>NC_088604.1:30925269-35915269 GCF_036013475.1 Columba livia | reverse complement strand
AGCTTTTGGACTGAAATAGTGTTGCTACTCAGAAATGAATCATCTGATTGTCCACAGGTACCACACATTGGCTGTGTTGGCAGAGTATCTGTGCACACGAACTCCATTCCTCTGGGACAAAAGTAAACTGGAATTTTTGCTCTGGCTGGGCACCAAATGGGCACCAATTTCTAGCTGAAGAATCACAGTTTTTTGCCTTTTTTTCTGCCAAAGAGAGCATGCTTCTGGTTTAGGTGCCATGTCATGGGCAGAAGGGAGGCAGAATGACTTTACAGTCAAGGTATATGTAGTTCAGTAAAGAAAATACTGACAATTCTTAAATTCAGCAGAAGTCGCCGAGAGAATGCACTCTCTCCTAAGTGGCCAATCTGAATGAACAGCTCATACTGAAGACTTTATTAGGCAAATATACGCAAATGCATACAGAAACACATTTATTGCTATTAATCTTCATTTGTTCTAGAGCAGGACTGAGAGTATGAGTGAGGTGAAGGGAGTAATTGAACAATATTGTGCGAACATACAGTAAGACATGATTAACATCACACATCTTGCGTTCCTACTAATTGCGTGGTCAACACAAACAACCTGTGTGAGTAATATGATCAAAATTATTCTGTCAAAGAATTACTGCTCACATTGACGAGTTAGAAGAAAAAACAAACCCAAAACAAAACTCCAACCCTTTTCCTTCAAAAAATGTTTGTCATTAAAGAGATAGAGCATGTTCATGAGCTGAATTAGTTTTTATTAGCAGCAGCATTACCAGTATCAGTCATAATTTGAATGAGCTCTGTAACTCATGCACTTATTTCTAAATTCCTTAAAATGTAATTCACCCTAATCAAATTTCTTCCTACAATTCTTAAGGATTTGTACTGATTTAAAGCAATAAGAGCTTTCACATTTGAGTAGGGCAGAAGAGAAACAAATCTAGAGTACACATGTACCCTAGACAAAGTTCTGCACTGATAAAGTTCTATCTCCCCTGCATTTAGACTGTTTGTATAAAAAATTGCACCCTCTATCTAATGCTCATTAATTAGGGGAAGAGAAGTGAAAGGAATTGCACATCAATGCAAATAAATCTCAATTTATACGAAGGGTGTGATGATTAATATCCTGTACATGTTTCTGAACTGAGAATGTGTAAATGCAATGATTCTGACTGAAAACTACTCCCCCTCTTCTTTTAAGTGAGTGGGAATTTATTTCTCACACTGAGAAAGGGAGGGTCAGGTGAGATCTTGTCTCCTTTAGCAAAGCCCTACGGTGTAAATAGTTTCCTTCTTAACTGCATTTACCTTGTATTTAGCAGATCAGGATTCTCCAGATTAAACTTCTTCTTAAGTGTACGAATAATAACAATTTAAGGGAGGTTAAAAATGACACTTCATAGGGAAATGAAATTAAATAAAATGCATATAAAATAGCATTAACTCCTACTGGTCAGTGTAAACACATTTTGCAGTATTTGAAATCCTACCAAAATTTCATTGCAACATGCTGAGAAACACAAGTTAAACAAGTTTTGACTACTTCTAGACAGGGTTTTCTGAGTTTCTTGGAGGTGGCCTAGTTTAATATGGGATGAGCCGGCAGCTCCGATCTTCACCCTTGTTCTAGAAATCAGTTATCTCGCTGCAGTGATCTCACAGAATCACAGAATGGTTGGGGTTGGAAGGGACCTCTGGAGATCATCTAGTCCAACCCACCTGCTAAAGCAAGTTCACACAGAGATCACACAGGAATGTGTCCAGGCACGTTTTGAATGTCTCCAAAGAGACTCCACAACCTCTCTGGGCAGCCTGTTTCAGTGCTCTGGCACCCTCAGAGTAATGAAGTTTCTCCTTCTGTCTAGATGGAGCCTCCTGTGCTTCAGTCTGTGCCTGTTGCCCCTCCTTCTATCACTGGGCACCACTGAAAGGAGTCTGGTCCCATCCTCTTGACACTCACCATTGAGATATTTATAAACATTGATAAGATCCCTTCTCAGCCTTCTCTTCTCCAGACTGAACACACCCATCTTTCTCAGTCTCACAAGAAAGATGCTTCAGACTCCTAAATATCTTTGTAGCCTTCCACTGGACTCTCTCCAGCAGTTCCTCATCATGATCTACAGCTTCCTCACAAAGGGAGGAGGAGGGGCAGGTGCCAAACTCTTCTCTCTAGTGACTAATGTCAGAACAGAGTGAATGGCAGGAAGATGTGCCATGGGGGCTTAGGTTAGACAGTAGGAAAAGGTTCTCTCCTCAGAGGGTGGTGGAGCACTGGAACAGGCTCCCCAGGGAGCTTCAAGCCTAAAAGTATTTGAGACTAGACAATGCCCACAGACACATGGTGTGAAGGGTGGGGTTGTCATATGCAAGGACATGAGCTGGAATCAATGATCATCGTGGGTCACTTCCAACCCAGGACATTCTATGATTCTATGATCCTTGTCCTCCTTAAACTGGGGAGCCCAGAACTGGACGCAGTACTCCAGATGTAGCCTCACCAGGGCAGAGTAGAGGAGTAGGATAACTTCCCTCGACCTGCTGGCCTCTCTCTTCCTAATGTACCCCAGGATACCATCTGCCTTCTTGGCCACAAGGGCACATGGCTGACTCATGGTCAACCTGTCGATATCAACAATTTACTTATAAATACGAAGGTAGTTACTCCCTTTGAAAGATTAAATCATGTTCCTTAGTGAGCTGTGGTTCACCTGAGTGAAGCCAGTCTTGTAATGGGAATTTGCTCAGCTTGGTTGTGTTTTATCCTTCCCAAGTTCCTGCAATATGCACAGTGTCGCAGGTGGGCAGCCCCCCGGCAAGCCCTCTCTGAGCCCCCTGCCCTCGGCCTCTACCTGGCTGAGCCCAGGGAGCTCGGGCACCAGCTGTGCCCCTCAGGGAGATGGGCCCTGCTGGGCACTGTCCTCTCAGGATGGGGTGTGTGGTCATTTGAGGAGATGCTGGTTCCGTATCCGAGCAGAGAGCTGGGACTCCCTGTGCTGAGCAGCGGTGGCTGGTCACTCAAGGACCCCAGCAGCAGGCTACAGACTCCTCTCAGCAGACCAGCTGCTGCCCCTCTTAGTCTGAGTACTTATTTTAAATAAAGGAATAAGCTGGCAAAGCCCATTCAGCATGTTGGTGGATGCACAATACTCCACTGCTGCTTTCAAGCAGCATTCACTCATACACATCCATTGTTTAAAAGCTTCCTGCTTTCTTCTCTTTTAATAAAGGTGTTGGCACAGAACACTATCAAACTTTTTTTCCTGGCCAGCTGGGTCGCTGTTCCAGCGGGTACACTCAGGTTCACCTGCCTATCCCACCGTGGGCACCCTGTGAGTGGCACCCAAGTGGAGGTCACCCCCACCCCTCGTTCCACAGAGCAGCTGGGATCAACCCGGGCTCCTGCCCCGGCGCCATACTGTAGTAATGAAGTATTAAGGAGTTTGGGCGGTGAATCAAAGCTTAATCCCCCCCCCAATGCCCTCCGCCACTGCCAGGCGGAGTATTTCTGCCTGACCCCGCATCCCCCAGCCGTGACCCATCTCCGGGAGCGCTCCCGGCGCCCGGCAGGGGGCGCCCTTGCCACACGGCTGCGATTAGTGACAACGGCGGCGGGGGGAGGAGGGGGTCCCGGCCTGCACAGCCCTGCGCCCCGGAGCAGGGGGTACAGGCAGCGCGTTGCAGGACACCCGGAAATTTTCGGGGGTGGGAGGGTAAACAGTGCCTGCCCGCCTGGGTCAGTGGTTTCCCCGCGCCACGCGAGGCTGAGCCTCCTCCCAGCCCCATCGCACGGCGGGAGGTAGTGGGGAAGCGGGGCGCTAAAACGGGGGGAGGAGGCGGTAAGCATCGTCGGACCCCTTCACACACTGCCCCCCAGTTTGTCGGAGCGGCCTGTGAGGCAGGCAGCGCGTCACGCCGCCGCGCGCCCCCATTGGCCTCTCACACCGCGCGTCACAAAGCTGCGAGCGGTGACGCAACGCCATTTCCCCCCAACACCCCTTTCCCCATCCCGCTTCTCCCCGCGCAACCCGCACGCCTGCCTTGCGGGGCTGCGCGGGACACTCAGCGGGGCCGCGGGGGCTGGAGTCTGCGGGTGCTGCTGGATACGGGGATGGGCGGGGAGGCTGCGCTTCCTGTCTTTTAAGTTTATATGTGTGACACTTTAACAGGTGAAAAACAAGTAGGCACATAGTTTTTAAATAAAATATCAAAATAATTAAAATGTAATTGAAAATAAAATTTATGTTTATATAGTATGTATGTATGATGCATGTTATTTTTCCCCTGCGCAGCCACCGAAGTCGTACTTTATAGGCAGGGTACTCCCCTGGAAAGCACTGACTCGTTCGTGCCCTTCGGGATTTCTATCCCCCCCCCGCGCCGGCGAGCAAGGAGGGAGGGAAGGCGGGAGGGAAGGGCAGGCAGGACGCGCTGCCGCTGCGCTGCCGCAGGCGGCTTTGAAAATCTTGGTCAGGAGCTGAGCAGCTCAAACCACACTGTCCGGGATCCTCGGCATCTGCTCGGAGCGGGGCCTTTGCCAAATTCCGGCGCTCTGGTATGAAGTTTGGCTGTGCCTGGGATGACCGGGAACGTCGGGAGGCGGTGGTAAAAAAGGCAGGGGAAAAAAAAAAAAAATAGGAATGAATGGCAGCGCGGAGCTGGGTGCCTGGGGGCGCGCATCTTGGCACGGCAGGAGCCGGGGGGGGGGTCCACGCCTCCCGCGGGTGCAGGGTAGGGGATTACACTTGTTGCCTCCCCCATTGGCCAGCGGCCAAAACCGTGCTGGGGAAGGCTGCGCTCCGCGGGTTTTCCAGCGGGGCCGCGCGTGGGGCGGGGCGGCCGCGCTGTGCCGCGCAGGGCGCTTCACCGGTGTGGAGGGGCGGACCGTGCCGTGCCGTGCTGCGGCGGCGGGGAGCCGGCGGGGCGGCCCGTGGGTGCGCAGGGCGTGGGCGTGCCGGGGGCACCGTCGAGGCCGGCCATGCAGATGGAGGGGGCGGGACGCGGGCGTCGTGACTCGGAGCCCCGGAAGAGCGGAGGAACCCCGTATAAAAACTACTGGGGACCTTTCCCGGGCAGAACTGCGAAAGCTCCGGAGACGGCGGCAGCCCCCGGCAGCAGCGAGCGGGGCGGCGGGCGGCGTGGGGCAGCCTCTGCCCCAGTGGGGGCGCGGAGAGCGGCGCAAGCGGCGGCTCTGCAGGTCGGGAGCCTTCCCCTGCCCTGCAGCACTGCCTGGCCTGGCTCCGGGGGGATTTTTCTTCCCCCTCCTTTTTTTTTTTTTTTTCTTGTTTTGTTAAATATACTCAATAGGTGTGTCCTCTCCTCTTTCCCGCTGGCAGAGGCGGTGGGCACTGTCCGGCGGTGCGGGGTGGCTGCAGGGGGAGCGGAGCTCCGGCGCTGGGTGAGCGCCGCTGCTGACCGCTCGCTTTTCCTCCTCTTTTGCTAGGCACGGAGGGAGAGGGGCCCCGGGGGGGCAGTGAGGAGCCCGAGCGGTGCCATCCAGCCCGGGGAGGCGGCGGCCGCGCACCATGGCAGACGATGAGAAGGCCGGCGGTAGCCCCAGCGGGAGTTACGCGGGCGGCTGCGAGAGCGCGCACTGTAACGTGCTGAGCTGGGAGCAAGTGCAGCGGCTGGACCGCATCCTCAGTGAGACCATCCCCATCCACGGCCGCGGCAACTTCCCCACGCTCGCCATGCAGCCCCGCCAGATCGTCAAGGTGGTGCGGAGCCGGCTGGAGGAGAAGGGCATCGGCCTGCGGGACGTGCGGCTCAACGGCTCGGCCGCCAGCCACGTCCTGCACCAGGATAGCGGCCTGGGCTACAAGGACTTGGACCTCATATTCTGCGCCGACCTCAAAGGGGAAGCCGAGTTTCAGACTGTGAAGGACGTGGTCTTGGACTGCCTCTTGGATTTCTTGCCCGAGGGGGTGAACAAGGAGAAGATCACGCCGCTCACCCTCAAGGTAAACCTGCCCTGTGCCCAGGCGCCAGGAGTGGGCAGGTACAAGCGCCTGCCTGGGGGGGACGGGGCACTTTCCCCTCCGGGGGTGGAGGGGTGCTCTGGGAACGCAGCTCCCGCCCCGCACCCCGAGATCCACAGTGACCGTGAGTGATTTTTCCAACCCACGCTTAAGACCGAGCAGGAGTGTGTGGTAAAGCTTCCTGGCCGGGGCTCCTCGGGATTAATTAGTCTTTTCCTTCCCCCTCTCGCTTGATTTGCTGGGAGCACTGACTTACCGGGGCGTGTGTGTGCAAGGCGCTGCAAATCTCCCCGTTCGGCTCTGCGGCAGCTTGATTTGCCGGACCCGTTTCACGGGGTGTCTGGGGGGAACTTACATGGCTCTAACATCTGCAAGAAGGAAACACCATCTGCAAGGCACGCTTTCTTGTGTGCTAAATGCCCCAGCGGAGAGGCATATTCTCTCATCTCAGAGACAGTTTGCTCGAATTAATTAGGCTGAATTCCAAATGCCTTTAATATTTTTTTAGAGTGATTTTTTGAAATGTGGGGCAGACTTGTGGAACCTGCACTGAAAAGAGCAGGACTGAGGAGAGTGAACACTTGCTATTTCTTTTGTGGAGAGGGGAGAGAGAAGTGGAAACTGCTAAGAAAGATTCCTTATGTGACTGTAGCGGTGACCTTTTGTGTGCGGGTGCATGGATATTTGGCGTGTGTGCCATGTATTTCGTGTGTAGATGTATTTAGAAGAGACTGAAAGAAACAGTGTTGTCATATGCTTCCCTTGCATGACAGAGTCCCAGAAAATTGTCCTTCCCCATTATCCCCTTGCAGTGACATAACTCCAAACACAGATTGTTTATTCTCTGGTTTGTATCTGCAGGCTCCATTAAATCTTTTATAAAATGCTAGGATGGCATATAAGGGGGGGGGGGGGAATGTGAACAAATGCAGCAAAGGGGACATTTCTTGCATCTGTGCCTTGATTTGTTCATTTTGTCTTTCCAATTATAGGAGGCTTATGTGCAGAAAATGGTAAAAGTATGCAATGATTCAGACCGATGGAGTCTCATCTCCCTGTCCAACAACAGTGGCAAAAATGTGGAACTGAAATTTGTGGACTCTCTGAGGCGGCAGTTTGAATTCAGTGTCGATTCCTTTCAAATCAAGCTGGACTCCCTGCTGCTTTTTTATGAATGCTCAGAGAATCCGATGACTGAAACTTTTCACCCAACTATCATTGGTGAGAGCGTCTATGGGGATTTCCAGGAAGCCTTTGATCACCTCTGCAACAAGATAATCGCCACCAGAAACCCAGAAGAAATCAGAGGAGGTGGTCTTCTGAAGTACTGCAACCTTTTGGTAAGGGGCTTTAGGGCTGCCTCCGAATCCGAGATTAAGTCCCTGCAGAGGTACATGTGCTCGAGGTTTTTCATTGACTTCTCAGACATTGGAGAACAGCAGAGAAAGCTGGAGTCCTACTTGCAGAACCACTTTGTGGGATTAGAGGACCGCAAGTATGACTATCTCATGACCCTTCACGGTGTGGTGAATGAGAGCACAGTGTGCCTGATGGGACATGAGAGGAGACAGACTCTGAATCTGATCACCATGCTGGCCATCCGGGTCCTAGCCGAGCAAAATATCATCCCCAATGTGGCCAATGTCACCTGCTATTACCAGCCAGCCCCATATGTAGCAGATGCCAACTTCAGCAATTACTATATTGCCCAGGTTCAGACGGTTTTCCCTTGCCAGCAGCACACATACTCTACTTGGCTGCCCTGTAATTAAGGACAGAAATTAGTAGACTTGGTGGGGAGAACGTTTTCTGAGATGTAGGAAGGGGCAACGCGCCCCTCTGAAATGGGGTGTTTTGTGCAATGATGATCTGCTCTGGTTTTCAAGCTTGGGAAAAGCTTGTGGTTCTTCTAATAAATAGCGGGAGCATGATCAAGAAAGAACCCCAGAATAATTGGATCCTACCCCAGAGCACAAGAGGCCTGTCATTAAAAGCAACCAGCTTCCCCTGAAGTAAGCGAGGGAGGAATGCTTGATGACAATATGGGTTGGCAATATCTGCTCCCATAGCTTTGGCATAAAGAAGATGGGAAAGCCTTATTTTCTTTTATTTTTATTCTTACTGTAGAATGGGATCTGCAAAAGGGACAATATGAAAGAAACAAAACAAAACAAAACAAAAAAAACAACAAAAAGAAAAAATTCACAAAAAACAATTCTATATATATTCAGGATTTGAAAGTTAGAGGCATAAAGCAGAGATAAGCTGAATAAAAATGTATATTGGAATTACTGCATTTGGGGCTTGCAGCAAGTGCCGTCTATGGATTGACTGTGTAGAATGTATAGCTTGCTTGACTAGAACGCTTTACCAGAAACAGCTTGCTCCAAATGAATGGTAGTGGATTGGTACAGTAATAAAAAAAGAAACACGTATGATGACAAAGTCTATTATCTCCAGCTGTGTGCATGCCTCACATTTTAAAAATGTGAGAATGCAGGAAAACCAGCTGTGACAAACAGAATATACTCAAGGACCAAAGATTTCACAAATAAGTTATCCAAGCAAAGAAGATACAGTAGAGTATATATATAGATATATAAAAAAGAAAAGAAAGATGTTGCTATATTTGTACACACCAACAGTAATCAAAAGTGCCTGATGCCTTCATAAAATTTGAAGTGAGAAAAAATATAGTTTTGTGGTTTAACCATGCATTTTGTTTTATCAGGGACACAAAGATTAAAACAAAAAAACCCCATAAGCTTGTGAATAAGTGGTGGAGGAAATGCCCTATTTTTTTTCTTGGCAAATACCTGTATAGAGTTAATGTTACGTCAGTGTGCTGTTATCCTAGGTACGTGTGTGTATGTGTGTATATATGTTTGTGTGTGTATATATGTACATGTTATAGGTGTATATCTATATATGTACACACACAATATATATTAATGTGGTCTAGGAAAATGTAGCAATTAAGGAATGTTTAAATAAAGTACTATGTGTTTTCCAGTTTGCAACAGGATGTCATAGGACAGTGGGCACCTTGCAGTGAATTTTTAACCCACACCTGAGAAATTTGGAGTAAATGAACCAGTCAGGATTAAGGTGGGATTCAGATAATGTCTTTGGTTGCAAGAACAAGGATTACAGTAATTCAGTGGGTTGCTTGTGAGCCATAATAATTCCACAGATGGAGAAGCATATGACTAGCTGATTTTTTTTAACTATTTTGTACTGTAATGCCGTTTTGACATTTAACCCACTAATGTTGTGACTGCATACCTCCATGATGTGTAATTCAGTGGAACATGGATCAAAGATACATTTATTTAAACCCCCTGACAGCTAAAGAATATTGTATTAGTTGGTGATTTGAACACTAATTGTTAATATTTAAAGGAGTATTTTTAATAGAATGCGTTATGCATTCCAGGACCACTAGAATTTAGCAAATGTGAAATGAACCCTTTTTAAGAGTGTTGCACGATTGCTTAAAATTCTATTTTATATATATATATTATATATATTTTTATGCAAATATTAAACATCTTTGATCTGGTTGTCACACTGCATTTACAATTTCAGTACTGTACTTTATTTAAATGGAATCACTTTACATTGGAACAGTAACTATTCACTTTCATTTCCTCT
This sequence comes from Columba livia, assembly GCF_036013475.1. Lineage (NCBI taxonomy): Eukaryota > Metazoa > Chordata > Aves > Columbiformes > Columbidae > Columba > Columba livia. Next base: position 35,905,641 of record NC_088604.1, on the reverse strand, counting down.
CCCAAAAGACCAGCAGGGGAAAAAAAAATCAACCTCCGCTGTTGTTTTCACTTCAGTGCCATCTCTGAAGGTGTTAAATTCTGTGTTGGGCTTTGAAAACCTAATGACTAAGTGACACTTGACTCTAATATTTTGCTTTTTCTTACTGAGGAGGAAAAAAAAAGGGGGGGGGGGGAACTTAAGCTTTTGAAGGATGAGTGGCTATGCCCTGTCTGATTGCAGGCAGGGTCTGGCACTCGATGGAGGAGGAGGCAGGGGCGAGGGAGAGGACCCGTGTCCTGGCTGTTTCCCTACAGATTGAGTAAGGTCCATCTGTTTTTTGTCACCCTTTGTACTTTTCACGGTGGAGGTGATTTAACAGGAACCCAATTTGTTTACTGCAGCACCTTCTCTGTGAGCACTTCAGGAAACCTAAGAGCTGGTTCATTGCTCACAGACCTCGTCCTCACCTTCCCATCCCATCCCATCCCATCCCATCCCATCCCATCCCATCCCATCCCATCCCATCCCATCCCATCCCATCCCATCCCATCCCATCCCATCCCATCCTCCGGGGGTGGCCGCAGCCTCCCGTTTCAACCCCGGTCCCCACGGGGTCCCCCCCCAGCCCCCCGGCCGCTCCTGGTCCCAAATCTCTCTTTTCCTCCAGCTCCTGGGAGGGTTTGGTAGCGGAAGCTATGGGGAGGGCTGGGGAAATAGGATCAGCTGGTAATGCGGTATGTCTTCTCTGGCCACAACTATTTGCAGCAAATAAATGAGTCATCCGCTCTTTTAAAAGGGTTTGAGAATCTATAGCTGTGCCACAACCGCAGGACGCTGATAGTACGTGACACAATGTATTTTTCCTTGGAAGGACCCCTTTTTTTTCTGTTGCTTGAAAGAAAGTTTTAATTCCTCTCAGCTCAGTTTTTTTTTTAATGATTGACAGCAGCTAGTTACCTTATAGTGCATGCAGCAGGGCTCTGAGCTAAACTGCACCTTTCAGCGTTTGCATTTTGATACATATATAATATGTTTTTATATATATTATATAGGTATTCCGGATCTGTTTTGCATATGTTAATGATCAAGTGGTGGAACTGGTGGAGCTTTGTTTTATCTGTGACTGGTAGCTTAAAAGGTGCCTGGTGTTAGAGGTGGGAAGAAGGCATGAGTTCAGGCCAAGCGTGAAATAAGAACCCCTTTTCAAAGCTGGTTTATTTCTGTGGTTTGCACACCTTCCCCTCCATAAAGTCTGATTTTTTTTTTAACTGTTTTTTCCCCACCTTTTCAGCACACTGGTACTTTTAAAGTTAACAACCGCATTCTTGCTTTGTAGACTTCGATTTTCCCATCCAATCAGTTGTAAGGTTAGAACTTGTACTACAAGAGACAGTGCCCCTTTTAAAGAGCTGAACTGATTAAAAACATTGACCTGATTACAGTAAAGCTGTTTGTGCTGCAGCTGAGTTTGCTGCTAACCAACAGGGTGCTAAACTTGGTTAAATGTAGCAATCGTGAAACAACCGAGGGCTTTGAAATGGGATTTTTGTTTTTCCTTAGATGTAGCTGTCCTCCCAAATGCAAGAACTTTTCTTCTAAAAATAGGAGGGCAATTAGAAGACCAAAAATTTGATATTTTTCTAGTTTTTCTTCTTGCACTTATAGTATTTTTTATCTTGCACAAAGGCCTTCACACAAATCTTCTAAACACCTCTGATTAAATGCTTGGTTTGCATCATGTCAGAAGCTGCTACCAGTTAAAAAAATGCTTTTTTTTTTTTTTTTAAATTGAGAAAATGAAGTGTGTTAGATAAAACTGCACAGAAAAGAAAAAAATTGTTATTGCATATTCAGCTCCTATTTGAATATATTCTTTTGTATGGTTTTCTTTATGCAGAGAGTTTCCCTTGCAAGAAAGAAAATCAGTGTACTGTTTTGCTGTTGTAATAATGGTTTGCTAACAAAATAAATAGTAAAAAAAAAAAACCTGCAAATTTCAAGACAGCTTGGCTAAAGCACTGCAGGCTCCTGCAGTCTGTAGGAGTGTGCAGATTTGCTTTCCCTCAGATTTCCTTACAACTGTTGCCTTCTGCAAGGCATCCTGTTGCAGCAAACTGCTCCTTGGATTGCTCTTTTGGAACGTTTTGACTATAGGCTTTGTCACAGACAGAAAAAAGAGCTGATGGAAAGCAGACTCTAGAGGGAACAGATTGTGAATTTTGTTTACAGCATCCAATATTTGGATTTTTTTTGTAAATAAAAAGAAGTTATTTTTTTCTATTGATTTGTGTCTGCTGTCTTCCGTGTCTGAAATAGCCCTGGCCTGCTCCAAATGAATACCAAGTTTGCTTTCATTAAAAAAGGACAAGGGCAGCACTTTTCTGAGAAGAGCAGCGCTCAGCTGCTTCCCGATTGGAGCACAAGGCGTTTTGAGAAGCCCTGCCTTGTGCCAGCCAACTTTGACTGGCTGCACTCCGCTGTGGAGGAACCTCCCCGGCTGGTGCCAAAAATACTCACCCTAGCACTGGTCAGGCCATGCAAATGGTCTGAAACCTGAAAACCAAAACCAAAACAGCAGCTGTGCTGCACTCCTGCTGCCTTCCCAGTTTAGATCCTGGTACCAGGACTGAAACATTTTCATGATGCCAGGTACTTGTGCATCACAAACCACCATGCTGGCAGTAACGCCAGGGTCCTGATGCCCTTGAGATGTATTCGATAGGGGCCGATGCCTCCACTTTACTGTTTGGGTAGGTCTGGGAGGCAGAGGGTGCTGCTCCCTGGGTGTAAGTCAGGGCTGCCTGTAGCAGATGGGTGCTGCATGTCCTGCAGCGCGGGGAGCTGCTGGGGAGCGGGATGCACATGCCTGTTGGATTCAGCTGCTGATTAAATGTTCACTCCACTGCCCTACAATGCTGTCCTTGTCAGCAGAGGTATTTTCTGTTTGCTCTGTTTACAGGGGAGGTGCCTCTGTAATGAAGGCTAATTTCCTCAAAAGGCACTTCAAGGGAGTATAAAATATTAATTTACAATGCTCATGGCAATACTTTTTCAACCAGGGTGCCTCAGGCTGACCCAAATTTGAAAAACATTGACTAAGACGCTGCAGTATGTAGCTCTTACTAGGCTCATTCATACACGGGTACTGGGCTTGGAAGGCTCACTCATGAGCGTGAATGTGCTTATTGTAATGATGAGTGAACCTGTATTCCCCTGTAAAAACAAACAAACAAACAAGCTGCTGGGACTGCTCATTTTTCCAGGCGCAGGAGCAGCCTCCTGCACAGTGCCTCTTTTGAAACCTGCCGGGCACGGGATGGGACTGCTGGCCAGCCTGGCCTGGAGAGGGGGATGTACTTGGCATCCCTGCCTGTGGAGCATCGCTTTCCTCCCATGTTACTGCCAAGAAAGGGAGGGGGACATGGCCTAAAGCTTCCTCCTGTTAACTTGCTCAGTTATAAAATACTTTAGGCAGTCTGACAAAGGCGGCTGCAACGCCCAAAGACGGAGATGGAAATCAGGGGATTGGAAACCATCACAATCCAAATGCCTTTGCTTGTCCCTCAAAATCCAAGCCTGAACGGATGCTCTTATACTTCAAAGTGAGTGAATTCCAGTTTCTCTGCTTAAATGTTGGGGGATTTTTTTGAGAAATGAATGCTACTTGAGTATCTGGAACATTACAAGTCCTCCTTCCCAAACCGAGGAGGCGTATGATGGGGACAAAGCCAGCTGAGTGCTGTGCTTTAGTAGGTTGTTTTTAAGGAGAGAGGAACGTTTAGAACTGTGGAAGATGGAGGGCGAAAGCAAGGTGTGAGAATGTGAATCACCTGAGCCACAACACCACATGGTGGAAAGCTGGAGGGCGTGCTGATAGATTAAAGCAGGAGGGGAGAAATGGCTCAAGTCTTTAAGTTGTATTCACCCTGCTAAAATGAGTCTGATCAGGGAAGGTATAACTTCTAAAGATAAGTAACAATCTGTGGTTTGTCTTGGTTGCGGCAGCACGTTTTTATTTTAAAAAAAGAAATTTTTATTTTAAAAAAAGAAAAATCTCCAGGAACCCTTTTGCCCAGGAATGAAGTTAAATGTAGTTAAAATTAACCCTACAACCTCTAGTAAATGTATCTGCAGTCCATGGAAGGCAATAAATTAATAATGCTGAGTTGAGTTTTGTAAACCTGCTTTTGAGAAAACCCCATGAAACTTCTGCAGAGATTTTTGTAGCATGTTTGTGTGCGCCTTGATCCCAAGTGTTTGTGTGGATCTGGTCACGCTTTCCTGAAACTGCCACCAAGCAGCTATATGTTTTTACTAGATTTCAGTGTATGTAGCCATATGCACTTAGGTAAAGTACAGGCTATAGCTGTATACTGTGGTGTTTGAGCTGGTGTAGTTTTCCTGAAATCCCCTAAATACCTACAGGATTGTGTCAGAAGCAGCTCTGCACGTGGGACTCTAGTCCACCTGTAAGGTGCAGGAGCACAAAATCAAAATAGGCACTTTGGAGGAGAAATACTATGACTTCAAAGGCCTGATAAAACATGACAAACAGACTCATCACCTACACTTACATAGCCTTTGGCTACTCAGAATGATTGTTTTTTTGCATGCGCAATTCCGCCATTTCATGTGGCTGCTATTTCATCAGGATGTGCAATGCCAGTACATGCCAGAAAATTTTCCTTTTGCATTGTTATGGGCAAAAAAAACATGACCCCAATACACACCTAAATATTGTGTGCAAAACATGGGTATTCGCCAGGGTAAAAACATGTCTTAGCTTCCCATAATGGCTTGGAGGGCACACAGTCCTGCTTCTCAAGAGGATAGTATGCCTAAACATGCTTTGCCTTCTGTTGGACAACTATTCTGGATGGGCAACTCTCCTGATAATTGTGTCTTCCTGAAAAAGGAGAAATCCATAACAGCCAGTGCTTTTAAAAAATGAAATTATCACTATCTAACCTACACAGGCTTTCTTCTCTTTGGGTTCTGTCTTGCAGGGTGTAGAACAGAGTTGCTTCTAAAATCATGGCTAATGACAATGAATATGTTTTGGAGACATCTAGCTCATCTCTGTCAGCATGCTTATCTGGTTACCTCTCTGCCATTTGAACAAAGGTAATGAGCAGTGCCTGGAATAGGAGGGCAGGTGTTCCTGAGGGAGACAAACATGTCTCTACAATGATTTTCTCCCAGGGAGTGTGTTCCTTAGAGAAGGCAGGCATGCGCTCTTGTGTCCATGGTGGCTGCATGGCTCTCATTTTAACTGTGACTCCCTTGCTCGGGTCATTCCCTCAATCCAAGACATCCATGGAGCTCCTACAGCACATTATGATGTGGAAAAGTAATTGCAAGAAAATAATTCTGTAATTGCAATAATTCTTAATTTAACTCTTTTTTTTTTTTTTTTTATCTTTTGTTATTGAGTAATATCTTTTGCTCTCACTTCTGCATTGCTGTTCTGTGCTTGCTTCTCTGGTGCCTTCTCATCCTGATTCTTGCAGCAGAAGCGGAGGAACCAGCACCACATGCTCTTCAGTCTGTCAATGATCCTGCTGGTCCCTGGTGTTTGAGAGCCCCTGACGTAAGTTGGCTTGTTATGTGAGGTTCAGCAGGAGGTATGGAACGTCTCTGTGTAAACAAGAGTCCTGGGTGTCCTGTGAAATGCTCTTCAGAAATATTTCAAACCAAGTTCTCCACTAACAGTTCTTCATGACAGGGGGAATTTGTCTTGTACAAACAGTTACTTGGACACCTCAAGAAGTGCAAGGTAAGAGTTAAATGAATTAAAAATTTAGCAGAATAACAAATACTATTAAATCAGGGAAAAAATGCTCTGCAAGGTACATATTAAAAATGTCAGCATCAAAACTAGTAGAGGAGCTCTTCCCCAGCTTGAAGGATTTTCTTTGGTTTGTACTGGGTTGTTCACACTCTTTGCAAACCGGACTCTTGGCTTTGGTCTAAATTATGTGTTGGAGAACCATACACATCTCATGTTCCTCACCTCAGGCTTTCTTATTTAGGAAACAACAGATACATGATAGTTGTCTGCTTTGCAATCGTGGTGTGAACTGTGACTTGACTGATTTATGTAAGTGGTGTTTATAAGTAACTCTATAAATGTCAGGCAGTGGCGGAAGTGAAACCAAGAGCTTGGGCCTTCCTTCTTGCCAGCTGTGAAATACTCTCTTGCCGGTTTTATGGAACCGTAAAATTGAATTGCACTTTTTTTTTTTTTAGATTGAGCTTTCTGACATGCTTCTCATTTCGTCCCAACCCTCTCTCACCATTAATGTCAAATATTTAAGGCAGGATTTTCTTGTCTGCCAAACTCGTTCAGTGCCAGCGCACACTGAAGTCACGGTCCCCTGTGGGGCCACACAGAGACATTCGTGATGCGCGCCAGATGCTTGGGGAGCAGCATCTGCTTTCTTGCAGCCACTGTGGGTCTTCACATATGCCACATTCCATAAAATTATTAAAAAATCACAGAAGTTACAAGAATGTGAAACAAAACAAATTTTGCCCAAAACCTAGACAGCTCCAGGTTTGTCTCCAGGGTCTTACAGATGCCACTTGTCACCTGCTGTTCTCTGACCCCAGAAAGAACATCTGTATTTTATATAAACTGAGAAAAGTGGTGTCTGTCTTGGATCAGACTGCTGCTGTCACTTGTATGAAGACAGACCTTTAGGCAGCAGAGCCCCTGCAGGGCTGGACTGGTGGCCATCCTGAAGGTTATCTACCAAGAAGAAAGAAAAAAGGGCTTCAGGTGCTAGTGAGGAACTCCTGGCAATCATTCTGTGAAAAGCATATATAATATTGAATCAACACTGAGAAAGATGCATTTGTTTTCTGGAGTTTTGTGGACAGTTGTCATATTTACTGCAGATCACTTGGTACATTACTTGCAGTTTAGTTTTCATGAGTGCACATTACTGACACACATGGAGTACTCTTTTAAACTGTGCTTTTTGATTGATCAAAGGGTATTCTGTATAAGCAGCACAAAGGTGTCCTACAGATATTCTCCACTGCCAAGATCTCACTCTTTGGACTCTGAAGACAACTGCATGGGAGTTTTCCTATGGGATGATGATCTTCCATCATCTCAGAAATGCCCGCCCACAGCAGTGGGAACAACCGTGAATGATGGGAAGCATCTAATGAAATTCTGTCCAATGCACCAGACACCTGAGCAAAAGCTGGTGGGGCTAATTGGAGACTTATCCTCTGGCTTTAGCTGGTCTTTGATGCAGTTGTAGCAGCTACCTCTGTGCTTGAGGAGGCATGCAGGGAACACACAATGCAGATTTGGTAGCTGATCTTGACCCTAGCATTACTTGCTAGTGCTTTGTTGTGGAATGTTTGCTCTGCAATAGCAACCAAAGGGCATGACCAGGTTAGGACCCATTGTACCAGGCACTGTGTAAACAGCCCTGTGTGAGTCCCTGCCCTGAGAGCTTCTCCGCATGGGGATTTCAATGAGCTTATTCTTTTCCTTTAGTTGTCTCTTAGTAAGTCAACTAGTTTACTTAAGGCAAGCTCTTGCTTTTCTAAGAAATGAGATACGCACTTCAAAAAGTTTCTTCCCAATGAGACAATTTTTGTGAAACATTACTGAATTCTGTAAATTTGTTCATTTGCTAAGGCAGTCACGTCAAAATCTCAGCTTGCCTTCATGAATAACTGAACCCACTTGCTCTCTTAAAAAGCTATGTGCTTGATGTGATACCTTTTTGTCACTGAGAACTGAAATCAGTCTCCTTTTTCTATAGCCAATGCAGAAACAGGTGCATTTCTCTCTCCTCCCATCTTGACTTGCAATTACTTCAGGACGTGAAATGAAACAACTGTGGAGTAACATGCAGCAACATTAAATGACTTCAGAGCCAGAAGCTGCCAACGTGCTGAAGAAGCTTAGCCTGTACTTTGTACCTTTTGAAATTTAACTTCTCCAAAATGAGTGGGTGTCCTGACCGTGACTTTTGACTTCTATGTAGGTAATACCCCGTGGTGTCTTTTTTGTTTGTTTGTTTGGATTTTTTGTTTTGTTTGTTTGTTGGTTTGGGTATTTTTTTTTGTGTGTGTGTGTGTTTTTGTTTCTTTGGTTTTGTTTTGTTTTGTTTTCTTGTAAAATAGGCTGCCTACCAGACAAGTGCATCAGGCTTGGGAATTTTCTTAACAAGCAAAGATTATCTCCACCGTGCAGGGCTACCTCCACAAGTTGGCCATTGAATTCGCCTCCCCAAATATGTGCTGTCATAAATCCACAATGTCTCAGCTCTAAACTGACAGCAGTAAATCATTAACCTAGGACACACTCTCACTAAATGTGTATTACCTCCTGAACATATCAAATTGGAGTGTTTGGAAAAATCTCAATATACTAAACAGTTTACGGACAAAGTTGCTAGAAAAAAGGTGTAATGATGGCAAAACACTGTATATAATGAGGTTGAGGGGAAGGGAGCCTAATAACAGCCCTTTCTGTAATTCAATAGAATAGTTTGAAACTCAGCTGTAAGCCTATGACTATGGTGGTACCGCAAGAGTCATGTACTGTGGTTTTGGGGTAATCTATGTTTCCATTGTCACTCCCCTTTTTTAGGGTTAGTAGTTTGGCTGTAATTCACCCATCAAAAACTGCGGGAATCCACATGTGGCTTAAACCCACAAAGGCGAAAATTTCAGAATTAGGGCTGGAAGTCCCCATTCTGCCTCCCTGCCAGGCTATCGCACTGTGCTAAGCTGCCCATGAGCAGGGCCGATGGCCTGTGGGTGATCTCCTCCATGCAACTTTTCATAGTACAATTGCTGGCTCATAAGCTATTTCTTTAATACATAATTCCATCCTTGTCCACAAAGTATAGTGTAGTGCACTGGCAAAAGTATGGCTCACATCTCTGATGTTGTGATAAAAATTAGCGGACATTTTCCCTGAGAGCTTGGCAACAAATATAGGAACTTATTAAAATAAGAACTTTATTTACTCTCTGAAAAGCATATAGATTTCTAAATGGATGCATTTGTTAGGTATAGTTTAAACAACATGTCAAGAGAGACTAGGACGATAAATTTTTTCGAAAAGTATTTCAAATATTGCTCTTTTTGGTTGTTCAATAGACAGAAACATTCTTATTTGGAAAGGCTGGGATCAAACTTCCTTTGCACCAATAATTTTAGATCCAGTTTTACCTAGTAGTAAAAGCAAAAACAACCACTGTTTTCTTGGGAAGCAACTACACTAATCAGGGGTCTGACCAGCCCACTACAGAGAATGTTCTTCTGATACTGGTCTGAGCTGACTTTCCCAAAGAGTAGTGATGGCTCATGGCTCAGACTCCTTCCTGCATAGTGTCAAACTGATATAATTTCTACTTTCTTCCTTGGCCAGATGAGAGTGGAAAGTGTGTAGGATGGGGGAGCCACCTGCTTCATCCTCTTGGGTCCAAAGAAGGTTTGCAATGCGGACTACAGCTTAATATGCTTTTTTTTTTGCTATTTGCTTCTACTTACCCCAAAGCTTTCTGAGCAGAATCCATCCTCAGCATCTATGGCCCTTGCAGACTCTGGCAAGAAGAGCCTGGAATAAGCCAGCCTTAAGCTTATGCCATAAGCTCTTCTAGTTATGAAGGAGAGGTGGATTTCAGTGGAGTTATAGGAAGAAACCGGGTGTCACTTGATAGGAATATGGGACATGGGATTTCATACACTGCTTACAATGGGACCTAAGGCAGCCAGGGTTTTCAGGTAGGCCTGCCTAGGCTCTTACAGTGAACATATCAGAAAGTCCACTCTTTCCTCATGCCTGGACCACACTGCATCCCAGCAGCTGCCCCTGTTGACAACTGTGGTCTCATGATGCCCAGGGCACTCCAGCTGATTTTAGATACGGTGACCAGAACAATTCAAACTCATCTCTACTGCCTCTTGGCACCCAGTTAGGGACTTCAAATAAATCAGAATGTCCCCTGGTATGCAGGGAAAGAGGACGACCAAAGGAAACAGGCAGCTTGCTGTGCTGCAGAGCTGAGGGTCTCAGGCAGCCTTGGGGACACTTCTGGTTATGGCTGGTCCTGGTAAGAAGCAGGAATGCTACAGGTAAGTAAGATGAGAGCTCAGTCAAGAGAGCATTTGTGTGGTTTTGCAACAAAACCTGAGAAAGCAGATGGGGAAAGAAAGTGCCTTAGGTTAGCACATTTGAAAATGAATAGAGGGGGATCAATGATGGGAAAAAATGGTGCGGAAATGGGGGATTTAATAATAATTACATAATTCATTTTGTCTAAGCTTCATTTGAGGCATTTTATTCCATCTGAAACAGAACAAATTATTTTAAATGTACTTCAGCTTTTCTAAAATATGAGGTCACTGTGGAAATTAAAAAAATGTGATTTCCAGAATAATATTATAATTATATTAAATCTTCTGACATTTCATAGTCTAAATATTTATCTGGAACTGTGTGGTAAATTTGTTTTGAAATAATAAATTCTTCTCGTAGCGTGTGTGTCTGTATGTGTGCATGCACATAAAGACCGGATAATCCCTTTTAATTTTTTCTTTGCTGCTTTGAATTATGTGATTGAAAAGGCAACTTAGCTAAGGCCTATCCAGTCACAGTTCAGTGACTTCTATGCAAAACCAAGTCTTCTTCACTGGTTGTCTTATGCTCATGGGAAGAAAGCATGTACCAATGAAACCATCTCTAGGCACTTCCTCTGCTCATCACCAAAAAGTGCAGAGTTAGCATATTGTCTGCAGAGTTAGCATTTATAGCCTTTTCCACCTCTGAGGGAAAGAGTCCTGGGAGGGTTACAAGTGAAAACTCTTTGGGAAGTTTCTTTGCAGTTCTGTCACTTTCTATTTACCTTGAAAGCCATAAAATGCAATTTGGTTTATACATCTGGGGGTAAAGCAAGAGCAAGTGTATGTTCCGCATTAATATCTTACAGCCTAAATTTCCTCCTTGTTTACTCCTCATATATTAATCCTATTTATTTTCTCATTAATCTTCAGTGGCCTTCCTTTTTGCAGTAGGATGCCTGCATGAAATAACCCTTTTCCTTCTGTGCTAAATCCAAGCTCTTTGATGCTGAAATTTAATTTTGTGTGTCAAATTGATTTTTTTCCCCAGTGTGCCTTTCATTCATAAATCCTCGATTATCTGTTTTTAAGGGGGAAGAAAAAACCAAAACCAAGCAACCAACCAAAAAAACAAAAACAAACCAGCCAAACAAAAAAGCCCCACAACAACAGAAAAGCACATATAGGAAAAATGTATCTCTAATAGATAATCTGGCACTGCTGCTACAACAGAGTTAATCCTCACAGCCATTATTATGTCTTCAGATTTTTTCTCTGACATTTATTAACTTTTCATGAGAGGCATGGGGATTTCTTTCCCCAGCAGACACTTCCCATCTTGCTTTACAGGCATCTGATTTTTGGCAATAATCTGCAAAAGGATGTCTGCTGTCAGAGCCCCACTGTCACAAAGACCGCCTGAAGATTTTAGCTTCCTAGCAAGAAATCCTCGTGTCTGTGGAAGCATTTCCAGGGGAGTACTGAAGGCTTTGACCCCCTCCTATGCTGTGCTGTGGACCTGCTGTGGACTGTGCAGAAATCGTAGCAAACCCTGTGAGCACCTGGCACAGCCACTAGATCGCTCAGGTCCTCCTGGGGGCCCCAGCCTATTGTTGGGAATATCTAAACCTGCTGGAGCGTGGTGGGAGGGTGAGGAGCTGAAGTGACAAAAGACCTTCATATAGGCTGCTTCTAAAGCTGGGGGTCTGCTCGGTGCTATTAGTGTGTAACTTTAAATCTATCAATCTGCATGATCCCCTTATTGGAGAAAATGGCGTGGGAAGGATCGGCAAGACTATTCTGCGTCGTCCTCTTGCCCAAAGGCAGGATCAGCTGTCCTTAAACTCTTCCCTATTGTGCACTCACAGCCAGAGCAAACAAATATCTAACATATTCTCTTATAGTAATCCCTTCAAGTGGGGTGGGAGAAAGTTGGTTTGTGTTAACTCCTCCATCCCAAGCCCTCTGCCCTCCCTGGCTTGCTGGGCAGCTGCAAACAAATAAATGCCTACTGTCTCCTCACCAGGACCAGGCAAATGGACACCCATCATATTCCAAAGATAACAGATGGTTAGTGTTTTATGTCCCAAACTAATAGTAAACATTGTGTGCTGAGTATGGGTACAGGCATAGGATCAGTATACCTTGTCAGGATCTGGCCAGGAGGTGAAGAGTAGAAGGTCTTCTGTTTAAAAAGTTTGCACAGCAGACACAGATAGAAAGGATCTGCAGAGTGAAGACTTCTTCAAGGCAGCAGATCGGTTTGCTCCATGACATTTCAGTGCTTCTGAGCCTTTGAGATGGCTTGACACAGAAACCGGACAAGGCTGTTTTAAGGCACAAGCATTTTGCTTAAGGTGCCTAGAAAGAATTAATGGGAGAAGTGACATCAAACGTTATTACCATGTTATTCTGTTTCCTGATGGCTCTGTCTTGTGACTCTAAGTGTGTAGCTATCTGCTTGGTATGGCTGCAGCAACTGGCTACGAGGAGCGTGTGTGCAGCATTGCAGCACCTACCACCTCGAGCTCACTCTTGCCCAGGAGAAGAGGAGAAGATGATGTAAAATCCAGAAGCAGGGAATTGAGCAAGGGAGGTCAGGTCTGGGGAAGGCTGCAGGGATGAGACTTGGACTGACAACAACAAGGGGGCTCATTCCTTGTCTGGGTTTTTGTTCTTCCTTTCAGGCTCTGTTGGTGTGAAGACTGCCCTATCAGAGCTCAATTCTGCAGGCTTGCTTCATGTGTACATTTACTGGTGATGGATATGGAAAGTTTGCTTCCTGCACTGTATCCTGCTTTTGAAACTGCTTTCCTACCTCCCCTGTATGGCTTCCCGTATATTGTACTGTGGACCCCTTATTAAAACATTAGAGCCTCAGCTGCATTCCTGGTTTAGTCCTGATCATCAGTACCCAAAACCCAGTGTGCTAAGTTCCCACATCTTCTTTTTTCTCCCACTCCTTTCACTCCTTTTTGTTTGAAATAATTTTTAGCCTCTTCTCGTCATCCCCATGCTACCTGGCATAGCTCAATAACAAACCTTTGTCCTCCAGCTCTATTGCCATATCCCTCATAGTGTCTCCTGATGTTTTTGCTGTGCTAAGTATTCCACTCCTATTTATTTTTGGGGGCCACAGCTGTCCCAAAAGAAATATTTTCTTTTTCTCTTTTTTTTTTTTTCTTTCCACTTTTGCACTGTTATTCTGTGTTTCAGGTTTTCTGTTGCTGAAAAAGGCAGTGGAGAAAGAAGAATTATTAGGAGACTGTGAACTACAAATTCAGGCTGCCATGCTGAGGAGTGGGTGCAATTTGTGGAGTGCTACTGAGACTTATCTGGGACATGCATTTCATGTTGCATTTAAACCCTCAGCTATGTCAGGAGCCCTGATCACCCGATGGATTTTGTTTGCTTCCCTCTTAGATGTTTGAGCAGCATTTGAAACCTTTCTTTTTTTTTTTTTTTTTTGGGGGGGGGTGTGTGTGTGCAGAATTAGTTCTGATATGCACAATGCACTTTTGATCTGTCATTCCCCTCACTGTCTTTGAGTCCCAGAGATAATAACCAATCACCTATTAAAAAAAAAATTAGAGCTGCAGAGTCCTGTGACCTGACAGAGCAGGACTAAGGGGCGAAAACTGCTGGGAGGACATGTCACTCCCACAAAAGCCCTTTTCAAGATCTGAGCACTCTCTGCAGATGAGCCTGGCTTTAGTAGAGGGAGCAGAAGACAGGGTCAAGGAATAGCCGTTGATATGGGTATAATTTTGAGAGCCTGAGCTGAGCATGTGGGACCTGTAGTCTTGACCTGTTTCTAAGAAGCTTGATAGAGACTGTCGTCTAGTGTCCACTTTCCTTTGGCGTGGTTAATGGGTGGCAGCTCAGATTTTACCTGAACCGGCCCTGTTCCCAGTCACTTTCCTCCAGTTAGCTTCTGGGGTTGGATTACCCTTTCTCCACTTCTAACTCTGTGGAGACTTGTTCTCATCTTTGAGCTTTGGCTGCAAACAGTGCAGGTTATACATAAATTGTAATGGGAACCACAGAAGTTTGCTCAGGGCAATAAAAATACAAAATTCAATAGGTCATGAGACACTGAAAACCCTAACAAAAATCCTCTGGGAGTGGCACACTTGTCTGGACTTTCTACCAATAAGGGATGGCTTAAATTCCCTATTCCTTTTCAAGCCAATTACTTGTCAAAATCTATTAACACTTTGCTGTACTTTGTGTCAGGTAGTCTGAGCACCAGGCTTTGTCACATCTGCAATTGCATGTGCTATCCAGAAAGCTCTTTTCTTCACAGTTAAAACTGAGCTGAAAATTTTGTTTAACAAGCTGAGTATACTGGAGTGTATGATACAATCGTGGAGTTATACTGGTAAACTGATAATGGCAGTGGGTGGCATTATGTAGGAAAATGCGAAAATCAAATGGAGCACCACTGAGACCTGTAAGTATAAGCTGTGAGAAATCTGAAAGATAATAAGCACAAAACTGAAAGTTGCACTAGGGCAAATATTTGATTCTGTAAATCAAATTATACATGGTGGTAGAACTTCATGGAAACAAGAAGTTACAATAGCATGTTGATGAGAAATTAGAGTATCGCTAAAAGCAATCTCCATTTTCTGAGAAACAAAGAAGTAAATCTGTAGGGCCAAGCCAAATGATTTACCATTGGCTTCAATGGGATATGAACTTGTTTATTGCTCTGTAATTGGTGCAATTAAAACCAGTCCTGGCAACAGTGCCGTGCCCTTGGCTTCCTCTCCACCAGTGCTGGGTGTCCAACATTCCAGGGCACGATTACTTGCAGACTCCTGGTAATTTCAGTCCCTTCAAGATGCCCACAGTTTCTATTGTGAGAAAAAAAAACAGTCTTCAAGCAGTCCTGCATTCCAGATCTCAGTGTCTTTGGTTCACAATTGAATTCTTTCTGTTTAGTTGCCACAACAGTTTTCTAGCCCCTGGAGTACTATGTATTTAATTTTACCACTCTTGCTAACCAGGAGTTGGCAGAATCCACGGGATCCAAATACACGATCCGAAAACCTACTAAAAACTGTTGGTTTTGACTGTTGGTTACTAAGTAGGATCACTGATTGGACTGCAGCTCTTACTCGCAATGTTTGCACCGTATAGAGTGCACAATCCCATACATGGGATCAGAACATCTGGCATTTCTTCTGCGATGGTTGAAAAATAAAATTGAAGCAGGATGTGAATCTGTGGACTTTCTTCTGGCAATTTATTGGGTCAGATACTGACCATCGTCCACTTCATTGATGGATATAAGAATGTTTGAATTTGGCTTATCATCTCAAAATCTGGATCTTTATCTATGGGTTATGCAAATGTCTGAATCTTAACCATGCCCAAAAGGTTCTGTGTTATCCCTTTCCTTGTGATGTCAATGACTCTGAAATCCTGCTATGAAGAGTGGCAGAAAAAAAAAATTCAAGCAGATTTTATATGTTTCCTCAGGATAGTCTCTTTAAACAGTAGCATTTCTAGGCTGAATTTTCCAGTGATGTGCTCCACTGCAGTACCTAAAGTTCCACATTCTGAGAAGCTGAAATAAAAAGCTGAAGACTGCTAGTATAGACATTATTTTCACCCGTTAAATCATTATTTTTCCACATTAATCACAGGGCAAAGATATCGGGCTTCAATTCAGATTATGACAATATCTAATGTCTTTTCCACATACAACTTCAAACTAGGAGAATACTTCCTCTCTCGTTTTCACGGGAATTTTGTGAATTCCAATATGTATATTTTTCCAGCTGTAGTATTTTATTTGCAATTGGAAATTGCCAATTGAAATATCACCTTTCCTATGGAAAAGTTGCTAATACTAAATCTTAGAAACATAAGTTTATTTCAAGTACTCAGGTTAGACAGTCTCTACACATAAAGCAGTGTCCTGTAACACTCTGAAATCATTCTCTATAGGCATCAACACCTGGATCTTGGCTTGTTTACTCATATAAAAATCTGCTGCTACAAAGCTGAAGGATAGAGTGGGTTATATCTTTTAGTCTAAGGTCGTTTGAGGTAAACCCTTTGCTTGTAAATCTGTTTTCTGACAAAAAATAGCATGGTTGTAGCAGCCACCTGGTTTCCTCAGGAATGACTGAATAAAAGCTACTGCTACATTATGGGGTTGACCTTTTGTCCTCGGACCCAAAACTGCATCTGGGGGAGCGAGGGACAAGGGAAAATTATGAACTATATGCTATAATATAGACTACATACACTGTATGAACTGTGCCTATTATAGCAAAAGTTTGTTACAATCTCACAAAGAGTAACCTTACAAAAATATAAATATTCTATTTCATATTAAGCACCTTCCTTCTCCAGTGAATCTAAACGCATGAGATTCTTGACATTCAGCTTCTCCTGTGCTCCCATCATGGGTTTTTGTCCTTCTCCAGCTCCTCTTGTCCCACAACAGTGACTGAGCCTTGCCTTCTGTTCTTGCCTGAAGCCTCTGGCTAGGCTGACAAAGAAGTGATGTTTCCTTTCACTTACCAGGCTGCTTGACTCCCCCCTGCTTTGATATCTAGCAAGTTTCAGAGGTTGGTTGGTGCAGCCCACCATAAAGTGGAGTATTACCCCCAGAAGCAGGAGCCTCAGGCCAAAAGCAGTTCAGTGCCTAAGCTGCTTGATGCAGAGAACCAGTCTGTCATGAAGGCAACACAACAGTGTGTGCAATGCCACCACAGGAACTGCACCTCTGCCAAAGTGGTGGCAGCCCAGGCTGAGCTGAAACACGTGTCACCTCCTAAGCTAAGCAATGATGAGGTGCTGCTGAATAAGACACACTGTGTGGTGATGACTGATAGTTTTAAGCATTGACAGGATCCTGGTGAGCATTAAAAGGTGATGGCCACAGTGAAGTGGAAGGACAGGCTTGGTTCAACCAGAGGAACTAGTCTGAGGGCTTGGTGACTGCTTAGGAGGAGTGCGGTTTTCCTCTGGGTTCAAGTTGGGCTATTTGGTTGTATTCAGCAGAGCAGATGCTCTCACGTCTGCTCCTCTGCTCCTCCTTCATCTGAGAAGCAATAACTTTGAGAAGTTGGGGAGTTTGGAGGTTGGGTGTTTTCTAGACGCTCAAATGCATTCCCAACAAAAGACACATTGACAAACTCCACTGCCAAAGGTAGGAAAAATAATGGCAGATTTCCTATTTTATGGCTGTTTCAGCACACAAACACTTTCCATCTATGACTTCTCCAGATGGCAAATAATTTTTGCTCATTCAGTGCAGCATGTATATATATACAGCAGCTTTTATTCTTATTAGCCACATCTCTAAGTGTTCAAGCTTCAAATTTACCAAGCGTGAACAGCACAGACTCTCCAAATGCTCTTTTGTTTTTTTCTGAGGTTTTGCTGAGTGTGAATATACAGCAGAGAAAGCTCCCAACAGAATTTGCCCTCACCATCTATAGCTGCTATACCCAGCATCAAATTTAGTAAGTAATCATATCTACCAGTTTGCATTCCAAGTGACACACACACATGAAATCCTGAACAAAGATGTTTTGGTAAACCTTTGAAGATTTTACATCACTTATTTTTCTCCCTCTCAGTTTCATCGTTGAAAAGCCATTTACCACAAAGGCTGCAATTTCACCAGTTGCCCTCTGCAAGGATAATAAAATTTTTTTTACCTACGTAAGAAAAAGAAATACCCAAATGGGCCTTTTGCTTTGCCCATAAAGCTGGCCAGTCATATTTTGTTTATTAATCCTTGTGCTGTTACTGGCCTCTTTTAAAATATTTTGGAATTTTACAGGATCAGCAACCTGGATAAGATCTAATGAATTATATTAAATGCTAAGAATAAGAAAATGTCTCGTTTAAACAAACAAAGAAAACACTTTTTTAGGAACACTTTGTTGTAATATAAAGCATCTTTGCCTATTTTGGAATGAAAACCAATCCTTAAATATAAGACATTAAAAACTAAAACTCCAAAATAAACTCACCCCTCCTATTGGAAACAGTTTCTGTCTTTACTCAAGCTAGAAAATTTTGTAAGTTGTCTTCATTTTTTTGAAAAAGACATCCTAGAATGGCTGGCAAATCCGGTGATCAGGTGGAAAGAATTTCTGGATGTTCAGCCAGTCTGATCTAGTTTTTGACATTTTATACAAGAGAATAAAAGCTGTTTTCCCCCCATTACTTCAAGCTGCTATTACCAATCATTTCATGCAGATCTGGTTACCAGCTCACAGAAAAGTCATCAATGTATTGGAAGAAGGCAAAGAGAGAAAACTGTTTCTGTTGATGCAAAACTTCTGGAGACACAGTGTAGTCGATTTGCTATTTCATTGTACGTCTTGCCATGGGCTGCGTGGATTTGGTGGCCTGGCACATCAGCCCCATGAGAGTATAAAGCTCTAGTGGACACCAGTGCACTGTATACTCTAATACCTCCAGGTTACAAAGGGGCAGAATCCCTCTGTATTTCTGGAGTTATGGGAGGATCCCAAGAACTGTCTGTGTTGGAGGCTGAGGAAAGCCTAAACGGGAAGGAGAGGCAAAAGCATTCTATTTGAGCAGGGATGCAGGTGACATGCTCCTTGTTTTGCTGAAGGACTCTTGCCAGCTATGAGTCTGCAATGGGAGTTTCTGGCTGACTTCAGTGGGAAGAGCATGGACCACTGAGGCTATGACCACAGCATGTATTTGAGACCAAAAGCCATGGTAGAAACACTGAATGATGTGCTGCCAATGCCTTGCCATTACCTGCAATACATCATGGTACTGCTCATTGCCACCATAGTGATATGGGGCCCAAGCCCCTCAAACATTAGCAGGCACTGCAGCACACTGCTTCATGGCATTTTCAGTTATCTCCTTGAAGTCTGCAAAGTATCTTCCAATTAAGTGCAACATAACAACTATGAGAATTAAGGTATAATTCTGACCTTGAGCTTCCTGACTGGTGTGACTCCAAAATTGTACACTGAGTATAGCAACCAAGTAATGATGTGTAGGATGTGATGTGCCAGTGGCACAATTTCTTTGCAGACACCTACATTAAAGCCTTAGAAAGCCAGAAACAGCAGCTTTCCAGTCCCTTTTCTCCCTGAGAGGGATTTAAGAAGAGAGCCCAGGACCTCTGTCTGCCTGTGTGGGAGCAGCCAGGAAGGGCTGGATAAACAGAGGTAATTACAGGGAATGAAAGTGACTGTGTGATTTTGTTTGACAAAGGGATACATTTGATTTCCTTTCTTTATACACACTTGTTGGTTTCTGTTTTGGCTGCAGCCTTGGTTTTCTGTTCCTTTAATTCATGCATTTTGCATTTGCTTCTTTGCTAATTTGATACTGTGTAACTAGCTTTACCTCTGATTTTTGTTTTAGGAGGTTTGGGCTTGATTTTGAAAGGATGTTTTATAGGCTTCAACATATTTGATGGTGTTTCCAAAACCATTAAGTGGTTTTGAAAGTCTGCTGAGGGCCTGATAGTCTTCAGTCACTCATATCCTAATGGAAATTTGGCCCTTCTATGACAAATGATGGCTATGTAATAAAAAGCAGCATGTCAGTCTTGATTAAATTATAAGATAAATTACATGCTCTGGAAAAAGGAGAACTTTAATTTTTCATCATTGACCTCTATTCTGGATTAAAATGTGCAAAGTCAGAGAGCCTTCATGCAAGGCTACCCTCATTATTCAGTTCAGTGACAAAGCAGTGGACTATTTAAAAATAATCTGGCATCTCTCATACTAAAGCTTATCTGGTTTAGGGCAGAGAGCAAAGCAGAGGAGAATTTGTATCTGATTGCCTGTGAATGCAGAGGTAGACTGAAGTTAGTTTGGATGTTATACACGGTAGGAATTGTGGCTGCTTAACTTTTATGGGGATAAGGTGATCAAACTGCACTGAAGGGAAAAATATTCTGAACCTGTGCAGTCATCAAGTGAGTGTGTCATAACTGCAAATGTGCTCCTGCTACAACACTGGTGGCCACAGGTAAAAATCCTCATTTCCATTCGGTTGCACTTTTGGAGTTGCTGTGGCTCGGCTGCTCAGTGGTGCTTGAAGTCGTTCCCTGCTCCCTCAAAATCTGCTAACACATTGGTTCAGGGGTGTCCCCTTGCTTTGGGCTGGCTGGAAGGAGCTGGGCTGATCTCCCAGGTTTGGTCCCGGCAGCACAGCGCTTTGCACCCCTACCTAATTCACCTCACTGAACCGGATTGACCTGAAAGTTTGGCACCCAGGTGCCCCTGTGCCTTCTCTAACCGACGACGGGAAATAGGTGTCTACAAAGGCAATCTGATCCTTTCCAGGTGGGCAAGTGAGAGCAAGGGGAGTACACAGAAATGGAGGTTTCTGTGTGCCTCCCCTTTGGCTACAGAGAGCCTTGTTGTGCGGCTGGGACTAGAAATTTAACATTTAAGTAGCTAAAATGATGTGAGATGAATTTAGACCCCTGATGTTTTTCATAAGTTTATCGTGGGACTGCATGGACCCTAAAAAAGTTGTATTTGCTTACATGAGCAACCATTTGTGCTAATCAATACCTTAATTTCTGCTTCACAGCTGGTTCCTCTTTTGCTAACCTGCCAGAAAGTATTTGGGTTTTTTCTAGAGAAAAGTTGGACCATTTTCAATTCTTAGCATACTTTGCCCATCCCCCCTGCCCCTTAATATTGAATTTAAGTACCCAGCTCTTGTGTGTCTCATGACATCTCCCTGCAGCTACTTGCGTATCTATATATCCACCTCCAACCTTACTTAGAGACTCAAATGACACTGGAGTTTTCATACTAACATCGTGCTAAATAGAGATGTTTTCCCGAACTAGGACAGAGTGAAAAAGGAGGGTGTAATGGATGAACTGAGCATTCAATCCTGTTAGGTAATAATTGGAAGAACAGTGCACATCTGGACTTGGGCTACCAGATTGCAACAACTGCATGGGTATGTTATCTTTCTTCCCCCTACGCTGCTTGGATTAGCCCTTGTCAGGCTCCTCGGGGAGCGTCAAGGTGTATTTATGCTGGAGGAGAGAAGTTGTCTCTGCTTGCCTGGGCTCTGGGAGAAGAGGAACAGAGGAGATGGGCAGGTTGAGGGTGGGAGTGTGGTTGTGCTGCAGGCTGCAGCTGAGCAGCACTGGAAGCTGTGATCTGCTCTCCAGTCCATAGCATGTGTGTGCACACACTGATCTGCAATTTATTATGTTCATCTGTAACTACTACGTGCCTATCTTTTCTTTCCAAGTACTCTACTGTGAAAGCACGGTACATGGCAAATAAACCAGAAGTCTTCATATATAGAAATAAAATCAGCTAAACAGTACCTCATTTGTGAGAAATAAATAACAGCTTGTCTTTTGCATTTTTTATTCCTGTAAAGGAATTTTGTCTTGTAAGTGGACAGATACAAGATATTGCAGCTCAGACAAGTGAAATAAATTGTAAAGTCAAGGGGCAATCTCAAGATCATGACAGCAAGTCACTTTATTTTGAATTGTGGGGACTTAATTCCTGTGGCCACATCAACCAGTGCACTGGTGGTGGCTCAGTGGAAGATGTAACCACAGTCCAAGTCATCCAGGATTTACAGATCAAAATTGCAGTTTATGTTGTCTCTGAACAATCAAAGCAGATGCTAAACACTATCATCTCCAGTGACTTCCACTGTAAGTTGAACTGGAATGTCACCTACTGACCACAGTCTGGCCTATGGAGTGATTTAAGGTACAGAGCACATTGCAAGAGCATAATCCAGTCAGCTGCAGCAGCCAGACCTGTAGCCCTACAAAGAGTTTAAGAGCTCCAAATCCAGCAAAAATCAAATATGTTTTCCCAGACTGATGTCAGTTTGCAGAGGAAAAGCAAGGGACCCAGTAATTCCAGTTTTAACAGACCATAATACTTTTTGAAGGGCAGTGGGTGTAACATCTATTGCATTGAATATCTTTTGATCACTTACTGTAATTTGATAGCTATTCCAGCAATAATCAGTATGAGCAGAAGGACACATATAGTTTGACTGTCTTCAAGCTTGATAATATTTTGTATTTGCTGCTGCCATAGTCCTTTAACTTTTGTTTAGCACATGTGTAGATGGTTCCTAGCATGAGGATTACAGGCCAATCCTTGACTGTTATATTGAATTGAGACCCTGTCCAGGAGTTTGGGTCATTCCCATGAAGTTTGTCATTCCCTTTCATATTTGTCACAATAGGTTTGTGTCAGGCCTTTGATTCACAAAATGGTATTGTGGAGCAGAGCTGAAACATGCAAGGGGTGCAGTTCACAGGTGTGTAATAGGCACAGTGAGTATGGTGAGAAATACTACCCTGTGAGGTTTGCCAGAGCAGCCAGTGCTTGGCAGCTATTGCTGTTCACTGTGGTGGCATGCACAAAAATAGAAATGACAGTCATGTGGATAACCTGCATGGAGTGACCTGGGATTTCCTCCACCAGCCTACAGATTCAGGAAGTTCTTGGATTATGGTAATATGATTATTCTACTATTAATTTTATTTGGCATAGGTGTACTAGTAACACAAGTAGCTCAAATTTCTTCACTAGTTAGGAGTCCGTTCAACGTCTGGTCAACAAGCATAATGGAAAAATTATGCTTTGATACAGTCTTCAGTTAAAATTCAGGGAGAATAAGGATCCAAGTGGAAATGCAAATTGTGCGAGGACCCTGGAGGCAGGACTGGTGTATAAAGCTAAGCTCCAATGGAAGCAGTTTTATCCTTCAGACAGAAAATTAGAGCACCATTTTGTGTTTGCACAAATACCACTTTATGAACTATCTAAAGAAAGAGAATACTATAGAAATAATTCTTTTGTATTCATTATGAAAACCATTCAAAAAGCAGTAACAGCACAGTGAGAAACAAGTACTACAGTTTCAGAGTCAGAATAACGTAATTTGTAATTTGATAAACTCTGATCCAGAGCTTGAGCAGAAACAAGTCTCAGCAGATAAGTCAGCAAAAGGAGATGTTTTAAAAGACTTTCATCATATATTAACAGTATAGGATGGGAAACACCGGAAGAGAAAAGGCCACAATAAATGAGATAAATATGTATGTCTGTAGGTGTGTCAACTAGGAAAAACATTATTGATCTTTTAGGTATAGTAAATAGTTTTTTGTTACAATGGAAGGTGGAAGGGTTGTATGAGACTGAAAAGACAGGACAGAACAGAACAGATTTTCATTATTTGTCCCATACTGTCAACGTTGACTCAGATTCAGGCATGCTCCACTAGCTTTTGTTAAAGGTTCCAGTTTTCCATACAGAAAAATATGAGATGGTCTCCTCCAGATGTAGCTCCTTCCTTGAAGATTGAGATGCTTAGTCAGAGCACAACTGTTTTTGTTTCTCTTGGCATCCATTGACACTGATGGGATGGTGCCATCAGTGAGTCAGAAAGCTCACAAACATGTAGTTTGGAGTTAATGTATATGTTGTTTAATGTATGTAATACTATAATTCGTTACACATTTTTTTAAAAAAAGTTCTCACACTTTCTGTTGTCATCATGGGTGCAACAAAGATAATTAAATAACTTGGATGGGAGTTTGTATGTTTATGGTATGATGTCTTACAACACCCTGAAAAAGTCCCCATCTTCTGCAGGGCACAGGCTGCTTCTTCTACCCCACAGCAGAGCACTGTCTGGAAGAGATGGTTGCCTAAGGGCAGGACAGGGCCTGTGCCAAAGAGGCAGAAAGTGACCTAGAGAGCTCTTGCATGGTGCACTGGGGCTGGGGCCAGGCCCACTGCAGTAGACAGCAGTGGGAATGAAAGCTGGAGCACAAGACCCTGAGAATGTACCCCATAGATCCCACCCAGGGGACCAACAGCAAACCCTCCACAGCCAAACCAAACAGACCTTGGGACTGCAGATCGTCTTGACAACAGATGGATATACATGTTTGCCCTCAGTCTGAAGTCTGGTCACAGTCCTTGTCAAATCCCAAAAAATGCTGCCTGCTGCCAGCAAGGCGTTACTACTGTTTTATCTGGATTGAACCAAGAGTATCAGACTTTCATCCAGACACTGGGGGCCACTCTGGAGTTACACTGGAATTACACCAAACTTACTGAGATCAGAGTCTGGCAGTGGGTGAACAGAAACAGAAATAGCTGCATATCATGAAAACGAGACAAAGGAATTTGTCATGAACTGTGATGTGACAGGAAAAATAAGAAGGTTTATGAGAATAGATGGACTTAAAAATGTGTTTTGGTCTTTTATGACTAGTATAATTCAATGAATAAAATATATGTTTATTTATAGATATTATTTGAGTTGTCATATGTAATGAGAAAAGGGAGCCCATGCTTTCCAGATCAAAAAATGGTATGAAGCAAGGATACACACTAGATATTTTATGGAAGACTGTTATGACACCATTGTCTTTTCTTTCTTGAACATTTACAGAGTAAAAGAATGGCATGGTCCAGATGATAAAAAAATCTATGTATCAGAGTAGAACCCATGGACTGAGTACTTTAGAGCCTTTGTACAGAGCCAGGACAAGGAATATACCATTTATATTTCTCCTAGGTAAATGCAAATGAAACTTCACATTGGCAAGGATTTCTCAGTTTAGATCTAGGCCTTTTACAGTAAGAAATCTCCCACCAAGCAGAAATAGAAAGGAAAGTAAAAATAGGCCTTACGGTTTATTTAAAAAAAAGAAGAAAAATTGCATGGAGAAGGATTAGAGAAAGCTCCCAAGAGCAGAGACAATTTTTGAAATTAGTCCAAAAATAAGAACAGATTAGATTGTATTACTCTGCCAAAGGGACAAGTTCATTTGTTGTTGGACAAAGGAGTCAATTCATTAAAAATGACTTAGGTGGATACTGATATTTTTGATATTTCATCCTTTACACTGGAGTCAAGATGGTGATTTTCTACTTAATTTAAAAATGAGAAAGCCACTTTTGTGTCTGTATCAAAGATATATGAGAAGGTTAAATTAAAACATCAAACCAATACTCTTTTTCATTGCATTAGACTGCTTCAGCCAGATATGCAGAGGATGTTCAGTGACAGAGCTTGAGTAGGAATGGGTCCTGCCCAGATGTGGCTTTTCCTTCTGTGCTCTTGTGATTGCAAACCATTGTCCTTGCATTCAAAAGCAAAAGTGAGAGTATCATAATGAGAGTCCTATGCTTTCTTTGAAAATCCTCTCTCTTCCAGAAAAACCCTCATGACAGAGCAGAACAACATGGATAGGCTAGGAAGTTATTGCAGTAGGAACAGGAGGCAATATGAAGTATATCCTGACTACCACCACTGCAGGCTTCATCTTCACTTGCTTTTGGATGGCTATGCTGGCTCAGCCAGGAAAGCTGTTGGCTTGGGAGAGATGGCCTGCAGCATGCAGCTGGGAGGAGAACTGAGATCAGTGAGCACCAGGGATTGATAGATGTCTTTCTAGGGACCCTGCTGCTCGTCAAAGTCACTTCTGGGGCCTGTAAAGCTCTTTGTAAATGTCCAGCTGTGACATCTCCTGTCTTTTCGTATGACCAGTGATTCTGTCAGGTGTGCCAAACCGTGGCTTCTTTCCCCATTGTTTTTAATGGCAAAAATGGGAAGGAATATCAGGTATTTTTCCTACATGTGAATGATGTCCTGTATGACACCTCTATGAATGACCTGGAGGAGTCTGCCACTTGATAAACCATGCGATTCACAGAGTTAGATTAGACTAAGCTGGATTTAACTACAAACTCCCTGTATAGCAGCCACCTCTCTGCCTTGGACTTTGACTTTCTTGGGCATGACACAGAATATTTTTTAAGCCAGATCCCAAACAGGAATGCCACCATGAGTCTGAATTGTAGGTACGCAAAACTAGCACTCTGTCGTGACCTTGCTGTTAGGACACAGACATTTCAAAGGTCTGTGGTTTCACCATGTTGTCTTCATGTTGGAATTTGTTTGGGATATGAAGTCCAAAGAGCTAGAATCCCTGCCCAACTACAGATGATCAGCTACCTCTTCTGACAGAAATTCTCAGAATGTGTGTACAGAAAAAAGCTTTCCATAAAAAGCAGGAGGCAGAAGTAGTGGCATTGATTTTGCCACAGGTCTTTCTCAGAAGTGTAAGTCATGTTCAAGTGTATAAACATAAAAATAATAAAAATAATGGACAAAATAAGATAATAGTAGGGGTAGTAATAACCAAAGCAACTTACAGAATTTACTGCTGTGTCTCCTGTTCACCTTTGTAAAACCTGAGAATCAGTACTACCACTTTTTTAGGATGTGTAGTGACATTCAGACATAGTTCTGTACTCTCATCTGACAACAATTTTGCCTTTATTTTTAGTTCATAGTAACTTATTAATATAAAATTACTCTCTTACAGAAGCAGTCCTTCGGCATGGCTTTTGCTAGTGCTAGCCCTTTATGTGAAGGCACCCCCTAAATGGCTAATTATAACTTTTTTGCTTCACCTCTTACAGCTGGCTGCCCTCTTTGCTCTTAACGTCCTCTCCATTTGCTTCCTGAGTCTCTGGGGAGGAAGCCCATTCTTGTCTTTCTGCAATAGCATTCTATAATATGTGCTTTTGTCTGCAATTCTGTGTCCATTTAGAGGGCTTAATATGTATATAACTATGGATGCAAAAGCATGGGTATTATTTATAGCCTTTCCTCAGTTTGTAGTGCTGCTAGGCAGGTAACTACTGAGCTCTATAAACTGACCGCGTCATGCACCTGTAGGCAAAGAAGTATGAATAGTCTATGAAATGTGACGAAGTTAGTTGAAGTGGAATTGTTAAAAAAAGTTTGTGTAGCCATAGAGGGAAGGTCCAGTTTTCCTTCAGATTGGTGGGGGACAGAGGTTAAAGGTGAATGCAGAGTCTGTAAGGTTCTTCCAGGTTATGGGAAAATATAATGTGTTATTGCAGTTGAGCAATTTGAGGAGAGTAGTGAAAGGTGAGAAAAAATTATATGAAGAAAATAATTTTGCAAGCAATCAAAATTCTCATAGTGAAATTCAGTCAAAGTGACAATTTCAAGAAGAAAAAAGAAAACAACAAAAATCCTTTTCCAAATGTAAGGAGCAGATCAGCCATTGGAAAACTACCAATATGGTGAAAAAAACACCTCTGATGGGCAAGAAGCTAAGGAATGAGAAAAAAATCTGTCTTATTTTCCAGTCAGCATTCTTAAATTTCTCTAATGAGCAGCATATATTTGCTGATCCAGATTGTCTGAATAAGGATAGCTTTTGGTTGCTAGAAAAAATGCCTTATGAGACTTCGGCAGCAGGATCTGGGGCCGAAAGAATATTCCCTCTCAGTGATGCTAGAAAGGTTTATGTAGTTCAGTCATCAAAATGGACAGTCTACCTGGTGAAAGCCCTGCAAGATCACAACTGAAACTCCAAGTTCTAACACGCCAAGTGGAGCTACTTCTCAGTTCCTTTGGGATTAGTCTCTCACGTTGCAGAGATCATTCATCACTTCACAGGATCAGGCCCTAAGTGGTTCTGTGGTAGGCAAAACTATGACTGAAAATGTTTCTCCTGCTTGATGAAAAATAAATGCCACCCTACTGAGAGCAGCTACAGCCTTGGAGTCAGCAGCAGTCCGAAAGAATTAATTACCTCGGTGCATGAAGCATACTAGGAAGTCCTAGGGATTAGTTTAGAGCAGAAGCTGCTCTAAGAGGTACTGGCATTTTCTCTTTCTCAGGTCTACCCGTTACACCAAAACCCAAGAAGAGCCATTAATTTTACATCTGGAAAATATTATTCTGGCTGTTCATGCGATCTGTGAGGATGTTTTGTGCCTAAGTAGATGAAGGAGCTGGACTGAAGTATTCAGAAGAAAAAATTGATTGTATTAGGTAAACTGTGCCCAAAAGTTTTGTGTTCTATCCATTAATTGCTAAGTAATAATAACATCTGTGGTAAGGATGTATTATTTTTCCCAGTTTCCAGTGGCAGAACTCAGATTTTTTCCTAATTCTCAGTGCTAACTTCTGCAATTCAGAATCTTAGATACTGCACAGAAAAATGAATTCTCAGGTCTTATGGATCTACGTTTCCCAGTATGACAGTTGCAGTCTAGAGTGGCTTTGTCATACGTGCTAACAGGAAGATGGCAAGTGTCTAAATGAAAACTTTGTCCTCTTCACAGTCTACTGGGTTGAAGAGCATTCACTCATTCCAGTGAGAGCCTCTAGCACATCAGATCAATGGCTTTTTATTTATTTATTTATTTATTTTTAGATATAGTCTTTCTTCTGTTGAACCAGACTGTTGCTTTGGGACACAGGGTTTCCATCTCTTGTATGATAAGCCGTGCTTCTTCAAGCAGTTTTGATAATTCAGGGTACTGGAAGAATAAAGATCAGAATAAAGATCAAACTTTCTGTGTCATTTCTTAAGAGACTTTAGTAGCACTATTTCATAAATTCTGTGGAGTACAGGTTGCAGAACAAGAGCGTGTGGTCCAGAGATGTTTTAGTTAATGGGGGAATATCAGCCTTTTGGATTATTTGTCCCAGTGAAGAACTCAGGGCATGCAGTGCAGCTCCCAGACGAGCTGGTGTGATGGGCTTGTGTTATCCAGGAGATCATAAGAAATTATGAGAATAATTTCTCTTGTCTAAGAATACATCTATATGTAGTTAAATGGGATGGCTGAAGAGCTGGAAGAAAATGAGCCTGTTGGGACATCTGAGTCTAAATAACCATCAGCTATTAAATTGCTGCTTCATGCATATTTTGAGGCAGGGATAAGTTGAAGATACCTGGTAGCTGTATGGTGATCCAACTGGCTGTCACTTGAAGCCTTTTATGTAGCTGGCATCAGGTGAAGCTGGTATTATTCCAGGTAAAGTGAGATTGTAAACACTCAATAGTGAACACTGCTCCATATTTTCTTCTTTGACCTCTCTTGTCCCTCATGTATATTCTCAATCTGTAATTTTGGCTTGTGTGGGTGTCTTTCAGCTCACTGGGTTTGTCTAAATTAATCATGTTGTTAGTTGGTCTAAAGTCAAAGACCTTCATTATTCTGCACTCTGTATATGATCTAATGCTGTTTAGCTCTTTAAATTGTGTGTTGTGGTTTAAAGTTATCAAGCTGCATAATTACTTTCTCTAGCTTCCTTCAGTCTTTAAAAAATAACATTATTTATTTATATTTGCCAAGCAAGTGAGGCGTGGTGAGGACTTAGTGAGACAGAGAAGGCTGAGTCAGTCTTAGGCACTTAAAAGTAACATAAACAATTGTTATGTAAAGTGGGTTCTTTCAAACCAGGCCTTTGTCTCTGTGCTCAGAGACAGTAGGTGCTGAAAGAACTTTTCTTTTCCATTTTACATCAAAATAATCTCACTGAAGCAACTACAGAGTACTATTAATACTTTTCCTTTAATTCCTTTCCTACCCCACATTAAATCCATAATGGTTACATAATTCTCCGCATGGAATATGTTCCCACCTCTCACCAGATTGGTATGATACATGTGAACTGGTGAGAAGACTGGTAAATTCTCATTTGCTTTGTGTATGGAGATACTATTTTACCTGTAATATTTTTCCTCTGAATACTTAGACCTTTGGGAAGAGCCTTCCTTATATCTCTGTGCATTGCAATTGCTTGTTAATTCTTAAACTGATGCTGCTGCACAATACAATTTTGAGATCCTCTGGTGCTCCTGCCCTTTAT
Source organism: Columba livia (assembly GCF_036013475.1). Lineage (NCBI taxonomy): Eukaryota > Metazoa > Chordata > Aves > Columbiformes > Columbidae > Columba > Columba livia. Next base: position 35,875,857 of record NC_088604.1, on the reverse strand, counting down.
TTCTGAAATGTTTAAGTAAAAATTATTGTAGTAACTGAAGATGAATGATTACTAACATGGGACCAGCTAAGAGGTAGCAGACCAAGTACAGATAGAGGCTATATTATTTTTCACATATGCCAAGTGAACTTCATTCCTGAGTTTGACATATCTATTATTCCAGACCTGAGATACTCTTTATAGAAAAAGCTGTGATTCCATAAGCAGTACTATTTAAATCAAGATTATTTTTGCTTTTTTGTATTTGATCCAAGATCTGAGAAGAAGAGGGGGGGGAAAGACTTCCAGAAACTCAAATGCCAAGTTGCCATTATTTTATTTCTCTTTAAAATGGATGCCAGGTTCTTCCATCACACAACCTTTCTGTACTGCATTTTCTACACTATTGCTTGCAACCTCTATATGTTATGGCAGAGATCCAAATAACTTCAGTAAGAGCAGGCCCAAGAGGGAGAGGGTGGAGTGAAAAAGTTCAACAAGAAGCAATTCAAATAAGATTGAATCATAGTAACTTAAAATAGTTCTTTAACATAACCGTGTTGTCTTAAATGAATCACCATGAGTGATAATCCATTGATTTCCAGGCTGACGTCTTATTCCCTGCCTTTTATGTCTTAAAATCTGATATATAAAGCACACAAGAAGTTTCAGCAGAATAGTGCCACTGAGAGAATTTGGTGATAAATGAGGGGAAAGACTATGTCCAAGCCCTAGAAAGAGGACCCTGCAATAGATTCTGAAACAGACAACAAAATATATTGTTTATCTTGCCTCGAGTATTAACTTCACCATTCCCCTTCTAACACCTCCAGAGGCCAGTTCAGTGGCTGTCCATGTTTTTCACAAAAGGCAAGGTTCATGTAGGACTCTTGCATCTACCATCTGCTGCCTTCCTTCTTCCTCCATGGATAGATTAAGTGCCTTTGCAAAAATAACCTAAACTGTCTGTTAAACATAAGGGAGATTAAAAGCTGTATCACAGAAGAAATATAGGAGGAAAATTTGGACTTGTAAGTCTCATACATGTGTTTAATAGCATTAAGAATTACATCTGTTACATACATATACTATATTCTGCAAGTATATAAAGAAGTCTCTTTAAAAAAAAAAAAGATATTATGACTTTTCTGTTTTGTCCCTTGTAAAAGGACAAGCAACTCTGTTTTGGAAGAAAGCACTTTCAATGACTAAGCTGGCTCTGCCAAGCTCTTGTTGTTCAGTGCATTGGTTGTGGGTCAGTGGACTGTACTGTGGCAGCACCTCTTGCCGTGGGCTGTGTATGCTGCTCACTGCGATGGAGTGCTTTCCTTCAGGGGTAAATTGCTTGAGATGCCTTTTCTTCATTTATGTAACAACTTTTTTCCAGGGAAGATGCAGGGAAAACTTGAAAGAATAGCTTGACGTCTTTGGTAATGCATTCTTATTTTAGTGACTGGCACCATATTCAGGTGACATGTAATATGAATCTAAAATAAGACCTTTTGATACTTCAGTGAGACCCCAACATCTTTATGATTGTCTAGAAAGTCAAATATTGGCATGTATTCAACCAGAGATCTGATCATTTCTCTCTTGAACTTTGATGCTATGGCGGGCAAGCTGAATGTGCCTTATGAACCCACAGTTGTGTTCCTACAGGAATTGCTGGTTGCCATGCTTGGCTCTCATGCATTGACTGCCTAAAGGAAAGCTGCTTTTTCCTGATACATCCTGGGTTTTGACCAGCTAAATTAGTAAAGTTGGATTCATCCTTATTCCTGAAAGCAATATATCAAATGAAAGGTGGACAAGCTTTGGGTTCAGACTGGTTTGGGGAAGGAATAAGGCTATACATCGCTATAGCTCCTAGTGCTGTGATGTTGTGGCCTGTCTAAGCATTGCCAGTGTGACAGTGTGACTGCATTGCTGATGTTCATATACAATGGTGCGGGAGATGGTGATGGTTGTGGCCATATCCCATTGATGTGATCTAGGGCAGATTTTAGTAGGGGATAGAGAGCTGATCTCTCAGTATCAATTACTTTCAGAATCAATTACAGGATTGGTTACAGCTGGGTTGAAGGGAGGAGAAGAGAGGAAAATGAGAGCATTGATGAGCCTCATGTGTATTTCTTTCAGATCAGCAGATGTAAAACATGTTATTAAGCTGTGAAAGGTCTGATACTAGCACTGGGTCAGAGAGAGGCAGAAAGAAAAATTAATTACAATTCACAGAGAAGCTGAAAACCTGCCCAATCTGACTTGCTGTAGGCTGAGAGTAGGAGTTCTCTTCCAAGTCTGATCCTTCCCAACCTCATTTGAAGTGCTATGCAAGAACCAGAGACATGAAATCTACCTCTGATGGTGCCAGGTATGAGCAGATGTTAGTATCTGCTGCTTGTGTGATCAGAGGATGAAGTTTATCATAGTAACATTCACTAAATATTATCGTGGTAAAAGGTTGTGGTAAAATGTTTGCTCAATTTAGACTGTGCTGGGCCTGCTTCTAAGAAGGAATTAAAATTAGAAACCTGTGAAAGTAGTCAGTACTCAGTCAGCCTTTTCTTCTTTTAAATATTCCTGCCTGAAGTTTATTTTAGTCTCTTTGCATTTTTGCACACATGAATCTAAATAACGTTTAGAGAGTGTTTTTCTTATCAAATGTTTAGGCTAGTATCTTGAACTGCATTGTCAATCTGAGTTCTGCTTGAAACTCTTGGTATAAAGAGGGTCTTTGAATTGGGGTAGACAAGCAATACATACCATGTCTTCTGATCTTGTAAGCGGCCTTTCATCAAAATGTAATTAAGAGCCTACTAATAGTAAGTCAGTAAAGCTGTTTCTACTTAGAGGCAAAAGAAGACATAGTGGGACAGTCAGCCTTTCCCATTACAGGACTTCAAACCTTCTCCCGAAGTTAATTTGAAGGCCTATGGGATCTGACAGATGGGGATCCCTATTATCAGTTTGCTTATTATTACTCAAGTGTATTTCAAATTTTAAACATTAAATATTAAAAAAGGTGGTAACAATCAACAGAAATTTGTAAAGACAATAGATTTTAGCGTTAATCTTCCAACAGAGAAAACCAAATATATGCCTTAATCATAAATAACAGAGAAAATTAAAGCCATTTTAAAAAAAATTCTTAAAAACAACCAATATTCCTCATCATCATGAACACATGTTAAAAACTGGATTCTGATACTGCATCAGAAGACTATTTTTTGCATGATCTGGACTCATCTATGATTTCATTTTATTAATAATCTTAACTTCTTCTTAGAATCTGGACATGCAGTTAGTTGTTATTTCCTAGACCTCATCATTCTACCGAGTATTTTTTTTTGTTTTGTCAAGAAACCTGCTCTGAGATGATTTACATTATGCAATATAAATATCAATTTGATTAGTATGCTAGAATTGTCACTGCTAATGCTAATCCCAAACACATCTTTTTTTTTACATGTTTTTCATCTGTTTTTTAGAGTTTCCAGTGTTATTCTTCCTGTTGTTTTGGCTCTTGGTGAGGAAAAATAAATGAATCTCTTTTCCTCAAGCAAGCTTTTAGGGAATCCCATAGTATATTTGGCAAGATTTTAGGGGATTTGATTTTATCCATGGATTTCTTGATCCCTTCACTTATAAACTCACCAAATTTGAAGTCTTAAATCCTTGGAAAGGAGTTTTTCCAGAAAATGTCAATATTAATAAAGAGTGAAACTGGCGCTAGAACAAATTTGGAATTGTTAGTACCAGCAACTATTATCTGTGCTGCTAGGAGTGAGAAAATTAAGAACATATCAGTCCTAGAGAATTATTCTTGAAGCAATTTGAAAAGTATATACTTGTTCTCTGCCAGATTCCAGTGATGCCAAATCTGATCTGGTAAAACCAATATTTTCAGATTTTGATAACTAGAATTGGGTTTGATTTTTCGGAGGTTAAGAGTCCTGTGGCTTCTAGTGGCTTTACACTGTAAACAGAAGAATTTATAAGTCTCTACAAGATTATCGCCCCGTTAAGAGTGAGATATAATAGTAAATGCTATCATTTGATTATATTCCTTTGAACTGACGTTCAGGCTGGCTGAACATCTATAAACTCATTTTGGTAGATTCTTGCAAAGGGCTGGAGTTTGGTGCATTTTTGCTAGTCAGAGCTTGCATCTAGGGCAACACCTGTTCATTTTCAAACCTCACAACATTCCTCCTCATATCATTTGATGTAGCAGTGGAGAAAAGGCTTTTTTTTTTTTTTTTTTTTTTCCAGCAGTTGCTGCATCTGTAACCTTAACAGTACAGGCTAAACAACAAAAAAAAATCCGAGTAAAACCCACAGTGGCTGTGCTCAGCAGAGGTCTTTGGAGAAGATTCAGGCTACCTACTTGAGGTGTGGAAGCAAATGAACAGGGAATGTAGTACTTGGATCTGGAGGACCACTCAGACTGCTGCAAAGTTTCTTGAACCCCACTGCCTCTGGTGACTGTACTTCACAGCCCTGCATTCACAGAGGTGTCTCAGGCATTTTATTTCTCTATAAGTCCCTAGAAATCTCTTGATTAGGCAACTCAGCCAGAAGGGATGGTGTTTTAAAGGTTTGGTTTCTAAGATTATGGATGCCTTTTCCATAAGACAAGTTGCTAGGTTAAAAAAATAAAGGCAAAAATTAAACAAAAACCTTCAAAATTTAAGGAAACAGAATTCAGGTTTGTCCTTTTCCAGTGGACATCATAGCCTCTATGCAGCAGAGGCTATGGTTTGTATTGCATTTTAACCTCCTGGTAGAATAAGCCTCAGCTTCATGACTGAGCTCTGGCTGATCACTTAAAAAAAAGAAAAGAAAACATATCAACCAAGAGCAGCAAAATCACTAGGAAGGTCTGTTGGGAGATAGGTGATACTGGTTTGAATCTCCTCAGGCTGGCAGAATTTGAAGCCAGTGTTTCCATTTAATGCCTGGCTAAATGCTCTAATAACCATGATGCAGAAAAGGCAGTGGTTGCCATCTCTACTGCTCCTGGTCATGGCTCTGTATCAGCTGTGATGCACAGGATGGCCCAAGTCCCAGGTGCATGAATTTTCATATGGATCTGATTTTGGCTCCAGGGAGTTCAGATACTGTCAGAATATCTGCCATTTTCCTCCTGATGTCCCTAGGTAGCGCTCTCCATGTCAAGGTATTTGTGAATATCCTTCAGACAGCACCGGGATCTTGTTTGCTTTTGTATGGAATGAGGCCCATGTTTTAAGTACTGCAGTAAGCTTTTGTTTTAGTGGGTTTGAATCTTGTCTCTTGGCATATGTTTAACTTTCACAAAAGTGACCCTTCTGTATAAGGTAACAACTTTGGCATGACCCTTCTGGTAGTTGTCACTCCCAGTAAAATGAAGGTGCTAAGGGTGCTAAGGCACATCTAATTCTGTCTGTATTAGTGGTGAAAGTTGCCTTGTTAAGGTTTGAATGTATATATATATATATATATATATATATATATATATATATATATATAAATTTTTTTTTTTTTTTTTTACACCAGGAGCTTTGATGTTTGGTGAGGGGTATGTGTTTTCTTTCAAGAAAAATTTTTTTTCCACTGAAAAGTGGGATAAGCTTCTACATTCTCTGAGGCAAATGTTTTGTTCAAGGAGTTTACATGCTCTTCTGTCTCTCTCTGAGCTGGAAGGTGCTGGTAGAGAAATTGTTGTTTATTCTTTAGGAAGTCTGCAGTTTTCTCTTTGTTTTTGTTTGTTGAAACAATGAAAGTCTGAGTAAGAGCCCTAGGCCAGCAAATCTGTGCAGATAAAATCCACCAGCCAGGACATACAAGCTGACTTGCATATTCCCTAGAATCTGCTCCGGTTTGTCAGCAATGTGCACGGGTCACTTGGTTTCTGACTAAGCTGTAGAAGCATTTAGATAGGGAATATGAATGCAGAAGCTCAGGGATGTTATTCAAACAGTGAATATCTGGGTAAGAAAAATTAAATTAATTGCTGAGTGTACTTGGTGTATGATTCTGCAGTCCAGGTTACAACCTGCTCTTATGGTATTTGTGCTATCTATATAAATGCTAGCACAGTAAGGGAAAACATACAGACAGGTTAAAAATAGCACCTGGGAATTTACAGTAAGAGCTTTTTTTGTTATTTTAGAGGGTCTTATTTTTGTGATTAAAAAAATGCACATTCTTAAAACTTGTACGTTGCTCTGACTTGCTGCTTTCTACTTTCAGTATTTCCTGAAGCTTCAACCGAGGTATGTTGCAGTTCTAAAAATGAAATGTGACATTGTCATGCCTATGCATGATTTATTGAGGATAAGGAATAGACTTTTAGAAGCAGTAATTGGAATAAAAAGTGTAACTAAATAATATTCATTTACTGTGAATAAACAACTTGACAAACAGAAATAACTGTTGTTGTGGCAGTAACATAGCTCTGTAACCTGTTGGAAATACAGCCAAACTGTGGAGTCTTTGTGAACTTCCTTGTGTAGAGCCTTCAAGCACAGGTTAACTCTGTGCCTTTTCCAATTCATGGCTGAATTACTTCATGCAATGGAATTGTTTTGTATGCAGCTTGACAAACATGACTGTTTTTTAGCCATTTCTATGAGAACCTAACAACATGACCTGACACATGTCAATGTTAGAATCATATGCCAGTTCAGGGAACTTAACAATTGCCTACAAGTCATATATGTTGTGTTAGCAAAGGATTAGCTTACACAGAAAAGCAGAATGGCCGAGCATAGAACTCTTTATGGTCCAGTTTCATGGTTGTGGTTTGTTTTTTGTTGTTGTTTTTTGTTTGTTTGTTTGTTTGTTTTTATATATATTTGAATCCCAGCTTCCTTATTTGATAATATTTTCCTCCCTCCTTTCTCTGTCTCTGACAATAAATGGAGTGGATTTGTTTCATACCATACAATTGGAGGATGGGAACACTGGGTTCATCTACCGAGATGATGAAATAATGGGGTATCCTCCTTCCAAGAGGAGAATTCTCATGCATATGGACTGTCAGGTTAGCCTGTCTGCATTTCACATGGGGGCATGTTCTTCTGGTATTAAGAGTTTGTGCTACAAAAGTATTAGTTTGTGCTCAGACTCTGCTGTGACATGAACAAAGTGACTTCTTTGATGGGAAGATGGACTCAGTAAGTGGATAGACTGTAACAGAACCTCCATATGGGATTACTAGCCCTGAGACAGCAAAGTCATAAGCAGGTGTTCCTCTGCCTTAACTGGGTCTAGAAGTCAAGTATGGTAGAAGAGGGCTCTGTCATCCACCATTAGTTTGACTGTTCCTTTGTATCTTGTTTTGTTTATTTTCATAGTGTTGGATGAGGTAAAGGTTTTTTTTCATTCTGCGAGCAGTGTTATAGCCTTTACGAGCACATGTATGTGAGACATAACCTTATTATTTATTTTTTTTTCAGTGATAGACTTCAGCATCAGTAATGTGGAGCTCAGAGAAGCAGGGAGAACTCAGAGGAGAGAATTGTGAGCTATGGACCACAAAACTGTGAGCTGTAAGGACCTGTGCAGCTGAATTCATGCTGTCAGTAGGGACACTTTCCACAGACTTTGGAGGGTGTTGTAGCTTAATGATGTTATTTCTGTTTGTTCTCTGAGAATTTAACATCCATTTTCCTTAGTATCAGAGTTTATGAAGCTAGGTGAGCCTAGGCTGTTCTATGGCCCCATATTTCTGAAGTCATACCATAAAGAAGTTGTGGAAAAAATATCAGGTAATGAAGATATGAAAATCAAAGAGTTGTTTTCCAGCAGCTCTTGAGAGATTAAGAACAAGCAAGAGAAAACAGGTGTGGTAAACTCTGCAGACTTCCACCTCTCCACTGACATCAGGAAAGATTTGCCCTTGGGACCTCATCCTGTTGTGGAACAAATGTCACTACTCCAGGATCATGTTGGTGCCAACTTTCTGTTCAGCTTAGCTAAACAGGATTTTTTTTTTTTTTTAAAGGTGTGTGTAGGGTGTTTATTGTAAAGTATTTGTAGTTTCCTTCCTTGAAGCTTGTTTTAGCCCATGACTCAGGTGCTATAAACACCGGTACTTGTTGCAGAGCTCCAGCATAATCTCTCTGCTGCACCAACATATATTTAAGTTGCCTTAAAGAATAGCTTGCTGCTGCCATGGAAAGCTAATTGCCCCATCCAGTTCAGGCTGTAGAAAGTAGGGAAAACAAGCAACACTGATGCAAAATTTTGCTTGCTCCTCTGGCAATAGACTGGGATTTAGGAATGATACTGCAACTACTTTCCTTGAAATAAGAACAATGCTTGGTTCACCTGAGAGATACTTCACCCCTGTGATAGGAAATAGGTCTTCTGAGGGAATTCCCACCCATCAATGAGTAAGGAAACATGCAAATGCAAAGATCTAGGAGACTTTGTATATGTTTCTTTTTATTTATTCCTCTTTTGCAGTGGATTTATGTCCTCTACAGAAGAAACATCTCAGAGCCACAGGAAGCTGCTTTCTCAGAAGTGTTGTAGTGACAATATAGAATAGCTTTATCTCAGACTGAAGAATTGGTCCTTTCTAGTGCACTGCTGCTCTCTCTCCTTTGGCGCTTTCTGAGGCAGTGACCTGAATGAAAATCTTCAGCTGGCTGATGAGAGAAGGGGTAATGTCTTGCTAGCTTAGGTCTCATGCTCATGAAGGAGAAACCATCAGAGGACCTCCACCAGCCAGAGCCTTGAGTGCTGTCATGGAAAATTCCCTCAAGTCTTACCATCATATAAGACACTGATGGCTTTTCTCAGGCAAGATTAGGAAATGAGGAAAGGAATCAAGCTAGTGTTGAAGAGTTAATGGTGTTGAGCCTTCTGTGACAGCTTCTCCTCTTGGAACATGACAAGCAACACCTTTTATTGTGGTTTGCTTTGCAGATTTGATCAAGGAACTGAGACCTGATGGCAGCAGCAAGAGGAAGTAGGGACTGTGGTCACATGTGACCTCTGAGAAAACTAAGTATAGTAGCCATAGAACTTATGTCCCTATCATAGTAGTCATGCTATTTAATAGAATTTAAAGATGTATTGGAGATGGCATTTTGCCCCTGAACATCTAACACAGTCATTTCATTAGTGCGACTTCTTTGCTGCCTGGTGATGCAGTGCTGCTACGTTATTACCTAAGCATTTTACCTCACAGGGCTATTGCTTTCTACACGTGACTGTTCTCCCTAATGTCTAGGTTTCTGAATTATTATTGTATTTTAAAGCTGAATGACAGCATGTGCAAGATTTCTTTCTGTACATATGTTTCTTTGCCTTTTAGTTTGCTAGTCATCTTGTTGCCAAGGGGATGCCTTAACGTTATGCTGCTTTGCCAGTGCATGATTCTCTGATTGATTCATTGGGAAACTGCAAGCTCAAGTTGCCGTATCATTTGCTCAACTAACAATCACAGTCTAAAAATAATCTGGTTTCCTGATAGATTGAGGTCACCCTTTGGAGTGGTTGCCTCTTTGCACCTGGATAGAAAGTGCTTGGAGAGACATTCCAAGTAAAAATTAACAGTAATTGAACAACAGAGTTTCCATTTCAGCACAGCAGATAGAGTTACTACAACAGACATCAGAGCTCGTTAGCAAAATAAAAGGCCTTGACATCCTCTGTCACAAGACTGGAATTGCTCTGCAGTGAGATGTGCCAGCCTGGGCTCAGTTGGGAGGGAGAGCTGCCAGCACACCTGAAGGAGTTTGCTTCTTGCCAGGTGTGCTTGAGGAAGGATTCTTGCTGGCAGATGCTCTTGCAGAGCTGTGCTGAATTTTTGCATCCTGTGGTCCATTGCTCTTTCGCCTCCCAGGCTGTTTAACCCGTGTTTTTTCTGGCTGTGCTAAGTCTGCAAGGCAAGTTGTTGGCCGTCTGCAGCTGTTCTCTAGCAGGGACCCTGAAGATAGATCATATTGTCAAAATCTAGTGTAACAAGGAATTAGTTTTATCCAATTAATGAATTCAAACAAAGAGAGATTTTTTTATTATTATTATTTTTTTTTTTCCTACAGAGCCCCCTGTTAACAGTTTAGTTAACTGACACTGGCTTAGGGGATATACAGAGAGTGACCTCACTTTTGGCTGCCACTAACAAATCATGAAATATGATACAAGCTTATCTTAACCATCAAGACAAAGTGTTTGCCTCTTACACTGTATATTTTCCATTCACATGGACTCCATAGTAATAGCAACAGGCTCTTATGCTACTTTCCCACTGTTTATTTTCCTTTGCTTGATAACAGCACTAGTATTTCATGCTATGAGCTCCTGAGGAAAAGCTGAGTGGGAAATTTATCCTTTCTCTTTGAATAGTGCCTTCTGTTTCACATCTAACAATTAGAAGCTACCGAAATCAGGACTGTTAAATAGTTTGACAGTGAGTGTGAAGGAATGAAGTGCTGAGGAGCCTGAATGGAAATGAAAGCAAGGCAGGCAGCAATGCAACAGCAGCAATAGCAAAGAACCTTGTATTCTACATTGCATGATGCCAAATATGCCTTCTCTGCAAAAATCCGTGATGTCTGAGGCTTGTCAGAGTTTGACGTCAACAGTCACTTGTTTCCAAGAATGAGATTTTTTATGTTCTTTTGTTTAAATGTTTAATAATAGATAAAATATGTTTTCCTGCCTCAAGTAGCTTTTGTTGCTGAGACACTCCTTTGCTGTAAGTTAGGAAACTTAACTGGTTGAATGGGTTTTGGTCATGATTTCAAGTATTCAAGCTCTGTTTTTATTGGTATTGAAATTTTTACTATGTATGTAGGGCTTTTTTATGTGTTTCTGTATACGAAAAAAAGAAAAAATAAGGTTTAGGCACATAAAACTCCAGGAACTCAATGAACAGTTAAATTGCACTAGGCAACATTTCCTAGCATATTTAGAGGATGAACTACATTTTGCTTTTATGAAATTCTAATAAGAAAGTGCTCTCTTTGAGGTGTGTAGGGCATCAATTATACAAAGAAAAAAAAAAAAAAAAAGGACTTGATCACTTTTGAAAATAATCATGCAGTAATTACTAGTACAACAAATTTAACCTTCATGTCCCAGCAGCATCAACTGAAAACTGAGCATGGTTAACCATTGTGGGAACTTTAAAATGTATGTGACACATGCAGTCTATAAGCAATTTCTAGAAAAGTATAAATTACCATTTCCCAGAATAATTGTAGAATTTGTCTTGTATGCATGATAGAGTTACCACACTGAGCAGAAACTGCTCTTTTGACCTCAGTCAACTTCTGCCACACTGGATCTGGGTACCAGACCAAGTGACTCTGTGTTCAAGGCCTGCTGTTAAAGGGGTTTGCTGTCACGTTATGTTTGTACCTCCTGCTTGCAGGTCACAGCCCCAAGTCTGCTCTATTGTGGGACCTTTTTTGATGAGGTCCTAGAATAACAGTGTAAAACAAGCTTTGCTTCCATTTACCTGAAATTATACGCTGTGCAAGCCAGTATTGCCAGTCAAGACTTTTAGCATCAGTATTTAAAACTGAGCTCTTTATGTAGGCAGAGAAGTGCTATAGACTTCTGTTTGCACTGGCAAGACTTGCTGGCTATTTCCTTGCTGGGAAGGGGAGAAATGGCAGCATTTGATGGGCATGTCATTTTTGATCCTCTGCTTTGACTACAGGGTGATATGTAGTGTAGGGGTGCTGCTGAATGTGCTGGCATTACTGTGATGTTTCTTTAGTTCCTTGCTGATGTTGTAGCAGCCAAAGTCTTCATGCAACAGGCTTTAAATATTTTTTAACATCATTTTATAATGGCTATGTGCTTTTTGATCAGTTGTATGCTGTGACAAAACTGCAATTTTTGCATTATTTGACAAAACCATGATATGTTGACCCAGCAGCTTAGGATATGCTGTGTGAAGAGAAGTGATTGAATTAATACAAGATTTTAAAAATATGCACAGAACACTGCACAGCAGTGCTGGAGAGATAACCTTTGTCACCTGTGCACTCTTCCAGCCTGAACAGCTAATTCCTTGCCCTGAGATTGAATGATTTTAGAGATCATACAAAAACTAACAACCTGAAAGTTCATGACATTGATACAGTGACTGTTCAAAAACCCAGATAGTCTCTACATGGAGCTGTTTGCTTTTCGACTTGTGGTACCTGTGATGGTATTCTTGGCTGAGCAATGCTGATACGCATCAACACAACTTTACCTTTCCTTGGAGATTTTTCTTTTCCCAGTCTGTCTTTTCCTACCTAGCTTTAGCTTTCCATTGATGTTGACTACCAAAGCATGGTAATAAAGTACTATATTCCAATGGACATGAAAACAATGTCTAGAGCATTATATTCTGTTCTACCAGATCTCTTCTAATTTTGGTCTCAAAAACAGATGCATCTTTTACATAGAAAATAAAATTACTTGTCTCAGCACCCCCTTCCTTATAACTTCTCTGTTATTTTTCCATGTAGCTAATTAAAAATTCAAAAGGAATGTAATCGCTCTAAAGCTTTATTTTGAAGAATTTCAGACTACATGGTAAGCTATTCTTAACCAAATACTTCAAGCTGCCTTAGAAAACAATCTGCATATGCAAATATTGCAATACAACTCTAGTGTGTGCTTTTGTAGTCATGCGCACTGCAGATAATGCAATGATTATATAATTCATCTATAGTACCATTCTCTAAATTCAGTTTCACGCAAATAAGACACTATGTTTTCCACATCTGGTTACTTTGCAACCTGAAGTATTTAATTTGATTATGTCTAGATTTTAATTGGTGTATCTAGTAATGAAAACTATGCATACTTATCCACTGCAGGATAAGCTGATATATGAGTTAAAAGTGTTGTTACGTGCTAGAGTAATTGTTTTGATGTTGTTTCTGCTATTAATACGTATTGAAACTGCTGATAAAATGTACTCAATGGTTGAAGAGCTAAAACTCTTCAAGAGGTGTTTACAGGAATCTGACAAATGCAAGAAAAACGTTAACAGAGCATGGATTTGGATAATTTTTCAGTTTTGGTTTTATTCCATTCATTTCAAAGCAATTTTCCATGTATATTTGCTTTTTGCTTGCAGATGATTTCCAGTATAACAATGTCATGAATTGGGTTGTTGTTGGATATATGATATTTTCGGACTCGGGTGCCTTCAGAGGACAGTTTATAATTTCCATATTATACAATTTTACTGAAGCTTAACACAGGTAAAACCGTATTCTACACTGATCTTTGCAGGTATTTTACTTAATTTTCTTCATACTATAGAAGACCACTATTCATGATCGTGTTCAGTCTGAAGACACACTATAGAGCATGGCATTCCCACCGTAACAGTAACGTGTAGTCTGAACTAGAACATATCCTTACAGAAATCTATATAAACATTTGATAAATATGTATACTTCTTGTTAAATATATGGTCTGTCCTTTGAATTCACTGAGCAGACTGATTATGTATTTCTCAGTTAAGACATGGTTTAAAAATGCTACAGTGAATCTGCTGCCAGATGTTTCATTTCTGCTTCATAAAGCAAATGCTTCATGTATAACTAATGATACCTAAGGTGGACTGAAAATAAAGGAAGAAGGTAGAAAGAATGGAAAACCTATTATCATTCTTTTCAATGATATTAAATTGTGTTTTGACCTTGTTAGAAGTATTAGAACCTATGTAGAACTCATATGTGCAGGGAAGCAGAAATAAACAGGATGGGGATTTGGGAGGTCAGAATCTGTGGATACTTGAACTACTGACACCCAAACTCTGTAACCATGGTCAGCAAAGCCAATTCACAGCTTTTTAGCAGGAAAGTGAAAGCGAAAGGTGGCAGCATGGAAAAGAGGATCTGGGAAGCCATAAGGAGAGGAGAAAGAGAGGCTAGAGTATACAGCAGCTGGAAGAAGGAAGAAACTTCAGAAAGGTGGGAGAGGAGAGAGTTCCCTTATTAATATCACACCCTCACCAGATCTAACAGTGGAGCCTGGCAGTCAGAACTAATTTGATCTCCGAGAGTCTCTTCCTTTAGATGACAATGGTCCCCCTTGCTGCCCATTAACAACAAAGGTGTTGCAGTTAGAAGAGGTGACTTTGGGACTTGGTATTGCTGAGAGAACTAAGTAACAGCCCTTCCCTTGGTACTGTTATCTCTGAGAGCTGAGATTGTCCAGAGTCTAGCTCAACACTAAGAAATATTTTCCATTTTGGGTAGAAGTCAACCATCAGGAATCATCTGAAATTTGAATATTTAGATTTTCCTTCTGTTAGAAACAATGCTGAAGGGAACTGAAGTAGCTACTGCAGGAAGCCTTTTAGGACTTCTCTCTGTGAGGTACAGTCAGAGAAGTAGGTTGCAGTGCTTGCAGACCTGAAGGAAATAAAGTCAACTAGTGATTTGGGGTGATGAATATCAGTGCTACAGAGAGGAATTGTGTGATAACGAGTAGTGTGTCAAAGCAAAAAGACTTCAAACAGCATAGGTGCAATGTTGGTGGTAAACATAAACTTGGCAAGAGTGAACAAGAGAGGTAACAACTACCATAAACCGAAAGTCGAAGACTGCTTACTCACAGACACATTAGCATGGCAAACCACAGCAGGTGATGTCTGAGGTCTTCTGATATCCCAGCCAGGGCTCCGTGTTGTGTTTTGAGGATATTCAAAGAGCTAGACTTTACATTACTGAACTCAGAGGGGTCACAGTTTGCAGTATTTTAGAGCACTTGCTCAAAATATTGGAAACATAGGAAATCATGTAATCAGTTTTACAAGGTAGATGCTAATTATTATCACCTGTATCTCATTCATAGTATAATATTGCATACAGTGAAAGGGTTCCAGGATCTATGGGGAAATGAAAGAGTCTTGGTCTCTCAAATACCATTATTCCAAACTGGCACCTCTGCCACTTCTATGGTGTTTTTTGCACCTACATTCAATTCTTGGTGATGTCTCTTCATCTTCTTCTGGGATTCATTGAGCTTTAAGAGGCAGGAGAGAAAATGGCTCATTTGCAGATGCACTCAAGAATTTCCTCTGTTGGAGTTTAATCAACTCCTCCTTTTCAGTGCTATCCCCAAAGAGTCAGTAGAAGGTCCAACCCAGTCCTTTCAATGCTAAAATGAAGTGGAAAGCAACATAAATACAAGAACAAGTAGCCAATAACAAAATAAATGAAAAAGAGTGTGTACATTTTTCTAAGAACAACAGCATATCATGGCAGCTACATTATTACAATTACTTTTTTTTTTATCTCTTTTTCTGGAGAGGTTAACACAATAGATTATTAATTTGGGAGATTCTGCACAGACCAAGATAGCACATTTTAGTGCCCCCTCTCTCCACTGCCACATCCAGGGAATAGAGGTTTGCTGAGGAAACAAACTAATTATCATGTCAGTGATTTCTATTTAACATAATTTACTGGGTTTTACTAGGAAAAAAGAAGGCTACTAAGGAACACACCCCAGAATGAGTAAATTCTCAAAAGTAGGTCAGCCAAGTTTATATATCATGCTTTGACTGGTGCAGAAAACAAGCACAACGCTCTCTTAGTAGAGATGCAAACACAGAATTCTGGAACCTAAAGCCCCTTCAGGCTTTGGTTTTGGGATTTACCCAGAACTGTGACTACTTTTGTTGGATGTGCATTCTTTTCATTTATATGTAAATAGCCTTTTCCTGACACCTTTTACAGAAGAAATTCCAGTGCATACCTTTTAAATAAAACAGAAAACCAAAATAATATGTATTGCATATGGGATGAATAATTTATTCAGGACTATTCAGGCTTTTGGTCACACAATGAGGGTGATTCCTACATCTTGCATGATGATTTTTCAGTCTCTGATTCCCACTTTGCTTGTATTCAGCTTTTATTTTGGTTGAATTTTTAGTTCCAAACTGTAATTTGATTAGCATCCAAATGACTATATTTAAATGTCTTTGTCATCTAGGAATGAAAGTAAAACTAGTCTCTGTTTATTGTTCTTTCTTGAAAAATTCTGTCAGTGGTGCCTTATCTTTTGTTTGTCACTACATCGATCGTGCCCTCATTTTACAATGTATTGAGCCTGTTTGTTTACAATAACCCATCAGCAGCAGTCAAGGCTGTGAATGAATTTTTGTATCTTTACATTGATATGGGACTGAAAGGACAAAATGAAGAAGGCTGCAGCGTGAGAGCTGCTCATTCAGTCAAAATAGCCTATATGGACCGGCTGCCAACATGCTGTCACTTCGACTAAATTCATGCCGATGAAACTGCTGTTTTCTTACAAATCTCATTAAAATGCTGAATTCAAAGGCCATAGAATTTTTGGTAAATAAAGGCCCAGATCCAGTTTATGTGGCTGGAAGAGATCTTTTTCTGCAAGCAGACTGCTAGTAAAAGGCGAATGCGGTATTTGTAAACAGAACATTCAAATGTTTGGACTCCTTTAAAGAATGTATAGCAGAAGTTATGGACAAAGAAAGACTTGGCTAATATATTACAGCTGATTAGGAAATGCAGCTGAAAATCAAACACTCTAAGTTTCTGCAGTATAAAAAGTAATGCCTTTACAAAGAAAAAATACTTGTTTAAAGCTAGGAAGCTATGAAAAGTCAGAGCATTACAAGAATCTTCTGGGGTCTGCAGTGATCAACATCTTAGTAAATGATTTAAATAGTAGTGAAGTGTCAAAATTTGCTGATGACACCAAATGATTTATAATAGCAAAGGCTGAGTGAAGAGAGTCACAGATGTACCTTCTGATACCAAAAAATAAAAGAACTGCTGGAGTTTGATCCAGTTAAATTTAAATTCTGTGGCCAGAAATAGGCCACAAAAGCATTACTTCATTGCTTCTCAGGGTAGTGGGAGAAAAACAAACAAAGCTAGAAGAATTAGGAGTCAGAGTAAAAAATGTTATATAAAGTAGACTTTCTTCTACTTACGTGTGTTTAGGGTTTTTTTTGGTGTTTTTGTTTGTTTGTTTGTTTGCTTTGGTTTTCTTTAGTTTTTGTTTTTTGTTTCTTTTTGAGATGTCTAGTTCAAAAAGATTGCTATGGCTGGGAAAAAAAGAGGGAAACAAGGATGGCCCAAGGCTAGAAGTCTTTAGACTGGAGAGAGATGACACAAGGCCATACAGGTGTAAGGACTATGTAGAAGATGAACCAGCAACAGCTGTTCAGGTTCTTACTCACTAGAGGAGCACCGAGAGAACTTGACAGATGGGAACACTGAATATACATTAACTCTCTAGAGCTCCTTACCATGGGATGTTGTAGATATCATTTTATGTCACAAATTCAATCAAGAAAATTCATGAAAGAAAATTTATCTTGGCAGTTAAATTCAAGGACACCAGGAAGCTTTTGTGCCAGAAAGCACTTGAGGCTGAAAGACAGTTCTGGAGGAGTGGATGTGCCTTCTGCCTCCTCAGTGTCTTTCTCAGACACCTGTACTTTGTCCTTGTTAAGTATATGGCCCTTGAGTCTGTCCTGGTATATGTGTAAGTAAAGATGAAGAACGACAGTTATTTCTTTGCTTAAGGATTTGCATTTTTATAGCTGTCATTGTATCTTGTGATATAGCAGGACAACAAAATCTTTGCCAATATGCCTTATTCTTACAACTAAAAGCATACGTATTTCTTTCTTGTATGTCAACCAGAATGTACTTCACCGTATGCGGATGTCCCAGAGAGGAAAAGTGAAGCAGCTGAGGAGGGGAACAGAAGACTTTTTTAATGGTCTTTTTATCTTCATAAAAATACTGTTTTTCTTAAAAAAACAAAACAAAAACAAAAAGAAAACCACAGCAAAAAACCCCAACAACATCCCCCCCCAAAAAAAAACAGACACACACACACACACATATATGTATATATATATTTATAAACGGAGTAAGGGAATTGTTTTTCTATGTATTTTACAGAAGTTTCCCAGAATACTCTTTTATATACTCTGATGACCATTCTTGCCTTTCAGGTCCAATAAATTTAATTTTGTTTGGTTTTTAAGAATGTGGGGAAATGAGAAAAGTGATAAATTAATGTTATAAACCTGATGTCCCAGCTCGTACCTTTCTGATCTGTTCGACTAGTCTGAAATGCTGTTGATAGCAAGGGAAACTCAAGGAGAACATTCTTTATAAAGAAGAACATCTTCATTCTTCCAGAGATAGCTCATATGAATAATCTGCATTAGAACTGTTACCTATTGACTGATGCAATAGCTAGCTTGTTTGAAAATGCAAACATACCACATTATGTTCATCAAAAGAGTTGGGTTTAGGCTAATTTTATTTTTGCTTTTTTTTCTTTCCATCCTCCCTGCCCACACCTTTTGTGCATTGTCATATGGAAGGGAAACAACTGATGGCTGTCCATGAAGTGGTGGCTTGGAACTCTATATGAACTGGAAAAACTGTGAATACATGTAATTTGGGTATATAACTCTGATTATTCACACACAAATGATGGGTAAATAAATAGCCTACCCTAACAGTAATTCATAAGAATGAATAGTTCTTCAGATAGCATGCATTTTTCTTTTTATTCCACTGAAGAAAACCAGGAAATCTTTACAAATATTTAAATAAAACAAGGGAGGAAATGTTTTACTTTTTTCTGGAGTTTTGGGGCACTTTTGTGCTGTCAGATATGTATAAAAGTGAAATATTTAGTATTTTAATTACGGCAAATTAGTAGTCCTGTAGAAAATTAGTTTTATGGGTGTTTGTTGATACAGATTGCATAAAAAAGAAAGCTACAAAGGGACGACAACATCAGCTTGCTTTCATATCATGATCTGTCAAATTAGTGGCTCTTCGAGATCCACAGCCTGATTTAATTATCTGGAATGTCTTTACTATGAGAGAGAACTTGAAAGGCAGAGGGACAGGGTCACTGGTCAATATCAGCAAGCAGTGAGGCCAGTGTAGTAACTGTTTTGTGTGATCCCACAGTATATATAAAGAGAATCAAGTTCAGGGTTGGAATGAGTTGATGTTAACTCCCATTAGACTATAGCCCAGGCAACAAATCATTAAGGTTCTTGTCCAGGGTCTGTGCAATCTCAGTAAATTTTTGGTAGCAGGTTTGCAGCCATCAGTCTTTCCTGTTAAAAGTGCTTTATGAATGATCTTAGCGTGGAATGGGGAAACTGGAAATTGTGAGAATCCCAGAGGTGACTCTTAGTAAGTGACATGTGCAATGTTGGGCAAGGGCTCTCTGCCTGTTTGGTCAGTTTTGGCCTGGGGAGCAGTGATCATGTCCTCTCAATGCTTACAAAAAAGTGGCCAGACCTGTGGTGAACAATGACCTACAAAGGCATCTCAATTTAATGTATAGTTGCTATTGTAAAATATTGTAGTTCTTTTACTGATCTTGTTCAACCATAAAACAGGATTTTTGAATTGCTTAAGTCTGTTCAAATCAACTACTAATAAGTTATCACATTCCCATGTGACACAAGGAAAAAAAACCCATAATTTTCAGAAAACACCTTATTTAATCTAAAGCTCACTAAACTGACATGCGTGGGATATATACCTTACATGAACACAAGAGATATGTGGCTCTAGAGTTTGTCTGGCATAGGGATCCAGAAATGTATTTCCATGTTAAAGCTAGGTGGTGACAATACAAAGTGTATGTTGCCAGCTCATCAGGTCACAAGTCCAAAAGAGTGTACTACATTTAATCTGGTCCTATTTCTTTGTCTCCTTTATTTTGTGCATTGCCCTGCTCTTCTTCATGGTAGTTTCTTCTGCTAATGGCCTGTTGAAACATCTGGCTTCTGGATTTCCAGAGTTTATTGATTAGATACATTCTGATAATTTCCAGTCATCACAGAAAATCATGAACTTGCACCTCAGTGGCAGAGGTTAGAACAGATTTTCAGTTGAATGTAAGATGTGTATCCAGATGCTCAGATGAGTGTCTTGGGAGCACTTATCTATAGCTTCAAATCTCGCCACATTAGTCTTGCCCATGTGTTACCTCATGCACACTAAAAATGCACAGCTCATTAATGCTGATGTATTTTGCTCTAGAGCTCAATAATTTCAAATCCACTTCCGTTCTGAACAACAAAGCCAAACTTTGTATTTTGCATCCAATTCCTGAACCTGGTAGAAGTTTGTTTTCTTTCTGTCAAGTGTTTATTAACCAGCTGCTGTCAGATTCAAATTACTTATCAGATGAAGAAAATAGCCCCCCAAACTCTGGGAAAGTCCCTATTATAATCCAAAGACTTCTGATTCTTGGTAAGGAAAGTATTTCTTAACACCAATGATTTAGTTGACTTTTTTTTTTTAATCAGTATGTTTTCAAAGTGTCCCTCTTTTGTAAGAAAGCACTTTATTTCATATTGCTTTCCTTATTAAAGTTTGTTATGGAGATGACATCCTTGAAGAGTGTTGTGGGGCTGTTATCAGCTAAAGACTGGAATCAAGGAAACAACCCGAATGCATAGTAGCTAAATTTTTCTGTGTGCGTGTGTTCTTTTCTATGAAGCATGAAAGTGGTCATCCTTAGGCATCAGGTAATCCGCAATAATAGTTATCCAGCACTTCTCAAGCTTATCCTCATCAGAACTGGCAGTTTCAACTTCAGTGTACAGAGAAACATCCCACTGACTCCAAGTTGTCAAAATAACCTTTCTTGTAGCTAATATACACCAGTGCTTACGTAACGTTTTCTTTGGACGTATATCTACAAGAGAACAAAAAAACCTATGAGGTTGTTTGCCTTCTGCCAATTGCATTTTAGACTGATCTAATTAACTTTTTCTGAAACAGCTTTATAAGGATTGCATGTTTAATCAGTGTGATGAATATTAAAAAAGTAACTTAAGAAAGAAATTGTCACCTGAGTTTGGAGAACAATCCAGTGTCATAACATCGGTGTTAAAGAACTAAAAAAAAAGGTATGACTTACTAAGCTTTTCTTTCTCAAAAAAGAACAAATGAGAACAAACTGCCTTAAAGTACCAGCACAATTTTAAATAACCAGTGGTTAGTTTGCACTGGATAACTTGTCACTGTAGGATATAATGATATAATTGATTTTATCTATTGTGGGGTTTTTGTTGTTGATTTTTTGTTTGTTTGTTTGTTTTTTGTTTTGTTTTGTTTGTTTTGGTTTGTTGTCGTTGTTGTTTTCCCAGATTACAGATTCATTAGAAATTAATTAGGATTTAGGGAGGGAAGATCCTCCAGGTATAGGCTACTTATTGAAAACATTTTTTCCCTAAAAATCTTATAAACAGAAAAACAAAGCAGAAATTTTCATATTATTCTTACATGATCAATTAACTTCTTCAGTGTTTTTCATAAACTTCTAACACATTGGTGTCCTTTGAAGAAAAAGAGACTCCAGACAACATGTGATATATTTGCATTTGAAAACAGTTGGTTTGTATTATATGTGATCTCTTTATGGAAGTCAGGACAACTCTGTTCAGTTTTTTGGAAACTTTAAATGTACTTAAGTGGTGACACAGTATCGACATACCAAAAAGTAAGTAAATTTCACGAAAGAAAAGACAATGTCAGAAATCATAGTAGCTTCCTCCTCATAAGGAAAGTCCTCACTCATTTTAAATGAGACAAAAATGCAACCTTTACCTGGTCAAAGAGCAGTGGAAGTACCAAAGCCTCGTTTCCTATAGGTTTGAGTCCTGCTTTACAGACTGCCAATTTTACATACCCTCCTGTTTGGTTTGCAAAGGTCAGTGCATCTGATTGCTCTCATGGAATTAAATGCCCGTTGATGGCAACCCATAGGCACATGTTAGCATCTTTCTTATTTCACAAAA
Source organism: Columba livia (assembly GCF_036013475.1). NCBI lineage: Eukaryota > Metazoa > Chordata > Aves > Columbiformes > Columbidae > Columba > Columba livia. The sequence goes on along the minus strand of NC_088604.1, from coordinate 35,854,067 downwards.
CAATTATTGCCTTATCCCTAGTCCAGGCAGTTAAGTGGACATTTTTACCCTACCTATGCTGATTTTCTTTTTTTTTTTTTTTTAATTTGATGGACTTTGAAGTTATTGTTAGCACTGATGAACACACAGCACAGTTGCCTACAGTATTTCTGTAAGAAACTAGACCCTCCCCATCCTGCCCCCCAAAAGGTGTGATCTAAATGAAATGCTCAGACATCTACAACATAGACCGATGTTTCTCTTTTCTAATGTAACTTTAAAAGTTTTAAAATTAGAAGGTGATATTTTGCATTGTCATAACTGCATTTTAATATTCAGGTAACATCTTTAACATTGTATATTACCTATTTCAAAAGTCTGGAAAATTCTAATAACTTTTTCATCCTGTTCTTTTGCATGACAGATTTACTATCTTACTTAATTCTTAGAGTTGATGTACTGGTGAAAGTGAAATGTTAAAAGACTTGGAAGAATTTCTAAACTGTCAATTTTATAACTCAGTCTTTCAGAGGAAAGTGAGCCTAGTTATTTACTCATTCCTTGGAGCTGTAAAAGGTCACCATGAACAAATGTAATACATGCTAGGTGTCTTTCCGTCAAAAGATAAAGGGACTTGCTATTATTGATCATTAGTCTTAAGAAATAAAAGAACTTTTTTTTTTTTTTTTTTTTTTTGGTTAGTGTAAAGAAGCAAAAAAGATCAAAAGTACAATTCTAAGGGAGGCAAAAGAAAGACTTTGTGAGATACCTTAACACCTTAACATCATTCACTTTCTAGGACAATGCAAGTTTCCAGGGTTGTCTCTGAAGCTGCCTTTGTCAGTACACTTGAACATGATGAAAAATATCTTTTATGCTTGTCTTCTCATCTGAAAAGAAAGTACCATGATGACAGAGGGAGGTGTGGGCATCAGGAGTGTGCACAGCTGTCAGGGGAGTGAGGAGACAAGAGTCTCTGTTCAACACAGCAAATATTAAAAATGCTTTTTACATTACACCAAGGCAATGCATTACAGCAGCATATGTGTTATGCTGCACTGATGTAGCTGCAAAGTAAGCTAGATTTCAATTCACATGAAATAATGTTAGAGGAAAAGAGTGTTTTCATCTTGATATAAGAAAGGATTTTTTTACAGTGAGTATGATCAATCACTGGAACTACAAGGGGCTCAGCTAGGCCCCCTTTCTCTTGGAAGGTTGAATCAGGTGATCTTTTGAGGTCCCTTCCAACCTGGGCTCTCCTATGATTCTATGATTCCCCAGCACATTTTTGGTCTGCTAAATACAGAAGTAAGAACAGGTGTTATTTGGTGCTACTGGTGACTCCCATGTCAAAAGTGGAAAGTATTGTTAGAAAAAGAAATTGGTGAGGAGTGTTGTTGGCTGTAGTTGATAGGATATATTTCTTCTGTATCTTTATCAAGGCCTGATTAGAGTCCACAGACTTAGCCATATGAGGAGACAGAAAAAGGAAAATATATTAGCACTCTAAGTAGGAAAATTTGTTCTTCTCAAATCACAATATGTAAATCAACCTGTCATGTAAATAACTTATGACTTTGGAGGAAAAGTAGAGTTATCATGACTTAACCAACTTCCAGTTGAGTAAAAGTAATTAATAGTGTGTATGGTTTTAACCCCTGGCAAATGGAGGTAAAAGGCTTAACTTCAGTTTAAGTAAATTCATTTTATTTCATGATTATGATAGGTTGTGTGTGTTCTTGATTCATTACCATCTGTCAACTGATGCATAGTAATTTGTTAAGAGATGGTAATAAATATGTTCACGTGATTAAAAGTGATCACCATTGCTAAATATATTGCTTTTTTATCACTTTGGTATCATGAATGCTTCTAGTTTGCTATGGCTATGTAATATTTTTCTGTGTAGATCAGTAAAGCTCTCACAGTGCAGTGATTGTCTAAAGAGGTTATAAGCTCTTCATTCTTGGTGGTCTTTTAGAAACAGGATAGATAAACATCTGTCAAGGATGATGTGAGACAAGCCGATACTGTGTGTGAACAGGGAATGGACTAGGCAATCTCTTGAGATCTCTTCCAGTTCAAGGAGTCTATGATTTTAGTTTGACTAACTCAATGAAATGCCACACAGGGATTTGTGCTAATTTTATTAAGTTGGCTTTTAAACAAGTTAACAGATGTTTACACTTAGAGATACAACCGTTTAAGGCTTATAGTGTACAATTTATTCCAGTAATTCACTGTCCTTATGATTAGAAAACCTTTCCCTAAATCTAACTGAAACATATATAAATCCGTGCTACTTTTTATATAACTTATGCTACTTTTACCCTGTCCCCCACAAGCACTGACATCCACCTTTGTTGTAGGGTATTTTCACTCAGTCTTGTGCTATCTTTTCCCCTTTGTTTATGATTTTTGTTCCTTTTTCCATAGGTTTAGCATCTTGTATTTTTGAGTTGGAGTTTTTTTACCCCTCTGAATATTTTTTTTTTCTTTTTTTTTCATCCAGAAACTTTCCAGTTAAACTGCATCCATTTTCAGACTGTGGCTTCCCAAGCTACATTGCTCATTAGGCTAAGTCTTTATCAATGCTGATAAAGCAGAATAATATTTCAATGGGCAGCACTCTTGGTTAAACATACAAATAATTTTAAACTTGTTTTCAGATGCATCTGAAGAATCTGGATGGAGATTGCATGCAGATAACTAAGAGTTTGAAATCACATTCTTCAATTAATTTCCTGCAAGTTTGTCATACATAAAATAGTTTTATGTCCTGCTTTTTAGATTTAGGTGAGACCAAGGATTTTGTGAGACTTGACTCTTGAATATGTTGATATGTTCCTCAAGTTTTTAATTTTTTTTAATTAAAAGGATGCTTCTGCAAATTGTAAGGGGAATTTCTTTAGTATTTTTTGTTGTGGCCTACTTTTACAGATTAAAGCAATGTTGTTTTTCACTACCCAAGGATTATGTGGACCAGCCATATGTCCATTTATATGGCCTTTAAATATGACTAATAATAATATGGCACAAGTAACACCAGGTGATTACTCATCACATAGACAGAATTGTATGAACAGATAATTTCAATTATGAATGTATATGAACAGGAATTTTCAATAGTCAACTATATAACCCCTACAAGACTTTGGGTCTTTGGATTTATTCATGCTCTGAATGGAGACACGGAAGCAGATTCATTGTTAGCTGACTGTATTTGCATGCAAACATTGATATTTGTTATAGTATCCAGCAGTCATCTCTAGGGGCTACCCTTCCCACTCTGTTTTGCTAATTGCTTATGCTGTCTTCTGGATATTTTCTTTGTTTGCTTCACTTTCAATCTCATATGATTCACTGACATGTCTTTCTCATGTACTTAGTGTTAAACTAATGGCTCTAGAAGAGATACTCTCCCAAACTGACAGAAACAGTTGCTTAGGAGTTTCAGGGTTTTTTTGAGCACTTTCCAGTGCTTGGAGTTACTTGGGCCTCTGGTCCAGCTGGTGGGAAGCTTTCAGCCAGCCCATCATCTTTTCCTTGTAGGAGCAGAGTCTCAAAACTTCAGTCTAAGTGCTGCAGCTGCAACGGATGGATTCTCTTGATCTTTAGGCATTTCCACCAGAGTAATTGCCTGCTATTGCAAGAATATTTCCCCTTTCTGGTGATATAATTGCTTTTCTTAAGGTTTCTTATTTTGTGTATGGAAGGTTTTAAGCTTATTATAGGGTGGACAATGTGTGGTTTTGGTGAAGTGAAGCTGTAGGATGGTCTAAAATTCTGCTATACGGCTATGTGCTGTGCTCAAGGACTAGATTTGATAGCCCAGATGAGATTAGTAGAAGACAGGATCTCATTATTATTATTTGTAGTGCTGTAGCACCTTCTCTACTGGCACTGCAGGAACAACAAGTGGTCCCAGTCATGAATTAAAGAATTATAAACCATAGCAGTGAAAAGGTCATGTAATCCCGATTAAGCAGAATCAACTGTTTCTAAATTCCTCTGTATTGTATGGTGCTAGGCAATAGAGTGTTTTCCAAACACTCAAAATGTGAATGTTAATCTACTTTTAGTGGTCCCTTTTTTGAATCTGTTCTTAAAATACTTTGGTGTTTGTTTCTTTTCTGTCTTTCTCTTTTTGGCTGAACAATGTGAAGACTTCTGTGATAGGGCTTTTACTTATGAGATTTCCTCTTTTGTCTGCCTTTAAACCCTGACCTCACAGGTCAATCTCTAAAAGATATCTGAGCTCAAGTGGAATTCAATTAATTTAGTGGGCAGCTGGAAACATGGACATGCAAGGACTGTATATTGGTGGAAGTTTTGATCTGACACTGCTTCTGTATTTCTATTTATTTATTTATTTATCATGATCCCACCCTGGCTATTCATTCTTATCTTAGGCTTGCCTGCTCTGTTGTGCTGGAATTTTTATTTAATCTCTTTCATTCCAAAGAGCATTCAGCTCACTAAAGCAGTAGGAAAGATTTTCAGCAGAGGATTACAGGCTCAGGAGATGTCTGTGGGGGTGTGTATACTGTGCATATGTGTGTGTGTTGGTGAGAAAGAGGGAAGAGGAAGTGACCAAAATAAGGAAGCTCCCTTATGTCTCCTCACATAGAAAGTACTATGTTTTTGTGATTTTGGTTTCTCTCTCCAGTTGCCACTTCTCAGAGTCTCTGCTTGCCTGTCTATCTCAGTGAGTGGCAAATGCAGTCCTTAAAAAGTCATAATGTTTTTAAAGTTTCACTCTAATCTCAGGCATCAGTTAACCTTTTTGAGCTTCTTTTCATGAAGTCAATGATTAGAAACAACTGGAACTGCTTTAAAAAAGCTTTATGATCATGATGATTAACTAGTTCCATGGTTTCTATTTCTTTCCACAGAACCACTGAAGGAAATCTGGAAATGGATAGTTTAAAACGTCACTGTCTGTATCAGTAGTTTGTTTTAATACTTTTTAAAATATAAATTTTAAAGATTTCTTTTTAATGGAATTTGTCCCCTCCTACCACACACTTTTCTATTTTAGCCTAAGCTTGGTTAGTTGAAATGAAGAAAGATATGAGAATAGATTAAAGTTTTCGATTAGCTTAAATTGATTAGGTTTTCTATAGAAGATCTGTACTGGAATCAAGGCTGGAATAACTTCTCCTCCTGCTTTAGCCATTGTTTCTATGAAAAAGTATTATAGCTATAAATTTAAGGATCTCAAGCATCCACTTTTCCTTGTTTTGCTTACTATACCTATTGATGGAGTCCTTTGAAAGCTCATGTAGACAGGAAATGACTTTGTATGCAACTTGATTATCCCTGTACAGAGAAGTGTGAAGGATTACGTTAGTTGAAGGAATAGGCAAAAAATGTTGAGAAGGTTTGATACAGGCCACTTTCCCATACCAAGTCCAGTACCTTGTTATGCCTAAATCCTGGTAGACACACATGTCCAACTTAAGATGTAGACTCTGCTGTGTCTCTAGGCAAACCTATTCTCAGTAATTGGGGAGACATATACAACTAGTGGCCAGAAGTTGTTACTCTAGTGGGCTTTAAAGAATGCCATTGAGTAAATAATCTCCCAGTACATACTGTTGCAAATCCAAAGGGGACAGGTAAGGTTAGGTACCGAATGTTTGCTTCAGTGACAGGAAAAATGCTGTGAGGATACATGTGCACACAGCAAATACACAGCATTTCATTTCACTGCCTTATGAAAATAAACTTCTGAGTGGATGTATTTTTAAGAATGCTTCTCTGGGAATGGACCCCTTTTTCAGTAGAGATACGTAGGGCATACATGTATCCCATGTGGGACATGCCCTTTGCTATAAGTTTTAACGTAGGAAGGGAACATGGAAACAGCCAGTCTGGTGGCAGAACTTAAACTTATTGTTTTATTGGTTTGTTTTACCCATGGTCTTGTCTCATTGAGGAGAAAATGGAAGTCCAAAAAGGATGCATTAATAGGTTCACAAGAAGAGGAAAAACACTGGGGATATAACTAGAGTGGTAGACCTAAATGGGAAGACAGAAGTGAGGGTCTAGGAAGAGGTACTGCAAAGGAAACAGGAAAAAAACCATTAATGACTGCAAAAGCACTGTAATATGACAGGAACTCTGAAGGGAAACTTGTATGAGAAGGTCATGACAGTGGGGGCACTAGTGAGCAGCCCAAAGTGCTCAGTCTGCTGTGAAAGGCCATCTTAGTGTCTCCACTCTTCCTAGAATATGTTGGTGCTTTGCGGAGCCTTGGTTGGGCTGCCCACCTCTGCCCTCATTCTGCTTCTGCATCTTCATATCTTTGTGGCAGCTCTTCCCACAAAGCTACACCTTGTAATTGTATTTCTCCCTTTCCCTGAAGGCTGTGAGATGGCTAGCATGGTGCCATGTGTCCCCACCGTCATCTGTTCCAGGCTCAGGAAGGGGGCAAAGGGACCACTGTTGAGTTATTGCATCTGAGACTGCCAGATTGGCTGCATATCAGAGAAATCACATTGTGTAACTCCTGGATTTGCCTTTGAGACTAGGAGTGTGATTTTATGTAATGAGTGAATGCCAAGTTGTTCATTCAGTGATCAGGAAAGTGTCTGCTGTTAAACTCAAAACATCTTTAAGCAAACATTACCATGGATCCCAATTTCTTTATGAAATGCTTCTGTCAGAACCAGTAAACTACTTAATTTCCTTCCAGTTTCTTTTGCTATTCTGCTGTTGTTGACAAACTCAGCCTTTTTTTACTCAGCTCCAGTAAATGAACAGTGTGGCTGTTGTCCTTTTTAAAGCAGTCATTCACACCAATGGAGCTGATGTGAAGTCTTTGGTTTGGATGTCAATCTGACTGTGTCTCACCAGCTGTACCTGCTCTGAGGGGCGCCTATTATGGCTTACAATTTAAACAAATGATTTCTCAGTTATGCCCTGTAATTTCTTCAGGATCCATCACAGAAAGACATGCATGCTGGCCTGGAGCAAAGTATGAATAATAGTAACTTATTCTACTCTAAGTTGCAGGGACAAGACAGGCTATTGAAAGACCAAGATTAGTTCTTTTTGTTGAAGATGGTCTTGTTGAAATACAACATTCAGTTAGATATTGTCAAGCTACATTTTAGAGCACTGACCACTGGTTGTGGTTAGACGGAAAAGATATCAGATAGTTTCTAAACCTTTTTAGACACTGAGGGAAATACATGGCTGAGGTAAAATCTTCTTAAAGAATCTGTCATTGTTTAATGTTGACAAATTAAACAAAACAAAACAAAACAAGACCCCACAACAACAACAAAAAAACCTACCAAAATCCAACAATTGTGATTGTTCTCTTTATCTTTCAGCTATAACTCAAGTATATTAGGAATACAAAGAGATGGAAATCTCACGATGCAATCTTGACTTTGATTTCAACCCACCCAAACTGGGGTAACAGAATTTTAAATCCAGTCATACCAAGTTTTATCTGCCGTTCACAGAAGATCTTTCAGATCTGAAAAGGCAGACAGTCTCCCCTGACTAAAAGTAGAATATTTAGTGCTTTAGGCAAGGGTCTAAAATCAGAGAAGATGAAGCCAGAACTTGATGTCAAAAGATGTTTCGGAGGAAATATTTCAACCACTGTTTTCTACCAGAAAACAAAACAAAACAAAACAACAAAACTGGTTAAAAATAATAATAATAATAATAAAGCTATATATAAAGCTTTTAACTTATGGAAAACCAATCAAGAATGCAATTTGGCCTTTAGTTATCTTCAATTTGAAGACGGATGTGGAAACAGAGCCAAACCCACAGCGTCTGACCTATTCCTCTGGCTTCCAGATCGTAGTTCCTCACTGCCATGTTGAGGAGAAAAACCAACCTGCTGCTATGCAACTCATGTAAATGTTGTAGGATTTCTTTTTTGCAGCTGGCAAACAGATGATGATTTTATTGAAACAAAATAGCATGTCTTATTTGGTTTTGATTCTCACATGCTGCTTAAAATGGTTCTTAGCTGAAAATGAGAAACATTTCATCACTGAGGAACCCTCACCCTGAATTCAATGGGTAGCATGTCCCTGTCTGAAACATCAATACTAGGCGTTTGATTTGTGATTAGCTATGAGACTATCCTTTGCTTTTTTCTAGGTTGACAGATTTTGGATGTTTGACTCTTTTTGTGTGATATTCTTAATGCTTTTTTCTGGTATTCAGAATATGTTAATAAATTTCTTATCCACTGTCAGGCTATTGAAAACATTGTTCCTGAATTATCCCAAATTATTGAATAGAAGATCAACAACTGTTTGCTCACAATTTTTAGCCAGAAGTCTTCTTGGTATAAAATGTTTTTACCCTCTCAATAAGAAGTCCTTTTCTGATTTAATGATAAAAATGAATACTCACTCTAGGATGTCTCCAATAATTATTATTAAAAGTAGCATTTTGTAAATATTGTGATGTTGGAAGGAATTCAGCAACAGGAATTTGATTCTGAGTTTAGTTTTAAGGTAAATTATGATACCACATGTAATGTGTGGTAATAACAATGTATCAAAAATTACAGTAGTGACTGACATTGTCACTGTGTATGTAGGTACGTATAAGCTTATTAATGAATATGTGCATGTATATGCATTTCAAAAGTATTAAGATGTTAATATAGATATTTGATATTGCATTTTCTGTGTGTGTCTATATATATACATGGAGATTTTTTTTTCTGCTTGGACAATGTCAAGTATTAAAATATCCTAGGTCAGGCTCATCCAGCTGCATTGCATTGATGGCTATTTTCTCTTCCTGTTTTCTTTTTCTGACCATCCCTAGCAGATATGCTTCAAAGAGGAAGATCACAGATCCCTCTTCTTATTTTCCATGTTTGCAAATAAATTTATCCTTTGGACACAGAGAGGTCTGCTGTATCTTGGGCCAACAGTGATGAAGATGAGCATTATACACAAAGCAATTGCAAGGTATAGAGCAAAGGCAGACGGTGTTGTAAATGACAACGAATCATTTGATCCTATTTCATCCTGGTTTGAGAAGTCCCAACTTTGTGGCATGTTTGTGCAAGGTTGTCTGTATGAGATAGACCAAGGAGTTTCTGCTTCTTTGTTTGTCTGCCTCAGCTCTTTGGTTCCCTTCTGTACATGGATGTGGATGAGGTAATAGCTAGTTCTGCTTTTTTGTTTCCCTTTCTCTCTTGTCTATGTTTACAGTAAACTGCCTGTATTGCAATTGCAGTGAATATGCTGCATGGTCTAAATGATGTGAAGGAGAGAGTCACTTCCTTTGGTGCAGTTTTTTTTTTTCCTTGGAGAGGTTCTTCAGATGAAGTTGAGCAAGACCCCAATGGAGCTTTTATTTCTATTGAAGTTGAAAAAGATAAAAGCATTTTTCTCAATGCATGTGGAGGACTTCCACAAAAATCATGGCTTCATGAGGAGTGACTGCTGTTTCCCCACTGCTGCAGCAAAAAAACGGCTGCAGGCTGAGGGTAGGTAGGAGACTGTAGGAAAGGATTCCTCATCTGTAAATATTCTACAAATACCAGTGAATTTAATGGTCTAATGCAAGGCTCCCCACCATTTCATAGCACACACTGCATCCTCTGAGAGGGCTCATCTTGCAGATGTGATTCTCTTCCATCTGTGAAGACACCAACTTTCACTTCCTCCAAAAAGTTACATTAATATGTCTTTCTCTGGTGGCCTGTATACATTGAGAAAAATATTAGGAAACCTGATCTCTCTTTTAATGCAATTTAGCAGTTGGAAATGAAGAGATCCAGCATCCTGTAAGCAAGCAATTCTTTGTGAACCACAGGCAAGTGCTCCACAGACCACAGGGCTGGAACTTAATTAATGCATTTCCCAAATGTTGTACAGCCAATGCTCACTGCTCCTGCCAGTGCAGGGGCTGAATGACTCTCCTCATTACTCTATCACATCGCACTTAGTTATTACAGGAAGCTCAAGTAGAAATTACTATAACTAAGGCTGCTTGGCAATTCCCATTATAAAGCTTGTTTTCAATGGCTTATAACTTCTCCAAAGTTTAATTTGTTTGTAGTTTTCTGCACTAAATGTTTGACCTCTTTTTTGGGAAATGACAGAAAGGGGGAAGAGGGGAAGGAATGACAGTGAGTAATAAAAATGGGCTGAAAAAAGGCTGAAACTTCTGTAAGATTTTGTCTATTTTTTTCTTATAAAAATATTGATTTTTTTTTACCTGGCTCATATGAAAGAAAGGACAGTAGAGGGTGTTTGTGGCATGGCAAGTGGTTCCTGTGGTTGTTCCTTTATAAATGTATCCATGTTTGCACCTTTGGAAAACCTGTTTGCAGATGGTCAGACTTGTGACATCTGACAGTTAATTTCTCCAATGATGATGTTGTGTGCACTGTGTGTACTCCTAGCCCTTGCCAGCACTCACGCCTCATCAGCAGAGCCAGGCTGAACACGTCCCTTCTGAAGGTGGTGTGGGACCCACTGCCCCTCACCATGGCCAGGACCCACTGTGACATTAGATACAGGACCTGAAACTCTTGATTCAAGGACATGTGAATAGAAAAGAGGAGAATGAGACAAGGCTGTTGGGGAGAAAGGAGCCTTGTGCAAATGGCAAGTTGGACGTTGCTGTCATGGGGGAGCAAGGAGACAGCGGGGCAGGAGGAGACCAGGAAACTTGGAAACAAGACAACTGAAAGACTACTGTTGAATGTTGCCATTATAAAACTTCCGGAGGAGTTACATGTGTCCATGTGTGCAGGCAGTTATGCAGTTCTGAACTGCAAGAATGATAATAATTTTTTCCATTTTTTTTCCAAGGGTGTCCAGTGCTCAGAATGTGAATGTAGGCTGTGTCATAAAGGCAATTGCTCTCTGCAGAATCCTGTCTTCCTCTGTGACAGATAAAGTTGAGGGACAGGGTATTGCTGAAGGAGAGAAGATGGGATGGCTTTTGTGACATGGTTGAGAGTTCTAATCCACACTTCTATTTTGTTGATTATTTGTTTGTTCCTTGGGGTTTTTTTTATGTTTGACTAATAACTGGTTTGGGTTTGTGTGATTTTTTTTGTTTTGTTTTGTTTTGTTTGTTTTGGGTTTTTTGTTTGCTTTTGTTTGTTTGTTTGATTTTTGTTTTGTGTGTGTGTGTGGTTGTTTTGTTTTGTTTTTGTTTTTTCTTTTCAGAATACATATTATGTGGATATCCATGGAAATAAGCCCTTATAAAACTTCTTCTGTCTTCAGAACAGGTTTTTGATAATACCATGTAAATAATCCACAAGACTACATATTTAAACATTTAAATATTTATATCTATTTTCATTTCATTAAGTGTTCTTCCATAGAGAACAGTCCATCCTGTACATTAAATAGACAGAGACTCTCTGGGGGGAAATAAGTGTATGATACTTGAATGAAACATTGTCTTGGCATGGAGCAGAGAGAAGAAAAATTTAAGGTTTCCTGTGTAAACTAATTTGGACACTTTTTAAATTTTGAAAGCTTAACTGTGCTACTCCAGTACTGTATTAAATTAAAGTTGTTTGTATTTCTTATTTAAACTAATCTGGAAATTGTTTCTCTGAGTCTTTTCACATATGTGTGTGCTCAAACATACATGTGTTTATGTAAAGTGTATTTATTAGGTATGCATAGAAATATGTGAACAGATATATGTTGGGCTAGAACTCTCTCATTTCTTATCTGTCTCATGAGACTTTCAAAATGACAGTTTCCTGTTTACTTGTTAATTCATCATTATAAAATCCAAGTGCTATTAGTGTTCCCAGTGTTCCTGGTGTGTATCTGGACTTTTAAGCATATCCTTTATTTTGATAAAATGAGACAACATTAGTTATATCACTTTGATGTAATTTTAACAAAGAGAATGCAGAATGTTTTTTATAAAAAACAATTTTCCCGTCATCTGAATGGTAATTACCGGAGACATTCACTGAACATTTTGGAAACACAGTGTTTAAGCTTTTTGTGTATTCCTGTTATTTTAAAACCTTGTATTTAAAAGTAGATTTGTATGTCTCTGGTGTTATCACTGGCTCTGCAAGATGACAGGACAGTGAGCTATACTGAACAATGGAGAAAAAAATTTATTTCCTTAGTGTGGTAAATCTTAAAACCAATGTTGTCTCTCTACCACCCAGTGCCCTTTCCCAGCTGATTCTGAGATCAGCTCAGATCTGCCAAGTCAGTTTTCTCTGAAGTTCACTGAGGTTGTGGGACAACAATAATGATGAAATTAGATGTGGGCATTTCAGTTCTGTTCTCTCTGGATCTTCAGAAAAGTGCAGGTTTGGACAGCTTGACCTTGTTGTAATTCACACAGAGCTAGTCTTGGAAATTCCTGTTTTCTGCCATTGGAACAAACACAGTTCCTATCCTGGAGGAGTCTCTGGCCATTCCCAGACATTGTTTATGGCAAGAGTTCAGGAGGATGTGAGCCAACTCTCTTAGCTATTTGTACCATTTATCTCCCCGTCCTCCTCCCAATCTTGGCTTTTTCCACTGTTATGAGAAAAAGAGATTTTATAGCCATCTCTACAGCAGTCTCTCTACTGATGTCCCCAGCATGCGAGGTCTTCTCCATACAATGTGAGAAGTCAGCCCTAAAAGGGCTTTCAGATATGTGGTGGGTGACCAGTTTTGCATTTCTTTCCACCTCTTTGCTTTCCTGTGTGTGTGTGCACTGCCCACAGACTGCAATGGATCCTCAGCTGAAGCATGTACATTAGCGCAGGCATTGATCCCTGCTCCGCTTGCAGAGTTGGTTGTCCCTTCTCTCAAACTTCCTTACCACTAAAATGATTGGGTTTGATCAGGGCTTTGATACTTGACCAGTTGCTTTTACTTACAAAGTCTCTGTCTGTCTTTTTCAAAAACTTCCCATATAGATAATGGTTAGTCTTCAAAAAGCGTGTTTACATTTGTACAGCTGAAGATTGGCCATTTTAACTGCATTTTGCTGAGACACATTTGAAAGCATAATAGAACTTCATTTTCAGAAAAAAAAAAAAAAGTTTAACTAGTTGTTTAATAGTAACTTCTGTAGACAGTTGGGAGAGTAATTTCTATTCTTACCCCTCATCCTCCTTACAAAACTATAGATCTTTTTCACACTCTTCATTTTGCGTTACCTTCATATTTTATGCCATACATTTGTTGTCCAGAGAAGTTACTAAGTATCTGGGTATTGCTTGATGCTGGATGCTCTTCATGTATTTGTTACAAGGGGAAGTCAGATCCCTGCTAATCCATTTGAACACTTCTTTTTGACATTAACCACACTGTGTTCCTTGCTGAAAGGATATGTTTCATGGATCCAGCTGGAAATCCTCTTCTTCTTTGGTCAATGCCAAGTCCTCAGTTGCACATCATGTCCTTGTGTGTGAGTTGTAAGGTAAGAACTTGGAGAAACTGAATCTGTCCTACTGTGGTACCTTGAAAGCAATTATTGCTTCGGATGATGATGCAATCTATCATTTACAGATCGTGTATTTTCATCTTTGGCTGACAGTGTTGCCTCTGTGGTGGTCATCCAAATTGGATACAGGCATGAGGCATCTTGATTCCTTCTTGGGAATCATGCCACAATCTGTACTAATGCTTTTCCTGTGGGCTGATTTCCCACAAATGGATAATGGATAAATTCTCTGTATGATTTTGTTAATGTTGTGATAAAATTCTTTAACTGTGGAAAACTGTTATATAAGAACAATTTATTGAAAATTTTAAGAAATACTTCTCTCTATAGTGTTTTAAATTTATGAATAGATCAAAGACAGAAAATAACATGTTAAAAAATTGGAAAAAAACAACCATTCCTGTTCCTGTACTGAAACTGTGGAAATAGAGCAATAAGGAGTGCAAGGGTAATAAAGTCACAGTAAAGAAAATTAATTATAAATAAAACCTAAAACTATTAACAAACAAACAAACCAAACAAAACAACAAAATCCTCTTCAATCAAAAGGAGAAAAACTTTTGTGCATTTCTGTGAAATCAATAGCCTGAGACTGTGATGGATAAACATCAAAAATCCTTTCATTCTGAGTACAAAAGATTTCCATTGAGACATGCAAAAAGAAACAGTTTTTTGGTCATAGTTTGTGCCATAACCAGGCAAGTTATGATCCTGATTCTCTTGTCTTGGATCCCAGTACTAAAAGTACTCATGTTTAAACATCTCTGCATCCTGATTAACTGGACTGGTTTTAAAGCACGTGCAGTAGATGGCTTTAAGTATGAAGACTGAACAAAACTAATTGATGGCTTGTTTTTCTTCAGCCCTCATGCACTTCCTTAAAGTACATTTTGTCCATTTAATCAGCCAACTGTTAACATTACACTTCTTCAAATAACTTTATTTTTTCATTCACTCTTCCGAAATGATGTGTATTTTCCTGTATCTTTAACTGTATTGTCTAAGTTACTGAGGTCAGAATCTTCTGGAAGAACAAGGAGGTTTTGATGCTTCATGTAAAGATTTGCAGCAAAGCCTGTCCGTGTGAAGTTACTTGGTATTTTATACAAGATCATTCGCTGATAGCAGGAATGCTTATACTGTATTTTGCCAGCAGGCAAATCCATAGCTATTTAAAGCTCTGCAAAACAAACCTAAAGCCTACAGTTTTGACTGAGCCTAAACATGTTTAATTAGAAATTAAAGAAGCACCAGTGCTTTTCTCTTGCTTGAGAATTTGGAGAAAGCGAAGAATGCTGGTGGCAAGTCTGAACACTATTGGTAAAACCAAGCTGGAAATCTAAACGCGTGATGAATTCTTACATTTAGAAGGCTTTCTCAAAAAACAGATATATTCTCAGGGAAAAAAATCCTTTTGAAATAACTAAATATATATATTTTTTGGTAACTTTTTTTTTCTTTTTTTCCTTTTGGATAAAGTAAATAAAGGTTGGCTTGTAAAAAACAAAAAATACTCAGGCTGTGCTAGTTAAATATTATTTTTCTTTTCCATCACTTCACAAATAAGTAAATATGGAATAGTTTGCCTAAAAGTGCAAGTGTTGGGTCTTAATCCATTCTACGTGTTTAAGCTGCGTATCTTATGTGATATTTTCTGGTTGTTTTGGTGCTTATGTCAAAGACACTCTGCTTAGTGCAGAAAATCATGAGGTTTACTTTGAAATTTTGTAGACTCTGAGTTAGCTTGTAGCCAATAGAATTCAGAAAATAGTCCCTTCACCTTCATTCCTTTTTACCTAAATAGAGAGGCACTTCCCCTTACCACCTTGTTTGATTAGAATCCATGCTAACAACAAAAAAGAAGAGATGACAGAAAAGATAAATTGCAGAAAGAATTCACAGGTAGCTGTAGAAGTAGGAGCTAAATAAAGGAAGTGCAAAATCAGTTTGGTAAATAAGATCTAACATTTTGCAGAAGATGCTGTTGTACACCAAAGTAAAAAATTCTCTCTACACCCAACTAAAGACTAAAATAGAAGTTCACAACATGTTTTTCTCATGACTTAGCTATTTTCATCTGTATTTTTTCACAGATGGCATTCATCAATAATCTATGCAAATGTATTGTAATACTTACTCAGGTTACCTGCAACTATCTGACATTAGAAAGTTTTAAATAGTACCCTAGTACGTTATCTGTCATATAAGAAACTTCTGCAAATACTAGCCTATAAATAGACTTTATGAAAATAATCGAAGTATGAACTCAGTATAGTGTGGGTGGATATACTGTGGTGTTATCAGAGATCTGAGTCACTCAGGCCTTCAAGAGGGAGATGACTGAGGCTCTGTGTGCAAAGGGGAACAAATTAGCAAGAGAAAAATATTTGAGAGGTAAAAAGAAACAAAACAAAACACACAGTTGTTAGTGCCCTAGTGGTATATTTGAAATGATTGATGAATTATGAAGGTATTATGGCTATTTGTGAAGAAACAGATGATGACAACACCCTAGAATAATGTATGGGAATAAATTGTTTACTAAGCTCTGATCTCAGACTCTGAGGGTAGAAGCACCTTGGACTTGGTGTTACCTGTAGTGCTATCCAAAGTTTGAAATCATGAATGTCTAGCTGTAGAACGGTCTTTCTAGAAACATATTTGAAATCATCTTACAGTTTATTGAAAAGTACAACCAGAGCAGAGGCCACAAGCCAATTTCATGAGTGAAGGATCAGAGGCAGATTGAAGTCCTCTTGGGGGAAGGGAGATGAGGGCATGAAAGGAGGTTTCGTACATATCTGGCTACTGTTCAGTTCCTGGATGCAAGGACTGGATCTTGAACTAAAAGTTTAAGGAACCTCTGGGACTCCTTATTAGGGAGTGGGATCTTCAGGAGGGTAAGAGAAGAGTTCATAGGGGATCATGGGCTTCTTCTAGGTGCAGCTTTTCCTAGATGTAATCTAAGGTGTGAGCTATGAAACAGTGGCTCAAGGGAACATAATGATGGTTTCCTGTTGTGAACAGGAATTCCAACCCATTATTGTGCTGCAAAGGAAATTTTAAATTCTAGGGTATTCAGAAACCAGATACCAGGGCAAAAACAAACAAACAAAAATGTAGGCACATCTTGGTATTGGAAAGTCTTGGTCAAATAAGATGTGTAAACTCTTGGACAACAGAGTACGTAATTTCATGGGAGACTAGGATAGGAAATTCAGATCTTTAGTTTACATTAATGGAAAAATGTATGCCATTTCTGCAATCACCTGAGTGTTAATGAAGGAAGAAAGTTCTGTCTTCTGCAGTATGTTCATCTTCCTGTTTGGTTCTTGGTGTTGTACTACTCATATCTAGGCTGGCCACCTTCATCTGGTACAGTGATCAACTTATCTTACTTGGAAGATATTTACAGGTATGAATTCTCCAAGTTACTAAAGATTTATATGCATTTCAAATTTTTCTTCCCAACCTATTATTATTATTATTATTGTGTCATAACTATTATGTTGACTATTCTTTGGTCTGCAGATGTAAGAATAAAATTAACAGCTTTTTGTTCCCCAGATTTTTGCTGTTGATTTTTTATTTCCCATCCAGTTTGGCAATATGTTTGATACTGCATTCAAACAATATATTAAAATTAATGTGAAATATTTAACTGATAATATACTTAGAAGTTTAAGAGTCCCTACTAAATTAAGAAAAGTATGTGATTTCTCTGTTTTTTACCATAGGATGGCTTTCACATGCAAACCAGAGCTTCCTTAATTACTTTGGCTATTAGAGAGGATCAGGCAACACATAATGTTGTCCTGCAATAGCTTTGTGAATTCTGTGTATATGCATGTGTCTTTCTCATCATTATCCAAGTCATCCTGTACTTTTTTTAATTATTATTATTTTTATTTTTATGTATTTTAATAGGAGTTTGTCTCTTTTCACAAGAGCATTGACTTGCTTTGTTCCAGGATGGCTGTCTTTCAGTGGTGCTACCGTACCATTGAATAGGGGAATAATGCTCTTTAGGTCTCCTAATTGTTACAACTGATCTTTCAGCTCCCTGCACACCTGCCAGATATCTCATTGAGCACTGGGTGTCAAAGGTACCTGAGATATCTGCAAAGGGATGGCAGGTAAGAGAGAGGAGCTTACAGGAGACCAGGGTACTTCTTGATTGGCAGCTGGAGGCCAGATGGGATCATGCAGGCACTGGATACCTGTGCTTTGTTGATTGAAGTCCAGTGGCACATTTTACTTATTCAAACTTTAGTACAGTCATGACTATACTAAATCTGCTGGAACACTTCTCATTCACAGCAGTGTCATTGGTGCACCACTCATGGTGTTGAACATTGCTGTTTACTTTTAATTTTTTTTGTGTTTGTGTCACAATAAGCAACAAAATATTTTTGCAGTGGTGAAATGCCAGTTTTTAGCACCTGGATTTGTGGATTTAGTATTAGCTAAAGCAAGGTAAATAGTACACTGGGAAAATGAATATTGAGAAGCACATTTATTGATTGTTTTCACAGAATTGTATTGTACAATTATCTATCTATCCTTTTGCCATTAGCGAATCAATTCCAAATTGTGTGTTGTCTTGATAGTAAAGTACTTCAGTAAAACTGCCATAGTGTTTTCTTGTTCCTGGACTGAACTCTCTGAGGCAAAAACATGGGTTTAATCTGAGGGCCATCAGATGCTATTTTTTAAGACTTTTTTTTTATCTATGATAATTTACTGTAAGGGAAATTTCAGTGGTACAAGGCAAGCAGGAAAACAAAGAGTTTGGCTCAAATTTCCCTCACACTCATTGAACAGGGACTGTGCTGCCTATATAAATCAGATCTGTAGTCTAAAAGAAGCGCGGAGGGCTTTAAAAGACTCTAAATATATACGGGCAGCTTAATGTCCCTGCATCATTCCACAGCCCTGCTGCGCAAGGGGACCAAACCTGGCCCCTTCCACTGTTCCCTAACCTAGCTATAGTCTTGCTCTGTTCTTTGTGTATGTGAGGGGACAGAGACATGCCTGTTCTTCTGTTTGAGTCTTCCCCCTTTACCCCTGCCTGGAAAATCTGCCAGGCAAGGACAGGGCCACTGGACACTTAAGATTCAAATTTAACCAGGCATTGGGGTGACAGTGGGCACTGCTACTCTTTAGAAAAACAGGGAGTTCTTTGAAAAGCAAACTTAGTGAAATCTTGTTTCTTACAGCTTTAGATGCTGTGATTTAACTTCAATGTCTTCAGCTCCTGTTTCTGTTGTCCTTTTTTAATACTTCTTCCACCACTCTCTCCAGGAAACGCATTCCAGCAATACTCCCAGCTTTTCTGTGTTCCTTACTTTTGTCCCCTGTTTGGCATGCTATCCAAAAACTACACAAGCACTGGCCAGCCAGCCAAACACAGTTTGGTATAAGAAAAAATAATTTGGGATATTTACCTCTTTGTCAGCATTTCTTTAACAGACAATTTCTGGGGAGTTCATGTCACACTCCTTGAGATTTCATTAGCACCTTGAAAATCTGATGTCCCTTGAAAAAAAGCAAAAAACATCCTGAAATATTAAACTTCTCTATATATTTGTAATTCTGATTTGGACTGGTGTTTGTCAAGATTTATTTACCAATCACTAATACTTGTTGCCTTGGGAAAAGTCTTGAGCATTGCCAAAGAATTAAGGAAGTAGAGTGTTATTGTTCTACAGAAACCCGCTTTGTTATCTCTTTGCTAACAAAATGACTTCTTTTTCTGTTTTTCCTGTTGTTCAAATAGAGGTTAATTAAAATTTTAAGAGCTTTCTGTGTTTTTGTGTGGATGAGTATCTACTTGACCACTGGGACATATTGATATCCAGTTTCAAGCCTTATTACATAAAAAAATTAGAGGTTTGGGGGATTTTTTGTTTTTGTTTGTTTGTTTGTTTTGTTTTGAAATGGTCCCCTAATGCAGCAAAGCTTTGTTTCTGTTTTTGTCTACAGTACAACTGCACATTGACCTGAAGGCATAAGTATTTTTGTAAAGTTGTGTATTACATTAAATTCTTCAGTACTTTGGCCACAGCCTTAGTACCTTGCCACATGAAAAATTACATGCTTTAAAATTATTATAGGGAAAAGATCTTCTATTTTACACTTCATTTGGCTTTCTCTTCTGTAGGTCAGATATTCTGAAAAAAAAGTATCAGAAGATTTCCACTTGATATTCTGATATAGATTTACTGGCTATATTATATTTAACATTTTCAGAATATTTTTGCTGCCACCATAAGATTTAAGATTCATAGAGTAAAAGGGCAAAAGGAACCATTCCATCATCTTCCCTGACCTGTGCATGCCTTATGTTTAATTCAGTTACTAATATATTGAGCCAAGTGTCATGAAGTTAATTAAATGATGTCACCCAGAAAAGCTTTCATCTGGTGGCTCTTGTTACATATTTCATGGGATTTAGAGAAATTAATACCCCCCAGTCCTCTCTTTCCAAAGACCCATGTGTACTGTAATTACAGAACATGGAACTCTTTACACCATCTTATAAAATAAGCTAAACATTATAATTCTGACTGCAAGGCATTTGCCCCCATATTTGCATCCAGTCATTTTTGTGGATCTCTATTGTATTTTCCAATAGTTTTAAAAATCCCTTTTACAGTAGGGGTAGAAGAAACAGATAGTATATTCCAGAATGCATTTTAAAATGTTCTGTATACAGATAGTGTCATGTTTTCTTTCTTCTTTCTCACTGCTGTCCTTTTCTACATCCTTCTTGCCGTAGCAAGAGAAATTTTTTTTTTTTTTTTTTTTTTTTTTTTCAGATCTCTTGCTGTAACTAAATCCTTTGTGGTCTAGGAAACAGTCATCTCTTGTGTTGACTCCTTGGTTCTCTAAGTGCAAGGTGGTTTCCTGTTACCTGTAAAAAATCATGGCAACTGGGGGAGGTCCAAGATGACTAGAAAAAAATGAATGTTACACTCATCTTTCAGAAAGTTAAAGAGGATTTGGGAACTATATGTGGGTGAACCTTATCTCAATCCATGGAAATATAATGAAGTGTGTACTTTTTGAATTCATTCTGAGCATACTTTATCCTTTTGCCTACTTTGATCAACAGTCATGTATCAATAGCCTACTTTGATCAAATGCCTTTTCTTAGCATGTTAATCTGTCTTTATCTGAGTTTCTTCAGGTTTGAGTTATGCTATGGTTATTCATAAGATTTGGTGTGCATGTACATATGTGCATGTGTGTAAATACATGTATTTGTCTGTTCATTCCATCTTTCTGGCATAAATTACAGCCAGAGATATTTAAAGCTGAGATTTCAGGCCAAGACGAATCTTCAAAGCTTAGGAAGATCAGGTGGTGTTTCTCTGATCAGATGAAATACACAGCTCAAGTTAAATTATTTATATTATTGCCATTAGCACAGGATCTCAGGACCATCTATACTTAGTGTTTCCTACTTGAACCACTCAGTGACCCTCTTTGCATTGTTGAAAAAATCGGAAACTTTGGTTTTCCTAAGTAATAAAATTAACCTCTTACCTTTTTCAGCATTCAGGTAAGCAGAGTTTTTTGGGAGGAGGGAAGCTCTTGCCTACACTCTTATCCTTCCTCTCTCTGCCTAGGAACCAGATTTCGTGAGAGAAATGCACCACCCCGGCTGCTCTTCCTGCTCAGCAGTACTTGTCAGCCTCTTCCCTTAACACTGGTTGTGTCCTTACATAAAAATGACTGACTTTTGTTTGTTTGTTTTTGTTGTTTGTTTGTTGTGGGGTTTTTGTTTGTTTTGTTTTGTTGTTTTTCCTTTCCCGTTGGTACTACCACCAAGTTTTTTCAAGCTGGAGATTACTTTCCATTTGATAAATATTTTTAAATACTTAAATATAATTGTTGGTACAAGATAGTCCTATTCAAACACTTACCATAGTGAAAGAATATGCAGAGAAGTGAAAACAGAAAATCTTAGCTGTAAATTGAGAGTTGGAGACCGTAAAAAAGACGTTTCTTTTCTTCCCCCTAATTATGTAGGTACAATCCTGAAAAATAGGAAGCATAAGTCTTCTCTTTTTTTTTGCCCTTCTTCCAAGCTTTTGGCCTGACCTTCATTGCAATAAAATATGGAGAGTTAGCTATGTATCTGTTTTGACCCCAACCCATCAACTAACATATGCTCTGATCTTAAAGGGACAATTGTTCATCAAATAAAGCAGTAAAGATTGCTGGTAAAACAGTTGCTAAATTTTCTCTTGAAATTGTCAGGACTAAGCTGTATAGAAAGTACTTACGGGAGCAAGGCAAATGATAACTCTCTTTGAACAACTCTTTCAGAGTTCTCCAGGAACACCGGTCATTCTTTTTTTTCATTGTTTTTTTTTGGTGTTGATTTGTTTTGTTTTTCTTAGAAGTAATTTCTTGTCTGCTCTAAGTAGAGGTTATTCAGTGACACAGATGAATTTGGCAAGGTATAAGTGAAGGCTACAATTTCAGTGACACTTTCAACTAGTCATCCTCTTTTGAAGTTCCCGTCTAGCCAGTTAACTGAAAATATTTTGAAGTTTTCATCTTGCTTTTCTTCTCATTTTAATTGTTCCTCTCAGTTACAGTGCTGTGACATACCTCCAGCAGTGGGTACCTACTGCAAACAAACCTCCAAAAACTACTGAAAATGTAAGTGCTGCTAAAACCGCTGGATAATATACTCAGTTGTACTGATGTGTGGCTGCAACCTGTAGCGCTTCCAGTTGCTAAATTCATTCATCTGGAGCTGACTCAGATACCTTCTCATGCCACCTTGCAGACAGACCCTAGAATTCAGTTTTGCTTAGAACATGCCATTTGGTTGACTTTTCAGAAAGCTCCATATGTCAGGAATCTTGAGTGTTTTGCGAACATGCTTTTACTTGTCACTTGTGTTCCAGTAAATGTCAGCATAATTGAAATCCCCATGATCAATGTCTGGACTTTTTTTATGAGTCTTCTTTCTTCATGCATAAATGCTTCCTGTTCTGCCTTCTAATCCTGCCCTGGAGATGCATAACAGTTCCTTATGACTGTTGTTTTTTCACTATTTTCACTCTCATCTCAGTCCAAACTCTTTCAGCTGTGGTAAGCAGACTATATTTGTAGATTTTCCCTCTAAGATAATGTCCTTCCTCACATGAGTTTGTGTATAAACGTACATCCTGCTATTTGAATGCTAACATTACCAGTTCCTTGGTTTATTGGTACTGAGATGTGGTAGTAATGATCCCCCGCTTCATTCTTTATAGTAAGTATGGAAGGATAAAAAGGGAAAACTATCCTGGATTTCCGTGTGTCTTTTTATGATTCTGTTTGGTAAGTGGGGTGAAAAAGTAAGTGAGCCTTAATAAAAAGACTGCTTTGTTTACACATGAGGATCTCTTAGAAATCTGTGATAGAAGATATTGTCTCAGAAACTTAAATAATTTCTTGTCCAGTCTCATGTTAAGATTGATGTGACACTTCTCTGACTTTTGAAAGTTGTTGCAAGGCTGGTTATTCTACATTTTTTGTATGATATGTTATGGTGATTTCTCAAGTCTCACTTTTTGTTGTTCTTTTGGATATCCTTTCCTTTTTCTCTCATTATTTCTAGGGAGTCTTGTCTCATAGTCCTTCATAGCTTCACATACCATCTTTCACTGACAAGAAACCACATCTCCTGTTAGATTTGGCAGACTGTACATGTGAATTAATTGTCTACTTTAAATGAGGGAATTATGTAACCTTTTCTACTTCTTTTCCTCTATCAGGAGCAGATACCAGGTTATCCAGAAACGCAAACACTGAGTCATCATAAACCAAACCATTGTAATTTTTTACCTTACCCCTTCTGCTATAACTTTATTGCCACCTTTTTTATACTTTGAGAAAAAAACAAAAAACACACATCCAAACCTAAACAACAGCTTCTCTGTTTCTTTAAAATGCTTATTGAACCTGTGTTCATGTCTCAAATACTTTCTGGAGTTGCCACCTCTGATACCACCCCTCTTTCAGTGATCCAAAACAGAGACACTAGAGCGGTGAGCCATGCAACATCATGCCTGGGTTTGGTTCCCCCACATACACGTTGTTTATTCTATTAAGATTGAGCTTCTTGTTACCATCTTCATGGATTTCTGCAGGTTTCACTGACACTCTCAGTTGTCATTTCTTATGGTAGTTGTTTCACTTCTTTCATAGCACTTGCTGTCCTTTGGATCAGAAACCTCTGTCCGGTGCCTGTCTCTCTTGTGGTAATGGAACAACCAGCACCTTCACAATACAGCAAGGCACTGCTCTCTTGCTACAGAAATATTTCTTGAAGGTTTGCTATTCTGTAGCAGACCTAAACAGTAACTTTAATCACAATGCTTTCACAAGGAAGGTACACAGGGGAAAAAAAGGCCAGGTGAACTGTCCTCTAGGACATGTATTTGGTTATATCTCTCTTTTGGATGGTAATCTAGTAGTGGTGGGAATGCCTTTATTGTTGTCTTCTGTATACAGTTGTGTATTCCTTTAGTCACTAAGGTTTAACTATGGAGGGTGATGGGTGGGTTTTTTTTTCCACCCCCCAGGAATCAGAGGGCAGCAGATATTAAAGTGAAAGGAATGCAATAGCTAGAATACATTTTGGGAAAGTGGATATGATACAGACTATAATTTTAGAGGTATTCGACCCTGAGACAATTTAAATTTTTCCAGGACTATTTATTGATACCTTCTGCCCTTCCCCCTTCCCCCAAGGCTCATATCTGTGCAACACTTATTAGGTTTATTAGAGTAATTAAGACCTTTCTGCTTCTTTTAAATAAAATATAGAACTTCAGATGTTTCCCTCAGTGTAGTAGTTATGTATTTTATATAAATGTAAAACCATACACTTAATTTCAACTTGAAAGTAAAAGTACCAATGGGAAATGACATAAGACATTCAATTTTGTTAAATACAGTTCTAGCACTCCTGGGGATAAATGAACTTAAATATAGTTATAGAATGAGGGGAAATGTAGAAAACAGTAGTCCCAAAATAAGCAAAGAAGCAGCAGAGACTAAAGCTGTAGATGTGACTTTGCAGTGTAGTACAGCTCCTAATAAGACAAGGTGATATTGGCTTGCCAATACCACATTATTCAAGCAGGAAACAATGATCTGATGTGCTGACTTCAGCTTTTTCTGTCCTGGAGATAAGGAGCTGTGTCACTGAGTAGCAAGAAAAGGAAGCAGCATGGAGGGGGTGTGGGGAAGGGTGCTTCTAAAGAAAGCTTGAAGACAACAAAGTATGTAAAAATTGGCAAGTTTGACAACAGACAGTAAAGTCTCAGATACTGGAATCTTGAAAAGGCCAACAGAGTTGGTATATCCTTACTCTTAACATACCTAGGAGCATCAGGCTGGAATTAAGAGAGGGTGATTTAGCTGAATCATTAGGAGAAAGACATCCTTTGCTTTGTTCTGCTATGCGAAATGCTGAAATGCTTTGCCAAGTCAGGTGCATAAGCTTTCATCCATTCAGACCCACAGTGGAAAATGCCCTTCAAGAAGCAAATCTGTGATGTACTCCCTGACTGTATTTCTGGTAATTCTGCTTTCCCTGTGCTTATCTTTTATACCACAAGCCATAAGAGTTATAATCATTATTAATAATTCTATTTCTGAGTTTCTAGATGCCATACAAGGCACTCTTGTTTCTCTCAGGCTCACGCTGCTACTTCTGAATCAGTAGACCAAATTAGCTTCAGAACAGTTCAGGATTTTTGAAGAATGAAGGAAATTATGGAAATGATGGAAATTCTTCTCTCTATCTGCTAGAATGATGTAGACCTTTAAGGATATTCCATGTAACAGCTAATCTTTCTCTCCCAAACTCCTGTTGTAAAGAATGTGTTTTTCAGTTCCTCGGGAGTTGATATGAGGTGATGGAATAAAGATCAAGGTAGTTTTGGAACAAATAATGCTGGAGATTTTGCAAGATATGCTCTCATACTTAGTTTTCTTAATCTAACTTGGGCAGATTTCTTCTGCAACATCCCTCAATTAAAAAAAAAAAAAAAAGTGTAGTAATCCGATATAACAATAACCTTGTTTTTTAGAAGGGTATAAAACAAGCATATAAAAGTAAATGAAAATAGGCTTTCATAAACTGCAGCCAGCAAAGCTGGGGAGGGGTATTTTGCAGGCCTCTTAAATCATGAATGATGTGAAAAATGTGAGGAAGGAGTGCTCAGTCATCATTTTTCACTGTGGAAGAACTAATGGTTGTCTGAAACTATTCTGTAACAGGTTTAAAGCAAACAAAAGGTGACTTCATGGTGACTGTAGAAATCCTTGTGGGACTTTTGGAGGCCAAAAGTATAGACAGAGTTGGAAAAAATCTGAATGGATTAATGGAGATTAAGTCCGTTTGTAGCTGTTCCACACAGTCATTTAGATCCGAGCTTCATGTCAGACACTCCCACTGATAGCTGGAAACAGGGGATTACAACATCGGAAGAACCCTACATGTGTAGTCTGTTCTTACACTGTTCTGTAAACATCTGTTGCCAGCAGCTTTTGGAGAATGGATGCTGAATATATGGACCTTCAGTATGCGACACAGCAGAACCATTTGTAGGAAACAACTGATAGCTTTCTGGAACCGAGAGGGATGAAACACATCTTCACTTGGCTGTATTTCAAGCAAATGGTCAATGTGAGATTTAGAGTGAACTTTACAACTGTCAGGGCATTTGGTAATAACACTATCATAGCTGTATCTCCTGAGTTGAGTCCAACATACCAGGTGATAGGTCTTTCAGCTTTATAATGATAATTTAATTGCAAAATGCTAGTACTAATTATACTTTAATATCAGCTGCATAGCATGTCTGTCCTATGTGGCATAAACTAAAAAGCAGAAATTCCCATGGGTTTAGAAATCCCTCTCTAACATTCCGAAAGTTTGTCAAAACAAGGAAGTATCATTAATTTAAATATTCCAGGTATTTTTATACAGAAAAATAACATCAGGTTTTGTACCTGAGAGAGTAAAAGCCCTGTTTCTGTTCCACAGCCCCTTCCCCCCTGCCATTTCCCCTCCAAATCAAAATATAAACCCCAGATTTTCACAGTTTTGGGAATTTATTTTCTTCATTAATAACAGAAAATTAAAGAGATAAAAAGTTATAAAGGGGAGGTGGTGAATTATGTCTGGCACTGGCTAAGGGGAATTTGATGGCTGGGCATTGCACCTGTGCGCAGCACTTACTCATGCATAGAAGACCCCCCAGGACATATTTGGTGAGTCTATAATGCCTGGACAATGAGTCCCATGCTGTGCTCTGGAGAGGACAAACCCTAGTTGAAAGCTCATTTACCGTTAGAAAGGCAGCCACAGTTGAGGGCTTCCTGCTGCAAATGCTTTTCTCCAGCCCTTGTCAGGCTTCCTCTGGGAACTAACTGTTCAAATTCTTCCACCATTTGCAGCTGCAATTCACAGGTGTATGGAGAGATCATTTATCCACTGCAGTGCACATGCTTTTTGAACTCTAGGATGTGCATTGGAAAAAAAAAGTATTTTTCCTGAAGTGTAACAGTGGTCAGGCAGTGATCGCTGTATGCAACGGCATGGTATCAAACAAGAACATGTATCGTAATGCACGAGTAATTTACAGCCAGTTTTGCAAGGCAGGGAAAAAGGTTCAGTACCAGGTGATTAAGTATAAATGCTTGCAGGATGCAATTAAAACACATCATATAAATATTTCTTTGCATTTTGAAAAGTATTTGTTCTGGCAGTGTTTGTGCCACTCTTTATTTGTCTTAGAACATTTGTTAAAAAAAAATCTACTGGCAAGAATTTTTACAGATCTTCCAAAGGTCAAGCTTAGAAAGCAGAAGTTGTATTTATGATGGTCGAGAGCTCATGCTGAAAAGGGCATAAGCTTATTCCTTCAGGTATCTGACTCATACAGTGCCATGTGACCTCCTTTTCCAATGGAAAAAGGTGACGTTTCAGAGAGCAGGTATTTTCAGAAACAAGAGAAAATTATTTTGAAAATAATTGTTGAATATGAGTATGAAATTTTTGAGTATTTTTAGGAAGAATAGCTATTTATAGGGAATAACTGTTTTCAGGGAAAATAACTATTTGCAACACATGGTTCACTGAACTCTTTTTTGAGCATGAAATGCATGTTTCATCCATGCTACTGAGAACTCTGCTCTCTGAGACAATCAGTAAGGTAAAAAGGTGAAACATTTTCTATTATTGTGGTATCAGAGCACATGAAGTTGAGCTCTTTAAATCATTCCCCTGGAGATTTTGGAAAAGAAGGTTGTAAAGTAGAAAAAAATGCCTGTATATTGGAGTCAGCACACAGGCATCTGATTTCTTTCCATGTGAAATTTAAAGATTCCAGGAGGATTAACTTTTTGAAGAGGTGAATATTTGATAGTCTTATATTTGAATGGAAGTGGTACAGTGAGACAAATTCAGTGAGGAGATTCGTTTTAAGTGTAATTCCTCAAATACACAAGGAAAACAAAACTTGTCTTGCCTAAATAAAACCCAGTTCTGCCTCCTCTACTCAGAGTAGCTGGTGTGTGATTATAGATTAAAGCCCCTGAGCTAATCAGTTTTTATTATTTGTTCTCTGTGGTCCTGTATGACAAATAAACAAACATGCAACCCAAACAAAACAAACCAAAATAAATTGAAAAAAAAAAATCTCCTGAAGAAACATCATGCACTTATTTGCTTTTTAAAAACTATTTTTTAATTTGAAAGAATGTTACGGAAGGCCACTCCTTACAGATGGCCAGGAATGCTTGACCTTAAAGCTGATAAACTTTGGCCTATAGAATGAGGCAGTGAGAAAACTTCAAATACCTGCCAAAAGTATTGGAAATAATCTTCAGGTGCAGACAAAAGTCCATTAAATCCTCCACTTTACATTAGTCCCCAGGAAAAAAACAAACAAACAAACAGGAAGATAAGCCCTTGAGCTGCTGATTGTTTCACCTGAGTGGTGGCATTTGTTTAGTTGTATAAGTGACAGAAGTAGCCATTCCCAAATGAAAAGCAGAGCTTAAATAGATTCATGAAGGAAATACACTCAACCACACATTATTTTGGCTCCCAGTGTTCTGTATCTTGGCTTTGCCCTGCTTTGTGGTCTTGCTCTAGGGAATATATTTTGTTTTAGAAATTAAACTTTAATTTTGTGTTTCTCAGGACCAAAATTTCTGGCTGAGAGATTGCCAAAAGCAGAAAGCTAAAATGTTAATCCAAGGGTGGGGTACAGCATTGAATAAATTGTATGTGTTCTCTCAGAGGTTCCTTTTTTGCTCCATACTGTATCCAGCACAGAAATGGTAACAACTTTAACTGGGTTAAATTTACACTTTTGATTCATTCCTTGGGAGCATGTGACTGCAAGGTGCCAAACCTCATGTTTGGTGCTCAAATAACTCTCAATTATCTGCCTCTCAGACAGACTCAGCATTTCCTTGGGCTCAGTTATTATGAATTTTGAAGAAAAGATGTTGTGCAGCCCCATCAGACAATTAGTTCATCCAAGCTCAGAAGAGAAATACTGTAATCAATGGACCTGCTTGGTAAATTTAATGAAGGTTAGATCAAATGTGTTTTCTACTGTCCCATTTTTTTCCATCCCATGGTTATAAAAACCACTGTTAAACCACGTTATCTGATCTGTCCTTTGTAAATCCTATCATTCAATGAATCATTATTGGCCAAACAAACAACAAAATGTTTTCATATTTCCATTATCTTATTTAAAGTTGAACACATGCAGTTAGTTTTCTTTATGTTTCGTTTTCCTTTGTAATGTTCACAACTGTATTATCTGTTCCGCCTTGTCTCATTTTCTTTAAAAGGGGGACAACTGTGCTGTGTAAGTCACTAATCACTAGATTTCTCAAGCCTTTGCATCTCAGCATCATGGGTATCACGGTCTAACTTGTGAACAATCTAATGAGCAGAGAACTTGGTGGCTCTGAGTACAGATCTGAACAGTGCTCTCAAACGTTGTAGAAATATTGAAGCTTTCAAACGAGCATCCGCAAAAAACACTATGATGAGCTGTTTAAGCTAGTTTCCTAGAAATACCTAGAGGAAGTTGGAGCAAGATGTATCAAACTCTTGGCACATAAATTCTGGGGCAATGCCCAGGCTGCGATTGTTTTGAAATGAATGATTGATGATCCAGTAACATGGGATTCACTATGAATTACACATATCATCAATCCAGGCATTGTGTCAGACTCTCAAAGAAAGGACTCATTTATGTATCTTCTTACAAAATATAGAGAGAAAAAGAAGGAGCTGCCTTGCTCTGTAACACAACGTGTTTTTTTTAAGTTGCAAACTTCCTGAAAGGGGAATCAAACATTCTGTCATGGCAATCTTGTGTTTGTTAATCACCATTTGCAGAGCCTTTAAAAGTAGCCTACAGATAACCAAGGGCCCAAAGTCTAGAGGGTGAACACCTTTGGATAAGTGGCAAAAAGTGTCTTCTGACATATGGCTTCAAACATGGCTGACTGGTCTTCAGCATAAGTACCTACATTCTTACCTAAAAGGTATTATTGAACGATACTTGTCTTAAGTCTTTCTGTTGTAGATCTGTTTTGCCTGAATTTTCTTTTTAACTGTGCCAGAAAAACAATAAAGTCTATAATACATTGGCTAAGGAAGTTATCCAGAAGGAATGCAGGTGGTGATCCACTTGCCCTCAGACCCTGTAGGTTTGGAATCACTTTTATGTACATATATGTAAAGAATAGCAATAACTAATCTTGCACAAAAAAACTCACAATCCAAAAAATAATATAAACAATTGCTTGCATACCCTTCTGTTTTCTCAGCCATATATATATAATATTTATATATATAACTGTGAGTTATTTTTGTGCAAGATTAGTTATTTTTATTTCTTATGGTACATCATACTGACTATAGAAATAATGTTTTGTTGCTTACAAGAAATAAAGAACTGAAGCACTTACAAAGTTAAGCTCCCTAATGCTGTACTTGGCTAAAAAGCAGTTCATGAGTCTAAGCAGATGTTTAGAACAATGAGTAGTTTATGGAATGTATGTTTATCTTTAAAAAGAGAATGTTTAAGAGTTTATTCAGGCTCAGGATCCAGCCTTTCCTGAAGGACTTTGGCTGCCTGGCTAGATTAGAGCAAAAGTGAATGATCACAGAAAGAAATTTTTCAAATATCATAAAAGAGATTCCCTTCCATTGAAAAGTGAAGACTAAAGCATATGGAAAATTCATTGCTTGTTACATCTTGTCAAAGAAACAGGCTGAACAAAAATTATTTGAGCCTGAGATTTTTTCTACTGTTTTCAAATATGATATTTGTTAACTCATTACAGTTCTTGATGGATTTGTAGAAGACAAATCTTACAGAAGTTCCTTACTTAGAATAAATTAATGTTTTGCTCCTGTATTTAGAAATACTTTAAACAATTAGTGCTGGGTATCAAACACTGGTGATCAAATATTTGCCTCATGAAGGTCTGCTTGTGTGCAGTTCTACAGTTCAGGTGGAAATAGAACCAGCTTTCTATAAAAAAATTATGCATTATTCAAATATATCCTGAAATAAGATATTTCTTTGTAAATAGCATTAGATATACTTTAATATTATATGTATGTGTCAGTATTGTTTTTTTTTTCTTTTCCCTCATATTTCCCTTTTCTACACAATGTTTTTGTGCTAGTGATCTTGTATTTACCCAGGGAATATTTCATTCCCCTTTCAAAGTGTTTAACATTTTAACAAAAATATTTTGTCGGTAGATTAACTTTCTTTTGAATTACATTAAATAAAGAGTCCTCCTGGCATAACAGGCAGAGTGACCATTAATAAAACTGGAGAATCAGCAGATCCATCAAAACCCCTCCCAAGAACTATCATGTCAGAGACGGAGGCAACAACTATTACCTGCATAGTCTAAGAAAATATAGTTTCCAGAACAAAGTGGTTCCATAATAAAAATGCTATTATCTTGCCAAATAAATATCTGGCCTTCACTGCAGTGTGCAGCAGTTGGGCTCTGTGCTTTGTCTTCTGTGAAGAGGAAGCATGAACATGTGACAATATTATAACTTCTTGAAGTGATGTCTTCATCATGTTGCAGAAAAAATATATGTGGTGATACAAAGAATGTTTTATTCATAGAGAACTGGCCTCTCTCTGGTGTCCGTGCTGACTATCATGTGCTATCTGGACCCATGCTCCAAGCTGGGAAGAAGCAAGCCCGCTTTTGATTTAGAGCTGCATAACCGCCCCAGTGCCCATGGTTCATCTAGGAGGCAGGATTTGTTAACAGGTAGAAAAATAGTCAGAAGGGATTGCACAGCTGAGCAGGCTCCTGTTTAATTGCCTAAAATTATGGGTAGAGTGAGAGTGTGATTATTTGATGTGTTTGATTGTTGGGATTCCTAAATACTTGGAAAGGCATTGTTGAAGTGGGTGGAATGAGTAGATGGATGACTCATTGCAACAGTTTAATACCTGGAAATGATTACTGGCGTTATATTGTAGCATCTCAGAGAGCAGTGTAATTTCATTGGCACCTTCTCAAGGCCAATGAGTTGCATCAGAAGCTGCCTCTTAGTCTGGCATGGAAAAAAGCTGTATGCTTTAAAGCTGTGTTGCAGGACAGGACTTGGTGTATACTAACCTCAGGCTGCTTCTGGATGAGGTTATGGTCATTAATGAGAGAGGATTCAAACATCAGGTAGGGTAGCTGCATCCTTATGCAGCGAATACATGTTGCAGTTATATGCATGGTATATATGTGACTCTATCACTTTGCCCACAGGAATCCTCACCTATGAGATGAATATTCTTAAGTAGTCTGTCTTCAGTGTTTTCAAGACACAGAGAAAGGAAATCACTCAGCAGAGGCTAAGCCCTTATCATCCTAAGGTTGGTAGTAATCCAAAGCATTCTTGGGCATGGTGCTTAATGGGAGTAACAAAAAAGCAGCTGAATATAAGCCAGTAATCTGGGCTCTGGCATTTGTGAAAGGAAAATAATAATAGTATATTTCCTTCTCTTGATGACTGGCAGCCAGAATACACTATGTAGGACAG
The DNA here is from genome assembly GCF_036013475.1 of Columba livia. Taxonomy (NCBI): domain Eukaryota; kingdom Metazoa; phylum Chordata; class Aves; order Columbiformes; family Columbidae; genus Columba; species Columba livia. Next base: position 35,821,519 of record NC_088604.1, on the reverse strand, counting down.
TAATTTAATACTGTGTCATTTTTTCCCCAGATATGTTTTCGGGCAGAATTAACTCATGAAATAGCTATGAAACTTACCAGTGACATATCATCCATCTGAAGGAAATTCAGCCACAAAGTCTGTAGCTTTTACACAAGTTAACAGAACCATGGGAAAGCCTAGACTTTAATTTGACTTGCACATATCTATGAACTATACAGATTCTTGCTTTTGTTTTTGAAAGTTTAAGTTAGTTCTTTGAACTAGGCACCTTTTTTTTTTTTTTACTTTTTTTTTTTTTTCTTCCTTCTTGTACTTGAACAATTAGGATCCAGAATATATGTTGTACAAGACTTTGGAAAAAGATTCACAAAAGCTCATTTATCTGTGCTACTGATTTATCTCCTCTGAGGTGGCTCTTGACTAGTCCACCAACATATTCTCAGTACTGCAGTCCATTTGCTCAACTGCAGATTGCAAACAAACTCAGAATATGGGGAAGATACAACTTAAATAAACACTCTTTTTTGAAGCTTCACCCATGTGATATATATTATATGTACCTGGCACAGTGGGAATGAAAACTCAATTTATGATGGGAACATTGCTTTTAATTGATTAGTTTGGCACATTAATAAAGACTGATTAAATGTCAGTATTTGGAGAAACTGATGTTATTCTAGGAATGTAACACTCTGCTTGACGAAGTATTGAACTCCAGTGAAGTGTAGCCCTTTAAATCTTGAAATCCAGCTGCCATTTGCCTGGTGGGCTGTCTTATCTGATGGAACCAAGGCCAACTAAGGGTCTCCTTATTTGACCTTAATCTTCCTGTTAACCACCTACGGCTTCAACTCAAATGCCAAGAATTTTCTTGGCATTCTTCCACAAAGTGCTGGGCCAGATTCTTTTTCTAGTTACAGCAGTGTAAATTCAGGATGTGATCTGTCCTCAGATCTTTCAGCCACATCTATTCATTCTTTGTCTAGTATGACTTACAGCTCTTCTTTTTTTTTTCCCTCCAGTGAAATGACCATTGTTCTTGCCACGTCTTCTGTATTTCTTTGGAAATTTTATAGTTATCAGTGTTTTCATGCTGATTTTATATAGTGGACATCCGGTCTGACTGATCTGAGTTTGGTGTGTTTGTATAATGAATGTTTCTTATACTCACTGGTACATCCTAACAGCAGAACTTTTTTTTACCTCTCTGCCATTGTAATTAAGGTTGGATAAATGGAGAAAAAAAATTCAAATAAATATCGTTATGGTTGTTTCCTTCAAATATCACTTTGTCTTTAGCCTCTATGAGCATGTGGCACATTAATTGAATTGACTTTAATAATCTGATTTGTTTTTCCATTTGCATATGTATATATTTGTTTTGGAAGAGGCTGTAGTCTCATCCAGCCAGGTGAAGGAAAACATGCTATATGACTTATTAGTATCTCAGTTAATCTTAAGAACTAGACCGCCAAATATTGAACACCCAAATAATCCTTTATTGTCAATTAAAGGTTAAGCATTTGTGCGCACACACACACACAGAATCAAAAAATAGTATTAAAAAGTTTAGAATGAAGTACATAGTTTTATGGACTAATCTTCTAAAGACTATTCCATGGACAGAAAAACTGAAGCAAATCAATAGTTCATTATGATGTACTTATTCAGCTCTACCCTGAAATGACAAAGCTACTGCTGCTTTGTTTAGACTCAAGAATTTCTCTAATTGAGTGTTCTCAACTTTATTTTAAAGGCTACATCAGCTAGACCATGAAAACTTCTATTGAGAAGACTGCTGAATCACTGAGTAAAGGAGGTTAGAAGCTAAGATGCTGAAATCATCAGGTAGCCAGGTACATCATCTCAGTATATTCAACTTGTGGAGGATGGAAAAGAGGTGGGAAGAAGCTGATGTTTGCAAGGTGAAGACCACTAGGTTTTCACTTAGCAAGTTCAGGCTGACCTCCAGAATCTGGGGGATAAATCTGAGGCAGTGCTGCTGAAGGTTCAAATTAATAATAGACTCATGAAGAGTTCATTTATTTAGCCAGATGCAAATCCAATGTGTTTAATTGTCACACGTGCTTCTACAGACCTGGAAATTAGTTTCATATCAAAAAAGATGCCCTCTCCTGTCCCATGGGGTGCTGGCTTAACAGAGTTAAACTTGTGTGTACGTTGATTCAACCTGCATGTCAAACTAAGTTATGATCTATTGTCAGTCATGCTCAGATCCTGAGGGCGTATCCCAATACCTCTGTGCTGCAGTTCTGGCTCAAGGAAAATCTCTGTTCCCTTTCTTTTGGAAAACAGTTTATTAATTATAGTAGAGTTATCATATCTTCACAAACTATTTGAGACAGAATTTTTGGAGGAAAATTCAATATGTATACTTTCTGTTTCACAGCAGATCTCTATGGACAGGAATGCCTCCTACTGCCCCACTTCACTGTAATACCAGCACGTCTGGTAATCCTAAACCTCACTGTTGTCTTTCCAAGATGAATAATTTTGAAGGGCTCTCCAGGTTCAAGTGAAACTACCTTTATTTTTATCTCTCAAAAAAACTCAGGAAGATTACAGTAGTCAGCAGCTAGCCTGTTTTTTCTTAGCAATGTTCTTGTTGGATTATTTTTTTTTTCTCTTCCACAAAAACATTTTCTTTATATAAAATAGTTTCTGAGTAATTCATTCAAACTCGAGAAATGCATCTCTTGCAACTCAAACAGAATCGTCTTCTTACAAATGTTGAAAATGCCATAAAAGCTTGATTTTTCTCAATGTATAATTAAGAATACATTTTGAAAAATTGTGGGATTTTTTTTTTCCACTGCTGCCTAGGAATCTCTTGCAAAGAGGAAATGCAGAAAGTAAGATTAGAGTTCATTTTAAGGAACTGGAGAGATAAATGTATTTTTATTGATCCCTTGGTGCTCTGAGTCACAATGTTTAAACAGGCTGCTGCCAAAAAGTTAAATAAAAAAATAATCTTTCTTTTCAATGCTTTCTAGCTTTATTACAGAGCAGTCCAAGTGGGGCATATGTAACTAGAAATTGTAGAACGTTATGAAACAGTAATAATTACCAAGCTGGGCAATATTTATACATAAATGTCAGGCTACAGATGATGGAAAAGCAAACAGGTTTGTGTTAAACAAAGGTACTCCCCAGTGTCAAAGAATTTAATTTTAAAACTGCAATTTTTAATTACATCATTGTAGAAAGTGCAAAGTGTAGTATATTCATTCTCTCTGTAAAGGAAAATAGGATCCTTTTCCTCCCCAAAGTAGTACGATATACTTATCTACCACATTATAATTGTAAAATATTGTAAAAAAAAAAAATTGTAAAAATATCCTGTTAGCCTAGAAGGGCAATGGCCTCTTTAGGAGGGGTGACAGCAAAATCTTCCAAGGAAGTCAAAGCTAAACAGTTCACAGCAAGGATGACCTGATAGTAATTAATAGTCCTTGATTTGGGAGCAAATGGTCTGTGTGACCTACAAATTTTATCACTCTTTTTTATGAGGTTTTTCTGCAGTCTTGGCTTTGTATCAGTAACTTAGTGTGTGAGATTAGTTGTTCTTTGGACCCGTATCATCATGTTTTGTTTTTCAGCCACAGAATAATTATCAGGGTAAATAAACCAAAAAATTCAAAGTGAAGTACTCAAAATGTATTTCTAAACATATTCTGAAGTATTGATATAAGTGTTTCAAGCTTCTAAGGAGACATAAGATTCCACTGATATCACTGAAGACCAAAAGAGTTCATCAACTTTAAAAACTACATTCATTCTAAGTAGGAGAGTCACTTTCAAAGGACCCTAAATCAATGAGCCTTAGATTCCTCAGTCACATGAGCATTTTTGAAGATGATGTCCTAGTTGCCTCTTGGACTTATGACAAAATAATGACAAAGAGTGAATTTTCTAAGTCTGTACAGGAAAATTACTAAAGATTAGGGTTTTTCCCTAAAAAAAATCATGTTTATTTTCAAATTTACTTAGAAATAAATATATTTGTAGTAAAATTAAAAAGGTTTGGGTGCAAGATTGTGGAAAAAATTGGTCCAGAAAGACCTAACACTTTGTAAGCAAAATGATGGTCTGAGATAGAAAATACATTTATTTCTGTCTTCTACATTGTGAAAGGAAGTTAGCACTTCAGTTAGAGTTCACTTTAAAATATCACTTGACATGCTGAAATACAGTTAGAATGTTGTCTTTCTGCCTTCTAAACTGCAGAAGAGGCGTTTTATTTTGCAAAACACATCATAGACTGAAGGCAGTATTTTCATTGCTCAGTCGTCTCTCTAAGGCGGTCTGAGACTCACATTGCAGTTGCAAGTAGTGTCCTTTTTGCAATTTGGGTTACTGCAATTTCCCCAAATTAGATATTTTCCAAAAATAATTGACATTTACACTCTTCTTTTTCTAATAAGGAATTGATTAAGGACCCGTTTTTTCACTTCAATCTCTTTACTTAAGTCAGGGCAGGCTAAAATGAGATCACATCTCAGTAAGCTTCTTGCACATCTGTATGCTTTTTGATGCACACAAAATGTGCTCATGCCCGAACTGCCACCAAACTAAATACTGGGAAAAAGAATCTTTCCACCCTTCATCATATTCTGCTTGCCCAGGACTTTGTATAGGATTTCCCACAGCTAGTGGCTTCTGCTGTGGCTGCTTGCTGTGCCCACCAGTTTTAAAGTACTACCGAAGAAAAGCAGAACCAGCAGTTTTTCAGAAATTCCTGGAGCCTGTTGTAATTCTACATTGTTGTTAGCACTTGTGCTGAAAAATACTCCCAAGAGCTATGCTGGCTGGGCTTGAAGGCTTTCTGCAGCTTCAGGCTCTTGATGAGCTAAAATGGGCTTTCAAATGGTTTGGACACTTGGAGAATATATGCAACTGATGCTTTTGTGATACCTCATTGAGGAGAGATAGGAAGTCCACAAGTGTGCAGTTCTCATTAAACTCCTTATGATATTTAATTATATATTTTGTCAAATAGTTCAAAGTATCCACTGAGTTTCCTTGGTAGACACCCCTAGACATTTTTTTGTGTGCATTTGTGTATTTGACCAAGGGTTTCTGCTGCTAACTAGTTGAAATTTTAATTAGTTAAATACATGAAGAATTGGTCCCAATCAACTGACTGTTGATGGACTCACATTATGAAGATCACACTGCTCTTGAATAGAAATACCTGTGCAAAGAAGCAACCAGCAACACTTGCAAGTGCAGAAACGGCTAGAGTTTAAAGCAGTGGTTCAGGTGTGTGTGTGTTTCCCATATCAGGAATGTTAAGTTCAGGCTACTAAAGTCAGCTGCAGAATTTGGATGGGTTTTCATAAATTCCTCATACACTTTTCTTTCCCTTCCTTCCTTCTCAACCCTCTTCTGCATATGCAAATATGTGAGATAGTTTAAGATATTATGTTACTTTGTTTTTTCACAGTGCCATGCACTATGGTAAATGAAAAAAAAGACCCTCCTTTTAGACCATAATTTCAATATTCTCCTCAACTGATTTAAACTGGATCACAGTAAAAATTACAGACTAATAAAATACTGTATGATTCATGTCACTTTTCTATTGACAGTTCTTCTTCCTCTTGCAAGCAACTGTTGAAACTGCTAATTTTAAGTCTTTGAGTAATTTAAATTTCTCCTAGATGTTTTCACTAATGTTAGTTGCCCTTACAAAAAATTTTTTGAGTCCTTACATGGTGTAAGCCATGTTTGATTGCAAGCAGAAAACAAGGAATGCAGAAGGACCATTAGAAACAAGAGAAGAGGATAACATTCAGAAAAGAAAGTAGTGAAGAAGATAAAGGAATGAAATACAGAGTCATCGTTTATCTCTGCTTCAGCATTTCTAGTTGATGGGACTTAACTATTTTTGTGACTCTTGCATTGTTTTTTGTGTTGACCCTTCCAACCATGATTTCATCCAAATAATGAAACTGTAGTGCTAGCTATAGGATATGATCAGCAAATGTATTTTAATTTTTCTGCAGAACTGAGAGGATTTATACATTTTCTAATGTGTCTTCCATGCCAAGCTGATTCTGCAGGATGGACACTGAACAATGAGGAACGGGGTAATCTGATGTGTCGGGAAAAAAATTCAATTAATCAACATGTTCTAACCTCAGCTGTGCAGCTGAAAATCACTGGCAGTAAATTGGGGGAATGCATCATGTTTCTCCTCAACTGTAAAAGCTCAGAATCAACACGTCAGAGAGAGGCATCGAGGTGGTTTTTGCCCTCATGTGCCTTTCTGACATGAGGGAAGGTAAAGGGCAGAGTCACTGAGTGATTTTGTTCTGAGCAGGCCATGGGCCAGCAGACTTGCATGAAAAAAGGTTCAGGTGGTGACCAAAGCCAGGCTGTGGAGTAACAGACTGCCTGCATTGCTGCTGTACATAAAGTCACAGAGACTTTCTTAAACTGTCTTGATGCCAGTTCAGAAAACATCTTATCTGTTTTGGTAAGTTAAGAAGTAATACCTTGCCAAAAAAGAATGTGTAGTTATCACTAATTACAATAAATTTAAAAAGAGATGTTTTAACTACTAGAAATAGTTCAAATCTATACTTCAGATAAAAGTTCTCTCTTTTCAAGATGTGTTCTTGCATACGTTTAGCACTTCAGCAGATAGCATGCCCCCTGGAATGACCTTATATTACAAAATATTGTTCTTTATGCCGGTTTATAATCACAAGCAATTGGAAGCTTATCATACTTACAACAACATTTCACTGAGTAGGTTCAACATTTTTCTTGCTATAAATTACTCGTGTGTTTTTGGTTTTGAGCCCTCCCTATTCTCAATTATTTATTCTTGTTGTAGGATCAGTCACTTGATTACTATAGAAACTGTAGAAACTGGTGTACCTGTTGGATAAGATGTCAGACAATACTCCAAGTTATAGCTATTCCTTTATGATCATGCAGTACCAAAGACTTCCTAATGAGAAAAAAAAAAGTCCCCTTACCTAATTAGTTGCCTATACAAAACAAATTGCAGAAAATTATAAAAATGAATGCAAAGCATTTATAGTTATTTGATTAGGAGTTGGATTGGTGTTCAAGATTAGACATTCTCTGTCTTGTGGCTTCCCAATGTTATGAAAAAAATGGTGATTCTGGGTGTTGTTGTGACAGATTAAGCACATTCAAGTGTCATGTACCTTGATGTGGTAACTGTATGGCATCTGCATTTTGCCATCAAAGGATACTTGTGTGTTATGCAGTAAAATGGATTTTACTTGCCAGTTTATTACACTAACTGCAGTGGGAGTCTGGAGGGTCTAATTGCCGTTTATCTGACCGATCTGACTAACTTTTATGAGTATCTTACATTTTCATTATTCTTAGAAGCAAAATCAAAGGCAGATTAGAAGGAAAGCACTTGCTAGCATGAATTATTGTCAGAACTTGCACCGCAAAATGATTCTGCAGATCAAGTGGAAGCTGGGTTGTAGTCTGCCTGAACATCTTTCTCAAATGGCAACACACACTATGATTTTTAACATCAGTGCTTCCAAGGGTATTCAAGCTTCATATTTCAAAAGGTATTCACAAATTCTCAGTTCAGACTATTCACAATGAAATAATAAAAAGCACAACTCTGAATGATATGACATCTACTAAAACAAAACAAAACAAAACAAACAAACAAACAAAAAGCAACAAAAAAAACAGACCCAAACAAAACCACTGTGTGAGGACCAAGAGCAGATTAGTTAAAAACCTTCTCTAATTAGGTGAAAAATATTTTACCTGTACAGGGCTGGAGGAAAGAGCACAGAAATTTCATTCTTTCATTTGGTGTGTAGAAATTCTATTAGCTTTTGAAGGTGCATGATTTAATTTAAATCTGTGGATCTATAGCGATTACAGGAAGTGTTTTCATAGTGCTGCTAATTCAGCAGACTCAGCGTTGTGTGTAGCAATCATATTGTAACAGGCTGAACCAGGAAATATAGTCTTGTAACTTCTTTATAATTGAAGAGGTATCACTGGAATGGTTTCCAAGATGAATTTAAAAATTCCAAACAAGATATTTGAACTAGGACATTTTCAAATCTGAAATAATTATATTGATAGGTAAATGTTTCCTCCCTAATAAAATTGACTCCCGAGGCATTGAATTTCTCTTCTGACAATAATCTTTGTTTGTATTCAATACAGGGCACTGTGAAGTCTGCAGTGAGAGTCTGAAAGGGGTGGCTGAATTGGGAGGCAAGGCAGCTAAAATGAAAAACAGAAACAACAGTTATTCCAGCTCTGAGGGAACAGAGGAGTCCTAAATAGATGATCTGGTGGAAAGTCTTCACGGGCCAGATGCTCCAGCAATAAGAGGACAGGTTCACTGAAAATTTTCCATCCAGCCATCTGAAAACTGCAGCTTATTCTGGGAGCAAATCCATCAGAAAACACAAAGTTGCAGAGAGTTAGGATGCCTGAGCTTTTCAGGAAAAATTCCTAAGAAAATGCAAGCAAGGTCATGTGAACGAAGCTCCTCAAGGAAATTCCTGGATTGTTTTCCTTAGTGTAACTGATGATTCACTTTCTCACACCCAGGATTATACACAAACATTAGCAAGAATTTTAACTCCAAAGAGAAGCTCCAAGACATGTTGAAGGTTCAGTGTTTGGCTTTTGATAGTGATCAGTGCATCCACTCCAGCCAGCCCTTTGCTCACAGAAATATTGCAGCAGTTGGTTCAGAATTTACTTTGATCAGCTCAGTCAAAAGGTATAAATATATATATATATATTTAATCAGAATGGCACAAATGATAAAAAATGGCTTAGTTCAAACCTGCACTGTGATTGTGTTCAGTTACAGTGCTCCACATTGTATTAAAATACAGTGTTCATCCGCTGTGGAACAAACATGTTCAAGCAGTGTATGATTTTACACATACATAAAACCAAAACTGATGACTTCCAGCTTAGAGATGTTGCAGAAGCTGAAGATGAAAATCATAATTTGGAACTTTTTCTGATTTATAGTTCATTCTTTTTTTTCTATTATCTTGAAAAAAAAAGGATATGTTAATTCCTACTTTTGTACCATGAGTGAATTTGCTTACTATAAGCAAACTGTTCCAAAGTCAGCATGCTTATTCCTCTGTTCCTGTCATACCTAATTTAGTATTTCCTGGTTTTGTAAGAGTTGGGAACTCCTATGTTTCTGCAAGTCCATGTCTGCCTGCATTCTCCTGTTCCTAAACTGGAGTAAGGAAAGGTACAATTCTGGTCCACTGAAATCAGAGAGTGTTTCAGCATTGACTTTGAGAGGAATTAGGTGAAATTCAGAGGACAGACTGCTGAACCCATGTCTATGAGGTGGATCAAGAATTCAGACTTTTTTGGTGTATTTGTGAAGTACTACTTTTTTTTTTTTTTTTTTTTTTTTTTTCCCCTGGAGATTTAGAAATCTGCAAAGATTTCTGCTCTTTGGTTTATAGACACCCAAGATGCAAGGAGTAGATGAAAAGGAGTTGTAAAGTGTACCTCCACAGGATGCTGCTCTGACAAACTGTGATTTGGATGGATTCTCCTCTTCTTCAACGTGGCAGCCACACAACAACCTCAGAGGGACCGTGAGGCTGACAAACTTGGGGAGTACACTGCACACTGCCTGGGATCCTGAGCAGTTGCAGGTGTTTTCTTATATATGAAAGACAGTTACATAAAACACTGTTACAACTGAACTCCTGTTAATCTGACCTCTTTTACTGGTGGTGTAATTTTCTTTTATTCAGTGTTTCATCAAGACATGACTTTTTAAAACACACTGAAAGGGGCCCTGATGTGGATATATTTGAAATAAAAAGAGCATGTGTTTTCCATTTTAAAGAATGTCAGTCTAAGCATTTAATTGAGAAGTAGATACATCTGGTGTTTTAACTAAATTTATTGTAGTTGTTGTCAGCCTTTCCAAGCAAAAATTTTAATTTCCATATAGCCACAAATTCCACAAATTGCACAAACCATGTCCACAGTGCCTCATAGCTGCTTTAATCCTGAATCCAGAGACATGCCATTATTTTTTTCCCTTGGGACTATGTGTCAAAAAGAAAGGAGGAAAGAAGCAACAGCACCAGAAGCATACTAAATATTCCTACTTTTCACTTTTTACAATAATGGATTTTGAAAGTTTCAGATCAAAAAAGCCCAGAGTACATCTGTAAATGATAGCGTAGCTCTCCTGAGGACAACTAGTTCATTGGTCTTATTACCTCAACCCTGTATGCCTGTCTGGAAACTAAATAAACAGATAGTTTGCCAAGATGAAACATAACATCCAGAGTAAAGAGTTTGACTTGGGATGCTGTACACTCAGCTTCCACACTAAGATGGGCTGCTTATTAAGGCTGATAGAACATCTTCCAGGATAAAACAGCATAAAAGCTAGACTGTATAGCCCTTGCAGATAAACAGACAAAACAGTGTTTTTTCTACTATCCAACTACTACTACTACTAAAACAATAATTAAAAAGAATTATAGATAGTAACTTCTATCATTGTGTGTCAATATTCCCCATCTCCACCATTAAAGCTAGGATCTCTAGTACAAAGTACATTAGTTAGAAGAGATTATCTATTTAGTCCCATCCGTAATCATAATAATTAAGTTTTATGAAATCCATAATGTATATCTATTACCAGAAAGAGAATAGGTCAAAGACCAAGTCACAGCTTTGCTCAGGGTAGAAAGTTTGAGAAAGGTGCACTGCTGTCCACAGCAGATAAATCAGTTCTCAATGACAACTTCCCATCTCTTTTTAAAATACATATGCCATATTTGACTTAAAGTTCTAGTTCACAAAAAAAATTCCTGTACTGTATGGGGATAATGTTTAATCTGAAGAAAAGCAGGCTCCCTTTTATTTCTAAAACAAAGAACTTTATTTGAAAGAAATAACACAACATATATCTTCTAATATTGGATAACTGCCTGTATCATAAGGATAAAATGAAATGGAGAGCAGATATCCCTAGGACAGAGATTTAAATCCATGCTTCTATGAAAAGGGTGTTCAAGGGGTTTCCAGATGTGGGACACCATTCGTACTAAAACTGATGTGACTACCTGATTTGAAACTATAATATACTATATATATTAACTCTTAAATGAAACTAGTCACTGTGGTGTCCTGAGCTCTTACATTTTTTAAGACATTTATCTCATGTTATCAGTCAATAGTTTTAAGAGGTGAGAAATGCAAAAGAATAGATGTCACAATAATGAAATGACAAAGAAGAATCTGGTCTGTATGGTGAAATAATCCTTAACAGCTTATTTCCAATGTGGCCAGCATGTTGGTTTAGTGAACTCAGAAACTCAGATCATGAAGTTATTATGAAGTTACTGCAATGAAAATTGCTGTGTCATGAATACCTTTCTGTCAGCCCAGGCTGGCTTGATGAGAGCTGCCTGACAAGGTGGTCATTAGATCCTAACAGACAGCTACTGAACATGAAACACCTTGGGGCAACAGGCTGGCCGAGGCCTTGGTGATCAAGGGGATTTGGGTTTGGAGCAGAGGGCAGTTTGCCAAAGGCTGACACAGAAGCTGAGTGTTAGAAGAAGAGGGTATAAGCAGAGTAAAGCTCCACAGAGATGGCGTGTTTAATGAGGGGGAAGAGCACAGGAGATAGGTTTGGATCCAGGAGCAAGACCCTTGGAAGGTGGCATTTCACATGTTTTGAGCAGTCACCTGCTGAATTTTTAAGTGTCCCAAAGGGGAGCTGGTGGGATGGTGCTAGTCCCTTGCTCTAGAAACATTGTTCTTTGATCTAAGCGCATTTTTTCTAGCTGGAGAGAAGGAGTGTTTCAACCTGTTTCTGACACCCTGAATCATGCAAGCTCTCCATATGGTGGACATGCTATCATGAGAGAGAGCGCCAGTGAGTCTTCTTCAACCAGTCTTCCAGCCTCAAGGTCAAAGACTGAGGAACTTCAACTGAGAAGCATAGGATAAAGTAGAACTGTGAGTACAAATGTAGCCAGTGAGAACAGCCCGTTGGTAAAGGTCTGCTTAATCCTTCCAGAGTTTTGGAGTAGTGTTGAAAGCAGGTAAGAAGGAGAGAATAATTACTCTAGTGTAAAGTTCAGGCTTTCCTGTCTGTGCATTTGACCCATTTGGATTTGCTTTGCTTTGCTTCACCACAACGTGCTATACAGCTCTGTCAGCAGTCACTGGCCAGTCTTGTGCGCCAGGAGGAGAGACCCTCCCATGCATTTCTGACCTCTGGGCTTGATTATTATCTGCAGGAATGAGATGACTAAGCTGAAAAATGCTCAGCTGGTTTGTAATTCAGCAGATGAACAAGATAGGCTGCTGAGAAGACAGCACTCATACACCCCGCTTTCTGGAGATGGGTCTTTGTCAAAGACAGAGCTAGACTGAAGCTGTCAGTACCCAGCATCTAAGCCCAAGAGGCTTATGCCATTAACTTTTCTTCTGCATTGGCTATTACTTCACCTGAAGAGGGGAATGTTTCCCTCAGTAGTGATATTTGTAGGTATGAAAGGCAGGGATTCCTCCTCAGTTGATCTGTATTTCTGGGCATTAGTCTGTAAACAGACAGAATCACTTTAGATCTAATCATTTTTACAGCAAAGAGTGATTTGTCCTTCTCCGAGCAATTCTGCTTGCAATATCAGACAAAATCACAAAATAATTTTGAAGCTGGGAAATGTGAGAAAAAAAAAGAGTCTATTCTCTCAGTGGTACTCAAATGTGGCTGAAAGTCTCATCCTACCGAAGATGAAGTTGGGTGCATGTGCACCCACACTGGAGATTATCTATTTTCTACTTTACTCCCAGGCTATGCTCTGAAGTGAGCTAGCTATTTCCTTCCAAAAGGAGACCTAGAAACAGTTGACATGATAATTTGTTCCAGGGTCTGTTCCTGGATGCAGCCCACGCCAAGATTGACTCCTTCTATCTAGGACATTCCTCCCACATTATCCCATGTGGTAATGCAGCACACATCCTTGGTGTCATGCTTTGAAAAACACAGCTGTGCCAGACTGCGTGCAGCACAACCCTCACTTTATTTTAGGCATTGTGAACTGAAAAATGATGACAAATAGTTAGTAAATCCTTGACATAAAGGAATCCCCATAGGAGGGGGATGCCTTTAACTTACAGCCACAGCCATTACATCCTAGGGGAAACAATGAGGTCAGTGCTAGCTGTCCTGTGGTGCATGTAAATGCTGAGATTTCTTTGCTATTAACATGGGAGAGATCCTCTGAGACCACTTGTGAGACCATCTTGTCAGGTAAAAAAAGATCTTCATCTATTGGTACAACGTTTGTCTTCTTTGGTATATGGAAAAAGGAGACACCTTTTCAAGGACACAGGTGGTAAAAAGTAATAAGAAAATACAAAAGCATCAGTCAAATGTAGAATTAATCACAGAAAAGTTGTTTTCCATGAAAGTCTCATGATGGATTTTTTCACATATTTGATGAGACAGAGGCATATAATATTATATCATCAATAATCAAGCTTCTTTCATTAATGGGCCAGCACATATTGCCTCCTCCTCACTATCCAGCTGAGGATCACATGTAACTGGTTCTAGGAAATATAAAATAAGCTTAATAAGCATTTTCTTCCTGAAAACAATGTGCCATAATTCCAAGACTGAGTAGTCTGGGGAAAACTGGTGGGTGTTTATAGCTGTAAAGTAACATCTTGCAATTAAATTTCAAGATCTAATTCCCAAAGAGAAACAAACTCCATAACTATGTTTGTATGTATGTACATATTTAGGGATTGCTTCAATCAACAGAGAAATAGAGCCATTTGCTGGGAGGCTGGAACATGGCAGTTGCTCAGTAGCTGATACTCCCACATTTTATAACGGGTGAGGAACAATAGCACCCTCAAGAGATGTTAAAATCATATTTTTATCAGAAGTCTTTGGTAAGCATAGCAGCTCTCTTGTGTGCCTCAATGACCACTGGTGGCTCACCTGGCATATAGAATTTTGGCAAGTGGTAAGTATTGATGGCAACACCACTATTTTCCATGACTTTTTGTTGGTTTATCTCTCTTCAAACTATAGATGTGTCCTTTTTGCTTAGAGATTGTGGCAGTCAGTTTCACACCCGTTATTCTGTGAATTTCTGTAGACATTCTTATACTGGTTTTGAACACAAAATAAATAGCATTCCGTGTTGTTGTCCTGAAGACAGATGATGTGATAGTTTGTGTTGATTGCTGCAGGACAGAGAAGTATATGGAACTCAAGTGAAAACAAGTATATGCTTCTCAAATAAACATATCATAATAGTATAAAAACATTATTTGTCCATATAGTTTAGTCTCTTGTCAATATTCTTCCTGGCAATAAAATAATCTCCAGTACAGTTTGCAATGATTATGCCTATACTTTTCCTGTTGACACCAGCCAGGACTGTGACCCTGTAGCAACTCTCAGGCTGGCTTATTTATGTAACTATGTTCAGAGAATACTTTTATAGGCAAGTCTGTCCACATTTCATTGAAAACATTGAACACATTTTTTTCCTTATTTAGTGTCAGAGTTATATGCTTTAGATTATAAATTTAAACTTGAACAGTTACTAGGCTCACATGGCACAAAGCACAGGCCACGCACAGTTTGCAGACATCAGTAACATGCTTTGTATTTAGTTTTTGTATGTTCTAGGTTTTTTATTGCTTTGAAACACTGGCAAAAGTACAGGAAACAGTATCAAAGTCTTAAAGTTTAGAAAATGAAGCCAAATTCATGAAGGACTGTTACCCAACCAACAAGATACTTAGGGAATATGTAAGCTCAGTAAGGCAAGTGAAACCTTTTATAGTTTCCCACAAGCTGAACTGATTTTCACCTCAGTTCCAGTGCTAAATCACTTACCCTCAGATGCAAAAACTAAGCTACACCCTTGCATGTACAAATAAAGGCACATTGTGAATTTAGAAGATAAGAATAATGGTCAAAGCAATGGATAAGGTCAAAGTAAGATCTGAAAGGGGAGAAAAGACCAGAGTTATAAGTGTCAAATAGCTGCACAGCAAGGTGTATAAGTGTCTTGATGTTAATAAACACAAAGCTTAAAAATTCTATACTGCCTTTTTTTTCTACAGCTTTGGTGAGCTAACTGAGAAATGAGGAAATTTGCACACACAGCTACTTTCAGAGAACTAAGGAAGGAAGTTGGGTAGATTTCTGGGAATACTGGAATGGAGTGTCTGACTGATATGTTTCCTGAAGAAAGACTTCATTTTGATTTTGGAAACTAAACTAAATTCCTCTTACTCAGATATTTTATGTTAAAGAAAAAAGTTTAAATGGCAAGAACTTGAGGATAATATGAAATGATAATATGAAAACTCTCAATGTAGCAGGTGTATATTTTCACATATGTTATTAAATTTTCCTACATTTGATTTTCACATTGTGTGAGCACTGTCTTGTGTAGCTATTACTTGCATGTTCCCTTTGCTTCTGCTTCTTCATTGTAGTTTTCTGCAGAGAAGAGTTATGACAAGTCACACTATGGGGATGACTGGGTAAGGCATCAAAAGAAATCTTGCCTTAAGCTTATTTCTATATTGCATAAGATTTGAATCATACCAAATGTTTGTCCTTATAATACAGTCCTTGTTCTTATTAAAATGCCATTGACTGGTGCTGTGAATGACCAACTTGGGACCATACTTGCCTCCATTGATGCCAAGAGCAAGCATGTTATCAAAGAAAGTTGATTCAGATCTTCAGATAAAAGGTATTAGTATGCTTATGCCTTTTGTTCTAGAATAGAGTTTCTAGAAATTCTGTTTGGATGCAAAGGCTTTGGAAACAAACAGAAAAGCATATAAAACTGCTCAGTTGCCACTGGTCAGTATGAAACGATGTTTCTGAGATAAAATCCTGAATATTACTGCTGATACAAACGTGACAACAATATATTCTGGGGGCTACTTGAGGAGAAAAAAAATTGGTTTCATTGTTTACTTAAAAAGACTATAAAATGAACAAGTAAAGGACTGGGATTACCTATACATTATGCATTTTAAATGATTTATGGAACTGGTGAGTTTCTATAAATATGCAGAACTCCCTCATATAAATGGGCAGAGTAAAGGAAAAGATCATAGAAAATAAAGTTGGCAGAGGTTTGGGGAGGTTATGTAGTCTACGTACAGCCTCAAGAATTCAACTTTGCCTTTGTCACCCCTGGCAAACATTTATCTAACCCCTCCTTAGAAGTTCCCAGTGACACATTTCACAATCACCCGAGGCAATCTATTCCCACGCCTAGTGATTCTAACAGATAAAAAGGTTTTCCTGATATCCAACCTGAATTTCTCTAGCTGTAATTTGAGTGTATTTCTTCTTGTCCTCTCTCCAAGGACATGAAGAATGGATAATTCCTTTGCTCTTTGCAGCAGCCCTTTCTGTACTTGTAGACTGTTATCAGGTCTTCCTCAGGCTTCTCTTCTGTAGACTAAACAAACCCAATTAGTTTTCAATTACAGCTTAACTTTCCTTGGCTCTCTCTGTGAGATGTGAAGTGCAAGGGGCTTTTGCAAAGAACACAGCGTCATTAGGACAGTTAAAGAAAAGTTTCAGAAGACACACATGAAGAGTGTACAGCTCTGCATTTTATGTGCTCCTGTCCTGTCTGTTTCCTAAATTTAAATTTAAAGCCTTTTCTCACACTTATTTACAAGGCTTTTGGTAATTGCCTATCTAGCCCAGGTCTGAGTATAAATTCCAATGGCCCATATAGTCAAGAGAGTACTGTATTCAAGAATTTTAATTGGGGTCAGCGCTTACAAAAAGCCAGTTAAAACTGACAGAACTGCCTGAAAGAACAGTGGCTTAACATTGTACTGTGGCTGAAAGCTCTGGCAAAATGAGATAGTTCTTTCCATTAATATACTCTTTTCTTTTTATTTTTCTTTTTTTTTTTTTTTTTTAATTTTCCTGAAAGGAATTATACATTTTGTAACAAAACTGAAAAGTATCTTTAATTTGAAAACAATAAGTGAATAATCTTGTATCTGTTGCTAAACTCTCATTACTTAATGATCTCAAAAATTAATGGCAAAACTATGTTACCCATCTTGCTCATATTTCTCATGATTTGTAGCATTTATAGTTATCTGATTTTTGTATTAAAGAAAATATTTGATACTATTTTTTTTTTTCCCAAGGTGTACAACAAAGAGCTTATGTAATTATCTTTGTTAAATGATGAAGTGTTTTTGTCATGCTATGTTATTTTTGCTGTGGTTAGCACAAAAAAGACTGGCAGAGTGGAAAATTGATAAGGCTCCAGGTAGAATAATCCGGAAAAATAATTAACCTGGCCTCACATGAAAAATGATTTGAAGATGGTTTATTTAAGACCATGTTAGGTAGTCTATGCAGAAAAATAGGGAACTGGTTTGGCAGCCAGTAGTAGAGTCAGGGATGAGAATAGTAGACTCAGGGATGAGAAAAGACAAATAATAAATTGATGTGGTTTGTCGATCTTGATGGCACAGGAAAAACAACAACAACAACAACAACAACAAAACTCAAACAAACCCAACACCAAAAGAAACAAGAAAACACAACAAAAAACCCCAACCAAAAACATACAAACAAAACCAAGACCAAATTCAAAACCAACAAAAAAGAGAGT
Source organism: Columba livia (assembly GCF_036013475.1). Classification (NCBI taxonomy): domain Eukaryota; kingdom Metazoa; phylum Chordata; class Aves; order Columbiformes; family Columbidae; genus Columba; species Columba livia. Next base: position 35,803,826 of record NC_088604.1, on the reverse strand, counting down.
AAGGAAATGGTCTTATGTGCTTTGCATCAATGAGAAAGAGGTTGCAATTCTGTCTGCAGATTTGGCACTGGATTTGAAAGAAGAATCTAATAAGCAGGAGCAGGACCGGAAAATACAGGGTGTTTCAAAAAGATGGACCATTTTTCAAAGCAGCAGTGATTTCGAATTGGCTCCATCTGTTTGAAACACCTTGTACTACAATGTGCACTCTTTTTTAATTACAGAAAAATTTGGAGGTGACTTGACTGCTGCATAAGCGTATTTGGAAAACAGCAGGCATTAGAAGGCCTTTTAGAAGAAAAAGCCTTAACAAGGATATTTTCAAGCCAAAGGCAGACAAATTCAAACAGCAAAAGAGGCATGTGCTTTTAGAAGTGACAGAGGAGCGACTGTGACTAGCTAACAGGAGAAGTGATAGGCTTTCCATGTCTTCGTGTCTTTAGATGAGGACAAGCTGCCTTCCTGTGAGATGTACTTCACCAAAGCACAAGTAAACAGGCTATGCTGGGGGACAGTATGTTGACACAGATGGGTTTGCACTGTACAGGCAGTGAAAACAGATCACAGATCCCTATGGCCTCCATTTCTGACAGTCAGAGCTCTTGGCAGTGAGCTTAAAACTCTGAGTTATGAAGGACATAATTAGTAAGTTTTCTGTTCAGATTCATCATGTTACTCCTTTCTAAAAAAATGATAAGCAGATCTTCTTTATCTTTATGCCAGTTGTTCAGTGTCAACAGCTTGCCTTTCAACTTGCTCATACAACCACAGTTTTGAATTCCTCCATTATTTTGTGAACTGCTTTTCTGAGTACTGGCAACATGCTAGCAGCAAGGTTTTGGACAGAAGAGCATTCAGTGAGAGATGAGCTGTTTCTCCAAGTACATTTTTCAATATCAGAGGAATGAGGGATGGGAAGGACAGGGCCAGCCTGAGGGATGGGATGCCATCCAGAGGGACAATCTTGAGAATTGGGACCATGAGAACCTCATGAGATTCAACAAGGCCAATGCAAGGTCCTGCACCTAGGTTGGGGCAACCCCTGGTGTCAATACAGGCTGGGACATGAAGGGATTGACAGCAGTCCTGCAGAGAACGACATGGGCATACTGGTGGATGAAAGATTGGACATGAGCCGGCAATGTGTGCTTGCAGCCCAGAAGGCCAATCATATCTTGGGCTGCATTAGAAGGAGCATGGCCAGCAGGCTGAGGGAGGTGATTTTGCCCCTCTGCTCTGCTCTGCTCTGGTGAGACCCCACCTGGAATCCTGTATCCAGGTCTGGAGCCCTCAGTACAGGAAAGACATGGACTAGTTAGAGAGAGTCCAGAGCAGGCCACAAAAATGATCAGAGGGCTGGAACACCTCTCTTGTGAGGACGAGCTGGGATTGTTGGGGTTGTTCAGCCCAGAGAAGAGAAGGCTCTGGGGAGACCTTATTGTGGCCTTTCAGTTCTTAAAAGGAGCCTATAAGAATGTGGACAGACTTTTTAGCAGGGCCTGTTACAAGAAGACAAAGGGTAATGGTTTTAAACTAAGGGAGTAGAGATTCAGACTAGACAAGAAGAAGAAATTTTTTACAATGAAGGTGATAAAACCCTGGCCCAAGTTGACAAGAGAAGTGGTGTTCAAGGCCAGCCTGGATGGGGCTCTGAGCAACCTGATCTAGTTGAAGACATCCCTGCTTATTGCAGGGGGGTTGAACTAGATGACATTTGAAAATCCCTTCCAAAACAAACTACTCTATGATTCTAATTTGCTGTGTATTTCCATGCACTCAAAGCATGGTGGGTCAGCTGGTGTCACCCCCAAGATTCCTCTCTGGCCAGGATTCCAGTGGGAAGAATGAAGAACCACTTCAAAGAGCCACTGCATTTTATGAGGAGGTCTTTTTTTCCCAGTGATGTGTCAAGCCCTCTGGGCCAAACTGTGTGCAGCTCCTCTTCCAGAAACAAGAACCACTAGCCAAGTGGCAGAGAGCAGGAACTGAAGTCCCAACTTTTTCCCCACTCTGGGCAGTTGCTTCAGAAAACTAGTTTGGGAGCCATCAAAGATATAAAAGTTTGTGACACTAGAACAGCAAGTACAGGGAATACAAAGCTGCCTTTGCCTTGCATGTTCTGTGTTATCCCTTCTTATAGCTTTTGCTTCTTTAACTTGTTTGTTTTATTATTTTTGTTTGTTTGTTTTTGGTTTTGTTTTCTTAGCATTATACTTTGATTTTGGGCATTGCCAACACAGATGATTCTGTGTGCTGAACTCCAATCTTTTAATCTCATACTTTCCTTGATGCTTAACAGCAGTCACAGGAGAATAGTTCACATCTCTGTTCCTGGGTAGTCTTGTCCAAGGAAAGGAAGTGTAACAAGGTGCCTACTTCTCTTGCTGAAGTGACTTGACAGGGTAAGACGCAGCAGAACTTGGCTCCACCTCATCCATCCCAGTCTCAGGCATTTTTCCTGGATGTTAGAGCTGTGTAGAGTTGTTTGACAAAAGAAGCCAGCATGTGCTGCAGTCTTCTTTTACCTTCACTGAGAAGAGCTGATTTCTTCTGTCAGAGACCTCCAGCCAGGCAAAGGCAGGAGTGTCCCTTGGGCAAACAAGGTGTCAATCCTTCAATGGGCTGTTTCCTCTAGGGGCTAGGAGTGTGCTCATGATCTGTGTTCAGGCCACACAGGTCAGTGACGGGTTCTTTCATTGCTCAGTACCCTTTTATTTCTATGCTGTAGCTGTGTACTCCACAACAGAGTTCAGGCCACTCTTGCCCTGGACACAGAGACCTGATGCATTTAAATCCTTCAGGGAGGTGCTGTGGGGAAGGAGATAGAGCTGCCAGGTCCACTTGCACTCCTACCCTCTTCTCTGGCCAGAGCAGATCAATGAGATGAGACATCCTCGGCAGGAACATCAGTTCCTCACACAAATACTCCCCGTGGAGACCGTCTCTGCAAGGGATATAAAGCACCTGTTTATCAGCCTTTATTCATCTTGTGGAGTCTGGTTTTTGTTTACTGTTACCATTTCCCTTTCCCAGTTCCACCTAAACTCTTCTTTTCAGATCTTAGTTTCATTTTTTTATAAGCAACATCTAAAAAAAATATTATTAGTATCCTTTCCTGTTTCTGCTTTGCCTTCCCTCCCCCTTTCTCATCAGGTCTAGTCTTTGGTTTTAATTCTGTTTTGCTTTGCAGGAGAAATGAAAGACTGTCTACTGATACTATCCCCACCCTTTCCTTTCGTGTCACAGCTGGTCCTTAAAATATGATGGAATAATAGTTCTGCATGTTCTCTTCCCTGTCTCCTCCCCTCCATCTCTTATAAATAAATTTTGGTATTTTTGAAAGATCCCAGAAGAAACTACCAACTCAGAAAATCTCAAACAGATCCTATTGAAAGAAAATTGATTTAATAACTTAAAAAAATATAGTTGCTATTTACTTCTTTATATTGAAAGTGAACAAGGCCATGAAGGAAGATTTGGATCACCATGGATGTACCTAATATAAGCTTTCTTCTGTTGAACATCCTGATATTTTGATGGACTATGTTGAACAACTTCTATTTTTTATCCATCTGTAATACTGGCAGGAAAGTTGAGGATAGAAGTAGACATCTAAGAAAAGAAGCTTTTTGTACTGGGGAGGAGAGATTCCATCATTCCTCTTTTATTTTGGACATTGAGAATGGAAGCTGAAGAATAAGCCACTGGGAGAGTGGGAGTAACGGAGTAAAATTAGCATGAAAAGATACTTTATTTTCAAGTTAATTAGAAAGTGCAAGACATGGCAATATAGCTACAAACCAGAGGAGATGGGCTGGATGTACAATGGAGATGTTATTACAATGATCTTTAATATTACACTTTTTCCATGTGCAATGTTTACTGAGTGGAATTTAAAGAATCATGCGAGCAGCTAAACAAACATAATTTTGGCGTCATTTCATAAAAAAGGCAGACTGAAGTTTAACAAAACAAAAAATACAAACCCAACCCTTTATATTGCTTGCAATTCAAGTGGAACACTGGTTAACAGTTAACCTAGTCATGCCTATAAGTGATTTTTAAATTTACTGAAGACATAAATGACCCCCTTTTTTTTTGATGCAACAGTTGTCTGAACAACAACTGATGATTAGATCTGTGTCCCAGTCTTGCAATGGGAGCTAGAGTAATGATGCCCAGATGCCCAGCCCTTTGGGGTAGGCCATCTGAAGTTGAAACATTGTTACACAGTTTTGGTATTTTAGCTCAAAAAACAGTACAGGCACTGCGCCTGTCCAGTAAGAGTGTGTCTAAAAGTAGTCTTCTCTGTATGTAAACCTAATCTAATCTAATTTGGGGGAGGAAGATCTCATCTTGGCACACAGTAAGAGCAGAATTATCAGGACAGACTTGTCTCACGGGTAAATATGAATTTAAAAAATGAAATAAAAGAATGTTTTAAAAATTGTTTAATTATAATTCCAAATATTTGTACTGTTTAGCACTATGACTCCAACCATTACTTCCGGTTGTACAATAGCAAGTGAAAAGCTGAACCTGAGATCATCCACTACTGTGTCCATCAACTTATCTAGAGTTATTATTTTGTGGAAGGACATGCTATTGGGATTTCAACCTCCTCCGTCTTCTAATATATTCTAGCTTAATTCTTCACCAAATCCATGCAGCACTGCATGTTTTCATGTACAACTCAGAGAAAGGAAAAGAAAAATATCTTATTTGGAAAGCCACATAGTTCTACAACTTTCCAGAAATGCTCTTCTGCAAGTTGAATTAAATGACTCACAAGGAGAGATCCTGAGGGAAACTCAACGTAGTAGAAGCTAGGAAAACTTGTCCACCTTTTTTTTTTAAACATCCCAGTCCTTTCTAGCACAAGGCAGACTACTCTGCTTCACCTATGTCTCTCATTGTGTTTTGCAGGCAGAGTTTCTCTTCCCCAGATGTTTTGTAACATCCCTTGGGATATTTGGCAGGAACTTTCTAGATTAAACAAACCTCCATGGAGGAAAGCGTAAGGAGATTGTGCCTGTGGCTTGACTGTGATTTTATTTCACCTCCCAGACACTGTTTGTGTTTACAAATACATATAAGCGTAACACAGGCTGGTGTAAATGCATAGGAAGGTTCTGTCATTGCTAGAGTGATGTTGTAGCAAAAACATGTGAGGGAAAAATGTAACAAAACCAGTGCTGGAAAGGCTAATAAATTTGCTACTATTAGTGAAGTGGAGGGGGGAGGCACTACCTGGATAGGATCCATAGCTCAAGTAAATGCAATAGACTCATCCCAGGGTCTTCAGGGTTGGGTTTTGCTTTTCTTTTTTTTAAACGATGAAGAGCTATCACTTACTATATCTATGTTAAAAAGATTTTTAGAAGTTCAGATTAAGTTCAAATGGTGACTCAATATGATGTTCCAAAGTAACTTAATGCTTAAGACAACAAACTTGCTATGCTATACTATGCACTTTATTCATAGCCTAAAACTTGACTGGATAAATAAGCTTGAGTTTGAATTCACTGTGTTTTGCTTCTTAATCTGCATTCTTACTGAATGATTATTAAAGAGTTCAAGCATTTAATAATGAAGTTGAAGGGGAATGTTAAAGTATTATCCTGGAAAATAACATGATATTACAGTTCAGTTAGCCCAAGAAAAGCACATGTGATTGCTTCTCTCAGGAGGGGAGCAGCACTGGAAGATGTATTAATAGACTCTACCTTATATCCCAATATCTCTTTATTGTCTGTTGAACTGTTTTGTTACTTAGGCACAAACCAACTACCATGTCTTTAGCTAGCTGTTTGAACTCTGTGGGTAAGCAAATAATGTCACCAAAAATTCAGCTCCAGGATGCTGCTGTTGATGGTTTCTTGTCTACATGAAACAATGAGCAAGTTAATTTCCAAAGCTTAATCAGTATTTCTCATACTCCAGGGAATATGAATTGCTTTTCTTGGAAATTCAGACATAAGACAGCTCTACTCTTTGACTTTATGTGTGTTGACACCTCTAAATATCCCCACAGTTGTTTAGCACTAAAGAAACCAACAGTCAGCTAGTTAACATTAAAAGAGGGAAAAATCTATCACACTGTATAAGCTGAACCTTTCTGCAGCTAGTGATTTATTATCATAATATTAAGACACTTCTGAGTGTCCACAGAGCATTGGGGATGTCTATATATACACCCAACAGAGATCCTATGGGAGAGATTTTTTTAGGGGCTTATGGTAACAGGAGCTCAGAGAGCATTTAGCACTGCTGGGATTACTGGATATTTGCACTTCTCAAGACAAATTTGATGGAGTGGGACCTTAAGGCTAGAAAGGCATCAGAGCTTGGGTCTTTGCTTCTGCCTGTTACATTCGGCCAACTAGAGAAACTAGAAGGGCTGGAGAAATACGGGGAAGGCTACTATTTGAAGTAGTTTCTCTTCCCTGTTGTAGGTGGCAATGGAAGGGCACATCTAGTCCTGTGGCCTTTTAGCAATGTGCTGTTCTGTTTCCAATCAACAGTAAGTTCCATTTCTGGTTCCATGGTGAGAAGTGTAGTGCTTACTATAGCATACAAGTACCACACACTGTGATATTTAACTGGAAAATCTTGTTATTTGTTAATCATCCTGTGAGTGTGAGTAACTGAGCTTGTGTGGTTAGTCCTAGGAAACCTCCATCTTGATGATTGGAACCTATGGTGTTAAAAAAAAAAAAAAATCAAATTAGGTTATATATTTGAAACTCAGAAATCCATTAAAAATTATAAATCCTTTAGCTAATCCCCTCAGAAGATAAAACACTCAATTGCTACCACATGCTAAACTCTCCTGGCTCCGCAGTAATCTACCCTTCCTTCTCCACTATAGACACCCTTTTCAATGCCAATTGCTAGTAATGATATATGCAGCCCTATTTGAGTACGTCATGCCTTTATTTACAGCCAGTGTTCCCTGCTGGTGAGGTTTGTTCCAGAAGTAACAACACAAGTTGCCAGTTTAAGCACTTCATCTACACAAACTCCACAGTTTGCTTTTTTTTTTTTTTTTTTTTTCTGGCTGCTTTTTTATAGCCAAGAAAACTGTCTTTAGGTCTTGCTTACCTAATTCTAAAACCAGTCATTCAGAAAATGGTATGTATCTTGCAGATATGAGACAGTAAATCAAGTAACACAAAAAACTTCCTCAGTGTATCTCTGTCTGTATCACAGTCTTGTCCGGTATGGTCTGTCGTATGGTGAAAGTGTTCAGTGATTCAGTGTGCAAAGATGCACAGTCCAAAATGTACTGTGAACTTACCAGGTAAATTCTTCAATAAGCCTGGGCATGAAAGTAAGCCACTAGTGTTTAAAAAGGGTTATTTGAGAGTTCTCAATAGTTTCACTGAGTTATTTCAGATTATATTGCTGGGAGCTTTTTACCTCAACCTGACACACCTAATAAATAAGGACTATGTCCAAGTAAATATTCCCTCTCTTCTTAGAAAAAAAAACTAGCAGGCTCAAATCTAGTTTTCATTATTCAGAGAGTATTTTTTTTCCTAGTTGTTAAGGAATACCTTTCATTTGTAAAGTCCTTTCTCTATGACATTTATGGCAAATTCCAGTATTCTGTATCTGAAGCTAGAAGACGTCCTATCTAGCACTCGTGTTCTACAACAGTGATACCAATATATCTCAGAGAAGCTGTATGACACAGCAGAGGACAAGACAGCTATTCAAGGAGGAGAGCTTCTCTTCCTGACCCTCACATTCTTCTGCCATGTGACTGGAAGGGAAACATTTCACTTCTGCTTTAATTTTTTTGTCTGTAAAAATGGAGATGGATATTCATATCTGCCTTCTGAAATGCCCTAGAATATTAATGAGAAAATTTTCTTTGAGCTATGCGTACAAAAAAGTGGTGCTTATAGTCTCATGTACGCTTCTACCCAGAGAACTTAGTAAGGAAATAAACCTCATTCATTATACTCTTTTAAGAAATATACTTTCAAGTCACACTCTTTGTCTGACACTGCTTTTCACTTAAGAAGGTAGTCAATTTCTTTTTCAGATTTGAACTTCTGACTGTTTGTATTGCCAGTTAACTTGGAATTTCTATTACAGATGAAGTTTTATATGATAGTGTGCATTATCAAAATAGAATCAGTAGCTTCAATATAGACACATGTTAGTATAACATCTCCTTAGACAAATAAATGTCCAGCTTTTTAATTTCACTACTTTGATAAGCAATGTATATGTACATGGATGTATTTTATTTGCCAGCTTCTTCTGTTCTTTAACTATTTGACTTCTGAATATTCTGTCTGTCTGCTTTCATAAGAGTCTTTGTTTAATGCCTTCCCTGTGTTTAGAGGAGATTTTGAAACATACTGTTAACAAAATGTGTTCAAGGTGGTTTGCAATTCAAGCTTTTTCTTGTAGGAAAAGCTTGGAAATCAGCTTTTAAAAATGCTTTTCCTGTGTGGAATGCTATAGGATGGACCTTGGGTCTCTTGGTCCCTGCTGCTGGACATCAGGAGAAGGAGAAGTTGCAGCACTTTTTCACCTGAATAAGGTCTTTATTCAGAACTCCCGATGGACAGCATCAGAAGTTAGGAAGGAGCTGTTTTCTCATATCAATCAATGAAAAGGAAAAGTGTGTTTACACTGGTTACACACTTGAATGGCATTGAATGTAATACCAGACTCTGCTGGTGGGATTGTAAGATTAATTTGAAGCATACAAACTTCAGGACTGGGCAATGATTATGAACTGAGAGATGGGCACAAGGCTGCTGCTGTACAGTTGTATTTTGATTCCACTCCACCAAGCACTGATCTGACGCCTTTTTCTCTGGAGTGGGAAAAGACATGGGAACCTGGCAGTACAAAGTCATTTCCATTTGTAGAAGGTCTTTTATTAAACAGAGAGATGAAGGAAGCTGGAAGACCTGATCAGGTTTTTTGAAGTCTCTCCTCTTCAACCACTACATAAGGTTGTGATCACGTTAGTGGGCACAGAGGGTAAACTCACAGGACAGGCCAAGGCAGCACTTCCAGAGTACTGGAGACAGGCATGTGAGAGCCACTGTCAGCATCCTGCTGGTTAGTGGATAGGGAAGTGCTACTGCTGTGATAAGGGTAGTTTTGCCTTCAGGACATTCATGGTAATTGGTAGAAATAGCGGTTAAGACGCTATCAGTGAAACCTCTCTTTGTGTGTCAAGGTTAGTTATTTGGACAACCACTCCATAAACAGACACTAAAGGGAATGTGCTGTACAAAAACATCCCTAATCCAATGACCATGAGTGCTGTGAGAGCAGGAGTGGAATGGACCACAGATAACAATGAAGTTTGAGTGCCTTTTCTATAAGGCATCTCCTACAGCTACCTTTAGAAGTAAGGATGGATACAATGTACCACTGGTTTGACCCACATGGAATTTCTTAGGTTCATTTTGGTAGCTGCTGTATCTTCTCACACAGATGTCAGTGTGGGAATTTTTGCCCCTCTAGCAGAAACTCTAATAGGTTGTGCAGGATCTAAACAACATTATTAATCTTACCATTTCCTCTCCACGTGCATGGCATGTTTCTTTAAACTTGCCCTCTGTCATGCAGAAATACCTAGCAACACCTCTGCCTGCTGCAAAACCAACCCACATCCCAAACAAAATTGACACCTGATTCTGTGTGATCCTTATTCTGGGTGAAGGACAAGACAGCAAACACTTTCGTGTACTTATAAAAGTCATTTGGACATTATACTAACAAGCTTAGTGTGAGAACAATTTTTTTCTGTCTTTATTCATTCTTATCCCAATCTTAAGATTCTTGGTTTTAACTGAAGGCAGTATGGACTAATGTGTTTTCCTATGACTTTCAGCAAACTGATACAAAAAGTTTTTCAAATATCTGCTTCATTGTAGCAAACAGTGAATGAACAACCTTACAGATGTCAATGAAAAAGCTAGTTGCCACCTTTTCTTAAAGATGTATGTCACACTGCAACAGTAACAGCCTCACTCCAGAAGGAGTCAGAAGCATTGGAACACTACTTACTGTCTTTATGAGTCACACTGTGTAAAGGAACATTCAGTCATTCTGAAAGGGACAACTCCATCCGGTTGCCACTGTTCAGCTCAACAAATAGACAATATCATACCTTTAGGAAGATTACTGGGCTGATTTTCTTAAAGATACAAGAAATTAGGCAGAGATTAACATTTCTATGAAGAGTTTACTGGGAGTCATACCTCCTTTTCTGTGAAGAGGTATGTGACAGTAAATAAATAAATAAATAAATAACGGTGTCTGTGGATACCAGTGTTGGGATAATGGTCTTGGAGAATAAGAAGAGATAATTTATTGTATCTTTAAGTAACTTCTTAGTCGCCTAACTGAAGAGAGTTTGAGTGATAGAGCCAAGACTGTTTCTAGCAAACTGAGTGAGAAGAAGTACTCTTCTTGACTTGCCTGTTTAAATGAGGACCAAGGAGGACAAAAATGCTGTTGGGTTATTACTGCCCAAGACAAGAGGGTGCAGACTGAGTAGGTCACAGCAGCAAGGGACTGGAAGGGACAAAGTAGACAGTGAGACACAGTCAAAAGGCAAACCCTTTTTCAGGAGCAGAAAGCTGGTGTCCTGAGAGCCAAAAAGTGTCATCATGGTCTTCACTCAAAAAAGGTGGTGTTGGTTGGAGTCTTCATTCACACAACAGGTAGAGATGCAGCTTTGTCACTGTATTTAAGGCAGCTGGGACTGTTCATGCATCTTGTTTATCTGGAATCTGAGAGAAAATCAGAATGATCTGCTCTGCCTGTTTTGTTTGTCTTTCCAAAGCGGGTAGGAGAGAGAGCAATAAAAGACAAAAAAGTCACCCTGGATGGAGTTTTTAGACTACAGAGGCTATGTGATCATTTGTAGAGGTCCTTCTTTGCTTGACTAAAAACCTTATTGGTGCTTTTTCACAGCTGATGTCATGTAAAGAATGGTATGAACTTTTTTGGTGGCTGCTTCAAGTGTCAAGTAGTAATTATAAAATAAGAGTATCGAAGGTGTTGACCGACAGCAGAGGAAAAGTAACCCACCTTAAAAAAGATTTTGTTCTCATGATTCAATTAGAAAACACAAGAATGGCTAGAAGTAAATTTAAGCTCTGGACTTGAAATGCCCCCTTCCACCGTTCCACCACACCATACAATCCCATCCTTCTGTCCTGTGGCAATGACAGGGAGCCTGAACTTATCTGTCTGCTTTCAAAGCAAAAGTGATACAGATTCAATGAATGGTACCAGTCATAGAGATACTGAAGGAAGAACCAGTATGACTAGTGTGATTATGTTTACATAAGTTTTGGATTTCTTACTAAGTTTCTAGTTACTATGGAGATGCCAGCACTTGCCAAAAAAGTACGCAAGGTGTCACAAACATTTTCTGTCACAAATGTCAAATGCTTCAGGGCACAGAGAATGGGACAACTTTAATGCTTTTCCCTCCAATTTACAGAAATCTATCCTTTATAGATTTGACCTGGCAAATATTCCAGACATCCACAAGCGCAGGAAGAATTTAGTGAAGTTTTTTGTTCAAAAATAAGCATATGTTTTCTGATGTGTTTTTTGCATGTAATGTGTGCAATTTCATGTGAGATTTTTAAAGTAGTTTACCTGCATCAGGAGAATTCTAGGTAAGCATAAACCCATCCTCTTGTTAGGGGATAAGCAAATGTGCTTACTGTGGGTAGTAGGTCTGTCAGATCCTTTGTATCAAAAAGAGTGACCACATATAATATGTACCTAGGTTGCTCTTCCATCTGTGATTATTTTGTTTTCACAGCAGTCCAAGCAATGACAGTATTTCCTTGAGACTGGGGAAAAAAAAAAAAATAAGAAAAAAAAGAAAAGAAAAAAAAGTGGGAATTTAACAAGAAATCTGTGTGAAGCCAAACACATGTTGTTTGGACACATTTATTCTACAGTCAAAAACCAGATATGTCAGGCAGTTAGGCTGCTAGTTTAAGATGTGCCATTGTGGTGGATTTTGCAAGATAGATCAATGGCAAAATGGCAAAAGCCTAAGATTGAGAACTGACCATAGAAGTGCAAGCCAAATTCGGATTTCGGTCTTTGTGCCTGGTTCTAAAGATACCATGCAAGGCAAATGTAGACACGGAGGTATTGATTTGTGGATGTCTCGGCAAAATTGTAAGGCTAATAGGAAAAGAGCTGTGTTTTTAAAAATGCATGAATTTGAAATCAAGTTTCTGAGTTGAATAAAGTAATATCTCTCTTATTTTTAGTCACACATAGCTCTAGGAATCATAACAAGTGCAGTCCTTTAAGGAACATTTCCACAGCTTCAGGATCTTGACACGAGAAGTTGAAATTTCATACCAAATTCAATTGTATTAATATCTCTGTTTCTAAACCAGAGATAGTGTTTATTGACATGTTCTTGGTGCTGTTCCTGAATGTACAATTTCCTGTGTAAATTGTGTATTGATAAGGCTAAGATAAGAGCCGCATATGCACTACGTTTCTCTCCAAACAGATGTACTTAGTTCTCGGAGAGAGGGACGTGTGGTGGGCAGTGGTACCCAGAGGTTGCAGGGAGCAAAGAGTAGAGAGTTCCTGGGAAAGGCAAAGATTCAGGGTTTTGCTGAGGAAGTGCAGAGTACAAAGGCACTGTTTATTTCTTCTCGCATCCTACTAGGCTACCATGGTAGGTGGGTGCTGCCATGTGGTCAAAGGATCTTTTTTTCTGCTCTGTTACAGAATAGTTAGTGAAGAAATGGTGGTGTGATTCATACCCCGAGGATGTGTTATGGTATTTCACTCTGTTTTTCATAACAGAATCATTTCATAGTAGGAAAAAAACAAACACACCAATGACAAAGGATTACACCCTTGAGGCTGTGTATAGTCTTTTATTTGTAAAACTATTATGTCTTCCTAAAGATGTTCTTTCCTCCTGGGTAGGTCTAGCAAGCTGTATGTGTATATAAATACAAGCTTGTTTCTACATGTTTCTTTATGTAGAAATAAAACAATTAAATGATTTATCATAGCCAAATCACAAATATGTTAGAAATTCTCAGTTTTACAAGATGTTCTGACTTCACTGGATTAATTCCAAATATCATGTGTGAACAGTATATCTCCCAACATTTCTGAAGTGTTTGCTGATTTGTAGCATTTGTGTGTCACAAATAGTTCTTATACAGAAGAAGATGTTACATTACAGTGAATCATGGAAATGCAGATTACTGGGAAATGTTAGAAAATTTATAACCAGGACAAGATATGGGGATGGAGAAGTAGTCTTCTTCAGAAATAAAATGAAAAAAAAAAAAAGAAACAAGAATGATATGAAGTTCCTCTCGTGGAAAGTTTGAGAAAAATGTAAAGATTAGAAAGGCTGACTTATACTGCTGAAATTACTGTAGTTATTTTAATTTTAATGAAAATTTTCAAGTATTTTCCATCCTGGTAGAAATCAAGAATATCTTTTATTCCAGTGAACTCAAGGGGAGTGACTAGCATGGGGATGTTAACAAGGATAGTGGCTGTGTCTGCACTGTGGGGATCTGGAGGTACTCTCAGTATGATCTATTGATCAAGGAGCCCAGAGACCTACTGGGGTGTCATGCAGGTCCTGATCCTGCACCAGCGTTTCCTTCCAAAGACAATCCCTCTGGACAAAGGGATGGTACATGGGCAGGTCATTGCCAAACATGGAGGTAGAATGCAACCAAGGTTTGCACAGGAGACTGGGACCACAGGATATTTTGTGCCTGCCAAGACTGCAGCTGCCATGTAGGCTCAACTAGATTAACCTTACAGAGTATATTTCTACCTTCTGTATTTTGGTCCCATCACTTATAAAACAGGAAGAATGCAAAAAATTTGGAGAGAATCTTAAAGAAAATGTAGTAATCATGAGCTAGGTAAAAGTAATAAGTCTTTTAAGGTCAACTTAATGTCTGCTTCGATACTATGTTAGGTTCCTCAGTTTGTATTCTGCAAAGCGCTCTGATGTCTTTAGCACTGCCTGTTCAGCTGAATGACATGTCTCAATCATCTTGGAAAAATAATGCATATATTTTTACAAATAAGGGACATTTTTGCAACATATAATTGGTGTAGAAAAAACATTTTCATTTGACTCGTTTGCATAAAGATGTTTTTTGTACATGAGCCAGTCTCAATGGGGAAAATGCTATAAATCTTTTTGCAGTCTAAGAAACAGTCTCAGAAGAAATATTTGTAATAAGCAATATTTGTTTTATGTCTATTCTTGGCAAGACAGTGGCCAAAGAAAATTTGCCTCCTGCGACACAACCTGCACTACTATTTGCTGCTTCAACATACTGAGGACATTTAGGGTAACAGTTGAAAAACTTCTTTCAGTATTGACATCTTTCAGAACTTATTGCTACAGAGTATAAAATATACAATATTTGAAGCTGAGGAGATTGTTTCTTCAAAAGGGTTTGAATCTTTAAAAAATTACAGTAATTTTCCTTGCCATTTAGGTAGGTCTGTACTGCTCCTGATGGGTTCAGTTTACAATGGAGGTTATATGTGAAGCTCTGTAGCTGTGGTTCACAAACATCAGCAATAAACTGATTTGAGCAGATTCTCTTAGAGATATAATTCTATTTTTGCTGCAGAAGACTATGCATTGCACTATTGTTTTGGGGGGTTTCTGCCTACCACCCTACTACTGGTATTAGCTTCAGTGATAAAGCAGACATTTTTTGTATTTGTTTTAACTTACCCTTTGCTTTAGAAATTCTTCAGAAAATGTATATAGTCACAAATAAAACACATTTTCCTCATGCTTAACTGAGTTGCAGTGTGTATGGCTGGTTGAATATTGAGATATTTTAGACTTGTGCCTGCAGGGGACTATATTTAAAGATAGATGTGCAGAAATAGTATCAAATAAATTAATGCATTACTTTGCATGTTTTTAAAGTGCAGCCACTAAAGGTCTGGATCAGTATTATTGTGCTTTATCTTGACGTGTCCCTTGTTCATTGCTTTCTTCCCCACAGGGAGCTCTTCAGATGTGTAGGTTTTATGATGTTAAGTCTTTCTAATTCAGATCTTGTGACCTCTTTCTCTGAAAGGTGACTTTTTCACAGCATTGTATCTCAAGTAGTTAAATGGCTGGTCCTCTTACTCTAGGATTTTTATAGAGGCCCATGTGTGCTGTCTGAGTAATGGCCATGGAACAGTCACATCTAGCACACCAAGACTGCAGGACAACCTGCTTTCCCTTTTGAAAATTATGCAAACAGGAAGAAATGGCAATGGATGCCTGTGACATTTGCTTCTCACATTTAAAAATGGCCACAGGATTACTTGGCTCATACTGAAGCTAACTGCAGTCAGAAGGGAAAGCCTACCTGGGCTATAGGAATAATGAAGAGAGCAACCTGTCACCTAGCAAGCATTATGATATTCTGTTCTGGCTGACATGCAACTTAAATATGACTAACAACTTCCTATCCTGACTTTCCAGTAAGCTTTGTAGACTAAGTGGGGAAAAAACCCAAGAAAAACTGTTAAGCAAAAACAAACAAACAAACAAACAAACAAACCAAACAAACAAAAAACCCCAAACAAACAAAAAAACAAAAACCAAAAACCCAACCAACCAACCAAACAAAAAACCCCCCACAAAACAACAAAAAAACCCCAAACACATAGAAGTTGGTAGTGAAATTCTCATGATTTTAAATTCTCTTCATGATGTCAGCCAACTTTGGTTTTCCAGCTGAAGTGCCAGATTTTTAAAAGTTCTCTTACCTACATAGATGATATAAATACAGATACCAAAATATAGTGGTGAACCAATGTACTTTCTCCTTTCTGTTAGAAAGATTGGTTTATTAGGTAGGATTTTCATACGCTAAAATATTTGGGGTCAACCTTGACTGCACAATCTTTGGGGCACAGATTAAGACTGCTTTACCATTGTAGAGATCTGAGCATCCTTTTAACACTGCAGAAATAGACTATATTACATGTTTTGTGAGCTCAAAATGTGGAAACCTGTGATGTTTACTCGCTGCTAAACCAACATATCTATCTGATTTTGAACTTTCATAGGGCATGCAGAGCTGACTGGGAATTAGAAAAACATGCAGAATTGGATTGCTCTAACTAAAACACCTGTTTGATTTGAATGTAATTTTTTTAAAATGAAACCTATTAGAAAAGCAGAATCTACCTACCACAAGAGGTATTGTAAGAAATATCTGTATTTGGCAGGCATACATAATGGTATTGTATATGGTTAAGCCCACTTGACGTTTCCCATCATCAAACCATTTTTAACCTTGTTTTTAATCTTGCTAAGCTAGGAGTAAAATTTTTCATACCATACCTTTGACTCAGGTTGTGTTTTGTATTATATACTTGGAAAAAATCGTCTTTTTCTGGGGTTAAGGTAATTACTTCAGTGTTTCTCTCCTTTTGGGAAGATTTACAGGTCTATGCTTTGATATTGAGGCTTGAAACTTGTCTTTGCCGTACATCTCATGATCATCTGCCCCAATTCACCTCTGAGATATTACAGTTTACACACAGCTAGGAGACCTTCCAGAGCTCAACAGTCTGTTCTTACTCATCACACTCAGTTATTTTCTATAACAGCTCCAAGGAAGAGCCAGACTTAGCACCTGCTCTTTCCATAGGATGGTTGAGTGTAATTCCTTCATCTGGTGCACTAAAGTCATGCTCCTTTTCAGAATGGAGCATGTGGTCTGGGCATGAGTGCTTGGTTCCAATTTTGTTACTAGGACAGAAAATAAAACTAACATCTGCTCACAGCCACCTTGCTGGTGCACACACATTGTAGAGACGGAATTTGTCTGGTGTGATCAAAAAGCTGAACTGAGGAGGAAAGAAGTGAGAGGCACCAAGTAAACATCTCCCAAGATGAAATTACTTCTAAGGAGTTAAAAATAGATTGTGCATAGTACAAAGTAAGGAGCACAATACAATAGCCAAGTGACTACAGGGGTCCAACAGAAAACAATTGTATACATTCATGTAATAAAAACCTGTATTACCTGATTAAGTCTGCCCAGTCCATTTTCATTTGGCCTTCCTTGACTTTTGAATGCTTGGCTTTGAACCAAAGAGTTTTTCAGGTTCTTCTAACATGCAATGTGTCATATAGAAAAGATGCCTTTGTTTTGAAGTTTGTAATTTCACTTCTTCCTCCTCTTCACTGAAGAAAAACAAAAGTCATTGAAGAGAATCATGAGCAAAGAAAATTATATTGGTAAAAAGTACTTTGTGCAAAAGCTGAAGTTGGAGATTGGAATCCTGAGGCTGTTTCATAGCAGCTGAAAAGAAAATTACGCTTTTGACATGAGAAGCAAGACAGCTGGACTCTTCATTAAATCCTACCACTTTGATGTGTAGAAGCACTTGCATGTTAGCTCCACAACAGATTTCAGAGAGAAGCTGATGGCTTACTCCAGGCTTTCTTCAGAACACTTGAAATGGTCATTCAGAATTGTTTATTTATGAAGAGCACAAAAAAAGGAAACCTTGACAATTCTGTTTTACAATCCAGCCTTTAAGCATAATGAGGAAAAAAAATCATAGGATTGAACAAGAGTTGAAACAGCTGCAAAAAGAGCATAACTTCTTGGCCAATAATTTTGACCTTGCACCAATATTGTCTTCATTTGCATTTGCGCCACTCCATATTTTGACCAGTGAAGATGTGATCTGACTCACTTGTCTCTTCTATGTAGGAGTAAGCTGCAAAGTTCATATGTTCCTATTATTCATTTGCTTACAATTCAAAGCAAGTTTCAAGTTAATTAGTAATTAAAAGATAAATTGCTACAACATAGACTGGTGCTGAATGGGTCTTAAAAGAAAGTAAATTTCTTTCATTCTTGCTGATTCTTTTTTCTTCTTTTCCTTTTCAGCTTGTTTTGACTTTGTTTAGAGAAAAAAAGGGGGGGGGGAGCAACTAAACAAACACACCCCCCCCCAAATGAACAAACAAAGAACAACAAAGGAAAAAACCCTCAACGTGTGCTTCCTGCACTGGAGGAATTTCTGATCCAATGGAGTGTGGACTTTTTTAGCACACCTGTGTATTGGGGACTCTCAGACAAAAAAGAAGCCACAGTTCCTTGCTGCGGGAGGTCACACTTTAAAGAGGGACTCACAAACACAGTAGGAAGAAGCTGGCACAGCATTGTGAAAAACATATGCTTCTTCTTTAGTGTCCAGATCTTGTTTTTCTTAATTTCAATTTCCCAGAACACAGCATTTGGATAGAAGAAGGGAGACTGGGTTTGGTGTCAGAAGATGATCATATAGACCCAGTTATGACACTCCCTTTCTGTTTCTTCTTCCTCTCTTGCCCTCTTTCCCCTTTCATTTCCATAAACTAAGATTCTCCTTGAGCTAAGTCTCCTCATGTTGGTTCCATGTGTATACATGTGTTCACTTGCATGTGCACGCTTTTTGGCTTCTAGTCCCTGTATTGACTCAGCCAGCCTACAATTCCTTGTGTTTCACACTGCAGAGATGCACAACTGCTGCTGTGACTCAAATTAGAGCTCCTCACTGCTTGAGTCCACTCTGCCAGAAAAAAAGTTTTGATCCAACATCAGAGTTCTTTATTTATATTTTCTTAATCTCTGTGTTGGCTTGTTTTTAGTAGGTCTTAGTTTGTTATCCATTTGCAATCTGTTAAACTTCTTCTAAGTGTTCTGTCTTCAGAAAGGCTTGTATTTGAATGATTTTCCACTTGAAGAGAGACCACACCACAAACAGATGAATACTTGATGCATCCCCACGGATTAAGAAAACCCCATAATCTTTATCTCACCAGCCTCTAAACCAAGAAGGAAAAAAAAAAAAAAAGATAAGGGTTCACTTTTACTGTGTATGTTTATGTAAACAATATCAGACCTGAGGTAGAAGCATAAAATGGCTCTTCATCCTTCAGGATTTCTACACCTGTCCAGACCAAGCAGAGAAATTCTCATTGAGCAAGGTAGGAGTCCAAGAAAAGCCTTTCTCAAAGGGGAGTGACCTACCTTTCCCTCTCACCAAGGAGAGTACCCAGTACCATATACTTCAGTACCAAGAGCAGGCAAATAGGATGAAGGCAGCTGTCAGAGAGGTGATAATTGTAAGCTCTGACCTTCTTAGTCCCTTACCCTACAGCACTGTGCTCTCCTCAGCATCAAGCTACCTCTGTGTCGCCTGCCACACCAGCTTGTTACCTAGGATAGTCCCCATGCAGAGGACAAGGCCATCTGACTTCTATACATACTGTCACACTTCAAGATGGTCCTTTGGAGCACTTTTCACGATTATGTGAACCATCCTCCTGGTAGAGGCATTACTCCTGTGCTTTAGTGCTTCTCCTGACATTCTGGATACCTTTCATTACCTCAGTGGTCCTTTAATCTTGGATCACAGCTAACAGAATCTCTGCAAAGACAAATGCTGGAAGGAGAGTGGGAAGTATCCAGTTAGAGACCAATGTGCCTAAGCATATATTGTCTGTCATCTGTCCTTTGACCCTTCTTACAGTCACTTGGATGTCTAGAATTCAGATTATTGGACTGCGTCATGTTTAATGCTCTGGAGATGAGGTACAGAAATACCAGGAAAGCAACTACTACATGGAGACCAGCTGTCCAGAAATATCTGCACTATCAAAATATGCACTTGAATGGAACACCTTAGGTACTCCAGTAACCATGACAAGAGAAACCTCTTTCCTCTCTCAAAGTAAAGCTAGATCTGCTGTATTTTAAGCTTGTGTTGCAAAATCTTATAAGAGAATGCAGAATGAAATACTGAGGTGTTCAGCTAAAAATTGTATCATGTTTTTCTATGTGAAAACCTCAAACTGTTCCTTTGTAAATACATGTACTCTGACAGTTCTGCTGCTATTATCTGCTGCACAAGTGTGTGTGTTGCTGACAATGGTTATTTCAAACATCCAAAGCAATTTACTCACTTGTAAGTGAAGCTTGACTATGGATGATCCTTTACAGAGTGTAGTGACTCACACCTATTCTGTATCTTTTGCATGAAGTGGGAATAGTCTTTCTTGTCATTCCTTTAATGTTGCTGGCTTTTGAAGCCCAGAAGTTTTCTAGAAAATATTTCTTAATAATGCTATGTTTTGTGCATTAATATGTTGATTTCCAAACCCTTAGGGCTCCTAGGATTGCAAACTTGTTCCGATTTAGAAGCAGAAAATGAGATGTAACAATACTCCATCTAATATTTATAAACACATCTGTAATTTAACAAGCACTTTCCAGTATTGTTTCAGAAGCAAAATGCACAACAGGGTTTTTCTGAAAGCTGGTTACAGAAAGATAATAGAATTAATTCACTGTACAGCATGCATCATTTTTAGAAACCTAAAAAGCACAGTTTTGGCTTTTGTTTCAGTCTATAGTCAAAACCATAGAATCATAGAACAGTTTGATCTGGAAGTGACCTTTGAAGGTCATCTAGTCCACTCGCTGCCCACCCCTCCCCCCCGCCCCCGTTGTACACCTCCAACAAGGTTTTATATACTGTTGCTCCCTTCTAGATAGTAGAACAGAAAATGTTATATGTTGTTGTTGTATGTAAATATAAATATATTCTTGACAGTCTCACTGCTAATTTCTCTGACAAAGCACACAGTGGGAAACCAAATACAGGAAGTTGTTCTTTTTCTACAATACCAACACAGATATCTATTGGAGGTGGAGAGTTTGGTCCCTTCTGCTTTAGATTAATGTGGAACTTGAGGTGGGGTAGAAACAGGTGTGATTCTCCCTAGATGGCATTTCTGAATACCAAAAAGTAAATCCTTCAGGAAAACACACAATATGACCAGAGACATAGAAAAACTTCTACACAAACATAGATTTGGGTATGGTTAGAGAATATCTGCAGTGCTCTATCTAGAATATAGAACATCCAGGGGAACTATTAAATGGGAAGGTGTTAGAAAATTTGGCAAAATTAATGATTTATGTACTTTTTTCTTCCATGGAAACATACAGAGTAAGCTGGAAGGGTACTTAGTGTGTTATCTGGTGAAACTTAATGCAGTATTAACACTACTTATGGTGTTCCTGTGAGATGTTTTCTTAGTGTCTTGGAGGAATTCACACTTTTCCTGGGGAGTCTACTACAGCATTTTATTATGCTTCTGTTTAAAAGACTGGGGAAGGTTTTGTTGTAAATTTGTTATATATCTATTTGAAAAGTACTGACAAATGACATTCTTACTGAGGTAACTTGGCTTGTCCTTAATGAAATGCATGGCACACTAGAAAGGCAGTTACAACAAAGGGTTAAATTCTGTCATGTGAGAGGTGTTTCTTGTTTGTCTTCAAGTATTTACAAACACAAGCTTGTTACCTTGTCTCCCTCTATAGAAATAGCTGTCTTTGAAGGGTAATTCATCTTCTCTTTTTAACCACTCAACCTTTGGGAGTCGGAAACTCATTATTTCCTACAGTTATTTCCTTGAAAAAACCCTACCTCCACTTCCATAATTTTTCATGTTTGTTCAGCAGGAGTATGCAGGTAGCACAGTTTGGAATGTTTGTGGAAACAGTGAATTTAAAACACAGACAAATTAGTTGATGAAAGTTTAGAGAAAACAAGTTTCAGATTCAAGAGGATTTGCTATTCAGGTGTCTTCAGCTATCAGAAAACTAAAAGGTTATAATGAAATCTTTTTGTTCCATCATAATTCATGCATTCAGTTTAAATGTCAGATATAAAACATGTCCTATGAATTTTGTCTGAATAATACCAAAACCAATGCACTTTTCTAGCAAATGATCTCAAATAAGGGACTTGTTTGAGGATACTGCAAGTGCTTTATATGAAAGGAGACTAGATATTCATTTAGGAGTTACTTCCTTTGTCTACAGTAACACTTCTAAGACCCTGAAGTGGATATTTAATGTCTAATTGAAAGAAAAATAGAAGTAGTCTGAAAATTTATCTTTGAATTCTCTATATGTGTAGGTCAATACATACTGTCTAGATTCTGACTATCATTGTCAAGTTTATTTTCAGCTGAGGATATATGTAGCAGATTATGCCACTCATGTCAGAATGTGCTGGACACCTTCCCTGGAAAGAGGAGAGTGAATGCCAGAGTGCTTCAGACCGGCTTCACTGTATTAGTCAATAATGTTTAGAGAATGATTTTTTTTTTTTTTTCATGGCTCCATATGTCTACAAATATTTAAAGCCAAAAAAATGTACCTGAAAATGTTTGTCAGATAATTTTCAGAAAATGTAGCTTGCTGATATTTTTTTCTAGCTGGGAAAAGAAAACAGCTAAATATCAGTTGTGAATATGCTGAGCTTTGAAGACAGAAGCCCAATTTTAAAATACTGTCTTTTATTGGGACTGAGTTTGGCCTGGTTTTAAGTGCCACATTGGCCTTATCTGACCATGTTTTGACCATGTGCAATATTAATTCATTGGCTTTTAACTTACAAGTCATGTTTATCTCTCTGGTCTTTTCGCACTGACACATTCCTAGAGAATTCCTAAACTACAGCATATCTTCTCTGATGGAAACACTGGTATGAAAAATATTTAGCCTTAAGCTGCCACTACACATCAGCAAAATACCAGGAACAGACTGGAATTAAGATACTTTGCAGTGCCCATGTTTAATGCTGTTTACTTGCTGAACTGCAGCCACACCAGTATGGGATGCTTTTTCCTTAGAGAACCAGCCCCAACACTCCCTCTGGCTGCAGCCTTCCACATCCTAACCAACATGGTGCTGTGGGAGAGGATTTATGTGTGACACCTCCTAAGAAAAGCCGAAAGGGAAAGAATGCCTGTGGGTTCCCATAGCAATTTCTCACACATGAAAGAATAATGATATTACAGTGTATAATGTATTGGAATTATATATGTTAATGCATTGGCATTATTTACACTTTATAATCTTGTCCTTTATAAAACTCCCTTTTCCTTTTTTCTTTTTATGTTTTCAGAAGATGTAACTGATGATGCTAATTATTTTGGCAGATAGGTGAAGTGATAATCAGTGGATTTGAGTATCAGTGGCAGAGCAGCTGAATAACTGCAGAATCCAAGTAGCTGATCACAAGTATTTGGACAAAGCACTACTGTGTGGAGCCTGAGCCTGTTATTCACATAATTTACTACAGTTCTGCTCTACAGGAGCCTGTCAGTACTCTTTGCGTATCTTTGCAATAATTTTAATCTAATAGTATTAACTTCTTGTCCAATAAGGGTTGTAACTGGAAATCTGGGTAGCATCTTACTCTTTGCTGTTAGTGTAAGCACTCTATTAATATAAAGAATTAGTGAGTGTAATTGCAGCAGTAGAAAGTTTCAGTCAAAATGCTGGAGTTGCATTCCGGGTAATTTCAATGTGGTCAGCAAGGACAGTTTATGCATAGCTGTCTGCTATGCAGATAGCTGTTTTATCTCATCTTGGCACCAGGATTATTCAGAGGGCAGAGTTAATCTGCCATCCTAAGGAGACCTAGTGTGGTGACTTAAAACTTATCAATTTATTTCTTACTGGCAGAGATTTCTGTCTTTTATTTATTTATTTGTTTTTCATATACAACATCTATAAAGCCTATCTGTATGAGCTGACAGTCATTTTTTGAACTGACAGCTTTCACTGATCTGTCCTTCTGGCCCTTATGGAGACACCTCGGGATGCATTTGCTCTTCCAAGGGAACCTGCTGGCTGTTGCCTGACCTCAGGAAAACTGGCAAGGCTGCAGCAGGCTCAGCAGAGCAACTTTTTCACTGTGTCAAGTCTGCCTTTACACAAGGAGAATACCTGAACCTCGGGAATATGTCCAAGCATCCTAAGATACTGGAATTTGTGATGTGAAATACTAACTAGATACATTATTTTAAACCTATGAATGTAATGGCATATTTTCTGCTCCCTCTCACATGGCTCTGACTTTCAGTGCCAGCTGTACATTTGCACATGAGTGAAAAAACTGTGTGACTTTTTGGTAGACAATTATTGTTTTACTTTCTTAATACATAGAGGCTTGCCACAAATATTGGGTGGGGTAGGGCCAGTAAGAATCTAATGGATAGTGCATAAAGATTAGCAGTCAGATGTGCATGTTGGTTTGAAAAAGTTACGTTTAGTGCAGCCTACAGAGCCCTGACCCCAACTTCATGGCGTGTTGCCCGGAGAGGGAAATCTAGTCCAACAATAAATCACCAGAATTTGTTCTGTTTGACTGTGTTAAAACATCAGTCTGTAAAAGCTAGGACCACCAGCTACGTTTTTCTGCTGTATATCTGCTGTAACCCAATCACTGCCACTTTTTATAAGTCTAGTGTTATTGAGATGACTAACAATATTATTTAGCAAGTACCGAACTGTGCTATTCAACAACTAAAAATCTGTGTTTAATTTTCTGTACTCTCCTAGCTAGTTTCCTTGTGAAAGTTTTACCATTTTGAAACTATATTTTACTACTTTTCACATCTTATAACCCTTCAACTCTGGCTATGAAAATTCTAGCCATCATTTCCAGTTACTAATAACCTAAAACTTGAGCTAAAGCATTGTTTCAGCTCACATTCGACAAAAGGATAAGAATTTAAAGAGTAGTTAACTTTATTGCAAAAGTTTTCTGTTGTTGGAGCCTAAAGCTGCTGGGCCAGACTTTTTCCTGCTTTTAGGATCTTAAGAAATACCTTGCTTTTACAGTTTGTAATATCTTGAATTATTTTTTTCTTATTTTCTTAGTGTGGAAAAGAGGACAGGATGGCAGGCTTCAAAGAATTCAAGTGAACTTCTTAGGAGTGTTAAGCATATAGCTAAAGATTTTGGGTGGGGCGGGAACAGTAATACTTTGCCTAGAAAACTACCATCAGTAACAGTTTCAGTTCAGAAAAGCAGTGATCCACCACATTTCTCCAGGTTACTTCTCCACATATTGGAAAGATACTGGAAGTATAAAATGTGACTGCCTAGTCACTTTGAATGGATGAGAGACACGTTATTACCTCAGTAAAATAAACCCTCTTCTTGTTTGGCCATATGATCATCCATTTGAATGAGAACACTGGCTGAAATGTCATCATAACCTTACAGATCCAGGGAGACACTGGGATACGTTATGGAAGAGGTATTTTTTGACTTATGAGCTGGGCCTGCAGTAAACAGCAAGTATCCAAATGGTCTGGAAATACTGTTACATGGTATCATTAACATAAACCCAAAGCTAAAGGTTTTAGAATATTAGATTTTGCCTTGCAGTTTGTTTGTTTGTTTGTTTTTCAAGGGAAAATGCATACAGTAATTGGTTCCTTTAGTAAATTTCTATTTTAAAAGAAACTCACACAAACACAGGCAGCACTAATGGCCTCATCTGGTTGCACTCTCTTGCAGGAGATGGAGGCTCACTGGTGACAATGTATACATGTGTGTGTGTGTGTGTGTGTGCGTATATGTGTGTACAGCTCCTCCAACAGGTGTCCTGACCCCAGTGGCTGCACTCGCCCCCTGTGCACACCAAATAGAGATCTCTTATCCAGGAAGAGTGTCGGAAAGGAATTCAGTAAGAAGATAGGAGAGACTGTGCTAACCAAGCACAGGGCATGGCCAAACAAACATATCAACCAGCAGCTGTTCACCTGTGACCAGCCCTTTTTTAGACATTTACCCTTCTATTTTCCTACACTCGTTCCTGCCAAACCATCTACATCCCTCCCTTTCTCCATCTTTATGTTATTCTCTGGTGAGGTGGCCTGATGGCTCCTGAAATTGGCCTGATATTAGTTAAGCTTCCTGTTCCCCCACCTCCTCATCTCTCTGTATACCTTTCTGGGGATGCAAACAAGCTTTTCATCACATAACATAGCATTATCCATTAATGGTGTGCTAGAAATCAAAAAATTATGACATTTCAAGAAACTTGTGTATAATATTACAGTGCAGAAGTAATGGCTCTTTGTGAAACTCATCATCTGGCCAGCATCTCCTTGGCATGAGAGATGACTCCAGAGTGGAGATGTTGGCCAGGATCTCAGTGCACATCAGCAGATGTGAGAGGAATGATAGGAATAAAATGTGGCTTGGCACACTCTTCACCACTAACTCTCTCAAGTTCTGAGAACTGTTCCAGCTTTGAACATGAATCTAAGCAATTTGGGCTGCCCTGGGCTCTGCCTTCACTGCAGCCACAGAATGGGACAGTCTGAAATGATCTCTACAGGGTATCTCCTTTATCAGCTGCCCTGGCACCAATTCAGTCTGACATTCTGCTGGATGGGCAAAGGTTCTCCAGGAGTTGGTGTTTCTTCCCTAAAAGTGGTCCAGATTGTTAGGTGGTAGGAAGGTACCAGGTCAGTTCTTAAACCTTTCAGTTTTTACAGCAGGTTTTGTGCAGCTTTAGCTGATTTTAGCAGATTATTTTGAAAGAGCCATCTGTGCTGGGTCGGATTCTGAAGAGATCTGCTGCTTCTTCTGCATCAGATACTGAAACTTTGAAGGACTGAAATTAATTGGGGAAGACTGCTGGATGAAGATGACAACAAAAGAGGTGAAGAATGAACTGTTTTGGGAAACCTGAATTTTAATAAGCTCATCTTCCTATCTTTTAGCATGACTGGAAAGTGACGGATTATCACATCTCTGACATATGTGTCTCTACAAAACAAAACCAGAACAAACTAAATTTCGTTGACATTATGGCCCATGTATTTCAGTGTCAACCATGCTACTGGAGGGCACCAGTGTAATTTTTGCCTCTGGAGCAAATATACTTTCACTCAGTTAGCAGGGAGCTTTAATGGGGTTTTTCCACATGCTTTCCATTTATTTTCCTCAATGAGTTGTGCAGATAAATCCTTCAAAGGGCTTTGACTATAGGCTACTGTTGACTCTTCTTGAAATGGTGTTGCTAAAACACACCATGCATACCCTCAGGACTCTAGAAGAACAGGTACCTCTATCATTTTCACTTGCCCTGTGTATGCAAAGACCTTTATTTATGCTTTTAAAAGATATTTGCAGAACTCTTCAGAGAAGTTTTGAATATATCTGTTTCAATTGCTTTTATTTGCACCAAACATACGTATATGCAGAGCAAGCTTTGCATAAAAATGAGTCAATAGATAATATTTACAGACGTCTCTCACACTAGCAAAACTTATCACTAGAAATCAGCACTCGCTTTCTAATGAGATCCATTTATTCAACGGAGTTGCTAGTAAAATGTCACAAAAAAATCTGTGAGATTGCTCAGCTGACCTGGCAACTCATTTAGGCTAGTTAGTGGGGAGATTTTAGCTACCATCAAGTATGATGCAGCATGAACACTTTTAGGGATCTAATCCTTATGGTTATTTGCTTAGTGAAAAAATTTCTACCAGCTGGACTGATTGCTCTTTCAGCGCCTTAAATCAAACATACCCAGAGGCCTCAAGATGAGAAATATAAATATTTGCAGAAAACTGTCTGTTTGCAGGGTTCTCCTTAGCCTGGTTCCTCTCTGACACTTTGGTTTTCCTGCCTGTATGCTCTTCAGAAACTTAAAAGGAATACACAGGGATCATGAACACCTAAAAGCAATATGAAAGAGGCTAATAGGCAGGGCCTGTGACTTGTAGGAGGAGATTATAAGCAATAACAGGATAACCTTTCAAGGGTCTTTTAACCTTTATACACACTCAAATGCTTTGAACTCATCCTGTTTGATAGATAGAACCATAATTAAAGTAAATCAGAAGGGCAAAAATTTGCAGTTTGCTATATTTAATAAAAAGGTTTAGCAAACAATTTCTATTTATTCCTTGCTCAGTGAAAAAAGCTAGTCTTTCATAAAATGCCTTAAATCGTATTTTCACTGAAATCAAGAAATATAAAACTCAACAATCTTTGTCTCACCCTGTTTAGGTATTTGTAAGGAGTATTTGCTCATATAGGAAAAGAAGACAGAGGTACTTAAAACGTTACTCTTTTGCTGTTAGTGTTAATTTGACAGCATTTTTATTGGAACATAGATGTAAAAGGGATCTCTTTGGGTCATTGTGTCCAGACATCTGCTATTGCAGCTAATGTCAATATATATCAATAATCCTCTCCATAAAATCTGATCAAAGCCTATGAGTAGCTAGGAGTAAACAGACTAAAAACCTGTCAGAAGGTTTTTGGTTTTGTTTTTGTTTTTAGGATTTTCAATTCTATAATTATTAGAAACCTTTATCTAATTTCCAGGTTAAATTTGTCTTCATCTTTTCTTACTAGATACACATATGTTAATATATACTGTGAAAGGATTAAGTTAACAGAAGGATATTGTAACAATTTGTCAATGCAGTAATATACTCCCAAGCAAGGGATACTGTGCCAAGACAAATATTTGCATGGTACTAAAAATTAATGTGTGTGGAAGAACATAAATCCCGTAATTCAATGTGAGCTTTTACAACTTTCATATCATTTTTGAATCTCACTTGAAGAATGTAAAAGATATGTTAATATAAATCTCTGACAGTGCAACCAGGCACATTGCTCGTATACTGTATATATGTTATAAAAAGGTGTAGTGACAGAAATAACTTAATTTGGTTTATATTTTCACTCACGAAAGGCTAATGTAAAACTGTTATTTTTAAAGAGACTTTGAAATTAACTATAAATAGTTTTGAAGGATTGGAAGTGAATAAACATGCATGTATGAAAGTCTATTCACTTTGTGATGTGGGAATGGCCAAGTTCTGCCCAGACTGTGCCCCTTTCACAAGCCATGCAGGCACAGGACAACAGGGAATTTCTCATCTATGAGGGTAAGCACTTCC
The DNA here is from genome assembly GCF_036013475.1 of Columba livia. Taxonomy (NCBI): domain Eukaryota; kingdom Metazoa; phylum Chordata; class Aves; order Columbiformes; family Columbidae; genus Columba; species Columba livia. The sequence continues at coordinate 35,774,977 of NC_088604.1, read as the reverse complement.
GCAGGCTTGTAGGGTAGATATCTAAATTTATTTCTGGAAGAGATATGGTAGTCCCAAGTACAGACTAAGCTTTCTGTAAGGGGTACCTCAACTTTTTTTTCCCTTCTTCAGGGAAAATGAGTCATGGGATTTGGTGGTATTTTATTTATCACTCTCCTGCTCTCACGTTGCCCAGGGGCAATTGGTACATTTTGGTACTCTTTGTACTGATATTTCTATTGAGGTGACAAAAATATATTGTTTGAGGGGTATTGCAGATCTATCCTAGAGCCTCTTTGCAGCTGGGTGACTGTCAGAAAAGAAGATGTGGGACAGCTTTGAATTTCTTTCTGCCACACTTGGAAAGCGGGTTATGGACTGATTATATTCTTCACATTTGGATGAGCAACAAAAGTAATGCATATTCTAAAAGCATGCATGGAGACACTGCTCAAGTAATTGCACAATCTGCTCACTGAGACTGCCATCCATTTTAAACATATTCCTATTTTTTAACAGCTAGTGCATATTCTTATGATCATTTACATATTCAGTGAATGCCTCATTTGCTGCAAATATCCGTATTTGTACAACAAAAAGGAGCAGAGAATCCCAGCCACAAATTGCACTTGTGCTGCACCACAGGATGAATTCCTGAGGAAGCAGAATTTCAGGGACCTATCATGGGTATTATTCACATTAAGGTAGTCCATCTTGTTCTACTCTGCAAAGTACTTGTGGAAATATTCTCTTGTGATTCCTCAGTTGTTCATCCTTGTTATTTCTGGAATGGAATTTATGAAGTTCAGAATTTTAAATCCATGTCCGTTCTTCACTACTGTAAAGATATCTCTTAATCCCTCAAAAGAAGCTGATTCCTATCCAACTTTTTTATTATGACTATCACTGAAGTTTATGGAACAGTTCCAAATGGACACTTGTTTGGTGTCTCTGATCTCTACCAAGTAGCAGAGGTTTAACTCTTTATATCCAAGGGGACTATGCATCTGAAAGTGTAAGTTGGAAGCTTGATTAAGAAACAGAATCTTCCTTTACTTGTGAAACAGATACAACTTCAAGGGAAAGTAGGCCCAGTATGGCTGAAAGGTTTCTGCAAACATTCAGGCCTATTGTAGTCATCTGCACTAGTTTTACCACATCCATGTCTCCTCTTGTTTCTGTCTACATTAATGCAAGTATACACTTGTTCATATAGACATCTGCAAAAAGATGTAGTTACTTGAAGAGTTCTACATCTAGAAAATTCAATATTCTTTGTAATTGTTTGTATCTACCTTTTCCCTTGTTTACAAAGTCTCCACCATCTAAATGGGATGAAAGAAAAAAAGTCACATGATAGAGGCTGCTAGTTAGAGACAACAGCAATAAACAAAGAAGTGAATTTTGCATTATATCCTATAGATTATATTTGCATGGTATAATTATTACTTGCTTAGTATAATTATTCAGTCAATATACTGACAAAATCGTATAGGACTATACACTATTCCTGAATGGAAGAATGTGTTACAAAATGTACTGACAAAGAACAATTTGATGATTGTTATGAAAAAAACCCAAACAAACAGTTTGACAACAAACAAGCTTATTAAAACGACTGTAATTTATTAACTATTTTCTGTAATAGTATAAAACAGATAAAGTAATGGTGTTCACAGCAGTGTTAGGGAGGTTTGGCACTCAGTGATCCTCTGTTGGTAGATATAGAACAGGATGCTCTGCAGAGTGAAAACGGTAGATAAGAGGAAGCTCTTGTTGCTCACGTATACAACACACTAGACTGAGCAATGATCTAAAGAGACTGTTGTCACTGCCCAAATGTGGAAGGGAGAGATCAGGCAGCTGTCCATCTATCTACAGAGACTTGTACACAATTGCACTTCGTTTTTTCAAAATGTTTCCAAAATATTTTGAAGTATTTTAATAGAATAATTCAAAATTACAACCTATGACCCCTGCATACCCTTTGCCTAATGATTTCCCATGACCTGTTCCCAACCAGGTCAGCTCTGAAGAAAGAGTGAATGCTGTTTTCTTGAAAAGATACATCCTTAAATGAAGCATTTCCAGTCCCTGGAGAGCTCAATAGAACCTTCTTGTCCCTTGGTGTGCCTGTTTTTTATTGAATGTATTGAGATGGTGAAAAAAAGGTCACACAGGTACTGTAAGACAGATTCTTTCCTCTGCATTATGTGTGCAGACTTATTTAGAGGACAGTATGTAGATTTACATAGACCAACCACTTCTGCAAAGAAAAATAAGTCAAGTATCAAACTCTGGGTCCTTCATTCTCAAGTTTTCTTGGACAAGGTTGGACTCATTTAAATAATTCACTACTATTGACTCAGTTCAATATTGTCAGCACAGAAGTGGGCTGGATTTGCAATGACTGAGTTGTACTTTTCCTCAGCAACTGCAGTGCTCTCTTTTCCCCCTTCACTTGTTTCCAACTGGAGAGGAGCAGGAATCTGAAAGTGAAACCAGGACTGTTGACTTTCAAGTAAGAAGTTCCCCATTTGTCTTCCTCTAAGCAGGAGCATTTTCAGCTGAGTGAGCTGTGGCTAGATTTGCAAATCCAGGGGATTTGGTCCAGGGCTTTGAAGAGCGACATAATTTCCACAGAGTAGGTGGGCAAACATTGAAAGCTTGGTGTGTGGAATATGTGGAATTCTCTGTCAGCACTAAAGCAGACAGGCATTTAAAAGTGAATCGTCTGATTTCAACAGTTGCATGTCTATGAATGACTTCAAATGATTAAATACAAAGACAAGCGTAATTTGAGGCAAGTATAATTCCAGGTGCCTGAGACACTACATCAACCTCTGCAGCAGTATCTAGATGCTCCTGTGTGCTACTGTGAGACTGAAGAAGTCTGTAATAAAGAGCTTGACTATTCATATTTAGGCCAACACTGGCATTCAGAAAAGAGTCATTTTCAGATAAAATGATCTAAGAGCTTCATAGTGATAAAGGAAAAACAAAACAAAACAAAACATGCAAAACTCCCCCCAAAACAACCAATAAAAGAACTAACAAAAAACCCGCAGGAGATTAAATACATGAAAGGCATTAAAATACTGTGTAAGATCCTTTATGTACTTCACAGTTACACTTGCAGACCAGTGGAAATATTTACACCCAATGAAAGTTGTGCTGTGTGCAGGGAATTTCTTTCCTATTTTTTACACCAACTCCCTTGAACACTTGAACATGATTATGCGTCTCTCCCCGTTACTTTCTGGTGAATAGAAGAAGAGTGCCCAGCTTTAAGTCCTGGCCCCATACTGCTGTATCTTCAATTAAAATAAAGTCTTTGAATCTGGGGATAAGAAGAGCTACATTCTGTTATAGTTATCACAAGTTCTGAATGGCCTTGATAAACTGCACAGAGACAGCAATACTTCCTTTTTGACATACGAGCATTGTCCTTGTTATAAGGTCTTTGTACACAAAGCCAAGCACTGATTTTGGTTGCTATTTCCAAATGCTAACTTAGTAGAGATACTAACAAAGGATAATGTTTGAAGAACTTCTGTATACATGTAATTCACTTCTATCTCAAGCAGTCTGTCTGTAAATATTTTGAATTTTAAGAACCCACATTTAATGCTCTCAAAAACTAGAAAGAGATAATATTTAGTTCTTCTGGGATATTTACTTTTCTGGAAAAAGCTCTTAACCTTCAGCTTGTGTCATCTTTGTTCTGCTTTCAATGTGATCTTTTAGGTTTCAGCAACTATGACATATTTATGACACAGTAGTGTGTGAAAGCCTCAGTCACTCTCTTCTATATGAACACACCTCATACCTGCAGCATGAGAACTTCTGAAGAAGATCCTAAAAACACTGCACTCTGAAAACACGAGGTAATCAGGTAGGAAAAAATAATAAATTCTTATTTCAGTGTGTGCTGGGGAACTAGAGGACAGACTGATGAAGTGAATGGCTCAAGTTCAAATGAGAAGACTGTGGGAGAATTTGGGTTTTGCAGGTCTCAGACTACTGGCTTACCCACAGATCTGTCTTTTGTCTGAATATGGACGCCACACAGACTTGTCCGACCTGTGAATCTTGAACCTTTGTGGCTGTCCAGGTGCAACTCCCATGCTGGGGCTAAACAACACCACTGGTATTGGGATCGTGCTAACGCAGGTCATATGCGCACTCTGAAACCCTAGCTGTGGGATGAAGTGTGCTCATAGGAACAACTGGGCTACTGGTCTGGCATTGTTTGGACTCCTTCACAGAGGCTATTCCCTCAGCCCAGCACCAACCTGCCCTTGAGACGTGAGACCCTTCTCAGACCCATTCTCATTCCCTGCCTATGGACCATCCTAGTACTTACTTGTCCAATACAGAAACTCTCAGCCCTGCCTGGAGTTGATATATAGGTCACAGGGCTAGAAATATGTACACACCTGTGCTAGGCTGAAATAAATACCGAGTGTTATCTATTAAAGAAAGAACAGCTTCTACATCATTGCATATATTCTCTGGAGCTGGTTCTTTAAACGTTCCAGAGAATAGCTGTATGCCCACCTCAGTTTCTTATTTCTTTGTAGGTCCATACACTGGACATTTCCCAATAATTTCCTTGGTTATAGTTCTGTTGTACCCTCATTTCACCTTATGTGAAGGTTCTTTCCCTCTTAATACAGCTTTTCTTCTAGTAGATTTTTATTTATGTCATGACTGTTTAACTACTGTACCATGGTAGCAAACATGAAATAAATATTTAGCCTTGAAGTCCTACAGTCTGCAGCTGTCAGTTCTCTTTTTATCCAGCAGTCATCACCTCTATTACCACTGCCCACCTGGGAGGCAGGGAGCAGTGAAGGTGGCTGGAAAGGGCTGCCCTGCCTGCAGTGATGGGGATATGCAAAGATGCAGAATGGCCTGATAACACATCATCATGGGCTATGCACCCACCAGTCTGCCCACAGTGAAGCTGAACAATGGCACATGAGCATATGTTGATAAATCATGATGGGAAACAGACGAAGATTCTTGTTTTTCACGTTTGTTTTCTTCCCAGCCTGTTTCTGCTCTTCTGTCTGAACTGCTGAGATGCTTCAACTGAGTTTTAAATGATAAAGGAGTGAGAGGTTCCATGAAACAACTATTCTGCTGTGAGATCTCTGCCCCTGAATGGACTTTTATGGGGGAACCTATATCATAACAGAGGAGTGTTCTAAGTTCTCGTCTGTACAGTTGAGGTTGAGCCCTGATTTAAAATTGGTTCTTAGCACAAGTCCAAAAATAGAGGAAATACATTTATTCATATTTCAGCTGAAATTACCATGTCAAAACCAACTTTGATGAAAAAGCATAGCAAAAACTTATTTCATTTGCTGCTAGTACTGTTATCCTATCTCTGTAACTGATTTCTGGTTTACAAAAGCAAAACTAAACAAAAAGCTCATAAAAGCCACTATCAACACAGTTGTCCCAATGCAACATATTCAAAGCAGGGAATCAACTAAAAAGTACTGTCAAAGACAGAATGTTTTAAAAAAACTTTTTTATTTGTGAATTGATTACTAATTTCAGTTACAATGAGAATAGATTTATCCTGTTTCATTTACAGGAAACCATTTTCTGATGAATCCTTTCCTTCTTTTTTTTTTTTTCTTAATTTTTCATAGTAATTTTCCTCATTTGGGTAATTTAAGCTTTCTGGAGAGAACTCAAAAGCCTTCAGTCTGAAAAATATTTTGACCCTGTTGAAGTAAGTGGTAAATCCCACTGACACTGCAGAACTGAGGTTCCAGCTGCGTCTTTCTTCTAATCTCGTTGGAGGGAACAGTGTGAAGCAGGGCAGAAGGGTAGATGAAGAGAAAAACAGGTTTTGAGCTATGTGGTTTAGTGGCTTCAGAGTTTTTCAGATGTCAATTTAAGAAAAAAGATCATCTTCTGTGGTTTCAAAGTACTGTGATTGTTAATTTGTTTCTTAAATGAGGGAAGCCTACAGCATTTCTGAAAGACATCGGAAAATGCTGAAGAGTGTGGGAAAGACAAATTGAATGACAGTACAGCTTCTCTTATAGACACTCTTCAGGTCCATACTCTAGCACATACCAAATAAAGCAAGTTCATACCTGTAGTGTTACTCCAGTTTTTGAGCACCTTTCTGCTTCTGAACTATAGTACCCTGTGTATTGCAATAATCCCAGTGAAGCTGAACTTTACACTCCTTTTGAGCTCATAAAATCAGTTCTCATGAAATACTAGAAAGCAGAGCACAGTTGAACACTGAGATGAAAAAATACTATTAAAGCATTTGAAGACATTTGCAACTTGTGTCAGGCTTTATGAAATATGTAAAACATACCAAACAAAACAGTAATCGTACCACCAAACCTGTTCTCTTTGTTTTAAGCCAAGCATCTATTTTTGACAGAAAGTATAATATTGAATGTCCTCACAGGCAAGGCTTCCTTCTAAGTTAATTTCTGCTATTACGATATGAAGGCATGGATGTTAACTTATGTATTTTTTTTCAGATGTGAGGATTTCTCCCCTTCAGAATTACAGGAGGAGCAAAGGCGGGTTTTGCCTCTCCATGGGGCCACTGTGTGCTCTGCAGTCTGTGTGCTGCAGTGGGGAAGAGCAGGGCCATCCCACACTCACATGCATTATCACCATGACCCCAGGTGACATTGTGTTTAGGAGGGTAAAAAGCTGTGTTACTTTCTGTAAACACAGCTCACTGCGTGGAGAGAGGAATTTGGCCAGCCGTGGTTGTACAACAGATGCAAATAACTCTCATGTTTTCCCGTGACAAACTTGTTCACTGCATTTTTGGACTGGATTTCACTCAGACAGAGCTATGTTGGCTTTTTAAAAGCTGTCAGACACAAAGTAAAGCACGATTTTTTTTTTTTTTTTTTTTTTTTCCTGATTGTCTGCTCTCTTTCCTCTAATGGTATTTCTGTTAACAGTTCTGGTTGTAGAGTTTTTGAGGCAGCTATCTCGTAATCTAATTCATGTCAATTAGTCGTCAGTCCAGACAAAAGCCCTCTTATGCAGTTTGTGTAGCTAGCTCCCAATAAATCTATCTTGTGCTCTATCAGCACATATGGTAACGTTTTTTTCCTCAGTCCTCATTTTGTAGCTTTTATCAACGACTCCTCTCAAGAACCAAAACCTCTTCTTCCCTCTGTCTTTATTTTTTATGTTCTTACCCATGAGAGTGATCTAATAAAGAGTGAGTGAAGCTGAGTAATTACACACATCTCTCTTTTTTAACTAACATTTTACTAAGATGTTTTGTCCGTATGAGCACATACCAGTTAACTCTGTTTGGGAAAATGAATCAAAATGAAGGTGACATGTTTCTCCACAGGATTAGGAAACTGACTGAACAAGTTTGTAGGGACCCTCAAAAAAAGAAACTCAAAAAAGAGAAAATTTCTTCGAGTTGAGTTAGCCTTCTTCACTGGTGGTTTGTGGCCTGCCTGGGGACTGTATCATGTGTGAGTCTAGAGATCTGCTGCTTGAGAAGGCACTGGGTGCCCAGATTTGCTGCCCAAGTTGGTGGCATTTGATCACCACTCTGATTAATATGGGGGTAGGATGACCTAACTGAAAGGAGGCTTAAAATGAAGCATCTTACTGAGAAATGTGCATTAGAGAAGGATGCCAAATAAGTCAGTGCTGTGGTGGAGTTAAGGCAAAAGAACTTTTGTAGAAGTTTGTGTGAATGGGGAAAGGGAGAACCACAAAACCCCCAAGGATAGTCCCTCAACCTCACTGTTAGTTTTGCCTTTTCTGGCATGTGTGGGGTCTGTTTCCAGATGGCAGCCTTGAGCCTGGGTGTTTTTGGTCAAGTCCAGGCCTCTGGTTGAAGGAAACGTGCCCCAGGCAGTAAGAACCCGTGAGAGGCCAACTGAGGGATCCTTTTTCCCGAATTCAAGAAGCAAGTGGAAAATCTGAATGAAAAAAATGCATGCAGGGAAAAGCCCCTGGAAACAAATCAGTTTCACTGACATGTAGGCCTTTAGAAATGAGGAAGGAAAATAGTACCAGATGACAGAAGTAGAAGCTACAGTGCCAGTGAGGAGGCAGGCATTTGTCCTTCCCAGCTGGCAGCCCACTACAGTCACAAATCAGACTGTCCTCACTGCACACAGTAGAGAGCTGGGTCTGATGACAAAGGCTGTGGGATTACGTTCTTCAAAAGCTGGAACGTCCATGACTAGTGCATGTCAGAGAGGAGCCAAGGGTGTTGGAAATGGTTAGCTGCTCATCCTGAGAGGAATAATTCATCTGACAACCAGTCCCAGTATTCCACACAAAGTATAGTCATCCAAGAGCCCCACATGGGACGTTGCAGAATGGTTGCCAAGGGCCAACAGCTCCATTGGTTGCACTTTGCATTGGTGATTCTTATGAACTGTAATAATTCTGAGTGAGGATCTGAGGATGATTTGAAAGAAATGAGGGCATTCATCCCTGTCTTCCCAGCTAAAGATACAAATCAAATGTCAGTGGATATATCCTGAAGGTGAAGAGTGGCTTAAATGATATGAAGAGGTCATTGCTGTGAGGTTATTGAGATGTCTTCAGACATGGAATGATGTTTCAAATGGTTGTTGAACACAGATGAAGTTTGTTTCACCAATGCTGGCTGAGTGGTTAACTCTCATGAGAAAGCTTTAGATTCAAATTGACACATGGTGAGGCAGCAGGAACGACAGAAGTGTCAGCAGGGTTAACACTATCTAAAAGGTTGTTTAGAAAAGAAAATAAACTGTCATGTATGTGCTCTAAGGTCAGGACAAGAACTAATAGTTACTTTTTTTAGCTAAATTTTCAACAGCTTAATCATCTTTGTAGCCTGATTGTCTGAAGACAACAAACCTTTCTTCTTATATTTAAAGGCTTCATGTTGATTTACAGGAGAGTTTTCAGGGAGAAATAATCAGATCAATCTCAATCTAGACAGTATGGTATAACAGCTGAGTCCACAGTGAATTTAAGTAATGCTTTAACCTAGCCTATTTCCTTTCAGAAAAGCATTGAAGAAATAATTTAGCTTCTCTGTTCTGCCATGTTCAAAATAATAACATTTATCTACTTCATAATTAAGCTTGTGAGTAACTAGCATTTATACAGAGTCCTCAATAAAACATAACCTGTGCACAGGTCGACTTGTATAATCACAGTTAGTCCTGCTATCAGAATAAATAGACCTCTTGTGTAAATGTTTATCACTGAGAAATTTGCAGAATTTGTTGATAACAGCCACCTCTGTTTTTACCTCATTTGAACCTTTTAAAAATGAAATGGTAGTATGACACCCATATGCACGTATACATATGTATGTTCTTAACTTTAGATAGAGGCAATAGGGAAAATAGACTGATTGCAAAGTTAAAACCACCAAATATATAATATGTTTATGTAAAAGTCTATTTCAACCAGGCTCAGAAGAAAGTGACATATGATTTTATGGTAACAAGATGACTTGGGTATACAAGGAGAGATTACATTATTTACGAAACTGACTCTTTATTTAATTCAGGAAATGCTCAGGTTAGTTTCAAGGTACTCATGTGCCATTGATATTTATATTCAGCCCACCTGGATGCATTCTAACCTGCCTGGACACATTCCTGTGTGATTAGCTCTAGGTGAACTTGCTTTAGCAGGTGGGTTAGACTAGATGATCTCCAGAGGTCCCTTCCAACCCCAACCATTCTGTGATTCTGTGATTCTGTGACTTCCACAAACTATAAAAAAAAAGAGACGTGCTTTTATAGGCAGGTTGTATGAACAATATTAACCACCTCGTGTTGATCTCTCTACCATGGAATCATATGGGACAATGGATTTCTAGAAACCATCTCTGTCATACCCAGTGCGCATCCTCCTACAGCTGAAATTGGTCCATTGTCCTACTTTACCCATTTTAGTTATGCTGGGTGGACATCTAGGAGATTTCAGACATTTAGCTTTAACTGCAGTTTTGGGAGAGTATTCAGCAAACTCTATAACTCCTATGTAGAAGGAAGAAGACAGAAAAGAGAGGGCTGCATACTTATAAGAAGAAAGGACTTTGGCAGAGGCCAGATCTTCTCTGTCAATTCTCAGCCAAGGATAATGTATTTATGGACCCTAACCTTTAGTCTGTCTTGAGCTTGTTTGCTTGCTGCAGCATTGCAGGAGAGAATCTACTGAGCTGGTTCTTGATCTTGAGCAAGGATTCCCAGTTTCTGAAGACTGAATTCCTTATGTAGGTTTGGCTTTATGTAGCACGGCAGTTTTGGGCTCCAAATATTCTTGTGTTTCACTGGCATCCTTATAAACTAGGTAGGAATTACATTACATAATACATGATGGTATTGAATCAGAGAGACAACATATTAGTAATTTTTAAAATGGGCTTTTTATTGAAAAACAATTGAAGGTAAAAGACAGTTTGCAGAACTACTAGCTATACTATTTTTTAAAAATTTTATCTCCAGTGCTCTTCAACTTATTGTGTTTTGAATGAAAACATTTGTTCATTTCTTTAAAATGAGTAATCAGAGGTTTGTTGTACCATTTAAACACACCATTGCTGATTCTGATCATGTAAGCACCAGTGAGTCCACTGGAATAGATAAAGGTATGCTGGTAGCAGTGTAAGTAAGATCAATTCTGGGTTTTATGAAGTGTGTTTTATAAGAATACAGAAGACGGAGACCTTTGTAAGACACATTGTTGCTTTTCTGCAGGTTACTCCACTATAGATCCTCAAAAATTGATCTCTAGGGTAAGAAAAAAATAATTAAAAAAAAATCAGTACTTACTTCCATCAATTTCTTGTAACCAGAATAGCTGTGGAATCACTATTGTATAAAAGCATGTATGAATTAAAGTGATGAAAATCAAATACTTCACCAAATTTTTATGTCCAAGAGTAAAATAATTGTTTATCTTCCTTTGTTAAAGAGCTTTCATTCTGGTCCATGCACATCTTTTCCTATCCCATAGTGTTTCAGTGCAGAGCTCATTGAGATGCATCAATTAGAAATTACCTTCCAAATTTGTATCTGAATGACACAGTCATTCCACTTTATTGTATTCTGACTGTATTCTCTGTATGGTGCTACCAATAATCTGAAAGGAATAAGGATGGATTTGGGATATGTCCCTCAACACTGGCTGTCTCAATCTTAGAAATAAATGGAGATGATCTTCGTATACAAGTACCGCTTCACTTTATAGCTGTGGTACCAGTCTTCTACAGCAGAACAAGTGGGAAGAATGAAAACCGGTGTTTTTTAAAATATTTTAAAGTTTTGTTACTATCCCTGGAAAAAACAGAATACCTCTCTTGAAAGTGTTTTTCCCCACTTTCAACTAGTATTTACATGTAAAAGAGAGAAAAATTGTTTAATTTTTCCCTAGTGAGTTAGAATCTTTACCTCAGAAGACAAAATACTGAACTTAAATGTCTAAATGGTGTTAACCATAGCTGTTATAAGACATCAATAGAAAACCTAAATTTAGAATTAAACAGATTAACATTTACACTGTTTGAAGTGGGAGGAATAGGCTGCCCAGCTCCAAACCACATGTTTTGATTCTGGTACTTCTCATTGGCCATCTGTTCTTTGTTATCTGTCCCAATTTCACCATCTGTCCCAAAAATCACACTCAACATAATGACTTCACCTACAAAACTGCAAAAAGGCAATAGCTATGTCAAAGGTTGTAAACAACTACCACTTCCTTCCCTGGTCTCTTTATCCCCAGTGCTGGAAGTAAGGAATGTAGACTAATGCCCCAGATTTTGGTTCCAATTCTGTCTCTTTTTAAGCTCACCTAGCATTTTCACATGACTGTAGGAAGAGAAAAAAGAAAAGAAAGGAGTGAGAAAACCAGCTGATGCAATTGGCACAAGGGGCAATATTGCTTTACAGAGAATACCTGCAACTTGCAGAGAAAAAAAGAGATTCTTGATCAGTCAAGGAAGAAACTTCTTCTAATTTGCTTTGTTAATTTTTTTGTGTTGAGTTTTGAAGAAAATGCAGATACCTTCATGAGACAAATTTTAGGTAGCTCATGTTAAATTAAATGAATCTTGCTCTCAAAATCTGTAAGAAAAGGCTAAGTTTTCCTCCCTTGGGCTGTGAACTTGCACATGGCAAAACACTAGATAGATGTTTCAAATGTAAGCTTCTCCATTCTTCATAGGAACATAGAATCATTTAGGCTGGAAAAGATCATGAAGTCCAACTCTCATGTACAGCTAGATGATCTTCTTTCTTGTTTGGCTGATCCATTCAACATACACCTGACATCTGCATGCAGATCACAGAACATCTTAGTTATGTCAGGGCTGCAGGCAGGTCATGGGGTCCTGGCCCCAGGTGAACATATCTACAATAGATGTAAGAAACTAGTGGATGCAACATAGCTGGAACTGCTGGATGTAATTGATAACAATGCGTAAACCTGACAAAGGTCATAGATAACACTGTGAAAGGCGGGTTGACTTCACAGATGTTTAAGGAAGGGTTACTTAAGAAAGGTTGGGTTTCACAGATAATTGGTGTGGAATATGAGGCACCTTTTGGGAATACAGTCGTGCAATGTCAGCACTATCTAGGTAATCATACCAGAAACAGCATATAAAGCCAAGAATACCTAGGTAATGGCATCAAAACCATCAATTTGCAGCAAAATTGACAGCAAGGCAGAAAAAGTAATTATTGGTTTTTAGTTGCGCGAGGATGGTGATATCAAAAGGAGGGTCAAGAGTGGAGAAATGTGAGGTCAAGAAACAGCAAAAGGTATGCAAAAGTATGCAAGTGGTGTAATCACGGCTGCCTGGGGGTACCTCTTGCTCATCACAGCCTTGAGCAGGACAATAAAGTAAACCTGGTTTTGGTCACACCACATGTTGAACCTGCTTCCTTGGTCAGGAGGACTGGGGACATGATGGTGCCTTTCTTGCCAGCAGAGAGACACCTGAGATGGATGGATGGATGGATGGATGGATGGATGGATGGATGGATGGATAACTGTTCCAGTGCATGCTCTTGGAGCGATAACATTGATGGTCTCCCATTGTCCAAGTAGACTGCACAAGTCCTTGCACACTGGACTGTCAGAATCCCTCTTTTCAAGTTTTTTTGTTTTGTTTTTTTTTTATGCTAAGGACTATGCTACTATCCTCTCAGTTTACTCTCTCTCAAATTTATTTTATTACTGTTTGCAATTATTAAACAGCAGAAAAACATTTGCCTGACTCTTGAGTTATAGTGGTGTTTTGATATGCTCTTGTTGGTATTTAAATTATTTGTGGGTGAAGAATGTGAATATCAAAGAAATACCTATAGTTTAACTTCAGTGACCTCATGAGGTCTTGAGACTGAAGACACCTCCCACTTCAGAAAACTGAAAAATTTTACTGTTTTTCCTAGCAGGGAGACCTGAAGATAGTAAAGAGGTACTCCTTGGTTTCCGACTTCAGAAAGAGAAGTGCGGTGCCTCAGAGGGTTATCCACAGAAGGCTGTTCCTGCCAATCAGGAATGCAGCTGGGGTTGGCCATCAGAAGTGGCTGAGACATCACACCTCGCAGGGCATAGGTGTTTGAGGTCAGCAGCTCATTACACATTTCTGTACATTTGGAAATCAAATGTCACATTCCCTTGTTTGAGGGTAAATGCCTAACTGAGCAGGGCTCTCCTGTTATATGGAGGAATAGCACATAGCACCATCCATAGTCAGGCAGTCATCCTGAAAGGGAAAAATATGGGTTCTCTGACCTCCTTAGACTGAAGAGACTGAAATGTTCATATCCCACCTCCTGGAGTGAACTGAGCATCACACGTCTGTCAAATGCCTGGAAGGAGAGTAAGTGAGAAAATGCCTGACTTTACATCTGAAATGTAAGGGCTCACTTCCATTCAGTTGAAGCATTGCACATTAGATAGCTCTCTTATAGGAAAACCACAAGGTCGTAAATGAGCTTTCAGCAGCCACTTGGCTGGAAGAATAGTGATTTACATGCACTTCAGGGTTGTTTGGGTGAATGATACATCCTCCTAGGAGGTCTAAAAGCTTATGGTCCTCTGAGGGTCTGGCAGATCAGAGAATCACAGAATCACAGAATTATAGGGATTAGAAGGGACCTCGAAAGATCATCTAGTCCAATCCCCCTGCTCGAGCAGGAACACCTAGATGAGGCTACACAGGAACGTGTACAGGCAGGTTTTGAATGTCTCCAGAGTAGGAGAATCCACAACCCCTGTGGACAGCCTGTTCCAGTGTTCTGTTATCCTCAATGAGAAGAAGTTTCATCTCAGATTTAAGTGGAACCTCTTGTGCTCCAGTATGCACCCATTACCCCTTGTCTTACCATTGGTTGTCACTGAGGAGATCCTGGCTCCATCCTCGTGACACTCACTCATTACATATTTGTAAACATTAATAAGGTCACCCCTCAATCTCCTCTTCTCCAAAATAAAGAGACCCAGCTCCCTCAGCTTTTCCTCATAAGGGAGATGTTCCACTTCCTTAATCATCTTTGTTGCCCTGCGCTGGACTCTCTCCAACAGTTCCCTGTCCTTCTTGAACTGAGGGGCCCAGAACTGGACACAATATTCCAGATGTGGTCTCACCAGGGCAGACTAGAGGGGCAGGAAAACCTCTCTCGACCTACTAACCACCCCCCTTGTCATATACCTGAGGATGCCATTGGCCTTCCTGGCCACAGAGGCACAGCACTGGCTCATGGTTATCCTGCTGTTCACCAGGACTCCAAGGTCCCTTTCCCCTGCGCTGCTCTCTAATAGGTCATTCCCCAACTTATACTGGAACCTGGTGTTGTTCCTACCCAGATACAATACTCTACACTTGCTCCCGTTGTATTTCATTAAACTTTTCCCTGCCCAACTCTCCAGTCTGTCCAGGTCTCACTGGATGGCAGCACAGCTTTCTGGTGTGTCAGCCACTCCTCCCAGCTTGATGTCTTCAGCAAACTTGCTGATAGTGCACTCTATTCCCCCATCCAAGTCACTGATGAATATATTGAATAATACTGGCCCCAGTACTGACCCTTGAGGCAATGCACTAGATAGAGGCCTCCAACTGGACTCTGCCCCATTGACCACAGCTCTCTGGCTTCTTGCCTTCAGTCAGTTTGCAGTCCACCTCACTATCCTATCATCCAGACCACACTTCCTCAGTGTAGCTGTGAAGATGCTGTGAGAGACTATGTCAAATGCTTTACTGAAGTCAAGATTGACCACATCCACCACTCTGCCATCATCTATCCACCTCATTATATCCTCATAAAAGGCTATGAGGTTGGTCAAGCACAACTTCCCTTTGGTGAAGCCATGTTGACTGCCCCTAATCACCCTCTTATTCTTGAGGTGCCTTGAGATGGCACCAAGGATAAGTTGTTCCATCACTTTCCCAGGGATGGAGGTGAGGCTGACAGGTCTATAGTTACCTGAGGTCTCCTTCTTGCCCTTTTTGAAGACTGGAGTGACATTTTCTCTCCTCCAGTCCTCAGGCACCTCTCCCATTTCCCACAGCTTGGCAAAGATGATGGAGGGTGGCCCAGCAATGACTACAGCCAGCTCCCTCATCACCCACAGGTGCATCCCATCTGGACCCATGGATTTATGGGTGCCCAGATTGCTTAATGCTCCCTAACCCAGTCCTCATCAACTAAGGCAAACTCCTCCATTGTTCTGACTTCCTCTGGGGCCTCAGGGGTACAGGGCTCCTCAGGACAGCCTCCGGCAGAGTAGACAGAGACAAAGAAGGCATTCAGTAACTCTGCCTTCTCTGTATCTTCTGTCACTAGGGCACCCACCTCGTTCATCAGTGGGCCTACATTGCCTTTGGTGTTAGTTTTATCTGCCATGTATATGAAAAAGCTCTTTCAGTTTTCCTTGACCCCTCTTACCAGGTTTAATTCTAACGAGGCCTTAGCTTTCCTAGTTGCCTCCCTACATCCTCTGACAACAGCCTTGTATTCTTCCCAAGTGGCCAACACCTCCTTCCATAATCTGTAAACTCTTCTTTTCCACTTGAGCTTACCCAGCAGTTCCCTATTTAACCACGCAGGTCTCCTGGCTCCTTTCCTTGTCTTCCTGCATGTCAGGATGCTCTGATCTTGAGCTTGGTAGAAGCAGTCCCTGAACGCTAACCAACTATCTCGGGCCCCTTTACCTTCAAGCAGCCTTGCCCATGGGATTTCCCCTAGCAATTGTTTGAAAAGTCCAAAGTTTGCCCTGCTGAAGTCCAGGGTTGTAATTCTGCTTGCTATTCTGTTCCTGCCACACAAGATTCTGAACTCCACCATTTCATGGTTGCTGCCACCAAGTCAGCCCTCAACCTTTACTGCTTCAACCAGACCCTCCTTAGGGTTAGTGAGGATGAGATCCAGCAGTGCACCTCTCCTAGTTGGCTCCTCCACCATCTGCATCAGAAAGTTATCATCAATGCACTGGAGGAACCTCCTAGACTGTGGCTGGCTAGCTGAGTAGTCCTTCCAGTAAACATCAGGGAAGTTAAAATCCCCCACCACAACCAGGGCCTGTGACTGTGAGGCTGCTCTCAGCTGCCTGTAGAAGGCTTCATCAGCTTCCTCACCCTGATCTGGTGGCCTGTAATAGACACCCACAACAGTATCACCCCTGCCAGCCTGCTCCTTAGTTCTCACCCACAGACTCTCAACTTGCTCCTCATCCGTGCCTGGACAGTACTCAATACGTTGTAGTTGCTCTCTCATATAAAGAGCAACTCCATCACCATGTCTGGCTGGCCTGTCTTTCCTGAAAAGGACACAGCCATCCACAACCACATTCCAGTCGAGTGAGCTGTCCCACCCTGTCTCTGTAATTGCCACCAGATCATAATCTCCTGATTGAATATAGGTTTCTAACTCCTCCTGCTTATTCCCCATGCTGCGTGCATTGGTGTACAGGAATCTCAGGGAGCGAGCTGAGCACACAGATTTCACCCTAGGGGTGTGGTAGGCCTCCCAGTCTTCATCAATTCTAGAGTGCTGGCCAACTGATGCAAGTGCAGCTACAACCCCACCCCCCTTCGAATCTAGTTTAAAGCTCCCCAAATGAGCTCTGCTAATTCCTGTCCCAGCATCCTTTTGTGCCTGCAAGATAAGCCTTTCCCACTTATCACTGTCTGGTGTCTTATAAAACCAGCTGTTATCAAAGAATCCAAAGCCCTGCCTTTAGCACCAGTCTTGTAACCAATCATTTGTGGACTGAATTTTTCTATTCCATCCCACATCGTCACCTGAAAATGGAAGAAGGGAAGAGAAAATCACTTGAGCCCTAGACCCTTTCACCATCTGTCCTAATGTCTTGAAATCTTTCTTCATTCCCCTCAGACTACAGGATGCAGCTTCCTCCCCACCTGTCTGGAAGATCAGCATTCGGTAGTAGTCTGTTGGGTGCACCAGGGTGGGCAGTACCCTGGTGATATCCATGGTCCAAGCTCCAGATAGACTACAAACTTCCTTATGATGAGGGTCAACTCTGCATATTGGGCCCTCTGTCCCTCTCAGAAGAGACTTGCCCACTACAATTATCCGTCTTTCTTATTTGAGACAGACTTGAGGTGTGGAGTCAACTGTCTCTTCCTATGTGACCTTGTTGGTGGTCTTTGCACCACATCCTCACTTACCTCTTCTTCAAGATCCAGGGCCTCAAACTTATTATCGAGAGGAACCTAGGGAAGCAAAGCAGGTAGGGAGGGGAGTTGGCTATGGCATTGAACTGGAACTTGCTTCCAACCCTCATTATCTTTTTGGTCCCCTACCTCTGCCTGACAGCGACAGGGCAGGGGCTGTCTTGGGTCTCCCTGCTCTGCTCAAAAAGGCAGGGGGTCCATAACTTTTTGGGGGGTATCTCCCTGAGATCTTTCTGACTGACACTCCACCAGTTGATCTCTTTTTCACACTCCCTGGTGGACCTCAGTGTCTCAACCTCCTCCTTAAGTTTCATGACCATGCTGAGCAGATCTTGTACCTGCTCACACTTCACGTAGGTGGAATGCTGGCCTCCCTTCCCCGGTAGCATCAGGCTCCGGTACTCCCTGCAGCCAGAGACCTGAATAGCCACAGTTCAGGGCACGGCCTCTGTCTGAGCTGCCACAGTCTTTCTTGACAAGCTCTCTTTCTGGAGGGGACGATGGTCAGCCTGATCATCCCCTGGCTGAGGCTGAGCCCATGTGTACTTGCACAGATGCTGATGGGTGACTCCAGCCCAGGGGCAGAAGATTTCAGCTGGATTTTATTTAGGATTTCAGCTGGATTTTATTTATTTGTCTTTCTACTTTGGCCCAGGTAGTTTGTTAGCATCTTCATTTGGTAAGAATAGGGCAATTCCCTTTGGTGGGTAAGTCAGAATTCATTTTGTGCTGGTACTGCCTCCTTTACAAGCTTTATTGTATGGTGTGCTTAGCATGTTTTTGTAATAGGACTGTCATCTTACATTATTACAACTATAGGAAGCACACTATCTCACTGGTATCACACTGTGCTGAGGACAAAAGTATCATATGACCTTTACAGGACGTATTACAGAAGCTAAATATACTACATATTATTTCATGTTTCAGACACCTTCACCCAAAAGTGTTTTGATAAAAAGGACATAAAAGTTCCAAAAGGAAATGTCAGAGATTTATTCTTAAGGTATACTTTCTGAAAATTACGTAAAAGACATCAGTTACACCCAACAAAACATCATACTGCTTTGCATGTTGCTGCCCATGAGGGAGGTGGCAGATATCTTATTTTTCGTTGTTTATGTGTAATTTGTACTGTTACTGATTTTGTATGCTATCTCTGTCTTATGTGGTAGAATAAACATACTGGATGGTAAAACTTCTCTTTTGGAGATACTTATGATCACTTATGATACTTTTAGTCAGGGATTCTTAAGATCACTGGTCAGTTTTCACTGTCTAGACCAAAGGTCTCAAACTCACTTTCATCGAGGGCCACATCCACACACGTAGCAGTAGTTACATTTATACAGTCCTAAAATTACATTTGGCCCTTTAAAGGCAACCACGAGGCTGATGTGACCCCGGTGGAATGAGTTTGGTCTAGACTTTGCTATAGAATTACAAACTGATGGGTTAGCACTTTCCACATAGGCATAAATATTTAGATTTCTTCTTGGTTTAGAATACTTTCTCTCACTACTTTTAAAAAACTTACTTTCTAGATATAACAGATGATCAGGAAGTCTGTGAACTGTGTATGTCTCATTTAGGGCAAGTTTTCTCCATCTAAACGATACTCCCTCTACAATCATGAACCATGTCAGACAGAAGAAAATGAGGTCATACATTTATATTCATATTAAGAGTTTTTTTTCAAATGATGTCTCTCTGAAAATGTACTTATTTTGGAAATCCAGTAGCAACTACAGCAGGACTTGTAACATAAAAAATTATCTACTCATAAATTAATGTATCCTCCCTTTCAACACAACTATTAAATAACCTTCGTGTTTTTTACCAGGGATTCTAGTGTGCTTGCTCCTTTTTCATCTTCACAAAGAAGACTTTTTTTTTTTTTATGATATTGCTTACTCATCTGTATGATAATTCAAAATGTAATAAGTATTTTAAAATATTTAAATAATATTTACTCAATTTGCAAAAATCAGAGCTTCACAAAAACATACATTTTTTCCCATCAGAAAGTTCAACACCATTGTTTATTTGTCTGTTTGTATGAGCATTTACATTTGTTTTTTTCATTTTAAAAATTTTATTTGCAAGCCATGATTTTTCTCATACTTTTATTCTCTACTAATTGGAATTTGGTTTTCTTAAACAAACCAAGCTCACAATGAAGCCAGGATTTCACATAAAAATACAGCATTAAACATTCACTTTTGTGTATGTTTATTAATGTTGAATTAGCTGACAAATATGTCAAGCAGCTGAAAGACAATGAACTTAGCTTCAGAGAGTTCATTAGACATTCCAAAACATTTGGAAAGAAGCTACTAAAATCCAGTTAACATATTTCCACTGGCTGGATTTCCACTCTTTCCGTTTACTTACATGGCAGAGACGAGTGGGGGAACAAGGGAGAGTGCCAAGGTTGTGAAAGAAAACGTCACTGCACACCTCAGAACTGCAGGTTTTTTGTGTGTGTAGACTTGTGGTTGTTAAAGCACTTATAGATCTACTGATCAGAAGTGCTAAATACAGGGAAAGCCATTATGTTTTCATGTTAAAAATCCTTCTGGTTTAGCTGTATGAGACAGTACAGATATCTCTACCAGAATCTTACAGAGATGCTGCAGAAATAATTTTTAAGTGTCGAAAGTGCATTTGAACTTCATACATGCAAAGTAGAAGGGCTATAAATGTAGCACATGATTTTAAACAACTGTTCTGTAACTCAGAAGGTCTGTGCCAGATGGGTAAAACAATACGCTAAATAGACAAATTAGTCTCTTTGGGACAAGAGACTTAGAAGGCTTTGTAAAGAGGAAGTCTTTGGTCTTCGCAAAACAAATCCTAAACTCAAAGAGGAAATAAATGACTTATTGGAAAAGTGAAATTAGTGGTTAGGTGTTGTGTAAAGATGAGATGCATTTTTCTGCTGTTAATGGTCTAAAATGCACATGTCTGTGGTCATCCCATGGTCAATTGACTATGAGAAATGTCCAGAGAGCAATTAATTTTATCGTAGACTTGCATTTTCAAAGGGGATAAATCATGTAATAAGTACCTTACCCAAATACATCTATTTTGGATGCTGGGTATTCATGGAAGTGAATCCAGCCATTGATGAGACAAAGCAGTGAGGAAAGGTACTTGATAAGTCTTTTGGAGGTTAGATCAATTTTCAGACATTAATTTTGAAGCAAAGCATTACTTCTAGTGTCTACAAAAAATGCTTTATAAAGGATGACCGCTTTCTTTGTTGCTCAAATATAGAATGTGGGTCACCTTTTAGGTCCATAGGCCATTATTATAGGAAGACTCTGTCTTTCAATGCTTAAAAAAAAGAAAAAAAATAAGAATGTATAATTCCTTTTATTTTCCATATCCACTAATCAAATGAAAATAATTTCTTGTCAACATTAAAGAGGGAGCAGAATGAGCCTAACTGAAGCTATTCAGTTTTATGGCTGGTCCATGCAGTTTACCTGAGATATAGATTTCTCTATCATCTTTGTTTGGTATTTGTGAAAAAAAACAACAACAAAACAACCACAACAACAAAACCCACCCAACCAAACAGCCAAAAAAACCAACAAAAAAACAAAACAAAACCAAACCCAAACAAAAACAACAAAAAAACCCACCTACCCCCCCCCCAAAAAAAAACAAATCAAAAATGTGTTTATGAATGGCATATTAATTTAATATGTCTAGTGATTTAAGCTTTCTGCCAGATAACTATAAAACTGACAGCAGCAAAAGCTCTCCAAAAGATTTGAAAGCTAGTGAACGCTAAAATTATTTATCAAAGAACTATATTGATTTTAATTCCATTTTAACAATTATGAAGTTTACAAAAAATGTTAAAAATAAAGCCTATTTATGAAATAAGTTCTTGAATGATTGGTGGCATGATTTGAAAGGAAAACAAACTTTTGGTGAAAACATCTCAGGATTCAGTAAACAAACAGCTTGTTAGGTGCAGTGCTTGTAAGCAGGGTGGAGTGACTTCTTGATCTTGCGGAAGAAGATTCCTCATTCTTTTTTTAATCAAAATGGAAAAGCAAGCCACATTTTAAGTTTATTAGTGATATTGTGTGAAGCACAGGGTTTACAGAATGAAGTCATCTTTCTCTGCTGGAATGGAAAGTACTTTTTGATTGCGTTTTTCCTGTTATTTATAGAGATGTTCTTTTTTTCCCCAAATTGCACCTAGAGAGAAGAGAAATGCAGTAGATAATTCAGTTGTTAATCAGTAATACAAGACAACAAAACCTGAAGGAGGCCTTAACTCTCTTTGAGTTGATGCTGACCTGAGGAGTCAAAGTCCTCTCATATGTGATGCCACGTCAACCACCCTTGAGACAGTGCAACACAGGCTCCTCTTGCTATTCTCACATTACTGTTACTCACAAATATTTGGGAGGATGCTAAACATTTGCCTTCAAAATGACTTCTGGAAATAGAAAGCTGCAATGTGAAGATGTACATGCACAAATGCTGTAAGAGTCTTTCCAAAGTCTTTAACCTCATATATCAGTACTGTTGATCACTTCTCATTTTTAACACACTATCAACAGTTTTTCACACTAATGGCCTGGCCCTGACTTTCACAGAGAGGGATCTGTGTCTGTTCAGCAAAAATGATGGGGAGTACACAGCACCAAAAGTACTACATTGGTTATGTCAGTGACTACAGCGGATGTCATAGCTTGGGCAAATAGCTCTAGTCACAGATACAAACAATTTTGCACTTATTGCATGCAAGTATAATTCTCAGCCTTCGTTGGGAAGGAAAAATTAAAGGGCAGTAAATTCAGTGAATAAATCCAGGCATTTATCTGTAATCTTGTTAACTGTAGGTAAAATACACATACTGGGGAACAATGGCATGACTCTAGGGGGATTTAGTTCAAAATTAATCTTATTTCACCCATTTTTAGCTAATTTCATGTACAGCATTCTTGTCTGAGTAATCAGAAGTCTTTTGGAACTTGGCATTGTTCCTTTCTTATCAGAGTAAGAATTGGTTTTGTGAAAAGCCACAGTTTGCCAAGTGACTTGTATCTGATTGATTCTTTCTTTGATTTTAAGCAAGAAAAATGAACAAAAATCTCTCAAGATACTTACATTTCAAGGAAGTTAGATGCTCCCATCTAATAAATTATGAGCTGTAATTTGGCTGTGGCTGTTTAAATGATAAATTACTTTCTTCTGACTGCAGCTTACATATTGAAAATATTTTTTCTTCACTATTAACATAAAAATATAATAAATCATACCAAAGATCCTTTAGAAATCCTTTTAAGTATCACCAAGTTTTATTTAAACAGTCTGCTGTATCATTAATAATGACCACTATCAGAGTCTTGTGTCTTATAATGGTGATCATGTAGTAGTGCTGAGTCCACTTAGCTCCTGTGGGGTAAATTCTTGACACTATTTGGCTTTCCTTTGTATCACCTGACCTGAATAGGGTGAATCTGTTGCCTCCCAAATTTCCCTCATGGTCTCTTTGGATGGCTGCAGGGCTGTGGTTGCTACCATATAGGAGAAGGGAGCCATAAGTGGATTTTTGAAGATGTTTTTCCACATCCAGCATATCTTGTGAAGGAAAGAAATCATCCCAGTGTTTGATCTTTTGTTAGACCATAATCTGTTTCTCTTTTCACATAAGGCAGAGTGCATGCACCTGGAGATGTAGAAACAAGTTGGATTTCAGTCTTTTTGTTCCTTGCAGAAAATGCAAGGAATTTTGATTATGTTTGGAGAAAAATCAAAGTTTAAATGGTATCTCCTGATTTAAGATTATGTTAAAAGACAGTAGCAGGTTACATATAAAGCTCTTGAATGTGTTTTATTAATTGCAGAAGCAGCCTGTAAAAAGTGAGCCCCTTATTTGGGAAATCTCCCTTTTAATCTTCTGAGAGTCTTCGAAGAATTCTAGTCTTGTCTTAATCATTTTACTTTTTCTAGACTTAAAATACTTTCTTTCTCTTTGCTTTTTATGTGTGTATATAGATTCATGTACAAATCTGGAACCAGGCACTGATGGTATTTCTTGTCTGTTTAGAAAGTAGTGATAGGTACTCCTGATGCAGAAGCAAAGGTTTTGCTACAAGTTCTTCTACAGAATGGAAAATACTTTTCATGTCTGCAGTAGTGCTGAATGTGGTGGTGGGGAATAAAGTGGTCCTTCAGTTTTGCCCCATAACTCCTCTTCAGCAGTTTGAGAAACTACAGTGAGACATCAGTCACAGTGACACCTGAGTTAGTTGGAACATTTTATTCCATTCCCACATCTTGTGTTTTCAGAGGATTATAGCATAAAAGCTATAACTTGAAAACAGATGGGAAATTTAAGTGACATCATCACTCCCTGCCCTCCTCCCCCAATATTTATTTAATTAGACAATAAAGAGTTACAAAACAATCAGAAGAAATCCTGAGCAGCAAGCCCAGGCCCTCAGTGCCCCCAAAGCAGCAGATTTTATTCAGTTTGATGACACTCACTTAGAGTTGCATTGCAGCACACACATATAGAACAGATCACACTTGCTACTGACACTTTGATTGTACTCTGTAGGATTTATGTTTAGGAAAACTCCCAGCCAGTGTTTTGGCATATCTTATCTGTAGGGCACTGCAGGAATAAATCCTGTGAAATGTAATCAAATGTTAATGGAAAATCCTTTGTGGGAGACATCTCCAATAGCAAGTTTTTATTTCCACCCTCTTCCCACTCCAAAAGGCTGTTTATTTACACAGGCAGATCTATACCTGCCACTTGGAGTTGCACTGCATTGTGTTTTGTGGAGACAAAGAGTGACATTAAGAGACAAGAACTGTGTAAACTTCTCCTAGACCCATGCCAATCTCTGCTGTGAATCTGTTGAAACCTTCTGACAAGGCCAGGGCTGGATCCCAAAACATGCCTTCCAGGATGTATCTCAGGGAAAAATCTCTCCAGAAGAAATACAGAAATTAGACTCTAACATGTTGGAAAGGCTTTGAACAAGATGAGTCACTGACCAGGCAGTGTTCTTCACCTGTCCCAAAGTACGTAGGTATTGACGAACACAGGACACATTTTGGCTACAAGTGGGGTGTATCCTTGGTCCTGTTTGTTTTTCTCACAGCATGTAGTTATAGTAATTAAGTTTCCTATGTGATGTTACGGGTTAAGTGGTGCTGAATGCTGGGCCTATGCCAGGTGCGTTGGGAACAGGGCCCAAGTGGAAATGAAGGAGAGCTTAACAGCCTCTCAACCTGGTGAAGGTCACTAGGTGCAGCTTGACAAACCTTCCAACTCCTCCAGTGTATGTTTGACTGCCTGCAGCTACAGTAAGGTGTCCCAGCACACAGCTACTGGGAACAGGAAGGTCCTCACAATATACCCTTCCCCTGGCTATACTACTTGATGTAGCAAGAGCTAATAGCATCCAACTGGTGCCCTGCTCAGTGAAGGAACTGTCAACGATGTTGTGTGATGGTGCCAAAAGAGCTGCTTTCTAGAGGACATTCCAACAAAGGGGCCAGGGCTTGCAGCAGGGTGTTCTGGCTTTGCACAGTGGTTCAGATTTCAAGTGCTTTTTCCCCAGCTCCAGAGGTAGCTGCTGGCGGTAGGCCAGCCATGTGCAAGTGGAAGGGAAAGAGTTCTTCAGCCCCATGCCTTCCTCACACATGGAGGTGCTCACCACAGCTCAGACCTGCAGCCCTTAGCTCTTTGCAGGCAGAGGAACAGATGTTTACAGGACAGGCTTCTGTTTCCTCTCGGGGAAGGGCCAGCAGTGTCAAAAAGGCCAGTTTGACCAGCTGCCAGTTGGATCCCAGAGGGAATGGGAACTTGGCAACAGGACCATTGCATAGGTGCAAATCTGACTTGCTGTATTAACATGTGTCCATGTAGCATAGAGGAAATAGTAACTTCTAGTTAACAAGAGTTAACTTTTTCCTCTATTTCCCAGTAGTAAAACAAGCACAGGTAATTGAGCAAGTTGCTATTTTAGGTCTATCCTTCTTTTTCTGAAGGGTGGAGGTAGGAGGATGAAATGAAGATTTTCTATTTAAAACTATAGCAATTCAGATCAGCATTCCAACATCACATCTACATAGAACCACTCATTGCACTCTTGCTTTCAATGTTATTTTTTCTCCTTAGTAGACTTTCCTTGAAAAAATATTTTCTTATAATGAATTATGTAGAAAAAGGTCATTGTGATAGACAGATTAAAATAAAATGGATAGGACACATAGTCTGGAATTCCTGGCAAACTCAGATCTGCACTACAATAAAAAAATCCAGCTTTTGAAAGTAAATATGAAAGTTTAGGCATGTTATAAATTTATAGCACTTTGCCTCATCTAGGAAACATTGTAAACTGCTGGTAACAACTGAACCGTCAATAAACACTATAGTTGTTTCTGCATTTCCAAAGCAGAAAATGAAAAATTAGGTGCTTTATCCACTTCCAGGTGGAACAATTTAAGCCACCTTTGTCCCTTATGTTTTATTCAGTCACGTTTAGACCAGCCTTCTACTCAGCTCACACAGAGTGTGAGCATTGCCTAGTCTTCCCATGGTGACATGACACTGAAATATTAGTAGCTAATTAGACTGCTTTTCCCTGGTAGCAGGCAGCTCCCATTTGTTTTAAAGACATTTGCTTTTGTTGTGCTGACGGAGAGGTTAACAGTGTTTGCGTAGATATCTGAAAAAAAAAAAAAGAACCACAAGGGAAATGAACTTAAAATTTACATCTTAGCACACATTTTTCTTCTTTATGTAATTTGGATGGAACTGAGATTGTCTGCTCATAAGATGCCTGGTACTGGGAATAGCAGGATTGTTATTATAGGCAGAATTGAAACACATTGGCAGAATCTGTGGGAAAGTTTGTCCGGTTTAGTCCTGGTTCTGCTGGATGGTGAAACATTCCTCAAGTAGTTAGTATGCTGGCCCAGGGACTGAAAAAGCAACTAAAACCTTCTTTTTTCTTTATCTTGTATGCTGAAAACTGACAAGAAGATTTGTAAGACAGATTACCTACAAGAGACGTTTACCCCTTCAGTGACAAACTGGTTGAGGTTAACAGCCTGGTTTCAAGTGAGGGACATGGGAAGGTGTATGATGTATCTAATGAGTACATAACATCCTACAGAACACCTTTCTTGAAGCATGTAATCCTCTGCAACATGTTTTTCATTTCTAGAAAAAAAAAACCACAAAAAAACCCCAAAAATCAAACAAACAAAACCCCCAAAACCCACAAAAAACAACCAAACAGACAAACCCACACAAAACCAAAACATACAAACAAACAAACGAAAAACCTCAAAACCCCCAAAACATCTGTTGCATTTGTATTAACCAGTGTTTACCAGTTTACCTGCTGTTTTGTAAGATATTAACTCTAGGACTACGGCATATAAACACAACCGTTACTATCGTAGTTCAAGAACGTGTTTCTTCTTCTGTTTGTTTATTTGTTTTCCTCACTGCATGGTGAACATTAGATCATCAATTCTGACTTCAGAATGACTTTCTCCTGAAACACTTGTCCTTACTTCTGGAAATTGAAAGAATAATTGAATTAAATTAAAGAACAATTAAACTTATATCTTCAAACTATCCTTACACTGTTTACATTTTTAATTTTAAAGTTTCAAGGTTGCTAGAGTAACTCCAAGTAGTACCTATTTTGGTAACCAAAAGTCTGATTAGCATATGCTTCTTGTTTCCAGCTTTTCAAGGTTTATGAAATTGTGTCTAGGGGAAAAGACCAAATTCTCACTTTCTTAGTGTAAGAACAGAAGTCATTGGGTTAGAAATGGTTTTACACTCTTAAAAATAAATGCTTTTATACATATATTAATACACATTATTTTAAAATAGAAGCTAGAAAAAGAGATTCAAGGCTTATATCAACTAAAACTTAAAAATTTGAATACTAGTCATCAGAAATGTCTTCTCTTATCCTTTTGCAGTATTTTTTCTTCCTTTACATGCTTTCACTTTTCACTTCTCAAGCTTTCATAACTGGGCCCACCTCAGAAGCATATGGGGAGAGTGACACAAGGGAGTCGGAGTCCAGAGCTAGGGGTGTTACAGCAATCACTAAGCTATGATTAGAATGAGACTAAGTTCATCTTCGGCTGGTCTTGATCAGTACCTCTAAAATTCTGAATTCTTCTATTCCACCATCTTGCTTTCCTCAAACTTAAGGTCTTTTCAGGCATGTGAGAAAAACAACATTGATAAGTAGTTATATTTTTGTTCAGCTTTCCTTTATTTTTGACAATATAAAAGAACCTCTCCAATAAGTTCTGCCTAGAGGAGGATTTTCATGTGACATACGCTCTTTGAAATGTGGCATAATAAAACTATGGTGCAGTATCTTGAGCAGTTAACAAAAGAGAATTCTTGTTCAGCAAGAAATTGTGTTATTTCCTCATTTATTTTATCCTGAGATAAAGCAAACCAAATGTCTTAATGTTTTTGAGGAATGAAGACTTTGGAAACATTAAAATGTTTTGACAGCATTTTATGATTATGTTGACATATCACAATATGAAAAATCAGTTACAGTAAATTCTCATTTTACTATGTGATGTTGAAATTAATGTCATAAGATCAGCTGATGGAATTGACCAAAAAAAAGTTTTATCTGTATCTAAACAAAAAATTTTGATGCTGTCAAAATAATAAAAGTAAATAAATAAATAAACAAATAACTTGAAAATATTTTGACACTTGTAGAAAAATGTCATTTCCTTGAGATGTTTTTATCTTGACAGGAATTGAATTTTCTGGTCTAACACTCATCTGTCAAAATGTTTTCACCCTGTATGAGTGATACCATTTTTGTAGCCAAACTTCTATATCAGGCTGAGATTCCACATTCAGTAGCACTGTATCTCACTGTCTCATCTACCAGGGCAGGTTTGATCTAGAGCCAGTCTGAGACAAGATTCAGATATTTGTCAAATTAGCTGATGCATGTGACACAGCTTTTGTGCTAGCATTAGGATGTTGGAGGGCAGAAGATACTTAACCTTGTTTAAAGCCTGGCAGGACAATGTTATTGCTACAGGATGTTTTTTGATAGAATTCACCCCGTGAATCTGCATTTTGATAGGACCTCTCAGCACTTTGCATCTTGAAATGATCATGTTTCTGATCTAGTACTAACATCCACAAAGACAGATCTTGTGGAGTGATGGCCACAGCCCAGTGCAAGCTGACATTCATTATGACGGGGAGAAGATACGTGTCCATAGCTAACATTGAAATGTCTCTTGGAAAAACAGCACTTGAATAGATTTTGTGTGGAACAAAAATTTTGAAGTGTTTATACGGTGTGGTTTAACAGACTCTTCTTTTCCCCAGAATCATTTAACGTGTTGCCTGAGATTCAAAAGACCAGAAAGAAAGAGATTAACCTTATTTCCCATAAAAACAAAAAACCGTCTAGTTCCCTATCCTGGTGATCAGAAGAGAGTGGGGCTCTGCACAGTTTTCCATGTACCCTCCCATAGCTCCCAGTATGATTACCTTTGGGGATCTCCTGAAGTTTCCTAATACTGTCATCTAGATTTTAAACCCCACTCCATTTAGTTTTATCCCTCACTGGCTGCTGAGGAAAGACAATATAATTCATACTACACAGCCATCTGACTGAAGCCCTGACCTGCAAAATGGGATATCCTGGAATGTGGGCTCACAGGAGGCGATGAAGGGGGAGGAATAACCATTCTCATTTTTATTTTATATTTAGCATGCACAAGTGCATTTGAGTAAGTTCGTCTTGGCCAAGGTTTTAGCTAAACTCTTCTCTCAACAATGCATAGAAAGTAATGAGTGTGATTTTATTTTTTCCTGTCATGGTATGCTTCAGGATAACTTCAGTCATTCATAAAGAAACTGGGGGTCGCAGATGAGGGTGATTCAGCATTGAGTACTTTTTAACTCATTTGTAATTTGAACTATAGAAGAAACAAAGAGAAAGGGTCCTAAGCCAAACATTTGTTGCCAGTATCTGTATCATATTAGTTCTGGAGTCCCATTCTTAGAAGTAATGGTAGAAAAACAGTGTGTTAAACACATGGGCCAGTTAGTATGGTACACAGAAAACCTAACATGAAGAGGCCACGTTCATGGGTTGTTACATATTCGCTTTTGTGTCATTTTTTTTTCCTTAATGAATAGCCAGGCTCCTGACAATTTTATGTCACTTTTATAAATTGTATGTTTGGGAAAGAGCTGTTATACCCTTACACCTGTATCCCAATCAGCTTGGAGCACTTTGGCTTTGATTTTCTTTCATACAAAACTTTTTTTCAGCTTTTTTGAAGTAACTGCTGATTTATGTTGCTATAAGTTAAATTATGCCCAGAAGGCATGGTATGTATTCTTTATACTGTCACATTTTATGATTAACAAAAGCTTTTGGCAAAACTTCGTTTAAAACTTGCCAGTTTTCCTGTGGATAAACAGATAAGGTTTTCTCACATAAAATACCTGCTGGAGTCACAGTATTTGTTTTCCAGAGTCATTTGATACTTTTTAAGGGTGACCATTATAATGAATTTGTTCCACTTGAAAATACAAAAATAAACCTCTTGTTCTGTTTTGGATAATTCTCCTTTAGTTACTCCTGGATTTCCTTTTAGTTTTATGGGTGTACACGTGTCTCAGCATTTTATGACATTTCCTCCTGCCTGATCCTATAAATTTTTTTTGTTCTCCTAATCATGGTACATGTTTGTGCAAATTCTGCATTGCCTGCAAAGATTCCACTGATGATTGTATCATGCTCAGTCATGCTGTGAAGGTCCTGGAGTAATACAAAGCCTTTCAGGGATGGAAGAGGACCTTGCAGTATGCCCTTGTCCTTGTGTACTATAAAACTCACCTACACAGGAAGAAGTAGGTGCACTGCCTTGCTCTTCTCTCACCCACTTCGTTACACTTTGTTCTTGTTGATTCAGCAATGAGGAGGACATTCATACTGGGCAGCAGTTCCTGTAACCAGGACAGGTTCAGCTGAGGAACCGAAACTCCTTTTCCTTACTCAACCAAAGCAGGTGTCTAGGACGAATGTTATTGCAGCTTTGTCTGTAGTTTACTTATGGACTCCATCCTGAGGAATCCCCTCCTCTTTGCTTGAATGCAGTGGGTTCTGCTGTGGTTTCTTGTATAACTGTGGGCAGGTAATGAGCTGCGCGTGGTGACCTGAGGCATTACTTGGCAGATGGCTGCAGCTTTACAAACTTGTGAAGGAAGAGAGGGAGATTTCTCTCTGTTCTTTGGATCTTGTGCTTAGGGATAGATCTGTGTACTTGTTCAGTGGGAAGATTGTTTCCTCCAGGACAAGCATTTCAGAGTTGCCAGGTATGCATGGAGGGGGAATAGGCTGCCTGGTTGATGCTGTGATTGGTTCTGCAGTTTCAGTTCACTGAAGGGTAGCTTACCTTTCAGTGTCATGGTGACTGAAACTGTGCCCTGTCCTTTGATAAGGAAGAAAACAGAAGAGAGACCACCAGATGTATCTATGCAACTTTTCTGATTTATTTTGACAGTAGTAGTTATTGTTGTCTTGGATGGCAGGTCCTACATCACTCCAAATGTCCATGCGAGGGGAGCAGCCATTACAAAGGTAGCAAGGAGAGGGATAAAAGTTCTTGACATCACCTTTTTTTAAAGTGCTGATTTTTTTCTGGGCATGGTGCATATTGTACATTCAACCACTTCCATGCTTGTCTCAATTTCTTCATCATAGTCTGGACTTAATATACAAGTGATAATAAAACTTTCTTGCCTGCCAAAAATCAGCCTTAGCTAGGATTTTGGATGGGAGCTTTTGGCCTTTCTGGCTCACATCTCACCCTCAGTAAATGGACAGTAACTGGAACTAACACAACTCACCTGTAAAGGGGTGTGAGAAGTGTTCATGCTCCCAGAGTATATTGTGTCCCAACATCAACAAGATTAAAGCAATAGTAAAATCTTCAGCAACTAAAGCAAGCATCTTATACCTTCAAACTAAACAGAAAGCAAATCGTCTGAGTAGGAGAACATAATCACTTGTCTGACCATGACGGCACTGTTAAAAGCCTAAGAGCAGTTCTCAAGGTAATACCACAAGTTACCATAATAAATGTGTATTATATATGCATTCCTGCTCCTTCCAAGCTGCATCAGTGGGTTATTTAATGTACATACACTGATGAAAATAACACTGTAGATACTATTCCAGACTTCCTAACACTAGGGTATAAGGTTGTTTTCCCTAAGACAAAGAACTGCAACATACGCAAAACTTTTCACAGTGATTTAGTGGATGTTTGGTTTGTGGCTGATTGCTGTCATTGAGCTAACCAAGTAATTAATTTCATAAATCAGATGGGAAACTGGTGGAGAACAGAGGTTAAAGTGTAGAAAGGAGAACCTACAGAGAGCAGACTGCTGTATTTCCATACTTAGTTGACACTGTGTGCAGGTTAGGTTTTATTTTATTTCTATATTAGCCATTCACACCTGCTGAAGTGGAATGATTTTTTTTTCAAACTGAGCCAAGCCTGAACAAATGTAACTTTTATCACTTTCCCTGCACTTTAGCAAGAAGTTTAGACTGAGTGGTAATAAAGACACCCAGCACTTTACTTTTGATAGCCCTGTTTCAAGCAACCCCTGTTCATTTTTGCTAGTCATCACTGGAATGCCTTATAGTTAAAATTATTAGAAGAGTCTGCCTAGGCAAGGAGGCATTCAGTAATCCCCAAATCACAACATCTGTTTGTATTTGTTAAAGCTGTATGCGAGACTGACTGGACAGCATGGTCCTAATTTCAATTTTGTGAAAAGAATACCTAAGTTCATATTTTAAGTTAGTAGGAAGAATCTCATCTTTAATGCTGGGCACATAAGAACAAAACACCTTATCACAATAGAAGTATAACTGGAACCAGTGGAAATGGAGCTGAGAAACAACCATAATGAAAGGCAATTCTTACATATGTGTTTATGTTGTTAGCATGTTTATACAAATGAAAGCACATGTTTTGTCATACATTTTCTGCCTTTGCCAGCTGTTTTTTCTTTAGCTGACTCAATCTGTTTTTTGTTTTTTAAGCTGGGTTTGCTGAAGATAGTCCTAAAAAAGAATATTAATGATATTAATAATTATTATCACATTAACTCTAGCAAAGCATTCAGTGGATCTCGTACAGACACAATGGGACATCTTACTGCCACAGATACAGTGCTGATGTGGAAGTCAGGGCAGAAGTGTCCCAGCCTGACCAGATACATATCTGAACATGTCTTGCTGTACCTGTAAATCTGTGTTCTAAAGGGCTTTGGCAACATTTTTTTTATAAGATCTCAGCATTTATTCAATAAATTGTTTGTAACAGCTTTTGTTTTTGTTTGGTTGGTTGGTTGGGTTTTTTTGTTTTCAGACTTACTGTAATTTATTTTCAACTGAATTCACCTTTTGAGATTTCTATGGCTACTAAGTAGGAAAACAGTCACTTTAGGAATGATGCCGACCATTTTCAACTATGCAGCTACATCAAAGTAACATTGGGAAGTTTGTGATTGTTACATTTCAGCCTGGACTGCATTTGACAACCCCTGAAAAAAAGAACAGATTCATGTGTCACTGGCTTGTAAACTATATCCTTTCCTAAATCCCATTGCAGAAAAATAGAATAGGTTCCCAAGGGACTTTGAAGAAATATTAGAATAGTGACCAAAGAGGTTTCGAAAGCTTTCTGTTGCCTGGGATAAAACAACAAAATTTCTGTCAATCTTAAAGGGGGACTCAGGGGAACACCCTCTTGACAATTGCAATTAAAAAAAAAAAAAGAAAAAGAAAAAAAAAAAAAGGAAAAAACAAGTAATTCTCTCTTCCTGAAGACACACCTCAGAAATATCAGTGGAGTCTGTTAGGAAGACTATAAAAATTCCAATAAAACCTGTGTAGGATGGGGAAATGAATGATTGTTTAAAAAACCCTGTAACTTTACAAATCGATGCATCTGATTTTAATACAGATGGAAACAAATCTCAGGGGAGTGTTTGTTTGTTTGTTTGTTTTTGGTTGTTTTTTAATTACAAAACATCACTTGAGGGAATAGACACATGGAAAACAAATCCACTCAAAGGACAGAGATGATATTTTTGGAGATTCTTCTGCTGCTAATTGAGGAAGCAAAAAGACAAGAGAAAACAGAGATGGTGCTGAGAGGTGATGTTTTTATTTGGAGAAGAAAGCTCTGGTTACCTATGATGCTACAGTGCCAGATGGTTAGGTTAATATGGGAGTTATGGGCCTTCATGACCCAACATTTGGCAGGATTTATCAAGTTGCCTGTGAGCTAGTTGAGAGACAGGAGGGTCTTGATATGGAATTTCAGTTTATGAAATTTGACAAATAGAAGACCTTAACAGTAATAACTTTAAAATACGAGTTGTGACATAAATAATAGGAATGAAATAAGTGAAATTATAAATGGCAAGGGAATATGTGGTACCAGTCTTACCAGTTGGTGCACCTATCCTTATGAAAGTGCTATTTTTCCAGAGGATATCTCTGCAAGAAACAGGTGTGCAATAAGACATGTTGAAAGGGAAGACAGTAGAAAAACATTTTCACTTATGATGACTTAACCCACACTTTTGAATTTTTTTCAATTAAAACCAGGTTTTCATAGTATTTCCCCACATCCAAAATAAACTATTTCTTTTTTTTTTTTTTTTCTGATAAATTAATATTTTCCCACCAAAAATACTAGTTCTCAAAGGCATGCACTTTTTCTACCGGAGTTTTGTTTTAATTTGAAAACACATTTTTGTAGAAGAAGATGATGTATTATGCCAAAGAGCAACAACTAAACAGGCACAAGTATGAATAAATCTACCAAAAGTAATTTTATATTTTATGTTTTCTACCATTTCTTTTAATTTCATCTTTGCCTCACTCCTTTGGCTGAGGCACATAGGTCCTTTAAACTCTATTTCGTTCACTCTGACACTGGTTCAGCTCTCACATAATAAATCCTAAATGCTAGTAGGCAGCAACCTCACTCAGGGTGGTCCAGAGTCTCCTTGACTTCTGGTGCTGGTTATCCCTGGATCTGAGGCTGAGGCTGGGGACAGCCCTGGGAGGAACTGAGTGAGTGGCTTCATTTCCCAGGCTGGGCTATTTTGTTTCCACTGCCTGCTACTGTGTTTCAGGGCTGCTTCGTGTGTGCATGTGGAGGTGAAACCTTCATCACAAAACCTAACTAGCATATTGCAATACAATGTAGTGAGCATACAGCAAACTGAAATGTTTAAACAGTAACCATGAAACAAACAATTTTCAATTAATCAAAATATTTTATTCTACAAAGAGATAACACTCAGTATTGCCCTGGATTAAGTCAGTTTTCTATTTTATTCAGAAGAAATAATGTGTTCTTCATAATAAACTGGTTCTGTTGATTGGAAAGTAATTGAAGAATAGTAGATAAACAGTTAGAAATTGATTTTCAGCCAGTTATTGGTGTTTACTTAATAGATATAGTGGCATTGGTTGAGGGTGCTCAATGAAGTTTAGAAAACAGTAGTTACAAGTATAAATCCAAAAACTAATACTTTTTTGGGAAAAAAACATTAAATCTGGTCAGTCATCACTAAGAAGCTATTTAGAAAGTAGCCTAAATGACTAAAGAAAGCTCTAAAGATTACTTAGAAAGCTTTCTTTTGAGATTATTGAAAGGGGTCAAATAAAAGGAAAGAAATGCTACAAACACATCACACCTTGGGGAATGAAAGTAAATGGCTATTCCTTATTTATACCCAAATACCTGCAATCGCTCCTGAAGAATTGTATTTTACCAGACACAAGTTAGCAAGGAAGATAAAATTTAATCTTTCTTTTAGCTGGGGCACAGACTAGACAACCTCATGGGCTCTTTCCATCTATGTTTTTCACATTTTTATACCTCAAACCTATTAAGTTATTCTTGAAGTCTAGAAAAATGCACAACGATCTAGGAAGGTACGCCTCCTATAAATAGAAGTATTATTCAAGGGACACTTTTTCCCCAAAGTAGGAACAGTCTTTTATGACCAAATACAGGACAAGCTTGCAGCTACTGTTCCTGCCCTTGGCAGGGGGATTGGACTGGTTAATGTTTAAAAGTCTCTTCCAGTCCAAACCATTCTATGATTCTATGATTATTAACTTGTAAACAAAATATGAAAGCCTTGTGAAGGTAAGGGGCTACTGACCCAAGATTTTAAGAACATAAAGAAATAAAATTATTTTTGTAAAATAATTATGAGTATTTATAGTTGAAGTGGTGAAGTTGTACAGTACATAAGTTAGCTTCTTTAGACTTCTTTGAATGATAGATGTGTCGGTAATATGGTATCAACTACAATTTAAAATAGATCTAAGAATGACGAAAGTGCTGTGAATGCTAAGCAGTTCTTCTTTTTATCTTTCTAAATTGTTTTTATAAAATATTCACCCAAGAAAATTAGTTCATCTGCTAGAAATCTTCGAAGAGTCTGTACTTGCAACCCTTTATTTCCATTCAATATTGAGCATTAAGGAATTAAAAAAAAATCTTAAAAGTTTTCAATACTTTTTTGAACTCCACCTGTGTTTGGATTTTATGATTCACTTATCTATGCTGCACAATCATATTACAGCAATCTTTCATCCATTAATTGAACAGCTTTGACAGATTGAAAAGAAATAGAGTTTTATATTGTTTTACTTTACCCAAATAATTTTAAGTGTCTTTAGTATTTTCAGAAAGAAAAAAGTTATAGAATGAAATTACATTAAACAGGGTGCCAAACTGTCAGAAGAATGCTTAAGTTCTTAAATATATTACCCTGTTTGGCTTTGAAAACAAATAATTTGTAAGGGGGGGTGGGGAGGAGGAAGGTGCAGGGAAGTGATCTCAGTTAGGGAGAAGGAAGCAAAAGTTTAATTGTCTTAAAAAATGTGGATATGGTGAACCATATTATTTATTATTGCTTTATCAGTGTAAAGTTTTCTTTCTGTGCAAATATTCATGGTAGAATATAGAAGCAAATAAAATAAATGGTTTGAAGATTTCATATAGAGATGTAATTAGAAAGTCTGAAGTAGTGTTTCCACCTTTCTGCTGTTACTTGTCTTTTACATACATTGCAAATTGGTACGTCCTTTTGTATGAGAAGTATACATAAATGTATACACATTCATACATGCATTTGTGTGGTCATGGAATTAATTATCATACAATCATGCACAAACTTATGAAAGACGTAGGAAAGTACTCGGCAAACCTCAGTTCTGGCATTCCTTAATTTCACATGCTCTGTAAAAAAATGTCCTTTAACCACAGTTCTTTGATATATCAAGATGATGACTCTTGTCTTCATATGCTGCCATATTGTTGGAAACTGAAGCAGAATTACTTATCAATTGATTGGTTGTTTGCTGCAGAAATTGTCTGGTTTAACAACTGCTGAACACATATACTCTGCTCAGGGGAGATGCTGGCACTGGGCTGAGATATTAATAATTAATAGGTCATGTAGAATGTTTTTGTAAGTTTCATTTGATGTTGAATGTCCCTTTGCTCCCACTTACCAAATTTCAACTCACAGTAAAAATCCATTCTTCTTGTTAACATTCTTCATTCAGTTTCCCATGTCAAGGGTCAGACCTGGCAGCTCTTGATTGTACTGTAACTTATTACTATGGAAACAATACAGTTGATAACAATTACTTGGGTAAGAAGTGAACAAGGGACTTTACAAACTAACTTTGAAGTGATTACTTCACTTGTCTGCCTTTATCGTGATAGTAACCACTAGTGAAATACTGAGCAAGCTTTAAGAACCTGAATAAACTGAATCATGATACTGTGATATCAATTTTCCTGGTTTTACAGTGAAATCTGCACTCCTTATTGGAGTCCTTGGTTTTCAACTCTCACTATGTTTTCTCTGTCTTTAGTCCCCACAAGCACCATCTCAGACAGAAATGGATCTTTACTGCTAGCTTACTGTTGATTACAGAAATGGCCCTGACCCTCCAAACTCAGTACCCTTTTTCTGTCCATCAGTTAGACCAAGATGAAGGAGGAGCTAACTAGTTCAAAGACAATAAAAAATGTCAAAGCTCCAAATCTTAGCCTTTCTTTTTAGGATCATTGTAACTCTTACTTGGTTTGAGTAGTACAGCTGGCCCAATCTTCCTTTTTAAAAACAAACAAACAACAAACAAGCAAAATAAAAACACAAAGAGAACAAGAATTTTATCACATGATTCAGGTTACTCTGACTGTTCTATGTTATCAATAGCATGGTTAATCTGAGCTACCTGTGAGGAAGATTATTCAGACAAAACCAGATCTACTAATTTAATTTTAGCTGTCACTGATTTTTGTGCTTTTCTGCTGAAGAGAACAAAATATAAAATCTATACAGTGTTACAATGCACATCATAGGGTAAATTACATTATAATAATATAGGATAATTATATTTATTTATAAATCTATACAGACATATAGAAGAGATGCCATATAATTGATTTGTGAGGATTTTGCTTTTGTGGCTGGTAAAACAGTAGTGGCAGTTTGCAGCATACCACTGGTTGTGGGTATCCCCAGTAAATCATGGTGTTATTGCATCGGGTTCTGACAGTGCTTTTTCTGCTGCAGGATGTTAACTTGTCTTGTTTCTGGGATTTTACTGCAGGTGATCCTTAATTGTTTTCTCAGTATTATGGAGCTAATACCACACAATGGAAGGTTTGCTTTAAACTTATCTGTCATCACAAATTAGCTAGCCTTAAAAATGGCTTTGTGTAGAGTTACCTGAAATATGTATTAGAAACAACAATCAGAACGGCTGAGCCATCTAAAATTTTATAATGCTACATATGTGACACTGTACCAGCAAAGGCACAAAACCATCACAAATGGTTCAGGCTTATTGATAATGGTATATAAAAGTTGATTAAAACCAGTTTCTAAGCATGTTAATTTGAGGAAAGTGAGTGTTATAATGTACTAATATGAAAAATGCCTAATATGCCTAATATGAAAAAGACTTGCATTTTGTTTCATCTGCAGCTAATGTGATGCACATGGGCAGATAAAACAGGCTTTGCAACTGTAATTTAGTAAGCAGTAGAGAATGTTTAGTTATTCTGCATGTGTCTAGTAAGCATGTCAACAAGAAATAAAAAGACTATCTATAGCCTTTACGAGCAAGACTGAGTGTCTGAGTGTCTGGTTACTGAGCTGGTCCCAGCTGGGACCGCTGCCACAGCTTGAGGACTCCTGCCCTGGCAAAGGAGGAGATAGCTTTGTCCACTACTGCCTGGCACCATGGCAAACCATTCCTTTGCATCCGCCTTTATGGGGCCTGATGCAGCCTCAAATGGTGGTCAGATGGCAACATAATATACTTAATCTACTGCTCTAATTGTTTTAACTGGTTTAGAACCAAAATAAGACAGCAAGGAATGGTGAAAGAGTGGTTCCTATGCAGGCCATACAGCATGCATCACAGACTGCTGTTTAAAATGCCATGTGTTTGTAGGTTGTGCAAGATGCCAGTGTTTACTGACTATGAAATGGAAATGCCTAAAGCTGAAGGCTGGCTCCACATAAAGGTTTATTTCATGCAGTTTATGTGAATTGCTGAATATTACTACTAAAAAAAAAAAAAAAAAAAAAAGAGTGTGGACATTTCTACTGGTTTATGTTCTGTTTGGGAAATTATAGCATATACCCATGAGATTTTCTTTACTCAAAATGTTCTTGGACAAGTGGTTTCCTCAGTCAGGGAATAAGGTTTTAGAAATAAAACATTGCAACTGAAATAGCTACCAAGTATCTGTGTGGAATGAGAATACATTATAACTGATAAATTTAGCATTTAATCAGAAGATTGTAAAGTCAGATTTGGTGAAACGGAGTTTGATAACTTCAAGCTCGTTCTATTTCAGGCATGCTGTCAGTAAGCAAAAATACCAAAGGTATGAGAACCATTACAGTGTATGGTGTGATGTACTGGATAATGTCCTCATCATTAAATTAGGCTTGATTTTCCCTTTCTGTAGTATGAATTTCATATTCATTTAAATTAGGTGACCAGAACAGTTAGTTCTCATTTACTCTCATGCAATTCAGAAGAGAATAAGTCCCTAACTGGGAACAGGGAACTGCTTTGGGTAGTGCTGCTTTGTGCCCTGGCATTCTCCCTTTCGATCAACAAAGTTTTGGGTAACTGCAGCCTGAAACACTGTGCAGGTGACCCCTGGCAGGAGCTACCTATGTTGCTCCTGCAGGGAGAGACAAGGAGAAACCAGGTGTGTCCTAAGGCTGGCAGTTTTGGCCATCTATGACATCCAGGACAGAGAAGAAAAGAGGTAGATCTTGAGTATCAGTGGCATTAGTCTGGAGGCATGGGATAGGTAGAGAGCTGAAATGAAAATGCACATTATGGCAGATGGAAGAGAAAGAGGCTCCTGAGTAGGTTTGGGTTCTCAGAGGTGCAGATGGGTCACTGAGAAGTGACATCTCTATAATGCAAAAGAAAAGATGGTGGGGGACAGAAGGTGACGCAAACGTGGTAGGTCTGAGCTGGAAAGCAACAAAGGAGAGATATTAAGATAGGGGAGCAAGAAACTAGAGGCTCAGGAAGAAGGAGTTTAGGGGATGGGAACTCCAGGGTATGGGGCCTGTATTTTGAAAGGGACTATGAATGGAAGGATCCAGGAGTTTGCACTAAGGTGAGTTTGAGGCATCCTCAAAAAGCACAAGTGCCTTTGGCTGGTACTTCAATTTGTAGACAAAGATTCACATTTTACCATTATCTTCACAGGAGCTTTTCTCATCCTTAGTTCTCTTGTACGTGTCCTTCTTTTTAATATTGGAGATATGAAGGTCCTAAACTGAGAAAGTATCTGCATGGTTAGCACCAGTTTAATTATCAACACTTCCATGGATGCCTTAAAGTGTAGAATTTCTGGGATAGACTAGAAACAACTGTTCTTAAGGCTGCAGCAAGGGTAGCACCAAAGAATGACCAGAGATCCTTGGGAAGAAGAGATACAAATGGTTTTGAAACTGGCAGATAAGCACAGGCTGGAATCCATCTCTCAAGGTACGTTATCAGTTTGGTAAAAGCTCCTTTTGTTGACCCACTCAGAAAGTTAAAATTCCCTACGTGACAACTTGGTATTACCAGTTATATGTCTTTTAATTTACTCTGATGGACAAATATATATATTTTTCCTTAAGTTTGAGAAACCTGGGGACACAAATACCAAGCACATAGATCTACATAAAGGCTAACAGCAAAAGGCCATTTCCTACCATTTACGGTAGGAAAATCCTCTTGGAGACGTCAGGGGAACACAGGAGCACTGAAGTATGTGTACGCATGGAAAACACATATCTTTCTGCATTATGACAACTCTATTTTTATGTCTACCGTAGTCAAACTAATTTTGGAACTTCTATCCCACAGGAAACTTGTGTATTTTAACATCTGCTTTTTTCCTCAAATCAGAACAAAAAAAAAAATTATAATGAAAGCTCAAAAAAATGTGAACCCAGAGACATTTTGACATTCCTTAAGCTGTAGCATTATCTCTCACCTTATTAAAATAATCAGAGATGCTTTATTTTTTTTTTCCTTTTCAAAATTAAGTTCCATTTTCTCACAGTGGCACGTTACTTAACAGAGACCGGACTTCAAAGTCCTGAGTAATGCTCCTGTGCCCTAACATGCCTGCTGCTAGAGCTGAGTGCCATATCCATGCAGACACCACAGGTACCACTTTGTTTTGAGCTATGGAAGACATTAGTCCTGCCTGGAGCCTGATCTGTAGAAGCACACTCTAAGCTTTGTTCTTACAAAGTGATGTGCAGCTGGTGTGTTTGAAACAGTATTCCTGGATTGTTTTAAATAAAAAGGGATATGAGATACAGACCTGAAAAAAAGTCTCATTTGTTTTTCAGTGGAAAATCTTGGTCCATCTGGGTGATTTTTTTGAAGTGTGCATTTTCCTCATCTTTGCAGAAGCAAAGACTGTGGATGTAGGAACTCTGAGTAATTCCCTTCTCTCTTAGCCACACTGTCTGCATGGCTTCCTGCTCCCCATGAGAACCACCTTTCTGTGAGCAACCAACAAGCCACCATCACCTGAAGCCTTCACAACAGCAACATCTTTGCATAGGGACAGCACCTCCAGGGGAAGTGGCTCCTGGATTTCTTCCTTTAAAGTATTCCTCTTACCTTGATTGTACCATGTCATAAAACTTCTCTAATTTCAAAGGCCATTGCTGTGCCTTTGTGAGGCCTTTGTTAGCAGGTTATTTTGACACTGAAGGGATTTGGTTTTGGCATACAGACATGCATGTTACCTAGTCTATGCACTGCACATGCGTGAAGAAGAGATGTGATGCAGGAGGATCTTGTGTGAGCTTTGTGGTTATGGATAAACACACTAATGGTGTGGCCTTGGTGAAAGATATACTTAAGATTTCGTGGGCAGCTTACACTGTTATACGTGGATAGAGAGAACATACTGAGGATTTATAATATATTTCCGTTGTTTTGAAGGCATGGCAAATATTATATTACCTGCTGTAGGATGTTGCCATGGTTGCTTACACATTTTATTCACAGTGACTTACACAGTTTACAATTGCATTTGAGATCAAGTTCTCAGGCAGTGTAAATTGATACAGCCATATTTAAATTATCTGCCTTACGGTAATTTATACTGACTAGGAGCTGGGCTTCTTACAATTTCGGTTGCTAATTGCTAAGGCAATTGCAAATGTTCCTATTTATGAAAAATCCTGACATTAAGATCAATTCCTTTGAAAAAAAGGAAGTTCATGTTGTGTTTAATTTGATTTAAATCAATTAGACAGAAGCTGAATGTATAGACATGTGTTCTGTTAGTATTCTAATTAACAAAAACAACTCTCCTCTGACAATGTATCTTTCCACCTCCCCCAAGGAAAGCTAATTTAACAAAGTTTCTTGATTAGTTTTCCTATCCAAAACCATGCAAACTTTTGGGATAGGCAAATAAGCAACTAATTTGGCTGGAAAAGCACTTCTGTGATAGTCTGAGCAAGGGCAAGAGTAGTTGCATACTTCCACGGTAGAGTTGTATTATATTTAGCTTTGGATGTACTATTTGTTATAAAACACTTCTCCTGAAAAACTGTCAGTATCTGGTATTGTGTTCCAGAATAGTCTATACTTTGATTTTAAGGTTTTAAGTGAAGATGTATATATTCTGGCTGCTATTGAAATGGACAGACAGTTGATGACGGCTACAGCTGGGGAGTGAATTAACTGTAGAACAATCTCAGTTCATGCTTTTGAGAAATGGTCCAGACAATCGTTCCTTAAAATAAGATAATTTTGAAAAGGAGCAGCTTCTGGCTCCTGGTTAGGATAAGTTTGCTCAAATATTGTCAAGGATGAATCACTTATATAACCAAAGTATTTCTGCAGTTGGTGGTTGTTAAAAATATCATATGTGCAGCATACACTTTTATTAAAACATCAGAGGAAACATGATTTTAAAGTAGAGGGGCTGAAACCTCATGAGATTTTT
Organism: Columba livia; assembly: GCF_036013475.1. NCBI lineage: Eukaryota > Metazoa > Chordata > Aves > Columbiformes > Columbidae > Columba > Columba livia. The sequence goes on along the minus strand of NC_088604.1, from coordinate 35,731,650 downwards.
CTCTAGCCATATTTCCAGCTTTGTAAGATGTCTTGCATGACGTGATTAATATCGCATGTGCATCCCATTTTTTATAGTCTGAAACACTGGAATAAGCGTGAACACTTTTTGGTGCTTAAATGGATCTAAACCAAATGTTTTGAGGTTTGTCCATCCTATTTCATTACAAAGCAATTGGACATTTCCAACTGCAAATGATTTTATGGTTTACTGTGTTCTACTGACAAACCTTTGAAGAGAACAGATTGCCCCATCACTTAGCAGAATTTGGACAGCTAAGCTTTTTAGGTGACCTGGAAAAGATTCCTTGGAAACAACTCTTTTTATCAGTAACTTTAATGGACTTCTGCTAAAGTAAATTAATTTGGTCTACTGTACAATTTTCAATAAATGGTATTAGTTTAATATTTAGTATCTGCCCACTGTAAATGAGAAAAGGCAGTGCCGTAAGTTGACAAAGAAATACTCAAGACAGCTACAAATGCTTGAGAAATATCTTCAGTTCTTTCAACAATTGGACAAGTAATCCACATTCTTTAAAAACACTTGAAGTTTATTGGCATGTGAACTGCTTAGCTGAATGGATAGATTAAAAAGAATGAAATATTGTGCAATTATGTTGGGCGATTTCTTTCTCCTCCTTATTCCGGGAATGGTCTGGTTAATTAGCATGCTTTAAACTCAACATTTGGCTGTCTGATATGCACAGCTGTACACTTTGTGCTTTGCTGGTGATCCAGCCACACAACATGCCACACTCCAGCTGCTTTCTGTATACTGGTAGAAGCAGTATCTTTATTGATTCATTTATTTTCTTTTCTTTTTTTTTTTCTTCTTTTTACTTTTGTGGGGGGTTTTGTTTTGTTTTGTTTTGTTTTGTTTTGTTTTGTTTTGTTTTCTCATCTTCTTTATAATTCACAGGTCGAGAACTTGAATCATTGAATTTTAGCACAAAGTTATTTTACCTTAGGTGAGTTTTCCAGAGATGATGTCCTGTCAACCATAAGATACAAAAGACGCTAATGAAAAAGAGCTTTGGCAGTAAGTCCTAGCTACAGGTAAAATCATACATCAAAGAAGATGCATTATTGTGGTTTCATGGAGTATAAACAAATTATTTTAATGTAGCCAGGTTTCTGTCATTGCCAAGCTTTTGAACAGTTGAAAAACTTTTCAAGTGTTCCATAAGACAGAACATGCTTAATATGTCCCAGCTTTGAGAGGGTGTGATAGATGCACATTTTAAATTACAGAATCTCAAGGATCTGATGAAGATACCTACTCTAAGATTAGAGACTAGATTTAACTATATCAAACTTGTGTACTGATCCAACTCTACATATGTTTTGTGTTCCTCAGAAAGAGCTGGTTTCATACATCTGTGTATGTCATCTCCAGGGCAGCAGATGACCCTTGTCTATAATATTATTGACTCAACTAGGATTTTTTTCTGCTATATACACAAGCTACAAAAAAAAAAAAAGGCAGGGGCGGGAAGAAGTCACATTCTGCACCATCACCTTTCTTATCTTAATTTGTTCCATCTTGATTTCTTATGAAACATTTATGCAATTATACAGCTGATAGTGGATTCCCAAGAAACGTCTATCGTGTTGGGCAAGGACTCTTTTCTGAAAAATGGTGCCTTTGTAAGTAGGAGTAATGCTTTTAGTGTGAGTTTTTTCTGTTACCATGAAAAAAGGTTACAATGCTGGGGCATTGTAGAAGCTTATAGAAAGTCTGCAGCTGGATTTAAACGATGTTTTCAGGGCTCAAAATGGCCCCACTCTGTGAGTCAATGCCTGTGTGTGCCTGGATGCCACCTGGGTGTAGAGAGAAGTTTCAGTGGAGCAGGAGGAGCTCTCCACTGTGATTCCCGAGCTGGCCAGCGTGCCGCAGCCCTGGGGTGGGGTGAGACTGAGGAGACCCGGCGAATCTGTCAGGGCGACAGGAGCCAGTGTAGTCATGGCCTCAGCCATGGGATGTGTCCTGTCCTGGTGCTGCAGTACCAGCTTGATGCAGGCAGAGCTGATAAATAAAAACAGGAGTATAGATAAACCACCAGGCATGGCCCCAGGAGGAAACTCCAAGGATTCTGTGGGGTGCAGCAGGACCAGCTGGCATGGAGACTTGGAAAGAAAAAAAGTGCTTGACTGGTGTCTGCTCATCCTAGGTCCAAGGAAACAGGTTTTTGCTCACAGTCTAGAGGGATAAAGCCATGGAGAAAGGTAAGTCAGACTGGTTCTACCTATTGCTCCTAAGAGGAAACCTTTTAGTATAGTTATAAATGTCAGCTCTCTGGGTCAAGCAATAACATATTATATCATCGTAAACAAGGGGCATTTCAAAAAATTGTGAGGGAAGTTTGGGACTCAACCGTACATATTCACATCAGTTCATATATAAATTCAGTCATTTCTCAGACTTCCTTAGTACCAATTTATTCATACTTCAAACTGAAGATATGAGACTTATGACTTTTAAGTACTGGTTAGCTAGAGCCTGTAGAAGTGTGTGTGCTTTTCTGTGTCAGTGGAGCACAACATTTCCGTCCTCTCACTGTGGCTGTTCAGATTTTACCTTCTCCCAAGACAGCACTGCAATTGGTTCTTGCTATAAGGATGGATGCTGGCATGTGAAGACCGGCTTGCTAAGCCCTGAAATAAGAACTACAGCTTGGTTCTCTGTGGCAAGAAAACACCTGTCTGATGCAATAACAAATGTTCACTCATAATCTGGGCCAGTTTTTAATGAAAATTAAGAGTTAAAAGCCTTTATGTTTCTTTTTTAATTTCCTATTCTTACCCTTTCAGACCTAAGCACACTACTGCAGCTGGCAGAGCTCTGAAATACTGCAATTAGTCACACTGGTGACTACCCTGAAAACAATAGTGATGGGTAGGCTTGCTCATGTGTCAAATGACTTCTGAATGTGCTGGTCTGAGGGAAGTACAAGTCACTTTGACCCTTAATGACCACCATGCATTAGCTGCTAATGGGAAGGACTGTGCGTGCCTGGGCAAATCAGTAGGACAGAAAAGCCTTACTCTGCTATCTGCTTAACACCCAGGACTTTTGCAGCATAAGAATTTCTAAACAGGAATTAGACCCCTTGAAAATTATGAATCCCTTTAAAATCAGCAGAGGATGAGGGCTGCCAACATCTTAGAGAACAGCCAGAAAATGGGTTAGTTTTGGACCTTACTGGGACACAGCACCTTTCTGTGCTGGAGGAGGGAGAAAAGGCACAGGTGAGAAGCTGAGGAGAAGCAGCAAGAGATGCTGATCGCCTTGAACTGAGGTGTCCATTGTAGTATATGTAACCAGGGATACTGATTCTTGTCTGTGGATGCCATACCCTGGCCTTCTGAGTTGCCTCTGTACCATGTTATTCAAAACTGCCCAGGAAGCTCATTCTATTGCCTCTTTAAGGTACTTTTACAGCAGGAGCACAGGGCTGAAAATTATGTTACTTCATCAAAGTGTACCTGTATGTCCTTTCCAAAGAAATAAAACCAAAAAGAGACAAAGGGGAAACCAAAATATAGATATTATGTTCCAAATTAACTGTGCATGCACTCAGGGCGAGTGGGGAATATCCTATTTCAATAATTATTTTTGCTTATTCTTTATTCTAAAAAAAAGTAGGTTGCTTTTACAACCACTAACTTTCTCCTCTTAAATGAACTCTAGAATCAGTTTGTTTTCACGTGTAACTCATTTCTTCAGCTGTTAAGTGTAATGTCAGAGGATAATGAGCTGTTTATGTATCACATCAGAAGTATGAGCTGTTTCAGTCATGTCTGGTAAAGTATTGTTTGCTCAAGTAAATGAGCTCTTAAAACCTATGACGTTTTCTTGTAGGAGTCCTAAGCAATACAAAGGGTAGAAATATAAGCACTGAAAACCATAAAGGATACATTTTCTGAAGAAAATGGTTATTCTGAGTTCTCCATTGAGGTTGAATAGACTGACTATTGAACTGTAACAATGCATACTAAAACAATTATAAAACTCCTGCAAAACTACTTACTAAAGTTGCAGACCCTGGAAATATCCTTTCCTCCCCTGAATGGCTGCTGCAGATAGCTTAGTGCCTTGCTGACTGAGCTGCTGGATGGAGAGCTCACATGCCTTCCATGGAGAGGTCAGGTTTTACGTGTTCATAGATGTCTGCTTAAGTCCTCTGGCTCCATTCTCTTAATATCTTGAGGCTTAGCATAGCATTTAGATAGATGCAACTTCTAATTTTATTTTTAAGAGGTGTTTCCCTCACTCAGATGACTGGTTGTGAAACAGGAGGTAGTAAATTATATAGGGCAATGGATTCTTGAAAAAAACACATGGGCCTACTTCCTGAAGATTAAAATAAATAAAGGTTCCCAAGAAATCTGATTTCTATGACATCATTTTACTTTGCCTTCACCAGGACTTCTTTGGTGAAAGGTTAGGAGATCTTTTCTTTTGTCATATTTTCAGGATAACAGCAAATTAGAAAATACTAATCGTCCCATCTTCCTCTCCCTCAGGAATAATTCAACTTTCATTACCTAATTTTTAATTTTTATGCTGAGATAAAGCCATAGCCAGACCAAGTATGGGATTTTTCAGGTACGTGCACCTCTGCTCACGAAAATATTTTGAAGTTTCTTTTTGTGCTTATGAAACCTGCATTTGAAAATATAAACCAACATGACCTTTGAATTTCTCTCACACAACTCTGTGAGTGTTGTTTGAGCCACTTAGTTCTCACAGGTAGTCTGTATAGAAAGTTAAAGAGGTTCATATCAATTGAAATAGATTCTATTGACTGGTCTAAGTACTGGTCATTATAAACTAGATCAGATAATACCTGTTTCAGACAGGTTATGTCAGACAGATCTTCAAGAAGAAAGCCTGAGGTTTGGAATGGTGAACTGATCTTTTTAATTTAATTTAATTTAATTTAATTTAATTTAATTTAATTTAATATAATTTTATTTTATTTTATTTTATTTTATTTTATTTTATTTTAATTTTAATTAACAGCATTCAACTGTATGATGTACCTAAAGAAAGATGACATTTGGGGGACTATTTGAAATTTTCTGTCAGAATATTTCAGGGGATTCAATTCTGTGGAGTTTTATCAGTGACAAAATTTTAATTTTCTGCCTTATACTTGGAAAAATTAGAAAAAAAAGTTGGCCTCGCTGATTTTACTGGGAGCAGCCATCCACCCCTGAGCTCGCTCATAGTGAGTTGCCAGGTCATTAAGAGCTTTGCAGAGAAAGGGATGCAGAGGTCAGGTCAAAACCATATTCCAGTCTAGGCTGAAATGGGATGTCCCCTTCCTTCCTTCTGCTCTCATTTCTTTTATTATTTAAGGAAAGCCAAAGTCTTTGCAGGCTCTTTTCCCTGAATTTTCTGGAGAATTGTTGCAGTAGTCCAGTCTGGAGATAGACATGTGATTTGGCTGAAGAAGGACATTTCCTAACACTATTACCATTGATAATAAACTTTAACAGAGCCCTCTGGCTGTGTGTTCTCTTGGCAATCAAAGTCATTCGCCTTTAAGCTCAAACTGCTGTTGCCTCCTCACCAACATCACTTTTCCTATATTTGGCTTGAAATTGAAACAACTTCTTTTTTTCTGTGCTGGTATTTCTATCTGTCAGGGCTTGGCACTCCTTACCAAATTTGAATCTGTTGATGAGCTATAAAAGTGTTCTGTAAAGAAAAGGAAGTTGGTATAACTTTGCCATTTTAGGCACATGGTTGCTTTGCAGATCTGTGTTTTTAAATAAGATGAGCATATATTCGTTCAGGCTGCCCAAGATAAGTCCAAAATTAAGAAACAGAATGAGTCTGTTGTTTTGCAATCTGTTACCTCTTCTGGGCAGGTAAGTGTTGTGACAAGACACCGAGTGGTATAGTAGCAGCTATTTGCATGTGCATTAATTCCTGGAGGGATATTACTGATACTTTGAGCTCTTTCTCTGATCTGTCCCAGCCTAAAGCCCAGTAAGGAGTGGACAAAGCCAGTAGAGAGAACCATATTGTGGTGATGTTCTCAGAGATCAGAGAAATAAACATTATAATAAGAATAAATTAATGTCACTTAAATGAGCAAGCCAAAGTCCTGCACAGGGTCAGAAAGGAAGTGACTCCTTAAGGAAGTTTCAGTAAGTTATCTATATGGAGCCAATTTCACCCATTAGTATCAGTGGTGATACCCCTGCTCTGACAGTCAAAGAATGAGTCTGCACCATCACTCAGGTGGACTACAGCCTCACAGCTCAAGAGCTGTATTTTGAGTGTGTATTTATTCCCTTAACAATGTCTCCTTGGTGTTTATATAACTTGCAACTTAAATTTTCTAGTCATTTGTGGCACACTGTTCTAGGACTCTTCCTCTATTCATCAGTTTAACACCCATTTTCCAGGTTTTGGAGTATGTATTTTAAGTAGAAAAATACAATATTTGTTTGTGTTCATTGTCAAAACCAGACATGTTTTGAAGTTTTTTACTGATAAATAGCCCATATTTCAAATTATACTTTCTAAGAGCCTTGTCACAACTCATGCTTTTTTTTTTTTTTTTTTTTTTTTAACCTAAACAAATGTTCCCTGAAAACAGTTTTGTATTTACATTGTAGATTGTGACAAAACTGGGGATAGAGTAACACCATGACCTTGTTAACACTGAAAGAAAGTGCCCTGTATTTACCCTTCTCTTGTCTGCCACCTCTGCATTTGTGTGCAGTTTCACAGCTGTAGTGAGATAAGTTTTAGGATATACAGCGTGATACAAATTTGGATATAGTTTGTAGATATCCAGTGAAGATAAAATACATTTGTTTATTTGTGGTTGAGTCACCATCCCTGGGGGGGTGTTTAAAACATGCATAGATGAGATTCTTAGGGACATGGTTTAGAGGTAGACTTGGCAGTGCTAGGCTAATGGTTGGACTCAAAGATCTCAAAGGTCTTTTCTATTCTGTTCTATTGATTCTATTATTTAATTAATGAATCAATTCTTGAACTACTTCATTAATATGGGTTGACTGGGTTGGTGAAAGCTCATCTCTCTCACTGCATTTTCTACTTACATGATGCATAAAACTTTATTTATCATCATGTCTAGCATGCTACAGTGACGCAACCATCTTTACACCACTGTTGGGATGCAGAGAAAATATTATTAGCTCTCACCAGGTCTAGTTTATATTCTGAGCCCTTTCATATTCTGTGTACTATGGTCTCAAAATAACCACCTGGCATGATATAGGTAAAATGTTGGTTTCCATGTGTTCCTGATGTATCCACGCCTTTCTTAACTGTCACATCTTTCCCTCTCTCTGATTTTCAAAGAACTTCACAGCACTTGCATCTTTCTCTCCCTGAGTCATTTTTCCACTGCTCCTTGCTTGTCCAGACTGGAGAATCTGCACCTTTTCCTTCCAGTGGAGAAGATACATCTAAATATATTTCCAGCTCTACCACAATTCAAATCAGTATCAAGCAGTTAATCTTTAACATTTGAATTTTCTTCCTAAATATCACTGTGAAATGCACTCTCTCTTGCTCTTTCTCAATCTTATCAGCTGGCTACTAGTGAGAATTAATTTTCTTTTGTACAAAATAATCTATTGTATCAACAGAGCAAATCTCTGCCTGCTATCATCACTCACAGTAATTCAGTTTGCTAAGTTACCCACAGATAAACTGTATAGGATAGCCAACCTTTTAAAACAATTAATACTGAGTCACAAACTTTTCCTTGTGTTATTAGCTGCCCTCACTGTAAAGGGTAAAAACTTAGTTAAGTGGGAAATAAGCCTTAGAAATGGATCTTAAGGTTTGTAAGCTTGGTGGGTGAACATTGATTTAACAAGGAGCATAAGAGTAGGAAGGCAGATGAATAGGTCAGGTTCTTCTCTCCTTCCTAGTCAGGTAAAAGGAATGGCCATTATTTAGTTTATAAGAGGATTCTGAAATGTATTAACATAATTCGGGGTACCATGCCAGGCCAAACTTTGTTAGCTACAGTACTGCCACTACCGCAAATTCAGTTTGATTTTTACCAGAAGAGATTCTCAGTAATGTAATGCCAAGTATGAATGGAAAATACATTTTCCCCCATTAAAAAAACCAAACCAAACCAAAACAAAAAAAATCCCAAATCATTCCAAATATTTTGATCGTGTCATGACAAAAACAGCTGGAGTCAAAAACTTTTCATGTAAATAGTCTTAATGAGGGGAAGTGCCTTTAACAGATGGGGAATTGCAAAATTTTGAAGAAAAATCCTCAGCAAACTTCATAGGCATCTGCTAAAAATGTAGTGATAGAATGGAAAGATTCACCATTTTTTCGTGAAATGGGGAACAAGGATTATTGTTCCCTCCTTCAGCCTTGCTGTTTTCCAGTTTCTGCTAAGGCAGAAGTTAATTGTACGCAGCTGATTCTTAGCAACAAGTTGAAACCATTACTGACTTGTTATAGCCCTCAGTAGTTGCTATGTATCTAGCCTTTCTTGTTGGGAAATGAATGGCCTCATTTACATCAAAAGATGTTATTAAAATATAATAAAATGCAAGTTCACCTATAAAATAGAATTCTTTGGAAACAAATAAGCCAAAATGGACAAACATAGATTTATATATGAAGTGACGATGGGGAAAGATTTCTGCCACATCTACTGTGAATGCATTGGCATCATCCTCAGGGTTCAGTGGCCTTTTGTGTTTCCAGAAAGCCTTTGAGTGTCTCCTGGAGAGAGAGACACATTGCCTGCAGTCCATAGAAACTCTTCCAATGGGAGTCTTCAGATAGTAATGTCTGACTTCAGGGGAAGTTTTTTACCCACAATGTACCACATACTGGTTCCTAGGCAGACATTGTTCTGTGTGATGCCAGGAAACCTGAGCCATGTTTCATCCACACCTTTCAGAAGTACCTGTATATCATCAGGAATCACATCAGTATCCAGGCTCCAGCATAAATAAGGTGAGGTAGTGTGGGCAGATGTTTGGGTTTGTGCAATCCAGACTCTCAGGTCACCTAATGCAGTGTACACAAGCCTGGGCTTTCACTGATTTTGTTTCTGTCACTAGAAATGTGTTCATTATTTACCTGCTATGGAATAAAGCTCTTATTTCAAGTGCTTGTGCTTACTTCAGAAGGTGTTCTGAATCTCCTGATGGGTTCAAAGGTTGTGAAGCTGTTTTCTGAAAACTCAGACCTCACTATACTAATTAAATATTTCTTCTTGCATCAGCCATTTTTAATAGGCATTGAGTCATTAACCTCCCTCTTTCTTTTTCATTTCTAATGTGAAGAAAACCCTCCAGCCTCAAATATAAAAGTGGATTTCTTCTTAAAACGCTGATGAAAGGATCTTATAGTTTTCTTCAGTTGTGGCATAAGGAATGGTAATTTTGGATCTCTGTGGCATACTTAGATTTGCCAATTATTAAATGCTTCCATGTCATCAATGACACCATTTTTCTTTATTGCCTACTTATTTTAGTGTAACTTAGATACCCAAAGATGTCTCCATCTGACTTCATGTAAAGGCTATGTTCTTATAGTTAGAGATTTATAGAGGCACTCAGGAGAGCAGCAACCTGTCTCCTTCTCTGCCCACCTGTGTCCTGAAATACCCTTGTTAATTCAGAGTACTGTGCACTAATCGGTGCATTGCTCTCCCGGAACAGCAGGATCTGCTCACTGCCAGGCACAGGTCCTATGGTAAGGAGAACATGCTCATTAAAAGTGAAGTTGCTAAGGGAATACAGTGGTTTTACCAGGTACTGCCTATGAGCTGACCCGTGATTGTTTTTCATGTGTGTGTTCATAATCAATGGAAGGTCACATTATTCAGTTTTGTATGTTAATGGATACCACAGTAGAATCTCTTGTTATTCACGAAGCCAAAAATGCAAACACAAAGGTTAGGTAAGGGCTTTCTTCCATTTTTGTTTACTAGTTTGACTGAATGAGAACTATGAGATGAAAGGTTTTTTCTCCTCCAGATATATTCTGAGCTCTGTTTGCTTTCACACTGGATGGTTATCTCAGCAGGAAAGAGGATGATCTGCCTGGGGCAGAAAGCCAGTGTAAAATCCTCTGTATCACTTGGATTCTGTGAAACCCATGCCAAGACTGGGAGCACAGGTGGAGCAGCAGCAGAGAAAATAATTTGGAGACAACATTGCTGCATGGCCCTATTCTCAAAACAGTCAAGGGATTGAGCCTGCAGGCGGCCATGGAAGTCTATCCATGGTTGTACCACTGGGATGAAGGTTGCCAAATCCTTGCCTACAGCCCCTGATGTTACAGAGTCTGTTCTGGGCTGTGAAAAATCAGCAAGTCCTTCTCAGCAAGCTCTTGGCTTATAGGAAAAAATTATACAACTCATTGCAAGCTTTTCAAAAATGGTTGTAACAGTGAAATGGCACAGGTTGACCCCTGTCTTTGCCAAGGCAGTTTGGTTGAGTTAGGTTGCCTTTTGCAGCTTCTGAGTTTTCTGTATGTTCATTTGACATAATACGCTGAAACAGTACATCCCAACGCTGAAGAGGTCTCTGTCTTGTATCTCACAGTTTAGAATTTCAGCTCACTCCTAATTTACAGAAAGATTAAAAGTGACCAGAGTGCAATTTAAAGACATCAGCCACTGAAATACTGTAGTGACTTTTTGGTTTCTTCTGCATTTTGTACATTTTACAGCATTTGTGACAAGATTGTAATTTTTCCATTGAGCTATCACTTTTTGAAATCTCTCTTACAATGTTAAAAAACACAATAATTGTTACTATTATAGGCGAATACTAATTAGGGTTCAGGAGTAAGACTTGAATTTGGTAACATACTATGGTCAATTATTTAGTGACTGTATTTCAAGCTGAGACCATTCTTTTAAAGTCAAAAGTCCCTTCCTAGCTTCTCCTGCATATACAGAGTCATGGTATAGTCCAACATCTAAGGACATGGAAGCAAAAATAGTACTTTTGTGTCTATTCTCACTCCTGTATCATTCATGTACAGCTGAGCTATGATACTGAGGCATTTATTTAAACATATTGAAATTTGGTTTTGTCCTCATAGCATAATTTTAAGTGAGAAATATTTGGAGAATATATTTAATTTGCCAGTACAGTTGATGCATTCAGCAGGGTAATTCTATTGCATTAAAATGCCTCCAAGAGAACACCACTCTTGGCTCACACATAATATACAAAAGCAGTGAAAACAACTGCTAGAAATTCTTGCCAAGCATTGAAATATGCTATGTCAAAATAAAATGAAAAGTTCAAGAAAGAACTCCAGCTAGTATATGATTCTTCTTACATTTCTGTCTTTCATAGTGCTTTATCCACAAGAATTTTCATCTCCCCTTGGCTCCATATAAGTTGAACTTTGAAATACGTATGAAATGCCAGTAAATTAGGGGTAAATTGCACAAATGTATGTGTTTGAGAGAGGGGAGAGCAAATTCCAAACCTCTGTATTATGCAGTTTGCAGCAACCAACCACAAGGTCATCTACTGGCAGCAAGACAGCACCACAGAATCTTACTTAGTCACCGTGGATGACCTGATACAATATTTGGAGGGTTTTAAGGAGGAGAACAGCTTGATGTCTCTCAGAAATGGAATTGAATGTGCACAGTCCAATGTACTAAGTGCTGATTTACTGAGATTTGAGGAAATTTCTGTGTGGGGCATTAAATCTTCCTGGAAGATAAAAGGGGTAGAGGGGAAGGAAGGCAAGATTAAGGAGGAGGAAGTGTTGAATATTGGGAAGACTGTGCATGCTTAACACTTCTTACTGCCCCCCCTGACCTGCAGAGGTTTTTGAGACAGATTCCCCAAATCCTGCTTCTTCTGGAAGACCACTGTGAAGCTGAGAATCTCCATGATCTTATTTGTGGGCAGCTGGGTTCCTTGGGAGCATCAACAGCTCCCACCAGTGGATTACTGGGCCATGAAGAGCTGATAGGACCTGTATTACTACATTTATTTCCATTCTACAGTACAAAACCAACTACAAATAAGGTCAGATCCTTGTTTAGCTACAAACATTTGAGATTCAAAGCAAACCCTGATCTTTCATATGGGTGAATGTACAGAATTCGATCCACATTATTTGAATCAGCCTGAAAGAGAAGGTACTTACTATATTCTGTGTTTTCATCCAATTATTTTTTCTTCCACAAGGCTTATGGGGAATACAGAAGAATGAAAATAGAAACAAATGTAGATTAGACAGGTCCTTGGAGTTTTATTTGCTTTCATTTTAGGATTTGCAGACGCCAACTTCTGCTGCTGGTAATCCGTTAATATGGTTGCCTTTGCTGGTCTTAAATTGATGACTCCATACTGATAGAACTCTAAGGCAGTGAAAGATCAATACACATGGGTCTTTTTCAGTACCCTCCATTACTTTTTGTGATTTATTTTTCTCTTAGCTAGCCTATGACTAAGCCCCTTGTATTGGGTTTATTGCATGTCTACTTTGGCAGCTAAATAATAGAGAACTTTGCTAAAGGAAGAGAAATAAAACTTGAAAATATGTTATCTACAAGGCTTCTCTTGGTATGAAACTCTTCTGAGCTGCTGCAAATTTATTTGAAACAAATAATTTTAACTCGGTTAAAATATTGTGGAAGTTAAAACTTTCAGCCTGCCTGAAGAAAACTTTGCTCAGGGATATTTTCAGGTATTTTTGTGACACACTAGTAAGAATGGCATACCAAAAGTCAGTAGCTGGCTGGTAGTGATGATCAATGAATCACAGCTATTAAGAGCAAGACACTTCATGATGGAATATGTCGCTTTGGGTCTATTAACAGTGTCTAAGCCAAAGTGTACCTCTGAAGGGTTAGGTACCCAGGACTCATCCCTCCTGGGCAAATAAGTCATACCACTATGTTGGTTAGAAATAAATACTCTAGAGTGGAAGGGGTCAGAGTAGTGTAAACATTAGTAACAATTATAACATCTAATTAGCATTTATTATGATTGCACACTGAATTTATATTAACATTTGCAACGAGAGCTGGCTCTCATCTGATTAGACACTATGCAGAACAATGCTAGCGCCCTGCTCAAAAGTTTTTAATTTAGTTAAATAAGCTTTTTACATTAGTGTTTTCTGCTTTAAGTAGTTTAAAGTCTACCAGGATGTTTCTTTTGACAAAGATGATGACAACAGCTCTATACCTTTGAAGAAAAATGACCATTAAGATACATGTCTTTCTGCTGAAGCACTGAGGGAGGAGGAAGTCTGACATAAACTCCCTCTTAAAAACCGGGGAGTCTTGTACAGATCACAGTGGGCACAGAATCAGGGCAATGAGGAGCCATCTGATAGATGAGGGGGGGGTTATGCACTATCAGCTTCCCAAGATTAGAGGCACTGGAGCACAGGTTTCAGAGACAGAGAAAACTCATCTCTTCATCACAACTGACAGCTGCTGAGTTTTGCTTCCCTTGCCCTAGTAACTGATTCCACTGTGAAGTCAGTTAAACTCAGTTAAACTTCTTTCCAGTTTTAACAACTTTTTTTTTTTTTTTTTTTTTTTTAAAGCTATAAAGAGCTGTTGACACCTCAGGGATAACTCTGGAAAACTTCTTTGTGTTTTCAAACAGTTTTACAGATGTAGGATTAGAAAGACTTTGGCCTTCTCCACATGATTTCTGCATTTTATTTATAAGAGATGCCTGCGTAGAAACATGATCATGTTTCAGAACGTCAGTTTTTTTCTTCTGCTTATTTCTTATTTGAAATCCTCCCTTTCCAGCTGACTCCACAGCCATTATGTGAGTGACTCTGCTGTGTTACCAACCACAGCCCTCACTAATGTGTTTATAACACCTTCACAGAATACATTTTGAATAGGCAGGCCTGTTAATGGAGGGCTATAACTTTTATTTTTCATGGTGTGTATAATGCTAGTATGGTTACAGTTGTATCAGTATGAAGCAAATCTCTGTCTGTAAAGCAATGACATATACTGTTTTAATAACAGCTATAGCACCACCAAATTGTACTCTTTTAACAATATTGGTGTGGTTGATGAGACAGCACTGCAAAAGAGGTTCGATTTGCTGAGAGGATGGAGATTGCATAGGACTTTTCTTTCTCTGATGAAGAAACATTTGTTCAGATAATTTTGCTTTTCTTTTCCTTGACTGTAAGCAAATAGCAGTTTTTCAACAGGGAGAAAAAAATCCTATGTGGTACAAGCACAATCACAAGAAGGGAGGTGGCAGGATGGACCACAGGAGAGAAAGCAGCACACACAGGAGCCATTACTGCTCTGGGAAGGAAGGACTCATCTCCCCAGCACCTGGTCCTATTCCTACCATTTGCCTTGTCTCTTGCCAGCTTGATCCTTCATGGCTGAGGGGTGAGGAGGATCAGGACACTCAGCAGGCTGGGCAACTACAGCCACTTCTGCCTCCAGCATTAATTTTCAGCCACTTTGGCTCCCAAATGCAGAGCAGGAGAAGCTGGTGGGTAGGGAATGCGAGGGCTGTTCTGGGGAGCACTGCTAGCTCAACCTGCACCTCTAGCCATGGCCCAACGTATGCCCAGCGAAGGAAGAAACCCCAGGTCTGTCAAGGAAATTTCTGAAATTTCATAAAATGCAGTATGTTTTCTTCTGTAGTCCAGTCTGTCTCTAAAGATGTAACAGTCTGGTCACAGAGGCTCATAACTCAAAATTGTCATTAGCAAAGGAAGAAAACACAATGTATGAGCAGGGTTTGTTTTTAGGAAAATGAAAAGATCAAAGGCAAACAAGAGGAAATGTGAAATCTTCACATGAAAGTAACCTGCATGGCTTTCTAGTGGCTGGGTGATTACCACACGAGTTCTCTGTATAGGTTTCATTACAGCAGAAGGTACCATGTGAGGTATCGTGTGCTTGAAGATGTAAAAGTGTTAACAGCAATGTATTTTACCAATACTTAGAACAATTACTCCTACTCCTACTACATACATCAGGAACAAATGAAAAAATAAATGAGAATTTTATGAGCTGGTAGGTTGCTGGTTTTGTTTGTTGTTGTGTTTTGTTTTGGGTTTCCTTGTTGTTAGTGGTTTTGTTTGTGGGTGTTTTGTTGGTTGGTTGGTTGGTTGGTGGGTCTTTTTGTTTTGTTTGTTTGTTTCAGAGGAAGATGATGCCCTACCTCAAATCCTGATCTGTACCTAGGTTTTCTCCAGCTGAGGGTGAGAAAACAAGTTTGATTCTGTGAGGCTGTTTGAGTTTGTTGCCCTCTTGCAGTTTTGCAGCAAGCTTTTCCCCAGGAGATATCTATCCTCAAAACTAGGTGAAGACTGTAAAAGAAGGGTTTGATGTAGGCCCCTTTCTACTTTTAAGTGAATATTTGTAAAAATAAAACATTTTAGAGGTCTGAACCATCTTCTGTGTGTGCTCTTTACCAGATTTTGTGAGTGGCACATTTTTCACAGAAAAGGATGGCATTTTTTGCGAACCCTTGAGATTATAACCAAATAAAAATAACAGAGGGGACAGTAGTTTGTGAGCATTTCTCCTGGAATAAAAATAAACACTTTGGACACTCCTCTAGCATGTTGCTTATGTAGCTGTTGGTTAGTCAGATTTCTGTAATAAATGTCTTGAAAATACTACACTTGCTTATTAGTATCTGAGAAAATATTCTCTTATCTTCCTTTTTACTTTGGCACACTATACAAAAAAGATGTATTCTCCTATTTTAAGTAAATAACCAACAGTTTACTCTTTGCAAAACCATTCATTACAAAAAAAAGTACTGATGTGCCAGTGTTTACAGTTAGAATGTCTTGTGGTAAATTAAATGTTTGTCTAGTGCAGTTTTGAAGAAAACTTATAATGACTTTATTATATGTTAATTTTCATATTTAATTAAAAGTCAGTCATACTGCTGTATTATAGTTCTTGAATTCAACAAGATTTTCATGTCATAGGCATATTGCAGTCACAAATGTAGAAGAATTTACCCTATTAAGACTGAATTATATAAGCAGGTCAAAAGAGGTTATTTTTAAGGAATATTTAATTTATTTTCTTAAAATAAATTTCTAATTGATTATTTATTCACCTAAAATTATTATAATGTTATAGAAAGAACAAAATGCAGATTATTCTTGCACTGGGTGGATAAATATTTTGAATCTTTTTTTTCTGCATATATAAGGTTTCTAGGCATATATATGATGACACACAGAAAAGAAGTCACAACAGAGAAATAAAACTCAGATTAAGTTGTTATATATATATTTGTTTTGAATTCTTTTGTT
Source organism: Columba livia (assembly GCF_036013475.1). Classification (NCBI taxonomy): domain Eukaryota; kingdom Metazoa; phylum Chordata; class Aves; order Columbiformes; family Columbidae; genus Columba; species Columba livia. Next base: position 35,715,351 of record NC_088604.1, on the reverse strand, counting down.
ATTCTTTTGTTTGATGCTATATTCCCCCTTTTCCTTCTTCCTACATTAGTAAATCTGGATCCACAAACTATGAAAGCTTGTCCCAATCTCCAGTCATGATGTAGTGGTGGTGTTATTAGAAGTCCTATTCAAAGGCATACTGGTGCCAGCCTTATTACCAGAAGTCTGTGGTGCAAGCTCCCTTCGACACTTTAGCATCAGGTTGAGAAAGCTTTCCTTATGGACAAGCTCATGAAAAGTTTACAGTCCATTGCTCATTTGCCCATTCAAGGTGCCCATTTAGAACTCTCTCATGGTGCAGGTTTCTGATTTACAAATCCAGTCTCCATCCCATGGGCACATGTTGGGAGCTCGGCCCAGGTGCAGAGCATAGTGTAGATCACGCCTCATTTGACCCACAGGAGGCCTTAGTGAGGGTAGCAACAACTGCCAACCATCTCATTGTCTCATAGCATATCCATGAAATGGAAAAAATGCAGTAAATGCATTTATTTCAATAGCCACTCTTCCGAATGTTTGCATTGGCACATGGGGTTTAGTGTCTATTTACACTGATGAGCAGAGCTGCATCAGGGAAAATCCTGCTTCTGGCCTGCCAATGGAAACAATCCACAAGATCCCAGATACTGTCAAGCTGTTGGAGGAAGGAGAGAAGAGCATATAATGACATAAGTGTGTTAAACCTCTGTGCTGCCAGAAGTCACTATGTCTGGGCTCCCAAGTGAGCTTTCGAGTATACACCTTGGCTGTCTCCTAACTCCATGCTGGCGGGATACTTTAGTACACACCAGTCCCAAATGTCCTGGTTTCCTCAGAAATTAAAGCCCTGCGACAGACAGGAGCCTTATTAAGCACCCAGCTTGGCCTCAGTCAGACAATTGGAGGCAACCTGCTCCATGGGATTTGCTATGATGCACAACTGGAGGTTAGTTTGGGTCTTGTTTTATTTCTAAATGAAAGAGGTTGAAAAAAGCTCAATTCTCATTTGTCACAAATCACTATGTCTTCACTGCTTCTGATGTGGCTCATCTGATTCAATATAGCTAAGGATCTGGAATATTGTTTAGTTGCTGTAAAAATAGTCTGCAGGTTCCCTGTATCGAGACAAATACTGCATCTGTGTATCTGGTGGCAATGCATCATATAAACAAAGAATTATCCCTAACCACCAGACATAAAAAAACCTCCACATTGCACGGATGGCTATTGATAAAATCAATAAATATCATGGTCTTTGACTTGCATTTTGCAAAGAGTTGATTTCACTGCCCTAATATGCCTTTGATGTAACCATAAATGACATTGAAACATGTTGTTCTTTAAGAAGTAAACAGCATCAGTTCTAAATTCAAGAGTTTGTATTTGTATAACATGATGGGAAAAGGCACCATTTTTATGATATTTTTTCAGAGGCAAAATGCATCCCACTTTCCCTCCAGTGCGGATGGTGTAATCTTCATTTATCTTCTGTATTAGGACAATCTCAGTGCATTCCAATAGCACCCAAACATTTTCATCTAGGAAAAGTAATGGTGGTGTAGACAGTACCTTTAGTTTCAGTTTACAAATCTCTAGAAAAGCTAAAGTAATAAATAATTATTTTCTGGCTATTATTTTTAATTAGAGAGTTTTGTTACCTGCTTAAGAACACTGATAAATACCAGCTTCATGATCTGATAAAAATCCTCTCTGTTCACTCTAAACTGTTGTGTCAACAACTGATTGTCATTTTCTTATCCTTTCAGTAGTATTTTTGAAAGGCATATTGTGTATAGAGGATACCATGACCTCTCACAGATGTGACAATATTAGCAGCTTTGAGAAATTAAGAAAGTATTTTTTATTTTCTTTTTTCCCCTTCAGGCTAAGCAGAGATATTGTAAGAAATAGTTAAATTTTGAATTCAGCATCCTGATTTCTTCAAGCCACCCTCCATATTCATAGAACCGTTCCTTTAAAACTTTCACTGTGCTCGTATCACAGATTTAAATATGACTAATTCACTTTTGAGTCTTAATTCCCTTTTAGAGAAAATGTGAAATTAATTGCCAGTAAAAAAAGAAGCGCCATAGCTAAAATCTACTGAAAATAATGCAAAGCAGGAAGACATAAATTACCTGTAATTGCTACAGTATTTTACTAAGATTTTTAAAATGTGTACTGACAGGGGAAAGATACATCTGCTCTTTAACTTACAAGAAAATCAATACTGATTGCCAGTTAAATAATAGTAAACAATATAATGTTTAAACCTACGAAAAGAATCACATATATTACTGCCATTCATGAGCTCCTCTGAGCTATGTACCTCTCAGCCCAGAAAAAGAAAAATAAATTATTTTTTAAAAATGGGAGGATATGACCATTTGTCTCTGTATAATCACTCTATCAAATATGTAATGATCTGTGAAATAAAAAAGTTGTGGTTGGTGCTCAAAAAATGCTGAGAATGCTGTGCATATCACCTGCTGTGCATTTTACATGAAGATCTGTATATACTACTAAAAAAGTCACTCTAAAAACAACATACTAAAAGAAAAATTAAGTGTGCAAGAAGACTGATCTGTTTATTTCTTACATTCATTAGAATCTTCAGTTTGAGCTTCTGAGACTGCTGCTATTTTAGTTTAGTTTGTGTTCCAAAAGTTTTGCTCTTTTTTTTTTTTCTTTCTTCTTTCTCCTACTACCTGGATGAAATTTGAAACATAAAAGTTAAAATACTAAGAAAAAAGCAGCTGTGTAAATTTCCCAGAATTTCCTTTGTAAAGCTGCTATTGTGGAAATATAGGCTTCTTGCTTTTTTCAAACACTGCACTAATTTTGTGCCATTTCACCTTGGCAAAAAGGACAATGTTTTGAACTTATGATCTAATCCTTCCATATCTGATGTGGAAAAGATCATTTACATGAAACCAGAGAAAACGCTGAGGAGAAAAATAATGAAACCTCTCTGTCTGGTCAGCAACACTGTTGGGTTTTGTGGAAAAGAACTGGAGACAAGGTTTCAGGCAAGCAAACCCCCAGTGAATGCAGGGCGATCTGTTTGTTGCTCCAGTGGGTCAGTGAGACCCCAAGTGTTCCTAACACAGCTGCAGATGAGACAATATCAAATTTTAGTACCCTGTAGAGGTATTGAGCTACTGCAGTTATCATCTCACTTTGGCTGCCAAGTTAGAATCCCTTGAGCTTTAACTCATGGATATAAAATTGCTACTACTTTTCTGAAAATGGGAAAGTGAACAGAACAGACTAGGTCTGGTCTTCTACTACTGAAAACCATCTTTTTCTACTTCTGATAATAGTAAAGAGCAAGGATAGGAAGAGGGTGAGGTTTTTGCACAACACCCTGAAGTAGGTGACCGTGGGAAGTGACATGTGGCCCTGCCTGTGGCAGGGCATGATTGCACCCATCGGTGCTCTCAGACATCAGTGTCAAAGCTCTCTGTGGGTCTAGACACTGCTTGTTTTCTGAAAATAAGTTACTGTTCCACAAACTCTAAAATGTTCCCATGGAAACATCCCAAATTTCAGCCTTTGTGACTGGCAATAAGCGGTAAGGGAAGCGATACCATTTTTAGTCTGCTATAAATACACCTTTAGAGCAGTTTCCTTTTTCCTCATATAGTTATGGACTCTTAACTCTTATTCAACAACACTACTGATTGCTTGTAAACCAGTTGTTTTCTTGCCTTTCCTGCTTAGGTCAATCATATACTTTCGGCTCTTTCATTTGTCAGCCAGTTAGTATACAACTATCAAATGATACGTTTTTACAAAGAAGCTTATCCTCTGTGACTTACAAGTTCAAAACACAAATTTTCCAAGTTATGGTTTTAAGAGCAGCCCTGTACTTAATTCTCCTGATAATTTTTACTTCCCACAAATTTTTTATGTACCTTCCAGAAGAAGAGGGGTTTGTTCTGGGCATCACCCAGATTTGCTCTGGAGCCCAGAGCTGTCTGGAGAAGAGGATCTGTTTTGAGAAACAGTGATTGCCACACTGCTACAGCCTAACAACCTGGGCACCCAGTTGTGGTGGGATACAAAAACTTTCACGTCTTTGAGACGCAGGCTGAAGAATTCCCAAGACAACATATATTGTGAATAAACAATTCTATACTACTTCTTTAATAAACCTTTTATTATGGTAGTAGTTTTTTCCAAGGGCCAAAAACTAGGGAAAAATGGGCAGCATACTGAAGAACTTGAAAGTGACATTCAAATCTGGATATCATATCATTTTTATAGTAGCAATTAATAGTTGGATGCTAGTATACCTTAGCAGCAAGGTATTTCTCATACACAGCACTTCCCGTAGCATGTATACTAGTTAGCATCTCAACTTTCTGTGCAAAAGGAAAAGAGATAATTCGAGCAATAAAAAGCTATGAACCACAGTTAAGGTGGCTACTTAAATGCTTTGAAGAACATATAGGAGGGGGATGTGAGTTATGCATATCAGGCTGTGATATCTGCAGCCCATTCTGGAAAGGCTCTCTGTTAGTTTTCTGCTTAGGAATACAGCATAGAAACTGATATAAGGACAGAGAGCTGGTGCTATAGATGAGCAAAATGCTAAATGAAAAAGAAGGCCGCAAAGTGAATGAAGCAGAAACACTTTCCCGAGCAAGTGATTAACCTGCCTCTGAATGGTGAGCTCGCTGGAGCCTCCTGCCTCACCTCTGAGTGGAAAGACGATGGCACCCAGCAATCAGCCTAAAGTCAATTGGTGAAGTGATAAATCGGCAACATTAGTGAGAGTCAGCAGGGAAGAAAACTCATTTTGCATTGGCGCTTTTTCTCAAACAGTAAAGAAATATAAAAAGTTTTCAAGCGTCCTGTGCTGCACTGAATCAGAAGCTTAACTGAGCATTAAAATGACTGACTTCTTCAGCAGCAAAGCAGCAATCACCATTTGAGTGGAAAGGTGGGAGGAGCAGTGGACGAATTGTCCTGTTTGCCAAAGGAGGGGCTCCAATTTTTATGGGAGTTGAATTGAACATTAAGCGACTTTGAAACATCCAGCTTTGGACGCCATAAATATTGAAGTCACAGTGAGATGGAGACACATAATGCCTTGGGTCTGAAACCAGTGGAAACTTAAAAACTAGACATAATGTGGGCCAATGCTGAGCCTGAAGAAAATTTTATCTTAGGCCGAGTGAGGACACATTAAGATTGGAGAGGAAGATTTAACTGGAGCGAGGAGCGAAAGAAACTGAAATGTGGCATATTAGTATTTTAATGTATACAATGTACTGTGTCTGCATAAGATTTGAGTTTGGTGTTGGCTAGGCTTTTATAAGGCTATAAATTTTTTAATTGGCACTTTCAGTAAGTTTCATTTGCTCATAAAGGAGTGTATTTAGATCTGGACTTCCCAGTACAAATTACTTCCCTGTAGCCCCACAGGAGTGTTAGTGGCAATCTCAGATTATGTCGACAGGCACATTTTAAACATATCACCTGAGCTGAGGATTTTTAGACAAAGCAACCCCTTCTCCCTCCTCTCTCATGAGCCTGTGGAAAATGCATTAATGTCTGCTGTCTTGGGATGCACTGCTGTGTCTGCTGACTCCTGAAAGCCATTGAATTTAACTAGATTTTGCTGCAAAAGTGCAAAGGGTAATTTGACTCCATATATTCCTATATTATTGGAGGCGCATTGATGTCCAGGGGCTGCAGATCCCATCTGTCTCATAGCCTGCAACACCATTGTCTGTTGGACCCAGAGCTGTTTTTTTCTGTCTGGTAACAGGGATGTGACTTTGCTTCCAGGACAGAAGAAGGACCTGGGTGTAGCCAGGACTCAGACCAGTGTTCCAGGTGTCTTCATAGAGAATGAGAGGAGGGGTCCTGCAACAAGGACTTCCCTACATCCCAATGTAGCTCTCTTCAATCCTATATGTAAGCAAACAATGGCCAGCTGCTGAGTTTGGATCTGAGCTTCATCTGTCATGGTGCCCATGTAGCCAGAAAGCTGAACACCTATATCACGTCAGTGCAATATGGGTCGGGGGGAACCGCAATACTTCTAATTAAAACCCACAAGTACCGAGGTTTTCCCGTCCTCTGGATTCCTTCAAGGGCTAGTGGAAGGACCACAGCTCTGTCTCCTGTGAACCTTGCAGAGCAGAACAATTCTGCAAAGGATTTTCGGTGTTGCCGGGAAGAGGCTTCCCCAATTTGGACCCCAGTGGCATTGTACAGATCTCTTCCAGTCCTTGCTATCAGCTAAGTCTCCAACTGGCCCAAATTTCCTCCTTTGTGGAAAGATCCCTATAAGTTAAGTTCTGTTTAAAATGTATGTTTTAACACCACACATATGCTTTCAATTTTTATAAAAATATATTGGCATATTTATTCTATTTAACTTGCTTCATGGCTCTCTTCAGGTCAAAGCTTTCTTTTTCCAGAAGAAAAGCTGCTCATATCATCATCTGCTTTATGCTAGAGCCATTGACCTTTTTCCAGTATCTTGTCTCAGTGACTGTATGCATATGTGCAAATTTTATTTTCTAATGCAGTAGCTCTGATGTGCCCTCATCTCCCAGCTCTGACATTCTGGTGCTTTGCTTCTGTGAGCTTTTTGCTGCTTTTGTATTTACTGCTTTTAAGCACACTGTTCTTCCTTTCCCCTTCTTTTGTCTCTCTTTTCAAAGCAATTGATCATCCCAGCTTTGACTATTGGTATTTATGACTGGTCATTTTCTGGAATAAGGAGAAAAATTTTGTCAGACCTCTGAACTCCATGTGTTTCCCCCATACACTCTGCTAATCTCTCAGTCTTCATTAATCCTCACTAAAATGCCTGACTCCAGAGCCCTATAGACAGCTAGAGCCCTGAATCTTTTGATTCTGTTCATAGCTTACTCCATATCATGCCCCATGTCTCACTTTCCCATGCTCTTTGCTCTGACCTGTCTTTCCCTAGGGTTTTGATATCACAAGAGGTAGGTAGAAAAGGGGGATCAATAGATCAATGAAAACCATTTTATTTCATTTTTTCAGATGGTACCTGTACATGAAATTAATCAGACTATGGGGGGAAGATACAGGGAGAGTGCATCTTTGTAATTGCTTAAAAAAAAAATTAAAAAAAATTAGGACATTGCAGAGGGCACATTTGTTTTAGTGTTTGTGGGCTGTCTCGTGATGAGACAACTTTTTAAAGCTTTTGTTCGAGAAAGCTCAGTACAATTCTGTATGTATTTTAGGCTGGTTATGATATGCACTCTTATGAAAGCATGAATCTGGGTCTGTTAAAGCCACTATGTACTGAGGTCTTGCTAAACATTCAGCAGTCTCACAAAAATACGAGGACTAAGGAGCAAGCCCAGGGAAATATTAGACTTGCTCTTTTCAATCTTGGCACAGGTCACCTGGCCAAATAGCATCCTGATTAAGATAAGCAGATAAAGAGGCTTCCTACTTGTGCAGATCATCTATCTCTTCCAAGAGGGTTGCAAGAGACTTAAGTTAAAATATTTTTGGATATTTTTGCATCAGAGCTTTAATAATTCCTTATTGTCATGGCACAATTACAGATAATCTCAATAATTTTATAATGGTCACTGTGAACCTAACTTTACTGTCAACAGATAACCATACTGGCTTGAATACGGACAGAAATTAACCTTTTAAATTACACCTTGGCACAATCAATCCATAAATGAATGAGATTGTGCTGTGTTGCAATTCCTCCCTGGCAGTTTTCTTAGTTTTTTCCAGTCAATTACATTGCTGCTTCTGCAAAAATCAAGCAAGTTCAGTGCTTGTAGGGGTAAACAGTCCTACTGAAGTCAGCTGGGACTAGTCAATGCAGTCACACAGGGTGATTAACCAGTGTTAATAAAATTGAAGTCTAAGGCATTTAACAGGGTGGTTGGATACCTATTTAGCTTTTTACTAGGGGAGGTATACTGGCCACTATCATTTTCTGGCCTTGTATTTCAAAATGGGAGACAGCTCAGTGGGGACAATGTTTCAGAAGTAAGATGCCAGCTGGTCAAGGGAGGTGATTGTACTGCTCTACTCTGCACTGGTGCAGCCTCACCTGGAGTACTATGTGCAGTTCCATTGCAGACCAATGACGTAACCTGAGGGAGTGCCAGGGGAGGTTTAGGTTGGACACTAGGAAAATGTTCTTCACCCAGAGGGTAGTGGAGCACTGGAACAGGCTCTCTAGGGAAGTAGTCATGGCCCCAAGCCTGACAGTGTTCGAGAAGAGACTGGGCAACACCCTCAGACACATGGTGTGAACTGTGGGCTTGTCATATGCAGGAACAGGAGTTAGACTCAATGATTCTTGTGGGTTCCTTCCAACTCAGGACATTCTGTGATTCTATGATTAGCAACATAAGATTACTGAAATGATGGCATCCTTTGTATTGCACAGTGGAACATGGTACAGAGATGCTCCAACACTGTGCCAGTGACAGCTGCTGTATCTGCAAGCTGCTGCACATACCGCCAGCAGCCTGAGTCTCACAGCTGCAGGGCTTGTATTTCGGCAGGGCACAACCTGCAGGTCACTCATCCTGGTGGCTTAGCAGCGAATGTCCTGCTGATGCTGGCCAAGCAGATGCTCAGCAATCCCACAGTGCCAGTGCCACTGGGGCAGGTATTACAGCATGAATGATGCACATGGGGAGTCTGGGCCCACAGCTCCAGAGGTGCAATACTGAGAAAAACAGCTGATGTCTAATTCAGGCCATTTCTGTATTCCTGTGGAGTCTAAGTTTGGTGATAGAGAAATACTGAGATACTAGAAAGCCCATTCTGTGGAGAAGTACCTTGGTTTTCACAGATCTGGGCTCCAACATAATGCCTAACACTAGAGAATAAAAGCAGACTCTGTAGCATAGTAGTGGGCCTGCTTCCTTTTAAGTTGAAAAGGAGGAGAGAACCCACCTGATATACAAACCTAGGTTTCCATTACTTTCCCCTTTAGGAAGAAATTCATCTTTTCATCTCTCAAAAAAAGGAGCTTCTGCCACTAGGGAACTGGACTGTAGGCTAGCCTGGGTAGAAACTGCCCCTTGTGTTGAAAAAGTCCATGGGAGAATATAAAATATGTTTGATCACCAAGTGAGCAAAGGAAAGGGCACAGTTCTGAGTGGCTGGCTCACCAGGAGAGCAGCAGAGCTGACCTGTGCTTCTACTGTCAGATCTTTGTGTATAACACACACTATTTCTATGTTATGTGAACTGCTTAAGGGCTCCTGAGTGTGGTGCCCAGAGCCTGGTTCCCCTGGTTCCCTGCCCATCTTCTTCACCACAGAGCCTGAAGGACAGGTCTGACAGCAGGACAGTGCCTGTGCTTGCAATAATACCCTGTCACTGCAGAGCCAGCCTTGTGGCTATAAGTTTCTTGAGAGCTCATGAGGAATGGATCAAAATGTTGTACCCACAAGGCTTTTCAAAGTGGCACTGGAGGAAACAAAGGCACGCTCAGCTCAGGTACCTAATGCATGGGTCTACATTTCTGCAGCTCTGAGGAAGGTGTTTTTGAAGGGAATTAAGTTATGCTGCTGTCTCAGAATTCCCAGACATGACCAGTTTAGCCACATCCTTTACAAAGTATTTTCCAAACCCTCTTCTGAACTGACATTCTCTGTGCAGTACATCGTGGGTTCTGGGGCTTTTCCAGAGCTATTGATTTGCCTGTGCTCATCTGTTTAGGTGTCCAGGTCCTGTATTATCTCTGATCCTTGCCATCAACAAATCAGTGGCAAGGGATAGAAAAAGAAAATCAGTAAATTTTGAAATATAGCCTGTTTTGAACTAATTAGAGAAAAGCAGTGAATTTAGGAATAAACCAAACCTTAAAGAATTAAAATCTTTGCATACTGCAAACTGAGCAGGGCCATGGCTTCTCATTAATAAATGTCTGCTAGTAAAGCTCTATACATATCTTATTTCCATGAAGACTTCAGCAAATCAGAGTATTAGCCTGTGGAGAGTCATGCATTGGCTTGCACCTTCCTCCTTCATTTTTTTGCCCTCTCTGCAGCCTTTCTCACACCAGTAAAAACTCTGTCTTCTGATCTCGGGAAATACAGGAGGGTTTCTGAAATGGGAATATTCTAGATGCTGGGCTGGAGTCAAGGGACAGAGACAGTCTTCACTTATTTAATACTTTTTTCCTACAGTAGAAAAAGTAAGCAATTCATGAATCATACAAATGCTGGCAAAAATAAATATACTTGATCCAATAGTGATGAGCTCATTCACTGCCATACTGACATAGGATTTTTTCAGCCGTTGCCTTCCTGCAAGCCTGGATCTGGTTGTTTGCAGGGATGCAAGGTTGCATGCAAGGCATGGTGACCTCCTTGGTGCACGGTGTTGTACAGGCAGACGCTACTGGGAAATGCAGAGTCCCCTCAACATCCCAAGAGGAGCTTCTCTGCTGGGGGCATTAGAGATGGGGTTATGGCAATGAGGTGAAGGCAATGGGCCACTGCCCTAGTCATGTCAACAGGTCCCCAAAACTGTTTCTCCTAACCCCACCGAGATGTGATTGTGGGTGTTGCTGTCACAGTGCTGTATAAAAGTTAGTCCTGGGGATCTGAAGTAGGTTTTGACAACATTTCACTTAGGAACTCAAAGGGCATTTTCTATTAAAATTTGAAGGGTGGAGGGAAAGTATTCAGGCTGGTAATATTTTGATGTTCTTGGTGAAGCGTGACACAGCTGTTTTTATTTATTAGCATGTATATGTTGCTTATTAACATGGTATTTATTTGGGCTTAAAACAATAGAAAGTCATCAGTTGCCCTATCATGCAATGATGGCAGTAGTCTAGCAGCATTACAATAATAATTAAAAAAGTGACTTAGATAAACAGAAAACCCTTCCCAAGTTTTTATTTTTCCAGGAATTAATATACTCTTAATCCTCTTTTGGACAAACACAACTGGTTACAATTTTTTTATTAAATACTTGGTTTGTTTAAAACTTTAGATTTAGAATGTCAGATGCTATATACCGAACGAAAACAGTGACAGCTGACTTTCAGCTTACACAAAAATAGTTTAGCTTTTATTTTCAAAGTAGCTTTTCCAATTTTATCTGAGTGCAAGTGCATCTTTATGCAAGAGAAAGTTAAAGGCAAAAAAAAGAAATCCAGATCAAATTATTTTATTTAACTGAAAACATTTTATTTTAGCTCATCAATTCATTCAACTGTTCTGACAAAGTTGCTATTTTGCTGGAGTTCAAAAAAGGACTGCTTGGGATATTTGGAACCTGAGGTTATTGATTCCATATTTGCTAGAAATATCCTCACAACATTTTCATTAAAGTAAGCCAAATTATTTCATAAGGATTGCATTAAAAGCCTTAATTATCCAAATCCTCACTGAGCCAAAACACATTATCCTCAGTTGTCATATGGAAAAATGAATGCAGAAAAGTAATCTTAAAAGAGTGTTTCTCAGGACAAATGAGTATTTCAGCCCAGATCAGGAAACAACAGCATTCCTGTTTTTGATCTCATACTTTTAATTCTTCAAGACTATGACATATCTCACACTATTATACTGTCCCCCTCTTGAGGTTGAAAATAATGGAGTAAATTAATAGAGTAGAAAGAAACCACAATAACAAGTAAATGATGTTTCATTAATTTAGTCTGTGCAGAGAAAGTAAAAGCTTTGCCAGAGAGCATCAGCCAGTACAAGAGGACCTGACAGCAAAATTCTGTGAGACATAAAGAAATGTTCTATAAAGGGAAAGCTTCGAAGTAACAAATGTTACTTTAAGCAGAATAAGAAAAAGGATCATATTTTTTGTTTTCTTTCCAGTAAGGCCCTGTTGAAAGCTGGAACAAAACCTGTTTTAAGAAAGGAAATTGATTAACTTTACTATAGGCAAGAAGTTTAAACTATCAATTAGAGTGCAAAAGTAAGGGTCAAGTGAAATTATTAAAGGTCTAATGAGCTGGTATAATTCAGTAGCATTTCAGTAAACTTATTGATTGAAATTTTCACTAAGAACCAGAGAGAAAAAAGGGAGCAGCTCTCAATTCTGTTCTTTCTGCATGAGTAGCTGTACACTTTCTGAATACTAATAAAGCACACGTTGCAGTTAGTTTGATGGTACATACTTTTTAATGATGTTGGCCTCATACTTCTCCAAAAACTATACCTAATATGTTTAATATGTAATTTAGCATGACAAAAATACACAAGGATGAGATTAATTAATCAAAAAAGGAAAACCAAATTAAATTGCATTTGGGAGGACAAAAGTTTCTACCCTGTTTTCCCAAAAATAAGACAGGGGCTTTTTGTTCCAAATCTTAATATCTTTTTACATGTATAGCTGCCTGGACACTATTTAAATTTTTTATTTTTTTATTGTTTTTTTAATGAATTATAGCTAGGGCTTATCTTCAGGGTAGGTCTTATTTTTGGGGAAACAGGGTACTCTTTCTGACAAAACAATATTTTAAAATCTATACAAGAAAGTTGAAAAATGTAGACTATTCTTTTTTAGCAGAGTACCTCTGAAGTAGATATTAATGGTGAATGTGGTGATAAAAAACGTTTAACCAGCTACTTTTTGTCCTTGAAATTTTCTCAGTCTGGGATCCTTCTTGGCAGCTACCTTGAAGTGAGGTATCTTGTCTCAGGTAGCCACCCAGCTTCCTCCTGAAGTAAATGCAGAGAAATAGTCACTTCCATGGGTTGGCTTCTCCCATCCAAAAAAACCCATGTCTGAACTGTAGGGACGAAGTTGCTTTCTGGAGCATCCTTTGCTCTTCATCATCTTAGGTGAAACCTGTGAGTGTTGGGAAGATAGATTCAGAGAAAAGATTGAATTTAGGTTTAGCAGCAGCAACCAGATGGCCAGTGATGAGACACATAGCTGACTTGCATTTGTGCAGGCTGCTGCCTCAAAAGCACATGAATGCTGGATTTGTGAGTAAAAGCTCAGTCTTAAATGTGACAAACTGTGGAGAGTGTGACTGGAGCAAACCCACACATTTTGTCTGCCCTTTTCTGAATACTCTGTATTTTGTCAGGCTTCAGAGTAGGCAAGAGCTGCATGTAGGGATCTGTATTCTGTCTCAAAGCTCCAGTTGACTCACAAACTGACTAAATATTTAGGAGTTTTCCAGTCTTCTGCAAGCTAAACAATCACAGAAGAGAGAGAGAGAGAGATGAATGTGACAGAGTTTTTTTCTCTCAGTTTGCTTTATCTGAGGCTTTGATGACTGTTTCTGATAAGAATAGGTTTGCTCCTTTATAGCCTCTTCTTTATCTGTTTCCTATCTCCAATCCTGCATTCAAGGGAAAAAGATAAGATTTAGGCAAGACCATTATCTGGCATCTCCATTCTTACAACAGTTTGAGTCTCAAAAAGTCCCTTTGCCTTGTGCAGAGTAGGTCCAGTACTGTATGCTGGATTTCCCACAGCAAGAACAACCTTCACAGTGGGTTTTCATGTCATTCACAGCATAAGAAAGACAGAGGCATGAAGAAGCTCTTGGATTTTTGCTTGATAGAACTGCTAACGCTTTCTCATTCCCCCATCCGTCTGCTCTACTGGATCACAAGTCCCCATCACCTCTTAAGATTATTTGCTGATCTTCTACTGGAAACTATTTCAGAGGTCTTCCATCCCACCAAACACCTCACTAACTTCTCCTCTAAAGTTTTCCTGCTTTTCTCCGCATATTGAGGCCATCCAGGGCTAGATCCCAGATTTGAGCTATACAGTGTCTCATTCCAAAGAAAAACAATTGTAGTTTTTTAATACATTCTTGTGGTGAATTCCTCATCTTCACATCAGCTGACCAGGTCAGCTAGGGTCTCACACCATGGGAGTCAAATAATGACTCAAAATGTTGGAGTACAAGGGGGTTACTAAGTTTGCCAATTGAGCTGTTTCAGCTATTTTGTTCTCAGGTCTCCCCAGCAGCAAGTTAAAATAGGTCACATCATCATTGCTCCTCAGAATGTATTCATGCCAATAGTCAGAAGGCAAATGACACCTTATTTCAGTAACTAAGAAATAATAACTTCTAAAGAAGAACCAAATAGAGCTGAGGGATCACATGAAGGAGTTATCTACTTTTACTGAGGAAGTCTTTTACCAGCCTCTCATATTTTACATATAATAGATCTTCAAGAGACAATTTAATAAGAAAAGGAAGAGGAAAAATTCCTGCAGTACTTTAGAGACTATATACAACAGTACAAACCTCTTCTTTCATCCCATATATCCTCCACACTTTTCATAGGATAGGATGACAATCACGTCAGTGTCAGTAATACATTGCTTTGTCAAAGCCAACACTGAATGTCAGGTAGAATTATATCCTTGTAAGTTGTTGGATTTTTAATGCATTACCATACTGTGAGCAAGTTCAGTTTGAAATGATCCAAAACTCTCTGTAAAAATAAAACAGATTAATCTCTAGAATTTGAGGTCTGTAATGAACATAATATCATATAAGTCAACTCTACTAAAACAGGGCTCTGAGGTAGCTATGCCACTGCTCTTCTCCAACTTCAGACATTTTCATATACACTTTTTCTTACAGATAGAAGCTTTATTTCTCATCTGCCTCTTGCACTTCTTCAATATTATAATTACATTAAACGATAAGTGAAGTACCTTCTGTTTCTTCAAAATATCAGCCACTTAAAACCCAAACCCAGAAGCTTTTTCACTACCAGTCCATGATCTTGTAAAACCAAGGGCAACAGTTGTCTTCTTTTAAAAGACTGTATAATACAAATTCTAGAAATAAAAGATATAGCAAGTATAGTTAAGACTTGACTCAACTTATGGTTGTAAATTATTTTGGAATGTTTAGCCCTGTAAATACCACATATTTGTTTTCCTTCAACAAAGTCTTTATGCATACTAACAAACAATCTAATTAAACTTTGGTTAGAAACAAGACAAGACAGATATCAATTAACAAATGCAAGAGCACCCTGAATCAAACATTTTTGGCACACTTTGTCTAGTAAAATGTACACTGAACAAATATGCAGGTGTTTGGTAAACAGTGACTCAGATTGTAAATATTTATAGTGTTTCTTTCCATTAATTAGCAAATGTAATAGCATTGCCCATTATACTTAACATACTTTGTTAATCAAAACTTGTATTTAGTTCATTTCTCCATTTCTCTTTGGGAGACCAAATTTGACAATTATGATTGTACAATTCAGGTAGCA
The DNA here is from genome assembly GCF_036013475.1 of Columba livia. Classification (NCBI taxonomy): domain Eukaryota; kingdom Metazoa; phylum Chordata; class Aves; order Columbiformes; family Columbidae; genus Columba; species Columba livia. Next base: position 35,700,148 of record NC_088604.1, on the reverse strand, counting down.
TTGTGAAAAACTGTAGGTTTGGAAAACATGAAAATTGTGTATTAGATAACAAGTAATATGCTCCAATCCAGCCAAAAAACAAGTGAGTGGAAGTGATAAGAAATCTCAGTTTTCACTTGATTCTTAAGTTAGCATTCTTTTGCAAGGAAAGAGCTGACCAAATACAAATAGAAAAATAAATCCATAAGAGAAACTATAGATCCAGCCTAAATTTGTGTATTAGCGAGATATACCATAACACAATACTGAGTAAAAGCATAGCTTTATACTGATGGAACTTAGATTTCTCTTTAAACATCACTACTATATTTTAACACTGAGCTAAATAAAACTGAGTTTTAATTTTTTCAGAGATCTAGAATATTTTAAAAAGTCCTGAGTATTTGTATTGTAATGCATACATAGTGCAATTTTGTATTGCACTATTATAAAAAAAGTATTTAAAATAAGAATAACTGTTACTAAACTTCCACATTGTTATTTATTTATTTATAGAAGCAACATAGGAAGAACAAATCAAGATTAATGACTTCTGATTGTGAGAATGTCTGCTGTCTTTTCACTGTTTTTTATACTAAGTACATTTTATATTAACTAATTATATCAAGAGTTCCCTAATCACAACCATAATAAACCTCTCCTATACCTGGACAATTTCTGTCCTAATATTCCATAGGTTTCTAACGATAAAGGAGGAGAAACATCTTAAGGGAAATTGTTGATGGAAACAATATTTTGGCCTCCTAAAATATATTGAATGGCATGATCTAGATTGTCTTCTCTGTTATTTAAGAATTAGCCTATTAAATGTGTAGTGGAAAAAAATATGTTCAGTTCATAAGAGCTGTTCTAATTGAAAAAAGGATAAAATAGGATAAAAAAATATTAATGTGTGTAAAAAAGAAAAGAGACCACTTTGCCAGCACACAGGTTTTTACCCATGTTAAATAAACAAAGCAGAACCTGTGAAGAAATCTGTTCACAATTCCGTTCCAATTATAGTCAACAAGATGTGCTATTGTTTCCATTACCAGTTGAAGGTCTTTTAAGATATCTGGTCTCTTTGCAAAATTTACATGTAAGTTCTTTAAATTACAAGTTCATATTTGCTTGGATGAAAGAAAGAATTTGACAAGAAAAGATGTAATCTAGAAGCCATTAGGTACTTCTGTAGCTAATGTATAGATATCTATTAATGATGGGTAGTTAAAGAATATCCTAAAGCTATGGACCTTCTTAATTATCTGATTTGAGCTACTCCTGATAGTAACAGATTTTATATGGGAAGAGAAAGTCTTTAATTGACTTCGCATTTCTCCTTGCCTTGTGTCAGGGTTTCCTAGGGATAACCACAACAGCCACACACCTTTCACAGGGCAACAACAACTGGAAAGCATTGGTGATGCTCACATTTTAAATAGAGTCAGGTTTTGGGAATATTTTTTGCACCACTGCCAATGTGTTTGTAGAACCAAAAATAGGGTCTTTCTGTCACCTTAACAGTTTAATCAGCAGTTTCGCAAATATACTGAATACCATGGATGAGAAAATGGAACTTCATATAACCATTCAGTTCAAGGCAACTCCCATCAAGAAGTGCTGAAGATGGGAGGCAGCTGTGCCAAAAGTTGTGGGAGATTTCAGATGGTTCTCCATCCTGTTTCATAAGCTGTGGATGTGACAGAGCCAAATAAAAAAGCAGCAGGATTCTGGCAAGTGAAAACTACCCTGTTGTTGGCAGTTTGTTAACAGGGTTGCTCAGCTCCTGCATGGAAACTCAGCAGCTGGCTTGTTTAGCACAGGTGCAACAGCTGAGTGGCTTGGAGAGGTCAGTCATGGCCTTTTATCAGAGAAAGGGCCATCTCTCAAGGTATTTTGCTTTTCTGTTTTTTCATTTATTTTATATGTATAGAAATTTGAAATTTCGTGATAGCAAGTTTTGTCAAATGACCTGTGGTTATCTCTTTTTTGGATAGCTGTAAAGGGAAGTCACCTGTGCAAGAAGAGAATTAACAACAACAGCTTTAGAAAAAAATATACTTATATTTCACTTCAGAGATTTTAATTTAGAGGTGAGAATAAATGTTAATGTCATATGCAAACTTCTTCAGACTGATTAAAAGGAAATAATTTATAATTACAATCTTATTTCAATTATAAATATTTTATTCACCAAATCAGATAATCATTTGCATTTGGGAGCAGTTTCAGACCTGGAATGCCAAAATTTGAAGTCCTAAATAGGTGATAAACAAGAGCGAGAGCAACACTCAATTTTTTTCCTACATTGACTCTCCCTTAGTTCTCCCGTGTTCTCTGCATTCTCTGTGTTGTCTAACTTAGACAAGTTAGAAAAGGTTGTGAAGTTTCCAAACATTTGTTTTACGAACAATTTTCCCAAAGGTGATAATTGTGGTGGCAGACGTCTTGATGTGAAAATCTAATGCGCCAGACTGGGACCTCTTAGCTATTTCGCAAGTGCTACCAGCAGCTGCAGATTGTTATGACTTTATGGCTTTGTGGTATTTGGTTACTCATGATCCACAATCTTTTAAGCCAGAGACTTATAGAGAATTGATACTAGTCTCTTGGACTATGATAGACACATCTTCAGTCCAGCAAAAAATTGCAGTGTCCATATGTGCTGTGGTCAACACAGACATACAATGCCATGGTACCACCACTGGACACCTCCTAGAGCAGAACTGTAAAACATGAGTTGATAGCCAAATCAAGTATCCCACTAGTACTCAAACTAACAGTTCTCAGTTTCCTATTATTTTCTTTTTATTGGAGCTCCAGGCTTTCTAGTCATCTGGAAATGAGAAGGGCAAATTCCCTTTTTGCATCAATTGTCATCTAATAAAATAGAAGTGCCTGAAGCAGCCTTTTATTAGGCAGAACTAAGCAGACTCACAGGACTGCCTTGTTTTCTCCAGCTGCCTGTTTCTATTACATTAGCAAGAACTTAATGTTTGTCAAACACATACGGGTGTTCTGTCATATACATGCACACACATAGGCATTGTGATTGTTTTTTTCTTTCACAGAATCACAGAATGTTAGGGATTGGAAGGGACCTTGAAAGATCATCTAGTCCAATCCCCCTGCCAGAGCAGGAACACCTAGATGAGGCTATACAGGAAGGCGTCCAGGTGGGTGTTGAATGTCTCCAGAGAAGGAGACTCCACAACCCCCCTGGGCAGCCTGTTCTAGTGCTCCATCACCCTCACCATGAAGAAGCTACTTCTCAAATTTAAATGGAACCTTCTGTGTTCCAGTTTATATCCATTTTGGAAAGGATACAAAAAACAAAACAAAAAAAACCAACTACTGATCATCTTTAAAAAACTCAACCCAACCAAATCAATCAAATGAGAAACTGATAGGGAATGATAAGGAAGAAACCTGGTTCGGTGCTACACTCAGAGCTCAGAGCAAAACTCTGTCACTGTATCTAACAAAAGAAACAGGCCCTGTACATTTATTAATTGCATAATGTTTGATGGATACACTTAAGATTAAAAACTGACATCAAGCAAAATGGAGTTTGGGTTTAAAATAAATATAGATACGCGGATAGAAAAGAAATATAAGCTTTAGCCTCATAAATCAAACACTGTCTGGGAATATACCTGGGCACTGTAACCTGATTGTTCCCTACTCAGCTGCGAGGTTTGCCCATGCCTCCTGGCACATTACCAGTATCTTCCCAAGCAGCTGTTGCGGCCAAACTTACAGGTCTTTTCCATTTATTCTGCTTTTGCAGAGGAAGGGAATTTAATAGCTTTGATGTGGTTGTTCTGTGCCTGCTGATTAGAAAATGGGTCTGAACCTGTTTGATTTATTAGTATAGCTATATATTATTTTCAACACATGCATTAAAATTTTCCATGCATAAATGGGGCTTGGTGTAGAGCCTGTATTTGAGTTAAGACAGATTTAACTCTGTAGTAAATATGAGATCTTAGTTGCACTGGTGCTAAAAAGGTAATCAGAATCTAGCAGGGCAATCTTCAGCTTTCTGTTGTTTGTCTAGACCCTCAGAGAAATCCATGGGTCAGTGTGGAAATATCCATGGTAGGTAACACTGTAAGAAAAACAAGGTTAGTGTTAGTTTTGTTCTATTTCACTCCACAGGGGTCTACACTGTTACTGGAAAGAGTAATGCCTTCCTATGAGTAAGATTTGCATGCCTTGATTATCAGACCTGAAAAGCTCACAAAACCAAGCTTGTCTACTCTGAAGACTATCAGGATATAAAGGATAGCTGCAGGTGTTTCCAGAACCTGTGTTTCAAAGTACAAGCAATCTGATGTTCTGGAGGTCAGCACGTGACTGGTGGCCTCCCAGCACCCTGGGGAGGCTCCTGGGAGACACTCTGCAAATGGGATGAAACACAAGCAGGTAGAGACAGAACATGGTAGGATTTCTGCTTCCCTTGAACCCTCTTCCAGGGTGCTGCCAAGGTCCTGAGCTACCTTCTTCATGCACAAGTATGAAGCAGTCTTACTTCAACTCATTGCGATCAGGTGACTTTTAGTAGACAAGCTTATTCATTTGGAATAGACTGAGCTGCTGTTCTGTGTGCAGCATGGATTTTCCTGTGCCCTTGGAGCACCATGTCCACTCTTTCTGACTTAAAACTCTGGGAAAAAAAAACATCCCAAGGAGGTCAGAAGAACTCATAGTGAACTTCAGCCTGCCATCAAAAAGCCTTCCCTAGTCACTTTTCGTGCATCCCTTAGAAATATTTCCTAGGTACTAAAAATGGAAAGTAATGTTTGGGCATGTTTCCGTTTGCTTCCACAAATTTCCAACTAATTTTAAGTCTCCGGACAAGGTTCATAATTTTTGCCTAGTTCTTATAATTGTCCATCGTTTGTAAAAATGTTCACATATTACTGGACAGAAAAAGAACTGTGGTTTCCAGTGTAAATGAAAGTGTGCTTATCAGTGTGAATCTCTCACTCTGAACAGTTTGGAGAGGCCGTTGCTGCATGTCAAATTGCAAAATTCTCATGGGGTTTCTCATGTGGGAGCAAAGGGACTTCAGGATTTTATAGGATCCTATATTTCATTTTGAAAAGCATCCATGTTGTGACATGGGTCAGTTTTGCTGGACAAAAAGGTTGGTTATGAATATGATTGATGCCCCTGATTTGGCTAATGCTTGGTTTATTCTCATATAATGTTTATACAAATTATAATAACTTTAATAACTTTCCAAACATCTTGCATCTGTTGCAAACTTCCTTTGAGAATCTTCCACTTCCCCTCTGTTACAACACATAATTGAGAACACATCAGCAGGAAGGAAATATACTCTCTGGTTTAGCTAAATCTATAGTGTTTGTTTAAGTTAGCGATGTGTGAGTGGTTTGCTAAAGAATACTGTTAAAGGTCACTTCCTACTTGGAAAGGAGCCTGTAATAAGCTTCTATTCAAGTGAAGAGATCTTTTTCTTTAAAATCCTGATTCTGGGTGGTCTGGTTTATTCCCAGCTCCCACAGAAATCAATGGGAAGGGGTGCTCCATTGTCACCTGAGGACACTTCTGGCACTTTGTGAAAACAAACAGGGTATTTCAATAAAAGAAGGTAGGAATGGAAATAGTATACAGTTAGTACCTATAAAATAAGGGATGCCTCTGCCAGTCCTGTTAAAAAGAAGAGTCTGGATCCTTTAATTATGTACACTCAGAAGGAATTAAATGAATCATTGAGAAAATAGATGAACTGGGAGTGGAATAGCTAACTCCAAGTACTTTTCATATTTCATGTGGAGTATAACATCAAGAGGGTTCTGGAAGGTGTCCTCACCTCACACTCAGTGTGGGAAATGTTACTTCCTCCGATTATCTTTTGTGTTTGGTAATGAAAGGGCCTCACAGGAATGTATACTATATATTCAGAGCAAAAAAAAAGGAGGGAAAGACTTTGTAACATGTTTAGGTTGGGGGGAGAATAAAATAATAATAATTTAAAGCAAAACAAAACACAAAACCAAAACCAACCAAACAAAAAAACCACAAAAACCAAACCAAACTCTTCTGAAGAGCATGACCTGAGATTTTTGAGTTAGTTTTTGGAAGAGTCAGAGCTGTTTTACAGCCTCTAATCAATTGTAAATTCTGAGCTTTAGATCAAGTATTTAGAAGAAATGTTGATATAGGTAGGTAACAAGAGAGGACAGGTAGATCACAGTGATTATAAAATGGTTACATCACCTGCCTGTAGAGGAGAAAGGTTCACAGAAGATCACATAAGCTATGGTTTTGAGCCAAAAATGGCATACAAGCAGCTATTAATCACGTGGCAGTTTGGGAGGCATTTCTGGGAGGCAAAAAATTCAAAGTTGAGAACAATCTGGTGTCTTCTTCTCACATCCAGACAGCTAATGTCAGCAGCATCCTGTCCCTGTGGGAGGCAGCATCTCCTGACTTGTACAGACCCTGGGCATGAGGTGCGCATCTGGGAAGGGAATGTTGGATGTTGCTTTGGCAGCACTGCTGGTTTGTGATCCAACCCTATATTTTGCACCAAAAATTAGCTCAGGATACCAAGATTATCCCTGACTGACCATCACTTGATCACTTCTCAAGTCAGGAGATTTCAAACAAACAAACAAGCAAATATGTCTCTTCCCCAATAGTCTGAGAATCTTGCTACACAAATAAAATCCAGTGGATTTAGAATGCAGACACTAAAAAAGCCTACCAACCAAACGAACAAACAACAAAAAGAAAAAACAAAACCAAAACCACAGATTTTCAACATTCCTGTGCAGAACAAAGTTACAGTCCTAAAGTATTATGGCAATTTCTGCAAAAGCTGAATTGTCCATGAGTGTCTCCAAAGACAGTGTTGATTCTGGCCTCTTTGAACATTAAATTAAAAATCTAGGTTTTCTGCATCCAAAAATGAGTGTCAGAATATTTTCTACAAAACCTTGCTCTTAGTTATTAAACAGCTGCAGCTTCACATCTTTACAGAAAGTCAAAGTCAGCATTCTTGTTGCCAGAACTGGAAAGATCTGACAAATATTCCCCCCTCCAAAATCGAAATTTTGTTATACATGAACACAGAGTGAATTTCTGTGGCCTCAGACATACTTCCTAATGTCTTTGATGGACTGGAATGTAACAAAATATAGAAGTAGATTATGTACATTCCAATCTGATTTTAAAATCCTGTACAGAATTCTAATGTGTTCTTGATAATTATACAGTGTATATGAAGTTCTGTCTGGGACTGAAAAATATAACAGATGATCAGATATATGAATGCTTATAACAATAAGGAAATTCACAATATTACCATATTTATTAAAAAGAAAAGTAACTTAAAAGAAGAAAGTGTCTGTTTTGATGGTGCAGGAAAAGTTTCCTGTATCTTAAGCAAGACAGGAAAATATTTGTTTACGCTGGCTGAGGAAACTATGTGCTTGCCTAGGCTATTTTTCTAACTTCTCCAAGTTAGTGTTATTATAGGGTACCACAAACAAAAAGTCAATCGTGCGTATCTCCAAGGAGCATAGTGAGCATGATTGTGCAGTCAAGTTTAGATTTAGAGGCACCCTTACAAGTTGTTAATATCCCTGATGCAATGAGCTGTTGAAAAATACAACAAAAATAGTGAAGCATCAACCATAAAGAATGCAGATTCAGACCAGTCTGTATTCAGCACACGGTAAATGAAATCTTGCCTAATGAAATCTGGTTGAGTGGAGAGTCTGCTCTGTTTAAAAGCTTATTGTCATGTTGGTGGGTCTTTATAGATAAGAATGTGTATAAAGCAAAGCAAAGCAAAAAAATGACTTGTGCAAAAGAAAAAACATGTGACTTGGTATACAGAGAAATGCCATAATGTGAAGCAGAGCTTTCAAAGTGACAAGCCACGTAAGTCCAATGGTGCCTTGATGAGTGTGACTGCCCCCAGCAAGGGAAACTGAAGAAGGGCATATGGTACCTTCTACAAAACCTGCATGGTAGGAGAGAAAGGGAGGGTGATGAGCAGGAAAAGGCAGAAGAAAGTTTTGAATTTGGTGATTTTGTCTAAGTGTTCTTTGAGAGGCCACAAAAAGACAAGGGTGACCTGGCTGACCCCTGAGCATTGCATGACCAAAGCTACTAACTTTGTTTCCCCAAGGTATTCACATCTTAGGAGGAACTGCTCCTGAGATTATCTGAACATTACTAACTTGCTTTAACTAATTGGTTTTAAGTGTTTGAATTTCCATTCCATGTTTCAATGGACTTTCTAAGGTCATGTCTAACTGGGAAAAGAGACGTTATTTCTCTAAAGCCCCATTATGACCCCTAGAAACTGTTGGTAAGTCAGAAAAGGACCAGTGTTTAGTGCTGATCAGTTCATGTCAGATCTCTACTGAGTTACGTGTGACGATAATCAGCAAACTCTTTGGTCCTGTCAACTTGGCTGATGAAGGCATTCATCAGTCATTTCCCTCAAGTCTCAGGGTAGAAACAGCAGTGTTTTTTCCATCCCAAATGTTCTTGCTTGAGTACGGAAGATCAGTAAGACAATTAAGAGCATCCCTACCATTTGAAAGCTACTTGCTTGAAATCAGGCACATATTTAATCATTTAGGTAAATCAACCATTTGCCTCGTGATAGATCTATGTTTTATATGCAGTTTGGGCTTAAATAATTTTCTGAAAGCTTTGTTTTTTGAACCTCATTGTTTTATGTGGGTGATACCTTTGCTTTCCAATATGTCCTTCTCTACCATGTGTATTCATGTTAATGCCAAGATACAATTTGCCCATATATCATCTTCATAATATTTTCTGCAAATAATGCAATGTTTGTGGAATTTAATTAGTACAAAAATGTTACAGAACTTAAACTACCCAGTGTATATCTGTACATTGTGCTCAAAAGCTGGGAAATGTGACTGGGTGTTCATCAAGAATAGTGTCAAAAGACCCCTGGTTTGCTTCAAACTAAGAAACAAAATAATCCTCAAAAAAAAAAGTCATGGAGAATCTGCTTTTCATTAATCCCTTCTCTTCAATGGTAGTTTGTGTATGTCTCTCTTCAGTTAGCTGGGTATTATGCATTTCTCTAATAGCTGTTAGTTGTTAGCTCTTTAATCACTGTACAGGGAATTTCCATGCCTCTTTCAGAACAGGTAATTGCTGACAGTTAGCTACCTTTTTGCAAACGTGAACCTGAACATTTCAACATCTGAGCCCATTTCAGACCTGGCTCTGAATAGTTTTTGAAAACAGGATTCAAATTACTTTTCTGATTCTGAAAATGTTATCTTTACTCCAAGAGCTTTTAATATCTAGAAAGGTTTGATTTCAACCTGAGTTTTGAACTAAGGAATTTCTGCTTGTGCAACTTCATGCTTTCAATAGCAGGTACAGATACAGCGGCAGAGCTCTTGCAATGGAGAGGTCCAAGTCTGCAATGACTGAGGTTTTGTGCTGTTGTTTAATTCATGGATAAGACACTGGATCAGGCCCTGCTGATTTATGAAAGACATGTGAATCCATGAGCCAGACTTGGAACATCCATTATGAAACTTGTTCTCAAAAAAAATGTACTGAATGTGTGAAAGATGGGCATTGTCATAATATGCTTTTCAGTCCTCAAAAGCTCTTGCCATTTCAGCCAGTGTGTTTGATTACTGCTAAGTGTACACTTTGTGTTGCTGGAAGAGCAAATCCAAAATGGTGATCATGTTTAGCATGTGAATGTTGTATGTTTGGCTGACCTAAATGCTCACTATGCTTCAGTATGTAACAAACGCTTTTAAAAATTTTGCAGTAATGAAGGTATTCATAACTTTTTTGACAACAAATAAAATGTTTTGGATAATGTGAACTATGCAAGATGCATGATAAAATCGATGGCAAAATTTATGCAGTAACTTTAATGGTTTAGCTCATTTATTTTCTTACTATTGATTTGTGGATTGTCTAGTAAAAGTGTTTATGCATCTTGCATCGATGTGGGGTAGACTCCTGAAATTCCCACATCTCTTTTACATTTGTCCTTGATCAATGTAATAATAGACATAGTGTTCTCAATTAAAATTCACAAACTTTTTCATATAAGAACGAGACTGACAATTTTAATGGTGGTTAAAATAATATAAAATTTAATTAAACATGTGTAAGATCCTTGTTCAAGTAATGTCAAGTCTGAGCTATAAAATACAGTGCTAACAAAAGTATCTCCAAGATACTAATTAATTAACTCTAAACCTATTGCTTTAAGAATATCTAGGTTTACGTGCTGCAGATGTCAGAGTACTTCGCTTTCAAAGACCTAGTGCCATAGGTAGCATATATAAAACATCCAGTTCTGTGAAAACATCAGGGAATCTACTGTTCTTTTAAGCAATGGGAGGAGATTTATATAAAATTCCTCCATTTCCCAGAGTGTGTTTGAAAACTAAAAGGGAGGTGTTTTGCCCAGGGATGTAGCTGAGCCCCTGAAGGAGATAACCTGGACAAGAAGACCAAATGCAACTATGGGCCAAAGGGCTTGCTGAAAAACAGGGAACTGCATTGTAACCCCAAACCTGCACCGCACTTGGTACCAGCCCAAACTTCTGCATATGCCAGTAATTCACTATTTCCTCTTGTCCTTCCTGCCCCAGAACTCTTAATCGAGACCATTCACATGCATCAGGCAGCAGATTATTCCTAGTCTGCGCAATGAGAAAACCATAAATAAAGCTGACAAATTACTAAAGCTGACTGTGAATGGAGTTTTCTAAGCCTTTTCACCATTTGTTACAGAATAAGAAGATTTTATATCAGTGGTTCACTGCATTTTGTAAGCTGCTATTATTGCTCCCCTACAAATCCTGTATGTAAGAAACTCTTTTCCCCAGATAGATATAATGTATGCTCAAACACGACAAGGTGCAATTATTAGCAAGGGAAATTTGCTGTCTCTAAGTTGAAACAGTTGAAATTTATGGAAAAATATGAAAATCAAGTGCTGTGTTAGCCAAAGATATTGCTCCTTCCTTTCTTTTTTTTTTTTTTCAAGAGTGTAATACACAAAGCTTATTTGACCACATTTAAGAACATTGTATACAGTATGTGTATTAGCATACTCTCAGATTGAAAATATCTGCATTAAAGTTTGTCATGAAGAGATTTCTTTATATGTAACTCAAACTTAGCAGATAGTTTAGATCAGTATATTTAATTTTTTTTTTTTTTTTTTTTTTTATATGAACACCTCATTCTAAAGAAAAAAGCAACAACCTACTCTACCAGTTCATTCACACCTCTTTTTTAGAAATCAATATGGGAAGTGAATGCTAACCGTGCCAGGGGAACATGATAGGGACCCTGACAAGGACTTGTCATTCACTGTCAACTAAATCACTCAATTAAATGTTAGATTTTCTGTTGGAGGAAATGGTGGGCCATATTAAATAGCTAACATCCCAAGTGAATAAGAGCTTGACTATTTCATGTTTTACTCTGACAGCTCAAACTTTAGACCTGTGAAAAACATAATTACTGATAAAGAAACACCAATATTTTTTTTTTTTTTCTGCATACTCAAGTCTTCCTTGTTCAAAGTGACAGGTTCCCTATTAGAGGTAAAAACTTCTATGGCAAAATCTGGATCTAATGAATAACTATGAGGTACCTGTTCTTATTGTTGCCCAGCTTGACTGCTTTTCAGGGTAATGATTTTTTATATTCTGACCTGCAGATATCTTAGTGTCTTTGAATAGAAGGCAAACTTCAGCAAAGAGGAAAACTTTTCCCCTCACATAAATGGTCTGACAGGAGCAAGAAGAAATCATATTTGACAAAGACTTGAGCCAAAGATGTTGGTGGGAAACAATTGTGCTAAATATTGTCAGCTACTTGATCTATTTTTTTATTTGTATTAATTTATTTTTTCTTCCAATCAACATTCCTCTGCCTGCAATCCCCCCTTGATCTGTCATTTTTATGGAACATAAATATCTACCCATCATCAGCATTGCCACAGCATGTCTGTGCAGGGCTCCTCTGTTTTCATCTGATGTGAGTCAGAAGTGATTAGCGCAACTAGAAAGGAGCTTGACAACCTGCTGCTTCCCTGAGGGGGCTTTGAGCTGTGATGGGAGATACCCACAGCCAGACTGTGTAGGGGAAAGCGGAGCATTGTAAGTGATGTTATTGAACTCATGCACTTGTGGGCACGCCAGGGACTGTCTCGGATTGCCCTTAAGATTAGGTTTTTCCACCAGAATGCAGGGTATTGTGGCAATATAATTTCCTCATTTGAAGTTTTGAGGATTGTATAAATCTGTTTTTTTCTGCATTCAATTTTTAATAAAAGAAAGGGCTGCGGAGTTTGTGGAGATTGTGGAGCATAATAACAAAAAGATACTGACACCACCATAGCTCCACCAGAGCCCAAGTGAAGACAATCATTAGACCATTTTTAATACCAGAGCTCAAAGTTCAGTATGTACGAGCTCTGCAGGGTTTGTCCAGCTGACAGCAAGCACAGCCTGAGCGTGTTTTTTCGGGGGAGACGCAGTCTGCTGTGGGGGATCACCTTGCCAGTAGTGAGCAGGCTATAGCCAAACAGTACAAAATTTCCTTTCACAATAACCAGAAGAAAAGGACGTCCAGTGAGGGTGGTTGCAGCCATGATCCAGTGGAGGTGAATGTGTTGTGGGTCAGAATTCTCCCTGCTACACAACACTGACTGCTGCAGGCTGTGATAATGGAGAATCACATCTTGCTCCTCTTGCAAATCTGCTTGCTAAAAAAGTATATTTTTCAAAGACATGCTATAAGCATGTGTCTGTCAGTGTTATAGTCCCACTCAAGAGAAAAAGAAGGGATATCTTCTTCAGGTATTTCAGTTCTACACCAGGTTTCTTCACACTCTAATCAAAGCCACATTACTGAAGACAGTGAATTCAGCCCTTTTTTTTTTTTTCTTTTTTGCCATTTGCTTAAATACTGAGCATTTTTTATTTAAGCAAAAGTTGGAGTGTTTGGTATTTTGCATTCCCATTGCAGAAAACAAAACAAAACAAAACCCCAAACAACAACGAACCTCTTTGCCCACAGAGATCCAAGACTTTAGTTGCTTTTTCTCTTGTTTCACAAAACCTGAGCCTGCAGAAATGCTTTAAGGTGCATTCCGAAACACAGAGGAGCAGGACTGGGAGCAACATGTAGTCTTTTCCTAAAGCTAACATGTAAAAAAGTGCAGTGTTAATCATAGACATTTCTCAGTTTGGCAAAGTATGATTTTTTCCATTTTGAAAGCATACAATGTTAGAAAAAATCAATCTAGATTGGAAATAAATGTGTCCTCTACCTTGAGTCTTTAAGCTAAAAGTCCTCAAAGATCTCTGAGCTGCAGTTGGCTCTGTAGAGTCCCTGAGATTTACAGCTCGATTAATCTGTATGAGTCAAACCATGTTGTGTTCAACCCTACAGTTTTATTTTCGTTGTACAGAAGCTATACCACGAATTATACAGTTCATCTCGAAAATCATGGATTTTACAATGACTCATAAGCACTGGAAGAAGGATTAAATTCTTCTTGATAAGTGAATTAATTCTGTAGGTTGCTAGGAACTTGTGGTATAAGCTGTTTGAACCTGTCATTTTGTTGATTGTGAACTGGTATTTAAAAATCAATGTGTGTATGTAGACAGCACATCTCAAGTGAGGTTTGCATGATTATAATGGTGCCCTTGGCTACGTTATAGTTAGGGTTGAATCAGTGTTTCCATCATGAAGTGTATTTTTTATGTGTATGCACTTTGTCATATAAATTAACTCTTGAATAAAGTGTGTTTAAATAATAATAGCAAATTAGAATCTTTCTAAACCTTAGTATTAGAGAAGGAATTTCAGGAATGGACTTGTTAATGGAAAAGTTTCCTGGTGCTGGACTAGCCTTCATGTGCAAGGTACAGAATTCAAATTTTATTGTTTAAGATGCTTTCTCATTCTTGAATAACTAAAATTTGGACCAAATTGAAATAATATTTACTAAGTCCACATGGTCTAATACATTCGGTGTCTTCAAAACAAAATATAAACACCATGAAATAATTAGACTCAATAATGTACTTTGTTCTGCATTCCATTAAGGCCAAAATCTTATTGTCAAATCTGATCCATATTTTAGCATTACTGATACATTTCCGTTTACTTTTGTGCATCCATATGGTAAGAACTTGCCCCTAAGGACATGTTTGTACTGCAGCCACATGTGCAGCTACAGAGTTTATACAGTTTAAATTCTCTAGCCTGGGGAATAATCGCTGTACAGTTGTGGCAATGCAGACCTCAGCTCATGTTAATCTTAAAAACACGTATGTAGAGATAGTTTTTTCACAACCTAGGAAAAACTCTGTGGAACTGCCAGATATCCTGTTCCTCACACTTGCCCTGGTTAATATAGACTGGATGGACCTATAAGTTCTGTACCCAAAATTTTGGTGGAAAAGACCCTCTAATTCTATTAAAAAATACTTCAAGATACACTATAAAGAATATTTTTATGCAGGATATTTCTCAACCATTTCTGCACATGACTAAATTGCACAAAGTGTATGATATGTGACCTGACTGTTAAACTGTATAAATCTGAGAGTGGAGGAGTTGAGGAGTTACTACTCCGTCATAAGTAAATTTCTCCAAATATGCATTTAGCTTTACTATGAACAAATAGAAATATTAAGACATTATTTTTTTAATTATAATTTTAATAATATACTTTTGAAAATGATCTGGAAATAGTTGTGTAAAAAGTACTATGAAAAATACAATGGTTTGTAATTATGATACATATAATTATAGCTGTAATTATGATGCCTGGAAATGGAAACGAAAACAGTGCCTATATTGCTAATAAGTATCACAGAATTATGGAGTCATAAAATGGTTTAAGTTGGAAGGGACCTTAAGGTTCATCTAGTTCTAATCCCCCCGTCATGGTCTGGAACATGTTCCACTAATCAAGGCTGCTCAAAGCCCCATTCAACCTGGCCTTGAGCACTTCCATGGATGGGGCATCCACAGCTTCTCTCAGCAGCCTGTTCCAGTGCGTCACCACCCTCATGGTGAAGAATTTCTTAATTATATCTATTATCAGTCTAACCTTTTTCACTTTAAAGCCATTACCTCTAGTTCTATCACTACATACCCTTGTAAAAAGTCCCTCTCCAGCTTTTTTGCACATCTCATTTACATTCTGGGAGGCTGCTATAAGGTCTCCCTGGAGCCTTCTCTTCTTCAGGTTGAACCACCCCACCTCTCTTAGCCTGTTTTCATAGGAGAGGTGTTCCAACTCTCCAATCATCTTTGTGGCTCTCCTCTGGGCTTACTCCAATAGCACCATGCCCATCTTGTGTCTTACCTAAATATAGAGAAAATGACCCTCTGCTTCATAAAGGTTGCAATTCAAATAATGTCAACCTTATTTTCCATTGTCGTGTATTCCATATAGTTAAACAATGGTTTAAAAAAGTATTGCTATTCTGTGAGAGCACCTTATGCTCTCTTTCTGTATCTATAATGTACATAAGCATGTGTAGACAGGGGAAACAGGAGTTTTATACAAATGCATATAATTCTTTCAAATATTGTATCAATTGAAAGATACTCGGACCACTATCTTTATGCATTTTTCATTGGTAGGACCAGGACTGCTTTCTAGGCCTGTAAAGGGTCACAAGACATCTTTTTGTCTGAAACAGAGATAACCTGAGGTTTTCTCAGTTTCTGTGAGCTTCCTCTAATCGTTCCTGGTTAAAGGCAGCTGTTCTGCTTAAGGGAGCTTGACAACTGACTGTGAAGTGGGTCATTAGGAATTTGAGGCAGATCAGTTTCCACTGACACAGGTCAACGTTAAGAGTGTTTCATGATATAGGCACACTGATTAATTTAACATATTATCTACTTCATATTTCAGCACCATATTTGTAATTTTACCAGCATTTATTCAACTTTTCCTGGTTGTTCCTTGACAGTTGTAAGTTTGTCCTGTCACCTGCTGCTGTTTTTATTTCCATATGAACTTAAGAGATGACAGAGAAAGAAGACAAGCTCCACGCTCAAAGTTTGCAATCTGAAATTCAGGGATTCCCCTCCAGAAATTCATAAACTGCAAAAAGACATTCTACACATTAAAGATGTTGAAGAGCTGCTTGACTCAGGGAGAGTCTCGACAGGGCAAACACCAAACACATAAAGTTTGTAACAGTAGGGTGTGGCTTTTTTAGTTTATTGGTTTTGGTTTTGGTGTTGGGGGGACGGACGGACGGTTCTGACAATGTTATTTCTTATTGATGGGAGCTTATTTCCAACTAGATGCCAAAATTTGGGTATGATCCAAACTGAATTCTAGCTTTGGTGGCGTCTAAATGCAGATCTGCACATCACAACTTTTGCCCATTGCTAAAAATGTTGCATATTCATTGAATATGTCTGCATGTCTTGGAGAGTTTCTTCTGGAAATCAGGCCACCGATATTTGGCACATACACATGACATAAGAACCTAGGCCAAATTATATCATTACCAATCATTATCTAACGTATTCAGTGAGGGAAATAAGTAACGGATTGGGAAAGCTTGAGCTTTCTAATTTCTTGATCTTTTTCTAGTCCATTTTCTCATCCCATGTCCTATGCTATTATTGAGAATCAGCTCTGGACACAGCCCATATACATTCGTGTGTGAGAATAAACAACAATTATGGAACAGCTGGATTTATTTAGAAAACGTATTTGTGTCCTAAGAAACAAAATTAAATAAACAAATAAAAACTCATAAGACAAGAAAGTCCAGGATGAGGGAAGACAGGGAGGAAGCAGAAAGAAAGAATATAAGCATTTCTTGGCTGATATGCCCATGTTGACACTTATTTTCCATAAAATGTGCTCACTACTTCTCTATTCCCTGTATATTCAAATAGGTTCAGTATAATACTGTGGCTTGCTAGAAATGTTAATGTACCTGCCTTTTCAAGTGTAAACAATGATAGGGGTGACTCTTTTTTCCTCAACATCTTAATGTTAGCTCAACAGTAAGGCATTATTCACGGACAAATTCCTCCTGTACTTGGAACCTATAACTGAATGGCATTGTTAACTGAGCAATCTAGCCTTCTAATGGATATTTGTCTTGATTTAACTGAACTAGGGAAAATGAAAGAACTCAGATCGAAGAAGCATGAGAAGTACACCAAGGGTGCTAAGTTAAAGAAAACAAAAATACTGCAGAAATTGCTTTATATATATATATATATGAGAGAAAAATGTTGTCGCTGTCTGGTCTTTTGTTATGTAATGTGTCAAAGTGATTTGTGTGTGTGTGTGCAACTTTCTTCATTTAAGAATGCCTAACAACTAACACAAACTAAAAGGAAAAAAATATAATAAAAAAAAACAAGACCCAACCTTTCTCCTGATGTTTTTGCAATTATGATTTTGCTGATTTTTTTAATAACATTTTACACTCAAATGCATAAGCTTTGCAGACACTGTTATCACTTGCATGTTCAAGTTCCAAATTGTTAATGTTGGTTGTATATGTGCTTTTAAGGTAGTTGAGTTACACAGAGAATGATACTTATGCAGAATTAAAAATATTTTTTCCTCAGTAACATCAGGGATACTGTATAAAAATCTGAATTCTAATATTTAGTGAGAAGGGGGAAGCATAGGAAAGGGAAACAGGAAAAATTTTGATGTCCAGATATATGAATAACTGGAAAAGGAAATTAGTTAAGGCTCTGTATTGCCCTTTTTCTTTAAATATTGAACATCTTTTTGTCCTACCCAGGCTTGCTGATAGCAAATACTCATATTCAAACATGGCCTTCTTCACATGCTTAATTTCTGAACTGAACATCAAACGGACTTGCTCTGAAAAGCAACAGAAGTTTTTCAGAGGCTGTGGGTTCAGATCTGTCATAAACTTGAAAACTTTGGAAAACTTATGCTATAGTTTTATTATTATTATTTACAGCTTTGCCTGAACAGGTTTGCTGTTTCTCAGATTGAATAAAGACTAGTTAATTCTGAAAACTTTCAATGTCAGATAGTCCACAATTTATCACACCATGACAGGATACATTGAAGTGAGGAAAAAGCTAATTTTCCAGGCAAGGTTCAGAAGACCACCAGTTGTCATCAGATGTCCCAGTGTCATTTACCAGAACAGGCTGTTGAGAACCCCTGTCTGACTCACAACTTTATTTGTTTGAAGATCAGAAAGGGGCTACCTGTGCATTAGCCAGTATTACCACCTTATTTGAAGAAGAATTTATTATACAGACTGAAACAAGAGCACTAGGAAAGAATGTGGATTTACAACCCTGTTCTGTTTTTTTGTTTTTTGGTGGGTTTTTTTTTGTTTTGTTTTGTTTTGTTTTGTTTTTTTGGGGTTTTTTTTGTTTTTTTTTTGGGGGGGGGGGGGGCGGGATGGGGCAGAGGCAGGGACTGGGGGGAGAATTTAAATCTACTACCACTTTTAACAGTGACTTTGGGACAAAATCTGCCTCAGGAAATTATCTGACTCTTTGCTGGGAACTAGTCTGGGTTAGCAGCCCGCTTTCTGTAATTTTATTGTCAAATTTGTGACTTTATTGGCTTGCTTTGTGCTAAGTGTTGCTCCTATTCATTTCAATAGTTTTCTTTGCAGCATTTCCTTCGGGGGCTACAGTCTGAATTGGGAATATGGAAACTATTTCCCTAGATGGAGCCAATGAATGTTCTGAGGCCTAATAATATACGTATCCTCATGCAATTCACAGCAAATTCCAGTAAACACTGGCCTTCATCTGAGTGCTTCAGTAAACCACTTTCCAGAACTCTTGGCAAAAATCACGTGGGTGTGAGGGGAGCATATCCATATCTTGCCATTTATCTCTGCAGGAGGAATCTGTGCTGATTTCCTGAGCCTTATTTGACCACTGACCACAACAGGCAGTTTTGTATTTGACTTTGCCAGAGAGCTATGGAGATGAAATACTCATTTTTCATCTCCTTTTTTATCTTTTTTTTTTTTTTTTTGTCACAAGCAGGATCCAAAATCTGCTTTAGCTGCTGGCTCCTAATCTTGCACTATATTTGGGCCCGCTGGCAGCAGTAGCAGTCATAGAAGAGGGACATGGTTTAGATAGCATTGCACTGCAATTCTAGCTCTGACTTGCAGACCTCCAAGTGACCAGGAATGTCCTGTGGTTATAATATGCTGGGAGCAAAGAGTTCATAGTGACCTAAGCATTAGGAACTGGGTGTTTTTCACTAGATTCTTCACCTATGGAAATGGAGAACAAAAACTATTTTGGCCTGGACTCAGACATTTAAACAAAACCCATCAGCAGCTAAAACATAAAAAATTTCATTGCAGTAAGCAGCAGCCCCTCAAGGAGACTTTTCTCTGGTGCAATACCATGCATGTGGAGAGAAGAATGACATGCAAGAGCCTCCAGATAAACAGTGCTCCATGTCCATGGGCAACTGCCGTGCAGGTCTCTGAAGAGAGGTCCAAAGGGAGAAACAGATCAGAGAGGACAGTCTGAATTCTCACCACTGTCTTTCCCTCAGTGGGACTTCTGGACATAGTGTGTGTTCTCACTGAGTGTGGGCTGTGCACTGGTTCTGACTGTAGACAGAGTGACAGAGTCCCATACGCAGTAAAAAGTGCCTCATTGTGCAGGCAATGCTGCCTGTGCATCCACTTGATTATTTCCTCTGGAGGTCACTGCACACTGGTTCTGAGTCCCCTTCAACCAACAAATCACTGTCCTGGAGCCTCTGCTTCACAAAAAACCCCATGTGGTTGGGTTGTAGCCTTGAAGATTGTCCAAGTAACTTGCTGGTGATACTCTTTAGAAGTGTGTAAGTCTGCTGTTTGTAGCCTCCACAAACGTTGATGTTTCTCATGCTCAGCTCCAGCTACTCTCTTCAGCCTATACAATTCTAGTCTTATTTCTACCCTTCTTAAATTTCTTCTATTGGAGAATGTCTTTGCATTCTCATATGTAGATTGTGGTTTCTTACAACACAGGTATTATCTTCTGACTATTTTTCCTAGACTCTGTTATAATTGTCTTCTCTAAAAATGGATAGAGTTGCTTTGCACTGATGTGGAATTCTCATCTTTCACTTGCATCTTTCTTAAGGTGGGAGAAACATCTGGAATCTTGTGCCATGATCCACATTTGTCCTTCTGAGATATGAGAAGCTCAATACCCGTTCCTCAAATAAATCATATCCTTAACTGATTTGAATGCTATGTTATTATTCTTATTTACTTTTATTTTCTGCATAGGGACATTCTCTGGCAGTCCTTATTCTGAAGGAAAGCCTTCTGTCCCAATTCCAGATGTAGTTTTTTGCCTCCACTAACAAAAACTTACTTAAATTAGGAGTTAGTGTTTTACAAGCACTTTTTTCACCTGAGTCATTCCCTGAAGATTTTTCTACAATTCATAAACATTTTTATCTTTCATAAAAAAATAGAGAGCCAGGATATTGCATTATCAAGCTCTTAAAATCTCAAAGAACTTTCCCTGAAACACAGTAAATTACATTCAAGGAACAGATAAAGTATATGTCCAAAAGATTTTACACTTAGATTCAAATTTTGGATTGCCTAGGTGACCAGTTTATCTTTTGCAAATTACCCTCTGTTGGTTAATAACAGAGCTGTAGATTGACTTTATAAAAATGTAAGATCTGTTTATCAAGGTAGTGTACAGGTGGAACTGCTACAACAAATTTGCTATATCTGTAATTGAGATACATTATTCTATATAAATCTCTCTCTATTGAGAAACTGAGAATGTTTTGCTGATGGAAAAGTAAATAGTTTCTGCGTTCAGACAAGTGCCCTTGGCTTTTAGATAAATTCTTCATTATGACAGACCCTGTTGCTGATGAGCTTGACAGTTTCCTTATTTTCTATGTAGTTTGCCTTTGGCAGAGAGCCAGACACGTACATCTTCTTACCTATAGCCTTCCACACATCTTTGTGACAACTCTCTCACCTTCTGTTTTACTTTCATACACAGTAACATCAAATGTAAGTGATGGTAAAGTATATGGTGCACATTAGTCAGTTTGCAGCGTAACATTGTAAACTATCTGATGGTTCAAGGATTAAGGATGTTATATATCAGTAAAACAACTGAATGATAATTAACTCTATTTGAATGCATGGTCCATTCCTTTGTTGCAGAGAGGGAAGTAAAAATAACAGATTAAAGTTTTACGTAAGAGTTTATTTTGTTATGTCATGTTACTTTTCATAATTTTGTGCCATTACTGTAATGACTCTTTTCACGTTCCTAAAATGAAATACTTGAGTGTAGTATAAAAGCAATATGTAGCAATATAGGTTCACCAAAATAAATGTCTCTTCCCATTTAGTTTAGGTATAACTTGGTTGCCTTTAGCTCTGTTATCAGGAATGTAGTTCTAGTTATTTGTCCTCCTGCTCTGAGCTTCAGTGGAATGAGTTCCTGTACCTAATGGCTTCACAAGGTTGTGATATTTGTTCAGCATGTTTGCTAAGCAATGAGCACTTAGCATTTGTCATCCGGTACCTTTATTTTCTTTCCCCAGAACACTTGAAAAAGGCCGCATTTTGTTTTTGGGGAAAAAAGAAAAAAAAAAAGTTCCTTGGCACATGTGTATGGGAAGCTCTTGTAAATTTAGTTTGTTGTAACAAAAGAATATTCTCTCTTGTCTTCAGCCACTATAGGGAGTAGCATTATTATTGAATAAAATCAGAAAAGAAGATGAAAGAAAAAATATTGCCACTCTTGTTGCCTGAAAGCCTTCAGAGCAAGGTATAAAGTTAGTTTTAAAGCAGTTGCTGGTACCCGCACACTAAAAAATTGAGTCAGTGCTAGACGGATATCTATTTCTGTATATAAAATAACCATGCCGATTTGCCATGGTTAATGGTCCAAAGTCCAAGCTTCCATGAGACATTTCATTTAGGTCAGCACATCTGGCTCTTAGCAACACTACTCATTAATTTTATCATGCAGAAGCTCACTTACACTTTAGAGGACTATGGATGCAGTATGATTTGCTGCTTAGGAAGACACTGGAGGAAGAGGGAGTAGTTAAGTGCATGTATTTATAATCATCTTTGTAGGAAAGAGGTAAACAGACAAATGTACTTTTTGGAGTACGCAAGAAAGTGTACTTTTGCTATAGCCAATATTTTGTAGCTGAGTCTCTTTGCACAAATGTGGGGAAACATGTTTTTTGCTTTTTGTTTACATGGGTTAAGTCAGTCTACCTTCATGCATTTCAGAATGCTATGTTCCTTGCTCACACTTGTATTTCTGACTAGATTTTTACCAACTTCAGAGAGGGAGGTACAATTCCCTTTACAAGTTCCTGTTTTCTGGAGTCCAGATATTCTCTGTTCTTTAAGCATGCACAGAGCACAGGGTCAAAGTCCTAGTCATGACGACTGTTAATACGACCATAGGCTTTGGCTTTTAGATCAGATTCCTGAATGAAAAAAGTGAGCTTCTGATTTTGCTTAGAAGCAATAACCCTAAGATTATAGGCAAAAATGCTCCATGTATCTTTATGAATTGAGACAGATCCTTGCAGAAGAATGTACCATGTTGTACAGAGGACCTCCAGTTTCATAAAATAATTTACAATTTGTAAATGTAAAGAATTAGGTCTTGTTCTGTTGATCATGGGCCAAATGAACTGTCTTTTTATTTTCCCTCACTTTTCTTCCCTCATGACCTACCAACACTGCTCACAACCCATACTGTTTCCTAGCTTCTCCAGGTATTTTCTTTCACCTGTCCCACTTTGTTACTATGTGAACGTTGTTCTTGTGGTTCAGATACTTGAAATGAATTGAAAGGAAAGACATCTGACCCCAAACTTCTAGATATGTTTCAAAAAACTCTAGACTACACCCTTATCATATAAGAATGACAAAAATTTTTATTTCCCTAATTCATAGAAGGTTAAAAATATATTAATGTCTGGTGAACTTTACTTTGATCAAACATTACTTCTAAATATTTGTACTGCTTTTACCTGTGACTTGCCTCATGCTTTGGACAAACTGTGCTGTAAATTTTGAAATCTGTGGAGAACTCATAGAGATTCCATCATATATAGACTCTCTTCTCACAATGAGTTTTCTGACTTCCACCTGAAGAGAAATATACACTAGGGTTTCCCATGTTTTCCATCTCCAAATCCTGCTTTGGGCTCTTTTTCATTCTTCTGAAGCTACCAAAGACAAGGTTAGAGTTTTGGCCTACTGGTAAACGTTTCTGTAATTCTTAGGAATTACAATTATGAGTACCACTTGTTGACATTGAGCCTGGGAATTGCATGCAAGTATACTATATAATACATATTCTGTTTAAACAAAAAAACAAACCCACAACCAAACATTAATTAAAATCTGCAGGATTCTTGAAAATATTTTTTAATGTATGAGACAATGAAGGTATATTTCTATGTGAAAAAAATGAATTATTCTGAAAAAATATTATTTTACAGTTTAATGTCAAATAATATTTGTTTGTCAGCTTTGAAATACAGACCACTTAAAATGAGAAAGCGTTATGTTGAGTATTAAGTGTTTTACTTTTGCCATTGATACAGTGCTTTTTTCCATCTGCCTCTATTTCTGTTGTGACATATATCTCCTGTAAAGGAACAGTAGCTGGTTAACAGATTGTGCACAAATTAGAATATTTT
Organism: Columba livia; assembly: GCF_036013475.1. Taxonomy (NCBI): domain Eukaryota; kingdom Metazoa; phylum Chordata; class Aves; order Columbiformes; family Columbidae; genus Columba; species Columba livia. Next base: position 35,676,411 of record NC_088604.1, on the reverse strand, counting down.
TATGAGAATAAAATGATGGAATTTATTCAGATCCTTGGTTTTAAGCAAAATATTACTTGGAAGAAGTATTTGATGAGACATGTTTTTACAGAATGGAGCTGAACCCTGTAAAGTGAGTTTGGTCCTGAACTGATTTTCACCTCTTTCTGAAAGCTGCTCTGTGGTCAAACAGCATGTTATCTGCATATTTCATAACTAGTCTGTCTGTACTTTTCACCACTTTTTTACACTTTGATCTCATAACTCCAAGAGCAGTCTGGTTTTCTGGGGTTACTGGGTTCCAGCTGCACTTTGGCAGTGGGGACTTAGTACTGTTTCTTGACTTATCAGCCACTTATTTTAGTTAAACCCAGCTGAAATGAGTACCAGTGAAAAGGTGTTCTGTTGATGATGCAAGTTTAGAACAAAAGTAAACAAAGTTGTTCTCAAGCAGGTGGCTGCAGGTCTGCCTTGATGCTGCTCTTAGGCACATGGGGTGCACAGTGGGCTTGTCTACACAAGCCTCATCTGGCCCAAGAGATACACTTCACTGATCCCAAGACTGGACTCCAAAATCCCAGATAAATTTGGGTTAACGGGAGTAAGATTTTAAAGTGTTTAGGGTAAAATTCTGGCTGCTGTTAAGTCTGGAAGTACTTTGATTTTTTGACTCCACAGAGACTGGGGATTTCCTGCACTGTTCAAACTACTAACCATAAAACTGACTGAAGTCTGGATCTTCACCTACACCCTTCTTATCAAGTATGTGCAGAGAGTAACTTTTGCTAACAAATTCTCATAAATGAAAATATTACCTTACAGATAACTGGATAGAATGTACCTGGGAATCTTCACATTTTAAAAACAAAACCAACATTTTTAAATACCTTTTCATGGAGTTCAACAAACTCTGGAGTGATATATTCATTACCTTTTGCAAAAGTGTTGTTTTACAAGAGGTTTTTTAGATATTGAGAAAACAATATTTGACGTAAATATAAACGATGGTAAAGAGAAAGGTACCTACTTGATTTCAGTATTACAGGTTGAGATAATCAATATCCCTCAATATACCATAAACTGCAACCTGACCCATCTCCAGTAGCTTGAGTTTGTACAAACACTGACTAGTTTTCATGAATACACATTAAACTTCGTGGATCCTATATCTTATTCTATACTAATTCATTTTGATTTGGTTTAGAGTATTAAAATCCCACACAGAAAATATACATCCTTCTTGAACTCTCACATAAAAATCTCACTTTCTTCAGTTTGTTCGAAATTATTCACAAGGTTTAGACCACTGAAAAATTGCAGTTTTCTGTGTTGCAAACAGTGCAAACTGTTGCCATTCATGATAGGTCTCCTTCCAACCCTGATGGAATAGCAGTATTAAACACCAGACAAGCAGGCTGGCAGCAGAGTCTTTTGGCTTTTTTTAAAATTTTTCCAAATTGTTTGGAAACAAGTGCTGAGATACTAGCAGGCTGACTCCTGATCTTACCTCCATTGTCAGAGTGATTCCAAAGAATGTTTATCAATATGGCGATAGGCACTTTATAATAACTATAACTAACTATAACTGTAACTGTGATTATAACTATAACTAAACTATAAATAATGTTCTGCTTTGTCTGTGAAAAGCAGAGTCCTTTCAGTTATCTATTTCTTTTGTTAAGTATTTCCATGAGACCATTCATTTGGAAGTCACAAAGGTAGCACAAAATCTTGCCCACAACCAACCTGCTGAAACACTCAGAATAGTCACTGTTTGGTTTATGTTTTGCAGCATGGAAAATACATAGAATAATCTGCTTTGTGTCTTCCTTCATTCCTGAGCATCATAGTACATGGTATCTGTTGAAACTATGGAATCGTGAGAAAGTCTGAAACACCATTAGCACTGAAACCATGCTATTAATACCACTAATATGAAGTGTTCTAGGGATTTCATAGGCTTTTCAATGAGGATATGGTCACTGAAACATAAGCTATGTTTCTTTAAAATGTTCTAAACTCTGTTAACAAGTATCTTCTTTCCCAAATTATGGCACTTAAAGTTATAAATATTTGGAGTCAATAAGGAAGGGCAAGAATTAAGGTAACATCTACATTTTTGGCTTCCTTGGAATATGCTTATTTTAATTATGTGAACCCATACTATATTTCTTCAGCGTGCAAGAACTGCTGATAAAGTCAATGGCATTTTAGCTACCTACAGTCTGGAGGTTTTCTCATCTTAATTTATTTCTCCATCAGCTTAATGTACATGTTTATATCATTTTGACAAATATTCAGTGTATACCACTCTTTTAAACTTCAGGACAAAAATGGTCTAAAGAGGACCACCTTCTCCATATTGGTAAGGCACACATTCAGATTCCACAGTTGAAAATATTTTTTTGGAATCTTTTCCAATGAAGAAGAAAAGTTGAAATTTTTGTAGAAACTGATGTGTTTGTCATATTCACCAGATGGCAACATATTCAAGAATTTAGCTTGTCACCTATTACTTTTCAAAGAAAAGGTCAAGAAAAAGTAGTGCATAGGTTTAATGATAAAGATTTTCCACTCCACTTTTATATGTGCAGTATAAAATAATGTGTGCTGCATCAAAACTCTTCAGCATGGGATTTTAAAAAAATAATATATTACTACAATTGCTGCTATCTTTTCAAACAAAATAATACGAAATGACTGCAATCCTTCCTGATCAAATAATTTTTATCAGCTTTTCAAAAACATGCAACAAAATTACACCTTTCCAGGCCTTTTTAATATATAACTGAAGTTTAATTACTGAAATCAGGGAATCATCTTTCCACATTTTGACTTTTGCCACAACATTTATTGCTTGACTTTGGAATTTTTTAAACCAAGTTTTAAGGATGCCATTTAAAGCACTGCTTGATATCTCTAACTCCTTGATGATAGTGAGAATCTGCAAAAATGTATCTTGTTCATCTTTAACTTTTTAACATTGATTACCAAGGCAATACTTGATGTTTTTTTCCCAGCCTTTCATAGTAGCTCCTGCAGCTTATTCTGCCTACTGACTTTATTTTTGAGTCTCAGAGCTCATGTTTAGGCCCATATGTATTTTATATACATTAAATAGCATTACTACAAATGACAGGTGTTTTTTTTTCTTATAAGAGAATGTGATAAAAATATAATTTTATGGAGGGGGGAGAAAAAGAAAGTACACTGGAGCTTTTCTAAAGCTGTAATAGAACTGGCAGAGCCATTTTTTCATTCATTTTTCTTTGTTCAACTCAAATATATGTTTTTTATCCTGCACTAAACATGTCACTCATCATTCTTCTTCTGTAAAGAGGTACATGTTCCTTTCTCATACTCAGCCACAGGCAAGGCAAGAACCATCCTCAGGAGATAGGGGACATATGGAATTTACCTCCTTCCCCTTTTCTAGAAGTACTTCTACGAGAGGAATTGCATTTTAGGGTCTGCGGGTGCTCTATCTGTTGTGTTACCTAATAGCAACACAAGCACCCACTGTAATATGGCCATAAATTCTGCAGAAGACTATGGAAGCATTGGAAGACAAACAATAACTTATCCCTACATAGAGCATGGACAATAGAATTAGACAAATGTTCTGATGGATTGGTTTTCCCCGGAAAATTCTGATTCAGAGAACTTAAATCATTTTGCAGGAACACATTAATTTTGTTGAAATCCCTGACAGACTCCAGTCTGCCAGCCGGGCAAACTGGGCCTCCCTGCTGGTTTATGGGGCTTCCTACTCCTAGGAGCAGCTGAATCTACGGTCTGGTGTGATTTCTGTCTAAGATATTTAGCCAGCTGGCTCTGTGGCTTGGAATTTTTAAATATTCCATTTCATTCTCCCAAAAGAAAATATTCTGAAAATTTCCATTCCATGGAAAAGCTCAAATTTATGATTTTTTTTCCAATTTGAGTAAACACCTTTTTGTTGGAAGGCAAGTTTATTACTGAATCGATATCATGTCTTTTCTACCAGAGCCTCAAAAAACAAAGAGGCTTGGCTGCAAGTGCCATCAGCTGTCAGGTTTTACAAATCCCTTATACAGCTTCATCAGCAAGGTGCATACTTGTCACCATTGTGTAATCCTATGTTGAATTTACAGCTATGACTTGAAATGAAATCTCCTTAGAGGAAATGTGGATGTAAACCTGGGAATTAGTTTTCACTTATCTAAGGAAAACAATGAAGAGTGTTTTTCTTTTTAAATTTTCATGTTATGAACTGTACTAAGACCATTAATGTTGTCTTTGTTGTCTTTGTTTTCAATATTGAGTTTAATTTCCCATCTCTGTTTTATTAATTCCATGTGGAGTGAACAGCGACATTCAGGAAGTAGCAAATCTTTTGCAGAAAATCCTGCATTCAAATAATAGTGGTAGATACTATTTTAATTGCTAAACTTGACAGTTGAGTATTAAATCCACAATGTCACTGTAGTCTATTCTACCTCAGTTGTAATGTAATAAGCTCTGCAGTTTTTTCACTGCAGTCTTTCATTTGTTGCTAGATATGGCAGGCTTCCCAGTGCCTGAAATTCACATTTTATCTTTAATGTGAAAAAAAAAAAAAAAAATAAATAAACACCAAACCTTCCTCCTAAACTCATAGATTAAAACAGTTAACAAAGAAGCTGAAGAACTTACAACTGCATTTACTATGTTGTTCAGTCCTAATAGAATTCAACTTGGAAGTATTTCTGGTGGTTTTGCACATGGAAAAAAAAATCATATTTATCTGATGTAGACATAACAATTCTAGCTTTTGTGAGAAACAAAATTAGCATTTTTATTTTGACATTATAAAATAATCACTCATGAGAATATTCTACAAACACAGAGTTGTAGTTTGATTAAAACAAGAAGACACCATTGCTCTGAAATTAACAACAGGAAAGATTTAATATTTGCCAAATTCTATTCCCCCCTCTACGCAGTTTATCATAAAAATATCAAAATGCCAAACCAGATGTTTTGGATGGCTTGATAAACTTCCTGGTATTGTTCTCCATAACCATAAGGCAGGCATGAGTTCAATCCCTGAACAAGATGATGTGATGCTGTGCCTGTCAGAGATCTGAACATCTCCACCTGGTTGATTCCTGTGGCTGGTTGAAAACTGTTACTGCTCTATTCCTGTAAGAGCTCCAGTCAGATGCAACACATCCCATCCTTGCTGCTGGGGCCTGAACTCAAAGAGCTCTGAAAAACAATGCTAGATGCCCATCCCCATTGTTAAGCATCTATTAAAAAGTTCCCAGGTATACAAGGTCTTGTACTGCTTTAGTATTTGTGTAGACACTGTAGAAAAGTAAGGACTCAATTTAGACTAAGTAACACTGGACTTACATGTTCTGAAATGCAAAGATTATAAGAGGAAACAGTAGTGGTGTCTTTTCTATGAAGTATGGACGGAATTGACAAGGTATATAGTTAATGAAGTCAGTCCTCTAGTAGTAATAGAAGAACCATTCAAAATAGAATTTAACTTATGCTTACTATTGCCACCATGCTTCCAGCTGTGTCAGTTATGGTAAGAACAACACTTATTTTATTAAAAAAAGAAAAAATTTTAAAAAAAATATTTAGAAGTGCAGAGATACTTGGTCTGATTCCTCTGTGATTGGTATGTACAATTTTGCAATGCAAGTTGCTGACTGAACCATGTTCATTTTGAACTACACTAGAAGTGTGAGAAGAATATGGACCAGTTAACCCACCATTTTTCCTCGCTCATTCTCCTCTTTGGACTAGTTATAAACAAATTCTGTCATACTCTTTATAACCTTCTGAATTGCATTTTGTACCCATTTTGTCCCTCAAAATAGTTTAATGTGGAGGTTCAGAACTTCACTGGGTCATTTCTAAGGTTTCGTTTTAAGAGATCGTTCTTTTACCCTAGCCAAGAGTAAAGACACTGAAAGGTGTCAGGAAGGGGAATTCTGGGGAAAAAAAGTGTCCAGAGTAGCTTTAATTCTTCTAGGTTGAAGAATTCCATAGCTCTCTTCAACCTGTCAGTGAGGAAAACCACAAATATGTTTATTTGTAGATAGTTGTACCACACCTGCAGTATCTTGTATGAAACACTGTTTCCAGGTAGGTTGCCTGATACTTAAACAATTAAACCTAACTTGTTGGTTGTCTTTAGAATGTACTGGATGCACTGTTCACTAGCTCACATACTCAGAACTTCTATTAGGATTTCCCAGAAAATTATTGAGAAGTCTTAGCTGGGAGCCATATTTTCCATAGGTGGAGGGCGTGTGTCCAGAAAAGAAACGGTAGCTATAAACCACGAGCTGCTGTGCAGCAACTCCTCCAGTAAACGAGGATGCTGATGCTATGCTAAATGTACCTCATCTTTCAGACAGGTCAACTCTAAAAATAACAAGGACAGCTAGGAACACCAAGGACTAAAGAACATTTCACTGCTGCAATATGGGTTGGTTTACAGAACAGAGAAGCAAACTGCATTGTTTTATCTGGTGTTTCATGGGTTTTCCTAACAATGGGTCACCTCTGTGAATCAGTGCTGCCTAACTTAGACAATCATCAGTGATTTCTAGTGCCAACCAAAGTATTCCTTATAGCAGAGAAAGAGCTGGGCACATTAATTTGGAGGCTGCATGCTACCAGCGTAATGTGTCCGTTAATAAAGTAAGCATGGCAGTTTCACAGGTAGTGTAGTAAATTTGTGCAAGTTACTTACTATGCTTTTGTTAATTGATCCTCTCAACTTTTCATATTGCAAATAAAATTAACAAAGTTGATCATGGCAAACAGTACAACCCAAATTGTGAGTTAGCTTTATCCATAAGTAGAAAGAACTATGTTTTACATGTAATTCAGTACAGACACAGTCAAAATAGAAGTAATTCCTCTTGCATCCAATCATTTATTTCCTACTGAAAAGATTTGTTGGTATTATTTAGTTTACTTTCATTTCTCACATGCATCACAATAATTTTCTGCATTCAAAAAAAGATGTCAACTCTGTAAGCTACTTATTAATACATGTGTTTATGAAGACCTATATGTGTTTTGAGATTGTACCACATCTGTACAATTTTCAGACATGGCTGTAAACTTTAAGGGAATCTGGGTATCTTTCTTCATTTTCAGATCACTTCAATTAACATTATTCTGCAGAGCAGACACTTAAAGGCAATTATTTAGGAAGAGCAAGTAAAAAAGTGTCTTGCTTGCTGCAAGTCATGCTACAGTGCTCTGACCCTGGAATTCATTGCAGCACAATGTGATATGTCTGTGTCCTGAAGGTATAAAAGAAAAAAGCTCAGACGGAAAATGGTAAGCCAAGTGTAATGGCGAATTGTGATGATAGGAGTCCCTCTGATTCGTGTCTTCAGATCCACACAAAGCCCCAGGAAAAGTCATTCAGATTCCATTTTCTCTCCACACTTTTGTGGATTCATTTTTGTCAACAAAATTTACATTGAAATAAATATGAGAAGGATCTTGGAGCCAACTATAAGATCAGAAAAGAAACAGTTCACACTCTTATGTGTTGTAAATATTAGCAAAAAAAATTGTATAATTCTGAGCAAGAAGTCTCCTAAAGCTACTGTTTTATAGTAGGTTAACCATAACATAGTCACTGAATGTCAGAGCAGGCTGCTCTCAATCAAGTATGGCTTCTTTGAAAGGAAATGGGTAAGCATTTGCTTCATCAGTGTGTTCAGCCAGCATCACAATAACTGTAGCAACTCTTGTCTGCCCTTTCAGTCAACTGACAAGGATTTTGAACGTAGATGATAAAAACTATAGCGGGAATTAGATTGCTCCATGAGTGGAAAATGTTGCTTGGTGAAGGATGACCTGGTGAGAGACCTGTTGTTCTCTTTTGTCAGGTTTTCCGTTGCAAAACCAGGCTCATTTCTGCTGCAAGCTGAAATAATTTGCCTTCCTAACTTGTTCTATGCCACCTAAGAGTGAGACACTGGACATGGGCAGGCAGCTTCTGCCAAAATAAATCTCAAACCAGTCCTTTGACCACCTCTGAAATGTGAAAAACATGACTGTTCAACAGTCAATTTACATCCCTTGCTCCCTCTGCTTGTAGGATCACAGGTAGCTTTACCTGGTATAGTGGCTTTTATGTTTCCTGCAGATAAAGGAATCACTACTGAAAAACATTTCACTTACAAGAATTCTCAGATTTGAAGCACCATGTTAGGGCTGTGGCTGGGGAAATGGAGAACACTTTTTTTCCAGTACCTTTGCAGGAAGTCTTTAAGATTTTGTGAAACATCAAACGGAAAGCAGAAACTTGTTGATCCCATAAATCAGTCAGTCCTGCCTGTTCCATGGAGATATGAGGTACAAAGTTCATGCACCCTATGGTGTCTACATGGATATCATGTAAGAGAAGAGAAAGGTTTAATGTACCTCAGAAGTTGGGTATATCTCAGCATTGCATCTCAGCATGAGTAGGAGAGGGTACCTTACGTAAACTTTATACTGAAATTAGAAGCAGGGAATGGAGAGGTGAAAGCTTTTCCTTCTCCTTCACCCTTGCTCTGGACATTGAATTAACAGGTGCAATATATTTCTAATCTATTGCTAACTTACATGGCCAGGGTTACCATTTAAGTTTCTTCATTAGCAGGAGGCATTGGTGCGCCTCTAAGATGGACTTCCCTACCAACTTATCCTCATTGGCACTGACTCTGTGATGTCACTACAAGGTATATCATGTGCACTCATGTTGCTAAGATAAGCATCTCGTGCAACCATGGAGATTATGGCACTCATTGGACAATGCTAAACTGTGTCATAGACTCAAGATTTCAGACCCTCTGTTTTTCCAAATTTGCCGTAAATTGTACCTGAACACAACCTTCCTCACCATGAGAGTCAAGCACTTGAAAAAGAGGGGAAACTCACAATCTTCCAGGTTTCTTCTCTGTAACCAGTAGTGCATTGTTACAAACACGACTTCATGTCAGTGAAGTTCTCTACTACCAGTTCCAAGGGGAAGAATTAGCAAAAAACATGTCAACACTATAATAGATAATTAAAAATGAATGAAGGTCTAGTATAATGAATGTTTTATTTTAATCTATGCTGCAAAATGCTGTATTGCTTCAACAATGGGAAAAATGTATTACATTTTTCTTCCACTTTGTGCAATTTAAGCAAAAATTATGACCTTTTGAGGGGATGACAAAGCTTTACATTGCCATGGGATTATATGGCATTCCATCATTAGACTATTTTAAGTCTTTTTAGTTCCTTTTCGGTCAATATTTATTTTTCAGTCAGCAGATTAGCTTTGCTCTGAAGCACCGTAATTTGGATCAAGTTGACTTTGTTTCCTTTTGCCTTCTGTCTCTTTATGAATAGATGAAGAGCCATTGATTGTGTTTACTGACTATGTCTAAACATCTTGTTAAGAAAAAGCATCTGGAAATGCTGACGCTTTCTGTAGAAACTAATGTTTGGCTATTGTTGGCAGCCAAATCTGTTTACAGATAAAAGGCAAGGGTGTAGCTTTCCATATAAAATCATTTTCTTAACCAATGAAACCGAAGACGGAACTATCCCACTATAAGAGCGTAATGATCCTCAGATCTGATTCAGAATTGCACCTAAGATACAAAATGTGGCACTTGCTCTGCTAAACCTGAAGCTAATCCATTGTCACAGCTTCAACAGCCCTGATATATTTGACCATGGAACCTAGTGAATTACTCCTGTAGGTTGCACAGATGCTTGCCCACTATAATTACATCATATACTCATGTTAAGCATGTCCATAGTGGCCACCTGAAAGGAAAGAGAAGTAAGCAGAAGTGTTGGAAATGTTTACCTGTCTTTCATTACAAAAACTCACAACTTCTTCTCAGTCCTTGCATGAGCAAAAGTGCAATGGGTGTCTGGGCTGGTTCCTGTTCTTGTGCATTGTCAGTATTTTGTACTGTATTTACTCAGAATCAGCAAAATATTTGGGAATCAACCTCAAGTTTCTTTATAAGAATTTTGAGTTTTTAATCCCAAAATATTATGTCTTTCTCATGGGATAATGAAATTGTCCTGTGATTTTCCTGCACTTAACATATAAAGCTGAAACATGCACTGGGGCAATATATAAATTGTTTGCAGACTGACCAGTTAGTTACTTTGTGTGGCAGAATGCAACCCCCCTCCCTCCTTCAGTATGGCACATCTCCCTCTTTCTCTGCTACCTGAGGCTAACAGCTTCTTTTGTTTGGCCCAGAGCACCCTGGCTCCTGGGACATTAGAAGAAGGGAGTGCCAAGGCACACTGAGCCGCGCCCAGTGTGGGGGATGTTTGGAGGCTTCAGGGGCACCCACAGACAGTGTGGGGGTGCAGAGAAGCTTCTAGAGTGCCTACAGTCAGATCTGATCAGCCAGTATAAAAACGGGACTCTTGTCGAGACTCGGCCCATTGTCGCGGGTCTCTCGGAGCACGAGCAAGATGCTGCCGCCGAGAGCCCCCCTTCCCGGGATGGGGACTCCACTTGCCTCGCCGCCACGTGTGTAAGTAAAACTTCTCGCAGGATTGCGAGTATATTTATACTTTCGTGCACATATGCATGTATAACTTTCCGTGCTCCATATGAGAGCGTGTAAAATTAATCCTCGCAGAATCGCGGGTGTATTTTCTTTCCATGCACATTTGCACAAGTACTTTATTTCCTCGCATAATCGCGAGTGGCCGCCGAGAGCCCCTCGCACAATCACGAGTATATTTTCCTCCCGTGCTTCCACATAAGCACGTGTAGGATTCTGTGCACATTTGCACGTGTAAAATAACTCTCTCAGGACTGCGAGCGTATTATAAATTTACTCTCGCAGAATCGCGAGTGCACACTTTCCGTACTCACTACGAGTACGTGTATCTCTTTAAACATAATCCCGCACCGTGTTTAGGCAAGTGTGTACTCCTCCGGGACTCGGGGACGGCTCCGGCATTGTTTTGGTGAAGCCACGTGCATGCACATTGTGGACCGCCTGTTGGTTATATCAATGGCTGCCCCTCAAATAATCTTCCTCAACTGATATCTGAACCTGTATTTAAGTCACTTTTGGAGTGCTAAACCCTGTTTTTCACCGGTTCAATAAAAGTTGTTTTTGGACCTTGTTGTCCCTTAAATTGACCTGTGGGTTGCCTCCGTGACACTTTGTCAGTTATGTCTTTGAAGCTGGGCCTAGTCTGAACCTAAATTTGGCAATTATTTTTGTTGGTTTTGACTAAGTTCCACATCCTGGTGAAACAGCAATAGTGTGCTGGTAACCTGATAGCCAGTTATCTGATTAATATCAATGTAGTTAAAAAAAAACCCAACAAAACAAAACAAACCACCAAACAAACAAAACAAAGAAACAAAATCAAACAAACAAACAAAAAAACTTATAGATGTGTTTAAGAAAAAAACTTATTTTTAGCAATCTGCTCACGTTGCCTCAAAGAATACACCAGCTTGTTGAGAATAGCCAAAACTGAACGGTATGAATGAATTCCTCAAATCTTAAAAGGCTAATATTTAGCTTTGGATATATGTCATAGTTCCCTCTCACACTAGAGGAACTTAAGAGAGTTATTCTCCCAGCTGATATTGCTAAATAGGTGAGGTTTTAAAATAGTAGTTCTGCTTTTATACTATTTTTTCCCCACTAATATATGATTCACTTCAAGTGAAGGTTCATTTTACAAAGCCATGTAAGAGGTACTTTATATAAACCCCAGATCTAATCCAAACAGTGGTTCAGACACCTTCACAGCTCAGATTTTAATGCTGGTTTAATTGATTTTTAGTTAGACAGTAGTCCTCAGAGGAGTCTCTGCTTTCACACTGTAGTAGTTTGTATTACTTTTTGTAGTTTCAGCCTCCATTTTAGATGCAGACATCCCTTTAATCAGTCCTACTTCAATAAGCAGAAATGTGAGAAACTCCAACATGTTCCATTTCATTAGACAGTTTGTCACTTATAACTAAATATCTTTCACAGGCTTTATGATATGAGTGGAAATATCACCTCAAATGTTAGCTGAACCTGTAATTCAAGTGAATTAAAAAGAATTTATAGCTTAGAAATCTATACACAAGTATGCATTTAATTTGTAGGATGAAGTCAGCTTATTAAAAACTATAATAATAATTTCTGCAGTATTGTAATATTTTGAATCAATATTGCTTGATTTTTCAAGGAATTACTTATTTCATAAGAGAAAAATATTTGGTCTTAAGAGACTATCCAGGGGAGGAGGGTAGTAAAAGTTATTTTTCACTGCATGCAGATGAGATACAAAGAAAGAGAAAAAAACCTAAATTTTCTGTCAAACGGGAATTTATTTACCTAGCCATGTTGAGTAATGCTTCTCTTTCTCTGCCAGTGAAAGTATGTATGACAAAATAATGCTATTTTTACATCACTAAAAATGTCTAAATACTTCAAACAGAGTTCAATTAAGGAAAAAGCAAACTCAAAAATTGGCAGCATTTCTCACAGGCAACCTCTTATGCTCTCTTTGTTGTATTTTGATTTATTTTCTCTTTTAAAAAGTTGCTTTAAGAAATCACACCTGCCTACGGCAAATAGCAATGTCATATTGCCCTTCCCCCACCACCTCCAACTGAAGCTTTCACTGAAGGGTTGACTGAGAATAACTGAGAATTTTTATAATCAAATTACCAGTATTTTGTAAGCCTTCCTAAGTGTCTCTCTGCGGTGGGTTGACACTGGCTGGCTGCCAGGTGCCCACCCAGCTTCTCTCTCACTCCCCCTTCTCAACAGGACAGGGGGAGAAAATAAGATGAAAAAGCTTATGGGTCAAGATAAGGACAGGGATCCTGGTTACTTACCAGTTACCGTCACTGACAAAACAGAATCAGCTGAGAGGAAATTAATGTGAGAAAAACTGACAAGAATTTAAACACCTTTCCCCTGCTTCCCCTTTCCCCATGCTCAGCTTCAGTCCTTGACTTCTCATTCTACTCCTGCCCTGAAGGGTGCAAGGAGATGAGGAATGGGGCTTGTGGTCCGTCCATAACAGCTCCTCTTTACCTCTTTTTCTTCCTCATGCTTTTCCCCTACTCCAGCACAGAGTCTTCTCCATGGCCTGTGGGGAAATCTTGGCTCCAGAGCCTGGAGCACCTTGTCCCTTCCTTCTCCTTTGACCATGGGGTCCACAGGGCTGCATCCTGTACTTGTTTTACTCACTGCTGTGCAGTATTTTGCTCTTTCTTACACACGCTGTCCCAGAGACACCACCACCTTGGCTGAGAGGCTCATGTGGGCTCTGCGGTGGGTTGAATGGAGCTGGCTGGAACTGTGTCTGGTTCACCATGGACACCCAGGATATGAGCAAAAAACTACCAAGATCTGTTAAGGTCATTGCAGCTCAAAAATGAGAGAGAAGACATAGAAATCTGATTAAGACATTCAAGAAATGCTTTCCAAATGAAAATTTTAAGTGCTATAGATTTTGAAGAGAAATGGTACGTATATAAATGGGGCTGCCAGCAAGAGAGAAACTGCAAATGGTAAAACTTAAGGGACATGAGTGGGGACAAACAGCTGCAAGGTGTTACGCATGCCACAAACTCTACAGCAGATGGAAAAATAAGAACAGAACAAGAAGGGATTAGTAAAAGTAAAATTAAAAAAAAAAAAAAAAGGAAGATAGCTTTCTAAAGAAATAGAAATAAAATTTGAAATAGAAATAGAAATAGAAATAGAAAGAAATAGAAAGAGAATTCAGGAAACAATGGGAGACAATGTTGAGAACAGTCCAAAACTACCAAATGTTACTGAAATGGGTGAAGCTCTACGTGTCCTAGGACATGAGAAAACCCAAAAATTCTGAAGAAGAAGATGGCAGAATGAACCATCCTCCTTTCCCCCAGAAAACACCTGTAGCAAAGATTTCTCCCTTCAGAGGGAGAAAAAATGGACTCAGATGTCATGGTAAGACACAGGATGAACCCCAAAATACAGACACTGCTTCAGTCACTGTTGGCCTGTATATGTCATATAATACATTCAGAAGGACCATTTTGGCTCTAAAATATATGAATCTTCCCAAGATGTGTAACTTGATGACAAAAATAAATGCCTATTTGCAACTGTTAACAGCCTTTTTAAACATTAGGTTGTTTCTTAACATTTGGTAAAACGATTGTCCTATTTTTAATAGAACAGATATTATATGTAATTCCATCTAGAAGCAAAACAAAATAGATACCTGTAACCTTAACAGACAGAAATGGTCATTTAGCTCTCTCTGCAATGTTACATCTGGAAACCTTTGACGCAAAGCAAAAAAACAAATACCACATAAAACCTTCTCTCTAGTGCCTAGAATAGGCTTTTCTATTTCTTCACACAACTGATGCACAATCTCATTTGTGTATTACAGAAGTTGACTAAGACACTCTCTTCTAATTTCCTCTATGATAATCTCTTCTTTGGCCCTTATTTGATTATCAAAATAACAAGTTTTAGGTTTTCTGCGTTTCCAACAAAAATGTCAGTAGGTCTTCAGGCAGGGGTAGCTTGATGTGTTGGGAAATTTGCTATGAAGTGAACTACACATAACTAGTAGCAGAGCAAAATGGCCATACATATGTAACATTGTCATGGGCCTAAGAGAAACCCTGAGTAACTGTCTGAAAAAAATAACTGCATGGCTATTGTTTTTATTTTCTTTACTTTGTTGCTTTTCTTCCTTTTTGACACTTTCTTCTAATTTTTAGGTGAAATATTGCGGCAGTGAACTCTCATGTCCTTTTGACTTTCCTATTTGTTTGCTGGGGGAGGAGCTGGTGCTTTTGTTTTGTTTTGTTTTGTTTTGTTTTAATTTCACTATACACTTTACTATCCCTTTATATTCACTTTGGTTTAGCTATGCCAAGAGAACTTCTAAACAAAAAGAAGTGTCTTAAAACATTTGTGTTCACATATAGAAATTTTTAGCTTGCTTGAACTGAAGCTCTAAGGAAACAACAGATAAACACTTGAAATCAGAATTGGGCCTGTTCAGTGAGTGGACTTCATTGATACAGCTCAGATATGACCAAGGGCATCTCCTGAAAAGTTTTGTTCACGTGTCAGTGAATCAGACAGATATTTATTCATTTTGGTTTTTTAAACACAGAAAATTAAGCAGCTTGAATTTTACCCAACCCATAGAATTCTAGCCTGATGTAGGACATGTAAATAGCTTTGTTTCCCCCATGACTTCTTGTGAAACTCACACAGGCAGTGAGTAAAACTGGTGGAAGTTTACATTATTTCACCTCAATAAAATCTACAGTTTACAGCTCATTTTTTTTGTTTGATTGTTCTGTTTGTTTGATTTTGTTTTTGTAAGAGCTGTTTATTTTGGTTTATTTCCTCATCAATATTTAAGCCCTTTTACTGCTAAGAGAGCAGCAATAGGAACACTTGTGAACTATTCACAGTGAAGAGTGAGAGAAAATGTGTGCTGTTAATATCAGACTTCTGTCAGCCAAAGTTAGTGAAGACTTCATCTAGAGTTTGTAGTGCTTGTTGAAAGAGATGAAGATCAATTTCTTGTTGCTATATTTTAATGGATTGTTATTCTTCCCATTTTTGCTGTTATGCAAGCCAGAAATACTTCTAGTCTGAATTCAGTTAAAAACTTTTAAGCTTCTAAATTACCCTTGGCTGTACTTTTTCTAATTCAGTTGTATTGTATTTGATGCTGGTCTCGGGTCTGCCATCCAGTTAGCAGGCTAAGGTGTTTTTCCCTTTTTCAGAATGTGTGTGTACACATGGATGAATGGATGTGTATGGAGATCTGGTGTCTGTGTGGGTTAGGCTGCAAGTGTTCTCCCAGCTGGGAGTAGTATCCTCAGCTCACACTGACCTGAGTTCCTGTAAATGTCTCTGAAGGCCAGATGCAGCACAAGCTTCTAGGAAATGGTAAACTTTGAAGAGATAAGACTCAAGAGATATGGCTCCTGTATTTGGAGCCATAAAGCTTGCTTTCACTTGAGAGAGAGGTAGAGATCCAGTGTCACACATAGTTCACTGTTCGTGTATTCCAAAATCACATGGATGCTTTAGATTCCTGGAAGCCTAGTAATTCCCATGAAAGGTATAAAAAAAAACGAACCTGGTTTTGATGGATACTTATCCCTTGTCCTCTCAGGATCCTAGTATCAAATTCTAAGCTGACTTCAACTTGGGTGTGAGAAATCTTTCTCCCCTTTTCTTTAAGCTGTCCACATCCCTTTAAAAATTACTTTTTGGAGCTCATTGAAAATTTTAATTGGTCTCTTAAGAACATGGAGCTGATGAGAATGCACTGTTAATCTATCCATTTATCAGTTTTTGGCTGGTGCATCATCAAATTTCATCCAAATCAGATGACAGAAAAAAGTTTCAGAGACATTCAGATGCTGTGATTTTAAAGAAAAACATCAACATGAGTAGTGAAAGCACACATTGCTCTTGCTTAGCCAAACAGTTGGAAGTCAGGAGAGGAAACTGGGATGTTCTGGTCAAAGACACAAGAGAGAAGTGATGCCTTGTGGAGGGATTTTTTTAAGGAGTTGGGTAGAGAAACCAGACAGAGATGGGTGGTGGATTACTGTATATGACATCAACAAGTACATATTGGAAACTGAGTTTTATCTGTTCTGCTGTTCATGGAACAATTTTGTCTTTAATGTCATCAGTGTAAAGATGTTTTACTTAAATTCCCTTTTTTCCATGCCAACAGGATGACTTTTAAATATGTACCTATGTGCAACACATTTATAAATGAGTTTATCATTGTAGACATGCATAAAAAATAGATCTGAATCTATCAACAAAGTCAGGTCACCTCATCCATAGGGACTTGGTTCTAATTTTTTTCTTTTCTCATAAATTCATAAAAAGATGGAAAGATACCACTGAATCTAAAGCAAGGTCTCTGTTCATTTTGCTCTGCAACCTCTTAGGGTAAAACCTTTCAGCTCAATATATTTTTCTGTAGTGTAAGTTCATGGTCTATTATGACAATAACTAGGAGAATAAGCTTCATATTGCAATTTCTTAGAAAATATCTGTAAACACACTTATCATTAATTACTCAAAGAATAACTTCTTAAAAAATATTGTTTAGACAGTTAACAATGGATGAAAATTTAACATCAGAGATACAAGTTGTAAGCTAGATGTTGTTTTAAACTCAATAATTGAATCCTTTACCATGATGATAGATCTCAGTTGAGAAAAGCATACTCTCCAAATTCTTCAGAACTATTGCGAAAGTCAATCGTATAGTGAAAGTATATGGTCACCAGATGGCTTTATTTGTTTGCCATGTAAACTGGCAGCATAACACAAAGAATGTCCTTTTGTGTTCTGGTGTACAGACATTGCATGGACACCATATGAGCACTAGGTCCTATGGCCAGTCTATCATGCAAAACAACAGCTTTGTTTCCTCAGTCTAATTGCTTGCATTTTCTTTTCCAGTAAATCCAAAGTTAATTTTCCTTTTGACACAGATGTCCTGTATTTTATTACTTGTTCATATCTATCTCAGACAGATTTTTTTTTTTTTTAACTAGTCAGATGGTATGTTACAATTAACAATTATCAGAGAAGCACACTGACTTCTTTTGTTAAATTTCTGAGTTCTATAACCTCTTCTATTAGAATTTCAATTTCAGGCAGGACTTGTGATGTGACCTCCATTAAGCTCCTCTCCAGCTCCCCTACAGTGAACTTAACATTAAACCATTTTTTTTCTGCTATAGTCCTATATTCTGTGAATGCTTCTTTTGGCTCTACAGTTTCTTTTGCATTCTTTCTATTCCTGATATGTTTGTGGAAGATGTATTATGAATTCTTATGCCTTTTGCAAGTTTTTCCTCAGACATTTCTTTAACATGTCATATTCTGATTTTATGTTTATTTTACTTGAGTTTATGTTCTTCCTATTTCCTTAATTTTGACACAACTCTGATTTCTATAAGCACACCTCTCTATTTCTGCACCCCTCCTTACCTAGCTATATATTTTCTTTTCTTCCTCCAACCTCTCACTAGAACGGGATTCATTTCATGTAACTGTGATCATTGAAAATTAAAAAGGCTGTCTTGCTTGGCTATCTAGTCTTCCTCTATAGTCATGAAAGAGAGAGAATCATCTCCAGAAGGTGATCTTTCTCACCCAAAGGAAGGGGTCTTGGAACTGCATACTTCTCTTTGTAAACTAAGGACAGAGTCTAGGAGAGTGGGCCTTAGTAATTGGGCTGTTCAGTGAGATGTGGGATCATGACTCACAAGTGTCAGTCAATTCCTTATTTGTGGCCTTGGATTAATTCAACCTGAGGAATTAGCTGAATATGTGATTTTCATTGGCTTAAGTAAAGTTATCGAGTGAGAAAATATGATCTTTTCTATTTTTACTCTTAATTTTCAGCAGACACACCTCTTTTAAAATAGGTCATTTCAATACTTCAGTCTTATAAAATTATTTGCTCATTCAATCAGTCTGCAGGTCTAGTTTCATTGCATATCATCTCCTTGTGAAAAATTCCTTGGCTGTTGCCACAAATAGGAACAATGCAATTCAGACACGGTGCTAAGAAAAGCGGGTATCATTTCTGTCAGCTGTCAAGAACTTATATCATTAATAAATCCTGAGGAGGAAAGTTTCCTTTCTGCGGCTGCTGCGGGGTATCTCAGATTCTCAGCCTGAGAAGAGCTTCTGTTCTCTGGCTGCGTTATGTAGTCACGTCAGCTTCATACCTACCGCTGGACAGAGAACCCGGGTACAATGAATCATTCAGTCGTCTATACAAGGAAGGAAATACTTGGATGGCTAAAGGCAGGGTAGAGTTTCATTTAGAGCTGCATGAATTTCCCTGAAACCTTCTTAAAAAAACAGTGTAGTGCTGTTTTTAGTGTGTTCTATTTGTCATTCAGAATCACAACACATTAGCAGCTTTGAACTCCCAGGCACTAAAAATATTTAAGTTACATAAGCAGACTGAGAGAAGGACTCAATGATGCTTTCAAACTGAAAATACTCTTAAGCATCTTTCCACTGCTCCAGCTAAATAGTGCAGCTGTTGTAAAGGGCAGAGCTATAGCCACTGAGACAGCCAATCTATACCAGAGAGTGTAAAGAGGCAACTGAACCAAGATAAATATTCAGACAGATCTGCAAGTCCAGGAAAGAAGTTGTTTTTTTCTTTTTTTCTGAATTAAAACATGCCATTGAACCTAAGAATTTTTCTTTTCTTTTCTTTCTCTTTGAATTTGTAGGTAGTTGCATAGGCTGTTTTATTAATTTTTCACTATTAGTAACTTGTTTCAATAAGAACCTTTTTAGATGAATTTTCACTAGCATATAACATCAGGGATGCACTGGCATAATATAGCAAGGATTTTACTTTTAAAATGCCAGTCATAACAAAATCTCTGAAAGATATTTGTTTCTTAAGCAAAATTCTGTGCACAGTGTTAATAAAATACATTCTCTGAAAGGAAAACTGTAATTGAAATAAATCTTAAAGCAGCACTTCTGGGCCAAGCAAATAAAATGAATGTCTGTTACCTTGCTCTAAATTTAAACCAGCCTTCGTTCATAGTTTCAGTCAGAAAAACCCCAAACTTCTGGTAGAGGGGAAAAAAAAATACATAGTCAAGTTAATTTGAATAGTTATAAAACCAAAAAGTGTACAACAGAAGGGTCTTGGAGAAAAGCTGTATGTGAAGTTCAAATGTAAAATCTCCAAATGCAAATGAAAAATGCAAGAAAAAAGATGGTCCTAATTAGTAGCAGACATAGACATGAAATATAATGCAGAGGGGCACAGGATATAGGAAACTATTTCAAATATGTTAGCGCTTTAAAATGTCAGACAGTTTGAGACAGTTATGGAGAATTTATTCCTTGGTTTGGAAGGCCTAACAGACATGCAATAAAATTCACAGGAGCACTACTACAACAGAGTAGAATAGCAGGAAGAATCAAGTGTAACATTAATATTATCCAATATTCTGTAATTTTTTATTTCTATGAAGAGAGTGATTAATGGTATACTTATTGATTTGCCTTTGCATTTGCTTTTATATACATACAGGCATGCTGAATCCATATACAGATTAGAAGTTCCATTAAAAAGTGGATTTAGGAAATCTGGTCTATTTGGAATTAAATCAAATAACCAAATTGTTTTAAACATTTCTGGGAGTGAATGAGGGAAAAAATGTCAAAATAAATATTTTGTTGTAATATTAGCCTGGTAATCACAAATTTTAATTTTCAAGAGCAACAGTAATATATCTCAAAAGAAAAGCATTCAAAAATTAAAAAAAAAAACAAAAAAACACAAAAAAAAATAAACACAAAAACCCCCCCACACACCAAAAAAAAAAAAAAGCTTCCCCGAAAATCTTGAAAAATAATTGTCATAACATTGAGGCATAATTTATCTCAAAGAACACCAAATTGATATTTACACCAGTTCATTATCTCTAATGTAATTCTAGAAGAAACCTGCAATTAGAGGTTAATATAAATGTTTATAGAGATGTATGAGCAGAATGTATATACCTATATATTATCAGTGTGTTATATGCTGCCATATTTCACTCATCATTCTGTATATCTGCTGGACTCAAGGCTGTTATAGATATGACTTGAGGAGAGCTGAGTGTTATTTATTTATTTGAGAAGACAAAATTTTTGTTCTAATTATGAGATGACACATTTAATTATATAATATCTCTAAGCACCAATTATTTTTTACCTCTAGCATTTTCCTTTTTTTCTAGAATAAATTCAAAATACTTCTGTCTTCTTCCTTTGAATTTTGGTATCTGGCAGAAGCAAACCGTTTAATTTAATAACCCCAAATATTTCAGGCATATGTGAAGAGCATAATTCCCTGCATCTCATTTTTTTATAAGCAACGCCTGTATATCTGTGAGCCAGTGAAGTGGAGATGGAATTATACTTGGAAAATATAGTCACCTATATACTACTGTAAGAACATCTTGCTCTGTTGAGAGAGAGGGTCCCTGGAATTATTCCATTAATTTTTTCAACTCAGAAATGTGGTGAAACTTTTCCTGCAGACTGTGGATCCACTTAAGAGTTCTCCTGTTCCCTGGCTGTTGTGGGAGTGTTGAGGTCAGCACCACTACCTGTTCCTCTGTTATGATGTGCACTGATTTACTCTGTCTTTTATTTCTGCAGGTTGGCTGTGGAGAAATTTATCTGGCTGGGGAGAAATTTGTCTGATGATGACAAATCCTTCAAATCATTACCCATCTTAAGCTGTAAGTGCCATTAAGGGTGGGATCTTTCTAAACCGTCTCAATGATTTAGAAGCATGAATTTCTGTTGACTTTTGAAGGGTCATGTGAAAACAGGGGTCATTTGTATACCTACAAAAATCCCTTTCAGCATTTTTCTACTGGTAGCCAGTTTTGACATATTCTAGGTGTATCTTTGTTGGCAAGATTATTCAGGGCAACTAGAGTTCATTATATTGTCATAGCTAAAGTGCACTTTTAACCCTTCTTTGTTAGGTTATATAAACCTTCTGCTTATTTCAGTCATATAAGAAATTTTGTTGGTGTATATAAAGGAATTTTTTTAATTGATTTGAGAACTTTGGGCAGTATATGAAGCACCTGCATGACATGAAGAACAAGTATCATGCAATAATTGAAAAAAAAAGAAAATAGAGAAATTGTGTTGCTCAAGTTGCTGGTTTAACAGTTCTCAACTACTTTTGTAGCAAAACCAGTTTCCAGGAGGAAGGTTCATGAAGAATATTTTCACTGTGACAGCAGATGAAGCACAGGAATGTCAAAAAGTGTTAGTGTCTCATCCTCTGGACACCAGCATTGGACACTAGGTGAAAACTTCATTCTTTCAATTATGAAATTCTCCACTATTTCATCATAGCCGAGTTTTCACCTCAAGTCCTCACTGAACACAGACGGAGCAATCATGCACCTCAGCACTTGTTTATGAGTCTCTATTCTCACACTATTTACTGCATCTGAAATACTCTCCATTTCCATCTATCTTCATCTAAGATTACCTTTGTTTATGTTTCATGGGACTGAATAGCACAGAGACATGGAAACAGAAACTCTGTTTTGAGCCACAAAGAAGTCAAGGATTTGGCTGCTATGGTAGAAGCTTTGCACAAGCCTTGTACATGTGGACAATGTTTCTGGGAAAAAGTACTCACCATTTGCAGTACAGGGATGTGATTAATAAATTTAATAAAATTAGTGTTGCTTGTAATGATTTAACATTTAAATCCACAAGTAAATTTTCACCCTCAATGCTGTTTTACATCCAAGTAGATCAAAAAGGCACTTCTCAGTGTGTTGGACTACACCAATTGGTGTCAGCTTTTTCTTCTTTTTATCAGAATTTCAGTATGCTTCTAGCAAAACATAGTTTAATATGAAAAGCTGGCTAGCAACCCATCAGCTAACAAGAACCTGAACCTGGCTGTATGTTTATCCCCAGGTAATTAAAACACAAATCTCTCTTTACTCTTTCTGTGAGAATGTATGTTATGTACATTAGGCATTGTACACAAACTGCTGTCCCTTTTATAGCGTTATGTGGCCTATGATGCTTGATATCAGTGTGGTTCACACACAGCGCAGCCACAGCTCCCATGCCACAGTGGGTTTCTCCGGCTCTAGGGGGACATGGGCTGCAGGATTAGGTACAACACCAGGGACCCAGTCCAACGTGCACCACAGCCTTTCCCAGAGTGAAGAGTAAGACCAGGCAGCACAACAGAAGCCTGAGGCATCATTCATGAGAGTAAGTTACTCTTGTTCTTTCGGGTATTTGTGACTGGCAAAGCTTTTCTGTCCTTATGCTTCCTCCAATATCTTACCTACTTGGAGGATTGTGTCTTTGGGCAAGGAACTTTCCTGCAGGATCTGAACAGCTCTGTTCTCAAAGGAAGCAAGCAAGAGGAGATTTTGTCCTAAGGACAATGCTTTTGATAATCACAAAATTAGTGACAGTCAATTCTGGGACCTCTTTGATAGATGATGTGACCCTGCTACTGTGTTCTTGATCACAGAGAGAAAACAACATTCCTAAGGGAAAAGAAAGCCAAAGAAAAAGTGAATAAAGCAGAATTCAGAAGAAGAGGAAAAGGAGTGGCCATTAATTTTGATTAATTGCAGATTTTTCCTCCTCCCAGTTGTCTTCTATGCATTTGGAGTCCTCAGATTTGCCAGGTGAGACTAACAGGAAAGTGATTCTGTTTTAGAAAAACCTATGTCTAAGTAGAAATCAATGAGGAGGAAATGAGCTACCTTCAGCAGAATTTTTTTCCAAGTTTTCATTTTTACAAGTCAAAATACAGCAAAAGGATTAATTAGGGTAGAGGCAGCTCTGCTACTGCAGCCCTGCAGGTCTCTGACCCAGTATGGGACCTCTGCACAACACTTCTTTGAGGTGGGCAGCCAAACCTCTTGTCTACCTCTCTCTTGGTCACCTCCACCTCACTGCACCTGCAGCCCTGCCATCATGGCCCTTCAGCAATATGGAAAAATAAAAGCCTTCTAAATCCATAGGCAAATCCTTTTTAATGGCCTGGGTAAAACTCAGAAGACATCCAGATTTCACAGATGCTATCTTGCATCAGGTTCTCTGAGGCATGTGCCCTTCTGGTGATGGGAGCTTAATGCTGGGCCTTTTAAATATATCATGAAAGAAGGCAAGCAAACCCAGCACCTACAGATGCAGGA
This sequence comes from Columba livia, assembly GCF_036013475.1. Taxonomy (NCBI): domain Eukaryota; kingdom Metazoa; phylum Chordata; class Aves; order Columbiformes; family Columbidae; genus Columba; species Columba livia. The sequence continues at coordinate 35,652,647 of NC_088604.1, read as the reverse complement.
AGGAGCCTGGCCAGAGCACTGGGCCTTGCTTTGAAAGGATGCATTGTCCCTGTCCTCACCAACTCTCTTCTCAGCAGCTTCTGCTATTGCTGGCATGAGCATCAAGGAGCCCTTGCATTATGGAGCTTTCTGTTTTCTTCCCTACAGATGTATGTCTCCTTAGGGCTAGCTTCACATAAGCCTACGATTTTACAGGTCTGATCTGAGCCCAAGATGGCAAACATTATTCAGGCAGATCTCCATGTAAGTCCAGTAACAGACTACAGGCTGAACTTCATTTGGAGGCTGGTGTAACCATGGAGCAGGTGTGAATGCAGACATTGTATCCACCAAAATGAGGGATATGCAATGCTTTCTCTAAAAAAAAAAAAAAAAAAAAAAAAAGAGTAAAAATTAATATATGGCACGTAGTACTTTTGAGACATTTTCTTTGCAGATTCTGTAATGCGTTAAACCATATTGGAAAAACAAAATAAAATAAACAAACAAGTAATGATAAAAACAAAAAAACTACTGTAGGTTTCAGCAACCTGTAAGATTAAAAGGCTGGTCTCCCCTTTCATGACACTGCTCATTTCAACCTGCTTGCTCTATATCTGCCAGAAAACTGTTTAAAGTTCCTGTGGCTTGAGAAATAGCCAATCTTTACAAAGAAGGAGATTTTTATCTCACCAGCCAAGATCTTAGAATGTCAATACTTGGCTCTGACTAATAAATAAATAAACAAATATGCATGCACGCACACATCATCTAGGATGGCAGTCAATTGCTGGGTAGTTAGTTTTAAGTCACAGAGGCTTGAAATCCTGTTTTGTGTAAAAAATTGAAGTTTCTTCTTGGACGCAGCTATTTCCAATGATCTATTAAACCAAAGTTTGCTGTAAATGTTTGTCATACTGCACAAAGATTCAACTGTTATATTTAATTATGATAAAATGTAATAAGAAATATGAAGGTGAGGAAGAAAAATTACTAAAGGCATATCAGAGAGTTGCATCTGCACTTACAAATCCAGCAGACAGTAGCAAGGGCTTATGGTCAAAATTATGTCCTAAATGACTAGTGACTTGAGATGAGAGATGAGAGCTGTGACTCTCGTCCTAGTAGACATTTATGGCAGAACTCTTCTCACACAACTGCAGGCATCTCTGGTGTAGCAACGTAGGCATCTTTTATAGGCAGTACAGAGAAGTAACACAACTGTTCAGATCTGTCTCAATGACGTCCTTAAGTAGAGGCAACTGTACTCCAGGGGTAGTATCTCTTCTCCAGAAAGTCTAAACAATGAGGCTTCACTTTGAAGACTTCTACATTGACACAAATTATCCCAGGAGACTTAATGGTCATTATGATTGCCAATCTCTTTCCAGGGCAGTCAATGAAGTATTGAAATGTCCATTGAGAATTCATCTGGGAGCAGCCCAGCTTACCTATCCAAGAGACAGGGTTTTATCCCTGCACAAGTACCCAGTCTTCCAATGCCCTGGAAGATCAGCTGGGGCAAAGAATAGGAGGAGTTGAACTGGAAGAAGATCGAAGCCTAGACTCACCACACAAGGATATTTATCTGTTCAGTGCTTCTCTTCTTTCACTAATACTGTTACAGTGAGAGTCTCTCACTCCAGTTTAGCTCCCACATCTAAAGGAACATGTGTGACAGGACATATGGATGCTGAAAAGCTAATATTTCTTTCTCAGTTGCATATGGAGGCAGGTAACTGAAGAATTTTAGAAACTCAAAATTTTATGGTCAAGGAACATAAGTGATTTTCAGGTGAATTTTTGAGCTTTTAAGGGAGACACCTTAAAAGAGACATCCCAAAACTAGCACAGGAACCCATCTGCTGTGTTGAGAACAAATGTAAGTTCCAGCACTGAACCGAGCCTTTCAGTCTTTTTTAACTTTTATGATTTTTGGACTGGGATTAGTGCAGAGCAAGAGCAGTCCATGGCAGAAAGAGACAGCAGAAACTTCCCTGCTTAGCAATGAGTCTCCTTTCTGCATTGAGCGAGACATGCAGTTTGTATTACACAGGGGAAGTAAAACCATGCATTACCTTTCTTTCAGAATACCCAGCAAGAAGCAGATTGGTCCCAGAGCAAGCAAGGTGTAGCTTTTTGGTGTAGTTGATGACATTCAAAGATACCGCATGTTGAAGAGACATCGTGGGAAGGATAGCACATTCACCCAACTTGTGCTGTTTCTCTGGATAAGCACTTCAAGAAATATTACTTTTATTTTATTAACAGCAGATAAAACTACACATTTTTCAAGCTAATTTAAATATTTTCCTTCTGCACTCCTCCCTCTAAAAATATATAACATATTAAATTGGAATATTTCAAAATATAAAAATAAAATAAATCAGATCTGCAGAGGCAATGTTTCCATACTACTCAGTACTGATGGCAGAAGGGAGTAATTTTTCTCTTGCTCCTGCCTTACAGTTAAATCTTTTGAGGCGGCAAGTGTTCCTTAAATTAAAAGATGGAGCACACTGTAAAGGAGTTCTGGCTGGCATGCCTACTCTGTCTTTGCAGCACACTTAATCTATACCAGGATAGAAAATTTGCAGTCCAGTGAATGCTCCTGTATCCAAGTCTCTTCCACAGCATAGAGCTACAGCAATGTTATTGGAAAAGTAAAACTGTCTTAAGAGTCCAGTTGCAAGATTTTCTGGGGTTCCTGTAGGAGCCAATAACATTGGCTGCTCTTTTGTATTTAGTTCTCCAAGATGAGAATGCACATGACTGCATCTATTTTTCAAAAGCTTCACCTCTGATTTGATGCGTTTTCTTGATCTGGCTTAAGTTTGCACCTCTGCATTCAGCCCTTGTCTGTTTTTATTTTGAATTCTTTTTGATTCATTTTTTTTTTCCTGCACTTGTTTGTTTGTTTGTTTGTTTTTCATTTCGTTTTGGTTTTGGTTTTTAATAGGCAGTTGTTCCGCATTACTCTCAGTGAAAAGGGTGGGTTTTTTTCCTCTGCTTTAATTATGTTCAACTGAAGTTTTTGATTTCTTTTCTGTTTCAAAACAGTATTAGTGGTTTTTTTAAATACCTACCTTTCCCCAAAATATTCATTCTTTGTAATATGTATTTCTTCAATTCACCTGGCAGCTGTTTTTCATGCACACTTATGAAGAAGCACTACTTTCATTTCTGAGGCACTTATGGGATCCGAAAACTCAGCAGCTAATAAAACAGTCAGTTTTGGAAAATGATCAGTCCAAAGAGGCCATATGGGGACACTAGAGGAACTGGGGAAATTTTGCTTCTTATGGAATTGAAAGAAATGGAAAAGTTAGATAACCATTTCTTTGAAATTGCCTGTGATAAATTAGGTGACATTCTGGGAGGAGTTGACGACATTGTGTCATTTCCATTGTGACAGTCCGTTCTGAAATGAAGCACAAATGAAAGAAGAAAACCAGGACATTAATCTCATATGTGTTTAATATGTTTCTGACACAGGAATAAATCAGCCTGCTTTGAGAGGGCTGAGTTTGCATCAAAGAAAGCCCATCTTTTTTATGACCTCCAAAAATACTGAAGCAGTTGCTAAAGTCAAGTTTTCATCTCCTTTTGTTTTCTTTAAGTGCTCTCACCTTCCCATGTTTTTCCATGCCACTCCCAATGGAATTATTTCATTAATCCGGAAGTTTAAGGTCCTTCTTTCTTCATTTAGGGCCCGATTCAAATCCCATCTAAGTCAGCGGAAATACTTTCATTGACTTTAGTGGGCTTTGGACCAATCCTTACGTTCCTCCAGAATACACTTTTCCTTCCATGGTGCTTACAGGAAATAGTGTCAGTTTTGCATAGTCCGGAAAAAAGAAGAAGCACAAGGGGCCCAACCTACACGGAGCAGCTCTCCTGGCATACATATAGGACTGCTACTACTCCTCAATAGCTATGCATAGATACATTCTATTTTGGGGGAAAAAAATAAAATAAAAAATCATTATATACTTTTTTCTTCCTCAAGTGTTAGCCAGCTATGTTTATGCTGATCAAGCAGTCTAAGGAGGAGAGTCTCAAGATGTCTTTTAATGTATTCTTACTGGACATTTATTGTGCTTTTTCTTTTATATTCCATGGGCTTTCTCTCTTTTTATCACTGTGAACAGTCAAATAACAAAACATGACAAAAGCCTGTACTTCAAGAGAACACTTACTTGCAGCTGTCAGGCTGGCTGTCTTCTGTAGCGCACGTTGGTGCTTGAGAGGATCTTGGCCACTGACTTGTCATAGAGAGGCTACAGCAAAATGCCAAGGTGTGCATCAGTTCATCCTTCCTCCATAAGAGGATGCTTTATCACACATCCAGTGACACTTATGCTCCTACTGCAATAACAAGGAATTTGGGAGTTTAAAGAAGAGTGGAGCACTGTGTCCAAACACATACAATTCCACATCTAGGTAAAGTGTAAATGAAGACCTCAGAGGGTCAGTGTAGAGGGTGGGAGGTAAGAGAAGGCATGTGTCAGTTGTTTGCTGGCAAGAATTGTCATGCACCTGCAGGTAGGCAGAATCCGAGAACAGCCCTAGGAATCAAAAAAAAAAAAAAGAAAGCCCAAACAAAAAAACCCCAACCTCAGTTCGACATTGGTCTTTATTTCTGGAGAAGTAATTTTGCAGGCTTCAGTTGGGGTCGGCCTTTATGTTTTCGCAGTACTGATGATTTGGCCAGAGTTTCTGTGGAAGTGGAAACTGGAGGAACCGTCCAACACACTTCAGAAAGTGCTACGTTTTGAGCAGGAGGAGGGAGTTGAACTCTGCATTTACTGGCTTCCAAAGTAACTTCCTCATGATAAAACCACTTTCACACTAAGTAACATGGCAAATGTATTAATTTATTGGGAACAATCAATTCGCAATAAATCAAACTAATGTCCTGCTAGAATTCTTGATCAAAACTTCAGTAATTCACATGTAATTGTTTGACTTCTTATATGGACTCATAACTGTGGAAAGGAAGTGTTTCTGATCCATTATTTCTAATTCTTGGAAGAAAAATATAGATCTACATTCTTGTTAGACAGCTCAGTTTGCATATTATTCTTCTTATTTCTGCTTCAGAAACTGTGGGATATTTGTTAAAGAATTTAGAAGAAACTATTAATTTCTCATCACAAGCTGTAAAGAGTGACAGCTCAAAGACAGATTCACAGCTGATACCATCATATATACCTGGTCATGAAGGAAATACAGTAATCTTATTAGAGATCTATAAAAAGTATAAATAAGTAGATATAAGACATCTTTGATGACTGCCAGATACTATATGATAATGAACACACTTCATAAACAAATACTGAGCCATCAGCTTCAATGATTAAAAAATTAAGTTTATGGTGAACTTATGTAAGAACTAATTTAATTTTATCTCATAGCAGTGACTAACCTTTCTCCCACACAAAATAGTGTATTCTAACTCTCCTATTGTTTTATCCTTGTACAGTAGATAGCAAAGAAATTTACTACTTAAATGTTTGTGTTTTATGTTTATAGAAAACAATAGAAGGAGGAAATTGTTCCTAAGTAAATTTCCAAGGGCAAGGAGCCCAGAGACAACAAACCAATTCAAAAGACATTTTGAGGAAATTGGTGTTTTAATTTGAAATAATTTGGTTTATGTTAAAAACCATCCTGAATATTTCCACTTCATTGTCACACTTCATAAAGCCTCCCTCTTACTTTCTACTATAAATGCTTAGAATATGCTGAACAGTTGGAGTGAAGAGTTGCAAGTCAAGCTCAAGGAGCAAATAGGGAGACATGTATCAAGAACAACAGTAAACAGGCTGGAGATCTTCATCTGACTTATCTGTCACCTGCTGACATCAGAAATATCAAAATACTGTAATAGAGTAATAGAGTTTAGTAGTAATAGGTAATAGAGTTTCTTGCAAAAGTAATAGTAATAGGTAATAGAGTTTCTTGCAAACACAGCATACTTCTCCCACCCAAGATATCAATATTTGGCTTCAAGGGGTACACTTCAGTTGCTGTCTTCAGTGGTGTTCTCATTTTGTAATTTGTTAAATATCTCTTGTCCCTATACCGTTCCTATTTTAAATCCCATTTTTTTAACACTTTAGCATAATTTTTCTCCATAATATTTATTTATTTATTTATTTATTAATATTCCTACCTCTGTGTTATAAAAATCACTACTGTCTTCTCAGTCTCCTCATTAATAAGCAAGCTTCTCATCATTCCTCAATAAAATGCTTGAAGTAGCAGTGGTGAAATTCTCCCTTTCATCACCTACTTATATACTTGTCAAATCTGATTCTTACTTAGCATTTATTTGTTCTTCTTCAGTTAGTATTGATCTTCATATTTCTGCTGAGAAGTAATCTTAATTTATCTTTTTCTTACACTCAAAATAGTTTAGTTTGCTTAGTCATTCTACAGTTTCTACATTTTCTTACCAATTTAGAAATTTTTTGTTCTTCCCAAAGTTTAAGACCCTTTTTGTTTACTTGTTCATAATAGCAACTTTTGCTCTAACCCTGACTCTGTAGAGATTCACAAAGCTCTGTTTTGCTGTCTGTGCCTTTTCCCCCATTAGTCGTCTTGTCAACTTCATATTTTCCATCTTGTACAACTAACAATCTGTCCTATGCCCTGATAATCATGTCTCACGCACTGATGGAAATAATCCTTCCTTTGACTCCCATGTCTACTCCGCACCACTGTGCCCGCAGCTTTTGCATTCATGATGAGGCATCAACACCTTTCCCCCTATGCTTGTTGCACATGGTTCCCAGCCTGAGCCACAATCGGCTGCTCAGCTGTTGTTTTGGTTTTTGGGATCTTGGTGCCATGGTCCCATGCTGCAGCTGGCAACAAACATGGCCAATGAAGCAAAGATTCCTGATAGATGTGCTTCCTGCAGGTTTTGTTGTGGTACTTTGCCTGTTCCACGACCATAGACATGCCTTGTCATGAACTGAAATGGAATGAGATTTGTCTCAGCAAGTTTAAACCATACAGATGCCTACATCTGAGCTAGCATCTCAATATTTTCTGGTGAGAAATAGGCACTTCTAAGGCATGGTTATTATGAAATCTTTTAGACATTCTGCAGTAGGATGAGATGACTCATGCTTATTTCTCTCTAGTTATTGTAAAGAAAATTTAGACAACTAACTTTGAGATGTAGGTACCAACATTATAAATACTCACACCTTATCACATTAATTTTATGCATGGGATCTCAGACTCGGAGGCTGGGAAAGATGAGTCCCATCCCTGGTTTAGATGAGTGGTTCCACCAAAAGCTGAGTGATTAGCCTTCCTGACTGAGAGGACCACTGTGCTATGGAGTAGAGGTAGCTGCTCTACATTTTGAGGCATTGGGTCGGTTATTTGGTCTTGGTTTTTTTGTTTGGTTGGTTTTGGTGTTGTTTTTTGTTTGTTTGTTTGTTTGTTTTGTCTAAGTCTGATCATTAAATTTCTGAAAAAAAACTTACACAAAAAATGACTATATGTCTACCTGACAATCTGACTGCAAGTAACTCCGAAGAAAGGCAGAAAATCTGACTTTCAAAATTTCCCTTTTTCGCCTGCTTTGCACACGTGAAAAGACAAAGATGTAGTAGGTAATGTGCTGAGAATTGCAGCTTTGGATTTTAGCCATGTCTATGAGGCAGAGCAAAGACTGGGAAAGAGCTGTATATAACGGAGGGGATTAGTGAAAGGTAAAGGCTTGCAGAGCAGGAACTCTTCAAATTTTGACTACTGTTTGTTCGATTATTTTCAAAAGGTATAGAATGCTCACACTGAAAACATTTCATCATGGTGACTGGGAAGAATCAACCAGACTCCACCTGGCATTTGCTTTGAACTTTCCTTCTCCAGATGTGGATGGTTTGTTTAAAGGGAAGTACAACTTATCTATATCCTTATACTATTCCCTTCAAGATATGACTTCAAATAAAAACAGTTACAGATGTATTTTATATATATATATATATATACATATATATATATATATCACTGTTAACTGAAACACAGGATGGTTTAGAACTCCAAAAGCTGCAAATACAGACTGCTCATGATTTACACAGTATGCAGGCTAAATTCTGCCCTCATTAACAAAAATAACAAAATCCCTGTGACTTAAGCAGTGCTAGAAGTTCACTCCATGTTAATTTTTGACTTGCTGTTAGAAAAGGATTCACGTCACAGTCAAAAGCAAATGCAATTTAAAAGCTCTGATGCCTTTGATTCAGAGTGCACCATATAAGAATGCAACCAGTTTGCATACCTCAGACTCAGGAGGACCTCATTAAATCACAAGCCTCACAATGGGAAAAAAAATGGTAGGTAATATGATACAGACCTTTGTGAAAACATGGCCACGTGAAAGATGTAGTTTAGTACAGGTAGAAAGGCCTCTCTGTATCTACCATTGGCAGCCCTGCTCAGTTAACACATGTGAAGCACAGTATTCTTGTAAAATATGGACCCAGTGGCGTACTGACTTACCAAAATTTCATTCTCATGTGATGTATTAGTCCTGTATTAGTGCTGTCAACAGAGTCTTCCGGATGAGATATGCTAGAAAGTAGCTGAGGGGCAGTAGTTTTAAATTGCTTCTTAGCTATAACTGGTCCAAGTGAGCACTGCAATTTCTTCTTCCTGAACAAAGCCAGACAGGTTGGCTTAAAACTGATATCAAAGGTAACGTTAGCTCAACTGTGTGACTTTGTCCTGAAGGGGTTTAGGAGCATGCACACCACTGGCTTTTTATTGTCCCTCAAAAAACAGTTCTAGCTGAGTTGCGGTGGCTGATTGTGTTGGCACTTCCAGTAACCATGTGTCTACTGCAGAGCCCTGGTTTCTGCTCTTGCCCTCAGTGAAGAAATTCTCTTGGTGAGTGAGAGGCCAGTCTTCATATACACTAGAAAAACTGATTTGTGGATTCTCCTACTTGACAAGGAGTAAATTTCATACTATGCAAAACTGTCTGGGTAATAATCCCATTTAAAAAAAAAACAGGCTTGAAAATGTTCTTCTTAGTTACTAGGAAAATGAATAAAACTAAATCTGCACATTGTCTCTTTGTAGAGCTTCTTAGACCAGTTACTGGAGGTGACTGAAAGGGAATATTAGAATTAATATGGGATTTTAAACTGATTTTGTTTTTCTCCAGATTTCAAAATTTACAAATATTCAAAATAATAATGAAAAAGCAGCACTTTTCAAATATTTCATTATTACAAGGTTAGAGTTGGGCAGGTTATTTGCAAAGCTTTCTATTAATGATTGTTCAGAACACCAGTATATATTCAGAAATTTGCAAATCAATATTCTGACAGGTAATGATAAAAGAATAATTCAGGGGGACATTACATTTTTAATCAGTTATTCTTCCAGCTGTGATCAAGAATGAATTGTTGTGGGCTGTAAAATTAGTGTGCAGTGTTGGAATATTTTTATAAAGACAATTTTATTTTGCTTTCCCTAGATTCTTAACATCTATTTTCTCACATGTCCATAGTGTATTGATTAGACTTTGGACTGTGTCTTCAGGCTACACATGAAAAAAACACTGAGATTAAAGACAAGTCCTCAAGGGTGACACATATCTAGCAGTGTCAGCTTTAAGGACAAGACTGAGAAGCATTCCTGTACATGATCAGCTTTAAACATGGAGGCAAGTGTTTTACAGAAGTCATAAAGAGCCAGAGGCTAAAAGTTGTTGCTGTGAACGGACATTTGTAGCCCCTGTGAAAACCAAGATGCTTGTGTGAAGTGCATTTGTGATGCAAGTTTCAAGGGATATTGCCAAAATCTGAAAAGTTTTACGGAGTTGAATGTCTTCCAAAATATTTTTCATACTTGGTCTTTAAAAATAACTTGTCTCGCTATGCTGTTTGTCTAATAGCTGCTTTAGGTTTGTCTCTATCAGGACCTTTCCAAACACAGCTTATGAAGTCAGGGGAGAAGAATTAGGCTGCTTTGCAGGGCACAGCAAAGCAGTTGACCCGTATCTGCGGTAATGTATGGAATGGCTGAATGTGCACTTGCTGCCCCAGTGATGTAAGAAGCAGACGCCGCGTGTGACAGCTGTCAGAGCCGTCACTGGACGGGCAGTCTTGCTGAGGTGAGCGGGGTTGCTCAGCTCCCTGGCCTTGGACCAATGTGCTAATTATTCATGCACAGCAGGCTATTTTCACAGGGAAAGGGGATACAGTTAACAATGGATTAGATCAGCTGAAAGTTCAGCAACTTCTTTTTTTTTCAGAAGAATACAATGCAGAAAGTGTTGTTGAATCAGAGCTTAGGGTTTCATAGCATTCCCTTATAAATTACAACACTAACATATACGCAACGTTATACATCTACATGCATTTGTGGTACTCTGTGGACATTTGTTATATGCAATAGCTACCTCCTTTAACAGACATCTAAAGTGTTAGTAGTGACTTCCATTTGAAAATCCATTTTTTCACGTTCAACTTCCTTTGAGACCAGAGGTCTGCAGCATACCTTATGCCAGCTAGAGAGCAGATGTTTTAGACAAAAAAACTGTCAGCTATTTAGGTATGTCTCATACTGCCTTGGGGCCACTAGGTAAAATAAATGACCTCTTGATGCCTTCCACCCTGCTCCCATTTTAGAAATTAATGTGTTATGACACTTCCTATGGTCCAGTTCTCAAGTGGTGCAGTCCTGTGCAGTGGCATTAGTGGCCTTATGCTGATTTCTGTTAGTGGCATCTGGCCTGGCTCTAGCAAAGTGTGCCATAGGGTATTCCTCTTCCCGTTGGAGGACTTCAGAATTGAAGCAGAATGATGCATTTTTAATTCACTAATTGTGGATTATTAATTTTGAGATTTACACCAAATCAACAAGCAGTTACACAATTCACATATTCTATATGTACCTTTGTCTGCTGTTCCTAAAACTAGCACTCAGGGTTCAGCGAAGCCTGAAGAAAATTCTTGTGCTAAATTAAATGGTCTTGTGTATTTCATTTGTATCACTACTTGTTTCTTTCTGGGGAAAAGCAGGACAAAATAGTCCAGCTGGGATCTGAAAGCAAGGTCTGGACAGACTGAATTTACATGTTTAATATGTTTAGTTTCATGAATTGACCCTTAGTGACTTACGGGTGGGGGTTTTAGTGACTTACGGGTGGGGGTTATACTGAAATATTTCCTGGAAGTAAATGGTGCATTTGAAAGGAGGAGGTTATTAAAAAGTCAAACTTTGCTCTATCTCCTGAGAAAGTCTCCTGGTGTCCATCTATAGGTTGCCAGATGCTCACCCAGGCACTACATTGATAGTGCTGTTGAGTACCAGGCTGACAGCACCAGGTAGGAGCTCTGGCTGACTACTACAGGAGATACAAGCCAAGCAAGCACTACCCAAGTTGTTTCCAGTAACACTGATCCCTCCTGTTCCTCCAGTTTAATACTGTCTTCTCTTCCTTTGGTCTCATCTGATGCCTCTGCCTGGATGCTGGCTTCTGAAATAGTCAGTCCAAATTTAGTTGACTAGTGTCTCTTCCCCCAAAAAGAGAAGCACAAGACAAACACCTCAGTGTAGCTTATTAATTTAAGAAAGTTTTATTTTTTTGTAAGTCTTCTTCCTGTGTTCAAATCTCTTCACTCATGGAGCGGACAGCCACGTTCACCTCTAGCCTTGATCCCCTTGGTAGATGGAGTTTTTTGGTCACTGTAATAAGACTCAGACCTCTCCTTGTCTCTATCAGTCTCATAGTATGGCTTTCTGTTGTTACGCTGTATCTTTCCTAGAGCAAAAAGGAAAGTGAAGAAAAACCTATTTCTGAAACACTCCTGTTCTTAGCTCTCCTGTGCAAACGCTGCCACCTCCTTCTTAATTCCACAGCTTCTGACTCAGGGAATTTATTTTGGACTCTTTTCCCCTTTTTGCCAAAGAGCTTACTGGTTTCCAAATCAAACAACCACCCTTCATGACCTCTTTAGTCAGGACATTATATTTCTCCTGAGAAATAATGTTACTTGCTTGATAACTGGTCTCTTGCTCTGGTTCATGCTGAGTCTGCCTTGTGTGCCCAGCATGCTGCCAGCACCCTTTGAAGAGCAATTAAAAAGTCAGAAAGAGTTAGCAGTATTTATGTGCTATGAAGGCCTTAATGGATCAGGACAACTACTCTAAGCCATGCTACCCACACAGTTTGAGCCAGGGGAAGCTTTAAAATGTATGTGTTTTACTTGTGCAGTTCCATGTCAGTCACAAGTACATGCCTCAGTATTTGCATGTCTTGTTAATAGCCTTAAATAACCTAACACCCAATCCATGACTTGTTAACAACTTCCTTGGAATAATAAGGGTTGAATAAATCACTGTGTTTGAGTAATCATACCGTTAACCTTGAAAAGAATAAGAAAACAGAAGGCAGAGCAAGAGAGACAGGAAGTCCCAAAAGGCTTTGCTGCTTGAGAACATGACACCAATATAACTCTAGGTGTAAATTTATATAGTGGGATTAAAGCAATGCAGAAAGCTTCGTCCTTTTTCACTCCTTATTTCAGAAGAATGGCAACATTTATTTGGATTTGCTTTAAATCATTTAGTCACAGATTAAACTGAGTCAAAGTTAAGCCAGTCTTATTCTCAGCTAAGAGAATGAACACAGACCATTTTATGAATATAAAGGTTAATTTTGGGGGGAGATGGTGTAGTGAGGGAGATAAATTGAGCAGTTTAATACAGCAGTTTCTTCCATAAGCTCCTTGTTCTGCATGTGAGATGGCACAGTCCTGGAGGGAGCGTGGGCAGGTCAATGTGGTGGCTCCTGCCATGCTGTACTTCATCCTAGCACAGGAACATGGGTTTTCCTGGTCTCTTTCCCTCCTCCCTGCCCCACACAAAGGTTGGAGAGGTGTCCCTAGATCTGGGTGCAGAGGTGTGGATCCCTCACCAAAATCATCAGGAACTCCTGAGAAAACTCCAGTATTCATTCCTAGGTTTCCTCAGTTATAGAACTGGGTAGGGAAATACCCCATTGGTGATTTGTCTGATCAGCCTGAGCTTTTCTTTCCTGATTCGCTGTCCACACCATTATTGGCATCCACAATCAGCTTGTTCTAGACATGTCCTCCAAACTTCTGTACTCCTTGAAGATTAACATTTATTTTTTACATAGTTTCACTCTCTATTTTCCTGAGCACACAAAAGACTGTTCTGTTGTTTGGGGCACGTGGTTGATCACATTTTATCTTCTGCAGCAGAAATTCAGTTAAAGTTCATGGGTTTATGTTAAGAACTATCCTAACTAGGTCTAACTCATGGTAGTTGATACAGGTGGTTGCTATCAGTTAGCCACAAGGTTTCATGCATATTTAATATTTATGAAGCACTTTATATTTTGGTTACTAGGCTTTACGGGATTTGTCTAGACATGTAAAATAATATGTAAAAGTACCAGGGCAGATCAAAGTGTTCTCCCTGTATAAATCTAATTTGACTTTCATCTGATGATAACTCACTTAGGGGGGCCAACACTGTGGGTTAGGTGGATCGGTACAAGTGAGGGACACTGGCAGTCAATAAGTTGAGAATTTTATACAGCTAGTACCTGGCTTGAGACAGTTTAAATAAAGTATGTTTTCTAGTTTTAGGAATTAGATTCCTATCAAATGCTGAAAATACATCAAATTAAATTGTACTTTGTCAAGTATCTGGGAGCAGGAGGGAAGAAATCCTACCACTCTTCAAACACTGAAATATCACAGAGACTGAAGTTTTAAAAGATGTAGAGACAGAGGGGTCTTCCTTCAATGGCAGACTTAATAACCTGTATGTTTCTTCCTCTTACAAGTTCTGTGATATCAGTGTTAAGTACCTTGTATATGGAAACGTCACTAATTTGATCCTTTCTTCCGTTGACAAATGACTCTGTATAACACCTTCCCTCAGCAGGGAGTTAAAGAAACAGCTGAATGGAGGCTGTTTTCTCCATGTAAATGTATGGAAATAGGATGTCTCTCAGCCTACTTAAATGTGTAGCAGAAATGCAAAGAAACTTCCAATTAGCACCTGTGCGTTCACAGTGAGGATTTTTTTAGCTCCTTAGCTGCCTTTTTCTGCAGAGCTCTTGATATCTGCAAGAATGAGTTTCTGACTCCTCTTGAGAAGGAAGTTCTTTAGGAAATACAATTCCATGTTATGCAGTTTTTCTTCTCTATTTGCAAACTGCAGATGGCACAAAGTAAGCGCTTTGTATTTTTAATCTGTTCAGAGCTTTGATGGCAAAATCATAAGTAATCAAAAGTGTTGGAGAAGCAAAGCTGCCATTCCATCCAGCAGCAGCAGAGGACCATGTCTACCAGGGCCAACAGACTGCATAAAAAATAATAAAGGGAAGTTTCAGAATGTCAATAATCAAATACAGCAAGTTATCAAGTGTTTCTTGTATTACTGGAACATTTTAGTAATCTGTTAAAATATTCGGGGAAAAGTAGTTCCACTACTCAACTCCTGCCAGTAGTTGAGAGGGGCTGGACTTCTTTGGTAAGGTTTGTGGGCTATTACGTGATTGTGGATTTCCAATAAACTGTTTCAACTGCAGTGAAGTAAGGTAAAAGTTATAAAATAAATATTATGTGGAATGACCCATATCACCCAATGCCTTTCAATAATTCTGTCTGGCAAGGGCTAGCACAAATGAAAAAAAAAAAAAAATAGTCCATAGGATGTCTTGTCATTTTGCAGAAAATACCTAAAGATTTCTGTTGCCCACTAATACACCATCTTTACATGAAGTTTATCTAAAGTGTAAACACAGTTCATCTTACAATAAATGCAGCTACTACCCACAGACTCTCATTAGAAATTAATGATTTTTTTAATAGCAAATGTTTCGTGCAATTTTTAGGTGTGTGTCGAGGGTTAAGATTGCGGGGTGACAATAAAACCCTGGCAGATGTATTGTTAACCCCCTCTCCCCCCCCCCCTCCATTTCCCCCTCCCTCTTCCCCCTTTCCACTAAGGTGAGGCAATTGGGAGGAAAAGAAGGACAGAGTGAAGAGAGTTGGAAAAAATTAAAGATGTTTTACTAATGCTACCAATAAGAATAGAGAAAATAATACAAAATATACAAAACCAATCTTGAAAGTCTCAGCAACTGCAGAGCCGGCAACCAAAGTCCTGGATTAGACTCTGCAGCCAATCGGAGCTGGATTCAGTCTGTCACTAGGCCTCAGTTCGCAGGGACGACTAGCAAGGTCCTCTCCTAATGTCAGCCATAAGCAGCAGGGAAAAGGGCAAAGGGACGAGATCCTCGTGATCTCCCACTTTTATATGAAGTATTCACGTGAATGGAATGTTATACCCAGTTGGTCAGTTTCTTGCTCACTTGTTTCTCGTCGCCCCTCTCGCGAGATGTCCATCCGTGCTTATCAATAAGTTTGCATTCCATTGCTAGGTTTACCAAAACATGTGTCTGGTTCTCCAGGAAAATGCAGTTAATGTGAAGGCTTTAGCTGACAGGCAAATTCACTAAAACAGAAACTTGTTTTTAGCAAAACCAGGACAGTGTGCAAGGTTGGGGAAAGAACTGGAGTCCTGCTTTAAAGAGAATCTGTATTTAGATTAGGTAATAAAATGCTAATCTGCTGCAATGATCTACTATGGCTAAGTACAGTACTTAGAGATGGAAGTGATAAAGCAAATAAAATATTTTCATTGACTTAAGTATATTACTGTTAGGTACAGAAACATTCACATTCAAATCTCTTGTTTCTATATCTGCTATTGCTAATGCCTCTGCTAATAAGTGATTTCCCATCTGTGTACAATATCATTAGGATTTTTGTATATAGTAGTTTACTCACTCTCCCAGTCTCACACTCAACAGAAACAGAATAGATCAAAATATTTAACTTAAAAAGTAGAGCTGGATTTGTTTGACTGGATGTTTTTGTTTATTTATTCTTAATTAAAATTCTGGAACAACTTTTGTACATATCACTTGTGGGAATCTTGCTTTGTTTTACTCAATTAAAAAAAACATCTATAGAAAAAATCTGTTGTGTATAAGCTAATATACAGTAGATTTTCATAAGGAGAGAGTTAATAGACCAAATTGTATTAAATTATCCTTCAAGTCTGGCCTTACTTAATGAATTATCACAATTCAACTCTTTCCTTCTGCAAGAGCCTTGTGGCTAATAGAGCTCACAAACCAGAAATGAATAGGATTTGAGGAGCTGCAAAACCTCTCCTTGGTGTGCATGCATGTACAGGTCTAGCAGATCTATCTCATTTCTCATTCAAGGGTGCTACTGCTAATTAATATGTATGGGCCGGCACAGCTAATTCTATGACACAACTTGTTTGCTGGTGCCTCTATACCCTCTTTGGATACCTTTTCTGTGAGACTGAATCTAGACATGAGTGTGTTTCATTTGCCTGTCAGGAAGGACCTGAGTAATGGGAAGATGCTCAGTGACTTCAGTGGGTGTCGAATTTTGAAGTACAATAAGAAACTTTTAAAATAGTCATTAGACTGTGACTCTCAGAAGCTGTTAGTCTCTGACATTAAAATGTAAGACCAAGGTGTTCTGCCAGAGGCTCGAAGGAGAAAATGCTTGCAAGCTTTCAGTACTTGAGTGGTTACAGCTTAGCACAGATAAAAGTAAATGGATGTTCGAGAGTCTCAGGTGGCTACAGCAGGCCACAGCACAAATATTTGATTGTATCTTAATTAACTGCTAGTTATGTCAGACCTATGACCTGTTTCTTTCCGGTGAGATATTTTTTATGTGTAAGTGATTAAGATGGGGATACTGTATACACACCTGCATGGCTAGAGGCTGTTCACATGAAATCCAAATCTCTTAAATTGTTACCACATTCCATTAATGTTATGAATTCTGTTTAGTTGATGCCAGTATGGCTTTATTCGTATTAAATTTCTCAAAATTTTATTTGTTTGGTTTGAATAAAAATAAAAGCTAGTCTAAGCCTTCCAAGAAAGATCCTTAAAAGTCTCAGTTTTGAAGTCTGAAAATATGAGGTAATTTTAAAAGAAAAAAAAAAAAAAAAAGGAGGGGAAAAAAAAAAAGCACATATTTGTTCCAGGTTATCCCATTTCAAGAAAGAAATAAGAAAAAAAGAGCCTGCAAATATGATACCCACTAACTTTCCAGCTGAATTTTTGAAGCCTCAAATGTGAAGGCTCACTATGTATTTAAGCTGAATGCTTTATTATTCATTCACTCAATATTTTGTGAAGAGACAGACATAGGCTGAGATCAACAAGACACCATAGCTGACTTTTTTTCCAATAAAAAATGCAAATTTGGCTGAACTGAAACATTTAAATGCCTAACTCAATTTCAAATGACTGTCTTATATAAAAAATGAGAAAAAGTATAAATGTGTCAATTAGATTGTTTAAAAATCAACAATATTCTATTTCATGCAGAAATAACACTGCATTTTTAAATTTGCTGTGGTTTATGACATCTAAATATCTTAAATATTTTTTCAGTCAATCATATGTTCTATTCAATGTAGAATTACTCTTTCAATATTTTGATCACCTGTATATTCTTGTTGTATGCATTCTTCAGAAGCAAGTATTCTATAACCAAGTCACTTTAGTCTGATATGGCTATTTACGTTTTTCAGCATCTTATGCTATGAAACTCTGTCCCATCCTGGAACTATGGTGATGGACAACTGACTAGCTGTGGATGACTGGAGTTCTGGCTCCATCCCAAGGCCAGGCCAACTTACTTAGGCTTTGACACATTAAATGATCTTTTAGCTTTGCATCACTGTGCATTTTACTGTGTCAGAGGCATCCAGAAGAAGGGGCTGCCTTGGCCATTTGGATGAGTAAGGGCTAAAATCATCACAGAGTCACTGGAGAGGGCGGGAGAATCATTCTGCCCTTTGCTCAGAGGACCTGTAAGAAGTGACAATTACAAATGCTCTGCTGCAGCATTCTTCTGAAGCAGTGAAGATCTGCACTTTGGCTTTTGTGAGCCACTAGTAGGAGGGTGAGCAAATGAAGCAGCAATGGAAGTCCAAGCTACCCTGAGCTTTTGTGTGTTTTGACTGTGGCACCCATGAACAACTCCCCACCTTCCTCTGCTATCATGAACTTTAATTACCATGGCACAGGCAGCAACCATTACACAGGCAGCAACACCTTTCCCACTTGTTAGTCATAAGGCTTCCTCAATAGAAGAAGTTCAGGAATGCAAGTATCAAAGGCAAAGGCATTTGAAGAGGCTTCCAATACACTATAAAACATAAACTAGGTGAGTTGCCAAGACTTAACTCCTGCCTGAATTTTTCCTTGAATTTTCTTAAATAATCAACCAAAAGACTGATCTCCATTGATTGTTTCTTAGTTTTCTCTCTGAGAGATGCTTTGGTGCAAACCCTGCTCACTGCTCTTGTGCACCCTGCACTGGAGCTAAAGACCTGCCTTCACCTCCTGGAAGTCAGCAGAACAATCTGACTGCTCCCCAAAGCAATTCCCACTCCCCATCTCATCCCATCAGAAGACTGGAACTTGCAGAGAAAGACTGAGAGATTCTCTGCGTTTTTGTCACACTGTGGATCTCAGAGCACAGAAACAGACGACAAAGCTCTGTCTGAAATGGAGGTGCTGCCTGGGCATTTGACACAGGAGCATGCATGGTGCTGGTTGACCTTCGGAGAGGAAGAAGGGGTTCAATGTCCCTTTTGCTGCCCTTCCTGCCCTTGCTGAGAAGGGCTGTGATCCAGTCCCATGGAGGTGCTGTCCAAACTGTGCAGAAACAGGTATATGAACATGGTTGCACCAGCCTGTACTGCTCAGACTAGTTTTGGAGAGGAGGACAAAAATGATGTAAAAAATTACAGGTCAAAGAAAGTCACCAAAAGCCTCACTGAGGGAGAGTAACCACTGAATGATCACAGAAATCAGGAGAAACCTGGAGCCCCTTTTGAGCCTTACATTGCTTTGATCATTCATTGTCTTAATTTCCTCAAATTAAAAAAATAATTAAAAAAAATAAATCCACTGTAGTTTTCACTTACCTCTTTTTATTCCCTTCCAGCTTCCTTGCAACTAACACCAGACAGAGCTATACACTTAAATGTGTCGATATTTTTTTTCCATTCCAAAACACCTTTTTTTTGGAGTGACAAAGTAACAATTTTCTAACTTAGTTTTCTTAAACCTCCTCACGTATTTGAAAAGACACTGTTGGAATCACAAGCTATCAGATGTATACGCAGACAGTTGTACTCTCTTATTTTTCCCCTTCAGCATGTCTTTATCATTTATTTTTCCAAATTTGTTGTATAAAGATGATTGTCAGAATGTGCTGACTAATAGCAATACCTAATGGATGCACTGTGTATGCCAGTGGTTCTAAATTTGAAATGATTTCCAGCTGTCTTTTCTGGAATATGAACAGTACCTGCTTTTCTTCTCTACATACCATATTCCAGATTCTTGCCTGAACAGCCCAAATATACTCCTCCTTAAGAAACTGCATGAGTAGTAAATCTTCAAATTCACTTCTTCATTGCTCAGGTGATTCAAAACTTTCCATAACTGCTGAGAAGTTCTTTTCTTTGAATTAATATGAAGAAAAAAGCTCAGTCCAAAGTCCACTTACCTTCTGGTGCAAAGGTCTTACTGAGTCCATTTTCATGTTGTGGGACCAAGAACCCCTTCATTTGCTGACTGTTTACCAATACATTTAAAAACAAAACAAAACAAAACAAAACAAACAGACAAACAAAAACACTTTTAAAATGTTCCAATAATATAGTCGAATCACCAGAGCACATATTTTCCAGGAAGAAATTCCAGACCCATAGAAATGCAATTTTGTCCGCATGGCAGGCCAAGCAAATAATTCATCAAAAAAGAAGATTTTCTTTGATTACTTTCTAAAATGGGAATGAACACAAATGACAACAAAATTCTAGAAAGCAACTGCTCCTCCAAACCACTTCCCTGCTTTAATGTAGCAGACTGTATGTTCTTTGTCTGGAAAATAAGTTCTGAGTGGCAGGTCCTTTGGGCGATTTGTAGCCAGATTAACTGTGGAGTTTACTGGATATCCCACAAAGCCTTGCTTTTCACAGGGGCCAGAGCCAAAGTTGGGGTCTTAATGGGTTCCACAAGGCACAAGTGTATTCATGCTGAGATAAAGTAATTATCTACCCTCTACAGCCAAACAGTTGAATTAATTTGACTTAATGTCATTTCTGTTGTGGAAGTAACCTTTAATATTTTTGTACAATCATAAAATAGACAAGAGCATTCTTTGATTTTTTCCTGAAACCTTTTCAGTGGTCCAGTGGCTACTCTGCAGCCAGGATTATGATTGTAGCTTGGGAAGCAATGACAAAGCAACCATGGCAAGCTGGAGCACCACATGGGCTAGTGATCTGGTTAACTATCAAGGTCTTGAGAATGACTGTATGAAATTCTGAGGTAACTGGGGAAGGTGTGATAGGCTATGCTTCTTGTAACTGCTGTTTAATCCATACCTACCAAAGCATGAGGGGTGTTTCAGACTCCGTATCAGCATATGAAGTTTGTGTTTCCATATTAGGTGATAAAAGCAATGTACTAAAATGGAAGTTAGATAAGATGCCTGTCCATGCCAGGGATTTTAAATAATGGCATGAAAGCATGAGCATCCATTAGCTATTCTGCAGAATATTCAGCCTTCATCACTTCCAGACAAAGTCTAACCTTCTAAAAAAATACATAGTTGTATATGATCTGGACAGAGGACATTATTTTTACCAGGGTTAGGAGAAGCTAGAGGAGGACTTAGAATGTTAACAGAAACACAGGTTAAACTTACAAGGATGTGGGAAAAAGAAAACCATTACCCCTGCCAATAGGGACTACAGTACTACAGTAACTGGGCACGAATTCAATGAGGCATCTCAAACGGTGTGTGCACTACATGACATTGAGGACTATGAGCTCCAGAGTGACTTTTCTTGCTGTCAAGTAGGGATGCTGATGTAACTAACAACAGAGAAATGCCTTATCAGGGGACTCACAATAGGAGGTCTTGAGTCTCTGCTCCTCCTCCTCCTCAAGCCTTTGGAACACAGAGAAATTTCCAGGCCTTGAGCATCACAGACAGTGAACTTGCCTGTTTTTTTCTCCTTTTTTTTTTTTTTTTTCCCCTTCTATATTTTAACTGTAACCTTGATGCCTAAGGCTCTGCTATTTGTCTAAAAGGGGTCCCTTTCCTTACTAGGTTTGATACTGCTGGTTCATAAAGGTGTTCATATACTGGATCAGATGAGGCTATAAAAGTTAGTGTTGCATCTCCAACAGAGCTCCTGACAGAAGAAGCTTAAAATCGACAAGATGCAGAATAGCTAGATGAAGAAAAATCTTACTCCCTTTGAAAAACTCTTCCTACTTCCTGGGATCAGGATATTATTTTTAAACTTGGAAAGTTACGTTTTTATCAACCTCAAGTGTAGTCTTTGTTGTTATATATGTTTCATATAACATATATATATGTTATTATATATTGGTTTCCTAGCCAATATAAATTTTATTTCAACCAAAATGTCTCCAGTACCTAATTGAATTATACAACGATCTTGCAATACGCATTCCATAGGAATGGGCTACAGATCTACTCATCCAGTATGTCAGCATTTCATTTCAAGAGTGAAATCTCAATACCTTGTTCCTCATATGAGAAAAGATATGTCTGTATATTCGGAATACACAAGGCATGAAAAGGTAGCAGTGATGGAAGTAGAGGGACAATTTTGCTTGAAAGCATTTTTTACTAATTCTGTGCAAGTGTGGTTGAATAAAAGATACACACGACAATATAAAAATAGCATTTTCATATTTACACTCATTGTGCAAGTTACACCACCTTTTATTTTGCTGTCTAGTCTCCCAAATATACGTGTAAAGAAAACCAGTACCTCAAATAGCAGGCTTCTACAGCAGCATAAATGGATCTCTTTGTTCATTACTATTGTAAGAGATCCATCCCTTATTTCAACAAAGTAGAACTGCCCTTGACTAGAAATCAAATAGTGTGTTGAATTCAGCACCTCTGTGCCAAAAGGTTTGCCTGCCACAGCTCATCTACCTGTCACACACATCAACCGGTATTTCAAATTATTTTCTGAAAGTGGGAAGGCAGACCCATTTGAGACTACAATCACTTTCTCCCTCATCCTACCTCAGATGCCTTCTCTTGATTTCACCTTCTCTGTTTTTGTGTTACATAGAATTAATTGGTACTAAATCTCAGTGAAACAATTATTGCCTTGTCTCAGCGTCACCTTGGCTCCAAGGATCGCTCCACCTTAACTAATTATCCCAGCTAGAGCAGTGCACACCCAGCGATGTTGCTGCTCTACTTTCTTCCTCTGCTTTTCAGGGCTGGAAATGAATGATCTCCTTACTGAGGGGATGCCACTTGAGAAATACTTGGACAGTATGGTCTTGTGATCCTAGGAGTATAATTAAACAGTTAAACTAGCAACCCATGGTAAAGAGTGTTTATTTAAAGTAGAAATGGATTAATAACCAAAGGTGCCACAATTCTGCTATATCAGTTGCTGTCACTAAAGCACATATTCCACCTGTGGTAGAAGGGACTGTGAATATGGAGAACTATGTTTCCTTTAAAACACTTTTGGTGCTCTGCGTTGAGATGCATGCCTGCCCCTATGTAATTTCAGAGCAGTTTCAGAGAGATTATAGCCTGTACTCCACTCCCCTGGAAGGCACCTAACACTTTGGCCTGTGGTTAAATAGATTTATCAGATTCTAGTGTTCTAGGACTTAGAATTTAGAAGCGGAAGAAAGAAACTCCCTGTGGTCTTCCCCCACAGAGAACTGCTCCCTTTACTATATTTGTCATGGTTTCAGAGAAGAAAGAAAAAAAAAACAGTAAGCTTTTTTCAAGTATTACCAATACCTCTCAAAAAAAAAAAGAATGTTCAAAATCATAATAGTTTGCACATTTATTAATCTGCCTTTTGCAGATAGTCCTCTGCTGAGTGAAACTACATAAAAGTATTGCTAGAAAGCTTCACAGTGACAGAAAAAGTCTACTCTGCAGGGGTGCAGGAGGAGCATGGTATTTGGTGAAACTATTTACTTTCTACATCATATTGTTAATTGGAAACTCTTTATGAAAGGTGAAATTTACAGGAGCTCATGGTGACATCTGCCTTACAGACTCCATATTTTCACTCTTCTCTAAAACAGCTCTAGATAATTCTTGCCAAGATCAAAGTAGCTCCAGAGAATATCAACCTGTGTTACCTGCATGAGTCAGGCTCCCGTGGAGGTGTCTGTGGCAGGTTGCTGGCCACACTCTTGGGGACCCTACAACCTGAGGGTGTCAACTCTCAACAACTGTGCTTTTCACACTCTGCTGCAAGCCCCTAGATGTTTTCTAGAACAGCTGTAGACTCCTGTGGAGAGAATTTAAGTATGCTGGCAGTAAACTTGCTTTCTTAGTTGCTGTTTGTGGATAAATTAATAAAATTGCATTGCCTCTTAGGTAACTGTCACAGAATGAAATCCATTACTCCAGAATTTTGTCAGTGTGCCCTGGAATAAGTATTTTAATGTACCCTGGAAGATCCCTTACCATGAAACAGGATGTAAAGATGAAAAAAAAATACATTTGCTTATCAATATGGATTTACAGTAATGGATCAGTATCCCCCTTCCATTGCATCATTAAGGTTATAAGTAGCATCACTAGTCCTCAGCTGGCCCGCTGCCCATGCTGTCTCATTAGGTTTATCATTTAGGACTCACACAACCGCACAGTTTTTCAGAGCTCCACTGTCCTGCTGGGACTGCTGGAGTCAGAGTACAACCTCCCATCACAGCCCTGTTAGACTCTTTTTCCAGCCCAAGGTGTAGTGATTTCCCTTTTCTCCCTGTGTCCTGTGAATGCACACCACAAGGTCAACTTCAGTCACCCTGTTTCCTTCCTGTATCCCCTCTCAGGTTCTTCCAGTAGAGTTTTAGTTGCTTACCTCCATTAAAACAAGCTTTCAGCTTTTCTCCTGCTTTCTCCAACTTGCAGATGTATGAAGACACTGACTTAGCTATAAAAGTTTATGCCATGAGAAATGTTAATGCTAGGAGCTTTTTTTAGGATATACACAGGTGTTATTTTCCTCTTAATCTGCACAGACTCTACAGACTTCACTCTACAATAGAAACAGAAAAAGTGTCTTTTTATTTTTTTCTTTCGAAATGACAGTTGCCACGGTAATTAACTTATCAGAGATAGTAGCAAAATATTGAGAAAGAGGTAAGCAGGCATACATGTTTGTCATACTCAGACTCGGTGCATTTGACATTTGTGAAACAGACTTCACATACCAGGCACCTGCAGGCAATGGCTAACACCTCCTGGCTCATACACAAAGCTTTCATTACCGTATCTATACTCTTTATAGTTAAATAAATCCCTAATGTTCTTGCGGCTCCAAGAAAACTTTGTAACACTGGTCAATTAATATGGTCTAGGAAGGACTGATGATGAATTTACACCTTTCTCTATATTAAGACTCTCTGTGGTGGCTTTACCGGCAGAGGGGTTAAGAGGTACAACACGGTGAGGCATGCACGGTCCTGTGCTCTGTGGTCCATTTGTGGCTTCCTGGCTGCACAACCCTGCCATTCAGACCAGGCTTGTATCTACCCTTTGGGCAAGCTAGAGATCATAATTTATAGGTTGCCCTAGTTAGCACTTGGCTGTCAGAAGGGCCCATGGGTACATATACATCCTCAGGGTGCTGCCAGCCAGCTGTGCTTATCCGAGCTTTACAGGAGACACATTTTTGTCAGGAGACTTCTGGAGGTGGGGAGCACCTGTGGCAGCTGATGGAAGCTTTCTCCTGCCTCTGCTGATGTGAAAGCAGCAACGATGAGGAGTGAGAACTCTGCTCTAGGAGAAAAAACCTTGGTGATTCTTCTCCCATGCTGGAAAACAGGATGAAGAGGAAAGGATGGAACTAGTTCAAGCGGTGACTTTTAGTCAACCGTGCTGTCTGGCTTCTGATCACCAACAGGAACCAGTGCCTGTCTGTGCTGTCATTTCTAAAAAGAGGCCCAGGCCAAATTCAAGCTGCAGTGCAGAGTATATACAAACTCTTGAAGAGCCTTAACAGTGGGTTGTCTGTGGAAGTGCTGGGAACCAGGAGCAGCATAAATGACTGATCCTTCCAGGTTGGGCTGGCTTCACACACTGCCCACAACTGAACTGTGTCTTTCATAGGAACATTCTCATTAAATCAGAATAATCACGGAACCCTAAACAGCAGTATTACTGCAGTGCTTGTTAGCCCAGAATCACTATAGTCCCTTTTGACACTTTAATTTTCACAATTTTTAGTGTAAAGAGTAACTAAAATGACTAATTAACCCTTAGGGTGTGAACTTGGCTTTTTGTCATTTCCATTCTAGCTGACCTGTCACACAAGGGCACTTGGACCACCTGGCTGATACAACATCCTCTCTCTCCTTCCAAGCCAGTGCTACCACCTCCAAACACCTGCACTGGTACCATCACAAAATCACAGAATGTTAGGGACTGGAAGGGACCTCAAAAGATCATCTAGCCCAATCCCCCTGCTGGAGCAGGAACACCTAAATGAGGTTACACAGGAATGTGTCCAGGCGGGTTTTGAATGTCTCCAGAGAAGGAGACTCCACAACCCCCCTGGGCAGCCTGTTCCAGTGTTCTGTTACCCTCACTGAGAAGAAGTTTCTTCTCAAATTTAAGTGGAATCTCTTGTGTTCCACTTTGAACCCATTGCCCCTTGTCCTACCATTGGTTGTCACCGAGAAGAGCCTAGCTCTATCCTCATGACAATCACCCTTTATATATTTGTAAACATCAGTAAAGTCACCCCTTAGCCTCCTCCGAGCTAAAGAGACCCACTTCCTCAGCCTTTCCTCATAAGGGAGATGTTCCACTCCCTTAATTATCTTTGTTACACCACCCAGAGCCCCAGGGGATGGCACTAAAGCCCAGGGTGTGGCACTAATTTCTCATAAAGTGTCCAATGGAGCTGGTTTTAGTTTCCCTCCTGTCACTTACAGGAGTTTGCAATACTGGAATCCTGCTTTAGGAGGTGGAAGCAGTTAAAAGGCACTACACAGTCTTTGTCTAACATTCCTGATGAGCTGCAGCTTTTGGAAACTCTGCCTCATGTTATTTGCTGCGACACCAGAGCTGTGTGCTGTGTCATTACATGTCAGAGAAGAGTCCCTACTTTTAATGAGTTTGAATCCTATTCATTGTGCTAGTCTTGTGAGTGACTAGTTCCTCAAATATCTTTATAAAATGCCTTTGAGCTCACTGAGCTTTTGTTTTTAAGACCTCAAATAGGTAAAAAAGAAAAAAAAAATTCCCTAGCACAGTTCACAGAGTGCAGACACAAACTTAAGGCTTAAACCTTGGCCAAGCAGCATATTTCTTATTCCGCCTTAGGAATAACTCTATATTTAGGAAAAAAGTACTGAATTTATTTAGTTACCATTGGAGCTCAGATTCATAGCCCCACTATTCTCACCGCTTCCCTCAAAACCAAAATCTAATAAATAGACTGAGAAAGCACTCTCTCTTTGTGCCACGTGGTTATTTACTCAGCAGGAGTTAATGGAGCTCCAGGTGAAGGAGCCTCACATTCAGGACATTGGTTTGCTCTGGTAACAACATTGCAGCTTCTCACTTGTCTGTGCTTTGCTTCCATCCTGCATATTACATTCTTGGAAAGCCTTGCACGGGCATACCTGTGCTCATTTGGAGTTAGCAATGTTGGATGAGTTCTGCAAGTAAAAAATCAATATAAACCAGGCTGAGATCAATCTGAAAGTGTCCCTGCAAAAAAGACACCATAATTTGATTGACTTTAAGAATTATACTTTTAGTTAAAGTCACCGTGTAAATCAAAAATCTAGTGAGCAAGAGAACAAAGAGTTAAGTAACCAAATTCTCAAATCGTTACTCATAAATTCCCAACAAATGCAATGAAAACTTTCACCAGGTGGATGTTAAAGCCTGTACTATTAGGATGTACTATAAATGCACAGTGGACACAGTCCAAAGCCTTGGAGAGTGCAGGGAAGATGTGTGGGACAGGCGATGTGTCTGCACAGCTGCACCTCTTTGTCTGGCACAAACACACAGGGTTGGGCACATGGCCCTCATCGGACATGCCATGAGTGCAAATGTCAGGGAGCTTCCAGCAGCATATTTGGGTTTTCTACAGTGACAGGGAGAGAAAGGAGAGTGATACCAGGGTATTGATTGATACCAGGGTATTGACTGATCCCAGGGAGGAAGAGAGGCTGTGGAGAGGCCATTAATAGGGTCTGGGTGAGGGAGGAGTGGGGGGAGAGAGGCTGATGAAATTCAGGGAGGTCAAGTGCAACACAGGAAGAGCTTAATGTTGTGTGTGACTTCGGGAATAGCATAGGGATGTCTTCCCTTCTCTCTTGTTCCCAGTACAGCCTGCAAATCAAGACACTAAGAAATAAACAGATGTGGGTTTGAACCTATTCACTCCCCTTCTGAATGACATATATCATGGCTAAATTCAGGCCTCAAGGACCAGATTATTTGGATGTACGAGGGAGTTAATAACCAGTTTGTTAACAGAATGTATATACAACAGTTAAGAATTGTGTTTTCCAGAGGCCATTTACAGAGCAATGTTTTCCTATGCTGGTATCACATATAAAACAGTATCTCTGTGGCATCAAACAGCTATGGGAGAGTTTAGCTATTTTGAAGTCAAAGTCAAACTTGCCAGTTCTTTTTTTTTTTTACTTATGTTCTATGAGCAGTATAAGAATAATTTACTTTTATTGTATCATGTTTCCTGGCCTGGCACCTGACAATGCTAAGGCTTTTTCAGAGCAAACATTGAAGATGCATTTTAAAAAAAATGTTTGTATTTGTACGTGCAGTATGATTAACTGATTAACAGGCTGGAGAGACAAAAAGAGAATGGCCATGGTACTCCTCCAAATGCTATTTCATGCATAGAGAAATTGAGTTTCTCCAAATTTTGCTTTTGAAAAATACATTTAAAATTGGGTTTCTTTGAGGCAAAAAATGGAGATTAGCCTCAAAATCGCCCTGTCAGTTGAGAAACTCCCTTTTTTTTTTTTTTTTCTTTTTTGAAACTGAGAGTTGGATCTCATCTGTAATTCTTAATTATGAGAAATCTTGTCTGGAAAACTTGTTATTTAAGTTTGACTTACAAGCATCTGGGGATTTTACATTCATTTTCTTTTTACCAAGACATTTCTAGGAAACATTAAGCATTTTATTTTGTAACCTTAAACACACATCCATAAATCAAATATGTTTACTGCTCAAGATCTGTGAAAAATAGGGTCATGAGTAAAACTGCAATACGGCATATATGGACATATGGTCTATCTGTTCATAATATTCTGTATTTGCATGTGTTCATGTTTCCACTTATGAGATTTTTTCTTCAGAATTTGCTGTTAAGAATAGTGCATGATAAGGCATATGGCTTGAGAGTGCTAGAGCTCCCAGAAACTAGAATTCCTATTCCCTAGGAATTTTCAAAATGAAAAAAAAAAAGGAAAAAAATAGAGCCCTATTTAAAAAACGAGTGTGTTCTTGTTCACCCTGTGTCTCTGAGCCCCATTAAAAAAAAATCAAATTAACCAAAACCAAAACAAGTCTTCATTTTCAAAAAGTCAAAGACTATTTTATTTCCACCTTTCCAAGCAGTTCTTAAGCCAAAGACCTTTGTAGCAGTGGCATTCATAGGGAGCCTGGCCAGCAGACCTGGAGGCTGGCAGCTCCCTCGGCCGTTTGGGTGGGTCACTGGGGAACCAGACATCCTGGTACCACTGACAACCTGCCTACCACCCCATTCTTCAGCTGTCTGTATCCTGCTGGTGTTTTCCTACCTGCTGAGTTTCTGGGGAGGGTTATATTCTACCCTTCCAAGTCCCAATAAGATGAATATCGCCTTCCCAAATTCCTTAGAGGTCAGAAAGAGTGAAGCCAGGTACAGACACGACCACATACTCACAAGGAAATAATGGACTGAATACTGAAACCATTCAACTAAAATATTTCAAATAAACTACATCAGAAAGGCTAATAAGTTGTAAACCACTTGAGTGGCTCAGAGCAAACAAATGAATCCCACTGTCTGCTGGGACTCAGATAATGGCAGGGAGAAGCAGAGAGAAAAACAGCAGCGAATGAGACCACAGAAGGAGATACTGTTGTGTCTCTACAACATGTTACCTCCATCTGTCTTCCTTCAGGCTGGTGCTCATACCCCAAGGCAAAGGAGGAGAATGAGGATTTCGTGGACCAAGAGTGCCTACCCCATGTTCAGCTTTCACTGTATTGTAAGACGTTGACAGTTGTTTGCCCCTGTCTCTCATCCAAAGACAGTCAGTCATTTTTTGTCAGTCCCAATCTTCTCATCTCACTTTTTACCTTGTGGATGTGATTTGTCCCAAAAACATGACAAATCAGTCTCATTAGCTCACTTACTTATACGGCTCCCTCCCAAACCCTTCTTGCTGCTGTTTGTATGGCCAACCGAATGTCTCACGCTAGAATCACAGTGAAACAGCATCTTTTTTTTTAAAGCTTCTGAATAACACAAGAAAAATATTTTATTGGGAATAAATTAGTTTTCTTATCTGTTTTTCTTTGGGACATCGAAAAAAGTGAAGGCTGTTGCTTTGTCATAGGGAAGAGCATAACACCTTTCAGTTTGCTAGCAGGGCGGGAAGATGTCTATGTGTTTTGAATATCCCAATGGTAATCTACTGAATAAAATACTTGCTTGTACAAAATCTGTTCATTTCTTCTGACAGTGCATTTCAAACAAAAAACTAAGTCAAACACTTATTCTCCATTTGCTGTGTATAAATAACTCCTTCCACCACTAATGGCAGATAGGTTTATATAAGGTGAAACTTGTATACTACATAATTGTCTTTTGCTTCTCCTTTAGACTTCATTTATGACCTAAATCAGTTTGCAGTTACCAGTTCCTTCTTGTTCAGACATGTGATAATCTGTGAGACAAAAAGAAAAGTTGAAACAGTTTGTGTCAGCTGAATTCCCTCTTCAACACATACTGCCACTTCCGAGGTGCATCACTTACCAGTGAAGAGCTTTATATCAATGTTGGGTGAAAATAAAAAAGTAAATAGCTAATTCAAGCAAAGTACAACAAACAAAGCTCTGATTAAAAACTGGAGTTTGACAATAAAAGTTGTCAGAAATTTGTGCCTTTTTTTTTTTTTACAGAATTGATTACAGAAAGAAGAAAAAACTTTCCCACAAAATAAAATATTATTTTAAAAAACATTGTTTAAATGTTGCTAAGCATTAGCAAATCAAATGCACCAAACCTGTTTTGATACGTCTGCTCCTCAATGCCAGGTTTCCCACACACTTATTCTGCTGTGAACTGCCTGGTTCTTTGAGGCCCATGGTAGGAAATGCTGTCAGCATGTTAGTGTAGCTCTGGGCAGAGCCTGTTGGCTGTGTCAATTGTTTGCTAATCTCTTGGCTGAACTGGCATTTGTTGAGCAGAGCATTTTTAGGAAGTGGCGCAAGATGACCACACTTTATTGTTATCTTTAGCTGGCCCCTCAGGCTGATCTCAGGTTTTGGAATGTTTTGGCATCTGAAGTCTCACTGTCAGAACTGCATGTATTTTAGCTTCTCTGACCAGTTAATTTGAACTTCATAGTCTTTTGCTGAAGACTTAATGGAGTTTACTATTTGATTTTACCATATATAAACATATATGCACATAAGTATGTTATCATCTGATGGAAAAAGCTGAAGATGGAGTAAAATGTTTTCAGAGGTAACATGATCCAGCGGTCCAGTTACATTCTAGTCACACAGGATAGCCTGTCTTGGTAAAGATAACATATTCAGGACTGCTGCAAGCAGGGGATGCAAACTTGAGATGAAGCCAATGCAAGAAAGAGTTAATGGTGTGATTGATGTGCAGTCAGCTGTACTGAGCAAACCCTGCCAAAAGGCTACCCATGAAAGGAATGCCTGTACTGGATGAGTACAGCAGTAATAAAAGGAAGAAAGGAGGTTGTGTAGGTGACTAGCCAGCGCAAGACAAAAATGCCTGCTGCCTGAATGGGCAGGAGTCTGGAGTCACTGTTAGCACAGGATAACGTTAAAGGTCACACACACTTTTCTGAAAGGGGAGCACTTATTTTTCCTGTTAAGAGAGTAAATAAGAAGACTAACCGGGTCTCTTTTTGTCTCTCCAAACCAAAAAAAGAGCCAGGACATGAGCTCATGCTAAAATTTGTTTTTCTTCTTTGGGTTTGAGGTGGTTCGAATGTGATTTTTCTGACCAATGGAAGAGATAATAGTTTCCAGACACCCGGGGAAAAGTAGAGCATTAGGAATGGAGTAGATTTGGTAGGTATATGGAACTGGCCTGAAACATTTTTGCTTTACATTTTTTTCCTAGTTTGTTTATCAGGGTCCTTCCTTCAAGACATCTACAGGGCGTCTATGATTGATACCCAAAAGGGCCCTAAGAAGAACTATCCAAATAGTCTCTTGTGCTGCAACTGTCTGAGCAATGTAACCATGGCTTGTGGAAGCTGCTTACTTACAGGCGTAAGTCATACGTGCGTAAGTGTTCTCAGAAGTACGTGGAAACTCATGAACATAAATTAGTGTGTATATACATTAAAAGAAGTGATAGAATTAACTCTCATGTCAAGAGCAGCTTTGAAAAAAAACAGAATGATTCCAGCATAAAATTAATATGATTGAGAGAGAAGTTGAGTTGTGTGTTTTGACAAGTTTCTCTTTATGTGATACACAAGCTTGTTTTGACTGGCACAAATTTTAACATATTAGTAGTAAATATTAATTGCTTTGTGAAATGGAAATGCAATCAAATGCACCCATTACTGTAGTCTATAATTCTAACTGAATGCATCCCTTGGAATTTATTTATATAGTAGTTTTGGCTAAAATAAAGAATGTACTCTTTTATTTTTATAAGTATCATGAGGAGGCAGGCAAGTTAAATTATCAAGTTAAAAATACACTACTAAGACTCTTAAAAGTGACCATAAAATGATATAGCTAAGTTTCTAATTTTTTTCCCACTTCCATATACTACCCAACTATCGTATTTTAACATTCTGGCAACTAAAAGGCTTCATCAAGGACCTGAAAGTCAAGCTGCCTCATTTTCGGTTCTTTTGACTCCCTGTATTTCTTCTCCACCTCTGATTTCTGGCTCCAACATCAGCCACAGATAATGACAGAAAAAGTTCTTTGTTCCCCTCATCCCTTGAACATCTGTGCACAACCACACAATTTTTGGTAAAGAACATCTGAACAGTAGACAAATCACTTGGGATACTTTTATGAAGTTTGTAAAGATGTAAATTGTGAATTAGTTTCTTCATCTCCTGCTGCTCTGTTTCTGATTCACTGGCTGGGATTCATCTTGCCTGAATTAGGCTTCCCACTGAGCTGGTTGACTTTGTTGGCCTTTCCACAGTCCTACTGTCTATTAAGATATCTAAAATTAGATGGTAAAGTTCTCTAGGTACACAGATCACCTCTCTTGCACATGTTTTTATGATCTTTGCATATCCTGATGCTTGGACACCGGAATTCTAGATGTCATGTCTTTAAAAGCCCAGCATTCATCTCTCCTGAAGCAATCTCTTCACTGAAGGGGTTGTAAAGCATTTGAACAGGCTGCTCAGGGAAGTGATAGAGTCACCATCCCTGAAGGTGTTTGAAAGATGCATAGATGAGACTCTTAGGGACATGCTTTAGTGCTAGATTTAGGTTATGGTTGGACTACATGATCTTAAGAGTCTCTTCCAACTAGAATGATTCTATGATTCTATGATTCTAATCTTCTTCATTGGTGACCCTATCTCTGTTTGTCCTAACACAAGTGGAGGGAAGAGCAAGAGCATAGTTTGTTGCAATACACATTTTTTAGTATAAGATGGCTGGTCAGGCAGATAGGGATTGGTGGGAGACAGCAGAAAGGCTTAACTGGTATCCATAACTAGGATAAACAAGAGGCTAGTGACCATTTGAGAGGCTTTAAGGAAGTGATTATTCAGGCTTGATTTGGGCACAGCCTAGACTAGGGAGGGAAAATGAATGGATGAGTTCTGGGAAGGCCTGATACAGAACCTGAAAAAATAGTGAAATATTTATACCAAGGCATGTGATCACAAGAGTTGGCATGCAGAAGACATGGCTTAGGAGGAGATTATACTCCCAGACCCCCTCCTGCTTTAGTTTCTTAGACTTCACAGATAAGGCTGTTCAGACTGAACATGTGCACTATAAATAATTCTGAATGTGTAATGAACATCTCTCCTATCATAATATGCAACAACTAATTGTTCAGTGACTGTTTAGCATATAACAAAGATATTTGGTGGCAGGCAGTTTATAACCCATAGAATCTTGTGAAGATCATGTGGGAAGGTACATAAGGCACTTAATTATCTTCCATGCAGTTTCAAAACAGTCTGCACACTCAATTGTTTCAGTCAGCTGGTTTCCCCAAGGTGCTGAGAAAGCAAATACACTGTACCTCAATATCCAAAATT
Source organism: Columba livia (assembly GCF_036013475.1). NCBI lineage: Eukaryota > Metazoa > Chordata > Aves > Columbiformes > Columbidae > Columba > Columba livia. The sequence continues at coordinate 35,618,980 of NC_088604.1, read as the reverse complement.
TGCCTCCTAATGAATTGGATGTTTATTTTCTACTGTTTATTTCACTGACATCTGTGCCAAGTTTTTGTGGCCTGTTCATGATGGGACTATTTGGTGCAGCCTGCCAAAACTGTGAAGATGGATGCTTTCTTAGTAAGCTTGTGCCGGGTAATGCTTCTGTCTCTCCTAGGCACACAAACCTCCTCCTCTTTTTCTTTTCTTTTCTTTTCTTTTCTTTTCTTTTCTTTTCTTTTCTTTTCTTTTCTTTTCTTTTCTTTTCTTTTCTTTTCTTTTCTTTTCTTTTCTTTTCTTTTCTTTTCTTTTCTTTTCTTTTCTTTTCTTTTCTTTTCTTTTCTTTTCTTTTCTTTTCTTTTCTTTTCTTTTTCTTTTCTTTTCTTTTCTTTTCTTTTCTCTTCTCTTCTCTTCTCTTCTCCTCTTTTCTCTTCTTTTCTCTTCTTTTCTCTTCTTTTCTCTTCTTTTCTTTTCTTTTCTTTTCTTTTCTTTTCTTTTCTTTTCTTTTCTTTTCTTTTCTTTTCTTTTCTTTTCTTTTCTTTTCTTTTCTTTTCTTTTCTTTTCTTTTCTTTTCTTTTCTTTTCTTTTCTTTTCTTTCTTTTCTTTTCTTTTCTTTTCTTTTCTTTTCTTTTCTTTTCTTTTCTTTTCTTTTCTTTTCTTTTCTTTTCTTTTCTTTTCTTTTCTTTTCTTTTCTTTTCTTTTCTTTTCTTTTCTTTTCTTTTCTTTTTTTTCTTTTCTTTTCTTTTCCTTTCTTTTCCTTTCTTTTCCTTTCCTTTCTTTTCTTTTCCTTTCTTTTCTTTTCCTTTCTTTTCTTTTCCTTTCTTTTCCTTTCCCTTTCCTTTCCCTTTCCCTTTCCTTTCCCTTTCCTTTCCCTTTCCCTTTCCTTTCCCTTTCCTTTCTTTTCCTTTCCCTTTCCTTTCTTTTCCTTTTCCTTTCCCTTTCCTTTCCCTTTCCTTTCCCTTTCCTTTCTTTCCCTTTCCCTTTCCCTTTCCCTTTCCCTTTCCCTTTCCCTTTTCCTTTCCCTTTTCCTTTCCTTTCCTCTCCTTTCCTTTCCTTCTCTCCACAGGTATGACATCTGGCTTCCGCACACCAGAGTCTAACTGATAGCTCTCATCTTTAACCCTTTCTATTTCTGCAGGAGGCCATGCCTAACCTCCAACAAACTGAAAAATGCTACAGGTAGGAGATCATTAAAGGACTAACTTTCAGTGCTGAGACATTTGAAACAAATATATGGTAGAAAAGATGTCCAGGAGGGAGTGATGCTCCAAAAAGCAAAGACTTTATGGCAGCAGAAAAAAGAAATCAGAAGACAGTTAGTCTTTTAGGAGCCAAGGGAAAGTAAGAAATGCAGAAACAATACTAGAAATACTAGTTTCTGTCTTACCTTTTTTAGATGCCTTTTTTTTTTTTTTTTTCCCTCCCCTACAGCTATTTCCCTTACATCTGTACATAACTACAGTTGTCATTCCTTGTACTAGTCTCTTGGGGTGGCTTAGTGGCTTCTGAGAAACTCTTCCAAACAGTAGGCAGAAGGTCTGTGTGACATGATTTAAGCTTTGAGTCTCATCTCTTTTCCAGTGACTAAAATCCACACACCTGAGACCAGGAATGTGGGTGCCCATGAAGCACCAGCAGCATGATGTTTTATCAGTAAGGTGAAAAATCCCAGCAATTAGACAACCCTGCTTTCTTATTTCCTCACACAAAGCATTCCTCCATCTGGAAGACTCCAGTATCACAAAGCTTTCTGTGTTAGTGACAGACATTCTTGGATATCTGATTAGCTTGTCTATTAATCTCTACCACTCTGTACAGACTGGTCAGCAGTGAAGGTTTTTAAAGTGTTAATGATGGTGATTTTCAACTTCCTGCTTCTGGTAAACAGATCCCTTCCAACTCAAACTACTCTATTATTCTATTATTCTATAATTCTATGAATCTATTCTATGCTTTTGGTGTGGATTCTGCTCAGACTATCCAGTCCAGCTCTTTAAGATCAAGATATGCCAGGAATTTAGAGGTCATTTGGAAAGCTATGACCTGTTGTGACAGAGTCCCAGAAAGCTGTTTCATCCTGCCACTTCTTATTCTACTTCATCTTATATCAAGAAAAATCTACCTCCATGTCTTAGGCATGCTTTTCTGTCCAAGGACAGCTGCAGAACACGGACTGTTTCATGGCTGAAAATGATCTCACTGTCCACAACCGATTTTTGTCACATAAAATCCTGCTGTCTAGCTGGGGTCCAGTGTCTGACTGTGCTTCAGGTGCCTAACCTCTAGCAGATGGGGCCTAGCCTCTGTAATTTGAAGGCCTATTTTTAACTTGCCACTCAGATTAATTTAGGTGGTTTCATTGTCTATTGACGTTCAGTCTGAAAACAAGGCTAATTCATGTCTGACTAACAGTTGTTTCCAATTGTGGTCTCTATACTACATTAACTATATTTGGCTAAATAGACCACATTGTTCGAAACCCCAAAATCTTTCCTACTGTTTGTTAAACAATTTAGGGTACTTGAAATATCTCTATTAAAAGAATTTAAAAAAAAAAAAAAAAAAGAAAGCACCAAACAAAGGGACCTGCTAATAGAGATTTCTGTTGCTGACGCTTTTCTGGTTTTGCTATCAGCAAGAATTCATTTTTTGTAATGTCACTCAAAGAAGCAGGACAAATATTTTATTTACAGAGCTCATGATTTATATTTGGTGCCATGGGTGTCCTTTCATTTCTCTATAGGCTTCTAAATCTCTTCAAAGAGAACTGCAGCTGTAAGCAGGTGCAATTCCCAGCTCCTTGTAGAGGACCATTCTACAACAATAGAGTCCTACAGGGAAGTTTGATAAACCAGACTGTTAACATCAATTCTGCAGGTCACATCCTCCATCTTATTTTTAGTCTTTTATAAAATGTCACTTCCAAGTCAAGTCATAGGAATATTTTTGACATCAAGCCGAGTTTTGGCTGGCTTTCTGAAGCAGTCAAGTTCAGCTCATTAACTGTGAAAGAAGCAGCCCTGCTAGGATAGCAATTAAATCTTCCAAAGATCTCAACTACCCTCTAAAATATCTCTACTCCACTAAGTAAAGGAGTACCTGCAACCCTAGACATCTCAGCTGCCTAAGTATAGGCATGCATTAGTGCCCTGATTCTAATCAGAAGTTTTTAAGGCAAGTCTACCTGTCATTCTGTTCATGAGCTGTGTCAGAGCACATGAGCTGGGTTTCATTCTGATTATACCAAGCTGGAAGATGTTAATCAGAAGTGCACACAATGGGCACCAGTTGCTAGAAGTTGTTTGGTCCGTGGGACTGAAATAGAGCCAAACACCTTTGCCCAAAAATATGTAGTGTGGACAACAGGCACTCTTGCACTGAATGTTTTGCTTTAGAGATCTGGTTGTGTTGTGTTGTGTTGTATTGTCTGCTGGTATAGCCTAGTAGTGTGAGGAAGATGCCCAGCAGAGCATGCCAGGAGGGTGCCAGAGCCAGCAGCTGGGTACATGATTCAATAGGCACCGAAGGCTGAGTTTACACTCAAGGGCTAATGTGCTTTGCAGCGTGCTTGGTCACTAGGTAGATGTCCATGTCCCCTTTCCACCAAGCTATGCAATGCCCTGCTGTTTTTCCTCTGGGTGCTCAAGAGAAAAGCACTTGTGTGCTACCAGTAACAATCCTGACATACTTGACTGGGGCAGGGGATGGCTTGCCTCTATGGAGCTTTAGAATGGGGACTGACTTCACAAACCTTTACCTTTTGTTGTGCCTTGTCTTATAAACAAAAAATGAATACTTACTTTCCTCTACTTCCTTCTATAGTGAAAGCTCACTTCAGGTGAACATTGAATGTCTTTGTTGGGCTGTTACAACCCTAGGAGGAAAATGCCAGGAAGTATTTTGTACTTTTAAGTAAAAAGAAGTAATAAACCTCATGATGAATTCAATGAAGGTGGATTTTAAAGCTCTGGATGTAATTCCTTATATGCATGGGGGGGGGGCGGGAAAGGTATAGACATATGGTAATTTATATGTATGTGAATTCCAAACATTTTATAGATAGTCAGAGTGCTTTGAACAAGGCTGAAGTTGAAACTAAGAAATTTTTTTTATCAACTGTAAATTGGGAAAAGTAGTTCGGCAATTTGTTTGTTGAGTTTTAGGTTTCCTTGAATAGGAATCTTTGGACACCAGGAGCCCCTTTACATTGCCTCTACTGTCTCCCTTGTGAAAGGGCAACATACATACTAGTAGACAGAAGTAACAGAAAAAAATACAGAGAGGTGAAGATGCTGCCCCAACATTTATTTTGAAACACAGTACAGTTTAGTCTATTTCATTTAAATCTCAGAAGCTACTGTTCCCACAATAAAATAAGCAAAAATTAATTGACTTTGGCTTGAGACCACCACAGATCTGGCTGTTTTACCAAATGGTTTTCACCTAAATGTATGAGATCAGTCTTTGGCTTGTGAGAAAGGTTTGAGTTGTTTAAAGACCAGCGTGTTCAATTGCTTCATGTCTTGCTGTGCTGATAATTTTAATATTTCAAGAGCAGATGCCAGGAGAAATGGCAAGCCTGCTAGTTCAATAACAGGTAAGGGCAAATTGTCACAATGTTGGTCTTTTGTGGTCTCCATTTTTCTTCTAGTAGGCCATGCAACACTGACCTCTGATGTGTTTTAAACTTCTGCAGTGTGCCTCCAAATCATATCTTCCCTTTTTATCGAAATTTAACTGGGCTTTCCAACAAAAGATTAGTCTCTCTCTTTTTCATTAACAAAAGTGGAGAAGTCAAAATCGCTCTCAGAAAGTATCTGGAATTTCCTGGAATCATAGAATCATAATTTATGTTGGAAGGAACCACCAAAGGTCATCTAGTCCAACCCCCCTGCAACGAGCAGGGACACCTTCAACTGGATCAGGCTTCTCAGAGCCACATCCAGCCTGCCCTTGAATCTTTCCAGGGATGGGGCATCTACCAGCTCTCTGGGCAAACTTCCAATGTTTTACCAACCTCATTGTAAAAAAATTCTTCCTCATGTCTAGCCTGAATCTCCCCTCATTTAGTTTAAAATCATTACCCCTTGTCCTATTGTAACACACCCTGTTAAAATGTCCGTCCCCATTTTTCTTGTAGGCCCCTTTTAAGAACTGAAGAGCTGCAATGAGATCTCCCTGGAGTCTTCTCTTCTCCAGGCTGAACAACCCCAACTTTCTCAGTGTGTCCTCATAGAAGAGGTATTCCAGCTCTTTGATCAATTTTGTGGTCCTCCTCTGGGCCCTCTCCAACAGGTCCATGTCTTTCCTGTACTGAGGATTCCAAAGCTGGACACGGGACTCCAGGTGGGATCTTACCAGTGTGGAGTAGAGGGGCAGAATCACCTCTCTCAACATGCTGGTCACTCCTCTTTTAATATGGCCCAGGATACAATTGACACATTGCTGGCTCATGTCCAGTCTTTCATCCACCACTACCCTCAAGTTCTTCTCCCCAGGGCTGCTGTCAATCCCTTCATCCTCTCAGCCTGTACCTCAGCTGGTATCTGCTTTTGGAGAATGAGTGCACTGTCTGCTCCTTTGCACAGTGATCCATCAGATCTGAACTAGAAAAGCTGGGTCTGTAATTTGAGTTTAAAAATGGAGCTCATGCTCTTGTTGAATTAAATGAACCTCTAAGAGGGTCTCCAGACTAGGAGTGCAAAGCAACAGTGATTAGTAAAAGGCAATGCAAGGCTGTGGAGATATCACAGGTTCGAACTCTTTCCAAAATGTTTTGGATCAAGAGATGCATTTATTCTCTGCTGGTGAAATCTCAAAGATCTAAGAGGATATCCCACATAAAAACACAATTAATGTAATTTTCAAAAGCTGCTGCTGTTTCGTGTATGAGCTCTGGTCCCTAAGAATAGTAGAAAATTGTGAGAAATGTGTCATCAGGTAGCAGACACCCTGAGATCTCCAGTGTGAGCACACTAGCAGTGATGTTCTGGTCATCACTATTCCAGGTCTTTCACCCAGAAACCCAGTTTTTTAATTTGGATATAAATCTAGGAAGACTGAGCTGGAAGAGTGGTTATTAAGAAGAGTCACAGGAGCTTCAAACAAATATTCACAACCTATTCCACAATTTAAAGACAATCACACCTCAAAAGCAGTAATCAAACTGCACCTGGCTGAACTGCAGGAATTTAGCCTGAAAATCCTTTTTTTCACTATGTGAGACTAAAGTCATGTCAGATACAGATATACAGCAACTGCACATGGCAGTGGGATTCACACAGATTAAATCAATGTTATTGCAACAACTAAAAAAAATTCCATCTTCCCATTCAAACTGGGAAATGAAGGACAAATCAAAGAAAAATCTCCTGGTTCAGACCACTTGTAAAGGCAATGTTGGTATTCGTTAAAAAAAAAAAAAAAAAAAAGTGTCTGAAGAGTAGAACCCCATCAGTTCATTGCCCTCAGAAGCACAATATGACTTCCATCAGATTCACTTGCATGGTGAAGGTAGGTACAAAGTTAGATTCATTAAGCTATTAGACCTGTTGCATCTAAGAAGATACAGTCCATGAAGGACCATTAAGAACAAAGCTGCTGTCTCTGGTTCAAGAATTCTCTGAAGAAGCACCACGGTACACCTTGATTTTACTTTTCCCTGTGAATCTGACATTGTCAGCATCAGAGACTGGACTGAACCAGATGGCCTTTTCTGTATGACCAAATACTGACAAATGTTCCTGGGTCCTCAGGAAAATGTCCATATGGGGGCTGAATATCACTTCTTTCACCTGATCAGTTTCCTCTCAAGGGGATGTAATGGACTGCGCTAAGAGAAATGTTCTGTTTGGGGATTAATGTCGTTGGCAGAATACCAGTTTAATAACATTTCACCCCAGGTGAAAAGATTCTTACCTGTTTGGAGCACAGGATTATCCATCTGGTTTTGGTTTCAGTATTCTGAAAATGTTCCGAAGCAACAGTTTTTTTCTTGGCAAAGTGACTTGGTTGATTTGCACAAATTACTGGAGCAGTGAATGTTCAGCCTTGCTAAACGTTCTGCCCAGAAGAATGTGCAGAGACACTTACGAACTCAACCTTACTCTTGACAGTCTGACTCTCCCATTATAGTGCACTTGAGAAAGGGAAGGAGGGACATCAAACACTTCACTATAGATCATATTTTGCCAGTAGTTTATTTATTGCACTTCAAGGGCTAGAATTCTTCTTTCCTTTCCATACCTTTCCTGCTAATGCTAGTTCTATATAATTTAGGACTATGGAAATTGTGTATTCTTTTCCAAAATAATCAAAAACTGCCTCCCAGTTTCCAGGCTTGCTGTAGGCACTTAAGTAAGCTCTGCCAGGACAGAGTACATATGTCTGCATATTGCTAGAGGTGTTTCTCAGTGGTGCATAAATGTATTCTTGTGCATTGTGTAGTTTGGATAATAACTGCATTTCTGTGCAGCTGACCGTGGAACAGTGTGCTGGGGCTGTGTTCCCACAGGGAGGCATATATGGCTGGTGTGTCTGCAGCTCCTCAGCAGCAAAGGACAGCCCTTTCAGAAGAATATCGTTTAGTTCAAATGGTTTTTCATCCCTTCCTTTTTATCCACCCCCAATAACTTAGGTGATATGTCAATGGCACAAAGTGACCCTTGTGCTTCTTGTGTGGATTTTATCCGGGGAAACACACCAGGGAGTAGAGCATCACACATTGGCTATATGAGTCTTTAAATGCTGTCCTTAAATTATTTCCTTTAAGAAAATAAGCTTACACTCAAGGCTCACTAAACTACTAGTGAGGCTTTTCCTTTGTAAGAAATCTTTCCGTTGTTAGACCAAACAAACGAGATAGGTAAAAAGCAAAACCACGGTTCTGTGCTGACAAGCAGAAACTCATGTCTCTGCAAAGAAATCCAATCACAAGTATGCCTTTGAATCTTTAAATTAAATTGAAAACACTGCAAACTATTTACAAAGCAGGAGATTCCTCTTGTTTATCTGTGGTGTGGCTCCCTGGTGTGTTCTGTCTAAGCATGAACACGTCTGTTCAGTTTCTAGCCTACATCCATAGCAGTCCCAGTGGAGTGGCTGGAAGAACTATTCTGAGCAGTCAAGTCTGGAATTATTTGGATTTATTGTCTTTTCTGGGCATAGGGAAGTTGATGTCCGATAGATGGATTACGGCTGATTTCTTCAATTTGCTCTGGGTTGTGCAGAGTCTGGGAGGATTCCACTGGAGCTGTTGGTTGCTTGCCTGCTCTCTTCAGTAGTCCTTGGGTCCTGTTCAGCTCATCAAAGTGCAGGACCTGATGTGAGCAGCTGAGACAATTTGAGAGGGAGAGGAAGCAGCCTGACTGTGAAGAAATGCCCTAAACACCTCACTTTTTTCTGGCTGGTGATTTCAGTGTGCCCAGAAGTGAGGTGCAGAGATCTGATGTCATCCTATGGGCACAGGAGATCATGAGACCCTTGGCAGATCGTGAGACCCAGCTCTTTCTCTCTACCTTTTGCCACTGGAGCTAGTATAAGAAAACAACTTAAAGAAAATCCATTCTGAAGGACTCCTGAACATCAGGAATACATGATTTAAAACTTGAATTAAGGTATTGACTCCAGTGTACATGTAATTTTTACACAATTAGAAGTAAAACATTGTGCACCTCTGCTGGATGAATTGCACACACTCTGTGAGCCCTATCTCTCTTGACATCATTTTAATCATGTCAGGGCTTGCTAAAGTTAAAACCTGACTGTTTTTTAAATACCTGTCTTTGATTCTTCAAATCTCTTGTACCTGATACATTTTTCATTAATATTCTAGACAACAAAATTTTACAGGACTGAACACCTGTAAGTTAAAAGAACTAGGTATAGAAAACTCAAATATTAAATAAAAATAAATTTTAAATTGTGCAAAACAGTTTAATTTATGCTTTGCTAGCTGCACAATACATATGACAGAAGTGGGAGTAGGAAAAAAATGTGACTTTGATTAATTGATTAATCAACTGATTAATTCTTGTGAGTTACCTAAGTGACATGCAAACACTGCTACACAAATTCCTTTCTAGTAAATGTTCCACTTAGATTTTAGAAGCACTCTGCATTTGCCTTTGGGTGGCACCACTTTTACAAATACATAGGCTGTTGGCTTACAGAGATCTGAATCACATGTAACATAGTAAATGCCAGGATTTGACCCTATTTTTGTCTTTACAAAGTTGGAATTACAATTTCAAACAGGGAAAAGAAACACTTGAGATTTCAATTTTGCAGTGTGAAAGCAGCGTTATTTTTCAACGTAGTTCCTGTGGAAGGAAACAATATTACCCCAGCTTCCATCCAGCTAAATGTCCCCTTCCTTGATCAGCACAGGGCTTTACAAAGGCACTTTTGAGTCCCTTGAGTGACAATGCCATAATTCAGTCAACCAGAGGAAGAAGGAAAGTACCATTCATCCTGGACAAAGCTACACAAGCGTGTGCTCCGTAGTGGTACCCAACGGGTCCACCATGTTCCTAGTTTGTTCCATGGTGCACAGGCTCAGCTGTAGTCCCATCATGTTGAGTTCATTGCCCACAGACAAAGGGTTACCTTACAGAAAAATCTTGTGGGTAACCAGGGTTTCTGGACATCTCAAATCTCAGATAGATGTTCAGGCTTTGCTCAGGGGAAAGTAAAAAAAAATATATATATATATTCCAGGTGAAAAAGTTCAGCCTACTGAAGGAAGTTTGGTCCTGCTGAGGGTCCATTCCACCTTGCTGATTATGTGGGACTGTGCAGCAAAAGAGTGTATCCAGTGGCAGATCTGGTGGCTTTTAGCTGGTGAAGGCTACTGTGCAAGTGCAGTTCATTTCCCTTTGAGATATGTTGTGGTGTTGGGATTTGTACTAGCCTAGGGATTTGTCTGTGCCTACAACAGGAGGGAAGACTTAGATTTTCCTGAGGGTTATAAAATTCCAGTGGAGATAGATTGTATTATCCCCAAGATAATACCCATGAGGGTATAAGATCTTTATCCAGAGCACCCATCTCCTTTAGTGTTTATAACCACATTCAGCACTTGCTCAATGAGACGTGACTGTTCACTGTTCCTCATGTTCAGTGTCCTGATATTCATTAGGTACAACTCACATTGAAAAAGCAGTCTGGACTGGCCAACTCCTCATGATTATTTCTGTTCCATGATCTCATCAGAGCTGTGGGGTTTGAACAGCTCTATATGCTATTGCATCCCAGAATAACATGAACAAATGGCTGGATTTTTTACTTATGTAGAAAAGTATGATTCCATTTAATGTAAACATGCAGGAATATATTCACAGATGTTCCTCCTAGTCATCAGAGGAGGTGCTTCTGCAGATAGATTTCTTCTATCTTCCTTATGTCCTGTGAGAAGAGTCCAGGGGTATTATCTAGACTGAAGTAATGTTTCATGACTCTTCCTTCTGTAACCTATATAAGATTGTCAGGACCTGGGCTGATTTGGGATGAGTGTTTGTATATTAATTACTGGCATCAAAATTTTGCCAGCTGCTATTGCTTGTTCCAAGTTTCAACAGCAAAATGTTCATGGGATCAACTGATTTTAATTGATTTAAAGTTTTGGCCACTTCTAGAAACTGCATTGTTCAGTTTTGGATATGGTCTAAAAGAAAAAAAAAAAAACACACAAAAAAAAACAGAAACAAACAAACAAACAAACAAACAAACAAACAAACAAACAAAACAAACAAACAAACAAAAAACAAAAGCAAAACAAACAAAAACAAAAACAAAATGGTATGTTTGCAGTAGGGAATAGTCAAATCCAACTCCTGTCCTTGAAATTCAGAATTTCCATCTGGAAATTATATCTTTTAACTCCTAGGAATGTCCTTTCATAGTCTGGCATTAAAGTGATGTGCACTGTCTTCTGTGCACTGCTGCAGAGATACCAATGTAATAAAATCCAGCAGGGTGACTTCAAACATAGTTGTGATGCCAATGGAACCTATAATTCATCTTTGTGGGTTATTCTTAAAAGGACATTTGAAGATAGCTGACAAGGTGTTTTACAAAACTACATACTAAATAATCCCATTCAGGGGTGTGTGTATAGGATATATGGAGATACACTCACACATTGTAGCAGCAGGAGATCACTGCAGTAGCAGTAGCAGCAGCAATAAGTTGGCACTCAGCAGCTAACAGGAAAGTAAACTAAGTCTGGAATTAGGTCCAGAATGCAAACACAGAAAGAATTTCTCATACTGTGCCATCAGCATGCAAGTTTCCAGAAGCTCTTCCAACCCCATACTATCCTTCCTCTCTGCTCTTTCTCAGCCCTCATCCTTCTTTCTGTGCTGATGTTCAGAGGGAACTTTGCCATTTCATTTGACCATACCATTCATTAAAAATGAAAAAAAAATGAATAGAAAAAATATATTAAAAATCAGCAGGGATAAATCCCATATGCCTCGTTGTCTAGTACAGTACAAAGTGTACTCCTGTATGTACAGTACAAGACTGCATTAAACCAGAAGGAAAGGACTGCATTAAACCAGGAGGAAAACTCTTGTATAACCTTGGTGTAACAAAACTATCTGTATATTAAAAACAAGCCCTTATTTATTAAGACCCCCAAATCCTAATATCCATTTAAAAATTGGGCCTCTTTCAAAGTCCCTGAGTCATCATGAAGAACATGATTCATTCAGCAACCCCAGCTCACCACAGCTCTCTTAGGAGTAAGAACACATTCAGCTTTAAGCTTCCTCTGGCAATTTGAAAACCGGTATCTGGCTACCAGTCTCTGTTTCTAATCTTAAAGAGAATTGCATCCTATTGCTGGTTCTGCATTCCTATCCTAAAAATGAACCTTGGTCATTCTTCTGAGTAATTTGGAGCATGATCTGTTTAAATGCCTTTTAAGGGGCCATGAAATTCTATTTTTCACGTCAGACATAGCTATTTTGAGGACTTGTCTTTCCAACAGAGGGAATTTCACAAATATTAGTCCTTTCATAGAGCTAGGAACTGGTGCTGTCCAGCTGTGATCTCCTGGCCCCAGCCTGAAAACATGCTGTTATATAAAACTTCTGTTAACCAGAGACTGAAGAGATGCCTGCGTCATGGAACACGTTTGTTCCAGGAATCCTCACCAAACACAGGCCTCTAATGAATTTCTTTTTGTTAGCATTAGGACCGCTCTGTTGATTAATCTCTTGTGTCTGTTCGGAAGGAGTAAACAAAGCAAAAGTGCTAGGACCGTTATTTCACTCTGTGCTTGAATGCACATATGGAAGTATTTTCAAACCAGTAGTACAGTGAGGATTTGTGCCTTTCCAGTTTAAGCAGAGCTTTCTGATGACTGCTTGCTCGGGAAACCTGGCCACTATTTAGCTGTATACATTTCTTTATTTTGATACTTAGAAGCAGCACTCCATACATTTGTATTCAATAACACATGTAGGGATTTTTATTATGTTTTCTTATTGCTTTCCATTTTAAGATGCACTATATGATGCTCTTAAAAAAAAATGCATGAAGTCCCCTTGATATTCGCTCAAAGGAAGCATGTGACTGGTTCCCCAGTCATCATGTGAGGTATTACGCTCTAAGCACCAGAAAAAAGACTCCAAACTCCTGCTCCTTTTCTTTTTGGAATTTTCCAGATAGTTTGCCCTTTTAAAAATAAAATACAATTACAAGTAGTCCAGACACTTTACTAAGATCACTCACTTCACACAGGTTATTCATGACTTACAAACTCTACAAATAAAAGCTGAATTTGTTGACTTCTATATCTAAGGCTGACAATTTGATTCACAAAGAATGTGTTTGTTTTTCCCTTCATGTTTTTGAGGGGTTTTGGGGTTTGTGTTGTTATTGTTGTTTTTATTTTTTGTCTGTACAAGGCAAGGCATGCATTCTTCTTTTTGCTCAGTTTATTTGATTATTGATTTTGCTGAATTATTTAGGAACTGATCTTGTTTTGTTTATGAAAATTAATTCCTGACACATTATACCATGCATCTGACTTTTTTTTTTTTTAGATACTCATCGTCAGCAGTAGTTTACGTGCTCCGAAAGCCTTGGGAATGACTACACTGTTTTGAGGTGGTCTGCAAAAGCATAACTAAGCCTGTGTTTGCAAGGCTTAAATTTTCTGGGCAGGAGTTTGGAGTTTGTCCCTTGATTAGAATTTTTTAGGGCCCAAAATTTAAAAAAAAAAAAAAAAAAAGCAATCACTCCTCTACAATAAATCACATTAATTACTTCTCATGCTTTCATTGCAGAACTTAGTGACAAATAAGTAAGTGACAAATTCAGTATATTTGTTTATGTGTTGATCAGTTGATAGGAATAATGGTGTTGTCTATAGCTATGTCTTAAGAGGAAACAGTCACTGGAACACTCATAGAAAAATCAACAGCAGTACACAAATAGGATGAAACTCAGTAAGTCAGGTTAATTTTCAAAGTATCAGTAAATGTTCTTCCAATAGTGGGAGAGCCTGAATAGAGAATAGATTCTGAAAGTATCTTAGAAATGAGATTTCCTAAATAATTACTCCTTTGAAATTAAATAATTTTCTAACAAATTAGAACTGAAAAGAAAAAGCAAAAGACCTTAAGTCTTCCTGATATGTCTCAGAGAGTTCTGTTTTCTGAACTACCACTATTTTAATTGCTTCTCTTTTCCTTCAATGAATACTCAGTTCTTCACTATGTTGGTAAATTGATTTGTAGCACTTGTGAAATTAATTAATCACAATGGCTGCCAGCAAAATTTAAAGTAATGGAAAGGGATTTTTAAGCTATTTAAAACTGTGGAGGGTTGACCCTGGCTGGATGCCAGGTGCCCACCAAAGCTGCTTTATCCCTCACCCCCTCAGCAGGACAGGGGAGAAAAAAATTAACAAAAGGCTTGTGGGTTGAGATAAGGACACGGAGAGATCACCCAGCAATTGCCATCACAGGTAGAACCAACTCAACTTCAGGAAATGAGTTTAATTTATTACCAATCAAAATTAGACTAAGATAATTATAAATAAAACCAAATCTTAAAACACCTTCCCCCCACTCTTCCCTTCTTCCTGGGCTTAACTTCACTCTCAAATTGTCTACGTCTTCCCCACAGTAGCACAGAGGGACAGGAATGTTGTGGTCAGTTCGTCACATTGTCTCTGATGCTCCTTCCTCCTCAGGAGGAAGACTCCTCACACTCTTCCTCTGCTCCAGCATGGGGTCTCTCCCACAGTAGACAGTCATCCATGAACTTCTCCAGTGTGGGTCCTTCCCACAGACTGCAGGTCTTCACGAACTGCTCCAGCCTGGCTCCCTTCAATGCGGTGCAGTCCTTCAGGAACAGACTGCTCCAGTCTGGGTCCCACATGGAGTCACAAGTCCTGCCAGAAAACCTGCTCCAGCATGGGCTCCTCCCTCCATGGGGCCACAGGTCCTGCGAGGAGCCTATGGGGTCCTCCATGGGCTGCAGTTGGTATCTGCTCCATCATGGACTTCCATGGGCTGCAGTAGGACAGCCGATCTCACCGTGGTCTGTACCATGGACTGCAGGGGAATCTCTGCTCTGGCAGCTGGAATACCTCCTGCCCCTCCTTCTTTGATGACCTGGTGTCTGCAAAGCTGTTTCTGTCACATATTCTCACTTATCTCTCCCAGCTGCAATTACTTTTTTTTTGTTCCCCTTCTTAACTACGTTACCCAAGAAGTGCTGCCACCATCACTGATGGGCTCGGGCTTGGCCAGCAGCAGGTCCATGTTGGAGCCGGTTGGAACTGATGCTACCAGACACAGGGGAAGCTTCTAGAAGCTTCTAACAGAAGCCACTCCTGTAGCCCCCCCTGCAACCAAAATCTTGCCACACAAATCAAATACAACAATGATTTCAGATTTTAGCTCAAGGCACTTAGTTTCAACGCAGGATGTTAGAACAATGATGTTTTTAGCAAAGGTCAGTCAGCTTTGACCTCCTTTGGACACATGAAAATTGCTATCCAGGAGAGACAAAATTATGTGTACATACACATACAGGCACATACACACATATTCAAGCAAAAATAACAGGCATTTTTTAAAGTAAGAATATATTCAATATGGTAGAACTTGACATTTCAAAGCAAAAGAAAACAAGAATTGACATCTTGACCCTGTGGAAGTCTGTTATTCATCTCTGTGGAATAAGGATATTGTTCTACATTTTCTTGAAGGCTATTTATGTCTATGTGTAATACAACTGATGTATCTCCTCACAGGGCTGGCTGCTACTTGTTTTGATTTATCACATCACCTAGGATGAGTGTAAAGATAAAATCTATACCTTACCAATACAACTAAAGGAAAATTTCTGTGTGGTGATGAAATAAATCATTATCAAATGACTACTCCAGAACATTCCAGGATGAACCGCTTTGGTACACAGATATCTGCAGGAGGTATATATTGCTGCTTTGTCACTACGTAAAGGATGAGAAATTTTATCTTGAGAAATGAGTCAAAGGTGCTGCTGCTCATCTTTGAAAAACATATCTTCACTACTCTGGAAGACAATGTTATGCACCAGTGGTAATCAGTCTGGTTCCAGCTAAGGTGCATCCATCTACTTAGTGATGACAGAATCACAACACTTTATGAAATCAAGCAGGATTGCTTCTATAAGGCTGTTTCAACCCAGTAATGAACTGGTAATCTGGCAGTATCAATATAATAGGTCTAAAGGACTTTACTGTCTAAAAACAAAATGATTTATTGTTCTTTAAAAGCATCTCAGTAAGGTCCAATCTTAGGCCCATTACTAAGGTATCCTTGTAAGGGACTGGCAAAGTGAGGAAACCTGACATGAAGTTAAGGTTTGACTGAAAGGACAATTTGTCACTCAGATTTCTTGCTCCATGGTGTGTGAAATAGCCTCATGCTAGGCTGACAGCCAAAACAGCTGCTTTTTTAAATTCCTTGCTGGCTAGAGTACTCCAGGACTGGTTACCTGGCAGTCCTCAGGCTGGGACGCAAGGGGAATAAAAATGAGTCCTTAATCATACAGTCTGAGATGTCCTCACCTGAAGCGTTTGACTCTGTCTCCTTCAGCTGTGACACTCACCCTTACCAGGGACAACATCAGCTAACAGAAATGATCCTGGTTCCTTGCAAGAGGGATGCAAAGGCTAGTGAGATCAGTGGCCTGAGTATCAGTTGCTTCTGTGGGCATTAAGCCTCTCATACATCAAGGGTTTTTGAGAAGTTCTGAGAGTGTCTGGGTTTGCTCGCATTGAGATGGTGAGGATGCAAAAGGGATCCCCTGAGTTGTGTCCACTGTGCCAGGGGTAATGCACTGACCTAATCATGGGCAATGGTAAAAATGCCACTGATTTTCCTGAAACTAGGACTTCAACAGAAAATAATTTGTTGGAGACCGATTTGCAGACAGTTCACTGACCTGAATACTTCAACAAATGAAAATTTTTCATGTTAGCATACGATTCACTGAACTATAATTTGGGTTCTCTATTCATTTCTATATGACCCACTGGCATGGGATTTGTCATGTAATTTTAGACTAGAGACCCACAAGTTTCAAGATATACTTATTTATCTACATAGAAATTTGTGGACATTCCTGGAGAGTGGTTATCTCTAATCTTGTTTATGGTGTCATGAATATATTCTCAGATTGATAGAGTCCATGTAAAACACTACTTCGTGGCATGTATGTGAGGTCTTGGCTATAAGAAACATTAGAAATAAATGCAACTGGTGTTCTTAATACTGAGGTTGTAGGATACTCCCGTACTAGATACCAAATGGTACTGACAGACCACTCTAGTCATACACTACTGACTTGAACAAATAATTGCAAAGCACATGCTGCAAGTTGTGTCCAAGTTGCATTACTTTTAAGAAACATTTGGATGCTCATCTTACTTTTATTTTTGCATGTTTTTAAAGATGACATGATTTCTTCTTCATTTCCATTATGGAGCTGTGAAAATGAAACATAACAAAATTAGAACTTGCTGTCTGCTTTCGTGTCTGACAGCTGCTTTTAGATACAAGCAGTCATTCATTCTTCCCTGCCAGAGGTGCCAGCTTCTTCTGGCTGCTCTTTCAGCAGCAGCTCTGAATAGCCACCTCCTGTTCCTATTTGTATGGTGCTAACCATCCTTGCTGTGAGCTGACTCAGTGGCCCTGCATGCTTCTCTCTCTCACACAGCACTGAGAAAAATGTCCATTTAAAGCACTGAAAAGATGCAGATGGATGCTATTTGCTATATCCTTCCAAAAGCTGCTAATGACTATATCTGGATCCCTGTCTTCACCTTTATGTTCAGCCTGTCACCCACCTCCTTGGGTCAGGGAGTGTGAGATGGGAACTACACGTGGTGTCTTGGAGATCTGCTGGTGTAACAGGACCTCTTGTGTGGGGTCGTTGAGCAGTATCTGTAATGGAAATGTTAAATAAGCCCATGCATTTAATTTTCCTCAAATGAGAACAGATTATTTCTTTCAAGCTCATGCCCATTGACATCCATGAGACCGGAATACTCATCACCCTGAAAGTTATGTCTGTTATCTGTAAGAAAGGGATATTTTTTGCTTTTTAAAAGTACACAAGGTTACAGCTCATCAACATGGCTCATCAACAATAAAAGTGTATGAAATGAGACAACACTGTGACAATAGTTTTCCTCTTAGTTTGCAAAGAAGCACTAATTAGAGAGGATTTTCAGACATCAGACTGGGAAGCATTTGCTTTGTGAAACGAAGATCCTCAGGATCAAAGCTGAGTCATAACAACTCCGTGGCCCTGAATTTTGTTTTTCTTAATAGAAACACTGTAATACAGTTCAGAGCAGGAATCTTGTTGAAACTCCCTACACTCGAGACTGGCAAACAGCAAACATGAGGAATTACGCAGGCCACAGTGAAAGTTTAAAATGATACCATGGCTGTGGAATTTGAGAGTCTTATAATTTCCAGTTCAAAATCTCTGCTCTGGGAGACCTTGCAATAATGAATGAAGACACACTTATGAATGTGAAAGGGAGCCTTTTCAAGGATCAATTGAAACCTGAAGGAACTGTAAGGGAAATCACCTTAAGGAAGCTACAGAATAACCTGTGAGCATCCCTCTGACAGGGCCACATCCTGGTGCCATCATGACAAGCTACAATCCGTGCCACTTGTACCTCCCTGATGAGGTGACTGGAATTACTCAATGAGCAAAAAGTCGACTAGTACAGGAAAGCTGGTAGAAAATCTAAAATTTCACAGCAACAGGACTGAAATGTCTATTTTGGGGCATGTACGTGGTGTATGTGACCCTTGTGTTGTCCATCAGGAGTACATTTCACTCCTTCAGGGCTGAAGAGTAATCCAGACATACTCATGACTCATTGCAGGCAAAAGAAAAAAAAAAAAATGGAGATGAAGCTGATAATTATGAATCATCCAATGATTTTAACACTCAGATATTTTAAAACATTCAGCCAGACTATTCATTTTTACTTAACCTCAAAACTTCATGGCCAGTGTAGCTGAGACACACTTAAGCAATGAAAGACAGTCTTAAAAAATAAGATTTGCAGAAGGAAAAATATTTTTCGTAGCTGACGGCAAGTTTATTTTCCATTATCAGAAATAACCAGATTAGTGGAGAGGCTTTGAGACTTGCATATTTTCTAGAGCAGGACATGTCATGCACTAAGTGATTGTATATGGACTTGCTATGGAGGGATACTTTTCCAGCTAGCATTGTGTGTAGGAGAATTGGCTTTCCTCTCTAAGTAGCCAGATCTCTGCACCTCAGTGTTTGACTCTTCGAGGGATCATATGTTGCCCCATATGTTTTAGATAATAACTCCTCACCAGGCCAAGGGGTCTGATTTCTCACTATTTAAGGGATAATGAAAAAAAAAATGCTTCCTTATCCTGAATGTTTAGGTTTCTTCCTTAATCCTTGGTATACTGAGGTTTCCCAAAGAGTCACAGCTTACATTCGTCACAACCAGAAGAGAAACGTCCTCAAGCTTTACATGTTCTGCTCTGCTGGCATTGCATCTATACTGTAATCACGAAGGAAAGCCTGGAGCTAACCAATAAATATTTATGTGGTTGTAACAGCAGGGTCTGGTGATAGAAACGCCTTTCTAGAAAAGGCTTGAGGCTCCTTTGTCTGTCTGATGTCAGCCATGCAGATGCAAACAGACATGAATGGTTGTTTCATCTGCAGTCTACTATGCCAGCCTACAAGGTGGTGGGACAAAGCTGCACAAAGATGATTAATTTAGATCCATTGCAATAAATCTAGTTAAAAATAAGCAAGATTCAAGGTAACTGGATATCAAGGTTAAACTCGAGCGCAGGGGAATGAGCGCAAGGGGAAGGAAGGAATTATCAGCTTTGGTACCTGGACTGAGGCCTGAAGGGAGACATGTGAGTGGCCAAAGCTGATTATAAGAGAGATCAATTTTTGTCAATGATTTCAATGACATCGAATGTCACATTGTCTTTTTTGTGTGTGTGTGTAAATGCCAGCTTTGCCTTCTCTAACTTCCACTGCTTTTACTCTCCTTCTTCACTCTCAAAACCAGCTCAAAAATGTCTATGTGCGCCTCTCTTCACTGGAGCTACCCAATACCTCAGAAAAGGTGTTTCCTACCCCATTCTCCAGCTACGGTTCCACTGACTTGCAGCACATTGTGCCTCTCAATTGTCTTGGTCCTGGCTTGACCTGTGTGGTACTTCATGGGGACCACACCGCCAGTCTCCATCTTTGGTGTCAAAGCCCAAGCAGGGAACAATGCCCAAGGAGAAGACTGCACCTCCTTGCAGCATGTGTCTCCATACACAGAGCAGCAGGATGCATCAGAGCTGTGCCTGGAGGCACAGTGGGAGAAGAGCATTAGAGTGGATTGAATCACACTCAAAGCAAGCCAACACCAGCACACATGAAGAGCTCTGAAATGTTTTATTACTACGAAATGTTGAAGCAATATATTTTGCATCAGAGGTATTTAGGTCTTTTGTTCTGTTAAAAGTTTAAATATTTAGACTTTTGGTCTCAGTTTCAAAAATGAAATATTGAAGTCATGCCTACCACCACTATTTTACCAGCTGAGCCCAATAAAATTAAAATATTAAAGATTTTTCCACTTTTTTCCCCCTCTTTTTCCCTTGTTAACCTTTAGAAAAGTTAGAGTAGTGAAGGGCAAAATGAAGGAAAAATATGAAAAATTATTGTGGTGCAGTGGGCAATGAGGGGAACTAATACATGCTGTTATTCATTCTATTTTATTTTATAGCAAAGAAAATGTCATAAAAGGATAGGAAAAAAAGCAGGAAAACTGGAAAAATCCAAAGAAAGTTTTCAAAATAGGTTTTCATAGCTCAAGGGACCTATTTTTTGGTTAGCCTTTAAAACAAAAATTCAATCAGCTCAAATGTTATCCTTCCCTGATAGGATATTTGACTGAAAGATTTCCCTAAATTTAGGTTTCTTAGTAACTTAGCTGTTTTCCTTACAGTCCTTAGACACTGAAGAATTTACACTTGCGGGTTTTAGTGCATTTCTGAAAATCAGAAAACATTATGAAATTGGGGCATTGTCGCAAGGACCTTTTAGCAATTCTGTTGGAGTCTGGCTAGCTGCATTTTGAAGCAAGCTGAAGCAAAAGTTTTTAAAAATTGAAACTTTTTTATGAAGTTATTTTACAGGAGTAATTCTCCTAAAGAATGAAGGAAATCTTAACCTTGAGGAATGGTATAGTATTACCCCATTTTATTCCTTCATAAACAATTTGCATCTTTATCACATGCCAAATATTATCAAATACTTTGCTTATATGTACATATCACATACCAGAATCTTTTAGAACAACCTAACAAGCAGGGTCCACGAAGCATCCTGCTATATAGCTGAGGTTTCTCACCTTCCTCAGCCTGCCCAGGTCCTCCTGCAGATTTATATATAACCTCCTTTTTATTATACCAACCTGTCTGCATATCCTCCATAAAAAAGCTACTGGGTTTGTGTGAGTGATTTTTTGGGGGTTGCTTTTAAATTTTGCAGGCATGTTAAGTGTAGTCTTTAAACCACTATCATACATGGGAACATAAGAATATCTGTGCTAAATCTTGAAAAATTACTACTTAGACTTCAGTATCTGGCCTGGGAGATCCTGTCAATTCAACTGTCCTTCCCTTACAAAGACCAATAGCTGAAACCCATGAAAAATTACCAGAACAGCATATTTCTGTCATCTGCAGTCTGAGGGATTCCTAAGTAGAGAGTATGAAGTCTTTACATTTAACACCCCTAATGGATTCTCTTTTTGTCTGTTTGCCGGGAGGTTTGCCTGAAATGTTTCCCTGTTAACATTTATCAGTTACAATACCTTATGAAAAGTGTGTATTTTTCTTTTTAATGTCTTATCTCTCTTGCCTATTGTATGCCTCAGTGAAAAATATGCATATTGCTAGTGTGCATTCTATCAGAGGCTATTATAGTGGAAATGCAATCCATGTAATAACATCTGAAGGGACAATAAAGAAGAGATAAGAGGTAGCTGGTAAAGTAGCATTTTTTCTAGAAAATACATGTGATTCGTAGCATTTTTTCTAGAAAATACATGTGATTCATACACAATCATGCTTGGGAGTGCAGTATTTTTAATCCTAGAGTTTGCTTCCTGTCTCATCCCTCACTTTTGTTTCCAATCCTATAACTTACTTTTTAGCTAGTTTTTTTGTTTTAATAAAACAACCATGCTGCACTGATAGGCGCATATTTCAACCAGATGCTTCTGTTTATATAATGTTTGTTTTAGTTAATCGCATCTGCAACTGAAAGGCTGTAAATTTTTTTGTCTTTTTTATTTTTTTTTTAATTAATGCAATTTATTTTAATCATTTTCAAGGCCACAAGATGCACTTGCCAGCAGAAGGGTCCGGTTTCAGGAGAGTGGTTAAGACTTAGGATAGTTTCTGCCTCTAAGTACATTCAACTGGCTCCTGAGGGCCCAGACTGTCCTGGTCTTGTCCCCTTCCTGCCTCTGTCCACAGGCACAGGCAGCTCCTGAGCTCACATGCTGTCACCAGGGCTGATGTTGCACAACTGCTGGGGTACCATGGCCCTGGGCTTCTTTCACAAGGGGCGAGTGTGTCCCTGCCTGCCACAGGCTTCCAGCCATCCCGACCTTGTGTGGAGATAACCACTCATGGACACCTCTGGCAGGCAGAAGAAAGTGTTTGGCTCTTTGGATCTTGTTTGCTGTTCAAGCATCTTTTTCCAAAGATGCCGAGCTAAGTAGCAACATTGTGCAAGATGCCAATGGCAAAAGCATTTGCAATCAAGGGGCAGCTTCAAAGCTAATTTCCAAACATCAGAATTTCTTCAAGAACAGTGAAATATCCTCTTCTTTTTTAACCTTATGGTAAACCAAAGTGAGAATAACTATTTATATGAAACATTTAGTTAATCAGGTTGTATTTCAAATATAAACAACAGCAGCAGCAATTCAAATGGAAGACATTCAGGAGATCAGTGCAAGAAGGTGGTTGCCATAAAAGAGTTAGGCACATGTTGAATAAATACTTCTTCTTGGCCAAGGAAATCTCCCTCTCAGTCAATCTGTGTTTCACAAAATATTTTCAAATTACAGCATCATAGAATCATTTTGGTTGGCAGAGATCCTTAAGATCATAGAGTCCAATCATACTAGCACCTACTCTAGCACTAAACCATACTATGTAAGAGCTTGTGTTAAATGGGCTGTTCTGCCTCTGAGATGATACGAAAAACTTCAGCTCAACTATTACTTGACTAACATTTCCTGGATAGTATATCGTTCAGCAACCAGAGAACAGTGCTGTGAAGACATCTGTCCTCTTCATTTCTCTGTAGAGCTGGTAGGTGTAGTTTCCCAACCCTACAACAAAGCTTTCTGTTCCTTGTTGAATATTTCACAGCTATAGCACTGGTTTGTTAATCTGTTTTTGACTGATCTCTCTCACAGTTTTCTATCTTCTTGCTCTGTGAACTCCATGCCCTGAATATGGTCAAAAGCAAGGATTTCCTTCATGTCTCTTGTATTCATTCCAATTGATCTTAATAGTGTTGAAACTCTGTAGCAGAGTTTCTACAGAGTTTCTACAGAACTAAATCCATTTTGCTTGCCACATCCTACATATTTTTTGTTCCAAGAGAAGTGTGTAGCTAAAAAATTTATCATCAGAGTTGCCAGCTCTGAAATTGAGCATGTTAAAGTGACTCACCCCAAGAGTTTCATCTGAAAAATGGGCATCCCTATAAGCACTGAACAAGACTTGAACAGCACAGACAAAAGGAGACTCTCTTAAGATAATTACATTGCATAATGACATTCCAGCAGGTTTTGGCATTTTTCCCTTCCTTATATTTGGTTTTTTAATATGATTTAAACCATAGCTTGGTCACATGATCAAGCACTATAAGAATATTTCCCTTAGCATAGTGCAGCTGAAAAATCTGTTTCTTGACTCAAGTAATATTAATATATTAAGAAAATGGAAGGCTTACAGCCAGGAATAGTAGGTATTTTTAATGAAAAGTATAGTATAATAGCTACATCTTAGACAACAACAAACAAAGGAGGGATTTTGAAAATATACGTATTTTCATTGTAACAGTTGTGTACATCCTGTTGTCTGCACCATAAAATAAAGCAATAACAGAATAGTTACATCTGCTCAATATGGTCTCTGATTAAAGAAAACAGGTAGAAATTGTAGCTTAGTAATTGCAGCCTGTTGTTTCATTTCCACCACAGTGTTTGTACCTGGCTTCCAACTTATCTTAAACTAAATGTAAGGACCTTCTCTATTCCCACAGACTGCTGTGTTTTGCGTTGAACAAAGCCGACAGCAGAGTGTTACCTGTGGATAGATAATTACCTGCTTTTATTGCTCTTATCCTCCTGCCTTTCCCTTGTATATCTTTCCTTAAAAAGTATTCTGGATTTCAAGATACAGGTGTATGGCTTGTTCCCTGTCCAACTTAATAAATTGCTTTGTACACTTTATTTATTTATTTATTTATAACCAAAGTTTTAAATACTGGCTTTGTCAATTTGCTAGAGATTGTTGAGCAGAATGATCAATTACACAATTAAGTTTCTACTTCACATGCTGTTGCCTAATCTGAGCTTCTGATTATTCTGAGCCTGCAAGGAGCATTCACACACTCTTCTGTTGCCATTTTGGTCACCGAAACCAGGAAAAAATCACATACAAAAAACTAATTAATGTTACTGCTGGTATAAAAACAAAAAAGAATGTACAAGAATTGCCTGGATTCTGCATGGATCTGACAAGCAAAGAGGATTATTTTGGAATAGGGAATTTCTCACAGTACCAAAGGTATTTTCTCCCGTGGCTGAGTTGAATACCATAAAAGCAAGTACATATTTATGGTTCACACAAATTTCTGAATCTCTTTATCTTGTATTATCTGTGTAATATCACAGTCTTTGCAGGGAGTGTTTCTCAACATGAGTACTGACAGTAGTGAAAAAGCTGTGCAAATGGAAGATATTTTAAAGTTTTCCCATTACTTGTAACAAATTTTGACTCCTTCCAGACCACAACCATGACTAAAGCCATGATTATGACTGACTTTACATTTTGAGGAATCAGGTGCAGAGAAATAGAATAAGTAATCTAGGCTCATTTAAACAAGCTAGTATCAAAGAGAGATAGAACAGGGGGTCAGAGTTGCCTTCAATCTCCTACAGTGTCCATAGACATA
Source organism: Columba livia (assembly GCF_036013475.1). Taxonomy (NCBI): domain Eukaryota; kingdom Metazoa; phylum Chordata; class Aves; order Columbiformes; family Columbidae; genus Columba; species Columba livia. The sequence goes on along the minus strand of NC_088604.1, from coordinate 35,594,191 downwards.
GAGTGCATGGAGAGATCAGTTAATCAGTTACAGCAGATACGTTTGTGGGAAGATTCATGACTCTGTGGGCTGACTGATGTTACAGCAAGGTTGGAAAAAAAAAAAAAAAAAAAAAGGAAGGGCCATGGCTGTATTAGATTGGAAAGAAAGTAACTATCCATAAAGCTGAGATTACTTCTAATTGACAGATACAATGTATCCTACTCTGTATGACAGATCGGTGCCACTGGCAGGAGAAAGTGGGTCTGTCCCAGTGACCTGAGTTGAACAGGAGTATTGATGTATTGGAAGAGATTCTGAAAGGAGACACGAGCCTAATGCATGATTAATTACTGCCTTCTGTAGTTTAATCAGTTAATTTTTTGAAAATGAATAGGTCATGTAGGACAAATCTGATAAGAGAAGGAAACACTTAAGATAAGGTGGCTGGAAGCTGCAGAGAAAGTGGATGTCATACCCCTATTTGTTGTCTTGTACTGAAATAAATGTTTCCCTAAGAGATATGGCCATGTTCAAATACAGAGAAAGGACTCAAAATGACTCACAGAAATCTAACAGCCAGTGTTATGAAGGAGTAGAGCAGTAGCACACATTCTGGTAAAACTGGATTTCATTACAAAATACAATTTTGTCAGGAACATCACAACATTTAAACTCTGGAAGCTCTAATTCTGACTGTAGCCAGAGCTTCTGGGTTGTCAGGCAGCAGCCTGGTTAAATCAAATAGCAGGCGCAACTGAACAGAGGGGTAGTCCCACCAAGTAGCTGCTGCACCTGCTAAGCATACATTACTTCAGAAATACTGTCGGATGGTGTTTCCAAAATGGGATATTTCAGAAGCTCCAGGATTTTTTCTCTTTCTTGATTTGGTTGTCTAGTTAAATTTGAATGTAGATATTGCCTTCCAGATCAGTCTGTCTGTGACATCTATTATACTCTCTGTGTGCTACTGTTGCTCCTGTCTTTTCTTCTTAGTCTGAATCTGCTGATATTTCAGAATTCAGCTATCCGAAAATGAGGTGAGGACACAAATCTCTGTGAAGGAAAAGCATGTTTTCAGGAACACAGACAATGAAATAGAGAAAGTATGCAGGCTATAGAATCATGGAATAGTTCAGGTTGGAGGGAACCTTTAATAAGGTCACCGAGTCCAATACCCCTGCAATGAGCAGGGACATCTCCAACCAGATCAGGTTGCTCAGAGCCCCATCCAGCCTGGCCTTGAATGTCTCCAGGCATGGGGCATCTACCACCTTTCTGATAACCCATTCCTTCATGTGGATGTGAAAAGAAACATAGGGAAGGAGAAAGGGAAGCAAAATAAGTGCCAAAATAAGTGTTCCTGTAGTCTTTCAGTCATCAGATTATAAGCTTTAAATATTAGGAAAATGGTTCACCTGCTTTTCATCATGTTCTATCCAGATTTTGAATGGAAGCCATATTCAAACCCCAATGATTAGCATCATTTTCAGATCGTACTGTTTAAATAACATAAGAGAGTTTCCCCTGACTTTCCATTGTAAAGAATTAAATGTACAATATCTTATGGTTTTGTTTTGGCAAGTTTCCCAGTGCTTTCCTGACATTCATATGGAATGTATTTTATTGGAGCCATAGATTAAGAGGGATGTAGCTGACAATACTGTGCACATTTTATTGCAATGTATCAGTTGGAAACTAATTTGAAAATGTTTCAATTGTCATCGAGCAAATAAAACTTCTATTCTCTGTAACTTGAAATGATGTAGATAGAATTTCAATTTTAAAACAGATTTGGGACTCTGACAAGTTTACTTCCAAATATATCTTCTCTTCATTAAAAGCATGTAAAGTGTTTGACACAAATAGAAGCAAAGTAGAGCAAGAAGGGAAGAATATGAAAAGAAATATCAGTAAAGCAGAATGGTAGTTTTCCTTTCAACTTCTCACTGCTTCTTTTCTCTTCCCTCCTCACTTGTTTTCCTTTGGCTAAGAAAAAGCAGGAGAAAAAGCAGAATCATAATCCTAGATGTTAGTAGAGAAGACTTTAGCCTGTTCAGAGATCTCTTGGAGAAATCCTGAGATATGGCAGTAGAGAGAAGAGTGGTCCAGGAGAGATGGTTGAGTTTTAAAGATCATCTCCTCTAAGTTCAGGAGTCCCATCCCAACAGGCAGAAAAAACAGATGGGAGGAGCTGCTGACTAAAGTCAAATGTGCAAAGAAAGCAGACAAGAGGCAGAAGCATGTGACTCAGGAGGAATATAAAGACATCATCGGATCTGGCATGGATGGGTTAGGAAATCCCTGTCCACCTACAATAGTATCTGTCAAGGAATGTGAGAGGCAACAAGAAAGGCTTCTAGAGGTATATCAGCAGCAAAATCAATATCAGAGGAAACATGGGCCTGCTAATGGATGGGGAGGGGACATGGGGACAAAGGACGCAGGAAAGGTTGAAGAACTTGATGTGCTCTTTGGCTTGGTCCTTATTGATACAACTTACACTCAACAATTGCACATCCATGTTGAGAAGTGTGGAGCAAGAAAGACTAGCCCTCCGAGGAGGAGGATCATGCCAGAGAACATTTATAACTGGACATACCTAAATCTATGAGGCCTGATAGGATGCACCCATGAGTTCTGAGGAACTCGCCAAAGTCACTGTGAGATCAGGTCAAGAAACAAGATCCAGTGGACTACAGGCTGGTCAGCTTCACCTTGATCCCTGAGAAGAAGATAGGGTAAATAATCCTGGAAACCATTTCCAAAATCATGAAAGACATCATTACAGAATCATCATAGAATAGTTGGGGTTGGAAGGGACCTTCAAAGGTCATCTAGCCCACCTCCTCTGCAATGTTCAGGGACATCTCCAACTAGATCAGGTTGCTCTGATCTAGCACATCCAGCCTGGCCTTGAATGTTTCCAGGGATGGGGGAATTATAGCCTCTCCGGACAACCTGTCCCAGTGTTATACCACCTCCATTGTAAAAAATTCCTTCTTCACGTCTACCCCAAATCTTCGCTCTTCTAACCATTACCCCTTGTCCTGTTGTAACAGGCCTTTCTAAAACGTATGTCTCTGTCTTTCTTATAGGCCTCTTTTAAGTAGTGAAAGGCCACAATAAGGTCTCCCTGATGTCTTCTCTTCTGCAGGCTGAACAACCACCACTCTTTCAGACTGGCCTCATAAGAGAGGTGTTCCATCCTTCTGATCAGCTTGATGGCCTTCTCTGGAACCTCTCCAACAGATTTATGTCTTTCCTGTACTGGGGGCTCCAGAGCTGGATGCAGGACTCCAGGTGGGGTCTCACCAGAGCAGAGCAGAGGAGCAGAATCACCTCCTTCACCTGCTGGCCCTGCTCCTTTTGATGCAGCCCAAGACACAACTGGCCTTGTGGGCTGCAGGTGCATGTTGCTGGCTCATGTCTAGTCTTTCATTCACCAGTACCCCCAAGGCTTTCAGCAGTTCATATGGATTTACAAAGGAGTTCTGCATTCAGTTCTGGTCTCCCCAGTACAAGGGAGAGATATAGCTACTGGAGTGAGTCCAGTAAAAGACTATGATGATGAAGGGATTGAGGCATCTCACAGACATGGGGAGCCTGAGAGATCTGGAACTGTTCAACCCAAAGAAGAGAAGGTGTAAAAAGGAGGGAGAAAGAAGAAGAGAGGGCCAGTCTCTTCTCAATGGTGTCCAGTGGCAGGACAAGAGGCAATGACCACAATTTGAAACACGAGAAGTTGCATCTGAATAGAAGAAAAAGATCTTTTATTGTGAAGGTGGTCAAACACTGAAACAGGTTGCCCAAAGAGGTTATAAAGTCTCCATCCATAGAGATCTTCAAAACCTGACTGGACATGGTCATGAGCAACCAGAAACCTGACTGGACATGGTCATGAGCAACCAGCTCTTGCCTGCTTCAGCAGGGTCCGGAACAAGTGTTCTTGGTGCCTTCTGTGATTCTGTAATTCTTACCTTCCTCTTTTAACTTTTTTTGTTGTTTTTGTTCATACTACCTTTTACATATCATACATAAATTTATTTATTTTTCTAGATTTGTGTACACTCTTTTTCTCTCCTTTTTTCTCTCTCTCTTTTTCTTTTTTTCTTTTTTTTTTTTTTTTAATCACCCTGACCTGTCTCCTCTCTCTCTATTCCAGCCCATATGTATACCTGCAGCTTTTTCTTGTCTGTTGATAGTCTTTACAAATCTGTCAAGTCAAAGTACAGAGCAATACATGACATTTTGAAGTCTGAATTCTCAGTTATTTGCATTTTTCCTCTGTTCATGAGTTCACCAATACCAGCCTTTGCTACAGATCTTATAGCTCTGTAGTAAACTTAAATAAAGTTTCCAGTAAAGACATTGACTTTAAACAGGTATCTTGAAATATCTCTTCAAATTCAAAAGCTGAAGGCAGTAAAGAGAAGAAAATAAAATCAGTGCTTTAATGCTATAAAAATCAACTTACAGAATATTAAGGTTTTTAGTGATTGATTTTCCACTGCCTACAGACCTGAGCTGTCTCACACTCTGGGCTGTTTAAAACTCTTGACAATAAAGCTCATTCATCTCTCAGTGGACCTGGGAACTCCACTGAATTTGTCTTGCAGTTTGATATCTAAACATTTTAGGAACATATCCGCTGACTGTAACTTACATGCTATGGTGTGCTCCTCATAGCATTTATTTAGCATGGCAATACTTCATATGGACTGCACAGCACATTAAATGGTCCACATTCAGTTTTCAGTTCCTGCAGTGTGAATCTGCAGCAATTCCATAGACTTCAAGAATCTCCAGTGTCTGTTAGTGTAAAGAGAATGAGGGAAGAATCTGTTAGGGTACATTCATCTACATGCAGAAAATAAGATTATATAGGAATAGTGACAGATTGTATGAGAACTGGAATCTGAAAGTTTAACAAATTAAGTCTCTGCTCTAATAAAACATGGATTATTTTGATATGAAAGGATATTAGAAAGTTAGATTAACAAAGCTGTTTATATTAGAAGAATTAAATCACACTTGATAGACAAAGTGACAAAGATCTTTTAAATAGTATGTTTTCCCCTGTAGTTTTGTTGCTGACAGACCTGGACTTTAGTCTGACATTACTCAGTTTCGCCAGTAGAATATCTATTTTGGCACATTATAGACATGTAACTTTCCCTCTAGGTTTGAAACAATCTTCAGGTCTGTATATTTCATTTGGAGTGCTTCAAATTGGGAGCACTTTCACAGAATGATGCAGACCTATACCAGATTTGAAATCGTAACAAAGATTTTGATATCTTCAGTATGTGGGGCAAGCAAACAAACAAACAAAAAAAAAATCACAAAATTTCCAAAGGTTGAAAGCAATGGGCTTCATGAGTTTTAATATTTTATAATGTGTTAAGGTCATCCTAGAGTCCAAATTATCAAGAAGCTGATGACTGTTAAAGACAATGTGAGCTACACTTAGATTTTACTGAGATTTTTAAGATAATTAAAAGTGTACAAAAATCAGATTTATAACAAATACGACTATGCTATCAAAATTCGTGGAGGACAGGTTTATCAGACAAAATGTTCTTTGACGAACTACATCTTCAATGGAGGAACTGAAGTTCATAAGATACACTAGCAAACCAGTAATTATCTTAGTTTAGTTTGCACTTTAATTTGCCTTCTAAGTTAATTTAGTTTCCTTATTCCTTGTCTGAATTAATGCAGGTTCTGTTTTAACTCATTGAACCCTGTTACATATCCTGGCTGATGGACCAGGAACTCACAGGTAGCAAACAACTTTTCTGCCATACTGCTTATAGGTCTATCAGAGTCTTACTTAAACATACCAGGTTTTTTGAATCTTTACGGTCTTTCAATTGCTCCACTGAATTTTATTTGAATTCTCTCCCATTCCCCAATACTTGGGTTGCAAGTGAGAGGTTACCAGCAGTCACGCAGCCTCCACCTGTCCAGAGCAAGGGAACACCGCAGCCGTGCTCCAACTCTGAAGCGGGATCTGTTGGGATCCCTCATCGCACTCAGTGATTTCCTCATTCCATTCAGCCCAAGTGTTTCACAGAGAGCTCAGTATGAGCTGACCTGTTGACCCGATGTTGTTTTCAGAGTAACCACATGCATTGTGGTTTTCTGTATACATCCTTTCATTTGTGCTTTCATTAAAATACACAGCATTTGTATTCCATGTAGCAAGCAATCCCACTAGTTCTGTGCTGAAGGCCTCTTCTCTTAATTGATTACCATGCTGCTAATCATTATGTCCTTACAAAAACGATCAGAAAAGTCCTCATCATTTCAAAACCTGTCTTCTGGGAGTTTGCACTGGAAACAAACATGCTCAGTTATCATTGTTGACATTCTAACGTGGTTCAACAAGCTAATTACAATTTTATTTTTGTATTCTTTCTCCTGTCTTCAACAAACAAGTTTTGTAATTAAAAAAGACACAACAATCCATTAATACTAGAACTACACTAAGCTAACCATTTGAGTGAATCAAAAGTAGAGCAGCTTTTTCTAACACTCTCCTTGCTGTCTTATATTAATTAACATGAGCTCTTTTCCCCTAATTTATTTTTTTAATAAATAAAACCTTCCTCATGTTTTTTCTTAATGTGACTTATGATATGGCACATTATCTCCCAACTGTTTTGGAGTTTATCCAGCAAGTTTATTGAAAATCGGCGTTCCTGATCCTCAGTCAGTAGTCAGCTCTTTTAAAGCTCTAAAATGCAAAGTTCTAACACCTACTAACTTAAAAGCATGGATTTAGAAACTGGTCTTCAACTTTCCTCTGTCTCTACACTCTCCCCTTCCCCCCCACTTACTATTGCACAGAGGTTTCTTCCAGTTTCCTGTAGAAATGGATGAATATCACTCTGTGGGCTATTCACCTAATGTAATATTATAAAGGGCAGTAGGTGATACAAAGAAGAGTCACCATGCACAGGGTGCTCTGCTATCCAAAACCCTAGTGCTTTAACAGGTTGGGATGTCTGCTCTGTCCCACACAGGGTGCTCACTCATGCCATAAATTCTAAGTTCTGCATAGAAAAATGCAGCATGTTTGTCTCATTATTTCCTATAAATAACAGAGTCATTCAATTACACGCATCAAATACTGTACCAAAATGAAATCCTCCAAGCAGAAGCCCCTAGGGCTAAATATCAGCATCTAATGTATAACCCTCAGTTATAGGTACTGAGATGAAAGCATGTTGCCTTTCAAGTGCCTAGCAAATATGTTCCATGTTAATTACTTTTTTATTTTTCTTTTTTATTTTTTTTTAATTTGGAAGAATTAACTGAATCATACTCAACAAAATCAGATTGGAAATCCTCTCGTGCTGTTCTATCAGCTGCCTTGGGCCTAATCTATGTGTCTTTAATACTCGCATTTCCTCAACACCTGCAACATTGTATCTTAGCAGAATGATAACAAAGTAGAAATAGAAGCCCTTACAATCTTCATTTACTACCTCCATGTGTCAAGATTCTGATAACGATGAGTGGGATAGAACAAAAAAGATTAATGCTACCTTCATTTAAGGGGTAATAAAAAGTAGGCCCATGCCACGCTAGACTCTCTGCAAGCTGATCTCCAGAGGCACCTTGTTTCTAAAGACAACCAAACCAAACCAAACAAGAAAATAAAGAAAGGGTGAAGAACAGGTTACAACAGATGAGCAGCCAGCAGCTTATCTGAGGTTTTTTCTTGGTAGAGCTGGATCTAAAGGGGTGAGAATGGAAAAGAAGGGACACTGATGGGGCAGGCATGGAGAAAGGGGCAGGGAGAGGTTAAGCATCTGGTGCAGATAGTGTTATGGATTGTTTACCTTCTTGGAGGATGCAAGAGCAGGCTGAGAAAACTGAGGCCACTTCTGGGCATCTGCCATGAAAGTGCTGTAGCACTCACCCTTGCCTGCCCATGAAGGGGAGGTAGGGTGAGGAATTCTGGAGTAGCAGCAGAAACCTTCACATGCAAACTCCACCAGGTGGGACAAATTGGATGTGCTCCTGTTGGTCTAACACAGAGTACTGTAGTCGACTCTGCTCCTTGTGGGGCTGTGCGGGGCCATAGTCCCTGCAAACAAATACGCAGAGCCTGCACTTTCTGTTTGGGAAATGTTACGGTTGCGTAATAGCTTAACCAACCTTTAATAACCAAGTTACAAGATAGTATCAGCTTTCAGCACATGCTGTTTTGGTCTCACTGGCTTGAAAAGCTAGTACAGCTTGAAATAATGTTGTCTGAGTGATCTTCCAAAGGAGGACAGCCATGTTCAGGGAACATTTTGTTGTTCTTTTTTCTTCTAAATGTACTTTACTTTCAATTCATTTGCAATCTCTTTTGCAATGTCATGTAAACAAATAAGAGTAATTGTACCCCAACAGGAACAGCGTAAACCTGGCTGCACTAAAGTTTGATAGTTCTTGTGGGGCAGGCCCTCTCACCAGTTTTACCACACAGGGAGAACAGACATTGCCTGAATCAATGGTCTTCTTGGTATGCACCATATTCATCTTAAAGGTGACACCAACCCATCTATTGCTTATGGTAGGTAGCTTTTTTGAGCAGCAAAATCTCTCAAAGTGAGAGGGATATTAGGGATTCACACAGTTAAATAATTTTCAAAGCAATATATTAAATGAAACTAGACCTTAGGTTCCTGTGCCTAATTCCTATCTGACTCCACTGTTTCTCTCCTATTTTTTTCAGCCTAACAAAGAGTGCCCATAGCATTCAGGTTTTTCTTGGAGTGTATAGATTTTATCACAAGAAAATATATACTTGGGACAAAGCTGATTCAAAACTTTGAATTAACACAATGCAAAAAAGTATACACAAAATGACTTTTGCAAGCCCTCAGTCTCCACAAGCAGAAATGTGCAGTTGTTTCTTTTAGTTTTGGGGAACTCAGTGCAAAATTCTATGTTGTTTATTTTTGTGTGGAACTTTTTGGATGAAAACCGAGAGTATAAGATTTTTTCTAACAAATAATGTTTGGGACTGGAAGGCAATGGTTAGTTCTGGTTTGTAAACATTATGGAGCCAATGACAATTGTGGAACTGTTAGAAACAAACAAGAAACCCTGCATATGCAATATCAGCCTCTGCACACCTTGAAACCTAACATGGCATTGGTTTTGAAGGACTCAGCTCATGCAGGCTGGAGCAATCACATTCAGGAGTACTTGTCACTTAACAGCAAACTCCAGAATTGGACAAACATTCTTCATGAAGTTATGCAACATCTGGTTCATGTATAGTATGTTTTAAGTCTGATTGCAGCTTCTTTTGAGCAGCAAAGCTATTGGAGTGGTTAGAACCAATTTCTTCAACAAACCACTACTCGCTAATAAATAAACATTCATAGCTCATTAGTAAGCTACATTATGTTCCACCTTGGCACATGATTAAAGATATCAGAGGAACTTGACATCTTACACATTGAGCAGTCCACATGACAGTTATTTTGATCAGAAGTAAACAATGAGGACAAAAACATTCTATCAAGTTTCTATGACATTTTAGTTATTTTTTGTTTTGTTGGAAGGTTACAATGATTTCAGTCAAGAATCTTTTCCTTATATTCCTTGACATGAAAGGAATAGGGAGAGGTCAAGCTGTTTTTATTTTTGTTTTTTTCTGTGATCAATTGTGTCCAGCTACTATTGAGACATAGGAGTGTTCATTTCCACCTGTGCCAGCATTGTGTGCACTATTAAAACTGATGTTTACTGATTGTTTGAAAAAGTACTAAGTGATCACTACTGGCCAAGTGAAAATCTGACCAAGAATTATGGCTTTCAGGGGACACATTACTTTTATTATATTTTCTTTTGAGAGATAGCCTAAGTTCTTCATTGGTCATGAATTATGCAGTAACAAGTCAGACCCATTCAGCTCACACATCCTTGACCAGACAGCTTCATATGAAAGACTGGCTGCTTTATATGGTTGTTAATTTTTGATGTTACAAATGTTCTGTTCCTATTTCCATGACTTACACAAGTTATGATGGTCTCATATATAACAGGATAAGCACCTGTCAGGGCAGTTGCTTTCATATATTGCTCAGCATTAAATCACACATACTGCATCCTCTGTGTATTTTTGTCTCTAGGACAAAGAACAGTTGGGTTGTAGCTGAATTTATACAAGTGATCCTACATGTCTTTAGTGTTTTCCCTTTCCTCATAGCATCCTGACAATATTCTCAGAATCATATTTCTTTAACTCTGTATCAGACACTACTGTGTCCTTTTTTAATTACTTGTATGGAAATCCTCATGGTGAGATCTAAAGGGAAAGTATTTCCAGTGTTATGTGGTTTCCTTAATTGTGCAAAATCTTTATAAGCATATTCAAGTCACCGTTGCATGATAAAATTATTCTAGGTATATATGCTTTCTCCATTCCTTGTAATACATTTGGCAACGCAGTAATGTTGTAATGTTTTTGGTTTTTTCTTGGCATTTCCACAGGATGTAACTTCTTTTTAAAAATGCATGTTTGCGGGGAAAGTTCACGTTTTGTTTCAGATGTGCATTTAGAAGACTATTTTATTGTTGTTTTCTTATTTAACATTTTTCTGCTCCAATGAGCAATAGCAGGGTGGAGCCTGAGATCTAAGTATATAAATCACACCAACAGGAATAATGCATATCAAAACATTAAGACATCCTGCCTTTTCTTTTTTTTTTTTAAGCAGATTGAATCAAAGCATTTGTTTATTAGCCAGCATTTTCTGAAGTAAAAATATTTAACTGGCTAAAAGCTTTGTCCATTTTTTACTGTATTAACCATCTTTTTTTTTTTCCTGTCATTTTTATAGGTACCTAAACTGTCCCATGGTTTATTCTACAAAAAGAAGTCCCTAATGTAGCTGTAACTTAGATGTATTTAATCCATAGAAGGAGAAAATGCTACATTGTAGATTTTCCATTAGAACATCCCCTTGCACTGTATGAAAGAACAAGATAGTGTAGTGGGTGGAGATAAGACCTTGGGGGCTGGAAGGTTTGAATTATTTTCCTGGCCATGCCTGCAAGGTTTCACTCCTCCATGCCTCAGCTTCACCATCTGCAAAAAGGAACTAATGGTACAAACGTCTTCTGTAAAACAAACAAGCAAACAAAGAACCTCTTTGAGCACTCCTGCTGAGAACACAGCTACACAGAGGGAGTTTTATTATTATCAGTGTTATCAGCTAGCCTCCACAGTTGTACAAATTCTGCAGTAATCACTTCCTTCCTTGTTTTTATTTCAGAAGAGAGAGGACGAGTCTGTTTAAAATGCCAATGATATGCAGAGGATACGCCTGCATTCTTGTTTGTCTAGAAGGCCATGTTTCTCACATTAAAATTTATGAAACACAATTGCAAATAATCATGTTGATAGAGTGGATTTTGTGGGGCACCAGCATGGAATGCACAGTGCTTTGTTATCTGGCCTTGGATTTGCATTCCTCTGCCTTACCCAGCTTCAAAGATATTTCCTTTCATTTTGCTCTTTGCAGAAATTATAATTGATAAATCCACTTAGAAAACAACTGCCCCTTGGGCCCCCAAAGCATGCTATGATTGTTTACAAGCTTATTTAAAAATATATGTATTTATTTTTTGGGTGGTATTATCAGCTACTCTATTTTTCTTCTTAGTAAAGCTCTTTCCCTCCTCTGGACCAAATATATAAAATTGATAGGGAACAGCTGCTATTCAGTCTGCTGGAGTTTTATAACATGTTATCAAATCCTTTGAACGCAGATGGTAAACAGATGCTTATCAGAACAGGCATGCCGGCAGCTTTTTGTGTTGAAAAGGTAAGATGATAATTTGGGGGAAATTCTGTTAAAGCAGTACAGATACTGCATCGGAAGACTTATATGCAAAGTCCATATGCTCTGCACATATGAGGTTCAACCAGAGGTTGATATTCACATTCTAGATGGGAGACCTGGAGTACAAGTGAAGTCAACTTCCACAAAGGGTTTTATGTGGAATTACTGGACTTTAACAAAAAAAATCTTTGAAGAAGTTTTCTCAGTGAACTCTCTTTTTAAGATGCATTTTGAAAAGGCCATGGTGTACTGCCAGAATATTACTATGTAAACATGGAGGTATTGTGTGACAGTCTTGAAACCCTGAGAACTCAGTGGAGGTGGCCAGTTGACAGAGGTGTTAATCTTGGTTCATATGGTTGCCTATCCCCTGTGGCTTTGTGCTACATGCAGGTATGTCTGCAAAGTGGATAACACCGACATGCCAAATTGGCTTCTGGAAATATGGTAGCTATTTTCTAAGCAGACCAGAGATGTGTTGAATACACTACTGAAACGGGGTGGTAGCATTGCTCTGCCTAAAGTCTCCCCTGTTCACAGATTGATGAGAAACTTCAGTTCTGCTGGCAGCTACTAAAACAGTTTTCAACAGAAATGATGTGGCTGCCCTTCATTGCAAAAAAAGTGGAAATGGCAGGGCACTCTGGCAAGCTCCTGGAGTCAACTGTGCTTTCTCATGGGCCCCACCTAGAAACATGAGACTCACAGTGTTGTGAGCATTGACAACTCTCTTAATCTGAAGCATTGCAGACTTTTTGGCTGGGAAGTAAATACACCCAAGAGGTCTATTGCATTGTCAGATGCATTTAACACCTGTGAGAAAACCCCATGCTGCTTCTGTGTTGAAAACATTGTGTGACAAGGCTGCTGAATGACTTAAGCAATGATGTGATTCTTCTACCATGTCTTTCAAGGTAGTAAAACAGAGAGGAAAGTGTACATTTAAGACTTATTGTTGGGGTATCTGGCTTTCATAAAGATAAAAATAATTGCTATCAGATCACTGTTCAATAGGATACGATATTATTTTGCTCCCAGCTGAATATCAGCTATATCAAAATGTCTACAGTCACTGCTGGCATCAGGGTGTCATCTTCAAAGGCAAGAGCTTGAGTGGAAATCTTGGCACATGAAACACATGCAAAGTGCCAGTAGGACATACTTTAGTGTATCATCCTGTTCAGGCTACTGTTCTAGGTATTTGGGTCCATAATTCAGATTGATCAACCAGCTTCACATTGCAAGATGGCAGACATAGTCTGTTGCTCTCAGCCCTTGGGAGACAGTGAGCTGAAACTGCTAAGAAGTAGTACCTTAGGGAAGCAAAGTGTAAGTTTATTTTTGAGTGGATACAGAACTAAATGTTTTGGGGTACTTCATATGTGGGTTGATGCAGACTGGAACTAAAGATTTTAACATTTTCCCAGCAGGAGATTAAAATTTTCTACACAGTTAGAAGATTTCATTATTTATTTATTTTTTTCATTTTTCAGAAACTGAAAACAACTTTGCCAGTTACTGCTAAAAAAGTTTACTGCTACAAAGTCTGCAGCATGCAAAAAAAAAAAAAAAATATAGGGAAAGCTGCAATAACCTGCAAAAAATTCAGTCTTCTGGGTCGTATTAGAGTCATATTGAGTTGAGCCACACTTGCTCATGATCAAAACCTAAAATTTGGTGACTGATCCAGCTGTTGGAATGTTCACTTTCAAAGGAAAAGTTAAAGATCTTAATAGGCAGTAATGCCCATGCACATTGAGATGCTGGAAAAACATTAATGATAGTAAACGGAAAATTTTCGGCTTGTCCCACCACATCAGTCTAACATCCTGAGAAGCAGAAGCATAGAGAGAAACTTGTTTGGGGTAAGTTCAGAGAAAAAAATTGCTTACTGCTGTGAATTATGGACAAAGGAATAAAAAATCAACAGAGGAAATGGTAAACACTAGTAAACTGTAATGCTAATATGGGCACAGTAGGAGGAAAATTATGAAGCACTTAGCAAATTAAAGAAAGAAACCAAATACCATTCAGATAATATATCATGCTGATTGTATAACAGCAATAAGATCTTCCTTTGTCCAGCTGACAACATTATACTGAACATAAGGCGAGTTAGTCTTTCTTCTGTCTAAATATGAATTGCTAATTGTTCTTGTAAATGAACAATAGCTATAACCAAATTGAGGAGGGCTATCAACGCAGTGTCAGATCATGATCACATTTACAGAAAGATGAATAAGAATTGCCTTCAGCCCCTCAAAAGAGTTATGTACATTTAGTAACAATGGCAACACTATACCAGAATGAATTACTTACGGAACTCTATGAAGACCATAAGGGCTATATTTTTGCCAGTTTGTATATCAAAGCAATCAATTAGGGCCCGCAGACAGGTAGGGATTTTCCCTTTGGCTTAAAATGTAACTAAGAACCAACAATTCACTACATTTGCATATGGAAAAGGATTAGAAATGTTCCAGAGTTCTGTATGGTTAAAATGTGTATCTTGTCAAATTAATTCAGCTTTAACCATAATGTAAGTAATGTGCAAATCTCTTCTTCCTTATTTGCTGAGTTACTTAATCAGTTTTTTTTTTTTTAAACTTATACTTGGTCTGATTTTCTGCACTTCTTTCACCAACAGATAAAGACAATTACTTCTGTTTGCCATCTAAAACCTTTCAGCTAGCAAAACAACTACCTAAACTCTACCTTTATCTGACATAGTTGTTGACGCAATATGTAGAAACATACAGCTGCTGCCAAGAGTCAGAGGGTTCACAGAATGTACATATTTAGAGAATATGCTTATCAAAAACAAGTGTGAGGCAAAACCAGTACAATACATAGATACTGAAATACATCTATTCTCTAAATGGGAAGAAAATCCCATGTTCCATGGAGAAGTTGGTATAGGAAGTACCACCTTCCACAAAGGCTTGAGAAGAATTTAATAAAATGCTTAGCAGTGGACTATTATAATTTCCAGGGAAGTCGATGATAAACCTGTCTGGATTGTCTCTGTGATAGCACAGAGGTAAGGCAAAGGAAAGCTAAGGGAAGATCTAGATCTCCAAATTATGTTGAGCAACAGTGAGGCAAACCACCCATGTTGGCAAGGAAAGGTGCTGAGACATGATTTCAAGCCAATCGCTGGAGTCTGGGGTAACTTCACTAGAGGTTCCCTGGAAAAGGGGACAGCTGGATTTCCATCATGGTCTTGGCTTTGACTGTATCCCTTATGATCACCAAAGTGAAGCATGCTATGTCCTGACTACTTGTTTGGTCACAACCCTCTTTTAGCAATGAGTGAATGCAGAAGTCACTCCTAGAAGGAGAGATCATACCTAGAATGCTTATGAAAATGCCTATGTAAAGGAGCAGGGCTTTGAACCGAAACTGTCTCTTGTTCAGTGCATGCCTTTTCTTATTCTAGCAACATATCACTACTTTTACCACTGAAAAAAGGCGATGTTCGTCTGGATGATGTGACTATTTTAATGCTCTACTTGGTCATTTATTTCCTTTTATAATCACATGTGATTCTTGGGGAAAACAATAACTATTGTGACTTCCTTTGTATCGTATGCTTTCCTAGGTATATAATTTCTTAATTACTTGCCATACCTAGCTTACATTTGGCCAGGACTTAAAAATCTTTGAAAAATGCAGTTCTCCGATTACATCCATGGAGAAAAAAATCCTTACCTGATTTGTCCTGAACTTGCTAGAACTGGTATTGTATATTGTCAAAGTTAGAAAACTCCATGTTGCTGAATGCAGATTTCAAATCAGAGCAACACCATGATTTGGAAAATACTCCATAAGTTGCATGAGGAAACCTATGGTTTTATATACTGTGTTTTTTATTAATGTGAGAAACACCCAGTAGGAAGTCATTACTTGCCTTTCTTGCATCTCTCCAGTAACAGTTATAACATGAGTCAAAGAGCAGGACTCTCATATGAAATCTGCAAAATGTTGGTTCACAGGTCTGTAATCTTTGTCAATACCTTTTACAAACTGTACAGTATTGCAGTTTTTTTGATGACACTTGGAGGTGAGACAGGCTGGAGTTAGCAGTTTGATATGTTATTCAGTATATTGAAATAGTCAAGTAATGTACCTTTGGAGTCCATGCTTATAACCAGGTAAATTATTTATATATTTTACTGTGTCACCATGCCCTGCAATCAGAACTGGCATAATTAAGAATAGTGGATGTCTAATGGGAAAAGCAGGTTTTAATCGAATTGTTTACTGCCAGGGCATCTGGAAAGCTTTCGCTTGCCTGGTTTTTAGTTTCAAGGAGAATAGATGCAGAAGAGTATTTGCCAGGGAACTGTTTGATTTCATGAACATATTTTTACTTTGAGACTCTTAGTAGCTTATGCAGAGGTGGATAATGAAGGAAACAGGCTTTAAAGTCAGTTGTCCATTATGAAGATGAGTTCTGTAGTTTGTGGGCCCAGCAAAACCAGATATTTGCCAAAGACTTTTGAAATCATTCTGGGAGGCGTCCCACCACCAAGGAGTGCCTCTAACAGAGGAAAAGCAGAGACCTGACACAGTACTGTAATTTGAAGTACGCTACTGGTTGATGGAAAAAAAAAGAAAAAAAGAGTTTTTGCATCAAAATCCATAATACTTAGGGCCTATGGGCAATGTGGAGAAGCAGTAATTTTCAGCTGACTACTTGGAGTTTTGTCTTTCAAATTACTCAGATGTTAAAAGGGGTTTTACACTGCCTAGCTCAGGCTGCAGTGCAGCCTGTCAATGGGAGAGCATCTCCTGAGATTAATGAGCCACTTAAATTGTGTGTGTGCATATGTGTGTGCGTGTTTGCATCTTTTCCTCTGAGACATTTAATAAGCAAAAAACAGCTGCACTTCGATTCTTTAGTGCTGCTGTCATCAGCATGCTAGAGAGCACAGGTTTTGGGGGATTCTTTTGTCGCTGATAAAGCCATTGTAGGACCTTACCTTAAATGACAGGTATTAGTACAAGAAAGAAGACAATACAGGCTGAGGTTGGGCAGATTTTTACTGATCGTGTTTTGATTGTTCTGAGGGTTTCCCAGCTGCTGTGCATACAATACAATACTTGTGCAAAATACGTTGTATCATCAGTGAAAAGATGGCCAAACCCTGTGTTCAAGGCATGTATAAGTTTTGGTGCAGTGTAAAATATTAGTCCTTAAAATCATATTGTATAGAGGGTACATCAACACGCTCAATGTCCACCATTAGCATGGTAGCCTGGCACACAAGTTATTACATCCATCCCCTGCCTGAAGCTGGGGATAAATGGCACAATGAAAGCAAGCTTAAGCAAGCAGTCAGAGTGATTCACCAATCAGATTATCAAAACAGAAAAGCCGTGAGGCTCTCGGTGACCTCCCACAGGCTTTTGTTTTCCATGGAGCTGAGAGTGCATTATTTCCAACAAACAATATGAAACAATGCAAACTAGCATTGTGGAGTGAGGAGCAGTCTGAGGCACAATCCCACTGCTGCCCACTGTCAGTAGGGATCATCCCTCAGTCACACACTGCTTTCAATGTTTTCTTCTGCTTGGAGGTTGAAAGAAGGATGGAGGGCTGCAGGAAGAAGGAGTTTGGGTTGTGTGCTGCTTGCAAGTGAAGCACCCCTGCCAGTGATAAGAGGTTTCAGTTTCTAGTTTGACTTGAATGTGCATGTTTGATTTTCCTCCTCATTAATTTTAAGCTCCTGGGTTGAATTCAGCCAAGTCTAGCAGAAGAACGACAGTCTTGACAGTAACTGGTTTTCATAAAGATTATCTGGGCAAATAGGGGGAACACTATTAATGCCTTCACTAATCAAAGTGTTCTGGCATGAACCAAAGATCTCTGGGCATCAACCAGCAGAGAATCCAATAAAGGGATCCCAATCCATAAGAAAGTGAATGGGGCAGTTCTTCACCCTTTGCTCTTGTCCCTCACATTCAGTAGCTGAAATGGTGGTCAGTCAAGCGAGACCCACAGCAGAGAAGGAAGCATGAAGAGGAAGTGGAGGAAAAGGGAAAAGGCAACACACAGAGCAGGAATGATGGATTTCTAGACAAACCTTGCGCAACTGAGGAAACAATGGTAGCAAGAACTGCATCTGCATTCAGAGCTTAAAGATTTTAGCACAGTTAGAGATTAAAAAAAGGCAAAGAAGACAAAGATTGTTTTCACTGTCTCTTGAGGTAGATGAGAGGTGAGAAGTGACATAGTTGCCAGAAATAATACCAAAGGCATCGGAACAATTGATAAGCTATTTTCATGTAAGCTATGATCCAAGACAAACTAAGACTTAAAATGAGATTGTTTTTCTTTGCCTGTGGCAAAGAACCAGAGGGGGAACCAAAGCACATTTTGAAGCAGAGATTTCTGATATTTACATGCAACTTTGGAAAGGATTTTAAATTCCCTAGCTGAAGGACAGAATCATTTGTTGTGATTTCAGCATGCAAGAACTACTCTTGAAAAGAACAGATTCTCCAGAAATGCTTTTGAAAAGTGGGGACAGATGAACTATCTGGGGAAAGGATTAAATTTATGGCAGACACTTGAGCAGAGAAGGTAACTAGCGCTACAAGAAATCTAGGACTCAGGCCAGAGGCAGTCTTACTCTGCTGCTGCAGGGAGCACTATCCACAGCAAACTGCAGAAAAAAAAAGAATACTGAGGGTACAAGGAGCCTGTAAGTGAGAGGCATCTTATGTGCTTTCTTCTGACAACAAGCAAAGAAGAAAAAAAAGAAAAAAGACAATACATGCAGGATGTAGAGATATATGACAAATGTGAGGGAACATACAGTATGACTTGAAGAGGATTGGAAACATTCTCTGAGCTTCTGTTGGAGTAGGTGATTTCCTCTCAGGTTTGAGGCTGGCGGGTCCACATCCAGTATTCATTCTTGCTTTTTTTTCTGCCCCTTTACTGTGGCTCCCCTGGAGGAACAAAGAAGGGAAGATTTATTTTTTACTCAAACCTCTCAATGCATAAAGCCACTTATCCGAAACTGTAATATGTGCATCTTTCTCCTCTTTGAGGTGTTGCTGCAAAATTTAGTAAAATTAATGGATCGATCCTGGCCGCAGTATGTTTTGGGTCAACATGGTATGTCTACAGTGCCACCAAAGCATGCGTGTGAACTTGTTCTCAAGCTCATAGGCATATCTGGTGCATACAGCAGACACAAAAATGCTCACTCAAGCATGTATCCATCTCAACGTAGTGTCTAGATCTTTCCAAATAGTTCAACAGTGTCAGGGCTCAGGTCTCAGCATGGTAATGTAATTGTTTGTAAGTTTAATTTTTTGCATTGTCTTCAGCATAGCTTTCCTCTGGGTTACATTCTGACAGTTTCCAACTTTCCCAGACTGTTCCCAAAATGCAGTTTGGATGTTGCCATCCTCTTGGTAAGAAGATTTACGTGGGTGGTTTGCATGGTTTATACAGTATATTGCTTGATTATACCAGCTGGCCTCAGGAGCAGAGCATAACATTTGGCACTGCTTGGTTTCCTATCAGAGGTATGGCCAGAGAGACCAGTCACAGTGACACTGCATGTTAGCATCTGACGCAGCAGATCAGTCTTAGGTGAGCTGGCTCACTAAACCTCTCTTGAGCTAGAGATACTCCCAAATCAGATACTTCTGTAAACGGTGTGGAAGCTATGAACAGAGTAGCAGCCAGGCACACAAGCTCCTGAATTAACTGGACTTGCCTAGAGTCATGATTGACACCAAGCCTTGGTCAGTTCTTCACCTCACAGAAAATTAATAACCATAGCATATCATCATCATCTCTTAAAAAATACACTGATCCTGGCTGTGAAGAGAAAAGAAGTTTTTTGCCTCTCCACTTTTTCTCAAAGGGTGACTGCTGCCACTGAATTTGCCTCAGCACAGTGATGATGCACAGGTTGGGACCCCCAGGCACTTTTTGTGCTGCTTAGGGGGCCTGACACAGCCCAGGGCTCACCAAAGTGTGCTATTTCAGTAATGGACACCAAACCATATGCTGGAAACAAGATGTTTATTCTGAGTGCTGGAGAGAAGAGTACGTATTTGTGAGCTTAGGGAACACATCAACTCGCAATGAAGCCTATGAAAAATAATCTTTGTTTTCCTGCAAGCAGTCTCTTGATTCCTGCCTGTTAAACAAAATGCATTTTCTAATGTTTTGAAGTTACCTTTTGCATTGTTTTTAAAGATAAAATATTTTTTAAAGGACTATAAACAGAGCCCTACGGTTATTTTAAAAAATTTTATTATCTTGGAATTGTTTATAAACCTCCTCCAAACCACCACAGAATTGAAACGAGGATAAAAATGAGCTCAGTGGATTTCGGATCACTAAGCCCAGCTCACCCAAGACCACAGTGCTTTGCAGAGCTGGTTTCTCTTCACTTTTCTCCACTAGCAACTTCCTCTCTCTAAAAATGGCTCCAACATTTTCCAGATAGGAATGTTATGCACTTAAACAAAAAACAAAAAACAAAAAAACAAAACAAAAAAAAACAAAAAAAAAACCAAACAAACAAACAAACAAAAAAAAAAGATTGTACCATTTTCTCAGTTTGTTTCAATATTTTATTAAATCTTTAAAATCAAAGAATTAAGATGTATAAGCAACAGCTACTCTCACAACAACACCTGTTAAATGTGTGTGGCACTACTAATTTGGTTGCTATTTCTGTAGGTTTTAGAAACTGCTCTTTGTAAAGGGCATGTTTTTTGGTGTTGGGAATGTTTGGTGCAATTGTCCACAAATGGGAAGGCCTTTTAAAATTCATTTTCTCTGGTGATACTAACAATTGTGGAGTAAAGTGATAGCTTAGAAGCAAATTTTCAAGCTATAGAAGCAAAAAAGTTTCTGGTGAATTATGGTATTTGATTGATTCTTCTGTATGTAAAGTTCATGTTGCAGATAAAGATAATATTAATTAGCTTCTCAAAGTGCATGCTTCAGAGCATGATCAGAGTTCCTGAGAAAACTTCTAACTTCATTCTCTTGCTATTTTGGCAGCTATCATCCATTTCTCATATTGGAAGTAGTCATATATGGAGAGAAGCAACACTAGTGCTTCCAGAAAAGGAAGCAAGACATCTCGGTTCTAAGTTCGTTTGCTTCATCCATCAGAAATTAAGCAGCATCCTTCCACCTCTGTTGTGCTTCCCATAAACACAGCCTAAAGACTGTAGCCCGTGACTGCAATGCAAAATATTGTAATTGTCAATATTGTTGTGGTACTATACCTATGGAGAACCTGATTCTTTCACGTCCTTCTTTTGAAAAGTCTTGAGTTTACCCTGCAACCTGGAGTGTTTTGACTTGTGTATCAACAGTGGAACTGAAGACAGGACTTCCCTGGTTCCCAAGTGTCATCTAGAGGTTTCAAATTGTAAGCATATTTGGACTCTCAGGTTACCACATACTGCATTATGATCGTAACAAAATCAATCTGAGTAAATTGACATAAATTTGGGTAACATCCCAAAATATTTGGCAGTGTTTTCAGTTTCTCAGGAATCTTTGTAACATGAATAAAAGCAGTTAGACATTTTGTTGTATTATTTACTTGGTGTACAACGGGAAGTGTTGGGCAATTATAATTACCACTATTATAAATAGCACTGGCTATAATTATGCTATTAGATACTCCCCTTGTAAAATACGAGCATTTTTAATGGAAATGTGCTAGTGTCTCTTTTATTTAATTTTCAGTTCTAGAAATAAGGCATAGTTTTTTCACTGAAAAAGGCTCCTTTAATGGAAAAATCTATTTCTTACATTTGGATTATCAAGTAAACACACATATTATTTCAGCTGACACTTGAAAATCCACAGTGCACTGTAATAGATCCCAGTGTGTTCAATAAAGGTCCTAAATTCCTGGTGGATAGCCAAACTGCTCAGGATTTTCAGGGAAACATTTATGGACATCTGGTAGCTCTCTTTTAAAATTTTATTTTCTTTTAATGTCATTATAAAACCATTTCGTAGACTGCAGAAATGTTTCTTATTATTGTACTTTGTTGTCAGTGTCTAAGTACTAGTCTCACTTTTGGAAAACACTATGCAGTTTAGCAGCTGTGTGCCAGAGTGTTGCTTCATTTTTCTGATGAAAAAATGTATTTTGTATGAAGTAGGTCAAGGAAATATTCAGTTGTTAATGTTGACTGACTGCTAGTAGAGGATAAGAAAAGGAAATCCTGTATTAACTGTCATCTTACTTTTAACTTTCCACTTAGATTCACAAAAACATGACAAAGAATTATAGAAGGGAAAACCCACTCAAATACAAACAAAACCCTATTATTCTTATTTTGCCTTAAAGAAATGAAAAGGAGTTGCAAGTAGATTAAGTACTCAACAGTAGGTTTCAAAATAGGAAATAATAATGAAGTTTTAGGATCGTGCCCTTCCTCTTTCAGAGACCTCCTGCCTAGTTGAGGTGTCCCTCAGGCTTTGGTGGCTGCCGTCTAGCTCAGGCAGATGATTTCATTAGCAGGATTGTCCCTCTCACAGGCAGATGTGGCAACATTCAACGTTGTCCTGCTTTTTCACTTGGCCTTTGAATCCAAGTGAAGCTACAGTCTGGTATGGGATTGAAGTGGTTTGAATCAGCAGTATTTAAAGCTGGGTTGAGAAAGGAGCAAGGACTCTGCTCAGCAGACAGTGTTTCTGGTTCTGGCATTGCTGGGCCAAAAGACCATGAAAGGCACCTCTGGGGCAAAATCCTTGCTCTGGGATATTTAACTCCCACTGTGTTCACCATGGTCATGTGCTTATGCTCTCCATCATCTTGTAGATTTAAGGGGACATTCCAGAAAAAAGCTGTGTTTACTCTTTCTCAGAAATAATGCTAAAAAAATGTTTCTAGAAAATTCTTCTATAAACCTTTTGTGACTGGGTATGGCTGTGAAATAAAGCCTACTATGATTTTTGTTGTGTAGAGTTATTTCTGAGTAACCAACTCTTCACAGAAAAAAATAAAAAAAGCATGAGGGAGTGTATAATTGAAACTTTGTCAGAGGTTTAAGAAAAGTAAAGTAAATTAACCTGAAATTACAAGATAGTTGAACCTTTTAAGAAACATAGATATGTGCATTAAGGCTGTTTTTCTTTCAATTCAAAATACAGATTCGATAATCTGAAGCTGCAGGGTTTTATTTATCCGTAGCACTTAATACCTGTGCAACTCTATCCCCATTGAAATAGAAGGTAAACTCTGCAGAAAGAACAGCTAGGTTAACACTGAACACTCTTGTGTGTTTTTTTCTTTCGACTCCAGTTTACTAGTTGCTTTCCTACAGTGTTTTTCTGATTTTGTTATAAAAAAAAAAATATATATATATATATATATAGTGAATATTCCCACCCAGGAACCATGAAGAATACCTTCCTCACTTACCATCTTCATGGATTATTTTTGCAGGAGTTAAGTTTTAACTTTAACATCTAAGTCATTGTATAAGATTGAGATGAAATTGTGTTATGATTTAATTCTGAAGTTTTTTACTTAAATGTTTATAATTTTGAAGATTTATTTCAAAATGTCAATTCTTTGAAATTTTTTTCCTCTTGCCTCAGTATTTAATTGTGTGTGTGTGTGTGATTATTTGATGAAGTAATTTTAATACAAAACAAAGGCAAATAAGACAATCGGTAAGAGGATACTGCTAAAGACATGATGTTCTTTTTCCTTCATCTCACTTCAGCCAGGTTCCTTGATTCAGTCTTTCTTGCCATAGAGGAAGCTATTCAAAATTATGAGTCTCAGATTTGCTTATGGCAAGGTCTTTTAGATGTGCATTTATTACAGCTCTATTTAGACAGCTTAATGAGTAAAGACAGCCAGGAAAAAGAAAAGCAAAGGGTGTTATTGCTGGCAATTAACTGAGCAAAACCACATTCACTGCTTATGGTGGAGAAATATTTTATAGTCATGAAGAAAAGATTCCTCCCAAAGGATAAACTTTGTCACTGCAATTTAAAGCTTGCTGCCCTGCTCAGCCACTATGTAAGAAATACTTTTGCCGTCTCTGACCTACAGTGGCTCAACACCCCCCTGCTCTTTCATACTGGAAAACTGGCTCCCAGACTTTTCTCCCTAAAGTGTCAATTAGTTTGGAATTGATTTTTGCACTTCTGTGATAGGTGTAACAACATGGGCAAAGATGAAAATGGCATTATAATTTGTTTTAATGAAGGAGGATTTAGCAGAATTCATGTAATCACAGTGCCTGTTGTTTTGGTTGCATCACTTAATTGCCTGGCTTTTTCAAAACTGTATCACCCTTATGCTGTAGCATTTTGTTTTGTAAATTGACAGTTCATTCAACTTGTAAATGCAGGTTAAATTTGGGTTGAATCTAAATTGCTGCATCGAATTAGTTTTTAATCTCACCAACCCAATAAGGCCCACTGGAAAGAGGCCCACCTTGAAATATTTATTTCAGTTTGAGACTTAGTAGGATGAAGTCAACATCTGACAATTTGTCATTGTTTATCCTCAAATCTTACTCTTCACATGTGTGTTGTCAGCACTATCTCCTTGGGTCATGCTCAATAGCAGTAGTGACTGTCGACCTTTAAAGTGAAATATGTGAGCACTTTGATCTCCATGTTTCCCCTTGATGATCTGGGCTTTTCTTGATAGTAACAGTTAACAGTGTAAGAAGTATGCTTCTTGAGAAAATTTATAGATCCTGACATTGAAGGAGAAAGATCAATTCAATTTATGCCGCATAAGGCCCGAGGGAGCTATCCGCAAAGTTGAGTTAGTATTATTTGTACGGCTGTAATTATTACCATGTATGAGATCTCTCTGTTGATTTCACTTGTCATCCTCATGCTCAGTACCATGTGTGCACAACTGCCATGACAATAATGAGACTTGTGCTACCAGTGCTATGTATGAACTTCCAGCACATCTCGGTCTCTCAGAAGGGTAACGGTTTTATGTGGACCCAAGCTGGTTACTCAAATGGTGAGACAACCCACATCTATAACCCTATTTTTTCAGTTTAAGATGGCTAGAGAAAACCTCTGAAAACATCCCAAAATAAGCTGTGGCAACTTTAGCAATGAAAAAGCAAAAGTAAGCAAATCTGAGCAATTAGCAAGGTATGTCCTTCCAGATAATTTGTGTTTTGACATATGCAAGATTTAAACACAATGATAACATGAGAGCAGTAGATGCACAGAGTAAGTTTCATGAAAGACGTACAGGAAGCTTTCATCACAGAATTTCATCTAACACTTTATAAATTATACTGAATGCATCAGCTCACACAAACACAGTAGTATTTGTCCTTCTAATTTATACTACAAGCTCTTTCTTCTTCACTGTGCTCTATAATATTTTCTGTGTGGAATTCCAAACTTAATTCTTCCTTACTCCTGCAGGACCAGCACTTTGATAAATATTAAAATCAGCATGGAATATTACACTTACAGCTAAATCACTGAATTTAAAACCCAGACACTTCCACAGAAACTGGGGTTATTTTTGTGTTCTGTAATACTTTTTTTGTCTTCCCACATTACAAACCCTCTGAAGAATGTTACATGTTCCAGACTGCTGAACTTTCCCTTTTCATTTATTGGCTGTTTATGGCTTTTAACTCTGTTCATTATTTTGTTTTGATGTAGTAGTAGTTCTGCAATAAATTTCTTCACTTTTCAGGCAATGAGAGAAATCCAATGAGAATCATGGTCAGGATGTTTTATTTCTAAGTGTACTTTTTAATTGCAGGATACTTCTGTGCTTGTTCCTGAATATATCCAGTGTGGGCACACCCTGTTGTTGGTTTGCTACCAATTCCATGATCTCAAAAGAAAGCAGCATTTGTTTGCCTATTGGGCTATACCAAGCTGAGCGCAACCATAACTAAAAAGAAAGATGTTTGAAAGGGTGTTACCGACTAGAAAAAAAAAAAAAAAAGAAAGAAAGAAAGAAAAAGACACTGAAGAAGACAAAATCCTGTCTACAACCATGGCTAAAAATAATATCCAGAACAATAAGGAAATTGCTTCTCAACTGCACTACAGAAGAATGAAAGCTGTTGCAGGTTTTAAGACTGCAGCAAACATTATTTCCCGAATAATGTGTTTTTTCTCAAATTATGGAATATTTCCCCATATATCTACCTGATATATAACATGTTCCCACCATTTCCAGAATGCATTTTGACAGTGTCTATAGGGGAAGGCTGGACTGGCTCAGTTACTAGCTTTCTGTTCAGATTGTTGAACTCCTTGGCACACTTTTGGATTGTTCCAATAATTTTAAATAATACCTGGGCTTGATTTGGGGGATAAAACAGGCTGGTGACTCTTACCTTTGGAAGTCTGAATAAGGCCACTAGGAGGAAACAAATTTTTACCTACATAGGCAGAAGGCAGACTGTCACTCTCAGGGCTGGAGAATGGGACTCAGCCATATTTACTAAAGTTTATGTACTCCGGGCTTGGTCCATGCAGTGTGAATAGGGAACACACCAGTATCTTCTAGGACATGAAGGTAAAACCTGACAGGTTCACTGATGGAAAATGTTGAAGAGGTTCTGTAGCCTCTATTACTCTCTCCATGATTTTTGTGCCTAGACTACTCTTATTTTTCATGGATTGGGGGATGGGGATGTTCACAGACTTACTGCCCTTAAAGTCACAGGTGTTTACTGGTCTAAAACAGAAACGTTATCTGTTAAATGTGTCATTTGCTTCCTGGTGAATTCTTAAATTTACAATGACATGGAAAAGTGCTTGGCACCAACTACTGAGACTAGAATCCGTGGTTGGCCATTATCTCTGGCTAAGAGGTTATTTCCCCATTTTCAACAAACCAGCTTGCCAAAATATGCTCAAAAGGAAATGTACTAAGTGTAGATGTTACAGGATCTTGTCAAGATTTCAAAAGTTTAGGGGTACCTTTCCAGGATGGTACCTCGGTAGTGAAGTCACCAAAAACTTCTGTTGATAGACTTTTCAATTCTGAAATCAGGACTCCTTTTGGACAGATCTTTTACTTGTAAAGCAACAAATACTCTACGCTCAGCTCCCACTCCTGCACTCACACTGAGTTACAGTCTCAATATGTTTCCCCTATAGTTAAATGTCTTCACTATGAATCACTTCCGTGCATCCCTGAAGAATACCATTTGGAAGGGCTGCAAGCTACTCTTCTCTTTGCACTTGCTCGATTGCACAGTGAGCAGTGGGTTGAGGTTCGTTGTGTTTTGGTTTGTTTGTTTTGTTTTATTTTGTTTTGTTTTCCCCCTAGAAATGTTTGTGATGGATAATTATTTCAATTGATAAAGGAAAAGCAAATTAAAACACCTTTCTGGTTTTCTCTGATTTGCTGCTAGGGTAGTCTTTGCATTTGTGAAGTGAATGTAAAAAATAACTCTTTCAGTTTCTTAAAAATATATACAAACTTTGTCAAGACCTAAGCAGTTTCTCAAGAAAGAAACAGGCAGCAGAACATTATCTGCTGCACTTCAAATCTTCTCCCACTCTACAAATCTCTCCAGTGAAAGTTTAAGGAAAAAAATCACATGCTGTCAATGCCATGTGTTGTTTCAAACAACGTGTGGAAATCTGAGGCAACAGCAAATTATGCTTTATATGTATAAAAATAAGGGGAAAAAAAGAACTATTTAACTTCTGTATAGCAAGGAAAGAGAAGGGAACAGTGCTGTGATGCTGTGGTTGGTAATGACCACCTGTCTCTCTCAGTAGTGTTGTCCACCAACAGCTTATTGTATAGACTGTAGCTTTGTATTGCTAACACTTGCATGCAGGATTCATATCAGCGTTTGTTACTTCTGCATGAAAACAGGTAAACAAACTAGAAACAAGAAGTCCACGTGATCTGCACAAGAGCTCTCCCTATAGATACAGAATTCACATTTAAGTCTGTTCCAAAGAAAATATTTTGCCATCTCCTTCCCCATTGCAGGCACTCCTTATGGTTAGTTAACACTGTGTATAACTGCTTGTTTAGCAATGTCAAGCTGTTGGTAGCTTTTCCTAATTTGTGGCCAGAATGTGAAGACAGCTTAACCACTCCTCTAATTACTTTCTCTTATGGAAGGGTATGCAAAAAGGCTTTAGTCTGCAGTTCTGACTGGGAAAGTCTGAAATCTAGCTCTTTGTAACACATTTGTAACTCTTTTCATGTTGGTAAAGAAAACAATCAGAAGACTTCAACAATAAATCCTAGGCTTCATTTTGGGCTCTTCTTCTTAACAGATTGAATCCCACTAAGATAATATTAATTACAATAAACAGAGAATTAATGATCTGAGAACACTGTAGCGTAGAAGGTCTGATAAAAGGCTTTGAATGGATCTATTGAAGAGCAGAATGTGCTTTTGATCTCAGATCAAGAAACATATTCCCTAAAGATACAATGACATGTTTTGAGGATGAAACAAGAAGCAAAAAGGTTGGTTTTGTTTTATTAATCAAAAATTCTACCATATCAAGGCTGCTTTTTCTGGAAAAATCTGTAGGATTTGAATATCACAGGAAGAATACTGGTTCTAATATGCTGTCTTTAGAAGGGTGTTTGGGGAAGAGATATGATTACTGCTTGAACTGAAACACGGGGTCTTTTGTCTTTGATTACACCAGGGAAGAAGCAGTAACTTCATCTGAAGATGCTGCTATTTATATCCTCCGTACTTGCAATCTATATTTAACTCAACACTTTCTTTTGTTTTCAAACCAAATTTTGCTTAGTGATAAGTAAAGACACCTTTCACTGTATGAGTAACTATTACCGTGTTCTACCATATGAAAGTCGTTGTCTTGTCTGGAGAATGAGGATGTAGAGCCAAAAGTAGAATTAGAGCAGAGAATTAGGAGGTGGCCAGCAAGGTCTGCCAGCTGTTTCAAATGGCAGGGTATGTTAGATCATATTATTTCATATCCACCCATCTTCCTTGCTTTATTTAATAATTTTAACCAGAAATCTCAACATCCATTTACATAAGACCCAGGTTAACAGAGAGAACTGACACTTATGGTCATATTGGAGGAAAAAAAAAAAAAAAAAAAAAAAAAAAGGAGAAAGCTTTTCTACTAAGAAATGAATCTGTTCCCTGAAATGAGACTTGTTGGGTGGATGACAGCATGCTAAGAATTTGTAACACATCACCTTTAAAAAAACAACGCACAGACATCATATTATTTATCAGGCAGAAAATAGAATCTCTAACCTCCAAAGTAATCTGTTATGCATATAGAAATTATAAGAAACATTGTGAAACAAACTACATGAACTGGAAATGCACTAAGCAGCAAGTGAATGAATGCCAGCCTTTAAGATGTTGTCAGTTCAGTATATGAATGAGAGACATTTTATTTAGTGGTGTTGCTGTTCCATAAACCGCCAATATCAAATGCTTTGTTCTCTTGCTCATGAGCAAGATTTCTTTCTCTGTATCTGTCTTCCTTTTCTTCCTTTCTCATGTTGTCATAAGCAATACTTCCGACTGCACAATGCTTCATGTTTTAACTGGACAATTGTAAGTCCCTTTAACACAAATGTTATTTCCCAAGAACTCATCACTGCTGTTTTTGTTGCTGCCACCATGGATGAGGTGGCCAGACAGATAGTTTTGCACCCATCACAGCCTCCTCATCCAAAGAGTACGGTGGCACTGGGAAACCTGAGCTGGTGCACCAGGTGAGAAGAGGCAAGCATCAGTGTAGCAGATCTGGTTAACTTGGTTATAACACTGCCCTAGCATGGGACTATAATTCATATTGCTGTATTGGTGAGTGCTTTAAAACCTTGTTGTGTCTTTCAGCCTTCCAACAGAGTGTTGACAAAACAGAACAGAGTCATTTACTTTGGAAATATTAGACAGTCTGAGTTTGTTTTGATATTTAAGTTTTTCCTGCATGCTATATATCAAATCTCCAGTGAATTAACCATCTCTGACCAATATTACTGTACTGTACAGCAACAGTATTTACTGGTTTTTTTTACTTTCCTCAACAGCTTACTTAAAAAATAATACTTTTCGATACTGATAATGCGTTGAAATGGCAAAAATACTCATTTGAAAGTAAATTTATTAAATATTTCATTTCCTTTTCTATTATAATAAAACAATGGCCTGTATTCATCCCTTTAGGATTCTGTGAAGACTATGTGCATGCATGTGTGACAGAAATGGCCCTACTAAGGACTTTTAAATGACCATTTAAATGACAAGCTTCTACATTGCTATTGATTAAATCAGCTCACTTTCTACAGACTGAACTCTCCCTGGGAACACAGTCAGAGCTGTAATGGGAGCTGACAAACTCGAAGACTGTTCAACTGATGAAATCTGTAAAGAAACTCAGAATAGCAAACCATCCCTTCAAAGCTACTGTAAGGTAAAATATATAGAACAGCAGAGACAAAATAATCAAGACAAAAAGGGAAAGGATAAATTTCATCTGCACAAGGAACAAGAAAAAGACTGCCAGTCTGAACTCAGAGACAAGCACAAGCCAGACTCAGGAAAGTTGCAAAACAGATATGAATAATTCAGAGACAGAAAATCACCCCAGTAATTTTTAATATTTAAATAATCTATATAATTTGATCTATCATTAAAAAGAAAATAGAAAATAATAGGTTTTTTCAAGCTTTCTCTGTATTTCTGGAGTATTAACATTTTTGAAGAGTTAATCTTAGAGCTTTTTCTGTCCTTAAGTGGGGTTAGTTTTGTTCCGCCCTATTGATAATGAAGTATTTAATTCTACCAAATTTTATCTATCTAACCACATGGGAACTGGAAAATGGACCTCTTCACCATCTCCTGGCAGTGACTCATTTCTCCTAGCAGGTAATGCCATCCAATATAAGTATTCTACCAACACAAAGAATATTTGTCCAGTTCTTACAGAGAGTTATTCTGTACATCTGGGTTCTACTGATTAGAAATGCATAACATAAAGAAGCACCTTGATTTCCTTGTGTTTCTGAAAGCTGAGTAGAGAATTGGTCAAGGTACTGACATTTGGGAGGACTAGGGTTTCTTTTGGGGCCATGCTTAATTTTTGTTATTATTTTAATACATTGCTTGTGTGCATTTATTGTTGGCATGACACTATACTTGTTAAAATGTATGTTAGCTTGGGAACCCTTGGGATCTAATCTAGACACAAGTATCATCCTTAGAGCCTGATGCAGCATTCACTCAAACGAAAGGATAGCTTTCAGAGGAATTGGACTATGATCTAAACTCTCACATCTGAGATGAGCTTGAGCCAGGTATTGTTTCCTTATATCATCACTTTTCAGATAAAAAGCTGTGTAAGCATCCAAAATTTGAAAACAACTTTTGGTCACCAGGCAGAATAAATAATTTTAAAATTAAACATCCTGCCTGTGTGAAGAGAAAGCATGAACCAAATTCCAAACCAGTATAAATTGAATTATGTCAGAGATAAACATCAAACAAGTTTAAAATACAAAATGTAATTTCAATCATGGTAGTTTTGCTAAATGTATCCTGCTAAAATTGGAAACCCATAAAGAAAAGTAATTTCTTCAAAATCCAGAAATGAGGGTGTGCTCCATCCCAGTTCTGAACCAAGACAATTTCCCCTTTTTTAAGTGTGACTAAAATTAACATATGAAATATGTGATTTCCATTAAATAAATTAGTCCTCAGAAATGTTTGATAGTCATTTTCATTTATATATAGAAAAATGGGTAACCAAGAGTTATTACTCAGCACAATGTATGTTACTGTAAGTATAATTAACTTGGTATTTGATTTCATCAAGTATTCTACCCTCTATGGTTTGTGTAAAGACTAATGAGATAAATCTGGACTATATGAATTGGAGATTCCTGGTTTTGTTTCCAGAGCTTATTGAATTTTTCTATGAGTTTACTCTGTTTGATTTGTATTATTTTCCAACATGGGGTAAAACTTTATTTTTAAAAATTCTTTCCAGAGTGAAGATTGAATTCAGGAGTGTTTTCAGTTGCTGAGCTATTTTTATAATGACACTAAAAATCAGATGATTAAGAATCTACCTAGGACCCAAAAGGTTTTGCACCACTATTTAGTTGCATGTATAAAAGTACATAATCAGAAGTCATATCAAAGTCTTGTATAGTATGCCACAGAGATTAGTTGAGGTTGTCATACAATTAATGCAGATCTCTCTAGTAACTTATTTAATTTTTCAGCCTTTTATTTTATTTAGTTTCTAGAGCCCAAATCACTGGAAACACAAGGGGTTTTTTAGGCCTTAGTAAGGATTTGACCATTTCTAAAGAAACAAGAAATTTGTGTGTTTACGTAAACCCTCTGAGCACTTATATGCACAGAATTTAAAACATATATTCAGGAACATCTGATAGAAGATGTAGAATTCATATGTGTCCAATAGGGAAAGATTGACTTTGGCATGAGAAGAAACTCCTTCTTAACTCATGGATCCATGGAGGGAAAAGAATCTAGTTGTAAGTATAGACACAATTTGGAAGGAGACAGTGTCAGTGTCAGGGACTACGCTTACTGCATCAGAAGCTGTAAGACACCTTAATCTCTCAGGGATCAAATAATTGGTTTGAGAGGAAAAAAATAGGAAGGTAAGGTTCTTCAGAAACTTAAAACCACCCAGTAACATGTCTGTTATTTCCTGGTGACTACCAAGAATACAATTGTTAGAAGTTTAGCAGTGAAGGAGTTATGTACAAAATGCAATGTCATGCAGGACCTGTTGTACATGAGCCTCAAAGACATGTAGTGAACAAATGTAATCAACTACACCGAGGTCTTCTGCCACTGCCACTTTTATCTAAAATACGTGTTCCATGAGAATTTATCATTATGTGAAGTTTTTCCCATTCTTGTGGTTTTTTCCTTGTGCTATCAATAATCAATCAAGCCAGTCATTTCATTACAGAATACTGTAATTTACTCCAGACTTCCTCTAGGTTTGTTCCAGGCTGTTATGTCTTGACAGCAATGAGGAAATGAGGGGAAAAGGAAGAAAAAGTGGTGATAATGAAACCACAAGGAGTAACTTTTGAGACAGTGGTGAAATGAAACTTCTGCTAAATGGGAGTGCTCATGGATCATGACCTCACATCAAGCCCACAGGCATTAATTGAAGCAGAAAATGTGTCTGACAA
Source organism: Columba livia (assembly GCF_036013475.1). NCBI lineage: Eukaryota > Metazoa > Chordata > Aves > Columbiformes > Columbidae > Columba > Columba livia. Next base: position 35,561,169 of record NC_088604.1, on the reverse strand, counting down.
ACAAATATAAATGATTGATTACATTTACTGAATGTTCGTTCTTCATTTCCCCTTTCAAGGATGATACTTCCGTCTCTTTTGTTTTTTTTCTCTGTTACTCTTAGTACCTCACTCCTATCTCTTTCAGCTCTTCAACCATTCCCTACCCCACTCTTCCACAGTCTGTATTTCATTTTTGAAGGTCATCCACCTTTTACTGCATTGTGCCAAGAGACCACTATGGGGGAATCAAAAGCACTGAAGGAAAAGTCAGCTTGATCTCAATTCTGATACAGGATGAGTTTTCAGTCACCCTGAGTAGGCAGAAACAATAATGTTGGATTACAATACATTCACATGCTGCAGTTATTTCAAAGTATTTAGTACAGGCAGATACTATGTAGAATTTGTATGATTAGCATGGTTCTACCTAGGAGGAGAATTACACTTTTTTTTCCAAATTTAAGTGCTATTTTTTTGTGCGTACATACATCTCGGAAAAAAGTGAAGTGATGTCTTTCACAGTAGAATGTACTTTTTTTTTTTTTTTTTTTCTGATTTATAGCATATGAACCTTCGGAATATTTTTTATCATTGTTTGTTGAAACTTTCAACAGATTCCTGTTCAAAGACTCAAACTAATGATCAGGCTTTTGTGTATGAATTTCAGTCAGTATCCTTAATGCAGATATCTTGCCCAAAGCCTTGTAAGCTAGAAGCAAATAAAAATTGTTTTTCAAGCTTCTTATTAATTTATTTTAGCAATAGGATTTACACTGTAAGCACCAATAATCACATGGGGAACATTAATATACCCGACCCATTTTTTTAACCTTCTCAATTCTTCATCTTACTAATTTGTAAATGCACTAATACTGAGATTTTTCACTGTTTAACACTTGCATTATTTGTCTGTTAAGATTACTAGGATTTAACTTTTTCTTAGGTAGTAATTTCTAAGCACTGTTTAGGTAATCAACGTAATGTTACAAGAAAGCAATCCTTCGGAGGCTGATTTATGTTTATGCATTCTTGATTTAAACATATAATTTATTTAAACATATAATCAGAATGATGTTATCATGCTTTTATATTTTAGTAGTTCATCTGGTTTCTTTACCTAAAATAATTTCAAATTTTCTAATTCTTCCTAATGTTTATAAATAATTTTAATTATTCCTCTTCAGAGTTTAGCATAAATTGAAGTGTTTTGCAGAATCAGAAATCTAGTGGCAATAATATAAAACAAAGTTTAAGGGAGCTTGGATATCCTCAAAAGCAACAGTAACATGAAAATCTATTTATTTCAGGCTTACAGACTCATGGAGCTGTGGTTCCTCACTGAACTTCATGCAACATTCAATCTAAAATATTGCATATACCCTTGCCATGATATGGACTATAGGTGCTCATTCCTTCAGCCTGATAAAACCATGGACAATACTTGAAGGGAGGAGGGAATTTCTATTTGTACACGGCTATTCTGTATCCAGATAAATACCAAAACCATAAATACTATGTTATAAAAAATACTGTGTTTTTACCATTAAATTTTCACACTTTAGCAAACTGTACATCAGTAAAGATAGTTTTCCAAATATCAGGCCAACAAGCTAGTTGTTTGTGGTAGGTTTGCTAGCATTAAACTAAAAAAATCTCTGGTTTTCACCAAAAACTCTCAAGAACTGAGACTCACAGTAAGCTGTGCTATCTGCAACATGGATTTCAAGAGATAAAACGTACTTTTATTAGAACTAAAGGTATTGTCTTCTTACTTCAGTGTTATTCAGTTCTGATCTCTATAGGCTCTTGTACAGAATGCTAACTGAAGCATGCATAAAAAACCCTATGTACTGAGAGATTCTGAAGGGATCTCGGAATTTACTTAAGCAAAACTTATCTTCTTAAGTTTACAAGAATTTCAAACATTCAACTGATTTCTCTACTGACCTTTGTAATAGGTTGATGAGGTTTATGGGTTAGAACAAGTTAAATACCAAAGTCCTTCAGTAAGGAAAATAGCTATTGACATCAGTTTTGTCTGGAGGATGCCTTCAGCTTACGAGGGAGAAATGCTCAGGAACCAACAAGCTTCACTGCTTGCATCAGCCATCAAACCAGGCTTTGAACTGCCAGACCAAATCCTCAGAATGATGTCCAAAAAAAGGAACAGACCTGCCATCATCAGACTGGTTTAGACAAAAAGCTAGAAAATAGTCCTTACTGTCCCTCTCTCCTTGAGCAGAGTGAATTTTAGCTCAGGAGGCCTGATTACCAGAAGGTTTTCCTTGGAAAACCCCCAGTGCCAGAAAGCCTGAGAGGCAAAATCTACCTGAGCCAAACAAGTGGTGTAGGTTACAGGAGTCTGCTATACCATGGCTTTCCAGTAGGTCAGGGGTGGAAATTAGGAAACATTGGGAAATAGGGATTGCCATTCTCCAGCTTATCTGGGTTGGAGGAAAAAGGAAGAGAAGGAAACCAGTAGAAAGGAAGAAATATTTCTACTGGAAGAAAGCAAAGGAGAAATCTATGTTCATTTCTGCTCTGGGGTACAGTACACTGTGAATAGATAAGTTTCCACTATTTTATAAATAAAAATACACCCTTAGGGTCATAATAAGCAATGGAATAGTAATAAAGAATGGAACTATTCACAAAACACATTCTATATAAGTGGCCTATAAAACTGGTGGATTCATATCAGCTGAGAATATTCAGTTTTGTGCAATATCTTTCCTGGACTTTGAAGAAGTTTCATGTCCTGCAGATGGCTTATTTTATTTGGCACCTTACAAACATCCTTTGCTGTAAGCACTTAAGTTGTTTTGTGGGCTTATAAAAACATATTGTGAAGTTTTATTATTTCTATGGTTAAGCAAGTTAATTGAGAAATAATCTGTTCATCCATGCCCTAAATCTAAAACCAAAATGTTAGCAGATAAAAACTGAAAAACACAAAAGCAAGCAGAGAAAGCAAAAAAATTAAAAGCGGGGCCTCTCTCAGAACACAAAGATGCAATTTAACTTGAGAGTAAATCGGAATGTCATATTTCCCTGTGAAACTAGTTCTTATACAAAGTACTTATAAGAAGCTTAAGGATGTCTTAAGATGTAAAGAAAACGACAAAAGGAGCTGTTCAGTACGCTGTACAAAACAAATACACCATATGCTAAATCTTTACTTGTTATAACACTCAGTACTGCCTTTATTTATGCTGAATATTATGAAGTCAATGTATACTATGTGAGCATCACCCTTACGTATGCAGACATAATGATGTAAGCACTGCTACATATTCTAAACTTTCCTTTTCCAGATGTTTAAACTTGTTCTTTCTCTCCTCCCTCCTGTTTTTTGGTTTGGTTTGGTTTGGTTTTGTTGTGGTTGTTTTTATGTTGCCTTCTTCAGTGAAGAATATGTATAGTTGTTTACAGCTCAGAAAAACTTCTTGTGAAAAAAAATCACTAAAATATGACAGGCCCCTTTTGCATTACATCTTTTTTACCAGATATCCTGTTCAAATACTTTGTGTCCATGTTGTATATACCAGAAGGTATTTGGAAAAATCAAAAGAGGACATCACTGAAAACCTTAAATACAGGTCACAGATATCAGAAGCTCTGTTTGTCCTGTTGTTTCGTTCATATTGCACTTGTCTCTGAGCACTGTTACATTCCCATAGAAATGAGTTAGTACCCATATAACACGAGTTAATAATGTTTGTTAGGCTGTCAATCCATGCCCATTTTCACTATAGATTTCAGCATCTCATTTTCCAGATAAAGGTACATCACATTCCCAGTTTAGGATGTGATAAGTGTATCCCAAAGGAATCATATATGCCAGAAAATATACACTTGCATAACCTACATAATCTGGCAATTGAAATCAGCTTTGAAAATTCTAGGTCTCCATATTACTAATACAAAACTAAAAAAAATAATTAATCTTGTTGTGACTTGACTGCTTTTAGATGCCTCCAGTATTTAGTTTTCACAACTCCCTTAGTAGGCTGTCCAATAGCCTTGCTATCAAAAAGATTTTCCTAACATTTAAGTTAAATTTTCTGGATATCTTCTCATTATATCTAATAATACATTTTAATACCAGTCTTTATGACTTCATGTGTTTTTCCTTGCCCACATTTAGTGCATATAAGCTCTAAGAAATTTGCATTGAATATTTGAATTTTAAAAACTGATATGTTCACAGGATACTTTTACATCAAACCATTTTTCCCTGGATGTTTTCGTTATCATCATATTCATTAATTACACAATAGCTATATTTTGTCTCTATCTGTGCTGTCTGTGAACAACTCACTGAAAGCATCCAGCACCTGATTTGAGATAAAACCCCAAAGGACTTGAAATTCAAGGGATTTTTTTAATTGCAATTATCTTGTACTACTTGAATGATAAAAGCCATAGTAACTCCAATGCAAGTACTTATGTGGATAAAATTAGAATGAACTGCCTATGCATGCTTTGAAATTCATGCCCAATCGACACCGAACAAGTCAACCTAATGGAAAATAAATATGAAAGGCATCTAAGCACCACAGTTGTAGTAATTTTCTTTAGGTTTTCTAGAAACTGATTGGGGAAGATGATGCTATGTTTTCTTTGAATATTCCCAATATGTTATTGTGTTTCATCTATTGTTTAGCAGAGTTATAACCACATTCAGAAATTTTATTAATCCATAAAATGATGCAGTATCTAAATACTTTTTACTGCTGTCTTTTTGCCTTCCTCAGCTGTGATCTTTACTTTGGAATGGCTGAAAAGGAATCAGGGCTGTGATAGGTGAGTATATATGCTTTCATACTTGTTGTTCAAGACTTTCTTAGAGGAGCTTTCTAGAAAATCAACAAGCCTGGCTTTACTAAAGGTTAAAAAAAATAAAAAGCTAGATAAGATGGATTAAACTTCTGTGTGGATGTTTTTGCAGTTAGTTCAATCTATTTTACTTCAGTTTGGAAAGTAATTAAGGGAAACTGAACTGTGGTGAGATTTTCACTGAGAAGTTTTTTATATAAGAAGTTAATGGAGTTTTACTCATTCATTTTAAATTCCCTCTCTAATTTCAAATAACTTGCCTGAGAATCTCTGAACAAGAAGTCCTGGTCTTTGACTTCTTTGTCTTAGAATAGAAATTCACGCACTAAATCACGAAGAAAGTTGTAGCCATCATCCTAATTAGCTGAATCTCTTGCTTCTACCCAATAATGTCGTGGCTACCCTGCATGATAGGACAGGAGCACTCTGTGCTGTATCTCCCATATCTGCCCCCCTGGCAAGTACCTCAGCTGTGTTCCTGTACTATCAATATTGAGATAAAACTGCTGGAGTGAGTTTAGGGGCAGTAGTGCTTTTGAGTGATTCCCCTGGATTAGATGACTGTATACTCTTCCCCAGGTCTGTGTTATAATTCAGACACAGCTGTTAGGAGACTTTTAAACACTGAAAAATAGCCCAAAGACATGTGAGACATAGACACCATTGCAAAAAATGAATAGCCGGTTTGTGTCAATACCTTTTTTTTTCAGCAGTTGCCACTAGTGGTGCCAAGAGAGCACCAAAATAAGATCATATCTTTGAAAGATTAACATGAAGGGATTGTTTATCCACGGGAGCATCATCCAGAGAGTCAAATTATATAGGTCAACTCATAAACAAATAGTTCTGCATTCCAGGCAGCAGGACTCTTTTGAAGAAAACTATAAGGACTTTTGGCCAACCTGGAAAAAAATACTGTGGGGTGTAGGTTACTTAATGCTTGATGACATTCCAGGCTACGGTGATGATTTTCTTTAGCATAACACCGGAGCCTGAGATATCTCACTCTAACAAGAAGATGAGTTAAACACGACACTAGTGCAAGTGAAGGAATGATGCATGTTTAAATTGTTGTTACTAATGAAGATGCTGACATTGGCAGATTATAGGTTTCTGCAATCTGGGATAAGCTGTTAGACAGTTTTGGTGCAAAATACAGGCAGCTGTATCTCATCCATGGGTATTAATTCCAGACTAATTTTGCTGCTCCACTAATGTTAGAGGTGACAATCTAGTGACTTTAGACTGACAGCTGATCTGTTATTTCCGATTTTCAAAAGCCAGCTGTAGCTGGAACAAGATACAGAAAAACATGAAAACAAACTTTACAGTGAAAGACACAGGGGTACAAAAGGGAATATTCTTGTTGTCCTGATATTAAAATACATCCTTTTCACAGTGATTCCAATTTTCAAAACACTGTGCAAGGGTCTTTGACAACTAAAACGATGTATGAAAGAGATGCACTCACACCCACACCCACATAAGCACAGGAGGAAATAATTTCTGACAGTAACTACAGTGAATGAAGATAAATTTGGGGGGGGGAAATAACTCTGGAAAGCATAAGTCTGAGATGGATAGATAGTAACATGCCACATTTAATAGTGTCATATCACAGATGGAAAAGAGTTTCCAAAGTCTCATGAACAGACTGATTACACCAACGCAATCACTTAAGTGAAAAGACCAAATGGAAGTTGCTGCACCATTCAAATGATTTAGGAGCTCTCACAGAGGATTTGCTTCCCACGTTTCTCTATTGATGGTATTATACTTTGGAATTCAAGATCACACTGCTGGTGGTATCAAGCCTCCTCTGTATGTACAGGGCTAGAAAGACCAGCATATTGCTAGTGTTGAGATGGAAACCCTTCTGATCAATATGTTTATTTCTGCCTTACAAAGTACTGCTTCACTTCTTCATTCAAGGGTTCAACTAAACAGTAGAGGTGGAAGATGGCTGTTTGGCCAGAATACTTTTGAGAGAGGTGGTGGTTGCTCTGTTCCTGTGAGTGATCTCTGGATGGGTGGAGAACAGGAGATGGGAGATGCAAGGAACAGTTATGAGAGCAGGCTGGAGGATTCCAGCAAGGAGCAAAACCCCTTCTTCAGAAATAAGAATTCTTGCAGTGTTTGCAGTCTAGGAAAGTATAGAAAGTGCTAAGCTATACAGTAAGTATGCAAGAATGGCAGAAAGATGTGCCAGGGGATGCTTAGGTTGGATATTAGGAAAAGGTTCTTCACCTAGATGATGGTAGAGCACTGGAACAGGCTTCCCAGGTAGTCATGGCCCCAAGCATCACAATATGCAAGAAGTGATTGGGCAACAATGTCAGACACATGCTGTAAATTTTGGGGTTGTCTTATGCAGGGGCGGGAGTTGGACTTGATGATCCTCGTGGGTCCCTTCCAACTCAGGACATTCTATGATTCTATGATTCTAAGAAAAGCTGGCAACTTAAGGGAACAACAGAAAGGAGTGAGGAGGATTTGTTTTTAAACTTTGTATAGCCATCTGTCTTAGCTAGCAGAGTAAAGGTATTTTCTATTCAAACTCCTACTTGTTTTTTGGTTTTGTGGGATTTTGTTGTTATTTTGTGTTTTGTTTGGTTGGTTTTGTTTTGTTTTGTTTTTCTTAGTTCATTATTTTACATTCCAATAAAACCTAGGCTTGGAGATTAAATGACTTGTGATAAACTCCTTAAGCAAATATGTGATATATCCACCTGAGGACACTGACTTTCATAGAATCCTGTGCAAGCATCCTTTATGTGTTGATTAAATATGTCACCAGACTTTGGCACTTCTCCCTGTTGACATTGTTACGGCTTTCATTTCTGCTCATGGCTTAATGTTCAGCATTGTTGCTCAGACAAAGCCCCAATTTGAATTGCAAAACCTGTTTTCTGTCAGTAATTCACAATTTCTGCTGTCATTTTTGCTTTGCCAGAAACTGTGCTGCAGTGTTTCTTTCAGGCATCCAGCTGCCTTTCTCCCATGCAGCACTCCCATCTTCAGGCTACGGAGTAACTATTGTAACTTCAGCAGTCCATGTCTTCTATTCCAGATACATTGCCAACTCAGTGCAGCTTTTGTGTTATTATCTTGGCATCAGTTCCTGGATGGTAGTGCCAACTCAGTATCTTATCACTGCAGATTTTTATCCTGCCATTTGTTGTGCACTCTGGTATGCAGACATCACAAACAGCTTTTGCCTGGAATCTCAATGGTAATCTGTGGCTTGCAGGAAAATTTGCATAACGTCACTGTTTGAAAAAAATAAAAATAAAAATTACTCGGTTGGAATGTGATGCTTCTTTTCTTTCCAGTAGTTTCTGATAAATTCTCAAAAGATGATTTAGTATTGCTAGTGCAGTTTGTCCATTTCCTTCCTGAAAGAGAAACTGAAGTGTGAATTCACTATTAAGACAGTAGCCATACATAGCTAATTCTAATGACTGGACCTACATTTATGCTCTGTGCTGCAGGCTAGGACTAAATTTCATTTTCTTATAACAATTTCTATCTTAAGCCAATATATTCCATCTCTACTCTGTAGGCCATCTCAGAACCATTTGTAAGTCTCTCTGTGTTTGCCTGTGCACACTGTTATGTGTAGTTGTCTCGCAGATTCTAGCAGTGCCTTTAAATTAAATATCTGTCAAAGATCAGAAATGTGTTGATATTAGTACTGACATCACTTGTTTCAGCAAGCACTGTTGTACACAAAAAAATAATTTCAACCTTGCTTTTCTGCTCTAGGAGAACAAAAAAGGCTGAGACTGGTTATTTCTGCATTCATCCTACCAAGTCTTTTATCATGGAATAGTATCACGACTTTGCAAAGTTTACTTTGGCCATCAGTCTTTGTATTGTTCTCTATGCTTTACTTGCAGTTAATGAGATTAAAATGTCACATCAGCTGCATCCCATTTGAGTTTGAAGATACACTGCAGGTAGCTCACAGTCTGAGGTTTTCTTTGTTTTGTATTTGGTCCATTCTTCAGACTACAGCCTGATCAGCTGCTATTTAGATTGGCAAAAAGTGTTCTGATATCCGTTAAGAAATTATTATTAAGGACTGGAGTTATTACAGCAGAAATTAGTAGCCCACCAGAAGTGATCTTTTCACAAAATTACAGTGGTTTTAAGACAATTTTCCCTACCTTTGTCCTCTCTTGAGAAAGCCAAGTACTTCCCAATAGGCGTTTTCAGATAGTCAAGTTACTATGAAGATCATGTGTCTACCAGCATCACTGTACAGCTGGTATGGTCTTACACGAGTAAGCAGCATGTATCTGTGTGGTTCACTCTCATATCTGCTGTGCTGCAGTTTTGTTTTTGAGAACTGTTCTTGCTCTTGGTTTTGGGGGGGATTTACTGTAAACAAGCACGTGCTGCCATGCATTTAGGCCAGTAGAAGTTCTTTATTTTGCACCTGAAGCAGAAGACAAGGAAGTTTGTGACAGTACATGGCTTCTTTGAAATTCCCTATTTGGTCTTTGGTGAGACTTAGGCAAGTGTCCTGCCTTTCACAGGCAGCTTTACTTTTATTTTTCCACAAAGTTCTACCATCTTAAATCTATCACTCTGGTCTTCACCTGATGCCTTAGGAGATGTCTTAGATGTCTTCGTTCATTGCTGTGTAGTATATCTGGTAGTATGACCTAGAACTTGATGCTGACTTTTGCAATGAGCTAATAAAAAGCAACCTATTTTGAAAAGGACTGAAAAAGTGAGCATGAGCTCTCTTGTGGCTTAACGAAACATCTGGAGATATGTGCAATGCAGTGATAGAAAGCACCAGTGTGCTTCAAAGCCAGATTTTCAAGGATCCTAATCGATAGCATCAATCTGTTGTCTAGAAGTTAGTTATCTACGACAAGGATGCTCAACAGAGTCTCTTTCTTAGTCAGGGAGAAGTAGAATGTTCCTATTTTATCTAAACCCAAGGTGACACCCTAGATAGGTGACAAATAGGGAACAGGAATCACTCTCTGCACAATTGTGTTTCTCTTCATATTTCTTGAAGAAATCTGTCCTAGAGAATTTGGAGGACCAAAGATGTTGAGATCAATTACATCCACAGCCTCTTCATGTGGTTCTTTTGCAGTAAAGGACCCTTAAAGTAGGAATAAGTGTTGTTAATCTAAAGCTGAAAGGTATTTTTACCTTCTTTTCTTTTTTTTTTTTTTAATATTACCTCCTTAGATATTTTTTTCCCCTGTTCAAAAACGTGTTTGTATTTGAGAAGGGTTCCTGTTCCACTAACAGACATTATTAAGTCCTTCTAATTCTTAGAGCCTTTTTCTGCACAAGAAAAGAGACGTCTTATGTGATGATGCTTAGTGAGAGTTTCCTGAGAAAGGGGCTGTGCCGGGGATCTGACTGTTCCCTCCACAAGTATGCTGGAGCATAAGCACGCACACTCCATCTGTACAAGTGGGAGAGGAGAAAAGAGCATTCAACATCTGTTGCAGACAGTTATAAATATTACAGTAGTCTAATTTTCCTAGGAATTATGCCTAAAGCAGTGCCTATGGCTCAGAAATTAGAAAGGGAAGAACCAGCCTAGTACAATTCCTCTAGGTCTCTTATTTCCTATGATCTTCCTTTAAGTTTTTACCACATGTTCCTTGAGAAAATCAAGGTCAAATGTCTTTATCATGACTTGTGATTTTTCATTGCCATTTTTTGATATCTGAATGATCCTTCACAACATTTCTGAAAAAAATTTGTGTGAATAATAGACCTAGGTGACAGAGGCAAGAAATTGTGGGATAAGAGGGAAATTCATGCTTTGAATTATAGATGAAAATAGAAAAAAATGTTTCATAATATATAATTGAATGAAATATGTTGTTTTCTTTAGGATTTTATTATTATTATTCAGGTTATATCTCTGTTTACAATACCTGAAGGATAAAAATCCTGAAGGTGATTGCCCAAGCCCAGTTTCACATCACATAGAGTGAACGTCATATATGGTGGAGTACATCAGTATGTTCTTGGAAGCATTGTTCAACAGCTACTTCTGTTAACACTCCTAAGAGTAAGAAGTTATAAAGTATTTTCTAGAATTCCTAAAAGCATGATGGATGAAATACTTCTAAACTGAAATAAATCAGAATGGTTAAATTAATTTCCTTTCTTTCACAGATCTTCAAGACAGAAAATGTGATATTAGTAATGAACAATTATTTTTCAAGGTTCACTCAATTTTACATTTTTTCAAGGATAGTTAATTAGATCTGATCTCCAGAAAACACTAATTTACATTAATTCATAGCGAAAGAAAATGTGTCAATATTAATATATGCATTCCTTTGCTTTATAGACACAAAATAAAAATTAAACCTTGTAAACTTATTGCAGGCAGAATATCTGTTCTGAAAATCAGAATATTGAAGCAAAGACGCATTAAAAATGGTCTTCCTAAGACAACAGAGAACTCACCTTTTAAGGATTTTAATTCCAGAAAGAAAGAAAAAAAGAAGAAAATTATATGCAGTAAGTTATTATCCATTTGAAATATGTTTATGTTAATAATAAAACAGCACTGCTTTTTTTTTTTTAACTTATGCTTTCAGCACTAATTATGTGGCTTCCATCATACCACACATTTATGAGAAAGAAAAAATGAAGGGAAATTAAAGGATTAAAGAGAAAAATGTTGACAAATATTATTTTAAAACAGATTTTCTTTGATATAAATTATGAGCTATTGAGTATGCCAGCAGTGGGGTTTTGATGATTGGTATGTAATTATCTAGGGATGCGAGGTTTTAAGAATCCATAGCAACTCCTCTAGGATGTCTTATTGGATTTACACCAGCATGAAGGATTTGGTAATGAACTGCTAATCCGACACTGCTCGCTACCTGCCCAAGGTTTAAAATGTGGCTCTGTCTAAATGTCAGCTGCAATTAAGTGTTAGGACCAAAAACATCTCAGAAAATGAGAAAGCAGTAGGATAGATTTTACTGTCTATTATTGGTATTTATGGCTCTTCTCACGTTTAATCACTCGCAGCCACTGCACACTAAACACTTTCTTGCAAATGTGGCTGGAAATAGTATTTAATAGGAGAAACAGGATGAAATGAAGACAGGGAGTTTAGACTGGTAAAACATCCTGATAATGAGATTTGTTAGACAGCAGAAGAATCTCCTAAGGGCAGAGGGGGGAAACTTCAGTGTCTGGGACATGTCCAATTAAACTTGAAATACGTTAGAAAATGTTCTACTTGGAATGGGAAATATATGTAATTAATACTCTTCATTACTAGTTTCTTTTATCCTCAAAGCTTTTTCCCAGACAATAAATTCTGTTTGTTTCCTATTACTTCTGCAATGAGTAGTTTCATTGTCTTAAAGGGTTAAGGTAGATAAGGTTACAACATCTATATTAACTTTGAAACTGGAAATGGAAAGTTTAAGTATAGTCTAATCCAGAGACCCTTCATGTTTACATATTGATTGATGTTGCCTAAGGAGCAACCTAACGCTGGTAAAACAGGAGTCTCTTTTACCATGTTCTAAGATGAGAACAATTATAAGAACATTTCTACAGCAATGTATTCCTCAGAATATGTATTCATGTTAAGAGTCATTATGGTCTTTGCAAGTTTCATTGAGGGAATAGTAGGTTTCGTTGAGGGAATAGTTGTTTTCTTGGAGTCACACCCAATTTACAGTTATTAGGCAGAACTAGGGACATTTCATGTAAGTGGACACCTGCTGATGTAACCCAAATATTTGAGGACTACAAAAGGAATGGATAGCAACCATCTTGTCAGTCCCAAGATAAAAGGTAGCTGTGATCCATCAGGTTACACCAAAGCTGTTTTCATCGACTCTTAATAGTGAATCACTTCTACTTAATTTTGTTCCCAGGCTGAGCTGCAAGTGGGAACATTATTCATTTACACTGGACTGATCTTTCATCACCCTGCTTCTGAACCTATGTGCAAACATGAAACTGGAAAGCACACCATAGAAACTACTGTCATAAATACGTATATGTACATATATATATATACACACATATTCATAAAATACATATATATTTATATAGTAATAAACAAGAATGCCAATACCTTGAATGAATGATATTTATATATTTCTAATCCAAATTATAAGAATTTTTTTAAATTTTGCATTTCATTTTGAATCAAAATTATCAGTTTTCCAAACTTTTAACAAAAACACTTGCTACTATTTTCAATTTTTTTTTTTTTTTTTAATAATGGAAGTGGACGGTTTACCTTGAAGGTTTGTTCTTTTTCACTTGTTTCATCTCATAAAGTGTATTATATATACAGAAGGGAAAAAACAACACCTAGAAATTAGAGTAACAGGAGATATTTCAAACAAATTTTCTTTAATTCCTCTATTTTTCTAGTGGGAAAACACAGAGAAATCATTCTTGTTTCTTTCAGTGTCTTACTTTCTAACTTTCAGTTTCTTTCTGCAATGCAAAAACCACAGTTTTTAAAAAGAAGAAAAAGTTTTTTCTCCATTACTAATGAAAATACTACTTTATAAACAATGTTTAATGAACAAAAAATCTAAATACATTATCAAATAAAAATTCAGTCTTCTTTCTCCTCTCTTTAATTCATCAGAAAATTACATTTTGAATACTTCCACTATCCTACCACCTTTCTTATGATATTCTGAGATCAGATTTGCAAAGCCAAACCACTTGACTTTGCCAATAAGCACTTGAGTTTTGGCATATTTACATGATCTGCAATAGTAAACACACTACTAATACAATTTTTCGAATATTTAATCACCTCAAAGTAGAACAATAGTTCTTCCCAAGAGGCAGGCAGCATTTTTCAGTTTCCCCACTAATTCCTGCCAGCTAATTCCGTGCTCGTAGAGCTTAGCAGTGACCCTGATTCTGAATTTTTCTTGGTTTCAAAAGGCAGCGAGTGATCCACCATCAGCAATCAAAGCACTCTTGGTTGTTCACAAGCATTTTATCAGACCTTGAGAGCAGTTTTTCCAGCTGACAGACCCGTTCTGAGAGGCTTAACGGGGTCGACTACTGACATTGTAATGCATGTCTGGATCTGAACTCTGTGGCCCTGCCCTGTCTCTGCTTGCTGTAAAGATGCACATTTTCAGAAATATACCCTCTCTGAAAAATGTGACAAAAGTAAACTACAATCTGAACTCACTGTACACTGACTATCAACACAGCCTCTTCAGTATACTGCAAGAGCTGATTAAAAAAGAAAGATGTTGGTGAGTTTAACTGAGAATAACGATCAGGAATCTGTTTATATTCTCCTTTTAGTATCTTTGTTTGTTTGTTTGTTTGTTTGTTAAAACGGGAAGAAAGAGAAGGGGGGGGGGAACAAACAAAAAAACACCACCAGATTTTAAGAATATGTCACTTTATTCTTAATAGTTAATTAAGTCCCTTTTTTTTTCGTCCTTTTATTTTTGTTCTTTTTTTTTTTTTTTTCCCCCAGTTCGGTCTCACATTTCCAATTACAAATTCAGGATAAAAGGCTAGCCCTGCACATTGCTGTAGAAATCAGAATAGGATTTTTTTGCTGAAAACTGAGAAGAATCAGTGAAAATTTGACTTTACATTTGTTAAAAGACAAATTGATCGTAAGACAGAAAAACTATAAAAGGCAAAGTAAGGATGGAAAAAAGTGTACGTGACATTTTTTCAATACATATCCACATTTTGTACATAGCTCCTGCATATAGAATGGCATGCCATGCCCTACCAAAACTTTTTTCCTCATACCTTATGAAGGGGAAGGGAAAGGGGAAGGGGAAAGGGGAAAGGGGGAATGGGATAGGAAAAGGGAAGGAGAATGGGATAGTGAAGGAGAATGGGATAGGGAAGGGAAGGGAAGGGAAGGGAAGGGAAGGGAAGGGAAGGGAAGGGAAGGGAAGGGAAGGGAAGGGAAGGGAAGGGAAGGGAAGGGAAGGGAAGGGAAGGGAAGGGAAGGGAAGGGAAGGGAAGGGAAGGGAAGGGAAGGGAAGGGAAGGGAAGGGAAGGGAAATGCCTTTGCTCATATAATTCATACAGCTGGAGACAAATGTCATAAAATGAGGAGAGATCTTTAATTAATGTCAATAGTTTAAGTGAAGACCACTGGTCTTTCCTTTACATAAGCTTTAACAGATTTGCTCTCTGCTAAAACAGGCCATCAGAGAATTAATTTGTACTTGTTTAACATTTACATACTTCATGAAAACTACAGACCCAGGAAATTGGAAAATATGTTTCAAAGCTTAAAATAATCTCTCCCCCTAGCAACTGCTTAGAAAAACAAGACCTTTGACTTTGATTCAGAAATTGTTTATGCTCCTAATGGTAATTACATCAGCATTTGATGAAGTTTCCCCGTTCTGCAAGGGGTAACTGTAAAGCATATGAAGTATCAGAACAAGCATGGAAAAGCCACAAGAGGTTCAATTCACAAACAAGATTTACAATGTTTAGGACACTTTCTGTGATTATATCTAGATTAAAGGTAAGACGGAACTGTATTTTGATATGGTGATACATCACCTGCAAATAACCTAGATAGGCATGCTCCCAACTATAGACTGAATTCAGTCCATAAGAACAATCACCCCACTGCTTACCTTTCTGACAAGGCATCCTCACATGTGCACAAGTCTGATTCCTGATATTGTTTCATAAAGACATATTACCCCCCTTCTCTCTCATGTATAGTACAAAGGTAAGTGTAATGTAAGTGAATGTATTCTGTATGATTCTTCTGCTTCCTTTCCTGTATTGTAAACATAACAATTCAGTAAAACTATATTTATATATGTAATGTAATCTGATTTTTGATAAAGATACAGACATTATGACTAATAAGGTAACATACAATCAAAGAATACTGTAGATTGAAAAGAACCTCTGGAGTTTATCTACCTGACTCCATTACTCAAAGCAGAGACAACTTCAAAATTACTGTAAATTGCTTAGACCTCTGTCCAATTGATTTCTGAATGCCCATATCTCTGCCAGAAACCTACTACAGTGTTTGACCACCTTCAAGGTGAACAATGTTTTTCGTTATATGAAGTCAAAATTTTGCTTGCTTCCACTTGAGTCTGCTATCCCTTCTCCTTTTGCTTTGCACCTCCAAGAGCAGCCCAGCCCTGGCTTCTCTATACCTTCCATTCCACCTGTGGAATACTGCAATGAAAACTCCCCTGAACCTTTTTTCCAGGCTGAATAAGACAGCTTTTCTCAGTGTCTCCTCATGCATCATGTGCTCCAGTATCCAAACTTCTGAATGGCCCTCCATTGAACTACCTCCAGCATGTCCATGTCTCTCTGACACTTGGCAGCCCAGACCTGGACCCAGCGCTCCAGATGTATCCCATCAATGCTGAGCAGAGGTGAAGGATCCCTTCACTGAATTGGCAGGCATTGGTCTCCCCCTTGCAGCCTGATATGCAGTTGGCTTTCAGCACTGAGAAGGCACATCGCTAGTTCATGGTCAACTGGTTGTCCACGAGGACCCTCAGACCTGTTTCTGCCAAGCTGCTTTCCAGTTGGTTGGCCTGGAGCCTTCACTGGTGCTTGCGGTTATTCCTTCCCAGGGCAGGATTTGGCGTTTCCCTTCATGGATCTTAATGAAGTTCCTGTCAGCCCATTTCTCCTGCTTGATAAGACTCCTTTGAATTGCAGCCCTGGTCTCCCATTTACTAACAGTTCCATTCATCTGGATTTTTGGTGTGAATTAACTTACTTGAGAGTGCACTTAAATATTTATCTGCCCCAGATCATTCCTTGAGGAACACCATCAATACCCACCTCCCACTTGGACTTTGTACTACTGGCGTCTACTCCTCAAACTCAGTGGTTCCTCTTGTCTGTTTTCAAGTGTCATCACTGTAACTTTTCCTATCCCTTAATGTTATTTTTTAAATTAAAAAATAATTTAGAAAAAAAAAGTTAAAATGAAGAAGAAACACAAACATGCCATTCATTTCTTAGGACTGAAAATTCCAACTCCCCATGCTCAACTTTCTCACACATGCTTTTCTGTTTTGCAGAAAATAATTAAAATAATGCTTTCACATTCTTACATGTAAGAAAAATCAGAGAGGACAGATAATTTTTCTTTTAAAACTAGTTCTTAAAAATGTATCTTCAAAGGGGTTATCTGAGTTCATGACACCTGAATGCAAATTTTTTGAGTACTTCTACTCCTTCTTTTTTTTTTCTTTTTTTCCTTAAAAAAAAAAAAAAAAAAGGAACTTGAGGAACTTGGCAAAGCAAAAATGCTCAGAGCTGTTCTTCCTTTCTTCATAGGTTACTCCTGAAAAAGCCCTCTTGAACCAGTATGTAAATGTGTAGTGCTGCATAATTAAGGATTCAAAAAATAAGGTCAAACTCATCCAGTTTACTTTTTCCACCCAGTCTTGTATAAATGAGGTGGCAATCTAGAAGAAGTTGGTCTTTTCATTTAAACTGGGACTGTTCCAGAAGACCATGTACAAATCGAAATATTTAGTGAAGGCTAAATGTTCCACACTTAAGCAGTGGGTAGGAACACCAAATTCCTGAATAAAAATTAGTATTTTATTTGATAGTATTTGGGTTTATTTCATACTGTTTTCCTTAAATCATAAATATTTTTTGTCTATTTCAAAAACCAGAAGCTATGTTGCTACTTTGATATTTTTAGAAATTTTGTTTTAGACATGACTTGATCATCAGTTAGATAGCTTATAATAACTTTTTTCAATTGATGTTTCTATCATTCTGTATTTAAGAGTTGCACATCTTTTTCTCTGAGAGTAGTCTGGCACATTGTAACATGCCCATGTTCATGAGTTGAGTGACATTCAGAACCAACTTAATATTCAAATATTTGTCTTTATTTTGTCTTCCAGTGCCTATCAAAGTTCACTTTAGTCCCACTCCAAGTCTGCTAACAGCAGGCTTTCCTTAATAGAGGTCTGTCTCATGTCAAAGTTCAACAATAAAACCCTTATTGAAGAAAGGCAGATGTAAAGCCAAGATACGCAAAGAGGCTTAGAGATACACTTGAAAAGACTTGGTTGCCTCGAGTTCAAATCTTGGTCCTGAGGAACACTTCTGGATCCAAATAAAACTGACCTGTTAAGATCCTAGTAAAAAACAGTTTATCAAAAATTTCTGATCAGCTGCTACTTCGGTATCATGAACAATATTAAATAACAGTTACCTGAAGCAACAGGGGTGATAATACATCATTAATTGCATTTCACTTTCTGTCATTCCTGCAGTCCCTTAACTCATGACAATAAATAGGCAAGCAAAATGCCACCTCTCTCTAACCTAGGATAGGCAAGGTCTGGGTATAAGCTTCCTAACTATTTTTTGCACTAGTAGAGACTGCAAGGTAAGCATTCTGTAGAGGTGTTTGCTGGCAAACTGGATATGGCATTCAGTTGGAAAAACCTAAGCAAGAGTCATAGGTTATTCTCTTGTGCAAGTCAGGGGTACAACCTTTGTAGAGGGCTTCGAGCCCCTTTCCAGGGTCTTTGAAAATGTAGCAGGTCAGCTGTTATGGCTTGGGGGACACAGTGGTATTGGGGACATGGGGGTAGCATGGACCATGCCTCGGAACAGCTGTGCCCTTCTGGTGGGCACTGACAGGTGATGCACATCAGACAATGCTGCAAGGGCCGTGGGGGCACAAATGTATCAGTGAATCCACCAAGTCCAAAGATCCTGGCACTTGTATTTGAGCATCTACACCACTAAATCGTTACATCTCTGACATGGTTTCTCGTCCAGACAAAAAAGCAGTCTCCCAAACTGTTTCTAGACATGGTTTCAGAGTTAGAATAGACCAGAAACCATTTCCAGTCAGCAGTTCACGTGTGGCTACCCTTTTTTGGTGGATAAAGGTGTTTAACAGAATGGCTGTGACCAGCTGGCCTCAAGTCCTGTGGCAGTAGTTATTTAGTGGTACAGTTGCAGCCTAGGTTTCCCTAAGGCCCCTCTCATGACTCACAGAAGGGCACACTTAGGGTAAATCACAGCAGATGGTGAGGAGTGTTGATCCTGAGGTACCACCAATGGACCTCTCTTGGGACAGTTTCCATGACAAGCGGGAAGGCTGGTTTTATGGAACCTGGTGGTGGCAGTCCCTGGCTCTGTGCTGGACCATTTTCACATGCAGAGAATGGAGTGAATTTATCCTTTCCTCCTTCACATGCCACCTCCTAAGAAAAAGATTCCAAATCTAGCTTCCATCACCTTTGCCCTGGTCTTGCACACCAGCAGTTCCCTTGCTGTCCACACTGCATTCAAAACCAGCTTTCTTCCTCTTTGGGAAGTGAAGATTTCAGATGAAATATAGATTGTGCCTGAGGATCCACTACACCATCATGTCTTATTGATTTATGGCATTGCTTTGTACTGCTAGCCAGCTACGTGCTCCCCCCCCAAATTGTAGTCAAACTCTGTCATATTCTTTTCCTGAGAAAGCTATTAATTCTGGAATATATTTACAAATTTTGAAACTCTGCTTGTCATTTCATGAAGCAACACAGTGCAAAATGCACACCAGATATCTCCCCTGGCAGCAGACATGAACACTAGTCCTTGGAATTTGTATGAATTCCAGTTTAAGGAAATAATGAATTTAAATGATACAGACCCACAGACATTAACAGGATTTACTAGATATAAAGCAGTTATAGTGATGTGTATAAGCTGTATTTTATGGTTTTATAAACTAAAAATTGGCAGACTCTTCTAACTATCCCTAAGTAATAGTGATCCTGACTTATGCTTAGAGTTCCTCTTTATGTTTGGCAAACCACACACTTGCCTTTCAATTAGTCCTGTGAAAGTTGCAGGGGTTGTGGGTCACCATGAGAAGGGTACTTGGAGAGGGATAACAGATTAAGAAAGAAAGAAAATGCTCTGAAATTCGTGAGAGTAAAACTAACAGTAACAGAAAGGGGAATGGGAAAAGGCCTTCTGTACATTTGTTTTTGTCTTGAAGCTGCAGGAAAATAAGTGCATCAAATATATATTGCAGTAATGAGCAATTTCTAGTCTCCACACAGTGATTATCTTCAGACTTGGGCTTAGAGCTCCCCTGTTCCTGCATGTGAAAGTGCAGGTGCCTGCAAAGTCTGCACACAGTTGTGTCACTGTAAAAGTGAAGGAACTCCAGATTTTCTACAGTGCAACTGGCAGCTTCTTCTAAATCACTTTATAATTTCCATAGCTGAGTATTTCAGGTTAACCTAAAAGTCACTATGTATATTCCCTTTCTCATCCAGCATGTCATACAGTGGCATATCTGTGTTATGCTGATGGTGTGTGTGGCAGGGGAATTGTCTCCAAGTTGTGGCTAATGGGCTGTGTGCTGTCATTCTCTCTCTCTGGATGAAAAGCAGATGATGCTTTGAGTCTCTAAACATTTATTGTCAGGTGATGCACAAATGAATGAAGTCAAATAATGGGGGAGAGCGGGATACATCCTCATCATCCTCTAAGTCATCTTAACCTTGGATCGTAAATTCAAAACAAACTGTACAAAAAACATATATTCCTTATATAACAGCTTACTAATGTTACTAATTACTTTACTGATATATAAATAATTGTTGCAGTCAAACACTTAGCTCCACAGCATTTAAATTTAAAAGTGGAATATCCTTGTACTTCTGTCAGATGCCAAACAACTGTTCAGTAGCTTGATGTTAAAGGATATCCTTTTTATTGTATCTTCTGCTTATGTTTTCAAAACTAAAAATACAATCAGGCCGAACTCAAGTAGTAGGATATTTAACTCTCTAGTAGGTAATCAGTGATGTGCTATTATCTGGTGTTGTCCCAAAGAGTTTCAAAATGCCTTTTCAAACTGGATTCCCTTCCAACTGCTA
Organism: Columba livia; assembly: GCF_036013475.1. Lineage (NCBI taxonomy): Eukaryota > Metazoa > Chordata > Aves > Columbiformes > Columbidae > Columba > Columba livia. The sequence goes on along the minus strand of NC_088604.1, from coordinate 35,540,449 downwards.
AGTGCTTTTCATCTCTGCTGAAGAGTTTTGCTGTTAGGTTTATATTTGCCCCTAGCTTTGGTAGCTAAGATATAAGTGCATATTCTTGCATTTTTCTTGCAAAGTCTCTGAATGGCTTGCATGGCAATTTCTCCCATCGGGTACTACTCTTTATCAATACCTTGTTAGATACAGATTTGACAGGTTTAAGCTTCCAGATTTTGACATTGCAGAGGGGTAGCTCTTGACAGTGATTCCTCAGCACATCCTTCACAGGAATTTTCTTCTCACCAGCCATAGTGAGTCCTAAAATTAGAAGCAAGTATGGTACAGACACGTGAAAGAAGATAGTGAAAGAAATGTATGGAGGTTTTATTTTGCTTTACTTTTGTTTTATCTGAGGCTTTCTATGGTGATCATGATAAGACCTCAGTCTCAGCTTAGACAAAGTAAAGATTTTCTGAGGGAAGAGCTTATTTGGGGAGTAAGCCAGAAAATACAAGTTTGCTAGTTAGTTCAAGTTCTTAAAAATCAGGAGTACTGTCATGCTGCAGTATGGGTAAAGGAAGACAGTGGAGCACAGACAAGGGAAGAGATGGGAGAGCCTGTTCCAAGAAGTTTATGCATCTTCCGAGGCCCCAGAAGCACATGCATCAGTCCAAGCCTTTAGCTGCTTCTTTCCCCTTCCCTCACTCCCCCTCCCAGTCTGGTGAATTAGGGCAAATGACCATCATTAGTGTCAGCAGCAAGACAAAGGGAGAGCAGCAGATTTCACACTGTTCCAGCACTGAGAAAGTTGCTCAGGTTGCTGACATATGTTGTGGAGACAGATTTCCGCAGTGTGCAGACTGAAATGCATAATCTGAACAAGGTCATAAGCCAAACATCTACAGAGTTTATTGAAAACATCCCTGGTGTTTAAAATTCTGTGGTCTTCTGAAACCCAGAAATCCAACCCTGCAGTTATTTCTCCCGTTCCGAGAGAATGAGACACATAGATGCTTTGGGAACACGTGGGTCACTTTTTTCCCCCTCCCTCCTAGCAGGAGAGGCAGTTTAGCCTGCTTTTCCTGGTTCACATCCTGGGGTGAATCACTGCAGACAAACAGCTCCAGCACAGACGCGGCTCAGAGGGGCCCATACAGGAGAGAAGAGGAGCTGTCTGTCACTCTGGGCAGGGATCACTGTGAAGAGATGGGGAGAGAGGGGAGGAGAGTCATTTATGTGGGTCCCTTTATGAGGGTGTCTGGCTTTCAGATTCTGTGTGGGATTTTTCTTTGAAAAACAAACAAACACTAGTTATATTTCTCTTAATTGTCTGGAAAAACTCACTCCTTCAGCCACTAACTCTCCACTTTGCTCATTCTTTTAACTCACACTCATGCTAAGCTGCTTTTAGAGGTATTTTTGGAGATATTCAGGCTTGGAACGCTGTGTTCCTCCTAGCTGTTTCCAACTTTCTTGCATGACGTTCCTTTCCACAGTGCTGGTCTTTAGGCCAGCCAGAAATAAGAATATTGCTGAGCACAAAAAAAGCCTTGTGTGTCTTCCCAAATAACTACTTTGAAGGCTGTAACATATCTGCAGAGAGATTTTAACATCTTTTAAAATGCGAAAGGACATTTAAAGACAGCATCTGGTGACATTATGCATGGCACCCCCTCCCTGCAAAGGTAGGAAGTGAGAAGAAATAAAGGCTAGACAGGATTATTTGTTCAAATGTACCCAGACTTGGCTCTGTGTAAAGAGGTACTGTAACCTCTTAGCTCTTGTAAAACTAACACTTGTGTCTGTGTGTGCATGTGTGAGTATGCATAAGAGAAAAGTAGGGAGCAAGCAAGAATATTCTTGCGGCAGTACACAGAGCTTTTTCCATCCGTGAGACACTGGTTTTCTGGAATTAATATACTGAAAATTCAGAAGTCCTGAAAATACAAGAAAGGCTTTTGCATAGGAGAAGAGAACTGCTAAAGTTCCAGAACTCCAGAGGGCTGTGCTAATTTCTTTCATATTTTAATGACAGATATTTTATTCACACATTGCTTTCTGTTAGGTGTCATCACAGCAGTCTATCGGCCTGCCTGAGACTTTCATTTATCTCAGACTAGATAAGAAATAGAATGGATTTCATCCTTATATGGAGAAAATATATGAGATATCATTTAAGGCAGCTTTTTAGAGCATCACTGCAAACGTAAGCTGGATTCCTGCCATGTGCACCAAGAGGACATATTAACACCTCTTCCAAAGTTCCCCTACAGTTTGTGTTCTGGAAAGCACATTTCTTTGCTGCTGCCTTGGATGTTGCTACATGTGACCTGTGTCACCACTGCTGGTGGTAACACATAGAGGGAGAAAAGTCTGGGATCCCCTGGACTAAGGCATATTGTTACTTTCTGAAGTAAATGGTATTACTATTTCTCTTTTCACTATTGCCATGTACCATTATATCGGTCAAACTGGTTAAATGTCCATCATCACATTTTTCATTTCTGTGAAACACACTGGATTTTCTATAGAAGGGACAGGAGCGTTTTTAGACTTTTAGACACTCACTTGCACATAATTCTATGATAATGAATTTTTGGTGTACATAAAATAGGTGGAAAGTGTATACAAACACACAAATACACACAAATGTGCAAAATCCCATTGATACTCATTTTATTGATAGCTGTTTGGTTATATTGAGAGCAAAGATGTGCATTAGATTTCATTTTATTTTTACTGTGCAATAAGCGATCATCCTATAGCTAAAATAAATTCAACCCAGACTATTCCTAGGAGTCTTATGTGCTTTAAAAGCCCACGCGGATTTCACATTAAGCAAGCAGTGAGGAGAGCACAGGTTTTCTATTTAAACAGAGCATACCCATTATCATGGATATGTTGAATAGACAGCTATTCTCTCTTCCTTTCAGGTGCCCAGGTAGAGTGAGTTGTAATCTTGGCTTTAGGAATTTTGAGGGAAAAATGGCTTTATCCTGAATGTTTCCTAATCTCATAATTCTCTCATGGCATGCAATTGATTGTGCAATTACTCATAGAGTGATCTTTTCTGTGGTGTGCATTACAAAGAATGGTTTAATTTCTCTAATATTTTTGGTGGAAGATGTTCTCTACTGCTTTTTGGAGTGCTTTTTTTTTTTAATTAAAAAAAAAGCCCAGAGCAAAATATTCTAGAAATGTGATTTACGTTAGTAGGTGAAAACATTCAGTAATGGTTTAACATGTTCTTCTCTGGTTTGTCATGGAGTGGTATGAGGGTAGACTTGAGGACCTCCACTAGGTACTTTGCTTTGACATAACCCAGTGACAGCTGTCTGTACTGTGTAGAGTGCTTAACATCTGACTTTGAGAATAATTTGTGTCACTCAGCACGTTAATAGGTCCCTCCAAAGGTGCTTTTTTGCTACTTCTATAAAGAGTAAGATGTTCACAAATATACCATGCAGAAAAAAACACATATTGTTCCCACAAGAGTTATTTTATTTCCTACCATCAGCACTAAGTTTGAGTTTCTACCTGTACCCCTATAGACAACAACAAAAACTAAAAAAAAAAAAAAAAAAAACAAAAAAAAAAAACACAAAAACTAAAAACTAAACAAACAAACAAACAAACAAACAAACAAAAAACACACACAAAAAAACACTAAATAGCAACTGCGTTGCTTTTGGTGAAGATTAAACACTTTGGTGGTAGCTCTTAAATTTTGGTTGTATTGATTGTGCTGTTATCACATTGTGTTTTCCTGCCTCATTTCTTATCTTTCTTCTTTTCCATAGGCTTGTCTCTAAGGTTTCCTGCCTTAGACAAGGCTGCATGTGAATGGTAGCAGCTACCTTGGGAATCCATTCGCTATTCATCAGAGACCATTTGAAAGTATGCCAGTTTCTTTCATGAGGTCTCATCCAGAAGCCATCAGGACCAATGGAAAAACTCCATTTAACAAGGCCTTGGTGCCAGTCCAGGTCTGATTTCAAAGTTCTCCCAAGAAGATCTGCTTATGATAACATAGTACTTGGTAATACTTGTGCATGGGCACATTTTTCATGTGAAATAAAATATATTTGCTTCAATTCCACTACAGAAAAGCTTACATGTGTCCTTGGAATTTTGGCAGATGTTGAAAGCAGTTCAGGAACAGATGATGTGAGAGCAACAATATGTCCCTGAGCAACAGCAAAGCAGCAGGTGCAGGAGGAACATATGCCAGATTCCCATCAGCAGAAGTAGCCCCATGGAGGGCTCTCTGGGACTGCATGCAAGGTGCATGCTCCACTTTTCTTCTGGCACTGGGAAATATTAGGAAGTCTGCATCAGGCCAAGCAAATAATTTAAAAACGTAACTTTCAATTATGTAATAATTCATAAAGTAAGCACACAGAAACTGTGGTGCAAGATAATTTCTTAGGCAAAACGATGTGGGTGTTTAAAAAAGTATCATATTTTACTTCTAAAAAATAAGTACGCAGAGACAATAATTAAGGGAATTAGAAACCTTAACTCTGACCTTGTTCCAGAACCTTTCCCACACATCCAGGACATGAAAAGTTTCCACTCATTTATTTTTTAATAAAAGACACTAGTTTCAAAAAATACTGTATAAAGTTAATTTGAAATGTTTTGGTGACACCACTTCTGAGACATTCTTAAAAAAAAAAAAAGGGAAAGAAAAGCTGTGGTTCAGTGACTGCTGTTCAGCCCTGGCATGCTACATTGCTTGAATGGACTAAATAAAAATATGTCTGTTATGATCAAAATTGAGGAATTCTGGATACAAGTTATCCCTTTTCCTCCAGTGTCATATTATGGTCTTCTGAGTGGAGCTGGGCAAAAGTCCCATTTGTAGAATATATGTATGCTTTATTCCTCAAGACAAAGCCAAGATTTTTCTAAAACAAAAAATGACACACCCTTCACATAAGTGCCATCAGAAAGCAGCCAGTGCATCAGAGTATAAACTTTCTTGCAATGTGCAGGATTTGTGTCTAAATTCCTGCTGTGCTATACTCTTTCATGCTAGTGAAACTCAGTTTGGGAAATAGGAGTCCTTTCTCTCTTTCTGGCTTAAGTAGAAACTTTCTTATGAAAACCTTTAGGAAGATTGGGTTTTGATATTTTATCTCTTAAGAATTTTTTTTTCAGAAATCTCCAGTTCTTCTCTTGAACTGTATGATTATATCTAATGAACCAGTTAGAAATCCAGATAGATTAAAAAAAAATAATAATCATACTTTATGCTTGTTTGGGTAGTATTGAAAGGCCACAGGTCAATATCTAAAAGGGATTAAAAAAGCATCTCCAATGGCCTTTTATCACTCAGTTTTTATCGCTTAGTGGTCTCTAAATTACTAATAGTATGACAAGGATTTTGTGAATTTTAGAATAACTTGCATTGTCATTAACAAAATTGAACACAAAAGACCTGGAGCAAGTTTTAAGATGACTAGGAATTCACTTTGAGATGCCCAGTAAAGAATTTCTGTAAAAGTAATTCACATGACAATACTGATAGATTTCCCAGTTATATCTGATGCCAAGAATCACGTCATAGCTAACCTTGAATTTTAATCAGAAATTGTTGAAGAGGTTGGAAATATAATTCATTAACTGTTTGACATCCTTTGCTATATTAACCTGTTCAAAAACTGATATGTGGATAGAACAGATGTTTGAAGTGGTGATTTATATTAACCCACCTGACTTTGCATTGAATTTGTAAATCGCCTGTGTGAGGTCCCCCAAACCACTTCTGACTTTGCCTTGGGCTCCTAAATACCACAGAGGTACAAGGCTATAAACCTAATCCTCATGCACATGTAAGAAGATTAAACCTTGTGCAACTGGCAGTGCCACGCTGATATTACATGTATGTCTTGGTAGAAGGCACTGCAAGAACGTTATCTTCAAGGGAATTGCTTGTGCAGTAGGAAATGAACAAACTGGTCATTCCAGACAACCTACAGGAATTTCCTGGAGCCAAAGGGGAAATAGGAGGCATGTGAGGAACTTAAAAATCTCAACATTTGTTAGGAAATCCTAGAATCCCTGTCCAGAAATACCTGCCAGTTACATACCCAACACGAGACAGGCTGGGGAAAAAAAAATAACCAGCATGGCAGACCTTCTCCCTACAGATAAAAGGGGCAAATTTGAATTTGGAAATCTGAATTCCTTCAAGGAACTTTTGAAACTCTTCTGCTTTATGTCAGCAAAGATCACTTGCAGCCCAGAAGGTCAGTCATATCCTGGGCTGCATCAAAAGGAGCATGGCCAGTAGGTCAAGGGAGGTGATTCTGTTCCTCCACTCTGCTCTGAAGAGGCTCCACCTGCAGCACTGGGTCCAGCTCTGGAGCCCACAGCACAGGAAAGTCATGGACTTGTTGGTCCAGAGGAGGCCACAAAAATGATCAGAGGGCTGGAACACCTCTCCTATGAGGTCAGGTTGAGAGAGTTGGGGTTGTTCAGCCTGGAGAGGAGAAGGCTTCAGGGAGATCTTATTGTGGCCTTTCAGTACTTAAAAGGGGGGGAAAGAAAGATGAGGACAGTCATTTAGCAGGACCTGTTGCGATAGGACAAGAGGTGATGGTTTTAAACTAAAGGAGGGGAGATTCAGGCTAGACATGAGGAAGACGTTTTTTACGAGGGTGATGAAACACTGGCACAGGTCGCCCAGAGAGGTGGTAGGTGCCCCATCCCTGGAAACGTTCCAGGCCAGTCTGGACAGGGCTCTGAGCAACCTGATCTAGATGAAGATGTCCCTGCTCATTGCAGGGGGTTGGACTAGATGACCTGTGAAGGTCCTTCCAACCCAAACTATTCTGTGACTATAATTCTATGACAGTATAGGACATTATGAATAACAAGCTGGAAAATCTACAGAAAGATAAAATGATGTAGCTTTGAAATAATAGATCATGAAACCATACCCTAAAAATCTTTCTCCATCTTCTTTTTCCCCATTTGAATTCAGAAGGCACACAGGTTTACATAATTCTGTAATAGTATCTACAATTCAGAAATTGTTTGTAGTCATAGTACTTTATTATTTTTATGTGTGAGTTCACTAAGTTCTCCTAAATAAATTATGTCTTTCCAAAATAAACATATATTTATTTATCCAAATCAAAATAAAATATACTTAAAATTAACTTTGTGACAGCTGGCAATGGGTCCATTGGAATTAGATGCCAGCTGAGGCTAGGCAGAGAGAATCAGTTTCCAGCCACTCTCCTACCTTCCACATCTATTCCTGCATCAGAGACTCTGCACAAACATGAATAATAGCCAGTTATGCTAATCCTACTCACGCACTATACCTCCAGGGAAAATCCCCATAGAGGGTCTGCAAGACATAATTGCTTCCACTTTATAGAGAGTAGAGCAGAGCAGTGAATCTGCCTTGAAGTGCTGAATTCTGTTCCTTTGGGAAAGGGGAGCTGAGGATGAAAAGCTGGACATGATTGAAATAAAAGAAAGTAATTTGGGGCTTTTACATACATCAAATGAAGACAAGCAGCTTGGCTGCTGTTTAAGCTGCTGATCCAGCCAGTTTTCTTGAAAGTCTTCTTCTGCCTGCAGAGTCTCAGTCTTCAGCCAATTTGAATCCTCTGACAGTCTCAGGTTTTTGTAGCTTCCTCCAGCTTGTAGTGCAACCACTCTGCTCAGCTAGCCTTCTGGAGAACTGAAAGAATTTTGCAGATTCTCAGATACTAGAGGAGGTTTTCCACAACATAGATGGCAGATAGGCACCTTACTGTCAGCTGTGTCATTGAAAATGCCCCTGCAGATGTGCAAAATGATTATTTTACTGTCCTGCCCTTATCTCCTGCCCTTTAGCTGCAGTGCTGCCAGAGCCTACAAACAGGATAAAGATGTTCAAGAGAATCCAGAAACATAACATATTTGCAAAAATGGTTTACAAATTCTTATTCCAGTTTGGTTTTATTGGTTTTGAGGTGGTTTTTTGGGTATTTTTTTGTTTTAGTTTTGTGTGTGTTTTTGGTTTTTGTTTTTTGGGGTTTTTTTGTTTTTTTTTTTTTGCTCCTGTTAGTCTGATTACAGTATGCAGTTGTTTTCTATCAGCAGGAGACATATGTGAAAAGGTTTGGAAATTTATATTCTGAAGCTCTGTAATCTCTTGCAGTCCCAGGAAGGGCCGCTTTTTAATCCTTTAAATATCAGGAGTTCATTAAAGTTTTTTTTCCCCTTCTAGTTCTCAGTATGAATCGCAATTGAACGGAGAATTATGCTGTTTAAACAGTGAAGCATTTACACAGAGAAACACCAGCTGTAGTGTAAATACTATTCAACAAGACTTTTTTAAATACATAGTCCTGGAAAAGTCATTATAGATATTTGTTTGCCAGAAACTATAGGAATAAGAGAAAAATCCTTTGTGTGTCATTTATTATTGTCACTTTATAGGTCAGGGAATTATAAACAACTTTAAGTATTTTGCAATAGCAACTTTTTACTGAAAGTTCTTACTTTTAAAATGCAATGTCTGGTTTTTAACTGCTATAATTCTTCAATTCACTTCAAGTCACTTCAGCTGAGTTGCCTACACTTTTCTACAATTATGGATGCCAAGAAGATTTTATAGCCACTTGTTAATGCTACCAGTTTTGCTTATCGTGTATATAAATCTTGCACCAGCATTGTGACTGTTAGTCAGAAAATGTCTTATACAAGTATGGCTGCTAGGTGGTTTACTTAATCTGATAGCTTCCAATGCAAGTTCCAATATTAGTTAAGAATTTCTGCCATAACCTTTCAATTCAAACTTGCATAAAACTCACATAAATCCTATAAATATGTACTACTTCTCATCAATTTTAACTCCTTCTCCTGATATAATCCATAGTAAATTTAGTATAACCTATTGATAGGATCAGTATGAATTTAAGGCCTTTTTTCATATGATTCCATGCCTTGAAACTCCCTAAAATGACACAGAAAAATTGTATTTCTGAGATATTAAATCCACTGGGTTTTAACACATCTGAAAAACGATTTTGTGTTCTCACCCAAAGACCTTGGTGAAAGACCAGATTTCAAATATATATTAAAACTTCAGTGGGATTACTTAGGTGGTGAGGTACACTCTTACTGAATTTGCAGGTTCGTCCTCGGTCCTTACATTTTGAAAAGAAAATAAAACCTTTGTATTTACATAGGACATGAAAGCAGAACAAAGAGGCAAATACCCTGTGGTCAAAATACGGTTAAAAAACCCCAAATAATGTAGCTATACTGGTGCAACTGAAAATGATATGTGAAAATATTTTCATCAAAGTAGTACTGTCCTTTTTTGGCAAAGAAAAAATAATAATCCAAGAAAAAATGTTAAATCACTATTAATTTTAATTTTCCTCAGCATTGTACTCTTAGAAGACGGGAACTACCTGTACCAAGGAAGAGCAAAGCAGATAAGGAAGTAACTAACCACAAAAGCCTAAGAAAAACAGCTGCTGTGAAGTAATCACAATTGTCAATACTTTGTCATACTTTCTAAACATTTCACAGCTTAGGCCAAAAAAGAAATATGATATGGGAATAAAAACCTGCACCGGGAGTCTATACAAAGTACGTAATCAGAGAATACTTGGGAAAAGAGGAGGATTGATGACAGTTTTAACAAAAACCAGAACCCTCTTTGATATATTCAGTTTTCCAAACAACATATCTTTACAGATTTATGTAAGGATAGCATGCTAATCAGAGGTTAAAACCAGGAAAAAAGTCTGCTATGCTTGTGTCATATGTGCGTCCCTTTCAGAATGTTAAATTACCTGAAGCAGTAGCTCAGTATGTGAGCTAGAATGACCAAGGAGATTAGATCCATATTCCACCCCTAGACATTAATGTTTGGCTCTAGCTCAGCTACGGAAGACACATTCTTCATGTATCTACAATGGACAGCTGCAAGCTCTTTTCCAAAGTAAAGATACATTTGACATAAGCATCAGTCCTATAAGTGTTCTTATCAAAGAAGTCCATATTGTGGATCTCACACTGTCATGAATAATGTGGAAAAAAACAGGATTTACAAGAACATCTTCTTGTTCAGTGTTATCTTTCTAATGTAATTTCTTCCTTGCTTCTCCCATTATATATTTTCAGTCCTTCCATTACTCTTTTTCACTCCTCCAATTGCTTGCTTTCCTCCAAATCAGAAGGTTCAGCTCCTGAGCAGTCAGTAAGCTCACTCACACAGGTGAGTACAAGATGAGGTGCATCATGCCCCTTGGTGCTGCCATACTGAGGAACTGACAGCATAAAGTTGCCAAGAGAAATTGGCATGAGGCACAGGGTTCTCTGCAGCACCTCTGAACACCTTCCAGGCTATATACTTTTCCAATAAGGGCTGAGGGAAGCCATAAAACTAATCTACATAGAATACATTGGGTAAGTTGTTCTAAGAGAGATAGGAGGGATAGTGGACCAGAAAGGAAGATAATTTAAATCCCATTAGCTATGTGAAATTAATGAGTGAAGCCAAAAATAATCTGGTTATAGAATTTCTGGTTTGTTGGCCTGGTGACACAGCAGCACAACTTCTGTATCACAAAAGAAACAGCATATTGACTACAGAAATCATTAAATGATGCACACCATTGACTGCCACACCAGGTAAGATTTCAGAAAGACTCATCCTGCCTGTCAAACCAAAAGAGTTGCTGTGTCCCAAAGCGAAAGGGACCCTACTGTGCAGTAGGCTGGTCATGACTTTGTACCCATGTAATTTTTCCAGGCACAGAACAAGCTGGAGAAGAACATTAACTAATGTTTTATATTGCTAGTCTCCAGACTGCTTTGAAGATTAAATGGACAAAATTGGTGAGAACCAAGCAAGATCTGGGGAGGGAGCCATAACTGCACTTTAGGTTTTGGTGTTTTGTGTCCTGATGTTCCTTAATTCAGAAGTTCATTTAAGCTTCAGGCACCTGTGAAGAGCTAAAACATTGCAGCTCCCATTTAATGTGGAGGAGATATTTTGGTAAGGACAAAAAAAAAAATCCACATTGAATAAGGTTTGGTCATAAAACCAGAATCTTCTAACAGTTATGACTTCAGCAGACTCTATATAAGAAGGGAAACTCAGAACAGTAAAGCCATAGAATAGCAAGAATGATATACAGAACCACTACTCCCATTTTGTTGGATGAATAAGAATAAAGCATTTGCAACAACAAGCCTTTCCTCAGGTTCCCATTGACTGATTGCTCAGATATTGATCCATGAGGTATAAAAACATACTGCCTGGTGCTGAGGGATACATCTTCCCAATTATAAATAAGTTAACTCTAAGTCCAAGCTAAACATGCTTTGTGTTTCCTTATAGCCCCTTAATGCAATAAGCATCACTGGATATCAAATCAGATCAATTCATCCTAAAATAAATACCTAATATATGCCAGAACAACTGTCCTTTGAAGGTGCCTGTTGATAACTATAAAGGCAATGACTACCTCAGACTTTAGTGTTAAACTGTGAGACACTTAGAATTAGGTGTCACAAATTCCACCCCAAATGCTTCTGTTTGTCACTCTATCTTTAGAGTTATCAGAGTATTAAGAAAATAAATAACTAAATAAAAATTTTTGCAGTGCCAAAATATAGAGCTTTTAATTTCCAGTTTCCAAACTGAATCTAGCCTGAGCCTGAGCAATGTTATTTTGAGGAGACTGTAATGCATTAATCGGATCAAGTACAAGTCATTCTTTCAGGCATAAAGACTAACAAACAGAAAACAGAAGTACTGTATTTTGCTAATCTTCAGGGTGATTCATAAAAGTAATGGGAACATACTGAAAAAAAATGAGTGTCATTAACTTTCACTTAAAGGAAAAATAAATCCTATTTCACAACAGACATGCAAGAAGAGCGGTCCCCCTCAAGTATCATAATTGTCATATGACAGAAAGGCCTAAGAAATCCAAATGCATTTCACCATTCTTAAGTACCTTCTTTCTTCCTTTGCTTTGAAGGAAAGTTAGGCTTTGTGGTTCTCTATGGCACCAGAAACAAAAGAGGTGAATACTTGACAAATGAGCAGAACTAAAATCTGAACAATTTTACCACAGAATTTTTTGGCTGAATTACTTCTATCAACTGTCTGTACAAACCAAAGTTTAATTTAGCAGGGCTCAAGTGTTCTTAGTGAAGATAGCACAGCTGATTACTTTCACATCCAGCCATCCACAAATATTTCAACATGTTGAAAGTTAAGGAAATTTGCTAAAAACCTGAACCCCATGGAATTCATAGCCCCCAAGACATCTGTAACAGGGGGATCTTGACCCTGGAAATGCGCAGTTCATTAGGTTTATTCAGGTGAATAAGTAGCTGAAGTATCAACCCTTGGGCTAAACACTCAATGCACGAGCAGCTGGTGTGTTCTGACAGACGTTCATCAAAACCCTGTTCATCATGATTTTCTTCTTACTACTGTTTTGGTTTTTTTTTTTAATCTCCAACTGCTGTTTCTTCCCACATCATTAGGTGGGAATTCTTTGAGACCTGAATTTGCCTATTTTTGTGTATGTTACCTAAACACAACTACAATGGTCTCAATGATGTGGGTCTTTAAATAAAATGGCAACACAAAATGTAAGTAATTGTAGGTCTTGATGAGTGTGATGGACATCATAATTTAGACTGTCATGAGGATGGCAATGATGACATAAAACATGGTATTCCGGCAGAAGCTTTTTTCTCTTAGCATCAACATTTGAGTAAGAGCATTATCTTTAAAAAGTACGTTAAAGAGAAACATTAAAATTAGGTACACCCTTTACTTTTTTATGACATATTCATTCAGCATGTAATTCAATCCTTAGCAGGAGTATGTGGCTACTCTGTAAAATGGAGATTATACGAGGTACAACAGTTCAGGCAGGATGCCATGACTCTGTAAATCCAATTCCAGGAGAATGGGTTAAACCTCTGAACAATCCTGTCTAAAACATGAGGTGGGGGAGAGAAATTGTCTGATTTTGCAACTTTATTGGCACATCTGTAACTAATAAGAATGGTTTCTGGCATGGTTATGCCTGGCAATCAAGCATCTCCCAAACTACTCCTAGGCGTGACTCAGGAGCAAGCATGTTCCAAGCACCATTTCTAACAGGCAGCCTGAACGTGACCACCCTGTTCTGGAAGGTAGGACAATTTAATAGTACAAATGACAACAAGCTGTGCTGCTGGCCTCAGGATCCCTGAAATGCTTAACTTATCACCATAGCTTGTGTGCCTGATGATGCTAAGGAATCCAAAGCTAACAGAATTCCAAATCTATATGTGTGTATGTCTCTATTAGATTGTATTACCATTATAATATTATTACATTATTATTTTATTGTGCTTTACACAATTATACTTTATATAATTATATATTTTTAGATTAAATTTTTTATTATATTAAATTATAAAACGTAATAATCTAAGATATATAATTAAAATATTGTGAAACTATTACAAAATATTAGGTTATGTTCTATTTGTTACATTATAATCACATGAGCATAAAGTGATATGGTTACTGTTGTGGTTTTGTGTAGAAGATCAGCTGTACATATAAGCACCATCTTTTATGGATTAATTTTTAGTCAGCTTCTCTTCAGCCAGATAATTATTTTTGCTGGAAAGTGATGTACCTCACTTCTGATGGAATGAGGAAATGGAAATGCATATCACTTATATGTGGCTATCTGTTATGTCCATGTTGTTGCAGCTGACTGCAAGTGTATTGGATCTTGAGCACTGAGGAGCAGTTTCCTCAGCATTGGGATTAAAGTTGTGGATGACACCATGACAGAATGAAGAACACACACACTGGTGTAGTATTCAAAAAACGAAATGGTCTGCAGAAAGCACATTGTGCAATATTCTATCTTTAGGCCAGGTGGAATTTCTCCAGAAAATAATCTGGGGACTAAAGGGAATCATAATCTGAATAGGAACTTAATTTTGTGCAAAAAAAAAACAGATGTATGAGCAGACAGACAACAAATCAGAGGCATGATTGATCTTCTTTACTCAGCACTGTAAATACCACAGCTGAACTATTGTATCCAGGTACCTACCAGCTACTGTAGGTAGACACAAACCAATGAGAAAAAAATTCTGCAGGGCACAATGGGGCTAGCAAAAGTCTGGAAAGCATGACCAATCAGGAAAAAATGAAAGAACTGAGGCTGTTAAGTCTAGAGTTTTAGAGAAGAAGTGATAATAGTATTCAAGTATCATCTGGAAGAATAGTGCGGATAGGGGAATAATGCGCATCCATATCTATGAAGAATAGCACAAAGATTAACAGGTTTTAAATTTCAGTTAAGGACATTTAGGTAAGATTCTAGGGGAAAAAAGGATTGTTTAGTGGTAAGGATACTTTCACATAGAATCAGACTATCTGGGGAGTCTGCAGTATCTCCAACAATGGAAGTTTTTAAGAACAAGTTAGACAAATGTCTACCAAATGTTTAGATAATGCTTACTTTGCCTTGGAGCTAAGAGATGGATAACTTGAGCCCCATTTCTGTCAATGCTATAATTGTAGGGTGTTTCCCCTTACTAAAAGGTGTGTTCCATTTTTAACAGTGATCAAACTCCACTGGATTCTGAGAAGGTCTGACTTTGAGAAGAGACTTTAGGCCACTTTTACTATTCTCATGAAACTTGGACAGTGGGACATGAACATAAGTGAGGCTGAAGCTGATAAAACTGCTGGAGCAGAGGTGAAAATGCCTGAGGATTTAAATGACAACTGAAAAACATGAAGGAAAGTCCCTTTCAGGTGAGAAGAGACCAACAGCTGTGCCATATTGTTATGGGCATATGTATCAGCATGGTATTTGCATAAATGCAGATGTCCCAACGGAGTACTGGAACACAAAATGACAACTTCAAACTGAAGCTAGTCATTTTACAAATTATCATATTTTGTCGAATCATTGGAACACATGCCCTCCTCTTGCCTATGTCTACTTACTGTTTGCTCATCTGCTTTCATAAATGCAGTGAACTTTCTCAGCCTTCCCAAAGCAGACCTGCTTGTGATAATCATAACTGTCTAATAATACATAACATTTCCATCCTTAGATAAGTCCATCGTGCTCTGTGACAATATTCAACATTCAGTCAGCATTCACATTATGCTATTCACACTTTTATGACATTGAATATTTGTCTTCTTTTTTCTATACAAGGAAAAAGTAGGCAAGAGTGGCTTTCGAATAGTCTAAGCTTGGAAAGGGAGGTGGGACAAAGCCAAGTGAAACAGTGACTTCCAGATCTTAAGGTTCAGTCTTGTTGCACTTTCTGTAAGTCTGGGCAATATCAGAACCTGAAAGGAAGCAGAACTTCTTCATGTATTTTTAAATTGTTATAATGTGTCACACAGTTTATTGTTCAGGTCATATCAGCACTGGCTTTTAATTTTAAAAGATTTTGGTTTGTTTTTTTTTTTTCTTTTAAAGCCATTGTTATCTAGTTGACAGTTTATGGAACGTGTATGTAATAAAAGTGAACAGGAGGCCATGCTTACCTGAGTTTTACTTTCATTTTACCTTTAAAATTTTGCCTCCAGCCCTTGGGATTGATCACAGGATCTTGCCATCTCATTCATAAAACCTTGATTTGCTTAGAGGGCTGCTGAATGTGAAAGTGAAATCTGCCCCTTGGTCTGTCTTGATGAGTTTTTCTTTGGGTTTTTGGAGGGTTGAATGACAGCAAACAGGCAAACCACATTCATCTTTAGAAATCCTGACAGCCTTCAAAGGAAATATTGCAAATAAATTCACTTAATTACTACACAATTATTATATTAGTGTGCCTCAAACTGACATGTCATGAAATTATAACTTTCAGGAAAACTGTAAGTAAACGAAATAAAGAGAAAAAAACCCAAAACAGTAAAGTAATAATGATGATGGAAAATGATGAGTTGCAAAACAAACTGAAGGAGAATTACGCCATGACAAAGATAACATTAATACCACTTATTGGGTACCCCTTAGTTTACATGTTAATAGTATCATAATACTGAGTACTCCAAAGAATATCTGTTGTGTGATTCAGGATGCAACAATGCTGAATTCTCAAAGGAGTACAGTAATGTAATAATTTCATTATTTTTTGAATCTAAATTAAACATGCCACAGGGACTAAGAGAGATGAAAATTGGTAAAGAGAATTATAATGCTAAGCATGTTGAAAATGATAAAACTTTGTGAATTTTCTCAACAGATCTCTAGGTAATTACAGATGTGATTTAAGATTTCCTTTTTCAGATGAGAGGTGGACAGTTAGAGAAAGTTGTATATAGATAGGTACATCTCTTATGTCCCAGCTGCCACACAGTCATTGGGTTGTTATTGAGAGCTGGTCATCAGAACGAAGCACCACACTTAAGACACCTATAACATTCTTATGTGATTGAGCTTATTTCTATGGGAACAAACAGTATGTCTACAGACTTGCAACACTTTTCACAGTATTAAAAATATCTCTGTGTCATCATCTCTTCTTTCTTAAACAGCTGAAAGGAAATAACAACAAGAGCCCTTAAGAACCAATTTTTTTTTAAGAACATATTCCTGCTCACTCACAAACTCTATTACATAGCCTTATATTAATTTACATCACTGTTTTGCTAATATCAAAGAGCCTACTTGTGAACAAGATGCTTGTGAGCCTGAAGTGAAATTGAGAAGAGGGTGTGAAGGAATTATCTCCAGGAATATATGAGCCCATAAAGTGGTGCCTAGGAGTGCCTCTGGGTGATGGAAGAGAATTGCCTGCACTGTGAACCTCTTGGGGCAGTCTTGGGCACATTTCTGGCCCATGTCTACAAGAAGTTTCCCAAACCTTTCCCACACCCATTTTGGGTATTAAAACATTCATTAAAATAAGAGACCATTTTCAGCAGGTGGTTTAGGTACAGCCTCCTGTTTTGGATGGTAAGTCAATAGTATAGGTGTTAGCCAGTCTGAGACAGTTTGTCTAAGTGTCTGGAAAAGTTACAATTTTAATGTACTCCTTTTAATTAACTACTATAGACTTAGCTGGTGCATACTTGGCTTTATTTCTGAAAGGATTTTACATGACTTCTGCCTTTTTCTTCCCAAAGTAAGATGCCCTAGACTTTAAAGGCATCATCAGCCTGAATGTTTTATATCTATTGTTATTGACAATTTTCATTGTTTATAGTCAGAATCCATTTTTTTTTCTGTTTTTATTTTTGGTGGAAAATTCCTTTGCTAAAGTGTTAGTTTTTTATTGATTTGCCCAGATGAAAAATGCAGGTGACAAATAATTATTTTAATTTATTTATTAATCTTTAGACAGGACAGATTCTTAAGTAACAGAATTCCCAGCAGTGTTATGATTAAAATTATCTTTAATAATATAGTATGTAGCAATATTCAGGTAAATCTGTTAACAGCTCACGAACCACCTAGTGTAGTGAAATATAAGAAAATATGAAATTATGTCTTTTGGATATCTAAGTATTGCCAAGGAAAATATTAAAAGGCTTGTACAGAGTAAAGTAGACAGAAAGGTGTTGAGTCACTGGCTTGTATGCTCAGATCTTAATTTCTCAGAATTTTAAAATGTTAAATTCCCTGAAGCAAAAAGAAATATAAGCATAATAAAATGGAAGAGAACATTTATGTGTATAAAATGTAAAATAGTATCTGGGAATCTCAAAGTAATAGAAAAACTTGACAAGATAATTAACTCTTCCATAATTCTTCATTCATATTTGAAAACTTACTTTGTTATACAATAAACTCAGTTGAGTAGGAATAGCATCAATGATAAAACAGTGAAATTGAGAGTATTTTATTGATAAAGTGAGATAAATAATGTATAGTGGGTAAAAACCTTAAAGATATTGATGAAAAATTCCATGGTTATGAAGGTTAAATAGTAGATGAGGGTACTCTTCAGATTCAGCAGAAAGAAAGTTTCTTAGGAATAGCAAGAAGAGGTAAAGAAAGTAATCACTCCCACTGTATAAAATGAAGAGGGATTTAATGCATGTTTTCTTCTGTATTTGATATAGCTATATCATTCAGTGGCAACAAAATACTTCTGATACTGTCCATGTCCAGTATACATAAAGTTAAACTTTTTAAAGCTAATCTTGATAATTGGCTATTAGTGTTTAAAATAAAAAGGGAAAATAATTTTTTTCATGAACGTTTATTTAGAGGGCCAGAAAATAGGTCAGAGTCAGCACTGGTTTCAAGGAAACATCAGCCTGCTGGGTGAGTTTATAAAGAATTAAAGGATGGAACCATAGTGAATGCCAGTCACCACAGTGAGATGGAAACACACACTATCACATAAACACATCCTTGTCTTTTGATAGAAATCTAAAATTAAAATACTTGTGTTTATATAAAAAATCTTACTTAGACATGCCATTTTTATAACACTAAAGAAGAATGGACCTATAACTAATCAATAAAACCCATCTAAAGATTATATTATATACACAAATACATGCAAGGGAAACAGACCTGAATAGAGGAGGACATTTTGACATAACAAAAAAAAAACATTAGAAGAATAACCAGTGACTGAATGCTGAAGCTAGATTACAAGAATTACTCATAATGACTTATCAATACACTTTAGTTTGAAATTGTTGTAGTGGTCTTCTGTAATCTCATCTTGAATCCAAGAACCGAGATTCTTGTGGTTCTTCTGGAATCTTTTAAGTTCCTTCCTAATCAGACAACACTCACTTATATGAAATGGTGGTTCTAGCACATCTCTGACCCGCAATCACATTCCCACAGGCATATTTTCAAGTCTTTAAAAACAGGGAAGTTTTTCACCCTGAGGAAAAACATGGCCATAAAGACTACGTCTGAGAAGAGGACTGCTGCTCTGTTAAAGTTATGTCATACCCAGGCAATACTGCAAACTTTAAGCAGAGAAAGCATTGTAAGTAAGGAAAAGTATAACTGGAAAGTATAATGAAAACTAAAGTGTTAAGCTAAGGTTTGATGGGCTTTTTTTTTTTTATTATTTAACTTCTTTTTCACAGAATGAAGGTAAATTATGAAATAATTTGCCTGTGAAACAATGCAAGTCATAATTAGCATATGCTAGTCTACTTAGCTGCAGAAGTGAAATGTTTGTAATTAGCTGTCATCGGTCTAGTTACTTGAGCATTAATAACATTTGTTTTCTAAAAGTTTTGGAGAAACCTATTTCTTCATCTGAAAAGTAACACCCTTTTTTAAATTCAGATTTTTTAAGAGATGTTCCTTGACCTTAGTTTTAATCATCATTTATCATCTATCTGTTGCTAATTTAAGAAAAAAAATAATTGCTTGAGTATGAATCCTGTCAACTCATTTAGTATCCTCACCGTATTTACCATTTATTCCAAGGCAAAAATCTTCAGATTTGAACTGTCACTGCAGTTAAGTTGACAGGTTATATTTGTTATGTCAGTTTTAGATTTTAAATATTGATAAATACAAACATTCAAAATCATTAGGAAGCTGTGAATTTTAAAAACTTAAAGATAAATTCATTGCATTTATAAAATAATGCATTCTGCTATCTTTTATGTACCTTTTAGTTTTAGTGTGTAAGCCTTAGGTTTTTTGCTTTTTACCTATACCTGTAAATATTTTATCTTTCTTTGTGTTTGCTTGCCTTCCCTTTCCCTGCCTTGCTCTGCCTTTTCTGCTCTTTGCCTTACTTTCTCCTTCTCCTTTTCCTGAATGTCCCCAGGGTAGGTGAATTTCACAAGTACTGAAGTGCTGGAGAAGCTGAGCTGTTCAGAAGTCTCACACGATACTGTGCAAGCTGGCAAGTCCATTCTATTCCTACAAAAGTTATTTTGGTGGGTGAAATCACCTGAAAACAACCCAAAATCTGACACTGTGAGTGGTGTTTCTTAGTCAGCTAAATGACAGCAAAGGTTTTGTTCTGGTTTTCCTAATGAGTCAAGTGACACATCATATCTTCTATATTCGGCTCCAATGAACTGATGTCATGAGCACTTCAATAAGCCAGGTTCAACACTTACGAGATTTTGAGCTTATATGATAGAAGTAAAATGTGATCAGGGTAGCATGAATTTGCGACCACTGATGTGAAGGATGAAAGGATATTTTTTTTCCCAGCACTGGCTAAAAATTTCTCTAGTTACTTTGGAAATTTTAGGCCACTGCCTGAAAATTACACTTCCTGAAACAGAAATGCAGCACTGCTCATCCAGCCTGTCAACTGCTACAGACTTTCCAGAAGCACCACTCTCTAAAGTTGTCAACAGTGTATTTTACTAAGATATACAGTTAGCAAGGAAGCAGGTAACACAGAGATAGCCTGTATTCAGCACAAGACACGCACAACCCTTCTCCAAATTGTTAGACACAGCTGTTCACCAGCAAACCAAACTGTTAGCAATGAAACCATGGAAGAATAGGGTGTTTCAAATTTCCAGAACAAGCCTGCAAAAGACATTGTGAGACTGCAGCATGGAAAATATGGCCTTTGGAGACTCCTACTCATGCAAACAATCACTGGACTACATGAAATTTAGAAGTAAATTATTAGAGTTGGAAGAATACAAAAGACACTCCAATTTCAGGGTTTCCCTACCATAATTCTGGGATTAGAGGTCCAGGCTTTAACATCATCAGCATATGTCAGGCTGTCTCACAGTTTTCTTGTTAAAATATAACCTATTATTTTTATATTTGTTTAACAAACAGTAGCCAGGAAATTCTTTTAAACTTCTGTTACTCACACAGTATTTCCTTCTCCTCAGATATTTAAGAGACTTGTTCTTAAACAAGCAGAGAATAATTCTTCTGTTCATGTTTTGTCTGTCCCAAATAGTGCAAGGTTTGTTGATTTCTCTTTTCACATCTGGGACAGAGAAGTTGAATTCTGCATTGAGTAAGTGATGAGTGCACTTTGGCCTGGAAGTGTTCAGGCTGCTTATTCAGTGAATATGTTCAGACTAGGGAGATGAGTAAGTATCTAGCTTCAAATACTTGCTGTTAAAAATAAAATAAATGAAAAAAAACCTTATTTTTACAACACCTATTTACAGCAGAATGGTTTTCATTGGATTCAAAACGTACCTTATTCTTGGAAAGCAGATAAAAATCTAAAACAGAAGGCTCCTTTAGTGTTAGATATGTATTCAGGCACAATAAAAGAAACTACCCTTGCTGCCTACCTGCCTTTCATTTACTAAAATAGCCTATACTTTCAATGTTTTCACTCAATAAATAAATTAAATCATGAAGATTTTCAGGCTGGTCCTGGTTCTAACATACTAATAAAAACCCATGGCACAACAACTATCTACCTTTAGCTATCAGCTGGGTTTTCCAAAGTTGATTAAACAACCACTATCCCTCGGAATATGTTATTTGCTTCAAATGCAGGTGTTAACTGGCATACAATACAAAGGTACTAATCAAGTATTTGTAAAAATCAGGCAAGTTTCTCTTATCACATAGAGTATTTCTTGTCTGCATTTTAAAGAAAACGGTTCACAAGGTCATATTGACCAAGCATTGCAGGAATCAACAGGGAGAGACTCAGGGACTTGTGTTTCCTCAAATAAGTGATTTTTTGTTATTTTTTGTTTTGGTTTTGTTTCCATTTTGTTTTGGTTGGTTGGATGGTTTGTTTCTTTTTAAAAAAAAAAAAAACCTTTCACCGTCTGTTTCTTTCCATTTTTCAGTGTTGATATAAGCAGTGTGTGTTTATTAACTATTCTGTTTTGTAAGTAGAAGGTATTTACACAAAGACAATATTTAAAAAACAAACAAGCAAACAAAAATCAGTCTGGCTAGCTGATGTAGGATAGGAGAACAGTATCATAAATATCCAAATTTAGCAAAATCATGTCTCTAATTTACATGCAACATTAGCTTTTCATGTCTCTTCATAAGTACAAGTCAAAAAAGATACATGTGGATCTATGAAAACCAGTATCCACTACAGGCCCATAGTGTTTGACAATTTCCATCAAGAGAAAATGAAGTAGAGGTGCACTTCTGCTTTCAAACTCTACTCAGTACTAAAAGCAGTTTCCCTCCCTTTTTCTTTATGTAAGTAATTTGGGTTGGTTAGTGCCTGGCTCTTCTACTGTCCTCAATATCTCAGAAGGGCTGGGAAGGAGGTTGCTGGTGACTATCAGAAAAGAGTCACCAGTATCTGCTTCTGTTTTTGTTTGGTTGGTTTTGTGTTTTTTTGGTTTTTTTGTCTTCTATGGTTGCAAACAGATCACTAGACTACCTGTCCCTCCTGTGTACAGTCTCCTTCCATGGGGTTTTCCTCATTGCATGCTCTCTCGTTCTGGCACTAGAAAGAAAGGACTTGGTGCAAGGTAAGAGGGAATGTCGTTTTGAGGGCTGACACATACACACTCATAAAAAAAAGAAAATATTAAAAAAAGAAAATATTAAAAAATAAAAGGAGAGGTGTGTGCTAAAGGATGAGAGATTGGGAGGTGAATGGAAACTTGCAGAGGTAAAGCTGAAATGTGGTTAGTGAAGGAGTAGGCAGTGGCTGCAGAGACCATGCAGCTCTGTAGAAGCAGTGAGCTGGCAGAAATTTAGGCAGCTCTGAAAGATGAGGTAGAAGGAGGTGTGAGGGTGAGAAAGGTGTTCATAGCTGAAAAGGCTAGAGTGAAGGAGGCAGCTGAGCTCTTAGTCTTGTCTACAGAACTGATTGTGAAGATGATAGACCAGGGAATCTCTGGAAAATTGATCTGGATCCTGTCCTGAGCAGCCTGGTTTACCACTGCATCTGGGCCCAACTTGGAAGCTGGCCCTGGTTTGAGTGGGTCTTGGATCAAATGATCTCCAGAGGTCCTTTCTAACCTATTATGTGTTATTGTGATTTTAATAGGCACTGTCATCTAGTTGGGATACATCCTTGAGTCAGATTATAGAAAGGAAGTCCATTCCCTCTTAAAATAAAGAAACATGGAGTAGCATCTCGCGTTACCTGTTTTTTCACAGGTGTCTGAGGATCCTCTGATAATCCTCATTCCTTCCATGCACAACTGATTGCCTTCACATCATTCCCAACCTTCTCCTTATTCCATGATCTAGAAATGTCCTTTCTAGCCTTCTCCATCCTCTAATGAGAGCTTTAGGAAGCTTCCAAATGGAAAAATCTCGGGTTTATGTCTGTTGTGGAGTTCAGCTACTTGGGTTCATGGGCACACTGGGTGCAGTTTTTGACCTGAATTGTGACTGTCAAGAAGACTTCTAAGCTCCTAGGTTCAGATATTCTTCCTGGTCACATCCCAGCCCTTCACAAGTTTTCAATTGATTGCTTCTGTGGCTGTAGCTTGTGTGGCAGAGATAATTCAGAAAACAACAGCTGCATTTGTAAAGAAGTATGCAATAATTTTTATACGTTCTTATTCTTCAGTACAAAAATGTTGATTCTTTATCCTCTGGTGGGTTTTGTTTATCTAATTAAGTTAATGACACAGAACAAGTAATACAAAATATTTTGTTTTGTTTCTCTAGATTCAAATAAGGGATAAACCAAGGGATAATCCTGGGTCTTCTCTCCAGGAAAGAAAATAATGTCAGCTGCAAGAGAAGAGTGAGAAATTAGTGTAGCTGCTTCCAATTTTAATTGTGCCATTCTGCATGCAAGTGGTTTTCTGACCCAGAACCTGTCAAATTATTCAGATTTTAACATATTTTCAAAATTTGACAAAGACCAGGCATGGTTTGGATTTTAAAAAGGCAATAGCAATTGAAGTAGGGGAAAAACAAGCAAACAGGAAACACATCTGATGCTCTGTCAGTCTGTCCAAGAATTCAGTATTCCCTGGTGGTCCTTATAATGATAGCTCAGATGTAATTAAGGATATTAAAGGTTCTTGGGGAACAACCTGCTCTGTGTTACAGTGTCTAATCCTTGTAGATAGCTGCCTAGGGACTATTCAACTCCAAATCATGCATTCTGCCTGTCCATAGAGTATCCAGAAAACAATAAGATGAAAAGGACCCTCCTGAGCAATCCCAGGGGTAGAGAAGTAGAACCATGTCACCTGAGAGCATTTGGCTGAGAGGTTGAGATGAACACTTTCTCTCCTACCTGTATCTCAGGCAGATATATCATCCTCCTGTAGATCAGCAGCTGATTTAACTTAGGTGTCTAAGTATTTCATGTTTTAGCATCCAAAGCTGCCTCTAGGACTGTCTCACGCTTCATGTGTCTCTCATGGTCATTTGTGTGTTTGCCATCTTTGGGCAGGTGACCTGCTTTCAGCACTTCTGAGACAACAGATGGCCAGCAATAGATATTAAGGATGTTTAGTGTTCCTGGTAAAAATTCAGCTCAGTAAAGGTAAGAAACATTCCCCTCATACCCATACAATACTGTAGGTCCTGGGCTCCGAGCGGTTTGGTAGCTGCGGGTGAGGGCTGGTATGTAACACTAACCTGGGGGAGAGCAACACCTGAACTAGCTTGAAGCACGTTGTCCCTGGATGCATGGTGGGATATAGCACCTCACGGCATCTTCAGCTCAGACTCTGGGGTGAGCATGGGTGTGCTAGTAGTGCTGTCTAGCATGCATGGAGCACAGGACTACAATACTACTTTGTTGCTTCCAGCTTCTTTGCAGCTATGCCAGGGATTTCCACAAGATTTTGTGTGTTTGCAATGACCTGTCTAAATGCCATAAGAGCATCTTGCATAGGAGTCTAGGGAGGCAATATATTGGAGATTTGCCAATGTCAGAGGCTCTTGGATTCCAGCATCAAAGCAGGTATGTTGTCGTATGCGTCCGAGGACTGATCTCATAATCTGGTAAAGCCATTTAGTCAGATACCTGGATGCATCTACAAAATCTGGGTTTTACTTCCATATAGCACTTCATCTTACCCTTTCAGTGGCAATCCTGGACCATATTTTTCCTTAACTAACCATACGATTCTGCAGACGTAGCTTTCCACAGAAATGGGATTTTCTCACATAACCACAAACAAACTTGACAAATTAGGTCAGACTTGTAGACAGCTCTTTTCCTGTGTTGGAATGAAGGTGCTTGAAATTAGAGAAAAATATGGTAAGTGATGTAAAATGTATTGCTTGTTGATGAATAGAGGATATATGCAGTCGTGGCACGTTGCAAGTAGATGCTACAATAATATTGTTTTCCTTCATGGGGGGAAATGGATTTCATGAATGAGTTACAATAAATTCCCATAGACTAAGACTTCTGCAATCAGTGCTTTCATAGGATGGCATGTTTGTTTACATTGTCCTTTGCCGTGATCTGTGCATTCATAATGTTTTCTGTGTAGTGTCAATATATCCATGTTCAAATGTGACCTGAGGTTGGTAAGAGAACTGAACTAGCAGTACCAAAACTGCAGATTCTCTCCCTCTCTCCTCAGTAGCTTTTGTAGTGACATTTGAAGACTTCCAGCTCACCCAGGTTTAGCGTTACAGTTGTTCTGAAGGTTGAGGCCCATAAATATTAAGCATGAGCACTATATTTTTTTTCCAATTCATTTCCTGTGTCAGGTGATAGAAAACTACCAAAAAGCTTTGTATGAATTTTTGCTTTAGTAGGTCTAAATATGAATGGAGTATGTTTTTAATTATTGTACATACAGCCCTCCCCTACTTACTCCCTGCTCCCAGGTAAAAGAAAAAGTTACTTTTCTTGAATCATCTCAATAGCACTGAAAAATTTCCATGCCACTGCATAGTTATCTAATAAAACTGCAAATGCCTGATCAAACAAAGTGAACCTTCTGGTTTTGGAACAAAACATCTTCTCACAAGCAGATCAGTACACTACAAAAATACATATGAACAAATTCTTACTGTGCCTCTGAAAGGAAGGTGAACTGTGTAGAAAAGTGAATTGATGCAGGTATTTGTTTCTGAGGAAAAGATGCAATAATTATCGAGTTGGGATGAGTACTTGTAGGAAAGAGGCATCTGACATTGAAGTACTAGAGAGAGCTCAGAGAAGGGCAAAGAAGCTGGCGAGGGGTCTGGAGCACAAGCCTCATGAGGAGTTGCTGAGGGAACCGGGGCTGCTCAATCTGGAGAAAAGGAGGCTGAGGGGAGACCTTAAAACTCTATAGAACTACCTGAAAGGAGGTTGTAGCATGGAGGGTGTTGGTCTCTTCTCTCAAGTAGCAAGTGATAGGACAAGAGGAAATGGCCTCAGGTTGTGCCAGGGGAGGTTTAGATTGGATATTAGGAAAAAATTCTTCACGGAAAGGGTTGTCAGGCATTGGAACAGGCTGCCAGGGGAAGTGATGGAGTCACCATTCCTGCAAGTGTTTGAAAGGCATTTAGACGAGGTTCTTAGGGACATGATTTTGTGCTAGAGTTTGGTTACGGTTGGACTCGATGATCTTGAGGGTCTCTTCCAACCAAAATGATTCTGTGATTCTGTGATTCTATGTTTTAGAATGTGACTGGTAACCTCTATCAACACATACCAGATGATCATGCACCAGAAAAGAGAGAGGTCATATAAAAAATATAAGGACATTACTCAACCTGTGAGATTTTCTTACACATTGGTTTTTATTGAGTTAAATTATGCAAATTATACATAACATGCATGTGTGATTTTTATGTGTAACACTTGCACCTGTGAGACTACACACCAGTGTACGTAATCTCCCTCTCACCCATTGCTGACAAAAGCAACAGTGGGTAAACCCATGCATTTATTCCACAAAAACAGAGTGGCATCAGACACAAACATACTATAAAAATCTGGCATTTGAGAATGTCTCTAGCCTTTCATCATTACTACTGCCAGCAGGATGCAATGTAAAACCTTCTGAAAAGGAGTGTAATCAGAAAAATGCACAGAAGATTATACTAACAATTCGGGATAAATAGGCTCTTGCCATGAAAATCATGTCAGTGTTGAAAGAACATGTTCTTTTACAATAACTTTGTGATGATTCATTATTTTACAAGAGCAACTGGAGTGGGGATTACAATAATGGTACCAATGACAAAAGCTGTTCAGTATACATATTTATGTTTTGGCTTTTTTCAACCAGCAGTGGAATAGCATAACCCTGGGGTTAAGCCCAGTGCCAGAAGAGCTCTTGAAATCTCCAGTTGATCCCATTATGTGAGATGACAACAAAGACTGTCAGTGATGTTTCAAGAAGCAAGTATGGATACACTTATGAAAAGCAGACATTCAATTAGCTTTGCTGGAAGGTTACAGATGTACAGAAATTACCAGCTCTGCCTCAGAATCTTGGCAGATAGATCATGTACAGATTACATGGACACCTTAAAGGAGCTACTCAAAAGCAATTGTTGTTATTCCTGTGCATGCTGTACTTTAGAAACATTCATTTGGGTGATGGTAAAGAAGGCAAATGATGTGCGCATGACCTCAAAGTACACCACAGAAGCTCTGCTCCTGAGTGTAGTGAGTTGAATAGTTTCCTGAGATGCCAAGTCAACAAAACTGTGATTAAAAAAAAGAAAACCTGTGACTTTGTACTTTTCAAGTTAAGCAACTTGTTCAGAATTCTTCCCAAGGACATTTTCCTCTTACTTATCTTTATTTATGCAATGAATAAACATATTCTGATTTACTACAATATACAAACAAACCTACTGATTGACTAGTGTCTTGTTACAGTTTTATTGGGGCTACTGAACTGTTAGAAATGTGAGGAGAAGGGATCTGTAGGTAAAGTCAGTGCTGTTTTGCTCAGAAAACAAGGTAAGAATGACTTTACATCATCAATCTAAAGGGTGATTTCAGCAGAGGCCAGTAGTGGATGCTTCTGAGAACACCAAAATCCTAGCAAGTATGGACTGACCCTTTCACTGGCACATTGTGCTAAATTTCAGCAATCCGATTCAGGACCTTTATGACCTAAAATTTATCTGGACCATCACGTCTAATATGCATCAATGGATGCCTTTCAAGATTATATCTATTCTTTTTTTTTTAACACATTAGTAGTTTTGATGTTCACAGAGCGTTTTGGAAATAAGCTCCACAATTTAAAAACTATTTCATTCTCTTAGTGTGCATGACCCAAGGATTTAATGCATTTATATGGAGCATGCTTGTTTGTTCTTGAAGTGCAACAAAGCTTGGGAACAGCTGAATGCAGGTAAAGCAAATGTAACTTGCATTAGTGCTAGAGAAGTTACATCCTTATAAAGTAAATGAAGCACTAGCTGTGTGTTTCTTTACAGGCAATCTCAATATGTAGTTCAAGGCAGGTTATTCAGTTACTTTGGTCTTTTATATAAACAAGAATTCTCACTTTTTAAAACTATTTATATGTTGTGGAATATATTTATGTCCAAATTGACTCACAATCCCTTGATAGCTTTCCACCTCAAGAGTTTCAAAAAATTTTGTGGGGGCAA
This sequence comes from Columba livia, assembly GCF_036013475.1. NCBI lineage: Eukaryota > Metazoa > Chordata > Aves > Columbiformes > Columbidae > Columba > Columba livia. The sequence continues at coordinate 35,512,049 of NC_088604.1, read as the reverse complement.
GTGAAGGTCTAAAACTTGGCTACCACAATCTTTCTCTCTGCCACTAACATGTAAGAGGTGATCTGGTTAGCATTGTCTCTAGCTCGGTTTGACCACTGAGGACAAAAAACATCTGGGTTACCCTAGGAGGCCTTTGGTCATAGTCCAGTAACAGACTCATGGCCAAATGCATTACCAACTTTGTAGTTCACAAATAATTAATGGCCATATAAATGTTAAGCTCCAGCCCCTGTGGGTTTAACTTTTCCATGTCAGCTGAAGGATGCTAGCAAGAGCATTGTTTGTACTAAATATTTGATGACATTCAAAGGCTGACTTATTTCCTCCTCCCTAGAAAATATAGACAAGAGAAGATTGCTGAGCATACATAAGAGATAAAAGCTGTTACAACCTTGTTTCATAGTGCTTGGCTGTGGCCATTGGTTCCTAACACAGACAGGCAGAAAGTTCCTAACACAGACAGGCTGAAAATTAGTTCTTTTCTGAAAGACCACACGTATCTCTAGCTACACTAGAAAATTAAGAAGTACCAGGGAGTGTTTCCCACTGGATCTGGACTCTATAGTTATTCAGTTGTCCTGGTACAGTTTTAGCTTAGACCAATTAGCAGCCTTGCAAGTAATTCCTGAGCATAGTTTGTTAGCTAGAGAGCACCAGAAACCACTCCTAATAACAGTCTAGATGTATCCATTGTATTGGGGCACAGTAGGACTGCTTAATATACTACACACAAAGTAATTCTGTACCTCAGTATTGGAGAGAAATCAAACATTAATTCAATTTTCTAACACAGATGGAGCTTTCTCATGGCAGCTTGTGACATGTACTTATTTAGGGCTCCCCCTCGGATTATCAATGCCTTTAGAAAACATTCTGGAGGAATCAGGTATTTTTTATGAGTGCTGGAGTGTGATTCAGTTCACTCTTGAGCTGGCTCCTGGTGACTTGTTTACTAGTTAGTTAGCACCTTGCTGTATTGGCTAGATCCTCACTGACTACAAAGGGAGCATAAAGATCTACATTTAGATATGTCAATCAAGATCTGAATCCTGTCTTCCTGTCTACTACAACTTGGCAACACCTTTATGGTGATTTTCCTCTGACCTTTGTTGATTTTTGTCTACAGTGCTGCCTATTGATATTATGCTGAGAGGAGTCCAAATTTCTGTGTTTTTCAACAAGACACACGTAATATCTTTTGAATAAATTCTTAAAGAATTTTAGCTTTTAAACATAGCCATTCTTGTTAAATTTGTATCTGCATATTTAGCTTAGCAGAGAGACTCCAGGATGTGCAGTGGCTGTTCAAAGTGTGCTTTTCTAAATAAATAGAAAATTAAAATGGTTGCAAATATATTTCTGCAAGAGGGATTACTTGAGAGACCAACAGCATTAAAGGCTAATATTCCTAATACCATTTTCATGCCACAAATAATTAAATTAAAAAAAAAAAAAAGTTTCATGCCTTAAGGAACACAAGCATTAAAATTTCTGGTTTGTGGTGCAGGTGGAAAGAACTCTTATTTCATACTTTCCACATACAGCACAGACTGTAACTCAAATGGTGCAATATTATCCTGGAACAGTGAAAGGAATTCCATGGGAAATATAGCTTCACAAGGCATTTTACCTGGGGCCGAACTCATAATCTCTTCTACTGATACAAACTGTTCTTTTTTGTACTGTTTCATCTGAGGCATTTCATCTGCATTTCCAGTGCTTTACTCAGGGGAAACCTGAACTCCAATACATGAAAATGTAAAACAAAACAGCCCTAAAATGTATAATCTGTCTGTAGAGCTAATAAAAGTATTTTCCTTAATGTGACTTCCATAAAACACTAAAGCCTCCTCATTTGTCTAAGTTTGTACACCAAAAGCTTCCCAGAGATGTTGCTCCCACTAGAAATGGAGAGTTTAAAGCCTCTGAAGTGCAAATAAAATATGAATCCAGTAAAGTGAGTTGCTACACATTTCTTCTGTTAGGTGAAAACTTGTCCTTTTAGCTATAATATATTCTTTGTTTCTTTCCGGTTTTAAACGAGCAGTATTTTCATCCTAAATTCTTCAGTGACAGTAACGGTAACTGAAATCTGCAGTTATTCCCAATATAATATAAAATATGATCTTCATAGAACAATTTTCCATAATACAGTCATGTCACTGTCCTGAGGAAAGGTAACATCGTTACAGGTGAAAAACATGTTTATTATTACGGGCCAATTTTCATCCAGGTCACAGCTCCCAAAATATCATGTTTCTTCTGGTTGTTTGCATACTATGATGAGGAGAACATAAGTAAGTATGTATGAGGACTGTGAGCTGAGCACATAAAAGGTGCAAGTAGATGGTTTACCTGGTGGCTGGTAATTTATCTGATAGTTGTGGTTAAATCTAAATCAAAAAGTAGAATTTGTAGACACATATAAACTGAATTTATACTAATCTAATTCATAACTGTTAAATGTTAAAGTAGAAATCTGTGCAAGAAAACTTGTTGTGTGTTGACCCTGGCTGGACACCAGGTACTCATCAAATCTGTGCTATCACTTCCCTCCTCAGCTGTACAGGGGAGAGAAAACACGATGAAAGACTTGTGGGTCGAGATAAGGACAGGGAGATCACCTGCCAGTTACCATCATGAGCAAAACAGACTCGACTTGAGGAAAATTAATTTATTACCAATCAAACCAGAGTAGAATAATGAGAAATAAACCCAAATCTTAAGTCATCTTTCCCCCCACCCCTCCCTTCTTCCTGGGCTCAGCTTTACTCCTTATTTCTCTACCTTCTCCCTGCAAATAACACAGGAGGATGGGGAATGGGGGTTGTGGTCAGTTCATCGTGTTGCCGCTTCTGCTCCTGCTGTTGCCTTCTCAGGGAGAGGACTCATGCTCTTTCCTGGCTCCGGCTTGGGGTCTGTTCTATGGGAAACAGTCCTTCATGAACTTCTCCAACATGGGTCCTCCCCACAGACTGCAGTTCTTCACAAACGGCTCCAGCGTGGCTCCATTCCATGGGGTGTAGTCCTTCAGCAACAGCCTGCTCCAGCCTGGGTCCCCCACGAGGTCACAAGTCCTGCCATCAAACCTGCTCCAGCCTTGGCTCCTCTCTCCATGGGGCCACAGGTCCCACCAGGAGCCTGCTCCAGCACAAGTTCTCCCTGGAGTCACAGCTTTCTTTAGGCATGCATCTGCTCTGTGTGGGGATCTGGTGTGAGGTCTTCCCTGGGCAGCAGGTGGGTATCTCCTCAGCCAACGACCTCCATGGGCTTCAGGGAGACAGCCGGCCTCACCATGGGCTGCACCATGGGCTTCAGGGGAATCTCTGCTCCAGTGTCTGGAGCACCTCCTGCCCTCTGCTTTCACTGACCTGGGTGTCTGCAGAGTCATTTCTACCACATATTCTCACTCCTCTCCTCCAGCTGCTGTTCCCCAGCAGTTTTGTTCTTTTTCTTTTTTCCTCTTCTTAGCTATGTTACCTCAGAGGTGCTGCCACCATCACTGATGACCTCAGGCTTGGCCAGCGGTGGGTCTGTCTTGGAGCTGTCTGGCATTGGAGTTATTGGACACAGGGAAAGCTTATAGCAGCTCCTCAGAGAAGCCACCCCCATAGCCCCCCCACTACCAAAACCTTCCCACACAAGCCAAATACAATATTTCATTTTTTCAAAAGATCGTCTTTGTCTGTGAGTAAAAGTATGCATGAGCTTTAGTTGTTGTATTCAATATTTTTTTTGCTTTTCAGACTCTTGAAAGTATTTGCAGAATTTTAAACACAATCGCCCATTGACAATAGCTGTCACAGCTATCAAGGAGAAGCATTTCATTACAGAGTGCTACAGCATCCTGGCAAGTTCTTTTAACAACATATTTCCAAGTATTATGGACTAAATATCTGCTTATGTAGGACCTGATTCTGACTGCAATCACACAACTATAAGCTTACAGTAATTCCACTGAAGAAAGTTAAGTGAAACGCCTCTTTTCTGATCTTTCTTAAGTGACACTGTTATACACAAAAAAAAAATAAAAAATAAATAAATAAAAAAATAAAAAAAATTACACCCAGGCAAAAGAATTAGTTCTGTTTAGTCTTTGATGTGTTTTTAACCCTGGGACGTGATTTACCATAGTTTGAGGTGGACACTGAAGACTTGTGTTCTGACACAATAGGGTGATGTGGCTCTGTATCACCTGGCATTAGAAATGCACTAAAGAATTAGTGCTTTTGGGAGCTGTTCCTGCTTTTTGTCGAAAAAAAAAAAAATCATAGTGCATAAAATATGCATAGTTTGGATGATTTATCTGGCCCTTGAACCTTCTACAAAATAATTAGGCTATGGCTTGATTAAAATGACTGAAGAGACCTTTGCAGATTCTCACACAAACCCTAGTACTAGGCATATAGATCTATACAGGCCAAACCCCTGTAATTTCAGTTTTGTAAAAGTTCTGCAAGTATATCACTTTGACAAAATGGACAGTAAATATTTATTAAATATTATAGAGGCTGTGTTGACTGCTTTTTGTTCCACTTCATGTATTTCTCATTGCAGCCATACTACACTGCCCTCCATATCTTACTCAATAGCTACACTGTTTTCTGCCCTACAATTAGTTGCTTCATTTGTTTCAAGTGTGTTTCCTCCATCTGCTGCTGATTGCTCGCCATGTCTGTGGACTACTGCATCTCTTGAGTTAGATTATTTTCATGGTCAGTTTTCATTGAGGTAATGGAAAATGACTGTGCCCATAAGCCCTTTCAATGAGAGCTGTAAATCATGACTCAAGCTCTCGAGAACACCTGTCTGTACATCTGTGGCTAATCCCTCTCTCGTTTTAGACCTAGCTTCTTAAAGCAAAATGTTATATAGTGCTGGCAGAGCCCACCTGCTGCCAGAGTTGTACACAGAGGATAAACATCTAGAATGATGTGCAAACAAGTGCATCTATCACTCTTTACAGTGCTACTTCATTTCCTCATTTCAAATAACAGACTTGATCCTTTCCACAGATTTATGGTCTTCTTGTGTGATATTTGTAGACTTCACAAAAGAAAAAAACTGGGAAACACTTTACAGTTGATACCTGTATACCCATTTACAATGCATAAGGGAGCCATATATTTAGCAACTCGAAAAGAAGACCAAGATTTAGAGGAAAAACTTCACGTCTTGACTGATGACAGTTTAGACATTGGGACAGCATATGCTAATTTTGGATAAAATTTGCACTTGTATTCTTCAATGATGTGTTGGTTGACCACGGAATGAATTACAAATACTTTCCAATTGTCCTAGGATTACTAGAATAACCTTCTAAAAAGGCAAATGACTGAGAAAAAGGAAACTAGAAATCAACAAAGACATTTCTTAGAAAGAAACAACAGAAAAATAACTGCTAGCCATGGAGATGTAAAAGAGCAAGTAAAAGAAAAAATAATAAAAAAGGTACAAGTTTACCCACAAAACTATTGACAGAACTTCATGGAAGAGTAAACTTTTTGATAGTATTGTGTGAATGGATAACATGCAGATACCAAGGTAGAAACTGTTTAAAAATTATATATGGAGCTTCTGACATTGCACCTTCAGTGGTGCATTCAGTCAGCAATGTCACTTGGTGCTCCATTGATATCAGTGCCATTTGTGTACACACCAAGGTCTTGTCCTTTTGCAGGAAAAATAGAGTGAGAGTAATCAAATGCGTGAAACAGGAACTCAGAATGAGTGGAAAACTTGCTGCTATCACATCCTTCCATTTCATCTCCTGACAAGAATGCATAAGTGCTATGTAAAACCCAGTCTGATGTACTCCAGAGTATCCATTTGGAAATGACATTGTCAAAGAGTAAAAGCTAAAGCTGATTGTAATATGTAACACCTTCTACTGAATTTCTCACCTTGACAAAGAGATAAAGTATGGTTGAAATACATGGAATCAGAAACTGAGAGTACACCTAAGTCCTACAATATAGACGTTGTCATGGTGACTGGAGACTCCAATATATAAAGTAGCTTCTCGCAATGTTCATTGTCAAAAAAAAAGAAATTGAAAAACGTTTGCATATTTTCTTTTTAGAAAGCCAGAATATCATATACTGTACCCTTCATTAATTGTACTGAGGAAACTGAGTGAAATGTTCCTTCATATTTTTTTATAATGGAGATACAGCTATGATTCCTTTATTGTCCTCTGCCCTCATCTAAACAGCTATGATTCCTTTATTGTCCTCTGCCCTCATCTAAACTTCAACAAAGCTATCTGAACCTCAATGCTTTAAGCATTTGAATTGACCTTCTCTTTTCATTTCACCATGTTCCTCTTGAACTGCTTTTATTCTTTCATCCTCTGCTGCACATCTCCTTCCATTTTCAAGTTCTTGCCAAATGCCCTTATATGTGAACTATAGTTCTAATTCTATATAAATCTCTGTCAGGGCTGAAGATAAGGTATCAAAGCTAGGTTGGATTTACCTGAATTAATTGTCCCTTCTGACATGTTAATGTGAAAATTAATCAGTTTTATTAAAAGCAAATTTTTTGGAAGCACAGCAGTAATTGCTTTATAACTACTGTTCATGACATTATCATTACTAAAATCTGTATATACATAGCTGAGAAACACAGGAAAAAAAAAAGTTTTTTAACATTACTGGAATTGGAAAAACATTACGTATTAAACATAAGGCTCCTGAGGAAACCTTTCTAAAACTTGATTCAAATGAAACTTAACAGAAATAAACTACATTCCCAGTGAATATTGATTAAAATGTTCAATAAATGCAAATTAAATAAATTCACAGGCTGTGTCTATGCTAGCAAATTGAACAGCATGAGGAAACCAGACTGAGCTCTGACACCCGTATCTGTTTTAATTGTTCCCATGCACCTTGGCATGGTTTTGGTCAAAGAGAGCTAGTGGGATCAGAGATAGTGCCTGCACACGGGTTGGGAGCAAGTATGGGCTACAGACTGTCAATAAATAAACAGCTTGAATTCAGCACGTGGTGTTGCGGTCTAAGAGATCTCAGCTGGGTGCACATGTATCAGGGAACATTCCCTCCCCTGCTTTATTTACTAGGAGAAATATAATTTGGGTTCACCTGTTGTGGAAATTCCCTTTTGAAATTCTGTAACTGTTGTAGCAGATGATTTTACAGATAGGAAACTTCATTGAGACAAGAATCTCAAATAAATATTCTACTACATGTACAGAAAGAGGATGCCGGACACATAGATATGATCAGTTGACTCTGAGAATTGGTCCTGTTTAAGAGACAGATTCATGACACATAACCCATGTGAACAGTTAATATGTTAATATTTAGGTTGTTTACATTCTTTAGTGTACTACTTTTGTCTATTTACAGCACCAATTATTTGGAAATAAGTTTCAGATTTTAAAATAATACATTCACAAAGAGAGAATTTAAAATCTATTTACAAAGTCAGAAAATGCGCTGTTGTGCATTTCCTTTTGTTTTATAATACGTAGTATTTCTTCACTACACTGGAAGATGACAGAGCTGCATTTAGCACTCCTAAGGATAATCGAAATGTTATCACAATTTGTTATACTGAACTCTCATTTCTTCCTAGGAATCACTGACGGATACCTGATAAAAACAAACTACTGACTTTTAAGTTGCCTGTATCTCAAAAGCAGATGGAAAATTTGATACAGATGATCTCTTTGCGGGTGTGGTTGCAAGGACAAAGCAATAAATGGGAATTCTTCTGATTTCTCAGTTATAATAGTTCCAGACCTGTACAATGCTACTTAAAAATTATGTCAAGAGTTGCATTAACACAATAAACTGGAAAAGAAACATTTCTTAGTATGAATATCCCAGCAGAGGTGGAGAAGGGGAAGGAAAGAAAGATTATGTGTCAGTCTGCAAGGTTAGCACATGAACTGTTTATCACACTCTACTAAAACATATACTCAGCAACTACACACTGCAAAAGAATCATCCTGCTAATTCGTTGAAAGTTGTCATAGAAATAATAATGAATTTACCTTTTACTTTGGTTGTTAAATGTGCAGATGACTCACCCTTGATCACAATCTTTCTTGCAGCAACTCAAGTTTGAACTTAGCTTGATGAAAAAGAAGAAAAGTTCAGATCCACTTTTAGTTTGTCTGAACTTAATGATGTGTTAATATCATATATCTATTGATATCTATCCTCCCCACAGGCCACTGATCTGAAGGCACTGAGTAAACATGAGAATTTGGAAGAAGGACAGAAAGGTTCTGCATGCTCCCTTATTATCTGTAGGCATCAGATCTCTAGCAGAGCTGCCTAAGCTGCGCTGATTTCTTTTACTTCTGTCCTGGTGGTTTCATTAGAGGTTGATTTAGATGATTCCTGCCCAAGCGGTCTGTTGCTAAATGTTCTTCTCACCAGTGAAGAGTTGAACATTTGATTCAGGGTTAAAAAGACTACCAGGCATCAGGCCACTGAGGATTAAATATTGCAACACAGAATAATATCTGGAACTTCCAGAGATCTGAGAGTAAACAGCATCGAAGCTATCACTGCTGTACATAATGCTGAAACAAAATCTTGGGATAGGTCTGAAAAGCATCAAGTTGCCTCTTGGTTTAACACAGAGAACAAGCAATTTCATTATGTTTCCATTTATTTTCATGTATGTTTTAGAAATATATTAAAACCTGATTGAATTTGGCAGATTTTGGTGCAGGAAATTATTTGCACACGTGTTCATTTAGAAAAAATAAGCCACAGCTGCACTGATTTTTCAGAGCAACCAAAAGAATCATTTGATGAGAATGGTCGAATGAGGCGGGACTGAGAAAACGTTTTTGAGAATATGCCCTGGCTGCTTTTATAAAGCCTTTTTAAAAATATTATTAATTCCTTATAATTTGTTAACTAGAAATATAATACAGTATTTTCAGACTTGAATAACAAAAAACTGTGATTAGTGATAGAAAAAATCTTCAGAATCCTTTCTCCCTTTATGATACCTATCCATTAAAAAATGTTTTCTGTTCTCCATAATTGAACTGGTTACCTCAGAATTAGCTTAAACTTGATATTACTTTGCTTTCAGTTTTCATATGTTATATTATAAAATAAGTTAATATGTTGATCTTCACTGAATAAGGTTAGCTGCACAGAGGACAAAAGGCAGTCACAAGATCATCTTCCTCCTTTTCTCCTCTCATATTTTGATATGTTTCTATCAGTCCCCTATAAGTCAAATCTTAGAGGTTTGTATAGCTGCCTAGGCAATAGGTCACCATCTGTACTGATTTCCTATATCTTGGTAATCAGTTTTCTTTCATTGTTTCTTTCCTAACATCACTTCTGAGAAAGTACTTTGGACTACATGATGTTTATTACATGATCCTATTATCTTCAAACAAAAAAACCAAATCTGAGTCAAACATTTAGTGTTTGAATAATGACAGGAAGATCAAAAATTAAATTTTAACCATCATTCTAGTCTAACAACTATTGAGAAATATCTCAAGTTTCTCAGAGTGTTCTTTCTATTCACCTCTTAAAGATGTCATTGCTAACACTAGACTTTTCTTTTTCTTCTCCAATAAGCAGGGAACAAAAAAGGTGCTACAGAGCATGTTCAAGCCCTAAGAGGACTTATTTCACATCACTAAACCCTTGTGAACCCAAGGACATTCAGATTTGCAAATGTGAAGAGTCAGGGGAAATTTAGAGAATGGCCTCTTGCTGTGGACAGATGGCTCCAACAGGAGGGGTAAAGAAATGCAAGTTCCTAGTGACTAAGGCAGTCTGTGAGATCTTTTTTTGAGACAGAAATTATTTTTTATATGCTGGAATGTCACCTTGAGATACCAAAGTCGTCAGCTTATTCTCAGGGATAATGTATCCCCTGCTATTCCTACTGCTTTACAAATCAGTACAGATCACCTGTTTCTTATGAGTGCTATGGAGAAACCTCTGAAGTATCCTCAGAGGTTTCATTTCCTTAACAGTGTTGATAATATCAGCAAAACATTGCTCCTAGAGTCAGTCAGCACTGAGAAAACAGTATCTGTGAACACCACAAAAGATCATTTTACATTTTCAAGACACTGGCAAAAAATTCAGTGGGAAACTGCAGATGCTGTAGTGCATTAAAATTACAAATCAACAGAAGAAAAATATCAGTACAAGTCTTTAGAAAACATTAGTCTGGCCTGTGATAAATGTAAAACAATGCTGTCTCAACTCTATGGTGATTACAAAAGGATACAATGTGGTGATGATAACGACAAAACAAGCTAAAACACAATCCTGAAGTAATTAGGGAAAGTAACCATATTATTTGATGTTTAGCCACTGCTTGGATGCCCAAGTCCCTGCCTGTCACCCAGACTGTTTACTCTTTAACACAAACATTTGATAATTTTACACTTTTCCATGTTGCTGTTAAAATGCTACAAACGCCTGAGTTTCAATACAGAATAGTTTAAAAGCCCCCAGTGTAGAGAAGTTATTTCCTCCATCCTCCAGAAGGCTGAGTTCAGTTGTAGTGACTTCAGTTCAGTGGCAGTGACAATAACTACAAACTCCCCCATAGCAGGGTGTCAGAGGTCCTGCCTGGCCCATTTTGATCCTGGCCTCTTGATGCTTTGCCCACTACAGCACAGGAGGGCCAGGGCCTAGAATCAGGTATTCTGAATAGGCACATTTTCCAGCTTTCTGTGGAAGCAAAAACTTTGTTTTACCATGATTTTTTAAATCAACAGGCTAGAAGGACAGGAAGCAAAAAAAGATACACCTATTTTATTACAGAGAGTACTTGGCTCAAAGTCATCGGGAGTCCATTCCTGATGAATAAGTTTTCCAAGCATAAATTCTCCCACCTGCATGCCCAAACTGTAAGGACAGAGGCCTAGAGCCTTTTGGTGGCTCTCCTAATACCATGACTCAAATTTCCTCTGAGGCACCATTGCCCTTCAGTAGGAAGGAAGCAGAGTGTCTCCAATCCAAGACTACTCCACTACCCCATCCTGGGACTCATGGGATGAGGACATCTGAAGTTGCAGAGAGTCAAGGATGCATTTACTCCCTGTCTAGTGAGCACCTGAATAGTTAAAGTTATTTGACAAAAAGAAATTTCCCACAATTAGGCATCAGTCCTCAGAAATCAACTGAACACTCTGGACTCTTTGACACAGTCTCCCACAGCATCCTCACAGCTAAGTTGAGGAGGTGTGGTCTAGACAATAGAGTAGTGAGGTGGGTTGCAAACTGGCTTAAGGAGAGAAGCCAGAGAGTGGTAGTCAATGGTGCGGAGTCTAGTTGGAGGCCAGTATCTAGTGGAGTGCCTCAGGGGTCAGTACTGGGGCCAATATTATTCAATATATTAATTAACGATTTAGACGAGGGAATAGAGTGTACTATCAGCAATTTTGCTGATGACACCAAGCTGGGAGGAGTGGCTGACACACCAGAAGGCTGTGCTGCCATCCAATGGGACCTGGACAGGCTGGAGAGTTGGGCGGGGAACAACCTAATGAAATTTAACAAGGGAAGGTGTAGAGTCCTGCATCTGGGCAGGAACAACCCCAGGTTCCAGTATAGGTTGGGAAATTACATATTAGAGGGCAGTGTAGGGGAGAGGAACCTGGGGGTCCTAGTGGACAACAGGATGACCGTGAGCCAGCACTGTGCCCTTGTGGCCAGGAAGGCCAATGGCATCCTGGGGTGTATTAGAAGGGGGGTGGTTAGTAGATCGAGAGAGGTCCTCCTCACCTCTACTCCGCCCTGGTGAGACCACATCTGGAATATTGTGTCCAGTTCTGGGCCCCTCAGTTCAAGAAGGACACGGAACTGCTGGAGAGGGTCCAGCGTAGGGCAACGAAGATGATTAAGGGAGTGGAGCACCTCCCTTATGAAGAAAGGCTGAGGGAGCTGGGTCTCTTTAGTTTGGAGAAGAGGAGACTAAGGGGGGACCTCATTAATGTTTATAAATATATAAAGGGTGAGTGCCATGAGGATGGAGCCAGGCTCTTCTCAGTGGCAAACAATGACAGGACAAGGGGTAATGGGATCAAGCTGGAGCACAAGAGGTTTGAGAAAAAACTTCTTCTCAGTGAGGATGACAGAGCACTGGAACAGGCTGCCCAGGGGGGTTGTGGAGTCTCCTTCTCTGGAGACATTCAAAACCCACCTGGACATGTTCCTGTGAGACCTCACCTAGGCGTTCCTGCTCCAGCAGGGGGATTGGACTAGATGATCTTTTGAGGTCCCTTCCAATCCCAAACATACTGTGATACTGTGATACTGTGATACTGTGACTCCAAATGGATGGGTAGGTTTAATTTTATGGTCTGTGGCAGGAAAACATTCCAGGGAAGGAAGAGATCTCATGTTCCTGGACCAGCTTCATAGTGTTTTACATCTCCTCACTAACTGCCCATGAAACTCAGGTTGAGATAAATATGTAGCTTAGGTTTTGCAGTGCCTAAAGACACCATGTGTGCATATACGTGCACTGTGCATAACATAGTTCCACACAGAGCCTTTTAGAAAATTTCAAGTGTTGTCAAATCTGTTTGAAAAGTAGGAAAAATATTTGAAGTTAATCATTTGTTTCTCATAAGGATCATCTTAGCAGGTCATAGTGAAACAGGCCAATATATAAATCAAAACAAATACAGGGCACAGCAAATCGGGTTTTTTTGAAAACCTGCTTTAAATATGTGCATATTTTCAGACATCTGTGTGGAATTAATTCTGCAGTGATTTTACATAAACAAGCAGCAATTGCAGTTAGTGTTAATTCTAGAGTTCTTTTATGTAACATTATCATGACTATGGGAAACAGAAAAAAAATATGCTTTCTTGAATGATTAGCAAATAAAGAAAAAATGCATTTGTTCTTGGTTTTGTGTTCTCACAGAAAATAAGTATATCTGCTCAGAATTAAGTAAGGAAGAAAAAGATTAATCACAAATGGAAGTAATATATAAATCACTTCACCTGCTATTCTCTTTCTGGTTCACTACAATTCTTGGCTGCTTCCATGTTATTCAGCTTGTTCTGAATGCCAGTTAGTGCATTATGAAATCTCATCCTCCTAAGAGACTGAACATCCACAGAGCAGATGGAAAGAACAGAGGAAAAGAAGGAAAAACAAAGTATGTAGGTTCAAATCTGTAACATACAATCACATTTACCAAAAGGCAATTGCTGGTTTGGAAAACTAAGACAGTATTTGTTCAAAAGTTAATAGCTCTTGTCAAGCTCAAGGTTTGTTTGGGTTTTTGTTGTTGTTGTTGTTAATTCAATGATACAGTACAGGTCTCTGCCATCTCAGTTTCAGAATTTTTCTTCTGTACTCTGTTAGGATTTTTTACTTTTACCTCAATCAGACTTTTAGGAGCAAAGTAACCAGGTGCAAAAACCTTCTATGGTGTAATCGCTTCTGAGACAGAAAGTTTTTATGAGATAATTTTAGCCACCAGCACACAGGTACAATTTCCTCATACCGTTGTTGCTTATGGACCTTGCCAGGGACTAGTGAGTGCTAAGCATAAAAAGCCACTGTGTATCCATGTGAGGTATTCTGAAACAAGCTTGGAATTGCTTCATGAGTGACAAAATAAAACCATCAAAGTTTTTCAGCTGCTCTGTGCCTTATTACTGGCTTCTTGAAATAGAATTGAGTGCTGCAGAAGAAAAAAATCCTTCCTGATGCCAGATCTTTGGGAACTGTGATTTTTCAATATCTTATAAGCAATTATACATTTACATGGATATTGTAAATATTTATGACTTTGAAGTTCCTTGGTCCCTGGTTAACAAAGTACTGGTATTTCTTCCTTGCAAGTAGATGAATGAGTTTTAATAAAAGAGAAATTATCTCTGTCTTCAATGTACTAATTTCCATGTGCTTATAGCAACACTCCAAGCTTTATGAAGTCTGCAGATACCTAACATATTCATGTTACTCAGATGTCAGGACTTAAACTCTGCCAATTAAGAGTTCATATCCTTGGGCTGCCATAAGAGAGAACAGAAGTCATTCTTTCACCAAGGAAATTTAGATTTTTTTCCACAAACTTTTATAGCTGAAATGTAGAGTGGGAATGAGGGGCGATGAGGAAAAACAGAAGGCTCTGATCTTCAAAGTTCAGTCCCAAAAACTTCAGTCATATAGGTTTAAGAAAGACCAACTACTGGGCAATCCTGAAATTGTTTGCCCTTTTGAATACTGCTTATAACATAGTATATAAAATGGCCTACATTGTTTTGTTTCTTTGTACTGACTAATTTGGAGTTTGTAGCCATTGAACTTATACCATTAAAAAGGACAGACACCATGTGAAAACATGGCTTTGGAGAGATGTCACCTTTTACACACACTTGATCAATTTTGGTCTCAATGTGCTATCTTTGGAAACAAGAAGGGCCATGAAGAATTCTGAGTGGGTGAAGAGGAAAGAATATTGGACTTGAGATCTGCCATCTGGAATGCAATGAGAAATTTATCTTCAGAATTTCAAGAAGAGAAAAATAGCTAGCTTTGAAAATAGAAAGTAAATCAAAGTGCTTTGCAATGCTTGCTCATATTTTTCCTTCCCTTCTCTCAGTTAGAAATGATAGCTTTACTTTAACTTCATCCATAACAAGAGAACATTGAGGGTTTGTTGTTTGGTCTTTTTCATTTTCTTTCTTATTTAAAAGCCAACACACTTTGTTTACTGCAGCAAGCAAACCTCAATAACTGATTTACATGTAAATGTAGACTTTTTTCCATCTAAAATATCTTCTGGCTCTTTTCAGCAAGGCTCTGCGACAACAGCAGAAACCCAAGAGAAAACGTTGACTTAGAATGGCCAGAGGGTAGGTTTCTACAGGGAAAAAAAAAATCTTCTAATCAATGCAGTCATGTTTAGATTTTTTTTTCCTGGAAAAATGCTGCTATTACTGTCACGAGTTAACAGAACTCCATGATAATGAGTATACTCTCTGGTTGTGACTGCAGTCTCTAGAATCTCAAGTGAGTACATATATTATGTCTAGAGACTAAAGACGTACCCTTGAAATAAACTGTTAGTATCGGCATAGTTTGGTGGTCTTGAAAAGCTTGATAGCTTGAGAAAGTCTTCTAGCTTTTCACAGTCTATCTTTGCACAAGAATTGACCTGATGAAAATAATTTGAGGATGCACAAGTGAGGTAGCTGTGCGCTTCAAATCTGTAACATCAACAGAGGTTTAGGCACTGAGTTTTAGCTGATTCCTTCTATGCCCAGCAGGAGAAGCTTAGACACAAAGACAATTCCAGGATTGGGATACTAGAGCAGATTCTGGGTTCTTCCAGAGTTCAGCTCCTGCAGAATGGGTGCTGTGAGAATGTGGGCATTTAAGTACCTTTGGAATATAAACCTAATATATTTTTCTCTCTCTAATCTTATTTTGATTTGTATTTTCTACTTGTTCTGCTGTGATGTGACCAGGAATGTTGCCATCGTAACCCAACGCTGCAAGTCAGGTCCAGGTTCAAGCCAGTAAAATTCAGTGTCTCCTACTGACTTCCCACACACTCACACCCTTCTAAAAATTAACAAGTTTATGTTGATAGATTCAGTTGCTTTTTTTTCTTATTTACTTCCCCCAAACTCAGCTTCTGTGTGGTGAAATGACAGGAGAATTTCATTCTGCAAGGGCCTTTTTAAATCCGTATTTTAGTATGACTGCCTGACTACAGTGAGAGAACAGTGATCTTTTCCTTTCTTTCAATACTGTGAGCAGCAAGTTCCTTTCAAATACTATAGTATCCACATATTGTACCGCCTCATTTCAAGCTAAGCATCTGCTTACATATATTAATGTGCTGAGATTCAAATAATGAGTTATTTTAGTATACCTGTTCCTGAGACAAGTTAGTTATGATCCAATAATATCCATGGAACAGTACAAGGCCTAGAATAAAGTCCATATAATGAAGTGTTTATAAAGTGGGCACAAGCAAAGCTAAGAAAAGCTACACATAAAAAAAAAAAAACAAGTTATTAACACTATCACTTACAGATCACAATTTCTCTTGAATTGCTGGGTAGGACTTGATGTAGATTAAATCTTAGCAAAACTCGCTGAAATTATCTATGAGTTTTGTAAACTATGCCCCCTTAGAACCCAGTTCTGTGCTATTATCCATGGTGCCAAAATCCACTCTTTTAGGTCACTTTTTGGAAACAAGCATCTTTTTGAAGTGTTTTGCCTCTATTTGTAGTATTTATTTCTTTTCTAATCCTTTCTAGTAACTGCACAGGACACAGATGCCATTGTGCTTGCTATTGTGCTGAAGAGAAAGATCTGGTGTCCTCACATACTGACGCCGTCAGGCAGGTTGCACCTGAGCTGCTGACAGACAGAAAGGAAGCATGGTGGCATAGTCTGGGATTCATAGACAGCTACAGCTTCATCACTAAACAAACCCCACGAATGACATCAGGAGAACTATGAATGTTATTTAACCTGTATAATTCAATTTTCCTCTCACCTACAGTAAAGGTAATCCCTGTCTCCATGCTGGAGTTGATATGCAAAGGCTGGGATGATGATACAGGAAGGTTCAGGGAAAGCTTATAGCACATGAACAGTAAATATGCTGGCTCAGGTTCAGTCGGGAGCTTAAGGAACAAGTGTTTCCAGGAAATATTCACTACATTGCCTTTTGTGGGTAACAAAGGCTTTTAAAAATGTGAGTTGGATCCTTTCAGTCAGATATAACCTCCAATTTCTCAGTCATTTCCAGATGTTTGGATCCATATGAGACTTCTCAAAAAACTCCCTGCCCTGATCTAGGTCTGGCCATTGCAAGTGATCTTAGCACCATCATCATGTTCTTGATTTGTAGACATGGTATAGAATCTAACTGATGAAGTGAAGCACTTGCCAGTATCTGTCAGGTGTTTTCTCCACGTGGGACACAACAAACACAGCCCAGCACAGATAAGACACTGCACTTAACTGTGCAAGCAAATGGAGGCTGGGTTGCTATGTTACAGGAGAGTGATTTGGTGCCATCCCAATAAAGGCTGATTTTCAACTTTTTAAAGGCATGTTTGGCTACTGCAGTAAAACACGCTAGCTTGAATGTTGCAAAGTTTCAGTCAAATTGCTCACTAGAGTGAACCCAGAATTCTGGGTGCTACAGCTTGCCTGAAAGCTGCACTCTCCTCCAGAGATAAAAACATTGACAGTAAAAAAGCTATTTGAAAATTCCCAGGCAAGTGGACCAATAAGTGAGGAAATGAAGACAGTAAGCAGCCTAAGGGAAAACTTGCAGTTCTGAGGAAGCCCAGATGTTAGGTAGCCAGGAAATTCAAGGTTAAGGTGACTCTTTCAGACTCCCCCAGGCATCTGCAAGTATAAAAATGCAGAGATAAGGCAGTTTAAGCAGTTCTAACTTTGTCTCTGTTACGAAGTCTAAAGCAAACAACACATGTGATATAAACATAGCATCACAAAAGTTGTAAACAGCTGGCAAGTTTTCAAAACTCTTAACAATAACAGTAGTACTTTGCATACATAGATCAGATATACCACCGTACTGTGAGTGAAGACCCTTTAAGTCTATGCTGTCATTTTGGCTTCAAACTGCTGCAACAGGCTCTATGCACTCACCTTGGAGGACCAAATGCACATGATCACTGGAGCCTGGAAGGGGACGTGGTGGCACTACCAGTTTGTATTCATGGGTAGAGGTCACATGGCAGTTCCCCTGCTTCTCAGTAACAGGTACTACCCCCAGGGCTGCGGGTGAGGCTGAGTAGGGGCTCAATTAACTTTTCCGCCTGGTACCGGATACACATTGCTGCCACCTATCTGGAACTTTAGCCAACATTGTCTATGGTAAGGAAATGTGAATTTTTTAGGAAGTTTTTTCAACAGATATCTGAGTGGAGAGCTCATCTCTCATTCGAGATACAGTGAGTGATAGCAACCTCATCTAATGTTAGACATCCACAGTATAGTTGCTGAGACATCTGTGTTGGGATAGTCATCCAGATCTGATGTATAGGCATTGGGAAGACATGGGTGCTTCTGGGGAATGAATCATCCTATCTGGAAGTAAACAGCTAAAGTAGGTCATATGAGTCACTGACTGGAATGCCTGATTTCTCCCTGCTGAGCATAAAGAGTCTTCGATGAACAGCTCAGATGTAGACATCTGCACTGCACACATCTATCCTTAGGTGAGGTAAAACCAGCTCCTGTCATTATGAGTCTGCTGACAGTGACAGGGCTGGATTTTCCAGTCTGTCAGATGTTTTGTGAAGTTCTCTTTTGATCCAAAAAACAATTCAGTTCTGAAATTTGCTGGTTATTTCTCTGAAATTTAGAAGAGAGGTTCTGAGTACTCAGTATGGTACAAAACTCAGGGCATCCTCACCTCGAGGAGCTTCTAACTGCCTAAAATGGAAGACCAATGGCCAAGTAAATAAAACATGTTTTGCAAACATTTCTGTTGTCACTATTATCTATTATTTGTACTGTTATAATATTACAATATCTTGAGTCTATTTAGCTAGGCAGTGCCCAAACATGCCAGAGAAATAGTTCCTACCCTGAAATTACACAACCAAAGTTTACACCAGCAGAGATATCAGGAGTAATGAGGGAACCCATAGAAATAAGAGGATAAAACACTCAGACAAGCAGGGATTATAGAATACCAGCTTCAAGAGACTATACATCTAATGTAGGTTTTCCACACATGAAGATGTGATTGGTGCATTGCTGTTTGTTTTCAGGGGGAGCCTGTAGCTGCATCCAGACCTGTCTATACATCAGAGTTTCTACGACATTAGCACAACCCCTTTGATTCTGGGGTATCAGCTATACCCTCCACCGTTACAGTTTGGCAAACCTTTCCACTTAACAAGCCATTTTGTTGTGTATTTGAAAACTCTTTGGAGACATCTCACTCTATCATGCTAAATTGCTAAAATAAGCAACAATGTCATCATGGACCGCCAATACAGCCAGCCTGCTGGATTCCAGCTGGTTGGTTACCGAAACAGACTGAGCATTACCAGATACTTTACTGAGCTGAAGCTTTAGAGGGAGATTTGACTTTGACAAATATGTCCTTTACATCAATAGCCTGGAATATTTTCAAAGAACCAAGGAAAAGTAAGAAATGCACAAGGAGTTATGAAGTACTGGATTGAGTTATATTTGCTCAGATGCAGCCACATTTCACAATCCCTGATATTTTCTGGGAATGATTTGTGGAAAACAACAACAACAAGAACAAAAACACAACTTCTCAGCATATTTGTATGTTTTATTTTTTTCTGCAAGGTCATCTTTTCATCTCCCACCTATACCCCTATCTCTGCATCTTGTTACTTTTTAGCACACTAAAAAGGTCTGTATGAATCAGAGAATAATTTTATTTTCCTTATTTACAGTTCATTACAATGTCATGTTTTAGGGACACATTCATCTTTTTGCCAAGTCGGTGATGCAGGCTCTTTGTGTTTCTGCTAGCTATATCAGCTTTGTATAAAAAACAAGAGTGGGAACAGGCTATTCTAGTTGATCATTATTCCACATATTCTCTGTCAGAAACAGCATCATTAAGGAGAAAAAGAAATAGGACAGTCAGTAACAGTAGCCTCATTTTTTTGGTCTGTGTACAGACAGCATGGGGTTCTGCCAACTTTCTATAGAAAACCCCACGGTTTCATATCTATAAACTTATAGAGAATAATGAACATATGTAGGTACTTTTAAAAAATCTGTAAACCACTAATAAAATCAAAAGTTATATGAAAATATGAATGTTGCAAAGTTTGCCATGTTGCAGAAAGATACTTTTGACACATTGCTCTGATTAAATTTCTATAATATTTAATTAGAAAGCTCTGGTTCATGCTTTCTATAACAAAGCTGAAGTTACATCACTGCACATGCAATGCAACAATAACAGGAACAGATCCAGTAAGATAGCCTATGGAAACTATCAACTGTATTGTTATTTGTAATAATTTGTGACAAATATTGTCTCACAAATAAATGTAAACTGAAGAGTAATTTAGCAGAACCTCTTCCAGGCTGCTTTGGTAGTAGCTGTGGGCTGGTGTCACCAGGGCCACTGAAGTAGATTCAGTAAAGGCAGTAAGCACCTAACACAAAACTAAATCCACTAGTATCTCCTCTTACAGGTACCTCTGCCCTGTACATGCTGCTATGGCATTTGGGTTAGATTTTCAGATTTCCAGAACTTCCAAGCCATTCAAAATCCTACTTTCAAAATTACAATCCTTACACTCCAGTCACATACTATAGAGACAAGCACAAAACTGACACCTGGTTTCCAGCGGTGTTTAATGTCATCATATAAAAAATGGCCCTGGAAGCAGAAATCAGAATCTTCTCCTTTCCTTCTGAGTACCTTCACTGTTGGGCCAAACAACCATGCCCTCTCATCAGGTGAATCTTGTCTTCTGTTGTTTAGGCTGAACAACTTGGACATGCTCATCTCATACACCAGACTGGTGATTTGGACACATTCATGAGAAACATGAGTTTGCATCTGAGTCCGGCACTCCTTATTCCCATAAGCAACCTATTATGCCAAAGGACCAGGTATCATCCAGTACCAGCATCAGCACAGATCTGTATTTTTATGCAGAACTGCTGAGCTATGTGTCCAGAGTAGATGGAGGAGCCTGCACACCAGATGCACTCCTGACAGTACAGTTTCCAAAAAAACAGTTTTAGAAAGTTGGCAAGTGGGTTGAGGATGCTCACATAACTGACTGTTCATGAGTACTGAAGTTTGACCATGAATTCCATGTGTTGGCCAGATCACAGAATCAAATAATGGTTAAGGTCGGAAGTGACCTCTGGAGATCACCTAGTCCAACGCACCTGCTAAAGCAGGTTCACCTAGAGTAGATACTTTGTATGTGATTCTGGGTTCTGCTACAGACACCTGACATCTAAAATGTAGTTATTGGCAGTATGCATCTCCTTCTTTGAATCTTGTCTTCTACAGATAATATATATCCATAGAAATAGGGTTACTATACATTAATAAATATCAAAGATTCTTGCTAGTCATAAGTATGAATCCTATTTGTTTCAAGGAGAAAGGGCAGGGATGGATGAGCACTGCTTGTACTGAAAACAGAATTATTCTCTAATCTGCTAGAATTCTTTGGCATGTTATTAAAATACTTGATATTAAAATTGTAGATTATTGTAATCTGATCAATAAGTGGCTAAGACCTTTGTCAGAAGTTATCATGGAAATTAAGAAATGTACAATCAAACAGAATTAAAGCTAAGTACTGCAAAACAGATTGGAAAAATATGTTTTCAAGGACCAGTTTCTAGTTGCTGCATCCTAAAAATTTAATCCTAGAATACAGAATAGCACTCTGCCTTTTCTGACAGTGTGAAAACTGTGAAAAGCCCTGAAAGAGGATGACAGGGATAATATCAATGTAGTGTGACGTCTCTTGAATTTTATGCCTAATGCTTTGAGAACAGGAAATCTGAGACACTGATTTCTTGAAGACAGGATTTCCAAAGCTGCGCTTTTATGCTGCTCCTCTCTTCATTTTATGAAAAGTAAAACAGAGAGAACTAAACACAGAAGTCGTGACCACAAAGGTTGAAGTTACGATGAAAATACCTTTTGGTATATTCTGTCTCTGCTTCTTCTGCAGGTGGAGAAATAACCTGACACATCTGCTTCTAAGTTTGTGAATAATATATGTTTATATTAAAAAAAAAAAAAAAAAAAAAAGGTTACTCTGGCTTTCTGAAGTTCCAGATATCCAGTCACTTAAGTGGCTTCACAAATTCTGGATGTGAAGGAAATTTCTGATTGAACAGTTCAAGGATGGTATATTTCTGGGGTGACAGCAGATGCTCTGAGGCTTGTACATTCACCTAAAAGCTGCATTTCCATTAAAAAAAAAAATCAAAATAAACATTTTCATCTATTTCCTTTCCATTTACAGGAAGGTGTTGTCATTGTAAAGTAAAAAAGTAGATATTGAAATTCTCTGAAAATCAACAGAATAAAAAAAAATAACACTCTAATTTTTGAAAAGGCATTTGTCTATCAGCTGGAAATGTCATGTCTTATTCAAGACTGAAAGTCATCCTCAGAAAACTGTAAGAACCTTAGGAGATGATACAAAGAGAACATCCATTTTCTTTATTCTTTTCTCTGTCCAACATAAGACAGAGAAAGCAAAAACACAGCAGAGGAATCTGACAGCAGACAGCGTGAATCGTTATAGAACAGTAGAACTCAGACCTGAAAAGATTTTAAATTATCTGATCTGCTTCTTTGCCAGGAGTGGATTTTTTTATAGTGTGTATTCCCTGCAGTTGTTTCCAAGCTAGTTTTAGATTTCCATCACAGGGCCACAGGGTTCAAAGTTGTCATTTAGAAAGACTGCACACTTACATGAAAAGGAATACTTAGTAACAGCCAGAAATTAAGCACTAAAAATCCAGAAAACATTTGAAATTATGCAAACTTTTATTTTTTCACTACAGAAAGCAGGCAAAAATAGGTGGAGGAATCACTTTCTTTGAAATTCAAAATGGCTTAGGGCTGAGATCAACTTAACGTTATCTGCTTTTACGCACTTCAAAAAGCTTATCCAAATTGCTTGAAATGCCTGAAGAGTTTGAACACTGGCCATTCTGAGATATCTCTGTATCTCACATGCATCAAAAGCTAGGTAGCATTTCAGCAGGGTTTTTCAAAGCTTACATCTTGGAAATACACTGACTACGGTTTCCATAGATAACTGAATCCTCCCACAGATCTTCCCTTTCAACTGTAACTGAAGCAAGACAGACACCATATTAGAAGATGATTATTCCATTACACCCTCTTGTTCAATATTCCTTTGAAAATGTGGATACTGGCCACATAAGCAGATAAGATAGCAGAAAAGTAGTTTGAGGCAGTGTGTGTGCTTCTACCCCACTACTGCTGGAACTGCTTTTCTTTTCCAAGGCAGCTTCCTCTATTGCAATGTTGAGTGTAAGGATGTGAATGCATGAAAAACTGAAGCCCCATGGGGACCATGGTAACAGATGTCCATCACACTGACATCATTAGGTATTGAACGGATGAGTTAGGTGCAACTGTGCTATTCTCCTTTGTCAAAGGAGTAAAAGCATCTTATGTCATACAAGCTCTAGAGGAAGAATGGAAGAAGTCTTCAGGAGATTCTGACTTTCTCTGTCCTTATCTGTCACATCTTCATCCACCTGCAGTAAAGAAGGTGGCTTTGAGCATTCATGATGTATTACAACAATAGACTTAGAGACTGCAAATACACTGCAGACTAGACCAATAGGTAGAATCAGGGAGAGAGATCTGTCAAATACAACTATTTTGGAAACTCCAAGAGATTAAAAACTGCTTCTTTTTTTTTTTTAAGGGACCTATTTTAACACTGTGAATTACGACAAAATGTTGTAGCATCCTTTTGAGAAATGCAGGCATTTAAACTTCCCAGTGGTGAGGAGAGTCAGACCTTTGCTACTGGTCAAGTCTGTTCAACTGAAGTATTTCCAACAATAAAATATATGACCTCTGGCTTTACAGAATACCTATTAGCTAATCCTGAAAAGTATCAGTTAGGAATGAGAACTAAACTTGCTGTGTGTTACCAAGGCAGAATGGTTTGAATATGACTATTCTTCCCAGGAAAAATGGTGGCCAACAGGAAGAGTGAATGTTGTAACTGTCTGCCACTTAGATTAATCTCTCTGTGAGTGTGATATATTACTAGTAAGTCCTACAGGAAAAGATGAATCAAAAATGTCAACCAAAATGCATTAAGTAGACAACACTTTTTATAAAAGTCTATTTCTTGGTTAATGGTAACTGGAAAAACCTCTATTCTACAAAACATTTAATTTCAAATTCCCAGGTTCTTTCTAAATCTGCATTTTTTTATTTTTCTAAATAAAATTAAACTGAGACCTGGATGTTGGTTCTCAGACCTGAAAATGGTCTGTCTGCCTCCCTCCTAACACCTTCATCTTGCTTCCTCTTTCAGATACTTCTGCCAGATGGATGAAGAGATGCAAGGTTTGGCAGGGGGGATTAAGTCCTACACAGCTGAGTATACCAGGAAAGTGGGCAGCCCAAGCCACAAAACTCTCCCAGACCCGTTGTACCATTCAAGGGTTGGCTACAGTTGGGCCCTGGCTACTTGGACCTGCAAGCATTACTCTGTGTGTCCTGGTCAGTCACAGAGCAATACTAGTCATCTTAGAAGTATCCCCTTTATGTTTTTAAAAGAGAAATCCTAAATTAAATAATATTACAATATTACTCAGGATTAAATATTAGTGAACACACTTGAGATTGTCAGGTGGTATAAATTAGCACAGCTCACTGGCCTTCAATATTGCAACAGGAACTCTATCAGAGAAGTATCTAGTGCTTCTGCAAGTTCCCTACATTACACCACCAGATCAGCATTTCCAATGACTGTATCAAAGGCTACCTAAAATCATATTTCCTTTATCAGCAAGTATTCAGGAAAATAAACTGAGTTCTTAAATCAGAGATAATTTAATGATTATTACTTTGTTGCAGAGAACAAAAGATAAAATAAATATCCTTCTAACGCATTTGCTTACATCATCTCTGAGACTTGCATATGAGAGATAGCCATTGAAGCAAGCAAAGCTTGTTACTGTGAAATTACTTCCTCAATCAAAAGGTGCCAGTGTTAAAATTTTCCATAAAAGTAACAGGTGATAAAAGATAACTCTGTGTAACAACTTTGATACCTTTTGTTTTGGAGCTGTAAGAGTACATGTTTCCTGAGGAAAAAAAATACCTTCACAGAGTAAACCTGGCTACTGCCAGCCTATGCAGAATACAACTGACAAGTGGTGAGGAAGATTCATGATGTCTAGGTAACTGCATTGAAATTACTTAGGAAGAAATTATGAATGCCCCATGTGACAGTTAAAAGTCACTGACATGTTTTCTTAAGCT
Source organism: Columba livia (assembly GCF_036013475.1). NCBI lineage: Eukaryota > Metazoa > Chordata > Aves > Columbiformes > Columbidae > Columba > Columba livia. Next base: position 35,487,028 of record NC_088604.1, on the reverse strand, counting down.
GCATAAAATTAATCTCTTCTATATTAGACACAAGGCTTACCTGATAGAAAGAAACAGAAGAGGTCTTTATTGCTCTGTGGAGTAATCAAAAGGCTACCAGAGGAACTTCTGTCCTTGTCTAGCTCTCTGGTATCATGATTTTTTAAATAAACATTGAAGTATATTTCTTGACCTGAAGAGTTTGCAAAAATATCACTATACTCCAGACAGGGCATATCCTAGGTGAATTCGTCTCCAAAGTTTAAAAAACTTTAAATACATGTATACTGTATAAAACTATAAATATATGGTTAAACAGGGAGCTTCTGGGTATGCTCAAGTGGAAGAGGAGAGTTTACAGATCATGGAAGGAGGGTTTGGCTACTTGGGGAGAATATAAGGCTGTTGTCAGAGGGTGTAGGGAGGCAACTAGGAAAGCTAAGGCCTCCTTAGAATTAAACCTGTCGAGAGGGGTCAAGGACAACAGGAAGAGCTTTTTCAAATACGTGGCAGATAAAACTAATACCAGAGGCAATGTAGGCTCACTGATGAATGAGGTGGGTGCCCTGGTGACAGAAGATACAGAGTTACTGCATGCCTTCTTTGTCTCTGTCTACTCCGCCGGAGGCTGTCCTGAGGAGCCCTGTACCACTGAGGCCCCAGAGGAATGCAGGACAATGGAGGAATTTACCTCAGTTGATGAGGACTGGGTTAGGGAGCAGTTAGGCAATCTGGACATGCATAAATCCATGGGTCCGGATGGGATGCACCCGCAGGTGCTGAAGGAGCTGGCTGAGGTCATTGCTGGACCACTCCTCATCATCTTTGCCAAGTCTTGGGAAGTGGGAGAGGTGCCTGAGGACTGGAGAAAAGCAAATGTTACTCCAGTCTTCAAAAAGGGCAAGAAGGAGGACCCAGGTAACTATGGACTGGTCAGCCTCACCTCCATCCCTGGGAAAGTGATAGAACGACTTATCCTTGGTAGCATCTCAAGGCATATCAGGGATAAGAGGGTGATTAGGGGCAGTCAACATGGCTTCACCAAGGGGAAGTCATGCTTGACCAACCTCATTGACTTTTATGAGGATATAACAAGATGGATGATGGCAGAGCAGTGGACATGATTTACATTGACTTGAGTAACGCATTTGACACAGTCTCCCACAGCATCCTCACAGCTAAACAGAGGGAGTGCAGTCTGGATGATCAGGTAGTGAGGTGGACTGCAAACTGGCTGAAGGGAAGAAGCCAGAGGGTGGGAGGGAAGGGAAGAAGGGTGGCTGAAGGGAAGAAGCCTCAATGGGGTGGAGTCCAGTTGGAGGCCCATATCTAGTGGAGTGCCTCAGGGGTCAGTACTGGAGCCAGTATTATTCAATATATTCATCAGTGATTTGGATGAGGTAATACAGTGTACTATCAGCAAGTTTGCTGATGACACTAAGCTGGGAGGAGTGGCTGATACACCAGAAGGCTGTGCTGCCATCCAGCAAGACCTGGACAGGCTGGAGAGTTGGGCAGGGAAAAATTTAATTAAATACAACAAGGGCAAGTGTAGAGTCTTGCATCTGAGTAAGAACAACCCCAGGTTCCAGTGTAAGTTGGGGAATGACCTGTTAGAGAGCAGCACAGGGGAAAGGGACCTGGGGGGTCTGGTGGACAGCAGGATGACCATGAGCCAGCACTGTGCCCTTGTGGCCAGGAGGGCCAATGGCATCCTGGGATGTGTTAGAAGGGGGGTGGTTAGTAGGTCCAGAGAGGTTCTCCTTCCCCTCTTCTCTGCCCTGGTGAGACCACATCTGGAATATTGTGTTCAGTTCTGGGCCCCTCAGTTCAAGAAGGACAGGGAACTGCTGGAGACAGTCCAGCGCAGGGCAACAAAGATGATCAAGGGAGTGGAGCATCTCCTTTATGAGGAAAGGCTGAGGTAGCTGGGTCTCTTTAGCTTGGAGAAGAGGAGACTGAGAGATGACCTCATTCATGTTTACAGATATATAAAGGGTGAGTGTCAGGAGGATGGAGCCAGGCTCTTCTCGGTGACAACCAATGATAAGACAAGGGGTAAGGGGTACAAACTGGAACACAGGAGGTTCCACTTAAATTTGAGAAGAAACTTCTTCTCAGTGAGGGTAACAGAACACTGGAACAGGCTGCCCAGGGAGGTTGTGGAGTCTCCTACTTTGGAGGCAATCAAGACCTGCCTGGACGCCTTCCTGTGTGACCTCATCTAGGTGTTCCTGCTCCGACAGGGGGATTGGACTAGATGATCTTTCAAGGTCCCTTCCAATCCCTGACGTTCTGTGATTCTGTGATTCTGTGATAAAAAGGAGGAAAAAAAAATACACACACCACAAAAAAAGGACACATCTATAGTGTCTTCTTGGATCAGAGCGTTTGTAATTTATAGTTTTAAATATAATTAACCTCCTGAAATAAGGATCCATGAGATATTTTCAAAAGCACCTAGATGTTTGACTTTCATTCAAAGTCAAAAGACATAGGTTTTTGAAGCCAGAGACTTTATGCAACACTGACATACATTTAAATCAAAGGACATCAAGTGTATCAATATCCTGGAGCCCTCCTGAAGCTCCACAAGCTTTGCTGACCTCACAGATTTTTTACCCATTTATGCCCATTGTTGATTTGACCCACTTGTATGCACTCAACCTCCACATAACAGGAAGGGGTTTTTAATATGACACAGGACCTAGAGCTTCAGATTAGAACAGCAACTGAAATGCTAGGTGATCTGAAATCAGTGAGAGCTTTGGTTTCAATGGGGCAAAAATATTTCTGCTTTACATTTTCACTGCAGTAATACACATTTTTAAAAGGGTAATAAAGTGGCCTTTTGTAGCACACTTCCTCATGTACTACAGGTACATTCTCAAAACCATTAAGGTCTGCTTAAACAGAACCCAGAAAAGCTCTAGGTAACACACTATTAAATGTTCTTCCTCCATAACAGTATTTATTTTGCTCATCTCACCTTCCTCAGTTTTACTGCCTAAAGATCACACAGCTAAATCATCTCCTGTGCTCAAGGGAGAAGTCCAGGAAGTTCCAGGGGCCAAGTCATCATACCATCTGCAACTTTGAGTTTAGGATAAGCTGAATCACCACCAGAAAGTGCCTGTTTCTTTCCATTAATTTAGTAGGTACTTAAATGGCCTGTTTAGACTCTGATATCCATCTTTTAGTTTCATAAGTTAGGGCAGAATCTGCCGTAATCAAATGTGCCTCCCTCAATCTGTGCCACATGGTCTTTGTTATTATCCTTCATTGCATCGTGCTGCCAAAGTTTCATCAGTGGTCTGGCTATTATTTGTACACAACTGACCCCAAACAGGTGTCTTGCATATCCAGTTGTCATTAGTTTAACTTTTACTGGCTTTGAAACTATGTTACAAACCATCTACATTTTATGATAATTGGTTTCCAAAGAGTTAAGTTTTTCCATATGAAATTCCCCACCAGCAGACAAGGGAAAAATACATAATAAGCAGAGATATTTAACTGTTGCCACCTCTCAGAATTCCAGACTCAGAAGCCTGAGAAGCTTTTAATCATTTTTATTATGTTCCTGTCATTTTTTTTTACTCTAAAGTTCTGTAATACAAGACAGCATTACGACACCCAGTAGCCTGAAAATAAGTGAAAATCTATCTTTCGCATGCACAGTTTTAGTTAAAGTCCATGGGTCCATAAAATTCTACAACCTGATCTGAATCTGAACACAATGCCTGGATATTTTCTACTTGAACAGACAAGACCAAGACAAGCCTAGATAGAAAATGACTCAGCAACAACAGAAAATCCTGTTTGTTTTTCATAAACCATGGTCTAAGAGATTTCAGCTAACAAGGTATGCATAAGGATATGTCTTGATTGCATACTTGAAAAAAGTATGGAGGTATTGAGCTTGATTTGAAAAAGCTATCTTAGTGTCAAAGCAGAGTGGAGGCAGTAGCATGGAGATCAGTGTGAACTAATTTATCCTGCAGTTACTCTAAAAGGTTAATTAAGCCATGCTGAACTCTGTGTTGTCACAACTTGAATGCTTCTAGCATGGCAGCTTTCTTGGGTGTCTATACATAGCACTGTGGTTGAGTAGTAGCAATGCTTGGGTTTCCTGATGGGTGAGACAGAAAAGCAAAATGAGGTAGGACTGACATGGGACTTGGGTTTGCAGCAGACTTGGATTTGCAGCTCAAACGAAGAGGTCATTCAGTTCACATAAGGGAACTTGTAACAATGTAAACATTTCTAATGGAGCAAAGGAGATCTGTGCAGTGCTTTGCATAGGAATATTCAGCTCATGGATATGCTAAAAGCTATGGTAGCTATAAAAATCAAAAATTAAAAAAAAAAAAAAGAGGATACGGTGGAAGTGTACAATAAGAAAAAAAGTATATTTGCTAGGCTGAAATAGAATGTGTCAGGCAAAAATAGTTAAACAATTTCTAAATTGCATTAATGTCTTCCAGCAGTGCCTGACTTAAATTGCAATTACAAATACGGAAAGATATTTGAACTCAGTTTAATTACTGTAACACAGAAGATACGGCAAGGCAGGGCCTTTTTCTTGTAGATAATTAAACATGAAATGTGAGAAAGCTTAGCAAAAATATAAATATTAAGCTAGCATAATTTTTGTGGTTTGATATCATTTATCTGTCCCAGAAATGTGTCAACCTGTAAGGCAGACAATTCAGAGTGCTCGGTGTAGGAATCTCAGCTTTGCTGTTTTAAAGAGACTTTTTTTCCCATGATCTGCTATTCTTCTGTTTACAAAGAAAAGATAATGCTTTCGATCATGGAAAAAAAAATGTTCTCACTAGCTCAGGATAGATTGCAATAAGAAATATTTGCATAGGGGACGGCTTGTTTGCCTTTTTAGAGGGCTGGGTCAGCTCCCCATAGGGCCATTCTGGGATGCTGAGCAGGTGCAAGGGAGAAGCTGGGATATCTTCAACTCTTCATCTATCTTTTTTGAGCCCAAGCCTGTTCCTGGTCACTCTTCCCACCACTGCCATCTAGGCACCCTGCTGTGTGCTGAGTAGTGGCTCGGACTTGTGTTAAGTTACTTAACTTTGGTGCTTCTCTTGGCAATGTCAGGAAAGTGAAGATTCTGCTTCTGTCCCAACCTGTAGAGCACGGCAAAGGCCTTATCTATGTCCAAACAGAGGCTGAATGGTCACACCACCATCCAACACAGTAGTGTGTTCACATACACAGTGTGCAGCACCATGGAAGGTTTACCTCTACTCTTGCTTTTAATTTCTTAACAACATCATACAAACAGTTTCAGCAGACCACACTCAACTTCCTTTTCAGCTTCTTATGACTGTAAATGTCATTTCATCTCTCCACATTTGAGAGTGATTCATTTCCTACAGCCCACCCGCAGAGCAAGGATTAACACTGTGCACAGCACATATCTGGCATTGCTCGGATAGGTTATGAAATAGGGGATACGATGCAACTGGTTAGACTTGGACACTTACTTCTTATGTGAGCTTGGAAACAAGGACTTGGTAATGGGTGGTCTGTGCCCCACAGGCAGACCAAGGAGTAGGTTGCTTTTGAAGTTGGCACCCTATCTTCACTATCTGCCTAACAAAAGAGGGTCCTGCGGTCTTCTAGGACAAGATGTTTGAATTGGCTTTCAGATTTAAGTCTATGGCTAATGAGGAAAAGGCAAGTAGCATATAGCCAGTACACTAATGTTTATGAAGGCTGTAGAGCACAGTCATATAAAAGAAAAACTTCTGATTAACCATTTTCAAGGCAGGTTTCATTGCACTTTTAATAACACTGAGAGAAAGACCTTAGACACACTTTCTTTATTGTTTCTTAATCAAACACTTCAGCATACACACCAGGAGGAGTGTTAGCATTATCCAAAAGGAAGTTCATGAGCCAATGCCATTTGATGCTTCATATCAAGCCTGTGTCCCAGCAAGCTGTGCAGTTTCTTATTTGCCCACTTAGCGTTTGGGTTGTTCATTGACACTGAATATCTTAGGTTGCATCAGTGTTTCATTCTCTTAACACTTTCTTTATCTGCAGAAGAGGAATTGCAGTAAACCAGAAAATTTAGAAAGGCATTTCTAGGACATTTTTCACACATTTTTCTGCTCTGCAAGTGACCAGAGCAATCCTGAAAACCAGAAAAACACCAAAGGACCATTCTGATTTCATATTCAGCAGCCGTGCCCACAGCTGTCTCCATGATGGTTTGTTACAATGACTGCCATATGACTGCGTGATGAGGCATGCATATCCATTTGACACTCACTTCTTAAATAGTAAGGGTTCATCAACACCCAAACACCACAGCACACTGCCCATGAAAGTACTGTAGTGACTGTGTTTGGTTCCTGACCATGAATACCTCCCTTTTTTCATGTGAATATGGTTGTTCAACAACACACTACGTAATCAGCAGTCCACAATTAGAGATGTCAAATCTCCATCCACGTCCAGATGGATGTTGGTGACAATCACCATGTAAAATTAACTGCTTGAGATTTTGCTCTTGCTTATGTAGTATCCCATCACAGGTCTTTAAAGCACTTTAGTGTGCATCTTGGGATGCTAGCTTTGAGAAGCAAGAAGGGTGAAGGGCCAGTGAACGATTCATGTCAGGTTTATCATGCAGCCCTGTGGTTCATCTGCAACTGTGGTTTCACATACAGCAGGTGTTCACACCTGCTGTTATTTTTGTAAATAACAAAAAATATTTTCAAATATACTAGCATTCACTATAGCTCTATTAAAAATTATGTCATTTTGTAACATACTGACATTCCTAAATCAGTATTCAGAAAACTAGGCAAGTCACATCAACAATCTCCATGAAAAGCAACCTTTCACTTGTTTAAACAACAGTCAGTTCCAGAACCAGCTCCCTTTGAAAAGCTGTACAACATCGCCATGAAGCCAAGAAGTGTCAACGAAAATGATTTCTCAGTTTGTTGCTGGAGACTATGCTGGGATTGTTGTTATTACCTGGTAACTTATAAGTTCAGAAATGACACCTTGACTGCATTATTTTCATATAATAATATACACAACAGAGAGTTTAATTTGTAAAGTGAAGCACATTAATGATCATTGAACCAGCAACAAAGATGAAAAGGCATTGCAGTGAACAGGCTGATGCTTCCAGAAGACGAGAAGACATGATTCCTAAATTCCTGTCCTTTCCTGCACAGCAACAAGGTAAGAAAATGAACTACTGTTCAGCGTATTAAATTTATGTTTTGCTTGCCATATACAGTTGAAAACCTACATAAAGGAGATTACAAAGCTGTCCATATCTTGAAAGAAAACTTAGGACTTGATGCAAAAGCCAGTCTGGTTGAGTGCTAAAACAGAGACCTCTCTGCATTGGTTACTGGCAGTCCCAGGGCCAAAGCAAGGTGAGAATGACGTGAAGCAAGCATGACCACCACTGGCGTATTGCAGAGACTCAACAGGGTTGTGTGAGTCCTGCTGCAGATCTCCCCTGTGTTCCAGGAGCTCAACTCAACACCTTTTCTGGCTGGGCTGGCACAGCACCAGCTTCAGCCCACTCAGTGTCTTCTTCCCTTATACCCCTTCCTCTAAATATCTTTGTTTCCTTGCTTACTCCATGCAATGATGCTACCTACTACCTACCCTTTCTTTTTTGTCTGAATGTCCAGCTGACCTCACAGGGCCCTGCCAGTGCTAAAAGAAGCAGTTACCTACTGACAATACTTTACCATGATTATGGTCCCCTAGAATTTGGAGGACAAAATCAAAACACATTGTTTTGACTCACAGTTCAAATTCCCTTGCTTCCAACCCCCAGTGCTGAAAGCTGTTTTTCTGACCTTTCTGCACTGGTTACCAAGCTTTTAGTTATTTTCTTCAGAGCCTCCTGCACAGTCCGGAGAAACCACTCTGTCGGAAAGAGGACACAGTCATTTGAGAGAGACTCCATGATTTATTTGAAAATATTTTGTTTGACAAGCAGTGGGTCCAGCTCCTTAGTTTCAACTCTCAGCAGTATTGATTTTCCATAGGATCTACCACAAACAAATTAATGCAAGCATTTCATCAAGACCTTGAGAATTAAAGCAACATTAAAACTCCACTCTTGCCAATCCTATTTATGTGAACTAATTTGAGACAGTATATGAATGAGAAAAAATCCTACCGAAAATCCTCTGGCATTTACTTAAGGAGCACACACAGAAGCAACCTAGCTTTCTAACAATAAAGGAATTAAGAAGCAAACAGTTTTTTAATCCTTTTACATTCTTACAGGACTATTTATTTTGTTGTCAGTTTGGAATGATGAAAGAGATCTCATTTCTTTTTTCAGCAAATTAAAAATACATTGATTTCTATGACCAACTATGTAACTGTTGTTCTTTAGTTTTCTGTGCATTGTACCTTTACTTCTGGGAGTACTGTGCTATCATCAAACACAGACCACTGGGAATGTGGAATTCCTAGAACAGGAATAAAAAATATCCAGATACTGTTCACTGAAAACTGTTAGAAACAGTATAACAGAGACATGCTCTCTTAGGGAGCACTGAACTGCTTTTTTTTTTCTCTCAGGCTAAAATTAAAGTTAATTTCTATTGAAAGTGAGGATAATTTTCTGCACAGATAAACATAACATCTAACCTCTCACAGGGTTTCATCTCAAGCATCTGCAGGACAGTGTCATGTAATACGGAGGTAGTCCAGGCAGAAGGCTCTGCAGAACATCTGACAAAGGGAGTTACGTTTGTCAAACATAAAAAGACAGAAAAGATTAAACCTAAGTGATGAAAAGCTATCAGGAAAAAATCTCCAATTGTGAGAACTGTCAGGATTTATAATATTCCTTTAGGGACTGCTACTGCTTGCTAAGGGGTTGAGCTCCAAGCTGTCTGGCTGCAATCTCACTTCCAGACCAGTCCCTCTTTGAGGATGCCCTACTGAAGCTGCATTTCCAGACAGCTGAAAAAACCCACTCACAGCTGCTTACTTTGGGAATTATTGATTTCCAGACTGGACAGAGAATTTAGGAATCCACGGCCAGAGCTCCTGTAGATCCAAATCACAAACAGGATAACAGCATTCTTGAACTGTGTCAAGGCCAGCTCCCTTTTAGCGTATCTGTCTTCATCCAGCCCTCGTCCAACAGCAGCTTATCTGCTCCAGGCTGAGGAAGAAGCAGCTGTACATGCTGGCCACAGGTGCAAAAAGTCATTTCCAGCCCTGAAGGGACAGAGTTGCTGTGAGCCATTACAAGCACTTAAAGGCAGATGGTTTTTCTCTTCCTAATGCAATCCCTTCAGCTGCTTCTGATGCCATTCCTGCTGGAGGGACTGAGCTGCTGCCTGCTAACAAACACATTGCATCCCTCTTCTCCTTTTCATTACATAGTTCAGTAACACATTGTGAAAGAGCAATTGTATCGGATTTTGGGATAATTACTTCATTTTAATGCCTACCACATTCTAAGGGAGCCAGTTGGTACATGCAGTGTAATAAGTGTCCTTCTGGGGAATGTTGTCAGTCATTTAGTCACAGCTCTGTTTCTCACACCTCTGCACAAAGGTGCACACACCACTTAAATTTTCTACTGACTGATTCTCCAGTACATCCCAAAAGACATGCTGTAGTATTTCTTCTTGGATGCAAAACTTGTGTGGAACTTTTTTCCAACTATAGAATACTTTTTCCACATTCTAGCTTCCACTTGTTCAATACTGCTAAAAATTAATGGGATTCTGAGCAAATCAAACATTTGTCACCATGAGGGATTCTACTTTGAGCCTGATTTTCAATTACCTTAATTTTCCCATGGCTTCATTTGAAGTCATGAGGTTGAAGACTCCTGGAAGAAGAGCCCTGAATGACTGGCAGGAGCTCAGAGACACAAGTAACTTATAAAGGCTTTCTTCAATAGAGGTTTCTGATATTTCCAAATATTCTGATTGAGAACATAGTCCCAAATTTATGAAATTTTTGGTGAAATGAGCAAGGAAGCTTGCCCCTGTTTTCTCAGATAGGTGTGGGACCACACCAAAAAAAGGGACCTTGGGAAAATATGGATTCCAGAGCAGCCTGCATGTAGCCCCCTTTTCTAGCAGTGCTGGGGTCCTGGGGTCATTGTTTCTCTGGCAGCCTAAGAGCTGGAGGAGCCAGGAGAGCAAAAACGAAGAGCTCCCTAAAAGCCTTTCCTATATTACTGAGGGGTTAATGAACAGCAAGAGTATAATTTTTCAGCTTCAACAAACTGTCAGGTTATATTTCCCTGAAATCTTCCTGACTTAATCTAAGAATAATTGTTGCAATGCAAATCTGTTGTAGAAGGCTGGAAGAGATCTTGTAGTTCAGCTACCATATTTTTATAACCAGCCTTTACCAAATCTCTTGTTCAATTTCTATAAATTTTTTTATCTGCAGCCAACACATCAGCTGGTAGGACTCCTTTTGTACCACACAGGTAATGACAAAGGCTAGGGAAAGGGAAAAAAATATTGAACTTAGAATTAAACTGAAACTATGTCTACTTACAGAAATATCCATATGTAACAGAAAAAGCATTTTCTTCTAACAAAACATAAAATGGTGCAGGCTACATGCATAGCAATGTCAGCAAAATTGCAACACGTAACCTGGCCAGTGCCCCAGCAGGGAGGAACTTGCTCAATGTGCTGGGCTCTGACCAGGTGTAACAATGTGCTTCTGGTCTCACACCTGTGGAAGGTGCCAAGAGGTTCCCACAGTCATGAGGATCAATCAATATCGGGAATGGACTGTGAAATGATTAGTTATAAAATATGCTTTTCACTCTCCTAAGTGAGGAAACTGATACTGATATTTGTAAAGGAGGAAGTATTATAGGCTTGTAGTTTGAACAGCTGCAAAGCACCTCACTTCCCTGGAATTCTTTGTTTCTAGTCTGCCTTGCTAAATACTCTGATACTCTGATACTTTTTTCTTTTTTTTTTTTTTAAGCTCAAATACATTGTTTTGAGGAGTTTAAATTGGCTAACAGATTTAAAATTACAAAAACTGCATTTTCTATGCAGAAGTTCAGTAAAACTACAGGCCTCACAGAGACATGAGTATTTTACAGTCATGTTATTATCACTGAATAAGTATTTTTTAAAATATTATTTTTTCACATAATAGTCTGTGTGTAATAGGAGTTTTCAAAACCAGCAACATTTTCATAATGACTACATTCTTCATTTTTTCATGTTGGTATCTTGCTTATAAAACTTAGGTATCCCTAAACACTTACAGGGAAAAGCCTCAAAAGTGTGCATACAAGAAGTTAGTTCATTATGAAAAAAAATATATATTTTCCAAAACAATACTTGGTTTTCCTATTTCTTCCTCCACAGAGAAAACCTTGCTTTCTGAAGAAACAAAACCCAAAATGCTCATAACTTTTATTCTGAAAAAAAAAATCTTCATCCCATAGGCATTTTCCTAGAGCCAATATATATATATATTGATCATAGTTGAAGTCCAGTATTGAAGTGACTGAATTTCCAATATAATATTTTTTAAATGTCAGTTTTAGAAAAAGGCAAACAAAATACTTAGAAGACTAAGTCACACCACTGGTAAGTAGAGTTGCAGCTATTGCTTCAAGGACTGCAAGGACATTTAGCCATACTTAAGAAGCTTGCCAACTAGTTATTTTCCTTTCAGAACAAAGATATCTCTTTTTCAGCAAAGCCATTTAGGTTAGCTTAAGTATTTGTTTGACAGAGATTTTTTGTGAAAGGCTTCTAGCCTCATCTGTTTGGTTTTAGTTTTCATTGCTGAGTTTTGTTGTTATTTTGCTAGGGTTTTGCTTTGTTTCGTTTTAGTTGGTTTGGGTTTTGTTTTGTTGTTGTTGTCGTTTTGGCTTTTTTGTTTCCCCTCCTGCAAAGTGCTGGCATAAGTGACTGGTAGACTGAGCTCGGCTGGCAGGTGTTTTTCACATAACTCCATTGCCCAACATAAGAAACATATATTTTTGCTATGAGATCATGGGCATTTTGTGTACCTTTCATAACTATTTATCTTACTTGGGAAAGGGTATAAAATAACTTCTTGCCTTTACTTTTTCCATGGTGCAGCTTCTTTTTTTACCTGCCTTTTCAGTGGAATGTTCAGCACATTCAGAATTGGACTTATCTAAAGGATGCCTGGCATTCATTTAAGTACAAGTCTGCAAATTCGGAACTTTTCTTGTTGTCAAATGGAATGAGTGTACCAGACTCACTGCAGTGTTTCAGGGTTGTTACTGGCCTTCTCAAAGGTCTGACGTTCCTTTAATTTTTATTATTTATTTTGTCATTTAAATCTCATTTGCTGGGTCAAAATCAAGTGGCCCTGTGCCACTTAGTAAGCATTTATACGTTCTTCTGTCTGCTGTTTCCAACTGAACTTGTATTTTTCCTCTTAGATATGCTTGAACTTATTGTTCCCAGTGTCTTAAAAGGTATGGATTAGCCGGCTGCTGAGGTTCCTTTGAGCCTAAGGCTTTTCATTCATTCCTTCTTAAACTCTTTTTAGGTATTTAGCATCTTATAGAATCATAGAATAATTTTGGAGATCCTTTTATCTAACTCCCAGTTTTAAGGAGTTAAGTTATGCATTCCCTAGAGCTCTCAGAAAACTTACTTTCCTTTTTTCCCCTCCACCTTTTCCTCTTCTAGCCTTCCTATTCTATTTAAAAAAACAATTAACATTCTTCTGGTGTATATCTACGCCTACCATATCCAGCATCATGAACGTGACCTTATGGTGATTAACTTATTTTGTCACCACAGCATCACTGCCTCCACATTTTCCCATTTCTTTTACCCTAGTTTGTCTCTTTGCATTGTTTGTGTAGGAATGAGGTTATCAGAGGCTACATGGCAAATTCTGGGCAAGACTGGACAAAAATAAATGGTAACATGTAAAAACTAAACTTCAAAGTAACTGTACATTTAAGTGCTTTTGCATTTCTCTGCCTGGAATACCTTAGCCCACATATAAGTCACAGCAATTCTCAACCTGTTCTACCCTAAAAACATTCAAGAAAAAGATAACTCTTCTTCAACAATGTGCTACACGTCTTTGGAAAAATATTTTTTTCTGGAGTGTTTCTCTTTACACAACACAGTCCTCAAGATATACTAAGGAACTCCCTATGTTGCAGTTTGTATTGTGGGAGGTGTTATGAGTTAGCAGTGCCAACAATTGTCTATGAATCATTGGTATAATAAGGACTTAATAAAGTTTAAAGAATATGTGCCAGCTAAGTAAAAATTTTCTTTTGTTCTATTTGGGAAGCCACATATAATGTTGCATAAGCTGAGTGTGATAACAGTATTTGTAAATCATATATTTGAAAGGAGTGCAAAGGAGTGCATCTGAGTGCAAAGGAGTGCATCTGAGTGCAACTCAGATGACAAAAAAAAAGTAGAAGGTGAAATGGAATGTGGTCAGTCTGGAGTCAGCTAGGAGGCTAGAAAAGCATCTGCAAATACCAGCCCAAATCACCACTGAAATTTTCTATTCCACTGGCAATATACAATGCATTCACAGTGGCATAAAAGTGGGATTACATGAGACCAGTCTACCTCATTTTCTCTTTATTTTAGGGGTTGAGGAAAAACAATTTTCTCATAAAGAATGTTCAACGTGCACCTTGTTAAGAGAAATGGAAAAAATAATTTCTCAAAGTACTGTTATCTTAGTAAATGTTGTCTCATTTAGCTGTGAATACGAGCTGGGCAAATCTTTCGTTGCAAAACTCTAAATAATCTGAAACATCTGGTTTTTGATGCAATTAATATCCAAAACTCAGCCCAGGTTCTTCAAAAGTTTTGCTGAAATTCAGAAGCATTTCTGTATCATGAAACATGGTCCTGAGGAAAGCTGTCCTGATCTGTGGGTTTGAATTGATACCATGCAAAATGTCTAGATTTTTTCAGAAGATTAGGCTAAACCTGGTGATTTTGATGGATGCTTTTATTTGAATTATTGTTTTTTGACATCAGCAAAGGCAGAAAAGGCAGAGTATTTATGGATTATTTAGACTATGATCAAAACCCAAAGTGAACAGAAAGATAAAAATATTTGTTATCCACTGATTTTGTGAGACAATAACGTAAGCTAAAGTATATGAACTGTGAATGGATTTATATTTGGGGCTGGTTTAGGGTACAGTTTATTAAAAGTAAATAAAAATATCAAAAATTTCTGTGGTCACGTTATCAGATGTATACCTGTGAATGTAAATATTGATCAACTCTGCGTAAATGAGAGATAAGAACTCCTTTCAAGTTTTCTGATTTTTCCACAGTTTGTCCTGGATCAGCCCATTGGGAAGAAAGAGAATAAAAGAAAAATAAAATTTAAAAAATTAATTATAATAAAAAAACAAGCAGCAAAACATTAAGAGCTAGTGGGATAAGGTTTTACCCAGTTCTTATCTGCAACTTAGGTATTTAAAAATTCCTGCAGTAATAATTATCTGCAGAACTGTAAAACTGAGGTTTTGAAAAAGGCTAAAGTACTCATCAACCCTTACTCTGGTCAAATAACTGTACCTGCATTTATTTACATCTAATTTGAATTAACTTATATATATGCATTATTGATTTACCTTGAACTTCACGTACAGTGTCTATCTCTCACTATATATGCTATGTTTGTGTTTACTCGTGTTTCTCAGCATTCAAATATCAGCCCAGGAAAGTGCTGTAGAAATTCCACAGTTTCTCAGAACCATTTCCACACTCCATGGACACTGCTGACTGCAACAGAACAGGTCACATCAAGACAGTGATGTCATCAGAGTGAGACAAAGCATCTGCCACCTGTTCAGATCTTCTGTATGTTTGTTCTTGCACAATACCTGTTTTTTGTCACCGTCTACCAATTTCAGCTGCATTTGTACAAGGAATTTTCTCTTTTTTTAATCAGTTCGAAAGAAAGTTGGCCATATTAAATGGAATAGAACAATGGCATTGTTTTCAGAATAAGTATTCCGCCAGGAAGAAACAGAACCAAGACTTGTTTGACAGCAAATATTTCCCTCCACTTTCACCGCACCTTAAGCCATACAAAAGTACCTTGATGTGGGTATCAGAAAATGTCTAAAGTGAATATTGCTCTCAGATTCAACACAAAACTATTTTCCCTGTAGTATGATATGCTCTGCTCTGCCAAGTTGTTTTTATGCTGCAGAAATAGTCTTGTTTTTTTAAAAAAAATTAAATCTCTTTTCTGATTTTTCTCTAAACCTCCTTTTGAATCAGTCCTGCACTGAGGATGGTAATGTAGTCTCAGATACAATTCAGTTGTATGTCTTTACAAAGAATAACAGTACTTTGACTTGACCTTCCTCTGTCTCTCCTCCCTCACCTTGTCAGGCCAGGAACTGGGCAGTGACAGGCACCCCTTCCCACAAGTGCAGGAGACATAATTCAGAATCACAAATTTTAAAAAATATGCTGCAAGAGGTTCCAAACAAAGGATGCTGATCATTTTTTCTGATCTCCCTGATGAAAGGCAGTGTTTAGGATGCAATATTTGGTGTGAAACATCAGTTAGTAACCTGAGAGGAAAGATGAGAAAAAAAAGCAATAAAATTGACTCCTTGGGGGATTCTAATATTTCTATGTTTGATTTTCCCCTGAATAAAATGTTAAATATTTAAACTCACTCACATCACTTTTTTATCAGTTAAAGAACGACAGTGTCCCAAGCAAAATTAATCATTTTAACAGTCCAATTTTGTTTGCATCCGACATGAATTTATCTTTGCCTGAGATGCACAAGTGCCTCACAGGGAACCGTTTGGTTTAATAAATGAAACAAAACACTGTTCCACTTTGAGTCACAAAACAAAACTGTTATAATCAAACTCCCAATCTTCTATTTTTTTTTCAATTTAAAAACATTCTGAGATGAAAAATCTTTGCATTTAGCAACCATCACCTACTGCCAGATGCAGCTCCCAACCCCCAGACTCCCCAATACCGAGATCATTGCACAGAGTCATTAGGTTTATTTAACCTTTCTCTCATTTTGCTGGTAATGTTATAATGATATCTAGGATACTTTAACATGCAGCCCTTTGCAAAGAGTTACAGGAAGACTTCATAACACTGGATGTGAGATGATAAGAATGACAAAGGAAATGCAGTAAAAATAAATGCAAAAGAATGACTGTGGAAAAATTACTTTGTGCACAGTGAGGGATTTTTCTTTATTATTGTTATTCAAGAAGAAATCTTGGAGACACAGGTAGCTGTCAGCTCAGAAGTGATAAAAAGACAAGGGAAAAAAAATGTGAATTATTAGAAAAAAATAAAGAACCAAAGGGAAAAAAAAAAAAGCATTATGCACTAATCCAACTCCAAGATTCACCAAATCCAAACCTAGGGCTCTAGCTTGAGTGAGCCATTTTGAATATCCTGTGCGGACTCACTCTTTCTCTTGGCAATGCAAGAACAAGTGACAGCCATTTAAATTATCAGGCATAATTTTCAAATAATTATGTGTTTTTTCACATAGAGGCTAGTGGAATTATGAAAGTCATCACTGTAGGATACTGAGAAGTCTAGCTATATTAATGGTTTAAATAACAGATCTCCCAAATTGATGGAAGATAGGCAATTAGGTGCAATGGTCAGGATACCATCTCTGTAGTACGACATCACAAAATTTTTGATGGATAAAGGCTGAGGAGCTATTGTATTTTTGCTACTTTTCCCATAAATATCCACCAGTGATCAGTGTTACAGACCTGGTACCACACACAAACTACTTGTCTAATCAGTACAAGTTCAGTTTATGTTTCTGTTAGCAGCTAGTGGTTAAAATTCCTTTTACTGAAATGGGAGTAGACCTAAGCCAATGTCAAGCGCTTCTGAAAAACCAGGCGTAAGTGCAATATAAAGTGATTTTTAGTAAGCCAAGACCAATTTGGTAGCAGTGACTGTAAATCCTTACTTCACTATTAAAGTGAGCACCAAATTTTCACTATGTATACGTTAGGCGGTGCTTAAGCACAGCCAGATGTGGTGAAGCCTAAATTTCACTTTTGCTGACACTTCTAGTAGAAAGAGTCCTATAATACTGCAATCTTTAGATTTGGTGACATATTTCTTGTGATTATACTGTGATGCTGCTCTCTTCTTCTATTTAATTGTAACAGCAATTTTAACATGTATTAGAACTGTTTAAATATTTTCTTTAGTCTTATATTTCAGTCTTGATAGCTTGGTTAATCATGCCAAGAGTTTCTCTAAGAAATTACAATTGTTTGTTCAATTGTTATCTCGCTTTTATGTGCCCTTTGACAACAACAAATCTTTTACAAGACCTGAAAAGTTTTTGAGCTTTTTATTTCCCACATTTCTATCAGGACCTCTTGAGTCAAAGGGGAAAATTCCTCATGATAATGTGCCAGGTTTATAAGATGATCTTGAAGTAGAAAGATAATCAAGTTTGTCCTGTTTATTTTTTACAGTGTGCCTTCTTTTCTGATGAACTGTGGTAAGAGTTTTGAAAATGAAGTGAAAAATGTAACCAAACAAACCACCTTCAGCTTAGGCATTTTATCCTCTGTCCGAGTCCTCCAATTCGGTGCCACTGACAAATTCAGAAGTGCTGACTAATCACTAAATAATTTGGATACCTAAATTTCTGTAGATAAATACATGCAGGTTACATAGACATAGTTATTTTTCTGATAAATTGCTGATACATAAAAAGGTTATATTTTAATATTTTAAATGAAATAATATGAATTCTTTTCCAGTTTGAAATGATGGTTTGTTCCAAAATGGAAGCTACTTATAATTGAAATAAAAATTTCTAAACACTAAGTTTTTTATAAAACCAAAAATAAACATTCAGTTACACGGAACCCAAATCTTGGCTCGAGAATGAGGAAAAGTGAAATCTTTTAGGTCATTTCCTGAGCTGAAAAAACACTGTCCTCCTAGCTCTGTATAGCTTAAATATTCTAAGATACATGATTTTGCCTCTTTACATTTCCATTTTCTAATATCTGAATTTGCTATTTTCCTTTCCATTTGGCCTGAATGTACCAGTTTACCAAATGTTATCCTCCAGTGGCGGCTGCAGATGGTGGCCAGAGCCTGGAACAAACTTAACACATTAGGGAAGTCCTCCACCTTGTGGCTGAGCATTCAGGACTGATACCCTGCACATTAGCATAGCCAGATCATTAAATGTGGAAATGTTATTACTCTTATCCATAAGTACTTCTTGCTGGGATGAGATGAGATGAGATGAGATGAGATGGGATTTTATGCCACATTAGGCCCTTAGGAGCTGCACTAAACTTCTCATAGCTGGCAACTATTCATTCCAGAGGCCCCTTAAGCTGGGGCATCATAGGGTATGATGCTTATTCAGGACCTGATTAATTATTAGATATTGTGCATATCCTTCATCTATTTCTAAAAGCATGTAACGTGTACCTGCTGAAAACTGCATCATACTCTAACACTAAACGCTGACAAGGCACAGACAGAAAAGGACAAGACAAACTGTGCTAACAGGAAGAAAAAGGGTGAAGATTTCATATACAAAAGACTATAAATTTAGATGGTTTTCTGATTAGTGTTTTGAATGCTGTATCTTTTGAGTATTGTTTCAGTTTTAGTGGCTTCAACATAATAAGTGGGATTGCTCTGGCCAAATATGTCCACACCCATACCTGAATGAGTTGCCTGGACTACTTTTCTCATCAATGAAAGAGAGATGGCATTAATGGAAGATATAGCAAAGCGGGTGAGGTGGATTGTGACCAGTGTGTGCCATTGACTACACAAGGTGCCTGAGGAGACTTGATTAAGGTAGACAACAATACTGGGTGATGTGGCTCCCAGGCACTGTTTTCTATGTGTCTGCACTAAACTTGAGTTAAATTTTCTGGTTCATATACTTAGTCTCTGTGATACTATGACCAGGGCATGGTAATAGGAGGTGTCAGGATAAGCAGGATCTGGCCAAGAGTTAATTCACAACCCCTCCATCAAGCAGGACTGCCTGTGCAAGGCATCCAGGACCTTTTTCAGGAGAAAACCAAAAGGCACTTTGGAGCTGGCCAGCTTCTCCATATACCTCACACCTGAGGTGGTTCAATTTCCTTTTGTTTCTCTTCATTTCCTTCTAAGAGAGACCATAGGCATCGATACTACAGTTACAGTTCCTTTGTTTAAGAACTTACTGTTCTGTGAGATGAATCTAGACTATATCTTATACTGCTTTGGAGTTTGCAACAGATAGGTGCTAGCTGGGTGAGATCTTGGCTTTTGTTTACAGTATCCATCCAGCAGGACCACTCTAACAAAGGAGAGGTTTCAGTGGAGTGATATTTGTGTTAAGAGATTCCAAAACCTAGTTTTAAGCAAAGCTTCTCTTTAGTAAGGGTTTTTGTCCTTTAAAGACAGAAGGGCGAAGTGATTCAACCGTTTAATTGAGAAATAAGGTAGCTGTAACTCAATCTTCTCCTAGCATTAGAGAAATAAAGCAGATATTACTTTATTCTCACAACATCAATTTCCAGCTAACCCTTGGTCTACTATCCACTGGTGTGTATTCCTAAAGTAAGTCCAGATCGTTGTGGTCCCTTTGTCCCCAGCTGTTTTTTGATACAAGTCCTTCTTCCCTGTCTTTGGTACTGCATATTTTTTTTTTCTGCTCACAAGTCAGTCATTTTGATGCTTAGTGCTTTTCTTAAACCCTCCAAAGTATTTCAGTAACAGCTATCCAACAACCAAAATGTCAGATACCATGGCAAAACTGTGCCTGTGTGTACACATGCACAAATGCACACTAGGAAGAAAGGTCACTAGTTACCCAGTTGTGACCCAGTGAAGAACAGTGCCAAGAGAAAGAGCTGAAATTGTAAGGTGGAACAGCCCTGGCTTCTTGTGATCGTGAAATGAAATGCCTTACACTCCAAAGTTTTAAAGACAATTATGGTAATGAAAGCCTCCACCAAAACTATGAAATATAGCAGCAAATCCTGACCATGGCTACACTACAAGTTTGGGGCATCTGAACTGCCTGTTACGACCTGTCACTCCAGACCCAGAAGCCTGGAGAACACTTGAGTCATGTGGTCTTCCCATGGTCCTCACCTCCACAGCTGGGTAGAGAGCTAGTTATGTTAGCACTAGATCAGTTTACTTGGTTGCCTCATGCAATTTCTTATGTTTCCAGCTATCATATTTAAATCAGTGAGAACATCTGCAGAGAATAGCACAAATTAAGGAATTGTTTAGTTTAGAATTTAGCACAGGCAGCATTACTATGCAATCCTAAGTATTTTGCATTTATTTTTCACTTCCTATTAGCGTACATTATTGCACATGGAAATAGCTTTAAAAGACTAACAAATGAAAAAATGCAAATAGATTCTTCTTCCATCTTTAACTCAAAACCAGTTTTTTTTAATGCAGCAGAATCTTTAAAAACAGAGTTATTTTATAATCAACAGTCTTATCTTACATCTGCTGGAATGAGACAAATGTAGACAAAACAACGTGCTTCTGTAAAAGGGCACAACGTAAGTAGATTTTTTTAAAAGGTCAGTTACATAATCTTTCTAGTTTTGAGATATGTGAGAAAGGATGGTACTTTCTGTGGTCCATAAATAATTAAATATTAAACACTGAAAAAAAATAGCATTAGCTCTGTTTTTTATTTTGAGATATTTATAAAAATATTTGTTGAAAACTCAGAAACTAGTTTAGATTTAAGGGCTTGAATTGCAATGAGCTTAAGTTGCAAAGTTACCGTATCTAAATACCGTGCTAGTCAATACAATATAATCTGCGTGAGCTTTAGTCATATGAGCTATCTAATTCAAATTTTAATAAAAAGGTCAGGTTTCAACCATAGACATAAATAAAATACCCCGCATGGGATTAGAGCATCATCTATTGTGCCACTAAATACCTGAAACAACAGCCCCTGACAGCAGTCACATCAATATCCATTCCCTCTGCTTAGGTGTTCATTAAACAAATTCATATCCTGCTACAATAACAACAAACTCTTGGAGCATTTTGTTGTTGTTACTGATTTTAAAGCATATTTGTTGCCTTTGCCTATATGAAAGAAGTGCAAAGGAAGTTCACTAAGCTCCCTTGTCTTTTTAGTCAGGAATTGAAAAATTCCTTGAGTATCATGGTCACACAGAAATGCCTGATAGCTCCAGTTTGGAGTGCCCACGTGCACCTTACAAGATGAAGCCAGCCTGTAAAGAGGGAGGCTCAGCCTGGTCCAGTGTGACAGCACATCCAGGCCACACACAGGAGCTCAGGGACCCAGAACTGATGGGAGTTGCTGAGAAGTGATTCTGGCTCCCCAGGGAACACCTCACTCAAAATTACCTCTGAAGAGGGAGCAAGAAGCTCAGAACAACTCATGAGTTTGGCATTTGTTAGTGGCTTTCTATGCTGTTTGTTAAATTCTGTAGATCTCTTTGGAGGAAATGATATCTTTCACTGACTATATTAGAAGAATGGGCAAGTGGTATCATTTATTTATTTCACTTATGCAGAGACAGAAAACTAATTTTATGCCTCGCAAAAGCTTAGCTGGAGGTACCTATTTTGCCTTTCTGGGTCTCACCATAAGTCTCTGATTTGACACTCAGGCTGATAAATATTTAATAGTGACATCAGGAAGCTGTAGATTAGGTCATAAAATCTCCAGTCTTTGAGAATATTCAAAAACCTTTACTTTTATCTGCAGGAATTATTTATTCAAGGAAAAGACGTGCTGCTTTAACTTTTTGTAAAAAGAAGTCCAAAATAAACCTTAGAAAACACACAAAAGGCCAGAGACTGATCTTCATCTTCCCCAACAGGCTTGGCAATCTCATCCTGCCATCCCAAACTGGTTCAGGAAAGATCACTCCACCTTTGAAACCGAAGCTCTTGCTAAGGAAATATTCTTGAACAAATTTTTCAATGTTGACTGTACTTTCTGGTCTTCCCATGTTAAAATGAATGTCCTCATGCATATTTCAGTGAGGTTTTTTTATGGAGTTAGCAGGTCCTTGTGCAAATTTCTTTTTATGTATGATTAATGTCACTTTTTAACGTGTGTCTGAGTTTGCTGACATAATATAATCCCTGCAAACTCAAAATCCAGAGTAGCTGGCATAAAAAATTTTGCCTCTAGGAGCATATTTCTCTTCTTTTGGTACCAGCCAAAAGTCAAAGAGTTAAATCCTGAATTAACTCACTCACTCAAGATAAAAAAAAAAAAAAAAAGGCTTTGAATTCTAGAGTATATCTTATTTGAATTTGGTTTGAATGAAGTGCCATTGTTTTGACTTCACACATCAATCTGCCTGTCCTAAACACCACCCTTGCCAAAGGTAAAATCCTTGCAGCATTTCTGCCCTTGGTATAGTATCAGAGGTTTATAGAAAATAACATTGGGCAGGAAAACCTTGGAGAGGCAAATGTTTCTATGACACAGGCAAGATCCACTGTTGTAAGTGCTCATAAGTGTTTATCCAAACTGCTTTTAAAAACCTTTCATAATGAGAACTTCCACAGCTCCCCAGACCCTATAAGACAGCGTTAATCAAACCCTTACATTGCTAGAAAGTTTCCATAATATTCAAGCTGAATTTTCCTACTGTGATTTAATCTCTTCCCATCCTGTCCAACAGTGATCTGAAGAACAGACCCTATTCTCTCTATGAGTGATTTATACATTTGGAGACTGCCATTTTTTCTCTCTTACGTCATCTCTTTTAGACCATCCAGATGCTTTTCAGCCAGGCTCACAGGTCATTATTTCTATGTCTTTATTTCTCGACTTCTCAAAATTGTGATAGGCTTTACGATTGGGATGGGATGAAGGTCTTGGAAGAGGAAGGCAGGAAAAAGTGAGAGGTTGGGTTTTCTCTTGTGACTGAACTCAGGATACAATCCAGGAGTTCAAGCCAACCTTGGCAGGAAGGCACAGCATGGAAATCCCAAGTCATTCACAGGGAACAGAACTTAGGATGAGCTAGGGACAAGAAGTTCTTCACACTGATTTCCAGGGGTCTCCTTTGGCCCCTTTAAGTCCTTGTCATTCTAAATGGGTGGCGGACAAAACATGAGAGAGTATTGTGGCAGTGACCTCTCAAAAGTTGAAAAGAATGGCAGGATAATTTCATCTTTTGCATGATTGAAACTTCTCTGTATACATCTCTTGGATTTTCTTTGTGTATGCCAGTATGATGCTTGTCTCCTTTTATAAGAGCATGATATTTTTTATTTGTGTTCAGCTTGTCACCTTCTATAAGCATTAGTTTCTCTTTCACAGGTCTGCTGTAGCTCTTTCTCCCTTTTTTCTTCCTAAACATGGATCTTTTCATTCATCCCTGTAGTGTTTAATCCTATTTTTTTCAGATCATTTCTCCAACTGGTCAAAATCATTGTGAATCCTAACTGTCCTCCAACAGTCTTGCAGTTCCTTTCAACTCCACTTCATCACCAGGCCATGTTATTTGTAAATATAATAAGTATCCTTTTCAGCCAAGGATATCCTGAGCTACATTACAAAGAGCATTACTACCTGGTTTAGCCTGCCTCTCCTTTAAGCCCTACTAAGACCACATGTGGGAGTGCTGGATCCAGCTCTGCATGCCCCAGTACAAGGAAGATATGGACTTACTGGAGCAAGTCCAGCACAGGGTCAAAAAATGATGCACTGGAGCATCATTTATATGAGAAGGGGCTAATAGCTGGGACTGTTCAGATTGAAGAAAAGGCTCCCTTGTTGAAGTCACTTTGTCCTGGCAGCCTGCATGGCATCACTGCCAAACCTGGCCACCAATCTAACTGCTTTCCCAGGCCAGGGCATCTTAGCCTCCTGTGGTGTCAAACGTACCTGTTGACACAGTACTGCCTTGTGGGATACCACAGTCACATGGGGTTGGTTTCCCCTGGGTGGTGCACCCATGCTGTTGATCTCTTATCTCTCCTTACAGACTCCAGTGTGCAGTCAGAGCCAGCCAGCCCCAGCATGCCCTACAGCTCCCTGGCTCCAGAGCACAGCAGCTGATCAGACCAGACAGGGTGGACTGAAGGCTTGTTGCAACTTACTCATGGTCCCACACCTGTTTGAACTCCCCCTACTCCAAGCCAGCATGTTAGTGCTGTGCCAGTACCCTTGTAAAGTGGTGGACCACAAGCTTGCCTTTTATTTTTATTGAACCACTTATTTACATTTAAATTATTGATATCACTAGCTCTTATTAAAAAACATCTGATACATTATATACACACGCTTTTGTGTATATATATATATATTTAATAACTATATATTTATATTTGTAAATACATATGTGCATATATAAATATATATAAAGTGTATAAATAAATATATTAATGCGTATTTGTACATTGCTTTCTATAAATAGAGGAAAAAATGTATGTGAATGTATATGTTTCTATATAACAGCACTTCCCAGTCTAAAGGAAACAGGTAGCCAGTCAGAGGGCACTTTGAGGCACATGGATATGACGTATTAAAAAAAAGGGCAAATCACAGAGTAGTATGAAAATCTGTGAGGTACGATGTTTTCACAAATAGTGCCCTTGGTGGATGTGGTAGTCAGGGGATTCTAGTTCTGCTGTACTTCTGGGTAAACTGGAAGGGACTGCCTGCCAGCATGCGGGTGCATCATTTTACCCAAAGGGGCAGAAGGAGGTGGAGAAAACAGGTGTGATCAGAGGACGGGTGTGACTTCCACATCAAGTGGGACATGTGACATTCAGGAGGGGTGGGACTTCCATGGAAGGTGTGGGGCACCCACCACTGCTTATGTTGGATCAAAGGTGTGTTTGCCTTCCTTCTCAGGATGGCGAAATAGGATGTCCAAAGGGAATGGCAGGCACAACTCTGTGTGAGTGGGAAGGACAATCCAAAGTTCAGATGTTGTTTGAGAGGGCTGATGCTGTTAGTATGACTGCTGTTAGTATGTCCAGTCCACAGAAATTCACCACATGCACACCCTGCAGGGAAATGTCATGGAAAAAAAGCAAGTCACAGAAGCTCAAGTCTGGAGAAGAAAAAGATACTAAAATAATTAAAATGAGGCCAGTAGATTAAAGAGTAAGATGTGTGGGTTTGGGTACTGTAACTGGTACATCAATAAAATGTATATATTGAGGAGCGTCTTTAAAACGAGGTATTTTATAACTTCACATTCCTTAGTGAAGCTGATATGACAATATAAAGTTTTATTACCTGAATTTGGAATATCTGCATTCTCTAGATACCTTATTCATTGTAACGTATATTCTGCATCCTGATGTCTACTGGATGTATAAAATGATTTTTTTGTTGGAGTAGATCAATCCTGAATTAAAGTAGAAAATAGAAGTTTGCAGTAGATAAAAGTGATACACATCAAAGGCTTTGCACTTTTATTGGCTAGACTTATTTATTAGAGGGTTGCTCAGTTCTCTAAATCTTTTTTTAACAGGAACAGAAATAAAAACATAAATCTTGTACTTGTGTTCATGTTTGCATTTTATTTCAAATTGTTATACCATTGCATCATTTTTAAGCTTCCTTTTAGGGATGTCAAAACTAAAACTTCAGAGACAATTAAACACAGACCTGAGCACTTTAGATAGCAGAGGTAATCAACATATTATACAAGTACTTAAAACACCTACCTTTACCTTTATGCATAAAACTTTAAGCGAATACATGCCAGTTAATCAATTGGTTTTAATATCTCCATATAATCTATAAATGTACATAAAATAACAGTACCAAAACCACATTTTATTGGGATGGGGGGGGGGGGGGGGGGCGGGGTGTAGTGCTTTTAAACCTTTGTTTGGCTTCACACCAAATTAGGAACTTGGTATACCTAGATTGTATATACGGTGCAAAATTGGATTTTATCTTAGTTAAAAAAAATTAGTTGGAACTGATACACAGAGATATAAAAGACTATTTTAAATAGATATAATAAAGCTAAATAACGGTCAGAGCTTCACGATGAGGATTCTTCATAAACAAGATAGATATAAATGAATTACTGACAATCAGCTGATGTCAAATCTGAACTTCACCTGAATTAGGTGCTAAGAATGTAAATCACCAGTGGTGAACCCAAAACTTCTTTTGGGTGCTTTCAAAACAATAATATCGAATACAGACAGAAACGTAACAGTGCATGACAGAACAGCTTTCTTCACATGTATATAGTTTTACTGTCTTTCTTCTTCCAGAAAACCTTATCAGCCACAGCAGCTCAACATGCAGGACTCCTTGAAAAAGGATTAAACTTTTCTTCCTCTGAAGTATCTTGCCCTTATCAAGGCTGA
This sequence comes from Columba livia, assembly GCF_036013475.1. Classification (NCBI taxonomy): domain Eukaryota; kingdom Metazoa; phylum Chordata; class Aves; order Columbiformes; family Columbidae; genus Columba; species Columba livia. The sequence continues at coordinate 35,460,674 of NC_088604.1, read as the reverse complement.
CCTGTTAGTTTATCTTGTTTATTCACATACTGTGGTTAGTTTGTCCTGCAGGTGTTCACTCGTAATTTTCTTGAGTGCTTTCATATCAGTGTCTCATATGCATCCCTCTGTCTTACTACTTCTCTTTTCAGGTCACTAATGTTATGAAAATTGACCACTCTAGCATGATAAGGAAGCAATTCATACTAATTTTCCTGCTGCTTCCCACATAATTTCTGATATTTTCTCTTGACTGCCATGATAGCTGTTTTATTAATCTTTTCTGAGAGATTTTCTCAATAGTCTTTTGTAGTTAATCAGCATTTCATTCTTCACTTGACTAACGTTAAACATGATCAGTTCCCAACAGTGTTAATTTGAGGCTGCAGCTTCAATGCTGTTCTTATTTTCTCAACCGTGCAATGGTTTTGCTGATCAGTTTCACGTGGGAAAAATATTGCTCATCTGAATTTGAGGAAAAGGCCAATTAGTTTTTGAATATTTTGATTGTGGTTCCTAAGAGCTAGGGACAAAACATCAGGAACATTTGCAGCAAAACCAAAGCAGACCTTGTTTCTCTCTAGTCAGACGAAAAAAATATAATTATTGTATTTTCCCAGTACCTGTAATGGTGGAGGAAAGAGGGTCGCTTGAATATGCATTTTTAATATACATTCTGCTATTGATTATCTTGCTTTACTGTTTAACAAGTCTTCAGGCTGCGGGTATTCACAGGCAAATATGCAATATTAATTCCCTTTTGCCTTACTTTCTTCAGATTCCTGTTCTTCCCCAAGATATTTATTGATATATTTTGATTATTATGTTTGTTGCTTTTCAGATGTTGAATGCAGAATATACTTTCTGCACTGCTTATTGCTAGAGCAAGTTTTCACAATTCCAAATATAGTATTGTTTCTCCATAGAGGCGCAAGGTGAAAATATCAATTCAGAGCACATTAGATTAGGGAATATTGGCCTGTAAATCAGGGAAGAAAAGTTACTCAGGAATGGCCACGACAGCTGTTCATATTCTTATCTTATCAAGTAAGTGCCACCAAGATAATCTTACCTAATAGAAGGGGTAAGGCCAAAATGATAAAAACTATTTGCAGAAGATAAGTACCCACTTTCAAATTCCTATCATCTGCAAAAATTTATGTTCTACTTCCTATGCTCTGAATACAAAGGCCTCAACCCCTACAGAGGCTTAGTTTTCACCACATCTCTTTCTTCTCTTTGTTTTCTGTAATGCTATCAGCCCAGGTCCTTTTATGTTACCAGCCCTTTCTCCCAAGCTTGCCTTTATGTTCTCTGCCAGACCACTTGCTAATAAGCCCTTGAAATAATGTCTTTTCTCATGCCACATCTCACATCGACAGTCTCCTTCCATATTCAGATGTCTCTTTAAATCTGCTTCTACCTATCTAGCTTTCAGTCAGCATCAGTAACCCTGACAAGCCAATCTCATCCAAAAAGTGTGATGTCAGGTCTTGCTTTGCCCATTTCTGGACAGAAGTAAATCCCAGAATTAAGTCCCCAGCTCTTCCCAGCAGCTCCAGGCAATGGACCTGAAGAGTATATCAAGTTCCTATATCAGAGAGCACTTTTCAATGCACAGTAAATGTAGGTGCTGCCTAAGTATTCCTAACACCAGCTTCACCTCTTCCAAAATTTCCTTCATTCTAGGTTGAAGAAAGACAAGACTAGTTGAGCCCAACAGGACTGCCCTGTGTTATCCTTTTTTTTCCCCAAAGAAGAACAGATTTCTTTGTAGGAGAAATACAACATTAATCTTTCAACATCATAAAAGCACTATTACTGTCAGTGATAACCTTTCCTTAGCTCTTGCAGTTATTAATATTCCAGTCTTAAAAAGTAAATACCATAAATCTTCCCCAACGTATTTTTTAGTGCAGCAGGACTTTGTTATCAGTTCATAAACTCTGTCACTAGATTAATCAATCCAGCTTTCCTTTTATTCCCCTTGCTTCTCTGTCTAGACTTGCATTATTACGTTTTAAGAGCTTTATCCACAGATGGATGGATAGGTGGGTGTCAACGTGCCATCACATAGACACAAAAATATTTACAAATACAAGTTCAAATATATATGTGAAATAAGACACAAAATAGCTTCCAATCCCAGTTCTGTTGTGAGTTTGACCAGTGTCATAGTAGTCCTGTCCAGTCCTGTTTAACATCTTTATTGATGATTTAGATGAGGGGATTGAGACCATCATCAGCAAATTTGCTGATGACACCAAGCTGGGAGGGAGTGTCGACCTGCTGGAAGGCAGGAGGGCTCTGCAGAGGGATCTGGATAGACTGGAAAAATGGGCTGATTCCAATGGGATGAAGTTCAATAAGGCCAAATGCCGGGTGCTGCACTTTGGTCACAACAACCCCCTGCAGCGCTACAGGCTGGGCGCAGAGTGGCTGGAGAGCAGTCAGACAGAAAGGGACCTGGGGGTACTAATTGACAGGAAGCTCAACATGAGCCAACAGTGTGCCCAGGTGGCCAAGAAGGCCAACGGTATCCTGTCCTGTATCAAAAACAGCGTGGTCAGCAGGACAAGGGAAGTGATCCTTCCCCTATACTCTGCATTGGTGAGGCCACACCTGGAGTATTGTGTTCAGTTCTGGGCCCCTCAGTTCAGGAAAGACATTGAAGTGCTGGAGCGAGTCCAGAGAAGAGCAACACGACTGGTGAAGGGACTTGAACATAAGACCTATGAGGAGAGGCTGAGGAAGCTGGGGTTGTTTAGTCTAGAGAAGAGGAGGCTTAGAGGTGACCTCATCACTCTCTATAACTACCTGAAGGGAAGTTATAGCCAGGTGGGGATTGGTCTCTTCTCCCAGGCAGTTAGCAATAACACAAGGGGGCATGGGCTTAAACTCTACCAGGGGAAATTTAGGCTGGATATTAGAAAGAAATTCTTTACAGAGAGAGTGATCAGGCATTGGAATGGCCTGCCCAGGGAGGTAGTGGACTCGCCGTCCCTAGAGGTTTTTAAACTGAGATTGGACATGGCACTTAGTGCCATGATCTAGTAAACGGACTAGAGTTGGACCAAGGGTTGGACTCAATGATCTCTGAGGTCTTTTCCAACCCAGTCGATTCTGTGATTCTGTGATTCTGTAATGACACTCACTTGCCTTCCTCTACATCAATGCAGAAATGCTCACTCCCATTTTAGAGGTGCCTACAGTCAAAATCCCACCTTGCACAACTCCACCAGAAGCAATGCATCTTTGTCCTTGAAGGATTCACTCTGTACTTACTACCTTAATAGACTGTCTTCTAAATATAATTTTGACAACATAAGCATTTTAAATATTAAAAACAACAGAACAAGTTTTGCAGCACTCTCAAAAATGCATTCAGTATTGTATTGACTCTGTGGGTGCATCACACCTTGGATCAAAAAAAATGTCCTGATTTCTTAGTTTCTAAGTATGCTAAAAAGTGCAGAGCATATCAGAGAGGTAATGAGCCTTTGAATTCTTACCTTGGAAATAAATAGTGTAAATCATGGAAGATAATTGTAGGCAGTTTGAGAATTTACTCGAATCACAGTTTGGGACGTCATCTCTGTGTGAAGTGTGTGAATGTGTTTTGACACTTTCAGGGAACAGCACACAGTCCTAAAAACAAAACAAAACAAAAAACAGTGAAGATTTGGGACTTGAGGTAGGGCTAATCTAATATCTATCCACAAGCAAGTCAAAAGTTAGAGGAAAAGGAAGATAATTCAGACCTGCTTTTGTTGGTTAAAAACCAATAAGTCAACATATTGACCAAACCAGAGTTTATGAACAAACTTTGAGTGATAGACATTAAAGAGAATATATGACATGCTAACTTTTAGATGATCCATACCTGTGCAGCCTTTTCTACAAGGCATATGTGGCTTGTCACCAATGGCAAGATGGTAGAAAGTATTTCCTCTGCTTGTATTTTGTTATCAAGGAGTAAAACTGAAACTTAGTCCTTATAGCTTCCCAATATTTTGACAGAGCCAAGGACACATTTTCTTTCAACAACTTACAGCAATGCAGAAGGAATTTCTAGAATGATTTTCACAGACACTGTGGTGTTTCATCTCATTTTCTCTGTATTCCCAGTAGCATTCATATATCTTCTGGTGTGAGAGTATAAGAGCAGTTAAGTTAAAAGGCAAACACTTTCCTTCAATGAGAAATTCATTTCCAACTTTCAGTGAAGTCACTGGGTGAATGACTTTGAAAAAGCACCTCTGTCTGCCTCTTGGCTCATATCCCTGACTATAGTACTCACTACAGCCCATCCTGTTCATTTCTGGGAGCAAGCAGCAACAGCCCATCAAGGAGAGAAGAGAAGGAAGGAAACTGCAGCATATTTCCGAGAGGAACTAACTTTCTAGTATAGATCATAGTGTCCCAGAGGTTTAGGCAAGCCATTGGTGGAATGTCAAAACAATAACCAAAACAATGTTGGAAGGTTATATTTAGTTCTTGGACCAGTTTTAATGACCTATTGGAATGAGAGTTTAATTTGACAACTTTTCGTCTAAAACCATCTATCCCATGTATTGCTGTAGGAGAGACTAACTTTTATAAGAAGTAAAGAAAAAAAGGTAATCTGGTTCAATTTAAGATTCTTGATCTTCATTAGTATGGTTGTTTAAAAACACCACTCAAATGAAAACTTCATATGGAAACCTGATTTCAGTGTTTGTTTCCAGGAGAAATAGTTAATTTTACAGTTGCTTATTTATAAATTATTGTGATGAACTGTGATTCAAAGCAAACAGGATTCATCAGTCCTTAAATGAAAATATTTCCTCACCTATAAGCACTCATCACTATTGACAGTGCTTTTACAATCTCATTCAAAGGTGGATCTTCAAGAGTTTCTTTCCAAGAAACTCTGCCTAGAGAAATCTGAAAAAAAATCGAATTGAAAAGACTGCCAAGAGCTCTCTCCTTGTTCTCATATTTTGGTTCTTTAATATTGAAATACTGTGATTTGGACTTCTTGAGTATGAATTTTTACTTTTTCATATAAGATCAAGTCATGCTTTACCCTTGGAATTAGGCAACTGCACACCTTCATAGCTCTTTTTACAACTTTGTCATAGCTTTCTATTTTCCACAATTCCAGCTTGTCTACAAATGGGGCCAAGGTATAAATTACATATCTTAGGTAATGACAAGGACACCGGGAGTTTCTTCTTTCCAGCATCTAGCTGAAATAAAGCTTAGGTGAAATTCAGTGATTCAAAATCGGAGATCTAGCTTTCTGCCTTTGAGAACTGTCAATCTGTCACTGATAGGCCAGGGTTCCCTCTGCTTTTACACCTTTGCTAAATTACAGGAAAATAATGAGGATGCAGCACACATCTTTAAACTGATTTGTAAGAAAGTGTTTTATATTACTTTAATGGCAACTAAAGAAAAAAGATAGGAAATTGAAGTAATTAAAAGGTAACTTTTTGTCACTCCTGTGACTTCTCTGTAACTCATATTAGGGTAAAGCTAGTTGGGCTTTGATATTAGCAATATTTCAAGCTCATGCCCCATTACATTAGTTTTAGGCATTATAATCCAATCAACTTCACCGGACTTGTGATAGCTTACACTGGAATGCAATAAACCCACTGTATCGGAGAGACGATTCTGTAGTGCATTGTGCTTTTATGTCTATAGAAAAAGTACATGAATCAAAGAATTCATTTAATTAGTAGGGGGATTTCCAAGTATAATCCAGACCCTGCTTCCTTTTTGTAAAGCACTATTTTACTAAACTAAATGGGATCAACAGCTGTTTAAAATCAAATTCACAATTTCTGAATCAGAAAACATAACTGGCAACAATATTAAAGTAACAATTACTGTGATTTCAAAATTATTTCAAAATTCAGAATCCCTTTGAATAAGATTTGTTGCACACATTTTATCCTGAACTAATGTTGCTTCTGAGAGCTGAACAGCAAATCATCACACAAAGAGGCTTTGGTGTCAGTTCCCTGTATGTACAGACAGTGCTGTCATGCCATGGAAACTGTTTTTAAATATAGAAACAGTGCATCTGTATGACTTACTTCAAAGTAGAGCTGTGTTTTCGGTCACTGGCATCTGCCAGATTGTAGGTGATGCTAGATTCTGGAAATATGGTTCAGTCTGTGAGTTTGTATATAATTACATTCCAGGGGAAAAAAATGTACTTCACTGCCAGAAGAGGAGAGAATGAAGAATGAAAAGAGCTACTCAGTGAAGAGAAATTCTGCAACACAAAACTGGAGCAACTTCCATGTTCAGAATTTGGGTGGGGGGAAGTAGTAAGAATAATGTTTACTGTAGATTTTCATCTGGACTTCATTCTTCTGGTTTTATGTGATTCAACCAGTCATCTTAAAAGTTGCACATCTACTAGTTCACCATAAGAATGTTTTAAATCCTTGTTATTATCAGGCCAAATATTAAATTCCAGCTTCACAAATTTTCAATATGTTTAAATTCTGTTATCTTATATTGGAACTGATGATCTTTGACATAGATGATATAGATATTGTCAGTTCATAGTGTTGATTATTGCAAAGAGGGAACTGAAAATTTAGCCTAAAAGGAATAACTAGTAATTTATCCTCTCTTTTTCCCTAGGTCAGATTTTCTGCATGCTCCCTTTTCCCTTTCCCCTTTCCCCTTTCCCCTGTCCTTGCTGCATTCTCTCAGTGTTCCGCACACCACAGTTCTCTTTAGACGAAGAAGCATGAGCCTTCCTTACAATACTGAATCTCCCATTTAAGGTTTCTGCTTTGAAAAAATGCTGGTTACTGTACTGCATAGGGCTGCCTCCTCCATCATACTATTCCTTGAATGGCTGGAGGAGGTTTTATTCAGTAGCAGAGAAGACTTCACTTTTTTTTGCTAAAATGAGGGCCAAAATAAGCTCTTCACTGCTGTAAAAAGATGGTGGATAGAAAAATGCACACATGCCAGTGACAGCACCCACGACTTGCCTGATAGACAAGAGCAGGAGCAGCAGAACACCTATTTCCTCATCCTATGCTGGCTTCCAATATAGAAACGCTGCCAAGTTTGGGTAAGTTTGTACAATTTTCCAGAGACCTAGGCATCATAGAGGGTAGGATTGTTTAACCCTGGTTAAAGGCTCCTGTGAAGCTTACATTTCATATAACTTCACTTTCTAATTTTAATGTTTTTAATTTACAGTATTCTCCAGAGACATTTCTCACTGAAGGAATGGAAACAGTATTGGTAACTTTAGCTTTCTGACTCATCCACCAGTGATGAAGGGGAGAACATAGCCTTCTAAAGTCATTCACTTTCTGTGGTCTAGTGTTCAGCCATGATGTCTTGGCTGGTGCCTACTGTATCTGGGTCTTCCAGATGATCTCTTATCCAAGTAGAGGAGAAGCCCAGGAATGCTCAGCTTCCAAGTTCATTTGCATGAGATGCAATGCAATTGGAATTGTCTCTACTCTAGCTCCATCTTCGGTGGAGTTCAGACCATCTGAGCGTGTCTGTCCCTTGAAGTACAATAAACTAAGCTTAAATATTAAAATATTTGCTAATTGTGATAATTATTAATTTATTTATTATTATATTTAAATTATTAATAACTTAAGAATTAATAAACCTAGAAATAGTAAGTAATATTGCCTCCTGACCTTGTCCTTAGTCTCAAAGCATAAGATCACAACATTAGGAAAAGAGCTGGACAGAATTCTTGTCTGGAAATTAAAATACTGGAAAAAAAAGCTCACATAATCCAGCACAAATACTCTTTGGGACAGGGAACTTTCACTCCTACCTTACAACAGTATTGCAGAAAGCAATACTGTTGACGACATCAGTAATAAATGTTATGGTCCTTCCAGTGTTGAGGCTGAACAATGCTGTGTTAAAGCAAGGAGCAGTGGTCCACATGTAAGAAGTGATAGGAGAAGCAGCATTTGTTTTATCAGTTCTGTGAAAAAGCAAAAGAAAAATAAAATCAACCCTTTATTACTCCTTTTCCCCTGCCTTCCCCTATCTCACTCGTGTCCCCAGGAAAGCTGAGAAAAGTTTCTGAAAGTAAAAGATGTGTGAAATAAGTTACTGTGGTGGTCTGCGACTGGTAAGAGACTGAAGCAAGGCAGAAAATGGCTTCTTTTAGCTTAAAAAAGATCAATTGATGATGGCTTTCAGCTTCTGGCAACAGGAGAGTATAGGAATGGATTTGTTTAGCCCTGTCATTTGACTATACCCACTGTAGCTCATTAGGAAACAGTATCATTTATAATCATTTTCCATTTGTTGAAAACAAACAGAAAATGTGCCATTAAAAGTTCCCAGAATGTCTGTTTCTTATTTAAAAGAGAAAAAAGAAACAGTCTCAAAAGTGAGGACTTGTGTGTCAACAGATTCTGTCAGCAAGAAAAAACAGATTTACCCCATGATAATCATTAGGTACTTCTGAAGGATGTGGAAACCGGTCCTGTGCTGAGTGGAAGAACAGTGCAACATGTAAGTGCAATGTGGCCATTATAGATTAAAAACTACATATAGCATCACATGTAGTGTATATAATTTCAGAGATATTCCAGAAGGTTTTTACATATAAATAAAAAGGTATTTTGTTAGTGTGCTAAGATTTCTATTAAAAAATATATATTTTTTTTTTTAATTTTTTTTAATATTGTTAAGTGGAAAAATAGCTTACTGGAATGAACAACCCTAGAACCTGGAAAAACTTCTTAATGTGCCCAAGTGGTCAGAAGACCACAACATAAATATGTGCTCTAGATGGGAAAGATGATATTTTAAAATTGTTCCCATTATACCAGATTAGGTTACATTAAAAACTTTGCATTCTCACGGGTGAAAAAAAATTCTGACCAAGCCTTGTGCTTAATCTCCAAACTCAGTGTAGCTTAGAATGGCCAGGCATGTTCTATCAAATAACTGCAAATTAAAAGATTATTCAGATCTTGCTTAAACTTAACTGCAAATTAAATCTCTTCATTGACTGTAAAAACACAGCTTATTAGATGAAGACATCTATGTCAAAACCCATGGTATTACACACTGGGTCTGACACCGCACAGATGACCTGTGAGATTGGTCACAAGTGGCACTCCTCAGGGGCCAATACTCTAACATTACTCTAACTTGCATGATGAAGCAGAATGTTTCCTCAGTAATTTCACTGACAATGGCAAGATGGGAAAACAATTTGTACACTGGGATGTCAACTGGCTGTAGAGATCAACTGAGAGCAATCTCATCAAGTTCAAAGGCAACAATCCTCCACCTGAAGATGAATAACTCTGTGCATAAGTTTGGGGGCTGACTGTCTGAGAAGCTGTACTGTAGCAAAAAAGCTGGGGATCATGGTGGAGAACAAGATGAACACAAGTCAGCAGTGTGCCTTGGCAGCAGCAAAAGCCAGCTGCATACAGGCCTGTATTAGTATGAGCATAGTCAGCAGGTCTAGAAAAATCTGCCTTCCTCTCTGTTCAGTGTTTGTGAGAAAATCTAGAGTACTGTGTCCACTGTAAGAAAGACATTGGCATTATGACAAATGCAAAAGAGAAGTATCAAGCTCATTAGGCGACTGGAGTTCAGGATGCATGCAGAGAGGCTGAGACTTCTGGGTTTGTCATGTCTGGAGAAGAGAAGGCTTGAGGCATCAACTCATTGTTATTACCTGATGGAGAGTGCAAAGAAGATAGAGAGGTCCGCAGCAAAATAGACAATTGTGCAAAAGAAGCAGTCCAGAGGTTGCATCTGACACTTGGATTAACAAGGTACCAATGCTGAGCTGTGTGTAGAAATGGGTACCCACACCTTCTCTTCTTCCCTCACCCTCGACTTTTCATTAATTTGCCCTGTCTAGGGAATGCAAGGAAAAGCAGTCACCGTGCTCCAAGCAAATCCTCACAGTATGGCCTACTAAGGTGTAAGTGAAGCACCTATTTCCATCTTATAGAGTAGGATGAAAAAATATAGTGTAGTGAATAGCTGCTGCAATTTCTTACAGCTTTTGAATTCAGCAGCAAGCATTTGCAAACTGAAAACCTTGTGAATACAGAAATCTTATCAGAGCAGGATGTTTTTAAAAGTTTAGAAGACTGAAGAACAAACAAAACCCATTTGAAACACACACACTCCGAAGGAATTTTTCCACTAGAGAAGTTATTTTTCTTGTTCCTACTTTCTTCTTAACCCCAAGGGATTTAAGCAGTTCTAAACTTACTTCAGGGTTTCCCTGAATGAGAAAGAATGGTTTCTTTGTTTTTCCTGGTCATTTACCTGGCTGTAGAAACAGCAACCAAACATCTGAAAATCTTTAAAACAAAGGCTTTATTTATTTAAGCATTAAAAAGGCTCAAATACATAAAGATCATTAGAGCAAGGAATAGGTTACCACTGGAAGGTTTTTGGGTGAAAGATGCTTCTACATCTCTGTGGAAGATACCGAAGAAGTGGTTGGAATAAGACAGCCTGAAGTACCACCTTGCACCAAGATATGAGAGGCCTTAAATCTATAGGCAGGAACTGGGAAGCAGCAGTGAAGTCTGAAATGTACCTGTTGAAATTTCAAAGGACGTGAACTGTTGCTGTAATGTTGGAAGCAACACTCCACAATGTCTGTTATTTGACTCCTCATTGCCATGGCATGCATGACCATGGTAACCGGGTGCTGATTTACAAAGATGAAACAGCAAATTCAAAGGGTTATTTATAACAGTAATCCTGATGAAGATCAGTGTGCTAAAAACCAATATCTTATGTCTTTAGGACCCTGCACTGTTAGCTTACCTACTCTAAATTGCAAGAGCAAGAGCTCATGAATTGTTACCTAGGCAGCAGGTACAGCATGCAAGCTAGCACTTCAAAAGGCAGTATAACATAGTCTCTTCTCACAAAGCTGCTTTGCAGCCCACTGTGGGTAAGAAACCTGCTCAGAAATACCTGAATAGTGGTTGTCCACTAATACTGCAGAAGTTAGATTTTGAGAATTAGCTTTGAAAGGATGTAAGTAGAAAAAGGAGGTCCTGTTGAGGACACAGTGACACATTAAAAAAATAACTAAGATGTGAATGACTGAGTTTGCACTGAACAAAAGTAATAGAAGAAAACGAGATCACACGGAGGCTGACATCTGCATGGACTGAGCACAAAGAATAGCAAGAGCTGAAGGATGAGTGTTTGTCAAAGAGGGGTTTCAGAAGGGAAAGTGGTGTGGGCTTTGAGAGTGGCCAAAGAGGAATATTTCCTTAACTATTTTATGAGGTAGAGTAGGGTGAAGAGAGATGGAGAAGTCAAGAAGGTTATACATTACAGAAAAACACAGAGGGGTTAATTTTATTGCCACAGATTTGTCATCTGAAACTCTCCTGAATCACTTGAGCCATTTCATTGAATTTAATCTTCCCAAATATAGGACTATTGGAGACAAATAAGGAAAGCACCTGGGCTGCTTTGAGCCCCATCCTTCCACAACTACAGCAGTAGTTGAGCCTTGGGGATATCTTGAGAAGTAGCCATGTAGACATATAGGCTGTCTTCATTCATCTAAGGACATAAAGTTTGCCAATATATCTGTTGCTGCCAGAAAACATCCCATATTACAACCATCAAGCAATACTTGAAGAAAGAATTTTGGTCAGTCTATACACAAAAAAAAAAAATCTAGAGAATCCAATCTAGAGAAATCGCGAACACTTCAAAGGATGAATTCTGAACCAAAGGTCAGAGTAAGTACAAAGCCCACTGTATTTGTGGTGAACAGCAAACCAGCTCTGATAGTCCAACAGACTATACAGAACAGGGCAAACAATGTAGCCTTTTATTTGAGCACATGCACTCAGGCAGCAAGTTTATAGCACTCACCCATAAAAAACAGCTTTTTACTTTAGGTAAATAGATAAAGGTGTCCCAGTATTCCTTTATCTCCTCTGTGGTGTATATGGCGCAAACATTGAGCTAGTGGGCTGGGAGTACACCTGCTGGAAGTGGGAACCATTCCACTGACGTCAAAGGTGCTAACCCCCAGCAGCACCAAGTGAGAACCTGGCCCAGGCTTTGTTTTGACATTTGCTAAATGTTACATCTTTTAAACTTCTCTCCAGTTTTTCAAGAAAAACTTTGTCTGCACTAGTTGCTAGTCAGCTCATACATGTACGTGAAATAGTCTGAAATCCAGGGTTGTAAAAAAAAATATAAGAAAAAAGAAATTGGTCTCTTTTACTACCTACTTAGAAGAAGGAGCATCTAATAATAATTTTTAAAAAATCCACTTAGGATTTCCCTGCCTTTAATTGACTTAATCTCTTCTAATTCTCTTTCATTTTAGTCACTTTTATAATTAACATTCTGCTAATGGTTCAGACTCAGGCTGACAATGGCAAGTGTTCAAGGATATATGGTATATTGTTTAAAAGGGACAGCTTAAAAAAAAACTTCTTGGAAGGAAGCAAGCACTGAGATAACAAGAATCTCACTCCTATTTGGCAGGATAAGACTTGGATCCTAACTTTCCAAAATGTCCAAAACTTATAACTTCTGCTCAGACCCCTGCTGTGTGGGACATACTACACATGCAGCCTGGATTGATCTGTCCAAGCGCAGGGTGACCCTGCATGGCCTCAGTAGAAAGACTGAAGGCGCCACCATGAAGTACAAATATTGTGCACAGACAGACAATGTGCACAGGGTCCCGCAACTCCTCCACGTGGTGGCTGTAGTTTTCTAATGAGCAATAACTGTCAATTGCTTTGAATTGCCAGAAAGTATTTCCAAAGTGTTCTGCATAAAACCGTTTCTCTGAAAGGGCTTTCCAACGTGGGTCTTTCATATCTGGGCTTTGAAATAAAACCAGCTTTTAGATAAAATCTTTCAAAAGCAAAGGCAATTTAATTTAGTCCACACATAAACAGAAGAAAATAGTTAAAAAAAAACCTGTGTTTGTTTAAAGGAAAGCCTGTCTATTCCCTTGGTTATATATTATTATTAAAGGAGATATTATTAAAGAAGATAAAGAAGGTGGAAAAGTATATTTTCATGTAAAATTGCTAACACATAGACTAGGAAATTCCAAAGATTATTTTTTCACAGCTCACCTTTATAATGCCTGCCCAAATACCACTATAAAAATATACTGTTTACCCAATTGGAGCAAATACAATTTACTTTTTACCATACGTTTTTTGCTCAGCCATTATCTTATTAATTAATTATAACTATTACTTCAAATTAGTCACTGCAATGCTTTGATAAGCTTGAATCCTACGACCTTGCAATACCTGAACTACCTCTTCGTTTTTCCTTTTTCAGAATTTTCAGAATTTTCAACATATCCACTGAAAGAGGGACAAGAGATAGTTGACACTTCTCTTTTTTCTGGACACGTTCTCACACAAACCACCATACCTAAAGATTATCTATCCTCCTCAAAAACAAAACAAAAACCCGCTCAGATAACTGAGCTTTCAGTAATTCCTAGTTAGGCGTAAAACTCCTGAAAGAGTTTTGTTTGCTTTTGTCTGAATCACTTTCAAAGTAAAAAATGTGGAAAGAACATGAAAGAAGCACAGACAGGCTGGAGACGTACACTTTAGTCCTGAGGGATTCGGGATTTATTAGCACTGTTCAAAATTTTATTGGAAACACCACTCTAAAATGGAATAAAATAAAGCTTTCTGCACTTCCAAGAGCATTTAAAAAAAATTAAAAAGCTCAAGTCAAGTGATTATTTTTTCTTGATTTGATAAAGTTGAGTAAATTTATTCTGATTTTCATCTTTCATGGTATGGAAACGTGAAAAACCAAAACCCTAAGCGGGAAGTTATTTTGAAAAGTGAAGTTAAAGAATTTTGTTTGAACACAAACAATCAATCCTTGACTTTCATAACTGATATTTTGGCAAATGCCATTGGAGGGTTTTAATTTAAAAGAAATCTTGTCTGTTAAAAATAGAAGCTATTGGAAGATGCTCAAACCTCTCTACTCTCAGCTCCAGGCTCTCCAGTATGTTGTCTAGGGTGCAGACACTGACCTGCCACTAGACATCTGCAGGATATAAGTATTCATGACAGAGCAATTTCTCTGGACTCCCTTTACAGTTAAGGGAGAGAAATAAGCACCCCTAGGTTGGGATGACTTCTTGGGGCATCTACCTTTGAAGAGGATCATCTTAAAAGCACGTGTTTTCTGCAGCGAACTGCATGACTGGATTAATTATCTCAGACCAGATACTAAAATTAGAGATGTGCAAACTGAGGTGTTTGCAGTAGCGCAATAACATCACCACAAGGCTGATGTGGCCCCCAGTGAAAATGAGTTTGAGACCCCTAGGCTAGAGGCTTCCCCAGGCAGATGTTGACCAAAGAGTCAACATCAATCAACAATTAATTTTGCAACTTCTTTTTTTTCTCTTGCACTTACTTTATATACTTTTGACCTCCACAGCCATATTTAGCCATGACTTCTACAATCTCATTATGCATTCAAACCAATCATTCAATGGTTTGTTCTCTGGGACAGTAACTTGGAGTCCTGTGGAGGTGTGTATCTGTGTTAGTGGTTTGATTTCAGCTTGGAGAGCACCTGTGCACTACACATGGTATACCTAAACTTGTGCAGGATGAAGGATTGTTTCAGTTCAAGGAAATTATTAGGGAAGTGATTTAAAGTTTAGGAATGAACTTATCTGCAGCTGTAAGTATTGCTCTATCTATGTTAGGGAAAGATTTGACATACATATTTGTACATTTTTCTTGTCACAGACTTTTTCAGAGTATCCCTTAATTTTGTCTGACTGTAGTTTGGAAATATTCCAAACATCTTTTTCTGTTTGGACTTGTTTAGGATGACAAGTACCTTTTTAGAGTGTTTGAGGAGATTCCTTTGGGAGTTACAATGATATATGATATAATGCAAATGGCTTTATATATTGGATATAAAAAATTATCTTTATTTCAGTGCACACTAGATTACATGCCTATTGGGGGGGCTGTAGGGCGCTGCATTGTGGAGGAAGGCCAGTATATTGCAGATGACTTGAAAGCAACAGTGTTATCAAATTCGCACATGTGAGCCACCATGATATTTTTCATACTTAACACCCTGGTCTCATGCTGGCATTGTGACAAAGAGCCTTTTGTCTCCAAGGCCCTATTCGGAATTCAACATAAATTGGTACAAAGTAGGTACATAGCTGCTCTTACCCACTGGCTTGTATAAAATTAATTGCATGCTGTCACATATTTTTAATGATGTGGTGTGAAAACATCATGCTGCCTGATCCTTTTCTGTCAGCACTTGTGTCTGGCTGACCATAAAACCATTTCAAAATACTTTTTAATGGGGTTTAAGTCTAGAACAGACCAATATCAGATGTACACTGACCTCTTCTATGTAACAGGTGGTTTCATTGCAGTTAGTTATCCTTGTATTGAGTTCAGTGACTCAGAAGCAACATGATGAACAAGAACCAGAAAAGTACTTCTCATACTAAAGATCTTCTGCTGGAAAGGTGGGAATTATTTGCTCCAGAAGAACATGTCACACTGTGCATAAGTGGAGACAAGTGGTGCAGGAGGGAGAGACACTCTTCAAAAACCTCTGGTGAGCATTGACTGGAGGGAAATATTTTTCCTGGTCTCAAAATTCACTTCTGTAAACAGTAAGATTATTTTTAAGGTCATCTTCAGTATTAGCTATGTTTATCACAAACTCCTGAACACAGTCCCTAGGAGTATTTTTCCCAGGCCCTGGAGGTGCCCTCATTGCATGGTCTCAGAGTGGATCCAGCAGCATCTTGCCTCCTGCATTTCTGGGTTGCAATCTGCACAGGCCCAGCCCAGGGCTTCAACAGGCTTCTCATTTTGCCTTTCAGGCCATTCTGCATTATTTCCTCTACGGATGAGCAGAAAAGCTCAGTATGAAACTCTATTGGTTGTAGATACGCCAGTGATGGTGATGGGGGCTGTGAGGCAGCCCTGTCGCCTCCTCACAGACCCACTGCAGGGCACAGCTGATCCCCACAGCCAAGATGATGGCGCCTCGGGGAAAGCGTATTTCAGGAAGGGCAAAATGCCACTTGGCAGAGAAGAGTGAGGAAAAATATGAGAGAAACAGTCCTGTTGACACCAAGGTAAATGGAGAAGGAAAGCAAAGAGGTGCTCCAAGTACCAGATCCAAGATTCCCTTGCTACCCCTGGAGAAGACCATAGTGATGCAGATTGTTCCCCTGAAGTACATGGAGGTCCATAGGAGAGCAGATATCCACACAACAGCCCATGGAGGACTACAAACTGAAACAAGTTGATGTGCCCTGAGGGACGCTGCAGCCTGTGGATCAGGCTCCTGGTAGGAACTGTAGCCTGTGGAGACGAGCCCACACAGGGGCAGGTTTCCTGGTGACCCTGTGAGGAACTCTCCCTGGAGCGAGGGAAAAGCATGAGCAGGAGAGACAAACTGTTATGGACTAACCACAAGCCTCATGCCACATCCCCCTGCACTGCTCAGAGAAGGGGGATTATAGGAACTGGGAATACAGGAGTGAAATTGAGCCAGGAAAAAGGAAAAGGGTTACAAGCTCTCAAAAAAAAAAAAAAAAAAAATCCCAAAACAACAACAACAACAAAACAAAAACAAAACACCCAAAAAAAGTCATTCAGATGCTATCAGTATTAACTGTTTACAGAGATCAAATTTATTTTTAAAACAATCTAAATAATGTCCTTCCACCATCAACCCAGGAAGTCATTTCAAGGTTTTCCAACCCTTATCAATAAGAAGCTGTACCTTATATTTAGTGTAAACTTGTCAAAATACAGCTTTCAGACACCAGGTCCTAGAAGGTTTTGCAAACTAGACTGAAAAGATATAAGACTTGTTTTTTGCCTACCAGTTACTAGGTGCAGTGACTGGTTTGCCTCTTAATATGCTCTTTCACTAAACCAAAAAGAGCCACCTGAAATAATTTAAGCTTCACAGCAGAAGGGTTTTTCTCCCAAACTTGATTACTTTGTGGCCCTTTCCTGAACTCCAAAGTATTTCACATTCTTCACAAGTCTGGTTATCAGGATGAAACCAGTAACATCTTACTAATGCTGTGTTTATAGGCAAGAATACGGTGTTTCACCAGGTATTTTTGTTGTCTTTTTCATACATTCAGAAAACTGTACCAGTTTTATCTAACTCAGCATTGCATGAACTCATTTATCTAAAATATAAATCTTTGGTTCACAGGAGAAACTCTCCAAACTCTGACACTACCTGCATATTTGATTCTCCTGTGATATTTGTATTTGCCTGTGTTCATTCATATTGTGCAAAGTGATTCACCAAAAGTGTTAGAGAAGTTTCTTGCATCTCAGTTTGTAATGAGCTGGAGAGAAAATGAGTAGTGTAAGGAGCCATTTTTCCTTAATTTCTTTTGCTGAGCTGCATTAACATCTGCTACTACCTCAAAATGAGTCATAACTTTAAAAGCATGATTCTACAGCACATAGTGTAACTTTATTCACAAAATTAAAGTGGGTGCATGATTACTGTGTAAAATATTTGCGCTATTTTCTTTATACAGAAACGCCTATTTGCCTCAATTTGCAGAACTTCTTTTCACTACTAAGCTGATCCTAGCAGTGTAGAGAAGCAAGGGAAGGCACCTTTTAAAGAGAAGTGAGGGAAGCAGGGCTCCTGCCTTGTTCTCAGGGTGCACGAAGCACAAGGAGCTGAAGCTGAAGAGGCACTTAGACCCACATGCTACCACTGCATCTGCAGGTGACGCATGACTCACTCTCACAGGACCAGCAAGTGGCTGCCAGAATTAGCATCCTGCCTACAGTTTTGAAAAGAGCTGGGCGCTCTTCACAGTGGTAGTTTCTATCACATCCTGGGATCCCTTTCAAAGTAATTTTTTTTTTCCCATTGGTAAATCACCTATTAACAACGCCTATTTTTTTTTCAAGTGAAAATTAAAAAAAAAACACCAAACAAACAAAAAAAAACTTTTTTAGTAGAGATGGCGCTTCCTCTTACACTTCTGATAAGAGTCTATAGGTTTCTTGCATAGAAATGAACTTAACTGAAACTGATACAAACGAGGGATGTTTCAGGCTGAGGTTCAAGAATTACAGCTACCGAGAGAGCTAGATTTGTCTTATTTTTGTTTTTACTGCTTTTGGTTTACAGAACTTAAAACTCATGAGGAATAGCCAAATCCTAATTACATCCAAAAAAAAGCAAGGCTTGTACTAAGAGGAAACACTGACCTTCATCTCAGCTGATTGTGATTTTTAGAATATTATTTACTATACTACAGCAAAAGTACTCTGGCTCTACAAGCAGGTACTTTATGGATTTATGCAGGCACAAATACCAGAGCATGATTTTACCAAGATGATAAAAGAATATGTTTACCTTACTCTGATGTAATTTCAGGTTTACTTTAAAGCACTCTAAGAGCTAATTGAACCAACCCAACTATTTGTGCTTCACTTCTGTTTCACTCAGAAAATATTTTTATTTTAAATTATAGGAAAGTGCTTTGTAGACAATTTCACAATGTGCGCTGTGGAAACCTGTGTCAGGTGGATATGATCTCCTGATCCTAGCATTTCTGTATGAAATTACAGGTGTAAGTGTTGACTTACTGTTGAGCACCAACGCTTTCTAAACATAGCCAGAATTATATTCAGACAGAAACTCGTGTCTCTACAGGTATTTAGAATCATGGCAGTTCACCTGCATAATGCGTTCCATGCTGATTCAAAATCCTACTAGATTTTCATGTATAAACTTACTATTCTGGCTGGTTATTCCTGTGGTTGAGTATTTTTGCAGGTTTAAGAGCCTTGCAACAGAAACAAGCAGGATCTAAAGAAACACAGAATATTCCTTACATTTAATCTCCTTTTAGACTTCTCAGTCAGGAGAGTTCATGGTCCAGCTATATCCTGTGGGCTGCCAAAAATATATATAATAAATTGTCAGGGGAAAAAGGAAAAAAAAAAAAAGAGAAAGGAGAGAAGCTATGTCATACATGTCATAATTAATTTTGTTATATCACAGGTAATCAATATACAAAATGGATCATCTCTACCTTCTAAAGCTGAGTGTCTGCCATTTAGTTCTTGACTAGCTTGCATGTTTTTAATTAATTACGTGTTTGTATTGGAAGAATCTTACCTCAAATGTCAACTTTTTCCTTTTGCATTAGCAGATTTTTAATGCTCTAGTGCTACTGCCAAGAAAGTTTGACAAAAATGATTGTAAGGTAACCTGAAATGGCCCGGTTCATTAGCCCTTCTGGATATGAAGTATTCTTTTCCACAGGCAACCTCTAACAACATTGACACGGTGTATATGGAAAGATCTGGAAATATCAGTTAGAAATACATTAAGCAGATCTCAGCATTTCTAATAAAATACCATATTTGTTCCACTGGCAGAGACTATATTTTCTTGTCCAAATTACCTTAATGGCATTCAATCAAAAGAGTTTCCCAGAGTCTGGTGTAAAATACAATAGTGACCTAGTGTTATGTAGCAATATTATTTATTCTCCGCCCTTAAATTCTTTGCAAATACTTAGTAATCTATAAAAAGAAAATAAAATTGGCAATATTTGAAAGTATTTCAGGCTACCTTTATAATACGGTCATGTCTCAACAAGCAAGTTAAAAAATGAAACAGTTTAGCATCTGTAAACTTAATGAAGCTTTTATCTATTCTCAGCATTTAGGCTTGTGCAAAGCCTAGTCTTGTCAGTGGTATATTTTATTGCAAATGAATCTACTATTAATTACGCCACACAGGGACTCAGAAACACTGTTTTATTTAGCCCAGTCGGTTTAAGGATGTTGATTGTAACACATGTAGCCTTAAGTTGCCAGCTTTGGCTTTCTCCAGGGGGGAATCCTCGTCTTGTGTCAGATTTCCCAGCAAGTGGTCAGCAGGGTGCTTGAGATTGATCCTCTTCTGCAGAGACAAGGAGGTTGTGTCTGGCAGAGACTTCTCTGTGAGCGCTCCAAAACTTGGAGTTTACTCTTTCCCTCAGTCCAAAATAGCCTGAATTTGGGGACCTTCCAGTGCTGCAACAAAAAACATGTTTGCAGGGAAGGTGGCGGGGTGAGGAGAAAGCCTGAAGATATATCTTCTACAACAGGGAAGGGGCAGAAATGAGCTTTCATGAATAGCTGACTACCTGATCTTCTGTTGGACTGGTCCTCTTGTTGCCAAGTCTACATCTCATTGCTAATGATGATTTCAGGTTTTTACATCTTGGAAAGATGAGCTTTCCATTTCTTTAAAAGTGCAGTAATTAACTGTGGAAACATACGGATATCGAACAAGAAAGTCCTACCATGCATATCACCCAGAATTTTGGTGAAATTAAAAAAAAAAAAAGCTTGAAAACTTTTAAAATTACTATTTTGGAAATATTGTCAAACACAACTAAAAAACCTACAGAAATCTGCATTGAATGGGATTGATTCATTTTCCCTCTTGACTTTCTTGTCACTGGATCTGTCTGGACACTTATGTCACCCTAATGCTGCATTGAGATGCATGAAGACTAATTTTATTTGCATTACTATTAAACATAATAGTGGTCATAATAATGTAGAGTAGTTTCCAATACAGCATTTCTAAATCTAAATATGGAAGACACTCTGAATGTACTTCTGCCACAAGACCTAAAAAACAGTGAAAAAATCAGATGGCCCAAATCCTTTACTTTGGAATTGGCATCCTAAGCTTGTCATCAATACAAGAATGTTTTATAGTATCTCTATAGAGCATCTCTGCAGACCTCTGCATAACAAACATTATACTCAAAAATACAATCATCCATCAGAGTCAGAACTGATTCTTAACAGAGAAAATTTGTTGGAATTATTTTATAAGTCTGATGGAAAAAAAAATTACTTGCTGTGTTTGTCTGCTCTGTTGCATAAATGTAGGTGTTGTTTGCCATATGAAAATGATGTCATGAGGAATCCCACTGAGCTTCCAGATGCTTCTCCAGAAAAGTATTTCCTCTTGGTCACATTTCTAAGCCTTTTTCAGATGCCTCAAATACCATCAGATACCTAAAACAGGACTAGACATGTAAACTGAGGTACCTAAATTCCTGCCTCTGACAGCTGGTCAGCTGCAAGTCTCTGGAGTCAACTGATAGAACAGAGTTACTGGCTTTTATGGGAGCTTAGGCACTTCAGTTGCAAACAGCTCTGCTTAGCTGTCTTAACCTGGAGCTGAATCTTACATTTGAGATAATAATAAATAAATAAATAATTTGAGGAATTTGTCAAAGAAATCTCAAACACAATAGACACCAGTGGAGGTTCTTTCCAAGTCTTTCCTATACCATGCCAATAAAAATTGACAGGGAATGAAAAACAAACAAACAAATAAATACAAACAACAACAGCAACCAACAACAAAAAAACAAACAAAAATCCACAAACAAACAAAAAACAAACTATTACTGGCAAAAAACACTGGATAAATCTAATCAAAAAGAGTATGGGATTCAAGGAACATATTTACATTTATTTAATATTGAGCATCTCTTTCGTTTCAGAAACACGAATTTTAATCTCCAAAAATGTCTGGCTTTTGTTTCATATCTACAATTTCTGTCATCAGAAGTGGAATTTGACTGCACCTTGCTGCCAAGATTGCCAAGTGTGCCTAGAGATTTCAAGGCCGTATTTTTAAATGTTCATTGCTTACACAAGCCATGTTTGGAACAGGACCTCTGTTTTCTTTAAGCTGCTGTTCATATCCATCCCTACTGCAGGAAAATCAAAACACTCAGCAATGTCCTTCTTGTGCCGGTGCATGTCCAGCCTTTGCACACTTGTCAGCAAACACTATCTTCATTAGGACCACTGGGTTCAAAATTCTACTGTCTATGGAAAATGGATTTGGATTGACTATTGCCATCTTCAGTTGCACCAAATGCTTATTTAAAAAGTGTTATACAAAGCAGTTGTTGGACAATAGTAAATTCTGATACTCCTTCTCAATTGAAGACTCATATAACCTGACCTTTGTGAAATGATCGAATCCTGTTCACAAATGTGTTCAGACAACTAAATGTGTAAAACAGTTACCAAGGATGGTAATAAATGAGAGTATTTAACAATATTGGAGTTAGATCAACTACAGGTATGTGTAATTCTTCATTATTCTCTTTGCACTCTTTTTGAGTTCACCTGATTGGAAAAATTACATCATCCCTACAATGAGAATTCTGCAAACCAGACTTATTTCTCCAAAGGATGTCTTCAGCAGCTTCTATAGAAAGCCTGGTGAACATTACTCCAGCAAAAAATCATCAGCTGTTGAGAGAAGCAAGGTACCATGGTCATCATCAGAAAATGCGATATCACTTTTCTGTTTGCAGTGGTGAATGGTATTTGAATTCTTGCATCTCTGAAGAGCTGTGTCCTCCTCCCTGAAAGTCAGCAGATACACATGCCTTCTGAGTCAAGACTCTCATGCTTTCATATTCCAGGAGGCACAGCATGGGCATGTACTGCCATGTCCTGTGATACTGGTTTGACAGCTTTAAGAGTTTCTGCTGTATTTATTAGGAAATCATCAAACCAGTCATGGTACAAGAAAAGAAAAATTGAGCTTGCATTTAGCCCCATTGCCTCACTGTTTGCTTCCAAATAGAAAATACACTGAAAGATGTGGTCGTTTTGAAAAAGTTGATATTAAAATTGTCAAATATGATCCAACATGTATTCAGCACAAGCGAGAGTTAAACTGGAAAAAGAGTCAATCAGCCAACATACTAACACTGGGAAGAAACTGTTGTCCACTCAGTCTCCTTGGAGCTGGGAAAAATCCTGACATTTATTATTAATTCTGACACCAGTATTGTAGATTACTTACTCAGCTGTACCCAAGATTACATTTTCATAGTTCACTATTAATTTGGGGTGCTTTACATTTGTACACACTTTTGTGTGTTGTTTTTAGCTTTCCATAGTACCATCTATCTAAAATACTTACTGAAGTCAGTGGAACAGTGGGTGCTGAACACCTATGAAAATAATTTATAAATATATAAAATATTTATATTTGGAAGGTGAAAAAGCGGTGAAGTTGTTCTATTATAAAATGTGTATCTAAAATCACAGAATCACAGAATGTTAGGGATTGGAAGGGACCTCAAAACACCATCTAGTCCGATCCTCCAGCCACAGCAGGAACACCTAGATGAGGTTACACAGGAATGTGTCCAATGTTCTTCTTTGATTCAATTTGCAAAAGAGGGAGACAAGTAGGAATTATGATTTAGGCAGCATATAGCAGCTATGAAACACTCATCAGCATGGAGGAATCCTGGTACCACAGTGCTCTGAAACAGTCGATATCTAACAGTATATGTAAAGTACTTAGGAACAGAAAAAGACACCATGGTAGCATTAAATATCAGAGTTTACCCAGGTATAATTCTGCAGTGAAAGATAGCTCTATGTCACATTAGAGGAATGAACAACTTTCATCAGGACAGAGCAGATGTATTATATATTACACCATAAATTTTTAGAGGGACCAGTAATAAAGCCATTCAAACAAACTGCTAAGGCAAAAGATGGATTTGCTCTCCCTCAGGCTGAGTTTCCTCTGCCCTAAATTAAGCACCCAAGGTGCAATTACATGCTCTCCCAAACTGCTTTATTCGGTTCCCCTGGATCCGCCAGATCATTCTTTCCTAAGGTCAGTGGACAGCACCTGAAACACAACGCAGGCTGGTTTTGTTATGCTGGTGATTAGGGTATGCATACTTACTGCGTGGTACAGGGTGTCCCTGCTCCAGCCACTATTTCTGCACAGGCACCCCTCATGTTTGCTGTCAAGCCCCCCTGCTGCAAACAGGCTTTGAAGGCACAGAAGTATTTCTGACCTTACAGACCCTGTGTGTAACACCAGGCCAAGGAAAGATGAGGGGTGTTCAGACTGATCTCCTTGTGGAGACAGAAAGCAAATTCACTCCGGGTTTTCAAGCGTTATTTCTTTCTACCCCTCTACTCCTTCCCAAACAAACTGCAACATCAATCTTCTAGCCAGTCATCTCTGGCCCATCACCATCTCTTTAACAGACTGCTGCAGCCAGAACTTCCTGTATTTTGGGGTACATGAGCCTCTCACTTCTTCCACATTGCTGGCTCCAGTGCATGGTCTCTGCTAAAACTGAGATTTGGAATATTGTAGGTTCCTGAGTGAATTAAGCAGGGCAAAAGAAAACTCTATTCAGTTATACAACAAAGAAAAGACGTCTCTTCCAAAATCACGTTGTGATCTCCAGCCCACTGTCACACAACAGGAGGGTGCCAGGAAAGCACTCTTTTGGTCACCAAAGGACTCACCCCAAAGTGAAGATCTGCACTTTCCCCAGAGATCAGAGTTAGCAGAAATAAAGCCTATCAATTCCTCACAGTTACCAAGCTGCAAAGTAAGAGGTGAAATTTCAACTTAGAGGGAAACGGTGTCAAGGGAGGGGCACTGATCCTATGTAATCTTTACATTCAAAAAATGTGTGGGTAATGACAAAACCCCACTCTCTTCAGATGCTCAAAACTTGAGGTCTTTAGGCCCCTGAATCAAATTTTGCTCACTTCTGTACAAATGTGATTTTTTTAATGAAAGTATGGCACAGTTCTACATACAATATCATTTGAGTGGTTGTTGATCTTCAGGGATGTGTGCTTAAGCAGGTATCCCATGAGTGAAAGTCATATTTTTCCCATATAGAAATTGCAAAGGAAGTACTGAACAACTCAGCAGCTGGATCGGGACACAATGAGCACTTTGTCTACATTGCAAAAAGAGAGGATATCACTTTTCAATAATATTTACATAAAATCCCTTTAGTTCTTCAACTAGAAGCTGGGCAAATAATACCAGAGATTTTTCTACTGACATATTTTAAGACTGATTTAATTAGCTTTTGTTATGTTCATACTCCTTTAGGATTTACTTTCTGTGAATAGGCAAGTGATTGAATTTCATGTTCATGGAAAGTGGATTTCAAAGTTACATTCATAAATAATTTCAAAACCCAAGTCTAAATGTAAGGAGGTAAGAAGGCATTGAGATTGGAAGTCTGTGCATGCTTGTCTACTCAGGAAACAGGACAAGTATCATATGTCTTATCAGCACTATCATGTAACAGAAGCAGCATCACTTTGATTTGTAAAGTTGTGGTCTATCAACAGAGTAATATATTCAGGGATTGTTACAGAATAGACTTTAATTACAGAAAATTTAGAGAGAAATTGATCTGTTCACAGATGTTGTCTGAACATAAAACAAAGCTAAATTCTCTGGAAACAGTTAATCTTAAAAATTATTCATTCACTTCTACTTCTGAGTATGGAATATGGTCTATTAAAACCCAGCTATACTTCCCTGTGCAATACAAATATCTAGGAACACTGAGATAAAAGAAAGAATCCTTCTTGCATTTAGTTGAAATAGAGGTTCAATATAAACACTTGTTTAAAATAGTTCCTTTTTAATAAGAAGATAGAGAAAACCTTAAATCTAGACCGACATCTCAAATTTAGGCAGGGATTTTCTGCAAATCCAAACCTTAGTTCAGTGCTATAGTAATTTCTGTTTGGCATCAGACCAGGTCTTGTTTCTACTATTTTTGAAATCACAGACAAAACCACAGGCAACTGGATCTCTGCTAGGAAAAACTGGATAAGAAGCAAAAAGAGTTTAATATTCTTCCATCCTTTAGGCCCAAGAAGAACATTATTTTGATTTCTGTTCTCCTAATTTTCATTGTGCAATGGTTGTAGTACTTAGAAAGAAAAAAGGGAATATATGTTTTTACTACTCAGATATAGTATTAACCTAAATACTCAACATATTTGAACTATATTGGAACTATTAATAAAAAAAGGCAAGTAAAGCAGCATCCCTCCTCATTGTTTTCAAGATGAAAAAACGACTCTTTCAAAGAGGGTGAGATAGGGAAGAATTCCTCATTAAACCAGTGACAGAGGCAAATTCTGAGATGGATTTGAAATGTAGCTAATGGAGACACACTTGTCATTATCTCTCAAAGTATTTTTCATCGTGTTATCTTCCCACATTCCAAACACTGTTTTTAATACAAAATGTCCTAATACTCTTTTTGCGACTAATTATGGTCATTGTAGTTTTCACTTCTGCTAAATGAATAAAATACCTTCTATGAGTTGAATGACAGAGTAAACTGGATTCAGTCTGGAAAAGAGAGAGCTAGGGATGGCGGGGAAAGAACAAAAGTCTGAAAAATCATAGTGGTCTGGACAGTGTGGATAGGGCTTGAATGCTCATTCTTTCTGCCAACAACAACAAAAAAAAGGTACAGGATAACAAAGAAAATAAGACATGAGATTCAAGGAAAACAAAATGTCTGATACTAGACACCTGGCCATCAAACTTCTTGCCAAAGGATGCTGTAGGTGCAAAGTTTATGGATGGCTAAGGACAGGCTAAGAACAGCCACGGAATCCCCCAAAGCCACATATAACTCAGGAAATTCTCTGAACTGAAAATAGCTGTAGCCTAGAAGAGGACTATTCTGTACTTTACTTACCCTCTTGTTGCACAGGTGGAGTCTGCTGCAGGAGATATATACTGGGCTACCTGAACAGTTACTGACTCAGTACAGACCTGCTTCTTTTAACCTATAGGTCTGTGAATAACAGTATGTCTATTAATACTGAATAGCATTAGTAATTTTCTTCACAGCATTTTCTGTAATTAGTTACCGCAGTTTTTCAAAAATCTAGATTTCAAAGTATTCCTTTGGGTGTGAAATTATGTTTAAAGTATGTCCTTACCTGCAGAGCTATGCTCCAGAAATGTAAGATTTGCTGTATTTTATTTTGTGAATGAATGAATGTGTGAACGAATGAATTAGTTGACATTAACTACTTCTTTAAACCTGACCAGTACACAGAGTAAATTTTAGAATATTAAGCAGAATAATTCTGTGCTTTAAAGAGATTCTGAAGCTCAGATTTTTAAATTACTTATTTCCACTGATCCTTGGAAACAAGTTTTACAAGAATTTTAATCCATACCGCAAATCACACCTGAAGTATTACTTTCAGTTAAGATCACCAAATGCAGATGGATAAAAATACTACTTTACATTTTCTAAAGTTCAAATATGGGAGAGGTTGAGCCCAAATTTCAGTATTTAACTTTCCGTTAATTTTTTGTGTTGGACCACATGGTCCAATCACATATGAAGGCCTGTAGGGCATTTGAATGAGGAATGGTCTTTTCATCCTCTCTCAAGACTCTGCTGTCCACACTGACTCATTAAGTTTAAAAGCTGCTGACATCTGTTTGCCTGGCATTTCCACTGCTAGTCCTAAAGCACACTGAAATAAAGTTGATTTGTTTTGCTTTCTGACTATTAAAGTCTCACTGAGACTGGGGACCTGATTAACCTGTCAAGAAATGTCAAGCTGACACGATTATAATTAGCCTCAGACAAATGATGTAAACACTGAAGGTTATTTAGCAAATGTCCCCTGCGTAAATCAGAGCTAAATTTGTCAAGTGGTCAGACACCTTCTTACCAAATCATGCCTTTCTTTTCTTGCTTTTCAAATGCACAGACTGCTCAGACCTATGTACCTGTCACAGCAGAATTCGCTTCACCTTTATGCCTTGCACTCCAGGACTATATTGTCCTAGAACGGGTGTCATAGACTCTTGGAAAGAAGTGATCATTTCTTTGCTGTTCAGGTGATTCTCATAACTTTGAGTGTGTGCATACATTACACAATAATGATCCCACCTTTCCACTTATACGTTTTGTGCTTATCATCAGATTTACATCTAGATCAACAGGACCCAGATTGGTTCTACATGTATTAGAAACTCTGCTATAGTCACCAAGCTTGTCTCATTACTACAGATTTCTTGCATGCCCAAAAAATAAATTAAGATGTATACTATCCACTGCATATACTCCTTTTTTGACATATATTTGTAACCTGTTGGATTTAAGAATTACAACGAAGTGTTAAGTTTAAAAAAAAAAACTCCCAAAAGCAGGACTTGGACAGTATTTAGTGACCTGAATCCCAAAACACCATCCTAAAAACCTCTACTTGGACAGTAATTCTACTGACTACCCCAACCCTGTAGATAGATACACTTGATAGCTGTCCACCCCTTTGACAGCGAGTATTCAGTTCATGCACATGCTCTGATCTGCCTCAGTGTGAGCAGCTGAGCACTTACACCTTAGCCAGGTAGTATTCAAAGACAAGGCATCCTTTTGCATAAGTGGGGCCTCATCTCATAGGGACAGACCCCTAAGATTCAGTGAGGAACTTCTGTTTTGCAGTATAACTTCTAGAGGAGGAGGTTGGAAGATGTGAAGCACCTTTCACATTTTAGCTTAGTGACTGGAATACTCATACAGGAAAATACCTTTCTTTGCCTGATGGGATTCAGATCCCCATTTTCTTATGCTTTAAGCCATGGCATGGTGGGCAGAGTACTATCGGGATTTTTCCTGTGAAAGCTGATGCTCTCTGAAGATCAGATGTCTGATGCACAGAGGGAATGACTGTTTAAATCAGTGGCTACAGCAGTTTCTCTTGAGAAGGTATGCAGGTTTCTGGTCTCAGTTCCCATTACTGGTTTAGCCTGATATTTCAAATCTACATAACGTAAAATAGACTAAAAGCCTAAATACTAAACCAAGGATCTAGCTTACCTTTCCAGCCTGAACACCCCATGCTGCGGTGTGGCCTGATCAGTTTTGAACTACCTTTTAAATCATTTGACTTGAGGAAAATGCATCATTTCAAGGGGAAAAAAGAGTGACTTCTGCCACGCATTGCTAGCAATTATACTGTTGTCTAAGGTCAGATGTGTCTGAAATCTCTCTGCTTTACAAAGGTGCTAAGTTCAGAGCTCCCATGGGAAAACATCTCAGATGCACAGATGTTGAGTAAAGAGAGTCAGTGTCTCTCTTCTTGATGAGATTCCCAAAGCCTTCCCCATGTCTTCCTTCCTGTTTCCATCCCCTCTTACCTCAAGAATCAGATATCCTGCTCTCCACCTGGGATGATGGGCAGGAGCTTTTTACCCCTTCAGCAGACTCCAGCCTCACATGCACAGCAGGCACCAGCACCTCCCTGCAGCCCTCAGCAAGACACTTGATCCAGATTTCACCACATCACCAATACCTGGGTTTCCCATTGTCTTCTTTCAGAAAGCTCTCTCCCCAAAGTGGTAATGCTTTAGATGTCTCCAGCACTGTCTAGAGTTGAGCTTCCTAACTGTGTTTTAAATAATGCAGGAGAAGCCAGGGATTTTGGAGCTTGCATATAATTTGGCAGAACATGGGCTGTATCAAAGAGAACATTCTTTATCTGTAGGTGTCTCAAGGAAATCCAGGGGCTGGATATTAACTCTGTGACTTAGAATGGAGCAGTCAGGGAAATATACCTGGGACGTGCTGAGCTGAACAGTGTCATTTGAATACACTGGGGAAAATGTTTCAGTGAAGAACTGACACTGAAGTCAGCTGAATCTGAGAGCAAAGGAGGGCCTCATTTTGCTCATTAATTTCTATTGTATGTTCACCAGAGCCATGCACAGAACAAAAATAGTGCTTACTGTATGGTATTAATTTTAGATCTATATCATATTTTGTTTCTGGCCCTAAGAGGCTTGAAATAGGCTTGTAGCCTTGTTGAGTGGTTTACCTCATTGACCAAAGACAGAGAGCCAGCCAAAACTTCAGGTCTGATACTAAGATTGAAAATTTATTTTAGTCTCAATCTAATCCCAAAGGAGTAAGAACTCATAAGACAGAAACCACCACCATGCAACCAGAACCATCACAAAAGGTCTCAGCTGAGAATCTAGGTACATTCACAAACCCTGTCACACAAAAAAGTCCTTTCTCAGACCTGTTGCACCATGGATGTTTAGAAATTTATCCACATGGCATATTGCAAGCAGGTGCAAGTTGGCTTCAACCTATGTTGCAAAAATTTGGCTGTTGTTAGCACTGTCATGAAACCATACCAGTAAGCCCTGAGAAGGAGGCAAGTTATACTGTTTCTGCAACATGGGCTTACACCATTAGGAATGGCTTGTATCACACTAATAGACTATTCAGTTTAAGCTGATTGTCCCATAATACATAGCTGTGAAACCATATTTTGCTAAGAAATACCATTCAGAAAGGTATCAGCTCTTAAACACAGCCCAAAGGCAGAAATTCATCTTTCCTTGGACAATCTCTTCCAATGGTCAGCAGAAACTACGGCAGAACGCTTTCAATAAATTACAGAAATATACAAAATTAGAGGCACACATTCCACTTCTGATATTCACCATTGAAAACACATTAAAAGAATTATAAATCACATACAATAAAGAAAAATAATCTATTTTTCAGCTGAATGTCACATATAGTGTTTGCTAACTTACAGATGTTATTTCCTAATTTTCTACAGGAAGAGTAACTTCTATAAAACAAATGAAACATATTTCTATGATATACCTTCTAAGGAGAATATAATCTATTATTCAGGCATTTTGGTTTCTTATGCTGAATCATCTTTGATATTCCTGCACAACAATTAATTACTAAGGGTTGCATAAATACTGAAACAGTCATTTATGGAAATAAATCAATATAATATCTGTATTTTCCTTCTCTTGAAGAGCCTAACTATGAGGGTTATGCTAAAATACCTTCAAGACCACATCTTTGGAAAGGCAACATGTAATATGAACTGACATCTAGGACAAAGCCAAAAGAAGTATTTTACAAAGAAAACAAGTCAGTCATTTCATTCACTGAACAAAGAAGCAGCGAGCCTAACTGTCTGGACTGAGTGGGAAACTGAAGGAAAATTGTATTGTATTGCATCATGAATTGTAGTGTTAGGAAGAGGAAAGATTCCTACAAAGATTTACCCCTATGTGGGCCACCTTGCTTGTGTCTGCACTGGCAGGGCTGGGATGTGCAGCTCACATTGCACATGCTGCACAAATGAGTCTTATAAAAGGGGAGCTGTACGTAGATCTCGGAAAGGAAACACAGAAGCGTTTTTCCTCCCAAAAGTACATTCTGCATGTATCAGGGAAATACCAGCTTAAGCCCTGTGAGAAGTTAAATCTCATAGAGGAAAAGCATAGCATTATTTCTGCTTACCCTGGCTGATCACCATGTTTGACACGCTGAGTCAGATCCCCAGTTTGCATAAATCAGAGAAAGTCAATAAAGCTATATTGATTCACACAAGCTTATTTTTTAATCCAGCGGTATTTCAGACTGTATAACTACGATTTAAAATAGAGCACCATCTATGACAGATTCCTAAAAGAAAAAGGAGGCAAGGCAATACAATGAATCAGAGTAAAATGAAATATGTGCAACCACATAACAACAGTCGCCAAAAGTAACACTTCATTATTGCACTTGAGGTTACAGTTATTAAGCTTGCTCTTTTTCCTGTTTCTTTGATAACTTTGCAATGATACGACAATAAGATCCTCTGGGAGAGTCAGGCTTGCAGAGAACACAAGCCTTTCTACATGGCCTGGGCTAGAACACCACATATTTTGCTACAGAAACCCCAGCTGCAAAATTTAATGTGAGGGAGGTAGAGCTATGACTTCTGATTTTTTTTCCTTTGTGTCTCTTTCTGTCAATACAAATACAGAGCTATAAAAACTCTTAATGCTTTGAAGTATGTACAGCTGTGTGTAATTAGTCCATTCTGGTTTAAGATATTCTCTCTCCTGAGTTCCAGCTACTTGATTTTCAAGTTAAAGCAACATTCAGTTGAGAATATGAGTTACACTGAGAAAGCTGGTTAAAATGCACATGTGAAATTATTTGAGCATCAAAATATGGATCAGGCCAGGAGAAGCTGACTGAATAACAGTAGGAGAATTATCTACCGGCTGGAAAGCAAAAGCTGTCAGTTTTCCTCAAGCCATATTGTCTGCTTGTGACTTTTTAATACGTTTGACTCAACAACGTAATCATTAAGCTGTTAAAAATGTACTTCAACTAAAATGTGCCTGGTTCACAGAAGAAACCTGTGGATATTCAGTAAAATATTCAGTTAGCCTGGGGTAACTTCTATCTGTTCTATTGAGCATGTATAAAAACTCACACTGCAAGCAGTTGAACATTTTCATATTGTGAGGGTCTGAATTCATAAAGACTTAATGGAAAAGGGCACTCTATACTAAGCAAGAAATTGTATCAGGCCAAGGCCCTGCGGGTAGCACTATGAAAGGTGAAGGTGAAGAATGAATGATCTAATAAAAGAAACTTTAAGCAGAGCAATAAAGTGAATGGTATCAAACTGAGCTACCTGATGGCGTATCCAAGAACTCGTGAGAAGACCTCATGTGTAGAACTGTTGAACTACTAACCACAGCATGTTACCTATAGCTTAAATCACCACAAGGATAAAAGTAGCAATGGTGACAATAATTCTTAACAAAACCTTCAGGTATGATCCTGAAAACTATGAGCCAGCCTGACAGCTAAGCTAGGTAAACTTGTGAGAGAAAAAAAAAAAGTAGATATATATGACATATTCAGGCTTAACCTTTTAAAGAGAAATAATACTTCATCAGGCTTCCTTGAAGAAGCCAAGAACACAGCTCTGTTGGTAAAACCACTTGGATATTCATAAAATTACCTGTGAGGATCCTCATGAAACAAAGAGATGCAGTTGCCATTGGATAAGGGTTAAGGTGGACCCAAGATCACAGTATCACAGTATGTTTGGGATTGGAAGGGACCTCAAAAGATCATCTAGTCCAATCCCCCTGCTGGAGCAGGAATGCCTAGGTGAGGTCGCACAGGAACACGTCCAAGCAGGTTTTGAATGTCTCCAGAGAAGGAGAAGGAGAAGATGGAGAACCAATGTGCGAATAAGTAATTTCACAGTGCAGGCAGATCTGCAGTGGTATCCATGAGGACAGTTCTGGGTATAGTGAGGTGAAAATGCTGTTGCTGAGGCACACTTAGTTGGAGCAGTTAAATGTGAAGCATTTTGCAAAGCACAGAAAAATGTATAATATTGAGGATCTGAATAATATGATAAATAAAAATGTATATGCAATATATAATAAATAAAAATGTATAATATTGAGGATCAGATTAGGACTCAGACTGGAAAAGCAACAACTGGGGCAGAGAAAGAGTGTGATGCTATATGAAGTCACAAAGAGAATGAAGAGGGGTGACTGGCGAATAATTATTCAGTATTTCTCATGGTCACATCTGACCCAGTGATTGTTCACTGAAATTATTGAGTAGCAAGAGAAAAGGGGAACAAAAGAGGGGAACTATTACTCGGTCTTGTCCCAGATTTTTTGTCCCAGATTGATCTTTGGTGTGATCCAAGCGGGCAGTCCTTATGTTCAATGTGCCTGAGTAATTCAGAAAAGGAACTGGATATAACAGCACGTTAACTAACATGTAAATCTGCATTAAGAAAAGACTGGAAACAAACAGGTTAAATTCTACTGCAGCTTTCATGTTTAAACAAAACCCTTTCCCTGTCACAAAATTATTTATTCAACAGTACAGTTCGTTACATTGCTTTTTTCCTATACTGTGCATCTGAATGTAATTTTCACCCTCAATGCATTTCCAATGTAATTTTTCTAATGAACATTATTGTGTATTTGATTAATAATGTTTCATCATCTATCTCAAGAATTATGTCAAGATCATTAAAATACCAAAATGGAAAACTACAACTGGATTGTCTTTTTTCTTCTGTGCTGAGAATAAAATACCCATTGCACCACGTAATCATTTTGATGGAATAAATTTACTATATTTTACACTCCCACAGTACTACTACTGCAATCTTGAATTCTATTAGTTCAGTTAATGCCATGCATTCTTCAAACTGTAAATTATGGTCATATTTGCATTTATATCACATTGCTCTCTGCCAAAGCACTTTTCTAACATGAGCCAAAACTATTCCAGCCACTAAAAAGGATCAATATTGGACTATATATCTTAAGAAAAGTTAAAGTCAACATTTTTAATGACGTGCCAAAAAGGCACTTTTTCATATCACTGTGTGGTTTATAGTGCCTCCAACCTAAAACATTGGCCTCAATCAGTAAGACCAAGGAGTTCCAAAGGAGTTAATCTAAACTCTGAATATATAAGAACAACAGGAATTCAGTTGCCTCAGTAAATGCAACCATACACCTAGTGCTAGGCTGCAGGATCCCACTAATTTCTTTGAAATTTGGAAAATTACTTCCTTTACATTAGAGTATGTTTTCAGACATAACCATAATGAAAAAGAGTAACTCAGAAATATTGCTGGGACTAGCTGTCATCCTGCAATATATTTAAGCATGAGCTTGATTTTAATGACACAAATAATCCCATTTATACAAAACACAATGCATATATTTAATACTAGATGCATGTTTACATGCTTCGATGATTCAGAACATCAGCAAGATAACAACTCAGTGGGATTATGTATGAATTAGATAGAAGGTTTGGACTTAAGGCAGTAATTAAATCAATTGCTGGATGAAAACCTAAACAGTACTCTTTTACCTCCAAACTATATAATGCATTTCAACTAAAAATTGGAAGAGTGAGGAAAACCACAAGGGGGTGGCAGATCTGCTTTACTTTAATAAACACGTGACTGTTGCTGCTATTCTGTTAATCCCTGCAAGGAGCCATACAACCTGACTCATGATTTTGCCTTGAATGTGGTAACAGAAATGTTACTGCAACCACAAGCAGAAAAAATTTGCCACATTTTTGAAATGAGGTGGAATAATGCAGTCAATGTCTCTCTTCTCTAAATACCTCAGCAGGATTCCTGCTACAGGACATTATAATCTGGACTCATAGTTCATTTTGACCACCATCTCCTAATTAAATGCTAATAATAGTTTCCAAAGCAAGTGATAGCAGAATTTATTCACTTCCAGACAAAAGAATAACTAGAGGTGTTATGCCCAGTGACTTGTAAGACATTGGCTTAGCTTTTCTCGCTTTTGTTTCCCTCTGTCATTTTCAGTATTAAAGAACAAAATCCAACAATGTGTTCTCTCTTCTTAGCACTTTCACTGCAGGAAAAGAACAATTTCTGAATAACTTTTCCAAGTCAATTTGCCTCAGAAAAGAAAGAAATAAAAAGTCTTGAATCAACGAGGTTATAAATGTAAATTTAATCCATTCTTAATGGCCCATGGATGTGGTTCACCAAGGTTCCCTGCCAACAATTTTCTGCTGTTCCTTTGGAAAAAAAGTAATTAATGAAACAAGTTGAAGCTTGTATAATCCTGTCTTGAAAGCTGTATTCGTACATTTTTCATAAGAATCAGCAGCTGATTAAAAATGTACCTATCTGAATGCTTAGAGCAGTTGGAACAGAACCTGCTGCTTAATAAGAGGTTTATTAATACTGCATTAGACTTTTTTTCTCTCTTTTTTTTTCCCCCGCTCATGGTAGTATGGGGTTTGCTTTCAGCAGATATCTTTGGATGGACTGAAGTTCACTAGACAGCAAATGTGTATCAGTGATATCTATTAAACATTATTACAGTCAGAGAATTTATGTCTAGTTTGGGTCCAAGTTTTCAGAGAACAGAAATCTCTCTCCTGGGAGACATGGACAGGAAGAGTTTTGACCCAAGGAAACAACAGAAGCCAAAGACGCCACTTCACTATCAAGTGCATTAGTTGAGAACTGACAGTAGCTCAATGCACGCGCCCCAGCTCTCCTTATTTGCTTGTTATCATAAATGAAAAAAATGCAATGCCAGCAAAAAGAGGGATAATTTTAGCTAAA
Organism: Columba livia; assembly: GCF_036013475.1. NCBI lineage: Eukaryota > Metazoa > Chordata > Aves > Columbiformes > Columbidae > Columba > Columba livia. Next base: position 35,424,807 of record NC_088604.1, on the reverse strand, counting down.
TTTTCCCTTCAATTCTACTGCCTTGAAAATCCCCGAAAGTAGAAGACTACTGCTGGCAGAACTCTGACAATAATATTTTAAAAGGACAGAAATGCCAATCCGGGTTGAGAATTGATATTTATGACTCAAGCTGGCTTTTTTCCACCTTCTCTGGTGCTAGGGGGTACTTTGTCCAGCACCAGCCACCTCGTCAAAGGTTTCTGCAAGATTTTTCACTCTGATCTTTTCAGCTTCCTTCTTAGAAGGATTCAGTTCTTGATTTTCCACTGTGCACTGTTTTATTTTACATTAAAAAACCTGATGGGAAAGAAAAAAAAAAAAAAGTCAGAAATCCCTTCCAAAGGGCTTGTAGTTGCTGCTGATCTGTGAAGGTTCATATATTCCAGGTCATCATTAAATCTTGTACTGAGAGTTTCTGGAAACTTGAAAAAGCCAAAAACTCAGCAGGATTTTCTTCTCCTTACCACCTCACATCCTACCCCTCCACTCCTCAGCACCTACTCAGTCTGCACTAGTATTCATTTTTCTCCTCCTTCCCATAATCTAAACATAAGTGTCATGGATACATAAACCTCCCTGTCAATGCTGTAAAAAGCAGTAGCACAACATTGACAAAGAAAGATGTAGAATTGATTTAGAGCTCGGTTTTGCAGCTGCTCAAATTTGGAATTACCATTGCCTTCAACAGGAATTCTCAAAAGGGAGTGGCTGCAAATTCAGGCCCAAAGAAAGCACATTGACGGCTCACTTGTCCAGCCAGCCTTTCCTGCCTCTCCATGACCTGACCTGACCCAGCTCAGGGGATCCAGGCAGAAAAAAACAATCATTGGCTGGAAAGTGATATACTAGAAATTGAGTTTGTCAGCCATCCTCCTGTGACACCAGCATCACCATGGATGGTATGGACAGAACTGAAGATTGGGAAGAGACAACTGGATGAAAATATAATTAAGTTAACTTTAATTCCAACTTCGGTAATTATGAGGCATTAGACATTTATTTAATGTTCCTTTTCTCTCCTGCACTGCCAGTCATTCCTCCTGTTTGCCTCTTTCTGCAGCTGTATTTTGCAGCCCAGTTTGGAGCAAATGTTAAGATTCTTGAATGTACAAATTTGAAAAGGCATTAAATATGGCTGATTAGTAAAATGCAAAAAATTCACCAAGCATTCATACCTAGACACCCTCTTAAGTTTTTATCAATGTATTGCAAATATGCTCTGCTAATTTCAGGGCTTGGACACACATGGATTCATGTCAGAAAAAGTACTGGATTTTTGCTGTGTTTAGATTGTGTTATAACCCCAGAGCTGATGCTGGTAACTGTCATAATTCACACAAATCATTGGAAGGGTCATTGTGCACCATTTTTGGTTGACAAAAATGTCCTCTTTTTTTTCAAAATGGGAGCAGAGCTCTGTCATGAAATTCACATCTCTGTTTCAAACAGGTCGGGTTAAGATGTGTTATGAACAGTGGTGATAAGACTGAACTTCTTTCAGGAGATCTGGTGCAAAACTTCAGCCCACTGATTTGCTCACTGTCTTCTACAAAATGTAGAAGTTCCAGGCTTCTGTAATTCTCTGCGTCCATCCTTGTGCTGAAAGGTGCAACTGAAGTACCAGCAAGCACACCCTCTCCAACGTACATCAAGACATCTTTAAATGTTTCAGTCTTCTCACTCTTCTTCTCTTTGCTGTAAGCCTTAGGAGGAATAAAGAAAGTCCAAGAGCACTGTTCGAAAGCAGGATGTTCTCTGCAAACCCAGCAATGCTGTCTACTCCAGACCACTTGATGAAGACATTATGATTCCTGCCGGCATGACCACTGTTAAGACAACACGTTAGCACCACCCTGTGATAGGGGAGTTTATGAACTGTACATGGAATTGGGCTACTCAGCTGTGTGACATAAATCTTTAAGTGCCAGCAGAGGAAAAAAAAACCTTCCAGTGAAAAAATTGTGGGCTATTGCAGCAGGACAGACATAGTACTAATAAATTAAATACATGGGTTGAAAATGTAGCAGCCTTAAGCGCATTTTCAAACTGTATGTGTTTTTTACTAGCTGGTTTAGAGTAATTTTTTTAGGCAGATATGTTTGTGATCAAATTTCAGCTTATCAGTTGTGAATAAACTGTCTGTAATTTTGTTGCATCCACCTCAGCTGTGCTATTGGTCACTCAGAATCAACAGAGCTTCACAGATTTATGTCTGCTGAGAACTGAGCAGATTGCTTAGCTTGAGTTTCCTGACAGATGGCCTAAAATCTCTTTTTTAATAAATAAACTGCTTACATTTCTGCCAAGAACTAATTTATTTTGCTCATGAACTAAATTTGATTTTCTGATTAGCCAATGCTTGCTCATAGGCTTAACTTCATTTCACAAACATTCATACAAATATTTTAATGAAAGTTCTTCTGAAAGCAAAAATGTTTATATCAAAGAATGGTCACAGTGGAGATTTCCTTAGAAGCTTTTCAACCAACCACAAGTAACATTCTTATTGTACACAAATTTGAACCCCCTTTGCACTCAGCAGGAGTCTTTCCATGGACTTCAAGGGTGATTAAAGTGGATGATATGAGTCTAGTTCCAATGAGCACTGTAAAACATCAGGACACCATGCATGTTTTTCTTGGAGGCTTTTCTAGAAGTCTTTACATCCTCAATCTCCAGGTTTTCACATTCAATGTACATACCTTGATTGCCAGTGGGTAGCATCTCACCTCTGTGGCAGTTGTTGATCCTTTGCATTGGATACTTCCATATTCAGATATTACAACTTCAATTCATCCAGTTGTAGCTACTCTAACAGAGCTGGCTTCTTCACCCTACTTATGGAGGAGAAAAGCAAGGAGCTCCCAGAAGGGTCTCCATGATGGCCTCCCTGGTGCTCAGCTGCAGCCTCCCGGTGCTTTCTTTCCACACCCTTTCCAGGCTTCCCATAGCTCCTCTCCTGCTTGCAGATTCACCCCAACCTTCTGAAATGCCTCCAAGCTGTTTTTTCCTTCTCCAAGCAATGGCATTTCACTACCATCACAGACAGAAGTTGTGGACAAAGCACCTGACTGAAGGCTGCATGAGGTTCCCACAGACAGTCCCCTGCCTGTCCCCAGGCACAGAGCTGTAGCCATACCCCTCTGACACAGGCAGTGGTCAATATTTTACTGTTAATGCGTGTCCCTTCTCTCAGGCTGACAGCAGAGGTACTGAGCTGAACCCAGATTATACTTCTTTTTTTGCCTGTTTTTGAGGATTGACTCCTCACCTGAAATTATGATCATTGCTAGCTGTCATTCTGTGCAATGCAGCAAGAATTTCCTTCCATCCAGCTGAATGATGTATGTCAACATGTTTTTAACAACTCTGCTTCCCATTAAACATTAAGAAAGGTGTAAAACTGAAGTGAATGAAGACAACAAAACACTGTACTTCTAGGTCTTAATATGTCTGTTTAATTGCACAAAGTATGCAAGATGACACTGTTTTACTGTCACCCCTTCATTATTTACACTTATTTAGACAAACTGTAATTAAATGATGTCTGTTTAGAAATACATCCTTTTTCCTTAGCAGGTCTTAATTTAATTTAAGCTATGTTTTAATTTAAAACGGCTTTAATGTAATACAAAACAAGTTGAGATGACAAATAAAGGGCTAATGTGCAGATATGATTCATTTGCACATAAATCAGTTAATCTTTCTTAATGGAACTCCTTTAAATAATGCCCCTTTTTTATCAGCTATATTTCTGCTCTTTGTACTTCTGTCGTTAAGGAGCCAGCATTTTCCCAGTGACGCACCAATACTGGCAGGAAGCACATCCTAAGTGTATTTTGTGACTCATTTCAATTTGCTCTCTAGTGCATTTGCAGTTTGTTCATTAACATCAGCATTGGTGGCTAATGGATACTCAGTAGGAAGTCACTTTTTTCATGAATGTTTCATGGAGCAACAGAAATGAAGGCGAGGAAGGATTTCACTGGTGACAAAGCAGGCCTGTGGCAGGACGGTGGGCCATGACCCAGGCTTGCAAGACCAGGTAGTGGCTGGGCACCACTGCCTCCCATACCATGGCTGGCATCTACTGTAGCACCTATGCTTGCCACCTCTCATACACACACAGCTCATGCGTGTTGACATTAGAGAAAGGAGAATGATCTCTTTAAACACTGACATTGCTCCAGAACTCAGGTTTCTGAATACCACGGTTGTTACAAACCTGAATATACAACAGTCCTGGCTGAATAAGTTTGCTGTACTTTAATTGGCTCATTTTTTTCTTAATTTTTCCTCTTTTCTTTCTCTCTTTTCTATTTTTATTTTTTTTTTAGAAGACACTGGAAGAGATACTGCTTTTTTGTCTTACCCCATTCAACGCGGAAACCACTAATCATTTTTCACTCAGGTCTTCTGGCTCTGTTGGAGGAAAAAAAAATCTCTTCCCCCATACACTAAAAAAAATGATTAAAAAGATACATAAAATAAAACAAAAATTAAATTAAATTTTTTAAAAATCCAAAACTCTAGCTCATTTTTTTCAAAAAATTCCCATTATGTTGGTTAGGTGAACTGGTCATAATGTTCGCTTATGAATGAGTCAGGTTTCTGACTGATACTATCCCTTGGAAGCCTATTAAAAGCAGATATCTTCTCTCTCTGTTTATCTTCAGCTGAAGTTGTGGAGAACTGAGAGTGGCAGCCACAATCTGTTTGCATGAATTGGACTGATATTAAGTGTATTATAATTTCCCTCACTTGGAATGTTTCACTGGGGCATTCCAGTAACACAAATACATGTCTGTAGGCTCAGGCTGCTGCAGAGCATGCAACACATACAAAACGCATGTAAAACACATATAAAGCATGTGACAAAGAGTGTAAGAGGAAGCCTGAAGGCAGAAGGAGGGGATGATGCTAAATGCAAGCTCAGAAACTTGAAGCTGTGGGAACTGGGTCTTTTCAGCCTGCAGAGAAGGACACTGAGGAGGCCTTATGACTCTCTACCTGAAAGGAGGTTGCAGCATTAAGGGTGTTGGTCTCTTCTCCCAAGCAGCAAGTGACAGCACAAGAGGAAATGGCCTCAAGTTGTGCCAGGGGAGGTTCAGATTGGATATTAGGAAAAAATTCTTCATGGAAAGGGTTGTCAGGCATTGGAACAGGCTGCCCAAGGAAGTGGTGGAGTCACCATCCCTGGAGGTGTTTAACAGATGTATATGTGAGGTTCTCAGGGACATGGTTTAGTGCTAGGGTTGGATTATGGTTGGACTCAATGATCCTGAGGGTCTCTTCCGACGGAAATGATTGTATGATTCTGTGAAACCCTTAAAGTGCCCCACTGAGCACGCAAGGAACCATACACAACCAGGTCAGCAAATTTTCAAGCATTTTCAAGAAAGCAGAGGTTTACATTATTGTTATTTCTTTATTTATTTCTTCACATCAGGAACAATAACAAAGTCAGTATGCTCCTTAAGGTGCACAGTGACATTTGTTATGCTCTTGTAAGGTTTTCCTAGCCTCAAGTTGTTTCCTCAGCTTTAAAAACAATGATGTCACCAGAGAGAGCAAAAAGGAGTGCATTATATGAGGCAGGAGGAGAAAAAAACATGTTAAGTCCAAAGGCAGAGCATGGGCCAAGTGCGCAAAAGATATATATACAAGAACTCATGTCCTGAATACTCCACAGTTTAATAGGCACGTTTAATACTGGTTCTAACACTGTCGCATGGCCACTTAAAAACAAAAAGCAGATGCTTAAACAAATGGGAATAAACGCTCTGGTGCCATTGATAAAGTCAAAATGCTCCATATCCTGTTTGATTCATTACTTACACACACAAACAAAAGGACACATTTGACCATATGTGTAGTGTAATTCACCTGGTACAGAAATGGAAGCACAGGAAGAATAGGGACACAAGAGCTCAAAGAATATTTAGATAAACTAGTATCATGACCTGATAAAATTTACCCCGAAGTACTTAAATAAACTAGTATCATGACCTGATAAAATTTACCCCGAAGTACTTAAAACCTGAAGAACAAAATGAAGGAATTATTAAACTGTTGGATACTACTTTGAAGTAGATGGAGGACAAATGGCATTCGCAAAGACTGGAGATGAATGAGTCCAGTATCTCTTCTTACAAGAAAAAGGTGAATGCAAAGTAATAAGGGCAGTCAGTCCGGGCTGGGTAAAGGGAGATGTACTAGAAACTCTTTAAAATCCTAAAGAGAGTGACAAGATAATGAAGTGGCCAGCATGGATATCTCAAGAACAAGTTGTACCAACCTGATCCTTCCTTGACAGGATAATTAGCCATGATGCCAGCTAGGATAAGCTATAACTCCACTGCAATAAAATCTGGACATCATCCCATGTGACATATAAATAACTTGGAGAGATGCTGACTAGATAAAAACATTATAAAGAAGTACAGCTTGTCATAAGTCAAGCTCAAACAATGTGTGTCAGTAACGTGTTATGAAATAGGCAGGGCAGATCTACTAGTGTTCTAGAGGAGTCCATTATAAATCCACTCTTAAGCAATCTTTTCAGTTAGATGCTGCAACAGAAGTTGTTTATACAATTAAACATATAAAACGTACAGATCAAAGCAACCTGGGAAGGCTTGCACATATTTTTGCGAACAAGACTGAAATTCAAAGTGCCATGACCATCTGCGCAAAGTATATGCCCTCTGTGAGGTGGACAATGAAAGCAGGGGAAAAAAAAGGTTGAATGCCTGTGTGCAAAACAGGGAATAATGGTTATTACAGAGGTTTAAGTTAGGTGTTACAGAATGGGGCTGAGGAGAAGAAAGCCAACACTTTACCGCAAGGACAGAAAGCAACTGGAACTAGGTTGTCTTCAGAGGCTGAAAAAAAACCCTTGCTTTTGTATAGTTTTAAGAAAATGCTAGACAAATATCTGTTGGTGGATGCTCTAAGTGGATCTGGTTCTGTCTCAGACTGGCAAGGTAGGCTCGATTTCCTCAGCCCTCAGGCTGCATTAACAAGCTATTCTTTGTTCCTTGTTTACTCCTTCTCCTTGTCTTTTCCAGACTTTCCTGCCCTGTGGGACAACTTGCCGTAAGATTGGCCAGAAAGCAAGTGGGGCATTCACGTATTGTTCCTTTTGCCACATCTGAACACAGAAGAAACCTAGTGAATAAACATAGCTTAAGCATGCCGTCAGCTATGCTCTTCTCCCTTCTCGCATCAGTATCACAGGTTCTATTACCACACAGTTTCCACAGCCCATTTCCCCATCAGCTTGCTTTATAATGTTCAGCTTTGTACACATGTGTCCTGGCAGCACGTGTCCAAAGCAGAAGCAGGGAATCAATCTGTGAGGCTTTGGAAAAAGTCCATCTGGGACCAACATTGTCTTCTAAAAAGTAGGACAGGTGGGAGGGAGGAATGAAAGGAAGATGTTCCCACCACCGCAACCTTAAGGATAAGAGAGAGCAATTAAAGTCCCAGTTGCTATGGAGAAGCATGCAGAGGGGTTGAATTATTACTCTCACTTCCCCTGTCACTAGTACTCTCAGTCCCTCTGCAGCTCTCTAATCAGCATCATCTCACACAAAGCAAACAGGAAGAAGATAAACCATTGCTGGAACAAACCATGCAAAAAGGAGATTTTTCAGAGAAACGCACTTTTGATGCAGCATCTGCCAGCCCACTTCTAATAGTGGTAGTACTGTAAACATCTCTCTGGCTTGGTTTTTAAGTCCTATGAAATCATGACAAGACTAGTAGCTGCCTGGCAGTAAATTCTTTTGTTTGGATAGAATAAATACAGGGGTCATAGTAATATTTTTAAAAGACACTATTTAGATTTGTCTGTGAGCCAAACAGTCAGACCTAGCTACATGAAGGTACTGTTTTTGTGGTTTCGGTTCATCTGCATTTCAATTTACCTATGTGAAGAAACAAGATTTGGTTTCACGGCATGGATTTTTATTAGGGGCATATATTTATATGCTTTAAAAATAAAGAATTCTGTTATTTGTTTCATTTGTTTTCTACATTCAGTTAAAGTATCTTTGAAACTGGAAGAAGAATTTTTGTTTTTAACCTGAGACTTGCAATACAGGTTGCATACAATCTTCTGGGGTTTTTAGTAAGCAGAGGGAAATATAATGTGAAACCTTACACCTCATCAGGCTGTAGAACTAGTCAGAGAAGGATCTCATGAAGTTCAACAAAGGGTTATACAAAGTCCTGTATCTGTGGAGGAATAAACCTAGGCACCAGCACGTGCAAGGGGGCAGCTGGCTGGAAAGCAGCACTACAGGGAAAACTTTGGAAATTCAATGTGAACACAATAAAAAATTTTATTTTTAGTAAAAAAAAGTGAGTGTGTCCAAACACTGGAACAAGTTGCCAAGAGAAGGTGTGGAGTGTCCATCTGTGGAGATATTCAAAAGCCAACCAGACATAGCCCTGAGCAACGTGCTCTATCCAACCCTGCTTTAGTAGATGGGTGAATTACATGACCTCAAAAGGACCTTTCCAACCTCAGCAATTCTGCGATTCTGTGATTGTGGGAACAACAGAGGCAACAGGAAAAAGCAGCAATCATTCATTAATGATTAAGAGAGTATCTCATACCAGCTCACATGCTCTCAATGGAAAAGGCAGATTCCTGACTTAAAAAATGGATCAATCTAGTTCACTTCTTGGAGGTGTTTTTGTTTCCATTAAATGGAACATAGAGAAGGATGCATGACCTCCCTTTCAGTGGTTTCAGTAGGGAAGAAGAAGCTCCACTGCATTCTTTCCCAGAAAATCCTTTCCTATCCCTCTTTAGGGATCAAAATTCAGTTTGGACAGGGTTGTTGAGGAACTTTGATTTGTCAGAATATTGAAAACAAATGGGTCCTGAGTCAGTGTTGGAATCACCATGCCCCCCCAACATCTGGCACTCTGCAGAGGTAAGGGAAGGAACCAAAACCGGTGTGACACAGTGCCTTTAGGGACTGTGCATTTGTTTATAACAACTAAATGCCAACCCACATGTTTCCCCCCCTTCAGCTGTCTTTGTTTGGACTATAAAAGTAAATAAAGAATTAATAAGCAGCCCTTACCACATCCTAGAAAAAAATGACATGGTGTGACATATCTACTGTGAAGTACCCATCTTGCAAGAATTAAATGAGTTACATATTTTAGGATTTCTTTTAGGAGGATATGATTTTCAGAGGGCACATTTTGCTAGTTATACTTCTAGGTTTGAAGACCAAATTTAAGTAATTAAAATTCTGGATTTTTAACACATTCCGGTGTGGCTAGTAGGAAAACTACATCATGCATCATGCAGCTTCAGATCTCCCATGTCCTAAGGACCTCCCATAGGTCCTGCCTTGTTCTGACGAAAATAAACTAATCTCTAGTATGATGCAGTGATGTGTTTTTGCCCCAGTCAAGCTGCCAGACCATAGTTTTCTTCCAGGTGAGCTCATCTGTCTAGGGCTGCATTTCCAGAACAGGACTCCAAAGATATTTTAGCTGCAAGAAAATACCAATGGTCTGGAAAGGAAGACTACTCTTTTACTAGAGAGCAGAGTCAACAGCAACAGCAGCATTCTCTAGCTATTGAAAAATGGAAAAATATTTTCTTGGAAAGGGAACCAATTATTTATTTGACAATTTAGTCTGCTCCTTTCCCAGTTGCTGTAGGAATTACTACACTCTCACCCTAGTAGCTACAACAGATCCAGAGCTAATCATTGCAGACAACATGGTGCTCTTCCTCATGCAACTCAACCAAGCGTCAACACAGCTGATGTGACATTTTTCAAAGTCATCATCACACTTACCTTGTTCCAGCAGGTCATGGCTATCACTCAAGAGTGAGTCTGGAGGAATTCTAGACTAATTTCATGTCATAAAATCTTCAGAGTGCTCTGTTAGACCCTATTCACACTAACGCTGTCTCACGACCTCATTCTGACAAATCCGTACACACCTGAGGAATCATGCACATAATCAGTGGAAAACACGGAGGTTTGATAGTAGGATGCAGTACTAATTGTTAAAATATTAAAGTTGTAGGTTTTATCTTCAAAATGCTCACCTTAAATCCCTTCCTAAGTGGTTACTTTAAATTATAAAGTTTAAAAAATACATTAAAAAATTAACATTTACTCACCAATTGTATTTTTTTATTGGTAATGACAACATGATGAAGTGTTCATTACCCATGTGTATTAAAGTGTAAACACTTCCCTCTGAATCTGCTGCAGTGAAATGTCATTTCTGGAAGTACTACGTATATGGCATTCACAGTAAAATTTTCCACTGCAGGTGTAGAAGAACAAAATATAGTGTTTTCCTTTTTTCCTCTGGGCTGACACATCCTTTTCGTCATTCATTTCAGTATTAAGTTACCACATAATACCATGTTCTTGTGGCATTGATGTGAATCAGTTCAGCATAGACAGGTGCTGTTTAAGCAATCTCTGCCCACACACAACTCTGCCAATAAGTGCTGACCCTTCTCTGGAGCATCCCTTTGCTTTGCAGCCCAGGGCAAACTCTGGAGTAGAAATCATCAATCACATTTAAGTGTATTACAGAGTTTGGCGATTTTTTTAAAAAAAGTAGGAATTAATGGAGATTAGAGTGTCCTTTGAAGAATGGTTCATTTTTTAGGGTGTCAGCCAAGGACTGTAATTAAACTCTTTCTCTCTGCCATAAAACTCTCTTGCTGCCACGTACTTCTCACAGGACTTTGTAAATGACACATTGGCAAAACCATCATTCAACTACTAAGCAGTTTGATACTTAGCACCCACACAGCCCTTTCCAGCTAATGGATGAATAGACACTTCTAGAACACATATAATCTCATCCTACAGAAGATGTCTAGAACAGATTGAGAAATACCACCTTCGAAATGCCTCCTTAATTCTACTATCGAGTGATAGACTCTAGACTGTAGAGGTGTCAAAATTATTTTCACCAGGTGCCAAATCAGCCTCGCAGATGCATTCAAAGGGCTGAATGTAATTTCTGGACTGTATAAAGGTAACTATTCCTTCATTATACAGTCCGAAAATTACATTCAGCCCTTTGAAGGAAACGGTGTTTGACACCCCTGTGTCAAACTGAGTTTGACACCCCTGTGAGAGTCTCTCAGACATGTCTACAGTGTAGGTATCTAAAGATAGGTCAGCTCAGTCCTATCCTTTCTGCCTGACTTCCTCCTCTATTCAATGGGGTACAAAACATTTACCTTCAGATAATATAGATAAGAGAAAACAATGTTTCCCTTGTATAATGTGTAAAATTATAATCTCATATGCATTTACTCCACATATTGTAAGATATACATGCTCCAGACTGTGAAGTACAGTTGCAGGCACTGGCATGGACCTGGTCGGGGCTGTGAGTCACTCACAGTGACTCGCTCCATGCCCCCAGATGGCTGAACACAGTCCCCCTCTCACCAGGAGTGTCCCAGCACAGGCTGTGCTGCAGGAAGGGGTCTGCTGCAGATACAACAGCTCACAAGTTGTGTGGATCAACCCATTATCACGGGTATTTTCCTGACCTGACACATCAGCGTGGCTGCTGCCTGCCAGCCTGAGCATGGGCAGAGTGGAAATGTCCTCCAGCAGGCTTCAAGCAAGGTACTTATAACTACTCCACAAATGAAGAGGGCAAGGCATTATTTTACTATGTGTCCTTTGAGCAATCAAATTCCTTGTTCAGACAAAAATCCCGTTCATTTAACCTGTGTCACTGCTTAAGGAGGAACATCAACATTAGCTTTTTTCTGCTGTTGAAGAGTCCAAATCCGAAACCTTACCATGTAAATTGAAAAGACTCCTGCTGACATAAACAAGCTCTGGATCAGTCCCTACTTTGTGCATCTGAAAAGAAAGCAAGAAAAATATTTCATGGAAGAATACTTCAACATCCTGAATATGTGAAAGCCAGTGTAAGTCCACAAGGGCACATCTTGAAGAAATCTTGATAAAACTGCAAAATAGCCTAAAAACCTATGAAAAAAAGAAGTATAAAGAGGATGGAAGTAGGAAGACTTACAGTTCTACAAAAGGCAATGACAATTTTGCCACAGATTTCCAACTTATTTCTATTTCACTCTTGCTGAAATCCAAGTGACATATGAATACCTTATCATGCTTTAAAATTCTGAGGAGGTTTTGGCAGGTTAAAAAAACTCTTTTCAATATTTATGTGAATTGCGCTCTCATTTCACTTTGATAATGTTCTGTTGCCTTATCCCAGGATGTGTCATAGAATAAGTCTGTTAAAGATGAATTTTCTTTACAAGATCTCATTCCCCCATTTTCTCTACTTAGCACTGATCAGGAGCTCTACTTTTTCAAATGTGAATTCCATATTTCAAGACCAGATCTAGACTTCTGGGATGCACAAAATCAGAGCTGTGACTCTTTTACTTTGCATCTTGCAAAGTCATTGGAAGATTGCCCAAAGTTACAACATATTTTGACACTAAAAATCTCCAAAGATTTTTTGAATCTAGTATTTAGGAAGTGCATTGTGGACTGTGTTAATCAGTCGCCTGCAAGCCTGCTAAGGTCGGCAGAGATGTTCCATTGAGCTAAGCAGAGGTAGACTCTGAAATTCAGTAACTGAAATTTCGCGCTATGTTGGCAGCACAGCCTCCCTGTTCCAGCACCTGCAGTCCACTACAGCCCTGACCAAGACAGGGACAGCCCTTTCAAAGCAGAGAAACCACTGCCAGTCTTCTATGCAAATGTGTCAAATTATAGACACTTACTGTTCACCTTTGATATTTATTATGTTGACTGAAGAGGTGGACTCCCTTACGGAAATGATAAATAAAAATTGAGGTAGACTTGTCTTCTGTGGAATTTTTTCCAGCTTAGTCAAATGGAGCTCCCTGCCTCCTCTTGGCATCTGTCAGAAAATTACAAGCCAGGGTAAATTGGGACTCTGTTTTAGCACTTCATTGTGAAGCATCATTTAAAAGGTATGACAGCTTTGCAGTTTTCCAGTAACACCAGGAAAATGGGGAAAGGTTATACTTAGGCTTAGTAAACAGGATTTTGGTTCACCATTTGTTCTCCAAACCAAAACAGAAAAAGAGAAGGAATTTTGAACAGCACTCCAATAAAAGAAGCTCTTTAGCTTCCACAGATGATTTTTAGGTAGTATACACCACAATATCAGGAGGAGCAGGGGTGAGGAAGTGAAGAAAAATAAATAATCCATCATTGTATGAGACTCAGATCACTGAAGAAAAACATAAAATGAAGGAAAAATACTAGTCCTCATACACAGAGACACAAGGGACCCCAGCAGAGCCTCTTACAGCAGTGGTGCTCAGTCATACTCACTGAAGCTCACACCTGTGTGAGATGCAGGTATTGGTAAAAGATGAGTTACCAAACACTCTTCATGAAGAAACAGAGAGTCAAAGCTGAAATCCTTCCCTCCACCCATAAGAGGACTTAGAGTGCTATCTGGAAGGTAGCAGAGTGCTCAGCTTGCTCAGCCCACAACGCACGACTATCACACCCTTATCAACATGCATCCTGCAGGCAGAAGTGTCCTCAGAGTGTGATCTGTCATGAGGCTCATCTCACAATTAGAAACAGGAGTCCACAAACTCTGGGTTAGGAAAACTTCAGGAGGCTGGCTCTGTCAAGGCTGAGGAGGGCAAGTGGGGCAGACTTGGGACATATGTCTCAGACATTTGGCACAAGGGCTGGGGTTTGCCACCATTTCAGTGAACATTTTTTCATAGAATCATGGAATCATTTCAGTTGGAGGAGAACCTCAGGATCATAGAGTCCAACTGTAACTAAACTCTAGCACTAAACCATGTCCCTAAGAACCTAATCTAAACACCTTTTAAACACCTGTGGTGATGGTGACTCCACCACTTCCCTGGGCAACCTGTTCCAATGCCTAACAACCTTTTCCATGAATCCTTGTTTCAAAAAATCTTTGAATCCCACAGTTGAGCAGATGAAATGTTACATTACTTATATAGAGATATATTTAATAAAAACATAGCAAACCAGATTGAAAAGATATATACAGTCCAATTAAATGTTTAATCCTTATCATAAGACTAAAAAATAATCCACCATAGTTCAGAGTTTTATTCCTTTAATGAACGAAGTATACTTCCATTGTGACACATACCTCACTTCATTATACCAGGTAAATTGGTCAAATCTTTGAACCTCTCCTTCAAAGAATGACTTTTTCAAGTGGAAGAACATAGGTAACATAAGAAGGTACTTTGACTCCCACTTCACTGTTGCACCAAATTTTAATTTCTCATCTTCTTACTCAAGTTCCCATACAAGTCCTTCCCTCTATGTTTAACCAGCTTTGTTCCTTGCCACAATGGGCTTGATGTCCTGCTGTCTGCTTTCTACAGCCAGGCTGTTCTTCATCAACACCCTTTAACTTGATGGATAGTGTGCTTTTGCTCAGATGCTTTGCCAAGTCAATGCTCCCTCCCCATTCATCTCTCTTTTTGAGCTCTGCTTCTGTCCTGAAGACTATGAGAAATTACTCTATTTTCACTTATGTAAGAATCCTTTGAGGACCAAACTAATTACTTCAAACTTTTTATGTTTTAAAAACTCAGCTTATAGAAAGAATGACCCAGAGAGATTAATAAATGCATTGCAAAACTGTAAAATTTGCAGCTGCTCACTGAGCAAGAAAGTACACTTCTAAGGTAGATAAGGTCATCATACAACTTTGAAAACCTCTCCAGACCCATCTGACCATTTGGATACTGCAGAAGGATGCCAGGAGATACTACCTGTCCTTCTGCAATACCATTATCATTTATCTTCTCTTTGACACAAGGAAAATGGTTACCATTAATTTGACTATTGACAAAGTCTGAATTGTTTCGGTCACTTGTTACATGACTAATTCTTTAACAAAGTCTACAGCATTGTTTCTGGTATCCAATTCTCATTCAAGTCCATAGGTTTCTTCCAGCTGATTTCAGTAACTAATGGATTCAGACTGCAAAGTGGGACTACAGCAATTAGAATTGTGCATATTTTGCTTTGTTTACTAAACAACAAAGCACACGGTGTATCCATAACATTTCTTATGTGGTAAAACTGTTATGTATAGAACATAAGACTTGTAGTGAACTAACATCTTGCAATTATATTGCTGCATAAATTGGGCTCCCTATAATTCAATAAGCTTGAGCGTGAATTTTTAAAACTGAATGCCGAAAGTGCTTGTATGAGTCCTGTTTTCAAAAATGTTGACTCTCTACAGTGCCTAATGACTTTAGCAGTATTTTCATGGCAGAACAGCTCTCTGATTAAATTGACTTAACACCCAATGACATTCAGCTTCCTGTTTTGTTGGAAATAAGAATATAAATAAAAAACACTGTGAGTATAATAAGTGTTTGTCTGTTCAGTTCTTCAGTCACCAACTTGCCAATTTTTTTAAACTATTCAGTAAGTCAAACATTGACATTGAACTGGTTATGATGATCCTCTCACAAAACCAAATTCTCAATGAGACCCAGTGTTCTCCATTCACGGAATTATCACACGTGCCCTTCCCCAGTGAACCACTGTGCCCATTTAACCACGGTTGACTGAGAACAGAACTTTTCCGTTTACAGTCTCTGCTTTACAACTGATTCATCATATTTTGGTTGTACATTTTCATCATTGAGAACTGTGCATTCACTTTCTGTTCTTAATTCATACTCTCCCTCTCTTTTTTTTGCTCATACATTGCTCATTGCTCATATATTTCTTGAATATAAGATTTTGAAACAAGAGAATGAAGCAAAATCAATGTCATCTTCTTGGCTGGTGAAAAGAGGAATGTGATGTTACATGTGACTCCCTGGGTACCCACTATTTCTATAGCTTTCAGATGGGACAGTGTCCTGGTTTTGTTAAAAACAAGTTTCTCTTTTAGTGAATTTGCCAGTCAGCTAAAGCTTTCATATTAGCTGCATTTTCCTGGAAAACCAGATACATGTTTTGGTAAACATAGCAATGGAATGTGAAGTTATTGATAAGCATGGATGCACCTCTCGCAAGAGGGGCAATGAGAAACAGGTGACCAAGAAACTGACCAACGGAGTATAACATCCCATTCACGTGAATACTTCATATAAAAGTGGGCAATCATGAGGATCTCATCCCTTTTCCTTATGGCCTACATTACGAGAGAACCTTGCTAGTCGTCCCTGCGAACTGAGGCCTAGTGACAGACTGAATCCAGCTCTGGTTGGCTGCAGAGTCCAAACCTGGACTTCAGGTGCCCTGCAGTTGCTGGGACTTTCAAGATTAGTTTTGTATGTTTTGTATTATTCTCTATTCTTATTATTAGCATTAGTAAAATATTTTTAGTTTTTCCAATTCTCTCCTCTCTGTTCTTCTTTCCCTCCCGATCGCCTGTCCTTAGTGGGAAGGGGGGGCGAGGGGGAAGGCAGGGAGAGGGGGTTAACAATACATCTGCAACGGTTTTATTGTCACCCTGCAATCAAACCTTCAACAGATGGATAAAGAAAAATTGTATTTATTTGCAGTGACTTGGGAAATATTCTGGGATATGTTTGCTTGACTTCTACAGTTAGCTTTATCTCACAAGAGGTGGAAAATCAGATCCGCAAAGTCGTCATACCTGATGAAGGTGCAGCAGTTTGCTTAAGTGTGTTTTTCAAGGAGGAAAGGAATACTAGTATTGATACTGATTATGATAGTTTTTGTAAACGGTCACAATTCAAGCGACATGCATGTGTCCTGCTTTCAGCTATCATAATCAGTTCAAGATAGTCTATGCTTCTGTTCTAATTTTTAGAGACACTCTAAACAGCAATTCATGCCACCCAAATATACAATGTCCATTGGTAGTGCTTATTTTTCTGTTTTAACTATCGAGAGAACCTGGACACTGAGGTTGGTCTAGGATCTAGACTCAACTCACCTAACGTTACCTTACATATGTGCATCTGGTCTATTCCAGTCGTCTACCTCCCCTTACAGTCACTGCAAAGAGATAAAACACATTCGGCAGATTATTCATCCTGTCTTGAATTAAGTGCCTGAAACAGATAGGACAAATCAACCTCTGGATTTACATATTTCCCTCAGTTGTCAACCTAGGAAATACAGAATACCCCTCTCAGCCCAGATACCTAACTTGTAAATGGCTGAAGTTACATAGATGTAACCCTACCCTCAGGAGCAAAGAGTACATTTCACAGTATCGCAGAATGTTAGGGATTGGAAGGGACCTCAAAAGATCATCTAGTCCAATCCCTCTGCCGGAGCAGGAACACCTAGATGAGGTTACACAGGAATGTGTCCAGGTGGGATCTGAATGTCTCCAGAGTAGGAGACTCCACAACCCCCCTTGGCAGCCTGTTCCAGTGTTCTGTCACCCTCACTGAGAAGAAGTTTCTTCTCAAATTTAAGTGGAACCTCTTGTGTTCCAGTTTGAACCCATTACCCCTTGTCCTACCATTGCTTTTCACCGAGAAGAGCCTGTCTCCATCTTCATGACACTCACCATTTATATATTTGTAAACATTAATAAGGTCACCCCTCAGTCTCCTCCAAACTAAAGAGACCCAGCTCCCTCAGCCTTTCCTCATAAGAGAGATGCTCCACCCCCTTGATCATCTTTGTAGCTCTAAGCTGGACTCTCTCCAGCAGTTCCCTGTCCTTCTTGAACTGAGGGGCCCAGAACTGGACACAATATTCCAGGTGTGTTCTCACCAGGGCAGAGTAGAGGGGAAGGAGGACCTCTCTGGACCTACTAACCACCCCCCTTCTAATACACCCCAGGATGCCACTGGCCTTCCTGGCCACAAGGTCTAACTATAATACTAGACAGCTCCAGGGATGTAACGAGATATGCAGAGAGAACTTCAGTGTTACTAGAGAATTGCCTTATAATGCCTTTGAAAATCAGGAAATTATGGGAAAAATTATCTTTCCAGATACGAGACAGTGAACAAATGTTCATTACCATTATAGGGTCCAGTTAGTATCACAGCCAGTAGGTTTCTAAGCCAAACACACAGAAAACAATATTCAGATTACTTACTGTAGCACTTCAACAAACTCTGTGTCTTTTACCACATCTCATCCTCAGAGTGAAATGAGTAATTTACCACAATCCTACCTAGAGCTTCCAAAAACCTCCTGGCCCTCCAAGTCAATGAAAAAAACAAGTTATGCAATCAGACAGCTTGCTGTCAATGCCAAACACATGGTATGCTCTTACCTGGATATTGAGTCTTCACTACTTCCAGTTCCAAATCTAGTTGATTTGTCATTAACATAAAAATCTCTGCACTCCACTGTATTGTGTAGTATAGATATATTCTTCTACATTAGAGTGTAATTTGCAGATTGAGACTCCTGAGTCTTTTGCAGCACAACACAGGAATATGGTTTGTATAACCAGTGACCTCATCACTCTCTATAACTACCTGAAGGGAAGTTATAGCCAGGTGGGGATTGGTCTCTTCTCCCAGGCAGTTAGCAATAGGACAAGGGGGCATGGGCTTAAACTCTACCAGGGGAAATTTAGGCTGGATATTAGAAAGAAATTCTTTACAGAGAGAGTGGTCAGGCATTGGAATGGCCTGCCCAGGGAGGTAGTGGACTCGCCGTCCCTAGAGGTTTTTAAACTGAGATTGGACATGGCACTTAGTGCCATGATCTAGTAGACGGACTAGAGTTGGACCAAGGGTTGGACTCGATGATCTCTGAGGTCTTTTCTAACCCAGTCGATTCTGTGATTCTGTGATTCTGTGACAGGTACTGCTGCCCATACAGCAATATGGGCCAGAGAGCTGCCAGGTGAGGAACTAAGGAAAAAGCTGACCTGCAGCAAAGAACAGATTACTTGCTTGTTAATCCAATTCAATGATAATACAAGCTATTTTCATGTGTTAGAAGACCACAGCGAGTAGGAAAACATGTAAAATGAGGGTCAGCTGTCTGTGATGGATGTGACTGTCCCTGAAGGGGTGCAACAGAGCAGTTCTGCAGAGGACCTAGGAGCCTGGAAGGAGTGACTGTGAAAAAGCAGAGCAGAGAAGAAAAGAGAAAGAAGAAAAACCTGACTTCACAACATCAAGAAACAGCGTGAGGATCTGTGCCCTTCTCTGGTGACACCTAAGAACTGACACAGTCTCTCTTCCCTCTTGCCTCGCTATTTTACAGCAGATGCTGTATTATTGTACTACATAGTCGTAGATATTAAGTCAGCACCCTCCTGAACAGTGACATAGGGTAGCACTCAATTTACATTTCAGGTGCCACGACAGGTCAGGAAAGGTCTTTGCTCCCACTGTTAAGGAATCCCTTGCCAACCTCCTCTAAGAACCACATAGTGAATTAATCAAAATGGATCAAAAGAATCACCTCAAAAAAGGCTGGCCCGCAGTACTACAGTCCACAAGCAGACTAGGGAGGACATCTCCTTTCCACAGATGAACACACTGCAGAGAGACTGCCACAGTCAGCACCAGAGCCTTCATGATAATGTGCAGGGCAAGGGCATTAGAAATTAAAGGGATCTTTGGTTAAATACACTTTTATAACCAAAGGAAACCAAAGGACAGAGACTTGAGACTGACTTGAGACATATTTAATCGTCTGAAATTAGGATTTACTGCCCACTTTCACTTTATCCAGAAATAAGAAATTAAAACTTGTGGTTTTTGAAACTAGGATGAAAACAAGAGAAATCATGTTTGGCTAGGACAATCAGTATTTGGATGTAGGTCTTTTGTTACTTGCATCTACATTCAAACCTGACTCACATCGTCAGGACTGGAACTCACCACTCCCTGGCACCCCTTTTGCAGTTCATATGGAAAGAAATGGTGCTCTCAAGCTGGCTTCTCATGGACAGTTGTCCACACCAGAGGATCCATAACCACAGTTAAAATGAACTGAAGTCATTTTGGACAGTTCTGGGGGGCAAACAACAAGCTGAATTGCGAGTGAAATAGAAGTCTACTTGTCTTTGTTAGGATAGTCCCTCCATACTTTTTCAATGTTTTTGGACAAGGCATATCAAACTACTAGTTCTCATCAAGGACATCTCACCATCATCACCATCAAGCTGTAGGGGTACACTGGTGGGGTACTAAAAAGGTTTGTTGCTGATACCAGTATTTTCTAAGTAGGCTGAAGTTTGCCTTCAACAACCTGGTACATGTTACAGGCAATAAAAACAAAATCACTAAAAAGTCATTAAATATATATATATATTTATATTTATATTATATTTATTTATATTTATATATATACACTCAGCATTGCTGAATGCAGTCAGACAGCTGCCTGGAGGTGCCAGTATTACCTCTGGCTGTTGTATTTTATCATTATGAGTTCCTGAAAGACACTTCTATTTT
The DNA here is from genome assembly GCF_036013475.1 of Columba livia. Taxonomy (NCBI): domain Eukaryota; kingdom Metazoa; phylum Chordata; class Aves; order Columbiformes; family Columbidae; genus Columba; species Columba livia. The sequence continues at coordinate 35,404,385 of NC_088604.1, read as the reverse complement.
TAGTCTGCCTAGTGTGCTACATCTTCTATCACAAATACTCCAAAAATTTATTTGGTGTTATTCTGGTTCTGTAGCTTTGCAAAGATGGAGATCTTCCACCCCTTTAATTGGAAGTGTCCAGCAGCAGAAAAAAAGCCAGCAGGATCTGACACTAAAAATTCTTCCTTATCCAAGATGTAGAGTTGGACATGCAAAAATTATGGTGCAGCCAAAATATAATTTCTTCCCAAGAATACCAAATGAAAGGTCTACAAGATGAAAAATATCTATCTTCAACTGTCTGCATCTGGTCTTGTTATGTTCATAAAAGAATTATTGACTAAGTAGTTCTAGCACAACAAAAATTAAGACATACATTAGAAGCTATAGTAGCCAAAAGTTAAAAAGCATTTTGTGCCATATCCCAATATATTTTGCAAAAGTAAATACATTTTGCACAGCGTAACAAATTTAGGCAGAATTAAAAAGATTCATAATGTTTTTTTTTTTTTTAATATGTCACATGGTCCTGACTCTTTCCAAACCAAACCATATAAAAGTTAGCTTTTCTAGAGGAAGTGGCCAAGCACTAACTCACATATTCAACCTATGTTGTTTTTTCTCTTGCTGTTATCATGTTTCCTCCAAATGTAATTAAAAATGGATATAAGTATGTAATCCAATATGACTTAGTAGACCACTTCCTCAAACAGAGCTGCAGATAGTTTAAGCGGAGAGAATCCAGATTAATTAATAGAGCAAATGCTTTTAGCTTTACACATGATTTTTTCATTTAATTATAAATGGCCTAACTGCTGAGCAGTCAAGAAATATTGTATTTTCCCTCCACCATAAAAGATTTGGCACTAATTACTCAAGAGTGCATTAATGGGAACAAAATCCGTCACATTTGAACAAGGAATAGATACAATTTAACTTGTAAAAAGCACAAAATGGTATTAGCCTCTATTATGAAAAATAATTATTCTTACTGATATTATGAAAACAATTAATTTCCCTTTTGCAACAGAACAAGAAATTTATAGGCTGATCATTTGGAAAGCACAATGGTAGTGCACGGCTGAACTCACTTAATCCAATGTGGATAGGTAGAAGTTATATACAGAAAAAATCCAGGTCTTTTTTTCCCAAGTATTCTGTGTTCAAAGCTTGTTTAAATAGACCAGTTTCATCCTAGTACTGGGAAGCTCAACCACCATGGTAACAGCTGGGACGAAATCAGCCATAGAATAGACAGCCCTATAAGCTGACCTTCATGGATGTCTTCCGGGCAGAATCTCATAGCTCCCACATTTCCTGCTTTGCAAGTAGCTCAGAAATAGTCTCTGCCCTGGGCCATGTACAGTCTGTGCTTAGACCACCTAAATGAAAGAAGAGAAAGATACCTCTGTTAAATTCAGATGTTTGTTGGTTTTAATATTAATAGTGGTCATCAGTCTACCTGCTGTCAAAGAACAGTGATTTACAGGCATCATAATAAAAGGGGTGTTTAAGGAAATAATTAAATACCTGACAATCTGCAGGGGTTCCCAGGAGTTTCTCATCTCATGGGTTTTTTTTTCTTTTATGGAAATGACTACAAAAGTATTTCATCTGCTCTTATTCATTATTCTGCCTAGTGCAATATTGTTCTTCTTCCTTTAATCCATTATTCTTAAACATCTCAGTTCTGGGAGATAGTTTGGACAATGAGCTAACCAAAATTTTGTTCGGTCTTTGAACAGAAATGTTTTACTTAACTCACTAGGTTTAAAAAGAAGGGTTTCTATCTTATGGTATCCTTGTTCTAAAAATGCTTAGCAAAATGAACTTCCAAGTTTACCACCACCCATAAATTGTCTCCTCTCTGAAGTGAAAATGAAGCAAAAGTGGAAGACCTGGCAGTGCGGTTTTTCAAGTCCACAGCTCCAAAGTAGCCCAAGCTTTAAAGGTATTTTGAGTCATACAATCCAGCATGGTTCCCAACTTACATCTAAATCATGCAACTGTCAAATACTCGCAGCTCTACAGCCTATATTAGGTATTGACAAAACGTTTTTGTCAGGACAAAACCTGATCAGACCCTCTTCCTTTGATGCCTTCTGGTTTCTACCAGGAGTAAAACTAGACACAGAAGCAGTGAGGAGGGAAGCTGGATACTCAAATGGACTTTTGCATGTGGATGCTCTGAAGATCAAGAGTGCTGGGTGCGTTTTTATTTCACAAAAGCTTTCAAAAGTGTTGTAGATTTAGTTTTACTCTGATCACATTGTGAAGTACTGAAAAACAATTATTTTACTTACTTTCGGTTAGGATTATAATTTAGGATCACTCTCAGACAGAACAAACTAAATGACAACATTCAAAGTTAAACAGCCCATCAGCATGGCCAAAATATCCTGCATCATTTTCCTTTATGAAAAGCCAACAAGAATAGTGCATCCTTATCCATGATAACCTGGTAACTGTGGTTACAAGTTCCCACATTACCTCATTAACAATCAGTAGCCGTACACAAAGCTGCTATTTACAATGAGTATTTCCAGCAGAACTTGAAGGAAACAAGCAGGTCTGACAGTCCTCTGTGCCTTCGTGTTATTTACTGGAGCTGGCTGAGCAAACTGGAGGTTGGAATGTCCAGTAAGTTGTATAAATAGATGTTCAGCTGCTGGGGAGATTCAAAAAATTAAAAACTGTAGCTGAAAGTGTGTTGGAAAGAAACACACCAAATAAAATCACTAGGATTTTTCCATTTGAAAATCAGAATCATCACTGATGTCTCAGGTTGAAAAATCTGACCAGCTCTGTTTCTTCCATAGGCTTCGATTTCAGCATCATTCTCTCAAAGACCAAGCAAGTAGCTCCAGTGCTTTATACCAGTTCATTCCACTCCAGCTGAACTGAACTGTATCGCGCCACCACAAGCACCCACAAAATTCAGGTACTTCCATACTCGTTTAGAATATGCATTCTGGCCTTTTATATTATACCGCAACACCACCACTGATATAATTTTGCTCAAGATCTTTCTTAATTTTTTTTTTTCCTTGAGTGAATAATTAGTTGACACACTTGCTTTAGGAAAGATATCATTTCAGTGTAGGGCAGAGAAGTACAGCAGCTGCAGGTCTTAGCACAGCATGGCAACATCAATACTGATCTGCAAGGAAACATCTGCTACAGCATTTCACAAAGAAAAGAGCAGCCCACGTAAATGAGACACCAAACAAGCACATCAGCTGCACCCTGAGGCACTGCTCACTGAGGTTTGGAAGGAGGGAAGTTGTTAGATTTGCTTTGGGTTGGTTTTCTAGAAACTAAGCACAATGGGTGAACTTGAGTCCTATTCTAAGGTGACGTTCTGCAGCTGAGTTTCCTTATGCCTCAATTATCATTCTCCCAATAAAACAGGAAAGTATAACTCTGGAATTTGTCCGAGAAGTTAGACTGCTCTATGGTATAGGAAGAACACGTTTTTTCCACAAAGTATGTTTTTCAATAACACAAGCAGCAACAGGATAAATCTGAGTCTACCGCTACGTCTATTTAAAGAGAAAGCTAAAGTAACCAGAATTATAGGCAAAGAGAAATGGAAGGAGATAATCCCATAATAAAGAACATAATAAATGAGTGTCTCATGAAAGACAGGTGTATGTGGGATGGTATCCCTACTTTCACTTAGCAGTGATTTCCTGCAAAACTATCTGTTAATGATAGAGGATAAAATAGCTGTGGAAATTTTAACTATATACTTCATTATATATATATATATATAAATACATATATATATATATATGTACTTCAAGATGCTATCTAACAATTTCTGAACCAAAAGGTTACAGTTTTAGGGTCCAGTAAAGCCAATCTTAGTGAAAAGACAAAATTAATCTTTGTGTTCATTTTATGTGAAGAATTCATTGCCCCAGGGAGGTTTGCAGTCCCAAGAAAAGTGAAAGGCCATGCAGACCACACCCAGCTACAGTTTGCCATTTTTTGCTGATCTCTGAGCCCTGTGGAGGACTGGGGTGGCCTTGGGGGACCCCAAGTGTGCTCATGGCTTCTGCCCTCCCCCGCTTCCCTCTAACAGGGGCACAGGTTAACCGTCACGAGGGGGCTTGATCTGCTCTTCCTATTTCCCTTTCCATACCCCTGTGGATCTCTTCTTAAAACCCAAATATCGCCATTTCCCACTGGAGTAAATAGCAAAGTCTAAATTAACACCTCATTGAGAAAGGCAGTGTTGTTTTTTAATTAAATAAACTATTTGGCTCCATCACTGGTAGTGTGCTAACTTTGTTATTCTAAAAGGAGTGTTCAGTGAGGTATCAGTCTGTCCATTTCTTTTCAGTTTTCAACAAGAAGCAAAACTTGTCAGGAGAAGCAATTTCTGTGATTCCTGTATTTTTAAAATCATCCACTTCCAGTGGAGGGAAGTGGAGGGAAAAGCATCAGCTGTTGCACTGAAAATCCTTATCTCTTTTACAGTACCTTTTTTGCTTTGGAGTGTGGCTGAGGCAAAAGTAAAAGTCATAATCAAAAATAAAAAAACAAGAGTATCTTCTCATTTTTGCAAAGAAGCCTTGCAAGAGTCTTTTCCATAAAGGAATCACCTTTTTGAGTGCACAAGGAGAAGAGGGATAGAAATAGCAAAGGAAATGGAAAGGAATGATCTGGCAGTACCACGATACTTTTCAGTATCTGTCAAGTCTTTAATTACCTTTGTCATTGGTGTCCATCAGTTTAAAATGGAAGTGTTACATTCTCACACAACTGACTTTATTAAGCCAGCCTTCAGTTTGCACGTGTGTGCAAACGGGCTCCTCTCCTTTACCTTTGCAATTCAGAGTCAAATGTGTCTGTGTATTAGACAGCTATTGACTGAATGCTGCAAGAGTCTACTGGACCTTTGGCTATGTGTTTATCAAGGACTGTGGTGCCTGAATTGGAAGTAGAAGTAATTAATTAGTCACAGACTGAATTAATTTACAAGACAAATTGGTGCTGACAATCCCATGATTCAGACAGTATTTTGTAATTATCAATTTAAGATAGGTTCCAATTTGTTCTAAAAAGATAATGGCCTGAACATGAAGTAAATGGAATCCTATTTATTAAGTCCTGAACTCTCTTCATTATAATATAATTTCTTCTTTTGTCTTGGACAGATAAAACACCCTATTCTTTATTCACTTGGTGACAGTAGGCATCAGTGAGTTTGCAGGAAAGGAGTTGTGGCTTCCTGCTTCATTTTTCAGACCCTGGGCTCAGGCAAGGTTAATGTAGTCTACACTACATCACCCATGTGATGTGAATTTGTGCTGATTCTTTCAGGATTCAACCCACTTTTTTTTTTTTGTTTAAGCAGCCTCTTCAACAGCCAACATGACACATCTTCCTTTGTCCACTGACCTTCACGAAAGAAGAATAAAGGACAGTTTGAGCAAATGATGGACATAGTTGGCTTCATTTGCACATTTTCACACTGGAAATTAACAATTTTGGAGGAGAGACTTTTTTCAGACCATTCCAGCTCCCTAAAATATTCATATGCTACTTTGTTTCTAATCTGATAGAGTTCTTTTCAAACTATTTACAATATACAAAGAGAAAACCTGATACCTTGAAAGCAACGGTTTGTGGGGTTTGTATTGTCTTTGATGACTTTTGTAACTGACAAATTTAGCTCTCCAGGTCCAGGGTTCAAAGGTAGCTCTCTTGATCTACAACATACAGCGAAAAACTTGAAAATTAATGTCAGAAGTGAACAAAATAAAATCATAGTAAGGAGGATAGTAGTAATGCTAGAATACTTCCCCTGCTGCCCCAGTTTCTTAACTTCTGAAATAAATTTAGTCCTGACATAACTGAATGTAACACCCCCTGAAGTTCACAGGACATTTGCCTTTGCAGCATGTCTCTGTTGACAGTTCATGTTTCTTGTCACTTGCATTTTTAACCTACAGGGGAAGGGAAGGGAAGGGAAGGGAAGGGAAGGGAAGGGAAGGGAAGGGAAGGGAAGGGAAGGGAAGGGAAGGGAAGGGAAGGGAAGGGAAGGGAAGGGAAGGGAAGGGAAGGGAAGGGAAGGGAAGGGAAGGGAAGGGAAGGGAAGGGAAGGGAAGGGAAGGGAAGGGAAGGGAAGGGAAGGGAAGGGAAGGGAAGGGAAGGGAAGGGAAGGGAAGGGAAGGGAAGGGAAGGGAAGGGAGGTAAAATGAGAAATATAGTACAAATTTATAAAATTTTAACAGACCAATACAATAAAACTTCTTAGGATTGAAACCTGAGAAACCTGGGAAAACACAGAAATGGCCTAGTTGTATTAAAGATTTAAAAATGCATGTTTCCAAAGCCAGTTCAGGCAGAACTCCATGAGGTTTACATACCTGTGTGACTTTTTAATTTCTACTACTAAATCATATTTCCATTTGCTAAAACCCACTCAGTTTAAACTGGAGTCTTACAGTGCACAAGAATTTCCTGAGTAGTGTGATCAGCTGCTCTTATTCCTTTATTACACAAGCCTACATTCAGTTTGGTTATAGTTCTTCATCACATAATGATCAAGTTAAAATGGAGGAAAAATAATAAGCAGAAAAAATTTAAAACTTTAATTGCAAATCTATACCTTACCAGAAGAATATAGGAGTTCCGTGATTTTTCGTTTTATTTCCACTACCAACAAATATCCAATTTGTTTATTACTTTGAGAAAAGATTATGCAACTCAAATTTGGGTCTGGATGTAGTTTTGTATGTTTGCCAGCAATCTGCAGTAGGGAATTCCTTAACCTTGAGCATTTCGTGCCACAGGAATTCTCATCTGTTTGCAGTTTCTAAGCCAAATTTAAAATCCCATTTGAAAAAGGAGGCCATCAATATTAAAAACCAAGGAAACCTTTTAAAATGTATAAAAATTTAGTGGTATAATGCATATCCATAGTCAGGCTACCACTTCACATCTCAGGATGGCATTCTGGTTAGCAGGATATGTAATCATCTCAGTAAAGAAACAGATAAGAATCCCAGTTCAGACTGGGAGAGGAACAGTTCTTTCGTTGCTTTCCCATGGAAAAAGCTACACCACAAGGCACTCCTACACTCAGAATTTCTGAAAACAATTAGCAGATCTTGTCCCTTATTCACCCAATACAGGTCTACTGTTGCTGACTGCATAATTATGAATTACAAAAAGAAAAAAGAAGACTAGAGAAGGCAAGGGTAGCATTCTTGCCCCTATGAATTCATGCCAAAATGCAGGACCCACACAAATATCTTAATCTCTCTTCCACCCTTTCTGCTTGGGTCTGTCATGAGGCCAGGATTGCATCCAACAACCTGCAGTTCCCTTGCACGGTTCTTTTTTAACACTCCTCCAGGCATCAGTGTGTTCCTATAGTACAAGAAAAAAACATACAACCAAAAAGCAAGACTACAAAAACTAACATCACTGAGTTTGTTACTATGGCAAGATCTGCACATAATTTTCATAAGGGAAGACCACATACAAAAGGCACATAATTTAGCTTTGTTTTTTATATCTGAAAATACGTCCAAAAAAGCTTGTTTCCTTTATTTAATAGGTACATGCTATTTATGTCTGTCATGGAATATTGACACTGTGGCAAATATAGATCAGTGCTGACTTTATTTGAACTGAAGATTTGGATGTTCCACCTCTGCTGGTTTAATTTGCTTCATTCCACAACTGCCTTGCAAATATGACATGAAAGTTCCCAGAGAAGTAAAGCAAATCCTCTAATGGATGACCTCAGAAGAAAAATATTTTTTAAAAAAAGAACTCACTGCTCTTGCTCACTTACAGATTTTTCTTCTAAGCTCTGTTATTTGACCAACCAGAAGACAGTGAGCTGCTTTGAGTTTCAGTATATGTAGATGGAAGTGGATAACACACGGTTCATGCCATGCTGTATTTATATTCCTCTGCCCTGAAAACAGAGGAAGAAGAGCTAGTAAAGAAACAAAGTTATTTTTTTCTTTCAGGATAAAAATATCTTTCCACTGTCACCAGGCTTATAAAAAATATTTTGCAAAAGAAGGCTTAGCCAAAATAACATACAAGAGAAGGGTTTACAATTATGGTATCTAATTAACTCCTAACCCTAAACAGATGCACAGAAGTCTCCCAGAGTCCATCGTGTTCCAGTAGAAATCCATTCTGGTCCAGAAATGCACTCAAGACATCTTCATTCACTGAGAAGTTAAGAGATTTTTGGCTTTGTGATTTTTGGTTACTGATAAACTTAAGATCCCAAGCATGTGTTACTTCATTTTTGAAAACCACTATGTTCAGCCAAGCTCCATGCTCTCCACCCAGGGTGGATCTCCCTGGGTGCAGCTGAGAGCATGCTATATGATACAGGATAATGCTATATTATTACAAGACTTACTATATACACCCAGACAAATCAAATTACAAATGTATTTATCCATACCACATTTTATAGTAGGCTGTGTAACCAATTCCTTATATGTTTGAGGTTTGAAGGAGAAGAGTGTGAGAACTTTACAGGACAGCCAGGCGATCAGGCCCAGCCAACGTGGATTTACGAAAGGCAGGTCCTGCTTGACAAACCTGATCACCTTCTTCAAGGTGACCCATTTAGTGGATGAGAGAAAGGCTGCGGATATTGTCTACCTGGACTTTAGTAAAGCTTTCGACACTGTTTCCCACAGCATTCTCACAGACAAACTGGTTGCTCATGGCTTGGACACCTGTACTCTTTGCTGAGTGAAAAACTGGCTCGATGGCTGGGCCCAAAGAGTTGTGGTGAACTGAGTCAAATCCAGTTGGAGGCCAGTCATGAGTGGTGTTCCTCAGGGTGCAGTGTTTGGGCCAGTTCTGTTTCATCTCTTTATCAATGATCTGGATGAGAGCACCAAGTGCGCCCTCAGTAAGTTTGCAGATGACACCAAGTTGGGTGGGAGCGCTGATCTGCTGGAGGGTAGGAAGGCTCTACTGGGGGATCTGGACCAGCTGGATCATTGGGCCACGTCCAGTTGTATGAGGTTTGAGAGGGCCAGGTGCCAGGTCCTGCACTTGGGTTGCAACAATTCCAGGCACCACTACAAGCTTGGGGAAGAGTGGCTGGAAAGCTGACTGGTGGAAAAGGACCTGGGGGTGTTGGTCAAAATCCAGGTGAATATGAGCCAGCAGTGTGCCCAGGTGGCCAAAAAGGCCAACAGCATCCTGGCTTGTATCAGGAATAGTGTGGCCAGCAGGACTAGAGAAGTGTTTGTCTCCCTGTACTTGGCACCAGTGAGGCTGCACCTTGAATACTGTGTTCATTTTTGGGCCTCTCACTACAAGAAAGCTATTGAGGTGCTGGAGAGAGTTCAGAGAAGGGCAACAAAGCTGGTGAGGGGTCTGAAGCACATGTCTTATGAGAAGCAGCTGAGGGAACTGGGGCTGTTTAGCCTGGAGAAAAGGAAGTTTGGGGAAGACCTTACTGCTCTCTACAACTACCTGAAAGGAGGTTGTAGCATGGAGGGTCTTGGTCTCTTCTCCCAAGTAACAAGTGATAAGACAAAGAGGAAATGGCCTCAAGTTGTGCCAGGGGAGGTTTAGATTGGATATTAGGAAAAATTATTCACTGAAAGAGTTGTCAAGCCTTGTAACAGGCTGCCCAGGGAAGTGGTTGAGTCACCATCCCTGGAGTTATTTAAAAGACATGTAGATGTGGTTCTCAGGGACATGGTTTAGTGGTGTACTTGGCAATGCCAGGTTAACAATTGGACTTGATGAACTTAAAGATATTTTCCAACCTAAGCATTTCTGTGATTCTCTGAACTTGGTGTACACCTTCACTTTGTACTACATATTTAGTCAAATTTTTAAGGGGCCCAGATCTCTTCAAGCCTGATTTTTACCACCTTTCCAGACCACTGCAGGTATGTCTGGATGCCAGATGAATAGTAGAGGTGAAACATATGCATCCATCTGGAGGAGGTTTTCTTGTAGTTTTGCCGGAAAAACAACAAGTAGTAATACATTCAGATTCAACAGCATGTGCAACTGACTGTTCCTCACAAACTTCCTCTGGAGTCTGTAGAGACTACTAAAGCTGAAAAGAACAAAATTAGTCTTGAGCTTCATTGCACAGGGTGTTAGACATGCATGAGAAAAAAAAAAAAAATTACTAAAGCACACCTGGGAGGAGAAATAACAGAGAAGGGTGAGCCAGGATAGCACTCTGGCTGTTTTGTGTTCCCAGAAATGTATGCAGTCTCGAGGAATGTACATTTCAAGCACATTTTCCATTCTTAATGAAATGACTTTCACAATACTGAACAGCAGCTAGACGTCTGGACAGGTAATGATTGAGGCTCATAGTCACAACAACTTTTAACTTCCACAAGCAGAATATCACAGTCCGTTTCTGGGGCTAGTCACAGAGATTCACCAGCCTCAGCTGTTAATGTATGGATCTTGTCTTAGTCTTAGTTCCAGTCTTAGTATTTTACCTATTTGCCGGGCTGAGAGATCTTATGTGTCAATGTTCCGTATTCCCACTGAAAAACTGCAAAGAACAGAAGAGTTACCTCATTTTATCTCCCTCTTAAATAGACACCTTAGAATAAGCAGTGTTTGTCTCTAGTTGCATGCAAACATTATTTGGTTCTAACTTTGCTTATTCTGGTCATCTTTGGAGTGCATGGATTGTGGGAACTTTTATTTTACTTTATTTTTAATACATCTTGAAGTGAAGTCAGTCCACGTGAAACTATCCTCTAGTTTTGTCAAATTTCCTACCTGGTTTACTGTCTCTTCTGTTCCACACCTTTATATGTAATAAGCTAACCTCGGATGGGTTACATGGTAGTCTTTCTGATGAAAACTTTAGATAAATGTCATGTTTTTACCCTTTTTCCTGTCTTATCAATAATAAGCTTCAAACAGTTCTGTCAAGATAATGAAGCATAGTCTTCCCTTGCTGAAAATGAAGGAGGGAGCCCCCCTTCAAACACTCATTTTACCAATGTTTCTCCATTTGACCTTAAAATGCTTCCTTGCACTTCCCTTATATATCAGCTAGCCTTTATCATATTTCATATATTCCTATGGTTTTTGAAGGTTATAGAGTTCTTGTGACCAGTCTTCAGGAATGCCTCCTGAACTGAGTGAACTTGTGAAAATATCTGTGAAAACATCTCGTCTTTCTGTTTCCAGTTCCTTGACATCCCAGTAACATTTTCTCTGGACAGAATGCCGTGTCAAATTTACAAGTTTATAATGTTCATATGTATTTTTGCTGTTGTCCACACAGTTCTGACTCCTTTATCTGATGAAAAAGAAAAGACTTACACAAATCAACATTCTTCCCTGCAAAATCAGATGCCAAATGATTCTTGCTACAATTTTGCTGCGCCTCTCACATCAGTCTCTGTTTCCTTGAAAGTGACAATGTTTATTTACCAACTGCGTATTTTATTCAACAATTGCATGAGTTATTTAAAACTATCCTAAAGATACCCAAGACCAGGCTGCACTTGCCATTTTTCATTGTCTTCCTATCTTACTTCAAGCTTAATAATCTCACATATGCAAAGCTCTTTTTACATTTAAATCACATCAGCATTTATGTTTGATCCATAATAATAATGGAGTGTTGGCTTTCTGCTTCCATTTTCTATTAAAAAGCATTCAGCACAAAATAATGTATTGGTGCACGCGAAAGCAGAAGGGTAGTGATTACTTCATCAAGTTCACAAATACTTTCACTGTTGAGGATGAAAAGAAACAATGCAATTACCATCTAATCTCCCATCTAACAAAGAACAAAGAACCTAACTCAACTACTTCTGCAAAGGTCTTAATGCTTCCTTTCAGCTATATCATACCTTATAAAACAATGAGATTTCTCCATTGAGATCATGATAGATATCTTAATTTAACGGCAGAGAATCCACAATGTTTCAAGGTACAATTTTTTTTAAGAATTCTATCACCTTCACTTCCAAGTTTACCTTCAGTCTCTAGACTATGGATCCTGTTAAGCTTTCTGCTGTGGAAATCAATATTCTCTTATTATCAGAAAAGACTTCCCTGTGTAGCTGTTTCTAAATTATGATCATAGCATTCCTTAAGGTATTTGACAAGAAACAGATTCCTAGGAGCTTTAAGATAAAAGTATCTTTTTCAAACTCAGACAACTTGGGGTCTATATTTTGTACCTTGTCTAATGTCTCTATATCTTTTGTGAAGAGTGGACACCAGAGTAGCATCGAACATTTGTGCCTGTACCATCATTTTGGTCTAGTTCCTGTTTTGCTGTGGAGATCTGGTCCCTCAGTGGTTAGTGCTGAACACAGGTTAGTTCATTCCTGCTCTATGATCTGCACAAACCTTGGTTCTCAGGGAGGCTGGAATAAAGAGAAGGGCACAATTTTGTCCAAACTGACTAGCCTACAAGCAGCACAGTTCCAGATTTTGCTAAATTTTGCCTCTTTTACTCAAGACAGCCCTCCGACACAACCCCAGCAGGATCACACACACCAAAATATTGCACTGTGCTGCTGTTTGAGAACACATCTTCTGCAACACACTGTCAAAGAAAAAGACATCTGGGCTATGAACTTCCTTAATTTGTCTCAAATTCAAGTTCTGGGAGGAAAAAAGATCTACAGAGCTGAAAGTGACAGCATGAGGCACAACAGAAATGATCATTCTGGTCAATGTCTTCTACTCCCTAATTTATGCTTTCTCTTCACCACTGCATTGAGGTACCACCTTCACCATCCTGTCCCAGCAAAGGTCCACCCTTGGCCCAGGAGGTACCCACATCAGAAGGTACTGCACAGCAAGCACAGTCATGGAAAAAAGTGGAAGAAATTACATTACACTCTTGAAATTACATTACACTCTTGAATCTGCTCTTGCAGAGCAGCCTCTATATATAAGGATCATGGAAGGGGTCTCTTCAACTTACCAACCTCAGGACTCCTTGGGACTTGCACCCTTTCTTGGGTCACTTCTTCCATGGTATGCTGGGTATAGAGACACTGAGGACACATGTTGAAGAGAAACTTCTGCAGCAGGCAGTCCAGCCAGCTATGCACTTGTAGGAGCAAACCACCTAGTTTTCCAGTAACATGACATCAGTCTGTCCCCAACTGGGAAACAGCAAAATGCATACAGTAGGAACATGTCACACAGGGATGACTGTGTCCTCCAAGGCTACCTCTGCCTCACAGGAGGATACACACAGAAGCACACAGCTCATTATATACTCACAGCAAGCTGCAAAGACATTGCACAGAAACTCTCTAGTCATGGTACAAACAAGCTATTTTCTGCCCTCTCTCCTGCTGTTACACACGTGGGCAGGATTTCCCTCCTCCCATAAGCTCCCAGGGGGATTTTCAGAACACTTAATGATGCCATCTCCTGCAATGTTTGAGGCATTTACACGTAGCAGGTGTGCTCCGAGCTACCTTCTGGGAATATAGTCTGCCACAGAATGTGATGGGCACACGTGTCTTCACATCAAACACATGCAGCCTTGGGATACAGTCAAGCAACACTGAAGAATATCACACTCTCCAAATATCACTGTGTGCTGATACTCTTGCTAAATCAGTATCCAGACATACCCCTGAGAAATAAGAAACTTTTTAGCACCTGCCAAGAGTAACACCTGCTGCAGCAGACTGCTTGGCAGAAGACACTGGAGGCAATTCTGGACTAACAGCCCTGCAGTCATTTACCTGCAAAAAGAAGTGAGATGGTATTAAAAGGGCGGCTCCACTGGGTGTTTCAGAGCTGGGAGCTCTCTGCTATAGTAACGTTTTTGCTACCGTCCGTCTGCCATCCTCTAGTGTAGCTCTGACCTTCACTCCGAGCCATCTGCCTTTGCATGACTTGGCATTAGTAAAATACATATTGTTCACAGGAATCCATGAAATGCAAACCTGTAAGGAAACAAATGCGCCCTTTGCAATTCCTTTCTGAACAGCTTTTAATTCATGTTATGTGTTTGTGAGATTTTGGTAAGAATACAACTTGTAGTTAAACTTCTTACAGATGTCTCCAGCTAGGTACATGTGCTTGACTGTGACTGAATATGGAAGTTTAAGTTACGACCCATAAGACGAGCTGCCGTAACTGCTTCATGCTTTCTATCTCCCTTCCCCAGTGGTGAGGTACTTTGATATACCCTAAACTTTAAGCCAAACTTTCCCTCAAAACTGGAATGGGCTAAGAGAATATCAATTATTCCAGCAGTGAGATTATCATCTGAGTTAAAAGTTAAAATATGAGCTTATCTTTTAAGCATATTTTATCTACCATTGTTTCAATAGAACTTGTGATCATCTCATTAAAAAACCTTATCTCCAAAAAAATCATGGCGATCAATTAACCATGGTGTGACCCTATAAGTTTTTATTTACTTTGTAACTCTGTCAGGGGCAAACATCAAGTTGTCTATTCTCTACTCCTGTGGGTGACACATTTTGGCCATCTTATGTAAGGATACAAAATTGACTTTTTTTCTAGTTATCAGAATTCCCACAATATTCCATGGTATGTTAATGAAATATTGCCCAGCCCTATTCCTCCAGAATTTTAGAATCAATTTACTTCTAGCCATTTACAAATATCCTGTAATACTCCATATGTTTAACTCTACATATTCACATGCATCTCCTCCTCATTTATTTTATTTGTAAATACTTACATAAGAAGAATGTACAAACCTGTTTGACAGGGCTATTTTGTGACTTGGTGATCCATAATTTAGTCCTTGAAGTGCAAATATGGTCAAAAAAAAAAATACAAAATATTATTTCACAGAATCATAAGATCATTTAGGTTGGAAAAGACCTTTAAAGACCATTGAGTCCAACCATTGATCTAACACTGCCAAGTCCACCACTAAACCATGACCCTATGAGCCACACCTACGTGTCTTTTAGACACCTCCAGCAATGGTGACTCCACCACTTCTCTAGCAGCGTGTTCCAATGACCAACAACCTTTCAGTGAAGAAATTTTTCCTAATATCCAATCTAAACTTCTCCTGGCACAACTTGAGGACATTTCTTCTTGGCCTATCACTTGCTACTTGAGAGAAGAGACCAACACCCTCCATGCTACAACCTCCTTTCATGTAGTTGTAGACAGCAATACGGCTTCCCTTCAGCCTCCTTTTCTCCAGGCTGAACAGCTCCAGTTCCCTGAGCTGCTCCTCACCAGACTTGTGCACCAGGCCCCTCACCAGCTTCGTTGCAATTTTTTGGATACGGCATTGGACTTTACCTCAACATGCTGATTTCCTGGCTCTACTTTTAATCTGATGTATACCAGAGTCACACTAGTGTAAGTGCATTGGCCCTTCTGATTTTTAACCTATGTGAACACATATGCACTAGACGAAAAATGTTCGAGTTCATGTTTGCTTTCACCCAGCCCACCTTGCTCTTACAGAAAGCAAATTTATTGTTGTTAATAATGGAAGTACAATATGTTCAGCAATGAGGAACTGGTATGTTATTCTGCCTCATGCATTATTAGAAAATTGTCAGTCAAAGTTCTCATTACAGCTTATTTATTGTCACCCATGGAGATAATAAGAAGCTCATAAGTTTGGATCCCATTTGCTCAATGAACTTTGTAGTTCTGGTTGCTGGAAAAATATTAAATTAAACTTGCTAGCTTGTGAACTCCACACAAGTCACAAACTTGATCCTTGACTGCTTTTCACAGCTAAAAATGGCATTATGGTGGTCTATCGGTGTTTCGCATTCTTTTTGCATGCAGATCACTGGTTGCATAAGGACAGAGCACTTAATGATTTGAACGTATCTGTGTATATATGTATTTGCATTTATTTGTATGTATCTACATTCATTTGAGATATGCATGTTAGCACATCAGCTGAATTTATTAGATGTTTTTCTCTAGATCTTATCTGAGAATGATGTAGCCCCTCTACAGTAATATATAAACTTCTGAGTGATAATGCATAAAAATGTTGGCAATTTACAAAGTTAGTGAATCTTAGAGACTTTTCAGCTCTACAAAAAAGTAAAAACCAAGCAAAATTCATAGAGCCTTTTTCCTTTCCTCTAGCTTTCTAATCCTTCCCTCTTGCCAAACCCTAGAAAACCTTTAGACTGCACTTGTGTTCTACTGTAGCTACATTTTGAGCAAATATAAATCTGTAAATCTGTCAAACAATTTCTTGATCCTGTCAAAATAAGCATTTTATGATGTTTCAGGGCACATATATTTTGTGTAATTGTCTTTGTAAAACAAACAAACAAACAAACAAAACCCACAATGATTTGTAATATAGGTTAAGGGGCTGATTTCCCCAGTCTAGCAAGCGAATATGAGTGTAAAATGCCACCAGTAAGAAGTCCGTAGCTACTGTGCAAAGCTGTTGAAGGGAAAAACAACAACAACAACAACAAACACAAAGGAAGATATGAAACAACACTGGTAGCTGGTTGTCACTCCATCAACCATAAGTATTTTGAAAATGCATCATCTTTCCTCCGAAAGGTACTAGATTTTCAGATTAACAAAATCTTTTGCCCTGTTTATATATTTTTCTTCTTAATTGCAATGCAGACAGCTGAACTAAATAAGAAGATTATTAATTTAAAGTTTTCAGCCTTGTCTTCTAGTTGTGCTGTCTTATCTATGGCCAAGTTCTACTTGAGCCATTACAGAGATGCTTTCAGTTAACTCCTTTGAATAACGATTTCATGCCGCTGCCTGAAATGGCTGATATATTATAATTTCTGAATGACTTCCAGCAAGTGCATGTCTCTGCCTCAACTAAGGTATCTATTATGGAGAAAAGGATTTTTTTAAAAAAACTGCTCATGGGGTTACGAAATTACATATTCCAGGGGACCAGGCTACCCTGTTTGTTTACCATCCTTCTTTAAAGTATTTCATGCTATGGAATCTTGCTGCTAACCACAATGAAGAAAAGAAATCTCTGTGTATTTCTTTACGGAAATGTTGTTCAAATTTAGTAAGAGGGACTGATGCCAAACAACGACTATATAGTTTTCTTTTTCTGTATTTCACTGGTTCCCACGTGCTGATCTCTGTCAGAAAGTGGACACTGGTCCCTTTGACCTGTTAGAACTACACTTCTCTGCTTGTATTTTGTTCTGAATTTTAACCAAACTTTCAAACTCACTCTTACTTGCTATGTCCTCTTACTATAGAATCTGGCAAACAACCATTTCTGAGACACATTGCTCACTTCATTTAAAATGGAAGAAATCTGGGTACATGTTTCCAGTTCACAGGAACAGATGCCAGAAGAGAAACGGGTTTTGCTGGTGCTTTTGATCTAGATATGATCAATTTTCTGACAGAACCTCTTTTCAGCACATTCAAACAGTGCAGTGACTGAAGAATCATGGAAAGAAGCTACGCGTTGGTTAGAGGAAGACTATTCGTACAGGGCAGGAGGGCAAATGATTATAAAGCTAAATTAACATATATTGCCATTGCATTGGAAAAGGAGAAGCATGCTCCTGTCTCCAAACAAAACTGCAAGCAACAGCACACACCACAATTGCTAGAGAATCTGCTTAGAAAATAGAGGTTAAATGCAACCAGATGACATGAACAGGAAAATCAATATTTCAGCTTGAACCTCTTTTGAGGGGGTCAGATGGATGTTTCTGGCTTCAGTGACTCCAGTGGAGACATGTCCCACAGCAAGACCCAGACGCTGCCCACCACAGCCCAAGCTGCCAGAAGTCCCTCCCAAAGAGTTCAGGATGGTGCAGGCAGAGTGTGTAGGGCTTAGAGACAACATACACATGATGCTGGGCTTCCCAGTGCTCTTGTATGGACTCTCCTGGTGTTGTTGCAAAGCCTCATAGCTCTGGCTTATTGCAGTCAGATGACAGGCAGCCTGATCACCACCTCACTTTCCTATATAGGGACTTCCCCACTTGCTTTGAGCTTAAGTGACTACCAGAATATGGTTGTGCCTGGAGTTACATGAGTGGATAAGACAAAATTACATCAGAAGGTTTTACCAATGATCAGAGGAGAAATATAGATATCTCCAGAGGATCATTCATTTAATTTTAAAATAGGGAGAGTGAGTCACTCTGCTAAATGGTCATCCATTCACTGTGCCATTAGACATTATGTTGAAGTTCTGCCATCTATAGGAGGCTATGATCCATTTCCAGCTACAAATGCAATAGAATAAACTCTAAGTTTTTATTTCAGAGCAATATGCAAACAACCTGCACGCCTTTCTTTTCAGATTTTTTTTCTACACTGCTCATCTACCTAAGAAGCAGCTTCTGCAGTTATTTCTTTGGCTCCCTCCAGAACTCAAAATGCAGCCCCTCCCCCAGAAATCCTCTTTCAATTTAAACCTCCAATGCATTTTTACCGTATGTTTTGAGAAATAATGAAGTCAGCAATGTTTTCTTTGCTAGCTTCACTTCATTCCACACAAATCAAAATGCTATACCCAAATAACCCATTTTACATTGCTATTCACACCCACATTATGTATTGTGCAAAAAAAAAAATGTTTAACATGTCTGTATTAGGTTATTTTAAATTGATGTTGCAGCACTATGCATAGTCTGTAATTTGCTAGGACTTTAAAAACACATGCAAAACCCTTCTTACTCTCCTAGGAACAAGTGTTTTAGAAGCCACTGTCTTTAAATGCATGTGGCACTAATTCAGAGGTTTTCTATACATATTCTATAACTGCTAATTGACAGGTTATTTAGCTTGAGGGCTCACAGGAATCTCTAGATGAAGCAATTTTGCCAGATATATCAAAATTCAAAAGTTATTTTATCATAGCAGACTTAATTCTATAATTAGGTAGGGTGAGATGCTGGAGTAGTGCAGTGCACATACTTCAGTGTACAACATCAGAAGATGTTTTATGTCTTTTGCAAATATTAAAAATCCATGCGTCAGAGCAGCATTTGTTCTATTTACTACAGCCTGGTTTAGGAACTTTTCGTGTCTACTTACATTTTCTCTGCCTCTTTTGTTCTGTTATTATCAGGTGAACTGAACTCTGCAGTGATTCCTGAATTAAAACTGAAGTAAAGCAAACACAAAAGTCGGTAAGTGTCCATAAAGGTTATTTCAATGGAAAATTTTCATCCATTTTAAAATACTGAGATCCTTTTCATAGTTGGATAATACTCTGAAATATAACCAATGGCAAATCACCCCTTTGAATGGGGGGCTGTTATTGGAGGAAAAGGCAGAGAAAAGGAAAACATTTCTTTTGCTGTGTTTGGCATTTCATGGGCCAGGACATGTTTTAATTTAGGGTTGGATATTTTTTTTATTTGTAAAGGTAAGATCAAAGAAAACAGAAGCTTCAAAACCTGAATTCTTGGACTCAAGCATGACAACACTCATTAAGGTAATTTACTTGATTTTTTCAATTTTTTTGTTTAATACTACTATGCTGGGTAGAAAACAGTGCAGAAGAATGAACTTGCTGTTATCTGCCAAAACAGCTTGTTTTCAGATCAGTCATTGCAAAGGACTGAACTAATCTCCACTACAGAAACCCTCTATCATGAACGCACATTTTCCTTGCAATAGCATGTGACAAAGTAATATCATTTGGTAGCTGTTCATGAACAAGAAGTGAGTCTCAGAGTCTCCCCTGATTATGGAGATATAAGCCAAAGGAAGAAATCTCACCAGAGCTCAGGCAAAGCAAAAGCAATACATGACTGAAAACAACTTGCTCAAAGGCACTGCAGTGGGTGCAGGTGCTTTTTTCACTAGTCTAATTCTGAAAACCTTATTTTCCTACATATTCTTTGACCTTAGTGTTGGTTTTATTTAGGTAAACTCTGGTTAGGACTTCCTGTCTTAGGTTTAATAAGTTAGGAACACCAGCCAAAACCCGATGGTGATCAACTACACCTGGAAGGTCAAATTAAAAATAGAGCGCATAAAGATGTGGGAGACTGAAGCTGGAGTCAGACAGCCTAGAAGACACAGATGACCTGGGCATTATCCCTGCTTATCTACTTTGGCCCTCTATGGGAGCAGGGTCTTGTCCCTTTGGCAGGTGGATGGTGTGAGGCACTCATTGCTCAAGCCTAGTTCTGGGTGCTAAACCAGGCACCTGCAGATACTTTTTATATGACTTACTTTTTGACAGCTCTACCAAACCAGCTCTTTCACTTATTTGATACATGGCTAGTTAGTTTTGTTTCGGTTTGTTTTGGTTTTGTTTTGATTTTTGTTGTTGTTGTTTCATTTTTATGTGACTTCTACCCATTAGTTCTAATTCACACCGGAACATGTTTCAAAGTTCAGACTCTTAGATTGTCAGATTCTCAGGGACAGATGGATGAGCTACAAAAAGATCAAAAAAAAGAAGTATAGGATACAGGAAACAGCACAAGACCCAGACTGCTTTGTAAGTGACCCCACATGGTTAAGTATATCATATACATATACCCATGCCAAAAGAAAATTTCTGCTTTGAAGAAACGTTGCAGAAATGCTTTGTTCAGGAGATGGATTTGATAAAACTTCTTTATTATAACACTCTCATCCAGATCAGTAGACCTGCTTAGCACTGCATACTATTTCTTTGGTATCAAAAGTTATTTTCCTCTTTTATTTGCAGTACAAAAGAGCAGTTCTGTGGTTTTCCTGAACTGTATGAATGAGTTGAGTCATCTATGACTCTGATAAAGAATGGAAGTAATATGTGAAGCAGCATACCGAATAGAAATTCATGCTTATTATGAATGATGCATGGATGTTCTCTTCTAGAACAAAAATATGAAGCTACTGTAAAGTTTCTATTTAATACCAGAGTAAGTTCAAACATTTTTCTGAAGGCATCTTTGTCTTTTCTTCCATTATTAGTAGTCAAGCTATTCATTCTCTCCCTCATAAAAGATATTACATGTCATTATGGATAAAGCATAATATTTTCATTTCTCTCCTGTGATATCAGAAAAAATATAATCCAAACCAAAATGAAATAAATTCTTTTTCTTTCCAGCAGAAAGTGGATAGCAGCACAAAATCACAGTTATATGTGGGCGATCAGTGAAGTAATTTTCAACAATAAGAGCTGGGTTTCTGCCAGGTAACATAAAACTCACATGCAGGAAAAAAAAAAAAAAAAAAAAAAAAAGTAATACAAGGTCCTAAGTCTCCCAGTCCCTATATTTCTTGACATAATATCCAAAAGCATTTTAAGACAATCTCAGATGTCAGTGCAAATAAACACTGGTCTGTTACTTTGGGCATCTTCCACTCCCTCTTCTTGCCATGCTAATTAGTTAAAAAAACAATGAAAATATCTGCAGCTGACAGTTGCACAGTAACAAGGAGAATTTTCAGATGTGAACAGACTTTGTGTTTCCAGACACAGAGCAGACACCAGCATGCTTCCTTACACACACAATGTGAAGATTAATAGTAGGACAAAATAAATAGGCTGGGACAGGGAGTTTCACAGCCCCCTGCAACAAATGGTGACAGAAAGTGGGGATTAGAACAACCACTTGAGATGTCCCGGCTGTTGAGAAAGGCTGTCCCTGCTCTTAGCCATCCTTAGCAAGCTCTTTTCCTTATGCAAACATACATATTCTGCTGGTCTTCAGTATTCATGTTAACCATTTACAGTCTGTCTTCGTGAAACAGAAGGAGCCCTCCTTCGTGAAACAGAAGCTGCCTTAGGGCTGCCAGTCACAACAAACCCCTGCTCTAAATATGCCCAATATTAATTTATCGGTAGGATCCTTCTACCAAGTAAACCCTTTGTCAAATAAATATTTCTGAATAAGGTGTTCTTCCTGTATCAATTAGAAACATCTAGCTAAGGCGTGTCAATTTTGAAATGAAGGTTCAAGCAACAAAAGTGAGGAGGAAACCCTACTGTAAGCCAGTGCAACACATAAGGCATTGCTCCAACCATTCCACAGGACTAACAAACTCACCGGCTTCCTAAGGCTTCCCTGCAGCATGGAGAGCCAGAAAACCCAGTGAATTACATCTACTTTAGGTTCAGACTTCTGCCAGGTAACTGAACTCCCATTCTTTTCGTGACAAGGGTGCTTGCACAATTCTGGACAAACATGGAACTATGCAGAGTGCAGTGGGTGATAACAAATCAGAAATATTCTACCTTTCAGTTCCCTGATCGAAAAAACATTGAGCATTTGATTTCTGCAAGAAATAAGTCTTAACACTCTCATGGGTTCAGCCTCTCTGTCTAGGTCAGCTTCTGGCAGGGCAGCCCTGTCCTGTGCTGCCTTGCAGAGTCAGCAACACGTGATGATGGCAACAGTCCAGGAGCCAACCCTGGTAAGCATGGCATTAACATTCACAGCAAATGGCAGTGGCCAAGACAGTCGTCATCTGAGATAACAGACTTTTTACAGTGATTGCTTCTTGTCACTTAGGAACACATCAATCTGAGCATCTGCTACCACAGGCTGTCATGTCATATATTCTGTTCCCTGGGCTCTATTTTGTAAGAAATAGTTAATGTCTACTTCTCTTACCTGCAGGCTGCTCCAGAGCCTCACTGTGATGGTGAGAAGATTGTGTCTGGCTTCCAGTTTCAATTTATTCATGACCAGTTTATAACCATTTCCTCCTGAGCCAATATTGTCCTTTAGCTTAACCAGCTCTTTTCCCTTCCTGATGTTTATCCTCCTGATATATTTACACAGGACGGACGTATCCCCTGTTAGCCTTTGCTGAACAAAGCAAGCTCTGGCAGTTCCACTCATGGGATTAACCAATTCACTTATCCTCCTGTCCAGTCCTCAGCTTTCCTAGAGACATGTCTATTTGCTGCTCTGTATTTGCTGTTCTTCAGAGATGTGGTGCCATCCCTGTCTTCACAGAGTTATTGCAAGCTCGATACTAGATGACCCTTCTTCTGTTTCTCCCAAAACACAGATTTTCTGTGATGGGGATGAATTACTTTGGGAAATCAGTGTGTGGTACAGAACTCTAGAACCCAGAAGCTCACTTATGTCTGGTACCCTTAGGAAAAGCAGAAACCCTGAGTCTTTGGATGTGAATTTAGTTGCCTTGACATTTCCTTGTTCCTCTTAATTCTCTACAGCTCTGACTGTAGCCTGTAGCATCTGAATCTCTCACCAGTATGATAAAAAGAATAAATAAAAATTGGTCTTTTCATCCTCTGAAGAAATGTAGAGATATTTTGGATTTAAGAATAGGCATCTTCGCTCTCCTTCACGCATATTTCCCTTTCCTTTCTCCACACAACTCTACCTACGTGTACAGGGATACTTAAAATACAGCCTCTTGTTTTGAAACCTGAAAACACCTGTGTTTACTGGGATTCTGGGTTCTGGATGAACTGAGACAGCATCATTCAACAAATGTATCAATTTTTGTCTGAAAGAAAGGCTGTGTCCTGCTATAGTTGCAAATTTTTATCTTCGGACTTCTGAAGCTCAACGTATCCATCAGAAAATCCTGTGTTGCTGGGACCAACACATGAGTTGTGGACTAGTAACCACACACCTGGGGGCAGAGCAAGCCAAGGTGGTTAACGTTGTCACAAGTGGGTCGTAGGACCCTTCCTACAGCTCCTGGTCAGCACTGCAATTCCATCCTGCTAGCAGGCCACACAGGCACAGTCTGTGCATCTTCTGTGGTCCCAAGCAGCCCAGAAGCAATGCTGTGATGCTCCTTCTCCCACTCCCAGTTACCATCCATGGGGCATACCAGGATTTCAGCACCAAACTTGCATATTCTGGCATTTCTGGGGAAATTATGACAATGAAGAGCTATTGCTTTTCAGAAGACCTTTGAGAGAGAATAGTCTTGGCCTTAGTGTCCAAACTTCTTCCCACATTTGCCTCAGAAGAGCTGTATGGCACTCAGGGAAGCACCTGTGAGGGGGATCAGGCTTTACCTGCATCATTTGGCGTTCAGTTTCTTTGCTGCAGCTTCGCGGCTACCAGTTGTCCAAAGGAAAGATAAAACAATGTTATTATAACACCCAGTCTGTAAGAACAGAAATAGGGAATGTCTGTTTTGGATGAGAGATGCTTCAGGAAGCACTTGCCTGTTACTCATTATGCTTTGCCACCAAATTTGTATAATCTCCACAGCCAAAGCATGTTGGTATCAGAAGAAGGACCCAGCGGAGTGCCAAACTGAGGCACGTCATCCTTCTTTCCTGTTCTCTGTGGTTTCAGGAACTTCAGCCCTTTCATTAGCCTTTTAATTGTCCTGCAAATGTCTTGAGTCAATATTTTTATTTCCTGATTTTACCTGCCGGTGGTGAACAATCTGCTCCCCTTTTCATAGCATTTGACTAAATTTAACAGGCAGGACAAGAAGGAACACTCCCATGCCTGCTGAATTGGAAAATTCTAAGTATATTTAACAATTTAAAGTATGCATGCAGACCTTGAAAACAACCACTTTGTTCTGAATAGAACTGCTGTTCTGCTGACAATTTTTTTTTTTATGTTGTGAAAGTAAGAGGGCTTGGATTGCATTGACAATATGTAAAGACAAGAATGACACAGCTCTATAGATAGACCATAGTATTAAAATTTATATTTGGAGGGTCTCTTATATTTTGTCATTTCTGAAGTGTAAAACGAAATTAGTTCTTAACTGCTGGCCAATGACACCTGGAGATGCAGGGCAGAGGTTATCTTTCATTCTCTTTCATAAAACCTACAAAAAGTAGATCTGAACTTGCAACTCATCTGAAAAATCCTTAGTCATTACAAAAGGCCCATCAACTTTCCTGAGTTTACTCAGGAGAACACAAATCATTTAGTATCTATTTATCTTTCCTCAAAACTTCATAATACAACAAATACAGTATAGCAGAGCCATATCATCAAACTCCATGAGACGTCCAGGAAACACTCACCCTTCTGCATTTATTCTTTCCAACAGAATTTATGAAAAGGTAAGCTAATACAATGTTGATATCCAGTATGGAGCCATGAATTTGGAGTACAGATTCAGTTTTGTCAGATGTCAAACAATAGCAAAGTAAAACACTTTTCCTTAAAACTCCTAGTCCAAAATCTAGGTGAGAATGCACTTTAGGGACTTTTGGAGAGACATGCTGGCACTGTTAGTAGCGAAGACTGGGAAAGAAGAGAGCTGTGAGCATGCTAAAATTCCCCGATTCAACACTTGTGTCAACAAAATTGGTCCATTGTTCCTTTTTTTGGTGGAAACCATGCCTTTTAGAAAGCAGTTCTGCAGAAAACAGCTGGGTTTATACTCAAAGAAAAAATTAAAGGTGATTTACTGTATCTTTGTTTTGGAGGGCTTAGAGGAATTCAACAGGCAGATTCTGTGGTTCCATAAGGAGAAGCCAGCCTGGCCAATTCTGAATTAAAACCAACAAAAATGGGAGCTGTACATCTGAGAAAGAAAGTCATCAGATAAAAAGTATGGGTTAGATGGGTTTCCCTTGATGTACATCCAATTTTAACAATCCCAACTTTTTATTATTGTTATTTCAAAAATTCCAGCTGCACAGTGTTTTCAGGAAAAGGGGAACAGAGACAGCAGAAACAGGTATGGCTGAGTCCTTTGCCCTTTTAAATCTTGCCTGTGGTATGTCAGCACCTCCTTGCTGTACAGTTACACAAATTAATATTTTCTGGAGCCGCTGGAAGCTCCTTTGCATAATCCAAGCAAGCCAGAAAGATGCAGTTGACCTTCAAACATGCTAGTAGTGAACCAAGTGTGGAGCTTGGATGTTCAAATATATGAGTGGGCTCTAAGAAACCAAGCCTTGCACTAGATCAGTGGCATGGAGTACAAATACCATATGAACAGTGCTTGTCTGACTGCTGTTTTCCACAAAGCCAAGCAAAACACTATCAGCAAATTACAAAACAGATGAACATGCTCCTATTTTTTGACACATGAAAGGAAACCTGCCTTACCCAGCCACATCTGTTTCTTTGATTTAACTCTGTGCTCATTCCTATTAGCAGTGGATGAGTGGTTTGGCAAGTGCATTGCAGCCCGCTTCACTGAAAAAAGGGCTTTCTGGTGAAATAAACCCCATTATAAGACTTTAATATGAGCATATTTAGTAAAATATTTTTTTAACCCCTCCTCATTAGTGACTATGTTCTGGGGTGGAGCTCAAACCCTACATTAAAAGACCTGATTCTTCACAAATAAATTGAAGAGCAGACCTCTCTCTCCAGTCACCCTAAGATGCTCTCACAGCAGGACTGTGAGTACTCATAGGTGCTTGCAGAGAAGTAGCAGATATATTCTGCTGACTTGTAATGTAATTCCAGTGCAAGATGTAAGGCTGCAAGGTAGCACAATTCATTAATCTCTAAATTGTGTAACTACACAAGTTGCGAGAGAATTTCATCTGGGAAGAGCACTCAAAAAAGGGAAAAGGAGAAGCAGAGAGAAAATCAGAGTTTCAGAACGCAGAGACTACTTAGACCAGAAAACCATAGCTAGAAGTAAAATAAGTGCACACAGGGTGCATGTGCCACACGTCCTTTTTAAGGGGAGATTAAACAAATCATAAGAGATGCTTATAAACTTTGCATTTATCTTGTGCTCATGATCTGGAGCTTGTCAGTGAATCAGCTAATGGCTAAAGATATGCAGCATTTCTCACAACATTTTGATGCTAAACGGACCCTCACCAGAGACCATGTAACATGTAAATTGCTGTTTGCATCTGAAATTGTAACAACAGGCACTTTTAAGTGTCACTATTTGTATAGAGGCTTCATTTTCAAGAATACACTTGTAGCCTCAAGCATAGGGCAGGGGGAGGATTTTTCCATTATTTAAAAAAAAAAAAAAAAAAGTAATATAATAATTAAAAAAAATAGGTAACTATAATCACTCTGTTCAGCAAATATTCAGCCCAAATCTCTCCCTGAGAGCTGGTGGCCAGGCCTCACCACACTGAGCTCCACCACCAGAACTGCAAAAATAAAGCATGCCAAGAAAGGGCAGGCAATTATAAAATCACACTGATCCGGGTGAGCACCAGTGGGAATGCAGTTTTGGTAACAGAAACAGAGAATCCTGCAAATATGCCTATGAATACAATGTGAGTCAGGGACCCCATTTAAACACACCTTATGGCTTGAGATACCACCCAGTCAGAAAGCACAAACAACAGCAAATAGTCCCCTGAGTTTGAGGAATTTAAGACTTGAGAATGACTGAAATCCTGTCTTCAAAACAATTTAAGCAGAATTTCAGTTTCAATGCAGACCTTGAGCAAGAGTTCTGCCTAAGGGTATACTTGGTATTTTCCTCAAAAGCTAACACGAACATGCAAAAGCCAGTCTCTGAGGAACAATCTGTGACAGATGCAAATTCCACTAGATAGAAAGACAGACAGATACATAGATAGACAGACAGATTGAGGGACAGACAGACAGGAGCAGCCAACTAGCAAACACTGGAACTCATAGCATCTAAAAGTGAGCCTGAAACATCCTTTCCTTGGATTTATATTCACTCCTTAGTCTCTCTTTACTTTTATTCCTTGAACACATTTTTCTATCCCCTTCCTATCTACAAGCACTCACTGCAGCCAAAACAGAGGGGGTAGGACATTCAGAGTTACTCAACCCTTCACATTTCATTTTTATCTTGAATCTATTCCCTGACTTCCTCTCTGCTCCACCACCAAGGGCCCAGTGCTGGCATACTCCTGCTCTTTCTCTTATTTGAGTTCAGTGGCTTTTTACTCCCTCTTTTTGTTAGAAAGTGCCTTCTCCCCCTAGCAATGGCATCCTCTTTTCCTGCTTTCCAACACACTTAAAACACCTTTCCTTTTATTCACCTGACAAATGCTCTCCAATGCCTTCCAATTTCTCTTCAAAACCTAGGAAGGGTGCTTGTCTTCAGCTCCTCAATGGAGACTACCTTGAGCATAGGCTTTCTGGGACACTAGCTATGCTTATCTGCGTAATTTATCGGCAGCATGTAGATTTACACTGCAGAACAAATAATGTAGAAAAAGATGTCTGGTGGAAAGTCTTACCTTTCTGTTTTCATAAGCCGAGTCTCCAGTATGCTGCTACTCCTTTACTTTATTTATGTATTAAGTTGTCCAAGTGCATTACTGAAAATAAAGTTGAGAGAAGCCTTAAAACTAAAGCAAAATTCTACTTAAAAGTATTATTTCATCAGGTCACCATTGGAACTAGCATCCTAATCCACATGGCCTCCTCTTCGTGGTCTAACAACTTATACTGTGAATGTGCCAATTTTTCAAGTTAACATTAGAATCATATTTTTCCAAGTACCCACCCACTGATACTCTCCACCTTGACATAATGAGATCACTTTTCTTTCCCACAACATCATGTATAACAAAATATTGACAGCCAGACCCTGTGTGTCTGCAGTTGTCAAGTGCTTTGGAAAGGTGTCAGTGAGGATGCTCTGAAATAATTTTCATTAATGAATTGATGCTATCAGCTTTTTCCAGGATGCTGTGTCATTAGAAAACAAACAAACAAACAAAATAAATAAATAAACAAATAAATAATTTCCCTGAACATAGCAGGAATCAAAGAGAGGGCGGCAATTACTGCTTACGGTTCTTCTCTCACACAGATACGTGGTTTTCTGGTTGCTTCCAACTCTCTCTCTGTTCCCTGTCTGCCTCATGCACACACTTTTTCATTTCCCCCAAATGGAAACACCCTGAAATCTTTTTGCATTACCTTCCCTGCAAATATTCTGACCAAATCTCTGACCAGTCTTGGATGGCCCCTGCATTTCTGAAAGTCTGTTCTCATGTTTCAGCTACCTGAAGCTCTGAATTTTACTTTTCCCCAGTTTATCTCAAAGGACTGGTGGCAAATGTGGTGTATTGTTTGTATACTCCAGTTTTTAAAGTGGGCATTTTTAAACTTCTATATTTTTCCTGTTATACTCCCCATTTCCATTCCACTTAAGTCAGTCTGTTTCTTTTTTATTTGAATTCAGATTATTTTCTCAGTTCATTTTGTCTGTAGAAATGTGATGTCCTGCAGCTGCCTTAGTCTTGGAGAGAAAGCTGTGCAAATGATGCTAGTTGCTGTTCTGGAGTTAATGTCTAGATAGATGCAGCACTAGTTTGCTTTAAAGTTTCATCGTAAGTGGTAGTTTTAGTGATATTAACGCTCGGGACAGTGTCCTCATTCCAGTGGTCAAATTACTGACTAAATTCCAATTGCTAGGAGCAGGGGCAAGATTTTATTCCTAAAACTGTGCAATAATATTTTTATGAGTTAAAAATATCAGAAACACAAACAAAATTAAAGAAAAAAAAAAAGTTAAGCTAAGTACACAACAATAGTCAGGTTTCATTGGTTTCTTTTCTTGCAGAAACGGAGAACTGGGGTGCAAGGGGGCAAATGACTGAAAAGTTGCAGGAAATCTGCTGCAGGTCTGGTAGCTGGATCTCAATCGCTGAGCCCTTTTCCAGTTCCTTGAAAACAAACTTCTATGATTCATGTCTGGAAAAATGTTATTGGTGTTCAGTTCTAACTTACACAATTAAAATGGCAATAATGACCTCTTTTAACTTTGCCATCACCAGTATTTCAGTTGTAAAGAATGTTTTCACTAAAGAAAAAATGCATCTGAGCAATATCCCAGGTGCTTCCTAGGGGAAAGCTTGCTTTGCAGTTTCATACAGCATAAAACATTCCTGCATCCTTGCCTACCAGTTCAGAAAGCACCAGGAGAAACACCAAACTCTGGAATAGGACGGGAGCTCCTCCATGCCTCTCCAGCTGTGCTTCTGGCTGGTGGGTGCTTGTTTTTAGACACTGCAGCTGCCCAAGCAAGCAGTGCATGTCACCAGGCAGCAGTCTGTATTTCCAGAGCTGGCAATGAGTCATGCGTGAAGCTGGCTGACAACCCATGCTGTATGTATGCGGCCATGGATCGCTACACAGCAATAAAGTACAATATCTTGATCAAAACCTGTCTCATTTTATCTGGATCCCCACTGACTTTGCTGGCGCTGAGCCACGGCTGGTGTTTACTGACCTTTCAGAGCAGCACTGTTGACTGTAGGAATAAAAATAGCTTCTTTTCGAGGTTGTGCGCAGACACTGAAGCTGTAGGGTGCACGCTCAGCTGTGTGCACAGCGGCCTTCATACCCATCTGTAGGCCATGAAGAAGGACCAGGACAGCCAGTCAGAGTTGTTACTGCTGGAACAGTTGCCTTGATTTGAGCAAGCAGCCCACCCCAGACATCTGTGTGCTGATAACACGCCTCCCAGTCCCACACGGTGATGTGTAACTTCTGCTCAGCTTTCAACCCTTAATGCTTCCAGGCTGCACCTGTGATGCAAGGCAGAAGTGATCCCACAGTGCTCCCTGCAGTCTTGGCCCAAAAACACCTGCTGGGGGTGTTAGTAAGACCACACTGCACCTCCATGCAGCGGGGCACACCAGGGAAGGTGCTCACCATGCTGGCAAAGCCAATCCATGCCCAGGGTGCCTCCTGGATGCAGCAGGTGCCCCTACACACAACACAGCCTCCCAGCATCTTCCCCAAGTGCCTTTGAAGACACATCAGTTGCCACAATAAAGGCAATGTAAAACACATTTGCTGAGCCACCAGGCTGTTACAGTGTCTGCCAGGCAGAAAAATGTAGAAGATAATTATCCAAAGAACCATGGAAAGGGGTAATGTGATCTTCCTAAAGAACAGCCCTGAAGTTTGAGGGTTTTTCAGCCCTTAGGTTAGGAAAGCTTGGCTGCTCTCACAGAAAGCAGAGGGCTCTGGCTGCACCAGGGGTCGTGCTCAAGTTGGTTTAGATGAAACATGCAGAAGTTGAGGGATCCCCAACTTAATCATAGAATCACAGCATGATTTGGGTTGTGACCTCTGGAGATTGAGTCCAACCCACCTTCTAAAGCAGGTTCACCTAGAGTAGATTGCACAGGAATGTTTCCAGGTGGGTTTAGAATGTCTCCAGAGAAGAAGACTCCACAACATCTCTGGGCAGCCTGTTCCAGTGCTCTGGCACACTCAAAGTAAAGAAGTTTCTCCTCACATTCAGATGGAACCTCCTACGCTTCAGTCTGTGCCCATTGCTCCTCACCCTATTGCTGGGCACCACTGAAAGGAGTCTGGTCCCATCGTCTTGACATCTACCCCTGAGATATTTATAAGCATTAATGAGATGCCTTCTCAGCCTTCTTCAGGCTGAACCGACTGAGCTCTCTCAGTCTCTCCTAAGAAAGATGCCCCAGCCCCCTAATCATCTTTGTAGCCCGCCGCTGGACTCCTTCCAGTAATCCATATATTTGGACCACTATTAATTTTATTTTAATGTAAATGTGATGTGCTGTTTATATATTCCAGTTTTCAAAGTAAGCATTTTTCAGTACTAGCAAGATTTCTACCTGGACATGGTTTGCCTGCATGTCACAGGGGCTTGCTGACAGTATCTGCAGAGACACACAGACACTATTTAAACACTGGGCAGCACACACGCAGAGCTAGATTTAACTAAAACAAAACGAAGCAAGCTCTGTGCTTTTATGTAAAAATTCAGCTGTTACCTTGATAATTTATGATGATCATCTCGGAAAAGGAGTTGCAGTACTTGAGCCACATTTGCTGCTTTGTGCTGAAAGGCCAGGCTAACAGGGGATTAGCAGGAAGATAGCTCCAGGATGGATTATCCCTACACAATGGCAAAGAAATTTCTCTTACAGCAACATGTACTGACACCATGTTTGGAAGGCTGCCTCTGGCAGTGTACTCCTAGGGCTAGCACAGTGGTGTCCTTCCAGGCCTGCAAAAACTTGCATGGGATTTTGTCCCAGGCATCAAATGCTTTGTCTGACCTGCTCGTGTCCTTGCAGTCTCAGCAAAACTTCCCAAACTGTCATTGTTTCAGAAGCTGGTTTTTCCTCTTGAAAATCCACAATGGCTTCAAGGGACACTTCAACTTCATTTCTGCAAGATTTGGTTTGCTCATGGTACCCCCACTCCACACTACTTCTCACAAGCATCAACCTGATATTGTCAGACAGACAACCAGATAGATAGCAAGAATTATCAAGATAAATCTAATTATTTGAGACATGTGTAGTATTTAATTTGCTCATTCCATGGAACATGACAAAGTAAATTAGTAGCAGAGGAAAGTATTACATAGTGCCATTACAGGGTGAACATTTTTGTGTGTTTAGTCAAAGCACTGGCTAATAAGATATATGAGTGTCAGGGAATATCCATTTTAGTTATGCACTTAATTCTTCAGATTCAGCATACCAGTAATTTAGATGCCTTCATTTCAATTCTTCTGATACTTTTATCAAAGTTTCTGTTTGTTTCTCCATATTTTTGAAGAACACAGCACTTGTTTTTGGCACATTGCTGACACTTATTTTATTTTTTCTCTTTGAGGATACGGGTTGTATTAATGTTTCCATAATAAGCAGAATAAAGTCAAGAGACAAGAACTCAGGATTTGTGTTCTTTTGTCAGTTAAACACTCCACTATAAAAAGAGACAGTAAATTATACAAAGAAACTAACACTATGACCACAGTATTCTAGCATTTATTTCTACATCAGGAGACCTGCATACAGTAGCTGAAATTCCTATCTTTTCATTCAAAAAGTTTTGAGCATTTAGTGATCGCATACTATAAAGGAAGTTACATGTTTTTCAGCTGGTCATAAGCGAGCCACAGGATGAATGAGGTGCATTTACAAGAGGAACTGACTGATGTGTAACCTGCTTGCATTGTAATCATGCTGTATGGAGTGAATAAAGCATTTTTTTCTCCATCACCCTCTCTGTCAATTAACAAAAAAGTTTCTTAGTATTTGTGCACTGGATTCACAGAATCACAGAATCGACTGGGTTGGAAAAGACCCCAGAGATCATCAAGTCCAACCCTTGGTCCAACTCTAGTCCGTTTACTAGATCATGGCACTAAGTGCCATGTCCAATCTCAGTTTAAAAACCTCCAGGGACGGCGAGTCCACTACCTCCCTGGGCAGGCCATTCCAATGCCTGACCACTCTCTCTGTAAAGAATTTCTTTCTAATATCCAGCCTAAATTTCCCCTGGCAGAGTTTAAGCCCATGCCCCCTTGTCCTATTGCTAACTGCCTGGGAGAAGAGACCAATCCCCACCTGGCTATAACTTCCCTTCAGGTAGTTATAGAGAGTGATGAGGTCACCTCTAAGCCTCCTCTTCTCCAGACTAAACAACCCCAGCTCCCTCAGCCTCTCCCCATAGGTCTTATGTTCAAGTCCCTTCACCAGTCGTGTTGCTCTTCTCCGGACCCGCTCCAGCACTTCAATGTCTTTCCTGAACTGAGGGGCCCAGAACTGAACACAATACTCCAGGTGTGGCCTCACCAATGCAGAGTACAGGGGAAGGATCACTTCCCTTGTCCTGCTGACCACGCTATTTTTGATACAGGACAGGATACCGTTGGCCTTCTTGGCCACCTGGGCACACTGTTGGCTCATGTTGAGCTTCCTGTCAATTAGTACCCCCAGGTCCCTTTCTGTCTGACTGCTCTCCAGCCACTCTGCGCCCAGCCTGTAGCGCTGCAGGGGGTTGTTGTGACCAAAGTGCAGCACCCGGCACTTGGCCTTTTTGACCTTCATCCCATTGGAATCAGCCCATTCAATATAGGCTTCTTCACTCATGTCCCACTGGAGCGCATCCTTGCAGAGGCAATCCACATTTGGGTGCTACAGCTGCCTGAAGTCTGGAGGAACTATATTTTTTGCCTCCTAAGTGGAGGAATTTTATTTTTTCTCCCTGAGTAGCAGCACAGAACATGTTATTCATGACTGAGCTCCTTCTCTCCCACTGCAGGCTGTCCTGCCCTATTCACCTTCCGTACTTGACTGGGAAGTGTAAATGATAAGATCTTTACATGCTCAGAGAAAAATGGTCGAAGCTCTGAGACATGAACATGATGGTAAATAGCACTCATTTTCAACAGTGGCACAGTTTTTACAAGTGCTAAATATCTTTGCTGTACTAATCCCTCTGACATTAACTTTTAGGTAGCTACAAAAATTATATGGACGCCTGTCAATAGAGAGTGAGGTCTATCTAATCGGTGGCACTCTGTCAACGTTCAGATTTGTATGCTTTCCAGAAATTATCACCCAGAGGTGTGTGAAATACTGTTGTTTCCTACTTTAAAAACACAGGGTAAAAAAACACCACAGTGGTACACATAGATAGAATAGCTTGAAAATATTCCTCGAAATGTTTCAAAACAATTGTGAAAGTCATAGGCCTTTACACTGGCTCTAGTGGCAGCTCTACCATCCATTTTCAAAATCATTTGCTGTATTTACTCACATGTATATTCTGATTGTCAATTCCCTCTGTCTAACCTTGATACATGCACTAAGTGGGGCAAATGGTAAAACAGAAGTATATTAATCTAAACTCATGCAGTTTATTCACTTGCATTTTGAGGTGAACCTCAAGTATGTTTTCAAGAGCATCTCAACTGTTCATGAGAAGAACTTTACAAATGGGGAATAGGTATGTACAAGGCTGCTGTCTGCAGCACACATGTTCCCCAACGTTCAGGCAGACCCAAATGCTCTTCTGTTGGCATTTCATAAGGTGCTTTCATACCTGTAAAAGGAAAGTGTGCACAGAATTGCAGCAGGTGGCCTCAGTGCTGAGGGAAAACAGCCCTTTCTTCCCCTTAGGATGCGTATAAACACATCCTGGGAGCTTCCTAACTTCTCCTTCTCAGGACACCATTTAGGAACCGTTCGAAGGGGACACAGTGAGCTCTGTAGAGACTACAGCTTGCCAGGAGATGGTTGCACTAAAAGTGACTGGTACCTCTTCCTCTGCACAGGGAATTCCTAATTCTACCACTCAAAGGCAAGCCTCTGCATAGATGCAGACCTAGACAAACCAGTCCGAGCTCCAGAGAGCTGTGTGCCAGTTAGGAAATTTAACCCATCATCACAACACAGCTTCAACAAATGTTATAAAAAAAACTCTGCTGATGAAAGAGATGTAAGTTTTGAAGAAGCCATGGGTGTATAAGGTCCACCTATTGCAGAGACTGCAAGTTGCTGCACTAGAGATGATCTTGCTAACTGCTATGCTTGCTTCTGCAAAAAGCACCTACACCCAGCAAATGCATGGCAGAGTTTGCCATGTCACTTCAGTGTAAGCATAAGGAGGTGGCAGGACCTCTCTGATGAAGAAAATGCTTTATTTCAAAACACTGGCATAGCACACAGTCCAGATGCTGATAATAACATTAGAAAACAAAAGGAAGTTTAGAAACCCAGAGAAAGCAAAGGCAAAAGAAGGCAGGACAAAGAAAACTCCAGTAGCAGAACAGTCCCATCAAGATCCTCAGCTTCAGGCCATACCCATCATAGCTGAGCAAGGAAACCAAGATACCCCAGAAGCAGAAAAGGAGGGTCTAACTCCCCATAACCAGGGAAAGGAGAAACAAGACTCCAGGAAGCTGGGGAAGCAGTAAGGGAAACATCTTGAAGCACAGACTTGTTTTGATCCTGATGATAAGTCAACTTTGCCAAAATTGATGAGCCATTTGGACCTGTTCCCTGCTGTTTAAGGATTTGTCCTTGAAGTGATGAGCACGTGTGAAAACCCACATATGCACTCATGAGGAAGGGAAGGCAGATGACATCGGGCTTGAATTCAGATTAGAAAAATGTGCAGGAAAGAGCAAAAAAAAAAAAAAAACCAAAACAACCTCACATTGCAGCACAGGAAAGTTCAGTGTTCACTTTCTATCCTCCTTTGACAGATGGGATTTTCAGCTCCGAATGGTGAACACCACATTTTCTTACAGATCATCTCCCTCTCTGGGTACATGGGCTGCCTCAGATGACCATCTTGCAGGAAGGTTGAAAGTAATTTGTAGTGCTGGTGCTCCTCAGCGCTTTGGCTGGCAGCAGCTGCCCAGCAGTTGTCAGAGGTACCTGCCCTGCACTCAGGATCTGCTCCAGGTCCATCACACAGACCACAGTGGTCATTTCCTTGGTGTTTGGGGGAGCCAGAGAAAACCAGGGCTGCTGGCACTGCATCATACAGAAGAAAAATCAAGACCTCCAAACCATGTAAATCAGGGGTGTCAAACCCATTTTCACCGGAGCCCACATCAGCCTCGTGGTTGCCTTCAAAGGGCCAAACATAATTTTAGGCCTTTGTAAATTTAACTACTCCTACATTTATACATATAACTACTCCTACATTTATACATGTCAATGATCTTGAAAAAACGGGACTCTTCAAAAAAACTGTCTTCAGACGTGAATGTTCACTTTTTGGTTTTGATTTGTTTTGTTTCTCTACTCAGTAGTGTGCATTTCAAGGACTGCACACACCAGGGCCATCTTTACCCAAAGAGGAATTTTCAAAATTAATAGCAAAACAGGTACAAAACAAGAATCTATTACTTTAGTTCCTGACATTTTCCAGCATCATATGGATGCTATTATTATTGTCAAATTAATACCTAAAATTGACATTTTAAAGGTTCACGTAGGCTTTTAAAAGTTATTTCACCCATGTTAACCAGCTCATTAAAAATAGTTTTCGAGGAAAGACCATCATATTTTTACATTTTTGGCTAATATCATCACAATATATGGACACGCATAACAGGGCATTTTCATTTAATGGTCATAGCATACACATTTTTTTATGATGGTATGTAAAAACATAACTTAGGATTGCTGATTTTGTAGCTTATTTTGGATGGTTTGATGCTTCCAATTATTAAATACATGAGCTGTGATGGCAACACTGTATGCATTTTAACTAGGAAGAAATTTGCGAACAAAACACTGAGAATACAGCCTGTATGCGTCCCAATCTCCCTACTCCCAGAGAAATAAAATGCACCTGTGTGAAAACACTACCACTCCCTGGTCATAATTTTAATTTCCAAAAGTCAAGGGAGTAATGACATCAGAGTGCATACAACGTAATATTTTGAGTGTTACAGTACTATTAAATAAACAGAGTATTGTTTGGGGGTATTCTGAATGTATTCAGCACCTCAAACAACTTCACTCATCTAAAGCTTGAACACACCTGACTACAAATAATCTGGGTCAGCAAGGATAGGAGTATTTATAGGAGTATTTATAGCCTTTATTTGGAACGTCACCTCTCTAGTCAGTCTGGCTGAAATCCTTTTACTTTGAATTTAGAGGTAAATGCTGGGGAGCTGCTCACAGCCTCCAGTCAGTCCACCCTGTCCTACACTTAAAATAAAGAGAAGCATAGAGCACGTGTGGATCTGAAAGCCAGCTCCGGGTCTGTGAGCACAGGGATGGCCAACTGCTTCAGGCCCATAGGCTTTCCACAAAACCTAGGCACACAGAAAACAAAACCAAAACCAACTTCAAATGTTTATTAAACATAGTGATTTAAAAAAAAAAAACTAGTAGTGTCTCAATTGGTTTGCATTTCAGTGTTTAGGTCTCACATATTCCCCTAAGAAATGGGCCATAAAGATTTGAAACTGAAGCAGGCTATGCTGTGCACTGTTGAAGATTACAGTGCATTGAAAATCATATAAATAATGAAAACCAACTAATTTTTTAATTTTTATTTTAAATCTTTGTGTCTATATAATTCAAAACACATGCAGAATTTTTTTAAGATATGTGTGTCTATTCCTAACATAATTAATATTCATCTTTCCTTATAGAGCCTGAACTATAGTGTTACATTTTTATTATCTTAATCACTATGTAGACAGGCTGTCTAGCAAGTGAACAGAGACCATGGCAAACAAAGAGCAGAATGAGATCTTGAAGATCTGTACAACAGAGTAAATTAGAGAAGTTCTACGTGTGATTTCATTATCCACATCTCAGTAAGGGTAGCAAAGAAATCTGGCTCACTCTGCATATACTGTATGAAAGACACATTTTTCAGTTACCTCAGAACACCATGCAACTAGATAGCCATGCTTTTATAAGAACATATATAAAGTAAAACCTCAGACTTA
The DNA here is from genome assembly GCF_036013475.1 of Columba livia. Classification (NCBI taxonomy): domain Eukaryota; kingdom Metazoa; phylum Chordata; class Aves; order Columbiformes; family Columbidae; genus Columba; species Columba livia. The sequence continues at coordinate 35,366,396 of NC_088604.1, read as the reverse complement.
GCCACTATGGACTCCACTGTGGTGACCTACTGCATAGATTTACACTGGCAATGCCACAGAAGTCATGAATGCTGAAATAATTTATTTCTGAGTTTAATTTTTCTCTGTGGGTTTTGCCATTTGATTAACGCTTTATCTTTTTACAGGCTCTTTGAAGGTGGTGTAAATTGCATCTAGCTCTGATTAATGGTGAGATTCATGCTAGAAAATAAAACCTTCTCTCTAGCTCTAATGTAAATGAAGCCTTTCAAACTAGCACAGAGTTTTTAATAGAAACAGAATGTATTAACCCACCCTAGAGAATCTTACATAGACACACAAAAAATCAGGTATCTAAATAATCTCAGTATGTCTCTACATTTTTTAATAAAAGGCAACAGCTATATCAAATGCAGTTTATTGTGCTGCTAAAATAATACTAACTTCTCAAAGTTACTTTAAGACAGCACTAGCACTGTCAGTACTGTGAAAGCTAAGGAATGAGCTGGCAGCAGTTCCTGGCAGGTATATGCCACATGAAGGCAGTTTTGCAACTTGCAAATCAGATGCCCCACAATTGCTGGCTGTCCAGAGGGGCTGGGTGCTCAACACCCATTGTACCAAGTTTTTCCTTACTATTGTAAGGGAAAACCAGATGACTCCCCCACTTTGAGGTAGCTGACTTCCTTTAGAGTCACAAAAGCTACAATGGAGGTTGCAAAGCCTGACAAACGCAATCATTAATGTTGTGGTGGGGTTTTTTTTTGTGTGGTGACGTAATGAGCAATGTGGGTGTTACATCTGCAAGTCAAATCACAATCAGAAAGTTTAAAAATCACTCTTCCGATGTACCATTTTGGAGCTGGCACGAAACCATTTGAGAATCAGGAGACTCCTGTCCCTAAGGTCGATCCCTCTTTGCAGAAGGGGTAAGGCTGGGAGAGGAAGCTGCACTTCGGAGCATATTATAAGCGTCAGGTGAATACTGGATTACCTATGGCATGAAATTAGTAATTAGCTCCTAAAAACTGTCACTTTCAACAAAAAGGAAACTTGTCCAGAAGAAGATAGGAAAAAGCAGAAGTTCCCTCTGCAAAGCAGAGAATAAATGGGGATGGAGAGCACACCTACTTCTTCCCTGTCCAAATGAGAAGAACTCTGACACCCTTGACTCTTCCCAAAGGTCCCTGAAGTCAAAGTCAGGGAGCAAATGTGACATAGTTAACATTTCAGATCCCATTCCCAACATAAGGAAGTGACTCCCATCTCCAGGCCTGTCTATCTGGTACCTCTCATTAGTGCCTAAGTGAAGGAATGTTCTTTGCTTTTGTTTCTAAGGAGGATCCCATGGCAACAAAATGAGGCATAGTCCAAAAGCATGTAAAAGTAACCTACCCATTAAACCACTTGGCTCCCACTTCCACTGAGTTGGTTTGGTTTTTGCTAGCTTATTTGTCATGGTAAGTCTCAGACTACATACAAACCCTCTTTCCTTTATTCCCACTCCCCTCCTTCCTTTCTACATCCACCTATGGTACTATTACGCTGCAGAGCAGGAATTTTCTTTGACCACCTTAGAGATGCACCAAGTGTGGGGTGTGTTTGTGTTTGCACCCATCAGGATCAGGGTATCAGGAGCAATAGAGTATGTACGAATTCCTTCTCTCACACCTGCCTCCATGCACTGCAAAGGCCCTTCCTTCCAGCACACACAGGGGAGTAGCGTGAAGCCAGACACACTTGAAGTGAAAGCAGATAGCAGAACAGGGATGGTGCACCCTCCCATCCACACAGCTGGTAGATCAAGGCTTGGAGGCATGTTTCCCAGGACATGGACATCTCTTTACATATCAAGGCTCAAGTTTATTTCATTGCATAAAAAACAGAAATTAAATTTAGCTTTAGGGGTCAAAAAAGTTGTTGTTGTAATGGGCCAGATTAATTTCTGGCATGAAAAGACACAATTGTCATTGATTTTGATGACTTATGGCAGCAATTTATCCTCAGTGTAACTCCACTGACTTTGCTGCAGTTACATCAAGGCTTAATTTAGCCTGATATTTTTATCAAGAGAAGGAACAGAATTTAAAAAGAACATATCTTGGTTCGGGCATTTGTTTTCTACTTTCCTGACACAAACTGCATTTCTTTAAGCTATGTATCCTCCAACCCTCTGTTTTCTGATATTCTGATAGCCTTAGTGTTTTTTTTTTCCTTCTACCCAGTATTTGCAACTGGGCTTATTGATAACTTGCCACCTGTGATGTGTTTGCTGTCTTACAAGATTGCAAATGACTGCTGCCTTGAACTGCTTCTCTTCTCCCTGTATCTCTTGCATACTGAGTGGGTTGTTTTCTGGCCAGTGAACGCCACCGAAGAATTTATAGAAAATTCTTTTTATGCATTCCTCAGCCAAGAATTTTACTTCTTTTAATGACTTCACAGATAATGTCCTGAACAAGTGCAAGGCAAAGATCTCAATGTAAATTGTTAACAACTTCAAAATATATATATATATTTCTTACATGCTATTTAATTGATTATAGTCTCTCTTCTTTTTAAAAACTTCATTCTTTGGTCATCTGCAAAGTTAGAATTAGAATTAAGAAGTAGTACAATATTCAAAATGGATGCCATGTGCAAGGACACTAATATCTGTTCCCTCTGTAAGTCAGATTCTTGGAACCTGCATTGTTGCCAAATCCAACAGCTTGAACTATTTTATCACATCTGCCTAATTCATATTCTGGGCATCCACTGACATGAGTGTTTGACAAACACTGATACTCTATTTCACAGCAATGGCACTGTGGCTGTCCCCAGGAAGCCCTACTTCTGTCAGGTTGGACACAAGCGTCATTGAAGAAGAACCCAAAGCTACCAAAAATGTTGACATGCTACATAGCTGGGCTGCTAGAGACAACCAAACAAGTGAGGGCCCCTGAAAGCGCTTTAAAGACACTCTGAAATCCATTTCTCAGGCTTGTCAGGGCAATACCAGAACCCATAAGAACATGACTACATACTGAGGTATCTCCAGAGAAATCCGTGGTAAGGTTGCTGCAGACCTTGAAAGCACACAGTCCAATAGGAGTCTGGGAGAGCAACAAGGAAGCTCCAAGGCACTCAGCAGTCATCGGAAATGTGTGAACTCAACCTGCAGCCAGACCTGCTCCTCATGGGTTTGTCCGTCCCCACATGCTTGAGTGCGTGGGCACTGAGGGCAATGAGCTACAGCGCCCAGAAGAAAGAGTGGATGTGCATGCACAGGTACCTGTGTTTTGCTGTTTTCTCTGTGTATTCAGACTTAATTTCTGCCACAGAGGACCTACTGCAGTAATTACCTGAGGTGTGACAACATTTTGATGTCTTAATGTACAAACAATCCCACTCAGTAAGCATAATGAGTCATCTGAAATCTTCCTCAAAGCTGTGTGGTAAGACCTCTAACAAAGTGTGTGAGGGCTTGTATCACCCTTTCTGACAGGAGACCATTGAAGAGGTACACCTTCTGCTCCTCTGGATCTGCTTACTCATTCCTTCTGCTGCTTAGGCTCTACAGTGGAGGAGCTTCAGACATTTCTAATTATATTTGCATTTAGCAACCGTCTGCTGAGCTACTGTTCAAACACGAGCCACAACAAATAAATAAAAAAACCCAGGGCTGCCAGTTCAGACAGCCGGCGTGCTTGGTCTGAGGACATTTGCCCTTTCCCTAGTACCAAGATCACAGACTCTCAGCAGTGGCCTTTCAACTCGTGGTAGCCTTCCTGCATGAGGCTTCTATGTCTTTGGCCCCAAAAAAAACCCAAAGTCCGTAAAGATTCATTCTGTATTTTTTTTTTTTTCCTTCTTTATTGGGCTTTGCAGGGCCCTGGAAAAAATTTCTGCAATATCGTTCATAAACATCATCATTTATTAATGTACTGCAAGTCTGAAACAGCCTGGCTGTTTGGGTGCTTGGTAATGTCTGAGGTTAGCTCATTTACAGAGAGGAGCAACACCGGAAAGTGTTTCTCTTCAGAGAACCATGCTGATGAAAAGTTGCTCAGAGCTCATCCAAAATTCTGTCTCACACCAGATCCTTCATATAGTTTCTTTTGGATGAACATACAGCATGTGTGTTGTTTTTTTTTTTCCCCCTAATAACCACCAGCAAGTTTGTATGCACTATTTTAATGCAGAGATTTTATTTTGATGTTATGTGAGAGACATGGAAACCACACCTGGGAAATTTGGCTGGCATTTCTGTAGAAATATAACAATAGTGTGACAGATTAACCAAGTGGGTACTGGTATTTAACTTGTTTTTCTTTTCACCTAGTAATTTCAAATGTAATTTGAATATTCATAAGATAGCAAGACAGTGACTCATTAAAAGATGTGTAATGTTCTATAGAGTGAAATGCTGTGGAAATAAGCAGTATGTTTGCAAGTTGAACAGAACACATGAGGCCAGAAGTGTAGGACACACAAAAACCATCACCTTTCTCTTTTCTGAATGTGTGCATAAGGTGAGGATTATGATCATCATGAAATATTCAGGAGACTTGCATGGGAAATACATTTCCCATAGCAACAGATGTTTTAGACATTAGAGCAAGATTAAAGAGAACCTATTTCATCTATCTTTTATTTTAAATTAATGGTTATCTACCAAACCAGAAGGTCAAAAAAGGCGCTTCTGTGAAGACAAACATGTCCTTGCAAAAAATTATAGTCTTTCTGTGGATTTGGTTTTCTTATCTGGCAATGGGTAATCATAAGCCATACTCCAGGTCTCTGTGTAATTACTAATTCACCATTTCAGTTCTACAATGTTAGCCAAAAAAGCCCTTCAGTAAGTAAAAAGGAATGCAAAAATGTTAATAAATTCAAGATGTTAAACTCTGATTTGTACCTAATTCTGTTAATATATACAGTTCAAATTAAAATGTAACATCAGACTTTCTGGATTTGTTGGCCTTAAAAATCCAATAAAAGACAAGATTGTATTATAAAAATATTATAACCCAGTTTTGCTCTTATCTTTGCCTCTGTTAAAAGAAAACTAGAGGCAAGAAATAACTTCTATAAAAGAGTCATTATCAGAGATTACTGTTTTTAAATGTCATCCAGAAATTTTCAGGCATTAAAGAGCAAATAGAAAATATTTTACTTTGCTCCTTGTACAAAGAGATGAGGCACAAATCCTGAAAGGCTTAGATATTCAAGTCCTATCAAGGGCTAAGGTTCACTTCATCTAACCAAACGACCCTAAATTAGGAGTCAAGTCAACACAGACTCTCTCTAAAGATCCTCAAAGGAAAATGCAGGGTACCAGATGATGATTGAGGTTCCTGAGAAGCTAAATAGCCTTCTGAATGAGCCTGCTTCTTGCTTTTGGGGTGCTTGCAGGGGATGATGCTCCTGCTGAAAGCAACTGAAGGCAAAATGCAAGCACCTCACTGGAAGTGTCATGGCTTGTTAGTACTTCAATGTCTCAACACTTCTGATAAGTTAGATGTGTAGGATGTGCCAGGTGCCACTGATAAACAAGGGGAGGGACTGAGAAACTGGGTAAAATTTATGGCAAGGGACTGTGTACTCATGAATTTTTTACATAGGTATGTCCTGATGGTACTTGCAAATTTATTATTAACTGATTTATTTTACTTACGTTGATCAGATCACATACTGCAGGCAGCATGGAAGAAGCATTTGTTTTTGAAGTAACTTAAATAAAGAGCAGACAGTGGCTTGGTGAGCAGGGCCTAGATTTGTTCTCAGTTCCATGTTTGCAGTCACAGCATATCTGTGAGATTCTAAATCAGAATATATCATATTTAAGCCAATATTCAGAAAAATTTGCATGCAAAAGCTTACATTTGATAGTTGCAAGTCAGTGTGTTTATTTTTCATAGAAGGAACTTAGATGTCCGGCTGCTAGTGTCATTAAATATCTGTGAAAAGATCAGTTATGGGGCCACAGAGACAGAGTGAAGGCTTGACCGTTCACCAAGAAAGACATCTGCTGGGATGTGAGAGACTTGAGTTTGCACCCTGTTTCAAATATTTCACAATCCACCTCTCCAACAAAAGACTTCAAAAGGACCAACCTCTCAGAGAAGCTAACAGCAGGATATTTGGGATATCTTACCTGAACAGTAGGAGAGTAAAGCTTCCAGTTCTCTTCCAGACTTTCTTCAGCTTCTTTGGTGCCCACCAGTCTCTCTGATGGTGGCCACAGTTGCAGCTGACATTTGCTTTCCTATGGGACATATCTGAAATGCCCTTCTCTCATGTTTGCTGTGATGGTGCAGGCTGTAGATGCTGAATTCTTTGGAGCACCAAAGAAATGTCACAGCTTCAGTCAGGTATACATCATCTGGCACTTGCCTCTCCCACTTGCTCCCTTCAACTTTGGCCATCTTCCCAAAAACTGAGTTCAGGACCAGAGGCAGGGCCAGCCTGAAACACGTGGAAAACAAAAAGAGCATTAAAGTCCTTTGGAAAGATCCTCTGCTGCAGCACATCCACATGAATAGGCCAGAACTTCCCATCTGACTGTATTTTGGTGGCACAGGGGTACGGCCATGTGTTTGCACCAGCCCAGGGAGATCATTTATGTACTTCCCACTAAAAGGGCTGGATTGCTCAGGCAGAGGAAGAAGCTCTTCAGTCTGTCCCTGAGGCTTGCCAAACCTCTCTCATCTCAAGGGAGAGTCCCATTACAAAAAGGCTTTCCCCCTTCTTTTACAGAGCACTTTCAGTCATTTCAGTGTGAGCTCTCTCTTTGGATCTGACGGCTGTTAAAAACGCATACCTTTCTTGGAGCTAAAATGGCCATTGTTAGAAACAGAAACAAAACATCTCTGTGTGTGGGAAAGTAGGAACTAGCACAAATAGTCATGACTGCGAATGGACACTGCTTTGCTTTCCAAGTGACTATGACACCAGATGGTACGATATGACTGTATCCTGGCAGCCCTTAAAGTACTAAAATAAAGCCTCATTTCAAGTACATTTGCCTCTAGAAATAGAAAAATATCCTCTATATTTTATGTTATATTTGTGGTTGGTTTTTGAAGTGTTGCCAAAAGTTGTCCAGAATTAAAAAAAACAAAAAAAGGGGGGGGGGAATAAAAGAGAAAAAAAAAAAAGAGGGGAAAAAAAAAGAGTTTTGCATGAATCATCCATGTTACAGTCTTCACAAATCTACATCATTACCCAAGTATGTCCCAAATTGCTGCATGAATACCAGACTTGAAACACTGGTGGGAAAAGAAGGCTATAAAATTATGTCAGAGTACAATGGATACTAATATGCTGGGAGTCTCTAAGGCATATGCCTTTGATATAATAACACATATGCTCTATAACAGTAATGTTCTATTTTACATATGATGTTATGCCTCCATCAATCTGTGGCCATGTAACCTCAAACCAGAAGAGTAAAATAAGGCTAAACTTCTAACTTTTTTAATACTTATTATACATTGCAGCATTGCAATAGCCATACTCACTACAGATCCGAATGAGGGAGCCTCTGAAGAGATACTGCTGACACACTAAGATTCTTCCAATGACATCTTAAAACTGATTTCTTGAAGACAGTTTTTTTTCAACAGTTATATTATGGAATAGTTTATAATCTTCTTTCATGATCTCTTAGTTATAAAAAGAAGGTTTATGAACATTTGCTAGGGGACATATAAAACTGTCACCCACAAAATTATGATGAGTGTATCCATTCCTTTTAACTCTTCCCTTTTTGCTTGTTTACTGCTAACTGTAAGATGGCAAGGACAGTCAAGCACAGAAACAGATTGCCCAGAGAGACTGTGAGATCTCCACCCTAGGAGGTTTTCAAAATCTATATGGCTAAAGGCCTGAACAATCTGGTCTGATCTCATAGCTGCCCTTGCTTTGAAACAGATGTGGCCTTCCTGAGGTTCCTTTGCACCCAAACTATGCTATGATCCTATGATCCTAAGATTTATTATTTACAGTTTTACAGCTGAAGTAATCTGCACTAGGGGTTCATTGTTCAGCATTGGATTTCCACCATAGCAGAAATTCTATTGTACAGAAATCTATAGATCACAAACCCTGGATCTCAAGAGGGACTTTAACCTCCCTGACAGCTGTCAGAATGATGATATGGTGGCACACAGACAGTCAAGAGGATTTGTGGAAGATGACAGTTTCCTGGCTCAGGTATAGGATGGGCAACTAAGGGCATTGCACAGTTGAGCCTACTATTCATTAGTAAGGAAGAGCTGATCAGAGATGTCATAATCAGTGGCAATGTTGGCTAGGGTGACCATGAAATGATGGAGTTTGAGATCCAGAGGGGAGCAAGGAAGGAGATAGAAGAGCATAGAAAAGCAGACTTCAGACTACTCCGAAGAGTAAGAAGAGCTCATGGAGGCTGTCAGGTCTTTAAAGAACGGTTCATCACAATCCTTTGGAAGCCGAGCAGACTTAACAGGATATTGGTTTGGCTGAGTACAAAAGTCATGACAGAGCTCCAATGCAAAAAGCAACATAAAGGGGAAGCAGGGCCAGGCTATAAAGGAGGTATTTGGAAACATTGCCAGGGCATGCAGAGATGGTGTCACAAAAGCCAAAGACTTTCAAGGAAGGTCAAGGGCAATAAGAAGAACTTCTGTGACAAAATTAGTAGTAAAAGGCTGAACAAGGAACACGTGAGGCCATTGCTAAATGGAGCAGTGGTTTAGTGATGGCAGGCAAGTTGATGTACTCGGTGTCTTCTTTGTGTTCACCAACAAAGTGTCCCAGGCCTCTATGTGAAGCGAAAGGGTTCAGAGAGGAGGGTAGCTGACACCACGGGAGGAAGACTGAGTCAGGGATTACAGCCAAACACTTGACCCAGACAAAAAAAGTGATCCTGAACACGTGGAGAAGCAAAAGCAGATTGCTAGCATGGATTTACCAGAAGGAAATAATGCTTCAACAACCTGATATCCTTCTACAGTAAATCTCCTGTATTTCTAGCTGAGAGAAGGGTAGTAGGTGTCATATACCCTGACTTTAATTAAGCTTTTGATACTGTTTTCTACAATAATCTTGTATCCAAGTTAACACATTAAAGTCTGGATGGGTGGAAAAACGAATGAAAAACTGGTTGGACAGCGGGTCTAACAAGTTAGTGGTTAATGGGTTGTACTTTATCTGGTGGCCAGTGACAAAGTAGCACTGCAGGCATCTGTACTGCCACTTTTCCTGTTTGACGTCCTTATCAGTGACCTGAAGGATGTGACAGAGTGCACCCTCATCAAGTTTGCAGTTGACATAAAACTGGCGGGACCAATCAATATCTCAAGGGCAGGGTTACCACTCAGAGCAAGCCAGACAGGCTGGAGGGATGGGCCAGTCTTGTAAAATTCAAAGCAGAGAGTGACTGTGATCCACACCACAGCTGCAAAGCTGCAGAGCCTCAGGGCTGGCTCTTGCACTCCTTGACAGGGGAAAGATTTCTGCTTTGTGCCATTCCGCATGCATGTAATGAGGACCAAGATTAGACTCTCCACACCATGTAGCAGTGTTGCTGAAAACCTAGCTAAGCCTTCTTGCTGCCGAACTGCATTCCAGCTCACTCCCTGGTCTTTCCACTAACTGTCAGTCTGTGAGCCTGATCTCATTGACCTTGCTGGAAACCTCTCAGCAGATTGTAAAAGACTTTGCCTCTACAAGCTATAACTCTCATTTGTGTCAATATGGTCAGGCATTGGAATGGCCTGCCCAGGGAGGTAGTGGACTCGCCATCCCTGGAGGTTTTTAAATTGAGATTGGACATGGCACTTAGTGCCATGATCTAGTAAACGGACTAGAGTTGGACCAAGGGTTGGACTCGATGATCTCTGAGGTCTTTTCCAGCCCAGTTGATTCTGTGATTCTGTGATATCAGTAACTAGTTTATTGCTTGCCCTATTTACACCACTGCTTTTTTTTTTTTTTTGAGATTTGATCCTTCTATCTGAATGTCTAAATTCAACTCAGTTCTCTTATTTTTTACTCCTTTCTCATCAGCCTTCAGAAATTTGTAGCTGATCCTGCTTTTCTCAGAGAGCTGGACTAGAGACCTCCTGAGGTCCTGTCACATCTGCATCTTCCTAGGATGCTATGAACTGCTCTTCTCTGCTAGGATAGGAGCTAAGGAGTTTTATTTTCAGGCTGTTTTAAGGAAGAAACTAAGTACAGCTGCAGGACTTACTGGATTCCCTTTCTCCCACCCTCAGCTTTCCCCACACTCTTTGCTAATAGGTCATTAGGTATATTTATGCTGCTTTCAGCTGATGAATTGTTTATGTAGCTTTTTATGACATTCTTTTAAAACAGATAAAGAGACAAAGAGTTTGGCTCTATTAGTAAAGATTAGACTGTGGCTTTTTCCTAAGACCCAAGATGTATGCCCAGGGGGTTATTCAGCTGTGCTATGCTCAGGAGTAGCAAAAAAAAACCCCAACTTCCTGAAAGATTCACATTCAGCACACTGCTGCTGTGGGAGAAAGAGAAATAAAGGGGGAACAGAAGCAGAAGCATGTGAAAATTGTTACTGTCCTACACCAGCATCAACTGATGTACATGTACACACCCCCTTAGATTCCCAGCCAAATCCTTTTTCAGTTTTTGTCCACCTGCTGAGGGCATTTGTGGGGGTGTTCCATACAGATGAATTAAATTTATTTTGGCTCCTCGGCCAAGGTATTGCAATAGGAATTTCAGTCTTCAGTGCTCTAACGAAAGAGAGCCTAGGAGCTTTCTTAAGCATCCTCAGTCATACACATTCTACATACCAGGAGCTAAAAATATTAAAGTCACTGGCACAGCAAACTGATATAACAGCTAAAATCTTTGGTCTGCTAAACATATTAAAATGGGGAAAAGCTATCCTACAGATGTTGTCGGTACATGTGAGCAGCTCTAGTGGAGTCTAGAGAAGGAAATTTAACACAGAAAAGATGCAAAAAATATTTTGAGTGTCTCACGTAAAAGTCGTTTTACCTAACAAAATATGAGGCAGGAAGAAGGAGAAGACAGGGAAAATTTGACAGGACTCATAAAAATACCCAAAATTTAAATGTGGTAGGAATTTCACAGTTAGGAACTTCCAGGAAATACCCATGGTCAGATTTCCAAGGGTACTGAGAAATCTGCAAACCAGGCTTGAGAGCCTTCAGAAAAAAAGTCAGCATGGGACCAAAAAGACTTAAGGAGAAGACTTACTGTGTTAAGTATTCATGCTAAAACTATCCACCCTCAAAAGTACGGTGCAGCTTTTTCTGGTTCTGGTTCTTTTTCTGGTTCTATTTATCTATTTTTTTTTTTACACCAGAATATATTGGGGATTTCAAGTTCTGTTCCGGAGTATTTACGGAAGTGCCTCAGCCCTGGCAATGCTAAGCATCACTTTGGGACAAGACAATGCAAGGCAGCATTGCAAACCGGTATTCTTCCTGCTGGCCTCAAGTCTGGCATCAGTCCCAGAGCTCACCAACAGAAAACTGAGATAAGGGAGGCTACATTTTTAATCTTTAATTGGCGCTGTCAGATATCTGGATCTAGCATCTTAACCCACATCTCAGTTTTTCATGAGCATACTAATTACAGAGCCAGAGGGTATGCTACCAAGGTGGAAGAGAGCAGGGAGCTGGGAGGAGGTGCTGCCATTCCTGTCAGTTGAAGCTGTTTATCTTGTCATTAAATTAATTTAGTTTACCACTCCCTCCAGCTAATGTTGCAACTTGTGGGACAGGGACCTGCAGAGCTACCTGCTCTGCCTCATTGACAGTGGCTCAGTCCCGTAAAGAGGGATGCTCTGGAAGGAGAGAGGTGAGAGCATCCTTACATCTCTGGATGTGCCAGAGAGGGGCTGGGAAGTGGTTTTGGGACTTGGCCAGTCTCTTGAGTGTCACCATGTCTTTGAATCCTCTCACTCTCCTGTCTACCAATTTAGTGCCTTGCCTGCTTAGCAGTTGCAGAAGGACAGACAACCTCTTCTGCCAGCCATATCCCAAAAGTGACTGCCTCACTTTTAAGGTGTACCCTGCGCGTAGGAGAGAAATTTCCTGGTATCAGGGATAAGGTGCCAAAGACAGGAGTGAAGTATGAACATCACATCATCTCTTGAGTGTTTCTCATTGTATTTCTACCCGGACAGAACTCCATTTGGGCTCGGATCACAGCTGGGTTGACAAAATGCCCCTGAAGCACTCCAGATGGAGGCAGCATACCCAGCTTACAGTGTATGAATTCCCACAGATTAACAGATGCCATAACACCCACCTCACAAATTCAGCCTAAACAGTGACTGGGACCCTGGAAACTTTCCATAACACTTTTATTTTCAAGTACCACAATGAAGAGATCCCTGAAAATAGACAGAATCACCTCTTGATAGTGAAGGCTTTAGACCTCTCAAGAAAATACATTAGTACAAGCTCTTTTTGCTTCAAATCAGGACAAAATTCCAGTCTTGGTATTATTTTAAAGAAGAAGGCTGAATTTGGTTACACTGCAGTTCAGACAGATGTTCCACCCAAATAGCCAAAGCATAACTATTTGTGTTTTATTACAGAGCCTCAGAGCCATAGTTGTGGGCCAGGACCCCACTGTAATGAATGACATATAAAAACAGGACTAATATCCTTCCCAACATGTCTGAGAAACCCACTGGCTTCAGTGTGATTACTCACACTGCAAAGAAACAGCTAATTTGCCCTAATGAATAAACCATATATACATTTTAGCAAAAACAAACTAAAAAAAAACACGTAGGAAAGCATCCAATATCAGGCTATAAAGCTTAGGTTCACTATGAAAATGAGTATATATATTTGTTACAAACAACAATGTGTCTTTCCTTCTTGGAATCAAAGAACATCAAGAGAGCCCTCTTTTTCTGGTGCCTTGTTTTTTTTATGTGTTGGCAATTTCCAAAAAGCCAGACTGGGTAGCAAATTTAGTCAGTGTAAAAATTGCTTATAAAACTGTTTGAATGCAATATCGCATCTTTAATTTGCAAATATGATTAAACAGTACATAAACACTTGCTGCTAAGTAACTCTTAAAATATGACTGTGATTAGACCAAAGTGTTTTAATATGTAGACAATTTCTATTAGCCACACACACTAACTTACTTTGCAATGACTATGACTGAGCTTTACCTAGGAACTGGCCAAAACATGCCACAAAATTGGAAATGTCCTAGAAGCTGCATGAGAAAACTACTTTCTTGCCTTCTTTCAATCTTAAATAAAAAGCAGGGTACTGTGTGTGCTGAAAGGGAATCATTTATATTGGACTAAAACAGAGAAGGAAAAAAAGATGCAAAAGCCAGAATAAAAGTAGGCTGGATGCCTGGAAATAAATATGAATATATTAGAAAAATATTTCAAAATAAGGATGTGAAAAATTGAAAGCCTGAACTAAAACCAGGGAAGGAACTTAATACAATTCGGTTTTACAACTAACAAGTGGCATAATACCAATCCAAAGCAGAGCAAGATTCCTTTTGAGATCTGGAAAAATGGGAAATTTCTGTTCCTTAGCTGCTGTGATGTGACTCTCAAACAACTCCTTTGGTTTCTGCAGACATGCTCCACAATTATTCCCAAATATTTTGCTTAAAACTCCTGCAAACACAGGGTGATTAACAATGCAACCTCCTTGTAGAAGCATAGAGATTACCTGTCAGTTGATTTGCAGGATCACAGGTTTTATCAATCTGAAATGAGAGCAGAATCTAGGCCTACAAAAACATGCCTTCACCATCACCAAAGACTTCTGCTGACAATGGTGTAAACTTTTCCTGCTTCAGCCAGAAGAATGCTCTCATCTGTCCAGGTATGCCAGGCAAACTCCACCACCCTCTGTGGCAAAGGCAGAGAGAGTGACACAATGGCATACACCAGATGGTGATCAATAAAAACTCTCATTTGCTTCCTGCCACAGAATCTGAGAAGACTTTTTCTTCCAGTGCTTTCTATAGCTTTACCATTGAGAAAGTGAAGAAATATCAGACAAAAGCTGTTAGAGATACATGAACAGATGGTGGTAAAAAGCTAAACATCGCTATGAAACCATGACCAAAACAAGGATCTTTCTGATATTCTGCCTTTGGTTCACAATACATATTATAAGATAACTTTTTGCTGTTTCTGCTGTTTCATGATGAGCAATATCTCTTTTGTGGCTACAAAATAAAGAACTATGTCATCATGTTTATTACAATGCACCAGAAAAACAGTGGTCTCTGAAATACAACGGAGTCTGAGAAGGTTAGTGACAGAAGGACCAAGAGGATTTGTTGAGAAATTATCTGTAAAGGCATAGACAGAATGGCTGAAGAAAGAGATGAAAAGCAGGAGCACAGATAACATGAAAAGAGGAAGGCCCAGGGAACAGAAAATGTACTGAACTGTAAACTCTGAACCAAGGAAAATTATCTGCAAATGGAAAAGGTGCGGAGGAGAGCTCACACATAAAATATTATAAACAAAATAAATTCAAAAGATGATATTTTAAAATATTATATAATAAAAAGGCTTTTGAGAAAGGATGCATTAAAAAGAAAAAAATAATAATAAGAAGAAAAAAATAATTACCAGAAAAACCCATCAAACTGTAGGGCAGACAGAGACAGAAAACCAGGCATGTCTGAAGCAATGAATGGTGAGAAAAGACATGGTAAGTTAATAGAAGAAGGAAAGAAGTATTTTAGGCAAATACTGGAGGACCTGTACTGTATATAGGGCAAATTACATGACAGGCAAAGGAGCAATTAGTAGAAAATAAGCCTGTCATTTAATCCTAGGAGTTGGTTAGAACCCAAGCGGATGAGAAATGTGGTTTAAGTGATTTCTGTAAGATCAGCATCCCAGAAGCCCAGCTAAAGAACATAAACAGAAAGATGGTGTCAATCACGCTTTTTGGAAGCAAAATGACACTAAAATAGTTTAACTTCATCCCTGAGGGTTAAATGTTGATTCCAACTTTGTTTTCGGGTTTCATTCTACATTTAAGAAAACCCCTCTGTTCCATTTGCTGTACAGAGCCTTTGACATTCCACTTCTTAACTTTCTTCCCTTTTTCATAACTAAAAGGATCACTGATCAAACCAAATTCAACAAATGTCAAAGGCATTCCTTCAAAGCCAGTATGTGATCTCAAAACATTTTACTTCTTAAAAATGACTGAGATCAAGAAGACTGGGCCTGAGACAAGATGATCATTATTACTTTTAAGGAAAGGTATTCATATTTAGTCATATGTTCCATCTAAGACATCCTATTCAAAGGTTGTAATTCTAGTCAGCTCTGCATCACTAACTCCCATGGGAACCTCGGATTCTAAGTGTTGTGTTTAGTCACTGAAATACTCTCTTCCACACAGGCATCTGGTGTCCCATGTGACTAAACTCAGGCATAGCATTTACTGTTGGGGGAGATATTGCCCCAGAGCTTCAGGCTACAGAATGTGTCCAGATATTGTGGGCTCCTGTTGGCAAGGATCACCATAGATACAAGGCAGAAATGGCCTGATGCCAGCTACTGTTCTGTGAACTCCAACTGTGGTTCATAAAAGTAATTAAGAGTATTTAGTTATAAATTAAACAGGAAGACCTTATCTGAAAAGATAATCGCAAGTAAGTGTGCACATACGTAAGTGTGCTTATACACTACATACACACACAGTTATATGTATGTCTAGATATCTTTGATAGATATGCTACAGCATCAGTCAGCACAGTTCTGTCACCACACAGGACTGGCAGTTTTATAGTGCTCAGAGCTCTTTATAATCAGTGGTAATATTCAGGATCAAGAAAAGCAGGAGAAAAAATATCTTCTCTTTGGAGGTACACTTTCTTAGTGGTGGGGCTGGCTTAATGTAGCTGCATAGTGCACTCCATTCTGATTTAGGAGTCTATGCAAGACTAGACCAAAACTAATTTTAATGGGACACAGGTAAACTATCAACATGATTTTTCCTGTCAGCACTTAAGAAAACAGTTTGCTGCAGTGAGGAAGATAGAATGACCCTCCAAAGTCATTTTGAGTCAGCTATGTTGAAGAACCATTTGATCACCTGTGTTACTGCAGGGATCTGAGCCACAGGGCCCTAACTGCTTCATTACAGAGCTTTGGCCAGCACTGTCCCGTGTAGTGACTGCCACCTTCATATCACTAAGGGCAGCAAGAAAATTATCTGTACACTTTTTATACACATCAGTCTTTCCATCGCCCGTCTACAAGAAGGGCTGGAAGGAGGATCTGTGGAACTAGAGACCTGTCAGTCTAACCTCGGTGCTGAGGAAGGTCATGGAACAGATCATCCAGAGTGACATCATGATACATACAAGAAAACTATGCAATGAGGCCCAGTAAGCATGGGTTTATGAAAGACAGGTCCTGTTTGACTAACCTGATCTCCTTCTACAGCAAGACGACCCTCCTAGTAGATGAGGGAAAGGCTGTGGATGTTGTGTACTTAGGCTTCAGTGAAGCCTCTGGCACTGTATCCCACAGCATTCTCCTGCAGAAACTGGCAGCTCATGGCCTGGATGGGTGTGCTCTTCAATGGGTAAAGAACTGGCTGGAAGGCTGGGCTCAAAGAGTTGTGGTGAACAGAGCCAAATCCAGTTGGTGGCCAGTCACAAGTGATGTCACCCAGGGCACAGTATTTGGGCCAGTTCCGTTTAATTTCTTTATAAAGGATCTGGACAAGGGGATGGAGTGCACCCTCAGTAAGTTTGAACATGATACCAAATTGGGTGGGAGTGTTGATCTGCTGGAGAGTGGGAAGGCCATACAGAGGGATCCGGACCGGCTGGATCATTGGGCTGAGGCCAATTGTATGAGGTTTAACAAGGCCAAATGACAGGTTGGGTCACAACACACTTGGGTCACAACAACCCCAGGCAGCACTACAGGCTCAGGGAAGAGTGGCTGGAAAGCTGCCTGGCAGAGAGGGATCTCAGGGTGTTGATTGACAGCCAGCTGAACATGAGCCAGCAGTGTGCCCAGGTGGCCAAAAAGGCCAACAGCATCTTGACTTGTATCAAGAACAGTGTGGCCAGCAGGACTAGAGAAGTGATTGTGCCACTGTACTCAGCGCTGGTGAAGCCTCACCTTGAATTCCGTGTCCAGTTTTGGGCCTCTCATCATAAGAAGGACATTGAGGTGCTGGAGAGAGCTCAGAGGAGGGTGACGAAGCCAGTGAGGGGCCTGGAGCACAAGTCTGATGAGGAGCGTCTGAGGAAATTGGGGATGTTTAGACTGGAGAAAAGGAGGCTGAGGATAGACCTTACTGCTGTTTACAACTACCTGAAAGGAGATTGTAGCATGGAGGGTGTTGGTCTCTTCTTCCAAGTAGCAAGTGATAGGACAAGAGGAAATGGCCTCAAGTTGCACCAGGGGAGGTTTAGATTGGATATTAGAAAAAGATTCTTCACAGAGAAGGTTGTCAGGCATTGGAACAGTCTGCCCAGGAAAGTTGTGGAGTCACCACCCCTGGAGGTGTTTAAAAGGCATTTAGGTCTGGTTCTTCGGGACATGGTTTAGTACTACAGTTAGGTTATGGTTGGACTCGATGATCCTGAGGGTCTCTTCCAACCAAAATGTTTCTATGATTCCACACCCAGACAAGGTCCAAAAGCCTTACTGCCTGCCGCATCACGTTCTTTTTTCCATGTGTGCAACAGGTCATCCAGGGTAGTTCAGACCAACCACACAACCAACTCAGCTTTGTCTGCAGTGAGCACCGAAAGCCTGAAACACCCCAACTTCTGCTTCTGGAACTCCACACATCCAGAAAGGCAGGTGGGATGGTGTCTGCTCCCAAAAGGAGGAGGCCTGGGCCAGCAGGTGATTTTGAGATATTGGTATCTTGTAAATAAGACAGTGCAACTAAAACTGAGCCACATTTTTTTCTCCTTTTCTTATTTCCAGATTTCTATCTCCCATTGCCACTGTTGCAGTTATGTTCAGTGACTGTTTTACTGTACATGGATAGTACCACAAAATCCCTTTGTCTGCACATTTGTTTCTGTAGGCTCACAGAGCTATTTTTCATATGCATCAGTGACAAATGTAATTTACAAGATGTTTTTGTGTTTTTTTTTTTTTTTGCATTATTTATTTCCTAAGCCCTTAGTGAAACTTATTTATCTCCACCAGCTTAGCAGTAACATGAGTGAAGCTGACATAGGAAGATGGGCAGAAATACTGGTCTTACCACACAACTTTATTGATGTTTCTGCACTAACTGCAATTCTTGGCAATCCAATCCAGCCTTTCCCAGCCTTGGTCAATGAAGTCATACCCACAACATCAACAAAGAGAGATTCAACTTCTGCTCATTCACATTAGGTGGGCTCTTCAATATGCTTTCAAGAGAAGGTGATGCCTCCAGATAACGTCCAGATAAAGATTGAGTTCATTTTCCCTGTCATTGCTAGCATCTGTGTGCCACAGACCCCCTGAAGAGAAGGGAAAGCATTGCCTGGGAACTTGCACTGCCAAGGGTACATGTGTTTTGCATTTCTGTTTCACTGTATGCCACATGACTAGTGCCGATGGTTAGGTTTCCTGGGTAACTGTGGGAAGCAGGGCTCAGTGTCTTTGTTACCTCCACATGCTTTCCCAGCAAAGCTAGGGGGATGATGGCTGGGATTTCCATGTTGCAAGTTAATATTTTAAGACTTTTAACACCTCAGTAAGTTTACTACAACTGTTGACAGTCATTGCAACACATGGCAAAGAAAAAATGTAATCACAAAATGTTCTTCTCGGTGTTTATTTTACATCTGACTTGCAGGTACTGTATGCCTGTATGTTTGTCTGACTGCTCAGAGACCCACCAGCTCATTCTCCTCCAGCCCAGTAGATGCGAAGCTGTTGATGATCAGTTAAATCTGACAGAAAACAAGAGCTCCCAGGTCTCTCTCACATGTTTCCATAACACATAAGCTAAGCCCTGCCCCCTGGACCAAGAGGTACAGGATAACTCACATTTGCTCTTACTATAGGACATGATCCTCAAGGCCACTTCCTCTCTTCTATTAATATATCTCAATTTCTCCCACTATCTTTGTCCTGGACTGAAGTCTTGTAGTAGACAGAGCACTTCAAAATACAGGTGAGTCCCCAGTTACTCACTTCCTACCAGCTTCCCAGGATGGGGGGTGGACAGATGCAATTGGTGTCCCTGGGGAGAGACAGGCTGTAGGCAGTCACAGGTCTTGTACCAGGGCACTCAGCTCTCCTAGCTCCAGGCCATCTGCTTCAGAGACTATTCTGCTTGCCAGCTTCCCCTTACTTTCACAGATGGCCTCTGCCACTGTAAAATATTAATACGCATTCTTTTTCTTTCTGAGATGCACAGAAAAAAAGTCAGCCCTACCTTAATATTTTTTTAATGCTGCTGGGATTTTCACAGATCACAGCAGACCAACATTATGCTGTTGCAGGTACAAACTTCCAGTTGTATTCAAAACAATGTTCAATTTTCCAGCAAAACCTGTATTTTTATCAAGTATGAAATATTTGTGAGTTGTGTTAACTTTGACAGTTTACAATGGGAGACAATAAAAATTAATAGTATCAACTCTTTTTCCAGGTGTCAACAAAATTTATGTTATTATGGCAAAATTTTGCCTTTCAACAGTTTTTTCATTATTTCAATTTAACTTCTAGATCATAATTTTAGTATTATATTCCTGTACATATTTTATTTTTATATTGCAGTTTTGACATTATCCAGGTGAACTATTGCCATGGCTCTAAACATAATTTTTTTTCTGGAAAAACAGGCCTATAACTCACTTAGATTCTCTTTATAAACTACATTTTGTAGAGTTCAGCAGATAGTAGAGTTTGTAGCCCAGGACTGAATCAAGAAAGTTAAGAAAGAAATTTCATTCAAGCCAAACCAAAACAGGGACTGACATCAAAAAATAAATGCAAAATGGGGTAGGCTATCAGCAGAAATTAAGTTCTTTCTTTTAAAGATGTTAACATCTCTGCCCTTGGCTATCACATTAGCCACTGATGTGCCCTCACAGGATGATGTTGCCAATAGAACCCAAATAAGTCATTTCCTGGGCACTGGTGCTAACAAACCCCAATTTCTCATTTTCTCTTGTCTCAGGACTCAACTCTCTGGTGTCCCCACAAATTCTAGATGTACCATTAAAATACCGTCCAGTTTGGGAAAGCTGTAGCACCACTTTCTTATGTGGGCCTCTGGTGTCTACTAAACACAGGTTGTCAGGAATGTGAGAGGGTCTTGCTCTCTCCTCCATCTCGTCTCTTATCTTTCAGAAGGTCACAGGAATGTTTTGAAGTTCCCATTTAGTTTTGTGAAAATAGCTAGGGACCTGCACTAAAAACAGCAGTAGACGCCAGAAGCCCTAATTCTGTCCTTTCCTCTGTTTCTATTGTTGATTCGGCTGCAACATAATAATCACTAAGAAAGAGCTTGAACAACATCTGCCTGATTCAGGCAGTCCTTCTCTTAGTGGATATAAAGTCTAATTCTCTTTATTTTGATCTTCACCATTTCTGGCTTTTCTGGTTCAGATTCTCTGCCTTATAAAAGATGGATCATCTTTCTTCCATTGACCTGCTGGTTGAGCTCCTCACAACCAAGAAGGCAGCCTTTCACATTTACCATTATATTGTGTGAGACTTTTACTAAAACTAGGAAGAACTTGGTCTTTCCTGGGATGCTGCAATCAAGGGTTAGAGTCTCTCATCTTCTGCAAGACATTCAGATTCAATTCAAATGTCCTTGAATGCTCTCCTTTCTCCTGAGACCCACTCTGAAAAACACCTGCTTTGAAAGGTCCTTAAATTGAAAAAAATAAGTTCACCATTGTGCTCCTCTATCAACCAGGTTCTGTTCCCACCAAAATTAATGTAAACTTTCATTGATTATTTGACAATTCCCAGGAGTTAACAAGATGCTTTAAAATACAGTTACGAAAAGCCAGATTACTGCCTGAGGCAGTTTGTAAATAGGGAAAGTCAGTGGGAAGGAAAAATCAAGTATGAACAGTGAGACTGCACTGCTGTTCCCTGAGACTTACTGTGCCGCATGAAGGAGTAGAAAATCAGGCATTTCTGAGCAACTGTGAAATAGAGTATCCCATTTTCTTGGAAGCATCATCATAAAATCTTGATTTTTAAGAAAGTCTAAATAAAAAGAGACCAGAGCTCTTGTCACCAGCTCAGGAAAGTATTTTGATTTAGCATTGACTGCAGTGGCAGCTTCATTACATTAACTCTTTTTTGCCAGAATGGCAACAGGTATGGAATAAAGTCTGAGCCAATGACTACTCTGGAAATACTGGCATCAGAAAGTTTTTATTTCTCTAACTTTTGCCATTTTGAAACTTAACGACAGCATTACATGTCTAGAATATTAATTAATTACTTAAGTTTTTTTCCCACGATTAATTTTTCTAAATATATACTTTTCAAATGGAGCTGTTGTTGCTGCTTAGCACACTGTGGATGAAACAAAATAAGAGCAACTTTTTGAAGAAAAATGTGGTTTCTATAGATTTTAACAATATTCTACTAACAAAATAAGTGTTTGACTGCAGAAACTACTTTAGGCTAGTCATGCCCGTAGCCTGGCTTGGGAAAACAAATCTAGGAAGTTCTTTATTTTCATCTTTTTTTTTTAAGCAAAAACTGCACCATTTGACTCCATAAGATTTAAAACTTGCTGTGGTGTGAGCCACAAGTCTTTCTGCAGCTAGTTATAGTGCTATTTCAGTCTGAAACATCACCAAAAATAACTAGTATAAACTCATTATTTTTAAAGAAAACAAACTTATTTTTGTAGAAATTCAGCATACGTACATTTTGGCATGGACTTGTACTATCATCTAAAGCCACTGTTAAAAATTAAACATTCTTTAAAAATATATGTCTTGTTCCTGTAAAGAATTTGATGAATCCATGAAGCAAGCCAGCTTGGATTTCTCCAAAGAGCATTCTAATTGTTATTATTCATATAGCATCTAAATACTTCCATGATTTTCAAGCCTCAGGCTGTTAAGTAATGTGCAAGGGAGACGGACACTACTCTAAAGCATTCATGTTTGAGATGAACAGGCAGCACAATAGATGGGTGATGGGAATAAGACACAGCAGGAGGAGTGACCTATCTAAGCCATCTAGCTGAGAAAAGATGAAATTAAAATCTTAATACTCACTGCAATGGCTTGCCCAAGCAGATCTATTGTCTGTATGGTGATGGCACAACAGCAAGGCTGAAATCCTAGCCTGGTAAAATCGATGGCAGAATTTCTCACCCGTTTCAGAATTAAAATCTCTTCCAAGAACCCACTTGGATGCCTGTGTTCAGTTTTGGGGCACTTTCAGCATAAGAGAGGCACAGACCTGTTTGAATGGATTCAGAGGAGGGCCCCGAAGAAGATCAGGGGACTGGAGCACCTCCCTTAGGAGAAAAGGCTGAGAGAGCTGGGGTTGTTCAGCCTAGAAAAGGCTCCAGGGCAACCTTATAGCAGGGGTTTTCACTCATTTTCACCGGCAGCCTAAAATTACATTGAGCCCTTTGAAGGCATCTACAAGGCTGATGAAAATGAGTTTGACATCCCTGGTTTATAGTGACCTTCCAGCACTTAAAAGGGGGCCTACATGAAAGATGAGCAGGGATTCTTTATCAGAGAGTGTAGTGATAGGGCGAGGGGTATTGGTTTTAGACTGGAAAAGGGTAGATTTAAATTAGACATTAAGAAGAAATTCTTCACCGTGAGGGTGGTGAGGCACTGGAACAGGTTGCCCAGAGAAGTTGTGGATGCCCCATCCCTGGAAGTGCTCAAAGCCAGACTGGATGGGGCTTTGAGCAACCTGGTGTAGGGAAAGGTATCCCTGCCCATGAGAGTGGGGTTTGAACTACAGGATCTTTAAGGTCCTTTCCAACACACACCATTCTATGATCCTAAAAGGTATTTTAAGACTATCGCTCTTCATCCATCAAAGTCAACATCAAAGTTTCTGTTGTCTGACTGACCAAAGTCTTGTATTTGAAGTCTGTGCACCATGTGCCTGCTGCAGGCACTTGTTTAGTAACTATTTTTGCAGTTTTCTACTACAGTTACCGAAACATTTTTATCAATATTTGGTGACTCTCTCCAGTTTTCTGCATTTGGAGTTACTGAAAGTTTCGAATACAAGAAAGGAACTCTTGTAAGAAGTATGACTAGAGACATGCCACAGAAGCACCCCAAAAGTCAATTTAGGCAGGCAATAAGCTCCAAACAGACTTTATTCTACTCAGAACTGTTTAGCAGAAAACCAACTAGAAACCAGGTTTATCCAAAATTATTCAGCACTCCGATGACATTATAAAACACAGGTTCAGATACTGGGTAGGAGATCAGTTACTATACAGCTGACTCAAACTCAAAGGATCAGATCCCAAAACTCTAGAGTGATGATTCAAAATGCACATCTTCCCACCCTGTGTCAGAGTGATGACTCTCAAGGGTACCCAGATGATCCCTTACCAGGTCAGCACGGTGCAATGCTCCTTAGAGGGCCAGTCTGTCTAAAGTGCAGAGTCTTCAACTGCGTGCCCTCTAGTCCCAAGAAGAGAAACTCAATAGGAGTCTCCAGCAGGTTCCATTTATACTCTAGTTGAATCTGACCTGTGGTCATTATGGTAGTGGTCCAGAAACTTCTCTCAAACAAGGTATTTCATTGGTCAAAGGCCCTGTCTGTTGACCAAGGGTGACCAGAGTGGTCCATCAGCCTAGAAGTTTCTGTTGCTTTTGGGGCCAGGGGAGGGGAGAGTGCGTCTGCCACATCGGCCTTTCCTAAATATTGAGTTCTTGTGAATTCAGTTTCTAAATTTATCACTTTAACATGTGTACAATTATGTTTCATTATCGTAAACTGTTGTATTCTGAAGTCTGTGAGATATATGCTAAACACACTGACACAAATTTACTAATTCTTTTTTAGCGATTCACTGTTAATGAATACAATATATATAAAAATCTAAAAGCAGGTTTAAAATCTCTTGGCAGAGACTGCTTTCGGATTTCAGATTCAGAGAGATGGAGATTCCAGCAGGGTGAAAAGCTGTTTATAATCAGAAGTAAGTTAAATATTAAATGATACAATTATTCACTTGAAATAATATTGATTGCATAGGTAATTGTTTCTTTTCACTGTGAGCACCTTATGGACTAACACACTAGCTCATTATGAAATTGGTTTTTATTCATAAATATTCATAGAGTAACTGGGACAATCTTTACATTCAGAATGTTCACCAGATGTTCACTCTTACCACTCTTGATTGTTATTTGTCTTGTGTGATTGGCCACTCAAACCATATGGCATTGTTTCTAATCCCTGAATCCGTGACAAATGCATAAATCTGGATACTGATGAAAAACAAAAGTTCACTTCCATTATGAATCTTCAAATGAAAAAATCACATCCCCAAAATCTTTCATTTTTCATGAATTGTGAATATTTTCACCCATTCCACGTGGACATCCAAATAATGTTGAATAACATAATACATAAATTCACCCTAGGGCTTTGCTTTTTGTCACAGTTTGCATAGACCAGTCTTTTCTCATCTGACAAGCTTTAACTTTTCCCCAGGATCTAAATTTTAATGACAGCTACATTATTTGGAATTTTGTTGCTATCATTATTATTATTATCATTATTATCATTATCGTTATCAGCCTTTGAACTTATTTCTTCATTAATTCAATGTATCAATTCAGTCAACATATTTACTTTTCAAAACTTACTTTCAAATAAATATTTCTGGGCAAGGCAGACATACTGGCTCTTTTCTTTAAGAAAATAAATACCATTTTAGGAATATTAGGGGAAAACACATATAAATTGGCACTTTTCTTAAAGATTTCTGCACATTGCAGCACATTTTTTCACAGTTATATAAAAGTCAACTCTGCTTGGGCATTTCTGAGAAAACTAACACTTTTTCTCAATATCTGGAAATGATTCCTACATAAAGCAGTGTGTCTTAAACTTCCAAAGTTTAAGACTATTAAAAATGTCCACATGGCATATTTCATAATACTAAGCTATTCTACTCATACCCTTACATCAGTCATCGCCTTGGTATCTGAATGTACGAAGTTTAAAAAAAAAGGTTTTCCTATTAAAAGAAACAAAAACTGGCTTCTCAGAGATCACAAAAAGTTACTCCAGATAATAAGCAAGAGTTTGCTCTACTCTTAGCTTTAATCTGTATCTTTAAACGTGAGCTGAGAGAAAACAGAAAAATATGGCTCCTGTTTAAATTTATGATTTTGCTGTCTGGGGGGACACAACAGCTAGATCAATTTGGATCACAACATACTTTAACCCAGACAAATGAAGGTCATATGCACAGGAAGAATGACAAAATTCACAGTAATCAGATGACAGCTGTTTCCCTGAAAATCAGTGACAGGTAGGGTCTTAGAATGTGTGATTTGGAAGAGCTGGTTGATGGTCACTGTAGTCCCTTGTTTATCTAAAATTCTGTAAAGCCACAAAATGCAGGCAATCCAATATGGGTACCAAACAGCAACAAAATCTGGAGTTTGATCAGCCCTTCCATAGGCAGAAGATTTTTGACATTATTCATTTATTGAAAGTTCAGCCTTTTTCTTCCATCATTCCAGTGTTTCATAACCAAGATGACATCTCATAATGAGAAACACTTCTGAACAGAAATAGTATAAGGGAGTCCTGCTTTTCAGCAGTGTTTTTCCTTCTTGAATTAGGACCTTGATGCTACGCTGTCATCACGTATTTAGAAGGGTTGCATTAGCTACAGTAACTGAGGACTACTTCAGGAATTACCTGCTGTGATTGACAAATCTCAGCCCATGCTTTGCATGCATGACCTCTAGAAAATAAAGCAAAGAGTATCACATCCTTCTGTTGTGTTTTTTCCAGGATTATGAAGAACATCATGCCACTTAATGGAGTTTCTATTATATCAACAAGTGGTGCCTTTGTGTAACGCCCATGCACAGACAGCCTGACATATGCCACAAGAACTAGATTTACTGGGCATGAACAATACATGCTGATCCATGCACACATTGTGAACTTAACTATGATATCCACATATACAGCAGCTGGTCTGGAGCTACTTTACCTGCACAGTACCATCCAAAGGGCTACAAGTTACCAAACATCCAGAGGATCATACGCAACAATAAATTATCTCCAAAATTAACATAGTTAAAACTTCTGGAAAAAAAAAAAATCAACTAGGAAAACCAGACATACAGTACCTGTAATGTAGAGTGCTGATTTTGCTGAATAAAGGCCTTCATGCCTTTAAGAGAAGCGATTAATTCTTAAGAGAAGGAGAAAAATAGCTCCCTTTCTTCCCCTTCTTGTGGGAACAACACTTTAACTAGGCATTAGTTTAAGTGTGGAAACAACAATTGCAAGAGTGAAGTAGAGATGCCCGCTGGTCCAGGTGGTCCAGGAAACACCTCAGGCAAGAAAGAAAATTACTGAGTTCTGGGCAAGTTGTTCCCTTCTAACTCTTGTGAAGAAAAGGTATAGAAGAGGGTCTGGGCTGAGGCTCCAAGGCAGTTGGAGGTGCTTCCATAGAGCATTGTTTTGGAAGCCCAGCTCTTTCATCAGCTTCAGCCAGCTCTTCACTGGTTATGAACAGTACTACAGTACTACAACCGTGGTCAATTTGGATCATGGTTTCTCTTCTCCAAGTGTTTTCCCAGTCATTGGTTATGGAGTTTCAGTTCCTCACCAGCAGTTCTGAATTTGGCTCCAAGGATCAGCTGCCCATGAGTGTATGACTGGACACTTTAATGTATGATTAATGATTACTCTGAGCTTTCATAAAACTTTCTAGTGTTCCAATGATAAGAATAAAAAGAAAAATAAAATCCTAGTCCTGCACCATAAGCCGGATCTTTTCAGGATGGGTGAAAATGGGTGATGACACTGTTCATTTGGAAAAACTGTTTCATATTAGATCCCAGAGTATTTCTCCCACCACTTCCAATGATGACTCAGCTTGGTCACTTCACTCCGGAGAGAACCATATGTTTTGGATAAAAATTCACAGTGGTCTTACTGTGCTTTTCACCACTTCTGCAGTACTCCAGTTGTTTTTGTTGTCATTTAACTGGCTTCATTCTTGTAGGCTCACTGAGTGCTGTCATAAACCTTTGTTGCATTAAAAATGTATTTTGAATACCTTAAATATATGAAGAGACTAAGAGGGGGCAGTCCAACCTATCTGTCAATAGCATGAAATAAACTTCTCAGTCACACTTCTGGCTCTTGCCTTGCGTTCCATCACTTTCAGCCTTTGAGCAGGATATTAATCATACACCTCCTGACTGACCACCATCCAACTTCAACCCTTGTGAAAGCTCAAGTTTTTACGAAATTGCACCAGAGAATGAAGCTGGCCTACTGTGCAGAAAATATAGAATTAATTAAGCCAAGAAAAAAAAAAATGGTAAAGAAATGTAGCGAGATGTAAGAAAAAATTCCTTATTGTATACAGTAACATCTATAACTTCATTTCCTATTCAAGTTACAGACATTTATAGTACAGAAGGATGGTTATTTGACTTTTCTATTGACAGCAATTTCCATGCTACTACATTTGCAGTGGCACCAGCCATTCTCAGATCAGGTCTCACAGCATCAGCCGGGAGGAGGAACCAGGGAAAGTGTATACACATGGAACTGCAGAATTAAACTAAAGGAGGCAATGGTGCAGGAGACTATTGCATAGATCCATTCTTAGGAACACTAGATACGAATACTCTACAGAAAATGAAAGGTGATATGTTTTTTTTCCAAACCTTGAAGATTCCTAACAACATGTCTCATGCTTCAGATGAAACTGGAAAGCTTCTGCATTGAAACTGAGTTTCATTCAGAAGATCTGCTTTAAACTAAAGGAGTAGAAGGGATCTTTTAAAATTATTTTGTGTGTGCCTCTAAACTCAGCTTTAGATGAAAAAGAAAATACTCATAAAAAACTGTGATTTATTTGACTTTGTGTTGTATCATAGAATGTATACAGATTTCTAAGACAGAAAACTTCCTAGACCAAGCCAAACTATATTCCAGGTTTGGGGGAAGGGGGAGTTGGCATCCTCATCCATTATAAAAGTATTTAGTTTGTATATAGACCTCTAAACAATATTTTATGAAAGATTGTTGTTTTTTAAAAGTTTGTTGTGTATTGTTTAGTTGGGTTTTTTTAATGGCAATCCATTTTTTCATTGGTTTTGTTTTCTGTAGGGCACCATATCAATGACTTGACGCCACAAAACAAATCTACCAACATAGCCACACAAATTTCAAGTGGTTAGCTAGAAATGCCTTAAAACCATTTCAGAGGTTTGGTTTCAATTACATCCTTTGGGATTTTCAGATCTCATTGTATGTTTTGATAAATGAAACTAGCAACTTGAACTGAGCCCTTTCATCTCTGTTTACACACTTTAAAAAACAAAAGCAAGAAAATTTGAAAAGGATAGAAAAGAAAAAGGAAAACTACATAAATGACACTTGAAGAGAGTAACAAAACAAAATCAAACATATCAGAAAAAAATAAAAGCAGGAGGCCAAGTTTATGTCTTCAGCTTTGCAAAGGATTATTTCCTGATGCACAGTTTCCCACAGAAGTGATTCTGAAAAATAAGAACACCCAGAGCAGTCATTCAGTCTATAAAGTAATACCAAAAAGCCACCATGTGTTGCTATCTTTACAAGATAAAGAATTTTCTATTTGAGGAAGGTGCAAACCATAAAACTTGAAACTCTGAAAAGTTTCAAATAAATATATTTCTTAGATCCTGTTTCAAAACAGATGTCAGTAACAGAAGGTTTGGCTTACTTGTCTGTTCTTCAGGGGTATCACTGTTTTGTCACAAGAGAACATCTTCTCGTTTCTCTTCTGTGGCCATTCACGATAAAGCGTTCCCCCCTAACACGCTTCGATGGCATGTCATAGAACAGGTGTTAGCTGTTCCATACCAACAACAGGGCATCAGCAGCAAAACTCCTGGCTGGCAGTAACAAGGAACATGAAGGCACCATTAAGATATTGGGACAGATGTTGTCCCAATGGTGCAAGCTCAGGCAAACTCACAGATGAGCAGTGAGACCCCCAATCATGCAGGACAAAGCTGTACTGGCTCTGCTCTGGAGTGGTTTCAGGTCAGAGAGAAAACTCATGTTGCATTCAAACCACGGCGATCTCCACAGAATCACAATATGTCGTTTCTCAGTAAACAATATCCCTTTAATATTTGAAACAATTAAACATAAGTTTTCCTTCTTAAAAAGGGACTCATGGAATAGCTGTATTCAGCAAGTGAACAAATGCACCAGACATGGACCAGACAGTCTCATATCTGCAGCACTGTGCCTGGTACACAACAAAGCTTGCTGCAGGGCAATGTTGTTTCCCCTAAATTACCAAGGCAAAGTTAGTTTTGTGACAGTTTAGTAAACCTGTTGATACAGGATATTTAGGCAGGATTTGAAGTCTTCTGTTGGACATTTCATCTGTACTGCTGTTATTGGCATATTTGGTGTTTAGAATTTTTTCACTGCCTTCTGTAAACCAGTCTAAAGAATTTAATTTTCTGCTGGAATTTTATTTCCAGTGAAACCAACCCATGTGCACTCCATCTGAATTAAAAAGAAAAAAAGAACAACAACAACACACCAGGCTTTTAGCAAAAATAAAGCACAAGACGTACTTAAATGGGAAAAAAATATTGCTGACAGCTTTCCTGCTTTGTGATCTTTTCTGTCTCATGCAAACCCTTTTTCTTCCTGAAGACTTCTGCCTTCCCCACCAAAGAAAGATTTGGCCTTTTTCCCCCTTTGAATTCTTAATTACTCACTGTTTATTCACTGGAAAACTCTCCTGAGAAATGGACTGCCTTATCTTCCCACTTACCTCTCACACTTTTTACAGCATCTAATTCCTGAGAACAGACTCAGTGACTTGGGAAACAGAGCAGAGCTCAGGGTCTAACCCAAATCCATCGCAGTCAATGGGCTTTTGAGCCTGGTCAAAACACAGATTACTAGAGAAACAGTCACCAACCACTGCATAAGAGAAAGACAGACCAGTTTTTATCACAAACTAGCCCTCTCACATCAGGAATTCCTCTGTTGAAACACTGATTGCTAACCATGATGTCTGGGAAACAGTTGCTGATTTTAGGAAAGCTCTGGACCAAACAAAGGCTTTTATCTTCCAGACACTGGACAACCCAAACCACTAGAGTGAAGCAGTACTATGTTTTGATGTTGCATGCTTGTAATTAGAGTTCAGATTGATAGGCACTTCATTATAATTCTTCACATCCTTCCTTACGCTATCTTTTGCCAACACACACACAAAACAAAAAAACAAAACAACAAACAAAACACACACAAAAACAAACAAACAAAAAAAGTGGCAATGCTATTATGACTCTTTATAAAGCTGAGGCATATTTTCTCATTCCTGCTTGGTCTGTATCCATCTATTGCCTCATATTTAGAAGCTCTTTATTCCATACTTGTAAAGTGCCTATTAAAATGGAATCCAGACCCATGAATGGCTGTCCTGAGCATCACAAGAAAATTAAGACAAGTCAGAGTCAGGCTTCCCAGACTCAAAGGGATAATAATCTAAATGTATCTTTTAAATTTATTTTAAGAAGTAACCCAACTGACCATATAAAATAGGTGGGTTTATGTTCTCATGGAACAAAAGGAATATGTGATCCATTTTACTGGTTTTGATGCATTCAGCAAGCCAAATTCATTATCTCAAAATGCATGATTCAATATCATCATCCACACCAGGGCTGCCTGTGTCAGCATTTTCTGCCATACACAGGTCCCCCTCTTTGCTAGTGCCACCACACCCATGATGAAAGGAGGTAGTTAAAGTACCTCATGTGGACAAGAGAACAGCAAAATCAGTGGAAAAAGACCTACATCCTCAGGTCTGCAACACAGGTGGCCCCCGAAACCTCCAGACAGAGCACCACCGTTTCCCTGTCAGCAGCACTTTAGCCACATTAGGAGAAGGAAGAAGATCCTGAGGCTAGGTTTTGCCCATATAATTAACAAAAATTGAGAACTTGCTGAAGAAAAGGATTTATCAGTCCAACAATGCTAAGGAGCTCTCACGGGATGATTTTCTACTATTTTTGTTAATAGGAAAAAGCTTATCAGTAACCCTATAAGGAGTAGGAAAGCCTACCCTACACTGCTGGTAGTTATCCTGAGTTTGTTCTTCACACCTGCTGGAGGTCAAAACCAATGCTGTGGACCTGGTGCTGCTGATAGATCCTTATCAGCCCTTCCCAACAGAAAGCACTGTTAGCAATGGGTGATGACGGGAATACTCTGCTTTATTATATTGTGCTTCCCTAACAAACATACTGCTCTTGGAAACTGATTTTCCTCAGTTCCCATAGCTTTCTTCTCCCTGGGACATGTGGATTTGTGACTAGCCACAGGAGGAGCTATCACAGTTGATTGAACAAAATGTTCCTGAGGTCTGGCCCAGCATAACCCAGTGGAAAACAACCCAGCATCTGGGAAGGGTCTTTCTCCCAATGCTGGCCTTTCTTTCAGTTTGGTTCTTTTCTGGAAACCACAGTCTCTTGTATATTTTTAAGTCCCAGGGAAAACCAGTCCAGCTTGTTCCTGAAATAACTCCAGCTCTATTATGGAAAGGCAAGAAGTCAGGGATTTGTTTTTCTTTCTCTCCTGGTTTGGTGTTTAGTGCTTTTTATGAGACATGCAGGTGGCAAACATCAAATTAAAATACAATCAGTCTCGACACTATATTGACAGTGAAGACAATGCTTCCCTTCATACTCATTTGAAAAGTGTTTATGTCTGTAACAATATATGTCCGGCAGAACCACACACACTGCCTTTTAAAATGTGCAGGGAAGAGAAAAAAACATGTTATAAAGTTTAATTTCTTCCCAGACTGAAAAATAACTTGTATTCAGATGCAAATGTATACAATCAAGCACTAAAAGAATATTTTCATGAAAAAGTTGTGGTTGAATCCAACAACAAACATTTGGAAAACACTGAAGGTCAGTCATGGTAGATGTGTTGGAAATGGTACCTATACCTGAATTGGTCTGTGAAAATTTACTTCTTTGTTGAAAAGCTTTAGCTTTGCCTCCCATCCTAGTATCAAAGACTTTAAATTTGGCAGAAAGACTGCACTAGCACTGGTCTGGAATGATCTACCCAAGAAGACCTGCCCAAATCTGGCTAAGGTTCTGAAGAAAAAAAAAAAAAAAGACAAATGCAAATATTTGTTAGGTTTTTGCAGCAAAACTATCCCAAAATGTGTTTCACTGAGCATGCTCCATTGTGAATTGATGGGGTTTGATGAGGACTTTACATGTAATTACTCTTACCTCTTGCTGGAGGCCACCACGGGAACAGACACAAGGAATGACCAGAGGGAGTTCCTCCCTCCTGTTTTCTCTCTGGACACTTATTTTTGCCCTTAACATGCCACTCAGATTTGTTAAAAAATGTAAAACAACCAAATAACCTGACGCCTGTTCGATCCTACCAAAGCTTCATCTTTCCAGCTGGTTGAATAAACTTCTATTTTACTATATTCTTATAAGAACATGGTTTCAAGTAAGCTAACCCCAAATTACAAAGATATTACTTCCCCAACCCATTCTTCTAACAGAAATTTTATTTGTATAACAACTCACAGTAAAACCCTCCTAATTTGCAAGATACATTCCTGAAGTAAGAATATAATTTTGCACTCCTTGAAACACAAAACATGGCTCCTAGGGAGGTTTTCTCCATGGCATAAAAGATTAAAAAATGTGACATTGTTTTGAATGCTTCAAAATTTGACCTTAGCGTAGACTAACTGGGAAGATAATTCACAAAAATGAATTTAATTTAAATGCTCTTTTTCTAATGCAAAGGTGATTTTGTCTATTTTTTTGGTCTTTTTTTATGCTAGCTAAATGAAAATTTGCAGTGTGCAAACAGTAAAGATACATATATGCCTTACTTCTTTAAATAGTAGGGGAGTTTTTTATTTCTTGAAGATGGCAAGCAAGCTGAGAAATTGCCTTTCCTAAGAGCTGAGCTGCAGCTGAACACCAGAAGTCTGCTTTGTTCTGGTTCAAGGCAGGCTGTGACTGGAATCAGAGCAAATGCATTAGACAGAGGTTTTTCAGACTTTCTTAATGAGAACAAGTACATAGCAACATTATTAATCTTATTTCAATTTATTCTTTTTTAAAGTTATTTAATTTTTCAAGATTCTATGGCAAGTTTGACTCATCCAGGACAGATGGAATATTATTGATAGAGGGATGAAGAGGAATGTATTACAAGATACTTTGCATAAGTTAGTCCCCAGTTATTTTTCCCAGTATATTAAAGGCAGGGGAAAAGCATGCACAGGGGCTGTAGAGCAGGTGACATGCACTGAAATCTCACGTTATCATACCCTAGGGTACTGCACCTGTGTTCCCAAAACTCAGGTGCCTGTGCCACCTCATGAACTGTGTGGATTGCTACAGTTCAGGGAAAGCCCCTAGAAGAGCAATAATCTACCAGAGGCAAATTTCTGTCTCTTCTTCTTCTTCCAGTGTTGCAGCAGATAGGAACCAGTTTGTTTTCCTTGCCCCAGGCACCTCTGTTTCCTTAAACCAGCTCCCCCAGATGACAGCCAGTACTCCAAATGGCAACACTAAAGAATAAGCATTCCCTTTACTGACTGATGAAAACAGCTGCGTAGGAAGTTAATAATTAAACCAGAATAACAGAAGATCACTGTATTAAATCTGAAGTGGCCCATCCCAGGGTTTCTTAAGACACAGCCAACACAGCTGGCCAATATTTATTAGCTGATGAGAGATTAGCCAGTGCAGCTTCAGATGGTTTCCAAGGGGAAATTGATTGTCCTAATTATTTATTTAGCCAAATAGTAGCTATCAATATTTATAAGTGACAGGAAAGTAATGCAGACTTACTTTTAAATAAATTAAAGAAGTACTAATCTAGAGTAGTTATATAATGCAGAAATAACCCGCTTAACCTTTACTTTACATTTCCCAAACCACCTACCCAGAGTGAGTAGTCTGTGAACAGAGAGAGGGAAAATAGACAGACTTGTAGAACAGCTTTGTACTAGAAGAAATAGGATGTACTTTTCCATTATATGTAAGTAGTATAATAGAAATTTCCAGTTTTAAACTGAACAAAACAGTGTAGTCCAAATGAGCTGATGGTTAATTAAATTAATTTCAGTCCAAAATGCAATCTTATTTTCTGTGTCTTGGACCCTCTTTGCTCACAGTGCATTTCAGCGAGATGTTATGAAGCAGGAGGAAGCACCAAGCAACAGGCAAGTGTGCTGCCTGCACACCCCAGCCTGCAGCCACATTGAGGTTCAAC
Organism: Columba livia; assembly: GCF_036013475.1. NCBI lineage: Eukaryota > Metazoa > Chordata > Aves > Columbiformes > Columbidae > Columba > Columba livia. Next base: position 35,331,910 of record NC_088604.1, on the reverse strand, counting down.
AGACATTGACTGTAAGCCAAATAACTGAGATGTGTGTCTGTGGTGGAAGTCATCTCAATGACTTCTTGAAATCTAAACATTCTTAAGATATGTTCATGCTTCTGGGAATGTTGCTGAAACAGATATCACTATCAAAAATTTACTAGAACAGAATGTTAATGACTGTTTTATGTTTTAACCTTCTCAGTAGTTGCTGATTATTCTTTCCACACTTGATAAATTTTTCACCATCTCTTCCAGTACATGAACTGAAGAGCGTCAGCCAAGAGCAGAAAGGAACAGGCTGAAGCTAAATAAAAGAAAAAATTGCTTTGCACAACAGGTCATTCAGCTGCAGAAATCCCTTTTGCAGTATGTTGAGCATGCTAAAACACACATGAGCTCTGCCCTGCTGGGCCAGGCCAATGGTGTGTATGGTGTAGTACCTTTTCTCCAGCCGGGTCTCCAGCCTGAAAAAGGAGTCAGACCCTATATGGCTGTTCTTACCTTGTTATGCAGCCCTTCTCTGCTGGCCTCAGTCCTTATATGTGGACACTTTCATTGAATATATCTCCAAAGATTTTAATATGATCTCCTGTGTACCCATGTCATCACAAATCACCCAAATTTCTTTATTAAATCAAGAAACATCTACTAAGTCATTTTGATCTTCAAGAAATTAAAAGTAAGATGCATGCAGAAAGTAGAAAGAGCTTGGTGCCACTGAAACACAAGCCCTCCACAATGGTAAAAAAATGTGTTCACAGAAAAGATCAGATCACACCACAAACTAAGTTATACCTCTGGCTACTAAAGATGTGAAAAATCACATTAGTATCTCTGCCAATCTACTGAAGAGAAGGTCAAGAGGTAAGATGTCCTGTTGACTTCAGGTTAGTAGAGGATGGGGCTGTACCAGTCAGGCAGCAAAGCCAACAGTCCTTGGTAGTCTGGAGAAAAACAGAAAAATAGAAAAACAAAACAAAAAAGTAAACAAAGAGAGAACAAACACATCAACACAACTGGGGCTTCTTGAGGAATGGATCCTCCTTAACATGCTTAAGAAGACATGAAAGTGCTACTTTGCTCCTCGGTGCTATTAAAGTTTGCCCTGTGAAAGAGTTATTGTTTGATCATCAGCGATAAATGACTGAAAACATTATGACCACAGGCATGTCAGATTTCTGAAACCAAGGACAAACCCTCTCTCACCCTGGATTACATACTCAAAACTTGTTATCATTCTCCAGCAACAGCCAACAAAACAGTTTTTTTTAAATATTTGTCTGATTTAAACTTTACACAGCATATGCTCAGTCCTTCAGTCCTGCAAGAGGGCAGGAAAGGAATATTCCAGATGCTATGATTTAGTTCCTATTGAACTGAGAGAAAATCACCTCTTATTTATTTTTTGGGATCTGGCTTGAAATCTTGGCTATGTAAAATCCATGAAAACACTGCTGTTGGCTTGAAAGAGGTTAGCCTCTATGAATATACTATTCAAAACTGGGGTTGAGGAAAAAGGCAGCAAGCAGCTCTGCAGTATAACTGGGCCTGGTCCTCCTTGAAAAAATAAGTGTACATTCCCCAGACTTACAGGGTCCAAGGGACTGGGGTTGATGAAGGTGCTTAGACCTTGCTCCATACGGCACCCCAGAGCCAGATGGGAAATGTCAGACCAAATGGTTAAAATTTAACAAAATTTTAAGAGAGAGTACTGAGGAGCCTCACACACTACTGAGGTGTGTCCAGCTTTGAGCCGGACTGGAAAAGCCATTTTGAATTGCCAGTATTAAGCAATGATTTGCAAATCAAAGACAATCATTTCTGCTCTTGAAACTGCTCTATCAGAATAATCTCTGTTTGGCAGGGAATGGCCACGAAACCTCTGACCTTGCCAGAAATTTGGTGACACAACTGGAGCCGAGTTCAAAGACTTTTCTGGGAGACAAGGGGAGTATCAGCTGCATTAGGGATCTTGGCTTGGGACAAGCTTTTATTAACCATACATCAAAATCTTCTAATGAAATTTACAGAGACTGCTGAATTGATTCATTTCTGGCTGATGGGAATATGACACCCTGCAGTCCTACAGCCTCCTTCAGCACTCCTGACTTGTGTGCTTGGTGGTATTTTGGCATAATTTGAGAGGCAACTTGGATCTGGGCAGAGATCTGGGCAGATTTCATACCTGCTAAGAGTGGTAACGATAGCTTTTCTTCATTTCTCTTTTGCCTTCATACACACACCAAAGTACAGTCTTTGTTTCACCTGAATGGTTTTTATACTTTCCTCTGCACTTTCAAACATGTTCAAGTGAAACAAAGACTGCAAAGCCCACATAAGAGACTATAGGATAGATACATCTCCTGTGTAATGGATGCATCCAGGTTGCATAAAATATGTTCTGCCATCAAGCCTTTGCAGCATTCTTAGAAATTTTAAAAAGGCATCTGTGCAACAGAAGAATAAAAGATACAGCCTATTCTATTACATAACAGAAAATTTCTAGATACATGTAAGTCAGTATCAAAGAGGATTTTTTTTTTAAAGAAGAGCCTTTTCACTTTAAAAATTCATAATTAAAAAGTTCTTTAGAGCATCAACATAATATTGCATTGTGATCTCAGATTAAGAAAAACATTCTCTTCTGGGCAATTATTGATAAATATCCATTTTGGCACCCACTTCTGCAGCTACCCAGCCTGCCTAAATGGCTTCACCCATTCTGATGGTGCAAAGGTCTCATTTCACATAGAAATGTCTCTTGCTCTTGAACTCCGAGCCGGTTTAAGCACCCTGATTCCTTGCAGCCCAGAAAGAAGTGAGGATGTCAAGGACTCCGTGCACAAATGGCTCCTCCAACACAGCCCCTTGAGATCTCAGATGCCCTGAGGCCCAGCTTTGCTTGCAGCAGTTTGCTTTCCTGAGCTGTCCTCCTCATCTTCCCCTGGCTTTGGGATGCCATAATTTACCTCCTCAGAAGAGGGGAGCAAGGATGGAGAGGAAGAGGAGTGGTGAGGTGCCACAACCAAAGCCCATGCTGGAAGGACAGCTTTGGCAAATGTCACACCCCAAATGGAAAAGCCCAGGCTGCAAAGGGCAGGGAAGCTCTGATTGCTGGTGCTGTCATCCCTTGCCAGAGCTGGGGCTGAGGTGGGGGGAAAGGCAATGGACACTGTCTGGAAGCATTTTAATTTGCTGACAGGGAGCAACAGGCCGGCTGCTGCCGAGGCTAGAACATCATCCACTGCTTGGAAAGAATGAATGTGCAGTAAGACACAAGCTCTGGATGCAAACCTGTGGCGCCTGACCTCACGCCAAGGCAGGGCCTGGGCTCCATCTGTTATAGGCATGTCTGTGTGGACAGAACCACGATAGGTAAGCCGCTGGCTGCAGCCAGTGTGGCGGTCCTTGCGGCCCTGTGTTTTCCTAGCTAATATTTAGTTGAGATGCCTCCAAGAAAAACCCATGGGATGCTGGTGCTGGTGATTCAATAAGTGTCATTCTTCCCTCTGACTCAGTGTACAACCATTTCCCATAAATGGGGTTAACAAGTACTCGATGGCTGGAGAGAGTTGTCTTTTAGGCCAGACATGAAAAAACAGAAGTCCTGAACAGTAGTGTGAAAAACATTTGTAGCTACAGCAAAGTAAAGGGATTTTCCTAGCTCAGTATAAACAAACGGGTTCACTTCTGCACATTTTGTTAAAGCAGTATCAGGCCCATTTTCCATTAAGAGCATGCCAACTTCAGAGCAAAACTAGTCCTGGTTTAGGGTGAAAATTACTTTTTTATTATGTATGAACAAGGTGATATTTTTGTCTGGGTTTTGTCCTGCTTTGAGGGATGTGAGGTAAGGCAGCAAAGAGGAGTCATTGCAACCAGTGCATGAAGGAAGTGATGGTGGTGGGGAAGAACTACCACGGTGGGGCTTCATCCAGCGGCATGCCTTAACCTGGGGTTTGAAGAGATGCCCTGCTAAATGCCACTGGTGCCTCCAGCTGCCGTTGAGTTAAACAGTGACACTGAGCCAGTGTGCCAAGATCCTCAACAGCCAGAGACGTGCACAGCCACACTGGCTGCCCCAGCAGAGCTGGGCTTCACTGGAGAGGAGCAGAGCTAACATGCAATCCGAGGGTTTGGGTGTTCCTAGGAGTGCCAATTCTTCCTGCTGAGGAAAAGAAAAAAAAATATATATATATACATATGTATATAAGTGGTTCTAAGGAAGGGTTTCGTGAAGAAAAAAAAAAAAAGAGAATTCAGGGTGTTTCTAAGTTGGAAAGCTATGGCAAAGATGTATTATAAAAGTGAAGTTAAAGGCAGGTACAAGCTGCGCTGTGAGAACTCAGGCACTCACTCACTGTGCTGCACACAGAGAAACAGCCATTTACATCAGCTCCAGTACTCAGGCCATGTAGGTGAGATTGATACCTCACATGGCACAAAACCACAGAGCCAAAGAGGTGCAGGAGTTTCTGAAGGTAGTATAAGATGCAGCAGGAAGGTCAGCTGTTGGCTGTGAGCGGCAGAGGAGCTCCCCGTTGAGGGGGTTAATCACAGCAGCAGTCACTGCTGTCAGGAGAGCAGGGACAAGGACACTCCCCACACCTGCCCAAACCAAGTAACTGCACGAACCTTCACTGTAACCCCGATGCTCCTCACCTTTCCCTCCCATTTCTTTGCTCTTGCCATGTCCCATGTGCGATTTCAGTAAAAGCTCTTCAGAAATGCAGCTCATATTTTCACTTTTATTGCCAGGTGTGGTTATGGCTATTACTGTATACTTGAGGATCCTTAAACATGCAGCGCTAAGAAAGTGGACAGCTAATGCATATCTATTAGAAGGAAGAACTTCTCCCAGCCCTGTATGGCAGATGAAGGACCTGGTGCTCCAACAGAAGGGATTCTGTGGCATTACGCAGCTCACTCTGCACCACAGCTTTGATAATACTCACTTCTAGTAAGCTGTTGGCAGGCTACACAAAAACATAACTGTTACCCGTGGTCCACTAGACTTCATACGGCATAGAAACAGCAGCCCTGGAGAGATGCAAACTCTCCAGCCACCTATGGCTTCAGTCAAAATCAGTGCAGGTACCCAGCACCTCTGGAAAGACAGTACTTTGTTTTCTTCCTGCAGACTGAAAACTGGAGAGTTTGAAAGGAACTGATCCACTCAGAGAGGCAAAATGATCTGGTTACAGATAGTAATCAGAAGTCATTGTTCATCACAATTACTTCTTCCTGTTGGGCTTTATTTAATTGCTATTTTATTTCACCCTTGGGTAAGTTCAAAGGCACTTTAAAAAGACTGGGGAAAAAAGTCTCACTTGCAAGAAGCCATTGTTTCTCCTACTGAGAATACTTCAGTGGGAATGCAGTTCAAGGTTAATACTCCTAAATTTAAGTGCCTTCTTGTGAAGTAAGTGCCTGAAATCCTGCTAGAGATGGAGTTTGGAGGGTGACTCAGCTCACTGTAAACATCCTGCAGCTGAGCAGCTGAATCACCATACAGCCTCTGCTGACACCTAAGACGGGTATAGAGCAGGTATTTTCAGTGCTGTAGGGTTTCTCCTTTGCCCTCTTGTTGCTGCCGAGCATGGTGGTGATCACCTGCCCTGTGTGGCAAGCATAGTTGGTGGGACAGGGGAGGAGGGGGGACCTGCCCACAGGCACCCACCTCTCCACCCAGGTGCTCTGGCTCCCAGGCCCTTCTGCCATGAAACCGCCTTCACCAGTCAGCAGCAGCCTGTTTGGCACCAGCTTTTGGAAAGCTTAGAGTTTATATTCTGTTACTTGTGTAATCATATGCCACTTTGCAGATAGCCCTGATTTATTATTTTTATCCTTTACACATAAATAGCCATGATGTATTATTTTCAGATATGAGCTGTCTACTGTTTTGTCAAGAAAATGTGCCCTCTGACTCAATTTGTTTCTCTTTCCCTTTTTGTGTGGTGACACAGCAATGTCTTTGCTCTGCCATGCATTAGCATCTCACTGGAGCTCTGATGGGACTGGGTATGTGGGAAAACACTTTTTTTAATTGCTCACCACTTCCAAAGGCAAGCATTTCCTAGCTCATTTCCTAGTTCAACTGGTGCTGTACAGAGCAGGATTGTTGTTCGTAGCATGAAGAGGAGAATAAATTTAATCAAAGAGCTACAGCCTTTTGCATGTATTTCACAGATACCTAAATGCCTCTTCTGTTCTCTCACCCACTTCTGCCTGTGCAGACACTGCTGCCCCATGTGTGGACCCACATGCTGCACACACACAGTATTGCAATCCCCACACATTTTTAGGAAAGAAAATTTTTGCTGAAGGCATGAATGTTTCAGCGTGTAATGAAGTTTGCTTCTGGACAGAGATGTACTAATGAGGAGCTACTGCTAGGTCTCCCCCTGTTCTGTGCCTGGTGTTTCTCTTCCAACAAAACTGTGAGAGCCGTTGAAGGCAAATGTCTAATTTCCCTGTGAAGGATTAAACAATGACACACACCCAAACATTTACACCAATGAGCACGTTGTCAGAATTTCCTGATTTTTTTTTCCTAATTACATGTTCAAAACGCTTCAGGCTGCATTTGACAATATAGCAGGGATTCAAACAATAAAGATGTGGGCTATGGAGACACTTTGAAAATAAAACAGTGAGTGATGCCAAGAGCCGTCCTCTCTCCCATTTGGCTGAACTCCACCTTTCTCACTACACTATGGGGCAGCGCTGCTCTGAGGAGCAAAGGCAGCTCTGGGCTGAGCCCCATGACACCAACTCCATCTCTGAGCCACAGGCAGGGGTGCTGGGCAGGTGTCACTGCATCCTTTGGTGCTGGGAAAATGCTGTATGAGCTCTTTGTTCCAGCTGGGCTTCAAACCCGTCCCTCCACCCCACCTTAGCATGCATCCCACGGCAGCCCTGGAGTCAAGGGTGCACTCAGTGTTTCCTTGGATGAAGACTTTTAATATCAGGTGACTATCTGAACTATGTTTGTAAGTGTACATTCACATATCTCAAACCATTTCCTCAGATTTCAGGCTTATCAGAACTAGAACTAAAGTTTAGCTTTATAAGACTTCTTAAAAAAAAAAATCTTTTTTTGGTTGTTATACATTTAACTAAGCAGCAATGATGTCTTTGGGAAGAGATACAAGCAAACATGTTAAGTACTTCTATAGCTAAGTACATTAACTAAAGCACAGGTGCTGGCAAGAAGCATAAGCAGAATGAAATCATCAGGGGGAAGAAAGGACATTTCTAATGAGTATTGCTCTGACAGTAGCACAGTGCCCATAAATGTAACCAAAGTTTAGTAGCCTGCTGTTTCCCAGATCACACCTGCAAATGCCACCACAGCTCACAGTCTGCAGTTAGGTTTTTTACCCATTCCTCCCAGCTGTGGTGAGGTAGAGCCCCAGAAACTGGGATCCCATAAAGCATAAGCACACGCATCACACCTGGAGAGCCATTTACAACTTCATAAACAACAGGCAGAGGAACGTACTTACAAGAAAGAGGAACATACAAAAAGTGGTACAGCAGTTGAGAGTGCATATATGAAGCAGTAAAAACCAGGTAAGTAGCCACTACCTTTGACATTTGGCTCTCTAAAGACCTTCCTAAACAACCAACAGCTCTGCTTTAACTAAAAGCATCAAACAAGGCTGTGTCCTGATGGTATCTGCCTGTCAAGGATATTTATTTAGTTCAAGCCTCAGGTAAATTGCACAACATCCCTCATTGTATTATGGAAATAAGCCAGCATGCTTATGACATTTTCATTTTGCAACACTGTAGTCATGATTGTTTAAAAGGAAGTATGAGCTATTTTACTTTCATCTGCAGCACAATGTTGCCAGCACTGTTTTTATAACACATTTACTTCAGGTATTCTTTTCTTGTTTAGAGAAGGGGAAAAATTTGTCTGAATTTGGCTCAAAATCTACATTAGCTCCTTGATTTGGAAAAATGCCTAAGAGAGACTCATCAGCGATTACCAGTCCATTTACATTTGTGACATTATACAAACACGGATCTCCATCCAGAACTGAAATCCTCGCAGTTATCAGCAAAACACTGACTGCCTCCCCTGAGGCCAAACATTCAGTCCAAGGTGACAGCACTGCCATGGAAATCACAGTGACATACATACACATTCATAGTGAATACATAGACATTCACAGTGAAATACATACAATACTTTGTCACGTCCTCTATCATTTCTTTTCATCCTGAAAAATACTCATACTTACAGCAGGTCCTCAGAACACCAACCCAGCCAGATGTTTTGGTTTAACCCTCGGTGCCCAAAACAGTGCCAATGTCACAAAACTTCTACTGATGCTGACAAGCTCCCTTCATTTAAAAACAGAGTGGAAATAAAAGTTAATGGGTAAATTACCTACACAATCCCTTAACAAAATAAAATACAATAAATAGTCCCTCTTTTTCAGGAAGACCACTAGGGTAGTGAGTCTATGTCTTAACTCATGAAGACCAGGTATGTCAGTGCAAAGAATTTGGCTGTGATAAATGACCCCAAAAAGGCAGCTCTGGAGGTGATGCTTACAGCATCCTTCCAGCTGACAGGCAGGCTCCAAATTCTGGCTCTCCCTTTGGTACAGCAAGCAGGGGACAGAGGATGAGGGACAGGGAACGAGGACATGAGATGAGACATGCTCCTCCACTTCCATCATACCAGCAGCATTTCAACCCACAGGGACATCTCCCACAGCAAACCTTCCTTTTATTGACTAAATTCACTATAAATAGGATTAGAAAAATCAGTGAGTAAGTTAATAAGGTCACAGATTTTTCTGATGGCAATGACAGCACCAAGGCATCGCTGGAGCTGATCTGACAGTTTCTTGCTGTTCAGCAAATACTGAAACCACAGTAAATTTCCTTAAACCACCAAGCACCCAAGCTCCGGTGCTGTTGAGTTTCCTGTAGCTGCAGGAGTTATACATGTCTCTTGTTGACTACAGTAATTGTAACTTCCTCTTTTAAACGTGCAGAAAAGAGTGAGTCATAATTATTTTTGTGAAATCACCTATGTTACAATGCTTACAGTGCTGCCACTCCAACCTTTAGCATAATTTATGGAACATCATCACAAAGTCTGATGGATAGATAGCAGATGAATTTGGAAAAGATAAGCAGGATGCTGATCATGATGCGTTTAAAACATAGACTTAATATTTCTTCAGCAACTTGAACTTTGGAGCTGAGAGTCCTCAGTTCAGCATTATTTTCTGATAATATCTGTAAATGAAAGATAAAGTATGTTGTGTTGCCATGTGAGTAGAATCTTCAAAAGTGCCCCAGCTCAATAATAAATTATGAATTACTTTTGTAGGTAAAGAATTGCATGAACATGTAGAAATCTCAGGAAAAAAAAATGTTTCCAGAATAAAAAATGTTTTGCAACTCTTCATTTAGCTATACAATAAATTCCAATTATTTTAAATTAAAATCATGTCTAAACTACATTTTAGACAATAGCAGTTACACAGTACTATCCCTATAGGGTTAATTCTAAAATGTAGATATATATATATATATATATATATGCACCTTTCTTTTAGTTAAACCTGCAAGAAATAAAAAAATAGACCAAATTTTTTGGGGGACCTAAAGCAGAAGAAACTGTACTAACATTATTAATAAAGTGATTTAGTGATTTTTCTACTGGGAAAACAATTAGGAAAAAAACTAATTTATATATCATTAAAATTTCATGGAAGAAATCACGCTATTTCACAAGTTACTTTGCAAAAGAAAAAACAAGTAAGACATGCAGTATAAGTTGTGTGAGTTTTATGGCTGCGGCCAGTGTGATGCATCATGAGTTCCAGTTCATTAGAGAACAGAGGTGGATGGTAAAGTCCTTCCACATCGAAAAATTAGTTATCCTGTGTGTTGCATCTCTTAAAGCTGGTAAATATCACTTCAGCAGATGTCACTGAATAGGACTTTTCAGCAGGTTCAGTCCAGCAGGGGTAGGTAGGCACTGGTGGTGCATGAGAAACGTGGGTGGCCATGGAGAGGTTAAAACCTGGGAACTGCTTTTGTTTTGTTTTCAGCAGAGCTACTTGAGCCTCGTGACTCACTCAAGGACTATTTTACGGCTTGATGCTCTTCCACATTTCTTAAATATATTCTACATTAAACTTGAACTAAAATAGACAGAGAAGCAACTTACCGTAGAAATGATGAGTGCTGCAAGCTGGAAGTAGAAGTATTATTTTTAATCATGCCAAATCCTGCCTATGGGTCTGGAGTTTACCTGAGTTCAAGCTAAAATGAGGCCCACAAACCCTTGCTGAGGAATAAAAAAATGATGCAGAAAAAAACCTTCCACATGGACTTTTTTAACATCTCAACAGGGACCAGCTTCTCAGGCGTTGGAGTTCAGGGCCTAGGAAGGAGCCAGAGCAATAGCTCCTTGCAAATGAAATTGTGGGAAGGGCTTAGATAGGAACCAGAACTTTTGGCAAGAGAGATGAGAAGGCAGGGGCGGGAATGTCAGGCAAGAAGGAGATGTCCGTGAGAGCAGGAATGTATTGGGCAACCAAGAGCTGGAAAAGGTGCAAATGGGCTCAGAAGTCTTCAGCTGGACTGGCTTCATAGGGAGGGCACTGTGGACTGTCATGTCAGACTGAGATTAAATGAGAATTAACAGTTGCTTGTTGCTGAACAGAACAGCCCTACAAAACCATAGCTTCGTTCAAATATACATCAAGAGGTGATATTAACGTTCCTTAGAGCTAAAATCAGTGCCATTGTTTGCCTTGTTTATTTTTAAATAGTTTAGGAAAAGTAAGATAACATGATGTCCAGAAATGTGACAATTGCTGAAAAACTAGCTCCTTAAACATGCTTACTTATCTAGTTGCATTTTCACACTTTCTTTAAGTGTTTCTTCACCACACTGATCAATGTCCTTAGTGGTTACAAAAATCATATCCACCAACCTTACAATGAAGCAATAGCCAGGACAAGAAGATGTAGTTACAGTTAGCCTTCGATTTTATAACTAATCAAAAATAATTACTCTGGCACTACACTCTGACTTGAAAAAAACAAAAAAAAAACACCACCTTTGTTATTTTTGCCATCCATTTCAGAGGGTCCCAGAAAGCTGATGAAAGGAAATAAGTACAGCCTACTAGCTACCTGTCTCCTCCAAACATCAGTCCACAGTGTCCTCAAAAGAAGCAAAAAGGTCTTGTGCTCTTGAATGCCCTGGGAAGCAAAAACAGCTGGAGCTGCCTGAGAACAGCTTGTATCTTCTGCAGGACATTTGTTACAGCCCCATGTGACTTGCTTTCTGGGTATTCATAAACTGCTCGTTGTATGGACTTTTATTGAAACATGAGCCTGCAGCTCCTTCAGGGAACCTGTTGTTTTGCTGTTTCTGAGGCTTTATCAGGAATGAAACCTGATCACTGGTCTCCATCACACCAGACCATGTGTCCATGTTACATCTGATGCAACTGCAATGAAACAACCACAACAGAGTTGTGGGGTACAAGTTAAGGCTTTGGGAAAGGTGTGTGTCACTGCAGGAGAGTAAGGGCGATCTCATGTTTCCCAGTAGATAATCAGGACCCAGGGGGCAACAGGACAAGTTGTTCTTGCATTTGAAAGCCAAGCCCTCAGTAGACAGCAATGGCTTATGGTTGATGTATGTGCAAATAAATACACACTTCATGTTGCAGGTGTGATCCCAGGAAACAAGGGAAAGGTGAGTTCTGCAGCTGATGCATTCTTTGCTCGTGTCCAAGACAAAGTGAATGGGAATTGAATCTGCAGATACTCAGAAGTGATCAAATAAGTAATTGAATTAAACAGACAAACAGTAACAACAACCCCTAAGCCCAAATGTATCTTGATCAAAGAGCAAGTGTTGATAATGCATGAGCTGCGATAAAACTGATTAGGCTGCTGACTGGGAGAAAACTGGTCTTTTTTTCACACTGTTACATTGACCAGAGCCTCTAAGTCTATTAATTCCTTAAAGCTGTGCCTGGGAAACACTTAGAGCACCACAGGACCTGTTCTTTGATAAATAACCTCAGTCAGGCCACAGATGCAATACATGCAGAGATAAATGAAACAGAAATCAGAGCCTCACGTGTGGACCCTGTTTCTTCCACCAAAAGTGAGGTGAAAGTAATTAACTAGGTCTCAGAGAGAAACTGAAGCAGAAGGAGGTGGGTAGGGGAAGAGACGTTCATTCTAGGCTTGTTCATCTCACACCCCAGAGAAGCTGGGCAGGAAAGTGGCAGGGTAGCACTGTGTCTTTCAGCTCGCTGAAGGCCAGTCCCAGCTACTTTCTTTGTGTTTCATTTGGGAATTTAGTTTTGATCCTTTGCTTTCCTTTCCTGATATCTCCTAACCACCACTGAAGAGTAGTTGCGATCAGTGTAATCTTCACAGAGGTGTTTGACAGAAACATGCAGGTGGCATCCTGAAGACACTCACCAGACTGAAGCAATCATAATCTCATTCTTGTCCATCTGGAGTTCTTTAGTAGTCCTTAGGGGTCCTGCAAACAATATCCAAACTACACAAACAGCCTGTCACTTTTCCTTCCTGTTTATATGAAAGTATATGTTTGTACAGATAAACTTAGACCAGCTCATTACTGTAGGACTGACCTCCAGCCAGAGGGAGGGAACATCTGGAGGATAATAATTTTAGCCTTAGCTGTCTTCTCTGGGGACATGAAAAAGCTTTAATGCAATCTTCTGAAAGGCACAGGCCAGAAACTAGCTTTGCTTGTGGGTTTTGGCTTTCTAAGCAGCTCCACGGGACTGTGGATAAAAAAAATAGGAATACAGAAACGTGGGAGAAGAGACTCTTCTTCCCACTAAACTTTCAGAGGAGCAGTTGCAAGAAAATGAGGTTTCTTTGCCATCAGAGCAAAGGCTTTTCAAAAGCTCCCAAGGGATACAGGAATAAAGGTGTAACTGGCTTTCAGCAGAGTTTTCTCCAAGGTTTTAAAATCCCAGCCTGCTTGCCCCACTTACCCAGCCTTCATGACTATAGCATATGAGCACCTCACCATCTTTAACAGATCAATCTTCCCAGTGTCTCTGCTGAGCAGCACAGCTGTCACAGCTCTGGTTTACAGCAAGTGGTGAATGGCAGCACTGAGACCAAAGGGTAGAGCCACAAGAAGACTCCAGGATTGTTGCCCAGCACTATGAAATGTAACACGGATCTGGCAGCACATACAGCCCGAGGGCAGGTGCTTTTATGATATACTGGGATGCTCAAGGCTGTGCAGTGACAGCAAGGGTCCTTGCAATGCCCCACAGGGACTGCAATATGTGGGGCACTGGGGGGCACATCACCACATCAGGAGGATTCAAGGACATCTGAGGATGTGAAGTCTTACCCCTAGTGTCACACAAACCTTTCCATACACATAGTGAGCTCCTTACAAATGCCAGTCCTTGGGCAACTGAACAATTTCTCATTTCTGACCTAATTTCCTTCATCACCATTTTTTTTTTCTATCAGCATTGCCATTTAACCTGTTCTTTTCTCACCCTAGGATTTCACATAATTATTTTTTCATGAAGGTCCTGCTTTCTTCATATCATTAAGCCAAAGAAGTCACACTCAGTCTCCACATGGAGTTCCCATTGCCTTAATCACCCTTACAGACTTTCACCACATGTGCTTCAGTTTATCTTATTTTAAAACACAGCTGATCAGAGCTGAAAACAGTTTTCTAAACAAAAATCATACATAAAGCCTTCCACAGCAGTGTTAATCCTTCCCTTCTCTAGGGGGAAGGTGTTGTCTGTCTCATCCTAAAACTTGACTAGATCTTTTAAGCCAACATTTTGTCTGCAGCTGGCAGGTCTCCTGCAGCCGGGCTCACTTGCTGTGACTGCTCAAGAAACACAAGGAGTCAGGTCTGCCTCATGTCTCACTTCTTGTTTTATGTTTAGCAGTCCCATGATCAGCACCTACTTCATACTTAACTTTTGGGGCTTTACTCACTGGGTTCCCTCCCACTGTGGGACAGAAAGGGATGGAAAGCCGCCCTGCTCTCTTTTGGCTATCTTGCATGTCATTAATATGGCGAAGAGGCTCAAAACTGACTCCCCCAAGTCTGAGGCTCTTGCTCATGGATGCCGTTTCTTTCTGAAGGCACAAAAGATTTTCTAAAGGCTTGAGGACATCATGGTTAGTGTGCTGCTCCATGAGACTCCATCCCCTTCCCCTGTACTTACTTAGTCAGGAAAGTGCTGGAGGGATTATACATTTGTCCTTGACATACAGGACCATGGTGCTGAAAATAGGGTCTACACATTTTGGGCAGTTCCCACTGAAAGAGCCATGGCAGCCAAGACAGCCAGCCCTCTTTGCCTTTTTTTTTTTCTTTAAACAGTGTTATCAGAGCTTTCTGAATAATTAGTAAATAGCAAAGGACAGTCTTGTGCTTTTGAAGTGTATGTCGTCTAACACTGAGAGCAATTTCTAGGGCATACAAGCGATTACTCTGAGGAATATATCCAAGTGCGACAAGAAACAGCTCCCTGGAGCTCCTTATCACCTGCTGCATCCACGTGGCTGGGCACTTAGTCTCTTCTTTTTTTTTCATTAATACAATTCTCTATGGGAGCCCATAATCCAGTTTTAAATACGTCATAACCTTCTGGAATTTGTACCCAAGCTTTTTATGAAACTTTAAAAAAACTATGAAAAGGGCTATACTGTAACAGGAATACTGATGCTGCTGCAGTGCCTGGTGCCAGCCTTCCTGTGCTTCTGAGCTTGAAAGAAAACAAAAGAAAACTAAACATAGGAGTGAGAGCACAAAGGAAAAAGTAATGACCATACTGAGGTATCATTTGATTGAGGTATCGGGCAAATGCACTGTAATTGTTCAGCTCAGTTCTTAATGTAAGAATCTTTTTACATGGAGAAGTGTCTTTTATCTGAACAAGGGAACAAGTGCCTTTGATATGGAGAAAAATAAGTGTGGTTGGAGAGAGACATATCCTGTGCCCGTTGCATAATTCTGAAAATGTAACCAAAATGGAGCTCTTTGGTGAGCTACAGGCATCTTTGATGGGATTTGAACAAGGAAGTGGCTGGACAGGCTCTGGGAACTTGTGGTCTCTAAACTGCCATCAGCATTTTGGAAAGAAAAAGGTCTAGGTCTAAGCAGAGATGATTATGCAGAAAACACATTTAGAAGCTATTTTGAAGTCGGTCCACGTTTTCTGTAATAACATTTCTTTACCATGTTCCTAGTATTGCTATGGAATGACAATTGAAAAGGAAACTACATTTTCTAGTGAAAAGCAAAACTTCTGTTCAGTTGAACTATTTGAAATGACCTCTGAAGGAACCACGTGCCTTGTATTTCTGGGACTGCAGTAACCAGGAACATCTCCCATGACTGACTGCATCAAAGTTTCATTCAGGATAAAACCAGATCTCTTCCTATAGGTAAAAGATGTTTTGACAAGACTTTCTGTTTTGTCTGCTGGGGGAAATCCTTAATTTGTCAACTAGAACAGTAGGAATAGCACCCAGGTATTACAGATCACTGTTACTGTTTCTTCTTCCATTGGACTTCCTGTGTGTGCAGTGGGCTTACTATTGTTGCTGTTCTGAGAAATGACAATCAGAAGATGTGATGTGCTATGTGCTACTCTCTACACAAACAGGAGGAAAACACTAGAACACCAGAAACCTTCCCTTTTAAGTCAGTGAGCGTCAGGAGCGATGGAAAACACCAGATCCGCAAGTCACGCTGGTGTTCACATCCACCAGGCACCATGAGGCTATTAGTGACTGAGAAACAGTCAGTGTCACATACTTAAATTACTGTGTCATGGTGGCCTTTAGTAACACCCCATAAAAGGCCCTCAGAAGTCTTTCCCCAAACTCTCAGGAATGTGACAGAAAAGGCTTGTCCTCAGCCAGGCTCCAAGCAAGCCCAGCACATCTTAAAAAATGCAGTTCATAACTTACTGCGTCCCATTCTGTTACAGATACAGATGCAGCCATGCACACACATCTGGCCATGAGTGCATGACAGCTGTCACCTCTCCAGCTGTTGCCCTGGGATGCAAAGCTCTGCACCGTGGCATGCAGGACTCAGGACCCATGGTGGCTTCATGGGAAAGCAGCTGGAGCTGCAGTGGAATCCAGCAAAAGCAACCTGGTTTCATAATGCTCATCACCACTTCCAGTGTCTCACCATTAGCACAGTAAATAGATAAAATGAAAGCAAGGGAACAGCCCAAGTTTCCCATGTACACTGAAAATTGCTGTCCACCAGGTTCACAGAAGCAGTGATACAAGTGGTACAAGTTAAGCTCCCAAGTGTTACTCATTTTTCTGGGTGTAAAAAGCTCAATTTTTTAAAATTCAAATATGGAGGGAATCTGCAATAAAGTACATGTGAAATAAATTAGTTGTTCATCCCCAGGCCCAGCAAGCCGTAACTGTGCCTGCCCTGCTCTTGTTCCTGTCTGGTTTTGGTCTCTGTGACTCATAAACCCAGCAGATGATTTCTCCAAAACCACAGCCATTGGCCCCTTCATCTACTTCTCCCCAGCTGATCTTTGGCTCATTTAGGACTTTGTTAATGTTTTGTTGACATAATGCTCTTGGCCATCCAAGGCTTCTTCGCCCTTTTCTGGACTCATGTTGGCTGCAGGACCCTTCCTGCTTTCCACTTCACTATGTGCCTGACCTAACCAGCTTTCCTACCATTGCTTACTGGCTATAGTCCAGCTCTCTCAGACATTTCCAGACCCATAACCCAGCATGTTCTCTCAGCTCATGCTCTCTCCCAACATTACGAGATAAAGTGAAAAGTTTTAACTATTAGCATCCATATTTATTTCCACAACGTTGACACTTCGCTGCTTGTTGAAGGGTTTTCACCACCTTTTCTTCTCAACCTTTCCTCTGGCCTTTCTGTTGTACCAGTACAGGCTCACCAAGGATATAAAACTCCTCAGTACTACTGACCTTTACTTCCTCTTGTTGAGCTGCATCTGCTGTTCTCCTCCAGTGAAAAGCAAACACAACTTACCCAGGTCTCCTTCCCATGTCTGACACTGCTTGGCACCTTTGCCTGAGTGCCAGGAGAAGGTGCTGCAAGGCTTCTGCTCACCCACACACCCGGTGCTCCTGCCTTCAGCTGACACCACATCAGCACTGCTGCCTGAGGTGTCCTTTAGCCCACACAAAATAGAAGAGACAATCACCATTACTTTTGCCCAATTTCTGTCATTACCTTAAACCAACCTGCTGGTTTGGGGGTGGGGTTTTACACCATGTTCACCATTAGCATAGAGTTGCAGCTTTGTTTTTCTGTTTCTTCTGACATCTCCCAGGCGCTATAACCTTCCCTGGGCTCTCTGAAACCCACCACAACTATGAGGAGACCGTTGCCAAGGCGGTATGGCCTGTGGTATGTCCCAGCTCTCCAGTGCCTGTTCTGGAGACCCTGCCAGCTCCACACACAATCTTCCATCTCTGAAGCCTTCTCATCTACCCCCATCAACAGCTGCCGTCCTTTCCTATACAGCCAGGCTTGTCTTGCTGGTTGGAGATCTCACTGTAATTAAGCACATAAACAAGACATTCCCAGTTATGATTATTGCAGTTAGCAGATGTGCCCCTGGCCTGGTCAAGCCACAGTGCTCTCCACTGCAGGAGACACCCCTCTGGGACTGACCGTTGTTTTCTCGTTAACTTGTGCCATGTTTCCATGAACATGGGTTTGTCCAAAAGAGATCCCAAGAGCAAAAGCTCCTATGTTTTGTACAGGACAGCTCACCTCAACAAACATTTGCAGTGAAGATCATGCCTCGAGTACCAGTTTTATCTTTCATTCACTGCCTTTCTCTGTTTGTATCAAAACACAAAGTGGGATTGTAGGAGAACACAGTGAAAAATAATACTTAAAAAAATTTCAGTGTGGAAAGGTTGCTACACGTTTCTGGCACAGGGGTCTGGAATTAGAAAACTTCAAATATGTAAACAACTGCAAAATGCTACAGAAGATCATCCCAATCACATCTGCCACATGACTGACTTTATTATAAGTGGAAGCCCTGCAGGTACTAAACTTGGATTTTTTTAATACTTTCAGATATTTTGTGAGGGAATACTTGGCATAAATACTGCTTGCAACAGGGCTTCTCAGCAAGTGTATTAATCTTAGGGGATCTGCCAAAGTGAAAAATCCATCCATCTTTCCATGGATTTCTTGTATCTTTTGGCATGTTCATACAATAGGAAAGAATTTCGGGGGTTTAATTATGGTTATTGTTTTGGAAGCTCAGTAGTGCTCTTGACACTTTAATCCTGGTAGCTGAACCGTGCAGTGAAACCACTGGCTTGTGTACTTACTGCAGACTGGAAAACTTCGAAAGGACTTGATAAAAGTTATTCCTCTCTGTAAAGTCCTGAAGGTGCCAGTAGGTTTGGGTCCTGGTGCTGACCCACGGCTTCCCCTTGAGAAATGGAAAACAAGGAACTGGCTCTGGTTTTCACACCAGCACCCTTCTCATGCCAGAAGCCACAGCTGGGGCAGAAGGAGGCTGAGGTTTCCCTGCAGCCAAATGAGGAGCGAGATCCCCTGCGTCAAACGTCCCCATCGGATCCCGTCCCATCCCCAGAGCCGACACACTGCAAACCCCCTTGGCTGGGCTCATGGCACTGGTTTCCTCGGGTGTCCGAGAGGCGATGTCTAAAATTTCTTTTCTCAGCAGGCCGTGTTCAGTTCAGTGGTAATAACATGTTTGCTGCAGGATGCAAAAATAGAAATGTATGGCTATGGTAATCCCTCCCTGAAAGCCTGGCCAGTGTTACTTAGGGAAAGGCTGAACACCCAAGCTAACTGCACCATCACACTTCCTTGCATGTTTTTCATCGGCTTTAGCTGTACCTGTGCTGCAAGCTGAGGGCAGCCAAGCCTGAGAGGCAGTGACGAGTAAAAAAATAAATCAAGGGCTTTGTTTCTACAGGTTTTTCTGTTAAATAAATTCTGTAAATTTCGAAATCTTACATCTGCTTGGAAGTATTTTTAGCTAGCTTTGGTAAAAACCTTGCCTTAAGTCTCTGGAGCTAAAACCAGATCCCAGCAAACCAAAATGCAATCCCTGTCTTTCAATGCATTTACCTGGGTGAGTTTCCAGCTTTTGTCACAGTAGCAGACACTTAGCACTTTCATTTCAGGTATATTTTTTCATACAAGTAAAAGGCAGAGAACAACAATAACAACAACAACATTTATGAAAGTAAAAAAACATGATGGTGAAAAAATAGTTTATGGAAGTTCAGGCTAATACAGCAGCAATTAAATGAACTTCATTCTTTTAAACATGGATCTGAGCATCAAGTCCACATCAAAGAATTAATGTGGTACTTTGTTGGGCAGATTTTTAGATGTTTGCCACATAAATCACTGGAGAAGCCCCTTGGTAATTTTTTAACTTGCAATAATGGCATAATGAAAGGGAAATTGAAGGAGTTAAGCTGAACCTTGCTAATACATGCAGACTCCCTCCCAGCAGAAAACATAATTGGTCTAATAATATACCAGGCAGAGTATATGTAATACATATATCAGTATACAATGTTTACTGACAACACCGTGGGATGCTTGAACAAGAAATGCCCATTATGAGGTAGTTTTTAAGGTGATCATGCTGACAGTGCTGAGGGAGAAGCTCCTCAGCTGTTCCCTGATGTCCCTGTGCATCCTCCTGTGATGCACCCCTGGCTTTGGGGCAGGCGAGGATCTCGTACTGCTCATTGCATGTCCCACAACATTTCCAGTGGCATTGCACACGGAACAGCAACTAACTCAGTGACTGCAGCTTGGGCTGGATAATGGCCTTTTGTTCACAGACCTGTGGCAGAGCATTGCCTGCCTGCTCCTGGCACCATGGTATGGCATTGCCTGCCTGCTCCAGCCCCTACCCGTCAGCGGCAAACAAGAGCTGCTGCAGGCACAGGCCTGTCCATGCCACCCCTCCCAAAACACTCTCCCCATGTGCCAGCAATGCTCTGAGTGAGCTGATGCTGCCCCAGTCACAGCCCTCCATAATCCTCAGCACCCCAACATGGTTGCTGGGGGGGTTTGCAGCCTTTTGCAGGGCAGCAGCTCTTTGTGGTTGTGTGCAGGAGCTGAGGACCCCATGGCATGCCTGCAGCTGGTTCATTTCTATATTTAATGTCCCAATGCCACATGTTTCCTCCACCAAACCCCAACAGTTCTCCAGTTGAGAAGAAGCCAGATGTGCAGCCCCACCTTGGGGTCTGTCTCACAATTATCATCACTGGGCTCTCTCCAGTTTGAATATAACAGCCAGGACAAAAAAGGGTTTCCAGGACTTTCTTCACCCATTTATGCTGCCTGAAGCAATGCATTTCTCATAGAAATGTGACATCCCTGGACCTCAGCAGCCCAAAGGCAGAGCTGCAGTTACGCGGGGGACAATAGAAGCAAAACAAGGAGGAGAACAGAGCAATCTTGAAAGCAGGAGCCCAAAAGGAAGAGAGGGGCACCGGGCGGGTGACAGCTTGCTCAGGGACCTGCCTGCAGCTGCCTGCATCCACTGCCCTGCCAGCACCTCTCTGCCTGGGGCTGGATCCGGCAGCACTTGGACGGGCAATGGAGGGAACTGTGACTGGCACTTTGGAGTAGGATAATTACAATCTGGGCTCTGCAAGTGTGGGTTAGCTTTCACTGAAATAAACTGCTCAAATCTATGATGAATATCAACATTGTAGGCACAAGGGGCAAGGCAGTAAATTGTAGTAGGATGAAATACCTACACTTAATTATGTCAAATTATATAGAATTTGAGAGAGTTTTTCTGATGCATGCTATTTAAAGTTATGCCTAAGTACACTTCCTTGCCTGAATAAAGCAGCTCTTGTTGAAAGATGTGGGCTTGCTTTGTAGTTTATGATTTATAGTCTTCACTACATTTTGTCACTTTCTTGTTTCTTGACTGAGATGTTTCTGAACATCTCATTTCAGATAATGGGACGCAACTAGAGTGCTGAGCTATATACAGCCTCTTAAAAATGTATGAGCAGTGTTTTGTTTTCTGTTTTTTTTTTCTCTAAGATACTCATGCACCTTGAGTATGCTCTTCACCAGAGTGTATAACACATACAGCCAGTAGTCATTGCTCTACCAGCCTAAAATTCACACACCTCTACACCAGCTGGATGGAGCCAAGCCCACCAACCTCCGTCGCTGACACTTTTTGATCAAACCAATAAGAAGGGTATAAATACCCCCAGATCAGCCCAGATGAGCTCACCCTTTGGCTCCGTGTCATTAGCAGCCTCTGGGGTTGAGCACCAGTTTGGGATGCTGCCTCAGGAGCCCTGTGCCACCCGGCCGGGCTTGGCTCGCTCCCATCGTGGTGGGGCTGGCAAATTACAAAGTGAGGAGCCTTGGTCTCGGGGCAGAGGGACACCTAATCATTTCCACTGTGGGCAGAGGAAACGACCAGCTGGTGAAGCTGAAAGGGTTGCCACCCACGCAGCCTTGGAAAGAAAAGAGGGTTTATGTGCAAATGAGAGCCTGAAACCATCCTGCCCAACCAGCTTGATGTGTGAGGACCGTGCAGAGAGCAAGCCCACAGCAGCGTGCTAGTGAGGATGCACAGTGTGCTGGCAGAGCATCCCAAATTTCATTTAGCCTCAGTAAGCACAACACTGAGCTGGTGGTGGTGGCCCAGACCTAAATCACTCATTCAGGAAGCATTTGTGATCTGGCATTCCTGCCAGCGCACGGTCCCCAGCGCCCTTCCCAAGACAGAGGGACATGCTGGAGGTGATTGGTTCTGCAGAAGCCCTGTTGTCATCTCAGCCAGCACGGCTGGGACCTGGTGAAGGATGGGGAAATGTTGATGTTTTCCCAGTGTACAGGATCCTGTATTTCTCAGACACAGTGTCAGGTCTTTAAACTCCCTGGCAATGAATGGGGAGCGTTCGCAGTCATAACTCACCTTGTTGCAAGGGACTGCAGTGAGGCTTGCCTAGCAGATTTCTCAGCATAGCATCAGAGTTGCTAAAATGATCAAAAGAGGTTCACAAATAAGTAATAAAAGAACAAAACCCCACTTCAATTTAACTATTCCCCCCTTGGCTGAAAAGCAAGAAAATAAATCCAAGAACCCACTTAGAAAATGGACCCATTTTTCATACCTAATTGAAGGATAGTAAGGTTTCATCTAGGGATGTGGACAGATGTTACAAACACAGCAAAAATAAATTACTAAAACCCAAGGATTCTTTCATTAACAAGAAAAATAACGGAACTCATTGGGAAAGATACTCTGAACTTCAGTCCCAGGGAACCAGATTCACTCAAGAGCAGCGTCACTCATTTCAGTGAGTGTGTATATTAATAGAAACAGACACACGCAAATATCAGTTTGCTTTTACAGCTATGCTCCGCCTAGATCATTTTAACCATAGCAATAATGTAAACATCCTCCTCCCCGAAACAGCAGGCTGAGTGCAGGCAGTTCCTGTGCTGCCACAATGCAGCTTTGCAAGAGCAGAAGCAGCATCAGCCTGAGGAGAGTGGGCTGGTGCGGCAACAGCAGAAACCCAGACAAAGTTGCGTGGGGCTTCTCTTAGCCCACAGTGCTGTGGTAGCTAAGCGCTCCGTTACTGAAGCCGACAGCAAAACTCTCAGCGATTTCACTGCTCGTAACACAAGATGAATCACAGGCTCTTTGCTGAAAGCTAATGAGATAAAGTTCCATCTCCCAAAGGCTCACCCTGTGAGTATGACAACAGCCCTGTCACAGCCTGAGTGGGTGTTTCAGGCACTTGATGGTCCCGAGCAGTGAAGAGCTGTAAGTCACCAAAACTGCCTCCAACCTGGGGAGAGGGACAAGACTGAGGGATGAGGGGTGGGATGGGGTGGCAGCAGGCAGGGCACTGCAGGCAGGGAGAAGATGCACAGTCTGTGATGGCCAGGCTGGCTCCCTCTCCTGAGGGGCCGGGGCTGGGAGCAGCAGCAGAGGGGAAGACTGGGGAAGCTGGGATCACTGGTTGAGGGCAGGCAGGGCTATGACCCCCCTGTGAAATGCTAGTGCACACCTCATACCTCTTCATCCTCTCACCCTCATTGCCCAGCAGGAGCAGCTGCTGTGGAACCCACTCCACCACCTGCCCCAGCTCAGCCCCATCCCCTGCCTGGGGGCAGCAAAGTCTCCCCACACCCAGGGAAGCTGTGGGTTGGTTGTGGGGTGGGGCAGAGCTGTGAAGGAAAGGATTGAGGGAGAAGGCAACAGCTTCAGACCATGTCTGCTCTGCAAAGCAGTTCAACACCTGCTTGCCTTTGCTTCAGCCACTTCTAACTCAAGTGTGATTAGCACTAAATGAGGAGCAGCTCAATAATACACACTTTGGTTTTATTACAAGTAAGACAAAAATCACTTAAAAAGTTTAAAAGCATTGTACTAGAAGAAGTAGCTAGGCTGTTGGCACAACGGGAGGAGAAACCATATGGAAAATGCGGGGGGTGAGTGACAAGAAAAAATCATTGGAAAGGAATAACAGTTATGGTTACTCTAACCTTGCCCTTACTCTGTTTGTTCTCTGTGTATTAACATCTGAATGGCAACCTGCTCACAGCTTCCTTCTCAAGTTAAATTCTGTTTTGTGAAGAAAACACAGGAGCAGTTGGTAACAACAGGAGATGCCATGAAGCTATTGGAGGAGCACTTGAACAAGGTTCCTCCGCTGCCTCACTGCTCTCTCTCAAAGGGTGTTTGAAAGACCCTGAGGTCAAGCCAGTAGGCATTAGAGTTTTGTCATCACAGCAGACATGATCTTCCTGTCTTTTATGGGATAAAAGATTTACCTAAAAACACACTAATATGTGACGCATACCTCTTAAGAGCTTTCTGCTTTGACTTGAGGCACTCCACTGTGCTGGGTGGGAGAGGAAAGTCTGCAGCACTTGGCTGCAGCCATGGGTCCTGCTGGAGGCATCTTCTCCATCTTCTCTACAAACCAGTCCAAAATTTTCAGCATGTCTAGGTTGGCACATTCCTGGGAAACCCTAAATTAGAAAATAAATAGTGTGAGATACCTGAGCTGCCCAAGCACATGGAAAGCTGAGGTGCTGCACTGCACGCTTGGAGTCACACAGTGTGTGTCAGGTCCCAGGTCATCACTGAACAATAATCTCTCTAATGCCTCTTCTGTGCAACAACTACTAGGACCTACCGCCTGGATGTGCTGCTCCAGGCCAGCCAGACCCCGTCCCCTGGCTCACAGGGGTGAGCTGGCTCCTCCACTTGTCTCCCTCATGGCTTTTTGCTGCCTGTCAGGTACCAAACTGCTCTGAGAGCTGCTGGAGGGCAGAAGGCACAGCTGGTTCCACATACCGGCTGCTGCCCATGCTGCCATCACCTGCCCTCACACGGGTCACTTCTACATCCCCTTGAAGGTCTCAGCCCCATGTCACGCACATGGTCCCACAGCCTCAGGGCAGGCAGAGGCAGGTTCATGTGAGGGTCCTGCCCTTGCCCCAGGCCAAACCAAAGGTGCTTGGGATCCTGGTGTTGCTCCACATGCCCATGGTGACTTCCACTGGTCAGACCCTTGGCAAGAGCTGCCTCCAGGTCCTCAGCACAGCCTGAACTGGCAAGGGCAGTTGAGGGGAAAGGAGTGTATCACCTGTCCTACCCATGTGGCTTATGCCAGAGCCCTGGGAAGCCAAGAAACTGTGTTTGTATGTGTGTGGGGGGGTCTCACTGACCTGCAGGTGTGCAGGTGCAGAGAGGGGACTGCACAGCCCCCTGCCAGCCCCTGAAACATCTCTGTACCTCCAATATCCCTCTCGAGCTCCAGGGTCCCCTCAGCAAACATGGGACAAGCCCAGGTTAGGCATGAGCAGCCTGAATTCATGGCGGTAGTTAAACAGAGAGGGAAAAACTGTGTTCATTTGAGCTGCTTCATTGTCCAGGCTAAGGCGGGTGCAGCAGGGGCTGTGGTGGGAAGACTGGGAAGAAACCATCTGCCTGCAGCCCAGGTCGCCCACCTCAGACTGCCCGAGACTGCCCAAAACTGGAACCAGCAGTGGCTCAGGCAGGGCAGAGCTCGCCGACGCTGCAAGAAGAGCGCAACCACAGGCGTCATAAAATCAGACAATTTCTGTTTTCAGCAAGTACTCAGCTGCAAGTAAACAGAGTACAAGTAAACAGGAATGATTTAATTATCATATAAAAGTAATTAATTAGATGCAGGAATCCACACGGAGTCCTTCTCAAACACTGGTGGCACACTGCTGTCAGCTGTATAATAGTCATCCACAGACCTACATGAGTAAGAACAGACACTAGTTTCTACTCAATGTAGTACAATTATTTTGGCTTTCTTTTTCTTCCACAACACACAAAAATAGGGTTTAAAAATGTAACCAAAGACCATAAACAATTTCAAAGCAAGTAACATAAACCCAAAGCTGGGGTTGTTGATTCACTGTTGCATTTGCAGTATGAAATAGGCTACTGATCAGACCAATCAGTATTGTCAATCAGGAGGCTCAGTTCTTTCTGTAGAGGGCTGGGGGCAACTAACATAATGTTAAGTAGAGGTTAGGCCACCACTGCTTGCACCAGTTGGGCACAGACCATCTTCTTGCACCAGTTAGTGTATGGCCCCAGCATCCACCTGACACTTCGTGTGCTGCTTCTCCGTTCTCTTTCCCTTCTGTCCAAAGCATGGAATGGGCAATTTCATCTGAAGTTAATTATCTGAAGTCCACATTCAGACTGTGATGCCATGACAGCCACAGCCTCTGGAGAATCAGATGTTGTTGTCCACACCAGCATCTAGCAATGAGGCCTGAGATGACATAGGGCGTGCAAGCTGTGCCTGAGCTGGCAGGTAGGGCTGAATGATTTGAGCCCTTCTAAACTAGCAGCCGAGGGCCAGGCGGGATATCTTAAAACAACTCACGTGGCACTACACACAACTTAGTTGAGGCAGTCAGTGGAGTCAGCTCAGCCTACACAATGAGTCAGATTACCCTAAAGACACTTACTAGCCAGCCTGCCTGCTCTGCTCAGACGTGCACCTGTATCTCAACACTTAAATTTAGGTGGCTTAATCCCGAGCTGAATCCCACATGTAGCTACTACAGCAAGCGAGGGGACTGCAGCTCCCTCATCTCCCATTAACTCACCGCTGTTGCTCATGGCTTTGCTGAACTTGAACCAGGTCCTGCCCATATACTATCTTCAGATATTCATCAGAAACCTTGTGAGCTGCAGCAAACAACTCCGGCCAGGGGACATTCATGAGGCTGGGATTTTTGCTCCAAGTTATTTGCCTCAAGGAACTAAATGCCCAGTTCAGCATCAGCACGTCACCCAGGAGACAATCCTTTCTTTCACAAGCACAACATGTCGTGTATCCCACCTTATGTACTTACTGGGGATTTGAGCAATTTATTTTGAAAACCAATGCATGCACCAATCTCAGTGCCAGCATTTTATGCAAGGTCACAGAAAAATAGTCAGACATCAGCTACCCAAGCCTCAGAAAACAAAGGGCTCCATTTAGATGCCTGAACACAGGCATCTAGTGCCAGTTGAGATGCCCTAAAGCACCCAAGATACACACAGAGCTGGCAGGTATAACATAGGACCTATGGAAGCGGCAGCTGGAGACCATGCAGGATACCCCCAGGGTGTCTCAAACGGTACTCGATGCCAAAGCACAAGCAACCAAATTAAATTCCAAAAATCTTGTTTGTGCTGAAGTCAGACGTACATCTCCCATATGTAACAAACACATATCTTGCAGGGCAGCTAAGCAGCAAAAGAGCTACAAAAGAATTGCACCCTTATTTTGGGTCTACTGAAATCTGGCAGAGTTTACAGACCGCGTCAGCTTATTTTGTTGTGAACATATAATGCTCACTGAACCCCATGAGCTGCTGTGATCACAATCTCTGCCAGCTTGCTGAATGGATTCCTTTCAGCTGCTGCCTCTGAAGTTATGTGGCTAGAGCAGAGCTGCTGCAATGTACCAGGGCACTGGGAATATCGCTTTTTAGCTACCGGAGCAAGGGAGCTGTCTGAAGATTCATGAGCTCAGAATTGATTATCAGACCGTAGGAGCAGAAGGTCATTGTGTCAAGGCTTCTGGCTACTGCAGAGATCGTTCTACTGGATAATCCTCTTACAAACACGTGCATTTCCATGAGGGAGAATACCTCTAATGATTTAAATCCAATTTTTATTAATTGGCACACTGTTTGTTACACTGAGGTTGAGTCTTAACTGAGCCAGATGACAGGAGATGAGTATACAAGTCTTTCATCTGCAATTAATAAATCTGGAATCCCATGAAAGCTGTATACGTCTTTCTTGAATTCCAATGTGCTGTTTCAGGATCCAGCATTAAACTATGTACCATAAGTATTTCCAGCAATTAGTGTTGAATGAGCGTGACTAGATAGATTACTAATTTCTTGGACTATCCGCAGGGATTACTGACACAATTTTTTGCTTTAGGAGTTAGAATGAAATAATCACTGTCCAGGTAAAATCCAAGAAAATCCCTCCACACATTTTTTTGCATAATCTAATTAAGAGACCTAAATACAACTTGTCTGTGGATTTTACTATTAAGGAATATGATGAGAAACAGTTATTTGTATGTAACAACATACACCTTCCTGTGCGATTTAGAACTATATGTCATTTTTCCATAACACGCACTTTAAACAGCTGCCACCCCTGAGCACAGGTTACACGAGTGGATACTGCCATCTAGGCAGACTTTTGGGAGCAGCACCTATTTTAGAACAGTCTTTGCCAGGGAAAAATATTCTACTATCCAAAACAGAGGAAAGAGAAACATTTTTTTCTACTATTAAAAAATGATGCATCACCACTCACTGAAAATACAAAACCTGCCCCTCAACCAAATTGTAGCAGTCCACATTAAGAGAAAATATTTTCTACATGTTTATTAAGAAATATATTATTCCCTATTTCCATACACGCAACTTGAATTTAAGTTTTGCACTAAATTACAAACCGCTATTATCTATGAAAACCACAAATACAAAGTATATAGTATTTAGGCTATTAATTACCAAAGCCCATTTTACTATGGCAGTGGTGTAATTGTATCTATTTTATGTGCTTTGAAATACAGTAACAATACGTTTTTAGAAGACAGTTACTAAAATATCTATTGATTTTCTACAAAGAGAGAAATCATTCTTAAAAACACTTTTCTTCATAAAAGCAAAATAGTTTCCATCCAGCAACAAAAATACTAAATATATAATGCATCTTATTTAAAACAATCAACAAATTCTATACACAGCATTTACAGGAGACTTACAAACATAAAATATGACTGTCATTTTGATTAGAAACCTTAACAAATAGCTCCATTTTCAGTTGTGAGATTCTATAGGGAATGTATGGAGTATGGATGCAGGATCATACGCAAAACTGCAGTAAGACCTGAAAAGATCATCATCTGGCACCTTCGATCTGTACAAGTCCTTTTTACGTGGCACAAATGAACCCCACGAGGGCTGCTCCTCAGGTTCGGGAGAGGGCGATGAGAGCTGCCCAGGAGCCCTGAGACACACACCACTTTGAGATGCAGACACCTATAATAAAGGGTGTTGTCCCCAAAGGCACGTGTCCCTTGCATTTCAGTGGATCTGCCCAACAAACAACCCTCCAGATCATTGGAATGAGTGACAGAGGAACACGGTGGGGCAATATCCACTGACATTCACAGTGAAGGTCTCCTCCTGACACCTGTAATTTTGTATTTCTGTATCCTCACCAACAGAAAAACGTCACATGCGCTGCCTCTTCTCCCACCACTGGCATGAATATGTCAGCGTACTCTCACCTTTTCTTGACAAACTGGCACATTTTGCACAACTGCTTACCAGCAGACACATTCCATACCTAGAGGAAAAATAACTAAACAAAGACAGGGCAGCAAAGATGTACCAAGGGAGCGTCTCACCTATAGCAACAAAGCAAAAAAATCCTCCCTTCTCAAGAAAAAGAAGGGTTTCATTTCCCTTCCAGAAAGGAAATCAGGATTAGGGACTATTTTACATGAAGCCACCCAGCGGAAAGGCAGCGAACGACACTGGTTAAAGGAGGTCCCAGTCAAACCAGAT
Organism: Columba livia; assembly: GCF_036013475.1. NCBI lineage: Eukaryota > Metazoa > Chordata > Aves > Columbiformes > Columbidae > Columba > Columba livia. Next base: position 35,302,710 of record NC_088604.1, on the reverse strand, counting down.
GCACAAGCTGGTCTGTTTGTCTACGGTTTATTTTGTTGAAAATACAGTCATATTCAAATAACTTATTTGGGTTTTCCCAAAACAGTAACAAAACCAAGAGACAACATGTGCATAATATGTTTTATTGAATAAAATCTTGCTTCTAATATTTACACAGTGAAGTTTAGAGATGTAACCTTGTGAAGCATGGCAATGTCTAACATTCATATGACATCTGAAATATCTTTAAATGCATCTGAAACTACTTATATAGCAATCAGCTGCCCATCACTGATTTCATAATTAAGGAAGATTTTAACTTTCTGAAGAACAGCCAAGATGAATATTAAGGATAGCTGAGTTCAGAGAAAACAGTCTGCTCTGTGAATTCCAAACCCAAAAGATCTGTGTAAAGTGTCAAGAGTTTTGAAGGTGGCTTCTGTATTTCTCTGTCGTTCCTCTCATCTCTGCAAAAGAAGGTAACAAAATAAAATACAAATCTCACAGCTGAAAGTAATATCCACAACTTAAATACACAGCGCCCTGCATGGTCATCTTACATTTTAAATTTATCATGTCCTCTTAACCTCAAGGTTTGTGAACTATAACAAAATAATTACTTATTATGTACTAAAAACTCTATTACATTTTTAAAGCTCCCAAGGTAGACATGCAGAAATTAGAAATGCTGCAACTGATATCTAGTGTCAAAACAACACTAATTACCACCATTTATGCAAAAAATGTTATGATGAAGTGTCTTCCACCCCACTCTAGCACGTTAAGCAAAGTGTTACATGTTGTTTTCTTAAACCTCTATTAGTTATACTATCTACTACTACAGCGAAGAGGGGTCTTGTGAAAAACTACAGTCAATACCTTTCCTACTTACAGGGTTTTTTAAAGATAATTTCATTATTCCTGATCTTGCACAGATTCTCAGCAAGGTTTGAATGCAAGTATAGACTTGCAACAGTCATTCTGACAGGCTAACTCATAGCACTAGCAGACTGCTATCTTACATTTGGACTGCTCACTGGTTGTGAACAAGACATGATTCACTGGCCATGTGCATGATTTTTGCCATCCAGCAGAAAAACATGAACGAGGAATGCTGCTTCCTGCTCATGCCTCTGGAGGTTGTTTATCCTACTCGGTTATAGACAGCGCATTACAAAAGGCAGGCAGTCTACCCTGCCACAATGAGGACTAGGTTGAAAAAAACCAATCTGGTTATTGTTAGTCTTGGGTTAGGAAGAAATGATGTTGCACAGTCTCTCATATTTTATTTACCAAAGAGGGAGAGGAGTTATATTTCTCTTGTGCCTCAAGTTAAGGTGTATGAAGCCCTGCCTAACAACAAGAGTGCAAAGAACAGACTATTACAAACCGAAGTATCTACCAGGTCCCTTCTTGTTTCCCACCACAACTTACTGGTTGAGAAAGGGAAAGTATTGCTGTCTCTCCCAGCTGGAGCACTGGTTCTGAGCAAACTGTACTGGATGTTGAAATACAACTTCAAATACATGCTTGAAAGAAAAATAAATTTAAATCAACCCCCCATCATCCCCTAACCTTTAAGCACCAAGATTAAACTTCCCATATAATAGTTCCATAACGAAGTTCAGTGTGACTACATTTGTAATAGTAACGATGTCTCTACATACACACACACTCTCTCTCTCATGGAAGTAAGCTGTCACCTAGCAGGGAAAGCTTTAACATGCAGAATTCGAAAAGAAAACAGAATATGCGAATGTGGTAGAAAAAGCTGCAAAAGGTAACAGAAAAGCACTTGGCTATCTGCCATTTCCATGCTACAGCCATCCCTCAAGATATATATGATACTTCTGTATCACAAGAGCATGTTTTATAAAATGTGTGGCTGTTTTCTTCTGTTCCTTTTTGTTTGGTTGGTTTGTTTTGTTCTTCGGGTTTTGTTTTTGGTTTTCCTCCCCAAATGAGCGGTCAGGCACCATTCCATCTACCCAGGAAATTTATATCCATCCTAATCTCACTGCTGCTTCTGTCCTTATCTTTTTTCCAACTACAAAGAGTTGTCTGGAACACAGCTGCCTACCTGGAAGCTATTTCTCTTATAGCTAACATAGCTATAAATTTTAATAACTAAGAAGCTGCTGAAAGATACAGATTTTGCTCTTGCCTGTCTCACTGGTGAGGTATACAGTATGCACTGTCAGATGCCGTCTTTGAGCAGGAAAAACCATCTGTACTGTCAATCTAAAGATAAGAGACTATGCATGTGTGAGACACTGTCAACACCTGCTGAATAAAACCAAATGTACATTAAGATAATAAAGCTGAGTTTAGAAATGATTGACTGTAGCATCTAGTGTGAGACCCTGCATTAGCCTCAGACATAAAGCAGTGAGTTAATCCAGGTGCCCGAGAGGAACTTTTCTGGGTATGAGGTGCATGTGCGCACACAGCCAAATATATTTCAGGGAGGGATTTGTTTGTTTTTTAAAGAAGATGCAGATTTATTCTTTGTTAAGTGAGAAATACTTATGTGAATAAGGACACAAATATTTGGACACACCAATAATGTAAAGAAAAGCATACTATAACTGGTAAAAATAAGTTTGGAATTAGCATTCACTTGCTTTAATATAGAACATGTTTGCAGGTCTGAAGAGGACTTTCAAACAGTGGTGGACTACAGAACGTTATACCACCCCGTGTTATCCAGTAAGAAGGGAGGGAAATCATGTCACTGCAGACTTCATGAAACGAAGTTGCAGGTAGCTTCTCCCTCAAACTATAGACATTTCAGGCCATGTTAGAAACGACAATCTGATATACACCAGTGATATATTTAGCAATTACTGCTTGGGTTTTTTCTACTCCACAGCCTGCCTGAAAGCAACAGATGAAGCAATTTCTAGTAAGCTGTTGATTAAATGGGGAAAAGAAGAAGGTAGCCATCCATGCCACCAGGTTGTATCTAATAGAAATGGCTTCAAACATAAATCAAGCAACAACTTATACAGCTTGCCCGTTTCTGTAACTCAAAATCCAACCCTACATCCCCGTGCACCGCAGGGAACTGCTGTCTCCTCTCCAGCAGAAGAACAAGAAGGGGTCCAACTTTTCTAAGATCCAGAAGGTTATGGCTGTGCTCAAATCCACACAGACTGTAACGTCATCTCCTAGAAAGGATACCCCTGTCTCCCTGCACGTCAGGTGGCCTGGAACACATTAACCTCATCAATCTGGACCGACGGCAAGTAACGTCACTAATAAATGTTACACTGAGTACAAAAAGAAGCAAATATAAAGCAATTCTTCAATTTCTCAGAAACATAAGGACACCACCTTATATGCAAACTGTAGAGTAGATGGCAGGATGGATATCTACTCCAACTGCTGCATCAAGCATATAAAACAAATTACCTACTACAGCACAGAGAAAAATAAGGAATACTCCCCTGTAATGTGTCCCACAACAAGGCACACTGAGGTTATCTCTCAGACAAACCTTTGAGCAGCTCATTCTGTAGCACTAATATCCAGTCACACCAGCCAAAAGACATGGTGTTATGGGTCCCACCATCTGGATGTTTTCTTAGACAAACCAGAAAGCAGAGGTTTTTGTGTCTTTACAGTGTTTCCCTAATAATCCTGCTCCTTGATATGCTAAATCCCCATTTTCAGCTGGCCAATAACTTCCTCTAATATTTGTATGTAGTGCAGCCCACAGGAGAAATGTAAATATGAATGCAGATGACTGTTCCAGATTTTAGTCCATATCAGCTTCACAGAAAGGTTTAGTATGGACCTCAGTGTGGTAACTGGATTGTGTGCAAACTCAATGCAAACTCAGAACCCACTTTATTCTCCTCATACTTCCCTCACTTTACCATGCTATGGAGGAACAGTGGTTGAACTAATTATCTGAAAAACTGAATGTCCTCTGTTTGTTTTCCTTTCCTTACACAGAGGTAAAAATATTTGGTCCTTTGGTTTCCTTTACAAACAAACAGATTAGAGGTTACCAAGCATGGTCCAGTAACTTGCCTCAAAGAGCAGATACAACCCTTTCTCTTTAGAAAAGCTTCACTGACTTCATTACAGAGGTGCCAAAGAAAAAATAAGTCTTTAATAAGTTTACTTCAACTCAGATAAAAGGCAAGGACAACTGTCATGAAAAAGAGAGTGTTTACTACCTATTCTACAAAAATGCTCTGGTATGTCAATAACAGGTGATTTTGTAGAAATATTCTAAGTGGAACTACATTATTTTCCGGAGACAGTGCCTCCCATCCAGGCATTCCACTACCAAGGGAAACTAAGAAAGAGAAACACAAAAATTGTTCTGAAAGTAAGTATGCATATAAGCGAGATTAACATGAGGTACTTACAACCTTCTATCCCTGGCCCTAAATTTAATTCACAGTTTAACATATAGGTAAAATGGACACAAGAGGGCGCCCCTAATATAGGGGCCACCTTGGCCATCCCCTCTTCCGAGTCCATAGCTACAAATCCCCAGACTGACTGTTCCAGGATCTCCTTCTTCCACAGAGAACAGGCCTGTTGTTTTCTATTTAGTTCAGATGTAAATGACCCATCAAGACTCAATCTTAAAAACCAAGCTATTTGATTCACTTAATTATAGGAAGTAGAGAATACAATGCATTGACACATTTCCCAACTATTAAATTTTGGTCGTTAAACAACAGAAGTTCTCCCACAGCAACACACAATAGTAAATCCCAGTTGGCCACTGCACAGCCTAATGCTATTGAGTATTATATTAGAATGAAACAGAGACAAAAGATTTTACAGACTGTGATTAATAGACATGTAATAGAAATAAATATTATTTCACAGACTTGGTGCCTGAACGCCTCTGCAAACAGAAATCTTCAAGCATGACCAAATTACACATAATCTTAAAAGAAAAAATATTTTTAGAATACATATTAAATATAAGACTTGTATTTGAGGAGAACTATAAGATACTACAGATACACAGAACATCGAAAATACATGAATTATGTTTGCAATGCAGTGCCTATATTTTTTGTAAACTGGGCCGCCTTCGTACCTTGCAAGATTCCAGGCCACACTGAAGAGTGAACAATTATAACATTTAATACTATGGTTCGCCTATAAAATAACTGTAAGTCTTCTACTATAGGCGAAATATATTCTGTGCATTACTATTCCTTCCACCTTTCACTTTATTTTCTTTTCACTTCTCAGGATACAAGGCATTTAATTTTCAGATTGATTAAAAGCAAGGTGATTAATTTTAAACACTGGCATTACTTGAAAATATTCTGACATCCTTAAGACTGAAGACCCATAGCCATAAGAAGAAACTCTTGTTATAAATAAATAACTAAATAAAAGAGTAGTACTTTAGCCCCAAACCTTACAATCACTCTGTCAGAATCATTTACAAGCGAACTGTCAGTATAAGACATTATTTCTCACCTGTACTACTGCTCAGTAGTTAATCATATTTCGAAGAGCATCATAGCATTTCCATTTGTCTGGGATGTAGAAAGGCTCAAAGATGTGAGGGAAGGGAGTGTCATAGCCACATACTCTTGTAATAGGAGCTTCTAAATTCAAAAAGCATTCCTCCTGTTAACAGAAATACATAATAAATGTTAATGAGGCCATTATTTTCAAAAGTCTTGCATCACAAACTGAGGTCAAATGAACTTTGCCGGACTGACAATCCTGGAAACACAAATTTTCTATTTATATTACGGGATAACTAGTCCAAACCAGAACATTACTTCCTTTTGCCCAAAGGTCCATATTAAAATAACAACATGTATTAATGTTATTTTCATTTTCTACATGTGTGCTGTATTAAATCATAGGCAGGTTATATTTAGTACATCTGCTATACATCCAGACAAGTGCTGCCAAGAAACAAATATTTTAGAAACAAAGGACTAAGAGTTTCTTTACTGTGCCACTTTTAAACATAGACTTAGCATACGTAGTTTTTCTGTATTATTTGTTGAATACACAAACATTATATTCAAACTTCTTAGAACCCTTAGATGACTAAGACTCTGTCTGAGAAGCATCAGGCAATTACGGAAATAATGAATTAGAACTCATATCTCCAACACTTGAGTCAAATCCATGCTCTACACTACACCTCACAACTTGTATTCTATTCAGAGATCAGATTTGGCAATGATTGTGAGAGTTTCATTACTCGACCTAGTAGGGCACAAACTTACAAATACACCATATTAATCTGAAAGTAACTTGTAGAAACACGAAACATCAGCTTTAATAAACAAAAAGTGGGGTTCAATCTTCCCACTCGCAAGTACCAGAGTGATGGCAAGAAAGTCTGCAAGAAGTAGATGCAGAAATAACTTTGCCGGATCAAACTAATGTTGATGCTAATTTTCAGCTCCCTTTCTCCCCATATCTTTAGCACATGGATTTGCTTTCCAGAGCAGACAAATGAAGAGACAAAACGTGTCTCCTCCTGGCCTCTCCTTCATGGACTGCAGCAACTGAGACATCCTGGCCAACTTCCCCTGTGCTTGGCTCAGCAAAATGGAAGATGAAGGATTATCTACCAGTCCTTTTCCACCAGGCCCATGAGGAAAACAGGCAAAGAGCTCTGATTTTCTAAGTGCTAAGTATTTTCTCAGACTGATGAACTGTTTTGAATGCACATTGCCTTCCTGTTCATGGCTGCCTAACTCTAACTCACTGTGCTTTGTATGCATCACGATGTTTGGCAGCATAGAAGATACTCATAACACACCGAGATTATAACCTTTTGCTCCTGCAACCACTTCAGGGTATTGTGAAGGGGCGTATTTCTGGAAGACAGATGGAAGTTGAAAGTCCAAGAGGTTGTGTGATTGCACACAGTATTGTTATACTTAATAGTGAATTTTCACCTAGAAAACTTCAGACTCTGAATAGGTCTGAGGTAAAAATATATGCAAACAACATAAAGATTTTTTCGAGCTCTATTTTCAGGCACTGAATTGCTTTTCTTTGTAAAGTGAGATTCACATCACTACAAAATGCTGGCAAGTAGACTGTCTTAATGTCAGTGAACACGGTAACAACAGAAATGCTGCAGACCTAGCAAAATGGAGGTGATTCAGTTGACATTACTTAGTTTACAGATTTACTGACAACATTTGCAATAATATTGGCAAGAGCAAATTGCACAGAATAAAGGCTTTTAAGATTTACCTTTTTCTACAGAGCGGAAATAAAATCATAATCCAGAAGGTGGAGTATAACGTTATCATCAGAATAAGGTATTTGAAAACAACTAAAAAAAATGCACTTCTACTTTACAATGTAGAGGTATTGTAGAGAGACAAGAGTCTTGATCTCGGTAGGACAGATAAATTCAGTCATAGAATCACAGTGATACTGCTCCATATTCTAAGTATTTGGTTGTTAAAAAAAATATTCATAAATCCACATTCTACATGTAAGCAGTCGTATAAAACAAGCTTAAGGAAATATCTTAATAAGATTATTAGAAGGAAGCTGGGTCTTGTGGTTTGACAGAAGATACTAATACTTTACCACCGGTGCTTTGGATACACGTAGGTATGCAGCAAGTCTTTTGCAGGACTGAGGTCTTTGCTTATAACAATCTATCATTAGGTTTGGAGCCAGTTTCATTTAAAATACAACTAATAAACTTTATCAGTTCATGGGGTTTTGATTTATCTCTGGAATTAGTTCTAATTTACGGGACAGTATATGAAGTTATGTCCTTTAAACTCAAATCAAACCAAACTTTTTCACGAAGTTACAGAACATGAAACTGCTTGCATTAACTTAATTGTACTCTGAGCAAATGAGATTATATTCTTCATTAGATGGCATTACACTTTGAAATATCATAGCATTAGCAAAATCTATATTCTAACATGAAAAAACTATATAGTCTATGGACATATTCCTAACTTATCTTCCCTTTTGACCTTGAAGAGAAGTGTTCAGCCCATCAAATAGCCTATCTGATAGGGATTCTTGTTCACAGCTGCTGTTAGAAGTTGGACTGTAGGAGAAACAAGAGTTCACCCCATCCCGAATGTGATGCTGCCACATCTGCTGTACATCTTGCTCTGCCAGGTTTTTTGCACCTGTGCAGCTGCTGTGGAGAAACACGACTGAGACTATTAAATACACAACGTCCAGCTCTTTCTAAGACTAATTAGCAGACATCTTTTGTGCAACCTTATCAGAATAAGTCTGCTATTTTAAATTGCGATAGAAGATAAACATTTTCAGGTAAGTGGATTTACTCCATACTACTTGGACATGGTACTGGCCCAAAGTGCTCCCGCACAACAGGAATGCAAGCTTACAGACTTCAAGTCTCTGCATATTTCAGACAGTCTATTTAAACAACCTGACAGCTTTCAAGGAAAGATCTTGGGAAAAAACCTTAAATATGAAGTGGTTTTGGAAGTAAAGTAGTAGGCATGAAATTTCTGATTCCATGTAAAGTGTTTTAAATTCAGTTTTGAAAATCAGTATGAAAAGTCATACTTAATTTAGTGGAATATCCACTAACTTCGCAAATTCAACTGAAGTAAAAAATTATTGTTTTGTCAGAAAAAAAAATTGCTTAGAAGGGAACAGATATAGTTATTAGTCTAATATATCCAAGTTGTCTTAATTTAAAAACTTCAGACAAAACATTAAATCAATGTTCTTCTCACTTTCCTAACTGCAGAGGTCAAATTTTGGCCTTAGTTATTCAATATGACTTTTGCCATTTACCTTCATTAGCCTGAATTTCACTCATAGCCTGCTGGAAAATACATTATTGTATTTTAATTGGTCACATTATTTCATCTCAACATTTGATATTTCATGCATATTTAGGAAGACTTTTCAAAACAACTTAAGAGCACAGATCCTACTAAAAATCTGTTCTTGAAATTCATAGCAATCAGCCAAACGTATCACACACACCACTTCACAACAATTTTATGCCTTGATGTTTAGAATAGATGCTAAAACCAAGGACTTGCTGGATGTTGCATGATGATATTTGAAATGCATCCTCTAGTACTGGGTACACTCCCTCTGTTTTCCCAAATCATAATATTCTTGTACGCTGCTATAGAAAGCTTTATCCAAGTTTATTTTAGCCTTGTCTAAGTGTACATTTTACTCTTTATTAGAGATTTGGGTACTCATTGCTAAATCAATGTTCTGAGTGTAAAGGTCTTAAAAACATAAACGACTGAGAATTGAAGGCATGTATACAGATATACAATTGTAAAAAGAAAAAAAAAAAAGATAGAATAAGAAAACAAATCCATTATTGGGCATTACTGAAAGAAAACATGACTCATCCTTGTGCAACGTATAGAAAAATAAAGCAATCTGGTGTGCAGTTTAGGGGAAGTGCTTTCAGGCATCTGGCCAATGAGAAAATAGTTAGAGAGTTTATTGCTCCAGAGCTTCCTTTCTCTGGAGGGAATGTTTATCATTCTATATTCATAGTAAAAATACCTCCATATGCAAACACTTTGGTAAGTACCAGTATATGACAATATTTAATGCGTAACTAGCAAGACAGACAATTCCAAACTGATACTTTTCCCCTTAATTACCCTATTCTGGTCTTATTTGGAACTATTGCATTCTTTCTCCTCCAGCCAACATGGATTAAAATCAGTAAAAAGGAATTATTTTTTTATTTATAAATTCTACTACCCTGTAGAATACTCCATCAAGGGAGAAAACTTTCCTTTAAAAATCAATTATTTCTGCCACATTTGATGTCTCAGGGATCTCTTCCATTCTATTCTTATTTCACAACAATACAGGTACTCAAAAAAATTAAGAGCTATAAGAATATCACATGACTACAGAGTTGCTGTATGAGAACATTGATTTTACAACTCGTGTTTTTCAGTAGAGGAATTTACTTTCTGTAGGATGACAAACAAAAAGTCTATTTTAAAGACTAATATGAATAGGCAGAGTTTGATAGAAATTCTAGTATTTCTGTTGATATTATAGCTCTAATAATAAAAAGACTAAACAAAAGGTTGAGGTCCATTACACAAGGCAAACTGTAGGAATATTTCTCATGCAAGACTACTTGATTTTCTGCTGACAGTAACTACAAATTCAGACCTGGGAACTCAGTGACTAGTTTAGGTTTAATTCAATTGGGCTTTCTGTCAATTAGAACTCTGAATTTTGCCTTTTTATCCATAGACTACAAAATTTTAAAAACCCCACATATATATTCAAAGAAATTTTCAGAGAGAAAACTCTTATCTTAATTACAGTTTCACTTTGTTCTGATATTATTATTCTGATTTATTTATGCTGTTGTCATAAATTAAAGCATGGAGTTCAAACAGTTAAGAACCTTTATTCCATATCATAATGAGCTTTCCAAAGAGGCAGTCAATCAAACTCCATTTTATGGAAGGCGGATTTCATGCAATAAAGCTGCAACTAAATACAGATTAAAGGTCTTTTTCTTTGGTTTCTGCTGAAAAAAAAAAAAGACTAATTCAAAGACTTTACTTTCAGTAACAGAAAAGTCAAGTATCTGCAGTTGTCATATCTCAGCATAACTGCAGCACAGTACTTTCCGTGACAGCTGCAAGCACCAAAAGCTACAAATTTTAAAAGGAATTGCTTTGACAACATTTATATGTTATGCTCTTCTAAACAGTCACTTCTATGAGCTATATAAGTACTATACACTTGTGAGATATTTCCAAGTTGAGAGAGAAATATCTTTTTTTTTAGAGGGAGCACTTTTTTCTAATGGCTTAAATTTGTCTTAAAACGCTTCAACAAATCTCTTCCTGATAGTTACAATAATAACACAATTTTTCCTCAGAAAACTCTGCAATTATATTTCGCACATATTTAACTTCTGACAGTTTTCTCCTTTTTAAGATTACTTTAAACCAATACTTTTATAATTTAGCACAGCTTGTAATGATTCTTTTTTTACCAGTTCTTTGAATTTACATAATTAATATCTTGTCAAATACAGAGAAACAGTTGACTGCTAAAACTATAATAAACAGATAATATTTTTACTTAAAACAGATAATATTTTTACTTTAAAATACATCAGCAATTAAAAAACAATAAAGTACTTAAGGGAAAAAAGTCTGTTCCATATAATTCATCAGCTTCTTACCACTAAAAAGCCATTAATGGTAAATATTGTCTTTCTAGAAGTGAATCACATAAAACAATATTTACAGATGAAGCCAAATTTACTATATAGAAGATAAAGTACTATCACGTAGAATTAACAAAATTATTTCCGAATAATTCATATTCCTCTTAAATCCATCATGCTAAAATTAGAATTTACTTCAGCTATTTTTAATCATAAGCACTGAATCTATTAGAAGTTAATATATTTCTGACCACAGCACTTTTAGAATCCAAGACATATACAACATAATGCAACATTAAGAGTAATACATAATCCTGGTTTAATACTTATATATTTTTAATACATAAACCTTTTAAAATTATCTATGTGATGTTGCATTATGGTAATAACTTCAAATAAAAGCAGTTTGATAAATGCATCCTCTGTTTCAACATCTTAACTAGAAAAGAGAGTGTGTGTGTGCTTTAAATGCTGTCTTTATCAAAAGAAACACATCGGATAGAGTGGGGAGGATGGTGAGAGTTAATATAAATTCCTTCTATATGACACACACACACATATTTCAACTATATACTGTGTATTTAAAAGGTTTCCCAATAAATGTTCACGGAATTTCAACAAAATGATGCTTAAATTGCAAGCAACATAAAATGAAAATAATATAAGTGGAAGTAACCCAGACTAGTAAGAATAAAAACATTCCTATATACTAAACATAGTATTTTTGAAACTGCTTTCTTCAGGCAGTGTAGAATTTTTGGTGCTACGGCCTTAACTGCAATCCTATAAGATGACGTTAGGTCACCATAGCAGCTATGGTGTGGCTACACACCAGCCTTGCAAGGCAATGCTGTTTATCTGGGTTCTTTTTGTGTCATGTGGAAGTAAAGAATCCACAAGTTGATTGAAATATTAAATGCCTTCTTTTTTTTTTTTTCAGTCTGAAAAGTCAGTATCTAGAACATCCCATATGTTATTTTTCTGTAATCCTGGCTACTTTGTTGACTGTCACTGCAGATACGTATTTGCGTGTTTCGCTTCTGGCACATCATAAGCTGATGAAACTAATGACAGTGAAAGAATGTTTTAATTCAAGGCACTGAAAAACATTTATGTTACATATTTTTCCAGACCACTTGCATTTTCTTTATATTAAAAAATAACCAGTTTACTCTACTAAGCTCAGTACCTCCATTTCACAGAAAGGAACGTGCATAATTAGACAAGTAAAACAAATGAGGATAAGGTCTTCATTGTCACTTGTGCCTCTGGGAGCTGTAAACACCCTGCAAGAGGATTTGACCACAAACTCGGGACAGACTCCTCACTATAAGCTGGATTTATTTTTCAAAATCTGCAGGCATTATTTTGGGGGGAGTCATAGCTTTTGTACCTCACTTATACTGCAATGAATTGCTTACAGGCTTATGAAATAGTCACTGTGATTTTAAAAGGTTCTACAATATCCAAGAGGAAGAATTGTAACTAACTTCCCCACCCTCAGTATTCTGTAGCTGACGGGAGACACCAAGTGACATGTTTATCTATCTTAGATTTTACAGAGGGCCTCATCACCTCGCTTTTACATAACATAACCCTGTCATAATTTGAAGACTTTTATATGGACTCAAGAACATTTTTTTTCTTTTTGTTTTACATCTCTTTTGAGCTTCATAAGGTGCATTGCTCAAGACAACACCAGCTATCTTAGCAATGGCTGCCTGATGCAGTTAAATTCTCATTCATATGCTGGTTTGAAGATTGCCTTCACATTTGTTTTTGTCTAGCTCTACAAGTTATCAGTTACAATCTTTAAAAATCCAATGCCAGACTGATACTGTTCATTTGATCCTCTTTATCAAGGTTACAACACAACCACTCCAACAAATACTCATGGCAACAGCATTAACTTGAAGCTGTTGGGAACAGGTGAGTGGCTTAGTTGTCTTGGCGGTAGAACTGCACAAAAAAAATCAGCACCACACTCCCAAGGTAGTTACAAAACAACAACAACAAAATGAACAAAAAAACCCTTCCACTAATGTCAAACAAATTATCCTTCCCACAAGCAGAGGTAAACGAATAAAAAGTAATTTTCATTTCTTCCCATCCCATCCCATGTCTTCTGCAAAACAGCTAAGAGCTTCCACGAAAATTTTACACAATTTAAATCCAACCTGGTGGAGTCTACAACTAGAACTGAAACACATTCAACTCATAATGATGCACTGCCAGAAATTATGTTCTCCCCAGTAAATTTATAATCTGCATTGTTTAGGGCACAAGATGCAGCAGCCAGCCAAAATAAATGGCATGAGACAGATATGCTCAAGGGGATGTATTATGAGAGGACTTCCAGATTGCCAGAATATGCTACTGCCTTACATGAGCCATAACAAAGCTCTTTGACAAGTTTCTGACATTTAATTGTAATCCACTAGGTGACCACTTCCCATCTTTTTGCTACAAGTACTAGAAAAACTATTTTTTCCTAGGTAATAATTGCTATACCATATCAGAAACTATCTTAGGTGTTTCCTACAAATTACATATACTATACAGTGTATACCCAAAACATGACAAAATTCTTCAAATATAAGTTATTTATTTTGTAGAGTAGCAAGCAACCTTACAGCACATTCACTACAAATGATATTATTCTATAGGACACTCCAAGTTTACTGTGTACTTTCTTGAAGTAGCAGTTATGAATATTTGCACCAAGACACACATATTTTCTAAAAGCATGCCCTAAGCCCCACGGGTAGAATGATTTCCCCAGCCCAAAAGTATCTGAAATGACTTGCTTTATTTAGTTACTTGGCACTACTAACCCATCTGTTCAGTCTATGATCCTGCAAACTGTTACACATACGTTAACATGGGTGAATAATCTGAGTGAAATCAATGGCGCTAAAGTGCCTGCACAAAATTATTCATATATGAAAATGTTGGCAGATCACAAGTCATTTTTCTGCACGAATGAGCAATATATAACAAACATTTGTTAAGCTTTTAAACTGAGGATCATCCCCCTTCTAATTACACCCTACACATTTTAATCACAAAGCCAGAAATATCCTACCAATATAATTGGATTTTATACTTTTAGATCACCATGTATCACCTACCATTGTAATTACTTACTCAATTATTTTGCAAAAACATCTCCTGGTTAATCTCACCATGCCAGAAGTGACTGGAAGGATTTGCTGCTAAGAGTTTTAATAGCTAGTGAGCAGTATTTTTATTTTTACAGCTGTTTAGGCAGCTGAGAGATTCCTGCAAAGACAGCCTTGTCAATCCATGTATCTGGCGCAGCAAAGTCCTCACAGAAGTCCTTCACTCAACACACACTAATGAAATTCAAAGGAAACGCAATTTCAACTGCTGTTATTAAATAATTTAAAACAGTATGTTTCCCATTTTATACTGAAACATTTGCATATTGGGACAGCACGATGACAGCGATACTGTCACTCTGACTGACCGTCACCAAACGCTTCTCCAGCGCAAACCCTCAGCTTGGCCAGGCAGCCGGGGACAGGCGAGTGCAAACCAAATATCTCATCCCCCTGTAAAAAGGTGGGGGCTTACCTAGTATTTTTCCACCATTTTTTTTAACATTGTCGTCTTTGTAAAGTGGACTTGGAACAGGAGGGAAATATTAGATTACTTGAAACAGATGTATAAGGAATTTTATAGCATATTCTTTAAACCAAGTCGCTATTCTACTTATGTGTTTAATTTATAGGAAGCTGCTTGACAATTCAAACAGACAAGTCAAGTATTCCAGTGCAAAGTTTCAACTCGTATATTAAATATCCTCTCAGAATAATGGCAAAAGTAACTGTTAGGAAAGCTGACTGGTAAGTACAGAGAGGTAATTTCTATTCTCCGGGTAAAGTCTAAAACCTGAATGGACATAAATGCAATGAGTTTTTATAGAAGGTATAAAGGTTTATGCAGAAGAATACTCAAACACTGAATGAACCATACTGGAGACTGAGCTTTTGGGTACAGACTCACTTAAAAAGCATGAAAGAATTATTTTACCATACAAACTTCAAATTTTTATACCAAGTTATTCCCAATGTTCTTACACTAATTCGCTTTTCTTCTTTCCTAGAGATTTTATTTTTAATAGTTTTGATCATTTTTCACTGCATTTTCTAAACTATTCTTCACACAAACAGGCTACGCTGCTATTCCACTGTCAAGAAAAATTGGTATTACTCCCCTTGGTTCAGCTAAAAAAATACCCAAACCAACTGACCAAAAAAAAATCCTACAAAAACAAACAACCCAAAACAAAAACAAGAAACTCTAAAAAATTTAAAAATAATCCTTTTTAAATTTTTCCAGCTATAAAAAGTTAATACAACTCTGTTACAAAAGACCAAGAAAAGTGCTGCAAGTGAAACACTTTCATTTTAAAATGTTTAATAAAACTACCAAACCAGTTAACACTACATCTCTTAATTTAACAAGTGGTCTAAAAATGAAGACCAGGAATAACATATGTCAGAGACTATGAAATTTTAGCTTACCTTTATCCCAGAATTAACAATTCATAATTATTGACCTAATTTCAAAATGTCAATGAACTGCATGTATAACAACAAATGCATAGAATGTGTGAAATATCCAGCAACATTTAAGAACAGAAATACAGGTAAGAAAATTACTTATTTTTATACAATAGAGAAACATAATGGTAGAGGTTAACTCTATATTTCAGGAATCTCACTGAAGTTTTCATTGGATTAAGCCCAAATATTTAACTTGGCCTATGTTAGGATTGACTGTTTAAATAAATTTCATACTTAAAATGATTTACACTAAATCAATGACAAAACTTTAATTTTCCGTCCACTAACGAACTTTCTGCTTTACGGCCAAAACTATACATCTTTTATATAACCTAATCTATCTCTTCCATCAATGATGTTATCAATTGTACAGCGAAGTTCTTACTGAAGAAACAGAGCAAAAAGTAAAATACCTACACAGCAGCCTTAGCTACTATAAAGTACACGGAATAATTTTCTTCTTTTCAGTTACACACAGTTAGCACTCGAAATACAACTGGCATGAATGAAATGTAAGAATAAGCTATTGGTAATATTGCAAAAAGAAAAGTGCAACCCAGTTCAAGCTGAGATTTTCTTTTTCCCTTATATGACTGCTAAATAGTAAAAACTGAAACGTTTCCTTCATGCAAGTACGTTAGGAAGTTCTTCCTCAGTTTATTCAGTAAGTAAAAGTTTTGCTGAGATTAATCTGTCAAGACACTCTCCATTCTACAGGAGTGGAAATCGCTAACAAATGCCATTCAATATCACAAATATAAAATAGAACTACCATACAAATGGGGATTGTTTTACTATTCACAAGGTCTGATTCTGTGAAGCCTGTTAGCGAACAACAATCCTAACTTCCTTCCCCTGAAAAAAACCCCACAGATATTATAATAAAGCAAGATCATTTAAGAATTAAAGGTCTCTATGTCAACTGATTTTTTCAATATTTAACATATTTTTGAAGCACATCAGGCTTCTTGTTTTACCCTGTATTCAGTACTGTAATTATACAGTAGCATAAACTCCAGTCACTCACAATCACAGAGACTGTGATATATGATTTACAAGAGAGAGCATCGAGAGAAAACAAAAAGCAGAATTCTGTGGAAATTTGAGCCTTTTTTTTAGGTCTGTTTCCTTGCTGGTGGCCAAAGCCACTGTTGTTCAGATCAGATTTCCCATCGCATAAAGTCACTACTGATGGCAGAAACCACTGACCAGGTCCACTGACACCGATGTGCTCTTCCAGCTGTGCAACCACAAAACCAAAACACATTTTTAAACAATGGTTATCCAGTCAGGGGAATTCCTGCTCCCACCAGCCCACGCACTTGATTTCCTCTCAATTAATGAGACCACCAGGCCATGCCCAGATAAAGTTTTTCTTTCCCAACCTTCTGAGAAAGCATAAGAACACAAGACTTGATGAGGTGTCAGAATTTACGTCCAGTCTCTGCCTTCACAGAAGGCCACGGCTTCTGACATAAATTGATCCTATCTGACTGTATTGTACCGTACTGTGGTGGTACTGCAGTTACTGGGGTTTTTTATGCCCACTTCTTCTGTATGAAGGGTGATCTTGAAACTGTTTTTTTAATTTCAAGCCTAAATTCGTTCATATATTATTTCTCTGTGGCATTACTCCAGTAAACTAAACTAAGAAACCAAAGAGAGTGTTAAGAACTAACCAAGTCTTAAGAAACACTACTAGTAGCCTCTTGCAACTTGGTGACACTTTTGAGAGCCCAACATACCGCAATCTCCTCATCATAAACCTTGCAGTTCTTGTACTGACAAGATTTTGTAATGTAAGGATCTAATCTGTCAGGCTAATCTGGCACAATATGCACTTGCTATGTAAAGCCCAGCAAAATCAGTAACAAATAAAGTTTCAGAAAACATCAGTCTGACAAATTTATTAGAATACAATAACTAAAGAAAATGAGTACTTTACACTTTTAGGAGGGAATTCAAGGCTATGAGGATGGAAAACCAGCAGTGAGAAAAATGCAGCTGGTAAAGAAGTTATGGGCCTTTTCTCACCGTATTTGCTGTCTACATTCATTCTGGATTTTTCCTGTGTCTGCTGGTAGAAATATAGTCAATCAATTCTGCTAATAACAATAAGAAAGAATCCTGCAGATGCTGCAGGCATGGGTTTATGTCACTGAAGATCCCGCTTTCAGTGTTTGACATCGTACTTTGTCTTGATCAGGACAAGACACACGCTCTCAAATATCTGCTTTTGTGGTTGATTAGAAAAAAAAACAGCCACAGAAATAAAGCTCACATGTAACACATTATTTTTATGGTTTGTATCTGCTATGAATTCAGGGAAACTCCAAAAATTATGGGTTTTGTTGGCTGCATACTTTCCTATCCCTCATAAAATCAATATTATTTTGAAAGCTCTACAAAAATAGATGTTTAAGCAGCTTTCTCTGAACAGTGTATAATTTTTCAAGATATTTATACCTATTTTAGTGGTCACCAGAAATTACAGAGAGAAAGAAAAGCTTAGCTTTTAGTGGTTAATAAACAACTTCAGCCTAGAAGACCCCCTGACCCAAGGCTGAGGTTTACTGCAGCATGGTGACCAAAAAATGCTGAAATTCAAGTTGCTGCTTTGCAGTTTTCTTGTGCAAGACGTTTTCCAATAGCCAAACATATTTTGAAAGTTTTGATACAACTTATTTGATATAACTGTTCTAAATGATTACTGATGCATCTTAAAACAGCTGTTTTCAAGAATTCTTTCTTTCTGATTCCCTTCTCCCGCCTCCCCCAACGGGAATATGAAATATGTATCTGAATTTCTCAGCTAAGCAGCGTTTAAATACTCTTCTCTGTGCTGTTGCATGTCACGTTAAGTTTGGCAGCTTCTCTGAGAACAGAAACAGAACTATTAATTAAGAGAGGCGTTTTTTTTCCTTTACTCTGGGATTTCCTTCAGGATGGGTCATTTCAGAGGGTGTGAGCGGTTTTGAGTAAACTGCAGAATACTGCCAGGGTAATGGACAACTCATAAATCTGAACAATGGGAGAATAAAGCCATAAACTGTTGAAAATTTTAAAAGTAAGTACTTCTGGGAGTAAACTGACTTAACTGAAAAACCTCAAAATATTTCATACTAAAACCAAAAGCAAATCAAAACTTTAATACTAATCTTAAAAAAATGCATAAAAGCTATGGTGGCTTAGAATACAGTTTGCAAGACAATTGCAATCTACCTTGCAGACAGATTGCTAACACTGCAAAACAGCTGAGCAGCTTTAAGGTGGATAATATCAATTGCCATTTACTTGCACTGAGAGACTAGAGACCAGATGTCCAATGCTATTGATGTTCTTGTAAGGGAGATAGCTATTTCAGGAGACAGTCAGCAGGATCTTTAATTCTCAGTCACTGCTAAAAAGTTTCACATATTTCCATAGGGATATTTACTCCAAAATGAAACGTGCCACCCTTTGAAGTTGCTCTTACTGACTAAGAAGGAGGCCTGAAGTGAATGGATTAGAGATGTAATTTTTAGATTAATCCTACCTGAGTAATTATGAACAAAATTCAACCCATGCCACCTCATCACAGTGGCTGTCTTTACACAGGTGGTTGCGAGATGAGACAAATGCTCACAGTTAAACATTGTGGAAGTAATTTAACACCAATCCGGACCGATACAAAATCTGTAATAGTCAGGGTGTCCATCAAAAGCAGTAGAAGAGACAAATTTACTTTAAAAATCCATCCATATTTCCTTCTCTTTTCAGTCCTTATCCACTGCGAAAGTTTGACAGCACAAAGGTCCTAAAATCTTTATGGGCACAATGTACAGGACAGCATATGTTGTGAGTACATAGATCGTGAAAGGTCTTCAGATCTTCCACATTTCTTGACTACTATCTGCTGGAATTCAAAGTTGGTATAATATCCAGCTTTAAAGGTGAATGAAGCCTGCAGGTAATCCAACATATTATAAAAGAAAACAAAATGTCATTTATTAGATGACTTCTGAAGCTGATCCTATAAACTCATTTCAGCATGTTTTAGGCTAACACATTGGCTTCTCAAATGAGGCTACTAATGGAAATTCCCATTTCCTAAGAACGCAATTCAGTTAGACAATATTTCTTAACTTTCCACAAGTAATGAATGTATGCAAACACATTAACTTATAAGGAAAAATATCTAAAATAGAACACACTGATGCACAGTCATAACACTGCACTTCTAAACCTGTATATAATGTTACATGTAGTATTTAGGAACATGTTTCCCTCCAGTAGCTCAAGAGGGCGTATGAAAATGGGAGAAGTTCAGATCTTCCTACTCAAAGCTAAATCAGAGAACTTCGATCATTAAAGAATCGTAAAAAAATCTTCACAACTTTTGTGAAGATAGTAACATCCACATTTAGTCACTTAATCCTGTCATGCTTACTTATAAAAGAAATATTTTTCTTAGTATTCTGAATATAGACAGGGATTATGATTTTGCCTCAAAGGAAATTAGATTTCTCTATTTTAGTTTAACCAAGCGGGATTCATCTGAAAGGAAGTTGTTAAAATGGTCTTGGCAATGCAACATGGTTGATGTAATTTAGTTCTGAATGACACTGGATTGCTTCTTCTCTATTACTCACCAGGTTCCTTGTTTATCTGAAGGATTCTCCGTACATTCTGAAGATAAATTGCTTATCTGAAGCATTCTGAATAAATGGGAACAATTTGCTAACTCAACACACAGCAACATATGGTGTAACAACTCATATTTCAGAGACATTTTCTCTCCTTTCACTTCTGCCCTTTGGGACTGGATACAGCATAACTTGACCAATATATCCATTAGTATATAACCACGTTAATTCCATCAAAAAAATACATATTGGAGCTCACTCAGACATATGCAGACATGATCTTGACACCCACAGTATACACAAGCATATTCGATGTTATAGTCAGTATTTCTTATTCTTAGCCAAATAGCATTCCTAAATGTAAGGTTCGCCCATACAATCACAGCAGAACAGAGGAAGAAATTAGGTCATAGCAAGATGTAGCAACTGCACAGGACATACCGAGGCACATTTGTCAGGTTTCTTGCTAAGATGACACTGAAACTACGCTACTGAAAGAAGTATCGCTCTGCAATATATCCTTTGCAAAGATTTTGGTTTAACTTCCCATTGGTGGCTACATACAGACCAGGTGACTTACGTTACTGAATGTTTCATCGACCTGCTGCATGGAGAAAATCCATGTTCAATACAGTTTTGTAGACAACAATTATATGTAAGGGATACTTCTCTCATTACAAAAAAAGAAACACAACTCATTATTTTCTCGGCCTACATAAAGACTACCTACCACTAAGTTTCCCACATAAAGTTAGACATGCTCATAACTCCAAGGTATGGCAGAGATGAATGGCAGGCATGCCTAGGGACCATGGCCCCTAGCATCGAAGTCCAGCAATTGCAGGTGGTGGGACAGCACGAGTGAGCCTGACTTCTGGCCCGAGGGTCCCAGGTCAGCAGAAACCTCCCTATTGGGGAGCAGAATTGAGAGTAAGTGAGTGTAACACTGCGGGGGGATGTGCAAGTGATGTGTGAGATATTAAAGGAGGAGAAAAGCTCAAATCTCCTTCATTCTTGTACAAGCCCCAGTACCCAGATTCACTACAGGTGGTTGTTTACTCTGGCCACCCCCTTAGGGATTTTTCCTTTCCTCCCTCCAGTGGAAGCACGGTGAGTCACAGACACAGCACGAGTGAGGGACCTCCTGACAGTTAATCTCATCCTTATACTTCCACAATGAGTTCAAAACCAGCATTATAGTGGTAAATAACATAAAATTAAACACACAATTAAGATACGCTCAGTTTTACTATCAGAGTGAACCAAAGACACTTTCTTCAACCTGTAAGGTGACACCGTATTAATTTCTGATCCAGAAACATAAGCCTCAGGTACAAAGAGAAGACAAACCAGACCAACAGTAAAACCAAAGGTCCTGAATTCTGGAAACCCAGGTTCAAAAGGTCTCAGGGACCTTAGCGAAATATTAAATGGATTCCCCATCTCCAGAACACCCGACATGTCTGAGGTGCCTGCACGCTGCCTGCCTTACAGGTTTGTGCAGTGACTGGAAGCTCTGCTTCTACATGCTCAAAGAACCATTCACATTTTACCAACATTCCCCCTGTTCCAAGCCTGATCCTGCTCAGAACCCATAACCTAAACACTCTGCGGCCCAAACCTGGTAGGGAATTCTGTTCTGGGTAAGACCAGTGAATGGTGCTGCATTAACACCAGAAAGCAGCTCACAGATACCTTTGTTCAAGGCTGACTGGTGTTGTCCAGGCCAGTGAGAATCCGACATTTGGAACCTAATCCCCAGGTAGGGTAGCTGCAGCTGTTCTGCAACAAACAAAAAATAAACAAGAAAGACCACCCTGTTCACTACAGAAAGGCTCATTTTTGAAGTACTCACATGAATACAGAGCTGCCCTAATAATTAGCTACAGAAAGGTGTAAAACTGGGAAGAGGAGTGTTCTTGTTGTGGAACCCCAAAAGCTGCAGTGTCACCAAACAACAAAGAAGGGAGCACAAGTCTGACACTCCGGCCCCACGGCCAGGACGCTCACCTCAGGGACAGCAGCTCCTGAATTCCTGATCATTCCTCCTCACGCACACATTTTATCCAACAGCTACGAATGTAAAACAGAGACACAGTCCAGGAAGAAACTCAAACCTTCAAACAAGAACTTCAAGTTGGTCAGAAATTCCAACCAAAAAGAGAGAACTAGTCCTGAACAAACCACTAGGTAAAACTGTAAAAAGATTTGTCACTAGCATTTTCTTGCAGAGTAAGATTTTGTCAAAAGCTCCACAGCCAGTCCTAAAATAGAAGCACTTTATCTTTTTGCTAAAGGAGGAAAGCATTGCATGTAATTAGCTTCCTGCCTGATTGAAAGAATAGGTTTGCGGGGACTAAATACTAGCAGCCCCAAAACAATAGGGCTGGATGGTCATTCCTCCTCCAGGTTCTCAGCAGTTTTTGTCTATCATCTTCTTTCCCTCTCATCACTGCCTTGGATCTAGCCGTGACTTACAGACACATCGAAATGCAAGACCCTGCACATCTTTTAGAGTTTATCTTAAAGAAAAATATTGAAACTGTGTTAGGCAAAGAGACAGACACGTTCTATTTCTACTCCAGTATTTCGTAAATGAAACGCAATGCTTGTTTCTCTTGAATAACACCAGTCAGCGCTAGCCACCCAAGGGGCCGTCCAGGATTTAATTACAGAAACTTGGGCTTGCAGATAACTCCTTTTCTCTGACAACGCTGAACAGTGTAAGTTTGACTGTATTCCAAGCAGCAGCCAATCTTGAAATACTTTAGGATTCATCCATCTCGGCTGTCCAACAAAAGCACGGAGCTTTCACATTATAACGCAGGATTTAAGGAGTGGGTTTTTCTGTTATTTTTTTTCCCTTAAGTTGTTGCAGGAACACCACGTGAGTTGTCTTTGGACTCATAAAACCAAAAGCTGTTTCTTGTATGCTTTTTGGATTTCACTGTTAACAGGATTTCTGCCCCTCTGATGGAACATCTTAGGTTTGAGGTTTCATGATTCAAGGCAATTGCATTATGAAAATTAAATGTTAAAACAATTCCTTTAAACATATTTATATTGTCTCAAAGATTTTATACACTGAGATCAGATTGTAAAGCACATGAAACTAGACTGGTGTTTAAGCTTCAGCTAACAGTCAGTAAATTGTTTCAAAATAAGATGACTGCACTTCATTTTGCAATTTGTGTATTTTTATAATTATACTATTATACTCTAGTGTATTTTTTTGCACTGAATTAATTACATTATTTGGCAAAACTACAAATGTAGCCCCATGAACTTTCCATTGTATTACTCAAAACTGTTCTTCACTGTAAAACCTATGAACAGCTGTATAAAGGAACATTTTTAATTTCGTTGTAAAAAAAAATTTAAAAAATTAAACATAGAGTTTCAGATACAATACCACAATCAATATAATAATTTTACCTATGGAAAACTTAGGTTACAGGTTTACTGTGTACTGATCAGTGGTTTTCTTAAACCAAAAATTATGAGGTTTTTTCTGAATACCTAATACTATTTACAACATTTTTCTGATCTTCAGAATTCAATTTAATAACCTGTTAAAAAGTGATAAATGATAACTAGGTCAATTTAGTATAGAAATAATATATTTAAAATTACAACCCTGTATTTAAGTTCCATAATCTACTGTAAAATTTCATGCTATGAAACAGACATGAGAATGGCTTTCAGATTTTAAAGCTGCAGTGCTACTATAAACCAGAGCACACGGAAGCAATTAACTCAAATTGCAATCATCTCATGTTGTGCTTATAGAAAATAAAGCTTCAAAAATACTTTTTTGAAATGATAATATTTTGCAAATATGCTTATTGTATACATAAAGACAATTAGAGGTAATTTATTACCTATTAGGGTCAAGCTATGCAAAGAAATATACTATATGATGTATAACAAAACCATATATTTCACAATTATTACTAATATTTACATAGAAAGACAATCTATATGATTTCGTTCTTACTTTCACTAATTACCATTCTAAATTCTTTCTATTATGTAAACAAAAGGGCTGGCTCAAAATTGTCAAAAAAGGTTAATGTTGCACAGAGATTAACAGCTCCAGTCCTGTGAGCTGTGAAATGCTTTCCATGTTTACTTAAAACTCTTACACCTCAGTGAGATGACAGCAATAAACAACACAAAGGCTTAGGTCTGAACTTTTTGTGAAACAGCACAAAACATGCTAAGGCACTAAACTGTCTTATTTTTACTTATTTTACTGATTGGACGTGTTACAGCCCACTAAACTGCAGACTTAAAGAAGGAAACATTGCATTTGTAAAACAAGTCTCCGGTTTGGTTTTTGTGTCCTCAGGCAGGAGGACTCCAGGGAAGCCCTGGAGGTACTTTGGCCATACGAGACAACAAGCATCCACGCTGTCAAATATTTGTATTTCTGTGATACCTGTTCCAAAACCGTTAAAGCTAAGACAACTTATTTTGCTTTCTACTTATTGTAATCAAATGGATTTGAATATAGTGACCGGTCTGCTTCAACTGCTGCTCTTGAAGAAAACCCCTGAGAAAAGTGACGGCAGCGTGGTCCGTTCACCACAAGTTTACTTCACTAAAATCAGTTTTCTGTACCCTCTTCCAAGTTTATTTCCAAATTCAAATGGCAAACACCTTCTACAAATTCCCTAAGCAAGCGACTTCCCGACCCAAAACTTCCACCTGGCTCAGGACACGTTTCAAAACCAAAGAGCACCATGGCGGTGCCTGGCACAGCTGAGGGGGCATCTCCCATCTGCAAGGGGAGAAGCCCTTCCCCTTCTCCCAGCACCAGGCCTGGCACAGCCATCACCCTCCAGCCTTCGGGGGCACAATTCAGCCCCTGAAGGCACAAAGCCAGCACTGCACCACCAGTCTGGCAGTTCTGAGACCCCTACAAAATGCTTCTACTACTCAGAAGTCACTATATAAATTTCCATTGCTGTGAGCATTACCCAGAGGAAAGCGGCAGCAACCACAGCTGAGTACTACCTGAAAGAATTTCAAAATGCGTTTTGGACAGTAAAATACTTCATTTAAATCTGTTTTGTCAACAAAATGTCTGAAATCGGTCCATCAGAGTGGGCAGTTTCCAACCTCAGTTGGCTATTTTAGAGCCAGGATCTGGTTTAAGCTGGTTGTCTGAAGCCTCCGGACAATTTGAGGGAGCAGACAGGACGCCCAGGACAAGGCAGCCCTGGGAGCTCGGCAACACTGAGACTTCTGCTCTGCCAGCACATCTTCCCAGCCCCCTCAGTTAATCTGGCCCAGTCAACCAACAATCGAATTAAAAATTAAGTCCTATTTTTACAAAAAATTATTAACACTAAATTTAAGTTATTCAAGCCATAAAGAACATACAGAACTCCATACAGAGTGTACAGAACTACCATAAGCCCTGGTCATCCCGATGGCTGCTTACACAGTAAAGTGATATCTTTATTTTTCATACAGTGCAATAAATCAATACACGCTTGTAGACATCATTATAGAGTGAGTCTTAAATCTAGAAAGCCACTGAGGAATAGCTAAAAACTGTCCAGCCAAAGAACTGCAAAGCACCAGTATTAAAAACTCCCCCATGCCAAAAAGCGTTACAGCGTAAAAGGAAAGTATAAAAATACTTATGTAGTATTGAAAAGTTCAACAGTTCATACCACTGCAACACACTTGACTATCAGCAAGCTTATCTGCACAGCAGTGTCTCTAACTAGCTCGGGTTACATCAAAGATCAACTCTTTTCCCACTTGCCTAGTGTCAGATGCTGGCTCCAGCGCTCCACCATTCTATGGCATCATTCAGTGCCTCAATGAAATAAGTGAGTCTATCTCGAATTAACAGCTCTGGCCTCGCTCAGTTTAAAACATGAAAGACCCAAGTTTTGCAGCTGAAAATCCTAGTTTTAAACTCTCTTGTTATAAATATTTAGCACGCCTGAGCTGAGAAGAAATTTCCTCTCCTTAATATTCAAGGGTGAAGACTTGTAGGAGAAACATGAGTAATGGGTTGCTCACCATTTCCCAGCTACGGAATCGAAACCATCAGTGGTTCCAACAAGCTCCAGCGTTTTGCTCTGCTGAGTCTGCATCAGCTTTTCCAGTGAACAGAGTAGTTAGAGGCTACAGTACATGACCAAATCAAAGCACTAACGGCATCTGCAGAGCCAGTTATTGCACATATCTTGATTTTCAAAAATTCAGACTCAAAAAGATCATTCCTAGGTCTGTTGAATATGGCTCACTTGTAAAGTCTGGCAAACACGTAGCATTCTGGATCTTATGAACCCGAGCAAAAAATTAAGAAGAGCAAGAACAGCCTTTACAGTCTTAATGAAGTATGTTTTATTCTTGATCTCACTCTACAGAAAATGTGTTTCTCAATGAAGAAAAAAAAAACTTTAAAGTCCAGGAAAGTGTCAAGATAATTAAACAAGTATATGAAAATTATTTGTGAAAAAACCTAACATGAAAGAATGACTCTCAACAATATAGTTTCCTGATACAGTCCTCTTCCATTCTTAAATACAATCTCTGCATACTCTTATGTACATAATTCTCTCAGTCTACACAATTACCAAAGGCAGTAAATCAAGGGAAGATCCAGGTTTTATGTCACAGCTCAAATCAGATTCATTTTGTTGTGCTTCATATACTTGTCCTCCAGAATTAGTCATCTGTCCTTTTCAAGAGTATGATCTTGATTGTGTGTCCACTCCTTTTCTCCTTATGAATTCTGAACTTTTCGAATACTCCTGAGTTCCCCTGAACTCAGTTCTCCTTTCAGACTCCATTCTCAACTCTGATACTATTTATTTCCACTAATATTCATGAGAGAATTGGAATTAGAATTGCATTGCATAGAAATTCAGATTTCTAAGTCACTGTTCCAGGATACCTGAAAACCCAGGCATCCAGCAAATGTACCAGAGAGATCAAGTTCATGTTTTTAATGTATTTCTTACTAATATTTAAAGATTTCAAGCAGTATCATCTTACTTTCATTTGGTAAAGTGTCATTTTGTCTATAGCATTGCACTAAAACAGTCAGATTTTTGACAGACTTATTTCAACTTCTTGTATTATAATTTCTGAGAGAATTATTATTTAATCCATTTTCCAAAACTTTTAATCCCCACATTTATTGGCTGCATTGTGTAAAACACTATTGCTCATCCTTCATGAATGATTTCAGAACTGTTATTCATCAAGGGAGTGACGACTGAAAGGGTAGCCTATCCCTTCGGTGAGAATAAGGACAGGATTTGAAAATTTAGTGCAATTTTAAACTTCCCACTAATATTTGCTATTACAGTGTAAGGGGATGTATTTTTCAGGCATCTTCAGAAGATAGGTTACCTTTAGCCTTTATTTCGTCCTTTCTACAGACACCCTTGCAAGGTGCTCCTATAAGCCAGTGAGCTGTAAGCATATAAAAATAAGGTATTCAAAGGTACATATATTTAAAGGGCAGCTGCTCCTTCTGCTTCATTTGCATCTTATTAATAGGTTTCTCAGGCTACAGCTTATGTCATACTACTAGTAGATACTGTCCTCAGTGCCTCTATATTTTAAAGCTAATCTCCTCCACATCTGGCCTTCAGAGATAAGCATGCTGATCTCAGCTCTAAATGCCTTCTTTATCTTATTAAAAATATTGAGACTAACTTGTCCTTTAATATAGCCCAATAGTCCTCCTTTATTTGGCAATGAATGTCTACTTTGGAGATAAGTTGTTTGACTCTAAATTGACAAACCTGAGTGTCATCAAGTGCTAATTACAAATAATTTACTACTATCATGTCTCCTTTCAACAATGAAACTGAGCAAAAATACTTCTGAAAGCAAAAGTGCTGTCTTTGAAATGCTTATGAATTGTCTGAATAGATGACAATAACACTTCTTACTCAAAATTAGAGATCTTCACCATGTAATTGTTACCAGATACAGAATTCAGAAGTTGTGTTTTGTGAATAAAGTGTTTGTTTCTGTGCTGTGTGTTTACTTCAGCTGCCTGTTATTTCTTGTCTTTAAAGGTGGAACTTTTCCCTCAGGCTTAAGTCATGCACCTTAACTAACATAGCATCAAAGATAGGAAATGTAAGACACAGCAGAGGTTATTCATCCCCTGAATACATCCGTCTATTAATACCTATTTTAGAAAAGTGTCAGCTATTCTCTGTAAAAGTCTGTTTCATCTGCTATAAAAAAAGACGAGACAAATCTGATGTTAACCGATTAAATCTCTGACAAAACAGTTTGTATTAAGAAACTATCCACAATACAACTCTCAATTCTCAGCTAATATTAAATTACAGAAGCAACGCATTTGCTTTCAGAGAACATCCACATTCAAGCATACATATATATGTAGCGTATGAATATAAAACATTCACGAATCTAACCAATGTAACATTAGCTTTGAATATTATTAAACAATTTTATTTCTAAGTAATGCAAAACAAGCAAATACAACAATCACATCAACATCTCTGAGCTGAACTATAAACATCATATGTTATCATTTGTAAGCGAAACTAGCACACTTGGTACACCAACTGATAATTTCAAGAAGTTAATTTCAATTGTTGACATTTTTATTGATCACATTGATGCTGAGTGAAGGTAAATTACATGAGCAGTGGAGCTCAGTTATACAGTAATTCAATACAACACCACAATAATTATTGATGAGCGCCTGCCTAAAGTAGCACTCTCAGCAAGTTCAATTAGCTGCTTGCCAGTTCTGCCACGGTTTAGGGGACGTATCCTGCACAGCACCTCTGTGACTTCCAGAAACATTTTGCACTGCATTCTGCAAATTCCCTTATGGGGTCCACTTGCTTGCTCTGCATTTCATCTTAAGACAACAGTAGGTTTACTGGCAACTTCAAAACGTTTCTGTAACTATTTTTATGGCCTCAGTAAAACACAAATCAGTTTACCACTATAAGTTTTCCTTAGATCATTTAAAAATATTTTATTTTAAATGAGACCATATGACTACTTCCCTTCCAAGGACATTTGATAGAGCTGCTAATGTAAGTGAACAGTGCTGAATTGAGGAAAAGGCAAAAACAAAAATAAAGGTAGATTAAGTACAAACATTGAGAAAACAAAATAAAAGCACATTTTTAAGTATGTAATGTGGCCATATAACTTGATAGTGTGGAGATATGAAGAGTTCCTCAGAGCATCTAGTGCACTGCCCCATAAAGTACATGCAATTATATTTCACCCAGATAGCTTCCAGTAATCCCAAATATAAAATGGGTTCAAACACTAAGATTCAGCAGAAGCCATTTGACACCAAAAGTAAAGCTGTTTGTCAACAGCAACCCAGGTTCATCCTCCATCAAGGAACTGAGCAGAAGAAATACGTACAAATAATCCCAGATAACAGATGAACACCCAGGCTGCAACGCTGTGCTTTTGATGCTTATAATTCCCACGTAAACACATCACGGGCTTCCAATCTTTCTAAACAAAAGTTCAGTTTAATGTAGATGAGCAAACAACATATAAAACAGGAATCTAGGAGAGAAAATTTTCCAAATTTTTTTCAGATAATTCTTCCTTTTGTCCACTTTCTGAGGCCAATTCCAGCTGTTGCGGAAGGAATGCAATGCAAAAAAAAAACCTTCAGAAAAATCCGATGCTGAACATCACGCATTCCTTCAGATACAGTCTATCAGGCTTCCAAAATAAATAATTTCCTTCTCTCAAAAACAATAAAATATTCATTGAGCTTATCTTTCCCAAGTGTCTTGAAGTGTCACTGCTTGAACCTTAAAGATCAGTATGACAGGAGAATGTTCAAGCAAAACCCAAATTGACTTGTTTGATGATAAGTGGGCATGACAGATCAGGTAAGTAATTTAAGCAGTGAGAGATGTTAACACAGCATGTAGCAAAAGCATTCTGGTCTCACATGGTCACTGCAGCTTTTCATATTGACACAATAACCACTAGGGGATTTTTGCAGAAATGCTATCATTAGTTTTCCTTCCTTTGCACCATAATATTCTAAATTAATTAGGAAAATCAGTTGTGTAAGAATGGACTACCCAATGCATTCCTGCCAATGCATTCCATTCGGGCCACTGGGTACTTCCTAAACAAAACCCAGCATGATCTTTAAATAAAATCAGGTGCCTGAAACAGTGTTGATTTTTTTTTTTTTTCCTTAATTTTGCTTAGAGAGACTCTCTGGTACCAAAGATTTAAGACAACTGATTTATTCCTCAAATCCAGTATGATTGCAGGAACAAGACATAGTAGGGACATTATCTGCACAGCTGAGCAAGAAAGAGGATCTACAGAAACGTGATTCTGCAGCTGTAAGCCAGTCAGCCTAACCTCAAGTTCCCAGAAAGATGGAGCAAGTCTTCCTTGATGCCATGTCCAAGAACACCAAGGACCACAACTTGTTTGGGAATGGCCAACTTGAGCTTAACAAAGGCAAATCTTGCCTTCTAAGATGAAATGTCATGCTTAATGAACAAGGAGAAAGCAGCTGATATTTTACTAGGACTTTGGCAATGCTATCAACAGCCTCCCCTAGTCTCCCTTCAGCCAAGCTGGTGAAACACAGGTTGCAAAACACGAGTATGGGTGTAAAACAGGCCGCATCTATAAGGCTCAAAGGGTGGAGCAGCTGTTCAGTGGCACCTCAGCAGCCCGAGAAACAGACCAACGAGCACCTCACGAGGCACAACAAGTCCTGCAGCCTGGGCACCACGGCGAGCTGGGTGCAGCGGCTGGAAAGCAGCTCCGGGAAAAGCACCCGGGAATCCTGCTGGGCAAGGAGCTGGAGGGCAGGCAGCAGCAGGAACGTCCAGCCAAGGCAGGGAATGGCACACGGGGCTGTGGTGGCACCTCCAAGACCAGCCCGGTTTTAAAGACTTTGCTTTCAATGCCTGTCTTTCATGGTTTTGTAAATTGTATTCCGTACATGACTAGAATGTAATCCTTGTGGGTTAATATTACAACTGGTAGTAGTTTTCAGCTAATGATTTTTTTCTTCCGCACTCATTTGCATTTCTTTCACATATTTAAACTTCTCATGGATTTTCATTTAAAAAGAAGAAAAAAATGTAAGAAGATAAAACACATAACAATTGTAACACATAAGAATTGCAACACATAACCCCTGTTCATACTATATTACTTCAACAGAATAAAAGCCAAAAATAATTGGCATCAGCAAAGATTTCAGATTTAAAAAGAGGGAGCACAATACATTCCTTGTGTTATTCCTCTGTACTGTACTGGGAACTCTGTAATATTCCATCATTACAAAATGTGCTTGTGAAAGATTATAAAAATAGGCAAACAAAATAAAGACCAAAACACTCAAGCTCAGAACACACAGTGCACAAAGTACATTCCCATTATATTTACCCAGTCATTAGCTGTCTGTTTGCATTGTATATGGGGAAGTGCAAAGTAAACGAGAAAGCCTGCTTGCGTAGTCGCTGACATCAGTACTGTAGGGTTATTAGACACTGGACAACCTTTAGCAAAAAGCGTTTACGGTTTGAAATCTTCTTAAAATAACAGATACGGATTTACTGTGAGAACCGGAGATAGTTCTAAGCCCTCATTGCCCTGTTTTCACTAATTAACACACTGCTATGGTGGGCACAGTCCCAGGCATTGCATGACAGAGGTAGCAAATGTTGATGCCTTCTGCTAACGTAACACCCTTGAATTTCAATATATGATAATTTAAAACCCATAAACACAGAGTACAAGATGATGTATTCCTCTTAATTAAGAGCCATTATCTGCCTCCCATGCCCATCTCCAAGGTAAGCAAAACTGGAAGGAAAAGTGGCCATGGCTGTGAAAATATCCCCAAGATCTGTTAATGATCTAGAAAGCTGCAGCTCACATTGCCAAGTGCTAATGAGAAAGCGGGAAAAATAGCCCAGAAGAGCAGTAGCACAAACACATCCTTTTCAGCCATAAAGAAACTCTACAGGAATAATTTACTATGATCTTTAGCACTGGACACAGACATGACACTGTGGCAGAATGGCTACCCTAAACCTGTGCTTTTTGCAAGCATCATAACAAAACAGTAAGAAGGAAGCATGCTTGCACACAGCTTCCAAAAATTAGTTTTTCCTATTATTTCTTATTATCCAAAAAATGTTTTGTCAAAATGCACAGGAAAAAACAATCACCTATATGAGAAGCTTAATGCAATAACTGGCATGATTTTCCATGATCAGTAGCATACTAGCAGTTCAGCGTCATTCATGTAACTTAATCCAGTAGAAATCCTGGGAAGAATGAAGCTTTCCTCCCCAAAAGTGAGGAATCCTTAATTTACAGTTAAGGATAAAATGAGAGGAATTCTTCCATTTTGGAAGCACATCAAAACATTTCTTTCGATGTTTATTTTCCAACTTGAAAACTGCCAGTACAATCTGCAACCATATTTCTCAGCTCTTTTTCCTTCTGATTTGTGTAGGTTCCAGAAAGCACAAACATTGCCACTTCATTCAGAGGAGAAAAAAAGGCTTGTTGCAATATGATTGCTTTTAATCACTTCAGCTGTAAAGACAAAATTAATAGTAATTTGAAAACTCTTTATATCAGCCATCTTCCTCAACTGCTTCATGTTTTTAATATACTTACTGTTAATTAATTATGGCAAATTTAAAAGAACATAGATTAGAAAATTTTGCAACTGACTAAGGAAAGCAACAATGAATGTGTAAGATGCCTAAGTGGTGGGGCTGCCTGGAATACAGCCAGGAATTTGCCTTTATGCCTTTGCATAAACTGTCAGAAGGAATAAAGCTATTGCACAAAAAAAAAAGCTATTTCCAAGCAAATTCTTCAGCATTTGAAGCAGCTGCAAACGGCATTTCTTAAAGAAAACCACGGGGTTTCCTTCTAGCCCTCAAGAGATATCAAGGTGGGAGGGAGAAGATACCACCTCTGGTTTTTATTCAAAATGATGCTGCTGTGCTTTATTCAAGTTAACACATTTGTAACCTTAATACCCAGTGTGACTCCAGTCAAGCCAATGGATTTCTATTAGAGGAGATTTTAGTTCTGACAGAGGAAGGGTTTGGGGCATTTTTTGTCCTGTTGTTTGTGGCTGTTCAGGTTGTACTTTCCCTCTCAGGGAGCAGATGCTTCTTATCATTCTCTATGGATACATTACACATGGATTTAGTAAAGTTACAGCTATTGGAAGAGTCTTGGCTCCCTTTGCTTGTGATGAAGAGGAAAGTCAACGAAAGGTATAATACACGTGCTTAATTCTATCACCACAATTGAATAGCTTGCCACCAGCAAAACAATCTGTACATCCAGAAACAACGGCCTTTTCTAATGTTATCCCATGTTTTTAGAGCTCTTGAGTCTTTCTTCCTGATCATTTCAGAGCAGCATTTTGTGTTCACTCTCACTGCAATACTGGCTGTGATAGTAGTGTTGTCACATTCAGTCAAGAATAGAAGTAACCTATGCATTGGCCCTTCCATATCTCATAATTTCCTTCAGCCTTGTTTTGAAACACTGCAATCACTGCCACTATTTATATGTCTCTCCATGCTATTTAACCTTCACTACCACAGAAGCAGGACCAGATTAAGATTCACACTACACAAGGTCTGACAATTAGCACTTGTACCTCTCATTTTCTAAAGTGCCAGAGAATTCATCACTTGGTGGGCGCTGGGCTCGTGACTGAAGCTGCCATGGTACCTGTTTGCTTGCAAACAGTAATTACTTCCACAGGTGTATTTTTAGCAGAACTCCCAGCTACTGACTCCGAGTGGGACAGTATGCAGAACCACATCCCACAGTAAAACACGGGAACATATGCAACTAAACAGCCTTTTTTTTAATTTTCAGAAAATATTTTAAAATGTCAGTGAAGAGGGCTCATTTTTATAGTATAAAATATAGGCACAATTAATATTTTTCAGGGCTGATTAATGAAAAACTACCCACATAATTATAAAATTGTGTAGCCTGTAAACTTCAATAACAAATCAAAACTCCATTTTATTTAACACCCTAAAACTGTTTCATTTAAGATATTCTGCAATTTTATTTAACTACTGGGCTACAGTCAGGTTAGTGAAGAGATTTTCTTTCGCGACACATTTGTATGCTCAGAAATACATTTTATTCTGATCATCGTGTCAGTTACAAGCAACTTCCAATAGCATATTTTTCCTCCTTCTTTAAGTCAAATAGCAGCATGTATTACCACAACTCAGACCAGAAGTTCACTTTTGCAATATGAAGTTGCTTGGCTGCAAGAGTTTCAACAGTTTTCATAGTATAACTCTACTACGTATCACTATAATTCTGTATTCCACTTAATACCCCATATTGGTTTTATTCCTGGAAATTCCTGGCAGCTAATTTTATTATGCCATCTAGAGTGTATTTAGCTGTGGTGTTCAGAAGAAGCAATAATGAGTAATAGCCTCACCATGGGATCAGAGTGGAGCTTTAATTGTTTTTGCTTACTTTTCCTTAGACTGTACACATTAAATACAAAATATAGGATCAACAGAAAAAGGATTATTTTACCAGAGCGGATATTCCACTGTCCAACAAATGTTCTGTGCATGGTAGAGATTATTACATCTGCATCTTTTAGCTAAATCAATTCCTGAAAAAGCAATATTTGTAACCACAGGAGGCAAAAACTACATACTCACATAATCACAGAAGTCAGACAACTTGCTGTAATTTAAGTCATTAAAAGGCACACAACCCTTACATGTGAAAACTCAATTTAGTAAGGAAAGATGCCTGAAACAGTCATAATTCGCAGCTATCCTTTTTCACAGGCCATCCCATCTACTAATAATGCTTGCTCTGGGGCAATTTCAGCCCACAGGTGAGGAAATAAATCAGAGAGAAGGGAATGAAAAGTAATTTTTATTCCCAATGTTAACTTTATTCTTATTTCAAAAGGAATTCTCAATATATTAGCATAATAGATTTCTGTACATATTAGCATAATACGTGGGCAAGCCAAGTACCAGCCTCTGTCCCTGGGAAGCCGAATTAAATAATCTCATTTGGAAACCATGAAACACACCACTGTCAACCATGAAAGCGCTGCTGTCTCAGAAGAAATAAGATACTCCCAAAAGTACAATCCATATTAAGAGAATATTTTAAACAGAACAATTTCATATTTTTAAAGCACTCTAAATTTAAAAGATGTTCTCAAGCCAAGTAAATAAAAGGGCATACATGCACACAAAACCTAACTCGGTTTCAGTCACACAGTGACTGCATAAAAACCTGATCTCTCTCAGAAAGTACCTTGCTGATTATTTCAGTTAGTTTAGAAAAGCTTCTTTATAGAGCTTTGAAATGCTGGCTCTGCCGAAGTTAACTAATGACTTGTTGATCTCTGTGGGTCAATTATCCTTGAGCAGAAAACTTTGACACAGACAGATTAATACCAGTTACTAATGTCACTGGCATGAAGTTGTGATGGTTCTTTCCTTTATCTTTCAGCACTTTCCTATGAAAAAGTATCACTGTGATTATGTCCTTTTAATCTTATTTCTTAAAATGATTATTTATGGAATATCAACTTTAAAAGTGAGAACCAGGAGATACTTAGATTACCTTTTTCATGTACCTGATAATCATACTGTTTTTCATGAATAAATTCTAAGAGAAATAAACCAGCAGGAATATTTCCGTAAACTTAAGGACGAATGTGAGTTTAAGTCCGTCTAGATATTTAGGTAACCAATTAGTCTAACTACATGTACCATATAAAGAAAAAAAATAGAGCCCCTTTGAAAAGAAAGCCATGCAGGAAAAGGACTGAAAAAAGCAAAACTTCACAATCTCACAAATGACCTTTAAGATCAAAGGTTAAAAAAAATAAAATTACCTTTTCTGATTCTTGACAACAGACTCACCAGAACTACGGCCTATTTTTCAGAGGGCTGTATGATGTCTGTAAATGCACTGCATTGCCTCGTGTAACTTCCAGCAAAGCAAGACACACTAAGAGCTAATTGCA
Source organism: Columba livia (assembly GCF_036013475.1). Lineage (NCBI taxonomy): Eukaryota > Metazoa > Chordata > Aves > Columbiformes > Columbidae > Columba > Columba livia. The sequence goes on along the minus strand of NC_088604.1, from coordinate 35,266,296 downwards.
TTTTTGAAGGACTAATGGATAATGAGTATCTTACTTTCTGCATGTAATTCAAAACCAAGATTCCTCCTTAACCGCTGCTTTTACCTTTTGATGCAGCACAGCTGCAATTTTGATCTGAATCCTTGTGTTGAGGAAACTTGAGTTCTGTCAAAAAATGCTTAACATTTTGACTAATATAGCTTAAGATTTCTCTCCTAATAAACAATAAGCTCTCAATATTCATGTAATGTAAAATACAAAACTATGCAAGATTCTAATATTGCTGAAATCAACAAAACTAGAGAGAGAAAGACCATGATACATTTCCTTTCTAGAAGACCCAGTGACATTCACTTTTTTATAATATATCAATAATATTATTAATAACCCTGTAATATTAGAGTACTTTCTTGGCATTTTCTATGCTCAAAGCCACTGCACTTCTCAAAGATTTACCTATTGTGCAGTAAAACTAATGTTATTGGTTAAACAAATGAAGGTACAAAAAAGCAAAGCACTGCTGTAAAGAAGCTGAGCTTTCCAATTCTCCACATGTGCAATCAGTTAAGGAAGAAAATTAGCAGGTGACACCTAGAGCCAACCAGCCCTTCCATGCACTGAGTTGTAAAAGAAATGGAGTACTGGAAAAACAAAACAAAACACAACACAACAACAAAAACACCTTCAGAATGAACTCTTAATTTCACTGACTTCATCACCTGGGCCTACGCTTTCACTCTGGGTGACTTAAGAGCCAAGCCCATAGCACCAGAGACACATGGGGAGGGAGGGGATAACAGTATCCAGACACTGGCTCTGGAATCTCAGCAGTTTGAATGTTTTATCACCTCCTTGCCTATGAGTTAGGTATTTTTTAATGCTGCCTTTAGTAGAGAGACAGATTTTATCTATATTGCTTCCAAGTCTGCAATACCCTAAATCTAGGAGAGCACTTTCTTCAAAACGTACTGGAGACAGTACTTTTTCACCAAGCGAGAGGAGAGAGCGAAACACTTCTCACTTCCATCCAAGGGGATAGTTGCACTCCTCGGCCATCAAAGTTACTGCACAGCTACTCATTTGTCCATGCTTAGTGCTTCAGCAAAACACAGCTGAGTGATCTGACCTCACTTGCCGTGGCACAGACAAAAGGCACTTCATTCAGTCATGACAGGGAGCAAAATATCATTTCCAAGCCAGTGTACCTTAGGAACAATTCCAGTTACACAGATCAATCTTTCCAGAAACAGAAACTTCCACATATAGATTAATAAAAGATGGTTTTGGCTCTTTGTAGAGAATATGTTCCAGTTTTGAAGGCTGTTTTATCAAATGGCTGCTTCAGTGTTTGGCACCATGGCAGCAGACCTTCATTTCTGACTCACTCATGTCTAACGTTAAATCCTCATCGGTTTTTCCTCCTTGTGAGAAAACTGTCAGCAGAATGTTTTGCGCCATGTGTGCCTATAACTTCATTTCATGCTTAGATGCTCACTGTTAGGCGTGGTAACAGTAACAAACATTTCCAGTGGGATGCAGACAGATGCCTGCACTGCTACTGCTCTTTCCATAAAGCTGCCTGTCAAAATCCCACTGTGACAGCAAACACAGCACAACTGTTGACACATGAAGCATCACAGGCACTGCCTATATACAGCATATGAATCATATCTACAACTAGAGTAACTCACTTTTATTCTCTTATGCTGGCGTTACAGTATGTAATAGACCTTTCTCTAGCAGTCTAAAGTGTCATGGCAGGTAAGGCCATAGGAAGAGAGGGACACTCAGGGCTCTCTCCCAGTGTTGTTATTCTTCCCATGTAACTGACTGAAACTAGCTATTTACTTTTGCTCAGGAACTTATTCTGGGTTTACATCTGTTAGAATTTTTAATTGGTTTTAATCACTTTTGAAGCTCTTTAATTATAGCTTTTTAACTGCTAGATCCCTATATGATAGCAATGAACATGCACCCACATACATGCAAAAGGACCATTGGACAAAAAAAAAGACTATTCCAAAATCTCTTCTTCTGTGCCTGTCTGAATTATCACATGGAAGCTCAGCACCGCCATGACTTATCCTACAATCATATGTCCAGATTTGAGACTTTAATCCAGGGTGACACTTGGGCACAGACAAGCTGTGTCTGTCCCCAAAAAGCAGGCAGATCCCTTTTCAAAGACGTGGCAGAAGCTGCTAGACTGGTGTTTCTTAGGCAGTAGAACTGCAGCTTCCATTTTCTCTTTTTATTAAAGCTCTAAACATGGCCAGTAGCAACAGTATCAAATTCATGGAACTCTGGAAAGGTGCGGAAGCACAGAAGAGTTCAGGAGGCTTTTCACATCCTCTCCTATGAATACATTCAGCACAGACTCAATCTTGTGTGCACATAAAATGTCAATAACTACACACAGTTTTATATGCCTTTTACATATTAATTAATGTAAACTTATAAGAAAATAAAAAGCTATGTTCATTATCTATAATATTTTTAAAACTTCAGTGAGTCATTAACATACTTCTCTACTTTGTGCTATATTTTCCCTCTATTCTGCACGGATTTTTATATGCCACCAACCACTCTTCTCCAGTCACGCTACTCTGAACTACATCTGTTGCTCTAAACGGATGATCTCTCCAGATCATTTCTAATGGCCATATCAAAATATAAAAGGCCAGGAGAAAAACAGAACAATATGCTTTAATGAATCAACACTTTACAATCCCAAACCAACCCACTAAAGTAAATTAAGTAAATAGAATAAGCTACTTAGTGTCTGCTCCAAAGAAGTAAACCTAACATAATGGGGCAACTAAAAATTTCCACATCATTCTTTATCTTGGCTTCCCAAGGTGCCTTAGCACATACTAAGTTGTTCTACCTGTGGCAAATAAAGGATTCTAGCATCCCACTTAAGTGTTTTGAGAAATGATACCAAACCTTATGTAACTTCAACCACCCAAGAAGATGCTGTAGCCCTAAAGCACGGAAAACTGGAAGAAAGGTCATTACCTCACTTCTACAGGGAACTCCTGGGCACACCATCATAAATTGCTGTTTAAAACTCCACTTACTTAGAGTTCTAAAGCAATTCGTAACTCAGTTGGAAGATAATGCCAAACAAAACAAAGCAAGTTAAACACAGTATTGTTAGGTTTTCAAGCAGAAGTTAAATATCCCTGAGTTAGTAATTACTTTGCAGAGTTGTCTTTTTCTAGAGTCCTGCTACAGATCATCTTTATCAGACTAGAGTCACAGTTTCAAATCACTGTAAAGCCTATTAAAATGGGAGGAATTTTCTATATTAATTTGAATTAAGCAAAAAGTTGACTATTTGAGATGGTACAATACAAAGGCCTGCTCAGTAACAGCTTTAACATTTACCCAGAATTACCATAAGAATTGCTTTAGTTTTCATGTTCTCCTAAATCATCATTAGTTATGTTTACATACCAGTTAAAAATGCTGATGTTATTGAACTATAATATGGTATTTGAGATTGAAGTGGAAAAATATCACCACATTACAGACCAGAAAACATAGGATACACAATCCATAGAAGGTTTTTTGCCCTCCTCACTATTTAGAGTAAAACCTTCTCATTTCTATCAGAAATGGGCAATCAGAGACACAATGTTAGAATCACAACATGGTTCTAATCAAAGCAGTTTGAACTATATTTTTTAAAACTGTACATTACACTAAGTATAAACACAAAGTATTTCCTCCACCAAAAGAGCAATTTCTAATAGCTAGAAAGATGAATATGCAAACAGGGGAAGAGTGCATAGGGAAGACAAAATTTTAATTCTGCCTCAATGCTCATGTTTTTGGTGTTTTTCAGAATTAGTGTATGGAAGGCGAAACACATTGTTCAAAGTTACAAATCACAATGAATGAACATGGATACATCAGCAGGACAATGATGCTGGAGTTCAGCCTCAGGCATATGAATATTTGCATGCGAAATTAAATATCCCAACATGGAAAAACTGTCCTCAGAAAATACACTGAGAGCATACTTAACACCATACACTTGACTGATTAAGGTGAATCCAACACCAAACTTGTTCAGGAGCCAAAACTTTTGATTTCGCTGAACCACAATGACTCTCTGCGTATTCTGCCGCTTTACCACTTTGTATTGTTCTGGTACAAACCCCTTGTGCCTCTTCAAGAATTTGCATAAGAAATGAAAAGGTACTGGGCTGCACACTTGTCTATCCCACCACTACAGGAAAACCAGTTCAAACAGGAGAAGACAAATGGGGTTCGATGCACCTGCAGAAATGCTGCTCCCTGCCTAACAGACAGCACAGCTTAAAAAGGACAGGAGAAGGCTATTTTGCTTCAGTACCAAAAGCATTTACTCATTATATTACTTGAAAATAAGCAACTCAATAGAAAGTATACAAGTTATTTGCCAAACTCTTTTCTCAGTTTAATGCTTTCCTAAGACGTGCCTGATCTATCCAAGTATGGCCTGCCACCAATGTCTGTGTGAAGGGACAGGCCATCCCCAGTTGCCCGTGCCCTTGAGCTTTCCCTGCTCCATCCACCACGAGCTGTTTCCTGGCACGTGTCTGTCATCCCACCCACCCTTTCTGTCTGAGAGCAGCAGCAAAGCTGGTGTGTACAGCACACTCCCAGAAGGCAGCTGTCTATACTCACACACCGTAATGGCCCCTCCAAACCTTACAGGTGGCCTTGTTCTCTCAGCTATTAAAGACTCCTAATGAGGCAGAACTTACTGTCCCTCTCCTCTCTGTGCCTATGGAAACTGCCAAGCTCCCGTCTCATTCCTGCCACTGCCTCTCCAGAGGAAAAAAAAAAACAAACAGCTTTAGTTCCTGCCAGCAGTGAGGATTCTCCCATGGTACAGAGGAAAACCTTACTCCAACCCATAATTTTTAGATGGAACAGACCTAAAGCCAAGTAGGCAGGGTGCACTCTTGCTGTGGAGAAACCCATGTCCAAATCAGTGCCAGTGGGATTCAAGCTTGGGTTAATTATTTGCCATCAGAAGGACGTGGCTGGCAAAACATTGCCTGCAGAGCTGGCAGCTGGACTATCAGTCTGTGTTCTTTCTCATGCAGGGAATGAAACTGTCCCCAAAAGCAAGAGGAGCGAGGGTGCCTGGGCAACACCACGGCTGGGACAACTCTCAGCACACATGCCCACTACTGCATGAACCTTTTCATTAAGTGTTTCAAAGAAGCTGAGGAGACTTCAACAAATGAATAAGACATTTTGATTTTTGTTGTGTCTAGAGATGGGACTAATTGGACATGTAAACACTCTCTGTTTACAACTTCAGAGTGCGTTTTGGGGCAGACTTAATAAAAATCCACCATGATCTCTGAGCACTTCATTTTCCAACTTTTATGTTATTTTAGGAATTGAGAGTTGTTTGCTTGTTTAAAGAAATATATCTGGGAGTTTTACACAGTACAGACAGATTACTGTGTGTCCTGTTAACTATTTGGCTATATTCAATTCCTCAAACCATTTTTCTTTTCTCAGTACGGAATTTATTCCAACCTAGAGGAACACGATACTCCCTTGTAGCCTGAACTGATAACACATGCCACTATTATAATGATTCTTCCTTTTGCATTTTAGAGATTTTTTTCCTTTCTATGTCAATTAAAAAAAAGTATATATGAAGTCTCATGAGTAAATTGGACTTTAAGGCATAATATCAAACAAAACCTCTTAGAAGTCCATTCATCGTGTGCTGCATTTCTTATTGGTATAAAACAAGATTTTCTTATTGGTCCTATGTATCGGAACATGAGACAAGACAAAAATTAAGATACTTCCACACAGTGGAACTGTATAATAAGAGACTTCAGTGTAACACCCAGAACAATTTTGGCCTCAGAAAGTTTGTATGGAGAAAGTACAGGCACCACTCTGTAAGCAGGCATTGTTTATTAGATTTTTGGTTCCTTTTTGGAAGTGATACGCATTCAGAAAAATACCCCCTCTGCCAAACAAACACAAGCACCAAATCCCTCCAGCTGAGCTCCCAAGCTCCAGGTGCTGAGCAGGGAGGGCACCGGGGAATCACACAAGCACTGAGGGCCTGAGGTCTAAATGGGGGCGCTCAGTGGAGTACAAGGCATAAAGCTTGTTCTTCTGCTTACAAAACAAAACAGAAAATCTCAAATGTTTATTCCTGTATCCAGGCTCTTTAGGAAGCTCTTCAAGATACAGAAAAACTCTTTATTTGATAATTAGTATAAAACAGTCACATTAAATTCATAAGTCAAATTTCTAAAATGGAAGATAATTTTTTAATCTTGATTTTACTGAACAATCCTGTATCACTGGTGAGCCTTACTTTTTGAACATTTTTTGTGGAATATACACTTCAGCTTTTATTGATAAATAACACTGCTTTATTTCCTTCAAGAAATCTTGGGTTTGTAACATTTTGCCTATTGACTTTTATTTTCTACATTGCTTATCAAAATATGCTGATGGCATTCTAATACTATGTAAGACTTCAATTCCTGTCCAATATGAGCCTTAGGGCTATTTGCTTTAAATATCCATATTGCCAAAATAACAGAATGATTTTTTTGCTGTTCAAACTTTTTTTTGTCATGGCAAATTCTTTCTATGGCAACCTGTGTTAGAATAAAATTGCTATGAAACTCTTACATCTTTGAAAGGCATTCCTAGACATACCCACTTTTTCCTGAAATGCTTCTTACAAAAATAGCTCATCTAATAGTTTCTCCTAATGTCACAAGCTAGCAGGAAACTACACCACTTACTGGAGATTAAGCCTTATTTTGCAGCAGCAGGAGGAGATCTAAAGCAACACCAGTCCAAACAGACAAAGATTATTATATCAAATTTTTAGACACATAGCTGAAGAATTGAAAATAATAAGATAATGTAACTCAATCTTCAGAAACAGGTTATTTCATTGAATTTGCTGGCACCTATCCTGTGATTAATATTAATTTTTTGGAAGACTGAAACCCAAAAGCTATTTGTTTCAGTCTTACTTGACATCTCTCTCAAAACTGTGTAATTCAAAATGTTTTTAATGAAATATGAGTGAGCATTCTTCACATAGCCATATTTTCAGACATACCCAAATTTCAAAAACTCTTTCCTAATACATTATGTACAAAGTATAAGTGTTTGTAATTGCATATTGAAAAGCCACCTACTTTTAGAAGAAAGAAAAAGTTTCATTTAAGTCCTTCCTAAAACAGGATCTGAGAATTATTTTCAAATCTGATGTGTTGCTTAGACCATAATAAAATTCAAAAAACATTCAGTGTAAGTTTAGCTGTCTAATATTTTATAACCCAGCGCAAAAGACAAGTAATTTCAAAATAATATTAAGAGATTACGATAATTACTTTTTAAAGAAAAAAATATTGCCTTTGAGTTAGTTCTAGGTGAGCCTTTCAATAATGACTCATTGCTGAAACCTAAACCTTTAGCATCTGCAGCACTCTTTCAAATGATGATGGTGGGTTACTGCAGGATTACAGCTTTATGTTTGGATTCCTTCCGCCCCTTACACTACCAGCTCAACAGAAATGCTCCACTCAGAAGGAACTCTTGTTTCTACAAGAGATCAATAAAGCTACACTCAAAGGTCATCACTGTAAAAGCAACCTAGAATAATCATCTCTTCATTTGCAAGAAAAAAGCAAGGCATCACAACTTAAATTGAAACACTGATGACACAGTAGCAGCTATAAATAAAGAGATCTGATAAAACCACATCAACCATGAAAGACCTCTAAAATCAAGGATTAGTTCTTCATGCAACTGAGTTCATTCTCCCTTGTAGAATCTATTGTTTCACAGTCTCCTACTGAGTCTTGCTGTTCTTTCTGAAATTGTGCTACACCATCATCTTCATTGTGTTGATACAACAAGAATGACAAGGACACATTGGGATCGCAAGCTGCTGCTCTGGAAGGGAGCTTTCTACCACAGGGGCACTACTGAAAGAAAGCCATGGATTAAACACTGCTTTAATTAGAGAAACAACATGCATACAGGTTGGTCAACCTCACCTATAAGTAGCTCTAGAGCAATAGACACTTAAAAGGTGAAATATTACAAGTTAATTAAAATAAAGTGATTACAAGGTTAACAAAAATGAACAGGCAGAATAATATGACATGCCTTGCATTATCCTGATATAAATTCCTCATCTTGTCAGTTGTAATATGCCTAAGGACTGCTAAACCACTGGAGCTGTACCAACGACAACCAGTTCACCATCTGAGGTCCCCAGTCTCCCCAGTTGCTGGCACCTGCATGTACAAGCCCCCACTCACAGTCCCACTCCAGCTGCTGCTGCAAACGCCCCCTCCTCCTCACCCAGCAGGACACACATGCTGCAGATCCTTGCAGCAACGGGGCTTTGACACTTCAGTCAGTTCACTAGTTTGGACTGACCCTCACCCTCCCCAGCTGTCCCACTCACCGCCAGACATACACCAACAGGTCTCTCCATTGACCCCAGGCCCTGTGGTGTCTCCAGTGGCTGGCTTGGACATGCTGGTTCCTCCAGTAGCCAACTGCTCCAGCTGACACACACATATTCACAGAATGGCTGGGGTTGGAAGGGACCTCTGGACATCACCTAGTCCAACCCACCTGCTAAAGCAGGTTCACCCAGAGCAGCTCGCACAGGATTGTGTCCAGGCATATTTTGAATGTCTCCAGAGAAGGAGACTCCACAACCTCTCTGGGCAGCCTGTCCCAGCCTGTCACCTTCAAAGTAAAGAAGTCTTTCCTCATATTCAGATGGAACCTCCTGTGCTTCAGTATGGCCCCATCCTCATGACATTTACCCTTGAGATATTTATAAAAATTGATGAGATCCCCTCTCAGTCTTCTCCAGGCTGAATAGACACAGCTCTCTTGGTCTCTCCTCATAAGAAAGGTGCTCTAGGCCCTTAATCACCTCCGTAGCCCACCACTAGACTCCCTCCAGTAATTCCTTATCAGTCTTAAACTGGGGAGCCCAGAACTGGACCCAGTACTCCAGATGCGGCCTCACCAGGGCAGAGTAGAGGGGGAAGTAACCTCCCTCAACCTGCTGGTCACACTTATACATGCACCTATACATGGCTCACTTAACCTACCCCCAGCTACTCCAGCTTGATGTTTGCTAGTGACAGACACCTGCTCCAGCTATCTCTTCTATATATTCTATATCTAAACCACCGTGGTCCTAGACCTCTCCCCAACTTTGGTTCCTCTTCTAGACATCCCATAAATCTTGTATGACTACAAAATGCTCCTCCCTGTATCCCATAGTAAGTCTTAAACTCTGGCAGGCAGCAACCCCCTTCAGTCTGCAGAGTGGTCCAGAGTGTTCCTGACTCCTGGTGCTGGGTATTCCCACGCTGGTCCATGGGGCTGAAGCTGAGGACAGCCCTGGGAGGAGCTGGGTTGGGGGCCCCATGTCCCAAACTGGGTTACTGGGGTTCCCCTGCCTGCTGCTGTGCCTCTGGGCTCCTTTGCATGAGTGTGCAGAGATGAGCCTTTTATCACACAACAACATAAGCTACTCCTGTTTACTTCTTTCCCCCCTCTCATCCCTCTTTGAAAACATCATGTTCTTTCTTTTTTTTTGTTCTTTTTTTTCTCCCCTCAGGGACACAAATACTGCATTTACATTTTTTTAATATTACTTGTGAATAATGTACTGACCATTTTCACACCTAATGCGTTATTATTTTGAAAGTGACATCTCAGTAGGCCCTTCTCCAAGGCTTCTCAAACTGTGCTCCAACTGTATGCCTTAAGAAGTTTAGTGCCCTCTCTGCTGAACATGACAGTTTTGCAAGTTTTTATACAGCATTTAATCAATATGAAGTATTAACTGTACCTGCACTGAATTTACCCTGCCATCTGTTGCTCACTTCAGAATACCCATTAAGATCATATATGAAACATCAGTACAAAGGACAAAGTTTAACTGCACCACTTTGTCCTGTTCTTAGTTTTATTGAGAAATCAGAGTAAATGACCACTTAATGTAATAACATTTTGCTTTACAATATTCTGTATTTGACACAGAACAAATCTTATTTAATATGCTCTCCAAACGCTGTTTTTAGTCTCGCAAATGCACAAAGAAAACTGTTCAATATAGTTTTCTCCTATAGTTCATGAGTGAAAGCCATTATTTCCAACCATACTATTTGCCTTGAAGTGTACATCACCATGAAGTGTCTGTGACAGGTAACTTTTTAAATAACCTATGTACTTTTATTCACCTTGTTTCTATGAAGAGAGACCTCACAGCAAGGATGGAATAACAATATGGAAACTAACCATCTAATCCAACTGAACACACTTCATTGAAGTCTTATTACTTCCATGTGTAAGAAGAAACTAAAGCCAACTGCAATCCCCAATTTTTGGCATTCTCAGTATGCACTGTATCCAGCAAAAAATAAAAAAAATTCATTTTTATTTTTACTGAACAGTGATATCAGACATATGGACTTAACTTGATCATTTAGAGATCAAGTGTTTTAACTGGATAAAAAAAGCAAGGACTTTATTACGCCTAAAGCAATCCTGTTGTTTAAGAAGTTGTAATGCTTTGTAAATATTATTCTAATCTCTCTTGCAATCTCTTAGAAATAACTGGTATCAAAATTTTAGTATGCATGGTAAAAGGCAAAAAGTAATGCCAACATGGTTATAACACAGATTCAAGTCAGACAACTTACATGAAAGAAACTCATCATGGATAATCTCAGTGCCAAAAAGTTACAGTCACATTTCTTCTGAGGTAGCATGTGTGATAAACTAACTAATATTTCTCAATATACAAGTCCTAGTTTCTTAAAAAATATGAAAATAAAATTATGAGCTACTATCATGAAACAAATATTTGCTTTCAGTATTGACAGAAATAAATAGTTCTTTATTAAAGCATTTTAAACTCCGTTTTTAAATAATGATATATGTCAAGATGCATCTCTGATAAGAAAAACACAACCCCAGGATGGATGAGTCAGGTAAGGACCTTTCTTAGTGGAGGTCTGAGGAGATTCAAAACTCATTTTGTAGTTTCAGCAATATATTGAGCATCCCATGCTCTCCCAATAATATTTACTGATAAGCTTTTTTCTTCTTTACAACTCACTTTTCTCACCAACAGACATGCCTTCCTTTGTTATGCCAGTAAATTCTGGGATTGCTGCATGGCTTAGAATAGTTTTCTCCTCAAGTATTAACAATAACACAAGACACCAAAAGACAGGCTTCTTTTGGTTGAGTTTATTTCACATTTTTGTAAGAATGTAACAAAACTCATCACTCTCACTACTCACAGTTAGCCATACCTTCTAACTTTACTAGATCTATTTTAATCAAATAAGCTACCTATAAAAGAAGGGAGGTCAAGCACAAATTACTTAGAAGGAAGATAAATATTTTATTCTTAATCGAAACAAAATTTTGGTAGAAAAAAAAATGAATGACCTTCACATAATTATATTAAAATTAATACAATTACTCTTTAAGAGAAATTGTGTCACAAAGACCAATAAACATAGTTTTCTGACTCCTTATGCATATTTAGTTCAAAATTACAATTAACTCTATTCTTTCCTACAAAAAGGCTAATTCCCAAGCTTTAACTACTGCTTGCACAGCTTATTTTTTGTGAAATTTAGAATCCCATTTCTCTCTAGTGCTATAGTTTAGCTACTCTAAGAACAGAATAATTGAAAAATAGTAATCAGATCATGATGGACACAATTAGTTTAGATGTTCCTATAAACCAGCATCACTGATGTGTGTAGGAAAGTAATTAAGGGGAAAATTTGTACGAAATTACAGATAAAAAAAACATGTCAAACAGCTCAAAAGCACTTCCAAAAAAAGTTAAAGCCTAACGCTCCAGACAACTGACAGCGATGTGCAGCTCAGCCTTCTGAAGCTGTTCTGTGCTCACAAGCTCAACACACGTATGAGCATCACCACAACTGTACACGAACCATTTCTGCAGACTGCTTTCCTAACACTGTATCTGAACACAACGTGTTACAGGACATGACCATGTGCTGGACCTTGGCCCTTTTCCTGTGGGTGATTTCAAAATTTCTAAAATGTATTCGTAAGAAGTTTGGGGGATAAAAATATCAGAAAGGTTAAAAAGTATATTAAAAAACAGACTATACACAAAGATTTTCACTCTGCGTCTGACAGCACATTCTCCATGTTTTTCAGTGAAAGTTAAATTTTCTAGCTTAGCAGATATTAAAAAGAATATTAAATACTCAAGTTGTAATGTAGTAGTAAATATCGTACCTATAGGTAAACATTCAGCCATGCAGAACACTTAAATACAAAGAACCTGTGTACCTGAACTGTGGAGCTGATTTCAGACGCAAATCCTCCCGTCAAAGGAGCCTCATGGCTAATCAGCAATCGCCCAGTCTTTGCCACCGACTGAAAAGGAAAAACAAACCCCAAAAACTTAATCAAAATACAGCTCTTATGATTTCTTACTTGTAGTACTTGAGGAAAATATGAAAGAATTAATAGCAGTGTTAGAATGTAGCTTTTTCCCCTCTTGAATTTTCACTGCAAGATAAATCATCCTGAAGTCTAAACTGAGAAGGTTTTCATATTTATCATAAAAGTGGTTACATCTTCTACTCCATTTTAAGAAAATATCAAGACTAAAACTTGATTCAACTGAATATGAATTTACCCTATCAATGCAAACTGTAAAATTTCTGAAGGAGAATAAGGATTTTGACAAGTCAGTAAAAACTTGGATCCTGAAAATACTAAAAAATACAGATGTAAAGAAATCCTTCACTGATACATACCCCTGCACAACCAGATCCTAGGTAAAGTCATAGCTATTCAGAAAGTAAAATTGTTAAACAAGAAATTTTAGCAAGAGAACAATCATGTGGATTAATGCTGCTTATTTAAGTTTTACATGGCAATTACAAGCAACATTGTTCAATTTTCAGTGTCAATGTTTGTGCAATTTTCATGTGATGCACTTCATAAATAATTACACAGCACAATATACACAGAAGGTGATCCAAGCATTTTTTAATCAAAACACAAACTGTGTTCATTATGAAACGTAACAATGAAAGCAAAATATTTTTAATCTGATGGGAGTATAAAGCTTCACCACACCCAAATATCTGGAAGTTTATTGCAACTACATGCTAAATTGCCGAGAATTGAACAATATCAGATACCTTTGGTCAGAAATATGGCAGCAGAGTCACACTTCCCATAATACACGTTTTATCATTTCATAAGGTGCAAAAAAGGTTCACAAACTTCTAGAGATGCACATCAGAAAAAATATATCAGAATAACATATGTTAATCTTTTGAGAACAGTTAGAGTCTGATTTTTAAGATAAGTACCTAGTGTACTGCTGGTGTCATTAATCATCAAGTCGAAAAGCCCAAGACAGTGCTGGCTATCAGGTCAGACTTTCTTAATGCCACGATCTTCAGTTTAATGCCTACATGAGCACATTCTCCAGTCGCGTAGTTCTGTGTTGTCTACATAATGGAATACATAAAGCCAATGCCTTAATTATACAGAATCCCTTCCGATTCAAGTACTTTTCTAATTCTTGTGCGTTTCTAGGAGTGCTTCAATCAACAGCTCTAAGTAGCTCATCCACAGATGTATGGGCAAGTCACAGGCCTATAAAGAAGATGATCCATACACTGTACTATGAAGTGGTTTGACAACATTCAGAGCTAAACAAGACAGGAAAAGGCATTTCAACAGTTGGAAAGTGATCCACGGTTACGTAGGCCGATTTCTTTAATTTCTTTTGCCAGCACAGGAAACTCATATCTACAAAGCAGAGGCACTGACCGCACTGTAAATCTGTCCAATACATCAAAACAACAGTTCAACGAACAAAATGTACACTTGAGTTTTAAGTTGATATGATAAAACTGATACAATCAATTTGAAGCAGCTACGGTAAAACTGATACAATTAATCAGTTTTTAAAGGGTTTTTTTGAAAATCCTCTTTTTTTTTTTTCTTTTTTTCCAAACAAAGATTCCTTTGCATATATTTGTTCTGAAAGTTCACACCTTGAAATATTGCAAACTATCATTAAATTACAGATTGGGTTTCTCAGAATTTAGTACTATGAAAAAGACACCGTTAAAATGCATATAAGAAGATCCACGTGGGATCAAACCAGCAATCCAGCATTCCAGTACCCTGTATCCATAGTGGAGAAAAATTTATGTTTAGAAAACAGTAAGAATAAGGCCTTCAATGTGTTCCTTCACTATTTCTCAGCCTTCAACTGCTTTCACATCACAGGTTTCCTGAGTCTGATATGGTTTCTTGCCCTAAACAACTGGCATCTTTTCTTGCATGATCTGTTTTCAAATCCAATCTAAGTAAAAAAATAAAGAAAAAAAAAATGCAGTGGTAGGAGGAATCTCATTTTGGAAACCTACTTCTCCTATATGAGAAATCCTTATTTTTACATATGATTCCCAAGGGCTTCAAGGATTCCTCACCTGTAGAAGCTTTTTAAGAGCCAGCAAGCAGCTGTGATCACCAAGCATTGCATACAAGCATCTCAGCCCTGCTAAAAAGCACTATATATCACCCCTGTTGGGAAACCAACCAAACTAGCATAGCTCTGGTGCTTTCAGTATGCTTCCCAGACTGTTCAGGGTCAGCATGGATACCTGCACCACATTGTCCCATGTAGAAATACCTTAAAAACTTTCCAGATGGTTAAATCAGAATCAAAATTAGCAGGAATTATCACTATACTGCTCTGCAAATAGAGTCCTGGATGTTAAGGAAGGATGCAAGTATTCCAATTCCTGAATATTACAGGCATCAATTTTACTTCACATTTAAGACGTGTTCCTAAGCTACAGTGAGTCTTCCAGAAAGACATGCAATCTTAATTATGTTATTTCCAGTGTTTGCAAATGCATCACAGCTCTTGGTAAGTTGTTCCAGTGTTTAACTGACTTCCCTGTAAAATTTTGCACCTTCTTTCCAAACTAATTTGGCAGACTTCAACTTCAAGCTGTTGGTTCTTATTTTACTTCTGTTTGCTATCCATTATCACATTTCTGCTGCCCACATGAACACGTTAGGACTGTGATCAAATGATTTCTTAACCACATTTTTGCTAAACTAAGCAGACTGAGCTCTAAATCTTTCACCAAACAAGACACTTCCAATTTCTTCATCATTCTTACAGCCCTACCCTGAATTATCTCCAGTTTTCAGTGTCCTTCTTGAAGTACTCCCATCTGGAACCAGCATTCCAGCCTTTTTCAGAACAATGCCAAATACGGAGATAATGTAACCAGGATACTGCAGCTCTTGGATGTATGAAGCCTTTTGGCCAAAGCAAAACAACATGAGTCCAGTTTCAACTGACAACTGCTGTTCCTGTGTGTGTTTATCCTTTCAAGATACAAGATTTTATTTGGATATGCTGAAAAATACAGCGTGCCTGACTCAGACCAGTTAATGAACCTGTCTTGTCTTTATCAGTCACCAAGTGTCTATTTTATCCATTTTTCCACCTGTTTGTTACCTCTAACTTATGTACTAAAGGTTTTAAATGTTTTCCATTGATAGAAATATTAAAAAGCAGGTTAAAAAAAATCAGACTCTGCAGAACCTCAGTGACTTTACTATTTCCATTCACTAGCATTTCCTTTACATGACATAGAGTTAAAGTCAACACAGCACTAATCCCATACTTCTCAACTATATTAGTTTGGTTTGTGAGCAGCTAATTTTTTATCATATTTCTAAGTTATTTCTCCCTACTTGCTTCTTCCTTGCTATTTTTTTCATAGTTTTATTCCTTCTAACAGATTTTAGACACAGTTTTGGTTTGTGGGATATTTCTGGTTGGTTGGTTGGGGTTGGTTTGTTTGGGTTTTTTTGTGAAAAAAATGCTTCATAAATACATTATTGGTAGAAAGATACATTGGTTCATCAAACATATTGGCTCTCTGTATGCCCTCTTCATTTTAATTATTATATTGTTTTCTCTGTCTTAGAGATGACAGTACCATGCAGTAATAACAGCAGCCAATAGCAATGGATGTGATTTTCTTAAACAATTTTTTAAAATATATATTACAATGTAAAAATGTTTCAGACAACCCATGATGAAAAAGCCCAACCGTTTCCTACACTGGCAGTGTTCTAGAGTGGCTAACTTATTTAATTTCAATATCTTCATACGGAAATTTAATCTTATTTTCTGGAAGTAAAATGGCTAGCCATTTAAAAGGGAAAAAATGTCAAAAGTAACTGCTCTACAATCTATAGAGCACAGTGGATATTGTTTATTATTATTTTCAGATATCAGTGCTCTCCTATAAAACATTAAGTTATAAAAAACAGATAAAAAACATAATATAAAAAATATAAAAAAGCATTAATCCCTGTCAAATCAAATGAGGCAAGCATTCAATCTCCAGGATAACTAAAGCTCAACGTTCGGAAGAGCATTCATAGTCTAAATAAATGCAGCATGATATGATCCAGTAACAGGGTCCTCACCCTTCAAATTTAATGGGAAATACCACTGGTATTAAACTGGAGAAAACAGTGGTTAAATCAGAACGGTGTATCAAATTGGCAAGCAGAGAATCTTACCATTTTATCACCTTTTAAAAAGGTAGATGATTGGAGTATTTTTCTTTTTTCATTTGGATTAGCAAGATAAAAAGATGGCCTTTCAAGGAATGGTGCATTTTGTCCCTTCGGCCAGACACTCATTATGTTTCTGGAAGGGCTTGGTTCTCCTCCATTTCCCCAACATCCCTGCTCTATCTTCCAAAACCCCACTCTTTTCACTTCTTCCTACCTCAGTAATATCTAAATTTTGAAATGCATACACGTTCTGCAGCTCATGTAGAGTACTTTTAAAAATACATCTTAAAAAAATATTGTGTGGTTTAGGAGATTGGCACTGATAAAAATGTTCCTGCTTTAGATTCTGTAGGTTATCTCCAATCTCAAACTAACACGAAAGCTTTTTTTTTTTTTTTGCCATCTTTAGTAACAGACCATACAAGTTACCTGAGCATTTAGAGAACATGGCTCCTCTTTGTGTCAATCACTATGCACTTTCACAGCTGAGTTCAGCTGATGCGACCCTGGTTGCTCCCAAAAGCGAGAGGTCCTACCCTGCGCAGAACCTCCCATTCCCAGCCCATCTCCCCAGGCACTGCCAGGACCATGGGGCAGGCCAGTAGAAGGACACAACCCCATTTATCCTAGAGCGCTGTGCAGCCAGCACAAAGCTGCAAACACTGCTCCAGAGACAGATTCAGAGATCAGAGGCAGATCAGGCATTGCTCACAGAAAGCTCCAGCCGTGCACCCTCCCTCCAGAGGGCACCCGAGACCCAGGTCAGGGCCCACCACTGTCACCTCGCTGTAGCCAGTCAGAGAAAAGACTCTAGGGCTTTCAACTACTAAATTAACCCTGAAACAAAATCAGAAGTCAATATTGACTACAGTCTTCCACCTCAATTTTGTTGTTAGGACAGTTTTACGTTGGTGTCATCCACAAGGATGACAATTGACATTGTGGCAGAGTAAAAGGCCTGTGTGGCATGAGCACCCTGATATTGAAATGTAAAAAAAAAAAAAAGTCCTGACACTTTTGCAAGACTAATGCTTTAAGATTGCACTCTGAAGGTTTTCTGAATTGCAGCCCAGCATTTTTGCAGTCAAACAGCAGAGTAAATTATTTTCAACCTCCCTGACCACATTCTTTATCCAAGAGTTTCTCTAATCACTTTTCTGTTCAACTCTCAATTTGTCATGTTGGCTGCGTTCTCCCCTTCTACAGGCACTGATGACAGAAGAAAATAACACGAGTCCGGTGCTTCCAAGAAATTTGAAAACTAAGCGCTGACACTACCAATAACATACTGTGCCCTTATTTAGGAGAAAGGAGACTTGAACCAAGTTTGATGGTCAACTGCACTGCACACTCTTACTCTCCAACCTCAGCAACAGCACTTCTTCCTGCATAACCAGCTGCTCCACCATCACAGCAAGCGCCTTGAAAGAAATTATCCAAGTCAGAATTAGATTATAAATGCTTGTTATTGTGTCACAATAGCAAGTTGCCTATTTTCTTTAAAAAGAAAACATTCTTCTCAGAATAAAAGCATTTTCCATCTCTTACAGAAAAGAAATTATTTTGATGTTCACTTTTACATTTCATTTCGCACACTTTTGATCGTGTTCTTTAGAAACTGTAAAAGATTCCTGCGTAACTGAAAAAACAGCTTTTGAAAATAATTCTAAAGCTGGCCAAAGTGCTGAAATTGTATTTGTATTACATCTCATTTCGCAATAAGTGTGTATATAAACAATTATAAAATTGTACAAAAACTAATATTAATAGATAACATGGAATCTTGAAAAAAAAATACACCACTTTGGTGAAGTTTCAATAAATGCCTTGAAAAACATTTTTTCCATTTTCAAATAAGCTTCAATGAATTTGTGCTGGGAAATTGTAAAATCTGAGGGAATCTACTTTAACCCATTAGTTCTGTTTTCCTTTTAATGTTTCAATAACAAAGAAAATTGCATAGCAGCATTCTTGGTACTGAATATCATAAGCATGGGGATAAAAATAAGATCCCAGATTTTTATTCACCATTTCCCACAGAGAAATGTATAACATAACCTGCCAGATGATTCACCGAGGAATACACTTATACAGCACGTGCAAATTCACAGGATGACACATTAGGTTCAGTGCACCCCGGATACAACAAACTGTTTGTGCTTGTGATATGCTGACAAATGCAGTTATTATGTCCCCAATTTCCAGTCACCCCAGAGCCATGCTAGAGCTATAGAATCTAATGAAAAACAAGTAGATCCTCAAGCACCCTTTGGGGTTTTTTTTACCAGTGTGCAGAGAGAAGAATAGAAGGGAAGGGGAAAGGGATGTGTCCTAAGAGCCTGGAGATGCTCAAGCCCCATAACTCTCTAATGATCATCATCTAGTTTGCAAATTGTAACTATCAGTTGCACAGAACTACCTTTTTCTCCTAGAAGTAATAAAAGGCAGGAGTCGTATGCAGTCCCCAAAGCTCCAAAACAGAAAAACCTAATTCTTAACATTGAAGAACAAATTACATCATTAACCTGAATTAAAAGAAAGTAAAATAACATCATTTGATGTGGTTTTCAACAGTACTAAATTCTCAGAGAAGGAAACAGAGAAAGCCTTCAAATCTACTATATCATGTCTACACTGCACTCCTAAGTTAACTGAAACTAATTTATTAGTAAAATCAAGATGCAAAGACAAACAAATGACATGGCAAACCATTCTTTCATCACACACAGCTTAAGAGCCCAGAGTATGAATAAGATTTCTCAATTACTGGTAATGAGACAGCCAGCCTTACTTTCATTCTGTTAAGATTCATAAGGCTAGTGTAAGAATAATAAACATATCAGTATTGCAATAATACAGCTGAACGCTGGCAACAATGTACATAGATCAAAGATAAAACTACTTGGAAAGGAAAAAACATCATTCTTAATCCATCACTTAGGAAGGTCACAGGAGAAAAATCTTAAAACTCTTCAAATGATAAAATGAAAAAACATACGCAGCTCTGTAATGGATGAGTATGCTGATTAACAGCAGAGGATGAAAAAGAAAATTCACTTTCTTTTTAACTTGAAGCAAATAACTAAAATGCTGCCAATAATTTAACTGATCCCCATTAGCAGAGCACAAACCTTGGATTTCCTGCTCAGTAGTTAACCAAAACAGGCTTTCAACCCCTCACTGTCTGTCTGTTCAGCCTGTGCAGCTGAGGTTTGTGCTTTCTCATCTACAGGTCTGGAATTCACCGAGCTGAAGCTGCTGCAATGGGCCCTGGCCCAGATGGAGCTTGGACCTGGTGCCAGCTTGGGCAGTGCAGACAAGTTTCCCCAAAGCAAAATGACCTGTGATAACCAATTCACATGGCAAGGACGAGCAGATCCACTAGGGCTCCCAGGCTGCAAAGAGCACAAAGACAAGGAGGCGTTGATTCTGGTTTCTCATGAAGAGAAGCAAAACACAGTCCATAGGAGACAACGCTAATGGGACACAGGTATAAGGGACAGAACAGAGCACCACGGACCTTAGCACACGAGCGTGACAGGAGAGGCTGTCCTGCTGCACAATCCTCCTCTGGTACCATGAGTGCACCCCTGCCCACCTTCTCTGGAGAGAAAGACAAACACAAAAAACAAATCCCAGGAGTTTTATTTTTTCTTTCCAACTCATATCAGACTAAAAGATCAGCTCTTATAGAAAGTAAACAAAGATCCAAAATCATAGCGCATTACAACTCCAAGTATCATATTAATGAAGTAAAAAGGTAGGAAAATTAAGAGAAGTATTCAAAATGTACTTGCTGCTCAATTAACTGTTTATCTGAAACCAAACAACTAATGCTGCATATAATAAATTAGCAAAACTTGTTCTATGGTGTAGTATGTTATAGACAATGTTCATACTACCCATTGAGATCCTTGAAAGTTATTATATTACTATGCATTGAAATATTGATTTCTAATAAGGAGTAAAGTCCCCAGAAAAATAATTCAACTTTACATGGCCACTTCAAATCTGTTCTCCTTAACAGGTCAGTCTTGCTGTACTTCTACCTGGCTACTACTTCCACCAGCTCCATAGTATTAGCACAATAGAGTCCGATTAAAATCCTAATGATAGCTTGAAGGAAGGGGAAGGAACAAAATCTGGAACACTGATAATGATGACTGAACAGGACAGGTCCTTGTACACACCCCTGTGGTACTCATTGTCACTGGCCTCCAGGTAGCATACCATACTCTAAATGACCCTCTAGACCCAACCACACAAACAGCAGTTCACCTATCCAGCTGTCCACCTGATCAGAGCATGACATCCTAACTCAGATACAGGAGTATTCTGGGTGGGAGATAGTACCAAAAGCTTTGCTGAAGTCCGGATGATGGGGTAGAGTGCACCCTCAGCAAAGTTGCAGATGACACAACACTGGGAGGAGTGGCTGACAGGTCAGATGTTTGTGCTGCCATCTGGATGGACCTGGATAGACTGGAGCAATGGGCTGACAGGGACCTCATGAAGTTCAAAAGGAGAAGTGCAACATCCTGCCCCTGAGGAAGAACCACCCCATGTACCAGGTACAGGCTGGGAGCTGCACAGCTGGAAAGCAGCCTAGCAGAAAAGGGACATACGCATCCTGGTGGACACCAAGTTCACCATGAGCCAGCGATGTGTCATTGCCACCAAGAAGGTTAATGATGTCCTGGGCTGCATTAGGAAGGGTTTGCCAGCAGGTTGAAGCAGGTGACCCTTTCCCTTACTCAGCACTTAGTGAGGCCACAGCTGGAGTGCTGTGTCCTGTTCTCGGCTTCCCAGTACAAGAGACACGGATATATTGGAGAGAGTCCACTGAATGGTCCACAAAGATGATTAAGGGACTGGGCTTTAGAGACCTCATAGATGTATTTACATACCAGAGGGGAATGTTCAAACAAGACAGAGCCAGGATCTTTTTGATGGTGCACAGGGACAGCAGTTCAGAGTTAAGCTATTATGCTGATGTTGCATAACACACTGGTTAAACCTCACCGCTCTGAAAGCCACACCAGGATGGATCTTTTCCCCAGCTTAAAATGTAGGCACGGCAGCAACAGTTCATAAAGAACTAATGTGACCACAGATGTGATGCACATATGAAACATCTTACAGAGCAATGTTAGTGCAGCCATAAAACTTACTGCCTCAACACACCAGGATTTTATTATTCCAATATGCATCATTTTACACTACAAATGCCAAAAATAATTCTGAAAGATGAACGCAGCTTCTTCCTGCATAGCATCAAAAACATAAAGCTGCAGTGTAAAGATAGTGGTGCAGAGATAATGAGAAATGAAAACAGGCACAGGAAAATGCAAAGTAACCTGGACAATTTAAAAAGTTAAAATCGAAACCAAAGGGGTTGGCTACAGAGCTAGGCAGAACATCCTAAGAAGCAATGAAGAGAGCAGCTAATAAGACAGTTATGGCCTTTACATCCTACACAACACTGTCAGGATATGTATGGCTGAGATGTTCAATTGAGAGATTTATAAGCTTCCTGCAAAGCCAAGAACCAAGAACAGATTCCCAACGTGTTACGCACCGTAAAAATAAGGAGTAGCAGATAATTCCCCTCCAAAACAACTTTCAATTGAAATAGCTGCAATTGTGACAAGAGAAAAGAAATACAACATACAGCAGAGAACATCTCAACACAGTTTGGGATGCTTAATATAGTTTTTAATAGAAGACAGCTAGACTAGATTAAAAGGACTGATATTCTATCAGCCAGCAACTAATATCCTAATGCCTTTCAGTAAACTTACTCCTGTAAAACAACACAGCTACAAACCCTCTTGTAACACTTCCGCAACACCATTCTACGTACCCTAAAGCAGTTAATTACTAAGAAAACAGTAGCTGCTAATAAGGGCCATAGGATGTGGAGATGACGGAGAAAAGTTATGTCTTGTGTAGATGGATATTCCTGCTTAATCTGAAAATATTTAGGAACATACTAACCAACTTCAGGAAGAGATAGGCAAGGAAAAAATACTTCTGGAACTCCACAGCATGACCTTGTGACATCCTTAAGATAAACTGAAACACGCACTCTCAAATCAATTATTTAGGAAAGAAAACTGATTCAGAATTTAACAGCAATTTGGAAATAAAACCCACCTGGCTTGTTCTTATCACGCCATATACACTACATTGATTTTACTGGATTCTTGTCCTCCCCTACTTCACACCTCATTTGTTTTCTGATACTGGCAGCTCTCCTTAACAGTGACAATATTTTTAATAGACATTTGCTGCAAGGAGCCTCTGTTTACTTCTGAGGACCACACACACAATCTGGATAACACTACTGAAATAAGTAATACGAATATTAAGAAAGCCTCTTTTGATCAAATGCATCTAAATCTCCCAGTCATTGTCTTCTAGTAATAACTATAAACTGATTCCTTAAATATTTTTTTAAAGTATAAAGGCAAGTGAACTAATGGAAAATATTAATGAATGGTAACTGGTAACTCAGAATTCCTCAATACTTTGAACTATATTTGCTTATTTAACCACAATTAAATACATCTATTCAAACAATCCTTCTGATGCAGACTTCTAAAAAAAAGACAGGGAAGTTTAAAAGGGCTGTTCTAGATCTTCAGACTTTCATAGATCCACTTTTTGGCTAAAATTAAGAACTCTGCCTTAACTCAGTGTTCTCAATTTGCCATATGTTCACAAAACATTTTAAACACAGAAGAAGGGAACAAAGCAAGTTTCTAGCCACCAACAAACACCTGTGAAGATGCCTTTCAAGCATGTGTGGAGGAAGAACCAACTTTGCCGACACTCTTCATATCAGCAATTGTCTTTTTCAAGTAGTACTGAAAGAATCACATCAAGGAAGAGCAGAGTATATCTGCTAAATCTGAATGCCAGAACATTTTCTAATCTGAATAATCATTCTGAACAGCTACACTACACTTCTAAAATTTTTTTGCACTGGAACTCTGTAAGAAGTAGGAGCTTCACAGCATTTATGAATCCAGCATCTGCTTCATTTCTATTTCATAAACTTAACTCCAATTCTGATAGCACAAATTCATACAGCACATCACAAAACAGATTAATCCATTTCACTGCAGCTGTTGAACCCACTTATGCTTAGGATTCATTGGATTTAACATCTGAATTACGAATGTGGATTGTATGGAATAGCATGAGGCAATCCAGTGGAAAGATCTGAGCAATACAATCACTAAATAATTTAAGAAAAATAGACCAAGATGGTCAAGTAGATGTCTGAAAATGAGACATGTGCCATCTTCGACCCCTTTCAAAAACAAGCATTAGCGTGTGCCTAATAGATGTAGTAACTATTTCAATGATACAGATCGTCTACAGAATTCTGTACTAAATATCTTGCCAACCAATGTTTTAAAAATCCCTGTATCCATTGTTTATTCTTTTGAATACATTTTTCTCGTACTACTTCTCATTTAAATTAAGTTCTCTAAAGCAACAACCAATTCCTCTTCTCTTTTCATTCTTTCAGTACTATATTTCATCTTATTCTCCCTTCTATTTTTTGGGCCCTCTTAATCAAAACTACCTAAGTGATCCTTATCCGATTCTTTCTTCAATCTCCACTCTCTTCTATCAGTTACACCCTCTCTGTATCTGACCTACATCAATTTATGGAGGAACAAATAGTCATTTTCAAGGTATATTCATTCTCAGTCTGTTAGGCAATGAAATTAGGGTTCTGTGACCTGATCTTATTTTTCTGTCCATTTGTCAGTCTCCTGATAGCCATCATGCAGTCAAATGCAACTCTTACAGCTATTAAGCCCCTGCAATCTTGGTAAAAATCAGTCTCTCTGGGTGAGGGAGATTAGTATTCCTTCTAACTGAGTAACACAATAAAAGACAAGCTGCACTTAACACTGTCTCTGCACAGCTCTTTCAGCAACCAGTAATCACCAATACACTGCCTCCAATGCTACCTTTTGCGTAGCCAGCCATTTAGAAAGGAGCCGAGCACCCGAATGTAGCTAAATAGAGAATACGGAATGGTGGAAGGTAGGAAACGCGGAACACAAATCCATGGAAAAACAGGCTTCATTATTCATGCAGTAATTATTTTTCATTCTTTATCATATTATTGTTATACAAAGTAAAAAAAAAAAAAAAAAAAAAATCCAATATATTTTTTCCAAATATATATTTTTTCCATGGCATGGCATGAAAAAAGATGGTAGTGCCAAATCCAAAATCCCTGGCACCTATGCCTGAGAATTCTCTGTGTTTTCTTCAGACTTTCATTTCATGGAACACTTCTACTATGTTGTTGGGATTTTTAAAACAATAACACAGAGTTATCTCTCAGTAATTTGCCTGTAACTTTTTTATTTACATTTCCATTAAAATACCATGAAATGTGAAACAACAGTTATTTTCTATTCAAGTAATAACTGTTGTTTCTACTACAACAGCCTTAGTTTGATCTTTTTGATGTGTCTCAATCAAGTAATTTGGATTTAACTTTTTCCCCAGAAGAGTGACTACAGTCACAATGCTTGAGATAAAGGTAAAACTTTACCTCTCAAAATCAACTGATTAAGATTATATCATAAAGCTTCGGACTTTGTCACATGCAAGTGGTCCAGAAAACAGGAAAAAATGTAAATTTATATTGACTGAGTCACCATATAAACGGAGGTTAAGAGTCAGCAGCCTTTCCTTTATAGATGAGCTTGACTTTCATATTCTATCACTCTCTTTTCTGGAAAATGCCACTATCAAAATCTTCCAGCATGTTCCATCAACATTTGCCTTGCATATCCAAGCTAAAACTAATAAAAATAGTAGATCACACTAAAATAAGAACTTCTCCCAATGCTCAATTTATTTAAAAGGTTAATCATGTGCCTTTTAGTTCTATTTACACTCAACCAAATTTATTCTCTGTTTCCATTAAGTTTAATGGTATTTGTGCACAAGTGACATGCTGCTTAGAGCTGTAGTAAGCCAACTGCATCATTTGATGGGTTAGCACAGGACAATAAAGTAGTAACATGCAAAGTGACCGAGAAACTGCCATGAAATATATGCATTTTTCACTTACATCAGTGGAAGCCTCTTCAATGACAAACACCATGTCAAGCCTCACGTCTGAGATAGTAATTTCTTGACACACAATAGACCTACATTCATTGCTACATTCAATCTCTTAACACAAGCGTTAGCCCAAGAATCACTACCTGTAATGATTATAAATGTACCCAAAAGAAAATCTATATATAGACCACGAAATATACTTTACTTTTAAATAGACTCTCCTAATGAGCTGAAAAATCATGAAAGTAACCTGGGAAAACCAGCCTGCATCCATTAATTGACATACATTTTTCCATTCTACTACCACCACAGCATCAACATGAGTCAAAAGCACGAACAAACTACAAGCATTAAGAGTTTATAAATATTCCCTATTTATCGAGAGTATATTCCTCAAAGAATCAACTCTTTGGGTTCTCGCATCTAAATTAAACATAATACACAGACCTTGGTATTTTTCACTTAGAACAGCAGCTTAGAAGATGTGTTAAAGCCTTTACATGCTTATGAACCAAACGACAGCAGTCATTTCTGTAAATGACAGAATAAATAATCAAAGTCTGTAAACCATTCACTTCAGAGTTCTGAATATTGCTGAATAACAGTCTTTGTTCTCTACTTTCTGATTATTATGTATTATTAACATATCTGAGACACAGCGTCCACTCTAAACACTTCAAAGTGTCATAGTCTAACTGACACAAAGATTTTTCTCCAAATCACTATGGCAGTTTTTATATTCAATAGTAGATATGATGCAGACAGAAAACCTTGAAGTTGCCCTAAGAACCACACAAGGCACAAACAAGCCTGTCTGAAACTTTGATTTCCTACTGTAACGCTGTTGAATAACACTCATTCCAAGTCAGAAAAATAAACTCTCCATCACTGTAACGATTGAAATGCCTGTAGAGAACTCCTCATTCACACCCTCTGTAATGCAATGGACCAGAGGGAGAAGATTTAAATATAGAACCCTGGAAATACCAAGGAGCTTTGTACATCTCAGAGTACGTCAATGAAAGAAGCATAACCAAACTTGTCAACTGAGCAAAACAATATTGACCGGAATGTCAGTTCATTCTTGAAGAGCAGTAATTAGCAGAGCTGGAGATCGGATATGGATCATTATAAAACTCAGTTTGGTGGTGGAAGGGCCAGTCGGAAGATCAATTACCCAGTATTGTAAGTGGTAAACAAAATGTGGTTGTTGACTAGTTCTATTTTCCTACTCTGAGCAACATTTTCTTTTCCTTACAGAGTAATAAGAAAAGTTCTGTAGATTTGCTTCACAGAAGCTCATCAAGTTACTACAATAACAAAATCTGCGTTCTCTGATATTCCCTGGAGCTATTTTTGTAGGAGGCTTTTCACAAGCAACTTTATCAGAGTCTCTAGATCTCTCAAGTAAAATCTTTCAGAGTAAAATGTATCCATTTTAGAGAGAGACTCTTGCTTAGCCTTTGTTTCACTTATTTTCCTCAAAGGGGAACTGGTCCAGTAGCTTTAAACAGCTAGCGTGCAAAATCCAGAGAAGTGGAAAAAGGGACTAAGTGGCTGTACTGTAGCACCTCGAAGAAAATGAAATTAAAAAAAAAAAAAATCTGTATTTTTAAAAGCTAATGGAAGCTCAAAACTATGAACTTATATTTATGCTAGACAACACAGGAAAAAGAACAGACTAACATGTATTTCATAAAAGGTAAGATGATGGCACAAAGAAACCAAGTAACTTGTCAGATACACCCTAAATTTGTGGCAGAAAGGACTTGTAACTAAGGCACTTGACTAATGAAAAGCACAATCTCTTCCTTTATGTACTCCTGCATTTCTAATGATGTTTAGTTATAAAAGCACTGAGTCTCTCAATTTTATATTTTTAGATTTTTTCAAAGTGTTTTATTTAAAGGTCAGCATTTCTGCATTACCACTAAATATTTTATTTCTCTGTAATTTTGCACAAGTACACAAAATTAACAGTACTTTAAGAACGCATGTGGTGACAGGTTAAAAGAGCATCACATCAGCAATTTCCTCAGTACTTTGCTGAATCATCAGCTTGCTCAATCATGTTGGGTCTGACATTAATTCAGGTGAAAATGAAATAAAGATGAAATTAATAAGGAACACAGTAGGGAAGGGGAATGTGAGTCTTGACTTCTACTTTACAGTGACCTTTCTTTTGACCTTTTCCGAATACTGAAAAAAACTTGGAATTGTACTATTGCTTACTACAAATACAGGTCAGAAAGCTACTCAACAGTATGATGCTTTAAATAAAACAAGTTATAATCTTATTAAGCATTTGACAACAGCAGAAGTCACAGAAAAAATATATAGCTAAATTTAGTATCACGCTGGAATTTGCTTATTACGAAAGATAAGTCATGTCTGAAATAATAAAGGTTCCATATATTAGCTTTTCCATTACTCCAAGCAATTGCCACCAAAACCACTCATTTCATTACTGCAAGTAAATGTAATTAGATAAACCAAACAAAATCTTTACATTTTAACTTCAAAAAAACTACACCAATCACAATGATAGTTTTTAAATCTAAACTCATATATACCCAGAAACAAAGACATTAACTACTTCATATATGTATTGATTTTCCAGTACAAAGAACAATTTACACATTACAAGGAAAACAGATTACCTGGACAGATTTCACTTTTTTCAATAAGACTATATTAACACAAACTTCTGACAGTATTTTTAAGGTCTAAAAATCACATTTTTCTCTAGTCAACCCATTATTTAAAACCTCCTGAAGTCCTAAGCCAAAAAAGTGATAGCATAAAGAGATTTCTCCAACGTCAACAAAACACTGCAGCTGATAATTAGAAATTAATTGTTTCCACAGGCTTTTTAAAGCAAAACAATTGTTGCTGTCATATTACAAACAGTTCAACACTAATAAATGGAAACTAAAAGTCACATTGCTGTTCTTAATTATCCAAATTTATTTTTTTCTCCTCATCTCTAACTCCTTTTTCCCTGTATGGAGAAGCAGACAGGAAAGAATCACACCTTCTAAATTTATTAAAGAAACTGTATTTTCTAAGAGAAATCTTTCAAAGCTCTGAAAAAATTAGTAATTTGAATTGTCTTTTAGTGCTAAAATAATGAACCAGTTTACCAGCAAATCATAAATAGATGCCACTTATTCTTTACATTGAAAATAGATTCCCCTCTTGCAGTGAAGCCGTTTGAGCCCTTTTTCCTTCAGAAATCTGTAATCTTCCAAACACAGCACTACTGTGAACTTTAAAATGTAGGTACCATGTCAGTAATTGCCTCACAAATGCCAAAGATGATAATATGACATAGATCAGTACTCAGTGGCAATGTCTGATCACAGGCCAAAAGAGTGGCTTTACAGTTTTGTCATTTGCAGACCAAGAAACTTAATAAAACTGGCAGTACATATACATATATACACACACACATATATATATATTTTAGGTAGATGGAGAAATCATAATGCACACTTACAGCACAAGCATTATACAGTAACCAAGCTGTTATAAATCACCAGTTACTGGTTTTCTCATCTGTAAAGTTTGATTAGCATTCCCTGTAAACAATAACAAGTCTGAAACTGCAAGTCATTAACCAAAGTACAATTTCAACTTACAGCACACTGCACTACTTATCTAAGTAATGTGACAATAGTTTAAACAGACTATTGCTTAGATAAATGGATAAATACTTCATATACGGTTCAAATGGAACAAAGAATGAATTCCATGATCTTGAAATTACATCAGTGTATTTATAATGCTGGCAGCCTCTTCTCTTCATGACACTTAGGCCAAATGAACAATTCTTCTCACATCACCTGATTTTTAAAAGCAATAAAGATTTTTCTAATGCCTAACATGGTTATTTTAGATTGCTTCAGATTAAGACCTTCTGGTACTTTACTAATCTAAAAAAAAAAAATATATATATATATAACACAGGATAATACACAAGAAAATAATTGTTTTCTCTCATAATGAGTCAATTAGGTAAATAAACATTCAGGATCTCATGCATTAATTCAGCTCACCAGATTTGCCGGGGGAAATAGTCAAACAGGCTAAAAAATTTCAAGAGTTTTGGGGCATTTTAGGAGTACTCCATAGTAGCTTAACAACAGAAGTTACTATGGAATATATGGACTTTATTTAGAATAAAACCTTTGATTTTGGTGAGTATTGTTGTGTGGCAAGCCGAAACTGAAAGCAATCCATAAGTACGGCCTCTTTAGCACAGAACAAAGATAGTAGGGAAGTAAATGGTTTGTCCAGTCCCACATTAGTAGCACTGGAAAAAGTAACAGCATAATGAAATCTAAGTCTAATATATCTATTCAGGTCAGCATTTAACCTGTCATCCTGCATGGCACAGCTCTAAGATCTTTGGTAAAAAAACAAAAAAAAGTAAATATCTTAATGAAAAATAAATATTATCAAAAAATAAAGCAACATTTATATTTGGAAATATTTGCAGTCTACGCAGTCTCTGCAATCTATGTTTGAATCATAAGCATTTCAGACTGCCTTCAGAGAAATCTCATTGTGAAAAGAAAAATATTTACAGTAAGCCAAATACAATGCGTTATGCTATTAATACACATGCTATTACACAGTAACTCAGTAAAAAGTAGAATAAATCTTAGCATCACAAATCTTAGCATTGAACATTACAAAATTATTGCAGAAATATTAAAACTACATTCTCTTGGGATAAAGGTTAATAATGCACAAATAATGAGAATCTATAGCATCTGAATCCTAAACTAGTTTAAAAAAGTAGCTAACTCAACTAAGTGATAATAGCAGGATAAACAGCTATAGACATTTAAAGAAAGGTAATACTGTAGAGAGGTAGTAATTATCTCTATGGAAGAATGATTCATTCATGATTACCATGGTGGAACTTCATCCCAACTTCCATTAGAATTAAATCAGCACCAGTTGCAAAGGAAAAAAATATTAAAAAAAATATTTGAGCTATAAAATAGCTTCTAACTATAGACTACGCATCACTACTCTCTTATTTACACAAGTGCCTTTAAATTTGAAGCTTGTAATATGAAATGCGGGCAAAAGGGAAAAGGTTTTCTGAGGAATTCATGGAACACATCATCAGCACTATACTCAATGTTAACAGAAACAACACACAAATGCCTTTTCTCTATTTAATCAAGGTTTTCAATAATTAGACTCTTTATCAATACATACAAGAAAACCAGATATAGGAATTTAAAGACTGAGAACACTGTTATATTGGGAGGAAGCACTGGAACAGGCTGCCCAGGGAGGCTGTGGAGTCTCCTTCTCTGGAGACGTTCAAAACCCGCCTGGATGCCTTCCTGTGTAACCTCACCTAGGTGTTCCTGCTCCGGCAGGGGGATTGGACTAGATCTTTCGAGGTCCCTTCCAATCTCTAACATTCTGTGATTCTCTGAAGGAGAAAACAAAACTACATATACACAAACAACTCAGCTTTGAGGTACTTCCCTGAAGCAAGATGCAGACGAACAAAAAACATTCAAAGCTTTCTTGAAATACAAAAGAGCAAAAGATGTGAATAACTCATTTCTAAAATAGTTAAATATTCTCATAACTTTAAAACGACTGCCTGCAAGCACAGTTCCAGTGCTCTGCTTCTGGAAGCCAAGCAACAGCCCACAGCGTGCTCTAGCAACCTGAAACTACAAGACCAAAAGACACAAGTTTCTTATGGAAATAGTGACAAAGTTAACTGTCATCATGCAAGAAGTACAACTTTAATCACATTTTATAGGTACACGATCCATTCAGTAAGAAAACCAAGGAGCAACATGTAAAATGGCAAAAGATCAAGAACAGAGAGCCAAGAAACATAAACCTGATTCCAGGATACCTGCATTACAATTGTACAGTTCAATGCCTGCTGAGTGCAGTTAATGAATAAAAAACCCACATCAGGCTCGCTGATCTTGATTTTCCTTTATTCACAGTCCAATTAGATGAAGTAAACTTAAAGTAATGGGAACAACAAACTGTTAGACCAATAGTTCTGCCAGGACATGCTGCCTATTAAATATAGGACACCAAGGGTCTACTACTGACAATTATTCAATCACTTTAATGACAACAGGTGACAAAAATGCCACTTGTGCATTAAGGAGAGAGCTCTAATATACACTGTAGAAACGGCTCCCATCAAATACCCTCGATGGGAAAAAAGGCACAGAGTTTGCCTTGATCTGCTCCCCAGGCCGTGTTACCCACTGGCTCCCACTGCAGCTGCGTTCTTTTTTGTCCAGATTCACCCTTTCCAGCGAGAGGGCAGATGTTTTTCCAGCCTGCCGAGCACTGATGCCAACCTCCATGGGGAGGTCTACAGAACCTTTCCTAGAGAAGAGCAAAGCAGCACCAAGTGCCCAGAACAGCCATCCCCTTCACTTATCTGTAGTACAGTGGCCTAAAGAAGCAAATTCAGAATTACTATCATTGATAATGTCAATCCATAAATTGTTTCTGCAAAGACACTATTTTCTCGTGAAATTCACAGTTATCCAGGCTCATTGTTACCCTCAAGCCCTTAATACTGCAGTTCAGTTTACAGTGCTTTATATTACTAAGACATGAAGGAATAATTCTCAGCATTTCTTTGTATTACAGCAGCAACAGCTCAGAGAAAGTTAAGATACAACTAATTAGGTAACAAATGGAAATCATCATTTTGCATGGCAAATACCTGCCATTTAAATAATACAAAAGCAAAAAACATTGCATTTGCAAACTTTCACTTCCAAAAGTGAAAATGGCAGATTGATACTAATCAATTTAAAGTTTAAATAACATGCTCAGCTCAATTCAGGGTGAATGAAATACAGTAATTTGCACAATTCCTTAAGAGTACTTAATCCTGGGGTAGACTTCCCACTTCCAGTAACATATGCATTTCAATATAAAAAACACTACAACCGCAGAATTTTACCCTGAATGTGACCAGTGAAGCACTGGGAAGTGTGCCCTTGGCTTTTTAATCAAAAACACACCACCCAAAAGTTCACAGACCAAAAAAATCCACATAGCCTAATCTCTGCAAAGCTTCCAAGCAAATCTGTGAAGTATAATGCAGGGGGAAAAAAAAAAAAAATGTTATGTCTGAAAATGTAATTTCTGAAAAGGAGAAAAATATCTTTAAATAGTTTTGTAGGTTATAAAGTAACAAATTTTATAGATATTTCATATACATGTCATGTTTTGTTTTCTTGAGCAGCACACTTTATGATAGTTTAGCCCTCCAATAATAACACAGCTGATCAATCAAGCAGTAGGGAAATGTCACCTGCCTGGATAGGAACTGATGTCTTTGCTGTGGCTGCAGTAGATGCAGACGACTGGATGCACATGCAACATCTGGGGAGTCAGCAGAGCATGGTCAAGGCAGGGGCTTTGTTATCAGCAATGCATGTTGAGAAGCACATTAATTTCATGTGTTCATGTTTACAGCTGAAGGTATGAAGGGAAGAGATCACTCCTGATCCCAGCTTCTTTATATATACATTTAACAGAAGTAAGTAGGATGCTGATGTCAGAACAAGCACAGGGAATGCATTCTCTCTCTCAAAAAAAAAAGTAATTCACTCTGTGAACAGCTAAATCCTCTCTCTTTGAATCATAACCACTGTATCACTCCTACTGCAGCCCTGGGGAATAAAAGCAAGAGCTTTAATCAGAAATCAGTGAAGACTGTCCAAGTAAACAAGAGTCTTACCAAACTTTTCACTGGTCTATGAAATGACATAGTGCTTTGAGAATGTGCATACAAACAAGAGTCTCAGTAATCTAAAAGCAGCCTTTGCTGTTACATTTCCTAAGGATGCAAAGGCAGCACATACTCTTTGAACAAACTTATGACACTTCTTTAACAGATAACAACACAACTTTTTATATTGATCTATTCAGCTACATATTGGGAGTTGATGTTGGTTTCACTTTCAATCCTGTAGAGGTAAAGCACAAAGAACTGCATCATATCTCATGCAGAAGCACTATACTTGAGCTTTATGCACATGGAAGCTGTATAATCTATTCAATTTTTCCTGTGAAAGGCTTTAGAAATATTACAGATCAGCATGTGGTTTAATGTATAAAAAAATACTTTCTATTTTCAAAAAAGTAAATTGCTGATGGACTTGCCTTGCAAAAGGCTTGCTTCCATCTCTGTAAGGGAAATCTCCAACCTCTATGATGAAAAATGAGTTAGAAATAAAACCATTTTTCTTCCTTTTAGGAACAGATCTATAAATGAAGACAGCTGTTTGACACTACTGAGATCTTGCATTGTTTCCACATGGCTGAAGTGGCAATGGTGACTGAGCAAAAATGTCCTAAAAAACAAGTTTAAAAAATTTGCTCAAGTCAACAACCTAAAATAGCTACATGTAACCACCCAGGTATCTCACAGTACATCACATTGCAATGTTGTGTATAGAGAGCAAAAAGACACCTGACATGGGCACAAAAGCAGATCACAAAGACAGCAGGATAGGACACTCAGTGCATCAAGTCTGCAGTGGATCCAGGCTTCTCAACTAAGGCATGATGAAAGGTTTACTTAAGAACCTAAACATACAACTCATACATACAGCCCTTTAGGCTTCACTGCCTGAGCAACCACAACAAACTATATCCTTCAGAGACTGAAGTGTGCTTTGAGCATGCTGATAATCTGCCAACATTGAACTGACAGCAAAGTCATATGGCCCTGGGTGCAAAAGCTCAGGAGCTACTCAGCTCTCCCATTAGAGATGGTGGCAAGGGCACATGTTCAAGAGGTGCAAGACCTGGATTCAATGTCTTGTCAGCACATGGGTTCTCCAGTCCAATCATCTTCCAAATCCCTGAGGTGTGATCTTGCTGGCAAACTACAGGATAAACTGAGGGATCAGCCTGCTCAGATTCTATTGCTGTTATTACCCTAAATCACACAGAATAAGCACCAGAAAACAGTAAGAGAAAAAACAAAAGGGAATGTGATCATTCCTGCAAGGAAGGCACTCTCCAAAAGGAAAAGGTTCTGGGTTCCCATCTTCATCTTTAGAAAGCTGTTTTATTAAAAAGCTGTGCAGTGCAAAAGGCATCAAGAACTGGCAGATTCAACTAGTGACACTTTCAGTGTGATCTGGATCTTTTCAGAACAGTCCAAGTCTAAGTGACCGTGACATACAGGCACACTAGCTCAAACCTAAGCATATAAGCACAAAATAAGTGATATATTAAAAACAGTCCTTGTTATCTTCCGAAGAAAACAAAAAAATCAAGATGTTAAATAAGCTACTCTGGAACAAACACTTGATAAAATTCAGAAAAATAATCCTTTCAGAAGTTAGTTTTCTAAGCACATTAAAAGTCAGATACAAATCTCAGAGACATCACATCAAGCTTTCACGATACTGAGCCTGTCAAACAACATATGCACAGCAGTCACAGTTTCAGCAGTTTGAAATATGTTCAAAATGAAAAATTTTGATTGAATATAGACAACTAAGGAATATACTGCATTTTATGTAGTTTCACTTTTTACCTGTCTGGATTTCTGTGAAAAGCAACCAAGTATAAAATACAGGTCTAAACTAATTTAAGCAACAAAAAAATATTTCTGTTATGTCTTTAAGCTCTTACCCTGTAAAATCAATGTCTTCTCTTGCTCCAGAGCAGGTATGGGTAAGCAATTTTTTAAGAATGCTAGAGAATCTTGAAACAGGGTAGATCACTTTTCAGGGGCAAGTACTGTTTGTATCTATTGCCTTTAAGTAAGGAAGGATGTCTTTCACAAGAAGCTTTCCCAAGTTAAATAGTAATGAAGACTTACATAAAAAAAAATATATATATATTTATATAAATATACAAACACACACATTCTTTACTTTTATTCTAGCAAAGATAGATTTTTTTGAAACAGGCCAGCTGCTTACGACTCCTACTGCTGACAGAAAGGACATCTCAGCTACGGAATGAGGGTGCAATTTATCTCACCGGACTTTACACTACACTCATCAATCAGGGCTCCCTTAACTTTTTTTTTATTTTTAAACTTCTAAACCAAGACATTTCCAGAGGCCAATTTATCTCATCCCCAAATAGGCTGCTGAAATAGCTGGGATGAATGACCCTCAGGAGATTTCCTTTCTCTAGAAAAGCTCTATGAGCTACTGTACCTAGCTCAAACTTCAGTACTCAGACACCTGATGATTGACAAAGGAACTATCTAGGCCCTGTTTGCACATTTACCCATCCAGGAATTGTACCAAAGAGAAGGTTTCAGTTACTGCTGGGATCCATTCAAAGTCCACGGCAGTTTGCTCCAGGCAGGTGCACTCTCATCTCCTTTTCATGCAGATGACAAATCATAGAATCATTTTGATTGGAAGAGACCCTCAGGATCATCAAGTCCAACCACAACCTAATTCTAGCATTAAAAATGTCCCTAAATGGTTGGAGGCTTTAACCTGGGCAGTAATGCTGAGCTACTTCAAAACTGAACATAATCTCAAAATCTTAAAAATGCAAAGAAAAACACCACTATAATTAAGCAGCAATTCTTATTGATGTTCACTATATTATTTACGTTTATTTACATTTCACTCAGAGCTATATATCATAAACATGCTCACAGGAGAAATGCCAAGTCAACGCGGCTGCTTAACTTGGCTAAAAAGAGGCCTCTGGTGGCAGTTGTGAAGTATAACTTCTCATAGCTTTATGAAATATGTATTTTGACGATGTAATTTTCTATATAGAAACAGTTACAAAAAGCAGACAAAGCAGTTAGATTTGCAGTGAAAATTGACATATTACTTCTCATCTCCACAGCACTAACCATTTCAGCCCATCCTTCTTCATGCCTTCACCACAGCTGTCAAATTAGTCTTAAAGTTGCATATATTACCAGTTAAGTAAAGCATCTCATTTTGAAATAGCTGCATTGAAAACTTCAGTGTTACTAAAGATATTAAC
The DNA here is from genome assembly GCF_036013475.1 of Columba livia. Lineage (NCBI taxonomy): Eukaryota > Metazoa > Chordata > Aves > Columbiformes > Columbidae > Columba > Columba livia. Next base: position 35,229,525 of record NC_088604.1, on the reverse strand, counting down.
AATTAAGGTTACGAGGCCTGCCCAATCCCCAACACCAACCATGAAGGGTCCTTGATTTTGTTTAAAATTACATAGACTGATAAGGAAAATTCACAGAATATTTCTATATAAAAATGCAGCATTTCTTGGGTAAGTTACGTTTAGCCTGCAGAGTAAGACATATTAGACTGGCAAATGCACATTAATTCTGTAAAATTCAATTCCTTTATTAAAGCTTCGTGACACTGACCCATGTGGAACATAAAGAACTGAAATGTCAGGCACATGATTAGGAACAATCATGCAGCCTACAAGAAGCTTGATAAGGCTCCTCGCCTTCTAGAAAGAGCCAGACGACGGGAGAATCAAAATAACATGGAGAATTCTAACAGGTGTGTTAAGGTTGGTATGAAAGACATGAACAGAGATGTGCGTGTGCAGGGGATAAAAGTGGAAGCGGGCCAAGGACCAAAATCACAGAACCGTTTTGGTTGGAAAAGATTTTTGAGATCATCAAGTCCAACTATTAACCTAGCACTGTCACTAAAACGTCCCTAAGAACCTCATCTACATGTCTTTTGAACACCTCCAGGGACGGTGACTCCACCACTGCCCTGGGTAGCCTGTTCCAATGCCTGACAACCCTTTCCATGAAGAATTTTTTCCTAATATCCAATCTAAACCTTCCCTGGTGCAACTTGAAGCCATTTCTTCTTGTCCTATTGCTTGTTACTTGGTAGACCAACACCCTCCATGCTACAACCACACTATAATACAAGTAACAGCCTATATTGATCACCAAGGGCATCACTCCCAGAAGTAAAACCGAGGGATATGTTTTTACATCTAAACCCAAAGTCCTGCGCTCTAATAAGATCACAGCCAGGTGCCCATCAGCTGAGGACCCTGCAGCCCAACACAAGCAGAATAGCAATAAGGTTGCAATATATCACATACACCATCCTTTTCCTCAGGACAAGGAGGTGACAGCCATATACTTCAAGCATATATGTAAGATGAGGGAAAACAAAAAGTTGTCCTGAGATTTGTGGAGGCTGACATAAGTAACAGTCTAAGACAAAGGGCAGCCCTGTAACAGCTGGTGATTTGCTTATTGGCCAGACTGGAGTAGAATCAATCCCATTTTCATTATTAAGAGCCTGCAAAGAGTTACTTAAGCAGACAAATGGACAGCTGAGGACTTTCTCTAGCACGGCCAATTTTTCTACCACTCTTTCTTGGTCATTGACACTGACATCTCAGGAAAGTTATAACTGAAGTACAGCAAGTCCCGTCACCTGAGCAGACTCAGAGCCGTTGCTGTCTGCTGCAATTGCACCACACAGTTTCTCTTGGGATGAGGCTCCAGCAAGCAGCTACAACTATCACTTCCACCTATTTCTGTTGAAGATTACCTTAAAAGCTGTCCAGTTTAGAAGTTTCAGTGTTGCATAGTATCAAATGTAAGCCACTAATTATTTTCAGCTGAGCAAAACAGACAAGATCTACAGAAGAAGATAACAGAACATTTCTCTCATCAGACTGGCCAACCTGCAACTGTAGTAACACAAGACCACTACTAAAAACATTAACTATTTGGTATTTATTATAATAAATAGCTGAACTGCCTTGACAATGTGCACTATATTTCTATCAAAATAACTCACTTTTAATTCTTAACAGTAAGCCCATTGACCTGTTGCTTTAAGTCTGTTAATCTGTTCCATCTTTTTATTTATGCCACAGTTACCTTACAAGATGTTCAGGATAGAAAATAAGGTGAAAACCTTCACGCAATATCTAAAGTACAAATTTGCAAAACAATGTACAACTAAAGCTTTGCACTTTATAAGCAAAGCTACTTTTTTTCCCTCACAGTGTTTCAGTGGAGGTCCAATCCAATGAAACAGACTTAACTGCTCTTTCAAAGAGATGCTTTGTTTTCATCGAATGACAGCTCAACTCTTTAAAGAAAAAAAATATCTACCTAAAAGAAAATAGAATAATTTTATTTGTCTCAAAAAGACTGTAAAGGATTTATTACTACCCAAACTTCTCTTCATATTGATGACAACTCAAGACATTTCATTTTTAAAAGACAGAAAGTACGGCCAAGTAATAAGAAATACACTGCAAACAAACACTGAAAACACTTGAACTGAGAAGCTCAAACTTACATGAAGCAACACATAGCTATGCATGTAAGTACAGAGCTTGCTACACATCCACAACCAGACACTAGGATATGGCCAATAGCAGACACCCAACATGGGTCTCTCCTCCCAGAGTTTGTTCCATCCAGTCCCGCTGGCAGTCCCTCAGACACACGCAACAGTAAAATTCACATTATGGAGAAATACAAGCTTTGCCATAGAGCAGCAGACCAATGGCCCATCTTTCCCTTTATCACATTTAATCTGTTTATACTTTACCTGACCAAGAGAAAATCCTTTACTGAGCAACTAGAGAATGACAAAACACTTGTCTACAGGATTAAGATACTCCAGATACCGGTATATAGTCAGATAAGGAGGTGTGCCTGATCTCCCCTATTTAAACATCTGTAGAGCTGCAGATCTGATACCATATTGCCTTAAACTAGAAATTGCAGGCAGAGAAGGTACTTGATGGAATCACACACCTTTTTCAAGCTGACGCTCTTCTCAGCCCTATCATTATCTGTTTGTTGTGGTTTTAAACTAACAAGCATCATTTCCTTACCTTACAAACAGTCTCTGTATCCCAGGGTAAGATGGTCCTCAGATCAATCACTTCACAGGACACACCAAGCTTTTCTTGAGCCATTGATGCCACTTCTTTGATTACATGTACCTGAAAAGGCAACATATTATAACTAAGTAAACATTTAATTTCTTTTTAAGATGTACTAAATTACATATACTGAATACAAGCAGTGATTTTTTACCTGCATGTTTAGCAGAAACTTTTTTATTCAGTAATCGAATAAGCATTTATTACTCAGTTCATTCTTCTCATTTACTACTTATATTATGCCTAGTATTTCAGCACCACTTCAAAAACTAACTTCAATGAACTCTCGCTAAAAAAAAAACCCTGTTGCTTTCTAGAGAAGTATCTTTGTGTGAACAGTATCAGGCTACACTATTTTATATTTGTAGTCAGTTTGGGGGTTAGGATAGGGTTTTTGTATCTTGACGTAGCAGTCACACAATTCTGCAAGAAGCATCACAAACTTTCAAAAACAGCCCTAGTAACTACACTTACTACAATTCACTGGAAGCACAATACATTAGCAAGTGATCATCTCCAAGCATTATCTACTGAACAGTTAGGAGACACAGTAAGTACCACATTAAAAAAAAAAAAACTTAACTGTAAACATGAAGTCCTGACCCCCATAATCAAAGCATATTGGGAATAATAAGACAATGTGACCATTCACTGGTCTTCCAACATAGTTCAATACTAACACTATAAATGTTGCATTATCTGATTATTATAATTAACATTTTACTAAAACAAAGAAGTATTCCCCTCTAGCAAGAGGCTTGTACTGAATTAGAATACATGCTATTCACTATCCACCAGGAACGAATTTAGCAGCATAAGTAAGTTTGTTGAAATAGATGTAAAAAAATCCACATCTATTAGCATCCTTTTCATAACGTATGTTATGATATGAACTGAGAAGAAAGCAACACTACATAGATTCAAAGTTGTATCTGACACTTTAAGCAAAATGTATTGTAAGCACTGGCTTCCCAAAAACAAACATTAGCAAACAAATGCTACAACACAGAAAATAACTTCTGACTACGACTCAGATTATACTCCATAAATATATCAGCAATAATTATTTGCTCATGAGATGTGAGGGTAGAAAAGAATTTCTCAACATGATGACAATAAATTCTGATGTTTTCCTTATTGTTAGAATGTTTCATAATACAGGTTTGGGCTGAGACAAGATAACCTCCATTGAGGAACTTCTAGGCACATGTAAGAGGTTGGAGGCCAAGGGCCAACCCCAACAAGCAATTTAGATGAACATTAAATTTTACATAGCACAAAAATCTATGCTGAATCAAGATGCTTAAGGAATTAAACATGCATCTACATAATACAAATATGAATAGCTAAGCACCAAAGGGCTATTTTAAACGGTAAATAAACACAAGTATTATAACAATAAAAAGAAAACATAGTTTGCAGTGGTTTTGTGTAAACTTCTAATACATCTGTGGTTGTAATACAAGGGTTTGAGAATTTTCAACACGACACACAGGATGGATGTTTTTGCCATTTCTCTGATGTATAAGTGAGAATGTTTATTTAGTTCACAGAGAATAAGGATTAGTTAATGACCATAAAACACTGAGCACAACTGAAAATGAACTAAAAGCCTTTACCACCCTTCATTAGTATCACCCAGGAAATCAAGTGTCAGGCAACCCCACCAGGGCAGCAGCTGCCAGGCAACTACCCAACATCCAAAATCATACAAGAAGTAACCAGTGAGCACGTGCAACCACACTGCCTATCGACAATAAACTCTGGACTGGTGGCACATTTAGCAATTGAGTTCCAGGTTTATGTACGCAGCCTGCAAACTCACTGAACATATTTGATTTGTAGAAGCCTGACGCATCCAGAACACGCTGGATTTACTGCATATGCACCAAGGATGTGTCCTCATGCTGTATCACACAGCCACACCTGTGGTTTCAGCAGCTCCTAAACTTGGATTAGGTCTGCACATCCTTCCTATTAATATTCACACCAAAAGATGCCTGTCTTAACACCTGGCCTACACTTTCCAAGCTCCAAAGTACACAGGCTTTTTGTAGGATATCACTCCAAGTCCTCTCTGCACTACTGCCTACTGGATAAACTCAGGATATTATTAAATCTCCACAGCCAGCTATCAAGCCATTACTTCATTAAGTCAGTTTTGGGAAATCTGATGAACGCTGAGATTTCATCTAAACAGAGCAAAAATTTGCACTTTCAAAAGTGAATGGAGAACTACAGAAACTGTTTTCTGCTGGACAAACAAGTACACGTAAAGATATTGAAGGAGTCTGTGATTTAATACCAGTGTAAAGTATCAGAGACTAGTAAGAATAACCACAGATATAAAGGAGATCAAATAGTCTGAGGATAATGAAACTATTGCAGAAAAGCACTGAAGATTACAGATTTCAAACAAAAAGAGAAAAAGAAAAAAATAAAGGCACAAGCCCAGAGATCAATTCAATATTCTTGTGATGAATGTTGTAAAACTTGTTCCTCTAAAAGCTTCTCAGATATAATCAGGCTGGGAAAACGGCAATTTTCTTAATTATAGGTTAAAGGCAACAAAATTTTTTTCCTGGCAATTCCAAATTAGATTCAAATTTCTCTTCTATAATTCTTAAAAAGAAACTTTTTTTTTTTACCAGATTTTTCAATATTTGCACATCTTAATTTGGGATGGAGGGTTGTCCAGTCATATTCTTGAACAGCTTTGAAATATAACTGTTAGAATCAAAACTATATTGACCCCAATTAATACTAAATGTTCAGGGGATTTTGACCCTCTGTATACAGGGAACCCCAGATTGCACTTTAAATGATGCAGTAGAAACATGTACTTGTCTTTCAGCATAGTACTTTGAACTCTCCTTTCCCATTGCCCAACCCAGTGTCACATCCCAGTGCCCCATTCTTAAATGTATCACTTTCGTAACTATGGATAAAATATTAACTTCCTGCACCGGTACCTCTTCCACATTTCCAGAGTCAAGTCAGCTTCAACCAAAAATGAGTAAAATCTTATACAATAAAAAGCAGGTTTCATATGAACACTGGTAATCATTTCTTCAAGCGTATAGTGGTGGAAAACACACGCAGTTTATTGTCTGGCACCTGAGCCTGAACACAACACTATTCAAACAGCACCTAACCCTTAGCCCAGGCTCTGCTGTATGACAAGTAACTTGTAGGAACAGGACTGACCTGAGTGCCCCAAGCCACGAGTGTCACATCACTGCCCGTCTGCAGCACCTCAGCTTGAGATAGTGGAATGGTGTAGGGCTCCACCGGAACTTGTTCCACTGAATAAATAGAAAAGGGAAAAATAAGCATTACATTCCTTTACTATTCAATATTTCCCATAAAAATATACACTAAAAAGTTTCTTCAGTGTTAATGCCATCTAAAAGAATAGACCAAAAATCACACTGAGTATTAGCCTTTATTTCAAAGGCTTAGCTGTAATTAAAAATATTTTAATTATGCTGTTAAAAACACATTCAGTGTAGTGTTTAATTTATGTTATATACTACAGCAACACATATACACATCAATGATAGTAATAAGTCCTGCTGTACTCCAAGTCAAAATATCAGCACCAGATTTGGAGACGGACACTGCTACAACTGAAAAAAAAAATCTCAAGTAACCACTGCATTTAATTCTAGTAAGCATCAACAGAGCCTTGAAACGATACTTCAATATTCAGACAAGAAGTAAAAGTTGTGCCCATGCCCTTCTGATATCTGTCGAGAATGGTGTCCCACACTTATGTCTAAATAGAGGGAAAAAGTTTTCAGAACCTACGCAGAAAGTGTCAGCAAGAACTTGCGATTATAGTAGTTTTAAATTAGTCTAAATATTTTTGCTTTTTAAAAAGTTATCTATTCACAAAAAAATACATAACTAGATTAGACAAAAATTAAGCATGTTTCTTTTCAAGAAATTTAAGGTGGTTTCTCTGAGCTTAAGACCCATTTACTAGTTTTCAGATGGAAACATGCTAGGTCAGTTGTACTAGTTGCACTCCAATGCACTATGCATTGACTGGTTTAGTGATTAAAACTGTGATAAAAGATACCCATACTTTAAAATTTAAAATAATGTTTGGTCTAATGGTGAACTTGTCTATGCACTAGTAAGTCAAATAATACTCCTTAAAATAAATTCTAGTAATAAGTGGAAAAAAAAATCTTACTCAACTCTTCCTAAATGCACAAAACTGATTTGTAAAGAAGGTACTCTACTTTTTTGTTAACATATTTCATAGTGCATAAAACAGTTATTGAGTTCCTTCTGAAAAAAAAATGCTTATTGATAAAGAATTCTACTGAGACACACCAGAAGGAGAAATGAAGTGTTTTCTTTTTTTGCTTTATTGATATGGCAGATCCAATACAAGTAAAATGACCTAAGGTTTTTTCCTGGCATACAAGTTATAAACATAACTTTGCAATAAATCAAGTAGCGAATATATTTTTTTTTAATTACAGTAGATTTTTAATTTTTTTTTGCCAGTAATGATATAAATACTATAAATTCACAGAATTACAGAATGGCTGAGATAGGGAGCAACCTCTGGAGGTGACATTGTCCAAGCCCCCTTGCTCCAAGGAAGGTCACCTAGAGCTGGTCATTCAGGGTCATGTCCAGTCAGGTTTCATGTATGTCCATGGTTGGAGACACCACAACCACTCTAGCCAACCTGTTCCTGTGTTTAGCAGTTTAGCTGTTTACTGTGTTTAGCAGTAAAAATGTTGCTGCCTGTGCTTCTGTTAGAGATAACTCAGAGGAGACACACATATTAACTAAATCATTCTTCCTAAAAACAGAACAGGAGCTCTTTTTTCAGCATAATTCAAGACACAGGTCCAATCAATCATGGAAAAAAGAATAAAAACTGGATTTTAAACACAAGGTGCTTTTAAACATAGCACAAGATCAGATGTTGACAGTGAAGCAGCCCAGGCTTCTGCAGATTTGGCACACTGTAAAACCCTCAGGCAAAAGAAAGCAGAGATCCTGAAAGACAATGAAATCCACAGCTCTACTAATTGGCATTGCATAACTGTCCTTTTCAGAGGATTGTCATCTATGTGAAACCTGGAGAACAAGAACCTTATAAGGATGCCAGTGGAAACCCGGGCAACCAACATGAATGAGAAGGTTTTGTAGTGACAGTGGAATGAACCAGAGGAAGAACAGGAAGGTGTACATGATATAAAAAGAGCTCTTTCTCTCTGCAATGGCTTTATCCACTTAGGGAAATTAAACATACTAGTACAAAAACTGCAGCTAAACCATTCTGCAACAAGATGTCCGTTGGATGACCTCATCTAGAATTCCTGACACTTTTAAATGCAAAATTCAGCTTGTCGAAAATTTAGAGGGAAGTCCAGATTTGGCAGGATTTTATTCAAACGCCTTTGCAAAAACTCCTCCCTCCACTAACAACGATGAAAAGTAGCATATGAAATTACTCCATGCATATTCTTCTGTTATAATTAACCAAATGAGGCCAATAGTGTTTATACACAGCAGTTCATTCATCTATTGCTGAAGACATAAATAAAATATTTTAAAGCAAATATTTCAAATACACATTTCAAATAAAAAATTAACCAGAAGTTGTAATTTTCAGAGGACAAGGGCCATCACAAGTTAATATTAAGAGGCTGCACCATCTGTTGGTTTTTCTAAAAGAGCAACCTAAACAGCAGAAAGAAAACATGTGTTTTCTCATCTTACCTGTCTTGTCTCTATAACAACCACTGATGCAAGTCATATTTATTTCTACACCACCAATGTCATATATAGTACAATTAAATGAAACTGAAAAGGTCAAAAAACATCAGAGTAGGTTCTCCACAAGATGTCTAAACCTGATAATGTCAAGGTGACTCATCTTCTCCTTTGATTCATAATCATTATGTGCTCTTGACACTGCACAGGCTGTTAACTACTTTTTATATATCAAAGCCTCCTTTTTCTTTTAAAATCGGGTATTTTCTTAGTGTCTCCAACATTTAGGGGGACATCACCATGGCACCTTCAGTATCATTATAATCTCGAATTAACCAGCGACAGAATTTCCTCTCTATATGCCTACTTGTATATTTAACTATCAACTTCTACCCAAAAAGGCTTACACTTCTTTGGTCCTTTCTAATTTTATATCAAACTAAAACACAAAGGTTCTGATGACCACTGTAAGGTTATGTGGAAGGAGAGCTCTCTCCCGGTCCTTTAAGTATGTCCAGACAAGGATCTTCTCAATGCAAAAGGGGATAACAGGAAGAGGGAGAAGCCATAAGGAGGAACACGCAGGGACATAAGCCTAACCAACAAATGATGAGGGAGGCAGTCCCACTTATTGATAACAGTATGGGGAATGTAGGAGTGTTTCTTTCAGTAAGATTATCTGATGGAAGACGTCCCATGCAATGATAAAGAAAAAGAAGCTATATACAAAATATACAGAAACACACATCTGAAGACAAATAGAGACAAAGACAAGAAACAAACCCGGTCAGGCACACCAAATGAGGGCTATCAAGAAACTATGGGCAAAAGAAGACTTTGCAACTGATAAGCACACAAACTTCTTCTCAGTGAGGGTAACAGAGCACTGGAACAGGCTGCCCAAGGGGGTTGTGGAGTCTCCTACTCTGGAGACATTCAAAACCTGCCTGGACACATTCCTGTGTAGCATCATCTAAGTGTTCCTGCTCCAGCAGGGGGATTGGACTAGATGATCTTTTGAGGTCCCTTCCAATCCCTAACATTCTGTGATTCTGTGAAACCTGAGGGCCCAGGGTGTTGGAGGGGGTACAGGAAACTACACCAGCTCATAAGGGGATGTGAAGGGGAAGGAGCTTGGGAGGAACAAGGTGGTAAACAGAAAGGGTTATAGAAGGGGCTTGGTACACATGAAACAGGGACAGTCAGTGTGTTTGACTGAGCCCCATGCCTCATCACAGTGGTCAGGCCCAGCTTCTTTTTAAGTTCCATCCTGTGCACAGGTGTGAGCTGCAAGAAGGACTAAGTGCCAGCTGCTGGTGAGACCAGCATGAGAAGACAAGACACTGGGCCAGCAACAGGGCTCAAACCGGGGTGCAGACACCCTGGGCCCTGCGGTGTGAGCTACAAGAGCAAGTGGTGTCTCAGCTGCTGGGGTGGGAACAGCATGTGTCCCAAACACCAGCTACCAGCAGGGCCTGGAGTGAGGCAAGTGAGAAGCTGTTCTGTCTTCTGGGGGAACCACGTAGGGCTGCTAGACCGGCTGAGATCATCCACTGCAGAGCTGTGAAAGGAAAAGACTTGTCCAGGGGGAGAAACGCTGTCATTCCCCCTCCACATCCATATAACCAAGCTGGTGGTGGCCCTGTCCTGTCTATGCAAGTAAACAAGGAGTAAGGGTGAGCATTCCAAGGAGCTCAGGCACACTGAGGAACAGCAAGTCCTGCTAAACAAACTGCTGGAAAACAGGGGTGGCTGTGCAACAGAAACAGCCACAGCTGGACGCTGCACTGCTGCAGAGTATGGGAAGAAGAAACCTGCAATTACTGCTACAACTCTACTATGCTAAGTATACTTTTCTGATCTAGTTACTGCCTCACGACATTTGTCTTACATACATTTATACCTATATAAACAGAAGTACATAGATAACATTAAACATACCTATACATAAACACATACAGCTGTATATAAGGGACTATTTCAAAGTGGTTGCACATGAGAGCTAATGCAGAATATGAAACTTATCAACTGTATTTCATTCAAGCAAAATAGAAAGTTCTCCTCTGTAACTTTTAAAACTTTATTAACAGACGGCCAGACAAGGTTTGAGATCTTAGCTTTAAGTCTACTCCCTCCTTTTGGTGTTGGTATTACTACAGCTCTTGGATATCTAAGGCATGAGATACTTTTTGAATCAAATGGAAAATGTTTTCAAACTGCTCTTGCAAAGCTGTTCTTCATTTTGGAAGTTGCCTTTTCTCCTCGATTCACCACAGCATGAATGTTGCAAACTTAAGGCAATGCTGCTTTGATATCCACCTTTCTCCAAGGGATGACTAAAGCGAAGATTTAAGGCCAAATTTTATTACTCTACCTTGTATGAGCAAATGCATGTTTGAATAGCATATAGAAATGAATTTTCATGTTATCACATGGTTAGTTTTACCTCTTGTCTAAATAAGCATACAAGCAAATCTATGTTCATTTGGGGTGACATCCAGCTAAAATCATTATTCAAAAAAAAAAAAACCACGATATCCATGTGATAGTCACACCAAAATATTTTGTGCTATAGTTCTGATTTTCCTTGCGGATCAGACTTTTGTTTCAAAACACTTCCAAAGATTCCTCTCTTTTTTTTCGCAATGTCTTCACTGTTATGAAAAAAATATGTGCTTGAATCTTGAGAAACCTGCCATGTCATCCACCAAAAAAACAAAGAAACAAACAAAAAAGCCCACCCACCCACAAAAAACACACACACAGAGAACCTTGAAGGATATTGGTGGGTCTATATAGCTCCTTGGAGGTGTGCATCAGATGCAAAAATCACAAGCTTGATCCTGCATAAGAGTTTCCATAAAACAGCAATGACCTGACACCCTGATTAACATTCTCAAAAAGCAACTTCAGGTTACATCCTAAGTCAGATATATTTTATCTTTCACCTCTAGCATTCAACAACTTATTTCAACCACAATTGCAACACTTGCAAGCAAAAGTGGAGGGCATAGTTTTTTGTTTGGTTGGAGTGTAGTGGGCAGGGGGGTTCTCTTGTTTTGTTTGTTTTAAACAAAGCATCACAAGCTTCAAACCCCATGAACAAGGAGAACAAGGACAGATACCCTATGTTTTAAAGACTATCCCATCTACAGCCTATTTTCAGCTGAAATTTCAAAGATACTAACAGCTCTGAACAAAATAACACAGATAGTTATTTAGAGGCCTCAAAAGGAGAAAAGAAATTCCATTAGAGGAGAATGATGAAGCTCAAATGCCTACATTAATTTTACAGATAGAAAATACTGCTTTCCATTATCATCTTTGACACCTTAATTTTTCAATGAAGTACCTACACACCCACTGCAACATCAGTCATTAAGGTCTCTGCAACAAATATGTCTCTTCACCTGAAGTTAGAACAAAAGAATTTATGGTAGGGGCAATATAATTTCATTATTCAATGCCTTAGCCATCATCATGGAATAAAGAAAATGAGTTTTTGTCTGGAACAAGGAGGTCCCAAATCTTGGGTGGGGTTTTATACCATATTATACTAGTATTATCTCATCTTTCTCCTTAAAATATATCAAATTGGGAAGTTTCTCGTAAAATGCAATAAATCCTCACACCATGCTCCCCACACACCAAAAAAAACCACCAGAGATAAATAAAGCAACAGAGGACATCTGATGCCATTTTGTCTCTTATTTTGGAATGCCTGCATGTCCCCAGCCTTAGGAAGACCATGTAGTATTTTGAGACACTAAGAGACAAGAAATGCATACACAGTTCAAGCTTCCTGTGAAAGCAAATTTCTGAATCAGTACTATCTTCTTCTGCTAGAATCAACACACTCATATGGGATATTATAAAGATTTGCTCTACTCAAAACACAAGACAGTTGCATTTTCAAGATTCTTCTTTCTACCATTTATCTTGTTCTTGTTTATCAGGCCTGTGTCTCATTGCTGCTGCCTCTGGACCCAAAAAGCAATCATGATGACCGTGGTCCATTTCAGAATTCACCAGGCTCTTCATTTATATGGTAGAATTGCAAAAAACCCTGACCAAGGCCAGCAGCATAAGAAGGAACTTGAAGAGTAATTCCCAGACATTCTTCTTCCAGGACAAGCTGCCCAAATCCACAGCTAAACAGTTAAGAATAGGAACTAACAAGGCCAGAGGAAAAGGCTTTAAATTAAAAGAAATACTGAAACTCTTCCACGTAATATTCTTGCTTTATATTATAGAAATAATTAAAAGTCCACTCAAATTTGTCTCAAAATGAAAGAAGTTACCTGTCACAATCATCCTCGTCACATGTTGACACAAATGTACTATAAATTTCAGCCTAGGTCACTAACTATTCTTAGAAATTAAGACAAATGTAGGTAATGGCTCTGAAAATCGGGCCATGGAACGTAGGAAGAAATCACAGTCTTTAAGAAACTACCAACATCATCTTGCAGCAACGCTGCAGTTGTTTACTGACCAGCACTTAAACCACACTAACCACTATTTCAGTATGACTTTACTCAAGATTTCAATTGCAAGGCTGATTTACATTCACTAGACAATCCAGAAATTCCTTTAAAAGTCATCTCCTCAAATATAGAGAGCTCCCTATATTCACAAAAGCTGTGTGATATTGATGTGCAGCCCATCATTTCACTATGAAAGCAGGAATTTATTAACTCTACAGTCCATACTTGTGACTTACAAACATTGGGAGAGAAAGAAAAAAAAAAGGTTGTTTTAAAGACACAGGTATAGTCAACTTCCATTTTTTTTCTTTGTTTAATAGGACTCTAAGACTCAAGTTCACTTTCAAAACTATTTCATCTAAATGAAGGGCCAGAAGTCTTTATTGCTATATTTCAATGAGGTCTCAAAACACACTGACCTTAAGGAATGCAAAACCCTTTGGGTACATCACACCACACTAAAAATTAGAAATAGTTGCACTTAAAAAAATATATTGCTGGGTCTTTTTTGAAAACATAAAAGCAAATGAACAGTTTCCCCAGTAAATATACTATTTGTTCCTGAGTTATTCTCCCTTTTTTGGCAGCTTTTATGTTTACTTTCTACATCTTTCACTTGTTATTCTTCAGTTCTCTTCTCTAGAAAGAGGATAAATTTACTAAGAAAATGGATGCACTGATGGAAAAGTGCTGTTAAAACATCCAAAGTAAAATACAAACACTTTGTCTTTCATTCAACTTCAGTCCACACGCAAAGTCAACTTATAAATTGGATTGACAGATCCAAGCATAGTTGGTACATGAGGCTGTATGACAGAAACACTGAAGGTAAGCGATGGCTTGATTTCTGTTTTATCGGTTGCTCACCCAATCACTCTGCCTATCTCCACATGCAAGATCCATTTACGTCCATTATCTATTCTCAGTCCAGTTTCTCTAATCCAACAATTAACAAGCTAATTTTTTACAACCAACTACATCACTATCATCTTCACATTACTCTGTTCTTGTATGCTACTTATGATAGCTGTTAAAACCTCGTTGAACCAGAAAGTTCACTGTACCTAAAACAAATGAAAAAAGTAATGGCAATCAAACTTCCTTCCATATAAGGTTAAAATCTAAGGGGGCAGATTTTCAAGATTTTTTGAAACTAAGCACTTCAGAGAAATTTTAACTTTGGGAAAACAGTGATGTTCAAGTCTTTTGGAAAAATAAAAACCGATCTCAAAACTTAGTATCTAGAGTTATCAAAAAGAAAGCAGTTTAACTTCTGCCAAATACATATTGCAATTTGATAAAGGACAATTCCTCTTACTTCTGTTCTTTTTTTTTAACCCAAGACTGTACAAAGCATCCCATTTCCAAAGTTAACTGAGCATGAAGCAGATTGTAAATGTTCATTTATATGTGCAGCCAAATTTAGAGATCTTATTCTCACACTTCCTCTAAAAACACAATCCCAAACCTAACTGGAAACAAAACAAGTCAAGACTTCTGCTACAGTATTGGTTTAACTGTGACTATCAACATACATGGGGGGAAAAAAAAAACGTTGCTTTATTGAAAAATACAGCATATAAATATTTACCTGCAGCTCTGTAAAGTATTTTAGGTTCAAAGAATATGCAGGGATTTTTGTCCTCTATGCATGACAGAAGCAATCCTTTGGCCTGAAGAGGACTCCTTGGAATAACAATCTGTAAAAATATTTTTTTAATGGTTATTTAAACTGTAATTCTGCTACAAGGTTCCTCAATTAATGTTAAAAAACAAGCAACAATTTGCTTCAAAAAAGCCTATGTACAGATTGAGCAGTTCTTGCAAAGTGAATTAACATCAGAGCTATGTTACTAACACACACTTCAAATATTGAATTTTATTTTGTTCACTGATGAGCCTTGAATAGTTCCCTTCTACACCATGTTTAAATACTAATGGCCTCCCCCCAATAATGCAGTAACATTCTGAGGTAGAAGGAGCAGAAGAAAGTCAGTCAGATTAAACAAATATATACATATGTTCATTTAGTAAAATGCTTTAGATGTATGACAAAGAAATTCAGCTGAGTGATGCTCAGTTGCATGGATAAAGATTCGTCTAAGCAGGCCTGGAAGGAATTTGGTCTTAGTCCAGTAAGTTTTGAAAACTAAAAAACAAAAGAGCTACTTAAAGTTGACTCTCTTTACTTATCATAGAATATTTTCAATTGGAAGAGAGCCTCAGGATCATTGAGTCAACCATAACCTAACCTAACTCTAGCACTAAACCATCACCTTAAGAACCTAATCTAAACACCTTTTAAACACCTCCAGGGATGGTGACTCCACCACTTCCTGGGCAGCCTGTTCCAATGGCTGACAACCCTTTCCATGAAGAATTTTTTCCTAACATCCAATCTGAACCTCCCCTGGCACAACTTGAGGCCATTTCCACTTGCTACTTGGGAGAAGAGACCAACACCCTCAGTGCTACAGCCTCCTTTCAGGTTGTTGTAGAGAGTGGTAAGGTCTGGTGGAAGCCTTAAACTTGTTCAATTTGAAACAAAAAAATACCTGAGACTATTAACAAGCAAAGAAAAAACTAAGTAAGGCCTCCAGATGTAATCTGAATACTTGGAATGTTGATTATTAACATAAAATTAACAAACTATCATAGTTTCAATGAAAACAGAACCCAAGAGCTCAATTTCCTCAAATTGGAAAGACCATCTAATTTACATCCCACAAATCTCAAAGAGCTGGTACACGCAGCATGTAGTCTACTAGCAAACATTTTTATAGCAGTGACATTAAAAGTGGCCCCGTCTGACTGAAAACATCAGTTGTAGCACTTGTTTAAAGAAAAAAAAAAAACATGTAACTATGGACATGTTAACTTACTGCCTACAGGAGCTTCCAAGGCTTCAAATTATTTTTTGAGAGTAAGAACATTTAATTATATAAAAGTAACGGAAAAGAGTCAAAACAACCTAAATCTGCTATCATATCAGCATGATAAGTGCTTCTTCTAAACAAGGTAGAAGCAGTCTATTAATATTTCAGCAAAGCATTTTGAAACAGACATGGGAAATTACCGAGCTGATGGATGTTATGAGTGCAGCTCCTCAGGGAACATTTTTAGGACAAACTTTATTTACCTTATTCATTTACAATGTTAAGTCAGACCATTGTAATGGAAGCTATTAAAAAGCTGAGAGTCACTATCATTACAGAGGATAATACCAAAGAGAGCTGGTTCACATTGAGGACATGACCAACAAACGCAAAAGCAAATTGAACAATACATACTGAGAAGTCACACGTTTAAGGACTACATTTTTGTTATAAATTTAGAACTCAGCAGTAGGAATTCAGATCTGAATTAATTATCTGCTCAAAGAATGACTAGCACACTATGAAGTACAGCCCTAAAAAAAGCATAACAATATAGCCAAGAAGTGTTAGTGCTATTGAGAAAATCACTGCTAGAAACTCAGCTGGAAAGAAAATGAATGAAACAGGTGCCAAAAGAGCTTCAGAAACTGTTAACATCTCTTTGATAGTTTGATTTGTTTAGTCTAACAAAACAAAGACTAAACGGAAAACAATTGTTCTCCTAGTATATGAAAGGGAAGATGAAAGACAGATAAGTTAAACATGCAAGTCAGTCAGGAACAAATTTAGGCTGGAATGAAAGCTTGTAGCCATGACAGCAAATATGCTGGAACAGTCTTACCACGGAATGGAGAAAGTCAATATGGTAATTGTGAAAATCAGTTTATCCGTCACAACAGACTTCTTCACAAGAGTAGACAAAAGATGCAACCATCTAGCAACGTCCTGCTCACCCCAACAAGCCTTGTCTGAAGCAATAATGACCACAGTCCTTCCCCTGAACACCCAAAGCTGTACAAACTCACTTTCACTTGGGAAGTCCAAACCTCACCTTTCACTTACAAAAAGCACCAAATAGAACTCTTAAATCAGGAACCTGCCACAAAGTTTAATAAGAGGGCAGTTTTGAAAACCACTCTGCCCCCCAAAGCTCAATCCTGCCCTTCCCAGTTTGTAATACATGGCCTTTCCTCCTGTAATTTGGAGAAAACATGCATATGGGCTTCTGCAAATGCATCTGAAATAGAAATTCCTCTACACTTCTGGATTCATATGTGTTACCAGGTGGGTTTGGGTTCATTCAAAAATAAAGACCTGCAACCTTGAAGATAAAACCTTAAGCATTATTAGCGGCACTAATGAACAGCTTTGCAAAAAAATATTGAAGGAACAACATTGTTTTCACAAAGATACAAAATTCAAAATATAGAGTCTTAATACACTTCTCTTTTGCATCAAAAACTAGTATACTGTTCCATCAGTTCCACAGAATTTAATGTGCCCTTTACCTTCACTTGAGGTGACAGATGTTAGTGGTAGCAACCTATTTTAGCACTTTACCCAAGGAAAAGTGAAAGAAAGTAAAAAAACAAGATCGATCAGAGATGAAAGAAATTAAATTAGCTGGAGTGATTAAATAAAATTCTGACTTGCTATCTTATGTAGAAGACTGAGGACAGTAGTACTAGGTTGCTATGAATTAGGAAGAGTTTTAATCACCAGAGTGGACCACTAAATCTCAGCACTTGGTTCAGCATATAAAGATTTGAGACTAACCAACAAAACAAGCATAAATTAGCTAGACCTGGCATCAGTACCTTAATCATACGTTATCTTATGCTTCCATACAATAATAAACTACTCCAGTTCTTAAACAAGCTCGAGAAACCATTTGATTCAATTACCTGGCAAAAGACTTTGCAGATTACTTTTGTCTCTATCAGGAAATATTTTCAAGTTCAGAATAGGAACACCTCAAAGATCATAAAAAACACCCACAGACAAAAATAAATTCCATTTCTCAAACATCATGTGAATAGCACACAATTTTTTTACTTAACTAAAGAGAAAAAAAGTAGGAGAAATGATCATGGCCTCACTGTAAATGAGTAATGTCTGAAGTTTTAGAACAACAAAATCATATAGAGACAATAGTTTAAACAACAGATAAACAATGAACATATGTCTTCAGCATACAAATACTGGTTTTGTTTAAATATTCCACATCAATCAAGTCATGAGTCATTTCTCAATGGACAGGATGCCAATTAAGCCAGAAATACAAGTCCATCAACAAAAAAATTACTCAGAAAAAACAGAGAGCTGGCAAATAGTGCTCTATTAATCTGAGATGATGAGAACCCACCCCTCCCTCTTCTCCAGGCAAGTTATCCATCTAAGCCTTAGGAACCTCAGCTTCAATGGATGGCACTGCATCACACAGAAAGCTTGCCTAAAGCTATAATTCAGAGAATGACAGAACAGTTGAGGTTGGCAGGGACCTCCAGATGTCCAGCACTCTGCTCAAGAAGACCTGTCTGCCCAGGCCCATGTGCAGACAACTTCTGAGTAAGTGCCTCCAAGGATGGAGACTCCACAACCTCCCCAGGTAACTTGTGCCAAGTGCTTCCTTATGTTCAGAATCAATTGCATTTCAGTTTGTGCCTGTTGCCTGCCACTGTCATTCATATAAATGAATAAGGTAATGCACTTAAACAGATGCAGAAAGAAAAAAAATAAAAGAAATGTACTATTTATTAGTGTTAGTTTTCAGTTTCTGTACTATACTGGACACAAAACAGGTGTAAAATGTATGCTTTTAGAGGAAAAAACACACAAATTCAAAATGCTACATCAATTAAAGATTGCTTCAATAATGGCTAGAAATTCTCAAACATTTAACACAATTTAAGTTTTATAACTTGAAAAGTTATAAAAGCGTTTTTAACTAACACACTCAGATTATTTTTGTGGACTGACTCCTATTTTAATTCCCCTACCTGCACCCATACTCATTATTAGTCAGGTCCATTAAAAAACAAGCAAACAAACAAAAAAAAAATTAATCTTCCTAAAATAAGAGTTACTGTACCTTTATTCCTGGGCAGTGAGCAAAAAAAGCTTCGGGACTTTGAGAGTGATACAGTGCACCATGACCCACACAGCCCCACGGGGCTCTGATGGTGAGGTTTCCACAATTAAACAGATCTCCAGAGCGGTAACGATATTTTGCTGCTTCGTTAACAATCTGGGAAGACATATTTACAAAAGTAAAATTCAGTCCAATGCCTTTAGTTATGCATCATTAAACCTCTACAACATATTAGATGTAATTATATCATCTGCACAACGTATGGGATTCGGAGGACCAAAACGGAAGCAAAGGAGTCCTGTCAGTGGAAAAAGAAACATTTTCCAAAGCAAATGGAGCAATGATCTAGTGTGTTCAAGTCACATGCCTGGGCCTCAGGAGCAGCCATACAACCCAGTTGTTCCCCCATTCCCACACTGCCAATCAGCCCAGTTCAAATCTGTAGTTTGTCCTGTGGACACATGGTTGGCTGCAGCAGCACAGGAGTGAGAGGTGGTGGTGGGAAGACACAGCTGAGGAATTTAAAGCTGCTGAAGCCAACACAGCCACAAAATAAAAAATACAGACAAAGAGACATTTGCTTCCAACCACATCTTTAATTTCCATTATTCAGTGAGCCTTCAAACGGGCCTTAGTACCTTTCTGTTTACTTAAAACATGCACAAATATTAGAAATACAGTTGTGGATATATTTACAAAAGTTACATATTCAAACCAAATATTAATGTTAACAGAAGATTATTTTAAACAGCCATAAGATTCCTTTTTACTTCTCTCAAATTTATTAGTACTAACCTGATCAAATGCTGGAAAAATGTAATCTGCAAACTGAATTTCTGCAATGGCTGTGGCTCCTGCAACAGCAATTCCAATACCAAAGCCAACAATTCCTTGTTCACACAACGGGGTGTTGAAAACTCTATCTTTACCTATAAAAAAAATAAATACAGCACAATTTAACATGCTAGCTCTAAGTTGAAAACATAGCCCCAAAAATATTCAAGTTATAAACAAGTCACCTGTAATTAACCATATGGCTATTTAGATGGGCTTTTTTAGGTATAGGAACAATAAACATCCATTACAGGTAAAGACACTTTCATTCGTAACAGCTCAGAGGAAGACAGAGGAAGACAAAACAGAAGCACAATTTCTGTAACTTACAAGGTTTTTAATACTTCAAGGAAAACAATTTGTTCTGAAGCTTACAAATATTTTTAGTTCAGTTTTTTTCAGGCAGTCAGAATTAACTGTCAAAGGCAGCTAGATCTCCAAGAGCATCTGTAGAAAAGTATCTTGTCTCTTGCCCATGCTCCCAGTAATCAGTGCCCAGTCTTACCAATTTCCTTTCATAAGGTAAGGCTGTGCTTACTAAAGAATTTGGTTTGTCTCCAAGGCAAGAGAAAAGAAAGCTGTTCCTGCTGTTGGAGGCACGAGACTGGAAATTAAATATTTGGGGGTTTGTATCTTCCCTGTGGGAGTCCAAAAAGGTCATTTTAGCCCTGACATATTTCTGTGCCACAGTAATTTCAGATTCCAAATGTGCATCAGTCTAATAGACGGCTGAAACTAAAAACAAGAAGGGAGGGGAGGAAGATGAAACACCACTACGATATCCTTTGTAAGATATATTAACAGCTTGCCAGCAGTACTGTACTCCCTTGGCAGATCAACAGGAGAACCTAGTTAGGCGATTAAATTTTCCCTTTGCAACACTGGGAAATAGACAGTAGGTTTCTGTAAGAGTCCACTGTGCATGAATATGCCAAGACACCAAACTGAATGGAAAAAAAGTGAGCACAGAGTACATCAGTGGTTATTAAATAAATTAAACAATAACTAAATAAGCACCAAATAACTAAAAAGAAAGACTAAACTCATCAATTAATAATTAGCAAAGTTGCTACTATGAAGATGCCTAATTTCAATAGCTACAAGTTAATTAACTAGAGAAAGAGAAGCTTACAAAAAGTTTCAGAAAGGGATGACTTGAGGAGAACCATTACCCACAGCTGCATTTGCGATATTCTAGAGGCATGTTTTACAAATCTATAAAATACATATCTTTCATCTTCACACATGACCCAGCACAGCATTGTCACCGCTTGTACCCTGTCCACATGCTTCACCTGGTGTTTTGAGTTTCATACTTCAAGAGCTACTTTGTTTAGGGTTGGGTTTTTAGTTTGGAGTGGTGGGTTTTGTTGTTTGTTCAGGGGATCTTTTTTGATACATCCATTTTTGAAAGAAAGTAAGGTTTTTGTTGTCTGGATGTCGAACACACCCAATATTACTCTGATCTACTCTGCCTCACAGCAAAGTATCTTGTAGGTCAGAGAGAATGTTTTACAATGAGCAAAACCTGCTAGCTCTCATTTCCTAGGTATATGAACAAGCTGATCTCAGTAATTTCCAGATGTGGGTCATCTGTACTTGGTTTTATACATACTGCAAAAAAATAAATCATCTTTGCAGGTATTGTGCTCAAAAGTTGTTCAGACTACAAATGGCATAGGAAGGGAGAATGGCTGTAACTTTGTGGTGCTGCCATTTATTTTTGCTGGGCATTTATTTTACCAGCTTGCTGCAGTAACACTGCTTGTCTGCATATTTCTGTTCTTTCTTTACTAGTACTACCAATGACTGTCAATGTCACTATAAAAAAAAACAGCCCCAGCCCTGAAACATTTTGATTCCAGGCAACAGGAAGACAGAATGCTTTGGGAAAACCAAAACTGGGGAAGATATTTATAGAAGAAATAATTCGGTTTTATTTTCCTTGTAATTAAGCTATCCTTACCTCTGACAGACATCGTGTCTTGGCTTTACTGTCAGGAATTAACAAAAATAGTTCAAAAAGCGTCACACAGGAATCATCTCTTCCTTTAAGATCTGACCAAAGGGGAAGATTTCAGTCACCTTGGTACTTGGTACCGTGCTTCTCCCATGTAGAGTAAGAAACTTTGTCTTTCAGAGCTATTTAGTCCCATTTCCACAGAGTAAATAGATCAATAAACTAATCCATAGAATGCAAAAGGAAAATAATGCCATGAAAAGATGACTGAACTTCTAGAACAAGGAGAGTATTTTTGAACCTGGAAAGAATGTATACTGTGTAAATAAATTGTTCGCATTCCTAAAGGATGGCTGTAATCTCAGTCCCAGAGCTGTGCAGCATCCTCTGGTGCCCTCTCTCTGCTGATAGATGTCACAGGTAAGGACAGAGGAACATCAACCACCTGTGCAAAGGCTTCACCACCATCTGGGAAGGCGGGGAAGTCCTGCTTGAGTGCAGCCACTCCCTGTACTCACATCCAACTGTGAAACTATAAACAGCTGGCAAACTTCTCCCTTCCTCTTTATTAAATCTAGAGTGTTATGAATTAGGCATCTCATTTCCCTTCTCTTTCACAGATTCATTTAAAATCTTCATTTAAAACACTTCATATTTTAATGAACTAAAAATGCATTAACAAGACATATTACACTTCCCTACTTCTTAAAAAAGTTTGTTGGCAGATCAATATTTCACTTCATGCGCTTACATGATAATTTGATATAGGATGCAAGCAGCAAAGAAAACACCAGAATAAACAAGACTACAGAAGAGACTGGGGGAAGAAAAAAAAAAAAGTTAAATTCACAGTAAATAAAAAAACTTAACATTCTTATATTGAAATCAGAATACTCAATCGGCCTTCTTCATGTGGATTTCTATTCCATTTTAACACATACTGATTTACTGAAATGTAGTTAAATGTGGTTTAAAACTCTACCATGTAGCCTACATAAACAGACTAATGTCTGAGCAGAATAAAAAAAAATATCATTAAGAAATGCCCAAAGTCAGATCATACTAAGCTTACCTAAACTTATTCATTAACACATTTTTCACTGAAATTGCCTGATGCATTAGTTCTATAAATAATTTTATATCATCACATAAAAATGGAAATGTATTTGAACAATCCTGTAAAATGAGCTTTCAACTTATAAAAACTTCAAAATTAATTGTTTAACATCAATTTGTGACAAGTGAGTTAATTTAAAAGCATGTTAGATCCACCACACTAGCTTACCCCTCTATGATTTGGAATATAAAGGGCGTCCTAACAAAACCACTGAAATACTATTGAGGTATTAGAGGCAGCATGCTGATACCAATGGAGTATGTCGAAATAAATGAAGTGCGAGTCACTAAAAGCACACGTGAAATACAACATGACAGTTATAACATGATCAGTTTGAAGCAGCTAATTTGGATTTT
Organism: Columba livia; assembly: GCF_036013475.1. NCBI lineage: Eukaryota > Metazoa > Chordata > Aves > Columbiformes > Columbidae > Columba > Columba livia. The sequence goes on along the minus strand of NC_088604.1, from coordinate 35,206,308 downwards.
GGGAATGAAAAGGCATAATCCTGAAGTGCTTTGGCTTAAAACAGTGAAGAAAGAGCTAGGTAATTGCCATTGAATGAGATTCATTACTCAGGAATGATTTTGTTTTTACATGTACAACATATACAACAATAACACTGATCCCTTCTTAAAAGCAAAACCTAAAGCACTTTACTATTTATTAGGTGGGAAACCAAGTTTCAAGGGTTGGGTTTGGGGTTTGTTTCTATTTTTTTCCATAAAATCCAGCCTTTTAAGACACACATCATTAGGATAAAACAAATTTATTAATTTTCCCAAACACTGAAAATTGTATGGCATGGTTTTAACCTTCAATCTTTATTTATATAATGTGAAAATCTTTATTCAAGTAAATTATTTAAACACTGAAGATTTAAAGGCATTAAGATGATGCATTTTTATCTTTTTCACAGGAAGTCAACTTTGATAAACAGCGATTCACATCATCCTTTGTAAATCATTCACCCAGCTGAAATCTGACCCAAGAAGACAAATAACCCAGAGATACTTTGTCTTTCCGTATTTCATTTCCTTACCAATGAAGAAACATTTCCTAAAACGTTCTCTTCTCCTATTACCTGCGTCAGCCACACAGCTCAAAACAAGAGAAGACAAACTATAAGCTGACCTGTCACTGCAGGTGTAAGTGGTACTTTATCGGAAATCAGGTGCATCAGCCTCTGAGGACAGACATCATGCTGGTGTCCCATTCAATTAACCTGCCTGGTTTTGTAAACATCCCTCATTTCAGCCACCTGAACAGGCTGGTGCCCTTTACCATGTAGCGAGGGAAGCAATATGACAAACAGGGCTATGTGAAAAAAAAGGACGATTCTTCTCATCTCTCCATGCCAATAAATCAGGAAGATTAGATGCATGTTGAGCGAGTGAATAAATACCCCAGAAGTGTTGCCTAACAAGGTAAATATGAAAATATTACAAAACATTAAGGAAAAGGCAGTATTTGATTAAAAGCATTTTTTAAAAAACTACTTCATCCTCCCCGATCTATTTTTACCTAAATAAAAAGAAGACTGATCTTTGTGATTTTTGGAACAAAGAGTTAAGTACCCCAGAAATGTTCAAACTCCCACTGACCCTCTGTCTAAGCGGCAACAGCTTTAATGCAGTCTTACAGTCATCTTCTCATCCTCCACAAAGAAAAAGTTTCATAGCAACCTAACAGAACATGTTTACAGGCATATGTAGTCGATTATTGTGCATTCATGGTTTGGCCTGCTTCATCTTCATTTGTTCCAAGCGATCAGGAAAAAAGTATTTCAGATTTTAGTATCTGCAATAAAACATGTTCCTGTCTTAATTTAACTTCAAAAATGAGATATTCAAACAATATCAAATCTCCTAAAATCTTAACACACCACTCTAGGCTTCAAGTGTGAGTAATTTCGCATTGCTCCGAAAGAGCCTTCGTGGGATGTTTTGAGTGGTTTGAGGAGTACTGCTGGCACTTGAGTCAAAGGATGGCGTTTTGCTTTGTTTTTAGGATACTTCTACAGCACTTGTGTTAAAAAAGGCATCTTAAAAGATGTCAGTACTGACTGGCATTAACAATATACCTGGGCAGCATTTTATTTATCCCCGTGATCTCATTACCTCCCATTTAAAACAACTATTATATAGAAGAGTCCAACAAGCTAAATATTTTCTATCCTCAACTGCAGCAACCATAGAGGCATGTGGAGAAACAGGACTGGAAAGAAAAGGAAGCCCCCACAGATCAGCTTCTTTGGTACTCACTGGGGACTTTGTGTAGAACATTCAATCAAATCAGTCCTGCCTTTAAAAATCTATTCTAATCCAAGAATATCTAGGATTTTTCATAGAGGTACACCTACATAAGTGTACTAATTCTATTCCTTAATATATTTAAAACAATCTATTCAGCATTCAGACTTTCTTGGACCCGCAATCACTTTTAAGCCCTGTTTTACAATTGGTGACATTGTTATCTTCCATTTCTCTGATACCACGTGAGAGGGCAGGCATCCCAGGGAGTAGTTTGGTACATTCATATTCAGCTCTTCTACAGCTCCTGATTGAACACCAAACAGTTCTAGTAATTTTTTATTAATTTTAATCAATTTGTTCCACCTCTTCTTTTGATATCCTAATCACAGTTCCTCAGCTTTAAAGCAAGGTGTGCACTGTTCCTCTATAGTGAATACCAATAAAAACTCATTGGCTTTCCAGCTGAATATGCAAACTTCAAATCTACATGTCCAAAGCAGGGCTTCAGTTTCACAGAGACAGAGATGGTTTCCCTCTCAATCTTGAATCCTGGCACACTAACATGCCATGCCATTTGAAAACCATCTTTTTCCAGAGCAGCCCATGTTACAATGTATCATTTCACCTGCCTAACAGATGTAATTATAGGAAATGAAAAGAATTTCCTATCAAATATCTTAGAACTACTGATGATGAATTTAACCTACTGTGTGTAGAGTAACACAATTCACAGAATTGAGCTTTACTCCTCTGCTGTTCCTCCCGATCCTGTATCCTACAGGAGTTGCACAGACTAAGCCAAGAAGATTTGTGTGTGCCCAGACACTCACAGCAGGCTCCGAGGACTCAGCCATTCCTCAGCCCTCATCTAAGCCAATGCGAAATCTCCAGTCAAGTACAATGAGTTGGGTCTGTTTTAGGAGAAATATATACCCACACGCACAAAAATCACCGTGTATACGCAACCTATGCTTTCAAAAGAAGTTCAACATTTAGTTACTTTGAAGAAAAAAATCATTCAAAGTTTGATTAATTAGCAATTAATTCCATGGCAGGTTGCCATCACTCTTTCCTTAAATATTCAAAAAAACTACATTATAGCAGTAAAGATACATGAATTAGCAAAAATGTGTGACCAAGAAAAGGGTCAGAACAGAGATTTACATGCACTAAAATAAATTAGCTGCTTCCTCTTCTGCTGCTGCAAAATCCGCTGTCCTAGAATAGTCTGGGTTGTAAAGGACGTTCAAAGCTCATCTAGTCCAACCCCCTGCAATGAGCAGGGACATCTTCAACTTCGGGTTGCTCAGAGCCCTGTCCAGCCTGGCCTTGAATGTCTCCTGGGATGGGGCATCTACCACCTCTCTGGGCAACCTGTGCCAGTCTGATCTGCAACAAAGGGCCCAACTTCTTATTCTAGACAGAAGTTTTATATAAGTCAAACGACAAATAAGCCTTTCTTATTCAGTTTTACTTGTTTACAGGAGTCTTAAACTTCATTTGGGGAAAAAAAAAAATATCACTGGCACACAAAGTATCCTTCTGAAGTACTCATCACCACAGTATTGGCCAAAGAAAAGAACACCTGTTCTGCCAGATAACTGCTAAGAACAGGAATTCCTCACAGGTCTGTCATCTATTCCACTGACATAAGCAACATTTCTGAAGAGTACTTCAAGTAAACTGAAAGTTAAAAACAGCTGAAGGGTAAGTTTTCCTTTTAAGTTTTGCCCAATTACCAGCTCCAAGGCATTCATACATTTGAACAGACATGAATATTTGAACTAGTAGTTCTAGCTCAAAGCATTCTCGAGACATCATTCCCTTACTGAAGATGGTGCATTTTTCTTCCAAGAGCTCCAAAGAATCAACTGCACTTTCAACTCCTCTCCCCCAAGATTCCTTTAGGAGAGAAGCATGTTTATTGCATTTTAATTTAATCCTTACTCTCAAAGACCCTAAATATTATCAGAGCCAGGAGAACTGCTGGAATACAAAGAAAATGTTACCATGATGTAGAGTAACGTCCTCAATTACCTACAAATTCTTATCACCCAGCAGTTACTGAATTGCAGATTTGGAAGGAAAGGAAACTTGCTTTCTAGTAAATCTCAGTAAATTCTTAAAAGTTGTTCACAGCATAAACTTAACATTAAGCATGTACTCAACTGTCAGGCTTATAGCCCTCTGGATGAAGGAGGACCTAGGAAAGTTTATTTATTAACAGCTTTACCTTCCTAAGACAAACAGGGAAAACATGCTTTCCTGGGCCTCTCCTCCACTTCAGATTTCCAGTCATTTGTGACACACTAGCACCCCAACAAAAGCTAAAGAGTAAAGCAGAATTTTTAAAAAATATACATTATCTAATAATCTCCCTTTCTCAGAGAAGAAATGGGAGGGCTCAGGGGAGGTTAATGCAAAGCTCTGGTGTAACTCTGAATACCAGTAAACTTGCATGTCATTAGTCCTCACATGATGAAAAAGCAGCCAAGCAGCAGTATAAAGAGAAGGAAGATCAAGTTCTTTTCAGGTACACAGTGACAGATGAAATAATGATGCAAAAGGGGAAACTGACTATATAAGAAGAAAGAAAACTCACTATGACAGTGGTCAAATGCTGGAACAAGCTTCCCAGAGAGGTTGTACAAGCTCCTTCCTTGGACATATTCAAAACTCAGCTGCAAAAGACCACAAACAACCTAAATGGGCTCGACATTGAGTACTGGTTTGGACCAGATGTCCTTTAAGGTCTTTTTCTTTCAACCCTTATTACTCTGTGGTTCACTAACAGCCCCAAACAGGGTTACATGCTGACTGCCCAAACTTTTTATGTCTGTTCCTGTTCTGCTGATGGAAGCATTTCATGACATTGATAAAATAGAACTGATTCAGCTTCACACTGTTAGAGAAACATTCAATAAGCAGCTCACATCGAAGTGGCAGATTTGTTCCCCAGAATTTCTTTACTGATGACTATGCAGGTAGCCCATTGCACATTGAATTCCTTATCATCTGTCTCATATACCTAGCTGTATCAGCCTAAAGAAAAAAAGCGAAATGCCCAACTGCACCAAGGCATTCAAATGTTCCTCCAGCTATGATTAATAACATTCTTTGCTCAACCGCAAAAAAATTTGCTGTGTGAGAAGCACACTTGCAGAAAAACATAATTGATGACAAAGTTAGACATGCAAAGCTATACCAGATGACAGCTTACTTGCATCCGCCCTAATACTGACATCTACCAAACACTTCATGTGGGTATAACCAAGGGACAATGTATCAGCTTTATTTAAGAGGCTTGTGTCCATTCCCTGCATTTTCAGCATATCTGCAATATTACATGACTTGAAAAGAGATCCAACAGGAAAATACACAGCAGTTTCCAAAGCGTAGTACTGCAACATGTTAATGAAAATTCTTCCATAATAGGCTGGGTACACTACCTGGATGACAAAGCAAAGAATAAGCAAAACTGTCTCCCATACTCCTCAGTATCAGTGGTATAGAAATACTTTACAGTAGATTCAAAATCATGCTAGACCTACTCTAAATTATAAAGCAAATATTCTCAACATAAAAGCAAGGATTTAACACTGCTAAAGTAGTACTCAGGACAAAAGTGCTGAATGACCTGTAATCTGCAGTAACAAAAACATCTTACAGATCTCACTTGTAACCAGGCCTGTCCCTTGATAATGCAAAGCGTGTGCATAAGAAAAATCAATAAATTTATCTATACTTGGTGTTTCCATACAAGTGTGAAAACTCCTTGTCAGGTTTTGAGGATGTAATGTTTCTATAAATTAAAAAGAAAGGAGATCTTCTATAATAAATTACGGGTGTTTTATGTCAACCTGGTCACTGAAAGACTGCTTTGAATCAAGTTAAATTAAAATTAACCTGCTCCTCAAAGTGCTTCTGTTGCAAAGCTACTTAGAAATTGACTGGACTAGAATGGTAGCCTTGACCTTTCTGACACTTAGAAGCTCCTAGCAAATTACTTCCAAGAGAACTCAGTTTCACTCCCTATAATAAAGTCTGCAGCACCTTCTTAAACTGAAGTGGTGATAATTAGTACACTCTTATCACCAACCTCAGAGGCAGAAAAAAACAGCAGACGTACTAAATTAGTCCTACTTGATGAGTACAAATGAAACAGAGGGCACACTGATCACAGGACTAACCAAGGAAATTGAGAATCACTGAATCCCATATAATAAATAGTAAAGGCATAAAGACAGACATTTAAACCAAGTTACATAAACTGTGCTTGCAGACCTGGAATTAATACAGACTGTGAATACTAATTATGCTCATCAATTTCATCTTGTGTCTTTAATACATAAAGTTTTCTCCTACTTGACACTATATTACTAGAATATTGCTTTTTAAATGTTTCACTGCAAGTATTTCCTGAAGTGGAAAATTCCATTTTTATGACACTCAGCAGCACATACATTGCTGGACAAAAAAAGTATCTTGAAATACCTTAATATGTTAGAAGAGCTTTCTTGAACTCTGTACTGAGTGTCAAGTTCTGTATTAAAAAGTAAGTTCCTTATCTTTCCCTCAAACAGGTTTACAACATACTAATATTTATGGTGTTTCTTTTTGTAAGTCTCAAACAAATAAAACTGTTTTCACACCAGGTACACTATCAGAACAAGTTAAAAAATAAAAACAAAACTAAAATAAATTCTGTCAGCTCTGACAGGGACTGATTTATATCAATATACCAAAGATACAGTGTAAAAAGGCATACCACATTTCATCAAGTTCTCAACTTTTTTTCTAACTGTAAATCTTAAGAAAATAATTGGCTATTTAAGATGAAAATGAACGAAATGTACTATTGTGTAATAAGTCTGGAACACGTTCTCCAGATGTTACTGTTCAAAGACATTTAAGTAAATCAGAGTAAGATGCAGATCTTGCCAAACTGCTCCGGAAGAACCAGGCAAGCAAGCTGCAGAATTCTCTGCTTAAATCCATCCACAAAGAAACAAGGGTAACCAAACTCCAGACTACTTAGATTTTACTCAATCTCTACAGAACAACTAGCTATTTTTAACTCTGAATAAAATGTTCTATTCTCCACTTAAGTCCACCATGTCAAAAATTCTGAACTACTTCATTCTACCATGTGCAATAAGCTAGGAAGGACCAGCACCTACAGAAAAGAGGAAGCACACTCCTTCTCCAACAAGCTAGCAGTCTGCTTCTGAAGCATCGAGCTAACATTTTCTATCTATCTCTTTATACAATAAACCCCTAACACTGATTTCTTATGCTACTTCAGGCAAGTTTTTCCACTCCTTATAATAGCTTATTGCTATGTTCTTAAAGCATGCAAAGGACCTCATGATTACTGATTAAAAAAAACCCTTAGAGAAAATCCCCAGACTGTCTCCTCACCTCTTGAAGTAATATCCAACCACTAGTAGCTTCTGGGAGGCAGAACATGCTATAATACACTGCATTACAAGCCCCAAACAGTATATCCAAATTGTGTTCTTGTACTTCTTGCCCTTGCCCTGTAATGCTTGGCACCACCAGAACACACCCAGAGCCTCCACTGACAGATCTCTGCTCCCTCGCCAGTAACATGTTGTGAAGTTTCCGCAATAAAAACTTTCCTGAAATCATTAACAAAATAAAATTACAATATAAACATTTTAAAGTATTTTATGCATTTTGGAGGCAAGTTATTAGGATTTAAAAAAAAAAAAAAAACCACACACCACCATATTTACTTCTATTAGCTCAGCTTCAAGAGGTTCTCTCATTATTTCATGCTACTAAAAGCTGTCAGGACATGAAGCAATTTTTGTAAGCATATCCAACCCTCAACCAAAATACTTCACCAAACACCCTAACAGCCTGGGGACAACCTTATCTTCTCACTCATGTTTTCCCACATAGGCATTTCACTCAAAAACAGAATTTGCCTTCAGAAGATTTCTACGGCTCAAACTTGTGAAATAATATTGTGTTCAAACAAACATTTCTTCAAAGAATTAATACCTTAATTTTAGAAAGGCTGGTGTCCCTTCAGCATGGCTAGGTACAGCCATCTCCTGGACAAATAAACAAAGTCCTGAATTATTTTACTGAACTATAAACAAATGATTCTTTTACCAAGAATCAAGTGTTCCCTGAAAACTCACACAGGTGTTTACACCTTAGACATAAGGTCTACAGAAAAACAACCAGGGATTACAGTGGATCAGACACCAGAAATAAACATTTATGCTGCAAGACAAGCTAGCATTATCATGAGATGTATCAATAGAAAACTGTAAACAACCAAGTTTTATTCAGTATGACCCAGAATAGTGTATTCAGTCCACATCCTTCAGTTGCAGCAATTAGAGTCCAGAGGAAACTGAACAATAAAAAAAAGCTTCAAACCATAAGAATAATCCCGCACTGGGACCGTGTGTGTAGGGAAGCCAGAGAATCTCCATCATTGAAGGTTAACAGCAGCCTTTGCCAGTTGATCTGTCCCAAAACATACCCTGTGTCTCAAAGATCTAATTCTGTAAGACAGGCAGAAAGTAGAGGAAAACAAATATGGAAGTGATAAATAGAATCATTTTTAAAGCATCCAGCTGATTGCTAATGTGGCTAGGTCATCATGACATAAGTATGTTATTTGCTTGTAAAAACCGTGGTTTCATATGCAGCTCAGTCAGTTGCTTTTTGATGTGTTTGAAATTTTCCACAGGGGAAATCTCTGATCTAGCTCCCCCTGCCCTCATGGGATTCAATACAAGTGTTATTCCTTATCTTGATTTTCCTTTTCTTCTGTGATTTGCCAATTTGTAAGAAAATATCCTGGAACAATAGAACAGACTCTAATTACTGTTTACTGTACACTCCCTATCTTCTTCACACTTCTTTTTTTTAAATATGGTTTGAAAGAAAAAAAAAAATCTTACAAATTTTAACTACACTTCTATCTGCATCAAAATAGTAAAGCATTGGAAGGATTATTTATAAAAAAGGCCTATATTCTTGAACAGAATTGGGCAAGAAATGAATTAAATTTCAAGTTACATGTGCATACTTATTGCACCCTTACAACTACATATGGGAATATCTATTTTAGCTATGAAAAACAAGTAAGGAGGAAAAAAAAATTAAAGCTACTCATTTCTCATTTCCTACTGTCTGCAAGTATGAATGTCTCCAGCCATCTACTAATTCAGAATTACCTGAAACAAAATGATCCAAGATTTATTTTTTTTTATCCCTACATATATGAGTGACACATAGCTGTTCTTACTGAGTTTCACTTTACAAAGTGTCCACCCAGAAAAGCAGCAATTACTGGCTGCACAGCAGTACAACAGAAAGGACACAGGGACTAAAACATGCACAAATGGGCAGTCAGCACCACACTGCTAATAAAAGCAGCAAACATCACTCTAGAGAGTGTTACCACTGTTACATGGAAACCTTACAAAAAGCATTTTGTTCTAATTACTTGTTGTGAGAGCACCATAAGCTGCTGTGGGCAATACACCTCTGTAAGCACTGACAAAAAGAGGAGGACGAACAACAACAGAGCCCAAACAGAACAGCTAAAAGACACCAGAACAGACAAAAATAAAAGGCATGAATGAAAGACTCTCCAACCGGTGATGCAATACTACTCCAGAGGGAGGAAACCTATACTCTTGTGATTCCTTGAACTTTTAAAATCCTCCACCAACCTTTGCCTCATGCAATTTTTGGAGCTGTAAAACTTGTATCAACAGGGCCTATCAATTCTATAATTCACCATTAACTTGAGTAACACTGGATTTATTTATATGTGAAGGTGTTTTACATTATTTGTTTCAGAATCACACTAGCTACCTGTTTTCAGGCCACTTCATTGGAATAATTTTATTCTTTAGGGGTCAGTGATCACAAATACTTGCATTTTTATTCTATCGTGTGAGAGCACTCCCTATAAGCATGCTCTCATTCCTCTAATTAAAGAGAACCTTTTTCCAGTCTAAAAACTCTTTTTCCTACTCAAATTCACCATTCACAGAAGTTCCATCTTACAGGCACTGGTCTAGTGCTACTTCCTTGCCTTACACAACTCTAGAAACGTATTTTCTCTTCCCAACACCCTTCTTTCATTTGAGAATTGATCAAATGTGATTGCACTTAACCTGGTAGCTCCTGCAGCCACTGTCACCTTCTGCAAGTTGGTAATCACTAGAAAGAAATTTGGGGATTTTTCACATTTTCACCTGCTGACCATCTTTCTTCCAACTATCTTAATCTCTGCTAGGTGGAAAATTCAAGATAACTTTCAGAGGACTACACTCAAATGTTGGTGGTTTGTTGTTTTTTTTTTTTTTTACTCCAGTTTTTCAGATACATTAGCAGGAACATGAAAAGCAGTAACAAGCTCTCACTAGACCACCTATAGCTAGGAAAGCAGTCCCTAAAATGAACTGCAATCTGCTTTCCTAGTTAAGAGACATAAGGCGCAAACGCTACTTCTGTTCTAAAGGGAAACCACCAGCTCCCTGCCTGTTCAAATTTGCATGAAATCTTAGCAACAAGAAAAACCAAATTCTGGTCTTTCAAGTGTCCTTACTAGGTCATGTTTCCGCTCTGTAATGCAAACATTTTGGCAAACATTAATAACTTCCCAGCTTTTGAGTGAAGCATAACAGGTATATACAAATGTGCACATCTGTGTGAAAGAGATCTGCATGTAACCAATAAAACCTACAAACAGCTCTGGTATTGGAAATCCTGCACGTAAGTATGCGTTAGCAGGCAGACACGAACTACTATAAATGTATATTTACTTTTTGAGATAACAAAAAACAGGGACAATAACTCAATCTAATATTCCAATTTTTTAATTGTATTCAATTCTTCAATTTCAAAAAATCTGTGAAAGTTTGGTTTCTATCACCTACCCAACTCTCATAAAATCAACACATAAGCCAAAAAAACCCCTCAGTCTCCGCAAAACACTGCTATGGGGAAAGACCTGTGAAGCCAATCTCCTGTTGGATTCTCAAGAGTTCTAAGCAAAAGCTTATCCTATTCCACACTCTCAGAACATTAATCTTTGAACTAGTCAGAGTGCTTCTGATCCTGACTCTTGGCAAAGGTTTTTGACATGGCTGTAAGTGAGCATTAGAACCTCCCTTCAGGCACAGACCAGAATGGTATTAGAGACAAATCTCTACTGAGGCAAATGACTACACAGAACTTCTTCATAAGGAAGCCCTCAAACTGTGTTTGGAGATGGCAGAGAGAGTATTCAAGAAAAATATTACATATAGTTCTCTTTGCCTGTTTATATAATCTCAATATCTTCATTTTTCCCACAGTAAGTGAGATGGGTCTTTTTTTAGAGTTACCTCCAAAAAACTGCTCTGGCATTCTTCCGAGTAGCCTTCCTTATCAAACACAATTTCTGCTTTTCTTGTTTCTCAGTCTTGTCTTTTGTCCACTTTCTCCATTTTTACCTTATCCTCTGTTTTTTTCCTCCCATTTCTTTACTTCCTATCATCTAATCCCACCCTCACATCTCCTCTCTATTTTTGTCCTGTGGATGATAATAATCTTTACATGCTGGAACTTTATTTCACACTTCAGGCAGAGCAAAAGCACGCAATTATTCACACTCCAAGATCATTGTTTCAAATCCATCTGCAGACTCAAAAGCAAATGGACATTCATTCAGACATTATTTTGGTCTTCTGAAGAAAACGCTAATGTAATGTGTGCACACATTACCTAGGCTACAAAAATACAGTAGGCAAGGAAGCAGGCTATCAATCAGGCAGTTAACATCTTTGCTCTGGAGATGGAAAACATTTCCAGACAGCAAAACTATGGAACAGCAGACACTCAATACTTCAATAAGGATATTCTACAGTTTAGAGTATGCAACCCCTGGAAAATTGTGACAATCAAAAACCTGACAGGAGGGGATTGGGAAGGAGACAAGAAATAAGAATATGCCTTCCAGTGTGCAAGACCAGAGTGAGGAGACAAAGGAATAAAAGTGTACCAGACTTATTTCCCTTCCCTTATCTGAAAGGAACTAGCCACATAAACTCAGGTAGTCTGCTCATCGCCAGGAAGCAGTATTACATAGCAACAGATTTCTAAGCATTTGTTTCATGCAAAACATACTAACACAAATAGAAGGATCATGAGCAGCATAGTAGTAACAGAAAACTGGAATTTGTCTATTTCAGACGTTGACACAAGGTAAGATGTATAGGAAAAAACATACTAAGTCATAGCTATTGTAGAAAAGAAACTTCCACATACTGACTTATTTACATATGATTCCTCAATTAAACATTTTCAAACAAAATCTCTGTAGCATGTCAAAAATTCATCCAATCAAAAATTAAGATTTCTTTACAAAGTCAAAGACATTGACTTCTTTCACTTACTAGTACAGGTCTCTAGATATGTTTATATTGCATTACTCTATACTCAGGCTTATATGGTCTTCCTGGAAAAGAAAAAATTAGATTTGATGACTGCGAGCGGGGGAGGAACAAGCTAGGCCAACTCAATGTGAGTGGTAACGCATTGTTCAACTTTATTGCCGTCAACGACACATATTTATACAGGTTACAGTAATTATGCATACTTGTCACCTGCTGATTGGCTTAGATCCAAGGGTTACATTTGCTTTGACCCTCCTACCTGCGGCTAGCTGGCCACTTGAGTTTCGCGCCTTTTCAACTCCCCCCTCCCTGGAGTTGTTTACAAGACTTGTCAAGGTCACAGTGTCCTTGCTGTGCCCTCATGATCAGCAGTCTCTGCTGAGGCCTATTGAGGCACTGAGGCCTGGTTATGCTAAGCTCCTAAAACATGCCAAACCATTAACTTATCAGAACACAACTCTTATTAGAACAAACATTAGAACACAACTCTTATTAGAACAAACTCTGATCGTGCAACTGCTCCATAGATTCATGTCCTTTATCTTTAAGCCACTCCCTAACAGATGACAGATTTATTCTAAAAGCATACTTCTTCTGTCTCTCCAGAGAGACTTCAGTAATAGTCTAGACAGCAAGCAACATATGTATGGTACTACTATTGAGTACTAATATACTAAATTCTCCCTCCTATAATATTAGGTGATATTCAGACCTTGACCTCTATAAAAGTGCTTAAAAAAGAAATATTGCTTTTTATCAAAATAACTACTTATAGGCATAGACTGCCACCTAGTGATTTTATTATCTACAGAAAAAAAAAAAAAAAAACCACACACCTCCTTTCAGAGGAGAAAAATCTTTCATATTTTACAACAACATATAGAAACAACATCGTACTATATCACTTGTGTCTCCTATTATTATGTTGATGGCAAATGCAGGCAGGGAATGAAGAAAGAAGAGTCAGTGTTTGTAATCTTCCTTGTACAGGTAAGATCCATGAGGTTGCTTGTTCATCAATTCTTTCTGAAATTCCTCCTCATTTTACATGGACTCTAGCCTTTGCATAAAACAAGCACTGGATCCAGAACTTATTTAATCCCTAAGACTACACTGGCAGCCAGCCACAGCCCTCTTGAAATTTTGTATTTCTTCAATTTTTGCACTTCCAGTTTTTCCTGGACCTCCACATCATTGTAACTGTATTTTCAGTACATTCTCTAAGTCATCTTTGCTATTCCCTCTCCAGCCACTGCCTGTTTTCTACATAAATACTAATACTAACATATCCAAAACTACTTCTATTTCCAAGGATGGAAAGGAAAAGAGAAGTCCATTTACAAGACTTCTCTCACATGTATTATTCTCTTCACCCACAAACCATACAAGAATACAAAAGAACAGAGATACTAATATGAAAATAACGTCAGATTTAAAAGTTAACTTACCATATTTGTCTCGCAAGCCAACTGTACACCTGAAGACCCCACCAAAGGCCACATCTTCACCAAATATTACTGGAATGTAAGAACAGTAGAGGAGGCTGATGTTATCACAATGCACTTTATTTTTAATGAACATGTTTCAGAGGTTTTTATAGGAGACACTAATTAAGTATAACCTAACATTTCATTTTACTTCAATATTTATCTAGACCTAAGCATTCCTCATGCACAGCCTAACTGTAACAAATAAAGAACCAAGGTTAATGAGGAATAGTACATCAATGAAAGGATGTCTCAAAACAGAATTCATGACACTGCTGCAGCTATACTTTCATCAAACCATCTACTTTTCTGAAATTTTCTACAATATATAAAGCTAAAGGAGTAAAATTAATTTCAATAAACGATTACATTCAATTACTAAAGACTCACTGAAGTCCTTTTCTGTTTCAACTGCTAACCACTTGCATTCTTCATCCACAGATTTCAGCAAATGTAGTGTTTCAAAAAACTTCAGATGGAAATTTTCTTCAAACTACCAATCCAACATGAAATTTCAAACCTCCTCCAAACATACTTGCTAGATCCTCAAAGCGTGACTTCAGAGGAACTCCTCTACAGAAAAGATGGTTATCTAATAACCAGAACAACTCTCAGCATTCAACACTACTATTTTTATAGTGTGGGTGACATAGCAAATCAAGTTTTATCACTAAAGTAATTTCCTTTAAAATTTAGCTTCATAACAACTAGTCTGGGTGTTTTTTACTTTGAATTTATGGAATGATGATGTCTAATTTTTCTTAAAACAGTTTTGTTATTTAATTCACATTAATAAGTTTTGCCCATTTCAATTTTTTTAAGCATGTAAGAGATGTGCAGCAGTATCACCAATAGCAGCTTGTATGAATTGGGGCCAGTTCTGATAATTCCCAAATTCCTCAATACTCTCCACATTCTAAAGGACACAAAATAATGAATTAGTCTCCTTGCCTTTCAGATATTATTTTTATTTAAATAAAATAATGTTATGATTGGAAGTACTAAAAGGATTAACACTCTTCTAGCAAACACATTAATGACACTACTTAAAGAAAAATAGCTTGTAAAATGATGTAAAACCAATGCAGTCATGGAGTTTATGACTGAAGTATGTCCCCAGATCATCTCTCTAATTCATTTTTATAGTAATTTGCTTGGGTTTCTTATGTACTTAAAATCTTTGTTAGGCCTTTCCGTTACCATACAGATACTCACTTCCGAGCCAACTGGCATAAAAAAAAAAATCCCATTTGATGCTAGTATCAGCAAACTTGCATGGGTTTACTTGTTCTGTTCAGCCACTGAAAAGATTTTCCTGGACAGATTCTAATTCTCCTTAAGTATGAGGATTTCCACAGTTGCTTAATTCCCATACAACTAAAAACATACGAAAGACATGCTTTCTGTTGCAAAAAATACTAATTAATTCAGTAAGCAGGGTGACATTGACAACTTGCATATCCAGACCAGAGAACTCCAACATGGTCCTGCAAAGGGCTTTGCAAAGATCCAGCCCTGCAAAACTGAGGAGCAAGACTGGAAACTTAGGGTGACTAAAAGGCTCCTGCTGGACTAACATTCTACTTAGTTTTATATGGCTGATTCTACAGAAATGGTACTAAAAATCTCTTATTGGCACTAATTTACCCTCAGTTGTCTAAGTTTAATTTAATAAAGGTGATTACAACACAGCTGTAGACCAAGAAGGAATGCATACAGGCATAGTACTGGACAGACAACACAGAATTTGCCCTAACAGATCAGACAACTAGTCAGGCTTCAAGTTGAACAGGGGTTCAAACACTGCCAAAAAGAGTTATTAACACACTAAAAAGAAAAATCAAAATTACACAAGATCATACAGCTTTTGCAGCTGTGTTCATGACATTAAACATCTCTTTCAGATATCTGGCCATCATCACGCCTTTGTTATGACAACAGAAGCAAGAGACCTCCTGTTATGTATAAGAATTAAAAGTGGAATAAATAGTTTTGTGCAAAAGATTTTAGGAAAATCCTTTTAAATCAAGCTATGACGATCTAGCTTTTTCAAAGTTATAGGTTATCCAGACTGCAAAAGCCTAGAAAATCTTACCTTGACTGTGCACTGTGATGAACAGAAATCAGTAAAGTTGGAAAGGAATTTTGGAGGACAGGGAAGGAAAGAAGGGAGAATGGACAGTACCGGGAAAACATAGTCTCTAAAAAAATACCAATTTTTGAGTACAGAGAGTTGTAGGAATTAAAAAGTAAGATTTATATTTTAAAAACTCCTTTACTTACTGGTGGAACTCAAGCTGCCATCAAGCACAGTTCACATCAGTAACACCAGAAGCACATTAAGCAATATATCTTTCTGTCCCAGCTTTCAGGTGAAAAACACCGAGCTAATACAGAAGACACACTGCATCTTAGATCACAAAATCTGTTAATATAACACATTTTTAAGTTTTGTTTGAGATCAAAGTGTAGAAATAACTTATTAGAAAACTTTAAAGGCCATGAGAAATGCATTTAATATTGTACATAAACAGGCAAAACAAAATAGAATTTATACAAAGCAAAACACACTAATAAGCATAGCATACCTGCAGTCGGATCTTTGGCTAAAGCATTGTCCAAGGCACTTGTTATGGATTGGAAGAGATTCATCTTCTGAGTTTCCCCTGTGTGAAAGTGATAATTTAGCCACTTACATTGGTTCAAAACACATAATACATTAGAAAACACTCGTGCAAAATCTGACTGAAAACTTAGTTAACAGTCATAAACAAGATCCCTGTTATCAAGTACCCAAGACTCATTTGCTGAATAAACTTAAATTATGGGATGGATGAGACTGAGCATGGCAGACTTTGCAGTCCCAAGGACTATAATTCTATTACCCCACATGCAAACTTTTTACAAAAATTATGCTTTCAGCTACAGTAAATGCAGGCTTGCAACATTTAGTCAAACATGAGGAACAATGAGTTTTTAGGAACAGTAAGTTTTTCAAAGGAAGAAACTATAGTGAAGCATTGTTGTTTTGAGGATTGGGGTCCTTTCTGCTAAGATTTACCAGATCTCATTAAGCTTATTTCCTCATTCTTTAAGTATTTTTTTTAAGCTTCACCCTTTCCTGTTTACAGACACCTGTTATTATTGGTAGTTTTCTAGATCACCAGTCTGCTCTCTGGATTGCACTTAGAAAGTATCAGAAGCATCAAATCCACACTCCAAAGAAAGAAAACTCCATGCTGAACAGATATACTTAAAATGGGTAAAGCAAATGCACCAGACTGCTGTGTTAAAATCTTCTGCAGTAAGGACTGAAAGAAAACCTTCAAAATCAACAAAGTCTACTTGAGTGCCCTCCTTCATTCCAATGCTGCAAGGAAAAACAATCAGAGCTGAAAGCAAAGACGGAAGAAAACAATAGTGCAGTCCCCACTACTGTGACTAACTCAGATTCTCAAAGCAAATAAAATAATGCCTTATCAGAAACTGAGTGAATAAGAAATTGCCTGATATTTGGTAGCTCTTTAGCTGGTAAAACCTCTATCTAAGCCACAACTAGAAGCCACAGCCCAGAAGAATACTGCCTACCAGCACACACAGCATACAGCTTGATTAAAAAAAATGTCAGGTGAAGATCCCAGACAAACATGAGAACAGGTGTCAGAAATCTGAAAGAACTACCTTCAGTTTCTCTCAACCACCATTCAGCTTCCCTTCCTCCTAATTTGTTAATTAACATTAGCAATTTTTGTTAAAGACTCATGTCGTGCCGCATCAGAGCTGAGTAGCTGCATTCCAACATATTCCTATGCTTGGTAGCTTCACCTGTTACACTTTACCCTTTAAGAAGAGGAAACTGCAAAAAGAAATGTTATGGGAACTGTTCACATTATACGAAAGCAACAAATAATAAACATTTACAAATTCAAGGGAAGAAAAGCTGGGGAAACCCAGTTGTTTCTCTCTTTCCCAAGTAATCCACATTAGTATTTAGGTTATCTTTTCCACAAGACACAACCTTTCCAGTATTGGTTAGAAATAAATGCCTATTATTTAGGCAACTCTCAGAAACTCCTCACACTGACTGTGCTGACCTGCTTATAATAAGGGCCTCTGCATCAGCCCCGTCAAGAAATGAGAAATTTCTTGTGCCATTTAAATTTGAACTGTGGAGTTGGAGAAACATTACCTTAATAATATCAGTATCAGCAAAAACTTATTTTACTTCCATTATTTTTCACAGAATTTCTAAGTGTGCTTTAAATCAAAGGGAAGTAGTTTTCTATTAGCAAATGGCAACAAAAAACAGCCTGATCCACTGGAGCTTCCTTAGTGTGATCTCAAGCAGGGACTTGCAGCACACAGGCTTAGCTCCATGACACCTGGGATGCCCATATCTCCCAATGACTATCAGGAATGGCCAAGACTTTTTTCAGATTGAATGACCAAGCCGGAACAGCAAAGGTATCCCGCTAAGTAACACCCTTCTAGAACACACTCCAGTTCACATGAGAGAAACGGCTGTTGTGCAGGTGGCAGGTTTCTTCCAGCAGAACTTGGCACTACTCAGTTGCAGGGATGCACCTCAGAAATAAAGTCAAAACACCAACTTTCATCCTGAGCTGTTAATTTCCAACTAATCCATGTTTACTTTCAGTCGTGGGATCGTGAGGATGAACTCAAACATTTCACTAGACAGCAGTCTTCTAATGACAGGTTTATTATCACGTTCATGACTTAAGCATGCAATAAGAAATTAGGGACAGACCTAAGTCATTCAGTTACCGCTAGAAGCGTTACCACTGAAACCCGAGAGGGGCAGGGGAAGGGCTCTCTGGTCTGAGATGCCGGGTAGGCCGGTAGGAGCCAGTGCACTGACGGCCGAAGAGCAGTTCCCCAAACCACCCTGGACGGCACCGCTGAGGCGCCGAAGCGGCCTGGGTCACCATGGCCCCGGCAGCTGGGACCTTCCCACCCACAGCGCCAGCTTTTCGGCGGAAAAACCCCAGGTGGAAGCAGCGGGCATCGGGGCCACACCGGAGGAAACGCACCCAGGCTGAAGGAGCCGCCGCCCGGGCTCTCGGCCCCAGCGCTGGGGCTGGCGGCGGCTGCCCCGCCGGGAAACGTCGCTCCGCGGTCACCGCCAGCACCGAGGCGGGGCAGGGCGGCCCGAGGCGGGGGAGGCGGGAAGCACCCACCATTTTCCCTCCCCCTCACCCCGACCGGGCGGGCAGGGGCGTCCCCGAGAAGGCGGCGGCAGGGCGGACCCGGCAGCAGAGCGAGGGTGAGGTGGACCCCGGCCCGGCCCCACTCTCACCGTACGCGCTGGGCGCCGGGTCCGGCTGGAAAGCGAAGTGCGCCGCGGAGCGGCAGGGCGCGGCCGGCAGTGGGGGCAGGCGGCTCCAGAGCCCGCCGCGGCAGCGAACCGACGCCGCAGCCACCGCGGCCGCCCCGGGGGCGAGCGCCCCGCGCAGCGCCAGACCCGCCGCCGCCATCACCGCTGCTGTCAGGGGCCACCGCCGCTGCCGCCGGCGCGTTCCAAAGAGGCGGGGTCCTGCACAGGCTTCCTTACTGGCCAGCAGCGGGAGGAGGACGGACCAATCAGAAGCCGCTCTGCCGTGGGTGGGAGGGTGGGGGGGTGATGAAGAGCTTACTGCGCGTGCGCGGGCGGCACGTGGTTGTGGCGTAGGTCTGCCAAGGGGCGGGATTACGCGCACGGCGCGCGGGGGCGTGCAGCATGCCCTGGGGGGCGGGAGCGGCCTCTGCGCGTGCGCGCATGTGGCGGTTGTGGCGGTTGGGTCCCGCTGGTGGGGGAGTGGAAGTGGCGGTTCCCTGAGGGCTGCCCGGCGGGGTGAGCGGCTGCTTGCGCTTTCTCGTTGGCGCTGCGGTAGCGGTGTGCAAGGCACGGGGGAGCGCTGAACCCGACCTCGCCTGTCCTTCGGCTCCTTCACAACGGTGGATGAAACATCTTCACCTTTCTTAAACTTTTTTGTTTGCTTCCACTGGGGTTTTGATATTGCTAATCTGACATTGAGGAACACTGAATAAATGTCTGAAATCCTCAAAGTCTACCCCAGCACGTGGCCTGAAAGAATGAGTAGAGAGACCAGCAGATACGATGTGTTCCCTTTTGCTTTCACCCTGTGTCAACTACACATCGGATTTCTGAGTCAGTCTTAATTATTCTTCTTGCCCAAGGTCTTGTTTTGCAAACAGCATTGCTCATAGCTTCATTGCCTTTCTTTCAGCAATTGAAATTACGGTCTTTCATATGTACATATTTTCCTTGTCAGATTTTAAAAAACATTTTTTTCTAATGTTCTCCTTTACCAAAAGCACTGCATTCCTTCTTCAGATGCTCCAGTCACCCAAGTGATGCTTCTCACTCTGCTGCGGCAGCTTCTCTTCCTCCGTATGTCTGTTGTTGCCATGTTTCGGTTGCCTCCACGTCAATCCTTTCCCTTTTACCAGTGCTTCACATCTTGTCCATGCATGTGCATCTCCATCAACCCATTTCATGCAGTCTCCAACACATACAACAAGACCCTTTCAGTTGTTCTTCCTTCTCTGTGTTGATATTATCTATAAGACTGACCACACAAGGTAGAATTTTTACTCTGCTCCAAAAACTCCTAACTTGAAAACCTTACCTCAGAGAAAAAGACTGGAAACTAGAATGATGTACATATGGCATTGTCTCTTTGAAATGAGGAGGCTCATATCACTTACTCTTTAACATGCCCTTTATCCTTAGAGGCTGCTGAAAAGCACTCAAGATCATGGGATCGAACAAGTTCTTTTAACATTACCCACTATATCCCATGTAAGCAAAATACTGATGAGTGTCTATGTGGCAGATTGCAACCCCCCTCCCTCCTTCAGTATGGCACATCTCCCTCTTCCTCTGCTACTTGAGGCTAACAGCTTCTTTTGTTTGGCCCAGAGCACCCTGGCTCCTGGGGCATTAGAAGAAGGGAGTGCCAAGGCACACTGAGCCGCGCCCAGTGTGGGGGATGTTTGGAGGCTTCAGGGGCACCCCCAGACAGTGTGGGGGGTGCAGAGAAGCTTCTAGAGTGCCTACAGTCAGATCTGATCAGATAAAAACGGGACTCTCGTCGAGACCCAAGCCCCATTTTGTGGGGGGGTCTCTCGGAGTACGAGCTTAGCCACTGCCGCCAGGAGAGCCCCCCCTCCATGGGATGGAGACTCCACTTGCCTCGCCGCCACGGGTGTAAGTAAAACTTCTCGTAGGATTGCGAGTATATTTATACTTTTGTGCACATATGCACGTATAACTTTCCGTGCTCCATATGAGCACATGTAAAATTAATCCTCGCAGAATCGCGGGTGTATTTTCTTTCCGTGCACATTTGCACAAGTACTTTATTTCCTCGCACAATCGCGAGTGGCCACCGAGAGCCCCTCGCACAATCGCGAGTGCATTCTCCTCCCGTGCTTCCACACAAGCACGTGTAGGATTCCGTGCACACTTGCACGTATAAGTAAATTAACTCTCGCAGGATTGCGAGCGTATTATAAATTTACTCTCGCGGAATCGCGAGGACACACTTTTCGTACTCACTGTGAGTACGTGTATCTCTTTAAAAATAATCCCGCACCGTGTTTAGGCAAGTGTGTACTCCTCCGGGACTCGGGGACGGCTCCGGCATTGTTTTGAGTGAAGCCACGTGCATGCACTCTGTGGACCGCCTGTTGTATTAGTGGCTGTCCCTCTCAAATAATTTTCCTCCACTGATATCCGAACCTGTATTTAAGTCACTTTTGGAGTGCTAAAACCCTGTTCCTCGCTGGTCTAATAAAAGTTGTTTTTGGACCTTGTTGTCCCTTAAATTGACCTGTGGGTTGCCTCCGTGACAGTCTAACAGAAGTGAAAGTTTTAATAAACAACAGAAAAACAATCTCTCCAATGAAAGAGTATAAATGTCAAATGCTGAGATTGCTTCCATCTCCACTGGAAGACAAAATATAAATATTTGAAAAAGTTTAGTACATAGCAAACATTATAACCATCAAATGATCTATAACCATATATCTGTATGGTAGTAGTATAAGAGATTGCATATATCCAAGTTTATTATTCAAGTAATCATTCTTCTTTCAGTAAGAAATGTATTTGAGCAAGAAGAATTTAGTTATATTGCACATCATTGTGTCCAGATCTGCAAAATTTACAAATGGAGGACAGTTAGTATAGAAAAACACTCTCATTGTAGGTCTGTCAGTTGTTGGACCTTTGAATTGCTAAACTCAAATGATAAACTATGAGATATATTTGGTGTATATACTGTTACTATTTGTCAGGATGTATTATTTATGAAAGGTTGCAATAAGCGTGATCAGATATTTCAGGAGATGCCTCAGTTTTCAACACAGGCAAATAAAAGGATGCTCCTTGTTGTCTTAGTTCCATGACTGTTGTCTCCTATATCTGGTGATAAATGGAATTTGAAAAGGAAAAGAATGGTTGTGCAGCCCAGTATCGTACAGAGGAAATTAGGCATTTATGATGGAAGAATGAAAAGAAGAAATACCTTCAGTAAGACCTGTTCACCTGCTATTCAGACCTAGGTGAAAGAGAAAAAAGTCTCTGGAGATGAGGCCTGCCACCTAAATTTTTATTGCCTTTTGAGTACAAAAAGTAGTTTGTCCGTATGGCCTTGGGGATTTACACTGGTACTAAAAAAGGAAATGGGCGATCAAAGAGGTTTGTCTAAATGTACTTTGGCTGATGAATATGTTAGTGGAGATGAGTCCTACCATTCATGTCTTCCCAGGTTTGATGCGGTAATAATTATATCCATGTTGTTCCTGCTGTATGTGATGATATTCCAGCAACTGCAATTATGTTTTGAAGACAGCTTTCTCATTTGGAAGTTGTTCACTCACTTAGGGCCACTTTTGGTAAATCTATACACCAGACTTTTAAGAGCTGAAATCAGCGATCTTCCCCACCTGTGTGTATTCGTCATTATGTGCATCCTTAGTGTTGACAACCATTAAAAATCTGTGGCAGTCGTTAACTATTATTTCTGAATAATCATGAAGAGCAACTAATGAGGATCTGATGATGACTGCAAACCCTACTGACATTGACCAGATTATACCCATGTTTATGCCAGCATTAATCAGATGGAAATCCTTTGAAGTCCATGTTGTTACCTCCGATTTACATGGATCTACTTGTGAGCAAATTGTGAGTATTGGACTCTTGACATGAGCATATGGCTCCATGTCTACTGTTCTACACCAAAATCTCTTAAGATTTAGACATAGCTTGGATCCGAACTGTAGACTGCTTCCGAGCTTGTCACATTTCCATTTAGGTGTTGCTTTATTTAAATTACATCTCTGTAGATGATGAAGCCTCCAGGTCATATCTGTTGCGTTCTTTCAAGCACTATTG
The DNA here is from genome assembly GCF_036013475.1 of Columba livia. Classification (NCBI taxonomy): domain Eukaryota; kingdom Metazoa; phylum Chordata; class Aves; order Columbiformes; family Columbidae; genus Columba; species Columba livia. Next base: position 35,183,191 of record NC_088604.1, on the reverse strand, counting down.
TTTTCTTCTCAATTCTGTCTGTCACACTATAGTGTTGCTGTAAGTTTTCCTTGCTGCTCTCTGCTTCATTGGAGTAATTTTCTAGCCTTTTCTCCACTGCAGCAGTCAATTAGCTGATTCACCCCCTTTTATAGGAGCTGCTAGTAGGCACTCTCGTCATGCTAATACTGTCTCTTGGTACTATGGCTGTTTTCTTGCTTCCTGTGCTGTCTTCTGTCTTCCTCCTACCCTAATTATGATCTGCTTCATCCTTCTTTTTCTGTAATTTATTGGTATTTTGAGGCAGTTTTCTCTCCTGTCCCTACTCCCTCACTCACATGAATGGGTCGTTTTGCTGGTTAGGGACAGTCACCTCTTTCTTGTGTATGTGTAACTGAGGAAAGGAGAAGATGTAGCTTTTGGCCTGGCTGTTTTTGTTGTCAGTCCTGTACAGATTAGAAATGTGACCAGAAAGGGTAGTCTTACCCCTAGGAACAAGTTAGACAAACTGAAGAGGAGAGCAGCAACGGTTTTGAGAAAAGGGACTGAGAAATGAACAGTTTCATCTTAGGTAGCATAAATGTCAGAGACCATTTTGCAGTTTAGTAGAGGATTTTACTATTTTAGACTTTGACAAAAATCATACAAGAGACACTGCGTCTGGGGCCAGCCAAGTTGTAGTCCGGCAGAGAGCAGGAAAAAAAAAAGAAAAGAAGCTTTAATGGAGCACTTTTGTACTCATTTGCATGTAGAGTCAGAAATCATCCAGTTACTTCTGCCATATCACCTGCCTCTGTGTGAAGACAGTACTTCCCACTCAGTCTAGAATAGTAACCGTGACTTTTATCTCCAACTGCTTTCTAGATTTTTAAACACTTCACCAGAATTATCACACTTGAGTTAAAGACAATCTTATTTCTAAATTATATGAGTAATTCCTAACATTAAGTGAAGTGATGCTAGAAACAGTGGTGTCTATGCACAAGGACATTATTCAGCTTTTTTTTATAAGACATTTTTGTGTTTCATAATTACGGGAAGAGGATCCCACTCTCCTTTGTTTAATTCAATCAGTTTTAATTGCTTTGAAACCACAAAGCATATTTAACTCTATTTTCTACTGTGACTCAATCTAGAAATACCTGTACAGGGAAATTATTTCTAATAGTTGACAGCTCATAATTCTAATGCAAAAAAAAATCATAATGAAATCCAATTTGTATGAGGAATAAGGACCTCATTTTTATCTAGAGGATAATTAAATGTAGGAACATGCTGGATTCTCATTGCTTCCATTCTTCAAATAATAACTGGATTTCTTTGTAGAAGATGTACTATAGCTCACAGAGAAGTTACGGTCTTGATACCAAAACTTTGGGGTGAGGTCATACTGAAATAATCGCATTATACCTTCCGATTCTAAAACACCTGTTGTGGTTCACTAATAAGCAAGAATTGCTATTTGACTGCTCAGGGAAGTATGCCAAAAAATCTCATTTAATCTGATTCAGAAATGAGTGGATTCTTCATAGAGATAGAGATAGAGATAGAGATAGAGATAGAGATAGAGATAGAGATACATATATACAACTGACATGATAAGCAGTGTTCAAAAAGCAAATACACAGAAGGCCTGTGTTCAGAATTCTTAAGACAAAGCATATCCATTCAGCAGATTGTACATAAAACATGCTGGAATACCTCTTTGATATTTTGACAAAATACTACAGCATACTGGTCAGTTTTGATGCCTCCTTATAGAACAGTCATGTTCAGTGGAAGTTAAAAAAGGGACAATAAGGTCTGATGGATCATCTGGTGCCAGGAACCAAATGAGCCAAAGCCTCGCTGTTTCCCCATGGTTAGTCATTACCCTAGAGGACATTGCAGTTCCCATGTCTGTTTGAAAGATCTGCCTTTATGAAGCATTTTGTTCTCTATAGGTGAGTCTGAAGCATAATTCTGTGTTTCTTCTGCTACTGTTTTTATTAGAAGCTGTGCTTATTTTATTCATACTGGTAACATTAGCTCCGATTTAAATAATAATAAACCACAAACCTTATCACGTGTTCCAGGTAGAAGTGTGTTATGAAGGGAGATAGAAATGAAAATTCACTGTCCAATAATTATCTTTGTCAGAAGATTGGTTTTATTCAGTTTAATTTGCTTTAAGTAACAGTTGTGATCTAATGAAGTCACATTTGGATTACATGAGTTCCTTCAGGTTTCCACAGTGTTCTGCCTGCCACCAGCAGGTACTGCTCTAAGAGAACCATAAACCAAGCAACATGTTCCACAGGTTTAAATAAGTGTTTGAGATTCAGTTCTCTGTGCCACAGACTGACCTTGCACTGCTGATTGGAGTGGTAGCTGTGACCAGTTACAAAAATAGTAAATCTCACCCCATAATGTTAATAGTCATTTCTGTAAATTTAACATACAGAATTTGTACTCTACTAGCAAGGGAACAAGTAAAAGTCATACTCCTGCCATATAATTGAAAAATTTACACTTTTAAGTGCATAGATATCAATTTCCATGCATCCATTGTCCATTTGTTGAACTAGTATCAATTGCCAGAGAGACAATATTGCACAAGTGTAGTATACAGGCCCACATTTCGTTACTCTCAAACATGAGAAGATTGAAAAGAACTGTGTTCAGGGTGTGAATAATTGAAGCTACCCAAAGTAGATTGTACTCTACGGACACCTATACTACTAATTTTATAAAAGCAAAACTCCATATTCAGCTGTCAGTTTACCTAAATTTAATCCAAATTGCCTGTTTTTTTTTCCTTCTTCATACCTCTCCCTTTTATTTTGACCATCTTTACAGTTTGAGGATATTCTGGTTTTGTTGTTTGGGGTGTTTGTTTGTTTGTTTGTTTGTTTTTAGGCTAATTTACAAAGGTTTCAGATATGCAGTTGTATTCAGATTCTAATGTTGCAGTCAATGTGGCACTGGTGTCTACACCAATGCAGTCACCCACATGCAGCCATCTTTAATTAAGGTAGCTGGTTGGGGCATTTATTATTCTTTCTTTTTTCCTTTACGCAATCAATTTTCTCAATCCCAGCAGAAAATGTGTAGGTGCATTTTTAATTTTAACATAAAAAATTTATATCTTTCTATATGCTCTTTTGACTAAAGATTTTCGTCACCACAAAGTACCTGCAAATTCAGTTGGTTACCACTCAAAGCAGAAATGCTTAACACTCGTAGAATTCATACAACTTTGGGGAAATCTAAGCTTGATTAAAAATGTGTGTGCCTCATTCAAAAAAACAACTAGGTTGTGGCAATGCTGTGCATTGATTCTTTCAAATTTTTATATAAAGAATTGTTTCAAGTAGTTACATGACAAATGTCTGCCTAAGTTTAATTTAGATGAACAGAGTATCTTGTAGCAGGTTTTCAGAGGCACCTACAGGCAGCACAGACATTTAATCTAGAAATGCAGCTTCACTAACACCCAGAATTTAGACTAAATTAGGAATCCTGGATCTCACTGAAAGCCAGTAACAGTAATTTCCATTTTTATCCATAACCTTGATCTTCTTTATATTCAAATAAATATATCAAAATCTATTTAAAATAGTATAATTTGAGAAATGTCTTACTGATTTGTAATTTTTCACATACACCATTAGGTGGCAGGGAGCAATAAAGATTTACTTGATGAAATGTGATACATATGTTGAAATAGAGATCTGTCATAATGTTCTCTCCACCCTTTTTGAATCAGAATTATTTCCTACTGTGAACTGTCAAGAGCTTTGTCTAGTTAATTATTAAATTACTTACTAACAGGGCTCACTGCTTTCATCAAGACTGTTTCAGATTTCATTTCTGTGCAATCCTTTTGTCAAACAAGAAAAAAACAAGGCATGCTCATCCTGCTGGGAGTTCTCTAAAATTAAATCTCACCACAGTTGTATCTCTGTGTCTAATCTCTACATCTGCTTCTGGTCAGGCTAAATCTGCTGCAAGTGGCCTCTAGGCCAGGTTTATTAATGGGAGGCAAGAAAGTTTATTATTCTTTTGGGAGCATTGATTCTAAACTAGTTGAAAGTGCCAAGCTATTGTCTGGGTCCAGCTGTAAATAAGGACTTTTTACATAGCAGAGGTACAAGAAGATCGAAGTGATGGGGTTTAGATACCTAGGCTGACAGACAGGTGGGTTCATGTGAAAACAGGAAATTTATACCACCAGCAGCATTTGTTTCTTTAAATCTAGATGGCTGCTGGTTTTAGAATTGCAGTGGATGTCTATGGGTGAGAGAGGGTAGGTGGCAGGAATCACAGAGCAAGACTTGTGTGCTTGATAACTCGCTCGATGATTGATGTATGGGAAATTAATTCCACTAGTAGGGATTCTGTAGGAGTTAAGGATGCCTGTGCTCAGCATTTCCCAGAGATGTAGAATTAAGTCCCTGGCAGGAGTAGCCCCTAAGAGATTTATTCTTGTTCACTAAAACTCTCTTCTAGTGCTGTTAGTAGGAACTGTGCCACAGATATCATCACATGAGCTTAACTGGAAAGTCCCAGTACAGATTTTTCCATGTGTTTATGTAATAAACTCATGCCAAAGAAAGAAGTAACAATTCCAGAAAATATGATACAGATGCAGTTTGCTGTACCCATTTGTTAAGCTAACACTTGAAAGGAGGAAAAGCACGGGAGGGACATTTGGTTGATTTATTATTGATTAGTCTGATACACAAAGAAATTCAGCTCAATGCAGTTTTAATGTGACTGAGTAAGTGACAGTAGAGAGACTGAAACCCATTATTCACAGAAAAAAAAAAAAAGTGTGGTAGCAACCCACAGAACTCCTAGAGTGTGTCTCTTTTGTCCCAGACAATTGTGTCTGGAAACAGGGAGTCCTTTGTTCTGCCAGTTCAGCCCCAGCATTGCCTGAGAACACTGACCACAAGCACACAAGCTCACAGGCAATCCTGTGGGAAACAGTGTATCTGAACAGGAATCTTCAATAGTTAAAAATCCCAAACCCAGTAATGATGATGGTAGTACAAGATGAATTAAGTAACAGATTCTATTAACTTGGAGTGCAGAAAATCAGCTTTCTTCCAAAACAGAAATACTGCCTGTGCACATCACAGTCTCATGGCCGCCATGGTGGGTCATCTTCGGCAACTGTCTGTTTCCTTCACAAATAACTCACAGATTCAGAAAGCTGTCAAAGAGGATTTAAGCTAATTCAGTGTCCTGTCAGCCTTAGCATCTGACAGCAGTCTCGGTACTCCAAACAGATGAGTCTTGCAGTCAGTCCATAGATCACCCTACCCTGTTTCTACCTTGTAACTCTGTAGGTTATAGATATCCCTGGAAAGGTGCAGCAGAGCCCTGGAGATCATGAAAGAGGAGCTGCAGTGTGTAAGGAGACTGAGCTTGAACCCTGTGTGAAGTCAAGCGGTATTTTTTTCTGGTGCATTGTGAGCTCTTCAATAGTCAAAAAATGCTGTCTTTGAAAGGCTTGATGAACAACGGGAGTCACTAAGCAAATATGTTTATCTGAGGAGACTGTGTTCAGTAAGGCTGCCTAGGCTCTTCAGAGGCTGGGCTGCTGGGAAGAGGTGGGTATCACGCAACGCAATGTGCTATGCAAGCTGTGTGCACATGAGAATTTGCCCCTGTGCAGCACACTGTGACCACTGGCTTGGATTTCACGTTAAGTGATCTCAGCTTGTAAATACTAATGATGCTGTGGTTCTCCCACGAGCATGGTGCGTAATAGTACGTGGGTTAATGCTGTTGACTGAATCTAGGGCAAAGGTGATTTACTTATCTTTGTGGAAAAGGGAAGAATAGTCATAGAAATCATGCTGATGACTTATTGTGTCTTGTTTTCAAAACTACAGATAAGTAGTAAGAAATATTTGAATCTCCAGAGAGGAAAGGTCTTTTCACTCTGCATGACTCACGTGTGGTTTACCATATGCCTGAAGGTAGGGAAGACTGGTTATCTGTTATCAGACTGTTTTCCATATGATATTATTCACACTTGTTTTAGAAATGTCAAGAGCTGCTTACTCAGCTGGGCCCAAATCCTGAAGTTTTCCATTTATGTTTTAGGTCCTTCCATTGTTTTACAATCAGATGTGAAAGTTTGCCCCAGGAGAGGATAAACTTTTTCTGAGATATTGGCATATTTGGGGAATGTAAGAACCTCAACAAGATTCAGTCTCGCTGGATCTTCCTTATAAGTTAGAGCTGTTTGCAGAAGTGGTCACAAACACTTTTTTGGTTTCTCTTGAACTGTGACCAAGAGGACAAAGTTCAGCCCCTTTTGCATGATTTTGTATCTTCCATCTACTTTTTTAGGTGGATGTTACAAAGACAAGAACATGAGTAATTATCTACTTCAGTGCAAAAAAAAAATTCCTTACTTTTTGTTTCTATTGTGCCTCATCTCCTTTTATGGAGATTATCAAACAGTTTATTTTTGTTTTTCTTGAAATGTCTAGGTTAATGAACTGTGAAGTTGTACTTTCTTTTAAGGACCCCCCAGTAAATTAAAACACATTTCAGAATGCAAAGAAGGGATAATGTTTCACTGTAAGATAAGAGGAAAACTCTTGGTCTGAACTTACTCAAATTGATGGACTAAAGAGTTTCTTTTGAAAGAGGGATTTCAGAGAGGACAGTGGAAGCAGATTACCTGGAGAGGTCAAAAAAGTCAGGAGAGCAGCAGGAGAAAGTGTCTCTCCTAGGCATATAATGACTCTGTGAAGACTCATGCTCTGTACCATCTTGCTCTGTCTTCTCCACTAGGTTTCTCACGTCACACAGAAATGAGATTAGTGGAAAGACATATACTTTCTTAGCATGCTGAGAAAATGATAGCAAGAAGAGAGACAGAAAACAGGGGTGGTTTTGTTCAGGTCTGCAAGATACAGGATGATGATTTACATTGCAGTAGATTAATGCCTAGGGTTGTTTTCCTTCAAATGTGCCAGGAGGTGGTACAAGACCTACTGGTGTTTTCATAGGTGCTGTCAAAGCTACTGCCTACAACTGCACACATTCAGCTTCTTGTGAAAGACTGTTACAGCCAAGACTAAAGGAAAAAATACTCTTGCAAGTAATGCTCTACCTGTCCAAAACAGACAAGAGCAAGGGTTTATGTAACCATTTCTGGGAGGAGGTCTGAGCATTTTCATCCTTTCTTTAAGGCTGAGATCTAGTAAAAGAACCTGAAAAGTAAGAGAGGAGGAAGGATGCAGATGCAAAACAAACAAAAAATCTAACTGCTATAGAAGAATAAGTTGAGAAATGAATTCACAGCAATGCAAAGGGATGTGAAAAAGCAGGCAGATGATGGAATGGCAAAAGAGAAAATTAATGAAGCCAATTGCAACAGAGGAGAGGAAGATATGATTGAGATAGCTAAAAGGTGGAGCCTATGACAGAGCAATGAGGCCATACATGAGACTATGACACAGAACAGGAAACAAAATGACCTTCAGGTGAAGAAGATAATAGATGGGAGCAAATCTGAGATTCACCTCTGTATGAGAGAGATTTGTCCTCTGACTCAAGCAGATCAAGTGTTAGGCCATCAGCCAAAAGCAAGAGAATGAGATATGAACTAGAACTTGAAAACTGTCAGAGTAGGGGTGACAGGAGGCCCTGACAGAGGCAGGTAGATAGGGGACACAACTGTTGTCTATAAATGTCTTGGATGAATACCTTGGCCTTGGAGTGAGAAAAGCTATTTGAATTGAATTACAAAATTGGTACAGGAAAAAATGTGCATATATTAACCGTTATTATATAGAATTAGAAAGTTTCTAACCATCAGATCAGGAGACGTTGAGTGCCCTCCCATTAGGAATGGAGCATGCAAACACATTCAAGATTATTTTCAGATGGAGCTTGATAAGTTTGGGGATGTAGTCAGATTCAGGAATTATATCTGTGATGAGAGAGACCAGACTGCATGTTGTAGGACCTTCCTAGTCCTTGTCCTAATCTTACTTTCCTAATAATGCTGCTGTTGACTCATATGTATTGACCAGGACAGGTGCAGACAGACATATATTTGCCTCACACACTTTGCAAGCCAACTACATGCCACCCACCTCTGGAATTTGTGTAGCTGTGGTCCAGGGCTGTGCCCAAGTTGTTAAATCAGTGTGAATACATGACTTTCAGATCTGAACTGGCTTGCTTTTGCCTGACTTGGAGTGTGGGCGAGGGAGTCCACACCTAGCAATACATCCTCTGCAGGGCTCACATGTTGGGTGCCTTAGAGAAGTGTGAAAACTACTTAGATTAGGGGTGCAGGGACTTTACAAGCTGATGTAGCAGGGCTGAGGAGACTCAAGATCCTGGAAGAAATGTAGTAGAAACATCTACTAAGCCAGGGTACCACAGCAGCACTCTCCGGAGCTGCATACACCACCTCTCTCCTCACTTCTGTATGACAGCATGATGTTTGGTGGCAGACTGGAAGTCTGATTCAGCAGCATTGTGTATGACATGTCATCAGTAACAATGACTTATGTCTTTGATTGACTTCCCTGTTGTGCTGAGTTCTTAGACAACACTGCATAATAGAAATGATGCCGCTGTTCCTCCTAGTTAGAGCATCCCTTCCTTGTCTGTTATCATACTTCATGTCATGCTCCCAGAAGTTGCGTTGCTCCTCAAAAAATGTACAGCACCCTGCTCATGCTGCAGTGACCACAGCCATTTACTGCATCAAGTTATGTTCCAGTGCACTGACTGGTATTTGCGTAGTTGGAAGCAAATATTTGTGTATTGTAGGCGTATGAGAGATTATTCTTAATTGCTGATTAAGATGCTGTTGGGGGAAAATTGCTAGATCCTTCATTGCATGGTCATCTGCATAAACAAGACCTTTATTTTGCAAATTCCTCTCCTGCCATCCTGACTGCTGTCTCAGACACACTAAATTTCCATTTTGCCCTCCTAGCAAACATCTGTACTTATGTGAGTGTGCATGGCTTGCACTGTTTCCACTGTGACTGAAATTGAACCATTTCCACACTACCTGAAGCTTTTCATTCCTGCCTCCTGAGATTACCTGCTAGGAGACAGATGTGACCATGTCTTCCCTTGATGAAGATGTTCTTATCTTAGGTGAGATGTGGAATGCTTCATCTTGCAACATTTCTGCTACCCTCCCAGGCAGAGAGAGAGAGAGAGAGCGCAGAGGAAGATGACAAGTTGTACTTTCAAAATCACAGCCTCACCTAGGACAACAGTTAATAACAAGCCCAAGCAAAACTGAACTCCTCACTCACCCTCCCTTCTCGGGGTCCCAATGGAAAAAATTGAGGATTTCTGTACAACTAGTAACACCAGTTTCAGTGAGATTCTCTTTTTTTGTCATTAAAAGAATTGGAGCTTCTTTAGTCTGTACCTTTATTATAGAAACTTGTCTCAATTTTTTTTTCCCCTGAGTTGGGCTGCTTGTATCAGTGGCCCTGTGGTGGACATAAGAGGCATATGTTTCCTTGTGCGACTATATTAATACAAAGTACATCACCGTATTTTTCACATATCAGTACCCTACGATAGTTGGCTCAGCTGCAAATAAAATTATATCTAAGACTGAGATTGTGAATTTCTAGTGCTTTCTAGCAAAAGTGAAGTTTTAGGTTTTGAATTAAATACCTTCATTTCTAAAAAAAAGAGGTAATAAAGGCATTCAACAGGAAAAAGAAATATCGATACAGATAAGGATACAGATAAATGCGTGTGATGTCCCCTGTGGCTTTGAAATTTGGTATTACATAAACAAAATAGATTAATGGAGAATAGTGTGTTTTCTTAGTCCTTTCTGGGCAGGTGAATAAAAACACTTAATTATCTTTGTTTCCAGGCCTATATCAGATATCTGTTGTCTACTAGAGATACACATTTAGCTGGAAGCATGAGTCTGGAACCTACTATTTAAAGAAGATCAGGACTGCAAAGCCAAGCATGCCAACATTAGAATACATTAAAGTTAATATTGCATGTGCAGACCAGATCCAGACCACTTCTGTGTATGTTGTAGAGGTGGGATCAATCTCACATTTACCATCTGAAAAAAAACTATTCCATGCAACACTGTCAGTAGCAGCTTTATTCTGGGACACGTACCACTCTGAAGTGCCTGGAATAACGCCACTTGAGTTTATGGGGTTGCCATACAGTCTGTAAGGTGTCATTCATCTGATTTAACTGTAAGAGCATTGTTTCTGCCACTGCAGACCTGTTTTCATCAAAGTTCTGCAGTGTTGGTGCTACAGTGAAAGCAGCTGAGCCTTAGCAGGCAGCAGTCTCCTCCAGTTCACAGTCGTAACAAATTCCCGGAGCACAGGCCCCACATAAGGCAAGCAGTCGTGAGGGGAAACCACAGGAGTTTGTAATCAGGTCTTTTAAAAACTTGTGATAATATTCAGAATGAGGCTGGAGTAACATTTCACAAGCAAATTTAGTTTACTTTTTCATTCTCGATACTGCAAATGTAGATTTCTTCTAATAATTGAAAAGTATTGTCATGCAGTATGTTGAAAAAGTCAGCAACTGGGAAAGGAGAGTTGTCTCTGAGTTCTGCCTGGGTCGTCAGCAGCACCAGGTCTTTTGTTGGGCAGGTCTCCACCAGCTGAGCTCACGGTTCTAGGTGGTGGCAATACTGTCACCTCCTGGGCACTAGAGGGGGTTGGATACACATGCCTTGCTGGTGGATTTCACAGCCGGAGAACCAGTGCTCCTGCTTCTGGTTTCAATTCCAGAAGCTCAAGGAAGTAGTGACAAACCTTTCCTCATTGTTTGTGGTTTTTCTTTGGTTGTTTGGGTTTTTGTGGTGTTGGTTTATTTGTTTTGTGGGTGGAGGTGAGATTTGGGGAGTTTTCCCTTATCCTCCTCTTGCCTTCTGTTCATTTCTGTATGTGCATCCCCATTCCAAAGTGTTATTTCCCTTGACTTCTAAATGCTGTCTTGTCTTGTGCCTTTCCTCTTTCCAGGGACAGCTCCTGCTTTTGCTCCTAACCTCTGCTCATAGTCCCTCACCTCTCCTATTCCTGCCTGCCTCTGGTACCTTCACAGCATCCACATTCATATGCAGCTTATTTACATTAGATACGGATTTTTACTCTGTCCTCAGCAAGACAATAGTATCTCAGCCCCTTTGAACAGGATATCAAGCAAATGATTTTTGACATTCGTGATCTCTCTGTGATCGTGTCTGTGAGATAGGGAATATTTGGTTACATACTGCTTTAGCTCAAGGTTAATGAATTTTTAAATGCATACATACTAAAGAAAACATGTTTTGTTAAAGACCTGTTGTAGGACTGAAGCACAATGAGGTGAGGTCCATGAGTATCAGATCTTTTGGGAGTTCCCTTGAAGCCTAGTGTTTGCCTTCATGGTAGAAGGTAACACAATCTTGAAAACCAAGATGTTGGCCATGTTCTCCATTATGGAGCACTAGGCGTTCTTTTCAGACAGCTGGTGACATAGACACCCATCAAGCTAAATGAGTAGTCAGCAAATACAGCATTGCCTTCCAGGTGAGCCAAGCCATGGGAACATGTTGGCATCGTGCCCTCCAATTCAAAGAGAGTTGAACTGAAGCCATTATATACCTTGAAGATAAAGTCAAAGACCTTGAAGCAGATTTTGATAAGAAGTAAAGCTGTGAGAAGAAACTGTCTGATGTGCTCTCAGTGCCTGAAATTCAGGCTACTGAATTGTGAACCCTGTCCTGGGTTTTCAGGTTGTTGGTGAGTTACTGAGCAGGCCTTTGGTTTACGAAGGTGAGCTAGGCACTACACAGGAAGTAGCTCTATTAATAAGCTGCTTTCTGTCCCCCTCTCCTGCTTTTTTTATTTCCCTTTTTGCTCCTCTCTCTAACTATTAAAAGTATGACTATTTCTCATTTTACATGTGTTCTTTACTTTTTACCTCTGTCCCAAATTCCTCACTTTTCCGACTGAGCTGAGGGTGTTTCTTCCCCTCTGCTCTCTTCACACCAGCAGCGGGAGCAGAGCAGGGATCTTCTTCCCATTCTCATTGCAGAAGCTGCTGCATGAGCAAGGCCACCCAGGTCCTGCTCCCACAGCCCTGGCTGTGCTGCACTGTCACCTCTGCAAGTGGAGCATTTTCAGTAGCCAGAAGGTAGAAGCTCTCTGGACTTGGGATGTGTTTGAGAGAAACTCCTATGTCTACTACCATATGATACTGTCAATACCAAATGTGCAGATACAGTTTTCAGACGTATACTGCTTAGGTGAATCTTAAAAAGAACAGACAAAAAGCAAATCTCTGGAACTAATGTTTCCATTCACTAATGGAATGGATGGAGTGTCCTGTTACCATGCACCACCATCTGTGGCAGTACTGTTGAACCATTTAAAAAAAAAACTACTAAAACCTGCTAGCCTGAAGGCTTTCCATGGAAAACATCAGTCCAAAGAGCTTAATTTCTGAAAGGTTTGGTGAACTTCTAACATAGGAAGGTCAATTGTGTTTACTGTAGAGGCTGTTACTTCCATGATCACTAGTACCCTGGGGCTTAGTTGATTTATCTTGTTTAGGGTTTGCTTTTTTTCCCCTTATTTTTACAATTTGTTCCTCAGTTAAAGTTGGGGAATATGTGTGGTATATGGGCAACACTGATAGGTAGTAAACTCTTCTTCTTGTTTAAACTTCTTTTTTCCTTGACTGGTTTTCTTTTAAAGTCTTTTGAACATCCATCTCTGTATTTGAATGTGTTGATGCATATGTGTGTATATATATGAGGTTTTTTTCTTACAATTTTAGCTTGACTTTCTAAGGAAGCATGGATTAAGTTATCATACTCTTTGTCCTCCTGTCTATGTACCTGCCTGACAGTCCCCATTTGGTGAATTTGAGCCCCCTTGCCAAACAAAACTAGATTGGACCCTCTACTGAAAAAAATGATGAAATTAATTCCTCTGAATTTCAAGGAAACCATTGGGAGAGGAATGGGACAGGAAAGAGACACCGATAGCTTCCCTTACTGCAGCTGAAGTATAAGCTCAATGTATTTTTTATCCTGATGGATGACCAGTCAGCACACACATAGTTTGCTGCCAGTAACAACACATGCTGCCTCTTCTCCAGCCAGATAGACAGGAGACAGTGAGATGTTGTGGGACATGCCGTAGCACACTTGGAGATAGAGACGTGGAACTTTTGCAGTGAGGAACAGATTGTATACATCTGTAGGAAAACATATTTCAGCATTTCTGCTGTCCAAGGAACATCTGTCATCTGTTTGGAGGGAAGTGAGGGTAATTATAAAAAGGTGAAGGGAGGGCTAAAGGGGAAAGGTCTTAAATATGTAGGAAACTGGGATACATTGGCTCTGCTGCTCATGGCATAACACGGTAGCTTTCAGCTTTTGTTATTCCCATCCTGGAAACCATCCTCAACAATGGCTTTTGTCTAGTCAACAAATGTTTAAACCATATTATTCAGTTTCTTACTCAGGGAAGGACTTTGTGAATTAGGGGAAAGGGATTTAATGCCCACAGTTTACTGCAAGACTTAGACAAAGAACCCATAAGGAAGCAGTTAGTAAAGGGGAGCTCCATCTAGCAATTACAGCCAAGGACTGGAGTTCTCAGAGGAACAGAAAAGGGTTTGGGGTCAGGGAATGACTTCCCAGGAAAAGGAAGGATTTATACTGATCTTTAGCAGTGATCAACCTTTTATATATCTATTCATCTTCAGCTTGTGATGCACTGAATAAATTTTACCACTTCCCCTTTTCCTGAAATCAAAAACATCTGGAAAGCCCAAAGCATATAGTATAGTTTTAAACAACTGTAAAAATGCTCAGTAGAAAGAATACGGTTGAACCTAGCACAACTGGAAGGTGTGCTGTTGCTCTTAGACAGTCTTTGAATACATTAAACTAAAGGCTTTTGAAAACACAGAGAATCATTAAATGCTTAGATTTCTATGCTTTTAATTCTAAAATGATACAAAATTACTTCATCATACAATAAATATATGTGGCTTACAAAGATGTATCAATGATTTGTTTGAAATTTCATCTCTTCAAAAGCAGGTATTTGAGAGCACAGATGTCATCTGTTTTCAAAGCCAGTCTGACCTGATAGACAGGGTTTCTAGAAGTAATGCATTCAGAGTGGCCTTTCCTAGGATGGGCCTGAAGAAGAGCTCTTCAACAGCATCTGCACTGATGTCTTGAAGAGAGGCGATTAGCTGGATAATCCAAGTAAATCTGCCTAGGTTTCTATGGAACACTGTTGAGGTAAACTCCATCAAGGCTTGCTGAGCTTCCTGCTGCAGGATTTGTACATAGGGGAGACATTTTAGGACATGGCATCCTGTCAAAACAAAAAGTAAAATAATCTTGAGTAAACACTTTTATTCTATGCCATTCATAATGATGCGTATCTGACTTTCTAGCTTATAGCATTATTTTCTTGAGAAAACAATAAAAACTCCCTAAACATACTTTTTGGAAAGAGAAGATTATGCATAGTTCGATCATTTGAAGTAACATTGAGCTGCATTGTAGGCAGATTGGAATCTAGGCCATTACATGAAATCCAGCTTTGAAATGGTAACAGGAGATAACTTTGACCCAATACAGGTGGAGAAGCAGCTTTATAGTGTTGTCTACCCACCAAATGTTGCTGAGACTGTAGTCTGAGTAGGTGGAAACATTCCAGATCTAAACATGTAGTTAACATGAGGAAGATGGTTTGGAGCAGTGAGCAGTCTGAAGACACAGGTTTCGAGTCTACCCAGCCCCATCTCCCTCCTGTTGTTGCCTCTGCTTGCTTAGACTAAGCTAGGGCACTATGTTTGACCATGCTATCCAGATTATCTTTATTTACAGTCAAAAAGAGCACAAAGGTCCTCTGTGAGATGCATCATGATGCACAGGAGTAGGACAGATAATTGTATTTCCTGGTTTTGTACTCCCTTTCCTCAGCCGTTTCTGAAGAAGGAGAGGCCTCTGCCCTATGCATTCGTGGTCTTGAGCCTCAATCACATAACCTCCTATAGCACATGACTTCAGACCTGCTGGCTCACTGAGGGCCTTCGTGGATGCCACGGCTCAGTTCAAAGGACACCCTGTGTTTATCCTCTGGTGGTATTGCCTTGTCACGTACCTCTCAGCAAGCTGTTGCCCCTTGTCCTCACCACCTAAGGACAGCACCATCTTTTCTTCCCTAGAATTGCTGCAGCCTGAACAGGAGTAGCATGAATCCCCAAGTTTTGATTTCTGTCTCTCCTGCCTCTCACATCCTATTTTAACCTATCTCCCAGAACACACTCCAGGCCTGTTTAGCATCTTTTAGAGTGACTGACTCCATGCCTCCCTGGTATGGGATCTAAATAGCTTAGCGCAGGGAGTGTTTCACACAGGATCATTCATTCAAGTGTAGGAGGTTCTGCCTTCTTGCCCAGTGCTCCGTACTAGGGCAAAACCAACCTGGTTGGGTCTTTTTCAGTCTGTGGCTGGCTGCCCTTTGTCAGTCTTCAGCAACTCTCGTCTCCCTAGTCATCACTGCCAGAGGAGAATATGCCTCAGCAAAGCTTGCCACTAGGCTAGCCAGAAATGAAGGGTTTGGAAAAGTCATCTTCTCCCCCAGGATTACCACCAGCTGCAAGCTGTGAGGGTGGTTCCAAGTGTTAGATTTTTTCACAGAAAGGAAGTTGTCAGGATTTTGTATATTCAGGATGAAATTGCAATTGCTTCTATCCCTTCCAATTTGCTTAATTTCCCCATTTGGTCTTCTTTTATATGTAATCAAGCTTTGGTTTTAATTTACAAATAATGAGAAACTTCTTGTTCTGAGATCTGTTGTAATAATACTGAGTCAAACACGTTTGCAGCTGAACTGTAAACCTCTTAAGAGCATCTTTTTTAACAGAAGTCCTGTCATAGCCTTGATGGAATTATATACATACATATATAACTATATATATATATAGTTATATATATATATATATATATATATATGGCACTGATACAATAACAGCACTGGTTTTCACTGTTTCACTGCACAGTTCTGATTGCTTTTCAGACAAGTGTCAAAAGCAGCAAAAGCAGTTTCACCTCACTCTGTGCTGTTCATGCATGGTGGGACAGTCCTACCTGCTCCTTCCTTTGACTTACTGCTTGGTCCTAGAGAAGGCCTTGCAGCTGGACCCATCACCCATGCACACTTAGACCTCTCTGGAGCCACCTAGCCAAAGCACCTCAGCAAGGGGCAGGGTGGCAATATGTTCTGCAGAGGCTGGATTCAGCTGATGCAGGGCTGCCTGTTTGCCCTCAGAGGTGGGGCACATGATTTTGTCTTCGCAGGTTCTTGCTGACCCAGATGCAGTCAGTCAGTGACCCAGCCAGAGCCTCCTGCACAGAGGTACTGCACAATTTGTGCTTTAGTGGGAGGACCTACACCCCAGCTGCATTTCTGGACACCTCATTAAACTCCAATTCATAACCCAGCTTTGCATTGCTTCATGCCTCATCCTTCCCCTTTGCCTCAGCCAGTTTTGGTGGTCCAAACAGGAATAAAAGATACAGAATAAAAGCCCACACAAGGTACTCCATGATCCAGGAGAGGGTTCAGTGTTGTTGCTGCTGGTGGCTGTCTGAAATCCATTTACAACTGAGGGCTGTAAAATATTAGGATTTGGCCACACATCAAGCTAAAACTAAGAGGGCAGCTGAAAACGTGCTGCATGTATGTAGGAAACATTTTCTGAGTTTGGCAGAAAGTGTTCAAAAGCTTTTAAAAATATTTGTGAAATGCCAGTTGTACAGATTTGTTTGCAGCAACACAGGTAGAGAGAGAGCGGTTTGGGCTGTGTATAATTCCTGAGAACCTGTTTCAGCCCAGAGTTAGACTGTGACTCTGTTTCATGTGGAATCAATCCAGACCTCACTGAGGTTCTCCCAGCTGCCTTCTGCAGCCCATGGAGAAAAGTGTCTCCAGAGAGAAGGGTCATCCCTCCTGAGGACTAGGGAATCTCCCTGAAGCTCTGGAGACTGTCTGCAAGCAGCATGAAGGGCTGCTGGGCCTTTCATACAGCACTCCAGGGAAGCAGCAGGAGTTAGCACAAATAAAGTATACAACACTGCTTCTTCTGCTGCTTTCTTCTTCATTAAGGGAAAGTCATATTTATCCACAGAGTTAATAAAAATGCCTGCTAGTTAAACTGTGTAAAGCATTGCAGATGAGGGATTTCTCCCCTTATCATCACCCTGGATATAAATGGTGGTTTCTTTTTGCCTGATTTTATTGTGAAAAATTGAAAAAATAACTTGCACTGAAACAAACTCCACTGGTTTGGTGCTGTGGCATAGACACACAAGACAATACCAAACATCTGGATGACATTACATCTCAGGAATCAAAATCTGAATCCTATTGGAAACAAATATGAAATCACTACAGCCTTTGAGCAGCCTATAAACCATTCACCACAAGAAATATCATGGAATAACTGAAGCTTTCAAGTATCCTTTGGTGCAGTCCCAAGTACAGCACACACTGCTGACAGTACAGCCAACAGCAGTGATTGCTGTGGAAGGAGTCAGGGATCTGAGCCAGAGCAGGCTGGAGTCAATAAGTCTTCAATTTTCTTTAGTGGACTTAGACTAAGCTCAGCTTTTAATGACTCATGTGCTCCATGATGCTGACCTAGGCAACCTTTCTTCCTAAAGAGGCTGAACTTGGCACAAGAAGTGAGAGGACGCAATCCCCAGCCTGAGTTTACTTTGTGACTGATGTCCCAGGCTTTGAATGTACAGATACTAAAGGATAAATATATAAAGAAAAGCTGTGTAACCTCAATGCAGTATGCCTTTGCCTCACTGATGAAAATCAGATGATGCGGATTATTTTATATTCTCTGGTCTTTTTGCTACAGAGGAAGTCTTGTTAAAATACTTTTAATACTCAACTCATGTACCCGTGTGCTGTCTCTCCTTCACTAGACTGTGGGTGAGGCTGCTGTGTTACCTTTGAACTGGAAATCAGTTTGAAGTGACACAGCTAATTCTTTATGACTTAAAAACTGTCTAATATAAGTTGTTTTGGCTTACACTGGCTGACCTACTGCACACATCCAAGGAACCTAAATAAACCACTTCAGACAGAAAAATCATTAAATTGTGGAATATAGATTTTTGAGGACAATTAGCTATATTCATAGGAAAGACTAAAACTAAACATCTGTCTATAGGTAAATGAAAATGCCAAATGTCCTTCTAGACACATAATCATCTGTGTGATTTCCAGGAGGACTTACCAGAATCAAAAAGAATAATTCCTTTAAGATAGGCATATTCTTTTGCACTTATATCCAGGTCCCAGAATTTCCACAATAAATTCTTCATCTTTTCAACTTCTGCTAAAGATGCTCCGAGTGATGAGCTGCCCAGTTCATTGCAATCTGTCAAAGACTGATTGAGAAGGATTTTTTTCAATAAACTAGGGGCTGAAATCTCTCTCAGGTCAAAATCCACACCTTGTTGTGCCATGCCCAGGACAAAAAGAGGGGCCCAGTTCTGCTGCAGGAGGACAAGCTGATCCTCCCAAGGCACATGATAAAAAGAAGGCAAGTTTCTAATAAAAGTTAAGGTCTTCAAGAGCACTTCAGAAGCTCTTCTGCACGTAGCTTCTGGAGTTTTCAGGACAACTCTTCTCCTGTCCGCACAAGAGCAAACCTTCTTTCCCGTGGAGCGGTGGACACTGTGATGGTGCTGCTGCCTCTGGTGCTCACTCCCACACTCTTTGTCAAGGATCTGGTACAGGATGCTCTTAGCATCGTGTGTCTCACATGGACATTTCCCAAATTTCTCAGCTGGCATCTTGGTAGCCATAGAGCCAAAGGTCCCCGTGGCAGCAAAATGTGCGCGTGGAGCTATACATCAACAGCAGGTGAGAGCATTTCTGCCTCACAGCTAGGCATTGTGTGCTTTTTATACAAACAGACGGCTGAAAAGCAATATGACCCTGATCTGTAAAGTTACCTTGAACTTTATTTGCACCAGTCTGGTTCCAGCGAGGCGGGGCTGCCAGCTGCCACTGTGGCACAGGGCTGCTGGAGCGCTGGGGAAGCATGGGCACCCCTGGTCGCCGTGCCCCGGTGCCAGCGGCTGAACCCCCGCCACCGTGCCAGTGCCTCTGCACTGCTGCCACCAGCACACGGCATTTTTGCAAAGGCCAGCTATAGGACATGTACAACCTGCCCCTGAAGGGAAGCCCAGTGAAAATTATGACACCATAAGTGAAGAAGGAACAAGCTGTCTACATTTTTATTGATACAATGACCTTGCCCACTAGCTAATGCTCTGAAGTGCATAGAAATATGTAGAAGGGTGAGCTCTGATAAACGCAACTCCTCTACACCAAGGAAAAAATCTTTTATTTCAACTGAAATCAGCACCGTTTCACAGTTGGCCATCATTTCACCCTCATAGTTCATGTCATCATTTCACAGTTCCTATGAATTGTGCTTATTAAAGTTCTACTCCAGATCAAATCGATTCCTTTTCTACTTTTATTTTTCCTGAGATCTGCTTCAGTCATACGCAGAGTCCTGATGTCAGTAACATATGGTATTGGATACCATTTCTATTTATCATAGTTGATTTCTTTTGACTGTATGTAGTTCTAAGAGGCAAAAGCAAATTATATTTTTCTAACTGGAATTCCTGGTATATTGTAATAGCTTTATGACTGTTTACCAAAAATACAAAGTAAAGGTTACTGCCTCAGTACAACTGCTAAGGACACATCATCAGCTTTTTCTGAAAGAATGGTTACTTAGAATATAAGTCAGTACTGAATTGAAGGTGAAACTGATTCTAGTGGTCCTGATTCAAAGTTGTCTGAAATGAGCTCTATGTGTGGCGTGATTTTCCCAAATGTGGAGGACCAGCAGCTAAATTAAGCTCTATGTTCATAAATTAGACAGTAATTATTTTTTCTTTCTAAATCTTACCTATAGAATGGTTGAAGCCACAAGTGCCTAGATATCAAGCGTCTACAGTCTTTTTGCTACAGTAGCAATGCCTCTTACTTCTTAATGTTAAGAACGTATACTATATAAAAAATACGTTTCTTATATGAGAAATCCCCATGGACTTTTATCTGTTTTAGCTGTTTCTAGTTAAATGATGGTTTGAGAACAATAAGACACAGTCATCTCAGTGTTATTCTTTCTGTTTTGCATTTATATACTTTTCAATCAACAAAGCACACACCCACAGACACTCACTGTCACCATATTCTTTCCGCGACTGTCAGAATTGCTCTTTGGGCATAAGCATCACTCTTTGGACACCAAAAAAAGTATCCAAAGTCTACACACAAAATTACTACAGACAACTCGTGGATACTCACACCACTGCTGGAAATTGTCCTGCTTCAAGCAAGGCTGCCAGCTCCATCTCTCCCAAGAGTAGTGTTGTTTTGCATGCCTCTATATTACTCTTACAGGTAGTAGATACTTAATATAGCTTTTTATCTTTGTTGCCTAGGTGATTCACACACAATGCAAGCTTTTTCCTAAAATCCCTGGATTTCTCAGGTTTTCAAAAATTGCCTGTTAAGCATAGATGGTCCCAGGCATGTAGCATTTTTTGCTCTTAGCCCATATTGTTAATTCGCCAAATAGAATACTTAGAAGGCTGAAGAGACTTGTCAGATAATATAGGAGCTTAAGTGGCCTTACCTTGGCAGCAGCCAAACGTGAGTCCTTCAGGAAGAGTGTAAGATATATACCGCTCTTCTCATGAGTGCTTTTCTTGCCTTCAGTCATTTGCAGCTTAGGGAATTCCTGAACCAGAGTGATTTTATGCATTTAATAACTCTCAGTTAATTTCTACCCTATGATCTCATGCAGTCTGCTCTTGAAACCACATGGATATCCACATCAGCCTATGTCAAGGAGCTCTGCGGATGCTGTACGTGAGACAAAACTTGATCAAATGTGACATTCACTGGATTGGGTGCTCCCTTGTTCTTGTACGGGGGAAAAAAAAAGAGAATCAGTCAATTCCTGTTCACCCTCTCTATAGCTTGCTTTGTTTTATAAATCTCAGTAAGATTCCCACAGTCATCTTTCGTCCAAACTAAAGAAATGTAGCTTTCAAAACTGTAGTTTCTGCAGAGTGGTGCCATACCTTTGATCGTCTTTTTACACTTCTTCGAACCCTTTTTAGCCCTGTATCTTTTTTTAAGATATTCTTTAAGGGGAAGTGCGGAAAGTATCAGAACAGGACACAGTATCTAGGACTCAAAGAGAGCATGGATTTATACAGGGACAAAATGAAGTTCTGTTTTGTCTTTCCCAGAAGTCACTCCTGAACACTGAGCTGCTGAGAAACTGTCGCAGCCCCCAGGCTTGACTCCTAAGTGACAGTCATCAGTTCAGAGGCTCTCACCTTAGTCAGGAGTGTTTGATCTTATGTGCATCTTTTGTCATACATATATACACTGAATTTCATCTCTCATTTGGCACCTAGTTGATGATTTTCATGAAGTCCTTCTGCAATTCTTCTGACAGCCCTAGTCTTCCTCTGAATAATTTTGTATAATCAGCAGCCACTCATATTCTGAAACTTTAAAGGCACTGCTCTTTGGAAGAGTTCGCTCAATGTTGTGAGTTGTTTAAAAGACTATCATAATTTGACTATGGGGCAGAAAATCTGACATTGTCCTTGCAGTAGAGTGTCTGTATTACAAGTACATACATGTTGGACTATACGTATTGGTGCACAATGTGTATAGTAATTGAGTTAATACTAAACAGTGATGGGAGCTTTACTGCTTTCCTAAAAGATGAGACTGGAGGCAGAGGCATTTCTGGAGAAGAATCTTCCATAATTATTTCATATGGGCTTCAAAAAGGAAACACCCTCCTAGGAAGCTGCCAGCAGCCTTTTTGAGGTCATCCTGTCACACTAGTCTGATACCTGCATGTATTCCTTGATTTAGTGATCTCTTATCTCTGTGGTCTCTTGTACAAAGATTTAATTGGCCTATAAACACCTCTATGACTTCAGAACAGGATTTTCTATAGGAGTTTTATACATTTCATTTTCTGGGAGGAGTTGGGTGAATCTCGTGTCACTGGTACTTTTGAGGATACCTGACTTCACTAACAGCCTTAATGATGACAAAATGAGCCAGTAATAAAACAAACATCTTTCTAGAAAAGTTCCACGTCCTCTTTGTCCTGTGGTGTACACCATATTTCTTGAGGAATAAAGGTATTCATTTCTCAGCTAGAAGAACCAAGAGCTACCATTCCGACTGCCTACTTTGGCAAGGCAGATAGTGGGAAGTATCATGCCCAAGTTAAAGCCTGCTCAGCTTTGAAACAAGCTGATACAGTGTCTTTAGCTTTTGCTCCAACACAAAATGCCGTGCCAAACTAGAATTTGGCCCTTATATGCGAAGCAAGGGCATGTAAATTATAAATCCAGTTAGTTTAAACACATTTAGCTCATCTTGGAGATCAGTAGGTGAACTTTGCCAGTGGGTAAAATCGGCATCTTTTTGGTGATAGCCATTTGAATAGAAGAAGCAAATTAATTGAGAGGCAGCTGCCCCAGGAAAGTCTGCAGTTAAATGTTGTCCATCACTGAAACTAGGCATATTTAAACTTGCCTCCCGTGACCAAGTTAGGAAAAAAGGCAAATGCCTCTGAACTTCTGCTCCACATCTTGATGTGAAGTAGGAGCTCTGAGAAGCCCTCTTTGTAAAAATCCAACCTGGGCATCTACGTTTAACTAATGTGCTGCTGTTGTTTGTTTCCAAACACACTGGAGTAACATTTAAAGTGACTTTTTAGCAGGTGCTGCTCACTGGCTGAAGAAGTGAGAGTGTTTTGTCTTCATTTTAGATCAAGGACATTTTGTTGGAGACTTTACGATGCATGACCATACTTCAGCAAATGTGAATGCAAACACATGCCATCTTGAGCTTTAGCCAAATTTGAGACCAAAATATTAGTACAGAAGGTTAATAATCAGCTCAGTGATGCTCCTTGGTCAGAAGATGGAATGACACAGGAACATATTTCTTAGCCCTTCAGCTTCTTATGAATCTAAAACAGCAATAGATTTCCATGTATGCAAATGCACGCCATAGCAGACATGCTGCTACTGAGCCATTTCTCTCTTGATTAAAGGTAAGGGTTTAAACAGCGGATGGAAAAGGGCATGAATCTGGAGACACGGGTAGGTTTTAAGCTGCCCAACATCAATCGTTTGCTTTCTTCATACTAGAAAACTTGGTCAATTTTTAAAAGGGTAAATTGGCAGTTTTTTATAAGGGCACATCTTGGGGGGTGGGGTGCAGAGATTATTAAAAAAAAAAAAAACAAACAACAACAACAACAAAAACCACAGAAGTGACCTCATAGCAGATTGTGCTGTTTTTCTCCGGCTCCCCCATCAAGGAGACAGTGTTTGTACAGTCACCTTTATCAGCACTGGGACAGGCACCATCTGTCATTTTAAATATAGATAGATATACCACTTATTATTGCTCAGCAAGTGGAAAGTGCTGGAAAGCAAGGTAGAAAATGGGCACAGTTTAAAAAAAAAAAAAAAAACAAAGTTAAAAAATGCTCCTGGCTAGCAATGCCATCTCTAGAATGGTACTGAAAAGGTGACTCCTCTCTTCAGCCTTCTTCCCTGCTGAGAAGATTGCTTGAGATTTTAAACATTTTAATGTAGTGTGGAACCTACTATCATATTAAACTTAAGTCTGTCTTATATCATTGAAGATAAATATCTAATCTAGTGATTAGCATCCTATAAATACCATAGATTAGCAAGTGAAGGTTAGATAGCAGATTAGATATGTGGTGTATCTCTTTAGATTTGTCTTTATATATTTTATTTATGATAAAATGAGCAAGGTCTTAACAAGTAATCTGTGGTCCAAAGAACTAAATTCCAATATATTTTGAAGTGTATGAGGGATGAGTAACTTCTACCAGGGGTATAGGACTAATGCATTGAGTTTTCCCTGTGACAAAACTAACACACTCAAACTTCCCTCACTGTTTGCTACAGGGTAACTTTTCTATCATTGATTCCTAAATTAAAGATCCATCTATTCAAATTGAGGGGGGAAAGGGAAAAAAGCGGTTCTTTCTCAAAATCTGGATTTTCTTAGAGCTCAGATGGCTTAAAAAAGGATATAAAAATCTACATAATTTGGGTTTGATTCTTCATAATCAGTTACTGATTACAGCTTATGGAGCCTGTAGGTACAAATCCTCAAGTGTTCACCCAAGCCCAGAGAGATTCTTCATCAGATATTTCCTCACCACAGTTTACCCAGAAAAGCCCTATTTCTTCTTTCTTCTGCTGATGTTCTCCCCACCTTGACTTTCTCCTACCACACCCCTGCCAAGGAGATACCTGCTCCTTTCTCTCGCAGCTGGTTTCCCCCCTGATTTGAAGTAAGGCTGGGAAGGTTTCAGACACAGCTGTAGCAGGAACTTACTGCAGACCTGTTTCCTTACTATTTTCCTACTGTTTCCCAAAGGGGCAAGGACAGAGCAGTTCACAAAGCCACCACATCTGAGGACTGGGACATCAGAGGTTCCCTGGAACTGAGAGGAGTAACAAAACCCTTTCCACCTTTGGAGCTTAAACATCTTCACAGAAAATGTATGTCCAAGTCTAAGCACATCTTCAATTGCATGATGTTGAATTACTTCAGGTTTTAAGGATTCTCTGGTATTACAAGCAGCTGATACTCAATGTCTTAGACATTTACCTAACTGGCACCACTAAATACCAAGAAGGACAAGAGTCTGCCAACCTTTGAGCAATCATTCCTTTAGGAATATGTTGGACTGACAAAACCAGAGAAGAAGAAAATATGTTGAGACTTGTATATGTTGGAAATTGTAAAGGAAATGTGTCTCCATGTGTGAGGCTCTCTTGTCAAGGTACTTTGGGGAAAGAGCTTTCTGATGACCGTGGAGTCCAACAGGAGTGAAGAAGAAATGCTGTGAAAACCTTGCTGAAGAGCAGTATGGATTTGAACAAACAAGATTAGGAAACTAAGGCTAAGAAAAAAAATCTCTCTGCAGGAAGAACCAGGATGCTGAGAGAGTAGAAGATTGTGAAACTTTTAAATAATACATGTTAAAAACCAACAGGAGGAAAAGGAGGTAAAGATAAACCTTAGCACATCTAACAAGAACGGATTATGACAGGATAAATGTTATTTGCAGATATTCAGATGAAGACGTGAATTGCACACAGAATCAAAGAACAAGCACTTCCATGCCATTCACTGGTAGTTTGAAAGACGTTCAGAACTTTTTCTGGACCTATTTCTGTATGCAGTAAATGAGCGCTTTACTCATTCAGTATTGAGATTTCAGCACTATGCGATCAATTGCTGCTTACTCTGGCATTTATGTTATTCCTGTCATTCTGAAAAACAGCTCTGAGATTTTTAGAAGAAAGCACATTTGCAAAAATCCTATTTTTGAAAGAGAAGTCTGGCTCCATTTGTCTCATAAAAGTCTGCACTTAACCACTTTTTAAAAAAAAAAAATATTATTTTAAGGTCAGTGGAAACTCCATTCAAGTGTTTCAGGAAATCGTCAGATCATTAGAGCAATGGAAATTGAACTGTATGCAATGTACTGATTTCAAACACATTATAAAACAGTGGGCAAGAAATCAAGTGTGTTCTCTAGTCTTAGTGTCACGTTCTGCTTCAGGACCCACACAATTCAGGGCTGATTTTATCGTGCTATATGCCAGTGACTGCTCCTAGCTTTCAGCGGCTACCCAAAAGTATTTTTCTTTCAGAGATGCCTGCATTGACACATCTCAAACTGGCCTTATGAAACTAAGCAGAGATATACCTTTTTCTCCTTTAGCTACCCTGGATGAGGAGCATCATCCTCAGGAGTGTGTCTGATACCTAGAACTACCACCCTGGAGGGAACAGACGCCCGAGACTCCGGCCCTGTGCTTGAAATCGTATTCAGAAAGGCGAGATTCATCTGAAAGCAACTGAGAGTGTTGAAGAATCCAGATCAGTCAGTAGAGCTGCAAGGCTTCTGTGAACACTTATAAAGAAACAAAAGACCAAGAGAAATATGTGTCTGCAGAGTGTTTAGGCTGGCGCTCAACAGTCCTTTCACCCTCCCTGATTCCTGTGACAGAACGGTAAGAGCTTTGTGGCAGCTCTGCAGGAGGGTACATCCAAACTCATAGGGACTGAAGCGTTTATACCTGCAGGACCTTTATAGCTCAGATCCAACAGTGGGGGTCATTGTGGTCCAAATCTCTCACCCTTCTCCTCCCTCCTCCTACCCCGTATACTTCTTGGTCAGTAGGTCAAGAAGGAAAGGCTCTAGCACTTCATTGAGACAGTACTTGATACCATCTGTTGTGGAGATGTGAATCACCTTTGGACAGGGCTGGAGGGTTTGTCCTTTTTCAGACAGGTCACATCTGTTCCCATAACTGGCCAAGACCCTTAAAAACCTCTCAGCTCATTGTGAAGTAGAGCTGAGCTGGGAAATGCTCAAATTGCTGGATATCAATATTTCATATGAAACTCCTATTCTGTACCCACACCATAACCCTGCAAATCGTTATTTTATACAATCTCATAAACGTGAACGAATGGCACAGCTCTTTACTTGTTCTCACGTGAGACTAGAGCTGATGACAACCACACACATGGCGGTCACAGTATGTTGGAGGTACCTCAACCCTGTTCCCAGCTCAGTGTTTGGACAGGCTACTGGGACAAGATACACTAAGCTGACCTGTGGTGGGAGGCCACCCTCTCAGAGCTCTGTGCTCCTGCTGGGTCTTGTGCACTTCTGCACCTGCCAGACTCCTCAGAATGTCTTATCTGCTTTGGAAAGCATCTGCAGAGAGAAGAAAATTACATTGAGCTGGCTCATCAGTGGAAAAGAACAGCATAGTGGGTCTGAGGCATGGCCAAAAACCTTGTCTCTGGTTCAGCAGAAGGAGAGTCTCACCAGCTCAAGTGAGACTCTTACCAGGACCCTTTGTTTCCTTAGCCTTCCTCACCTTCTGTTTGAATTTGTGTTTCAGTCTGCATGGAGGATTAGCAGATTGCTAATATAGCATCAAAAACACATGTCTAGACCCCAAATGACATTTCAAATGACAAGAGAACAGAAAAAAAATGAGTGGAGCATAGAAAATCCCACCCCATTAAATAACAGGAGAATAAGAGATCTCTGGAAGATCAGACTTTCTTCTGAAAAGTATTACTGACCAAAGAGTTGCAGAAGTATTGATGTCATCAAAGTATATGACTTCCCCAGTGCAGTGACACTGAGGTGCTCCAGGTCCTGTTTTATTACACCTCTACGGTTTGCAGTAAACCCATGAAAGTGATTCAGATGCCACATGGTCACGCAACCACATTGGTGCTGAA
This sequence comes from Columba livia, assembly GCF_036013475.1. Taxonomy (NCBI): domain Eukaryota; kingdom Metazoa; phylum Chordata; class Aves; order Columbiformes; family Columbidae; genus Columba; species Columba livia. Next base: position 35,155,736 of record NC_088604.1, on the reverse strand, counting down.
AAGGATAAGGGTGAGATTAAGAACAAGGTCTCTGTGCATTCTGTTACATATTAAGTCCTGACACTGAAATCTCAACAGATGGAGGTGTTTAGAAAAAGAGAAGAACAGAGGAAGCAAACAAAGCAAGCGTATAAAAGAAAACTACAGGGAAAAAATTGTTATTGTTGTTCATTGTTATTGTTTAATAAGAAATTAACTCTTCACTGTATGAGTTAAGAGTTTACTGTGAAAGTTTTAAACTGAAAGAAGGTAAAAACAGGAACACAGGAAGATTTTTTTTCCCTTTATTTTTCTCTTCTAACAGCAAAAGAATTCTTCCTTAAAAATAAAGCATTTCTAGCACTGATGCCCACAAGAAACCACACAAGTGCTTGGGTTTGGATGTGCCCTAGCTGCTCATAACTGATATTATTATTTTAAAATGCTAAAAGAAACAACGGTATGTGAAGATACATCAAAATGTACGTTAACTTCCTTTATAATCAAATGTTCTGTGCTAGCCCTTTCTTTCCTGCCTCCTGTTTTCTGTTCTTCTTTGTCTCTGGGTGTTCATAAAGCAGACAGAACTACTGGACCTTGACCTTCTTTGCAGTCGTCACAAAACCATATACCAAGTAAACATGATCTAGCAACTTACAGGTGCATCCTAGCTCATTTATCACAAAAACCCCAGAATATTTCTAAATGTGAAAGTAAAAATGGAAGGCAGATTAACCCTGATTACCATATGTCATTATTTCTAAGATATTTGCTGGGATATACGCTCATGTACATATATCACAGGTAACAGTACCAATTTATGGTAATACAAATAGCAAAAGCAGCAGTGACAAAAAAAATATTTCCCTATTTATAGAGTATTATGGAGTTTTGCTGTGTCACTCTATTTCCAAGCCTTCTTTTTCCTTACTCCATCATTTGACAAATCCAGGAACACTTCTGAGTCCCTGAGCGTGCAGATGGATTAGCTGCGGACAGGGTGTTGACCACATACCTGGCACTTATGTGCCTGGTAACTGCAGATCTGACAATGATCTCCGGGAGTCTATTATTCATTTTCACTCTGACCGTCTCAAAGGAAAATCAAACTACCCGGATGCAATTGCAAAATCCAAGGACAGAGAATTATATGCAGGTTGACTTCACAGATAAAAAACAACCGATAAGAGACCAATATGACAGCTGGCTATAGTTAACCTTTAATGGGGATCCAGCAGCAGCATGTGCGTGCTCAATGTGCTATTTCAAAAGCAAAAATACACATGATCCTGTCTTGTTTATGCAACAAATAAAACTAATGGAAAATGTGAATCTCTGGTCTGACATGCCTATGTTTACCATATAAAGCCACTACGCAGTGAGTACCATTCAACACCCAGCCTCAAATAGGATTGCTTTGATAATGTCTTTCTTTCACCCTGTGAAACCAGTGCTTTAAAGTCAACTTTGCAAATACACCAATGCTTTCTTAAAAAAAACAAAAATCATCACCTACACATACTTTTATTTAAGCACAACCAGGCCTCTTTAATCAGATTTCAGCATATACTTCGCTGTCTTTTAGAGCAGAGCAGCTTTCCCCAGGTGACATCACCTATGACTGATCTCTTCTTGCTACACCTCTCTCTAGTGATGCAATTCTAATAATTTCTCTGTTTATATTCACAAGAGACATAGGGCAGAAAAAAAGAAAAGGCATGCCAAGTATCCTCACCTAGGTTTATTGACAAAGTCTTTCACCCCTTCACCCCTATCTTCCACTGCATGAAGACATTTCAGTCAGTTTGAATGAACAGGATTTCCATGTGAAAATGAAAACGGGAGCAAGGCTATTTTGGGCAGTGCTGCTGTAGAAGATACAAGCAGAAATGCAAAACAGGTTTGCAATGACGGCTGTGCAGTGACACAAATGGAATCTGTATCTTACCACATTAGAGATGGTGTCCAGGAAGACCACCTGCAATAAGGTAAGAACTTATGTGAAAAATTTGCAAAGGAGAAGATAAGGCATACAGGTAATACAGGTTACCAAGCTAATGGTTATATGCAAAAGAAAACAAGGAATGAGGAGGATTTGCAGGTAACACCTCCTGGTAGCATGGATGGAGAAACCAGGCAGATAGGGAAAGGAGCTGAAGACAAAGAAGCAGAGCTGAACTACCCAGCACCTGGAAGGGAGTGCACAGGGCTCATGGACAACTGAAGGGGAACCTACAGGCCTCTGAAGGTGGCAGAAACACCCCACAAAACTATACAGGCAAGCCTATTTCTTAATGCCTTTTTGAACTGTGTGGGTGCCTGTTAAATAGTCATCTCTTAGATGCTGGTGTACAGGAATCATTTTATTTTGACATCTGTACCAAACTGCATTACACAGGCAACTCAGAAATGTTCCTGGAATCAGCGTCCACAATTCATAGTTCTTACTCCTTCACAGAAAATTGCTTGATTAGCTGGTCTGACAGAGGAAGGGGATAAAGGACACAATGACTTGCAGAGTCAGTCCCTGGGGTTTCAAAGTACACGTTGATTTGGAGTATGTTAAGCAAGAGACAGTCCAGGTACCATGGGCTGACCAGGACAGCGAGAGACCCTCATGCAGCTCTTCCAGTTTGACAGTTCCTGAAAGGGGGACATCTGGGTTGTCAGCACAGAGAGCCAGGGACTTACTTCTATCAATATTCCTTCTCCAAACAGTTCATAAAAATTGTCCGATTCGGAGCCGCTGTGGAGAGCGTGGGCTGTGCATCAACCCCAACTGGCACAAGCTCATCAGAATGACTGACAGTCCCAAATCTCACAGTCTGATCATCAACCTCATTCAGCAAAGCTAAAATCTCAGAGAGATAAATATATGGCAAGCAAGCAGCTGACCCAGTGACAAGAGGCATTAGTCTCTCCCACCCTTTCAACCAAAGCCAGCCTGCCTAAAGCCCTTTATGCCTGTGAAATTTCATCTGTTCCAGGGGAGCTCTGTAGGAGATAAGTCACTGAGAAAGATAAGGTCCTCAACAAGGCCACAAACAAAAAAAGAAAACATAGTCAGTCACCCTTACATTTTAGGCCATTGGCTTAGAGCATAATGAAGTGCAGCTAGTGAAACTGAGGCTCAAAGAGGCCATGCAGTTTGTCACACAACCCAGTAGTAGATTTGAGACTCAAAACCATTTTTTCTGATTCTTCTCCTGGTGCCCTGCCAGCCAGGGCCCTTCAGAGTCTCATGCCAAGCCTCAAATTAAATCTTCTCATGCTCTTTCTTGCTTTGTAGGACAGATCTCTCCTACTGAAACTTTATGTCCAGCTCACCCACAATGATGATTGTGTGCTATAGCAAGATGCCCATAACCCTGGAAAAGACAAAACAGATCAGAAATAGTTGTTCTTACAAGATGGTGGTGGTTGTAAATAAACTAAGCAATTGCTTTTTTCTAAAAGTTTCCCTTAAAAAGCAGGGAACAGTCCTCCATGCAGTTAGCAAAAGCTCTGCTATCAGGCATACTATGGTGCCCTCAAGTGGATGCAAAACCCTCAGAAACGTGTGACAGCCCCTATCTTCCTCATGAATGTGGTCCCTGCTCTCTGGTTTACAACCCCAGACTCCAAACACAGCATGTGCCCACCTTAATAATGCTTTGCAATGCCAGAGCAATAAATGTGCTTTGACATTAAAAGAGTACCAGACCAAAAGTCTCTGACAGCTAAGAGTAGTGGAGCCATGTTTGGAGACAGTACAGCTAAAACCATCTTTTCTTTCATTTAACAGCATTTCTTGCTGCATGGATGCTTCTTCTGCTCTTTCCAGAACTTGCCTGCTCTGGAGCGCTAGAGCATGCTGTGATGTGAAAGCTTTTTCAAGAAATAATTTCATGTAGGAAAAAAAAAAAAGCAGCTTTGGTTGTAGCATTACTTTCCTGATGTTTCCAAGGGGTAAAAGGAAAATTGGAGGGATTTTGGGCCCAAGCATAGGCCAAATGCCATCAAACTTGATTCTCTTCCCAGATGCAGCATTGTTTGCCTTCCTCTGCAAATCAGCAATTGATTCTGAATTGCCTGACGTGAGCCCTTTCTGATGTGCCATCTAGTTAACTCGTTGTCCCAGCAATTGTAAAATATTATTTTTCCCCCTAGCAGAAGAACTCCCAGCCACAACTCCAGGGCTGGCCTGACCTTCTGCAAAATCCAGCCCTTTCCTGCCCAACAATTTTTGAAAACAACCAGGGAACTCTCCTGACAGAGGTTTTACCTGAGCCAACTACTCCCTTCTCAGAAAATTCAAGGGCCAGCAACAGCTCAGGAGAGGCAGGAGATGACCCTCATCTGGCTCAGAAGCAAGTTCAGGAGTATGGATATGAGCCACACAGCACCCCAGTCCTCCAGGGAAGAAGAGCAGACACAGCCACCAAGCAGAGGGAAAGGGAGGTCTGTGTCACATTAGAAGGGTGAAGGTGCAACCTGGGCACTGTACAAAGCAGATCTGTGAAACCAGCATGAGTTCTGAGCCAGGTGTGCTGCTAGAGTGAAGTAGAAGTAAAGACTCTGAACATCCAGTTCACATCATTAAAACAAAAAAAAATCCCTCATCTTTAAGACTACAAAATGAGCCTGACTCAGCCTAATGCTCAGAGGTCATAGGGTAAGTCATGCTAACTGGCTCGATAGCTGGGACCAAAGAGTTGTGGTGAACGGAGCCAAATCCTATTGGCTGCCAGTCATGAGTGATGTTCCCCAGGGTTCAGTATTGGGTTCAGTTCTGTTTAATCACTTTAATAGTTTAATCTGTTTAATCAATGACCTGGATGAGGGGATGGAGTGCACGCTTAGTAAGTTTGCAGATGACACTAAATTGGGTGGGAGTGTTGATCTGCTGGAGGGTAGGAAGGCCATACAGAGGGATCTGGACCAGCTGGATCATTGGGCTGAGGCCAGTTGTATGAGGTTTATCAAGGCCAAATGCTGGGTCCTGCACCTGGGTCACAACAACCCCAGGTAGTACTACAGACTTGGGGAAGAGTGGCTGGAAAGCTGCCTGGCAGAAAGGGATCTGAGGATGTTGTCTGACAGCCAGCTGAACATGAGCCAGCAGTGTGCCCAGGTGGCCAAAAAGGCCAACAGCATCCTGGCTTGTATCAGGAATAATGTGGCCAGTGGTACTAGAGAAGTGATTGTGCCACTGTGTGGCCCCACCTTAAATCCTGTGTCCAGTTTTGGGCTTCTCACTACAAGAAAGACATTGAGGTGCTGCAGGGAGTTCAGAGAAGGGCAATGAAGCTGGTGAGGGGCCTGGAGCACAAAGAGTGTGCTGAGGGAACTGAGGCTGTTTAGCCTGGAGAAAAGGAGACTGAGGGGGAGACCTTATTGCTGTCTACAACTGCCTGACTGGAGGTTGTAGCATGGAGGTGTTGGTCTCTTCTCCCAAGTAGCAAGTGGATAGGATGGGAGGAAATGGCCTCAAGTTGTACCAGAGGAGGTTTAGATTGGATATTAGGAAAAAATTCTTCACAGAAAGGGTTGTCAGGCATTGGAACAGGCTGCCTGGGGAAGTGGTTGAGTCACCATCCCTGGAGATGTTTAAAAGATGTACAGATGAGGTTCTTAGGGGACATGGTTTAGTGCTAGAGTTAGGTTATAGATGGACATGATCTTAAAGGTCTCTTCCAACCAAAATGATTCTATTATTCTACTCCTAGAGAGGACTCAAATCATGGTGAGTGATGTAAAACTTAAATTAACTAAGCATAGCTGCTAAATTACCTCAGCTAAACACTCCATGGGCAGAGGTCTGTTAGAAGAGCAATGCAGGTGCTGATGCACATTCATATACAAGCTCATCTTGCTGCAGAGCTGCTCCCCAGCCAGGCAGTCCCAGCCTGTCCTGGTGTCCAGGGCTTTTCATCCCCAGGACAGCACTCAGCATTTGTCTTTGCTGAATTTTATGGGGTTCCTGTTGGCTCATTTTTCTAGCCTGCCCAGGAAAGGCAGCCCAACCCTCAAGCATTTATCATCTGCAAATTTGATGAGGATGCATTGTATCACCTCCTCCAGGCCATTGATGAAGGTGTTGAACAGGACACACCCCAGCAACAAGTAGAGAACTGTCTGCGAAGCACAGCCCATTAGCCACTGCCCTCTGAGCCCAGTCTCCAACCAGCATTTCGCCCACCTTCTAGCTGCACATCCACCCATCCAGTCCCTAACACCCTGCCTTGGATACAGGAGTATTTTGGGAGGCAGTGTCAAGTCTTGCCAAAGTGAAGGTAAATGTCATCCCTTGCTCTCCCCTCATCCCCAGATCCAGTCGTTTCATCATAGAAGGCATTCAGGTTGTTCAAGCATGACTTAGTCTTCCGAGCAGCTGTGGAAAGAACTGGCAATATAAGACTAGAGCAACAGCAAACCCTTTATTAGAAGGAACTTTCCTAGGTATACAGAGAAATCATGGTCAATAGGAGTCAATTGGAAACAGCTTTCTAGCAGACCAGAGAGGCATACAAACTTCCGTAAAATAGTAAATGAAGGTCAGAAATGGGGACCTCCAAATAAGCTGCTTTAGAGCATTCCCATGCATAAGTATCCAACATGCTGACACAAACCCTAGTAAAGACTATACTCATAAAGGAGTTAAAGAGCCTGATTACAGTAACTATGAGGCATTGAAGGAGACCATGGTCATCGTACCCCTAAAACACCAGCAGCACGTTTCAGCCCAAGGGTCTGGTAGTATGTGGACCAGGCACCATCAGACAGCAGTAACCAGCATGTTTGAGCAGAAACAGCAGGCTTGGTCACAGTGTATATTCATAACAGATGTTAGACCTGTCCATTGGCAGGCCAGTGTTGCCTGACTCCGAACAACAACAAAAACACACACACAAACAAACAAATACTTGGAATCAATGGCTTCAAGAAAAGGCTTTGTTTGACGTCAACACATATATTTTGCAAATTAAATGCCAACCTGGAAGAGATTTGGTGAGTGCTGAAATTTTTCCCTGAGGATTCATCATAAGTGAGCTAAAATATAGTCCAGAGACAGTGGTGTGACAGTAAAATCTTCTTCATCTCTGACAACAATTGCAAGAGCTGTAACTCAGAACCACACCAATAATAAAAAAACAAGGAGAGCTGTGAATATAAAAGATTATGAACAACCTCTTACTGGCATATGAGGAAACTGTCAGTACAGGTAGAAACATGTTAAAGGGCACCTGGACTCTGACTAATAAAATTTTTATAAATACAGATAAAGAGATCTAAGAAGACATTTCCTACTAGCTTGAAACAAATAGGTGGATTGAAGATGTAGTCAAGACCTGCCAGTTTTATGCCAAAAATACAGGCCTGTGGAAAGAAGAGACTGGTGACACGGGCACACCAGCTCTTATAGCAAAGCCAGTATCAATTTGACATTGACTGGACAATGACGTATTGCTCTAGAACATCATTGCTGATGATAACATACCCCAGGACAGTACCTGAAGACAGTACGAAGAGAAAACCACCCCACGCACCGGCACAGCTTTGTGCCAGCCACAACACTTTGGGGCAGCTGAATAACCACAAAGGAAGCAAACCTGGACACTGATTTTGGTAAAGCTGCAACGCACATTAAAAGCTGGCAGTCTTTAATGCAAAGACCCCCAGGAAGCAGCAGTTACAGAATAAAAGCAACATTAAGCAATTAAAAGACACTGTTATGACCAGGGCACATGGTTGAGCTCAGGGCATAGAAGATGCAGCAGAACATCCTTCTGCTGAGGAATTCTCTTCTAGTCAGTTCCTCAGCACCCACCCAATACCAGTCCTGGCCTCAGTTGAAATGATCTTCTCAAGGCAGATTTGTGTCCACACTGTACCAGCAGCATGAGGAGGGCACTGATTTATGGTCTTGCCTCAGACCAAGCTCCTCAGGCTTCCAACTCCTTTCTGCACAGCAGGTGACATTCATGTCTGCCACCCTGGGCAGCAGCAGTGCCTAGAGGAAAGGACTGCTGTCCAGAGACCACAGGGGCTAAACCAGAGATTAAATATCACTGTATGCTTTACCATTATGGAAGGCTGGCATCCTTGAAAAAAAATAGGAGGAAAAATGTTCGAGACACAGCCTGGAGAGGGACATTTCTCTACCAAATAGCCCCTTAATCTGTAAAAGAAAAAGCCAATTTCTTTCATTTTGATAAGCAAGGAGGATAGAACGGTTGCAAGATCTTATTGTAGAAATAACAGGTGATCACAGATTAAATAGTGGCAGGATAAACAAAAGTAGTTCTAAGAATAAGGCTTTTCTGAAAGTGAATTCCAGACATAAAAAAAATTCAGCATGATGTTGCACAACTTCACCATTTTGGAATTGGAAGGGCAACTTCATTGGCATTCAATAGGTGGCACTGATCACCATCTCAGAAGTATCACTTCATGCTTGTCACAGGCCATTCTTTCCTTAGCATCCAGAATCGGTCAGACAAGATATCAGGCTACATGTACCTTAATTCTCACTTCACTATCTGCTCTTCTGTAATTCTGGAACGACTGGCATGTGAAACTGCAGGTGGGGTAGACTCATTTCAGAGTGAATGTAACACTTTTGAATATTAACAAGATTTTTCTAAAAAGACGAAAAGGTACTGATCTATGCAAGACTAGTTAGCTTGATCTCAAAAGTATGTCTAGATTTAAGAAGAAAATTATGTAATGATAGTAGTGTAGAAAGTGATACAAGATATACATTGGGTTTATTAATGGTAAATCAGAACAAACTAAAGTTTCCTTCTGACAGTCAGGAGGTCAGGATGTATTGCAAATATCTTCACATACAGCTTTTAGCACAACAGCGTCTTACTGTATAAAATGGGGAAAAAGTGAACCATTAAAACAGATGACAACATAAAGTACTAATGCTGGTCTTGATCATCATGTGAATTTGGATTTCATCCTGCTGCTCAGAAAGAAATCAAAAGCCTGAGGAGCTTGGAGCAAAGCAAGACCAGTTTCAGTGGGCTGAAAAGAGGTTCTTAGAGCTCCTTCACAGCCTAAGTATCACAGCTAGCGTTTTAATTAACGACAAAACCAACATTCTGCTGAAATTTATCATTACCCTGTCTTTATCCTCAGTTCATGATCCGTAATTCAGGTCTAGGCAGGGTTAAAAATAAGTTGCAGTGCACCCGATCATACAAAGAGCAGATCAAGCACCTAGAACCAAAGCCAAAGCATTTCACCTGCGTGCTGTGAGCTTCGCAACTGGAGGTGAAAGCGAGAGTGCGGGGGGGAAAGAGTTCTTGTATCACTAGTTTTTTCACTTGTCAATCACAACTGCAGCCCGGGGGTTGTACTCAGAAAAATATTCCCTGAAAAGACAACCTAATGTTAATATTTCCTTCTAAAAAACAGCTAGTAAGACTTCCAAAATAGTTTCATTTTCAGTCCATCTTCTCTGACTGTGGCTAACTGGGGTGTGCAAAAGGGCAAAGACAGGTTAGTAGGTGGGTCAGGAAAACACTCTACAAAAACGCCTGACTCACTGGGCCAAGCAGAAGGAAGGCTGGGAGAAAGCAGGAGGGGACCAAACAGTTTCTCACCCTCCCAGAGAGGTTCTTGACAGCTCACAAGGCAGAACAGTAGACACACAGCACTTCTTGTTTCTAGTTGGGCTTCTTTGTTTGTTTTGCTGTGTGCTTGTTTGAGTTGTGTTGGTTTGGGGGTTGGTTTGGGGGGGTGGGGTTGTTTTCTTTGTTTTGTTTTTTTTTTTTTTAGATCTCAATTCACAGCAGGAGCTACAATATATATTTGCTACAGAAGAAAGTGGATGCTTCATCTAGTCCTGAGTTAATATCTTCATCTTTCTTTTATGCTTGGTCTGTCTTAGGGAAAGGAAATGTTTCATTAGGCTATGATGATCTAAGAAGATGCTTAAGATGAAAACCAGTTAACTTCTGTGGTACCTTATCTCAATACAGACTTCAAGCTATTTTAATCGTAGTAAAGTAGGAGAAAAAGATACAATATTTTGGTTAACAAGAGTGAGCAAGGCTCCACTCATAATGATTCCTGTTTACTGTAAGATGAATAAGCTGTTACAGAAGATGCACTTGGATGCACAACTCATGGATGAGCAACATTTATGAATCAACTCATTACACAACCAGTCCTTATACACACCCCTTCTGTGAAAATACAGGTTTCCAAACATAGCTAAAAGCAGGATGTCCAATATCTATGAAAGTTTATTTTTCACTAGTCTTCCATGAACTAGAACCTACCTGAACTCAAAAACATCCTTGACTAGTGGCTGAAGGAGCAAGATCTAATGCTCCAGTATAGTGACAGACCACAAAGCCAACAGCAAATGCTGTGGGGCTCCTTATTTTCCAGCAGGCTCACTCCAAGTCCTGAAAGGACCTAAACTCCAGGACATTGTGCCAGGAACTATGGCAGGAGTCTACACAGATTATACCAGGCACCTGTCAAAAGTGAAACCCAGAAGAATTTGACAGGAACACTTGTGTGTGAACTCCCTGAACTGGCATTTCTCCATGAAACCAGCACTGGAAAGCTTCCAGCTGTTGCCCTAAAACAGGGAGTAAGTTGATGCATATAGCAAAGTGAGGCAAGGTGCTGTGGGAAGGCTGAGCACACAGCAAACTGCGCAGAGGAAGGACTAGTTAAACGAGTTTTGCAGGACAGGTTGTAGACCTGCTCATGTAGGAAAAAAAAATACCACCAGTGTGTCAAATTGTTTATTGGAGCATCGCCACCTGCACCAACCTGAGCTCCCAGCAGGAATTTCTGCCAGTGTTATCAACAGGTTCTGCGCAAAATGTGACCATGACAACTGTGTCAGTGTGTGGTTACAAGCACATATGCAGGACCTAAAGGTGAACCTTGAAGACCAAACCTCGAACAAAGAGACTGGAACCTGCTCCTGCCACAAGGCACAGAAGTTGACTACCCTGCAACTTGATTTTCTGTGGCCTTGCTCCCAGCTCAAATCCAAGCAAAAGCCTTTGCCATGATCCTGGCTTCCAGCTGCCCTTCTGAGGGATGATCTCAGCAGGGAAGTTACAGAACCTGTGTGAGCACTCAAGGCAGTGGCTTTGGTGGAAGGCGAAGGTGAGATGCCAGATAACATTGTAGAGATATGGTCAGGCCATTGCAAGTACATGAAATACCTGCTAAAACATGATTGCTTTTCAGTTGACACTGTATCTAATCAAATGTATTTGAATGCTGCTTGCGAAAACTGTCGTGTTGACAGGTGCCAAGATTGAAATCAAGTATCTATACACAAAGAAACCCAGCCATAGGGCTCTAGTTAAGGAATCAAACTGTTGCCACAGTGGGTCAGAGCAAGAGGGGGTGTGTGATCTGTTATCTTTTTCCAATACAAACCCTTTAAGCAAGGTAAGCAATTTCATCCCTAGCAAAACATCCCACACTCTTGGGATCAGATGTTTAAAGGGAATTCCCAAGCCAGAGATTACATCCACACCACAGTGCCAAGGATCATCCTAACCTCACTGAATGTATCTAATCTCTTTCTGAACATCCTTATGACTTCGTTTTCCACAGTATCCCCCACTAGCCTCATTTCCAACAATTACATTTTGCATACTAAACCCCAGTATCTTCCTTCCATCTGATTGAAAATTCTGCCGGATCATTTCATCAGCTCCCAGCCCTGTGCAATGCTGATTTCTCCCCTCCAGCGCCCTGCCAGACTGGAGGGTTTCCCGAGTGAGTCATTCAGCTTACAGTCTTGTACGGAAGTTGTTCCATCTCTTTGGACACCTTCACTGGTTCTCTCTGGATTCTCTAGTTTGACTAGATCCTTTTCAAGGGCTGCAGACAGTATTCCAACCAAACACACATATACAGCAGCACATCAATATTTTGTTCTCTTCCTTTCCCAATAATTAATATTTTAATTGGCTCCTTTAGTACAAGAGTAGGGCAGAAGAACCCCCTAATGCAGAAGAACCTTCCCAAAAAAGCCATTCTGGCCCTCTTGTGTCATACGCATATTAGGATCCTGTCCTCCCATGTTAATCATTTTGCATTCTGTCAGTGTAGACTTTCCACTGCCATTTCATCAATAACAAGATTCTTCCACATATGTTCCCACAAGGAAGCTCTATTAGTTCTGTATCAATCATCTGCTATTTAACCCCAAGATTGCTTGAAAATGAGCATTACCACAGCTCCTTGACTCAACTGCTGGTAATCTTCCTTAGATGGGAATGACTGACTACTTTTTCCACAGCTTTTTCCCACCTGTTCACCCCTGAACAATTTTTTCTGTTCTGTTTTGGTATTTTAGCTTCTCTTAGAGACAGTGAAGGACCTTACAGTAGTAGCTTTTGGAAAATCCAAGATCAATTCTCTGCAAAAGATTCTCTCAGTAGTTTCTATTCAGTCACGTATCCCCTCATTTCACCCTAATGTAATATTTTCCATTTGATTTATTATGGAAAGCATACTTTACCATCTAATTCACAAGCTCGACATCCCTGAAGACCAGTATCACATCTACTACCTTCCATTTCTGTGGTGTTAAGTCCAGCACACCTATTGCAAACTCTCTTTAGGCTCCTTCAGTCAATACCAGCTGGGCCTGGAGGGCTGTTGGGGCTCATTTTACCAACTACTCTAAAAAGCTGTTACTGGCATATCAATTTTAAATAGTTGCTTGGACTAATCTGTTATGAGGAAAGGCTCTGACGTTATAACTTCTGCATTCCTTTTTGAACATCAATGCAGGTAATTTTTGTCAGAGTCTTCTCTTCCCAGGGAAGATGAGAAACAAGAGCAAGAGGGATGTTCCCTAACTCAGGGCAAACGATGTGCTGAAAACGAGGATTTCTTTGAATCTTCATCTGCTCTCCCTAAAATCAATTCTCTGTTAACATTTGCATTTCCCAGCAGGCATCACCCAAGTTAGCAAATGTTTTTACTGTTGCAGTTTGGGACCTCTACTACAAGTCCTAAGGTCAAACTAAAAAAGATGTAGGCAGACAGTCACCTTTAAGTCAGGCACCCAAGTTCCGCTCAAGACTGAAAACTCCTGCTCATCTGGTTACTGAGGTACCTTATTGTCTGTGGGCACTTTTACCTGTAAAGCTCACTGAAGCACTACAGGGCCACCACCACCCATGCCAACAGGCATTGCTGGCTTGTCGGAAAGGAGCAGCTGGCTGCCTTGTACCCAAACCATAGTGAGTTTGGAAACTGGCTCAGCAGCAGAGTTCCTTGAAGGACGCAGGCCACGGGAGATGTCCAAATCATACGCAGCAGAGGCGGCCATGGAAGTTGTGTCTTACATTACAGTGCAGTAGTTAGTACGTTCATCAGCGAAGTGACACATGTGGGCTCCAGACTGTCCTCTGCCTGAGTGCTTCCAGGTGTTTGGCTCCGGAGGTCTCCACCCCGTGGGAGCTGCTGCGGTGCCCAGAGGTCCTCAGCCACCGTGGAGGGGACATCGCTGCCATCTGCTGCACAGGCCTGCGCACCTCTAAATCAGACCCCTCTTGTATGAACATCCAAGCACTGTGTGGATGACAAATTTTACCCTATTAAGAATATTTCAAAACATAATACCACTTTGCAAGAGCAGCATCAAGAGCTCTGTCCTCCCCACAGCCGCCGAACACAATAGGCGTTGTATAGACTTGTGATACAAAATAGCTTTCTGCCCAGCTGTAAACAGAAAAGACAAGGAATATAAAGAATGCTTCAAAATAATTTATCCAAGACCACACAGCAAGCATCAATGCCAAGAACCTCACTCATACTTCCTTCAATATATTTACTTAATTGTATTTTTAATTGGTAACATGCAGCTGTTCAGAGTTTCCTTGCTCTTACCACATGTGCACCTTACGTGGGTAGAGACAAGCCAGCAATCTTTACAGTACTGTAAGAGTCAAGACCAATGGGCTGATGCTGCTTAAACACTGACCTTTTCCTGTGTTTATTAAGGGTTCAAAACAGTGGCATCACTATTCCTCAATTAAATTAGTCATCTTTTTCATTGCAAAACTGCCTGGATTTTAGCAATTCATCTGATTAGAACTGGCGTCTTAGACTTGCATCACTGTTTAGCTGTGGATATTCTACCTTCCAAGGGGAGGATTTGAGGTGAGGAGTCAGATTTTTATCTCAGGTTTCATTTCAGCAACTCCCATGAAAGTGTATGAGCAGGCTGTACAACGATCCTGTTTCCCTACAGGTGTACACCTTGGTATCCCACAAGCAGTCACACTACACTGCCTGCTCCATTCTTTACAGCCTTTATCTTGCAAGATGGTTTACCTCTTACTTTATATGGAGCAGTGAGCAAACAAGGATATACTCTGCAAGCTCACTGACAGACCGACCAGCTTTGTGCTCTTGGCAGGTGGGCATGGGTAACCAAGCTGGGGCGTGATATACACATTGAGCAGGAAGAGAATACTTTTGCATTAGCCATTTACATTTGGCTGAAATAGGATGTATCTTTGCCAAGAGTGTCTAAAATACAAATGTGATAAAATGTAGTACTTATTTTATCCTTGCTGCTGAGAACTCAGGCAAGCTGAGGGAGCAGCAAGGCATTATGAGACAACACAAAGGCAACAGCTCCTATTTGCCATAACTGACGCCTGCAAGGATTAGCCCATGATCCTTGCTGAGGAGCTCAGGAGCAACCTAGGCTTCAGAGGGGGACTAGAATTTAAGTTTACTTCAACTGTTTAGCTTTTAATTGGATCCTTATCACTGCTTCCAGAACTAGCCATCTATTTGGCATGAAATCACTATCAGGTGCTTAAAGAACAAAAACCCACAGGAGGACCAAAACTCAAGTGACAATTTGACCACTTACCTTCAGATTAACTCACACCCTGCTCTGTACTCTCTAGCGTTCGGGATTTAACCATGCCCTCCTGTTCCACAGCAGGACCTGAGAGTACCTTCAAAGCCCGAGGAGAGAAGTGGGAGTCTGACTCTGCCAGGGCCATAGGGAGACTTGTCTTGCTCCTTGGAGAAGTGTCCTGAGAGCAGGGAGTTATGTGATCAAACAGCCTCTGTCTCACTTGTCAAGGGCTCTGGTTCAGTGTTGGCACACCAAGACTACAACAGCAGACTTCAAGACTTCATCTTTGAAGTTTAACTATACATCCAGCAGCTGGGACTGAGCAATGCTGTACCCCTGCATAAATAAGACAGGTACCCTTCTGCATTTGGGCTTTTCTTAGCATTAGCTGCCAAGTAAAAGTTTTTTGGACCACAGTATTAGATTTAAAGGCTGTAACTTTCCAAACTCATTTTTTGAACAAGAATTACTGAAGGGAACTTACTGAAGGTGTTCTCATTTACATTTATACTCTTTATGTAGTTGCACTATCTCAATATTAGCTGATAAAGCATTATACTACACATTTATACAGTAAGAGTGTTTATAAACAGACACACTCTGGTTTAGTCAACCACCTTCTCTTATTTTATACATATATATATATATATATATATATATAGTATCCTGAACTGTGGCCCAGAGAGTGACAGTAATGCTCGATGGGGATTTTGTTAGCTTAAGAAAGCTTCAGGCAACCACCTCTGTTAGCCAACATTTAAGACCGGTGTTTTCTGCCCTTTAAAGCTAATCATGCACAGCTATTCTGTACTTCAAACACATTTTTCAGATCCCAACAAAATCTGAAAAAAAGAGATGATTGTAAAGCACCCCCCCCCAAAAAACACTAACAAAAACCCCTACATGAACAAAGAAACCAAAACACAATAGGAGTGGATTGAGGTCCAGTAGGTGGCAGCTGCGGAGGGTAGGCAGGTATCCTGTAGCACACCACTACGGCAGGGAATGAGTACAAATCAATTCTACATTTACAATGGAACATTTTTATTTAAAAGGGATGACTGATAACAACCCACTGCCTCTCATCAGCCTCAATCCTCTTTCATAAGCTCCCATTCATGACAGCTATATTTCCTGTGGGTTCTCTGGCAGTCATGGAATGAAAGGATTGGTAAACCATATGCTACAACAGGAAAAATACAACATGTAGCACTGCTTCTCTGCATATTCAGTGCTAACCAGGAGAAAAAACAAAATAGTAAAAGTTAACAATTATAACAGCAGAAAAATTATGCAGAAATATTTCAAGATCTGTAATCTAAACAAGTAGCTTGGAGAGATTTCAATAATAACTCTTCACAAATGATGTTTCTGCAAAGATTTTCTTAACAAGGTCTCCTCTGAAGAGGATGACACATTTTTATCTTCAGAGAAAGACAGAGTGTTTCATTTCCCATGTCACATCATCTCCTAAACTATCTAGACCATGAAGGTGCAAAACATTTACAGTTTTTCTTCAGTAGCTTCAATATTTATAACTTCAACATTTATGTAACAGATAAGAGGAGTACAATTAGTGTGTATACACACTAGCTTGGCATACCACTGAGCTTCCACAGAAGTACTGAAGTCTATGATTAAAAAAAGAAAAATCAGAAAGAATAGGACCATTACAGGGAACGAGTCTCTAACTTTTTTCCCCTGCTAGGAGAGAGCTCCCCCCTGGCCCCACAGATGACTCAGACTCCACAATCTGTTTCACAGAATAATAAATTAGATCAACAAGAGTTAAGTTTATTATTCCAATTTTGCCCTTAAAAGACGGAAGATGTTCCTGTGTGTGCCCCATCACTGGAGCGAGGACACATTCTGTCCTCCCGCTTCAGCCCTCCTCCCTGAGCAGGCTGAGGGGAGAGGGGCTGGTATCAGTAGTTCCCACTCCTAATCATTCACTCTGTGTATTCCAGATAATATCTGCCCACCCAAAAGAAAGGAGGGCAGGTATTGAACACAGGAACACAACACCCCAGAATAATTAATAATGCTCTTTTACAAGCACTTGCTCTGACACAGCAGGATAATCCTAACTGGCATATGAAACTGGAGGGGGCTTAGAGTTTAGAAAGACATTAAGCAAAGGCCTGATAAAGTAACAGAAATACTACTCTTTCTTATATCTTTTTAACTGAATTATTTGAATAATTGTTTTGCTGCTTTGAATGAGAATTAAGAACAAAGTTTCCCACCTATCAAATGGTGCTTTTATTGTATTAGCAAGCTTTGAAAAAACCTTATTTAAAAATCAAAGCTAGTAAAGTACAATACTTCTGAGTTTCACATATCACTCAAGATCAAAGCGTGTGTTATTCTTTCTCATTAGTTCTTGCAGGGCTATAAAGTCAAACTGATAAATCAATGTTGGGAAAGACAGCCAGAACACATTGAAATAAGGTCTCTCCCTCCTGTTACTGTTGAGACAGGTATATACAAGTCGCTGCCTCTTCGCTGTTAACTTCAGATCAAGACGTTACAATCGTGGTTACCAATGAAGCTACTATTGCTCAGTGTGCAAGCATGGAAAAAGGTGTTGTGAGCTGAAGAACCAAAGTACAGCTGCCACTCTGCATCTGAATCACTGCAGAAGTAGCTGCATCTTCCAAGGATAAAAGGTAACAAACATTAAAGGAAAGCAGTATAGAACATACAGTACAATATGACTAGTCCTCCGAGGTAAGCTTAGCTTTATTTTATCTTTGTCTAGGTATCTCCACCCTGCTAATACATATGGCAATGGCAGTGGAAAAATCCTCTTTTCCAGGGTCAAACTGAAAGTTCTCAAGAACAATATCTAAATCCTCAGAACAACTATCCAGTGTTTTGCAATGCTCAAAGTAATTTTTAAGAGTTCTCTAGACTCCATGTGCATCTTCCCAAGGCAGCAAGATGTGTTGGCTTAAAGGAACCTCCAGCAGCAAGAATCACCAGGTTTTCCCACACTGAGAGCTGAGCAAATCCACCTGCCAGATGGCAGACAGGTGACACAAGTGCTATGAACGTGCACCTCCACCAGAGGTAGAAAGAATATCCAGGCACTTGATTTGCGCTCCAGTTCTTGGATGCACAGTCACACTTCTGTCAGGTAGTAAAACCCAGCAGTCTAAACTAGAAGACATTCTTCAGAGGCTTTATGGAGATTTCACAGCACTGCTACAGGTTTGGGTAAACAGGTAACCAGTGGCACCATGCCACTCAGATTTTTGATCCTCTGAATCTTTCAAGAGTCATGGAAATGAAAGCTACCATTCCGAGATCAAAAAGAAGAAAACAAAAACAAAACACACCAACACAAACCAAAAAAACTAAATAATGTGAATCCAGGCAAGCTGAAGGAAAACAAGGAGGGGGGAAAGTACTTAAATATAGGCTTACAATGAAAGACAAACCTCTCTCCTCAATGCATTTGAAGCATTACAACATCTCTTCCCAAAATCAGTTATCCAAACTTAAACACAAAATACAAAAGCTATCAAAGGTTTTAAAATACTTCAGTGTTCAAGGTAAGAAAACATGAACTCAGTAATTTAACATGCAGAAATTGTCAAGGTAAGCTTCTCTAGTGCTGACCTTGAACTTTTTCCATCACTGTTCAAGGAGTGTGGCGCTCTCTTAATTCACATAGATAAACTTCATTATGAAGCTGGGATCTTTATATGCAGGGCTGTCATGAATGAAAGGCAGAAGAGACTAATTCAAAATTCTTGATCAAGACAGAGCACTGACAAGGTCCACATTTTAGAAAGTATCCAAGGTCATCATGGCAGCTGTCAGGAAACTGAAGCCAAGGTTGGGGTTTGTTTGTTTTGGTTTTTATTTTTTTTTTTCCCCTAATTTAAAACTATTAGATGTTATTTTAATGTCTTTCAATGACTTAGTAAATTTAAAATTCATACACCTGCACCAGAAATGCAACTCAGTTAAAACAAAACCTGATCAGTCCACTAATAATCATGTAAGAAACAGCCCCACTACTTTCAGTGCATTTTAAAGAGTGCTTAGTATTAATGCTTTTAAAAATCCAAATTAGTGATTTCTGACCATCATGAATCTTGGTATGTTTTCTATTTTGAAAAAAGCATATTGGATTTATAGTAGCATCTTTAATAGAACAAATGTCATTTTATTCATATAACTCTTCAGAACCATACTGATGCTTCCACCATGTCACTTAACCACAGGAATAGCCCCAAACCCAAGTGACTTACATGCATCTACCAGTATTGTAGCTGATGACTAAGGAATTAAGCACTCTTCTAAGTTATGATTAAACTGGACACAAGAGGCATTTATTGGCAAGGCACGGAACAGCATAAAACTGTGTTCACATCATAGGAGATATTTCAAGAGACAACTGCATGTTTTCTGTGTACACCAGTTTGCATTTTATGAACTTTTTTGTTTTAGCTTCAGGGGATAAGAGCTTGAAGATTCTCACACATGTTTTTGTACTCCAAACAAAAATCACCAGATAGCTGTTCCCTTTGTTCAATCCAAGTGGCATGCAAAGAGAGAAACAGCTTACAGTGAAAAGCATCCAATTAAATTATTTTTAATAATCTGCAAGCATTATCAGAAGACAAAGAACATGTAAATGTGAACTTTATGCTGAGTGTCCTTTTAAAAGCCAGCAGCACAAAATATTTTTTGAACAGACCAAACATCTCTGTTGCATCCTGAACAGCAGCACATCATTTCATTGTCCATGTTTTTTGACTTCCAGGTTTTGCAAATGCTGATACATCAAGACTTTTACCACTGTTGCACTGTTCATATAAAGTCTGAAAGTTAATAAAAACATAGATATTCAGGTGAACACAGCTGTATTGCACATGGATTCAAACTACATCTTTATAACAAACATTACCACTTGAAATAAGTCATCACATACTGAAATACTACAAACTCCATACTAAAATTTCCTTCTCAGAGATTAGAAAATATACATTTACGAAAGCACAGTTGTACCAGTTGTAATGCAATGTAGTGCCTAAAAGAAAACACATACACTGACCTAGCAGCATAAGCAAAGGTATAGAGCTTCACAAGTTGGTAGAGAAGATTTAAACAGAGATTTTAAAATCAAGTTTACTTCATTAATTGTCTCTGATGTGAAACACCAGCATGGAAGGAGAGAGATATTTACATACTCCAGGTGAGCAAGCTTTATATGAGATAAAAACAGTGGCCACAAACACAGACACATCACAATATTGTTAAAAGGATAATTGCTCATTCACCCCCATATTTAAAAAAAAAAAAAAGGTATGACTAACAGTGTAAGTTTAAGCAAACTTCTTTAGATTTACTTTCTGCAAACTCAATTTGCTTTCCTCCCCATGAAAGCAGATTTGCATTCCACCTAACCTTTATATTCGAACACCATCACCTCTTTTGGAAGAAGGGTGGGAAGAACTGAGTTGGTGAAGAGTTACCACACTTCCCTCTCAAGGCAGTAAACCAAGAGGCTGAAATCATAATACCTCAACATACAGGGACTAATTTACAAATAGCAATAGTTCAGCAGCTTCCAGGAGTGAGATCAGTTGCAGTCCAGTAGCGTGCACACTTGACAGATCAATTTACATTATTTCTCCATAATGACTGTTCTTAAATTACAAGACCTACCACAGTCTTGGGGCATCTTAAAAGCAAAGCAGCACAGCAAGGCCTGTTATAGAGGGGAGATTCTGGGGCAGTGGAGAGTTTGGAAATAAAACAATACAGATGTACTGGGAGGCAGAAAAGAAAGAAAAAGCTAAAACCAAGATTATGATCATCCTTTCAACTGTTCCCATTCAGAGGGATGTGCAGAGATTCTGCATGCTTGCAAACAAAAGCACTACAAGGTATAATTTTTTCCAGCCATAGTTAAAGTTCTGATACATGTATCCTTTCAGTTTTCACTACCAAACATTCTTATCTCTGTTTGCATGAGCATGCACTACCATATAAAACAGAAAAGAAAATCTACTTACCCTAGCAGCTCTAGAAATAGAGTTGGGAGAATTCAAGCCAACAAGCTGGCCAAGGATACGTTTCATTTCCTCTGTTGTTCCTTTTGCATTTGGAACACCTGCAGTTAATTTAGAATTATGCCTAAGTTGTATAGTGCTACGTATAAATTACCAGTGCTGCTTAAGAAGTATACAAGAAGTCAGTGAACAGTTTAAGAATTAAAATACTGAAGTCAATTCTGAAACATACATGGGCACCAAACAAATTATTTTTATGCCAGCAAGTAGAAAGTATGTATAAGAGTAAAGCATTTTGTCATCTTAAACAGAAGTACTATTAAATAAAAATGTATTTTAAAAAGAAATGTACCTGTTTGACAATGACTTTGAATTTGAACATATGGATGTACCAGCAACTCTGAAACGGATATCCGTTGTTTAGGATTTCTTACTAAACAGCGCTGCAAATGAAAATAAAAAGAGGAAGAATGCTTTGCCTATAAAGCAATAATTTTCTTAAGTATTAAAAGTGATGGTACGTAAAGACCTTATAATGTATGTCAGGATTTCTTAGTGCCAAACTACATACTCAGACTCAACTCAAAATACAATAGCAGATTAACTGCCTTCATTAACAATTATCTTCAGAGTAAAGTTTGTATCTTGTTTTTACTCAAGCAACAATGTCAAAAGAAGTGAGGATCAGAACCTACAATATCTTTTTATTCTGAATGACACAAAGTAACACAGAAATTTGAAAGTGAAGGGGATAAGTGTTTCTGCATTTCAGCTCATTAATTGCTGAGGAACATGAGGGTGAGTAAAAGCCCAGGCCAAGTTTCAAACCCAGGCAAATATCCCAGGTGAGGGAAGGGATAGTGAGTACAAAAGCTACTGTACCTACTTTGGGTTGTTCAGCCAGAGGAGTTAAGCCAGACTGCTTTAACTGTTTACATGTTTATTTGCTACTGAGCTGAAAATAGACTTTCACTATGGAAAGTACATGAAGCAGCTCTATCTTCATTAAGTTTTGTTTTGAAATAAAGCGTGTTCCTACAAGTAGCAGTGAGCATTTATTTGCAAAAAAAAAAAAAAATCAAGCATAACATGCTATTATTTGCATCAAAATTAATCTTAAGGGAGAATTACCTTTAGCACATCTTGAAGATCCTTCTCAGCAATATCTGGAAATTCTATTTCGTAACTAGGATCAACAATAGTGTGGAGTTTATTAATTGGATTTGTTATATGCTGAAATGGAGTCCTTCCATATGTCATACAGTACAAAATGCATCCCAATGACCACACATCACTTTTGGGACTTATCTAATATAAAAACAAAAAAAGATAAGATTACTCCTCACTTAAGGAACTGTCCCTTCAGTCCATTTATCATACAATTCTACAGTCATTTCACTTAATGTGTCTATTTTCCATTGAGTAACAGATCTTAGTAACTATTACACATGATCACCAAGACAGCATGCCATTATCTACTACAACAGTGAATGTGGTTTCACTCAGTAATATTCTATAAGAAAGCTATTTTTATTGATGATCTTTGAAGATCAACTTAATTCAACTAAAAATAAAATTAGTTAGTCCTTAAGTTGAACAGGAGGATTCTAATTTCAGGTTTATGAGTACAAGCAAATAAAAGCATACTAAATTACTCCAATTCAAAAACCAGTGAGACATCGCAGCTATGTCCCCAAAGTGGGAAGCCATAGTTCAGTTCCTCTGAGTTCAAAGGATTCAGATCAAGATTTCAGCCACCACACCTGGGCTGTTCCTTACAGGAATAGTTTCCACTTCTCCTGTTGAAGGTGAAGCACTTGAAAAAAAGAAATCCATCTATAAAACATTCTATTCTGTTTTTAGAAAGATTGTGTTTCACTAGACAGCAATACTTCCATACAACTGTCAATAAGTCACAATCTTTGAACGTCTATATGCATGTAAATATAAATATGGATTTTTTTTTAAACCTTTCCACAAAACTATTCGCCTCTTAACTGAGATTTGACTGCCATGTGAAATTGCTTTCCTTCAGCATGTTCCTCATCATTCACATTCCATTGCCCCAGTAAAGTTAGAGTTCTACAACACACAGTACTCTGTAGCATGGAAAAATTAATGGGGTGCACAGAACTCAAATGTGTCCTGTAAAATACTAGACTCCATATAAAATCTTTAAAAATAACTTATTAGGTATCACTCATTTCTTGCAAAACCTGCCATTCACATAAAAGAATTAAAAATATGACGCTGCCACAAGCATCATCGTATCTTGCTGCTTAAGCAAACACACTAACAATGGTTTATATCAGAAAGCAAATATTCTTGCTTTCAGAAAAAGATTTATTTATGAGTTATTTATGCAGAATGCTAAAATGTAGCTGTGTAGCAGCCAGCAGTACCCTAAGAGCTCCCTCAGTTTTTGGGAGAAGGAACCTAAAACAAAAGCACAAACTGCACAATAGGCAACCAACAAGTGACTGAAGAATGATTCGCTCCATGGAAGACCCTCCCAGAAAAAAAAACACAAACCTGAAGGCTCTGCCCTGGAACTATTTCTGTGCAAAAAAAAGACTTGCCAGAGATGCACACCACAGTGGACCCTTAAGATGCTCAAAAGACTTTTATATCATTAGTCATCAGTACATCTCTGATACCTGAAATGCTTCATGCATTTCACTGTACTCTACATTGCTGTTCAATGCCATTCACACTGTAAATACTGGAAGACTGGTTTATATCGTCCATAAAAATGTATTTTTAAATATTTTTACTTTTATCACTTTAGATACAGCTTCAGGCTGTGCATGTGTTTTGCTTTCAATTTTACTTATTGATTCAGCACTTACATTTTTTTCTAAACGCTATCTGCAAAATGTTTCATGTAGTTGAGAGGAATAAACTTAACCTTCAATCACTGCCCATCATCATTGTGGCACAATGGATTTCCTTCTGTTCTAGTTTCAATGGGAGATTTTAAGAAAACCAAGTTTTAAGATATATGACTCAATTACTTTCTTCTTAACATTAAGGGAACAGGAAAAAAAAAGATTCGTTACCTTAGATCGAGACTTCCCATTTTCTCCATAGGAAGACATATCTTTTATTGCTTCAGGTGGCATGTAATTCATTGTGCCAACCTAGCCATAAAAATGTAAAAATATTCTTTTAAATGAAACATGTACTTAATTTAACTCACTTGATAAAAAGTTAAATTTTTGCCTCAAAACACTGAAAATCTTGAAAATTTGTTTCTGTTAAGGCTGAGGTCGTTTTTATTCTGTTCAATAAAAACATCAAAAATTCATCCATATTAATATTTATATATACATTTAAAGCCACTCAGCATAAAATTTCAGTGTTCATTGAAGTTAATACTTTCACCAACATCAGGAGGAAGTACTATAGCACTTTACAGAAAGTGTACATCAATTTTTACAGAAATATTTTACCTGAGAATCTTTAATGATGCTTGTCACATCTGGTTGCATTTGGTTTGCAATGCCAAAGTCAATTAGTTTTAACATTCCATCAACTATCAGAAAGTTTGCTGGTTTCAGATCACTGTGAATAATGCCTGTAAAATAGAGGTTAAAGTCAATCCAAGTTACTAGTATGGGGTTTTTTTATTGCTCAATTGCCATAGTCCTTGCACAGATAGAAGGTACAGATAAGCATTATCCAGCCAAGATCAAATTTTTCTTTGCACATTTCTTAAAAGTGTTTTATTTAAGAATACCATATTCATGGATTGTGTGAACGGCTTCCAGCATGTTTTTCCAATAGCTCTTTCGTTCCAAAGGATCAATGTTTTTTTTCTTTTTAAGCCAGCTGTTGAGATCAATATTTCCACACTCCATTACCATGTAGATATGATGATCGGTAATTTCACTAAAAATAAATAAATATACTTAGGTTAAAATTTAAGGCAACTTCTTTATATCAAAAGATAATGTTTTAAAAGAATTAGTGTTTACTCACTAGCCATAAAGGCGGATGATCTTATCACTATGTTGCTGCAGTTTACTCAAATGAGCAATTTCATTCTTATAGCTCTCAACAGTATGTTGATCAGCTTCCTCTAGATTCACATATTTGACTGCATACAGCTGCTTCTTTTCATCCAGTACCTGAAACACCTGCAAAACAGTATCAGTTAACTTCATTCCATCCTAATTCTGATTTGCTACGGTCCATCTCACCACAGCTAGAATTTAAAAAGTTTACTTTTTCAAAATGAACAACCAACACTAAATTTAAGAAGTTTATTTAAGTCAGCATGAAGAAAAATTAAGAAAGGAGCCACAAGTTACAACCCTCTGTCAGAAACCATCTTGGTACCACATTATATTTCACTAGAGGTATTTGACCACAAGTCTGGAGTGTTCCTAAGGTAAAGAATGCAAAAAAAACTCCCACAGAGAGAAGTGTTTGACCTGCCACTGCACATCCATTTCATCACACTAAGATGATTTGGAGGTTAGACCACATGGCCCATGAGAAGAGGCTGAGAGCACTGAGCCTCCAGCCTTAGGATAAGAAGGCTATGGGGAATCTTATTGCTGTCTTCAGCTATTTAAAAGGGAGGGCATGAAAAAGAGCCCTCTGGAACCATCCAAGTATGAGAGGCAGCAAGCATAGCAAAAAAAGAAAATTACAAGTACATATCTGGAAACTTTTTTCATCATTATGTAGTCGAACAGGGGAACAGGCTGTCCAGAGAGACTGTGAAATCTCCATCCTTGGTGATAACCAAAACTCAACTGCAAGAGACTACGAGCAACCTGCTCTCCTTTGGTTTTGCTTTAAGCAGACCATTAGACCAAGTGACATGCAGAGGTCCCCTTCTATCCTGCCTCATTCTACAGCTGGACACTGCCAGCACAGGAGGCTTTTCTTTTGGGAGGTCCTTGCTGATGGAAGCTGGTCAATGAGTCTCTCTGACTAGTAACATGGTTTTCACAGACAAGCATACAGGTGAAATAGAGGTGTGGGAGACAGAAGAATGCAGACAAAAACCTAATTCACGCAAAACTGCTTCTGTTGGTTGTTATAATTCTTTATCTTCTGAACAAGAAAATTTCTGTTTCTCAAGCTCCTATGACCCAAATTTTCTTTGTAAAAGCAGCTTACCATTTCAGTCATATTGACACTCCACTTCTCACATAAGGTAAAAAAGACTTCAGTAATAAGGGATGGCCTGTCCACTTCAGGAACTTTGAATCAATCTCACAAACCACACATTTCCCACCTATGTAATCACATTGCCCTAAACAATAGCCTCTCAAATTAAGATGTACAGTAATACTGCAGCATACCTCTTATAACAGAAGAGCTGATTTTATCAGTAGTTTTACTACTCATTCCAACCTAGAAATTGTTATCTTCAAGAGCATACATAATCTCCCTTCAGGCCTTCCTGCAGAAACCAAAAGCAAGTGGGCTCCCACCATTGTTTACTGATTTAAATGAGATTTTCAGATGCTCACAAGAGTTAGATAATCACTTTTTCCTATTTTTGTAACTTCTGTTCAGTGTTCTGACTACATCTATCAGAATTTCTGTTCACTGTTTATTCTTTACTACGAGACCTCCCCTTTATCTACCCACTGTTTTTACTTTATTTTTCCACTAATATGAAGAGTACCGTGCTTAAAATCCTGTACTAATTGAAGCATCATTTTCAGTTATTATTGCTGGCTATCTGCAGACTCAGATAAAACAGCATTATACCAAATAAAATCTGTGCACTATATTCTGCATCCATGACAGCAAGTCTGAACACAGCATTAAAATGACAAGTTTCTAGATTTTTCTAGGTCACTCAACACTTTGCACACATTAGTACTAGGCAATCCTTATTAGATTACTTCAACATGCATATTTACAATGCGACTCCTACTGTGTAAATGAGTAACATATACCTTTTACACAAAGGTAAAAAGAGCACTTACCTTACTTGAGCCTCCACTTCCTATTTGCTTTAATATTGTATAAATTCTTCCTTTGATGGAAATACATTCATGTGAAGACATAGAGGCTGGAACCTGTGTACATACAGAAAAGGCTAAGTAAATAAGTATTAGTATAATACGCAGTGGAAAAAGGTAGTTCTACTTCTTATTAAGTTAATATCTCTGTCTTGGTCTTTTTGAACAAGTGTGGTAAAGCTATAGCTTAAGTATGTTTGTCTTGAAAGCTAAAGATCCCCATAGCAAAAGTGTTTGTATAGTGATCATCACCTGGTATGCAACATCACTGGACTCTTATAAAAGATACCAATGCTCTTCACATTGAAAATCAAAAACAGGATCTTTAATAAGGCTCCTCAGATTCTTAGAGGCACTTCCCTCTTTACAGACAAAGTTGGAAACTAGCCTAAGACACTTCCAGTCACAGCATACAACCAACGTAGAGCTGTACTCAAATCACCTACTATTTTATTTGAAGCTAACTACTGGCTAAGAAACTTCAGTGCTTTGAAGCTGAAACAGCCTGTATTGCTTTAGAACAGCTGTAGAATAGCCACCAAGTTTTAATATTAATCTTCTTTAAAAATATTCATCCTATTTAATATTACTCTTCTGGTAGGAAGCTTAAACATATCCCCCAATTCTATCTACAATTGTGAATATTCCTACCTTAGTGTGCAACCCATCTAAGGTAACCCACTTTCACATAATTTCGAGTCACTACAAATACACCAAAATTTGTGAAATTTAACAAAATGGAGAAGGAATGTAATTCTTCATTCTTTTACATCTCTCAGACTCTTACGGTTTTGAACACACTGATTCTCTCTCTGGATACTCCACTATAGTGGGTAGTACCACTATAAAAGCACAGCAGAACAAAAATAGTGACTCCCGTCCTTGCCTTTGTCATGAAGTAGAATCTAAAAAGGCTTTGACTTCAGACAAAGGCTTCAGGATTTTGACACAACTGAACTGATTTTTTGAGAGCTGACTTATTTTACCTAAATTCAGATATACATATGAAGAAATAGTTATTTTGAGAATAAGCAATACAGACTGCTTTCCATTACTCATCCAGAAAGATGAACAGCAACTTTAGATTAAAAAAAAACAAAACACATGTAGACATACATGCATATATTTAACCTAAAGTAGTCTCCAACAAAGATACATATTGGAAAGTGGCAGAAGACAGCCTAAAATTGTTACCTGCAAGCCACCTTGATTTTGAAAAGGAGTTGCTGGAGTATGTGGTAGGATATATGGGAGCTGGCTGTAGGGAGTAGAAATTTGACATCCTGGTAGAAAGTTGTTCTTTACAAGCGGTGTTCTGAAACTAAAGTTATGAACAATATCAGCACTTTGATGTTTTTTTTCTTTTAAGATTATTCTAACAAAGCTGAAATCTTCAGTGCTTTAAAATTAAACCCTATTGACTACCAAAAGCCCAAACCTCTGCTACATTCAATAGTTAGCATTAAGATCACTTCAACTTCTTGACTTACAAGTCCTTGAGAAGTACACTTAAACTACGACATACTTAAGACCTATTTCTTAAAACAGTATCTAATTAAATGCCCATCTTCAGATACTGACACTCCCCACAACTGGAAAAATGAAAGGACCATATAACAAGAGCATCTGACTGTAAGACAGCAAGATAGCCTGAGCCATAGTTGGTTTTCTTCATCTTATTGTTCTTTATTCAAAACCTTTTTAGATTAAGGGAGATTTTTTTTTCTAATTTGACAACTTCAAGGCAATAAGAGTGTTTTTTGAGAGGTTTCACTATGCTGTATATGAGTGGAAAGACCAAGTATTGCAGAAAAAAAATAAAGAACTGGAAAAGAATTTATATACCTAGGACTTCTTTGGTAGAAAATAAAATAAGTTTGAAAAAATAGTCAAAACCAGTAAAAGGCACAGTTCTTGCTAAACACAAAAGCACTCAACAGTTCTACATATTTACTGTGTGCTATTCATATGGTGTGTAATGAGAATTTTTTTTTAATTTCCATATCAAAGTTCGATAGAAGCAAGAACAGAATCTGTTCAAGGACCATTTTTGTCAACTTCCATCATAAGAATGTGCTTCAATCACTACATATATTCTAAATTCTACAGCTAGAGAGACAGAGGTTCTACCAACAGGAACAGTGATTACTCATCACACAGCCTTGACCTGTACAATTCACCAGAGAGACTTAGAAAAATAATAAGTAATCATATAATTAGAAAGATTTATCAACATACAGGGGGTTATGCCTAATTTAAGACAGGAAATACTAGCATTTATTTATCCAAACTTGAGTGCTCAATTCCGCAAGCCTCTACATTCCTTACACTTTTTTTTTTTAAATAAAAGCCCCACAGACTCTTCCATCATGCCAACCAGACAGATATACAGTTATCAATCTATAAACCTGTCAGTCACAAAAAACAAGCCATTTGAATGGAAGTGTCATGTAGCAAAGATGAGAGAGAGGTAAATGCTGTAACAGGGACTTCTTGATTTGATGGAGTACTTCCAAATGCTGAAAAGCTGACAGGGAATAAGTTCCCTAAATGCAACCTGAATCTTCAAGTCAGGCACTTGAAGCACTCAGAAATCTTGTTTCCCCTCTGAACATAAAAGTTTAAGAAGTCCTGTTAAAAACTGCTGAAGGCTTGCAGAGACTAACTACCATTCATGAGTATGTAGCTCAAATAAGTAGCTTACCAGTCCATATAATCATTATACGCAGTGCTTGGTGTTCCACAAACTTGCAATGGATCATTTTTCTTAGAAACAGCATCTGGTGGTGATAATCCTTTTGAAACAGAATGACCAGATTGTTCAAGGCTCGATTGTCTTCCCTATAGGAGCAAAGTAAAGTATTATTCCACACAAGGAACACAACAAAGAACACAATTTTTTCAATGTGCTACAGCTAGAATCATATTCCTGTTACTTCACCTCTCCATAGCAGCTTTTTTGTGTCACTTCTTGAATTGGCCATTTTTTCCTTGCATTAACACAGTTCGGTTTAATCTGTTCCAACTGCTTTCTATAGCTTTCACCAGAACTATATTGTTGCTGTTCACTTTCCAGACTCCTGGGCTCTAGTATCTCCAGCTCCTCATGCTGAGGTCTATTTTCTGGAATAAAAACAAACAAAACCACAAACCTAAACATACAGAAATTATTAGAATGATATATTTAGTACTCGAAACGCTTTCTGGCAGATTTATTCCACACTTTCTAGAACAATTTTACCTCATTTTCTATATCAGAATAAGTAAACACAGTTGACTTACTAGAATCAGACACTAAAAAGCATGAATGTAATCTTCGGGATTCATATTCAGTTCAGCGTATAACACAGCAAGTTTCTTCAAAATGTTAGGATACTACTATAACAGTAACAGAGATACAACTGTTTCCTTCACCAACACAAGAACAAAATTATATTCATCATCTGTACTACATCCTGGGACACTGAGCAGGTTTATAAAGCATTTAAATAAGCTTATTGCAATACTTCAAGTTAGAAGTCTGTCTATGACAATAGGCAACCTGCAGTCCAGTGTAATGACAGAAGCCAGAGGCAAAAAGGGACATGGGACACACCATCGCACAGTTCCTTTTGCAGAGATAATAGGACATTGAATCAGTGAAGATTGTGGGGCAGGCCGCAAATAGCACAGCCTATGAGTGTTCCTTCATGTGTGCATTCAGTTTTCTTTTCAAATGACCAGGAAGTCGTACCCCACGCTAAACAGGAGTGTAATTCAGCTACCAAAGGACTGAGTTACTATAACCAGCATCTCATCTGGAGGGATGAATGAAGCACAAATAGGGAAAGCACGACATGAAACCAAAACTCTTCCTAATGCAAGTCAATAGCAAGGATCTCTCTGGGGAGGACAATGAAGTTGAAAAAATAATCACTATTTTCCAAAATTAAATATTCTTCTTTCTTAAAACAGGTATGTATGTATTTAATCCTAAATTCAACTCTTGCAATATTGTTAGATATTTTCACCTGATTTTTTGAGCAGGATCATAAAGAAAGCCATCTAAGGAACTAGATTTCTGACAAAACACGGAAGTGGCAAGTAACAGTAAAAGATTAGCAGATGTATTCCATTTTCCATCATGTTGGTGCTAAATCGTTAGTAATATCCTCGTGAATTTTACCACACCTGAGATACTTGCTGTAAATCTGAGTTGCCTATAACATTTCCCAGAAAGACCACAATATAAGGTGGTCTCAATGCCACCCCATTTCTATGTCATGAGTGGACTGTAGGTTATTTCTGGAATACAACAAAAACGTTTCTAAATTAAGTTTAAAATAATTCCAAAAAAAGTATGTTAATAATGCAATGAGAATCTCAGCCTTTCAAATGATAACAAAACTTTGATTTCTTTGCAAAATACAATTTCTAAAAATTAGAAGCATCGTCATGTGCCATCTTTACTGATGATCAAGGAGTACAAGGAACAATACAGTTAAGACTAAAGCACCATGGTGTTTAAAGCAAGAGCATTTACAGTAATCGAAAGTGTAACAGTGCATTTGACTGATACTGAAATGTAATAAGCCTCTAAAGAACAGTTATGTATCCAGTACAAGAGTCACTGACATAAACAAAAGATCCCTGCAGTACAAGTTTATAAACTGGGTTACACTGTGTATATGGAAAGAACAGTGAAAATAATTCAGGGTGTTTGGCAGGGCATGGGCAAAAAGGGGTAAACAATTTGCCTTTTGAAAAAGTGTTTTCCTACATTTAGGAAACTCATTAAAAAGTAACTGTAGCATAAAAGTAACTTACTTTGCCCAGGGAATAAGATGAATGCATCTGCTATGGTGAAACTCAGGTGAAGTAACACTACATTACAACAAGTTATAAATTTATATAACTTTAGGCATTTCTTAACATTTGAAGTAAATGTGCATGGGACAGTGAAGCTGACCAAAGGCAACAGGTACTTAAAAGAAGAAATCAAGAAAAAGACAAAAGCCTGACCAAAGCAGAAACAAATAATTCAGATACGCAAACTATCATAATAACAATAATAATAATAATAATAAAATCACATGTAGTTACCTTCTCTTTTCATTGCAAGACTCGTATCCATTTTGGTTTGAAGAGTTATAGTTGAATTGGTAGCCATTTCTAAACTGTTCTCATCCGACATGTGCGACTGTGAATAATTTTTTTCTTGTAAGGCCTAAAAAAGCCAAAGGCATCTTAAAAAAGGCTTGAAGAAGATCCCAAGTATAGTGTCTGAAATACATTTCTTTATGATAATTAAAGACTGACACATCACAAAGCAAACATGCTTCAGAAAACAATGGAGGGTACACAGAAAATTGTCACTGATACTACTTTAAATATCCATTGACACTCTGAATTTCCACCATACAAAGACCTAAATGCTTTCTATTTTTGAATTTTCTTTCGGGGGGACAAGGACACAGGACATGAAAGGCATAGCTTGAAATTAATCTCTATCAAAAACTATCATTTACAGCTCCATAGAGCACTTAATCAAGTGAAGTAAATTAAACAAACTTCATTGAATAGAGTACTTTCCATGATAAAACTCGTGACTACAGCTGAAAGAGCTCCTGTAGTCAAGATAAAACCTGATTATCTCCTCTTTATAAATCCTGTTACAGATTTTTAACACACCTCCATTTCTCCCATCAGATATATTGTTCAGAGAAAGCTTTTTTAATGCCTGATTATGCATAACAATTTTCAAATTTAAAAGCCACAATTAATGTTTCTAGTTAAAACTGATTACTTAACATACAGGAATATTCTACCTTATTTCTTTCTTGAACTGAAAAAAAGCATTATTTTCCTTTCTAATACCCCAGGACAGTCAAGTAGAGTTCCTTACATCTATTTGAAAAAGTTCAAGTTACCTGTAGGTCTCCTGAGTCATGTGAATCACTCCCACTAGATTTTGATTCTGAGGGTGGACAAGGTGTGATGAAGGCTCTGCATCTGGAGCCAGATATTTGCCTATTGACATAACATTGTTAATTACATCACATGCCAACACAATGTAATAATTGGCTTTTGTGAACCAGATTAAACAAAAGGCAGTTGCGTGAAGACTTGACTACAAGTTTCAAATAAACAGAATAGCAGGTCCACTCTGACAACCAAGTGAGAAACACCACCACCAAACTTGTAACAATGCCACCATCATCCTATGACATGACAGATGACTTAACTGGTTGTCTCCCACAGAAAACACCAGTAAGCTACGGCCAGGATCCTAAACCCTAATGGTGTGTTCCAAATTAAATTCTGAAATACTTACAGAACAATACTATCATTTGAAATAGCTATCTCACTACATTCACAGATTCAAAATACTGGACTTCAGCTAACTTCTGACAGGCTAAGTATGAAGTTTTTACTTTCCGGTAACATATTTCTCCCCAAATTTATCACTTCTACATTAATTTATATCACACAGCAATAAGACAGGAAGAAAACATAACAGACTTGATTTGCCATGAAGAGGAAGATTTTTCTCTGTTTATTTTCAAGCTATGCTATGGTCAGGTAACATGTAGTAAAGTGCTGTTTTAGTTGGCAAATTCTTCCATTGCTGAACAGTTATTCACAACGAGCATAACTAGTTCAATATAATGATTATCATATGGACTATGTTACAAATGAGGACTTAAAATTCTTCTGGAAGTTACAAGACTATGATGTCTAATTTTAGGAACTGGAATACATAAACGTAAAGTTACTTTGAACAACATTTATTTTTGCCTTAGTCTCCATCTGGTTTGAGCTTAATAATTAGCCAGAACAAGAAAATGATCTTTGCATGCTCTCATACAAAGAATCTGAGTAGTAAGATAAGAAGTGGGCTATTGCAATACCTAGTGCAGTTGTAATGATTATTTGTCAATCTTTAGATTAATCTTAACATTCTTAACTGATATTTTCACTATCCAACAAAAGCATTCGGTTGAAAATCTTTTGTGCTGCAGTACACCAAATAACCATACCTCCTCATTACACTAGCTGTAAGTGGAACACTTGTTGTCTTCACATCATCATCAGATACTAGTTTAACAGGAACCCTCCCAAAGGGGCAGGCCTAAGAGCAAATTGAAAGTTACCAGATGTGTAAAGCAGTATGAAAAGTTTAAGGTTTTGAAGTAAAATGTTACATGTTCTACCTGGTTAGACTTGTTTAGTGGTCTTAATGGATTGTGGCAATTAAGCAGAGCATTGAACTCCTCTGATTTCTCTTCCCTGAAAGCAAGAAAGGAAAAAACAAAACACAGAAAACCCCACACAACATTGTAGTGTAGTTTAAATGATGTTTTTAAGAAATAAAATAACAAATCAAGCCATTACCCAAGCAAAAGTCTGGTAACAGTAGAAGGATTTTCACCAGAATCATTCTTTTTTATTATGTTTCTGCGACTTCCAGCTATGCTCTGAAGTACCGACTCTTGTGCACTTGATACTGTAGGGAAATTAGAATTAATTAGGTAATACTGTAGACTGCAGTTATTTATAAAGAAACAAGTGTTCTTTTATTTAACAAGACACAGTCAAATTTCAAATAATATTCCTGAAGACACATGCCTAAGGAAATGAAATCAGATCTATTGCATTAATTCTGTCCTTATACAAAGCAAAATATGGTAGTGTTAAGACATGGCTCTTGCAATAGTTAGTTGCATGTACCTCAATACTCAAGACAAACCATGTTTCTCGCTTCAAACAAATTTATCTTTTGAAAACTTCAAGGTAACTGTTTCCTTATTGAAGTTATACTCTGCAACCAGTACCAGTTATATTTTGATATAGTCAAGCACTTAAATTTTATACTGATAAATAGATGGGGTTTGCCCATTTGTAAATTAAATATAAAGTTGAAATGGATTCTTCTTCCTAGATTTGACTTCACTGAAATATGCTGGTAAAGTACTGGCAGCTAAGTGTCACAAAAAGATACACCTCAAAGCAAGCTATCCATATAGCTTACTCTGTACATTCCAGTTCCCATTCTCTACCACCAGTAGCTCACTCTTCAACTTTCAGCTAAAAGTATCTACTACAGAGCACAAATACACAATGAGTCAGAGGAATGACCTCTGCAGAATTAGCGTCTACCCTCCTGTAGCTCCTGCAAACACAAGTCACCACATCAAAGACAGAACCAAGTACTGAAGGAATAAAATGGAGAATATAGACAAATATGACTGTTTATTAGACATTAGCAGATTGAGTCTGTATATAGAAAGGACAAACATTGCAGAATATTTTTTTTTAATTGAGCATTACAACATGCAAAAACCCAATCAACAATTTAAGAATTGGCAGTTACCTGCAAAGTTCTCCTTCTCCTCATCTGAAAGCAACTGCTTTTTTTGTGAATGAAAGTTTTGTAGAGCAGTTTCCAACATTCCTAGTGGAACAGCAGAGCACTCCACAGCTTTCTGAAGAAGCTGTTTACACTTCTTCATATTTCCTAAGTAGTACAGAACACAGAAGTAGAAATCAAGGAAATAGAAAGTTATGTTGAGGCAACATGTTGTGTTTTTTTTAAAGACATGATCACACTCATGCTGTCTTATATTCACTTTTCGTTGTTCTGTGAAGCCATTGTTCATTAGGCACTTTGACCTCCCCTTACATATCCATGCTCAGGATATTGCCTGAACTAGTCAGTCACAACTGAATCACATCAGTCTAATTTTGCATATGAAGTTGAACACCAGGTCACAAAGTATGCTTCATGAAGTCACAGAACTGCATTCTCATCATTTGTTTAGTGCTCTGGGAACTGTACAGAAATACAACACAAACTCTAAATCTTTCTTTTTTTTTCTGTAGTATCAGCAAGGAAAGAAGAGCTTTAAGGACCTCCATTTAGATCTGAACAGATACAAACTTTATTATATATGCATTATGGAACATCTTTAAGGCACTTAATAGAAATCAAAGGTCAAAAGCAGCTGTTAAACTACAGATCACTCCAGAAAGCACTACACTTAAGAAAAGATGAGTGAAAAGGAAAGATTTTGTTTTGTTACAGTTTTACATGTTATTAAATGCCAAAAACAGAGGTTGAAGAGAACTGGGGGAGGAAGGGCATGTTTAACAAAAAAAATGTTGAAAGCAATCAGTTTACACATAAGCACGTACACATACAGCTGTTAAACAAAAACATTAGAGTCAAATAAAGAAAAAAAAGTCTGCTGCAACCAAAAGCTTTTCCTTAATTTATAGAATATCATGGCAAAATGACACAAGTTTTGTTACATCTGTTAACGCCCCCTCAAGTCCCAAATGCCTTTTTCCGCAGTTCCAAAACAGGAAAATGTAAACCACTTCGATTTTATAGGTGCCACATACAACATTATATAGTGTAAGAAGTACGTTATTATATATGTATTTCAGAGCTCTATGATGTTTTCAGCACTCATAACTCCACCAGTATATGAAGTTAGATGTCAATGTCACCTGCAGTTCAGACTGGGGGGAATGGGGTGTATATATTAGGAACTAACGCTTAAATGACATATTTTGAGAATATTATATGGGTGATGTTGGACACCGAAGTCAGGAAGGACCAAAATAAGATTTGCTACAATATAATCTAAATATATTTTCTGCATCTTTGTTATGCTTTGTTTTTTAATCATGTAATCAGACATTTTTCTCCCAAATCCTTAACAGTGGATAGGATTAGTCTTTCTTTTTAAGAATCCTTATCCAGCATTCTACCTTTGGCTCTATTTACTAACCACACAATGCTTCAACAACACTTGCTACTCAAAATGAAAGCAATTCCTTCTAGTATTACGTGCCTCATTGAGTAAGAACACAACACCAAAACACCTATATGAAAAATGAACTGTTCCATCTCCCTTAACAGATGAGGAACCAAGGCATAAAAGTAAAGCCAGATCTACCCATGAGTTTCAATCAGTCCACTTCATCACATACAAAAGCCTGTATGACAGCATCATAGAATTGTTTAGGTTGGAAAAGACCCTTAAGATCAAGTCCAACTGTTAACCTAACACCGCTGTGTCCACCACTAACCCATGTCCCTAAGCACCATATCTACACAAACACCTCCTGGGATGGTGACTCCACCACTTCCCTGGGCAGCCCGTTCCAATGCCTGACAACCCTTCCCATGAAGAATTTTTTCTTAATATCAAATCTAAACCTCCCCTGGCACAACTTGAGGCCATTTCCTCTTATCCTATCACTTGCTGCCTGGGAGAAGAGACCAGCACCCTCAGTGCTACAACCTCCTTTCAGGTAGTTGTAGACAGCAATAAGGTCTCCCCTCAGCCTCCTTTCCTCCAGGCTAAACAGTTACCTCAGCCACTCCTCATTGGACTTGTTCTCTAGACCCTTCACCAGTTTTGTTGCCCTTCTTTGGATCCACCTAGGTGTGACATTTGATATAGCCAAAAGTGGTTTTGTGGTCATGAGTTCTGAGCAATTCACAGCAAATCTTGCTTCAAGCACTCTACCCAAGGCACAACAAAAGTGAGGAAGAGACAGCACTTCATCTGATTCATTGAAATGAAGTTGTATTCAGTATTTAAATAAAAACAAAACAGAATGCTACCTTTATTATGAATTTTCATGACCTGAAAATGGAAAGACAATCTCTGAGGAAATCAAAATCTATTTGCCAACCATAATTTCAGAATTTTCACTTGAGTTTTAGCTCACATTTTGCCCAAGACAGAAGTAAAAGTATAATTAACTTTCTTCTTAAGGCAAAGACAGATTAATCCAGAAGCAACTGGCAGATGCGCCAAAGCATTGCTGAAATTACTGGGGTGAGAAGGTAACAAATCACAAAACTCCTCCTTTCCCTCTGCCCTAAACTGGACACACTCAGCAAAAAAGGAACAGCACTCCAAGTAACGATATAAAACTCACATGTTACATTAATCCCCTTTACATCACCCAGAAGAGACACCATAGCACCATATGCATTACCAAACGTCAAACAGACCAGCTCAAGGATAACTGATACACTGGAGATAAAACAAATCATGAATGTCTGATTTCTTTGGCATTAGGTGTTTATTTCAGGTTGGCTATTTGCTGTCAAAGTAAAAGAAACAATTGCACTAACATATTCCATAGCTATGAGGTAATTAAATTCACAAGTGATTTTGACAGAAGGACAAATCTAGTCATTGGTAACCACTAGTAACATTTCTACATTTTACTTAAGTTACACAATAGGTTTTGTTTATTACACTTGTTTCACAATATCTTTATTATCACAGCATCACTGTTTTGTTATTTTTTTAATAAGCATACAGTGCTCACTAGACAAATTATTAGCTATTTTTTACTGCTGTTTATAAGTTCAACACAGAAAGTTTCTGTTAGAACAAGACCTGCCAGATATGCACATTTTTGTCCTCCCCACCCTTTCTCTACTAGTTACTTTACATGTCATGTATTTCTGAGGGAGACTTCCACAGCCTTTCCTGTAACAAATTCATTTTATTACAACTAAACCGATTACTTAAGAAAAACTGGAAAATCTGAGAAAAAAGTATTTACTTATTGATTGTAATAAAATGGCTGTACATCATGGGACATCTAAACTGTATCTTAAAATACAGTAAAAACAAGGAATTCATGCAATGAACGTCTTTTTTTCCCCACAGGCAGTGGTTTTGCCTACGAATAGCAAAAGTAAGCATAAAGAAGAATACCTAGGTAAGACAAATTCAGAATCCAGAGTATAGAATGAACAGTTTAACTCAATTATTGTAGTTAATTTGGGGGAGAATTTCTCATACCAGGCAGTATGCAACAGCTTGCATGATACTAAACAGAAAATAATGAAGGAAAACAAACAAACACCTCAAAATTTATCTGCCAAGGCTTCTTCTTTCAAAGAAAACAGTTTTGACATTATGTGCTTGTCCTTCCAGATGGAACAAGCTGTTAAAGGGAGGAGATAAACAGAATGACATAAATCACTGCTCAAGTCATTCATGGAAAGAAGAGTAAAAAAAGACACCCAAAAATACAAGGCTATGGGTAGGTAGCACAGCTCTGCTGCCAAGTACCAGGGCCACCTCCCCTATCCGCAACAGGAAAGAAGCCACATAAGCCAAGGTCAACTGTGTGGACTACTGGCCCAAAGTATTGCGGGACCTACTGTTCTAGATAGATTACAGAACCAAGTATTGAGGACCTCTTGTTCTGGATATATTACAGCATAATTTATAGAGTCTACAATAGTCTAGAAGGAGAAATGGAAGAGCAAAAGCTAGAAAAAAACTTGTAGATAAAGAGTTCAATAAGGAAAAAAAAACACAACACACAAAAAAACCCCCACAACCCAAAAACAAAAAAATGCCACAAAACAACACTTCAGCTATGCAAATGTAAAACCCAAGCCAGATCCAGTACACCACACAACAGGATAAATTAATTCAGAGAGTTTGCTTTCAGTGCAACTATCCCTATCAGGGACAGAGTTCAAGCATCTCTTAAAAACAGGGACCAGATTTTTTTAAAAGACATTAACACTCTTATCAGAATGGCTTATCTAAAACACCTCAGTTGGTACCATATGACAAAAATTACCATTCTGTTTCGAATAATGACAGAACTCCTTCCCCCTCACCACAGGTGACTGAAACATGGCATCGGTGATACTGTCAAAGTTAGCCCATGGTCATTATGAAGCAACAGAAAATACCATCCTTCTCCACATGAATACTCGGGAATACGGTGGAACAGGAAACAAAAGAATCAATGAAAATGCAATTGCTAGCTACTTAAGAACCTGAGCAGCAAGAGGGAAAACTTAATTGGACCAAATTGCCCATTTACAGTGTATTTTGGTTTAATGAAAAAACACAAAGAATCTACAGTTGCTTTTCAGAAGGAGATAGAATTTCTCCCACAAGCAAGCTGAAAATATCTAAAGGGAAATTACCACCCAAATTTGAGCATAATTTTTCAACACAGCAAGAGCCTTATCTGACACCAAGATCTAAGCTTAACAAAAATCAGTGCCAATTTTCATCTTGTTTGAAAGTTATTTTGAAAAAAGAAAAAAATATTAACTGTACACATATTTTAAAAAGGAACATGCTTTTGATAAATTTCAATCCAAAAAGAAACAGCAAACCCAGATTTTTCTTTTTCTGATTAAAAACCTACCAAGTTTCCTTGCAAATTACGAAGAAGTTTAAAAACAGAAGAAGTTTAAAACAACAAAATCTAGAATAACAGACAGCAACACCACGTTTTTCAACGCACCTTGTGAGAGCTCGAACTGTGCAAAAGCCACATGCACAAAAGCAAATTTCTTGCAGTTCAGTCTGGCCAGATGAAATTGGTCCCGTGCCTCCTCTGGATCTTGAAGACTGTAAAAACAGTATAACAATAGTTGTACAAAGCAAAAAGCCTGACTAACAAGGATCAAGTTCCATGTGCTTCAGACAATTCTTGAAAAGCAATCCACCAGCAAAGTTTTTCCTCTGCCTTAGAACCATTAATGAAGCACAAATAACCAGAGAATCTTAAAAAGGTAATTATTGAAAGATATCAAGCTGGCACTTTCCAAGAACCAGAATGTGTTCAAACCTGAAGACAACGACTGAGGACTCTTTCTTTGTCCCTGCTCATATTATTCTTCAAAATACATACATATTTTCCCCTCAGAACACCCAAATAACACCTTCCAGGCTACATGCTGACACCATCCAGAGAAAAATATCCATTCTTATAGCTGTAACCACTCCTATACTAAGGTGGTTGCAAGGCAAGGGGACAGGGAAATTGCTTTAGAAACTCCAAGTGTGGAAAAATGTATCATATTAATCGAGTCAAAAGAAATATTGTATACACTATTAGTTATATATATCAGTAGCAATATGGTCACAATGTTTCCAATCCATTACGTTAAAGCACTATTGAACTCCAAAATTTTGCTAGAGGTTATGAGCTCTTTTATTGAAGAACTTTTGCAACTGCACTCAAATTGTCAAGATTCCCTTAGCAGAGATGTAGGTCACTGAAGGAAGTTGCTTCTGCTGGTACATCTATAAAACCATAACTATAGAAAACTAAAACACAACAAGAGCATTTACCCAACAGCTACCTCTATCAAGAGTATTATGGGAAAAATCAACTCCTTACAAGATGTATGGAATTCTTTCTGTTTTCCCCATACTCCTAGCCAACAGAGCCTTATCAATTAAATTTTGTAGCACAAGGTGGATTTAAGTCATTTTTCTGCAGACACACAGATAGCAGCAATAGCAAACATAGTATACTTCAAAAACGTACCGATTATGCCACAAAGTCTAAACAAAACAGTTCACATTTAATAGTTCCTTTACTTTGACTAAATTTTAATCCTAGTTTTACATTCAGCCACAGGTTGCCAAACTAGGTGACATAGATGCTTGCACACAGTACACCAAAATTTAAATATTCTGGAGAATCTAACAGCTTAAGTAAATACCTGTTAAGTTAGAAAAAGGCACAAATCTATATTACTATGAAATAAATTAACATTATGTTTCAATGAACTCCCTCCCCTTTTCTAGCATTAAAAAAGAAAAAAAGTTCATAGAATAGTTTGGGTTGGAAGAGACCTTTAAAGGTCATTTAGTGCAACCCCCCAAAATTCTATTAATGCTTTTATTAGCACAATCCACAACCAAGAAATAAGGAATTTCTTGCAAAATTACATCCTTATTCAATAGGTAAGCAGAAGTAATACTTAGAAGCAGGAATGGTAAAACTTTTACGATAATGGCTTAAAAAAGAAGTACAGAAAAACACAGAAAACTAACGAGAACATATTTATAGTAGAATTCTGTGGAATTAAGAATGAAAAAAGTCTCTATCATTGCTTAGGCATGTTACTGAACTCCAGTAAGTTTAATAAACTCATCTCTGGTCATCTAAAGCAATAGGACAGGCACAGAATAACCCATCTGCAGGCAGAGTCAGACTAACACAAATTAAGCAGTAACAGGCACTTTAACAAAGAGTGTTACAATTTAGGTTCCCACAGAAAGCGGCAACAACTTGGACAGCAATATGCAGAACAAGACCCACTGTTCGCTACAGGCATCAAGTGCCGCACACTTGGTGGCACTGTGCTACAGCCAGAAGTGTTACATGAAAGCAGGCCTGGCATGGTTTATGTGCCATACAGGTAATCATGGGTGCAGCTGGTTGTTCACCTTTGCCTGTTTCACAGCACATTCAATGGATCTTCAAACACCCTCAGTATCATCGATAAGTCAAAAGGTTTTGGTATAGTCAGGCTGCAGCTAGAGAAGATATCAGGAAAAGTCAGGACCAATGCCAAGACTGGAATAACCCAGCTTTGACCAGAAGAAAACTGTTGGTACCAAGAGTCGCTATAATCAAACAGTTTGCTGTTGTCACTGCTTCTCAAGTTTGTGATGCTCTGGCTTACTTCTGTTAGATGGAACGTTTGGGAGAACAAGCAGAACTCTAATGAAGAGCACCTTTCTGCTCCCACCAAAGGCAGTATAAGAGCACCTACGCATCCAAGCGCTACTTTTACTTGCAATAGCTGAAAAAAATACATCAGAAACACTCAAGGAAGTCATGAGATGACAGGATTTATTTACCAGAAGAAAAAAAATGAGCAGAGACAAAACATAGTACTAGACAAAATGACAGCCAGAAACAGAGAAGGTGAGCATGAAACACCAGGGAAATATCAAACACCAAGAAAATCCAAATAACCACTCACTGATTAACATTCATGTTCAAAAACTACAGACAAGCAACACAGTTGTTGGTTTTTTACATCTGGTAAGTCAAAGCAATTTCATGTTCTGGTGTGATTACATATATAGTTCATAAATGTATTATAGTTTCATAAATAATTGACTTTGTATTATATGCCACTCTGAACGAGAAAGCATTAGCTTAAATTATTAAGAACTGGCTAATCTCTTGAGGGTAATTTTCAAATGGTGGACTACCATTTAGGGAGATACTTATAGCAAAGTTCCATTGGGATTGATGCTGTGTCAGATTTTGTACATTTCTAAAAAGTAAAAAATAATTTTCATTAACAAATCAGGATACATATGACTGATGAAGTAGAAAACAACCAAGATCTGAACTACCTGGTGAGCTAGGTATATTCTACAGTAATGCTGACTACCAGGAACAGAAGACATTACAGGTATAGAGAGTACATTTTAATAGTGAAACAAGATAAACTACTCTCCCAAGAATGTTCCTAAAGGCTATAGCAGTGAAGCAACTCAAGACATTTCAGAGGGACACCTCAACTAAAACCACTAAAAATATTCTTGCATTCTAGCATTACAGACTACTGACAGTGCCCTAGATTTTGCTCTCTGTAATACAACACACAGAATACTGAACACAGTTCTAGTAGTCACCTTTAAACTGTGTTCTAAAGATCAAGTGGAAAGATATCCAAGAGTTTTAAAGTTATTTGGGAGGTAGGAAATAATCTTTCAGAACTTCAATTCCTACTGCACACAATGAGATTGATAATAGCATCTAATCATGATTTTGGAAAAGAAATTCCAAAAAGGATGAGCTGGAATCATGTGTTAGACAATTGCTGTTCTGAAGAAAAGCAACTAAGCTTTGAACAGAGGCAACAGATGCCATCTCCCAGTGTCTTTAAACACAGGAGATCTTTCTGGAAGATATGCTTTACTCCACTTTCACAAAAATACCTTACCTCTTCAAGATACTAAAGATTCACAGCAGGTCATTATTCACTCCTGCATGTTTCTCCACATTAAACAGATGGCTTCCATTGTGTGGTTTTTAGTAAACACTGATGCAGCAAAATCCATGCAAATGACAGTACAAACAAAGAAGCAGACCATATCAGACTGTAAGACCAAGCCACCTGCCAAAAATCCAAATGGGAGGACATACAAGAAACAGAAAAATACTAGCTATATTCACTGAAGATCACCTGCTCAACTAACCGTTAAGGATTGCTGCAGTGTTAAATTGCAGCTCTTCATCAAAATATTTGATGTCACAGCATTTCAAGTGACAAAAGAACTACTTATGAAAAATCAAATTATAACCCTCTCCCAAATTATGTCTGGAAACATCTGGACAAGCACACTGGTAAAATTTGGATTGAGTAAACCAATAAATGACCACAAAACTAATTTTGTAAGTATGAAAGTCTAGAGTGATGTTCTGAGACATCCTTCCTACCATAAGGTAGCTATTTAATGTAGCTGGGATGCATCTTTCCCGCTAAGGAAGAAAGCAGACTAGACAAGGATAGACCACCATGGTTTGATTAGATGTCTACCTCACAGCCAAATCAGTTACAGAACTCCACAGGAAGCTAACCCTAATTTACAATACACAGTTTAATACACAGATTATAGTTACCCAAAGTTGTAACGGATTTCACCTATGCAGCTTCTTCTGAGCTGAAGTAAAAAAAAAAAAAGTCTCATGCTATTTCCTCATGTGCCTTACACACAGGAAACAAGGAAACACAGGAAAAAAGTGTGTTAACATCTCTAAATGAAATAACTCTGAACAATC
Source organism: Columba livia (assembly GCF_036013475.1). NCBI lineage: Eukaryota > Metazoa > Chordata > Aves > Columbiformes > Columbidae > Columba > Columba livia. The sequence goes on along the minus strand of NC_088604.1, from coordinate 35,111,280 downwards.
ATGTTGTTTAGCATATACAAAAAATTGCAAGTACTGTGCAGACAACAGATGACTAGCCAAAGCTGCTCGGAGTTTCAAGGAACCAATATGAAAACATCCCCACTCAAAATGATAATTTGTTGCAGAAATGACTAATGAAAACAAACTTATTTATCATCATTCAAATTCATAATTCTGAATGAGTTCTTATCCTGAAAATTGAAAATGTATACTTACGCTTTCAACTCAGCAAATCTCACAAGGATGCGAGCATAGCTCTCATTTTGACTATGCTTTTCTGCAGGCAATGCAGTCACTGCCTGACTATAACGACCAATGAGTCTGTTCAGTAGACCAACATCTGTCTGAGGAATACCCTTTTTCTCTAGTCTAAGTAGAAAACACAGCCAATCTTCTGGATTATTTGTTGTCATCATTATTTGATTAACAGTTCCAGAGTTATCTGACAGAAAAATAAGAAGGGAGATCCATTAAAACTGCAGCAAACTTGAACAGAAGAAAGCACTTTTCATAAGCTTTCATGTAAAAGGACTGGTCATTTGGATTGATTTTTTTTTTTTATATTTTTTTTACACCAGATTAGAACAATGCAGTTAGCTAAAGATACAAGGAAATGCAAAACGTATTTTGTGATCACTAATACTGAAGAAATTCTTTCAGCTAATGTTTCTTTCACTCTTAGTCTAAGTTAAGATCAGTTGCATAAGTGACAAGAGATGAACAAAGCCACATACCTGTTGTATCAGCTGAAAATTTAGTACAGTTAAGTTCATCTGTGATATTGTCTTCATTCCTGTATTTGTTTTTCAAGTCTCTAACTTTATTCATGATTGAAGCAATTTGTGGCAACCCTCTTTCACTTAGATCCTCCTCCTCCATCTGCAAACACAAGGTTAAAAACCAGTGAAGGTACTCAAGAACCCTCTTACTGCTCACCTTAATTGCAATTACTATGGGAAACCCTCTCGTATATTTTGCAGTTTGAGATTCAACCACATTATGTAACAAATATTTTATGAAGCCTTTGTCAATGTAGTTATGCAAGTAAACTTCTTGGCAGAAGCCAGCTTAGATGAACAGGAATAGGTGCTTAAGATACTTCTCCTGGCCAAACACTCCTAACACTTCTCTTGAATAAACAGCAATGAAACAAGCATTTGTCAGACTTCAGGGTGACCTGCCTCAGGGACAAACCCCAGCAGAAAAATACATGAAAGGGCAAGAACTTTTATCTCTTTTGCTTAATGCTTTTCCTGCTCTCTCAACTGCATCACCATATGGACAAGAGAAAGGAAAGGCAAGGAGAGACTTTCATTTGATGACACCTGTAAGGCTGGGTTAGACTATGTTAGATGTGTCACCCCACATGCACACCTCCTCTAAACGTAAACATTTTTCAGAGGGAAAGAAAGCTTCATACTATACACTTGAAGTTTTAACAATATAATTTTTTCCATCACTGGTATAACTTAGAGTAGAAATAGTAAGTTTCAAGACATAACAGATACTTACAACCCATCTTTTAGCATTATTTCCTCTCTGTAATAGGCATGGTATTTTTAATTTAACATACTTATAGTTAGACAGTGAGATATGCTCTGAAAAATATCAGTTTATTATTTATACCTTAATTTTAACATTATTCTTCCCTAAAGCAGCACTTAAGTATTATGCACTTATTTATACTACTGAGATTCTAAATCAAACACTTTGAAATAGTTTCTTGTCCTGGTTCTCATTAAGCTTTGCTGTTGCAAAATTTTACTGCCTAGATGTCTTTCTAAAAGGATTCATTAGAAGAGATTACACAAATAAAGACAAACCACTGAATACAGTTTAACCAGTAAGTGATGTGTAACAAATTACCATATTACAATCAGCTTTCTCTAACCAGAGACCATAAACCAGAAAGACTTCTGTGCTTACAGAACCTGCTTATACAGCAGAAGTAGGCATATTTAATATTCTTCTGCTGTATTACAAATGCCCCACCAAGAATATTAAGTCTGCTCTTGTCTATACAGAAGCATTATTTAGTAGGTTCAAAACACACGGGTGGGTTGTGGTTTTTTTTGTTTTGTTTTGTTTTTTCCTCTAAACTCCAAGATTTAGTCTGGCAAAAGCACCACATACATTACCAGTATCAAAAGATCTTAACATCAATTTAACAACTCTTGGAGTCAGGTGAAATGTTCAACACATGAGTTCATAAGCTCTGAAAATGGTTCCTTCTTTCATTTACAAAATGGAATATTTTCAGTGGTCTAATAAAATTAGAAGGAAGCATCCCCCCAAATACAGCTGTAAGCAAGAACAATACAGAAGAAAAAAACTATGAAAGCTACAGGCAGCATGCTACATCAGTGCTATCTGAAAAACAACTTTTGTTTAACTGAGCTGAGACAAGAAAAAAGAATTCTCCAATTTTTGTTAAAAAAAATTTACATTGAATAAATTCTAATTTTAGTGCTCATTTGGAACTTCCTTTAAGATCTGATTGAGCCTAAAGTGCATAGGGGAAAAAAAAAAAAATCTTAGTCTGTTCTGAGACTGCCTCTGTAAACTGTCCCATCTTTCAGAGATCGCTTTGGTGAAACACAGGTGATTACAGTAGCAAAGACTGTTCACATGACATTCTAAAGATGATACCTGTTTACTCCACAGGGGAACAAAACACGTTTACTTCTTCCCAGGGAAGATTTTGGTACCTATTACAGCTTTGCCTTGATAAATACAGTAGGGGGGCTACAGGAACTCAATACTCCAAGTCTCCTCTTTATGGGTGAGAACATCCTTAAAGATCTGTCCTAGAACTGTACTCATTTCCTCAGAGTATGGAGGAGGTCAGCTTCTCCAAAACCTGAAGTACCAAGAAGATCAAGCAAATTTTACCTGAGGCTTAGTAATACCATACTCTCTCATTACAACTGTAATTGCTACAAATTCCCTGGTAGATTAAAATAAAAAATAAAAAAAAAAAAACCACACAAACCCACAATATTTTTATTTTCCTCACCAATGTAAAAGCTTAATTTTTCTTTTTATAGTGATAGCTTGCCAAATGTAGTGGACCAAAAAAAAAAAATAAATCATTTTATGCATAAATTTGATCTTAACTCCCATCAATACATGTCAAACTTACATTGCTGGTGTGCTGCTTAACTGTCCAAGGTTCAACGAGTACTATATAGAGAAAACCTTTCCTTGTCAAAAGATAATGTGGATGAGGGTCAGACTATCTCAGATGATCCCTAGTAAACAGGAAAGGCGAGAAATGTAGCTCTGCATCCTGAGGAAGTTCCTGTGTATCAAAAATGGAATGGTTAGACATTGAAAAGTAAATGAATATCAGCATACCCTGTAACCTTGCTTCACCTTCCTGACATTCCAGAAATAAAGTTTCATTAAATCAATAAAACTAGTCCAAGTTAGTCTTTTAACTTTTTTGTACTGTTTTATTACTGAGATTGAGCACGTCCAAATGTGTAAGCTTGTTATGACATTTACAGATACAAAATACACTCACGGCATAATCATCTGCATATTGTCAGCATTTGCAACTAATCTTTCTATTCCTGTCAAAGTTCAACCGTAAGCAAGCATTCAGACTCTCATTTTAGCTTTATCTATTGTACGGTTAGCATTTGCCATAAATTTATCTGTGCGAAATCCATTCAAATTCTAACAAGACAGCAAAGACCTAAAATAGGAACATGCTGTTCTACATGCATTTAATAGAAGCAGAGCTTCTAACCACAACAACTACATGGCAGCACATTTAAGATCTAGAAAAGCCATTCAGGAGGTGAGGTTAGAGACAGGGAAGCAAAGAACAGGGAGAATGTGTATGCAGAGATCAGGAAGATGGAGAACAACCTTTAAAAAAAAAGCATAAATGAGGTAACTTCAACCCCTCAGACAGACCCACTACATCAGGAGCCAAGGGACTAAAAAAAGCAGTATATATTGTAAATGGATGAAGTGGCAGTACCGGTTATCCACAGGATTTCAGGTGCAATATACCCAACAACGTTTATTGATACCAAAGACAAACAGTGTAACACAGCAAATCACGTATCTGTTCAGTTTCTGAATGGTGACAAATGCAGTTTTTCCTCAAACTTTTGAGAAAGTATGAAAATACTTTTTAATTACTGAACAAAAAGGTATATTCTCTTATTACCCTGGAATCTACTGAAATATTGCATCTGTTTATCTAAGGAGGTGTAGAGAACAGTGAAAAAATTCAGGCAAGTGCCCAAGAGCTTGCCTGGCATTATTCCTCCAAGTGAATGGACAAGCGTAGTAAAATATATTTGTTATCCTATTACTTATACTTTCCTTATACCCCCAGACCATTTTGGCTACAAACTGTTACATTAAATATTTGTTTAGCCATCTTCTTATGGTCTGATTAAAAGTGTCTACTAGTGTCAGAAGGCTACACATTTAAGAAGTTTCAGTTAAGTCCTCTACACTGTGTAAAAGATGTAAAAACACCACCCCTAAATCAGAAACTTTATCCATGTGTATGTTTTCTGGTGCCTTCCTTTCCTATGCAGAAAGACCACACACAAACAAGAGGGGAAACTTAAATGTAGCCTTCATCTTTTACAGTATTTGCACTATGCTACTGATGTATCCAGTTAATTTAGGGGCAGTCAGCATGGCTTTACCAAGGGTAAGTCATGCTTGACCAACCTCATAGCCTTTTATGAGAATGTAACAAGATGGATGATGGCAGAGCAGTGAATGTGGTCTACGTTGACTTAGCAAAGTGTTTGACACAGTCTCCCATAGCATCCTAGTTACTAAATTGACGAGATGTGGTCTGGACAATAGAGTAGTGAGGTGGGTTGCAAACTGGCTTAAAGAGAGAAGCCAGAAGAGTGGTAGTCAATGGTGCAGAGTCTAGTTGGAGGCCAGTATCTAGTGGAGTGCCTCAGGGGTCAGTATTATTCAATATAGTCATCAGTGATTTGGATGAGGGAATAGAGTGTACTATCAGCAAGTTTGCTGATGGCACCAAGCTGGGAGGAGTGGCTGACACACCAGAAGGCTGTGCTGCCATCCAGCAGGATCTGGACAGGCTGGAGAGTTGGGTGGGGAATAACCTGATTAAATTTAACAAGGGAAAGTGTAGAGTCCTGCATCTGGGTAGGAACAACCCCAGGTTCCAGTACAGGCTGGGGAATGACCTATTAGAAAGCAGTGTAGGGGAAAGGGAGCTGGGGATCCTGGTGGACAGCAGGATGACCATGAGCCAGCACTGTGCCCTTGTGGCCAGGAAGGCCAATGGCATCCTGGGGTGTATTACAAGGGGGGTGGTTAGTAGATCGAGAGAGGTTCTCCTTCCCCTCTACTCTGCCCTGGTGAGACCACATCTGGAGTATTGTGTCCAGTTCTGGGCCCCTCAGTTCAAGAAGGACAGGGAACTGCTGGAGAGGGTCCAGTGTAGGGCAACAAAGATGATTAAGGGAGTGGAGCATCTCCCTTATGAAGAAAGGCTGAAGGAGCTGGATCTCTTTAGTTTGGAGAAAGGAGGCTAAGGGGGGACCTTATTAATGTCTATAAATATATAAAGGGTGAGTGCCATGAGGATGGAGCCAGGCTCTTTTCAGTGGCAAACAATGACAGGACAAGGGGTAATGGGATCAAGCTGGAACACAAGAGGTTCCGCTTCGTTTTGAGAAAAAACTTCTTCTCAGTGAGGGTGACGGAGCACTGGAACAGGCTGCCCAGGGAGGTTGTGGAGTCTCCTTTTCTGGAGACATTCAAAACCCGCCTGGACACGTTCCTGTGTGACCTCATCTAAGCATTCCTGCTCTGGCAGGGGGATTGGACTAGATGATCTTCTGAGGTCCCTTCCAATCCCAAACATTCTGTGATACTGTGATAATTATTTAATAGTTGCACTATTTGAGCAAAGAGGCACATGCATGCACATAGCACACCAAATGCTGTCAGTTACAGGAATTAGAACTATCTCCAAGTGCAGTTACATCAACATTGCCAAAAGACATTGCAGTACTACTAAAGACCCTTCCTAAATGTTGGGATGCATTACACAGACATTTAAGTGTTCAGAAGTTCCTACCTTCAAGACCTTGCCACCTTGGTTCAAGGTAGACAAGAACAAAAACATGTCACACATAACTATCTTCAGAAACACACGGCATTATCTATCATTCATCCAGTTATCAGTTATTGTTCTACATATATTACAGCAGAATCTAGTCTTTCTTACTCCTTTGAAGAAATAGATACCAGCTTTCATAGAATCATTTAGGTTAAAAGAGACCTTTAAGATCAAGTCCAACAGTAAACCTGACGCTGCCAAGTCTACCACTAAACCACGTCCCATGAGTTTTTTCAAAACCCATGGGAAAGCAGAAAGCAGATCTGCTTGCTAAATGATACAAGCTTTTGGGTTAAAGTCTGAAAAGCAAATTGCAATGGTACGAACGTGAGGGAAATCCTGCAACTTTTGCTTGCTCCACACAGATGTTAAAAATGCTGGTACCAGGAAGCATCAGGCTAAATTGTTCCATAAGCAGTCACCAAAATCTGAATTCAAACAAGTGGCAAAGCCCTTCAAATACTCTCCAACTTCAGCTCATGTTCCACATGACACCCTGATTACAAGACTAGTTAAAAGATTATTAATTAGCTATCCAAAAAAAAAACCCAGGATTTTTCTTTTAAGGGAAACAAAATCACCTAACAAAAAAGCAAAGCAACCAACCATTTTAAAGAGCAACATTAACTACGAATATAAATAGGAAAAATAGAAGCTCTAGTAGTAGCTACAAAAAAAGACTCAAAGATGGAGCCAATCAGAGAAAGGCTCAACAGCAGAGGAGCAGTGAGCTACTGCAGGATAAACAAACTGGAGGTTACACCGCATGTGAAAGTTACCCAGAGGCCGCAGAGAACAGAGCAGCACACAAAACCACTGACACACAACTTTGAGTGCTGCAGACTTAATTAAGGATATAGCCAAGCAGTAACAAAGGACACCACTGAGAGTAGCTTTAATTTAGGGTATCATTTCAGGAATAACTATTGCTTCATCACCTGGGCCAGCCAGAGCTGGGGTACACATTCCAACATCTTTCTCTCCTTCTCCCTCTCCTTTCCCGCATACATTTTCCCGTTTCCCAAACAATTTCCACGAAATCATACCAAGCACATTTCTGCTTTATGTCTAGTTCTAGAAGCGTTACTCCTCAGCCTAACTGAAGACAAACAAAACAAAACAAAACAAAAAAAAAAACAGCCCCACTCTCGGAATCCCTCATCAAAGTCATGTTAAAAAACAAAGCCACAGAAGAGGAAGGCGGTGAGAAAAGGTGACGAGAGAGAGGACAGAGCCATCAGGTTTCCTCACCTGCATGGGCAGCAGGCCACCGGAGCCCCAGGCCCCGTCCGCCGCCGAGCGCTCCCCTAGCCCACCGCGCCGGGACGGGGGAACCCGTGAGAACGCCCCAGGCACCGCCGCCTCCCGCAGGCCTACGCCGAGGCGCGGGGCAGCGCTGACCCCGGCCGCGGAGGGCGGGGCCGGCGGTAGGAAGCCCCGCGGGTTCCGCCGCCACACAGCACCACCCCCTGTGCCGGGCACCCCGCTGTCCCCCGGCCCGGCCGCACTCACCTTCGCTGCCCCCTCCTGCTGCTGCGGGGCTGGAACGGAGGCTCCAACCGGACAACGGTGCCCGCGCCGCTCTAGGTTTGAATATGACTGACGCCCAAAGAACCCACTTCCCATTGGCTACAACAGCTCACGGGGTAAGGAAGGAAGCGAACGTTGATTGGTCAGAGGAGGGAAAAACAGGAGAGCCCGCCTACCGATTGGGGAGGAGTGGTTTCGGCAGTAGCAGTGCCTTGCCCCGCCCCTTCACCGCCTCGTAGGGACCCCCAACGCCCGCGGCGCCGCTGCTTCAGCGCGGGCGGAGCAACCAACGGTCACAGCCGCTCCCGCCCGGCCGCGCTGCCCCGGAGCGCAGCTGGGAGCAGAGGGCGGCTGCGCCGCTCTGTCGGAAGCGGGGGGTTCTCGCTGTCATCTGGAGTGATGGGAGCGCGGGAACGGCTTCCCTCAGCGACCGTGGCGGTGTTTTCCCGGCGGGCCGGCCCGCCTCCCGTCCCTGAGGGGCGCGGTGAGGGGAGGCTCCTACCCGAGAGCTAGTCAGTCACGGGCGGTCGCAGTCGGTTCCTCGCCGGCCGGGGCGCTGGCACGGCTGCAGGAGTTATTCCCGATTCCCACAGGGAGGTGTGAGCTGCCCAGGTGCCGTTCTTGAGTACAAAATGCAGATCACAAAACCGAGATAATAATAGAATCATAGAATAGTTTGGGTTGGAAGGACCTCCAAAGCTCATCTAGTCCAACCCCCCTGCAATGAGCAGGGGCATCTTCAGCTGGATTGGGTTGCTCAGAGCCCCGTCCAGCCTGTCCTTAAATGTTTCCAGGGATGGGGCACCTACCACCTCTGCAAACTTATATAAAATATAACCAAAAATATTTTTCTCTGTAAGGGATAACTTTATTTTTTTGAAGGTTCATTTAGCTGTAACAACTATGGGATGGTGTGTCCTGACCAGCTCCCTAAGATTCCATCATTACCTTTTGCTCAGACGGATTCTTTGTAAGCTGATCCTAGATCTGCAGTATGCCTGGAGCTGTTAGAAGCAGCTGTTTCTCTGAGCTGTCCCTTTCTTCTTGGAGTTAGATTATAGCAATGCAAATGCACTAACTAGAACAGTTCAGCCTCTCTCAGTTTACATTCTGACTGTACATATTAATAGTATATTTATAGTAGGTATAGTTCTTCTGTTGCTTGTAATATTTTCAAGATTGTTAACATGCTATAAAAGCCAGTGAGATATAGATATATGGCTTATTAATTTGATAAATTAGTAATCCGTTAACTTTCTGTAGACACCACGCATGATATCTTAATAAGATACGTAAAACACCATATCATTGAAATTTATCTTTATTCCTCTAGAATTTAAGTATCTTGTCTAACCTAGTCATAAAAGCTTGCTCTACAGTGAAGGAAAAGAGGTGTTCCAAGGGAGAAATTCAGTCCAAACACCTATTTTAGAATGTAATGGATCATCCCATGCAGGGAGGTCTCATTTTTTCTCTACTAAATATAGAGCAATTTGAACTTTTAGGTATCTAAGATTTATATTTATATTTAGCCTTATTCCTTCTTGCATGTACACATTTTTGGTGGATTTGATTATTTTGTTGTTGCTTTGGAGCTTTTGTGTTCCACTAGAATCCAAACCTAGTAAAAAATGAAAGGTGCAGCATAAGTTGCATCAATCTGCTCTGCATCTGCCTTCACTTGAGGTACATAGTCATAAATTATTTTATGAATAGGAGTTACGGGTGATGAGAATTAGATTGTTGTAGTGAGTCAATAATGCTGTAAGAGGTTGTCATTTGATTTCTGCAGCTGTGACAAGAAATTGGGGTACCATATAGAATCCTCGCAAAAGCAAAATGAACAGGAGAAGACAAAGTAGACCAGAAAAAAGCAGCAAGGAGGAGGGGCAGAAAAAGAAAGGCTGTAATACCCTTAGAAAAAAATACAGGAGCCTCCATTTAGTAGTATTCAACAAAATAGATGTGTGTGTTTTGTTGGTACAATCATCATGTATTTGCTTACGCTTATTCATTATGAAGTCATAGATCTATAGAGAATTTAAGAACTACATGAACTGAAGTCTCCACCTAAAGGTGATTCCAGTTTGAATGACGAAAGTGACATGTGAATCACAAAAACAAGGACAATGTTGGATGACAAACAAAAGGAAAGAGAGGTCAATCGTTTGTAATGAGTTACCAGCAGGAGAATCCTGTTTATTATTTTAAATACCTGATCGTATGGTAAGATTTGATTTTATCAGTCTGGACAATGGTATTGCAAATCCTAGTGTAGTAAAGGCACAGGTGAGTCATTAAGGATTTTTCAAATGCTGATAAAATCTTTATATCACCTGTGGTGTTTTCTGTAAATGGATGTGAGAAAGGCCTTCCTCTTTTAGTTGAAAATTTGGCAACCACTAACCCATCCTCTCGAGTTGGTGTTTGAGGTTTAATGTCTCTGATATGATGGGTTGATGTAAAAGAAAAGAGATGGTACCTCATTGGTTATAACTAGTGACAGATGTTCAGTGTAGCTGATTTGGTGGAAAGTGCATTTGAAGAAAGCTCTGTGGAGTATTTCATGGACTCCATTTACTTAGACTAAATACTGGACTGTTCCTGGCTGCTGATGCATTGCTACAGTCTACAGATGTCCACAAGAAGAATCAAACAAATGTTCTAGATGGCAGAGCCACCTCAATGACTGAGAAGTTGTTCTGAAAACAAGTGGGTAAATAACTATTAAGATTTTTAGCAGCAAGAATAATCACCAGGTGTCTAGTATTCCCACACTTAGCTATTACATTTCCATGACATACTACTTGTTTGTCACTGCTGACTACTTTGATATTTGTGTGTATTATTTCTCGTTTTTAACAGAACAATAATTATTTGTTTCGTTAGATCTTGTCCCATGGCATTTATTCTTTTATGGATTTGATACATTCTTTGTGACTGGACTTAGAAAATAAATGTTGTTTTCCATATTGGACACATTCAGTCACTTAAATAATGAGAGCCATCGCACCTGGGCTTCTTTTTGTTGTCTGATACCATTTTTTGCTGAAAGTCTGTAAAATGCACAGATATGTACACACACAAAGGACTGATTTAGAAACTGTCTAATCAGAAGATCTCAAAAAGGAAGTGTCAATAAGAAGAGTTCAAGCTGTTCATTTCAGAATACCACCTCAGGGATTGGCTCTAACCAGGATGTATTTTGAGTATTATATTAGTGATATAAAATGGTTGCTGATAAGCTTGATGCAGAGATGGTGTTAAGGCTGCAGGCAAATGATCGGGCTGTTGACTACATCCTGGCCTGAGGTTAGGAGGACTGAGGGGACATGGCAATCTAGGTAACATGACGAGAAATCGCTCAACAGGACTTCGTGAGAAGCTGTGAAAGATGGCTGGATCTCATGTGGTTATGGGGGAGTTATGTGAAGAATAGCCAGACTTCACAGCTACTTTAAGTGGAATATTTTGCAAAAGGTATATTTTGTGGAGTACAAGTGTACAACACCACAAGCACCCACATAACTGCATCAGGAATACCACCACCACGGAAGTGTGTGATCGCTTCGGTAATGGTACCAGCCATACCAGATTTGAATAGAGACTTATCAAAACTGGGACCAGAGGAGAAAAATGAATTGGAGGCAGATCCTGTGTTTGGGAGAAGACTGGGATGGAGAAACAGAGGTGTGAGGTTGGCAAAAAAGAGATGAGAAATGAGAGAAGAGGCGAAAAGCTCTGGAAAGAAATGCATACATTTTCTTGCTTTTGACAGTTAAGCTAAGGCTTGCTGTACAATATATTATGTTTAAGCATAACTTACTCTGATCATTAGTAGGGTTACTGCATGAAAATTTCTAAACTGTGCTAAGAAGAGATCAGGCTGGATAATCCAATGGTCCTTTCCACCTTGAACTCCACAAATCCGCAGGACTCAGGAGAGACATACCCTTGTTGTTCAAGAATTAATCAGCATTCTTTATGACTTGGAAAGCATGTGTCTCATCTTACAAAGTTTCTTTCCTGCAGATTTGTTTCTTCACAGCATCTGCTTCCTTGGGAATCAGAGAAATCACTTCTGATAAGTCTTCTTACCCCTTATATAAATTTATGTTCCTTGTTCTCCCACTCTCTGAATCATAGAATCATAGAATGTCCTGAGTTGGAAGAGACCCACAAGGATCAAAAGGCTACAAATCCTGTCCCTGCACAGGACAACCCCAAAATGCATACCATGTGTCTGATGGTGGTGTCCAGTTGCTTCTTGAACACTGTCAGGCTTGGGGCCATGACTGCCTCCCTGGAGAGCCTGTTCCAGGGCTCTACCACCCTCTGGGTGAAGAACCTTTTCCTAATGTCCAATCTAAACCTCTCCTGGCACATCTTCCTGACATTCCCTCAGGTTCTGTCATTAGTCATCAGAGAGAACAGACCAGAAAAGATCAGAGATTCTGCTCTTTGTTCTTTCTGCTTTGCTGCATAAGGAAAACTGGTCTCAAATAATATTCAAAATCTATCAAACAAGAGCTGCTTAATCTGGATATAAACCATTGCCAAAAAAACTATTTGCCAAAAAAGCAGCTAGCAGTTGCACGAGAGAGCACTATGTAGAAGATAGGGTTAATTATGCTTCTTTTATAATAAAAGCACATCTTATGTGGTGGTGCAATGTCTGATTGTTCATTCTTACAGTTTGAGATAACTGCTAGCATTAAGCTTTTGGCTAATATTGAAAAAAAATAAAAACAGAAGGGTAGGGTTAATTTTACCTCCTCTGTACTATCTGAATGTCACCAGACAAAGCTGGTGATCCACGTTCTCTTTGCAGCCAGCGTAGGGAGGCTGTCTAACCATACGTAATTTCAGTCTGCAGATGAGGTGAGAGACTCTCTTGGAAGTATCTTTTTTCCACTCGGCTGATTATTGGGGAAATGTCTGCAGCTACCTTGGTCTAAATGTGTAACTCTCAGTCAATTGAAGTCAATTCTTTCTAAACTGCTTCCTTTCACAAGCAATGCCATTTCTACTCACCCTGTTCTGTGCTGTGTCCCCTAACATAATTTATTACTAACTTACTGCCTTCATGGATATAATTTTTAAATGGACAATCTGAATGTTGTTTCAAAGTTAAAACTGAATGGCTTTGATTCAACTGACCATCTGCTTCACAGATTTTAAATTACTCCCCTTGGAAGTAGTAAGGCAGCCTGTGTATCTCAATGATGAATTGCTACACAATCCAAACATGCATTTTCATTCTGTCAGTGCCTTTTCAATTCCAGATGCTTTTCTGTGCATCCCCATCTCATCAGAACACCCTTAAAATACCTGCAAATTTTGTTTTCATCGCCAGTGTAAGACTGAGAAATATTCACATCTTGTATTGGAAAACTAAGGCCTGGGAAAGTAAGCAGCATACCATAAGTCATACAGGATGCCCAAAACAGCTCTAGAGATCAACCCCAGAGATCCCGATATCAGTTCCTGTACCTTAAGAACTTTCCCATTTGAGGATTTCTTTGATACTCAATAGCTGCACTGATCTTTGAGGAAAACTTTAACATTATTTACACCCATTTCAAACAGTCATAATTGTAGACCTATTATAGACCAGCCTCTACAGGCTGGCACTGAGTATAACATATAGTAGGTGATTGCTCACCTGCATACTGGATAATTACTAATCTCCTGTGGATGACTTTTCAGCTGCAGTTGTCCTGTGTTTTGTTCTGTTATCTGGCTAGTACAATGTATGTATTAGGCCACACAGGAAATCCATGATGATATGACTTGTACTGCCTCCAGTAGGAGTATAATACCCAGCTGCACATATCAATTTCATCAGATCCTGCTGGTGCTGTCCAGCAGCTTCCTTCATATATGGGCAAACTGAGTTACAGATTCATGTGGGCTGGAAACAACTAGAAAAGACCAGCTAAGAAATCATGTGAAAAGTCTGTTATGTAGGTTCCCAACTTCGGGTCATGCTGGATTACTACTACTTCTGTCATTAAAGCTTTGGCAGAAGTGGTCAGTTAAGGGCAATTAGTCAGATAGCTCCAAACTACGATAGTTTCTGCCCACCTTCTTGTCCAGTTGGACCTGGACTTGCTCCAGTTCAGAAAAGACATGGTTGTACTAGAATGGTCTTCTGAAACCTGCCCAAGAAGCAGCACATGATAATTTGTGCATAATGTTCCCTGCACAGCCCTTAGACTGCATGTGGGTTCTATGTGACTAGCTTAAGCTTGGCCAGAGAATCTTGAATCTATTTTCACCTCTCCCTCAGAAAGCTCTGAGAGACTCCAGCTTAATTTTTCACAAAAATAAGGGGTGTGGACAGGGACACGGCCTGTGAATGCCTTCCAGTTTAAGAAATCTGAGAATTGACCTTGCTCAACATCTGTTCTTGACATCTTTCATCCTAAATGACTGACTCAAGACTTTGCTATTGTTAGGTTTCAGAGAAAATACGTACACTATCAGAAAGAACCAAGTAAAAGTAATTTTAACTGAGCAGCTCAAAGTAGTAAATTCAAGAAAGTGCATGGGTGAAAGATGCACTTGGTCACGATACCAGATCAGGGCCTCAACTTGTTGTGACATTTTACCATTGTTCACTGCATTATTAGAGTATTTCAAAGAGTAGGTGGCCATAATGCAATAATGTGCATCATTTTAACATATACCTTTCAACAGTGGTGTAGCAGACATTAAACAGCAATCACCATTATAGCTGTGATATGACATATAGCTATGATATCAGACACTTCTTGTTTCAGTGTCTAAAAAAAGAAAAAGATAAATACCAAACCGTATTTGTTTATTGTCAGATCATAGGACCCTGCAGAGAAAATAGGATACGGATTTGTTTCTGCCAATTCACCAGTCTCTGTGACTGTGTGGGATCTTTATACGGTTGGGAGATCTAATGTTGGGCATGCTGCACCACAGAGTATAACTGTTGAGATCACCGCAACTTCTTAAAAGTCTCCTTTGATGGCTCTTTTACCACACCCAGTGAAAGCAAGAAAAGATACCACATACAATTGTGAATTTGGCCCTGAAAAAGTGATGGCAAGATCTAGAGTTGGATAGTCTAAATGATACTCTTAATCAGAAGAACATGAAGTGACTTCTAAATATTTATTTATTACTTATCAGACAGCTTTCATATGCAGCTTCTATAAGCCCATGTAACTATGATATTTAGTACAGAAAAAAGAAAAAGGGAAAACAAACAAGCAAACAGAAAAAAAAAGCCACCGAACAACAGGGTTGATTTTCCAGAAATCACGTGCTGGGAACAAAAGTAGGCCCAGAGAGATAGAAAGTCTTTGAGGATGACTACATCCAAGAAGGCACAATCAAGGTCCAACAAGCTTAGACAGGGTCAGGCCTTCAGACACTAAATCCAATAGATGGGAACACTTCCTCTGCTCCTCAGGAATAATTATGACCCCTTATCTACTCCACCTGTTACTAGCCAGCTACTTCTTTCCCCAGCAACCTTTTCCAATAATTGTGTAAAACTGAGCTGATGAAAAGCTAATAGGAAAAAGAACTTGTGTTTTCGTTACGAGTCTTCCACTGTCTTACTGACATTTAGTTAAGGCTTACGGTTTTGCTTTTTTTCTTCTCCCTTATCTATGAAAAGTGCTGATAATAATGGATTTGTAATCATTGCAGTTCCTCATGTGGAAAATACTATTATAAGTATGTAAATGCAGTTATTGTTATTATTGTGTAAAAAAAACCATACATTTGTACCGGAATGAAGTGTCCCTTCATGACTAGAAGAAGTGGAGTTCAAAATTAATTTAAGTAACCAGTCATTAATCCTCCGCCCTCTGAATTACAAATGTATCCAAACAATGTATTGTTGTGCCACAGAGATTGCACTTATGATCCATCTTTATTAATGACCTTAAGAAGGAAGGAAATAAAATATCAGTGGAATTGATAAGTGAATGGGAGAAATTGGAACGGAAGTAACATATAACAGCCTTAGGAGAATGCAAACTAGAACCAGAACAGAAGACAGAAAAAAAACCCATAAGCATTCAAAAAGAATGACTACGTGGGTAATCAGTAACGCTGCAAGGGAAGTATAGATGATGTTACACAAGGGCATAAGTATGTCATAGCCGTCCCCAAAAGCAATTGCCATTTTAAGCAATTAAGGACTCTGAGAGAGTTCTCATGAATCTTGCTTTTCACTTCTGACCTATTTCGTCCTTCTTTTGATGGAGGTCACTACTTCCACAATGCAGATAAAGAATGTGGCTTATTCCTTTAAAGTGGGAGGCTGGACTGAAATAGTGCAACTGAAATGCATATTTCTTTTGATGCACCCTGCTACGGGGAAAGTAACCTCAGGCACTGGGATGAAGGAAGTCTCTCAGACTGGTTCACCTCTTTTCTCAGCATTTATGATCACAACATCCAGGCCCATTACTTTCAAAATCATCTCCAACCCCTGGAAATGGGTAAATTCATGCCTACCATGAAAGTTCTCACAGTTTTTGCTGATAATGATGAGAAAACAACTCAAATGTTAACAACATGCAGCATTTGACATTTGTCTCGCACTCAGCTTTAGTGGAAGGCTCCAGCAACATGCAGCATTCAACTGCTTATTTCAACAGAAGAATTTGATGTGCTAGATGAACTGTGAGCATGCACAACCCACAACTACATAACACATTAATGATCTGCTAACAAAGAAGTCTGTCATTTCAGCCAGGAGGGCAGGGACATTAATTCAAATACCTTTGCTGCCAGAATTAGCAAAGAGATCAGATTCAGACTTATCTATCTTCTCTTATTTTAACAACCCTGGACAGACTGCATCAGAAGCATCACTGTGGCTCTGATTACTGCATTACCACAAAGTTATTTACAAATTGGAAAGAGTTCAGAAAAACATTTAAAAATTCAGGCAGTTGGTAAAAAAGGACAAGGGGACAAAATTGAATGATTTTTATTTGTGAAGCTGGACAAAAAGTAACAATGGATCATACATATATTCAGTTGGACTGATAGTTAAAATTATGCAGAAGCAACAGATTCTAGTACCATACAGATAGGTCAGCTTTGTGTTGCACCATCTTGATGTTAATGTCATGAGCACTCTTTGGAGGTACATTGTAATTACTGTTCATCAGTATTGTTGAGAAAGTTGTCCCTGTTATTTCTAATCATAGAGGAAATAGGGATTAATCAGACCTTGCCAGAGAAGAAGATAGAACATAAGACACAAACAGTTTGTTGTGGTCTCAAAAGAAATACCTGTTTGTGGATAACTACTTAAACTGAACTACGTAGATTGGTTTTAATTACCAATACAGCCAAATAATCCCATCAACACTTTCCACAAAATGCAAAGACTGTAGAAGTTGTTTTCTTTCATTTTTCCTGCTGTGAAATTATTTCAATAAATTTATTTTCTTCAAAATAGTCAGTAGTTCCCTTGGGTTGAAACTTGTGGTTTGATTTTTAATGTTTCAAGAAAGTCAATAAATATTTTCTCTGCAAGTTTTTAAACCATGATAGATTTTAAATTAAGGCATATTTTCCTACATCTTTTTAACAAAAATAAAAACTTTGCTCAACTGAAGAATAAGTATTTAAGTGGACTGAATGTTTCTTTGGCTATTTTTGGGATACCTCCCAGTAAATGGAAATAAAGAACTTTTTTGTCTTCATAATATAAGACCAAGTAAACAGTGAAGAATTGTAAGATTTGAAACGTCAGGAATTATTACCATTGCTGGAATTAAAAAATAGATTTTAAACTTCAGCAAAAGAGAAGCAAACTGAAATTTTAGAATAGATACATAAAATTGATTGAAACGCTGTCTCCGTAAATCATGGAGGAAATTAAAATTGAAGATGAAGGAAAAAGCTTGGTCCCCAATACTGTTATTAAAAAGGGCTAAAATAATGATGCTGGATGATGTTTCCCCCCCCAAAAAAAAAAACAAACACTGACTTTTCCAGCCAAAAATGTGATTTAAGATGACGGAATGAAGCAAAGCTAGTAGAAGTTATTAGTAGGCAGATTGCCCAGAATGGAGCCTCAGGAGATATTCAGAAGAAAAAAAAAATGATCTAAGCCTGCCAAACATGAGGTGCATTTTAAGATTTTATAACTAGGAATAAATATGTGACTGATTTTTATCATAGCTGTAAATAGCAGCATGAGAGCCAAAAGATCCACCTCAGGACATCCTTGTTAGAGCTCTTAATTTTAGCTCATCTTACATGAGCTAACCTTGCTATTGAAAGCAGTCCAAGGGCGGCAACAGAGAGCAATGTGGGCTCCCATACGCTGCTGAGAACTGCCAAGCTGAGACGCCATGGTCTATCCTGCATGGTTCTCATGCTGTCACTGTAGCTTCTGGTACCCAAATAGTGTTTTTTGAGGAATACCTGTAATATGTGGCACGGTACAGACTACTGCCTAATAGAAAGTATTGCTTGCCCTGCAAGAATCTGACTGTAATTTAAGAGACGATTGTGATTTTTTACAGAGTCAGTTCCTCTATTCTGTCTTGACAGGTTTGCCAGAAGGTTGATAATGAAAAATCAAGTTATTTCTTTGGGAATCAGATCTTGCATGCTGAGCTGCACACTTCTCTAATTGATGGGGTTATGAAAGCAGCAGAAAACTGGGAAAGGAACCATGGCTTGGGCAGCAAACTGTATTCACTGCAGCAACACCTCCTCCTAAGGTTTCTCAAGGAAGGGGTTTACTCAAAAAGGAACCCATAGATCAATGGCATGAAGAAACTAACCACCAAGAGTGATTTAATCAAAGGTATGACTGTTGAAATTAGCAATTAGCAAATGTCCAGACACCCAATAATGATAAAAAGAGATTAGAAGGTTTTGTCCACCCTGCTTCCCATTGGGTGTGTGAGCAGCAGGAATAGACACACACAAGTTAGCTTTAATCCAATAAGCAGAGGTAACCCAGCAGTGAAGACATGGCAGCACGCTGTGGGCCAGTAACTAATGGATTCCCCATTCATTTTGTAGCCCTGGATGCTGCTGCTGTCACAATTATCAACACTGTGGTTAACTGAACCAGATTAAAGCCCACATTGTGGTACTTGCCAGTGCTGCTGCTGTGCATCCCATTTGTAGGTGAACATGATCAGAGCCCAGTGGAGACAACAGGTGACGCTACCCAAGGGCTAAACTTGCCAATGCAATGGCAGGCTCATTAGAAGTGTTGATCTACTTGTTGTGCCTGAAACTTACCCAGAGGTAAGACAAAACAAAGCTTCATTTTAAAAGCAAAGACATGAGAATGACCAGTTATTCCATACTTAGAGTGCATCACAAGAGGGCTTGTCCCCAGGGAAAAAAAATACAAGAGTAAAGGAAGGGAAGTCACCTTGGCAGTGCACATTTCTGATGCTATCTGGGGGAGAAACCACTGCAGTTGTCTAGTTTGTTACCTTATGCCCTGGGAAAATTGAAATTCAAAGACACATTGGAGGACCTTACAACTGTTGTCTTACATGAGCAAACGATCTTAAAACTGCTGATTCGGTGGCAAACAATGATAGGACAAGGGGTAATGGGATCAAGCTGGAACACAAGAGGTTCCGCTTAAATTTGAGAAGAAACTTCTTCTCAGTGAGGGTGACAGAGCACTGGAACAGGCTGCCCAGGGAGGTTGTGGAGTCTCCTTCTCTGGAGACACTCAAAACCCGCCTGGACATGTTCCTGTGTGACCTCACCTAGGCGTTCCTGCTCCAGCAGGGGGATTGGACTAGATGATCTTTTGAGGTCCCTTCCAATCCCAAACATATTGTGATACTGTGATATTAAATCCTTCAGAACTGAAGCATAGTTGCAGGTAAGTGAAGTAGTTGATATTTTGACCCAACCTATGCCAGCCATTTCATGCATATGAGGAAAACTTGATTTTTTGCTACAGTAATCACTTAGTAGGACATTGGCACTTGATCTCATTCTCAGTGAGGAGGTTCCTTATGCTGATGTAGCCAGAGGGTGCTCCAGTGTATTGCTTATGCAGACTCTGCATGAACACCAGTTTGAAAAGCTTGTGCCTGTTTGCAGTAGTCAGAAGGGAATTTAAGTATGACCAAATGAAATATCTTGATTGTCAAAAAGGAAGATCCTGCTTGACCAACAAAACACTGCAAGGACTGCCTTCCAAATAGAGAAACCTCTCAGGAACCCGTCAGGCTTAACACCATTTTAAACATGATGTTGGAAAATTTAAACCACTAATATCTGAAATCCCAGTGGATGTTTAGAGAGTACAGAACCCATTGAAGATGTCATGAGTGTTGAACAAGGTAGCAGCAAAGATCAAGGACTGAGCTAGCACAGAGGAAAAGTGTGCAGAGGGATGACTGGGAAATGTTTTACTTAGCAATTAATCTGACCTGTCAGTGAGTGATGTAAAGGAAAACTACCCTACAGATGTTGAAAGTGGTTTCGACAGATGATCTCTATCATTTCTATAAAGAGGACAGAGATAAAGCCCACATCCTGAGTGTTCACAAGCAATAACCAATACAGTAATTTCTCATGCCTCAGTACCAACTCCTTCATACAAAAATGTAAACTAGCCATTTCAGGATGCCTTAGAAAAACAGATTTTAGTCTAATTCACCAGTGTTATTTCTTCCAAAAATAAATGATAAGATAACAGAAGTTAAATTTTAAAAACTTATCAGAGCAGGAATAGCGAACTATTTGCAGTGGTGTGCAAATCCAACACAAACTAAGTGGGTAAGGAGGGTGATCTTTGTTCCTCATGTTAAAATGAAAGAGTCAAGCATTCATGGTTGAATAAATCCAATGCCTTGTAGTTTACATTATTCTGTGAGCACTCTGAACTATTGAGTCCCATGTCATCCAAAAAATGTGCCTGCTGTCTTTTTGAAGTGCATGGCAGCTGAGTGCCTCATTTATTGCATTTCTTCACAAAAAAAAAAAAAAAAAACCACAAAACACCTTAAAAAAATCTCCTGAGTTCTCACCTAACATTAGGCAGATGTAGCAAAATTTTCTCACATACCAAACCATTATGCTCAACGCTGTTTCATCAGAATCTGAATTCCCATTGTCCTGGTTTCAGCTGGGACAGAGTTAATTTTATTCCTAGTAGCTGGTATAGTGCTGTATTTTGGATTTAGGATAAGAATAATGTTGATAACACACTGATCTTCTAGTTGTTGCTAAGGAGTACTTACACTAGGTCTAGGACTTTTCAGTTTCTCACACTGTCCTGCCAATAAGGATGCTGGGGGTGCACAAGCAGCTGCGAAGGGGACACAGCTGGGATAGCTGACCCAAAATGATCAAGTGGATATTCCATACTATATGACATCGTGCTCAGTATATAAGCATGCGGGAAGCTGGCTGGGGACACAATCGCTGCTCAGGGATGGGCTGGGCATAGGTCATCAGGTGGTAAGCAATTGCATTGTTCATCATTTGTTTTGTATATTCTTTTATCTTTTTTTTTTTTTAAATCTTCTTTTGCTGTGCTTTTAAATTGTCTTTATCTCAACCCACAAATTTTACTTTTTTTCCCATTCTCTCCCCCATCCCACTGTGGGAAGGGAGGAGTGAGCAAATGGCTGTGTAGTGTTTAGCTGACTGCCGGATTAAATCACAACAATCCTTTTGGCACACAATGTGCGGCTCAAAGGGCTGGAGATATTGACAAATCTGACCAGAGCGTGTTAAAACAAATTTGTTATAATCATTCATTACATTAGTTTAATAGTCACTGGTCACAATGTTGATTTATATTCTCTCAAAGTTGTTGCACTTGTTCTCAGAGCTGTGTTGTGTAACACCTTACTTGCAGTATGCATTCCCTGTTGCGCTGTTTATCATCTCTGGGAGCTGGGCCAAGATTATTGTTTTGCTGTACTTTGTAATACTGGTTAATGATATGATAAAATTGCTGTCTGTGAGACCAATCTGGTATCGACACTCATCACTGCTATCATCTCCATACTTCAGGAGCCATCTATTGGAAACTATTATTAATTACACTTCTTACTTTTTCTCCTCTGAGAGCAAATCCATGGGGGAGACACATTACTTCATCTTCCTCTTCTCCTCCGTACATTTTGAATTTCCTTGAGATGTTCAAAACAGCATGTTCATGTTGCCATGTCTCCTAAACATGTTTCTGGCCTTGTCTGATGTTAAACAACTATTTAAGAGATCTGCCCTGAGGTTGGATAGCTATTAGTGCCAGCATGTGTGGGATAGTATGGGCAAGTACTTAGGACAGTAGGCATCTCCACTGTTTTGGAACTTCACCCCTGAACAGGTGTAGAATCCTGAAAAACTGGTAAAATACTTGAAAATAGTATGCTGTCGCCCTGGCAATTCCAGAGAGACACAAATCACTGCAACATGCAATGTGCTCATGCCTACCACCCCTGTTCAACACTATTCAGTACTCTCAAGGGGAAGAGAAGGTTTCTGGATCTGGTGACAAAGCGACAAGCCTTCTGGCTACTCCAGCTCTGGTGACAGGCACTGCAGCTGAACCACAGAACCAGCCCATGCTGGTATCAGTCACCCCTGTACACAAGAAGAAATATTGGAAGTGGAAGTCAGCTCGTTTATTAAGGGATGAAGAAGCTTTTCCTACAAAGAAGCAGGAGGAAGAAGCATACTGCCCAGACAGTGAGGAGACAGACTACTCTGAAGCAGGGCCATTGCAAGAACAGGAGGAGGAAGAATTCTTCACTTTCCCCTGATGAAGGACTCGATGGGAAGGTTCCTCCTTCTCTTCCTTGAAGGGAGAGGAAGACCTCATAAATTAGAGGCTAACTACCCAATCCCTAATCCCTAAATGAGCTGGGAAATATGCAAATGGATTTCAGCTCTCATCTAGATAAGCATATTGTCATCTGTCTGCTCCAATGCTGGGATAACAGGACCAGTAGGCTGGAATTAGAGGTAAGGAAGCCAAGCAGCCAGAATCCGTCTCTAGGGAAGGGGGCATTGAGAAAGTGATTGGAAAAGGGGCACAAGTCCTCAGCCTCTGGAGGCAACTACTGTGAGGTGTGAAGGAAAGGAATCCCTTCAAAGAAGATGTTATATGTCACCTAGGCAAGTATAAAACCATGGAGAGAGGTATCCAGTACCTGAGGGAATTAGCTACACTCAAGGTGATTTATGATGAACTGAACATGTCATCACTACTATGGTTGCTAAATGCCAAGTCAACGGTATTACCCACAATGCTTTAAACTAGCTGGCCAGATGACTGGCAGAGCAATCAATATCATCACATCTGTTTTTGCCCTAGTCTTTCTCTTATATGTCACCTGAGAAGAAACTATGTGTGGTCTCAATATTAGAAAGGTATTTGAAGGCAGTTTTAAATACCTTTTGCAGAGTCACAGCATCGTTGAGGTTGGAAGGGACCTCTGCAGATCACCTAGTCCATCCCCCCTCCTCAAAGCAGGGTCATCTAGAGCAGATTGGTCAGGACCATGTCAAGGTCCCTCCGAATGGCAGCAAAACCATCTGGTGTATCAAGTACTCCTCGCAATTTTGCACTACCTGCAAACTCACTGAAGGTACACCCTGTCCCATCATCCATGTCATTAATGAAGTTGTTAAACAATATTGACCACAGTATGGACCCCCAGGGTACACTAGTGACTGGCTTCAGCTGCATTTCATGCTGCTGATCACAGCCCTCTGAGCCCAGTAGTTGAGATCACTTTCAATTCACCTCGCTTCATTGGTTGATCAATGAGGTTATTATGCAAGATAGTGTTCAAAGCCTTACTAAAGTTGAGATAAACACCCCCTCCCCCCAACTTCTCTCCCCTCCTCCACCAAGCCACTCATCTTATTGTAGAAGGTTACAAGGTTGGTCAGGCATGATTTCCCCTTGGCAAATACATGCTAACTACTCCCAACACCTCATTGTCCTTTCAATACTTCGAAATAGTATCAATGAGGATTTGCCCCACCACATTCTCAGGAATAAAGGTAAGGGTCTCCAGCCTGTGTTTCCCTGGATCCTGCTTCTTGTCCTTCTTGAAGACAGGACTGTCATTTGCTTTCTTATAGTCCTCAGTTACCTGCCCTGCTTGCCATGACCTTTGAAAGATAATTGAGAGTGGCCTAGCAATGACAATGGCCATTGGCCACATTACCCTCAGCGCTTGTGGGTGCATCCCATCAGCTCCCATGGACTTGTGTATGTCCAGTTTATTTAAATAGTCCCTAATATGGTCCTTCTCCACCAAGCAAAATTCTTCCTTGCTCCAGAACCTTGATGTATATTGGAAAACTCTAAGATTCATGTGGATTTTAAGGGTAGCAAGTGCAAAACTGCGATGCTATTGCAAAAGGAAATTATTCAATCCTTATGCATAAAAATCAGACGATAAGTTGGAGTTGAGAGGCAATTTCATTTTCATTTATGGTGCTGATGAGTCTCATATTGGACAACAGCAAAGAATCCTCATTTCAAAAAATGAGTCATTAAAATGCATGGAAGAGTCACAAAAATACCTCAGAGTTGGATAAGATGTCATCTTAGTTATTTAAACAGCAAAAAAAGGAGGGTTGAGAGATAACTTGATTACTGTGTTTATCTTTGCTGGGATCAAAAAGTAGGTATCACAGTGGTCTCCAATTTAGTGGAGAAAAAGTTCATAGGAACTAATATCTGGAAGACAAAACTGGACACATCTGAACTGGAGACAAGGCACAGCACTGAGCACAACCACTGAAATAAAGCTTTCAACAGGGTTTGTGAATAATCATCTTTAAATCAAATTTACTTTTTCCGAAATAATGTTTTTGTCAAAAATGTATTTGACTCAGTACAAGGGTAATATAATTAAATGCAGCGAGTTGTGGTATATCAGGACAGTTGTTCATTTCATAGTCCTGTCTGACTTAAAACTCTATAAAATAATTAATTTCCAAAGTTCTGAGAATGAGTTTGAAGGCCTAAAACAATGTAGGATGGCAAAAACAATGCTTGTGCTGGCTGGTGCCATACGCATGAAGAATACCAGTCAGGCTGAGGTATCTTTGGTCACTCTTGAGGCATGAACATGAAAATTAGATGGCAATTAAAAAACAGGTAGTGCATGAAAGATCAGAAAAAAACACAAGCTAGTAAAACATAAGCCAATTTTACCAGAAGGAGAAGAGATCCCACTAAACACTTGAACATTTTGGAACTCCTACTCAACAGTGGTTCAGTCTAGTTTTTGTACTAATGAAGTCACCATGGAATTATGTTCAATTTTGTCACCATTGGCTAGTTATTTCTGTATGTACCTTATTCTGCATTCTTAGCAATGCAGTGTTGACTATGGAGTTGATTTTATTCTAAATAAATTTTCCAGAATTATAAAATGCATTGTCATGTTTATTTTATTAATTACTTTTTGTTTCTTAAATGAGTTGCTATATACTGAGTGTATGTGTTGCATAGTTGTATAGGAGGTATAATTCATATGACATGAATATTTTGGGGAACTTAGTTTTGCATCTTTGTCCTGTTTCCACCACTACACACCTTAGTCCCATCTTGAGTCCATCTGTTGAAATGGTGTATTTGCTAAAGGTGATTTTAAAGTGAGACTTCTGAGAGGCACTTTTCTCATTAGGAGCAAAAAGAAAGAAGAAAGGAAGCTATGTTACAGAATTACTCAAAGAGTTTGAAGAACTCCAAAACAGTTCCAGAGGAATAAACGGAATATCCTGTTACAGTCCCTTTCTAACACACTTGTTGTTGTATTGCACTTGTAGGAGAAGCTACAGTTAGATTTGCCTCTTTGATGATGGAATAGCTCAAAAGGGCACAGCTCTTTTGACAGGTGAATAATGCTGAAGAGACACAATGTCAGTAAGACCCACATATGCAAATGTTTTTGGTTGTTCCACAAGATTCTGAAAGTCATTGAAATTGAAGTATAAAAGCATACCTTTTCCCTTCCTTCAGGAAAACAACATGTACATGTCTATAATAACACTTGTAAGCCTGGAGCCTGGTGCAATAATTTCACCACTAGTTGGCCTTTTTTTCATTTTTCCACACTGAATTCTCACCAGGTTTCCATGCACACTCCTATCTGATGCCCCATCACCTTGCGTTATTTTGACAATTTCACATTTTCTCAAACAATCATATCCTATTGGGAGGATCCCTTCACAATTCCACATCATAAAATTCTACTCTTATTATCTCTGTCTTCACAAAATTTTTCCCAAAAATAAAGTTGTATCCATTTCCTTATCTGCATCTGTCTTCTTATTTGCATCAAGATCCAGCTCTACTGCCACATGTTTCTCTCCTATTCCCTTTTCTGATTCATTTGTTAGAGTAGCACCATACAAAGTCAGGAGCTGAAATTACACCTCTAGGTTACAGAACAATTCTTCAAATATCCCCGAAATAGAAGCTGTTTGAAATTGGACTTCCCAAGTGTCAGTAAGATCATTAGTGGTACTCACATGCACATTACTTGCCCATCAAATTAACATGTGGAAAGCGAATTTCTGAGGCTGCTGTTTCACCATTCTCAAGTGGTACTCAACGTGTGTATGTGTACATATATGGAGTATTGGCAAAGGTATATATTGTCACTTTGTTGAAGAGATCTGATATTTACCTTCCGGGACAACAGAGAATTTATTCTCTTACTGACAAAGTAATCAATAAAATCTGTGATTTTGCTGTTGCTGCAAAGAATCCCGTTGACCTGCTCCAACCATGATGACTTGTGTTTGTAGGGTGATGGAGGAATACACAAGCTGCAGTGAAAATGTCACTGGGAAGGGCAACACCTGGATGTGGCCTTGGCCATGCTGCAGCTTACAAAGAGAACACTTATATACATACTTCTTATGTTATCTTCTTATTATCTGAGAAGATAATGGCAGGCTCTGGTCACGGTCACATACATTATCCTAATACATACTCAGCTAGTAGATCTGGCACACATAGACAGAAATCCTATCTACCCCCTCAGAGGCGAAGGGGAGGCAATCAGGGAAAATGGGGGATGCTGCCTCTTGCTCCCACATCCCTTATCGCAGGGTGATGCAGCTGAGGAATGAAGGAGTGCCAGGTGGCCACGGGTCATGTCGTGTGTTTTGCACTGCTGTGGTATGCATCTCCTGTTATGAACTGATTTGATGTTGTGCATTGGAGACTTAGTTTTACTGAATTCTAAGAGACTTTACCTACGATAAAAGTTTTGGGTGCAACAACGTGTTTCTCCTTCATTTCCCAAGCACATAACGCTATTTTTAGGGTACTCAGCCAATACACAACAAAATCAGATGTATGTGCAAAAAAAGAAGTATGTGCAGAACAGCTGAAAATATTTTTAATAGAAGAGGGAAAACTGTCCTTCTCTCACTTAGGCAAAAACAAAAGCCCACTTAGGATTTGTTATCAACATGACATGCATTTATTCCCATTTGAAATAGTGTGCATTTGGAAGACTTTAAAGCCGAAGCAGTCTGAGCCAAAACAAACAAATACAAACTATGTTAAGAATGTATATTTCTTCATTAATTAGTAAAACTTTGCCTAACTGGGGAAATGAAAGGAGGATTTGCTAGGGAAAATAATAATACAACACAGTGTGGCATCGTGATCTCATTACCAGAAATGGTTTCACTATTGCTTCATATTCAGTAGGTTCTGGAATACATTAGTATTGGAGACTGAAAGAAAGACAAACTACAGAAAAAATAAGCATAATACCACCTGTTAATGCAAAGGAGATTTCTTCATTACCTGGTGACTCAACAGTGTATTATGGACTGTAATATGTGTTAGTTATGGAGGTTGCCATTGAAAATGTGCACTCCCTGGCATCTCATTGACCATTTGCAATTCCACTCATATGAAGTATTCTGAGGTGTCACTTGCCAGCTAAAGGGAAAATTAGTCAAGCATGAAAAGAAACTAAACTATGAGGGGAAAACAAAAAAAGCAGATTGTTTCATGTGCCTATCCCCATCCCTCTCAATCAGAAAAAGCTTGCTAAGAAATGATACAAGCCAAAGAATATAACTGTACTGGGATCCACAGTCCATATGTTTGAACAATTTTTCAGTGTTAGTTAATCTATCTCAATCTATTGCTGGGATAGATCTACAAAAATATTGTGAGAGATGAATACTGTTCCTCACTATACTTGTCTTATTCTTCTGAAAATTGCAAAAATAATTTAAAGTAGTCCCTAGTTATACGTTTAAATCACTTCTATCCTCTGTAGATTACCAGATATAGGAAGAAAAAAAGTGGTGCAAGAGAAATATTTTTTTCTAGCATTTTACACAAAGCCAAATACAATCCATAGCTGTAAACCTGTAATAAATTCAGTGTGCAAAGCTAGATACTACAGTAAAAATCAGGAATCTCTTCCTGTTCTGCTATAACTCACCCATGACTCTAGTAAAAGAGGATCAGTGGACCTTTTTCTGGCTGTAGACCATTCTCTAAGAAGTGTCCACAGCTTTTCTTTAGTCTGGCACTTGTAACATTCAGCAGAATACCATCCAGTGCAACCATTTGCAGAGGCTGACCTTGAGGGCCATGGTCCTTATGGTCTCTTCTCCTTCCTCTTTGCCATTAACATGCAACATCTCAGTTCCTTTCACCTGTATGCTCCAGGAAAAGGATGATGGAACCTCTGTTCAAAGTTGTGTCACAGCAGGTGGTGGTGGCTGAAGGAGCTGGCTGTTGGTTGCTCACACGAGCAGTTAACCCAAACCCAGACAGCAGCAGGAAAGGTGACTTGGCATTTTGTTTGCTGGTGTAACTGAGATGAACTGGGTAGCAAATGGAGAGGGCCATATGGAAATTGAGAGTGAAACAGTGACAAGGAAAAAGGTCGAGAGAATATAAACACTGGGGGAATTGTGTGAATAACACTTTGAGACTACTTCAACAGCATTTGAAGCACCTGTGTGTTTGCTGCTTCCATATGGCAAAGCAGGGAGGTAACCTCACCAACATGATTTGTCCTGCAGCTCTGGAGATGCACACATTGATGACGGTAGGTATAGATATGCACATAAGAAGTGTTGGGCAAAAATGGCAGTAAGGGGATGAAACCAGGAGGGGAGAGTGGTGGTGTGCAGAAAAATATGCACTGAATTTGTATTGATGATAACATCAGTAGTCAAGACATTAAGCCTACTGAAGGTGTAAACAGCACCTGGCATTAATAGTGCATGTGTCCACACTAAGAAATTGGTGTCAGGGAGTGTTTCATGATCCTGAACTGAAATTGTCTACACTAGCAAGCTCCTAAAACTCCCCCTGTCCCTCTTTCAGGCTGAAACTGCTGCCTTCTCCCCAGCTGTTCCTAAGCCTTCTCCAGAGGGCAGGATCCAAACTCTCTCATCCTGTCTTCAGAGGAGAGGTGTTCAAGCCCTCTGACCATTTTTGTGGCTGTCCTCTGCACTCTCTCCACTAGGTCTATGTCCTTCTTGTGCTGGGCCCCCAGACCTGGATGCAGTACTCCAGGTGGGATCTCACAAGACTGGAGTAAAGGAGGAGAATCACCTCCCTTGACCTGCTGGCCACGGTCCTTCTGATGCAGCCTAGGATACAGTTGGCTTTCTGGGTTGCAAGTGCCTACTGCTGGCTGATGTCCAGCTTTTCATCCACTAGTACCCCCAAGTCCTTCTATGCAGGGCTGCTCTCAAATTGTGTTTCTTTGCTGAAAGGCTGGATCCTGCAGAATCCTATGGACACACAAATGTCTCAAGTATGTGGAACAGGTATTTGATCCTGTCCTTCTGTCCCTAGTCAGTCTGGCTACATCTGTACCAAATTTAGTGTATGAGTGATGTGAACACATCACGAATTACCCTATGCATACCACACCTCAACCTATTTACGTTGAATAGGGTGGAAACAAGTGCCAGGTTACACTATTGATTTGGGAGCCACACCTTACGATTACCTTCTCTTTGGGCTATGATTGTGAGGCATCCTCTGGTACTACATTTATGACACTGGTTTTATGTGCAACCTGGGATGACTTATTTAAACATTCTATGGCTGCATTTCTTCATCTCTAAATTGGGGACAATTCTTTCCTCATGAGATTGTTATGAAGCCACATTAATTAATGTTTATAAAGGACACAGAGGATATCCTGGGGTGAATGAGATAGATACATGAAAACCATTGTTATTATTCATAATAGGACAATACCTTTGGCTTGTATGTACATAGAGTATACACACTGACTCAGAATGAGTGAAGTTTGCCTAAACTATGTATAAGGGTGGGATTAGTTTTCTTTAGTCATCTAACACTTAAGTACCTCACCTAGTCACTGTCCTAGGTTCTTTATATTATTTTTAGAGACTAAAGACCTCAGGCGATGGCTTGTTTTATCTAAGGTTGGTAGCATGCATCTTCCTCTGCAAGTGTCTATTTCTCCCCACTGGCTATGAAATGTAGAGTAGTTCATAGAGGAGATGCAGGCACACAAAGCAAAGTGTGAATAATCACAGACTTACCATTTTGCTCAATCAATTACTGCTATGTTTTATTTATTCGTAAGATTGATATGGCTAAAATATCATTTATGTAAGATTATAATATGCATTGTACCCACCATATCCTTTAAATCAAGTTGGACAGCCGCCTAACAAAGATTATAAAAGTGTGTACCCAGCCCTATTATTGCACATGTGGGCTGTTATTACACTGTGCTGTTAGTGTACAGACATGACACTGGAGAATCACACGGAAACTCCAAGTTCTGCAGGCATGAGCTCAGGTTTCTTCGTTGAATGCATGGCAAGCCCTAACCATGGAAATCAAACACACAGAAAGAATCTATTTAAACTTAACATCAAAGCTGAGTTCACGTTTGGGGAAAGGAAAGGAAGAGTAGGAAGAGGTGAAGGAGGTGGAATCACCTCAGGTACCTATTTAAACAGCAGTAAGACCCGTGAATCATTATTATAGGTCACGATAGCTTTTTCTTGGCAGTCTCTACCCCTAAGTCAGAGTGTTTTGGAACTGCCAATACCCAACTTCTCTATAAGATATTTTTATCCAACCCTATGTTGCAAGTCCTCTATGGTAAGAGTTGTGTCCTTGCTGTAGGTGTGATGTCAAGCATACATATTCCAGGGTTTCTCATTGCTATGGCATTACAGATAAACCATTATTCTTTGCAATTAATATAATATTTTTTAAACCTCCTGTAATTCATACCTCTTACATACTGGATGTATTCCAGTCATGGATGAAATTCCATTCATACATGTACTATATATACAGAATATTCACATTTTAGGATATACTGAAAGCTATTCTGACATGTTTAATATGGTCATGCAAGAAAAAACCCTTTATGTTAATAGAGAATCATAACCCAAGTAGCAGTAAAAGATTATATATATGCTATACACGGTTTAGTGTTTGGTTCTCTAAATAAAGCAGTCTTGCAAATACTTCTGTGATGACGGCAAAAGGGACTCTGGCTGTATTGTTACTACTTTTATTGTTATTATTCACAGTACTGCAATTACTATACAGTAGCATATTTGTGATTATTATCACACTGGTACATTCACAAATATTCCTTTATAGTATGTCATATCTGTATTATTCATGAACGTGAGGAAATTTGGAATTATTAACATTAAGAGATCATAAATCATGTATGATGTGCTGCGAGATAGCATATACTGGAAGTATAGCTCAAGACATGTCACATTATAACCTGTGTTCTAGGGTACTTTTGCACACATCAGAAAAAGACAAGATACAGCTAGGAACAGATTTCATCTTTGCTGCCATACAGAAACTATTATGTCATTTTTGACACATTAATTACAGTAAACATGGAACAGACTACAATTTGCATCCCACCTAGCCACTTCACAAGTCACTAAGTTATCACACTTGAAACACTGGAAGTAATATTATAATTAACTGGATAGATACTTTAATTATATTGGTGATATTTTAAAAAACATAGGAATGGAGAACTCACTGTGCAAGAGTATTAAAATATTTAAGTAGTTGGTCAAATAACTCTCTTAAATATTAAAGTGGGTTTTTTTTCTAATCTTGAAACACTCATGAATTTCAAGAGCATTAGAGAAAACATGTCCAAATGTTAAACTGGTTGATTTCACAAACTTGCAACTCATTAACGTGACATGGATTCAGGATTCAATTCAAAAGGCAGAAATAGGATGCCATAAGAAAGAAAATAAAATGTGTAAACAATTAATATCCATCAACCTGGTATTATGAAATACAGATTTTGTCAGATAGGCTTGCTATTTGAAGATCAGAAGTCTGGTGGGTAAAGGTAATGGTACTAGTATATGAGATAAAGCTGCTGTAGGTACCTGAATTGCATGAGTTTACGACAAATATTAGAGATTTAAAAATTACTTCATTTAGAATAAATTATATGGATTAACAAGTAGTTAAATGACAGAACAGACAGGGTAATTGCAAATGGAACCATCAGCTGTAAGAAGTAAGACCTTTCCTAAGGTACTGTGGACACATCTGGCATCCACATCCCTAAAAAATACTGAAAACTTCCAAAAACACTGGTGAATGATATAACATCTGGAATATATGCCTAACAATAACAGTCAAAGTAAGACTAATCTGGTTTGCAATCCAAGAAAAAATCAAGACGCTACTAATTGAAGACCTGTGAATACCTACATAGAGAAGAGATTCCTGACAGTGGACTGATCTCTTCAATAGGGCAGGATAAAATAAAGTATAATGGGTAGTTAAAAGCTGCAATGGGACATCCAGATAAGAAAAAAAAAAAAAAATTAACAATAACAACTCATAAGTACTTAATTCAAAATAGAAAAGAAATGGAAATTCTTGTATGCCACAGAGATAAAAGATGTAACTTTCCTTTTGCTTTTCTTTGGAAAGTTAAATGGAGGTGATCTGGGAGGCAGCCAGTCTCGGCTGAAAAGAGAGCAGAGATGGTGACAGGAACCAAGATGGATGTTCCAGCTGCTTCTTGACACAATAACCAGCAGGTCTGAGGACCATGTCCACTGTGCTGCAGCTGCTGACCAGTTCTGGGCTGGCACTGGGTTATGCACATTGGCAGAATTCCCTGGTGCACTCCCTTAACCCTTGTGTCAGCAAAAGAGAGGAGATGGATCCTCTTATAATAAGATACTGTCCTACAGGGCATTGTCCTTTAGGTACTCATATTGTACTGTGCAAAATTGTAAACAATTTAGAAATATTATTTCCTACCCCATTATTTCCTTTCTCTACCTAAATAACCTCTGTGGAGTCTGAATAGTCCCCTGTACCTACAGATACCCTTCTAGAGCATGCTGGTATAATGAATGCTGATATATACTGTATGTATGAACAACTATTAACTTTTGGCTGAATGACAGAGATTTTCATGTTCAGAGTTAACTGTTCACTGTTACTTTTTTTTTTCTTGCCTAGTGTCTGATGTATGTTGTTATATTGCATTGCAGCAACTTTTGTTTTTCATTAATACACTTTAACAATAGATATTTTTAAAAGTTTGGGGAAAATACAGATAAATTGGGTCATCCATAGCTTCTCTAACATACTAAAAAATTTCTTAGATTAGCAAAGAAACTATTTTCATTCCCCAGAAGATTATGCTACCAAGTAGCTACAGTCTTAACATATTCCATTCCCTTTTTAATGTTTCAGACAGGGTTCTTTGGTGCTGACATAATGTTCTGAATGTTCTGTCACTTAAAGATGCCCATAAAACTGATTTCAAAGATAGATCAAATAGTCACAGATTGCTAGCAGCTAGGGCATTCTGTTGGGGACTTACCATTCATTGGCTTCTCCTGTTTTTACTTTCTATTCTGCCGTTGGTTTCTACCAGACACAGACTAACTTTGCTTGGACACTTTTACATTCTTACAATGAGTACAATGCTCTTGTTCCAGGAGCTACAGATTATATTCCAAACTAGACTAGAAGAATGGAATGGAATGGAATGGAATGGAATGGAATGGAATGGAATGGAATGGAATGGAATGGAATAGAATAGAATAGAATAGAATAGAATAGAATAGAATAGAATAGAATAGAATAGAATAGAATAGAATAGAATAGAATAGAATAGAATAGAATAGAATAGAATAGAATAGAATAGAATAGAATAGAATGTTTCAGTTGGAAGGGACCTCCAACAATTATCTAGTCCAGCTGCCAAATTCCTGTCCAGCATGAACAGCACTGTGATTGTGATCATTTCAGCTGCTGCCAGGTGCAGTTTGGCAACTCAGAAATTTAAAGTTAAATCAATGAGACACAGACAAAAAGAATAACATGAAACTGCTACATGCAGGCAAGGATGTACTTACATTTACTTCATAGTAATATCATCCTGCATTACCTAGCAGTTCATTAGGCTATGTTCTTAAGAACAAGTTTAAAAGTATTAACAATATATAGAAAGTTGTAAAAGTCTATGCAAGGGATGATGTGAAAAATACTACCATCAGTCTGCTCAGATTGGACCACTGTTGTTTACTAAAAGTGATGAAAATTAACATCTGGAGTTGAGGGAGGGGAGATTAACTTCTGGAGTTGAAGGCAAATCACAGAAGAACTTAGGTCGAAAGGGATCTTGAGATCATTTAGTCCAGTCCTAAGCTCAAACCTTGGACAACTCCGAAGACAGAGCAGATTGCTGAAGCCCTTTGGTTGGGTTCTGAATATCTTTTCCTTGTCTGCAACCCCTGCCCATTGCCTCTGATCCTTCCTCTGTGCACCTCTCAGGAGCATCTGCCTTTGTCTTCTCTGCACCGGCCCAGGGAGTAGCTGTAGACAGCAACAAGTTCTTCCTGAAGCCATCTCTTCTCTGGGCTGAGCAAGCCCAGCTCCCTCACTCTTTCCCTCTACATCACATGCTCCAGCCTCTGACCATCTTGGGGGTCCTCCAATGGGCTCAGTGTGTCCAAATCCTTCTTGTAATGAGGAGCCCAAAACTGCACACATCTTTGCAGATGCTGTTGCACAAATGACAAACAGAGAGAAGCATCATCTCCCTTGTCCTGCTGGCTATACTCTTACTACTGCAGCTCGGTATGTGTTTGACCACCTTTGCTGCCAAGGCAAACTGCTGACTCATGTTCAGCTTGTTGTCCAGAAGGACCCCCAGCTGTTTTCTGGCTCAGTCCCCACCATGTACTGTTGCATGGTGTTATTCCATCCCAGATGCATGACTGCCTTTTCCCTTGTTGAATTTCATAAAAGGTTTGTCAGCCCATTTCTCCAGCTTGTCAAGGTACCTCCAATGGCAGCTGTATCACACAGCACAATGACTGATCCTCCCAGTAGGATATCATCTATGAACCTGCGGAGGGCACACGCTGTTCCACTATCAGAGCCATGAATGGAGATGTAAAACAATATTGGTCCCAGCTGTGAATTTTTGAGGTATTTCAGATACAGAGCTATTGTTCTGTGTCCATGAGCACTTTTGTTACTATGATTTTTGGGCACATATTACAGTATCTGGTTGGTCTTTGCCACTTGACGACACTTTAATATTGCCTCTAATAGACAGATCCTCTTCTAGTCAGGCTTCCCGGGTTTTAGTTTTAAGCATCCTGCTCCATTACATAGATAAGACCTAAAATTTTGAGACAAGACCTGAGACAAAACAAACATTTGTGGCTAGATGCAGGGTTGATAAAATGTGCTCAGCAGATTAAATGTGTATAATTTGTGCACCTACTCATATGCAACAGCTGCCTTTTAAAAAGCACAACAGTTTAGGTTGTCACCTTTCCTTCTGGGAGTCTATTTAGCTGCCATGTAGAGTGATTCTTACCTTGGGGACAGGTGACTTCATTCCCACCAGAGCGTTGTAATCCTGGTAAAAACTTCTGAGTGTTAATTGCCTCTTGCACTAAGAATGGATGGCTCACAGGCCAACAGCAAGCCCAGCGCTGCAACACCCTGCAGCAGGCAGTGCGAATCCCAGCAGGAAGCG
Organism: Columba livia; assembly: GCF_036013475.1. Taxonomy (NCBI): domain Eukaryota; kingdom Metazoa; phylum Chordata; class Aves; order Columbiformes; family Columbidae; genus Columba; species Columba livia. The sequence continues at coordinate 35,075,565 of NC_088604.1, read as the reverse complement.
GGGTGCAGCCCTCCCTGGGGGTTTTCCCTGCCTATCCCCAGGCTGGAGAGATGGATGTGTGGCAATTTGGGCAATTTGGACCTTGTAGAAGGCAGTTTTGAGGTAATTTACAAGGTAATGGCTGTTCTTCTGATTTCAACAACTGAATATTCTTATTTTGTGTCATCTTTTTCTGCTCCTGTTGTTCTCTTAAAACACCATTGTGTTATACACGCACACAGCTACTACGAAAATTTCTGTTGAGAGCCCTGCCAACTAGAAAACTTTAGAGCAGCCACTACATGAAAATGTATAAGAAAATTCTTATGCATTTTGTGAGAAATTTGGAATCTCACTATACAGCGTTGGAAATGGTCTGCCTTATATGCATCTGTCTCGCCCACAATTTGCCCAGTGTCTCTTCTGGTTCTTTCAAAGTGAGGTCCTGGGGCTCATGCCCTAATTGATCATGCCTGAATATGGTGTTGGGAAAACTAGTGAACCATGCATTCATACTAGTGAGTGGACAAGACTTAGCTAGCTCAGGGCAGATCCCAACATTTTTGCTTGACTCCATTCCAAAAAGCTGGAGCTGTCATTGGTTTTCTCTAGGCTTGATGTCACCATACATAAAATGAAGTTGAAAATACCTGCTTATCTCAGTATGGTGTTATATGGTGAACCTGCTGTTTATAAAATCTATAACCCTGTGGCAAATACTTCCACGTGATCTCCTGGGGATAGGACAACACGAGCCTTTAATGAGGACTGGCTGTCCCTCAAGAGCACATGGATCCTACAGAATATCCCCCTGGCAGAATGAAAGGAGTGTGTGCCAGGTCACACCAGTTCAGAGGCCCGGGGGCTGACAAAGCCTTTATGTACGTCCTTTACCACAATTTTGTTCTTCTCACATCACACAGATAAAGGATATGCCCAGCACTGTCGTCACCACCCACACTCACGAAGTCACAGCTGGGGACAGCGTAATTAGCACACAGCTTTCGTAATCAGCAGCCCTCCACCTAGCTCTGCTGCTGCAAGCGGCCTCTGCAGGGGACTGTGCCCTACATTTCACGCCATTACTACAGCAGAAGCAAAGGTGCAAAATCATCCCTACAAAGAGCTTCACGCCTTCAGGAGGCTGACACACCCAGTGGAATGGGTGCAGCACCAGTGACACACACCTATGGAAAAGGCTGGATTTGGTAGTTAGCGACATGCTGCAGATCTGACTATACATGTTGCTGTCGTTTCAACATAGTGCCCTCAAAACATCAGCTGAGAGTTTGGCAGAGCCATGCTCCAGGATGTACACATCTGAAGCCCTCATTGCAAAAGCGTGCTCGCCACACCTCACAAATGATAGATGCTGTGACAGATATCACTGCAGATAGAAATCTTAGCTTTGTAAAAGTATATGAAACCATATAAGAAAAGTATCAGTAAAGCAGAACGAGACAGTATGCATACACATTTTTATCATCCTTATGTCCATGAAACACTAATTTTTAAAAGGATGCTGAAACACAGGTAAAGCTATGAACATATACCTGCTGGGTATATAGGAAATCTCATATAGTGCGTACACACATTAGCTTCTTGGTTAGGGTTAAATCTCCCACAGAGGAATCAGTTATAAATTAATATCTTGGAATAGGGTGGGGAAGCACTGGATTAATGGTTCCTCGTCTGGACCAGTATAGAACAGCAGTGGTGTAAGTTGGATACAGCCCAGCACTGCAGGCCAGCACTTCCAGTCACTGTCCAGATTTACAGTAAATGGGGTTAGTTCTACAGCTTAAAGCCTGTAAACAGAATGACCTGGAGTCAAACCATAGTTATATTTACTTGGGAATAAAACCTGATGTAGCTTGGGATAAAGCTGTACACCACTTCCCTGCTCTTCTTCTTGTGACTAAATTTTTGGGAAAAAAGACGGAGAAGAAATGTCAATATGTACGTAAAGTCCTGTGGAAAAAACGGTGTATTTACTTCACTAGGAATTCTCCCTGTTTGATCTGGTCCTTGAGCATTTAAGCCAGGATATTAAACATATTTTAATTCTGATATTTCAGATAGAGCCGCAGGAAAAATGGCTGAAATTCAAAACGTGAAGTTGGTATAAACCAGAAATCAATTTCAGTGCTGGTGCTTGCAGATGCAAGTGAGGTGTAACCTGGTGGAAACTTACATCAGAGGTAAGTTTTGGCCAAAGCCTGCACTGAGTATTAACAGCTCTGGATGCTTTCTGATGCATCATTCCAATATATTAGGTTTGGAAAAAGCCTGTTTTGATATAGTTGGATGTATGAAATGACAGATGGCATCTAGCAGACGGTTTAGAAGAAAAAAGAGCTGGATCTGTTTCAGATCCTATGGAAGACTCCCCGTGCAAAAGCTGTGTAATCCCTGTGTGCCTGACTTACCCCACCTCAAATTATGGAGTTAACAACATATTACATAATAAACAAAAAAAAAATTAATTAGTGCTGAAAGATACATTGTCAGGTTAAAAAAAATTATGGTTGTTTAAAAACAGCTTATTTTAAGCATGTATAGTATAAAGCTGCCTTAAACCAGCGTCTGTATTGAGGCAGATAGCAGTTGTACCATTGCATATGAATACACTTAATCCTGTACTTGTTGATTCAAAGATCAGAGAAGCTTTATTTTGCACAGCTAGCAGTCTTTATAGGGCATATTGGCTAGAAAGCTTTGGTGCAAGAAGCATATAAATTTGACAGACTGTGCAAGAAAATCCCATGTACTGCAAATTGATATGCTGATTTATTTCATAATTTTCCCTCTTAAAACATTAACGGAATCAAATGAAAAAATATGATAGTTCAATAGTTAAAGTAATAAAACCAGATGGATGCATATAATACTTTGCGTGCCTTCTTTAATAGTAAGTGAATAGATTTGTTCCTTACCGCATGGTGTAACATCTGAATCTTCTGTCAAATGCATTGATTCGAGCACTTTCATGGTTTCCCACCAGGAAAGTTCCTGGTTGTTGTGATTCTCTTTGTAGCATGGCAAAGTTCTTTCACTGCTGTTTTGTCTCTCAGTGAGCTGCCTTGAGAGATCACTGGCAGCAACACACAAAGCTCTGACTGCTTTCTTCTTCCTACACTTCATAAATATTATCCAACATACCTGTATTTCACTTTTTCCTTACAACAATCTCATTGCTAACCTGAAGCAAAACCTGAATGGGAATACTTCTGATTAGTGCAGAAGCATCTGCTCAGTCATTGAATTCATGAGTAAGTGCTCTTTCACATGCGTTACTAAATGCACTGATCATCTGGACTTTGTAACATTTCTATCACTATTTATTTGTGTCATGAAGAAGCAGAAAATGGCTTGAAATAGTTATGAAATGAGGTATCTCATGGGGTTTTTTTTTTGGTTTTGTTTGGGTCTTTTGTTTTGTTTTGTTTGGTTGGTTTTGTTTACTAAAAGGTCTGGAATACAGTTTATATATTGAATGGGAACTGGGAGGAGACCTTCCGTGGAGCAGGCTGTCCCACAACCTCCTGTTACCTTCTGCACCTTTCCTGAAGCACAGGCTCGCCTGCTGCCAGCACAAGCACCCTGGAGCACGGGACAAACAGCTGGAGCACAGCTGGGAATCCCTGAGTTCTTCTGGAGTCAGCTGCCACAGGCCTGCCCATCTGAGATGTCCAAGCTTTAGGAACATGTGGATTACTAAGAAGATGATGACAACACTGGCTAATTAATAGAAAACAATCATCTTTTTCTGACTACCATGCTGCAGATTTCCTCAGAGGCTGCTTTGATGCTATACCTTTGGATGCCTTCCTCCTTCTGCTCTCTTTAAGTAAAGACACAGGTCTTGGCTTTCTTAGAACCAGCACATCCTGCTGGGTGCAAAAACTTAGGAAACTAGCTGGAATGTGTTTGGAAGCCCTCAGACGTAGACTTACTTTTAAAAGCATGTCCACATGCCTACAGGCTGAAAGTTAAACTAATGAGAATAGGTTGTTGTAACCTCCATCACATTTTCAAAGCCAATGTCAAAGCACAAAAGAAGTTACTCTGGTTAGATTGTTGTTCTTCTCCCTGTTCTCCAAGCTCTGCAGCTCTGTTGTGGCTCTTCTCAAGGCTTAATCACTCTGTAAAATTATCTATGTACAATCATATTTTCAATACAAAGGGATTAATTGCAATCAAGAAAAGGTATCTAATCTGAAATAGATGAAACAGTACAACTAGATTATATTATTATTTTATAAACAATAATTACTGGTGTCAATTGTGCAAAAAAGCCTCAATAGAATAAATAAACTACCATTTTAATAAAGAAGTAAGCATATGTAGGCTGTAATATAAATAATAATTATTATGGATATGTATCATTATTGCTAATATATCTTGTTCCTTTTTGTTCTTTGATAGACTGCAGATCTTTACTTTTTGTGTTGGTGGCACTCTGCTTAGTTCACATCTTGCCTGACATCAAATGTGGCAGGGGAGTGCAATCCTTTGTTGTGTTGATTCATTCAGTGGCCCATTCTCTTTCAAACCTATGGCCAAGGCAAATGGCCATATACCAATCGGAGGATTATGACTCATTCTTCTGTTTTCTTTTTGATTTAAATGATAATGTTAAAAATGTCCTGAAGCCATGCTTTAGACAATGCCAACCACACATGGGGTTTCTAACTGCCCAACAATCCACTGCAGTGGTTTCACCTGAAGGAAGCACAGGAACCACAGCCAGCACTATGCTGTCTGCCAACTATTTGGGAAGCAGGCTGGCGTTCATGGTGCCCTACCCAGCGACAGATCCATTTCAGAGCTCTCACGGGACCTCCTGGCATGATCAGTGCCATCAAAATAAAATGTAATTCAGGTCAGTGCAATTCATGCAGAGTTTTCAGTGACTTTTCTCACATGAGAGAAGTAGCAGCTGTCCATACATGAGCATGCAGTAACCTTGCTTTGGCTCCAACTTCCAGGCAGCACTGGGTTGTTGGACTTCCCCCATCCATCTGGGCCTCCAGGGGTTGACATAGCTCCTCTTCCTTTTCCCAGTGCAGGTGATCCCTACTCCCAGACACCTGCTGGTTTACAAGCTCCAGGCACAGAGGCTCTGCTCACAGTGGCATAACTAGCCATGGCCAGTGTGCCTCTCCCATCCATAGGGCTGGGATGGTCCAGGAGCTGAGCAGAGGATGACTCACCCAGGAGGAGGAGTGCAAGCTGTGCTCACCAAGCGACAGCGAGTGACACAGGTGCTGGTGCACTGCGGGAGGAAAAGGCAGATACCATCTGATCTGCTGTCTGCCAGGAGAAAAGCTTGCAACGCGGGTGGAGCAGCTCCCCTCCTGTCCCTCAATGGGGAAACTGATGCCAAGGGTGTCATGCAGCCATCCACACTATGCAGATCATGGGAGAGGGACAGCAAGAGACAAGCTGGCAGGAGGAGATAAGAGGCAAAGGGTGTGAGGAGCAGCTGGTGCACCCACACCAGGCAGAGGGTTTCCTGGGGTTGAAACACAGGGTGCAGAATGGATGGACCAGGACTGCACCCACATCCCCGCAAGCCTTTGCCATGGGGGCCCTTCTCCTGCAGCCCCCAGCAATGGTCTGGGTGGAGAACTCTCTCTGCGCCCTGATGTGACCATAAAGGCTGTGGTCCAGGAGATGGAGAGGAGAGCGCACGAAAGGCACCACGGTGGCACTTGGAGGAGCCTGGGCAAGTTGCTGGTCAGGGAAATGCCACCAGGCGCTGCCAGTGGCGCTGAGGGACAGCGGGACCCTGTTGCGGCTGCTGTTTTTATCGGCTGCTGGTTTTGGCAGAGGCTCCTCGGGGCAGCCCGCTGAAATGCCGACGCCCCCACGCGAACACCCCGAGGCGAAGCGAGCGCCGCTCACGGCGGTGCCCGGCCTGTCCGTCAAGGCGGGGACGAGGGGGGGAAGAAAAAGCCAAACTGCTTCAAAGAGAAGATAAAAGAAATAAAAGTTGGCTGAAATATTTATTCCCTCTCCTGGTACAAACATTCCTATTTGAAAACAAAAGGCAAACTGAGATAATAAGCACTGCTTTTCCACCCGAGACGCCCGCTGAGGGAGGACAGGTGTCCCCTCGGCAGCGCCGTCCCGCACCTGCTCCCGCCGCGCCGCCCGCACTGCGCCTGCGCAGCCGGGCCGGGCGCCCCGCGGGCAGCCGCCGGCGGGCAGCGAGCCGGCCGTCACGTGGCGCGAGCGCACCGCACCGCACGGCGCGCGGGGGACGGTGCTGCGGAGCCGCGGCCGCCGCGCTGCACATCCCGCTTCCCAACCCCCCCGCCTTCCCCGCCTCCGCGCCGTCCGCCCTGCCCGCGGGGCGCGGGAGCCGGTGACGGGAGCGAGGCGGAGTCTGGAGGGAAGATACCCAGAGATAGAGATTTAAATCACATCCCCGGCTGTAGAAGGGGCAGCAGCAGCAGCAGCCGCCCCGGCGCAGAGGCACGGACGCACGCGCCGAGACAGGTTCGCCGGCTCCGCCGCTGCTGCTGCTGCTCACCATGGGTGCCGCCGCCGAGCCCCCCCGCGCCGTGGGCCTGGTGTCCAGCGTGGTGAACGACACCCTCGAGTTCTACCGCTGGACCTGGAGCATCCGAGGTAACGCGCCACAGAGCGGCCACCCCGGCACCGCCATCGCCGTGCCCGGCGCCCCCCGCCCGCGGTCACCGAGGCGCATTCGGTTCAAAATGGCTCCGTCTCCCGGGAGACGCGGCGCGGGGGCCGAGGCGGCGGGCGGACCTGGGAGCGCGGCGGGGGGTCCGGCCCCTCCGCAGCCGCTGCTCGTCCCGCTGGGTGTGCTTGGGCGCTGTGTTTATTTATCTGCCTTAATCCCGAGTAACGGCCCGCGGCGTGCGGGGCATCGCTTCGCGGCAAAGGTGAGGGTGTTCCCCGGGCGCCTGCGGGCTGGATGTAGCAAAACCTGCTCTCCGGAGCCGACCTTCCTCTGGCTCCCTCACCGCAGCGTGCCCGGGGCCGGCCGGCAATCGGATGTCGGAGGTAAGCGAAGCCCTCCGGTCATTCGTGCTTTGGCTTCTGCGGCAGGTGGGAGCCCTGTGGCAGCATCGCGTGGAGTTCAGCAAGCGAAATGAGGAAATGGTTGTTGCCATCAGTGCAGAAGCTTTTCGTTTTATATTAAGCGTGTACGGGTCGGTTCTTCTGTTTTCCATTTTCATTATGCTCCGTTTTTGCACTGACACCCCGTGGCTGCAGTGTGGAAGATGCTGAAGGAAGAGGAAAATATCTTGGAATATGGAGAAATGTGAAAAAGCAACTTTCACTGCTGGGACGGCAAATGGGATGGTAACTTGCTGCAATGACCAGTAGCCTTGGAAGTCTTGGTCAGCATGAATGGGTCTCTCTCTTTTGGTCAAATGAAACGAGCGGGGTAGAGTCCCAGCTTTCATAGTCGCTGTTGCGAGTAGCCTTGGGCAGTTGACAGAAGAATCGCTTCTCTGGATGTTTTCTTCATATTTAAGTTGCCCGTGCAGTGATGAGGTCAAGGCTATTTTGATTTAGACCTAGAAATACACAGAGCAAGACTCTGGAGTGAATGCAGCTATGGATGTATTTTGTGGCAGTAAAATAAGTGGGAATGTGGGGCCTTCATTACAGACAGGAAGCTCACTGCATCAGCAGTCTTTTCTTTTCCTCCCCCCTCCCTTCTGCCATCTGTCAGATAACAAATTAATCTTATGTTATAGATGGAGGGAGCTCACCTTTTTTTTTCCCCTCACAATTTGCCTTCCCAGTCTATCTTCTGTTTTTTTGCCATATTTTAAAAATTAAGCCTGTGTGCATATTTTTTTTATTCTGTATTTAAAACCTGCCAGAATACAAGATCAAATAAAAATGCTTGCAGCAGCACTGCATTGTAATCTACCAGTGTTAGCGCTCTTTCTCGGCCTCTTGCAACATACAATTGTTCATAGACTGACAGGTAGTGCATGAAAGAGATGCTGTTCTAGCCAGTCAATAGCATTTGCAGGTGGATATAAAAATAGATGTGGGTACAAAGTTGATATCCTTATGGGTTGCTTGATTTGTTTGGAAAAATACTTCAAGTTTTCATATATTTCCTAAGCTTCAAACATGTAATTTAAGTCTGTATGTAGACCATGTTTGTTGTAAGCAAAAATGATCAGAGGAAAAAAAAAAGAGGGATGAGAAGGCAAGTTTATGTAAGGAACGTAAAGCTAAGTAACGTACAGTAATACTGCATATAGAGCAAACTTTTGTTTCTTCCTCCTGTTCCTTTGGAGCATGTTAAGCAGTAGTAAGATGACATTGTGGTGCCATCTAAAGTATGCTTAAGTCTTTTACTAATGCAACATTTTTAATTTTTGCTCTAAGCTCAGTAGTATTGCTGTTAGCTCAGGATTCCACTATAAGGAAGTAATCAGATGAATTTTGCATAAGACATGGAGAGTTTCTTGTTCAGGGTTTGGATTTCAGTGGGTTCCAGCAAGGATAGTTTTGGATAAAGCCTAAGTCACGTCAAAAGCATGTTACTGATCTCGTTTATACCCAGTAGTATGTAAAACAAGGTCCTCTTGTAGTTTTTAGAGTTGGGTGTCCATGCGAAATGTAGTGTCACACAATGTAGTTACAGGGTAGCTCTGGATAAGAAATTGTCATTTATGAGGCAATGCTGCCTTGCGATTTAAAGAAGTCATGTCTTAATGCCTTAAGTTCCGCTTAAATACCTGCTCAGTTTGCTGCTTTTCTGCATGTGTTTTTTTCTAAGAAAAAAATAATGGTCTCCATTTGCCATCTCTTGAGTGAATATGTTAAAATCATTAATTCAGCACTGTTACGTGAATTCATGTACTTCACCTTTGAGTCAAGAACTATGGCAGTGATGTTGCTCAACAGAAAACACAAATTATGGTATGCAAGACCATTGCCTAACGTTCAATATCATTAAATGAAAAACTATACCACGCAGCAGAGTTGCTCAACAAATGATGCCATGCAATAGCGTTGCACAATAAATCATACAGAAACACTACTACACAGCAAAATTACACAATAAAATGTGAAGAAATTTTGTTCCCACTACTACTCCTACACAAAGACTTCTCATTCATATGAAATCGAATTTACTTATTCTCCGCCATTCTTGCTGCCATTTTTTTATTTGACACCCAAGTGTGTCATTAGCTCTGTTCTTAGTATTTGGCAGGACTGTCCTGCCAGTAGGTGTGTTTTTGTAATGCTACCCCAGACTCCTGTGATGGGACTTGTGTAGAGCTGTGCCAGAACATCCCACTGAGTCTTGTGCTGCTTTATTTTTGTGCTGTAAAGATTTGGGCTTTGTCCTCTCCTGCTCTGTGCTGCTTAGAAAGCATCTGGCCTTTTCTGAGACAAAAAAGAACCCCAAAAGGCTGAGTATATGGTGAGCCTAACTGGGCTTTTTTTCAACGATGTCACAATTTTTATAGCATTAAGCCTGCTAACTAAAGCTGGTTTGTGTTTGTTTGTTGTGTGGGTTTTTGTTTTTTAATCTTGTTTAATCTTGTATTTGAGAATAATAACAGTGTTTTGTGACCTTTTTCCCCCATATATATTATCAAATAAACTTTCAGCCTTCGCCTAATATGATTTTGCATGTAATTTTGTTGAAATACTACTTTTTTTTTTCCCCTCTCCTTCCTTGGCTATCTTTTTAGACCTCATGAAAATCTAAAATCCATTGTAATCATATATTCATGTAAAAAGACTGAAGGGAGGTAGTTTAGAAAGCCATGAACCTCAAGAAGAGGTAGAAAGGACAAAAACTTGGTCTTAGCAGTCATCAGGAGAAAGAAAAAAGGTAGTTGGGAGAACAGTTACTATCAGGAAAGATGATGTAGGAATTCTGTGCTATTATTTGTGTAAGGGCATGGGTCCAGTAACATGTAATATTAAGGATAGAGAGCTTCCTTCTTTCTCTCTGCTGGGGTAGCTGGTTGGGGTTAGATCTGCCAAGAAGGATTAAGGATATGATTAGATGACTGAGCAAGTGACTTAAAGGGAGGTTCCAGGCTGAGTCCAGGAGAACTATTAAGATTAATAACTCTGGACACAATCCACGAAATAAGAATGTGGAAATCTCAAAACACAGGTGAAGTTGGGCAGGTGGGGGGGTGGGATGTAGGAGACTGTGTCTCTAAAAGGAGATTTGTGAAACCCTGTATCAAAAAGATTTATTTTAGAGGAACTATTTCATTTGGATGTGTTGAGTGAAAGAATAGAAGGATTTATTGACTTTGGGTGAGAATGACTGTTCTTAGAGCTCAAAGTTAAAAGGAGGCAGGGCCATCCCAGGCCACGTGGAACTGCTTTGGAACAGCAACTATTTACAGCTGTTACAGTTAATAAGATTACAGACTTTTTCCATCAGGAGGAGAGAGGAGAAAGATGCAAACTTTCACTTTAGTGGTAAGGTAGTCTTCTGAGTAGCATCTAGTTTAGGAGCAATATCAGTTGTAGCTTTTATCAGTTGGGTCAGAAGTGTAAGGCAATGAGGATGGGAACAGCTGCTTGCCTTAAAAGTGATCAGTTGAAGCAGCTTTCATGGGAACTCAAATTGCCATAAACTTTTGCCAAGAAGATCCTGGAACTGAGTTTTAAATGTTCTGGAAGTTCAGGTTCAGTTTCTTTTTCAGTCCAGGGAACAGAACTGCAAGAAAATGTGTTTCATCTTCTTCCCTCCTTTCTGTCCCCGTGTAGAAACCAACTGTGGCCCAAGAATCGTGAATGTTTATGTTTGAGGGAGGTTTATTGGAGTGGTCAGCAGAGCAGTGGGATTGTCTGAGTGCAAGTAGTACCTTGTTGTATTTGTGCCAAAGCTGGAGGTAAGAAGAATCCCAATGAAAGTTCTTGAGAGAGTGACAATGAAGAGAGAATGAAGGGCGAGACGAAGGTTCATGAAGCCCGTTTCACAGAAACAAAGCAGAATGTGTTCCTAAGCTTTTGGAGGTCTGGCTGAGCAGCAGACTCAGTGATCTGGCATGATACTTGTCTTGTAGATACAATTTTCTTCTCAAGGGAGCAGGTTTTTTTTTTATCTGTGATCATGACTGTGTGAAACACAAGGATTAGACAGGAAGAAACACACCAGAAACTGGAGAAGCTGGTGTAGTTTGGTTTAGGTATCCTGTGGCAGAAACATGAATTAAAACCTGTGGCAGAAGCAACACTTGGAGAAGTTGATTATGGAAGTAAGGAATGTTAAAGGCTAGATTCTGAGAGTTTACTGTCAAACAAACTGAGCAATAGGAGCATCCCAATTTACTAGATTCATTTCATTAAGCGTCACATTTAACTGCCTGTCAGTGGAGGGAGGGACTTTATTAGTGAAGAAAAAACAGCTGTTGATATAGAAGACTATTTGCCGGATGTTTGAGGGAAATTCCCCCCATGTTTAATTGTGGAATTCAAAAGACAGATATTCAGAACAAAACAGATACCAAGCACCCTTGGAAATGGAAAAATCACTCAGAAAAGTGCATTACTGAGATGGAAACATGTGCTTAGAGATTTTGGATCACTAAGCTTCAAGAACTCAAGCCTGAGGGAAAAGTCTGAAAAAAAGTTGGCGCTGTGGATGAGGAGCTGAGTAGTGAGTGGAAGACTTCTCTTTCCTAAAGCAAAGGAGAAGGAGTTGTAGGTGTTCACCTCCAACTCTCAGCTCCAGCAGAAAGGTAAAACAGAAAATGCCTTCAAAGAGCACCAGCACAAATGTGATATGAACTTCCTTTTTGCTTCTGGAATATGTTCCAACAGAAGTGTTTGGACAAAATGGCAAGAAAGTGACTTCTGAAAATTCCTTTTAAGGCTGTGTAGGTAGCATGTCTTGAAATCTCTAGAGGAAATGTTACAAATGCTCTTAAAGCAGATTCCATGGAAAAAGGCTGGGAAACTGCTTTATACAGAATTTAACCAAGCTGATTGCATTACCTTATTACCTACTGCAGAAGGCGAAATGATCTTTAAAATTGTAGCATACCGTAAATGACTGTTGTGGAGTTTTCTGCAGATTGTTCATCCCAGCTAAGGCTGGATTGTCATTAATGAGGTGCAAATTGGCATGTGGTTCTGGAGCTACATACTGTATTGAGAGGTGAAGAATTCTTGAGCAGTTGAAATATCTGTGTCACGAAGCAGATGCATTCATCCTGGGGACTGCAGTGGCTATATAAATTGATTGAGTGTAGTGGCTGAAGTGTTCTTTGTAGGTAGCTGTCTCTAGTTGAAGAAACTTGACTAGAAGATGATCATGGTAGTCATTATTTATGCTGTGCTCAGGGTGAAGAGGCATGTAGCAGGGCTGTGGTTATAGCTATGGAAGACCAGAAGAGGTTCTATTTGAGGCAGCTATGCTATACTATCCAGGAAAGATTGTCAAAGGCTGGACAGTTGGTAGAGGAAGGTGTAGGAAACACAGGTTGTAGTTCCTTTTAAGGCCTTGTAGATCGGGAGCCATCAGGAGAGGGTGAGGCAAGATTCCACTTTTTCCTCTGCCAGTCCAGACAGGTTTTTGGAGTTACTTGATTCATATGGAAATGATTAAAGGGAGCACTTAGGTGAAAGGTGGATGAATGGAAAGGCTCCATGCAGACATGGAGAGAACTTTGGGAAGAAGAATTTGCTAGGATGCAACACTAGGCAGGGAAAGGCTGTGGTGTGTAAAGAGGTCTGTGAGGTAAGGCAAATGGGGCTAAACCTGAATGGCCTGAAAAATGGTAGCTAAATGAAAGTTCATGAAAGTTCATTTAGCTAAGAAGAATTGGCTATTAAAAAAAAAAAAAAAAAGTATAGCTTTGGCTCTTAAAGAGTGTTGGTATGAGTGGAGTGTGCCTGGAGCACAGGAGTTGGGACAGAGCGCTTTCAAGAGCAGATCTGATCCATGAGGTACGACTTCTCTGACTTGCCAACTGTTATATGACAGGGCTTTGCTTTCTCAGGCTGTATTTGAAAACAAAGTTGAGGCAGCCATTGCATTTCATAAGGAACTATTGTGTGTGGGACTGTCTGACTGACGTCTCCTCTAGGAAGATGTAGCTGAGGGAATACATAGTTTCTGGATCTTGTTTAGGTGGCAAGTGAGTACAACTGCATTCCATTTTGTCAAGACTCAGGTGCTTCTGAGCTTATGGACTTCACAGTCTTGTGGAATTTTAAGGACATAACTAAAAGCAGCTCTGAAATTCAGGCCTGCTGGGACTTAGATGTCAGCTCTGTGGGGATTTTCAGGACTGCATCCGAGACTGTAAGTAAAGCAATACGTAGCTCCAAGGCAAACCTGGAGATTAATTGAGTGCAACATGCTTTGTCTTAACTTTCATTGTGTATGCTTGGATCACAAGATAAACATGAGCTAGTTTACTGTCCTCTCATGGAAGGTGAGGGGGAATAAGCTACCTCAATTTTGCTCACATTTGCTACAAGTTAATGACATGCCCATGGGCATTAACTGGTCTTGGTTGTGTCAGGTTAACTCACTTATGTGCCTGCAACTCAACTCCTTTCTTTATGTACTTGAATAATTTCAGTGGTTTGATCTTTAACTCCCACCCCGGAGTGTTCTCTTTCTCTATGGCGTTGTGTCTGCTTGTATCATGAGATTCTTCCCTCCATCCATCCACACCCCCCATGTACTCTTCTGTTTCAGCATAATCATGGACTCTTGACTGTTTGATTTGTTTCTGTCATTTTCCCATTCCTCTCATCTCTTTCTGTAGTACCTCAAAAGTGTCTTCTTCCTGCTGTGTAACCCAAAATGCTTTCGTGTTTAGGTCAGATTTTCTTCTACTCTGTCTAATCTCAGTTTCAGTAGTCCATGAATTTTTGATCTAGAGTGAGAAACTGTATTGCAGAAGCTATTGGAGAAGCTTAGATTTGGAGGCCATGTGTTACCATGAATGCTAACATGACTGTAGAGGTGAAAAGACTTTTAGTTGTAGCGGTCATTATGGTATGACATTGTTTAGCTGCCAAACTCATGATTTTGCTGCTGTGTGCTTAGTCAGTGAAAGACACTCATTCAATTCATGATGTACTTGTGTTACGCTAACAGAAGACCTGCTGTACCTTACAACTGTAAGTTTTATTTCTGCCCGTGCACTTTGAAGAGCTAATATATTTCAATAACTCCTGTTTTGAGTAAAAACTACAAAAGAATTCCCACTGCATTCATACTTCTGTAGAACCAAACTGATGAGCAGCATCTTTGTGCTGATGCAAACAAACAAGAAAAAGGGGGTAGTTTATCAGATTTCTGTGCAGCTTCTCGCAAATGTTCTCTAATAGCTTTCTGGTATTATTTTTAGGTAGATTTGCTGTTGCTGATTTTCATACACGTTCACACACTGCATCTAGGAATCTCTAAATGTTCATCTATAGCCCCAGTAGTTATGAGATCAGTGATATAAGTTGTTTATATTTGCTGTGTAGTTAAGCATCAGTACCCTTCTGCTGTGTTAGCACGTTAGTCAGACATATATCAGTGCTGAACTTACTGTCCTGTGTACGCTGAGTATATAACACGTCTCTGTACAGTGGATAAGACCTTGCAGAGTTATTATTAAGCTGTTATTAATAATCCTTTGCGTTTTTCAAGGATGTTAACTCGTAACTGAGGGAATCTAAGAAAAAAATCTGTCTCGGAAGATTTATTCTTTGACATTATAAAATCATGAATCCTACTAGATGGACCAGTAGTCTAATCTGTTATTGCAACATTGAGTGTGCATAAATCCTAGGTTTGTATTATTGCTTACTGATACCCCTACAGCTTATTTTTGTAGTACCAAAACCTGCCACTTTTGCATGAAGTAATGACATCCAGTTTGAGCTCTCAGAAATACAGTTTTGGCTAAGACCAGAGAAGTTTGAATAAAAGTTTCCATAAAGAAAACAATGTAGAAGGAAAGCTTGTGTTTTATACAGCACTTTTATTTCTTTAGAAATACAGGGACATGGGCTGGATCATAGAGTTCTGCAAGTAGTTCATAAAATTGCATCCCATGGGTCAGTTTGGTGTTGGTTGGTTTTACGTGGGATTTTTTTGTTTGTTTTTGGTTTAGTGTTTGTGTGTGTTTGTTTGTTTTTTAACTTGTTTTCTTCATCTGTTTAACTTGTAATATTTAAGAAAAGGCATGCAGGTGTCACTGCTCAGGGAATGTATCTTGCTTTTGTGATGTTTGGAAAAATAAGATTTGACAAACAGAAGAATGCTGCATGCCTCAAGGGCTTACCATCTTGCAAATCTTGTGTAAGCTTCAATGAGGATTATATTTTTATTATTCCTTGAAGCAGAGTGTTTGCACTGTTCTCACAAAGAATCATAATCAACAGAGGAGGTAAATCAAAAATAATTGGAACAAGGCAATCTCTTAGACTTGAAAATCCTGAGACTTGATGGTGAGTTGATATGGCTCCTGAACTTCGTAATAATTCTGTTATTATGCTTAGCTTGAAGTAAGTGTATTCTGTAATTACTGTGTACAGGCACAAATGCAGTATGGTATTAGTGACTGAGTGATGAGAGGCTCAAGAAGACTAGAGTGCTAGTTGGAATAACAGGAATACTATTTAAAATATGTCTGAATTTTAACAACAAACTAGGATTAGGCATTCCTGTTACTTTAATGGGAGTTTATGAAGCACATGCATACTACACAGGTGTTCATTAGCTGCAGCAGATGCTCTTTTTAGCTTTATGGTATTTTGATTTTATGTTGCTCTATATAGGTTTAAAAAAGACTCAACAGTCAATTTCAAAGCCCCAAAATTTAAAACAATGCCACAGCTGGTTATAGGCAGTATCTCTTAGTCTGGTCTGTAGTCCTTTCGGGTTTGAAGAAGGCATATCTCTTTTCTGAGTGCAACAGGATTTGTACAGCTTTGTCTACAAACTTTTAAAATCTGTGGCTTTTGTTTTTCAGAGTATATGCTTTCATTATTGATTGTGCTTGAGGCTGAATATTATTATTATTATTGCATTTTAGCTTGGTGTTTCATAGCTTGCCATAGAATTTTAATGTCTCTTGTTCTCAGCCCAAACAAATTAGTTTGTTCTTAGCTAGTTAAAGCTTGAGGCTAGACAAAACACTTAACTCAGATACTTCCATTAGTTCTTGAAGATCAAAGTAAATATGTTTTCTCTGTACTGTTCTGTATTTAAATAAATTACCTAAATCAGGCCAGCTGTTGTGCTTTGTTGTGCCAGGTTTTGGGAATCTTTATCCATATACCATTGTGTGTATGTCATCCTTAGCTTTAGCAGTGACATACTCAACTCTTTGGGTTTTTTTGCCAATCATAACCAATAATATACTCACCTCTTTGTTTTTTTCCCAATCATAACTGCTACTGATGCTGTGATGTTATTGTGATAATACAGAATTCTTCTGTGAGAGAATATGGCAGGGACTTGATTGGTACAGTGACTTGATTGGTATAGTTAATTTTCCATGCCTAAGAGGTGCAAGTCTCATTTAAATGTTTGTAGAGTATCCAGAGAAGAGCCATGAAAATTATTAGAGGATTGGAAAATATGTCTTCAGATCAATGAAATAAGGTGTTTCTTTAAATCTAAAAAAAGCAGCTAGTGAGCGACCTGATAGCTGCTTATAACTACTCAAATGAGGAGGAAAAAAAATTGCTAAAAAAGCTGCGTATTCAGTCTAGCAGACAGAAGTGTCGCAAATTGGTTAAAATTTAATTAATTAATTTGGATTTAAGGAGCAAACTTATGCAGTGGGTCAGTTAACATTTTACAGCAAGCAGTTACGTGTTCTACTGGGTTCTGAGCCTCTGAAAAACATATCCTATAGTAAAATGGGAAATTCTTCTAAGGAAGATCTCTTAGCTAAAATGTGCATTAGGGGGAGCTTTATGGCCTTTGTTTTGTAGATTATACTAGATTGCAATGTTCCTGAGTTAGGTACAGGTATCTTTGACCCGATCAGTCTCCTTAGAAATACCCACAGTGCCAGACAACTGCAGGCATTGCCAAGTATGATAGGTGAGATAAAGGCGAGAAAGAAGCATAAACAGGATGCTCCTGGTGTCCCAGTCCTTTTGCTTTCCTGCAGCAGCTCTCTGCATAATCCCTCCTAGGAGGACATAGGCTCTTTTGATTGAAACAGGAGTGAGGCTACAGGCATGTTATTTTAGCTTGTGCACTAGCTTCAATCCTCTATCATAGGATTTCTCATAAAGAAACTTGATAAGCTGGGGTGATTGAGGATTAGAATGCAATATGCGCAATAAATAATCAATATCAGAGCAGACAAGTTAATTCAAGCACTAAAGACCTTTGAAAGAATCATTCTTTTTGGACCAAGAAAAATGCTCCATTAGAATTGTAATAAATAAGTGAATAGAAAATTTCAGCTCCTGTAGGTGTTCATCCAAAGGCCTCTCAATTTTTACTCTGCAATGTACTTCAACAGTCTTCAGTCTCAAGTTATGCAGCACATGCAGTGAGTCGTGTACTGTTCTATAGGCTAAGTTTATAGCTTCAGCTGTTGTTCTATTCGTGCATTTTGAGGTTTTAGTTAGTCAAAGACTGAGCTTTTTTTCTTGGAATCTCTACAAACTGGTAACAGTAAATGTACATTTAAGTGATTCTGATGCATTACTCCATTTAGTTTAAAAGCCTAGGGTCCAAACATACAGATGTTTATTCGAGTTCACTTTCAACTGAGCCAGTCTGCAGTGGTCATATAGGCAGAGAGAGCCTTGTATTCACTTGTAAGGATTTAAAGGACCAAGATGGTATTTTTCATACAAATGCAGAAAGATAACTATGTCGTGTAGACTATTAATCCATAACCAGAAAGAAAAAGGGAAGAGGGGCCACTAAAATACTGCAAAGGAAGTTAATGTGAAAGCTTAGTAAACATTTTAAGGTGCATGAAGTCATGTTTCTCAAATGTTTGCTTTATATGATATGTGTTTTCATTTTGTAATGTCCTTCAATTATAGTGCTAGTGGAGCTAACATGAAGTTCTTAGATAATTAAAACAGTGTAGTTCATAGAACAATACTCCAGTTAGATAATACTGGTTTGCCTTCCTTATATTGTGAAATTAGTATTTCACTTATTTAAAGAAATCTTGCTTGAGATTGGGCTTTGAGAGGACTTGTTAAAATAAACAGCATGATCTTCAGGGAGCTCTCACTGAAAGAACCACTTTTAAACAGTCACCATCATTTCTGCAGTGTCTTTAGAAATGTAATTGGACAGATGGATGTGCTGGATTGGCACTGTAAGTGTCTTTGCGCTGAGAATAGTATCAATAGCTATTAATAACTTCGAAAGGCTCTCCAGATAAATTAGTGAGTAGCAACCTTATAGCTGAGGAACACATATGTTGTTAAACTAAAAATAAAGTTTTACTAAGTATTGACTTTGAATCTAATACGAATGCAGGGAATTTCAGAATTTATGTATTTTAGTTATGAAATACTTCCCTCTAAAACTAGCATTAAAAACAGAGACAGTCACCATTGTATTGTTTCAAGATTTCTTCTAATGAATGCAAGAGCAACTGCGTTATGCATTTGCTCATTTTTAAAGTTTGTACTTCTTCAGGAAAGAAAAAATATAGATTATAGGCTCAGTAGCATGCAGGAAATCTAACTGTCTAAAATACTCTCTATTGGAAAGGAAATGCTGAACCACATTTAACAGAAGCATGGGCATATTAAAACACAGTATGTTTCACGGAAGTTTCTTGTGATTTTTATCTCTAGATCACCATCAGTGCAGCCTTATTTATTGAAATTCATCTTCGTTCATTTTCCATATTTCAGTATAGGTTAATTATGTCCTCTTTGGACATTACAAGGTAGGGTATTCGGTCCTTTTCACTGGTCCTGCTCTTGGTCTTGCTTTGGAGGAAGAAATCAGAGGGTTTTATGTGCGTATTTCCTGTTAATTGCCCCACATAAGGAATTAAATCCTGCAAGGGTAGGTGCCTGAAGGCAATTTCAGTTATTTTTATCTACTAAAAAATGTATACGTTCTTCTGTTTCTTCTCTTCTCCTTGAAATGTGAAACTTTAAAACGTATGTACACAAAGTGACAGGAAAACTTTGTTTGTATAAATATTTCACATTATTTCCTTACATAACAGTAGCTTTCTATTAGGAACGTGTTAGCAGATGCCTTATTCTATTCTGGATTCACCTTTATGATTGAGTGCAACTTCAAATGTTTGTTCTAAAACGTCTCTCACCTGACAATAAAAGCACTGTACTACAGGCTGTGCCATCACAATAGGCATTTTATTTGTGATCGAATTAGAATCTGGGTCTTAGGATTTGAAAGGCAAACACATTAATCCCCTGAAAGATTCAGTCAGTCTCTGTCAATTCCAATCAGGTAGAGGCATTGGTCATTTTGCTTCAAAGCAGTTGGAGGGATTTTTTAATTCAGGGGGCTAACCTTTTTATTTCAAGCTTATTTCATCGTTCAGGCAATGATGTACCTATTGCTTGTGAAGTACTTCAGGATTTAATGCACTCATATGTCCCATTAAGCAATCACATTTCTCTGTAATTTGCTGAAATAATTTGTGGTCATCAGCACTAGGTAGCAAGTAGGACACAAAATTGTGCTGTTTTAACTAAAAGAGGGTGGGAGGGTGTTGGAATAGCTTGGGTGGTTTGTCACTTAAGTAGATGACTTGAGAGTGAGTTTATCTTGGTTTGAAAGAGGGTATGTGGAAAGAAGCTCGGAACCAGGATCTGCACGTAACTGTCCATTTTCTGTGTAGAAGATGGACAAGCAGGCTTACCTGGTAAAGTGAAATGAAGTTGGTTTTGTAACGTAATACCTGTGCAACAAGAATGGTGTATGGAGCTGATTTAAAACTGAACAAGTTACTGTGCATTACCTACACAAGGTCTTGTGATGAAGCAGTTTCTAAATCTAGCAAGTTCTCAGATTAATAGTAGCATACTTTGTCATGCCACAGGATTAGTAAAAAATTATCATCCTCAGAATCTCCAAGATGCCCTGAAAATGAATGCAAGGTGGTGTTCTTAGCACAGGAGGGATTAGAATAAACTTTCTGACTATTGATATGCTTCTGTTTTGGCCAGGATGTACTCCAGAACTGAATCGCCTACTGTATTTGCTCTCATACAGGCATTTTGTGTTCAAAGTGTAATTAACTGTCCTAGCAGAGGTCAGACCCTCAAAAATCCCAATCAGATAGATTCCTTCGGCAATGTATTGTGTGGTCAGTATCAGTAAGCTGTGTTTTTAGTACAAATACTTTAGGACTTGTCTCTGAGATGTGGTGGCTCCCTGTGCAGAAAGCCTCTGCACAGGCAAAGTAACAGGCTGAAATCGTGATACAGGTATGGAAGTTTAGTGACAGCTGCCCAGGTGCTGTTATGTTGTTGTCAGAGTTAATTAAATTTATCCATTGGTTTTCTCCAGTTCTTCACTTAGTAGTATTTGTGGAAAGTAGGTGAAACAGTTGTTTACAGTCCTGATGCTTTCTTTTCACCCTCTAGTGAATCCTTGTTCTTCTCTTCAGAGGTCTTTGTCTCCTGCTACAAAAAGAAATCTGGAATAGGTCATGGTTCCTGTTTTCAGCAGTGGGTGGTAACATTCACCTCCTGGGTAAAAGTCAAATCTTCCTTCTTCACGTTTTTTTGTATTGTCATTTTAGCGTTCAGGATACTGTGGAAGGCTGGGTTAGAAAATAGAGGACATTCTGTAATATGTCTTTACCTCTTTATATTGCTTAGCTCAAGAAGGCTGGAAAAGCAGCCAGGTCTTTTGCCTTACCTGCTTTTCACTCTTTGCACACTTAAGTGTCTGAAGTGAGATGCAGATTTTATTAAAGCACGTCACACATTTTCTCAATTAAGTGGCACCTTTCTTCTCGCTTGGTGCAGATATGTCTTTGCTCATTACTTCATATTGGGTGGATGTTGTGGTTCTCAATTTCTCTTGTCTTTTAAATGGTATTATCTTTTATTTTAAAATTCAGATTGGTAGAGAAATTGCTGTTATAAAAAGAAGCAGGAACTGAAGTGTAAGGGAGACAGCAGCGTCATAATAGCAATGCAGCAGTGTGATTTCAGCTTCAATAAATAGCATTCTGTGAGGTCTGGCAAATGGGGCTGTTTCTTTACATTCCAAGACATTGTACTTACAGTATAAAGCAATTGTTCTCATGTTTGACAGAGAGTACATTATATTGTAATAGAAGTGTCTGTTCCAGGAACTTGCTGAAAAGTAAGAGGCAACTGTCTGCTCCCACTTTCTTGAGTTCTGTTTCACTGTCTGTTTCTCCAGTCAATCCCTCTGACTTTTTTGCCACTCCCCCCTGTTCTCCTTGCCCTGTCTTGCCCTTGGCTTCTGTTGGTGGCTGTGGTCACAACGCTGACTCCTGTCTTTCTGGCAGCATCAGCCTTGCTGGAGGTTTCCATGCATTAGGATGACTTCTCACTTCTGGTATGAACAGTCATAATGGAAGCAGCTAGGCTGGCTTCTTTTGCATTTCTTTTTAGGCTTCCTAGCATCTTACTTGCAATGTGCAGATCAAATATTGTTAAGTCAGCTGGAAGCAAGAAGAGTCAGGGCCATGCCCATTGTGTCTCTGTAGATCACAACATGTGGTGTTTGTTAGAATAGAGGGTCTCATGAAATCTGCTTCTAAAGTGAAGTTCTAATTTATGATCTTAAGGGCAACCAAGGAAACAAGAAAGAAGTGGAGGAGAAGTAATGGCATTGTTGTTCTATATTTCACTCATTGCATCAGAGCTCTTAATTTTTTAGATAAGTAGAGTTTTCTAACTTACCTGTTGGTTTGCCTGGGATCAGGAATGAATTTATGGTATAGGGTTTTTTTTTCACACTGTCTTCGGGTTACCAAGAAGAAAAACAGTTCTCTGAAATAAACTTGCACTCGAGGTAAGTCTGTGGGCAACTGCGTTGCTACTTGTGAGTTTGCCCACAAATGACTGAAAGCAGGTGGTTTAGATGTCTGAGCTTCCCAAGGAGCACTGTTGTGTGATTTCCATTTGAACTCCAACTGGTCTAAGCATCTGGAAAATAATCCAGTTAGTATCATAGAGCTGTGCAGTACCTGAAGTATCGATAGTTATGTAATAGTTGCCTTTTATCTATTGCTATAACTAGAGTTCAGCCTTCATATGGTGGGGGAAGGAAGCACCTGTGTAAGGATGTGTCACTGTAGCAGTGCCATCTTCTAATCCTAGATGTCACTGGTTCATCAGGCCAAGAGTGATTCTTTTTGTTTGGTTGGGTTGGGTTGGGTTTTTTGTTTGTTTTGTTGTTGTTTGTTTACAGATCCAGAACTTAATATAGCATATTCTGGGCACTAGAGTATGTGTGTCTCTGGATCCCATGAGTGACTGAAGTAGACTGTAAACAAAACCTTTGTCTCCCATTTTGCAGCACAGATTTCACTACCTAGAACCATCCCTTTAATCTCTTCTATTTAGTTGTTTTCCAGTGATGTTTGTATTCTGTCTGAAACATATGAGTCTGACCTACATCAAATAGCAAAAGTACTTGGTTAGCATCATACAACCTGTATAAAATTAATTGGAGGTGTTTTAGTACCCAATTGTAAACTAATAAAACCTATTAATTTTATCAGTATTTTGCCAGATTTGTGTATCTTTCATTTGTCATGTTGTAGAGTATTTTGTTATGTTGCCACTGCAGTCACTGTTCATCATAAGCAAAATTGTTTTCTGGGGGATTAGTGTGTTGGATTTGGGCTTATGTGATTCTGTTTGCTTTACTGTTTTGGATTGTAGAACAGGACAATGGAACTTGCATCACATAATGAATGTCTGTGTGAGGTAATGTGATAGAGTAGTGTGCTTTTTTTAAAACTATTTTCTTTAAACTTCCTAGAAAGAACGAGTGTATTGTGTTTCTACTATCGGATACATCTATTGCAGGAGAGAATAACACTTAACAAATGCAATGCTTAAAATTACAATGAAACGTATTTTGTTCAGATCTTGTTGACTCCTTCTGTTTGCTTCACCCTCCTCAGACAAACGTGTTGATGATTGGCCCTTGATGCAGTCTCCATTTCCAACACTGACTATAAGCACTATTTATCTCCTCACTGTCTGGCTGGGCCCCAAATGGATGAAGACAAGAGAGCCCTTCCAGTTACGTTTCCTGTTGGTTGTTTACAACTTTGGGATGGTTCTGCTCAACTTCTTCATTTTCAAAGAGGTGTGTATGCCCTCTCACAGGAGGGAATTCCTATTTAAGTCTGAGGCTGTCTACAGTTTGCAAAACGAAAATAATCTTACATATTCATCATGTCTATTGAGGGTGAATGTTTTGCACAGGCATTTAAAGCTGAGTTCACCTTTAATGTATTTCTGTAGCTAGGTATATTCTGTTTAAGAATAAATGCACTGAATGAGTCTATAGAAAGAATTTGTGTACTAGCTATTCCAAGTTCTTGTTAGACTTATGTTGGTCTAAACACTGGACAGATTAACTAAAAACCGTAGAGATTTAATACTTGTAACTGATTTTTTTTCCTTTTTAATAAATTTAATGGGTGTCAGAACACTTATTGTTAGAAATCGAGCTGTTTGATGCCTTCAGTGTGTTTATCATTTTTACAAATTCAGATGTCCATTGTATGTAGTGAGGAAAAGTTCTTGTCTGTAAATTATCTTTTAGAATAAGAATAAAAATGAACTGTATCTTTAAATAAAAGGACACATTTTTCTAATATTTGGTTTGCAAAGTTCTGAGAATGTTAATTTTAATAAATTTCAGTGCTGCTGCATTTCTCCCTTTTTAGGTTTTCTGTACAGAGGAAATGACTAGTAACAATGCAGTGGATCAGCTCTTTAGTAGTAGCTAAGTGGTATTACTTAACAGTTTGGTAATCATGATTCAAGGATAGCTGTCCAGAATACAGCTGATGCTAAGGAGTAGTTTACACTGCTGTGACTTTGCTCATCTGGATTGTCTTCTTCCAGGAAGTTATCTGATCATAAATTTGCAAAATCCATTTCCAAAAGTAAACAAGTGAACAGAGCAATTAAAATTACAGCATCGCAGAGCTCTTTTTTTTCTGTCTGGTCTGTTCTGTACTTGTGCCAGGAAAGCATGGCATGTCTGAGGATGATCTGCATCCCTAGAGCTTCTATAATAAAATCATTAACTGATTTCAGCAGTTTTTTTAAGACATGGTTCAGTAAAATGTTAGCCATCACACCCCAGTCATCATTTTGTCTAAATTGTTTCCTTGCAGTATTCAACTAAGTAGTAAAATACTCCAGGTATGACAGAATTTAATAATGACTCTCAAGGATAGTTGTGGGAATGGAAGAAATCCAATCATCTTGGCAGGTTAAAACTGAAACTCCTCTGAAATGAATTCTGCCATGTTTTTGCCGTGTTTGTCCTTCTCACTTATGAGCAAAACAAATTAAAGGAATAAGCTGAATTATACCAGACTTGTGGTCAATGATTTTTCAAACCTGTGTTGCTTATAATATATGTGTTCATATGGCATTTCCAAATCACTAAATTAATATAAAAATTAATGGGACTGCAAATATGCATTTGCTGCTGATAGGCTAAAAGCTCGTAACTCAAAACACAGAGGTTCTTGTTTTCTGCTATTTCAAATAGCAGGTTGTTATTCAATAGACGTTAGGACTATGGATATGTCGTTTACAAGAAGTGTCTTCTCTTGATCTTAGAGACTGATAGGAGGTAGGTGTTCAAGTTTCAGTTGTTCCCTTTAACAGGGCAACTTCTGCTTCAGTCTATGTGGGGTGTACAATACCAGTGTGCCACTGTTGTAATTTGCTTGAGCAATGTAATTGTTATGAGTAAAATTATACACAGATTGTGTTTTGTGAGTGACTGTGAAGTTTCCAGGTATTGCTGAGAACAGAATTTGAATGTTAAATTCCTTTAAATGTTGCTAAAATAATCATCCTGGTGGCAAGCTGTATTGTTCATCTGTGATAACTTATGTTAAAATGTTAAGTTCATTAAGTGGACTCAAATTCAGATTCAAATTAGGAGCAAATTTTGCCTAGAACATGCAGAAGTCCCAGATGGATCCCTTATTTTGCCACAAAACCTTGAATTTCTTATTCTACTTTGAAGCAGTCTAGTGAAGTCAGTTTACTGCCTTTTGCCAAGGGAGCCTTGGTCAAATTACCCAGCAGGTTGCAGGAGTGATCGGTTGGTTTCTGTAACAGTGTGGACTAAACTGTTCCCTGCTCTTCTCTGATACTATCAAATGTGCTCCTACCTGTGTGGGACCATGCTAGGGAGCAGTGGTGTTACAGCACCTTGTAAATGGACTTGGATGATGCAGTAGTAGTTCAATTTCTTTCCTAGAGTCATTTCTGTGGACAGTTCTTTCACTTCCCTACTTTAACAGATGTGTAGAAGTCAGTCCAGAATTTCAGAAGGTTTTATGTATTGGTTTTATCTGGATATCCTAGTGTTGTGTGCAAGATGAGATACCAAAGTAAACTTGAGTTCAGTTTAAATAAGATGAAAATCAGATTAGCAGTAAGAATAGTGAATGCCTACCAATGCTTATTTTGGAGATCTTTTTGTATCACCCGTCTTTACTTTTACAACTCACAATTTACAGGCTATGTCTGTTCCACTGCCGTCTTTTTTTATTCTTAACAGGGTGAGATTACCTGACTTTAAACAATCTTGGATCATAACATCAATGAATGTCAAGATTAGAATTTGAACCTTGTACAGCATTAAGCAAGTGTTCTTTTTTCCAAAGGGAACTTGCTCAAACGTCAGGTTTATCTCCTGTTCACGTTCTTGCAACATGCTTTATTTGGAGTGGCCCTACAGGAGCACTTCATGTGCTTTACGCTCTTTCTGTTGGCATGAAGCAGGAAACTTATCTTCATCCGGTTTCTCTCAACATGTTTCTCTCTAATCCATCATGGGAATAGCATTTCTGTCATTCATAGTGAAACAATTAGGTATTTCTGTCTCTGAAGCTAGAGCTGTCCGAGGGAATACTCATATTTTAATAGCTTAAGGTCACACTGGAATTCTTACTTATTTGTACAGGGCTCTAGTTATCTGGGCAGATACACGTGGGGAAAAAGTAGTACTTTCTTTTTAAGTTACAAGAAAAAAATAGCTACTGTGTAACAGAAGTTTGTTAGGACTAAATATTGGCTTACTTCAATAGTATTCTCAGGACTGATAAGGGTATTTTAAATATTTCTCTTCAGGTAAGTTTGATGTAGTAAGACATTTGCTGGTAATTGTTATGAACATATTTCATATAGTATCTTTCCCTTCATATATGACTTTAATATTTTCAGCTGTTTTTGTCATCAAGAGCTCGCGGTTACAGCTATGTCTGCCAGACTGTGGATTATTCAGATAATGTTTATGAAGTTAGGGTGAGTATTTCTTTTTTGTATTTGGATATGAATGTGTGTAACATATAGCACTACATGATCGTTTGAGTCTTGTCTGAAAACAGTGTTTCCAAAGTTCTGCTGTCAGCCATGAGTGTATCCCGCTATATTCTCACAGACCACTTCAGGTTTGAATATATTGCACGCAGCAGCTTTAATCAAAGTGCATCAGTGTATTTGCATTAACTTTCATCTGACTGCTACAAGTAAGGATAGTCTTGAATATACCATCCTTGGCTTCATCTGTGGTTGTAC
The DNA here is from genome assembly GCF_036013475.1 of Columba livia. Lineage (NCBI taxonomy): Eukaryota > Metazoa > Chordata > Aves > Columbiformes > Columbidae > Columba > Columba livia. The sequence continues at coordinate 35,048,838 of NC_088604.1, read as the reverse complement.
AATCCAAGATAAACTTCATATGCATACTTTGTTTCCTAGACCTTGCAGAAGTTTATGATACCAGGGTAACCACAGTAAAGTAGTATTTTAGCTAGATCAAAGCAAGGAAGATTTATCAGCATATAGTGTGGTTGCACTTCACTCCTACTGGTGAGGCAACTTTTTGTCTCCTTTACCCATGTTTGGCTTCATGAGGTCTTGCTGGCTTCTCGCAAATGTATTATCAGTACATTTCATTGTAGAAGCTTAGAATTCAAATGTGTGTTTTTTGGAAAGCATTCAAATTAAAGTAGAAGTGCAAACGCGTGTTAATTTTCGTAATGCTGTTGATTAGCTCATGTATTAAGCCTTATCTTCCAGCAGAGCTGACACTTGAAAATCTCTCAGCTGTTCTTGCAGGTTTCATCTACAGATTAGAACATGTTCCTGAAAATATAATTAAAGTGTGTTATAGTATAAATACATTTAATATTTATAACACATGTCAAAAAATGGCTGTCTGCAAGGTGGCTGTTCATGTGTAGTATTATTCAGAAACTTGTGCACGCGACAGGGGTGGTAGTGAAAAGGATGCATTTGAGTCTTACACCTTATGTGTAACAGCTGATATTGCAGAACAACTGTGTGTAGATTTTTATTTGCCTTATAATAGTTGCCTATTTTTTACCTTTCCCCATGCTGTGCACTCACTATTTAAGTCACTAGAATAATTCCGTTAATAATTTTGTTTAAAAACAGAATCTAGCTAAGTGTGACAAATGCTTGACAGGGTTTTTTCAATAGATAAGCAAAATAGAATGCCTTTGTACTCAGCTGGATGACACTGAGGTCTGGAATGGCATATATGGTAGGAATTTTTATATTAATGAAGTACAAGTGCTAACGACTTTTAGCATGCAAAAATTCTATTTCATAGCCTCACTTTTGGGTGCACTTGTTTGTGGAAGGCTGTGAAGGGGTCAGACCTACTCAAAAGAGTTCTCTTCTGTTCATTATGACAAACAAAGTATTATTATACAATGAAACAAAGACAAAATTACCTGCCTTATTGCATATGATATCTCCAGAAAAGAAATGTTGCTCTAGCAGTATTTACTCTTTGGATTTCCTGATTTATTTTTTTTTTTTTTAAGTTTTTGCAAACTTCTTGATTTGCATAAACTTTATTTCTAAAGTTTTAAATTGTAATATGTTCAGTTTGCAACTGAGTTGAGGAAGCATGGAAAATGGAGTTCTCTCAAGTTCTTGCAGCAACTGTATAGTATGTTATCAGTCAAGACCCTTATCTTGATTGATATCTGGTAGTTTTTGTGAATGAGTTCTCAATTTAGGTAAGTGACAAGTAGAAAACTACACTTGCAGTAAGTGTGCTTTATGTAACTAAAGAGTCGAGGATACATTTCTGGCCTGCTTTACAGCATATTGTGTTCTGCATTTAGAAAGGTATGTTTTGGGGTTTTGACACTGTGGGACAAAAAATAAAACCACCACAAAACAAAAAACAACAACAAACAAACCCAGACCTCCTCAAGATTCCTTTCACTATAATTTTTGTAATACAAGCCTGCAAAAGCAATTTTAAAATGTAAGTATGTGTCAGCTTCTTTTTGCAGTTTTGAGTTTAGAGTTGATAAACCTTGTAGCACATCTGTCACACCCTTTTAATAGCTCTAGATACTAAATATCTAGTATCTATTGGCACAGGGTTTTCTCTGAAGAGGAATACTGTACTGCAACAGTAGAATTAATTACAAATGCAATAACTTTATTTGTAAGAGAATGAGTAAATAAATTCTGTTATTAGTCAGATAAAGGAGGCTGGGACGATCTCACATAAAAGGAGCGCTGAGCCCAGAAGGCATTATGGAACATGCTCTGGAAAGCCACAGCTTCATGTATGACTTCATTGTGGGGCTTAGAAAGCTGGAACAAATATTGAGAAACATGAAACTAGTTGCATGTGGTAGTCTAAATGGCAGTATAGAAGCCCCGGTATGAACATTGTTTCTGTCTTTTTGGGAATGTGATGCTATGATGTTGCCACTTAATGGCACTTTTTAAGCAAAGCTCTTGCTCAAAATGAGGGGTTAAGAAACCTCAAGAACTCCTCAAGGGAGTACAGAGAGGTGGTAACCAGTTTAAAAAATAAATAAATGTGTGTGTGTGTGTGTATATATATATATGTGTGTGTGTGTATATATATACGTATGTGTATATGTATATGTGTATATATATATATATATATATATATAAAGTTTGGCTCTCCCAGGTGCCAGAGAATGTCTTTCCTTTCTTCTTTAACCCACATCATATATCAAGACAATAAGCCAATGATTTCAAGGGGACAGTGTAAGGGCATGTGTTGGCACTTCCTCTGTATCGTCTGGCAACACCAGCAATCTGTAACTCACAGACTTCTTAAGTCAGACAAAGCCTCTTTGTTTTGCGAGCTTTGGGGGTTATTCTTCCATTAATTTGTCTTTATGTTTTCTTCAACTTCTATCAAGCTTCTGGCTTTCACTGACAATTCTGTAGGTAGTTTACACACAGTATGAAATTGGTCCTACTTACTGTTTTGAACCTACCTACACCTGTTAATCTTGTTCTACTTAGGCAATGGACGATTGGAGCAAGCAGGGATAGAAATTATATTCCACAGTTGCAGAAATACTTGCAAAAATAAACTCCTTTCTAAAAGAATTCTGGGGGAAGTATGTAGCCACCTTACTGACTGCTGGCAGGAAGCTGAGGAGAGTGGTTTGTAATTGGTTATATTAACAAAAAAAACCAAACATAGTAACAGACAACCAGAATGGGTCTTAGGGAAGAAATCCCCAAGAAGGGATTTGAGGGACCAGAAGCTGCATCTTGGAATAACTTTTTCAGTTATAGTTTATGAGTCCAAATAATAAATGCAAAGGGCCATGGTCTTAAATCCATGCTTTGGAGTACTCTTTTATTTGGAGTGAACAATTTCCTAAACTACCTAACTTAAGACACGATAGTGTCTGTGAGTAGTCACCCCTCTGATTACATTTGTGTGTCCTTGTTTCCCAGGCCCAGGTTAATTTATTTTATTAGCATTTCTGAAGAGCTGAGAATTAGGAATCTGGGGCTGTGTGAATTAGTTAGTTCCTAGTTTTAAATGTGCTGATTGTAATCATAAAGCTGAGCTATGGTTGTCTTCTGTATTGTAATTGTAATCTGCATTGTTTGTATTTATGTCTAGAGCTTGAGCAGCCTCCTCTTAGGTAATAAATGTAATAATTTACTTTAAAATCCTGTGAAAGGGAACTTGACTTAACAAAATAGACTTGATGGTCCTGTAAACAAAATTCTGTATCTGAAGCAGGGAAGATTTCTCTTTAAAGCCACTTTAATTTTTCATGTTACTTAGTGTCTTCTAAGAAGTACCTGTTCCTTCAGACTCCTTAATGAATAACTGTCTCCAACCTGAAATGAGGAAGGAGGGTGCAGGAATGAAGTCCCATGTTAAAACAGCCCTCAGTTCAAAACACCCTGCAGCAGGCAGAGGTCATGCAGCTGGAGCTCTTATTGACCCCCCTTAATCCTGGGCTGTAATGTAATCTTTCTGTGCTGTCTGGTGTTTCAACAGACTTAAATTGGTACACATAAAAATTGCCAGAAAAGGTATGGTTGTGACTAATGTTATTCACTTCAGGTATATGCCTTTTTAATGCATATTTTCTTTTAAGCTAAATCTTTCATGCTGTATCCAAAGAATGACCACAGGTCAGGTCCAAAGTTCTGGTGCTTTGCAGAAGTTGCTTAACAGTAGCCATCTGCTCCCATCATAGCTTACATATTGGTGCGTTGTTCTACTTTTTTTCTGTCCTCTGTTACTGATTGCATGGATGGCCTTGGGCAAATGACTTAACATATGTTTCATTTTTTTCTGCATCTATAATCTAATGATCAAAACATTTGCCTAAGTCATTGGGAGCGCTGAAACATGTCATCAGTACATGAAACCTAGTCAGGTTTGAGAACAAACTTAGTAAAGGTTGATGATAGCAAGAGGGCAGAAGAGCTGTCAGGGAAAAAAAATCACAGGAACACAAAAATCAGCAGGTATAATCCTGCAAAGAAATTGAGGCTATTTTTGTTCTTAAGTGATAGAAGCATTTTGATCAAAAGTTCAACTGATTTTGATCCATGGGCTGTAATTGCTTTCTGTGCAAGGTAGGTAGAATTCAAAAGAACGAGGTGTGTTAAATGACTTGTCCAGGTATGTATAGTGAACCTGTGGCATCTTGAGCCTAAAAACAAGGTTTTTTGTTGGATTTTTGTCTGCTTACATTTTGCTCTATGTCATACAGGCAATTGGCTATTTGCTTATTGGCTATTTGGCTTATTGTTCCACTGTTTCTTTAGCAAAATGCATGTCAGCTTTGTAAGAGATTTTATGGTAGTTTGCTTGTAATTGACTTATGGATGATTTAAAAGTTTCTCAAAAGGAAGTAAGAGCTTGAGTATTGTAGTGCTGGCTTGTCATTCTGTGGATACAGTCCAAAGTGTTTATTGTTAACTCATAAGATGAAAGAATGCTTATCTTAATTTATTTAAGAGATGCAGCTTTAGCAAAGATCTGTAAAAGATGCTGAACTGTTATGCTAATCCCTGGGTGTGAGACAAAACCTTGATGTGGGTGTTATTAAACACTTGATTACCTGTCCCAGAGGCAGAACTGTACTGGATATTGAGCAACGCATATGTATTGATGGTTCTTGCAGCTTGACTGTGTGTCTGGGAACTTCAAGATCTGTGGGAGTCGCTTTCTGTCATTAAGCCTCTCTCCAACTTTGACAGATATTAGTATCTTTTTATATACAATTGACAAAATCTGTCTTCTCTTCCTGAGAACTGAAGTAGGCTAAATCGCTTCGAGGGAATGAGAAGGGTGTTCATTAATGGATGCATAGAAGCCTGCAGTTTGGCAACAGCAAGCTGTGCTGTCCCTCTGGGACACTGCAGAGTCTGCAATGCAGATCTGCGGCACTCTTCTGCTCCCATGCTGCTTTTTTGCTTCTGCTGTAATCTCTCCTAAAATGTTCACCGGTACAATTATGACTGTGACAAACTTATTCTGAGGAGAGATGCGTTCTTTTCCTGCTGGTTTGGGGACACAGAGGAAAACCCCATGCAGGGCTGTAGCGTTGCTCTGTACTGCTTGTTCTCTTGATTCCCCTTTCTTTTACTAGCCTAACAGTGTGTGTGTATTTAGGAAGGGAAGCTACTGCTCTCTTAAATTTTTCTCTTCTGTCTCCCCTGGGTACTGAGGGGGTGGTGGAGTAATTTCACACCATGTTAAGGTAAGAAGACTGATTTGCCATCAGATGAGTCCTGAAAGACCAGGTGAACTTCTTCTTACAAATAGGTGTGTTGTGATATTGCCAGCTTTCCTTGCTGGCGGTGCCATTTCCAACTTTCCTTTTATTTTTTTATTTTAAATTCTCTGTGTGAGTCACCATCTGGGATATGTTCTGGTCCCACCCTTGCATAACAAGCTAGATGACTTATGATGCCAGAAACTAGACTTGTTGCTGTGCTTTGGGACCTGGAAGGGAGCACCTGCCACCACCATACTCCCATATTACGGTATTAGCAAATTGCTGCACAGAGCTTCTGAGCTTTTCCTGGTAAAACAATATCCTGATTTCAGCAGAAAGCCATGTTTATGTTGCATCTTGGGCAAGATTCACTGCGATGGGTGGATTAGAAAAATAATTTTGGGTGTGTAGCACTGCCTTGTTGGATAGATGGGTTATATCTCTGCAGCTTTTGTGGCTCCCGTGGTGTCATTTCTTCTCTTTCCTGAATGGTACAGAGCCAGTGGGGGAACACTGCTTTCCAGAGGGGGTTTCTGAGCAGGCCAGAAGAAGCTGAGAGGTGTGAAATCCGTACTGCACCTAGCTTGTAAGAGTGATTTGGTATCTTCCCACTCATATGCCCATGCTACTGAAAGAACCTTATGTTAAGGCTTCGACCTTTGCACCTTCATTTTATCGTAATGTTCTTGCCTCATTGTTCTAACCACATCAAAGTGTTGCCTCCTTAGTATGGGAAGCCCTGTAGTAGTCTTCTCCTGCAAAGCTTAGGATAGAGAACGAGGACACAAGCTCTGTGTTTAACTGGTAAGTTGTTCAGAGGTGGCGCAGCTTTTAATTATGTTAGCTCTTTTTTACAGTTGTGATTTGTGAGCAGCAGACTCAGAGTAATATTTATATGTCCAGAATAGAGAAATGAACTAGTGTTTTTGTTGTTGTTCCCATATCTTCAGATGTTTCATGACTACCTCAACATTTAGCAGGATTTGGGGAAGGAAGAGGTATCCTTCTCTTGCAGCAGAGGACCTTGTTCCATTTAGCTTGGAATCACTAAAACTTCTGTTTTTTTTTTTCATTGCAGATAGCTGCTGCATTATGGTGGTATTATGTCTCTAAAGGAATTGAATATTTGGATACAGTATTCTTCATCTTGAGGAAGAAATTTAACCAAATCAGTTTCCTTCACGTCTATCACCATTTCACCATGTTTACCTTGTGGTGGATTGGTATTAAGTGGGTTGCCGGTGGCCAAGGTGAGTTCCCTTCCTCCCATACCTTTTTGACTGGACACAAGGGACAATGGTTATTGTTTGGGAGCAATGGAAAAAAGTTTTTGTAGACTTAACATTATAATATACAAGACTGTTTAAATAGCACTGAAGCAGTGCCATAGCTTAGTGATACAGTCTTCCTCTGTGGGAAATGTGGGGGAGGAAAAGATAACAGGGCAATAATCTAATGAATTGCAAAACCTTTTTTTTTTTTTTTTTATTTCATGGGCATCAATTGCAAGCCTGAAGTTCTGTTTTCAAAATTACCCTTGTTCTGTATGAAATAGACAGATGAATGCGTCTTGCCTAACTTTAATTTTTGCAGATACAGAGAACTGCAAAATCTAATTACATGCCACAATCTGTGTGCAAATGTAATGGAGTTAATGGGAGCATTATTTTGTCATTGCATCTGAGTTTTGGGTTTGCTTTCTTTTTTGTAAAGAGGCATGTATAAAATTCTGAAACCTTCCCCTGAAGGTGAGCCAATGAATCTGTCAATTAACTTTTAAAACCTATTCATAATGACACAAGTCTATAATTCATTATCAACCTTTTTTTTTCTTGTTTCCTTTCCAAAGCCCCCATCAAATAATTTTGTTTCATTGTACTTAACAAATCCTTGCCTGCATTATACCCTTGTTCCTGTTGCTTTGCCTCATCTCTCTCAAATTATAAGCTCTACAGAGCTGAGAGTTCAGGGAAAATACCTTTTTGTTTGTACTTTGCTTTGTAGGCTTAAGACACTGAAAGTATAACATATAGTAATTGCCACACCAAACTGTAGATATCTTGTACTGAGCAGTTACTTGTATTCAAAAGAAGAAATATTTAAAATTCGTATCTCTGACTATCCTTGAATTTCTTCCAAGTAATCTGCAGGATGCAGGTACTCAACCAGCCTTTTCCTGATCTTTATCAGCCACTGCACCCATAAAATAAGTTTATTGAAGACTGGTTGCTTACTTGTAACCTTACTTAGAAATTCCCTGGATATCTCAAAATGCCCTATCCCTTGTTGTCTTTTCAGACCTTTTGTGCTGAATATCAGCAGTTTTCAATACAACAGTTGCAACTATTTCCAAATTTATTTCAAGTTTTGGTGTTGTAACACTGCCTCTTAGTTTCTAACCCCTGCAAAAGGAAAAGCAGTGGCTGCTCTTCTGCATTTATGTAAAGCAACTGCATAAATACGGACAGATCTGTGTTCTTCTGTTTTCTAGTTGACAACACGTTGCTTACATACACAGATCTGTTATAAACTAGACCCTGTTATAGCAGGGTCTAGACTACATGGGTATCTGAGCTGCCTGATGTCAGCAGCTATTGTCTGTGTTGCCCCAATCTTACATGTCAGAGCCTTTTTAAGCTTCTCTGGCAGTGTAAGAATAACTTAACAAGATATGATTTGTTTCTGCTAAATGATTGTTAATCTGGACAGAGCAAAGAGATCTTAATGCAAATGAGAACAGTCGTCTTTGTTTCCAGCATGGATGGTTCTGGAAGAAGTTATACCATACATTTATATATTGAAGAATGCTGGATAATTTAAGTCATGAATAAGGAAACTAAGGATGAGCAATTTAGACAAAGTCACTTGGCAATGCCCTTAAATGTCTTATAACCACAAGTGAAGTTTTGCTTTGTAAGATTTCTTTTTGGCCTATTTAAGCAGACTTATGCATGAGTTTCTTGACTTCTCACTGAGTAGTGAAACTACTACATCTAAATACACTTCAAAAGATTTAAATTCAGAATTCGATACTTTATACTTGTCAAATAGAGCTTTCAATAATCCTTTAGCAAAGCAATTGCACTTATACTACAGTAACTAGTGTGGAATCTGTTATTTATGTCTGTTCAACAAATATCTTATTAAAAGCTTTTACTTAAGTAGTTCTGTGAAAGATGTGATGTAATACTTGCATGAATGGTTATTTGTATCAGCACGTGTTGGCAATCAGGTCTATACTATTGAATATTTCAAAGATGAAATCCTGGCATGTCCTACACTTTATAACTTTTACTATCACATGAATAATACTAGAAAAGACTTCTCCCATTTTTTTTTTTAATTACATTACAATCTTCCCTTCTGTTCCTGGACAGCTTTTTTTGGAGCTCAGATGAACTCATTTATTCATGTCATTATGTACATGTATTATGGATTAGCTGCCTGTGGCCCTAAATTTCAGAAATACCTGTGGTGGAAACGATACTTGACCATATTGCAATTGGTAAGTGATATTTCTCCATTTACCTCAAGAGATGTATCACCTCTGAGTTAATTTGCATTTGCAGAGCTTTGGAACAGATGCTGCTCCTTCCAATAGTTCTCAGCTGTCTGATACTCACAGCTCAAGTTAGAATACTTCCTGGACATGGAGGTGTTTATTCCATGTCTCAAAAAATATGCAGCATAGATGAGTTAAGTCTAATACTACTTTGTTTCAACTGAATCACAAAAACATGTTTGAAAGGTAGAGAAAATCCAGATCTCGTTTTCCTATTCCTGAAAACTGGTGCCAGGTACTGAAATAAATTTGATGTCCCTGGTCAAGCATTTGTGTGCATGCGTGATGTGACAGCCAAATACGGCAGCAGTTTTCGTAAATTAATGCATCAGTATATATTGGTACAGTCAGACCCACGGAATGTATCCAGATCTCTTTGATTCTATATTTTCTGTCTTTCAGGTGCAGTTCCATGTGACTATTGGCCACACAGCCTTGTCTATTTATATTGATTGTCCTTTCCCTAAATGGATGCACTGGGGTGTAATTTTCTATGCTGTCACCTTCATTTTCCTATTTGGTAACTTCTACTATCGGACATATAAGCTGCCCAAGGAACCCGTAAAGAATGGCAAAATAGCAAATGGTGCTGTTGCAAATGGAGTAAGCAAACCAGAAAATAATCCAGTAGTGGAAAATGGAAAAAAGCAGAAAAAGGGAAAAGCAAAAGGAGAGTAACTTGATCCAGGCCTTAACCATTGTTGACAGAGAGGAACCTTCAGTTGGGTTTATAAAAGGAAGAAAAAAACACTATCTGTACCAATTAACCTTAGGTTACTGAAGAGCTAGAACACAGATATTTTCATTATTTATGAAGATTGTTCTAAGAGCAACACTAAAGTTGAATTTCTATCGTAATTATGTAATTATCATGCATATGGTCTCTGTGTAAACTTGTAGACTGCTGGTGTTGGTGAATGTAAGGAAGAATTGCAGTTGATTCCATGTTTAGCAGTCCAAAAGTTAATACTACCATTGATACAGGCAGTTTTGTTGGCACCCACATTTCTTTGGGGGAGGGAGGGGAAGGAAGTTGCATTTGGATACTTGTGTTTTCTTTCCAGAAAATTATTAAATTTGAGATTATGGTGTATTATCTAATCAGAATGTGCAACTTTTCTTGTCCTCCTTGGAGAGTATCTTCAGACACATTATGTGCTTTCAGAACAGTGTTTGACTTTTCAGACATTACTTGATTTGAGTGTCTGTTACAGTTGGGGTTTTTTGGGTTTTTTTTGTTTGTTTTTGTTTTTGTTTTGTTTTTTTTTCTTGTGGAAATATACCTACCTCTTCATCTGCTGAAAATAATATTGAACATTAAATAACTGGTTTGTCAAATATGGTGTCCTCTAATATAAATATTCATTAACACTAATTCAGGACAAAACATGATTTCCTGTGGGAGTTAAAGGAATTTGGGGGGTTATTTTTTGTTCAAGTCATCAATAACCTTTTCAGTCTGAACTTAAATTCTGGAGTGGTACTTTTAGTATAGCTAAGTGAAGATAAAATTTTAAGGATGTATAAATATGAAACAATACATTGTTTGGAGCAAGCAATAGAAGTAGGCCCGCTGCTTGTTGTCCATGACCTGCATTAAACCTTTGGTGCTGACTGATACTCAAAATGATATGATAATGTTACGATGGAGATAAAACAACAATATGTAATTCCCTTTAGAAATGCTCTGTGTATGGGTAGTCATGCTAACCACAAGATAGTCACTTTACTGGGAGACAGAATTTAGTTAAAAAGTGCTAAATACAGCAAATATAATATGTTGAAAATGCTGCTACTGCTCAATGCCCATTAAAACTCTATTTGTTTAGACACTTGCAAAAAAAAAAAAGTACTGCTAGTATTCAGGCCACCATTTTAATAGGAATGTCAGAGATGGACTTCTGAAGCTCTGTTTCCAAAATATTCTTGGTTCTCTTCAACTGAACTGGCAAAGTGATTCTGCTGATCATTTTTAGTCAAAACTGCTAAAATAAGTAGAAGCCTTTTAGACGGCTTTTCATCCTATGTGCTACATTAATGGACTTCGTACTGCTCCTTTTGTAAAGAAAATATAGGAAGAGTTATTCTGCCTCCAAATAATGTGATTACTAAGAGAGATGTTTTGAGCTTATGATGGGTATAAGATGGGTGGAATAAGAAACCATATCCTGAACGCCCATGTTCCTTGCTTATCACTGCAAGAGCTCCTGTGTTGCTGTCTAAATGCATTCCTCCCAGCTCTGATCAGAAACATATTCATAGTTAGTGACAAACTTGCATCTGGCAAGTGACACTGTTGTTGCAGGAAAAAAAGTACGTGGAGCTATAGGTGACACGTTTAATAGTTTTTGCATCTCGATTATCCATCAGGTCACATCTTCTGTGTGTCAGGTTTGTCTCTTGTCTGTGTAATAAAATCCGTCTAAGCCTAAAAACCTGGTCCTAGGAGAAAAAGGGTTAGATATCATCTGTTGCATTCAGAAATAATTCCTAATGCTGGAGTTGATACAGCTGGAAGGTAGTTCTTCCATAGTTACCACCACCATGGATTTTATGGCAGAATATAGTCTTGTGAAAGAATGTCTCTGCTGAACTGTAATGTGTGCGACCATTAAGTTTCCTATCTGCTGTGTCTTGCAATTTTTCAAGCCTTTGTACTGATGCTTTTTGCATTTGCATAACTGTGTATTTATGGAGTGTGGCATGGGGAAGAGGGATTGCAGTCTACCCTTCCTTCTTGGACAAATGCCACTACCCTAACTAAGCCAAAATGCTGGCTGACTGAGTAACTTTGGAATGGCCGAAGGAGCAAATAACTACAAAGCAAGATAGCAGATTTACAGCACACCTGCTACTCCAAGGTAATATCTGGTGTGAATACACTTACCCTACTGTAAATTCAAGGTAGCTTACCTCACTTTGATTAAAGGGTCTCTTCTTTCTCTTTGCCATGGGATGCGGACAGCTAACTTGTAAATCTGTACCATTCCTTGTATTGTGTTAAACTGGTCGTTTGCTCTGTCTTTCTTTTGGCAAGCCAGATCAGATAAACTGATTCTCTTAATGTGATCTAGCTCTAAAAGAGCACATTGAGAAGTATTCCAGTACAGGTTCAATTCTGTCTCTGCTACACTTTGTAAAGTAAGAATTATGTCTTGCATGTTGGCAAATACTTAAACAAGTGAAAGTCAAATCTTCCCTCATCATGTATGGAAGCTGCTGAAAGTTGATAACAACTTGAACCTTATTGGCAGAACTTGAGTAGAATCCAACCCTCAAATCTGGGGCACTTTGTAACTTTTAAGAAAAAGTGAAACAACGCACTGTGGGAATTCATGCATACATACACATCATGGTGTCTGGCCCTGTTCGGTAAAACCAATTTGAGAGATTGGCATTTCATGGAAAAAAAAATCCATTATTAAATTGCTGGAACACTGCTGTTTTGAGTCCATCTTCTGCAATATGCTTTCCAAGGTTAATTTATGATCTATTTGATTGTTCACATGAGTTGAGTCTGATTATGATCCTGAATACAATGGCCTTATTAAATGTGCATTTTTGTAGGCTTTGTCTTGAGTGCAATACTTGTGTTTTTGATTATGCAGCCAGACTCACAGAATACAGGGCTGAACTTGTACAGCTTTTTATTTTTCACAATTTGAGACAATGATGCACACATGAGATACTGCCAGATTCATTAAAGTCATCACTGAATCCGAGGTACCTCAGAATTTTGCCATGAAAGTAACAGCACACACATACATATATATATATATATATATATATATATGTATGTGTGTGTGTGTGTGTTATCTATACACAGAACTGAAATTTAAATTATGAAATCTACTTTGCATGTCTGGGATATTTTTTTCCTAAATGTTTCCCATTTATTGAAATTGAAATTCAAACCATTTGGAATTTTTTTTGCCAATGAAGGATACTTTTTGCTAACAGTTGTGAATCTCTTAGACCAGAGTGTCATAATTATTTGATGCCATGTAAGTGATACCATTTCATTTAGCCTCATCTCTAGCAGTGGCAGTTATTGGATTCTTTTAGCACTTTGTCAGTGTAAAATAAATACAAATTATCTCTATATATGTGTGTATATATATGTGTGCACATACATAATGTATGTGTACACACACATACATATATTGGTTCTTAGCAGGTTCTTTCAATATGTGAAGTTATGTTTCTTTAATATGAAGCTGTCAGGAGCTAACAGAACAGTTCTTACAACTCTAGCAGTAAAATGAAGCAGTTTTCATTGATCCATAGATCAAATATCAGTCTTGCAGACATAAACAGTATTTGTCAGTCATTTTAGACACAGGATGGCAGGTAAGCCAGAGCCATTTCTCCCAGTGTAATAAAGATTGAGGCATCAGCTGTAGATTCTGAGGGGGAAGGAACCTCAACTCAGAGATGAATTATGCTATTCTATAGTAGGGATCATTTTAAGCAACAGTATGAGTAATATGCTCCAGGTAAGTCTTTGAAGAGATTGCAATCAATGCAATGTTTAAGAAAACACTTATTAAATAATGTTTTTCTGTAGGTTCAAAAGCATGACCTATTTGATTATATGACCATTAACTACTTCCAGCTCCAGGAGAAAAAGATGAAGGCAAAATAAAAATGCTGCACATTTTTTTCATGTTAACCTTAGGGCACCTTTCTTCATAGTAAGCCCTTCACCTCATGTGCTGGAGAGGTAGGTAAGAAACAAATACACAGCTATATTGCTGGAAGTCTCACTCCTAAAATAGCTTATAAGCATACTTGCTATCTCTTAAGAACTTGAGTAAAACTGTTCATGATGCATAAAGTCAAACCTTGCATGAAGTTACTGTGGGATTACGGTTGTAGTGTTTAAACAGATGCTTAAATGTGTTTCTGTTAAAATTGAAAAGAATGGGGAGCGTATTGTCTGGACAGTGTATTCATCTCTATTAGAAGCCCAAGTTAAGCCAATTTGGTACCTAGAGCAAGTCACCCATCTTACATCTCGTTGCGTTGCAGTCTGAGTCGCCCCCTTTGCTAACGTAAGCAGTCGGAGCTCTGTGGAAATTGGTGGGGTGTTTCCCCTTTACATCAGCAGAGTACGTTTAACCCTAAAGAACAGAGAAAATACTTGCTTTCTGTCAATATCCCAGGAGGATGAGGGAAATGTATGGTTCAGGATGCTGCTTTTGCAAGGTGTTCATGCTTTTGTAAACAATAATAAATAAATATTACTTTTTCATGCTGTTTCTGTTTGGTTTTATACGTTCTGTAGAAGCTAATTTTCTTTTATGTAGCCCAGGAGTTTGAGACAAACATTTGTGGCACATCCTCCTATTTTAAGGTTTAGGGGACTTTCTAATTTTGGATATTGCCCCCAAATGGTAGCGTAGTGGCTTTGAAGTCACCCTCAGGGAACTGACTGAAAACAGGATTTCCACTTAAGCAAAACCCAAGCCTCCTGGAATATGTTCTGGCTGTAGAGCACATGCATCAGCCTCAGATTTGGTCATATTAAGGCTGGGAGAAACTGAAAGGGTCAGATGGATTTGCCCTTTGCTGCTCTCCTGGTTTGGCTTGTGATGCACAGGAGAGCAGCAAAGGATCAGCAAAGTGAGAAAGGGATGTGATGGCTGAATATAATGGTTCTAGCTAATAAACCTTCCCAATCCATCTTCTGTTTTGAGAAGGTAGTGGAAAAAGAATCTGCATGCTGTACTGAAGCCTCCAGATTGTTTGGTGTTGGGAGTATTAACAATTAGAAATAAAATTAGTTGTGTGGTTTAACTTCTGCTGGACACTGCCCTGTATTAAAGTGGTGTCTGTCATCCCAGAGAATCTGGAGCACTTTTGGCAGCAGGTGTAATTCATGGTTACGTGTTACTGTCTGTATGTTCCTTCCTCACTAGTCTCCCAACTATGGGCTCTGTAATCAACCTTATAATGTTGAGTTGCACCCACGCTGCACTCCTAGCACCTCAGTGCAAATAGCTACTCCAGGTATCAGGGAGTAGAGAATCAAGTCTGCCATCATAGCAAAATATGGTGTGGTCAATTATCTCTTGCATAATTCGCAGCTGTTGCTTCAATCCATGGCTCGCACCCTCCCTGGAACTGGGAAGTACACAAAGTGTTCACAGCAAGATTTGTCCCCTCGATTATTAACATATGCTGCTGGTAGGCATTCTGTCCCGGCATCTTTTCCACAATATTTATTCCTCACCAATAATTAAAAATAAGCAAGTTAGGTTCATCAAATTATTAGACAGAACAGACTGGATCTTTTTCTTTTTTTAATTTTCAATTTTTTTTTTGTTGTATCCCTTGCTTCTTAATGTCCAGGAAACTGGGGCTGGGGGTAGGGTTTTATTACCTGTTTGCTTGCTCAGGTCAGAGCACTGGAGTTACCACAAGAGTAGGTACTCAAGGTCAGTTGTGAAGGTGGTTACTTCCATTCTATGGACTTGTGCCTTTCAGAACCTTTTTAAGCTTGGGACTTCCAGGTAGTCTGGTGAGTGCGCACAGACTTTTGATTGCTGATGTGTCAGTGACATCACATTTGACTTAATCCTGCCCATCAATAAGCATATTTGTGATTATGGCTCTTCTGATCACTGCAGAACCGGTTGTCCAGGGCCTGATTAGTGCACACTGGCCTGATCATGTCAAAACAGTGCCAGTAGTTCCTGCCAGAGCACTATACAGTCAGCACGGCTTTGAGGGGAAAAATCTGTTTGTGTTTCCATATGTGGGAGTTGATATGAGCTCGTGTGGCATCGCTGCTATCAAATCAATACCAGGTAGGTTTTAATCTGCTAAATGAGAATAAATGTTGTCTACCCTTATCTTTAGATTGAGAACTGTTATTCTTGTAGTGGTATCATCTTAATTTGTTTAGTGAGAAAAACATCTTTATGCTGGTTTCTTTTGGAATGTGTTTATGACAGAAAGCTAGAGAAATACAAGAAATAACTTGGGCCAAAAGCTAGAGAACATGGAGTAGTTGCTCCTCTAGCTTTTGCCCATGCCTCTAGATGTTGCAGGAGTTAAATTGCTGTAGCTGTTACTGCTGTGTATTTATTATTTATAGGTGCTGTAACAGTATACAAGTAGTGTACTTGTGCATAAGTACATTCTGAAATACATAAAAATTGCTTTGTCTTGAATTACAATGGAGTTATTTATCTAACCACAAATGCTTGCAGTAGAATTAATGACAAACATCGTAGTCCTGCATTGACAGGACTCACAAATAATTAATATGTACTCTGTATTTTCTGAATAATAATCTTCTCCAGAGCTTCTGAGCAACTTCTTGCAATAACATAAAACTCTAAGAAGGTGAAAATAGCTATATAATTGCTAAAAAACCTGTTTTGCAGAGTTTCTATTATTGCTTAGTTTCTTTTTTTCTTTTTTGTAAATGTGTCTTCAGGTGAGGTGCTCACTTACTAAATTATTCCAGAGCTGGTTGTACTTCATGGAAAGATCTTGTAGTAGTTGCAAGTGGGTAAAACATTGAAATGGACTCTGTACAGTCCAGGGTTTTGAGTCCATGGCATCGCCTGGCACAGCAGCTTCAAATGCCGCTCCTGGGCACAGGGAACAGCAGTCTGGGTCCATCCAGCCTATCGTGAATTTTTCTTACTGGGCAGCAGATTCTCACCTGGGATTTGGTATCTGACCTGGTTTCCACACATTTGGCAGAAGGGGCAGGAGAATCCTTGGGCCAAAGAGGAATATTTTTCTTTTTGTTTCCCCATTTTGCTGGTCTCAAAGCACCAAACTTGGCAGGGAGTGTTTGAACATTTTCTGCTGGCAGCTTGAGGTACAGAGCTTGAAGAAAACGTGGCTCTGGATTCAGTACTTGTAGAGAGCCTAGCATGCTTTTCAGTTCTTAGTTGCTTGACATTAACCAAATGTGCTGGTAATATTCCAGCAAAGTTATGAAAAAAAAGGCACACCTTTTAGGATTTATTCAGAAAAGGGGGCTTTAAATAGTAGATAGGGGTTGTTTTTTCTGAAAACCCTTTTTCCCCCTTTGCTCTCTTTAAGCACTATGCATGCCTTTCTATTCGGCTAGGGTGGCTCCTTGGATGAAGATTCATGTGTGTTCAGGAGATAGTTTACTGCTGTGATTTGTCACTGGGGCATTTGAAGTGGCTTCTGTTACGGTCTGAAACGCGGAATAGCAGACGCAAAGTCTGAGCAGGTTGAGTACTAGTGATATTTTGCATATAATTATCTCAAAGCATCACTACAAAACTTAGTGTTCTGGATACAATAACCTAGAAAAAGAAAAAGCTTTTATGAAATTTTGTCTTCCTGCTTAACAAATACGGGGCTACAAAGACAAACTCAAGTTTTTTATTCTATGATACAATACTGTATTGTACACTCATAACGAGAGCTTACGGCTCTGAGAGACAGAGAATTTACTGCACTATAAAATCACTTTGTTAGAGATTTTATACTGAGCTATTCTCTTCTGTGATCAGAGTTTAATAAAACATGAATTTTTATATAACTCTCTTGTTTGTTTATTTCCAAGTCAGGTAACTAGTACAAATAGTTTCTTGCACAGCTCAAAATTCTTACCATGACTGTTGCTCTCTAGGTGAATTTTCACTTATTTCACTGAGAATTTTTACTAGCTAATGACTCTCCGTGATGCTAACAGAATTTTTAAGGGCTTGCTTACTGTCTAGACCTCACATGGCACACAAAGATATTCAGAGAATAATAGAAAAATAAGTACCAAAAGCTTTGACTTTTTTTCTATTTAGATTTTTTTAAGACTTTACAATGAAGGTATAATTACTTTAGTAAAACACTAGTGGCAATGTGTTTTGAACTTGGGCAATGTTGGCTGTGACAGGTTCCTTACTGAGTAAAAAGCTGCTTTGTGCTACAGACGTGTGCTTGGGAAGATTTGGGTTTTTTTCCTTGTTTTCTCACAGTATTTAATATGTCTTTGGTGAGGGCTCAGATATGAGATTGCGTGTGCAACACTTGAAGCTCAGACTCTCCTTAATGCCCCAGTTGCACCAGCACTATGGAATACACCTGTAGTACTGTAGTGATAAACAGTTGGCATAAATCATCTGTCTCACAGGTCTATAAATCCCTTGGACCTAGAAGGTCTCATCTAAAGTCCGTTGAAATCTGTAGACATACCATTTTACTATAATCCTTGCACTGGGAGGAACAGAACCATTAGGACAACTACTTTAATTCTAAATTATACAAATTATACAAGCCTGTATTATTTTTTTTTATAAACTTGTTACCTTGCAAGAGTATGATTCAGCTGATTTTTTTAGCACCTGTTTGAGGCAATTTCTCATCCTTTCACCACCTCGAGGCTTTGACTTATTGAGCATCTGTTCCTGACACTGGCTACCAGGGAGCAGCACTGGGCTCTCCACATTTCGCTGTGTGTGTTGGAAGATGTGTGCTCCGCAGCTCTAGTAGGTGATTTGTTAAATGGAAGGGGGTCACTTACTTGTCTGTAGCCTGTTTTGTTTGGAATTTTCATGACTGACTGGAACCTATGGCCAAAATATTATTGGTATTTTGTTCACATCATATGCGTCTTGATGCATCTTTTTCATGGGGTGTAGGAACACGTGCTGGGTTACAAACAGATGCACAGTGTTAGTGCTTTGCTCGCTTTTGAATTGCAAGAATGCTGAGAATAGCATGTTGTTTTAGCTCGACAAGTGATTTTGGGCTATCTTCGTAATTTAAATTTTGGTGTAGCAGTTTTGGCAGCGTAACATCTTGAGGCAACATGGTTCTTTTCTTGTTTGTTAGAACAGGCAGAGAATGCTGTACAGTACCTCCTGCACTGAGCACTCCCTTTGTAAGCATAACACTAGGCACCAAGATCAGCTATGAACATTGTTATAACCTGGTGAGCAGTGTATTCTGGATCTGAATTATAAATTTTAAAAAGAATCCATAATCTGTCAGAAAGCAGATACAGTCAACAGCTTTTTTCCCAGCGCTGTGGCTTGGTCAGGCTATGGAGATGTGTGCTGTTCGTATCTGCAAAAGCTATGTTTAGGAACCAGGAATTCAGAAAATTTTAAATAAATAAAAAGGAAAAAAACAAAACAAAACTTTGTGTCCTAAATCCTTGATTTAAATAAAGAAATACATCTTAAAAGTTATTACATTCTACCCAACTTTGTCATCTCTTTCTTCAGCATTGAGGAATAAGGTAAAGTAGAAAAATCCTTGAAGTGTGCTCACGGAGGTTATTACTTAAGGTTCTTTTTGTGCCCTCTGCTATTTTAGTAGCAGAGGCAACTAAATTAAGAAATGCCCTCATTATTACTTGCTAATATATTCATTTTAAGAAAATCAGTTACAGGTTTTAAAGCCACAGCTGGAACCTGTTTCTCTTTCTTTCTTAGATAAAATAGCCCTTATGGTTGTGAAGAATGCTTTAGAAAAAAAACACTAATGATACACGCAATCAAAGACGGGGAGTGGGTTAATTGTATTTCTTGATTTCTTTTTTCAACCATTATAATTCAGTCTGGACATTTGAGCCAGAATTTCAGTTCCTGAAGCTGGAAATTCTGGAGCAGAAGCAGCGTTTCATGTTAGCAAGCAGGAATCCATACGTGACCGTGGGTTGGCCCCAATTCCCTTTTAAAATTCCAACATCCTCATTGCCGCTCAGTCCTGTTCCTTGGGACTGGTTTACTTCTGGGGACTTACTGGATTGGCTGAACAGCAATTTAATTAAGTAAATAAATAAAAATCAGGTGCATGCTCTGTTGCAGGCAATTTAGTGAGGAAGATGAAAATCTCCTCAGCTGGAAACCACATCCGCTTGCAAAACGTTTTCTAGGTGGCATTTGGATTCAGCAGGTTTTGCACAACCTGCAAACTGTGACCAGGTTACCCTGCATGGGGGTGGATGCAGGTGAGTGGTGGTGGTGAAGGCACAGCCAGCTTGATGATGCTGTTCACTGCAGCCTTTCCTTAGGAAAACTTGGAGCATATCCTAACTGCTGATGTTTCTTAAGGAAGAGCTAAATAATGTTCTGGCATCAATTGGTAGGATGTTACTGCAGCTTCACCTCCTTGGCTTAAAATATTTAACTGATGGGCAGTCTTAAAGGGGATTTTCTGTTGTCCACCTACACCAAAAGCTGCTCTTTCAGGAGCTTCTCAACATCAGTAAAAAAACACTATTGGGTATTCAGCTTTGGACTGTTCTTTACCGTAACAGGGAAAGGAGACCAGAAGACAAGACCCGTGGTTTGCCTGAAATAGCTGCAGTGCTTTTGAACTGCAGGAGGCCTGTATGTTTTCCAGTGGCTACAGGCAAGGATGAGAGTGGATTGAATAAGTTTTGAGCAGACACACTTTATCCAGTGTGGTTTCATGCCTCAGCGACAGTCTTATCCTTCCTGGCAGTGCTATAAAGTAAGGAGATTATTTATTCAGCTGTAAAAAATGGAGTAGGTAATTTGTGTTAGTGCTAGCTCTTCATTAATATTTTTTTCCAATAAAAGAAAGAGACATTCACAAAATGGTTTAAATACTTGGTAAACAACCAGAAACAAGACTTGCGAGAGCTTGGGCAGTGATGACTCTCTCCTTTGATGCAGCTCCTGCCGCAGCCATGGCAGGTCAACCAAGGCTGCTCCTGCCTCTGCAAGCAACTGGTTGCACCAAGGGACTGGAAGCGAGGTCTCAGGCCACTGCTGCCTCCCTGGGCACGGCTGTACAGGGAACTGGCAGAGCTTTTGCTCTCCTGCCCCTCCCCAGAGCAGCCTGAAGCTTCCCTTGCAATGAATATCCTGCAAATGCACCATTTGTACCATCACCGCTTTTGCAGCTTCTGGTCTGTGATAGAGAACAAATTAGATTGCGTAGCATTAAATATTTTGCTGATGCTGAAAGCAGATGCGAAATCCTACTATCTTATTCATTAATAATAATATCTTTTTTAATTTGGGAGGTAATTAGCTTACATCACAACATTTTCTAGATAAGCCTTTTCTAACAAACAGCTGGAAAGCAAGCATGTGGAAACATTCATAACTGCGTGACACAAAGCTAAAATGATTTTGCTTAAAAAGCTTCTAATGCAACTGCAGTTGTGTTAACCATAAAATCAGAATGTGTTTGCTTTTGCTGTGTTTCTGGATATACACACTCAGACCTCCCCGTTACTGAAATTATGATACTGCACTTTTTGCTTTTCTCAATCCTTCTGTTTCCAAGGTGCATGTATCATCTCTTATGTTTAGTCTATACAGGCTATTTTCTGTATTTCTGATGTCAAAATGAAACTAATCTACTATATTTTTCTACTACTCTTGCAAAGTAAATCATACATACCCCCAACATCTTCCTGATGTTAGTGGTCCCTGATTACATGAGTTTTACTGCAAGCCCTAAAGCCTTTATCAACCATGTAAAGACAACTCTTTGTTAACTTTGACGATCTCTGAGACACAAGAGGGAAATTTTTTTTTAAGTGCTACGCAACCGGTTTATTTTGTGACTCCAGAGCTCATAAAGCGTGGTGCTGGTGATCAGCTGGCTTTACTGTGGGTTTTACCCATGTGTTTTATCACCCTCTAATGAAGATGAACAATGTGACTGCACCACAGCTGGTAACCAAGAAATACTGCAAATAGAAATCAGCTGGAAGTTTTCAAACTTTGCCAGCAACAGCTTATGGACAGAAGTTGGTGGCTCCTCCTGAAAGGCTCATCCCCCTGCTGGGCTCCAACCCCTTCCACTCATCTGGGCAGGTGTTCCCATGGGGTTGACAGTCACCTCTCTGCTTCCCCCCACCCACTTCTGTTTGTTTCCCAGTCCCCAGCCCAACCCTCAACTCATACCATATCTTATGGAAAGGATTGACCAATCTGGCTTGTGCACAGAAGCCCTGGGTAAGGCAAGAAAACGTGTCAGGGCATCACCAAGTAACAAGGAAACACGAGCAGGCTGGGTTTTAGTGTTGCCCAGGGTGCCTCTAAAGAGCGCTGGCTGTGCAAGGCAGCCCCACGTTATCTCCCCTGACATCCTTCCCACCAGCTAATTTTGCTTGGCTTTACCGGTGACTCAGTCTATTAAACGGGCGTCATATTTTAGTACAAACCTGGGCTGATTAATTACATGCTGTTAGGCAACAAAAAAAAAATGCAGGGCAGCTCTTGAGGAGGGGGGTGTGATGCAGTGGAGGTGCCAACAGAAAAGTTGTAACTTCTGGAAAGGGTAAGAAAAAGGCTTAAAAAGCTGAACATAACTGGAAGTGCTGCTTCACCAAGGGGATCAATCACTGGAGGTGTTGGGAGAGCGCAGACACACATGGGAATCACACACTGGAGAGATGCAGAGCTCTTCATTCCCCTTAAAAAGTAGTCATTGCCATCTGTGATAATAATAATAATAATAATAATTGTAATGCTTTTTATTGAAGATGTTGAAGGCTCTTTGAAATGTTGAGTGGCCAGGCTGGCACAGGGGCATCTGGTACAAAAAAGATGGGGCAGGGTATGGACACATGGTGCTTCGTTCCTCAGCCCAGCAAGAAAGCAGGGGGAGGGGGTGTCCGCATGTCCTGGTTTTAGGTCAGCACTGTAACTTTGCAACCTAACTGTACATCAGCGCTATAACGTCGCAGTCTAATCAGAAAAGGGCAAGGCACCCCTTGCCGGCTTCATCCCTTCTTGGGGAGCAAAGCAAGCGTGAGCGAGGTGAGGCGTCCTGCAGCCGGTCCTGCCTCTTAGGGTGCAGGATGGGAATGCCGCTCTTTCGAAAAAAGGCTCCATGAACCAAAAAAAACCCAAAAGCATATCTTTTAAAAGCTGTTTGGAAACTTTAGGTTTAAGGCAAAAAGCAAGCAGTGCAGTTTTAAGGAGCCTGGAACATCTGTAGGTGAGAGCATGAGTCACTTGAGCGGCCTTTTGCAAAGGGGAAGGTGGCAAGTATCTCAGCGAAATTACCATGGGTGGCAGCTCACACCCTTTGAAGCGCTGGCTAAGCCAATTTCTGTTTTGCCATAGGTGTTTGTTGCTTGTGCTTCAAATCACAGGGAAACAAACGCTTCTGCGTGCTCTGCAAAACAGACTGTGTCTTTGGTGCTTGAGCTGGCCACTCTGTCACTCCCCCCCGCAGCTGGACAGGGGAGAGAAAATATAATGAAAGGCTCATGGGCTGAGATAAAAACAGGGGCATCACTCAGCAGTTACTGTCACAGGCAAAAGAGACCCAACTCAAAAGCATTCGAGGCTCAACTGGCCCCTCTTTTACTTACATGCATATAGAGAGAGTCTGAATTACTGTTAAATTATGACAAATGGACAGCCAGCTAATTGCTGGAAATAATGGTGATTCCCAGCAAAGGCAAAACTCCACCCATCAGGGTGTTTCAGAAATTGAAGCTTCAACAGCGAACAGCATTCGACGTAAGAATGGTGCATGATGTTCAGCTTCAGGAGCCACGTCCACAAGCTCTACAAGGAAAGATGACTTTAAAAAGGGAGGTGAACAGCCAACATACAACCGGGAGGGGTCCAGAAGCCTTTTAAACTGGCAGAGGTTCTGTATTTTTGTGAAATATGCAGCAGACCAGCATGGAACTTCTGCTCCTGGGGAGAAATGAGACATGCAAAGGGCAAAGCCTGATGGATATCCCTGAAAAACAGTGGGCAGTAGCTGCAGCAACTCCCTGAGAAGGAGATGGAGGAGAAAAGGTAACAACAGATCAATATTTCTGTCATGCATTTAGAAAGAAGCAGGATGGTATGTTCAACCAAAATAAGAAAAGTAATTTTTCAGCTGTGGAGTTAGAAGTGAGGACATTAAAAATCTGTATTAGACATAAATAGGTTTAAGTCTTGCTACATACTCAGGAGGCCTGGAAGATCTGCCAAGGAGATAATTGGCCCACTCATCTTCATTTTGAGTACACGCTTGTGTACCAGGGAAAGTCCTGAAGCCTTACAGAGTGTTATCATTAAGCCACTGTTAAAAAGGCATAAAGATGAGCATGGTGATTGTATAACATTTAGTCTGACATCAACCCAAGACAAACTGATGAGACTGCTGACAGGGGGACTGGATTGATAGGTGACAGGAACAGAAACTAGTGCTGCTCATTATGAAGAGGAGAAAGGCATGGAGGGTTTTTCTGCATGGAGACTGTCTGTCTACACTCTGTGTAGGCAGATATTTCGTTTTCTGTGATTTTTTTGGTTCAGTACCATACAACACTTCAAGGAAAATATTATCAGTAAGTTGTATCAGAAAGGGCAGGAAACGCTGGATGGGCAGAGGAGGAGGGGAAAACGTGCAAAAGAGCAGAGGGTACACGAAGGTTGGAGGAGGAGAAGGAAGGAGGCAGGGAAGGAGGTGCTCCAGGAGCTGGAGCAGATGTCCATCATGCTGTTGAGAACCCACACTGGAGCAGGTTTATCCTGAAGGACTGCAGGCCATGGAGGACCCCGCGCTGCAGCAGAGGAAGAGCATGAGGAGGAGGAGCAGCAGAGAGGAGCTGTCAGGGACTGACCCCAGCTCCCATTCCCCACCCGCCCCTGCAGCCTGGGGGAGAAGGAGGGAGGGGACTTGGGAATGAAGCTGAGCCTGGGAAAAGGGGAAGAAGAAAGGTGTCATTTTAATGTTTGACTTTATCATTACCTGAATCCATTTTATTTGGCAACAGATTAAAATATTTTTCCCCCAGTGAAGTCTGGTTTGCCTGTGATGGTAACTGGCAAGTGAGGCCTGTCCTTGCCCTGGCAAAAGACCCTTTTCATCCCATTTTCTGAGGAGGTGGAATGAGTGAGAGGCTTGATGGGAGTTCAGCTATTTGTGAAGGTTAACCTGTCACATACAGTTCCCAGGAAGCAAAGAGCAAATGCATTAGCTAATTTTGAAAAAGGGATGATTAATAAAGCTAATAAATAAATGTTAAGGAGGCGAATCATGGGGGTGTATCCTTGCTCCTCCCAGGACCTCCCTGCTGTAATTTCCAGCCTGTCCTTGGGTGATGTAAACTGGGAGCCCGATGCCACCCCAGGCTATTCCAAAACCTGAAAATGAATGCTATTGGCAGATTGATTTTTCCCTACAGGTATTTTTGCCCTTGTACACATTTACTGGTTCAAAAAATTCAAGCAGTTTCTCTCTGAAGTATTGATTTTTAATCTTGTTTGCCCTTCATGTTTGATTTAGCTAAAGAGAAGGAGCTCTTGTAAGAGTTTGCTACTGTTAGCATGTGCTGTACTCACTGTAATCCATCCCCTGTGTATCTTAACTATAAACACAAGCCTTCCCAGAGAGCTGCTGCTAAGTCTCTAAAGACCAATAAAGAGCAAGCTGAGTTATATTTTCCAAAAATATCCACTAGAGGGTACTCAATGACCTTCTAGTGAAGGCAGGTTTGCAGTCTAGCAAGTGGGAGAGGAAAGGCAAAAGAAAACGTCACAGAGAGTTGCAGTAACCATAGCAGAGAACAATACAGGCTCGGAAAGCACAGTAAGGAGGATTTTACAGGAAAGAAATGTTGCACTAGCCTAAATCCAGCAGGAACATCTCTGTGCCATAGCTCCAGTGACCCCCAGCTGCCAGATAGGAATGGGGCAATGGGAAATGGGGGTTCAATGGTCCTTTCCTGAGGAGCAGAGCAGGGACTGTGAGCCCACATCCAGCCCCGCTGCAGAATGGAAGCGTGGGGCTGACCAGGAGCTCAGTTTGCATCCCCATGGCAGCACGCCACTGGGTTTTATTCCTTTCCTGCTTTTGTGGTCAGCCTGCAAGGAGAGGAGCTTTGGGGGCAACCTTCATGCTAGCCAGTTTGACACAGCTGAGGTTTTCTGAAAAAACATGCATATTGTTTTATGCTGCTGGCAATTGGGAGAGCTGATCTGAGATACTGGGGTATAAAAAAAAATAAAACTCATAAAACAACAGTGATTGCTCTTCCACAACAATCCATTTTTATTGTACTAATAACTCTTGATCGTTTTAAATGGGCAGCCGATGAGCGTCCTCTGTAGGTGGGCTAGGTGATTTTACCATGCAGGTAAGTCACAAACATCCATGGAGGATTTGTAAACCTGGCAAATCCCCTGGTCACAAATTTATTTTTGAATTGTTATTCCAGGCTTTCATTTCCCTGTTAAATGCGACAAAGGGCATGTAAAATGCTAGGTATGGTCTCAGAAAGGCTGGGCCTGCAAGGATATGCTGTTCATCTGTTGCCTTCTGCTCCCAAAAAATTAATAATAAGCATCTTATTTCAGGGTTGAAAGAGAAGATTTTTACTATCCAGCAGGACATCCGAGTTATTGACCTTGAACGCTAATCAGTATGTTTGAACATTCTCACCAGGTTTAGAGCCGAGGCTAAAAAAAACCTAATTAAATCAGCAGGGGGCACGATTTCTTCAAAATATCACAAGATTACGCAGCCGTCTGCCGGATTTTCTTTCTATTACACAGCTCAGGGCTGCCCACAAATACTGTTTTTAAAGATCTGATGTGGTTTTTCCCAGTTAACCTGTTCATCCCCTGAGCTGCCCATGGGAAAACTTCAGGTGTTATCGGCATAGCTGATCCTGCAAAGGGACCCCATGCCCAGCAGTGGGTCAGTCCTGCAAGGTGTCATCTTAATTACCCTAGAGTCCTTTTTTTCTTCTTCTTCCGGATGCTCCAGTTCCCTGGGGGCAGCTGCTTTGCCATTAACCTGCAGTCAGTTGAAGGAGTGCTGAATTACATCTGGCCATGGCTGTAGGTGATGGGCACCAAGCCCAAAGGTCCTGGTAGGCCGTGAGTGGCTTGCCTACACCTCTGAAATCTTTCTCAGCAATAAGCAAACAGGAAGGCAGAACTGAGACAAACACAGACTAGCATGCAACGTCTAGGAGAGCAGGGACCACTTTTGGATGCAGCAAGAAGCAAATCTGGGGTTGTTACAGTGACATAGGGTCTGGCACACCAGTGGAGACCCTAGAAAAGTCCAGAGAAAGGTCCACCAAGCTCAGTGCTTGGGGTCTGCCAGGAGACAGCATGCTGTAGGGAAGGCGTGTAAGAAGAGAGCACATGTAGGGTATCCGTCCTCCCAGAAATCAGTCAATAGTATTGGGGTTTCCTGAGGGTGGATGCAATCAGTGGTGCCTTGTAACCACAAGTGGCTTTAGTCAGGGGAAGGCTGGAGTGGGGACCCAAACAGAATTTTGGGGTCACCGTCCTCCCAGCGGAGTCTGGCTGTGGCTTGCTGTTTTGTACTAGATCTCAAATCTTAAGAAGTTCACATTTTCGGTCCTGTTTTTTCCTCTGGAGGCTCATCTTTGAAGGATAGACACTCAAGTTGTCTGGCTTTACAAAGAAAAAAAAAAAAAGATGAAGTCCTGAAAGAAATTGTCTTTTCATTTTTAATTAGCAAGCACCAATTAATAGCTATGAGTAGCTTTAGGTGTGTAATTTGTTTCTTCCACAGACACACCCATGAAATGACTTTACCTGTTTCCATTACATGTGCTACATCTCTGTCAGAGCCACCTCTGAGGAACACACCTGTGGGAAGAGCCCCTGAGAGGACAGGTGGTGAGAGCAGCAAAAATAACCAGTGCCAATGGTGAGCAATGGGTGAAGGAACACTGTGAGGACTTGCTGCCAGAAAAGGAGCTGTAGCTGTTAAGGGAAACGTTTAAATGGCAAAATGCTAAAAGTGAAGACCTTCTAGTATCTTCCTGGGGAATTATGTTTCCCCCCCATATTTAGCTTGTTCCCAATTTTGTTCCATTACAAATGCTCTGCTTAAATACACCTGCAGATTGCATTCAAAACTCAGGGACAAAGCAAAGATATAGTCAAAGGTAACTTCAGATGAATGGATTCTCTTCACTGTTAGTTCAGGATGATGCAATTTTCCCACTTCTCTAGCACAC
The DNA here is from genome assembly GCF_036013475.1 of Columba livia. NCBI lineage: Eukaryota > Metazoa > Chordata > Aves > Columbiformes > Columbidae > Columba > Columba livia. The sequence continues at coordinate 35,020,985 of NC_088604.1, read as the reverse complement.
CAACTGGGTGAACTTGCCATTTCTTTACCAGTTACAGCAGCAGCTGGCTGGTATGGTTTCCACCTGCAAAATAGGCAGGACAAAAGCAGCGAATGTGCAGAAGGCGGCCAGTGGGATGGTGCTCTGAGGTGGAAAGTGGTCAGGTCTGAGTGTCCACAGTGGCATGGACAGATGACAAAAGAAGGGAAGAAATCCTCCTTTATTTTTAGCATGTCATCTTGGATACCTGACCCAAAGGCTCATGCCATTTTCATCAAGAATTCTTATTCAAACTCCATCTCAGGTTCTTGAAAAGTTCAAGTTCACCTTCAGTCTTTGATCATCAGAGAAGAGGATTTTCTCCTTGGCATCAATGGTAGCACGTAGATTGAGGCCTCGGATTGACTGTTTTTCTTGCTACAAAAGTTACCAATTAATACATAACTGTATGAGTCAATCAAAGTTCAGAATACAGCATAACCCTACTATGTGGTTTATCATGGTTTATAAAGCAACACATTTATTTTAATAATGACACAGAGTCTTTTTGTTTCATCCAAATTCCCTGCCTTCACTTTAGTGTGCTTACCTGGGCCTCTAATTAGGTCCTTTTTCTTCAGCTGCCAGTAACCTTTCATGTGTGTCTCCCCCATTCCAGCTTTTTGATACCTCAGAAAATAAAATGGAACTGGTAAGAAGCCTGATCAGGCTTCATTTCACAAGTCTGAGTGATGATATGACATTCCAGTTTCTGCTAAGGTGCTGTCAGGAGGAGATCTGCACGCTCAAGCCGGCTTCCCAAAAGATGAAGTACTTCAGCTTTGCAGCTTCCCCAGTGAATACGCAGGTGTGGATTACGGGCCACCCACTTTCCTCTGATTTCAGGCATAAATCATGCACTCTGAAGTGGGTACATGTCACTATGACTGCCAGTTGCTAGAAAACATTGGTGATGCATTTAAAAAGAGCTGTTAAATGCTGGGGGAAAAAAACAAACCAAATCAAACCAAATCAAAGACGAAAATATACAAACAACTGTTTTCCACTTGAGAAATATTTTCCAACCATTTTTAATGACAAGGCAGAGGTGATAGAAGGCAGGCTGCAAAAAGCCTCTTTCTCTTTGATTCGCCCAACCAATGCACATGCAACTCCTCTTGTGCACACACATGTGGGAAGGACTTCCTTGGTCTGGACATGCAGGTCCCTGTCTCCTGCCGAGTCAAGCACCTCAGTGCCTTTCTTATGATGAGGGGCCCAAAACTGAGTACAGTATTCAAGGTGGGGCCTCACCAGCACCGATATTTTCATTGATAAAGATATTAAATAGAACTGGCCCCAGTACTGAGCCCTGGGTGACACCACCCATGATCGGCCACCAAGTGGATTTGGCTCCGTTCACCACAACGCCCTACAGCCAGTTCTTTATCCATCACAGAGTACACCCATCCAGGCCACGAGCTGCCAGCCTCTCCAGGAGAATGCTGTGGGATATGCTGTCAAAGGCTTCACTGAAGTCTAAGTGCACAACATCCACAGCCTTTCCTTCATCTGCTAAGTGGGTCACCTTGTCATCCAAAAGAGGGATGATCTGGGAGCAGTGGGGATTAGCCAGGACCCTTCCCAGCAGTGCCCATCCTTGTTGGGGAGAGCACATGGTGGTCCAGGCTCCAAGCAACTTGTTGAGCTAGAGCAAACCCCAGACTTTACATCACAGGGCTCACACCACTTGTAGCTGTCACCCCCCACCTACTATTGTTGTGTCTGAGACACCAGTTCGGCAGCTCAGGGAGCTGGAAACCAAAAGGAGAAGCAGCACAGTGGGAAGGGCAGTTTGATGGGCTGAGTCTCACAGGAGATCCTTTTCATTTTGGAGCCCTGTAGGAGAACCCTTAGATAAATTTTGTCCTATTTTTAAAAACTGAGCCTGTTCATCTAGCACTCAACTTATCATATGCACCTGTTGGGCTAAATTTCTGAAGCAAAACGAGTGATATTACAGCAGAGATAGGTTTCTCGCTTTACTAGATTATGTCGTCATATTGATGTATGGATGCCCAGGAATGCATCTGTCTTGATTTACTCATTGCAAGTGGGCAATGCTCTCTTTGTTTTCCAACTTCTCAGTAATGCAGGCCATTAATTAAAATGTATGGCTCTCTCAAATGCTATTTTAATTGCATTTCAATTCCAACTTAAAGGGACAGCAAATAATAAGGCTCAGTATTATGTACACTTTGAAATGCTGAGAGAAGCAAGAGGAATAGACAACTCAAGCAATCAGTTTGCACTCTCAGGGCCTGAGCATGCCATTTGTTTGATTAATGGATATTATTTTTTTCCGTAAAAATCAACGCTTTTATTATTGTTTTCCATCAGATACTATTTGTGCCTTGCTTGTCGATTCAGGGGAAAGTCTTTAGCATCTCTCCCATGTGCTGGTGAACTGATCAGAGCAGCCTGTCCTGACCTGGAGGGATGGGAGCTGTACCGGGCACACTGCACATCCATGGCTTCATTGCTCCACCTGCTTGTTTGTGCCCATGTTACTCCACTAGCCTGCCCTCCACCTCCTCTCACTGAACCCCTCCTGGCCTTTTCTTCTCACCCTCCTTTCTCCCTTCACTTTTCCTCCTTCCACCCATTTTGGCGGTGGGCTGTGTGGAAAGCCCATGTGCCCAGCCAGGGCTTCAGGGTGGCTTGACAGAGGCTCAGAGCCACATTGGCTACAGTAGAAGGGCATAGGTTTGCACCTCAAGCTCCCCAACCTGGTAGGACCATTAATGCCTTCACTTTCACATTTCACTCGCTGGCATCAAAGATCACAATGCCCATGGTCCTCCTGCTACCTGCTTCTGCCCCACAGACCCCAGAACCCACCAGAGAGGGGACATCTCCGCAGGGAGATGAGAAGCCCCAGAACTGAGCAGCAAGACCTGGATGTCACTGTCAGCTCATGCATCCTCTTCCACTGGATGTTTAAAGGTAGTTTAAAATCAGTATGTGGATATATATTTGCAGAACTTGTAACAGAAGTCACTGTTTCTTGCTTCATATCCACGCCTTCCCAAACATACCGGCTTATGTGTGCTGAGCATAGCACACGTCTGCCCATTAATTTCATGTCCATATATATGAAAATTAGGATTCCTAAATTGTCATTGTAGCAGAAATGCTTTTCTTTATTAACAGAGTGGCCCATTTTAATGCACTTCACTCTTACACTCTCATAAATTTTATACCCCTCCTAGGAGTATACAGATTAGTCATGTGCTTAAGAGTGCAGCTGGTATCAAAAATGATGGGAAGATGAAGAGAGACCATTGACTTTGACAAGAAGAATCTGTGTGATTCACATATTGGGAGCTGAAATGGGCAAAGCCTGCTGACTGTGCTAACATCGCATTACCAAATGTCAGACACGTTTATCACATGCAAACGGTGAAGTTAACAGATTTCATGCCAAGACCCCTAAATCCTTGCACTGGGACTTCTTTTCCATTTGAACCACAGACTATTACCATTTTGGCAGGCCTAATTATCAACTTTTTAAAAGTTCAGTTGCAAGAGTTGCTTCCTTAACTTACACAGTATAAAAGCTTTGTTGCCTATTTCATCACTTGTTTTATAAGACTTGGTCCAATCTGACAGCTCTTCATCAGATGTTAAAGCTCGTTCCCTTCACTGGAGGAGAGCATTCCTGACTTACACAGTAGCAGACTTCTGATTTGTTGAGATTCCTTCTCCCTCTGTTATCAAGATGAGCAAGAGTCAGCTAACACAGCAAAGATTGTGTCTAGTACTTATTAGACAATCTAAATTTGTCTAGTATTCCTTTAAATATTTTAATCAGATGAGTGGGAGAGGGAAGTGTGATCTCATTAATTGGTACACTGAAAATGCTCACGTATAAGCTCCTGAGGGAAGAATTACAGGATGTGGGTTGTTTTAAGCAGCATTTGCCTGTCTATGCAGAACTGAAAATGCTTGTGATCTACAATAGTTGACAAATAAAAATTTGAGCAATTACATGAAGCTGAGGAAACTTATTCTGTGCTGAATTACAAATCACACTACATGGACAGGTCCAAGGGAGCAATTGTGCTGGCTAATGAAAGGCCAGACAAGTCTAATTACATAACAATGACATAAAATCCAGCTTTTTATCTCCCCTCAGACCCACATCAGTATGAGACAGGGAAAATCTTGGAATGTTTAATTCATCATCACACATTTAAAATGTATTAAGCACCTTGGGAGCCTTCAGAACTTAAAACCTGTGCTATTTTGAACAAATTTAATTTGGCTCTGAATAAATGTGAATTCCCCTTTCACATATTGCCTCTTAACTCAGTAACGTCACCCCAAATCCATTCCCAGTACAGTGTGCCTGGGCAGGTTTTGTTGCACCTGTCAGATACTGATGTGAGGTGTACGGTTAAATTGCTTGAGCCTATACTAGGTAGATGTATAGGCTTAGTGAAAGCACATTTTAGGTGAATGATTGCCCATAACAGACTGATTTACTGAAGACACCAGCTATTCTGCCTGCTAAGCTGCCGTTTGAATAAGGTTCCCTTTGGTAACTCCTGTCCTGCTCCGTCTCTCACGGCTCCCAGACCCATGTCACCTCCTTGGTTCTGCCTGCACAGCTTTTGTGGGACCATAACAAAACGCTGGTGGCCTTCACTCAAACGGTCAACTTGTGTAAATATGCTTGGGTTTGCCTGATTTACAACATTTGAGATCCCAGATCCCTTCTACCTCACCACACACAAGCACAGGACATGTAGATAGCATCTGAAAAGAGTTGTCTGTTATCTTAGCACTCATAAATCAATTAAGTAGATGATAGTTATGCAATGGAGCCACCTGTTGCTGCAGCACCTCTCCTTACTTAGATGTTTCATCCAGAGAAGCCCACCACAGGATAAGGAAGTATCTTCACAGAAAGAAGCACTGGAATTTTGAGAGATAAGGGGTCAATTTATAAATATGCATGTTGGCACCCAAAGATGAACACTTCTCAAATTTGCAGGAACGCCTGGTGTGCTGTACTACCACTGAAATGAAGTATGCATCCAGGCACGTTGTCCAAAATTCACACATGACATTTATGGTGGAAGTGACTGCAAACAGACCAGCTCCCCAGGCCCAGCCATAGGGAGGCGCTGAGAATGACAATTTTGGGCTCAGTGGCCATATGTTTGTTAATAAAATAAAGGGACCAGAGCTCACTTTCTGGCCCTATCTCAAGTGGCATGGCAGAGTTTGCAGAGGACATTCTCCAAATTCCCTTTCACTCCACCCATGTTTAAACGTGGTGCATAATCACATGCCAGCATCTGATCCGGTATCTCAGCTCCATTTTATCTACTCTCACAGACATGTCCTTTGAATTTCTGAGATAAATAAATAATGAGTTAATTAAAGTGATTGAAAGGAAGATTGAAAGTATAATTAAGGTCCAAGACACAAGACAGGAATATTGTAATCACCTTGATATGTGCAAAAATGCAAAATGATTTGTTGGTGAAAAAAAAGTCTCTAGGAAGAGACCCTTTCTAAGGGTACTTGTTCTGTTGCCTGGTGTCCTGTGAGGTCCTGTGGTGTCCTGTAGTACCCTTCCATTTCCCTCTGCGTATTTGGGCTGGCCTTCACCGCTTCAGCCTCTCCCACATTGCCTGGGTGATCCTGGACATTGGTTACAAACTGTGAGAGTCCATACCAGAGGTTTTCACAGCCATAACTTCAAACCTGATTTACAGCCACTTAAAAGAGGCTCTTTGGGATGTGTCTGTAGAAAGGAGCAAGCTTTGGGTCTGCTGCTTCTGACCAAAATCAGGCCACCCTCCATTAGTGAACTGAAGAGTGCCTTGGGTTCCAGGCAGCTCCCTGTAGCCTTTATCCCACAGGTAGGAACATAGAATCATAGAATCATAGAATGGTTTGGGTTGGAAGAGACCTTCAAAGTCATCAAGTCTAACCCCCCCGCCTGAGTGTTTCCAGGGATGGGGGATCTACCAGCTCTCTGGGCAACCAGTTCCAGTGTTTTACCACACTCATTGTAAAATATTTCTTCTGAATGTCCTCTCCTTTAATTGGGGGATGGACTGACAGAGAGGACCTACTGGATCTGGAAGTCCCTGGAAACGTTCCCTCTTCCTCACGAGAGTGGTCTGGAAATGTACACACTTGCTCTCTTCCACCCGCATTTCTATGATAGCAACAGAAAGCTCATAACAACTTCAGTTAAGCAAGGGAGACCAGGAGACCCTTTTTTAATGTTGCAGTGCCGTATTTTGCTTGTTTGTTTCTTTTGAACACACTTGCACCTTGGGTGCAGGCTGCCACCATCAAAACATGCCACTGCAGAAATGAGCTTCTCCAGGCACTCTATTGAAAGAGGGTCATGGAATGACACTATTTCACAACAGCTGTTCAGGTCTTATGACAAGAAATAACTTTACCTGTCTCTAGTCCCAAAAATCTCTGGAAATCTTGTTTTTTAAGCTTCTACATCTTGCTATGCTTGCTGGGCAGCAATAAAATGGGCAATGAAACCATAGTTGAAACATTTGGAGTGATGAGCTTCTGTGAAGTACAGTTTTAATGACAGATGATGGAGGCTGGCAATAAGGTTAAAATTCATTGTTTTCAGCAAAGTACTAGATTTCTACTTAAACCCCAAGGATTTGTTATAAAGTACTTGCAACCTCCAATAGCCTCTGCAAAAACCTCTGTCCTAGCCTGACAGTATGCATGGGTATTTAATTAATACTGATGCATGGTACCTTAGTGTTTAGGGATACCAGGTCATGAGAGACATTGTACATATTAGAGAAAAGATCCCTGTCCCAAAGATTTTTGATTAACTGTGGGCACTGAGGAGCTGAAGGTAATTCTGAGACAGTGTAAACTGGCACAAAACCAAAACATGTTCTGCACTTGCCTTAAAAAAAAAAATACACTGTTGCTTTGGAGACTTCTTAATACTACAGTTGTAACCATGAAATTAAGCTGAAGTTTTAGAAGAAAATAACATGGCAGAAGGATGAGAGGATATTGTGATCTGCAATTTATTTATTTGAACTTTTCATTGCTCAGAACTTACCCCTGAAGCAATCTAACATCTCATGGAATAATGGCCCATGTACACTCATCTCAGCTCCATCGAATACCGTGATTTAGAGAAAAAAGACAACATCTTAAAGGGTATTTTGTTATTGTTGCTCTAATGGAGCTAACAAAAAAACAAAAACATGAAAGGGCTTAGAGATACTGCTTGCTAATTCTCCAAGTTTACTTCAGCATCTGTACAAATCAGGTTAATGATGTAATTGCAAAATCCAGCAAGTATGATTCAGTGTTAAAATAATGGCAACATTCATTCAGGAAAAAATAACTCCAAAACCTCTTTTGTTAAGGTATTGATTATGAAATGCATGTTGGTTGTATATAAACAATATTAAGGGAGAAATTTTGAAACACCTGGAAGGGAGAAAGCTGTGGTTATCTCGAGCGGCAGCTAATGCGTACCCTAAGAGAAGACAGAAAAAATGAAATGGGACACTTTGTGCTATTGTATGTCTCTTCTTTCTCAGCATAACAAACCAGTATATATAAATAAGCAGCTGGTCTCTTGCCTGCCCCTGTCAAAAAAGTGAACAGATTTTTGCCAACCAGCAGGAAGATGATGTGAAATAATTATGAAGTCTGTAATCTAGGAACGAGCAAAAGCACCAATTACCATAGCAAGATACTTCAAATGTCGTCTTTTGGGAAACCTTACATTTCTAAATAACACTGTCTAATTAGAATCTGACTGTCACAGAGCATCTATACACATAAAACTAAATATAAAAAAGCAATGAAGTGCCGGGAGTCCAAATGTGAGAGGACCCATGAAGCGAAGATGCCGATGTGTTTCTGGTAAGCAGAGCATTACAGAGCAGTAACACAACACCACAGATTTGCTAATTTCAGGGTTGCTGTTTTCTATTTGCAGTGTCCTCATTATTCTTCATACATACTCTGTTCACAGAGAGGTGGTGATTTGCTCTGTGTCTCTGATAATACCGTGCCACAGTTAAAGTCTGCTATGGCACAAATGTAAGTGTTAGTATCTCCCACACCAGAAAGCACTGAGCTGTTCAGACTTCAAAAAAACTGGGCTGGTCATGCCTTGATCTCTGTAGTTAAGGGGTAAGAGGGTCATATTCACCCAGCTCATGCCCAAGTGTCTAACCCAACTTGCCCAGTTGCCTCCATCAACCATAGGGGTAGAATACAGCAACAGAGAGTCTGTATCAGTCACTTCTATCTTCAACGCTGACTCTGTTGAGGATAGTCTGAAAACTACACTTTGTGACTACCAACTGTTTCATATTTAGTGCTCTACTAGTTAATAAAGCACGATACTCAAAAACCCAAAGTTAGGGTTTCAGCTCTCTGTTGTTTCGCTTTTGCTCAGTTGTTTGGGGTCTTGTTCTAAAGGATGGAGATGCCATCTTCTGCCACCAATAATCTAATTCGCTGCTCTGATGCTTGTGATGAGCAAGCTGCAGGAGTTACAAAGAGGATGGAGATATGCCCATTGATTTCATTACGATGCTGATCCCAGGGTAGCAGAAGCTGTGGTCCTAACCGAGTGCCTTGGTGTATGGGGATATAGCGGAAGATTTGGCGAGGAGGTTAGTTAAATGTAAATACGCTCAAGTGACTTGCACCTGTCTGTAGAAAAAGCACATAGATCACACTAATAGTTTTACTGACCTTGTGTGCTTGATGAGTAGAACCTCTGTGTTAGATAACATAGGCCTGTGAGAAACTCTAGGCACCTTACCGCTATGTCTGAGATTCCTGCTTTGTTGTGAGAAAGAGCGGGAGGCTGCGCCTGCCTGAAGCCTTGAAATACAGGCGAGCTCAGCAGGCCCAGTGATGCTCCAGCAGGGCTGAACTGACCAGCGCCTGTGTCCCCCCTGGTGTCACCTCTGCCTGGGAGCTCAGGTGTGGCTTTGGAGATCCCCCAGTAGAGAGGTAACTAAAATAAAACTTGCTCTTTGCAATGCATTCGTGGCCTCTGGCTCTTCTCGTGACGTGCCTGCGTATGTGTACACACTTGGCATGGCGGAAAGGACAGAGAATAATGCTCAGCTAGAGCATCTCCTTCTGACTTCAGGTGGGGCAGGATTTTGCCACTCCTGCACAACTTAAGGGGTTCAGCAGGGCTCTTAAGTACATACACAATGGAGCAAAATTCACCAAGGCTTCCTTCTTACTCTTCCTGCCCCCAGTGCAAGCTCACCTCGGACCAGCCCTTGACAGGGAGCAGTCTGCATCCACCACACCGTGCTTCAGAAGGGGTGGAAGCAAAGCCAGTGGTGCCTCTTCACTGCTGCAGGCATCTTGTGAATGTAAGTTAATTAATATTTGTGAGGCAGTCACATTATGGGGTAATGAATGCCACAGGAAAAAAAGGTATTAGGAAATTAGCATTTGAGAACAGGGTTTGGCTAGCATGCAAATAAGGCCTGGGGCCACACGTATGGCAGCAAGGAAAAAACAAAATATTGAACAGCTAGTTCCCAAAGCAGGACTCGTGCCACTCCAGCTCTGAACCAGGCAGCAGCCCCACAGGAAAAATCAAGTGAAGTCTGGTGACAACCACACATTGAGGGTCGGTGACAATTGTGCACTGAGGGCCTGATGCGGGCTGCAGCAACGTCAGACCATTGCCTCTCCTTGGAGTGCTTTCAGTGCAACCCCATGTGCATGTGGCTCTGCCTGTGTATGCATATGATGTTATTACCCAAGGAGAAATAAAGCAAAGTGTGATGAGACTGGCAACTTCCTACTCCCCATGAGCTGGGGAATGGTTCCAGACAGTGCTGGAGGTCCACAGCAAGGTCTGGCACTGGGGTTTTCTGTATCCCCACTCACATCAGGGCCCCAAGCACTATTGGAAACTAATAGGAGAGAGGAAAATTTCAGCCCTCATCCTATAACTAGTCTTCTGTTTGCTCAAGGAGTTGAGCATAGAAATGTATTTCAGGGTAGAAAAGTATTTCTGTGATTTAAATAGCTTGTGGTGAGTTAATCATGCTAGCAGCCTACTTCACACTATCACCCAGCAGACTTTGTCTAACCAGCATAGCATCTCATTAGGCCTGGAGCTCTCCCCAGGAAATACTGTTCATATGACGAAGCGGGGAAAGGAGGATTGTAGTGAGCCAGATGTCCCGATTTAGCTCTCATGGAAATTTGGACATATAAACGGTCAACTAAATGTAATACAGGTGCCTCTGAGCTTTATCCAGAAGATCAATGTGAATACCGCATTTCAAATCAGTAAGGGGAAGAGGGGAGAAATAGTCTAATGTAAACTGTGAAAGAACACTGATTTTTTTTTTCCACATGGAAATAACATGCAGGGAAATGCACCTTCCTGCTGGCACCCCAATACTGGCATGGGAAGGGGGTGTTAATGGCACACAAATACCTTCTCAGGCAAATGCTCTGGCTGGATTTAAATCCAATGAAGCCAGCTTTCATGAGGAGTGCTGACAGAGCAATAACAAATGATTCTATTAGTATTAATGCAGTCGGCTCGTGCTATTTATAATGTAAATATCATCTGAGTATAAAAATTGCTTTATTGGCAGAACAGAGTTAAAATTTCCATTCATCACATTTTAAAATAACCTAATCACACAATATGTACTTGGTAACCATAAATGAAAGGTTTTCTTAACATAAAGATGATTAATAATGGGCAGGTATCTGTTATGTATTTTCCTGCTGATGGGAATCATAAATATTTTGGCCCAAACATAAAAACTCTGATTGTATAATGAAGTGTTTACATTAATCTACCAAAGAAATTATTTTTATTCGTGCAGGGATTAGGGCCTTTAAAAGCACATAAAGGAAACATGATTATATCTTATTTGGCTGAAGAATGAAACCTACTGCCAGAGCCATATATGCACTTAAGTTTTCATGCTGTTATTTTCCATGGCCTCAGGGGCTTGAACTGCACCACCCCGAGGCGGGAGACCTGGCTACCAGCTCCAGACCTCAAACACTGACACCACTTCTGTTGGGGATGCTCAGCTGATTTTATTACACAGATGACGCTCTTCCAGTGTCGCCAGGGGAGAATGAGTCAGAAGGTGAAGGAAAGACCTTTTTTGGTTGCAGCACCTTGGAAATATCTGGAATGTTAAGTGAGAAATAATAAAAATAGCTCCCTCCTGAAGGCTTTATGGATGTTTGAAAGTAGGATGGAGCAGCAGACACAGCCCCTAAGCAAAGGTGCCTGACCTCCTGCGCTTGTCCCTAGGCCATGTGCGGCACAAATCTCCCCCCAGCCTGCACCAGCCACTGTTACACAGAATAACAGAATGGTTGCAGTTGGAAGGGACCTCTGAAGATCATCTAATTCAACCCATCTGTTAAAGCAGGTTCACCCAGAGCAGATTGCACAGGATCACACCCAGGCAGGTTTTGAATGTCTCCAGAGAAGGAGACTACATAACTTCCCTGGGCAGCCTGTTCCAGTGCTCTGTTACCCTCAAAATAAAGAAGTTTCTCCTCACATTCAGATGCACCTGCCTGTGTTCCACCCCTCCCACTCCTCACAGCAGCTGCTTTGCCTTTGGGGAGCGTGTGTGCAGCCAGAAAGAGCCTGACGCCACTAAGCTGCTCAGAGCTTTATCTCTCATCTCAGCCACGGGAGGATTTTCAAACCAGGCATTTTCCTACCTGCATTGTCTGCAAAGTCCTATCAACCCAAGAGGTTTTTCTCAGAGCCTGTCTGCTGATCCAAACAGAAAACACAGTTGCTCACCTGAAATACAGAAGTATGGTTTTAAAACCCTGGCTTCCCCAGTTCAATCTAAAACACTCATCCTTGAAAAATAATCCATTCTTCTAGTCACTGGCCAGGGTGGACCTCCCCAGCTGAGCACGTACAGCCATGCATTAAGGATCACTGGCAAAGAAAGTGTCAGACAGGAAGCTAGCAATGTGCCTCAGGTTATGTGCGCCTTGTGTCATGGTTCAGACTATCCCGTGAATAATAAATTCTAACGCCTAAGTAAGGCAGCTTATGTGCTTACCTTATCTCATCCCTCCTATGTATTGTTTAAATTCTGCTTTGAAAGCAAACATGCTTTCTGCATTTAGCTGGGAGTTATTCCAGAATTTGTATCACACGTGGTTAGAAAGCTTTTCTTTCCTGGTGTAAGTTCATTCACGGCCAGTTTACATCACTTGTTTGTGTGCCCATGGTGTCTATAGCTTGAATATCTCCATCCTTTCTGCTTGCCCCATCCCACCCTTGCAGTGTCTGAATCCAGTAAACACATCTCTCCTCTGCCTGCATTTTGCTATGTGAAACACACCAAGCCGCTCCAGTAGCATGCTATAAGAAGTTCATGAAGCAGCCAGTGTCCTGGAAAAGACCACCCTCTCCTCGGTTCCCTCCACCGACCAAAGAGGACTTGAGGTGCACTAACTCTTTTGAAAATGCTTAAACCAGGAGGAGATTCCAATGCTGGGCAGCCCCAAACTATCTCCCTGGGTGAATATCGTGTGGAGGGACATGTGTTGTCTCCAGAAGTTAATAAAGGTTATTTAAGAGGGATGTAAAACATGCCTGATGCCTCAGGCACTTGACTTAAGTATCATACCCACTGTCCCCTCCTTCATTAGATGAATAGTAGCACTTGATTTGCTAGTCTTTATATAAGAAGCAAAGGAACTCGTGTTTATCATGCAAACAAAATTGTGCATGTTATTGCTATGCTTTCCAAAGGTGAACCTATATGTACCATGATTAACTTTGCTTCTCTGCAATTTGAAAATTCATCTACATTTTGAATTTGTGCAAAAGAAAGAGAAAAAAACCTCTGAGTTCTGTACTAAGGCTATAGTATTTCTATAATTAAAGTTGAAAAACCTTCATTTCATTGGATTGGGAAGGATAGCAAGGTTTGGTGACAAGCCTTGCTGGCAAAAGAAGGTCAACGCTCCTCTAAACTTCTCTGATTTTTCTTTTTTTTCTCTCACTAGAAAAGTGAAAGAAAACATGGAAATTCAAAACACGCATCTAAAATCACAGTGAAATGAGATACAGAATTGCTTCACATTATAGGGCTGATCACTGGAAAACGGCTGAAATAACAGTATTTGGAATAAAAATTGGTTTCGAAATAGACACTATGGAGTAAACTTTCCCTTTTTCTTAACTACCTCAGAAATAAGATATTTTACAAGAATGGGCCCTGTCTTTCAAGGAAAACCAGGCTCCAGCATTGCCATTTCTTTGTGACTTGGCAGTAGAAAACCCTCACAGGAGCAAATCACCCGGAGAAGGAGTGAGACTGTTTTCCAGCAGAGATAACACATGCTAATAGAGCAGAGCTTACAGAGAAATGCTGAGAGCAGGTCCTATCCCCTGCTTTTATGAAAGATACCTTTCAATCACACAGCTTACCTTCATGCTGCTTTATCCACGGCAACCAACTAAAAATCATGTAAATTGGATTAGTAGAGTGGCATGGATTCAGTCTGAAAAGTAACTTTTCAAGTTACAGTTCTGTCTGTCTTCCATTTCTTGGCAAATAACTTGAAAAGTTATTCTGACAACTGTATTTAGGATTTCAAAGTTGTAATTATAAATTATGAACGCAGTTGGAAAATGGAGAAGACTTTGAGGGAATCATCTCCCAGAGGAGGAAGAGAAGAGCAACCTGGCAAGATCTGAGAGGGTTACCCAAAGATGAAGACAAGTGTAGGAGGATACAAATAAAATTTCTAAAAGACTCTCACAAAGAGAAAGGGAATTAGCCATTCTCATGTATGCTGTGAGAAGGATGAAGAGCATGAGCCTTACCTGGAGGGATCTGGGAAGGCATAGCTGAAATGCTAGGAGAATTTCCAGCCGTGAGCATAGTGGAGCCCTGGCATGGATGGCCTGCAGAGCATGAGGGGTCTCTGGCACTGTAATTCTTTTAGATTACTTAGACCTCTGTTGGGGGTGCTTTAGGCATAGCTTAGCCTCTCTGGAACTGAAGGGTGGATTAAAAGTGCTCCCAAGAGCGTATTTCTGTAGCTGTATATTCATAACCTTCCCCAGCTACAAAATCTTAGTATATCACCAGAAATAAAAAGGCACAAAAGTTAATTAATTCTAGCCACCCAGGAGCTGGTACCTGGTCATTTAGAATTCCTTGGTAGTCATGTGTGAGAGATGAGACCAAGCCAAAATTTCTCAGATTTTCATTGCAGATAACTCACAGGAAAAATTACCAGCAGCAGAGCCTCCATGGACCTGGAATTCAGCCTGCCTGGTGCTGCTGGAGACACAGCCCGATCCTGCCTCCACCAGGAGTTTAAATTAGTCATTTAACCTCTGTGCTTTTCATATATAAGATGATAAAATATAAACTGTGAATAATAGTGAGACCTAATCTTAAACCCAGCTGCCCTGATGCAGGCTGTGTGGAGCATGAAGTGTCTTTCCCAAGATGTGGATCGTGAAGCGTCTTTCCCGAGATGATGCTGGGAGACTGAGCTCACAGTTCTCACTCCCATCCAGACATTTTCTTTTGAAAATGAGAACTTAGTGTTTAAATAATTGATGTAATTTTCACTATTTTGCATCTTGTAATAAATCTCTGTATTTTTCTTAGTGAATTGAATCAATCAGCCAAGGCTAAATGAATTCCAGCATTTTCTAGAGATGTCCATATTAGTTGTTGTGTAACTGGTTTGAAGTAATTAGTCATCCACACTGTGCTATTAACAGTGAGTTCTTATCTTGATATGGAAAATCAATCCTAGTATAAAGTAACACTTGTTTAATGTATAATTTAAAGTGAACACCTCTTTTTTAGGAAAAAAAGAAAGAAAATTTGATTGTACCTGCTTGTACAGAAACTCATTTTTGGGGTTTCCCAGAACCCCTGTTTTTAACCCCTTTTCCCATAAGGCTGTTTCAGTCACTGCCCAGGAGAGAAGGAGATGGCCTGGCTGCCTGAACTGCTTCTCCCAGGTAAGTTTTTTACTATAACTTTAAACTCATTGGTCAATGATTCAGCCTGTTTTGAGAGGAAAAACAGAGGTGTTGTTGTTGGTTGGTTGGGTTTTTTTACTATTATTATTTATGAAAACTGGCTGGTTAAAGGCAAAAGAACAGTGATGCCCCTGCTGAAGGCTGGGAGACCCCATCTCAGTCTTCACCCTCTATATCAGAGACTTGTTAGGAGTCCCTGTAATGGTGACCAGTGTTATCAAATGCAACCTGATACAGTAATTATAAAGGAGGTGCTTGAAATTCCTATTTTGGCTTTAAGTCCCTTATTATCTTATAAACTAGAAATTAAGGATCTGTTTAGAAACAAGACAAGAGAGGCAAATGTCCTACAACATATAACAACTTCACATACTCCTCTCATCTAACAAATATTCTTGTGTTCATGCTGGTGAAAGCGATGTCACTACATGAGAAAGTGCAAAGCCCTTTCTGTTAGATTGGAAACTGTAAATCTGTACATTAATGAACATTTTATTCAGATATCCATCCAAGATGGAAAGACTTTGCCAACTTTTCTGTCTTGCAGAAACTGTTTTGGTCATTGCCAGTACATTCCCTTGTGCCATTGCAATTTTTCTCTCTTTCAATAACTGATTTGAATGTTAACAGAGATCCAAGGGCTGTTCCTTCTGCCACTGGAGAAAAGTAGTCTCACCAAATTTTAGCGATCAGATTTCAAAATAGTCTTTACTAAACAAGAAATAGAGCAGCTCTGATTTTTTTAACTATTGAATTTCCTCTTGATGCCAGGAAAGTGAAGCATAAGAACACAATGATTAGTAAAATCGAGCTGGAAATACAAATCTGGTAAGTTGTCTGACAAAATCTAGAAGAGAATTGAAAAACTAACATTTTATAAATAATGTTATATATATACATATAACATTATATAAATAATGTCATAAATTATATAAAATATATTTAAAAGACACCAATGTGTATCTGTGGTGATTAAATTATAAATTAGAAATAATAAATTATTGAAATGAAGCTATTCTCAGAATTCAAATGAACCAGACTCATGGACATATAATGCTTTCTTCCCAGTAGATATTTAGGAAGAACATCACTTAGCAGGTCAGAACTGTGAGCTGTCTGCAAGTAAAGGGATGGGTTGAAATTCACTACCAGCACAAACAATTCAGTTTCTTTCCAAAGATGAAGGGGTAAGGCGCAGCAATGTTTTTAAATTAGGAAAGGAGCTGTAATTTCAGTAAAACAGAGAATAAATCTTGCACAAATCTTTACCAAATCCAGCTTAAAAACATACTCAAGTATTCCTGGGGTGCAACATATGGAAATCTGTCCTCATTCTCCCCTTCCCACGCATGCTGGTTTCTCATTTCTGTGTAAGATGAGAAGCAGATCATGACTGAATTTCACAAGAGCATGATTTTTTCCTTAGGATAAACCAAGAGACTTGGTAGGGTAAAGACTCAGCAACAATTCTTCAAACCATCACAGACTTCGTAGCTAGCTCAACACCCTCCAAATAAGTAGATGACCTCCAAAATCATGATTGCACAATAGACTGGCTTAGTGCAAAGCTGGATTAAGTCAGTCCTCCTCAAGCCAGAAGCCACTTGTCTGTGCCACTATTCCCTTTCTCCAGTTCATTTTCTGTCCCCATTTGCTGCGGTCCACACTGTAAACAAGATAGGGGAGATGAGGAACAACACCACCACTGAAGTGGCAACAAACTGCAGTGCCTGGGGATGGAGAAACCAAGAAGGGGAACAAGTACCTTCAGGCAAAGGCATTTTGAGTGGGAATTTCTCAAGTTAGCATCACAGTGAAAAAAAATACATTATAGAAACAGCCATAAATACATAAGGAAACATTATGAGATAGCAATAAACTCCAGAAGGTCCTTCAAAAGCCACATTATTGTGGTGGTCATCCACACATAGTCAGGGCAACACCAGGGAACTGACATATATGATGGTCTCATTCCATTAATCTCCCACAAGTGTGAAGTTCTTACTTCTGTAATAACAAATATAAAAATATGAATGTAACAATATTTATTGTTTAAAAAAACCCTTTATTTATAGGGTCAAAACTCTTCAAAGCTGGAAAGAAAGAGTCCAAATTGGGAAATATTTCCGCAGAGAAATTCTAATCCATTTTGATCAACTCAACAAAAACGAAAGTACATGTGAAGGAAGAAATTCCAATTCTCCTCTATTCCCTTCTTTTCATCCTAGAAACAGAAAATATATATTAAGCATAAGTTATGATAACATGAACATGGAACCTTTAACATTATAACAGCTTGTTGCTGTTACATTTCTTCTACAGGAATAAGGAGTCATCTCAAACAGTCACATACAAATGTCTGTCCATAATATGCTGCCAATTTGACATAAATGCAATGTGGAGTACATTAGTAATAGAAAATAGAAAACCATGCAGAAGTACTGGGGAAAAAGAAAAAAAAAAACCACAGAAGATTTTGTTAAGGTTAAATGCAGATGTTCTCTGTGGGAATACAGCACAGACGGAAACAGAGTTGGTCAGCTAAACCGCTTGAGAGCTGAATCCAGTGAGGGACATAAAGAGAATGACTTCCTTAAGTGTGTCAGCAGCAAAGGAAGACCAGAGTAAATGTGGGCCTGCTGACAAATGGGCAGGACAGCTGGTGACAGAAGATATGGAAAAAACAATGGTCAGTGCCTTCTTCCCTTTGCCTTTCCTGTTAAAACCAACCTGCAGGGAACCCCTGTCCTTCAGACCAGAGGGAAAGTCTGGAGCAAGGAACACTTATCCTTTGTGAAAGAGGATCAGGTTAGGAAGTATTTAAAGAAATAGAACATAATTGAGTCCATGGTACCTGATAGAATACACTGAGGGCACTCGCCAATGCAATTGCAAGGTCAATCTTGATCATCTTTGGAAGGTCATGGCAATCAGGAGATGTTTCTGAGGACTGGAAGAAAAGAAACATCGGTCCTGTCCCTGAAGGATCCAGGAAACTAGAGGTCAGCCAGGCTCTCCTCAGTCCCCAGGAAGGTGATGGAAAAAAAGAAAGTACTCAATGCCTTCTTTGCCTTGATCTTTCCCAGTAAAACCAGCTCTTGGGAATCTCTGGGACTGGATGTAACTTCCCCCTGGAAGGGAAAAGGAAGTATAAAGGACCATTTAAAGGACCATTTACACCAGGTAAATGGTCACTACAGCACCCACATCTGAGGTATGAATAAATACTTAAAGTAAGGAAATAAAAGGTTGTTTAATGGCAGATTTTCAGTGATAACTTGAACAAGCATGTAACGGTATCACATCACACTGCATTTTCAAGATAGAGGCATAACTCCATCCTACTTTCCACCAAATCCCAAGCCAGCCCCCATGACTGGATCACACTCATGTTTGTATATATTTTATAAATATAAATATAATGCATAGGAGTCTTTGTGCTCCAAGGTATCCAGTGAGAACCATAGAAAATTTGTCCCTGCTCTTCACTCGAATTCAGTGTTATTGGCACTGCTAGAAAATGCACCTTTTCTTCCTGCAACATTCATCCACCTTTTGTCTATTTTGTCAACCTTTCCAAACTAACAGGTGATTTTAGTCATAATCACACCCAGATTTCTTCTAAACACTCGTGAAGGTAAGAGAACAACACGTCTCTGACTGAGGTGGTAGCAGTAATTTTGAGCAGGGCCAGCACGCTGCCTTTGCACAGGCTGAGACCCTCCAAAATTTGTGTGGACTGAGACGACCCCTGGGCAAGGTCAGCAGGATTTCAGCTGCTTGCTTCCCAACCAGCTTAACCAGTAAGCAGATTATGGATTCACTTGGAGAGTTTCTGATTGCTTAACCCAGTGAGAGCTTTCCTGTATTTTGCACTCCCAGGCCCAAGTTGATGTGCAAGACCCTCACATTCTTGATAAGAAAGTGCTCAGCACTGCATCATTATCTGCCAGAACAGATGGTTAATAGGGAACAGTCCCACATTATTAGTTTACCAGTCAGCTCATAAATGATGAACGCTGCTCTGTCACTTTCCAAATGCATACGTGTTTCATCATCATTCATTGTAAAAAGCCAAGTTAACTACGTATCTGTCAACAAATATTTCATCTTAACTGCACGTGTATTAAGACATGCCTGTTGAATGCAAAGGTGTCTTTTCAGCAACAAAAAGGATGTTCAATGCCTCATGCAAAATACATATATTTTTAGAATGGGTGATATTAACTTTCCTGTGATATTTATTTTTTAAAGTGGGTAATAGCACTATGATTTTTCCAGTGATTGACTGCAGTTTTATCTCTCTGTTTATGAGACTGAAAGCTGTAGTGGGAAACTGTAACAGTCTCGCAGATCACATCTTGGTCATTTCCAAAGAGTTCCAGCTCTTCCACCCCTTCCTGTATCCTCCCACACCCCATGTTACTGCAGTGCAGGTCCACCCCTCTTCATTCTACCCTTCCACACAAGTCTGGATGCAAACCTGATGGATCAGGTGGGTTATCCAAGGGTTTTCCTCCAGCATCCCGATGGGCTTGGGATGTGCCTGTCAGCTTCAGCACTGCCTCTACATGTCCACACCCCTGCCAGTGAATATTCCACCTCCTGTCATTCACAGACTGATTTTATACCTTATTATCAATTTTTTTTTTCCATTTCTGATCTCCTTTACAGCACTTTTACCTCCCTTTCTGCACCTGGCCTCCTCCCAAACAAACCACCTTTGTTACCCCTAACTTGCTACAACCATTTCCAAATTCAGTATTACATATACAAGCTCAGCATTAAATAGCACCAATGGTATGGTTTCCTAGGTACAGCTGCCCTTGCAAGGCTCCATTCCCCAAAAGAACCTCCAAACTCCCCTTGGACTCTCTGGTTCATTCTGGTTTCAGTTTGCTTACCTTGTATGCTTTCTCAGACACACCATCCTGCTTGTGTCTTGATTCAGCTCCAGGTAAGCACTGTCTTTTCTCATATGAAAACTGTGTCAAAGCTCATCCTGTAACACATTTTTCTCAGTCAGTTCTGTGTTCACAGCACATCCTATTGTCCTGTTGCTGCTCAGTCACAAACCATTAGCCTGGACGTGCTGCTGGTAGATCATCCCACTTCCCACGGAGGCACCATCCCAACACCATCCTGATCCTCTGTGACCTGACGCCCTACAGCAATATTCTCCTGGTGCTGGAGGGACACAGGTCTGAGCCCAGCATCAGTCCAGGCACCACAGCAGGCATAGGGCAATGGGGCAGGTGCAACCTCCTGTGGACTGGAGGTGATGCAAAGTGAGTCTGGGGTTCAGGCCTGCCTGGATTTGTCCCTGCTGGAGGGGGTTCATCTGCTTCAAGGTTTGCACTCGAGCAGACACATGCACTGCTGCTTTGTTTCAGGGAGCAAACACGTCTTCTGGAGGACACACCTTTGTTGAGAATTGACCAAGTCTGGCTTTGGCTAAAAAGGGGAGTAAAAAAAACACCAAAACCTTTTGCCATGTTGCCACATGTGAGGGGGTCAATGGAATTTTCCTTTCTCTTGACAGGTATTTTCCTCAGAGGTTATAAAAAAATTATTGTAGTAAGCCTAGGAGGAACACAAGCTTTGGGTGACCTCTCTGTCCCTGCAGCCCATCAGTTGCTTTCTCAGCCACTGGCTGTGAATTCAAGACAAGCAACTAGACGAAGCTGAAAATAGGATGTTATGATCACAACAGCCAATGAAAGAGTAGAGGAAAACATGGCAGAAACTTGGG
This sequence comes from Columba livia, assembly GCF_036013475.1. NCBI lineage: Eukaryota > Metazoa > Chordata > Aves > Columbiformes > Columbidae > Columba > Columba livia. The sequence goes on along the minus strand of NC_088604.1, from coordinate 35,000,172 downwards.
TTTCCTTTGAAACAAAAGTGCACCAAGAAAAAACAGGCAGTGATGTTTCACTTCCCAAGCACAGGTGAACAAGATTTTATTTCTATTTCTAGCATCTATAAAACCTTTATGAAGGGAGTTGGCCAGTGGGAAAGGAATCACTTGCTTCATTGCTTGATCTTCCTTCCCAACGCCTAAACCAGATGAAATGCCAGTTGAGTAGAAAAGCTTGAGTGAGTGTTGCCCATGTAAGATTTTTTTTCTATGATCTGATATCAGTAAAGACTTGATTATGTTCTTACCTGATCTCCTTCTCATAGGAAACATTTTTAAACGTTATCATTGCTCATGTCAGTTGTATTTCTCCTAAGCACTGCGGCTCTCCTGCTCCTTTCTGCTGCTGCTGTGGCATCCCCAGTAATCTATATGAAAAGAAGGTCATTCTGTAATCTTTTGAGTTCAGTAATTTACTGTGGCAACAAGCCATCTTATAGATGTCTTATATAGTCTTATAAAGGTAGTTAGAAAAAGGAAATTAATTAAAGGTCATTTTCTAAAGAAGATGGTCCTATTACTTTGAAAAATAAAATCAAGATCACACAGCTGAAACTGCTTTGGAAGGTTTACTTCCACTTTTAAAGCAGATGTCTCTGATGTCTTTTAATTATTAACAAATGGCAACGGTTGGATGCTATGGGAAATCTGCAGTAACGGTAGATGTCAGCCAAACTGTTTTAGTTTATACAAAGTGCTTGTAAACTCCAGAGGGTTATGGCCTCTTTTAAACTACAGAGTCTGTAAAATCTACTGCTTACTGTTCATTAAATGCTGTTTGTTAAAAGCAACTGCTTAGAGAACGTTGACATCATCCCATTCCCTGACTCTCTTGTCCTTCCCTCAAGAACAAGTCAAGGATATTCTGCTCTTTTTTGATACGTAAAATCAGGCACAATCATGTTAGTACTTTATTAGCAATCAGGATATTTTTCAGTCAAAAAGCAATCCAGCTCTTTGCAGAAGGAAGCACACTTATGATGTATTTCTGGTGTTCCATACTGGCACTCAGAAGTCAGGAGCTTTGTTGCCCACAGATGACACCATGGCCCATGTTTTGCACGTGTTCATCCATTGCTCATTCTGGTGTTAGGATGACAGGTGGTGAAAGTCAGAGTCAGTTCCTGTGTGGTGAGGATCTGTGATTCCAGGTGCTATAGGGAGATACTTCTGCGTCTGGCAAGAGTTGATTTTGCTGCCAAATACATTTCCTTATATCACCTTTGTTTTTTGAAGATGTTTATCTGAACGAGATAATGATACATGGGGCCTATTTGTGAACCATCTCTGAAATCTAGGTATGACAGTTAAAATAAATATTTAATATTTTCTGAACTTACATTTCTTGTGATCAATGTAATACAAACATACAGGTTTGGAGAAAATCTTCCCGAGAACAGCTGAGACTTTCAAAGTTCTCGTAAGACCAAATTTGGCTTTGATTGCTCTTCCATTTTATGCTGAAATAAATTTTTTCTCTAAAAGATAACCACTGCTAAATGACCTCAAGCAGACTTTTTCCTCAGTTCCCTCCATCCCAAAAATCTTGCCTCACAGTGACTGTATTAAAGTTTTGGGCAAATGTAGTAGAACAAGCAGTAAGAAAACGTGTTCCTGGAGGTCTGGGATCTGTGACAGCTGGTGCATCGGAAATGGGTGTGAGATAAAGATGTCCCTGCTCATCGCAGGGGCTTGGAATAGATGACCTTTGAAGGTCCCTTCCAACCCAAACTAGTCCGTGTTTCTATGATTCTATAATAAAACATGAGATTAGTTATCTTTTCCACAGAAGACATGATTTGGGTCCAGGGCTAGATACCCAAATGCTTGCATTCCAGAGGTTGAACTGAGCCTTCCCCAGATGTCCATTTGCACTAATGGCAACTTTGATACATTGCTCACATAAGAACATGCATTTAGATATCTTAAATGAAGCTGAATCACATCTTGTTGCTTGTATATTTTCTAGATTGAATAAAGTAACACAAAGCCAAAGGATGCATCCAGTTGTTGGACTGTAATTAATGTCAACAGGTGATGATTTGATGATGATTTATTCCGTGACAAAGCCAGCTGACGAGGTAGGGGCATTGAGAATGTATTTATAGAGTTGCTATGATCTTGATTACATTGTTAATGTCGAAGGGTTGTAACCAATATTTAAGCAATTGAAAATGGTGCTACTGATGTCTTGTGGCTGCCATAACCATGGTTTACTTTAATGAAATTTGTACTTTAGCTGGCTTGGGTTGCAAGAAAGCACATAGCTGTTTTCAAAATACATCTGTAACATCTGTTGGTCACTTTGCTCAGCCAAGTGAGCGTGCAGGGACACCATTGCCTGCAAGCTTCTGCTTTTGGTGAGTGCTTCTTTGAACCCAGCAATAAAGAGGGCTAACTTTACCACACAAATTATAGTGAACTCGTGTCACTCTATGTAATTTCAGTTTGACTGCTGAGAGGCGCATCTAGGAGTAGAAACGCATTTTAAAAGGGGCCTGTCTGATCTCAGCCTAGTTTGTTGTCTGACAACAGCAGCACTGAAGTTCTTTGACGGTTTTTCCCATTTCCGTGTGCCTGTGCACAAGGAGAGGCATTTCGCTCCAGCTCTGCCTTGGCAGCACTGAGCTCCGCTTGGGCTCAGTAAAACAGCTGCTTCCCTGGAGAAACCACTCTCAGGTACGCAGATACTGTTGTGGAGCATCTACTCTTGTAAAACTGGTTTAAAATTGTCTTTTTCATTTTAAAAATGTATGCGGAAAATAGTTTGCTCTGCATATCGTTATTAATTTGTACTTCAGCTTTTCTTTAATATATTTTTAGGTAAAGCAGGGACGAAAATAGGACTCTATATAACCTCGATGAAAGCATCCTTCAAGTAATCGGAAAGAAATAAGTAAGAGAGACTTGTTAATAAAACAGTAAGAATATCTAGAGACACAGCATTACAGCGAGGGAGCCTGGTGCTCTAATTAAACCATCTGCTTTTAAAATTAATTTTATTTAGCAACTGGCTTAAGCACTGGGGTGTCCCTGTGTGGCACTGAGCTGACCCCCCAGACCCGCCTCGGTCTGTCTTCCCCTGGGCATGCAGGTACTGTCCTCCACACCGGCTGTATCTGGTGGTGCAAAACAACCCCCAAAACCATCATCCTCATGCAGGAGCACCATGGAGAGGTGGCTCCTGGGCCTGTGGGAGTGTTGTCCCCTGAGGCGGGGGCATTTCTGCCTTATCCATACACCTTCATCAGGGTCCATGCTGAAACTCTACCTGACAGCCCCTCATTCTGGGGGAGTGGGGAGGAAGAATAAAGTAACATTTCTTATTTCACTCACTGACGAAATTTCCCTTGGTCTAAGGATGGTGACTACTGGCTGGTCTGTAAAGTGAAACAATAAAGATTTGGGGGTTTTGTCCCTGGGCACAATGGGAAGAACTTTGCAATCTTAAAACTTTGTGAAGAAGGCAATCCCTGTGCTGAAACACCATCAAGTGCCGACTGCCCGCTTTATTTTCCACAAATAATGCACCTTCATTGCAGATGAACAGGTTTTCCTGTTATTTTACGGTTGTGTTTGTCTACTGTTCCTGGCATGGTGTGCAGGGCCAGCAGAAAGGCCATGTCTAACACCACAGATGTGGGAACTGTGCTCACTTATGACCTTTTTCTACTGGACATCCTTCATCAATCCAATAACATAAAATAAGCTCCCAGAAATGTCATCTACTGGGGTCCACTGCTTGCAAAAGCAAATGGGTAGGAGCCTTCGTGGCTGCAAAGCAGGCAGCAATGGGGGTGACTGGTGGAAGCTCTGCTAGGCCAGCATGCAGAGCTGTTGGGAAGCGATGGCACAGGTTACACCTACTGTGCTACCTGCCCTCACTGACCTCAGCCCTGTAAATCCAGAGGGCAAAGCTGAAAGCATGGGAAAAGCTAATTAAATACAGTGCTCAATTAAAATCCCTCTAAAAATGTTTATTAGCTTCATGCAAAACAGTTTGCTCATCCTTTTGCTATGCTGCTCATGGTGTCTTTACAAAGACAGCCTGTTCTGGAGTGCCTGAAAATCAAGGTGTGGAGTAATCCTTTAATCCTGGGAAATTGCCCCGTTAAGTGCCAGTTTGGCATGGCGTAAGCAGAGCGATGAGCAGCTGCGTGTGTGCTCAGCCACCCTGAGAGGAATCACAGCATACCAGGTTGGAATGGACCTCAAGGATCATCTGGTCCAACCTCTCTTGGTAAAAGCAGGGTCCAGACAAGATGGCCCAGCACCCTGCCCAGCTGAGTATTACAAGTGCCCAATGCAGGTGAATCCACCACTTCCCTGAGGAGATTACTCCAATGGCTGATTGTTGTCTTTATGAAAACTTTCTCTCTTGTGCCCAATTAGAATCTCTGCAGGAGTAACTTATACCCATTACTCCTCCTCATTTTTGTGTGACTCCTTGTAAAAAAGGAGTCTTCTTTGTAGCCACCCTTTAAATACTGGAACATGGTGATGAGGTCTGCCCTAAGCCTTCTTTTCTCAAGGCTGAACAAATCCACTTCTCTCAGCCTTTCCTCATATTGCAGCTTCACAGTCCTTGGATCATCTTTGTGACCCTTCTCTGGGCCCTCTCCAGCCTGTCCACGTCTTTTTGTACAGCAGGGACCAAAACTGAACACAGTATTCCAGGTATGGTCTGAAGGGTGCTCAGCAGAGTGCGGTGTCTTTTATCTCTGCCGGTGATGCCCTTGTTGATGCAGAAGAAGCAGATCCTTGGCTTGAAGTGGCAAAAGAAACCAGTCCAAAGAGCTGCAAATAGTTAAACATAATCCCATTAAAGCTTCATGGATATGGTATGAATTGCTGTTTCAGCCTCTTCAGTTGTTTTTTACACACACAAAAGCTCGGGGCCAACAGAAAGACACAGAAAAGGTGGCCTGTCTATAACAACTTTCACCTTCATCCTCTTTAGCTGCTCCATGAAGAGAGGCCTACTGTGAAAATATGCCTCTAGAATTAAAACTAATTTCCCAGGAGCCTCTCTACTTATTTTCTCTAATTTAAAAAGCTGGCTTCCCTTATATTAACAGGGGCTCAAACATCTTCTTTATAGACAGGCATAAAATATTCATAATATGAATGGATGACAACAGGATCTTGTAATGCTCCTGTCCACTTCTCCAACCAGAGGAACCCCATCCAGCCTCCCAGCACAGCAGAGGCACCTTGCAGCAGGGCTCACACCACGCAGCACCCAGCAGCACCCACAGCCTGCTGCCAACACCATGTTCAGCGCAGGGTGCCAAGCAGGTGCCCATGGACCACGGCACTGCAGCCATGGGGGCTCTGCTGGTTCCTGGCCTCCACACCTGGTTGAGTGAAGCCCATGGGCTTCTTGGTCACGGTGGGTGAGAGCAGCTGCATGCACGTTCCCAATTAGGAAATGTCTATCACTACAGGTTGGTTTGGTCAGTCTCAAATTTTGTGTGCTTGCTGTTGAGAGGAAGATAAGAAGAACCTCTTTCCCCAATAAGGTAGCAGTGCTGGTGTCTCACCACCAACAAAAAATGCAATGTTGGTGTCCAGTCTGGGTAAAACGCTTAAAGACAGCCCGAGCACCAGTTTGGTAAGCCAGCGAGTTTCAGCCGTGAGTGCCACTGTGGCAGTGAGTGGCACCAGGGCAAAGGAGGCCTCATCATGGCCCAGGTCTGGTCACTTTATAACCTATCTACTCTCTTTGGGGCTTCTGTCTTTCAAGGACAGAATTTGTGTGGGCTTGTTTTCCATAATGCTATTCTATAAGGGAAGTGGACAACATTTTTCTAAGCATCTCTAATGTGAAGATCTTCTGTCAGCACAATGTGAAGACCATATTCACTAGCGACCTCATTCTCTAACTTCACCCTCTTTTCATCCCTCCCTCTTTTATGCCCCTAGGTTGTCAAAAAGGTCTTAAGAAGGTGCAGTCATCATTTAGTCAACCTTCATTAATCCTCTACAGCGTTAAGTCTCTATAAGAGGATCTTTTATAAAGACTGTTGTTTCTGATAAGTTGCAGACATCGCTAAGAAACAGATATTGTGATGCACAGTTGGGTGGAAGCTAAGAAAACCTGTAATGTATTTCTAGTTTCAATCATCACCATCTCTGAAGGCAGAGTAGTTTAAACTTTAGGTCATATGTAACCCTAAGAGGATGTTGTGTAAGTCTTAATGGCAAAGAAGATCCCATAAAGTTACAGTGATCAAAACTCTCCCCAGTCTTTAGCTGGGAAAACTGCTGAAGTAATCATCATTTCATGTTTTATTCTCAGTGGTTTTAGGTCATATGCAACATTGTTTTTCTTATTGTTAATTTTAACAATAAGAGCATCTGTCCCATTGGGGTTTGGAGAGCATAAGCTCCATAGCAGCGCTTGGGGCAGTGATGTATCTGCTCTATGGGGTTTCGGCTAACATTTGAGAGGTGTTTTCTGATGGGTGTTACTTTGTAATGGCAAATGACTATCCCAGGAAGAAGGTAATTAAGATGTTTGTTGTATTTCCCCTTATCAAGTGTCCCAAAATATGTCATATATCTTCATAACCTTTCAGCTGGTGATGCAGAGCAGGGATAATGATGTGAAGTTGGGGAGGGTGGCAAAGGGAAGAGGCCACCGGCATGGAGGTTGTGTTTGAAGACATGACAAGGTGTAACATGAGGAAAATACACTGATAAATGTGCTGAAAGTCCAGCTAAGGTGCTGAAACAAGGGAGGACCATTCAGCTGTGGCAGCCTGCTGAGAGATGTGTGCAGGGAGCAGGTTGCAGCACACACTACAGGTGTGATTTTTGGGGACAAACAAAGTGATTGATGTGCAGCTTGATGTGCAGCAGAGCCAGGCAGCAGCAGGGCTGCGCCAGGAGGTGCAGGAGAGGCAGCAGCGAGAGCCGGCAGAGGAGCAGGCAGGGGCAGAGCCTGAGGCCTGTGCAGTGACCACCAGCAGCATCTGGTTGCCAAAAGGCAGGAGAGGAGCTTGTGCACCCGCTCAGGAAAACGCGGCCATTGCCCTTATCCCACTCGCCACATTACACACAAATAAAGCCATGACCACAACAGGTCTCAGGCCCCTCACCTACAGGTTTTTGTGCTGGGGTAGCTGCTGTCTGCCACAGAGAGTCCTGTTCCTTGTTTGAATTAGTATCTATCTTTACTAACATTTTAAAAATATATGTCTATGTACTAAAACTGGCATAAATTTTAAAAAGATGTCTGGCTACTCATAGTCTTTCCAAGGTCTGTATTTCACTCCTGCAGCTGGTGTAAGTTCAAGGAGCACATCCCCGGCTATCAACTTTTCTGACACCTTTGAATTAACTGAAGGTTAAAGTCTGTCAAGGGAATGTTTAATTCATATATTTAGCAAATGCACACAATATGCCCAGGAAATATGCTCAATTGGAGCAATAGCTCAGTCGGGGCTAAAACGTGAAACTTAAACAGCAACTTCTGACAAGAAGCAAGTATCAGGATCACCTCTGTCTTTGTTACACCTCTAAATTATAAATTCTGCTAGCTGGAGTAATTAACGAGCTCGTTCTGGACTCGTTTCATGGAGTTACTTCATGCTATTGTGTAGGGGAGATATCCTCATTCCAGGGCTCTCTGTTGTCCCTGGATGTCCATGGTGCCAGCAGCAGAACAGGACTCTGCACCAGCTCAGCGGCTTCATCCACCTGACAAAGGCGTAGCTTAAAACAAACCACTACGTAAGAACATGCAACAGGTAATTCCTGCATGGGAGATTCATGTGAAGGAAATGCCAATGAGGACAATGGAGTTAAGCTGGTCATGAGTAAACTTCAGCTGGAATTTGGAAGAAGGTTTGTTTTTTGGTGCATGACCAGTGGCATTTTGAAACAGCCTTCCAACAGTCATAGCAGAGCCAAATAAATGGGGAGGAGGGGGGGGTGGGAATCAACCCGGATCCAGATTGTAGCTCTTAGCTAGCGTTGGGTTGCTTTATGAAACAGACTCTGTGACAACAGAAATGGCAGAGGATTTGGCTCTGTAACCCAAGAGATCCCCTCCAGGTTGACTAGTTAATAAAGACCACGAAATTTTGTTGCACTGAAATGCCATCAACCCCTGCACGCTTCTGTAGGTGTGAGTTTGATGGATACCCACACTTTGCTCAGAGCCAGAATGCTCCAAAGGACATGAGATGACCACTTAGGGCTTAAGCATGACAGGCCATCCGGAGCAGTACTGATGCTACCGCAATTTACACTAATGACTGAAGAGCATCTGTCACATCAATGCTGTATATCTGTCCTGACCTAAAAGCCCTCTCATGGCTTCAGCTGAAATTTATACCACTCACAGAAGACATCTAAAAGAAAAAGCGTATCCAAGAAAGCCCTGAAGAAAAATGGAAGAATTTAAAGCTGTGAAAACCCAGAGAAGAAAACCCATTGAAGGAAAATTATGCCAGTGGTGCCAATGATCATTAAAGTGTTGTAGGAGGAAGACCATTAGCTCAGGGATCGCTGGTGAAAGCCCCAGATCAGCCACCATGGGGCACAGCATGGCTGGATGGCAGCAGGACACCTGGTTTTTGTGGGTCGCAGCGCTGGCCAGGGGCAGCACTCGGGGAGCTACAGCCAGCTCAGCAAGTGCTCTCCCTTCTTCTGGAGGTGACATATGGCCGTGTCACTGCTGCAGACAGGTGACATCACTGACAGGCTCTGCAAGGGCCATTCTCAGCAGAGACAGTCAACAGGCAATAGCTGAAAGAGGACAATATGAGCATGCTGGCAAAGGAATCTGAGGCAGAAACTCCTCTCCAGATAGAGGTTGAATTAGACAATATATAATTCATTTATGAAAGTTACGTATTTGAACACATTAGTATGCTGGGAAACTTCAGTACGTGAAAGCTTCTTGCTCCCACTGCTCAAGCCACTCCAGAGGATTTGTCCTTTATACCCATGGTATTTATCATATAACCCAAGCACAAAAATGGAAGCCAAGAAATCACCCTTTATTTTTTTTCTTCACTGCTGTTTACCTGGGGAGGACCTAGACCCTAACCCAGCAGGTATTTTGGACATTGCAATTCCCACTGAGTCTACAGGGATCAAAGCCGTTCAGCATCTCACAGAATGCGGCTTGCCCATCCCAAGCTTTCCTCTGCCTCTGCCAGGGCCACCCAAGCCAAGGCACCGGCTGTCACCAGAGGGAGCTGCAGCAAGGATAACCACTCATATCTTTTTCATTGTTTTCTTTGGCACACACAACACAGTTCAACTGCCTTTTATGCATCACATTTTTTTATTAGATGAACATGGTTTTAATACATAATTTAAAACTCCACGTGTACGCAGCCTAAGATGCAACGTGCTCCCTCCCCCTCTGAGTGACAGAACACTGGCACCATGCAGGTGAACACCAGTTCCGCATTTGCCACCTCACAGGGGTGCTACAAATGGTCGGGAGTGGAAGCTTTGCACGCAGGTAGGTCTAGGCGGGACAGGATGAAGCACATAAGGAGGAGGTAAAGAACAGGAACAAGGGAGTAAGCTGGACCTGCCCTGGCTGCAGGACTGCTCTCCAGAAGCTGTTCTCCATGTCCCCTCCCAAATTCCTTTGGGAGCAAGAGGGTGAAGGACAGGCCATGATGCAGGTGGGAGCCCCGAGGAGCGTGTGGCGTCCCCCACGGCATGGCCAGCCAAGGCCCCTGTGACCATCACTGCTCAGGGTGCTGTCAACAAGCCATGGGCTGTTCAGCACCGTGTCTACTGCTTCCCCTCCCCGTGCAGGGTGAACACACAGGACTCCCTCCTGCTCCCACCAAGATCTAGTGAAATCAGTGGACAAGTCACGGAAGACTATTGGGATTTGGCACTTCTCTGGTGATGACCCCACTTTCGCACTCCTGTGAAGTGCCACTGCCTAAAATCTCAGGGTCCTACTTCTGAATCATGATATTCCCAGAACTGGGCTCCCTAAATAAACAGCCTGACAGGAGGACAGGGCTGGAAGGGAAAACTAACTAATCCACTGAGAGCTTGGCAGCTCCTGTTCATTTAAGTGATAGCACTTGCGCTGCTCAACACTTGAACCACACAGTTATTTTTAAGTGTAAACATGGATTTAGGGGTTTACTCCAGGTCCACTTCCCTTGTAACATTTGATTCTAGACAGCCAAGAAAAATGAAAAGAAAAAAAAAAAGCAAAAGCAACACTATGAAAAATCAAGAGTTCAGAAGACTCATCAAAAACTGTTTCAACCTTACAAAGTATGTGTTTACTGCATTATTAAAAAAATAGCAATATAGAAGCTACCCCTTTCTCAGTTCAAAGTTTAAGCACATCTAAGAAGACCCTACAGAAACAGTCCTCTTTCTGGCAAGGCACTATCCAGTAGTGTGTGGCACAAACAAAACCCCTCTATCAAAGCCACTGATACAGTGAATGTGAGTGCGCATGTCAGCCCACACAGCAGCTTTATCTAGGTACAAGGACTTGCAGTTTAATTCACACTGCTCCCCATTTTAAAAAGTGGGGTAGTTACAAGTGTTGGCTAAAAACTGGGATAATTTGTTTCTCTAGCAAGTATTTTAAATAGAATTAAGAATTTGCTATTTCTTTCAATAAATGGCTCCAGTTTCCACAGACCGTTTCAGTTACCTGATAGTTACATTTCCTTATTACAAAACCAGTTTAAAAAATTCCAGATCATCTTGTGTAACAAACTAGAACTCTACTTTTCTTAATTACAAAAATAAGCCTGTCACACAACAGAGCAAATTCACGTTCAAGGAACATATATATATATTTTTAAAAATAAAAACAAAAAACCCCTAGCCTTTTCTAATTCAAAAGCACATATTCTAAGGGACTCACACTGCCAATCCATGCAAGCAAGCAGGATGTCTTTGGAGCTAGTGTTGTTCTCCGTGCAGCTGGTCATGCCCATATGCCTGCTCTGAAATAAGCTAGGTTTACCTAACAGCTCTAACAGGATTAGCCCTCCACTGAACAGGAGGTTTCTATGCTACAATTACCAAAATTCAAGAGGAGTTTTGTGAAACTAATTTCATCTCTGGAGAAATCAGTGTGGTTTTGCTTTTCACATCAGTAAGCCTGGGATTTTGCCCAGGATTACTCATGTGGATGTACTTACACACTTAGGTAAGTTTTTCAAAACTGGGACTTGAGGCAGTTCTTGAGGTTTACAACATATCAAGTACATGATAAATCCAGGATGGCTTCTCTGTAATCAACTGTGTAATTATGTAAATTTATACATGTATTCGTTTCCAAAGTTAAATATTTTTTAACTTTTTTTTAGGAATAGTTATATTGAATTTGGTGAAGTTAACAATGTACAGCTCCATGTCATGTCATGTCATGTCATGTCATGTCATGTCATGTCACATTCCCTTCCTATAGTGAAGTTCAAGTCTAATGAAAATATGGGATTGGTGACAAAAATGTCACAATAACTTACCATAGAAAACATAATTCTTAAAAATGCACATACATATATGTATATACATGTTATCAGCTCCCACTCAGAATTCCTCTAGAGGTGATGTAGTTAAGATTTTGACCAGTAAATACAACCATAGACTTCAAATCTGTGAGCTCTTGCTCCAACCAGCCCTTTAACTGAGCTGAGGAGGCACCAGAGGATCCAAAGAGAAACTGATTTATGGATGGACTCCTTTAAGATAATCTTTTTTACAGCTTTCTTGCCTTTGGGCTAGAAGGAAAAGCCACACAGCTTCTAAGCAGTTTGTAGCTGAGACAACACGAACAGGAAGGCAACCTGTTCTTTACTCCAGCAACCGGTAGTCATGAGCATTGTTCATGTCACACCTCTGTAGTCCTAAGTCTTTGTCCAAAACTTGAGAGGCCACAGTTCTCCTGTTGTTCAGCAGGGACTTGGATGATGACCTAGCGTGCAACCTCAGCAAATCTGTGAATGACACCTGAACCTGGTTCAGTGGTTGGTAACAGCTGGCAGAGCTTCAGTCCAGTGGCATCTCAAAAACCTTGAGGACTGGACCAACAGAAACCTCATGAAGCTTGATAAGGACAAGTCGAAAGTTCTGCCCTAGGGAGTGGCAAGGCATCAGCATGGACTGGGAGACAACAGACACAGTAACGCCCCCACTGAAGGGCCCTGGGGATCCTAGTGAATGCCCTGCTGATCATGAGCCAGCAACGTACCCACTGCAAAAAGGGGAAAGCATGTAGGCTGAGGAAAGTTATTATCCCACTCTACTCAGCACTGGTGAGGCGACATCTGAAATATCATTTTGAGACCTTCTCCCAGTTCAAGAGGGATGTGAACAAACTGGAAAGAGTAGCCCTCCACCAAAGCAGCCACGGGCCTAAAGCACACAGCCTGTGAAGAGAGGTTGAGGAAGCCAGGTTAGATTATTCTGGTAAGAAGGCAGCTAAGAGGTGATCTAACAGTAGCCGACAACTATCTTGAGGGCAGTTACAAAAAGGAGGGTGCCGATTTCTTCCTGTGAGTGCCAGAAAACTTAGCAAAGGCAACGGCCACAAATTACAGCCTGCAAGTTGAGGCTAGACATTAAAGACAGCTTTCACTAGGAGAGCACTACAGTGCTGGCACAGGTTGCCTGGAGGGTTATGAGATCTTCATCTTTGGATATTTTTAACACTCAGCTGGACAAACCCATATCTGATCAAAGCTATTGCTGGTGTTAGCCCTGATTTTGACAGTGCTGGACCAGATGACCTCCAGTTGTTCCTTCCAACTAAAATGTCTCAGATGCCACGGTTACTGATTTTAACAGAACGTGCGGTTTGTTGCACAGACAGTGTTGCTTCCAGACACTTTTTACACGTTTGGCTTCCTTCAAGCCACACAGTCTGAGTGACGCTGTGATTGCAAAGAAGTTTTCCCATTTAATGGTTGTCTTTCATTTACCCAAAGACATAACGACGTTTATGGGAATGGCACTACCCTGTCATTAGGAAATCACTTGAGTAAAAGCTACATTACAGCATAGCTGTTATTTTCATAGCCAGACTTGATTCAAAATGCATAATGCAATTTGATTTCTGTCTAGAATGCATTTTGTAGTGGTTATTGGCAAGTCATGGGCCTGAGTTCTGCTATATGCATCAATGCAGTCCCACTGGAACAATCTCTGCTTCCTTTAGTTGGCTCCTGTTCCTCAGCTGAGCTGACCATTGTGCCGTCAGCCGGCAAAGCACACGCTCAGCTTTCTCACTGTCTTTGAGGCATCTCCATATTTCCACAGCTGGGGATATAACCAGGACAACAGCTGGGCATGTTAGGTGGGCTCTCGGACTACAGGAGAGTGTTTAACCATCCATGGGATTGAGCCCTAGCTCTCAAAGTATCTACCTGACTCTCATGTGGCTGATGGTGGAGCTGTGTGTTATTGAAGGTAAACTCAAGGTTTTGGCAAAATTTCATTTTAAGACAGTCCAACTATGGAGCTCCAACTTTGGATTTTAAGTCTTTCACAATTAAGAGATAACTTAATATTATCACTAGCTATGAGACTGCTTCTTCTGAACTACCCAGTAATTTCCACCAAGTGTTTTCATGCACTTTTCAGCTGCATTTGGAACAGGAACCATGTCAAAATATTTCACTTTGGCACCTCCTCCATGATAACAACTGTTTTCAAACAGTCAGTTGCAATGCTCATCATTAGACAAATTAAGTTTTCATGAACAAGGTTAACAGCCCATGTCTCTTACAATAAACATGATCTAGCATAAACATCACAATAAATAAATGTAGACATGTAAAAATACGACAGTTATGGGCTTAGACTGAGATCTTAAGATTGACATTTTTCACCTTCTGAATCATAACCAGCACAAACATTCTAATAACCACCAGCACTTTAACTATCATGATGAATAATTTCAACTACAGTAGCTGGAAGAATTAAAAAAGGTGAGAAATCTGACTACACAAGTATATCCGAGAACTACAGAAGCCCTACACTTCCACTCCTTTCTCTCAAACATATGTGTCTATTAGAATATCAGTGCCAGTTGCAAAAGCAATCCAAAGACAGAAGTGAAACATTAACAATATTTTTAAAAAGGAAGATGAGTAGCCCAGCCTTAATTGTGTTTCATATACAAGTTATTAACTCCACATTACTGGAGAGCACCGTCTCATGGCAAGCAGACTACTACTAAAGATGCGTGTTCACTCTATCACAGTGATCCATTAGGGAAGCTGTTGTGTGCTGAAGAACAGGGTCATTCATCCGGAAGATGTGCTTGTCGATACTTCAGATAGGCTTTCTAGGGTTCTGACTCCTATTTCAAAGAAAAGAGAAAAAAAATATTATTAATGCTATGAATACATTCTCATATGCTCTGTCTGTGACCTTCGCATATCAGGTGTCCCTAACCCTGGTCCCCACAGCAGCTGAGGAGGCATCACTCTCCAGTACTACCAGACTGAAGCAGTGATCTGGCCAAGTTTATAGGACACTCCTCCAGGCCTACAACAGGTTATTCTCCAGGAACAGAGCTGAATAGAATCTGCTATTTCTGATTGCAGTAGGATACTTTTTCCTAAGACTAATTCTTCAAGCTATGAAGCAAGGCAGGCTGCCAAAATAATCTGCTTTCGTGGTTCCCTGCTGAGGTTCCCTCCCACTCCTGTCCCTCATGGGCTCCAGAAATAAATTAATTCCTGGCAGAAGAGGAACTCCATAGACACTCAAGAGCTACCATCCAGGCTTGAAATAGTATTAGCACCAGACACAGCTGTATCTACAGTGGTCAAAGGAAGAAAAATCCTCCCCTGTGTGTCACATCTACCACCCAAAGGTGCACGATACACTCTCTCCGAACAAGTGTCCAGGCTTCCATACAGCAAAAAGTCTCCTCTATTATGCTGCCCTCAACAGAAAGATGTAATTTGGCTTTGTGTTCTGACCTGTATATATATATTTGTTAAAACTGATTTCTTACCCAAGAAGTTGATACAACTCCTGACTGCTCCAGCATTTCACCATTTAAAAACAGAATAAAACAAAACAAAACAAAAAACTTTATGCCTAATGAATAAATCCTGGTCGACCAATTATGCCAGGCTGACCCAGTAAGATGATATTTTGGTGACATAAACTGCAGATATTCCAGTGATTAAGGTCCTAGTTCTGTCTCCTGTTATAATTAAGTCAGTTGCTCCAATGTAGATTGATAATGTGAAGGAGAATGTATTCTTCAAACTTCGTTTATCTGCAAATTAACTCCCATGTATATGCTTAGTTTCACTTAAAGTGCTTTGCTTTTCATGGCAACCATTTCAATTACCTCATTAGCACGAAGCTGATATGGATAAGGTATGAACCAGGGCAATGGTGCATCCGAAAACAGAGTTCTTTTGGTTCAAAGAAAATTCAATCCAAATGTTTCAAGAACTCCATGAAAAGTCTGCAATACTACACTGACCTTTGATGTCAAAGTAGGTTTCAGTCCCAGAAAGGAGAAGACAGTGTTGCTCTCCTTTGATTCAAAGAAGCCATCGTAATCCTGGAGAGAGGGGGAAAAAAAAAAGCTGAGTGAACACTTGTATTTGTGTTTTCCTGATTGATCTTACCACACCATGTATTAATTAGACTAAAGAGTTACATGTAATAATGCTTGGGAAAATACTGATACCCATATTCTCCTATGCAAACCTAGAAGCTATTCTAAACTGTAACGGCATCACCAACTACAATGGCAAAGAAAAACACAAATTCTCTAACTACAACACCTCTCACTACTTTATTTGACAGGAAAAATATAAACATGACTTTCATTAAAAGGAAATATATTATGGGTATAGTTTAAAGGTATTTAAGTGCCTAACAATGCAAATAAGTTTCTGACTGGGTTTCCAATTTTTATTTTAGCAAACAAGATACTTTCTAACATGGAAATCTCCAAGAAGTCTTAAGGCAGCTGAACTCCTTATTTTTTCTGTGGTGGAACAAAGACTCCATCATCACTGTATCCTTTGAACTCAGCCATCATACATCAGGGTTGGACAACCACTAGTTAAATATAAAATCTTACCATAAAGAAACTTGTTGTACAGAAAGATAAAAAACAACCTTTATTACCATGATTAAGTTCCTTTTAGGTTTTAGCTGCTTAGGATCAGGTTCTGATTTCCAAGTGTAACTACTACTTTTACTGATTTATTGCATTGGTTACCTGCTACTCTCCTATCATCAGATGAGCCGACAATATTTAATTTACAAGTGAAAAACAGAAAAACAGAGGGCAGTTTAGTGAATGGATTTGGCATATGGCAAGAAGACAAGAAGTTTCAGGTTCTCCTTGTGGTTTGGCAAAATTTTCCTCTACAAGCACTAGCAAACAATAAAGCGCCCAGTTCAGACTTTTGCTCCACCACATAACTGCAAAATAGAAATATTAATCTCTACTTAACCACTTCTGACATGGAAAATACTCTGTATATGTCAGGAAGTTTCAGGTATGTGCTCATCACTATGTAGCAATTTTCTCTAAATATCTAAGATTAGTAATTACACTTAACTTGAAAGCATTCAACAGGAGAAATCCCATTAAACATTGACTCTGCACATCTATGCTTTCAGTACAGAGTAGTAACAGGCAGTCTCCGTGCCTCCATGTGCTTCCCATCTGTGTAACAGTCATTCCCAATGCACCTGACCCCCAAAATCAGCACTTTGGGGGCCGGCTCCTAACCTCTCATCTCATTGCTTTCTGAGAACTCATCTCTTATTGTTGCAGTTTCGGGTACTTTCCCTGAAATTGGGCCTCAATTCTTCCCCAGCAGCAGCTGCTTTGCCCACTTGTCTCTTTTCACTCCTGCCTCCTCTTGAACATCTAACTTCACAAACCACCCCACAATCACAGGAGACCATGTAAGACAAACAGAAGAAGCTCTAATTGAAAAGCAAAACTCTTTCTCTGACCTGGCCATCACAGGATACGCAAAGATTAGGAACCTTCTTTCATCTTTCAACCGGAATTTACCCATGCCTAGCCAATATCTACTTGTGCTTACTTTTTGGTTTCTCAGAGCCTAAGCAGGAAGCAAAAATGGTCTTGGCAAGCATTCTACTTCCCAGTATTGCTCTGGGTCTTCACACTGCAGTTTGAATCCCTGAACAGCCCTTCATCCCACCTGCCAGACCCAAATTATATCCTTGCAGAAGGATGATTGGTATTTTGTGAAATAGTTTTGTAAGGAAAACGTGTGCTTGTAGATAAAGACTTTACTTCTACTAGTTGTCTTTTCTTTTTTGTTTGGACAGAAAATACATAGTCACCATAGCAAGGATAATGTACCTCCCACAAGATCCATCATCATCCTGCAGATGTGCAGGATTTTTCTTGGTGCACTGGACAAGGATGCTTTACCGGCATTTCCATAGTGATATACTGCTACACCAATGTGAACACAACTGTCCTAGCGAAGTGATACTTTGCAGTTGCATAATCATTTGAATAACCTCAGCCCAGAAAGAAACACAGCTGCACAGAGACAGTTTCCCAGTATAACCCTCTCCAGCGAGAGCATCAGCTCTGGAAGACACAGAGAGGCCAGCAGGAGCCATGATGGTCATCAGGTCTCAGACATATCAGCTGACATAAGGAGAAAGAGTAAACATTCCTAAGATGGCTTTTTGTTGTTGTCTTCTTAAAACACGTAATATTACTGTGCTACAGATTAGGGCAGTAAATTGGGATTCCAGGACTACGCTTTAGGTCTGTCAATCCTTTCAGCTTTCATCCACGTGTATATCTATGTATACACAGAGAAAAAGAGCTCACACATTTCTTCTATCTGGTTTTCAGTTCCGCGGTTTTCTCTATGTGCGAGACATAATTTCCAATGAATAATGAATACCATCTACTCACTTCACTCTATGGGAAGAGCCAAGTTAATTTGCTTTGAATGCCAAGAGAATGAAACGCTTCAAGGAATAAAGCAGTTTTGAAGAAAAGGAAGGTAGAATCTCCTGCAAAGATCAGTGTCATAGACTGGAAATCAGACTTTGCAGTTTTAAGTTCCCTCACTGTTAAATTTAGCTACAGTCTGTTGTACCTAACTCTAACTTCAAAATTAAACATATATTTAAACAGATGAGATAGATACTTTTACACCAATTTAATAATCATTAAAGGTGAAGTACTGATGCTAGTTTATGTAAATGGTAATGTAAAATTGCCATTAATAGCCAGAAAGTAAATCCAAATAAAATAGACAGTTCTCACAACTAAGCCACAGCATAAGCGTAAAATCATGAAGGTTAAACAATGAGCTAAACTGAGTAAGTGCATGTTTGAAAAAGCATTTTAAAATGAGCAGAGTATTTAATAACCACAAGAGATTATCCACCAGAAGCAATCTCCCCAAAGTTTAGAGATATCAGCATTGCAAAACACGTTAAAATGCTATTGACACTTTCTTACTTTCATGGAGGTTGGGGGGAAGAAGCATCATACTTTTAGATAAAGTAGCAGTAATATTTAAATAGGAGAATTTTCCTAGTAATCTCTGCAATGAAAACATATGATCTCAAAATATTCAAATGTGAAAAAAAGTGACAAAAATGCATAATAGTCCTATAAAAGCTGAAATAGATCACTTTAGGCTGGTAGTTTCTTAAGAGATTTTTGAGAAGCATTATCTCAAGGAACATGATCTCCAAGACTCATCGGCTGTACTTTGGCATGCCAAAGGGGTTCACTGTGGGCACCCCAGGCTTTCCCTGTAATACGGGCGAGATAACAGATATTGCAAAAACAGTCCTCCTTTGACCTTACCTTTATACGGAGAGAAGGTCTGTGCAGATTTGAGCCACATGTAAGACACTAAATCCATGGGCGAGGACAGGAAAATTCTTGTCTTGCATAAAGAACATCCCACTGCTACCAGCAGTAGATGCAGAGGTTGAAGAAGGAAAACGGTGCCAAGCTCAGCAGAAGCCAAGAGCTTCATGCACAGGCAAGAGCCCAACTCACTTGTGAGCCAAAAGGTTCCACTCAGAAAAAACTCCATGTGACACTGACTCCCACAGAGCAAGGACACCACCATCCGCTGGTTCTGGCAAGGCAGTGGTTCTCTGTTTCTGCACCAGACTCCACCACCGGTAGCAAGTTACTATAATCCCCTTGTGACCATCCCAAGCAGCTCTACCAAGGCAGCAGGCACTAGTCCCAGCTTTGCTGGGACCAGCTGAGCAGTGCTGGCTTGGCCCTGTGCAAGGAAATGGCTCCCACTGATACCCTGGGGATATCCAGAAAGCAGCTGTTATCCTAAAAATATACAAGCACGGCAAACTGCCACCCACTGCCCCACTTCAAAAGGCAATTACGTACACAAATATAATTTTGACCATATCACTTTAAATAATGATCCTTCTTGCTTTCCAGAGCAGCTAACGACGCATTATTAACGCAGAAAATTCTGGCAGCATCAGTAGCTGATTAAGGCTATTAAAACTAAGGAGGCATAGAGACACTGGACGTGAATCATCAGTGATGCAGAGATGCTCAGTCCCTCTGGAAAAGTCGAAAAGCCAAAAATACAGGTGATAAATCACAAAGACAAGGGTATGAAAGGTTACCAAGAATGACAAACGCCAGTTAAGAGAATGGTTTGAGGGGATAGAGAAGTGACAGGAGTATAAATAAGGTAAGCAAAAAGCTATTTCAAGTCACAAAAGGCTTCTTAACCGGATAATGGCCATCTGACTGCTTTAGGCCTGGCTCCTCACCCTTAAAGTCAATGGCAGCTTGATCTCCCACCAGGTAGTCTGAGGAAGATACAGCCCCTCTGTGTTACCACTGGAACAGTTACAGCACTAAAGATGCTCTAAGAGCCACTGGGGAATGGATTAGCTGACCTAATAAACTCTTGCTTTGTTGAAAATAAACAAATCTAACTGTACTGAAGTTTCAGCATCTCACTACAGACAAGCAAGACCTTGCTGGTCTTGCATGGCTTAAAGCTCTTGGCTTTCTCTGCTCCTGCTGAGCGACTCTAAACTAGGATAGAGAGGCAAGCCGTGGCTGCAAAGGTCTTCAGGAGCAAAGTTACACCAGGTGGTAACAGGAGACACGGATCTGTGCAGCTCACTGTGGTGGCAGGACGGCTGATTCTAGAGGTGGAGCACAGCAGCCCCATGGAGCACATTGCCAGAGCACACCAAAGACGCTAAATGTTGCATGGTTTCACCAGGAGGTTGCAGTTCATGAAAGAGAAAAGAATGACTAAATACATTAAAGTGGTATTTGTTTCAGAAAAATAGCTAGAGACAGGGAAAATACTCAACAGAAGTAGTTTATATGTTTGACTTGGTTGTAGTCTTTCCTAGGAGTATGCTTATGGCCACTGTTGGGACCAAACTGGGCTAGATGTACCTTCAGTCTCACACATCTAGGGCCACTTACGTTATCTTAAGGTGTATCTTACATGGAGTTTTAAAATAATCAGCAAAGTCAAGTGATATTTTGCACTTAATATGCTGGTAAAAGGAAAAAAAAAAAAAAAAGCACCTTACACTTGCATAGCTTTGTTTTCAAAATCTGAATCCATGCAGTTTATCCTGAAACTAAAAAGTGCTGTAATTGCCTTGGACCTCTTTAAAACCAGATTAACCAAAGACAGGACAACTCTCTTAATGTCTAGATTACGCAGAAATCCCAACAGCCATCCACTGCCCAAATGTTACAGTAAACTAAGAACAGCTTAGTCTTTGAGATAGTGGAGAAGCATTCAGGAAATCTGGATTTAACTTCTCATTATGACACAAACGTCTTATGTCCTTCTGGCATTCACATGGATTCTATGCCAATTTACTCCAGTAGGAAAACTGTTGGCCTTGGGAATTCTCTCCTCTTCAGAAATCCCACTTCCAGGGTATCTTCTCCTTTTCTCAACAGCAACTGCCAAGTTCACAAAGCTCAACTTGGCTACAGCAGTAGCTGTATCCCAGGTGTGATGTGGAGACCTTAAGTGTGCTGTCTTCCTGGTGCTCGGAAGCCAGATCACTGCAGTGATGTGATTGCAGACACTGCCATAATTAAGTGGGCGCAGCATTTTGTTAAGCGTGTACACTGAAGCATGTTTAAATAACCACTGTCACTGCTGGAAGAAACTATTTACTCCACACCAAAGTTAAAACTGGCAGTAAGCCAGATCAGCATAAATAATTATTTGTGCTTCAAGGAACACAACACAAGTGTGGTGGCATTGAGTCAAAGTAAAACATTAACACAAAGTAGATTTCATTTACAATTACCAATTACACAGACATTGTCTATCCATCACTGCAACAGAGATTAGAAGAACGTTATATCTAATGAAGTTTCAAAGACAGTAACTGTGAATAAAATTCCAGTAAGTTTCTTTAAATGAGCAAGCTGGACTTTTTGCTGTTTGCTTTTAGTTTGCAATGAAGGAAAGAGTGAGCTTGTTAAGCATCTCAGGCAAATCCTTACTGCTGCCACACTAAGAAGCAGAAAATCAATCCTTACCACACCAAAAAGCAGAAAAACAAGGAACCTGCCCAAATGTGGCTTGCACTGCTTTTATACACAGCTTTTTAAAATGCACAGATTATTGAACTGCACTTAAAGACAAGTCTATTGGCAAGCTGTATGAATTTGCTTCTCTTTCTCAATATCTTTAATGTATGATTATGATCTCTCCATTCTTATAAAAGGGACAACATAATTGCATTTACAAGTAATAGTGGGGCACTCATAATTTAAACGCATTGAATCAGCACTTCACTACTAACTGAGTTGATACTGTATGCCACTGAGAACGAGCTGTTAGTATCCTTCCTGAAAAGGGCAGTCTAGTTCTCTGGAACAGACGATATTCATTTACTGATCTGATTAGGATTACAATGGAAAGCTCTTACTCAGCTCAGCTCTCCTTGGAGAATGTGTGTGCATGTTTGAGTCTTTTTTTAATATTATAAATAAACACAAAAATAAGATGTCTGCACAACACAGGACAACCTAAACATGACAGTTTTCAATTACCTAACCTTCTGATAAGATCTCTGCACAGGACTTTTAAAGAGCTTACAAAATTGATTCTAGAAAGCAACCTTTTACTCCTCTTCTAAGGGCCAGATGTTTATGCCAGTAATCTCTTTAGTTGTAGGCTTCCAGAAACAAAGGCTTTAATAAAAGGGAGCAGATGTCAGCTCTATTGTTTGGACAGTACATGTCACACTCCAGCTGATGTGATGTTTGCCATTCCTTCAGCAACCGTGACAGGGTACACAGACATTAACTGCCTAAGAACCGGTATCCCTCACCTCTAAGGCAGTGAGCTCAAGTGCAGAAGGGCTTCCCTCAGCCAAACGCTGAAGACCTCAAACCAGCACAGAGCCCACCTGGGGCAGCACAATATCCAGGGAGTCAGTGGTAGAATCAGTATGAACTATGGATGATAACAGGTGTCACCTCCCCCTTTGAGCACCTTCCACTCATCACGTTATTTTACAAACTGTTTGGATAAGAATATTATCAAATCAGACCACAACAGGAATTTGAGAAGAGGGAGGGATGGGAAAGTCAGGGAATTAACTATGGCAGTCATCCTTTTCCGTGAGATCATGGCTCAAAGACATAAACTGACCATACTGCACAGTAGCTCTGCATCCACATAGTTTAACTTTGGACACGTTTTATGGTAGCTGTAACTTCATGAGGGACACAACAACCACATGTTGGTTGGTTTTCCTCTTAGAGCATTTTACCCATACCTATATCAGGTGACCTCTCAGAGCATTAAATGACACACAGATTTCCCCCTTCCACTTGTTTATTTTAGGAATTGGGCACTGGCAGAATTATCTTTCAACATTTCCTTTTTCTGTGGTCCCTTCAGAGAAGAACAGAAATGGGAAGCTAGTAAAGAAAGAAAACACACCAATTGTAATGGCACTGAAATATTTTAATGCCATTTCTACTTATAAATTTATTTTAACTTTGCTATATCTTCAAAGTGTTTCCTAGAAAAGAATCATATTAGCACGATGACAAGTAGAACAGTAATGCACTGAATTGCTTAGTTCATCCTGGTTGTTCTCTGATAACAGTCCTGGCCTTCTCTAGATATTGTTCCAGTACACTGCTGCATCCATATTCTGTGCAATATTACACATCCTCAAAGTATTGCTGCCACTTAGCTTTCTTATCCTTTCCTCCTATATCACATATATCCTGTATTTTAGTAGAACTGGCCCTTTATAAAAGACTTTAACCAAAGTAGTCATGACACCTTCAAGAATCAACCCCTTTTCTTCAAGAAAGTATGGCACAACAGGAAGTTTCCATTCCATGTAAAGAATTAGGATCCCAAGCAAAATTGATAGTAATTAAGTCACACTTACTGACTATTCACAAGTTCTGCAGAACAATAATGTAATAAATATAAAAATAAAAAAGCAGTTTTGCAGTATTTTCTGCTATATCCTGTAAAGGTGACAATTCTAATTTTTATATGGGTCACCTTTAAGTGTTTTAAAATAATGATGGGACAAATAATTAATCAAGAAAGTTTCACGATCATTAACAGCTGTTATATGGTCTCTGAGTAATTCACACTAACTTTTAACTAGAGATTATTACTCTTCCGAAGACAGATCTGGACCAACAAGATGCCGAGTTGGGTAAGACATCTCCAAGGGTACAGGGAACTGAACGCAGACTTGCTGAATGCCAAATTAGCCTCACAGCTGCCCTGGCTCCTGAAGTAAACACACTACAGCAGGCACACTAAGGTGAATTCTGCCACGTTGCTTGAGGATCTAGAGAGAGAGTTCAACCTCTCTATATCTGTAGGCATCAGAATAGTGACAAACTCCCCAATGACAGGCCAGGGCAGAAACTGCAGTGGCTTCTAGACAGTTTTCTTAAACCTCTCCTTCCTCTTCTTTCTCTTATCAGTGAGTAGTTACTGATTTGTCATTTGACACATATAAAAACGGAAGAAAGAGAAAAGTGTACGAATCATTCCAGGATCTAAAAAAAAAGAGAGAGAGACTGATACTTAACAGTGCAAAGAAATCAGTGCCACAGTAATTGCCCATGCACTGAATGGTTTCTTGAGAACACTGCACCTCTTTCAGCAGCCTATTTTGTTTCTTTCTTGTCTATAGGCCTTCGCTGTTTTGATGGAGTTGATACTCATATATTACATTTCAGGGAAGGACAATAAATATCACATATCTCTGTCTCCACTGCTGCCCCCTAGGCACTCTATCAGGACCTAACCTAACATTCTAAACCATATGAGCAGCTTCTAACAGAAAAAAGAGTCAGCCTGCTATGTAAATATTTTCCCTTCAGCTCAAACTCCCACCTGGAAACAGATTTCATTTTAATTTTCGTTGCCCTAAATTTCACATCAGCGGCAGATTTCTGCATATTTCACTAGGAAGTGGAAATTTCCAATCTTTTGAAAGATCCAGGAGTCACTTCTAGTCTAACAAGGGAAAATATCAGAAGTAGAAAGCTGCTGTGTGGAGTCCCACAAGACAAGACACAGAAACTGACACAGACAAAGGTGGATTGAGTCAGTTTACAGAAATGAAAGTCATCCAGCTGGCCGTAGACATTACTGAAAGAGAAAGGTGCCAGTGCTCTGTCTCCACACTGACTCAGAGATGCTGGCACATGCCCTGTAAGGGTGGCTACAGCAACAGAAGCTGACTAACTGGCAGCACAGAGATAAGTCCATCTAGGCTGCTGTGTCGCGGCAAGATATTGCTGCCCGAGTAGAATCACAGAATCATTTTGCTTGGAAGAGACCCTCAGGATCATCAAGTCCAACCATAACCTAAATCTAGCACTAAAACCATGTCCCTAAGAACCTTGTACAAATGCCTTTTAAACACCTCCAGGGAATCGGGCAAGACACAACTGGTTTCAATGTCCAACAACCCAACCCATCAGCTCCTATTAAGGCTCTATTTGTCCTTTTTTTTTTGTTTGTTTGTCTTTTCCAAATTATCTCCACTTTTTTTTTATGTAAAGTGCACAAGTTCCCTCTTGGAACATGCACTAGGCACTAACATTTCCTTACTCTTACTTACATAGCACTAACTAGAGCAAGATAATTGTACTAAATTTAGGTTTACGCTACTATAAATTAGAAGAGTGGGTTCATGTGTCTGATTTGTCTGAAATGTAGACTCTCTTTTAACACACAATGTTACATTGATGTCACTAAGATGAAACAACATAATAATAAAAATATGTAAATTATCACAGTGTCAGTGCTATGACACACCACTGGGTTATCAGTAAAATGATTTGTGTTCTAGTGTGCTCACAGCTTTTATCTTGTTCACAGCAAACAAAAATGGTTCTTGCTGAGTACTTTATTTCAAAATCCATTAGCAGAAAGTGTTACTGGAAAATTGGGGAGTGCACCTCAGAAGACTGAGAAAAGGACATCGATTAATGATCTTATTTGCGACTACACTGACTTCAAAAAATTTCAAGGTCTTGCTCACACTTCAAAACACGGAGTTGTCTGTTGGTAGCAAAAGGATCCCACCCCCTGTGATACAAGATGCTTTGTGAACCAGTAAGCACTGGTTGTCTTTTTGTACCTTTCTCCCCTCTTGCACCAGCTATCACATGTTCAAATGGCTGACACCAATCCATTTTGGATCCCTACCGAAAACAAACTTCCTCTATATCGCAGTTACATTCTGAAAAGTGATTATTTCAAATTGTAATGTCCTAGCCAGAAAAATCTAGTCTGAGATAATACCCTGCGTTTATTGACAAGTTTTCTACTAAAGAGAAAATTAGAAAGGGAAAAAAAACAAACCAAACTAAACAAAAACAAAACAAAAAGCTATTAATGCTTTTAGTAACAGAAAAAACAGTATGGCTATGAGCATGACACTGAGTCATGGCTTGTACACCATATGCTTGTGAACCTCTATTGAAGTAACATGAACAAAATAAAAAGTGTACCTATTTTGCTTGGCCTTGTCTAGCCCCCACACTTTTAGAGGAACAGCAATGGATTTGACCAGTTTGTGTTGTCAGTCAGTCCGTATTGTCAGTAACAATTTATAAGTCAGAATAAGTACATACACAGTTTCTTGGTGAGACTGTAGAACTGGCAGGAAGAAAAACAGTATTTGTTAATAGAGCAAATTGGATTAGAAATTGCCTGGACACAAATCCGGAATGATGAGCCACAATTTTCACTAACTCAACTAACATAAAAATCAGTGGGTATTTTTTCAGTTTAAATTATTTATTAGTGATTTTTTTAAAGTTATTTCTGTCAAGATAAACCACTCACTGTGGACAAGACAAAGAGAGACAAGATGTGCAATGTCCGCTGACTTCATCTAATTGTGATATTTTAACCCTCTTCCCAGCACCGAGCTCCTTTCCCTCCTGCCTAATGTTTTGCCTCCACTCTGTTACCTAAGAACTTCATTAACTAATGCAGCAGGCTAACTGATGGGTGTCAGAAATCCTGCACATACTTCTTCCTACATCCTAGAAAATATAGTTTCTTTCAAAGCATGTTTGCTCTTTAAAGATACTCATGCAGACAGTGAGGTCTGGTAATAAGATTAACTCTGCCCAACCAAAACAGTTATCAGCTGAGCAGAGAGATTAATGAGATCATCTCACATGTTGCATGACATCTTCTTCCTTGCTAATTCCAAAAAGCAATTTCTAAGACTAGGTTAGAACATCCTATAAAGACAAGCTGAAAGGGTAAGAAACAACAGCTGTATCACACAGAACAATGCAAATATTATTTGCAAGTGAGGGGCTGCTCCATAAGTGAAGGTCAAAATCCCTTTTATGTCCTAGCTACATTTCTTTAAATGACATTTCTTACCTGAAAGTAGGAAAATATGAGTTACACTGCTGAGGTAAACAAGCAAGGCCAATACAAAGCACACAGGAGGGATGCTAAATACCTCTTTTCAATAAGCCAGTTAGCTGCTGCATCATGCCAAATCTGTTTGTTGCAGAGGATCAAAAATCCCTTCTTACGCACTTCCTACAGTAAGCTAACAATCACACTGCAGTTGACAGGTTTTCAGCAGATCTGAACGATCCCTCAGCCAGAAGCAGCTTCATCACAGCACTGTCGAGTCTGGCAGGGACTAAGAAGCAGCTTGGATGTATCTTCACCACATTGTAGTCAGAAATAGCCACATTTGCTCTCATCCAGCTATTATAACCACATTTCCCCATTTCATTCTCCTACTGAATTCACAGACAAACCTTACCCAGTCAGTTCCTGATGCAGCCAGGGTGCCACATCAAACCTTCCTTTCTCCTACCAGCCAGTCTAACAGGTACCTCAAACCTGCCTGCTAAAGGATGTACAAGTCACACGGCTGATGTATGAAAAGATGCAGCAAGGCAAAGAGGGCCCAGCTGCAGTCTTTTTACAACATTTTTTTCAAAGGTAAGTAAAAGTTCTGGGAAGATTCTCCCAGACTACAACATGCCCAAGACTCAGAGCTGCAGTGTAACAGGCTCATTAAGCAGAAGAGTAAAATATTCATATGCTGCCATTCTTAACATATCAAAGGCTACCACTTCAGCTTGCACTTGTGGATGGGGAACTTATTGCAGTCTCCATCATCAAAGTAAACAGTCCACTCCTCGGTCTGTTGTCAGATTCACAGGCTCTCATGCTTCACAGTCTTTCAGCAGAAGAAGACAAGTCTCAAGCTGTTTTGCTTTAGGGGAAAATAAAACTATTCTACAATTTTAACAGCAAATAGTTTTAACTTATCCTAGAGGCTCTGATTGCATAAAGGCTCTCGGAGCATAAATGAGATTTACACTATGACAACAGCAGAGAAGGAGCTTAATTACAATGACAATATAACTGAATCTAGCCAACGTTCTCATTTACTGTGCCAAAGATTTCCTTCTGAATTTTTATGCTTGTGCTAGACCCAAGTAGCAAGGAAACCATAAATCCCCAGCTTATAGTGGTGTCACAAGGGACTTTACCATCAACAGGTTGTACATGGAGCGTGTGACATTACAAATTCCTACATTCCTGGAGGGAAACCACTAGCTGAAGATAACCTTAGGATTTACAGATGAACGATCTGAGTTTTCACTGTATGATTGTTACCTGATCCTATTGTCCCAAACTGTCACCATTAATTCAGATACTACTAAAGAAAGCTCGACAGCAAGTCCTAGCCTTTTAAATGAGCAGCAGGGTATACTAGTATATCAGCTGTTGACAACCGTAACAGCTACTTACCCCACAGTACCGATCATCACTGAATATCTGTGGTGGCAGTGGGTTGCCTTGCGCGGGCTGCCTATCCTCAGGAATATTTTTATACATCCATTGTCTTTTCTCCTCTGACATCGTGATATCCACTTCTTCAAACTCTATGCGGTTGGCTTCCAGAAACCTCACCACATCTTGCTGTCTCTTCTTTATCTAGATGAAAGAAAGAAAACAAAAACAATACTCAAAGCAAGCCCACCATAACCCAGACATGCTTACTAACCTTAGGACATTCCTCCTCTTGCTTTCATGGGATGGGAAGTCACAAACTCAGAAGACAAAGGAGAAATTTTTTTTTCAGTTTCAAGTTCATAGAAGTTAAACACTGCCATTTCTCTACAGGTTGGCAACCGTTATTCTTCACCTCATTTCTAGAAGGCAGTGTCTTCAGTTCAGCTGTGAGAATTTCAGCCTTTACCCTTTAAAGATGCTTTAAAAAAAAACCACAAACAACCAATCCTGTATGGGACTTTTCAGAAGTACGAGTTAAAAGAGGCAGCTGGTTTTCAAAGTCATTAGGGGCTACATTTTTTAAGTTGTGTACTAGAAATGCAAGGTAAGCAAACTGGCAAGTTCCAGAAGAATCTACTACTATAAGTGTTCATTGAGATAAACATGTCAGTACATCTGAAAAAATCCCACCCCAGCTACACACATTTTTGTTTTCCTAGACACCTACACATCTTTTAAAATGCAGCTTGACAGTTCCCTGAGCAAAGCTTTTTGAATCTTTAATTAAGAGTGTCTGTCTGCATAATACACATACCTAAAAATAAGTGTGATCTCGTTTCTTGAAAATCAACTTCATTCCAAAAAAAAAAAAAAAAAAGGGCAAAAAAAGCATGAGCTTTGTACTTTTGTACTAAATGTATGGGGGTTTTACCCCTCAAAGAGATTATCATCTTTATACAAAAGCCTAACACAGGCAGGATACTGGCAGTTCTTAGCTCGTTGCAGCTGACTAAGATCAAGCCTTAACAGCTCACTGGGCTCCCAGCAGATACACTCAGGTGAAGACAACTTGTGCCTCAAACAGGACTTCATCTCAAGATATAATAGCAACCTTTGAAATGAAAGTCTGCAGAGCTGAGGAAAGCTACCTAGGCTAATTCAGCTAGGTCTGCTCTGCATTCCAGACTGTTCTTTTTGCATCTACTTAATGAAAAGATTTTTCTTTTTCCAGAAAGGAATTATACATTATAAGCTGTATTTTTCACAGCTATCGTCAACAGCATTATTTGAAGAAAAAAATAGAGCTTTAATAATTTTACGGTATTCCTGAAGTGTCAGATCCACACAGTTGCTGACTGGCATAAAGCCCAGGTGGATGAATCATGCCTGTGGGTATCATATGACCTAGATACTACTTGGAAATTAGAGGATTTTTAAACTGCATATGCTAGTTGTTCTTGTCACACAACCCAGCCTGTCTCTCTAAATACAGCACAAAAATAGATAACTTTTGGAGCTAATGCTGATGGAATCATGGTTTCATTGAAATAAGAGGCTAGCCATCCCAAGAAACTGCAAAAATAAGGCTCTTAACTGATTAGTGCCTTTCTTAAGAAGTGGGCTGTGTAGTAAGTTTGTGTCTCAGTATCTTATTCTTTTTCCTTTTCTTACATATACTGATGGGGTTTTTCAGGCGTATGTGAAAGGATCACTTATTCATACAGAAGGCAGCTCCTAAAATTGTGTGCAAATAGTATATTATCAACAACAGCAAAATTACCGCATCATCATCACTGCTGGTACTGAACACAACATGTCTTTCACTATCTCCCTAAAAATTGCAAAGACAAATTCTGCTGTCAATGTAGAAGTGAACGACGAAAATATTTTCCTCTCTCTTTCACTAAAAAAAGCTGCAAGAGAGACCCAAAAGAGAGAGACAGATATTTTCCTAACATGAATATTGAGTATTTGTTCAAACAGAAAAGAAACATCTAAAATGATGTGTGGGAGAGTTCATTTCCTTATACTGGCACACTGCTAAAACCAACATGAATTCCCTCCTGCACTGGTCAGAACAACTAGCAAACTACATAGTGCCTGGGCCAGCCCCCTGGCCCTGAGGCCAAATGGCATCATCTGGCCAAGCCTATTAAACCTGCAGCCTCTCAGAGCAGCTGCCTGCGAACTGTACACTGGGAATGATCCCTGGCATGCTGTAACATCTCGATCACAGCCACAAACTGCTCATGAGACTATAAGTCAGCCCTGGCCAAAGCTGTCTGTGCCACCAACCATGCTGCTAACCGTGTCACAGACCCAGAGCGCTCTGGTGCTCAGGCCCAGGCCACGGACCAGTACACAGGTATCCACCTGTTCCCAGTCTCAGCTGCCGTCTTCCAGGAGTCTGTACACTGGGCATAAGTTTAACTGCAAATTAGATTTAATCAGATCCCTAATATTTTACTGTTCCCACCATGAAAATTCTCCCACAAACCCACATTTCTTAATCTCTCCTTTTTATTTTTTATAAAACTAATTAAGATGTTGAAGTGAAATAAATTGTGGTGGGTTTTTTTTAGCCAGAAGCCTTGCAATTCTCCACATGACATCTGCATGGATTATCAGTCATGGATGTGCCAGCTGTATAAATGTAAACAAAATACCCAAACATTTTTAGCCAAAAAAGTAGCATCTTCTCCCGCAAGTGATTTGATTCAAGCCTGTCAACTGAAACAAGAGCATTAGTTACATTTAAAATCCTATTAAATTATGCCTTGTTGTTTAAGATAGATGCCCAGAGCATCTGGCACAACAGAAGCCAGCTGATTATTCCCCAAGAAAACCACAGGACCTTTGTCTTGTTCTCCAACTGGATCTGTGCCGCAGGAGTGCGTCAGCCTCACAGTCCTGCCTGCAGCTCTCATCCATGGCTACTCCAAGCTCTAAAACCTTCCAGCATTTGACTACACGAAACACGGACCAAAGACAACACGGCACAAAGAGCAGCATCCGTTCTCCCTTCCTCACTAGCCTGCGCAGAGGAGTCCTGTCAACAGCCCAGGGGAGAAAAATACATCCTCATTTGACAAACTATGCACATGGATACTTCAGTCATCTTTGTGAAACTCAGCCTTGTACTTTGCTGCTTCCAAGGTTTCCAGAGTGTGATGCAGCTGAGAGGAACCTGAAAAAAGTATTCTTATAGTCAGAGATACCACATTCAGAAAAACTTAGCTCATGGTTATTCACACACCACTTTGGGAAAGCATCTCTATTCCTACAAGATGGATTGCTTTAGTATCAAAATGTTTTGATTTAAATACATTTCAGCACACCAGATGACACTGCAAGATACACCATCAAAATCTATATCCATTGTGAAGTTTCAGAGGAAAATCTTTACATAATATTATCCTAATCTATCTTTAATGCTGTGAAGAAAACTCTGATAGAGCTATTATAATAGTCTACTATCACAATTTGATGTTTGTCTCCCATATTTTTAGCAGGGTGACTGTTTTCTGAACATCATTTCTCTGGGTTTGGTTTTATTGTTAATCTACATTTCTATTCACAAAAGTAAAACGGGAAAAAAAAACAGCGACATCTCCATTTTATCCCAGTATGTAAAGCTGGTCTCCTTATTAGGATTAAAAGACAGCAAAAATAGGATGTTCATTTTGATATACAAAAACTGCTAAGATGAGTTAATAACTTATTCAGTAGCTAAATTTATAAAGAAAGTCTATCACAGCTTTCTGCCCTAGTTTTCATTTCTTTATATTGATTTGCAACAGGCAACAGGAGGATACACTTTCAGGTTGCTTTGGAGAAATACGTCAAAGACCTGGCCAGGTGGGTCCACTGGGATTATTTGTTCTGACCTTCAGCATCCCTGAATTAATTCCTCTTAGGAGTAAAGAGTTTCTCTGGATTTTTTCCCCCCAAAGCTTCATTCCTGAACTGATAATAACAGAGAATCTGCTAGTCTTTGTAAATTGCTCTCACAGTTAACTCCCTTCACTTAAAATATTTGCTTGCTTCTGTTGAGAATTCACCTCATTTCCAGCTTTCAGCCACTTTTTATATCTTTAGCTAGACTGAAAACTCTTACGTTACAAGATTTCTGTTCCCCACACAACTAATACATGGGAGAAACAGATCTCCCAGCTAACCTGATCAGTAATCTCTGGTAAAAAGAGAAATCTTACTGCTCATTTAACAGTAAAATATCAAAATCAGGATTTTACCGTCATAAATCATATCCAGACTGGAGAAGAAGCTTAGCAAAATCAGATCTCATCCTCTATACAGAATTCCCTGGAAGGTTCTCAGCACTTTCAACAGGTCACAATTTCCTTCTTTTTACCGTCTCTATGCTTCTTGAACTCATTTTCAGAACATCTTCTGCACTAGAAAGGCTTGCCTACTGACAGATGCTGAACTAGAAGAACATATCATGTGGTCTCTGCATTACTAAATGGCAGCAGCATTTCACTATTCTACACCATTTTAATGAAGATACTCTATTACACTGCAAAAATCTCACTAGTCCATGATTTATCTAACCCAAACAGGATAAATGAATATTACTTCTACTGTACTATAGGCAAGATGACTCAAGTAGCAGTAATAAAAGGAACTGTGAAATAGCCACGATTAAAGAGAACTTCTCTGCCTTATTTCATTGGTCCAGTTAATATAAATGGGACAAAGCAGGCACATTCTCAGTTTCAAATCTCTTCATGTTGTCAGCAGGCATGTTGCTGAGCAGCTGGTGCCCACAAAGCGGTCACAGGATGTTGGTCTTCTGCTCTAGACTCCCAGCCTTCTGGACATAAGGCATCCCCTGGGCTTCAATCTTCCTGCCTGCAAGTGGAGGGAACGATGGCAGGTACCGCTCCATGCATTGGCTGGTGAGTGAGATGTGCAGAACTGACTGTCCTACGACCTCTTCATCCCGGAACTGAAGTGACTGAAATCCTAACCTGAACTTTCCACTCATTCCAGACAGATCCCGAGCACAAATAGCTTGCTTTCTAACACAAAATCCCATCCCCAAAATATTCAGACCACACACACTGAGAATAAGGCCTTATGATAAATATCTTCTAAGCTGGCTTGTCAGATAACAAACACATTTTACAAGTCTGGCGTTTAACATAAATAGATAAATAAATAAAAAATATCAAACGAAAACAGAATGCATGTCTAAGTCCACCTCAAAGACTTGTTTCACAGACTGGTATGTGTCTATCTAGACTTATGCTTCTAAAGACAGAGATGGTACTGCTGGTTCCCTTCCTTCTCTTTCAATCTGGTCACTCTTTCCTGGTGCCTGCCCTTACTCCAGAACCGCAGCAGCTACGTTACCTGACTCAGCTGAAAACTGAGTGTATTGCATTTTGCAGGGGCACCTTTAGGGTGCAGTTTGATGATACAGCTAAGCAGATCTCACCGCTGGCTGTCACTGAGATGACACTATGTTCCTCCCTCCTGCCAAGCAGCTCCTGCAGCTTTCCTTGCACAAGCATAATGCAGGAACCAGGAGAACAAGGGGAGAAGCATCAATAATGTCAGCACCATAATCTCACTGGTTTCTATCAGTAGCAAAACCACACCCTGAGAAAATGGCTCAGCAGAAACTGAAGCATGACCAGCTACAGGTATTTGAAATATGAACTGCATAAACAGCGTTTGTGTTACATAAACACAAGCTCCAGCTTACTCCCACAGCTGAAAATATCAAGCAGGAGCCTCTGCCTTCACAAGTCATGCAAATATAATCAAAGGGACTTCTGCAGTGTCACAGGCAGATGTAATACTTACTGCAGAGGATTACTAATCTTCATTTCTCATACAGATGAGGCTTAATGCACACTCCCAGATAATGAGATACTATGCTCTAACAGAGAGATCCAAACCCTAACCACATCAAACAGAACTCTTAACAGTGTTAACTGCAAATTACACATACCTTCCTTAGAAAAGCAAGAAGGCAAAGCCTCTTACAAACACAATAAGCAACATCTGCATTCTTTCCTTCTGCTTCCACTGTGTTTCTGCTTTCATACAGAAGCAATGAAAAACAACCTCACACATCCACAAGGCTGACATGCAAAAATCCTCAAGGTCCTGTTAAATTTGCAACCTGTAGCAAAAGAGACTCTCTGCCAAATTTCTCTTTCTTTGCCTGGCTTAGGAAAGCAGAGCACGACTGACCCCCCGGCAACTTCTACTGCAGAGAGATGGCAGCGCTGTGACAGACCTTTACAAAGGTTCCTATGATTAATTCATTGTTCTTGTCAAAGGGAAATACAACTCAGTTATATATAGGGAAAAAGGAGATGAGAAGCTGTGGTGAGGTGAAGGAAGGCAATAAAGAAGAAATTTTAAAAATAAAAATTAAAAAATCAGCATTGCATAACTATTCCCAAAAGCCAAGTGGCTACCTGTGGTAGCAAATATTGCATTACACGCAATTAGAAGGAAATCATGTCCTCAGAATCGACCTCCAAATAGCTGAAAATATCTTCAACACTTCATCCTCAAGAAAATGTTTCAATATCCTAAAAATTGACCACAGAACGTTTCCATCTGAAAAGAAAGAGAACAGTCCCTGAACAGTGGCCCCACGCAGTCTGCACTGCCCTGGTCTCCCCCGAGCAGCAATCTTCTGCTGGCACACAGAGACATAATTAAGGACACGCTATATGAAATACTCTGTTGAACTGGGAGGGCAATCAGCTTTATGCAAAATAAGTGTGCAGGTCCCTGGGAGCTGCTGAGACTCTGCTTAGCGAGGCAATCTGCAGATCTTTACCTCTGTGCAAGATACGTATGGTATCTTTGCAAGAGTCTAGCATTTAAGAAATGCAACTAAAATCTGAGCCAGGTTTGCTTTCTAAAAGACTCCTACCCACAAGCAGTCAGCAAAGGAAAACATGGTATTGTCTTTTTTCTATAAAGCTACAAAAAAATAGTAAATTGCTCCAAGCCCAATGCCTGCTAACCTTGTATTTTCTTTGTCAGAGGTTGCACTATGATAAAATGCCTTTAAATCTATCACTGTGTATGTATAACTATTGCAAGCTGAAGGGAAGAGTTTCTTATTTAAGATAGTTTGTAAGAAACCATTGTTCTCTGTGCAAGTAACAAGGTAACACTCAGAAAAACGAAGGAGTCTTTAGCAAATACAGATACACAAAACACGAGATGATGGGAGTTTCCTCAGGGGTTCACTGTGTATTATTTCAGCAAGCATAAAGGCAAAAGGAGAGACAGAAATGGAACAAACAGAAAAAGGGGAAAGACCAAGAAAGGAAAAAGAGAAGGTTCTACAGAAATATCAGCCACAGGCAGTGCCAGGCTGGGCGCCTTCGAGCTGCGTGCAGCTGAGAAAGCCTCTAAAGTCACTCCCAAATAATTTTATTTCTTCCGTATTTCAGGAAATGAGATCTGTCGATGATGTACACAAATGAAGTGATTCTATCATTATTTGCTTATTGCAGTAGGAACAATGTATTTCCTACAGCATTGAAAATCCACATACATACGAGTTTCTGATGGACTGGAAGAAACCAGATGCTACGAGACCCAAATCTTGGCTCATTACTTCCCATCAAAAGAATAATAATATAATTGAAGCTGCGTCTATCTTCCAGTTAATGACGGGAATTTGTGTTCCACTGTATCAATGTGAAACCAAAAAGCCAGCACTGCTTGTGGAAATAAAAAATGGCTAAAATGAAGTGAAGATTTAAGACTTTGCAATAGGAACTGAAGCAGAACTTGGAAGTCTTGTGGAGTGCATAGGCAGTCAGCTCCAAATCAGAGAGACCTTGACAGACCAGCAGCCAGAGGGCTCCGCACAGACTGAGAAACACAGCACGAGGATTCCCAGACTGGCCTGGCCAGCAGCAGGCGACTGCCAGGTACAAGGTCAGAATGCGCCACTGGTTGTTCTGGTGGGGAAGTTCACAAAACCTGCTACTGGTTTGGATTGTAAACTACAGCAAGAGCTCCATTCTGTGGAATTACACTAGCCCGAAAAGATTTACATTTCTGTTTGACAAAGTGCATGCTTTGCATGATATTTGTGCTACAGATACAGGACCTTTCCTGGTCATATGTATCTTCTTGTGAGGGCACTGAAAAGGTGTACTGGTTCTTCTTTGGCTGGGCCTCTAGCTACAACACAAGGCAGATTGCCAGAGCATGCTGGTAACTTGGTCTGGTTTTAAACATGTCTCAGACAACAGTGAGCCAAGATGTTTCAAAATTGTTAGAATTATGTGTTGTTGTCTTTGTTTTGGTTTGTTTGTTTGTTTGTTTTTAAGTGAGGTTGGGGATTCTAGTGGCTAGCACAAAAGATGAGACACTTTGAGAAGCCTACAAGATTTCAGGGATTCATAAAGCATATTCTCAGCTATCAAATACTTCTGATGGAACCATCCTGCAGGACTAGAATAATTCATATCAAAAGACTTGTAATTCAAACCCTAGCTGGCAGCTAACTTCTTTCAATAGATAGATGGTTTTGTTTGCAATTTACCATATGTTTCAGTAATTTGAGGGAGTGGTAAAAGAGAAAGTGTTATTTTCACGCATTTTTCCAACAGAAACCTCTCAAAGTTGCCAGAGAATAATTTAAATCTCCTATTTAGCATTCTACATTTAACTATTCTCTTTTGTCAAAACGGCATATTTATAGCAAGTATTTTGCATCATGAAAGAAACCCTTTCAACAAGCAACATCTATATTCCCCTTCAAAATGTACACTACACATAAACACAAGTATGATAACTGCAATCCTTTAAATTCAGCTGCTTTTCAGTACCTCCTAATTAAATGTTAGTGCTCTGATCTCTATGCTATATTACATTTATTCATATGTTTATTTCTTTTGATTTCTGTAAGTTATTTGACTCTGAAGAATATTCTTTGCTTCCCAATAAAGTCCAAGTCCCGGTTCAGCAAGGTACTTGAGAATTGTCAGGTTCTGAACTATCGGAAACTCAGTCCATAGGCCTGCAGTGAAGAACAGAAAATTGACCTCTGAACCTCCGAGGTCCTCCTGCAGAGTTAGGAGAGCAGGGAATAGTTTGGTGTCTTGCACACCGAAGTCCAGCACTGCTACGGCTGAAAAACTGCAGAGATTTAAGAGAGATCACTTTGTTAATGTGAATCAAGTTTGCTTGGTAGGATTATGATTGGGGGGGGGGGAACATAACTATGTTTTGTTTCTTTATTTTTTTAAAGTGTGTTAAATATTTGGTAGTTGTTTAAAATTCACTGATATAGCACTAAAGAGAGTGGTTTTATTTGCAGGTTTTGGAAAGCAAGCAAATGCTATAATACCTGTATGAGTCAGCTGAGTGTGCCTTGGCAGCCAAGAGGGCAAAGCACATCCTGGGTGCATCAGGCACAGCGTAACCAGCCAGTCAGAAGAGGTGACTATGCCACTGTGTTCAGCATCGGTGTGGCCTTGCCTTGAGTACTGTGTGCAGTTCTGACCCTACAATTTAAGAAGGATGTGAAGGTGCATGTACATGTCCAGAGGAAGGCAACATAGCTGGTGAAGGGGCTAGAAGGAATGTCCTATAAGGAGAGGCTGAGGACTTTGGGCTTGTCTAGTTTGGAGAAAAGGAGGCTGAGCGGTGACCTCATTGCTCTCTACTGATATCTATTCATAGGATGTGTGGCAATGGTTCGAAGCTGCAGCAGGGGAGGTTTACACTGGACATTAGGAAGCATTTCTTAACAGAGAGGGTGATCAAACTCTGGACCAGGCTTCCTAGAGAGACGGTCGATGCCCCAAGCCTGTCAGTGTTTACGAGGCATTTGGACAATGCCCTTAACAACAGGCTTTAACTTTTGGTCAGCTCTGAAGCGGTCAGGCATTTGGACAAGATGATCACTGTAAGTCCCTTCCAACTGAACTATTCAATTCTAAATTCTGCAAAGACAGACAGAAGTTTAAAAGCAAAAAAAAATCCCTCTAACAAGAAATTCACATGTGTGTCCTATTATGTAACATGCTTATCACCTAGATTTTTAAGACAAAAAACACACAATTGGTGTTTTGTTTTTTTTTTGTGACATGGTGAGTCAGCAAAGCAGTGAAAGTGTTGTGAACTAGTTCTATGTATTTATCAGTCACACTGTTTTGTAACAATGAATAAAGCATCCCCAGCTGTATTTGCTGTACCTACTTCAAATGAGATATAAAAGCAAATCTCTTGACAATAAAAAAATAGGTCATGTTTCTTCCTTCTCATTAGCTTTAAGCATCAAAACCCAGTGGCATAGGAATATTTATCTATTAGAATGGATAAAAACATCTAGCAGCCCATAAGATGTAACAAGTAATTAGCCTTGTTTTGTCTGGGCAGGGTCCCAGTTCTGTTAGCTCAAGACTTAAGCCCCACTGGCCATCTCCTGCCCTACCTGTGAGGCTGCACTCTCTGTATTCTGTCACTCAGGACTCAGAGCACAACACCCAGTTACACCCAACTGCAGCTCCAGCTGTTTCTGAAACGGGAGCTAGGTGATGAACAATGCGGAACCATAAGATGCCACATGCAGCAGAGTCTCCTGACAGTATGGGAGAGTTTTTAAGAGACATTAAGGCAAGCTCCAAGACTGCAGTACTGTCTAGCCCAGCAGTGGCATACTGGGTTTCACAGAGAACCCTGTTCCCACATAAATGTAAAGTCACATCCATATTTCTCCCCCACAGCTATTAATCCCTCCCCCCCCATGAATTTGAGACACCTGGAAAAAACATCTAGCCTTTCCCTACAAAGGACAATGCTTCCATTTATTTGTTTTCTTACCCTGAATGATCAGAGATATTATGATTCCAAAATGTTCCGACGAATTTGAAAAACAAATTTGTGAAATAAAGCTGTCAATACTTTCACTATTTTCTCCAGCTACTATCCGCACAGCACAGATGTGTCATTCTGCCAGCTACAGATAGACACACCCCTGATAAAACACTTAAAAATAACAGCAGTAACAGCAGTGCAAGTCATTTAGAATTTGTTGTGCTAAGTTTTTACAGATATGTACAGGTTTTCCCAGCAGTATATGAAACGGCAACAGAAAAATGCATCTGTGACTCTA
Source organism: Columba livia (assembly GCF_036013475.1). Lineage (NCBI taxonomy): Eukaryota > Metazoa > Chordata > Aves > Columbiformes > Columbidae > Columba > Columba livia. Next base: position 34,960,716 of record NC_088604.1, on the reverse strand, counting down.
GACAAATGTCATATTTCAGATAAAATTGGACTATACAACTGCAAAGTTCTATCAGTGTGTTTTTGTAAGTCTAGGATGAAGGATTTTGTTGATATCATTCCCTAAAACAGGGCTGACTGCCACTGCTATTATTCAGATCAATAACAAAATTACCTTTGACTCAACTGAGAGCAGAATGAGGCTTCTAACTTTATTAACAAACGTCAATGTTAGTTCTCTTTCAACAAATGCAACTATATCTGTGTAACCTGCATGTTCTTGCAGCTCTGTATGTGCAAATTGCCTTCTCTTTTGTACTCCTGTGGTCTCACTTCTTAGTGACTAGCTGTGTCCCCAAACACAGCAGCTATCTGATTATTATCCCATAAACTGCAGACGTATCGCCTGTAAGGTCAAGAAGAGTCACCTCCACATAGCCAAAGGTATCACTGAATACCATGGTGAATAAACCCACAGATTTTCAGACTCCCTTGGGGTCTGATGCTGGGAACCTTTACTAGAAAGTAGACCTTGCTGCAGGTAAGCCAGTTTCACCAGTAGAAAGGACTACTTGCACATCAGGGCCTTCTCTGATCAAAGACTGGTTTTGTATCTCTTTTCTAACTAAAATTAGCTTCCTAGCAGGTCCCTAGTGAAGAATGTGATGTTATCTAAATCTTTCAAATGTCATTCCTTTCTCTGCTTCTATATAAACATATCAGATCACTCAATTAGAGACGCTTCAGGAAGACTGGCTGACCTTAGGAGATGCAGATCTACATCAAAGGTTTAATGCATACTGGAATTGTGTTTCTTTAGATTAGGCAGGGATGATAACTCCAGTAACCCTGCAGCAACATAATGACAGGTTTCAGTTGTTGATGCTCTAGTGTTCATCAGATCAAAGGAAGCTTTCTTTCAAATGAAGACACACAAAAATGCACTTGCCTTTCTCTGAAAAACATAGACCCATGTTCCATGATTGAGAAAGCAGTCTTTAATTGATTTGTAATGTTACTATTAAATTGTTCAAAATAGTCACTCAAAATGGTTTTAATAGCACAGATAATACCTGCTATCATCCTCTGCAGCATACGAAAATGTCAGGAAACAAAACAATTTGTGAAAGGTGTGATAGATTTTCCACCATTACATTCTGATTATTTTTTCTCTGAGTCATGTTCTCTTGCTTCAACTGGAATCTATCCAGTGAACTCAGAAGACCTGTGTTACATAGCAGGTTGGTGAAAAGGATCACTATGGGCTGTATCTCCTAGCGTGCGAAGGTAAATAAAGTTCAGCCTTTTGTAAAAGCATAAAAAGCCAAAAGCCAGCATGAAAAAATTATCAGCATGTGTGAAGGAAACATACACAATCACATTTTGATTTGCATTTAATATGGAGTACGAGTTCACGGTTGCAGGGCTCTGCGTACAAAAAAAAGCTCTGAGGGTAACCCTGCTGGCAGAGTATGCAGCACTACAATCCCATGAGAAAGGACATTCAGAAAGCCAGAAACTGTGGCTGTTTAAGGCTTTGTCACAAGCAGAAACTCGCCAAAAGTCACCATCACCCCTACAGCAGTGGCAAAACTGGGCATGTTCTGGTGCTGCAGCTACTCACTTTCACAGTCCAATGTATTAGTAGCCCACCTTCAGCACCTATGAGGGCAAACACGTAAGGCTGTGACTGAAGAGGCTGGAATGGAGACACATATTCTGTCCTGAGGCTCCACAACAGGCAGATGAGCAATTTTGAAGTTATCAGCAGTCAGGTCTCCAGCTGCCACCACCAGCCCTGCCAGACCTCTCAGATAAAAACCTTCGTAACACTGTTTACACTGATGGTACCTTTCTCTTACTAGGAAGGGAAATAATTATGCCACTGTACATCCCCATTAGCCAGCACAATTATATTGGTGAATATCTTGTATTGGTGTAACTATTTTGATGTTTTGTAAGCACCTCATTATCTGAAATAAGTTACATAAGTAAGGTTTTTAAGCAAAGGTCAGACACACAGAATAACAGAGAAAGCTGAGCAAGCACCACTATTTCAGCACTCCAGCTTACACAGAAGACAGACATCCATGGTTACAATTTCATAAGAACCAGCCATTCAAATAAAGAAGCAGTAATTTTTCACACAGTCCCAACAGATGCTGACATATCTTGAGCAACCAGTATAAGGCACTAAGATATTATGTTTATTTCTCTTCCGCCAATGCAAAAATCAGTGGTTTATTTTTACCAAGTGATAATAAGCATGCATGGGTGATTCCAAGGTTAAGAAACATACACACACATACATGCCCAGTTTTGCCACAGATATAAATATACATAACACATACACACCATATATATGCATATATATATATCAATAAATATGGGTGTTTGCAAAAATACACATCTACATATGTATATTCAAACAAAAGGCAGTTTGATATATATGCAAAGGTCACTCCCAGGCATTAACTTCTGCAAGTTTATTTCTTGCAGTAAAATGAGAAACATCTTGCAGTTTTCCACATCATCTTACTAGGAATGTTGGGCTTAGCTACCTAGAGGCAAAAGAGGAAAACCACCAACAACAAATCCTGGAACTCTGAACTGTCAAGGCAAGCTCTATCCTACTCAAGGGAGCTGGGCAGCAACAGAAGGGCATGCTGTTATTGATGAGTCACTGAACAACCTGCATCTCCTAAGAGCTTCTCTTCATCAATCAGCTTGCAAGACAGCTACTCCCCTTCCTCCGTGCCAAATTCAATTACTCTATAGTGAAGTACAATATTAACTTTAAACTAAATAAACTTGTTCACCATTGCTTTCCTCTTCCTGAACTAACAAGACAGAAATAACTTGTTTTAAGAAGGTTCCTCATCACTATAGCTCTTATCACCGCAAGAGGATATCCACATGCTTTAGACTCAGCTCCTTCAGAGTGGTGATGAATAACGCTTACAGTAAAGTAGCACACCTGAATGGAAGGACTGCCACAGCCTTGAACAGACTAATCAAAAGATTTCACCCCAAGATACTTCACAGATGGAGGCTTAAAGCCCAAGAAAGACAAGACAGCAGGTTTTGTATTCATGCTCTTTTGCAATGAGACAAACTATGCCAAATCAGTTGCCTCCAGAATGTTTGTATCTCAGTCAGCCCTTCTTCTCAGTCAAAGCAATCTGAACTTCACCAACAACTTTGAGTCATTCCTTGAAAGATCAGGTCACACTTCGCTCACCTACATGGGTTCCACTAAAATAAATCTGATGTTTGTTTTCAGCATTGAGAGTCAACAGTGACTTAGGTTTCTGAACTGACTCCATCTGCCCACCCAACGGGTGCTGACTACACAAAAAAACAGCCCCAAGAGAGAAGGTTAAGGAAACAATCTCCTGGCTACTGAGGAATTCAGAATCTCTTCCGAGCTATTGCAGCTAACTGCAGGCTGTTTTCATTGACAGTCACCAGTAACAAATACTACCACCACCTCTGCAATTTCCCTGTTACCGAGATGGAAATGCACCTACTTAAGGGACTTCCAAAATATTAACTATCTTCTGTAAAACTTATCAAAAGATTAAGCTGGTAAAAACCACTGACATACTGGAACCTGATAATGGTTTTGGATACAGTAGATTTCAGAGACTACAGCATTTCTGTGTTCATGTCTCTCCTTATCAAGCTTTCACACTGCAGGCAAAACTAAGATTGCATTATTTCCTTCTGGACAGACTCCTTTAGGAAGCCAGCATTGAGGATGCCGGTAAGGAAACTGTTGTCCTTCATATACTCGCTAGTAAAATGATACACTCTGCTTTACCAGCTTACTGACAAATCTTTATCTCCAAGTTGCACTGAGATTGCTAAAGACAAAAGTGATCCTGATTTTATACTATAAAGAACTTCCCTTAAAACTGGCTGTTTTTCTGCAAATTCTAATCTCTTCAATATTTCCTTCTTTGGATAAACAGAAGCATAAAGAAGCATAAACTGTTTGAAATAATTAAATTGGAAGATGGATTGTTCAGAAGACTACCAGAGAGAAACTAACATAGGTCACCTGAAATATATTGCATTATAGACTTGATTCTTGCTTGGATTTTAATTAAAAGCAGAATAATTCATATGGCAAGTAAAATTGACTTATTCAGCAGTATACTTCACCTTTGACAAGACTATTAGAACCAGAACATTCAATACATTAGTTAAAATACAGGGGATTTTTTTAAGCTCTTACAAGTACCAAGAGAGGTAATTTACTGTCAATAAACATTGGCAAGCTGTGCTGGGCTTCAGTACTATCAGGTAACTTTGATTAGCACACTTTCACATTTACTGGTATGTCTTCAACATTTCTTGAATTTTATCTTAGTTCCTTACATTTTAAAAATGGGAAAGTATTCAGGAATAAAAGAGACATAACCTCTGGGTGAATCTGCCTTAGCAGGTTGGTTGGACTAGATGATGTCCAGAGGTCCCTTCCAATCCCAAACATTCTGTGATTCTGGGATAACTTTGCACAAGCTAGTTATTTGTTTCTAGCCTCACTGTCCACCAGAATGGTGGAGATTCAGGAAATTCAGCTCTCTTGCTTAGAATGCGGCCTCTAAGTTTTGAAACTGGTACTTGCTATGGATTGCCCAAGGACAGAGGCTTAGGATTCCAATATGACCTTTCTACCAACAATTGGGCTCTGTCATTTTAGGTAGAAGATTATATCCTGAGGTTCATTTCTACTTACTGTTAATGAGGGCATGTTATGTTTGCAGGCAGTACTCAAGCAATTCAAAGCTGGAGCCAACAGCATTGTACCAGTTACATGCATTAATAAAAACATTTAGAACAACACACATTATAAATGTCCTGAACTTTTCACACATGAGACACCATTTAGGTTTAATGGCAAGCATGGAAGCCACCTGGCTTGGATGGAAGCCAAGTCACACAATTAAGATGTTTTCACCAATTTCAACAAGCTTTGGATCACATGTTGTATGAATTTACTACACCGGATACCACATCCCACTAAATGACACAGGATTCACATTAGTTCAGCAGCGACTTTAATTCAACAACTTCTTTTCATATCTCTTTAGACAAAGATATTTAGCTAAAAAAAAAACAAAACAAAACAAACAAACCCCCCCAAAAAAACACCCTGACACTCTAGTGCTTAATATATTTTGCCCAAATAAGACTTCTTAGGGAAAAAAAAAAAAAAAAAAAAAAAATCTAGAAAGTAAGTGAATATCTGACCTAGATTTACAGAAAAAGAGCCAAACAAACTTTGGGACAGCAGTTCTGTGATGCCCAAATGTAATGGAATTCAGTTCAATATCCCTTGTATGATCAACCTTTGTAGTGACAAGAAACCAGACAGTGAGCTTGCACTGGCTGTGTATGGAAAACATGCTGCTTTCAGTTTGAATTCACCAGGTTAAAGTAGCTGGTATCAAGGTGTCCAGGTCAGTGACACTGAAGCGAGCACCTGCAGTGACCCAATGTGTCACGGCATGAGAGCTGCCAGCCTTGCCCCACTGCTGGAGCTTCTCCCTGCAGGAGCAATGTTGGCAGAGAATGAAGCGATGACGACAACTGTAAATGTGGCAGTTTATATGTTGGTGTACTAGTGCCAGACAAAAAAATGGGGCTAACCAAAGAACTGCATATGCTTCATTCCATACCTTTCCTCCTGGGTTGTACCCTCTAGAAAACAGACAGGTGAGTAGTGTGCCCAAATTAATTTTTATTTCACAAACCAACATGGAAAATAGAAGTAATCCAAAACACAACCTGTACTAATAAATTGCATGCAAGTTAGTTATTACTTCAATTATTTTTTTCATTAATGTAATCAAATTCAGCTATATGTAACTTGCTGTGATCACTGACACTATGACCAGGGTTAGGAAAAAGAATTTCTAGGCTTTGATGATATGGGTGGAAGATTAAGGAGAATAGGTCACCATCAGTGAAGTATATCCATTCAGGGACTTGTACTTTGACACTGCTGTGCTCTATAGAAAAACAAAGGGGAAACACCTTCTTAAAATTAACAAGTTTCCTTTTATTACTCATTTTGTTCTTTCTAATCAATGTGAATATATTCAAAATAGAAGGCTAAACCTTTAATGAAAATATCACTATGTAGTTGTTAGACACATTGAACCATATGCCTGGAAAAAGCAGATCAGCTTATGGAGAGTCAAAACACACTCCAAACAGTCTCAGAAACCCAGGCAGAACAATACCTCCTTTGAAGTTTCCTTACAGCTACAATTGTGATCAAAGGTCAGTAACAGTCCTACTGCTCATGGCACTATGTAGTCTAAAGCACGTTCAAGGTAGCATTACTTCTGAAACACTCTATCTGCCAAGAAGAAATGTAAATATTTGAAAAGTGCTAGAGCACACAAGGATGGTGCAACAGTCAGGTATTGAATACCATACACAGAGAGTCTAAATTCCACCTGTATCCTTGCAACCAGGGTTCTCAGCCATCTCCCTGTTGAACATGTTCCTTAAGCTATCTGAACCACTGTTCAGGGACTCTTGGTTCTCTCCATCATGAGGCAGGAGGATGTAACTAGAACTTAGACTTCTTTGGAATACAACCTCAAGAGCTAGATCCACAGAAGGTTCTTAAGAGTGAAGAACAGGTAAAGCCTTCAGCGCTGACCTCCCTGCCTCACAGAATTCACAGTCGCGAGCGAGGCCCTCGGACTCTCTCTGCCACAAGGACCCTGCAAAACAGGTCTGACAGAAGCCAGCAAAGATGAATATGAGCCACCTGACCTGACAGTAAGAAATGTGAGGAAGGATAAGGGAACTCATTCTGTCAGTCAAAGAGAATAGATCCATAAAGTTCCCAAATCTCTTCTATTGGAACGATATAATTGCTAAGGTCCAAGACATGGATACACATGATGTGTCCTGCGACTGAGCGAGGAGCCAACATTTTTCTTCCAGTATCGCTGCTGTTGCTACAGCACTACCCTGCAGGTACACAACCAAAAACACCAGCCCATCTCGACCAAGTGAAGTGACACAGTGCGATGTTCAGGTGAGATTCATAAATCAGACTTTGAGGATCCCACAGGTGTGTCCTCAGCACGCTGACAGATGTTAGACAATACTGTGGCTATGCATTTAATATACTGCCATTTCCCATGTAAATATTGCAGGATCACTACTAATTGTAAACATTGTTTCATTTCTGAAAAGCCAATTTACCTGCTGCTATGATCTAATTTTACAAACTTCTCATATTAAAAAATAATGATAATGTTTATCATTTGCAAAGCTTAATATTTTCTGTCATAGGTAGTTGGATTTCTGTAAATCACATGCAACAAGTTGTAAATCCCTCCAGATTACCATCATAACTAACATGGTTTTCACAAAAAACACTCGTATCACTCAACAAATCACTTTCAGTTTTAACTTCTGTGCTTTTGGGGTGCAGAGAAGTAAAAAAAAAAAAAATCCACACCTGTTAGATGGTGGATATTCTAGAAGTGACATATTCTAAGTGAATTTATTCCACATCTCTCAACAAGCAGCACATTCTTCCTGAGAAGTGCTATGAGAAATGTTGAGTTAAAATGACTTTGTACAAACAAGGGTGGAGTTTGAATGCATCATTATCGCTAGGAGACAAGCTCAACCTTAAGAATGTTAGCATTGTATTAGTCTTTGTTACATTATCCAACAACACATGAACCAAACAAACATGACTGTAATTATTCTGACATTCTGATGTTTTATACTGTGAACTGTGATCTAAAGTCATTCCAGGAAACAAAAATTCTAACTCACTTGACCTCCATAAAATGCTTCAGCAAAAGCAGGGCTTTGGTCTCATAAAACCAATATTTGCTACAGAAACAATTCAGCTATAACGGCATTTTTCTTATCAAGCTTCCTGGTTAAAAAAAGAAAAAACAAACCATAATTCTCTTCAGTATCAAGACTCAAAGTCCAAGTTTTGGTCATTTAAAGAAGTCTATTTATTTCCAGTTGGCACTGTTCTCCCCAAACCCTCCTATCACCCTTAAACGTTCTCATGGAGAACGTGGCTGAACGGCACTTGCCCTTGTACACTAAATGGAATTAATTTCATTGATGTGTTTTTCACATCTTGTGAACATACAAAAATTTCACTTGGAAAGTGTTTCGCATCTCTCACTAGTCAGAATAGATTCTACCTGCTGTTCCACTATTTCAGTAACTCCCCTGTATTATCTGTTCAGCTTAACAGATGAAGCTCCAAGGCAATAAATTATTACCACAGAGGAGAAAGCACAAGTGAGAGTTGTTTGAAGTTTCTCCATTATTTGAAAGCTCTTCAATGACTTTCCTCTTACCTGTTCTTCAGTCCTCTAACTGCAAGAGGACTGAAGTCTCCTCTCATTCAGCATTTCTAGACAACTGTATGAATTACAGGCACAGAGTGAACTTAGCTCATACTACCAGATTCCTGTCAAAGGCAGACCTGCTGTAAAACACTGAAAACCATTTAACTGAGCCAATGAGTCAATACATAGTAGAGTAGCACAAGTGTAATTTTTAATTGACAGAGTGGAAAAAATGTGAAAGATTAAATCACAGTCACCTTGGAATGATTTGGTGAAAAACCAGAGCATAAACTGTTTCCAGAGAACAGTGAAGCACTGCTGAGGGGGGAAAGTAGACACTAATTTTAAAGTAGCCTTTCTCCTAAGCACAAAAGAACACTGAGTGCCCTTATCAGGGAGGAGTAGCAAAGCCTGCCTCCCCAGTCCTACAATGAAGTGCTTGGAATTTGAGACACAGCTTCCCAACAAGTAGAAATTCAGGTCAGAAAAAACAGGAGACTTGTAAGGCTTGTAGAAACACGCCTGCCTGCCTATTCAGAGGCTTCCCATTGTGATGCAACTGGATCTACCTAATGCATGCTCAGAACCACAGGAGGTTATTTAGAAATGCACACATGCACACAATGTCTCTCTCATCCCTTCCCTGACAAGGTCTCAGGAACTTGTCTACAGCATCCCACAGTCCAGCATCCGTAGAAACTGAAGATGACAACAAGCAACAACTAGGTCTAGCGATCTGTGAGCTCTTAAGTTCATGGGGCATTTATATTCAAGAATTTTATTTAAAAAAGAAGTTACTACTATTAACCTCTCAAGGGTCCAAGAGCCTTCAGATGTGAGGAAGATGCTTTGGGGAGAAATCCAAAACCAAATGGAGGGAGGGTTCACGCTGTTCTTGGCTTCTTATCCACTCCAATTATTTCATTTTCTCCTTCTCCATAATGACCGCCAAAACATTTTCTGTGTTGAACTCTTAGAATTAAGTAGGAATATTAATGTATTTTTATCTTCTTTAGCACAAAATAAATTATACCAAGCATCAGGATCAATAAAAATTTCAAAGGCTTCCAGGGAAAGTTATATTTATGCAAACTGAAGGTTTTGCTGACTACGCAACTAGCATATTTCTCAGGAATGATTCAGCCAAATGCCTGCCATTTAACCTGGGTATTCTGAAGATTTCAAAAGGAGTCATACACAAAGAGTTTAGCTTATGGTATTTGCTAGGTAATATAATCTCTTTCACCAGTTAACATATTATTTTTATTTAAGCAAATCACTGTCTTCCCTCCCTCTGCAAACTCAAACCAACTTTATTCCAGGCACAAAGGGGAAAGAAGACCGAGAAGTGTCCCTGCTTGAACAGCACTCTGCTTGTGAGGTAACAAACCAAACCAAAATCTTACTCTAGAGACTAGATGAACTTTTCATTTTAAGATAGAGCAATTTAACAAAGTATCTCCAGTGAGACTAGGAAAGTGAATTGTGTCACCATGACACTGCATTTAGTTTACTAGCAAATATTACATACAGAAGTTTTTGGTCAATTACTGCAGGTCAGACCGATACTAATCTCAGCCACATCCACTGTCACATGCAGCTAGCCTACAAACTGACCTACAGATGGAAATTAAAACATGGATTCTGACAGGTTTTAGCAGGACACACAGTAGGATCTACAGGGGGTACTCATTTCTCTAGACAGGGAAATCATCCTGTCTCATGAATTCCACAGGATCCCGAGAAGGAATTAAGGTAGCTGTTCTGAAGGTTGGAGGAGACGACAATGAATTACATGATGCAAATGCTTCTTGTTTCCTTTCACTAATGTTTAGTTCAAGGAGGCTGAAAATCAGATTAAAACTTCCCTGTTTAGAGACATGCAATATGGTTGCCACCCTTTTCTCCAGAAGCAGATTCCCACATAGCCAGCTGATAATAATTTTCTCTTTGTAGTTTCCTCAATCACTTAGCCACAATCTATGGACACCCCCTGCAAAGTCAACAGAAAAAAAAAGCCTCAGTGATGCAACACTGAACACAGCAGGAACCTACCAAATAATGAAGGTTCCTAAATGCTGCGGTAACACAGATAAAGAAAAACTGATAGAAAAGAGATGTCACAGTGCTGGTTCTGCATAACAGTACCTCCAGTCACTAAATTATCTGTTCTTCTCTGGCCAGGCTATACTCAGAGGTAGTGCTGTGTAGAAGTTGACTATCACCAGTAGGCAAACTGTTATCCCTATTATATGTCATCTTCTTGTTGTCAAACACAGAAAAAAAGTCAGCAAATTACCTGATGTGGAAACTAAACTGCTTGTGAACCTCAGATTTGGTTTCCTGGGTTAATAGATAGTGAAGAGGGTTAATACTGCTGCTGCTAACAGGATATGTACCTTGCAGGCAGAGACAGGGGAAGGAGCGGACAGAATCAAAAACTCCCATCAATAACATATTTGCAAACTGGTCAGAATGGGAGATTTGGGTGAGCTAATTATGTGGCCCTTTTTTTCCACCCTTTAAAAAGAAAAAAAAAAAGCCAATGCACTATTGTTAAAGCTATGAAGCATGAAACAGAAACTAAACCTAGCAATTCTGCCCATGTCGGGATGGAGAGGTTTCTATTATGGATGCTTGATGATTATAGAGTTCTGAAGACACTCTGTGTTTACTCAGTTGGCTACTGAAATGGATAATTAGTTTTTATTAGCTGTAATGCAGCCACTAATCATTTTGAACACTTCATGCCAAAACATATCAGAGCACATACCTGTCACCATGCCACCGAACTGAAAACTAGTACTGCACAGTAAAAGGCTGAAGGAAGTGAACACACCATAAACCTTTGGATAGGAAAATACAGTGCTACATCCTTCCGCAATGCAAAAATGCCGCTGCCTTCACTGCTGAAGCATAAAGAATAGCAGTTATATCTAAATCCTTCTGATGTTTCTCATTAAAGAACAAATTCGGTGGAACACTTACGCTCAGATTGCCTTAACAGAAATCAGAGCTGTCACTTAATATGAAAATATGGAAATTCATAGGTCACATGCATAATTAATTCAACAAGAGAAAGCTATAAAAGCTTCAACTAAGCAGAGGATGCAGTGATGCCTTTCAAAACTGAGTTTAAAAGGAGCTGTACCGTTTCCAAAGTACTTCTTGATGCAGAGAGGTGCTAGTTGGCCTGAAGTTTGTCTCCAGGCTCTCCCTGTGTGTCATTTCCAGACCCGCAGTACTGTCGGGCCCCAGGGCACCGCACCGGGCTCAGCGTCAGTCAGGGGAGCGTCCCTTGCCCCGGGGCGCCCAACTCCCCTCCCGGGCGGGCAAGTTTAGCCCAGTTTAATCACCTTTTACACCCTTCAAACACACCCAACATTTGTCCTCTACGAAGAGGTTTCAGCGGGGCTCGGTTTGCTAGATGGGATTTAAGAACAAGTTGAGCTTTGGCAGCCTTTCGCGGGGCGGGGTGGGGGGGTGAGTTGTCTTGTTTCCCCCGCATCGCACACGCAACCTCGGCAAATTCACACCCGGTTTCGCTGCAGCCCGCCGACTCTCCGCGCCGCGCCGCCGTGCCGGGCTCGGACCGGGAGCTGCGGGCGGGCTGGGCACCGCGGGGACGACCAGCGGCGGCTGACAACCCGGGGGCAGCCTCGCCCTGCGCTGTGCCCGGCCCCGCAGGCTGAGCCCTGGCCGCGGCCGCCCTGCTCCTCTCCTTTCTCCCCGCCGCTCGCCCCCACTCACCGCCACCGAGCCCGAGGAGGAGGCGACGAAGACGCGGATCACCATCTTCACCTCATGAGCCGCGCCGCCGCCGCGGCGACGGGACCGAACGGGACAGGGCGGTGCGGCTGAGGGAACACCGCTCCCCCGCACAGGACGGGACCGGAGCTGGAGCCGCCCCGCAGCGCCCCGCTCCCTGCGGCGGCAGACCCTCTCGGGCGAGCCGGGTCCGGCGCCTCGCTGACAGGAGGCAGCGATAACGGCAAGAGGCGGGAAAGGTGGGGGCGGAGCGCAGGGGCCGACGGGCGCTGTAGTTCTCCCCGGGCGGGCCAGCGCAGCCGAGCCGGCAGCGTACGGACTGCAAGCTGCCGCGTCCCCAACGCCCGGGGCTGCCCGGTGGGTCAAGGTGGCCCCAGAGCATGATGAACGACGAGCTTAAATTCAGCCCCTCCACCATCAGGGCTGTTCCTCCCTCACAGCCCGGCCCACCTAGCTGCTCCTCGCCCTCCTGCCTCGTCCAGAGCCACCACCTCTCCTTCCCTGAGCAGGGGTCCAGCCCCACTGGCCGCCATTTACCCTGGCAAAGGGGAGGAAAATGGCGCGTTCCGGGCAGAGTGGGCAAAAGGGACAACACAAGGGAGGTGGGTGGCTGGGCAAGAGGGCTCTGCTACCTCCTACATCTCAAAGGAGCTAAACAGCACTGTCTGTTTTCTCTCCCTGGTATAAATGTGCAGTTCTCAATATTGTCAGCTGTAGGACATGTTATTAATCAACAGGATAAACAGATAACCCCAAATAACCCTTCATCAGTAGGCCCATCTGCAAGTGACTGAGGAGAATCCCTACAACCCTCATCAGCTTTTGGGTCTGTGAAAATGCGGTATGTCTTTATTTAAAGACTCAAAACCATGTAGTTGGCAGCCTTATACATGTCATAACACTCATCCTCTTACTTCCCTACCTGCAGCAAGGTTGTCCCTCATTCCTTCTGACTAAACTCTCCCTCCCCACCATTTCACACTGATTATGAAGTGTGTGGTGTCAGGCTCCTTCACACCTTTGCATGGAGACCACCCCTAGTGAACTTCCAAAGTCCAGGCTAAGCACAGACCTCAACTCACTGCCAAATATGTCCTTAAAGCTTCCTTACATTTTAATATTGATCAGTTATTTTGAAATTCTGCAGGTCTCCTGGAAAGTACCTAGCGAGAGACATAAAAAATAACCAGGACACTCGGTGCTCTTTTTGAGCTCGATTTATATCTTGTGGAAGTCATCGGTAGGCTTTCTACTGACTTCACTGTCCTTTGGAGCGGAGTTCAACATCAGCAATATAAAATCCAATCCTGTAATGGGAATTCAGGTAGCAATCTTGCAAAGATTTATAACTTTGCATGACTTTGCTTTCATGAGAGTGCTCGTTGAAAAGAGTGAACTTCATCCGCATCAACTTAAGTACAAAGGTTGAGATTTTCTCGCTTCGGTGCTCCTCCCTTCATTTGAGCACAACTTTTACCGTGGGAACCACAAACCAGTGACCAACAAGTGTTTACTGGTTAATTGCTGCTGAACAACCAGCAAAAGGAGCAAACAAGGCAAACTTTTTTTATGTTGGTTTGTAAGGTAACTCTAAGTAACTTGTCAAAATTTTGTGACAGGCAAGTAATTACATGAATTTGCTTGAAAATCCCCATCACCTTACTCAGTGAATTTCCTTCACACTGCAGGATTGTTTCTGGTAACATGTTTCTCTTTAAAAGATGGAGATGTTTACTTCCCTATTTACTCTCTCCTAGAAAATACTGGTTTTAGTATTCTAGTTTTGCCATATTGTTATTATGTGAAACAAATAGAATCAGGGCAATTCACTGCAGCTGGTTGTATTTAATTCTCTTGAAGCATTAAAATATACTATTAAATTAAAATATTATTAACTCCTGCCTTCTAGTATATTTCTTAAATACAGATCAACAGAAAAAAGATACCGAAGTCTGATTCTGAATGGTGCTGAACATCTTTAACTCTCACTAAACAAAAGAAGAGGATGTTCCTGCCTCTCAGGGACAGCCTTGCCACATAACCAATAACATAGAGAAATCATGTGGCAGTGGCAACTAACTGGAAAAAGCATGAGATGTAAATAAGAAAATTAAGAAATTGTAATGGGACTGTAAAAACTGTAACTAAGGTATTTTTAAGGCTGTTCCCTCTCCTTGTAAAAGTCCTCTACTTTGTCAGCTCCAAAAGCCACAAATCTAGTCTCCTTTCCCATCTGGAAGACAAACAGCTTTCATTTCGGTTCACTTGAAAGTGTTACTGAGCTGCATAAATTTTCAAAAGCTACGGAAAAAAAAAGAGGTGGTAGGAAAAGTAAAACCAGGTAAAAACTAAGAATTCAAACCCACTATTCCATTTCAAATGCCCCAACCTTATCCTCAAGCAGCCAAGCCAACACACATTCTTATTTTCATTGCTATTATCCTCCCTTTTGTTCCTGTATCCATTGAGTGAGTAGACTCCTATAGCTTGAACTTCAAAAACAGAGTCGGAGCAGCCAAACTCATGGCCAGAGCTGATAGACCCAAACTGAGCTAAAGTACCAGAGCTCATGGAGATCTTCCATCCATCACACTTAACAGAGCTTCTAGTCAACACCTCAGCATCTTTATTCCACACATCTTTAGAGACACCATCAAAGACAGAGCAGGGGGCTTCCTCCCCACATTCAACTACTTGACAATGAACACAGCAACTTAATTAAAGTGTCCTTTCAAACACCCTTTGACACAGATTTTGACCAATCTCAAGCTGTATTTCAGTGAATTTCCATGTAATTATTCATTTTTATAAGTCAATTTGTAACATTTTGGGTGAAAATCCTTGCACCTGTAACTTCTCAGTATCAACGTTGATGTAGCATGGGCATTGAGAGTCCAGAGAGCTTTTCCATTTCACTCTTTTACTAGGATTTCCATACACATGAAGAAGCTAGGGCTGTCGTGGAAGTAATCCAGAAACTCAGGAAAAACAATATTACACTGAGAAGTTGAAAATTTCAAAGCTCATAGAGTGGCCCCATCCTTTACATGGCTCCTAAGCAGAGAATTATTACTCTGTGGAGGGTAAAACCCAATGGACATTGCCCTGTGACATTTTGTACTTTCAGGTGGGGTACAGTTTAGGACTGGCCGTCACCCTCCGTCCTTGTCCCTGTTTTGCTAAAAACAAGTTTCTCTTTTAGTGAATTTGCCTGTCAGCTAAAGCCTTCATATTAACTGCATTTTCCTGGAGCATCAGACACATGTTTTGGTAAAGCTAGCAATGGAATGCAAACTTATTGATAAGCACAGATGGACATCTCGCGAGAGGGGCGACGAGAAACAAGTGAGCAAGAAACTGACCAACTGTGTATAACATTCCATTCACGTGAATACTTCATATAAAAGTGGGAGATCACGAGGATCTCATTCGTTTTCCTCTTTGCCCTTTTCCCTTCTGCTTATGGCTGACAGTAGAAGAGGACCTTGCTAGTCGTCCCTGCGAACTGAGGCCTAGTGAGAGACTGAATCCAGCTCCGGTTGGCTGCAGAGTCCAGTCCAGGATGTTGGTTGCCGGCTCTGCAGTTGCTGAGACTTTCAAGATTGGTTTTGTATATTTTGTATTATTTTCTCTATTCTTATTAGTAGCATTAGTAAAACATCTTTAATTTTTTCCAACTCTCTTCACTCTGTGCTTCTTTTCCTCCCAATCGCCTCTCCTTAGTGAAAAGGGGGGAGAGGGAGGGGGAAGTGTGGTGGGGGGAGAGGGGGTTAACAATACATCTGCCAGGGTTTTATTGTCACCCCGCAATCTTAACCCTCGACAGTCCTGCAGCTGCGGCTGGTAAATGTCCTGAGGCCATACCTTTAATTCCATTTCTGTGGTACACTTCTAGAGGCTCAAAGGCCAAATGGTGCAAACATTTAGTTAAGTAGAAGAAACGTAATAAATTAAAAACATCATTAAAATGATTTATGAGGACTTTTCCATGTTTACAGGAGGTACACAAACACTGCATTCTGAGACTGGAGTCGAAAATGTGGATTTATGGGGGGCAGGATGTAGTTTCTAAAGATTTCAAGGTAAGAATGATTCATTGTTATGCCAGATCTTCATGGAAGAGTAAACAGAACTTTACTGCTGCTAAGGTAACAAAGAACACACAAAACCAAAGCTTGCAAATATGTGAAAACAGAAGTATAAAAGCACAACCTTGGACAAAGAAGATTCTAATTATGATAAAAGATTAATTGTACAGCAAGATGCAACAGGCATAAGAGAAAAATCCTGGAGAAATTGAGTATTTTACTCAGGACTGAAAAAGTTATTAAGACGGCTTCATCTCTGACCTGAAAGGCGCACTCTGGCTGAGGCACTTTAGGAGTTCTCTGGTCTGTGGGTTGTTGGTACCCATCAGTTATTTCTCTGGGTTCTGTGAAATGTTGCTAAGAAGTAGTAAATTCTCTGCAATTATTCACATACTTGAAATTTCTAAAGGGGTCTTTAGCACTTAAATAAAATTGTAAATATCAAAACATGCTGAAAATTACTGGTTTAGAGTGTCATTAAAAGCTCTGACTGTCCTGAGCAATCTCCCTCTGTAGAAATGTGACCACAGTGCTAGAGAGCAGCAAAAGATAAATAATAGAGAAAACAGAATGCTCCAGTTTCAATAGAGCTACAGAGTAGAATCAGCTGATCTCACACCGCAGACCCCAAGAGAAAGTAGATAACTTAAATGCTCTAAATATATAAAATGGCTGAAATAATGTGATGTAAGTACAGGATTCTTCCACTTGTTGAGTAATGACAGTCAGTGTGGAGGCTGATAGCCTATCAATATCTTGGCCAGACACAGCCTGAAAGCATACGAGATAATGCTGTTTGTAGCCTGGTTCTCCACATACGTCCTGGAAGCCACCATATTTTGATGGTCTCGGTTTAATCACAGAAGGAACCTCCAGAGCACACTCTGTGCATTAATGCCTGCAGCTGTGGGTCGTGCACACTGGTGTGACTTCTCTGCATGCACAAGAGGTCAGGGAGCTCCTAGGCAAGATTCCCCTATCCATTGCAAAAATGGCTTCAGAGGTTTTGTAAATCACAACATAAATCTCCCAATAACAAACTCAGTTTCATGCAGGACTTTTTTTTTTCCAGAACCTTAACTGTGACCAGAGGTTTACATTCAGAGCATTTCACCACAGATTTTAGAGATAACATCCCAAGATAAAGCTTTTTCTCTTTTGACTGAAGCTACTACAAAGCACAAGTATTAAAGCTGGCTCTTGGGAAGAGACAGAGCTGGAACAGTGTTGAGAAAGGTTTTGATTCTTGCAGTCACAAATTTATGGCATGTTGAGAGAAGCAGAAAGGTATGGCTGTTCTTTGTACCATCTCTTCATAACTGACAGAAAACAAACAAACCAACTAAAACAAACAAACCAACAACAACAACAACAAAAAAAAGAGCTGAGTAAACCTTCCTTCATGCCTTTTAAATCTAAATACACCCAGATAACTCCAAAGCTCTGTAAAAGTCCATTCTTCTCAGCTGCTGCCCTTTAGCATGACTGGTTGTTAGTATCTGTGGCTGCTTTGATTCTCTCAATGGATTCCTAATACTAAGGACCTTTGAAAAGAAAAACATTTTCCTTTGAAATTCATCATCTGATGTGGCTCAGTCATCTGACTTCCACTAACTGAACCTGGAGGTAAAAACATCCTTCATGTTCCACACAAAATCATTCATCATTACTTAAACTTACAGCTACTTAGTGTTAGACATGCCAGAGTTCAGTTTGCACTCGTGACTTTGAGGATCCCGCTGTTGCAGAAGCTGGTGGCTCTGCCTGAGGAGCAGGAGCCAGGCAGGTTTCAGTCAGTGCCTTCTACCCCCAAGGCTCTTTCAGCCCAAAATATTGCAAGCAAATCAGGCTCAACAATGTCAAGCTTGTAGGCTTGAATTACTTGGTGAAAACAAACTTCTGAGCAGCTTTTTTTTTTTTTTTTTTCCAATTTAGGGAAAGTATTCATCTTTATTTCTGCTAATTTGAATAACCTTTAGTAATTTACATTACTGCACAAGGATAAGGGATTAAAGCCCTCACAAATCTCATTTCCCCATCTGCAGTTCCAACTAAGCTTAAATTAGTGAATGCTCAAGATGCAAAGTGTACTCAGGGAGCAATCATAGAGCATTACATTCCTGCCAGCCCTTTTCTGGAGGACCTTCTGCCAAGCCCTTGGAAAAGAAATCTACCACCACATTCATTTTGGCCATTTCCCAGCCTGTCCAGTTCCACTCTGACAAGGCACTTTACAAGATTCATTTCTTGCAGGATGCTGGAGAAGTGGGTCAGCAATATTTATGTATACAAGGACAAAGGGCGAGTAATCTTGTGGAGAAAAAGAAGCAGCTGAGTACATGAATACTGGCGTCTTTCCTGAAGTGCATGCACCAAATAAACTAAGAATAGTTATTATTTTTATAGTACTTAGGAGTTTTTTAGAAGTTTCACAGGACAGAGGAAAAAAATCTCAGACTTAGAAAGCTGACATAAATTTGAGGATCAAGATTAAGTGTGCATTGCATTTCAAGCATTGGTTCAAGCCCAGAAATGGAGGCCACATCCGCACGGCGTGGACACAAGACTGTACTTGGGCACAGGTTTGAGGTGACCTTTAGGAACCAGGAATCAGCAAGTTGGAGCTGGAGCTGGTGGGGAGAGAAGGCAGAAAAGCAAATGTGGCAGCGGTGACTGGGGATGTGCTGCAGGCAGGTTGTATTGATCTATGTGGGAACTGATTGCAATTTCATGGTTTAGTTTGAACAGAGAGGACCTTCTGCTGCCTGGACAGAAGTGAAAGAGATATGGATTCAGAGCAGGAGCAAGCTGGGCTCAAACCAACTGCCTCACCTAGCAACTAATGCGCTGAACAAAGGAGCACGTAGGAGACAACGTAAGCCAGACTAAACAGCAGGTAAAGAAAAGAAAAACCATACAACTTCTCAAGTGATGGGTAGACAAATCATTGCCTTATTAGTCTCAACCGTGGCTCGTTTTTTTGCTAAGCACGAACTTGCCTGTCAAAGCAGATACACTTTTTATATTATTTGGTAAAGTAACCCTGCAAAATTTGCTAACATTTATTTATTCCTTTCAGATTTGTAGCATAAAGATTGTTACATTTTGCATTTCCATGGCCTGTTTTTTGCACCATGTTTTCCCAGATCAGATCTTCAGTGCAGCCGTTACTCTGTCTCAGAGCCATCTGAGATTTATTTTCTATTGTCATAGTGGTACTGAGGAGGTAGCAGTTGGGAAGTAATATTTTACGTAGAGGACTGATTAACCTATAACTTTCGTTCAGTTTGAAAATGTAAAGTGGTGAAAATGCTAAGCAGCATGTTTAGCACTTCCCACAAGTCAGCTACAAAACTCAGTACTGTTATCATAGCCACATTTGACCTTACCAGCTCTTCTCTGCAGAAAAAAATTATGCACTTTGTGTCCATCTTCTTCCATTGGGAGAACTGCTGGTTGACACAATAAGTATGTATTACTTCTGTCCATGAAGGCACAGCTTAGAACAGCTTCCAGACTGTGCAGAGCACGACTTGGATAGTAAGAACAAAAACCTAATTCAACACTTTTTTTTTTTAATTAATTAATTGAAAAAGGATGGTGAAAGGCACACAACTGGTCTTCATTGGAAATCTGTAAAACAAACATGGCAAGACAAATAAGAGGTTATGAGAGGTTAGCAAAATTAATCTTGCTGCAAGAAATATTATTTGCTAAATTCATCAAGAGCATCTTCTCAAGATACATATTTCCTGTTTCACTAAGCAACAGACGTATCATGCAGCCAGCAGGGTCAAATCTGCTGTTGTACTAGTGGCATGGCAAGGGTAAGCACATCAAAGCTCCTATTGATTTTTTCTAAATGCAGATGGACTCAACTAGAGTTACTCTCAGAATAGCAGATATAAAATGGCTAATGAAGATATGGCCAAGCAACTATGTAGCCAAACCTCACAGCAAACTTTTGCTCTTGAATGCTTTTGAGCATGAATCTGAGTGCAGAATATAATCCTGATCTACATAAAAATGCTAAAGAGTTGGCTAAATTTTAAAAGATAAAAATATTAAGGAGGTTGTTGCACAAGTAGAAACGCACCTCAAACCTTAAGGTTTGCAAGAGCAATTGAAGCAAACTAGCCTATTTTAGACATCATACCTGTCTCAATCATAAGCTATTTACCCATGAATTGGTCAGCATAGGCAACTTTTACATAACTTCTGGAAATGCATAATTTCCTCACTTGTATAAAGAAAGTTGTCTTTTGACCACAAATGGACAAATATGGTACCAGAGCTGTATCAGACCCTAAATGGGTAAATACCTGTGATACCCAGTCTACTTTCTACACTTAAACAAAAAAACAAAACAGAACAAAACACAAACCAAACACAATATTAACTTTTTAATGTGGATGACTTCAGTCTAGGAAAGTCTGAGAAATATTAAACTCACCGTAATAGATACTTTGGTATCATAATTGGATGCAAAATTTCTTAAAGGAATCTAGATACCAGGACATGTACCCATCCCTTTCTCAGAGTTTTTGGACTACAGAGTAGGCTGCACAGGAGACCAGTGTGAAGGGTTCCTCCTGAGATCCCTCACATCATCAGTGGGACAAAGAGAAGCAAGGGTCCAGCAAAGACCTCATGGAAGGCTCCACAGAAAGGAAAAATGTTGTTTCATATGCTCACGGAAGCTGGTTCAGCTTCTTCATGTCAATTCACTTGCCTGCCTCCCCATGCAATCACTCAAGTCTGTACCTGCAGTCCTTACTCTTGTTGAGAAGACCTCGCTCACACAAGTAGCATTCAGTGAAATAAATGGGACTATCTGTGTGAATGAATGATACCCAGCAAAACAGGCTGCAGATTCAGGCTGTGAGATAGCAACTGTGAATCAACATGCATTCAACTAGCAGACTTCTTTTTAAGATCTGACTGCCTTACAAACCTTCCATAGCATGACCCAGTGGTGAGACACTGGCCTACACACCAAGAAACCTGGCTTGGTTTTGAGTTTTGCCACCAACCTACTGTGTATATCTTCTTTAAGGCAGTTTCTGAGAGACAGTCGCTCAGTATTTCTTTTAGGATCTTTCAATTTTGTCACTCCCTGGGATGCAGCCATTAAGCATGACAAGCAGTAGATAATTGTTAGTCATGGTTTTCATACCTACAGACATATCCACCTTGCTCAGATTCAGCTTTACCTGTGGTATCTTCACACTATCTCCATGATGCTGTTCCTTCCAATCCTGGGTTGTTTCATCTGTTTATCTGAAAGCTGCATCTAGATGTTGGACCAATGAGACTGATTTTTGTGGGGCTTGGATATAATGAAGATCATTATATTATTCTCTCACAGGCCAGAATTAATGTATTAAGAATAAACTCCTTAGGGATTCAGAGCAAATTTCTTGTGAGACTGATCAAAAACAGTGCTGTGAACTTCCCCAGGAACTAAAAGATATTTATACTTCTTGGTACAAGTTACACTAACAAATAAATAAAACCAAGTGAACTGGGTTATAACATTTCTCCTATGTTTGGAGCTCACTGAATTCCAACAGAGATAGGAACTTTTGTCAGTGAGGCAAATATTTTTTTGTCTGTCACATGGAAATTCATGTCTTGCACTAATATGGGAAAGGAAAGAATGTTCCCAAATGGGTTTAGTGCCACAGAGCTGGTTCTCACACAGAAGCAGCTTTCTTAACTACAAAATATTTGTATGGAGTTAATATAATTGGAATTCCACCTGCCTACATAATGCATGTTATGATATTTTCATTCTTCATGAATTTAGGAGAATAAAGGAAAAAACAAAAAACCCTGCATACAGTCTTAATCTCAGCTCCCCACTCTCTGGTTACTTCTCTGACCTTGGGGTTTTCCATCGTATTGATTTGTAGCATTTCCTAAAATATTAGTTGTTTTCTAAAGGTTTTGTTGTCCTGATTTTTTTGGAATTTATTTCGTATTTGTTTATTTTAATGAAAAAATAAAAAAGAAAAAAAGAAGGGGTTTGATTTAGTTATAATTAATGATTCATAGCTCCTGCAGATCATCCAGGGACGCCATTCATAGTTAATGATTAAAGTGCAGTAATAAAACATGAAATGTTTGAAAGTCAACAGAGAAGCCTCTGAAGGTAAATCTTTGACAGAAATTGCTGACAGTACCCGAGACTCTCCCTCTATAAATAGATTTTCAAACATACTAATTTCTCTATTTATTTTTTCCCTTTTGCCTTCTTTCCCTTGTAGGTGTCTTCTATATGTGCTGTTTCAGGTCAGTATTCTAACAAGATGGACCGTTTGTCTATAAGTTAATGTAACATTTTTCTTTTTTAATTTACATTTTTACTCATTTTTAGCCTGCAGTGACTATTTGTATGGAAATAAATTGTCTTCAAAGGCTATATTTAGCTCAATATATCGGATTAGAAATGTAAGCCAATCATTCAATGAGGTTAATTTTAAATCCTGTGGAAATTGTACCGCTCTATTCAGTTTTCTCTGCACTGGCACCCATCTTGTTTGAGGTCATATGACCTTTAGCTCCAATGTCGAATATAATTTCCTACCAAAAGGAGTACAAGCAATCCCCTTAAAATAGGCATTTTGGAATACATAAGAAGAAGCCTGAGCAGATTTTTTTTTTTAAAGCTGATGATCTGAGGGCTGTGATTGTGTTTTAGAATATGCAAAGAATGAATAGAAAAATCAAGCAAAAAAAGCAGAAATTTGTGCTTGTTCTCCTTTTCCTACCATTAGCAATATTCACCAATTCTTACCTACCAATACTGGTAGACCTGTGTTTTAGTCAGTGCTGTATTTATTATATTTAGCCAATGTTAATATCAGTTAATACTATTTTTGAGCTCTATAGTTACCTTAACTGCTTCCTTCCACCTCGGCTTGTCCTCATTTCCCCAAAAAAAACCCAAAACCCACTGTTTTCTTGCCAGTGACTGTCTAGGGCTGACTGTCACATCCATCATCCCCATCAAATGTATTTATATCTATTGGTTAAAATTCAGCTTGTGATCACTGAGCTGCAGATGGAGCTCCCCGAACAGCAAAAGGAGTCCACGCATCCATGCCAGGAACAGTTGGAGCCACAGTAGAGAGGGGGCTGAGATGATCTGTCATTACAGAGTCTTTATCCCTTCGGCCTCAGACAGGTGTCAAAAAAGAAGCAAAAGCTGCTACCTCACCTGTGTATTAGCGTCAGGGCTTTCTGCAGACTCAAGAGAAATCAGATTATTCAGGGTTTTCTTCCAAGGTGACATTAACTTTACAAGTAATTAAAGTGATTGTCAATCTTCCAATAAACTATTAACAAAATACTAAAAATATGTATTTTTAAAGCATGGAAAATGCAGGGCAGGTAGGGGTTCTTTTTTTAATATGTGTTTTTTTCCAGCAGAACTCATGAAACAAGAGATCAAGGCAGTTCCATTCTAACCTAAAAACTTCTGGATGATCTACTGTAGGGATATTTTTGTTTTCTAGGGCATGGACTCAAGTGAATATTTCATTTCTTAAGTGCATGAACAGGAGCTGAAGAGAGGGTTTTAGAAATGAAGGAAAGACCAGACAATTGGCAAGTATATTCTCCTCCAAAGCCGGGAGGGACCCCATCCCTACACATGGCTGCAGTGATTTCCAAAGGGCTCCAGATGGACATCAGGGTGTCTCCTCATGAAGCGCTGCGGAATTAGGCTAAACTGAACATATTTAATATGATCTTGGACAGCTAAGCTGCTTATCACTGTGTGTCAGATAATACATTATACAGCTGAGTGGTTAATAGATTAAACAGAGAAAGGCTGATGGCAGGGCATTTTCAGTTGCTTTGGATTATATTTTCCGTCTAGAAATAACACCGTGAAGTTCTCACTTCTCTTCCCAGCTTCCTGGTTTTCCAGAAAAACCTGCTTAAAATATGTATAAAGTAAATACTGTCTCTGTATGGGGAAAACTGAGCCATCCTAAAAGTCATAATATTTTATAAATCTTGATATGAATGGATCTTAACCAGGAGTAAGGAATTAATAATTAGATATATGTATTATATCTAATAATTTATTATTATAACATTAAGAACTCTAGTTTGGTTCTGGAATTCAGTTTCCGGTTTCAAAAAGGGTTTTCAACCTACCAAAGTGCAAATATCACTACTAACTGAAAGATTTGCATACAGTTGTAATGGTGTGCACAAGCCTTTGGATTTCACATTTCTAACTATTGCCATGAATTAAGTGAACAAGCTAACAGCATTCGCATGAAAATAAAGCAGTGTTTCATTTTCCATATTTATGTTTCCATGTTTGGAAACTGTTTATTTACTTAAACCATTGTAGACACATGAGGAAGGATTTTTTTACAATTAGGGTAGTGAAACACTGGCCCAGGTTGCCCAGAGAGGTGGTAGATGCCCCATCCCTGGAGACATTCAAGGCCAGACCGGACAGGGCTCTGAGCAACCTAATCTAGTTGAAGATGTGCCTGCTCATTGCAGGGGGGTCGGACTAGACGGCCTTTGAAGGTCCCTTCCAACCCAAACTATTCTATGATTCTATGGTAACTTGGTCTCCTTCACTGTTAAATTGTGACCGTGGCCAGTGTCCCAGCTTTCCCCCTGCTCAGCTAGCACTCTCCCCAGCCATCCCCATTCATGGTTTGGGAGGCAGCACTGGCCAGGGAGTGCTGCTGGTTTGAATGCAGCCACAGAATTTCAGAATCACAGACTCACAGATTAATATAGTTTGGAAGGGACTTCTGGAGGTCATCAGTGAGCAAATCTGCTCAAAGGTGGACCAACTAGACTGGGCTGCTTGGGACTGTGTCCAGTCGAGTTTTGAATATCTCCAGGGACAGAGACTCCACAACCTCTCTGGGCAGCCTGTTCCAATGTTTGACCACCCTCATGGTGAACAATTTTTTCCTAATGTCTGCTCGGAATTCTCCATGTAACATGTTTCTGTCTGCCTCTCGTCCTTCCACTGGGCACCTCAGAAAAGAATCTGGATCAATCTTCTCCACACCCTTCCAGCAGGCAACTGAATGTAGACAGCAGTAAGTTCTCACCTAAGTGTCTCTTCTCCAGGCTGAGCAAACCCTCTCAGCCTCTCCTCAGACATCCTGTGCCCCAGCCCCTCACTAGCTTGGTGCTCCTCTACAGGACACACGCCAGGTTTTCAATGTTTTTCTTGTACTGGGAATCCCAGGGCACATGGCTGGCTCATGTTCAACCTGTTGTCCACCAGGATCCCAAGGCTTTTTCTGGAGAGCTGCTTCCTGGCCCATCCTTGCCCAGTGTGCACTGCCACAGGGGGTTGGACTCGATGATCTCTGAGGTCTCTTCCAACCCAGTCGATTCTGTGATTCTGTGATTCTGTGATCCCTGAGGGTGACAGTGGGGCCCGCAGGGTTTCACTGGCTGGGACCAGCCCCACAGCACCTGCAAGGTAAGCAGAGCTGGGTTGGAGAGGTGATGGGCTCAGCCCAGATCCTGCGGTCACCAGGTTGGTCCATGGCTTTAGGGCTGCCTGTGGATGAGCTGAGAGGTCCTGTTCACAGGTCAGTGTCCTTGGTGCAGGACACACAGCTGAAAGCAGCTCCCGATGGCAAGAGCTGGCCCTGGCTGTAACCCCTCCACAGCACATTTGAGAGCACCCCCTCCCAATGCCCAGAGGTCACTCTTGGCTGCAAAGGCATGAAGCTAGCCATAAGCCCAGCAGCCATACCCCATGAGTGGGAGCATATACTAGAAATCCTGACAAACTCCATCCCCTTGCCCAGTTCAGTTATGAAGACATTAAACAATACTGGTTCTTGTATCCATCCCTGAGGGAGGCCTCTGCTCAACAGCAGCCAGCTGGACCTGTTACTGTTGATTACAAACTTTTGAGTCTGGTGGTTTTCACTCACTTTATCAAGTCTCCATCTTGTACGTCCCATGGAGGCTAAGGGAGGTAAAGGCATGGAAGTGGGCAGACCACAGCGACTGGCAGCCGTGCCACCGGTTTGGTTCACTGTTGCAGACACAGAGTCCCAGCCTATAGCTCAGATGCTGGACCAGCTCTCCCTGTGCCCAAAGGGACCTTGGTGACAGACCAAGGTGGTGCAGTTCCCTACCAGTGCAGTAAGATGGGAGGTTGAGACATTCAAAATAGTTCAGAGGACTTGTGGATCTATTGTCTGCTAACAACACTACACCCTTGCACTGCTGTGCAAACCTTCTCCATGCACACTGGCTGGTTGCCACACACGTAAGAATTTTAAGGGAAGATAAATAGGACCAGACAAAAAAAGATTTTTCATTAAGCACAATGAGAAGGAAGCAGCCCAGCAAGCAGGCCAGTGGAAACAGGCAATTAGATCAAAGGAACAAGGATGAATTTAGTTTTTTAAACTGCAGTTGCTGCCTCTTTTCCCACTTCTCTGGCTGGCCATTGCTTTATTCCACTGAAATTCTGCCCCCAGTCCTCTGTCCTACATTGGCTCTGCTGCCTATTTGAAGACTTTGGGGCAGAATCAGGCAGAATCATGGAGGTGTTTAAAAGATGAGCTTCTTAGGGAGATGGTTTAGAGGTGGCCTTGGCAGTGCTAGGTTAACAGCGGGACTCAATGATCTTAATCGTCACAGAATCACAATGTTAGGGATTGGAAGGGACCTCAAAATCATCTAGTCCAATCCCCCTGCTGGAGCAGGAACACCTAGATGAGGTTACACAGGAATGGATTTTGAATGTCTCCAGGGCAGGAGACCCCACAAGCCCCCTGAGCAGCCTGTTCCAGTGCTCTGTCACCCTCACTGAGAAGAAGTTTCTTCTCAAATTTAAATGCAACTGCCTGTGTTCCAGTTTGTACCCATTGCCCCATGCCTTATCATTGGTTGTCACTGAGAAGAGCCTGGCTCCATCCTCATGACACTCACCCTTTATACATTTCTAAACATTAATGAGGTCACCCCTCAGTCTCCTCTTCTCCAAGCTAAAGAGACCCAGCTCCCTCAGCCTTTCCTTATAAGGGAGATGCTCCACTCCCTTGATCATCTTTGTAGCTCTAAGCTGGACTCTCTCCAGCAGTTCCCTGTCCTTCTGGAACTGAGGGGCCCAGAACTGGACACAATATTCCAGGTGTGGCCTCACCAGGGCAGAGTAGAGGGGAAGGAGAACCTCTCTCGACCTACTAACCACCCCCCTTCTAATACACCCCAGGATGCCATTGGCCCTCCTGGCCAGAATGGCACAGTGCTGGCTCATAGCCCCCTGCTGTCCACCAGGACCCCCAAGGTCCCTTTCCCCTATACTGCTCTTTAACAGGTCGTTCCCCAACTTATACTGGAACCTGGGGTTGTTCCTGCCCGGATGTAGGTCTTTTCCAACCAAAACGATTCTATACCTCTACGAACGTCAGGAGGGGACAAGGCTGTTTCAAACCCCTCCACAGCCTCTAAGGGCTGTTTTTAGTGGCAGAGGCGGGAACGCCGGCTCCCGGCCTCTGGCGGTGCTGAGGCCCCATCTAGAGCATCGCCGCGATACTGCGCACAACGCCCCGCCCCGCCCCACCGGGACACGCCCCGCCCACCGGGACACGCCCCGCCCACCGGGACACGCCCCGCCCGCAACCGCCACCGGCCGCCCTGCGCGGCGGCGGGGGTGCCCCAAAAACACGTCCGTGGCTTCTAAGGAAGCGGAGACGGGTAAAGGAGCAGAAGACTAAACAGTCTGCACAGCAATGGCCGCGCCTCTGTGGTCCGGCTGCTCGGCAACGCTGCTTCCATTGTGGGAATGCCAGACGCGGTGTAGAAAAAGTTAATATTGAACCAGTATATTCAGACAATAAGTATAATCGCTTGGGTAACTAGACACAGCTTCAGCTTGCAAGTGTCATCAAGCAAACCGATAGAACTGCTGACATGGGATACTAATGAAAGAATTAACAGATTACGGATTTATTAATGTCAGTTGACATGGTTTCCCAGGAAGTCAGACTCTCAAACAAATCTGATACTGTTTTAATGAGATTAAGCATTAGACTGATAATGAAAATCGTTGTTGAAATAGTGTGTTTACCAAACATATAACAAAATCCTGCATTAAGAAATAGCTCTAAACAAAATCAATGTAACACATGTTAAATGATAATTTTTAAAACTGGTTAACAACCAGGTCATAAAAATATACTATAGTTGAAGTATTTTCATTCCAAGGGATTGCATATTTTGTGAGCTTGTAGAGGGATCTGGTTTGGCATTATTTTTTTTCAATAAGCTTATCAATGCCCTTGATGAAAACATAGCATTACTGCGTGTAACATTTACACACAAATTGCTAATGTGAAAAACAACAGAGGCGGCAGTTCTGTTATACAGACAGACTGATCATTTGCTGAGATTAAAAAAATGGCCAGTTTTGTTAATGCAGATGTGAACCCAAATGCAAGCTCATGCACTTAAGAACAAAAAATATCACCAATTTTCTAAATCTGGAGCTGAGTCCTAAAATGCAATAGGACATGGAGAAAGAACCCCATCAGAAGAAATCCCAAGGGATTAATCAACAGCACTTGGGTGCCATAGTGAAAAGCCCTAATCAAAACATCACATGCATGAGAATCCGAACGATAAAGTGTCTTATTAGGACCAATGAAGTCAGCCCCAGCACCCCTTGCATATAAAATGCATTTGAATATCGCAGAATCACTGAATGGCTGAGGTTGCTGGGACCTCTGGAGATCACCCAGTCCAACTACCCCCCTGCTCAAGCCGGCTTATCCAGAGTAGCTTGTC
This sequence comes from Columba livia, assembly GCF_036013475.1. Lineage (NCBI taxonomy): Eukaryota > Metazoa > Chordata > Aves > Columbiformes > Columbidae > Columba > Columba livia. The sequence continues at coordinate 34,931,715 of NC_088604.1, read as the reverse complement.
CAGGACTGTGTTCAGCCAGGTTTTGAGTATCTTCAAGGATGGAGACTCCAAAACTTCCTTTGGCAAACTTCTTGTCTTTGATCACCTGCACAGTAAAAGGGGTTTTCTTACATTTAAATGGAATTTGTAGTATTTCAAAGTGTACCCATTCCTTCTTGTCCGGTCTCTGGGCACCACTGGGAAGAGTTTGTTTCCTTTTCCTTTACTCCCCACATCAGGAATTGACAGGCATTGATGAGACCCTCCCTCAGCCCTCTCCAGGCTGAACAGGCCCAGCTCTCTCAACTTCTCCTCGTATGTCAGATGCCTCAACCCCTTCATCAACTTCATGGCCCTTCACTGGACCCACTCTGGTATGTCCATGCCTCTCTTGTACTGGGGAGCCCAGAACTGGTCCCAGCACTCCCGATGTGCCACAGCAGTGCTGAGCAGAGGAGAAGGGTCACCTCCCCCACCTGCTGGCAGCGCCCCCACTCCTGCAGCCCTGGGTGCCAGTGGATGCCTTTGCCACAAGGGTCCATTGCTGGCTCATGTCAATGCTCATATATTGCACATGATATATCCCAGCATGCACTTAGTTATATGTGATGCTGAAGTGATCGGTACTTAATTATCTCCCTGGCACAGGTGCCCAGCTATCCTTGTCACGCAGAGGGTGGCCCAGACTGGAGAAGACCTTAGAGCTAGGATCCAGTTAAAGCCACAAGGTTAGGTAATTTCAGCATCCTGCTTTTGAGAACCATTCCGGCCTGCTTCATCACAATTATTTCACCAAGTGACATGCTGTCAGAGTCAGCCAGGCCTTTCACATCATTGTCATGGTGTAACAAGGACACAAACCACCAGTTCTGGCAAACACTGGTAATTTAGTGTGATACAATTCCACGTTCCCTAGAACAGCAGCTTCAATCACTAGTGAAAGTGAATTTGACTAAAAAGTACCAGATTTATTCTGGAGTGCCTGAGACACAGGTACTCACCTCCTTCTGAGGCTCTTTTAAGAGCATCTCCCTGCAGCAGTGGGCAGAGCAGACAGCTGGGGGCACTCACGACTTAAAACTCCACCATCTCTGCTCAGTTCATCTGGGTGAAAGCACTTCCACTGCTAAAACTGTGCACTTTCTTGCTTAGAACTTGCTCCAACTTCTAACCAGTGAAGTTCATTGCACCTTTGTACTGCCAGACTAAAAGCCTTTTACCACCAGGAACAACAGAGCTTGCTATCAAATGATTTTTTCAACTTTGTTTTTTATTGAATCTTCTCTTGGGTGCCTCTCCCCGTAACATTGAGTTTTATGGACCCCCAGTGATTCCTGAAATGTGTTTGTGAAGCCTTTTTAGTTTTTCAACACCTTTCTTCAAGTGTGGACACGAGAACAAAATGCTAATTCCTGGTGGTTGCCATGGAATGAACTGGACTAAACCCCCAATGATCAACACCTCTTATCACCTTTTTATTGCTTTAACTAAATGGACTTAAAACCCCAGTTACAAACTGACCCTTTCTCCAGCTCCGGAACTGCAGTAAACTTGTGAGCCTGAAAGGTGCAGGGCAGAAAGAAAGGAGAAGAATCTGCTCTATGGTACAGGTGAATCCAGGCTTTTCTGGAGGAAGCGTTCCCCACCACTGCCTTCTCCCATCTTCTAGTAGCTGGTTCACCACACTTCAGGTGGTGCATCCAGCAGGGAGGCAGTTTGTATCACTATACTGGGCTACTAGAAAGTTCCAGAAAGAGATAAAGCAAATGAGAGTAAAGCCTACTTCACCGGCTCTCTCTGGATGGGCATCTCTCCCTTTTTACTGGTGATACAGGTTCTCCAGAGGACTAACCCCTCAAGTCCAACATGAGCCTTTGTACACATCCCTCGTACCATGCTTCAATCTGTCTGAGCAGGCCCAGATTTTTTCTTAAACTATTTGAAATATCCCTCCCCTGTTTGTTCACCCGCAGTCCAGGGTTGGTTCAGTCACTGTACTTTGCTTTTCTGTTGACTACACAGTGATTGATCTCATTATTTGCTAGGTCTTAGGAGAGGATCAACAGTTTTGGTTATAAAACCAGAAAGGGAAAAAACATCCAGAAAGCAGTTTTCATCAATCAAAGTACCCTTGAAGCTCAGTATGAAGGCACAACATGAATAATAGAATATTCCAGCCTTTTTATTGCCAAAAAAGTTAAACTACTGCAAATCCTGAGAAGATGGAAAGGATGTTTGCTTAACATTATTTAATTCCAATAAAGAGAATCCCAGTAAGCTGATGCATACATTGCAAGAGTTCATACACTTCACGCTGTAAAGGTTCAGACTTACCCTGAATAGGATTTTAACAAATTAAGGTAATTAAGTCGAGAATGCTGTCTTCATGTTGCCGTCCTTACCAGTGGTGCCCAAGGCTCCCAAGGCACGGGCTCTGCTCAGAGGCACCTCAGCCTTTGCAGTGACGCAGCTCAGAGTGTATCTTATGGATAACCTCTGTCTGTCTACACTCCCTTAACAAGCTTGGCTCGGGAGGCACATCCAGAAATCCAAGGACCCAAATCTCAACTCCCTCCTCCGAGTGGGCACAAAACCCTGCCTCCTACCTGCCCAAAGTCTGTGACACGTAAGACTGTGGGCTGAGATGTCACTTCTCCCTCCCTACAGGAAGAATTCCATTTTGCATAACAAAAAAACAGAAAATTTTGATGATACAATCAGGTGCCTAGGAGTGGTGTGAGTTGCCTAGGTCTCTTTCTGAATCTAACGCTAACGAGATGTCTTTATATTTTGAATGAAGATTATTTTTGAAGGGAAGATTTTTCTTCATCCCTATATGATGCCTGTGTAATAAATGCTTTCAGAGCATTTGCATTCAACACTGAGGCCAACGTTATTCTGATATTACATCCTTTCTTTTTATTTGTTTCAAAGATACATTTGGTGTTATTTCTCTACAACATAATTTATATCACTAAACTCTGCAGACACAGAACAAAATTAATTTGCTGTCCTAGCAATAGAAATGAATTTAAAAGCCAAAAGAGATGGATGTTCAGAAGCAACACACATTGCTTTTGACTAAATAATATGCATTACTTTTGTCAAATATTAATATACATATTGTGAATACAAAATTGTGCATTATGCGATAGCAGTAGAAAAAAGTCCACAGATACCACATTTGTCCTTCAAAAAGCGGTTTTCTGGAAAAATGTTACTAAAACCTACTAAGAACAAACGCAGCATTTAACATAAAATTGCCAGATCCTGAGCAATCTGCGTGAAGTTTTCCTCCCAGTAGCATATATATTCTGGAAAAATAAGTCTTAAGCTGAAATGTCTCCTTCAAATATTTTTTTCCTAATCAGACATTCAATACTTGTTTCCTCAGCATCTTTTCCACCTTCCCTGGCTTTACTGAGCTTTTTTGTTATTTAAATTGGTTATAAAATACTTGTTGAAGCTCATAAGCAATAATTATCTTTTTTTCATCTGGGACCTTGTTAAAACATACCTAAATCCACAACATGAGCAGTTAAAGTTTCATATTGTAGTAACAGAGCATCTTATTTTACTATGTGGCAATGTTAATTCATCACTTTGTAAATTATATTGCTGTGATTCACCAACAATCACTTTTGTTATTCACTTTATATTTCTCCACAAGGCAGTTGTGAACTCAAAATCCAAGCAGGTTTACTAAAAGAAAGAATTTTAACAAATTCATAAAATCCCTGAAATCAACCAGTGGTGTGAGGTATATGTAAATGTTTCTTTCATTGCACTATAGCTTCTCTTTAATATTTCAATATTTCACAGCCTTGGCAAATTGTAATGTTAAAAACAATTCCCCATGAACATCGTCCAACGTGCTGCTTTCACACATCTTCAAGTTCAGCTAAATTCAGGGAAGCCCATTCTCCGCTGCCTGTCAGAGACACAAAAGGGGTGTCAGGAACACTGCAATAGCTCCAACGCCACCACAGCAAGAGAATGCTCAAGAAAATCCCCTCAAGGGGGCTGCAACTAGTCATAATATGAAAAGTGACACCAACAGACATTCTTTCAAAGAATTCTAACACTAAATTGTAAAAGGTAAGCAGTCACTTTTCAGGATATGACTCAGGAGCACTGGAGTAAAGAAACAGTGAAAAGATTTCAGGTCACTTTAGAGTCCAGGGCATAGGAGACAAACTTTGAAGGAGATATTGGGCTTCATGTTTCTCAAGGTAGGTGAGCATGTGCTAAGAACAGCAGCCGGTCTCCAACAAAACCACAGCTTATTTTAACAAATGCATTACAAAGTACAAGGAGACTGAATATTTATAGCATTGAAACAGACTGACATTTAATTTTATTTCCAGTAGAACTTAAAAATATTTTGATGATACGATTGCAGACAACTGAGAGCAAATGGAAGCATGTGCCGATACACAACTTACCTTGTAAGCAGGAGAACATTCCAACATGTATTAAAGAAAAAAACCTTCTGTTGGACCCTAACTACGCCCATACTCATGCTCTAATCAGAGATCTTGGTCACACCTTTCTAGCAGTAGAGAGAGGGAACAAATATCAACCTTGCTACTGGGAACAGCAGCCTTAACTGACACTGTTTGCTACCCAGATCTGCGGAACCAGAAGCCAAAATCTCTTCCGTGTCAATTCCTGGATTTTGAACAAAGCTCTTCTGCAAGTGCAGGTGCAAGTTACTACCTGTGGGGTATATGCAGATAGATGCGCATAAATGTTTATGCATCTGTTCCAAGGTGCAAGGTAGTATCATATCATATAGACTTATTTTGAGGGAAAGCATCAGAAAATGGGAAGGCTGAAAGAGCCAAAAGGGATCTTTGTTGTTATTTCATACTCAATCAGATGCTTTTCACTAGCCTTTGTTCATTTGCAGAAATTGAGTGTCTAAGACTGAATCTCGTTGGCAAGTTTCACATTGTGCCATACTCCTGGTTAAAACGAGCTGTGTGTCACTTTCTTTCCTGCATTTATATCACCCTGCATAAAACCCCGCTTTCTTCACCAAGTTACGGTGTTCAAAGCAACACCATGAAGATCTTCCCTTTCTGAATTGCAGTGTCATCTTTCTCCTGGCAACTCAGGGGATCTGTTTTATCCATCACATTAGATACAGTCATTGTAATAGTTCCCGCCCATATGCCATAGCCATTGCTACGCTGAAATGGAAATCAATAGCATTATTTCTGTGCATCAGGGATTTCCCATCAATATTCCTGTATAACAATTAAATGAACATGGGTGCCACTCATCTGAATAAGCCCAGGGGCTTTATCCCTGTTGGTGCCTCTGGGAATGTCAAACTGCGTGACATTATGACCTGATGTAGTTTTTGAAGGTTTCCACCCTCCTTGCTGAAGCTGCCCTCCCCAAAGTTAAGCTCTGCAGCCAGGGCTGTTCCTTTCAAGCCTTCTACCCCTCCCCATCCAGCTCTTGAATGAAACACTTTGTTTCAGCGACCTTCCTATCCAAGCAAGCACTTAAGACATCAGACTCCCCTTCATAGAGACAGAAGAAAACTGCAAAACATTATTTCTTGCTCAGGTGACTTATGTATTTGTCCTGTCCAAAGGAATCTGAAATGCCACCCCATTTATTCGTACTGTAGCAACTGTTATACAGAGGACAACACCTTAAATACATTACTTGTAGGTTTTAGATCAACGAAGTTCCATCAATTAATCCCTATGCTGATATTGCACAGTAACTTGATTCCAGCTCAGCAGCTGATACAAATATGTTAGCATTATTCTGGATGGAGCAGTTGATGGAAAAGTGTGGTGAGATGTCATTCCTTCTGAACAAGAGACCTGTATTCAGTACAATTCAATACCTGTGTTCAATACCTATATTAAATATACAAACTGCCTAAATTCAATACCTATACTACCTATATTTAATAACTAATGATTAGATAGTTGCTACCCAAGCCCCAAATGGTTAGTCATGACAATTAGTCTATAAATTATCAAAACAAAAATAGTCCATTCCACATTTTAATGCCTTTTTTCTAATTGCTTTTTCTGCTTATAATTTTCCTAGCTACAGTGGGCATGGAGATGGATTATAAATCCCTTTCATCCTATTTACAGCAGCAACAGCATTTCAGATTCCAGCCTGGCCTGCTGCCAGATACAAGCAATACATTTCCTCCAGTTGCAAGCAATAAAATGATTCTGTCTTTGTTATTCCACATTTCCCTGGATCTTTTTGAAGGACATCAGTGATTCTCTGCCAGTGTTGCTGGTGATGAATTATATGCTTTAGCTGTTTAGCACAAGAGTGAATTATACAAAGCCACAGGAGCATGAATTTTAAAAAATATCCATGAGTTTTTATTGTTTTTTAAAACCAATTTCATAATAGTAATGCAAATATAGCAAAAATACTAAGTGCAATTAGGGAGACAATCAAAATGAGGAAATGCACAGACTGGTTGTTGTTTTTTTTGCATGCTTCATGCCTGTTTTCTGGTATTTCAGGATCAAAAAATTAAAAGCTCTGTTCAGCCCTGGAGACTCCATGTCAGGTCTATGCTTCCCAGTAGCTTTAACGCTTTTGAAGTATCTGTGCCCATCTCCTCTTCTTTTGCAGGAGTTTATGCCGACATTTCATTATTGCATTCCAGCCTGATCATTAAATTACATTTTCAAGATATTTGATCAAGCATATTCAGAGTTCTAATGCACAACGCCTAAGTCAATTTTGAGAATCTCTCAATTCTGACTTTCATAATATTTTTTTTTTCTTTTTCCATTGAAATGGATACAATTCTTTCTCCAAAAATGTATATTTTGGAGGGATGGCAATCTTTTAATTTGAAGCACATTAAAACTTTGTCTCACATACTTCTTTTTATTTTACTGTGAAGGTGAGTTTCTTTGTCTGAAAACATTACCTTGGTTAAGAAAACTGGTATTTTTGTCCTGTTGCCTCCCTTTTTTTTTTTTTTTTAACTAGCTATCAATGAGTATTAATTTTGAACATTCAGAACTGCAGAGAGGCAGTTCGGTCAAGTGCAAGTCTGTCTCCCTCTTCTGAATGCCCCATTTATGCCTTCCCGTGCAGGCAGGTTATAACTTTCATATGAAATATTCCGGTTTATTGTACTCCACCTGAATTCTGATGTCACTTTCATCACTGCACTATCATAATATATTCAATCAGTAAGTTAAGTGAGACATGCAAGATCTGCTATTTGTTTCTTTTTCCCTTCCTCTCTCCAGAAAGTAGTTTTCTCGACTACATTCATTATTATAGGCTAGCAGTAGGGAGGAAAAAAACAAACACAAACAAAACCACCAACAAAACCACAACAAAACAAAAAAGCACAGCAGTAAGTCAGAGTAATAAAAGCCAAGGTTTAGAGACTCTTCTTTGTGGAATAAAATACAACAGCCTTGATAAATTGGGACTGACCTTTAATTCCGGCTTACTTGCTAGCTTTCCACAGTACTTTCATCCTTTTGTCAGTATAATCCATTTTGCTTTAAGTTTTGGGGTGTTTTATAATTTGATACCATTTCTCTTTCTTTCCTTCCAGTTCAGGGGAATTTCACTTTTAAATGATATCACACACACAGACTGCAAGTGCAGGGATATATATATATATATATATATATACACATATATATATAAAAGTATCTATGCATAAAACCTGTCATATATTGGTTATTCATCCAGCTTCCCATCCTACTTAAATATTTGAGCAAAGAGTACTTTTTTTCCCCTTGTGCTTTCATCTCTGACCAGCCAGTGCTGCACTGACCTCATTAACGTTTATAAATATGCAAAGGGTGAGTGTCACGAGTGCCAAGTGTTTCTTCGCGACAACCAATGACAAGACAAGGGGCAACAGGTATAAACCAGAACACAGGAGGTTCCACTAAAATATGAGAAGAAACTTCTCAGTGAGGGTGCCAGAGCACTGGAACAGGCTGCCCAGGGGGGTTGTGGAGTCTCCTTCTCTGGAGACATTCAAACCCGCCTGGACACATTCCTGTGTAACCTCATCTAGGTGTTCCTGCTCCGTCAGGGGAATTGGACTAGATCATCTTTTGAGGTCCCTTCCAATCCCCGACATTCTGTGATTGCTACCAGATGCCTCTTTGACCCAACACCCTGTTTCCAAACCCCAGGTGAGGGTGAGTGCCTGTGGCCACCCAAGGTTTCCCTTGGCCCTACTCCCTGCGAGGTGTGCTGAGGGTAACAGCACAAGGCAGCACGCTGCCCTTCTCCCCCAAGGCTCCTCTCTCATCTTGCACTTGACACCTCCTTCGATTTCACACACGGGTTCCAGCAGAACCAAGATGGAGGCGTCAAGGCCGGGCCGCGGAGCTGCCGGCCTCAAGACGGCCACGACCGCCAGAGCTTTCCCGCGGATTGGGTAAGAAGCAAGGGGTCACACGGGGCAACGCCGGGCCCGGTTCCGCTCAGCCCGACATGGCTCCGCTCGACTCAGCCCAGCCTCAGCCGCCACCCTGAGCGATCACCAGCTGTTCAGCTTCTCTCACATCTCCCCTCCAGCGCCTCAACCAATCAGCATCCAGAATGTAGCATCCCACCCGCGGAGAGTGACGTTTCCTCTCGACCGCTACCAATCAGCCTCCGGGAGCCGCCGCCAGCCGTCGAGTTGGCAGGACGCGTAGCCAATGGCCGGCGACCAGTGCCCGCCTTCCCCTCCGCCCCGTTGCTCGGGCAGCCGCTGTCAATAACCCCCGCGCCGCGGCGGCCACTTTAAGCGTATCGCGGCAACCGCCGGCGCGTCCGCTGGGCGGGCGGACAGGTACCGGCGGCGACACCGCTCGGGGTTCGGGCCGAGGTCGACGGCGGTGCCGCGGGACGGAGGGAGAAGCTGGCGGGGGTGGTGGGTGGTGTTCGTGGGGGTTGGGAGCGGGCCTGGGCCTAGGCTCATCCTCCGGGGCGGGGGGGTGTTCGGATCAGCAGCCGCGGATCCCTACGCGCTGTGTGGGCCGGGCTGACCGGCCCGGTCCCGGGCAGGCAGCGGGGACGGCGGCGGGGCCCGGGCTGAGCGCCGGGGCTCCTGTTGGCGGAGTAGCGGCGGGGTTGTGCAGCAGTGTCCCGGGCAGCCGTGTGCGTCAGGCCGCTGGTGCCGGGCCCCTTTCTTCACAGGTCATTTACCGTAGGGTTAAACGATGGCGCTTAAAATGCGCTCTCATGTGTAGTCCTTAGTTGTTTTAAGAACTGCGAGTTAAAATCAATGTTCAATGTGTTCTTTGAGAACTTCTCCCCAGTGAAGGGACGTTGCTGGGTTACCCTTTGGGAAGCGGAGAGCTGCTTTCAGGAACGGCTCGGTTGGACTCGGTAAGTCTGCTCACAGCACAGGGACAAGTGGGAATGTGGACAGTGGCACAAACCTCCTCGGTAGAAGATTTAAAAACATAATCTCTTCTCCTGGTTGTAGGACTGGCCCATGTGTTAACAGTTTGGACAACCCTTTCCTTATCTCTGACCTGGGACTTTCAGCAACTCTCTCATTTTGAGGTCTGCTGATTAAAGTAACGCTAAGTATTACTGTCACAGCATCAGATAAATTTAGCATTGATTTTTAAAACCATGCAGCGTTTTAATTCACCAAAGCTGGTGAACCTGAAAGAAACACATACAGTTACGTCAGCAACTGCAGAAGGCTTCCCTAATAAAATATTCGCTCTTCCCTAATGCCTCATCAGTGAATGTGTTTCGATGTGATACAAGTAAATTCTTGCTCCTCTTGGGAAAAACTACAGTATTTGGATGTGAAAAAGAAGGGTGGAGGAAAAGGAGGAAGACAAATTTATTTTTAAGTTATTCTTTAAGTTCAGCACTTTAATAATTTGGATTGATGCTTTTGTACTTGTCTGAAGCTGGCGCATGCTTGTGCCATCCATCTCAGAATAGGTGGAAGAACTCAGTGGACCATTAGAGGTCAGTATTTCTACTCAAGAAATGTCAGATGGTGACCAGTAAAAACATCTAGCTTCTTCTGGTGTCTGAAGGGCATTAAGATTGAAAAGGACTTTAAAAGTTTTATGGGTCTTGCCTTACAGAACTAAGCTCTGGGTATACTGTGAGACAAGAATGACTGGGTAATTTTCCTTTATTGCTTAATACCTTAAACCAGCAGTTCAATTTCTGTTCCTGTGATTTACTTAGGAGTGTTAGGAAGACAGTATTCTGTAACTGTTGCAATTATTTAGTGTTTTCTATTTTGTCCATCATATGCTTCACAGCAATCTGGAGCTTGACTGGTTTTTGTAATAAGCAGCATGTTTTCCATACAAAATATGTAAATAATAGCAATAGTATAAGTTGCTGAAGTGAAGGAGTATGAAATTCTGGAAACAAAACTGTTTCTAATGTTTGTATAAGCTCAAGACTTACCTAGGTCACTGTATACTGATCTGATCTTGATGTATTATACTTCTGAAAGCGCGTGTGGAGCTTTTGGAGGGAGGGGGTTGAGGTGTGGTGGTGGTAGTGGTGGAGCTTAGTAGACTCATTGCTAACCCACAGTGTTTCACTCCTTACAAACTTATTAAATATACCAAGGAAAGATAGATGTCTTTGTGGATCTTAGCCAAGTTTAACTTATTTTATAATCAACTCAGACTAGTTGGTAACAATTGAGAAGTCAGTGAACTAAAGCATTCCTTAATTAGACAGTCCTTAGGCTGACTGAAATAAAACTCAAATATCCTAGTGATTCATTTGTTCTCAAGATAAATTGTGCATTCTTTACGTTCATCAAATGACATTATAGACTGAGGGAAAACTGAATTTGGCAAGACTTGACATACTAATGTTTCTTGGTTTGTATGTAAAATATTATAATATTACCAGTTGATAAAACTGAAAACCATTTGAAAATGTTTTGGTGGTTCCTCAAGGGAGCTTTTATTGGTTCACCTTTTTCCATTTGTTTTCAGTCCATTGCTTTTCTGAGTACTTCCAGAACACATCAAAAATTACTGTTCATTTATGTTGCTGTATATCAAAATGATACTTAGCAAAATACTCCAAAAAGTGGGGAATATCCAGTACAGGAGCGATGTGTAATTCTAATCCTCCAGTTCTTACAATTTGTCTGTTTTAAATACACAGAGCTATGAAAAGCATTCTTCAAAAAGATTATCGCCTCTTCAGTGAATACTTGTGAGACTGTAAAATAACTGATCAGCTTTAAGTCAGTAAGTGAAAGTGAGTGGTTTTGTTTTATATATGTAATTAGACATCTTGATGATTCAACTATAGGCATTTATGTTTTCCCTAAATGCAGTCTCGTTTGTTTTCATTCATATTTGTTTTCTTCTCAAGAAAAAGCCTGTGCATGATGATTTCTTTCTGTCCTTCTGTGTGCTGAAGGCAGACAAAATTTGGGTGTATCTTGGCTATATCTACACTGTGGAAGGTATTTGCCCCATAGAGTAATCCCTGCCCCCACACAGGGTGAGGTTAACACCTCTAGATGTGGTGGTGCCTCTAACACTGATGTGCTCACCCACTCCAGTAGTCCAGGACTCCTCTGGCTGCCACACATGGCCCTGGGACAGACTTCCAGCCAAGTAACAGAACAAGCTGCTTGAATTCCCACCAGTTTGGTTTTGGCATGTTGTTATGAGCAAAACAGGGAACGCACCTTAGATGCAGAGCCAACAGCTGATTGTTACTCTAATTAAAATCTTAAAAGTCTAATCAAAGACTTAGTCCAGATACAAAGACAGTTCAAGTTATATATGGTTACAGTGATATAGGCACAAACTCTAGTACCAAACCCTTTCTCTCTTGTTATCTTTGCCCACTCACTCTCCCACTGGGACCTGACTGGCTTCAGATGGGAGAGGGAATTCTTTACAGCAAGTCATCAGCATCCCAAATTCTTCCCGGGCAAGAAGAGGGTGGTGATGGTTTCTTCCTCCTTGCCTTGCATCCATTTGGGTTAATTTTTATATGCTTGTTAACACACTGTGCACCTATTCTCTTCTTCCATTCCATTCAATGATTCATGATTCTGCATTACATCTGAATTTACTACATGTTCTGAGTGCTACATATGTTGACTACTTGTTCTTTGTTCTATGTGTTGCCTATAAAACTGGTTTTACCCAGCTACCAAGACTGCATCCCCTTGATGACCAGTAAGTACCCCAGGTGAGCTGTTACAGCTTAGGGTCCCAGCACCCACTCGTGTTTGTGCTTTCAGGCCCCTGCAGTTGCCCCATGCCTCTCTGACACATTTTTGCACAGATTGTAGATAATTCACTCTGCACAGAATAACTGCTTGTTATTGCTGTCTGTTAGTTATAAACACACATGTAACATAGGTGCTGGACAATTGTACAAAGTTAAGCAAAATGTTAAAACAAATTACGTAAGTTCCCTGGTTGTTCACTAATTGTGTTGCAGCTAAATAAGCTATAGCAAAGCTCCACGTACCCAAGATGAGTTTGGATGAAGTCTGACAAGTTTTGTGGCCCAAGTTGTTACCTGGAAACAAAGCCTGTGGCTTCAATGACAACACCGCACTTTGTGTGGATTACAAATGCAACTACTATTTTTTTCAGTCAGGATGGTGGTAATATGAGGTCTATGTTACAGCCCTCCAGAGTACTATTTTTGTATTATTTAATATTTTAATCTAAATATATTACTTTATATTTTATTTTCTATTTGTTGCATTCCCTGAGATTCTGTCCTGTGGAGACAGACCTGATCCAGTCTTGCCTGTGTACCCTCTAGAGAACGAATTGTCCCCCAAATTTTTTCCTGTGTTTCGGTTTGGGCTTGTTTTGCTCTTCAAGGAGCAAAATAACACACGTTCTGCACAGGTGTTTGTGAGGCCAGAATTTAGGAATGGAGCTGTTTGGGAGCAGAGATACACCCTGATATATTCTAATATTCTTACTTGATCTTAGTTTTGCACTCATGACCATATCTGAGGTCTTTGTTACACTTAAAACACTAAAAAGATAACACAATTATGACTAGGTATATACTTTTGTAATATCTTTAATAACTGCATGATTTCAGAAGAAAAATAAGAACAATCATTTGCACGTTCACAATGGCTGATACCTTCCAACATGTGTTTATCAATCGCTAGGACAAGTCATCTCAAGCATAGCTTGTCTTCTTTCTGGTCTTTCCACTGTAATTTTAGTTTTCATCAGAATCCTCTCTGGCATAGGTTTTAGGCATCTGATTTATTTGTACCACTTTGAAAATATTTAGATGCTTATACATTATTTTGGAAAGTTACTCCGTAAGTAAAGAAAAACACTTTTCCCAATAATTCAGTATTGGTTTCCCAGCAGCTTCCCAGTTCAGAAATCTGTTGGGATATTTATTCCTCTAATTCCTTCTGTATAGATTACGAGGGCAAATGGATTCCAGTCCCTGGAGACAGAGTTATGCTAACAGTGAACTTGGCCAGAAAGCTTGAATTCGTAGTGAAACCTGTCTTGGCAGCTGACATTTCTGTTCTGCTTGGCTATGCAATTCTGCATGTATAGACAGTGGAACAGAGGGCTGAGAAGCATTTATTTTATCGGCGAAATAATACAGTGAAAAATTTACAGCTCATTTACAAGGATGTTGTATGCCCTGCAGTGTAGAAGAGTTTTGACTGAAAGCTGCTAATAGGCAGGAGCTTAGAAATGGGCAGGAGTTTATGTCATTGCACAGGCAGAACCGATGGGCTCTGATGCAAGTCCTATTTATTCACCCATTAGGGGCTTGAGGTCTTGGAGTTGGATAGGAGGGAGGTAGATGGTGAAATAAGCTGGAGAGCTGTGAAGAGTGGTGAGAGAGACAGAACACATGGAAGCTTGAGCATAGACAGTAAAATACTTCCTAAACTGATGAGAAATTTCTTTTGACTGAGAACGTGAGGAAAATTTTGGATATATTTGCTCCATTGTATTCTCAAGAAGTATCTCCAAAAATGTGAATAAGATGATTTTACCTTGAGTTTAGGGGACTTTGCAGTTTACATCAAAAGACAGGCTGCAGCATCAGCCCTTTCTCATTTTATACCTGCTGCAGGTGGAATGTTTACCATATACCAGCAGTGTGGTCTCTCTTATCACTTGTAAGAAACTCAAAAGGCTATGTTTGCATTTTCCTACAAAGCACACGGCACAAATGTGTGTGTTCTTGCCAGTTCTTGAAGGCATGAAACACTAGATGTTGTAAGGTGGGGTTTTTGGGACAAAGACTGTGATGTGGATACAGTCTCATTAGCAGTTAGAGACAGAACGTCTTTCAGATGAATGGGACAACTGATTTTCAAGCCAATTATTTAACATCATCAGGGTGTCAGAAATTGAGAAATGGAAGATTTAGCCTAATTCTGCAAATACTATGTTAATTCTAATCACGTGAACAAGTTGTTAATTTATCTGGTTAAAAAGTTTTAAAATATGTTTAAATTAGTTTCCTGAATAATGTCAAACTTTCACTTGCATTTGTTTTCCAAATATTTCTTTTCCTCTCTCTAACCTGGGAGTAATTTCTTATTTTAGATTTAGCTGTGTTAATTTTCTGATTTCTCTTTTGGGGGATGAAGTGCCTCAAAATACTGAGTGTAATCCTAGTAGCATTCTTAGAGTGATGCCTGTCACATTTAATATAAATAACAAGGGTAATGTAGTACAACACATGGCATACAGTTATAGGAATCCTGAATAATTTTACAGTATTCTTGCCTTTTTTTCTTAACTAAACAGCAAAATCATTTTCATCTTTTTTTTTCTCTCTAAATTGTTACAGAAAAATGCATTCTGAATGATAACTACTGCTTGCTGAACTGAACTGCAAAGATCTCATGCTTTGGAGATGAAGATGATAAACCCAAGGAAATAATCCAGCTGCTGCCATTGTGACAACTGAAACGTCCTTTGTGTCAAAATGAACAGTCTTTGAGAAAAATCTGGAAAGCAGTTAAATCTGAAAAATGGGAGAAAGAGTAAGGAGCCCAGATTCTGAACATGGCAGGAAATCAGATGGGGATAAAAATAGTGACTCCTATTATTCAGATGAAGATAATGCATCTCATTCATCTGGCCAGTCGCCAACACTCAGCTATCCATCCACAAGCCAAGAAAAAAGAGATTACAAACCACAAACTTCAAACAGCCTTGTGCACTACCAAGGTAGGTAGATAGCAGAAATTGCTGCTTTGTAACTACTCCAAAGAGTTAATTATCTTTGAAAGCTGAAATAAAAGTGGGAAGCTACCATTATGAGAATCTATAAGTAAGGTTCATGTGAATTATGTTATAGATGGCAGGTAGACTGTAACTGCTCTGTTGACAACTGAAATTAACCTGTTCCTGCATAAGGAGGTTTTTTGATTATTTTCATAACTTTTCATATTTTTTTTACAAGTAAATGTGGCTGTTATACTGGACTTTTGTTGAATCATGCTGATACTCTCCTTTTGTCTTTGACAAAAAGACTTGAGGCCAAGGACTCAAGGCAAGTCACAGAACTACGGAGTGGTTGGGGTTGGAAGGGACCTCCGGAGATCATCTAGTCCAACCCACCTGCTAAAGCAGGTTCACCCAGAGCAGATCACACAGGAATGTGTCCAGGCGGGTTTTGAATGTCTCCAGAGAAGGAGATTCCACAACCTCTCTGGGCAGCCTGTTCCAGTGCTCTGGCACCATCATAGTAAAGAAGTTCTGGGATCAAGCTGGAACACAAGAGGTTCCGCTTAAATTTGAGAAAATACTTCTTCTCAGTGAGGGTAACAGAGCACTGGAACAGGCTGCCCAGGGAGGTTGTGGAGTCTCCTTCTCTGGAGACATTCAAAACCCGCCTGGACGTGTTCCTGTGTGACCTCACCTAGGCGTTCCTGCTCCAGCAGGGGGATTGGACTAGATGATCTTTTGAGGTCCCTTCCAATCCCAAACATACTGTGATACTGTGATATTCAGATGGAACCTCTTAGGTTTCAGTCTGTGCCCATTGCCCCTCATCCTGTTGTTGGGCACCACTGAAAAGGGTCCTTACTATGCAGTCAGTAAAAGAGAGACAATTGTTAAAACTTCACTGGCAAAATACCCCTAAAGATATCTCTCTTGTGAAAGTCTAGTTGACTAAGCTTTACAGTGTAATACTGAATACTTGCAAAAAAAAAGAAGAAATGAAAGACCACTAATGCGGCAAGAGAGAGAAAATGTCTTGGGTGAAAGTTAGATGCGTGTGGAAATGAAAAGGAAAGTTTTTCTTGGTCCTTCCTTGAGGGTAAAATATCCCCAATTTGAGACAAAGCAGCTCCACTTTGAGCTCCCTCACACATCTCACCTTCAAAAGCTGCTGTCGTGGTTGAGATTGTGGGGAAATGAACAACCCTGCAAAAAGGGAGAGAATGGTTGTACAGGTCCTGCACTGAGGCAGGGATGTGAAGCCTCTCTGGCACACTTTGGCAGCTTGTTCCAAATAATAGCACACGTTTTCTGGTGATGTCAAAGCATATGCTGCCTTTCAGAAGCCAGTGCTCTGTTTCATTCATAAGTGCTTGATTAGCTTGTGAGTCGTTTGGTCAACATTATGATCCAGAGTGTGCCAGAAGATCTAAGTGTAACTATTGAGGTTGTCCAGGGAGCGTATCTCTTCAGATCCTTGACAGTGATGTTGTCCTGGTGCAACTGGTGTTTTGCTGAGCTTTTCTGTGTTCAGAAGTGGCATCTTCTCTGTATCAGTCGTGGGTTAGCTTTCTCAGAAACAAAAACTGCAGTTCCATATGCTATTTAATTTGGAGGGGAGAAATATATGATTAGTTCTTTGATTATATAGCCAGGATTGAACATAATTATTACATGAAAGTATTGTGAATGTCATGTTGTTCTTGAAAGACACTAGTACCCAATTTAATTACATGGTCAAAAGTGCAAACTTGGTATTGGAATTTTCTGTTCTGCCCCAAATGTTGAGAAATTCTTGAAGGGGATGGAAGTATAGGGGCAGTGGGAATTCTCTTAGTTGGTGACAGAAGTGGCATCGTTCCTGCAGTGCATGTATTAGATAACGTTTTCATACCTGAATGTGACATAAGTGTTACTTGTAAAGGAAAAAAAAGACTTCTTATGTTTGCCCAAGCTGTGGAAAAAATGAGCATCAAACAGAAAATGAATGAGTATTTGTGCAAAATGTTTGGAGGAAATTCTACGAAGGTATTTTACAGCTGTTATTTTTGCTGTAAAGTATTTGCTGTAGAATAGAAACACGGAAAGGAAGGAAGAATTTGCTGTCACACGCACTCACTGTCTGTGTGTAGGTAACTGCGCTATTGCTGTATCCCAGCTTTCAAGCCTGAATTATAAGCTGCTGCTCAGTATGTTTCTTCCAAACACTGATGTACCTTAATGAATTATGCACACTCTGTATATTCAGTTGCTTTAAGAGATATTTTTTGTTGATTATAATGCTTCATTCTTTGAGCGTGGCTTGAGAGGCAAATAAGATAGAAACAAAATGTGTAGCATTTGTCTGTGGGGATGATAATAAAATAATAAGATCAAATAGGAATGAGAGTGATGCATACTAGTTATCAAATAAGGATACTGTGTGGAAAATAACTTGTGATACAAGAACACATTTTTCAGGGAGAACTGAATTTTCATGGGATTTATAATTTTGCTTCAGAGGCTTTTTGCATTGAGCCTTGAAATCTGCTGTTTTGTCTGTAATCATGGCAGCTGGATTTGAAAATACTACTGCATTTGTCTGAGAGAATTACATCTTGCATAATACATAACTAGCTAACGCTCAGCTAATTGTTGCCATTTTAAAAGCATTTGATAATATTGTATGCATAAGAGTACAGTATTTCTAAAACATTTTAATAAACATCGTCAAATATTACCAAAATATGACTGCTATTTCTGATACTATTTGCAGATTATTACTTTACAATGGTACTATATTAATGGCTGCTCTTACAGTAGATCACAAAGATAAATTCCATTTTTTTATCTATCAAAAGGAGCATAAATGTATCATATATATGCTTTTTATTGTCTGGTTTGAAAGCTGCAATCTCTGCTAAGTATTGTAAAATTGTTTCGGGCAGAGCGCTTTTCCAAGGAGGATGTCTGAATAGACAAATTGCATTGTCTTGTAGTAAACGTGCTTTTTATTTTTCCTCTCTTAGCCACAAAGAAATTGGTTTCCAAATATGCACCGAGCAAAAGAGGGACACAGTGGGGTTTCTGCTCTCAGAGCCTCACCAGAGATTCTCCTGCAAAAGATATAGATCTTGTTACAAAAAGAGTTCTTTCTGCCAGGCTGCTGAAAATCAATGAGCTCCGAAATGAACTGACTGAACTCCACATCAAACTGGATGAGCTGCAGAGGGAAAACAGGGCACTGAAGAGGCTTCAGCACAGGCAGGAGAAAGCCTTGAATAAGTTTGAAGATACGGAGAACGAAATCTCTCAGCTCCTTGCTCGGCACAACAATGAGATTAGAATATTAAGGGAGCGCCTACGAAAATCTCAAGAGAAAGAACGTGCAACTGAGAGACGGCTGAAAGATTCGGAAGATGAACTGTACAGAACAAAAACTGCCTTGCAGAAACTGAAAAAGCTGTCTGCAGATAAGCACCTTGCTGAGAGAGATGACCTGGCAAAGAAACTGGCCTATGCAGAGAGCAGGCTAGAGGACAGTGAAAAAAGAATTAAGGTGAGATGATTTTTTTTTTCCCTAGGAAATTCTGGTACATCTATTTCTTATCATAATGAGCTTCATGAATTGCATTTTTTCACTGTTGTAGAGCAAATAGAAAAGAATGTATATTTTTAAAATATAAGTAGCATCAAGTAAAATATTTCCAAGGTGATATATAATCACCACTAACATACCTGGTAGTCGTGCATTCAATTTCTGCTTACAAATTAAGTGTATTTTGTCAGCATATATACTGTGGACTTGTGCTTTGAAGCGTTTCTGTAACTGGTAATAACATTTCAGAAATGTATGTGGCTATAATACAACTTTCTGCAATCTGATTTATCCTCTTGGAGGGGAAGCATTTGTTAACTATTTTCTGGGTATTTAGGGAACTGGCTTCTAAAATTCTAAAACAACACATACATAGTAATTCTTTCTCAATTTTGTGAAATGCACTTATGGAATGTTTGATTGTCCGCTATTCTGCACATCTGAGAGCTGAGCTGAACAAAATTACAGCATTTTTTTAATACCAAAATGAACTTTAGAACATTTTACAGTATCTATTTTAAGAACTTCATGCAATATATTCTAATTTTTTCAGCAAAAATGTTTACATTTTTGTAAACATATCTACATTGCAAATATGTCTAAAAACTCACTTAAAAATAATTGTGTTAACATTATTA
This sequence comes from Columba livia, assembly GCF_036013475.1. Lineage (NCBI taxonomy): Eukaryota > Metazoa > Chordata > Aves > Columbiformes > Columbidae > Columba > Columba livia. Next base: position 34,912,336 of record NC_088604.1, on the reverse strand, counting down.
AACTGTTGGTAGTGGCATGCAATACTATTTTTTAGCTGAAATTATGTTGGTCGTTAAAATGGTGTTAAGGTTTGATGGCTATATTAGTAATTAAATGTAAATTACATTACAGAGATAATAGAAAGAATTAAGCTGGAAATGAAGCTTTCATAAAAAATAAGTCCCCAAATACCAAGATATAGACTGCTGAGTTACTCAAATCATCTCGCCCTGTAGTGTCACCATCTGGCATCTGTAGTTTTATGATCAGGTATTTCAGCATGTGTAGGGCTGGATAATGTTAAAATGAATCATGCTCTAAAAAGTAAGGGATTTTCTTCTACTTTTTTGCCTTTTTTCGTCATATCAGGTTCACATAAAACAGCTATTGCAAGGTGAGGGTATGTCAATGAAATCACAATCACAGATTTGTTTCTAGTAGAGTTTGTTTTTATCATCTTCCTTCTAATCCTGCCCTTTCAGGGAGGTGTCCTGCTTCTTAACCCTCAGTTTGAGATTTGTCTGAAGAGATTTGAAGGTCCACTGTGCCAAAAGCCTTGCAGAAAGTAGTGTGTGTTCCCATTATGTCCTCAAGTCACCTCTCAGTACTCCAGAAGGATGAGCTGCAGCATCTGCAGGTGCTCTGTCTGCCCCCTCAAATTTAGGATTAAGGGTTTAACATGTATTCAGCATTAGAGCAATGGTGGAGCAAATATCTGAATCCAAGATGCTGGTTTACTGTAATTCTACTTAAATAATGTGACTATTAAAAAGTGCTTCAGTTATTAAAAAAATACTTTGTCTTAATTGAAGGATCTGGAAAAAAATCTTGAACTGAGTAGTAGCAGTTTTCAGCGAGAGTTACATTCAAAGAAAAAAAAGATGTATGAGACTCAAGAAGAAAACAGAGTTCTCCAAGAAGAGCTTAATCAACTAAATCAGAAGCTGAAGGTAAAATGGGGAGCAATACGAGTTGCTAACCATGTTCTGGCATTTTATCTTCGGAATTATCTGTAATCGGGTTGGAATAGTTTACCAGTGACTGCACTCTCTGATGTGTATTTAATTATACACCACATGTGAGTTCTTTTCCTGCTTTAAATTGAAATGTTCTGTGCTCTGACCTTACAGTGTTTATAGCAGGAATGTCTCTACGTTAATCATTATTCTTAGCATTAGTTAAGAAAAGCAGGATCAAGTATATAGCCAAGTGTCGTGACTAAACCACAAGATCTACTGGAAAATGAGGATTTGAAGGCTTGTTTTTTAAATCTAAATCTGCAAGTATGTACAGTACTTTATGTTACTAATGTACTTGCATTACAGTAGGCTTGTGTAAAGATTAATTTCATGTGTTTGTGATATCCATGTGTGTTGCTAAATTTGTGCAAAGGTTTATTTGCATCCCCCATCCCATTGTTGCCCAAATTCTAAATTTAAGAACTGAAAATGTTTTTATGTTCTACCTAGTGAGTAGAAAAAAAAAATACTTGCACTAGAGTACTTAGTTTCTAGGAGAATTTCCTTGAAACCCTGAGTCTCAAACTTACTTTTATAATTGAGATGCAGCAGTTTAGCAGCTTACTAGCTATAAAGCAAGTCACAATAGCATTAATAACTCAAAAACTTACTTGTTTAGAGTGTTTTAAGCCTGATTTGTTAGTGGAGAGTTTAGTATTTTGCAAATATCTTCAATATCAGATGATTTCTGATAACTCACTGTTCATTTTTTGTATTTTATTCAATAAATGTCCTGAAAGAAGAATATGCCTCTACCCCTATGGTGAAGTGGGTCTCTGTTCCATGGTACTGATGTGCCCTGTGACAAGTAACATTGCTAGCATTGAAATGTTTAGCTGTTTACAATGCTAAAAATTCAGTTGTGCAATCTATACATACATTGTAAGTCTTATTCAAGTTATGGAGGCATTGGCATTTAGTTTAATGCAGAGATGCTCTTTTTGCTAGTGATTTTTTGGGGAAGAAAGTTCTATCTGCTTTCTTATAGTATAAGTAAAGTTAGGAATGTGATTGTTCTTAAAACACAGGCTGTAATTATTGATTACCTCATTCTGTTTCTATTTACAACATGTATTTTTAGTTTAATTTACAGCTTTACTAATGACTAGGAAATGGAATGTTAGTAACTCATTGTTATACCTACCTTTTTCGCTCACAGGAAAAAGAAAGAGAACTTGAAGCAAAAAATATATATGCTAACCGTATGTTGAAGCTATCACCAAGAAAAGACATGGATCTTATACAAAGAAAAAGGGGTAACTTATATAAAGCAATAAAGGCAGAAAAATTAATAGCGACACTTTGAAATTATTCTACTAGGTTATATCATGCCATTCAATGTCTGACACTACCACTGCTTGTTCAAGAACGTTGACTTTTATGCACTGCTCTCAACACAGCACTGCTTATGAAGAAGGACACTGTGTTTGTTCTATAACTGCAGCAGAACCAAACCCAGAACTTTAAGGAACAGCACTCTTAATTCCTTTCATACCAGATATTCCTGGCTGAAGGAGGAGGGGGAGATTATTTACTAAATTAACAGATCATAGATGTTTACATGACAATAAATTACAGTCTTTAGAAATATGTAAAATATGTAGAAGTTCACTGCTGTGAATATTTTGGTGATGGTTTTGATTGATTTTTTACTAATTCAAATCTACTGTCTGTCAGATCAGTTGCACTCCTTTTTTCCTTAAAGAGTACATATGTCCCAGAACATAATCTTTGAAAAGTATCAGTGCAGTGATTTGTTCTGGTGTAAGAAGGCAGCCTCAGGCCTTATGCTGCCCACATAAATATGTGTGTATGTTTTTGTGTCTCTGTGTGTACTTAAACTGTTTTCATTGAATCAGTAGAATCTGCTTGTCAGAAGAAACAGGAATTTATAGGACTGTTTTAAATATTTAACGTCAGCATTTTAAGCAGTTTGTCTGCTGCTTATTTTATTATAGATACTCTACTATTATTCCATTTTAGGTTCCGATTTTTAAAAATGTCCTTCTGTAGAGATAAGCGTATGTGTTTCAAAGATGCAATTAAGTGAATTTTAATTTTATGGGTTTGCTTCTCTACATGTAGCTTCTGTGACAAGCAGTAAGATGAGTGAAATATTTTTGGGGGATTTTTAACCAACTATTAAGTATGCTGTAATGACTTTAGATCTTTAAGGCTTTAAGGTCTTTATTTTTTCAGCAGAAGTTTTGCGTGCAATTTTTTCTTAATTAGCTTTTACAGTTGCTGAAACAGCTATGTGAAGCTTGTCAATACCGATACAGTATATTATGTTTGCTGCAAATCATTAAAAATGAGAGATGGGTATATAGTGAGATATTTTCAAGTGAAAACATGATTTAATTAGTTTGTATTTTCTACAGCCAACAACCAAAATATTAAAAAAGGAGCACAGCTCACTAAAGGTGTACAGACCAGTGGGTACTTCTCACCAGTGGAATTTCTTCCAGAATCAGAATTTGTCTGTGGTGACACAGTAAACAAGAAAGAAGGGATTCTTCCTAAAAGAGTGAGTTCCATAAAAATTTGAGACTTGCTCCAGCTGACTCATCGGTCAGACCAAATGTTTAATGCAGAGTTTATATTTTAGAAGATATGTGTAAATGTACAAATACAAATATATAGAAAATGTAATTTAGAAAACATTCTGATCTTTAAGAGAAGCTCTGCCCTTCCAGAAATATCATACTCCTTTTTTGTGATACTTAGTTTGCCGTATTCTATGTCTTACTGATAACCATTAGCTCAGTTTGTTTCTTTTTCTGCCGCTGTCATTTCAGTGAAGTTTTTAAGACTTCATTTTGGTTTTGTCTCCTTTATTTCTAATGCTTATTTGAGCAATCTATTGTAACAGTGCTGGCTGCCTTTTTTTCTCTTTTTGCGTTGGTCTTAATTATGGTTTCTTTTACTTTCCAGACTTATTTCACAATGCATAAATCTAACACTTCCTCTTATTGTCATAGTCCTGGTATTTCTTCTGTCATTTTCCCAGCTTTGTTGGTTTTAATTTCCCTTTTTATTATTAAAAAAGTGCCATTAGAAGTATTGCTAATACTTCCATGACCTCAGCCTAAAATCAAAGAAATTCAAAAGGTATTAAAAATCAGAATGATACAGATTATGGTACAAATTGTACAGATTCTGATTACATAAGGCTGGAACTATTTGTCAGAAATAATGCTCTGGTGATGGTCTAGACTGGCTTCCTGCTAGGACTGAAGCTTTTTTCATGGTTGTTTTATTCGTATGTTCTCTCCTCCAAAATCCTTTCTCTTAGTATAGATGTAGTTTAATGTATACATTCTTCCATATACACTTTGGTGTGTGAGTTATAGAACTGTACAGTTGGTACAAGTGTAGCTCGTGGAGTCCAACTATACGTTATCGTAAAAACTTCTCTAGTTTGTGTATGGCCATTGCTTTTATGTAATGTAGATTAGGTTGGGGTAGCCTGTACTTTCATCTGTTTTCTAAGTCAAGCATTTTAAATACTTTGCTGCCATCTCTTTGAGTTTAATTTTTTAATGTAATAATGATAATCTTGTACATGAAGGGAAAATAAGTGAATGTGTTTTGGCTAACAGCTTGATTTTCTTTGTGAGGTAGTACCTGTTTCTCTTATTTCTAGTAGAAGTGTATTTTAATCTAGTAGCTTACCTTACTCTAAAATAAGCATAAGCTACAAAGTTAGAATCCACATGTTGGATTACACTGGTTTCCACTTCATGGCCACTACTTTTCTGTGTTCGTCATTTTTACTGCTGGCATTAATATATTTTCTGCAGGTTCTTTCCTTTTAAATGTGTATGTGTACTCACTAGCTGATTTTTTTCAGCAAAGATTAAACCTTTCTATTTTACTGTTTGTTGCTTAATACTCTATAACTTTAAGTGCCATCATGGAACTTTCCGAATCAACAACCCACTCCAGTAAAAAAACTCAGTTTGTGGAAATAGAGGGTAGCTAATTGTTTGCCTGTTAGAAGAATGAAGTGGTGGCGTCTGGCCTTCTATATGAAAGTCCTTGAAAAATACAACTTCTGATTTCTAATGAGAACTATCCTAACACAGTGGTAATTTTGCTTTGGAGCTGAAGCTTTCCTGGAATGTGTAGTACAGAGCAGAGCTGATTGTCTATTAATTTTGTTTCAGGTACGTAAAACTATGTTAGAGACAATAAGATTTTAGGGCCCAAACCCCCCCTGGCTTGGTTTAGGTGACTTGCTCATTTTTATGTTTAGCAGTAAGAATGTGATTTCAGAATGACACAGAAGTTCAAATGATTTTGTTTCTTTTACTGATTATTTTTCCTGATCAGTTTCTGTTTTATATCAACTTGTTTCAGGAAAAAGAAACTAAAGACAAAGCATGGAAAGAGCAAGCAGACCTCCTAAGACAAGACCAAGACAGGGAAAGGGAAGAGAAACTGAAGCGTATTCAGGAAATACAGGCTTTAGAGGAGAGGGTTCAAAAACTGCATGATGGTAAGGAAATGGGCAGCTGGAGGCTGGAAAATACACCATAGAATACTAATCAAGTGAGGCTGCTAGTTTCTTGTGAGAAGAGCAGAATGATTTTGCAGAGATCACTACAGTGGAAAATTATTTTCAGTTACATTATGCAAAGAGAATCAGAAAGAAATACGGGATATAGAATAACCTATGCCCTGTACTCAGCTGTGATTAAGTATGCAGCAGCAAAAATTACTGTCTGTGAAACAGTATTGAAGCCTGAAAGATTTTGCTTTACAAAACAAGGATGACATAGCAGGTAAATGCTGATGTTATCTCTGACTTTCTAGATGTTGTTGAGGTAGGCAGTAGATTTTTACATTCTGCTTTCCTTAATATGGCCTGCTTTTTCAGTACATATATACTGCACTTGTATCATTTGAAATTGTAGTTTCTCTTTTCACTAGTGGTTACGTGAATCGTTTACTGTGGCTATTTGAGAAATGTCAGTTTCTTCCATTATTTTAGTACCGCTTTTTTATTCATTTAGTTTCCACAGCATCTTAATGATTTTTATTCATAGATGTCTTAATCTAAACTATTTCAAATTAAATTAAATTAATTTTAATTTAATCTAAAGTATTTATAAAGATGGACTGCATCCTGTCATGTTAAAATACTCTTTCAGTCAGTGATTATAGTTAATGAACAGTAACACTTATTCTAGATGACAAGGAAAAATTCTAGAAGTCTATAGCTGCTTTCAGAGGTAAACTCTGTAAAATCTTCGACCTCCACTGGCATCAGTGCACAACCTGCATAAGTCAAGAATGTGCTGTGTTATGTGTCTAAGTAAGCTGGTTTGACCTCCTTGCCCATCTTACAGCATAAGCTGCTATTTTCCCCACCTTACTTTCAGAAAGGTAGCTCCTTATTTAACTTTGTATGATGCTACACTATTGAAAAAAAAAATATATATATATATGTGTGTGTGTGTGTGTGTGTGTTAAATTTATTAACTGACCTGTTGCAGTTATTTCTGTAAGCTGCATCTGAAGTGCAATAGATAACATGGAACTTTGTGAAAACATCAGTCCGAAACTTGAATAACGTGTTCAAAGGGGGGTGCCAGTATGTTGAAGGAGCCAAGTGCTCATATTCAACTTTTGGCCAAACACACGTCTGTTGTCTTGATAGAAAAATATTTTGAAGAGATAAATATTTGATAAGGTCCTTTTTTCTTATACGCATAACTTTGCAGGTTCTGTCTACAGGTTTATTAAGTAACAGTTTTGCACCTTTGGTGTCCCATTATAGCTGCGCAAACTGACATTTGGTATTTGCACAGACACTCTCACTAATGCACAGAACACTTGTGTAAAGCTGTTTTCTGTACACAGCAGATGCAGTATATTTTAAATCATTCCCTACTTGAAACTGGTAATGACTCCTATGACTTTATGGCCTGATAGCTTCACAGGAATAGTTCCTTTTATGGAAAAAAAAAAAACCAAACATATATCCCAGAACCATTCTTATGTCAGTAGTGGTGACAAAGAAAAATGGAATACTGTGTAAGTGAGCACTATTAAAATCGGTGATGTTGTATTCACTTTCATTCAAACCCAGGAAATGGGAAGGCAATTGGCAGAAATTAAATACCTCTGAAAATTCTAAAACTTAGATGTCCTAATCCCTTTGGAAGATGACAGTAAACTTTTATATCTTAGCAGAGCACCTGGTGTGAATTTAGTTGTAATTTTTGAAGAATTTATTTTCGCAGTAGGAAAACCACATTATGCATAGAAGAACATATTAAAAATTCCATGACTTTTGCTTGCGTTATTTTCAAAATATTCCTTGAAAGGTATTTTTAAAATAAGACATTTAAAATAACATTTAAACTTTTCCTGCAGAGTGGGAAAGGGAAGAATATGACAAAACGAAAAAGGAAAGCACCTTTTTATTGGAAAAAGAAGAGAAAACAAAGATGGAAACACAAATCCTCAAACCTGGAATCGAGAGAGAAAGCACTGAAATGCTGGAAGAGCGGCGAAAAAGAGAGTTCCTGCTTGCTAAAATGCAAGAAATTGATAGAGAAGCTCAAAATGTAATGAACATGAAACCTGCTTCCCAAGCACCACTCATAAATACAGCAAGAAAATCTGATTCTCTGGAGAAAAAGGAAAAAACTAATCAATTCTTTGAGATTCCCAGGAAGGTCACTAATGGATTTCCTGTGGATGACAGCCGGGATGATGCCACAAGAGAACAAGAGCAGAAGCAACGAAATCTAAGGACTGTAGATTTAAGTAGCGAGTTAACATTTGGTAGTTATGTACCTTCCTTTGGGAAAGGATCAGGGAGACCAAGTTGGCTTACTGAAAAAAGTGACAACTTAAAAGAAAATGGTAAGGAAACTGCAGATTTCAATAGCAGGAAAGAAAAGAAGTCAAATTTAATGGAACAGCTCTTTGGAAGCAGTGCCAATAACATCCTTCTTTCTAAAAATAACGATACAACACCTTTTGACATAGATTGGGACTCTGGTAAGACGACTCTTGTTGATAAAAACAGTACACTCAAAGTGAAAGAAGACAATGAGGTTTTTGGTGAAGGAAGAAACCTAAGCAGACACCGTCTGCAACACATTACAAGTAAGCTAGGAGTTAAAACCCTTGGTTCTTTAGAAGATGAAATTGAAGAAGTAATCTTACAATGATCATATTTTTTTGTTTCATATGTAAATACTGAAAAAATATTTTAATGTAATATTTATTAGATACAGATTTGAAACATTTCAAATATATTGTAAAGCCTTATGAAGGAATAATTTGCATAAATGGGTTTATGTGTAGACGAAGGATGCACTTTGATAGAATGGCCTAACCTATATGCAGAAATTTCTTCTGAAATGTAATATTCAAATACAGATGTTGGAGATCTGGCAGTGACTCTTTCGGCAGAAGGGCAGAGAAGGTGTCCTGAGGGACCTTGATAGATGAGGTAGGCGCTGGCTGGCGGCTTCAGTCAATCCGAGAAGACACTTTTGCCCCAACTTGGGCTCCAGACGGACTGTCACTGTTGCTGTGTGCCACCATCTGACTTGTGCAGCAGTGGCTCAGGCCCAAGAGGCTCGGCAGTGCGGAGCTGGTATGGATGCCAGAGGAAGGGAAGTACTTGCAGAGGCTTAACAGTCACTCACACCCTTTGCTCATGCGCTCTCACGCATCCTTCACGCTCTTTCTCCCTCTTGCTCTCTTGTGCGCTCGCTCTCTTCCCCCCCATCCTTCTCTCTCTCTCACCCTTTGCTTGCTTTCACCCTCTCTGTCTCGCCATCACTTTCTAAATTTCTGAGACATACTGAAGTGTAGTGGTATGTTAAGTAAAACTGCACTTCTCACAAGGGGGCATTCTTATCTTATTTATTGCAGAATGAGTTGGCTAAGAAGGTGGCAAGCTTTTATGTGGCAGCGCTGGTATTGAGGGCAGCTGGCAGATGAGCACATCTGCCTACCCAGCATAGGAAGTGTTGGGCTTTTTCACCTGTAGGCTGCTCACAGTACACTGTTTTTCATTTGGAGTACTTCCAGGCCTCAGATATTTTCTTTTGCAGGCATTCAGAGCCTCTTAACTGTGCCAGGAAAAGGCATGTGTAACATGAATGTCATGAAATGGTTAGAAGAGACATACCTAGGACAAAGGCTCGGGTAGAAGGAGAATGTTCTACACTGCAGTCATGTTATCATCTCAGAAGAATGTCAACAGAAACACAGTTAACTCAGGAACAGCTGATCTCTTTTCTGCATAGGTTTTCCATAGACCTTACTACCAAATTTGTCTAACTCTTCTTATATATTCAGGTTATATTTGTTATATAATGCCATTTTTTTAGTAATTTCTGATTTTTCTATGTAAAATTCCAATAATTACTAAGTATTTTTTTAACAAAATAGTTTCATTAAATTACTTGAGTAAAGTTTTTGTGTGTAGATCATCTTTAACACAAAGTTCTGACTTTTTATATCATGTTATTGATACTGGGGTGGGGAGGGAAGGTTGGTAACAACATTGCTAATGATGTTAATCCCTGCATGGTGCCATGTACACAAATTAAGAAGGTGGGAAATGAAGGATTTAGTAGAGGCATTCCAGAAAATAAGCTGAAGGTCATTCCTTACTGGAACAACAGATTTTGAAATGCTGCTCTGATATGCTCCCTACGAGTATTATTCAAAACATACTAAAATACAGAGAAAGATTCTATTGATTTCCAGATGCTTTGAGCCAAGATTTCTCTGAACACAATGGCTCTTCTGAAATGAAAGGCTGGTGTCTGCATCATGCAGTAGCTTTGTTTGCTCCGTCATTCCGAAAGAAAATTAGTCACAGATCCAGACCCAGTGTGTGGGACCATTCTCACTGGTAACCCTGTAGCGAAGAGCAACTCATGTTCACCTGCTTGCTTACAGTCCAAATTATATAGGTTATATTAGAGAATTCAACTGGTTCATTTTGCTTGCAGATGGTCAAACTATCAGGACAATTGTGACCAGCAACAGTGAATTTAACTGTCTGTGTTAACTCTTCTGCAATGACTTCTTTGGGAGAATACTGTGGTGGTAAGAGATAGAAGTCTGAGGTTAAACACTGTGGGTATTTGTGAGTGGATGGTTATTTGTCTTAATTTTCTTGTCCTAATTGTGAGTGACTGCTGCCCTCCTAGAAGACAACGCTTTGCTCCTGAAGATACTCCTGGGGTGGGTTGCTTATGTTTCTTCCCTGTGGTTGAGGATTCTAAGGCATAGAACAACTATGTAACTGCTAGAGTTATTAAGGATCATGTAGTGAATGGAGGGTTGTTTTTTGTTTCTTTGCAAGGCAACCCATGAACATCTGGCAAATTCTAACATGCTGAACTGATGTGCCCTTCTGTTTCAATTACAAATGTGTAGTTTCTAAGCTGTTTCATGTAGTCAGCCCCTTCTTAAGTTCACAAATGTTCACGTCTTGTTACCAGACCCTTCCTGAAGCAAACAGCTGTGGTGACTTGCACAAAAAACAAACATGTATGTGCATTAGGAAGGTGGAAATAAATTAATCTGCTGGGAACAGTATCACAGGTGTAGTTTTCCTTTTCCCCTCATTGCCGTTTATCTCTACAGCTTTTCTTGCTGTGCTTTCTAGTTTTAGGGTTTCTTGTATTGCAATACTGTGACAGTTACAGTGTGTGAAGCCAGCGCTTTGAGAGAGAATCTTCATGGGCGAAACCTGTGGGTCCTTCTGACATCTGTAATCCATGTTTCTGCCTTTGAGTAACAGTTTTCCACTGACTGGAAGCAACTTTTGCAAGGTCTCAAAAGGGTCTATGGACTTGAGGATTGGGTGTATTGATCCCCTGTAGTCCTCATGACTCCTGGTCTCAACTACTGTATCCAGGTAGTCTGCATGTTGCTTTTAGTGGTGGCAGTATTTAATAGAACTTGATTGACTGCGAAAGAATCTGTCTTTTGTGGTGAAAAATAGGTCACAAATGTTTTTATGATGGTTTGTGTATGATTTTGATGTCTATGTCCAGTTGTAGACTCTGGTTGATAGATGTTCAGGTCATATGGCTGTTAAATCTGTTGGTTTTTGCTTTCCTTCTGAACCACCAGAGATGATGGGAGAAATTCCTCCATTCCAACAATAAAAGATCATTAGAGTTGTGTTTTAGTGGAATACTCAGAGAGATTGTTACTGCCCTAGGAAAACTGATCTTCCAGTTCTGATCCCCTGGAGAGTGGTCATCAAAAAAAAAAGGTACAGAACAGGAAGTTTTAAGAATAAACATTTTAAGAGAGGAGATGAATGGTGGAGGGAGCATAGTAGATCTCCTGTAATTCAGGAGAGGAGATATAAGCTATAGGAGGTGAACTTGGGATGCCCTTCACAACACTGAACTGAAGCCTGAAGAACACTTCAGTGGTCAGAAATGTGAACTGGGAAATGCTTAAACTTATGGAATATTTTGTCTCAGATCTGTGGTATCTTTGGGCTAGCTAAAGAGTAAAATAAAAAGTACAATCAGTGATTTTTTCAGAGCGCTAATAAATACCGTGTTTCTGACTTTGCTTCACCTGTTGCATACATGCCTAAAGATGTGAACTGCAGATCTATAATGCTTTTAAAACGGGGACTTGGCTTGGAGAGCATGTGCTTAGGCTGCTTGGTACACTCAGGTTTGTTGCTGGTCCTGGTACAGAAGCTCTAATCCAGCTAGCCTGGAGCCTATTTGCACCATCGGGAAAAGGGAAAGAATATCAGATCTGCCACATCAGGAATTTGTCCAGGGGCAAATAGCTACAAGAGCATCAGCAGAGCTGGGCTTTTGCTGTACTTGTGCCATAGAGAGTACTTCAGGTGAGCCTTTGCTATTGAGGAAAATAGTGATAAATTCTGCATAGTGCTCAAATTCTGCATAGTGCTCTAAAGTGGACACCAGCAAAAATCGACATGGCAGAAACGAGCACCTTCAGGAGAATGGTGCTGCCAGCTGCAGGAAGAGAGGTTGTGTTCCTGGAGCTGCATGGCTTTGCTAAGCCTGACCTCTTGTTCCAAGATAACAACTTTAAAAATAAGAGATGCCCTGAGTGACATTGCTAATTTAAAAAAATCCCTTTTGTTGGATCAAATTTAACATAGTCTCCTATTTCGAATTATCTCTTTGATTAGCTGCAAAGTTTTGATGTCTGCAGGAGAACAATTGCATCAGTGTGCACTGTCAGCCGGGACTTGTGGCTGCTGGGGAGTTGCTAGGATACCTCGCTAAAAGGTACGATTCACTTGATTAACCACCAACCCAGTTTGCATGAGAAATATTTTTCCTATCTTTTGTTTTGTGCTGGCTTCAACTGTGCATTGGATGTGCATGTGTATTTAGAGCAAGCTACAGGTTGATTGTCATGTGTGTCTTTAGCCTGTTTTTGATGTGCAAAAAACCCCTCTGTGCTCCATGGCAAAGAATCCAGGGCATTTATAGTAGCAATTCCAGTAATCTGTAAGATGAGCACTGCTTCCAAAACAGAACATCAACCATAGGGAACCAAGGGAAGGTCTGAATTTGGATACACATTTCTGGCATATAGCCAAGGCTTAACTTGATATCTGTGAAGATGCAAGGGAATTTTCCATGTCCTATGCATTATTTTCTTTCCCTGCTTTGAGCAGGAGGTTGGACCAGATGACCAACCAAGGTCCCAACCAAAGCTGTTCTATGATTCTGTCATCCTTGCCACATCCCACTGGTGTTAGTGCTCCCTTCCAGCAGAAGTCCTTTGCACACAGCTCCTTCGTGCTACTTGCACAAAGTTGCCTCAGCCACCTCCTGTGTGTCCATCTGTTCTTGGATATGACAGCATCGTATTCAGGACACAAATCCTAACTCCACTTTCTCTCTCTCCACAATAGCTGCTTTGTGCATGCACATCCTTCCAATACCCTTTTTTCTTCATCTTCCTGTTTCCTGAAACATTTTGTTCAAACTTTGTCTTCACCATCTTTTGTCATCATTTCTGTGAATCTTCCCTTGTCCTGCAACCCTCTATCTTTTCTTTCCCTCTAACTTTCATAAAGTCCTCTTGCGGCTCCCACTGTGTCTTTCTTATCAAATGACCATCGCTCATTGAACAAGTGTCTTTCTTATTGAATGACAATCACTCATTCACTCTGTCTGAACAGGCTTCTGCTTTTCATCTCCTAAACACCAGTTACCTTCTCCCTAATATGCCTTGAGCTCCTTTGCTCTCCTACAGTTGCTTCCTCACTCTGGAGCTCCCTACCAGCCACATTGTGCAGTGTTTCTTCTCATCTGTGGGTGAGAGTAGTGTTGCAAGAGGGTAGGAAGAGCCTTGTAGGAAGGGGAGATGACATTACTTTTCACTTGTACTCATACACCCACATATGAGCACTGAGTTGCATGTACTCAAGCGGTCTGTCTGGTGACCGGGCACCAAGACACTTGTACCCATTTGGGCTGGTCAGGGATCATTACAGCAACCCAAAGAACAAGGCTTGCCTGCTTTGGAGTCTTCTTCACACCTCCTGGTCACTGCTTTGGCTGGGGAGGGTGACTGTCTTGGGAAGTGCCCTTAAGGAGCTGCCCATGATATTTGTGTGTCTTGTGAGTCTCTAGGATTTCCTCACTCTCCTTTCTCACTAACTCTGAGCTGCCAAGGGCTCCAGCCTGGTCCTTATCTTCCCACCATCACCCTTCAACGGCTTAAGTCCTTATCTTAGTCTAGCTATAGGCCACCCCTTCTACTACAAGTAACCTGAAAAGCTGCACATTGCTGTGCTCAGATCTAGATGACCTGCTGCTCTGGGTGCCTCTTACAGCCCTTGTGCCCATCTGCCTGCTGCTCCCTCACCCCATACCTTCCCAGTCATCCTCCCTTCACACCAGTTGTCTTGTTTCCATTGTTGTTATCTACACTGTGATATATTGGGAGTCTGTGAGACCTGGGCTATGTGCTGCTGTGTTTTGCAAAGCTTCTAATGAGCTCTTAGCTTCACAGCTTGCTACTTAATAATTCTCCTGGTAGCGAGGATGGATAACTCAGGTGCTGTAATTCACTTGAGATCAGTTAATTACTAGTACTCAGCATAAAGAAATCGTGTTTGGATTGGCAAACTGAACTCCCATACCTGACCTGCCTCTTGCTGTAAAGCTAAACCTGGCTTTGAATTCTCAGTCAAAACAAGCACTAAACTAAGCTTTAAACTGCCTGTGTGAACCAAGCACCTGACCCTTGGGGAACGATTCTTAACTGGCAAGTGTTTGTTTGCTTGGTACGTGGTTTTCCTTGTCTCATCACCAATCTTACAGGATAATAGCCACAGCGCTTGGGTTTCTTTATAGATTCTCTAAACCTATGGGGCAGAAGCCACCCATGTGGAAACCCAGAGAAAATTAGAAATACAAAAAGCTTTCTCCAAGTCACACTGGTTGATGACAGAAGTTAGACTAGAAATTTCCTTATTCTCATGCATTACGAGGCACTGCACTTGTTTTCATGTGTGCATACAGACACATGGTGTGAATTTTGGGGTTAGTCCTATGCAGGGACAGGAGTTGGACTCAGTGATCCTTGTGGGTCCCTTCCAACTCAGGACATTCTGTGATTCTACAGGCATCCTCTATCCAAATCTCAGGTATTGTAACGAAAAAGGTCTTCAACCAATCTTCAGTCCTGGAATGGGTTGCAATGTGTAATTTCTTCTACTAAATAAATGCATAAATATAGGATGAAAGTGTACCAAATAAATCCTAATAACTTCTAAAAATCCTGTCTCTTTGATTGTGGTGTTTGTTTCAAATGAATATACCACATATGGTGGCACGTAGATGTAACTTTGCTTTAACTGATAAATCACAGCATGCTTATGATAATATACCTGCGACCCAAAGAACAACCACCACAGTTAAACCATGAGCAACATCTACAGCATTCACTAGAAATATTTAATTCTAAGCAATATTAATATTTTTATGTTCTTCTCAGTTATAAATTACACTCTGAGATCTAGAATTCCTCCAAAACCTAATCAAGTAAATCCTCATTTTAATGAGTGGCAATCACAAAACCTGTACTCGTCCTGACTTTCTGAGCAGCAAAGCATTGCAGTGCCTATTGAATTCAACACAAGATTAATCTTCCTGGGCAGCAGACTGTTGTCCTGAGATAATGTGTAGTCCTGTAGAAGATCTGCACCATCAGTACATTGGAGATCAATAGTTTTTGCCTTGATTTGGCCAAATGATGTTCTTTGGCTGGTGCAATCAGCCAGAGCTCAACTGAAAGTCTGAAACAAAGCATGTGTTATTGTTCATGGTACTTCATATTTCTTGAAAGATAACATGTTGAATTTTATAAGCAAATTGCAAAGTAATTGCAGATTCCTGTTAGCTAAGGCTGATACAAATCACTGCTTAAAGAGCCTTGTTTATTCAGACATGTCATTCCTGAGTAGCTCTTGTAACTGCTCTCTATGTATCTGCTGCCATTTTGTGTTATCTAGCTCAGGATAAAGTTTTATGAAATATATCATGGCCCACTTTCACTTGAGCACACTGTCTTGCTAGTTCAATGTTGCTTTATCTTCTGAGCCATGAAAGCCATAGGTCTTTCACACTATTTACCTATGATCTGGGACAAAGATGCCTTCTTACCACAGACAATAAACATTTGAAAAAATGAACTTTGCACAGGATGTCTTTCCCAAATTCCAAAGGGATATTAAGTATTTTGTCATCT
The DNA here is from genome assembly GCF_036013475.1 of Columba livia. Lineage (NCBI taxonomy): Eukaryota > Metazoa > Chordata > Aves > Columbiformes > Columbidae > Columba > Columba livia. The sequence continues at coordinate 34,896,574 of NC_088604.1, read as the reverse complement.
TACTGATAATTTAAATTATTGCACAGAAGTAGCTCATGGATTATTTGGTGGCTGTATAGTCAGTGGGTACAACAGCTGTCAAGAGCTCCTGTGTATCACAGGAGTTTCCTTTAGAGGGCACCATTGACTTCCCTGAAGTCTACATAAATGTCTGTTCTTGCTGTTAATGAGGTTTGTTATCCACATCTGGACGTTTGAGGTCCATGTCTTGAATATTTTTGCTCTAAATACTTGAGATACCATGGGCTACTGAACATGGTCTACTGTACACGGTCTACCGTACACAAATACTTGATATAAAATACACCTTCCATTGACTTCTCAAGCCTTGGCTATGATAGTTTTTCTTAATCATCAAGCAAAATGTTGGAAGCAACATACACTCCCCAGGATGCTGAACTGCATATTTTAATAGCAAGGACTGGAAGGCTGAGCTTCAAGCCACAGAGGCCAGCATACAAATCAGCCTTCACTCCCATTGTGTCATCTAAGAGATACAAGCTTTTCCATCTTGTATGATTCCTATCATGAAGGAAGTTGCTTTTAGATTTCTTAATCTTTTTTTCCACTTCTTATTTTTCAATGAAGCACAGAGAAGAGAGAAGTATAAAAAGTGCCTACCATAGTCTCCCAGCTTGAGGGAACGCAGGATTTAAGGGAGGTCCACAGTCAAGTAAGCAGGATAATTATGTAAATAAGTGTCTGCTCCACAACAAAAAATGAGATTGATTTTAGAATTTATATGACAGAAGGATGTCTCTCCTTTGTCCAGATAATTATTGTAGTTTCATGGAGATGAAGGAATATCCAACAAATGGTCATTCAGATGTTTACCTTCTCTCTCGCTCCTTATTATGGTTACGTATACACTCTTCCGTGCACTTGCATCAACGCATTCCTGATAATGTAGGTTCATATTTTATACTTATGTGCCTAATTAACTGCAGAGCTGGAGCAAGCCCATCTCTAACATTACAGATGACTGGGGACTGTTTAGTGCATTTGCAGCCCATGAACCAAATCTTTGATCACGCTCATAATGTCGTCTTCTTTCATTGACTTAAAAGGTACCTGTAGCCTACAGTAGGAGCAGACTGACTGGCACAGGCAGAGCAGGAGGACTGGGTTGAAGAAAGACCAAGAAAAACAAAGAATAGCTCAGATGAGGGTGGAAAAGCCATCCTTTGAGGGCTTGCAAAGCATTTTTGCAAGCATGATGAAGCACTCATAGGGCAGCCTAGCAGAACTCCTCAGGTATGTAATCCCATGAATCTCACCAGCCCATCACTTATCTCTTCTTTCACCTCTGCCACAGCAGATTAAACCTCCTAGATGGACCTGATATTCAGGAAACACAACATAAACTTAACTCGTGTTAGTGGGATTCACTGTTATGCATTGATCCCCAAAAGCTTTCAACCTGTTACAACACATTGAAAACAATGTGGGTTTTTTTCCTAGATATATCAGCAGAATTAAGCCAGAAGAAAATCTAGTTCTCCCGAACTTCTAGGTTATTTGGGTAGTCCTCTATGGCATCCATGGTTACATGCCTGTGATCCTAAACCTCAGGGAATTGCATGTCATTTCTAGGCTGCTCAGTCACTACAAATCCCATAAGATTTTTAGCTTTGATTTTAAAAATCCAGGGTGTTTTTCTCCCTATGGTTGTCAAGAAAATCTTGACATTTAGAAGCTAGAGGCCTCAAAAAACAGAAGTATATTTAGGAAATAAAGTATGATAGAAATAATAGAAGTTCCAAATGCATATTTCATCTTGTACTTCAAAAAGACAAAAACACACCGAAGAACACCACCACCAAACCCAACAACAAAAAACCCCAAACAAACAAGCAAAAAAACAAACTTAATTTTCCTGACAGAATATGACAATTCATTATCTCATATTTGCTCAGAAAAACAGTTCAAGTCTCCATGAAGATGATCATGAGTTTCAGGCCGGTTTGTGCTGTTACACTGAATGCTGTATTCTTCCTGTATAAGAGAAAAATTATCCAATCAAATCTAATCCAGTTATATGATTATTTATTATCAGCAACTCCACCTTACAGGAGGAGAACAAGTACACAATCTGACTCTTCCAGAGCTGCAAGGAAGATTTGGCTACCTGGTACCTTGAGGGAAGCTTTGCCTCTCAGTAACTACGCTGCTTGGTCCAGTTTCAGACTTGAGTGCCATGTTTTAATCTCAGTTCATACAAAAGTCAGTGGGGCTGTCAACAACCTCTCTGTAACCACAACTTCCTTGCACCTTTGTTCCTCCTTCCTCCAAAAGGTGAGAACAGTGATGTGTCTCAGGGAGGTGCTATTAACTTACAACTGTTCGTAACCCTTTCTGAGATAGATCTTCCTCTCAAAGCTCAAGGGTCTAGGACACCTCAGAGTTAAAATCAGTCCAGTGAAGTACAACCTAAATTTAAAGGAAACCAGTTACCTATTGATCTAACAGGTTCTCACCTCCTCTTTTTCAAAACCATTCATAAAATACCTCACACTCAAACCAAGTTTAAGAGCACTCAGGCACCTGACCTGCAGAGAAAGCCGTGGGCAGTAGATCCTGAAATAGCTCTGAACATCCAGGCCACAAGTCTGGAGCATCTCTGAGTGCTATGAGCATGGCAGGCCACAGCAATGTGTGGTGAAACATGGCTGTTCTATGTGATTTCAAGTTTATCACACTAACTTGCTGCTCATAATGATTCTACATGAGATGAGTGGGCTCCCCATTGCCAAAAGGCAAAACTAGAGCAGAAGGCAGCCACAGACACAAACTAAACCTGGGCCTAAAGTCAGTTTCTATGGTGAGGGCATAAAACATCCTCATTTTTCTGTGCAGCTCCTTGCCATGGGCTTCCCTTACCTCCTCTGGAAATAGAGGCTCTCCAGTCACTTTAGTGTTCTCATACTCTGCAAGTTTGTATGGAGTCCTCTACTTGTCAGGCAGAGGTAGATTGGTGCACGTGTCTGGCAAAATCATCATTAGATATTATTTTGAGTTGAAATTGATATGTGTCTGTGAGGAGCTGTAAGCTATGGGAGCTAGGACCCAGGCAGAAGATCTGTGCCTCATCTCTTAATTATTAATGATTATTTAGTAGTTTACTCAAAACTCTAATGAAAATGTGTCTGCAACTCTGACAAGCTTTCATGACCAAAAGCTAAGGAAGATGTTTCACTATGTGTCACTCCTTTGCCTCAGTGTGTACGCTCTGACAAACCTCACTCCTCTTCTTAGTGGCTTCAGCACTGCATAATCAATTGAGGCAGTATTAGAATCAGTGTGTTGCTTAAACACGGGCAGCTTTTCTAACAGCTGTAGGAAGCTCATCAATAGATTTTACAGGGATCATGAGGGTTCACCCTGTTACATGGCTTCTACTCCACAGGCCAAATAAACTACTTGGCTGGTGATAGACTGGCAGTTGTCAGTTGAGTTGGGTTCTCAATTTAAGAATTCCTGGACCCCAAAAGCCATTTGCTTTGCTTTTTTTGAGCAGTATTTGATTACTACTGCTTAGGGAGATTCGCAGCAAATATTCTGGTTTGGTTTCATCTGGTCTTCTGCTGTATCTATCTTGTAAATTTTAGAAATTTCACCTGGTTTTCTGCTGTATTTTTCTGGTAAGTTTTCCAATTATGGCAGAACTAAGGGAACAATTTGCCTATGGTATCACATGGCAGTACATGGAGTTCCTTGAGACTGTTCTGTTTTAATGATGGGTCTGGCTGCATATTCAGGGGGATCTGAGAAGTATGAGGAATCGTTCTTCCCTGGTTCACCATCACAGGGTCACACCATATTTTTCTGTCCCATGCTTCAGGTGATACGATGTGTTTCCCAATCAGTAGAATGTCAAGAGGATGACAAGTATCACTTCATTTTTTTCCCCTCTAACTTTTGTTGCTTCTTTTCTTCTTGTAAAGGCCTCTGCAGCAGCTCAGTTTTCAATGACAATAAATCCCCAGGTTTTGTGCCTATTTCCTTCCTCAAATTTTGCTTTTCTTTGATCAGGATTTTCCTCTCTTGACAACTGGGTTGTACACAGGTACTTCAGTCTGCACCTGTAAAGAAAAAAAAATTAAAACACTTTCATTGACAAAGAACAGCACGCTACAAAAAACACTAGTCAATACTGGTCTTGGGTATACCCTGTAAAATAATAAAGGGACTGACCACTCCACTGTCCATGGCTACACCATCCCAGATTTTACTATACAACCTTCACCTATGCAATCTAGACATGTCAATAGATTAGCCATGGACTCCTAGGGCTAAGGCTGGCTGCCCCGACTCTACAACTACAAGCAGAGCAGCTCCAAGGCAAACACACATGCACAGACCCACACTCCACAGAACACCACACACAATGCGACTCTAACAACACTAAAAGCTGTGAGGTAAGGAGCCTCTACTTCAACACCAGAAGATAAAGGAGCTGAATGTCATCGCCCCTTACAAGACAGTACTGGCGTAACAAATGATACAAGGACAAGAAACCAGACTCAAGATGTAAAAACTTCAAGATGCTGGGAAGAAGTGCCCAACCCTTGAACTGGAGAGCTAGAGAGGAGAACTGACAACACAGCCCAGAACACCACATAGAACACAACTGACCAAAAGCATCCAAGCCATGCTTTCAGCAGCTGACACAGAAAAACAGCACCCAATTAGCACTATGTCAATCAACACAGGCGTTCCAGACCCTGGAATGGCACAGATGCCTGCTAAGCAACGTCTAGTGCAGCAAGACCTGAGAACTGTCTAACAGGCACAAGGCAGGCTTCCCAAACTACACCACCACAGGCTGGAGCTGCCCTGGCCAGCACAAACTGGCATAACACTCAAAAGTTCCCTGCCCCCTTTACCTGCCCAGAGGGGACTGTTCTTGGATGCCCTTTCCCAACTTTAAACCCCCTTCCTGCAATTCCCTGCTCACCCCCAGCCCAGGCACCTCCACTCAGCTTTCAGAAGGCCAAGGGACTAAATCCATCCTCAAAGGAAACCACCACATGGACTAACAGGGATCTTCCTGCAGTGCCAGTTCCCCTTCAACATCTTCAATAAGAAAACACACACACAAAGAAGTGCCAGCACTAAGTATCACATGGGTCAACACCAAACACTTCCACAACACCCACCTCCTCTGAATTTCAAGGGTGTTCTGTTCAGTGGCTTATGCCATGGGCAGAGGCAGAAACCCTTATCACTCATGGCACCTAAGAAAAAAATAAATAATGACTGTAGTGGTTGGGACAAGTCCCCAGCCCCACACTCCTCCTCACCTCTACCCCAACTCACCACAAATGGTCATCCAAGTTCAGAAGTGGCCCACAAAGCACCTGCAAAACCAGGAAATACTGAACCAAGACACCAGGCAATATTTTGCTTGTCAACATTGACAAGGTTCCTAGGTTCCCCTTCAACACCTGCAATAAGAAAACAAACACACACTAAGCAAAGCAAGAGCCAAACCAAGCCCACTTACAAGCACACATGCTATTATGTACAATGCTGAACCTCAACCAGATGCCTCAGCTACTGCAGGTAAGAAGCTACAGAACCAACAAAACCTCACAGCAGCAGCCCCAGAGCAGAACAAGGTAGCTGGTTCAGGGATGGGGCTTATATACCACAGGCCCCGCCCACCCCCTTTTCCCATAATCCCCTGTGAAAGGGGCGTGGTCAATCACCCCAGGCCCCACCCACCACCCTTCTCACAATCACTGTAAATAACAACACCTGTGCTTTTCCTACATCTCTTGCGTCTGCAATGTGACTGAGTAGGGATTTAAATTTAGTTTTTCTAGGCCATAGATAGGAAAAAATGGATGTCATACCAAGCTGTGTGAAAATGTATCCCATTAAATAACTACATTATTAGTTAAATAACTACATTATTATAATGGTGCATTGAAATTTCTTATAAAAAATAAGATGCAATTGCGTTACACTAAATTTCTAGCAAGACCAGATCTACTACCTAACTTCTACCAGGAGTGAATTCTGGGTAGCCAAACAAAGCAGGATTAGATTCCATATGAATCTCTTCTAAAAAATAACCCAGGGCTCACTTTGTCCCCCAGGACTCCAAAGGTCTCCCAAGGACCCCTCTCATCTTCCAGGACTCCCCAGACCCTCCCCAAGTATCATTTCATCTCCTTGGGGCTCCCCTGAGATCCACGGTGCTCCTCAGGGCTCACCTCAACTCCCCAAGACTGCCAAGTTCTCCCCAGGGCTCACCTTGGTTCCTCAGGGCTCCCAATGCCTCCCTAGAGCTCCCCATTCCTCCCTGGGGCTCCCCAAAATGTGTCTTGGCTCCCCAGCGCTCCCCATTCCTCCCCAAAATGTGTCTTGGCTCCCCATTCCTCCCCATTTCTCCTCAGATCTCTCTGATCTGTGCAGCTGCCAAAGACACCAAAGTGACACCAAAACCCACCCAAAAACATGCCCAAAAACAATCCAAAACACACCCAAAACTTCCCAAAAGAATCCCCAAAACCTGCCCAAATTCCCTCTACAACAGCCCACAACCCCCTGAAAATGACCCCAAAATCCAACCAAATACCTCAAAGAGCCCCCGAGCAGACCCATCGCTGTGAGTGGCACTTTATTGGCACACACAGAGTGGCCCCATCCACGCTGTTCACAATTGTTACAAATTCATTGGAGTTTTTTGAAATTTTTAACACACAATACATCCATACTAAGAAATAATTGATGAAGTTAGTTGCAACTGATTGTTTTTTTACAATACATCTATTAATTACTAGTCAAATATAAACTAAGCACTCTGCTTCTGAACAATGTGTTGATTAATCTGTGTCCTCTGGTCATGCAGGAGGATCTAAAACTTGAACAAAATCCCTCGTTTTGCAGGTGGTCAGAAAACATTGATCACAGCGATTGGTCAATGGTGCGTGCGGCTTCTATCACTTGATCATGGTTCACATTAATTGAGCAGCTTCTATTCAGAGCTCCACCCAGGAACCTCCAGTATGACCTGGGTTCACCCCAGGAGCCCCTGTTGCAATGTCGGGGTCACCCTGTCATGTGAGACACCAAAACCCCCAGAGATTCCAAAACCCATTACTTTTTTGGGGGTTGGAGGTCCTGGGGGGGCGGTTTCATTATCCCCCCCTTGCAGCCCCACAAGTTCAGGAGGTCTATGGGGGGGCTGTGAGGTGATTTTGGGTGCTGTGGGGCAGTGCTGTGGATCTATGAGGCAGAGTGGAGGAGCTATGGGGTGCTGTAGGGCACTGTGGGTGACTGTGGGTCAGTGTGAGGGTCACTCACCTGCAGGGGGTTCGGCCTAATCTCTTGATTAAGAGCTATATTAAAATTTTATGACAATTACTAAAATATTTCGTAATGAAATCTGCCATCCAATCTATTGCTGGTAACTAATGGGACTTGCAGATGAATGTACACATCCAATATACAGGCATAATCCCTGATGTTCAGCTTCACAGCCTGACTGTTGCACTTATCTCACATGGGAGCAAAGCACTGATATGATGAGGAACAATTTCCCATTGTTTCTACTGAGACCAGAAACATTATTTTTCAAGTAACTGATGTCAGACATAGCGCTAATAGAAGCCTCTGCTCCTACTCAGTGTGCCATCTCATATACATTTAAAGATCGTGTTAACCATTTAAGCCATTACCTTGTGCTGAAGCTTTGTCGTGATCTCACCATCTACAGTGATTCCTCAACTTCTTTTCTTTTCCCCAAGACACAATCTCTGTTCCCATAAGCAAAAATTGTATTCTTTTTCCAGGTATGTAACTATTTGGCTTCACTGCAACTTCTGTTTTCTTGTTTGTGCCCAGTTTGTTGCATCTGCTGGAGAGAAGACCAATCCTTTTTGTTATTTAATCATCCTCCAATTTTTGCTTTATCTGCAAACTTTATCAGAAGTATTATATTTCCTTCCAGTTCACTAATAAAATTTAAACAATGTGAAGAGACATGGCAACACACAAAAAATGTATCACAGTATCACAGTATGTTTGGGATTGGAAGGGACCTCAAAAGATCATCTAGTCCAATCCCCCTGCTGGAGCAGGAACGCCTAAGTGAGGTTGCACAGGAACATGTCCAGGTGGGTTTTGAATGTCTCCAGAGAAGGAGACTCCACAACCTCCCTGGGCAGCCTGTTCCAGTGCTCTGTCACCCTCACTGAGAAGAAGTTTTTTCTCAAATTTAAGTAGAACCTCTTGTGTTCCAGCTTGATCCCATTACCCCTTGTCCTATCATTGTTTGCCACCGAGAAGAGCCTGGCTCCATCCTCATGGCACTCACCCTTTATATATTTATAAACATTAATAAGGTCACCCCTCAGTCTCCTCTTCTCCAAACTAAAGAGACCCAGCTCCCTCAGCCTTTCTTCATAAGGGAGGTGCTCCACTCCCTTAATCATCTTCGTTGCCCTACGCTGGACCCTCTCCAGCAGTTCCCTGTCCTTCTTGAACTGAGGGGCCCAGAACTGGACACAATATTCCAGATGTGGTCTCACCAGGGCAGAGTGGAGGGGAAGGAGAACCTCTCTCGATCTACTAGCCACCCCCCTTCTAATACACCCCAGGATGCCATTGGCCTTCCTGGCCACAAGGGCACAGTGCTGGCTCATGGTCATCCTGTTGTCCACCAGGACCCCCAGCTCCCTTTCCCCTACACTGCTCTCTAATGTGTAATTTCCCAGCCTATACTGGAACCTGGGGTTGTTTCTGCCCAGATGCAGGACTCTACACTTTCCCTTGTTAAATTTCATTAGGTTATTCCCCACCCAACTCTCCAGCCTGTCCAGGTCCTGCTGGATGGCAGCACAGCCTTCTGGCGTGTCAGCCACTCCTCCCAGCTTGGTGTCATCAGCAAACTTGCTGATAGTACACTCTATTCCCTTGTCTAAATCGTTAATGAATATATTGAATAATATTGGCCCCAGTACTGACTCCTGAGGCACTCCACTAGATACTGGCCTCCAACTAGACTCCGCACCATTGACTACCACTCTCTGGCTTCTCTCCTTAAGCCAGTTTGCAACCCACCTCACTGCTCTATTGTCTAGACCACACCTCCTCAACTTAGCTGTGAGGATGCTGTGTCAAAGGCTTTACTGAAGTCAAGGTAGACCACATCCACCGCTCTGCCATCATCCATCCACCTTGTTACATTCTCATAAAAGGCTATGAGGTTGGTCAAGCATGACTTACCCTTGGTGAAGCCATGCTGACTGCCCCTAATAACCCTCTTATCCTTGATATGCCTTGAGATGGCATCAAGGATAAGCTGTTCCATTACTTTCCCAGGGACAGAGGTGAGGCTGACCGGTCTATAATTACCCGGGTCCTCCTTCTTGCCCTTTTTGAAGACTGGAGTGACATTTGCTTTCCTCCAATCCTCGGGCACCTCTCCCGTTTCCCAAGACTTGGCAAAGATGATGGAGAGGGGTCCAGCAATGACTTCAGCCAGCTCCCTCAGCACCCGCGGATGCATCCCATCTGGACCCATGGATTTATGGATGTCCAGACTATTTAATTGCTCCCTAACTCAGTCCTCACCGACTAAAGCAAACTCCTCCATTGACCTGGCTTCATCCGGGGTCTCAGGGGTACAGGGCTCCCCAGGACAGCCTCCAGCAGAGTAGACAGAGACAAAGAAGGCATTCAGTAATTCTGCTTTCTCTGTATCTTCTGCCACCAGGGCACCCACCCCATACATCAGTGGCCAGCATTGACTCTGGTATTAGTTTTATCTGCTATGTATTTGAAAAAGTTCTTTTTGCTGTCCTTGACCCCTCTCACCAGCTGTAATTCTAAGGAGGCCTTGGCTATCCTAGCTGCCTTCCTACATCCTCTAACAGCAGCCTTATGTTCTTCCCAAGTGGCCAGCCCCTGCTTCCATGACCTGTAAACTCTCCTCTTCTGCTTGAGCATACCCAACAGACCCCTATTCAATCACACAGGCCTCCTGGCTCCCTTCCTTGACTTCCTTCGTGTGGGGATGCTCTGATCCTGAGCGTGGAAGAAGCAATCTCTGAATGCAATCCAGCTATCTTGGGCCCCTATTCCTTCAAGCAGTCTTGCCCATGGGATTTCCCACCAACAATTGCTTGAAAATGCTAAAGTTAGCCCTGCTAAAGGGTTGCAATTCTGCTTGCTATTCTGTTCCTGCCACAATGTGCTTCCTTAGTGAGGATTCCCCAGGTATGCTTAAGTTTGAGATCGGCCAGTTAACTGGCTATATCACCTACTGTTTTAGTGATGATTCAGGTAAAATATCATGTATAGTAATGTAAATTTCCTACATGTACCTACTTTTCATGTACTGGATTGGCATTTATGCATGTATCAACCAAATCTGTGACATGACCAAAAAGGTGCTGAGTTGCTTTGGAAAAATCTGTTTTTCTTAATTTTTTTATTGGTGTTGATTGTATGTCTCTCTTTTCTTTTTGTTAGTAATGAAATCTCATATCTGCTCTTTTGTTAGATTTACTAGAACTGGTATTAGGTTGGGAGAAGAGTGGTTAATTTTCTAACCCTTTTAATGCCTTCTACATTCTTGTACATAGCTACATATTTTTTCCTCCTGCTTCTCTTATTAAAGGCATTTTTAAACTCCAAAAACTGTATGTCAAAAGACAGTTGCCATTGGCATAAACCAGCCTATTGCCTTCTTTTCAGTTTGTGACCAGGTGAGACCACCAAAGTGTTTTTTTTCTGTAGTCACACATGACAATCTGAGTGAAGCCTCCAAAACAGACAGTCACTGCCACTGTGTCTTTACACTGATGCTTCCCCACCTCGACATACTCTTGTTCTCTTCTTTCTTCTTTAATTTAAGATGACTACTGCTCTCATCTCTGTTCTCAGCATCCTTTGTTGCTATTTACAGAGTGGGAAAGTTGGTTTGCTCTCTTGAGACCTACTTTGCTAATCCTGGCAAGACCTCATTTGTTTGTCTGAGAAAACAGTTGGGACCTCATTGTTTTTCTCATCAGTCCACAGTGAGGTTTTCCATTCACATATAAATGTCTCAAACACCTGATAAGATCGGAGCTAGAGATGGGTAGGAAACAGTTTCCCCTTGCTTCAAAATTATTTTTGATTTCAAAACCTCTCCTACCATGTTCTGGCACAAAACCAAGACTTTTCCAGGTATTATATGTTCACACACAGGCTGAGAGAACTGGAGGTGGTTTGATGTATGACATGTGCATTCAGACTCTGCAACCCTTATCCAAGATGGGAATTCAGCCAGTCCTCTGCAATGCTCAAGTGGCAGCTTGGTGGAGAAGGAGCACAAGGCAGGTACGGATGAAGAAAGCTACATTTAGGTACCTGGCTGCAGGGTATAGAAGATATCTGAGCTTCTTCCGTTGATGGATATCAATGGAGCCAGTTCAACTCACTCTGAAGAAGGTGCCTCATGTCAGGTCAGCTGAACTGTGTTGATCTGATGCTTGATACAGTCACCTACATGTTTGCCTTTGAAATGCCATATGTTACCCGCTTGGCTACCTAGATTTGCAAGGGTGCACGTCTCTCGTAGCTCCTGTGGTCATGTCTACGACTCCTGTGTAACTCTTGCATTAAATAAACGGCCTCAAATGACATTGGGCTGGGCTTTCAACCTGAATCCACTACCTCCCAAGTCAAGTAAAGAAAGGATTTCTTTCTCTGTCTGGTAAATATGTGATTTATACAACATGGAACAGCCTGAGAGGTCTCAGCTCAGAAAACTGCTTAATTTCCATGTCTTTTCTGAGGTCCTTCCTCTAGGTTCTTCTTTAATATTGGGACTTTTACACTAATCTTGCCTCCTGGCACCTGCTTCAGACCATGGAGGGCCAGTAGCATCCTTTTGTCCCAGGAAAGCCATCTGATGTAAGTGAAAGGGTTCTCAGACACTCCATGTCAAAGCTGGGACAGAAGTCACAAAGCAGTTCCCAATGCAATGGCCCTTTCTTGCTGCAGCCATTACATACAGCAAGATCTCAGCTTTTTCATACCACTTGCAAAAAAATCTTAGTGCTGTGTGAGGAACGGGCAATGGCATGGACCAGGCAGGGCTGGGAGATGCTCTTTGTGCTTCGGGATGATGGAGGCTGTGGGACCTGGGCACCGGAGCAGCGGGTGGGGGACTGACGTGGCAGGAGTGTCTCAGTATGAGGCTTTCCTGGGGGGCAGCTGGGTGAGGATTGCCACTCGGACAGACAGCACTGATTCCAAACAGAATTTGCAAGGTTGTTTGAACACTCATCAGACAGCCCAACTGACTTATCAGCTTGCATTGCCTGGGTTTGGGAAAGGCGAAAATTCAAATTTAGGCTCCTAAGCCAAACAATGCCTATAACGACCTCAGATCTGCAACAATTTAGGAAGTAATGGCCTTTGTGCATCATGCAATGAGGTCTTGATCCATGACTAGAACTCCTAAGCAATAAAGTAATACAAATAATTAATAATAATAATGAGTTCGGTTTCATTACGTGTCTTGCACTGCATAAAATCCCCTGTGAGCAGTTACCGCCTGTGAGAATATTTAATGTCTTGCTGCAATTTGAAAATGTAGTGCAAATGACGGTGTAATAAACCAAAGAACTTCATCAACTTCTAATTGAAATTAATGAGAACTGAACTACTGCGTTGTGCATAAAAGAAGAGACTTCTTCTCAGCCTTAAAAGCAGCTGCAGGCATGGCGTGGCTCAGTTTGAATTATCTTCTTTTTCTACCTCAAACACTGTTTTTATTGCAGAAAGCTAGTCCTGTTTCAAACAGCCAGAAAATACCACATGAAGCAAAAAGTTAGATTTTTCTCTTGATTCCTGCAGAGGTGTTTTCCCTGTATATGTATTGGATATGCAACAAATGATGGCCATCGGTATTTTGGGAGACTAGGAGCTGAAAATAGAATCCTTACCCACCAGCCCATTTTCTACAATAGTACTTCAGAAATTTATGCATTGACCAAATCTTAACAAAAAAAGGCTCTGTTATTTCAAGGTCATTTTATACCTCTGCAACAGAGGTATGAAGGCCAGAAACAGCATCAGGCAAAAGCACGGTGCACTGAGGCATGCTGGTGTGTCCTAATGGCTGTGGAAGCCCTTTTCTCATCCCATGGCAGCAGAAGGGAAAAACAGAGGTGGTTGGTACTGATCATTGCATTTTATTACCATGATATAACACAGGCAAATATGATTCTCCACGCTAACATTTGGCACCAGTACAATTTCACAGACCCCTAATGATTGCAGTGGAGCACAGCTCAAGCCACTCAGCTTCAGGTAACTGGAGTATCCCTTGTCTTCAGAGCCATATGTAATACTCACTTTTCTAATAACTTTTTTTCTATAAAACCTTCTAAAACAAAAGTTAATATTATTATTACTATTACTATTTTTCTTTACTAGTTTGCATAGCTTTGCAAAGCTTTAAGAATGTAAGCTTACTTGCTGTAAGCTTTATCACATCCATTTAGATAATTCCACATCACCATACTGCAGCTGTTTGCATTACATCTTGTGGGTCACTTGTGAAGAGTTGCTACGACATATAGTGCTTGGTGACATCAGGCACAAATCAGGAGGATTGTACTTGGATGCATATCACTAAATTTCAACAAACAGGTTTACTGGAGAAGTCGTTCTTCCTATGAGATCACTAAAGGCTGCTGTTGTCCATAAACTATTCAGAAGACCAGAATAAAGGACCACTTAGAGTCTTCAGCTAATAATGCTTAATGTTGTGTTCTGTTGTTCCTTTGTTTCTTATTCTCCTAATTAACAGGGTATTTTTTCTCAGTGCCAGAAAAAATTCTGGTCATGGAAACCTACTTTCAGGATTGTCGGAGAAACAGGATATTTAAATACTAGATCTGTCTAATACCTACAGAGAGACCCAGAGGTTTCTAAGTTTTTGATGGCTGCAGCATAAACGGATAGTCAGTGGGTGACAAAAGCGTGTCGCAAGAGCCTCTAAGAAGCTGAGTTCAAGCGAGTGTCAGTCTTCACCTCAGATACTGTTGTTTTATTTCTTTTCATAGCAGTTACGTACACTGCTTCTAAAAATAATTATTTTTTGTCAACCATCAGCCTGCACCCTGGGTCTAACTGAAAGACTGTGAAGTCAATGGAGATTATTCTGAGCAAAGATAAAAAAGATTCCCTAGAAACAGGATAGAACTTGTGATATTTTGTTATATTTTACTTCATCTGATGCAAAGACACAAAAACTACAACTTCTGTTTTCTGAAAGTGTGATTAGTCTTCATAGAATTAGACAACAGTACCCAGAGTCCATGTAATCTCCAAAATGTTTACCCTCTTGGAACTAGAAATACCTTGTCAAAATTCCATCTTTCATAATGGAATTTACTACTTCTTGGTGGAGAAGGATGCTTTCTGCAGCAGTATTATGCACTAACAAGGCAAGAATCAATTTACATTTTAATCATAAGGGAACCAATACCATCAATTGGTGAGAGTGCTTTTACTTTGCCTGAACTCGCAGTCACTGGACTGATCCCGGCAGATTTGCCTTTACAGTGACAGTGCTTTTACCATGATATCCCTTGAGTGCTCAGCCTCCATAAAAATAAACAAATTCTTCTGAAACTGTGCTAAATTCATTACCAATGAACCTTCTTTCACTATCTGAAATTCTAAATAAAAAAGACAAGTTTATTTTAAGCTTTTAACAGACTGTTGTAGTTAATCGCGTATATCAGGCAAGAGGCTTGGTTGCTAAGAAAATCTTTGGCATGTTTCCATGGGATTTGTGTGTTATTGACAGAAAAAGTACCAAATGATAGGAAGTGCATCTGTTAACTTGAATAGTGAAACAAAAAATAGAACTATTTTCTACCCAACATTTCAGTTAATGGAAGCCCGGGCCAAAAATAACGTACTTCCTATCAATTTCCAGAGTAGAACTTTGGCTTTGGAGTAGTGATTGAGATTAAAAAATAAAAATCTCCATTTCTATGTAGATAGAATATACAGACTGCTGGTTGTCAGTGGTTGCCCTTACACTGCTGCACAGAGGTTCCTAGGATGAGCTCAAAGCTAGAATAGACATCCAATACATTGTTTTTTTTTGCAAAACACCCAGTGTGCTTGTTACTTCCAGGAGGAGTCTCAGCTGCATTTACATCTAATGTTCTCCAGTGCACAGCTGTCTGCCATATGGTCAGACAGAACTTTCTCCATGTTTTTTCCAGCTGTCCCAATTGCCATGGTCTGAAAGAGGAGAAAAGGGCCTGAGATAAGACTGGGACCTTCTTTAAAAAGTGCTACTACTGCTTGTCTCAGGAATGGACACAGCAGTAGGCATCCAGGGCTTTAGCTGAATTAAGTCTGCCTAGAGGAACAGACACCTTGAAATGGGTCTTAGCCTGGAGCTCAAAATGCTGCCAGGGATGTTCTGCCATCTTTTTCCAAGGTGGACAAAGACAGTGGTGGAGGCAGCCAGGATCCCAGCATGGATGTACCAGCCTTGCACAGGCCAGGGTCTAGAGACTGGCTGACCAGGAAAAACATACGTAGTCCACTTTGAAACATTTTTTTTAAATATAGACTAGAGTCACCTGGCAATCAGGAATCAAGCAATGGGATTAGATGCTATTGACATGTTCTCAGCAACTTCAACTTTAGTTGCTCTGTATTTAGACCCTTGGCTATGCTCCATAATCACTACATGACCCCATAACTTACAATTTTGGGAAAGGAATAAGTCCCACAGGTCTACAGACCAAATAAAACAGTGGATGTATTGTGGGATGATATATTATTTAGCAGGGTAGCAGAGTTCAATAAAGTAGTACGCTGGCCAAGGAACCTATTCAGAGAATGAAGTTTCCAGGCGCACTGAGAACATTGATTTACAGCACAATGTTCCGAAAATCCTGTGGAAAATGAATTATTTCGTGAGATGATAACTTTGTTTTGACTTCTTTAATTCATGTTGGTTTTAGGTATCATTTTTATGTCGGACAAGGAAAATCAACCCTACAGCTGAAGCCTACAGCCATTTTGGCATATATGTTGCTCAGTAATTGCTTCCTACAGTGTTTATCTTCCTGGTGAAAGAAACCTTGATTTTTAGTTCTCATTTAAGTTAATCTTCATTATTTCTATTTAAACACAGGAGGATTTTATAGGCTGAAGAATGGGTTCCTACCTCTGATTACTGTTGAGCTAATTAAGCAGCAAAACATTACTGTACAATGAGGGAATGATACTGGAGGTAAGAAAATTTAGAATATAAGTCTGTTATAATTCAATAACAGCACTGGAGAGAACGATTTGTTTGTTATGGGAGATAAGCAGTCAGGTTTTTTTCTGTTTTCTCTCTGCTTCTATTATTTTACTCACTCTGTGACTTTGGGCAATTCCTCCTAACTTCTTGGTCCCTCGGTTTTCTCTTTCTGCAAAACAACAAATCAAACCGCCTTGCTGGAATGCCAGAGGAATGGATGCAGTGCTTCATAAATACGTAACGAGCTCTATTTTTTGCTACAAGGCAGAATGGACTCATATATATGTGTATATTTAACATTTACCAGTGTTCTTGGTATTTTTTCAAGATACAGCAATAAAAGAATAAACTCAAAAGCTACTATGACATATCTCATTGAGTGTCAGAGGTTTGTATCAAATATTTGATTGAGGGTTCTCTATGATTCAGCTTTTAAAGCAGCACTGAGGCAAGGCACATTTGCTCAGCCTGCATATCCCTAGAAAAAAGTCAGATATACATTTTTTAAAACATCTTCATTTACTTATGAGAAGAATATCTATATGCAACCCTTCATGTATAAAATGGTTTGTGCCTGTATAACATATGCACAAAGCATATGTTTTAATTTTTTTTTCAGTACAATATTTCAAATTTAAACAAATTAGGCCAAGGCATAGCATACTATCAACCACTTCTTTTCTGTATTTTAATATATACCAGATTGCAGAGAAGCATTGCTAATGAAAAGGGCAATCATAAACCTAAGTGTATTTTATTTACTCCTCATTAAGGACACAATATACCTGTCTTGTTTATGCAGAATTTCATATAGTGAAAGAAAATTAATTGGTAATTATCTCATCTTATTATTTCTTCATGGATTTTTGTAACCGTTGTTGTGAGGGCTTTTTGAGTGGAATGTGTGTTTCAAGCTTTGTTATTCAGGGCTGTTCTCCTTACACTTGCCCAATTTCCATGCTCCGTAACCAGGGAACATGAACATCATGGTCTCTCAACTACTTCTAAGATAGCTACTAAAGATAACTAGGAAGAGCAAATCAAGAGGCTTAAATTTGCTGTTCAACAGTCCACATTTTTAATCCTGTGGAATGGTATCTATTATGTAAATTGAATACATACTCCAGTAAACTCTCTTTCTCCCACAGAAGGCTTAGCTTAACTTGGGATGTTATTTCTCTAGTTATAAATGTTCTATAGCAATGCAACCACCAAAGGTGATTGCATTGCTAGATATATCAAATTTTACGACGAAACCCCTTTAACTTAATTCAGAAGTCATAAGTCTTCTCCTGAAAATCTTCCTACTGAAGGGAAATTCAGTAATTAAGATTATTGCATGTTATTGAATACTCAGCTGTTGCAAACAAATGTGTAAGTAATTTGAACAGAAATAATGAACAGACTGCTTGCTTCTTTTTTTATTTTTTTTTTATTTCTGTGCTGCAAAATGGCCATTGCTAGAAGAACATTAAAGACAAGCCCAGGTTTAGTGCCCACATGAAGCAATACCTTTAAGTCTTCTCCCAAAATGTATTTGGATGTTCCTTCCTCTGTCCACAAGAACTCTTTCATCACTGGCAGTGCTGCCTACAGGGCCCTCAAGCCATAAATCTTCTACCTATCTGACCTGCTCATACAAACCCTCCACAGTTTGTCTCAAGTGCAGTTATCTGCGATGGCTCAAGCAGAATTTTTATTTAGGTCTTTGACAATTTGATTCCTGTTGTCAGGAATGGCTTATAAGCAGCTCAGCTGGGAGGCTGAGGAGGTTGGAAACCCCTGATGCAAAGAGGTAGGGAAAGCGGGAGAAAGGGAGGGGTGTCTGTATTGAGAGGCAATGCAAAGAGGAATGAGGGTGGGATAAGATAGCTGGGGAGGGAAACCTCTCCAGCTGGCTCAGCTGGAACTGGATGTGTCCATGATTGTGTAGATCAGAATGGGATCCAAAGGATGAACTTGGTGAGGCTTGCTTTCAGGCACTTATCTAGAGCTGTCACATCCAGTGCAGCACCAGGTAGCACTGCGGTGTAGATGATGAATACAGCATGTGTGGCTGTAATCCCACCCTTGCTCTGGTTCCCATGCCCCATGCAGAGATGCTGGCACCCACTGCTCGGCCTCTGCAGGCAGACTCTTACAACCCTTTCGCTCAAACAACACCTCTTTCCCCCCGTTCCTCACCCAAAGAGAAGGCCAGGCTGTGGGACTCACCTTTTCACAATCGTCCAAGAGTGAAAAACCTAAACCAAGCCCTGGCTCCACATCTCTCTCCAGCTTGAGAGAATTTAAACTCCAGTTGCTCCTCTCAGGAGCTTCCAGCCCCATATGGATAAAGCAATGTTTGAACTTGATGTGGAATCTGGAAATCTTCTGTTTCTTCCTTCATAGCAGCATCTGAGTGCCCTCCTGCAGGGTTTATGTTTCAATAGTGAGCACAGGGGGGGTTCTGTAGGGAGCCCAGCCCTGTCAGCAGGCCTTCAGTATGTGCTGACAGTGCCTGCCAGACAAACACCCTCCCAGGGACAAACTGCCCCTTCCCTGCACGGTCTTGTTGTTGGGCAGACACCAAACTGCTCTGTCCTCTTTGAAGTATGGCTGCTCTCGAAATAAACAGGAGTGCGATTTAGGCACATAAGGAGATGAAAAGTGTAACAGGATTGAGGCACTCCCAGGATTAGATAGAATCACAGAATCACAGAATCACAGAATCACAGAATCACAGAATCACAGAATCACAGAATGTCCTGAGTTGGATGGGACCCACAAGAATCATCGAGTCCAACTCCTGTCCCTGCACAGGACAAACCCATAGTTCACACCATGTGCCTGAGGGTGTTGTCCAGTCTCCTCCTGAACACAGTCAGGCTTGGGGCTGCAACTGCTTCTGTGGGAGCCTGTTCCAGTGCTCCACCACCCTCTGGGTGCAGAACCTTTTCCTAATGTCCATCCTAAACCTCCCCTGGCACATCTTCCTACCATTACTTCAGATTCTGTCATTGGTCACCAGAGAGAAGAGATCAGCTCCTGCCCTCCTCCTCCCCTTGTGAGGAAGCTGTAGACTGCGATGAGGTCTCCCCTCAGTCTCCTCCAAGCTGAACAAACCAAGTGACTTTAGCAGCTTCTCATACGGCATCCTCCCTCAAACCTTTCACCAACTTTGTAGCCCTCTTCTGGACACTCTTCAGTAGCTTAATATCGTTTTTATCCTGTGGCACCCAGAACTGCACACAGTGCTCCAGGTGGGGCTGCACCAGAGCAGAGCAGAGTGGGATAATCACCTCCCTGCCCGGCTGGCAATGCTGTGCTTGATGCACCCAGGACATGGTTGGCCCTCTTGGTTGACAGGCCACACTGTTGGCTCATGTTCAACTTGCTGTTGACCAGAACCCCCAGATCCCTCTCCTTAGAGGATAGATAAAACAGATTCATATCCTAAATTCCATAGAAATGTTGTTTTCATTTACTTTTTTTTTTTTGAGATCTGGTCCTAGAAGTTTTGCCTAGCATCCCATAAAGATGGTGCAACAGAAAAAGAACTCGAATTCTGTGTCCAACTCTCAGACTATTTGACTACGTAATTTGTGTTTCAGAACAAAAGCAAGTCCACATTTTTTTAATTGAGAGATGCATCGGTACAGCAAAATAAACTTTTCATACAGGCTCCCACAGACCTACTCTTGATTTATGGTGTTATACTAGAAGCTTAGCCAAGCTAATATCATTCATGAGATATCAAGGGAACAAGTTTTAACTGTTCTGTTGAAGCATTTTTCCATTTTGAATTTTATGTAAAAAACAAAATAGTCTACTTCTACTTATTCTAGTGCAGATGAGGAGATCTACTGCAACAACGGTAAATCAAAAGCAGCCTGTGTTTTAAACATTCATTTCTTAACATGGTAGTCACTTTCTCATTTCTCCGTGTTTCTGGGTTATAATTAATCTTGAAAAGAAGAATGGTTTAAAATTTAAATGAACACTAAAATCTATAAAAATATAAAATGAAGCATACAAAACCAGACACTTAACAATTACATTTATTACTGCACATTGACTGAGAAAGATACTGCATTAGATACAGAAGGACAATTGACATCAAACAGGCATCCTACATAAAGTGCAACAATACATGTTAGAGAGGAAAGGCATTTGGGGGGCATTTGATTAATGTACTTTTAATTGGACTTTCCTGCCTCATTGGTTTTATTCTCTCAATTTAGCTCAAGCTGCTCAAATACATAAATAGCCAAAGCGCCTACTATAGTTAACAAAATGCACTGTTTTCAAATTACCAGATTTGTCAGATCATGTATAAACAAATAGTATATTATGCAAATGTTGTTGAACTCCTGCAGAAATATAAACAGACAAAGGAAGACCAATATTCATAAAAAAAAGAACCCCAAACCAACCAACTAACCAAAATATAAAACCACTCTCCTCTTTGAAAAGTATTTGAGACACTTGACCTTTGTGGTTTCTTTTCAACTGCAATTTTAATTTTAGTTATCTTTTTCATTAAAAATTTGTAGGATGCTGTGCCAATGTCATTTGAGCTGGAATTTGAGTGTACTAAGTTATGCCTCCCCATGTGATGCTCTCTGGTTGTATAAGGTATGTGTGAAACCATATTTATATCACAAAATTCAAGCAGCAAAACTGAAAAGTAAATATATATTGAATGAAGATTGCCTACAGCAAAAAACCCAACAGAAAATGTTAGTTTCTATTGCTATTACTAACTTTGAAAAGATTGTAGGATTTTTAAGAATCCAGTGGTATGTGCTATAAATCTAGGATGTAATTTAAAAAGAATATTTAAAGTGCACAATTGCTAATGAAACAGATTAAACATCTAACAACTGAGAAAATCATATAGGTAATTTGGATTTGATACTGACATTCTCAGCAAATGTGAATGAAATCTGGACAATAAAGCACATGGACAGATATTCCATAGTCAGGGTATAAGTTGAATGAACCATTTGTTGCACAAATATTTGGAAGAAAAAGAATAGATTGAAAACTGTGCATCTTCCATGTTTGTTTGAATGGCCATGTAGTTGCATAGGATTAAAAAATGAGTTAGTGTAATATTTAATATCTTTTTAGCGATTTTGCACTTTTATACACTGTTCAGTTACCATGTTAAAAACCCCAAAAAGCTCTCCTTCCTCACTAAAACCTCTTTGATTTGCATTTGAGACTATTTACCTGTTTACCCCGGGAACACTGCCTACTGTTGAACATCTACATGGACAGTGTCTGCAGGCAACTGCTACCAAGCTTGTGGTTTCTTTCCAAATTTAGATTAGAAAAAATACACAGCTTTTCATTTAAAACAAACATGGAAAATTAGAGACACATTCCACAAGTCACCTGTGTATTGTATGAGCCAACAAAGAAATAAGTGATCCTTTTCCTCTCATAAATTAGAAAAAGATTATTCAGGAGGAATCAAATATTTGTTGTATTACATATTTACTACTCTTTGTCCCTTCTTCACTATATTTTGCTGCAGAGAAGTGTCAAATGATTATTTGATTTTCTTTATAGTGTTTTTCCATTTCACCTCACAAAGTCAGTCAAATAGACTTGAATAATTATCAAAATGAATACAGTTTCCCTCATTAAGCATTCACAAATCATTTTACAAACATTATCGAGGTCCATGAGTTTTCTTTACTTCACAGTTACACAAAGCTAATAGTATCTAAGATGTTACCATTTCCTTTTTGAGAAGGAGGATTTTTTAAACTGACACTAGGTTTGCGATGCTGACATTTCTGGGGAACACCTAGGTGACTTGCAGACTCACTAGGCACCGGGTGCTCATTATTGTCCCAAAGCAGAAGCTTCTCTAACATGCACATTTAGCTAAAGAATTAATTGTATAGGGGAAGGAATTTAAATTGAATCTCTCTAGCTATCTTGCTGAGGAAAACACTAGTAAAGCAAAATAAATGTCCATTAGGAGGTAATGGCTGGAGTATGCTCCACCACTGCTGTTTCTGCACTGATTATGTAAAACAGCTGTCAGTCAAGAAATTCCTTTGGGAAAACTGCTCTTCCTTCTTTCCAAATTAATTACATTAAATGTGGTGAGTTACATTACGGAATGGGAGCATGGAGGAATGGTTGTAGTTTATTTCCATGCTACCAAAAAGTTTTGATCACCTGTTTTCATGGGGGTGCACAGCGTAACTGGACTTCCCACACTAATTTCTTCTCCAGCTGAGATGAATACAGGAAAGACCTGGACCCTTTATTTTAAATGCACACAATGTTGCTTCATTTTGAAGAAAAAAATCTTACCTGGTTACTTCTCATGAGGTATGAAATGATACATACTCCTGAATGTTTGGCTGTAATATACTTTCGGTATCAGCATTGATGAGCCTGACATTTATATTTATATCCTCTTCAGACCCACAATCTTTCAATCACATTGCCTCCATACATGTAAGATACCTATTCCTCAATGGGCCAGCATCCTGTAAGCTGAGTATAGGACAATAATCTCTGCTGCATGGCCTGTTATTTTACATCTGGGGGCTTCTCTGGCCCCTTTTATTCCAGGTCTTGTGTCCAAGGAAGGTGGTATAAGTTAGTTTTACTTGCGCCTACAAAATGTTCCAACAATTACTTTTATCAACAATGTTCCAACAATTACTTTTATTACTGAACCCTCCTATTAATTTACTTGCTACTTTACTTTGTGGTGCAAGTAGTTCAATATACTGAATAACTCTAGTGGGATATATTTTCATTAGCCATTACATTCCTGACCCCTTAAGGGCCAGAAGCAGGATCTAAAGACGTAATTGAAGTGTATGTCACTGCAGTTATTTAACATTTATCAATATCATTCTACACGGAAGCTGAATTAACACAGTCAAGTTTGAGGCCGAAATTAGTAGAATTTCACAATGTTTATCTCTATAGGTATGTTATGGTTTGCCATTTTACCAGTCAGTCATTCCAAGCTGTGCATGCCCAACATTATGGCATTAATCTTAGGTTATGAACTTTTCTGTTTAAGTCAATCAATATTCAGGAGAAAGGAATGGAATTAAATATTTCAAATATCCTCTCAGTACATTTGGAACTTTTAATATGAAATCGGACTATTCCTGCTAAAAGGGTTTTAAAAGTGTTCTAACACTCACAGTTTTCTTGACAACCCTGAGCAAGCTCCATAAATATTCTCTTGTGAGAGATGTCTGGTTTCTCTACACATAGGTCCCACCCTGCAAGTGCAGGCAAGTATTACAAGTGGGTTCAGTGTAATTATTCAATGTTCATAAAACTTAGAAATACTGGAGAGAGTGGATGAAAATCCCCTTCCATTGAAGACAGTGTATTGACCTCAGTAAGACAAGATTTCACTTAAAATGCAAGAAAGATGTTTTTTTAACTATATGGCCTAGGCATCTGCAATATACCAGTAACTCTGCCCATAGAGCTAATTTATATCATTGGAAGTATTTAAAGAAAATTGCTATTTTGGTTAGTGAATTTCAATAACTGTACCCAGCTGTTAAGATTGCTTATGATGCACCAAAACCAAACTCACAAAGCATCTGTGATGAAAGATCAATCATTTCCTAATATTTAACCAAGATGTAGCCAATTAGAACACTAAACAGTATCACATAGATTTTCAGGTTGTATCAGCAATTCATGTTTTACAGTACATAGCTTTGATTATAAGCAACATTTGTCTTGCTAAGTTCTGTCTAAACATTCTCTCTGCTTCTCAATTCAAAACTGCTCTAATGAATTTCTAAAAATGTTCTAATTTACCTGTTTCTGTTGCTGAATTTACTGTAGCCCTTGAAAATAATTTGCAGTCTATTAGCTTCTGTAGCACATTATCTTTGCCCCTCATGTCATGTGGTGGGTGCTTATGGTACAAAGTATATTAATTTCAATATTATAAGTTCTTTTGGTCTGAAGGATCATAGACAGCTCCAGGGAACACAGACAACCACTTCAAACCATTTGAACAAGTATTGTCATTTTTATCGGGACTAGAAAGAATGCTTAATCAACTTCAGATAGTCTGATCACCATTCACCCTCAAAAGGATTTGTGGTCTCTAAGTATATCTAAAATTCTGGTTATCAGGCAGGATTAATTTTGTTCCATTTTAGCTCTCTAAAATGAAGGAGCTTAGTCTAAGCCAGTTTCTAGATTTCACCTTCTCTCAATGAAAAGAGAATGTATTTAATCCTGTCTGCCCTATAAACTTGTGCTGTGTTCATCCAGTAAGAGTCCGGCACTGATGAGGCCGCTAAGGGTGAAAGAGATATACTCCACAGAGGGTGAGGAGATAAAAGCACGTTTTTCTTAATATCCAAACTAAACGTCTCCTGGTCCAACTTGAGGCCATTTTCCCTCATCTTATTGCACGTTTCTTGGGAGAAGAGACCAACACCCTCCATGTTACAACCTCCTTTCAGATAGTTGTAGACAGCAATAAGGTTTCCCCTTAGCCTCCTTTTCTCCAGGCTAAACAGCCCCAGTTCCCTCAACCACTCCTCATAAGACTTGTGCTCCAGACCCCTCACCAGGTTTGTTGCCCTTCTCTCAACTCTCTCCAGCACCTCAATATCTTTCTTGTAGTGAGGGGCCCAAAACTGAACACAGGATTCAAGGTGTGGCCTCACCAGCACTGAGTACAGTGGGACAATCACTTCTCTAGTCCTGCTGACCACACTATTCCTGATACAAGCCAGGATGCTGTTGGCCTTTTTGGCCACCTGGGCACACTGCTGGCTCATGTTCAGCCAGCTGTCAATAAACAACCCCAGATCCTTTTCTGCCAGGCAGCTTTCCAGCCACTCTTTCCCCAGCGCTGCCTGGGGTTGTTGTGACCCAGGTGCAGGACCCAGCGCTTGGCCTTGTTGAATCTCAGCAATATGGTGTGAGATGTATCCTGAAACCTCTATATTATACCAGTACTTTGCAAGTGTGAGACATGGTTTTCAAATTTCTCCATTGCTACTGTCCTTCTGGATATGAACATAAGAAATGGATCCACCCAGCCCTGTACCCTGTCACTGAGCACAGCAGTAGGAGAGGCTGGTTAGAGAGTGCACCAGAGCTTTGCCACCTTCTGAATTCATTCCCTTACACATCACCATAAGCCACGCTCACTATCACAGGGTACATCCCTGCTAATTTTCTTTAGTATCTATCTATCAACCCATTGCCCATGAATTTGTCCAGCACCTTTGGAAGCTGCTGATATCATGTGCCCCTACAAACCCCTGTGGCAACAAAATACAGAAGGTGACTATCCACTGTGTAAATATGTACTTTTTAATGTGTGCTTTAAAATGCTCTACCACTCATTTCAGTTAATTTCCCTAGTTCCAGTATTGCAGGTTTTGGTGAACAACAGTTCAGTTTATCTACCATCTACATGGTGTTTTAAAATCCCCCTTAGCTTTCTCCTCTCCAGAGCTAAGAGTCCTGTATTTTTGCTGCATCTCTAGGCTCCAGAAAGGGAAGGACAGAAGGTTTTAAGCCTGTCTCTCTATATTTTATCCCATTTCCCTCTCCAGAATGGCCATCCTTTCCTCTCATTCCAAGTGTGATGGAAACACGGATAACACTGATGCTACCAGAAAGGAGTAGGTGCCAGGTTGATAAAGAGGTTTGACTTTTCCTGTGGTTGTGGGACATCCCTGTTGTTGACAAGCTCTTGCATATGTTCCAAGCTCAACCTAAGCCCTGCAAGCAGCTATCCCCACAGGACTGCTTTTCTCACAGGATTTGTGACAAGGTAGTTCATTAAACCCATAATGTTGACATACGTACGAGTGAGAGGCTCTGTGCACTCCTTCTCCATCCATGCTCAGACTGTCAAGGCTGTAAGCTACTCATGATGATGCTGGTGTAAAGCAGTATCTTCAAGGGTGATACTGAGTGCTAGTGAGACTCCTCAGCAATAGATCGTCTTTTGAAAGTCCATCAGTTGAAGATGGATGTCCCTCTTTGTCTTTACAATTTTTTTAAACTGCTAGTGCTTAACACTGTCTAACATGTACTTATTAATACATATTTGGCCAATTTTCTGCTTGTCAGTCTGGAAAATCAGCACACAGTCATCTTTCAGTATTGAGCTTTGTACACAGCTAATGGTAAGGGAAAACAGGGGACTATTAACAAAGACAAAGAGCATGAGCTGACATTATTTCCTTCAAGCTTCATTCAGCAGGAATGCCCTGTCAAGTGGAGAACATTATTCCCAAAAAGCATTTTGAAAATGAGTGGGTGAGCATCCTCCATCATCTGTAATACTTGTTAAATATCAACAATGCTTCTGGGAGGGATGTGCAAGGAGCATGGCTAAAGGACTGACACTCCCAAGCAAAGGGCAACACAACATTTGTATTTTTTTATTTAGTTCTTTGTCAAATAAAGAACAGTTTAAGTGAGCTAAAACATGGACAGAGCCTGGCCCAAGTTTACAGCTGAATTATATGCACACAAAAAAGAGAGGACAGAATCCTCTCTGAGCTAAATAATCTGTCTGTATTTGTCAATGAATCTGTAGTGCAGCATTTACAAAGGCAAGGGTCTTACAAATGTTTTCTTAATGGTTTCCTTAATTATTATAATTAATGAGCGTCTAGTAGGTTGCTTCAGTCATTGGTGAATTCAAGTGCTGTGTTTCCATTCATGCCTTGTCTTTAAGAATCCTGTAAGACAAGAAGTTGGGAATACAAAACAGTGATGTGGGAGTGGTCAGTGAATGCAACTTGAATGGAAATAATTAATAAGAGAATTATAATGATTTAAAATGTAGGTAAAATACTGGAAAAAGGTACTGCTCCCAAGAACAAAGATGGCTTGTTGTCTTACTGCCTGGCATCATTAGTTGTGTGGTGGATTTCTTCCCTTTTTTTGCTGGTCATAGTGACAAGATAACATACACTTGATAGAGGCTTTTCATTCAGCATGTATTGAGCTGTAACATCACATTTTAAAAACAGCAGAGAATAATGTATTACTAGGCAATCGAATATCAAATGATGAGCAAACAATTCAGGAATAAATTAAAGTCCAACTGAACCCAAATTGCTGCTTAAGCTGAACAAGCTATGAAAATATAATTATGTATTGGGAGTTTATCTTGTCTTTCTGAATAACTCTGAATATTTATTTCACAAATCTGTTCATAAGTTGTTGTTTTCTTGACTTACCTAAATCAATTAATGCAATATGACATGAGAGTATGCACAGTATAACAGTGCCATAATATTAGAGAAGCAAGTTCACGTTTCTTTTGTTAATGCAGCTCTAGAAAAAATACTCTAATGTTATAGACTACTAGGGCACCATAGTTTTGCAATGAAATTTTGGTTGTCTGAATAAGACGACATCAAGGATTTGCAGCTAATAGTAAATCAATATGAAAGTGGAAAAAATAGTGGAAGAAGTAGCTTGTTAGAGGGAGAGTTTGGGTCATGGGTTTTCAAACACTGGGGTTCTATTGTGTAATTAATCTTCCTCTTCCCAATGTAAAGCAGGTATCTGCTGGAAAACAATATCATCCCTTTTTTCTTTAGAAAGAAAAGTATTCATAGCAGGAGTCAAAAGAAGCAGGAAAGTAATTAAGAGATGCTATCAAGGTGGTTCAATGGGCTTTCTTCAGAACACACCAGCAGAATTATTTTTGCTTGAAAAGAGAACTGCTTTTTTCCTATTGACAGTATTCAAGTCCCTAAAAATCATAAACCCTAACAGTACAATCTGATCCATATCAAGAGTGTTATATGCATGAAAAATGCTTCTGAAATGCATGCTGCTGACAGGGGTCCATTAGCTGATCACCTGAGAGAACCTGCCCACCAAGGTTCGTTTCTAGTTGATTAGCTCAGGCATGGCAGAGAAACATGATTACCTTTGCAGTCAGCCCAAAAACATAAGCAGCATTGATGCTGTTAGTTCAAAAACAAATTATTTGTAAACAGAAGTGGAGACTCTATGATCTGATCACTAACATCAAGAGAATGCAGTAAGCAATGCTGCAATTTTAGAGCAGGCAATAGCAGGCAATGTTCAACATAGTAACACAGAGCATTGTATTAACTCTTTGCTTAGCAAACACTGAGCTTCCCAAGAACATCACAGTGAACTCTTTCTGTCTGTATCTCTTGACTTCAGCAAGAGCTTTTGAGTTTTAACCTCTTGGTTTCCATTTCACATACTATAGAATTAATGCCAGAAATGTAATATTTTTTTCCTCGTAGTCTGTGTAGTGAATGGCCTGCACATGGCTCATTCTGGACCCTGGACACATGATTCGTAGAGAGCCATGCCGGTTTTATTTTCTCTCTTTTTTCTTTCACAATTACCAGTGAAAATATAGAATGGTCCTAGGAGAAAGGAGAATAAACCACTTCATTTCTGCAACAGGACAGGAGGAAATGCTTTTTCCTCTTCTTGGGCTTATGTGCACAGCATTGACAAATCTGGAGATTTTTTCTGTGAGGCATCAGCTTCTAGAACTGAACAGAGATGTGGCAGCTGTTGGGTTCTTTTTGTAACGTGCATTTCTTATACTCATGTTTGTACAGAGAAGCCTTGAAAGCAAGACCTGGATGCATTCAGCAGTTTTAGAGGCCATTAAAAAAAAAAAAAAAGTCTCTGAATGACACAAATTGGGAGACTTTTACATGGTTTTGGTTAGAATTAATTGCAACTAAAATATATGATTCTTATTCCAAATAATGATTTCATAAATATTTCCTACATCTTCAGACCTCCCCTGTCCACAGCAGTAAGGTCACTGTGGGCAGGAACTGGTTAAGACAGTCTTTTAAAAAATGGCCCCAGAGCCAAAAATGCTAAAGCTGATTTTACAAAAATCAAAACACAGGAAAGGGACATGCTGTATCTTCAAGTTCAACATGGAGCACATGATGTGTGAGGCCAGGCTGAGATGTGGGTTTGTTAAACCAGGAAAGATGGCTTAGGGAACTATTAGAGAGTTATAGAGAAGATAGTCAATGTCTTCTTTAAAGTAGTCAGAAATAAAGGATTAAAGGCAACAGGCACAAATTTCCATAAAGAAATTCTGACTGGATAAAACAAGAAAAATAATGGTCAGGAGAATGGCCAGCCACTGGGCCAGATTGCCTAGAGTGGCTATGGAATCTCAGTCCCTGGAGATACTCTAAATTCAACTGGACAAAGGCCTGAGCAACCTAAGCTAACTTTGAATTTAGATCTGGCTTTGAGAAAGAGGTTGAACTGGATAAGCTCCAGATCTCTTGAACCTGAGTTATCCTACAGTTCTCTTTGTCTCAATTCTCACTTTGTTAAGCTACCCAAGCTAAACCTTTTTGCCTCCTCTCATAAAACGGTAGAAACGCCAACTCAATTTCATCCAAAGTGATAGATTATAATATTTTCTTGTGTCAGTCAAGAATCTATAATGAATGGGGTGTACTAGGTTCATGAAATGGTTTGTAAGAAGTACATTCTCCTGGTTACAGGTTGATATATAATAGCAGCTCAGTAGATGGAGACACTTCACACTGAAATGTGCACACAGAGTCACAACAGAGAAAGGTGTTTTACTCCATGAGAAGTCAAGGTCAGCCAAGCAGAGATGACACCTGCTCTGGCAATGTGACATTTCCATCCTGAAAAGGTGAGTCTTTTCTTAAATCAACAGGAGGAAAATTATCTCTTGACTTAGTGCAAGAAGGTTTTAGGCAGGATGACTGAATCAGAATGGATTCCACAGAAACCTCTAAAGAAACACTGTTGGTCATAGAGGTCAGGATGCTACACCAGGAGGTGGTTTCCACTGTGGGACATAAGATGTGAGAAGGGCAAACAAGGAGACAGATTCAGTGAAGGGAATCTGTGCTGGTAAGTAAGAGGTCTGGGGCCATTGCTTGACCCTGAGGCCAGATGACACGGATTAGCAAAAGTTCCCACTGCTCAGGGCTAGTCCCCTTTGGAGAAATCAACCATGTCCACAGCAGAATACTTGGCACTGATCTCTTTTGAATCCTATGTGTTGCCCACAAGATCCTAAGATTATTATTATTATCTGGGTCTTTTTTATTTAATCACAAATTCTCTGAAATAACTTCAGGACTGTGTGGCAGCCTATCACTATCATATCATTGGAATCTGAAACTGGAGGTTGAGGTTTTGTGTTGTGTTTCCTAGGAAGCAAAAGGGTACAAAGCCTAGAGGAGACTTCTTTAGAGGATTCTGTAGGGAGTTGAACCTGATAGTTTTTTACTAACTGCCTGCTAGAATTGGTTTCTGGATTGAGCTACTCTCAAAAGTGTATCTAGATTTTTATCTCGTGAAGAAAAAGTTAGATGGTTAAATGCAGAGCCAGGGGTCAGCTGACAATTAAACTGTTATTTCTCCATACAGACACTTCCCCCTCATGCAGAGTTGCTTTGTTTCCTTAAAATTTTAATAGGACGACCATGGGGTCTAGTGTTAAAACTCACTCCCTGGCCCTGTGTGTTTACCAGAAAAGAGGTACCCAGTGTGTCTACAAAATACCTGTAGAGAAGGAGAGATATTTCTTTTTTTTATTATTATTTTTTTTTCTTAGATGTTGATCTTGGTACCAACAGATTGAGCAGTTTCTTTTTGTTTCTACAAACTCTTGCAATTCTGACATCAGCTTTACATTTGGAATTGGTACTTTATCTCACTTTCTTTTTACTTAAGTGTGATATCAAAGTAACTGGCTAAGCTGCATTGGTCCCACACTGCTCTTATTTAGCAAGACATTCCTTTAGATTGGCAAAGGGGCAATGAATCATTCAATTCAGATTTTGGCAACTGTCCAGCTTTCCTAGGATAGTCAAAGAAAAAGGGAGTGTATCCCTATGGCAGCTGCAAGAGCTGTTTTGAGAGTTTGAATCACAAAGTTCAGGAAAGGGATTGATCTGTTCCAGTGACAGCCAGAAAAGGTGTCTAGCCTGGTAGTATTATAGATACTGGTCCTGAATGGCCACAGGCAGCTTGTGTCAACACCTGTGTCTGCAGGCATCCTCCCAGGTGACCTCCAGACCCAGTGGTGCAGAGAAGCTAGCACCCACACTATCCAAAACGAAACCAGCTGCTCACATACACACTGCACAGTATTTGACTTGGGTCTCCCTGGGAACAGTGTAGGGACACTGTAGGTCTAAAACATAACAATAATAACAATAATAACAATAATAACAATAATAACAATAACAATAACAAGAATTCTGTGTGTGTGTCTAAGTCAAAAGTGAATGCAAGGCCTGTGCTGGATGTAGCCCACCAGAGTGGTGAAAGTATGTATTGCTTACTCTGGGGCCTGGCATCAGCCCAATGGAGTTTAAGGGTGTCTTCAGCTTTCTGGACTGTTAGAGGAATGTGAAGGCCCAAGGGAGCAAAACCTGTCAACTAGAAACCATCTGTGTCTGCAGGGAACAATCCCTGGGAAATAATGGTCTCTAGAACTACACCAGAGAATGGTGGTCCATCCAAAAGAGAGTTCAGGGACAGCTTTACATATCACACTGATGCTTCCTGACACATCCTGAAATCGCATTTGCCTGTTTCATGATCATATCATCTTGGCACCACACAGTTCCCCTGTGGTCACCTGATGACAACCTACGTAATAGCAGAGATTCCTGTTCTTTGTTTCTAGGTCTATTGGTTTGCACTTGGCATTGTTAAATGTCATTCCATCCCCAAACCCTTCTCCAATCCTCTTTTATACCCTCTGATCCTGTTTTATACCCTTGAAATTCAAATCCCTTTTTATGTCAACATTGCCTCTCAATTTTGTGCCAGATTTAATTAGGATACACACATTTTTCCCATGACAATATATACTACATGAAAATATTAAATTAGAGATCAAGACAGACCAAAACTGTTCCTGGAAGAATTTTGCTACATATTTCCCTCTAATATTATGACGGTGTTTTCAGCACAAACTCCTGTAGTCTGTGTTCTAAGTATCCTCTTTTCAGTTCTTATATATATCTTTTTCTTCATAAACTGATGATTCTCTGTGTGGAACAGAAAGTGAGCAAGCAGCATCCAAGTTGATTAAAGCCATTGCATTTCAAGGGAAAAGAGATAAAATATTTAATATAAGAGAAAATATTTTTTTAAAATAGTGCTGTTATCGTATAATCTACTTTTCCTGAACACAAAACAGATTTTGTTCCATTTATTCCAGACATATTGCCAAAAAAACCCCAGTAAGTTCAACTTTGCTACATAAGACCCCCTCTTCTTCCTTTTTACTTCACTTTTTTGTTTTTACAGCTAAAAATAAAATCTATTTTGATTATCTTTACAAGATCTAATTCATCTTAACTTTCAGTGATTCTTAATTTAGCTCTACACTTCTCACCCTCCAGGAAACTGTTCAGTCTCTTTTGGTATTTCTCAAAGGGTGTCTACTTATTTCTGATATCCATTTGAGGTAGTTAATTTTCCAGCTTGATTCTGAAACTTTTCATACCAGTTTCTAGATGAAAATTCCATATTAATCTTTTCAGTTTTGCTTTCAGAAAAATCCAGTTCAAGCATTCCCTTCCCCAAGCACTTCAGTCCAGCCTGCTTTATTATATAGTTTTCCCAGCTTATCAAAGTTTGCCCATTTAAAATCCTCACTGTGGCTACAGATCACTTTTGTTAATCCTACGATTTCATCACCATTCTTCATCAGACAACAACGAGCTCCTTGGTGAATTCACTTGAGCTCTGTTAGTTCTGGCTATGATTTGTGTGTCCAGATGAATGAGTTTGAATGAAGTTGTTCTACCTGAGGCGCCTCCCCTGCATTTGCTTGCAGAGAAGATGAATGCAGTGCCCCTGGCTTTCCTGTCCTACCTGCATGAATAAATATTTGAGTGTTTTAAAACATAAGGTCCTGCGGAGGGAGTCATGTAAATGTCTATGTCTGAGATAGTCACTGCAGGTTCCACTTACAGTCCCTGAAGAGATACACATATTTTAATGTTACAGGTCAGAAATGAATAGTTCTAGTCCTTCCAGTGACTAATTTTTCATTAGGGAGGCTAGACAGTTAGCTCAGATGCAGGCATATACACTGGAGGTAAATACTGTTAAAGGAGATTAATTAAACTTAAAATGCTTATAAATACCTCAAGGGTGGATGTCAAGAAGATGGGACCAGACCCTTTTCAGTGGTGCCCAGTGATAGGATGAGGGGCAACGGGCACAGACAGAAACACAGGAGGTTCCATCTGAATATGAGGAGAAACTTCTTTACTTTGAGGGCGCCAGAGCACTGGAACAAGCTGATCGGAGAGGCTGTGGAGTCTCCTTCTCTGGAGACATTCAAAACCCACCTGAACACATTGCTGTGTGATCTGCTCTGGGTGAACCTGCTTTAGCAGGTGGGTTGAACAAGATGATCTCCAGAAGTAACTTGCAATCCCAACCATTCTGTGATTCTGTGAAACTCCTGCTGTGTTTTAAACAGCTGTTTCTGAAATGAACTATTACACCCATTTCAGTGCTAATGAGGCTGTTGATTCTCTCTGTTACTGAATACCACTGCTGGACACAGGATAGTGGGTTACTGGGACTTTTGATATGGTACAGTCTGGTATGTTCTTATTGCAGACATTTTTCAAGATAATTATATCACTTAGATTTCAGTTCACTGATAATTAACAGTAGTAAGATTCATTTGCTAGATAATAATTAGTATTATCCCTCACTAGTCTTGTGTATATTAAATACAAAAGATAATGCTTTATCAAAATGAAGTGCTGGTCTGAATATCTGCCTTAAATTATATATTATTATTATTACAGGTTTTGTGCAGAATAGTTTCTGAAGACCTCTACATTGTGTGGTGCATATAAGCTGGTGTACATTCATACAAGGGTATCTACTAAAGATAATTTGTCAGTTGTCACACACTGCAGAAAATTATGTGCTGATAAACATACACGTTTGTCTAAAACTGTATGGTTCACTTAATCTTGCATGGCCATCAAAAGAGAAAAAAGCACACAATTGCTTTCTTCACACTGAGGCATCCTGAGTAACCTTGCTTTCCTATATTCTTAGATAGGAAGTCAATAAAAGAATAGAAATTTACAGTGTCTTCCCTGAAGCCAGGAATGGCTTTTCCTCTGACTGTCCATACAAAAAAATTCTTGACTGAAAATACTATTCTAATGGCAAATAATACAATTAGGTATTTGCTTTTGTTTCATTATTTAATTGTTAGGTCCAACTTACTTTTTCTGTAAATGTATGCCCCAGTGCATGTTTATGTTAATCAGATACATAAAATAATAAATGATTTATAAATAAATACATCAACTTTTACTGTAAGGCCAAGGAGAGCAGAGAAAACTGCACTGACTGTTCTATAATAATGAAATACCTTGACATCTAGACCACTTTATGATACTATTATATCTTCAGTCTGACATATAAAAGAACAATAATACTGATATTAAGCAGTATAAAAATATCTAGTTCTGCTGACATTTTGACATAAGAAAGCTTAAGGTGATATACAGATACTCAGTGCCAAAAGATTGCGTGATTTCCACATGCTCAGCTGAGGCGATAGTCTGGTGAGGTGGAGGTGTATTTCCCCTAGAAGGTGGCATGCAGTGATGGAAGGAAAGAGAACCACTTCAATTTCAGGAACGGGAAGTTCTGTATCGTTAAAGTTGCTCAGGAACTATTGAGCTGTACAGTCATGGCATTTTCCAGGTAATCACAATTTAAGCCCTTCTTGTCCTTGTGAATATTTGAGTAACTGTATTGAGTTTGCGTGGCAAGGTTTTGGTAGTGAGTGGCTGCAGGGGTGGCCTCTGCGAGAAGATGCCAGGGGCTGCCTCCCACTGCATGACAGAGCCGGTTCCAGCCTGCTCCAAGGACCCGACACTGGCCAAGGCCAAGACCATCATTGATGGTGGTAGCACCTCTGGGATAACATAGTCATGAAGGGAGAAAAAACTGCTGCACACTAGCAGCTGGAGAGAGGAGTGAGAATGTGTGAGAGGAACAACCCTGCAGACACCAAGGTCAGTGCAGAAGGAGGGCAGGAGCTGCTCCAGGCACCAGAGCAGAGATTCCCCTGCAGCCCATGGTACAGACCGTGGTGAGATCGGCTGTACTCCTGCAGCCTATGGAGGTCCTTGGTGGAGCAAATTCCCACCTGCTGCCCATGGAGGACCCTGCTATAGAGCAGGTGCATGCCCAAAGGTGGCTGTGACCCTGTGGAACCTGTGGCCACATGGAGAGAAGACCCCAGGATGCAGCAGGTTTGCTGGCAGGACTTGTGACCCCATGGGGGATCCAGGCTGGAGCAGTCTGTTCCTGAAGGACTGCACCGCATTGAAGGGAGCCAGGCTGGAGCAGTTCATGCAGAACTGCAGCCTGTGGGGAGGACTCATGTTGGAGAAGTTCATGAAGGACTGTGGGAGGGATCCCACGTTGGAGTGAAGGAAGAGAGTGAGGAGTCCTGCCTGGAGGAAGAAGAAGCAGCAGAGACAATGTGTGATGAACTGACCACAACCCCCATTCCCCGTCCCCCTGTGCCACTTGATGGGGAGGAGGTAGAGAAAATCAGAAATAAAGATAACCTCAGGAAGAAGGGAGGGGTGGGAGAAGGTGTTTTAAGATTTATTGTTTATTTCTTGTTACCCTACTCCGATTTGATTGGCAATAAATTAAACAAATTTCCACAAGCTGAGTTGTTTTTGCCTGTGACAGTAATTGGCAAGTGATCTCTCCCTGTCCCTAATCTCAGCCCATGAGCCTTTCATTACCTTTTCGCTCCCCTGTCCAGCTGAGCAGGGGAGTGACAGAGCAGTTTTGGTGGGTGCCTGGTGTCCAGACAGGGTCCACACACCACAGCAACATTCATTACGGTATTTAGGTTTGTAATATTTGCAGAAGATACTTATTTTAAAATGCTTACTGGGTTTTTTTTGCATCAGAATTGTGTCTTAATTTTTCCACAATATTACAAGCTCAGCTATTCTCTAGTTTTCACTTGTGATGAGTAACTCTTCAAATCTTTTCTACTTATTGATCAGATAGAAAACGTTTAAAACAGCTAGGTAGTAAACAGTGAATAGCAAGTATTGTTCCTAGAAAAACAAACAAACAAACAAACAAAGCAACCCAACTTAATTTTTATAAGCACATAGATACATCAAGGAGAAATAATCTGATGATTGCTGTGAGCATTTAAAACCCATTATATAAAAAAGACAGTTGGGGTACAAGAATAGTTGTATGAAGCAGTTCTTTGGAATTTGAAAGATGCGGAGGTGGTCAAAACAAAATCAAATAAAGACCTTGACCAGGTTTTGCCTAATAATTGCTTGCTAAAAGCTGAATGTGAGGTAGGACATAATGAGTTGGATTCTTCCTCTTAATAGCATAACATAGTCCTATAGTGCAGGCTATGAAGGTTTAGGATGTCAAGCAGGAACAGGATATTAACTTGCAGAAGGTATAAGAACAGAATTCTCACCTTTGCTAGCAGGTAAAATCATGTGGGACTTGATTTTTTTTTTTTTTACTGACTTTTCCAAGTCCCAAAACCTGTTTTGGAAATAAGGAGCTCTGCACCCCATCTGCTATCCCTGACTGTCCCAGTTAGCTCAAACACTGTGAAGTTTCCATACATACTTGGCAGACATGAGAAATCTGTGTTTATTTTAGATACTATGTGATACTTAATTCTTCCATAACAAGGTACTGATCTAGAGATGAAAGGGTTAAAGCACTATTTTGGGCTTGTTAAAAAAATACATGCACTATTTTGGCTTGTGAAAAAAAAAATCAAGTCTTGCTCTGCCAGGGAACAAACGTGACTTTGCATGACCATGGATATATGTAATGTTGGACAAGTCATCTTTTGTTTTCCCTTTTCTTTTCTTTTCTTTTCTTTTCTTTTCTTTTCTTTTCTTTTCTTTTCTTTTCTTTTCTTTTCTTTTCCCTTTTCTTTTCTTTTCTTTTCTTTTCTTTTCTTTTCTTTTCTTTTCTTTTCTTTTCTTTTCTTTTCTTTTCTTTTCTTTTCTTTTCTTTTTTCTTTTTTCTTTTTTCTCTTTTCTCTTCCCCTTTTTTTTTCTCTTCTCTTCTCTTCTCTTCTCTTCTCTTCTCTTCTCTTCTCTTCTCTTCTCTTCTCTTCTCTTCTCTTCTCTTCTCTTCTCTTCTCTTCTCTTCTCTTCTCTTCTCTTCTCCCCTTCCCTTCCCTTCCCTTCCCTTCCCTTCCCTTCCCTTCCCTTCCCTTCCCTTCCCTTCCCTTCCCTTCCCTTCCCTTCCCTTCCCTTCCCTTCCCTTCCCTTCCCTTCCCTTCCCTTCCCTTCCCTTCCCTTCCCTTCCCTTCATCTCCTCTCCTCTCCTCTCCTCTCCTCTCCTCTCCTCTCCTCTCCTCTCCTCTCCTCTCCTCTCCTCTCCTCTCCTCTCCTCTCCTCTCCTCTCCTCTCCTCTCCTCTCCTCTCCTCTCCTCTCCTCTCCTCTCCTCTCCTCTCCTCTTTCTTTTTTTCTCTCTTTTTAATGGGAATACCAGTGCTAGTCTGACTATAACAGATTTATGGAAGATATATATATATGTTAAAGCTTATGACCATGCTGTAATAGTGGAACTATGTAAGTAGCTTCCAACTAGAGCAGTGACACTAATATTCCTCCTACATTTACCCAAGCTATAGAGCACGTGCATGAGCCTGCAGGACTATGGCATCCAGCCGGTAGCAGGAATGAGTGACAGACGGAGAGCAATATTTATCTAGCTTCCTAATATTTATTTGAGATTTAGATAATATGAGAAAATAAAATGATAGGGTCTACACCTGGTGTGTTTGGGTTTTTCCACTGGGGTAACAATATCATACACAAGCATACACACACATATGCATAGAGGAAGAATTCACAGGAATAAGTGAGCTTCCTTTCTTTTATATCAGTATCTCCTGTGCAGGGGGAAGTGGGAGCCTGAGAAACTCCATTTCCTTTAATTTGCCAGAAGACAGCTTTCCCCAAGAAAGAAGCTTTCAAGCTAGAAGGCAGAGCAGCTCTAATATTCACCCATCAGTAACCTCATGTAAGGATTATACATTTGAAAAAGAGAATGATCCTTTTCCTTCTCAGAATTTTTCATGTCAAAAAGTACTGCTTCTTTGAAAACACAGTCCTCGTGCAAGCGTGTAGGTGACTAAGATTGTTGACGTTTTTCAAAGCCGACTGGTAAAAATCCCCAGATCTCAGAAAAACTAAATCCCAGGCATCAAGGCAATGATAGGCAAGATGGAGCTTATGTGGCTTTGCTGTCTAACATGGAGGGCTTCCTGTTGTAAATCAAGTGTTGGTCTCATTCTTGTAAGCAATCACCTTAGGGAAAAAGAAAAAAAAAAAAGAGTAGAAACACAGGAAATGCATTCTAAACTTAATGAATGTTGAATTTCCACTGACTTGTGCTAGAAAAATGGCAGATGATATACAACATAATTAGCAGCTAGCTAGTGGAAGAAACAAGAGAGTAAAAGAAAATTTAATTTAGGGGAAAAGCAACCTGCTTCTTATCCCGTGCATGAGAAAACCCCATGGAACCTGGATCTTGTAGCCACATGAAAAGTCACTCAAAATTCACATGTCACTGGCTGCCGCTGTCAGCAGCAAAGCGGAGCTGCTATTGACGTTTCCGCCGTCATTCTGTGCTGTGAGCTGCAGGGCACTGACATGCTGCCATCCTGGATTTAGTGAAACTTATGCTGAGTCTGTCCCCTGTGAATGGGGAACTCCCCAAAAAGTGTTTGGAGCTCAGCATAGTGGCTTCGCCTCCCATGATTTATATTACTGAGGGTTCAGCCAGCTGCAGTAGGTAAAAAACGAACATTTCCTAGGTTGAGTAAAACCTTGTTGGAACAGATGAATGTAACAACTGCTCTTTGGTAAAGTTCATGGCAAGGAACTGAGCAAGGGGCCTTGTGGAGGGGTTTTGATAGATAAAGATTTGTTGCTGAATTAGTCAGGCTCGAAGGAATCTCAAGGCCTCTTAGAGAAGCTGAGAACAGAATCTGCTGTGAGAGAGAGGGGCGTTCCTCAATCACTGGGGTCCTGGCGTGGCGTGAGTCATCAGACGTATCATCAGTGAGACTCCAGCGCATGGACAGCCCACGATACTCATTTAGCGAATCCATGCTTGGAGCGTGGGCGCGTGATTAGAATATAGTTACGTATATAAGGAGACTGGTTTCTGTAATAAATGGCTTTAGCGTGATTCACATTGAATTGACTTGTTTTGCTGAGTCCTTATTTCGTTCCAACAGGGCCTCATACCAAAACACAGGCACTTGTTACCACCCTAAACAAATGTGTGCCCTGTCAGATCCCACTCAGGAATTTGAACTATCTGGGTGGAGGGGCTTAGATAGGTGGTGTTTCTGTGAGTACTCTTGTGGATCCATGTGGGTGAAACAAAGAAAAAGGGTAAGGAAAAGAGAAAGGCAGGGGAGGAAGCAGGAAAAGAACTGAGGGGATAGGTTTACACTTTTGTGGGTTTTTTTAGGCAGATGTGAACTTGATTTTTTGGTTGTGCTCCAAGCAGACACAACTTCTTGTGCCCACACTATCAGCAAAGGCTTAGGAGCTCAGGCTTACTAACCATGGCTACAGTGTTTATGGTTTGGAGCTGACTCCTGCCCATCTAGAGTAAAGGCTCACAACTGTACAGTTAAAACCAGAAGAGACCAGAAAAATAATTCCAGGCACTGGGCTACATATACTTTCTGGCAAAATTTTGGTTCTTGATTTTGAAACTGGAGGACACTTTTAAGCTACCTGCTCCATAAGCGAGCTAATCCTTAACGCTGTTAAAAGCTTCACTGACTTCAGTTTTCAGCTGTGAGATTTTGTTTTTCTCACTTTTTGTTCTCTGCCATGTCACTCATATTGTGTCACATTGGCTAAATCCAACTGATACACATCAAATACTGATACACTTAACAAAAAATATCTGTAAAAAAAAATTTTTTAAAAGAGAGAGATCAATGATTTCAGGCTCAAAACCTGGATAAGAGATGCTCAAGTCCAAATTGACAATCTGAAAACTTCTGTTCATTCTGAACACGTTGCTACAAATCTCTCAGCTTTCTTCTGAAGGTAATTGTGAAGCATCTCAGCAACTACCTCATACCTGCACCAGCTGAGGTAGCAAAAAAAGCTTGGTGTTCTTCCATTTCCCTAAGAAGAAAGAGGGAATATAGTCAGGAAGCTTGGTTGGCCTTAGAGAAACCTCTGGGACCTGGGCTCTGCTTTGACAATTTCTGCATTTTATAAGAAACAGTCAGTGAAAAAAAGTCATGAACAGTTCTTGGAGCAAAAACTAAAAAACTAGATCTCCCCCTTCCTGGGTAAAAGCCCTAAGGCTGAGAAGCCTGGGATCACATCCTCTTTTCCACTGGGTGGAACTCAAAGCCTTTCTTCATTTCTCTGGTGCTGAAAACTTATTGGCAGTTGCAGCTCCAAGAGGCTGCAGATGTCCAGAAATCCTAGCCAAAAGACCACTGATCTCCAGCTTGCAGATCTGCTCCTATTCTTAAAAAGACATTGCTGCCACATGGCCCGAGGAGAGATCCCTCTTATAATGTAACAGGCCTAAGTCCCAGAGCAGAGCTGGAATTACAGTGGACACTGGCAAGCCAAAACCTTAGGAGTGTGCTGACCACAAACACTCTCTTAGCGCTGCCTTCCTCTGACCACACACAGAGTGTTCAGTTTCTCCTGCGAACACGTATCATTGCAAGGACAACCCCTCCCCAGGTCTTTTCATGTCTTGATATGTCCCATGAATGTGTCTGAAATCTACACTGCAACAATCTTCTCCAAGGACAAAAGGATAATAATTCTGTATCTTGTGTTTCAAAATGTTGAGCCTAAGTAATTCAATGAGAGGTCTGGAGTGTTTTTCCCTTAGTTTCCATAAAGATGGGATTTCATATTTCACACATCTCTTCACTGTGTCTCACAGCATGATGGTCAAACCTGGCAATGTTTTTAGTCAGCGGCAGAGAGCGTGTCTATACTATTATACATAGTGAAAGGTATTACAGAGGACTACCAAAGAGAGTTGACTGAAAGCTAGCTGCTTCACGCTGAAGCATGTAGTGCATTCTGTGTGTTACAGCATCACTCAGGAACACTGATTTCACCACAGAGGTCTTACATCTGCATTACAAGGTAACAGTAATTCTAGCAAATTTCTTTCTCATAGTCTAGCTGCACATATACTTTTAGATAAGGTATTTAAAGGGAGACAAAGAAGCAGATGAGCAGCAGATGTGTGAAGCTGCAGAGGTGGGCTTGAGGCTGTGAACCTACTCATCTCCTCTCTAATGAAGAAGCCAGAGAAACCTTAAATCAACAACTTAACTTTTTAATGTATGTCTTATTCTGTATATAAAATATAACATGTCATGTCAACATATACTACAATAATATATCACAATATATATGGGGTAATGTATATTGTCTTATATTTTCTATTACATGTTATGTTCCATACCTATTTATACATTTTGTATGTGTATGTATATATATATAATTACATGTATCAATATAAAATTGAGTTTTCTTCTTAATTTAAGGAAATATTTAAAGATAAATGCCACCTAACAAAGCAGAACAACCTCACCTTTCCCTGCTCTTCCAAGACATGTCTCTGTATGTGTCTGGCATACAGAGATCCTGGACAAAACACTGAGGCAGTTTAACTTTACAAAGTACTATGTAGAAGTGCTTCCAGAGTACATTAGCATACTGTGCTTCAGCAGCTTTGATTTCTTCTCTCAGGAGTTAAAAAGAAATTCACTTCATGAGTACATCTAGGCTCAGCTTACCAACTTATTTTAATACTTTAATGTCTTTGTTGGAGATAGTACTGGGAACACTCAAAAAACAATCACAACCTCTGCTGGCAATTAGAATGAAGAAAATTAAACCCAGGAGACACATCAGTTGTACATAAAAAGCTGATTCCCATAGGGGTGATTGTCTCACCTACTACAGCATGCCAGAAGCATCTTAAGGCTTTGACATCATCACCATACTGGAAAAAAATTACTCTACAAACTGGCAGTGTGTTTGATACATGTTGTAGATCTCTGAAGTTTTCAGTTAGAATGCTCTGACTTTGACATTGCTACATCACTAAAGGTCATATCAGGTACACAGCCTAAGCTGTGGATAGTTGTTTCTTAATAAAAACAAACAAACAAAAAGAGATCTTCAGTCAGCTCCAGCTAACTCACTTCTTGCTGAAGTTCTTCACTGTTTAAATTCCAAATGCCCAAACTAGCAACTATGGGATCCATTCAACTCTCCACTGAAAACACATGTTACTGGATTTGCTGACCTCCACTGTTCACCCAGCTGTGCAGGTTCCCCTAAGACAACAGTGCACACAACAGCTAATCATTTACCATTTGGGGATTAGAAGTAACAATGTCAATTTTCAGAAAGATTGGTTTATTTTTAGTTCGTAAGGCATTGGCAGAGTTAGTCATACAAGCTTATAAACGTTCTAAGTATAATATGCATTTTCAAATATTTTTCGTCTTTGCAGTTGACAGGGAAAGGATTTGTAGAAGCGCTCAGCTTTGGTCTAACTTTGTTTCTATCAAAGACAATGGTTCCATTGTTTTCTGTGGCAGCAGATAGCTGACAGCAAGTCTTTGGGAAATCCCACCAATGATGTCTCCTCAGTTTGAAGAGGATACATGATGTAAAGTATTGTGGGTTTGGGGGGTGGTGGTGCTTGGTTTTGTTTGGTTTTGCTTAGGGTATTAGGAGCCAACTTGTAGCAAAAGTGGGTGGACTAGTTACATTCTCATATCTGTTTTTACTAGAGAGGATAATTATAGGATTAATTTAGAAAAAAAAAAGGGGGGGGGTCTGTGTGTAGTGAAAAAAAATAAATAGGTGCAGATATGCTGTAAAG
The DNA here is from genome assembly GCF_036013475.1 of Columba livia. NCBI lineage: Eukaryota > Metazoa > Chordata > Aves > Columbiformes > Columbidae > Columba > Columba livia. The sequence goes on along the minus strand of NC_088604.1, from coordinate 34,853,285 downwards.
AAAAAAGTTTTGTGAATACAACCATATCTAACACACCAACATCATTTTTATAAAGGTATTTTATTACAATATACCATATCTGCATGTCTATACAGGTTTGGGTTTTTTTTTAAGAATTACAAAATTTCACAAATCTTTTTCAGTACAATGACTATACACTGTTTACTGTGCAGAACCAAGCATTCTTCCAATAACAGTTCTATCATGCATTCCTGAACTTTAAGCATTCTTTGAGCACTAATACCTCTAAATCTCTTAAGTGGTTAGGTCTAACTGAGAACAAAACATAATTTATACTTTTCAACTATGATTCTAAAGCAGGAGTTTGGAAATATATTTTTTTTTAAATAAGTGTTTGGAAGTTGTAATTCATAAAGTCCATAAAATGATATACTTTATTTCCTGAGTTTCATTAACTGTTCCTTATGCCTTTGTTGACTGCTATGACTAGACTTTGTTATATCAACAAACAAAATTTATGACTTTGTGGCTGCTTAATGTGTTTACTTACTACATTAACTAGCAGTTGATTTAGGATTGCCCATTTAAATTATACTGGCTATTTAAAGGCCTTATTTGACAAGGTTTCCATTTTGCATTGTCTTTTTCTTCCTGTCAGCTCAATCAATTACTGACATATTTATAATGAAATATACACAGAAAGGGACAAGCACAGTTAGCCCAGGGAAGCATATGCAAGGAAGATGGGAAGACTTAATTAATATATATTTACACTACTTCCTTGCTACAAAACAGCTAATAAACTAACCTCTACATCCCTAGAGCAAACTTAAAGAATTATTCATATTTAACATCTAACAGCAGACTCTTATCCAGTAGCAGATGCAGACTCAGTGTAAAGCAGAGACGAGAGCAATTTCATTGCTGTAATCTCAGGAGCTCTGTGCCAGACCACTGTGTTCACCTGTATGCTTCCCACCTTTCCAGCTGGAGTAAGATGAACTGATTGCAGAGAAACTCTAAGCAAAGATTGAAAAGAGCCAACAACAGGCAATGCAGAGAAAGTGCTCATTTTGTTTAGCTGGTCCAAAATTTCAACAGAACACTAAGAGCATTGGTTTGAGCTGTTCAAAGTGTCATGAAGTGACAAGCTCAAAAATATTATTGTTCCTGTGTTGTAGCAGCATTTTGTCATTAGTAAAGGTGGACTCATCACATCTTCAAGTAAGACGAACTTTATACAGTATCTACACTGAAAAATTCACTTACCTTTTACCAAAGTGTATATATATATACTCTGCACATTTAGAGTTTTTTAAACAACCATTAAATTTTAGCTGATCCAATTAGGTCCTTTATTATATATCCTACAGATAAATTCTTACTGATTATCGACAGCAGCTGGGCTTAATGCTGCAGAACAGAATTAGGTTCATAGTTTTGTTTTGCTTTCTTTCTTACTGTATGTTAACAGAGGACCTATCACTTACCTAAACTTGCCTTAAAATTAAACTTGATTTTAAACTTTAAAAGAAACACTTCCTTGTCTTTGTCAATCAGCGGTAGTATTTCAGAGAAACATGCTAGTGATGGAAATGCTATTCCATACTATCGGGAAGATACAAATATAGATTTATGAATCTCCTCCCAATATTTGCGTGGTCTTTGCAATTTCAAAGGGTGATTCAGATCCTTAGCAGGATAAAGTACCTGCTATAGCTGCCCAACTCTCTCCATCGATTAAAGAGGATGCTCAGGGCAGCTGGTTTTGTGTTCACACAGCTGGTGCTGGCTGTAGCTGTGCTGAGGGAAGAACACTTGGAGCACCCCCAGCTGCTTATTTCCACCCCCATCACAGATTTCCACCTCCCAGTTTCTGCCAGTGTAACTTGTCTGATTGCTCCCCAACCTGTGTTGAAATGAGCCAGGCCCACTCACTTCCAATGACAGGTCTTTGCAGGTCCATTTTTGTCTGCCCAAACTGAAACACGGAAGACTGGGACAGCAGAATTAAGGGCAGCAGCTTTTAGAGGGTTTTTATGGTCAAGAAAGTAGAGGGGTCCCTTGACCTAGCAAAGTTGAAACTGAAATGGGGCATCACTGCTATTAACTTGCTGAAGGCAGGACAACAGCTGCAGTACAACTGCAACCAGTCAGACTGTTCCAGCAGCAGCTAAATGAAGTCTATTGCACTCAGCTGCAGATTGCTGCCCTGCCTTATTAATTGGAGGTCAGCATTTGCCCAAACCCCACACTGTACCTGTGATTACTCTCAGACTCAGGTCTATTAAATGGTTTGATTAATTAAATATCTCTAAATACTTGTGTTTCTAACCCAGTTAATTCACTAAGTAGTGAACTGGGGTGTGGCCACCTGAGTTGGCATATTGACAGACCTGAGAGGAACCTCCAGCTTCACCTGGCTCAGTGGTAGGTGAAGCAACACATAAGACCTTCATTAAAGCCCTCTGAAGAACAGTCAGGTCTGCTTTTGCCTGCTTGATGGATACCACAATGTGGAAAGCCCTCCAGGGTGATACTCTATTCTTGTTTATTAGCTACTTCATTCTTAGGTATGCTAAGAATAGATGTGGAAATAAATAGCAAAAAGGAATGTACTCAAGGTAAGTTTCCTGCATTCAGAAAACAAATATTAATATAATCCCAGATAAATGAGTGTATACTTACAGGTAAGTGTTTGTGGATGTTTTCAGAAAGGCCTGGCATAGAATTCAAGACAGAGTTCTGGAAACAGAGCTACTGCAAGTAGAATAACTCAGGAGAAGGCTTAAGAAGAGAGAATTACTTCTCTGGAATTCTTGTCTAATTGCGATTAGAAAGGCTCTTCCCCTGGCTGTGCAGATTAATTCAAGATTTACTACTTTGAATACTACTTTATCTCAAAAGGTGCTATCTTTCTTGGCTCAGCTTTTGTATGTTGGGAGATTAGAAGGTAAAAAGCTGCGACAAGGGACAAGTCATGCAAAAAAAAAATGCACTTGTATGAATAGGTCTTAAGTTGCCTCATGGATTTATTATACATAACAGAGGAAGAAAGCAGGTGATTGTCTGTCTTTCACAACGGGCTGGATAACTATGTGGTGTGCTTCTCATGTAATTTCAACATGCAGTTGCCTCTCCAGGGTATGTTTCTACTGTACTGCTGCATCAAGGCTTAACAGACTTGTGTGTCATGGAACCCTAATTCTCGTCAGCTTTTTATAATTTGTTTTCTTGAAGCCTTTATTTTTTGTAAGTTACAGTGAACATTGGGGATACCTAACCGATAGGACTTTTCTCACAGCAATCTTTGATATCTCAACAAGCCCTCAAAAATTACCTTTTTTTTAATTTGTGGTTCCAGAAGATTCCAAAGAAGTTTCCAAACAGACTTGCTTTGCTTGAATGTTTTGAGAACTCATGTGACTGGAATGCACTGTGGATGGATACAGGCTCTTCAGGATAGGCTGGCAAGAGTGGGAGTTGCCCTTTATGTGAGAGAGCAGGGGGAATTCATGGAGCTCTGCTTGGGTACAGCTCATGGGAGGGTTAAAGGCCTGAACAACACAGGTGTTGGCTACCAGCTGCCTGATCAGGAAGAAATGGATCAGGCTGCCTTCAGACAATGGGAAGAAGCCTCACATTCCTAGGGCCAGGCCCTCCTGACAGACTTGAACCACTCTGGTATCTGCTAGAGGAGTAACACAGCATGGTACAAGCAGTCTAGGAGGTTTCTGCAGAGCATCAATGACAGTGTCCTGGCACAGGCCATTGGGGAGCTGCCAATAATAGATGCTCAGCTGGATCTGATAATTCCTGTACTGCTCCTGGCTGGGATGGAGTTAATTTTCTTTATAGCAGCTCATATGGTGCTATTTTAGATCTGTGACCAAAACAATGTTGATAACACACTAATGTTTAGCTATTGCTGAACAGTGTTTCTCCAGCATGAAGGCCTTCTCCGTTTCTTACTCTGCTTTCCCCTTTGGATACATCAGGAGAGCACAGAATGAGGCAGATGACCCAAACTAATGAAAGAGCTGTCCCATGCCATATAATTCCATGCTCAGCAATAAAAAGGAGAGAGGGACGTTAGCCATTTTTTATTTGGGAACTGCCTAGGCATTGACCTGCCTGTGGGAAGTGGCAAGTGATTGCCTTTGCATCACTTGTTTTTGATTATATCAGCAGCAAAGGGAAGACTACTGAAAATGTGGTCCTGCTGATGAATGGGGCAGGAGACCTGGTGACAGAGGACACAGAAAAAGATGAGATGCTTGATGTCTTCTTTGCCTCAGTCTTTATTGGTAAGACGTCTTAAGGAGACCTGATGGGTGACACCAGCAAATGCTGCGGGCATTGGCAAAGGACTTTGAGGCCAGTCTCAGTATCTTTGAAAGGTCATGATGATGAGAGTCTCCTGAGGACTGGAAGAGCACAAATGTCACTCCTGACATCAAGAAGGAGAAATTACAGGCTGGTCAGCCTTGATTTGATCCCTTGGAATGTGATGGATAAAATAATCCTGGAAATGTTTCCAAATGTATTAGGGACAAGAAGATAATTTGGTGTAGTCAGCATGAATTTATGAAGGGGAAATCATTTCTGTCCAACTTGATAGCTTTTTATGATGAGGTGACTGGTGGGAAAAGTGGATGTTGTCAGTGACTTAGCTGACTTTAGTGAGGCTTTTGACACTTCCCTCATGACAGTTGTATTGACAAACTGATGAAGTACAGTCTAGATAAGAGGATAGTAAGATGGACTGAAAACTGACTTAACTGCCTGGCAATTTGTGATCACAGGGATGTGATAGTGGCCTGTCTCAAAAGGGGAAAAGGATCCTGGGGGAAGAGAAAGGAGGACTCATTGAGAAGGCTTTAAACTAGACTTGAAGGGGGGAGGGGAGGAAACCAGGTGTAGCAGAGGCATACCGAAGGGTGACATGCCAGCATTTGAGGGTAGTGCTAGTGAGGCCCTTTGGTCTGCCATCCCAGTGGAGGTAGGGATGGAGAGCCATGCAGTGAGAGAAACATGAGAGTTATTGATGTGTTAGAAACCGTGGAAGCACTTGATGATGGCCACAAAGGAATTTGGGCTTTTCACCAGAAAAAGATGGCAGAATCAATGGCCTAGCTGAAGTGCATCTATACAAATGCATGCAGCACGGGCAACAAACAGGAGGAGCTGAAAGACATTGTGAGGCAGAAAAACTATGATATAATTGTCATCACAGAAACATGGTGGGCTGACTCCCATAACTGGAGTGCTGCATTAGATGCCTATAAAATCTTCAGAAGGGATAGGCAAGGAAGGAGAGATGGTGGGGTAGCTATGTATGTTAGGGAGTGTTTTGATTGTCTGAAACTTGATAAGGCTGATGATAGGGTTGAGTGTCTATGGGTGAGAATCAAGGGGAAGGGCAACAAGGCAGACAACCTGTTACAGACCACCCAACCAGGATGAAGAGGCAGAAGAAATATTTTGCAGGCAGCTGGGAGAAGTCTCCTGATTGCTAGCCCTTGTTCTTATGGGGGACTTCCACCGACCAGATGTCTGCTGGAAGTACAACACAGCAGAGAGGAAGCAGTCTAGGATGGACATGGTTTAGTGATAGAGTTAGGACTTGATGATCCTGAGGGTCATAGAATCATTTCAGTTGGAAGAGACCCTCAGGATCATCAAGTCCAAACATAACCTAACTCTAGCACTAAACCATGTCCCTAAGAACCTCATCTAAGTGCCTTTTAAACATCTTCAGGGATGGTGACTCTACAACTTCCCTGGGCAGCCTGTTCCAATCCCTGACAACCCCTTCCACAAAGAATTTTTTCCTAATATCTGATCTAAACCTCCCCAGCACAACTTGAGGCCATTTCCTCTTGTCCTATCACTTGCTACTTGAGAGAAGAGGCCAACACCCTCCATGCTACAACCTCCTTTCAGGTAGTTGTAGACAGCGATAAGGTCTCCCCTCAGTCTCCTTTTCTCCAGGCTGAACAGCCCCAGTTCCCTCAATGGCTCCTCATCAGACTTGTGCTCCAGGCCCCTCACCAGCTTCGTCGCCTCCTCTGCACTCTCTCTAGTATTTCAATGTCCTTCTTATGAAGACAGGCCCAAAACTGAACACTTGACGTGGGGCTTCACCAGTGCTGAGTACAGTGGCACAATTGCTTCTCTAGTCCTGCTGGCCACACTATTCCTGATACAAGCCAGGATGCTGTTGACATTTTGGCCACCTGGGCACACTGCTGGCTCAGGTCTCTTCCAACTGAAATGATTCTGTGAAGTCCTTCTGGAGGCTAGTCACTTGTGATGTACCCCAAAGGTTGACACCGTAGCAAGTAATGTTTAACATCTTCATTTATGGACATGGACACACCAGAAGGTCCAGCAAAGGGCCATGAAGATGATGAAGGGATTGGAGCATGAATGCACAGGTGAGGCTGAGAGAGCTGGGATTGTTTGGTCTGCAGAAGAGAAGGTTCAGGGCAATCTTATCCACATGTATAAACACCTGATGAGAGGGAGTAAAGAAGCCAGATCCAGGGTATTTTCAGCAATATTCAGTGGCAAGACAGGAGGCAATTGGCACAAACTGAACTACATGAAATTCTGCCTGTAAGGAAACACTTGCTGTGAGGGTGGTCTGACACCGGAACAGGTTGCCAAGGAAGGTTGTGGAGTCTCTATCCTCAAAGATATCCAAATGGACACAGGTCTAAGCAACCTTCTGTACCTGATCTTGCTTTGACCATAGGGTTGGACTAGAACACCTGTGAAGGTTCCATCCCACTTCAATCAATCTGTGGTTCTATGACCTTCAGTGTTCTGTCATCTTAAATGTTAACAACTCATAGGCTGACCATGGCATGGAAATGTCTATAATAATCCAAGTTCTCTGGGTTATATGGTTTTACCTAAACTCTGCTCCAAACTTCATTGGTGTGTTTCATACTGACTTCTATGGAAACTGTATTCCAAACGCTCTACTTCTGAAAATAATTAGGAGAAATTTATGGAAAAAAAATGGAAATAGTTAGACTTCCAAATTCAACTGCCTTTCTAATATGTGTGTGGAATGATTGCACGTTTTTCAGTTACTACAGTAGAAAAGTTGGCATTGCTCTGTTTTGTAGTAGCCAGCTACCAAGTGTCTCTGTTTTCTGCTGTTCCTTACAGTATTTGTGCAGAGCGCTTTTGAACGAAAGTTGTGTTCCTTACAGTACGGGAGAGGTTTAAAGTGTGGTTGTACTGTTTCAAGGTGGTAGGGGTATCCATGAATCAGTGGTAGAAGAAGTTTTGCTGAGAAATGTGATGCATTCCAAAAGCTTGATAGCGTGGAAACCATCATGATAGTAGTGTGGTGAATATGGAGCAGTTGAATATTTTTGTTATTCAGAGGTAAACTGTAAGGCCGTTTGGAAACAAATTTGAAATGATTTATTGGAATTTCTTCATAACAATTGACAAGTTAATTTTCAAAGGCAACTGTCCTAATAATCATTATTAATAACCTGGTGCTGTTTAGAAGTTTCTGTTATTTCAGAATGGTTACTTGTAAGCAAAAACTATCAGTTAAAAGAAAATAATTAGCAGACTTCAGGGTGCCTATGTTTGAAAGGGTGAAACTAGCTGTAAGTGTATTAATTGCTTAGTTTGTATACCTGTAATCCCTTCCCTCCACCATTTGGAATTATTGGCCTACAAACATATGTTCATTTATAAGGAACTGATCACAATAATGTCTCTTTTGACAGTTCAGAGGCTATCTATCTGGGTAACTTCATATCACAAGTGTCACCCCTTGGACACAAAAGGTGGTGATGTAGGGTTACATTACTCTGTGCACTTCCTGAATCTTATTACAAAAAGCAGTACTGCGTTACAGTACTATTTACTTATAAATAGAACCAGTTGTGAAGTTAAAATAAGCTATAAACTAATTTCTATTGCAACCAATATGGCCCAAATGTGGCTTTTCTAGCACGGCCTACATCCATGGTACCAATTTAATCACATAATGGAAGAGAGGATTTTTGCATTTTCCTTTTGAAAACCTACAGATCTGTGTTTTTCTTGTTGTTAGTGGCAAGGCTTTTCAGACAAGAGATCTTTTAACACTAGCAGGTCGGATATGCTGCAAAAAGACAACTGCTGCAGAAAGAAGAAACTACCAGACAATTCCCACACTTTTTAACTGAAGGCTGCAGCAGCAGGCCAGCCAGTCTGAACATAAATTCTGTCAGAGAGGGTGTATCACAGACACAGGAAAGCTGAGTATATGGATAGCAGAAGAAAAACTTGCTGCTCTTCTCCTGTCTCAAGGCATTTCCCCTATAACCTGCCACTGTCCAGAGACCTGACAGGACTTGCAGAGACAAGAAGTGACTAGAAACAACTCTGTACTGACCAAGAATAATGCTGAGGGAGTGAAGAAAAAGACCAATTGGACTGTTCTACAGACCAGCAACTTTGAGTGATTTCATCCTGAGGTGCCATGTTTCCACTGAACCCAAGTTGGTTCAATGGAAGAAGAAAGGCATCTGGAAAAACTTATCAGCTCCACCAGTTCTCTCACTTTCTTGCTGTTAAAATTTTTATTTTCCTTCACACTACTCATTAGTTTTAGCTAATTATAAATGAAATGTCAACACGTTTGCTTCTTCCCTTTCTGTAAAGCCAGAAAACAAACAAACAAAACAAACTTCTTTGAGTTTACTGGACTTTCTGCTTTTTCCCAAGCTCCTGCTGTCGTCTTCTACTAGCTGAAAGTTTAAAGAAACTGGAACAACTGACAGTGGAAAGAAAGTGGAACAATTGTGGAACTGAACTCATGTATAAGCAGAGAAAGAACTGAAGAATTTGCACAGGAGGCCTGGAGAGATAGTGGAATCTGTTGATGGAGATATTTGGAAATTGATGAGGCCCTCTGCTTGTTGCTCTGAGCAGAGGGTTGTACTTGGTGACTTTCTGAGGTCCCTTTCAATGTGAATTATCCTGAGTCCCAGATAGAGGGACAAGATGAAACAAGAATGGACTAGAACAAGGAGGAAGGCAGTCATAGAGCTAAGCAGAACTTTAAAATGTGTATTCCAAGTTGTTTTGGTTTGGAATTAGATGTGGGCTTAATACAAATTTTTTGGTGGCATAGGAGGAAATACTGTGGTTATACACATCACTGCAGTTTTGTGCAGTTCTCGTCTCAATAGCATTCATCTGTACTACTGGAGGCCTAGCTCTGGTTTCCCTTTCTGAGTGGACACCCCACGCTGAAGCTGCAGGGGTTGTTCCCATCATCTGTAACAGATTAAGGATGCATGGGATAAATGCTGGAGAACAGGGTTAAAAGAAATAGGAAAAGGTTAAGCTGTAGACTCATTCCAACTTATTTCCTTCATACGTTCATCAGAATTTAGGCATTACACTAAATCTAGACTAAATCTTTGACTAGCATGGGCATCTCCTCCTGAAGTACATGTTTCTCAGTCTTTTCATGTGGAGCTGTACCACTTTGTATAAAATACCTCAGTGTATGAAAGTTGCATGCAAACAAACAGGTGGGCATGACTCCCTGGTTTAGTGGCTTACACATTTAACTGGGAACAAACCCAGTTGGGTTCGTGCCCTACTGAATTATCAGTGCAAATTAATATAAATTCAACAAAGCTGTTGAGACAGTATCAAAAGGAGAATCTAAGCTTTCCTATTCCAAAGACAATATAGTTTGTTGTCAAGGAAGAACAAGAGAAGAGGTAGGAGTTCAAATTCCTCTGGGTAAAGAGAAAAATTAAACCAATGCAGCTGCCACATCTTTGTGTGCATCCAAACCTCTTAGCTCTTGGCTACAAGGCAGGTGGCCAGCCCTTGGCAAACCTCTGGTTTCAATTCTGCTTCTTCTGCAGGTGCTTGAGAGGGATCATTCAGTTTCAAGCTGATAACAAGTTAATAACTTTTTCTTTTTTTTTGAAGGTATTTGCTGGAATTTGAACTTCATTGAAAATTTGATTACACCACCTTGTAATGGAGTGTTTTGGCAGCAGTGTTTTGTCTGGCTAGTGATTTCACAGAATCACAAAATGTTAGGGGTTGGAAGGAACCTCAAAAGATCATCTAGTCCAATCCCCTGCTGGAGCAGGAACACCTAGATGAGGTTACATAGGAAGGTGTCCAGGCGGGTTTTGAATGTCTCCAGAGAAGGAGACTCCACAACCTCCCTGGGCAGCCTGTTCCAGTGCTCTGGCACCCTCACTGAGAAGTTTCTTCTCAAATTTAAATGAAACCTCCTGTGTTCCAGTTTATACCCATTGCCTCTTGTCCTATCATTGCTTGTTACCAAGAAGAGCCTGGCTCCATCCTCGTGACACTCACCCTGTATATATTTATAAATTTATATGTATACATTTAACAGGCCATATAAAGAGAAGACTTGAAAAACTATCTTCCTTACATCTGAAACACTGCAGGATGAATGGATTAACACGGCAAAATAAACCCGCGGGTTTAAGACGGGAGAAGGGTCACGATGGGTAAAGACTGCAGTGAATTTCAGTCGAGGAGAAACCGGAACTGCTGGGAGGTGAAGACGAAGGGAAATTCAAACGAGTTGGAATAAACCGGCTGTACAACCAGTGCTGTAGGGCTTTCTGAGCAGACGCCACACGTAACTTGCTCCATGCACCCAGACCCCCGGTTCGTGCTCCCAGCCGCTCAGGAAGAGCCGCGGCCCCCGCGGGCGGCCTCCAGGCCGCAGCTGAGCCTCCCCCCGGGGCCGCCGGCCCTGCCCCAGCTCCCCACAGGCCCGCGGCCGCCGCCGGCCCCAACGGTCCCCACGCGAGCCCGCCTCGCACCGCGCGCCCGGCCTCTGACCCGCGCGGGTTGCCCCTGATTAGCCCGCTCCCGCCGGAGAGGGGGGAGCAACGCGTTCGGGGAGCCAATCAGGAGCCGGGGCTGCCCCGCTCTGCCCGCCCCGTCGGCGAGGCGGGCGCTGGCGGTGGGGGCTGCCGGGGCGCCGGGGGCGGCGGGCACCGGGCAGAGCTGCGGGCACCAGCGACACCGGTGTCGCCGCCACCACCGGGCGGATCCGCGCTTCTGCCGGAGCTTCTTTCGTCGCTTTACTTCGGCGGCCCGGAGCAGGGACATTATGCCGAAGAGAAAGGTGAGGCGCCTTGAGAGTGCGGCGGGTCCTGCCTCCGTGCCTACCCGGGGCGAGGAGCCGAGCGGCGGTCGGTCGGCGAAACGCGCGTTAGGGGCCGAGGGCGCCTGCCGCTTCCCCGCCGCCGCTCCGGAGCCCGCGGATTGCTGCCGAGCCCGGGTATTTCGCTGCCTGTTGCAAGCCCCCTCCACCCCTCCCCGCCGCTCCCTGCGCCGCCGCCGCCCCCTGTTTACTTTCCCGGCGCCGCGCGGGGCGGCGTCGCCCCCGTCCCCGGGGGTGAGGTCGCTATCACAACTCCGGCCACCCCTCCTCCTTCCTCCGCCGCCTGGGAGAAGCGCTGCAGCAGCTGCAGCTTCGCCCCTGGCCCCCGGCGGGAGGAGTTTCCTGCTCGCAAACTCCGGCAGCCGCCGCCGCGGGGGGAGCGCCGGGGAGGGAGCAGCTCCCACCCGAGGCGGCCGGATCCCGCCGCCTCCTCCCGCCGTGCCAGGGTGATGGCTCTGAGGTAAAAGGGAGGAGGGGTGAGGCAAGCCATGTTTAAAACAAACTACACCCTTCTCCTCGCCTCCCGCCGCAGACCCGTATGTACCAACTCCGGCGCCCATCCGGGCAGGGCCCCCGGGGGCGGCCACCGGGGCGGGGCGGGGAGGCGCCTCCTGAGGGAGGGAGCGCGGCCCCCGCCGTCCCCCGCCGAGCTGGGGAAGCCATGGCGGGGGACCAGGGCCGGCTCTCGCTGCCGGCCGTTCTTGGCTCTGCGGGCGGGCAGCCTCCTCGGGAGGGAGCCGGCAGTGGGGGCCGGGTTGTGAGATCGCGTTCCCGAAGAGAGAGAAACTTAGGCGGCCCTTCAGCGGCCCGGCCCAGTGTTGTGGGGTTTTGTCTGCCCCTCTCCTTTCTGCTTGAACCCGGAGCTTTGGGGTGCGCGGCGTCCCGGCGGCGGGGAGCGTTTGCCGTGCTGGCAGGGGGTGGCAGCCGGTCCCCTCCCCTGCCAGGTGCGGGGCTCCCCTGCCCGGCCCCAGGGGGTGGGTGACCGAGCGGGGGCCATGCTGGAGGTCGCCATCGAGAACTCGCTGCCTGCCTTCTGCGGACGCTAATTGAGCCTAACGAGGGACTTGACACTAACACACACTGTGACAAAAAAAATAGCTGCAGTTCTTTAATTTTAACTAGGTCAACGAAGGGAAAGCCATTTGTCTTTTTGGGGATTTCCCAAATGTCACCTATAACCTCCTAATAGACTGTGTCTGGGCTGGGGCTCAAATCTGTTAAAGTTACAGGTAGATGATGGCTTCCATGTAGCTCAGTGTTCAGTTCTTGTCCTTATTCTTTTTGGGAGGTATCAAGATGTCAAATGGGTCAAGTATGCTACTGAATTAATTAATTCATAGTGAAGAACCTGATTTCAGTTCTGAAAATTGATGCAGCTGTGGGGTTGATTGCCTTTATTTGGGTATCTGGGCTTGAAGTTAGTGAATGTTGGGCACTTTTTCCTCTTGCTCTTCTGTCATTGCACCCTCACATAGGCCTCATGTGCTTTTGCTCTTTTAGTGCTGTTGCTTGTCATCAGGAAAAAGTAAAAAATTAGCCTCTGCTCGTAGGACTTTCTACAACTTTGGACACCTGGCAGACTTCCTACCCTGTTTCCTTTGCCTTTCTGTGTTCTTATACTATGGATAATGTTTCAGACTCTTCTTCTGAAGAGAGGGTGAAGTCACTGATGTAGGTTTTTGTGGTCTGTTGTGCAATGTTTATTAAGAGGAACTATCTTTGAGTTGTAAGTCCACGAGAACACATCTTTTTCTAGAAGATTATTTAAGAAGTAATAAAAACATTATATTTGGTATCAGAGCAATGGAAATGAATTTTAATGGCACAGTAAATTTTGATCTACGTAGCGTTGTATGGGTAATCATTTAAATGTTAAGGTTATTTATTAAATGTGGATTTGGGGAAACACCGGTTCCAGGCAAATTGTGTTATTAATGGGTTAGCCCTTTGAGAAAAGTGGAATTGCCATAAGTATTCTGCAACAGTCAGTTTTACTCTAGAATAACATTCACAGAGTGAGAAGTTAGTGATACAGCAGTAGTTGAATAATTACACCAGTCAGCTTCCACACGGAGACAAGACCATCTCATGCAGCTAAGAGTCAATTCTTCTATTAGAATTTCTAACTTTTAAAAAAGCTGCTAACACTGAAAGTTTTATAAGGAAATAAACATCAAAAGTCAAAATGAGATCTTTTCACTGTTATGGGGGTAAGTAAATAATATTATAGAAAGGGCATGAATCCACGTGTACTTGTTGTTGTGTGTGCCTTAGTTATCTAAACTGGCTGGTGCTTTTTGTTTGCTTTTCTTTTCATCTCTAGGTAAACTGAAGTCACTTGCTGAGTCCATGGTCTTATGTTCACTATGAATATTACGGACAGAGAAATGTAGACTGTCTCCCCTTCTCTAGAAGGCTGTGGCCTGAGTTATTGGCATGCCATTGGTTGAGAGTCACATAGAAGAGGAAGAACTCATTGTGTGTTGAGATGATGTTAAATACAGCATTAAAACAAAAAGAGGCAGAACTCTGGACTCCTTCTGTCAGATTTCTTTACCCTTTGTCTGTTGTAATAATGTTGTGGTGTGAACATGGCCTTTCACAAGAAAAATGGCATGTCAGTGTGGGATACACTAGAATGCTTGTTGTGGTATTGATAGCAATGAACGCCTTAAAGTGAATTGGTGTGTTTTGTTTTATGGCTTGTCTTGCTGGAATTAGCTCTTGAGTCATTTTGGAAAACTCCTTGACCTTGAAATAGCTTTAGTAAAAATGCCTCAATGTTAGCCATGAAGGAAGGAAGGAAGTTTCTGTACCTGATGACAAGGAAAATCATTGTATGATTACATAAAGCCATGTGCATAAGCATGTGTACATCAGCTTTAATGTGATCATCATCAAGATGAATGGTACTTGCACCTTTATGTAGAATGTGCACCATCTCTGAGGAATATTGATAGATCAAGTCGTGACTTATCTAGTATTGAATGGGGAGTCTGTCAGTTAGTTGAGATTGCATTCCAAAATGACCGAACTTGTTCTTTAATCTGACTCCATGCAATGTGACCTGCACCTCACATGTTGTTTTGAAAACACTTGCAGTTGAATCAGATGGGAGGACTCAATGCAACTTTTTCTTAAGGCTCTTTTTGATGTAACATCTTTGAATATTGCTGCTGTTTCAGAGCAAATAAAAGTATCATGCTCTAATTAGCCATTTCAGTAGGCTATTTGCTGCCTTGTCAGGAATGTTAGTTTCTGCAGTACAGTCAATGCTGTGAAAATGTAATAGAGAACATCTGTGGTAGGTTCCTGTTCTGTTATGCAAATTCACTTTCTCTGAAGTCAGAGAGACTAGTTGGTTATATTTACTGCAGAAAACCAGTCTGAATATTTTGCTTGGAATAGGGCTTTTTTAGTGGAAGTTAGAAGGGGCCATATTCCAGTGTTGTCCTATTGTAGTGCATTTAGTTGCATGATCACATGATAGTTTTTTGTGCAACTTTTATGTTACTAGTTGTTTTGACAATCATGTATCTAATCAATGTATTTTCTAGTCCTTGGGGTTAAACTCTAGGTACTAACCTAGAGCTGTTAAATTTTAATTATGCTTTTTTTTGTCTGGGCCTAAACTCAATTCTCTTTGTGAAATCCTTCAGTTTGCATTTCTGAACTGTCATGAATATTCAAATAGAAAGGTTGTTCCTCATGCACTGATAGGAAAATGGGGCACAGAAGTAAATGGCTGAGATGTTGGAATAGTTCCTTGTTGTTGGATTCTCAGGTTAAGATTTCTGTCCTGATTTTTTTATTCCCTCTAATAAGCACCTCCTGCACTCTGAGTGGTTCAGTTGTTGTTACTTCTCCAAATTTGTCTTCTTGCTTCGTGGTGTGTACAAAGAAACTGAGGAACTTGCAATAGTAACAGGCTCCCTAAAATTTTGCTGGAGCAGCTTGTATGTGATCAAACATCAATTAGCTAATGAATACAAGGGTTCTGCAGATGACAGCCCTGTTTGCTGTGGCTCTGAATGATCCCACTGTCACCCCTTGGTCCATGGAATGAGGTGTAGATCTTGCGCAAAGAGTAGCAGGCGAATTTGTGTACATAATGCAGCAGTATGAAGTGCACTCAAGTGCTGTGCTGCTCCAGTTTATATCCCTTTCTGTGTTTTGATACTTCAGCTGTGTATCGGACCATGTCAATTCAGCATACCAGCATCAATGTAACAGTGTGTTTTCTGCTCAGGTAATCTTCATTTTTGAAAGAAGCTGCAGTGATGATGTGGGAACTTGCACCTTGCCAACAACTTGTTTCATTACTGGGGTTGCAAGCTCTTGGAGGCATTGTTCAGCTTATCCTAGAAACAGTAACAGGACACACTGTTAGCAGTGGGACATAGAAATGGGGGAGGTTCCATGTTCTATTTCACGCTCTGGAGGCCGTTATAAATTAGAAGGGAAAAGGGCGTCAGTATCAGATCCAGATGTCTTGGCTGCTGCCCTCTTCCCACTCCCATCCTTTCCCACTTCTCTCTCCAGACTTCTCACTTGAAATTCCCCTGCATTTTGTGCTGCTTCCTTCTCTCTCCCTGTGCTGCATGAGGACTAAGAGCAGAAGTCCGAGCTCTTAAAAGGTAGTTTCTCTTTCACTTTTCCCATGAGATCAATCCTAGACCTTTCAGTAATGACTGGAAAACAGGCTAGGCAACAGCAGAAGATGATAATCTTAATAGATTGCAGGATTCTTCTAATAAAAGGGAAAATGATCTTTTGTCACTTAGCAATCTTAGGAATTGTACTGTTTGTACTAAATTAATAACTGTTAAGAATTTTAAACCTTGATATATTTAAAGCAGTTAAAAACTGCGTAGTTGGCCTATTCTGGATATCTGTTAACCAGACTGACTCAAAGAAAAGTTAAGCAGAAGAGATCACAAATTTTTGTCTTGAGTATGGGACGCTTAGTTGTAATACAGTGTAGCAATGTTGAGTGGCACTGAAGAAAAAACCATGCTCGAGGAATGCTGCTATGTTATGTTGCAGTAAATTATGTTTACAGAGCTATTGAATACATGCAACAAATATTTGTCTGTGTTTTAAATTAAAGATACGCTTTAAAACGGCTTAGAAAGAGCAAATTATATAATTTTAGCTATTACTATTTTAAGAGTTACAGAGATTAAGAACTTAATTGACCAAGGATTTTTAGATCTAAAATGTTTCTGAGTGTTTTATACAAGTTTGTGAAACTCTGGCCCATTTATCAGTAATTGAGAACAATGTATATACATTTTCTTCTTAGACTACACTGAAATACAGTTGGACTTAGTGAGTGGGCAACCTAAAAATTGTTAGGTTGACTGAATTGTCAGTTAAAAACCATTCTTAATGCTCCTTGGGAGCATTGGATCATGATATCTGATGAAGTGTAGCCAGTAGTACACTCTACTTTGTCAGTTATCTCCTCTGAGTTCAGAACTAACCAGGTGGAGGTAATGTTTTATGTACAGTAATTTAAGACATCAACATGGGTAATATTATTTTGTATTCTATGCTATCAGTATTATTAAGTTTAAAAAAAATTGAGAGTCCTGTGTGTAAACGGAAGGTAGCAGGTATATGCTATTTAGTTTAAGGCTGCTCTTCTCTCTTATTTGAAAAACTTCACTTTCTCTGTTGTTTTATACACAAGCAGTAGCTGTGTATAGGACTGGTATGTTCCAAGATAGATCCTTGTTTCAGAGAAATTTTATGAAGTTGAATTTTTCTTGACATGATTGTAATACTGTCTTTTTTGTAGAGTGTAAGTAAACCAGATCCAAATAGTTCTCTGGGAAATTAGCACTTCATAGGATCATAAAGGCCTCTATCTATTTTCTGTTCTTTAACTGCACTAAGCTAGCACAGTGATTTATCCCATGGTCCAGCAGCCAAAAAGGTGTTTTCAGGTGCTGGACGTAGTGTTTCAGGCCGCAATCCACTTAATACTTGTTTACTTAACATGTTTGAACGTACTTTTTTTTTTTTTTTTTAATCCTGGATCATTTTACTGATACAGTTTAGAGATGCTGCACAGTGTCACAGTGAGTGTGTGGTGTAACCTGTTAGAAGGGAGTATGGCCAAGAATGAGCAACTGGCTGCATGCAGAAGATGCTCTTACACCACTTGGCAAAATTGGTAGTGTGGGACTTTACAGTTTGGACTGTAGTTCAACAGGTATTTCAAGCTGGCATGTATGGGCCAAAAGAAGTAAATCCAGATATTCATTCCTGTCCTTACTCTGATTTAATCTGTGTCTTATCATATGTGTTTTTTGGACAGGCCTGTCTGCTGATCTAGTTTCCCATCTCTCGGACCAAAGAGTTAAGCTGTCTTATTGGCAGGAATGATAGGTGAGGGAGGGCAGAACTCTTCTTAGCAGCATCCAGGCATTAATCAGATGGCAGCCTTAGCCAGCCTTTCTTTGATTGTCCCTAACTTAGAGTGCATAGAGGAGTATTCTTTAATTCATTAGAATAATCAGAACAACTCAGTGGTGAAATTGTGTCCTTGCACCATTGAGGAAGACATTTGGCTTAGTTCTCAATTTTTGTTTGTGTATTTTGGTTTTGTGGGTTTTTGTGTGTGTTTGTTTCCCCTTTGGTGTCTTTGGAAATTACCAATTTTCAATTATTTACTCCTGTAACTTGGAGATAGAGCTCCTGTCTTCCCATAGTAAAGAGTGGGTGTTCTTGGTAACAGTGAAAACTGAAAATATAAAAAGCACTATTCTCTAAGAATGTTGGGATCTGCCTGCACAAAAAAAAAATGCCTGTGTTCCCATCAACGCTGGCTTTGTTGGGACCATTGGGTACGTTTGCTCTCCTCACCTAGCTTTCTGTTTTGCCCTAATGCTACCTGAGTTAGTAGTAGCAGAGAGCACTTCCATAGTTGGAAACCAAGCATTTTAATGACATTTTTACTTCTGCAGAGTTTTGTTCCTCTCGAGCAGAGTTAAGAAGAGGTGTTGGTGCTCTATTTGTAGTGGGAAAGCATCCTTTATCTCTGCTGCATTGTTTCTTCCTTATCCTACCTGCATCCTCTTGGAGACATTTTACTTTTTTCTTCCGTTGAAACTGCATTTGGCTTGTCTGTGAAGCTCTCCATTCTGGCTGTTGTGGCAGAGCAATGCTCCTGTTAACCCCAGCTGGAATTGTTACCGGGTTGTAAGAGATCGGTGTGTCTAAGGCATTGTACCTGTTATGCCTTTGATACCTGCCTTGTACTTGTGGACCTGTTGTCATCATCTCAGAGATCTTATGTGCTGTGGCACCAGTTAGTTGAAACAACAAAATGTTCTTTTCTAGTTTATTGTGGGTTTATCACAATTAGATCCTCTGGGAGGGAATTATACTTTTTCTTTCAGGCATTCAGAGTATTTTTCTTTGTCAGAGGTGGCTATTTTCAGGAATCAGTTGTTGTTGAAAATGGTTGTCTAAATTTAATCTCTAAGTACATATTTTATTTTATTTTTTTCAGAAGTACTTTGTGATAGTTTTGCTTTGCAGATCTGATCAGTATTATTTAGATACAGATTTCAGAACGTAATCTTTGAGGTTTTAAAAGCTGTGGCTCTGTATGTAGACTTGCACGAGTCGATCAGCTTCATCTCACTTGCAGAACTGGCATCAGCTTTGAAAGGTCAGAGAAATAATATTATTAGGGATTGGATTTCTTCTATCATATTCTTTGAATCTGCCTTTTATTTTATGGCAGCAGTAAAATGGTTAAGCAAATATTGAGACAAGAATTTACCTACTACCTAGCTGAATTATCACATTTGGTATTCAGGGGAAAATGAACAATTTCAAATGTACTGTGCTCACTGCTCCCATGGCTGATCTCTATTTTTTCAAAATGCAGCTGATTACTTCACTGTCTGAACTGTCTGTCTAATTTTAAATTACAATGCTATTTTTTTTAAATCTGAGCCTTTAGAAGCTGCTGTTGCTTCTTTACTCTGCTATAGGTAGAAGATGTCCTATGCAAAAAACTGACTACAGGGAAGACAGACTTGGAAGGGAAAATAAAAGCCAAGCTATTTGTGGGACTTTAAAAATGTCCCATCAAATATACATGTATTTTACCTTATATGGCTCAATATTTGACCTCTTTTCAGTGAGAATATCAAAACCTTGATCTACAATGATGGAATTTCCTCCTTCGGAAAAAAATATATTCTGGCTGGTTTTGGGTATCTAGGAATACCTTGGGCCTAACTTGGTTTCTGTCTTTTCTGTCTTGTCTGGAAGAGCATAAAGATCACAGCAGTTAATTTTTAAGAATTGAGGAATTTAATAAAATGCATTTTATGAATCTGCTGATTTTGTTTATAACTGGGCTGTTTCTATTCTTATTTTCTCTTATATTCTTTGAAAATGCAATGTGTGTTAACCAGTTGCTCTATTTAGCTTGAATCTTTAAGCAACGATGGAGACTTTGATCAGGAAACGTTTTGGCTAATTTCCCCCCAGTTGCTTATTAATACAAGGGGATATTAATGGTCTTCTTTATATTTAATTTTTTTAAGTAGTGTTTGTCTTTTCAGAACTTTACTGTCTTGACATTTCCCCCGAAAGAATTAGAAAATTGAATGTTCTACTCTTGATAGATGTATGGAGGTATTTAAATTCTAAAAATGATATATTATATAATATTTCATTATAATAGTGCTTAATGGAAAAGATTAACATATTATATACTTAATAAATATTTAAGCAGGGGTTGGTTTGTTATTTTTGTTTGAGGTTTTACTTTTTGTGAAGACTATATGTACATGTATATATATGTGTGTGTATTTGTGTGCATGTGTATATATATATATATATATATATATATACACACACGCACACCATGTATATACAAAAAAAACCCCAAGCCAAAAGCCTCAGGTTTTTTTTTATGAAATCAGTGCAGGTGTAATTTTGGATAAGTATTTTTAAAAATCCAACCACTAATCAGATTTATTCTGTACTTTACTTGTGGTTTTGGCAGAATTCATTGCTTTTTAAATTAGTGGTATGCTTTTTTTTTTTCTTGTTGAGGATCATGCTCGTGGTAAAAAAAAAAAAATAAAAATGAAGGGGTGTAGTAGGAAGAATACCTGATTTCTTAAAGCACTTATTATGGAGAATTAATTTTACTTGCAAAGTTCATTCACATTGGTTTGGCAGTGAGCACTGTTCTATCCACTGAAAACAGATCAAAGAACTAGCTGTAAACAAAGGTGAATGATAAGATGCTGGAGGAGCTAAATGAAGAAACAATGGTTAGAAGGGTGTTGCAGGAGTTGGTGTTGAATTAACCAACATGTAATCTTCATTAATTAAACCAATAAATAAAGAGCATTTTAATTATGTTTATGAACTGGCATGAAGTTCAGAGCTGCTCTGAAGACAATTAGAAGACCTAGGATGTATGGGGAAACAATTTATTGAATTAAATTTAGTCTAATGCAGAGTTCTACTCAAAGGGAAGTGAAAGGAAGAAAAAATTTAGGAAAACTGCAGTAAACACTGAAAAAGGCTTAGGACTTGACATATATTCTTGCACTGTGGTTTTGTAGCAAGCTTTTATTGCATTTTGGTTGGTGAAATAAGTTGTTGGAGGAATGACCAAAGCATTACATCACAGAAATTGCAGCTAGAATTGTGAGCCAGGAAAGTATCTGCAGGCAAATCCCATTGCAGGCAGCGTATCAAGATGTGGCTGAACAAAATAGCTTGCAAAGAAGGGAGGATACACTGTAGAGAATGCTCAAGTGCTAGGACAGTTAATACTTTCTGCCTAACTTCTTAATGTGGTAGTTAGAATGAAACTGACATCTGCTTTCTTTTTTTCTTTATTTTTTTTCCATGTGGGTTTGAAAGGACTAATTCCTGTCCCATCAGAGCCGAAGTGTTGAGTGTCAGCTAGTAATAAGATCCTTCAGAGAATGAAATATCTATTTCATTTTATAAGCAACCTTCTGTACTGTTACTTCTCACGTACTTGTATTTTTATTCTTCATGCTTTTTAATGTCCTCTTTTATAACAGTACAATCCATTAATTTCAGTACAAACAGAATATTTATCTGGAAGCTGGTCACTGCAAGTTCAAACATGTACCTTTGGATCTCTCAAGCAGACATCAATAACTTCACTGTTTTGTGTTACTTTACTCCTATTACATCCTGCTTATATTGCAGGGTTTTGATTAGAAATATTGAAACTTTTTGTCTCTTTTGTGGTGCATCTCTACCAGGTAACCAAGCCTTAAGAACAATTAAGCAAATTTCCTTTTTTTTTTTTTTTTTTTTATGTATTCTGTTAAATGTTTCCTTAAAACAGTTATCTAATTTTCTGTTTTCAACTTAACAGTCCTGTAATGGTGTTGGCATTGCAGACACCACATTATTGTCCTGGTGTGTGCAAGCACAGATTCTTACGTATACTTCACAACTCATGAAACACAAGAATTGTGTATACCAACAAGCTCAATTTTAATGTTACTTTGATTTTTTTTTTTTTTATGTTCTCTGTCATCTATTAATATTCTCTTGTTTTTTCCAGTCCTCTCAAAGTAGTTTTCTAAGTTGTCCCTTAAAAAGGGTGGGGTAAAAACAAATTTTAAAAAAAGTAGGTTGCTGATATACACAGGGAGTCTTGCATGCAACCTTCCAGGTTAATCTTGTGGTATAAAAATTATGCAACACTGACAGAGAGTACAAAGCTTCGCTACAGCTTAATTTACAATCTTATTGCCAGTATGTAGTGCCAATTGAGCTATGACACAATGTGTGGTCATATGAGCCTAAAACTGGCTATTAGTTTAAATGTCAAAAGCATATTTAGAGTTAGACAGTCATCTTATTTCTTCCTGTGTATCTCTGTGATTGGAAAAAAAAAATCACTATTAGCTGTGTCCTTATTTGCTTTTTTATTTTATCTGTCTTGTCTTTGGTAGGCATCTGTCCAGTATCAGGCACAGCAGGCCTATAGGGACTACTTTATGAGTATAATACAGGCGTATGATGGAGTACAGCTGAAGAATTACTGAGGTTGGAGTACTGCCCTTGTCAAGTGATTCAGTGCTTGCTTTCATCTTTGATTTTGCTGCGCAAAACTTGCAGTGTGGACAGTCCCGTTCCTGACTAGTTTACGATGTAAGGCACAGTATCCAGGGTGCATTTTAATGTGACTGGGGTGTCATGTGAAATATGGTGAGCCATAGCATTACGTCATGTGGAAAAACGTGCCAAGGGGATGGGTTATATAGTATGTTTGGTTGCTTTGAAGCCAGAGTTGCTTCAGTAGTTTGTCACCAGGACAAAAGAGGGGGGAAGGGCTCCTGTGGAAGAGTTAGGGACAAGGACTTTAAGGTTTTGTTGGTATCTACAGAAAAGTCCTGTGACTTCAAGATACTAGTGCAGACAGTTGCTGTGTGTGGTGTGCCAGGTTCTTTGGGAACTGTGCTTGGCTTAAATCCATTTGTGTACAAATCTCTCTGGTCCCAAGGGAGGGGAGAAAGTGCTGCAAAAGCTAGTGTGAAGATCCACATCAGCCAGGGCTCACTGGAATGTCTAAGCAGAACTCACAGAGGGGAAAATGAAATTTTGGTTCCTCTTTTAATAAATATACTGTAGCCGTATCTGACATACTCTTTTTTGTGTGTATGTCTATCAGCTTAAAGACTCCCAGGCTGCTGCAACTGCCCTGTGCCACTTCATTCTTGTCTGTTATACTGGCTCAATTGTTTGTGCAGCTGTGCAGTAAAATTATTCTGCTGGAGCAGGGAAGACTATATATTTATAATTTGTAGATACATTTATAATATTTATAAATTTGTTTAAGCAGCAGGCTATTTTTCAGCTGAATCAATTACCTTATTCATGACATGGCCTCCCACACAGCTCTGCCAGCCTACTGGGGAGCCAAGGCACTGGGAGGATGAGTGCAGCCTCCAAGTGCCTGGACTTGTGGTGATTGCTGAGGGCAGGGAGCAGGTCTGAAATGGAAATGGGAGTGTGTCAAAACCCCTTGCTACTTACTCACACTTCGGAGATTTTAGCTGTGTCCCTCCATGGAGAAAGTTTTGTGGCCTTCAGGATTACTGCTGGGTTTTCTAACTTGAGGGGGATTGCTGGGCTAATTAGCAAGCTTAATTGAACTATGCTCTGTAATACACTCTGTATACAGTGGTTGTGGTTGCATTAAGCGTATTTTAATATATTTGTCCCCCTGAGGTTAGCTTCATGAGCAGTTTTTAAAATCTGTTGTCAAGCAATAATATTGGCATCTAAAATCAGGCTGCCATGTCCAACAGAAATCTAGGAGACTTGTCTTTCATTAGTGCTGAAGAGAATGGGGTAAATTCCTATGTGTTAACTGTGCAGTGTTGCAGGATGAGAGTTTGCTCCGTTGGCATGTGGCAGCGCCATCTCGTGATGATTTAGCCCGGTTCAAAGCTCTGTGGTTCCTAAAAGTGAAGCAGGGTGAAACAGCCCGATTGTGGAGTGTCAGTCAGCTTCGTTTAGTTTATGGTGAGTTTCTTAGCTTGGCTTCTGAAGGAAATGAATCATGCTGTCATTCTGTCCCTGCCCTTGTGAATCTTGAGCTTCTTGGCCACTGTGAGGAAAAGATTATAAAATCTGAGAGCACTTCTATATTAATAGGTGCCTAGGAGAGGAAGGATGCTATTCTAGTGCCCTCCTAGGGAAAGGGTGCAGTGCAAGTTTGTTATACTTGAGAAAATCCATATAGGAGAAATAGATGTTATGAATTCACGGAGTACAGAGAAGTTATACCCAGAGCTTGTACTGTATTGTGAGCTGAAGTGGGAAGTTGTAGGAAACAAGACTTAGTTGCTGATAGTGATCACAGAACTACTTGTTTTTGTTTTCCTTACGACTTCTGATGCTCCCAGCATCACAGCCTCAAGCTGTAGCAATTCTTCAGTAACCAAACTGAAAGGCTTTTAGGAATGCAAACCTGACACAATCCTGCAGGCAGCTGGTGAGGCTGCAGTCGCGTAGGGAACGGTCAGGCTCCATTTTGGATGCCTGACTCTGTTGCTATTCTGAGTTGCTCTACGCTGCGCAGTGCTGCTTAACTTCCTGCTGTTTTCTAGCTACTTAGATGATCAGTCCTCTGCTTTTTTTTTAAAACCAGCTGCTTTTGTGGCATGTGTCCTTTCTATCAGGATACCACACAGTAACAAAGACACGTTTTATTCTCGGGGTGGGGGGTGTCTTTCTCTAAGTATGTTAGAGCCCAAAGCCAGGAGAAAGCAGTGGTCAACTGCTGCAAACCAACCGGGCTTTTTCTCTGCTCCAAACCATAACTGCGTAACTCCGAGTTGTTCCGTGTCAAAATCTGTGCGGAGTTTGGGTTAGGATTGGAATGGAAAGACAAAGGAAAAAATAACTAGCCTGTTCCTATACTGATTGAAAAACAAAATAGGAACCAAATTGCATTATGTACTGCCTGTTAAATGCCTTTTTTAAACACATGCCATTCTCGTAGTTCTCTTCTAACTGCTGCTGCTCACCAGTTTTTTTTTCGCTGAATTGCTTGCTCCTAGGTGGAAACAAACAATTTTTATTTTTTTTATTTTTGTTCTCACTCTCCTGTGGCTTAACTGAGGTTTCTACAGTACCTCTGGCAGACCAGCATTAGAATGGTCAGGTTGATACTTTGTTCTTGTGAAGAAACATGTTTGTCCTGAGCTTTCCTGTTAATGTCTTGCTGTTCTACTGATTTTTGTTATTCTGATGGAGTAGATGAAATGAGAGAAAGATACTTGTTAAAAGCTTAGAGCTGAGTGAGCCTGAGGCACAAAAGAAGTAAATGAAGTAAAGAAATCACTCATTTCAGTAATGCTGTGCTTTTTTGGCTCATCTAATGATTTCTCAGTACTAGTTAAGTTCATGTTTGGGAAGAAATGTGTTAAATTTCTTAGGGATTTCAAAAGTCCTAGTAGAGCAAGCCTCAGATTTCCAGTTCATACTGTTGTGCTACCAGCTGCTGATTAGATGGAGCTCCCACTGGAACCTGTGGATGGTTTAGTTAATTGGCTAGAGGGACCACTGAGGGATGCTGCGTAATATGGGATTTATGCACCTGGTGATGATCAGTCCTTGTGTTCTTGCTTGGAAAATCTAGAATGACTTTGGTACAATGCTGCTTGTAAATAATAAATTAAATTTGCTGCAATGTTTAGAAGGAAGAATCTTCACTATAATCTTTGTTTTGCTCTTGCCTGGATGCTTTTAAGTCTGCAATAAAAACACTGACTTAATATTTTCTTTCAGTCTCCAGAGGGTGCTGAAGGCAAGGATGCAGCAAAAGTAACTAAACAAGAGGCAAGTATAGTTTTTATTTTTATTCTTTTTTAATGTATTGTGGCATGTGATTATTTGACTGGAGATCTGCAGTCTTGCATCTCAGAAAACTATGCATTGCTCTGGCCCTTCTAGTGAGGGGATTTCAGTAGGAGTAATGACAGTGAACCACATTTGTAGCTTATCTGACATAATTTGGTTTTGGTGCACTGAGGATTCAGACAACTTATTAGTATACAAAACAAATTTCAGAAACACTTAAGGCTTTGATAGACAAGCTCTGGTGGATCTTGTGGCAAAAGTGTAGGATGCTGCTGCCTGGAACTGCTGCACTGTCTCTGGTGGATTGGCAGAAGAGGGTTAATGCATGCACCTCAGCCAGTCTACTTCAAAACTATTCTTAGCGTAAGTGTCTGATGGAAGGGTGCCTTGAATTAAGATACCAGGCTCTAAACTGGAGCAGCTGACACATTTGTCTGTTTTCTTTGTCTGAATTTCTTTTAAGGGCACAGTAACTTCGGTCAGAGAAGGCAAGGAGACAGCTGGTGGTGCTTTGGCCTCTACAGCAAAGTTTGCTAGTTTGTTTGCCACAGCCCTTAATGTGTATTTAAAAAACAGGTAGAGAATTATGAGGATTAATTTTCTTAGGTTGTCATCTTTTCTGGAAGACAAAGTTAAATCAGGACTTTGAAAATAATAGGTGAATATTCAAATGAGTTACCAATTAATTCCTCGTCTTGTAAATCTGAGCACATTTAAACAGGAAAGGAAAAAGAGTCTAATGAACTTTTACACTTTCTGAATTGTGAAGTTGTTTGTTGCTCAGTCTGGCAGAAAAGGATGGCACAGTGGAAATGTTAAAAAAATTCAGACAATAGTAAAGTTTACAGTAAGCTGCTGGGAAAAAAAAAAAGATAAATCTGAGAGGAATAGAATTTGATACCTTGATATCTTCCTATGGAATTTCCTAGAAGACAAATCAGTTCATTTTTCATAAAGTATGAAAAGGCTGACTAAATCATAGTAAAAATATAATCTCCTTTGCTCTAAATGAATGTTTTTCTCTGTCCAAGTTTAAATATTATTTCTTCAAGAGCCAAAAAAGTAAAAGATCCTTCCCCAAGAAATTTGAGACTAGATTGCTGGAATAAATACATGGGCTCTCTAGGGAGAGACCTCTGACTCTGAAATGTGGGAGCTCTTAGGGTAGTCTTCAGTCAAGGCGAGATAATAGTGGCTGTTGATGCTGCAGAAAAAAAATATATTAAGACAGTCTCGGTATAGATACACCTGTAGTTCTTAGTGTGTGAATGAGGAAAATAGACGTAGGATTAGATTAGAAACTGTGTTAGCTCCTGGAATAGGTAGAATTTATGTAGGAAGGGTGGCTGTAGTCTGAACCAAGAGAGACCTGTGTGGATGGCACCGAGGAGATCTTCTGAATTATTTTAAACAAAACATCTGAGGGGGGAGACTGGCAAGTTCTTGAGAGCATGTAGACTGAAGTCAGAACTCCCTGTTGGTGCATGGAGCAGGGGCCAGCACAGAAGCCATAAAAGTTTGCATCTGAAAAGATAAAGAGTGTTCTTGAGAAATAAAGCCCTGATCAATTCATGCTTCTGAAGACAGGCAATCAAGCCAAAATAAAAAAGCTGCAAATCTAAATTTAGGCAACTTTGGACAATCTGGCTTTAAATGAGGACATGGTTGTAACGGGTAACTCAGAAACTTGTTGAGACGCTGTGACACCAAGGCACAAATTAGGGTTAAGAACCAAGTTGTATTAGTGGTAGAATGCCTTTCTGTCACATCTTTAATATTTCTTTAATATTTCTCTAGATTAATTGTATCAATAAGTACAGCAGAATCCTCTGTGGATTGCCAAGCCATGTGTAAATGGGAAGCGTATAATCTAGAAGTCATGCCAGGTATCATCTGATCACAATAATAAAAGTGGCAATGGGTTGTTAAGGCAGAACAGAGAAGCTCTGAGGACAGAAATAGTGTTGGCTGAGATTTCAGTTACCCTTCAGAGATTTGGTAAAAGGCATGGGATAGCATTACAAAGACAAAAAAGATAAAACTGTAAATGCTTGCTTCCTGGAGGAACAAGTGCAAGGACCAGTAAAAAGGATAATCAGGTCTTTATTTTGATGCTCAGTAGTATGTAGGAGCTAGCTAAAAAGACAGTTGTCAGGGAACTGTTCTGTAATTGTGATCATAATATATGAAGTTCATCATCCTTGCAGGGATGCAAGCACAAATAAACTCCACCATGGTAAGATTTGATATCAAGAAAGGGAATTTTGTTAAAAATTAGAGCCTATTAAAAGGAACGCCTAAAAAGTTTAATGGTTTCAGGCAGCAGAAAGACTTTGTGCAGAAATGCCTATTATTTTTCAAAAGCCCTCACTTCCTCCCACTTCCTCCCCCCAAACCAACCAACCAAAATACACAAAATATACTTAATAATAAGGGAAATTTATTATTTTTAGAGGTTTTTTTGTATAGATGGAAAAATAATGAGGAAAGGAGGAAACCCTCCAGCATAGCAAATGTGAGGCTGAAGAACAGTGATGAAATTTCTGCTATGGAGAACTCCTGGGGAGGTTCTCACAGCGGAGCCTTTTC
The DNA here is from genome assembly GCF_036013475.1 of Columba livia. Lineage (NCBI taxonomy): Eukaryota > Metazoa > Chordata > Aves > Columbiformes > Columbidae > Columba > Columba livia. The sequence goes on along the minus strand of NC_088604.1, from coordinate 34,825,132 downwards.
TCATGGGTGTAGAGTAGACTAGACAGTATTCACCAGCAATTGCTAAACTGGTAAGTGCAATTTACTTGCTTGCATTGGCCTCATTACCAGAGTAACTGAAGGTGATTAAATGCTCCCAGGACTTTTGATAAGAGATTCTGGAAAACACAGGCTGAGAGCCCAACTTGCAAAACTAGTTTTTTAAAAAAAAAAAAGTATATGTGGACAAGTGTATACTGGGAGAAGTCATACTTCAGGCAGTAGAGTCCTTTGTTAAAGGCAAGAGATATAAGGATGATAGTATGCCAGCTGTTTTAGTTTACTTGCATGTAAAGAATGCTTTTTGATAAGGCTTCCCAAGGAGGTTCTGAAAGAAACAAAGCTAGCATGGATTAAAGGGAAGATCTTCCTAAGAATTGGTAACAGATAAAGATCTGAGAAGAGGGTAGGGAAGTAGTAGTTAATTTTCATAACGGAGGAGAATTATCAGTGGAGTATTGGAAGAATTAGCGTTTGGGCTTGTGCTGCTGAATATATTAATTAAAGATGTAGGGGAAGAGGTACTGGAGAAATGACAAAGTTTGCAAAAAGGTTATCAGGATAGTCAGAGAGACTGAGAAGGCTGTTACGTCAGTGGTAACTGGTAACTAGGTGAAAAGATATCAATAGAAATTAAATATGGAGAAATGCAAATTTATACACAAAGAGGAGGGGAAGACTCAGTGATGGTCACAAAATCAGCTGTTAATCAGGGGAGAGCCTGTGACATCACAGTGAATACAGTTACTAGAAAGCGTCATTTCTTCTAAACATAAGGCAAGTAGAATGTAAGAAAAACTACTAGAGGACAGAGTGTGAAACGTCAGCGTATCCCAAGATGAATTTGTTGTGCTCCCAGATGTGGGACTACCAAATGAACTTCTCCTGACCCTTTCTTAAAAAGGCCATGACAGAATGAAGAGGGTACCAAGTACAGCGGGACAAACCGAGCATGCAGAACATCTTACAAACAAAACCCCAACAACCCAGATTTTCTGGAACTCTTGACTTTTTGTTTAACAGAAGCATGATAAAGTCATCAGTAACACAGAGAAGGGCAGTGAGGGAATGATTACTCATGTAACCCGAAAACAACAGGAATCCAGTGAAAGCAAGATGAAAGAAGCCTGAAGGAAATATGACAGAGGGGGAAGGTTTTGCTTTTTGTTTTCACTGCACTACGTAATCCTATTACAAAACTCAATGCATCATCACAGGATGTTATGGAAACTGAAAGTGTAAATGGTTTCACTAGGTTATTAGATGAATTTATGGAGAAATTCCAAATTATGGAGGAAATGACCCTCGGGGACAATTAAACACATGATGTGGATATAATATCCAGATCGGAAACTTCGCAACTGTAGATTGCCAGAAGCCAGCGCCGTGGGAAAGTGCAAAGTGTTGTTTTGTGTCTGCCCTGTTTCATAGACTCTTTCTGTAGGCGTTTGCTAGTGGGCCAGTGTCAAATAGAGGGTTGGGCAAGCTGCTGGTTTTTGGGTGAGTACAGCTGTTCAGAGGGGGACAAGGGTTCCAAAAGCACATTCAAATGTGACCTTTGCTGACTTGACTGCAGTTCCTTCCTTATAATCAGATAACACAAAGTACATACAACCTGTGAATAAGAATTAAAATTACTTACCTTCTCAGGCATTTTTAAAGAATTGAGGGTTTCTGCTGAGTTTCTTATGGTGACACAAGCCTTTAATGAAACCAATAATGAAACAGGAACAGTTGGGGAATATAGGGAAGAATTGTAATTTATTTAAACCAACATACTATCCTTTAAAAAGTAGATACTATCAAAACATTCCAGTGCCCAAGTGCTGAGGCATAGAAATCATCAGTTAAGAAAACAGAATTGTAAACGAAGATGCCTTGAGCTAGGAGTTCTTTGATTACCTGGCCAAGTGAAATGCTTTATTTAACCTGTTGTAAAATAGTGCTAGGCTGTTTAACAAGCAGTTGATATTCGAAATTGCCAAGAAAAGAGAGGTTTATTTTTTTGTTAACAATGCATAAATATTTGATAGTTGAAAATGTCTTCAGGTGTTTTTCGACAAGACTTCTATTTTGCTGGATAGAAACCTGAACTATTCACTATGGCTTTCCACTAAAAATACTAATATGGCTCCAATGAATACAAATTACTGCATTCTTCAGATACTAACAACTGCTTTTTCCTCTTGTAAGACGTGTGGAGCCATGTTTTTTCAGCTCAGCTTAAATGCTTAATATGTAATTAAGATACTTTTAAATTCACTGCTTAAGCTATGTTACATTGGATGTTTGGTGCATTTGAGTTGTCCCTTTATTTTGGCTACAAGCGTGATTCCAGTTTTATGACACAGACCAAGCTTGAAATCTGATAAGCATTCTGTGTAACTGGATCGTGGGTTCATCTGTTTTAATGAATACAAAAATATTTGGAACAAACTAATGTGCTTACATCTATTTGTAAGACTTAACTCATCTTCAGTAATAAATTTATGACAAAGAACAGAGCGAAATAAAATTTAATAAGGAAAGCGTGTTGAAGTGATAAAGGTGGATGAAAGCAGGATATCTGCCTTCTTTCCTTTTGTGAACTGTGGTTAAGTGGAAGAAATAATTTATCTCATCCTGCAGCAGCTGTCTTTGTGCACCTGTACTCTCAGATTGAGTGTGTGGGGAACTGAGGAAGTAGAAGGACTTAGTTTCATATTTTAAAATTTTAGCACTCTGGTATCTGCTAGGGAAGGATGATAACTTTATTCTGCTGTTAATCAGGTGGTATTTTTACCTGTTGTTACAAGCAGCATCTGCTAGATCATAGAAACATAATTCTAGGTTTTATTACCAATTTTCACATCACTTTGTATCTTTAAAGTTTTGATTGTCCAAGATGAGGAAGACATGAATTATGTTTGCCAACAGAGACGTATCTTTGTAGGCATGTATTTTATGCTGTCACTTATGAAATGACTGATACTGTGTTGCTTTGGATGCTGTTTGCTGTAAGCCTGTTTAAAAAGTTGTCTTTTTTCTTGTAGCCCACAAGACGATCAGCAAGATTGTCAGCTGTAAGTATGTACAATGCCTCTTGGTATATACTTTTCTAGGCACATATGGTTTCTTAGGCCAAACAGGTTTGTTAATATTTTTGTTGATTCCATTTTTATTCTTGCTGTGGGATACTTAAGAACTCCAGAGCTAAAGTTATCTGTGTTTTCTTGGTTTCAGGTTGTTCTGACAAAAGATGTATTTCCCTACCTCAGTGCAACACTGTCTGTTACATGCAATATTGACTTCATACTGTTTTGCAGGCCGATGTTAAGTTGTGAAATGCAGCTTCTTCTCTGGGAAGGAGAAAGAGCTGTCCTTCAAGGACTTCATTTGATGCCACTACTAGTATTCCGTTTTAGTTCCTCTTCTCTGTTAGAACATATCTGACTTTTGCTTTTTAATAGGTACTACTCATCCCCGTGTTTTACTCTTAGAATGACCCCCAATTTGCTTTGACTCCCAGATGAGTGAGCTAATGAAAATAGGTGTGTACGGTGATGAGGTGTATTTGTACATTAAGTTTTTTCAGTTTTCTAGATGCATACTAACGAGCAGGAAGTAGGGAAGGTGTGGGGTGGGGGGAAGCTGGGGTGTGGGGGTGGCTGGCTGACTACTGGCAATATGTCTAACACATCATGCAACTAAAAATGTTTTATAGAAACCTGCTCCACCAAAACCTGAACCCAAACCAAGGAAAACCACGAAGGTAAACAGTTTTATTTTTAGTTGTCATCATTGTAGCCAATAGTAAGCAAGTGTACTACTTCTTTGCATTTCAAACAGTTCAATTCACAGTGGTTTTTGAGAGGTATCAGCTACTCTGCCCTCCCCAGAGCTCCATGTCCCCCCTTCTCCCTTGTCGGGGGGGAAAGGGGGCGGCGGAAATAATTATTTTCTTTTAGTTCCACCCCTTCCTGGCCTCGTTACAGGCCCAAACAAAATGTTGTGCCTGTTTGATATGCAGACCATGTTAGTTTGTAGTGAATTCCTAGTCTAAGAAGAATCTTTACCTTTCCTACACCTTTCCTGAAATGTACAGCTTTCACTGGGTAAGCTGCATGTGAGACCTAACAATTTCTACAGTAGGATTTAAGATTGCTCTGTGCCATCCTGTTTCCTTGTCTGGAGGGGGAGTACTTCATTTCATAGTGAGGAACTCTTATCTGTTCTTGAAGCCTGGCTGTTGCTGAGAATGCACAATTATAATTAAAGGTGAAATTAAATATATTTAAATTGAATGGTTTGGCTTTTCTAGGCCAGTTACAGTCAAATTAAAATCTTATTAGTATCTGAAATACCTTTTCAGGATTTCTGCATATAAATCATGTACTTCAGAAACTGTAGATTTATTTGTGCCCAAGGGGAATGTTAAGTAAGAGCAATTGCTTTATCGGAAAAAAACATACTGCTGAAGCTGAGTCTAGCACTGCTCACACTTAGATTTTTCAAGTCCTTTTATTGGTATCTCACTTGGGCAAGAATCAGGATACAAAGTCTGCGTGTGGAAGTAAAACTCTGTGACTTTGAATACTTTATGGTTTACCAAATGAAATTACCAATAAAGTCTTGCTGAGTCCATCCTGCTCCCCTCATAGAAAGAGTATTAATAAAGGAGGGAATATGGTGCTTCTGTGGCTTCGTGTACGTGCTGTGAAATGAGCTGGGTGTTACGGAGTCAGCCTAAGCTGCATGAGGCATGTTTGAAGATCATTTCAGGCAATTCGAATCCTTTATGACATTATTGTAAGTGACTTTTTAATATGGTAATCTGCTTTTTTCCCAGACTCTTAACTGGATCATATTTTTAAGAGCACATTAATCTTGCTGTCCTAAACAGAAAACAGCAATGTATACTCTGAACCTACTAGTAAACAACCCAAGATGGTACAGATAATTTTTAGTGCTAAAAGCTTTCAAATTACGGATTTACTCAATCAAGTCCTTAGCTTGTTCTTTTGTAGGTGTAGAGTTGATACTATACTCACGCTGCCAAAAGCTTCTCAGTTACCCACCACAGCTGCTGTGTAACGCTGAAGCTGAAGGGTGGAAGGAGTAACCCAGGCTGCCCTGGACCTGGGGTTCCTGGCACTCCCTCGTCACTGCCCTGCTCCTGCGTGGGGATCGCTGGGGAAAGGTAGTTGATGAAGGGGGACTGGCCTTAATGTCCCTCTTCACAGCTACTGTTGCCACGTTGCATGGAGAAGTTGGAGCAAATGATCACGTGGAAGATCTCCACAGTGTTTTTCAGAGTTACTTTAAATACTAATGTAAAATATTCAATGAAATACCATTTTAATTTTTATCTCATTACACTTTAAATCCTCTACTTGCTTTAGATCACAAATATGTATATAGAGGAAAGATTAAAAAAAAAAAAAAACAGCATATGAATTGTTGGTTTAAGAGCAAATCTCTAAATGAAACTGTAGCTGTTAGAATAGTTCCTTTTGATAAATTCTCTGTTTTGTGTTGCTGCAGATGGATTTTTATCAGTGTTTGGCTCCCCAGTGTGTTGGTTGGTTCTTTCATTGACATGGAATGAACATCACAGATGTTATCAAACTGACAAAAGGGCAGCCAACAAAAATGCTTAAGTTTTTAAACCTAATTTAATATTTCATGTTAATTGAGTGGGTAGCACTGCTACACAAGCAGTGTGGCGTTTGTGTTTGGCTGAATTAAGCTTTCAATATACTGTAATTGTATTTGTTCATACAGATACCTTGTATATACGTCTGTATATATAGCTCAGCTCTGCGAAAGTAGTTTAAGGGGGTTTTGTATCCCAGTAAATTAGCAGAAATAATAAAGAAACAGACATCAGCCTTTTGTAGAAATGTTGAGTGTCTCGCTATAACTTTTGTGGATGTACATTTTCCAGGTAGTCTTTAGCTGGTTTTCTGTTTCAGTCCAGCACATGCAGCTTGCCAAGAGTTTCTTTTTAGTTCATATGAAGGTCTTTTTCTAAAGATGTAGGTTGCTGGCTACTCACACTATGTCTATGCCCATGTTTTTAATCTTCTGTCAGAAGGAACCTGGAGCAAAGGCCAACAAAGGTGCTAAAGGGAAGAAGGATGAAAAACAAGAAGCTGCAAAGGAAGGTACTACACCATCTGAAAATGGTGAAAATAAAGCTGAAGAGGTACTTTCCACACATAACTCCTGCTGATTGAATCAGTGCTTTTTTAATTATTCAGCCTTTCAGACATTGATAGCATGTTCATAATGTTTCTTTTTATTGCCCATAATGTTATTGCAGATTCGCATCTCTCGCTCAGCTGTTAGTGTTTCAACATCCAGAGGTGCCCCACCCAGCACACTGTCAGTAAAAGGGCAGATTGAAACAGTGAAAGTTGAGGGTACGGTAGAGCATTCAGCATGTGTGCAGTGAATAGGAACAGGTAGTAGTGTGGTGCTTTTCAGTGTGAACAATGGAAGCTGACAGGTAAGGCTTGTGTTGCTTTTGAAAAGCTGGGACCAGTAATTGAAGAAAAGTGTGTGAATGTACCTGTTCTGTTTGTGTAAATGTGACATGGACATAGGTTTGAAAGGGAGCTGTTGCAAACAAGAAATCAAAGAGTAAGGGTAGTTTGGGTATTTAGGTATGTAGTGGCAGTTTACTATAGTAATTAATTTCTTTTTTTTCTTCTCCACAGGCTCAGAAAACTGAATCTGTAGGTGACAAGAATGAATGAAATATCATGAAAATTTTGGGTTGATTTTATGTACCTCTTGGGCAACTTTTAAAAGATATTTTTATCAAGTATTTTGTAAATGCTAATTTTTTTAGGACTATGATAGTTGACATATTAAACTGTATATGAACATTTCCCTTCTCATAACAGTGCTTTTAGAAATTCCCATTGTTGCCAAGTAATATAAATATGAACTTAATATTGCAAGGTATGTGTAAAATTGGATCAGCATTCCATACACTTGCTTTAAGAAATTAAGTCTTGTGCATATGGTGATGTTTTTACTGTGCGTATTTGAATTTTTCATGCAGTTTTTCTAGAGCAATAATCAGTGGTGCTTTTGTACTTAGGGTTTATGTGATTTTAATGAAACATGGATAGATGTGGCCACCTGCTGACTATTTTGGGTTCTTTTAATGGATTAAAATAAAAGGTCTCCTTGCCTGCAAAACTACAGCCTCCTAATATTTTCTCTAAATCTGAGGAATGCTTTACTCGTATTTTCAACTGTTACAAGGAAGACTAAATGATTTGCATGCAGTCTCTTTGCTTTTCTGTTGGTGTCTGATTAAAAATACCCATACAGGAGTAGCAGGCTGGGATTTTCAGTGGTCCACAACTTAAGGGACTTAGAAATACATTCTTCAGATAGACTCTCACGGGGTGAGTAGAGTTGCCATACTCTATCAGGATCTTGCGTCTGTAATCAGCTATCAGTATGGAATTAATTGCTTGATTGGTAGAGACATGCAGTAACCATTAAAAGCAGCTTTGTTTTTTTCCCCCATTCCTTTTTCTTTGACTAGAGAAGACTTGCATTGTACTCCGTGGAAAGCTTGCTTTCTATCTGCAGCCTCAAATTTAATATAAATAGTAATTGCTGTTCTGCTTCAGCTGAGGACAGTTGTTAATACAATGAAATAGCTGTTAAACAGCGCTATATATTTGGTACCTGGTAGAAATGGAACAATGAAAGTTATTTTTGAGGTAATTGTGATATGGTGGATTAGCTAATGTTTTTTCTTTTTTATTCCTTTTTTTTTTTTTTAAACATCCATGTTTCAACTCTACAGCTCATTCTAAGCACCTTTTATAATTTTTCTCCTTCTCTTTTCTCTAGGGGCCCTGGTATTTCTATTGTTACTTCTGGGATGGGAGGGATGAGAGAAAAGATGTTCCCTGTTCTTCAGTAACATTGATTTGTATTACTCAAGTGGTGGCCATTATGGCTGAGGGTATCTTTTGCTTGTTGAAGTCAATTAATAAATGACTGTTGCCTGACCTAGTGTTCTATTTATTCTTTGAGGTTAAAGCAGAAAAGCCAAGCCTCTCTATACTTAAAAATTGAAGATGGATTACCAAAACACTCTATATGCTAGCTAGAATTGTAGTTAAGACCTGCACGGAGATAAATAAATGCCACTGCTGCTCTAGCAATAGTCTTGCTACAGCCAAATAAGAGAAGGCTGTTCTCTGCATTGTTAACTTAATTTTGGGAGAAAATTTAAACTAAGTGATGGAAGACAGAAGGTTGTGTCAAAACTTGTAGCCTAAAGAGAAGGCAAGTCTGTATAGTTGCTCAGTGATAGGTACTTGGTATTCCTGCACTGTGCTTCTGATTTGCTTTCTGATGGATGGACTGTGTTGAAAGTCTGATTTAGACACTTACAGTCATGGGAAGTTCAACCATCTGAACTTTTTCACAGAATCATCAAAGTGCGGTTTCCGAGCATCTCTCGATTTATGGGTTTATCGTTCCTGTGAGGAGGGGTTTTGCCTACTCTATTTGATGTGGATAACTGAGAGATTAGTTGCCTAATCCCACCTAGACAGTTGGAGTTCTTGAAGTGACCCTCTTTTAACTTAGGCATGAGCATCACGAGACGTTGATACGTCTCTGGACAGGCTTATTTTAGGAGAGCTCCTTTTACTAAATGCCTAAAGGGTAGGCAGAAGTTGGGTCCTCGAACTAACCACACACTATCCTAACATAGTGATTTTGGCACAAAATTCTTCTCTTGGCTTGACCAGGTGATGAGATTCAGCTCAGTGTCGGAGTTCTGTTAGAAGCATTTAACAACAGAAAATCCACTTAGGTGAAATTTTTAATGAAATACACTATCCTGCTGATTCACTCAACTTGTCTCTTTTTTCAAAAGTGCTTTGGAAATGTGATGCTTCCCTGAATTTTCCTCTATGCGTCAACTTTGCAGAGAAATTTTCAAAGCACTGTGTCAAGTTCTGGAACACATTTTTAAAAATGAGAATGGTCGCACGTTCAAACATACGTAGCTACAGTCTCTGTGGGCAGCTGGTGATCTGCAGAGCGCCTTCAGGAAGCAGGTGAGCATTTGAGTGTTGAAGTGGCACTTGGAAGCGCCAGGTGCTGCACCCTGGCCATGAAGAAACTTGCATCATCAGTGTTTAATGACTGGCTGCTTCACTCTGGAACAGAAGGTTTGGAGGGATCCCTGAAAGTGCCATTTGTCCTTTGTGGAACGGAACACATGAGTAGTTCAAAGGTAACATAAAAAAAAAAAAGGTGGTGGTTTTGTTTTTTGTTTTTGTATTGGGAAGGATGGGCTGTTTTTAAGGTCAAAGAAGTCAGGTACATCAGAAACAAAACTTAATGAATGATGAAAAATAAGAAATAAAAAGTCACCCTTGAGTAGTTGGAGGTCCACCTTCCCTCAGCTTTATGTAATTTATCTGGGTTGTTGCTTTCTGCTGCTTTCCTGTCCTTGACTGACCTTGGGCTCATTGCGCATGTCAGCACACGGTGACACTTGGTATTTTGTCTCTTCAAGTAGCAGAGGCAGCTTCTTCTGAATGGAGAACTGTGCAGAATGAGACAGGAGCATTTAAGGGGAGTGCTAATGGAAAATTAATCCTTGCAGTGAACAGCAGTGAAAATTAATGTGTTTTGCTACATTTTGCTCAGCTCTCAAATGTTTGAGGGTTATTTAGTCTGTTCATAGCTGCAAGAAGAAAAAAAAAGTAGGGAAGGGGAGAAGGAATAGCAAGAAAATAAAGATCCCTTATTAGAATAAAAAACATTTCTATGTAAGAGGTAAATTTCTAGTGGGATGGGAAGAGGTTTTTTGGGGTGGTTTCTTTTTGTATGTTTAGTTCTGCGATTTTTTTTTTTAATGTAGTCTTAAAATGAGAAAATAAGATCACTTAAATATTCAAGGGAGAACACGGTTTAAAATCAAACTTAGTTCTGCAATCCTAAAATAAACATCATGGTACCATGCCTCAACAGCCACAATGGTGATTACATTTCTACTGAAATTATACAAAATGTATATAACCCTAAAGAGATTATACAACTGACAAACAAGTGGCCATTCTGTATTCTACAAAGGAAGATGTCCTCAAATGATAAAGGGCAAAACAATGTGAAATATGAAGGAGTCTGGCTCTTCTGAATAAATTGCTTTTGACGTGTCTGCCTTGTTGGACCTGTATTTTTACTTGTATCATTGAACCACAGTGTTAGCAACAAAGTAGTTCATATGTAGCTAGCAGAGACTAACAAGTGTTTGAGTGCTACAGCAAAACGCTCTTCCTGTAGCACCTTCCAAGTGGTTACAAATGAGTTCTGGTGAAAAATGACTAGGAGTACATTTCAAATTTGTAGTAGTTTAAATTCATGCTCAGAAAACAAAAGAAACTGGAGTGCATCAGGCCACTGCTTCATTTTACTACTGCATTTAAATTACAGTAGTATAACATGTAGGAATTGTTCTATCACTGTTTTGACTCATTCAGAAACAAATTTCAGCCTTGGAACTCATAAAAACTGAATTCGTATTGGACAATTTCAGGTACTAGGCTGTCTGATGTGAAGCTTCTAATAATGAACAAGTTAATGCAAAGCACTATAATTTAAGATGACAATACAGAGACTGGAAGTAGTGATCTTGTCCAAGTCCTTAGTCCATAATAAAATGCGTCCAGTATAAAATGTTACTATAGTTGCTCACAAAATAAAGGTTGTAGAACAAGAACCTTTGCCTTATCCTGAGACTAAAGCTGGAAGGCCATTCTAGACTTTCTTTAGGAGAATCAGAATAAAATATTCTAAGGATCTAATTTCTTAAAACCTAAACCAAACCCCTCCTAATTTCTGGTAATATTCTGTGTGGAAAGAAGGTGGAAGATGTTCTGAGCTCTTAAAATAACACCAAGGGATAAATAACCATTAGACATTTAGAAATGGATGTGTGTCAATTGCATCTAGAGTAATGGAGAATAAGAAAGGAGCAGCAGGTCTGGAGAATTTTTGCGATTCCGTTCACGGTCATTTTAAAGACGGCTGTGTGTTGTTCTCCAGAGGGAGCAGTGCTTCTGCTGGGCAGCGGTGGCTTGTCCCAGGATGAGCATGGAAGAAATTTCCCTCACGGAGGTGTGAGAGGAGATGCATGGAGGGCCCTGCAGCTGCGGCAAAGCGATGCTGTTCTGTGGAAGACAAGCCGGGGGGACGGGCGCAATGGCAAAAGGGGAAGACACCTGATCTTGCCACCTGGGTGGGTGGGGGTGCAGGAAGACATCTCACACAGCACAGGAGAAAGCAATTTTTCTAGGAATAGGTGCAAGAAAGAAACAGCAAAATTCTTTGTGTGTGTGTAGCCAAGCCTTGAGTATCACTAGATTTTTTTTTTGCTCCCACAGCTTTTTAATCAACAATCCAGTTACTGAGGACACTTATTTTTTTTTTCCCCTCTGGGATATAGTTCTGGTAAATCTTGTAAATTCAGGGGTTTTTCCTACTTCCTTGAAGACATTTTTGTGCTCAGTTACCATGTGTGTATTAGTGCCAAATTTCCATGTGTAGGATAACTACTAGTTGTGTTGCTGAACTTGCGGCAGTTTGCAGGAAGCTTCGCTGCTTCACCTGCCAAGGCAACTAGGAATATGAAGGTTTAAGCTATAAGGTAATTCGAAGAGACAGCAACCAGAACCTGTTTGTTGAAGTTTACCACATCATATTACACAGATTTATAAATGTTTTATACTCGATTTGAAAACAGTTTTTGCGAGTCTCCAGCCAAGCATGGCATTCACGATCAGAGAGTTCAGCAAGCTCAGACTCCCTTCCGAAGCCAGCAGGACAGCATCCTCCATGGCGTGAATCACAGTCTACGTCGGTGTTTCAGCTCATCTTAAAATGAGGGCAGAAGATATAATAGTTGATGTCCTTTTTTGGGATGGACGTGATCATACAGGGTAAGCAGTCTGGCATCAAGATGCTACGGAGCAGTCTGCTGTCTACGTAGGCGGCGATAGGTACCAGGTGTCGAGGGGAGATGGAAGGTTGCAAATGAAGACAGAGAACCCAGGGAAGGCCTTGGGAATTTACTACCTCTCCTACCTTGAGGCTTCTTTATACAGTGGTCATGCACCAGACGAGGGTTGTTGGCCTTGGCAACCGTGAATTCGCAATGTGTGTGCAGTGGTGTAATAGTTCATCTGAGGGAGCACGGGGGCTGCTGCAGATCTTTCTGGCACGGAGCAGCAGGAAAAGGGTGCGCTTCCCAGAGCCCGCTTAAGGATAGCCTTGGTTGTGACTGTTTTGGCAACTGGTTCTGTTAAATGATCACAGCGGGTCAGAAAGCTGGCAATAATTATTCAAACATAGTGGATGTGGGTACTGTTAATAGGAATTAATTACAAGAGGCGATTAGCTCTCTGGTAGCAGAGACGCCAGCAGGACTATGGGAAGTGTATGAAACAGATTTTAAATGTTGAGTTGTGAGTTCCAATGACAGCAGCAGCTGAATATAGTTGTAAATTAATCCCAAAGGCCAGGAAAAAGTGACATTTTATTTTCAAGTAGATCTCATGCCCAGTGATGAAACTACAAGGGCGACGACTGCCACACACGTTTTCAGTAACTGATGTTAGGACACTTTCTTTGGCTCTGTCAAGCCACGGTCCCATTCACACTTGTGTGATCACAGGGGTGTCTTAACTTATTTTTGAAATACTAGATCTTTTAAGTGAAAACAACAATAACACTCCTCATCTGATGAATGGTTCAGTGTTAGCATTGGGTTCACCCTCTCCTGGTGGGGTGATGCTTTAGGTCTGTAGATCCTAAAACACATAAAGTAATTTGTAGAAAGTAGCCTGCCATACAGATACCACATTCTTACAAAATTCAATGACTGATTCAGTTTATCACTAATCACAATAGCCTTGTTTTATATCAACAATCACGAAACATACTGAACATCCCCTTTATTTCATGAAGCAATTAGACAATGCATTTGGTATCGTATATCTCTTTACGACAATGCATCTGTCATGTTTAGCAGATTGATATCTTTAATGTTATTGTTGGAGTGCAAATGAAGGTCTCTGTTAAATACTACTTTTTTCAAAACTGAGTGTCCCCCCTCCCCCCTCAACAGTCCTATTTTCACCAGATAAGAACAAGATAGCGAGAGGCTTTATGCCAAAGTCCTATTTAATGATTCTTTTCAGTGCTTTTCATGCATTTGCCTTTCTGTTCCTAGTAAGGCCTGACGAAGTCTTTGATCAGTGTAGCACCTCTTTTTCAATATCCCTCAGCTGCTTTTAAATAGATTCGTTGCAAACAACTGCAACCAGCTCTAACTATAGGTAGTTACCAGTTCAGAACACTGTGAATGTCCCTGACAGCTGTTAATTTATGTTTACATTCATTTAATGTAACATTGTTTTCTCAACTTCTTGGCAGTTTTATACTTTCTATTTTCCAGGTTTGTTTTCTACATCAACTCTTCCTTCAGTGATCTTTAGTGCGGTCCTGAGAAGCTTTTATGAGTTTTGTCGTTATTTGCTGAACAGAATGAAGAATCAAACAATTCAGAGGCTCAGCAAAAACACACTGAGATTTAGTTCAGCCTCTAGAACTTCCTAACAAAGGACATGTGTTGGATGTGTTCCATATTTTATATACTACATCTCACTAAAAAGACATCTGATTTTTCAGACATACAGCACAATGGCAGCCTGTGGGTTTTTGTTCATTGCAAAGGCTGTGTCTATGCTAGCAAATTAAAGGGTGCCAGGGCGCAGAGCGGGAGACTTGACGCCCGCTGCTTACACTGTTAAATTGTTGTCACAGAGTCCCTGTGCTCGGTCCAGGCTGCGCCGCGTTCTTCCAAGCAACCCTTGGTGTGGTTCAGGGCTTGGCTCGGCCCCAGCTGACAACGCAGACACAGCCATCCTGTTTTGGTGGTTAAAAGAGGTTAATAATATGGCCCTGGCCATTGGCATGAGGCAGTTTGCCTCAGAAATAGTGCAGGCACTGGTACTCTTCAGTTTACCTAGTACAAGTAAAATTCAGAACTGAGCAATACAGCAACAAGTACTCCTTACCTTCTGCAAATATGCCATGACCTGCCCTCCTACAGAGAGTCCTACGCTACCAGGAGCATCCAACAGTGACTGAGCTGAGAGGTGCACACCCCGCTCTCCTGGCGGGAAAAGAAAAGTCTAAGTCTGCTGCCTGCTGGAAGATTTCAAACTGAAAACCAGGGTTAGGAGTACACGTGAGCAACACATTTCAGAGCTACACTTCATCTGATGAAATCTGGGACACCCCAGGAGTGGTGAACCATATATCCAAATGGCATTTTCAGCTGAGGGTTTTTTTTAAATTTTACTTGAGTATTTGTTTAGTTTAGACTAAAAGACACAAATAAAGGGGCTTTAGGACTTCTTATTTGGGCTGTTTTTGTTAGGACTTGTAAAGGACTTGAAAAGGACTTTGACTGCAAAAAAATAGAGGTGCAGCTATGTTATTAGAATTTAAGAAGCAAGTAGTGTTTTGTCTCAAAATAGCATTATGTAGGTGAATACTTCTTCCTGATTTTTTGTTAAGAACATTTTCTACTTTGAAAATAAATTTTAAGTAATAACTTAAACAGTAGCAGGGCTCAGGTCTGGGCACTAGAAATCGGCTGCATACGTTGTTAAAATCATCAGCAACTGCTACACAGGGTCTGGGGAAAAGGAATGTCCTGCTGGGGTTTGAGAACCTACTATAATGTTTAACTCTCAGTAACCAGAAGCATCGATACCAGAACTTCAGTGGGAACCTCCACGATTTTAATTTATGGACTCTGAGCTCTGGTATAAATAGATTCTTCCTTAACTCGGGCATTTGCCTGAAGGATGAAAAGCTGATGTAACTTTTCTTCTAAGGGATTGTCCTTTTTTAATTTCCCTGATTTTTAAATGGCTTTCCTATAGCACAGGTGACTTACACTGGACTTCTGCTGGCTCATCTGCTACTTGTTCATCCCTTAAATAGAGTGAAACCAAAACTATAAAAACATGGCAACTAGCAAGCTCTGCAAGAAATATTTGGTGATTTATTAGGCAACTCTCTTTTCTGTTTGCACAAAACAAACTTTCCAGAATTCTCTGAAACGTAACTGTCTTGAAATTTAAACTTTGAGACATAAAGATTAAATTCTGATGAAATTGTGGTCAACAGGATCAACATGATCCTTTCTTTAAAAGGTCAATAAATTATTTTCAGTGTTACCAAGATTTCACGTGGGTAATTCCTCTTCCAGCTCAAAGAACACCCTCCCTTTTTCTTCAAAACCCCAATGGGTTTTGTGAATTGTGTTAGACTACGTGGGAGAAATTATGTTTTCTTTTTTCATTTCTCAATTGGTGGGAATTAGATATTTTACTGTGTTGCTCAGATCTAGAGAAAAGTAAAGTCTGAAAACCTCAGCTTTTATTTCTAACAGAAAAACCATGGCTCAAATTCTTCTTAAGAACAAAAATACCTGCATGCAAACAAACAGAACCTCGGTATTTTTAGATAAGGATTTTGGAGGGTCCCAACTCCTCAAGTGCTGACATGCAGGTTTGGCGTGACTTATATTTTAACTAGGTGATTCAAACTTTAGTTGTATTTCAAATGTGAAAACCACAGATTATTTAAGCTAGGGTGAGCACAATCTTTTAATTTTGTGCAAAGTCCCCACATGGGAAGAGGAAGGCACACGTGCCAACCTCCACCTTGCATTAGTATTAGGTTAAAAACAAGGAACTAAAAAAGAATTTAACCAGCATCATGTATATGCAAGGGCCATTTGTGGTCTGATCACTCTTCCTGTCTCTGGTACTCTAAAATCTGTAAAATCAAGAGATTGATTCAATGGTTTTAAATCAGCAGATACCTTACACCGTTTATATGTCAATTGGTACACCCTGCCTACCTGGCAAACCAAAACTCTTGCAGTGTTTAGCTGGCCAAACTGAAAAAAAAATACAAATAATCCTGTAAAGACACCAAGTAGATGCTATAGACGAATATAGAATGTTGAGAAATCTCAATCAGCAGCCCAGTATTTTTACAAAAGGCTGAATGATAAATAGACATCAGAGTCTCAGTGATGCGAATTTCATGGATGATTGACAAATCACATATGCCACACAAAGCGGGCACTGCCAGCCAAATGGTTCAATGCTAACAGCACTAAAATCTTTACTGTAAGTGCAAATATTGGTGCTACTCGCACTACATCAATACTATTTTGGGGAAAGCAGATACTTAAGCTACATAGAAATAAAAATACTTTGCAGCTCTAAATGAAATCAAACAAGATTAGAAGGAAACACTCAGGAAAAACTAAGGATTGCCTGGCAGCCAGGAACAGAGCAAGGCTGAATGATCTTTATGGACATGTGCTGCCATTGGATGTTCTCACCAATGGAAGTGTGAGTTCTGAAGACTGCCAAAATCCTTGCTTTAGTGATTTCTGAGGCACAAGAAAAGCCAGGATGGTTATATTTTGTGATGGGGAAAAATATAACTTCTTATTTGAAATCTTTCAACTACGTCAATTCTTGAACTATGTCCTAGAGTTTACGGAAGATCCTACTTTATCTTTTCTGAAACAGAGAAACTTTGTATGCCATACTTAAATATTACCTCCTCCAAATATTTTATTCCATTTCCCTGGTCTTTAATTCTATTCCTATATTTTTTTCTTGATCCTAATTATTTTCCGTACAGTTATCTGAATGATAATTCTTTGGAGATAAGGTGAAAGACTCAATGCAGTATTCCAAGAGATGTGTCATCGTTCTGTTTCACTGGTTTCATATTAGAGTTCTAGAAAAAAATTACCATATTCTCAGTGTTGAATATGTAATAAATAGAATGGCCTTTTAAAAAGATTTACTACTGGCTATTGAATAGAGCTTTTTTCCTTATATTGGTTTATGAGCCCATAAGGAACATGACTGACTCATATTATTTCTTCTAATGGATTATTTTGAATGTAACATCATCAAATTTTACCTACACTGTTCTGTTCATCTCTCCTCTGGATAGAGCTCTCTGATATTTCTTATGGCCTGCTCTGGTTTTATCTAAATTGTACAATGATTATCTGTAGACAGTGAAATATTTTTCCTTCATCTTCCCCTGTAATTACACATTAACAAGTACATCAGACTATATATCTGATAACAATATGACAGAATCTCTCAAGTTATTACATAGATGTAAATCTGTACTAGTCCACTGTATTAACTTCAGAGAAATTCCAAGTCTATAGCAAAGCTACTGACAACCAGCCCCATTCTGAAAAGTCAGACAAATAACCCCTCATTTATACTTTAAAAAGTTGTATTCCTAGCAGGCTTCTACTGCCATTGAAAAAGTCAAATCCAAATTCCTAATCAACATAATAAACCTTTTTTTTTTTCACTGCTCCTATATTCATCATGGAGTAGATCTCCTCTAAAATACACCCTGTATATTGCTTTTTTCAAAGCTCCACTTAAAAAACCCCACATAATCCTTAGAATTCTCAGAAAACTTTGGAGACATCAAATGGGTGTAAAACTGAACATGGCAAATATCCAAGATTCTCTGTGAAGAACAGTCCAATAATGAACAATTAAGTACAGCAGTTTAATCATTTTCTCAAAATTCTCTGGATAATTAGGGAATGTATTCAGCTTAGAAAGCTGTACTGTCAAACTGATCCAGTAACTTTAATCAAAGGCTTTTTAAAAAATACAGGAGCACAAACCAAATTGCTTTAAAATAAACCAAACCAAACAAAACCCCATCATAAAACAGCAGAATACTTTTATTCAACAGGAATTACACAGGTCTAATTCTTAATTTTTCTTCATAAAAAGTTTCATGCAAAGATATAATAGTGAAACTGAAAGAATGTCATGGCTGGTGCAATTCATATTTATTTGGGTAACAACAGACTAAAGAGGGGTTTAGGGTCATCGAATGAATTTCAACCAGACTCATTTGCAGCTTCGAAAACAAAAGACACATAGATCTAGTTTCAGAAGCTTGGTAGCAGAGTCATGGTTTATTATTTATTTTCATATAAAAATGAATGATGTTTTCATATGTGACTTGATTTTGCTTTACTCTTCTAGCTGCATATGAGAAGAACACCTAGAAACACGCTTGTCAGAGGTTATTCTGTTTGTGTAACTTTATAAAATGTTAATTTATCAGTGCTGATAGTGGCTTGGGTAATGCAGATGGATACCTAATTCTACACAACTTTTCACCAACAGGGAGAAGAAACTGAAAGGTGAAATGGTGTGTTTTGGTTGGAGTGGGAAGATATCCACATTCTTTGGTAATGGGTGCACTGAAAAAGGAAATAAAGGTAAAGAATTTAATACCTGCTGTGGGCAGAATACACAGCGGGAAAGCACTTTGTACACAGCTCCGTAGTGGAAAGTTCAGCTGGGTTACTGACACAGGGCGCGGAAAGGACATCTTATTGGCATGAAGCATGAACAAGTGAGTATTTAAAATAATTCTGATGTGAAGGTACACAGTTAAATTGTAGGTTATTGCTTAAACCTGCAGAAGGAATTTACTTACAATAGTACTGTATTTGGGCACATTTGCTTCTTTCTGCAGACATTTAATATACACGATAATAAAAATTCATCTTGCCTCACTTCTTGCCCTTGTAAGATTAATGGTTGGTTTCAAGAGTAAGAATCAAGAGTCACAAAAAGTCAAACAACTGGTGGTGATAATTCTCATTTGAGGTGGAAAAAACCCCACCAAAAAAAAAAACCAAACCCCAAATCAACCACAAGAACGAACCAACCAACCAAACCTGAGGGAAGCTTAGTCAATCCTTTATGTTTCTCTCAACCTTCCCCTACTGATATTGTGCTTCAAATACTTAAGTACATTGTTCAGCTTGACAGTTTACAAACCTTTGCTTTGTCTATAAAGAGCAAATTTCACAAGAAATAGAAAGCATTTCATGTCAAGAACTGCTACCATTAAGTTTCAAGTAATATGCTTTCCAGTGCAATAGCAACACAAAGCTATTAAACCATACTGATAACTGATATAAAGAATTAGGGGAGCAGTGGGGGCAATCGGTAAAAAAAAAAACTCAAAACATAGGACTACAAGGATACAGAAAAATCAAGAAGAAACCCAAGATATTACATTCTTATCTGTCAAAAGTAACCAGTAATTCAAGAGAATTCTAACATATCTGTATTTGCATAGTTTTAGTACTTATAGAACTTTTTGGGGAAGGAGGGAAAGAAAAAAAAAAAAGGCAAACAATGGGAAATTAATAATTTTTTTTTTTTTTTAAATCAACTTATCAATTTTGAGATCAGTCCATACCTGACTGCACGTTTAATATATTCACCATATTAGCAGCAAAATCCAATAAAGTTTATTTCTGCTTTTTAAAAAAATTATTTTTGTGAACATGAGTGAATATTCACATTTGAAACTCACAAAATAACAGGACACCACCTTTGGAAAAAGAAAATGTAAAGCTATCAGATGTTAAAACAATCCAATTCCTAGATAAAAAGAATCCGAGACTTTCTTTTTAACTGTAACAATGATTATAGCTGAAAAGGAAAATAATTTCATTACAACTACTTTTTTTTTTTTAATGTATACCTTTCAGAGTAGAAATGTATTCTAAAAAACATTAAATCTCACTGACAAAGCAGAACTAATGTGACAAGATCACATGAAAGAAAATAATGATTTGAAAGCAAAACAAGATAATAAAAATTCAGAGATGAGGATATTTTTATCTACTTGGGTACATAACAAAAACATCCTCAACTGAACTGCAATGAGGATAAAAAACTTTCGAAATATCTTTTAATAAATAAAGGAGTATTTATTACTGCTGCAGGAATTCTTAAAATTCATTCTAGCATGTATCACCAAACAATAATAATTCTGCATCTTCTCTTGTGGTCTGTGTGACTTCCATATTAAGTCACAAATAAACAAAAATCTGTATCACATTGCATCTGTAACAAGAAGTGGAATGTATGTTTGTCCAAGCTGTTTATTAAATATTATTTGTAGTACTGTGGTGCTCAGTCTCAAGTCAGGGACATGGATTTCATTTTGCTTAGTGCCCTATGAAAATTAAATGAAAGACACAATTTCTTATTTTACTGTCAAAACACCAAGAACATTTTAATTCTGTGGGCTGTACTTTAAACTGCATCAGGAAAAGTTACGAGTTGCCAAAATAGCAGGGAAGTTCAATATATTCAGGATAGTTTTTGTCTATTTTCAGACTCTTTAAAATTTCTCTGTTCCTTGGTTTATAGTTTCAGTGATGTCACATATAAATATACCTTCTTTTATTTAAACATCAAGGGAAATTAAAATGTTAATCACATTGTTCATGTAGCCCTTTGTTGTGAGAACCACAACAGAGACTACAATACATATTTTCTATCACTAAGAAAAGACTCAAGTCACTTTATTTTTTAAATCTTTATTAAGAGGGTAAATATGTTTTCATTGCCATTTCAATTATTTGAAGTGTGGATTTAAAATAAAGCTGAAACACAGAGTGGTTATTGTTATAAAAACTGAGAAAAGGGAGACACGTACATTTAAAAAGATATGAAGTGAGTGTAGCTACAGATAGAGTGGTCAAATCTAGTATGCATCATTTTAATTATCTGGAAAAATAAAAATCTACACTACAAAATACATTCACCTTGGTGATTACACACGTCAGGCTGGATTATTATTTTAATGATTTTTAGGACATTTGATAATTGTATGTCAAAATGCATGGCAACTAGGCACCTGCTGTATAAATATAATTTTTATCACTTCTTACAACATGACTTTATGGAAATATGTGACATTTTAGCCTCCTCTCTCTAATCTTTTATGGTAACGTTTGTGCAGTAAAGCAGAAGGGTGGCTGCAGCAAGCGCTCTCATCACGCCAAGCACAAAGCTCAGGCAGTAAGCTCGCAAACTGAGCTCACGGACCTTCGAAACACACATCTAAAAATGCTCAACTCAGCCTCCCCTCAGGGGCACAGAAATACCGTTTAAATTGAATTTTGTTAAAAGTTATATAGTGGAGAGCTTTCGGGGTCTTTACACACAGAATATTCTTTGTCTAGTTGCTATATAATTTCAAACATACTTTTGGCTTTTCTTCACAAATTACATTAGTTAATAATTGGGGCAAAATAAATATTAAAACCATGAGAGCTTTTCCTGTTTACATCGACCCCAATTAAATTCATTGTCGTTGTTACAAACACATCTTGCAAGGCCCAAACTCGACCTGAAAAAGCATAAATGCATTGCAGACCCTAAAGACAAGTCATTATGCTTATTTAAATCCCTTCTTCACCCGATACGTTTTGGTTTTTTTTTTTTTTTAGAGGCAATTATCGGTGGATATTTGCTTTATTTTCCTTTTTGACTATAAGCAGCAAATAAACAGCTACAACACAAATCAGAGCGTTTATTCGGTACCGTCGGCCTATCAACGCATTTAATAAAGACAGGATTTAATTGTTAAGCAGGCTCCGTACAACACTGCAGCCTTTCAGGAACGTTCGGCAGGTTATTGATCCGGTGAATTACCTCAGGCTCAGCCATAGGGTGCAGGCACCGCCAGCCCTCGCTCCTCCTCGCCTTGACAACGCTCCTCTCGCCACCGCTCCCGAGAAACCCGTCAGATTCGCGAGTCCCGCGCGTCTCATCCGGTTGGCCGCAAGAACGATGAACAGAATCATTATTAGCCGTTTGTTTGCTTGGGTTTTAGAGGAAAAGTTCTCACGGCGAGCACCCTGCGCGCCCTTCGCTCGCTCGCCCGCCCTCCCCGTGGCGACACCCAGACCCGAGGCGGCCGCGCCGAACAACGGAGAAAAGCGCCTTTCTGCTCGTTTGCGGCTCGTTGAGGTTCCCTCCCCCCCACCTTAAACCCAAGGCACGAACCCGGCCCCGGGCACAATGTTGCAAGAATAAGAAACAACAACGCGCGACACCGGCACTTACGCGCAGATGCCAAATTCGCAGCGCCCCGAGGCCCCCGCGGAGCTCTGAGGGAGCCCCGGGGCCGCCGCAGCCCCGCGTTCCGGAGGGGCCTGGCTACGGTGGATGGGGGAGCCGCGGCGAGCAGGGGGGGAGGTCGGTCTGGGCTTCCTCAGCCCGCCTCCCCCGCGGGGCCACGCTCCCCGGGGGCATTTTGGCTTCGCTCGCTTCCCATTTCTGCGACGCTGAAACTCGGTAACTTCCAGCCTCCCCGCCGCCGCGAATCGCCGCTGCCCCGCCGCGGCCCCTCCTCCCCGTGCGTCGTATCCCTCCGCGCGCCGGCCTCCCGCACCTCGCAGAGAAAGCGCCTTTCAGCCGCCAGCCCGCCGCTTCCCGCCCACCCAGCCGCTGCCGCTCCGACATCTTCTGCCTCAGCCCGCCCGCTAATAAACACGTAGCGCTCGCCCTCGCCCCTTCTCCCCTCAGCCGGGCAGCGCCAGGGGCCGCCGCGGCGGCGGCGGCGGGGCGGGAGAGGGGGTAGGAGAGCCGAGCTCCCCCCTTCCCCGCTGGGCCGCCCCCACCGCCGGGGACCGAGGGGAGCGGGGGAGAGGGAGGGGCGGCGCGCTGGGCTCGGCGCGAGGGGCCGAGAAGGCTGAGGAGAGGGGCGCGGAGGAGGGGACTCTTTCTCCGGGCGGAGGGATCGCGCTCGCTCGCGCTGACTGGCGGCGGCAGCAGCGGCGTTGGCGGCGGGTTGCTGTGAGTTGTTGTTTCCTCCTCCTGCCCGTGGGTTGAATGGTGGAGCCGAGACTCTTCCTGGTGAACGAACAGTGACAGCTACCGGGCGGGCGGACGCGTTTCGCTGGGCCCCGACGCTGCCGCGGGAGCGCGGCCCGAGCCCCCCTCCCCTTCCCCCCCTCCCCTCCCCGGTTTTCGCCTCGCCATGTCCGGGGACGGCGGCAGCAGGCACACGGCGGAGCTGCGAGCGGGTGAGTGCCGGGGGAGCCGCCGTGCGGGGCGGCGGGAGCCGCGCGGGAGCCAGAGCGGGGCGGCGGGGAGGGGGAAGAAAGGCGAGCCCGCGGGGAAGGGGCGAGCTGCAGCCCTCACCGCCTCTCCTCTCCCCCCAGAGCTCTACTTCCTCATCGCCCGCTTTTTGGAGGACGGACCCTGCCAGCAAGCGGCTCAGGTAGGGGATGGATGGATGGATGGCGCCGCCGGGCCTGGCGGGGAGGGGGCGGCCGGGCAGGGCGGCGGAGCGGGTGGCGCGCTCTCAGCCTCGTCCTCTTTCTCCCTTTTTTCTTCTTTTAAAACCGCCTCCCTTTTCTTATCCCACCCCCCCCCCCCCGCTTTTGTTGTTGCTGCAGGTCCTGATCCGAGAAGTGGCGGAGAAAGAGGTAAGCGGCGCCGCTCGCCCCGCCTGCGGCCTCCCTCCCCCTTCCCTTGCTCTCTCCCGCTTCCCCCGCCCCATCCCGGGCACTGCTGGGGGGCT
This sequence comes from Columba livia, assembly GCF_036013475.1. Classification (NCBI taxonomy): domain Eukaryota; kingdom Metazoa; phylum Chordata; class Aves; order Columbiformes; family Columbidae; genus Columba; species Columba livia. The sequence continues at coordinate 34,801,582 of NC_088604.1, read as the reverse complement.
CCCCGGGGGAGGGGAGCCGCTCACGGGGTATCCTCTCCTCCCTCCCCCAGCTGCTGCCCAAGCGGACCGACTGGACGGGCAAGGAGCATCCCCGGAGCTACGAGAACCTGGTAAGAAGAGCGGCTGCGGCCGACCGCGGTGCGGCGGGCAAAGTTTTTTTTCCCCTTACTCTCCATGAGCAGCCCAGTAAAAAAATTGAATTTCCCGCAAAAAAAAAAAAAAATACAACTTAAAAAAAAAAAACCCACACACAAAAGTTGGGAGATTTTTAAATATTTTTTTTTTAAATACAGTCTCGGCCCCCTCCTCCTCCTCCGTCCCCAGGGCAGAGGCGGGGGGCCCCGCCGGAGCGGGGCGGGCGGCGCGGGGTAAATAACAACAAGCGCCCCGACGCGAGAGCCCCGGGCTGGCCGGGCTGGGAGGAGAGGAGCGGTACGTCATGGACGCGGTGCGGGCGGGCGGGAGCCGCGCGGGGCGGGGCCAGCGCGGGCGGCAGCGGCAGTAGCAGCGGGCAGGCGGCTGCCGCAGCCCCGGGCCGCCGGCAGGCGGGGGCGCTCTCGGCCGCGCCGCCCGCGCACACAATGGCCCCGCGGCGCGGCGGACCCTCCGCCCCCCACCCCCCGCACAAGCGGCCGCGGTAGCCCCGCGGTGTCCGGCTGCGGAACAGCGGGAGAGGTTGCTCGGGAGCTCGGGTCCCAGGTCGCTGATGCTTGTTCTTCACTGTTGTGTTAACTTGGGTTGGGATCTCCATCGCGGGGGGGGGGTTTGTTTGTGGTTTCCTTCCTGGTTTCGTGTGTGCTGGTAAGGTGCATTATATGGCTTTGCGTTTTTTATATACAATGTATCTGGTGTGCACGAAAAACTCTCCTGGCCAGGTTCACATGACGAATTTGACTTCCATGCTTTTATTGTATTGTGTGTTGTTTTTTTTTTTTTTTTTTTTTTCTAATTCTTCCAGTGTGTGCCTTTAATCTCAGGTGTAGATCAGTGGTAAAAAAAATATTACTTGCAATGTTGTATTTCTTGCTAGCAGAGAGGGGCCTGGATATTTTTTTTTTTTCTGATATGTTGTGAACTACAGTAGTCGGGAAAACAGCAATTAAGGTGTCTGAATTCTGTTTGTTAGCAACTTGTTGCTAGTATTGTTTTCATAACAGGTGCACTGTTGTACAACTTGGTGTCTGAATTTCTGAATAGGATTTCAGGGGGAGACTGAGCCGTGCCTGTAATGTTCATCAAAGAGAGATTTCCCTTCAGGCTTTCTGGTTGGTTATCATAGTTCTGAACTCCAGTATTTCTGAGACTTAGACATGTGGAGGGCTTTTGATTTCACACTAAAGGAGACCAAACAGTTTCCATCTGTAAAGACTGTAGGCTTATACATTATTTTGGTTATATTTGAAGTGTTACAGTATCACTCTTAAGTATTTATTGTAGTTGGCACAGGTCTGTTTACTGCATTGGTTTTCTCTGGAACAAGGGGTGGATTGGCCCAGGCATTTTAAAGCATGTGTTGTGGAAGAACGTACCAATACTTTTTAATTTTCCTGAAATCAAAGTTCATGATGAAATTCAACTAGGAATTTCAACATGCTGATACTTTTGTGTGATATATGATGCTATTCTTATTATTTTTTTCATTAGTAAGACTGTAAGGCTGTATTATCTATTTCCAACAATGACCAGAAGTTGCTTGGTAAAACTTCCCATGAATCTCTCTTTTATACTCCGAATTACAAAGAATTGGAGGTGCAGTCTTAGTGCGGAATGGATTTTTTTTCTATGTAGTTGGAATATAAAAGGATGTGAAGAAAGAGCAAGTAAGGAAAAAGACATTTTAAACGTTGAAGTAAGAAGACTTGAGAAATAAGTTCATTCAGACTCTTCTTTCTAAGAAACATCTTTTGTTTGTTGAAATGCAGGTAAGGACTAATTTAGTCAGAATAGGTATGTAATGGCATAAGATGTACTTTCTCAAAATTTGGACTTGATCCTGGATACATAAATTTGGAGATGTGATGCTGTCTAGGTCCTTCCACTTTTCCTAGTTTTCTGTTCTTAACAAAGTTATCTTAAAGTTCTGTATATTTAAATGGCCTTTTCCACCTTGTCCCTGCCTAGATGTTGGGAGAGAGGGGAAAATAAATTGGTTACTTTGTTCCTGATCCATCCCCTCTTTCGCTTCTCTTTCAGTTGTCAAAGATGTGTGAACTTTGTATTAGTTGACATTTTAGGCTTGTGAAAACTGACACAGAAGGGCGTTTGCAGGGTGACAGTTACATTTGATACAAAATAAATGTTTTTCACAGTGTTGTGTTTCATTAAACAAAAACTTGTTTATCTCAAACCAAAGAATCTTTAGCTTTTAAGTTAGAGGCTGATGATGAGCTGACCTTTTTCTTTTTTTTTTTTTTTTTTAATTTGAAAAACATTTCCAGCTTTCAGATGCTGACTCTTCTTTCTGAAGGAGGCGTGTTTTATCATGTGTTGTTACCACTTCTCAGGCTTGAATGCCTTGAGCTTTCACCAAACTTCATAGAAGGGCCTGAAAGGACAAAATCTAAAAAGTAAAAATACCAGTAAATGTACTGTTACAGGTCTGATTTTTACTCTAGGAAGGAGTAAAGTCTTTGTGTAACAGGGGATGGAATTTAATCCCAGGCGTCTGCATTGTTATTTGCAAAATCATGCCTTTTCTTATACATCTTTTTAGGTGGATATGTTTTCAATAGATTAATAATCCTGGTTTTGTCCTCATTTTGGAAGCATTAATTTTAGGAATTACTTAGTAGAGTTAACTTCCTGTTACTAGAGTGAAATTTACAGCCTTAGATGTTTTATTTCTGTAACTTAATTTGTGTAAGTAATATTAAATCAAATGCAATTTTTATCTTGTGAATTACTTGCATTTTTCTGTTTGGTCAGTGAAGGTGAATGTTTCATTTTCTTATAAGCTAACACCATGCTGTGCAGGCTTGTAATGCTACAGAATAATAGATGAGTTCAGAAATGCCATTATACTGTGTTTTATATTCTTAAGTGATTTTTCTTGAATTCAAATATTTCTATATTTTATTTTTCTACAGTCACCATTTGTGGTATAAAGCACATGCTTTGAGAGCGTAGTATTGCATTTCAGAGTGCCCATCTTATTTTTATATTGTCAGGATTAAGATTTATATTTGTGCTGTAGCCAAAGCCTTTCTGAGAATTGAGTCCCAGGTAGACCAGTTTCAAAGTAGGTAGACCAAGGGTGGTGCGACTCTTCAGTAACATATCAGAATGTTTTGTATTCTCTTGCATTTGTTGTGTAAAACTTACTAATTGTAAGCCAGCTATTTTTCTCTTCTTTTTGAAAGACTGAGAATTTCTCATGATGGGGGACGGAAATTGAGGCGTTTTAACACTTCACTTTAGCACAGCAAAGCACCATTGTGAATTGTTTCTAGATTGTGGTTGAAGATATTTAAGTGTTGTGTGTAGTCAGTCTTTAAAACACATTTATTAGGGCCTCGACCCATGAACAAGCTATGGTGCAGCAATTGACTCCAGGGTAATTATTATATTTTTCACGTTGCAGTAGCTGCTCTTAATTGTATGCTGTTGATGAAAGCCATGCATTTTTGCTGCATCCTTTGTGTAGGCACGAGTGCTTATCCAAATGTGCAGTCAATTGGATAGGGGAGCTGAACTGTCTGGAAAAAGAACTGTAAAAAAATAATTTTCAGATGGTTCAGCTCTGCTTTTGTATGCAGCAGCATTGTGGGTCCTGCCACCACTATGCGGGAGGGAGTAGGAGTGCATATTGAGGAACATGTTGGTGTTGTTCCTTTTAGGAGGGGTAGTACAGCATGGTTGGGATTTTGTTGTTTGTTTGTTCGTTTGGGGGTTTTTGAGGAATGGGGTTTGTGTGGTGTGTTGGGTTTTTTTGTTTGGTTGTGGTTGTTGTTTATTTTTTAAGGTCTTGTAGGGTACAAGTGTTGTAGTGTACATGTTCAGAACCAGCGCGGTTACTTTCTTATCTGAAGTATTCATGCAAATGTCATTTTCTTTATTAAATTAGAATTTTATTCATGGTTTTGGTGAGTGAGGAGGGAGAAGGCAGGGAATTCACATCAAATAGGAAGATGGTGCAATGGGTTTAGTAGGCAGTGTGCCTTGTTGTTCTTTGTAACTGTTTAGTACAGTTTTGCTAACTTTTTTCCCTTCCCCTGCCCACAATTATTAAATGTAGTTTAAAGTGAAAATGACAAAACTCTGTTCTCAGGCCATCCCCTTGTTCTTTCTTTTTGGTTGTGCAAAGGTACATTAAATTAAAAAGAGTATCTGTACAACTGGGACACTAAGTACATTGGCAATATTTCATTGCGCGTATAATGTCTAACATAGTCAAGCATAGTCAGCATTGTGGTTACCGTTTAATGACTGTTTCTTAATAAGTAACCAGATAATAAGCGGTTTGTTTCTTGAGGAAATCTTGTGCTGTAAAGGTATTCAAAGAAACAGGGAGCCAAAATAAAACTTACCTTGAATCATTGAGCTGTGTCATCACCCAGTTTTCATTATTAATGGTATTTTGGGGAAAGTCTATACATCTTTTGGATGGTGGTCTGAAAGGCTGGGCATTGGAGGTAAGGAAGCCTGTGAAATTATTGTGATCCGTAGCAGTGTTTTTGGTCTCATTGTCAGTGCTTCTGTTGGAGATACATCAACATAAATCCTAAAAGCCAAACAATTCTGTTTTACAGATTATTGCCATAACTAGGAATTTAGATGGTATGAGAGCCTCTCTGTTCAAACTGTTATATTTTGATGAGGAGGAACTCAACTGTGAAGTACCACACATTTTTTCCCACAGATAATCAAGAGGGTTGGCTAAGTCAACTGTTTCGTGCTAGTTCTTTCAAACCAAGACCAAGAAACACTGATAAGAGATGGGCTAAAGAGGAATATCAGGTTTCTAAGGTGTACCTTTTAGTTAAAAAACAAACAGACAAACAAAACAACAATGACAAAAAAAAACCCAAACAAAACACACCACACCAAAACCAGGTTCAGGTAATCTAACGGTATTAGATGTAGTTGGACATCTTAGTCCCCAAGACTGAAAATGCTACTACTTTCTATACCTTCTCATGCAGCAAGTAGCAAGCTTGAAGCATTCTGTTTATACTAAGGTTTGAGGTTTTGTCTGTTCCAGCCTCACACCTATTAAAAGCATTAAATAATAGGAAAAACAGTATGTTCTTGGGTTGGCGGGTTTCATACAGGTCTGTTTCGTTAGAGAAAAAGTAATCTTGCATTCCTGTAGGCATTCCTGTAAGAAATAGTGTCTAACTATCCATATACAGAAGTATGCTCAAGCATAATTAGAAAGTACATGAGAAATAAACATGCTTTGGGGAAAATAGTTAACTCTCCATTTCTCTCTTCCCATTGTCTGTTGCCACCTACCCCACCCAAATAAACCCAAACCAAAACAAACTGACAAACAAAAACCCACAAAAAAACAAAAAACTCCCAACAGCAAAACTGACCAAGAAAAAAAACCAAAGGAACAACAACAAAAAATACCACAAAGAGAATCAGAATGCTTCAGAGAAAAGTAATTGTAGTTTATTGCAATTCTTAATCTTAAAGAGATAGGGCAGTGCCTGGTGGTACTGGGTACTCAATTAGATTGATGGTCTGATATTGTACAACAATTACTGTAATTCAATTTGGAGCTTGTTTTGGGTAGTGTGTTATGTAGTAGAGTAGTTAAAGCTGGGATAGCTGCTGGTATTAGTAAGATGGAGCTCTCGCATCTTGAAATGTGGGTAGCTGGCTGACTTAGATTTGGTTGTTAAATGTCCTTGGGTGCAAGTGTATTTTTCTGAAAGATGTTTGCAGTCAAACTTGTATTTAAACATGTTAACTGTTAGCATGGGGGAAAAAAAATCAACAGTACTTGAGAGAACATTTTGGTATGCACACTGCTTAGAGCAGAATCCAGAATAAGGTCATATTTTACTTGATGTGTAAAACACTGGCAGCAAATAACTGCATTATATATGACAAATTTAGCTAAAGAGTTTAGGTCAAATCATGATTCTGTTGATGCATTCATTGTGATTCTAACGTTAAATTATTCTGCAGAGTCATGCTGAATGAAAATATAAGCACTTAGGTCTATTTCGAAGGTAATAAAGATTTAAATGTTAGTCCGAATGGCTGTGTTGCTGCATTTTGTGTATTCCCATGCTGTTTGTTTGGAATAAATAAAGCTGGGGGTAGTAGGTAAGGGGTGAAGTTGAGGGTAATGCTGATGCTTATTTTCTAGAAAATATTATTTGTGCTTAAGATCTGAAAATTTGTACTTGCTAACAGTTCTGATTTTTATTACAGTAATGTTTAAGAAATGTTATTAACTTGTCTCATGTGAAAAGTCTACTTGAACAAAAAGAGGTCATTATTATACTTGTAAAAGCATATCCTCTGTGCCTTTCTGTTGGAAGAAAAGAGCAGAATTAGATTTTACAGAAAGCCTAATAGGAGGAGGAAAGAAACCAGCTAGAATTTCAGCTAGGTGGGACTGACAGAGAAAAAAAATTAGTGCTGTTTATATACTTTTTGACATCACAGTTTTGGCATAAAATTGTTGTTTGTAGAGTCCAGTTTTTACTTTCAGTTTAGAACTGTATGAATGTTAAATACTTTTCCATCTGTTATTTTTTCCTTTTGCTTTTACTTTCTCCTCTTAGAATCAGAGATTGATACCAAGACAAATTTCCATCATTCTATTCAGTTTTCATGAGCTTTTCTGTTTCTGACAAAGCTTGTAAAGTGTCCTTTTAAAAATAATTGTATTTCTTTTTTTTTTTGCCACTTAAATCCAACTTGAAAGTACTCTTGTCTGGGTTTTGTTGTTGTTGCTGTTATTTCTTTTAGGAGGAGGACACAGCAGAGTAGATTACATTTAATGTTGGTTTTAGCTTCTTTTAATAGTTCATTGGTGGAGGAATTGTTTCCTAGTAGGCTTTCAAGTTGCACTTTTGTAATTTAATGTATCAACTGAACTTGCTTACCTTATCCTTTCTTGAGGTGTTGATACCACACTGTGGTTCTCTTTTCTGCTTTTTTTTTTTTCGCTTTTTCAAAAGGGAGGAATTGGGATTAAGGTGAATTTATGTTATACACTTTTTTTCATTTGTGGCTTCTAGTATGATGGCAATAGTCACACATGAAAATGAACACTGGACCAGGCTTTCTAGAGAGGTGTTTGATGCCCCCACTCTGTCAGTGTCTGAGGCATTTGGATGGTGCCCTTCACAATGAGCGGTAGCTTTTGCTCAGCCCTACAGTGGTCAGACAGTTGGATGAGATGATAACTGTAGGTCCCTTTCAACTGGACATGTTGTATTAATATTGTTAAAAGAAAATTACTTCTTTCTGATGGGGAAGTACGTACTTCATCTGTAGAAAATTTACTTAATAGCCTACTTCTAATAAATTAAGTTCCAGCATTTACTTCTTTATAGAAGGAGAAAAATGAAATAGAAGTCCAAATAAAACCCCTAATGAAATAACAGGGTTTTTTTCCCTAGCAGATTTTATAGTGAAATTAAGCTTCCTTTATTTTTAAAAGTTTCTTGTGTGTGCTTTGGCCTTATATAGGAAAGTGAGAGCCAAAGGATGACTCTGTATGAATGATTAATGGAATAGTTTTATAAAGTTTCTGGAGCTGTCAAGTGTTTAGATGGACAGTGTCACTTTAATTTTTTTTTAAGCATACAGCACACTTAGTATTGTTGAATCAGTTTATTAATGAGCTGGTTGTGAATGCTGCTTAGTGAAAAATGATTATTCAGACATGCTGTGCAGAAACATCACAAAACTACTGTGTAATTTGTCATAAATACCTGCTTTCACGTAAATGGACTAAAATGAGGAGAGATTATAGAGTGGGTGTAAAGGTATATAGTAAGATAAGATCTTCAATAGATATGATCAAGAGTAGTTCAAATAGATCCCCCTTTCCAAAACATTTGCTTTAAAAACTGCACATGGAATTGAGCCTACCCAGTTTCTGCTAAAATAATAAAGTGAACACATGGCTCATGGCAAATCATGAGAAGCATGACTCAAGATGTCAGCTGGCTGTAGTTTGGAATGCGTCAAAGCCGATTTGCTTCATTTACTTTACATTTTGTGCATTTGTGAGGATGTGTAGAACTGAAGGGTCTTGAGCAGGATAAAATGACAACCGCGTTGAATAGGTAGTTCTAATATTTGTGATTAAACGAAAAAGTCACTAATTATTTACCTTTGCAGAATCTGAACTTGTTTCTCGGGCATGGGGTCCAGCTTCAGATAGGATTATACAAAAGGCAGTATTTGTTAAGATTTGCACTCCTTTTTATAGGATCGAAGGAGAACAAAAGCTGAGGAAATTGACCTGGGCTGTTGATGGCAGAAGCTGTATGTAGCTTTGTCGCTACTTGTGGCTATTCTGATATTTCAGGGCTCTCAAGCTTATATTTTGACTGTGATTCCTACTTTAAATAGAAAACAAAACCAAAGTTTTGAATTCAGTGGATTATTTTTGGCCACTCTTCTAACAGGGTGCCTGTCTGATGACATTAAATTTAGTCATTTTATATGAATTGATCTGTATAATCAACTGTAACTTTATTATAAAAATATTGCTAATGTTTTTTAAAGAAAAGCCTTTTAAAAAAAGAAGGTGTGTGAATTTTGTAAGTCATATAAGTTTTAGGCATTCAAATTCAGACAGCTTGCATGGCCTTCTACAGATGTAACATAATTCACAGAAGAAAAGCCCTGCTTTCCTGGAAAACGTTCGGCTAAACATTTGCCTGTCAATGGGAAGTAGTGAATGAATCTCTTATTTTACTTTGCTTGCTGTGCAGCTTTTGCTTTACCTATTAAACTCTCTTTATTTTAACCCACCAGTTTTTGCTCTTTTACCCTTCTGATTTTCTCCCCCATCCCACTGTGGGGGCGTGAGCAAGTGGCTGTATGGGGCTGAGCTGCCGGCCGGGGTTAAACCGTGACAGAAGCAAAAGAGGAAACTTTTTCTCCTTCACTGGCAGGTTGCATTGGTGGTGGTGGGAATTACTGGTGTAAGCAAGGCTTTTCTAGAGCCTGGGTTTCAGACATCTGCACTCTTTATGTTAACAAACAGCTAGAACATGTGAAGTGATTACAGTGTGTCAGCAAGATAGGAGCATATTTCATGAAGAATGAGGTATATTTCTGTTAATTGAGCATAATACAGAAGTATCAGTCTGCTTGAAGTGTCAGTCACAGCCTTCTCTAGTTGAAGAATAAAAAAACATCGCGAGCTTTTACTGCAGTACAGTTTTTTTTCTGCAAAGTAAAACTGTGAAGACATATTTCAAGCTATATGAAGGATAAAACTACTACGTGCTACATTCTGTACAAGAACTGAAGAAAACTGAGTTTCTATTCTCCCTCGTAATTTTATTTTTTTAAATTTTCTTTGTTGTAGCTGAAGCTGGCTATACCTTACGCATTTTAAGAAATGCAGTTTCTTAACCATTATTCCTAACTGTTATTCTTAACCAGCTATTTAATTGCATTAATAGGAATATACTTTAGTCATGCATATTTCAAAGCTTTTTTCCTTGTTATGTAAGATGGTCTCTTCTGGTCTAGAGTTATAGTAGTCCAAATGAATGAACTGGTTTTGTCTGCAATCATTAATACTGGTTTAACATTGTTACAATCAAGTGGGGAGATGTGTTGCTGATAATAGGAGCTTGTTTTGGTACTGTGCAGTTGAAAGCTATGAGCAGTTACAAAAGCTGGTCATATTCGTAGCCCGATAGAGGACCATGTATGCCAATTTTAAAGTGGTGTTACTTAAGTCAACATTTTAGTATATAAGCTTTAGATGTAAAAAAAAAAAAAAAAAAAAAAATATCCAGTTGTGGAACTTTGACAAGGTCTTTTAACTTAAGTGAGATGAGGCAGAATGTTTTTGCATTTTTTTCTACAAAGCTATAGTATTTATTGGGGGTATGTGAATCTTCCAAGAATTCTGTAAGTGTTGCTGTCCTTACAATCTTTGTCTCATCTTCATCTTGCACAGAGAATTGACCAGACTGCTATTTAAATATAATATTGAATATATACTTTATTTTTCACTGTCTATGACCAACTGTGCACTAAAGTCAGAAAGCAGTAAATACCAACAGTTCTCTGTACAATGTGGCATGTGCTGAATAGAGGAATTAGTAGAGGACCAGCTAGAATGGATTATTGTACTTAAAGGTCATTATTTGTTTTTATCCTTAATATGCTATAATTTCTTATGAATTTGTGTAACCAGAATAAACCAGTAATTCTTCAAAAATATTGTGTTCTTTATCATATGTGTTGTTTGCTCTTTCATACAATAGGTGAAATATTACAGACACTTGGCACCTGATCACTTGCTTCAAATATGCCATCGACTCGGACCTCTTCTAGAGCAAGAAATTCCCCAAAGTGTCCCTGGAGTGCAGACGTTATTAGGAGCTGGCAGACAGTCTTTGCTTCGTACAAACAAAAGTATGAAAATTTGATGAGATTTTGAGAGTTCTTGATTTATCATGCATTTTCTGTGTTTTTGCATTAAAAAAATGATTGCCTGTGTTTATTGTGTAATTCTTTTAAAACAGGTTGCAAACACGTTGTATGGAAGGGATCTGCTCTTGCTGCACTGCATTGTGGGAGGCCTCCAGAGTCCCCTGTAAATTATGGCAGTCCACCGAGTATAGGTAAGTCAATTTTATTATGGCATTGCCATTGTGATACCTAACTCCCAGGATGATTATTGTGCTGATGAGACCTAAGTAGTATTTCTGTTTGTATTTGTCTTTGTTAGTGTCACGTACCTTACCTTTAGTGTTCTTTTTGTTGAGGGGTTATGGTGTTGTATTTCCCAGTTTGTGTCTGTGTAAAAAATAGATATTGTAAATACCTACAGTAGTGTTGCTTTGAAGCTAATTTTATCTTTGATGTATGAAATGGAATAAAATATATTTCAACAGTGAATACAGACAAATAAAACCCTTTAATAAAAAGATGTAATAAAGTGGTCAGTAGATACAAAATTAGTACTGTTTAGCAACTTAAAACCAGGACAGCATGATGTGCTCACATAGTTTAGGAGAATAAGTCATGTAAATTGGTGGTAATTTTCTTTAGAAAGATTTTAGTGTCCTGTAGAAGTTATTCTTTTTCTTTCTGGTCCATTCAGTAATTTTGTAGCTGTGCTTTAGTTAGTTATGCTGTATCATGAAGTATGCATGTGATGTCTGTACCACTGAAAAACTGAGAAGCTGGAGATCAGGGATATTATTTTTCATTTTTAGTTATTTTTAAGCTCTCATATGGTCACTAAAACATGTTCATTAGTTTTCAACCTTTTAACAATAAGATTTATGGTAGTTTTGTTTGTTTGTGGCTTTTTGTTGTCGTTTTTTTTCTTTTGTTTTGTATTTTAATTGCTGAAAGAATAATGATGCAATTTTCGGCAATTCTTTAAGGAACATTCTCTTCCTTTTGTTGTGGATAGGAAAATGTGCAAAATCACTTGTCTTTTCAGCTTTCTCAGCTGATGTCCAGGGAAGCAGGAGCAGTTAAGACCAAATTACCAGTGTGGATTATAACCAAACAGTACTGGTTTATACCAAAATGGTAGTTGCAGGCAGATGTGTAGTGTTGGATGAGAGTGGGCAGAGAATATCCAATTGATTGGCTCCTGATCAGGTGCAGCTGCTGCAAAGACAAAGGTTTCTGTCTTGGCAAAAATAGAGAAGATATATTGGGTGAACCGCATTCTTAATGCGGTGACTTGCCATTACCATTTTTCGATGTCTAAATGCCTTTTGGAGGCTATTGGTAGCCTGTAAGTTTTCCATGAATTGGGGCGTGCATATATAAGTATATAGAAATAATCAAGAGAGTTTATTTTGGGCTGTTTTGTTTCTAATGTTGAAGAAACTCAGAATCAAATCTCAAAATGCATGCCATTGCACTTTACCCCGAGAATTACAGTTGTCTCTTAACAGCTGAAGTAGAAGTATGCCATAGCGAAGAAGCTCTTAGGTCGAGCACAGCCAGTTTTGACTTGGCTGGGTGGCAAAGTATTTGGTGTCCTAGTAGCTTTTTGATTTTAAAGCATGAGCTGCATGCTTTCCATGATATTTCTGTAGATACTTAGAATATAGGAAGAGAACATGGTTTTGCTGAGTGTTTAGAGATAAGTTTTCAGGGCCTTCTCAGCTAGTATGGGTGTTGGTCAGAGAGGGTTCACTTAAACCAGGGGTGTCAGACTCATTTTTGCTGGGGCCACATATAGGAGTGGTTACATTCATACAGTTTGAAAATTACATTCAGCCCTTGGAAGGCAACAGCATGGCTGATGTGGCCCCTGGTGAAAATGAGTTTGATACCTCTGACTTAAACCCTCACCCAGCACCTGCATCCATTCAATGTGGTTTTGTTTAGAAACGCTGTTTGGGTATTCATGTAGAGAGTTGTTCCTATGTTGTGTTCTAGATGTGGGGAAGAAAATGCCTGTTGCTGAATAGAATAATTCCCCTTGTGAGTGCATTGGCTTGGAGATTGTGAACTTGGAAAATCTTGGGCTAGACTAGCAGCTTTTTCTGCAAAATAACTGGAGGACAGAGCTTTCTAAAAGCTAAGATTTCTTCAGTGGTTGCCTTACCTTTTCCTTGTTGGAGAAATCTGAGTAGAATGGGACTGTTTAGCATGGTACTGTAGCTTGCTCCATAGTATAGAGTTATTAAAGAGAGAAAGAATATTGTATGAAATCCATGGCAGCTGGAGTTAAAGTTGTAGAGTTGCCGTGGTAGTGGAATTAAATGTTAAGAAAAATAACTTTCAGACTCTTTTTAGGGAAGAACAAGTGAGGCTTTCTAAATAAATGTTATTTTTATTGAACCTTTTGCAGAGCACTGAATATTTGCAAAATTACAGTTATTTCAACATATAATTTTTTTTATGACCAATAATTTCCTTTTCCAAACATTGAGATAAGTGCTGGTAACTGAATGTTTTCAACTATGAAATGTATTTGGATTTTTTTGATGTCTGGCTCAGAGCTGTGTGTTAAAGCATTTGGTTTTGATTTGTCCTACTCTAGTCTGATCTTCTCAATGAAATAATGAACTGGAACGACACTTCTTTTATAAATTGAACTAGAAAATTTTGTTCTGTTTCCTTAAATAACTTTCCCGTTTTCCCCCGGGAAGGCTGTATTTTATGTATTTGCACCCCTCAACAAACTGGAACCTATTCTTCAGGCTGTATGTATTTCAGGTGGAGAGCCCACTAATAGTTGAGGAAAAGATACTGCTGTATTTCTGTCTTGTGCAGAAGAACTTAATTTGCATTTCATTGAACATACAGAAATATTCATTTATTTCCTAGCCTGATGAATCAGTGCAATTGTGATGCTGATGGGTTATTCTTTAGAATTAGACTGTTGTGTACATTGTGCTAGCTGCCTTTTAGGTATCTTGTTTGTGTGCAGCTAAAATACATCTGTACAAATATGTACTTCTCCAGAAAACTACAGAATTTCTGTAGAACATAATAGAGAGAAACAAAACTTGAATACAGAATAATTTTTGTCCAGTTGCTATCACTTGTGCAACATATCTTATAAAAAGTTGCTGAAGTGCTTAATTATGCACAAAAGAGCTCTGTCGTATGCTAATTTGTTTTGTTAAAGGTCCTGTCTTCTTGGATGCAGGAACAGAAGAATAGCTCTTTTTCAGTAACCTTCAGAAATTGCTGAAAAAGCACAGAACCAAAGCATAACACTTTGAGAGCTTTGAGCTCAAAGCTCTTGGAGAAGCTGGTCGCTCAGGTATGATGACCTGAATGAGACTGGCTGTTTGCCCCAGACAACAACGTATGTTTTTCCTGACCAGTGAATATATCTGCCTTTCAGAAGCAGTATTTCATGATCTTGCTGAAGAGTTCTGAGGCATTTTGCACTTCTCTCACAGTTCCTTTGTTAAATGATGCTGCTGGTTTTGCTGTGAAGAGAATGTGAGGTTCTCAGAGTGGTGTAGATGTCTGTTTTTAGAAATAAATATTTTAGACCTAAAAGTAACATCTTTTTACACATGTTTATTTAAGTCTAAAGTTAATTATACCGAAGTAAATTACTTCTTGTTATGCAAGAAGAAATGAGCTATTTATACTTTGCGTAAAAAAATGAGCTATTTATACTTTGAGTAAAATACAAACTGAAAAAATATGTAGTGAAAGCAAGTGGGATTACATTGAAGTCAGGGAGCAATTTGGAAATGCTTGAGATTGTACAACTTTTATTTTTTTTACCTTCTGCCTTTCCAAATATCTCTTTTCCCACTCCCCTGAATTAGTAGGGGTTGGCAATTACTTTCATTGAGCAGATTAATATTATATGTAAAGTTTTAGATGTATATAGAATTTTTGTATTTTCAGAAATGCTCAGGTGAAGAGTCAGTATACATTTACCTTCATGAAAAGCCCAGAGACAAGTACTGACTTGATCAAATTGCCAGTTTAACCACTTTACTTGGTTGACAATCATCTGTAAGCCAGGAGGCTTCAAGTACTGCATTGAGTTTGGAGATCAAACAGAAAAATAGTAGGAAGGTAGAAGTCAATTGAAACTGCCTTTTGGATCTTGGACATATTTACAGAAGGGGAAAAAAAATCTTCAACAACCCAAAGCTGAGCGCTTGATACATTTGGCCTTACTAGCTTGGGGGGTGAAAGGAGGAGTCTAGCAGTCTCTTTTTTTTATTATTAACAACTCTGTATGTGTTGATATTCAGTAGAGGTGTGTCTGGCCTCCTAAGTTATGAAACTTAAATTGATATGGGTAAGAGTTTTAAGTGTAGTATGTTCTTCAGGTTTCTTCTGAATCTGGTTCTGTTTTTGTGTGAATGGAAGGGAAACAAAGGTCGATTCTGTTCTGCAGGATAGAACTTAAAATTAGTTAAACACAACTACAGAAAAGAAGAAAATGAAAGATAAGCCATAATGTTTTTGATGTGTACTTTTAAAAAATGTAACTTAGTACCAAATTAAATTTGGTTTATCACTGATTATTGGATAAGGCAGATTACTATCCCCTAAGTTTAAGACAGAAGGCTCTGGCCTTCTGTTCAGAAGAAATGTGTGGACAGACTGGTGCTAGTCTAGCAAAGGACCAGCAAGAGAATGAAGGGATTGAGGTATCTGTCATGCAAGGAGAAGCCAAGAGAGCTGGGATTGTTCAGCCTTGAGAAGAGAGAGCATGGGAGCAGCGGGGTTTGTTATCAGTGGTTGTAAATACCTCAATAGGAGGCTGTAGTGAAGATGGAGTCAGACTCTTATGGTGTCTCCTGACAGGATAGAGGCCATGGACAGAAACTGAACCAGAGGAACTTCAATGTAAACATTTAAAAACCCCACCTTTTGGGGCTGGTCAAAGCTCAGGCATATGTTGCTCAGAGAGGTTGCAAAGTGTCCATCATTCGAAACATTTAAAACCTGACTGGACACATCCCTGAGGACTTGATTTAGCTGACCCTGCTTGAGCAGGGGGCTTGGACTAGACGATCTCTAGAGGTTCCTTCCCACCTCAACCATTCTGTGGTTCTGTGATAGCAGGCCTTTTCAGTCTTCAAGGCTGATCATGTTGTGTGAAAATGAGCCCAGTTACCTAAAAACTAGAACACAATCCATTTTTTTTAGAACCGATAGCATCTTAAATCATAAAAATTGTTGCAAAGTGTTTTTTGTGTGTTCAAAACATCAATAAAATACATGTATTTCTCAGGCATTGGTTTCTATGGATCAGCTAGCTTCATTATTAAATATGAAGAATCCTGATTTTGAAACGAAAATATCATTTGGAAGTGGTGGATTGTCATCTGTATTGTGCAACAGCCACTCAGTAACATCTGTGCTTTTTCTTTTTTTTTTAAGCAGGATCTTATGTGTGAGTAGTAGACAGGCGTGTAAAGCTAACTAAATTTTAATTTCTTTGGTTGGCTGGGTGTTGGATGGGAGTTCTTTCTGTCTAGTGTCCCTTCCAGGAAGGTGCAGGCACTCTGTTCTGTTGTTTCCTTCTCTCTTCCTTCCAAGCCTTCTTTCTTCATGTTTGTTGACTTGCTGTAAGGCCCAGCCAGTGCTCTCTAACTCTTCCTTGGGTAAAGTCTCATCCTTCTTCCCTCATGTGTGGTTTCTGGCTCCTGCTGCAGCTACTTAACTGCTTATACCTTATCACTCTTCTTGTGATTAACACTTTCATTGGTACTCATTTTTGTGTGGCCAGGCAAAATTTAAGCGAAGACAGAAAACTGTTAGTATGGCTAAAAACAGAGAGATATTAGACTTGCTGTCACAAGGCTTTCTAAAACAACTGTTTTCCAAATGCAGTTAAAATGAAACTAAAATAGATTAGAGACCACAGAAGGCCTGACAAGTGTTGATGCTAGATATGGGTAACAATTGTTACAAAACCAAAGGCCTATAATTAGTACAAAGCTAAAAATAAATTCCTGCAGCCAAACAATGAAATTGATTTTTCTGGTGCAAGTGAAGGTGATAAAAGCTATCTACTGTGGTTTCATTTGAAGGCATTGCTAGAAATTTCCACAACTGTCTCCATTTTGCATTAAAAGCAAACAAAAGGTAACTTCTGAGCAGGTCGAGACTGTTGTGTATGCTCACTTTATTGTTACGATGAAGGCTTTCCTTTTTCTGGTTGTGTGTGTGTTATGTGTGTGTTTAGGGGGCTTTGGGGTGTGTGTGGTGTGGTGTTTTTTTTTGGTTTTTTTTTTTTTGTTTTTTTTTTTGTTTTTTTTTTTTTTTTTGTTTTTTTTTTTTTTTTCAACTGTAGGATTATTTGTCAGAAACCAGAACTAGCTTTGTCTTGTGACTGAACTAATCTTGGTTTCCTGCTGTTCTAAAGTAGACTGTTGGCAAGGAAAAGCTTTGTCATAAAGCAAATGTAACTGCATCTTCTTCTTGCATAAGGGGAGGGTAAAGATACAGTAGAACCTTAAGGCAGTTGTGGCACTAAAAGTGCCTGGCTCCCCAGCTAATGATCCTGCTCCTTCACAAAGCATCTTGAACTAGGAAAACTTCCTTGAATCCTTGGGCTATGTAAGCAGTTAAATGAAATCATTCAGCGCTGTTCTTATGGCCTGAGGCCAATGGGTTTGGCAATTGTCCATACCACTAAGTGCTTTTGCTCCTTATAGACTAGCTACAATCCAGTTTGCCTATTTAGTATAGTTTGACCTGTGCTGACTCATGAAATGGTGTGTACCTGGTCTGGGCTAAAACCCAGCGATATGAGAGTTTTGCAGCCATTTCACGGCTGATGCTGGGGAGGGAATGTGATTCCACACCCAGATCCGTGCCCTGGTCCTGCTGAGTTCACTAGCATAGACATAGCCTTGGTCATAAATAAGGAGTGCCTAACTAGGCTAATAATGGAAGTATCAACTACCTCTCTTGGCACAGATAGATCTCATTTTCCATGTGTATGTAGTGCTGTGGACGTTGTTGGGCATTTATTTTTGTCCTCTTCAGTTTTTCAGAAGCTGTAGATCTGAACATATTACCTGCTGCATCACAATTTTATGGAATGCAAAATGTATTGCTGTTGCCATTCTTCTGTCTGATGATGATATGGGGAACTGTTTGACTAATGTCTGTTTACTCTGCCTTATCTTTGCATGAGTAGTGGTTTAAAATTGGTAATGCTGAGCTTTATTTTCTTTACTGAAGTTCTTGACTGAAGACTTCCATTTCATTAAAACCAGGTAGATCCTGCTCCTGGACCTTCTTAGCTTTTAGACCCCAAAAAGATCCCAAATCCTTTGAACAAGGTTCTGTTAGTCAAAATCAGAATATTTATGTAAGGTTTTGGTTAAGTATGCATGTACATTTTTGGTTTCGTTTTTTTCTTTGTTTGTTTAGCTTTAGTGAGTAACAATATCCTTAAAAAAAAAATTGTTTTGCAAGTGATGGATAAATGTTTGGCTGTGTAGACCACAAAAAACTGGTTGCTGTGGAGAAGGTTTGAATGTTTGCTGATCTTCAGGTAATAGCACTGTGGAAGCTCTTAGGCTTGTTATATTTGAGGTAGTTTACTCCTCCATGGAAACGGACTCAGTCCTGAATTTCTCACACTAGGTATAAAGTGAAAAGTGTACATTTGGGCATTGAAAGTTGTATTGCATCTTTATGCTCTGCATTGCAGTTTGGTACTTTTTTGTACATTTGTATTGTAGGCTACTTTTGTGTATGTTTTTCCCTAACTATGACAAAATGAGACAATTACTGTAGAAAGCAGTTCATACAGCAAGCGGTCCAATGTTGAAATAAACTTGCCCTTCTGGAGAAGCATTTTAGTTTATGAACTTAATACAAATACTGTATCTTTTTTTCTTTCCCCATTTGGTAGTGGATACCCTGTTTTCAAGAAAGCTAAATGGAAAATACAGACTTGAACGCCTTGTTCCAACTGCAGTCTATCAACACATGAAGATGCACAAACGAATTTTAGGACACCTATCTTCTGTATACTGTGTCACTTTTGATCGGACTGGCAGACGGATATTTACTGTAAGTATAATTTTTTTTTTCGAGTACAGATAGTATGTCTGAATATACTGATGTTTTGTATCAAGAGCAGATAAATACTTTTCTCCTGTTACTGTCAAATATGCTTTTTAATAACCAAGCTGATTTGCATGTTAAAATAGTTTTGGCATACATTTCTTAAAGCTAGATGTGATGGTGATTGCTGATCTGTGTAGTTCAGTCAGAAAACACAGGTTATTTTCAGTAGAAAGGAATTACCTTATGTAGATTGTTTCTTCTGGACTTGTTTTTTCTAGCAAAAACATAAGCAAAAGAATGCACCACCACCACAGAATTTGATTGGGAAGTCAGAGAGGGCAATTAATATGTAATTAAAGATTATTTTGACTCTGTTCTGTAACTTTTGTTAGATTTAAAGCATGACTCTGAAGTTTAACAGTCTGATATACTTAGATTTGGTACAGCATGTTGTTGGAAACTAGAAAGCTGAAAATTCACATGATGTGTTCTAGCAAATGATGATTCATAAGAAATTGTCTTTATGACATCCTAGGGACTTTTTTTTTTGTACGATGTTCTTAGTATTTGTAACTGTTTTCTTTTTCACTGTTGCTTGTAAAAAAAAAAAATTATATATATATATATATACACACACATATATACATATACATATATATATAGGTAGGTTATCGGAAATCAGTACTGAAATTGCAAGTTTCCCAAGGAATGGGCATTGTAAAAACAGGTGTCAGTGTAATTTGGATTTCTTGGTAAGTAGTCAATTTTTGTAGGGCCAAACGTCTTGTAAACACACAGTTCGTGCCTGTCTGGGACACTTTGGCTGCATTTATTGCCTTCTCACAGATGATGGATGTAATTGATACTTTTGCGGATCCAGGACCTTGATTGTGTCCTCTTTAATCTCATGGCAGACAACTTGGACGATGCAGATGGAAGTACGGTTCAGTTCTACTTTATGTATTGCAGTCCTAACTTACATTTAAAACCACCTTGAAAGAATTTTGTATTTCACCCTTTTGCCCATGTAGAGGGATGTGGGCTTGCAGGAATGAGACACTTAGTGGTTTAAACGGACTTCTGTTTATTTGTTCACTTGTTATCTTCAGGCATAGCGGAGACTTTCTTAATATTTCTTTAGCTTTCATCAGCCAGCTAAATCCCTCACCGGTCATAGCCAGTAAATTCTTATCTCCTGGAGTTTATGCATGATTAACCTATCGGGAAAAGAGATCTTTGTTGTGGGTGTATTTTACATGTGACATGGCAGAATGGATTAGAGATTTTTATTTGTGCAAGTATAAAAATTGCCTATGCTCATCCTGTTCAACTCTAAATAAAAACTAATGTTCGTATTTCCTAGATGAACTGCATAAAACTCCTTGTTAAGGTCTTCTGATTTTTCATTTTCCTAAAACTTTCCCACATTCCTCAAATCTTTCCACTTCCAGGGATATTCTAAATTTCCTCTGAGTGCCTCTGCAAAGATCCTTCCTTGTTGCATGCCCTTGCCCTTTAAAAGTGATTAAGGACAGAGAATTCTCTTGACCGTAACAGCACTTTGTTTCCAAAAGCAAAGGAGAAGAACCTGAAATAAAATAGGGGGAGCAATATTGCTTCTGCCACCCCAGAGCTTTGCTGGCCATCCTTTGCTGACAGATACAGTGCGGTGTGCTGGTATGATTGCTTGAAAAAGGTCTCAGTTTAGATCATGTTTACTTCAATTTAGATTTAAATAGTGTCCACAGAAATGAATTGTGGCTGGTGAATTTTCATTTTGGAGGGCCTGGGGCAGAACTTCTTACATCAACGTTCTCAAGTAGATCCAGTGTTTTTTGTGTAGATGTGTAAGTGGTCATTGGCAAGCAGAAAGCCAAAGGGTTATATTTGACATTCCAGTGGAATCCAAGTTGCTGTAGCTGGCATGATGAACTGTCCTGTTGTAATTGTGTCTGTATAATGAAATGGTGCCAATTCTTTTCAATCCAGACCACTGCCATTTCTAAAAAAAAAAAAAAAAAGTGTAGTGAGTAGGAACAGGAGTTTATAATCAGAAGTAAGTCAAACTTCATTCCACATGTCTGTTGGCAGCATCTAAATTTGCATGTGTAAATAGGGAATATTTATTGTTCTACATTTTTACTCTACAACCTCCTGCATTCAGTGTGACATTAACTAGATAAGAGGTTGGTTTCGATTTGTTAATATGATATGATATAATATAATGTAATATGTTGTAGAAGATGCATCATAAGTGTTACCTTTTCCTCCTAACCTCTGAAGGACTGAAAGCCTCTAAATTCAAGTTCTGTTTATGCTCTGCTTTAAAAGGAAAAGACAGCGATCTCAGCACGTTTTTGAGGCATAGTCTTCTGGGAGATGTTATCTTTACTAGGAAGAATGTGCTCTTAGTTTGCCTACTTCATTTTCTATTATTTTATGGATTTCACAAGATTTCTGAAGATCAACCTCTTACTGTTTTTGTGTTGTTTTTTGTGTGTTTTTTTTTTTTTTCTGAATATATAAGAAATATTCTTAATATACAAACTGTTGTCTTGGTAATTTTTTAAAATAACTGCAATTAAGGCATTCTTTTTACTTACAAAGGTACAGCTAAAAGACGTATTAACCATCAGTGAAAAAAATGTAGTTATTTCTGAGATTGTGTATTCTGTATCTCTTGAAAAGCATGACTTGTAGAACCCAGGCAGGGTAAGAGGATCAGGCATTGTCTTTTCTGGTTCCTGCACTACTTATTATAACTTTCTGACTGCAAAGAAAGGTGGCTATCTCCTTTTCCCCCACCTTTATCATATTCTCTCCTCTGAGATTATTCTTTCTAGGGAATAATAAACAATGTTGTGTAAGATTTCCAACCCAAGATTAATTTATTTCTTGGCAGTTTCAATTCACCCACAAGTCTCTGTAATGGTAGGAAAGTGGACCAGTTTTACTTCATACCTTGGCAATGCTGTCATCAGTTCTCTCTTGGTGCTGAACTTGTTCTAGGATTCACTTTTGACAAATGATTCTTAATGGTCACATAATTCATAGCAGCTGTAGACATAAAGTTGGAAACATGAGCTTTGGATAAGCCAGTGCCCTTGCTAGTAGAGCTGCAACAGTATTATAAGAATTGGGAATGGTCCTATTCAGTTTAGGCAGAATCCTCTGAATTGAACTCTAATAACGTTATCTTGCCAAGATGCTGCAGAGTTTACAATTTCACCTTAGTATATTTTATTGCCTTTTTATTTTTTTTTTCTTATTTTCCTTTTTTCTTGTTGAGACTTGCTAGCAGTTATTTTTCTTGGCAGTGGAGGTGTACAACACATACCTGTGTGGCTATGCTATAGCCAGCTGGTAGGGATAAGGCTGTTTTTATGCTGATCTTCTCTGTGTGGTTTGCTGTTATTAAATAGACCTCTGAGGACTGTCCAGGTGGCATTAGGTCCCAGAACTACCTTTTCTTGGTGACCATTTTACATCTTTAATTTGTCTGTGTGCAGTTGCGTTCTGCAAGCAGCATTTTAGGGATCTCATAATGCAGTGTTTTGTTTATTGCATGTCTTATTCTTTGGTTTTTTTTTTTTTTTTTTTTTAATTCTTTCTGTGCTTTAAGCAATCTGTTAATCCAGTAAAATGACAGCAGACTGTAAGCTTACTGTGAAGGCAGTAGCTTATTCATAACATTGATCTGTACAATGCGAGAATTGCAGAAGCATGTTTTATGTATTATGGATAGTTCTGTAGACAGAGGTGGTGTATGTTTTGGGTATGTGGGTTTGTTTTATGTTTGTGTGTTTCTTTTTTATTTTTTATTTTTAATTCATTCAGCGCCAAGGAAAACAGGACCAGTGGTTTGAGATTTCTAGACTATGATGCAATAAATATTAATGGCCTGATTCTGTTCTCATGCATCTACTGCTTTGACAAGGCGATTAATCCACGTGTGAGTGATTTCCACCCCCTAAAGTGTTCTGGAAGTTTTAGTTTCTCTATTGCTTTCCTGTACTTTCAGATGTCTCTTGAGTGGTGAGGCTGCTATTTGTCAGCATCAGTTTTACACGCACACATGCTCACCCTTTGTCTCTTCCACTTCTTGGGGTTTTTGGTGGTTACTGCTCTTTCTAGAAGAATACACAAGATTCTTCACGCTCACATTGTAACAACAGAACAGAATGAGCTGGTACTATTTTTCAGATAATAATTGCATCAAGTAGATGTAGTGTTTGAAGTTTTTTGAAGCTTTAGATACGGAATCTAGAAACACAGGAACAGTTACGGCAACTTAATAATCGAGTAGCATGGGAAAAAACCAAATTGGAGTACTTTGTAAGAATGTTTGGATGTTTGTTTTAAAGAAGCAAAGAGATTAAAACTGAATATGCTTAGAGCTTTATAAGCAGATTTTAGAGAAAAAAGGGAAACCTTTTTTCTCTAAACTGCTCATAAAACTCTAAACAGCAAGTTGGCTTGTTCTGTTGTAAATCCATGTTAACTTGTTCCTTGGGATTGATTTGGAAGTGTGTGTTACTGAGCTTGTTTACCAACTTTTTCCTTTTTCCTTCTGCTTAGCTTCTCAGCAACTTAGTAGAAGCAAAAATATTGAGCTATAAGTGAAATTAGCCTGTGTGTATATGATTGTCAAAAACACTCTGTGACTGAGCTAATAATTTAAACTTCTCTTTTTTCAACAAATAACACTGTGTGTCTGTTTCAATGTATTCAATATAAATGCGATTTGGAGCCTTTTCAGAAGCATTCAACTACATTTAAATGCGGTTGAACAACTATAAGAGAGCTTTGAATCTTCTTTATTCTTGTATAAGTTCTGGGTAGGTGTCCATCTTGGAGGTCCCAAGTTATGCCTATTTATTAAAACCTATTCCTGAAGATGGTTTACTTTCTTTTTATGTAAGTATTTGAGCTGAGCTAAATACAGCAATAAAGACAGAATAAGATGCATAGTAGGTTCATTTATTGAGTCTTAGTTCAATGGATATGAATTAAAAAAAAAAGTCACTGATCTAAAAGGAAATGGCTATTTCTAGGGTTTGATACAGATTTTTGAGAGAATAAGAGAAGTAACGAGTTAGTCCTGAGCACTTGGTTTTCATATTAATGAAGTCTGACATGATGGGGCAGAGCACAGAGACTGCAAACACTTGTTACAGTTTGTGAGGATACATTCTGAAGAAACTCTGAGGTAATTCAGAAGGACTTCAGAGATTCACGGCAAGTAATTGGATTAGTGTATACTTAGGTTGCTGTGTTTTGGTTAAAATGACTGCTGAAGTCCTATCTTAGATGAAATTAAGAGAAGTTACAGAATTTGTGTTGTACTTGCTGCTAGACTGCTCTGATCTCTTTTAATGAAAATGCCCTAAGGATATTGGAAAAATTGAAGATTAATCCTCAGGAGACTTGTCACATTGTCCAAAGCTTTGTAAAATGATGGCTCTCAGTAAGGTGCTCTAGCACACTACGGAACTTGTGCTGTAGAAGCAAAGAGGTGGTTTGATCATTATGCAGTTTTGTCTATGGGGTACTGTTTTCTTTGGATCCTGTTACAACTGTGTTGACAGAGTAACTTCCCATTAAAATAACTGTATCAAGGGCTTTGGTGATTCTAACTTGTGGAGGTGCTGAAAGCCTGCAGGGGACAGGAATCTTTTTGGTATGGATACAGAGAGATGTGAAAAGGAAGAGAATATGAGGCAAATATAGGGCAAAAACATCTTTCTTAACAGGGTAACCAACATGGTGAGTAGAGTGTTAGAGCAGGAAAGATGTGGGACACAACAAACCCCAATCATGTGAGGAAGTAGTAGACCAGGTGGGTAAGTGAAGAAGGTGCGGTGTTGTAGACACGAGAAACCATGAAAACAACAAAAGGAGCTGGAGGGTGCCCATCCCAAGTGTACGCACACAGGTGAAGAAGTGCATTATGGGGAAGGCTTTCACACTTTGAGAAATCAGCCTGACTAGGTGCCTGTACAGTAATGCATGCGCTCTGGAGAAAAGCCAGAGGAATAGGGATTCTGTGTGTAGTTGCAGGGCTATGATCTCATTGGGACCCAACAGGTGGGGTGGTGTGGGATAGCTCACAGGGCTGGGGTGCTGCCCTGGATGGATACAGGGTCTTCAGGAGGGGCAGGCCAGGATGGCAAGAGCTGGGAAGAACTGCAGGTATGCTGTTCTCCTCCTTCTCCCAGATAGTAGTTTTGAATCTGAACTAGTGTATTGAGTAAAATTTAGCTACCTTTTTCAGGTAGAGAACTGAGGAGTTTTTAGGTACTAACAACATAAAGAAGTTCAGGAAACAAGGGGAAATAAGTTGTCTGTTCATCAGCATTAACATATGTAAACAGGCTCATATTTATTTTAAAAAGAAAAAAAAAAAAACAAAGAAGCTTTCCAAATCCTTTAATGCATTCCACTAACTGCAGCATGTATCTGGGTTCCTGCTGCAAGTGTTTCGTGGAGCGTTTGCCTAGCTGTCTGGTGGGACAGCTCTGTTTCACACACAGTGGCTGTGTTGGTGAGAACTTCCCAAGCTGGGTATTGGTGTCCTGGGACAGGGCTGCCCAGAACGGTAGCTAAATTAAACCATGGCACTGTGGGACTTCTATAGTTACGTGAATATAGACCAAAGAGTGTACTAAATAAGGAAAATATGTCATTTACCTGTTTACAAAAGCTGTAATGTTGACAATAGGGTCATAGCCTCTAAATATTTTTAGACTTTATTGTTAGGTGCTTACATTCACTGAAGGCTTACCAGTCTTTTAAGAATCTGGCTGTTGGTCCCTGTGCTTTGGATACCTTTTTTATAAAAGGTGGATGATAGTATTGCCCCGCATTCTGACTTTTTAAAGAATAAATACTAGATAAACTTGTGCAGAGGCACTGTAAGTAAATGGAAGAGGAAAAACCCAGGTGAAATTTTATAATGATAGTGTCACATTGTAATGTGCTGTGGCTCCTGTGAGTGTCCGGTAGCAGGTTGGTGCTCCAGATGTTAAAACCCAGCACTGAGCTTTGTATCGCTTCTGAACCTAAGCAAATGAATGGAGTGTTTATAGCAGATCTTCTCTGTCAGTGTCTCCATGCAGTGTTCAAATGTCGTGTTCAGGGAGGTGCAAAGACTTTGAGACTTTTAGGGGAGGTGCAGAAATGTGATGAAAAATGAAGGGCTGAGTTCTGAAATTTTTGCTAGGGCTGTGAATTTGTTGCACACAGGCAAGCAGCTGTTACAGTGTTACTAACAATGCTGGTAGGGCATGAAGATCAAACTAGGAAGATAAGGAACATAAGTGGGTATAATTCTACATGCCAAACACAGTACCAGTTCATAATTCATTTTCATGTTTAACGTAAATTTTCATTTTAATGTATTGCAACAGCTTCTTCAGTTTGTGCTGGCGTTTTGGAAAAAGTGTCTTACTGAAGAGCATAAATCCAACTTGCTGTAGGGTTTGTGATCATTATTATAAATGCGTCATGCTTTGTATATACTGTCGAGAGTTAGCATAATCTCATGTTGTGTTTTGAATGTAGTGTGAAAAACTTAAAAGCATGGAAAGGGAACATTTATCTATGTGTGCCAGTGGTTCTGTTTTTCATTTCATTGTGATACTTAACTGTAACATCAAAACAGCTAATGGTATGGTTGAAATTATTTCTACCTTATTTCTAGGGATCAGATGATTGCCTTGTAAAAATCTGGGCAACAGATGATGGAAGGTTGTTGGCAACCCTGAGAGGACATGCAGCTGAAATATCTGATATGGCAGTGAACTATGAAAACACCATGATAGCCGCTGGAAGCTGTGATAAAATGATCAGAGTTTGGTGCCTTCGAACTTGTGCACCCTTAGCAGTTCTGCAGGGCCACAGTGCATCTATAACATCATTGCAGGTAGGTTTTTGCTTTGTGAACTCACCTGAGCAATAAAAAAAATGCCTATTTGACTGAAAAAGGAACCACCTGAGAATGTTCTGTGTAATAAAAATGCTTGCCTGGCAACTTAAGCCAGTGAAGCAAGAAGGAATTTTCACGGTGCGCATTGTGAAATAACATGTGTTTATTGTCAAAATGCCTGACCCTTGAAAATGCCAGACATAATCCCTGCTAAATAAAATTGCATGATGCATGTGGGCAGTTCTGTTTTGAAGTGTCAGTCCTTTGTAGGCTGTACTTCTGAGCTCAGGTACATCGAGTAAGAACTGCAGTCAGTGCTGAATGCTTTGGCTGTTTTCTGATGGCAGTTACGTGCTGTTGCACAACTTGGGTTGTGGGGAGGGAGAACCCAGAGTGCTTTGGCAAGGAACCCAGAAGGGTTGTTCTGAGGGAAGAGTGACACTGAGCAGTATCATGTTATTTTGGTGTTCATTGCAATTTATTTTTCTAAAGTATGGTTTGATACTTGATTTTTTTTGTTTGTTTGTTTTCTTTGGGAGAAGTCAATGACTTGAGGAACTTCTTGACGTAGCTGGAACAGATTAACAGGAGACCTTTTCTTTTTCTTCCCTCACACCTCCAGTTCTCTCCACTGTGCAGTGGCTCAAAGAGATATTTGTCTTCAACCGGGGCAGATGGAACAATATGCTTTTGGCTGTGGGATGCTGGCACCCTTAAAATAAAGTTAGTTGCTATTTTATTTGTTGCTATCTCTTTATTTGTAATTAAGAGTTATGTACAAATGTTGGAGAAAAATTTGACTAAAAAAAACTTGTCACTGGCTGATTCACTATGTGATTGTTGGATGTGATTTATTTCTGATGTAGCTATAGCTTGCTTGCTTATCTTTTAAGGACTAAATTGATAATATAGCATTTTGTGGAGTGAAGCAAATAACTCTATACCCCGTTTTGCTATATCTCTAACATTTATTTTAAAAGTCTAATGATTTTTTGTAATATGATGTCAAAGTTGGTGCTTTCTTGGTTCTCATCTCTTAATCCCAAATAAAATGAAAATTATGTCGATAAAATGATTGCAATTTAAACTTGAAAATCGAGGGATTTTTAGGAGACAGTAATGCTCTAATACAAATTAGGTTAGGGTAGTTTTGATGTTTGTTCTTTTCTTATCTATATTGCCTTTTTCATAGTAGCTTTTTACTGTAGCATGGCAGGAGGCAGAATTCTTGGGCAGCTGTTGATTTATGGCTGAAGTTGAGCCTGATGTTTCTACCTTCAAGGTATAAGATAAAAATGTTGTCAGGACCCTCAAATAGAGATACTTTTAAAAATTAACTTGTTTAATGGCTTTCAAATGCTTTTTGCTCCCTCTTTTCCTTTATCACAAAACATCTGTAGCTTACAATGGGAAATAGTTGTTTTAGTAATCATTAGTGATTTAGCTTTGGGGATGGGATATGTTCTTACAGGAATATTCTTGTAGCAGGCAGGTTCCGTTTTCTTACGGTTTTGGTAATCGCTGTTAGAATCTCTTTCTTGCACTGTGCCAAGATTATGCAGGGCTTGTAGGTACGTTTGACTAGATATTCCTCTAGTTATCTGGACCTTCACTATTTTGATGCTTTCTGAGTGTTTTGGCTGTTTTCAGTACTGCAGATGAAGGTGCTTCTCAGGCTGTTAGTCCTCTGCTGCTCATGCATGCTGTAATCAAAGAAAGACTCTTCTTACCGAAGAGAGGAGGAGATGGCTTACATGCTTGTTTTTAATGTCTGAAGGAGAGGACTTGCTACCACATTATTTTTCTTGAGGTCTCTGAAGTCTGAGCTCTTGCTGGCAAGATGAAATCTACCTGATTTGTAAACCTTTTGAGCCCACATGCTTCCCTCTCTCTCTCTCTTTTTTTCCTTTCTTTTTTCTTCTTTTCCTAAGTAAAGTTTGAGTCTGGGATTGAATTTTGAAACAAATTCTGTCATTTGATAATAGTGGAATCCATGAGAGTTAAGTGGGTTGTCCTATATATGAGCTTGGAGATGAATGTTTAGAAATCATGGATGTTTGGATGAATCATGGTGTTGGATGGGATTTGTCTTGAGGTGAAGCCTAAGGACTGAGAAAGGTGGCATCGGTTATGGTAGGCGATTCTCAACTAATTCCTTTCTATGGTGATAGGTAAACAGTAGAATAAAAATTTTCAGTGAGGTGCACTCAGCAAATATTAAAGGAATAAAAGTTTTTTGAGTAATGACTTCATGTGTAAGTAGTTGCAGCAGATGTGATCAGACAGCGGCACTGAGAAAACAGATTAGTTCCTTAGCTCATGCAGCACAACAAGGAAGTGGTCTGGTAACCCGAGTCATACACGTGATTCATGTTGCATGACAGAGTGCGGAGTATATTTTGAGGCTGGAATTCGTACCATCTTTACCTTCTGTTCTGGAAGTATTTTGTAAGTTGTGTTTGAGAAGACAGCAGAACTGGTTGAGCTGTGTTTCTTCAGTCTGGAAAAAAATGAATGCATGTCGATGAGACATGTACAGTCATGAGTGTCTGGAGGAGGGCATATAATGTGTAATTGCTTGTTGGCCCTTATTGTACTAGAGAGTTCAAAATGAAGGTAGCCAATTCCAAATTGGAGAGAGATGTTTCTTTACAAAACATGCAGTTAAGTTATGAAACTCCTTGCCACAGGGTTTTATGCGTTATATGAAGATATTAAAGGGCATCACTGTGGGATTTTTCTGCTCTTACACATCCAGTTTTGCCTAATTCGGAGGCAGGATGCTCATCTTAGATTTTTGTTTGGACTTAGTAGAGCTGTTATATGTTTAAGTAATTAATGCTTTTTTGATCCAAACTGAAGCTTGATAAAAATATTATAAAGTTTAAATAAGAAACAGATACATATTTTAGGACTGGAACCTAACCGTGTCATTTAAAATATCAAAATAGTTGGACACCTAGAAAAGTCTTAATGTAACTTTCCTGAATTGAACAGTATACTGATTCAGGGGAATTTGTTAGTCACAGGAGATTTTACTTAATGTGCTAATTGTAAGCATCTCGAACTGTGATTGTCATTGCATGGGGTGATTGCACTTCCTTAGACCTTTAGATCTGGATCTGCTTCCAGAACTGCAGAAACATGGCAAGTTCCCTCTACATCGGTTCAGTAATGTGCCAGGGGAAAATGAGTGCCAGCAATATAAAAGCATCACAGGAAGGAAAGATTAATGTTAATGTTTTTCATAAGTCCCTTTGTGAGGTTATTTTTTAAAACATGATGTATAGGCCATCTGGAAGAGAGAATAACTGGTGGGGTGGGAAGTATGTCCTTGTATCGCTGTAGCAAAAAATACAGGCTTGCTTCTGATCAGTATCTCTGAAAAGGAGGAAAGCTGGCAGAGAAAATCAGATCCTTACCACAGTTATTCAGGCTCTGAGCTTGCTGCCCTCTATCTGGGTTCCAGCACCACTCCCATCCCAGGAAAGAGAAATGGGAGCTTTCAAGCAAGACCAAAAGACCAGGCCCTTCTCATATATGCCTGAAAGCAGTAATATTCCAGGTAGATTAATTTGGTTTCCAAATAGAAGAACAGTAAGGTTGGTTGTTGGTGCAGGTAAGGAAGTCAATGAACGTGGCCCAAACAAGATGGGAAATCAAATAAAAATTTAGGCAATCACGACTTTTCCCGATATTTACTTTCCCTGTTGCTATTCTGAATGACGGTATAAAGCACAAGAGTCAGATCCTGTATCAGTTGACAGTAGGTATAAGAGAGAAAAAATCAGCCTTGGGTCATCAGAAATTGAAGAATAATCTGTCTCAAATTTAAGGGAGAGTTATTACATCTAGTCAGTGCATCCAAGTTACATTAGTTGCACTGCAAAATATTTGCATATGTATCTCTGAAAGAGATGCTGAAGTTTTCTTGTTATTCTTTTGCCACCTGTTTGGATCACAAGTTTCCAGTGTTAGTCTGTTATTGGTAGACCATATGAACAAGGCAGCAGAACCGTCTCACAGTTTTGGGTAGAGTAGCTTAGAATGTTGCTTTGCTTCTTTTCTATTTTTTTCCCCTCATAATTTTAAAAAGAGGGAAAAAACTTAAGAAAAACACATGCTGATGATTTTGATGTTCCTGTTTTGGACAAGGTGTTGATTCTTAATTGTCATCAGTGTGGTTTTCTTAAGCAGAAGGCGCTTAATCTGAAAAAAATAACAGACATTAGAGAGTCATAAGTTGGAGAATTTAATTTGGTTATTCAAACTAGAATGTAAGTGCATACTTGCTCTATTTTGCAGTTGTCCTATCTCCAAAGGCAGAGTTCACAAACCACAGTGGAAGAAAAGAGCAGCCTATTTATCTATTTACACTTGCTCCAAATTATGTAAGCTGCATATTGAATCATCTGATAGTTCTTTTACGTTAGTATCTCAGTTAAAAAGGGTTTCAACTGTTCTGTAGAGTGGATCTTTGTCTTGTTTAGTGTAACTTCTTGTGAAGTTTCCTTGTTAGGAGTCTGCAGGGAGTTACCTTAAAAAACTCCTACAGGAAGGTTCACAGAAGCAGCCTACACTGAATGGACAGTTTGTAGAAAGATTTCTTAAGTGGTGTTCTTGGTTTTTATTACTTTGTTTTGTGTGTAGGCACCCCCTGAAGTTTAAGGCTTATTACTTTATTTGAGATAGCAATAGCTGATTAGCGGAGAAAGGTCTCATGCATCAGCATTCAGCTGAAATGAATTATATGGACCATTTTGCTTTAAAAAAAATGATAAATTATGAATATTCATTCTTTTATGTAAAGACAAATCTTTAGTGATGACACTTGTGGGTGTAACACTGCTGTTCTCTAGTAAGCTTATTCTTTGAAGACTGCAGATGGCATACTATGCAAGACCACCTACTGATTTGAGGTTGCTGCAGTGCATGAGCAGAATTGAAGTAATGACTGAAGAACCAGATCTGATTTTTTTTGTTTCGTTTTTATACACTGTTAAAGTGTATAAAATCCATTGAAGCTTTAGTTGTGCTTGCACATCAGGTTTTGAAAAGCCAAAAATGACGCACAGGCCATTAAGGAAAATTCCTTACAAATTTCTAACCACTAGCCTGACATTCTTTGGGTGCTATTTGAAACTAGCCCACAAATAATATGTCTTCTAATACCGTGAAACTCTGCATTTATTTAAATTTGTTTTCTATGAAGAGCACCAGGCCTTGTTTCTCTGTTGTGAAAGCTGCAGTGTGCTGCAGGACAAACCAGAGTTGCAGTTCACTCAGTGGTTTAAAACTGAACATCCTGGGCAGCTGGCTGTAGTGTCTTCTGTTCTGCTTTGCTGATGGCTTAAGAAGAATGTTTTGTATAGCAATATTAGAGGAGAGAGGGGAATGGGATTGAAGTTGTGATACAACTCGCCTTGATACATGGATTACTTAGTCCATCTCAATGTCTTAGTTTCCTAAAGATCCAATCATGAAGCATAGTCACATGAAATTGTTTATAGTTGGGCAGCCATCTGTTCCTTCATATTTAATTTTGTCCTTCTGTGATTTATTTCTAAGATACTTATTTTTTGAAGCTCTATCAGGAAATCATTTAACTGTTTCTTTGTTTGTAGTCCAAGGCCAACAAAGTTTACAGAACGCCCTCGGCCTGGAGTCCAAATGATCTGTTCTTCTTTTAGTGCTGGTAAAATACTTTTTTGTTCTTTTCCTTTTTCTTTTTTGTATCAATATAAGAAGTCATTTGAAGAGTTAAAATAAAGTGTAATATAATTACTGCAGCATATTGCTTTAATAAGGTGGAATTGAGTTACAGTAGCTATGAAAAAACCCCAAATATTTAAAATAGAAATTCAGAATATATGCATTAGTTCTTGGTGATATGGAAATTCTTTAAACCAGTTAAATATAAAATGTTGAAAGTAACTCTCTTGTGACTACAAGTCTTTTAAAACACAATGTATACATTTTTCTCAGAGTGATTGTGAGAGTCAGCTTTATTTGAGATGGAATTTGGGACAAGAAGGTGT
The DNA here is from genome assembly GCF_036013475.1 of Columba livia. Classification (NCBI taxonomy): domain Eukaryota; kingdom Metazoa; phylum Chordata; class Aves; order Columbiformes; family Columbidae; genus Columba; species Columba livia. The sequence continues at coordinate 34,768,960 of NC_088604.1, read as the reverse complement.
TGATTACTGGGTTCTCATGGTCTGTATATGATTAATTCTAGAGCTAGCAGTTGAAGAATGCAACATAAATAATTGGATAAAATATCAAAATGATGGAATCTTACTTTCAGAAAGTGTACTAGAGCTTTAATTCCATTCAATTTTTTGTTAAAATTGAGGCTTCTAAGGGCTTAGTTGAAGCAAATAGCTGTACTTAGCTGATCTTTCAGATCTATCTGCAGATGCATATTTCTCTGACAGCCAAAGTGAGGTAATTCAACTCCAGTTAAACTTTTGAGTTTCTAAATTTTTTTATTTTTTTTTTAAACTTAAAGGTCAGTTACAGGCGTATTTGAAATGGGATTCAGCTATAAATTTAAAGTAATTAATTTAAGTGTTGATGTTACAGCTATTTGAAAATACTGAAATACTATTAAAATGCTGTTTTTTCTTAAGACTTATCTGTTTGTTTTCTCAGGTGGAATGTTTTTGGCCACTGGGAGTACAGATCACATCATTAGGGTTTATTTCTTTGGATCAGGTCAGCCAGAGAAGATATCAGAGTTGGAGTTTCATACTGTAAATATTTCTTTAAAATTACATATGTATTTGGTTAAAATAATAATTTGAATAAATCTGGATAATTTGGAATAATAATTGATTTTTTCTTTTGTTACTCTTTTTTATATAGGACAAAGTTGACAGCATTCAGTTTTCTAATAGCAGTAGCAGGTAAGTGCACTTTTTATTCAGAGCTGGTTTTTTTGACCTTCTGGACATTTGTAAATACCAGTTTCTGGATGTAGTTATTCAAAATGCTTTCTCTTTTCAGGTTCATGTAGTAAAACCATCTGTAACTATTGGATTCTCACTTCTGGTTTAATAATATTACTTCAGTTTTACAGTTTTTTTTTCATTGTAATGAACAAAGTATTTTGAATTTGTCAAAATTAAGGAGTATAAAAATACTTGAAATTTCTTCTTAAGAAAAGTATATATATACTCATATAAAATACATGCGTTTTTAGATATATTTAAATATTTAAACCTTATTTCAGTTAAGTGACTTCTGGATGCGGGAAAGCTATCAAACTAGATCTAGCAGTATCTTGTTTAGCTAGCCTAATGTTTTTTAATGTTTCACTTTCAGTTCTAGGTGTTGGATATGAAGGATGCTAAAGAAAACAGTTCAGTTAGTTATGAAGTTTCTGACACTTCATTTAATTGATGTTCTAATGTATACTTTTATTGTGATATAAATAGTTGTAAACCAAGTTCCATTTTGCTCCTTCCACCTCTTTTTCCTCCTTCTACCCCTACACCCAAAAAGGGGGAAGAAGAAGGTGAGGGAGAAACTCAGATTGGGAGAGAATTATTCAGATAAGTATTTGCTACTTATTTGGAGTAGGCTTTGCCTAAAATCATGTCTGTACTTCTGCTTGCAGGGCTCTCCAGGCCCTTCAGCTATTTTCACCCCTGAAATGTTTTCCTTAGCTTTACCTGGTGTGGTAGGGTCAGTTTCTCAGTGCTCGTGGGATGATGGTGTCCCTGTGCCAGAGCATCACAACTCTGCAAGGTGCACCAAAGATCAAAGTCCAGCTAGTTTGGAAGGGGCTCAGGATAGGGAAGTAGGTTCTGCTTTTTCCAAGATTTCAGTTTTTTGCTGGTACGTGAAGTGTTTTTCACCTCAAACCGGTTATACTGCATTCTGACACTGTTTGAACTTCTTACTTGCAGCTTCCTTTTCTGAGTTCTAAGTTCTGGAACATCATTTTTCAAGTGTCCTTTCTGTACAGATCTGCCTTTGATCTCTGAGTAACTTTTTTCCCCTTTTGTTAGATTTGTGAGTGGAAGCCGTGATGGAACAGCACGAATCTGGCAATTTAAGCGAAGGGAATGGAAAAGCATTTTGTTAGATATGGCTACTCGCCCAGCAGGGTAAGTGATGTAAAATGTTTTGCTATCAGACAGATACTTGAAGGACATTAATATAATTTGCTGATTTATTAAAAAGAAAGGAGAGCGCAAAGAAGAAAATGAGGGGAAGGCCATCTTAAATTATTATTGCTTTAAATGCACAGTATGCTTGTCTAGCTCTTGAAGTCCAATGAAAACAAATATTTGACTACATATTCAGCTGTGGAAACTAACATGTCCTGATAGTAGCTCCACTAGTATTTCGATTAGATTAAAAGACTAAAAGATACTTAAAAGCCACTAAAGGTCAAATTTATTTGGCTTTCTACATAGGTATTTATTTCTGGAGCAAGAAAACCAGATCAGATCGGATCTGTTCTTGAGACTGCTTGCATTTAGTAGTACTTTAAGACTTATGGTGATATCTGCATGCCCAGAAAAGCAACGTTGAGTTCTTTCATACCACATGCCAGAGCAAATAAATCCCTTCCTATGTAATGAGTTCTTATTTGTTAAAACAATCTGAGAATTTACATGGCTTTGTAAGTCCGCAAAACTTTGTACACTAGAACAAGCATGAAAGAAGACTTGAAGATGGAGAACAACTTAGGGAATTGTGACTTGCACCTCTTTAGCTTGGCATGGAGGAGACATTTTCCAACTGACATACATTAGAAAGATTATAAAGGGTTTGAGGGTAAACCTGTATTCCCTTACTCATCATACTGCGTGGTTTGAAGGATGACATTTAAGAGAAAGAAAAAAAAAAAAAAGAAATGATTTCCGGAGTAATTCTGTGGAAAAAGGAAGTGATTTCTGGAGTAATTATGTGGAAAGATGTCTGAAAGACCAAGACAGCCATGGAAGAGAAGGGTAAATAAACTGTAATGTAGTTAAATACTTAGATCAGAAGATATCTGTTAGTTATGGACAGATGCAACAAAACATAAATCTAAAACCATTGTTCAAGAGTGACCAAAACACCGACACTTTGAGAACAGACTGCATTACTCTCTCTTGAAATGCAGCCTGTAAAAATTCTCGGTTTTAACTGATTCTGGGAGAAACAGGAATGGGTTCTTCTTCGTTGTGGTCACAAATGATGAACTTCTTTGAGAAACTCAACTGCTCATTTCAGTAAAGCACCTTTAGCTGAATTCTGTTTTGTCCTTCTGACTGGAGGGATAAGTACAGTTCCAAATTTGATCTTTTCTGCACAAGCACAATTTTATCAAAGAAAATGAAATTGCTCTAAAAAGAAAGAGTGAATTCAGCTTATAAAGCCTCCTGGGTTCTGTATTGAGTCTAGAAAGGAATCTGGCTATAACTACATTTTCTAATATTGAGTTTTACAATAGATACTATTGTTTAATGTATTGTAGTGCTTACTATATGGAAGATTTTATATTTTGTCTGCCTACTTGGTGTTAACATGCTGTTGTTGTGTTTGGTTGATGTTTTTTCAGAAAATTAATGTGCTGGAGAATGCAGTGGTGATTCCTCTTTAAACCACAGTGATAAAAATGTAATTTTGGAGTGTTCTGATATATTATATTACAGATGGCTAGTGTCTGATTTTCATAGGGATAAAAATAAAATATATGCAAGGTTAAGTGCCATTATTACTGATAGTAAAGTGATGTAAGGGTGGTGGTATAGTACTAAATATAGCCTGAGAATTTAACTCATTTAAAGATACCAAAATACTTCTCTCCATATTGAGAACTACTTATTACAAATGCTCTCCAGGACAAATCACTGTTCACTGGTTGACCAGTTTGGATTTTTGCTGTTCAAATTTCACAACAAATAATGCAGCTATCAAATTTAATTGGGTGAAGTCATGTATCAGAGGGCATTTTCTGGAAAAACAGATCAACATATTAGCTCTAAGATATTAAGAGGACCCTACAGTAATTGTTTAAGCATCTATGATTCTTCTGTTCTTGTATGTGCTACATAATGGAAATTATCTTTAATTTCTCTAGTTTCTAGAAGTAATGTTTCTGTTCTTAATAAAGCAAAATACATAAGTATTTGCACTTTTTAGGGAAATAAAAATATTTTGGCAAACTAGGATTGCCTTGAAACCTTTTGCTTTTTTGTTTTAGACAAAGTTTACAAGGAGTTGAAGATAAAATCACAAAGCTCAAGGTGACCATGGTGGCATGGGACCGACATGACAACTCTGTTATAACTGCAGTAAATAACATGACTCTGAAAGTCTGGAATTCTTTCACTGGTCAGCTCATTCATATTCTCATGGTAAGGTTTTCCATCTTGATTTATCAATCCTGAATGCAAATTTTATTTATACATTATCAAAATTCTCCTTTCTGTGCTTTTTTTTTCTGTTTGAAAACTGCCTTACCAGATGTTTTCAGATGATTGAAGTGTAATAGAGATGTCTGTCAGCTGCTTATTAGAAAATAAAACTCTAAAGTTACAAATAACCATTTCTCTTCAAGATGTATGAAACTAATCTTGGACTTCTTCAAGATAACACTTTAGGAAAAGAAGAGAGGGAAACAGTTGTTTCTTTTTACCTTTATTTAATGTGACAAATGTTTCGAAATAACATTCATGGATAAATTTGCCCTGTTTAAACAGACACTTCTGCAACCTAATCATTCCACGAATACAAAAAAAATAGAAAAATAGTCTTCTAGCTAGAACAAATCGAATACTCTTTTTTTAACTGAGAAAGTAGATGACTCTAGGTAACTCGGCACCTTGTTAGAGATGGAAATATTTATACAAAGCTTTAAAATTTCGTATTAATTTTGGAGATGTTTCTAAATTATAGTTAATATTTGATTCTTTATGGATTTAAATGAAGTTGCTAACTGCTGCTCTGCCTGAACAAATTGAAATCTGCGGAGCATTAATACCAAAAATACTGAATGTTGTAGACTCTAATCTTTTAAAATAATGGTGAAAGTATTAGGACATACTTGTTGTGAAGGTGACATACTTGGCATACTTATTAGAAACCTAAAATTGCAACTGGAAAGAGTATGATACACTGCTTAAAAAAAAAAATTCTCATACTTTGTTGGACACTTTCATAGGTTAATGTTGTGGTTGCTAGTGTTAATGTGCTGAGTTGCTCGGTAAGTATTTGAGACAATCCTCTTGTTTGTTGTCTTGTATCTTTAATTTCAGGGACATGAAGATGAAGTCTTTGTACTTGAACCTCATCCATTTGATCCAAGAGTTCTCTTCTCTGCTGGACATGATGGAAACGTCATAGTTTGGGATTTGGCAAGAGGGGTCAAAATCCGGTCTTACTTCAACATGGTAATTATTGTGCTTTATGCAGCTATGCCACAGCAACCTTTCTAAACTTTTTTCTTTTAGAACAGTCTTATGTAGGCCATCTTGAAGCATGTATTTGTGTAGAGGGCAAGATCCAGTGAAATCAAGAGAAATTCCTATTCAGTGTAGCGAGGCAGAGATTAAATGTCTAAAGTGGAAAAAGTTGTTGATTTGGCTGTATTTCATAGTGTCATCTTTTTATTCTTCATCCACATGAAGTTGGAGTGTTAGTTTACGTTGTCAGAGGTCATGCATAAGAGACAGAGTGACAGAGACCCTCCTTTAGTGCTCTGTTTCCTGCCTATAGAACCAAGGTGGAACTTGGTTTATTTATGCAGTACTAATTCTTAATCTGGTTAAAACTCTTCAGGAGTCACCTGATCTTATACAATGTTGTTGTATGCTGCCTTAGCCCATTGCACTGAATACTGTCAGAGTTTCTGTGTAGAACTTTTCCATACGCAGGTTTCAAATTTGTTGTGTTCTGCACTAAATTAATTCTTCTGGAAGATGGATACAACAGGTATTTTTATCTGTTTCTTGATGTTAAGTGGGTCTTTGTGCGTAACTTTTTCCTCAAAAAGGTAATGATGTGTTGTACAATTCAGACTTTGTCTCCTGGAGAAAATTACGAAAGAATATGAGGGATGATTGAGAATGCTGAGAGTAGGCAAATGGGGTTTATCCAGCCTTCAGTCATAGTGGAATGGCAGTCTTGGAGGCCAGCATAAAGAAGATCACCTGAAGAAGAGACCTGCCATAGATGTACTCACAAAAAAAAGGACATTTAGAAATAAAGTCAAGCCAGGAAGGTCCCTCTGAACCTGAAGAAAGATTTTGAGATGTGCAGTGTACAGTGTAGTTCATAAAGTCTCTGAGGAAATTCTGCTGAGCATAATGGGAGAGAGAGCAGCCTAGGCTCCTTCAGCACTGACCTAGCTTCAGTATCATTCCCTCTGCACTGATTTCTGCAACTGAACTGATGAGGGGTCCGAGTCAATCATCTTGGAGCTATGAGTACAGACCTTTGTTACTCGTTGCTGTTCACTGTTAGCGGTTGGGGTGTATATTTTCATTGCGTGGTTAGGTTGCCTTTCCACTGCTGCTTACGATGGATGTATTGATATGATAGTTTTCATGGAATTTAAGGTCAGAAGAGGCTGAGCTCATCTGCTCTTTGTAAGACAAGTTCATTCAAGAGCTACCAGAATCTAAATTGCAAATGCCTGTGACATTAGCAACCCCCTGAAAGACTGAAATATTTATTTAAAGGGTACAGCATAACACGAACACCTAAAAAGGGTAAAAATCACGTACATTTTAAGGTCTTTGGAGTCAGAGAAATGTGTATCAGAAAATCTTCAGCAACTAGTAATCTGTACTTCAGGTTAGAAATGCCTGTGAGAAAGTCTGCCTGTGGTGTGAGGTAGGGGGAATTGTAAATCTGGCAATCAGTTTGTCTCAAACCATTGAATAGGCCATATGAGCCAGCTTTGCAAGAAAGGCATCTCTCTACAGTGTCTGAGTATTTCACTAGCCAGTCTTCCACATCTGATACTTCAAAAGACATGGGTGGAAATTAGAGGTTTTCTTAGGTGATTGCAGTGGCAGGGGGATGCTTCTAGACCATGAGACTTGATTGCATAGTCATCTCTGCAGAGCTGCAAATGTTAAGTGTCTGGTTTACTAAGGGAGGGCATGACTACATACAGAGCTGCCAGTCTTCTCCCAGTTTCCTAACTGGCATATCAGCTGGCAACATCATTAGACTAGTCACTATTAAATTATTCTGATAACTGCTGTGACATTCATTGACTTGCTCAATATGTCATCTAATACTTCTGAAAAACAGTATTTTTATTCAGGGCAGGGAAATTTTTACAGATCTTTTGGATCAGACAGGGAAGATCATCTGAAGGAATCAAACATGAGAGCTGAATGACATGAGATATCTGCTTTACCCTTCAAGAACCTCTTATTACCATTGCTTGACAAAACAATCTCTGTGGTACCAAAAATAGCACTGGATGACTTTGTCATAACAAGAGCTCCTTAAAAAAAAATTGCAGACCTTGGGGGTGTTGGTCGAATTAGCAAAATTGGAGATAACTGTTAGCTTCATGATAGTCCAGTCAGGTATTCCCAAATTAGATGGATTGCTTGGTACATCTGAAGCCTTGTGGCAAACTCCTAAAGTAGAATCGGGTATTTTATTTCTTCCCCTGCCCCCAAATTCCTTCATTGTCAGCATCAAAAAAATAAATTCCAAGGAATGCAAGTGATGTCAGTCAGCTTGAAACTTTTCCTTTTATCCAGTCAGTGAATGTGAAATTGCAAAGCCATAGTTACCCAATACGCTTTTTGTTTTGCATTTAACTTAAATGGAGGAATTAAAGTTTACTTATGCCTTGCTGGTGACGGGTGCCTCTAGGAGACTCTGGTGGTCCTACAGAACATTCTTTGCCAGCTTTTTAAAGTTAAGATTTACTATTAAATTACTTGGCACAGTTACAGTTAATCTGAACCGGTTTTGGTCTGTTTGCCAGATTTTGGTCTTTATAACTAATTTTAAACTCAGTCCAGTAAGTGACTGTCTACACACATGGGTTTACTCTCAGAAAGTGTGTGTGTATATATGTAATATATACTTTATATATTCCACATTTTCACCCGTAGTTTTAACTTCATTTGACCTAATTCTGTAAGTATCATATAACTTGGTGTCAGAGTTCATGGGCATTCAGAACTAGTTTAATTCAGTGGTTTGAGTCAGCTAAACTCTAAGAATGTATTCACTGCCTCAGAGAGTGAAACTTGCCGTAGAAATGTCAAGAGTGTGAGAGGCTTAACGCTTTTTAGGCAATTTTGAGATGCAGCAAATGAGTCTCACATGTAAATACAGGTACTTGTTTTGTGGCCCGTGTAATATCCCTGCCAGTCTTGACTTAATACAGCTGCTAATGAAAAACGCTTCCCAGCATATTTTTGTCATTCATTTTTCCAAGGAATCCATGAGGCTGTGGCTTTGGTGTTGTAATATTAGGACAGTTTCACATGCTGTATTTTCCAGGTACAAATAAGCATTTAGCAGACCTATGAAAGAACAGGGTAATAAACCTTAAGTGGTTGCTGCAGCGAACTGTTTCAAAGCATATGTATTTCAAAAAATAATGAGTTTGCTGCATAAGGACAGGGCAAACCCTTGTAAATGGTTAAATTGTGGCTCATTACCCAGGGCTCAGGTTCACTGAAGCACTTGACTGCTGTGGCACTTAAGTTATTGGGGACCAAGGTCCTTAATTTCCGAGGTGGAATGCAGTGTCATACCAAATTCTGAGTTTACCGAGCAGTGTATGAGATTTAGGTGTCATAGTGGATGATCCAGGAATGGTGGGCTGTCTAGCAAAAGCCACTGCGTGATAATGTACATAGAGCTATATTTGAAACGCAGTTTCTTATGAAAAGCTGCAGTGAGGCATCTGTATCCCTTCTGTGCTAAGGTGCCTTTCCAGTAACTGAGAAAGGTCTCTGCTTCCGTAAAAGGAGGGCACAGGAGCAAGTGGCACTCATCTTTTGGGATTGTCTTAACTAATGTTGAGCTGGGGAATGCAAGACTTAGATTCTCTTCTCTCGGTGACAAGGTGTTCAGTTCTACATCTGCCAGTTACCCAGGAGGGCATCTCAGCTATGAATGTCTAGACAGGACTTTTTCCTGACTTTCTCCTGGAAGTTTTGCCAGTGTGGAGAGGTGTGAATCCATAGCCTGTGGGTTTAGGCACTTCTGCTAGGCTTGTTTTCTTGGGTATGGAATCATGTTCTAGGTAAATTAGAAAGTGGTAGAAATGGGCTGTGGCTTCAAGCTTCAGGCAAGCTCTCGAACTTGCAGGATTAATGCTCTGTTGGGTCATAAATAAAAGCTGTATACAACTTGGTTGTTGTCATGTTTTCTTCAGGTCTTCTTACTAAGTTACTTCTTAATGGACCTGACACTGGTGGCTTGTTAGGAATGCCAGTGATTTGAGAATCTTCCAGATTAAAAAGGGGGGTGTCTAGTAATGTGGAGTGGATGCATGGTGGTTTGGTTTGGTGATTGTTTGTTTTTTTTTGTTGTTGGTGGTGTTGCAATTTGGACATTAAGTACTGGTGTTTTTCAAGTCTGACTCTATACAGGTTTGTGTTGTTATGGTGCTGCACTTAATGTTTAGTTTTATGAATTTATGTAGTTTCCCGTAAGCAGTACTTGTCAGGGTTGAGCTCTGAGTTGAGGCAATGACCTTGCCATGCTTAAGCTCTGCTGATTCAGACTGCTTGCAAAAGGTACTCTGTCTGGAGCTTAGAGTGTAGGTTTCTTCTGTGGTAAAGCTGATAGTTCTTGTCCCATGAGTGGGCTGACCTGTAGAAAAGTGTTTTTAAAAGTTTCCTGAAAGGTTTCAGGATATGTACAGGCCTGTAGCTCTGTTCTTTTCTCTCTCTTTTTTTTTTTTTTTTTGTTTTTAATGATTTCGTTTACAGCATTGCTTTATGAACAGTAGCAGGAACATATGGTGACTGCTGTTACGTAAAAGTATGAAAACTGTACTACAGTAACAAGAATTAAAGACTTGGAGTAAGCAGGCATTTTTACAGTCTTTGTCACTGTAGAATATTGGATTTTTGTACTGTCTCTTTGAATGCAGTTGCTTTGCCTGAGTCTGATACCTGGCTGGTCAGACTTCGTTAGTAGGCATTGCAATTATTGCACCAGTCAACTTGTGTTTTAGTTGATAAAAAACAGCCTTATGGCATTTAAGAAATCCTTGCGTAATGTAGAAATTAATCAAGTAGGAACACTGATGCCTTTAAATAAAAAAAAATAGTTCTCCTGGTCAACAGATTTAAAACAAAACAAAAACAAAACAAAAAACAAACAAACAAAACCAACAAACCAAAACCAAAAACAAACAAACAAACAATCAAAACAACAAAACCAAAAACAAAAAACCCAAACAAACAAAAAAACCCAAAACAAATAAAACAAAAAACTGAACAATCTTTCATGACTAGGTGTTGCTCTTAATTCTCATTGCAAGTTGCATCTTTGAGAAGTCAGTTTTCTAAAGTCTGACACATTCACGTGTCTCAGGGGCCTCCTGGGTGCCAGTGCCTGTTAAGGTCAGACTTTTACTTGTTTGTAACCTTAATGTGCTCCTCCCGTTGGCTGTGGAGAGATCATTTGGACGCATGTGTGTTCCCTGGTGCTGAGCAGTCTTTCTGAGCGCTGTCCTGTATTACACTGTTCTTTGCAACATGCTCTGGGTGGGTGGTAGTTCTGGAACCCACTTTGAACTCAATGCAAAGGTGGCTTTAGACCTTTCTTGGAATTCTTTGAAATACTGATACAAAAAGAATGTTTGTATTATCTTGTATTAAATTCACAGATCCAAATGCTTCAAAATCCTCCTACCATTGTGACTTAATCTGACTTGCTGAAAGGCTAAGCCACCTTAGCCTTTGGCACTTAAAAGTCACACTATGTATCTCCAGCTGTTGCAAATTTGATGAGTCTTTTTTTTAATGCCAAAGCACATTTCATCAGAGCATATAGAGTACCGTGAACATATTTCAGAAATATATTAGAACTCAAGCTCTGTAAACTAATGATTTGAAGTAAACTGAGTCTTTTTGAGGAGGAGGAAGAAAAAAAAATTGTTCACCAAACCTGTTCTCCCCCTCTCTCACCTTCAGCTTCCTTTGAAATGACAACTAATTCTGTTAGATTTGTGAAAGAAAAGCTTTAGTCTCTCCCAGAAACACCACCGTTCTCTTCTGTGTCACTGAGTACATGTTGCTTGCCCTGGAAACTAGATTGGTACTTCAAGAATAGCGGATGATTCTTACAGCACTGTAATGGTTACTGCTTGAATTGGTGTTTGTTGCTCTTGTGCCCTCTGTCCCACTTTTATGGAAATCAGCAGGGAAAAAAAAAAGAGAGAGAAGAAAAAAAATTAAAATTGCAAAGCTTGAGGGGGTTGCTGACCTCCCTGTTGCATCAGTGCTGAAGAAGATACAGGGTACACTTGCATTTCTTGGCTCTTTTTGAAAAACTCTGCTTCTGGGGCTAAGATTTGCTCTTTCACTGAGACCTAGAAGGACAACAATGTCTTTGATAGCTGTAGTTGCTTCAAGTAAGAATGAGGCTTCTTACAGGTTTTCAGGTGGCCTAGAAAAAAAATTGTGATTTTTTTTTTTTTTAATTTTATTTTTTTTAAATGGGGGCATATTTTCATCTAGATATGTCTGCCAGAATCTTAGCTGTTTCCTTTCATTTCATTCTGTTGGCAGATCATGATGAATAGTCCCACACTTTCATGTAAAATATATCGCTTACATTTTATGTAAGTAGATATTGTATCTAGAACTGGGAAGCTTGTGACTTACTTGCATGTGTTCTTTCCAAAATGCTTATTAATTAGCAACAGATGATGAGACTTAGACTATAAATATGAATATTTTCTAAACAAAGTCAGGACTAAATCACTTTCATGATTATTTCACAAAATGTTAACTAGCATATTCAAAGATCTGTCTGCTGTGATGAGCATGGTTTCATTCATCTGTATTAAAAGCTGTACATTAAAACAAATACACTGTAAGCAGCTGAATTGAAAAGTAATAATTTTCTAAGAAGTTACAGGTTTTGCAGTTGCAATTTTAATATCAAATTAGTAATACGTTATTTTGTCCAACTTCATTTAAAATTGTGAGCCAGACGCAAATTACTTGAGCTTTTAGAATGAAGTCTGGATTTAACTGCATGAACAAAGTTATATTTCTTTTTGTTCTCTTTTTCTTCTAAAGAATGTTTGTGACATCTAAAAGAAAAACGGGTACAAAACTTTGCATTCTTGGAGTTCAGAGATTAAAGGCCATTCTACTGGAACCTTATGTAAATAGTTACAGACCCTTTGAGCAAGATAAAGTTATTTTGACTTTGCATCATACTGCTACATCAAAACTTAAATGTAATCATTCTCCTTAACAGGTACATTAATGGGGAGCAGCAAATCTAAAGCTCTTGGTACTGCAACACTTTTCAAAGTACTCAAATATAAACTGTTGTTGAACATATAGTACAAACAGGCATAAGCTCCTTGTAGCCTGATGTTTTGCTTATGTCCTTGATTTGAATTAGGAAAGTATTGCAGAAGTTAATAATCTTTGGAAGAAAAACAGAACAAAATCAACAAAAACACACACAAAAAGCTTGTAGCATTGCAGCAGGGTAAAAATGTTAATGAAACTGTGAACTTGTTAGCTATTGAGTTGTTTGAGCTGTGACATCTTTTGCACAGTATTGAATGTCTTACACTGTCTTACCAAGTTGACTGGGCGCTTGGGATGGCTTCTCTAATAAAGTCTCAAATTTAATGGGGTAGTGCTTGTTATCTGAAATAGAAAAATGAACAGCTGTACTTGAGAATGCTGGTCAGGATTTCTTAGCAAGACTTAAGACCAGCTACTTAGCATGACCAACTTAATGTATTTTTTCTACCACAAATTAAAGAGAAAATAGATGAAAAGGAAAGAAGTGCCACAGTTTGTTTATGTAGTTTTCAAGCAAACATGCATAATGCCTTTCTCAACATTATTTAGTTTTTAGAGAAAGGACTATATCTATTTTTACTTTAAAATTCATTATAAATGAATTTTAAATTTCCTTTTTAATCTCTATGTATATATGTCAGGTACATGAAGCGAGGCAATTATGTAAATAAAGCTTGATAGACATTCTTGAAAAGCTGTAGTGGTTATGTCTGGGTGTTCCTGAAGTAATAGTTGTGAAGAACGAAAGTTTTGCTTGACTAGAAGATCTTTGTCCATATACTTGAGAAGACAAAACTCCGGCATCTGCTTTTCACACTTAGAGGATTGCAACATGGCCATATTTCTAACAGTTTCCAATAGGAAAGTTAGCTAGAAGGAAGAGTGTTGGAAGGATCTTGTGATGATGCAAGACTGCTCTTCAAAACATTATTTACTTATTCCTCTGCTAGAGTAGCTTTCATTAGTCCATGTTCTAACTTTTTATGCAGTGGAGTATGTAATGCTTTCATATGATCGAAATAGTAGAACTTGTTTGTGAATACTCAAGAACTTATTTTTAGGTCCCTTAATTTCCTGACCAGTTTGAAGTTTATACCCAAAGTCTTGCAACTGTGCTGTAGTAAAGAAAAAAATGTGACTCTTTTTGGTCCTTAGTTTTCTTTTTCAGGTTGCTTCTTTCTTGTGAAACCTTGGGAAACAAAACTTGAGGAAACAAAGAAATGGATTTGATATGCTTGTTTTGAAAGTGATCTCTGAAATTCTTTTACTTAATTTGATTGCCTTTGAAAGCAAATGGGGTGGTTGGATCAGCAAGCAGATACTAACCTACCTTGGAAGGCCACCCTCTTCCTGGTTACATGATGATTGGAGTTGTATGGCTACAAAGTGCTGCTATTTCAAACGGTGTCTTAATGAAACAGGTTTTGCTTCTAGAAATGCTGGCACAAAATCAGGAGAAGTAGTGGTATATATTGTAACAGAGCAATAGTTGTATTTAAAACATACACCTTGTTTTTAAAATTCAAAATGTGTACTTTTGCACATCGAGTGAGAAAGCTTGAAGCAAGAGGGTATGTTGATAGTGGTTTTGCTTTACATTCGCTGTGTGAAGTACCATGGTGAATATATGCTTTTTAATAGCCAGATACTAGTTAATCTGTGTAAAAGTGTTACTACAGGTAAATGTTTTATATTAAAAAAAAAAAACAAAACAAAACAAACAGCATGTGTTGATGTTAATGTTGAAAGTGGAGGCCACAGACATTAAGAAATAAGGGCAAGATGCTGAAGCTAATGCCTGAGTTTTTGTCCCCAAGTCTTTAGCTAGCTGGTTGTCTAATTAATGTAAAGTCATCTGGTACTATTCCTGGTTTCATGCGTTTTTCCCAAGTGGGTCCTTAATTACTTTTATAGGATGTATGGTGGTTGTATTGCATGGTCCTTTTTCAAGCTTACATGTTTTCCCTAACTTTCCCATGTTGGATGTATCTTTTGAAAATTCTGGATAGAAACACCTTACTAGCTTTGTGAGCTTTGGATATATTGTAGATTTATTTGAAGCTGCTAGCATAGCAGTGACTGAAATTGTCATGTATAAAACTTGACCATAAAAAGATCAAGTTCAAGCAGCCCATAAGAATTTTCCTGATTTCTGCAATGGAAATTGTAGAGGGTGTAATTTTGACCCTACTTGAAGTTAATGGAAAGTCTGCACGACAGTTGAAGAAATCGGACCATCTGGATGCGGTGATGTGTTGCTTGTCCTCCCCCCACACCCTGGTCTCTCTGCCCTCTTCCCACATGTCTTATGTTTTTATATAAAATCTGTGAAAAAAAAAAGTTGGGAACCCCCATAGAGGTGATAGTAGTAATGTATTTCATAATGGCGATGTCTAGTTTTTGTGAATTTGGACACATACATCCCTTGTTAATGACCGTTTTAATGTTCTAGTAGAGTTTAATCCTTGTGTTGCATAGAATTTACTGTCAGTGTTACGGTATCAACTGATTCAGGTCAAAAGAGTTTCTTCCTGCAAATTGTCAATCAAGCAGAGACTACTAAGTTGCAATCAGATTTTTCTGTGTACTGCTCCTTCAGAGAGCTGGCTGTTGGCTCTGTCCTTTATTTTTAGCTCTGAGTGGACACTTCATTACAGGTAGTTCCTATGCTGTGCCTCCTTATGTCTGCGTATTTTAATGTTTTTCCTGGCCCCCTTGTCTCAGGTCTGATCTTTCGCTGGTCTGTGCGATACGGTTCCTTACTTTCTAATGCTACTTCTGCTTTCAATGCAACCTGATAAACTCTGAAGCTCTAACAGCGTTATCAGATTGCTTACAACATTGTTTCCTTTTTGTTAATCAGTAAGCCTGCATGGCCTACCTAGATCTTTGTTTGCAAGTACTTGATTAGTTTTAGCCTAAATGACATACCAAGCAATTGGAGTCCCTGTCAGAAGAACAACATGGAAGATCAGGTTCCGTCAGCTCAGCAGAATGATTTGTGCATGAGTTTTCTGCCACACGAGGTGATTTTTTTGGACTGATGTCTAAAAGGCATACCACTTGCTCATATGGCCTATGTATTGCAATCTCCAGTGTTTACTAGAGTTAAAGATGGTTATTTCTGGTGTTGTGGCCTTCGTGAAGTCTGAAGAGACTTCCAGTTTTGCTGAGATGATAAGGGATTGTATTTTAAGACCAGGCTTTGTAGTGATCTGAAATACAGAATGACTTACAATAAGATTATAGGTGGATTATTTTTGAATCAATCTGTGCATAGTCCTACTAAAATGTTTTTGAAATTTTCCGGAGGTTCCACCTTTAGATTCTACATTAGAGCAGATCCTGAAGAGCAAAGCCAGCAATAATCTAGTAGTCCAAGTAGGAGCCAGTACTGAGTTTGAAGGATGTTTCTTAAGAAAAATTTTCTTTAGCAACAGAAAAAAGAAGCTGTAAATACTTTTTATATAACCTTTCTATAACTCAGGCATCAACAGGGTGGGTGATCTGTTAGATCTCTTCTTTCATATGTTTATCTTTCAAGACAAATAACAGCATTCGTGAATGGAGAATTGACTTGAAATGCAGGACTACAGAAACATTTTACTCTTAATTACTTCTTGTCGTCTTCCTACCATTTGATACTTTGTTACTGTTCTAGAAGCAGCATAGGAACCCTGTTGATTCAGATAAATATTTTTTTTAAAAACTGACGTACAAATTCAGTGTTCTTTTGCACTCCTACAAATCTACTCCAAGCTCTCCTACCTTGCAGAAAGTCTGTAGGTATTTTTTGGCTTACCATGGAAGCATGCTGTGATCAGAGATTGTTACTTAAAACAAAGGAGAACATAAGCCTGCAAAGGAACTTCAGAATATTGGAGACTGATTTGACTTGAGCGGATATGTAGTTTCATCACTTATGAAAGAGGTTATATATTTTAATAACAGTTAACTTTGCTTTTTTGCTAGTTTTAAAAAGTTGTTCTAGCATAGCTTTGTGATTGTTAGAATCTAAATTTCAGTTTTCAAGTCTGAATGTTGATTGTAACTAATTTTTGGTTGTTCTATGCATTTGAGTAGAGTAGTTCTCTTCCTGCTAAAGGTCGTTTTGTATAGGCATACAGAACAGTCCTCTTTCCTTAGTGTCCATGTGAAGAAGCTGACCTCTTAGATTTTTCCATTGTCATGATGAGTGGAAACATTTATCTGTAGCTGTTCCACTTCGAATTTACTTATCTTGAACATGGGAAGCAAAAACTGTGCATTCCTTGGAAGAGTTTGTGCTTATAGTTGTCTGTCTAGCATCTGTGCTCTTTCTGTTCTGGATACACTGCTGGTATATTTTAGGATTATAGTGTTCTTTTTGTTGTTGCATCATAAGTGATGCATTGCAGTAAATATGCAGTGATCTTTCTGCCTGTGTTTCCAACTAAATGCATCAGACTTAGTGTGAAGGATGGGAGAGAATGTTGCCTAAGGCTGGTAGAGGCTCACTTCACTGACTTACTAAAACAGTGCTCATGACTTGCGTTGGAAGGTGTGGTAGAAATACAAAGCATTATTGCGTGTAGACTGAATTCAGTTAGTTTTTCTGTTAGTGAGTTATTTCTAATATTCTTACTAGGTTCTAGGCCAATTGCATCTTGTCCTGGTGGATTTTAATTGCTTCAGTTGATACAGTTTGTGCTGTGTCCAAAATCTGTTCTCAGTGTATGATTTTTCTAACATTCCATTTCATCAATGGACTCTTACTTTTTTTTTCTGTAGTCACTAGTAGAAAGGCCTGGCTTGAGGAACTTCACCGTTAACATCTTTTTAGCTTTGTATGTCTTTCCAAAGCCAATAACCATTATCCTTTCTGTACGAAGTTTACCTAACTCTGCGTTTCTCCTACTAATCACAATCTGTTCCATTTGAACTAAGTTTTCAGTGCCACATCATGGCTGTGAAGTCTAGCGAAGTTGACT
The DNA here is from genome assembly GCF_036013475.1 of Columba livia. Classification (NCBI taxonomy): domain Eukaryota; kingdom Metazoa; phylum Chordata; class Aves; order Columbiformes; family Columbidae; genus Columba; species Columba livia. The sequence continues at coordinate 34,751,693 of NC_088604.1, read as the reverse complement.
GAATTATATTTTCTTGATATAAAAATTCAGTTATTTTACTCAAGAGAGTTTGTTAAGTTTGTCTTGTACTCTCTACTCTTGATTAATTTCCATTTTACTTTATATTTTTCCCCTCCTCCGTGTCTTTTGGTTTTCTTAAAAATGAGGTTTTCAAGTTTTTCATACTGCCTTTTGATAACAGGTCAGAAAGGCTTGATATTGAGCGCTCTCTCTGTAGGTGGTACTACTGTTTTCATACAACAAATTGTTTTTATTGACCTAAGACATATTACTTTGTATACTAGTTTCAAAACTCCAGTCTCCCTATTTTTGGGGAGAACAATAAGCTCTCTTTAAAACTAATAGGAAAAGAATGCATTCCTTTTTTCATTCTCTTATTCCATCAACATTCCTCCCTTTGGGATGTATCAATGTCCATTTGTTTCCTTGCTCATGAAAATGTGGGCAAATAGCTTAATTCTTGGGGTTGAGACTACAGTAATCTCAATGTAGTTCTCATTGTGTAGCATCACTTTTTTTCCCTCTTTGTGGCTGAAGAATTTTTGCGACTTGCTTTGCTACCAGAAGCATCATAACCTGTTCACTCTTGGCAGCCCTTTATGACATCTCTTAACTGGCCAGTGCTTTTTCTGTTCTCCTGAGCGGTCTCTTCCCATCACCATTGATACCCTTTCATGCAGCAAGGACAGGTTTCAGACACAATAAACAGTTTATCTTCTTTGGGATATGGTCTTCATATAGTTATTGCATCTTTGATTTAAAAGGGATGGAGTGGGGAAAGCAGCTTCCTTCTTGCTCAAGTCCCTTATCTAATTTGCTGAAGTTGCAGCTTCAGTGATTTACTACAGCGTCCCCTTTTGAAACTTAATATTTAGTTTCTGTTTCAAATGACCAAGTCCTCTGTGATAGTTTTATTATTTAAGAAATTCCATTGTAAATTGTCGTTTATTAATCCCCAAATATTTTTGTTTACAAAAATTCTACTGGGTAGTGCACACTGGCAGACTTTGCCCTTTAATTTGTAATAGTAATTGTATCTTGGAAAGTTAACCCGAACAGTAATTTTTGTTTATTTCCAAGTAATTGTACATCAGACTTGACAGATGGTACTAAAAGGTCTTACTGCTGTCCTTTCCAAAAGCACTTTTTAAAACAGATTCTGGCCACATTTAAACAATTTGCACTGTGCTGATCGCTGAATAGTAGATCATTATTCTTTTCCTTTACATATGAAGGCAGTGTCTTCCAACTAACACTCTTAATTCCCAGGGCTTTCTTGAAAATTGTCCATCCAAATAATTTGTTCCTGGGAGGGATTAGAAACCCCCACCATCTTAATAGTCTCTTTTCTTTTTTTCTCTTCTATTTCTTATTTTTTGCCTTGCCATGATTAGCAAAAGTTCTTCCCACAACATGTCTTGTATTCCTTGTAAAGCAAAAAGAGTTCAAATCTTAGGCTCTAGGAGAACCCTGAGATTCTGTTGATGAAGGACTTTAATGTTAGGAAGCTAGATACTTTCATGTTACCTTTACTGGAGGAAGGGGAAGGGAACAGAAATCTCTCTGTAAGTACTCATTTTCCAGGTTTTTACTATAAATCTGCAAAGCTTATTCTTGGGCTGAAGTTCCTCCTCCTTTCCACTTGCCTCCCTGAACTGTCTCCCTTTAATACGGTGAGCTTTCTACATACAAAAAGCAGCACAAAGTTGTAACTGTGCCTTGGTTGTTGGATCTTGCTTAGTAGCCTAAATTAATTCTGCATTCTTAGCTGTTGTGATGTTAGTGTCACTTGCTTGAAACTCTGTTTTTATTTTCCATCCCTTTCTATAGGATACTTCTGTTAAGAATTCATTTCTTTTGGAGTAATGGGCAAAACAGAACATAAAACTTGCATTGGGTTATGTTCCTCTTTTGCTAATCTGGAAACTCATTTGGCTTTTATGGAAAGTACCTGTAGTAAGAAAGACCTTTATCAAATACCTGAAAGCACTGATACTAGATGTAGCAACCTCTGCCACTGGGGGGGTGTGCAGGGATGTGGGTGTGCATGTGTTGCAAGACTGTGGGCAGAAGATTTAGATTTCTTGCTTTTGTCTCAGGCTGTAAGACAGTGAGAACAGTACCTACCTCACAGGTCTTTTGAGGCTTAGTTTGTTAACTTTTTAAACATAATGCTGATGGCCTCTGGAAGGTGCTACAGAAGTGCATGGTGTTACTGCCTGCAGCTGAATACTGTTGTTTTTTCTGGCAGTATATAGGCCTGCCACGGTTAGGGAAATAATTGTTTTGGTGTCTCTTTAAAGAAAATGCAAAAGTGCTTTGCTGGGGAGAATAGAAAGGGGCTTTCTGAAGAGGTGCTGAAGACGTGAAAATTCAGAGTGGTGATTGGTCACCTCTGCTTGATTGACAGGTTGCAGGGAAAAACAAAAACCCATTTGTTCTGGCTTAATGGAACTGGAAAACAGAAAATGAGTATCAGGTAAAAATTCCTTTTTTAAAATCTTTGCAGTTCTTTAAAAAGTGGAGTTTTTACACAAATCTACACCTCCCCCACTCCAATAAATTAGGAGTAGGAATGACAGAAACAGGCAGTTGCTAAGCTGTGTAATGTGGGTTGTCTATGTCAGTGCGTTTTCTAGTGGGCAGGTGTTCTGAAACACCGCAGCAGCCAGCGCTACTGGGCTAGCTCAGCAAAAAGGCAGAGGATGGAAAGGGTGTAGCGACTAAATCCCTGAACTGGACCCAGCTCTCTGGTTAGGCTTATTAGCAGGACTTTGAAGGGGAAGCTTTTATTGTCACTTCCTATACTGTGCCTGCTTTGTGGATAAAGTCTGTCAGTTTCTACTACTATCAATTTGGCATCTTTCACGAGCATTATTACAAAATTCACTGGAAAGTGAACAGCTAAAAAGTAAACTATGTTTTAAAGTAACTTCCATCTAGCAGTATACTGTCTTACAGATTTTATTAAAAATTTCTACATCGGCACCAGTTTTGAAAATCATAACTGAAAATGATTTGTTTCTGGTAACTTAATTATTTTATTTGTTACTGTATTTCAGATTGAAGGACAAGGACATGGTGCAGTTTTTGACTGCAAGTGCTCTCCTGATGGACAGCATTTTGCATGTACTGATTCTCACGGTCACCTTCTGATTTTTGGCTTTGGTTCCAGTAGCAAATATGACAAGGTACAGTGCAAGATAAAAATTAAGATGTTTCTCTGTGTTGAATGCATTTGTGCAAACTCTCCTTCAGAGCTTCATTACAAGAGAGTGTATCTTAACATAATTTTGAGCCTCTAAAATGGGATGTTTCAGATTCCTGTTGTTGACCTTGAGTTTTCTTTTACGTTCTTTTTTTAAACAGCAGAAATATGCTATTAATCTATTGTTTACGTGGGAAATTTAAAAGAATTAAAAAAAAAAATAGCCAGTCATTGTCTGCTCTCTTAAGTGATGAATTTACAAAGTGTCTACTAATGGATCCACATGGATATGTGAATAAACTGCAGTGGAATTGATAGTAGTTTAACATTTTCCTTGAAATATTTTTCTGATACCTAAGTAAGACTGAAAAAAAGGAGGGAGGGTGTAATAGAACTGTTTCTGCTATCTGTATTTAAACATGACATAGCGTGGGAGACAATTGTTTATGTACTATAAGCTTCTAGAGGTAAAATGTTATGTCTGCTAATAAAGTTCTGCTCTTGTGGATACCTTGATACTTACACAGCAATGTTCTACCATTACTGTGTAATTAAAATATTACATCTTTATTGTAATGTCATAGTCTGCATTGTGAATTCTAAGTGTGGGTGTCTTGCCACAGACCCTCATGACTATAAAGATAGGTGGTGGTAGGTTTTTTTTGTCTGGTGATGAGCATGCCCTATGAACCATACAGGTTACCTAGTCGGGAGTGCCCACAAGGTCCTAGTTCTTCTTTTGCTACCCAGGGAAGAAGTGAGGTATGTCTCCTCTCCCTCTTCCTGAAACTTTAACAGACATATCTGCTCCAGGATTTTCATCTCTGCTTCTGGCAGCTGATATGTGAAGGTTGTTGATGAAGTGCTGGCTTCTGGATGTTCCTTTCTGCTTTGGCTGTTTGGACTCAGGTTGGCCTTGAAAGCATTTTGGCAAACAGCAGCACAGAGGGGCCTGAAAGAGGGGAGAGCAAAAGGAATTTTAATCTTGTAAGCCACTGCATTTCTTTCTGTAGTCTTCCAGCTCTTACTTTCATGCTAGTTACAGCAGCATTTGTATATTGGGAATTTTTTTTTCTCCTTGTCTCTCAACTCTGATTTGAAGTACTCGGTACTTGGCTGCTGTTGCTGTCCCTCAGCTATTACTAGCTGTGCATTTCCCATTCCATTCCAAAGAAGACAAATAAGCAGAGACACCACAAGCAAGGAGAACCAGGATCATCAAATCATGTTCAAGGTCTTTATCTTTCAGAGTTTTTACTCTTGCAAACTTTTAAAGCTTGTTGTAATAGAAACATTTTTCTCACTGTGTCTGTGGATTGTTCTAGGTTAATTTTCTCTCTGGTCATTTTGGAAGTGTATAGTCCTCAGCTGCTTAGAAATGTTGGAAATGAGATTGAAATAGTGAGCCTTTTTGTCTTTGCTGTGAGGGACCAGGAGCTTCCTTTACACTGCCTTTTGAGAATTTACCTTGTGAGGGATTAGATCTGTTTGAAGAATGAAGACAGTTGCTTTTCACTTCTTGAATTCTACAGACTTGTTGTTCTCTTGGGGTTTTTGCTGCAGCCTCTGAGAGAAGGTTATGTCTAAAATTTTTCACTTATTTGGTAATTTAAAACAATCCTCTTCAGCTGTTACTGTGCCCGTGGTAATCCTGGCACTCTTGACCATAGAAGAAATGGGAGCAAATAGTACTTATATTTGTTACCTTTTTAGTCTCAGTCTTTAGCTGTCAGAAAACTCAGCTTGGAAGTTTCCCATCTCTTTCTTGTCTGGGTCCGTCTCCTCTTTCATTTTTGTCTGACCTGCTTTGTTGTAAAATGTAGCTGCAGGTGGGTAGGTGCTGGAGTTTAGGTGTTCTTTTTTCTGTACTCCCACCCTAATATACTTGGGTTTTTTTCCAGACATATTGTGAGCATATACTCTGGTAGGACCTGCTTTTTACTTTAAAGGGATTTCCATCTATCCTGGGGATGGAAGAAAGGAGCATGGTAACCTGTTCTGTATTCCTGCACTTGGGAGTTGTGTTCAGGACAATGATTGTAGCTGAGATAGTGGTAGTTCTGCTGAGAGAACAAGCTCTTGGCTTTCCAAATGTATGTTTCCATGTTATGTTCAGATAGCATCTGTGTTTCCTAGTTGACTTGAACCATTCTCTGGGCTTTTTTTTTTTCCACATTGTGATCTTGGCCACGATGAAGGTTGAATAGGTGTTTTTGGATTGTTTCCTCTCAGCCCCAGTCATTTTTTTGTTTTGTTTTGTTTTGTTTATTTTTTTTGTGGAGTAATTATTTAGTGGGGAAAAAAAAAAAAAAAAGAATGTATTTGCTGCTTGTTTTGGGGTCCTTTGTTATTTGACCCAATTAAAGGAACTTTGAGCCAGTCTCAGCTGAGATTTCCAAATGTGTGAACATCATCTGAGATAAGGTGAGCTCACTGTCAACAGGGCATGTGCACTTCTGAAGTTCTTGCTTAGGTGGAAGCTTTTCCAGGAGGCATAAGAGAACTTTCTGTTGATTTTAGGTCCTAGATTGGACTAGATATTTGGGCTTTCGATGCCTTTAATTTCTAAACACTGCCCAAACCACAGTTCTTTGTTGCAAGTTGGTAGCTCCTGTGTGGTGAATTGGTGCACTAGTAGGGAAAATCTCTTTGCATTTGTGTAGTTGTGGAGAAGCTCGGCATTCTGAATGTGTAGTGTAATGTAGTTACTGAAGGAGTCTATTTGTAGAGCTCAGACCTTGTGGAAAGCTTTCCCACTGAAACCCAAGCTGGGTTTGTGAAGTCATATGTGCAGAGGACTCATGTCCTAATGGTGATGTATATTCTTACTGCCATGAGTTTAATCTCTAATAGTATATCAAGAAACAGATCTGATTATTGGTACTTTTAACTGGTCATCTACTGAACATAAACATTTAAGATTCTCTGAAACATCTAATTCTTCTGATTTTTCTCAGGACTTGGAATAGCCTGAGGATAAGATTGCAGCCCTGGGACATTGCAGCAGTTAGGGACATTCCAGTGTTCTCCCTGAGAGTAGGTTGGGGCCTGGGTTCTCTGTGAAAGGCTGTTCTTATCTTGTGGAGAAGAAAATTGTTGTTTATTCTCTCTACCATACTCGATTGCAGTACAGAGTACACAGAAGGGTAATGACAAAGAAGTCCCTTGTGATCTAGTACTGGAGGCTGTGCTGGTAGGGGTCACTGAATCTTAAGAAAGGATTTTCAGGTCTTCTCTTTGGTTACAAAACCTGGGATGCAGACAACATTGTGACAGCAAAATCACAGCACATTAAAACTCACAGTCTGTATGATCATGCCATTGGAATCCCTTCTTTCTCAGTGTGGGAAGTACTTAATAGGAAAACTGACACTAGGTGAAAGTACTGGATAGTCTACTATTGTGATTCTAGGGAAAATTCTCAGTCTTCCCACAGGACCTGCATCTTTATCATATACAAGCTGAACAAACAAAGTTAAGCAGGCCTTGATTCATCCAGTCAGACACATAAAAGTATCTTTCTCATTCAGCACCTGTTAACAGAGAATTTGGCTATGAGACTTCATCCAGTCAGGGCTTCTTACTGCAGTGAGACGTCACCTTGTCCATATGCACTTTTTCGGAGTAATCTTTTGAATCCCTGAAGTAAGTTCTTTGCCGTTGTATCTTTCCAGTTTTCTTCCTGTTGTTACTTTTCTGAATTTTGTGGGGTCCAGATCCCATGATTCCTATGATTTTTTTAATTTTTTTTTTAAATTGTCCATCTCATGTACTGCGTGTAGGCACTTTCTGGTGTTGTAATTGACAGGTGTTTGTTGTTATCTTTCTTTCCTGGTCTTCTCAGGACAGGAGAACTTTGGTTATTGAGAGATCAGACCTCTGAGTAGACGCTCTAACCTCAGCCTCACTGATTTCTACATAACAAGTTACTGGAAACTATGTTATGGATTGGTAATGACAGAGCATGCTTTTCAAAAATCAGAGTATATTCTAGGTATTCTTAGTCATTCCATTGTCTGTGCTCAAATACCTGTCTTTAAGACCTCAGACAAGATTTTTTTTTTTTTTGAGATCTTTGCCTTGAGTCAATTGTTTAATCATTTTAGTGCTGTACTGGAAATCTAATTTGCGTGAGTGTTGATTCTATTATTTCATTTTTACTAGTTCAAAGTTAAAATTAGTATATGAGCTGCCAAGGGGTTTGCTTGCCAGTAGGTAGTGTTGGGATGTGTAGTATAGATGTCAGCTTCTATTCTGTTTTCTTTCTCTTTTCTCCTTACGGTTGACTATCTTTCTGACTGTACGATACTGAGATGCATGTGCCAGTGAGGGATGGAGCACGGTATTTGGACAAAATTAATTCCTCAGTCTTGAGTGTCTGTGGAAAGTCATCTAGAATAAATTATGAATAGGTGGACTGAAATAAAAAAGAAAACTTTGAGCCTGAAGAATTCAACTTTAGATCAGCTTTATTTTATCTACTGTAACTTTTTCACATATCTAACATTATAGTAAGAGTGTACATGTTTGACTGCTGATGTTAAAATATTTGGTGATGATGTGACGTGGTATTTTGCTATTCCTCTTCTTCCTATACCACAGCTCCTATGTCTTTGACACAGTTTTCATTATCAGACTATATATTCAGAGTATAGGAAGAAAATTTGTAACCTGTTTAATACGTCCATGCTGTGTTCTGTCATATGTCTTCAAGAAGTTAAATATTGCCCTATTCTCCTGTTCTTTAAATGCTCCCCATCATCAAACATGTGGATTATTCTCCTTGCACTATAATATAGGAGAGGAATACTGTGAAAAAAAATTATCATGGAGTCATTAAATTTTCCCTTTTAAACTGAGATAAACAGAACAGCTTTGTTTTTGCAAAAGTGACCACAAGTAACATTGTTAAAAATACTTTTGGCAGTTATCTACTGTATGTTTTTCTTAATAGGTTCTTTAAAAAAAAAAATTACAAAATGACTTTGTTTACAGATAGCAGATCAGATGTTCTTTCATAGTGATTATCGGCCCCTTATCCGTGATGCCAACAACTTTGTCCTGGATGAACAGACACAGCAGGCTCCACACCTTATGCCTCCCCCATTTTTGGTTGATGTGGATGGCAACCCTCATCCTGCAAGGTATCAGAGGCTAGTTCCTGGTCGTGAGAACTGCAGGGAGGAACAGCTTATTCCTCAGATGGGAGTGACATCTTCAGGTATGAAAAATTTTGCTTCAGTACACAGTAGCCTATCTAGTTACCTCCAGGTGTTCTACACTTTCCCTTTCACTTCATCGTTTTTCTACGTTTCTGGACATAGTAGTTCATGTAGTGTGGAAGAATTGCAATGTCCTTGGCACTGATTGCTGGTGACAATTACAGTACTGTCATCGATCAAGTCAGTACTAGTTGATGCTACAGCACCAGTTAGCTTGGAGCTCGTTTCATTATTGGAACAGTGTATGATGCCGAGTGACCTTGCAGTTAATCTCTTTGGGGTAAGATTTCCTACTTCAGAAAACCTCAGAAATATACTGATCTTCCATAGATCAGTTTGAACAGGTAACACCAACAAGAAGCGAAAAATGAGAGGACACCTGAAATATGCAAAATACTTTTCCTATTTAGATGAAGGCAGTCATTCCACTTAAAATTTGATTGTTTGGTTAGAGAACTCTGAAGACTTGATGACGATACAAAATTAGGAAATTCCTGAAAAGTTGTATTCTCTGTGCACAAGACACAGGGGGAATGTGCATATTTTGTGCCAATAACTGGCTGTTGGTAACTGCCTAAATGTGGTCCACATGGGTGGGGATGTAAAAATGGTGCCTAATTGTTGTGTGTCACTAGTTTGATGTTAGTATGGATGAGCAAACAGTGACCGGTTAAAGTAGCTTTAAATGTTTTAAAGATAAACATTGTTAAGTATTTGGATATTGTTGAAAATACAGGAAAACTGACTGCCTGTAAACAGTAGCCTGTATGTACACCATAGTTAAGCTTGGGGTGTGTCAGACATTCCGGGGAGGTAAACTGACTGTGTTGTTACCAAAAGATCATCTGACGGTGTTGTTACCAAAAGATCTCTTTATCCTCATTTTTAGACCTGAGGATTATAAGCCAGTGAATACTTAAATAATAATTTTTAAGGAGTATTTCCATATTCCATCCAAAATTACAGGAAGAAATGCTGCCTAAGAAGCAATTATAAGAATTTAAAAATCCTTTCTGATGAATGTATACCATGTTTTATCTCTAACTTTTTAGCTAGTAGCTTTGAAGCTAAATTTGATTTCCAAGGAAGAATGCAGTTTTGCTTCATTGTTACAGTTACAGCATGGATCCATGACATTCTGAAATTCTCCAAATTTGAAAATGTCCTGAGCGTATTCTTCAATATAATATCTTGAAACAAGTCAGACTCTGCACACAGACTCAACAATATAAAATTTAATGGAGTGGCTGTGCGACACATGAAATGTCTATACAAAGATGACGTCCACAGCATTTGGTTTAATAGCAGCAGGAAGCCGTCAACCAGGTGGACAGAGACAAGAGAGATTTTAGAGAGGAGACATTTTTCTACCTCTTTACAGTTTAGCAACAATATATGCAGTCTTATCCAGAGTGAAAATATGTTCATTTATTTATTATGTTCCCTTCCACTAAGGAAGCTCTGTTTCTTTCTGAAACGTTATTGAGGAATTTGATGTATCTCCCTCAGAGCTCTGACAGATTATTTCTCAAGTTTCCATAGGGGCTTATAAGAATAGGTGGACTTCAGATAGTCATGCTTGATTTACTGCTTAGATATACATGAAGCTCCTGTAAACTAGATGTTTTGAAAAAAATAAATACCGGTGTCTTTACTATTTCATGTTTTTGAAAACTTGCTGTTACAAAAGCAAAATCTCACAAGCTAGATACCATAAACAACATTTCATTTTGTTTAGGTAGCAGTTTCCTTATTTAAGATCATTCTTGTGTTATTCGTAGTATTTCTTATTGTTTCCAGTAGACAGTATGTCTGCTCATGAGATACCAAATCTGACTGGCTCACTACATGAGTCAGAAAACATCCAGCTGTGGTTATACCAGAGCTCACTGCATGATCTGAGCTGCTGCTGCTTTAGGGAAGTTAACTTCAACTACAGTAACATTGAAACCCTGAGAGCACTGTCTTAAATATATTCTTTGTGCATACCATCATCTAGTAAGAGATGGCTGCTTCTATCTAGCCACGTAATCCAAGTTCTTCATTTCATAGCACAACTTACTGTAATACCTTGTCTTGGATCTTGCAAAGTGCAGTTTATACTATGATATCTCTTTGGAATCACACTGAAAAAATGATTTCTGTACCTTTTTTCTTTGAACATTGTCATCCTTGTTACAAAGTTTTACAAGTTCTGCTTCTTTTGATAGAGCTTCCCATCACTCTGCTCCACTATCTAACTATTCCGTGTGGAGGTATCTGACTTCCTTGTCAAATCAGTACCATAACCCTTGCCGTTTTCTCCATACATCTCTAATTTTATTGCAACTGTTGTATGAGAACAGATTTTGTGTTTTTCATGCTTACATGCTGTGTATTTTGCTTGCTGCAGAGAAAAAGCATTATCACCTTGTAATCACTTCTGTGAGAATGATTTCCTGTCTTTTACTCCAGAGATCTACCCAAAAGGAGGTTTTTTGACTGGCTTTACATACCAAAGAAAATTAGCAATACTTCCTCTGTGTCATCGTTACACCTATGTGGAGCTCAATCAGGCATTTCACTGCTTGGTGTTCTCGAGTGTAGATAATTCTCTTCTAATTCAGTTAGACCTTCTTGATGGAGTATTGTGTTGAAGTTTATGCTAAAGTGTTTTATAATGCATTTGGAGCAGGCTAAGGACGCATTTGAACAATTTACTTTGAGCTGACAAGCAACAGTTGTACTAAGCTTCTGTGACTTGCTGGCACTTGATAAAATGTAAGCTTTTATTAGGAGTGGCATATGATCATCTTGACTCGACTCCAGAAAATATGTTCTCAATATATTAAGAAAAAAGTTGTCCTATTTAAAAAAAGGCTGTTACAAAAATGTGTTAGTCTATATTTCCACATGTGATTCTGTGCTGTACTTGTGAGTTTCAAAGCTAAAACTTAGATGAGATGTTTGTAACATTTGATTCTTCAACATTTATGTGTCGTTTTCCTGTATGTTTTAATTCACAGGATTGAATCAAGTTCTAAGTCAACAAGCAAATCAAGAAGTTAGTCCGTTGGACAGCATGATTCAAAGACTTCAGCAAGAGCAGGACCAGAGACGTTCTGGGGAGGCAGGAACCAGTAGTACCAGCCGGATAAGCAGAGGTAGATTATTGGCGGATGGGCGTTGTGGCTTTTCTGTTGAAACAGCTGAGAGCTGGAAAATGTAAATCACATTATTGTACATGATTTGTGCACTTCGTTTAACTATTAGAAAGGAGGAATGGAGCCATAGAAAATAATACATCTTTCCCATCTTTTTTACCTTTCTGCAAATCTCAGGGTTCTTAACATTACGAACTTATCTTTGTTATTGTCTGATCACTGAGGGAACCTGCAGTAACTACATTCCTTTAGAAGTGACCACCCTACTGTTTAATCTGGAGCTGGCGATTTACTTGTCTGAAGTCTGAGTTGTCTCAAATAAAGAAATAGGAAGGAAGAAAAGAGGAAGGAGCTGCTTATTTCTTAGCACCACTGTTTCATATTTCAGTGTCTTGCACTAGATTACACAGTAGTTTTTAACACTTAAAAAGTCATGGTTGGCAATCTACGCAAGTAAGCAAAAATAGTTTGTGTGAGGAAGAATGTGGAAAAATGTTGAAATTCTGCTACAACGTAGGTGTTTGAAGGATCTTGCATACATGTTGGTTTTTGGTTGATTTTTGTGTGTGTGTGTGGACGGGGCGGGGGGTGGCTTGTTGTTTTTTTTGTGTGTGGGTGTGTGGTTCTATGTGTGTATAAATTTCTTACAATTTCTTGCCTGTAAATTTTACAGCTGGGCCTCTTAATAATTTCCAGTGTTGTGGCTTCATTTTTTTTCAGGTAGAAGACTGTTTAAGGAATACACTGATTCAGTGCGATATAATGGGTCACTGTGATACAATATGCATGTAGAGTGCAGTAGCAATAGTTGACTTCACATAAATGTTTTCAAAAGTATTTCAAAAGAAAAGCAAACCAACGAAACATTGCTTCACTTCAGTTTGTTGATACGTCCTTTTCAATGTGAACTTTTAAACAGAATACTGCAGCCTCGTAGCTGTTTCAAGTGTGTGTGTGTGTTGTAGTGACTGTAGAAATTGCTGAAATAGTTATATTCAGTTAATATTTTATTTCTTTTGCAATAATAGATCAAGTAAAATGTTTTTTCTCCTTTCATTTTGAGTTTTTAAATGCTTGCCTTAGAGTTTGAGATCAAGTACAGCTATCACTTTTTGACTTTTTTAGGATCTATAAGTTCTACCTCAGAAGTACATTCACCACCAAATATAGGATTAAGGCGTAGTGGACAAATTGAAGGTGTGCGGCAGATGCATAGCAACGCTCCAAGAAGTGAAATAGCCACTGAGCGGGACCTTGTGGCTTGGAGTCGCAGGGTTGTAGTGCCTGAACTGTCTTCTGGTGTGGCCAGGTAAACAAAGGCCAAGTTTGCAGTGAATTTTAGTTTGGTGAACTTAATTATATTGAACAGTTCTGGAATTCACATTGGCTTAGAACTATGTGTAGTATTTACTATTCTGTGGTCTCATTTTTTTTTTACAAAATCATTTTCAGTTTGAAATCAGTTGCTGTTGAAAAATCTTGGGATTATAGATGTAGTATGAATAAAAATTGACTGTTTAACTAATGATGGGATAATATAACTTGCATATGCAATGGGATCTAGCTGCCTCAATGTTTTCTGACTTGTAGCATATTATTACAATATATTTTAACTCAATTCGTTGCTGCTAATTTATGGCATTTTATGGCTCAGGCACTGACCTAATCCATTAGGTGCCCGAGGTTAATTTTTATTTCCAAACTGGAAATTTATTTTGTTCAGTAATTAACTCCAGTGATGAATACTTAAATCAATAAGTCAAAAAACCCTACTAGCCACAATCAAACAAACTGCTTTAGCTTTTTGAAATAAAATTGAAATCTTACTTTCTTCAGAAAGGGTTATTTTGAAGCCACATTCTGACTGTAAAGAGAAGAACTATTGTTCAAAGACTGTTATAAATATTGAACATTTATACCTTGATTTGGAATAAATCCTCTCACTTGTAGTATTTTGCTTTAAAATAAACATCTCCATTTTCTTTTTTCAGTAGGCAGGAAGAATGGAGAACAGCAAAGGGAGAAGAAGAAGTAAGGGTATATCGGTCAGAAGAGAAAAGAAAACATGTCATAAGTCACATTCAAAGAGAAAACAAAATACCGACTTTCTCTAAGGTAATAGAGAATAACTTGCGCTAACAATAGCTAATAACTTGCACTAATAATAGCTAATAACTTGCACTAATAAGCATAAAAATTAACTCGGTGTGTTAGGCCACGTAAATTTACGTTGTTCTTCTCAGTTTTAAATTTAAAAACCAGGGGTACAGGAATGTGTTTATCTCCCCAGAATGAGAAAGCATGTTTCTACTGATGTTTCATTATGTTCTGAATAAACAAAGGGGGTTGCTTGTAGAACCATCTGAGTGAGGAGCTCTGTGAATCTGGTGTTAGGGAAAGTCATGCTCTTTGCTGGAGCTGGAGTGCGTTTTTTGATGACTTAACTTGATGTGTTCATATAACTTGCAAAAAAATGTAATTAATGTCTTTACATTGGTAAAAAAGTGTGAAGGATATATATTCTATATTTACAAAAAAATAATTTTATGCCTTGTTTGTTAGAAAGTTCTTTTACCTATGCATCTGGCTTGCTTATCTGTGCTTCTCTAGCTGAATAACTAACTGTATTTTGTAGTGAAGGAAGTGAATTTTAGGCCACTGTAAAGGAGAATCCATACTCTTGTCTTTGTAGTATGTTTATTCTAGATATTTTCACCCTTAATCAGAAACTTAGTAAAATGTAGACCTTCAAGAATGCTGCAACTTGTCCATGGAGAAGTAAATATCACATGCACTTCAGGGTGGAAAAATGAAGAAATGAAATATTAAGAACAAGCATACAAAAAGCTGTGCACGTCTTAACTTCATCAGAGTACTGTGCTTAATGCCTTTATTATTCATTTTCTTGGAGAGGAAGGGATTGAGATCAAAAGCAATCTGAAAATAAGTAAATTTCAGATGCTCTAGTACTGCTTCAGTAGTTTTTAATAATAGTAAATTAATTTTATATGCAGTAGGAAGAATAAACTTAAGATGGGCAAGTGTTTCTACTTGATACTAAATTTGAGTGTTTGGTTTTGCTTCTTTTTCATACTCAAAGGAAAGCTTTCGAAAGAAGTGAGATGAACACTTCCCCACTCCCAAACAGTCCCCTAATCATTTTTAATTTCTTCACTAAATTTCCTAATTTTGTCTTCAGTTTCTTCCTTGTATTAGAATTGTGTGCATTGCTGTCCTAAGAAATGGTATTGATATGCTAATTTCAATGCTGCAGTCACCAACACTGTGTTTGCCCAGGACAAAGTGAAGGAATATTTTTTCATTGTATCTGCAGTTATTGTACAGAGAAGGAAGAAGCTCTGTGCCACTTAGGGTTTTGGAGGTGGCCATGGCAGGGCTCATTAATTATATATCAGGGCATCAGAAATCTTGGTAACTCCTATTTTTCTCTCAGAAATAATAGCAAATGGGCCTCGCAAATTCAGAAGTTTACAAAGATATTTCTTGCAGGGATGTGTTTTGGTGCTGAATTATAGACTTTTAGTTTAATTAAACAATTACACTGCTCAGGGTTGTGGGTTTTTTCTTTTTTTTTTTTTTTTTCTTCAGCTACAGCCTAGTCAAAAGATCCTTCCTGACAATGTGAATTCCTACCATCTTACCATTAAATTTCTAATTGGGTTACAGTTTTCCTATTATATCACTAGGACATAAAAATAGCAGAGTAGGCTAGTTGGTTAGGCATTTTGGTTTCAGCAATTACCTTTATTTCATGTTTTTGCAAATCTTTTCTCAGAGGAGAAATTTTTTAGTCTCCAGACTTTAAAGACATCACTGGATCATTTTGAGCGCCATATTTATGTCCTTAAAATCCTACAGAGCAAAAAATAGCTTGGGAAGGTCTTGCTTCAGTTTCCTACATTTACCCAAAAGAGTGCATCTTTCTTTTGTGTCAGTCCCTGGAGGGTCTGTGGTCTGGGTTCTGATGCCCAGAATGTGCGGGAGAGAGAACCTGGAAAATCCTTTAGTCACTTCCCACCTTTGTCCTGAGGAAATACAGCAAAAAGCAGACAGCCCTGGTCTCTGCACTTGAGTATGTCAGTAAATTTTCCATATAAGAATTATTCCTGAATTCAGTAACAGTTTCAGAACACTTAAATAAATCCTTCTTAAACCTTACAGGATATTTTTTAGTGGCAACTCGGGATAAAAATGACATATTCTTCTATAGTTTATTCTGCATTAGATGTGTCCCTTTTTGCAGGACTTGGGTTGCTGAGGAGTACAGTAATTCATATCACTTGTGATAAATCTGAGGTATTCAGAAATTAGTAGGTATCACATGGGCTTTAAATAAGCAAATTTGCAAAAAGAAAATGAAACTTGATCTCATGTGATTGAGTCTCCCAGTTAAATAAACTGCTCAGTTTTTAGTGATTGTTGTTGTTGCTTATGGTTGGCATGAGCAACACTTTTTCTCAGTAATATCTGAACAACAGGAATGGTGAATTGGAATTGTCAGTTTTGGTAGTGTCCATACTAAAATCAAACACCTGGTAAGAGAAGCAAGACTGACTGCACTCCAAAACCTGATATGTGTGATATTTTAAGTGTTATGTTTTTTTTTTTTTAATATAAATTAATAAATTATAGCAGCTCTTCTGTTGCTGTTCTTTACAGTGACTGTGTGGCTTTAAATAGAAGCTGTGTTAGACTGAAGATAGAACTGGAAAGTACTGTGTAAATCTTTTCTGTGAATGCATGCAGTAGGTTTTGATACTGATACTGTGTAATGTATATTACAGTAGTAATGCAAGAGTACAGTCCTTTTGTGTTGCATAGTGAATTCTTAAGGGTTTAATGAGAGAAGTTATGATGTAGAGGAGATGGGGAACACCTAAAACAAAATACAGGGGAAATAGTTATCTTCCAGTAATCTATAGACCTAAGAATTACAGTGTCAGGAATTCTAGGAACAGTGTCATTCTACAGTACTGTCAGCTGGTCTGGGAACAGAGTAAACAGGGCTTGTATTAAAACACTGTCCTCATATGCAAATTTATTTATATTCATACTAGTAGGAAATACTAATTTTTCTCCCAGCTTTTGAAATTTACCAGTTATGTTCATATAATAATTATAAAATAATATTTTCTTCTGTTCCCTTTGAACCGAAAGGAGTCAAAAATACAAAGTAAAATGAAAAGGAGGGCAGGAACAAATGTTGGCATTTTGGATTACAAGCTAAAGTGTAGGTCAATAAGGAAGAACACAGAGCAGCTGTAATTACTTTTTGACAAGATTCCAAAGTCCTATTACTAATTTTTAGTCCAGGGTCATTATAGAGTGTGTTAAAAGTAGTACAGAATTATAGATCAGTCTTTCTTCTTTAACAATATCTGCAGCTTAATGGAAATCACATAAGTATTCTGCTATTTGAAGTTTAAAATGCCACATTTCTTAGACATAGGTCGTGCTGAGAAGTGTTTGTATGTGATTGCTTGAGGGACTAATGGAGTTGTGTGGGAGAACCTGTTGGGTATTTTGACCTGAATAGTATTTAGAATCACTGATCTGCGTATGGAATGAAGAACTCAGTTTGACTTTCAAAGTCATTGGTGAAGAATAGGATTTTCTCTGATTATTATTAAACAAAAACGCTTATATACATACATATATATATATATATATATACACACACATATATATATATATATATCTTTAGGACCATGCCGAAGATGAGAAGTGACATAAATAACATGCTTAGGTAAATGTTCCTGGTCCAAGTCATTAGAGTATTACTTCATTAAACTACTGGGATTACAGAGCATTTGAATAATTACTAAAGAGCATGAAATTTCTGTACACTAGAGGGTTGATGTGGTGCGTGTGTGTTAGTAAAAAAAAAAAATGACAAAACTGGAAATATTTCTTATTACCATTAAGTGGATGTTATAAGGAGAAATTTCAAAGAATTAAGATTGAAGATAGTTATGGGTGGACGAAAGTAAGCAAAGGCCTCTATTACAGGTGCACGTGACTATTGTAAGCTAACAGGAACCAGTAAGGAGAAATGTGTGTGTTGTTTTGCTTAGTTATGTTCCTCAAAAGTAGGTATTTTTCCACTTACCATGTTGTTTAAACACAACTTCCAGGTAAATCAGCAAGATGTTAAGAGGTAAATAATCTACGCCCCAATAGATAAGCACTTAGTGTCCATTATCTTCACTGCTTTTGGAACATTTCTTACACATATGTGATGTGGTAAGAGTGAAAACTAAGTAATTACAAGCACCCATCTAGACTTGAGGGGGATGTGGAAGGATGCTCTTTGGCTAAGGAGGAAATGCAAGACAGGAGACAGTGGCCACGAACTGCTGAAATGAGGAAGGTTTTGCCTGAACATCAGGAATTACTTCACTGTGAGGGAGACTGAGCACTGGCACAGGCTGCTCAGAGAGGCTGTGAAGTCTCCACCTTTGGAGATACTCAGGTGTTGTGTGGACGTGCTCCTGGACAACCGGCTCTAGGTGGCCCTGCTTGAGCAGGGGGTTGGGCAAGATGACCTCCAGAGCTCCCTTCCAGCCTCACCCTTCTGTGAAATTAAAACTGCTTTATACCCTAACAGTATGGGGGATTTTTTGTATTTATCGCCTGCGGAGAGCTCATGATCACTCAAGAATGTTAAACATGGATGAAAGTGTATATTATCAACCTGGCTAATGCAAAAGTATCCCTCTCCAGAAAAAAGAACTGAAATTCAATAAGGGCACATTTAAGTGCAGAGATAAATATTGGGTTGAAGAATTCAAAGAGCATTTCTAGTCAAGAATGAAAACAGTTATGTATGCTGCTTCAGAAATTGATATTTTTCAGCATAGCATTTCAAATGTAGTGTTGTGAAAAGCATATGCAGACAAAAAAGCCGAAGATTCTTTTCTTTGTCTTAAAGAGGCTGTGAGCATCTATTTAGTGTTGGGCTTCTGATACTGGACATACACTTGTGCCTTGCCCCTGTTAAACTTTCTATAGAGGCTAATTCCTTTTGTCTTAAGGAAGGAGGATCTGATTTCGTATAAAGAATAGATACTGCTGGTGAGGAAATACTATGTAATTGCTACAGCCAAAGCTTTCCAAAATTGCTGCACCCTGTGTGAAAGCGCAGCAAAGCTGTGCTTCCTGGTACAGGCAGGGTTGTAGGGACAGTAAAATGCAGTGGTCTGAGTTGTCAAGGCACCGCTGCGTTTTCACGGTGGCTTTCACAAATGGTGTTACAAAGACCCTCAGCACTGCCCAGGTGACATGTTTGTGTATCTATCCCTCTCAAATACAGGGAAAGCCGTCATTTGTATTTCACAGAAAAACTGTTCTGACAGCAGCTCTAATTTCTAGTGTATTTATAGATGTGCTCTGATATTGACTGGAAACCTTGGATGTGATACAAGGTACTTGTCAGCATGTATGACTGTTCACCAGAGGGTATTGAGAGAGACTGATGATTGAGCATCAAATCCTAAGTTATCCTGGCTTTATTTCCAAGCCTTCTGTTAAAGTTGAGAGTCCAATTTTAATCTGTTTCTTTAGGATATATATGGGGCTGGGGGCAAAGACCATTAACTGTGCTTCCTCGGTTGTTGTTGAAAATTTTGGTGGTATATTCTGTTGTCAGAAGAAGCCTGTAATACTTTATCTTTTTAGTCAAACATTCACACTTGAAACACACCCCCTTCCCCCCCCGACCCCAGTTTCCCCCAAGTAAATAAAGATTTGTCTGACCTGCAGCTTCTCATCAGATTTTGGCAAAGCTATATTAAATAAGAGTGCTGTTAAAATACATTTTTTTTTTTGTAAGATGTGGAAGCTGTATACCTTGTGGTCCCTTTTCTGGTCCTGCTTTGGGTAGTGTGGTTGGGCAAGGTGACATCCAGAAGTCCCTTCAAACTTCAGTCATTCTGTTACTTCTGGATGACTACCTGTGGTTCTGGTTTTGTTTTACCTTTTATTTTTTTTTCTCCATTCTGGTTTTGGCATTGCATTTCCCACAGCAGTTTGTTACCCTTTGGCATCACTATGGCACAGTATTTATACAGTAACGTTACTTCCATAAAGGAATGATATTTTGGATGGTTTGTGGGGTGTGGGATACTTTCTTTTTTTTCCTCAAGCTTTGAACTACCAAAAGAGAAGAACTCTTCCCAAAACCAAGGAGTAATGCACAGCAATTCAGTTTTCCAAGGATCCATAGTTCTAGTATAAGCATGGAAAAGCTATATTTATAATGCCTATTTGAGAGAAATCTCACCTCTGAATAGAAAGGGGATGTAGATTTTTAGGACTATGTTTCTAAAGCAAAGATGAGCATTACAGTCTGGCTGTAATGAAGCTCTGCAAAATACATCCTTCTTATTGTACAGGATACTTGACTAATTTGTTTCATTGGGCTTATGTGATTCTGTCCTGTTGTCCATGTTTCATGATGGTAAGAGGCAGATGGGCTTTAAAACACGTCACGATTCAGCAGCAGAAGCACGTTGCTGTAACACTAGCTTTTGTGACCTCTCTACTCCAGCAATGAATCTTGAGAGCTTGATGAGAGGTGAGCAACCCCAGAACGCTGAGGGACAGCAGGCTGTGTGATGGGCTTGGTCTTAGGGCTGCCTCTGAGCTGTTCTGGGTTAGGTCAGAGCAGCTTGAGGAGATCATGTGCTGCTAGTTTGAATCCAGGAGAAGGAATGTCCCAGGTCTCAAAAGCCTTGGGCAGTGTTAAAATAGCGGTTGCTGAGCAGTCCCATCAGAAGTGTCTCTGGTAGCTGTGCTGCCAGTGGTAGCTTCCCCAACTAGAATTCACCAGACAGAAAAACAGAAACACAGTGCTCACTGAACAGAACATAAAGCAGGTTGTGTTGATTCCGTGTGCTTCGGTGAAAACTGTGATGCAACTGTACAGATTGGCATGCTGGCCTACTCTACTGAACTGTTGCAGTCACACCTGAAAAACGTGTATCTTCTGGCAGGAAGGGTAGGAGAAAAGCTCTGCCTGCCAGAGTTCTTCATTTTAAGGAAAATTGTTGTGGCTAAAGAAAACCAAATCTTAGTTACTGCTGCTTAGCCAAGTTTTAGTTTTCACAAAAAAGTGTGGTGGTCTTTTCCTCAATGAGAAAATTTAACCTCATGAACCAACTTTGATCATACATGACAGGAAAGATACTCTCTCTCTTTTCACAGGAAAAAAACAAAAACAAAAACAAAATGAGAGTAATAGATACAAGCAGTCTTCCCTACTAGAAGGCTTTGGTAATAAGAGTACTTTTCTGTGGTTTGCTTTGGTTCTGCTTGCTTTATCTCTGGGTCTGTTTTTTTTCAACCATATCAGCACCTAACAGGTATCTGAGGCTTCCTTTGTGCAAGAAAGAGAGCGCCGGGGAAGTGTACCTTATTTTGTGGCATCTAGGAATCTGTCTGGAAACTGTTATTTGGTCTGAGCTCAGCTGAAGTTTGAATAAGCATGCCAAAAAAAAAGTTCAAAACTCTTGAAACTGAGATTGTAGCTCTTGATTTTTTGCTGGGGGTTGGGGGACTAATGCAAGATTACACACTTCGTGTCGAGAGCAAGTGTTTGCATTATGTATGTTTTACAGGAGGAAAAAAAAATCTCTTTATGCTGGGATGTAAAGTGTTTCTTAATTATAACCTTATTTCATTCTTCTAAGCTTCGTAAGAACTAAGATTCCTTCCAACTGACTCATCCATTTGAACTTTTCCGTGCATCACTGCACTTATTTAAAGGCCTTTACTTCTAACAGTCATCCGTATATGCTAAGGGATGTATTACTATATGGGCCTCTCTTCTAACAGATCTGACCCCTCAATTGCAAAATAACACACTCTGGAATTCTCTGTAAGAGTCCCCTTTCCTCTGATGGCTGTTTTTAGTGTAATTTTGAGCTACAAGCTCTTAGCAGCATATCAGTAGTTAACTGGTATGTACCGTGTGAAGAATGAGGAGTTTTAATAATTAGAACAGAAAATTTTTGTCTTTATTGGGGAAGAAACTTTAATTATTTCCATAATATACTGAACTACTTAGTGCTAATATTCAACTATGCATATGAATTGTTTTCTTCAGCAGCTCTTTAGTTTTGGACTTGTGGCCTGTTTTGAATTTTGTGATGTTGAAACCTGTATCTTTTTGTTACTGTAAAAGTTGCCTCCTGGAATACTATTATTAAAGAAAATGCTATGTATTAATAAAATGTATACTTTTTGACTTTTGTGTCTTCGCAGAACCATTCTCATGAACATTTACTAGACACTAGCGACTCCAGAAAACAGCAAGCTAATCAGCACACCTACCGCACAAGATACGCAGTAGAAGAAACTGCAAGGCCTGCTGAAGAGTTAGAAAACGGACACAGTTCCTCAGATGTAAGATCCTTATTCATGAGCCAAACTTTGTTCCATTTCTGCTCTTTAAGATCCTGCTTCAGTTAATTAAACATTGTTTCTAGTGGAAACTCAGCTAACTTAACTGTGCATTTTCTCTGTTTAAAAAGTGGTGTCGAATTAGGTCCTCACATGCTGTTGTATGTGTTTAGCTTTGCCTAAAAAGTAATTGACAGAAGAGAGAAATACTAATTTGTAAGGGCATTTTTCAAAGTGCAATGTTGAATCTTCCCTATATTTGTAAGCCTAATCAGCGTGTCTCAGATTGAACGAGGAGATGGGATAATACGACTTCCCAAGGTCGTCTCCGGCCTCAAACATTTTGTGCTTTTTTAGCTACAGGGGAGAAATTAGTAATACAAGTAGATAAAGTTTGTGCTAGGTTTTTGTTTCATATTGAGAAGACATGGAAATACTACATCAAAAGAACAGGAAATAATTTTCAAAAAGGTAAGCTAACATTTTAAAATGGAGATTTAGAAGCACTGAGATATCCACTGGCTATATGTTAAAAAAATGTTGCTTTACACTGTGTGTGTCCAGGCATAGGCATTTTCATTTAATTAAGTCCATTAAATTAAAGTAACTATCTGCAAACTGAAATAATATATAATACATTTAAAGCCTAGAAGAGTCCTAGACATATTGTCATGTATTATAAATTTTTGAGTTCCAAAGAATATGTTTTCTTTTCCCTTGCCTCCTCTTGTGCACCACCCGTTCTTGTTAGGAAGGGGAGGTTGTTGTTGCCAGTGGTGGAACGTCAGAAGATGATGAAAGAGCATGGCACAGTGACGGCAGTTCTAGGTAAGTGACATTATACCTTACAGAGAGAAGGCCTGCTGATAAATTTTAAGTAATTTTGTCTGTAACCAGTTAATGAGCAATGACTTAAACTTGAGCACATTTAGAAGAAAATATTAAAAAGGGCTTAAAACTTTATGGATTCAGTTTTCAGCTGTATTACTAACTGAAATTTAGGGAAGGTGTCATCCTTGTTTGTCAGAAGCAGAATTGTTTCTGGTTGGTTTTGCAGAAGGGTAATTCTTTGCAAGCACAGGCACACTTCAGGCATGTGATAGCAGTTTCCTATGACTGTCAGAGTTGTGTGACTGCCTGTGCTGACCCTTGGCTTGAAGTCAGAGGGCAGAGATTGAAGTAGCTTCCACACATTCTTTGTTTCTTCTTTAGCAGATTTTTTTTTTATAACTTTTGTTCAAAGCTATTCATAGCCAGAAGTCCAGAGAACAGTATCCCGACTTTAACATGTATCATCTTGAACTGACCACCAAGTAAACAGTGGATTTACTTATAGTGATGCTATAGTTAAGTTAAGCTTCTTGCAAGACGGTCTCAAGGCTTTTGGTTTAGTACCATTTAATTTGTAGAGAGAATTTAGGGGTTTAGGCACTGGTTTTAACTATTAAAGTATTTTAGTTATCTAGACAGTTAACTATAATCTGTCATATGCAGTGACTACTCCAGTGATTATTCTGACTGGACGGCAGATGCAGGAATCAACTTGCAACCACCAAAGAAAATTCCTAAAATTAAAACAAAGAAAGCAGAAAGTAGTTCAGAGGATGAAGAAGGACCTGAAAAACAAAAGAAACAAATTAAAAAGGAAAGGAAAAAGGGCATTGAGGAGAAAGATGGACCATCAACATCACCAAAGAAGAGGAAACCCAAAGAGAGAAAACAAAAGGTTAGAGGTTCTTTGTATATTACAGGATGCTCACTCCTGCTGTCTTAAAAATAATTAGATGAATGATTCAGTTATAACTTCACATTGTCTCATTTGAAAACACATAACTTTCACTCATAACAAATGATAATTACCGACTCTTCTAAGTCAAATGATAGATCACTGTAATGATACAGTTTCTAAATTTGATGTGTTTCACTTAAGTGACACTTATAATATTCTTAATGCCATTTTTCTCGGACCAAGAAACTTCTGTTCTATGGATGTATTGAGTATTGGTATAACATGTGCCTGTATTTTTTGAGCTGTACTGCAATTTCTTTTATGTCTGCACAATTATGTCGTCTTTTTTTTTCCCTATCAGTTTGTTCCATGATGTGTGATATTTGCATTATGCTTGCCACGGTGCTTCCTTCCTGGGGAATTTAACTTCATCAGGGTTTTGTCTGTGTTTTGTTTGCTTTCTAATATAACCTTGTCATTCCAGTTTAGACCAGTACATGGAAATTTTCAGTCATTTTTGTTATTTTCAATGTATTGTTGTTTTGGAGAGGGTTGTTTTGTTTTTAGTTAAGTGTTAGATCAGAAAACTTGGTTTCTTCATTCTTTTTTTTACAGAGACCAAGAATAATCTATCTGGTAGATGCTAATTGCTTTCATAAGCTCATAGCTGCTCTTTTGCTATACCCAAGGAACCAAACTGTATCATCTAAGTAACTAAATAACTGTATTTTGTGTATTTATAAGATTAGGAGTCCTCAGCATTCCTTAAGATCATTATTTCAATATTTTGTTCCTCATTAGAAGGTAGAGTGACAAAACAGCTGTTTCAATATGCAGGTGGGCATAATATCAGCTTTACTGTGGATCCTGGGTACAGCATGCAGGATGTTAGGCATGTCTTTACTCTTCAATTAGGGTACTTTCTGTTGATTGTACACAGTCATTTGTTGTAGTGTCAATTCTAATAGTATCTTGATATTTACACAGTCTGAAACCAGAAGAAGGTATGAGATCAGGAAAACAGATGGTGTGGGTTTGTTTTGTTTTTGTTTTTCCAATGGTCAAAAGCTAGTTTAGCTTTTTATTATAAAATATAGTACTGGCTGACAGCCAACTATTTCCACTTAAATTGAAGCTGACCTGAGTGTTTTTGGGAATTTTGTATCTGCTTTGGTCCCAGTTATTGAGATTGCAGGAGGTTTTTGATTCAACAAATGTAAGACTTATGTATTTCATATTTTTAAAGATGTCTGGCTCCTTTCTTGAATCACAAGGAAATATTAGGCTGATAGGAATACCAGAAAACCATCCCTCTTCCTTGTCCCCCTAGGTAGAATTAATTGTATCTGTCATTCCTGACAGATGCTTGTTTTTGAAGTTCCTCGTGGCAGAGACTCTACCTCCTTACTGGGCAGAGAGCTCACAGCCCTTGCTCTGACAGAAGGTTCTTCCTGATTCCTGAACCTTGAATCAAATTAGGACTTTCCATTGAGGAAAGAAGTTTGACCATCTTTGTAGCCAGGCACAGAATCTGAGAAATTGGACTGTCGAGATCTTGATGGTGCATCCATTTCTAATCCCCGTCCACTAGAAATCAATCTAAAAACTGATACAGCAGTGAAGAAAGGCAAGAAAGGAGCACCCAGGAAGATCAAAGGGTACCAAATATTTTTTTTTGTTAAGGACAGACACAAAGAGGCTGACTCTTAAAAGGGAGAGAGTTTGGAGGAGATACAATAAAAAGCTTTAATAAAACTATGAATGGTTTAGAAATGAAGAAATGAATTATTTTGTTCCTTATTTTGCTACAGTCAGATGTAACACCCAATGACAGACATGAAACTCAAAAAAAGAGCCCTTTCCTCATTCCACTTCCACCCCCTGAAAGCAAACAAAAACCCCAAACAACCTGAGCATGTAATGAAGTTGTGGAACTAATTACTGAAGATGTAGTAGAGTTTCAGAAATGATTAGACAAATTCACTGAGACTAGTCTCTTCCTGATGATTGAGTTCAGGCTTGGCTTCCAGAGGGTCTTAAACTGGTGATTAATGTGTGAAATTATAACAAGGGAAGATTTTCTGGCTATTTCTTGTTACCTTCCCACAATTTACCAATGACCTAGACCAGCTTTGCTTTGGTGCACTGCATCAGTTTTTCCTGAGACAGAGCTGCTTGAATCTGAAGATCTACAAGGTGCTTCTACGTTAGTGATTTATTGCAATGGAGAGGTTCTGGTTTGATTTTGTTTGTTTTTGGCTGTGTGTATGCTTTTTCCTGTGCTACCCACCAGTGCTCCAGGGCTGCACTCAAAGCCGTTCCCATCCTGGTGAAACCATATTTGAATTAGTGTAATGGAGTCACACTTGGAGGGTCCCATTAGCAGGCTGGGGTGCGGAGTCTTCTATCAGTGACTATATATAGTAGATTTCTGTACAACTGTCCAAGGTTGCTTTCTGTATGTGCACAAGATGATGTGAATAATTTCAAAGCAACCTTGCTTGGACGTTTGTACAAAAACCTGCATTTTCTGGCCTATTAGATACGGACCTGCAGTGTGCACCCAGGACCTGCAACTGCAGTGAGCTTCGTTACTTGGAAATATGTTATGTGGATATAACATCTGAAAATGTAATTCCACAGCACATTATAGTAAAAAAGCAAGTAGGTCATGGGGATGTACCCATTTGGGATCATTGCCACATGCTTTACCTCTGTTTATGTTTGTAAATATCTTCCTCATTTTGCACTGTTCTGTAATTGGAGACAGCTCTATGGTTGTAATGTCTTATGGGCCAAGACTACTCTATGAATTTAGTTAGAGAATGGCATGTTTCAGTTTTATCTTTTTGGGCATGAGGTGTAGTTACTGGAGTGTCAATAAATTCAGGCTTTGTTAGAAGAGCCCCAACACGACCACTGCACTTGGGTCATAACAACCCGAGGCAGTGCTACATGCTCAGGGAAGAGTGGCTGGAAAGCTGCCTGGCAGAAAAGGATCTGGGGGTGTTGATTGACAGCCGGCTGAAGATGAGCCAGCAGCGTGCCCAGGTGGTCGAAAAGGCCAACAACATCCTGGCTTGTATCAGGAATAGTGTGGCCAGCAGGACTAGAGAAGTGATTGTGCCACTGTACCTGGCACTGGTGAGGCCACACATTGAATGCTGTGTTCACTTTTGGTCCACTTATCATAAGAAGGACATTGAAATACTAGAGAGAGTGCAGAGGAGGATGAGAAAGCTCATGAAGGGTCTGGAGCACAAATCTGATGAGGAGCAGTTGAGGGAACTGGGGCTGTTTAGCCTGGAGAAAAGGAGACTGAAGGGAGACCTTATCGCTGTCTACAACTACCTGAAGGGAGGTTGTAGCATGGAGGGTGTTGGTCTCTTCTCCCAAGTAGCAAGTGATAGGACAGAAGGAAATGGCCTCAAAGTGCGCCAGGGAGGTTTAGATTGGATATTAGGAAAATATTCTTCCTGGAAAGGGTTGTCAGGTGTTGGAACAGGCTGCCCATGGAAGTGGCAGAGTCACCATCCCTGGAGGTGTTTAAAAGGCATTTAGACGAGGTTCTTACAGACATGGTTAGTGCTAGAGTTAGGTTAGGTTATGGCTGGACTCGATGGTCCTGAGGGTCTCTTCTAACTGAAATGATTATATGATTCTAAAACCCAACAAACTAAAAAAAACACGCTTAGTTTTTCAGATTATTAATGTTTTTGGTCTTGGTGATGTTGTAAGCTGTTAAGTAAGATTTATTTTCACACTGGCAATGATTTTCTTTTTACATTAAATATACTTAAGAAATAGCAGTTGATTTTAATAGAACATTTCTTAAAATAAAAAGGTTCCCCAATTGTTAGTTTATTTATATAAATTTTCTGTGTGCATTTTCTTCAGAGGCTGGCTGTAGGAGTTCTGGCAGAAAATGGTTTGACACTGGAAGAATGGCTGCCATCAGCATGGATTACAGACACTGTTCCTCGTCGGTGCCCATTTGTGCCACAGATGGGGGATGAGGTATTGTAGTTTTTTTTTTCCTCTGTGTTCTTGCTTCTTTCAGCTTTGTTTTAGCCTTTTTTATATTAATCTCTGCATTTTTTCCAGAGACGACTTATTGGAATATTTTGGATTTTCTTCAAAACATTCTTTGATCTGGCTAAAACTTGCTTTTGCTTCCTTTAGTCTTTCTCATACTTTAAAAAATATTCTGTATAGTGTTTCTTTGATTGTTTTTTATTGCATGCTGTTGAGGTAATATTCCTTCTCATACTGTGTTCAGTGTGTTGATTTCTTTATGACAGGTGTATACAAGCTGTATGAGATGCTTTACTTAGTGAAACTAGTCCTTAGTTGTGGAGCTTCTTGTATGCTGAAGAAGAGGTGAAAAATCAAATAGGAATTTAAGTTGCTTGGAAAACGTCAGTTTAGGACTGGAAGTAAAAACTAGGAAATAAACCTCTTGGGGGGAAGGTGTATGTTTGGTTTGGTTGGTTCATGGTTTTTAATTCATTTATTCTGAATTAAAACTGATATTGTCCTTTTCACTGATGTTTCTGATATCAGAAAATTTGTGCTGGTCTCTTACAACAGAAAACCGCAGAAGTTTTGTATATATGTATTTTTAGATGAATTAGACTGTAAAGACTTTGTAAACATGGCCCAGATAAAATACAGTAGCAAAGGGACACCCACTAGTTTTTACTGTGGAAAGTATAGCATGTGAACATTACAGTGAATTGTATGACTAAGTAGTATCAGATAGAAGGCAATCTTGAAAATCAGAGTCTGTGCGTGTTTCCTAAAATCCCCTCAGGTTAATATAAGAGGAAATAGCTGGCTTGTGCTGTAATGTGTCGTGCATTGGTTCTTCAGGTAGCAGTGCATTTCTGAGGTGCTGAACAGAGTTCTTGTACAGCTCACACCTTCAGAATGCAGTTGGAGAAATATTTGACGTGGTGGCAAATTCGATTAACTTCGGTCCTGAGCTAGAGCTGCTTGTAGGCACCACCTTAGAAATGGAATCAGGAGCAGAGGTTGCTTGTGCTAGCAGTTCTGTTTTTACTGGATCACTTCATTAATGCACTTCACAGGACAGCTATGCAGAAATTAAATCAGCATTGCCAGTAAGAGAGGAAAGGAACGCTTCAAGTTGAGAGGTGCAACTGGAGAAAATGCTTATGTATTTATGCCCTCCAGCAAGCATGTTTTGGAGGCTGCTGTTCAAAAGATCAAGTCCGAATAAATATTTTTGGTGCCTGATACCATCTGGATACAGTGAAGCAGCCAAGGATTTATCTGTACCCTATTACTCAGAAAACTTTAACATCGTAACGGTTTAGTAAGATAAACCCTTGTGTTTGGTTTGTGGCACCTGCTGAACAGCTTGTGCAGTGTATACTGAGAGTATCTAACTAGACTGCATCCTTTTGCTGAAAAATGCTTTGTATTGGTGGACAGGAAACTTCCTGTCTTGTGCCTAGAAAGCAGGAGTAGTTGCACCACTGGACAGTACATTTGTAATAAAACAGCTCTGTCTAAAACTCCATCTCTGATGCTCACCCTCCCTAGATTTGCTTGAGATGTGAAAAGAAGCTGTTTATCTGGAAAGTTACTTTTGAGATCCACAGAAATAAAAGATCACTTTAATTAGAGAAATAGAATGAGAAGAGGTTTCATGTGGCCTTTGAACATTATGGTGGATAGTTGGTATGTTTTACAAAACTTGGGAGGAGAGATATTTCAGATTTGTTCTCTTGCAGCTGTACAAACAAGAAACAAAAAAACAGCAGGGCTATACTTAGTTAAACTCGGTGCGTAAGAATAGCACATACCATCCTTTTTCCCTTTCTGAATATTGCCATTTACAGACCTTTGTCATGTGTCTTGAGGAACAGTGGAAACACATCAGAGAGGTGGGACTGAATTTCCCTGTCTGGTTATTGAAATACAGTGCATATTCACTAGAGGATTCGGCCATCAACACAATAAAGAACCATTTTGTCTGGGTACATAAACATGCAGAAGAAGGAATTTATCAAGATTAAAAATAGAATTTCCAGGAAAAAGGCATAAATTATTTTGTCACAGATATCTTTCTAATTTGTTCTTCTGACAGAGGATGTAATACTTAGAGCCATTTACAAAATAAAAATGTGTCACTTCTGTAAACAGTGGGTTGAATTTTCAGGTAGAGGTTTAGCAGAAGCGGTAAGTGTAGGAGGAATTGTTTGTAGCCTGTGCCACTAAGTGGATTTTTACTGGAAGGTACAGGGAACACTTGTCACAATGTTGAAAGTGTAATTGAAATTGGCATTATTTTAGATCTGTCTCTCAGTAGCCCTGATTCCTTTTCCTGCCAGTTGGATTCTGACAGGGCACAGGAGATTCTCGCTGCTTTCATGCCCTCTGTAACTACTGTGTGTTTGTTCCCCACAAGGATATTGTGCTCATAGAATACTCCGAAAAACAAGAGTTTAAAAAATTGTACTGAGTCCTTCTCCATTAAAAAAAAAAAAAAAAAGCACCATGTGATATTAAGGAAGTTCAGTAACTGTTAATGTAGAAACTTGACAGACACTTGTTTGCAGTGTTTTGTGATACAACAATTTTGGAAAGCACATGGCAATACAAATATTAGTGTATTTATTTGTATAAATGTAGTTTAAAACTTACTGAGGGCTTTTCACTCTGCTTTTTTTGTTGTGTTATATGTTTACATTTAAGCCATTATTCCCTGTTCCTATTTGATAAAAATCCTGTGTTTATGGTGTGGGGCACTTTCAGAGGTGTGGTGGGTTTGGTTTTGTTTTGTTTTGGTTTTTGTTTGTTTGTTTTTGTGTGTGTTTATGTGTGCTTTTTTGTTTTTGTTTTTTTGTTTGTTTTTAATTTGGAATGCATTGTACTTGGAATCACAGTATCACAGTATGTTTGGGATTGGAAGGGATCTCAAAAGATCATCCAGTCCAATCCCCCTGCTGGAGCAAGAACACCTAAATGAGGTCGCACAGGAAGGTGTCCAGGCGGGTTTTGAATGTCTCCAGGGAAGGAGACTCCACAACCCCCCTGGGCAGCCTGTTCCAGTGCTCTGGCACCCTCACTGAGAAGATACAGTTGTTCATCAGATATTTGTTCTAATTAATTTGAGGAACCTCTGTTTTGCATTTCAGATACATTCCTTGAATATGTTTAAGGTTTTCAGCTTAGTGCTTCATTACTGTGATGGTTTATAATGAAAACATTCATCCACATGGTGTCATATATGACAGGATCTCAGTAAAATAATAGGCTCTGGTTGTCTGAACCATGGACATTTATAGTGGAAGGATTTGAAAAGCAATTTAGTAAGCACTTGAAATGTCTATTTTCAGTTTGTTCATGTCTTTGTTGGGCTGTTTGTTCACTGTTACAGAAGCAAACACCAAAATCTTAGCAGAACAATAACAAACAGCTGAATTTTTCTTCTAGGATATATTTCTTGTTCCAAGAAGACATAATTAGCCTGATAATGAATTTAGTGATACTTGATTGTCATCGCAGGGCTGTTCTACAGTGATAAATAACTGGATGGATTAGTGGACTTCATGTTCCTGTCATTGAATTGTTCTATAGTACAATGATAAATAGATGCTTTTGTTACTGATTTCATTTTTTTCTCACGTGTAATTTAGGATATTTTGCTCAAAGGGAAAATAGTGTTCTGAATCTTTCCTATTTTTCTGTAAATGTTTCTATGATACCTGCTTTAGTTTTCTATCACTTAATTTTTTGAGAACCTGTAAGTCTTGCAGAAAAATAGTGGAAAAAAAGTTGATGATAAAACAGAAAGTACAAACATTGTATGGCAGTGATAGACCAGCATTTCAGCTCCTCAGAGTCTTTTAGATAACTGTCACATTTCACTTTTAGGTCTACTATTTCCGACAAGGTCATGAAGCGTATGTTGTAATGGCTAAGAAGAACAAAATATATAGTATTAATCCCAAGAAACAGCCGTGGCATAAAATGGAATTACGGGTATGACTTCTTTTTCATTTTTCTTTGTATCTTAAAAACAGTTTGGAAACTAACTGAAAAAATATCCTTAATACAGATGTTTCTAATGTCATGCTCATAGTATTTCGAGATAAGGAGGAAAAGTTATCTTAATAAATAGTCAAATGCTATCAGACCTTAAACTGTACTTTTTTGCATCTGTTTGGGCAGATGAGATGGTTACACTTCATAGCAAAGTATTTTTCAAACAAGTTATGTTGTGAAATAATAGCTTGTTTTGAAAGACTAAAGTTCAGATACTTGATTTTGATGGTTCTGGCAGAAGTCTCGTCGTTTCAGTATGCTCATATTTTCATGTTTCAGGAAGTTGTTATAGTGTTCCTAACCTCAGTGGTGGTACGTAACATTCTGTTTCTTCCAGGAGCAAGAGCTGATGAAAATAGTTGGGATTAAGTATGAAGTGGGCTTGCCTACTCTCTGCTGTCTTAAACTGGCTTTTCTTGACCCTGATACGGGTAAACTAACTGGAGGATCATTCACCATGAAGTAAGGAAAGAAATATTATATTCAAATTAGGGAATTTCTTGCAGGAATGTGATGTTGAAAGTTAAAAGATACCATTAATATCGTGACTTTGCTTTTGAGGTGTTGAGTTTGAAATAATAATTTTTATTTTAGTGCTTTACTTTGTGCTTTTGCTGTTTTATCTCTTAATAGTTGTGTGTTCTGTTGTAATTAGGTACCATGATATGCCAGATGTCATAGACTTCCTCGTCTTGAGGCAGCAGTTTGATGATGCAAAACACAGGCGATGGAACATAGGTGAGTTGTGGGGAGTTTTTTGATATGATTTTTCTGCTTATTTTTCTGAGTGTCTACCTGTTTTCATGGTAACTTATTAAAAAGTAGATTATGGTAAATAAAATTCTAGTACTGTGCTGAAATTGGAGAACAAACTCTCTCCATATGGGATGTGGAGTCCTACTTTGTCCTTGACTGAAGCTACAACAAGCAAACAAAATACTGAAGGTGATTTGTAGAAGAAAGTGCAAAGAAAATCTCAGTTGTGTGTTTGCAGAGAGGAATTAATACTTTTTAGAAATATGGTGTTTATTAGTAACTGATAATTTATTGCAGCTTACGTATTGGTTGTCTTTTCGTTTGTTTGTTTGCGGGTCTTCTTACAACTTCATTGTTATTAGAATTTTTTTTAATTATTGTGATTTTTTTTTTCCACTTTATGGAATTTCTTCTGGAAATACAGAAACACCTTCTTCACCATTTGAAATATCATTCTCATATCTCTATACTTGTTTTATTTCTGTTCTAAACCCCATATAGTTTAGCTTCATTGAAGTGTATATAACTATAGTTCACTGCTGTGTGATATGGGAATGTTTTTGATTCATTTTACTTTGCCCATGCTAAGTTATTTCCAAGTGTTGGATACTGGAGAATGTCCATGACAGGCATATCCTCCAGTCAGATCCATTTCCTAGTCATCTTTTCTATATGGTGACAAAGATCATCTTTCAAAAATGAAATCTAAGCTGGGGGAGAAAGCTGCATTGCAGCAAAATGATCTTCTAAGTTGTTTTTGTTTTGTGTTTTTTTTCCTGGAGGTCAGGAAGTGTGTATGTTCTCATTCGATTGTCCCTGATACTTAAAAGGTTAAACAAGTATTACTGATCCTTCTGTTCCCGTAAGAGAGACATTTGTATATCATACCGTATTTACAGAACAATAGACACTGTTAAGTCCTGTCCAGTGTAGCAGTATATTCTGTGAAGTGACATGGTCCTGAAAGTGAGATGTTGGTAGCCTTCCTTTTTTTTTTTAAAGCAGGTCTCATTGTTAAACACATTTTCTGTGAAGTAGCAGTGAGTACTGTAACAACTCAGTTTGTGCAGTTCTTCCATTCAGGAGCCATGGCTGGCACGCGCGCAGCTGATGTGCCAGCATTTCTTGCTGCTTCGAGGAAAGCATCATATCACAGAATGTTAAGGCTTAGAAGGGACCTCAAAATATCATCTAGTCCAATCCTCCTGCCAGAGCAGGAACAGTTAGATGAGGCTACACAGGAATGTGTCCCAGGTGGGTTTTGAATGTCTCCAGAGTAGGAGACTCCACAACCCCCTGGGCAGCCTGTTCCAGTGTTCTGTTACCCTCACTGAGAAGGGTTTATTTATATATATACCCTTTATATTTTGTAAACATTGAGGTCACCCCGCAGTCTCCTCTTCTCCAAGCTAAAGAGACCCAGCTCCCTCAGCCTTTCTTCATAAGGGAGATGCTCCACTCCCTTAATCATCTTTGTAGCTCTAAGCTGGACTCTCTCCAGCAGTTCCCTGTCCTTCTGGAACTGAAGGGCCCAGAACTGGACATAATATTCCAGATGTGGTCTCACCAGGGCAGAGCAGAGGGGAAGGAGAACCTCTCAACCTACTAACCACCCCCCTTTTAATACACCCCAGGATGCCATTGGCCTTCCTGGCCACAAGGGCACAGTGCTGGCTCATGGTCATCCTGCTGTCCACCAGGACCCCCAGGTCCCTTTCCCCTACATTGCTATGCAAAAACATGATGGGGTATCTGATTACCTATGTAGAAACAAGTGATACAACATATGTTTCTGTAAATATGCTGCCTCCTTAGTCTGTATTTGCTGTTTTCCAAGTGCTATACTCTCCTAAGTCTGTTGTAGCTAAGTAACCTGAAGAAGTGGCACAGCTGGATGTTAAAAACTGGTTTTTAAATTGTTCCCTACCTGACTTTTTGGCCAGGAAATAAGAATTGAGCTCTTATCCTTTGATGTACATCATTATATCCTTGCTTAGGATGTGTATGCCTTTAGCAGTAGATGTATAAATTACATGATGCCATATTAATAAGTTTTGTATCACCTCATGCTTTACTTTACGTTGTCTGAAAAGACAGCTAGTCTTTAGTTCTGTAGGGAACGTGGTAAAGACCCAAGGCTTGTGATTCAATAGGAAATGTAAACCTTGATATCTTCTTTAAAGATCATTTCAGTTTAAAGATCAGATTAAAGATTGGTCAACATCTAATAACATGTCACTGAGCTTTGCTCTTTCCGATGGTTATGGATCTGTGGTCTTGTCCCCCTCTACCATGCCGTACACATTTTCCCACAAGATCACGGCAGCAGGAGCAGAATGACTGCTGTACCTTGTATGTGAACAGCCTGGCCAGAGGTCACATCAGCTGTCATGATAGAAATCCAGGAGTAGAGGAGGGACTTGTCAAGTGTCACCATTGCTGTTCTCAAAACTATGAGTGCAAGTAGCACCTCCTTCCTGGACCGACAACTGTCTTTCTAGACGCTCATCATATAGAAGGCACTGGAGCTACATGAAAAGTATCGAAAGTGCCAGAACCTTTTATCAAGCCTTCAGTGTAAAGTAATGTGAGTTTCAGGCTGATAATGTCTAATGCCAGCTTGTAACTCTGGCAAGTGTGTATTAGACTTTGTTCTTCAGTTCCTCTTTTGGGTGGTAAAAATAGTGGTAAAATAGTCTCTTTCTTGGAGACAGTATGAAATGCTAAAGCAGAGATAGCAAAGACACTACTGTTAAAAAACGTTACAGCTCTTCCAGGAGCCTTCTGGAGTGCTGCCCTGCTCTCTGCATTGTCACTTGGAATATTTTACTGGTGTACGCTTATGTACTTGGAACAAATCATGCGGTGTTTTGTTGCACTGTGGGACACAGTATAAAAATGTTCTTTGAAAGCAGATGGTATTTTCTGCCAGGATAAGGAGAAATGCCTTTGGAACTGTATGTGAAACTGTTCCTGAGTATCTAACTATGTGAATCTGGGATCCCCAAGATTTATCTGACATGCTCGTGTCTTCCGAACTTTCACCATAGCTCTTTGTCAACAAACAGAGGTTTTGTGTTGTTTTTTTTCATGGCAAGCAGTTGCTGTTTTGTCTTCTCAGGAACTACTGTTACTTCCTTTTCTTATTCCTCTATGATTTCTGGCATTTAGCCTACAAATCAATATTTTTATAGCTACTATTTGGAGAGTCACTGGATATTAAATTTTCAGACTCCACTTTTAAGTCATTAAAATGTTGATCTTTAACCAGTAACAATCCTTGGTGTTTTTGGTGTGGGGTATTTGTTTTTGGTTTTGTTGTTGGGGTTTTTTTGTTTGGGGGGGGAGGGGGGCAGTTTGTCGTGTGTTTTTTGTTGTTAGGGGTTGATATTTTTTTTTAGGGAAGAATATTTACTTATCTATTTTATTTTTATTATTAATATTAAAGTATATTAATGTATAATCCTTTCAGAAAGAACAAATATAAAGTTCGAGAAGTGACAGGTTCTTATTTCTACCCAGATTTTTATTCTATATCTTTGTCTTATTATAGTTTAACTGCAAGATTAACACAAGTGTTAAAGTTATTCCAGTAGGATTCCTGCAGTTTTAGCTGTATGTCTCAGACAGGTGTGCATACCTGTCTCTTACATAGCAACCACTCTAAGTTCAACACATATTTTATATTTTCATCAGACTGATGTTTTCTAGTAATAACACAGTTCTGGAAAATTATGCTAAGTCCTTCTAATAAGAATTTTTGTGCTGCTGTCCACATAGATGAGGTAACACAGATGACATTGGGAAAGAGTGATTCAGGAGGTGGTTCTGTGGGCATTTTCAATCGTGTTTTCTGCTGTGGTGTTCTGTCCACAGGAATGCTGCAGCTCTTGAGAAATGGGGAGTGGCTGCCAGCACACGCTCCTTTCAGTGGTTTTGATCTGCTTGATATTCAGCACTATGAAGGCACCCACAGTTGGATTGATTTCCCCCCCCCCCTTTTATTTTTTTAAAATGATCACTAGGGAATGCCATCTTGAGAGATTGTACTTCAAGACCTCTTCAGAATTATTTATTCCTTTAAAATAAAGCATCAGCCCTTATTTACATTTTTGATCTTGCATTTCAGATATTTCTGATATACTTGGTTCTATTACATTTAGCACAATTGGGACTATTAATAGAAGCTTTGTAATTGTCCTAGAATTACTTGCAATCCATTATTTTTTTTTTTTTTAAAGTGCCATAAAGAAAGCAGAACATTTTTTAGAAGATATTTACTCCCTATTTATTCAGATAAATTTGGGCAGCATGAGGATGTACTGAAATGGAACTAACTACAGCAGTTGAGAATTTGTGTGTGTGTAATCAAACCCCATGAAAACAAACATGCAGTTTGTGGAATCTCAGACTTATATTACATTTGTTCTTGTATTGAGCGAGCTGAATACTTTACTAAAAATTGTTTCTATATTCCGTGGCATGTGTTAGAAAATGTTAGAATTTATGATGGCGTGTAATACACGTATTCTCATGTGTAATATTTTTAATAATGCTTCTGACCTTTTTCCTCAGATAGGCAAATGCTTTGCAATAGTGAAACCATTTCAAGTCACAGTTTAAATTACTTTGCTAACCTTTTGAAGAAGCTTTAATAAATTTTATTCTTTTATCAGTCAGATTGCCTCTGTAGTAAAGGGAATGAACCTCTGAGTTACATTTGTGTAGCTGAAAAAGCGCTTGAGAAACAGAGGAGTTGCTTGGCAGCATGTAAAGTATTCCCTTTACGGAAGTGTCACAATGTTCACTTCACTGTAGTTTTTAATGCAAGTAGATTTCAGTTTTAAAGTTATTGTCTTACCTTCTACATGAAAATAAAAAATAAATTCATATATAAAGAACATGTAGATAGATTTGCCAATCATTAATTGTTTTTTTAGCATCATTTTAACGTCTATTTTTTGTTTAAAGGCAACCTTCAGAAATAATTTAATAATTTTCTTTTAAACTAGGTATGACTCATGTTTGCCTGTTGATGCTACAAGTGTTCAAAAGGATTTCTGTGTTCAAAATCAAGCCAAGTGTATCTAAAAACTGCTTTTCCTGAGAGGAGTAGGATGCCTTGCATTGATGAAATTATTTTGTGTTCTTATCTAGGTGATCGTTTCAGGTCAGTGATAGATGATGCTTGGTGGTTTGGAACAATTGAAAGCCAGGAACCTCTTCAGCCTGATTATCCTGATAGCTTATTTCAGTGCTACAATGTCTGGTGAGCAAATTTATCTTCAATCTTTTGTTTTTAATTAGTTATTTAATTTGAATTACTGACTGAGCAACTTGGTGTTATTAAATTCAGTCTTGCATCTCACCGTACCAGTTTATTAGAATACTCTGTGGTATATAAATAAGCTACATTACAAACATTAAATAATTACGTTGTTGAAGCAATATTAGTAGATAATGTAAATGTGATTATTTTAAAGCTGGGACAATGGTGACACTGAGAAGATGAGCCCTTGGGACATGGAGCTGATACCAAGTAATGGTATGATACATTAATAATATAATTTGCTTTAAGGGTGTATTTAAAGAAGAAAAAAAAAAAGTTGTATGGTTTTACCTCAATAATTATGTTTCTCTTGGGGAGTAGGGGAAAGGCCCATAAACCAGTTGCATTTGAACATCTTTAAATCAATTATTAAACTAAAAGCAGATCATGATAAATGAACTGTGAAAATACATACAGCCATACTTAGACAAACTAGTGTATGCTGAAAATAGACAGAAAAGTTACAAAAACTTAGAAGAGATCATAGAATCACAGAATACTTTGGGTTGGAAGGACCTTCACAGGTCATCTAGCCCAACCTCCTGCAATGAGCAGGGACATCTTCAACTAGATCAGGTTGCTCAGGGCCACATCCAGCCTGGCCTGGAATATTTCCAGGGAAGGGGCATCTACACCTCTCTGGGCAACCTGTGCCAGTGTTTCACCAGTGTTTCTTCCTCATATCTAGTCTGGATCTCCCCTTCTTTAGTTTAAAACCATTGCCCTTTGTCCTGTCATAACAGGCTAAATGACTATCCCCATCTTTCTTACAGGCCCCTTTTAAGTACTGAAGGGCCACAATAAGGTCTCCCCTGAGCCTTCTCTTCTCCAGGCTGAACAACCCCAACGCTCTCAGCCTGTCTTCATAGCAGAGATGTTCCATCCCTCTGATCATTTTTGTGGCCTCCACTGATCCCTCTCCAACAGGTCCATGTCTCTCCTGTACTGAGGGCTCCAGAGCTGGACACAGGACTCCAGGTGGGGTCTCACCAGAGCAGAGGGGCAGAATCACCTCTCTCAGCCTACTGGTCACACACCTTTTGATGCAGCCCAAGATACGATTCGCTTTCTGGGCTGCAAGCACACATTACCAGCTCATGTCCAATCTTTCATCCACCAGTAGCCCCAGGTCCCTCCTTGCAAGGCTGCTCTCAATCCTTCATTCCCCAGCCTGTATTCCTACTGGGGATTGCCCTGACCCAGGTGCAGGACCTTGCACTTGGCCTTGTTGAACCTCCTGATGGCCCTTTTAATTTGCTTCCTCGGGAGCTCTGGTTTTAGCATTTGAACTCATAAAACTGACAAAGTAGAACCACTGTCTGGAGAATGTTTTAGTGTCAATATCTCAAACTCCATCTGAAAATCATCGATTATTCATTACCAAAATCATTTATTAACAAGAATTCTGGGGTAAAAAAACAAACTGAACAAAACCCCACAACAGCAAAACACAACCACAACAATCTTTAACTGATAAAGGAGTGTCTTACTTGGTTCTAAAATAAATTCTACAATTAGCTATATGGTAGAGGATAATTTTTTTTTCATGGAGGACTTTACACCAAAATTCATTGTAAGT
This sequence comes from Columba livia, assembly GCF_036013475.1. Taxonomy (NCBI): domain Eukaryota; kingdom Metazoa; phylum Chordata; class Aves; order Columbiformes; family Columbidae; genus Columba; species Columba livia. The sequence goes on along the minus strand of NC_088604.1, from coordinate 34,712,229 downwards.
ATTTAAATTTAACAGAACAATGTACCAAAAGGATACTGGATGCATCCAACATGTCTTTGAGCAAATCACGAATTATGCATTATGTTGTTACGTATCTTTGAATTATAGGGATGTATATTACACAAGATACAGAGATTTATGTTTTATTTAGTTTTCGTGTTACATTCTAGCTGTATTTCCAGAAGAACTGGGAACTAGTGTACCTTTAACAGATGAAGAACGCAGAACGCTGCTCTACAAACCTCTGGATGGAGAGTGGGGCTCCAGGACACGAGATGAGGAGTGTGACAGAATTATTGCAGGGATAAACCAACTCATGACTCTAGGTAAATCATGAATAATATTGGGAATGTTTTTGTGTTATATTTTTCAGGCTGTGCTCATGGTACTTCTGAAATTACCAAAATGAATGTGATAAAATACACCCTTTTACCTCTTAAATTGAAGAAAACTTTCTCACCACACATGTAGTGGGTACACAAAAAACTACATTTTTCTCCTGTTTTCAAAGGTCACTGTTGCTTTTTGGTAGATAATTTGATATGTCAGGGGTTTGGGTTTTACATGCTAAAACCTTGATTTTTTTGCTTTAGCTACTGGAATCCCTTGTTGGGGTTAAAATTGCAAACTTTATGATAAACAGAATATTAACTATATTACAGGCAGATAGGTTAATAAAATCTTATATAATTACTCAGAGAATGAATACCTATATGTTGATTTCCCCTATGTTAACCTTTTCTAGTTCCCATTTTCTCCCCCACATTTTCTTGGTTGTGCAAAATGTTGAGGAAATGGCAAAATGTTGAGGATAAAGTAATTGATTGACTTATGAAGAGCCACTTGCTATTTGGTTGTAGAGCAATTACTCTTTCCAGGCAGCTTCTGAAAAGGTAATTGTTAAAACATTTGACATATCGCTGCAACATTTACATGATCAAAGATGTGTGTCTGAGATGGAGATCCATTAGTGAAATACAGGCTGAATCGTAAGTCTTCCGTATATTTTTTGACAAGCGAAGTGTGTCAGTCAGCACTCTTAGTTTTTTGGGTATCAGTGGTCATAATTTGTATAGGTAAGTTGTCACAGACAAGTTTCTTCAACTGATTTTTGAAGTACCTGAAGCAAGGTAAGGCACATTTAGAAAAAGCCTGAAAACTTAACTCTTGAAATACTTCTGATACCTAAAGGTCTCACATTATGACTTCTCTGGTGACACACTGCATAAAAAGTTTCTCTTTGCTTCCAAAAGAAAGGAAATATCCATATGGTCTAGTAATACAATTTACAGAATTAAATTAAAAAACTTGTGAGAAAATGAAATTTTAGTTGTTGTCACTGTGTTGTCGGAGAGTAATGGTTTTACATTTAGCAGTATGTTGTACGGCATAATGCTTAGTTTGGGTTTTAACTATGGCATATGTGGTGCGTATTGGTACAAAGTAGCAGTTGCTAGAACATTCATAAGAGTAAGTAAACAGCTTTTAGAAGAAGAGCAGTCTGTTTAACAACAACGGATTTTCTGTTTTTAAAGACTTTGGAGAGACACTTCGAAGGGGTTTTATGTTTTTGTATTACCACATTTGCTCTTGACATGTAAAATATAGGCATGATGTGTCTAGGAACTTGTGATGCTTCTGAGCACAGGAGGAGAAAAGCAAGTTTGTGTAGGTGCGCAGATTTAAATTGCTCAGCAGTCTTCCAGCATTGTGGTGGGTTGGTTTTAGAAGGCTTCTTTGCTCTGAGGTAGGGACAGGAGGTTGTGTTTGTATTTTATTTTGAGTCTGGATTTTGCCTGTATTTTAATGACATTGAAATGGTACTCTAAGTCTTATGGTAAGAATCTAATGATTGCTTTGCTTGAAGATGAGAGTGGCAATATAAAACCAAATGAATTGAGCCTGTGTTGTAAATAACAGTACTGAATTGCATATCTTCAGATATGTATAATTTATACATAAAGTCTCCTTTTCAAAGGTGTATATTTTGCAGACACTTGCCCGTCTCTGAGGAGTGTGGTGCTTCATGCACAACAGAATGGGTAGTCACAGCAGTGATTATATTGGCAGCATACATCTCACCTAACATTTTTATGAGTAAAAATACAGAAAATTGTTCAGAGTATCTAGCGTAGTTATTTGTGTTATTTTGTGGAAAGTGCTATGTGTTTCAGAAGAAATAGCATATCTTGTGGCAGGGGTAGAATCTTGAAACTGCTATAAGCTTTTTGTGGTATATAACTTAGATTATTTTTTTTTTTTTTTAATTCTATCTAGATATTGCTTCTGCATTTGTGGCACCTGTGGATCTTCAAGCTTACCCAATGTATTGCACTGTTGTCGCATATCCCACAGACCTCAGTACCATTAAACAAAGACTGGAGAGCAGATTTTACAGGTTAGATCCAAGTCTCCTAAATTATTTGCCTTGAGATCCTAAATTGTTGGGCAGCAACAAAAATAAGCTTTAACTTTTTGACATTGTTTTGATGTTTTCCTAAACTATGTTTGTAATTGCTACTTTTTGCAGTATATGTTATCACTTTAGAAGTATGATCTTTTAAATTACCTCTGTTTCCTTTGGTTCTCGGGATGTTTCTGGTTTGAAAATCAGTGTTTGTGTAATACTTGTTTTGAATAAACGTGGATAGCATTTTGTTTCGGGACAGATTTCAAAGTTAATTTTTAGTGCTTTTGTGTACTAACCGAAGATTGAATTCTAAACTAAAATAACCTTTTCATGTTCAAAAATATCCCTGTTTTTTATACACTATAATTTAATAATGCACATTTATTGTTCCATGTTTATTGTGTAATTCAAGATAATCCAACTTTGACTTCTGTAATGTACTGCTTTGAAATCAGAGTTGTTGAGGACTTTTCACTGCATTTTGTTTCTCTTTGTCAAACGAGTAAGCAGTTACTTTTTGTAATCAGCCTACCTTATTCCATAAATCTGTTTTTATTAGTTTGTAGTATTGTCAAGGCCCAGTTAGATAACGAGCAGCCACCTTCTATTGCGTTTTCCAGTGAAAATGTTTTCTTTACCTGCAGAATCAGGAGAGACTGTTCAGATCACTTTTAATTTTGGTAGCTTTTCATGAGGCATTTTTTCCTCTTCTGATCCAGGAATCTTAGCATATCCATATGTTTTTAAAAAATACAAAACAAGGTAAATATGGTCTTTCCCAGTCACTGCTGAACCCATAAACATGATTAAATTCCATCTAAACGCTTATGCTACACTAAGCATTTTAAGTGATTCTCCAGTTCACTCTAGGAAACACTTGTGCAGCATTTCTTTTTCATCATGTTTAGCTAGTATGAAGATAGAAAACTCTATATATTTCTAACTTCCATGCTGTCAGAGTTTTTATTTTAAATAGAATATATTTTCTTCTTTATTGCCCCTTTTTTTTGTTTATTTAGATTTGGGGTTAATTTTTTTTTTTTTCTTTTGTTATTTTTGCTTTTGTACGTAATTTTTTCATAATGTTGTGGCTATTCTATACTTAAGTCATTAAATCAGAGCTGTGGGAGGAAATCTGATCATTGTCTATCTGTCAGAAAAAATGTATACTCTTAATTTTTATTAGTTAAGAGAAGGTGATATAGGATGGATTATGTATATCATAAAGGAATAATAAAAGCTGAAGCATCACAACTGAATTTGCCTGAGGGGCATTGGCAGTATATTCTTAAAGCCATTTGCATAAATTACTGCAGGACATAAAGTGAGAGCGGGAGGCCTGAGGAAGCTGCCTTCTGCTGGTCACATAGGAAACATACCCAAGTGTGCATGTTTTCTGATTTAATGTAAAAAAAATTATGAGTGGGGTAATACATTGGAAGAAGGATGTAAGGCTTTTTCTTCTGTTTCGTATACAAATTCGTATTTGTTTTTCTTCCCCCTCCCCTCTTACTTCTCATACGCAGGCGCCTTTCTTCATTAATGTGGGAAGTCCGGTACATAGAACATAACACTCGCACGTTTAATGAACCTGGAAGTCCTATTGTCAAATCTGCCAAATTTGTCACAGATCTCCTGCTGCACTTCATAAAGTGAGTAGCTTAGTAGGTCTGTTGTTATTCCTGTCTCTTACAAAGGTATTTAGTCTTTTCAGATCTGAATTTTCAAGTGAGATAGTTTGGCAGCTTGAGTAAGGCCTATTTGTTACTGTTGGGGCAGAACAGAGTAAGGCTTGTCTTGACAAAGGATACTCAAGTTTGCAAAACAAAGTGAAGTTTTATAATACATTGATTTGCATGGCATTTTTCAAGAGACTTTCTGCTAAATGGTAAAAATGGGTCTGAGTGTCTTTGTGGAGGGATACATTTATAGGTAAGTTAGGAGTTTGAGTTTCAATACTGCCTGTGTTAATATAATTCTGGGCGTTTAATTCTAAAGTCTTTACAATTTATACTGTGATTGAAAACAGTGTTTGATATGCAACATTGGAAACTTTGTAGTTGACAGAAATACTAGTTGTCTTTCAGGTGTTCTTTTTTTTTTATTGTCTGTAGAAAAACTCAGTGAGAAGTGTTTCAGATTTCTCAGTCAGTTGACATGTCTGCAGACTTGAAGTTTGTAATAAGAATTTACTGCGTGTCCAGTGCCTTGATTTGCTTGGACACAGGGAATGTTGCTGTTCCCACCTTGTGGAAATGGCAAGATGCTTCAATAGTTTAACAAAAACTATAACATTTTTAGTGATTTAGTTTCTCAGTGTTAAATTGAATCCTGTTTTTTATTTCATGTGTTCTTACAAACACTAGAATTGCATTATGTATTTGGAAGTCTAGGACTTTAACTCCATGCATAAATCTTTGATATCTTCAGTGCCTGTGATTTCTCATACTGGCTGGAAAGTGAAAAATACTTAACTGCTTCAGATATTGAAAGTTTTCATCAAATACATCTCTAGGAACACATATGTATCTAAAGGGCTTTTCTATTACTAATTTTGTCAACATCTTTGTTCTATGTGGCTTTTTTCTGATTAATTAAGGAGCTCAGGGTTTTTCAAAGTGTGTGTTTTTAATTGGCTTAGTAAAATTAGTGCAATACATGGATATTCTTATTTAATAATGGCCTATAGCTTGTGTCTGTTAATATACTCATGTAAGTGAATTAGCAATGCATATATAAAGCCCAGACTTTTTTTTTTTTCAGTTCTAACTGTAGGGTAGAAGGCTGAGACCATGGAAAGCAAACCACGTGGTTCCAACAGGAGTGAAATATCTAGATGCCTCTGGGATTTAGTCTCCAAGTTACCCAAGTCTTTTTAAAAAGCAGGAAATTGGGGGGGGGGGTGGGGGTGTCTCGACTTCCTTCACTTTCTCCCCTAGCTGTTCTAGTGCTGTAGCCTGTATTGTGGATTAGGATTCTAGTGCGGAGTTACTAAGTATTTACTCCTGTTTTTTGATCGTTTGTATTGCTACATAGTAGAATCCCTTTGGGCTTTCTTTGGTGTAGGAGTTTGCTGTTATACAAGAACTGAAAATTGGTATTTGTTTTGCTGACTTAATTATGCAAGTTTATACAATAACAATGTTAGTCCTTACACAAATAAACATTGCATTTCAAATGTCTTAAATTGTGGATGCTAATGTGTTTGCACTTTTGTACATTAAATCCACAGTAATGTTTCTTACAAAGCTAGATGGGCCCCAAAGCTCTTTACGTGGTATAGTGTTAGGGTTTTTTTAAATACTAATAAATTAATGTTAAAGGATTAAGATTTTTAATTTTAAAGGATTGGCACTGTTACGTGGTCTATGTGTTACAGAGTGCAGATAACATCTTGAAACTTTTGAGCGGAAGATTAGCTTTTCTTATTGCTGCAGTCCTCTTGGTATTCATATAGCGCTGAACACTTTGTTGTATTATTTGGGAATGACTTCATAAACATTTTCCTGCCATAGGCAAAATACAGTTGATTCCACAGGTGAAGATGGAAAATAAATGTTAGTGTGTATTTCTTTTGACACAGAGACCAGAGTTGCTATGACATAATTCCATTATACAATGCAATGAAGAAGAAAGTGTTGTCTGACTCTGATGAGGTAAGTGGTTGTGCCTTAGACATTTCCATTGACAGACTGGAGAAACGGGATCACTGTCTCTGTCCTCCTACTGGATGCCAGAGTACTGTTTTTGTGACTATAAGGGAGTGGGGTGTACTTTTCTGTCAATTAAATGTTTCTTTTTTGTCAGCCATTAAACTGGGTAAAAATCCATCCTCCTCCTTTAGTGCAGAGAGCTTTAACAGTTTATTGGAGAATTTAGATATTTTTTTTTTAGACTTTGGAGAGGTTCTCAAAACTGACAGTCACATGAAATGCTTCCCAGAGGGACAGGGATAGAACTGTAAGGACTCAAATTATAAGTGAAGTATTAAACAACTCACCTACTCATATATGCTTATATTTTTTTAACCTTTTTATGCGACTCATTATCTTGCTCAAAGGAAGAAGAGAAAGATACAAATGTGCCAGGAACTTCCACTAGAAAAAGAAAGGTAAACTTTTATATATTTTTAAATTATTTATAGTGCTATACATCATTAGAAATGCATTTGTAAACAAATGAGTGTAAAACTGAAAACGTTTTTATTATTGTGTAACTTCAGCTTCAAGCTGACTGAGGTGGTGTTCTTCTGAGCTGTTCAATGTAAAGGCATTTCTGTTTGTGCTGCTGTGTGCTATGAATTCGTTAATTAGAATTTATATCCTGCAGAGTAACTCTTCCATTATATTTTGTATAAAAAGCTAGTTTATTTAATATATACCAGACAACATTGTCATTTCAGGATCATCAGCCGAAGCGGCGGCTACGTAATAGAGCTCAGTCATATGACATTCAGTCATGGAAGAAACAATGCCAGGAGCTGCTGAATCTCATTTTTCAGTGTGAAGACTCTGAACCATTTCGACAACCAGTGGATCTCCTTGAATATCCAGTGAGTATTTCAGAACAGGAGGCTGGTTATGATCCGGTTGATAGGTGGATTTTATTTTTCAACTGTGACCATTTTCCCAGCTTTTTTAATTGAAACTTCAGGCAGCTTTATTGACATATTTTTTCAGTGCTTCATTGTCACCTGATAATAACGTTTGTTGTCTTTTTCAAGTAATTGCGGAAGAAATTGTACTTCTCTGTTCTCTTAAATTAGCTACAAAACGTTTTATATTCAGGGTTGCCTATGTTTATAAGTAAATTACAGCTTTTGCGATTATGATGTGTCTTTCATTTCTGGGTGAAAAATAGTCATTTGAAGTGCAGACCTTCATTGTTGCATGTGACAAATGTCATGGATCAGTTTTCGTTTGCATTTCAGAAGTATAAAAGCTATGAGTAGTTTTCATACCACAGTCATCTGGGCTTGATGCATAAAAAGTACCCACTGAAGAACTGTAGTGAAACATTAACTGTAGTAACAGTGACTCTCCCAGATTTCACTTTATGCCTAGGTCATTACCCTGGAGTTCATATCGCAGTGATCAACCATTTGTAACTACAGAATATTATAACACAGAAGTCTTGTTGCCTTGTATCTCTTTTAGCTTTTCAGTCTAGTTCTACTTTAAGTAACAAAGCAAAGGTTTTGCATGCTTTCTTTCAGTTTTTCTTTAGAAGATCACTCTGAGGTGATTAACTTGGGGGAAATAATTCATCCCAGTGGGAGAAAAGAAGCGCTTCTCTTTTGGAAGTCACGAGCAGGTCTGTCCTGACACTTCCACAGCCACTGGGGTACCATCATTTTTGAAGTAACTTAAACTTGATGTTGTGGCTGAATCTAGTGGCCTTTTATGTTTGAGATCCTCAAATGAACTGATGCACGGAACACTCTGCTCCCTGGCATCACAAACCTATTTGATGTTCAGAGGCACTCGCACAGTTTCTGTTTGCTCTGATGGACTTGGTATTTAAGCTTTTTGTAATATGGGTATTCCTCTGTTTCTTCCATAGCTGAGAAAAAAAGTTCTTTCGTTGGTTTGAACAGGGTCCTGTTTAAGCCTGTGGAGTTTTCATTATTTTAATATTACTTGCCTAAATCGTCAGGTGTCCGTTTGGGAAACTGCTCAGGTTTCAGCAGGGATGTGCTAAATGTCTGATCAGGTTCAAATATTCAAACTTCATATTGTAAAGCTAGTATGTAAAAACAGTATTAGGCTTAGTACCGAGTTTGAGCTGTTAAGCCACCCAGGAGAGCTTGTATTCACACTTCCATGTATCATGGTTATCTTTGTGACAGTGTCGGTAATACAACCCTTAGGATATAGAATTTTGAGCTCTGTATTTCAGTAAATCTGTTCGCAAAATGAATTAAGTCTCGTGTCAGTTAACTTCTAGCCTCGATCCTGGCAGGTATGAGGAGTTATGTTGTGTACAAGTAGAAAGGAGAAAAATGTCTTCCAGCAGTCTTCCAGAACTATTTAAAGAGGACATTTCATTTAAACAGGTTTATCAAATGCATCCTAAAAAAAAGGATATATTCAAACTTGGAAAAAAGAATTGTAATACACTGCTTTGCTATTTCTTAACAGGATTATAGAGATATTATAGATACTCCTATGGATTTTGCTACTGTTAGAGAAACACTGGAAGCTGGCAACTATGAGTCACCAATGGAGTTATGTAAAGATGTAAGACTTATTTTCAGCAATTCCAAGGCCTACACACCAAGTAAAAGATCAAGGGTAAGACTTTTGTTTGTTTGAAAGAGTACTTTCAGCTGAAAAAAACAGAACAGAAAAACAGAGACAGTGTAATTGATTACTTGAAAAACAAGTTTAATTATTTCTGATACTAAAACATGAATATTTCTGAGAAAGTAGAAGAGCTTTTTAAAGAAAAATAAAGGAACATTGGCTGTTTAAATGCCTAAAGTTCTGATGTTCTGCACATGTGTTTTGAAAGTAAATATTGAAAGTGGATCTAAAGGGAGAGCCACATTGAAGGAAAGATCTGTAGAAACATGATTGTGGGTACAATAGTGGAATTCAACTGATATCTTGGGCAGGAAACCAACTTTTCAAAACACACACGGAGCCTCAAACTCCTCCACTTCAGAAGTTGCCCCAAATTAAAATGTCCCGGTATAGAGAGTTGAGGATAATGATATTGTATGCTCTTCACTGGTATTCAATAAGATTGTAAAGAAGGACTTAAGATTTCTGGGAAACAGAACTGTTTACATAAAGCATGAGCCTACAGAGCCATCCTTACTTAGCTGATAGGAAATACGCTGCCACTGGTAGAGTTAATAATGTTTTCTCTCAGATTATCTTGCAGGTGCAGTATCTGTTAGCAGTGAAAGTTATAAATATATATTTACACATGTTCAAGGCTTCTGTGTAGCTTTCCTTCTACTAATATGCTTTAGGTGTTAGACTAGAATTATTAATAGTTTTTTATGTTTGGCTGTTCTAAATAGCAAATTAATCATCAGGACTTTACTGTCTTAAAACGCAGAGACAAATTCCAGAAGGAATGATGAATGATTGGTCTCTCTTCAGTCAGTAATAGACAATTGCACTCACTGTTTGGGCCGCCTAAGAATCAGTCTTTTGTTTTTTGGTTGCATCAAAGGGCAGGGTGTTTTGGGCAGGTCTGGATTCTTTCGTGGTTTTTCATTCTTGTCTTGATCTCCTCAAACTGAGGTAGAATGCTTGACGTGATCTTAGTTCCAGTGTAGTTTCACAGATTCTTCTGATATTTTTGTATTTTTTCATGTTTCTTCCAGACAGACTGGTATAGTAGTAAATTTGTAGCTCTTCTTTATTTTACTTAGAAGAGGAAGGTTCTGACGTCAAGAATTTTAATATTCCAGAACCTATGTACTCTCAGTGCATGCAACACATAGTTAAACAGTGATGTTTTCACTCGTTATTCTTACATGACTGATGTTTACTTGAAAAGTAGACATAAACCTGTAAGCTTTTCTTCTTCTTGGTACATTAGACATACATTTTTGTATCCTTTTTTACATGTTTTCTTAAGAAATGTCTTTGGATGTCCTCTCTAGTAATGCATGCAGGGTTGGTTACACTTAGCTGTTTAGTCTGCTGCTCAGATAGTTTTTCTGCTCTGTCATTAGACAGGCAACTGTTTAATATCGGCTTTCTGCTTCACATTCTAAGAAGGTGCCGTGTCCCCTCTTAAAGTATTTAGGCAGTTCACTTCTGTGTTTTTGTTTCCAGAATTAATAGCAACTGTACTCAAATAATGAGGCGTGATCAAAATTGAGTTTGATTTGGTCTCTGTAAATCATCCAAGGCTAAAGGCAGGGGGGAAATGTGCACCTACATAATTCTAATACATTTTTGTACCTCTTGCAACCAGCTCACTGGTAGTATCAATTCATCTGTAAGAGGATATGAGGAAGCAACTTAATATAGAAGAAAATTAGATTTCTTGACCCTAGATGTGATACAGTAAATTTCTGTTAAGGATTTCTCTGTGGTTCCTGCTGAAGCTGGAAAGGGGTGTGTTCTGGAAAGGCAGTTGAAAAAGGGCAGTTAAAATAGTGGCTTTTCTAATTTTTCCCTTTGTGTGTGATCTTCAGTGGTAATACACTTTTCAAAACCATGAAAATAGTTAAAGCAAATGTACACATGGATTAGTGTAAATTTGTTGAGATAGACTGTAAATTTCCTTAAAACATTTCCCTATTAATCAATTTATTTATCATTGAACAACAGTTAGAAAAGTAAGTGAAATGAATGCTTTGGAAAAGTATAAAACTTGCTTGTTTACTGGCTTTTCTTTTTTAGATCTACAGCATGAGTTTGCGCCTTTCTGCGTTCTTTGAAGAACACATAAGTTCTATTTTATCAGATTATAAATCTGCCCTACGCTTTCATAAAAGAAATACAATAAAGAAACGAAGGAAAAAAAGAAGTAGAAGCAGCTCAGTTTCTAGTAGTGTTGCATCCAGGTACATTATCCCTTTACGGTATTCATGAAATGGTGTGCAAGTTTGACGTTCCTGAACAGTAGAATTTAGAGTGGTTGTGTTTGTTTTTTTCATATTACTTCCTTTACTATTCCCTATATTACAGAATTATAGCTTTGACATGCAAGTCCCCGTGATGTGGAAGAGTTTTAAACTTAGAGCTATCCTAGTGTAAGTGCTTAAAATTCAAATAACTGCTAAACATGCACAGCAAAATAGCATTGTTTAGGATTGCGATGGCATCGTGCTTTGTCGTACAACTACAGTTTTTATTGTAAAGGTTCACTTTTCAGAGACTCTCAGCTATGTGAATTTCCACAGTAAATGTAATATTTTTAACATACTTCATATGGAGATGATTATTTTACTCCTATGATTTCAGACACTGATATTTAATTTTATTTTTTCCTGTAAAATAAAAAAGTGGTCAACCAGGATACAAATTGTTCTTCCTTTTTCAGCCCTGAAAGGAAGAGGAGATTAATAAAACCTCAGCTGAAGGCAGAAAGTTCTGCCACCTCTTCATCTTCTGCACCTGCACGGTCAACAGCACTGAGACATGCTCCACCTCAGATGAATGGAAAAGCAGCTGAGACCTCTTCCCTGGTCCGGACTAGAAGCAATAGGGCAATAACAGATGTGGCTGTTATAGAGCAACCATCTACTTCTTCAGGAGCAAAGCCTTTAACAATAAAGCCTTTAATTACAAAGCCTAATACTACTGCAGGGTCAGGAAAGTCAGGCAAGTTGGGGTTTTTTGTTTTGCCTTTTTTTTTGGTTGTTGTTGTATGGGGTTTTTTTGTTAAGCTGTGAGTATTTTTTAAACATAAAACTTACTTTTTGGAAATATTAATGTATTTGTTAAGACTGGTTCTGTTTTCAAGCTGTTGGGCCTTTGAGATACTTTGGAGGAAAACTGAGGCTGTTACTTTATCCAGGAAGCTTTCTTGCTTGTCAATCACCAATTCAAATCGTTTGTTTGTAGTAGAACATGACTTGCGTTTTAGCCAGATAAGATTGAATGTGGAAAAAAATACTTAACTTGAATAATTGTTTGTTTTTCCTTTTTCTCCTTCCAGTACTGGAGAATTCAACCAAACATTCCAAGAACCAGAATATTGTATCAGTCCCTAGTCAGTCTGATTACAGTCATAACACCAGGAATAACTCCACAAGAGAAAATACCGAGAAAGAGAAGCAAATCAAGCGCAAAGTAAAATCCTCCACTGTTAATCAACAAGGTACAGAGTTCTTTGGAACTCCACCCCCCGCCCCCTCCCCAATTATTGATGTGGTGGCTGTATTCTTGTACTTTATTTGTGATAATTTGGGGGTGGGGAAATTAGTATGCATTATGATTTAGCAGAATATGGAAGTCTAATGTAACAACTCAGTCACAGTTGTTTTTCTTCTTGATAAATTAACATGGTTTTGACTACTCTTAACACCATGTCCATGGTGTGATAACTGTGTTGTCTAGACAATTTTGATATGTTAACATATCTGTACATATGAAGAAGATGAAGATGGGCCATATTGTCTAGACTGTGCTTTTGCCAAGAGAGGTTGGACCAGATGATTCTTGAGGTCCTTTCCAACCCGGTATACTGTGATTGAAGTTATGACAAGGATCATGTTATGAGTTTTGAGGGTCACACTTTAAACCCTGTGGGTTTTACCTAATAAAACTTAACATGGGTTATATTTGACTCGGTAATACTGAGTGTGATGACACTCTCCACAACCATGAGGATAAAGATTAGAGCATCCCAGCTGCAACTTTGTTCTTTCATTTTTTGCCCTAGCAAAACTGAACTATGCAGTGTTTACTGCTTCTGCTTAGTATATTTGTATGGATTGATCAGACGTAAATTAATGTAATCTTCTGACTGAACTTGTTTGGTCTTTTGATGTCAGGATACCTTAAACTCAAAGCTACTGTGGAGACTGAAATAAGATCTCCTAGTCATAAAAGCTTTCCTGTTGATGAAGGAGCTTTGAACTGTTACGAAGCTGCTGTGAAGCAGCTCGATCCACTAAGCAACTTTACTCTGAAGATGGAGAAGCAGTAGTCTGGAAATTGAGCCTCACCTGATTAATCTGTTTACTCATTGTAGTCCTCCTCTCCCTGAAGATTATCTGGCCTTTCTTACTCTTCCATGCTTCTGAAAAAGCAGCTTGTGATCTGATAAGTTAAATTATATGTCCATTCCTTGCAAGCTTTCTCACAAAGGCCTCACTGCATGGCTAAAGAATGTGCCCATTATATGACTGGATGGTTGGTCATGTCAGAAAACCATCTGCACGTTGTTGATGTGATCCCTTCTCCCCTGTATATCTGTTCATATGACAGTGGAGGCCTGTGCTTTCAGTGCATGATGGGGCACATCTGAACACAGCAGAAGCTGTGTATGGGTGTTCCATCAATGGACTGGAGGTACTGTCACGCTGGCTGCAAGTCTGCTCCTGGTCATGTTACAGGCAAGGGCTGTGGTATCAGAACATCTCCATTGGGGTCCTGTGACATTCCCCACCAAGGAAGCTAGGTAGCACTCACCTAAGAAAAACTCATAGTCCATAAAAGTCTCAAAGCAAATGCCTTCTGTCATGTGTCTGTTAATGTGAGAAATCTGTGCAGATTGCATACTTTTTTCGTTTTGTTTTGTTTAAGTCTCATGTTTCTACCCTTTTCCTTGATTGTTGTTGAAATAACCCTGGTCTAATGAACTGGCTATAATGGGATGCTCCCACAGGCTGAAAGAAACTTATTTCTTCAGAGATTACCTGCAGTGAGGCATTTCCAGTCCTTTCAGCAATGCTTCTTGAGCACCTGCCCTTTTTTTTTCCCCTCGCCCTCTCCCTCTCCCCTCTTTTCCCTTTTGTTTTTGTTTTTTTTTTTTTTCTTTCCTCAAGCTACCTTGAGCTAACCCCAACCACAAGTTAGTCCTCATTGCCTACTGGCATGGAGTTCCTTAAGCTTGACTTTGAGTTCCTTAGATTTTGACAGATTGGCAGTCACTGTGAATCCATTCAGATATTTTAGTAAGAGTTTTATTAAGGCAGTATGAAAATGGATGTAAATGCAAATCTGTTTTGTGATCAGTACTCTCATTTCTTTACAGCAGATTGCAAGGATAACGCTTTGGCGTCAGGAAGCATTCAGGTAAACGGACATGGAGGACAGCCTTCGAAACCTCCAGTTAAAAGAGGTCCTGGACGGAAACCGAAGGTGGAGACTAACAACAGTACCTGTGATGTGGTGCACAAGAAAAGAGGCAGAAAACCAAAAAAGCTACAAATTCTTGAACAGCAAAAGGTTGCAGAGCAGAATACCATCCAGACTGCAAGGGACATACCAGAAGAAGCCTCTGCTTCTACTGCATGCAATTCTCTTTCTGAAAATAATATGAAGGAAGACTTGGTACAAAAAAAAGGCCGTGGGGGTAGAAAGCCAAAAAGAAAGATGAAGACCCATCAGGCGGGCTCGGACCTTTTAGTTCCTGCGAATGTTAAAATGCAAACAAGAAGCAGGAGGAAAAAGATAGATGAGCCTATGGAGGAGGGGTCTGAAGAGCTTAAAGACTCTGAACCTCACATGAGAACTAGAAACCAGGGTAGGAGGACAGCCTTTTACAATGAAGATGACTCTGAGGAAGAGCAAAGGCAGCTGTTGTTTGAAGACACCTCCTTAACTTTTGGAACATCCAGCAGAGGCAGAGTCCGAAAGTTGACTGAAAAAGCAAAAGCTAATTTAATTGGTTGGTAATTTTTACCAAGGGTTTTACTTCGGAATGCTATGAAGCAGGTACAATAAAGGAACAGCAGAACAGACTTCTGCTTCCCTGCTGCTATTATGGGTTAGAAGAATATGTTCTGATTTGGGGAGAAAAATTTAGCAAAAAATGAACTGAAAGAACATTCTTTGAAAGAAATATATATTTTAAACTTTTGCTATTTATTGCCCTCCAAATAGGTTATGCATTTCAACAGTCATTTTGTTCACAGTTGAGAATAATTGAAGCAGTTTCTGACTGGTGTACGGAGTTGAGAACTACTCTGCTCGAGTAGTACATAGTATCTCTACACAATTAAAAAAAGGTGATAGAACTTTGAATGCCACAAACTGAAAACAGAAGTCCATTTTTGACCAAGTAGGTACACTTTGATTGTAAAGTCAAGTTGCCTAGGAAGGCAGATTTTGGCAAAAAGTGGCAGTAAATTCACTTACATTTCTATTAAACGCAAAAATACCAAACTTTGCTAATCTGAAAACGCTTAATTTCAGTTGTGATGGAACATTGAACTGCAAAAGAAGCCTAGCACAGGCTGTTGGTTTATCCAAGTTCTGCCAAACATAGCAAAAATGTAATCACAAATATATATATATATGTATCCACATTGGAAAAAGTTTGACTGATGTCTAATTTTTCAGACCTTGATTCTTGTATCAATCACTAAATCTCTGTTTATTGTGCCAAAGACTGAGAATCAGTGCAGTGGAAAGCCTTTTTTTCTTTTGGAGTGTCAGTACAGCATACCATTTGCAGTGATAAAGCTGTGTATTGTTTTAAATAGTGAGTTGTTAACATTGTTCGAAATGTATCCTTTTTGGTACTTTTGGTAGAAAATAATGCACTGGTGGGGTCCTTTGACAGAGATGTTTTAGACAAAATGTAGAATTGGTTAAAGGATTCAAGGAAACTACAGGACAGGTGTGGAATTATGATGTTTACTTTCTGGTCCAGATCGGTTGTTGTTTCTACAACTTTAGACATGCTTAAGAGGCTAAAATGACCTACAAAGAAGAGTGTATGTGTATATATTAATATATACATAAACACGTACATATAAAATATTACCCAGGTATAAATTTTTTTCAGGATTTTTTAGATAGCACTAGAATTGAAAATAAATTTTAAAATGTCATACTTTATAGTTTAATTTTAAGGGGAAGATTGGTTATTTTCAATTATTAAGGTTAAAAGGCCAAATCACTTTTTATGCAATCATGTTTTATACAGTGGTCTCATTGCACATTGTGTTTTTCTGCACTTTTTATGGTATATCACGCTGACATAAGTCAATATACACCCTAAAGAAAAATTCCATTTAATGATTGTGCCTTGTATTCTATTATTTCTTGCATCCTTAGTAAAATTAAGTTCTCTATTGTAAATGATAACTATATGACTTAGGGGAATGTATTGTTATATGTACTGCTCTGGAAAAAAAAGCAGTTATTTATTTGTTTATGGTACATTTAGTTGTTTTATACCTTTACAAACAAACTTTAATACCATTTTCTATCACTTAAAAAAAATATTGTCCAGTTTTAAGGCAAAAATTACAGGAGGAGTCATATTTTCTGAGATCTGGTATGGTACAAAAATGTAACCAAAACTTTCCGGTTATGCATTATTTTGGGAGTTTGGGTAGTGTGAAAGATATTTTTTTTTTTCTATTGGTGTGACCCTAACTTAGTTGAAAAAATAAACCTGAAATGAAACCTCAATTCTGTACACCCTTAATTTTTTTTTAACAAATGTCATCTGCAATATCTGGAAGGGAGGGCATACAGAATTAAGTCCTTAAATTTGCACAGATTCTGGATACGTATTTGAGGCCTGATTCTTCACCCTTTATTTTCTGTTACCAAAAAAAAAAAAGTTAAATGTTTGAACAAAGATCATTGGTATCTGGCACCAAGAGGAATAGAAATATGCTACTGTGGATGGCAATTGTTATCCACCATACCTGATTTTATGTAGTTCATTACGCATTTTGCTACCAAAAAATGACTAAACTGTTTTCCAGATCCTCTTTTAATTGTTATGGATATGAATTCGGGTAACAGGGATTAGTTTGCATTTCATTTGTTGGTATATTTATTTTTTCTAACAAGTATTTCTTTATCATTCAATTAAATTGGAATCACTAAACACATGGAAAGATAACAAGCGATGGTTGTACAGTTGCAATACAGCTTCACAATTCAAAGCTCATTGATTCTACTTGGTAATTTTGTCAAATCTCACTGATGAAGGCAATCATTTGAAAATGTGTAATTTCCTGATGTTATCTGCATTGTAATATAAGAAATAGATTATATCAAAATTCAGCTTCTGTATTTACTCCATTTGTAATAATGTTTTATATGGCATGTTTATGTATGTATTTATATATCAAAAATACCTTGTATGTAAGTTTGGGAGACTGAAATAACATGCGTTCCCTTAACAGTAGGTAGAAAATTTTACATCTTAATTTTACGAGAAGGCCTTACCTGCCAAACATGGATACTGCTTTCCACCCAATAATATCAGTGACTTTAGCCAAGAATTTTTTAATTCATATTAGACACACTAATGGTTTTCTTTTTTAAAATAAATTGTGGATAATTGGGTCATTTTTTAAAATAGAATCAATGCTAAAAGTTTATTAGGAATTAATACCAGATTTATTTAAAAGTTATATTTTTATAATTTGATTTCTCTAGGTTGGGAACTTTATTTATGAGACTTTAGTCACCATCAGACTGTGCATTTTAGTTGGGGAAAAATGTTATTTGAAGTTGTTGTGATATGAGTGTATCAACACAGAAAAAGAGCTTTTGATTAAAAAGTCTGAAGTTTTTAAATGTGAGCAATAAACTATTGATCAGTGCTCTGAAATAATTTTAAGAACTATCGTTATATGCATGTTTTATAATGGCATCCTAAGTACCTAACAACTGGTTCAGAAAATGGAGTATCAAAATCTCATGTGCTTGTTTCACATATGCATTGTAAATATTACATCATTTCATAGTCATATTCACTCAATCAATCTTACAGACCTGGCAGCAATTGACGCAGTTTGATTAATTAAATTCATTTTTATTTGATGTGGATATGAGGATACTGTTCTGGTATTTCTGCTCTATACTGAAAAACATTAAAATTGGTATTCACCAGTGAGTGGTATCTTACTAAGTGTGTTCTCTCACTACCGCTGAGGAAATATCTTCTCTTTCTGTGCTACCGGTGTGCTCTCAGTGTTTAACAGAAATCACTGTGCCTGTGCCTACATACTTAACAACTTTTTAGTCTGTTTCTGTTGTTAGTATGTTCTCTGGGAATAGGACTTAAATTTTACCACTATAGTGTTCATTATTGTCAATATTGAACTAGAGCTTTTTGTCACTTGGCAGTTACCAGTGATACAGCTTTACAGACAAATGTCTTCCTCCAGTGATTAGACTGCTGTGATATAGATTTGCATATGTTTATTTGTACAGTGTCCGGTTTGTACGTGTGTTCAGTTTGTTGGTAGACTTGTAAGATTGAGTTGGTTGAGTTAAATATTACTATGGCTTAATATTTGTAAAACTATGAATTGATAAAGGACCCTGATGCAACACGTAGGATATTAATATTTATTAAACAAATAAATTGTAGTGTAGAGACAACTTATTCACTGTATTGCTGTACAAATATTTTCAAGTACTAATTCTGAATCTGTGCCAGAGGCGTTTGCCTTACCAAAAAATCCATTCAGTAACTTCAAGCTAGTTACAATTTTTACACCACATTGTTAAATCTTTTGCTCACATTTGTTGGATCGATGACTACAAGTAAATGCTTTAGCATGCAATTTGAATTAAGGCGCATGTTAAATGGTTGAATGGTTCTATAAAAGCAGTAGGCTGGATGGAACCCTTTCACCCTGCACTTACATAGTAGATTGGAGGTTAGATTTTTAAGCTCACCTTCATCAACATTTGCATTTAATTTGAAGCATGCGAATCTCGCTGAGATAATTTTAACATATTGCTGGTTAATCAAGATATAGCCAGACCACAATAATTACACAGTGTCCTGAGTCCTTATCTTACTCTAAAGTAGTGTATTTTTGCCTGCAGTAGTTTTTCAAATGTTTCTTTTTGCCTTTTTTTTTTTAACACAGTTGTGCGTTTAACAATAATTTAAATACAATTCTGCAACAGTGCTGTGTTACAGGAGGTAAAGGGCTTTAAAACCCCACCTAGAAAAAGCAAAAGCTCGTTTTCTGTTTGCTACCTAATGAAGACAAATTAGCTGTGTGAAATTACTACATAATATGCTTTCTTTTATCCCTGAAGTTCTTGTAACACATTGGTTTCCAAGGGGACTTAGGCATTCAGCTGATAAAAGGGCTGTTAGTTTTCTGCTGTAAATTATTGTATATACATGCTGGTTCACATGCAGAGGAAAGTGTATTACATTTCATAAAATTGGCCAAGGCTTGACAATGTGTTTCCAATAACAAATCTGGTATTGACAGCTTACGCAGTTCCCAGTTTTTGAATCGGGGATACAGCCTGTACACTTCCTGCTGTGTCTGGGGGAAATAACAGGCAGCTCTTAAACTAGTGCTAACCTCTAGGTGCTCTTGCATTTCTGCTAATTTAAATGTGGGAATTTGCCATGTCATTTTACAGTGTGGTACAGGAGGAAACACACCAGGAAAGGGAGATTAAAAGACATCTTAAATTTCTTAAATTGCAGAAAAAGGTGATTAGCGCTGCTTTTTTTTTAATTTTCCCCAAGGTTATAACAGCCTCAAGGCACTCTAGAGAGAAACCTTATATGCTACAATAAAATCAAGGTGAATAAATTTAGCTTTTAGGAGGTAGGTAGTGAGACAAAGAGTCATGTGCATCCTTTTTAATGCAGATAAATACATCAGGAAATTCACTTTGAATAATGCAAACAATACATTTTTAGGGACAAAAGGTAGTACTATATGATGGATTTCTACCCTGAAAAACAAAGCATGAGGTCATTCAAATTAGGAGTAGAAAGAAATACAAGTACTTATCACATACACATGCCTGTATGATGTACATGTACTATTTCGTGCTTACAACTGTGTGTATTGGTTTGCTAATAACATTGAGACCCTACAGAAGTTACATTTTTGGACCATACTAAAACTGCAGAAGTGTAGCAGACAACTGGATGATGATCTCGTGTGAATTAAATTCTGTCATAATGTTTTACGTATGTATAGAATGAAGCTCAACTTCAAAGCAATGACCTAGAAAGGTTAATTTTGAAACTGACACATTTTCAGATTAAAAATTATGCCTATTTTGTACAGAATTATGTAAACCACAAATCTGTTGTATGTAATGAGTAACAGTTTTGAAAACTATAATTCTTTAGCTTTATCAAGGCTTTTTCCTTCCAGAAATCTGGATTATCATGTTATAACCTGAAGTATCTCACCAGGATAACAGTGCCCTTTCTTTTTGTACATATGGATTGGAAATTTCTTTACCGTTATGTGGACACTTTCTATGTTAGTTTTGATGCATAATACTTTGAATCCTTTTATACAAACTAGAATGTATGTGTAAGAATTACTGTCACTGCAATGTAGTAACTACAAACTTATTTTTAAATAAATAGAAAACATGTTTTTCTAAGCTGTCCAACAGTGTTTGTTTCTATCTAGTGATTTACTGTGTTATGGGACAATTCCTTGTGTGCTCTTCAAAACAGCCTAAAATCAGCTTGTTTTGATTCCTTGTGGAATATGGTATAGCAGCGTATGGTATAGTGTCTTATGTGGGAGCAGACAAAATGACAGCCAAAGCACACTCTGATAGAGATCAAAATTTGCTGTTTTGTAGGATTTTTCACTAAAAACTACAGTTCTGGAGGCAACATAGAAGCAGTAGCTTCTGGCACTGAAGATGCCGTGTTACCAGTCCCCTTATCTCACTTTTGCACGCGCAGCAGGGTACCCCTCATCCTCCAAGGAGTCATCTCTGTTCAGGTGACAGCTGTTTGTTCCAGAGCTACATCCAATCTCTCTGGAAATTTGCTTCCCAGCAACTCCAGAAGAAGCTTAAACCAACCAAGCAGAGAGAAGTCCCTCTTCTTCCTGCATGCAGGGTACTGGCCTCAGCTCTAGTTGCCCTAGACAGGTGATGCACAGGAAAGTCAATATGGGATGTATTTTGTTTCCTGGTGCTGCAGGGTTGGTTTGTTTAAATCTACATGTTTCTGCTCCAAATATGTGAGACAAAAGAAATGTTTGGTATTTCAAATACTGCACCGTGTGGATTCTGTTTAATTTCACCTGTTACTACTTTTATCACATGATCTTCTCATCCTTAAGTACCTTACCTGAAATCCTAAGGAAGAAGTGACTCACCTCTCAGCTATGTCTCCTGCTGAGCCACGGGGAATGGTCGCAGCAGATCAAACCACGTTCTCTGTAGCTTTCCAGACATGTCCACCATGGGGTCTGTGACAAAAGCAACACTTGTTTCAGCATATGAGGAAAAGCCTCTGTTGTCTGACGTATCTGTGTGGGTTTTAGTAATTGGCATGTTCTGCTTGGAGAGAAATAATTTTAGGATACTGAAAATACAGCACGCTTCCATGTTGCTGGTAAGTATTGAAGGCGGGAGTTTTATGCTATGTGCATCTTCACTACTACAGTGTTGTAATAATAGTGGTGTGCTCTTCCAAAAACAAGCCACCATAGGCCTAGGGTTGTAGTTCTGCTACTGTGAGCAGTCTTAAGCTGTTCTGGGGTTTTTTGTTTGTTTCTTCTAAAGGAGATTTTATAAAAAGTCTACAGTCTTTCTTTTTAAAAGGTCTTTTTCTGTGTAATTCTGTACAGAATCCTTAAAATACAATCATATCCCAGTTCTCTCTTCACTTGTGTGACAGGTGTCCTTTTGAAACCTATGGTGGTTATATTACTTTGAGCAGGAATCAAGAGTTTACTTAGGATTAACAGATGCTGTGAAACGTTGGTATGTGACAGCTCAATGCTGACTGTGCCGCTACTAATGGTTCATTGTCTTGTTAATACCAGCTATGCCTGTTAGATCATAATGCTTATTAAATGAAGGAAATTATGTACGATCATTGAAGCTGATCATTTTGTTTTCAAAGTGAAAAGTTCTTGAACCAAAACCTGTATTCTTTCCTGCTCTAGCAATTAATATGAGCTTCACAGAAGAGTGTCTCCGTCATTTTTCCCAAAGACAAATGGGCAAAGTGTAATCGCTTTAAAAACTAATCAATGTTTCTATTTGAAGCACATGTGAAAGTAAAGTAAGTGCCAGAGAACTAAAAGCAGCAATCAACATAGTAGGTGACTGGAATTCAAATAGCATATGATTGAGTTACTGTACACAAAGTTAGCATGCAAAATATAATTTTTGTGCATTTTAGTCATGTGGACACAAAACTCAAAGCCCAAAATATCAGGTTGTTTTTCTAGCTCTGAGAAATCTTGTGTTAGATAACTTCACAAGAGGCTTAATTGACCCTTTTACTGGAGGGTAGTGAGGATTTATGAATCCTCTCTTGTACTTTGAAATCTGTGTGCACGCTGAAGGGAGGACAGGGTAGTGAATTAAGGAAAGCAATTTCTAATCCAATAACAGTCATACAAGTTTCCTTCATGCTTCTTTTTCTCAGAAATAGGGAGGTTTTACCTAAAATTGGTCATATCTGCCTCTCATATTGCTTTAGTTTGTAGGCACATCAGTGGAGAGGAAAAAAAAAATGAGAGAGGAAACGAGCAGAGGCAGGTAATCAATTCATTCAGCACCAAATTTCTGCAGAGGCATATTCCTGAATATACTGAGTTCAAGCTACATATTAGTTAGTATTCAAGGACCAGACAGCCTTATCTGTTAACCTGTGCTTTGTTTCAGGTCTCTGAATTTGGCTTTGAACAAGGATACGCAAAATAAGAAAGACTGTCTCTTAATATGTAAAGCTAGTTTAGAATATGACTAAAACAGTAGGAATTAGAAAGAATTACTTGATTTGTGTCCTACAGTGGAGAAATTTAGTGGGTTTTTTTCCCATGTTTCAGCACCCTAATTTAAAACTGGAATTTGCTTTCTTATGAAGCAGGGTGGGTCAAGCTGCCACGAACTGCTAAAAAAGGTAATACAGTTGTTGAAAGCTTCCCATTCACCAAGATATTATCATAAGGACATTTACAGAACAAAATCAATTTAAACAGAGGAACTCTTTAATTAGTGATCATGCCAGCATCTTTCAATAGAATGCAAATTTTTGCCCAACAAGAATCTCAACGTGAAGAGCGAGGTGTGTGTGCACTCTGTGCTACTGCTGTCCTTCGGTGACATCAGTTTATCTGAATGCACAAGTACATTGGGAAGGATTACAAATCTAGCACTCAAAGCTTTATTCTGTGTGGTGGTTGCAAAAGGTTTGAGGTTCTAAAATGTGTGTTAATACTAAACTCTTCTGATAGATAAAGTTATACAGGAAATGAGAGTTTAAATTATTTAGGAAAATTATTAGAAAACTTATATGAGCTTTGTCTTAAGAAAGGTAGATCATCTGAAATTGTCTTATGGGAAGGGTTTTTTTCTTACCTGCTAATTTATCAAGTTGTAATTTTTCTCTGGCTTTGGAAATGTTCCAAGAAAATGCTTCAAGTCTGTATAGCAGTGTGCCTAGACTTTTTACAAAACTTACATTCTTATAAAACTCCTTTTGAGCTTTGGACATTATTTTTGCACTTGTCTTAGTGCCCTTAGTTCCCTGTTAAGCCTCCTCTCTCTGCCTGAAGAGGTGGTTGTTGTCAGGGAAGCCTCGTGGCGGGAAGGCAGTTTGCTGAGCAGCAGTTCTTTTATCCAGGTTTCACAGACCTGTTGAGAATTCCACTTTCTGTGTGTTTGACTTGATTCTGCCAGGCTTATGGAGAACCCTGTCTTCATGGAAGAGGCTGTTTTGAATTTTTACAGGAAATAAAACAGTTTTCTTAGTTTTCTATAGCTTGGTAATTGCAGTTGTTTCACAGTTCTGTGAAAATATGCCTTTCTTATCAAGTAAGAGAAATTGGGTTCTTTTGTACATCTGGAAATTCTTGCTTCTGCATGGAGAAAAAGAATGGTGGAAACCCTGAGGTTTTATGTATGCAAGAAGATTTATGTAATTCTCTAAGAAATAGTTCCCTAAACTTGGGATCTTCCCCCAACTCGGAGCACCCCAAACGGATGGTTGCTCTTGACATGTATCATTCCCCCCCTAGCTGTTTGAAACATTTAAAAAAAATAAATCTGCTTTCTGAGCATTTGATGTGATGTTCCCTTCATACCTCAGGAAAATTCTTCTGATTTTTTTTTTCCTTCTAGTATTCTAATAAATCAAGATATTTTGGAACTAAAAGTCCTTTAAGGAGTTTTACTTCCTTAAAGAGATCCTAGTACAGTGGTGTTGCAGCTGGTCCTATCCAAGTCCAGGACTCTAGGAGCCTAAGTGTCGGTAGGGGGCGATGAGGCACAATCACTTTTATAGTTGTTTCTTGTGCCCCTGACACCGAAGCTGCCCTCGCTTTTAGGGACTTTTCAGCCCTGCCTTTGTGGTGTTCTGTTAAAGAATGAGAGCTCAGTTTGAGTCTGCTCATGCCACAAGCAGCTCTGACCACTGATGCCTTCCTCTCCTTGCAGGGGGTGCGTGTTGTGTGTGTCTCCATTTTGGGGGTTAGAGAAGAGTCCATTTAAGTTACTACAAAATGTCTGGTGCTAGTATGTGCTGTCATATGCAAACGTATCTGGTTAAACTTGTGTGAAATTCAGCTGCAAAGAACATTAAAGTTTTTCACAGATGGGGATAGTGCAAACCCTCAGGTCTTTCTTTTGTTGCATTCTGAGAATGGGAAAACCCTGATCTGATCCAATCTGAGAACCCTTTCCTGCAAGGGGAAGATGACTGCCACTCTGAGAGAATCACAGAATGGTTTGGGTTGGAAGGGACCTTAAAGCCCACGGCCAGGGACACCTTCCACCCAACCAGGTTACTCAAAGCCACAACGAGCCTGGCCCTGAAAGCCGTAAGGGATCGGGCACCCACAACTTCTCTGAGCAACCTCTTCCAGTGTCTCATCACTCTCATGGCCAAGAATTTCTTCCTTATACACCTTCTTTTCAGTTTAAAGCCATTACCACTTCTCTTATTATCACAGAACGTTAGGGGTTGGAAGGGACCTCAAAAGATCATCCAGTCCAATCCCCCTACTGGAGCAGGAACGCTTAGGTGAGGTTACACAGGAACGTGTCCAGGTGGGTTTTGAATGTCTCCAGAGAAGGAGGCTCCACAACCCCCCTGGGCAGCCTGTTCCAGTGTCTGTTACCCTCACTGTGAGGAAGTTTCTTCTCATATTTAAGTGGAACCTCCCGTGTTCCAGTTTGAACCCATTACCCCTTGTCCTATCATTGGTTGTCACCAAGAAGAACCTGGCTCCATCCTCGTGACACCCACCATTACTGCATGCCCTTGTACTGGAAGGCTGCTATAAGGTCTCCCCGGAGCCTTCACCCGGGCGTCGGGCAGAAGAGTTCACCGCTCCGGGTTCACTTCAGGCCTCACAAGATGTCCGCCCGCTCCTCACGGCGCTACCTGCCGCCACGCGCCGCCGGCAGCTCGCGCCGCGCCCCGCCCCGCCCCGCCCCACGCCGCCCCAACCTGGGAGCTCAGCCCCTGGGCGGCCGCGGCGGGGCGGGCCCGGCACCTGCTGCCGCCCGGAGATCCGAAGAGCGGGACCGCCGGGTGAAGCCACCGCCGGGTGAGGGGCTGTCTGCGCCGGCGGTGGGCCGGGAGGGGAGGGAGGGAGGGTTGCGGGATGGCACCGACACCTGCCTACCCCGGCTCCCGGCAGCCGCGGGGGCGAGGGCTGCGGGGCTTGTCCCTCAGAGCCCGCCTCACCTGCCCGCCTCTCGGCTTCGTACCGCTGAGCCCCGGGACTGGGGCAGAACTACCGGCACAGGGGCTGCGGCCAGCCCGAGCGCGGGGCTGCGGGCACAGCTCCATCCCACGTGTCTCCAGGTGCTTCAGA
Organism: Columba livia; assembly: GCF_036013475.1. NCBI lineage: Eukaryota > Metazoa > Chordata > Aves > Columbiformes > Columbidae > Columba > Columba livia. The sequence continues at coordinate 34,686,406 of NC_088604.1, read as the reverse complement.
ACACACGCAAGAGCATTGTGATTCCGTGGGTTTCCAGCTTTGGCCCAGGCCATCTCTCCGTTCCCTCTGGTGGATCCAGCTGCTCAAAAAGCTGCTTTTAGAAGCAGGAAGAGGACCCGCAGCGGCAGGAGCCATGCGGTGTGAGCGCCGCCAGGGCCTGTCCGGCTCTCCAGCCCAGCCCGTGCGGGTGGCACTTTTGTTAACTGATTACGTGACTCTTCCTCTCCCCTCAAGATGTACATGAGTAAGGAGGTAATTTAGGTGTACAACTACTGATAGTGTCTGAAATTAGGAGATTTTTTTTCTCTGCTGTTGGCTCTAAATCAGGTAATGTATTGTGTCCAGTTCTGGGCCCCTCAGTTCAAGAAGGACAGGGAACTGCTGGAGAGGGTCCAGCGTAGGGTAACGAAGATGATCAAGGGAGTGGAGCATCTCCCTTATGAGGAAAGGCTGAGGGAGCTGGGGCTCGTTAGCTTGGAGGAGACTGAGGGATGACCTCACTCATGTTTAGAAATATGTAAAGGGTGAGTGTCAGGAGGATGGAGCCAGGCTCTTCTTGGTGACAACCAATGATAGGACAAGGGGCAGAGGGTACAAACTGGAACACAGGAGGTTCCACTTAAATTTGAGAAGAAACTTCTTCACAATGAGGGTGCCAGAGCACTGGAACAGGCTGCCCAGGGGGGTTGTGGAGCCTCCTTCTCTGGAGACATTCAAAACCCGCCTGGACACATTCCTGTGTAACCTCATCTAGGTGTTCCTGCTCCAGCAGGAGGATTGGACTAGATGATCTTAAGTGGTCCGTTCCAATCCTTAATATTCTGTGATTCTGTGTAATGCAGAAGTGAAAAATGCCATTTCTGGTAATTGTTTATCACACACACACACACAAGTTTTCATGGGTCTTACAACATTCTTTGGACCTCCTTCAGCATTATTTTGTGATCTCGACTACCTTTGCTAGGCACTTTTCATAAATCTAACTTCCCATGTACATGTGTACTGGATGTATTACACTAACCCAAATTACTACGTAAATGACATAAATTAGACAGCAAGAACTAGAAGTAATTCAGATATGACTGAAACAATTTGCTGTGCTTGCCAGCTGAGCGCTCTGCTAGAGAGTGGTGGCTGTGAAAAGCCGCTACTGGAGACTAAAGAGACAGAATGGAGAGTGGATGGAGGTGACTCTTTGGAGGTTGTAGTGAACCTGTGCACTCTGAGAACGCTTGTGTAAAAGATAAAAAGCTCAGATTTCAGCACATTCTAGTCCTGATTTGAAAAATCCTCACCGATTTAAAAAGAGAGTAAATGTCCTCCTCATCTGAAGGTATCTTAATTTGAAGAGTCGGAAATATTGTAAGGTATTGGTAAGCTGTGGCAGGTGCCTGTGTAATGAATAGAGATGTCACATCCTTTCCTAGTCTAGTGATGAGACTGTAGCACACGTTATCATCTTGGTATGATACTATGCATGCCAGTGATCTGAAAGGAAAACCCCTCAGTTCTGTCAAATGCGCAATAATACCTGCATCTAAATAGATTTTTTCTTGAGGCCATTAATCTGATGTGTCAGATGTTTAATACACTTCATTAGATGATAAAGCAGTGCAATGAATTTTGTTCATGGAGAACAACCTTTTATTTCACGTTGGACAACCATGCAGCTTCCCGGTTCCTGTATTTATTTATTTATGTATTTCCAGATGGTAGAGATGTCGGTATAACTCTTAACGAGGTTTTAATTTTCTTTGTCTTGTGAAGCAGTCTACTTTAGTTTTCTATTATTTTTTATAAGTAGCCTCCAATTTATTTCAGCTTGACCTAATTTAGATGTGCTCTTGATGCAACTGAAATGTGTGTGTACAGATTGTGTTACCTTGTGAACCAGCAAAACAATCTGAAGGAAACTTATAACTACTACACAGCTAGCAGAGCTGACTGCTACATTTTTTGTTTCTTTTTTTATTTTCTTCCTTCCTCTTTTCCAGAGTAGAGAGCAGGGAATATCTTTGGAGAAACCTCCTGTTGGGGAATGCCTCACATCAATGCAGCTGCAGCTCTGCAGATCTGCATGCTCCTGTCTGCGCTTCCTGCACAATATTTCATATCCCAGTGGTACGGGACGGACTCCGCTCAACGCATCCAAATAACAGAAAGGTTGTAAGTCTCTCCTTCCCTACTGTACTTATTTGTAAAAGAGCTCTCTTTCTCATCCCCAGTGACACTTTGTCCTGGAAAGTTGGAGTGTGGGTGGAACACACTACATGAAAACAACATTCAAATCATACCTCAGACATTTTTGTGGCTTAATATGAGTATATTTAGTTGTTTAAAGATGTCCTTCAAAATGTGAATAACAACCTGTTTCCTTCACGTAGAAAATCTGTGTATAATCTGTGTGAGTGCACGACTGTGCCTTAAACTCATTCTGCTTTCGGACATTACAATATATGTTACTATGGGGTATGTGCCTTTAAAAAGCGGAAAATGAAGTGTTTGATTAGTAAGACTATTTCTAACTTTCCATGACCTTTTGACTGTTACTGTTAGAACAGATTTTCTTGCGTAGTGTGATTCAGTACAGAGTCTTAACCAGCAAAAATTAATGCATAGTAAATTACGTCAGGCACGCATAATGATAGAGTTAAGTAGTGCCATTTTGTGTTAATATATGAACTAAGAAGCTATGTATTGACAGTGTCGCACGCATCTATCTCCAAATGTAAAGCAGAGAATAGTTTATCAGGTCCAATATCTGATAGCATTGGTCACTGGCAAATGTTGGTATATTGAAGGTGAAAAATGTAAAGAGAGACTTATATGACTTGTTTTTAACAGTGCAGCCTGTGTAGTGCATTGGTTGTGTGGTTCATCTGTAGAACTCAAATATAGTAAATAATGAGAGCAATAGATTGGCCTGATGAAAAAAAAAAAAACAACTAAATCTAGCTTTGTGCATAAAGACCCAGATTTAAATAATTTTCAGATTTCATGGCATGAGTCAACTACTAACCCTTTAGATTTATGCAAAAATGTTTAAGCTATTTTTTAACAGATTATGTGCCCCATTTTTGAAATGTCTCATGCTTGCTATTCTCAAGCTGAAACTGCAGAATCTGATGCAATTTAGCAATTCCTGTGGTCTGAGTACAGAAAGCAAGTAACCTTGTCACGAAAAATGGCATTTTCCAAAATTTACATAGGGTTTACTGGTACAAGTGACTATTGAACATATATTAATTTGCAGTTTAGATATTAATTTTGAGGAGAAATTGTTCCTGGCAACTGACTTTTTTTCCTATTTGCTACAGAAGCAAAGTTTACATATTAAACAAAAATATATACAAATATTATAGAAGGCTTCTAAAATGACGTGATGATTATTTTTACTACTAAAGGATAATTGCCTCTTGGAGCAGCTTTACAAAATCTCACTTGAGTCTGGATGCGTGGACAGATTGTTTAAAACTGTGGCTGTCAAAGACAAGGTAGGATGTTACATACTGTCTACATGTAAGAATACCTTTCAGATGTGGCCTTTTTTTAACAGGAAGTTATGCTGTAGGGATGAAATGAATAACAAAGGGCAGATGTCTCTTATTCCCTTGTTGACATTGATTTGGAACTTTCTACCGGTTTTAGGAAAACCTTTTGCCTATAGTCTGCACAAACATGCAATCTGAACTCCATGTAAAACTGAATAAAAATCATGGCAGTCATTCTATCCATGTTATCCTCTACTTTAAATTTATGTGGCCATGAAGTCAGGAGAACTAACAATATTAATGATTGTAAGCAGCTACATGATTGTAGGATCAGATCCTACAACATGGGATGGACAATTTATCCTCATATGGTAGTTCAAGAAAATTTGAAATTGAATTAGAAAATGCAGACGGGAAATCTGTGGGTTTAGGAAGAAGGGGAAACTTGATTATTGGACATATGGCAGTGAACTGTTCTACAAAAAGTCGGATTATATCCATTTATATATACGCCATTTTAATTTAAGAAGACTGTTGCTTGCACATGTTTGGGGAGGTTAAAAGGCTTGTTTGTGAGTTTTAATTACTGCACAGTAGAAATAATCCAAAGATTTTACCTTGTCTGGACCTTCAAAGATCCTTTATCACTGATCCATGAACAATAATCAAGGATGTCAAGTTCTCTGAACTGTGGAAGATTCAGAGTTAGTTTTGCCCCCAGGAAAGCCTGGGGGAATGGTATATGGATGGAAACAGAAATTATGCATTTCTTAAGTTCACCATCAATTGCTTTGCAACTTTGTGGAAAGCTCTAGGTGTATCTAAAGATAAAGCCTTCAAAGACGAAATGATCCTTTGGAACTGCTTGTGTCATCTTATGTTATAAAGAACTGGTTATCCTAAAAACATGTTGACATTTAAGACCTTCCAAACCTACTATATTAGCTGCTGTTTTCTATAGTGCAATCTGACAAATCAGGATATTTGCCCATTCCTGTTCCTGTATTTGTCAACCTTAAATTTTCTTACAGATTTGAGCTAAACCAAGAGTTTATAAAAACAGTATTGTTTGCAAAGTTGTGGAACCTGCTCTTACTTTCTTCCAGGCAGGGTGAAGGGTGTAAGACTGAAAGAGGGAAGGTGGTGAACACCATAAAAGAGGAAGGAGACTAGGACAACCTGTAGTTCTTTGGCACCAACAGGTTGCTGACTGGTATGGATGGCAAATGTTAACCCAAATACATTTGTTCACAGCCTACTCCTGTTACATTTCCAGCAGAAGGAATATTTGAAAGCTCCCCCCTACATATCAAATTTGTCATTGTTTCTGTATGCTTTGTCTTTTTCACAATGGCAATTAAAACCATTACCCCTTTATATGATGTCCCTCCCCTAGCCCTTCCCGTTTAAATTCACATGAAATTCAGCCTAGTGCAGAAGGAGAAGTTACATTTACTGCAGCCTTAAGCTGGGACTCATTGCCAGACACCTTGTCCATACCAACGTTAACTAATCTTTAAAGAATTCACAACAGAATTTACAAAAGACACTGAAGAATCACTCTGTACAAGTTCAGAATAATATTTGCTCACCTATAGAAAATAAATGGGTTTCCTCTGATATAAAAATTATGATGCACCTGAAGAGTTACATATCCAAATAAATTAGATTCTTATTCTTCTGTTGGAACAAATTCCTTTATCTTGTGTATTCATTAAAAGCAGTTTTAATGTAAAACTCTCATTCAATTTGAGCTTCAAATCGTGAGGAACTCTGTATCAAAGGCTTTGCAGTATATCTCTATTCAGACAAATGCTTAAGATAGATAGTAACAATCAGAAGGATGACTATGCCAAAACTCAGTTTCTAAAGAACTTGTTTGAATGTTGGATTATTCATTTTGCATTTTAGGAGTTGGTACCATGGAGAAAAGAAAACTAAAATGGGTGACAATGAAGCAGAAACCCATTCTTATTTTGCAGGTATTGGAATCTTTGTAATCCTTTTGGATTTTTTTCTGATATTGTCTTCTCTAAGATCTTCTGTGGGGATTTCTGTACTTGCTTTGTGAATGGTAGTATTTTTTTTTCCCTGCCTCTCTGAGCATTATTGATAATGTTCAGTAAGCAAAACAGAAATCTAAAATCCAAGATCTTTTCACCCTGTGTTGTGTAACAGTACCAATATGATATATTGTTATATATATGTATGTATCTATTTTATTGAATAGATATGAGTGTGCCGGTTTTGTATTGATGTAGGAAGCAGTGGTATAGCTTTCACTTGATTGAGATGAACTGATTCAGATCGGCTTCATGAAAAGAAACAGTTGATCAGTCTGCTCCTGGAAAGAAATTCCACAGAGTCAGACTGAATTGTAGAATTCTGTGACCTGAACTGGAAAAAAACTAACGACAAAATCAGTTGAGCACTATAAAATATTCTATGTAAGGCTTAAGTAATTGTCAACATATACATGTGTTTATCCTTTCCAAACTTCTGTTAAGACCCCTATGTTATATCAAAGGCATACAAATAGAAAAAATACATTCCTTGGTGGATGTTGCTTTGTCAAATATCATAGTAAAAATTTGGGCGGCGTGGAGTGGGGAATAGGGACCAAAGTACCTGTGCCCTTGTTTACTTTGCCTGTTAATCTGTCACTTTTGGTGGAAGTCAGGAGAATGTCTGTTTAAATGTTTAATATACTTGATCAAACACTTATCCTTGCTAAGTCTCTTTCTTTGTTAAACTAGAATCAACTCATGTTCACAGTCCAAAGCCTCAATATATTCAGTTCAGTGTGGGACAGGTAATTGTTCACAAAAGATTTGGCTACTCGGGAGTCATTGTTGGATGGGATGTAAAAGCTAAAGCTCCAGAAGAATGGCTACAACACAACTATCCTCCAGCAAAACAGGTTTGAATATATTAAACTCTATTAATACATACACAGAATGACTCGGCCTAGAAAAAGGTTCAGAAACACTCTTACAGACAGACTTCCTGCTGACCTAATGGAAAATATTTATAGTCCCATAGCACCTGTGCAGCTGAGCGATATCTCTGCTTCTTCTGCACTGTTGTCCCAGTAGAGCTTTGCTTTTGCACCACTGATGCATTAAGCTTCACTGGTCAGGGTTGTACTGGACACATCTCAAATTAAAATCACTCACTTTTAATACACAGTGTTGTATTTAAAGTAGCAGCGTCAACCTATAATGTTTGAATGGATTTCTCTTGGTGTATTACTGAAGTTGACAGGCTGTTAAATCTTACATCTGAACATCCAATGTAGATATAGTTAGTAACATCTTCATTGCACCTAAGAAATGCAAGTAATCCTTTGTGTTTAATCAATTTCAGTTAGAAAGCAATGTTTTTGGCGATCTGGATACTTGGAACGTAAATCTGTTTAGCAGCATGTTTTTGTTAAGAGTTCTTGAAGCTTTTGAAATTCTTTAGCCTAAGTCCTTGTTGTATTTGAGAATCAGATGCTAAATGTTTATTGACAGTGCTGGTCTGGTAATGCAGTGCTGCACATGCTGTGGGGTGACTGCTGACCTGCTGCTTCAGTGGCAGGAAGGCACTAATCATTTAGTTAACTGAAAATGAGAAAAATGAGAAACTCTGCCTGTAGCAGAGAATTCATGTTCAGCTGGGAGCAGACATTCAGTCCTGTTTTGTGTGTTTTGTTCCTTCCCCGCTGTAATTTTATCTACCTGCCACTCATCTTTGACTTCTAGAACACCTGCATCATTGCTTTCTTTTCTTCTCTCCTCTCATTTTCTCCTCTCAGTATTGTTGTCACCAACTGAACACTCATGAATTTCCCATCAGGCGTCCTGATTCTTTTTATGTACCTTATGTTGTTCTGTTCTCCCAGTGACCTTGTGTTCATCTTTATGTTATTAACTTCAGCAGTGATAACAAGTGGTTTAACTGTGTGGCTCTGGGGTTTTTTTAACTTGCCTTCGCCTTTTCACGTTACATGCACCAGCTATGCAAAATGCCTTCTGACCTTTATGAGGCAACTGCTAAGCTTGGTCCTTGTAAATCCTGTTGGAACACGAGCCAGGCTTTCAGCCCAACTTTGATTTGCCTTTCTCTGACTTGCAGTTCTTTACTACATTGTTGAGCAGAGGCCACTGCCTGTCATGTTGATCGATACAAACTGCTTCATAACCTCCATTTATCTATCTGTATTAATCCATCACATTTTTGTGTTTAGACGGTGGGTTACCTTGGGCAGGAATGTTCATGGATAGTAGTAAGCATGGTGGGACCCTGGCCTGTGATTTGTTTTCATAGGCACTGTAAAAATAATAGTAAGCCACACTTTCCCTTTCTTGGCTGCAAGACTTTTATATATACATAGAAGTTGCCTTAGCTCTGTCCAGGATCAGGACCGGGATTGTCAGAGATGATTGATATTATGTTCTGGATTTGTTTCTTTCTCTCTGCTGTTCTCTGTTGCTGCTACTGAAGGAAGAAGGGTGACTAACAAATTGTTATGGAACCTAGTTTCTTGCCAGATCTATGGGATAAAAGGTTAATTAAAATTTTTACTTAAAAAATGTTTCAGATATGCCAATAACTTCACATATTACAGTTTTGATTGCTTTGTATTTAATTTTCCAAACTGACATAGGTAAGATCGTAAAAATGAACTTGCTGTATGTATATATTGAGTAGGTTTAGGTTCTGTAAGCCTAGTGAGAGTTAACTGATTATATAATGTAATCTTCGGTCGTCATCTCCCCTTGAAGCTATTTATTTTCCTTCTATTTTTACAGGATCTAAAAGATACTCCTCACTATCGAATTCTAATTAACAAAGCAAATGGATTTGGCAAATCTACAGCTTATATTCCTGAGGAAGAGATAACCATTATTATGGGATTAGAGGTAGTATTTATCTTTTATTCAGTTGCAACTTGTTTGTTATCCTGTACATTTAAAACTTGGGTGACCTTTGGCTTAATAGATAACGTATATTTTTGCAAAATTAGTGAAAACTAATAGAGAAAGCAGATAAATTACTGCTGTGCTTTCAAGTATGTTTTTGGAAGATGATAAATGACCTATGTACTGCCAGCTTCCAAGTATCCACCTGCCTAGTTCTCTAAGTGTTTTAGCAACTTGTGTTATGTACAGGCTGTTGCAGACATGGACTTTTGTTTTAGGATTTCACTGACCTATCAAAGTTGGAAGAGACATTTAATCTCATTCTACTGGATTTGGCAAAGTATATTGGTTTCTCAATTCCACTCTGAAAAATGTGCATTTCAAACAGCTCCTGCTCAACTGCTGCCCAGACTGAATAATGTCTCCCTTCTTAACTGCAAAACTCTCTGGGAGCCAAAAAATCTGTTTTGTGTATCACAGTTTGGTAACTTTTGATTTCTAGCTTATGCAAGATGCACCTGATTCTTAAACTTGTCGGGGGCTCTGATCCAGAAAGCAGCCTTCAGGCATGCATGCCACATAAAAATGTCTTTTTGTAAGGGATCCAGTGCTATTGTGGGTGCCTTCTTTTAAATTGTGGATAGTGGCAATACCTGTATTTAAAATAACAGCAAGTAGCAGAATGATTCATCTAACAGGAGATGCTTGGATTAGTCAAACAGATGAGATTCAAATTGGCACCTTTTGCGTTTCAGAAGAAACCCCAAAGGAATTGTTTAAGTTAGGCTGGCCTGAAGAGTCTCTGTGGTCTCTCTTGAAACTGTGCCACTGCATGTAAAGGACCTTCCTCAATCCATGGGGCTGAACAGTGTGACACCATTACCTCTTCTCTTTGGCAGAAGCCTTAGCTCCAGTCCTCACTTTTGTTTTAGCTACTGCTTGTAATATAAAATGAGCTAACATACCTGAACTCAGGAGCAAGAGCTATGCTATCCCAGATAAGTGTCCTAAGTATTTAAAACTGGGTTCTGGTCACTCTAACTTATGTGTCTAAAATTGCACCTTTATTATGTCAGTCAGCTGGCTACCTTCAGTTACCTTTATAGTGCATGGGGAGAAACAGATACCTCACTTTAAACATCTACCTTGTGTAAACTGGTCTAGAGGATATCAGATCGCTTGGTTCACCTCTATGATAGGCTGATTCTCCCCACAGATTATTAGGGGAACTGATGGTAATAAGCTCACAAAAACAGATATTTGAAAGTTGTCTAGTTGAGATGATTAATTACAAATGGTGAGTGATGCCTGTACCTCAAGTTCAAAAGGTCTGTGGTTTGCCCTCACTCAGCATTTCCTGCAGCCTAGTAGGCAGCATAATTTCCCGAAGAGTTGAGACTGATGAGAAAATGCTTAGACTTGTCCTAACTCTTTCCCAGTTGACAGTTATAACCCGCTCACTGTAGGCTTTCTGCATCACGACAAGGTATGTAACTTGGATTGCCCTGCAGGGATCTTGCATCTTCAAGCTGGACACTGTGGTACCTAAGGCCTTCTCCTTGGTGTGTGTTCACTGTCTCCCCAACCGCTTCTTTACTGTTCCTGCTGCCTAATTGGATTAGAAAACTGATCCAGCTGAAATAAATAAGAGATTACCAGCTAGAGTTGAGTGGCAACTACTTCAATAAGGAATAGTGCTGAGTTTAAAACACCAATGCTGGTGTAGATCTAGCACATATCTCATGAAATGTGTTCAACACTTATAGAGAACTTGGACAGTTTGAGAAGGCCACTGTTCCGACAACATAAATGAGGTCAAGGTACATGGGAAAATCCCACTAGAAATAGTTAACTGTAGTAAATTTAATGGTTCTTTTAAGTACCATGAGATTGTATTTATTGTTAATTCTGTTGCTTAATCAATTCAAAATATTATTTTCTTAGGTACATCACCCTGATATGAAAGCCTATTTCAGTGGATATGATGGATCAAAATACATTATGCAGCCATGGTTGAAAAAAATCTATCCTCATGACTGAAGTACTTAAGTGTTTGTATATGTAACACACATCCAGATAACGTTTCCTTTTTAAACTTATAAAACAGGGTAAATCTCATGTATATTGTTTCCTATGCCAAAATAAAACATTCCTAAGCATGTTTTCTGTTGAACAATCAATTTCTTTAGAAGCAAACACACTGCATGTTCAGTTTACTGTGACTTGTGAGAGGTATTAATTTTCTTCCAAATTTGGGAGAAAAGGTTTAAATATAGCCAGGCTTCAGCTAGGAGTACCAAACGTTTTGCACATCTTGCCATTTTACGGGGGGCAGAGGAGGAAACTGAACAGTTAAGAACTATACTTTCAGAATTAATCATAACCTTAATTTTAGGAGGTAGAGCTAAATAAAGGCCAACAGGAACTGAAATATTTCTGGGGGCAGCTGTAGTAAGTCAATCTTGCAATATTTTGACTACGCTCTTTACAAAAGCGTGCACTGGGCTTCTTTCAAATGATACAAGCAAAGGAAAAAGTTAATCTACATTTTTGCACCTGAACAGATGTTAAGAAGCCATCTATGTGTCTCAATGCACAACCTGCATTCTTAATGTCCTCTCTTAACTCTACTTTCTACCATAAGAATTAAGTAAAATAAAATAACAAAAAAATTAAGAAAGTGTAAAAAATTTTATTAAGAAAATGTGTAGGATTTAGAGATTTTCTAGAGAATCTTGTTTCTTCTGTTTTCTTTTCCTTTTATCTCAAACACAGCAAACACTCTACAAGAAGCATAAGCAGTAGCATTCTGGATTCTTTCCTGCAGAGTCAGTGAATCTGGGACATTCGACAGATGACTGTCAACGTGGCCTCCCCATTCTTTTGTTTCTTCTTCTCTTATTAATAAGGGTTTTCCCAATGACTGGCCAAACAGTCGACAGACTTCTTGAGCTTTCCTCCGCGTGTTTCCAACAGCAGCAACACATACTTGACGGCTGAGAGGTAGAAAAACCAGCACAATAACAAGCAGGGCCAACTGCTCTACAAGTATTCCTGCCAAGCATTTATTTTTAATGCTTCAGCTTTTGTAACTACACAGATGTAACGCACATCACCTTCCCCTGGGTTCTGGGTGATTATTTAGGAGGTTTGAGGAGGGAGTGTGCGGTGGAAATGTCAGCATCTTCACCAACTACCATCAAGCCTTTTCACACTGCAGACGTCCATGGTGTGTGGTGCAGAGCAAGAGTTCAAGCCTTGCCCCAGGCACTTGGGTGGCCCAGCTGTAAGGCGCACTAGCACCTATTTAACCTCACTGGCCTGATGTCCAGGCTCCTGCCTGGTACATACCTTTGAAATACACTTCTGACATCTCCAGAACCATTACCAGAACCATTATCTTGCTTCTTGGACGAGGCATAATTATTTAAAAGAGGGAAAACACCAACCAAGAATAAACTTCCCTCTGCCCCCCCAATGTCAGTGGGAGAAACAGGACTTTGAATAGTTAATGTCAAAAATATTAAGACCATGAGCTTCAAAGTAGCATATTTCGATGCTGAGCAAGCACCGTATGTGGTTCTTTTCAGATCACGTCAGCAGCTAAGAGTAATGGGAATTGGCAAAGTTGCTTAGAATTATCAACATCTGGTAACACACTTGCACCTTCATGAATAAATACAAATTAAATCTACGTGCTGATGTAACCAAAGTCAAATTTTGTTGACCTAATATTCACAACAGATTATACTTCCAATGGAAATTAGTGGGAAAATATTTTTTATTACATTCTGCACAGGGACACCGTAGAAAGAACAAACTGTATCCTCTAGACTGAAGAATACTAATTTATAAGTCATATTTAAAAATAAATACTGAAACATCTGAACATAAATTTTAATAGGTATGAAGGAAACTATTTGCTCCCATTGCAAACAGTATAAATTATGTATTCATATTAACTGTTATCTGAGGCTGTAAAATTCGTGGCATGAGAGAGAACTTACCGAAGGCTGTCTACAGCTTCTGGTGTATGGTAGAAATGAGGTGGACTGATGGTAACAGAAGTTCCTAGCTTTTCAATGAGTAGATTGCAAACATTCTGCATTTTTCCAAAATCACTGAATATAATACAGACCTGGGAGTGAACACAGACATCATAGAAATAATTTCTTAAAAATTTTTCTGATATGATTCAACACTTGTATTTAAATCAGTATAAAGCCAGATATGTACAAACTAACTAAATGTACTAGTCCTGTATGTAACTCCCAACATTTTTTTACTTGGAACATTTTAATATAGCCCCAGAGACTACCATGAGGTTTGCAACAGAAAGAAGTTCATAAAATGGTTTAAAACTGAGGATTAAGAAATACTCTTTTGCGAGGAAGTACAACATTCTTGGTATGCAGACAATGTGAAGAATGAATGTGCTCTTTGGGACACATGACGATGCATCCTGGTTCTTCCCTTTTTAGGTCACTAGACATTAATTATGCAGAAGCCCAAGCAAAATGATGTGGAAAACGTTGTGCAGGAAGGAAAATGACATTTTAATTCCAAGCATTAGGTTGAAGAATCCTGAACTGTGAGATTAAACTAGGCCTAGCCCAGTCTAGCTTTCAGTAGGCTCAAAACCCTGTGTTGGTTGAACAGACCCCAATGTCTACAGAGAACTGGGCACCTCAGACTTGGATTAAAAACAATTTAAATATCTAGCTGTGTGTGGCGTTGACAATAAGAAGCATTAAATATTGTTGCATCAGGAATTCAGTTGCTTTCCCAAGTGCTATAAAACAGATATTACCATCAGCCCCGGATCCAGAGCCTTCCACATGGGGAAGTGCCGGCCAGGCGGCCACTTTCCAGGCAGGAGCCGGCCTTTTTCTGCGGCAAAGCACAGATGCCAGGAGTGAAATGATGCTGAGCTACTACAGCATTCAGGAATCAGAAATCCTGGGTCCCAAACACTTTTTTAGAAGTGCTAAACTGTCATCTTCACTTCCCAGTACAGTGCTCTCACCACCAAGTCAGGCTCACCTTCTCTCTGATCCCTGACCCTTTCCCTTTGCACAATGATACAGCTTCAACAGGAGGGGAAGAAAAACACTGTGGTAAAGAAAATTCCACTGCCAACCCCTGTGACATCCAGTCACCCCTGTGACTGGTGCAGTCCATGCAGCAATCTATCCCAGGGAAGGTATATGGTACAGAAATCCAAGCTATGGCACAGCAGCTGCACTGCAGCAGCTTCTTGTGTGCATACCACAGCTTTACCTCAACAAAAATGAGATAATTCAAGAAAGGTGAATTTCTCAGTGAGAGAGGAGTGCGCTACTTCATACAGGGTAAGGTAAAGAATGGATGTTGACAACTATCACAAAGTAATTAATGCACACGTCTTGTTAACCTTGGTAGCCTCTCAATGCAGTATATGTACCTCATCCTGGCTTGAATCCTTGCACTGGCTCTGTAACTTTTCACACAAGTGAGCCAAAGCTGGGCTTAGGGCCTTAAAAACTGACCAAAATGGAGCAGCGGGGCAATTCCATCTTCTACATGGGCAAAAGGTCACTCCTGTTGTGCAAAACTGCACCAGTTTTGCATTTTCATCTCAGCTGCATGCCCTTTATCTGTACCTTGGGGGCTGGCTCACTTTCTGGAAGGTGCAACACCAATTTGAAAAAAGTCTGAAGATGAGACTAAACCTAGATTTCTTTCTTCTGTGGGAGTTCCTGCCATAGACAAAAAGCGTACATCCATCATCTTGTGCTGTTTTGCCAGAAAACTGTCGTTGTTGTATTTTGCGGGGAGTTGAAAGTCTCACTCTGAGGACTGTCATAATCTTTTCCAGATTGCTATCAGTGTTTACAAGATTAGTTCCGTCAAGGAGATGAAACAAAAGAATGATGAAATAGAAGAACTGTGGGTCTTAAGCTGCTCAGGTTGGGGCAGTTCTGGGCACGCAGGAAGATTATTGTTAAAAAATAAGCACATAGTCAGGTACCCTCACAGGCAGAAAGTAACTGAGCAATAGCGTGCATTTTGTTGGGTTTTTTCCCCCTAAAAATCACAGTCTTCATTTAGAGCTAGATGAAATAAATTCCACTTACATTCACAGAAGATACCTGAGCATGGGGGTTGGACTGGATGCTCTTTAAAGGTCCCTGCCAACCCACACCATTCTAAGATTCTATTATTAAAATACAAAGCAGTGTTTCATTTTTTTTTTCAGTAAAATTATGATTAAGTTTTAAAAGGGTGAAAAAGTAATAAGAGGGTATGCAAAACCATTATGGGCATCCTAAGGTTTGGGTAAGGCTGTAAAGGACAAGAAGCTATGGTTTGTAAGGAGGCAAGTATATTAAGAAATGCACAAAACCGACATAATCTTCAACCCATGAGATCGTCATGCAATAAATGAACTATTGTGATTAAGATATTGTAGAGCTTTGTGACTTACGCAATTTCATTCTTCTGCATATTTTCCTTTGTTATAGCATGAATTCAAATTTATCTCCTTAGAGTTGAAAGCGTATCTTGAATGCTTAATTATACTTTAAAATAGCTATTTGTCTGGGAATTTCTTCAATCTTCTAAAAACCCTACCATACTGCTACTTAAGTGTAGAAGGCAGCCAAAACAGCAGTACTATGGCTGGATTTTTCAAGTGCTAACACCCAGGTCTTAGGCAGCCACACAACTTCCGAACAGCAATTACAGCTGGTCCAAGCTGCCTACAAATGAACACTAAATCCATGTAATTTGCTTTCCACATAAAATCTTTGCTGTGTAAAAATTAATAGCAGAAAGGAGATGGCTGGTTAGGTTACCACTTAAGACTGAATTTGTAAGCTTAAGCTTGTCTGTAGCCTAAATAATAATTCAATATAGTTTTATTAATTTTTAAGTATAGCTTATCTAAAAACATGGTGATTTAAGCACCCATGATAGTTGGTGTCTGCTTTGTGAAGTTAAAGTAATTCAGAACATGACAGTAATGCATACCATTTAAGTATCTAAAGACTCACTCTAAA
This sequence comes from Columba livia, assembly GCF_036013475.1. NCBI lineage: Eukaryota > Metazoa > Chordata > Aves > Columbiformes > Columbidae > Columba > Columba livia. Next base: position 34,670,968 of record NC_088604.1, on the reverse strand, counting down.
ATCCAAATTTTGTTTTCCAAATTCTCTATTATTTCTGTATTTATTGCTGTAATTTAGATGAGAATATGCCTTAAAGCAAACTAAAGAGACTGAACTCTGTTTTAGAGGATTGTAAACAACAGCTCTATAAAACAGCTATCATTTCATTACAGGCTTCCAGGTTTACTTAATAAGAATCTGTAAATTTGCTGGGTAGTGATCGAAGTTTGATGCTCTAAAAAGATCCATTGACTGAAAACACATAATTTCCCTCAGTGAATGTTTGCAGCACAGCATTTATTTCTTACTGTGGCATGAACATACGAAAATATACTCCCCTGAGCTGCTTCTGAAGTAAATGGGATTATTCCCGTGATATTTAGCTTTCACACAGCACGTTTTACCTACAGAATTCCAAGTCAATTACCTAGGAAACAATTAGTTTTGCTTTACTTGCAGCAAGCTGATGGCAAAGTCGTGCAGAATAAACCAAAGTCCAGGTGCTGTTCAACTGTGGCTTAAGCAGATCTAGATTAGGGCTGCCACACCACTGTTGTCCCCCATCCACTCTTGTCCTCTGCCTTGCATTGCCTCCAGTTCAGGGAGCTAAAATAATGGAAAAAAAATAAAAGCTAATCTGAAAAAAGTAAAAGCTATTAACTGCAGCAGCTTTCTGAGCTGACCTGTCACCCGATCACCCAAGTACATCTCCTTGCAAGAAGCAGAGGGCAGGAAGGGCTGGGGGTGAAGGAGAGTGCAGAATCAGGGGGTTGCTGACACTGCCACGGAGCGACAACCTTCGAGCCTCAGAACCAAATATTCCCTTCTGTAGCACTGTATAATATTTAAAAAGCACACAGTCATCTGGGAAGAAAACAATTATTTCTATATTACAGAAAACAAGTCCTGCACACAACAGAAGACTCCAACTGAACTCTGATTTAAACTGCAGCCTTGGAATAGTTTCTTTAGACAATGCTGCTGTTACTGTACAGAACATCCGCTCCTCAGGAAGGGGAAAGACAGTCTGCAAATTGTCATTGGTCTTTGCTAAATTTCTTATTCTTTTTTGTTAATTATAATTTTTGGTTAGGTTGAATACGTACCTCTGCTTCCATTTGGTAAATATTTTCTACTCTACTAAAATCCTCTGTTACCGTCATATTTTCTTCCTAAAACAAAGTACAAGAATATAATCTTAAAAGACAGAAATTAAGCATCCGTTGGAAATGTATATACATTGTGTCCTGCAAAAGTTGAACTGTTTGGCTTATTACTTATGACTTAGCAACAGAAATTTGGAATTTTCCATGCAGATCTCTTGCATTAAAAACTAGCTGGATGTTAAAGACTGCTTGACCTTAAGGTAAATTATACAGTAGCTCTAGAATGTAATTTTGCTGCTATTCACTTGAAGAGAACAATTACATCTTAAAAGTGACTGCTAGCTAGAAGCTGTATGTATCAGTGTGTAACTGTAAATTCACCTGGTTCAAAAACTGGAAGCTTTAATATTTTTCAGAAAGTTAGTATGTGAAAAGTGCTTTTCAGGCCCTTATTTTAAGATATTTTAACAGTAGCAGCTTGTAGCAAGGTGATCTGAACAATGACTGAGCAGAATCTTACGCCGGCAGAATCGCAACCCTTACGAGAGGCTAATGCCACCACTGACACTTGTGCATTAACAGCAGCTACATTACTCAACATAATGGCTGCACTGAGCACTAGCAAATCCTGTAAGACTTGTAAATAAGATACTGATCTAACTAAGATACAAAATAACTCCACTTACATCTGAATATTTGATCAGCTTGCTAGTGGTCTATCAATCACATTTCTTTCACCCACCTCCCTCATAAGTGAATACTTTGGATGAACAATTTATCGTAAAATTACTACAACACAAGAAAAAGCACTGTTTACAATTTAATTGTATATACAACTTTGCAGTTAATACCCAGAAACCATAACAAAGCAGATACTAAGCCTTCCAATTATGGAAAAAGTTTTACTTATTAAATTTATTTGTATAACAAAATAATATTTGCTTTCAGTGTTGACACATATCAAAACATGCTTTGTGTTAGAATATTTCCTATGGAGGTTAAATTCTTCAAGTTTGTCAAGTAGTGTACATGCATAAGTTTATATAAATGATATTAATCATGAGAAGCATTTTCCTTCTAAAAATATCATAAAGAAAATCAGATCCATAATTACCATTGCACAGCAGCCTCCAAGAAACAAATTCTGAAATTTCAATGTTATGATTGATTTGCAGTGCTCATTAAAAAGCACAATGGTCCTATTTTGCATAATCTCTTCTAGTAAGGGCAAGGACCAGGACTGGTTAGTCCCTAAAAAACATATTTGCCCTTTTGCAGTCCCAGGTTTGAGGCCCTTTGGCAGTGTGGCTGGCTCTGGTTTGATAAAGAGTGCTCACATCAGTCCAGCACCAACAACTCATTTAATTTACAAAATGAAGCAAATCTTACTGGCTATGATGGAATCCAATTACAATTGACAAGGAAGATTTTTTTTCTAGAACCTTTACAGATCTTGTAGAAATAACCACAAGGAAAATCTTTCTTCTACAACTCATGCTTTATGGAAACAGCTATCTAAAACTTCAGGGTAAACACAGAAAAAGTGCAGTTGTTTTTCCCTTGGTCCTGCTCCTTAAGCCTTTTTTAAAAAGTTCTATTTCCTGCGGAACGGATTAAAGTCTTCTAATTTGGTTTTGCCCTCTGCAAGGTTCCTGTGTATTTAAGGACAGTGCCATCCTGTGGCTCCAGGCACTATTGCAACATCAGTGCAATCTGCGTGAAAGATCATTTTGTGCCATCTATTACAAAATTTCCCTCAGAGCTTATTTTTATCCCACTAGATTTAACAGTAGCTGTATGTGTTATTGAAGATAAATGGATGAAATAATTGCTCAAGTCATAACAAAGTGGCCTCCTGTGATACATCTTCTGTTAGATACGTTGTTCCTATCTGAGAGTGTGTTTGGACAAAGATATGGAAAAGACAGGTAGGTGATGATAGAATTTTAAATTGGAATCAGGACCTCGACTACATCAAAAAGCAAAGGGCTTTTTTCCTGCTGCTTATGTCTTCTGTTCATATTTTGGCTGAGGAACTATCCATTTGATGGCAATATCCACAGGAAAAAGTGTTTTCACTGTGACTTAGGGAAAGCTACACCGGTGATGTGTCAGGTATTCTGGACTTCAAGAATAATTTCTCCATTTTCTAAATCTGTGGGCCAAGAATCACAGAAGAAAAATCAAATTAATATAATTGTTATGTGATAACTCAGTTACCCCAGAAGCTATTGAACAATTCTTAACATAATTGCACTTGCATTCTACCTATATAGCCCATTTTTTGAGCCAGCAGTGACATAACCCATCACTGTTGCAGGTGCTGTAAATAGAAGGAGCAGGTCTAGAATTGTGCTTTCCCTTATATTTTCTTTCTTTTCAACAGGAAAAAAAATCCTACACACTCTCTTCCTCCTATCTATTGGCTACCTCTGAACAATTTCTTCTTCACAGGACCACCCTCATGACACCATCACTGTCTACAGGATCACTGTCTTCCTTCTCCCAGAAGAGAACAGGGAAAAAAACTAAAGAGATAATCAGCAAAAGTACGCTCCAAGGAGACAGCTATATAACAATATAGTAGGAGAAAAGCTTACCTGCCACCAAAGTTACATGTTCTGCTTCTGGTTACTGCTTTAACAAACCCATGAGACTGTTTTATGAAACACAAGACCAGTCTCAGTATGGGAAAATGTTTATGGTTTGGAAATGTATGCCAATGCACCATTGTGGTAAGCTACGCTGGAGGCACCTGGAAATGTCTTTTAAAATTTACTTGTACATTTGCACTGGTATATCTAATATAACTTGACATTATGAAAAATATTTAAACAATCAAAAGTTAGCTTCTTCCACCTAAGCATAGCATTTTTGTTCTTAATACTAAAGAAACTGGCAGTGAGAGTCTTGGTGTGTGCTTGTATCTCCTAGTAGTCCGATCGCCCTAGTGTCCCCGGAGAGTTAAGGACAATAAGCACCTACGGTCAGCACTTACTCCAGCTGGGCATCGGGTACCTGTGCTCCAGCCTCTTGTCCCCTCGCTCTGTCTGTTCTGCTTGGCATTAGATGGACAGAACAACAACTTAAAAATCTGCAGTGAAGAAGTTTCTGCTGCTTTATGTCCATTAAAAAAATAACAGAAGTAAATATAACAGTTACTTTAAGAAAGGTAAAAATCAGACTTGTACTCAGCAAATGTAAGGATACTTGGATACTTTGGAGATACTTCTTAAAATATGCACTATTCTAAAAGTCTAAAAAAGGTGATGTCTTATGAAGGTTTCTACATTTCTTATTCAAGGATATAAGGAAATTGGAAGATTTTGTACCTGACTGAGCAAAACTTCTAAGCTGGTGGTTTGTGTATTTGTTTGTTTGTCTGTTTGTTTTGTTTTATTTCCACTGACTGGAAGGATGTGTATCCATAACTGTGACTCCTAAATAACAGACTGAAAATATGGAGAGTATCGGACATATATCCAAGGATATATCCCAGTACAGACAAACTCTTACGTCAGAGTCCACTGGATATAGTTTGTGAGCTGGGTTGTTTGTTTTGTTAAATAACACTCAGACTGGTACAATAAAAATTATCACTGTTATTTTTAAACAAGATGGCCAATGGCAATCGTTAGAGAGAGTGGTTAAAGAAAACAAGTGTCATCTCTACACCACTACCCAAATAAATCATAGGTGGTAAATATAAAATCAGTTTGCTTCTGCAGAAGGAGAAAAAAAACATTACTTTTGAGCAGCTGGGCTGAATAAGAGAGATTGGTTTCCCAACTGATTTTACTTTCCCTGCAGCCTTCAAAGCAGATTCTGTGCTCTGAAGTGCTGCATATACTTACAGCACTCTATAAATAAATGCTACTATGTGCATCTATTTCTGATCAAAATCCTGTGTAAATATATATGGAAATTAGGTGCTGCCCCCAGGCATCCTGACAAGCTGCTAATGCAAGCTCCTGCTGCTGCAAAGGTTATGCACTTCTGATCTCACAGACTTCCTACAGCAGCAGCGACAACGGTTAAGGAAATTGTTCTATGGATTAATTAAAAATAAATACATGGAATAGCCAGCTGATTTATAAAAAGGCCCTAGATAAGCTTGCAACAACTAGAACCATATGGAGATTATGAAGAGATATTAATTTTACAGTGGTCCAGAATGGCATTAGCTACAAGTGATGTTAGCAAGTGCAGTTAAGAACAAATTGCCAGCAGTGAGAGTTGTTAGTAGAAAAGCTACAAGGCAAATAAAAGCTCCAGCAGAGGAGTGATTTAAAATTGGATGAACAAAGTACTAAAAATTATACCTTGGGGAACTGCTCTGAAAAAAACCCAAACCAAACCAACAAACTTCATGTTGTTTTTCTCAGAGTTCCCTAGAGCTAACACTTTGCTAATGCTGAGAAACCCACAAGTTAAGTAGCATTTTACAGTCCCTCAAGTAAGCAGGAAGAACTAACATTTCCATTCCCCAGCACACGGCATCTCTGAAACAGCAAACGATTACTGTGAAATGATTATAATAAGACACTGAATGCTCTCACGTAAAAATGGTCCACTCTCCACCAGTGCTCACTTGCTTCCATTACATTTCTGAATCTGACTGCACATACGCAAATGTAAGAATTTGTTTGTCGGTAATATTTCATTTTGCAATTTCTTTTTTCTAGCCTGCAGCAGCACACACAGCCTCTAAAGCACGCTCACTTATTTAACATTGTGCCTACTCCTTTTTTGTGTGCCATCCTCCATGTGCGAATGCTCTGTGTTACCCTCATTCGCTCAGGCTCATGTCAAAACTGGGAGGCAGTTATTTGGATTCACTGTAGGGTAAATATGTGCAACTCTCTTTTCTAATCTATCCACGCTACAAAGAGCTATTTATTTGCAGCCAAGAAGAAAGTATCCCATGATCTGATAGCCCACCACAGTGGTGAGTGGAAAGCTTATAGTTTTCTCTACCAATAAAAACGAACCCACGACAAGTTGCTGTGTCTTCTCCCGTTCCTCCTGAAATCCACCAGACTTTAAACTCCTGTTAACTCAATAGAAACTGAAGGCATCCAGCCGGTAAGCCCACACAAAAACGCACTGTTTCTGACTGAACAAGTCACTCTGATGGCAATGGAGTTGTGCTCCCCACGACAGACACACACCCAGACATGCGTTTGGGAAAAACACTGGGAGCAGGATCATGGACCTAGCCCATGGCAGCCTCCATGACTCCTTGCCATCTAGTCCCATGGCTGCAACACAAGCTTTTCCTAAATCAGGGTTAAGGAGTCTTTTCTTATTGCCGCCTTTATTCCTGAACAAATGCTTTATTTGGCTACTAGAGACAGCATCACTGAGTTTTAAAAGGAAACAGTAACTCTTCTTTTCTTGGGGGGGGGGAAGCTGGAGTCAGCATTTCAAACACATCCAGCATTGGAGATGTGAGCATACTGTTTCACTGTAAGCACATCACTATTTAGGCCAAGTAACTTACTCTCTTAAGTTGCATTTACAAATACCGAATTCTATTGTAACGTCATGCAACATCATGAAAACCTTCCGCAATTCTTTCTTTTTGAATTCCACATTGAATAATTTGGTGTTGATAGCAAACTCCGTCATTTCTCTTTTCCCCTGCTCATTTGTGAATATGCTAAAAAGGCACAAATTTCCTGGGGAACTTCAATAGTAAGCAGCTTTCAAAAGCAACCACTTATTCCATCAAAGATTGGCTTTGTTATGCTTTAAAAACAGTCCTGGGTGTGGAACTTGTCCAAACCTGTTTTATAAGATCCAAAAACATCAGCACCACCATTGCCAAGGACAAATATCACCCATACAGAGCATTTACAGTGCAGACAAAGCTTTAAAAGCAAGACTATGATTTCTTCTCATAAAATGACTTCCTGAGGCCAGAACACTTATTCAGGTAAAGGAACCTTCTGAGTCTACAAGGGGCTCCTGTCACTTCAGCTATCTGGATCACGTCTGACGTTTTCTCATACCTCTTTACTGAATTGGAACGAGAAAAATAAAGGAAAAAGCTCTGTAGGTGTTTGTCGCTAAGCTACGGTAAACACATAGTTATACTGACACCTGCACACATTAACAGGCTACATTACATTGCTGTGTCCCCCTTTATCAGTTTCCTCCACACGCACACGAGTCTGCTGCATTACACGAACAGATCAACAGTCGAAACAGGATGGTTTCCACGTACAAAACAAACGACCCGGCGGAGAGCCCGAGCAGAGGCATTACACCTTTCCTGCCGTGGCTGGCAAAGCTGCACCTCCCAAAGGCACACAGGCTTTCATAGCGGCGCCCCGGCGGCCGGTGCCTTCCCGAGAGCCGCAGACGCCGCTCCCCGCTCCCGCTCCGCTGCCAGCCGGCTGGGCCGGGGCCCCCAGCGGGCGCCTTGCCCTTGGGGGCTGCCCCAGTCCGGCCGCCGCTGCTCTCGCCGCCGGCTGGAAGGCGCTTTACCGCGCCGGCTGCCGAGCGGGGTCGGGGAGGCCCCGGGAGGTGCCGGTTGGACCCCGCGGCTGAGCGGCCCTTGGGAGCCCAGCGCCGCCGAGGAACTCGCGTTCCGCCCCGGCGCTGCGGGAGGCGGAGGCCGGGTGACGGCTCTCACCGGGACGCCGCGCTGGCGGGCGCTCTGGGCGATGTACTCCAGCCGTCGGGCCACGCTGCTCCGCGCCGCCCCGGCCGCGTCCTTCCGGCTGCTCAGCCGTAGCGACACCCGCGCCCGGTCCGGGCTGGCGCTCAGCTCCGCGCTGCCGCTTACATGCACCTCCCGCCCTGGGGGACCGCCGCGCCCTGCCGGGACTGGGGCCGGGGTCAGGGCCCGGGCCGGGGTGAGCTCGGCGAAGACGCGGGCGGGGGGCGGCGCGGACAGCGCCATGGCGGCGGGGGCCCTCACGGCACCATGGCAACCAACGCCAGCGCCCGCTGCACCCTGGGAGGCGCCCACGTGACACCGCTCCTTCCACCCCCTATCGCCCTCGCCCGGCTGTGGCGCAGCCGTCACGCCGACGCGAGACGCAGGGGCTTTCCCGCCATGACAGGTACCGGGGCGGAAGTTCCTCGTTCCCCTCAAGGGAGGTCCGCCATGACAGTTACCGAGGCGGCGCCTCGGCCGTTGCGGAAGGCGGTTGTGGCGGGCGGCTGGGCTGCAGGCGGCGGGAAGGCTGTGGCAGAGCAGGGGAGGTGAGGGTGCGCACCCTCTGAGGAAAACCTGTCCCCTCTACGCCATTTTTGACCTATTATAATATTTTTTCCAGCATGCTGAGATGTGTAGCAACCTGAGAGAGTGTGAGGGTGGGCGCTGGAGAAAGGGCTAGAGTCCCTGTCTGTGGAGGCTGGGTTTTGTTGTGCCACAGCACATCCTGCGCTGGTGGCAGGGCCTAGGCAGGGGTGACTAAAAGCCCCTTTGGTGTCAATGCTGCTGGTTCTTTGTGGAGGAGTCTTGCAGCTCACACATTGACTTTGCTGATATCTGCTGGGCAAGTCCTGCTAGTGCTGGCCTCTCCTTAGGAAAGGCAGAGGGGTGCAGCTTGGCTTCTCAGAGAATCACAGGATGCTTGAGGTGGGAGGAGGCCTCTTGAGAGGGGATCCAGCCCCCTGAGCAAGCAGGATCAGCCAGAGCAGGTTGCCCAGGACCATGTCTGTTTTGTTCTGAATATTTCAAAGTATGGAGACTCTAGAACCTCTCTGGGCAACCCACATCAGTGTGTGACCACACCCACAGTAAAAAGAAAGTGGTTTGCTATGTTCACATAGAGTTTCATGTGTTTCAATCTGTGTCTGTTGCATCCTGTTGTGTCACCGGGTACCACTGAGAAGAGCCTGGCTCCCTTGACTTCCCTCCCATCAGGTATTTATATACATTGATGAGACCACTCTAAGCCTTTCCCAGTCACAGCTCTTCTAGCCATTCCTTGTAGGAGAGATGCTCCTATCCCTTCATCTTCTTTGTGGCCTTTGTTGGACTCTTTTTGGTCTGTCCACATCTCTCCTGCACTGGGAAGCCCAGAACAGGACACAACAAACCAGGTGCTGAGCAAACTCACCTCGCTCGACCAGCTGGCAATGCGTCTCTCAATGCAGCCTAGGATGCTGTTGGTGCATGGCTTGCTTGTTGTCCACCAACATCCCCAAGTCCTTCTCTGCTTGCCAGCCAGCCCACCCCTGCTGCCCTTTGCTGAACTTCATGAGATATCTGTCAGCCCACTTCTCCAGCCTATTTGAGTGACTATGACTAGCTAGGTGACTAACTCTGTGTGTCTAGTCTTATTTGTATGGGGATTTTTATGGATGACACTGGATATGTTGTTCCTGTTCACATTTGCAGTACAATGTGTTCTGGTTACCTGAAATTTGGAATCTGGCACAGCTGGTGAAAGCTGATGATACTGTATGTTTATACAAGGTCTTGCAACTTTTAGAATTCACCTTGCAAATGCTGGAAAGTCTGTGTGAGCTGAGACAGAAATATTGCTGTAGTTTCTTTCTAGATGAAAACATGACATGTAAATACATCAAGACCTGATTTTACAAATCAGAGGCAGATTCCTTGGAGGTGGCAGGAGAGGGAAATATTATGGAAATTGAAGTCTTGTCTTTTTTCCCTTAATCTGCTTGATACGCTGTGTGCTTTGTGTCAACTCATTAGAGAGATTCTGTACAAACTAACTTTCTCATAATTAATATCCCATCTGCCTTAAGAGGTGCCAATGACTTTTTCATTCCTCGTTGTTGGGACATGGCTAATAGAGAAGGGGCATGGCTCTATTGATCCGTTGTATCAGGAGAATTTTGTTCTAAGTTAGCATGAGTAGGCCTCAGTTAGCATGAGTCTGGTGCAGTATAAGTGGAAAAGTACTGAGCGGTCGCTCTCTGGTTAGCTGAGCGTCTAAGATAAACAAGCTGGGGAATTATCTCTAGCAGGGTGAGAAGGTTGCATTCCAGAGAAACCACAAGAAGGTTGAGCTCATTATGTATACTATCCAATTAATAGAAGACGAGTAGGCATAATTATTGTATACTATCCAATTAATAGAAGACGAGTAGGCATAATTATTGTATGCTATCCAATTAATAGATGACAAGTAGGCATAATTACTGTAAGTCTTATATAAACCAGCTTAGTGTCTCAATAAAGCGAGGTATGCTTATCACTCATATTGGGTCGACCGCATTCCTTCCTCCGTCCGCTCGGGTTTGGAACTCTGATGGAATTTTTCTCTCGGCAATTGGCGCCCGAACCGGCGATCCGAAGCGGCGGATAGAAGCAAAAGGCGCCGGGAGAGCAGCGACCGGCGGGCAAGAGCGACCGAACACTGTGCTGCGGTGTGTCGTCTCCGAAGCCTGAACCGACTGAAGTTCGCCAGTGCTGGGCTACAGGAAACAAGGGCTGCAAGAGGTCTCTTAATTTAGCAAGAGGTACCGTACTATAATGATGAATAACGGGGAAATAGATTAAAAATGATGAATAACGGAGAGATAGATAACAGAGAAACGGGTTAAAAGTGATAAATAACAGAGAAACGGGTTAAAAGTGATAAATAACAGAGAAACGGATTAAAAGTGATGAATAACGGAGAAACGGGTTAAAATGATGAATAACAGAGAAATGGATTTAGAAGTAGCCCTAGATTTATTACAAAGCTTTTTAGAAAAGCGAGGTGTTGATCATAGTTACGTTAAACAGCTAGCTGGTCTAGTAACATTGGGAAAAACTAAAGGCTGTTTTCAGGATCCTGATTTATTGTGTGATGAAGGAGAATGGAGGAAATTGGGGGATGTGTTGTGGGATATGATCATAGACGAGGATAAAACAGCTAAGAAATTGATGAAACCGTGGAGGGAAGTAATTAATAATATTAAGCGTCATAAACTGGAGAAGAATTTAGCCGCGGTAGCTTCACAGAAACTCGGCAAAATGGAGCCTTCCGCTCCGCCGATGGAAACAGGCATATCTGCGTTTTCAGGGGGGCCAACGCTGCCACCCTCAGGACAAGACGATTTGTTATTTAGTACATGTAAGGCTCCTGTTTCTCCGTGCTGGCAATCGGTGCGTGTAAAAAAGAAAGCAGAGTTGAGTTCTAGTTGGAATGTAGATCAAGTACAGCAGTCGCAGCAGCAGAAACAAAGTTGTGAGGAGTATAACGATCGGAAAGCTATAAGTGAGTCAGAGATGGAGAAAGTTGTAAAGGATACATCTAAGAGACCAGTCAGGTGTCCAGCACTAGTTAATTGGAAAAAGGTAATGGAGGATGCTGCAGACAATGGAGATTTTGGGCCAGATTCACCTTTTGCGTTCTCCGCACTATTTGAGCGAGATAGACATGGAGATATGCACGGGCAGTATAATCCGATTAGTTGGAAATTATTGTCGCAGTTGAGAGCTACAGTTTCGGAATCAGGGTTGCATGGAGAGCCGACTAAACAGCTTTTAAATTATTTGTTTGGGAGTACGTTATTGTGTCCAGAAGACATTAAGGTAATAATGAGAATGATAATGACACAGTCACAGTTGTTATTGTGGCAAGCACATTGGCAGAGATTTTGTGAGGCTTCTGTACAGCAAGCGAGAAATCCTAATGATCCTTTAAGTGATGTAACGGTAGAACAGTTAATGGGGTTAGGACCATTCCTTCAAGTTCGAGCTCAATTAGAAATGGGCCCCGAAAAATGTGCTGAGGCTATGAGAACAGCTCGAGAAGCCATTGAGCATGTTAAAACATCACAGCCATCTCCGTCGTACATGAGTATTAAGCAAGAAAGGGATGAATCATTTGCACAATTTATAGACAGGATTACTTCAGCAATAGAACAATCAGATGTACCAAGCTGGATGAGGGCAGCTTTGTTAAGACAGTGTGCATTGCAGAATGCAAATTCAGTAACTAGAGGTATCTTAGTGACGTTACCTGCAGACGCTACCATAGAAGCTATGTTAGACAGAATGAGCAGAGTTCCGGTAGGGCCACAAGCCATGATGGTAGAGGCTATGGAGAAGCTAGGGAGAGACCTCCTGCAAGCCCAGCAACAGGCATTTGCTGCATTAGCCCCGCTACGTGCTACTGCTGTGGAAGTAGAAAGACGACCACGCCCGAATGAGGGAAGACAGAGTAATAAATGCTTCAGATGTGGAAAAGAAGGTCACTTTCGCCGTGACTGCCGGGTGCCTCGAGTTTGGTGTGAGAACTGTAAATCTAGCGGTCATAATACTGAAGCATGTTTCTCGGGAAACGGGAGAATGAGCGCGCCGAGCCGCCGCGCTCCGACAAAAGTGGCAGCTCCAGCAATCGAAACGCCAGAGGATCTACAGAGAGAGCACCACATGACAGTGACAGCTGCTCCACTGGTACGCTCCAACCTGCAACAGCCGGGAGCCTCGGATTGGACTTGGCAACCTCAGTAGATATCAGTTTGATCGATCAGCGGCCACAACAGATACCATCCACCTTTAAAGGACCTTTAATAATTAATGGACAATCACAAGGGGCATTGTTAATTGGTCGTTCGTCGAGTGGTATGAAAGGCCTTACGATTATCCCGGGACTTATTGATGCCGATGACAAAGGGATTGTACAAATTATGGTTCAGACACTGTTTCCTCCGATTTTCATTCCGAAGGGTAGTCAAATAGCACAATTGATACCACTTCCGCAATTAACAAAGGACATGACGCCAGCATTATCTTCAGAAAGAGGAGGTGGTGGATTTGGATCGACAGGACCTGCTGTGATGCTAACTATGTCAATGAGCCGGCGACCAACTGCGTCAGTTCGAATGGAATCTAGAGGACAATCTATTTTACTTACAATGTTACTGGACACTGGGGCTGATTTGACCATCGTAGATGAGGGCACCTGGCCTCAGGATTGGCCAACAAAACCTATGGACAGGGGCGTTGAAGGAGTAGGAGGTCATTCATCAGTACGTCAAAGTATTGAACGTATCCTGTTCATCATAGACGGGCGAAAAGCCAATTCATTTGTTACAGTGATGACTCTTCCTGCAGGTGTAAATGGACTAATAGGCCGAGATATATTGGATCAGCTAGGAGCTGTTTTGACAACTGAAAGGGCTTTTCGCTAACGGTCACTGCAAAATGGGCTTTCCCGATCCCTCTTAAATGGACTTCAGATGACCCTGTATGGATCGAGCAGTGGCCGTTAAAGATGGAAAGTCTTGCAGCGGCACATCAGTTGGTACAAGAACAGTTTGATCAAGGACATTTGCAACTGTCAACAAGCCCATGGAATACGCCTATATTTGTGATTAAGAAAAAATCAGGAAAGTTCCGACTGCTTCATGATTTGAGAGCTGTAAATGCACAAATGCAACCGATGGGAGCATTACAACCTGGTCTTCCGAATCCGGCAATGCTTCCTGAACACTGGAAGCTATTAATTGTGGATTTGAAGGATTGCTTTTTTACTATTTCTTTGCACCACCTCGATACACAGCGATTTGCCTTCACTTTGCCAGCAATAAATAGGAAAGCTCCTGCTCAGCGGTTTGAGTGGACTGTGTTACCGCAAGGAATGAAAAATAGTCCGACATTGTGTCAATTGTTTGTGGACAATGCGTTGCGTCCTATTCGTGATGCCTGGCCTACAGCGATGGTGTATCACTACATGGATGATATTCTTATTGCACAAGAACAAGACTTTACTGAGCAACAATTGCAATTTTTACATTGTCAGTTGTATAAGGAGGGTTTAGTAATTGCTAAGGAAAAAATTCAGCGACAAGAACCGTGGTTGTACTTAGGGTGGAAAATTACTGACTCCCAAATTCGACTGCAAAAACCGCATATTACCACAGATATTAGGACACTTCATGATGTTCAGAAACTCATGGGGGATTTACAATGGTTAAGGCCTGTCGTGGGTATTACCAATACGCAGTTAGAGGTGTTACGACCATTGCTGCGTGGAACCGATCCCTCCACTCCGGTGGATCTCTCTATGGAGCAAAAACAAATGATCCAGAATTTAGCTCACTTAATCACATTGGGTTTTACAAGGAGACGTGACCCTGCAATACCTGTAGATTTTTCTGTTTTTCAAACAGATGGTCATTTAATTGGGGCTCTTACACAGCACAAAGAAAAAAAAGGGGAGCGAGAGGAACTTGGGATACTTGAATGGGTATTTCCAAAGCTACAGCCAAGAAAGTCAATACAGCAAAAGGTCGAAACTTTAGCAGATTTAATAAGGAAGGGTAGGAAGCGTGTAATTCAGATCACAGGGCAAGAGTTGCAGACAATATATGTTCCGATGAAAAAAGAAGCAATAGAGTGGTACCTTCAGAATAGCGAGGAGTTGTGTGAGTGTTTATTCTCATCAGCTACAACTATATCCTTGTCTCCTGTAAAGGCGGCAATAGTGCAGTTTATTGGTCACAATGAATGGATGCAGAAACCTCTCCGCAGTAAATCACCCCTAGAAGATGCCCAGACAGTGTTTACGGATGCAGGAAAAAGGTCCAGAAGAGCTGCAGTTACCTGGATCGCTTGTGGTGAGTGGCACCACCACTTGCTGGAAGCTGTTCCGGGAGATTCCTTGCAGACATTGGAGCTTGCTGCTGTTGTATGGGCCATGGGAAAATGGAGAGAGGAAACAATTAATATTGTGACCGATTCGCTGTATGTCGCGGGTGTGTTACACAGGATAGAAGATTCTCAGATTAAGGATGTTAAGCAACTGCGCTTGGGAGAACTGTTTAGACAGTTGCGTACATTAATTCAAGGAAGAACAAAACCATATGCAGTGATTCACATCCGTAGTCATATGTGGGATTGTGGCCTTGGGGAAGGGAATGCTAGAGCAGATAGGTTGGTAGCATGTTCTGCCCCTGTTAGTGATTTTGTCAAGGCTAGAGAATCACATAGTGTGTTCCATCAGAATGCGAAAGGATTACATTCACAGTTTAAGATCACTGTAGAGGAAGCTAAGGGAATTGTACGGACTTGCCCTCAGTGTAGTCATCATGGTTCTGGTCTAGGCGTAGGGGTTAATCCTAGGGGGTTGGGTCCTAATGAGATATGGCAAATGGATGTGACGCATGTGCCCTCAATGGGTAGGCTCAAATATGTACATATTACAGTTGATACATATAGTCATTTTGTATGGGCAACGCCACAGGCAGGAGAAAAAGCTAGTCATGTGATTCGTCACTTGACGGCGTGTTTTGCTGTAATGGGGGTACCAGCACAGATGAAAACGGATAATGGGCCAGCTTATTGTAGTGAGAAGATGCGTAAATTCTGTCAGTTATGGGGAGTACAACATGTTACAGGGATTCCACATTCCCCAACGGGACAAGCAATTGTAGAGAGAATGAATCAAACGCTGAAGCAATATTTGCAGAAATTTCAAGATATCACGGACAGTCAAGAAAGGGTTATGAAAACATTGTTTGTTTTAAATTACCTCTGTATATTTGGATCAGATGAGGAGCCACCAGTAAAAGTGCATTCAGGTCTCTCAAAGAAAGTAACTGTTCAAATGAAGGTGTTTTATCGAGATCCAGAAACTGGACAGTGGAAAGGGCCTGCAGAAGTTCAATACATTGGCAGAGGATACATGTGTGTACTTACTCCTACAGGGCCAAGATGGATACCTGCAAAATGGACTCGGCCAACATTAAAGGACTGATGGTGTTTATTTTGACTGCCATTGGTGCAACAGCTGTCCCGCATTTGTTGATGAAGCAACAGAACATTTGGTTAACTTGGGCCAATAAGACGCACAATCCTAATTTCTGTCTGAGTCTCGCTTCAGCTCAAGAGCCATTCAAGACGTGTCTAATTGGAATACCTTTATCAGTCAATGAATCTATTGAGATGCTTACAGGACTGTATAATGTGTCTGTTTGGAACAACTGTAATTGTACGGGGGAACCTGATGCTTGTTTAGCTCATTTACCCTTTAATAATGCATCTTGTCGATTAGCTTTCCAATCGCTAGGTGGTGGGCCTCGCTAGGTTTTCCTTCATGGCTGTTGTCATTCTTTAAACCAGTATTGGTAGGAATTGCCTTTATTTTGCTTATATTGCTTATTGGTATGTGTTGCCTTTCATGTATTAGGCAATTATGTTTAAAGATAATTGATGCTACTTTTCGCAAGGAAGTGTTATTAGCCCAAAGAGAAAAGGGGGGAATTGTTGGGACATGGCTAATAGAGAAGGGGCATGGCTCTATTGATCCGTTGTATCAGGAGAATTTTGTTCTAAGTTAGCATGAGTAGGCCTCAGTTAGCATGAGTCTGGTGCAGTATAAGTGGAAAAGTACTGAGCGGTCGCTCTCTGGTTAGCTGAGCGTCTAAGATAAACAAGCTGGGGAATTATCTCTAGCAGGGTGAGAAGGTTGCATTCCAGAGAAACCACAAGAAGGTTGAGCTCATTATGTATACTATCCAATTAATAGAAGACGAGTAGGCATAATTATTGTATACTATCCAATTAATAGAAGACGAGTAGGCATAATTATTGTATGCTATCCAATTAATAGATGACAAGTAGGCATAATTACTGTAAGTCTTATATAAACCAGCTTAGTGTCTCAATAAAGCGAGGTATGCTTATCACTCATATTGGGTCGACCGCATTCCTTCCTCTGTCCGCTCGGGTTTGGAACTCTGATGGAATTTTTCTCTCGGCACCTCGTGACTTTTTGAGTCTTCTGCCTTTGAATCTGTTTTTCTTTCCAGATTTGCTGCACACTTAAAGCTTGCAATGAAATGGACTGAAGCTGTTAGATATTCATTACTTCTGGAGATAATGCTCCATGCTTCTCAGTATGAAGAACCAAAAGTAGAGACACCTAAAATTTTGAGTCTAACTGACTTTGATCCAAGTTATATGACAAGACAAAGAAACAGCTTGGAACAGAATCCAGAAATAGTGATGCCTATCTGCTTAACATAAATCTATTCAAGGGCTTACATGAGTAAATTCTGGGCACTGCAGACTGTAAGAAATAAAATACAAAATAAAAATGAGTACAGGTGGAATTATAAATGTATATTGCTCAGAAATAAATTATTTCATTAAACGTGGAGTTAAAAGGCTTTTGAAAGCAGTCTGCAGTAGTCTTTTTTTTAGGCAAGATGTTAGCAGAGGATTTACTTAAACATGTAACAGTATCAATAGGCACACTCTAGATACTGAATGCCGCTTATCAGGGAATCATTAATAAAGCTTTTAAATAAGTGTTGGGTAACATGACAAAGCCAAATTGTGTACTCTCCAGGTTTGTTTGTGTGTTCAAGAATATTCTGATTTAATTGTTTATTAGAAGTGATTTGCATTTTTATGAAAGACTGCCTGTATCAGACAAAATCTCTTAGAGTTGCACACATATATACAGATATGCAATGAAATCTCATATGTGTTATGCACTTCATAATTCTATGCTGTATGATCTTTAACTTTCTGGGAACATAGTGTGTCTTGTAGAAATATTACAAAAAGGTGTCATAAGTTTAGAGCTTAATTGATTGAATCCTAGAAGACCTTTTCCAAGGCCAGTTATAAAATTACCTTAGATACATATTAATCTATGGAAAATCACTTTCTGTGAAACAAGGTCAAGCGTTATTGAGTAGTTAGCATGTGCTATAAGAACATCATACAGTAAGGATAATTTAATAACTGTAGCCACATCTTTACACTTTTAAAGGGTAGTTTCCAAAGCTTTGGTTTAAGTATGTTGAAAGGCTGTGACTCAGAATTTGAATATAAAGCCAAATCTATGGATAACAAGCTTTTTCTGACTTATAGCTTGGGTAGGAAGCATTTTTGAAAATGATGGATTAAACTGTCGCAGAGTTGGAAAAGCTAACTTAATTGTGAATATCATTCTGCTGCCTTATAGTTGAATTAAAATATTGAACACAACTACAGACTGAAGAGATGAAGAAGGTGCTAAATGGTGTGTGGGATTTGTTTTTTCCTTAAAAAACAGATGATTTGATGTTTGGATCTATATATGGTAGGAGTGAAGTGCTACATGTGACGTTTAGCAATGGAGCTGGGTTTATTTAGTGACCTATGATTTTTCAGGTTTGGAATGTGTGTGACAAGGAGATCTCTGGTGAAGCTGTTGCCAAATGCTTTTTATTTTTGTGACAGGACAATTTGCAGTAGCCAAGTTGACTGATGTCTTTCTGTGATGTATCCTCCTGTGTATTGTAAAACATTTAAGGAACGGAGGCCCTATGTCATATCTATGTTTTACTTAGTTATTCCTTACCATATTTTTATGCAAAGTTGGTTGGTCGCCCACTTCTTACGTGGCATTGACAGTCACCCTGTAGGGCAAATAAACAGTCACTGTGAGCCAGATTAGTTGCCTTTTCAAAAGCGTATGAGACTCAAAATTGGGAAGGTTAGATTTAGGAAAATAGCAAATTATTCAAAATTAAAAAATTGTAAGAATTCCAATTCACTGAATTCTTGATTTGGTAATGATCACCAAAGAGTCCCAAATGTTTACCTGAGCATTTTTTAATCTTTTAAGAAGAAACATGAATGTAAGAAAGAGAGAACAAAGTTAGTAGCCCTGCCCCTGTTGGTGTTTTGTTTCCAAGATCAAAATTTACTGGGTAAGCTGAAGCCAATGTAGAACTTCAATGATTGCCGTGGAATCTCCAATTTTAAGGAAATGTGTGTCCTCAGGAGGCTTTTTCCCCCTACATGGACTAATACAAATGACTGACAGATTTGCTGAGGCTTTTGTGGAACATACCAGGGCTTGCAGGAGGTGAGGCTGGTGAGAATTTTAAAGCAAAACAAAGGTTTTCACTTTAACAATGCACAGAGTTCTATAGAGAAAGAGAAAAGCCTCCAGTCTTC
Source organism: Columba livia (assembly GCF_036013475.1). Classification (NCBI taxonomy): domain Eukaryota; kingdom Metazoa; phylum Chordata; class Aves; order Columbiformes; family Columbidae; genus Columba; species Columba livia. Next base: position 34,652,002 of record NC_088604.1, on the reverse strand, counting down.
TCACTCTGATTTTGCCTACAGAATTTCCCAGGGCTGTTAGCAATTTCTGTAGCTCAGGATGTTGGTCAGTGAGTCTCTGCTCTGAATGTTGCTTGCTGGAAGACAAACTCCGGTGAAAAGGATTTGCAGCCCAAGTATGGGAAGTGGCAGTATTGCTGGAAAGTAAGAATGAGTTCATCATGCTTTTACCTTCCTTTAAACAGCTCAGTGTCTCACAGATTCAGAAAAGACATCCCTCATATCTTTTCCTTGCAGGCTTCCTCCTAAATAGTGAGTTGACAAGATAAAGTGATTTTAGAGATAACCCCATGCAAAATCACTGGCTCAGACTGAGCTCAGAGGTGATCTGACTTCTTCTAGTTTTAGATTGGTCATGTTAATAAAAGCAGAAATTTCTTTACTCTGGTTTTCTGAGGCAACTTTAGCATATGATGTGAGCAGTGAAATTGTTCTCTGTTCTCTGACTGTAGCTAGCTGTTGATGAAGTAAGCTGATAGTCTATTGGTTGAAAACCCACAGTACAAGAAACCACATTGTAACATCATTATTGACCATTTCTGTAAAACTGCAAAGCATTTAATACAGTTACTGCTGAAATCAGTTAGGAGTCTGTGGTTGTCTTCAGTCACAACTGAAAGAAACCCTAAATACTGTGTTCAGTTTTGGGCCCCTCTTCATAAGAAGGACATTGAAATACTAGAGAGAGTGAAGAGGGGGCGATGAAGCTGGTGAGGGGTCTGGAGCACAAGTCTGATGAGGAGCGGCTGAGGGAACTGGGGCTGTTTAGCCTGGAGAAAAGGAGGCTGAGGTGAGACCTTGTCGCTGTCTACAACTACTGGAAAGGAGGTTGTAGCATGGAGGGTGTTGGTCTCTTCTCTCAAGTAGCAAGTGATAGGACAAGAGGAAATGGCCTCACGTTGCACCAGGGGAGGATCAGATGGGATATTGGGAAAAAATTATTCACAAGAAGGGTTGTCAGGCATTGGGACAGGCTGCCCAGGGAAGTGGTGGAGTCACCGTCGCTGGAGGTGTTTAAAAGGTTTTAAGATGAGGTTCTTAGGGGACATGGTTTAGTGCCAGAGTTAGGTTAGGTTATGGTTGTACTTGATGATCCTGCGGGTCTCTTCCAACTGAAATGATTATATGATTCTATGATCATGGAACATACTGATATTGATAATGCTGGCAGAGTAAGCTAGATTAAGGCTAGTAGAAATAGGATTTAAATTTGGTCTCTGGTAGACGTCACTGAAATGTCATGTGTCCTGTGCTCAGCAGCACCTAAAAGTGAAAAAAGTCACAGCCACTGTTCAAGGGTATGAACATTATAGAAAGGCTAAGTGACCCTTTGAAGTGCTCTTTGGTATTGCATTTGTGAGGAGATGTCCTGGAGTTATTCTCTGTAAGCAATAAATAATTTTCAAAAATGTATGTGTCAAAAGAAGCAACATTTAAAAAAATAAATTATAAATAAATAACTTAAAGATAGTAATCCTGCAGGATATGATAATGAAAATGCAATTCAAGATACTATAAGCAACACTTTATTAAAAGGTACACACTTAATAATTTTAAGTCTCAGTTTGTTGTTATTTAAAATGTCATCTGAGCTTTTGTGAGTTATGAAGGAAATAATATGTATTTTCTCCAGTCTATAATTTTATATTTTCTTAGAAGTTCACAATGACTGTGAATGAACACACATATATACTTCTCATATATAAGCACTGCTAACATCTTAACTGCTCACAAATACTCCTTTTTGGCAAGGTAATATAACTCTGTAATTTGACCACCAGGACCCTGACAGTTACAGCAATTACAAGTTCCACAGAAACACTTTAAAGGAGCTTTGTGGAGGCAACCATACAATTGGGGAGCATTACAGAATGCTTGATTTTAAGGCCAAAAGAAATCCCTATCTCCTGGCCTCCTTAAGAAGCCATACAGCTTTCAGAAGTTTTGAAGTGTGCTGACCAAACTTCTAGAAGATCGTGTCAGTTAAGTATTTATTAATTATTCTTATTGCTAAAAACCCCATGAAATTATATGCCACCCAGATTAACAGGAAATGCAGATTAGAAGGGGCTAGAAGTTAACAAGTCTGTCCTTTTCCAAGCAGTCATTGGCAGATTCTAGGCTGCCCACTTTTAAAAAGACCCTCTGCTATTAGAGATTTTCCTCACTTGGCCCTGCCTTTGCTGTCCTCACCGTCTCTTGTTTGCTTTTGGCTGAGATTCAAGGAATGCACTAAAACAGCAATTATAGTCAGCAACAACCAAGAAACACTGCTTTAAGAAACTCTAACCTCCCTCTTTCCACAAGCACAGTTCCTTAATTTCAAACAAAGTTCCCCATGCACCATCTCTTTGACTCCCCTCTTTCACAGTGGATTGCAGAGACCTTTGTCCCACCTTCAAAACACAAAGGAAAGGAGTTTTTATCCCAAGTGGATTTCTTTCTGGGGCTCATTTCTTAGACCCTATTATTTGCTTATGGATATGATCTGATCTGTCAGTAAGCCTTAAACTATTAAGTGTGTGGGCCCAGGGCTGTTTTTTCCTCAGGGCAGCTTTTGTGTGTCCTATTTCTGGAATTTGTCTGCTTGCTTGCATTTCTGTTGATGTGATTGAAATAACACTATAGAAAATAGATGGCTTTTAAAAATCAATACTTTAAAATTGTCTATCTAAGCTTGAATTAGAAAATTTTTCTTTAATTATTAAAAAATACTCATTCCTTTACATGTTGTTTATTTAACTCTAATGAGCCTATCTCAGTGTAACAGCACCATGACATGAACGAAAATCAGCTTCTTTTACAGCAGGGCATGATACAGTTTAATGTCTTGAAGCATAAAATTAAGTGGGTATGCAATGCAACACATGTTAGCTTTCATAAAGTTACCCAGGCAGTCATTTTAGGATTGACACTATAATTTGAATCTCCTGCATCAAGGAAATCCATAGTTCGACTATGCACAGGCTGAAGATTTTCTCTCCTCAATTTTTCATTCCCAGGCTCCCAAGTCAATTCAAATGAGATCTTGCTATTACACCATTGGTGGTGGAGGAAAATGTAAAAAATGGATCACTTTAAAACTAGGCCAGTTTTTGGACCTTTTTTTTTTTTTTTTCATTACATGGCATCACATCTTTTTTGATATTTGCAGCAAGGTGTAACATTGGTCTTATTATGGATCTTCTTAATGACTGAGGTTATTGACAATGGTGCTTATTGATCTGAAATGATGGATACACTGAATAGCTGTAAAGGTGCGTATTAATGTTTATAACAGATACTTGTTTTAAATATACACATGTTAAAAGATTAAGCTGTAAGTGCTGTAAATGGGAGATATAAGAATAGCTATGGGAGGGCAATTCAGAAATTAGCCAAAATATGGCACGTAATAATTTGGATGAGAAGAGGAAGCAGAGTTGGGAGACTCAGACCAGTGCAGGTACTCAGGGGAATGAAAATCAGAAAGAAGCAAATACTGACATAGTGACAACCGAAAAAAGGTAAGTGAAACAGAAATGTCTTCCTAACTTCTGAGCCTTTTTTTTTTTAAATACCTAAGAATTAACTGGAAAAGGCAACATAAATGAATGTTTTCTCTCTATTTATGGCAAACTTTCATTTTTCCCCCTTTCAATTTTCCTCGATTAAAATTCAAATTCTTGCCTTTGAAGACCCTGAATTTTGGTTATATCCTGTGGATTTTGCTTCCCTCCTTTTTCCCGCTCATGCTGCTCAATCCAGATGATGTGTTTTTCACATTTTTCACTACCTTTTACAGATTTTCCCCACATTCCTGGAATTCTTTGTAGGACTAGGTTTACAGTGTTACCACACTCTTCTTCATGTCCTTCCTTAGAAAAGGTTTCCTTAGAAACCCTAACCCTGGTCCCTTTGAAAAGTTAAACCTAATATTAAAGGCTTAGAATAGTGCTCAGATTATATCCAATGGTGGGGTTTGGAATGAAACCATGTAGAGTGATAATATTGGTGTTCTCTGCCTGATATTAATCTTTTAAAATGTTTTCCGTATGTGTTGTTAGAGGCAGTTTCTCTGGCAGAAAAAACAGTTCAGTGTTCTTTCTAAACACAAGTGGAAGTTAGGAGCCTGTGCCTTCTCCCCAAACCTGTAAGCTCTCTGCAAGGGTCCCGAGCACCTGCCCCAATTACCACCCTACACAACCCAAGTGAAGAGGAGATGTTCCTGTTGTCAGAGGGTGTCTAAGGCATCTTCATGTTCCTGAGTCCAGAGCAGACAGCTGGCTGGTCCTCAAACCATGCAACTACCAATGGGTGGAAGAGTTGGGAGCTATGTTTCTTATTTTTGGTTAGTGGAGATTTTTCTAGGGTTTGAAATAGAAGTAGTAGTGTAACGTGGCTTGGGAATGAGTAACTAAACACATGAAGTAGGTCACTTAGAGATTTAAACAAATGGTATCTCAATGATTTTGCAGGAATGTCTGAGATAGATCGTTTTAGGATAGCCTAATTGCAATTGCAACAGCAATGGGGCTAGTGGGAGTATAAGGGATACAGCAACAGAAAAACCAAATCACAGTTTAAAGATCAGTGAGAAAATGTTCACAGGAAAAATTGCCTATAAAAATGCTTTTGAAGAGCTCTGAAGGCTCCCTAATAAAAAATGTCTAAGCACCAGAGAGAGAAATGGAACAGGTAAGACATGCAGAGACAGTAGGAAAATGCATAGCAAATGCCAGAAAAAGGGATGACAGAAAAAGAGCTGTCAAAGCAGACAGTATCAGGGCAATAGTTCTACCAAGACAGAGAGATTTATTATCTGAAAGCTGCATATCTCAAAAGAATGTTTGTAAGTGTGCTTGGACTATAAATCTGGAGAGTTGCAATATTGCTATGAAGTGCAAAATTAATTCAGAAGTAGAGGCAACTGATTAATAAAGAAACTTTTAAGCAGTTATGAAGTAGCCGTGAAGTGGAGCAGACTGACGTCGTAATTATTTACCCTGAGGGATTAGCAGTTTTAAGCATTTACATAAAATAAGAAATCATCAGGATCAGTTCAAAAGCCTTGCAAAATACATACAAAAATACTTTTTTTTTCCCCCAAACAATAAATTGTATTTTTTAAGGTGTAATAGACTCCTTTAATTTTCTCTGTACTATGAAACATTTTTTTTGAACTAAAATTCCATAGGCACTTTACACACACCTGTCAGCTTTACAAATGCATAATTTTTGGTTTAAAGTATGCATTTGCTTACTATTGAAGTTAAGCTGGCAAGTTATTTTGTCATAGGTCTCTGTACTGTAATGTCTGTGGACCTAACTGGAAGTTGAATTCCCCTCTGAATAAGCTCTTTCCCCTCAGCACATAAAAATATATCATATCAGGCTGAGAGAGCCAGGGTTGTTCGGCCTGGAAAGAGAAGGCTACAGGGGCATCTTATTGCAGCCTTTCAGTACTTAAAGGGGGCTTATAAGAAAGATGGAGACAGACTTTTAAGCAGGGCCTGTAGTGATAGGGCAAGGGACAATGGTTGTAAACTAAAAGAGATTTAGACTAGATATAAGGAAGACATTTTTTACAATGAAGGTGGTAAAACACTGGCTGAAGTTGCCCAGAGAGGTGGTGGAAGCCCCATTGCTGGAGACGTTCAAGGCCAGGCTGGACGGGGCTCTGAGCCACCTGATCTAGTTGAAGATGTCCCTGCTCATTGCAGGGGGGTTGGACTAGATGGGATGTAAAGGTCCCTTGTTCCCTTCCAACCCAAACTATTCCATGACTCCATGGTATTATATTGTGTTTAAAAAATTAAGTGGTTTTTTCTATTTTAATATTAGCTGAACTTCATATCTACTGACTGTGCTTTCCTGCAGTTTTCAGAAGACCAGAGTTATCAGTAAGAGGTAGGTTGGCCTTCTTAATCCACACCACTTTTCTCTATATTTAAACTTCCTCTTTTTGTAGTAATAAGATCATTAACTAACTAGGTTTAGATTTGGAAAAAAAAGAGCCAATATTTTTAATGACCTTGAATATACCTCTAATATCCCTTTTATACAGTAGGGGGCCTGTTTTGCACCTGAAATGGTGAGTTAGGTCTCTTATGTTTAAAAATACAGACCACAGGGAGTTACACAAATATTAAGGAAAATGGATAATTGAAAGAGTAACCATATGGTTCTGTTTATACCAATCTGGCATGTTTGGGGAATTTTCAAGGTTAGATTCTGCACTCTTTCTCCTTGCAAGTTAACAGAAAGTTATGGCTTGTAACTGTTTAGATTTCCCCACACTGGAGTGTGCCACTGAGCAGAGAGTTGTGACAGGGGCTAAATTATGTGTAAGAGTCAAGACCACCACATCAATTTGTCCTTTTTTGGGTAATACTAGTCTCTCAGGAAACTGAGCACAGATAATTTTGGTTTTAGATGGTAGGGTCCTGCTGCATTAGTTGATTCTCCTGTGAATGTGTTATTAAGTGAGATAGAGCAATTGCTCCAGCATCAATGAAAGCCAAACAATGAAATACTTTGCAGCCTTCATTTGATTGCGTTGTCGTTAGGAGTGATCGCTGAAGTGTGTTTAAAAGGAGTTATGGTAGCACATATCGAAAAATCAATACAAATGTTAGTTGCCTTGCAACTTTGTGCTTTGGGATTATAATAGCTGGGAACGGTTTAAGTCAATGCATGTTACAAAAATGGAGTTTATGTGGCATAAAATGTGATTGCAGAAATGCTGTGAATTAGAAGGTTTGTTTACGTTGGCCGTACTGAGAAGCTGAGCTCTGTTTTAATTTTCATCAGTGTGACAATAAGAAGAACAAAACCACAACTGAGTGGGAGAAGGGAATGGGAGAGAAATGAACCTGTTTGCTCTAGTATATCAACCACAAGATACTTTCTTTACTAAACCCTAATTATCAATGTCTAGAGCAGAACTAAATGGAGTGGTTCTAACAGATAGTGCTGGGGAAATATCTTGGCTGGTAGAAAATGTATTAGAGTTGATGGGAGCAGAAAATGGGAAAACCCACCTGAACTCTTAAAGTTGAATTTTCATGCTTTGCTGGTAAGGTGCCCAGCAGCATTCCTTTACCAGGAACTGGAAGTTTGTACTGGAATTAGAGAAGGATGATACCCACAGAAGTCGAAAATGTCATTTAGTGTAGTTTTTGAGAGAAATAAACTATTTTAAATGTAAAACTTATTATAGACCACTATTTTTTCTTGTGTCTCACTATTTTGGTGTTCAATCATTTAATGCCGTGACATTTGCAAATTATTTTTGCATGAATAATGTATACTGTGAATCTGTTTTCACTGTTTATACACATCTTTTTTGCAGAAAGAAGACTACAGGCCTATCTTTGTTTACTTTGTAGTCCCTGCACGGTACTGGAATGGGAAGTGTGGAGTCAGTCAGTGCAAATGAGAATCAAGCTGCACGTTTGAAAAGCAGTGAGCAACTGAAGAAATAGTTTTGAAGAGGAGACCTTATTATTAGCCTTTCTAACATCATCGTCAAAGGTGCTGGGGGTTCTCAGTTCTCATCAACTTCAAAGAGAATTAAGTGTTCAATTTTTTCTTGTGGAATTGGGGGTGCAGAAATGAATGCCAGATGATAATGAGCTGATAGGATGACATACACTTATGAAAGGAAATGCTACATGTGAGAAAGCATTTCTTTGACAATTTTTAGGATGTCATGGGTTGTGCAGTGACCAAAAATGGCATAAGATGGCAGTAAGAGATTGCAAAATATAGTGGTTTGGAGCGACACATTCCAGTGAATCAACCCCACTGGCTTGCAGTAAACATGGTTGTATAACAAGTGACAAAATGGGTGTTTCTGAGCTCCATGAAGGCATTTGTTTCTAACTTTTTTGCATTTTTCTTTTCTGCAGAGGAAAATCTCCAGTTTACTTGACATTTCTTATGTGACTGTGGGAAAACAGAACAGCATTTTGCACCACATTGCCATCTGTGGGAAAGCGCCTGAAATTCACTGCTCATACTTTTTTATCCATGCTGTATGAAAATGACTCCAAATTTAGAGTTGTATTAAATGTGGCATCATGTGCTGCTAGGAACAAAGTAGGTCAAAACAACCATGTCAGTATTGCACATGCAGCTTTACAGCCTTCCTAGTGGAGCATAAGCAACATGAACAAGAGGCTTTAAGATCATCCACTGCTAAACTGCAGTGTGGAGACAAGTCCTAGACCTGTGTTGGCAGATCTAGAGAGAGCCCAGGGGCCATGCTTGGCCCAAGGCGGGTAGAGCTGGTGAGCCCTGGGAAAAGTTTTGTTTGGTGCTCTAGTGGCAGTGTAGGGTCTTCTCATAACCTTTCAGTCCAGGGCTATGACCAGGAGACACAAGACTGTCTTTTCTTAGCCAGAGGGGTAAGTTTTGAATGTTAATATAATTACTATCTGTGATAATTACCTGAAAAGTAGCTGGAGAAAAATATTTTTTAACTGAAAGAGGGTAGGTTTAGATTGGATATTAGGAAAAAAATTCTGATTTATAGGGGCAGTGAGGCACTGGAACAGGTTGACCAGAGAAGCTACGGATGCTCCATCCCTGGAAACACTCAAGGCCAGGCTGGATGGTGCTTTGAACAATCTGGTCTAGCGGAAGATGTCCCTGCCCATAGCAGGGAGGTTGGAACTAGGTAAAGTTTAGAGGTCCTTTCTAACCCAAGCCGTTCTATGGTTCTATGATGCTATGCTTTCTGGAAACTGATTCTAGTCTGATATCTCCAGCTTAAGCATTACTAAATAAGAAACCATATGGGTTACTTGCAAAATACAGGTGTGCAATTTCTCTGTATCAATGATTTAATTAGATTTGTGTTGAAATTTTCAGTAATGACTCTATGTTAGTGTTTAAAGACATGTTCTGTAGCCCTGGTGTATACTTTATGTTCCTCTCAAGCAAAAAGATTCATGTTTTCTGAATCCTTTGCAGTAAGAATGATGATAAACATTTTTAGCTAGTGCTTTTCATCTTTAGATCTGAAAGTGCCTTATAAATGCACATATCACTTACCAAAAAGGTCTTTATGTGATCAAACAAAGTAAAATTCACATAAAGCAACAATGAGCCATAAACATTTTCTAAAGTGACTTGCAGTGCATTGTCTAAGCGCTGTTTTAGTAGGGAGAGGTAGATGTGGAAAAAATTCTTATGTTTGCCTAAGTTCATGATGACTTTTACTCAACAAAATGATTATTTTCAGCATCTGCATTAATGGAATCGCTGGGGAGTTCATGTTTATGTGTGATTTTTATCTGGTATCTAAGCTAGAGGTCAAAACACAAAATTTGCATTTAAAAAAATGGTGCAGATTTGTCATGCTCCCCGAAGGCCTTGTTCCATGAGCGGGGAGGTGGATTACAATCAGATATGAATATTTTCATGTTTGAAGTATAAGATCTTGTTTTACTTTAGTTCCTATGTAACTGGTTCGTTCCAATCAAGATTTTAACATTTCAGGAAATAAAAATTAAAAGTCATTTAGTATTACTTCAGCATTTTGTTTTTAATAAGGATGTTTCTGGGAAGTTCAAGTGGGCATTTTATTGTATGTATTTTCAGCACCGTGTTTGATCACATGTGGCATAGACAGCTTCTCTGCATTATAGACCATGGTGCAGCGTTTGTGGGCTCTATATCAGTAATGCCAATCATGTGTATGGCTGTAGTGTCATGCCAGTGTCCTGAGGGAAGACTAGCAGCAATCGACAGACAAGGTGAAAGCATGGATTATACTCTCATTTTACTGATGAAAAGGAGGTCTTCAGCTCCTGGGTGCTTAGGAATGAAGTAATAAATATTGTCTGTGTTGGACTCTATGATTCATTATTTAAAAGCCCCTTTATTAATTTTTTTTACTGAAACTAGCCAGAGCACTGGAATGGATTTTTCTGTATAGTGAGCTTCCCTGAAGGCCACAAAGCCTTTAAAGTAAAAAAGACATTTTATTGAGAATAAAAGTAAATTAATAGATTTTTATTTTTTTTTAATAAGAAAATTAAGTGACTTGGTGAAATAGAGTAGAAAAAATATCTTAAGAAAAATCTTCCCTTGCTCAATGCAACGTTGAAGGCAGGTCCTGGTTTCCAAGTGTAGTTTTAGTCGACTCAGAGGCACAGCGGTTGTAGCACACTCTGTACAGGCTTTCTGGTCACCCTGTCACCTTTGAGGGCTGGCTGAGCCAGCCTCTGCTCCACTGGGGAGTTTTTCAAGCTACATCATGCCCTGAGTCTTTCTGCTGTGCTGTAGCCTTTTCTTCCTGAACATTCATCCTCTTGTTGTTTTTGTTTCTTCTTGGTCTTGTCTCCTCCTCGTCCTTCCTCCTTTCTCATTTCTAACCCCCTGCAGCGCTACAGGCTGGGCGCAGAGTGGCTGGAGAGCAGTCAGACAGAAAGGGACCTGGGGGTACTAATTGACAGGAAGCTCAACATGACCCAACAGTGTGCCCAGGTGGCCAAGAAGGCCAACGGTATGCTGTCCTGTATCAAAAACAGCGTGGTCAGCAGGACAAGGGAAGTGATCCTTCCCCTGTACTCTGCATTGGTGAGGCCACACCTGGAGTATTGTATTCAGTTCTGGGCCCCTCAGTTCAGGAAAGACATTGAAGTGCTGGAGCGGGTCCAGAGAAGAGCAACACGACTGGTGAAGGGACTTGAACATAAGACCTATGGGGAGAGGCTGAGGGAGCTGGGGTTGTTTAGTCTGGAGAAGAGGAGGCTTAGAGGTGACCTCATCACTCTCTATAACTACCTGAAGGGAAGTTATAGCCAGGTGGGGATTGGTCTCTTCTCCCAGGCAGTTAGCAATAGGACAAGGGGGCATGGGCTTAAACTCTACCAGGGGAAATTTAGGCTGGATATTAGAAAGAAATTCTTTACAGGGAGAGTGATCAGGCATTGGAATGGCCTGCCCAGGGAGGTAGTGGACTCGCCGTCCCTAGAGGTTTTTAAACTGAGATTGGACATGGCACTTAGTGCCATGATCTAGTAAACGGACTAGAGTTGGACCAAGGGTTGGACTCGATGATCTCTGAGGTCTTTTCCAACCCAGTCGATTCTGTGATTCCTTGTTCTTTCACGTTCTTCCCACCCTGTAGCCTCCTCTCCCTCAGTGGCATACCAGTGCTGGAGAAGTCTCCCTATCCAAACAAGTTCACCTGACACAGTCGTTCTCTAAAGGTATGCTGTATTAACATGAATTAAGCAGCAAATGTTGAACGAAAGATATGGAATCCATCACACCTGTTATCTACATTTACACTAGGATAAATGGATCAATAAGTGGGTTAATAGCTCCTAAATTAATGGAGGACAGGGTCTGGATGTGACCTCCTGCAGAAGAAGTTGCAAGAACTCTGCTGGTTGTTTGTGAGGTGTAGCGTGGAGAAATCACTTTATTCATGCCCTGTATTTTTGTCTTTTCTCTAAACAGTTGCTATGCGACACTGTTGGAGACAGGTATTTAAGGTAGATGAACTGTCCTGGAATGACAATATCCACTTTAAAGGATATAAACTAGTTGGAATTTATTAACAAAAGCTGCACAAGACTTTTAAAACTCATCTACATGGCACAGAGTGACACAATATTGTACTAACATAATTAGCCTTGATATTAAAAATGCAACCGAGTAGTATAACAGTTACACATATACATGTAGAAGAGGAAAAGTAATAAATACACCATAAGAAGTACTTCACAGTTATTTGACTAGGTTTAAGACTGGAATGTTCATTACGAGTGTAGTAGTAGAAAAAATGGAATCCAATTTGACATTTAAATCATGCATTTACTCCGCACTTGTGGAAAAGACAGAATAGCTTTAGAAGTAACTTACTGCTTTCTGTTCCTTTTGCTAATATTTTTATTTGGTGTTAAATTCTACATTGAACTGAGAGATTTGAATATTTGTGGTATTTTACATTATAATAGTAAAGGCATAGCACTGCATGATAATGAAATTACAATAATGGTATGTTTTACTGTGGCTGTATCCTGTTAATCCTGATGAGAAAGTGATAAAGATCCTTGGGTTTTCATTCAAATATGTAAAGAACATAGAAGTTTGATTTAATGAAATTCACCTTGGTCTGTTGAACTTATATAGGTTCATATACATAGATGGATAGGAGCATATGCTGAACTAAAAGTGTGAATTGTTTATCCTTCGAGCTGCTTAGAAATGATTTTAAACTGTGGATGGGTTTTCTACACAAAATTATCGGGTTTTATGTGGCAAGTTTTTTGCAATTCAAGTGCAGTGGTGCTTTTTATTCCTGTTCTTAGCCTTTTGAATGTGCAGGGTTGGATGTTCTCAGGTAGGTTTCTGTAGTTGTTGAGGATTTTATTGTTTACCCTTTCACTTTGGGTGACTCTAACTTACAAAAAAGTTCCCATATTTCAGATTCCTGTTCTGATAAAAGCTGCCTTCCAGTGAGAATTCGCTTGATGTAAGGAAATCAGTAAATTATCTGTATAGCCGCTTTGTTTTTCTCATATACACAAAGATAATGGATGTTCTCAAGTCAGGATCCAATTTTTTGGCATTTTTGTAATATTCAGTGAAGTACCATGACTGACAGCTTCTGCTTGGTGATAATGTGTTTTCCAGATTGTTTTATCCTCTGGCTCCTCTTCACCAAAATTCTGAATGATACAAGCTATTTTGATACACAGCCTTTTCAGTAAGAAATCTTTGCCATTAATTTTATGATGGAAAAATTTGAGAAAATTTTCTTATATTGTCACTGAATGCCACCCCTTCTATAATTACTTTCTTATGAGGTTGCTATATGATACTAGAAATAGTTGACTGTTCATGCGCTTAACCGATCCTCTTGTCAGGAGAGGGAAAAAAATGTTATTTAGTTAATCATGTGATTTTTGCCTCAATAACAAGCATGGACACATTTAAGCAGCTTTTATATATTGCCCAAATCTAATAAAATTCTGATTAGTTGCAGAATAGAGGGAATTCTAGAATTCAGGCTGAAGGTCCATTTTTCCTCAGACTGTTGCAGAAAGGCTCTTGCAATGCAGGTGTCTGAGAAATCTTGCACTTCTCATTCGCTTTTCTATTGGCCAGAAGTGAATGACAACCATATGGAGCAAATTTGATGCAGTTTATCAAGTTATGTGTGACAGCACAAGGTATGAGGTCAAAAAGCTGCTGACTTTCTGGACTTAAGTGGGCTAATCAATACATTCGCCCTGTCTTAAAGATTGAAGGGACAACTTTTCCTGCAGAGGCTGCAGCAAACTGACTTGCTGTTCTGTAATAATCTTGATGGGTACCTTTGCCTTTGTACTGCATTTCCCTTAAGGTCTGATCCAAAGATCACTCACAGCAAAGAGGATCTTCCCATGGGTTTGGTTCAGGTCAATGAGTGAGGTCAGGTCAGGCATCATGGAGCTTGGCAGCCGTGGCAAGAAAGGGAACCAAGACCCAAAGACCACAATGGTGAAGAAAATCCCATTGTGAAGTTTCAGCGTGGAGTGAAAAATTACATTTAGGGCAGGATTCATTTTATGAAACTCAGGCATCTAAAAGTTACTTGTCACATTCCCTTCATAGCCATAGGATAAGAAAGAAACCAGATAGTGATTCATTGAACCTGATTTAGATATATTCTTTAGGATAAGGCAAATTGCCTTTGGAGGTGCCTCTTCTCTCTTTCAACTATGAAGCAGCCCGGGGGACTAGCTGACATTTAGGCAGCTGACTTTTAAATAATAAAGTTAGAAAATCCCTGTCAAGGGAACCTGTAGCTGTTGCTACGACTCTCTCTTGCTCTATCCCCTTTCCTCCTCCTAGCTGATAAGACAATATCGCAGATAGGTCTGCTGGCTTGAAAAGACACCCTTCTGATACTCTGGTAGGTCTGCACTGTGCTTTCTTCTAGCAAATCTAAGCTAGGAAACAGATACCTAATAATTTTACCTGAATAAATTCTCCTTTCTCTGAAAAAAACAGGCTTTTCTGATTCAATTCCAGTTGAATAAATAGCTTAAATTATATGCAGTGAGAATATAGCTCAAAGTTCAACTGCACCTCTGTTTTCTTCCTGGATAGTTCTAAATATCTTCTATTATTCCTTCCACCCTTCCTAACAATAAGTTAGCATGAATTCAAATATGATTTTCCTACATCTCAGCTGCTGCTCTTGAGACTGGATTAAAGAAGGTGTAACACATTCTTGTTGAAGTTAAAGACTGACAAAGCTGATTTGGATTTAGCGCATATCTTTAGAAACCTGGCCCAACATTTTTTCAGAAAAATATTCAACAATATTGTGACACAACAATACACAGACATAATTTTCTTGATTTTCTCATATTATTATAGGGTATAGTTGTGTCTTTTATGCAGAAGGAAAGTACTTCAAAGCAAAAGGTACCTTCTGTTTCCTGCCGTGGAGAAGAAAAGCTGGCACCTAATTTGTTCAGGCACCTTAGTTACGGAATTGGTTTGGGTTCATTTTTCTCACATTTTCAGAGGAGATTGTTTTACCAGTAGCTGTATTGTTAAAGGTATTTGGCTTTTAAAAATGTGTGTGTTTATGTAGTGGTGTTTTCCATAACACTGAATTTTTAAGGACCAAAATCTTCCTGCTAGACTCTCAATCTCATTGATTGTCAATGACATTTAAACTTCCAAATTTAATTTGAAAACATATTTTGGCTACTAATGTAGTTAATAGGTACTTTTGAAAGTTTAGACTTGGATGTTGAATTAATTTATGGATTTGTACTCAGTTTTGAAATAATGTTATTTGATTAGAATGACTATTATTTTTAGTGGACCATATCTCATCATTCAAGTGCTACATTTTGGTTCACTGCAAACAAAAATTCTCAAGAAATTAGTAGTCCAAATGGAGACATCTCTGATAAGACACACATGATCTCTTTTGGAAATGATCATCACTTGAGGTACAGAAGGTACAGACTTTATTTTGTTTTTTAATTGGGAACAAAGTATTTTGTTACAGCAAGGCAAGAAAAGAGGAGAAATAACTGGAAATAAAATAGGTCTGCCTATGGAATACTGTGGACATTATGGTGGGACATAATGTAGGTTGAATTTGGTAGTCGTTTAAATATATATGGAGCGGATTCTTCTCAAGAATCAGATTTGTAAATTGAAGTCACTTTTTTTATAGCAAGTGGAGTTGAATCCTACTTATGCTGTGTATTAAGAAAAGGTCAGCTCTGTGATAAATAGAATTATTACTTGATTTTAATTACATGTTTAATGTTTGGTTCTATATTTATGGGTATTTAAAAAATACAGTAAGCCATTTGATATGATTGTACCGACATGGTTCTTACGGAATTCAAGTTGTCAGCAAAATGTGAAAACCCACTGTATTGTAAAACATTTTTAAATATTATTAACTAATTAAAATGCTTATTACTAAAATATAAACATAAAATAAGTAATTTCTTTCAGTGCAATTCTCTGTTAGGTTAACCAGAATTTTAAGTGATGTAGGATTGCTTTAGTGTTAAAATCTATGAAGGTAAATTTTTCTTTATCAGTTTTGTTGTTTTAAGAAAATGCCTACATTTCTGGTCTTCAGAAATATTTTGATTGGTACTCATTTAAACAGTCTTTCATTATCCTTTCTGAATCCCTGTACTAATTCCTCCAAAGCTTTAGGATTATCTGAACTTATAACTCAGTTCTGAATAAACTTGACATTGTTCTCAGTTGCTTATAAACATATCTGTGTACAGCAGTGAATCAGCCAGAAGCAAGAATGCCAGAGAAAAATTAAAATCCTGTTTCATGTGTTTTCAAGAAGAAATAATATTCTCCCTTCTTTTTTTAAGATGGTTTTGAGGCAAGTGCTTGAGAACGTGCTAATGATTCTACTCAGTGAGCAGCCTGTTCCCCGTAATCTCTGCAGTTTCTGAGACTGAAATACAGAGGAAAGAAGAAAACTCTGCAAATTACACACACGTTTTCCTTCTTAGGTTTAAACAGGAAGCTAGAAATGCTTTTATATGAATGCCTGGCTTCATTTGACACATTTGACCTTCGGTATGGTTACAGCTTGTAGTTCATGTTGCGCCCAATGAAAGAATTTAAAGAGTTTGCAGGAGAACAACTGTGGTTGCTCGTCTTTGTGTCTGCGCCTTCATGGATTTGGACCACAGATACAAACATGTGATTTGAACATAGACCTGGCACATATCCCCTGCACAAAGGAAAATACACTTGAATAGTTTATTAGTAATGTGAATACACAAAGCAGGACTGATCCCAGATTGTATTGTAAACTCCGGTAACTCAGCGAACATGTTAAATAAAGTGATCTGTTCATTAGTTTCAGTAGATCAACCAAATCATTAAATGTGAATATATAAGTAAAAAAGATCATCTATATAATTTTGATCTATTCAGAATTTCAGGCCCTCTGTTATGTTGAGCCATTAGTTTTCTGCAGGTGTGGTGTTCTGGCTGGGTGGATGTGGGGCTGGCTCTGTGGGCTCAGTTTTGGATCTCAGGCTGGTACAAGGGTTTAGCAACTGGGAGTAAAGTTGCAAAAAAAAAAAGTATCTGAATATTAAAGTTATAAACTCTCCCAAAACACACCATTTTTCTTGATGTTTTTCAAAATCTGGGAGTGAGTTTGCTGGATACAATTTTCATGAGCAAGTGTAGTCACCCAGATACTGAACAGGGGTTTGTGTGCTTTTGTGTCTTTAGTCAAATGCTTTATGTAACTCCAGCGGTGGTTTCACAGATGAAAGGTTTCAGCATAAATGAATGCTTCACTTTTTGAAGGTGAAAGGAGCTGTGTTCCCTTGTGCTAGGAGCACATTCAGGCCTTTGAAATGCAATTCTCATCTTTTGAATGCATAATATGAAAACTGTCCCCTTTTCTTTCGTGATGTATTTTTTACCTTTTACAGGCTGTAGGCTGAGGAATGCTGCCTTGTGGGGGTTTCTAGATGTCAACGTAGGTGCCCGATTTCAGCTACTTTATGCTATTCATTTGTAGATTGTCAAATTCAGAAGTTTGGATAAAGATTTATGTGTTTGGTCTATTTTGTTGATCAGTCTTAAACTGCATCCTAGGTTAATAAAAGTGATATCAAGTTTCCAGGAGCAAGAGAAAGTTCAAGTGAGGAGAACTTGGTAAGGGATTGTGTCATTTACAGCAAGCGATTCTGACCAGTTCTGCCCTTGCCCATCCAGGAGATACTTCCAGGAAGATTTCCCCCTATGCATACAGCTTTTCCAAGACCTCTTGTTCTCTGCTGTCAGGTAAGAGAGTTTGTAGTGGGCTGACAGGTTTTTCTGGGACGGTGTCGTTTCCCCTTCCTTTATGACTGACTGTGCTTCCCAGAACCCTTCAGGTCCGTCCACAGGGCAAAAAGCGATGTTGTGCCAGATAGTCTGGATGAGGGGTTGCAGTTTCCTGAGCAGGAAGGCTGGGACAATGTTGGAGCCATTCTTGCTGGGGAGCAGAATATCTAGGCTATGATAATCATAATACGATCTCGTTGTTTCCAGCAAACAGGCTAGGTTGATAATTTGGGTACCACTGTGCTGAGTTGTGCTGTAGATATACCCACCAGACAGGATGGAGGAAGACCTGGTGTCTGGCACAGCAGGATCCTCAAAAGTGTTACCCATGTTAAATGTTATTTTATGCCTCAGTCTCCTCCAGCCCTGGTCTCCTTTAGATTGTATTGCAATGAGCTAACACCTGGTTGTTGGGAGGTTTTATTACCACTGTTTTGCAGGTCTGTAGGCTGTCTGGAAGAGTGATCAAAATTATTTTCCCCCTACCAATAGACCTCCAGCTAACAAACCCTCTGAATTCCTTTCCTAAATAGTGATGCTGACTTAAAAAACAAAGAAATTCACTTGATACTGATATGAGCCTATTTTAGGGCAGTAAGCAAATCCATCTTAATTTGGTTGCTTATGCTTTTTCTTTATCATGATAAAGTAAATTCTTATTTAAAAATCTGAAGGTCAGTAGGTAGCCTACATGATAGTGCATCTAAAAAAAAAAAATGTTCTAACTACCAAATTTGATCCAGTGAAAATATGGTTGCTATGGGCTCTCTCGTGGACTTTGCACTTACTGTCTGTAAAAAGGATCATCGGCACCTATCTGTGATCTCCATACAAGGTGTCCCCAGACTCCTAGAGAAATGTATTCAGCAGTTTAGGAATAGGTCAGGCACCCAAATTCTGTACCATGTTTCACACTGGACCTGGTGTTAAGCACCTGTTCTGGAAACATAATTTGTAAGATCATGTTAGATACTTAATTTCATTCTGAATTTAATAGAGACCCTTAGGCATCTAGGATTGGTGTTAGCAGTAGACAGCCCATGAGGATACGTTGAAACAGCCTATGAAAACAGAGTTGTCTCACAGCCTCCCCATCCTCTTGATGCTTAGGTGAGAGTGGCATTTGTGTCCTAAAACCATTTCATGGACTCAAGTGATGAGCCTTTGGATAGGAAACTAGTGTTCTTATTGAGGAGTAATAGAAATGCTTTTCCTTTTTGTAATAATTCAGCTGTCAGCCAGGCAAAATGGAAAGTGCCTTTCTGCTGGGCCAGTAACCACTCTAACAAATGGTGTCTGCAGTTGTGCCATTGCAGCTGGACCACTGGGTAGCCAGGAGTAGAAGCTTCCAGGGACACAGGGAAAAAGGGACCTGACACTGTTGGGTAGTGGCAAGAGCCACAGTTTGGGAGACAGGTGTCACGCCTGTCAGTGTTCATGCATTTTATCAATTGATTTCTAGTTATAAGTTATAAGTTTGGAGTAGAGATTAACAGCTAGGACTCTTGGACTCTTGACTCTGAGAGGAGTGTTACTTTACCCAAGTTCCTGAGGATTTATGTCATAGTGTCATTCCTGACATAAAAACAATGATTTAATTGAGGGTGAGATCCATCTCTACTAACATTAATTGCTTTGAAGTTACCTGTTTAGTCTAAGAAAGTGATCTAGGCTCTTAATCAGTGGACACAGAGACATCCAACAAATGACTCAGTCTCTCCTGCAACAGGTGATGCTTATGAATGACTAAGTGGAAAGATACCTATATAAAAAAATACTCCTTTGAGTACAGAGGGAATGGAGAAGACTTGCTTACTCTAAGTGTTGAGCTGTGGACAGCTGAAGTGGCAGGAGACAAATTACAGTCTAGGCCTGCTATAAATCAGAGTTTGGGTTCACTGTGAATCACACCGGGAGTTCCTTAGCCTGATTAATTTCGAAGTGCAGATGGGATCTCAAAGGAGGAGTCCAGTTCTGTGAACATAAATATCTGTCCAGTCTTCCTCTTGTAATTGTGCATGTTTGAAAAGCAAATGATTACTTATGTATGGAGAAGTTACACACCAAAATAACCCAAAGAACATGGTGAGCAGTAACTCCTTTTGTGTGTACAAGGAAGCTGCAACTGAAAGCACAGGTGGCTTTCAGAGATCTGGAGAGTCTTCTGAAATGTTAGCCATTCATGTAAATTCAGTATATGTATTTGAGGTGAAGAAAGCCATGTCGTCTTTATATTTCTGTTCTGCAGAAAGGTATCAGAATTTTAGGAAACAGGATGTGCAGTACCCACAGGGGAAAATCTTCTTGTAGATATGTCCTGTATAGGCAAGGACAGAGCAAGTCATCTGGCAGGCATATTGCATATGTGCCTTGCTCCTTGGAAAACTGCAAGTTTAATTGGGTTTTTCTCCTGCTGTTTTTTAACAATACTGAACCTGTCACTATGCAGGGAACTTCGTATATGAAAAATGTCAAAAAAAGATTAAGATAAGTGGCATCCCAGTGAGTTCTTTAATGCTCAAGGCATAGATGACAGACTCAAAAGACTATGCCAACAATAGAAATAATATGTAAGAAAACAAAGCAAAAAT
This sequence comes from Columba livia, assembly GCF_036013475.1. NCBI lineage: Eukaryota > Metazoa > Chordata > Aves > Columbiformes > Columbidae > Columba > Columba livia. Next base: position 34,632,050 of record NC_088604.1, on the reverse strand, counting down.
TACTGCACAGTGTGGTTTAGTTTTATGCAAATCAGGGAGCATTTAATGTGAGTATCCTAAAAGAAAGAAAACACAGCTTTCGCAAAGAATGTTAAACTGCCTGGCCTCAGTGGTGACAGAAAACCTTTTAATCCACATGTGACACCAGCAGCAGTAATGTAGGTTTCTGTGTGCTCTGTGCACGCTGTGTCAATGCCAACCTGAGGGGTCCTCCGGGAGACACAACACAGTGACATGAGCCTAAGTCCACCGACAGATTTGGGTGCTGGAGAACTGAGTGTTTTTGTGTGTAGTCTGGCTTTAAGATTCCTACTCCCATACAAGAGTGCATACCAGTAGAGCTTACAGCGCCCATCCTCTGCCCCACAAGGGGTAAATGCCTTGGAAGGGATTCATGGTCAGTGCTCAGAGAGGAATGTTGCTGCGAATCACTGTGAGGAACAACTGGGAATAAGCTTCCATCTTACATCTTTGTCTTGCCTGGGTTCAGTCACCTGACCTGTGTCTCCACATAGGTACTCCCCTCTGGACAGGCTGGGGTAGCTTGTTTGCCCCAGAAATTTTCTTCAGAAGTGGAACAGCAGTACTTTCCTATAAGACATAAACAGAGGAAGTAATAGTGGCTTCTTTGCATATAATCTTTATTATGTAATTTTGAGTGGATTGAGTATTCCACATGGGATGCAGTTCCATTCCCTTCTCCACCTGAAATGATTTGAAGAACCTCCCGCCACCCAGGTGAGTGTCCCAACAAGGCAGAGATGCTCTAGACACACGTGAAAGGGAAGAGAAGGAAGAGGCACCATTTACATCTCTTTTAAAGGCTGCCTAAATTTGAATGGGAACAACTTAGTCATTAAGATATTTCTGTAGGACAGGAGGTGTGGGAATGAGCAAAACTGCTTGCCCAACCCTGAGGTGTCCAGCCTGGGGCCAGCCAGCTAGAAGTGTCACTTTTGTGTGGAAGACAGAGTTCTTTCACACTGTGGTTTCATCTACTCAAATTAACTGAAAACTTGTGAGACACATCTGCTATTTCACAGCTAGAGACTGTCAGAATTAAACCTCTCCTTTGACAATCCTTCCATTTTTCTGGCACGTGTTTCTTGGAGATACATGCTGTTTAGGTCACTTCCATATCCTTTTTCAGAGTGTCTCTGTTGAACCTTTTAGTTTCACTGTTCTTCCATTCATGATCCTGTCTTTGATTTCTGTTTATCCCTGATACCATGTGGTGTCACATAATCTGACTGCAACAGTGTCACTGAACAAATCCCTTCTTCCAAGCAGCAAATCCATCATGCTGTTAGACCTGAATAAAGGTATGCTGTCTTTTGCAGAACCCATATTTCCAACGTCATGTCTGGGCAGCTAATCCCCTATGTTGTAGCCACCACAGGAGTCATGGAAATAGCCACAGGTCACTTCATTTTTCTAAAGTATCTTTACCCTTAAAAAAAATAATTTTGCAAGTCTAATGATGAACTAAAGGAAAAGGTGCTGGGGACAAAAGTAAAGTTCATAACAATTGTTTTCAATTTTTTTTCATTTTTCAGAAAAAGCAACTCTTCCTTTACACTTTTATCTTTTCTTTTTCTACTGATGAGTATAAACATTTTCTTATTTGATGTTTAGGCAACTGCTATAGGTCTCTTGATGACTTCATGCCTTTGACTTATCCAGAGGCCAGGGCTTAGTGGTATAAAATGATAGATATCATGAGCAACTGGAAGTGCCTGTTTTGCTCCAGAGAGCTGTTAACTAATGCCCAAAAAGTAACACCATGATTTCACCACACATTCTGCACAAACCTAGAAATGTGTTTTGTGAGTTAGCTGCAAAGCTCCTATGTGTTTGGGAAGCTCTGTCATTCACACAGAGCTCTTCAGTAAGTACAAACATGCAAGAGAAATGGATATATGGATATGCTATAAATTTTGTATGAATTTCATTTCTGTGTAGCAGCCTAATGAAAAGTCTGAACACTACTTCTTGTCTGATTTTAAGGAGAACTTAAGCTTTAGGTTTGCTATGTGTTTGTAATTTTAAGTTTAGGTAATTTAGTACACCTACTGCATGCAGTATCATAGTAATGTTAACTAATGCCAAGAAATTTCTTCTGCTGATATCTCTCACTGTCTGACTGTATGCTTGTACTCATATGGTTCAGTTATCTGATTGATCTACTTACTGCTGCTTTTTGTTTCATAGACAACACGGATTAAGTCTGAAATTTTACTTTCTCTCCGTCTCATGCTGTTTTCAGATGATGAGGCTGCATTTGGCAGGTTCTGACAGTGCACACATCCTATTTCAAATGCCCTTGCACAAACGTTTTGGTTTAGGAGAGAACTTCAACAAATACTTGGTTGAGCTGCTATTTCTTTATATATGACCCTGTGAAACAGGATGCTAATTAATAGATTTTTTTTTTCCATATTATTACATTGTTTTCCTTTGTATTTTTGTCCACTTGCTCTCCTATATATCAGGTATAATCTCTGTAAGGCAGGGACTTGCCATTTTTTTTGGGCTGCGTACATCTTCAGATCTTTATCTGTGACTGTATTTTTGTAACCCTGAAAGTAATAAGGATAATTAATAGTGCTTTCCTGTTTTGTAATGTTGAGTGATTCCATCAGATCTCAATGTGAAAAGTTGCTTCAAAGGGAAGCTACTGGATATGAGCACAGAAAGTTGTCAACTTGTGAAGTAGTTTGACTCCTGAAGAGAACTTTTCTGTTTAAAAATATTTATGTCCTTTTATAGTAGATTTTGATCTTAGGTTGAAGATTTTAAATTGGCTTTCAGGCCTGTGGTCTGCATATTATAGAGTTTAATTAACTGTGAGTGTTATGGGGTTCTTTTCTTGAAAGATCATTCAGTTTTGTTTTCTCCTTAGAAAAAATTGTACAAGGCTCCTGTGAACCCCTGAGAGAAAATGAAAGCTTACAGTTAATAAAATGCATTTACCTGTGTGTAAGCTGTGACTGGCTGAACTGAACTTCCCTCAGCACCGCTGTTATTATATACCATATGTCTCCTGCAGATATACAAGGCCTGAGGTCAGTGGGGAACAAAGCTTTATGTATAAGTGCTGGTATGCAAGACTCATTCATCTTCTGAAACTGCTGTGCCTGTAGAAGTGTGAAATAGTGATGTGAGAAATTGCTGAAAGAACTATTGTTTGCCTCTACATTCAGCTGCTTCTCCCAGATCAACACTTGCAGCTGCAAAGGGTTTCTCTTAACAGATGCACAATGGTTGTGGTCCAGTCCATGGAGATTTTGTAGCATGGGGAAGTAGAGGAAGGAAGGGAGGACAGCCTCAGGTGTCCTTGCATGCTGAGAAGGGTGCAAGAAGAGACATTCTTTCTTCAGGACAGTCATGTGCTGTGACCTATTTCCCTTTCCGTCAGCTCCTACACAAGGGCTGATTTGAAACAAGCACCTGCCTTATAGCGTTGCTTCTCTTTTCTAGATCAAGCCACATGAAAAGCTTGGCAGTAATGCTGGGAGTCCTTTGCTGGATGATACTGGCAAGACTTGATAGTCTAAGTGTTGTGGATATCCTGGTGGTGGGCTTGCATTAATTCTAATGATGTATTTGGGATGTGGCAGTCAGTTTGATTGTATTTGTATTTTTGGAGCTAAACTAAACCAACTTTTTCTGGAGAATTCTATCTGTTGTAAGAGAGGGTGATGCCAGTTTCTGGAAAAAGGGAAAAGACAAAGCAAAATGAGAGGAGTTGAAAATACTGTTACAACGTGTCCTAGCATAAATATAGTAAACTGAGACTTTCAGTGGCAAATCCATTTGGTTGAGTTGTAACCTCTGAATTAATCAGCAAGGTTATATTTGGTGTATAAATAGCTGCAGGATGGAAGTCATCGTGCCAAGCAGTATTGTTGTGTTGCACAGACACTCAAATAGAGTTTGTTAAAAAAATCCCTAATTTATTGGAATCTTGCATTAGGGTAATGCTGTCATGGAGAATGTTGTCCCTGAAACAGGAGTTGGTTGCTGCCCAGTGGTGACAGGAGTCTCCATTGCACAAGTCTTTGCAGCAGTGCCTTCACCTGGACTGCAGTTCTGCTCAGTTGTTATAACCCAGCTGGCCCATGGTCCTACATGACCAGTTGAGCACATTCATGATTCATCACTATTAACAATGTACAAGAGACTGTCCTATGTGACCATTTCTGCATCTGCAGGAGCAGTTTTTATTAATTACTTACCATGTGAACAGTGTGATCCACTTTGAGGCAGGAACTGCATAGTAGTTGCGGGGTCACCCCATCTAAGAGATGAAACAACAGTTTCAAGTACACAAATTGGACTAGGCAGAGCAGGAGCTGCTTGGAACTTGTGGTTCTGCTCCTGGAAGTGTCCAAAAGCCCCATCTGGAGGGCTCTTGAACACTTAGCTGTGAGGGTGCTGGAATGCCAGTCAGTCATGCAGTTTCAAGTCGGTCGCTTGTCTAAAGCGAGTTCAGTATCTCATCTATGTGGATGGTGAGCTGGGGAGTTCATGGAGCACTCAGGGAGTTAATGGCTAAATGCATACTGCTGGGCATGACTGGTGGGCATGTAGGCATAGCCTGATCCGTACCTACAGCATGATTATAAATAAAGGAGAAATTTGAGGTTTCATACTTATAATTCACATATAACTTAAGTTCTGTAGCTTTTTCCACAATTGCCTATCCATTAGATGTCCACTGCTGCCTCTTGCACTGTTACTTTTGGGACATGCTTTTGGGCCTACTGTACCTTCAATCTGAGGACCTGGCTAGAGGGTACCATGACATCATTCTGACCCAGGCACCTGGGTTTCCCCTGTGTGGAAGTGAGCTAGTGAGGAGGCATCACCATACACTGCAATCAGTGTGTCACTGGAACCATTCCTGATTCCACAGCTCAGATGACTCCTCAAGAACTCGTTCCTTTGCTGCTTGGTGGCAGGGTACTGCAGCAGAAGCATAAACTGTCAGAATAAGTACCTGGGTAGCAGTTGTGTATTAAAAAATAAACCAAGATGACAGTGTTTGTAGCATCACAGAACAGTCTGGGTTGGAAGGGACCTTAAATATCATCTAGTCCAATGCCCCTGCAATAAACAGAGACATCTTTCAGTAGATCAGGTTGCTCAAAGCCCAGTCCAACCTGACCTTGAATACTTCCAGGGATGAGGCATCCACAACTTCTCTTGGCAATCTGTTCCACCACCCTCATCATGACGAATTTCTTCCCTATGTCCAATCTAAATCTACCCTTTTTCAGTTTAAGACCATTACCCCTTGTCCTATCACTACAGGCCCTGGCAAAAAGTCCCTCTCCAGCTTTCTTATAAACTCCATTTAAGTACTGAAAGGCCTCAATAAGATCTCCCTGCAGCTTTCTCTTCTCCGGGCTGAACAACCCCAACTCTCTCAGCCTTTCTTCATATGAAGGGTATTCCAGTGTTGACTTGTGCTGTAGGAATGACTGCAAAAACTGAGGTTTTCTGCGGAAGGAAGTGGGCTTCTCCTATTTTTCAGATGAGGCTCATTTTATATAGCTCAAGCTGCTTTTCAGGTATATTAAGGACAGGACTGCTGGTGACAGTGCTCAGTCTTATCAAGAGCAGGGTGTTCCAGTGTCTCTTTGTTTTAGAAGTGATAACTGTCTGATTATGTACTTACATCCTTGTTAATTCCTCAAACCTCCTTAAGATTTGATGCACCTCAACATTTTTGTGTCATCCAAATAGATTCCTAGCAAATAATTTCTTAATTGTTTACTAATAACTTAAATATACTAAATAATACTGCCCCTCTACAGCTACTTTTAAATTCTCATCATTTGCATGCCTAAATTCTCTTTGTATCTTTAAGCCCTTTCAAATCCCAGGATAGATGTTTGACATTTAACCCATGACTAATTAGATTCCTTAATAGCCTTAAAAAGAACTTAATGAAAATCCAAACAAATTATACCTTACCAGACTACTTTACCTATTAGTCTCCTGACAAGAATCCTAATATGTTAGTAGGGACGCAGTTTTCTCATACAAAAATCTCTTTGTCTCTATTACCTTCCCTCAAAAACACACAAATAGTAGGAGCCAGACCTTCAACATCACTTAACTAATTTCTTTGAAGCTGTGCTAATTTACATCAGTTGATGACTCCAGCAGAAACATGCAAGTCCAAGAACCTCATCAAGTGATCCTTTCTCATGCAATTAGTCTTTGATTGTGTAAGTAGTTCCACTGAGGTTAGCTGTGAGAAAGGAATATAGATTTTGGCAGCTAGGAGCTTTTAGGTAAGTCACAAAAAGGTGTTTGTATCTGCAGGCACATTTACTTAGGTGTGACATCTCAGTACTGCTGCTTCCCTGGTGCTGGTCAATGTGGTAGCTCTGTGGCCCTTCAAAACTTTGCCAGCTCAGTCGTTGTCTGTCTATACTGCTGAGGGATGAGATCTCACCATCTTTGGCCTTTCTCCTGGAGGTTTATCTCAGTCATGCCGTTATGCCAATGTTCTTCATAAAGAAAATGAGATAACCCTTCCCAAGCACCAGCAGCTGGGTAGCAGAGGTACCCTCTCAGTATGCATGCAGCCTATGGCAAGTCTCTGGCCCATATCAGGTGAAGTGAGCACTTGAACCTTTGTCCCCGTGATGCTAAGTGCATGTACTCTTTTTGTATAAACTTGCTGACATTCACACCGGTGTTGTGCTGCTGTTTTGTGGTTTTCCTGTGAGCTCCCTGAGAAGCATACGGGCACACACTGGTTATTAGTGGTGACCAGACTGTGCTTGCTTTCAAGATAGCTTTTCTCTGTAATAATTTAGAAAATCTTCTTCAGGGCTCCAGCTCAGCCCAGGCCTGCAAGTATTATATTAGTTGTTGGGCTGTAAGAGTGATACACATGTATGTATATATATATGTGTGTGTCTACACATGCTTTTTTTTTTTTTTCCTCCCCACCGCTATTGTCAGATACTTGGGTATGTGCAGAGCAAGAGATGAGCAGGACAGTAGTTTTGAGTGGTTGGTACCTGGGTGGTGGCCCAGGTGGTTCAGCAGGTTGGTGATTGTGTCCCTGGGGCAGGGGAGAGCAGCCAGGCAGCTCAGAACCAACAGAACCCCACATGGACTTCTTAAGGGGGACCCCAATTCAAAATGCTTTGTATTACACAGTATTATACATATATATATATATATAAATCAATGTAGGTCTGATTAGAACCAGAAGTTTCTTATTAGATACTCCTAAGTATGTCTGAAAAGCTAACCATCATGTGTTTTAAAAAGCCTGGATAAGATTGCCATTAGAGGTAGTAGGTGTAGACATAACACAGCTGGAAAATATTTACTTAAAAGCAGGGAGAAGCAAATGCTGCTGACAAATATTTGGTGATGCTGAATTGTGAATAGGAATAATTTGTCACCTTCACCATCAAAGCAATATTCACTTTTGGAATCTGGTGAAAGAAAAAGTATCATTGAAGAGAGATAATGCAATGTTTTCTTTTTGTGAATGAGCACTGAAATGGGGCTGCTAATTTCAGCCAGGGTATGTTGTGTGGTTTTAAGACGGTTTAGCACTTTCATTCCCTTCTACTGGTTCACTGTACAAATGGCAGCTTAACTACTTTCACAACTGCACATGACCAGAGGGCATATTCCCTGGAGTCTCTCAGGCAGGAAAAATCACAGCATGTGGCAGTATAAATATGACATTGAACATTTGCTGTGTGTTCAGAGACCTTTGATAAACCCAGAGCAGAAACATAAATCTTCCTTCCGCTTTGAAGACTGTGCCTAAATAATACAGTTTAGTCTTCTAATTTAAATACAGTTTATTTAGAGTGGGGGGAACAACTGATTTACAGAAGAGTAAAAATGCTAACTGTCTTGGATTTCCTTTTTGTGCTGTTATCTTTCATCACTGGAGTTGTTAGATTTCTGGGATGGAGTATTTCCTCCACTTAGGTATAGATGTTACAAAACATGAGGCTGTATAGCTGATCATGTGTGGGCAAATAAGGTCCCTGTTTTCACTGTTAATTATTAAAAGAAATCAAAATCTATTTTAGCATGAGACACAAAAATAGGCAGGAAAGAGAGGGAACAGACTGATTACATAGGCAGCAGGAACCCAGTATGTACCTGTTGAACTCAGTGCTGAATTTGCTGAACAATTCATGGTAGCCTCCAATGGGAAGTAGCTACAGTGGGAAATGGCAACAAATATAACACCAGTTTTTCTCAAAGGGCAGCAGAGAGAATCCAAGAAACCACAGAACAGAACCTCTGACTTTTGTACTGGACAGATCAGTAGCAGCTGTAACAAGTGACAGAAAAGAGTGGTGAGACACAACATAAAGGAGAAGAGTCAAAGCAAATTTCATAGACTGAAGTAATTAATCACAAATCTATTCTGTCTCTTTGAAGACTATGTAAGGGTGATGCAGTTAATAACGAATTTCAAAAAAACCCTTTCAACAATGCTTTTTACCAAAAGCTCTGATGAGATTAAGATGTCACAGATTAATAATTGGCTAAATGAAAGAAGCCACAGGGTAGGAGTAAATGATCTCTGTTTCACAATAGAAAGGAGTGTCCAAAGTTCCAGACTCTGTGCTGTTTAGTGTATTCAAAAATGATCTGAGAAAGGGGGTGAGTGGTGTAGTCACAACTGCTGCTTGATCAGACAAAATATTTCAGAATAGCCCAAACTCAGGCTAACTACAAGGAGCATCAGAAGGATTTCTTCATATTAATTGACCGTAACATAAAAATGGCAGATGAAGTCTAAATACTTTATGTAATGCACCTCAGGAAACCAATCCTAAGTATATCTACAAAATAATTTTCCTATTAGCTGTAACAATTTGAAGTTATTATACATAATTTTCTGAAAAAAATCATTACAGTGTTCAATGAGAATTGAAAGGCAAATGGAATGTTAGAAGTTATAAGCAAAGGAACATATATGAGGTGCTGAAAATGGAGCTAATTTCTGATGTCTTAATCACAAATAGATATAGTAGAGCTAGAAAAGATACAGAGAAGGTCAATCATGTTAAGCAGAAACCTGGAATGCCTTCTGCATATGGGAAGATTAAATGAGTTGTGGCTTTTAGCTTTGGAAAGAGACTACTGAGATGTACTTGGTGTAGTTCAGTTGGGGATGATCAGTCCCTGTCTCTCACGGGCTATGCAGTATGGGAAGTGTAATGGTGCTATTAGACATCTGGCTTAAAACAGGCAAGAGCAAGTACTTTTCCACACAGCCTGTAATACAGCTCAGGAACTCATTGCCATGTGATGTGTCAGATGTAAAAGCAGAAATGCGTTCCTCAAGCTGGATGGATTTGTAGAAGAATGGCCACCAAGAACAAACTCTGGCACAGAGCAACGTCAAACACCTGCTTGCTGGGAAAATCAACTGTGATCAACAGGACTCGCTGTGTGCCATGTTTCCGGGCAGTAGCATCTGCTGATGGCCACTGCCAGAGACTGGGTACGGGAATAAACGGACCTTTAGGCTGACCAAAATGTCTTAAAATATTTATGCTCATATCCATTCTGTGGATTATATGTTAACTGTTCTTCACTGTTTACTGAGTGACCAAAGGCTGGCCAGTGCCAGAGGACCCAGGTGGCTGCTGCGACTCAGATCTTCTACCAGTGGGAGGTTGTGGCTCTGCTGAACTGTCAGCCAGCCCTGCTTCCAGGCTTCACCAGTGCTTCTGCTTCTGCCACTGTCCTGGGCTTTCTTCTTGACTCCCAAGCCTTGATTTTCTTAAAAGCTCTGTTTTAACTTCCATTCTTTTAAAGTAGCTTAAGTACAAGGTGGTGCCTTGAGGAGTCACATGGGTACAATTCCAACACGCCTGTATTTTTGACCTATAGCAAAGAATTTTGTTCTGTTTCTGCCCAGCATGCAGTAAGCAGTATGAGCCCTGCTGTCGTGATCTTCTGCCTGCTTGGTGTGGAAGAATGCTGTCCACTAATGAGGCAGGTGATCCATTAGGATATGAAACAGACTGAATATGACTCCTTTGTAAATAATTTCTGTCTGTGTTTCCTAGCAGACAGGTGGAAGCTCCTTATTCATATGCATTAATGACACATGCTTATCAAAGAGTGGCAATACTATGGACAAACAAATGCCATTTCCAATATTAGTATGTAAATTACATGCTAAGAAGAAATGATCAAGGCCTCCTGAAATAGGGCAGCAAGCACTAGTTGCATTCCTTGCCCTTCAATATGCTGTGCACTGCAGATAGCTCTTTTCCCTAAATGAACATTTAAAGCTTTCATTTTGTCTGCTTCCTCATGCTTAAATATTTCAGATACGTTTTTCCTAAGTATGTTGCACTGTTTGCATATAAAGCTTTATTGTACCTCATAGGAAGCTGACGTGACCAACAATTTGCTTGAACAGCCTTTGGGTACTCGGATTCCCTAGAAATGTTTATAGGTTATTTCTAGCTTTGGAACAGCAGATGTAGGACTGAGGTGGATTTCCTTGTGAGAAACCGTGCCAAATAATCCCCTTCTGCAAACACATCCAACCCTATCTGGGAAACTGATTGGACGCTTTTGTTTTGTTCCTAGTATTTTATTTTTTTTTCCAGAAATCTGTTCCAGAACTTCAGTCTCCAGATGGTTGGAAACCTCAGTTCTTAGTAACCATTTTCTTTATATGCCAACACTGTCTGTGAGCTTGAAAGGTTATTCTCTTGTGTTTTCTCCCTGAAGTATTTGTAGCGTGATCAGTCACTGTCTGAGGATGTGACACCTTTACTTTTTTTGAAGCTGAATAATTCATTTTGTAAGTGTCCCCTTATAAGATGAATCTCCATTTATTCACTTCTCTAACCAGTATTCCCTGACTGTGTGCTGAGTTCTTTCTTTAACATAAGCTGTTAGGAAAAGTAGGTGCTATGTGAGCTGAGGCCTTCTTTATCAGAGCTTAACCCAACAACGCTGCTGCTCTACTGTCTATATAGGAAGTAGGATGACTATGGAGACTTGTATAAAACATGTTTCCAGATCCAGCATCTCCAAGTGAAAAGATTCTGGTAGAACAGAAAATAATACCTTAATATTCAAAATAAGCTACATGATGAAGTGTGGTGCCTGATGGAACCCAAAAACTTGTGTGGGACACTTCAGGTTCATCCTTGCTCCTGTCCAAGGGAATTCGGTGGGCCCAGCCACCTGGCATAGTGCTTTTTTGGGTGACTTGTGGTTGGGAGTGTGCAATATTCGTTTTTCCTTTGTGGACCTGTGCAGAAGGATTACAATGGGGGAAGGTTCCGTTCACATATTCATTTAGCAGCTGCTTCTGGTGGCTGAAGGAGTAAATTGCTCCAGTCCTCCTTTGCGTATTTATTTGAGTTTACTAAGGAAAAGTGATAGACACTGGAGAAGGAAGTGCCTGGTGGGCAAGACTCAGCAGGAATCTCTCCTATCCAGTGAGGGAGTTTTGTATTGAAATCTCTTTGGAATTGTCTTTATTTAAGTTTTTAGATGATACTCTATCTAGCGGGAGTATAAATTAGTCAGAGAGAGAATTCCTGCTTGCATGATATCTGAAATGCTTTGACAGCCTCCACTTTCTGAAAACGTGAAGTACTATTTGTTCTCGCAGCAGGCACAGTGATGTGAAGTAGTAGTAGCTGTTTGGCGGGGTAGATCAGGTACACTTAGCTTAAGATAATTTAACTTTTAAAGGTGTTTAAAGCTTAGTCAGCAAACTCATCTCTACTCAATGCATTTGTGTTTACTTGAAATTTTTTAAGATGTCCTTTAGACTGAGACACAATTTCCTTTGAAGTCTCACTTCTGAATGTAGCAGTAAGATGCTGGAAAGGACTGAGGAGGGTGTTTTATTCATCAAGAAGCTAAAGGTAGACTTGAGGTGATCTCTCTTCTTCTGATGAAATTCAGTCCTTTATCTGGAAGCTCTTAAATCATTCCTGGCAGAGGTGACATTGTAAAAATAATACTGAAGAACAAAAGTTCATGCCCTTGGAATACACTGCATTGCACCAAACGTTGGGCATTTATTACTTTTATTTATTTATTTATTTATTTTCCTTATGAGGCTACAAGAGCTGACAGACACATGGAAACGTTAGTTTCCTTTAAATTTCTTTAATCACTTTTGGCAAGTTGATATTTTTTTTTTTCCTCAAACAAATATCTTGTGAAATAAGTTACACAACGTATGACCAGAGTGGTGTCTGGTGAGCCACAGGGACTTGCACAGGACACTTCAGGTTCATCCCTTGACTTCAGTGAGCCCAGCCCTGACTTGCCATTCACCACCTCTATGGCCATGTGTGTCCGCAGAGCACTGTGCTGCTCTTTCCGTGCACTTAGTTGCAGCAGAGTGTGGCATCTATTTATTTAATTATCCACATTTAAATGTGGATAAAATAAATCCTTTTCCTTTGGCAGGCAGATGCACTCTGGGGACACAGATTTTACTGCAAGGTGGTAGAGAGAATTTCACAGGAGTCTGTGTGACTCATAAAAACCTAACACCCCTCAAATTCCCCTCTAATGAAGAAGGCTCTATGGGCTTTGTTTTCCTTTTGAGTGACCAAGAGATAGATCTTCCTCATTCTGATAGTGTAAAGAGTTGGGAGCTGGCACACCCGTGGGTGAATTTGTTCTTAGAACAGAGACGGTTTATTTGGTTTGTGGTGACAGTAAAAGCAATACATAAGTAGCGCTGAAGCTGAATTATGAGTATAAGGATATATGGAAAGCCTGCTAGTCACAAAGATGCTAATATCTGATCCTTTCTGTAGATTATTAAAAAAAGAAAAACCCAAACTCTAGGAGATAGCAAATAAATGATGAAGGTGGTGAGTCTATGCCACTATATCCAATGGGACATAATTCAGTTGGAATAAATTTATGACCTAAATGCACAGATAAAGTAATTTTGAAGTAATTTGTGTTGGTCATAGTGATTTTTGGGGACATATTTTGGAATATGAGTTGGCTTATGTTGTTCTGGAGACATGTCAAGTCTGGTTTAATAAACTCATTTAAATTCTGGTCAGGAGCTTTTCTACTATATTGTAACAGACCATTTGAACTCTTCCATTATGTAAAATATTTAGCACATGCATGAAAATTTGGAGTTGATGTGCAGTTCAGCAGCAGTGGTATGTACTTTGCTGAATAGCATCTAATTTCTGTGTCACTACGGGTGGAAATGGACGTTTGAGTGGTTTATGGCTCAGCAAGTCCAAGGTACCAGCTCAGGTTTTAGTGAGGGAGAGGAGACACTCTTTAGAGAAAATCCACAGCTTAGCCAGGAGATTTGGCCACGAACACACTGTGTAGTCCAAGAAGCAAGCAGACAACTAGAATAAATGCAGATGGAAACAGGTGAACTTAGACCTTTCTCTATGCAGTGTTTGCAGGCTTTTCCCCAGATTTTAACTCCATAACACCTGAATTCTATTGCTTTTATAGATTTTAAATCGTCAGCTTCGTGCAGCTGTTCCAGTTTTTATTCATCTTTGAGTATATTGCAATGATTTCTACCACGTACTGTTGATGCTGTTTTCCAGAATACCACAAATGGCTTGAAATGGTAGCTGAAAATGACCATGTCTCAGCCACAGCAGCTACTACCATCCTCTGAGCAGCTGCTCAATCTACGTGACAATTGAGGGCTTCTAATAAAAAAGCTATTTTACTGTGTACACCTGATTTGTTAACCTGACTTGCAGAAAGTGATGAGTAATCCTCACCTTCAGGTCAGTTCTGAGACGTAGTGAGACTTCTGGAGGCTTTCCAGCAGCAAAGGTTTTACCACAATATTCTACATTATATTATAGTATTCTGTTTAGCATAACTCAGCTTTACAAGTTGGCTGTCTCTGACCTTGATATTATCTCATATGTACTGTGATTGCAGTGAATTTTGAGGTTGCTCCTTGTTATCTGATGAGGGAAATGCTATCTGGGAATCAAAAGAGCAGCGCAGAACAGAGGTCTCTCCTCTAGGAGACAGCTTCATGCTGGCTGAACAGTATGAAACTCACTTGTGGGTTTCTTTTTTCAGGCTTCAGGGAATTCAGCTTTCATGAGGAAACCCATACAGTATCAAACCACTGCATCAGTTTTTACCTCCCTCGTGGTTGCTGGTATGTGTCTGAAAGTGCTATAGGTGGGTGTCGAGGGTTAAGATTGCGGGGTGACAATAAAACCCTGGCAGATGTATTGTTAACCCCCTCTCCCCACCCCCCTGCTTCCCCCTCCCTCTCCCCCCTTTTTCACTAAGGAGAGGCGATTGGGAGGAAAAGAAGGACAGAGTGAAGAGAGCTGGAAAAAATTAAAGATGTTTTACTAATGCTACTAATAAGAATAGAGAAAATAATACAAAATATACAAAACCAATCTTGAAAGTCTCAGCAACTGCAGAGCCGGCAACCAAAGTCCTGGATTAGACTCTGCAGCCAATCGGAGCTGGATTCAGTCTGTCACTAGGCCTCAGTTCGCAGGGACGACTAGCAAGGTCCTCTCCTAATGTCGGCCATAAGCAGAAGGGAAAAGGGCAAAGAGGAAAACGAACGAGATCCTCGTGATCTCCCACTTTTATATGAAGTATTCACGTGAATGGAATGTTATACCCAGTTGGTCAGTTTCTTGCTCACTTGTTTCTCGTCGCCCCTCTCGCGAGATGTCCATCCGTGCTTATCAATAAGTTTGCATTCCATTGCTAGGTTTACCAAAACATGTGTCTGGTTCTCCAGGAAAATGCAGTTAATATGAAGGCTTTAGCTGACAGGCAAATTCACTAAAAGAGAAACTTGTTTTTAGCAAAACCAGGACAGTGGGCAAAGTCTCCGGGCACCAGGATGGCTTTGGAGGTGGTGAACAGTAAGACTGCTCTAATGTGTGTGGACTTGTGAGCAGGCAGTTGCAAAGACTTTCTAAATCTCTGCTGTTATCCCTAGGCCATACCCCTTTCAGCTCCACTCTTCTGCTTTTATTAAATAATCTGCTGCTGACATAGTATTCAGCTGGATGTGAAACCTTTAAAGAGCTTTCAGGTGGGAAGGGAAAGCACTACTGTGTTCAAAGTGAGCAGCCACCTGAAGTCTTAAGCTGCTCTGTCCTTTCTGTTCATGGCCAAAGCATGAAACTCATCTGATGCTACTCAGCGCTGGAGAAAAGTCACTGAGTCACTTCACAAGAAGCATGTGAAGGTAGGCATCCAAATGGAGAAGTTTGTAGTCTCAAATGCAATAGGCTCTATGTACAAAGCAGCCTATGGAACAGCACTTGTGAGTGAACTGGGAGCTTGCTGCATGGCCAGTAAAGCTGCTTTCAGGTACACCAGTGACATTATTGGGGTCACCTGTAATTGGGGCCAGAACCCATCCGTACCTGCTCATGTGAACTGGCCCAAATGTGATGATAACCTGATATTTCATTGTTGCTTATGTTTAATTTTTCCATGCATCAGTGTTACTAGCTGAAGTAGTCAAGCCAGGTAATTGAACTGAGACCCTGGTCTGTGTGGCCTGCACAGTGGCCTGCATAAAAGTCATGGTGGCAAGGCTCTAAGGGATTTCAAAGAGGGCTGGTTGTCATCTATAGCAATAAACAAGCCTTGTCCCTAGCAGTAATAGCCTAAAAGCATTTTCAGCTTAGCTTGTCATGCTTTACGTACCACTTTATTGGCAAACATCTTTCACACGGTAAGCAATTCTGCAATATATATAGAGGTAGTAAATAAAGCAGTGATTTTGTAACTCTTAAAATTCACTTAGAATGATGACACATTTAGTTTTATCCTGTATAACTTCCAAGGGAAAAAGTATTAAAAGTTTTGTGTTTGAACATTTTCCTTAAAGAGAGTTCTGACAGGTGTAATCTCTTATTTGATCCTGCTAAGTATATTTCATTTCTCAAGTAATGTAATTACATTTATTTAAGGGAACTAATTCATATCCCTTAAAAAACAAATATTCTTTCCATCAGATACTAAAAATTTACTTAAGAGAGTTTTGGCTTGTTTTATTTTGATTTTTAAGGCTTTTAGATGTAAAGAAAATGTAAATTATTTTGTGTTTGGAGGCTCTGCTGTAGGAAGCTCCAGGTAATTTTTCTGAGAATGATGAAGGTATGTGTGGAGGTATGTGTGGGTCTGTGTATATACATATATACAGGTAGATACACACACTTGTCTGCGAGCATTTATACATGCATATAAGTATGTATACATAGGCACCTGCTCAGATATCAGTTCAGAACTTCAGTTGCAGGGTTAGTTCAGCCTAGACTAGCATCTAGTGCTGCCCCAATGCCAAAGGAGGACAGGGTCTTGTAAAAAACACATAACAAATAAGTTTGAAGAGGGAAGAGGTAGTAAGGAAGAAGGTGAGGATGATACTACAATATGATATAAATTATCTGAGGGCCCAGCATGGTGTTTTTGAATCACTAGAAAACACCTTTAATAAGGAATGTGGGTTGTTCCTGACTACTGCTAGCACATAAGGATTGTTATTTGGCTGATGAGTGTCACAGCAGAAGCAGGTCTCGAGGAGTGGGTTGAAAGAGAATATTCCCATCAGATCTTTTTCAAAGGGTGCATTTTCTCCTTCAAATCAGTTGGAGTTCCCATAGCTGAATCATTAATAACCATCTCCTCTGATGAAGTTCAGAGCCCCACAGCAATGGTAGCAGGATGAAATTACAGCTTGAGAGATTTGCCATGCACGCAACCATAAAAAGGCTCCCTCTTCCAGAAGTTGCTTTGTGTTTTCTACTGAGCTGTTGTGTGTAAATGATACGTGGCTGTGCAATATAACTTCCTCGCTCAGCACTTCCTGGGAGTGTTCTTCAGGATTCCATGGGGCAGTCTGCAGCTGGGGAAGCGACCTAAGGAGGTTGCTGCTGCCAGTCCTGGCAAACAGAGGGCTGAGGAGGTGCAAGTCCTGCAGCAGCTCACCAAGACTCGGCCCAGGGCAAAGCTTTTGAAGTACTGCAAGTGGCAAAACACTGTGTTGCTAAGTCTGATTTCTCAGCTCTGTGAAAATACCTTTCAGAGTACACATATGCTGCACAGAACCAAATGACACTGTTCTTACTGGATTATATCTTGAGAAGAAAAGTTAATTTAGTTCAATCTTTAAATCCCCATTAAAGCCTTGACTTTGAGGTCGGGGTAGTAAATTTTAGTTAGATGTGTGCAACATGGTTTACATTTTTGTTTTTTTTTTAAAGAGAGCTTGTGGTTTTATCTAATTTTAAATCCAGAGTCTAAATCAATTTAGTTTTCACTGTGGGACGATAGAGAATCTCGTCTGTACAGTGTTAGAGATTAGGGTCTCAAAGGTAAATATCTGAGTAGCTTCTGCTGAGTCCAGTTCAAGGCAGGTGACTACCTGTTGTTGAGGACACAGATGTAAGTACCACTCTCATTCCTTTCTGTGGGCAAAGCCAGGAGATCTGCTTGGGGTCATGTCTAGCCTTTTATCCATGTCTGCTCAGACTGCTTAAGGAAGGATTTATGGATACCATTTTTATAATCACAGCAAAAGTGGGGGCCTTTTCTTACCTTCCCCCTCTATGGGAAGAAAGGCTGAATTCGACATCTCTGTCCAAGTGGAAACAGGGCTCCTACATTTGGATGTGGCTTACCACAACTCACTGCTGAAGAGAATTACTCATCTGCTGCAAGGTGTCGATGAGGCCAGTCTTGATTTGTGCATCAAGATTCAGCCTGCTGAAAACTTACTGTGATACAGAAATTGACACTAGTATGGCCCATTTCCAACTAGAATAGCACTCTGATTTGCATGTTATCCAAGCACGTAGCTGGATGATATTGAGTTTTAGTATTAAAGAGATAATGAATTGTTATGGAGATAAATTAATTTCATGCAGACCAGCAGCTGGACACTAACACAAGCTAGATTTGAGTCAGTCACTTACCAATCCTCCACAATGTTCCCTTTTGCTCTGATTCAAGTGCAACAAAGACAGGTAAGCACAGTGCAGCAGCCAGAGAGAAATTTGGGAACACCACAGCCCAGGGAGGCAATGCTTCTACCCACACTGTGAGCAGTGGCAGCATTCAAACACACATATCCTGTATAGAAAGATGATTACCCCAAATGAATGCATGTTCATAAAACATGTTACTTTCTTCACTCAGTTTCCTGATAAGAGAAAGCAGACAGCTCTCTCTGTCTCACATGGAACAGCCCAAAGAATGAGGTGTTATTTAAAGGGCAAATGCCATTGCTTTTTTTTTTTTCCCCCCTCCCCTTATTGAGCTTCTGGAGTTTTCCTACAATCATTCAGATGAAACTTGTACCAACAGATGAGTCACAGGAGAGCTCTGGAATAAGCAGCACTTATTGTGCCTGCAACTCCTTTCTTCGCTCTTAGCAAATGTGATTCGGATCATTTCTGGGGTGGATGTGGCAGAATTTTGCTTTCAGGCTGTCAGAAAGCAGACTCCTGCTGTCATTTCCAAGGAACTGTTTTTCTCATGGCAGTGTTTCTTTTCCATTAGGTGTAGGGCTTTTCCTCCTTTCCAACTCTCAGGTGTGGAGCAAGAGGTTCCCTCGCTGTTTTCTGGCCATCCCTTCTCAGTATCCTCCCATGATATGTAGTAACACAGCAGCTGAGCATGTCTCGTGCTCTCTGCCCGCACAGACACACTACTTTTGCTCTGTAATTTTCAGGGAAGTGGATATTTTCCCTTTCTCAACTCTTTCTCTGCCATGTAAGTCATTCCCCATCCCACAAACAAATCAAAAACATCATGGTTTGAAAGAAACCGGGTTGGAACAACAGGAAAAACAAACAAATAACACTCCATCTGCTCCCAAATCTCCTTGATTTTGAGCTTAGTTCTCTCCTTGGGCAATTTCCTTACCTACTTTGAGTTCCTTGTAGTGACATCTGTGAGCTGCATTTCCTGAATGCCAACAGAATTGTAGCATCTTCTTAAAACTGAGGTAAAATCAGAAGAAAGGTGAGGTGAAGCAGGCTGTGACAATGATGGCCTGACAGGGTCTCATCAGGTAGCTCACCTTCCTCGTTGCCCTCTCTCACTGCAGCCTTTGTCCTCTCAGAATTTACTTCCTTTTTTTCCATATCTGTATCTAATCTCTATCAGATCTCTGCCTATGTCCCTTCTTAATAATTTCATGTGTAGTCCCTCTTCATTGTTTGTCTCTCTTTTTCTCCCCCCCCCCACCCTACTCTACTCCATCTAACCCTGCAAATGACAGGTCTGTTCAACTTTTGGTTCAAAACCAGGTTTTTATTTTAGTTTTGTTTTTTTTTTCTCCTGAGCAAATGGTACTTATGAAAACATTTGTCTGTCTATCTGTTGTTCAGTTATCCTCAGTCCTGCCCCACTGGGCCCAAACTTCTGGTCATGTGAGCTGATTTCATCCAAACTTATCAGAAAGGTAAAAATACAAACAAACAAACCCTAAAATTTTGTGAAAATAGTTGGTCAGGTAGAGGAGACAGAATGTTCATGCCCCATCAGGGGAGAAGCTGATGTGGAGTCATGTTGCTTAAACATCAGAGCATCCAGAGAAGAGAACAGTCTTGAGATCCAGAATTACAGGAAACCAAGTTTCATCATCTCTGCTGCTCATAGAGCTGGGCATTTAATTTCTCTCTCCTGAGAGAAACATTGAACTGTTATTCTTTATTCCCAGTGTGTCATTGTTGTATTCAAACTTTTTTTTTTTTTTTTTTAAATTGCATTACACTGTCAGTTATGATTCACTTAGATTTTGTTGATGCTGGTTATTTCATAGAAGAATTCTGACTATGACCTTTACAATGTAGAATCTGTCACCTGAGTTTTCTTTGCTGTCTATTTTTATGTCTGTTCATGTACCAAAGGGGAAATAATGGCTGTGGTCGTAAGTGGGAAAATAACTACTAATGGATTAGGTTGTATCAAATGGATTGTGAGACTGAGATAACCAGCCATTAAAAGTCTGAGGTTTGCAACTGTAACCACAATAAACCTTCTGAAATTTATTAGTGGTAGAACTGAAAAAGTCATAACCCAAAAAGGAAGGTAAGTGTTAGATAGACTCATATTGACTATGGAATAATGGTCCCATTCTTTTTTACTTGTTTCCTCTCTCAGCTAAGAGATAAACCTTTAACATTGCATCCTTTTCAAGACATCATTCAAAGAGAAAAATAACTGATTTTGTCAACATAATGTTTATTTCCACTGAGAGCTGTATCAAAAGATATGAAGTAGAATCTTGTTTCTAGAAAAAACAGATTACTACATACTGGCTACCAGTGTCTTTCCAAATGGCAGAACATGTTAAAGAGTAAGACTTTTTTCATTCCTTTACAAGTAAGTGAACTAAGCTATGAATTTATGTGCTTCCTTTAACAATGTCCCTATCTTGTACTTTGGAAAAAAGTGGCAGGAAAGCTGTACTATATCAGAGTTACGGGGACACATCTCTCTGGTTCTCACTGGACGAACTTGCGGCCTGCATGATCTCAAATTTAGTAGGACCAGTAACATTCAGTATCTACAATTTTCATAAAGTTTTGTGGCTTAAATTGCCATAGTAATTACTCCCTTCTGTCTCAAGATATTAATGGTAAGTTTGCAATACTTCGCCCGTGGAAATGGTTCAGCAAGAGGAAGATGATGACTCCTCCTGCACAGCAACTTACTAATAAGCTGGGTTTATCTTTTACTCAGATATTTGACTTCTCTCATGTAGTATTTTTGAAGGCAAGCTTTTTTAGCAAACCTGAAGAGATCAAAAAGAGGTGGGAAACAGGCAGTATGTTAGTGGAAGAAAAGGTAAATAACATGGTCAAAGCTGGTAAGAAAAAATAGATGGAATAGTCTCACTGCCTTTTGAAATTTTATTTATTTTGCTGAAAGCTTGTTTTGGAGAAAAGACATGAGACCATGTAGAAACATGCCATTGACGGTTGTCTTCACCTGTGACTTCTATGTCCATTGAACCAAACTATTCAAAATTCAGTTGTCAGAGGGGAAAAAAAAAAAAAGAGAGGGAAGTGGGAGAATTTTCAAGTTTCAAAAATGTTCCTGTTGATTGCAAAGTAAAATTGAAATCTTGAAAGTGTTTGTCATTAGAAATCTTCAGAGCACACAGATCAGGTGAAAGTATAAGATGTTTTTGCTTAAATTTCAGTTTTTAGCAAGTCGAGGTTTTGGTGGGAACCATTAACTGAAAAATTACTAACCTCATCTACAAAGAAGTCTTCTGTGGCTTTGATTGCAATTAGGAAGACCATTCTCTGAAACAGGCAAGTTATGCTCCCCGTTCCTCCTTTCATCTTAATCAGAGTGGTTACTGCATGCTTAGAGCTTCAAACAGCAACTGCTGTCAGTTTTAGGAAAATATGACTGAATTAACTGCATAAATTATCAAGATGTTATAAAAATGTCAATAGTAAAGTTTTAAAGAACACTTTGACAAATGGCCTCTCTATTACGAGCGAAGTCTAATGTGTTATTGAATACATGTTAAACTACTTGGTGACAAGGTAATCAGAAGTTATGGATTACCTAGGACTCTGCATGGCCAGATGTTTCCCTCTTAGATAACCCTTGATGGTTTCATTGTTAACTGATAATTGTCAGCTCTGCAGTAATATATCCATCTATTTATTGGTTATTTTACATGATCATGAGCAAGTCCCAATGCCCCAGTGATGCCTGAAGGTGGAACCAAAAGGCAGACACATTCTTTCTGTGTTCTGCTTGGGGTAAAAAAAAAAATAAAAAAAAAAAAATAAAAAAGAAAGAGAAAAAGAAAAAGAAAGAAAAAGCAAAAAGATCTCTAGACAGGATCATGCAATATTGTAATGGTCACCGTCAAAGTGGAACCACTGCATGTGTCATTTTGTCAGTGTGCACTGTCTGAAATTTGTCTAGCTCTGGAGTTAAAATAAATCCACCAGCAAAAAAAACCCCTTTCTGGCTGTTGGTAGCCTGGAGGATATTTCATCTCAACTTTAGCAATGAAATCAAGCTGATATAAAAGTTTACCAACTATTGTGCATGCTTACTATAGCTATTGTATATTAAAAGGCTTGCCTCTGCTCAGTGATTTTGGAAGAAGTATAAATGTGTTTAAATCTATATAACTACTTTATTGATGTATTAGTTAATATCATCTGTAAGTATATTAACACCTTTATATTGATGTAATTGTGTCTACTTGAGCAGGCTCCAGTAATTTTGTTAAATCAGTTTTGCTATCAAGGTAGCTTAATGAAGGGGGGAAAGTAAATGCTAAGATACAGAGAAATGCAGGTAATTTTTGTCTCTATTTTGAAACTTGGTGGCTTTTCCAATCAAGAGCAGATTTCTGGGAACAGAATAGGTATTCTTACAAAAACGGCAGTAAATAAAGTGTCATTTCTATTGATAATGATGCTATTTGCTCTAATTAACCCCTTACTGTTGGAAGAGCTGTTTCAGAACTTGCCAGTCCTGTTTCCATCAGCCTTACGTTGCTCTGCAGCAAAGACATTAACTGAGTCATATGAAGTTAAAAATTAAGGAGCTTGGGGATCGTTCATTCAAAATGTTGTATGAGCTTTTATCAGTAGCAGCATTCTTTGTTGAGATGTACTTGCAGTACATGACAGAGATGATTTTCCCATTGGAAACAAGGAATCCTTAAATTCTTTTTTATTCTGCCCCTGATAGAATATAATGTAGTCTAGGTTTTGCGTGGGCTACATTTTCACCCCCTGGGAGCTCCCAGATCTGCAAAAAAGAAAAAAGTATGACACTAATTGAATTTTCTTGTTTCCTTTCAAGTTTCAGCATCGTGACTCTGCTTGGGCATCTGGATGTGATTGTTTGTTCTCACTCCTGCCAGGGGACCGACTCCCACAGGCCATTCCTCCCCTCACCTCCTTCCTCTTCTCCTCCTTCCCAGAAGTCACTTTTCTTGAGACATGGGAAAGCCATCAGCATGTTCTGCTGCTCTGAGGGCCATTTTCTGGCTGTCTTTGCTCTCAGAGGTGGGTGACATCTGCTTTTTTTCACAGTCTGGCCAGAAAGCAGCAGGCAGAACTGACACCTTCCAGCCAAGTCCTTGGCACCTCCCAGAAAGGCAGGAGCAAAGATGTCCCCATGCTGTGTAGGTAACACACACGTGTGGCCATGGAGGAGAAAGGACGGATGGAAGGTGGTGGATGGCGAAGCAGCTGAGGCAGAGCTGAGGGCCACCCACAACCAGCCCACTCAGCTGAGATGCGACATTAAAAGGCTGTAAAATCTTGTACTGTTGGTGAACATTGGCAACAAAGGGGAAAGGCATCCAGCTACCTGGTAAAGGCATTTTTTTTTTCTGCCTTTAATAAAAATATTCCTTGTTAAGACATTTGTTTCCCATTTGCCAGTGGGGACAGCTGCACACTGAGTCATTTGCACTGCTCATTTCATGAGGATGATTTTCCCTGGTTTCTGGGTGAGGAATTGAATGGTACTCTAGCAGTGATTTACCCTTAAATGTGAATCCACCTATTCCTGATTCCACTCAGGTCCCGGTAGAAGAGTTAGAAACTGGCTCATACAAAAGTCAGTCTGGCCTGCAGTGTTTATTCAGTACCTATTTAAGAGGTGATGGTTACTATCGACTGCCAAACTCACCCAGATTCAAAGTGACAACAGGAAGGAAAAAGTCTCTGTGTGCTACTACCAAACTGGGGATGCCAGTCTGTGCTGGGAGAAGGTGTCTGAGAGACAACCAGACCCAGCACTTTGGAAGGCAAACTTCCTTGTCTGCCTAGTCCTGTTTTACCTGTGGAAAGGCTTTCAATGTGACAACTGCAAAGAGAATGTTAATGTCTTTACACAGTATGACAAAGATGTAAATCACAGATATTTTTTTTTTAATTAAATAAACAGAAGGTTGTTGAATTTCTGTTAGAGCTTCTAAACCTGCTTAGAATTTCAAAACCAGTTTTAGATTGAAGAAAATAAATCCAACAGTGAAGGAAAATATTAAAATCCTCCCCTACCCCCCCAAATAAAAGGAAGAAGGAAAAATGGGATATGTCACTTTAATATTAAAGTTAAAACACTTTGATTTTGAGGAGAACTTTGGAGAAGAGAAAAGGATGGGGGTGACAAATCTTTAAAGAAGGGAAAATGGAGTGCTATTTTAAAAACTCTTCTGTTCTTTTCAGATTGTAGTATTTTACTGAGCCTTACAGATGACAAAGCAGCTGCTTCCCTTGTGTTTGACTGAATGCTTTCTCCACACACCACTGAGTTAGAGATTTTTTCTTTCTGTGTCACATTGATCTTCTCTTGTTGCGCTGCCTCTAACATGCCATTAGGTGCCTCTGGCTGCCAATAGGGAGGGAGAAGATCAGGTTCTCGTGGGTAAACTGCCATTAGGCTCTTCCTGAAATGACTTATAATATTATGGTCTGTATCTGCACTCTGAAGATATTTTGAGGGGTAGAATCACCTTATTATTGTTTTTACTATTTTCACTGAAGGAGTTTCTAGGGGACCTTGTTCAGACCTGTTCTACAGATGTTGCACAAATGGATATTAGAAGGCAACACCTGCCTCCTAGGGCTTGCCTTTGAGCAGATGAGACAGAAAAAAAGCAATTATTATCCTCAGTTTGCAGCAGGAACCTAAAGCTTTCCAGTGCTGCACAGAAATATCTGGACAAGCTCTGAATAGAAGTAATATAGGCAAAGGAGAATGATACTACATCCAGACTAAAATAGCCACCTTCTTCCAAGCTCTAAGGCAAAGTGACCTGTTAAAGCAGTTACACAAGATACCCACAGTGACTAAAACTTGCAAACAGAGTTAAACAGTTGTATTAGGCAGACTAGCATCTCTTGTTGATACTGAAGATGTTAGTTGCTGCTGCCAGTTACCCCAGAAAGTCAGGATTACCCACTCACTGGTTTTCAGGGACACTCCAACAAAGTTCATGCTGCCCAATGTGCTGCAAAGTAACTTGTTAAAACATGTGCAAAATAGCCTTATTGTCCTCCCTTGGCATTTTCTCTTAAAATAACTCTCTGTGCCTGTAATTTCTGCCAAGATGTGGCGACGATGAGGCCACTGGTGTGCGGATGCTGTTGTCTATCGCACCAATCAATACTGTCTGATGGGTTCTTATCTGCCTGTGATGGTCTCTTGTCTCTTCACAAAGGCTGTGGGTGGCTAGGGCAGCATTTCCAATCTGTAGAGCACTTCACACAGTGGATATGTGGTAAATGTTGGCTTTCTAGGTCCTGGAATAATACATTACATATATTAATAAAAAATTATAATAAGCAACAAGAAATCTTTCTCCAACTGCACTCTATGCTTGCATGCTCATATAGCCTCCCACTGCCCCCCGCTTTCTGCTACCCCCAAACACACTCAATACAGCTTGCCATATGTGGGAGCAATTAGCAGCTGTTGATATTAAGGATGCCTGTAGCATAATGCTTGACTCATTGAATTTCTATGGGGAAACAGGAACCTCCAGCGGTCATTTAGAGTCCAGTCATGTTCTAACAGACTTCAGCAAGAACAGCATTAGGTCCTTAATTTATATCTGGCTTTAAAATTTTCCTTGAAGTCCTAAATTATACATTCATAACCAATTTCTCATACAACACATAGCGGCTAGAACTGCACTGCTTCAAAGGTTTATTTTGCAGTTATTTACCTTTGCCAAGGGCTTTGAGATCCCGAAAGAAAAAATCCATGTGAAAATGAAAACTAATACCTATTTTTAGTGAAAAGCATCCGTGCTCTAACTTTTTAAGGAAACATTGCAATTCATGTAATGTCTGAACTTGGCTTAGAAATGTCATCTAAGTGCTAAGTGAATAGATCTTCTATTCTTTTTAAAGAAAAAGACAGCCCCCAGTTAGAGGGAAGGCTGAATCATAATTTCTTATCTGTTTTAAATTGTTTCTAGAAGTTAGAGTCTGAAGTTAGGCATTTCGATGCTCTACTTTGACCAGTCAGCAATCATACGAAACAGGGATGGAAGGGACCTCAGGAGGACTCTGTCTCCTTCAGAGCCAGGTCAGCTCTAGTTAAACTGTTTCACCCCTCAGCTTCCTTCAGGCTGCAGTCCCACAGTACAGAGGCATAGAAGGCTGACAAAGTTTTATATCTCTTTGTAATTCCTATTTATATTAAAGACCCTGACTGAAT
Organism: Columba livia; assembly: GCF_036013475.1. Taxonomy (NCBI): domain Eukaryota; kingdom Metazoa; phylum Chordata; class Aves; order Columbiformes; family Columbidae; genus Columba; species Columba livia. The sequence continues at coordinate 34,605,818 of NC_088604.1, read as the reverse complement.
CTGGTGTGGAACTGGAGCTGCTGTATACTGCTGATAGTGGAAGGATTGCAGTACCCAACATGACTTTTCCCTTTCCTTCAGGGAAGTGACAATTACTGTCTGAGAGCTCAGAGGCTAAATTTTCAGAGTGCTACCCAGAGTTGCAACACATTAATCTGGACAAGCACAGCACAATTAACCTTTCTGTGGTTGGGTTTGCAAAGGGGTTTAGGGTACACCTCTGAATATGACTTGGGGGATCACAAGTCCTCCACCAAAGCTTTTAATTTTTATTGTCTACTGGGTGAGGTAAATTATTATGTTCATTTGATTACCAAATACTGTGCGAGCGTGTTTATATTTGTACTCCTGGGTGGTTACTGTCAACGTAACTACTGCAGACTGCTCAGAACTTTGAGTGGTCCCAATCTGCCAGACTGGGAATCAAATATGCTTATCCATCCTCCTTGGCATGGGGACTGACTTTATACTTCCTCCTATATGCTACCTACCCCAGGGTGGGCTGGTCTGGGGCCCAAGGTGGTGTCCTGTGTTGCCACGTGTGTGGGAAACAAGAGAGCAAAGCTCATTGTGGAACTAGACAGCTGTGGTGAGGGAGCGATAATGTTCCTGGGGACCCTAGTGGAGAGGTTCAGCTGGAGGTGCATGTTCAGGGGGCTGGAAAGGCAAAGGGAGAGGAAGCAGAAAGAGAATATCTTGTCTGATGGTGGATAGACAAGGTGACTACTCTGCCTATGCCCTTGTAGGTAGGACTAGCTTGCTTCATTTATCCCCACCTCCTGCTCAGAGGGGAGTGTTAAGCACTCGCATGAAGCCCACAGGCTCATCCTTTTTGCTGACATCTCCCCTTCTTCCACTCATGGCAAATCTGTTCTGCTTCTGCTGTGCAACCAAATTCTGCTCATGCTGGAGAGACCACCTGGACTGAGGACATGTGTAAGAGCTTTCACCTAAATGAGGTGGTGCTTATCTGAAGCGGAATAAAGAAAAGAGAATTAAATCTAAGAGGAGATAACAAATGAAAGTAAAAAAAAAAAAAAAAAAAAGGTAGCAAACTGTGATTAATATGGGAAAATAGGTAATAAAAAGACAAAAGTTAAAATATGAGTAATTAAAAAAGACCATAGGCAACACAGTCAACATTAGTTATGCTGCAGCTGGCTTGTGCTCAGCAGAGATGAAACAGATGAACTGTGATTGCTGGTCTCTGAGTACTTTCTCTCAAGGATTACTTTTAAAGATTATTTCTTATCTTTATTTCTTTAATGAGGACTGCAAAACCCAGCTGGGGATTTACCAGCCATTTCCCTTGATTTTTGTTGTTTCTCTTGTCTTTTTTTCTCTATGACATTGTGATAATTATCATCTTTGCCTCTCCTTAAATGGGTCATTTGCAGGAAAATTACAATATGTGCCTGTCTGAGGTACGAGCTAATTGAACACTCAGAAGACCATCAATGATGCTCTCCTGGAAGGCAGACTATGTGCCAAAGAAAGCAAAGTATGTATTGGTGAGACTCACAGGGCAGGTGAAGACGTATTCCAAATTAGAGACTAGTGTCAACAAGAGGTGATGTTCTTTTAAGTACATATGTAGCTCTCATCTGCTTTTAAAGTACAAAAATTCCTATGTAGTCCTATCAGAAATTTAGGTTTCAATTCTGCAAATGTGGGATTGAGCTTCCATCATAATAGATGCTGCATGAACACTGGAAATATGCCTTCTTATAGGTGGTCTTTTCCTAAATTACATGCATGTTGGAAACAGGCCACTGTGGAAAGAGCAACTCTGTACATTTGTAAGCAGTATACACCTCGCTTGCAGATGGGAAGAAAGCTCTGAGAATCAGCCTTTCTGTACTGTAAGGCAAATATTATCAGTCTTCTTCAAGACTCACCTGGAAAGGTACTGAGACAAACTGACTATATTTTTGTCCTGGGAAGATTTCCTGACAGTGTCCATGGAACTCATTGTAAAATGTAGAGGCCCCATGTGAAAATTTCTTTGGACTGTTACAGGAGTCCTATAGCATTATCAAAGCCCCTGCCATATTTTTTTTAAGTTATTGACTTTAAAATTTAGTTTCTGTATATTAATGGCCTATGTGGAATTGATGGAAATCAATATGGTATTATTGTGTACAAGGACATACAAAATTATGACTTTCTCCATGATTAGGAGAGATGTATCTCTTTTCAGTCTCTGTTTTGTCTTTTTACTTTCTGCACAGTCCAATGGTAACATAAATAATATTAAAACAATGCAATGACTCACATTTATCCATGTTTCTGGTTAGTTAAATTATTAATAAATGCTTGGTACAAGACTGATTTCAGCTAACTTTATCAGTCAGCAGTGCATACATTTATATCTGATTTAGATTTTTAGGGCTCACTTTATAGTCAGTATGGGAAAACAACCCCAAGGAATGATGCCCATCATTGAGTTTTAGGTACATTTCTAAAAGCAGATGAATTGTGACTTCAAAAACTCATCTTTCTCCACCTGGCTCCAATGCAAATGTCTTAATTTGGAGAGATGAATCTTACCCTTTATTCAGTTTGTGTAATTTCTGTGTGTACCTGGATCATTAGTTAAGGTCATGTTTAGCCTGAGGTAGCTGAGAGCACCATTCTCCTCTGGCTTGAGGTGCTGCAGAGAGCCATCTCCATTCATGAGCACCAGACGGCTGCTAAAATAACCACTGTTTTTTATGAGTGTCCTTGGTTGCTTTTTGTTGAGGCATCTAAATCTGTTTATGCTGGGTTAAATGCCTATCAGACTCAGTCTTTCCAAAAACATAGTAGAAGGATGCATAATGTCGTTTCTCCGGTTTCCCTCACATGGGAAAAGGGTTGGAGAAGCTTGGACAATTCCTGCTAAGCAGGAGCCAGAGCAGGACCTTAGCACCAAGTGGACTAGAGTTAGATAGGAGGGAGCCTCATGGTTGCAAATGTGTCCAGGGTTAAGCAATAGCTGGGACAGGACTTTTTTTTCTTAAGTAATGGTTTGGTTAGAGGTCTGTTAGTTCTGCCTCCGCCTCATGCCAGTGGCTCAAGTCCATTACTGGATGTAACTGTTAGTAATATTTGCAACACAGGGATTTATAGACACATTTATTCTGTAGGAATCTAATCACTGCATTGCTTTCGTAAATGTAGCTGTATCAGAAGCAAACAGTGCATGAATTATATGTCTCGGCAGGATTGATCATGCCCTTAGGAACTAACAACAGCACCCAGAGAACAATTACATTCTCCTGCTCCCAATAATGAAGTACTATTTAGAAACAGAAAGTCATTATGTAAAACTTTGAGAAATGATACAATTACATTACATTACACATGATTTTGTCACAGGCTTTGCTTATTACATAAAATTTAAATGTCTTTTGAGAGAGAATTCTGTAGTGTTGGTTTCCTGCTCCTGTGTTCCAAGACATTTTGCCTTTCTGTTAAATAATGAAGGAGAACTGTTTAGGGTTGGAAATACCATATATTCTGAAAATTCAAAAAACTTGCTTATAAAAAGAAGTAGTGGCTGAAAACAAGCAGTTAGCATTCTAATTATCTGTTCATTTAATATTAAATAACCTGTTAATTTATCAGTATCTATTTCATATTTTAGTTTGCCAGTGTAACTCAAAGAACTGAACACAGGCATTGTACTTTTGAGGTTATCCATCCTGTATAGTCAGTCTGATTTCTTGGTAATTGTTTACAGATTTACATTTAAGCCTTTTTTTCTTTCTTTTGCATAATAGCTCATCTTTGTTTTGCACACTGGTTTCAACTCATGTGTGACAAAAGCTATGTGATGGGAAGAAAAATGAGTTGTGTTAATCTAGTTTGTGCAGTGTTCCGTATTCCCAGGGCAATGCTCTGGTGAGTAGCCAAAATGTGGGGCTGGGTGAGGTGTGACCCTCTGCATGGAGGCAGAACTGGGCAGCAGGTAACATCATGAATGGCCAGGATGCTCTTTCACACTCTTCCTACTTTATCTATCTAAAGTGAGGCTTGTGGAGATGCTAACATGGCATTTCCAAAAAATTCAATGACATTCCTAAATCTTAAGGACTTTTGCCTGAGGCTGGAACTGAAGCAAACAGGGGTTAGTGCCTGAGCAATCTGGCATTGTCTGTGTGCATCTCATTGCTTCCACAAGCAGTTCTTGGTTAAACAAGCTTTTCCTTGAAGCAGAGATGTTAGGCATATTTAATATCAATCCTTCTATACTTTAAAGGCCTTTTATTTAACCAGGATTCTGTCACAGAGTGAAAAGTTATCAATTCTGGTTCTTAAAGAAGCCCCCAGCATCCCACAGAAAATGTGGGGTTAATTGTATATAAACCAGTTGAAGAGGCTCTGTCCCATGGAAAACAAAGTAAGGAACAGTTTTAAGTGCATCAGCAGTCTGTTATTTAAAGGCAGTTGCTTCCCACACTTCCATTTCTGTCTCAGTAATTGATTGTGAATGGTTTCAGCAAATGTGTTGCATCAAGAACTCACTAACATTAGTGGCTTGAACTGAGGTTGATTTTTTCCCCATAGTCTCCAAGTATTTTCTCATGCACTGTGCTTTATGCTGCTTTTTAAAATCAGTTCTGTGGCAGCCACATTATGCTAACAGTGTGTGTGTGTATTTGCACACTGGGAGAATGGGACTCCATAGAAAAACCTGGGAGAAGCCTAGCACTCCACAGGGAGCTGACGAGACCCGGTTAATCACTTATGAGTTTAAGTTGTTGTACTTAAGTCTTACAGCACAAAAGCACCGAAGTAGTTCCCACAGACTTTCCAGTGCTGTGGACATCCTCCTGAAGTAATTAATTATAATTTTGGTTTGACTGGAATTAAGAGTCTTGAGATGTCATTAGTGTTCAGCTCATGTATCATGCAAGACAAAATTCTGTTTCCTTTTAGACAATTTCATATTATGAGTTTCTTTTCAGTATTAGTCTTTTTTATAACAGAAGCTGTCAAAAGCTTAAAGAGACAATTCCTTTTATTTGAAGGCAGGTAGTTTTATAAGTATAGAGGTATGAGGGCAAGAAGTCCACATCTCTTTATATTTATCTTGCACATGATGATGTAAAAGGATCCTCTTCTTTCCAGGTGCTTTGTCACAGCATTACCCATGGTAGGGGCTGACTTGTAAATGGCAGATGGTGATGCTGGATGGGCTGAGGAGGTAACTGCCCGTTGTCATGTGCTCCAGCTTTCCCTCAGCAATTGTCATCCTGCTGTCATATCATTCATGAACATGTTCCTTTCCTCAGTCTCCAGCCTCCTAGGTTAGTTGACTTTGCTTTTTCTTCTTACACTGGTTTGTTCAGCACCTGAGTGATACTGAAATCATCTTTTCCATGTCAGCCATCCCAGTTTGGGTGTCTGCTGTGTGGGAGTGAGCCATGTGGCTACTAGGTAGATGTGTGTGAGGATGGCGTAGATCTCCTCCTCTGTCTACTGGAAAGGTTTTGTGGTCCCTGACTCAACCAAGAGCTGCCTGGGATGCAGGAAGCTTGCTCCTGTGAAATACTCAAGTTTTTCCATGTGAAAATGGCTCAGATCTAGGGGAATATGAAGGTTTTTAGTACAAGTGGCTAAAAACGTTTTGCAAGAACCCTCTGTGTAGGCTTCCTAGTGCCAGCACTATCTCCTGTGGGTACTGGAGATCACTTTGAGCCTGTAGTTAGCTAGCAAGAACCATTGTTGCACAATGCTTTGTGTATTTATCCAGTGTGTTTTCTTTTTAAATATGTTTTGTTTACAGAACAGGATTAAGTCCTGATGCAAATCATACTGAATAAGGAAGTAGTAGCCCTCTGTTTGCAAACTTCCTCCCATAATGAGAATAAGTGCTACTATGTGTGAAAGAGTGACAGCTCTCTTCATTGTCTTCCTTCTTTGTCATCTTGCCCTTTGTATGTCCTAGAAACTGATTACCGACTTTCTAGTCACTAGCATTGCTGAGAGCTCTGAAAAAGTGTTAAAATTTTAAATAGGTGGAAGCCTCCACAGGTTGGTAATGAAAAGAGCACAGTTGCATTTTGACGGTATTTCTGCTTTATTTCAATATATTCTAATGAATAAAATGCCTTATGCCCTACTAGAGTCTATCCAAGCTAATAAACTGTTGTTGAAAATATTGAATTGCAGAAGCCTGTCATTAGAATCTCACATAAGCTGCATTTTGATGTGGCAGTCAAACCAAACTGAACTCCACTACGCACAGGCAACATAAAAGCTCAGTGACTGCCGTCTTACTAGTCAAGTGGTGACCTGGCATCAAACTCAGTGCTATAGAGCTACCAGAAGGTGAAAACCTTCTGCCCTTACAATGCCCTTACCTTTAAGCAGTACCCCCCTGTCCAGTAGATATGGTTAAATCTTGTTTTCCATTTAGGTTGTAGAAGAAAGGCTGTCAGAAACTATGGATGCTAAAAAGACCATTCGGTTACGTTTTGGTTATTATTATTATTTTTTTTTAAAGGTATGAACATGTAGCTAGTGACGGAGGAAGCCAACTAAATGTCCTCTTTTTATAAGCTTTGAAGTTTTGTGTGCCTCAGCAGGAGCTCCTGAAGTCTCTGAATTTGTTTTTCATCCAACCCTTTCTGACATCCTTAGGGACAGAGATGAGAGCTCAGCATACACCCATGTTTCTAAGATACTGTCTCTCTCTGTCCTTATCTTTGTTGCTGAATTTCTGAGTGCCATTGTACATTAGAAAATCCTCAGGTCCAGCACTGCTGGTGAAGAACTGTAATATTTGGAGCAGCTCTGGGTGCCGGACATCCCTGAAACTCAGGAAGACATTTCAGTCCTTCAGCTGCTAAATGATGCCTGCTCTCCTCTGTGCCTGCTAAGAAGTGTGAGATGACTTTTGCTTTCTTTCATGTTATCCAATCAAATGTCTATGTAGTTCCAGCTTCTCACTTATTTTTTCCTGAAAAGCTGCACTGCGTTTCAAATTTGCCAACTCTATTATAAGGAACAATAGTTTTCACATTATGCAGTGGTTTGCTTTTCAGTCAGAGCCTTAGCTCTTGGAAACAAGTTATTACAGGAGATGATTCCCTTACTTTGGAAAGAAAAAACACCCACAAAGAGTTACTAGTTTTAGTGGCTGCAGTGCAAAACTTGAAGTCATGACTCAAATTTACTCTGAAGGCAAATTAGAAGGTATGTAAAAGTAAATTAACATTTATTGTTTTTAAAACCCAAATTCTAATACACTCCCTGTGAATTGTGGCCCTCATTTTAACCCACTCATCTGTCTATCCTTCCTGGGGAAGCGCAATGTGTCTGGAGCAACCCTGTGGTTTCATTTTGTGTTACTGAAGCTCCAGATTCAAGAAAAAAAGAAAAACAAACTGGGCAGATTTAAAAGATTCTTGAAGCTTCTCATGGGGATATCTGCTCTTGTAGAAAAGATTGAGAAAACTCGAATAAAAATGATGTGGAACATCTGAAGGAATCTCCATAATGAAAGGTTTTAAGACCAAGTTTGACAAATGTCTTTAACGAAAGACGGGACAGTGAAGCATTTTGGCAGGGCATGGACTAAATGACCTTTTAAAATATTTTTCAGTTCTATCTTTAAAATGTGTCTCAGTTCTATCTTTATTTTCTGCTCTTGGAATTGGTGAATGTGGTGTGAGTGACCCTCTAATTTTTTTCTCTCTGAAGGTAATATTAGATCACAGGCAATAATAAAATTTAAATATATTATGTCTATGCTATTACTTTTATCGACTAATCATGTAAGTCATTAAAGAAGCAGAACTGGTTTTGATGATGAGCTGTTTACCATAAAGCCATCTTGATGGTCATTACTTCTGCTTCTGGTTTTAGATTTTTTAATTCCTTCCTAAATGATCCCATCTTTTTGCTGAGCATTACATTATTCCTATATTTCTGGTTACTCTTTGGGATAATGGTGTACAAGTAGCGATTTTCCGATCTTCTATGAAGTCCTCCAGTGACCCAAATTACATCCAGTTTGTAACCACAGACAAGCTTCATGGCTGGTTCTCCAACATTTGTTTGGAGGCAACAGCTGTGGTCTAAGCAAACCTAGTGAAATGTGTAGGAATCTTGGGGTTAACTTTGGAACAAGAAGGTTGTGTACCTGGAAGATAGGGCTGTTTCTATGCACACAAATAGACCGCCATGTTCAGAAGTATCTTAAACTCTGTGGTAACATAGGAACTTAAAACATCAGTGAATTGTGTACTAATTTACCGGTCCAACAGAAAAGACAGCTCACAATTTTGTATTTCCTGTGGCATCTATTTTACAACAAGAGATAACGCTGATTCAAAAAACAGCAAATGAAAATATTTCTGTTTTATTTTATGAAGTAATGGCCTTGCAATTTAGGTGTGGAAATACCGGAGAAATAGTTTTCATTTTCTGTATCGCTGAAGGCGATGGCAATAGTGAAATAGCAGAGATCACTTATAACAGTCGTTTTGATTAAAATAGTGTTTACCTTGCTGCTCTTTCATCCACCATCGATCTTAAATGGATTAAAAACTATATCCTGTGGCAAGTATTTGTTATTAAAGAGATTTTACAAATATGCTTAGTGAGATGAGCAATTGTATTGTATCATGCCTTCTTTGACAGTAAAAATTATATGAGAATACACATATTTATTTATTACTTTCCTTTTACTAGTAAGCTGGTATTAAAGGGAAGAAAATGTAGTTTTTTCTGCCTTGTGCGAAGACTATGAGAAGCTTGTTTCTCAAGAGGAAGCATCCCAGTATTGTAACAAAGGATCTGTTTGAAAAAAAGAAACTTTCAAGATAGACCACTTTACAATCTGCAAATCTTCAAGTCTGTTTTCCTCATCTGAGGAGCTGAACTCAGGTATATTTTTATAGACATATTAATGCATTTTTGTAAGTGGGTGTATTTTGTGTGCTCTGAAAACCCACAAACATCCAGTGAACGTGAACTTTGTTTGCTCAGCTTGTGTGAAGACCGTGGAGAAATTGACCTGTGGGGTTTGAGTAGCTATACTAACCGTACAACTGCGAATGTAGGAATTGAGATTAGAAAAGAAACCATACAAAAATACTAGGATATCAATAAAAGGTAGGATTATTTGAAAAGATTTACATATGTATATTCTTGTCTTCTTTGTTTTAAATGGTGAAAAGACATAAACATTGAAAGATCTAAAAGTCATAAGTCAGAAGAGCAGATACGTGTTTGCAGCTGGTGTATAGAGAAAAATGGTGGCAAATATTGGATTTAGACATCACAAAGATAGCATCCCTTCTGCTCCCAGCAGGAATTTTGTGATTGATCTCCGTGCTAATAGGATCAAACAGAAAGACAAAAGGCATGTAGGAATGGATGAAAGCAAAGAGGTAAAAGGACCTGACTGGCAAAGTGCTGAAAGTGCTCTGGTACAAAGGGATGACAATCTTTAGAATTAGACCTTGCACTGGAAAATGCAACACCCCTGTTCAAAATATAAAAATGACTTGCAAAAGAGATTTATATGCATAAGTGTTCTACCTGCCTCATGAATATATTAGTAACTGGGATATGTAGATATGTATATGGCTATAGTTTGGTATTCTGTATAAAATAATTGTTTATCAGTAGCCTTTCTAGCAAATGAAAAAACATTTTTTTTTTTTCAATAACATAATCACACCAGACCTAATCCAGCAAAATCTGTCCCAGCCTTAATGTGAAACAAGCAGTTCCACTCATGAGATGTGTTTTATTTTATCCTTTGGTTGCACACAATAACATCATAAATGTTATTCAGCGTTATGAGAGCAATAGCACCAACAATAAAAGAAAATGCAATAGGATTTTTATTTAAATTTAGATTTGATTAATGGCCTTGTAAAATTTTACCAGAGGGGAACAGAAATCAGGTGGAAGCACTTGCAAAAAAACCCACCAAATATTGTTCAGCCTGTATCTTGAGAGAAGACTGAAGAAGGCACCAGTGGAAAGATTTTGAATAGGAAGTGACTTTGTTTGGGTGTGGTGCTTCCCAGTGTAGAAAACCACCTGTGGGCAGACTTTTTTCTGTCTTGGGTCTTAGAGGAAAACCCATGAGACAGGGATCTGAAAGACGTGGCAGTCCTTACCAGGGCTGAATAAGGGAATAATTGCTCTGTGGAGCCTGTCTTCCTCCATGTGTCCATCTTGCGTAACTTCAACCCCCCCAGACATCTGCTGCCAGCTTCAGTAGTTTCCAGGCTCTTTCTCTAGCTGATGTAGAAACAGACAGTGATTAATTTCATTTACTTTAGAAACTTTGGGATGACTATTAGGCTCTAAGGAACCCAACTGTCTCCATGGAAGAGGGAGCTTCCTAGCTTAGACTAAATGTCAGCCTTAAACTTTTAGCCTGCTAAAGTTAGTGTTTCTCAATATAATTTAATGTTATTCACTGTAGTGTTAATTTATGGCTCACAGTCACTTTTCCTTCTCACAGCATAGTTCCAAGTATAGTGTCACTGCCTGGCTCCCTCATTTGAGCCTCCAAATTTGGAAAAGGAAGAAGCCTTCATCATCCTGGAGCATAGAGACACCAGATGCCACATTTGACTGGAGGCTGTTTCCATGGGATTTGTTGTCTCATATTCACCATTTTCTCTAAATGAATATCAGCCTTTTTTTTTTTTTTCCAAAATTCTGGCAGCTCCCACCTATTTTGTCTCCATACCATTGCTTTGAAATCTAGGAGGAGAGGGTATGTGTACAGCATGATTTAATGAATGATCTGCTTTGGGAACCAGAGCCAGAGTGACAGACTTAGTGCAGAATGATGAGGACACTTGCAAGGCTGGATGCCTTAGTCTTGAGTAAAGAACAAGATAATGCAGCTACAGGTGCCTCTCTGCTTTCTTTGGAACTGGTTTGGGTTTCTCTGTGTGACGCTGCATTGTGTCATGAAAACGTATTGTAAGAGTTAATACGTGCCCAACAAACACATGTGCTCAGTGAAGAAAAGTTGAATAATTTTATGTAGAAAAGTTTCTTACAAGAGCTTAAGATCTAGTGTCAGAGAAATGGTTCACTGGCTGAAAAATTGTATCTAAAAAGTCACAGGATGTGTTTAGAAAGGGCTGTTCAAACTGTTACTGAATCAGGCACGATGCAATGATTATTTTTGAAAATATTCTGGCAAAATCCCCTGACATGTAACAGTTGATTTGCCATTCCTATTGCATGCACTCCAGTAATAGTTCTGAAAAAATATTCTGGCTTAATTAACAAAGTTCAATTTCTTTGGAATTCTACTTTTTCCTGTGTGGCAAGAGAGATGATGAACAGTGCTAAAATGCATGGGTGCAATTTACTAAGCCAAAGTTTCCTTCTTCATATTAGGGAAAGGAGTACTGTCTGTAGATTGGCCACAGACCCAAGGAAAGCACATGTGAAGACTGAAACTACTGGAGGCATTTACAACTACCCAACTTAGGAGTCATGCTCAGGTATGAGATTTAGGAGGATCATCTCCCAAAGCTCCACCTGTGGTTAGTGGAGAAATGAGCATCCTCTGAACATAATTCAGAGCTGGAGCCTAATTTAGGTTCTCTGAATCACCATCCAGAACTATCTGTAGAAAAAACTTAGCTTAAACATTAGCTTGTCTAGCCTTTAACCTTGGTGGCAAGCTGCAGGTTAGGAACTATGCCTATTTCCCTTCTGCCCTTTATGTCAGCATGCTTTCTCCATAGCTAGACTGTCTTCTAGATCTGCTGCTAATGCAGTTATCCTTGTCTTTGTCATTCATAATTCAGGTACTAAATTAATTTTCTAAACCTAAACCCAGATTTGCTGCTGTTGAAAAGTTTGATTTGAAAAACTCAGGAATCAGACGGGAGTGAGTTACTCGAACTAATTTCAGAGCTGCTGAATAAGAAATTATGTCAAAGCAGTAAGCTCAATGTGCAGAGTCTCTCAAGCATCTTTTTCTTATATAATGACAGGGGTGTGGAAGTTGGAGGCAGTCCTGTGTGCTTGTAAGCTTGTGCTGCTGCAAGCAGTACAAATACTCCATTTGTTCTGCTAAGCATAGGAATCATTATGCAGCTGAGTAGAAAAGTGCAAGGTAACTGGTTAACCAAACTCTTTTGTATTTAGAGATCCAGAGGACAGAGGAGTCTTCTAGTCTTTAAAAGGATATTTAATTTTTACTTATATTAAGGGAATCTTAGAGAACTTACATCTATTTTCCTTTCTACAGTGCAAAAATCCTTCCTGATCTGTCTGTGTACTTCAGTTCTTTTTGAAGCCTAAAATATTATACATATCTGTTTACTTTAATCTCCTTCCTCCACTTCTTCCTGCATCTTAACTCTTCAAAAACCAGTAGACAGAAGTTTGGAACTCATATATTGCTCCTTGCATAGCCACATATTATGGGTGCCAAAACTGTACGCACTGCATATTTTGTTTTACAAGTATTATCAGCATGTTCTGAACAACATTTGGGTATTATTATAGTGTAACAGTGTTCACAAGTTTAGATTAAAAGAGACTCCCAGAAGTTTCTGTGGCACTTCCAGAACTGAAATACGAATGAACATTTAAACTATATTGAACATGGAAATTTATGGACTGTTAGGCATGATCTCATTAAGGGAAGTCCAAAAAATGGTAAGCTGGATGAGAGATGAACCCCTCCTTTGAGAAGCCTAAATCTTCTTCAAAGTTACTTTTTCTTCTAAATTACACCTTCCAAGGACTCCCCAGATGCTGGTCTTCGTTAAATCTGCAATTGATTTGGATTGAAGTTGCTTATTATACGTGTTTCTGTAGATCTCAAGTAGAAGGATGAGAAGAATCTTGAACAGAGCTTTTAATTTTTATTCTTTTTTTCTCCTGTGTTGCTACTAAATTATTTATGCCATGTCCTTCTTCTGCGAGTTCTTCACTTTAAAATAAATGCTCTACTAGACATCAGTTTGTTTATTGTGAGACCTAGCATGTACCTCTCTGAGGTAAGAAAGAAAGAAAGTGATCTAAGGATAGAGAGCTGAAATGTTCAGAAGTGTTCATCATAATTAGATTTTACATCCATATCAGCCTTCTGAAAGCTTCTGTTTGACTGCTGCATAGCTTGGAGATGTTGAAAAGTCTGACATTTGAACAAGGGCAAATCTGTTTTAGTTTGATGTTTCCTCTGCTCTATCAGCTTGTGAACAGCAGAGTCCTATCTCTGGCCAAAGTCCCAAAAAGTCTGAGAAGACTCTCAAGATGAGTCGTGCTCTGCCATTCCTTTGCAGTGGACTCGGGAAGCTGATCCTCTTGGAAACGTTCCAGGAGGTGTTCGCAGTCACATCATGGGACATGGGATATTTCAATCCAGAGCAAGGATCCATGTTGTCCTCTGAAGGACTGGCCTGGGTGAGTGATGTGAAGTTTGCTCATATGTTAGAAGAAGGACATGAATTACTACAGGTATTCCCATGTCAGATTTCATACTGATTGCAGGTCTGCCCATTTCATGGTATAAGGGAAGGTGCAGCTACCCAGGGAGTTTGCAAGGCGTGTTAATGGGGTAAACAGCCCACTGCACACTTCTGGTGTAAAGGCAAATGTAGGAGGAATCCCAAACTGTTCTTCACAGTAGCTCTTAAGTCCAGCTAGGAGGTAATCATCCAAGTCTGTAACATATGGTAACTGATACTGAATCACAACACATAGAGTGTATTTCACCTGTCTAAGGCAATTTTCTTCTGTGAGGAAATACATAAATTTCCTGTATTGCATGCTGGAAGGAAAGCTTGAAGGTAACCTGACCTAAGCTATCAATTTCTGATCAGGTTCCCCTTTCCTTTTCAGTGTCTATTTGTATTCATGTAATGAAGGTAGCTGGTAGCCTGTGTTTGCATGTGCACTGTCTTGGGAAACAGACTGGGAAGTAATGTGAGGGCCAAGGCAAGCTGTGACCATGCTGTGCAACTGAGAATGGCTTGTTAATTGACTAAGCTTGCATTCAGTAACTCATTCACAAGAATTCAGAAACTATTTTTTTCGGCTGGCATATTTTTTGCCCCAATGAAGACTTCAGTTTGTCATCAATAGCAGAAACTTGCCCTCCAATTTTTTCAGCATTCTTGATTTTATCAGACTAGCCAAAGCTACAGCTGTTTTAAGCAGGTGGGAGAACAGCTTTGTTGCTTCTGTGCTGTCAGCACTGGAATCAATGTATTTTAAAGTATATGCATGCATACATTTATTTATACACACACATATTTCATTTTACAGCATAAAATTATAAGGCAGGAACGGTTCACTTAATATATCAAAGTGATATGCACAACTATTGCACTGTGTCTTAAAAGCAATACGCAGTAAATCACTTAAATATTTGTTTGTGTATGACAAAATATTTAAAGCTGGAGTATAACCTGCTTCAGTTTCAAACTAAATGAAAGTTATCATTTAAAATTGCTGGACTTGTATTTTGGGTCTGTAGTAAATCAGACTTTCGAGGTCCTGTGATTTTGATAGAAATAGATTGTGAAGTCTTTCAGAACTTGCAAACAGACAGCAAAGCAAAAATAAGGAGAAATGTTCTGTAATAATGTCCCATTATCCTTTACAGCCCTTTTGTCTTCCCTCACACTTTAATGCTTTCTGGACTCCATGAGATGCTTCTAGACTCCAGGTTTAGTTCCTGCTCTTCTTTGCTTTATAGCCACCATTTTGATGTATTATTGAGCCTGCTTGTTGCATTTTCTCTGCTGATGAGAGAGGGGTCATTCCCAGCACAAATTCCATCCTCTTCCAGCTTTTGGTTGAGTGTTACTGCCAAGTCCACAGCAACAGGCTGAGTGAGTCAATCTACTGGTCTTGCTGCTACGACGCCAAATATGATTAATACTAATCATAGAATCATAGAATGGTTTGGGTTGGAAAGGACCTTAAGGATCATCTAGTTCCAACCTTCCTGCCATGGACAGGGACACGTTCCACTAGACCGGGTTACTCAAAGCCCTGTCCAGCCTGGCCTTGAATACTTCCAGGGATGGGTCATCCACAGCTTCTCTGGGGAGCATGTTCCAGTGCCTCATAGTGAAGAATTTCCTCTTTACATCTAATCTAAATCTACCCTCTTTCAGTTTCAAGCCATTATCCCTTGTCCTATCACTACATGCCCTTTTATAAAGTCCCTTTACAGCTTTCTTGGAGGCCCCCTTTAGGTACTGGAAAGAGTCTATAATGTCTTTGGGGAACCTTCTCTTTTGAAAGCAGAACAACCCCAACTCTCTCAGTCTATCTTCATAGGAGAGGTGCTCCAGCCTTCTGATCATCTTCATAGACCTCCTCTGCACTTGCTCCAACAGGTCCATGTCCTTCTTATGTTGCAGGCCCCAGAGCTGAACACAGTACTCCAGATGGGGTCTCACAAGAGCTGAGTAGAGAGGCAGAATCACCTCTGTCAATGTGCTGATCACACTTTTTTTTTATGCAACCCAGGATACAGTTGGCTTTCTGGGCTGCAAGCACCTATTGCCAGGTCATGTTGAGTTTCTCATCAACCAACACCACCAAGTCCTTCTCATGGCTGCCCTCAATCCCTGTCCAGCCTTTCTTGATGCTTTGAAATGCTATGACCCATGTGCAGGACCTTGCACTTGTCCTTGTTGAGCTTAATGAAGTTTGCACAGGCCCACCTCTCAAGCCAGTCAAGGTCACTCTGGATGGCATTCCTTCCCTCCAGTGTGCCAACCGCACCACATAGCTTGATGTTGTTGGCAAACTTGCTGAGGGTGCACTTAGTCCTACTGCCCACATTGCTGTCAAAGATGTTAAACAGTGCTGATCCCAATACCAACCCCTGAGGAACACCACTTGTCACTGGTCTCCACTGAGACATCAAGCCATTGACCACAACTCTTTGAGTGTGACCATCCAGCCAATTCCTTATCCACTGAGTGGTCCATCCATCAAAACAATGTCTCTCCAATTTAGAGGCAAGGATGTTGTGCAGGGAATTGTCAAGGTAGATGATGCCAGTTGCTATTCCCTTATCCACCAGTGCTGTAATCTTATTGTAGAAGGCCACCAGATTTGTCAGGCACGATTTTCCCTTAGTGAAGACATGTTGACTGTCATCAATGTCCTCCTTATTTTCCATGTGCTTTAGCATAGTTTCCAGAAGGATCTGCTCCATGACCTTGCTGGGCCCAGAGGTGAAACTGACTGGCCTGTAGTTCCCTGGGTCTTCCTTTTCCCCCTTTTTAAAAATGGGGGTTACTTTTCTCCTTTTCCAGCCAGTGGGAACTTCACCAGAATGCCACAATATCTCAAATACAATGGATAGAGGCTTAGCAACTTCATCGATCAGTTCCCTCAGGACCTGCAGATGCATCTCATCAGGTGCCATGGACTTGTGTACCTTCAGGATCCTTAGATGGTATTGAACCTGATCTTTTCCTACAGTGGGTAGTTCTTCATTCTTCCAGTCCCTGATTTTGTCTTTTGTGACTTGGGTGGTGTGGCTAGAGCAGTTGCTGGTGAAGACTGAGGCAAAAAAATAGTTGAGTACCTCAGCATTCTCCGTATCTTGGGTAACGAGGTCTCCTGTTCCCTTCCAGGGAGGGCCCACATTTCCCCTAGTCTTCCTTTTGTCACCGATGTACCTGTAGAAGCTTTTTGTGTTGCCTTGATGTCCTTGGCCAGGTTTAATTCTATTAGGGCTTTAGCTTTCCTAATGTGATCCCTGAATGCTTGGACAATTTCTCTTATTCCTCCCAGGTACCTGTCCTTGCTTCCACTCTCTGTAGGCTTCTTTTTTGTGTTTGAGTTTGTCCAGGAGCTCCTTGTTCATCCATGGAGACCTCCTGCCATTTTGCCTGACTTCCTCTTTGTTGGGATGCATTACTCCTGAGCTTGAAGGAGGTGATCCTTGAATATTAATCCGCTTTCTTGGGTCCCTCTTTCCTCCAGGCTTTACCCCCTGGTACTCTACTAAGCAGATCCCTGAAGAGGCTAAGGTCTGCTTTTCTGAAGTCCAGGGTAGTGAGTTTGCTCTAAGCCCTCCTCGCTGCCCTAAGGATCTTGAACTCCATCATTTCATAGTTACTGCAGCCAAGGCTGCCCTCGAGCTTCATGTTCCCCACCAGCCTCTCCTGTTGGTGAGAATGAAGTCCAGGATTGCACCTCTCCTTGTTGGCTGCTCTATCACTTGGAGAAGGAAGTTATCATCAACACCAGTCTAGGAACCTCCTGGATTACTTATGCCCTGCTGTGTTGTCCTTCCAACAGATATTGGGGTGTTTGAAGTCTGCCACGATGACCCAGGGCTTGTGAATGTGAGACTGCTCCTATCTGTCTATAGAGGGCCTCATCCACTTGGTCCTCCTGGTCGGGTGGCCTCTAGCAGACCTTCACTATGACATTACCTGTCCTTGCCTTGCCTTTAATCCTGACCCATAAACTCTCAATTGGCTCCTCATCCGTCCCCAGGCAGACCCTCAATCCAGCAGGTCATTGACATAGAGGGCGACACTCCCTCCTCATCTCCCCTGCCTGTCCTTCCTCAAGAGTCTGCATCATTCCATTCCAATGCTCCAGTCACAGAAGCCATCCCAGAATGTCTCCGTGATGCCAATAAGATCGCAGCCCTGCATGTGTATGCACGCCTCTAACTGCTCTTGTTTCTTCCCCATGCTATGTGTGTTTGCATATAAGCCTTTGACTTTTCTGGCAGGCTTGTTTGGAGTGACTTATTTTCACATCGGCTTTTCAAACATGTTCATTATGTTTTGACAATGCATAATTGCCCCAAATATTCCCCCTTATCTTCATCAAAAGCATGTGACATACCAGCTGATAATTTCATTATTTATACAGTGATAGTCATAGTCAGTTATGCCACTTCTTACGGGCTGGTGGGATCAGTGATTGAAGAGAGTTCCCATCCAGAGGATAACGGTCAGAGGAGGGAGGGAAGACCTTCACTGATGGGCTTCTGATAAAACGTTTCAGCTTCACTGGATTTGGGCATGTGCTCTGTGGTGCTGTGCTGGCTGACTTTCAAAGCTCTTGGAAAGTGTACCCGTGCCTCCGAGTTTCCGTGCCAATTCTCTAGCCATTCTGCAGGTCAGAAGGGCAAGTTTCGGATGTTCTGCTTGCTGTGTGCAGAGTTGTAATTCATAGTGTGGGCCAAGTTAATAACCTGATTAATTTATTTATACCTAGCCTTTAGCCACAGAGTGCAGAACAAGAATCTTGAAGCAAGTGTCACTGCATTTCCTTATGAAGCACAAGGCACAAACTGGCAATGTTTTAAACCTAAATTCAACATCAATATTGATGGGAGGGGAATGCTCAATGCCTACATATATTTAATAATTAGTGTAGCAGTACAGAAGCAGTCTCAAGTGAAAAGCCATCATTGCTCAACTAATTTCTCGAAAAATTAGATAGGAATAGAAATGTGTATTGTGGGTTTTGATGCCTGTTTCTCCAATTATGGTGAAATCTGAATGAAAAAAACAGCAGCTTCAAAGATTTGTGCATCAAATGCTAGCTTAACTGTTTCCTTTGCTTGAAAATAATTTTGTTTTCCTTCAAGGCTGATCCCTTGTTGGTCCTAGGCTTCATATCACTACTGTTACTTTCCACGATATGTGTCCTTTAAGACCTCCAAACACAAATATTTCTGCTGCCAGGAAAAATGGGGTATTAAAATTCACATTTTCAAAGTTTTGCAGTCCCTTGAATTTGCATATACATGCATATATACAAACCACTAAATCCTTTTTGACATGCTTTTATTTTTATTCTTGAATTTTGCTTCCTGTGCAACAAACATTATAAAGGCATCCACTGCAAATACTTATTAAATAGGCCTTAGGTTTAGCTCAAAGGAATCTTAACATTTCAGAGCCAAAAATACAAAAGGTGTTTGTTTCTGTGAGCAATGGGCTGTGCATAAAGCATGGCAAGAGGCTGATTCTTTTATCTGTCATTGACAAACTCTCCAAATTTAGACAGGTTTGGAAACAGAGGAACTGGGTTGTTGAAGCATGCTGAGTTACCAGCTGTCTGCTGAGCCATGCCTCTTAACTCATTTAATTTGCAAAGTCAAACATATTAGCGTAAATGACCACAAACATGGTACAAACACACGATAAGAAGACAGGTTTCACTTTCAGACTTCAACCTTGCTGTTTGGTTCAGGGCCCTGGGGGCTTAGGATCTCCTCAGAAACTCATAAGCAGGATAAATTCCTGTGAAGTGACAACAGATACAGATAGAAGACACTGCACCCTACATGCTTCAAGGTCATGAAACACACAGAGAAATATTTTAGAGTGAGTAATTTAAGACCTACAGAGCTCTTTTCAAGCTTTTCCTTGTAGCTCTGAAGACAGGGTAAGGATCCTTTCCACCTTACCCTAAACCACTGGATATCATCAGGTATTGACTGCAAAAGGAAGAACATTCTTTTGCAGCAATACAGAACCTTATAGCACCCACGACTTTGAATACTGTGGTCAGTTTTCACGTTTGCATCTCAAAAAGGACAGAGTGAACTTTAAAAAGTACAGAGAAGATAACTAAAATGATGAAGTGTATAAAGGAGCTGCAGACAAGGTGGGACTTCTGTTTGAGAAGGCTTTGGGGCATATGACTGAGGCTTGCAGAATCATGGAGATACTGGCTAAGGTGAATGCAGGAGTGTTATTCTCCTTCAGTGCAAGAACCTGGGCAAGTCATTGAAACTGGTGAGAAACTAGTTTAAAGCACATAAGTGAAATTATATCTTTATGTGATGGGTAGTGACCTAGAACACACTGCCATGGGAGTTAATGGAGGCAGGAGGTATCAGCAGCTTCAAAAAGACACTATGCAAAAAAGAATGTGACTACAGGTCCATGAACAGATACTAAAGGGAATGGGCAGAATTATCCTGTAATTGAGGTTAGTGGAGAAGGAATATGAAGAGTCCATATTCCTTGTTGCTTCATATTCCTCAGAAAGGATTTTTTCAAGAAATTAGTTAAGCAGTGACAGCTTTCCACTTGAGACTGCTTCTGTAGTCCTACAATAATTATTAAATATACATATTTATATACGTATATAACAACTAAGGAATCATCCTTCATAAATCTGTGTCTGGCTTGCTGTTCTTAATGTCTTCTCAGATCTGAAATCAGATAACTCCTGTGGAAATGATTTCATATTCATGGCTCTTTGATCAAGTTCAAATTTACTCTTTTGTGGAAAGGCTGTTATTTCTTTCCTTGGTTATGTTTTTGCACGGTTGTAATTATCCTCGTTTAGTTCAAACTGGGCAGATGTCATTAGGTGGCTGTGACTTACACCCAGATGGAGTGACCCAGAGAGTCCCGGTGACCAGCTGCCAGGGCTGGCTGGGCTCAAGGCAGATACAGTGATGTGAGAACTGCCCCCAAATTAGGGCCACACCCCTGCCGCTTGCTGTGGGACAGGTTAATTTTACCAGGTAGCAGTCGTGTTTGAGTGTGTTGTGGGAAGACAGTTTGTTATCTGCATCCACCCTGATTTAAATTGCTTGTTGGCTTGCACCATGCAACTGGAAGAAGAAAGTGAGCTGGACAGCGGGGCCAGGAGCTGGGCAGGCAGCCATGGGCACTGGACGTATCTGGATTCCAGGTGACAAGATGGACCAGTTTCCAAAGCTCAGTTACCTCTGTCTTCCTGATGGGAAGACTTTATGAACACCTGAAACTGCTCCTGCCCATGAGAGTTTATGAAGGGAGAAAGAGTCTTTCTGTTTGGCTTTTGTTTTCCCTTGGCCCAGAATTGTTACGCTCACAGGTGTTTTTTGAATAGGCTTAATAAAGGCTTGCTGACAACCTATGGAGCACCAGAATCTCACCAAATTTGTGCAGTGCTGGAAGCACTGTGAAAGATGTCTAAAATCTGAATCTGGAGAACTGAATAAAAAGTAATCTTAATCTGGAAATCTGCTGCCTTCTGGCTTCAGGGGACACATGCCAGCACAGGGCACCTCTGGAGACCCTCATCCCGGGCACAAGGGGAGTCCATTTACAGCACAGGATGGAAGCCAGCAGCAAGAGAAAGACTTAGAAATCGTGAAAACTTACATAAGGATGATCTGGAGCCTCCAGGGAAATGAAAAAGGATTTCACCCCTCTTGAACTTCTGTAATCACATAACACCTGTGAAGTGTTCTACACATGAAAGACAAATGACAGCTCCCATGTCATGCTGCTTGTCTCATAGTGAAGGCAACACTGAACAGCAACTGAAATTTGATGGACAGATTTCCCAGAAATAAGAGGATAGGAAACCAAACTAATAGCTGCTTTTTTCTTTTTTTTTTTCCTAGTTATATTGGATTAAGGCATGGATGTGAGTATTTTGCCATCTGAGCTCAGCCTTCTTTGGGTCAATATGATTATTTCGAGATTTGAGGCTTGTATCATTCATACCAGCAGTGGGTTGAAATCAAGCAGCTCATTGATGTAGCCAGGCAGAATGGAGTAAATGATTAACAACTGATGGCTGTGTCTTCCTCATATTCCCAAAAGGCTGGGAAAAAGAACCTCATCCAAACTATAAACCTTTCTACCGTATTTGTCAAAGATTCTTTGTGAGTCTCCCTTGGGCCTGAAGTATATGAAGAGGGCTTATATGGTATTGTAAAAATGAAATGTACAATTATGTTTAATTCTGCAAACCACATGGCATTATTTCTGATGCCCAGCTGACTGATGTGTAGGATTAACTTGCAGCAGGAACGTCAATGGCAAACTGCATATATATATATTTTTGTTTTTTAGCTATTTAGGTTGATGCAAGCTTAGACTTTGGTTTTTCTTTTACATATTTTTTGAAATATCCAGGTTAAATTAAATTTAGAGGGCCTTGCACAAAATTAAGGTACATTCATATAGTGAGTGTATACATTTGACATGTTTACCTCAGGCTTGACGGTAGCAGCTGATACTTTGTAGTGTAAAAACCCCACAGAAAAGGCCAGCAACAGTGCATTTCACCAGTGCTCTTAAAAACATGGATTTGCTGACCCTTTATTTTCTACAAGTTTCATCCCAGCCCCTTTCTCTCCCTCCTCTGTTCTAAGGTGTCAGAGTCTTCTTTGGAATGACGCTTGGTGGATAGGTGCAGAGGGGACTGGTACAGGTAGAGGTGTATTGCATTTGCTCAGGGTGGCTGCAGGGAGGAGAGGTGGTGGCACAGCTGGTGCCTGCAGGCTCTGAGATCTCTGAGATCTGCCAGCGCAGCATCTCAGGGGATGCAGGTGGGTGTGAGACTTCTGTGCCTGAAGATGCAGAGTCTGCAACAGCTCCAAGCCAAAACACTGAGTGTGGAGACCTGGAACTGACCACATGTCTCGGCTCTTGGTATTTGCCTCTTGGCACAAGGGGTAAGGACACTTTCTACTGTAGCAGCTGCCTTGCCCCGCAGCATGGTGATTTATTCCTTCCTTCCAGCTATGCCGGCACACTGTGCAGCTGTGTGTACCAGCAGATGCTTGCTGCATGCTCTGTCCTACCCCTTCTCCCTTCATCCCATCAATTTTATGCGATAGTTCGTACACATGAAAAAAACCTTGAGCTAAGAGAGTTAAAGGTGAAGCCTATGCCTGATGGAATAACTATGAACACCATCTATGCCCTGAACCTGGGAAACATGCACATCTTGACTTGTGTCTTCCTGTGGACATTGATGTTGTTCTTGACAGGGGTCAGTGTCCCCCTGACATCATGCCTAGCTCCCACAAAACTTCATCCACTTTTGCAATAGTTTTGCCACCAATGATTTGTATGGCAGTCTCAGTTGTACTCCATAACCTATCAATGCTCCATAATCCGTCAGTCAAACCTGATGAACAACATCAAATGCACAGCTTTGCCAGTTTAAACAGTGGCTTGTAATTTGTTCAGGAGTTGTTGTAGTTGCTGGCTCTGTTGCTGACAAACTTTTCCCTCAAATTTTATCTCTTAATATAAGACCTCCTGCACCAAAGTTGGGAGAACGGCAAGGAATATGTCAACAGGCTGGGGTGTGTGCTGTGAGAAGACCATAGCATACACTGAAAGGCATCTCAGTTCAAATCTCTTGTGACTGCAGTCACTCTGGGTGGTGTTTTCAGAAGGAGGTTTTTGAAGGTGAGGTATTTTGGGCTCCTTTTCAAGGCATCTACCTCTCCAGTTTCTGCAGTTTATGTGTGCCATGGCTCCGTCTCTTCCCCATTCATCTTCTGGATCCCAGGCCCAGAGCTTCTGCTCAGGTCTTACAATAAAGAGATCAGTAAGCAAAATTGTGTTCAGTTGCAAATAAACTTTTCTCCACAATTCCAGACAGTGCAGCAAGGGGTAATAATCATAGACAGTGGTTCAGAGTTTCAGGTTGGACTGTAAAAAATGTGACTTTACCAGAAGCATAGGCAAATGGCTTATAGGGGCTTTCAGATCTCCAACTATGGATCTTTTCTAGATGTAGCTGAACAAAGACATGGCAGACATGAACTAGTAATGGTGATGGGCCAGTTTCAAACAGGAAGTTGGATGAAATAGTCCTCCAACAATGTTTCTATGGTTTTGTGGATTGTCTGTGTTCTTAAATTGTCAGAATGGTCCTTTCTTCAAAGGGGTTTGGCCTGAGACAAGTATCAGTATTCTGAACTATCCCCAGGCATCACTTGGGAATTAGCCTAATCCATTCCAAATAAGCAGTTTGGATGGTGACACCGTGTTTATAAGGGTAAAATCATTTTATGGCATGTTAACAACGCATTCTGTACCACTTGGTGTCAGTGTCCAGAAAACATGTAACTAATTAAATTTCATAGGATAGATGTGTCTTGTCAAGGAATGTAAAGTGGGAACCCACTTGGCTGTGTCTCTGGGAAAGGCAATTGCAGTATGGCAATTTTGTTAGCTTTGACAGAGGGCTAACAAAATGTGCACTTATTTACTGGAGCACCAGGATCACCAGTTTATTACTTTAAAAGTTCTTTAAAGGGTAAAAATGACAATCATTTATCACTGCTGTCAAGAGGGCAATCCAGTTGTGATCTTACACATATGTTTCTGAGTATTATGTAGCAAAATAAAATTTGTCATTGTCTTTCTCTAGAGATGTAGTGTGATGTTAAATTCAATTAGGATATACAATAAGAGGGGGTGCTGTCACATAATAACTTGATTTATAAGACCTAAAGTTTATTTTCTTGAATTCTTAGTGAGGGTTTTCCAATCAAATAAACATGAGATTCTGGTAGTCTTTGTTCATGGGTAGTCTAGTTCATGGGCTCTTGGCTACATGTGTGTGAATTCAGTGCTTTCACTTAAGGATTTCAATATTTCTATAATTTTACCTCTAGGAGGAGTCACAAGAATTCACTTTCTGGATCAGACCAGGAGGAATTCAGTCCAATGTTTTGTAACAGGAATTGGCTGGGCTCAGCATCAGGGGCTGCCTGAGATTCTGGAAACCAGGGAACACAATGGTTGGTACCAGATGGTGAAGAAAAAAACTGCAAACAGCCCTGCAGCAAGGGTTCTGGAGTGAGAGATCATGGAAATTCACAACAGCCATATTTAGATCTTGTTTTTCTGACCTTTACCAGGGGGTTTGCATTGCATCCAAAAAGTTTCCTCAATTTTTTATTGACATTCACCACTAGCAAATGCTGAATGCAGATGAGCTCTGTCTCTAGGGTGCTGTGCTCAGCCTAAGAGGAAAGAGAGCTCAGTGACTTTGGGCACAGCTGGCCTGCATCACCATCACAGGGAAGAGAGACAGAGCAAGCTTGGCCCTGGACAAAAGGTCATGCAAACAGGCTGGTGCTCAAAGCTATGGGTAAAGCCTGCAGGCAGTCCTGCCTCAAATGATTCTCAAATTGCTCTTTGGGGTTGAAACTGGGAAATGCGGGTATTTGTGCAAGCACAGGATTAACCAGCTCTTCCTCCTAACACCCTTCTGAAGCAGAAACTTTTATTTCCGTTCCAGAACTGGCGAAGTCGGAGCAGTGAGGTTACACTTTCTCCAAAGTTGCGTGGGGAATTAGTGGGAGCGTCTGAATTACAACCTGTCTCTTTGGCCTCCAGCCATGAGTTTAGCCCTGCAGAGAGTGCTACCTCGCTTTTCATTACCTGTTTTCTTTGTCCCATCACATCTACTTGTAGAACTGCAAAAACTGGTCATTGAGTCCCCTCTCCAAGTTCAATCCCACAGATCTTTTATTTTAGCCACATTTATCATCCTGTACATTAATTTGATTAGTGACAGATTTACTTTTGACTGTAAAGTAGCATTCAGCTCAGCAGAGCTTTTTTTAAATTATTTTTAAGGTGTTTCATTCTTTTTAAAATAAAAAAAAGATTTTTTGTAATGGTACTTTGCAAAAGAAACATTTTAAAGTAATGTATAATTATACTCTACAGTTGTCAAACAGAACAGTGGTTAAGTGGCTGTTCAATAACATGCAGCAGCAATTCTATATCAGGTACTAATACTGCTTACCTTTTAGCTACAGTGTAATTATTGGTATTTTAGGCAAAGTACTGCATTTATTCCACCGTGAGAGTGCTGCTGAAATGTGGGGAAGTATTCTTATATTATAATGCTTAACAAAGTTCATATGTGTGTAAGTGAAAATGAACATGTCAATCACTGCAGAAAGAAAATGGAGAATTGCTCATCTTTTCTAAAATCAGTAGTTTTAAAAGGGTACAAGTCTCTTAGAGGCACCTGACTCTTGTCTGTTCTGAAAAAGTTCTGAAAACGTATTGTCTTCCCCTACTTTACAGAGTAATAGGAGGGCTGTAGAAGAAGATGATGCTTGAATGTAGAAGCCAACAGAACAAAATAAAGGCCATTCATCATTACTGAAACTGATAAGTGGCAGATAGTACTCAGTTCATCATGTTTTTCATAGTATTCTAAATTAAACATTCAGAATTTTTAAAGACTGTGTTTGAACCTGGAAAAAAAATACACTGGAAGAGCTAAATAATCTCTTAAATTCTTGAGGTCAAGGTGTGTTTTCTGCAGTGTTTTGAAACCTGAATGCACTGTGAAGGCTTAGCAAAGAAAACTCTATGTGTAAGTGTTCTGTGCATCTTGAGTATGTATTTCCATACATATTAACTTTCTTTTTGGTTTATCAGGATGAGAGTGTGCAAATTTGGGAAGTGTAGCACTCTCTTCAGACATTGCACGTACTTGCACCCTTGTCATTTCTCAGCACCAGCAGCCTGCTAACCTGTCTTAGGCAAGACTGAAAAGATAGCTGTCACCCTGTCCTACGTTGTTACACAGGAGCAGAGATGCTAGTGTACAGGCTAATATGATACCAGTTTAAAATGCTCATTATTGCAAGTACGGGGAAAATATTGTGAACATTTATTAGAATTTTGAATGGTTGCTCATACAAAGTATTTATTTAATAAACATTTCAGTGAAAGCGTGTTTGCAAAACAATATTTTTCTATGTCTGAATACTTGTATTCATGTCAAAAACTTGGTAGCTGCAGAGGAACTAGAATGCTGGCTGTTTCTTAGGTGGTTGCTATTTGTCCACTATTGTGCTTGAATGTCTAAAAACATCTTTCTGGGAAGAAGAAACAGTACCATGTGAAATGTAGCCAGTCATATGCCAGAGATTAGCTAACTATTTATGGATTACCTGAAGTGGACATTTCTTATGTATTGTACTCTTATTCCCAAGGATAACTAACACTTCCACACAAGACAGGATTGTTTGCAAAGATAATGGTTAAATCTGTCAGATTTATTCACAGCAAATAATTCAGAACAACCTTATTCAGATTTTTGTTTTGTTTTGTTTTGCTTGGAATAAAGAGCTGCTAATAGATAGAAGGGAAGGTTTATTGTCCAAAACAGGAATCGCAAGATACTGGTTGGAAACATAGCTGAATTATTTTGTATATACCTAGCAAATGTGTGAAAGTTTATTTGGTACACAAATCTTTCAGAGGTACAGCATCAGATGACAGCTGTCTATCTCACTATCCTGTGTACTGAAATGAGTAATATTATCAGTGAACCTCAGTTGTGACCAGTATATTCCTAACAAAACAGGTACTATTTCACAGCTTTAGTAAAATGTGGTGAATATTCCAGACCAGAAGTTGAGTTGCTCACTTACTGAATAGTGGCAAGCAAGTCTTCTTTGGTGTTAATTCTTCTAAGTCTAAACATTAGGTAAACTCAGAAGCTGACTAAGCTAGAAACAAAGTGCTGTCATTTAGTGGGTCAACTTGTAGCTGTTGACAGAACTGCCTCTGCATGGAATGAGCAAACTCTTTCTCCCAGGCTTCAGTTTGAATCATTAGGTTGGATGTCACAAATAGTGTAGCATCCACAGCCTCACACCCATCCTGTTAAAAATGGAAGGATAAAAGATTTGAGAAACAGAGAGAATTAATAGAAAATTTTCTGGCTGATTCTTCCTTCCCTTGAAGCTCACAAGGTAGCTGCTAAATGAGCTCCTGCAGACTTTCAATAGACATTAAGTGTGAACATCCCACCAGTTTTTCCACATGACATAGGCACAGCAAACTCACTGGTAAGAATCACCTGTAACTTCAGCTCAGCTTCCTTTTTTCCCCCAAAGACTGTTTGAAAGTTCTGAATTGCCTGGGAACTTTCTGGGAGCTCTTTGTGCATAAGGAGAGCAGAGTCATTCTCAACTCTTTGACATCAATTCCTTCTTCCTTCCCTCCACCCTGACACTCTGATCATTTAATTACTCTGCTTCCCAGCTAGGACAAAGTGAGTGTTTGGCACCAAAATTTTCTAGTGGTATTCTACTCAATCATGCCCCTAAATTTCTGGTATGTTTCAGAAGCATGGTAATAAAGAGTTATATCTGTGCAATGCCATCATTCACTTCTTTGACTCTAGGCAAATT
The DNA here is from genome assembly GCF_036013475.1 of Columba livia. Classification (NCBI taxonomy): domain Eukaryota; kingdom Metazoa; phylum Chordata; class Aves; order Columbiformes; family Columbidae; genus Columba; species Columba livia. The sequence goes on along the minus strand of NC_088604.1, from coordinate 34,577,896 downwards.
CAGTAGTATCTGTCCAAAGTGAAGCATAAAGAAAGATCAGGCACCTGAAACTTAGAATGATAAATCATTTAAACACTAAGTGAGGCATAATTCAGAGTTTGGATTGCTAAGTCTCCATACTTGGCACATCAGATATTTCAATATGTGATTTAAAGATGAAGAAGGCCATGACCTGAGGCTGCTTAAGAATCAATGGTGAAGCAGTTTAGCAAGCATGCTATTTTCTTCTTAGGCTTTCATATAATGAATGATTAATTAAAAAAAAACATATATATATATAGTAAAAGCCCCCGTAATTTTAAAATATTTTTTCTTAATGGCTGATCTGTATTTTTTTTCCTTCTGATGATTGCTTATTGGCCTCATTTGACTTTTGTTTACTGAGGTTCAAAAATGACCTCCTTTTATTGGTTCTGGTAAGAATTTTCTGTTTTATGAGATGTAAAACTTCCCCCATTAAATAAAATGCTGAAGCTCCTAGGTATTTCAGTAATTAGAACTTTGGTGTAACTGTTAATGTTGTGACAATAGTCTCAACTGCCTGGTGCTAATGTGCATCCATGGCTGTAGGTTCAGGCCCTGGAGGAACATAACTGGCTACAACATAGAGAAATCAAAGCAAGAAAAACATTCATTATTTATCTTCTAGAGTGAAAGTGGAAGGAGTTACAGTAAGGTGAGAAAGTGCCTGAAATATATCCTTAGTGCCTAATCTTAGTCTAAATTGTACTTGCATCTGTGCCATTCAAGGAGCCAAATTTGAACCACAATGGGACAGCAGAAAAACATTCCTATTGACCTAAGTAAGTCTTTTTTTGTTTCCTGCAGACTGCAGACTCAAGGCATCTTGCTGCAGTGATTTGCCAAACATACTGGCTTAGCACAAACCTTGTGGAGATGTCTGATATCTTTACTGTGTCTTCCGTGTATCAAATCTTGGTCAAAATCTTGTGCCTTATTTTTAAAATGTCCCTCAGAAGTTTGGACTTAAGCTGATCTGAAAGATTGTGTGAACATAAAAGACGAAATGCAGTTGGGATCACAGTTCCTTTAGCACTTTAGTGTCTGTGGAGGGGTGCAGCTCCTTTGCTAGCTTTTTCCATGTCCTCATGTAAGGTCCATTACGTGCCCTACATGCACAGCTCATCACTGCATTAGGCACAGAGTTTTGTCTTCTGCCTGGAGTGAAGGTGAACCAACACCAACCATTGTGTTGCTTAATGCAGTAGCAAAAGGGACATTGACATTCTGGGAATGAGAAAGCAGCAAGGATTTCTGCAGAAGAGGAGTGGCTGATCACTGCTCTCAAATCCCTCTGAGCTTTGTGCATCCAGCTGCTGAGGTTATGATAATAAGGCTGTTCCATTAAGAAAGATTTTCAGAAATGTCAGTCAGCTTTGTTTAACAAACAAAGCTTACTGGCAAGTCTACGGCATGATAGAATGGGAGGCAACTGAATATGATCTGTGTGAAAAGTTTTTGGTCTGAAAACTGGGGTAAACAACAGCAGTGCAGAGAGTATTTATGTGATTGAGAACTCAATGAGCTCCAAACCTTACAACCAACTTACTTGGCACCACTGTCTCAACAGAAAATGGCCAGTGACGGCCCAGCTGGTGTTTGGCCCCTCAGACTGATCCCAGAAGCAGCAGCTGAGAGATCTGACCTATTTGAAAGTGCTAGGAAGCACTTGGGCTTGGCTGGCTTCACACTGAGCTTGTTTCAGCTGGAGATGGACAGAGCTCATGGTTTTGCTCTGCGGATTTTATATACTAACATTGCCATTTTGTGTCTTGGCATTTTGCATTCCGGCTCACAGATGATGTAGCTCTTTCTGCAACTTTCAAGCAATAGCTATTTGTGACTCTTCTTTCACCAAAAAGCGAGTAAGATCTGCCAGCTGTCGCTTTAGCACCAGCAGCCCAGAAACCTGTTCACATTGCTTGTCACTCTGTGTTGCATCTGGTAGACGTTGCCTGACTGGTTTTGCCCAGCTGACTCAAGATGTGATAAAAGGTGTGTGTTCAGCCCGGCTGAGGGGTATATACAGCCGCCTGATGGAAAGCAAAAATAAAAAAGGAACCTCCCTTTGTTCTCTTTCTCTCTGCTTGGATGGAAGAAAGAGAAAAAGGGATAGGTGAAAACATGTCACAGAGATGAGTAATGGCTTGTGTCATTGCTGACCTACTGTGCTGGACCAGTGCAAGATTCTTTCCTGTTACTCACTGCTAAGATGGAGAAACAAAATGTCAATTTTATTATGGCTAGGTAGAAGTCAGGCCAAAATATGTAACCTAATTGTGAGGTCTGGACTGGGACTTCGTAGGGGTCTCCATGCCTGCTACTGTTTACACACACTTTAGACATCACTTTATAGACAGTGGTAGAGAGGGGGCAAGAGAAGCCAACTGCTTAATAAGATCCTCTCTGGGAAGTGGCAGAGCTGAACCCCAATATTTGCCATGAACAAGGTGAAGTAGAAGGTGGAAGCTATATTTCCCACAGCTTGAGTGCTTTTGCTGTCGGGCTTATGCCCACTGCTGTTTTACACATCCCCATGTGTGCCACTGCAGCTCTCTGCAGCCTGGTGTGGCGTGAGCCTGCATAGCTTGCCTCGAGGGACCATAATACTTCAGAAAGTAGACGGTGGCAAGGCACATGTCACCATGGTCACCTTTTTGAGGCGGTGAACTGACTCCCACAGAGCTCTGTGTTGCTGAAGCTGGGCTCTTTCACTCTGAAGCTCTCTCTATAGTTTTTACACTACCTGTCAGCCACCTCTTTTTTAGTTCATTGTGATTACTTCAGATAAATTAACTCCTAATTAGAAAACTGACTAGTTGCCAAACTTGGCTTACAGTCACACACAGGTGCATACTTTGGGGGCTGGATTTTCTTTTTATAAACGCAGATAAAAACATGTTGATTTTTTTCCTCTCTTATTCATGCTAACAATAGAGTACTGATATTTTCTCTTTCATTCCCTGGCTATCCATTGCCACCCTGTTGTTTGACAGTCCAAATATGCATAATAAATAGCGGGACCAATTTAAGCCCAGGTGCTGAGGCAGCTGTCTGTGGTAAAAGGCTGTAAGCAGTGGTAAAATAGTGACAGTGAAGAAAAGCGAGCATCCTGCTGCTGAATTTGCCTGTGCTGGAGCCCTGGACGACAAGGTTTGCTCTGAAGGAGTCATGAGGGTTAAGGAGACAAAGGCTCCTGGTAGGAAAAGGGATTCTGAACCCTAGATGAGATTTTTTTTTCAGCTGGTGAGAGGAGATATATCCCTATCCTCTACCTGTCTTACCCCCAAAATACACTGAGCCTCCTCTTCCAACCTGGCCCTGCTCTGCTGCTCTGTTCTCAGATAATTTTGTCCTGAGATACCATAAGCCAGCTTTGAGAAATAACAAGATCATCTAATTGTATTCCTTATTATGGTTTTTGATCTTAAATGAAAATACCTCAACATTAAGAGCTCAGTCCTGTTTATCTTGAGCCTGTGATGAGAGGAGCCTGCCATTGCTCTCAGGATGTGGTCTGCATTTCAGATGTCTGAGAGCATATCTCTTAGGAACAGGAGAATGAAAATATAACTCACCACCACATTGTATTAACAAGCTATTAAAGACTGTATTTTCCTTGACTTTCATGAGTACCATTAATGTGATGTGAGTATGACCTAATGGAAAGAACAAATCCTATGGATTTGCAAAGTCATTGTGGACGCTGGCTTTGCTGGTGAAGAGTTACTCCCATTTATGGCTTCACAGCAATTTTTCTGGCTCCTGCAATACAGGATGCATTTTAAATTTCTGCCACAAATCCATAAAGAAAAATATTTATAGTGTCTATGGTAGGCAATAATTTCAGATATTTATTAAAAACAAGCAAACAAACAAACAAAAAACCCCTATGCAATTATTCTTCTTCTAAAAGAAATAAATTTAAACTTTCTAGTTTTTCAAGAGTAAGCAGCACCACAGGGAATTTTTAATGTTTAATATTCTGTGTTCATAGTACTCTGAAATCAGCTAACATTTTCAAAAGTATCACTGCACAACAAAGCACCAGTGCATGTTTTTAACACTGCTTGGGTTTTTGATGTGATAAATCAGTGTGATTTTGAGAGTTTTTTGTAGTAATAGGGCAGTTTCCACAGAGTTTGCAGAGTTTGTTCCACCTTAGTGTTTAGCTGAAACTTCATCTCAAAACAAATTTACAAAGGTTTTTCTGGGTCTGGATGTTTTCAGATTTTTTTAAAAAGGATGGGGGCATCCACATGTTTACCAACAGAAAACATAGTGAGTTGGAATCTCAGAAGAAATATGTATAGTTGTACATTCTAGATAGTTTAAGATATTCAAAATATTATATTGTACTATCTGTGAGTTATTTTTGCACCTCTGATTAGAGACATGGAAACATTTCCTTAATTTTACCCACTAAGGCAGAAGCATCTGTGGAATGACAAAACATGAAGGCATTGTCAAATTAGCATTAAAAATGACATATATATATATATTTTATAGGTTTGGTATGACCGTACTCTTTAGGAAATAGATCTAAAAGACAGGATTTTACTGCATAACACACAGCTCCAAGTTTGAAAAAATGTAGGGAACAAGTTCCAGTTCAGATTAATTTTATCTGTTCCAAACCTGGAGTTATAAGGCTTCAAACTATGCAAAATGGCTGGGCTGGCCAATGGGAGAGAACTGGAAGAATGAGAGGTGCATAGGGCTGTGCACGGTGGATGCTTGTGGAAGATGCTTGCTGTGTGGAAGCTGAATTGGCATTTTTTTAGCCCTGCTGTTGTCCCTGAGAGGACAAAGTGGGCGTGCTGGACGGATCATGGACCTGCTGTCATTGCATTGCCACTGTTGGACAGTGCCAGTTTGGTACTTACAACCTCAAGATTTTGGTCTCCCTGTTGGTCCCTGAGCTTAGCATCCCTACTGGGTTATCATAGTGGAAATGTAATCCCTAAAATTTTTCAGGACTGCATAACTCACTACTTTTGGACCTTTTAATATAACTGAGGTGCTGTTGCTAATAATTTATTTTGGCCTTGATGGGACAAATATTGCCAACTTATCAATCAAACTCTGTATCTTGAGGAGAAAAAAGTGAAACTGTCTTCTAAAGGTAACTGAGTTTTACTTTCGAGAAAGACAACATTTATAAACTCTCATTTCATTAGCAACTCCTTCCCTTTTTAAATATCTACTAACAGATTTAAAGAAAACCACCAAAAAAGCACTGGCTGAAAATAGCTATAAGAATTCCCTACCTTGGTTATGACTGTGACAACTCCATCTGTGTACTTGAATTGAGCAGAAAATACAACCTTATCAAACCCCCACATTTACTTGTATTACCATGGGACGTATTTGAGTTCACGTGCTTAATTTTGGATGACTGAAGTGCTGACTATGTAGTTCCATGAGGAGAATTTGGTGCAGGAATGCCTCAAGGTACTGAAGTGGCCAGGAAAGGACATGAGACGTGGGTGGAAGAGCCCTGACACTTGCTGGGCCATACCTACATTATCATCAATAAAAATGTATTACATATAGGTTTTCTGAGGTATAAAATGTTTTGGGCAAGCAGAGGCTGTGTGAGATTCTTCACAGCTGGAAATCTTCTCATAACCTTTGGCATGAACAGTAGCTTCTATGTAGGTATTTCACTCTTAACAAACAAGTAATGTTCACGTAGATAAATAATAAGAACTATCTTTCTAGTACTTTACAATTTATTTTCTACCTTAGGAACTTTCATCAAAGCAAGGAAATCTCCTAAGTTACTGCCACTGTTGTGGGCTGACTGGGTTGCCTGGGAAAACAACAGCTACCAGCATACTTTGTTTTTTTTTTGAGCCCTTCTGAGACTCAATGGGGTAACAAGAATGGGGTTTGGTACAAGTTGTACCTACTTATGTTATTCTGTCAGATTGTATAGTTATTTTTGCATACATGTCCTGCAAAAGGAGAGGATACACTAGACTGGGCTGGAACATGCATGGATCAGTGTAGCTCCCTCTCCATTTGCCTGTAGGGACCTGTGTTGTAGCTCTGGCCTACTGTTAATTGAAAGGGAGTTTAAATTCTTCAGAATTTAATTTGCATAGAGGGTATATCAAATATGCTTAATCCATCTGTGGTCTGTGATACTGAAACTTGTGGCCAAATAAATAATGCTGAAGAATGAATCAATTTTCTCTGCCTGTAGCTAGGCAGGGATATGCACAGAGCAGCAGAAGAGAAGGAAGGGGACAAGGTGTGGACAATGGCCATAAGATCTGTGGAAGCCATCACATTTCCTCCTCAGACCCTCAGAAGTTTTGTTGAGATGAGCTTCAAGAGCATGCAAGCAGAGATTGCGTGATCCACAGGACATTCTTTCTTTCAAAAGCTGCTGCAAAAAACAAGCCCCCATACTTCAGCATATTTTGAATGTCAGATATGATTTATGAAATGAGACTTCAAGCCTTATTTTCTTTTATTATTGAGTAAAAGATTTTCAAATGCTTATTAAGATAATCTGAGAATCAAGGAGGAAAACAATGAATCACTTGCAAAGAAGAAATTAATCTTTAAGAGAATCCTAAAAAAGAAGCATTTATCATTCATGCTACTTCATTTATCTCCCCAGGCTGAATTACAGTCCCATCTGTGTGACTGATGCTGCCTCTGAAAAACCTTCCCCCCCATCTCCTGCCTTGCCTTTCTCAGGTTAGTCACGTCACCCACCCAGAGAAGTGGTGAGTGCTGGAGCTCCTTTGAGGTGACATGACAGAGTTTCTCTCTCTTCCCCCATTACCATTCATATTGCAGTCAGTTCAGAGAGTGAACACAAATCAATACCCTCAGTTGCTGAAATCAGGCAAACCTGTTCTGTGTTGTCTTTCATGACTAAGTCATTTTCCAATAGTGGTTTCTTAGGCTGCTGTAACAACAAGGAAAAGAGCAATTTCTCCAAGAGAAGAGCTGAAAGACACAACCCAGTGATGTTAAGTTTGATCCTGGTCTTCATCCAGAAACACCTAAATTTAAAAGCTGGAAGCTAAAAAATATTAAGACCTTCTTAGGCTATATGGTTTGCATGCTATGGCCGGGTCAGGTGTAGGGTGCTTATTTCTGTCACCCAGGCACCCCTTGGTGAATGATCATCTTCTTGAACTGTTTTATCTCTTCTTCAGTTTAAAATTACTTTGTTCCTACAAATCTTCTCTCTCTTATTACAAAAGCACTGCAGAAAAATAAATTGTTTGTGGTGCTCATCTGTATGTTAGCTCAGAGATTGATTTTTCCAGCTCACAGCATCAGTAACAAACTGAAAAGTTTGGAAGTGTTTCTGCAGTGTGCTAATGGATAAGCTTCTGGTCTTCATCCCACTCAGAGCAGGATTGGACTAGTGTTGCTTTTTATTAATCTAGAGCTATGTCCAAAAAAAGTCAAGAGGAGAAGCAGGGCTCTAAAAAGTTAGCTGCCCACCTTCAAAAGAATTACCTTCAGTTTCTGTGAGTAATAGCGATTACAGCACTGGACTTCCTCCATGTGGGATGACACTTGAGAAAGAGCTATCAAAAGTAAGTGGAACTCCTCTTTTGCACTAAAAATGCAATAAGTTTTTAAGACTCCATGTTTCATCTTGGTCTTCATTATTAATGTAAACCTGTAGAAAGTAAAAGGGGCACGTATAAAGTGTCTCAGGTGTGATGCAAGCTGGCTGTTTAATTACTGCTGATGCTGGACATGGGGCTTGTGTCCAGTCAGGAAGGCATTGGGATCCTGGGGTTACTGTGAATACTCTTTGGAGAGGAGAGGCTTCCTAAGTATTCTACTGAATTTGGAATAGGTAATTGGCAATTACATTAAATCTGAAAATAAGAATAAAAACCCAGGTTCAGGAAGTATTGGTGTGGGGAAAAGCAATACAGTACTTAGCTGAATCTCTGTAAGAATCAGAGCATAGTTGTGTGAAGATAACATAGAGGATTTTTTGGGGTAGATTATCTACCAGATTGCACTGATTATTGTTTGATATCAAACACTGGCATGTGACTCCTCTGCACGCGCACACACACACACACACAGACAAACCTCTTTTGTTTCCGCAGTTAAATTAAGATATCTCCCAGTTTTTGCCTAAGATTGCTCTGAACTTTTTCCATCTGTTGGGTCATCTATCTTGAATATATCCTCCTGTACCTTGGCCTGGCTTCTGCTGTCAATGTGTAATTTCCCATTGAAAAATGTTTCTTTTTAGGGTTGTTGGAGAACAACAGAACCAACATCCACAACTTTGCCCAAGGCAAAATATAGGTGAAATACTGAAGCAAAGACAAAATCTACCATAAGACCTCTTGAAAACTGAAGAAATATTCATTTGAAGAAGTCTAATGACTGATTCCTTTGCTGAAAACAAAACTATTTTTTTTATCATCTATACCTCTTATTTATAGCTTAGTCTTAAAGTAACCATATGCCAAACTCACCACTGAAACTAGTGTTGATTTTGACATTTAGAACTACAACACTGTAGCAGCTAACAAGAATCCAGTGCAGCAGAATTTCTTCTTCCTCTTGTAATTTTACATACAAATGACAGTGCTACTATGGATTAAAATCTCCTTAGGGTGGATCCAAGATCTGCTGTAGACCTGTTCTATGACCCAGTTCACAATGCCTTTAGAGATCCCACTTACAGAGCCAGTGGGATGGAAACTTGTATGTAGTATGCAGAAATTATCTGGAATTATTTTCTGTTGCCATTAAGCTAGTAATACAACTGCCGAGGATTTACTGGTGCAGGAGTGAGACCTTAGGAATCACTGTTTTTAATGTTATAGACAAATAAAAAATATTTTCATTATATCACCATAGATTCAGTTGAAAAGCCAGGTTAAATGGCACACTACCACAATTATTAATAAAAAAAGGCCAAACAATAAATAAGTAGCCAAACAGTATACCATGTTTCTAAATGTATTGACTATATTGATTGGACAGAAATAGGCAGGATGGGAGAAACTTATAGTTTTCACTGCATACCCAGCAAACGTTCAGCTATAATATCTTTTTTTCTTTTTTTTTTTTTTTTTTTTAATTATTATTTTAAAATACTGAAACTTGCATAAAGGCTTGGGGAGATGGTCTGAGTTGAGACTATGTCACTATAGATTTTATACCCATACTGTAACCATTACACAGTACAATACAATACAATAATACAATGTTGGGCCCCAAACTATCACAGATAGAGTCCCTTTCCATATATTATAGTACTATTTTCCTACTAAAATTAAATGACAGAAAAAAATAGTTGATTTCTTTGAATCAATTAAGCCATTTCATCTACTTAGCCAGCACAACCATGTGCATTTGCATCTATGTGCATTTATGTGACGTAGTATTGGAAAGGGACTGTCAGAAGGCAACATTTGCAGGAGCAGAGAAGAGAGGTTTTAGGGAAACAAAATCACAGCAGATGTTCCAGCTATCCCATTAAGATGAGATGTGACCTTTTAATAGAGGAGTGATACTTTGGTGGCTGACATTTGATTTCCTAGTGTGCTCCCAGCGTGTTGTAATTTGCTACAAAACAATGAGTAGCATTCATCTGAGGCTAAAAGTTTCTTTTGGAAGTGCTCAATATTCTATGAAAACAGCAATTGCATTTTATGACTTGCCAGGCAGTTTTTCAATGTGCTAGTGAAATTATCAGAAAAGAATGGGAATGGGTTTATAAATATTGCATGAGAGGAGCTGTATAAACAAACAAACAAAAATATAGCTACAGACATATTACTCCCTTTATTAAAGCAGTATTTATTCATACACTAAAAAAATCACATTGAAATATTAAAGAGTTTGATCTAAGCTGGGAAAACTAAAACAATAACTGTTTCAGTCTCTATTTTCAGTGTCTTTTCCCTCATCACTGTACAGTTTATACACTGCTGTGAGCATAACTTTCCCTCTGGACATGGCTCTTCATGTTGTGGGAAATCTTTATAAACACTATGCCTGGCCTCAGCTCAGGAGAGGAGCTGTTACTTGTAGGGCACGTCAGTTCCTACAAATGATGGATGCTCAAAGAGCCAAACAAAGGTGGGAAAAACCCCAGGGACAAGAGCTTTATTGCTCTTGGAGGTGAGCAGAGGTGAGGTTTTTTCCCATGCAGAGCTGTTTCCTACTCGGTAGACTTTGGTCTTGCACTTCCAGTGCCTCTTCTGTTACGCTCTCTGGGAAGAAAATGGTATTTCCCTGCAGGGATGGTGCTGAGGTTGGGTATGTGTGTTGCCAATGTGTGTCTCATTTTTTTTCATCTGATATCCATGAGGCTCTGCTGGCAGCTGACCGCCATCTTTTACCTGCAGCCTCACCAGGGAGCAGCTCATCCCTGGCAAGTCCTGATGTGCCAGTGCTCTATGAGCATGGCAGCCCATTCCCCAAGATCACACTGTCCAGGGTCACATCTTCACAGGCTTATCCTTTGCCACTCTGAGACACCAGTCCTGCTATGAATTACTCACCATCCCACCATCAGTAGCTTATTTTTAGAAATTCAAACCAGAAAATTAAAAGTTTTTCCCCATTTTTTGCTGTTGATTTTTTGATGGAGCAAGCTCTAGAAAAGCCAGGTCTTCTCACTTGTGAGGAATAGGACAGGCTGTGTTTCAACCCTATGTTCCTGTGAGTGTCACAGGTGATGCTCCTCTTCTTGGAGTTTGTGTCCTCAGCTCCTTTCCTCTAATTAGCTACTTACCCCAGCTCTTCCCCAAGTGAAGGTGGAGCTGATGATCTGCCCAGTACTTTCTCTAGCTGGTAGCTGAGTTATTAGAAACTGGCAAATGCTCAGTGATGGACAGAGGGGAGTTAGTAGAAGCTATCATATTCGGGTTTCAGGGCCGCATGTGCCCCCCCAAGAGCAGCTGCAGAACCTACAGGCTCTGGGTTGTCCCCTGGCCTTTGGCAGGAGATGGGGGAATAAAACTGACAACATGTGGCCACTGAGGGCACGTAAAAGGAAAGAAAGCAGGTCGGAGATGTTCTGTGCATGCTCTATGCTGGGAGTGCTGCAGATGGACCCAGGGAGAAATGCAGGTTACTGGGACCATGGGTAAACAAACCCACACTGGGACTGGAAAGGAGCTGGTGACCATTGGTGTCTCTGATAGCTATAGGGACCACAGGAAAAAAGCAAAGGTTTGACTGACTTCTACTTAGAATTTCAGGGTTTTTTTTTGTGGTGTTTTTCTTTTTTCTTTTTTTTTTTTTTTGAGTGGTGGGGAGGGGGAGGGGAGTTGGAGCTTGTTTCAGGAACATTTGGGGAAGTCAGAAAACTGGCAGATTTCAGAGAAGAAATGTAAATGTCCATCACTAGTCTTGCAGGGTGCTAAACAGACGACAAAGCTGTCAGCTCCAAAAGGGTGGCTTTGTTGTTTGCAGTTGCTGACTTGTACTATTTTTCCTAGCTTTATCCACTGAGACCTTGAAAATATAGCAGGTCTACCAACACTGAGTGAACCAGCATGTCACATCTTCTCAGGTCATTAGCACCTCTGGGCTTGTGACAGCCAGGATTGTTCTGTAATTATTTTCCATCTCTACATAGCCGTTAAATGCTTTTATTCAATACAAAATGTTTCTCAAAATGTTTCTGGACTGTTTCATTAGTAATAATAGATTATTTTCCCAAACAAGCAAAGCAGAAGTGAGCTTCAATGTCTCTGAAATTATTACAAATGTAATTATATTATTTCCACTAGTGCCAAATAGCATTTATTGTTATTTTTGTGTCCAATCCAGTAATTCATTTTCTTTAATAATTTAAAATTTGATTGTCACCATAGCACCGCTTTGTTTTGTACCTACCAATAATGGTACTATAGACAGGAAGCCAGCCAGGGAATGAACAATAGCACATAAAATCTGGAGTTATGACTAAGAAGAGAGTTTTGAATGAAAAAAACCAAGCTCTGCCAGGCCAGACTGCCAGGAGGGTGAGACTGAATGCTGGAGACAGGGCTTACCTTCGCTGCTTCCTTTGGCTGGATCCAAAACCAATGTCCTTCGGGGACAGAAAAAAATGATTGGATCATCTAAGCATCAAATGTGCTAAATAGAAAAAAGGTACATGTTGTCCTTTGTAATATTGTTTAGCCTTTAAAAATTAATTTTATAAGAAGACTGACACCTCATAGCGTTTCTCCTCTGTTCTGTTTGTACCCTGAGATTAGGAAAACTCTTGAAGTTCCCCGCACAACCCTAGTCTCCCATGTTTTTTTAAAATGAAAAGCAAATTGTTCCATTATCTTCTCTAGAGAAAATGTTTAATGAACTGTTATTAACTACTTGCCCTTCTCTTTATTATTATCCCTTCCTTGTCTTAACTCTTCAGTACCAGTAAACATTTTGCTTTGGTTTTAAAGATCAAAGAAAGAATGATTACAGACTCAATCTGTTGAAGTATCTTCTCTGTGGAAGTGAAACATTGCATTGTTGTCACTACAATTAAAAAAGAAAAAGAGAAAGAAAGGAAAAAGAAAAGGAAACGGAAAAAGTTTTAACTTCCAATCTAAACAAGCTTACATGATACCAAGACCATTTCTAGATTATGATTTTACTGATGAGAAAACAAAACTCTTTAAGCAATCTTTAAACTGTTAAGTAAAAATGATTGCACACCTTATACACTGTCAGTAAAGAATTAGTAAGCTGGATGTGGGAAAGACGTGATGTGGGATACTGTGGTTATTTATTTATTTAATTTTATATATATATATATATATATATATTTAATATATATAATTTTTTTCTTCTCTTTCCAGTAGAGGGCACTGAAGAAATGTAACCAAATCACTGTTTATTACTGTGACACTCTGAATTGAAAGCACGAAGGGCTGGTTATTTAACTGCAACATCTATTCTCTGAGGCTTTAAAATCTGAATGCATATCAGAGAAGTCTGTACAAGCTGTTAATAAACATCCAAACAGTTTTATCTAGATGCAATGTTACATTCATCTTCGGTAAGGTTTTAACTAAACTCTGTACCCTTTCTGTTATCTGAGTGCTAAATTACATCTTCCTTTTTGTTCCTCCAGTTCCAGGTTTAATGAATACTTTTATCATGGAGGTACACTGCACAGGAAAGCACTAATTTAGATGTGCCTTGTTCACAAGGGACTTTAGCTTCTCTCTGATTGTCCAATGAACCAGTTTATATTGCTTTTCTGCAAATATAATGGCAATAAAATGTTGCTTTAAATTATTAGTGGAAAATGTTTCATTACCTAAAATAATCAGAATATTAATTTTACTTTGATACTAATTAAACAAATAAGCATTACAGAAAGTTTAGCAGCTTTCTTTAAAACAGAAGTATAGTCAGAGACAAAGTGAGATGGAAAAGCGTCTGTCACTATAACAAGACTTAGTTATATCTGTTAGATGTGTCACTGTCTTGCTTAGCTGCTGCGTTTTAGCAGCTGCATCAAGGACAGTTTCTGACACCAAATTTTAAGTTCTGGTCAGATTTGACTAGGATTTCAGTTTAATCCCCTGTCATTAATTTTCTGATGGCATTTGTGTTTTAATTTGATATTAGCAACAGTGTCAGTGGTATGTCCCTATATGGTTAACTTTGGATGCAACTTTTGGTGAAATCATTCCTATTTGTAAGAGATGTGTTTTGCAAGCTGGTTTTAGGCTAGACCTTCTTTTTCCACAGCCTGCCCTGTGGAGGATTGAGTCTAACCTCATAACTAAAGTCTAAAGTGAGATCCTTGCTTATCCTGCAGGGCTACAGGGCAACAGAATAACAGCTACTGAGATATAAGTTTCACTCATTTTATGAACTGAAGATTGATCTGTTTAAGCACAAACAGTCCCCTCTTGCTGAGCTAACACAGAAGGTGGGCATTCAAGATAAGCACAATCTCTCCTCTATCCATTTCTTTTTCCAGGGGATAGGTAACAAACATGATTAATTAGGCATTTCTTTCCTTGCTTTGCAAAAGCAGCCAATGCTCCGGGCATAAACAAACAGCTTCTCTTTTGAAAGAGCTTACTAGTTTGGGAACATTATCTATAGTGTAAAGAATGTCACTAGTATCAGCAATGTGGCTTACTTTTAATTAAGACCAGTGTTTACATTTTACCGATTAAAGTGTAACTTAATCAAAGAGGGATTTAGATTTCAAATGAAGATGGATGCAAGGGAATGTACCGCAATGTACCTTCTTCCTACCCTCCCTCTGCCCATGGAAATACCCTCAGTCCCCTATTGTTGCGCGTCATTGTACTCTTTGCCCTTTAGTATTTTTCTGCCTTTGTATTTCGTGTACTTCCATGTAGCCCATTGCCACCACCACTATACTTTCAACATTCTCGTGTCCAAAGCACCATCACACCTCTAGGTCTGTCCTCTTCACAATTGATCCAGTCCCTCTTGTAACACTTTCCAGCAAAATTGCTGTAGTTTCCTGTGTAATTTCTCATTCACTCTACAAAACCCCAGCCTACCCTCTGGTCCTCCCCATTCCCCGCCTCCAGCCCCTGGCTCTTCCATGTTCTCACTACTGTGTGACAAATTTCCGTATTCCTCATTGACTGCTGTTGGCTGCTGGTCGCGAAGAGCTAGCTCTTTGTAATTAGCGACTCTGTAGAGAACACACTATGTTCTTTGACCTGCCAGCCAGTTTGGCTGCCAATACAGAAGAGGTGCACATTTTTATCATACTACCGGCTAGGAAACCCTGTATTATGCCTGGGAATTACTGGTGCTCTGCCTGATAACCCAACAGAGCAGACAGCATGCATGTGCGAGCTTTTCCTCAGGGCTTGCTTGGCAGCACCAAGGGATATATTCAAGTTGAAGAGGTTCACCACAAAAATATAAACTTGATGCCCACCAGAAATGTGGAAAGATTACATAACACACTGATAACGAGTGAACTAGTTATATTCCCTGGCAAATACAAGTCAAATGTCTTAACAACCTATATTTTTATTACTGTATTACATTACAGTATTACAATGTTACGTTACAGCCATTTACACTCTTTTCTCCATGGGGCAGGCCAGCTGGTAGTCTTCCCCCATCTGCGGTAACTTTTAGATGTGCCCTAAGATTTTAAGTCTTGCTGCATAACAAGGCTTGATGTAAGGTAAACTGATACAGTGGTGTTTGTACTCCTCCTCTTGTGAGCTACCTTGTTGTGACACCCATTGCCTTTGCTTTCTTCTGGCCAGTGAGCTTTGCTACCTGCCCCTCTCTCCCAGTTGCTCCCTGTAGCTGTGTTCATACCATCCCATGGTCTACTCTGTCTGATGGCCTCTCCCATAGTTTTTATCATAGTCCTTTACATCCTGTGCAAGAAACACAGCAAACGTTCCCACTGTCCCCTCTCATGTTATGACCTACATGTCCCATAGTTTTGGGAGCTATTGCTTTAGATTAGCAGGGCTACAAAAATTAAGACTGTTCAGTTAGTGGGGCCCAGGAGGTCAATACGTTATTACCCCTGACATTTTCTCCACAATATGGTGATCTTTTTGGAGGAAAAGTAGCTTCTCCATAAAAAAGTGAAGGGAAAAGAAATAAATATGTGCCTGGTCTGACCTCAAAAAGCTGTGTTCAAAAAAACCTGTCATGACTGAAGCCTGAAAAGTAGAATGGGCATGGAAGACAGCTTATTTAGGGCTAAAATCTGATCCCACTATGGTTTCTGGTAAGGCAGCTGGGACAGCTTGTTATTTTTGGCAATTGAGACTCAACAAGGTGATGTGATCCTTTGTCGTGTTTTCTTGTGTGATCTACCTTTGCATCAGGATGTTTTGTCACATCTGGCTAGCATGCCCTGGCTGGTGCTGTTCATTTATGACCTTACTGTTTCACATTTGTGTTAATGCAGTAATGCAAGTTCCTAACAGTAAAAAATTCATGAGCCTTCCCTAATAACTCTTTAAAGAAGAAAATGGACCTGGTTTTCCTTCTGATTTTTCCTTTGAGTCTGCACTGTCACGGAAAAAAAAAATATTTAAGCTGAGATGTAACTGAAGTTGCAAAAGGATAAGCATTTTGATTTAACTCTGTTGTGCAGAACCATTTCAACGAAACACCAACCTGTGTTATTGTTCTTCCCTCTCTGATCCTAAAAGCTCTGTCTGGCATTTAAATGACAGATCAATCACTTCAGCTCCAGGGTAAGAAATCCTTCCTGCAATATTTTAGGGCAGGTAGGTTTTCAGCTGGACATTCTTTTCAGCACAGTGATTGCAACTTGCAATTATAAATTTAATCTTGCTTTATGAAACTGTAAGAGCCTATTCTGATGTGGAGATCTACGTACTTCAAGTTTGCACTTCGTTATGAAATACCTGAATTCCTAAGCAATGCAGCACTTTATTGATATGCAAAACCATTCTGGTGAAATATGATTAATTTCGTAGTCAGAATAAAATTACTTATCTGCAAAAAATAATGTATACAACACGTGTCATCCCTTTATGCTCATGGAATATAACTTTGAGCATATTCTAATTTCTTCGTCTTGATTTGTTATTTCAGGCAGTTCAACCATAGATTTAGTTCTGTTGGTCTAATTGGAATCTATGCCTAGACCTGGGAGGCCTGGGAGCAATGTTGCTGCTGGGGATACGTTAATGACTTACGACTGGTCATTGAACTGAATGGAGCTTTCTCTGCTTCTCTTGAGATCTATACAAACACTTCCAGCAGGAGAACTCACAATTGACAATCTATACCCTTGTTTCCTTGACCAGTTGTGAAATATATTGCTTTGGATTGCACCGCTAGGGATATTTGTGGGTTATTTTAAGTTCTGTTATATTTGCGCTACCTGTGACTTGTGCAGATACCTGGTGTCTAGGTCTTGTTGCAGCTCCACCTGTTCCTGTTCGCAGATGCACACATCACTCTCTAACAGGGGTTGGCTCATGCAGCTCAGTTTCTGAACAGCTATGTGCAGGCTTGGGTTGGATGGCTGTTTCCTGCTGCAAGTGAAATTGCAGCTTCTACCTAATCCTCCATGCAGCAGGAGTATCCAGCACTTCTGTCTCACTCTCCAAGGGAATAAAGCAAATGTTTTTGTCAAACTAAAAGGAAATAGCTCAGAATATGACCAAAAAAATTATTTCAGTCTTTGCCAGCTAATTTATTCAGTATTCAGATGGTGCTATTAATTACTACTGTTAGAGAAGATAACTTACATGCTATTTGTAGAATGTTGAATAAAATAATAAAAATGCAAAAAACCCCAAACAAATAAAAACAGTGGAAAGCGAATATTCAGAAGAGCACATTCATCTGTTTATGAAGCCTATAATCCAGTCCAATCCAATGCGATCCAAACCCTTCACATAGTGAGGCTATGCTCTGCAGAAGATAGTTCTGCACTCCATGTAGACCAATATTTCCATATTGATTAAAGACAACATCAGAATGCTTCGGAAACTCATAAAGCCCCACTTAGAGCATTTTGTCTTAGCATGTCCAATTTAGGGGAAAATTGATATTTTTAGAGGAGATAATTTTAAAAAATAATTAAAAAAAACCCAAGGAGTCAAGTGAATTGATTGCTTTTCTTCCACTTTCATCAGTCAGCTCACGTAGTATTTAAGAGACACTGCAGTATTAAACACTTCTGTAAGTTTAGTTTTGTGTGTCATTATGATCCTGCTTTTAATAATGAAACCTTAAAGATGTTTTTTGACTAATACACAAAACAGGTGCTATAGCCTCAGAGTAGCACTATTTTTACAGACCAAAGCTTAAAGGACATCCCAGACTGTCTGAGAAGCAATACAACTGAATTTTCATTTCCACAGGCAGGTTAGCATTTGTTTGTACAAACTTCATATTGGCTACTCTGGAATTGTGGCAAAGTGTTTTGTCTCAGTTTTGAGAAAGGCTTTTCAAGCAGAAATATAATCCCACCTATTCCAGGTGTGTGCATGTATCTCCCATCAAAAGATCCTTCTATAGTCAATGGCCAATAAGAGTCATCTACTGTATACAATAGAAAAGCTTGAACTGTAAAGGAAGAAACTGAAAATTTTACAAGAAAATCAACTAAATACTAAACTCCCATTTCAACTCTGGGTTTCATACCTGACTTGATTTTTGAGGCAGTTTCCAAGGTTATCTTAAGCAGATATTCAAGCAAATTAGGGAGGAAAGAATGGAACTGTGGTTTGGGTTGTAGTTCAAAGGTCCTAATTTGATATACTTCCCATGTAAGTTTTTCAAACCACTTGCTTTCCTTGTGTCTCAGTTACCGTTTGAATAACTCATAGTCTTGTCTAGTGTGGTGATAAAGATCTAATAGATAGAAAGACATTGTAAGCATCAGTTCCATGATAAATATTAGGCAGATGAAATTACATAATCACATAATTACATATACTCCCAGCTAACAGCTGCTCTACCATGAAAATGACCCCTTTTTGTGAGGATGTACAGAAAACTTCTGTGGAGGTAGAGCTCTTTCAACTTTTTTTCCTTTGTTTTTTTTTTTTTTCTTGGTGAGAATAAGGTATTCACTTCCTACCCATTTACTGATGAAGACAGGGAGGAATTTCTACAGAATCTGTATTTTTTTGCCTTCAATTATTGCTGCTGGAGGTCTTGGCCTGGGAATTTAAAACTTGAATCTGAATTCTTACGATTGCCTAGTCTCATTTTTTTGCATGTATTGCTTGTTTTGTTGTTTTTTGTCTGTGAAGATTTTTAGCAATGAACACATCAGATCCTTAGCACTAAGAAAGAGCTTAAACTAGTCAATATATAATGAGACATCAGTAATTCCAAGCTGTAATCTACACTAATTAGAGATTACTACAGGTAGTGCACACATGAAACGGCACAGACTTAATTCAAGGAGCATCTGGGCTAAGTGATATGTCACATGGATGGTCCCAGCAGTGGGAAATGAAATGGAGTGCCCAGCAGGTACACATGTACAGCCATGTGAGAAGAAAAAGGTCGGGAAGGTCTTAAGGGGAGATATCTTTTTCTTTTTTTATTTTTTTTAAGTGAGAAGCCTTTACCCTGAACATTTAAATTTTAGAGGCTGATGATGCTGGGATGAAACAAGCATATGGTACATCTTCCCCTAGAGAGCTCTCCCTCTCTCCTCATTCAAGCTGAGTATTGCCCTACTTAGGAAAAAAGTATGTTGTGTTGTAAAAGGCAGATTACAATTGATGCTTCCTGCAACTTCACCAGTGGCTTGATTCTGGTTAAGGACCACCTGAAAATTATTTTGCTGAATGTCTCAAATAATTTTGAGTTGGCATAGCCCACAACTTACTGTGGCCATGTGATGGAGAAGGAGTCAAGAGGAAAGGTCGGGATATCCAGGTCTCTCAGGGAGCAGAATTATTTTTGAAGTTAAGCATGCCAACCACATGACTGAAAAGCAGTGGGAATGAGATGAGTAGCATTGTGTGAGGGCCATTCCAGGACTAGCCGCATTTACTCTAAAAGTGGTTGTAAAGGGGAGACAGCAGGATAGCCAGTCCCCTTTCATGTCCCAAGGTGTCTGTCACACTGCATCAGCAAGTTACCCTTCATATTTCCTGTAAATCTGCTATTACTTTTCACTGCTCTTTCAAAACCAAATTTCTTATAGTTAGTAGGAATCCAACTATAGGGTCTTGAAAATAAACCATAAGTCTCTAGAAACAACCTCAAGTAACTCTTCTAGACCTAAAACTTTTCACTTTTTATTCTGATATCTCGAGAGATTTTTAAGTCCAAAATTCTCGCCATGAAATAGAATTTCTGCTTGTGGGACCAGCTTGGATGAGAAGTAAAGCAAAGTCTGAAGTTTATTTTGATGTTATGGAAATTTACAACAAGCCCCGAAACCATGGATCAGGGCTAAAAGGAGGTGAAGAGTTCAGGTGATAATAATATTGGTTATTACAAGGTTTTGCAGTTCAGTCCGGCAGGGATGGAAAGCTATCAGCAGATGTCCCTGAAAAGACCAATGTGTTTGTTGCCCTTTTTCTCCAGGCTTCACTGAAACGGCCAGCTGAGATCAGGCAGCTAATAAAATTATCACTAAAAGCACAGAGAAAACTTTCAGGTAAGGAAAAGACAGAAAGTGTATGAATAAATTTGAAGCTTGCTGTTCATCTGGCCCTGATGATCTACACACTGTAGCTTTCTGAGGCTGGATGAGATACATCTGACCAACCCTAAATGTCAGTTACAATCAAACTGGCATTGCTTGTACCCATACGTTCTTGTATACTTACACAAGTGTTTGGGGCTGATGAAGGACCATAATAGCAACACAGACGAAGAAAAAGTGCTGAAAACTAGGAAATGGTGACAGATTGAATATGGGGTCATGGTGGTGGAATTTAAAAATGAACAAGGAAGAAAAAATATTTTGGTTATTTAAAATCAAAATATCTAATATTGATATTGACTTGATTGCTCTTTACAGAAATACCTAATTTCTGTCTTCTGATGGGAGTAATTTGGTGCAACTACTTTTATCAAAGGGTTGCTAGACAAAGAGCAAAAAAGAAAGCATTTAAAAATATATGTAAATGAATGAGATATTTAAGTCAAGAGGTTTCCACTGAAAAGCCAACATTTGCCAATATCTTCTGTTCTACGTATTTCAGATGCTGCGGGATAAGAACTGTCAGTAAGTACTGACCTATAAAATAATGACCATTGTAAAGTGATTTTCTGTTTCATTTGACTATATAAGGCCAGTAATGTGTTACTAATGAAGCAAGCAGGGTGCATAGCATCACCTTTTCTGGGACACTAAGAAACAACCAGCCATATGTACAGCAAATGTCTTTGGCAGCACTGTGTGGCCTTAACTGGAATTTCTGTGCTGTTGTAGTTTTATAACTCAATCCTAATGTTATTTAAACATCATTTTTCTGTGTTTAATTTATTTATTGTCTCTAGTGGTAGACACAGATACCGGTGAGTTAGATTATATTAACATTTCAGAGTAATAATAGAAGAAAGCAATTATCTTTGGGCATAAAAATAATTTTAATCAGACAGCCAGTGAAGTGGGAATGGACAGACAATGAATCATTATACTGTGTTTTAATCAGACAATCAGAGAGCTGATCTGCAAGAGGAGCTCAAGAAAGTGTTTTGGCTGGTTGAGGGAAATGGGCACAACAAGGACAAATAGTCAACTTCCTTGATGTTCTTTGCATCACCAACAAAATAAATACATTAGCCTATCATTTCTTTGAAATCATGGGAAGACGTGGAGCTTGCTAAAAATTAATAGAAATATTTTCTTTACTCTGTCTTAAGATCCTATCAAACCAACACATGTGGGCCATTCCCTGAGCATTCACTGGCATTTGTTTTTTCTTCAAGCCATCGTATATTATCCTTTTTCTGTCACATGAGAAAATTTGAATGGAAGTCCCCTTTTACGGAAATGTCATCTGATGCTGTTTCCAGGTAAATCTGTGCATAATGTTAGATTTTCCAGACCTGAAGATAAGAAAAGAGATTTATGTCTGAGACCCACTTGTCTCACGTGAGTGAGCAGAGCTTTTTACCACTGCAAGTTGCATTCGTGGCCCTGTTTTATTCCTGCACCAATTTTCAGGTCAAATATAACAAAGTGATCCCCTAATGTAATGAAAGAAGAAACCAGATGGCATTGCAAACTCAGTGTAATTTAGGTGCTGCGTTACACAGCATCTATCATATGATAAACAAGATCCATTTGCATATTGAGACTCGATAGCTCTGCACAGAGCCAAAATGGACTGGATAATTCATCACGATTATTTTATCAGCATACAGAGAGGTGTGGGCTATGGCAGCTCCAGTGTATACGTGCTGCTCAGCCCAGCAAAGGCAAAACCACAGCTCAGTGGCAGCTCTTGGACTCTGGAATTTTGTGGCTGTGTGCAGTGGCGCTTGGAGGTCCTCAGAGTGGGCAGTACAGGGCAATTCCTGTGTTTTAGATGTGCCTTCCCTTCCCCACACGAGGTGCCTGGGCATCTTGCCATAACACATGATAAAGCTAGGTACCCAAAAATGGGATTCAGAAAAGTGGGTGTTCAGAATTTAGAGTCTCCTTGGTTAGTCAAAAACAAGCCCTGAGAGGAGTGGTTGGGAAATATCTACATCTCACTGTAGTTTGCAAACCAAAACTCCCGCCAAAGCTGGTAACCTTCATGACACCTTTCTGAAAACTGGTGGTTCTTTCTCCAGTTTCCTTTCTGGAGAAAATCTAGACATCTGCCCTGAAAGCTGGGCTTAGGATCTTCTAGATGACACTGGTAACCACCAGAGCAGTAAGTATTTTTGGGTTGGTGTTCTCCATCTTGCTGGATGACAACATTTCATATTCCATTCAATTTTCAGTGGGCTAAAGAGATCACCAGGGCAGCTGTAGTGGAGATGTCAGTCATATTGGAGGGGAATGGTTGCTTCCTTATGGTGTGACATGCAGGGTGAAAGTGTAAGGAGTCAATAACGGATAAAAATGCCCACCAGGAGATGCTGACTGGTCTTTGTACTAGGTGGAACCAGTAGTCATTTGGATGGATTAGAGAAATCCCCTGAGAAAAAAGTAGTTGAATCCTGGTCAAAACTCACATAGTTTTTTCTTTCCATACCTGCTGTTTGAAGACCCATGTTAAGTACATGGGTACTGAAGACCCATAGGGATCAAGATTCTCCTACTAGCACCATAGTGGCAACTTTCCCATCTCCTTATGTTTTGCAAATTAAATCCCAAGGAGAAACTCTTGAAAGCAGAGAAGGGCAAGGTGACAGCTTAGAGACCAAGTGTCTGAAGGCATATTGTGAATTCCATGGAGGGCAGCTCAGAGAGACAGAAATTGTCTCCCAAAGCAGAGGAGACATGAAGCGTGGAAAAAAAGGAGTGTAATTATGCAGCTGAGAAAGAGTGATCAGTGTATTAGTCATTAACTCCTAGGAGAGGTACTGGAATCTGAAGGGAAATTGAACTCCCTTTTCAGAGGCTTAAAGTGGTATCATCATCATTATTAGGGACACTGAAAGAGGTTAACTGATGGCTGACTTCGAGACAAAGCAGACAGAGATACTCTGCTTCTTCAATGTTGAGACTATTCTGACCAAATACAGCTATTCTCATGTGACTCCAAGGAGGGCAGTTAATAGTCCCCAAAGTCTAACTCACCTAGGAATAGCAAGAAGATCACACCAGCCACACTTCCAGCTGAGCTAAGTAGCACAAATGAATTTTAGCTGTTTTCTCAATGAATTTGTGAGAATTCTACAAACCAAGAACTTATGTCCTGTGATCGCTGACCAATGTGGTGGTCATGAGTTTGGGCTAATCACATTACCCTGATGGCCTCATGGCGGTTCTGGGGATGGGCTTTGCCAGCAAAGCCCTGCTGGTCCCGCTGTCATCACCATTCCCTGTGGGGCAGTTGGCCTTCATTGCCTATCCACAGTGACTATTGGGGTCTGATGGCTGTTGAAGAGCTTCTCAGGAATGTGACAGTAGCTGTGGCAAGGTCTCTGGAGGTAGTGGGAGACTCAGTTAAGGTGTGTGAAACAGTTACCAGCTGTTCAGAGGTAAGAACTGCCAGGGAGAGCTGATGACTAAAGAGTCATTGGATTCTGTTTTCTCATTTGTTAATTATCTGATTTATTTTAATTTATTCCTTCTGCTTTGAATACTTTCTACAAGTTCTTAGCCTATAGCTTGCATGAACATTTGCTGTTTCAGCAGATGTTCCTACATAAATCTGCTGGCTAGCCAAACACAGAAAATGAAGGCAAAACAAGTGTGAAAATACCAGCAGAAAAGACAAGTTATTTTCCCAGATTGCATTTGTGTTTCTTTCTCCTTCCCAGGCCAGTCCACGGGGAATTAAGACAGAATCTGTTTTGGTGAAATACCAGCACCAAGCTGCTGCAGGGCTGCCAGGTAGACTTTGCTGCTGCAGCCCAGCACAGGCTATGGTCTCCTGGAACAGCAAAAAAGCTGCCTTGTGCGCGGATCTGGCCAACTGAATGCTGAATATTGGCAAATACTGGCCCTTCATGTACTTCTGGTCTCACATTATTCTGGATTCGTCACCAATATGGTAATGTTTGAGTGATCTGCTAGTTCTGTCACACAGGCAGCATCTGAAATTCCTCAGTTATGTTCAGTGGCATGACTGTCATCTGGAACAGCTCACACTGGACATGCCCACCTCCCTCTTCTCTGCAGGAGTCAGCACAAAGGCTGCACAAATTTGGCTGTATCACAAATTGCCTTTTTTTTTTCTTCCCTCTCTCTCTCTCTTTGTTTTCGCTGTCTCTGTTATCGAGCTTCACTGACCAGGCACTAAGCAAACACTGAGTATTCAGCACCAGCCCTTGGTTTCTGCCCATAACTGCCTGCGGGATCAAGCCCTAATTGAAGGAGTAATCAGGCATGACTTCTTGGTGATTGCTTTTAATGACCTCATCCAAAGCCACTCCAGTAGACAAAGGCAGCTGAGGACATTAAGTGTCAAGGATAGTGCTTGGTGTTTTACAGATTTGGATTTTACATGACTAAGGTTTCAGAAATTTGATGTTTAAACCAAGTGACAAAAACAGCTTGGAAACTAAACAGTGATTAACTATCTACTCCCATACCCGAGGAGGCTAAAGAACTCAGTCTGGAAGTATTTTAAAATGAATTTTAACTTTAGTTACTGTACACAGTGGGAGATGAGAAGCAGAGAATACATTTTGGAGAGGATATTGACCATATTTTCACACTTTGATCTACCAGGGTAGCTGGGAAGAAAAAAATACCCTTTTATTCATCAATTCAGGTTATAAATGAGTGTGGGTAATACAAAGGGAATTGACTGAAGCATCCCCTCTTTTCCCTTAATGTCCTGAGGCTGCTCTCTACCATATTGTCCCTCTTCCTTCTCATTTGCCTCTGTCTCTTATTCTGATCTTTATTATTCCCTACCTCGTTCCCTTCTATCCTGATATTGCGCACATCCAAGCTGTGGCTCGTATGTATAAATATCAGTTTACAGTGCCCAGATGATGTAAGTTATGGGCAAGGGGAAGTAGTAGAGTAGGTGGACAATGCTGGGTACTTAATATATGGGAGCAGATTAGTATACACGTATTTGAGGTCAATATTACTTCTCACAGCTGCTTGTGAACTACTGGTATTTATGGCAGCTACAGGGTTTTAAAAATGTAAATAAAGACTAACAAACCTTAGCTATATCTCTGTCTGACAGAGGATTGTTAATAGAAATGAAAAATTCTGCATGGCCATGTAGCTTAGGCAACCCTACTGCAGTTAACAAAACTAAAATGTTTGAAGTACTAAGGACTGTGGCACATTGACTTTAATGGTAGAAGTTAGTCAGCACTGTACCTGCTGCTTGTGCTTCTCAGACCATTTAGGCATAGATAGTTTTGGACAGAAATGAATGGTATTATTTATTGTGTCACATCTACTTGCCTCTAAAAACAATTTAACTGGACACATGCAATGATGTATGCACACTCCAAAGCCAAAATAATATTAACTGGTGCTCTGCCCCGTCAGTCTCAGCTAATGAATCTCATGAAGTTGCTTTTCACCTAACCCCTAACTACTGCTCAGCAAGGAGAATGGCCTTCCCAGCAACATATCTGTAGAAATCATAGCAGAGATGAAAACAGATTTCTGTTATAGTCACAGAAAAAATGTTAAAAGTGAAATTCCGTTACAGGCAGATGATAACATTTTATTGAGACCAGCTGAAAGAACCCATGCTTCATTTTCTGCTTCATTTAATGCATGTTATAAAACAATCCCGCACAAGTTTATGAGGTAACTTTACAAACCAAGAGAAATCTGTGATTGTATTTTATGGTAGGCTTTGAGGATTCCTTTTCCTGAAGCTTGCAGATACCTCTGTTTCCAACAACATACCTTTTCTGTAATGTCTAGTGGTGAAAATATGGACTTGAGGACTGGAAGCCATGGATTTTCTTCTTTATCTAAGGCTTTTTGACCACTTCCCACATATTTTCTGAGATTGACTCTTTTAAAGAGCATCTTGACTCACTGACTCCCAAACTGACAGCTGTGTAAAGTAGCAAAAAGGAGGAAGCATAAAGAGACATAAGCAAAAGAAAGGAAATAAAGTAGACCTGTGGTCTCCTGAAGCATAGGAACCAAATGGGGTCTCTCGCTTCTTGCTGTATTTTTCCTGACCACTGAAAACTCTTACTGGTTCTACACATTGTCCTCCTCTTCCCTGCTTTCTCAAAAAGAAAGTGGTTCTGAATGGCTATTCTTTCTTCATTATTTGCCATGGGATGAATCTGATGGATTTTAAGCAATCAGACTATGCTTGGATTTTTTTTTTACTGTAGCTGTCTTATCACTTTAGCATGATTCTTCAGCTTTTCTGTCGTCCGTCTTCGGAGTGAAGGGTGTGGAAAAGTCACATTTATTGCTCATTAAATGGAATGCCCTTTTTTCTGTTGGATAGCTGGTGGGAAGAAGTGCTGGTGGAACAGATTTGGGGGGCATATGGGGCTGTTCGCAATTCTGGGCAAAAATTAGCTACTGTATAACTGACCTGTAGGATCAGAATTAGTGGCCAGTGCTGTCTTGAAAGGTAAAATCCCCAGAAGCATAATTTTATAGAGGCCTTCAAAGTCTCTGTGCTGTTTTGACTGAAAATGAGTTAGTTTTCTTCATGCAGTTAGGAACCTTTCTTTTTCATAGCTGGTATGGTCATTATCTGGACTTAGTTTGAGAACAAGAAGATAACAGACCGGGGCAGAGTTAATGTTTTTAATTGCTCTGGTCTGAGACCCAAGGACACTGGGCTTTGGGACCAGGTGATGTTTCCTGGGACTGGCTGCTCAGTGTGGACAGAGTTTGTAAGGAATTGCCTTGAGTATTTTTTATTTTATATTCTATTTCTGTTATACATATATATTTACTAGTAGTGTATTAGTATTTTGTTATTTTATTAAACTGTGTTTATCTCAATCCAAGTTTCTTCCTTCCCTTTTGATTCTCTCCCCTATTTGGGGGGTGGCAGGAGGGAGTGAGTGAGAAGGTATTGCAGTTGTATTGCTAGCTCGGGTTAAACCATGAAAGTGTCCTACTTTAAGCAGCAATGAGTCTTACTGACAGTTGCCCTCATTATAAAACCACTGTCCGGAAGGTGTAATTGTTTTTCCCGTGGGGAGAGAAGGGCTGCCATCTACAGCTGATCTGAAATGTCCAAGTTAAGGTAGGTACTCGTAAAAAGAGCTGGGGGCATCCAGCTAGTATCCTTTATTTACTAATGGTCTGGTAATACATACGGCATTACTTCCAGTACCACCACACCTGGGAGGTCTAATTTAGCATCCCTAACTCAAAGCATGTACTGTGGTCACTCTGAAGTGCAGGGTAAATAAGGAGAGTGGGAGTGCTTATCATGAGTGATGACCTTGCTGTCAGCAAGGCAGGCTCTGCTCTGTTACAGCAGTGGCCTAAATGATGCTGAAGATGCCCATGGTCGTGTGGCAGCGAATTTGCTGGCAGGGATCTGTGCAATGGCATAGCATGGCTGATGCGGGCACCTCTGCTGAGTAGGACAAGATCTGGGAATTTGTATCCCATTCTCTCTTCCGACTGTCCAAGTGCCAGCACACTGCTGGTCTGTGGCTCTGGGGCAGCAGCACTGCCTTCCCACCTGCTGTGGTAGTCCCAGATTTGGGAAGAAAAATCAGTTTGCAGTTGCTGATGAGAGACTGCTGCTGTTCATATTCTTTACCTTTCACTCCTGCTCTCCCCTCCTGCCCCAGCTACAATACAATTTTCTATCATTTGCTTTCCATGCACATGAAAACCATTTTCTTTTCACTGAACCAGAGCAGAGATAACAATTTAGCTCTGACTTAGGTATGTGTTCCTCAAGTGTGTGAGTCCTGAAAACTCTCCTTTAGGGTATCATGATTTTAAATGATGGCCAAACAATGGCACTTTTCAATTTAAACTATAGCCATTATGCACAGAACATCTGTGCTCTCCCATTAAAAAGCTGTTCCTTATAGCTGCACTTCATTATGTCAATCTGTGGTAGGTTGAGTTTTGTTTATTTATTTTTTTTTTCCCAGCCTGAGCATTTTAAAGGGGCATTTGCAACTTAAACAACTGGCTGTTACTGAAAGCAGAGGAGCAAGGCCAGCTTTCTAGGTACACTGATACACAGACTGAATTTCTCAGGCTGGCACAGACTGGAGCTCTATGTCAGAAGGACACCTAACTCCTACCCAATTCATGTGTCACTGGATCACATCTTTGCATTATATAGATTACAAGGATTTCCTGATTTTTCTGTTTGTCTTAGAAAACTTCAGTATCATCATTAATTCTAACTCTATGGTGAGTTCAGCTCTGTGTTGTCAGCTTGTAGATAGTTTTTGAGAGAGCATGCCTGGTCTTTGACCCACTTCTTAGATAAAATTAATGTTTTCTAACATTGTTTACAGTTTTCCCTCTCATGAGTTGTGCCACCCTTAGACCTAAGTTGGAGCCTTTTCAGTAGCTGTTCCTGAAAGAAGAACTTTATATGGGTGAAAACGTCCAACCAGCAGAGGGTGGGATGTTCTTTGGTCAAATTTTGATTGTTCTTTTTTTCACCCTTGAATCCAGTCCTCTTTTTTTGCTTTATTAAAATAAAAATAACAGTTCCAAGGGTATACAGATTTGAGGAAGCAAGGAAAAGAGGAGGGTTTTTTTGCTTTAACAGGTCTGATTGTTTGATCAAAGAAAAAAAAGTGCCATGTCTATCAAATCTCTGTGTAGAATGAAACCCTCATGTATAAAATACCTGCTATCAAAGGGTCTCATTAGTCTGCACCTAGACCTTATTTGTAGTGTGTATTTCAAGGTTTCTGCTGTTCTTGGCTTTGTATATGTTGGTGAATCTGGGTAAATTATCTTGACAAGGAACCCCACTGTTCAGAGCACATTTTTTTACTGGTAGTTTTAACTGCAAGATGCTGGACAGTAAAATTGCAAAGCTCTGTTAAACTGATTGCAGTTAGCAGAAAGGGATGTTGAAGGGAATACTTTCCCAGAAAGCCCAAATATAAAATTCAGTAGGAATTTCAAGTGTTACAGGAACAGCACCTTTTAAAAGGTCTTAATTCAATGCATTGGGGTGAAAAATATCAAATATTGTAGCAAAGCTCTGTGTGTATAATTGCAGAAGGATTGAAATGATTAGCATAATACATTTTTTTCATTCAAAGAACCTGTGTTCTTGATAAGTTTTTACCAACTGGAGGAGCCAACACAACCTGCAGTGCTCTGCAGTTAGTGGTTTGTGCAGGTAACAGACACCCTCACTGCCATGTACTCTGCCTCAACTTATCTCTCCCAGCATATAACCAGACTGGTTCTACCTAGTGAAGCATGAGTGTGCTCATGAACACTCATCTGCCAGAAAGGAGGAGATTATTATGTATCTAACAAGCAACAAATGTGGCAGAAATCTGCATGGACTGAGTAAACTGAGAGGAGACCTTATAGCTCTGTACAACTACCTGAAAGGAGGTTGTAGCACCAAGGGTGTTGGCCTTTTCTCTCAAGTAGCAAGTGAGAGGACAAGAGGAAATGGCCTCAAGTTTCACCAGGGGAGGTTTAGACTGGAGGTTAGGAAAAGTTTCTTCACCAAAAGTTCTGGAACAGGCTACCAGGGAAGTGGTTGAGTCACCATCCCTGGAGCTGTTTAAAAGATAGGTAGATGAGATTCTTAGGGACATGGTTTAGAAGTGGCCTTGGTTGTGTGAGGTTAATTTTTGGACTTGATGATCTTAAAGGTCTTTTCCAATCAAAATGATTCCATGATTCTATGATATGGCATTTTTTACTCTGAAGGAATGTTAAACTTTTGGGAACTGTTATGTCTTTGAGCATGCCAACTAAGGAAAAAAGCATTAACAATAATATAATTACTTCTTTTAAGGAGTATTCTACTTTTCAAATAAATTAGTATTTTCTACATGAAACAAAGGGACAGTTAAAGGCATAGACTATTGATACCTCAGTCATTGAATATCTATTAATATTGGCACAGAACTTCCTACTAGTTATTTCTATATGTTTTGTGGGAGTTTTATTAGCTGACTGTGTGTTGCAAAAGTGTTCCCAGATGGAGGATATACAGGAACTCCTGGGTAAACTTAGCTAGTGGTAGAATTTAGTCTTTAAGATCTCTATGCATTTTGTTTTAATTAATCAGGATATTAAATCTCAGTGGGCATTTCACAGTAATTAATCATGGTGAGACAAACATCTCATTGACAGCAGGCAGCCCTTCTGCTTCTGAGAAGCCAGTTCTCCACGGTCAGTATACGATCTGTCTCATGCATAGGTGGCGTAAAATGGATCTATGATCTGAAATAGAGTTGAGCAGCAGGGAGCAGTAGTGTGACATACACCAAAAAGGAGTATACTGCAGTGTCTGGAGACTAAAATAAATAAATGACAGTGACCTTACATAGAGTTTGAAATATTCAGTACCTAGAGTGCATCTGAAGTGAGACAAGTCAGAGTGCTAATTCCTTGCATGACTCCAGAGATGCTCCAAGTTTTGCACCTGAGACTTCTGCAGCTGAACTCCTGGGGTACACTAGTTCAAGTCTTTGCCTTTGCATACTGTATAATATCTCTACTAAGAAGGAAAAGCTGAATAGAAAGAAGAGAAGCACATTCATTTATTTAGATTAACCAGCAAAGTGACAAGTATGTCTTGATGACAAAATGAAGCTGGGCAAACCATCCTCCTGAGAGAAGACATATGCAGAGGAGGTGTCTGGAGCATTGGGCCATGTGAAAGAGGCTGGGAAAAGAGATGGGAAAGAGATAGACTGTCAGCAGTCTGAACTATTCCTGTGACTTGAAAGCAGATTGGCTTGATGTATGATGCAGAGTATGTCTTCGTTCTTTTTGAGCTCATCTCATGCTTGTGCTCCAGGATTGTCTTTATTTGTCTGAATGCCCTACAGTTGTAATCTCTGAAAAATGGTTGCCTTTCTGTTTTTGAATGTCTCAACTGCTTCTTCCTAGGTAAGGAGGCTTTTTGTGCACTGAAGTACATTATTACAATTGTGTAATAATTACCATACATATTTCTAAGGCAGTTATTGTGCGTCTGTATATTAGTACTTGGAATACGAATGACACAGTAAGAGTTTAATACTGTAATGCAGTGACAGAGGATACAATAAATTAAGACCCTTGGCTACTACAGTTTACAAATCAAGTTATTTTCAGCAAGCTGACTTTACTTGTATGTGTCAGAACCTACAAATCAGTCTGGAGGCAAGTTTGCAGGTGTCAGGGAAAGAGACAAGGCTGGTGTGGAAATGCCCCGGCATCGTCCTGCTAACCAGTGAAATCCCAGTCCCAGTCAGGATGATGGGATACGTCCTGTCCCAAGGAGACTGATGTCTTGGAAACAGAATCTAAATTGCCATGCCACACTACTGAAGTTACTCAGAAGAAAAGGTAATGTGGAAGTGTAGCTTAGACTCCGTCCCTTAGAATAAATTGTCTAATTACTTTTCAGCTTCAAAGCCACAAATATCCTTGTGTCTCAGTCATGTCAGTTCTTTTGCATATCAAACATAGTGAAGATGTGGAGAGGCATTTAGCACAGAACTCAGAGGAACATTTCCAAGTAACAGAAACCCAGTTCATCCCCCTACAGAAAAATGTTTATAACAATTTGACAAAGACAGAAAAAATTAATTAATCTAACACATCAAAGGCTTTTGGATATGCCATAAGTGTGGCAATGCTGAGATCACACTTGTAAGTAGATGTAGGAGCACAGACACTGATGACCTTCTCTGCCCAAAATTGATCTACTTGAAATTAAGATCAATTAGTGAACAAAATAATGAGCAGATGGCTATTCTGAATGATCATAATTTGATTTGGATACTGGTAAGATATGAAGCTAAGACAAACGAGTTTCACTGTTGTGCCCAGAACCCACGGTATTAGCACTGCTGTGCCATTATCATCCTGACTCTGAGGTGCCATGGCCAGACAGTCCTGGAGGGAGTGAGCAGGTGATATCAGGACTGCTGTCAGCTCTGTCTGGCTGCCAGATGCCTTTTGAAAGGTACAAGTTCTATAGCTGTCCTCATCCACTGCTTTTTTAGCCAGCCTTTCCTATGCCGTTTCTTCTCATTCCTGTCTTTCCTTTTGCCCTGTTTAAGGAATGTTTGGTTTAGCTGAGACTGAATCTTTTGAACACCTCCAAAATGGCTGCTAAAAGCAGTATATTACAGAAGTTAGAACTGGTGTCATATTGTCAGCTTTTGAGGTGGCTGACAGAGGCAAGCGTTGTGCCCAAATTTCTCTAACAATGAGACTACAAGTAAAACGTCAAAAACAAAGTTGTGCTCTCTGTTTCTACTGTGGTTTCTTTTCCTCTGTAGTATATGTTTCACTTATTTGCCTTTGAGAAAGCAGGATCAGCTCACGGTAATATCTCCAGGCCATTTTAATAAGCTTCTCTCTTTTTCCAAATCTTGCTAGCATGTTCTGAAAATGCTACACAATGTATAGAAATTTTAACATACGTATTCATAGGATTCCTCAGTGAAGCTGCAGTTGTGTTTGGTGAGGTTTAATGAAACACCTTATTTAATTCTCCAAGCTGCATAATAAAATCAGAGATGACAGGATTTACCTCTGCATTTTGGAACCAGTTAAAACAAACAAACAAACAAACAGAAAAATAGAAATTTCAGTCACCTGTCATTTCAAAATAGCAAAGACTCAATTGCGGTAGCTGGTAATTGCTATTTCTGTCACAGTAATCAAGGAGAATTTTCTTTACTCTATATTTTTTTAAACTTGGATATTCAGGTGCTGAACAAGCACGGTGATTAATATAAATGCAATTTAGTATGGAAAATGCTTGCAATTCTATTTAAATCTTTGAAACCAAAGAATCTGTTTTGCACTTGGCCAAACTTACTCTTCTGGTAAGAGCTGGCCAACCCATTTCTCGTTGAGCCGTTCAATACTTAGTACACATTCATCAAACTGAGATATTTATGGAATAACTTTGTAGAAGACAGGGTGGACAGAATGGTACCTCAATAAATACTTAGAGAGATTTCCCCAGTGTCAAAGGATGCCACATGTAAGATATTAAAATAAAAATCTGGGGAAAAGTCATGTCATAGGAACGTCTCTGTGTGAACTACAAGAAAAATTTCAAGGCAGTCACACCAAGTTCTCTAGGCTAATTCTGTCTTTACTTCTTGGTTTAGCTCCTTCACATTATTAGCACCTAAACAACAACAACAAAATAAAGAAGGGTCATAAATGCTATAAAGTGCTGCAGTATTGCTGTAACTGCCAGTGTCTGCCATAGCTGTAAGTTGTGTACTTTAATCAAAGACCTTACAGAGACTGAATGGTTTTACTTCAGACATTGTCCTTTGATGCTGTGAGCTGACATACTTCAAAGCTCTTCTGTTTCAGAGTTAAGATGTGTACGAGTCAGTTGCCATGGTGTCAGGACACTATCCCTAACAAGTAGTATGGGATACCACTATCAGCTGGTGGAAAAGTTTAACAAAGCCAATTGAGGGCTTTTCAGTGATGTGATACATTACATCTCTTTAACTCTTCACAAAGAATCCATAATTTTCATAA
This sequence comes from Columba livia, assembly GCF_036013475.1. Classification (NCBI taxonomy): domain Eukaryota; kingdom Metazoa; phylum Chordata; class Aves; order Columbiformes; family Columbidae; genus Columba; species Columba livia. The sequence continues at coordinate 34,544,166 of NC_088604.1, read as the reverse complement.
ATTCTGCATAAACATGCTCCTTGCAGGTGAATGCAGACAATCCATTTAGCCTATGGTAGGCTAAAACCTGCAGCACTTTAGTATCTATGTGTTGCTGCCTTGAAGGCATTAACATCTAGCATACTGACCAGATTTTATACTAAAAATCTAGGTGAGTCATATGTTGGCTCTTCTGAGAGTGCCTAAGTTAGTTCTTACTGACTTTTCAGTATTACTGGTAGCTATTTCTGATCACCTTTTGCTTTTTAAAATGAATGTCCATACATGCTACAGCAGTTGATGAAGAACACCAAAACTTCAGAGGAGAAATATCTGTTCAGTACATGCAGACTAAAATGTATATATAACCCATAGATAACAGGGATATGTGTCATCCATGACTTTAACTGTACAATGTTGAAAATTCACCCTTTAGGCAAAAGAAGTACAGCTCCAGTGGAGGTCATTTAAGTCTTTGATCTTTCAAACCTAGCCTTAGCTTTACCTCCATTCTCCACACTATAAGCTGGCAATATTTTGAAGTCCTGTCATATTACTGTTTTGGCTCTAGAGACCAAAATTTTCCATATATTTGTACTGTAACAGGGAAAACAGACTTACTTGGCTTTCTGAATTGAAGGTTTCTTGTTTTCTATCATCTCTGTAATATCATTTTCCATAGCCTCCTGTTCTTCATATCATTCATCTGGGCCCTCTGCTCTTCATATAATTAATCTGAATTGTGTACCTGTTTCAAAGTTAATACAATCACAAAAAGAAAAGGGTACATTCAGATCCATTGCATGCTTAATATCTTGGAGGATTGCCCATGTGCTGAAAGGAGAATTTAAACCTTTTCAGGGTGAAAAAGAGCTATCAATTTATGAGGAATTCTAAGCTGGATGTGCTAAATTTTGTTGGTGTTTCTCTTTTCTGGGGCAAGTCAAGGTTTGGAACATGTCATTGATTTATTGCTTTCATTAACATGGTGGAACACAACAAGTAGAGTGCTGCTGTTGAGTTTACTGCACCTGTTCTGTAATGCAATACCTAGCCATTATCAGATGTAATTAGCATGTTTGAAATAATATATTAGTCGACCACAAATGCTTTTTAAAAGGAAGAGGGCAGTTATACTGAGTGCTTTTTGACTTTCCTGAAGAGTCTATTGTAAAAGCCTTTTAAAGGAGTAAAAAAAAATGTTCACACTAGAAGAGCTGAATCAGGGCCCTGCAGGAAAATGTTGTTGTGGATGGAGAATCACTGTTAGCAAAGCACTGACACGGGACAGCAAATGACATAAATTTTAAAATGTTGATACCAACTGTATAAGAAAAAATTCTGGCATCATCATTCATCCACAGAGCCTCTGCACATTACAGCTTGTACAGGAAGATCAATAGCGTGGCAAAAGTTGATGGAGGTCTGAGCCCTGAACAATCTGGCATTTTCAATCTAATGTATCATTGAATAGTGAAAAAAAGAGACAGGCAGGGTGGATGGAGGATAAACACATATGATGTGTTCTCTTTTACGCATACAACAAAGAAAAAGGGAAAGTTTTCTCCTATTTGTCAAAGGCATTGTGGTATGAGCCAATGACTGAGGAAAGTTGTGAGACTTGCTCACAGAGGTATCTGACTTAAGAACTTGCAATTATAAAAAGTAGATCTAAGTGTAAGTTTGAAAGTAGCCCAAGATGATTTACCACTTGCAAAGCTGGGCCTGATGCAGTTCGAGTGATTTTGTGCATGACCTACTCAGAATAGCTTGTTGTACTCAAATGGGAAAGCAAACACCAAGAATGTCTCTTCTGTATCATCGCCTACCTATAACATTCTCAGATATTATAGTACTACTTTTCTGTGGAAAATATGTCTGCTTTTAAAAATTATTGTTGAGACAGGACTTCCTGATGCTTTAAGCATTTTTGTTTCCCCTGCCAGTGCTAAGAGGAGGCACTATATATATGTGTGATAAACAATGAAGAGAGCAAGTCCTTGTTCAGTTTTGCCAGTCCTTAGTCACTGTCATCTCACTGTCCAGCTCAGGGACCTCATCGGGGTACTCAGGAACTCCTGCCTGCCTAGTAGCTCTGCTTTGGGCTCCCAACCCACCTTAAATAAGGGAGGATGCAGTAAAAAAGGCCAAAGGGTCTCAAAGTTTACTTGAGTCCCACCCTCACATGGACTTCAACAGATGGCCAGGGTGTGCACTCCAGCCAAGTACTCCAAAGCGCTCTGGTGGATTGTTAGTTTTAGCCACCAGGTCACCTGGGGCACATGTAGACCTTGGGGAATGAAAACAATGCAGACAAGTCAGTCCATTCCAGTGAGAGATTACGTGTCTGGGAACGAAAAGGGGAAACTGTAATGAAAGCATGAGCTAGTCTGCCCTGGGGAGCTGTGGCCCTGAAGGAGAGATAGGAGGCTGGACCTGAGTTTCCCAGACAACATCGTGGTCAATGTGCTAATGGGATTCTTGGACATCTGTTAAAGGCAATGCTGAATAACAAGAAAGTGACTCAATCATCTATTTGATATTAGTGTGAACACAATGGAAGACAGTTTTTGTGTTAATGATATCAAGAAAGTTGTTGAAAACCTGTAGTGTTCATGGAAGACTTATTAAAACACTGAAAGAGTCAGAGATAAAATCCTAAGAATCAATGAGTTGAGTCTGTTTAGCATACCAAAGGAATGACTGAACAATTACTTGTCCATGAACACCTATGTAGGGAACAGGCATTGTAACAGAAGTATCGTAAAATCAGCAGGACAGTGGAACACTAGCATCCACTAGCTGACTGTTAACAAAATTAAAAATCAGGACAATGAGCAGTTTTTTTTGCCTTTTTGTTGTTGTTGTTTTTGTTCTTTTGTTGTTGTTGTTGTTGTTGTTGTTTTGTTTTGTTTTTCCATGGTCAGATCAAATATCTGCTGGGAGCACTTTGAGATGTTGCAGTAGGTTTCTTCTCCCCTGAAATGTTTTGAAACAAGGTAGTTACCTGAACTGTTTTGAAACAAGGTAGTTACCTGAAGAGAGGCTCTGCAGCTGCTGGGTTTGAACCAGCATCCAATGGCCTTTGCTTGCCAGTCAGTAGAGAGAAGCACGGTGGTGCCTTGGAATTTGCCAAAATTTCACAGCCATTTCAGATTTACAAAATGCAAAGGATGTAATAGAAGCATACTAATATTTAAATGTCAACCTAATCTGGCCACTGACACAGATACCTGAGTGTTGATGACCAGCACTAACTAAGTACTGACACTGTATTGTGCCCAGAGCAAAGGGGTCTGTGCCCCCTGCCTGGATCTCCTTTGTCCATGCATGTAACGCAATGGAAATTTCTCCTCCCATGTCGTCAGTTGTCTCACGGTGTTCGGCTGCAATATTGTACTGAGGAGAAATGTTCTAGAGAATATTACTTTTTTGTTTGTTTTTGTTTTCTTAAACGGCTTTCTCATCCTGATCGATAGCGTATTATTTTGAGAGGACAAAGTGGAGGAGCAGGTATAGAGAACTCAACCAAAGACAAAACACAAAAGGTTATTTGTGTATGTTAAATACTCCAAAACTAGAATGACAAACACAGCAACAAGACCAGTACTAGAGAGAATCCAGAAGAATTTATTTTATTATGGAAAACAACTGGCAAAACTGCAAACATGCTTGGCTGCGCTGTTTAAGCAAAACTGCAATAGTTGCCATTTATACACTCTGACTTGAAAACAGGCTGTTGTGCTATTTCCATGTAGGCTGATATTGTGTGTTTTCCATACAAGATTACTTTTCTCCTCCACATGCCACTTCCCTGCAATCAATCAAAAAGATTACTCCAAAGTGACCTTGTTGTAATAGTGTGTATATTAAATTTATACATAACCTCAAATAAAGCACACGTTTTCATTACTGAATGTATGAGTAGAGCAAGCAGTAGCAGTATTAATTTTATTTAATGTTATGCCTACTGTATTAAGTTAAAAGATAGGAAGATTTACCATCCATTTCAAGGGAAGCTATTGCAGTTTGATACTGACATTCTCAGCAGTTTAATTTTTTTTTATTCTGTAGTAAAATAATGGAGAAATAACATAACAAAGCAACTTCACGGGCTGTTGTAATACACCCATCAGGGAATCTGCTTCCCTGCAGTGGCTGAGAGTGACAGTGGAGCTGGACAGAGATGGTAATGGGGTCAGCACAGACCCCATGGCCTCCAGGCTGGTCCCATCATGGTGGGGCCAAGAGGTCCCATCCATGGGCACAGATTAGATGCAGTGGGGGCTACGGCCACAGCCACCCTGCAAGCTACCTGGGAGGGCCTCACACCCCTCGAGCGACGGGGCTGCCCAGGCTGTGCTGGCGGGGAGCTGGCCCTGAGCCCTGGCAGCTGAACCCCATGAAGGGGGATGCTTTCAGCACCTTTATAACATCAAGGAGAAATAGGCAAAGCACAGACAGCTCTATGGAGAGATAAAGTAGTGAGCTTTGGGGCGTGCATTTCCTGGTGCATATATAAGGTACAGGTTTGCATTATTGAATGTATAAATAGAACAAGGAGTAGCAGTATTAGCTGTATTTATTGCAATGCATTCCTTACAGTCAATTTCTCTATGAAGCTCTGTGGCAGATGCACTCTTCCCCTCAGCCCTTGAGAATCAACAGAAATGTCTAGGCTGATGGACCACTATGGTCATGCACATGCACACGTCCCTTGGTCAATAGGCAGGGCCTTTGACAAATGAGATGCCTTGGTTGAGAGAACTTTCTGGACCACTACAATAAATGACCAAAGGTCAGATTCAGCTAGAGTATAAATGGAGCCTGCTGGAAATCCCCTTTGAGTTGGTCTTCCACAAAGCAGTGGGTGGGCAGTGGAAGACTCTCCTCCTTAGACTGGCCATCTAAGGAACATGTCCTGGGGACTGACACACCTTGCTGATCTGGTAAGCAATCCTCTGGATACCCTTGAGAGTCCTCACTCTGACACAGAGTGGGAAGATGCACATTTTGAATCATCACTCAAGAGTTTTGTGATCTGATCCCCTTGAGATTTGAATTGGTTGTGCAGTAATTGAACTCCTAACCACTATCGGAACCTGTATTGTGTAATGTTATTGGAATCCTGAATAAGTTTGGATAAACCCTGTTTGTCGTTGGTTTCTGTTAAACAGATATGGTTAGAATAAAGTCTGTTCAGAGCTTGTTGCCTGCCTAAATTGACTTTTGGGGTGCCTCCATGACAAGCTCCATCAACACCTACAGGTAGGTCCTGTGTTGTACTGTGCTTCTCCTGTTTATTTTAGCACAGAAATTTAGATAACAATTTCCTTTACCACTACAGTTGTTCACCTTTTCTTTGGTATTTTCCTCATTTAGTCTGAAAGGAACTTTGGGTAATGAGTTTAAGAAGTGCATTTAATTCCTGCACATTTCTGTCTGAAGCTGAGGGTGATAAGAAATGGTGGCTTTTATCCCCAGTCAGCTTATTGGGGTCTGTACTTCTCCCAAAATCAAGTTTTTCACTTCCCAACTGGCTTGAAGCATGTTCTTGGCCAGTGTAACCCACACAAATGCAAGCAGGGGGTGGAACAGCAACTGACCATCGCAGATGCCCACTGGCAGGATGATAGAGCCTTTGTCCCAGTGCCACTGGGTTAGTCCTGCTTCCTAGAGAGATCTTTTCCCTTTCCTGTTGCCCAGGGACACACTTCTTCTCTCCTATGGCTCCTTCACTTTCAAGATGCTTCCTAGCCTTCTGCCTGGATGAGTGCCAGGGACACGCGGCTTCAAGAAAGAACAGGAGTGCCTGTCAGGAACCACAGAGGATAACGCACTCTGTAAGTTTGGGTACAGGGCATTTCACTCCTTAAGCTTTGATTCCCCGCGTGGAACAGAATCCTATTTTCCCAGATTTAAACTTGCAACACCAGTGAAAAAGCAATTATATTGCAAAACACTTATAAAAATGATTACAGTAATCTATTTTTCTGAAGCTTTTTGCAGTTTTATCCAGATTTTTTGAAGGCTTTCCCCCAAAATGACATCTTCCTGTAAATTCACTTCATGTGTCAGAATATCGAGTCATCAGAATGTCCTCAATGATGAATCATTAGAACATCCTTAAATCATGGTCCTTAGTATCAGTTGCGGTCACAGGAATGCAATAATCTGTGCCATGGCAGCACACTTAGAGTCATCTAAGCATTTTTTGAAAGCTAATACACTTTTCACTTAATTACATTTTCAAATTATACAGCCATTTCGCTGTGATTCATTGTAATTATCATCTATATTCAATTTAAAGTAAGAAAATATACATAATCATCTTTGGTATAAACACACTTTAGTCAGTACATTTGCGGCAGGGTGGAATTAACCCTGCAAAAAGACCTTTTCATGACTGAGCTTTCCCATACAAAATATTTGTTAAAATACTCCCAATACTGGTAAAAAATGAGACTAATTGTAGCTGTGCATAGCTGTATACAAAACCTCTTCAAATTTGCCAGAAAAAATACCCAGATATAATGATTTTGGGTGAGAAGAAACAATGTGACTTGAACTTTCAGCTTACAGGTATCTGTGTTAGCAATTTTTGTCAGCTTTTCCAGGATGAGTCTATATGTTTATACTGAGTCACCACATGCAAAGGAAAGCAAGTGCACTAAATGCTCCTGAGCCTGGACTGTTGTGCAGATGGTTAGTAAGGACAATACTCATTGAGCATCTGAGTGTACAGGAAAGTAAACAGAAGCCAAAGGCAACACCGACAAAATCATATGCCAAATTAAACTCAAAGTGTAAGATGAAATGCCATGTGGGGAGGCTGGTCATGCAATATCTTTTTGGATAAATTCCACTGATTGTAACAGAACTGGATAGACTGTATCCAAGGACTGAATTTGATCAGATCTAAAATGTGCTACCTCTTAATCCATGCTGTTTACTACACCAGTTTTAAAAACTGAATAAAAAAATTCCACAGCCCACATACATGCTGAGATGAAGATCAGTGGTATTTCTCAGGTATGTCTTCTTTTTAGTTTTCATGAAGGAGTTCTACTAAGCATCTTCTGTTTGGTTTATCTCAAAAAGTACCACATTATCAAAAACCTATGGCTGGTTTCCAAACAACAGCTAGCCTAACGATGATTCAAACTGGATCACTCTGTCTGCGCTAATATAAATAAGAATAGTTTTAGTTGTGTATATTCAGATTGTGAATCTGCTGCTATTCAGGCATCTTTCTGTCTAGTGGTTTTATCTGCTAACATTTGAAGGGAATTATCTCAGATTATCTGCAGCTGAACACCTTTAAATCAATGGAGTTAGAGAAGCAAGAAATTTGGCTTGTTATTATTATAGTTATTTGTACTGCATTAGCACCTGAGAAAGGACTGGAACTTCATTACAATTGGCAATATCTGAAGAAATTTCCTTTGAGGCTTTTACAGCTATATGTAAAACAAGACATAAAAACTTGTTGCAAGCCATAGGGACTACGGAGGACATTCTAAGAAGTTGATAGGATTCTAGGGTTGGTTGGATATGTAACCTAATGGTCCTGAATGAATTGACTTTATTAAAAATTAAATAAATAAATAAATACTGACATTCCCATATTGACCCTCATTTCTTTATTGCTCTAAATGGACCATTTACAAATAACTTAACGGCTCATAGCTCCCTGCATTTAGCATTCTGCAATTGCCAGGACATTAGCAATTGAATCAGACTGACTGAGCAATTGTTCTGTGACTGAAGTGGCTTTGATTGTGTCAAAACTCAACGCTTTGCTGAACACTTGCTGTTCTCTCAGTGCAATATTGTCCTCAGTCACATATTGACAAAATATTCTTATGCTTTACCATCTCAAGGCTGAAAAACATGCCTTCTTGAATCCTAGGTTTTTAAAAGCTGTTTTGGAAGTGGGTTAAGCTAGACCACTTCACATCATCCTGAGCATGAAACAAACAGGAGACCAAAACTGAACACGATTTTCCAGGTGTGGCCTGACGAGTGCTGAGAAGAGTGGGATAATGACTTATTTGTCTTTGCTGGTGATGCCCTTGCTAGTGTAGCCCAGCGTCCTGTTGGACTTCTTTGCCACAGCAGCACGATGTCCACTCATATTAAGCTTGTTGTCCACCAGAACCTCCAGGTCCCTTTCCACAAACCTGCTCCCCTGCTGAGTGGATCCCATCCTGCACTGCACTCCTGGATTATGTTTTCCCAGGTGTAACACTTCACACTTGTCCTTTTTGAACTTTAGAAGTTTCTTGTTAGCCCACTCTTCCAGCCTGTCTGGGTCATCCTGCAGGGTGGCTCTCCCTTCTGAAGTGTCCGCTTACTCACTCACTTTGGTGTCATCAGCAAACTTCATGAGAGTACACTTGATCCTATCATCCATATCACTTATGAAGATGTTGAACAGTGTTGGGCCCAGTATTGATCCCTGGGAATTTGGCTGAACAGATGAATAGCTATGAAACACAAAAATGATTAGCTAGGATGGGAATGGCAGGTGGAAGTCCAATTTTGGCTGAAGTGTTTTATACATATGAAGTCCTTCTCTTTGTGTTTGTGCAGTCTTTTCCTGGCGCTACTGGACAGTGCATGTAACAGCACATTCCCCTTCCTGGAGGTTTGGGTGCCGGCTCTGAGGTAACATTGCTGATGGCAGACCCTTCCTTTGGTGACCTTGCACCCAGGCTCCCAGACAGCACTTCAGGGATGCTCCAGTCAGAGCTAAGCCCCTTCGCAGGGGAAAAACTAAATTGAGCAACTACCAGCTGTTCCATTCTGTGCCCTGACATATATCATTGGAAAGAAAAATGACAGGGCTTGTATCTAGGAACCTGTTTCTGTCTGTTATAGCATCTAAAGGATTTTTTTTTTTTTTTTTTTAAGAAAGAGGCCAATTACCTTTTCCAAAAACTGTAAAGGAAAAACTGCACTCAGCCTATTTTCTTATAAGTCCTAATACCAGCCTGGAATGCTTCAGGTTGCAGAAATGGACAGCACTATTTATAGTATCACTTGATGTTTTCTACCAGTTAGTTTTACACAAAGAGGAAAGTTTTTCAGAATATCATGGGAATTAAGTTCCTTTACATTTTTTTTAGACTCCTTACTCAGTGCAAATTCACATAAAATTGTAATCCTCTTTGTCTTGCTCTTCAACTGGTGCTGAAACATAATGTCAGGAGCAGAGTTTGTCAGAGATGCCAAAGTAGCTTCTCATAGCTTGCATTTCTGTAGTCTCCTCATATGTTGAATGCCCATGGTTTCTCAGAAAGCACAGCATTTGGATTTTCTAGACTCAGGAGAACTCAAGCTCAGATCCAGGAGCATTGAGTTTGCTTCACGGTGTGCACATCCTTTTCACAGCTGACAAACTGGTGAGAAACTACTGTGGAGTCAATGGTTTTGGGTAGCAACTAGATGCATGCAAAATCACAACCTGCTCACTGCATGTGGGCAGTTCAGATGCCAGCACCTCATTCAACTCTGTGAAGGCCAAGTAGGCTCCAAAAAGTATGCTTTGCTGTTTTTGTTGATCACAAAACCTAGATATAGGTCACAGCTAACACACAACTCATGTTCCTTGAAAGAAACATGGGAGTGGCAGCAAACAAAGATGTATGTCTCAGATCAGCTAAAAATCACTGAAGAAAGGAAGTTGAACTATAATAATTCTATTCACTGAGGGATTAAAGACTCAAACCCATAAAGTCTGGTCATACCTCTGCCAGCCCTGGAATGTCTTTTTTATCAACAAAAGAGGTAAATTTGTACAAGCCTACATGCCTACATTTCAGTAAATAAGCAAAGACCCCAGCTAACCTTCTAAAGCTGCTGCAAGGTTGTGGTTTTTTTTTTTGTTTGTTTTTTTTTTTTTTTTTTTTTTTTTTGTTTTTTTTTTGTTTTTCTTTGCTGTAGGAAAAGTTTACAGTTGCTGAAACAAATTTTGTTCCTGACTAGTATTGACCAGTGTGGAAAAGAAGATTTACTCCATGCCTGCATTTAGATACATTTTCATAGCATTTTACTTTGCATTCTTAGGATGTACTTTAAAGATGCTAGTGCTGTGTGCCCTTGGGGCATTTTTTATTTCATTTGATAACCTTTGTAGAACTTGAGCCAATTCAGTTCCCAGAGAAAGGACACATTATTTCTACCCAGGATTAGCTGTTCATTTTGCGGTATTTCCACTGGAGCAGGAGGGTGTAGATAGCAATGAACATGTACAAACACTTCTAGATATGTCGAGGCTGCAGTCTGCTCTCAGTGTCTATGAAGCTGAGGGAAAAAAACTCAAGTATATAAGAGTCATTTATATAAATACTGGATTAAAACAACAGCAACAGCAAACAAGAATGAGGAAACATGACGTTCTTAATTTGGAGTAGCCACTTGCTCTATTTGAAGGACTTAGGAATTAATTTTTCAGTAGTCATATGCTTTAGCCATGGATGAAATTCTAGACATTTTTTAAGAGGTAATTCCTGTGAATAGTTTGAATATGTGTATTGGGTCTGGCTGGGATGGAGTTAACTTTCCCCACAGCAGCCCTCATAGTGCTGTGCTTTGTAGCTAGAAGGGTGTTGCTGAGACAGCAGTGTTTTGGCTACTGCTGAGCAGTGCTTGCACAGCATCAGAACTGTCTCTCCAACCCCCTCCTCAAAGGCCAGTGGGCTGCAGGTGGGCAAGAGGCTGGGAGGGTACACAGCCAGGACAGCTGACCCAAACTGACCTAGGGATATCTCATGGCACGATGTCATGCTCGGCAGTAAAAGCTATGTGAAAAGAGGAGGCTGACATTAGTTACGAAGGTCTTTTGTCTTCTGATGCAACCATTACGTGTACTGAGGCTCTACTTCCTAGGAACTGTCTAGATATCTCTTGCTCATAGGATTGTTTTCCTTTGCTTCTGCACTCTGTCTTTGCTTTTATGTCTTTTATTTTCTTTTATTAAACTGCATTTATTTTGACCTGTGAGTTTTTAATCTTATTTTCTCCTCCCATCCTGCTGAGAAGGGAGAATGATAGAGTAGCTTGGAGGGCATCTGGTGGCCAGTCAAGGTCAACCCACCACAACATATTGCAAAATATTTCTAGTTTCAGCTTAATGTTCTGCAAAGCATGACTAAGTAGGTGAGATGTCTTTAAGTAGTTCCAGATAGGAAGGTAATCCAAACTCCTTGTTATTCTATAGAATCGCTCAAAACCTATATTTAGGAAAACACTTTTCCTTCTTTTCATGCTTGAAATGTCTTTCTAAATTGCTCGAACATTTGGCAGAGCAAGAGATCCAGCCTAGAAGCTTAAACACTTATTGCAAGGAAAGGTCTTTCATTAAGTTATTTTAAAACTCCCAAGAGTTTTCATTCTAAAGCTGTTCACCTGCATCTATAAAAGGAATTTATAAAAATATGTGATCAAGGTAGTATAAAGAGAATAGTTATTTTCCTAAGATTAAAGTGCATTTTTGGTTACTCAACTAGAAATGAAAATTGGTTATATTAAATATTTTCATTAGCACATTAAGCTTCATAAAGTAAGTTTATAAAGAACACAAGTTTCCAGACACTGTATGTTATGTTATGTTATGTTATGTTATGTTATGTTATGTTATGTTATGTTACGTTACGTTACGTTACGTTACGTTACGTTACGTTACGTTACGTTACGTTACGTGTCATATTACATTTAGGACAATCTAAGTTTTCTATCAAATTTTAATTTGTAAACATACCTCTCAAAGTTAGAAACATTTACACATCTCTGAGGTTTACTGGTAGAAGTAAAGAGAATAAAATACATTATTCTCAAACTATTTGCATGTGTAAAACAGATGCTGTGAGCCCTAAGAATATAAACAAAATTTGCAAAGACAGTTTGCAAAGATTCAGGCTAGTGTTTGATGAGATTCAGAAAAGCACCTAAACTATTGTTTCATGACATAAAAAATTAGCTGTCTATAGGGTATTTTTGAAAACTGTATTTCTAGAGACATGTATCAGAAGTACATTAGCCTTTTGATGCATGCAGTACCCTGTTAGCTAATGCGTGATAACTAAAATAAGGGATAATCTGATGTGGATTTTTTTTTCTAGCTTTAGGAATATTGTATGTACCTCCATCTTGGAGATGGCTCTTGAAAAGAAGTAGGCTGCCAATGTTCCAGCTCTTGGTATTGTGATTTAATGACACTAGGATAACCAGAGGTGCCATTTTTAGATTAATAGATAACATAAATTAGGAAGACTAATTATAAATAATTTAAAAAAGGAAAGCAATCATTTAGTGCCTCAGTAGCTGGCAAGGAAAATTGATTTTTATTTCTTTTCATAATTCATTAAGTACATGTTAGTTTTGGGAAGGAGGGGAGAGTTATTTCAGATTCCAGCAGCTAAATCTATCTGAAGAACATTTGTCAAGCCCCTTTGATGGAAAACAGAGACCTTCAGAGTGGTTTATAGACTGGATATGCCTTTGCTTGCACTTCTTCTGCACCTCACTGGATCATGGGACCTGTCCCAGCACCACTGGGAGGATGAGGAGGCTGGCACTAATGTACTGCATTGGTTTTCACCTTGGAGCAGGGCCAAGCTGAGCCCTGCCCACCTCGGATGTTGCCCCAGTTGTCCTCTGGCAGTTCCCAGCAGGAAATATTGTTTCTGAACCAGCTCTGACAGAAATTTGCCCAAACACTTCTCAAAAGCCATCAATCAAAAAGAGCTCATCATCTCCCCTCATGACCTATTCCAGTTGCTGGGCCACCTGTGTTGTTAGAAAACTATTCATGCCCCATTTCCTGGATTTCCAGTGTAAACCTTTTAAGCTTAATCCTTCCACTAGTTGACCAGGAGAATAATTTATTCTTTTTGTTTTAGTAGGAACCTTTGAAGTGTTTTGAAGGCTGTTACTGTGTTTCGTTTTGTTTTTTTCTAGTTGAGACTAAAGCACTCCATTTATTTCAGGGTAGCAGATAATTTGGACTTGACACACCACAATGTGCACTGACAGATGCCCTCATAGTTGCATTGTGTATCCCTCATGCTTAGAAGTCTCAGCACTAAGTAATGTATTAGTATCTAACTATCCCCATAGACAAAGCACACAAAGGTCTTTTTTATTGTCTGTTTACATAATTTTTTACACTAAATTATTTATTTGCAAAACATAGCTCCAGAGTCTTATAGTAGCTTCCAATCACATCTAAAATGCTCTTTGTGATAGATGTGAATACAAATTGAAAAGACAAAATGACTGGCCCCATTGCTATCTGCAAATGTTATTAGTGTATTTGTTAAACCACAGAAAATACTTCAGAGAATGTTGATGGACATGTATGCTTTATGTTGCGTATGGTCTTAGTTGTTATGCTTACATGTCATCATTGGTCATGTAGCTGAGGTTAGTGTCATGGCCTATGAAAAGCATCTAATTGTCCACAAAGACCACCAAGGGGTCCAGAAATGCAGAACTAAACTGTAAGTTAAGAAAAATATGCATTCATAGGAATAAGCGAGGAAGACAAATCAGAAGATTTTTATGTATTTAAAGGTATTATGCCATTTCAGTGTAATGAGTTGGTTAACAGTCTCTCTAGTGCAAAGGTGGTGTGATATATAAGTATATAAATATCCCTCTTCACAGAGAGGTCTTGATACCCTAAAGCCAGTAAGTCAATCTCAAAGTGTATGAATGGCCAGGAATCCTCCTCTCTCCCCGAACAGAAAAACTTCCTGATCAGAGCAAATGTATTCTCACAAAACTGTGTCTTGGACTTACCCTTCTCGTCTGTTTTCTTGATTCTTGTTAGATCTAGCTTTAACTGGATGTATTTAAGTGCAGGAGGAGGAAACAAGGTAGCTGGTGACAACCAAAGAAGATTGACCAATGACAATTAATTACTCAGCTTTTCAGTCCCTAAGTAATATTTGAAAGGTAGGTCTTCCCTTTCCATCCCCTCTTTCCCCTCCTCCAGAAAAATAGCCCATGTGTCTAATAGGATACTGCTCTTGGAAAGAGATTAGTTAGAGCAGATCCAAATCTAATTGTCTTTGTAAGTCGCTTAGTTATTTGCCTCAAACAGTGGAAGTCACAAGATCATAATTAAGACTTCCAGCTCATGGCGAGATAAAATGCACAACGTGATAGCAAAGCAAGTGGTTGAAGTGGTGCAGCGTGCCATAACATTATTGCCTCGGAAATAGTCTATTGTTCCCTTCTGAGCCTGTGAGCTGCTCTCTAATTGATGAGGAAAATAGGAATAAATTTTGGAGGAAAATATCTTTTTCTTCTGGAACTGTCAAATTTATCTCATGCAACATCAATTTAGCAGAGGAGAGTGTGTGTAAACAAAGGGCTGCAGCTTGAGGTGTGACCACATTACCCATCAGTGACCCTGTGTCCCACCAATAGCAAGCAAACCCAAAACTTGGGACCCTCATGACTTCAAGCCATTCAGTTCTTGGCATAGTTACTTCTTATGTTGTGAGGTCTGGGCAAGCAGGAGTGGGGTTACTGGTGGGTGGGAAGGAAATGTGTAATATATATATTTTTAATTCCATTAATACTGCTGGAGGTGTTCTCTGGATTGAGAAAGCAGGGCTTGGCCCCATGGCTGCGTAATTAGGTGACTGGTGGCCTGGTCTCATCAGCTGTCACTGTGCATTCAGAGACCAGCAATACAGCCTGAGTGTGGCATGTCGTGGACAGAGATAGGAGCAACCTTGCATAGGACAGGGTGCCACACCAGAGCTGAATCAACCTCTGACAAGACACGTGGCCAGGCCGACACACTGCAAGGCATGGGCATGCCCAGGCTGCCACTCCCCCAGGATTTAAAGATCACTCTAAGTTCCCAAGTTCTGCATATTTTGGCTTTTCATCTCCTGCAGGAAAGCCAGGTAATTGATTGCCTTAGCAGAGGAGCTCTGTAACTCCAGCAATCCTTGAGAAGCCTCAGAGAGAGAAATCTCTGCAACAACAATGCATTCCCCATCTAATTTCATTCCGTTAAAGGGTTTATCTTGGAGGGCAGAACCTTTCTTGATTGAAATCACAGAGTGGAGTTTAGTGAGGGTATCTCAGCTGTCAGATACATGTACCATGCACCAGGCTACAGTCTATTTAGAAATGAGATTACTTCAGACTGAAGATTCACGTGACAAAGCCATGCATTGCAGTGCTCTTTTGAAATATTTTTTGCCCTGTTTTTCCACCTCTCATCCTCCCCTCAGACACTCTCCCCATCCTCATCCCTGTGCACCCTCATTCCAGCTCTGCCTCCTGTGGCTACACTGTGAACTGGATCAGGAGATTGGTCTGGCTTTGTAATAACCTCCTTTTTCTGTAATGACTGGCTTATTTTTGAGCTGAGTAGTTCCCTGAGTAATTTCAAAGTGCAGCCACACAAACAGCTATTCTGTCCACACAGAAGAGCAATGACACATAGCACAAGGTAATAGTAAGCTGTAGGGCATGAATGTCTTAAAATGCCTTGATGTTTCATCTCGTGAAACCTCAGCTTAAGTCTCTCCTATTAAAGTAACGCTTCCAGGCATAAACTACTTACACAGTCACAAAGAGCATAAAAGTGCATGAAAATGATGCTCTTGTTTACCGTTTTGGACACTACCTGTATGATGATGGATTTCCAGGCTTGATTTACAACTACTGGAAATGTTGGCTGAAAAGAGGGAGAGTACTTCCCAATATATTGCATCTGCAAATGGTAAATACACATGCCAGTCCTCAAAAGCAGCAGAAGAAAACAAAGTTGTAATGCTGTAAGTCCACAAACAGTGTAAAAAAGACAGCCTTTTATTTTTCTGGCATTGGTGGGAAGACAGTCTTTCCTTTTTCCTAGACCTTGTTGGAATTAAATATTTTGTTTCAGAACAAAGGGAAGTTTGTGGGTGGGATTTAGTTCAAAAAGAAGGTATCCAAACTAAGGCTTTTACAAGTAGGCATTTGCCAGGAGTTTAAGATCCTGTCACAGTCAGTGCAGTCACTGATGCTTGGAGAGCAGTTTGTCTCACCCCAGAGCAGTCACTCGAGGTGGAATGTAGTTGCCTGAACACAGGCTGCTGGTGATATTTGAGATGCCCAGGAGATCTGCCCAGGGCAGGAAGATATGACAGGCACAGCAGACCTCCACTCTTTCGTGGCTGCAACTGAAGACAGGGAAGATAATTCACAGCATCTAAAATTACACTAGACACCTCTGTTTAAGCTACTGAATCTTACTATAGCAGCTAGTCAGTTAAGTAACTTTAATCTCAATATATGCTTGATTGCACTGAATTGGTGTCCACAGACTTTAGTAGGAGCTCAGATGTGCATATTTGGATCCCTGTATGTAGATGTATAGATTTAGACGTCTTACTCTCAGTTTGAATCCCCGTCAGACAAACAACTAGTTGCCTTTTTTTTTTTTAATTATTTTTAAGAAAAATAAAATCAAAAGTGATTTTTATAACCCTTTCCATATATACATATATATGAAAGCTATGTTGATGAACTGAGAAATCAGCCTGTTGTGGCAGTTCTGGGAATGCACAGATTTGACAGTGGCTCTATGTGTTTGTGGTCTGAAATGCTGACATCTCAGACTTCGGCACTAACTCAGGCTTGTATGTGAGACTCAGATCTTATTTTGTGCCTCTAGCTGAAATAATGAGTAATAGATGATAAATGGTCAAAAGTAGCAAATATTCATGCTCACATGAATGCCTGTGGTCTTAAAAAAATATTCCTCCAAAGATCTTTCTGAACAAAACCCCTTTGACTATATGAATAAATCAAAGTTTGAGTATCCCCCCCCGCCTTGTTTTTTTTATGAAAACCATTTTCTCATGCTTTGTAAGAGTAGCTAAAAACCTCCTGTGTTTCTAGCACAGGGCAGATTCCACGTCCAACAACTAACCGGGCAAAAGATAATAACAAGTGTTCTGGGGAAATTTTCTCAGTTTGGTAAAAATGGTATACCAGTATCATTTAGTTAACTTTCTTTGTTTGTCTCTACTTACTGTCAGAATAATTCAAGAACTTTTTCTACAGATGTAGCCCCAGGAAAGTATTTATGCCAAAGCACTGTGACTTATTCCTGTAAATGATTGAAACTTACTAATGGAAATGTGTTTAAAACATGATGAAACACCAGATGTCTAGTCATAAATAGAATAAATGATGGTGACATTTTTATGTTGGGCATTAGCAAACTAATGCAGAATTCCTTCTGTTTAAATATGGTAATTTTTTAACCAGATAAGTATGTTATTTGGTTCCCTGGACACAATTTTTTAAAAGTAGAAATTAATTATACTGTTGCTTATATTTCATTTGGACAGTGACAAGTTATGGCATATTAGGTGAATATTTTCTTGAATTTTGGATTTATATCTGACACACTACCTTGTCAGGAAGAAAAGAGCTACTGGGCTACTCATGAAAAGCTCTTGGCAAAAGCAATGAACGCTGATTTCTTTCCCTTCTGATATTGATGAACCTTGCCAATAAAGAGGTGCTTAATTTTATTGCTCTTAGAATTTGAGATTCTTCCCATCCTCCTCTACTTCTCAGATTTCCTTTAATCTGTCTGTAGCCACAGAGAATGTTTCTGGTTTGGAGAAGAAAAATCCTTTAAGTGTTGTGCTGCAGATAGATTTTGGAGGAACTCAAGTCCTCAGACATCCTAATCGGACTGATGTTTCAGGGCAGGCCAGAAGTGAAAAAAAAGGAAAGAAATAAACCACTCCAGAGCAGAGGAAATCACTAGTGCAATACAGAAGCACTTAAAGCAAGAGGAATACATGCTCTTTTGATCTATTATTGTTAATATGCAGGCCTGAATAAAATGGATTGATTAATTGGAAAATAGTCCACAGCCCATTCATGGATAATGAACTACTTATGAAATTTTTAAACAAGATGCCCTTACAGATTAGATGACTACTGTGCTTACCGAAGCGCTGCTGCTTCTTATTTGGAGATAAATAACTCTTGTTTGCAGTAAACTGACAGACTTTTCAAGCTGCCCAAGCTGCCACATGGTTTTTGAGTAGCCTGCAGATTTTAAAACAAGTTAAATGTCTGTTACGAAAAAAATGCGTTCTGTAGTACTGCTTGCTGTGGCTTAAGCAGAAATGGAAATGAGAAGTTGGTGTGTTTGTTTAGCTAACTACTATGCAGAGCCAACAAGCTTCTGCCATCTCTGAAGGAGGCCAGGAGCAACTCATTCATCATTATCCTTTATTTTCACGAGTGCCAATCCACAGTCAGTCCACAAAGCATGTTTTGCAAGCAGCTTCAGAGAGAAGTAGGGTACCATCATGCTGGCCACCATGCCAAGGGGTGTGCAGGGGACATGGAACCAGTCAGCACCGGGTCTTCTGGTCTGGCTGAGCCTGCTGTTCACACGGGACTGCCAGGAAAATAATTAAACTCTGCCACAGGCAGTGACAGAGTGATAGTAGCATTTGTAAAGCCGGAACAGGCCATTAGCTCAGCATATATTACTGAATTTTGGGCAGTTATTCTTACATTGAGAGTGGTGACTAGTAGCTTACTAAAATACAGCTGCAATGCTTCCTTAACTTCTTCACACTAACAGAAGTGCTCCAATTCCCTATTAAATTCTTAGAGCTCTTAAAATCTGATTTCTGGTGTAAATATTTTATGGAAAGTGAATCTTGATGTTTGACTCCAGCACTCATTTAAAAATTGCTGATTCTTTAGCTCTGCCAGCTGTGAAACCCATACATTGGGCTGTTGCTGGACACAGAGGAAGAGAGTTCATTAAAAGATATTGAACCAATAATTCACTGATGTGTCTTGCTGTATTTGCTTAGCTCTATTAGCTCCTAAATCTCTAAGACCTTTTTAAACATGTGGAGTGAGACTGAGAAAATGAAATGAACCTCTTCTGATGGAAACATTTGTCACTGAGGCAGATCAGCAAGCCTGAAGTTAAAGAACAGACATCAAGAAACTGAGGACATTGCTGAAATCAGGGTAAAACCTATGATCATGAGAATTCATAAGCTAAACCAGTCAAGAGCATCTGATACCCTAGACTCCATCCAACTCAATTTGTCTGATCATCAAACTGGAGCAATGAGGACAGCTGAAGTGATGATAGTCTGGAATGCAGAAGTGCTGAACATGAGGAGTAATTCTTTCCTGAATAAATGCCATGGGAATTGCTTAAAACCTGTGTGGCTACTTAAAATGCTTATCAGTTACTTAAAGGTCAGAAGAAAGTAGACTGAGGTAACTGTACGGTAGTCAAGCATTCTTTGACCTTTAAACTTCAATAAGTACTTGGGAACACAGAAAATAAATGGTATAATCAGAAAAGATGTACTCGAATGATGAAGAACAAATTTCCTGTTGATGTAAATGAGACAATGTTGCTGATTGTTTTATGCGGTACATGTTTTTAGGCTTTTTTTAATTGCAGTATAAGTTGCACCTAGAGAAGCTGTTTCCTACTCCAAAATCAAACATGCTATCTTGTATAGTAAGAATATAGAATACATGTTAAATGTAAATCAGTACTGAATACTTATGCATACTTGTATATATGGATAAAATACTTTCCTCCTCTGCTTCATATGTCTGTTTTTGCACTTAATACTTTTGGTCTTTTCAATGGTATATGAAATAAGATCCCAGTGGAGGCTAGGGAATCTGTACTAATACCTGCTTTTCAGACAAAGTATCTCCCATTTAATAGATTGCTAGCTTCTTTTCCTGAAATATTTTTTTACCCTAAGAAGTATAGATAATAATTTGTAGTAGTGTACAAATGGTTCATTGTCAACTTCAGAGCTATAAAAAAGTGATACATTTTTGTTCTAAGGAAAAAAGTAGATATGCAAATGACGATAGTATTATTACTGGGTGTACAGAGTATAACACTGTTTAGGAAACACTCATTTTGCAGAGCCCAGTGGTCCTGCTTTCGCTAGTGGGGAAAGCAGTAATATGTATTCAAAGCTGTAACCAGAATTGCTGGTGTTGGGCTGCTGCCATCCCCATTGGCAGTTAATAACTTTTTTCTTTACGTTCCAAATTTTTGCATTTGAAGGAGCAGAAGTGACAGAAATCAAGACTGCATTTATAGGATAGAAAAGAAAACCAAAAATATGACCCCTATTAGTGTGCAAACACTGCCATATTGTTCTACTGATATCAGGATAAAATGAATGCACACATTTGAGTTTTAAATTAAAGGCAAAGTTTTCTTGAGGTAAGGTAGTGGGTGATAAGAAATTTGAGCAGGAGATAAAACAGGTAAAAGCCCCCCCAATAGTTGATTGTGAAACAAAAAAATGGTACATGGATATTGTGATTATAAATGGCAAGAGGAAGGATGTCAAGTCCAGATTGTTAATTAGGAAATGAGAAATAATGGTAGCAAGATAATAGGCCACAAGGAACCATAATTTCCAATTGTGTATTGTGCAAGTTGTGGGGTTTACTGGTTAAGACTAATAGTATTTTAAAAATTATCATTTATTTGTGTACAAAAGCACTCATAAAATGGTGCTTCTCCAGAACTGTAGACGCTGTTGTCTCTTTTCTGTATGATCTTATGACTGAAAATAGTGACAGTCAATATCCACTTGAATTTAGGCACAGAGGCACAGGAACCCTGATGATAATCCCTCATTCCAGGAAATTAATCCACAGACTTTCTTCACCTGACTTAACAAGAGAAGATGTGCTTCACTGCAGTAGCCTAAAGGGTAACAGATGGGTCTATGCAGAGGGGACAGAGACCCAGAGCAGTCCTGCCTTTCTTCCTTCTCCATACTCTTTCCATATGTATCTTGCTAGCCCAGTCCTTGAAGCTTTTTATTCTTTAGAAAAAGACCCCAATTTTTTTCCCAACTATTAAACTGTGCCCCATGCTTTTAAATGTATGATGGAGTGCAAAAAATACATAGATAGTGCCTTCTCTTCAGAGTCTATAGAAAATTAATCTATCCCAGCTCTGTCAAATGGACATTAAGAAAAAAATAGGAAGAAGAAACAGTAATGGTGAGAGTCAAAAATGTGACAGTCTGGGAGACAGGACACAGCAGCCATCCCTGCTCTGTGCTATTCCTGGGCACTTGCTGCTGCATCTGACTGGACAGTTGGGTAAGTAGGAGACTTGAGAAATGTCATGTAAGCTTTGTCCTTGATGAGCATAAAGGGTGTCTTTATTTTCTCTCAAAGGTTACATCTCATGAGCTAAAATACTCTTCAGACACCAGACTGTGGCTATTTCTCAGCTCTTTCCTCTCAACTTTCATATCACTTTTGAGGGTAAAGTATTATATTTTTACAAGAACATAAGAAACTTTACAATTGAGAAATGCCATTTAGACAATTGTACTGTTATGTCCAGAATAATGTCTGTGTCCTTTCTTTCAGCTATCTAGTTGTTTGCTCAGGAGCTCATCTCATGCTTTTCAAAGAAGTAAATCCCTCTATTTCAGTGATTCATTTTCAGTTTATTCCATGTTTACTCTGATGTGTATGAAAAATGTATTAGGTTAGTTTAGACTGTGGGTTAGATTAACAATTGTGAATTCTTAGTTGGAATTTCATACTATAAAGCTGAATTTTCTCTGTATAATACATTCTCCTGTAACATGTTTGATCAGCTTCTAGGATGGAGTACGTACATTCATTTGAAGCTCCTTAGCCTTCACAGTACTGGGAAGAGAAGGACACATAGAGGTCATGTTTCATTTTACCTATGTAATACAAATATTTTAGCCTCTGAAGTTGATTGTTCTCTAGAAGGTCCTATTTATTTTTTTTTTTTTCATTGGCTGTGAATGGATAATAATGTCTGTGTGGAGATGTCTGTGTGGTAAACATCTACATTAGGCAGATAAATCCTATCTTGGTACATAAGTATGAGAAAACAATTTTGTTTCTCTTCTAGTAATCTCAGAAGCATTTAAGATAATGCATGGCCTTTCAAAATATAAAGGAGGCTTGTAAGAAAAACATACATTTAACCAAAGCCTGTAGTGACAGGACAGGGGGGTGATGATTTTAAACTCAGGAGGGTAGATTTAGGTTTGGTATAAGGAAGAATTTTTTTATATTGAAGGTGGTGAGACACTGGAACAGGTTGCCCAGACAAGTTGTGGATGCCCCATCGTTGAAAGTGTTCAAGGCCAGGCTGGATGGAACGTTGAGCTACCTGATCCAAAGGAAGATGTCCCTACCCACAGCAGGGGACTTGGACTAGATAATCTTTAAAGGTCCCTTCCAAATCAAACCATTCTGTGATTCTATGATCACGTGGATGCTCCACTTTGTCCTGCAGGTTTCCCCAGATCCCCAGGAAGAGGTGGTAGTGCCTGCAGAGAGGTGCTAAGTCAGGGTAGGAATCTGAACTCTGCTGTGGTGCTGGAAGGAATAAGAGGGCATTCAGTGATACAAGACCTCCAGAAGTAGACATACCCCTTCCTCCAGTTGCATATCTTGAAGGGTGTCCCCTTCCACACCACCCTCTGCTAGAGAAGACCTTCCAGGATGAAGTGACTCTGCTCTTTCTGCTGAAGCCAGGCCACATGCAAAATTCATGGAGTTTGGGAGAGGGAGGCCAGAAGCAAACCAGAACCTGCCTACAGCCCAGTGGGGAGCAGAAACATGTTTTTGGGAAGAGTACCTGACCCCAGGACTACATGGTTCCAGCTGAGCAGCCTTAATGATATCCATAAACCATAGTCCTTCCTGCTCCACTGATGAGATTCCAGGTAATGTGGAATTTCCCAGGCCATTCCATCACTTTGACCTGCCTAGGATGTCCACCTGTGTAGGTACCAAAGCAGACTCCAGAGCTTTTGTGGGTGGTTATGCTGGAATCCAGGTGCCTACATTACTTGTGAATGCCTATGCACTCGAATGCGTTATTGCCCCTGGAGACAGCAAAACCAAGACAGGCTATTTAAGAAGGAAATTCCAGCAGTTTCCAGAGAAATTCTCATGGGCTTCAGAGATGTTGGCTGCGATCCAAGAAAGGAAACAACTGGAAATGGGAAATATGCCAATAGTCCCCATATAGAATGTGAGTACAATTAGGAAACATCTTGAAACACCGTATGTAGTTAAATAAATCAGATGTGCTGCCACTGTGGGAACCCTTCTATGTTTTAAGTAGTTGATGATACAATTTGTGTATGCGGAATAGGAATGCTGATACTACCTATCCATACATGCCCTTTTTGATTTATGGCAGACTGTTTTAGTTATAAACACAAAATATTAATGAATCTATTTCAGAAACTAAATTTTTCATATATGTTCATTTGTGAGCTTTTAATAGTTCAGCAAATGAAATCTGAAACATCTGGCTGAAGTTTATTTAATATGATGTAACATATGAGCTACAGAATAAATTTAATATAATCACCAAATAGTAAGTAAAGTTGTAAAATGATTTATTGGAACAATAGGGAGTTATATGGTAGATCTTACGTGTAAAATAAAATTATAGAATGTTAATGAGATAGGCATTTAAAACTGGAGTTGTAGTGTATGATTTATTCCATTATTGAAGTATTAAATTACTTTTGTGCAATAAACCAGGACAAACGTGAGGCAAATCATTATGAGGGTGACAAGTTGGGAGAGAAAATTAATATGCATTGCCATGGTGTAGAATCAAATGGATACAAATGTAGCTGTATAGTTACAAAACCAAAATTTACTCTGCAACACCATATATAAGATGCTCATCAAAAGAGCAGAAGTCACACCTGCCACTGTGGGCATTTTTAGAATTTGGTAAAATTTCCCTGCCACAAACTACAATAAAGTCTGAACACTTTAATGAAAATAATCTAGATTTTCTTCCAAATAATTTCAATAGGCATACTGTTTCAATATTTAGTTTTTAATTTCTGTTGCTTAAAATTAATGACAGAAGGAAGTTCTTTTTTGAATCAAGAGAGACTTTTCAGCTAAACTGTATCAAATTAGCTTGCTTTAAAGTGATAGAATTATTTTTTAAAAACATAATTTTATTTAAATGGTGTGTCTTCCAGTGGAAGTATCTGAAAAAATCCTGAACAGAACTGCTTAAAACTTTGCTAAAAGCAAAGAGATATGGACTTAAGTGTACTGAGAAACAGCTGCAATTGCAGCCTTTCCTACTGGTTTAGTTTACCAGCTGGCTGAATAAGGCTGCTGTTCTCTCTTAAAAGATAGAGGTGAGAAAATATGAGTTGTTGGCATGAAACTGTTGTTACCCATCAGCAATAATTGTTTCCTGTTCAAAATGCAAAATTGGTAAGATTGAGGAATAATGCAGTATTTTATGGGAGTTAGGAAATTAAGCAGTAAATAATTCCCTGCCTGCACTATAGAAAATTAATTACAGCAGTTTTGGGAACAGGGAGGGGGGTAAGAAGGAAGCAGATACTGGGGTAGTGGTGGTAATGTGTGCCTTCAGTCTCCCAAAGCTTGGGCAAGAGTCCCTTGACCATGACTTTTCCATTTACACTGATTCTTCAAGTGAACATTCCAGCCAAGAGACTTCCCACTCCAGCCCAACATCTGAGAGCATGGTTCAAGACTTGCCAGTAGGGCAATGGAAGAAAAGACAACCTCTGAGGCAAAAAGAGAGTGGGAAACAAATGAACAAACAAACAAGCCCACCAAAACAAAACTCCACAGACCCCCAAACAAACAAATAAAAGTAATAGTAGGAAAGAAGTATAGTTAGCTAATAATAATAAAAGTAAAGACATTCAGGGAGATAAATTAGTAGGAGACATGATTATAACCAGAAGTGTTAGAAAAAGTGTGATAAAGAGGAGACAGACAAGAGAGATGGGATAGACCAGAGGTGAAACAAAATTAAACAAGTTATTACATAATTAGGCAAAGTTCTTAGTCATGCCTTAAATCTTTTTGGAGACAAAAAAATCCCCAAACCCCAACACTTAAATGGTGCAAAAACAGAACAAAAAAAGAGTAGCTGCTAAACTGCCTTTCCTTTCTTAGAACTGCAGTTTTTCTTCTGTAAAGAAACAAAGAAAAAGACTTGAGAAAACTGGAAGATGACAGAAGAGAAAGGAAAAGAAGGAAAGGAAGCTGAAGGAAAAAAAGGCAAAATGCACCCAGCTTTTGGACAGAAGAATTCAATGTAATTTATTCATACCCATTTCAGCCTGGGATTTAGAGGTTGTCAGGAGGTGACTTATTACAAGCAAGGCCCCTCACAACCAGGAGATTTGCTGTCAAATTCACATCCTCCAGCAAAACTGTGCTGTTGAATCTATATTTTCATTAAAAAAAAAAAAAAAATCTACATTACCCTCCTTTCACAGTGCATTACAGAACTAACATGGGCTCAAGAGATTGCCAAAGTAGAGATGACTTACTATGTTTGCAAAATAGTCTGATACAATTGCTCTAAAACTTATGTTACTCCACTTAACATTGGCATGGGAAGTAAATTCCAAAATTCAGGCCTCTAACTGTCCATATTTGTAACCTGTTGTCATGCAATATATTTATTGGTTTTCCAGTGCAAATCTCTAATCATCCTTCAACTATTGCCAGATAAAACTATCTCTGATACAATATTTCTGAAGCAACATGAAACCAAAATAAGTGAACCTAAAATACAGAGAATTTCACAGGAAAATAAGTGGCATGGGAAAATCTACATCAACATGTTTTATTGACACATTTAATTCAAGTAAAAATACCCACAATACAAAATGAACCAACAGTTTAATCAACTTTATTAAATTATCTGACCCAGACACAACATTTATTCTGTTCTTTAACATGGTTCTACAGAAGTCAGGGGCCTTTCTGCACATTTTAACAATCAGAGGAATGGGAATCATTTCACGGACATCTACTTTTGACATTAGACATCTCATCTAACCACTCAGAGCTCCCTTGGTGGTCAGGAGAGAGAAATAGACTTTTCAACTGACTTTTTTGGTTCACGGCAATCCATTAGGATTTTTCTGTGAAGAGTTGAGTGCACTGGTGAGATGTGCAGAGGAAATTAGCATTGTAGGACTGGATGCATCTGGAAAAGAACTGCGAGTATAATCCATACCTTGAAGGAGAGCTTTTCCTCATTCTTTTTCTGTTATTGAAAATGTGATTAAGGAGCAACATCACTGAAGAAGTACAGCTGGATGTTAATGGCTAAATGTTGTGGGGTTTTGTTTGTGGATATCTGGGTGAAATGTAGTATCTTTTGAGGTATAGAAGATCTGACTTTCTGATCCAGCAACCTCTGACCTTCATCTTCAGACATACAGAAATTATTTAATATGTTGAATTGTCATGGTATAACAAAGGAACTGAAAAAAACCCCACTGCTCAGATTTTTTGAAAACTAGCCATTTATTTAAGTGTTTATATTGCTTTGAAATGTGCATGTGAACATTTAGGATGCTGTAGAGAATGAGAATCTGAGATTCCAAGAAATCTGTTACATTTCTGCACTTAAGAGTCAGAAGCACATTAATTGATTTTGATTTCCTTAGGAAAATTCTCAGATATTGGAGAATTTTCTGAGTGTGAGCACTGTTTGCAATACTGATAGCATGACACAGGGAACTTTTAACTCCTGTGCATACTTTATACCTAGCAGGTTTTAAATATGAAAACTTTGCTAACAGTAGATTCTGCAAGAACTTGAAGATGGCTGAAAAAAAGGCGTCTGGAAATGATCTCAAAATGCATGATGTGGAAATGAGACTTTACTTTTTTACTTCTGTTAGTCTTTGACATATCTCAATAAAATAGTTACCTTATGAGTGACTCTTGCCTGTTACTTTTGAAAAGCAAACTACATTATGGTAATGCAATGACCCTGGAGAATGCTGTTGTTTGGAAGTCTAATTCATGCTCGCTCAAATGAAGTGAATTTTTATTTTATAAAACCCATATTCAAGATCTGTGCAATTTGAGCCTTACTAGTTTTTTCTTGATGGCACCACATTTCTTCACGTTGGCCAGAACACTTTTAACAACAGTCAGGTACTGTGCTTCTAAAACTGTTCAAATGTGTACAGCCACCTGTTTTATGGTAATAAATTCGAGTGCATCATTTAAAAAGGAAAGAAAAACACCCATCAATTTGTACTTTAAAATATAAAACATAAAAATTTGAAGTGCATTGCATATTTTCATTAAATTCAGGTGGAAACTTTCCCTGGTGGGCAGGCAGGTTCCTAATGAGCTTGTTTACTGAGGTTTTGTTGGTGTGCTTAGAATTAGAATAGGACCAAAGTGAAGCCTTTCTTCTGTGCTTGGAACATCCTTTATCATAGGAATCATAGCTTCAGGTGACTGACCAAGCAGATGACTGTAATCATGCCAAAGTGGTATTTAATGGTGATAATAAATGGTGAATAGAAAGGCAACACTGAAGTCTGGTGCAAATCCCTGATAAGAAATATATCAAGCAAGCTGAACTTCATTCAGCTTCTTAGTGCAAGGCAACTGATAACACTGATTATTGACATATCCTTCACACCACCAGTTGTTAGCGTGAAAGCAAAGACAAGTAATCTTCACAGACTATACAGCACTAAGCACAGCCTTCACTTATGATGAACATCTGATTTTTTTGTATTTTCCCTCCTTCTTCTGCCTCTCCTTTTTCTTGTCATTTTTAAGATTTTCTTAGGGATCTCCTTTTCACTTGCAAATTTCTAAGGGAAGAACTTGTTGGGTTTTTGCTTCTTACCACCTGCACCTCATTTCTGTGAGGTCTTGGGAAAAACACTTCTTCGTTTTCAGTCACCATTCCAATTCTACCATACAGTATTCCTTTATGAAACTCAATCATAATATCCATGGTCTTTACTTGGAATGAAATTAGACACAAACAGTCCCCATCAGAGAGCAGGCAAATTGCATTTTGCTGGCCCATTGTGTGCTCTGGGACTTGCAGGACAATATTTAAGTGCAACATATTGGCTTGAGGTAATTGATTTTTTGAAAATAGCCATTGAACTACATACAATATTAGGACAATACTTCCAATGGGATGTTTTGCAATAATTCACCTTAGCAGGAACTATGCTATCTAACTGAGGGGCTGCCTGATCTCCAGTGAACTCTGTTGGTCTCTCCTCCAATGCCTTCCATTTCTCTTTGAATGTACAAAGTACAGTGCCCTGTGGCAGCTGTTTTTTCATAAAGGCTTCAGAGAAGAATTATTCTGTCATGTACACTCAAACTCCTTGTGGGTTAGAGGGGGGTTAATGTATTCTCTTCTGAGCTTATTTTCATGCGGTTTTGAGAAGGTCAGTGTCCTACCTTACCTAATGGCAAAGACATCAGTATGCTTGTCAAAGCAAATCACGCAGTTGCTGCAATTCAAAATACATGTGAAATCGTGACTTTCAGTAAAAGGCCACATACTGGTTTGAGCAGAACGTCAGCGGAGGGTAGGTGACGTGCCTGCTCTGAAAATCTGATTTGCTAAAAGAGGGTTTTTAAGGCTGCTGCCCTTTGGGAGCGGAATTCACGCAGGGCTTTGCAGCATGGTTAATGTTGAGTTACAGCACCATTATCACTCATCATTTTATTGCTCAAAGGTACATTTTTCACGTAAGAAGCCTAGTTTGAAATGTGTGGCCACCTTTTCACTTGGTTAGATTTTATGACTTATGAGGTAGCTGCTCAAAGGCAGTGGCTGAGGTCCAAGGAGAACTTTTCTTGTGGTAGAAGAAAAGCTGGTTGTAAACTCTCAGCCATCTGTGTAGGAGATACAGGACAAGTCATTTCAATGCCACTTATGATCTGAGGTTTTGCAAGTGTCTGGTTAAAAGACATTGTATTTGGCCTCTGGACAACAAACTGGCTTCTCTGAGCTTAGGGGTGAGGAAATGCTAAATCTTAACCTTCAGGTCACAGCCAAGTGCCTAGTGAATAAGATCTCCTACCTTTCCTTAGCTTTCTGATGTTTCTTCCAGAGGACTTTCTATTTACCCACTATTTTCCACCAGTGATAAAAGATCAGTGGCTGACACAGGGTAGAGCTTATGACAACTTTTAAAAATAAATGGAGTTTTGGATTTCTTTTTAAGGATTTTTTTTTTCTTTGGTTCAGGAATGTGACATTTGGGAATTACTTTCCTTTGAGAAGAATTTGCAAGTCTAGGGAAGGGATTTGAGCAAAAGAACAATCTGGAAGTGAGAAACCTGAGTCTTCTATATTGTCCCTTTAAAACAGGGAGTGCCATGAGGCAGAACATCTCTGATCTTTCACTCTATGAGAGTGATTAGGGAACTCCTGTGGGATAAGAGGATGCCATGTTTTTCTCACAGGAGGAAATCTGTTCTCTTCCAACTCAAAAGTAAGAAATACCCTTCCATGTTATTTTCCTGTGCTGTTTGCTTTTAGTGCATGACAAAGTATTTATGAACCATTCACTTGTCCAAGCAATATGCATTTCTCCCTTTACTATTTAAGGCATTTCTTAAAAAGGTAATATCCAGTTTCCAATACTTACATATATCTATGTATTTCTAATTTGACATTTGCTCCTGGAGATAAAAATTCCAATACTTTCACCTACATGAGATTAAGAAGGAAAAGGTAGAACTTTTGCATAATATTATAATTATTTTCATTGTTTGGCATTTTGTTGAATTTTGTGTTATCATTATTTATCTCCTTGCTAATTCATTAATTCACCACCACTGTCTTTGGAAGCCTTTGCTCTCGCTTTTATGCTCTGTCCACATCCTTGCAACCACACAGTTGTTAGAGCAGTTATCTTGATTTGAAAGAATTCTCTGAATAATGTAAGGACTGGGATTTCTCTCTGCACAAACAAGTAAAATTTGCTCTTCAAGGTGATACAGCCAGCAAACCCGCTATTTACCTTGGGATATGACAACCATAACTATGTTTTCAAGGCTGATTTTGAAAGGTTGCTTCCTCAAGAGACATAAATGTAAAACCATATCTGGAATTTAAAACAAGTTCCATGCTTGCTATGAGAAAATGTTTGAAGCTGTTTCCTCGTGATTTTAAAATCTATTTCTATGTTTATTAAATTTCAAACCCCTCTTATGCTTCCCAGCACTGCCACTAATACAGCATCACAAAACTCGTGCCAAATGCATGGATTCAAGCAGTTGCAGGAACACTAATTTCATGGCATGTGTTTTAGAGCACACTCAGCAGTTGCCAATTTCTGTTATTGTCTGAGGGATTTCTATGATAATGCATTTCCAGGGTAAAAAAGGAAGTGTGTTTAAGCTGCTAGGATAAATTTTTAAAAAAGTGAAAAAAGAAAAATGGTGTTCATGTCATCTAGCCAAATGTTACCATCATTTATTTGAAAAATAATAAATTCTCAGTTCCTCACAAATTAATATATTATTTTAAAATATTATAATTCAGCATCCTGGCTGTTTTAAATTTTCCTTTAATTTAATTAATTTTAAGTCTACCCTTTTAACAGAAAAATTTAGAACTGGAATACAAAGATTAACTAACAAAAAACTTTCTTGTTTACAGATTTTAGAGCAGACTGTGAAAGTTTCTTCTTTTTTAAATATATGCAGTTCTAGTGATAGGAATAGTTTATATTCCCACAGGAAAGTAGCCACAGATTTATATAAAATGAATACTGGATTAAAGTTCTGGATAAAATAAATATGAAACATTCCTATAGGGATAATGATTGATTTAGTTTTCCTATGGAAATGGTCAGTGAATCAACCATCGCATAGTAATTTTAAATGGTGAAGAATATGTCTTTTTCAAGGACTGTTCTTCATGGAAATAATTAATAATAAAAATTAATATTAGAAATGCTTTTTTTGGTATCATTTGAAAAGACACCTTCTAATGGTGATATGGTGTAAAAAGTGTTATGAATACCAAGAAGCGTATGAAGAAAACATTCTCTCAATTTAATGAGTCAGTGCTATTATTACTAAACATAAGAAAAAACTTACTTCAGAAATGTATTTTGGAATATTTATGAGTGTAATGACAGTTTTCTTCTATTAGTTGGTACTGCAGATTTTCACACAGACAAATATTTGAATGAAAATTTATAATGTAACTTGCCCTGTGGTTATTTGCAACCATTTCAAAGGTCCTGGAATAAGAAGACAAATAACTTGAACAGCATTAAGAAATGATGTTGGAAGTACTGAAGTTGATAGTAGAGAGAAATGCCGTTATAAACCAGGTGACATTTTCACATTTATATCAGCTGCAACATTGGCCTCAGCATCCATGAACTGGCACTAAAGTTATCAACCTCTCTGGCATGTTCTGAAGACCTGGGTAGTGAAATCTGCCATCCCATAAGACTTGGTGTACAGAAAAATCTGTCAAACCTGCAGCTCAGTGTCATCTTTTCTCATATGGTTTCAGAGGCGTCCACATTATCCTGGAGACACAAACACAGCTTCTTTCACACAGCTAGTTCAGCAGGAAAGTACCAGAAAAGGTCTGGCTACAACTTTTGCAAACAGGAGTACACAAGGTTGCCTCCACTTAGACAGCATTAGCGTGACAACAGAAAACTGAGTGCAAAATCTGTTGAATGCCTGATAAACCTGGCTTCAGTCACATTTGTTCTTCATTACGAAGAAAGCCAACTACTCTGAAATATAAGAAAGGAAGTCCATTTGCACAGTGAAATCAAATTTAATTTCTAATGTAAACCTGAGAAAAGATTGGAAGGTAAAAATTGCACTGAACAATTTTCCAGTTTCCTGGTCCTTAAGAGGATGGCATGCAGGATGACCCATCGCATATATAGAGTCCTATATGGTAAATAATCATATGGTATCTTACAAAGGCTAGAAATAGGTCATATAAATAATTCAGGGAAGGGAGAGGATAATTAATTTCACCAAACATTAACTATTTGAAAAGGAAACTGCCAGTCTAGGATTGCCATCTAGGCTAGTCATAAAGATTGCTTAGACAATTAACAGGAGCTAAAAAATTACTTTTAATGGTTAGACTTAAGTGCAATGAATTCTAACCTAAGTTATTATATATTGCATGCCTTTGCAGACATTTTGTGAACAGAAAAAATAGATCAAGTAATCCATTAAGAATAAATTTATTCACCCTGGCTATCGCAGGACAGTAGGTGCTGTTTTAATGGTGTAAAAGTGCAGGTATTTGGGAGCCAAAATACCTGAGTCTATGCCTTGGTACTGCTTAGTTTACTTTTAGGGTTACCTCAGTAAGGAAAATATCTCATTAAACTAATATTACTGCCTGACCAAACTGTCAGAAGAACAGTGTTACCGTACCAGAAAACACACACAAAGCAGACACTGAAAAAGACAATAAGTGCTTCACTCCAGGATACCAGTTAGGAGTATGTCAGCATTACCTAGAGCAGGCACTGGATTCTCAGAGAAAAACCCTGATCCACAGTTGCGCTCTCCTTGGCACACAAGTGAACCTGTAGATCGGCTGCATTGAAGTATTTACCTTTTTTCCCTACAAGAATCTGTAGCCATAGCCTCACACTGATCGAAAAGTCTTCTTAAGATATGCTCATTTAGCAGTTGATGCAAAGTATTGTGCAGAAGCATGCTTAACACACTGTAGTTAAAAAACACGTCCACCTTAACATATCCACTACCACAGCCTGCTAGGTACCCCAGGAGATCTGACCTCTCCAGAGCCCGCAGGGGAGTGCTGGATGTCACCCTTGTGGATAGAATAAAATTCCAGGTATTTAGCACTGTTAGGATGGGCTTTAATGTAAAAACGCAAAATGGATTCCCTTATTTGAACTTCCCTGTCTTTGCTTCTCTGTAGCCCAGCCTTGAGATAATGTGTTGCCTTCATGCCCAGCAGTCACACTGCTGTATTAGGTGGACAGGACTATGGATGGCTCACTGGCAGACCTAACCTATATTATTATGAATGAAAATGTACTGGGTAAAAGGCCATCTTTTGTGACTTTTCTTCTAACTATTTGTTGTTAGGAAAGGCTTTGAACAATATAACACAGAAACATTACTGTGCTTTCAGCACAGCTCTGATGCCAGAAGTACACTATGCTTTATTAACAAGTAACTGTTAAACTCTAGGTTATACAAATCACTTAACATGTTTAGGAACATTATTAAAATATCTAATTAGAGCTTGTACACAGACTATAAAGGGTACCCTTTAAATTATGGGTCATTTATAAAAGCTCTAGTTATCTTCATGATTACTAGACACAGCAACATTTTAATGGCTTGTTTAGCAGATACTGTATAGTTTAAGGCCAGAAGGGACCATTAGATCCTCTAAACTGACCTTGTGTATTTCACAGGCAATTAAATTTCACCCAGATACTCTATACCAGTTTCATCAGCTTTAGTTAAAGTAAAGCATTTCAATCATCATCAGACTGTAGTGTGTACTAGAGATAGAGAGAAAGAGAGAACAGAGCCTCCAGACTCTTAAATGGCAGGAGCTAATACGTTCAGATGGTCTTAGAAGGCATGCCCCATGCTGCAAGGGAAATGCTCTGTTGAGACTGAACTTCAAGAAAGGATCCAAATCTGACAATCAGTTTTAACTTGAACTAGAACACACACTGTGAAGTATGATGGGTGTCGTAAGTCAGATGTCCTTAAGTATATTTTAGATTTAATTTTCTTCTTTTATTCTCTATTGAAGGAGCAAGTAAAAAAGTATCAAAATTATGAATTTTTTTCCATCTCTTTGCTTTCTCCTTTCCTTCTTCCTTTCCTGCTTTCCCAAATGTGAAAAGCAGAAACTTATGTAAAAACCCTGAAACATCTCCAGCCATTGCAACTGCATGCTGTGACTTTAGAACAGGTCCACAGGACTTCTGCAGTTCTGCTTCAGTGGCACAGGGGACACATCAAACATGCTGTGAGCACAATGCATGGAGAGTTATTATATGTTGGTTTCCTGGAGAGAGCTGGATGCTTGGGCCATGGCCAATTGTTCCAGACTTCTGGGCATCCTGAAGGCGGTCTTAGGTACTGTTCTGATCAGGTCACCTGATATCCAGCTGTCCTGGACAGATGTGCAGCCCTGCTAGTGTGAGTGAGACACTTTCTGCATAATCCATCTCTTGGGATTCGAATGTCAGCAGTATACAGATGCTACTCTGTGTAAAGTAAAGCACTAGGGCCTGATAATGCAACACTTGCCTTCATTTACAGAATAGGACAGGTGAACTATGTTGTAGAAACGTATAAAGCCATTTGCAATGGTTTAAAATAGTGGAATTATATTCGGGCTGAAGGACCTAGCCAGAAGGACATGCAAAACAAGAATGGCCTCTGAGAAACAGGACTATGAAAAAACTAATACGAAATTTAGGAACTGATTAGAAAGTCAAGTGAGAGCAACCTGGTTTACTGGCCCTGTGAACCATGGGAGTAAGATTTTAATGTTAATATAGTGCCAGAAAGTAATAGGGATGATCATGCAGGTTAACAGTAATTTGGTGGGTTAAATTTATACCAGTTTCAAGCCTGCTGAAGTCTTGAATCTGTAGATCCGACATAATGGGTTCTGGAGATACAATGCATTCATTAATAAGCCCCTAAGCTTGACCACTAAACCTAAGAACTGTCCTAAAATGCTGGAGGGGCCACTGGTGCACTTTAGGTGAAAAACAGATATAAAGATAACTAATAAAATGCAGTGATTTTCTGATCAGCCACACACTATAAAACAAAAGATATTTGACTATTTTCTTACAGATATAGTATTATTAACTCTGCATTTTTCAGTTCAGGCTTTCAAATTCTTGATACTTATTGCAACACATACTCAAAGGAGATTCTAATTAATCCACTGCTTTGTTGCTGGAAAATGCAATTTGAAATGCTTAGATTATGTTTTATAGAAAAATTGAACTTTCCACCCCTCTTCTGTCCCCCGCCCAAGGGAAAACAAAGTAGAGTTAGAAGTAGCCTAAAACCTATTGAAACATTGTCCCTTGATGATAGCTCTTTTGAAGGACATGGAAATACAATGTTTATGAAACCAAGATCTTCCTTCATGAACTGCTCTGCAAGTACTTTGCAGTGGCTAATCCAGTGTTCACACTTGATGAGGAGAAGCACCATAAAAACTTCCCAACCAGGGAAGCGTTGGGAAGCATTCAGGGCGCTTCAAGCTTCGTGTCCCTAGGGCACGTGGGCCAAGTAGGACATTTAAGCCTAACAGTTGACATGTAATAAGCTGTTTCTTCAATAATTCTGCAAAGTTGCTTCTTTATTACGGCAATTTGCATTGCGGCTAACTTTGTTGAAACTCTTGTTTCTGCTGTGTTTTGCTGCAAAGGTTTTCTATATAGTATGGTTATTTTATAGATCTAAAATTTCTTTGTATAGAGGACAAAAATTATCTTCTTTTTACCGTTTTCTCTAAGATTAGGGATGGGAAACACCCCATTTTCTAAGTTACCAGGTTTCGTAGGCTGTCACATTTGGCTCTCCAGAGGCTTTCCTATTTTATACAAAGAAATTAATCCGTCACAAATCCAGCTCTGAGATTTACTTCTCCATTAAGTCTGTTCCCCTCTTTCAGCTCTCCTCTATTTCTTCTCTTAACTAGGTAATTTATTTCAGACATTGTATTGTCAAGTTAATCAAATAAGACAAGGATTATTTTCCAAAGTCTTGCGTCATATGAGCTCTCTTAGAGTCAGGTTGACTTCAGTTTCTCCCCTGACTGTTATCTGCTTTTTAGAGATGTTTGGAGTAGGATAAGTTTTATACTTCCCTTCCACCCTTAAACTGTCCACATGCCAGAATTGTCTGCTGTCTTACACCACTCATTTGCTGATACAGCAGAGATTTCACTCAAGAGAGCTGAGAGCTGTGGTTTTCTCCCCTCAGAGGTGGTACTAGTTTTGCTTCTCTCAGGCAAAAATTTCCTCTCAGAAGCAGGAGATGTATCACTCATTAAAACCTCATTTGCTGCTTGCTGTTCACCATACCAACTCAGTTTGGCTGGCTGCAACTAAAAATGCTGTGATACATTTATGCTCCCTTCTTTGACAATGTCTCATGGTAGTGACTGCATTTATGCAAAGCAGCCTACTTTACAGAAATACATTCTTGAGGTAAGAGATGAAAAGCCTCATTTATAGCACACAGTAAAACAGTGCAGGTGTTCATCTTAGTTCTTCCACTCCATAGTTACCATACTGAAACTTACTCACAAGGGTAAGAGTTCAAGCAGTGTAGGTATTCACCCTCACAACATAGACATAAATACAGCCAGGACTGGTGATGTACCCGTGTTGACAGTGTGTCCACCTTTCAGCATCCAGCAGCCATACTATCCACTCTGGTACCCTGGGAACAGAATATCTTGTGGACTCAGCAAGAATAACTGGTATCTTAGTCATTGTTCATCTTCAACCATGGCATTGATAAAACTTGTTGTTGACAGAAGGGAAGAATAAGGTAAATAAAATTGTTTTCTTATTTCATTTTCATGCTTTCATTGTTCTTTAAAACAATGTCATGCAGGTAAATGGTGGGTTTTTATTTGTACTGAGGTATTACAGGTGGACTATAAATTATGGATCCTAATGGATTTTTATGGATGGGCTTTCATAGGTTACACCACTTGAGGCAGCTCAGATTGGTCATCTCTTTCATCTGTGCACTGTCTGGAAGAGATATCTTGATACTTAGGTTTGTGTGTGTGAGAACTGGACAGTACACAGGGCTTGGCGATCTGTGCAATCAAAGAAATCTTTGTAGGTAGCATGGGTGTTGCTCTCTATTTCTAAGGTATGATCTTTTTGAGTAGTTCCTGTATTTGTGACACGTGAGTAGGAAACTCGGTAATTTTTGTATTTGGTTGTAGTTTTTGGTTGTAGAAATTAAAAATACTTCAGGAAAGGGTTTAGGGATAGATGAACAGCACTTTAGCTTAGTGAAACATGACAAAAAGTCTCCTGTGGCAGCAGAAGTCACCCGTGTACACAGTCAAAGCTTTGACTCCCAGGAAAGCAGATGTACAAGATGTGTAAAACCACATCAAATTCTGACTAAACTGAGATCTCAGGTAGAGAGAGATTGTTTATCTGTGGCTATATCTTGAAAATCCTTTTAACAGTTTCTTGATTGTACCAAGTTTGAAGAGAGATTTAGTATCACTGGTGTTCAGAAGGAGTTGCCAGATGTGGGTAGAGAGCTTTGAATATTTTAATTGAGGTCAGTCACCCAGCATGAACTGAATAGGTGCTAACAGTAGTAGTTTCACTTCATCATCGGCCAGCTTAACAAATCTGGTTCATTTGACATCACAGAAATCTGTATTTGACTGTTCTATAAAATGACTGTTTTGTTGCGTTGGGTAATACTGGTTGCATTGGGTAATAGTGGTTGCATCTCCAGAGCACAAGATCTCTGCGTGGCCTATTTGGCTCATATATTAGAGTCAGGTCCAGCAAGAGCAGCCTGGATGGTAAGTCTCAGCCTCTGTTTGGTACAGCAAATTGAGCAACAATTCATCTGTATAACTGAATGAAGGGAAAGGGAAAGAGAAAAAGGCAAAAGTTAAGAATATGTCCTGGCCTGAAAGGTGTAAATTTCACTACCACAGTTCCTCACTTCTCCCATGACCCTGGGATAAAGTCGAATCCTTTGATGTTGCATGACTTTATCTTATCAGAGATGTCTTGCCAAACTCAAGCCAGAGGAAGAGCAAGCTGAGGCCATCACCAACCGTCCTAGCTTCAGTGAAGTCCTAGATATGAGACTGGGACCCCTGTTATTGCTTTCTCCCTTCTGTGTCCTTTTGCTTCCCTATATGGTTTCTTCTTTCCCTATCTCTCCTTTTTTTGCCTTCTGTGTAACAAGTTTGGTTTAGCTGGTCAAACCTGCGTATTTTTCAATGCAGCCATGAGCCTGGGACCAGAGGCACTGATAAAACTCTGGCCCATCCTGACTTGGGTACAAATATGTCAGGTTCTGAGGCTGCTGATAAGATGATGTTGTGACCAGCCTTCTCTGCAGCAATAAGCCAGTTTGCACCATGGCAGAACTGCAGATTTGGCTGTGCTGTTATTTCTTTCCTCCTCTCCCTTCTCCTATTTTCTCCTTCCCTGTTCTCTCCCTTCTTTCTTCTTTCTCACTGTTCGTATGTTTGTTCCATCTTATGCAAATCAGACTGGATTTTGAAAGTAACAGCGATTTCCACAGCACATTCAGATTAATAAGGTTTTCCTGGATAGAGGGTGGCTAAAGATCATTTCAGCCTACAAGAGACTATCAGTCAAAGGGCTTCTGTCCTTCTGTAGAAAGTGAAATGTTGTTAAAAATATGGTTAAAATAAACTATTTTATACCTTTACATTATAAATGTTTTAACTGTTCTATTTTTCCTTTGAATTTAAAAAAAAAAGTCTGTAAAAGCTTTTAATACTTATCACCATTAGATAAGGCATGCTGAAGTATCTGAACTTACAACCCGATGCCCCTGTTACTATTACTATTGCACAGTGACAGAATAATTTACATACTTATCACTTTACAGACATGTAATCCATTGAAACCTGAGTCAAATCTTACACTTTCTTGTTCTGCTAAGGAGAATAAGGACCTTCCTCTATTTGTGACATACTACTGTGCCAACATAATGTGACTGCTTTGTTCTCGACTAGTTTGTGACTGGCAGACAGGAAACACTCAGGAAGGAAGACTGAGATCTGGAGTTAGTTATATGCAGACTCTTTCCCCCCTGTGACCTTGAACTGTGATACCACTGAGATATGGCCCCTACTCCTGGCTGGAAGGATCTGATATGGGAACAGAAGCTGCTGCTGCTTCCATTTCACAGGAACTGAGATATGAGAACAGAAATTGTGGAAGCTTTATTTGTCCAGCTACAGAAGAGGAGGAGAATCTCATGATTCTGTCATGCAGCCTGGCTGTGGGCCCTCATCTAATGAGTCTGCTAATCTGCCATATACAGAGCAGCTCCTGGAGCTTCTCTTTAAGTGAGACACTGGAGACCAGCATTATTTGAATCCTGTTCATCTACTATATGTACACATACTATGCATGATATGAAATAATTCAGAACATAATAGGGAAAATAAATACAACTACTACGCTAAAATTCCTGCAGAAAGGTCAAGCCATTTGTCCTACATCCTGGTGGCTCTGCAGAAGTGTGTCATTGATAGTCATTCCCATTCTGGTAAGTTCAGCAGTACTCCTGTTTGGCCTCCTTAAGGCATCCGGTCAACTTTCACAGAGCAGAGCTCAGCCAACTCTGAGGGCTCTTTGAAAATCCCACTCTCCCTCATTTAGGGCACTATGAGCTTGTAAAAAAGATTTTACACTAAGAAAAAGCATTTAGTCAGTGTAAAGTCACTGTTCTGAGAAAAATAAGGCAGGGAGGCCATTACATGGTTGTCAGAGTAGGGTGATTCCATGAGTCGGTCTAATAACCTGCTTCCACATCTGTAGTCTTTCAGATTTATTTGTGTTATTCTTACAGGCTCACTGAACAATTCATTTTTTAATAAATTTCTAGTATACATATATCAACAGTCCCATTATCACTGATTAGGGGAAAAGGTAAAAATGAGATTTGCAGTAATTTTTTTTCAGAACAAAAAGTTCCTCTCTTCCACTGCAATATAAAAGGTATAATGATATAAAAATGTGGTATTTTATTGGGACACAGAAAATGACGGCATCAATTAAAGAGGAAAATGTGTTATGGATATTTTTGTAAAGGTAAAGAAAAACCACTTTTATACAGACCTCCTCTGCTGAGCAGTAGCCTTGTTTCCTTTGTTTGTGGTAATACTCCTGTGATTTTGCCGAGTCTCCTGCTCAGGCAAAACCAAATCTGTGGGGTTGCTTTGATATATCTTCCAGTGAAATCTGCAGGACAACAATGGCAACTCTTTATGGTTATTTGGATAAAGTTGTAGGCTAAATTTATGCTCAAACACTGGAGAGCATCACAACCATGGCATATTTTCACAACCATGATATATTTTAAGTAGGTAAAATGTTTCTTGGTTTGAGCAACCTGAGGAATCTGGCAGACACTTGTCATATGAAAGGCAGATGAGAGGGACATGCATGAAACTTGATTTATTGCTAGATAACCAAACAGGATATCAGGGTTCTCACTCTAAGCACCCTTTATTAGATTCTAAAAATAACTCCTCAGAAGTTAAGCTCTTGTACAACTTTAAGCACCATGAGTGTCTCTGTACTTTAGGTAACCACAGGATTTTCTCTCCTTTGGTGTTTAATGCATGTACCCCACCTGTGTCAATCACTATTATACTGAAATATTATATGAAATACCACTTGATTTCTTGACAGTCCTTTAGTATTTCTGATACGTGCAGTCACTCTGCAAAACAGCTTTAGCAGCAGCAGTTACTCCATCAAATAAAATATTGTGTTTATGTCTTTTTCAGAGTTGATAACACTCCTAATTAGAGTTAAGAATTTGAATATTGTTACATAAATAGTTAAACTATCAGCGGCCTTTGAAAATAATATGAACTGATTTATGAGACCTGAGGGTGTTTACCCAAGACTTCTGAGAGAAGCTGTATATGCAACTGCCAATTAACTTGCTAATACTTTAAGTCATCCAAGATACCACAGAAATGTCAATTGGTAAACATGACATCCATTAAAAAAAAAAAAAGAAATTGTGGCAATATCTGGGAAACAACAGTAAGCTTGACTACTATATCAAGCAAACTGACGCAAAATATGATAAAGAACAGAATTAGGAGACGTAAGTGGTGAAAACGATACAATGGAAAAAGAGCATTTTTGTGGAGCAGTTAGTCATGTCTCACATGTCTGTGTTGCTCTTTAAAAGAGTCAGTGAATATGTTCATAACAGTGAACTGTCTGAGACACTGTACATGGAATTTCCAAGAGTTTGGAGAGGCCTGTTACAAAAGGCTTATAGAAAATAAGCTTTCATAATACAAGAAGAAACTTCCATGCATGGATTAACACCAATGAAAAGACAGAAAAGAAAAGATAGGAATAATAAGACATTTTACAATGGAGGTAGGATGACTTTACTGTTCAGTGCATTTATTAGTGGTCTGGAAAGGGAGTGGACAGGGATGTTTTCTGATCTTACAGAACAAGAACAGTCAAAACTAGAGTTACTAAAAGTGCTCCAGGAACTTCTGTCATCACAAGCTGCTGGGATGAGCTGAGATCTGATGTGATTCAGTGCTGATAAACACAAAATAGTGACAATGGCAAAAATAGTTCCTGGTATACCAACACACAGTAGTGAGCCCAAAAGAAATTATTACCACTCAGGAAATCATCACTACGAACAGTATTGTGAAAACTGTATGCATGAGCTTGTTGCTCAATGGCAGTCAAAAGACAAATGCAATTACAGAATCAAACTGCACAAGAAAACAAAAAAATATCATCACAGTAGCAGCCAAAGAACAAATCTATAACTCCTGCCACTGCTTGAATATTGCATGCATCTGTCATCTTTCTTTTAAAGGAAGATTTAGACCTAGAAAATCTGCAGAGAAGGACAAGCATATGAAGGACAGACATGTGAAATCATCCCCATATGAGAAAAGATTAGATAGGTTTAGGATTCTTGAGCTCAAAAATAAGGTGCTGAATTAAGTGGGTATGACAGTATGACAGAAGTGAATAAAATCAAAACAGGTATAAAGAGGGATGAATACAGAACAATGCTGTCACATGTCGGTCCGCCCATGGTTTGGGTTGACAGAATACAAGCTAGTTTTGATATGGAAGCCTGACAGACAAGTTAGTGTGTTGTTAGATTAAGATGACAAATCCCATTTAAGATGATAAATCCAACTTCTGTGCCCTATAATTTTTTGCAGACAACAGCCTTACTCTGGGATTGCATTATAGTGTCTGTGTTTACATTTACATTGCATATTCACACAGTCTTCCCTCTCTGCTCTTTGTAGGAATGCAACAACCTTGAAACTTGAGTGGCACTCCCTAAATCATCTGTGAAACATTGGTGCCTCTTCTGACAGGTAGCTTGGAACTTGTTGTTAGCTCTTCGCACCAAAACGTGGGATTGGCTGTTCCCTCTGACTCAGTTGTCAGCTGTGGAAACACCCTGGTGATTAAATAACATGTAGGACAGAGGGTACATGTGCAAAATCCTGAGCCTGGGCATTAGGCAGGTAACTCCATACACTTAGGATCAAGAGTTCAGTGTCTTCTCATGATCAGGGAAAGTGCCTGAAGTACCTCTCTTTTGACAGAGCTAAACAAGGTTCACAGTTGTCTTTTAAAATGAAGCTGGAATTGGGGGAACTAACTCTCATCCCTGATAATGAACTAGCTGCATAACTTTCTTTCAGACTTGAGCCTCAATCAGTCACTGGATAGAAAAAGAGCAAGGAGCAGAGGTATCGCATCTCTGCCGGGCTGGTGATTGGCTTGCACCTGGGTATGGGACTTTAATTCACTCACGCTGCAGAGATCGTTTTACTCAGACCTCTAATTTCCACTCGACTCCTGCAACTCCTGAGTTTTCAAAAGAAGTAGTCCCATATGTACATATATACACCCTCTATGACAGAGACAGAAAACCACCTTGTGCCTGTAGTCCTGTCAGTTACAGGTGTTGAGCAAATGCCCAGAGTGGAAGGTTCGGAAAACAGAGCTCTGGAGAATATGTAAAGGAAAAGAGTATACTCAAGGGTTTAGGGATCCCAGGATTAGATGTGCACTATTCACATTTCATGTAAACACCTAGGGTCATGCTATGTTTGTTTAGGCTTTTTACTTGGATTTAATCCTTTGCTTTGTCTTGTACCTCCTTTACATTTCAAACATTTATAAAGAAAATATGCTTGATCTTTATTTTTTCTTTCCATTGCACACTGCTCTTTCATTGATTCAAATGGGCACTGCTCAGTTTTCCTTGCAGTAAATATTAAGTACAACCAACTCCTTTGCTGGCAGTAGGATGGAGCGCCTGTATGTTAAGTGCCCATATCTTTGGAAACTGTTGCTTTGAGCATAAGATAAGCCAGTCACCATGTGCCTGTTTGCCTGTTTCCATGTGAACATCTGTTACGCAGAGAAATTGTTGCTGGCCTACAAATCCTGTTTTTCTACTATCCTTTTCATTGCTGAATTGGCCAACTGTAAAAGACTGAGTT
This sequence comes from Columba livia, assembly GCF_036013475.1. Classification (NCBI taxonomy): domain Eukaryota; kingdom Metazoa; phylum Chordata; class Aves; order Columbiformes; family Columbidae; genus Columba; species Columba livia. Next base: position 34,500,992 of record NC_088604.1, on the reverse strand, counting down.
ATTAAATATTTGAAGCTAATTGAGACTTTACCACAGAATTAACATTAGAAGTGATGACAAATTTAAAATATATGCCCTACAGATGCAAGATGCACACCATCTATGTGTGGTTAAGGAGAAAAATCCTTATCAGGTGCATTTAGAGTAGCAGGGTGGGACATGCAGATCAGTACAATGACTTTCACATATCATTAATCTTTAGTTCCATGAAAACCATCTGTTATGTTTTTGAGGACAGTTTTGGAATTCCCCCTTAGCCTGATGAGTGTGAAAGAGTCTCTCCTGACATATTCCACCTGGGAAAATTCCATCCCACCTGCACAGCGGACACTGAGGGAAGAGTGGCCTGTGCCACGATCCTGGGCATACAAGGCAGCATCTCTGCTTTGCTCTGGATTGCCATTGCCATGTGCTTCTCTTCTGCCAGGTTTCCTGAACTCACTCTCAATGCTTATCAGACCTTAAAGGAACAGGCAGAGGTACAACAAACACGTTACTATATTTGAAAACAGATTATTACAGTTTTGCTTCAAGGTGACTTACAGATAGTAGACTGTTTAACTATCTGCCAGGGCATTTTTAAACAGTTGCCCAGAGCTGAAATACAGTCACTGACAAGTCCTGTTCTCAGGTTTGCTAACAGAAAAATGGAAATTTATTTGAGGTGAAATCTCTTCTTAATTTCCCTACTTCAGATGTGTTTTCCTGTTAAAGCAGCTTTGGCAGCAATGTCACCTTAAGGACTTCTGCCTGTCTCTTCACCCAGCCCATCTGCTCACACTTGCCCTTCCACAGCAGCATGATATCCCCACCAAACACCATTGCTTTTAGAAGTGGGCTAAACCAGATCATTGGACTGGCTGAAAAATTTTAACTGCCTAAAACCCAAGAAATATTCTGGTAAAAAGCAAGAATTAGTAGACAGGGACAGAAGGGGAAATTTCTTAGGCAAGTATGGCCACCAGAACTACTGTTTCACAAAACTATCACTTTGGATAGCTCATGAGTATAAATCCACAAATGGGCCCTGTAATCTTCTGTCCTAAAATCTGACTTATAAAGCTGCTTCCTGTGTCATGTGAAGTTTTGGTTATCTCAGTTTCTTTTTAATCACACAGAATTGCTTTTGCAGTGTCCTGCCAGCCAGTACCAGTCTTAATGTTCCGTCAGCAGTAAACAAATTATTTATATTAGGCAATGGTGTCTCTTCTTGTCAGACAAACAAGAAACACTGAACCATCCCACCTCTGTGGACATATGTTGTTTGAGTACAGAACCTTTTTAGATCTCTTTCACTACTCCAATGTACTAATGAAGAAAATAAATGGGAGCCGTTATTAGATCATGGTAAAGCCAGTCTCTACTACACATTAAGAAAAATGAGCTGGTGGAGCTGTTTCAGTTGACCCCCTTCCTGGCTTCCTGCCATTCTCAGCTATTTTTCTCCTCAGCATTGTCCTTTTCCAGGCAATACTAGGAGCAGCCAGAGAAGTTTCCTGGTAATCCTGATGGATTTTTGACAAAGATCCTCTGCTCCTTGCACAGCACTTTTTAAACTACCAAAAGAGCTGCTCTTTACAAAGTCAAAATTAATGTTCACCTCTCTTGAAGAAATCAGCATTTCAGTTCCTATCTGCTGAACTGAAAGCTGACATCAGAGCTTTTAAAAAGAGAAGTGATATTATAATAGAGAAAGCAAGAAGATTTCTGAAAGTTGCAGAAGTTTCAGCATACTTTTGCATTAACTCTCTGTGGGCTGCAGCCAATGCCCATTTTGCTTACTTAGAAATGACACATGAGAATCAGAGTGTTAAAGGAAAGCTGTAATATGGATTTTCTTGACAGCGAGTAATTGAGAATGCTTCTGCTCCACTGCTTTAAAACAATTGTGAACACCATCCACGTGCATCAAATACAAATTGCAGTTGTTACAGATACCAGCAAAACTAAAATAAGCCTGTCTTTGGAGTCAGAAAAACACTATTTCAACAAAACGGGGGAAAAAAAAGTATTTGTGCTGTAGTGGCCATAAAAGAGCTGTGGTAATCTGTAATAGCCTCATCCTCCAATTCCCATGGAATTAAATTACAGTAATCAACAAAAAATAACACATTTTTATCAAATAGAGACAACTAACCTTAGCTATGAGATTTCGTTGGATCCAAAGAACAGTCAGGTGGATCCAAATCCTTAGTAGCTCAGCATGCCACGTGACGGTATCAATTTGGCAGCTATACAGTGGCATCACAGCAAACAGACTTAAGTACACAAAAGAGGGCAAAGGGTTCTGGTTTGTCTGAAGCAAAACTGTATATTTTGAAAGTTCAAGGGAAGCTTTGCTCTCCGAGAGTGCAGAGATAATGGGGCCCATGTGGACTGTGGTTTGAAAAGTGTCCAGACAGGTGATTGCTGGTTGTCCAGAATAATTCAGGCTTAGACAGTGATATTTTAAAAAACAGGTTTTATAATCCTACTGAGAGAAAACTCAGAATGAGTCTGTGCTGCTTGTTAAAATTTTGATGCTGTAAGTAGTTTTAGAATATTTTACTATATTTACATGGTCAGAATGTGTTCTTAGGAATCCAATAGTCAAAGCTGGCAAAAGAATAGAAAACAGTCAATACGTTTTGCATTTCAGGACATTGTTATTTTTTTTCTACTCAGAGTAGCTATTTCCAAATTCTCAAAGAGACAGCAACAATTCATCTTTAGAACAAAAGGCTCATCCAACTGACTTGCAGCAGGAATTTAAACCTGCTGCATCAGGCTACATTGATACTGCTAAGCATGTCAGACGCCATTTTCCAGCCTTCTGGCCTCAGGCTTCCCCTGAACAGTGCCCAGACTTTGTCCAGAGGTCTGGCCTGGGCCCAGGCTGTGCTAGAAATAGTGTCAACAGTTTGGATCACTGCATGCCAGTGCTTGCGTCTCTACTTTGGTGTTGTTCAGTGTTTTTGCACAGATTATTGGCTCTGGGGTTCAAGTATGCCACCTCCTTCATATCTTGAACTATTCCAGGGAATGGACAATAGCTCTCCCTCTCCTACCACATCAGTTCTCTGTTTGGCTTAGTCAGCTTTCACGGATGCTCTTCTGCTAACATTTGGGTACTGTAAAGAATGGATGATGGGAAACTGGGACACTTAGTAGGGAATCCTGGAACTGGCTGTTAGATCTGCACCACAATCAATTTGCTCAGTGATAAGGTACCTTACCATTATCCAGCTACATCAAAAATCACTCCTTGCTTAAGAAAAGTTCAAGATTACTTTTTGCATTCTACACCACTCAAAATACACAAAAGTCATGAATGTTTAAAAAATACACATATTAAGAAATTGAAGAAAAATCTGCTGGAATCTGCTTAAGTAAGTCTAAATCAGAGAGGTGTCTCTATCTTTCTTATCCAGCTGACCTGTTGTAGTGCTCTCTGGTGAACTGGCTGTCAGAGGCTCTTTTTTTGCACATGCCTTGTGTTTTAAATTGCATTCATTAGTGAGGACTCTGTACTAGTGGAGCTCATTAGCTAATGTTGCCCTTGGAGTATTTTGTGAGTTCTAGACAACTTAATCTTTCTACCAGGAGCAAATTTTATTTCCTCCTCACCTGATGATGATCTAGACTTTCCTCTGAAGCTGAAAAAACATTTTTCCTATTTCTTGAGATGTAAATATCTCTTTCCTAAACCAAAAGTCATCTTCTGTTCTGAGCTTGCTAATTAATAAAAAGTATTCTGAGTGACTTTTTTGTGACCCAGGATGCATGCCTGCACATTAAACTATTTCCTCTGGTGAATGTTATATTACAACTCAATTTTGAGCACTGATGCAAACATTAAAATTGGCTAAATCTGTATAAGACATAACTGCCTCTTTACTGAGATGAAAGGGTTTGGGGTCATGCAGGGTCTGAGGGGACTAACCCCTAGCATCTTCCTTCTTCTAAATGCCCAGGATCATGTGGGTAATTCTGGTATGGTCAATGCAGTGAACAAGCACAGCCTGGTTTTCATGAACTGCTGTCTTCAGGCTCTTAAACTCATGTCTGTGACTGAGTCATGGTAGAGTGGATGGACAATTATCCCCTCTGAAGTTCAGACTGTGACAAAAGTGGTCTTCTAAAATCTCCAACTCTGTTCCACTTCGTACAAAATAGGTATGTGACTGAGAAGTATCTCAGACCCATGGTGACAGCTGATTAGTTTACACACCTGTATGTATTCAGTCTTTTGTTCCTCCTTTCAAGGGGATGCACAGACAGGAATTTTGTTAAAAGTCCAGTGAAACTCCAGGAGGACTATGACATAGTAGGTATTATTTTAAAGAAACATAGGGTGAAAGCCTAGTGCGGGCAAGTTGGTGTAAAAATGTGTTAGTGTTTCAGTTGCTATTTCGAACAACAGAAGAAATCAATGTCTGTTCACCACCCTCTGCCCCCCCCTCCACCTCTGAACCGTCACTACTCTGAACTCCATCCTTTTGTACTACTGCTCTAGTCCCAAGGTATGAATCCCATTGACAGAAGATGAATAACAGGACAGGTGCTTGCTGGGAGCCTCTGTTCTGTGTGTTACACAAATGCATTTGTGAGAGCCCACCTCCTGACAGGTGAGTGCTCTGTCCTGGTGAGCAGAGCTGATGAGACTCAAAACCCTTTCTCCACACAGACTTTGTAAATCTGATAGCATTTGTGCTTGTCTGGAAACTAAGACACAGATTGATAAGCCTGATGATGATTATGTAATTTTGAAAAAAGCCAAAAGTTCCCAGATAACATTGCTTTTCTTACCTCAAAGCTTGTGTTAGCTAAGAACAAAATAATCAAATATGAATCCCACTGCCCAAAATAAACTTACTGGTCATCTTTTCAGAATTTAAAAATAATCATTAAAAAGCCGGAAATTTCCACTTACATTAAAAGAAACTGCTGTTTATGACAGTAAGCATGACAGAATGGGATTTCTGTGAAGTAGTGTGTATTTGGTCTCCAAGACCTGTGTCTTATACCTTCATGAATGGCTCCAAGTAAGGTGTGTTGAAAGTGATTTTTTTGATATTAATTTTTGTGTTGAGCATGAAACACTGGAGGATAATTAACAGTTAGTTGCATGAGGTGCCATCTCTGGCTATCAGCTGCTGTAGAGGAACTACCATTGGGCTCCTCTCCCAAAAGCAGCATAGCACAACTGTTGAAAATAACTTCTAAGATGTGATCTGGTTATAAAGGAACATGTTGGTGTCATGGAAGATGGATTAGTTAGATTTCAGCCTTCCTCTAGTATGCTGATCAAACCTTTGCCCTTCTTATTCAGTCAGTAATTAGGGGCTTAATGTGTTAGCTTCATAGTTTCACGTTTTCCTATATCATTAAAGGCCCAGAGAAAAAGCTTTATGTTTTGAACAGTATAAGGGACATGCAGCCAGAGGAGAAAAAAGAATGTACACTGTCACAAATTAAGCACTGCTGTGTATGTGTATCTGTGGCAGAATGCAACCTCCCCCCCCTCTCTCCCCCTCCCTCCTTCAGTATGAAGGAGTGGGCACATCTCCCTCTTTCTCTGCTACTTGAGGCTAACAGCTTCTTTTGTTTGGCCCCAGAGCACCCTGGCCAGGGCCATTAGGAGAAGGGAGTGCCAAGGCACACTGAGCCGCGCCCAGTGTGGGGGATGTTTGGAGGCTTCAGAGGCACCCACAGACAGTGTAGGGGTGCAGAGAAGCTCCCAGAATGCCTACAGTCAGATCTGATCAGCCAGTATAAAAACGGGACTCTCGTCGAGACTTGGCCCATTGTCGTGGGTCTCTCAGAGCACGAGCAAGATGCTGCTGCGGAGAGCCCTTCTGCCCGGGATGGGGACTCCACTTGCCTTGCCGCCACGTGTGTAAGTAAAACTTCTCGCAGGATTGCGAGTATATTTATACTTTTCGTGCACATATGCACGTATAACTTTCCGTGCACTTTTGCACGTGTACTTTAAATTATTTCCTCGCACAATCGCGAGTGTGTTTTCCTTCTGTGCACACTTGCACGCGTAACTTTCTGTGCCCAATACAAGCACGTGTATAAATTATTTCCTCGCACAATCACGAGTGGTCGCTGAAAGCCCCTCGCACAATCGTGAGTGTATTTTCCTCCCATGCTTCCACGTAAGCACGTGTAGGATTCCGTGCACACTTGCACGTGTAAGTAAATTAACTCTCGCAGGATTGCGGGTGTGTTATAAATTTACCCTCACGGAATCCCGAGTGTACACTTCCCATACTCACTACGAGTGCGTGTATCTCTTTAAAAATAATCCTGCACCGTGTTTAGGCAAGTGTGTATTCCTCCGGGACTCAGGGACGGTTCTGGCATTGTTTTGGGTGAAGCCACGTGCATGCACACTGTGGACCACCTGTTGTATTAGTTGCTGCCTCAATAATTTTCCTCAGCTGATATCCGAACCTTTATTTAAGTCACTTTTGGAGTGCTAAAACCCTGTTTCTCACCGGTTTAATAAAAGTTGTTTTGGACCTTGTTGTCCCTTAAATTCACCTACGGGGTGCCTCCGTGGCAGTATCTTATATTTCATCCCTCAGGTGAGGCATTAGACAGCATTTCCTGCAGTCCAGATCCTTCTCCTAATTATTGACACCTGTAGACTTTACTTCCAGGCATGAGCAAGGTAACCCAGGAAAGATAATGTAACTACTGCTCAGAGCACTCACCCAGGAGGTAGAAAAAAACATATTTGAAGTACCTGGATTTTGTGGGGATCTCAGGTCTGCAGGCATCCCTCAAAACTGCATGCTAAATCGAGACAACAAAAGCACGTGGTGGCTACACTTCGGACCTGAGCAATCTCAGCTGTCCCCAGACTGGGACGCTTCTGCATATGCCCAACAGCAGGACTTGCTGGTGCTCAGGAAATTCCAGTGACACAAAGTGCCTGTTTGAGGATGCGTGAGAAACAGACAGTCGCCAGGTGTACAAGTTTGGCAACTCCATCCTACATATGTGCCATCTGTCTTGGATCTAGCCCTGGTGTCAAGAATGATGTACTATGAGACCAGCCCAGAGAACAGATCTTTCAGATAAGAAAAATCTAGCATGGAAATGGACTTCAGAGAGCAGCCTAGTAAACCTTCTGACTCCATCTATTTTGGGATTAAGGAGTTCATGCACAATTAGGCAGGATTTAAACGCTTTAATTCACTAGTGGCGTGTGCTCAATGTTAACAGCACATGTACAATAATTACTTACTCTCTTTTGTTTCCATATGGGAAACACTGAAAGAAATGCGTGATCTTTTATCTACATGCAGCTGTCTTTTCAAAGTCAGGGACTAATCTTTCCCTGGTTCCTACCTCTTTCTTCATCTGCTATTGCTTGGAGTAGGTTTTCCTCACAGGTCAACAGCCTCCCACAAAGGCAGGAAATTCCTCAGGTAACAACAAATGCAACTTACCTACTCCATTTTGGGTATTAAGGAGGTATTGAACATAAGCCTAGATCCATCAGTTTCTTCTTGACAGTATTAAGACAGTGAATCAGAGTTTTCTTGTCACTCAGGACAAAGGTTGCAGAGTACTGGTATCCTGGCCCTCACCCTCATGTTCATTATCTAGATTCACTGCAGCTGAAGATTATCAGGTTTTTCACTGAGCCATAAACCCTTCATTTTTCAGAATTTATTGGTTTCAAAGCAAAGAATTCTTTTATAGAGAAATAGCAGGGGTATTTTCCTCTGAATTTAGGATTTAGTTGCAGATTAACTATTTCTTTTACTTACTTTCAGCTCTTATTTTTGGTTTTCTCCAAAATGTCTGCTATTGTTTGTGGGAACACTATTCTGCATCCACGTTTCTGACATTCCAGTTGACCTTCATCAATGAGTATTTACAGATCTACACAAAGATGAGGAATAAATTAACTGAAGCCCTAGGTTAATATTCACTATATCAAAACTTATTGGCAAATAAGCAATAAGTTACTGGTAAATTATACTATTATTTTTTTCAACTGCAATGTAAAGTACACACTTATCACTAAAAGTTGTAGGATTAATCTCAGGTTTATTTTATGTGCCAGAACTTAAATTAAGCTAAATCAAGCATCTCAGTTTTATTTTGTAAACTCTGACAAATATTCCAGATCATGCTGGTTTTGTAATTTGGTGATAGCACATAACAAGACAGGTTACTGTTATACTTTGAAAGTACATGCAATTTTTTCAGGAGCATCTAATGCATAGTTAGCAAACAAGGAATTGGAGCTTAGTTACAGAAACAAAAAGTTACTGATCAGCTATCCATCATACTAACAAGGCTACTGCCACTTTTTGTAGGAAGTTAAATATTGTGCAACTGATCTGTATCCTTATGAACTTTATGGACTTGTTTTTTTACTGCTTTGTGTTGCTCTAGCATTTTAATCTCATGTCTTCATAGATCAGTATGCTCTTAATTTGAATAACTATCATTTATTCTTATTCTCTGTCTTACAAATGGTCTTTTTTTCCTTCTTCCTACTCTTCCCCCACCCCCGTCACCTTTTCCTGTATTTTCTCCTCTCCTTAAGGTGGTGTTAAGATTAGCATCAAACTATTATCAAGTTCTCTCGGCGTTTTTCTCCCTGTACACAGTCCATTTCTCTCCCCAGAATTTTCATGTTGCCATAAAAGAGAATAAGCATCCTACCCTCTGTTTTACTAGGGTATGGAAGTGAAGGCTGGAGGATATCTACTGACAGCCTCATAACCTACAGAAAAGAAAGGACCAACTATTTTTTAGCACATCATTGAAGACAAAGTGGAAATGTGCCTAGTTAGAAGTAGTTGCTCCAGAACAGTGCCTGGCACAGACCTCAGTCCACTGACTTGCTGGCCATCAAGAGTCCTTGTTCGATGCCTCCAGTGAGCTATTGGGCAGGAGAAAGGTGGGAGGCATGAATGGGAAGAAACCACCCATGGTCCAGTGTCCTTTCCTGACAGGTCTCTCTGTGGCCCTTTTATTCATGGCTGTAAGTTGACAAACATTTTACTCCTCTGTCAAAGGGACTGGCTATTTTTAAGAAATATTTTCTTCTGCTTTTCTGTATTGGAAGGAGCATCTGGTTTCCTGAGTTTCTAACAAAACTAACCCTGCAAAAAAAATCAGGCTGAATTATAGATAGTGTTGGTGGAAATAGACATTTTTATAGGAAAATAAATAATTCCATCTATGTAAGAACTGTACTGAGAAAGATAAAGTCCTTATTCAAACACAAGCATCACAAATAATAAGAATGGAAGTTCAAAAGATTACTGGCAAAGGAAATTGCTTTTTCATGCAACAGTAGTTGTCTCCCTCCTTTCCCCTCAGGTTTTCCATGACAAAAAGTTTATATTTATCTAGTTAAAATTTAGACAGTTTAGAATACTGCAGGTTCCCGAATGTGCTAGCCCAGGAGAATACCTGCAGAGGACATGGTGCATTGTGTGTTTTAAAGACAGGGATTTTTATGAATGTAATGAGATAAATATCGTGGCGATGACATGACTAAATAAAACAATCTTCTGACATGATTTCCCAGCAGAGGTGTTCCTCAGTTATTCTGTTTTTCAATTTACAAAACTCTTCTCAGTCTCTTGCAGAGCTGCAAAATGCAGCTCTCACAGAAACACTGCTGAAGAGAGGCAAAGCAACAATGAAGCCAATAGTCCCTATATTAAAGCTGTATATAATCATATCCCTTTCCAGCAATCTTTATGCAGAGGCATCAGTTCAATTCAGTTATGAGCATGGACTTGACCTTTCTTCAAATTAATTAGCATAAAGCCTCACACTTCATAAGAGTTAAAGCCTCCATCTGAAGCATACACAACAAAGATTCCGTGATACATTGACAATAGGGAGCTAAATTTTCCCACAGTTTCTCCTGGAGAAATAGTCATCTAACATAAAGACTTTCTGCTAATTAATTCCTCTGCTTGACATTCTGAAACAGTGAGAACAGAAAGCCCTGTCCTAATGAGCCATTTGTAGAAAGCTGTGTCTCTCTAAAATATCCCAGAGTTTTGTGTTGCAGCTAAAACATGTGTCTCGGCTCCACACTAATTTAGACCTGAGCTACCATTCCTTTAGTCTCTTTTATCAGCCCTAGGACCCCCTGTGGTGTCTCAGCTGACCTATGGAGAAGCAGCATGCTTTCATTAAAGTGTCACTTAAGTTGTTGTGTAGGTCTGCTCCTGACACTTCTTACCTTTAGTCGGTAACAATAAGCATGTGTAAATCTACACATATTTGCATACCAACCCATGTCATGGTAAGAAATCCACCTTGACATTTCACTACAAGACTCTACCCTCAGCCCCAGCCTCTTGCCTTAATAAACCTTCTGCCTCCTTTAATGTAATGTGTCTTGCAATATGACTGAGATAGTAATACATGTTCTCTATGGCACACTAAGAATATTCCTTTGACCACAAAAAAAAACCCCAAAACCCAAGCCCCAAACCGGATGGTTGCATTCTCTATGGGTAACTAAATTAGTTGAAAATTTACTACTTCAAAAAATAAAAGAAAATAATACTTTCAAAATTCTCCAAGGTCTCTGCTGTTTTAATGCTTTGTCCAGCAATTGAAAAGGCGTAAGCTGTGTCTGTGATTTATCAGTGCAGGTAGAGTGCAGCATGGACATTTCAGTTGAAGTTATGAAGCACATCGCATTTTACCCAAGGACATTAGACTTTCAATTCATTTATAATTCCTCTTTCCTTATAAGATTTTGTTTTAAGATATTATATCTCCTGCTTTCAGTGGTCTGAACCTCCATTTCTTTCTCACAATAACATTCTGAAGTCTTCTTTGGGCTGAATTTTAGCTGACATGTGGGCACACATCACTGTAAAAAAGGAGATTTTATGCTTCTTAGGCAAGGTTAGGGGAATTTAAAATCAAATCACTGCTGCTATTCGTTATAGCCAGAGGTTGCAGAAACATGTGTAATTGCATTTTCCCCACTGGAAGGCAGTTGTATGAATATTTGTAAGCTTATTTTTTCTGTTTTGACATCAGGAGTGCATATAGCAGAATGTAAATTAGATACCACATTGAAATACATAATTATGCCACGAAAGCTGAATAATCTGGACTGGTACTTTTTCTCAGGTATCCTTTTGTTATGATTTTCATGTATTTAAGGCTTTTTTTAATTTAAAACTTTTTCCTGTTCTTTTACCTAATTTTACTGAAGGCTTTTCAACTTATTTTGGAAGAAAAAAAAAAAAAATGGATCAACACGAAGGCCAGTGTTGCTGTTTTTTCTATTAAAGCTCAGTGTTTTTCGGCCGCACTTGTTAAAAGGTTACAATTACATGTATCACAATAAAGCAACCAAGCTTACTGATAATTTCAGTGAAATTTGAGGCATGTTTTGTTCAATCATATACAGCATACTGAAAAAATCCAGAGTGTCCAGATAATTTTCCAACAGTCCTATATAGCTTAGTAGGATAGATTTGCTAGTGATTTAACCAATTCAGTTTATTCCTCAAAACACATGACTATTAAATATAAGTTGGAGAGACAAAAAGATGAAATTAGTACTATTGAGTGACAGTTCTAAGTTAATCTCCAAGGAGGATTTATCTCTTGTAACCAGACCAAATTTTCCATCGATTAATTTTACTCCATTAAATCTACTCACTGCTTACTCTACTTCCATTACTGGAAGTCATGATAAATTTGCCTTCTTAATGTGGAGCCATTTACTAAAGAAAAGCTTTTGCACTGTAGAGATGTCAAGAAAGGTTCTGCATAGAGTTCCAGCTCAAATTTCCTATTTTCCATGCTCCACTGGAATTTGCAGAGCAGAGAGGTATTTGTGGGATAAATATCACACTGAAATTGTTGCTATACCAAAAGCAAATTTTTCTCCTTGATATTTAACACCTCTTATGTTAGTAGAATATTCTATCATTTTTTTAGCCATGTTTTCTTTCTTCTGTGATTCTATATCATAAATAGTTTCAGTTTCAGCACTCTTGGATTTCTCTAGTACATAAAAATTTGCTTCCAATTGGGTTTTTTTAGTTATCCTAGATTTCTGGAAAAATCTCAATTCTCTGTGTTGTCCATACACTCTGTTTTCTTATGATTCCCCTTATACATTACAGATAATGAATAATTAGTTAGTCTTTCTTTATCTAACAAAATTTACTTATTTGTTTTTTAAAAGACACCTGATTTATTTGCTGTTAGCATTAACAGATAACTTCATTCGGCATGCCCTAACAAATCTCTCATGTTTTTCCAGATTCCAACCAGTGCTTCCTATAAAAACCATAACATGGATCCAAATCAATTCATCTCAGCTGTCAGCACTTGTTATTAATTACCCAATACCCCAGCATTAGGATCCCAGCAGGTGAAATCTCCATAGATTGCAAACTTCCACTTGAGTCTGTGTAGCCACAAGCTCTTGACATTTGATGAATGGGAAGTCAGGTCTCAGCACTGCTGTATCCTGCTTCTGGACTACATTAAATCAGAATCTGTGCTTTGGGCTTTTCCAAAGGAGTGCCTGACAGATGAGACAAGGGGTTTTGTGTGCTAACACGATTACTGGCAATGCTGTTTTTCATAACCCGTTATGCTTTATTTATTATATGAGGTCCTGCTTTAAGTTCAGTAGTATGGTCATGATGGTTGTTTCCAATAACCAACCAAGAAAGCAGATGTGAACACCCATATCACAATGAAAACTCAATGGGGATTTCTATGAACATGTCACAAGAGAACTACACTGTGCTTTTATTTTTTTTCCAGAACTGACGCGTTGCAATAGAGGTATGCTGTTTCTGTCATTGCCAGTGAGCTCAGCAGACAGAGGATATCAGATTATGTTCCTTCAAGTTGCACTCACTTCTGTTTTCAAACTGTTACATTCCAGTGCCCATAAAATTTATGCTGTGAAAAAAATTACATTCAGTATTTCATCTTCCCCAGTATAACATGAGTAAAATTTAACAGAAATTGAGAGAAATGTCCATCATACTGGAACCAGTTTCAGGAACTCAATGCACAGTTAGAAGAAACTGATTTTATTGTAAACTGTAGCCTAAAGTTTACGCTACATTTGTTTTTACATGTTTCGGACAGTTAAAGTACATCCAGAATCTGAAGACTGGCAGTTTACAGTAAATTCTTTGCAGAACATAGTGAGCCCTCAAATAGAATAATTCATCAGAACAGCCTTCTATATTTATATTTCTTGTAAGAAAAAATAATCTTGTTTATTATGTCACAATAGAGAACATTTTTGTGAATCATTTTCATAGTGATAACATCTGTGATATCACCTACAAGGTCATCATTATTTAATGTTACAATTATACCACTATTAAAATGCAGGAGTTGATGCACCAGCGCTATAAGTATTCTAACCTTCATTGCAACAGATGGAAAGGATTGGCAGGCATTGGAACGGGCTGCCCAGGTAAGTGGTTGAGTTACTATCCCTGGAGGTGTTTGAAAGACATATAGATGAGGTTTTTAGGGACATGGTTTAGTGCCAGAGCTAGGTTATGGTTGGACTTGGTGATCTTGAGGGTGTCTTCCAACCAAAACAATTCTATGAGTCTATAATCCTACAGTTCTATTATTCTATTATCCTCTTGTTATGAGGTAGTGTTACTTACGTGTGGATGTTTGCACAAGACTACATTCAAAATTGCACTGTCCACTGTGCAATTAGCCTTTTGATGTTTCTCTCTATAATGTCATAACATTGTTTAAAAGGTAACTGCTTGCTAGACAGTGAGCACTGCTTGAGGGCTGCTGCTGCACCTGTGTGCACATACACAACACGGAGAGATGCTGATTACTTTATTGCTACACCTTTCCTGTCATTGCAGGCGGAGGGAAGGTCAACTGGATATTCTGCAGTAACTGAGTGAAAGACATTCAAGCAAATTTCCACTTTCTGTGCTGTATTAAAACAGCTTTAACAAAGCTATAGCATGTGATTTTAATCTAAAAATAAAATATAGTAACACATTGGAATTGTTATGTTCAAAAAAGTGTCTGCAGGGACTGGATCTACCTGTGAGTCTGCACAGTGCCTGCCAGAGCCTTGGCAGAGGTCTGTGTGTTCTCCTGTCCTGCTGAATCAGAAGTGAAGTTCTGCACCAACACATCACTCCATGCAGCAGTGCAATGATTATGTTTCAGTTTGTGTGATAAATTCTGTCTGAATTACTGAGCAGAAGTAGGGCTGCTTGACTCTTCCCAGAAAATATTTTTAATGACATTTGCACTCAGCATTGCACCTGATCATGTTTCAATTATTTATTAAGAAAACTGCATGGGCTTAAAAGGATCTCTTTGCACTGGAAACATGGCCCCAATCAAAATGACAAACTGTTCTGTCCGGTTTGTCTCTAGCAGGAAAAACGTGCTCTTTCCTGCTTAGTTAAAACTACTATCCCTTAAGATTTGGTGCCCTGCCATATCAGGATAACATAACAGCAATCAGCCCTATGGAAAGACATTTCTTTAAACCATCCTATCATTTCCTACTAGCATTTATTTTGCCAGCAAAGCATTTTGGAAAAGAAATTCCTAGGTTAAGCACAAAGGCATTAGACTAATGATCAGCAATATGATGAAAAATATCGGCTTTTCTCTGACTAAATAAAAAATGTTTGCAATAACATAGCAATTTTTGTACATAGGGATCTCAGGTCAGATGTATCTTTATTCCCTTCCCTTACTTCTTGTTGTTATCGTTGTTTTTGTTGAGGTCGTATTTTTTTTTCCTCCAATATGAGCCATTGCTTGCTTAGAACACTATCACACACCCTGCTGTAATGAGTCACTGGACCTTTGGAGCGATGGGCTGAAAATTTAAGACCCAATGGGATAATTCAGCTGTTGTACCTACTTGTAAGTACAATTCCTGTTTTCTTCTAACCAACCACTTTTAAAATCTGAGTTGATGATGGATGGACAATGTATTTGAGTCACTACTCTGTCAGAGTGGTGAGGTAGTTGATCACCATGGGAACAAATATGGCTGCACGTGGTCAAACATCCAATTCATTGATTCATGCAGTATAAAAAAAAACACTGGAACAATCTCCAGGGCTGCTGTTAAGGAAAAAAAAAAAAAAATGCACATGAAGGACAGACACAGGTGTCATGTATCATAGGTCTTGGAAAATAAGATGACCAGAAGTAAAACCCAGCCTTTGAAAGAGCTGATGGTTTGATTGAATTCAACTGAAAAAAAAGTTTCTTAAGTGAACAACCATGAAGATGAATTCCTTTGTAAAGTTCTTCTGTGCTTCTTAAATTAAACTTTTCAGCAGCACTTGAGAGAAGATAAGGGCTGGTCAGGAGACTTTCACAATTAAGATCTAGTGAAGGAGGACACCTATGATGTAGCTCTGGCTGTGACACCAGCTCTTCCCAGAGTGGTCAGTGAGAGCATTCTTGATGGACAGACTGACTCCACATATTGTTTTTAAAGGTATGTCTGGCTGTAGACCAACATACTATAATGCTTGCATCTGAGGCTGTTCAGGTAGAAAGTGACAAAATTTGGGTGCCTGGCAGATTTTTAAGCCTTTCAAGGTGTCTATTTCATGACTCAGCTAATAGTCTATAGCCAGAATGACCAGTGGCAAACACATTCTCCAGTGAGAGATGGGCAATGAGTGTTTCTAATCAGGAACAGCCTAGCCTGGTATATAGTCTCTAGAGAAAGGGGAGAATTCAGTCAGTTTTCAAAATTTCTGTGTAATTTTGGCATGTAAAACAATGCATTTGATTGTATTTCAACTGCCAATAGCCATCTGATTGAATTATACAATCTACAGAAAGCAAGATGTCTCTTGGCCTGTGTATTAGTGTCTCAGCCGACTAGATGAAGTAGAAGAAAGTTTCTCTGAGTCTTACAGTGTTAATGAACAGACAAAGAGGCACTTGTGAATGTGATCAGCCATTAGGAAACAACACCTCTCTAACTCTCTTGTCTTCCTGAGCAGACAATACAGTGGCTGCAAGAGGTGTTTATCTTTTCTGTTTCAAAAAGATCAAACTGCCTCTCTGTGAGTGGTGAGGGGAAGGAGATCCTCATGGAAATTAAGTGTCCCATTAGGGAACATTTCTTTCCACCTTAGAGGGAATTTTCTTCCTCTTTAGGAAAAGAAGAACCCATGCTGATCCAAAAAAGACCTGAGTGAATTTAGGACCTTAACCTTGTTAAAATTGCCCAATTGTTGCAAACACAGATGGGCTCATTTAATCATTCTAGTTTAGCCCTAACCCTTTGAAATAGCAGGGCGGAGCTTCTCTGTTTCTCTTGAGCAGAGCTGGACTACAGTGACACATGCATAGAAAGTCTGGTGTGAAATGAAAATAGCAAGAAAGGTTTTTTTATCTTGAATTAAATTTTAAAATATGACTCCTTGTTTATATGTAGTGTCAGCCAACCATGTCAGTTAAACCTCTGATAACTACACTTTTTAGACATGGTTACTAATGTTACCAGTTAAAATGTATAATAATAATAATAATAATAATAATAATAATAATAATAATAATACTGAAGCATACATCCTGGCACACAAAGTGGGCAAGAAAAGTTGTTTCACTTTACAAATATCAGCACTATTTCTAGGTGAGTATTTTTACCTTACTGTGGCAGCTTACTGTTTTCTTGTACAAATGGAGTTACATGAAAAAATGATTCACTGGTTGATTTGATCAGTAAAAATGTTGTAAAGACTAGGTAGGGCTGATACTTTCTTAAGAGTTCCAGGAAAAATATACTGGGGAAAAAAAAAGCAAGAAAAATAAAAGTAGAATAAAGGAATTCAAGTTTAAAGTATGGAAAATCTGGCTAAGAAAAAACTTTGCTCTGTAGATTAGAGGACATAGGGGAAAGGGTTGACAAATACCTGGAAAAGCAAGAGTTTAAAAGAAGCGCCTGGAAGGCAATAAGAAGGAAGAGTGGAAGAAAACACCATCAAATTAATTTGTGCACATCTTTGCGCTCTCCTCTTTGGTGCTTGCCCCTTGCCTCATGCTTTCCTGCCTCTGCTGTCCTGCAGCATCGTTCCTCATCTGCAGTTCCTGTTGCTGGGCTTTTCTGAACTGGCTTTTTTTCCCTCCTGAGCAGGGGAAGAAGGCAATGCTGATATGCTGCTTTGTATCACAACAGCCTTGCTGCCAAAGATGAACCCATGTTCATCATAGTATTTCCCCTGACATAGGATCTGCGGTATAAGATGATTCCCAGAGCATGGCAGACCATGGCAATTCTAAACATGCTGGAAAAAAGGAATTTGGGCAAATAGAAACTGAAATTTCCTTGCTGAACTGTTTGATACCAAAGATTAACTGGGCCCCCAAAATCCATTAGTTCAGTTGTATAGCCTTCAGTACTGAGAACATTAGAGTCATTTTAAAACCGTTTTTCAGCCACCATCATTTTCATTTTTCAGCACATCCAAGAACTTTCCAAAATCAGTCTGTGGATCAGTATCTTCCACTTTCCAAAATCTATCAGTGACATGTATTTCTAATACTTCACAAAGTTTATTTTCCATTCTATTGTTGAATGGCAGAGAGAGGAAAGAAGTATATTCTCTGTAATGACTCTTACTAACAGAAACACTTGAGTTAGCACCAAACTGCTTTACATCAATACTTACCACTTACATCATGCATTTTATTCATGCTCTTATTGAATTTATTTTTCTCAGTCTTCATTGCCTTGCTGAGCACACAAATACTTTATCTACATCAGCCCTCAAATGCAATGTTCCCATGTAAATTTCCAAATACAAAAGAACGTATGGAGGCAAATGAGTTCAGTCTTTTGAAATGGATGTATGAATTTCTATTATTCAGCTGAGTTTTAATCTTCCTAGCAAACTGGATTTTATCACCTTTAGGGGTGGTATTAAACAAGGTTCAGATATAATCCTTAGATCCTGGCTGGCTAATAAACAAGGAGGGAAGAAGTAGAATTTCAGGCAGATCTGACAAAATTGGAGCTGCAATATTGCTGCAAAAAGAGCCATTATAGCCATGGTTTCCACTTTTTATTTAATCAGAAAAACACAACTCATTTGTCTTGTTAATTATGAACACTAAACCTTTCCCTGCTGAGAACTTTAATAGAGGTATTCTGAAACATTTAAAAGTGGGAGTGGAGAAGAAGTATAAATTGTACAGGTTTGGCAGGCAGCTTGGGAAACCTAAGGTAAACAATGTACTTGACTGTCCTTTTTCTATCTGTTGACTCTCATACTGGAAAGAAGAAAAATATTATGACTTTGAAGAGAAAATGTTATCTAATCATTAGTGTTTGTGGTGTGCTCCATGGGTAGTGGACTTTATGGGTGGGGTTCAATCCCTCAAATGTTGGTGCTCAGTGATATTTGAGATACTCTAGGTTATCCTACCTGCCCTCTATCTGCTGTTCTGAAAGGGTGTACGTCTTCTATAGTTCCTTCACCTACCAGATCTATATACTCGGGCTTGCTCAGGGCATCGCAAATAACATTGAGCAACTACATTTGAGCAATCAA
Organism: Columba livia; assembly: GCF_036013475.1. Lineage (NCBI taxonomy): Eukaryota > Metazoa > Chordata > Aves > Columbiformes > Columbidae > Columba > Columba livia. The sequence continues at coordinate 34,482,432 of NC_088604.1, read as the reverse complement.
AATAAGATCATCACTGACAGTAACACCAACTCCTTGTGTAAAAACACCTACAGCTTTTTAAATTATTTTCTCTCTTGTTTCAGTTCATGCACTAAAATGTCCTTCTCCAGAAAAACTTATTTTCTCTTATTCAACATGGATGTTAAAAGAGGTAAAGTCCAGAATCAGCTTTCATGAGAGCTTCCGTCACATTTATACCACAGACAATCAGAATTTATCAGAATAAATTAATGTAATTTCAAATGCTTCAGTGGTTTTGAATAATTATCCATGTAATGAATATTGGAAGGATGTTCTGTCTTAACCACTCAAAAAACAGATCACCATATCCTATGAACAGTCCAATTTATTCCTCTAGCCAACTTATGTACAGCTGCACTTAGACCACCTGCTGTTCCCTGCCTACGTTGTTTGGCTAAAAGGTGTATACTTTCATTCAGAACTAACCCACCATTCAACAAGACTGTATAGTACAAATCCTCCTGGAAGCCATTTACAAACATATGAAAAAGTAAGTGGTTGAGAGTAGTCATGGGGAAGAAAAAAGAAGAGGGGGATGTTTGCAGTGATGGCATTTGTCTTCCCAAGTAACTGTTACATGTCATGGAACCCAGCTTTCCTGGAGATGGCTGAACACCTGCCTGCCCATGGGAAGTAGTGAATGAATTCTTTGTTTTGCTTTGCTTAGACATGCAGGTTTTGTTTTCCCTGTTAAACTGTCTTTATCTCAACCCACAAGTTTTCTCACTTTTACCCTTCTGATTCTCTCCCCCAACCCACTGGGGAGAGTAAGTGAGTGGCTGCGTGGTGCTTAGTTGCTGGCTGGGGTTAAACCACGACAGTTTCAATACCAGATGAATATAGAGTTAGGGTTCTTGCTGCACTGACTTTCTGTGCTAAAGTAAAGTATTTGTGCTGCTTTTGTGACAACTTGTGCAGGAAGATTTAACAGCTTTAATTTATTTAAAAAAAATATTCCTTATTTCATTGAAACAATGTAGGAAACAGTATTTTCTTTCATGAAATAGTTATTCAGTAATTTGCCTGCTGAGAATTTTGTTCTGAAAGATGCCAAATATGCAACAATGGAAACGGGTGTCTTCTCTTTTCATGACAAGGAAGAGCATGGGAGCCTTGCTGTCAGCTTCCACATGGGGTCAAACCCATGCTGTCCACTCCATCATATTGCATTATCCCATTTATAATGCTACATCTCAACAGAAATGAGGTGTCTTGTGCTGACCAAGACTCCATAGTTTCTCATGTTCCCATCCTCTTCTTACTACTTAAGGAGCCAGGATTGAAATTCGCCAGTGAAATACGCTGTGCTCCCTCTCTCCTCACTGATTCCAAGCACATCAACATTCACATGTCCCTTAAATATTAGAACAGGCGTGAAATTTGCCTACTATACCCCCTATGTACCTTCCCTATAGTGGCTATACTCAGCCACGGGTATATGGCTGCCTATGCGTGACTGGCCCCTTCTCCTCTCTCTCCTTTTGCTTGTGCTTGTTGCTCCCTGGCACACCATGGTCCTTCCTTTTGCCTTTCTTTTGCCATTTACCTAAACATCCCCTAATAAGTTTTATATAATCCCACAAAACCTCTCCAAAAGCTCATCAGAAGTTTCATGGAAGTCCACTGAAATATCCCTCACTGTTCATGATAATTGTGTTTCCCCTCTTTATTAGTTACACAGTTCAGGTGATCCTCCTCAAGGCTGTGCCCTGAATGGTCATCAATCAGTGGCCAAAGAGCTCTGGTCTGCATTATGGTAACTTTCCTTTTACTTTCCTTTTACTTTCCATTTATCATTTTCCTTTTTATTTTTTATTTGTTTTGTACTGAATAGTCCTTATCTAAATAAGTTAATGAACTAGATGCTTGCTTCCACCTACCATTAAAAAATATGTATTGTGTGTAGAGCCATGTTGGCGTCCAGCAGTCAAAGGAGAGCAGGACAGGGTATGAAACCTTTCCACTGTGACAAAAGGCACTTGCAATGGATGAGTGGCCAGCAGGGGCTCTACTGAAGGAAAAAGTCCAACACTGAAGGCTGGATTCATTTGTGTGGGGTTGGATCCTTTCCAGTGCCTCAGGAACTGAGCAACATGAGACGCACATCACACTGTTTAGCATTTTGGTTCCAGAAAGCACACCTTGCTTAATTATTTAAGACAAAGCTGGATTTCTGACCTTAATCTTTATTCCTTTTCAAGCTGCTTAAGTACAGAACAAGCAACACTGGTTTTCTGACTAATAAAGCAAGCTAGGTAGGTAAAGATAATTTAAAATTCAATATTAATTTAAGCACAGTTTGTAGATTGTTTTTTTTGGATTTAGTACTCAAAATGTACTACTAAATGTTAGTGCAAAGGTTATAAGTTATAACAAAAAGTTGACAGAATTCATTCAGGCATTAGCATTTGTATAGTCTCTGTCTGAGGTCCTGGGATAATGCATGTTTTGTACCAGAAAGCTAATTGATAATGAGAAATGGATCACACTTACTTTGTGAATGTGACATAGGTCACAGTGTTACTCCTGTAGGAAGTCTATCCCAGACAGATAAGCTCATATTTTTTGTATGTCAATTCATAAAATAGTGGCATTTAATGAACCCACATGTAAAAGCACACATTGAGCCACAGTGTTAGTTACAATTAGTTAGCTTACAATTGTCCAAAAAATGATAAGTTCAGATCTATCGGCTTCTTTACAACATGCACCAAGGAGGCTTGCGAGCGCACTCCTGGATTAACTGACATTTGAGGGAATTTCTTAGCTCGTTCCTTATGCGACCCTAGTTTCAATTTGCATATAATTAACTGTGTAGAACAACAGGTCTTTTATTAAAATGTACCCCAAGAATTATTGTATTTTCTCAAAGAAAAAGTATGAGTTTTTAGGAAAGTGAAGGTCTTTACTTATTTTATTTTCAATGAGTAACTGAGTTTGCACTCCTCTGGTACAAAAGAACATTTCTTTCCATTCATTGTGCGGGTCACCAAGGGATGGCTCAGACTGTGCTCTTCATTGCTGTGCTCAGAGCTTCCCACTGGAGCACTCCTTCCTTTGGTTCATATCTTCAGTCCAGCTTCAGGACTCAGAGTCCCAGGTTTGATCTCCTTCTTTTGACAAATAACTGCTCATAGGATTAATGGGAAGAGATCTCTATATCTGCCTTGGTTTTGTAATATTCTCATAGTTGTGAGTAACAGAATGCTCAAAGTACATATTTTCCAGCTATGCTAATTGTGCACAGTCAGTATAATAGTCCAATACTGACATATAACCTTTTTCAGAGTGACAAATGAAGATGTAAATACATTTCCCCCTGCCCTGCATAGGTAGTTTATTTCACTGCCATAAATTTACCTGCTGCTTATTGAATTTTAATTAATCATCACAAGTCATTCACAATTATTTTGTACTCTCTGTGTTGATCTATTTTTACACCTCCATATTGTCTCATCAGGTGTATGAACTCTAATAACTTCACTATCTTCAAGTAAAAGTAATATATTTTTCCAAAATATATTAGGACCTGAACAAAATATGGAGGATAGCCCAATAAAAATTTTTTTTTTTTTAGGTGAACATATCAAAATCAGGTAGCAGCATCCATCCACTTAATAAAAAGCTCTTCATTGTACATATAGGAAAATATTCCTTTCTTATGCATTATTAGCTCCTTAGGACTAGTGCACAGAGAAAGAGCTCTATCCTTCTTTTCTGTAATTATCAGAGGATAAAAATATCCCATAGGGTCTTCAATTCTATTGATTTTTCTTATGTCCTGGGTTTATCCTGTTTTTCTAATTGCTGATATTATTTTTTTTTCTGCCTATCTCAGAAATAATTCTTGTCATAAGTAGGGTAAAAACATTGTGTTCTGTAAACATTATTTCATATTAACTTCAGAGCTTTTCCATGCCCCTGGAGGCATGAGGGAATATCTTTTCTTGGGGTCTTATTTTATTTTATTTTTTTTTTTCATTAAGCCACCCATTAAGGAGACCTGGTATCTGATATGTACTCAGTCCTCAGACAGACATCCTGTCTCCTGCAGTAGCTATAAATTTCATGTTTCCAAGATTAAGTTTTACTTTTAGGTTTAGCTTAAATGCACCTGAAGTAGGAATGCTTTGCCTATCATATGATGTGAGGTTGGCTTGTCCAAGTTTGACCTAAGTTTCCTCCTTAGGCTAGTTACCACAATTAATGCACATGAACTGGTGTGCCAGTGTCCAGTTTCCAAAGAAAAATATTCCACTCAGGTTTCAGGTGATAAAACCTGCAAAAGTTATAGCTATTCTTGTCAGTTGCCATCACTGATGACTGTTTTTTGTGAAGGATGTGTGTGCTTTGGTCCTTCAGAGATGTGTACAATTCTGCTCTGCAGGCTTCCACAAAACATTTTCATGGAATTATGATACATTTGTTCAAAGGTGGAGCATGCTGCTTTGTCAACTCCAAAATCCTCCACAGTGATGCTGGTGATCTCATGTGCTTTGCTCATTTTTCTGCTGAAGTTTTTATTTACAACCAACTTTTCCTGTGAGTCCGAGGTAACCCAGGTGCAGTATTGCTTTCTTGCTTTCAAGACCTGCTTCCTGGTCTGGATCTGTCCCACACTCTTATTGTAAATTTAACTTTGGACTTAGTCCTATTTCTCCTTGCAAGATTTCTGTGTTTGCATTGCAATCGAGTCTTAATAAGAGATTCTAAATGTTCGCCACATAGAATACTTTATTCAAGAGTCTAAGCTCTTCTATAAAACAATCTGGTTCCTCCTATAGGAACCTCCACATTTTGTGAGCTCAGCTGGCAAGGAGGTTTCATCTTTCCCTTCTTCTGTAAAAGTGACCAATCATCTTTCCCTCCCTCTTTTACTTTTGGGATATCTAGGATGAGTCCAGCCCTGTTGCCACTATTCTGAAGACTTTCAGAGCCTTCTAATTTTTTTAGAAGATCCATGTCCTCACTGGCTCTTCTCCTTTATGTTCTCATTCACCTTGTGCACAGATGGTTCACATTCTTCTTTCACGAAGTGCTATGGAAAATTGCTTGTTATGGTGCTTACCTCTGTTAATATATGGACTCTCCAAGCTCAGAATCATGGGGCTTTTGGCTCTTTAATGTGCCATGTTAGCAGTATTATTTAAAATAATGTATGCATATGTTCCTGTGTATGTTTGTTCTACCATTTGTGTCGAACAGATGCCAAGTAAAAACATGCAACTGCCCTCAGGCGCTTGGTATCTTCCTCAAAGTCACAAGAAAAAATACACAGTCCTCTCAGAAGAAGATAAGGCAGGATGCTCATGAAATTACAGAGTAGTAGTGTATCATACTCTGAATGAAAATGAAGTATATTGAACATGCTGCAGATATGACTCCTTGTAGAAAAGCTGAATGAAATATTATTACCATACTTTGTGTGAAGGTGGAAAGGATGCAGATACTGACCAGAAAAGGAAGTACAAAAAATGCCAGGATATATATATATATATATTTTTTTTTGTTTTAAATAAGGTCCTATAAGTCACAGCTCTCAAAAATGTAATGGATGTATCTTAAAAATCTTGCAGGAATTGATGTAAAAACCAAACAATTTTATAACTACAGTGTAGGATGATGAAATGACTGTTCATGGGTTGTGGTATCTTAAATCAGAAGAAGTACACACAAGTTTAATTAAAAATTATTCTTTTGCATCTATATGTGACCATTAAAAGTACAGAGAATAATAGAAATTTTCCCAAGAAAATTCCAGCAGAGTTTGTGGAATAGGTAAGTTCATTTTGACAGATTTAAAATTGATGTTGAGATGCTCTGGAATAATGGATTTTACAATGTCTGATGCCAACAGATAGGTCCTTTTCAGACTACTTTCAGGATCCCAACAGGTTTTTTCACACTACTTGGAATTCCCACATTTCTGGATCTGACTCAAATGTGGGTCTGAGATTTGTTTCCCTAAAAGTCTGAGAGCTTATGAAAAAAACAGTTTCAGAAGCAATGGCATCAAGATGGCTCAGGCAAAGATAAATATTAGGAATGTTTTCAGGTTTCTGTTTCCTTATACTTTTTTTTTTTTTTTTTTTTTTTAAACAAACAAGCAAACACCCCCTCGTCCCCCAAACAAACCAACAAACCACCAACAAAAAAAGCTTTTATGAACTGTCTTGGTAAATCACTAAATGCATTCATTTTAAACAAAGACAAAACAAAGCTTGTGTTCAAACTCACTGTTTCATTTGCCTGTTCAAACTATCCTTTAGGAGAGGCTGGAGTGGAAGGAAACGGTTCTGGCATCTTTTCATCCAGTTTCTCCTGCTCTTTCCACCAGAAAGCTGCCTCACATTGTAAGCTGAGGAAGAGGAAGCAGTGTTTATCCACACACTATTTTATGAAGGTCTGAGGCTTATTGTTTTCTCTGTTGGAGGCTACCCCATAGAAGGGTCATGGCATTTCATTTGGAACCTACACGCACAAGGTGTAGGTAACTAGTAACTCGGTTAGGGTAGGTCTCCTGCTGAAAGTTCAGTGGGCTGCATTACAAGATTATTTGATTTTTGGGCAAGAAAATTTTGCCAGTACTGTGGTTTAGAAGTCAGTCAGTTTTGTTCAGATGAACATACTGGAGAGGCTGCATGGTAGATCAAGTTGAAGAGTTTGCAGCCTTTTCTGTCAAGAGGATGGCTTGGGAGATAGTGTTTTTTCTAGGAAAGAAAGACAGTCCATACAAGTTCTCTATAAACCTAGATATCAGTTAATAAGCAGTCCTATAAGGCAAGTTGCCACAGAGATCAGGTGAGTTAGTCATTCTCAGAGAAAGGCTTTGTCGTAAGTAAGTGTGAAATTCTGAGTACAGAAGTGGAAATATAAACGTAGAGTGACAGTCTGGAAGTAAAACCAGAAAAAAAAATCCTGGAGCAAAATTTACTTGTCCGATATTCAGAGAGAAAATAAATGCTCATGGACTCTTTTTAACAGCTGGAGAAATGCTGGTGTAGCATAGACATGTCCATTATATTACTTCCATGGCAGGAAAATAGAGTTTAAGAAGCAGAAAGACCTGCCTCTCCTCAGTCCAGGAGCAGTAAAGGCTGATAGCTGTTGCTTCCTGCCACCTCATTGGTCTGTATCAGACCACTGCTCCAACCAGAGAGGGAAAGCCCAATTTCTTTAGCCAGGACTGCCCACTCAAGGTCAGAGGTTGGTTTACTTTCTTCTTCTGAGGTAAATGGGAAATGTAAATGAAGGGGGCAAAAGGTCTGAAAAATTGAGAACATGGAAGACAGAGGAAATGCCTCAGCATTAAAAGCTAAAAATGGGAGACAAAGTCCTCTGAATGGCATCAAAAACTGAAAACAAACCAGAATTTTTTAGGGACAAATTCATAAAGGATTACGTTGTTATCCTTAATCTCTCACAAGTCACTCAGCACAATCTTTCAAATTTTTGCATAGAGTCTGAGAAATCTTCACTTCATGGTATGATGAGATCCTTTCCGAAGCAACTGTCCCTGAATTTCTGGTACTTTTTGTAAGAGAAATTAGTATTTCACCCACCTCTTTGAGTACTGAATTTATTATTGTTTCACTAGGACTCAAAATGGATTGTCCACCATATGTGCCCCTGTATGCCTTCACAAAAGCATTTGCAGCCAGATCTCATAGGTAAGAGAAAGGAGTGAAGAAGAAAAAGAAAAGAAGCAAAAGAGAACTTAAAGCAGTTCCTTGCTTGACAGGTCTATTATTTTGAGTTATAGATAGAAACAAACCTCAAATGTAATTTCTCATAGGAAGGGAAATAATTTTTCAAATTTTGAAGTTTTAACAGAAGGCAACAGTGAAGATGGCATGTCAGAACAATGATTTCCTCAGCTCAGACTCCTTGTCAAAGGCAGGATTTTATTTCAACTTATTTTCAATTTTTACTCCATTGCAGCTGAATTTTTCTTCCTTAACTTTTTTTTCTCTTCTGATTCCTTTACTTCTCCATTTCTCCCGAGGTTCTTACATTTTTCCCTAGCACTAAGCTGAATTTCTTCAGCTATGATAGAACAGCACAAGTCTCAATTCTGGCAGCATCAGCTACCTAATGTTTCTTGCAGTGGTACGTGACCAGGCGACAGAATTTCCAAGAGCAGATCTTCCTCACTTCTTTTTTCTTTTGAGGCTGGTGGAGGTAGTTTTTGGTAGAAGCAGCAGAATTTGAATGAATCTGGCAAGGACTGTTGCGTCTCTAACAGAAGGATTGCAATTAATCTCTGTTCCAAGGCTGAAAGTAACTTTGGGTGATAGAAAATGGCTGAAGATAGGAAATGTGTGACCACTAAAATATGTGGCACTGCAGGAAACTGTAACTTTATTAAGCTATTACTCACCAGAAAAAAACGCTGTTACTCACCAGAAAAAAACGCTGTTACTCACCAGAAAAAAACGCTGTTACTCACCAGAGCCCTCGGGAGCAGTGGCCAGGATTCACACATCAGAGCAAGGACTGTGCCCCAAACTTTTCCAGGGATGAAAGGCTCAACTTCCTCACCCAAACTACATGGTAGGTAGGAGGGATGATGGAAAACGTTGCATGCAAATGTAGAAATGTAAGGACACAGAAGAGACTGGAGCACAAGGAGACTTTTGAATTTCCCTTCCAAACCTTTTGCACCTTGGAGTCTCCTACTGGAACCTGTAGCAGGCAGTAAAAGGGTGGTTATTCCTGCCACGCGGCTGGTTACAGTGCTCCCTGATGCTTAAAGAAATGCCAGTGAAGCATAAAACCTTAAATGGGGCAAAAAGGCTCTTTCATATCTAGACCTCTGCACCATGTCTAATTCTGCCATGCCAAAGTACAGCTTTTCACATAAGTTCTTATATCTTCACTATATAATCCTGTGTGTTTCTCTTGAGGTCTGTCTGATAAATACAGACTTTGTAAAAACTATTTTGGGGACAGCTCTGACTAGACCACCATCATACTGGAGAGCAGCACAGAAGTTTCGCTGATTCTGTCTTATTACAACTTTTTTCACTGCCTACATCATTCACATAGGCAAAAAGATTATGACAGTGGAGAATGGGAACTATTACATAAAGGGGTAGGAAGCAGATTTAAAAAATTGTCTTATAGTAATTGTTACAGTTAAACCAACTTGCACAGTCAAACCAACTTCTTAAGGTTTGCAATAATAATAACAAAAAAAAGTAAAGAAGAAAAATTACATCAGAAATTCTGATGCATTGGAGGCCCACTGAGGCTGAAATCCTCTTCTCTGGAAGCAGTGGAAGAGCTTCAACTGCATTAGACTTTAATAGCTTTATAATTTTATAGCTTTATAAAAAGAAATTGAAATAAATTCTTTAAATAGGAAGTGCTGTGACACAGACCCATTTTAATGGCTTCAAAAATCAGAAGGGGCTTGCTTTTCTCACGTCTAGCCCTGCATTTGTATTTGCAAGAGAAGATTTGCCTGGCTTATGGTTCAGCTATGTCAAATAAAAATTCCTCAGTCTGTATTCAGTGAATCACAGCAGTATTGGGGAGTAGCCTGTGTGATGACTGCAAAAAATCCAATACCCAGATTTCTCTACCAGTACAACAAAAATACCGAATGGCATGAAAACAATATCAAAAATTTAGCCTAATTTGTATCATGAATGGACATCAACAAAAGCACCTGATAAAGTTATTTATTATTTTTTTTTTCCCAAAGGTGGAGTGGCTCTTGAATAAAAAATCTATGAAACATTGCTTAGAATACATAAAGGACATAAACATTCAGTGGTCAGACTGAGAAGCTGGAATGCTCTAACGCTGAAACAATCTTAAATAGTGAACAGTGGCAGTAAGAACAAAGTAAAAAACTATTGGAAACTTCACAACAAAACAAAGTCTTGAGTGAATCTGGCAGCTGAGACTGGACATAGCTGGGTAAAAAGCTGGCTGGTTTTGTTAATCTGCAAATGGAAAAGGATGGGTTTTAATTGTTCCTTTAATGGTCTGCAAGCATCCTCTAATGATAATAACTACAGAAAGGAATAATAGAATTCAATTAGCCACAACAGGTGTATGTGAGAAATCTTTAAACCAGAGAACACAACATGTCCTTCAGAGCAACCAGCAAATTACCTGTTAATGAATGCTGTCACGAAAGCCCAGCTGGCAGGACTCTCTGGAAATGCCAACATTGCCAAGGCTCTATCGGCAGGAGAATAAGGTCAGGTGTAAATGTTAAAGTTGATGGAGGTTAATGAAGGAGCCAGTGGCAATGGACCAGGTTGCCTTGTTCCCTAGGTAAACCCAGGGAATTCAGTGCAATTCCTAAACAATGTTCACTGGTAGCCTTGAAGGAGAACTTGAGCTGGACTTGAATGCTTTTGTTCCTTGAAAGAAGACTTAGGGATGGCAGTGATAAAGTCCCTTTGCATCTCCCCCTAGGAGAGAATCACATCTGGGATATTCATGGCTGTGAATGAAGTAAGGGTGGGGTTCTGCATTTGGAAACAATCTCTTCTCCCTGGGGGAGGGTGGAGGAAATTAGAATGGAATGTTGTTATTTTATGGAAACTCATTGTCTGCACCTGCTGATATTTTCTTACCTAGGGGAAAGAAGAATGATGGAAAGCCAACAACACAGCATATTAGAGAAGTTCTGGAAATTGTGTGTTTGTGTGTTATAATACTTCCAGTTACTACTATTTCATACAAATTTTTGTGTTATCTGTTGTTCTAAAATTTCAGATTCTGTATTTATTTTGTATTTTTTCACCAAGATAAAGTTCTTAGTTTATTTATTTATTTATTTATTTATTTTTTAACAGCCATTTTTTCAGTTAGTGAAAGAAAATCTTGGCTATGTGCCTCCAAATGGTTCTCACACCAAAAGATATGTACAAAAAATCTAAAAAGTTTTTTAGACAAATGTCCTTATCTTTTAGCTACTCTCAGGACTCCTTAACAGGCTTAAGTGATTTCAGTTTCTGGAGGCTGGGCAATATGAGTGTGCCTACCTAGAGGTAAAAGGAAGGACATGATTTTAAGATACAAAGTTAAGTATGTCAAATGTGTTGAACATGTAAAATGTTCTTATTTCCCATATCTTCAGATTTTCACATAATATTAGTCTTAAAAACAGAAAATGTTGAGGTATTGAAACTGCAGGCCACTCAAAATATTGTTTAAATGGATAATGGAAGTGTTCATATTGTCATATTTTGCTGAATTTTGCAGTTCATGGAGAAATTTGGGAAATAATCTGAAAGCCTTTTTTAGAAGGTACCAACACTTCTGTATGGCAAGGAAATGACTATATGCTTTAGAGTTCTGGATACTGAAATGAACCAGGTCGTTGTATGAAGATGCTATTTAATCATTAACCTTCGACAGAGAATGGGATTTCTAAAATGGCTTTCTGAGATCATTGAAATCAGTGTCAGAATCCAATATATTTCAGTGAGAACAAAGAGAGGATTGCTGCGAAGAGTTTTTAAATATCCAGCCTTCACTCTTATTTGAGGTAAATAAGTGTTGATTAACCTTAACCTTAACAGACTGATGAACTGCAGGCAGTTTTATTAAACACCAGGTGACCTATTTAATTTCTGTGTAGAAAAGCCAATGTGGAGTGAAATTTTTTTAAGTGAAACTGATGCCAAGTGTGGCATACTTGTTTGCTGCTTGATTAAGATTACACAGAGCAATGGTTTTAACTCAAAAAAGAAAAAAGAATGAAGGGTGGGAAATGGGCTGTAATACAGAGATTAAAGATTCATAGAGTTTTTTCATCCTGATGGTGTTGAGCCGTGCTTAGACTATTTGAGAAAGACAGCGGAATTGACTTTACGTTCTGGATAATGGACTGATTAAATAATGTTGTAAAGACCACTGAAGAATGCAAAGAGATTTTACTGCATAACGGGCAGAAAAAGGCATTCCTTCTGAAACAGCAAAGAGCCTGGTGTTTGCAAGTCTTTGCTAACTCCACTGAGCAGTGGGGAAAACTTTTCAAAGAAAGCTTGAAGCTGTATGTGTCAAACTCGAAAAGCAACATAAGCAAGAGAAAAATAGGGGTGTGCATGGGAGGGAAGACAACTAATACATCTCCACCTGCAGAAACACCAAATGAGTTTGGGAATGTGAAATTAACATTCTGAAGATAAGAAAAAAAAAACAAGACAAGAGCAAACCAAAGTCCTTCACTCTTCAAGTTACGGATATCAAGGTTAAGACTTTTGTACCGCAAATAAAACCTTATTTGCCAAACTTACTGATGACTACTGCAGAATGAAAACTAGATTTTCTCTTTGGTAGAAAATTATAGTATTACCACAGGGAAGAAAAAGAAGATTAGAAAATGGTGGAACTTTCTGTTTGATATTTTCTATCAAAATGATACACTTAAGACATTCACAAAACAGAACTGTTCATGCTGTCATTTTGAGCTTAATACTGTTCCTGCCATCTTCTTAGAGTTTCTTTGAAAATGCTTCTTTTCTAGTAATTTAGTCATTAATTTGCATCTTTGTTGCTGACTTATCTCCAGATGAAAGTGTCATTTGGGTGTCGTTGGAGACTGTATCTCTGCTGGTGCAGTTGCATTACTGGTAGGACATACAGTACCTCTAGATCTGAGATAAGGCTGTGCTGTGTTTCCTAAGCCAGGGGCCAGAGGGAATGTCGAAGTGCTTTGAGGAAACACAGCATCAAAAGCAAATGCAGATTCACAGTCAAGTTGTTTAAAATTTATTATTTCATTTTATTACTTCTAGTGAAAATATCAGAAATTTTAGTCATCAACAACAGTCAAAAGAGGTCTAACAAAAAATTTCTGACCAACAACACTATCAAGACACTATATGATTGAGATATTGGAAGATATCAGGTTGTTTTCCATTGATTGTGATTTAAATTTTTATTACATGGTAGTAACAGCTAAGTCAGCTTCATTTCAGGTCCTGAATGGTGTACTGTGCTGCTTTCCCATTGCAGTACCTAAGTGCTCATTGGTTTAAATGTAAGTTTAGATCTGCTGCATTGAAGCTTTTTGGTGAAATATAGAGGTATTTGAGTGGGTCCTATTTGCACTAGAATTTCTGGATTTCTTCCAAAGTACAAATTTCCAAATTTAAGGTAGTGATGCCCCAGTAGATGCATCATAAAAGCTCAGCTGTGTTACTCCACTATGGCTAGATTTAATCTAGCAATTACATTGGCCCAATTCATTTTTTATTAAAATCAAATGGAAAGGAAATAATTAGAGCTGATAGCTATCGTATAAGAGAGTATGCTGAAGGTGAAGTAATTAAACTGTAATTGTAGTAAATGATGTTTTTCACTAAAGTTGTAAGAAATCTGTTAAATGATTAGCTAAAATGTTTAGAGTCTTTGAAGTCCATTCAGCTTTTTATTCTGCAGAAAGATCAGGGGGATTTGCAATCTGTGAATATATGTTTAGATACTGCACTCCCTCATGCTATCAATATCAAATTGTTTCCCAGTTTGTTTGATTTTACAAAGTATTGTTCATTATTGATAGTGCTACAAAATATGTAAGATACTTTTCTAAAGATGAAATGTAGCTGTTGTGAGGCACTCTGCAATCAAAAAGGTATCTGTACATTTATGAACAGTCTGAGTAGCTCATCTACTGAGAGAGTATTTTTAAAAAATAAAGTTAGCCCCTTTAATTTATCTATTCCGCTTTCAAAATCATCTTCTGCAGAAGTGCTATTGCAAAGAGGTATTTTCTAGGGAAATACATCGGGCTGCTTTGAGTAGGGATGCTATTACACTTTCTGTGTCTCTGCAAGTGATTTGTGACTGTGACTGCCCCAGCTGTACCAGGATCTGAATGCCCTGATTTTTTTGCATGTTCAGGTAACAGAAAAATAGCCAATACCCAAGTTCTGTGTTTTTAACACATCATGAATCACCCAAAGGACATTAAACCACAGACTTCCAGACCACTGGAAGCACTCGTCTATATGAGGTGAACATGTAAGAAAAAAAAAAAGAAAAACACAGTGTCCAGGGAGTTATATGAATCAAGTAATTTTTGCATAAATAATCAAAAATCTTTCCTGATGGCAGCACGGGTTACAGGAAAAATACTGACAAAGTAAGAGCAAGTTTTCCACAGCTGTAAAACAACCTGGGGATGGACTCTAACAATAAACTGGTCCAGTCTGCCGTGGAGAGCTGCAAAGCCATGGCAGTGCACAGACCACACGGAAAGAAAGATGGAAATGCTTTAGACAAGCATTAGACTTGGAAAAGAAGTGAACTGTGTCTCAAGAAGAATCTTTCAAACAATTTGAGAACAGATATGTCTTAAGAGTGAGCTGAAAGCAACCAAAAATTACCACATCTCCATGGCATGGACACCCACATAGACATTCGCATCCTAGGGAGCTGTAAGAAAAGTTAGACGAATTGAGAGATTTTCTATTATTCAAAGTTCATGGACTAGTTAGGAGGCTGCATTACTGTCTGAGATCCTGCAGTGTGGACTGCTTCACTGGAAACATCCAGTCATGTAACTTCTCCAGCTAGCTGAAAAAAAACCCAAACCTGACAGATCCCTGAACAAGGGGTACTCTAATGGCACATCTCTAGACATTCCTTGTTTGAACTTTGAGCTACAGGCCCCACACCTTTTTTCTATATTCTTCTGGCAATAAAGCTGTTTTGTGCATCATAAACCAAAACATGATCTGAGGCTCGGTAAAACTTTGTTGGAGGCTATGTCTCTAAAAAAATATTTCAACACTAATTTGGCTTTCTGAGGCAAAAAAAAAGAAAAAGAAAAAAATATGGCATTTCAATCCTGTAAGAGCAATAGTTTTCTCCCTAAGCTTTTAAAAAAATGAATTTCTTTGTATGCAAGCTCTTGAAAACTGAATAAAAATGCTTTACAGAAAGCCAGCCTGCACAGTGCCATGTCAGATACAGGCTACCAAACTGGGTGGACCCATTGTTCTGATCACGAATGGTCATTCTGAGAGCATGAGAATCAGAGCTGGTCTAGATAAAAGCTTAATAAAAACTGTAAATAACAGAAGAACTTAGGGACCAAAGAGCATAGCTGGAGTACAGGTACACCCAAAGCAGGAGATTTAGGTGAAATTTCACCTTCTTTTTGTTTAAAAAGGAGTACTGTGAAAAGGATACCATGATGGTTAAGAAGGTCCTCGATACTGGAGAACACAACTGAAATGACTGAATGCAAAGATAAGAAAGATCATGATTCACAGGTATGCATCATTGCTGACTGAGCTCATGAACAAGAACTCATGAGGAGAAGAGGTGCAGTCAGGGATGATAGTGAAGACAATGCAGGATTTCAGAGAAAGGACAGAGAAAGTGAGCAAAAGGGGGCAATGGCAAAGACAATCATCTGCCCAGAAAGAGGAATGGATGGAAGAGGGTGACCATGGAGAGTCATGACTATGAGAGCAGAAGAATGAAGAGGAAAATTCTGGCTTACAGCAGGAAAACTGAGTTGAAGAATAAAGAGTTTTCAGTGGAGAAGGAAGAGAAGTAGAAAGAAATTAAAAAAAAAAATCACTGGAAGAATGGTTATGGATTCCATAAAATAAGGTTAACATGATGAAAAGGGTGAGTGCTAAGGCCCTAGAAGAGAAAAAGTAACATATTGGAGAGTGCAAAAGATAACAAAGGTAGAATGATTTGCTGGTAGACAGACAAGCAGAAGAGAGGGACTGAGGGGTCATATCAGCAGTGGAAACTACAGTGAAATCTCCATGTTATAAATGATACTGTCATATTGCTGCTGGAGCAGCACAGGGATTACATGACCAGCCTGAATAAAGTTTTCAGAGAAGAGTAGATCTAGTTTTTCAGATAAAATGATCAAAACTGGGCAAAAAAAAGGATCAAACCAGGACAGGTTCAGGCAGTAGGGCTAGTTGATTATTTTATGTCCCTTCTAATAGAAATATTCTATTCTATTCTATTCTATTCTATTCTATTCTATTCTATTCTATTCTATTCTATTCTATTCTATTCTATTGACACTGTAGAAGTTTGAAGGCCAAATGAAAACATTTCCTAGCAGAACTGAGCCAAATTATGACAGAAACAGAAAAAAAGAATGTAAGTAGAATGCAGGATGTCTGATATCTATGGTGACAGGTTTTGCCTTTTGCACCTGGCATCACTCTGCATAATGTTTAGAGTTTTGTTTCTCTGAGTGTTTTAAACTCTGTGTGCTGTGATCAAAGACTTTTCAACCTACTAACCCTCTTAATCCAAAAAGCACCATAAATGTGAGACAGAGAAATGGCAGTCTCAAATTCTTACGGTTCCCTCTGTCATCGCTGTTCCTTGGTAAAAACCAAAAATATTTGACAATAAGTAGTTTTAAGCAGTTGAAGTTAAATCAAGCTTATTAGATCAGTATCTCACTGTGCAATAACTTAGTCACAAATTCATTCCTTTTGAAGAAGCAGTAATTTAAATATTAACAGGCATTATTTTATTGAGGTTTGCATATGTTGCATAACTGTCTAAAAAATGAATTCTAATTCTTCCCCTCGACAAACATCACCTGTAAAGCAGCACTAAAGCTTAAAAAAAAAAATAAAAAATGGAAGCACCGGGCAATGGAATATCAGATTTTTTAGGTTTTCCCTGTGCAATGAATTCGGTTTCTTGCTTGGTCTGATGAATAATTCCATGACTTTTTGATACATTTTGGGAAGATTTGCCACTCTGGAGAGCCAGATACTGTGGAAGAGGGGATCTTAAATTGATTTGAATCATTGGTTGAATCTCTTAAATGGATTTAAAGAAACACTAACACAAAGGTTTCCCATTTTTCATATCAATGAAATATTTAATAAAATTGTTTGATATTGTTTTTCCTTGATTTTATATTTTTGTTGTTTCTATATGACATTCCAGTGTCAAAATAACCCACGTTACTCATTCAAGAATGCTTATAATTTTGTACAAGCCACAGAAAGGATCCTTTTGAGTAACATAGAAAGAATAGTTTTTTTATGTTAATGTAAAAATTCACCCTGACTTCAATAGTGTTAGGATTTTACTGAATGAATCTAACTACCTATTTACTACATAGTTTGGTGCAATTACTGGCACATTATTGTGCGTTTTCTACAAAGCGCTACTTCATTAAGATGGCGTTTATGGAATGATTTGAATGTCTTACTTTTCAATGCAATTAATGTTTATATTTCTACAGCTGTTAGGGAAAAGTTTACTGCTGAGAAATACTACAGTAGATGTTCATTATTTCTTGAGTAATTTTTGAGAAATTGACTGTTACTGATATTACCATTATATGTTGCTAGTTGTTAGTTCATCTATTTCCATCCCTAACTACAAAAGCATATTATATAGGAAGATTATTTTCCACATTCCAATCTTCTGAATGGGGAGACTCAGAGTCAGAAATGTGTAGTGAGTTCAAAAAGGCCATATGAAGTGATGTGTAGTACACAGGAACAGAGACTGAGTCCAAAACACTGTCAGTTCAAGACTATACACAAAATATGCTTTTAGCACATTTGAAATGTCAAGGAATTCCATTATATAGTAGTGGAAGAAAAGATTTTCTATGATGGTCATCTCTGAGTAATGCTCCCTGTTGTCAGAAGCCAGTCCTGTAGTCTTAGTTGTTGATGAAAGAGATATTCTCATGAAGTAAGCCTACTTAAATTCCCACCTATGCTCTTCAAGATGAGAAAGAATAATTGATTCAGATGATCAGGCTTACAAATACTTTGCTCTGGAAACAGGAGCTTGTGGAAAACTTGCCCTTCCTGGGTGTTTAAGCAGACAGTGTTTCTCAAGGATGCCATATTAAAACTCTGGATGCTTCTGAGTATTTGAAGCCTAACATGCAAGAAAACATTTTATTTATTTATTTATTTTAATTTTAACATGGTGAAAAAGAAACATAACAAACTTAACAGCATGTTTCTTTTATATATTCTTTTATATATTCTTTTTTTTTTCCTTTTTTTTTTTCCACACCCCCCCCCGCCCCCAGAAGAGGTGTCCATGTCCTTCTCATGTATTTACTTAAAGATCAAGAGGTTTTCTAAAGGGAGTGAAGAGCATAATTGTTCCATTTTCAGAACAAAGATTATGATCATCTTTGAAATACTTCAACTTCTGGAGACCATATGAAGTTATTTCCTGTTACACCAGGGTGTCCTTGCTCTTGGTTTCCTTCCTCAGTTGCTTTCACACAAGAGTTACTGTCCTTGTGAGTAGCCTGGATGCGCGACTTCTGCTGATCTATTTCACTTGGCTTGGGAGTGATCTTAATTGCCTCAAAGCCAAGGCTTCAATGAGCATTTTGTAATTGGAAACCATCTTCCTGAAAGGCTTAGGGAGGTGAGGGAAGAGGAAATATCAAAGTTTACTATTCTCTCATGAGTGCGTTTTGTTTCTCTGTGCTGCAGAAGCCAGAAGTTCTATGTAAACTATCATGGGTAAACATCTGTCTTATGCATTAATATTGCTGTGCTGGTATATGTGACAGAACAAATAAGATATCCCCAAAGCTCTGAAGTGATTATTTACAACACTCATTTAACAGTAAGCTAATTCTTAGGATGAGTGTAGTGAATGTGTGTGTGACTGCAGCAGCTGGTGCTTATCGTATTTACTGAAGAAATTCAGAACAACATGTTCTGTCAAGAGCAATCTGATATATACACATACATAGAGAGTGGCTCATTTATGTGTCAGGTTACAAGACAGACAACCACCCAGAGAGTACTGCTCACCTATCAGTCGGCTTAAAGCTGTCAGTGAATAAACTCTTTGTGGTGGAAATTTAAAAGGATGGCTGTGGAAGAGCCCTGGATTATTAAGGGCTTGGAACCTAAACAGATCTCATTAAATCAGGACCTTTAGTAAATTACACAAGCAAAATGCGTAGGGAGCAGCCTGCTCAGCTTTCCAAGATGCTATGAGCAGCGGCTTGATGTGATTTTCAGACCTAATACTGTAAGTCACACAGCTGAAAAGACCTCCTTTGCAGACATACAGGGTGACCTGACAGCTTGCCCTCATTTGCTGGTGGTTGCGAGCCACATGCCTGGCAACCTGGTTAATGCAGGGTGCCATGATGGTATAAGCAGGCAAGGCCAAGCCCTCAGGTCAGCCCCTGGATACAGCATCATCTTCTCCTGCGCTGGAAGCGTTTTCATAGAGACCTACTTTTATGCACACAGTTATGTCAGCTGTACAAGAATTATTGTCTGAGTTCACCTGCACAAAACTGGCTGACAAAATTAGTTGTCTCCCCAAACTGGCTGTCAGCACTTCACTGCCTAGCAGCTTCCCAGGCCAGATGACTGATTCCTATATGTGTGAACAGCTGATAGGTAGAAGACTGGGGCTTTTAGGCTGTAAGGTTGTTGCCTTCCTTTTAGCACGACCTGGGCAGCTAGGAAATGTCTGTTCTGTAGGACGCAATCAGACCACGACCAGTACTTTTTAGTCTGCCCTACAGCCTTAATGCATTTTCTGATGTCTGCACAATACCTTATTCTTTCTTCACAGTGGTTACAACTTCCTTTTGCAAGGAAACCATGGGTTTGCTGTCATCCTCCTTGCTTCCGCCAAGCCCCATATATCACATGGCCCAGGAAAAAGGTTGGTCACTGAGAAGAGACAGAACAGAGCATTAATTCACAGCAAAAGCCAAGATAATTGCCAAAATGCTGCATCAAAACTTCTGGAGCTTGCAGACCAACTCCTCCTATATCCAGCTCATCTTTGTAGATCTGTCAATGGAGGGGGCAGGTGTTTCTGTACTTGCTGGTCTAGCACTGAACAACAGAGCCACAACACAAGTTCAAGGCTGAGTATCACACCATGATGCTGCCACAGGGAAACATGTCTGAAGCAGTGCTCTGTTGACCTATTGCCTGAGATGGAGAAGAATATAAAAGTAGAACCCCATGGATCTCAGAATAGCAGAGATGCTCAGTTCCAAATATACTCCTCTGTCAGGTGTAGGTCAGAGAAAGGGCTCAGAAATCCTATGAAAATCCAGCACCATGAAGCAGCAATGAATTTTGCACTTTTTGAATAGAAGTAGAACTACTTACTGGGCAAAGCAAGTTAATCGTGGAAGCATTTTTGCTGCTTGCTGGCAAAGCTCTTGAGCCAGTACTGACACATTTCTATATGGAAATACAACTTTTTTGGTCAGGAGGGAAAACTTCTCAGCTTCTAGGTAAAGTCTGTCTAATCATCTGTCTCCCACACACTGGCATGCTTTGCAAGTCTCAACTTGTTTCATCATTTATGGTCAGTGATGTCCTGATTTGTTTACAAAATACATTTCTTATTCCAACTGAGCCCAAATTTCTAGTTACTTCTCCAGGCTGAAATTAAAGCCAGGGACACTTAGAAGAAACAAGTACATACCTATATGAGATGTACTGCAATTTAAGGAGCCAGGATCCTCCCTGACCACTGAGAACAGCAGGCCTAGAGTGAACTGCCCTGCTTTTCCCTGTTTCCCACAGACAGGGGAGAAGTCAGGTAAAACCAGAGAAGCCATTATAAACGTGGTGAACTGAAGGAAAGCTGTAACAACTAGGGTGAGCTACTTGTTGGAGAATGTAGGTCACACTTCTTGTCCAGGAGGTAGAAACTCAACCGTGATTTCATATTTTTGATTGTTACTGGATTTACAGCCTCTGAGTTAGAAGCAATTGCTGCCTGAATAGGGGCTGCATGCTTTCATGCATTTGTGTTAGGGATATTCCCTTCCCACTCATACTAAGATGTGTCATGGAGCAGCAAACTTCAAATAAGCCAGGATACACACTGCCTCATTCTTGCACAGCTGGCTCCTGGTATCTTGCACATGGAGCGGAAGAGCCAGAGAACAACTGACATTGCACTGAACTGTTTTTCCATGCTGGGACATGTGAACAAGAGACCAGTGCTAACAGAGGGAGTAATACTCTGCTAACCTACACTCCATTTCTGTTTCCTGCAAAAAATGCTACTTTAAAAATCCCCAGCCTGTACTGAATAGAATGGTTTGGAAACACAGAAATACCATCTAGACAGTTTCTTACAGGACTATAATGCTCTCAGTGACTATAAATGAGGCTCTGGGGAATGAGAAAGATGTTGTCAGTGTACAATCTTCAGACTCATTTCTCATCTAGAGCTGAGACAGAATGACTGAAAGGCTCATTTTCCAGTTCAGATGTCTTCAATCCCTAGTGAGCAATTCTGGCTTTAAGTAAATCAAAAGGCATATTAGCAGGTTAAGTAAAAGCACAACTCTCTATATAGCCTGTGGTATGAGATCACAAATGATGCCATTTTAAGGAATTAAATGTTCTTTATTCTTTAACTGACAGTAAAATCTTCTTTATCTACCTTAACAGAAGACAATTAAAGAAATTGTCTCCTGTTGCAGAAAGAAAACACACTCAGGCAGAAGAAATAACACCATTTAGAGGTTCTTTAATAGTATTGAATACTTTAATACTATATAATACTCTTGAGGCTGAAGCAGCTTTGCTGGGAAAGACCAGGGAATCGTGGTAGACAAGCAGTTGACTATGAGCCAGCTATGTGCCCTCAAACAAAGGCAGCCAACAGCATCCTGGGCAGCAGGAGAAGGATCATTTCTAGCAGTTCAAAGGAGGTCATCCTTTCCTTCTGCTCAGCATGAGTGAGATGCGCCTGGAGTGCCGGGTCCAGTTCTGGGCTTCCCAGTAGAAGAGAGACATGGATATACTAGAGTCAGTCTAACAAAGGGCTATGGAAATAATGAACGGCTTAGAACATCTGAAATATGGGAAGAGACTGATAGAGTTGGGACTCTTCAGCCTGGAGAAAAGGCATCTCAGGAGGATCTTATCAATGCATTTAAATACTTGATGTGGGGAGTAAAGAACACAGAGTCAGGCTCTTCTAAGCAGTTCACAGAGAAGGGACAAGAGGAAAAGATCACAAACTAGAACACAGAAGGTTCTGCCTGAGCACAGCAAAACATATTTTTACTGTGAGAGTGGTTAAACTCTGGATCAGGTTACCCAGAGAGATTGTGGATTCTCCATCCATGGAGAGATTCAAAACCCAAGTGGACACAGTCCTGGGTAACCTGTTCTAGCTGAGCCTCCTTAAGCTGGGGGTGTTAACTAGTTGGTATCAAGGTGTTCCTTCCAACCTCAACGATTCTGTGATTCTGTGATTTCTTTTGTACGAAAGATTTTTTTCTTAAAAAAAAAAAAAAAGAAAAAAAAGATATGAAGATGTCTATGTATGTCCAGGATCCAAATAAAGACAGAACTTCTCTTGTTGATTAACTCAGGAAGAACACAACAACTCTGCCATTAAATGCTAAATGCCTTTTTTGGCTATTTTTTTTTAAGTGTTGGTTATTATTTTCCTTTAATGCTCAGGAAGGTTCATTGCTGGAAACTATGTATCATGGCTTGGTTTGGACAGGTTGTTAAGTAGCTTTAATGTAACAGTTCAGTGAACAACATCCTTACATAGTGAGGGAGAACATTTCAGGAAGGGTAAGTTCAGCAAAGTGACATTTCTTTTAGAAGTCTCATATCCTTCAGTGTCCTAAAGCTGCCTGAGAATTTAGAGCCCAATACTCCAGCTTGCATAATGCACTGGAAAGGAAGCTGGCAACTTAAAAAATGCAGATGGAACAAAGAGAGGCATGACTCTAGCCTCTGCTTTCCTCAGACCCATCTCTGAACAAGAGGCATATCAATGCCACTTAGATATGCTGTTATTCTGAAAAGCACTGTCAGTTTTCCTCTTGATGTTTCTGTATCTGATAGCTTAAATCAGTCAAATCTGGTTTCTCTTGATTAACTCCAGAGCATGTTAACAGAGTCTTCTCCTGCTAACATCAGTAAGAGCTTTATAATTTATTTGAGAGAGTCTTGAATCACACACACACATTTGTTGGGAAGAGGAGATACAGACTAAGTAGAATGCGTTATATCCCGTGATATAGTGCAACTTTTCAGCTTCATGTGAACATACTGACAAGGGCTCCATTAGGCCATAAGCACAACCAAAAAAGCCTAATTTTGTCACATTTTTCTTGACCTTCAATCGTACTACTCTAGCTTGACTATAAATAATGAGGTCTGAAAAACAGAACTTGCTAGATTACTTGTGAAAATCACGTATATAATTTAGTAAGTAGGGTAAACACGTAGCCATGTCTTAAATCATAATATATCCTGATGGACACTTAAATGTCTTTAAATTATAAAAATACTTGTTTTAACTCTGCAGCTATCAGATCCTTAGTAGGAATTATGTATTTTACAGGTCGCTGCCAATAATGAAAAGTTATGAGAAACAGCAACAATAGATTAATTATAACCTGTAAGCACAATCAATCTATTTTGAAGTCTTGCTGTGCTTCTCCTTCAATATTCATCTTCTTCTCTCAGCTTGGGTACCACAGAGCTTTAACCAAGCTGCTGTAATCAATATGTTGATGAGGATAAATGAAAAAATGGAGTATAACAATAACATGTAGTCCCAGTCCTTGCAGATTCTTTTAAACTTATTGCATTTCATTATATAGTTTTTATTTTCAGGTGACAGTATTTTTGATTCATGAATGTCCTGACTCAGTGATTTTAAACCACGTATTGTTAACATAGTAAATCCATGCAGGAATAGCTATCCATTCCTGGCCCCGTATGGTAGATAAGTTGGACTTTGAATACTTCGAGTTTGTTTCTCAAATGGGGAGAATGCCAGCAAAACAATTATAATCCCCTCTTGCCTCTAGACTTGCACTAAAGGTCATTAGAAAAACAAAGATCATTATACATTTTGTGCACTCAATGATTTTTGTAAGGATTCCTGAGATCATGTGTTCACGTCAACTTATTTCCATGTTTTGGCCAGGGTGCTCAAATTCGCTCCCTAAGGTTATCAGTCTTCAGAATAAGATGATTAAATCATTTTCCTTCACTTGAAGTGCAGCACTGCAATGGATCCTTCAACACCTGCAGCTTGTTAATGATGTATCCAGGACACTGGGATCCTCAGAGACAGCATTACTTATTGCGATACTTCACTCTGGAGTCTGACCACCCAAGCTGCCTTATCTTGTCTTTCAGATCACAAGTTTCATTAGGTTAATTTACATATAATCATTTATGTTGGAAAACACCTTTAAAATCGTTGAATCCAAACTTTAACGTGACACTGCCAAGTCCACCACTAAACCATGTCCCTAAGCATCACATCTAAACACCTTTTGAATATCTCCAGGGATGGTGACTCAACCACTTCTCTGGGCAGCCTGTTCCCTTCCAGTGAATAAATTGTTAAGGAATAGAATGCCTTAGCTTATTGAATTATTGAGTAT
Source organism: Columba livia (assembly GCF_036013475.1). Lineage (NCBI taxonomy): Eukaryota > Metazoa > Chordata > Aves > Columbiformes > Columbidae > Columba > Columba livia. Next base: position 34,458,023 of record NC_088604.1, on the reverse strand, counting down.
ACTGCATCTTGTGGAACTTGGTTGGAAACTGTTTATGCAAAATTCACTTATCATAAGTAAGTTTGCTTAGTATAACTTCTGTAAGCTGTGAACATTTGAGCTTTCTACTTTGTAAGTAAAAGATGCCTCAAAGTCTTCAAGCTAGAAGACAAGCGGAGCTGCATGCCTGGAGATAAGTAAAAGAACAGAAGAAAAAATGGAAGAATGTTTTTGTTTGCCAAGAACATATTTTTCTCCAGCTGCAGGTGCAAAATAGTAACAAGAGGTCAGGACTTTGACTGATGGCTCACCTAACAAAAAAGAAGAGATCTAATGAAGAATGGGGAGACCCCAGACTCTAATTTTGCAATTGTCCCAGTGATGCACAGGCGGTGGGGCTTGGATTGTGGGGTACAATTTTCCAAATTTTTTTCTGCTGAGGCTTCAGGAGACACCCAGCCTGAGCTGCTCTATGCTGTACCTTGTAAATAAATTATTTATTTTAGAAGAATTTCTGGAATCCCTACGTGAGTCTCTGCTATGGGAAACCTAGGGAAAAGGAACTTCCTTAACACAATTTTTCCCTAATATCCAATCTAAATTTCCCCTGGTGCAACTTGAGGCCATTTCCTCTCATCCTAGTGCTTTTTACTTAGGGGAAGAGACCAACACCTTCCTCTCTATAACCTCTTTTCATATAGTTGCTGAAGGAGACAAGGTCTCAACTGAGCCTCCTTTAATAAAACCAGCCCCCTTACCGTTCGTCACAGGACTTGTTCTCCAGACCCCTCATCAGTTTTGCTGCCCTTCTCTGAACTCTCTCCAGCACCTCAATGTCTTTCTTGTAGTGAGGGACCCAAAACTGAACACAGTATTTGAGGTGCAGCCTCACCAGTGCCGAGTACAGTGGCACAATCACCTCCCTAGTCCTGCTGGCCACACTATTCCTGATACAAACCAGGATGCTGTTGGCTTTCTTGGCCACCTGGGCACGCTGCTGCTCATGTTCAGATGGCTGTTGACCCTGAGATCCTTTTCTGCCAGGCAGCTTTCCAGCCAACTTTCCCCGAGCATGTAACATTTCACGGGGTTGTTGTGGCCCAAGTTTGGAAACATTTTAAACTTCACTGAACTTTCTGTATGTTTTTCATAAAGTAATTTGTGACCACTAAGCTGTAATTTTCTATGACAAAGGCCTTCTGGGAGCCATTTGCCGCAAATGTGTCCCTATCATAAGCATAATGCTTGAAAACACAACTCTGAGGTACTCGTTTTGCACATGCCATTATTAGCTGAAAGTACAATTACATGACTGACTTGTTTTCTCTAGAAATTATAATAAGTATAAAGTCATGTGTGGTTCCTGGAAAACCACTCACTGTGAATTCAACTCATTAAATCTGCCTGTTATTTTACTGTCTGGTGGATTTGGTATGGACTGCCCTGGTCTTGTTAAAGACATTTTGCTGTAAATTACTGATATGCTTGGTGCTACAGAAGGGACTTTTGTTAATTTGCCTTTTAAGCGAAGACTCTTACTCATGGAGAATAATTGGAGATGACGATAAACTCACTGTTTAAGTCAAAAGGAAAATAATTTTTGCCTGCAAGAGGGTCAGTATTTTTCCAATAGAGTGCATGGGATCATTCTGAGCATAAGATTTTCATATGCTCAAAAAAATTGTTCTTCCCCTCTTCCTTACACCTGGTATTCCACAAGTGAATAAGGCATTTTTCTTCTCATACAGATTATACACACGTTGCTTCCAACATCATTCCTCTGGGTCTCATCCAGCCTTTGCAAAATCAGTGATATTACTTGGGATCCAAGCTGGGTCAGGATTTGTCCTAGCATGTGTAAAATACTATGAGGCATTTTACAATTCTTTTTGTCCAAGTACTGCTACACTAAAAATCAATGGTGTTACCTTCTATAACCATGTGAATTATCAACTGAAAACAAATGACGAGTCACTGAGATCTAGGAAAACTTATTAAAATTTCATCAGTATCTTTTAATCTTTTTTTCACAGTACGTGGACTGCAGTAAGACTCTTGTAAGAATACAATAGAAACCTTATTTCTTAGCTTTCCCATTTGTTTCTAGTGATTCCTAATATGGTCATCATACTTGAATGAAATACAGAAGATGTTTAAGGTAAACAGAAAAATGTAGCTTTTTAGGCATTTGATGCAGGAAAGTTGGTTCATTATGTTTCATCATATACAGCACGTTCATTTTCATTCATTAGGGGCCCTGAAGTTCCACCTTAGTGTCATTGTTTAAGGAATAGAAAAGAAAAATTAGTTCATGTCCTACTAGAAGGAAGAAAAAAAGTAATACAGCTTAGTTTGTGTAGAAGGTCTTTTCTGAGATTTCTATCTAAATGCAGATTTTCAGTTTTCAGCTCTGTAGAATCTATATAAGAAATCCCTCAAGACAAGGAAGCTGAGAAGAAATGAATATTTAAATTGAAAGTTTTTTTTCTAGAAGACAATTTTCTTAAGTATATTTTATGTCACTTTAGCAATGTATTGAGCTTTCTTCATTCCCATGAAACACTGAAAATGTGCAAAGATGAAACAGAGGGGAAATAAAGAGAAACCTGGGACTGTGTTTGAAAAGTGATCCTTCATCTTTCTTGTTTGGTCTGCTTCTGAAAGCACAAAAGCAAAGAGCTCCTTCCAGCACTTAAGCAAGACAGATCCATTTTCCAGTCCTGAGGTCAGTATTTCTTTCAGCTACGGGATAGTTAGTATTAATAACTATGTTTAAATGGCTATCCATTTTCATAAAGATTTGAGGAGTAGGAGTAAAAAAGAAATTATCACTGCAGAAAGCAGTCTGTACCCTTAGAAGAAATAAAATAAAAACAAACAAACCAACCCCAAAAAATCAGCCAAGGAATTTAGACGGTAAGGGGAGATTTCTGATTTACTGTCAGTGCTATCAAATTCTTGACATTGATATGTGAAAACAGTGTACTGGAGAAGACTCAAATTGCTCAAATCCAGTCAGGTGGTCAATCAATATCAACTTTTTTTTCTTCTGATTGCTCCCCTTTGAAGTTATTTGTTTCTAGTCATCTAGCTGACATGGGAGTTATTCTTTGTTGTGACACCAAGGAGATGAGAGTAGCAGAAGACTCTCAAGGAAAATGAGTAACTCAGGGAGAAGGCAGCTGCAAGCTGGAGGGGTTAGAATGACACAGTCAGAGAAGCGGTTGAATTCCTTGGGATAAGCACATGGCATAAGGATCTTGAAAATGAGAATAAAATCTCCATCATCAATACCCACATCTTTTATAATATTCCTCTCAGATACTGTATTTAGATACTGAACTATACAGTAGAAGGCAAGGCAAGATGCAAGAGAGGATCTGTGAACCTTCAAAATAACCTGACATCCACATGAGTGGATATGGTAAGCCACTTGCAAGTTATAGGAGACAAAAGCAGGAAGCTAAGTTTCCAAAATAGTGGATGCAACATAATGTTCAGGTTGCCTGGATGTGTGCTTAATGTTAGACCTTGGTGAAAAGAGGCTTCATCCAAGAAAAAATTAAGACATTATCTAAGCAGGGAATTGAGAGATGGGCAGTCTTTTGAGAAGGAATTAATAAGACTTAATAATAACAACACAAACATTTCTAGATTATTTTAGAATTTCTTGCAACAGTGCTGTAAATCAGTTGCAGCCCTCAGGAGTGCTGTTCAGTTGGCTGTTGCGTGGTGCCAAGGTCAGCATCTCAGATCCTGCTGAAACAGCCAAAAGCAGCTCCACATCCTGTATCAATCCAGAGCTCTAACCTGGAGGTAGGGACCTCTGTCAAGCAGGTGTGGTTATGAGAAGATGAAAGTACCACCTAAGATCTGCTTTGCTTGAGAAGGTACAATGTTTTTTTGTGAAAAAATAGTAAATAAGTCAGAGTAAAGTAATTAAGTGAGATGTGCAATACTGAGACTCACAGATGGTGGAAAATGACAACTAAAGGTATTGACACACTTTTGTGATTTAGTTTTGTGTTTGCAACTCTAGTTTATCCTCTCTGTATTTGATAACCCAGAGAACACATCATGAAAAGCTTAAGATGAGGCACTAGGTTACTACTTCCTCCAAACCTCTTAAATTTAATTTCCAAGCTAAAATAAGATTTATTGTTTCGAAGTGCAGATGAGATGTTTAAAATTTTCTGTGTGAAATCTGCAGGCATTTCTTTCCTGTATCCTAAATGGTTCGTAAGGACTTAAGCCTCAGAATATCTTTTCCTCCAGTTTGAAGTACATCCAGCCTCAGTTTAGCTAAAAGATGAACAGTTCCTCATAGTTTTGAAGTGTTTTCTTGTTTGCTATTGATGTCTTTGCTTTATATATTGGGCTGAGAACAATGACAAAATATTTTTCTTTCAGATAATACCATCACATTTCTCAGTCCTACAAGTACCTGTTTTTTTAGGACTAAGGAAAACCACAAAATAAGAAGTGACAAAAAATAGAGTCCTCGAGATGGAAAAAGATGCAGCTCTCTCCTTTAACATGGGGCACCAGTAGTATTACTGATTATATGGCCATTTTATCTGAACAGAGTCCAGTTTAAAAAAATAAAAGATGCAGCATCCTTAATATAGAAATACATATATCTTTTGTTTTATCTCAGAAAAGATTAATTTTCCATGTCAATTCAATGTCTATTCTAACTAGCTTTCAATTATCAAAAAAATCTGTGGCAGTGGTAATTTAAATGTTACCTGTATTTCTATCATGAAAATTGGATCCGTATTTGTGTATAATGTGTTATGTGTGGTAGCTGTTAGCAAGTACTTACTTTCTGCATTGTGGTCATTGCACATGTTCCTAAACTACTCACTTTGGCCTACAAGCAGAGTATTTGCAAAGAAATATTTGAAGACTGCATAAAGTAAATAAATAGACACATGATTAACAGGTGTCTTTTGCTCTTAAAAACTTGGCTACAGTCAGGGGCACTTATGACTTGCTGTTTTCAACAGGTTAGTAGAAGTAGCATGCGCTTAAAACTAGCTGCTTCTGAAAGTATCTATTTAAAGATTAAAGTAAGGAGAGAGTGAAAGTCATACATCTCCTAACTTTAGCAATCATTAGGTACTACTTAAAAAGAATTAAGCTGGAAGTTTTCAGTTTGTAGCTGTCATATTAATACCTCAGGTTGAATAGTTTATTAACAAATATACATATATGAGTAAGAATCCAATGCAGGCTGCACCTCTGAACATTTAAGTGACAATGACTCAGCACTTCCAGAGAGGCAGGAGTATTCTGAGTATACGCTTATTGTGGGTATTACGTACATGAAAAGATTCGACATAAGATGAACACTATTTGGCACATTTGCATTATGAAACGGTCTGTAGTTACTCTAAACCACACAGATTTTCTTCATCTCAATCCTGTCTCACTGCACAGACTCCAATCTGTTAAAAAAAGAAAAAAATAAAAAGAGAAATAAAAATTTGAGCTCTAAGCCTCAGAAAAATTGTCTCTTAAAGGATCTAGGCTGTGCCACTGTTAGCTGTCAGATGTCTCCAGGTGCACTTGTAACTGTTCCACAAGGGTTTCTATGGAGAGATTGAAAGCAATGATTTAGACCTAGTACAAATGGATTCTTCAAAAACCCTCTTCTGCTGTTCCTAATTCTGGAGTTTCCCAGGCTCTGTAACCTCAGTATTTGATATCTTAATGCCTGAGCACCTTCAATTCACACCTGCATATGCACAAATTGTAAATTTTGAACAGCTTGAAATCAGCCTTGCACTTTAGCCAGCTGTAGATCCAAGAGAGTGCGTGCTCCTTCCCTGGAGGTGGTGGCCTGGCAGACTTCCTTGTGTCCATCTCCCAGAGCAAGCCTTGCAGCAGTCACCATGGCAGTCACGCTGTCCTGTGAACTGGTGTTCCTGCTGCCTTTGTGACTCTTCCATGTGTCAGCTCAATGAAAGAGATAACATCTGTACTGCAAGGACTCACAATTGTGCTTGTCTCCCTTCTGGGAGATTCCAGACCCCTCCCTGTCGTTCATGCTCTCTCCCTCCTTTCCACCAGCAAGTTTTGCCCAGAAGAAATCAGATTTTTTATTAGAAAAATGAAGCAAGAATGGGACAAGGTTATAGTTAGCCCTTCCAGCAGACCTCTAAAGTCTTAGCAGAAGAAGCTGTCTCTGCAAGCACTGAATAATATATTAAGTGTCTGAAGCAGAGCACAGTGTTGTGTTCAGTATTTCCCCCTTGGTTAACTGGAATTCTGCAGTGCCTTCTAACAATGCTGTGCTTTCTGTTGTGTGCACCTCACTGGGCACAAGGAGAGCACAGACAGCCTGCTCGGATATTACCATGCCAGCATTTGAAAATGATATTACAACCAAAGACAGCAACAGCAAAAATGCTGTTGTTTATCTGAGCCTAGGTTTGACCATGAACAGTACTAATGATGATAAAAATAAGACCAAGGCAGTGTTTTGGTGATTTGTGGCTTGTGTTTGTTTGTTTGTTTATTATTATTATTATTATTATTTTTTTCTTTAAAGAGCAGTGTTTTACTCATTATTTACCTAAGACATAACTGTTCTCTAACAGATGGTAGCACATAGCATCAGAGAGAAATATGTGGAACAGGGATATTGTCATCGATATTCTACAGATATGTTTACATTGCAGTTTTAAAGTATACCTTTCACATTAGGACATTCTCAAAATAATATTATCTTCTGCTACTAGAAATAATAACGTAACCTCTTTTGAAAAGGGCATTTTGATGTAATCTAAGACATAAGAGGAGAGGAATCATAGGAATTCTTACCTACTACTTGAGTGTCTGAAAGTATATATATGTGCATGTAATACAAGAATCATAGAAATTAGCTGTAGAAGGAGTATTGATTACTACCATCACACAACCTGAATGCTTGCTTTGTTCTTCCTGTGTTCTCCATAGGTTCCTTCTATCAATAACTTCCAGAGCTGTAACACTAACATGCAGCTGTCCTAAAATGAATAAGTTTACTGATTCCAGTGTACCTAAGGTACAGAAACTGTCCTATATTTAATGACTGAGCATTTAAACTTTACACCCAGCCTCTGTAGCAAAACAAATTGTTTCTGTATGAGATTCCTCTTCAAAATTGGCTATGATGCTAAAATATCAATAGAGCAGTAGGTATAAACTTTTTAGAGTATCAAAACTTATTTCATGAAAAAACCCACCCAGCAGCAGATGGCATTTGGATGTAAACAGATTTTGAAGTAAAATCCTTTTGCTTACTCTGATATACTTAATACATGTAAAACAATTTTCTTGAGACAGCACAGTATGGTTCAGAACAACTTGATATTTCAGAAATTTCCGAGTGATAAGCCTCAAATAGCTCTCTTATGAATAAGAGGCAGGGTCTTCATAAAACCTTAGGGACATCCTGAGCCACATGATACAAGGAAGGAAAGACAACTGGTGGTGGCTGGATACTCCCAAGATGGAGGAGGCATGAACAATACTTCTCTGCCCTCAAATTTAAATTTGTAGTGTTGGTAAAATGCCCTAGTAGACAGTGGAGAGGGCCAAGTTCTATTAAGAGAAACTCCAGAAACCAGCTGGGCCTGAAATGAAAGTCAGCACTAGGATGAGGTGTTTGGTGATGGTGGTTGCACAACCACTGGAGGTTTCTGGAGGACAGGATATGTGATGTTGCAGAGACCACCAAGTCTTGTCCAGCCCTTGATCTCATGTTGCTCATCAATATCGGCACCAATGACACTACTAAGGAGCATATGGAGCAAATCAAGGGTGCCTACAGAGAGCTCTCGGGGATAAAGTGTGATGAAGAGACTCAGCTGATGTCCTCCTTAATCCTTCAGGTCAAGGGAAATGCTCAAGTGAGAGTGCATGTACCTTGAAAGTTAGCTGGCAGCACAGTTAGAGTTGCAGGCAGTGCCTTGGCTTTTATGACCATGGTGGGTTTTGTTTGTTTGTTTGTTTGTTTGTTTGTTTTAAGTTCTGTGAACTGGTAGATGGGATCCTATGAGGTGTAGCTCTGAAGCTCAAAGGGCCTCGGGAAACCTGGCATTTTCAAATGCATCCTTTGCCAAAACACAAGGATGGCTCATCCTGATACTCATAAAACTGAGTGCACTTATCAGTAGACCAGCCTGACTAAAGAAAAAACTTGTGACAGTGTTCCAAGGTGAAAAGTGAAAGTGAAAGTGAAAAATAAAAGAAAAATAGAAGAAGAAAAACTATGAAGGAAGTGAAAGTGAGGACAGGCTACAAAGGAAGCATATTACCTGGACATGCAGAGATGGTGTTTCGAAAACTGGCAAGGACAACAAGAGCTTCTATCACAACATCAGTACAAAAAGAATTAAAAAACAAAAAAATGTGGTCCTGATGTTGAAGGGCACAGATGATTTAGTGACAGCAAATGCAGATAAGGGCTTTGCCATATTCAATGACTTTGCCTCAGTCTTCAATAACAAGGTTTCCCATACTTTGTTGCTTAAGAACAGGGTTAGAAGAGGAGGGATTTTGATTTTACAAAGGATAAGTCATGTTGACCAATGTCACTGCCTTCTATGATAAAATGACCAGATCAGTGAATGTCATCTACCTCCACTTTGATGAGGCTTTATACTGTATCTCCCATGATATTCTTGTATCCAAGTGAAGATGTTATGGTCTGGACGGGTGGATGACTAGATGGGTAGAAACAATGATTGGATTGTGGAGCTTACAGGATAGGGGTTAATGGGTTATACTTTATCTAGATGGCTGTGACAAGTAGAGTGACACAGGAGGTTGTCCTGTGATGTGTCCTATTTAACATCTTTTTCAAGATCTGATCATATAAACCCGTGAGCAACCTGGCCTGGATTCATGGTTGATCCTGGGTTTTGAGCAGGAGGTGGGAGTAGAGATTTCCTAATGTTCTTTCCAGCTTGTATGGATCTGTGGTCCTGTGAATCTATGGAAATACCTTATTTCAAAACCAGGAATGAGTTACATAATATGTCTTGTTTTAAAAATGTTTAGTCTGAGATTATTGTATATACTAGCAGATAAATTTTTACAGGGCAGTGTGCTGAAAGCTGAGGACAAACAGTTCTTTGTGCTGCATCAGGACCTAGAAAAGGTAAATTTCTCTACATATACTCATCAGCTTCAGATCAGACAAGAAAAGAGAAATGGCAAACTAGCTGTTAGAGATTAAAGGAAGAAGTGTAATTGAAGGAGAAGGTATTTAGCCATGAGTGAGTAGAGAATAGCCTGGGAAATATGGTACAACCTAATGGTGGATAGCAGGTTAATAACACACGCAGGTCCAAATTGTCCCTTGGTTGACTGTGGCATTTGTCTGGATAATCACCATAAAAATAAAAAAAGTGATGGAATTACTCTAAAGTTACCAAACAGAAAACTATTTATCTGAAAAACCTTTTAAACCAGCATGCTTAAGGTAGCAAAATTCCTCCCCCTCCCCAAATTATCAAGAAGAGTCCTTTACTGCACTCAGTGCAAAGACACTCAACATTTTGACAGTACCCTCAATAGGCCAAGCCTTCATTATAGAGAAATAGGCCAAGGTGTAAGGAAGTTGTTTATATTTTTTCTACCTAATTAGCTGAAACTGAAACCTACCATCAAATATTTTTTGAAGAGGAATTACTTCTATGTACATTCCTTTTTACACTTCACATATTTTGGAAAATCTTCCCCAGGGAAAAAATGGTATTTCATGAGCACTTTGTATTTTTTGCCTATTAATCTGTTCTAGGCCATATGGGCTGTTAGTAGTGAAATAACTGCTGTTAATGAAACAAAGAAAAAGAAAACAATCTACTGATATTGATCCAAGACTGAGTATGACATCACTCCCTGCAACAATATCTCCGTAAGAGGTTAAGAGAAAGTACGTGGTGTATTTGAGACTGTTGTCTCTTGGGGAAAGAATAACGAGGCAGAGCTGCTCATGACGTTCTCCAATGAGGTGACGGTAAGAAGTTTCTGCTTCATCCTTGGTTAGAAATGACATAGTTTGTTAGAAAAACAATGGAAAACAATGTCAGCCTCACACTCAGGTTAATCAATTCTCCTTCATTGATCTCTCAAATATGGCAGGAAAAGAAAAGGCTATTCCCTAGTGTGAACTGTTGTGCTCTTAAGATTAGTATGCATAGCTCCATCTTTTAAAGACTTGTCAAGTAAATCAAATAATGATTGGTTTTAATTAGCACTCCTGCAAGCTGTAATGCTCTCTACCTGAAGCTGAGTGACATCAAAGAGATATTAAATTATTTCTTGCCTTTGATGTTTTTTTCCACATAGAACACTTCTCCTCTCATCCGTGCAATTTTTATACATATTTCAGAAAGCAATTGAAGGACACCAACGGGAACTAATCCTTGGCAATGATGTACCTTAATAGTCATGAACAGAATTACTATTAAGAAGAGTATTTGAATATAATAAGTAATAATATTGTCTGCAGGGCTTTAAGATGGTTGATTCTAAGATGATCTGTCATGAGGAGAGCACATTTTCACTGTACTTGCATTCAAAATGGTACACAGGTAAATACAAGGAAGGACACAAATACGCACAATTATTTGCTATACTTTTTGAGGGCAAAACTGAAAGACGTGTCTTTCACATGTCTGAAGGGATAAAGAAATGTAGATTCATCCACACATCTGTGTAAAGCTGTCATAAAATCTCTGTAATGGAAATTTTCAATACTATGTGCATTTACAGGTGTTTGATACTGCAGTACACATGTATCTGAAAAAAAAAGGCAAAATTTCTAACCATACATTAGCATTACTGATGTACAGTAAAACAAATTGAAAATTAAATGAAATTACTTCTTACCTATCTTTAAATAAAAATCAGTAACACAGTGTCACGGTCCATTCGGTGATGGACTCGTGATGGTTCTTTTACCTTGATCTCAGAGCGCAGAATTAAGGCAACCAAAATGCCAAGGGGTTATGATTCAATCAAGCAGTGTTACTTTATTAATTTGTCCGTAAAGCGGCATGTGATAGAGAGAGAGAGTAAGAAAAGAAAGGGGAAAGAAACGGGGAAAAGTAAAGGAAAAGATGAGAAATGAGGTTGCGTTTATCACCAGTCGAGTTCCAAAGGTGTCCCTCTGGTATCTGGTCCCGTGGAGTCCTGCCGGTCCTCCGTTGTGGTTCAGGATCCTCTGGTGGGAAGATCTTCAATGGTGTCCATTATGGAGTCACCTTTTATGCTTCTTCACCCTCCCTTGCTCTCATTGTTTTAGGCCAGTCTCTGCCTTGATTTCGCAATCCAGGCTTGTACTGCGCAGGCTCGAAAGATTCATGCTTTCTTTTGCCAACACTTATGTGTCCAGCATTCGGGGGTCTTTCTCTGGTCCACTGGGTGACATCAGGACCCCTGGCGAGCTTCTGGGCATGCTCCTTTTCGTTGACCATTGTTTGAGGGAGCAGGTGAGGGACACGTGTAACTGAGGCTGCAGGTAAGAACACATTCTTCTGGACAGCAGCTATTGTTTCTGGGTTGAAGAGACTCTCATAACAATAGCTTTCAGGAGGCAGGGGCTGGTTTGGCTGGAGAAGCAGGCAAAGTCCAGACAACAGCCATTGTTAGCAGGAGCCACCCCATATCTGAGAAACAGTGCAACACAATGCTTCTTCTCGGGCCTCTCTCCAAGTAATTGTCCATGGGTTCTTTCGGTCTCAGCTTCAGTTCTCTAAGTTCTTGATGGCGATGTTCAGGCAAGTACTGCTCCATCTTCAGACTGACTCTTGCACACAGACAGCTGCTCACTGTAGACTGGGTGTCAGTGAGTATCAGAACAAAAATAAAAAACAAAAATCAACCAACGAACAACAACAAAAAAATAAAAAACTCCACAACCACAAACAACAAGGAACTTACTTATAAGTGCCACTTCCATAAAATTTATTGGGGTTGTCAAGAAAAAAAATGAAAGAGTTCAGAATGGAACATATAGGACTTTTTTTTTTTCCTATCTTATGAGCAATGAATATCTGTCTTAAAAGATGAGAAAAATAATCAAATGAAAAATTCTTCTGCTGAAGGGCCTGTTTTGGAGAGCAGGATGTTAGAAACCATGTCAATTAAGCCCATATTTTGCCATATCTTCTTTGGTTTCTTCTGCTACCATGCCTTCAGTCTTGTTCACATTGAGTCTCAGTGAATGAATTCTCACGCCAGGACCCATCTCTTTTATATTTCCCAATGCTGAGGGCCATAGCTTTCTCCCTGCTGGGGCTGCAGCCCTCCTGGGGCTACCATGGTGATTTGTAACATTAGTGCTCCATCTACCTCCTGTCTCTCACTTATGCTGGTGTTGACCATCCTATAGAAAGAGCCATCAACTTCACCTTGCAGTTCAACAGCACAATTTGAACACCTGAAGTTTTATTTACTGGCTGTTCAAGTTATCAGTTATATGATTGAGAGTTGTGGCAGCTCTACCTGGGCAAGTATCCTATTTTGTTTTCTCTGTTACAAAGGAGCAACTGGAGGCAGATAACCATAGCTCTTGACCCTGTGGCAGATAACGGTAGCTCTTGTCCACCACATTCTGAAAGACTTGACCTAAGGAACCATTCAGACTCTTGTTTCACTGGTTTAAAATTAGTTTAAATCAGTCAGAAAAATATGAAGGAAAGAATGCAGGCGTGTGGAGATGAGCACAGAAATGCCTTCTGCTTCCCACCTCCCCCCAGAACAAGCCAACCTGTCACCTTCCTGCTCCATGAGGCATTTATGGGGTAGGTGCTAACCAGGAGGAAGCTGTGCCAGATCTCTGGGGGAGCAGAGCACCAGCAGAGACATGGTGAAGGTCAGGGGCTGGAGCCATCCCCCTTTTCATGAGGAACTTGTGGGGAGCAATCTTTGCAATCTTTAAGGAGTCTGTTAATCAGCCATTTTGTTTGTATCTTCCCATTAGGTAAGGTTTGTTACCCCTACTTAAGGTTGTTTTTTTTTTTTAAATTAATCCATTACCTTACTTATTTACCTTATGGTCTTATGAAGTAGAAATCCTTCCACATCCTTTCAGTATGAAACACAAAGGAATTTATGACTCTTCGATAAATGCAGTATTTCTCAGAGAAGCCTAAAAAGATGCTGGGATTATTCATTATTCAAAATTGTTAGATTACTCTTTTTGTAAACACATATTGTATAAATATATAGCATATATTTTACTTATGTGAAATTTCTGAAAATTCTGAAAAACAATGACCAGTAGTTTTAAGTGGTTCTAGAATTACTGGTATAAACTACCTTTTGTTCAGATTCAGTTGGGTTAATTATTTAACAATATATATTTTTTTCAGACAAGCTGCTTCTTTTCTTGAGTATTGCTTACACTCAAAGTAATTTAAAATGTTAATCTAATGATAAATGAAAGCAACTTAGTCTCCAGTTATTCACATTCTCTTTTATTATTTAATGGATACTTTACAGGAATTATCTTGCAACTCAATGGACTCGACCTTGCTTTCATTGAAATCAATGGCAAATCTCTCACAGAGTTCAATGGATTATGACTAGCCTCACTATGTAATGAGTTATTATTAATGTCTGGTTTTGCTTCCTTAATTATGCCCTGACACTAAGTACATAATTACTTACTTATTAAAGAAAAAAAAAAAAGAAGAAAAAAATTAGCAGCCAAATACTAGAATAAAATATAAAAGCAAAACCAGAAATTTTACCTTTCCCAAGCATTTTCCCTGGACTATTAATATTTATATGGCATATTTAATAAGATAGAACGTACAGGCTATGAAACAGGTAACAGGATTAATTACTTTCCATGGATGATCTATATTTATGCAAACCCTTTAATGAACTCCATGCGTTATGGAAACTACACCACAAGGGACAGGAAGACTTAATAACTTGCCACAAGTTATTTAGGTATTTTCCTCATGAACAGAATTAATTCACAGTCTCACTGGAACTTATGTATCCTATTGATACAGTTAACATTTGGATTTTATTCATTAATTCTTGTTTTTTTACCATTATTTGCAGCTAGTTAAGAAGGAGAGTAATAAGTAGTGAGTTTAAGTGAAACTTTTAAAACAATTTAAATGTGGGCCTACTTAGAGCTTTCTTTGCATCTACAATAGGAAACTACATAATATATAACAGAGAACATTAACATACACAACTATCTCAGAGCAGAGGGAGCTGATACAAGTTGGACACAACCTTGGCATGGACAGATGTATTGTTCTTGGAAAACCTCAAGTGCTAATTTCATTGTTATTTTAATTTTTTTTTTTTTTTTTTTTTTTTTTTTTAGCTGCCATGGGACAATCTCATTAAGATAGGAACATCTTGTTTTACAAGTGGCCCTTGGGGAGCATAGGCAACTCAGCCAGAATTTTGAGTATTCTTAAAAAAGTTGAAGTGATAAAGATGCCTGCAGCCCAATATCAGGGTGGCTACAGTATATTATTTTGTCTCCGTTTTAATGAAATCGGGCAATCTTTTAATTGCACCTTTTATCCCAAAACATAAGTGTAAAGGGATGACGTCTTCAGGTGAAAATAAATAAATAAATAGTTACCTCAGATACATTCTTACTGATAAACTTAGGATCTTTATGGCTATGAATTCCACATTGAAAAGCAGGGCAAATGGCTCTTAGCTCACTTGTGAGATCTGCTCTGGCTCAGAACTACCAAGCTGACACAACCAACATGGGTCACCCTGCCCTGATCACTGTCTTGCTTTGGCTGAAATATTTTCTATCAGTTGCTCTTCAGGAATCTGGTACCTAGACTGTAAAAATTCAATGCAGGTTAGAAGTATACTATTTTATTATCTGTGAAGCACAAAGACACTGAAGAAATGTAATGACAAATTATTTTTCAGGGCATCTATAATAGGATTTTACATATTTGGGCCAACGTGAAAAAAGCCCTGAACTGCCCAAAAAAGCCTCCTCAGAACCCATCATATTGGATACATAGTTGGATACAAAGACAGAAAACTGTCTTGAGGAAAGCAGACATTTAATTAATGTCCTGTAGTAAGTCAGTAATACATTTCAAGGTAAGCCATATTTGAAATATTATTTTGTTCAAATCAACAGAGTGTGGATATGCTTTGTGTCTGGAATTTACTAAATAAAGCCATAATAAAGAAATTATAATACTCACCTAATAATTCTACAGCAAAACTCCAGCCAAATCAGATCTACATGTCCCAGATTGAAAAACATGCTAATTTGAAAAATTGGTCTTTTGGACATCCTTGTCTCAGAAAAACTCTGGTTGGGAACCTGTGTTGCGTTAATTTTTATAGTTGCCTTCTCTTCTCTCTGGTCTGTACAATATAAACAGAAGAAGGTATTAGAATATATACAAAAATATGTAAAAGGCATAAGCAATTACAACAAATTCCTAATTATTAATTTTAAGAGGTTTGATCCATGTGTTAACATATCAGCTTTTACAAACATACGGAACTGGGATGTTAGTTCTGTAAAATGTCAAACACTCTTTTTAAGCTATTTTCTTGACACTGTTTCTCAGTTCTTAAAATACAGCTCTTTCCTGAAGTTCTGAGAATTTAGCTTTTTATTTTCCTCAGGTTATTTGGAAAATGTTGAGATGAAATTTTACATGCAGTCATCTCTGCCTGGGACTATGACAGCACCCGGGTCTGCTCTCTGACTCTGAGGCCAGCTGGCATGGTCAGCCTGTATCCATACCACATAACTCTCTTAACCTCCAAAATGGGGCATGTATATCCAAACAACTTCTTGAGAATGGTTCCTTGACCATGACCAATACTGTGGTTCATTTGAAAAGTGCTGGTGAGCGTGCCAGTTGGTCCAGACTAAAATCATGCCAGGAACCTATTCTGGACTGGCTTTAACATGATCATGCTGGGTTCTACCCAAGTGCATAGAGAAACAAGGTTCCTGAATACGACTGTACTGTAGTGATTTGGCACCAACAAAAAGCATTAATTCAAAAAAGCAAGGTCAAAATATTTTCCTTACATTTTAAGTCCTTCATTGTGACTGTATTTTCCAAGACTTATTATATAAATAATTTCCAATTCATTTTATTAACATAAAATTCTCATTGGCGTCAATGGCTTCTTCCACCAAAGATGTGTTGCTTTCACTATGGCTCTTCGTTGACTAAATCCTTAAAAAAATAATCTTAAATACTGGACTGTAGAAGCCAAAGATTAGATATAAAACTGGAGCATTCCCTAGATGCTGTTGTCAGGAAGTTACAATAGTGAGCAAGTGAATAGCAACCCCATTATAATGTATTGCACTAATTTGACTCTGTGATGATGGATTGGAGCAATACATACTCCAAAAAGAGGCTTTTTGAAGATCAGTTTCTCAAGAGATGGAAGAGGCTGGGAGTAAAGGATCTAGGGGACTCAATGAATAGTAATTATGAAACTTAATGGAATTTTTGAGTAGCAGTTTTGCTGACCGTTAGATGGAAGAAAGAGACAATAAATGAATGAATTGGTAAATTGTTTATCAGTCATTAAAGTTATTCAGTGAGATGATCTGTTTCAATTGTTTTGATCCTTGTTTCTTGGGAAATTGCACCAAAGGTTCTTAAAAGAAGTGGTCCCAAGACTACGTGAGTGGACGAGTATTGAAATTTCTTGCTTTGTACATTCCACCAAATTCCTCCTTTATGTTGCCAGACAAGATAAGAAGCAATCTTCCCTAACTTTGCTATGTTTGTTTTCTTCACTTGTTTTCTGCCAGTCTTTTTATAGACACTGCAGCCTAGGATTTAGAGACTGGGACACTACTCCTTGCCTTGCCAGCCACTAGCCCTATGACTGAACTAGTAACTTCTCCACTCTTCAGTGCTTTGTTTTTGTGTTTTTGTGTTTGTTTTTGTGTTTGTTTGTTTTGTTTTGGTGTTTTTTTGCTTGTTTGTTTTTGTAAAATGGGCGATGAAAAGACCTTCCTGTCCTTTCTCAGGTCAGAACTTGGAGAGACCTACAGAAGTAGTAAATGTTTAGAATAATTTTTACAATGATGTATCTCTGTTCAGCAAGGTCAAAAGGCACTTGATTATTAAAATGAGGAGCTGTAAAAATGTACTGGTAAACATCATGTGCAATAAAAATTGCAGAGTAAACAGATTTTGTGCTGTTAAAATAATACGAGCAAATGACATCTGATGCTGAAATAGTACTAACATGCTGGTTTCTTAACTAAAGCTTGTTCAGTAAGATAGAAAAGGAAGGTAGGGATCATTATACTGTTGGAGATAGAAAACTGCCTGAGCTGCAATTGTAACTTCGGATTAGTTTTTGGAAAAGGTAAGTGATGCGTGCGTCTGCTTATGAAACTTTCTATTTACATAACAAAAGTCTCTGAGAAGTATGGAAATGGTATTATGAACCCTGGCAACCCTTTGAACATCTTAATGAAGGGATAACAGGATTTTAGCTTAAAACTTTAGGCAGGATGCAAACTGTTTGTATAAATATTTTTGCTGTGATGGAAGCTACCCTACCTCATAAGTTTCTAGGTCAGTGGTGGATAAACACATATTGATCTCCTAAAGAGCAAAATAAACAACTTCTTTGAAGTAGTGGTGAATTAATAAGATGCTAACAGTGACAAGATGAGCACATGACTTTGCTAATTTGGGAATTCCTAAATAACACTCAATAATTCTGCTTCAAGGTACATGTACTTCATCAATAACTTTGTCTATAAAAGGTGACACGGTGTAAACTGTATGCCTCTCACAGTGTTGACCGCTTAATTGCCCGCATCCATTGTGACAGTGCTGCCCTGTCAGCATGCTAAGTAATAGAAAAATTGTTGTGTGATGGAAGATCAATACAACTCTAACAAGGAACAAATATGATACAGTACTGAAAGCAAGCAAATAACCAAATTTAGCAATTGTGATTATCTCCCGAAGACACATGGGCATTGATTGTTATTTCAGGGGTTCATTTCTTTGGTAGTAATGGCAATCAGTGGGTTTTCAATTGTTCATATTTTGAAAGTACTATTTCTTCTGCAGGACTTGTCTGGGGAGATAAGTGAAGTTGTTGAATTTTTTACTTGAAAGCCATCTATTGTCTATTTTTAATTAAAACAGCTAATGGTCTTTATTGATTCCTTAAATGTGCTATACCAGATAACCCTTTAGTACTTATCCTTAGTCATTTATGTTTAAACATTTTAGAGCTTCACTAAGTGCTTTCAGAGAGAATATTTGAAAGGGGTTGGAGGGGAGAATGAGATCAACAGAAGTATAGTAAATTACTTGGCTTCTCTGAATATTTTAAATGTACATTAGAATACATAGAGCGGTACATTTAAGACCAGTTGCAAAACTGTGGAAGGCACCACCGTGCTGCCAACATCCTTCTTCTCAGAGATCAGACCCATATAAGAAAATGTAAATTCAAAAACCTTTTAAAGTAATTATATTTTATGTCATTAAGTCACCTAGGTTTTGGCCTTTTCTCAGATTCACTGCATTATGAGTTTAAAAGAGCATTGAACAGAGATTTTTTTTCTTTTTAATTTGCCAGGGATTTACATTATTTTATCACTTAAAAACATCATAACCTTATGTGATGCTTTTAGATAGTGGCCTTTCTTGGTAAGTTAAGGCTGAGGAGCTAAGAGGCATTCTGCCTTTCTGGAAGTGGAATATAGGTGCTGACACCTACACAGGGAAAGTATGACCACATACGAGAGTTCATTTCTGAGAATGTTGCTTCTACCTTAAGCATGAACTTGTGTCTTATTTAATTCCAAGATACTTAACAATCATGCAAATTGTATTATAGTAGATGTATTTAGAGAAAATGTAAAAGCAAGCACTGCCAGAAATTACTATAAATATTAACACTTTTCAGCCTGCTGTGTTTCTGAAAAGGTTTATTATGTCAGTTCAATAGTCTTTGTTTGTTGGGTTTTTTTTGTGTGTGTGTTTTTTTTTTTTTCGTTTTCTGTTTAATTTTGTTTTCCAGTCATGCTAGTCTATATATTATATAATTGTTTTCACAGAGATAAAATAAACTCATTTGGCAAAGAAAACAAAATACATGAGAATAAATTCAATATATAATTATTAAAAACAATCCATGGAAAGAAGTCACATAACTCAAATATTTTTCTCCACAACAGTATACCATCTCCTTTAGTCATTACATTCTATTTATTTCTTATTAATCCAATAAGAAAGACTAGGCTCTTAATTTAAACTTCCATTTCTTCATAGTTATTCCTACATACAAAATGTGTTTTTCTCTTATGTCAAAACAAACCATTCATCTTTCCAACAGCAAAAACAAATGAGGGCCAATGTAGCTACAAAGACTGCTCAAAAGATATAATCTGGCTCAAAGGTTTTTCAGGCTTCTATTTCAGAGGACACACTGGAAAATAAAATTAGCAAAGTCGGCATAAATAGACTTGCCAAATAACTGGTCTGCAACCACTCATGTCTATCTCAGGTTAAATCAATAAAATAAATCCAGAGTAGAGATAAATTGTTTGTGTCTGCCTGGCTATAGGGCAGATATCACAGAATCTGATACTGCCATTGTTTGAGCATAGAACAACTCCTAGACTCCTAGTCTAGATTTCCTAGTCAAATTTCCTAGTCCTAGATTTCCTAGTCAAAAAATGAACTCCCAAAACTGAAATGATGGGAAAGAATTGGTTCTTGTGGGCAGTCGCTAAAGTATTACAGTGATTATTCAGAGCAATTGTAGAAGTGTGGCATTTTCTCTCCACCTATCAGGTAAACATGCTTCCACATTTCACAGAGAGTGGGCAACAGGAGAGACTTACGAGGTACAAAAGAAGAAAAGGACAATTCTTATATGTCTTCACTGTAATTGTACTGACATTTAAAGTTGCTGTAGAGCCAGAGGCAGATAGAGTCTTCTACTTGCCCTGAAGAAGGCCTTGGGGTGGGAGAGGAGGTGAACTCGGAGTATCTCTGCCTCTTCTGACATGCAGTAAGGACTCCTTGGGGTGGGTGACTTATCATTTGTCCTCTGTGAAATTCCTGGCCACATTCTGCATTAGCCACCAAGTCACCATCCATGCTGATCTGTCTTGGCCTTAGTCCAGAAGCTGCTGTACCCATGGCAGGCACAGGTTGATGGTTTGCAGCCTGTAACATGACTGCATCTTCTGCTGCCACCAGTAGTGCAAACTAGCCTATGACTTTGTGAAACTGGAGACCTATGCTTGGGACTATGGCTACAGTGAAGAAAGAAGGAGAAAATTAATAATATTTTTGTAATATATTCTAGAGATTATCCCATATCTGCAGAGTGTGTGTATGTGAATTTGTGAATTACTTCAAAGGAGTAAAATAACCAAGAAAAACAAGTCTGTTATCAGTAGTCTTATGTCCGTTACATGTTCATATGTCCTTGAGGAAGGTGTAAAGATCTGTAAGCAAAAAGAGTTTAGAAGCTGCAAGGCTGTAGCACTTTTTAACACAAATGCTGTAATGCATCTACTTGTGGCTCCCTGTGCTGCAAACCAAAGCCCCAAAACAACTGAGCAGTAGTGTGCACTCACTATTCCACCAAGGTTTAGCAAAAGGTATCTATGTAAAATCTGTGTCAATTTTCAAGTAACAAGGAAGGAGAACATACACATAATGGTCTACAAAATCGTATGAGGTGAGCTACATCTTGTTTTATACCTGCTTTGGTAGAATTAAACATTTATTTAACACTTCAAGGTCTTCCAAGGAACTGATAGAAATATCTGAAATGTGTTTTGCTTATTGTTCATTAAACCTAATCAATGAGAGCTCATGATCTTCCCACTGCAAAATGTTGTAGTGATTAAAATAGAAATTTTGCAATGCATTTTTTTGAAAAAGATGAAATATCGTTTTAATTAGGTTGATGATCTGTTGTCATATTTTGAACTGAAACATTTACCAAAAATGTATGCCATTTTTCATTTGATGACCTCTGTACTTTAGCAAGCTTTTACTCATTTTTTTATCCTCCTATTTCTAAATCACAAAGAGAATACAATATTTTGGTGTTAGCTTACTCTGTCACACTTTAAAATGTTCAGTCAAGCAGTCTGATAGAGTGTTTTAGAAGAGTCCATATTTCTCTTATTTAGATGTTATAGAAGTGATTAGTCCAGCTATTTTTTATCTACTAAAAATTACTTCAAGTCATTGACATTTCACTTTTCTGAGTACATGTTTTACATCTAAATATCAGACAGTCTCCCTTCTCTGTGCTTTCTTTACATTCTACTAGGTTTTATCTGAGAATTTTTTGTCTTCATGCCAGCTATTTGAGGCAGGTTTCTTTTTCAATGCAGAAGGCAGATATGTATGTGTGAAGAGTTCCTGAAAAGTCAGATGATAGCAGATGCAAGTTTTCAATAAAGGTCTAAAAGGATTTTTAATACTGAATGACTGTGAAAGAATATATTGAGCCTTCACCTGTTGAATAATTAATTATTTTGGCAGTATTTAATTAAATAGTTTTTACCCACTTTCTCTGCAGCAGCAATTATAAAACTTAAGCATGAATTTGGTTTTCTGGACTGTATCTGTGTGTAAAGAATGGCATATTTAAGAAGGTGTAGTAATAATAAATATGAAGTAATGCACTATAAAATACTACGACAGTCACTTTGAGTAACTAAGTGTGTTATGCATGGGAACATGCAGAAAGCAGCCTACTGCTGAACTTCTCCAGTATGTAGCACTGACTTAAAGCGCTGCCATCAGAAGCTGGCTATTGACACTTGATTTTAGTCATAACATTAAAATACAAATTTTCTTGAAACTTTAAAGAAGCTTTCCTACCTAAAACTACTCAGTCATTTATTCTGACAACTCAGCCATTGTCTTTCGTAATCTTTATAATCCTTAACATGATCTTCTCTGTGTTATCTCCCTTTCAGAGATATTCTGAAGTTTTGCTAGGGTATGCACTTTTTCCTGGTTGCTCATCTGGCATACATACATATGAAATGCCATGCTAAGCAATATCCAGCAAGCCACACTGTTCAAGTGAAAATGTGCACAAGTATCCCATGATGGGATTTAAAACCTATGGATATTACAGAGCAGACCTGAGGCCAACAGGAAAAGAACTTCTGCAAAGAGCTACAAGCTCTTATTCAGCACACAGCTCATCCAAGATCAAAAGCCATATTTTAGGTAGCTGAGAAAGCTGGGAAGGAGCATTGTGAGAAGTGACCCAGTCCCTGACAAGACCTTTCTTTCACTGCTTTTGTCTAAGACCAATTCCAGGAAAGTTCTCCTATAAGAGACCTTCAGCCCTAAAAGCCTCTGCAAAGTAGTCCACTAATTAGGGATTCAGGAACTTTCAGCAAGATCTATTGAATTTTCCCAAGCAAAGCATCCTGTATGTACATTAAATCCATAAACATCACTGAGGTAATAATGTTTGGCAACACTTCAAAAGCTCATCTTGACTACACAAATAATAAAAAAAAGGATTTAGGTGAAGTAGTCTAGTTAGTAAATGAAAACAAAGGATGCAAATAATCTCATATGTTTTATTTATTAATGCATTTAAACATGGAAACATCTAGTTCAGATGAAACCTCATTGTATTGTGTTCTTCTGTGACCTTTTCGTTTGCACGTAAAAATTATTTTCCTCTCACCTTTCAGTATTTTCCATGGTCACTAAGATGATATTCAGTGAAGGTCTTATAGACCTTCACAGTGAAATCCCCTTGCAGATATGACCCTGACAATAGTAAGAAGCCTCTTGTTTCTCTTGTTCCCCATAAAGACAGATACCTATGTCACTGTCATAGTAGACTACTATGTAACTACTATGTAGTCTGCTATGTATAGTAGACTACATAGTAACCACTCCTACATTTTTACAGTCCTAAAATTACGTTCTGCCCTTCAAAGGCAACTGCGAGGTTGATGTGGCCAGCGGTGAAAATGAGTTTGACACTCCTGTCCTAGACTGTACCGGTACAGAACATAATCCCAAAGCTGATAATGTTTTAAGGCAACTGTAGCATGCCCCAGAGTAAGGCAATGCATTGTGATATAACAGTTATTGAAAACCACTTATACTGTTAGGTCTGACTCTGATTTGGATATTTGTAACTCACTCAAACAAATGCAAACTTTTAAATCCAAAAAAAAAAGAGAAAGTTCTTCTGTATAACCAGTAATCTTTACAAATTTCAGCAAGCTAACCTGGCTTAACACATGGGGATTGTTCAGAGGAGAACAATTGCAGTGGGAAAAATGCATTTTTCAGTCCCTCTCTTAAAAGCAGATCACCTACTTTTACTCCCATTTCCTCAAAATTCACCATATAAATTCAGCCAGTCCATCAGTGTCAAAGGCAGTGAAAAATTTTCTACTCTTCACCTAACAGGCTTCTCTTTGAAAAAGAAAATTAGAGGTGTGCTAGATTTTGAGTGCAGGGATCAAGAAGTTGATATGAAGACATAAAACAGAATGCCTTTCCAAAAGATCAAACATGTGTCTTTTGGCTTGATGTGGGAAATACTGTATGAAGTTCTATAGCTTGTGTTCTGCCATAAGTCACACCAGATGATCATGAGTGTCCCTTTTATTCCCAAACAACTGTGGATTTATTGTCACTATAACAAAGCCTCTTCACACTACATAGGCAGTGTAAAGTGCCTTTTAAGTGTGCATAAATTACACTTACTTTCACATAAAGGACACTTTATCCTGCCACAACAGTGTTAAATGCCTGTGATTTATGTTAAAACCAGCCCCTTAAACATTCTAGTCCTAGGTTCACAAATTTTAGGTCCAAGAGGAAAAGATAATGTTCTCCAGTCTGACATCTTATGCAATATAGACCATAGAATTGAATTAAAATAGTTCCTCCTTCAGTTTGTTTAGGTAATTCATTTATACTTCAGAGACACATCTCAAGTCGAGATTTACTGAGACCAGGTGATTTCATCCTACTTCTCATGGAGTTGTTGGAGCAGCTACCTGCCTACAAACCTGAACCTTAATTTCAAGGTGAATTTATCCAGCGTCCACTCATAACCAGAGGATTATATTATACATTATCTACTACATTAAAGAACCCTTTACCATCAAAAACCTCCCTGTGCAGATAACTATTGATTCCCTTCTTATCTGTGTGGTGGGTGTTGACCCTGACTGGATACCAGTTGCCCATCAAAGCCATTCTATCACTCCCTTCCTCAGCTGGATAGGGGAGAGAAAATATAACAAAAGTTTGTGTGTTAAGATAAGGGCAAAGAGAGATCATAATTACCATCATGGGCAAACAGACTTGACTTGGGGAAAATAGTTTCATTTATTACAAATCAAATCAGAGTAGCACAATGAGAAATAAACCTGAATCTTAAAACACCTTCCCCCACCCCTCCCTTCTTCCCTTGTTTAACTTTACTCATTATTTTCTCTACCTCCTTCTCCCAGCAATGCAGGGGATGGGAACTGGGGTTGTGGTCAGTTCATTGCACATTGTCTCTGCTGCTCCTTCCTCTTCAGGAGGAGGACTCCTCACACTCTTCCCTGCTCCAGTGTGGGACTCCCTTCCACAGAAGACAGTCCTTCATGGACTTCTCCAATTTAAGTCCTTCCCATGGGCTGCAGTTCTTCACAAACTGCTTCAGTGTGGATCCCTTCAATGGGGTGCAGTCCTTCAGGAACAGACTGCTTGAGCCTGGATCCCCCATGGGGTCACATGTCCTGCCAGAAAACCTTGTCCAGCCTGGGCTCCTTTCTCCGAGGGGCCAGAGGTCCTGCCAGAAGCCTGCTCCAATGTGGGCTTCCCACGGAGTCACAGTTTTCTTCAGACATTCACCTGCTCTGACATGAGGACCTCCACAGGCTGCAGGTGAGTATCTGCTCCACCATGAACCTCCATGGGCTGCAGGATGACAGCTGGTTTCACCATGGTGTGCACCATGGGCTGCAGGGAACACTTCTTGCCCCTCCCTCTTCACTGACTTAGTTGTCTGCAGAGTTGTTTCGTTCACATTTTCTCACTCCTCTCTCCAACTGCTGCTTCTCAGTTTTTTTTTTTTTTTTTTTTTTTTTTTTTTTCCCCCCTTCTTAACTATATTATCCCAGAGGTGCCACCACCATCACTGATGGGCTCAGCTGTGGCGAGCAGTAGGTTCATCTTGGAGGTGGCTGGAACTGGTTCTGTCACACACCGAGGCAGCTCCTGGCATCTTCTCACAGAAGCCACTCCTGCAGCTGCCACTACCAAAACCTGTCCACGCAAACCCAATACAACTGTCTCTTTGGTAAGTTAAATAGATTGTGCTGTTTTGAGGTCTTGATACAATGCAAGTTTCTGAGGTCTTGAACAATTTTTTAAATACTTCCTGGTTTTTAACATGTGTTCATAAGGCGAGACCAACAGAAATAACTACACATAATAATACAAAAATAATATCTTCTAGTTCCCCCAACTTTTGCATTCCAGCACCGTTATAACCAGTATCTAACCAAAATCCAAGCTTTAATGGACAGGAAGGTGAAAAAAGAAAATGCATTATTCTCTGTTCAAAGTACCTTGTTCTTTATTGTAACGTCCATGCCAAAAATATAAAATATCATCCTGCATATCATGTTCCAAGGACTTAATTCTACTTCCGGGAGACTCATCCAGTGCTCTTCAAAGAGAAGATTAAGTAAATACACTTATTGTTCCTTACTTTTTATTTATATTTTGGGTGATATAATTATTACCCAATATAGTAGAATCACTGTCACAAAAGCATCAAAATGTAAACTATTTTTAACATATTGAGCACAGATAAAATGCTTAGTAAGGAGGTCTGTTTCCATGTCCCGGCCAGGTGATTGTTTTTGACACCTCAGATCACATTTCAGAAATGCTGGAAAATTATTCTGGGAGCATTAGAAACAACCTTGAAGGATTAATTTTTACTGAAACTAAGTGAAAAAGACAAGGTGGCACCAGATAGGGCAATTGAGACAGCCAAGGTGAAAGAAACAATTAAGCAAGTAAAATTTTATAAATCCCCAGGCAAAGCAAAAATCTGCTGACACAGCCAAATTTTGTTAAAGGAATTTGTTCTCTGTTCCCATATACTGCACATCTGC
Organism: Columba livia; assembly: GCF_036013475.1. NCBI lineage: Eukaryota > Metazoa > Chordata > Aves > Columbiformes > Columbidae > Columba > Columba livia. The sequence continues at coordinate 34,431,877 of NC_088604.1, read as the reverse complement.
AAAACAATATCAGTATCACTTATCTCCAGCCTATGCTGGAGACATCAGCTTCTCCAACATATGACTGAAAGAAAGAATCAGATGAATTACATGTCACAAAGATCAACTGTACTACAGATTTACAGCATAAATCTACATGTTTTTACTGGAGTGCTAGTGGCAAATCAGGCAGTAAAGATCCTCAATTATAAAATGTTTTTGGGAAACACTGATTTCACATTGTTCAGCACCATCTGTCAGAGTTGCAATGGATATCATAAAAAGCAGCTGCTGTCTTTTCAATTTCAGGCTCAGACTATATTAAGTCTAGAATGTACATTGTCTTTGCACTGAAATCAGAGAATTTCTGTGTTTAGCACTTAAGTTTTTGAGCTATTCCATACACAATGTTAATGCACAAGTACTGTCTAGTCCAAGTTAAACCACCAATCAAAATACAGAGGAGCTCACAAAAAAAGAGAGCATTTTCAAATGAAAACATATACCTTTATTTGCTGACACATTCTGATGATTTGAAGTATACTAAGTGGTGCTAATAACTTTCTCTATTGTTTCTTACTGCCACTTAAAGCTATAAATCATCATCTAGATATGGCTATACTCCTTCTACCTCTTTGTCCTCATTTTCATTACACAGCCAATGTTTGAAGGGGTGTTTTGTATTTCTGTAGGAATGTCTTTGCAGCCAGGAGGAATTATATTTTATAGTTCTGATGGGAGAATCACAAGGTTGATTTTTCTAGAGGAAAGCAAGAGGGAAGGAAGACAGTATTCATTAAGAACTGCTAAGAGATGTTCCACCTAAGATTATCTCCATCTCCACACAGTGTTTCTGAACAAAGTCAGACAGGATAGTGCCCCAAACCAAGCCAGTTTAAGCTTTGAAGTAGCTTTGCACAATAAATTAACAAATGTTCTTTGCTTCTTTCAGGCACACTTTAGTTTATGGGCTGGGTCTTCCTGTGCCTTCTACAGAAACATCTTTGCATGAGAAAACCTTCTTTAGATAACACTGGTATGGCCACAGCATAAGATTTTTGGTAGATACAGAGAAAAATTGGCAAAAATAAGGACAAGACTCCAGGAGCCTGCCTCTATTTAGGCCAGAAAACAAATGCAAAGAAAACAATAGAAAGAAAAAGCTACTGGACAAAAGTAAAAACTTTATGCAGATTGTTATGAAGCCTGTATTGCCCAGACTTTGCCTGTGCTATTTACACCTGGCAATTTGCAGTAATATTTTAACTAGGCTGTTTTTAACAGTATGATAGGCCTCTCCAAAGCATAAACCCTGCTGAGACATATTGCTCCTGTGTGGCTACAGATGTGCTACTGCACATGGGTCACAGCAAATCCCTACATAGTGAACATCCTGCATGTTTTCATCGCTGGAAGATTGTGCTTTGACCAGGTGATGTTAATTAAATTATGCTCTTCTAACAACCATAAGCATTTTGGAAAGTCATAGCCAAAATGGGGATTATAAAAAAGATTTTATTTTTTGTTTCTTCAGCAAAATTAAAATCATAGCAGAAAGCCCATGAGGAGATCCTCTTAGAGACCATTTTTTTAAACATAGCAGTTTATCCGGTTTGTACAATCCAAAGAACACACGTAGTGCAATCAAATTGAAATTTATACTTAAAGAACGGACAGGATCATTTTATTATCTTTGGTGGTTTGTACCAGTCACAGAGAACTCTAAAATAAACCAGGTTAAACTGATATAAGGTATTTAGAAGCTAGGAAAACATTCTGATCCACAGGCATAGGTGACTGATTTAATTTCAGCTTTACACTGAAGGAAAAAAATAGTGTTATTATGCACAGAAAAGGCAAATAATTCTTAGTGACTGTGATACAACTTGACACTCACATTGCTGGATAAACTGAAGTGACCACCGACCTGGGGCCTAATGTGGGAAAAATATGAGAGAAAATGATGCAAACAAGTCTGCAGGTGTTACTTTTTACATCTTTTCATAGCTGTAGGCTAACTATTTACAAATCTAATTAGATACAGATGTTAACCTACCTGTCTTTAAATCACTGTATAGGCAAAGTAGTTTAATAATATTTGGATCTTGTAAGTAAATCAGTAGTGCTAATACAGCAATGGATTCCTACAGACAGTGGTCTCTGACTTTGCAGTGCTTACAATGACAATTCAATCTGTGGGCTAGAACTGCAATGATCTTTCTCTCACTGACTTCCCATGTTCCACTGGAGGAGCACTCACAGCAGTCCATTTGCCATGTCTGAGTTGTTTTAATGAGACAAGAACATGGAAAAGCAACATATCACTCAAGGAATTGAAGTCTAAAATATTAACTGTTAAAATAAAATAATGCATTTGAAACATCCTGTTGAACTTATTTTTCCCCTATTCTTCTAGTTAAACTGGATTTTGTCAGAGTTCTTGTGATATAAATAGCCTCAGAAAGACTTTGTGTTAACAGTGTCAGATAAATGGAGAAAAAAGTATTTGCAGCAGGTCAAGTCAAGGAAGACTGCCATTAGAACTGAATACAGGGAAGCTTCTTTGCTTTCTGCAGTATGTCATTTTTCCAGCTTCATGATGGTATTAACAATACACAGGATAAAGAGATACAAATTATGCAAAGAAGACAGGGGACTCAATTGCAGACTATCTGCAAAAGCAGCAGGAAGCACAAAGGAAATTGCTTTATCCTTTCACTTTCAAATTGCCGAGTCTGTTTTATACTAGTTTCAGATTATACAATAAGAGGTATGATTATTATGGATGGGGATGAAGCTGATGATGGTAATAATAAAAATAATGATAGTGACATAACTGTAGAGGAAAAAACAAATTATGAAAATACAAGATAGACTTTTAGCTCAGCTCATCACTTGCCTGAAGGCCCTCATCTAGTTTACTGGCAAGCACAATGCTCTTTCAAAGATTATCGTACTACCCCTGCAATTGTAAACACTCATACACGATAGTCTTATATCAATAGCACAGCAAGTGCATAAAAAGGCAAACAACCTTTAAAATGCCTAAGTATTTTGATAAGAAATATCTGAAGTGGAACAGACAGTTCTGTTAGAATCTGGATGATTCTTCGATGAGTAAAAATACATGTTAAAATAAAGAGACAACAGCACAGTGATTTTCATGGCCATCTCCAAAGCATAAGGATTAGTTTATCATTTGCCAGTTTTTCCCAAACCTTTCCAGCTATTGAAAGATCTCAAGAATTATGTGGGATTTTTTTTTTATTTCCCCAGACTGCCTTGTACATGTCTACCCCATCAACACATGTTTAATTGACTCTCTACAATGGTTTGTTGGAGTGAAAATACTTTGTATATAGCATAAAAGTAATTAGGTACAACAGCAACTAAAGTGCCACCAACAGTTTGAATAAAGCCGAATATTAGGTTGAAAGTTTTTATGTCACCCTGTTTATTTTATTAATAGCTTTCTCTGCAAATGTTTTTTCTGAATCCTTTAAAACACTATCATATGTTCCACGTTACTGAGGCCTCTGTCTGCTGAAGTGTTTCTGTATTCTAGGAAGCTGCAAGATCCCAAAGTTAAGAAAAGAGATCTACAAAACAGGAAACATTATCATAACAAGGGTTTTTATGAGTTCGGATCAGCCCTACTGGTTTTAGTACAGCTGAAGATATAGACCATAATTCTGGGTGAGAGCAATGGTCCTGGTAGTTCAGGTGACTGGTCTTTGCAGGTCCCCATGCTGAATTTCTTGAGTAATTATAGAAGAAAGGTAGAGAAGGTATTGACTGATCTTTCCCTGGTCCATTCTTCCAGCATTCATCAGTCACTGTCTTAGGAGCTGCCTGGTTTGTAGAGTAGCTGGAGACATCGACCATATTTGACAGCTATAGACAGACTGCTCCTTCATCAGCATGCTTAATCCCTTTTTGAGCCTATTTGTAGTTCAGTTTTCTGCCACATCTTGTGGGAGCAAACTCTGTGACTTTCTTGTGCCAGAGTTAAAAAGGTATTTCTGTTTTCCTTAGATTATACACATTAGCTGATTATTTTATTGGGTGTTTCTTTGTCTTTATGTTATGCTAAACTGTAAGTTATCCAATGTCACTACATAACTGCTTCTTTCCTAGGTTTTATCTGTTTCATTCCAGCACTTAACAGAATTACACAGAACAGCCTCACAGAACAGTGATTTACAACTGATGTGTTAAGCATCCTTGAAAGAAAATGATGAAGTAAATAAACATAAATGTCTATTCTGGGGTCCACCTTAGTAGAGGAAAATTTCATGAAGAAAGATTCCTTGATTTGCTTTTCTGATTTCTTTTAAAGGAGCTGGAAGACTACTTTAAACATCAAGAAAATGTCTTTGAAAGTCATATCAAAGAAAATTTCCTAGTAAATTACACTTGAGACCCTATAGAACTTTTCAGTTACATTAAAACAAACACTACAAATCTTGTATTTAGATGGTAGTTGTCAACTTATGCCAGTATGTCCTGTGAATGAAACTATTATGTATATACTCACATTCACACACAAACAGTCTCCTGATAGTGGTACTGAAATAAGTAGTAGAAGTTGTTGAATTTAGCAGGAAAATTTTTCATTATTTTTTCCATTCACATTCACAAACTCTGCACGCATTGCTGGCCATCCCACAGGCAATGCAATTTTCACCTTCCCCTCTTGCTGAACTTGCATACTGCATCTAGGACTTCATGTGAATGAGGATAAAAACAGTTGTAGCAGAGAAAACTAACAGACCCTCATGGAATCATAGAATGTCCTGAGTTGGAAGGGACCCACAAAGATTGAGTCCAACTCCTGTCCCTGCATATGACAACCCCACAGTTCACACCATGTGTCTGAGGGTGTTGTCCAGTCTCTTCTTGAACACAGTCAGGCTTGGAGCTGTGACACGTCCCTGGGAAGCCTGTTCCAGTGCTCCATCACCCTCTGGGTGAAGAACCTTTTCCTAATGTCTGACCTAAATCTCCCAAGAACCTTTCCTGCCATTCCCTCTGGTTCTGTTATCGGTCACTAAAGAGAAGAGTTCAGCCCCTACCCTTCCTCCTCCCCTTGTGAGGAAGCTGTAGACCACGATGGGGTCTTCCCTTGGTCTCCTCTTCTCCAGGCTGAACAAACCAAGGGACTTTAGCCACTCTTCATACAGCTTCATCTCCAAATCCTTCACCAACTTTGTAGTCTGCTTCTGGACACTCTCCAATAGCTTAATATCTTTTTTGTCCTGTGGAAGCCAGAACTGCACACAGTGCTCCAGGTGAGCCCACACCAGTGCAGAGCAGAGCAGAGCAGGATGATCACCTCCCTTGCCTGGCTGGCAATGCCGTACTTGATGCCACAAGAGGCTACCTCTCAATCTCAATCCACCCTACAAGCACTGTCACTTGAAAACACATCTTACTTTTTTAAAAAAGACTTCTTAAATAAAGAAGTCATGACTGATGCAGTTTGGTCTTGTGTAGCTGAAACCCACTTCCAACAAGAGTTTTGCATCCCACTGCTGTGATCCAGGAGCATCCCCCTGCTCAGGGGATGACCTCACCTCCCCCGGCCAAAGATCCTTCATCTCTGTCACTGTTCCTGTGCTGCCTCATTCTGCTCCCAAATCAGGCAGCATCTTCCCCAAACAAATCAATGTATGGGAAAATGGCTCTTTCTGTTTTTTGCTCTAAGAGAAGTTTCCTGTCTCTTTGTAGTACTGCCTGAGCTTCCTTCTGCTGGAGTTGGGATACTGCTGCTGATGAGAAGAAGCTTTATTTACCTCAGATCACAAATCTTAGTAAGGACAATTTTTTTCCTGCACGTGCCTGGAGATCACTGGATCTCTGAACCATAGGTTAGTACAGAGTTGATATGCAACTGTCAGGAAACTCTGAGAAGTTCCCAAATTATTTCATGAAGGATTATGTGGTTTGCTTCTGCACTCAATGAAGCTGAACTGGCAAAATCTTCTCTAAAACCCAAACTTTGAAGCAAGATTGTAAGAATTGATTTTGTGCCAAGCTAACGTAAGTTTACCTTGCAAGTCAAAATCTAGCACGTGGAACAATTCCTTAGGAAATTAGAATTACCTACCAGCAATTAGGTAGGCTCAGAGATTTATAAACAACAGTATCATGCAATATATAGAACAGTGCGTACAGCTAAGGATATATCATAGACACCTCAAAAAACAGAGACAGAAGGGAATTAGAGATGCTGACAAATTGCATCTCCTCTATCCCAAATCAGGATTGACTACACCTCAGCTAATATTGATGGGAGATATTTAGTCAATTTACTCTTTAAGAACCTCATTGGTAGATTCAAGTAAGAAATGGCCAACAACTTCAGTTACGGAGAAAATTTTGAATTTGCACTGATACATATTTCACAGCTAGGCAAAAATAATCTACAGATATCCTTTCTTTGAACTGTGTAAACAACTGATTAAACTAACTGAAGGTATCAGCAAGGAAACTAAAGCAGTCTTAAGATTAGCATGAGTATGTATCTTAAAGAGAGGACTACCCAGTACAAATCACTGCTGTATCCCAGCAGACAGTCTCTCAGGGGAAAGAGGTGCAACAAAGGATAGACATTTCCCTTCAAACTTATAACCGTCTTATGCTGGAAAGATTCTGCAAATATAAAAGTTGCCTTTATATTTTTAAGTAACCCATATTGCCACGCATTGGCACTGAAGCTTTGAGAATCTGAGTTTTGAGAATGCTGCTAATCCTCTGCAGAGACCTTTTAGCTACATCTAACATTTATGGATATTGTTATTGTTCAAATCATGCCCTCATAAATGCTGAGGAGTGAGTCTTCTCTTGAGAACACTCTGACTAATAGTTTGAGATTCAATACATTTTTAATTAGGGCTGTGGGCACTAGGGCATCTTAAACAAACCCCAGAGTCAGAATAAAATCCAGAGGGCTTTGCTCAAATATCTTGGAAAATCTTAAACATTAAAAATCATCACCAACATTTAAAAGTTGTTCCATATGAAAATATCTTTGGCTATAAATGATAGGAAAGACCAAATCTCAAGGATAAATCAGAAGTTCTGCAATCAGAAAGTAACACAGGCAGCTTCTGAAAGAGCAAATAATTGATTTATGTGCTTTTTATGCTAATTCTTACTTTGTTTGCCAGGTTTTATGAAGTTACTTACCTGAGCAAGTACACATTAGTATCAGTGGAATGATTGCATAAAATGAAACCAAATGTCCTCTGAATCCAATACCTTATAAGACCTGAGATGGGTACCAGAGGCACATAGCTGTCAGGTGTAGATCTAACTAGAATATATATGATTTTAAAAAGTGTATAAGGGCGTTTCATTTCTACAGATTATTTTTAATCATGAAATTATACCATCTATTGTGGCTATTTCAAGATAGATTAACTAGTGTCATACTAGTTTGTTATGGTTTAAACCCAAATGTCAACTAAGCACCACACAGCCACTCAGTCATTACACTTTCCCTGACTGGGATAAGGGAGAGAATTGGGCGGGTAAAAGTGGGAAAACTCATGGTTTGAGATAAAGAAAATTTAATTGGTAAAGCAAAAGCCATGCAAAGAAACCAGGCAAAACAAGGAATTCATTTACTACTTCCCATATGCTGAGCATGTGGTGTGGAATATGCCTTTGGTCAGTTGGGGTCAGCTGTTCTGGCTGTGTCCACTCCCAGCTTCCTGTGCACCCCCAGCCTCCTTGCTGGTGCGTTGGTGTGTGGAGCCAAAAAGGCCTTGTCTCAGTGTAAGCACTGCTCAGCAATAACTAAGACATCTCTGTGTTATCAACACTGTTTCCAGCACAAATCCGAAACATGGCCCTATACTAGCTACTATAAAGAAAATTAACTCTATTCCAGCCAAAACCAGCACAAGATTTCTACATGTGGAATTGACTTTGACTGTTGGTTTAACTGAGAGTAGAACATGACCTATATATATCTGTAAATCAACAAACAGACAAACACCCCTTTAGTACAACATCTGCTCAGCACAAATAAACAGAAAATCTATGTGGAAACCAAATTATTACCTAAAAAGAAATCACTAGATTATGTCAATGGATAACAATAAAAACAACGTGATTTACTGTAGCAGGCTAATTCTACATTGTCAGCTCTATGTTTTCTAGATGCCATCAGCCTCAGCTTTTCTCTTCTTCCCTACTGCCCCCCAGGTTATTCCCAACAGATTTCTGTGCTAGCAGTGCTGAAGCTAGGAAGGAACAAGATTTTATTTGCATACAAAGAATCACAGCTATGCTTGTTTTGACATTCCTCATTATAAACAGTCAATAAATTAAGTTCATAATTCAGGCTTTAATGACACAAGGATTTGTCTTCCTTTTGCTGCTGTATACAAAATTTGCTTAGCAGCTTTTTGTCTCTTGCAAAAAGAGCTAAAGTTTGGGAGTACAGATGCTTGTACATCTTGGTTTTCTTGCTTCTACACGTGACTTGTTCTAGGAGAAGGAACCCAAGTTGTAGCCTGCTAAGCTTTGACCTTTAATCTCTTCTTATTTTTGATCTCCCTATCCTTTTTCTGTAGGAAAAGGCCATTGTTTTAACAGACTGAAGGATGGACAGTTTGACTTTTAACTTTCTGTGACCACTCTGTGAAAAAATCCCAAGTCAGAGACCACTTTAAAAAAAGAAAACCCAGTTATGCCTGTAGTTCTTGTAGACTAATGTGCATTCCTCTGTACCCACTGGAGAAAGCTGGGATAGTGTTAGTACCAAAACACAGCAGTTGATATTTTCAAGGGTTTATCAATGTTCAAAGAAGATAATTAAAATTCTTGAAAATCATTCATTACTAGAATATGGTTTCCTAAGGAAACTTCAAGCTGCAGAAATATGCTGACAAAGATTGTTTCTCATTGCTTATTGAAATCCTGGATTTTGTTAGGTTACCATTCCCTTAAAGTACATAGAGTGAATTTCTAAGATAACACAATACATTCACCTTTTGATGCACCTGCATCTTTACCTTAACTTCAGTCAAACAGCAAAAACAGTCAAAACAGCAGGTTGGAAAAGCAAACTTGTTCATCACAGGAACCTACCTAAGGCTTTTTGTGCAGTGTAACAAAATGTTCCAGTTTTAGTCAGCATTATCTTGCAGTTAGTTCATGAAAAAATATAAATGTTCTCAGTCAATTCAAGTATTTAAATCAATTACAGTGATTACTAACACATTGTGGTAAATGTGCCTTTATGAAATGTGATTTATATTATCTATAATGAATAAGCAAGATGATGACCCCCCTGCCTCCATCCTCTTCTGCCCAAAGGAGAAGGAAAAAACCAAGCAAAACAGTCCCATGTATGACAAACCAATTCTTTCCATTATATTTATCCTATTATGAAGTGTTTTGATGCAAACAACTTATAATTCAATTGGATTGTTTGCACTGTGATCCACTATATGAAAGAAACAATAATATGAAAACACTTTAGAAGTTTAATTAAGATGGGGTATAAGGTAGTATTTTCTCAGTTTCCTCTTAAGATGTGTGGGAAACAGAACAAATAGAAGACCTGGAAAAAAATGATGGTCAGTTGTTTTTGTAGCCATAATGAAACATTTAATATTCAAAGCTTACCTAAGAATAAATTGTGCTTGTATTGCTTTTCAAATGATAGCATTAACTTTGCATATAGATTAAAATATGTATGCTATGATAGTATTGATCTAAGGGGCAAATCAATATATTTCAAATTAATATTCTATGACTGAATCATACAACCATATTTCTCCTTCAGATTGCAGTGAATATAGATACCAGTTGAAATATAACAGTAAGTTATCTTTATAACCTTTCATTCACCCAGGGAAATATTTCAGGCCGGAACTGGATCTAATGTTATTTTGGAGGAGGGAAATTTAATACAATCTTTTTAATGTGTCCTACAGTTAGACCATACTGGAAGAAGTGAGAATCCATCACAACAGTGTATTAAGGAAGGATAGCACAATCAATGTAGAGGTTTTTACTAAAGAACCTAGAAGAAGAAAAGTTTCTTTAATCTACCCAGTGAAGAAATCTCTCAAAAAAAATCAAATTGATAAATGTCCAGAGCTGAAAAGAGCAAACTCACAAATGAATTTGACATAATAGAATCGTGTAAACTAGATAATATGGGGGAAAAAATCCACATATTTCTTGAAATATAACAGGATATGCTTAAAGATTTACAGTTGGTATATTAGGAGGGTTATGTGTGTTAGAAGGGGAGTAGTTAGTAGATCGAAAGAGGTTCTCCTTCCCCTCTACTCTGCCCTGGTGACACCCCATCTGGAGTATTGTGTCCAGTTCTGGGCCTCTCAGTTCAAGAAGGACAGGGAACTGCTGGAGAGAGTCCAGCACAGGGCAACAAAGATGACTAAGGAAGTGGAGCATCTCCCTTATGAAGAAAGGCTGAGGGAGCTGAGTCTCTTTAGTTTGGAGAAGAGGACACTAAGGGGGGACCTTATTAATGTCTATAAGTATATAAAAGGTGAGTGCCATGAGGATGGAGCCAGGCTCTTCTCCGTGGCAAACAATGATAGGACAAGGGGTAATGGAATCAAGCTGGAACACAAGAGGTTCCATTTAAATTTGAGAAGAAACTTCTTCTCAGCGAGGGTGACGGAGCACTGGAACAGGCTGCCTCCTAATATACCAACTGTAAATCTTTAAGCATATCCTGTTATCTTTCAAGAAATATGTGGATTTTTCCCCCCATATTATCTAGTCTACACGATTCTATTATGTCAAATTCATTTGTGAGTTTGTTCTTTTCAGCTCTGGACATTTATCAATTTGATTTTTTTTGAGAGATTTCTTCTCAGTGAGGGTGCCAGAGCACTGGAACAGGCTGCCCAGGGGGGTTGTGGAGTCTCCTTCCCTGGAGACATTCAAAACCCGCCTGGACATGTTCCTGTGTGACCTCATCTAGGCATTCCTGCTCCAGCAGGGGGATTGGACTAGATGATCTTCTGAGGTCCCTTCCAATCCCAAACATACTGTGATACTGTGATGTGTAATTCTCTTGAGAAACAACGTATTGCTCTTGTTTTATTTTAATGTGTAATATGTTAGAGCTTCTTGGTACTTCTGTGATTTCTGACAACCATCTTTGCCGTTTACAGAGGACAAATATGAAAGACATAAGCCCTTTGGAACACAAACTATGTGTGTATTTGATTCTCTAACATAATTTGTGGAATGTAAACCTATTTTCTGCTATAGTTGGAATTTAAAAAATAATTAATAAATCCTGTAGGAATGGATAGTAATTGATTTAACATTTTCTTCTTTGAAAATAAACTACATTTATAAAAGAATCAGAGTAAATCTGAGTTAAAAAGTCTCTCAAAATTGTTTTCATTGTTTAAATTATCCTTTCTTAGCAAGCATTGTATTTCAAAAGTTTATCATCAATATATTGTTCCAAAGTGTCATGGCATTGAAATGAATCAGGTGAATGGAGAGCGATTTTCTCAGACAAGTCTTAGTTATGTGATGCTGGATTCAGATGTCGTTGCAAGACAGTTTTATATGTAAGCATCCCACTTTTTTTGACTTAATATCTTTGATCAGCAGCACCCTGCTGTCATACTGCTATAAAAGTTACACCAACAGATAGAATTCTTCTTGAAATGAGGAAGAATCTGAAAATCCACATGCATAACTTGAAACAGCTAATGATGGTTATGCATTCATTGCCCAAGACTTTTGAAGTAAAGAGCAGAGAATAGTTAGGCTAGATATGATGTGTGAATGGAAATCACCAATAAAGGTGTCTTTTATTTCTCTCTTTGAGCTACCAGAGTCTTAAGGAGGGTGTAATACTCTGCTCTGTAGGGGAGGGAACGTACTCACATATGTAAGTGCTGGACTCTTAGATGTGCAGAAAAAGGAGCTAAATTTTCAGTTAAATACTCATCTTAGGAGTGACTTGTAATCTTAAAATAGAGGATTTGTTATGCCAGAGGTGTAACAGAAACAGTACAAAACATTCCCAACGAAGACTGATGAAAATAACTCAAATAAGGAAACCAATGTTATTCTTAAAGCTTCTATTGTTATTCTTAAAGCTTCATGGATCAGCTTTAGCACAGTCATTGCTGGACTTCCAATGCTCAGATTTTTACTCCAAAACAGATGGTGCTCATACTCCTTCTCAATAAGAATAAAACCCAGCTGCCAGCCTGGAACAAAAAGATAAGAATTTTCCACTTTTCTCGGCATTTTGACAAAACACTGACATAGTTTTGTGCTGACCATTTGGCATTTCTGATAGGCAGCTTAAGGAAGCTCTGTCTCAGACTTTTGAGCAGTGCTAGGACATACCAATAGCTAAAGCATACTTAAAAACAGCTTACAGACATTCAAAGACTTTAAGTGATTTGCTTCTTTTAATACTGAGAGAAGAATGCAGTTTAATTTCTATGCCTTCTGATGAAGAAGAACTCAGAGTCTCTGCTCCATTAGCCTCCTATGATCGTCAAGCTGTTGCAGTTTATTTGTGCTATAATTGCATCCGAGGGCAGTAATCAGACTGCACTCCTGTTGTGTCGAGAACAATGTCAATAGGTAGGAAGAAATGTCCTGGGAAAAATTAGTTTAGTCTAATCTAGTTACAATGCAGCCTCTGTACTATAGCTTAAACAGTAGGTGCAGTGTGGGTGTAGTTTTCTGGCTGTACTGTCCAAACTCCTCACGTGAATACTGTAGACTGCAGCCACCCAGTTAAGTCCTGTATGCTAAACTGAAGCACCTAAACTCAGCAGGGTCTTTCTCTGGAGGACTGGAGTCACTTTTCTCCCGGAGCACTTAAGACATCTGTTTTAGTAAAGCCTCATTTAGATCTTAAGAGCTAAAACTGGTGATCTGCTTAAATCAGATGAACTAACTCCCAGTGCATGTTTTTGATGTATCTTATTTAAAAGTGATGCATTCATGTGTCTTAATGAACCACAGTTTATTTCATCTTTACATTGAAATAAAATTCTTCATCCACATGGGGTTAACACATGATACCTGGTGCACTGTGAATCCACATTGCTGTGGCTAAGTACTTACTACTGCCCAAGAAAGCAAATCCTTATGGTAACAAAGAACAGGAATGAAGGACATGAATAAATAATTAGGATTACTGTCTGCGTGAGGAGGATAGCACAACCTAGGAGAGTAAGATTCAGTATGAAATTAATGTATCCAACTCCACATCTAGGTGTTTACAAGCATATTAGAGGGCTGAACCTGGAGATCCACCCAATACAAGAGTGCTTCTGCTAGCTCCATAGCAGATGACTGACCAGCTGAATTCCTCCCTAGGCCAACCAGATCCCCACTGACTGTCAGAGTAACTTAGGCACACAAGATGTGATCATTTCAGTTCAGATGCCACAGTCCTGAATTGAATCCCGGCTGAAGAATCAACACATTACTGATAAAATTGTTTAAGTGAGATCTGTGAAACAGGATCATGGAGGTCCCAGGATTTTTCATATGCACACCTGTGTGTGTGATTGTTATTCAGGTTAAAAAAAAAAAAATCAAAATCTGTACAGTATCTGTCTGTATTTGAACTTTTTTTTCCTGCTTCTACTTTGCACTGCTAGAAGAGAACAGATTGACTTTATCTTTGCTGCCAGAACCACACCTGCCTTGTATTCCTGTTTTCTTCCTAGGAACGTATTTGTGTAATCATTAGAGATGCACAAAAATTGAGAAACTGATAATTCTCCTTCCCATCTTGAGTGAACCACAAAGCAGTAACTTGTCTGCTATTCGAAGCATTGAACGAACAGGAGAGGCTGCCCAGTCTCTAGCAGTGCTGAAGACATGGGTCTTTTTATATAATTTCCATGTATTTGTAACATTAATTTAAAATGCTTTGATGCTTTGTGAATATGAGAAAATTGTTCCCAGTGGCAACAGTCTTTTTTTTTTTTTTTTTCCCCTCCCTCCCATTGATCTGAAAAGCAGTCATTACATGACCAGCAATACAAGGGATGCTAAGGGTTGTCCCAACCTTTGCCCTGGAGTGCTCAGAGAGAAACCTAGAATTATGGCCAAAGTCAGTGCCCCAACCACATAATGTGATGGTTATCCACATACTTGCTTATTTGAACTGAAGCATCTAGCAGGAGTAATAGCCTGCTTCCAGTTCTAGTTTCCAAAGACTTGTTGTCATCAGACATTCAGATATTCTTCAACCAGTAAGTTTTGTTGTTGGGGAAGGAAAAAGGACAAAAAAGTATTCTCACTATAAAGAGAAAATTGTTCAAATGTGTGATATTAAAGGAATTTTAAGTTTCAAAATGTCACTTCTCTGTAGCCACATTTTTATCTAGTCTTATCTTTTAATTCTGTTTCAAATGTTAAAATAAGTCACTGTCTTCACACATCTTGTCTAAGTACTTCTGTACTGTTATGTTGTTCAGTATCTGAAACATTCTGCGTGATGGTATTTGGAACTAGGCGTTAATCACTGGACTGATTTCTTATTTACTGCTTTACTGACAGCTTTTCCAGTGTTATGACACACTGAACAAATTTCAAATACATACATGTTTGTAGAGAAAGCCCATAGCACAGTGGAGGTAGCACAATCCAAGAAGGACTTGAGAAAGGGAACAGGATTTCCTAACAATAGCAATTCCAAAAGCTGGATATTTACTATTTCCATTTTAATTGATTTCTTACCTTTGATTAAGTACCAGGGACTCAGCCAGAGTTTTGTTTGCACTTTTCTAGAGACCTCAGTCATCCTGACAAAGACACTTGTCTTCTAGATTACCTTTAGGTCTCTTACATCACTTGATGCTGTTCCTGTCTAATATTCACACTCCTAACACATACTAATTTGATAACTGGAGTTTATAACCAGGATGAAGAATCCCCATATAGCCATATACTTAGGACCCAATGATGGGTTTCACAGAGTAAGCACAACTAAATTGAGTTTATTGCCTTCTAATTCAGGCAATATAGAATTCACCTGTTTCTAATAGCCTGGCCTGGGAATATCAAACAGGCGTATTTCCCAACCATTTTAACTACCTCTATCAGGAACTTACCCTAAAATTGAATGATAAAACAGCACCTATTTTATTTAGCTGACAGCATATTTCTTTTTTATTTCTATATAACTTTTTCCAAATCTCCTGCTTTGCAAGCATCTTTTCCCTTACCAGTGTCATCCCATATTTACCATCCATTTCCAATGGCATCTGCATTCACTATCTTTATTATTTTCCTCATATTTTGTGCTTTTTGATCTCTGCTTTATTTGATTTCCTGCACCACTCTTCTCTTAAAAATCCCTTTTTATTTGCTTCAGTAATCACTGCCTCTCACACATACCCTTTTAGGTTTCCAAATTACCTTCGGCTCATGCCTTTCCCAAGGACCTTCCTCTCCTCCATACACTCCCTTAATTTATGTGATCTACACTGAAACAATGCTCAGACTAACATCCAGGAGATTTCATCCTCCAGCAATGTGATAGGTGAGGGACTTTCTTCTCTGAAGCAAAAATCACATAAGCTCTCCTCCTAAGAGACCGTTTAAGTAGTGAGCAATATCAGCAGAAATGAATTTACAGTACATTTTCTACTTTGACAAACACCCACCTGTGTCAGATACTTATCTTTGGAGAGAATGAATCATCCCCTAGAGAGTGTCTTTGCTCTTTGCAGTCTGTAGGTGGGAAACCAGAATATTTGCTTAGCATAGAAGAAGAGGAAAAAAACAGCAGGCAAACCCCAAACAACACCAGAAGTTAGAAGCTTCTTGCCCAAAGTGCAGCTCATCACTCCTGACTTTGTTCTTAGGGAGAACAGGCAACTCCACAGATACAGTTTGTCTCATTTATCATAACCACTATCTGAGTGTGAAAGGAGTTGGCTTCTGAAGGAGCATTGTATTTGGCTACAGAGGGAGGGTAAGGTGCTTAGCTTAGGTCTATAAGACTAACTTTTAAACTCCTGGGTTAGTCAGGATATTAAAGTTGAAGCAGGTATGTCACCACACTGTATGTGTACGGGTGAAAATATGAGTAGCAATTCTGCATTATATTGCACATGCAAAGTGCTAGTAAATTTGAGTACTGCAAGTTCCCCTGAAGATTTGAGTGACAGCACAGTGTCTTCATTCTGGGGCTAGTATCTGGCCAGCCTTCATCACAGGCAGCTCCAGTGTCAGGATAATCTCCTTGGAGCTCTCAACTAGTTTCCTACTGCTTGCATTTCTTATGTTCAAGATTCAGGAGCTATCAAAATTCAGACAATGATGGCATACAACCAATTCATTAATGAATTTTATTCCTTTTTCCAAATACATGATGTTAAGGGTAAGAATTATTTATGACCAACATGCATCCAAATCAGTAAGGCTGTTTCTCTCATGAGTGACTGAAGTGACAAAGATGCACTTTGAAATATGTTTGAAATGTTGTATGTTATAACTGAAAATTTTCACCATGCTCAGAGTAAGAGGTTAATTGCAGACAGGCCAGTGAATAATGGAATAGCATCACCATTTCCAAACATAGCGCACAACATGAACTTCTGACTACCTTTCACTGGCAGCTGTAATACCATAAATGAGTGTGACAACTGAATCACTAATATGCTATTTCACTCAGTATCCTGCACAAGGTCTTTCTTTTACAGCTTATGATAGTACTCTACTCTCTATAAGAGAATATGTAGTCTTCACCCAAAGGAAGCACTATAATGTAATGCCAATAAACAGAAATCAGGATTAGAATATCAGAAAGCAGACTTCTGTTTTCTTTGAACATGAAGATATGTTTGGACTCGGGGCAACAAACTGCCCATGTAAATGCCATCACTGTCTGAAAAGTGATGACTTACTCTGCTACGGAGGGTACAGAAGAGGCTGAAAAGAAGCTCCAGCTTCAAGCACCAAACCCACTTGTGATGTTAATGATTGACTTTTATACATCTTAGCCTTATTTCTGAATGATGCACTACCTTTTAATTGGATAGTAGTTTATAGACAGACTTCTTCCACTGTTTTCATTAGAGAGAGTCTCCTCAGACATGGTAGTCTGTGCTTATAATTTACTGTCACAGACAGCTAAATCCCAAGAATTTTCTATTTTTATTGAGGAACAAAGGAACAGAATGGTTGGTTACAGTTCATTTATCATTTGTGTAATGTGAATGTTTACATCATCCTAGCAATAGCATGAACAACCAAACTGTGCCTGATTGAAAAGTCAGTTCCAGGTGTTTTTCAAATCAAATATATTATGAAGAAAACTAGAAGTGAAAAAAGAGAATTGTTCCTATGTCTAACATGCACTTGAATGACTAACAGCCCTCTAGCAGAAAATCTGTTATCAGAGACAGCTTTCACTATCTGCTTAAACATGACCTTGATTAAAGGAGCACAGAATTATTTGTATCATGTGAGGTGTCAAAACATCAGGTGGATATCTAGTAAGTGTTTAATGTTGCTGAAATTTTGGCAAAAACAACCTCTTTGAATCTGTTAAAAGAAAAAGACAGTGAGACAAATCCTAACAGCAAAAAGGGAAAAATATTTCTCTTTTATTCAAGTATATAAATGGCTTGGCTTTTGCACATGACCCATAATAAAAACAACACAGCTTTTTGATGAATATCTATTGGTATTGCAATAGCATTGAGCTTCCTTAACAATTATTGTGGCCTTTCAAAAACAAAAATGCTTAGTAATAATATAGTCATTGTCATATAGAGGGATAAAAGCCCCCAGAAGGGATTAAAGGGGTATATTCTCTTATTCTGCATAGGAGAAGTGAGACAAGGAGGAATTAAGTTACTCAAGAAAGTCAGTAAGTGTCGCAAATACAAGCCATGAATGGAAGCTCCATCTCTTCCTACCTGACCCAGAACCTGGCTCCAGGAGAGCAAATGTTCCCCTGAAGGCATTCAAAACACTTAATCACATTTCCCTGGCTGTTTAAGGAAGCAGCATCCAACTGAAGGAATAATGCCTTACGAGAAAACCAAAAATACATCTCTAAGGTAGGCGTCTCAGCAGACTAAATATACTCCACGATATCTTAATGAAAAGATTGATCAAATGCCCCGTTGCTGGATGTGGGCAGGAGGGATGTGATTGTTGATAGGAAGATGCTCCAGGCCATCCTGTGAAGGCAAACTGCATCCTTTCTCATGGCAGGCTATCCTGCAGTACACAGATCCTTCCTTTACTTCCTGATAGGCATGAACACACAGACCACTCAGCAGAGACCTGTGCCTATGTCCCATGATCCTGGGGATGCCTGTCACTGAGTAAGGGCTTGTTGGACTCAGCTGGTAGCTGCCCTGGGCACCTTCCCTCATATTCTGCAGAATAAACTATTCTGTGGTATGGTTTAAAATACTTCCTGAAATACAGATACATTATGACTTTCACCCCTGCTAATCTGTTTTGTAGTATATACAAAAACATTTAAGCAAATTTCTGAAGCTTGGGCTTCCAGCAGTGGATCTACGTTGACTATCTTTTATTAAACTATAAACTTTTTGAGCTCTCTTGTCTACCAGATGTCTGAAATCAAAATTTCAGCATATATTCAGTGGCAGTTGGATTTTTGTTTTTCTTCTCTTTTGTCTTACACTTGGGAACTGCATTTCCAGTTTTCTTTCCTGTTGCACTGTCCTTCTTGTTTAATGAGTTGTCAAAATCCCTCTCGATGGTATTTAAATTCCCTCAGTGCTTCTTTCTATGGAACTATTTGGCTTCACAACCTTGCAAAAATATATTGCTGTCTGCTAATTGATTGTGATGTCTTTGGACTTCAGCATTTATTCGATATTAAATTGCAGCACTACGCTTTGCTACAAATTGGGAAAATCAAATTTATGTTGCAATAGAATAGCTCATTTGTGTTTTGTTAAGCTCAGTTACTAAGTAAAGGAATTCCCAACCTAGGAAACTGAGTCATGAATTGCAAAACACAAAGTGCAAAAAGAAAATTCACTATATGAAGAGGTTAAGCCTATGAGATTTGCTACTATTGAACAATTTTTTGTCTGCCTTACTTGTGGTCTCTAGAAATGCGTTTCATGTCACAGGGCCCTGTGCTCCTTCCTCTCTTTTTCTACTTTCAAAAAATAAGCATAACAAAATTAATTTGAAACAATCACTTTAGAGAATATATGTTAATCTGAAACGTGATCTTTGTCTAACACCATCTCTACCAAGTTTGAGAGAGTGGAAGAGGAAAAACAAGACTGCCAGAGACGAAGCATATGTAACTGGGCTCCAGACGCAGGTGTTGAGGCATTGCACATGGCGATTCGCATAGTCCCAACTTGCTTTCTGTGCTTGGTGAGATTTGTCCCCCAACATCTGCTCTCCTTGAGGCATGGAAACGACCTAACAACCTATGAGATTGTAAAGAAGGTATGTATTTACAGCACTTGACACACAGGGGAATAATTCCACCTAAGATATGTGCAAATTTCTAGTAGCTGTGAACTTGGTTAAATGCTGTAAGTGTTACACATTCATGAAAGTTTTAGGAACGCCTATACATGTTCATAACCTGTCCCCGAGAAGGCGGTTCTTATTACAATGAGTTCTGGGAAATAATTTCCATAGTCTCCAGCTCCAGCCCCTCCAGGTTGCGCCTACGCAGTGATCATGAACCGGGGTCTTCTTCGCTGTACACTTTTACCTCTGGCCTGGTGTGCTGAGTTGGCTGAGACCCAAACTGATGAGCTGGTTATAACTGGCATTATCTCCTGTCCTGTGCCCAAGTTTCTGTTATCTAGTTCACACAAGGGTGCACCAAGAATGCAGCCAAGGTTTTTTTTCTTTGCAAGGCCTGTGAAGTCATCAGTGAACTCCTGTTTGTTGCACAATAAGTTACACAAAGCTAAGCAAGGCTAGGTAATTGTGATGTGGGTTAAGGGTTAGCTCTCTAAGTGTTGGTTCCTTAGTTCTTTAAGTGTTAATTAGTTAACTCCCTGTATCACCCTCAAGCCCATAACCAGGGCTGCACCAATTCTGCTTTGTTGCACAGCCCACTGCATGGCAACAGGAAGGGTTCAGGGAGATCTCAGTAGGACATTAAGAAGTTGTTTATTTTTAATTTGTAAGGCTGTGGTATTAATTGCAAGATCAATTTCCTTTTAAAGCAGCTAAGCAGCCTACTACCTCTTATCTCAAGGAGACATCCCAGGTAAAAATAATTTATAAGTTTTACACAGTGATTTTTTTTTCTCCTCTTTGCTATAGTATCCTCCTATTTTCTGTCATCTATCTTTTTATTCAGCTAAATGGGATAGAATTATTTGCACTTAGTACCTGTACAAAGAATGAGTTCTATCTACAAAGAAAAAGCCTATAATGTTTCCTTTGAACAGCACTAGATTTTTATGATGCCAAAGTGGATACAGAAAGTTTCTCTGGTCAATTACTCACTCACCATCAGAAACCAGCACAATTGTTCTCTTTCAGAAACACATGAAGGTAACATCTTCTGGGTAATAGAAAATGGATTTCCTTGTTCTGAAAAATGACCATAATGAATTTGGAATTTTAGTAGAATGAATAGACTGTGGACAGCAATTTTATCTAACCACTGGAAGAGGTATTTTAAAAACAATAATAACCAGAGATCATTTCTATAGCAACCAACCAAACCTGTCACTTAAGGGCATATGTGCCAGGCTACCAAATGCACGGGAAAGTAAATTAGTTTTCCAGACTATGCCTTTCTTTATACGCCACTGAAAGTCCTTTTACGACCTCTTTCTAGTGAACCACCTTTACTTCAGTATTTATTTCAATATCTTTTTCTGCTATAGCATTCATCACGACACCCTGGAGGACACATAGTGTTAAGAGGTCCATCATCTCAGGAAAATCCACTGCTCTGAGCTCCCAGAGTCCATATACTGCTTGAAGAATTGCTCACAACTATTAGTGAGTGCCAAAGGCTATGCTTCCATTGGGATAAATCAGTGATATCCTTTACCTCTGCTGCCTGTTTCTTCAATTTTCCCTAAAGACTGCAATTAAAAAAATATCATTTATCTTTGCACATACGTGAGCAGCAAGACATGGATCCATATGTCAAACTAAGATCAGCAAAAGAAGTGCAAGCACATCGACTTTAGTGCTTTGATAATGACCTTCTTTAACATTTTGATTGCTCTTGACTGATGTGAGTTTAGCACCTGTAAATTCATATATGCTATTACCTCAAAAAAGAGATACAATGCTTCATATTTCTGGGAAATCCTTATAATATTTTTAATTAAAAGAGAAAAGGGAGTTTGAAATGTTATAAGTAGCACAATAAGTTAGAAATACACAGGTGACTACTTAGAAATATCTGTACTAGGATAACTTTTTAAAAGGAGTGTTCCTTTTTTAAGATTTTTGTTTTTAAAGATTGTTTACACTGACGCAATTGTCAGTCGCATTCGTATTGACAGTGTCATTTTCAAGCATGACATAGTGTAGAAATGCTGGAAAGAATATGATAAATATAATGATTCAGGAAGCATAACGTAATTTAAAAATGGAAGTTAGACATTTGAACTGATGTGAATCACTAGAGCAAACTTCTGATAAGACATTAGATGAGCTAGCTGTTGGATTTACAAGCTAAAACGCTCCATAACAAATACAATATGTAGAACCATAAACAGAATGTTTACATCAAAACTTGAATGACCGTATTCTAGAGAGGCAAGTGAAAACTGACATAAAAATAAAGTTAAGCCCTTTCATGTTAATGTATAATGTTAGTAAAATTCTCATATATGTACATACTTTGAAATTCTGAACAAAATAAAAATAAATCTGAAGGCTCAGTGGAGAAAAGGTGTTTCATGCCTTAATGTCGACATCCTGCCAAAAATAGTGCACTCTGACTTCCCGTTTTGCTAAAGGTACAGCTGGGAAAAAATACGGCTTTGGTCTAGGCAAATAAAGATGTTAAGAGGAAAAAAAAAAAAATGAAAGAGAAAAAGGGATAATGACAATAGATGGACTTATAATGTGCTCAAAAAGAGGTTTTGAAAGGCATCTCTGCTCAGTGGATAATGACAAACAAAGGGATTTGGCAGGTCTGTAAGTTTGCCAGGCTGGACAGCCTGCCAAGAGTTAGCAGGACATATTTGTTGTTGCTGTTCTCTCATTCAGTAGAAATGACTCTCCAGAATAAATAATCAGATACATTATTTTGTAGCTTCCTCTGTGTGTTTAGTATCATAAAGGACACATACAATACACTGAGGACCATGACAAATGGTGTATAAAGCAATGACCATTCTGGCCAAGCTTGTTATACTTACAACAAGGTACATGGCTATCACAAAAGGAAAGCTCTCTATCAGGCAAATCAACTGCAGCTTTTGCACATAGAAAAGTAATGGTTCAAGTGTGATATCTGGGGAAATGAACAAAAACATAACTTTGTGTTTTTTCCTAGAAACAGACTGCAGCAAGAATGCAGAGACGGGTTCAAAGCAATGGGCAGGGTAGAAAACACTGTAAACCTCAGTTAACCCTCAGAAAGCCTCAAGACTTTAACAAGCAGGTGTGAAATCCAGCAGTTCACAGGTCCCCTTTGTGCCCTGACAAAATGCACCAAAGGTGGAGGAAGTAATCAATTAGTTTTACTTACAGTGTAAGTGACGATTCTCTTCATAGCATGGCATGGGCTGACCTCCCAGCGCACCTCCCAAGGGAGAGATCTGCTTCGAGGTCTCATCTGTTTAATTGAGTGATACTAATTATTGTTTTGCCTAGGCCTATGATATAGTGCATTTAGAATTTATATACAAAGAAATGAGTCTTTTTCTTGTCATTTGAGTTATGCATGATAGCACCGTGCTGGAAATTAATTAAAAGACGTATGAGATAGATATGAAAAACAGAAAAAAGACAATTTATAAGAGCACGTCTTAGAGACATGAAACAGTATCTTATAACCATGGTGATGTAATTTACAAATATTTGTCATTCATGTGACCTACCCATTTTATTCCCAGAACAGTTGGGAAACCAGATGAATAACAGCAGTTGACACAAAGCAACTGGGCACTGTTGCTGGCGTTGAGTAGAAAGGAGTATAAATGGCAGAAATTAAAGAAGTTCAGTTGTTGATAAACCATCATTTTGATCCACTTACATATATTTGGATCATCTTCACTCATCAGATACAAAACTCAGTTTAACCTTGAACTAGAGAATAGATAAAATCAATACAGAGTACTAGAATTGTATATACTGGAAGAGACCTCTGGGGATCATCTAGTCCCAACCACACTCAAAGAAGGGACCACTTCAACATTTCCTCAAGTTGTTCAGGGCCTTGTCCAGATAGAAACTTCACAATTTCGTGGAGAAACTTGTTCCAGTGTGTAGTGTGAACTCCAGGGGTGATTTTTTTTTCCTTAGGGCTAGCTGCAACCTGTGCCAAATCAAGTTTTCATGTGAGATTTCAGGCACATTCAGGGCCCAAAAGGACAACTTAGTGGCAGTACTGAGGACGCAAATTTCACACTTAGAATTGTATCTACTGAAATACTTTGGTGGCTCTAGTCTTTAGTTAATTTTTCCATCTCCAGTTGTGCTATGATATATTTTATTCTCCTTTAAGTGAAAGGATGTTTCAATATCACTAATTCAGTGCAGTTTCTGAGAAATACCATAAGTAATAGATGATAAAAAAAAAGAATATTTTATATTCTGCAGTTTTATTAGTTGATATTAGTTGACCTTTATGTACAACTTCATTCAAGCTACTTTAAATAACCGCACTTCAGATATTATTAAATGAGAAGGAAAAAACCCTCTAAAAATTAAAATAATGCTATAAAGACTGAGAAGTGTTAAAAATGCCAAGATTAAAGCTGTGTTTAGGTATGTATTATGTATTAGATATGTATTATGATATAGCAAATGAATACAAGATCACATTTTCTTTACATGGGACCCCTTCTCACTTCAGCACCAGACATTATTTGTATTTGCTTCACATAAAAACTGTTGGTATTTTAGAGTGTGTTTTCTGCCTAGTAAGTGTCTCTGTCTGCCACATATTCCATATAGTATTCACAACTTTCTCTGAGGCCAACTTATTATTGTCTTCATTGGCTTTTCTGTGGTGCTTGTTTCAGTGTCTGGGGGCTTCACAAACTGTAGTCAGTCTTCTCAATAATCTATACATGAGCACAACCTGGCAGAAAGTCCAGAAACAAGGCACAAAAACTTTTCCAAATAATCATATATCCTCTAGCTGTGAGCATTATTGCAATAAGTTTGGCTCATTGTAACATAATTTTTTAGAGACCTCTTTAAACAAAATCTCCTTTGTTCAAAGTAAGTCATCTGGGTCCAATGTGTTTCAGCTCTTCCAGGGAGTTCCCAGCATTTCCACAAATGATGTGTTTTAACCAAAGACAAGACAAGGAATAAGACAACTAGATGATGTTATTTACTCCTGATCCTCTGGGAAACTGGGTTTACAGGCATGGACAGTAAATACTCCGTAACAGAACTAAATGCTTTAACGATGACACTACCCTCCCATTCTCTCTGTTTATTCATTGTATCTTCCATACCCTGTAAGACATGAGGTAGTGGTTTTACATCTTGGCTATTTCCTTCTCTTGTTTCCTACTCCCAAAGACTTAGTAAGTGCAGTGAAAGGCAGACATCCTGAGACCAAATGTCCTAATCATTTAACCTCTGTTTAGTAGCTATTTTTCCGATACCCGTTTCCTCTCCCTCTCCATTCCTTCTGGTCTTTGCATGTTTTTGCATACAAGTACAAAGTCATAAGTCACAGGTTACTAAAACAGGGACTGAAACAACTGGTGGTGCTTACATTCACTCCCCAGGCAATTGCTGCTGGGTACCGCCAAAAAAGCAGACCAGTGAATGGGATGAATATTGGCCCTGACACAACCTATACCTGTTAGGTTACTATAAATTGTGATCATGCTTTGTGTCAGTTTTCTGTCATGTCTAAAACATTGAAAGAGAAAAGAGAAAGAAAAATCCTGAATCTTCTCCAAACACGGAAATGGCGTGTGCAGTCACATTTCTGAATTTAGCAATTCCTTAGCCCATCTCACAAGCACTGGCAGTGAAAAGCTGCAGAATGCATGAAGACTTCCTGACTTTCAAATGTTCAATCTCAGTGAGCCCTTAGACATCCTTATATCTTCACTAAGGGATATTTTTTTTCAGGAAGTAACTACGGAAAAAACTACTCTTCAGCCCTTGGAAAGCTAGAAAACTCTAAAGTCCCTGTGTGGAAAGTCTAGATGCTACTTGTGTGCTTTCTGTTCATGAACACACCAAAACATAGTTGCCCATTTTTTTCTGCCAAGGTCTATTTTCCTTCCACTAATGGACAAGGGAACTTAAATCAGTGCTGTCAGTGAGACAAGCACATTAATTTTGTGCCATCTGCTCCAAAATGTCTGTTCCATCCACCATCCTAAATGATCTTGTTGTATTCTGAAGTATTTCTCCTCTTAGAGCTTTGTGCTGTGTAATCGTGTAGCAAATATTGAGCAGGGTATTTGTATCTATGCCTCAGGCAAAATTACTGGGGTACTGACATTACTTAACCTGGACTCCTGAATAGGGCAGTGTCTCACTGTCAGTACTGCAGTATTAGCACTTTAATTGGATTAATGAGCTCCAGATTTATTTACAATCTTCAGAGTGTTGTTTTCAATTGTGTATAGACAGCATCAGTAATGTTCAATCCACTCTTGCAAGACAATTCTCACAATCCCATAGACTAGAAAACCATGGAGATTTTGCAAACCTGGATGTCACATAAATCAAACAAATACTGCAGTGAGCAGAGGCCATGGCTGCACATATGACTTATTTGCAAAGCGAAAAACTGGTGCTTCAACACTTCTGAAACTTCTTTTCAAGGAAGAATGTTTATGATAAGGAAAGAATGAAGCCTCTGTAAAATTGATAACCCCTGAAAGTACAAGGTACGGTCCCACTAGTGACTGAAAAAAAGGAACATACAATGCAGACTTTAAGACACAAGTAAGTATAATGTTATATATTCCCAGTGGTCTATTTTGTTTAGAGCTAGGATACTGAATCTAGCATAGTCCAGATATTTCAAGCACCATTATACTCAAGACATAAGGAGGTAATAGAAAAATATGAATATAATGCATGGAAACTGTAAGTCTTTGTTTGACTCCTCTTCACAGATGAAAATCAATATTCCTTGCCCTATTTCTACCCCTGTGCATTGTTTGCCTCAGGATGGCTCATACTGCAGTGGCAGTGCCTGGCTGTTACTACTGAAGTTGTCAGGAATTTGCAAGGTAGGTGATGGGTCTCATGGTAAAACCTACACAGAGAGCTAGAGTCTATGGATCAACCAGAAACATCTAGGGATGGTCTATGTAAGTAGATATCTCTGTTATTTTGTCTTTATTCTTACTATCCTGAATTGAAAATATTGCAAAAAGCCCCAATAAGAACATATAGCTTTAAAATCTGTGAACAAATCAGCAAATTATTATAATTATAGTACATAGTAATATGTCTCAACTAAAGGCTAACAAAAGATTTTCCATTACGTTCCAGCATAGCAATAGAGAAATTCCTTGGGGTGTTATCAGAGAAGAAGTTCATTTTATCATTCCAATGAATAAGGACTTCTCATTTAAAAAAAAAATATTATTTCTTCTACACTGACAGTAAATATACATATGAAATCATTACCATTATTACAGTACACTTATTGGAAACTGACTAATTAAGAGATATCAGGTCTTTCGTGAGAATTACCTCAATATGGAAAAATAGTGTTAGCAGAAAAAAAACTTGAAGCACATTTTGCAGTGTTCGAACAGCACAGTTAACAATCTGATTATTAAACTTTTATTCAGAAGAATGAAGAATTCACTGTGTATTTTTTTGTTATTAATTTTCTCTTTGACTGACAATATGGAATTTGGCTCATGCATTAAAAACCAGACTCCAATTATGTCAAGTTTACAAATGGCGGGTGAAAATATAAGGGGCAAAAATATGAATGTAACACAAATTTCTGAACAAGGATTATGTTACAAAATTATAAAATAAAAACTACAATTGAAAAATATGTTTTAATTATCCACAGATATAGAGCAGTAACAATATGATACCCAATATTATTTCACAGCTTTTTCATGCTGTCAGATTTCTTCTTTCTTCCCCACACATTGTACTAACAGGAATACAAATAATTTTAGACTTGGTCTTGAGATATCATACATTTTTTTTCAATTTATTTTATATTTAAGCTTAACTCTGAATTTCCTAGGTTTAGAATATGTGCTCAGGGGACAATGGTGTTGTGACTTTGTAGTTATCTGCCCTAAATTAGATTGAAGGTGTACTCAGGAAAGAATCTACTTTTAAACTATGCATATGTGAGCTATGTAAAACACAAGCTAATCAAGAAAAATCATTATTTCTTTGACAAACAGTGAACAATAAATGAAAAGGCACCATTCTTCTGGCATTTTTCTTATTCTTTGAAGCTGTCAACTCTCAAATCTAATTTTGTTTGTCAATTTTCTCCCACTGGCTGCTTCTTACTTTTTTCAACTCTGTGGATGAAAGTTCTGGCTTCTGCTTGAAACAATGATCAGCATAAGAAAGAAAGATCATCATGCTCAGGAAAACAGACCTTACTGCCTGGTGTATACACCAGATTTTCCTTACCACCTGTACTTCGCAACATTTTCCTGCGTATGTACCTCAAGCCTTATTCTTTATAAACACACACACAGATAATCCACCCATCCCAGTCTCAGGCCTTCTCCCATTCCCTGTGAATAGGCCCCTCAAGATCCTTGTTTGGGTGTATGGGGTTGACACTTACATCAGGCCCCTGGTGAAAATGAGTTTGACATACCTGGCTTACATGATACGAGACTCTGGACCTTTATATCCTTGACCTTTTAATAAGTGAGAATAATTAGACTTTTCATAAGGGAAATGTTTATAAAAGAAAACCAAAGGCTGAAATAGTTTTCATTTGTGATTTCAGTTAGAAGTGTTTGCTAAATTCAGGCTAGATTTGAAACTGTTGCAAAATTATGGAAGGAGAACAAAGTATTCCCTGGTACGTACCACAACATGCAGCTCCACCTTCTCTTCAGCGTCCTAAGACAAGTGCGAGTTCATTGCTGGGGTTTGTCAATGCCCATGATACAGAATGACAAGCTTTAGCAGTTTCAAAATTCGCTGTCTTGCAGAAAGTGAACTGGAGAGCAGACAGATAGAGGCAGTGACCACAGACCCAGCCTGGGGGAACAACTCCCAGGATGGGACAGCTGGGGACAACTGATTGCACCCCAGCTGCTGGGTCTTCAGTGAGGCACATTGTTACTCTGTCATCAGCCCTGCATGCCATTTTGGGATTAGTGTCAAATAGCCTACACATAGCCCTTTTCTACTTTACACACCTATTTTCCCTGTATTACATCACTCAGATGTGAAGGGCTATCTGCACCTTCGAACTCATAGTTTGCCAGATAGAGCTGCTGGGGGACATGTGTGGATTAAAATCTAGAAAACTCTTCTAAAAGTGTGATATATTCTCATGTTGGACTTGCAATGCTGAGTCTGCCTCCTGGAAAAAAGTTATATTGGAAGAAAAAAAATGTCAGAGGCACATTTTGTGGGAGTAAAGAGCCTGGCCCAAAGTCTTCAGAAGTAAAAAGAGGAAATCCATTCATACAATCAAGGGGTTTCATATGAAACAGCTGAGGATCTATACATCTAAACAGATATTATTCATTTATTTTCATCTAGAAAACAGAAATTAGAATTACGTAATTGCTTCTCCTTGTTCAAAAGGAAAATATGTATTTACTCTCATTCTAAAGTGAGAATACATTTTAAAGGTGATTTTCAGAGGTGGTCTGGAGTTTTAAAGGAAACTTAGGACAGCTCTGCTGTTCTCCAAGAGTACCTGGAAGTGCATTAAAGCATTACAAAAGTATTTTTAATGGAAAATAAAGTAGATGTTTAAATCGCATGAAATGAAATAACATTGATGCTTACAAAATCATAGAAAACTATTATCTGAGACTAACTAGCATGCAATAAAAATGTTTTTCACCACACTTTCACTTATATTGGCACTACTGATACGTTTATATACACCGTAGTTTGTCTTTATAGGAGGCCTCAATTACCCGTGCCTATTGGTTCATATATATTATTTTGCTTCCTGAAACACTGACAAGGATAACCACCTGGGAAGCTGAAAATTAATTTCAAATGCAATATGATTAGCTTACAGACATTTTAAAAATTTTGCTTCTAGTTGAGTAACTACAATTTTGAATGCAATTATTTTTCCTTGAGATCATATCTGCAGATATGAGCTACAAGAAGCCTCTTTTCAAGGTCTTGTTTTGAATACGGATGAGTGAGAATTGTTTATACAACATGTATCTGAAGGTCATTTAATTTTTTTCAGAATTAACCCATAACTCCTGGGAAATGACACTGAATTCTAAATTAACATCAAACACCCTACAGTGCTACTGAGAGAACAGCTTTGGCCATAGAGGCTGTATGGTATTATTACCTTTCAGAAACTGTTTTCTATTATTGCACAGGAACATAACGGGAAGAAATACTAGCAGAGTAGCTATAAGTATGTAAATGTATATGGGAATTACATCATTTAAAACCAAAACACTCCATCTGAATGCTTTTTTACTAACCAGATTTCAATATTGCTATACTAGTGAGTTTACTCAATTTGTTTAACTCACGTACTCTTGAAAGTTTGAGTTGATTTTCCTTTATGTATCAACATTATATTTACATTAAAAAACCCTAATGAGTGAGGCTGCAGCTTCTGTTCTTTGAGTTCTGTTTGGATTGCTAAACATGTGTACCAGTTAGGCACTACAGTACATTTTTTTACTGGATAAGACAACTTAGAGAAAATGACATTAATGTCTGTTTCAAAATTAACAACAACAAAGCAAACAGCTCTAAAGACCCTGTGGAGGTGCATCCATATGCTTGGGGTAAGAATGATCATGGAAAATATAAAACCAAAGCTATTTTGAAGAATCACTGTAGCATGCAAGAGAACAAAGATGTAAATGTAGTAGCTCGTTGAACCCGTATGTTTTCTGTTTCCTTTCACTATATATGTTCATTTCAGCTTAATATTCTTTCCTGAGGTATTCTTAATTTTAAATGGTTAACAAATTGTTTTACAAAGGCAGATGTTGAATGATATATTCTGAATTACTAGGAATCACAAGGATAGGTAAGATTGGATTTGAGCTTTCCTTTTACTTTGTGATGTGCTGGGTGGTAGCAGTGAGGACACGGATCACTGAAGAGCTTTGTTGAGTAGTTTAGAGGACTGTAACACAAAAATTAAAACTGGCATGAACAGAGACTGTATGGGGAGCTCTGATGTGGAAGCACCAGATAGAACAGGGGAAGGGCCATAAGAGTGGCAGGTATTGATGGTACCCAGAATAGCAAGTCATGGACATCCCAGCCCAGCTATGTGCAGTTTCTCAGAGCAACTAGAGATCCACTTAAGACTCAAACCAGTGAGATTTCTCATCTGGGTAGGAAGATAAAGGACAGGCAGGAATCCTTAGCTGCCCAGGGGAGGTAAGAAAAGACAGTGAGGAAATGCTACAGACTCACAGAAGTGGGATGGGACAGACAGGAAAAAAACATCAGCAGCTCCTAAGGACACTTCCAAGCTCAGCCACCCTTGCCAGCCCTGGTAGGGCCCAGGCAGCATGGTGAGGACCCATCACTCCCAGAAGACACTTGGAGACACCTGTCCTGGTGCTTATGAGAAGCAGGGCAGGAAAATGTGAGTGAAGTCAGATTTCTTTTTTAATAAAATGGCATTTTCCTCCTATAAGGGTGTGCATGGAGATGTAGCAACAGAGTAGCAGCATTATTTCCTACAGCATAGAAAAGGCGATCCTCCAGGTCCCCAGAGCAGTAAGATGAGTGCGAGCTCTGCATAGCCCAGTTAATAGTTTTATGGACTTAGCTGGGAGAACAGCTGATGAAGAGTGGTCTCCATAACTTCCAGGAGCTGAAGTGCCTAAAGCACTGCTGCACTGCAGAAAGTCTGAAGAACTGCCTGAAGCCTTGCCATACTTTGCCTTGCTCTTGCTTCACATTCAATAATCTGTGCAAACTGATTAACTTGATTTTGGGTGCTAAAGAAATACCTACCTCTGTTTAGTTCATTTATGTGTCAGGTACAATTATAGTATTCAGCCTGCTTCATCAGGAAGGACTTTTCTTCTATTATTTGCCTATGGAGTGCTACACAGATATTTGTATCAGTAAGTAGAAACACCATTTACTTGGGGCTGGTTTGAGACTTAAGCCAAACAGGGAGGTACCTAGTCCAGTAGCTGCAGAAGACCCCCAAGAAAGATTTTTTGCCAGGTAGTCTTGGACCTACCACACTGTCCTAAGGCTGCTGTGCTTAAAAATGGTTTATCTTTCCAAGCTACTGATGTTGCTTGTCACAACTTTGGGAGTGTGAGGTGACACCTCGGCATTGCAGCCTTTCCCCTGCCACCACCCATGGCACCTCCTCACCTCACCTCCTATCACCGCTCCCTGCCTCACCTGTCTGCTAGGGCAGCATGGACACTTATGCAGTACCCCTACAAGGCAATTTAAGAGCAAACTGGTTGTTAATGAGCTTGACTGCACTGTGTGAAGGCCTCATTTCTTTTAAATCAAAACATTCCTTCAGGGGGTTGCATTTAACATGATAAGGAGTTCAGTTACTCTGCAGTTAATAAATGTATACTACCACTCACTGTTGTACTGAAGAAATATACTTTGGTTGTTTTACATTTCAAGGCACACAGCTTGCTTAAGTTCACCGGCACTTATTCTCCCAAGCCTGTTCTATATTCATTATGTACTTACATGTCGTCTACTTCTCTGCATTATAGGGATACTTGCCATAAAATATATTTCCTTATGTTTCAGTATCTTCAAAACACCTCAGGTATTTTCACACATTTTATTTTCTTCCTAGTGAAGTTTATTAAAATATCCACTGCTACAGGCTGTAGTAGGTGGAATGAAGCCATAACTCATACTTAACTACCTTTTTCCAGTCGTGCAACTGATAGCTGAATATATTTAAAGTCTTTTTGACTTTGACTTTTTGGACATCGTGTTTCCCTTACTAACTGGAGTAATTTCTTTAATGGCCATCAGTGTTCTTATGGGACAAGTGATTAAGGATCACTTTTAGCCTCTCACAATCATGTAATTATTGATGCCTGTTAGGTAGCAGCAACTGTGCTTCTGAAATACACAATACTTTTCTATTAAATTCTCCAATACTTTATCTTAATTACTCCAATTTTGCCTGTTCTATTTTCCTATTACTTACTAATGTAGCAAAGCGAGTCCTAAGGTACTTGGCAACTACCATGAGGACTTCCATACAGGATTAATTAATCTGCAACTCTGGACATCACCTCCAAGCTACACTTCTTGCCTCTTCTGCAGTGCAAGAGTTGTGAACCAAACTCCACACATGTGCCTCACAGGGCTATAGTCAGCTGGTTTTCTGTTTCCCAAAGCCTGTGGTTAACCAGTCCAGGTTTTGGGACCTCTTCCCTCCACCCCATGCACCACACCCATGTACCATGTGGCTGTCACTCTATTTCCATCTGCCTTGTCTGTGCTAAATATCTCTTTGTCAGCTTCACACTCTGCATTTCACTCCTTGGCCATGCTTCAAAGGGCAGCATGTTCAGTCTGTAACAGACACAGATGAGAGACAACTTGATTACCATCACCAAAATAAAATAATGTTATATTAAAGATGCTAATGTCCTAAGAGAAGCGCATAGAATAAAACAATACCCAAACTAGACAAATTTCAACCAAAATCTCTGCCTGGTTTTGAACAAAACCGGTAACTTACAGAAGAAGTTTCTCCATCTATAGGTGCCTCCACATCAGGTGTGGATGCCTTCTGAAAGACTGCTTTAAATCAGACTATAGTGTGTGGCTCGGGATGAGGCAGTGTGTGAAATACTCTGACTTTTGCAGTGAGGAAGCTAAACCATACTAATGACCACTTCTCTCTTTAAAATCTTTAACCTACATGAATTATCTACAGTCCTAGCTTTTTTTGCAGAATCCTTGATTACATTTCTGGTTATCATGAGTCCTCCATCCTGCATATCTCTTAGCCAAGTAAATTTAATTTGTTTAAAAGAAATAGGTAGCAATAACCACAAGGAAATAAAATTGCCACTTTGTTGCCAGACTGCTGATCGTGAGGACCTGGGAAGAGGAAAATGAAGAATGTGTATAACCAGAAAGGCTGAACAATGGTTTTCCCTTGCTATATCAGAAAAAATTATCAGAATTATTTTGAGGACAGTGTTAAAATCAGTAAGAAACAGAAAGAAAATGAAGGACAAAATTTAAGCACCTCAAGTAGTGCTTCTGCTTTGCTTTTGTTTTCTGTCCTTTGTATTGACTACCATTTTCATTAATGTGAGACAGCAGTGGCTAGGACACTTATTGAAGACTGCTCAGGGGATCTTTAAATTTATGTTTGCAAGAACAGAAAATTGAAGCAAATGAAATATGGTTTGTATGAGAGATAGTCTGGATGGAAATAAACACATACTGTATTCCCAGTACCTATGTGGCTCAGTTACATTTAAAGATATAGAGAAAAGAGATCCATAATGCAAGGAAATAAGAAACAGAAGCCAAAGGAGAAAAAAGGAAAAGAAATAACCTCAAAATCTGATAACGTTCCATGCCTACCATCAGTTTATTTAGCTTTGCGAATGACAATTTTGACCTGATTGTTAACTTTCCCAATAATTTGAAATGTGTGTCATCGTTTTTCTGTAGTTGTATAAACTGCCAAGAAATCAAGAAACTATGTCAAGGCAAATCGCTGCATTTGTATTAGGTAGTTTATTTCACTTGCTTTAGTCCAAATAACTTCACAGTATGCTGACATTAAATATAAATTTAATTTACAGTCTTTTGCATTTCTAATGAATGGGAAATCTTAAACAGGGTGCAACAGTTTTAAATATTTATAAAAACTCATAGGATTGTAAAGATATTGAATATCATAATTTGCCTCATACATAAGCATGACAGTAAAAAGATAGAGAAAAAAGTAAAAGACTCCTACCTCAGGGCTTTATTACTAAAGGTTGTCTGAAAGCAGTTTTAATATCAAACCAAAACAATTTATCAGAAAGGCACCTGTACGTTTTTGGAAGTGGGGACATGCAGGCAACAAAGGATCTACAAGCTCAGGCTGTCTGCAGGGACCCCACATTACATCTCAAACTCACAGCTAAGAGCTGGGTGCCTGAGGGTCTCCTGGAGAAGAGTGAGCTCTGGGCATCTGCTCTTCAGAGAACTGTGATCTGGGACATGAAGTTGCACCTCAAGGGCTGCTCATTGCCCGAATCAGGGCAATTAAAGTGGCCATGTTTTGTTCATGCCCTAAAAAACAAACCACTCCTGACTGTCCACCTGGAACGGTGCTGGACTAACTTCTCTTTGAGCTTTGCTTTGGACAGTTTTCTATCAGCTGTGCTATATGCAGTTTCTGGTTGTAATGACAGCCCTGGAGTGGGTATGACTTGAGTTATTTACATATGCTTGTATGTTTGTGTGCATATAGTTCATGACTTCTGGATAGCTTTGCCATGAGACCACCTTTAAGCATCTTGCTCCCAATTGCCTGGTGAAGACCTGCTTCTGTTGAGGTGGGCTCTTTGGAAAACGGTGGTGGCTTTTGATCTCAGCAGGCTGCTGGGATGCTCTGTATCAGTATTCAAAGTAGCAAAAAAAAATCAATTTGAAGAATAGGAAACTGCAGTGAACCAGATGAGTGAAGAGATTTTACTTCCTCTCTCCCTTAGAAGCAAGGTTAGAAATGGTGGAAATGGGCACTCTCCTCAGGAGCCAGCACTGTTGTTATCTCAGGAACAGACCTGTTACCTGACATCTTGGGGAAATATTAAAGCTGAACAATATCTTGTGTTTGCTTTGTTTTGTTTTGTCTTGTTTTGTTTTGTTTTTTTTTCCTCCCTTTATGACAGAATCTGCAAACAGCAAGGTTTTGTACCCTAAACAGTATACTCTTAGAGAAAATAAGCAATTTTGATTTGGAGCTGATCATACATCCAGAATCTGAGCTTAGTCAAATCACACAGGTTGATTATTTCCCCCGGCTACACTTGGTAGTACAGGCATGGAGACACTCCCAAGCATTTAAGTACATTCACTATATCGTTAATTTAAGTAGTAATACCATTTTTTCCAGTTGTAGGGTGACTTTGTTAGGGAAATATTGGAGAAGCAGGCTGCCTGACATCCTTCTTATCTTTTCAGTGGAAAGCAATTCTCAATTCCTTTAAATCTTTTGCAAAAACTAAATTACAATTCTCCTGGCTCCCTTCTTTAAGAGATGAGAGGCTGATTCGGGCACTATGGGTGAAACGACAACTTCATGCAGCCTAATAGGAATAAGAAGAGGAACAGAATATGTTTGGGTCCTCTTTCTGTATCTTGTGGTGAACTCAGTGAATAGATGTCTGTATAGACCAGTGAGATACTCCTTCATTCCACTAACATCTGCTAACATGCCTGGTTCCTATGCTCAGTCTAATGTTTTGTGAATTCAGGAACTAGTGAAAATCAACAAAAATAAAGAAATTAAAAAAAATGGGGGGGGGGGGCAGTTACACTTTTACCCTTACTTAACGATAGTAATAATAATACAAGACTGACTGCTCTGAGTCAGATCAATGGTGCACCTAGTCCAGTACCCAACAGTAAATGTCACTTTACCTGTGTAAGACCAGAGGAGGAGTACAATTATAGCCTCTTTATGTACCAGGGTACTGAAATGAAATTTAGTAAAAAGAATGGCTAAGGATGATTCAAACTTCTGTTCTGTGTCTCACAATGTTGCTAATATGCAAGTACAGTGAAGGCACAGTCAAAAAACCCAAGGAAGTGGACTGAAACAGACATAAGAAAAAGGCCTTCAGCTGGTGATAAAAAGCAAATCAATGCTCCGTCCCCCCAAAAAAACCCCACAAAACAAAACAAAACTAAAAAATCTCCTGCCAACTAAAGACAAAAAACACAAATAAACCCCAAACAAACCATACAACAAAAAAAAAGACAACCAAAACCAGACAATGAACCAACCAATCAAAAAAACCCCAACAAAACGAACCCAACAAAACCCCAAACACCGAAGACAAAGAAATCCAAATCAGAAAAGGTCATTTATATGATAAATCCAAGGAACAATTGGTATTTCTTAAGACCAGGATTCCCATCAATATTATACCTCCAAGATACAAGTTCCCTAGGCTTCTTGACAAAAGAAGAGCAAGAGAAGAAGTGTTAAGAGCTTGTTTTCTCATTGATGACACAATTATCAATTGTTTTATTCAGCTCTTAACTTACCTAAGGCAGTTAAACATGACGTAAGAATACAGAAGACGCTGCAGTGTGCAGGAACATGTCTCAGGATGAAGAGGAAAGAGAGGAGGAACTTGGAACTATGTTTTTCCTCTAGCAGATCTTGTTGTAGTTCAGTAACAACTGCGAGTTCCATGTTTTGCAACATTACTTGTGGGCTAAGAAGAAAAATAGTAAAAGGCAAGGTCGTGTTTACCACTAGTCCATTAGTGAGCTGCAGCACTGGTTACACACTGCCTGACTGAGCCCAGGGCAACATAAAAATAATTAACCATTGTGTTCAGAACCAGGGCATGGCTGATGCAGGCTGGGGTCAGGGGTCTGCACAGGGTAGGCATGAAGCACTCAAAATCACTCCAGGGAAGCTCTAGATCCCCAAGCATCTGTCTCATCCAGGAAGCCTTTGGGGATTTGTTAAGCCTTTGCTAACTTTAAATACAACGCCTAGGAAAAAAAAAATAGGCAAGATTATATATTCTTTTATCCTGGCAGTATGGCAACTGACCCAGCAGGACCGTAAAAAGCCAGCTAAATAAACAGAAATGCCGCTGCCAGTCTAACATGTTTAGAGATTTTAATTGCAAGTGAAAAAACAGTACAAACCGCTACATGAGCAGTGGAGTTTGGCTGACAGAAATAAAAGGAAAACTTATCACCTGGCATAACATTTAAAGGAGGACAGAGATAACAAACGTTTTCCTTCATGTTCTTTATCACCACATCATTGATCTGTTCCAAAAATAGTGAACAATATGAATCTTTTACAATATCATTGCTGTGGCTTCTTTCTCAGTGGTAACTTAACTTGAGGTTTCTGAAGAGAAGCCAATATATGACCTGAAGCATTCCTGTGCTTTGTCATTTTTTATCAGTCTTCACAAACAGAGCTTTTAAACTTCAGCAATGTGAAGTATCACTTGGATATACAATTTGTCACTCAACAAATAAAAATGACACAGAAGAACACAATGCAATACTCAAAAAGTCTACATCTTAAAGTTGATTCAATATAGTCCTCCACAATATAAAATTCTTCTGGAATGAAAGAGAAAAATATACCATATCTAGAAATCAGGGGCACAGAGTGTACTGCCCACATTTCACCTGGCCAGGAAAATGGTAGATTACACTTTTCATGATAAAATTTAAAATATATGCAAGAAGTTCAGAGATACTTCCATAGACTCTTTTTACTTTTTTTTTTTAATACAATCCTATCACATTTAGTTTAAAATGACATAATTTTTAGTTGAAAAATACATGAAAAAGAAGAAAAAAAGAAATGCAATAGGACACCACTGTCTTATGATAAGAGCTGTCACATATGAGTAAAAGACACTGCACAGACCAGAAAACCAACAACCTAAAACCACAAGCAAGCCTCCAGTTGAAAAATGTTGTTTGCATTTACAATAATTTCTCATTCTTTTCCTCAATTTGTCTATGGGACAGGATTTTTTACTTGTCCATTTGGAGTATAATGACACTGAGATACTTGTTAAAAAATAAGTGTGAGAAATCAAGTTTGAGTTAATAAAATGAAAACTTTGAATTTATAAAGTTCACTTCTGGTTAAATGCAAAGTACCTACCACATTCTTCAGTCGCTGGAGTCTCTGCAAGGCCTATTTCTGCACAGCGCTATGGCAGTCCAGACCAATTTAAATGAATGCGGTGAGTATAGCAGTCCTTGGGCTACCTTGCCGAGCATCCCTGTGTTTCTCTGTCAAGAAAAACCTCACTTGAGAGGGCTGTGTAGTTTGGCACTATACAAATTTGAGTAGCTGTTTATGACCAGCAGACTGAAGCCAGCAACACATTTGTCTTGGAAAAATAATGTTTCCCTGGACACATGAACTCAGAAAACACGATTGTTATGACCCCGGATTTCACTGCTTGCAGATGAGCAGCATTTCACTGCTGCAGACCTGTTAGCCAAGGGAAACGTGACTTTTAAGCAACTTGGTGCCTTATACAATTTGTATTGTGTTTGGGTGCCTTGCAGACTGCAAGACCTGGTCAGAGTTTTCTTGCAATTTGGGCAGAACAATTTGTTTACAAAGCCACTAAAGCTGCTTTCACTTCACACCGATCCATTGCCTTTTTAAAACATAATGCCCTGGGAGTTGTGCAAGCTCATATTTGCAGTCTTTTGCATACTTACTCCGACAGAATAGATTATTTTCAGTTCCTTTTGCATTTTTCATTCTCATCTGTCTCTGTTTTTTCCCTCTGAAGATTTTGTAGGCATATGTAACTACAGAAAAAGAAGTCAGTAGCTGATTTTTTAGGAAGACAGAAGTAATTCACAAGCCAGTACTGATGAAGCACATTATTTTTTATTTATTCATTCATTCCCCTTACTGGTCAGTAAAACTTTCCTTTGGAAACAGGTGTTTGTGTGTGACCTGATAATGTCTCCTGGGTTTTTGGAGCACTGTGGTGTCTCTGTCATTGACAGAAC
Organism: Columba livia; assembly: GCF_036013475.1. NCBI lineage: Eukaryota > Metazoa > Chordata > Aves > Columbiformes > Columbidae > Columba > Columba livia. The sequence goes on along the minus strand of NC_088604.1, from coordinate 34,392,847 downwards.
TGTCCTTCAGTGCTTCCTCACCAGGTTTCTTTTCCATCCTTTGAGGCAAATCAGCACAGTTCAATTCCATTTTAAACAGAGGAACTAGTTAACATCGGAAGAGAATCTGCCATGCTCCATTTTAGCTTCCTGGAAAACAGCTAGTAATTCAAGTCTTTCTTGCCTAGCAATCAGCAGAGACAGCCATATAAGCACTTCTTCAATCAGATGCAAACACACGCTCAAAAGTTTAAAGTCCACTGAAGAAATGACTATGAGAACAGACTTCAGAATAATAATCCTTACACTAAAGTACATAATGGTGCTGACATATGTATTCAAAGACCATTTCTGCATAAGAACAATAACTACTCAGCCTGCCAGGGTAGAAAATGAATTGGACAAGATTTTGTTATTGAGTAGTGCCATTTTTTTTTTTTCTTTTATGTCTTAAATAGCATATACTGGCTAGAACCATCATTAAAAACATGCATTTTTGAAAACCCTTAAGCCACTATTTCTAGTTATTCTCCTTGAAGGTGTACTAGCTGGTAACATAGGAACTTTCATCATATATCAATTAGTTAGTGAAAGAGAAGTACTGCACATGCTAATTTACTGTTTTCATTAAATGTAGCTGACAAGCCTAATTAAGTGAATATTACATCTCAGTGGATACTCAGACTCAAAGGCAAAAAAGTACCTGCAGCTACAGGAATTTTCCACACTGAATTTTGAAAGAAAAAGTAGTTCATATGGCTGATGCACTCACACACACAAATCCACAGGAAATTTCCATTAAAAAATTATTTAATTTCTTAAAAGGATTTATATTTGGGAGGGATACACTTTGCTTTATTGAACAGAATAAAAAAACTGTGTTTCTGCTAAATTTTTCATGTACTGCTTTGTATCACTTATCCCAGAGCCTTGCTAATCACAAGGCTTTGAATTTCTCAGTTCCCACTGCCCCTGCTGTCAGGCTGTTCATTATGCAGCCATTGACAGGAAGACAACATAATGTCACAAGACATGAAAATCATACAAATTTCCCAGAAAAGGGAAACAGGAGGGCAAATACACTTCTCTTTGCTTATCACTTTTGCTTCCAGTCTGCAGGAATTAAACAGTGATGTCTGCAAAAGGACTTGAGAACTTCACTGGTATTTAAGTGGGACCTGCATACTTGTGACCTAAATGGTGAATCCCCGGTGCTGTAGACTCACCTCATGGGCTCCTGAAAGCCAATGGCTGTCTGTGTTTTCAGAATAATACAACAATAAAGAACCCTTTCAACCTTTATTACTTATTCAAAATCCAACTTATTGAAATTTATTTTCCTTTGTCACCTTAAAAGGCAGAGTGATATCAGATGGAAATATATGCAGATAAGGTAATTGGTACCCAAATCCTTCTTAGCAGGTGGCCTTACAAGAAAACTTGAGTCAGGTGAGAAGGGAAGGGAAAGAATATTAAAAAAGATAGAAATCTAAGAAAAATCTCCTTACTGCCTAACACGAGAGACAAGAGGAGACATGGAAGAGGTGAATACCAGAGAGGATGGAGGGGGTCCCCAGCTCAATTGAGGTAACACATGATTCTTGATTGCACATGAGAAATTCCAAGCTGTCATCAAAAAATCCAAACCCTTTGTCCTAAAGGCAATGGTACGATGGAGCAGCTTTGCCTAAGAGTACTAAGAGCCAGTCCAGGGAAATGAAGCTTTTACCTACAACTAATTCTTGCTTGTCAGCAATCTTCAGTGGAGACACGATTCAGACTGTTTCTGACCTATTTGAGGCATGTGCTGGAAGCTGTTAGGGCTGTACATCATCACCAGCATCTCTCCTTATCTGCACGAAGGTGGTCTGCAGAGGAGTCTGTATGAAAGACAGCAGCTCTGCTTCTTAACTAATGTAAATTAGTGTAGCTTCATTACCTTTATAGAGTTGTGACAAAAGTATATCAGCTGAAGATCTGGCTTATTCTGCCTTGTTCTGCTTCAAGAGAACACACTATTTATCTCCATTTTAATGCAAAACACCCTATTAAAGCCTTCATTTTGACACACGTGGGCCGCATGAGTGAGAGAGAAAGTGGGTAAGGTTCCCAACAGTTGGCAACAAGATCCTCAACTAATGAGTAAAAAATCTGAATCACGATCCTGCTTTTTGGATCTGAGTATTTCTAGTCATTGATGTCAGTAATGCAGGTCTTGGAGAGAGGCTGGTCTGTGTAGGAGGTGTTATAGATTCTGAGCCCATCTCTGAATGACCACACAGAGAGACTCAAGCATTTAGGTCAAAGCTTTGGCCTAGACTGAGATGAGCTGCACAGCTACACCAGTTTAACAGTGTCATGTGTTGCTGTGTAGCCACAATATCATTCCATCCTCCTCCTGACCCACACACCTCTGCCCGTAAAGCAGGATGCTTTGCCATGAGCTAAGCTAAAAGGGTGGGCTTGGGAAATGCATTCCCAAGTGGGACCCATGTGGTGTCATGGCAACCGTCAGAAAGGTTCAAAATGACAATACAACACACCAATCCAAGTCCCTGGAAATCCAGTGAGAAGAGTTGTGTGGTATAGTGCCCCCCCAAGGAAGTTAATTTGCCCGTGAGCCTTATACAACACACAGATGTCCCATCCTGTGCTCAGTGTTTTGTTGTAGAGACCAGGCTGGGCTGTTATGCATTGAACTAACATGCCAGGTGTCCTGCATAAACTACCAGAAGTTTCCTTACATCTTCAGATTCCTACATACCTTTCAAACATGGGCTTCAAACTGTTTTCACTTTTGAAGGAAAGACTCCCTAAATTCTCCTCTCAGAACAGTTCACAGCCCTTTCTGCTTAGGAGAGGTAATCTGCCACACCGACAGTTCACCTTTGGCATGATTTAATGACAGCCAGCAAATAGACACCACACTGTCACTCGCTCTCTCCCCTTCAGTGGCATGGGTGAGAGAATCAGAAGAGTAAATGTGTGAAAACTCACGGGTTGAGATAAAGTTTAACAGGTAAAGCAAAAACTATGCACTCAAGCAAAGCAAAACAAGGAACTAATTCACTACTTCTCATTGGCAGGCAGGTGTTCAGCCATCTCCAGGAAAGCCAGGGCTCCATCTTGTATAACAATTACTTGGGGAAGCAAAAAACATAATTCTGAAAGTTCCCATCTTCCTTCTTTTTCCCCCAGCTTTATATACAGAGAATGATGTCATGCAGTACGAAATAACTCTCTGGTCAGTTGGGATCAGTTGTCTCAGCTGTGTCTCCTCCCATCTTTTGGTGCACCACCAGCCTACCCACTGGCTGTGTTAGGAGCCAAAAAGCCTTTGACTCAGTGTAAGCACTGCTCTGCAATAACTGAAACATCACTGTATTATCAACACTGTCTTCAGCACAAATCCAAACAGTAGCCTTATGCTAGCTCCTATGAAGAAAATTAACTCTATCCAGCCAAAACCAGTACAACATTGCAGTCCCTCCTGTGTATTTGCTGAGCCTACAGCATCATCACACTTATTTACTCCATGGGCATGGTGAAGACAAAGCAGATCTAAGAGCCAGGCTTCCCCTCTTCCAGTTTAAACAAACATTTGTTGTCCAGTGTGTTGTTTAATGTAAAAACAAACAAAAAACAATCCAAAACAAAAAACAATCCAAAACAAAAACACAACAAAACCCCCAACAACAACAATAAAAACAAACCAACCAAGCAAATCCCCACACAACCACCACCACCAAAAAACCAAAACCCCACACAACTTTACAGCAAGGGTCACTTCAGGTTTACATTTTCTTCTGGAATAGTGTCAGGGAGGGTACTCCCAATGGGGCATAAATAAATGTACAGCTGGCTCAGGTGGTCTTAAATGCCCAATGCAGCCCCTTCTGTTGGGTTTGTTGTAACCTTTAGCATGAGACCCGGCAAAACACATAGGGAAACCATCTCTTCCCCCATCGCAGAAAGCCAGGCAACAACTAATAATGCAGTACTGACACTGCCTGAAGACTGAGTAAGGTTTCAAATGAGTAAAGCCTATGCTAAGATTTCAAACATCCCACACCACAGAAGGATCCAGGAATCTTGCAAAAATGACACCACCAAGTTGATCTTTATCAGCTATTTTTGAGCTCCCTTTCCTTATCTCCATTTTAAAGGCCAATTTCTTTATTAACGTGTAAAAGCGTATTTGCAAAGCTCTTATGTCTATGTCCTATTTAAGAAAACAGCTGATGGTTTGCAAAGCTGATTCAGAGGTTGCTGCCATTTGCAATATTCCAAATATCAATTCTCATTCAAGAAGACATATAAGAACCATAAATATGTGACTAAGTGACATAACACATTTTACACCTAAAGAGTAGAATTTTCTGGATGATCTCAAACTCGATAGAAATAAAGCATATATTTATACATCTAAAAGAGATTAATGTCAGCATTCTGCTGAAATGGGGGCCGTTGAAATACACCTGAGAGAAAATTACACACTCTACATTTGGACAAAATAATATGTATTCATTTCAGGCATTACTAATAATCTAAAATTAGGCTGTAGCCTAAGTGAATCAAATTGGAAACAGAAAATATTTCCAGTAAAACAAAAATATTTTTGAGGTAGCCAACATGTGCAATAGAAGTTTTCCTTCCAAGAAAATAAATTAGTAGCAAAAATGCAGGAGAAATTTTCACAACAAGTCTCTGTAAACAGAAGAAAACAACAATTTGTTGTTCCATAGCAAAAGCAAATCCTACCAGAGAGAAGATTATCCTCAAATCTGTTGGAATCCTATATGCTTTGTTTCGGCCCCTCAAAATGAGCGACAGTATGTCATTAAGAACACACCTCCATTTGCTGAAGAAACCACAACAACAACAAAGCTGAAATAACAGTGAGCATAGCAAATATCCATATATATCTTATTTCCTTGTTCACAAACACCTCTGGAAAAGCCTCATCCACAAAAATGAATGTATGAGGAAAAAAAAGTGTTTTCTCCCTTGTATTGCATTAATGCCTGAACTTTATAAGGAGATGGGTCAAACAGAGTGGCAAAATACAACAGTAACACAAAGCATAAACACAAACAAAACTAATGTGTGCACATATTTCATTATCTCATGTACTTTGGTCTTGTACAGAAGAGCCTGGAGAAGTATGGCTGGAAGATAACCCAAATGGGCATTTTCCTGTTCTGTGGTTACTGTGGAGAGATGCTTTTCCAGCTTTTTCAGAAACATTTCCACTCCATGAGACCTGCAACCCTTCAGACAGCTTGTTCCAGTGGTTCACTGCATCCACAGCCTGTTCACCACCTTGGGCTCAGAGACCACTTTATTGTTTTTCTTGAAGCAGCCTCACATACCTGCAGACCGTTATCACATGTCCTATAGTCCTTTCCTACTTGGACTAAACAGTCTTCAGTTCTTTTGGTCTGTCCTTACAGACACATTTGTTAAATTTCTTATTGTTCCTACTGCTCTTCTTTGAAGATTGTTTAGTCCAAATTGTTCATTGAAATTGTACTGAAAACCTGCAGCAGGGGCCTTGGCATTACTAAACAGAACCAAAGAATTTGTTTACGTGCCGGTTGTACTTAGAGGTTTATCTACCCCAGAATGGTATTTCCTCTTTTTCCAGTACCACGGGCAGCTCAAGATCCCTTATAATGCCCAGATACTCCCCAGGGACCTGCTCTGTAGAAGAGAATGAAATATTTTAGTTGAAAGGACCTACAATGATCATCCAGTTCAACTGCCTGATCAAAAGTTAAAGCATGTTGTTAAGGGCATTGTCCAAATGACTCTTAAACAGACAGCCTTGGGGCATCGACCACCTCTCTAGGAAGCCTGGTCCAGTGTTTGACCTACCCTTTTGGTATAGAAATGCTTCCTAATGTCCAGTATAAACCTCCTTGGTGCAGCTTTGAACCATTTCCGTGCATCCTGTGACTAGATACCAGAGAGAAGAGACCAGCACTTCCCTCTCCACTTCCCATCCTCAGAAAGCTGTAGAGAGCAATGAGGTTGCCCCTCAGCCTCTTTTTCTCCAAACTAGAGAAGCCCAAATTCACCAGCCACTCCTCACAGGACATTCCTTCCAGGCCTTTCAACAGCTATGTTGCCCTCCTCTGGACACAGACATGGACCTTCACATCCTTCTTAAGTTGTGCAGCCCAGAACTGCACACAGTACTCGAGATGAGGCTGCACTAGTGCTGAATACAGTGAGATAATCACCTTTTCTGAGCGTCTGGTTATGCTGTGTTTGATGCACTCCAGGATGTGGTTTGCCATCTTGGCTGCCAGGGCACACACTGCTGACTCATGTTGAGCTGCTGTCAACCAGCACCCTCAGATTCCTTACTGCAGGGCTGCTCTCCAGCTACTGCTGTCCCAATTTGTACTTGAGTCTAGTGTTACTCCACCTCAGATGCCAAATCCAGCATTTGTTCTTGTTAAATTTCATGCCGTTAATAATTGCCAATAATAATTATCGTTAATGATTAATAATGGTTTCTGGTGCTCCCTATCAGTCACTTGATTATTCCTGCCTATGCATAGCACTTTGCAGTTGTCCCTATTGAATGTGTATTTTTTTTTCTGATTACTTCTCAATTTTCAACTCTTTTATATCTTGCAGCTTAACTGTAGTACTTCTGCCTTTTTAGTATAAGCACCGTATCCTTCACCTAGACCACCAGTGAAAGCAGACTGGAATAGAGTGAATACAAAGCCCTGAAGAACTGCACAAAAATATCTTCCCCTTTTGTCAAGAAACCACTGAAGAGTCTTTCTTGCACATGATTTTGCTTTCAGGTTAGGGTTGTTTCCTCTAATCCAGGGGTGTCAAACTCATTTTCTCCAGGGACCACATGAGCCTCACGGTTGCCTACAAAGGGCCGAATGTAATTTTAGGCTATATAAATGTCTATATAAACTACTCCTGCATTAGTCCTAAAATTACATTCAGCCCTTGAAGGCAACCACAAGGTTAATGTGGCCCCTGCTGAAAATGAGTTTGACACCCTCGGTCTAAACTATGATTCTGTAAGCTGTTTTGCAAATATCGTGTTAAACATTGTGAAAAGCCTTCCTAAGAACCAAGGTATAAAATATTCACGGCTCCCATTCTAACCATAAATGCCACTATCCCACTGTAAAAAGAGTTACTTGGTTTTGCCAAGAGCAAGTTACACGATAAGAGAGGTGGTGGTAACTTATCTCACTATAATTTTCCAGTTACTTATGAATAGGTTGCTGTATTATTTGTTCCATAGTTTTTATGGGTATTAAAGTTACACTGAATGAGACATAGCTCTCTTGCTTCTCTTTTCACCTTTGTTCCCCCTAAAGAAAGCAAGGGGAAGCTATAATGATGTTGTCTATTTATTGTACTTCATCCATACTTTGTGAATTCCCAGAGGAATCCTGAGACCTTTTTAGCCAGTGCTTTTTCTGTCAAAGAATGAAGTTTATCAGGTCTGAGAGAGCTAAAAATATCTTTTTTTATCTAAGTATGTTGTTTACTTCTGAGGCAGATTGTTTATTGCTGGTATTAACTTTGCTAATCTCTCATTCTTGCTGACTTTTCTACTGAAGATTGAAAGGTAACACTGTCTGCCTTGCTTAATAGTTAGTTTAAAAAACTAAACTGTCTACAACACTTTTTATCTTTTGTAAAATGTAGCCATGGCAAATATTTCCTGAAGTTCAATTAGAAATTCAGTTTACAAAAATTCAATACTATTCATAATTAGAAAAGGTTCAGACATGCAATAGAATGTATAATTGTCTATTGTATTTCCCTTAAATCCTAGTTAACCTCTTGCTGCTTCTAAATTAGAACAAAAGCAGAGACATATAAAATGAGAGTAACCTCAGAATATCAATATAAATTGACTGAAATATGTTGTTGAGGATGCAACTTGCATGTTAAAATTACCACTTCAGGTGTTATACAGAACTTGAAAGAGAGAAATTAATTCAATAATGGTCAAGAATTTTCATCTTCTTAAATTGTTATTAAATTTGCTGTTATTAAATTTTATGTAAATCTTTACTAATTATAAACAAGAGTGAAAATACTGCTATGTAGATACAATTTCAGTGGTAATGAACATAGGAAAGACAAAATTATGGCTTTTCTTGCCATAGTTGCACTGGAAAAGGGGAACTTTGACACCTTTTTGTGAGTAGAAAGTTATTAAACCTGAGGGGGAAAGTCAGCCTTAGATAAAACAAGCTTTCTGATCTGGCAGCTTCTAAAAGGCAATTCACAGTTGATCTGACTCACATACTAAATAAATACAGTAGATGATTAACTCAAAGAGTAATTGCTTTTTTAAGTCTTATTTTTGAAAGAACTAACACTCCCAGATCTAAATTAAAATGCGCTTTTAGAACTATGCAAGTTGAAGATGCTCTTTCACATTTTAGGACATGGTATCCTGCTTCCCTATTTTTTACCAAGAACTCTAGAGGTAACTATTTCATATTTAGCAGAAACAGGGGAAACAGGCTACAGCTGTACAAACACTCCATCTTTTTCTCTGAAGATTTTGGGTGGTTATTGTTAGCACTAGCTGAAAATGGCATAAAACAATTGAGGGAGAGAGTGGCTCCAGTTCCTCACTTTGAAGTGTGATATAAACCAGTGATGGATGAATTGCTGCAGTTACATGTCTTACACGATATTAGGTGTGAGGACTGTGGGGCTCCACAGTAGTTTGTTGAGGCACCTGCAAGGCCTCTGCATCCATCTGGATGGAAATCAGTCACCAAACAAATACTGTCCCCAGAAAACAAACAGAATGCTATCCTGCAACATTACATTATTCCTACGCTTAATACGTCAAGAGGTAAAAACAATAAGGCATGACAAAGCGCGGCACTTTAAGGAGAGTTGCAGTATGAGGGGATCTTCACAGTCAAGGTCAGCAAAGTAGAATAAAAACTTTTAAGGACACTTCACATATTCATTGAAGCTGGAAGGCTGGAGCTGCTCTACTTGCAGCCCTTGTCAAAGCTTACACTGACTGCAGTGAGCTCAGAATTAGAGTTGAAGGCCCCAGTTGAACAGAACACTCAGCCAAATCCTTAAGTGTTTTGTTGACAAGGGCTAGACTGAAGGATGTGCTTAACGTGCAGGTGCCAGTGCTCATAGAAACTAAATTGAAAATGCATATCCCACAAGGACTGCAGTGCAAAGTTTCACATTTGCTTTCTGACAGCAGTTCTGCTGGTAGAACCTTCCTGCACATGGTTTGCAGAAAGGCAATGCAAGCAGTGGTGTGATTGTGACAGGACCAATGGCACATCATTTAAATGAGTAGCTAAAGCTACTTAGCATTTGCTGTGCCTACAACCCCAATTGAGAGATATTCAGTGGAATACTGGCATTGTGTGGCAAGATGAAAATGCTGTAAGCTGACTCATCCTTTTTCATCGCAGAAGCATAGAATGCTAAGGATTGGAAGGGACCTCAAGAGATCATGTAGTTCAATCCCACTGCCGGAGCAGGAACACTTAGATGAGGCTACACAGGAATGTGTCCAGGGGGGTTTTGAATGTCTCCAGAGTAGGAGACTCCACACCCCCCTGGGCAGCCTGTTCCAGTGTTCTGTTACCCTTACTGAGAAGAATTTTCTTCTCAAACTTAAGTGGAACCTCTTGTGTTCCAATTTGAACCCATTACCCCTTGTCCTACCATTGGTTGTCACCGAAACACAGAGCATCCTGTAGTGCAAGAAAGTAATCCTTGTCCTCAGTTTATAAACAGAGTTTGATTATGAGGAACAGATAGTTAGAAGAGGTCCTGTTTGACATAAGAGACCTGGAAGGAAAATTGATGTTAACTACACCTCAGAAGCACAAAAGCACGTGGGCCATCTTAGCGTATGGAAGACTGTTTTAGATTCCTTATGTTCTGTATGACATGAATTGACCCAAAGGCACAACCAAGGATATGTGCTCTTAGGATGCTTAACATGCAAAGTCGACAAAAATAAGCAGTGCTCACTTTTCTAATAACGTATAGGGCTTCTAAATAGTCACTTCTCAGTAGCCATTGGCTAAAATACAGAAAGGGTCCAGGGAGCTACAGCCAAAGGAATGTCCCCACCACCGCTTGAATACCTACATCACTGCACTGCAATCAGCCACCCTACTGTTTCCTTGCTTCTCTTTGCTCTCTTAAACACACAAACACAGAGCAAATCTTGGTCTCAGCATTGGCCCAGATTGAACAAGAGAGATGTTTTCACCCAAGAGCTGGCACTGCTCAGGGTGTTAAACCACACTCCTGGAAAGAAGGGAATTGCCTAAGACTGTTAAAGTCTAATCAAATGGAAACCAATCTTTTCCATGGTGAGGACTCCAGCCATTAGTTTGTTATATAAAATATTGGCATCACACTACACTTGTTCTAGCACCATGTATAAGACGGAAAAGGACTTTTGTAATGGAAATGCAAAATTAAGAGGCAATTTTTAGCCTCATCGTTTTTCAGCTAAGTACCAGGATTATCACATTCCTTGAAGGAATTACTTTCAAGAAAGCAGCTGCCAGTAGAGGAAATCTAATAGTGCCTTAACTTGGAAGACACATGATGCCTTTCTGCACCTTGAGGGCAGTACCAGTGGTTTGAATTCATTTTTTTGTACCCATTAATTTATCTTAGATCAAAGAAGTCAGCTAGTAATATGCCCTTTGGTGCTATGTAGTAATTTCTTTATTTTTCTACTATTAGACATGATGCCATACTTAGAAAAAATACAATATATACCCTACCGATACTATAAACCTGGTGAGCCCTGATAAGAAGTATTATTGTTTCCTGTTTTTTGTCTTGGAAAGAATGAAAAGTCATTTCACATTCCTTTCTTGAAGGAATACATTTATTTCAAACCTTGAAAATACCAATTCAGAAAGAAAAATTTTCACTTCAGGCTATGTTCTTTAATCTGTGATGAAGTGATAAAACAGACACACACAAGTTAATATATTTGATTGCAATTAAGTCAATATTAATTTTTCAGAACTCTTGTTTAGTGACAGTACAGCTTCAACCTCACATCATGATGATAGTAAGGCAGTATATAAGCTCCCAGCAAGTTATCTTTGAAGGATTACCTATGAGAAACCAAGCTGAGGTTAAAGATCAGTATGTAGTTCCAAATTTCATCTCTCAGCTTTCAAATTTGAGTTGGGCATTGTTCTATTATTTCTCATCAGGTCTTCACAGTAATCTCCAAAGAGCAAGCATGCCAAATTACACAGTATGACATGGCATTACTGCTGATCTAAAGATACATTGATAATAAAGGTGCAAAATAAAGTTGCCAAAGAGATGTGGACTTCTTAGTTGTCACCACGTGATCAGTCTCCTACATAACAAATATAAACAGACCTCAAAAAGGTATGCCTTCCTGCCCCAATTAAAGTGGGCGTATTTTTCATTGTCCCCCTTCATTTTGTGATCTGATGAGCTAAATTCAAGTCATCTGAGTTAGAGTTAAAGCAGACATTGTTCTGTTAGGGGCTGACAGCCTCTTCCTTACTTTCCTGGGAGATGTATCATCATAGTGTCCAGTCTTGCCTCTTTTAAACAAAAGGTTTTTCGAGCTTTGCTTTTTAATGTAGAGACAATCCCAGTTTCATGGAAAGGTTTTAAAAGCCCTAAATGAAACAAAATCCATGTGTGAAACTTCATTACTGGCACCAAACTGAACTGCTGTGAGATGGACTATTGGCTGCAGTTACTATCTTGGATCAAGCTAGTCTAATTGGAGAAACTAAGGATAAGTACTGCCAAGTAAAAGTTCATATTTGAACTGTTTTTTAACAGTTTTGTCCATCTTTAAAAGCTGTTGGCATGGTTGGGGTGTTTGGTATAACAAAAAAACAGTATGGATGGCTATAAAACACAGTTCAAAAGATACAACAATATAAAGCAAATTCAAAGAAGATATGAAAGGCAGAAAATCAAATTAGATGCTTATTTTTGTGTTTATCTAGGTGTTCACTAGCCTACCTGAATGAGCCTGTCTGGAGTACTTGTGCAGTTGATTCAGGTTTGCCTCAGCTGCTGCTGTCAGCAGCACCAATTACAGGGATGTTTGTTTCACTCCTACTCAACAAAACCACGATGAAGTGTAGTCTGATATGCCTCCACAGCTGCAGTTGCTCATGTTTTGCTACAGTGAAATTAACAGTGTGCTTCAGCTTCTGTGAGCTGTAAGATGCCTTTACCATAATAAATTTCTGATTAGATGGTCATGCATGATTAGCAAGGGTAAAGTCTGAAATATCAAACAGGGAAGGTAGAGGAGACACTTCCTTGGGAGGTGTATTTTATGTTGCTTTGTGTTAACAATTATATCCTCAGTATTTACACACCTAGTTTATCTCTACAGCTTTAATCAAACCTTTAATCTCAGTACTATTACTCACTTTCCAGCTTAACCCATATTCCTTTGTCTCTGGAAGGCTGAATGAGGACAAGGACACTGCAGGGCAGCTACTTGATTCACTTATGGCAGTGTCCTCAAAGCCATCATTTGAGACAGCCTGGTTCTTTAGTTCTTTAGCTGCCAAAAGTAGGTTTTGGCTTTTTTTTTTTTTTTTTTTTTTTTGAGAATTTGGAGATAGGCCAAACATTTGTAGAGATTCTGCTGTGAGGTGGCATAGCTCTGTGGGCTGTTATCAGAAGAGCAGCTTCCTGGAGCTGCTAACACACCCATTTGTAACAGAAAATGTCCTTGCCTTCAGCTAAATCATACAGCATTGCACATTGGGAGTAAAGACAAGCCTGATGGACTTGTGCAGAAGAAGAAGAAAAAAAAGAAGAAAAAATGGAAGGAGTATTTATAGAGGGTGATTTAACTTCATTTGCTTCCAAACACAAGAAAATAAGACAAGCTTATCTTGTTGGTAAAGCTAGGTCAGCAGACAATTCAAACACTTGTCCCTGCTCAGCCTGCACCAGCACTCTGAGTGCTGGGCTGAATTAAGCAGGGCTTCAGCTGGAGGCTGTGGGATGCAGGGATGGAGCCTGCCTGCTGCTCACACAGTGGGATGCAGCTGCTTGGGCTGCCAACCCCCCTGCACAAATCTTCATTGGGCACTGAGATGCTCTCATGTGGGCAAAGCTCAGCCTGTTTGTAGCTAAGTTAACTCTATGGCTAGAGCTAACCTATGTGGTAATGTGGTGAGGCATTGCTATAGGTTGGAAATAAGTCAATGGAAACCAGGAAACACAGCAGGACATTAAAACCTCTAGTGAACCTGTGATGGTAAGTTCTCCCTTTTTCCACAAGTCCGAAATTTTAAAGGGTGTAACCAAAATGCAAACCTACACACAGCTCGGCTACAGAGAATTTTTTATCTGTTCCAGCTCTAGCAGAAAAATTTCAAAAAACACTCACAAGGAAATGCTCTAAGCTGTAAGAATCAAGGATGTCATTCAAAAGTCTCTCACCACCAGCTCTGATGATTATCTTTTTGAGACAGGGGCAAAACACCATGGGAGCTGCTAGGGACAAAGTGTCAGGAGAGACAAAGACCTTCAGGAGAAGTTAGAGCAGATGGATGGACTTTTAAACCATTTTCTTTCTGTTGATGTTTAACCCAAGCTAGCAATCACAACCACGGTAGCTGCTTGCTCACTCCCCCACTGCCTGCTGCAGTTACTTTTTTTAATGCAGTATGTTGAAGGGATCTCCAAGCTTTACTTCTCCCTGTCACATCTGTGTGACATCATTTGAGAAGAGAAGTCTGCAAGGTCTAACACCTCTGTTTTGAACTGCAGCTACAACAGACCTGAAGAATCATCTCTGTTCCCACACCGTTTTGGTTATGCTGCACACCAGGTCTCCAAGGGTGATCTGAACATTTGCTTTGCCATCCAGAAAAGGAAATAATTCTCATGTACAGTTTTCTTGAAAACAAAAAGAGTGGTAGAGGTGTATTGGTGAAAAATAGTTAGGAGGGATATTTTGAATGCTGATAGCTTTCAGTGAAATAGAAACCTGACAGCTCCTTTTTGGGTAAATTATAGAAATCATAAAATAGTTCAGGTTGAAAGGGACCCTCAGAGACATCCAGTGTAGGTCCCAGGTGAAAACAAGTTTCATTTTAGTGTTTGATGAGGTTGTTCAAGGCCTTGTTGAGCTTGAAAAATATCTGGGGGTATAGACACCACAGTGTCCCTGAGCAATGTGCTCCAGTGTTTAGGCAAACCTTCCGTGATTTTTTTCCTGATATTTATCTGGAATTTGGCTGCCTTTTGTCCTTTCTTTGTGAACATCTGAGTAAGAAACACCTGCATCTGCAGGTCTTTTTCTGCAGAGCTGTTTACCAACAGGATAGTTCCCAGCCTGTACTGTTACATGGGGTTGTTCAGTCCCAAGAGGAGAACTTTGCATTTGTGTTTGCTGAGCATCATGGTGTTCCCATTGGCCAGTTCCTTCCTCTGTTCAAATACCCCTGAATCACAGCTCTGTCCTACAGCACGTTGAACTCTTCTGAGTTGAACACTCTGGTGTCATGCATCAAATGGATGAAGTTGTACTCCTTGCTGCTGTTCAGGTCAGTAATAAAGATGTTTGACAGTGCAATCTCCAGGACTGACCCTTTAAGGAATACTACTATCAGCTATCCATTAGGTTTCAATCCCTTGCCCACAACTCTTTGTGGTAATGGTCCAAGAAGTTTTTCACAAACTTGTAGTCCACAACTCCTCAGTTGGGCTGCAAAGAAGCTGTAGGAGACTATCGAAGTCTTGCTAAAGTACGGTAAAATGACATTCACTGCTTTCTCTTCATCCACTGTACTGGTCATTTAATTACTGGTGTCAACAAGGTTGGTTACATGTAAACTGCCCTTTGTAGATCTGATCAGGCAGTTCCAAGTTGTCTTGTCTTTCATTTGCCTGGAAACAGCTTTCAGAAGGATTTGCTCTGTAATCTTCCCATGGACTGATGTGAGGCTGAATTTTCTGTGGTTCTTTGGACTCACACTTTCCCTTTTTGAAGATGGACATAACATTTGCCTTTTTTGAGGTCCTGGGGATATCTTCTGATTGCCATGATAGAAAATGGTCTCTTGATGGCTGCTCCATCAGCATCCACAGATGCATCCTAACTTGTCATTTCTTTTGACTAACAGAAGCGACCTGGCTAAAAGTGCTGTTGCCACACTCATTACAGTTTTTCTAGACTACACTGAACATTCATAATAGTTTTCAGGTTCTGGTACAGAATCTTGCAAAATCTGTCACTATAGGAATGAAAAAAATTCCTGACTGGAATGTCAAGTGTTGAACTGACAGGTTTTTATGCATTAAGAGCAAGCTCAAGTATGGATTACCATCAACTGCTCCTGAAGAAATTGAAATCTTAGTCTTTAGTCTGCTGTTTTCCTTTCATGTGTCATAACTATCAAATTTAGTAAACCTCGTTCATAAAAGTGTGACACAAAGGACAGTGAGAGTTACCCTAGAGACATACAGCAGAGACATGAACTGGAAGTGTGAGTCAAAAACCAAAAGTTGCAGGGGGTGATTTAATCATCTACTAAGATGTTACACTGAAGAAGGAACATGCAGTGGTGAAAAATAAACAAAAAGTAGGAATGTATGAGACCAAATACAAGTAAAGTTACCAACTTGGAAATAAGTGATCTGCTTCTACCTATCCAGACCTGGGTGCAAAAATGAAGTGGGAAATCTGTCCTGATGATACTTTATGCCATTCTTTTTTAAGAACATATAATCCCTCCAACATTATGCTTACAAAATTATTCCAGTAGGCACACACCAATTCTGAAGAAAAAAAGCAAGCAAAGTGGAAAAAAACATTCTCATTTTGTCAAGTGAAATTGAATCTTTGTCCAATTTGCCATCTTAACAGTTTTTTGGGGAGTGACTCCAGTATGAACTAGAGCAGGAAATTTGCTTGAGCTATGTGGTCTCAGCATCTATCTTCCACTTTTGGTATTGGTTTTCTTTTTTTTTTTTCCCTTCATTGATTGGTTTTGGTGGGTTTTTGTGGTTTGTTTGTCTTTTTTTTTTTCTTATTTAAAAAAGCAAGGTAGTCATCTGGAGACTAATTAACATTGCCATAGGTGATAACTTAAGACCCAATACATAGAACGTCTCTTTTGCTCATTGCATACAGGAAGAATTCAATATCTTGAGGGGACTGTGGTTGGGTTATGGAAGACTGTACCCTTTGTTAGCCGAGGGGAAATTTTCCCCTTTGCAATGGGGTTTTCCAAATACACTAAAGTACTGCAAATGAAGAAAAAAAAAAAAGAGACCTCCTCAGTCCTGCACACAAACTGACAAAGCTACTGCACACATACAAGCTTTCTGAGAACAAACTTGGGAAGAGTCTGTCTCAGCAGACCAGCCTCATGCACAGAGAGACACAACCTCTGGGTAGGCACAGGGTCTGAAGAGGCAGCTATCAGGCACTGAAGAGCAACCTCAGACTTTCTATTCTGTGTTAGCCAGTAACACAAGCTAATTAATTTGCCTGACAATTATTAGTTATCCAGATTCCCTTTTCACACAGTATCACAGTATCACTGTATGTTTGGGATTGGAAGGGACCTCAGAAGATCATCTAGTCCAATCCCCCTGCCAGAGCAGGAATGACTAGATGAGGTCACACAGGAACATGTCCAGGGGGGTTTTGAATGTCTCCAGCGAAGGAGACTCCACAAGCCCCCTGGGCAGCCTGTTCCAGTGCTCCGTCACCCTCACTGAGAAGTTTCTTCTCAAATTTAAGTGGAACCTCTTGTGTTCCAGCTTGATCCCATTACCCCTTGTCTTATCATTGTTTGCCACCGAGAAGAGCCTGGCTCCATCCTCATGGCTTTTCTTTTGAAGCAGGATGATATCAGCACAGTTTAAATAAGTCAGTTCTTAAAATTTTCTTAAAACAGAAGAAGAATTCAGCTGCTGTGGAAACAATAGCTCGTAAGTCAGAGAAGACAATGAACTTGATAGGAGGGAAGCCCAAATGAAATGAACACTTAGTTCAGTCTTGTGAAAAGACAAATAAGTCATTGAGCTAAGCAGATCCAACATTAACAGATGTCAATTTTCTGCCTCTGATGGGAATTTTGTATTTACAGGTCTGACTTGGGTTCAGAGTGTCTGTTAGGATGAATGCAACAATCAAAAAGGGTATTGCGTGACTGTGTTACAGAGCAGACAGCTCAAAACACCTTGGTCACTTCTGCACTTGGATGTCATGCTTGAAAGGGCATTCAGTACTTTTTCCTCTCTTTTTATGGCTTGCTACAGAATAACAAAAACTGCTTTATATCATAGCACCCTAACTAGCTTTGGAGATTGATTAAATGCTTTATTACTATGTCAGCTATTAATTTGTCTCAGGTTTACCCATTCCTTTAAATGTTTCAAGTCAATAGAGATTATATACCAGAAATCTACCAACAAATAAAGGGAAACCTGGGTTCCCATCCTCACAGACATAAATCCCTTATTAGAAACAGAAGCTAGGCAAACATCTCAGGTGGAATCCATTTTACCTAATTTAGACATTCAAATTAGTAGTTATGTAAGACTGCCAGAATTTCCATCCTCTGTTGTCAGTAGAAAGAAATAACAAGCAAAACCACATGTAAAACACACTAGACAAATTGCCCTTTAGAGGTGCTCATTAACTAGTCATCTAGAAAACCTAGGATGACCAGAAAACTAAATGTTGTCTCAGGATATGAATCCAAGCCATAAAGGAGAAGACAACCACTGAGCAGTGCACTCTAATTATAGAGATCTTCTCTGTATTGCATACCTGAGACTGCTCTTTGTATTTGTGAGAGCTCAGCTGCAAAGAGAAGGAGGTTTCAACATCCTCCATGATTAGGTTATTGAAGGATGTGTGGGACTGCGATGGAAATGGAGATTATTTCAGACAAAGATCTATTCTAGAGCTAGCAGCACTCAATGCTAAGTTATTTTTTTGGAGGTGAATGGCAAAATTGGGCCTTTGTTCTTGCACAGGGCAGGTACCTTCCCTTGTCTACAGCCTGCTGCTTGTACATGTTTGTCAAGCAACAGACATAAGAAAAAAGGGTCTCCTGAAACCAGTGAGTTTGTACCAGAGGACAAGAAAAGCAACATATAGAGCTACCTTTATGAGACAGAGCAGGGACAAAGCAGCTGAAATTCCCCAGGGGTTTGCCTTGGGCATTGCTCATACTAAGAGACAGCAGTCACCTCTCCAGTGCAGCACCACAGTCATGCTCAGTCCCACCAGAAACATGGAAGGAACTTTTCGCACAGGTCCAACTTCTGACACAGGATTCAAGATGTTCACCAGGGAGAAGACACTTTCTAAACTAGCTCATTCCTCCTCATTATCTTCAAAAAGGTCTGGGCAAGATGATAAGCAAGATCATCCTCTGAACTGAGCCAGCCTTGAAGTTTGTCAGCTTCCAGCTCCCTCCAGGCGGGTGAGGGCTGACATTTAGGAATTTAATATAAATGAGAGCCATTTACTGTCTCATAGGGAGACACAGGCTGGTCTTTTCCACGGTAACTTAAACACTGGTAAGCACTGATAATTTTGTACCTTTAACTTCATGTCCAGAACCCACTGACAGCTAAACTGTATCCCATCCTCAGAATTAGCACACAAAAGACAAACTATACTCAATCCCAGGGATGCCTCTAAGAATACTACACAAAGTAATCCTCCAGTTGTACAGGAGCCTCAGCAGCCACTGTCACAACATTCACTTCCCCGATCTCTGCAGCTTCCTCCTGCATCTCCTGGCTTGTCCTGGCCCTTGTTTCCCTTTGCAAATGGCTGACAGGCCGTAACAAAATTGGTGCTGTTTGATCAGAACAGGGGTGTCAACTCATTTTCACGGGGGCCACATCAGCCTGCTCCTGCATTTATATGGGCCTAAAATTACATTCGGCCCTTTGAAGGCAACCGCGAGACTGATGTGGCCCCCAGTAAAAATGAGTTTGACACCCCTGGATTAGAATGTAACTATAGAGACAGAGGATCATTCCACTTGTCAGTAGGCTGTAATTTAGAAATAAAGCTAGTAGCGTGGTCTGTACCAACCAACCAACTGACCAAACCCCCCAAAAAACAAAAAAACAAACCAAAAACAACCACAAAAAAACCCAGCACCACCATCAACAGAAAAAAACCACCAACAATGCTGATCGGACAGTACTAATGCATTCTTTTCATACACTCTTTTGCTATTAAGCATGCTAATTTATTGCAAAATTATCATTTAAAAGCTGGGCTCACACTGACCAAATTACATTCAGAAACCAGGCAAAAGACACCACATAAATTTCTATCTAAATTATTGGTATTGTTTTCATGGCATGCAAGAAACAAAATTTGTAAAGAAAGGGTAAGAAAATAATTAATTTTTTAACACCTCAAAGTAATTACTTAACCTTTACACACATGATTTTACAAAAACAGATCATGCTATTAAATTTTGAACTTGAATAAGTGCCAATTCTCTGTCTAGATGACACCAGCAAGTTGTTTACCATGCTT
The DNA here is from genome assembly GCF_036013475.1 of Columba livia. Lineage (NCBI taxonomy): Eukaryota > Metazoa > Chordata > Aves > Columbiformes > Columbidae > Columba > Columba livia. The sequence goes on along the minus strand of NC_088604.1, from coordinate 34,373,295 downwards.
GCTTAAAGCAAACGTTTTAACATCTATTTGAAATAGACAAAAAAGTCATAAATTTCAAGATTAAGTTTCCATTAGAAATTACAAGGCTTGAGTGCTTTGCAGAAATCACATTCCCTCATAATCTCTTGCTTTCCATTACAGCATTTTCAGATTGTTCACTTTTTTTTTTAACAAAACATGAAGAAATCCACTGGTGCCACCAGGAAACCAGCAGGAAAGGAATTTCCCTGGTTGCTACAAGCAATGCACACTAAGGTCAGAAGCCAAAGTCTAAAACAAAACTGCAAACCATTTTTAATAACAATAGCTAATTGTTGTAGTTCTACTCCAACATACAAATTACATTGGCCATTTAACAAAACTTTGCTTCTGACTCAGAAGCTCGGCTATGATACCAGTTGGTCACCCAACAATTGCAATGTAATGCAATTTCGGGAAATATCAGGCAATTTCTCTCCAGCTAAGAAGCCCATCATGTATCCCACCTCAAGCTGTGCTTGCGAGATCCCCTGTAAACAGAATTTAGCCTGGGGCATATCTGCATCCAAAAGGCTGTGCAGACATCTGAAGCTTAGTGATACAGGCATGCTGTCCTAGTGGGGTTCAGCTGTCACACAGACTTAAGTGGGGCTGGAAAGCCTGTCATGTGCAGTGAAATGACTTCAGCACAACATAGGAACATTTTCAGTGCCACAATTGTGAGCAAACACTGACTTATATTACTTTTCTTTTTTTTTTACCCAGGTAATTCATCCATTTGAATTACTATTTCGTACTAAGAAAGCAGGCACTTGTTTATAGTGAACAAAGGTGACAGAATACAAGCTTTTTTCTAATAATGCTTAAGTGAAAGGACTTAAGCATCTTTTTGAAGCTAAAATGGCTACTCATTAATTCAATATGGCTCTTTTAGTACACTGCATTTTTTCTGTTTTTTTTTGTTTTTTGAGATGATAGACCACATATTAAAACTCAGAAGATTTTTAGGAACAGGTTAGAGAAACACTTTTCACAAGCTATCTGCTGAGCTTGTACCAGTGGCATCATATGACTTTTGGGGAATCCTTTCAAAGCTACATCTTTTTATAAATGTACTTTGCAATTTGGCACATTTTAAATTCTTCTAGTCCTTACAAAGGATGTAGTAAAATGACTATAATCCATAAGATTACATTACAGCAACATAGGCCAGAATGTGAAACCAATAAACATGGTCTATTAGAAAAAACAGAACTGGCCTAACAGTACAAGGAGACATTTGAATGAATAATATGATTTTTCTTTTCCTTCCAGGAAGAGTGGAATATTGAGATGGTGTAAATTCCTTAAGTATGTCAGAAAGTAAAAGGGGAAAATAAAAAAGAGTAAACAAATCCCAGAGATTTTCTAGGAAGCTACTAGAACCTTCATAATCTAAATGCAGTCCTGCAGTTCATTTTTGTACATAACTTGTCATACTATGTTTCTTTTCAGTTGTGTATTAATTTGCCACTATTTTGTGGATGCATCTCTTCAAGAAGGAGACAGACTACCTTAGTGCATTTCCCTGGATCCCTGCCAGATCATCTCAACCTCATCCCAGGTCTTCAGGTCAAAAATCCCATACATCAATACTACTTCTGGTCCACGGCCTGATCATGTCTAAAATGCAAGTTTCAATTGGATGAATAATGAATTAACCTTTAGGCAGCTTCTCCTTGTTCAGGAATCAGAGCTTTGATCTTGGACTGTGGATACGTGAAACCGAAAAATCCAGTCACAATTTCTTTACAATATTTTTAGATGCTTGTATTCTCACTGGAGGAAATATTATATCCTTCTTCAAAATGACACACTGGCTATTTCTTTCAGCCAGGACACAAGATGTCTTGAGAGTCTTCTACAAGCCAAGATGGCTCACAATCACAAGTATTGGGTCACAATTTTAAAAATTTTATTTAGAGCTTCTTGATAAACAACATTAAATCTGATGGTCTAATCTCTAATCTGGTGACAAAACAGCTAGAAAAAATGCATACCCTGTATGATACTTTCAATGACAGCTTGCAATAGTTGAGCACAACTTGCGACTTGAAACCACCCCTATATTGCCATTGACTTCCTCTTGTTTGTGTCAAATCAACAGTAACATGCTTTGAAATAGTTCCCTAATAACTAGTTGATAGGAATTTAAGTGAAAGTGTCCAATTGTCCCTTTTGATCAAGATCAGAATAAAACATCATACCTGTAAGTTCTCAGATAAGAAAACTGGGATCAGAATGACTGACAATCATTAACAAAACAATAAATAGGCTAACCAAGCTGACAGAAAAAAGACTATGAGGGAGGGAAAGAGGAAACATGTCTCAGTGACAGTCCTTCACATAAACACTATCTGGTTTGACCAAGACCCTCTGGGATGCTCTCTGCCATGTGCAAGGCCAATTATCCTTACATCTTCCTAATCATTGCTTCATGGCTGTTCATGTGAGAACACAAAATATTTATGTAAGCATCATGTTTTTCAAGTCTTGTTACATGATTTTTGGTCCACAGAATCCTTTGTAGGCTGCATAAACTCTATGTGCAAGAAAGCTTTAGCAGGAACAGGAGTCTGCATGCAGCTATACAATATACGCTCCTCTTCTTCCTTATAAACAGTCAGAACTATCTGCACTCTTTCCCATGACACCTTTGATGAATTTGGATGACAAACACCACCAAACGATGCATTTCAATAATAGATTGATTGCTTCATTTAAAAGGATACTGAACTGGTTCCTCACCTGATGAAAGTCACGTTACTATCTGCCACATGGTTAACGAGTCCTAGAATATAATGTACAAATCCCCTTAATATAAACAAGCAGTGCATGTGTGCATATAGAGTGTATACAAGTAATTTTTTAATGTAGTGTTTTTAATAAGCAGCATTCTTTTTTTTTTACTGGGTCACTCCAGCTGAAAAGCCTAACAATGAGAAGCACTTCTAATACTTTTGTATGTATCTATGAAAAAGGCTGAGACTCAATATTAAACACATGCCTTGCTGTTACTTTATTTTTCCTCTTGATAATGTACATGCTGGGTTACAGGGAAAATTAAATTTAAGGTTAAAAAAAAAAAAGTCGTCTACAACTCTACTCCCCAAAAGTTTCCACTTTTAACCACGACTCCTTTTTATCAAATGTTCTTTCATTCCTATTTTAAAAAAGATTTTAACTGCTAATATGATTCTAGCTTGATTATGACATGTTGCCTGAAAATGCTGATTGGTGTGCTAGAGATTGAACTGTCAGAGAGAGGGTATAGTTGATATTTTATCAGTTTAATCAAGGAGGAGCTTACTCCATTTCAAAAGCAAACATTTATGCCCCAAAAAAACTGAAGGACTTACATTTTTAATTGACGCTATGGAAGACTTATACCAGTATTTGCAACATGATCATTCTGAATTCACCAAGTAAATTAGTCTTTTTGCCAACATCCATTCTTTCCATCTAAACATCGACTTGCCTGTTAGCTGATCTTATTTTTTAGAGAAATGATATTGTACAAAGAATATAATAACTTTCTTCTGTCAACCCGTCTCTAGTAATATGAATAACCAATGACAACTCATTATACTCAGTACAGGAAACACACTTTGTATTTTATTTTCCTGGACTCCTTGTAGCAGCGTGGTACAGATGCTCCTTTAGAATTACCCAGCTGTGGCTGTTACATGGTCAGATGCTGTTTGCTTGGTATTATCAGTATTAACACACACAGCTGGTATTCCTCCTACTCTGTAATGGGCTTTTTTGATGTACACCATATGCCAATTAACATCTCATAAATTACCTTGTTATTGTCAATCTGTATTCACCATTTGGACTTAATCTTTTAATATTATACGTTCCCAGCAAAGAGGGTTTGGGTCGGCAGAGCCACTCTGCTGTGATTACATCTGATGGACCCTGTAGAATGGTGCTGCTTCCAGAAAGAAGTGGCTGCCATAGCTGCCATGATAACCATTGTGGTCTCAGACAATGAATTTCCTAGTTCTTTCAGTTTTAAAAAGCATAAAAGATGCAACTCTACCCTGTCTACTGTAACCTCTAGACCAGTGGCTAAGATAATCTTATGAAGGACTACAGCCAGGAATATGGGGGCTAAGAATAATACTGAACCCAAGACTTCTTTCTTTGAATATTCAACATTTTGAATGTGCATAAGCAACACCACCATATAGCTATCCTTTAAAAGAAAAGTCAAAACCTTGCACCACTGTTAATAAATAATCATAGACACATGCCCTGAGGAGATGGCTACTCACAGGATAACCAGACCAGGGAGAAGGGCCTCTGCATAGGTGTTTGTAAGTAGCCTGCTCTGGAACATCAAGGTGGGACTTTGACAACTTCAATCCTCTTCCAGGCCTCCTGGATGGCCAGTTTAAAACAACCTCTTGCTCTGTGCTTTAGCCATTTGGGTCTCATTCTGACATGCAAGACTGTTCTCACACAATGAGGAACAAAATCCAAATTACAGCATTACAGTATCTAAACATAGCACATCAATATTTAAGTACTTTATTGGGTTCGTTCCTAATTTAGAGACATCTGGCCTAAAGAGAGTTGATTCTACTTCTGGTATAATGCTATCAGCTTCCACAGAAAACAGCTGTTCCATTTTATTCCAGTCATCTCCAAATTTTTCCTAAATAGCTATGTAATTCCTAGATCCTTTTGTCATCTTATATCAGATGTTGGTGAATGAAGAAACAGCTGTGATGGCTAGTTGTCTTTGCATTTAGCACGTACTCCAGACGTGGAGAAAACATTCTCTTTAACATGCAATGCAAAAGATAATGCAAATTACTAGTGCTGCTGAGGCTGCAAAAACTCTCAGTGACTAGTACACTGGAGAGTGGTGGTATAAAGGGGTTGGACAAATTAAACCCCCTGGGGGAAAATCTGGATTCCTGTTTTGTTCCAATTAGTCTGCCTGAAACTTCAAAGAGAAGAAAAAGGAACCCTCGGACTCCACAATCAGTCAAGATAGAGTTATTTAGTTTAGCATAAGGGTGCCTGGAGTCTTGCAAGTGCTGGTGTAGAACAGCTGTCATATACCTGAGGGGTCCCTTCTCACTTCCTTAAAAAACAGGAACACAGGTTCAAGACCCTGTTCAAGCTGTGGATCCCAAAGCAATGAATGAGGCAGGAGGGTGGGTCTTTCAGTTTTTTAGCTGCATTTCCCTCTTTGTTTTATGTAGTTGTGCTCTCCTGTAACTCTTGGTGACTCCACACCCCACCTGCCTCAATTTTAAAAGTATATTCCCCTTGCACTGCATATGTGATCTAGCTATCTAAATCTAGGTGTGCTTTGAGTGGCGAGAATGCATGGAAACAATACTGTTTTAATGTCATCTTTTATAGGCTGATGTACTCTGTTATATCTTCTTCCCCACTAAGCTCTGCTCTTGTTTGTGCTTCTCAGATGGACAAACTAGAGGGCTATTGAGTCAGCACCTTGATTAGACTGAATCTCAGACTCTGACTTTGTTCTCAGAGACCTGAAAAGAAAAACCTTGAGAGGCTTTCATAGCTAACAAATGCTTTTCCTTCATATCATTTTCACTATGAGGAAGCCTATCCCCACCCTCGAAAGCCTACTACAATTCATTCCTGCATTCCTATTGTCTGCTTTAACTGTCTCCTTGAACACTTTCAGACTTAAAGTCCTTCTCATCTTGACTGTTGCACGTCCTCTCTTAAAGCCTTCCAAGTACACCGCATGTCAAGTGGCATATATTCTATAATCCAGAAGCTTCACCTTATCAATCACTTCCCTTAGCCTTTGTGTTATTTTTAAATGAAATTAAAACTTTTTCTCCTTCTCTTAAGGATCCCCAATAGACACTCTCACCTCTCTTCTACATTCTCCTCCATGCTTATTCTACACATCTGATCTTGGACTCCCCTCCATCTGTCCTACTTGCACCATACTGTATATCCTGAAGACTTTCTTCATATCTAAACCTCTGGTTTAGATTAGAAAACTGCTTTACAATTTAATCTTTGACAGTGAAACAAATTTTACTTTCCCTTTTGTGTCTTTTCATGCAAGTCCCCTCTCACTAAGCTCATTCCTGAAAGTTTCCTCTGTCAACTCAGAAGCTATTAAATTCCATCCTCTATTCTGCTCTTTGCTGTATCCATATACTGCTAGAACATTTCTGCTGGCATAAGAGTCCTATGCAGCACACTAATGTGTGTTGCTGTATGCATATAACACAAGGGCATGATGAAAAAAAAGTCCATAACAAAACACGTACTTCTTTCTTATTGCTCAGATAATTTTGTCTGATTTTCTCTTCTGCATTAGACAGAGTGAAAAGTGTCTACATATTTCTGCAGAAAAAAAAAAAAAGCTACAGTGTTTTCATACCCAGAAAGTGTACTTCTCTGCAGCAACCCTTTTTTTTTTCCAGAAGTGAAATCTGTTTACTTTATTAGACTTCCACAATATACTACATGGTGTACCCAGTATTGTTTTAGAACTCACCAGAGAGCCAATGTGAAAGTCCTTTGGCTCCAATGACTATTTCTTAACCCATTTCCCCCTTTATTGAGAGTTTTAGTGACAGTTTGGGATATGCAATAAACATAAAGTGGGTCTTTCACAGCACAGCGATTTTGCACCTTAAAAATCTGGCTGAACTGCTAAACATAATTCAGTAAGCTCTTGTGCATGTACATTTCACTGTAACTTGCATGCATGCATCATTATTTAACCTCAGTATTTTCATTACCACATAGGGCAATATTTCTGTTATTAAACCATGTCTTTTTATGATTTAGAATACAAAATAAGCACCATTTATATATTTGTTGACTCCTGTGAAGACAGAATTAAAATAAAAAGCAGAGAAAATATTATCCAAGAAAACTGAGCTGTAAAATAACTCTATTGTAGAAAGTACTTTAGTGTTAAGGTCTGTGTTATAAAGGACAAATAGATTTTAGTGGCATTTTAAAAAATAAAATTGTTTATCCTGTGGGAAAGTTCTTTTTTTATTGTTTTATCTTTGATTTTGTTTTAAGGATAGAATAAGAATGGTGAGAGATAATTACTGCCCAAGTGCTCTGCTTTTGTGAAATTAGTATCTGACTGTGTTTCTCTCTCGGGTGTCAGTTCATTATTGTGTCACATAGGGACAAAATACCCCAGCTCAGAGAAATATTAGACTCATTTAAGCCATGTATAATCAACTGCCTCCTGTGACTAACTAGTGGTCTTTGGAGATGTTTTCCGGAACAGTCCATTCAGAGCCACTGCAAAGCCTCTGTAATCATAGATTAGAGGGAAAAAATAAATAAATAAAAAATCAACATCAGGTTTTTTGACTGTAACAGCAGATGCCATGTAGGGCAGGGCAGCCCAATTCAAGGGGTGGTGGCAGAGTAGCTCTTGCTGACTCAGCAGCAGGGGTTCAAACCAAGCTGGCAGGTTGAGGTGCCCACTGCCTCCTTGGCCAGAGACAGCTCATTTCACAGCAGGAGCAGCAGGAAGGTGCATGCACGGACCATCAGATTAGTGCACAACAACCGGCAACCTCTGTTTCTTCTACTATCAAACAGCTGGTTCTTTACATCTTTTTCTTGGCTCAGAAGATGGTAACCAGTAGTGGTGATTTGCTGCAGCTCCTGGTGCTTGACAAGCTGTGGATGACGAGTTTGCAGCCAGTTGTGAGGGAGCTACTGCTTCTTCATGTTCAATATAGGCCACAACCACCTCTATTTTTCTCTTCCTACAAATTGCTGCAGCACTACCATCTCCACTACCTCCAAAATTATCCCTTCTTAGTTTTTAAATCACAACTTCCACAGAGGCATTAATGATAGCAGGGAAACAGAAAACTACATATATGCTGACTCCGTGGCACTGAATCACAAACAAAACACAAACTTACCTAAACAGGAGTATTTAAAATTTGAGAATACAGGTACCTACCTGATGCATGCAGTTGGTACATAACTAAGACTATTGAAATGGGTTTTCAATGATTATGAATTCCTAAAGAATCCTACTAAAAGTTTTGAAACAAAGACATAATGCTCACTTGCTTTCCTTTGTAAAGTTCATAATATTTTACCTTTGCCATTTCATATTAGACATCTTACATCAAAAAGGCAAACTGATACAGCTTGTGATGAGGCAGAAAAGTTAAATGAAATTAAATGAAAAAAATGATTTTCCCTATTGAAAGCCCCAGAATTAACATAATGGAGATAATGAAGTACATGGATTTTTTTTCAATTATAGTACACTGTTGGAATGTAACAAAGGCAGAGATATTTAGGAGTGCTGCCAAGATTCTGCATTGTATGAAATTTGTTGTTGGTTTTGTTTGTTTGTTTTTATTACTTCCCCTTCTTCCCATGGTATTCAACATATTTATTGAACAGCAAGACAGTTTTCCAGGTGAGAAGTGTACTAGGTACATACTTACTATAAGACTGTAGATGATACTGTCATTAGCCATTAATTCATTTCTGAAGCAAAAAAACTTATTATGCTACTTGTCAGGTATGAGTCTGCCCAATTCTGAACTTGTAGGCTGCTGCAATTTGTGACACTAGTCACAAAAACTGTGGCTCTTGCAAGGAACATGAATAAAAGCTTAATCAATATTTTTGTTTTCAATGTTTTTTAACATTCACATTTATGTGAAGTGTAATTCAAAGATTTTGTGCTTTTGTTTCTTATTTCAATGAATTCACCAACAGAATGGCTTCCTTGTAAAATGCGAACACCATTTTGGCAAATATTCTAAAGCACATTCACAATTAGAAAAGCCTGTTTGTTCTACAAAACCTTTTTACTGCAGAAGGAAGGCAAATTGGTTAAGCTTTTGTGATTGCTGCCATTAAGCTTGTTCCTATCAAAATAAATCCTGCTAAATAAAATACGTCGGTCTTTCAATGCGGACAAGTTGTGCTCCAATAATCACAACACATCCCAAGTGGCACATGATGGAAATGTTCGGAACCAAAAATTACCCAAACCTTTTGAAGATTACCATTTTCCCTAAGTTTACCGCATAAAAGATTAAGTAGTAAGATGGTGTTGATAGGTGTATTTTTCTAAGAGTAGGAAGAAAAAGGTTTTTGAAAGAGGCTTTTCTTACTTCACACTGAATTTTCAGAACCTATTTCAATATTATCAAGAAAAATAAAAAAACCCACACTGCTTAGCCGGCGGAGGATCCGATTCCCAGCAATGACAAAAAAGGGAGACACAGAATTTAGGAATGAAAACATATGCTGATTATCACTGCTACATCAATAATCTTTAAATCTTACATTTAGATCCTATTTTTAAATTCAGATGTTCATTTTGGTATCTGAAAGGAAAAAAACAAATTATCTTTCTTTTGTGAGTTTAACCACATAAAGTAATTTCAAACCTAGTTTAGTAAGAGCAAATTTATGCAATTTAAATATGGTTTAAACCATATGACCTCTTGCAAGCTTTTGAAGTTATATTGTGTATTTATGTAAAAATTATTCCAAATCCCTCAACTGTCATACTATTAGAGAAACTTAATGCCTTACAGTGTCTCCAGGGAACAGTTAGTTATTGCCTCCAAGTAAATAACCATACTTATTCTTACAGAATACCCTGTACCAGTACAATCCTTCCTTTCCCAGGGCATGATTTTGTGTCTCAGCCTATTGAAGGTCTTTGTTTTCAATTAGATGGGCATTTGTGGTCTCTACTGTGAATATTCTTTTGTATTTTCTGAGGCCCTTGACAAGTTGCAGCGATGCGTTTCCTCTTTATGCACACCTTGCTGACTGGTAGTGAGAAAGGCAGGGTTGCCCCTTCTTAGCCTTCATGATCAGAGTTCTGCTTAAAATACATTGTCACCAGATGATAAGAGAAGACAAGATACACTTCTCATTTCTTATTTCACACAGAACATGAAATATATTGTTACTACTATTTTAATTACATGCTGTATGGGGATATAGCGGAAGATTTGGCAAGGAGATTAGTTAAATGTAAATACGCTCAAGTGACTTGCACCTGTCTGTAGAAAAAGCACATAGATCACACTAATAGTTTTACTGACCTTGTGTGCTTGACGAGTAGAACCTCTGTGTTAGGTAACATAGGCCTGTGAGAAACTCCAGGCACCTTATCACTATGTCTGAGATTCCTGCTTTGTTGTGAGAAAGAGCGGGAGGCTGCACCTGCCTGAAGCCTTGAAATACAGGTGAGCTCAGCAGGCCCGGTGATCTTCCAGCAGGGCTGAACTGACCAGCGCCTGCGTCCCCGCTGGTGTCACCTCTGCCTGGGAGCTCAGGTGCGGCTCTGGAGATCCCCCAGTAGAGAGGTAACTAAAATAAAACTTGCTCTTTGCAATGCATTCGTGGCCTCTGGCTCTTCTTGTGACGTGCCCACGTATGTGTACACACATGCCCTCCTATAACAGGTTACAACCAACCAAAGAAAACACCTACAAAAATTCCCAGTACTTTAGATTCCCATATTTTTTCATAAATATCTTGGAGAATAATTGAAATATTACCAAGAAAATAGCAAGGCCAAAAAAGGCTGTACAATTGATACAAGAGTAAAGGATCAAGGCACACACTAAAATAAAATTAAAATTGTGATCTCTCATTTATACCAAAATTCTATTGCATGTGTAATTGCATGAAAATCCCATTTAATCTCACTGTATTTTTATGCATTCAGTAAATCTATCATGGAAAGGCAATAAATCTGAACATTTTACTGAACGTTTCCAGTAAACTGGTCACATATAGTCAAGAGTAATATACCTGGACATCATCACGGAATTGTTTCAATGCTCAATATTGTGTCAGGCCAGTTCTCCAAATTAATTTGTTTCCTTAGAGGTAAAACGTATATAGTTCAGAGTTTCTGAAAGAGCATAAACAAGCAAATATGCTTGTATAATGGCAAGAAAAATGTAGTTAGTGTATTTATCAGTTTGGACTCCCATGATGTTTCTTTAAAGTAAAAACCACATCTATTGACAACAGCTCTTTCCAAATTAGCACCATTGCAAAATGGTAGTTAGAAACAGAATTATCTTTTTTGAACTCCGTGTAGTAAAAGAAGCATAGCTATGTGCAATCCAAATAAGCTACCAACAGCTGGGCAGAAGAAAATTACATTGGACTAAAAGGATTTCCACTGAAGCTTGCTCTCTAGATCAGTCTTATTTGGGGGCTGGACTACATAACATTTGAAGGTCCCTTCCAACCCAAACTATTCTATGGTTATTTAAGAATACAAGTATTTTCCATAGATAATGGAAGATGATAATGAAATCAGTGGACAGCAGGCACAAAGTTAGAAAGCATCGTCAAAATGGAATAATGTGCCAAAATGAGTAGAACAAAGGAGGTTATAAACTTGGGAACAGTGTGTTAAAAATTGAGCTAATCAGCTGAAAGCCACAGAGCCATGATATGTAAAAGGAGTTTGAATCTGTCATATTATAAATACCTTTTCACAATAACTTTCTGTTGGTGTTTAGATGATGTTCAGATAGGTTGAGACCAGGATATTCATAGGCAATGGCTTTCTTGCTAAATTTGAAGGACAGTCCAAATGTTAAGTGTCTTACTTCCACAGCTTCCTCAACACACCCCACACATTATCACAGGTCACTCAGAGGACACTGGAAGACCCTGACTGACACAGAGCCATGCTCTCTCTGCTTTATATTTAACCATCTTCCACTCAAAACACATGATTCTTTCTTATTTGTTTTTCATTACTGACTGTATAGCTCATTTTGAGGGGACAAAAGTAGTAATTCAGAAAAATGGCTTAAGTAAGTGAAGTTATTTGCCAAGTTATTGACAATCTTGGAGTTAATGATGTAATTTGAAAGATCAATTCTCTGTGTAGGGATTATGACTAAAAAAAATGAATAACAATAACAATGACTGAGGCTAAATTACTGTAAGTTGTTCAGCTAATTAAAAATAAACAATATACAAAATCAAAGACTGACAATTTGCTCCTGAATTTTGAAATTAAAGTGACTGAATTAGTACAGAACCTGACATATGAAAAAAAAATATATGTTTTTTTAAATAAAAAAACACTCATTCATAGAGACTTTAGCAGAAGATGTATAAAATCCATTACTTCAGAAAACACAAGAGTCAAAAACCTGTCCATCCATCTTCTTCCTACCCAATAACTAATGACCTGTCTGCCCCTATGGCCTTGACTTAACAGCTGAAAAATCTGACTGTTCATTCTTAATGCAGCTCTTTGACTCAGGCTGTTAACCCAAAAGGGCAGTGCAGTAGATTTTGCTGATTGCAGAAAAAATAATGAGATTGAAGTAGTTTACCTTCATTCAAATCCTAAAGTTCCACTGTGACTGAGTTTTTCTCTCACTAAAATTAACAGTTGACTTTAAAACAGAGGTAGCTATTGAAAAATTAACAAATCCAGCAACATATCTTTAATCTTAACTGATTTAAACAACAGTCTAAAATAAATTTCAAATAAATGAAAAAGGGAGCAGAGGGAGTGTTCAGGACAAGTAGATGTTTGATGCTTGAGACCCTAGTTGAGCAGTGTTGTTCTTGACAGGCATTATTAGGCACAAACGGGAGGAAGACTTCGAGGCCAAGCCAGGAGTGGAACCAGTAGAGGCAGAGAACACAGGAGCTACATGGTCAAGCACAAGCAAAGTCCAAGAAAATAAGAAAAGAAGGCACCAGCCTAAAGACCAGTTCAAGAGAGGATTCAGAGACTGAGATGAAGGTTGGCCAACTTTCTAACAGTCTACATGCTACTAGGAAAGAGGTTCCATCAAAAAATAGACATGACTGCTTGAACAGGACCCAGGGATACACTGTCTGAAATAGCACCAGACAGCTTCATAGATGTGGATAGTAAATTTACTGAGCAATTTACTGTGATTATCGTTCAGGGATTGGCACTTTAAATTATAACCTCGCTCAGACTGCCTTCTATTAGTCTATCAAAATCACTGCTCCCTTAAATCAGGCTCAAGAGATACGTTACCAGTGGTGCAGTCCACAGAGATGCATGTGGCCCCACTGTGAGTGCACTAATGACTCACTCAAGCACAATTCAGTTTTTATCTTTAAAGTGTCTGTAAGGAAAAGCACAGAAGTGCATAAGAACATAAATATGCTGAATAACCTTTTTTTTTATATCTTTGAGTCATTGCCTGTAGTGGGGGACACACTGTGGATGACTGGAAACTTGTCCCTGACATATAGGGCTCAGAGTCCAACCAAAAGAACCCCAGGAAGTACAGGCACAAACTAGCCTGTTCTTATTGGTTACCCAAGGCACTGAGATACTATAATGCACAAGGTTAAAGGCAGCAGGTTAGTATGTGTCAGTAATAGAAACACTACTGATGCCTGTATCATGACCACCTATAACTATGTCTCGATGGAGACAGAGTGTGTATTGAATTCTAGACAGTGCTGAGGATAGTTTCCATTCTGGTATTCTCATATTGGACCTTGACACAACTCATTTATCCAGTTTAAGAGTCCCTAGCAGGAGATAATAATACATTTAGGTTTCCCAGATACCAGTGGAAACAACCTTGGGGACTGTTTCCTGTGGTGAAAACCAAACCCCTTTCGAAGTGTCGAAGAACGAGTCCACTTTTGGGATATGACATTCTTGGTAGAACATAGATAGACTAGTTCTCTGAATTAGATAAATCTCAGAAACTCCAGGGAACTACTATGTCTTGAAGACAGATTACAAATGACAGAACTCAAATCTTTTCTCTATTCCTGGTGATGCTATCAAAAGTAGAAAGACACTTAAAAATTAAACGCAGTGTTGACATTTCCAGGGCCTTGAAAAATGTGCTCTCAGACTCCCTTATGTAATGAGAAAAATCCCAGAAGGGTGAAGGCTGTGATACAGCAAAAGAAAACATATATAATGCAGCCTCAGGCCATGGGATTCATGAACCAATGGGAGCATGTCTAAAAAGCCCTTGCTATTGGACTGCCCAGAGAAACAGAAGTGATGGCGATCTTCTGGTAAAAGGTCATTAAAGGGGCTCTCAGGACCTGGAACTTTGCTCGTGCCCAAATATATGACATATTCCAGAAAAGGAGCTGAAGACTTCAAGCCTTTAGCACTTTTCAGTCAGAGGACAGCTTCAGGACCAGCTTGTGCAGCAATTTTTTGAGTTTAGTCTAATTTTTCCAAGATGTTCTTTGGCAAAAAGAACACATAACGTGGTGACTATGTTCAGCCACTATAGATGGAGATTGTTTGTTGATGACAATGTGACACACAAAAACATAAGGTAATGAAACTTTCACGGCCAAAGCAAACCAGTAAGTGATGAAAGAGAAGCTATACTGACAAGAATACAAGTGCTGATATAAAAAATTTCATCTGTCCTGAGCCACTGCTGTCAAGAGGAAATGAGAATCACCATACATTTTTGCACTATGGTCTTCCACAGAGCATTAAAGACAGGAGTATTTGAGAAAAACCTATAAATACCATGAATGTGAACAAACCTCATGAACAAACCTTGCGAACAAACTGTCTGTAACAGTTTGGCATATGCATATCCAGAAATTCTATGATTCTGGAGTGTCCACCTCACAGAACTTAAAATGCCACTGTATATGATTTTAATATCAGAAAATTGGATTTTTTTTTTTTATTCTGAACATGGCTTAATCCATCGTATTTTCCCTCTGGACATTAACTCCTAAACTCAAACAATTTCTAAGTTTAAAAATCTGCAATAAACTATTTTATTATTCTGACAGCTACTGTTATAATTGCTCTTGTAACTCTGGCTTACTGCTGTGTTAAACTTCATTTAAATTGAGAGTTATTTATTGTAGAAACTTATATTTTTATTATTCTGCAAATGCCACGTTCACCTGTAACACAGTCTAGTAAGAGATGACAATATAACTGAGGAGAATGAATGAGCTTTCTGAGTAAAGAGGTGTAGAAGTCTGTTACTCAAGCTATTAAGACTGCGCCAAAGCCACTGCATCCCATAATGCTCCCACCTGGTGCAGGAAAAACATTTATAAACTGGAGTTGTGGAGGCCACCAAGATGGTCAGGGTTGGAGCACCTGTCCAGTGAGGGGCAAGTTGTTCACCCTGGAGAAGAGTTGGCTTTGGAGGGGACCTAACAACATTCCCCAGCGCCTACAGGGAGATTACCGGGGGGCCAGAGGCAGGCTCTCCACAAATATACAAAGAAAGAAGATGAGAGACAACAGGTATAAGCAGAAACAAGAGATTAAGACCGAGTAAGGAGAAATGTTGTCAGCATGAGGTCAAACAAACAGCAGAGCATGCTGCCCAGAGAGGTCATGCAGTCTCTGCCCTTCGAGTTTTTCAAAACTCAACTAGATAAATCACCAAGCAGCCTGATTTGTCCTCCTGCTTGACTCTGTTTTGAGCAAGAGGTTGAACTGGACCTTTTGAGGTCCTTTCTAACTAGAATTTTCCTAGAGCTCTAAAAACCATACAGACACCTTCTGGAGATTGACTAAAAGTCTGAGAAAGCAAGGAAATGTCACAACATAGCATTGAATACACAAGTTTAGCACGTACTACTTTTTTACTTAACTAAAACCTAGTATATTTACTACTTATGCATGAAGTGGCATTTAAAACTGTCAGCCACTTATATGGGCTTCAATAGGTTTTCTGAGCTCTTATTTTTATTCCAGAGAAGGCTAGAAAAACAAAAGCTGAGCACACAAAAAGGCTCCGCTCATAAACCACTGCATGGACATCTCATTTGTCCCTTAATCTGCCCTTCATTACTTGCCAATTGCATTTTTCTTTATGTTTAACAAGCTCTACTTGCAAGGGTAAACAAGTTTCCTCCTAATGATGTTCTGATGGAAGAAACATAACTGCACACCATAAAATCTTAGTAGCTATTTAAATTGCTCCACAAATTATCTTTAAGTGCTGTGCATGATTTATAGTAGAAAACTATTCCTCCTTCAAACAACTAAATAGAGCTGACTGGGAACTTCCAAGAAAACATCTTTTTGGTAGAAAAATATCCACCTGAAAGACAAGCCCTTATTTCAGGGAAGGCTTAATTAAAAGAAAATAAATTTTGCTGGGAAAGGTTTTGGGTAGAAGTTTTAATCAGATATAATATACTAGTTTAATTAGATCATAATCACAGCAAGAATACTGGGGCTATGAGGGGCAGAGAGACAGTTGATTTGTAAGCTAAGGCAGACAAAGTGACAGAGGCAGGCTCAAGATCTTGCCTCATCCAGACTTCAGAAGAGTAAAAAGCTTGAGCTTGGATCTAGGTGAGAGATCTATCCTGGTTGAATCTTTACTTTTTCTACTGTACTGGGAAGAATTTAATGTAAAAGACTTACTAAAAAAAAAAAAAGACAGTAAATTATTTTTTTGTTTGCTGATGAGCCCTTTCTCCAAATAATATTTATATTGAAACAATAAGTAAACACATATACTTGCACAGTTACAGCAGTTTGCACACCCCTGATTACCACAGCATTTTATAACAGTAAATGAAGTGGCAATTTCAGGGCAGAGCAGCATCATTTTTAGACAGATTACTGCTGAAACTAGAAATATGAGAAGATTAACATTTTAGAAAGCGAAAGCTGTTTCTCGACATTAATTAGGCCATAATTTATTGAGTAGGAAATAGAAATCAGTGAGGCATTAGAAAAAGCTTTTAGAAATAGACAAACTTTGTAGCTGTTCCATCAGAGGATTATATTCTGATATAATTACAGCTTATTTATTCAGAGAGTTGTAT
The DNA here is from genome assembly GCF_036013475.1 of Columba livia. Lineage (NCBI taxonomy): Eukaryota > Metazoa > Chordata > Aves > Columbiformes > Columbidae > Columba > Columba livia. Next base: position 34,356,468 of record NC_088604.1, on the reverse strand, counting down.
ATTAACAGGTTCCAATTCATTAATGAATAACATTTGTTTCTATAGACTTAGTTGTTGATGCGTCTAAAAAACTTTGAGCTTTACTTAATGGAAGCTGATCTGCTGAATGAAATCCTTAATTATTAGTACTTTATTGAGACACTTACGGTCTAAAGCTTTTTTTGAACACGAAGTACTGAAACAATTTGCTCTATATTTAAGTTGGATATAATTCTCTGAATGACACAAGTTGTCTGGGACGTAAGAAACACTGACAGAGTTTTAGCTGGACATATACAAATGCTAAACCAAAAAAGATCCAAGAGATAATAAGTCTAGTAATTCAAGTAAACTATGCAAACTGTACGAATGTGAGAATAAAGATTTATAGACACAAGATCAGTAATAAGTAGTACTGAAAAATCAAACTTAGATCCTTTTTTGCTGTTCTCTGCCTCACTTAGGACACAGCGACATTAGAAACCCCTCAAGTTTCAAACTGGAGACAAAGAGAAAATGACAACATATTTCAAGCAGAACTGAACAACAGCTGCTTCTAAGATTTAAAACAAAGATAAAGTAGCAATTCAAATAATAGAAGTTTCAGTTGCTATGGCATATCAATAGCAATGTATGTTTGCATAATTTATGTACAAAATTATGGCATGTTAAAGAAATAAGTCTAAAATAAAAGTAATTATACAAGGAAAAATACAAGGAAAAATATGAAGTATATGTATAAACACATATGCTTATATATTTAAAAACAGAAATAAAGCAAATATATAATGTAAAAATGGAATTGTGAGGTAGGATTCAAGTAGGAAATAAAAGGAATATGCAAAGTTTGTGCAAAATATATATTCCCAGAATTTCATTACAACTCTGAATTAAAGCAAATTTTGATATGTCAGCACTTTCAATCCACTCCATATTATTCTCATGCTTTACATATTTTCTTTGAAATTGTTCACAAGTCAATTTAGTGTGTTCATAGATTTGTATTCATAAGTTATAGACTTTCTGTATTAGAGGAGGGTTGTCCCTAAACTTCAAACAATCTGAAGCCTTCAATGTGTAAAAGCGGGTACTGGGTGCAGCTGGCCTCAATTTTTAGAAAGGAAAATGTAAGATAAACAGATAAACAGATAAACAGATAAAAACAGAAATCGAATGACTGATAATAAAGTTCTAATAAAAGCAAAAATACAATAGCTCCATTACAAGAAATATAGACTACTAACTCTAATGAATTCACCTTACTCTCAACATTTGTAAATTACAATATCCCTCTTCTGATTTCATGCTAAGATATCAGCACTGTAAGGTTAATCTTTAAAATGTTTTAAAATCTCCAGTAACATAACATTCACAATAATCACAGTTCTAAAATAATTGCTAATTAGCTTATTGAAACTGAAAAAGAAAAGCTTACTTTTACTACTTACTTTTTTCGTATTATGTTTATTTATCTTTGGATTTCTTGTACATGACTGAGTGAATCCATCTTCCCTTTCAGCTCAGTCTCTTCTTTAGTATTTCAGCTGTAGCTGTTTCAGGAGGCAGTCTTTACTGAAAAACAGTTATCTTCTATTGTAATATTTAAAATTATCACAGAATTTTTTATAAAAGTTTCTTTTTTCCATAGTGTACTTGGAAGTCGTATTCCCACTACAGCTGTACTTTTGAAGGTTAAAATAAGATTTGCTTCTTTTTCTGAGTTATTTCCCCTCCCTGAGTCTTAATTCACTTACTGTCAGCTGCTCCCACTCACAGTTACTATTTCCTTCAGGATGCTAAACATTGGAGTTGATGGAAGTATAAGATCAGTGGTGCTATCAAAGATTTAAACAGGTGCTGGAGATGGAATCTGAATGCATAAGAGCACCCCTAGCTTTGATGATCCCCTTCCCAAGACTGGCTCATTCTCTGTCTTGTGGACCTTATGCCGACTGTCTTTTCAATTTTCTCTTGGAAGTTTCCCCTGGGCTCATCCCTGCTACAACTTGAGTAAATGACATCTGCACGACCTTAGAAACCTGGGGATTTTGCCTGCACCACAGAGTCAGTGTGCCAGGGCAGAGAAGTTAAATCACCTACTGCTGAAATGCCAGAATGGTCTTTGCTACTCCCTTGGCACTGGTCATCTAACACTCCACATGTGATTTCCTACAGCTCAGCCTGGGTGCTGGCACAAGCCAGGGACCATCCCTCAGGAGTTGCTTTGGACATGGCAACCCTAGCTAGAAGACAACAGGAATTTAAGTTGGCTTGATGGCCAGAGGAAGGCCACTGGTAGTGTGGGTAGTACAGATGCAACCTTTGAGTATTGCGCCTCACCAGGGTGGCACACATCTCACCCGTCTCAGAACAGGAGCAGCAGCAGGCAGCACAGCAGGCAGGGAGTTGTCTAAAGCCAACACACTTAGCAAGGTCCTACTCACTGTTAGTAACTGGGAGAGTGACAAGAAGGATGTGTCCTAAATGTAATGCTTTATGCAAAATGATAGGAAAGTCCTTGGGAGCCATTGATTATATATTTTCTGAAAACAGTTGTCCAAAAACCTTTCTTTGAAAGTTTGAGCAAGGATCACTGATTTTCCACAGTTGGGTGAGGTGCCCACCCAGACACTGCGTAAGAAGAAAGAACGAACAACCTTACTACTGCCTTCTGGGGCCACTTTTCAAAACAAGGTACTTGCAAATGCGTTTTCTGAGAAGTCATACCGATCACATTGGCTTAGGATAATTCTTTGCACCAATGTGGTGAAGAGAGCGAACTATATAGGTATCTACCACATAAAGAAGATGAGGAAGGGGAAAAGAGAGAGAGAAAATAAATGCACAGAGAGGAAAGGAGAACCCAGGAATCAGTAGGGTTGCAGAAACACTTCTCTTTTGCCTGATTGTAGCTGAACTGACTGAAAAGGTCACTTCTCAAAATTACTTCCAGCTGCTCATGATTGCCATTTCCTGGGATCACAATGGCCTACTGAACTGCTCTTGTTCACTCCCAAAATCCATCTCAGTTGAAATGAGCTACTATAAAGAACACATTTGTGCTAGACTGACCCATTTTAGCTGAAACACTTATTTCAGTGTGATCAGAGACCAGTTAGAAGAGTTTAGCCACTTCTTCCACTGGAAAAAAAAAACCTAAATCTTAATGCACAAAAAAACACCAGTAGTGTTAGTGGACTTCAGTGCCTAATTCATCCAGCACAATGCATGGTGTTTTTGTACAAGGAGCTGCAACACGCACAAGGAAGGCTGCCATCGTACAAAGCAGAACAGGTACAGTCACAGCTGGAATTACTACTCTCCAAGCATAATCACATTGTCAGAAAGTGATTGTCAAATCACCTCACAGGTTATCAGCACAAATAATGCTGCTTGGGAAGACTGAATCATAAGGGACAGTCAGGAGGGTTAAATGAAAGCAAATGAAAAATATAAGGTCTGACCAGGGACACGGAATATTAAATGGACATATTCCTGTTTATCAACACTTTGTACCACATTACCAAGGCAATGTGTAAAATGATCAGGCATTCATCAGTCTGGAAATTAGTAAGATATTTGCTCACTTACTTATAATTTCTAATCTTCCTTTAAACTGTTGCTGACATGAATTCTGTCACTGAGTCTAAAAGTAGATTTAATGGTTTGGTTATGATAAGCATTTTCTTCAAAATGTATTACATCTTAAAATAATCCATCCAGAAGCAATATAGAACAAAAGAGGAAAACTATGCAGTCTTCTTCATCAGTGTCATCTATAAGGCTTTTGTCTTTTCTCCTCTTCAGGGTAGGAGTACTATGGGAGTTTAGGGGTCATGCCTCTGCTTTTCTGTTAATCCATGCATCCTGAAGCTAAAATAACATAATAAACCAGAAGCAGGAACAAAAAAATCCTCACCCTACGTTACCCTGAGTAAAGAAGGTAAAATCTCTTAGTTACGTCTGTGTGCTTGCAGCAACCAAAATAAAGGTGAAATGTCTTGCAGAAATACAATAAGATAAGAAAATCTCAGGAATATTTCATTTTAAATGTGATCACACAATTTCAGTACTTCACCCTTCTCATTAATTGCCAAACAGGTGTGGATAAACTTCCACTATATATGGTCTCCCTAACCAAAGCTGAAGACATGAGGGAAGGTGTTACTAGTTAGAGTAGACGTGATATCTGTGTGCAGTCTGGTCACAGAATGCAACAAAGCCTTTCAGCTGCCAACATTTTCTCCTCTTAAAAATGAAAACCCTTAGTTTATTTCAAAACAACCACAAGGGCACTTCATGTGGAACAGGATCATTAACTTGGCAGTGAAATGACTTGAGTGTAATATGCCTCTAGTACCCTTTTCAACTTTACTAGAAACTAATGAGTGAAAAAAACAGAAAGTGTCAAAAATAATTCCAGTGATATACCTGAATGGCTTGTATTTCTTTAACTTAGGTGTTTCAATTATTGCCTTAAGTGATTTTCATACTACAGCATAAATTATTTTAAGCAGATTTTCTTTCTCATTTGAAGCAAAAAGCTAGAAATGCCAAACAGAATCCTGAAGTCCATAGTCAGTTTACTTTTTAGAGTTTTGGATGTCAGTTTTGGTTTATATAATCATTAGGAGGAAAAAAAACAAAGTAGAGTAGGCTGCTCAAGAACACACATTAATATCACACAGAAAAGTCTGCAACAATACATTAGTCCAACAAGGAATTTGGAGTCAAGTGGTAACCACATGGAACAGGCTTTCTTTGTGCTTCTATTAGCTTCTAATACACAAGTAGACTTTTAAAGGATCAAATAGTACAATCTATTTTCTGAATAGTAGAGCAAAACTTTGCACCAAAAACCTGCAAAAGAATCTGTTCTCTTATATTCTAATGGTTGTAGACTGACATTTAAAGTGTTACATATTTTTTTATAAATTCTCTCAACTCAGGAGAGCCTTTTAAAAAAACACAAAAAGAGAAAAACAAAGTCTCCTTTGAAATAAAAGGTTTGTTTGTTTGCCTTCAAGGGTAAGTGATAATTAAAAGGAAAAATTGACAGCGAATGGGATTTTAGTAATCTCCATTGCCCAGTTACAAGGTGTTCTTTTAAATTTTTTACAAAAACACATGAAAAACTGCAACTGGCCCTGTACTTTGGAAGCAGGCTATGCTTAGTGTTTTTAAGAAGACCTGTAGCGAACTGCCCTGCCAAGCGCTCCAGTGCCAGCCCTGGTGATCCAAACCAGTTAGAGCAGCACACACCAGAGGTACATGGTGCTGAGAACACGGCACTGCGCTGTGTGAATCATGTTCCCACTGCTGTTGATAGCTCCAGCCTAATGCAAGCACCTTGCAAGGTATGACTTGGTCCTGCTGCTTGGACCATTAAAAGGATGACACACTGTTGAAGGTTTTTAGAGAATTTCAATGGAGTTTCCACTTTTGGGGAGGTCTCATCAGAGTTTGTCTTTTTGTTTCCTTGATTTTCTCATTTACCTTTTTCTTTTTTTCTTTTTTTTCCCTTGTGTTCTGAGGACAATACAGCCCCAGATAAGGTCAGTGTGAAATTGGAACTGTTTTTAGGAAAGGCAACTAAAATAAATTGAAAATTTAGCTGAAAGACTCCCCATTACCTGCAAGGCCTGAATAACCTTGATTTTGATTGGGCTTATTACCAGATGAGTAATGAGTACCAGTGAGGTACCAGTGAGGCATCCTGGTGTTCTGTAAAACTCAGAGTCTGAGAACAGGTACTGAGAGTCCCCCTGTGGAAAGAGTTAATCCTGTCCTTCTTTTTTTCCCTCTCTCCCCAAAAAAAGGGGTTCAAAGTAGGCAGTCTCTAAGAAAGATAGTAAGCTGCAAGATTAATCTTTCATTCTTTCTTCTTCTGGCTCAAGGCATATTTCCTCATCTGTGGTGTGAAAGAAAATGCCCAGAATACCCCGTGGCCAAAAGTAACAACTTGCCAGAGGAAAACACACTGAAGGGCTGTGAAGGTCAGAAATGCCCTGGTAACCTCCTCAGGTAACAAAAGAACCAGTACACAAGTGTGTTTAAAGCCTTTTGAGGATACAAACCCTTCTTGTAAATTCTTTATGTCAAAAAATAATAGAAAACCAGGCTGATACAGTTTTTACTTGCATTCATCAGAAACGTGAAGTAAATGCTTCACTAAATCAATGGAGTTCATTTATGTCAAATGGAAACAGATCAGGCTCTGTATTTCCCTTGTAATAATATCCTTGTTTTCAATGTTTTATCTTCTTTCAGCACATAATAGTAATTTACAGGAGTTTCAATTTCTGTTGTTTTCTTCAGAGTTTTTCCTTCATAATATTCTTCTGATTGTACAAACTTGGCTGAATGTATCAGAGAGCACATTTACAAAATTTGTAGGTGCCATAATGCTGGGGACAGATACTTTTGAGGACAGAGTCAAATTTCAGTCTTCACAAGCGGGAAAGAAGGTATTCAAAGAACATAACTAAATTCAATAATGGAGACAGCAAAAAGCTGTGCTTTGACAGAGGAAACACTAGACATAGCAGCTGACAGGAGAAATGACCAAAACTTCTTGGAGTAACCACCATCAGTGCTAAAATCTGCAGTGCACAGTTTCTCAGGCTGTTGTGATGGGGAAAAGGCTGGTGTGCTGCTCATGAAGCCTCACAAGCTGAAGAGTTGTATTCTGTAAGGTGTCAGGACTGACCTCCATCAAGTCACTTGTATCTCTGGCAACTTCAGGAGTCAGAAAGAAGACGGCCCTTTTGGACAACCCCAAACAAAGACGTTGTCTTGGAACTATTTCTCTTCACTGGAGGATTTTTCTGGATGGCAGAGATTGTTTGCTCAAGTATAATATAAAAGAATCGTCTCAAATATGAACTCAAGCCTAGTGAGCAGGTGGTATGCAAACACTGTTCTTCTCAAGGATGAGCCTCTCTTTAGTGTAACTATTTAATGGGCATAACCCCGAAGAATTTAAGATGAAATTGAAATCAGCAAGTTTAGAAGAAACCATGTTGCTTAATTAAAGCAAGGATGAAACCTAACTTTGCTTGTTCAATTAAAGAAACAGGTGCAGACTAAGTAACTTTACTTATAAGAAAAAAAGGAAAAACTAAAAGGAAACACAATTAAGGGGGGTGAAACAATTTATATAAGGAGGAGGTGATTTAAAGGAGATCTAAGTGAGGCACACCATCTGGATGAAGATGCAAAAACTCAAATCAAGGCAATTAAGAACTGCAGAACAGAAAAAGACCCTTTCTGGCATGTGACAGAAGAAAAAAGCACAAAGCAGGAAAGTTACAAGTATGTACCTGGGCAAAATGCCCCTGAACTCTAAAGGGAACTGTACACATACGGAAAGCTGCTCAGCAAATGAAAACAAAAACTGAAGGAAAACCTAAAATTTCATCCTTTGCTTTCCCTGGTTTTGTGCTTAGCATTATGAATAATTAAAAATATTTTAAGCTTGCCCCTTTCTCACAATGAAACTGAAGCAGAGTAAGATGCTAATGTTAATGTAGACCTTTGATTATTACCTGACTGTAGTACTTAACTACCTCTCGAGCATACCACTAAAATCTGCATAGGGACACTAAGGTATGGAAGAGATTTTTAAGGGGTATAGAATCATAGCACAGAATCATAGATCATTATATGATTCTATGATTCCAGTCTACGATCTCTCCACACATTCCGTCTCATTTTGTCACCCAGGCATACAATCGCACACTCCTCTCACCCAGCACCCCCAGCAGTGGCAAAGGTTCCTGCCTCATACTTCTCCCCAGCCCATTTTTTTTAGGTTGAGCTGCTTCTCCCCTTGTTGCAGGATGCTGAAGATAAGGAGGTACTACTGTGCAAGAGCTACAAGAGGTTCTGCATGTAAATACTGTGGCTTTCATACCCTTACTCAGAAGTCACTGCTATTTTACCTCGCAGACCAGGAGAAATACAGAATTCCCTTGCTATCTGGAGTTTTGGAGAACATCCTGCACTTACGTGGTATAAAACAAGTTATGAGAAGGACTATCCACCTCTGAGAAGGTAATTTTGTTTCGGTCCACTTAGTTGTCCCTGCAGGTCAGACATACTAATGCGATGTGGGACTAATAAAAAAGCAGAAGCCGTAAGATTTTTTTTATTTGATGAAACAGTCATTCTAAGTGTTCTGTTCCCATACCAGCAAGAGATCTAAAGACTAAATTGCCTTGTCTAGATCAATAAAATATGAACATATATTAATCATCCTTAAGACCATGGATTTCTTAAAACAGGCTAAGCTAAACTGAATTTCAGATAAAATAATTTCATACAAATCTGATGTTAATTCTGAAATTTTAAACCTAAATTTTTGGAAATGCAAAGATAATTACATTACTGATGACTTTCGAAGTGATTTATATCATGGTATTACACAGGTGGTTTTCAATCAAATTAAGGATTTACAAAGGATGAAACTTTTAGTGATGGCAGACACAGAAAGGAATTTGATGCTTTATTTGCCTGAATCTTAAACAAGGTCTCCTAGGCCTTTCTGCTTAGTGAAGGTGTTACTGAGTAACTATTAGGAATACCTGAAGATCATGTTTGAGTTTTTCTTTGCAAGACTTCAGGCCATATATGTCCCTGGAATCAGGTGGTCTACAACAATGGGTGCTGACAGAATTGGCATCATTGGATGGATGAAAACTCACGTGGGTAAAAATGATTTGCTGGTGAAGCTCACACTGTAGTGGGTAATGAGTTGTACTTTACCTAGGTGCCTGTCACAAGCGGAGTAATCCCAGGCAGGTATCCTGGGATGAGTCCTGACACCAAATAGGGGGTCCAGGTCAATATGCTTGAGGGCAAGGCTGTCATTAGAGGGACCAGTGCAGGCTGGAAGAATGGGCTGACAATGAAATTCAGGACGGACAAGTGCAAAGTGTTCAGCCTGGGAAGGAAGACCCCCTTGCAGGGATACAGGCTGGGAGTGCCTGGCTGGGGAGCAGCTCTGCGGGCAAAGCCCTGGGGGGCCCTGATGGGCTGCGAGCTGAACATGAGCCTGCAGTGGCTCTGACAGCGGTGAGGGCCCACAGCACCCTGGGCTGTGTCGGCAGGAACACTGGCCTGGGGAGGGATCACTCCCCTCTACTCAGCCCTTATTATTCTGCACCTAGGCTACTGCTGCCCTTTTTGGGCCTCCACGAAAAAGGTGTCGATAAACTGAAGTGTGTTCAACAGGGGCCACCCAGATGGCTGGGGTAGCAGCATCTGCACTGTGAGGTAGGTTGAGTGAACCAGGCTTGTTCAGCCTGGGAAACAGATGGCTTCAGGGGGACCCAACAGCAGCTTCTGGTGCCTATGGGGAAGGTACCAAGGGGACAAAGCCAGGCTCCTGGTGGTGGGAGGACTAAAGACACTGAGCATACAATGAAACAAGAGAGGTTCAGACTGTATATAAGGAAAACTTTTTTCACCATGAAGACAGTCAAGGAGAAGAGTGGGTTATCCAGAGACGTTGTCAAGGTCTCTGTCACTGAAAGTTTTCAATACCTGACTGAGTACTGAACCAACAACAGACAACTTGTTTGGACCCCACAGCTAACCTTGCTTTGAGCAGGAGGTTGAACTGGAGACCTCTTGAGGTCCCCTCCAACCTGAATTCTCCTATGATCATGTGAATGACAGCTAAATGTTGCACCACAGTAAACTATGAAGGGTTACTCTGTATCAGCTAACAACGTGTGGATAACTGAAAGAAAAAATTAAAGGTTACAAGTCTGAAACATGGTAAAATTTCACTTCCACATTTACCAACATATACAAGCATAATTACCTCAAAAAAAAATATCAGTAAATCACAAACAGATTATAAAAATATTCCAAATTAAGTTTACAAAAATATTCTGAGATAGTTCCCTTCAAAATCCCACCCATCTAAAATCCTTTAGTGAATAGAACAGTCACTGCAGCATTAGAACAAAAATTTATTTTCCTCATCTCATAATTTTTCTACTCTCATAAAGAGAAACATTCTACCATAAAATTATTTTTAAAACATATGGAGACAGATACAAAACAGTCACCTGGGAAGCTAAGAATGTGGCAGAGTAACAAAATACAAAATAATAAACTGCTATTATGCTACTGATTAGTAAATACTACTAATTCAACAGTATAAATATATAATTCAACCATATGTGTGTGCATATATACATATATATAAAAGGCTGAACAATTTGCATTTGCAGAACATTAGCATTTTGCCAAATTCTAAAGTACACATACTATTTACAAAAAGGAAATCAGCAAGACAAAAGATAGACGCTGGAACTGTTACTTCTAAAACTGAAGTGAAACACTCCAGGGAGTAACGACAGGTCAGATCAAGTGTTGTTATAGTGTTTCCTATTCTGTAGGTCTATGACGTGCTAAGGTCAGCACATGGGACTTTGAGATTATTCTTCTGACACTTTCTCTGCATTTGGAACTCATCTCTGGAGGTCAGACATGTAAAAGTTGGATGTCAACACGCATATTTAGTAAGTACTTTAAGATTTAGTTGAAGTCCAAGCTGCAGGAAGATTTCTTCCAACTGGGTCACAAATCCTCACCTGTAACAGGTAACTCCAGAGACTGGCTCAGTCATCCTGTTTTATTTCAAAACTGAAGACAGAGATGTTTACTCAAGTTGTATCTAACAGTCATTGGTCAAGGGCAGAAATTGTCTGAAGAGCACAAACTTACACCTAGGATTTCCTACTCCTAAAAATAGAGAAGCCATCACAAGGGTGGGATTTAGTTCTCACATTAAGAAACTTAAATGCATGTTCTTGCCAGTGAGCTACCCAAGTTCCTGCTGTCATCACTTGATTCAGTTGCCTAAGCAGACACATTTGGTCACAGTGCCACTATAGATGCTCCAGGCTATCAGAGGCAACTACACAAAGAGAAAACATGCGAGACAGGACTTAGAGAAGATTTGCAGTCCTTTGGGTCAACAGATGTAGATCCTGCCCAAAACATTAGGGTACTTCATGTTTCATAGTTTAGGCATCCCAGCTGCACGGAGACATCTAAATGCACCTCTTCACATCTTCACCTTGAGATGAGTCCTATCATGGTGAAAAATCTCTTCAAGAAACACGAGACAATGATCCATCTAGTAACTATTCTGGTTGCAGAGGTTATTGCTCCCACCAAATCTGAGATACGGTCACTAACGTGGTTCAGCTGCGCTATTTAATTTTGCACTGAAGCGGATAAGGAGAGCCCAGGTGACCAGTTAAGAGCATTTTTGCAGAGAGGCCAGTTAGTGTGTGTCTAAATTGCTGCAATGGCATCAGAAGGGGAACCCTCTCTGCCCCAGAACTTTCAAGGCTGCCTGACAAACTGTTTCAAATCTCTGTCAGAGTGTAAGAACCATCTCCGGACACAACCTCCCTCTCTCTGTATGCTGTGAAAAAGACTTCAAAAGTCATATCTCAAGTCAGCAGTTACTTCAAAACTCATCAAGGACTCATGTGTTTCCCAAAACATAGGCTCTTCCAGCAGCCTATAGTAAGCTCTATAGAGCTTACTGGTGAGAAAATGCTACAATTTGCAAAGAAGAAAATATGTGTCCTTTCGTGCCTGAGTTGCTTTACTAATAACAAAAATATTTTTTGCCAATAGATCAGCAAATATGCAGTGCTGTGCAATCTAGTGTTGAAACTTTTCTTTAGAACAGGAGTCGTGAAACAATACACAATTTTGCCATTATGCAGAATTCAGTATCCTCCTGTGTTTTGTGTCTTTTCTTTAAAAAACGCTTCTGAAATAATTCTTGTTTTTGAAAATTAAAATTATCATTTAGATACCAATCAGTTTTGTTTATTCCTTTCCTTGCTTTTTTTTTGTAATCATGCTTTCAGTGCTGCAGAGGGAGGTGGAAGAACTGATACCCTACCTTAAAGAAACAAACACATAAGGAAAGCAGTAACAAAAAGGGCACAGTAGTTCCTCAGTGGCTACCAAAATTACATACTTAACTTTATTTTCTTTGATTTGGCTAAACTTATCTGATTTTCTAATGTGAATACTCAGGAACACTTGTTTTGCAAATCAGAAATTCCTGTTGAAAGAAAGTTTGCTACAAGAAGGCACTAAACAAATGTTACCATATGACATATCAAATACAAAGTTTAAGAAACAGAACAGTGGCCAGTGTGTAAATAAGTACAATGACCACTTTTTGGGAAGCCAAAGTAACTTGTTTTGTAAATATTAATATATTTTACATATATAGAAAAACAAAGGTTTATCTGAAATAAATGCATTCAAATGAACAAGACAAATTATTTACAGTATTAAAAAAGTTGTGTTTCAGAGAATTTTTCTGACAAAAATTGATCTGATGAAACAAATGCAAGAGGAAGGAAAAGCACTAATGCCAAAAATATTTAATACTTATGGTGGATATGCACTGCTAGGAGACACAATGAAACTCAAATTATGTTTATCTATTAGGAAAAATGCCATTCATCATAATAGTTACCCTCTAAATCTATCAAAGACTCTGGATTAGTTAAGGTATTATTGGACTCACATTTTAAAGGCCTTTTACGTTTAATATTTCTGTTAAAATATGTTACATTAATTATTATACAAATATAATTCCATCGCATAGAAATAAAAATTTAAAAATCAAATCATACATAAATATACAAAGGGGATTTTATCAATATTCATTAATTTTGAACAGAGTTTAAAGTACTCATTAAAGGAGTTAAATTTATTCAGATTAGATCTTCAAAACCATTAGTCAGCTCAGACTAAATTAGGCCTACTCGGCCTACTCTGCCTACCCTTATGCATACACAAGTAAAGCCAAGCAGTATACAACTTTCTTGCATTCATTGTAAAACTGAGCAACAGACTTTATTTTGCTCAGGTAACAATAGTTTCTGGTTTAATAAAGAGTTAAGTCTGTCCTATAAGAATTTGTAGTGATAAGTTACCGAGTTTAAAAGTAAACATTTTATTTCTGCCCACCAGCTATTGTCTCTAAAGCACACAGAAGCTATACAGCTCTAAAAAGACAGACATTAGTTTCCTAACTTGGAAGCTCTACACACATCTTGACTTCAAAATTCATAGCATTAATTTTAAATAGTACCTGAAACAACTTTCTTTGTTGCCATTTTCACTGTGTATGCAAGCACCAACACACTGGTTTACATTATGAGAAATGGGATTTATTCAAAATGGCACCTGGATTATTACATTTTTTCCTATATAAATTGCATTATCACTGAAACTGCTGTATAGCATAGTAGTTTAAAGTAAAAGTTTTCCAATAATAACAATCTTCCTGCCTGGCTCAAATTTTTTCCAATGCAATCTCACAACAAATACACTGCTAAAAAGTAGGCTGCTTGTTTTAATCAATTTGTATTTGAGCTGAGTTCAAAAGAACACTCACTCTCCATAAATATAAAGAAAACAAAGGGAATTCATCTGAGAGGTGAAGAATAATTTGATCAAGGTTCCTCAGAAATTTGACTTTTTCTTCTCCATCATAGTCTGAGCTTGAAATGTTACTTTCTTCTGTCTCATTTTGAAGAAGTTGTTCCAGCATCATACACAAAGGAAAAATGTTCTCATACTGGGTAATGTCGTACATGGCCTGGATCTGGGAATAAAGAAAAATTGACAGGTAAGCACAGTGTGAAACTGTTTCTACAGCCCACCATCCCAGATGACATGTTACAAAATAACAATAAACTGTGCAGTAGTGGTTATAAAATCAGAATGGCTATATGCTCACCGTGATTACTTCTAAGAAACGTTTTCCTTTTTGTGATAACAGCCAAATAACTAACTCTCCATCATACTACCAAATGAAAAGTCAACATAACCTCCTGTTCATGAGTCAGAGGGTTTTTTCTACCTAATTATCCATAGGCTGTGACATACAACAATGATCTACAGATAAATAACAACAACAGCTTTGTTTGTTTTAGGCATATAATTTAAATCAGTGGGTTTCTGTTTTCTGAGAAATAAAATAAAACACGTAAAAGAATATTTTTTTTTACTCTCAGACAGTAAACTATTTAAGTGACATCTCTAGAAAGCAAATAAAAAGTCCAAGTTATCAATCTCCATAGAAAATACACGAGCCAGTACCACATATCTGAGTCAGTTAAAAGTGGAAGAGTCGTTTTGTGAAATAAGATCAGTGACCAAATTAGAAATGCATTAAAAGCCTTACCGCTTTATCTAATATAAATTTACATGTCCTGTGTTTGGAAACTGCAATTTCAAACCAAAGCTTTCAGAACCTCTGCCATACGTAGGGAATAACTGATAAGATACAAAATTCTGTGTCTTCCTTAACAGCAAAATCTACCAATAACATGAGATTACCTTGTTCTGAAAAAGGCTGCAATTACAGTAGACAGATGATCACAACTGAAAGGTAAAATCATAGCTGCTAGAAAATTAATTATATCTTTTAGGAAATGGACTAATACCTCTAGTGAGCCTGAACTAGTGTTTATGCCTGTGGTACAAAGGCAGATGGGTCTTGGCTTTGACATGGGTCTATGAATCAGTATCAAATCACTTTACCCTTATACCTTATACCCTTATACTGCTAGACTTCCAAAGAGTGATATTTATTACATCATAGTTGTTTTTACATTGTAAGTAATTTTTGATTCCACTAGAACCTAACAAAAAGACAGCACTTTACCTTCCTCAGGTAAGGCTGCTACTATCAGCTGCTCAGGGACTGCTCACTTTGCCTGAGTGAGCCAGGAGATCTTAAACCTAAAATCTGTGTTGAGGCTCCCCAGGGCAATGCCTTTCAGGTAACCTCCCATCTCAGGGACACTATAGCCATCCTATTACAAAGCCTCAATGTAGCAAACTCATTTTGCTGAGTTTTCTAGACATCTTGAAAATTAGGTTGATTGCTGACAAATATGGTCACTAGTCTTGCATGATCCAGTTCCATCTCTCTGAAGTCTGGTAAGAAAAACTTTAAGTTCAAAAGCTGCTGCCAAAAATTTGATAGACATTCATATCACAACAGACAGCAAAAAATATGAAAAGACAATTAAAAGTATACAAATACTTAATAAGTCAAATTATACCATATTGTATAATTAGGGAAAACCTTATTCTAAAGCTGAGGTTAGCAAGACAGTCTGGTTCTTCAAATACCAAGCATCTGACTCTAGGACAACCATGCCTATACACTGATTATTTTGACTATTAGTGAATGCTGGTGAGATAAATGTATTTATTTGGCTTATCTGACTAAACTACAGCTTTCTAGGTTGAGAAAAAACCTAGTATTAATGATTACCTGAATTTCTAGGGAATAGATGATTTCAAAGGCCAACAAAGTCTGCTCTTTTCACAGTATCACAGAATGTTTGGGACTGGAAGGGACCTCGAAAGATCATCCAGTCCAATCCCCCTGCTGGAGCAGGAACACCTAGATGAGGCTACACAGGAATGTGTCCAGGCGGGTTTTGAATGTCTCCAGTGAAGGAGACTCCACAAGCTCCCTGGGCAGCCTGTTCCAGTGCTCTGTTACCCTCACTGAGAAGAAGTTTCTTCTCAAATTTAAGTGGAATCTCTTGTGTTCCAATTTGAACCCATTACCCCTTGTCCTTCCGTTGGTTGTCACCGAGAAAAGCCTGGCTCCATCCTCGTGACACTCACCCTTTATATATCAGTCTCCTCTTCTCCACGCTAAAGAGACCCAGGTCCCTCAGCCTTTCCTCATAAGGGAGATGCTCCACTCCCTTAATAATCTTTCAGTGAAGGAGTCATATGACCAAACACAGGCATCAACAAGCTTAAATTGTTATCCTTGGTTTCTGTTTTAGTCAACAGAGGGAAGCAGGGGGTGGGACTCAATTGCTTGAATGTAGCTATGTATATATATTTTGTATGTCCAAGGTTACCCAAGGCACATGCATTAGCAGAGCTTTACACAAGAGTCAGCATCTGTAATCCAGTGTGGTATTAGATATCTGAGTTTTGGTGACTGAGTAGGTCCCAGGGTCTTTCAGGATGTAATTCATCCCATTCTAAACTAGACCCTCAGAAGTAACGTTCTGAAACTCTTCACCGTGATTAAGCATGATTGTGCCCAGAAAAATGACTATGAAGAAGCATAAATTGAAGTTTTATGCTTTTAGTTCCTGTAATTTGGATATTAGAAGTACAATGCTACAAGCAAAAACCTTTGTTTGATTCCTAAGTGTCGACCTTGTAAATTCACTCAGATCTTCGTTTTGCATGAGGAATCAATAGAAAATGTTTTAGAAAGGCAAATTATGCCATTCACTAATCCCCCTAACCTCAGGCTCTTCCAAGCAGTTAAGCAACTGTGTTACTTTCAGTAGGTCTTGAAAAGTGCCACTAATTGCAATTTAGTAAACTATCAAATTGATTATGGATAATAGAAACCACAAGCTAACTAATTCTCTTTCCTCTGCAAATACTACTGCACTAAAGGAAAATTATTTTAGCCACACAGAACCGACTTTGAACAGAAAGGGTAAGTCTGATGGAAAGGAGGAAGTATTTTTTTTGAGGTAATCGCTTTTCAGGAGACAAATGCACTCTGAAATATTGTTTTATAAAACCAGGAAAACAAAAATCAGTCTAGAACATTTTGTAACTTAAGGCTTGTTAACCTTTCCAACCCATTTAATAATCTGAACAAAACCTGTCTCCATTTCTTTTGTTAGATGCCTTTTGTAGACTAATTGATGCAATTACTAGCAATGCAAATTTATGACACAAAATTTCTGGAGAGATACCTTTAGTGTTACCTAATAGTGCAGTCAGATAACAGACCTATTCATCTTGCTCACCGGTGTGTAGACTATAATTCCAGAATAGATTAGTACCAGCTTTAAATAACTTCAACATTAACTCTGTTTTTCAGAAATAATTCTAAGATAATTACTCTTTTTACAGATCAGATGGGTGTGCAATACATGTTTTGGACATTATTTTTTTGTCCTTGCCTGTTGGAGAGGGTCTGGAGAAGATCATAGGGCTGGAACAGCTCTCCTATGAGGACAGAGTTGGGGTTGTTCAGCCTGGAGAAGAGAAGGCTGTAGGGAGACCTTATGACGGCCTTTCAGTACTTAAAGGAGCCTGTAAGAAAGATGGGGACAGACTTTTTAGCAGTACATATTACGACAAGATAAGGTGTAATGGTTTTAAACTAAAGGAGGAGAGATTCAGGCTACGTGAGGAAGAAATTTTTTACAACAAGGATGTTGAAACACTGGCACAGGTTACCGAGAGGTGGTAGATTCCCATCCCTGGAGACATTCAAGGCCAGGCTGGATGGGGCTCTGAGCAACCTGATCTAGTTGAAGATGTCCCTGCTCATTGCAGGGGGTTGGACTAGATGACCTCTGAAGGTCCCTTGCAACCCAAACTATTCTGTGGTTCTATGATTCTTGACGATTCTTCCTCACCAAGTATTTGGAAATATGCTTCTGAGCAGTAAGATGCATTTTGCAGACACCTCAGTTTCAAATTTATCTTTTGAGATTATTTTCCTATTATGATTTCTCAATCTAAACAAACTTTTTAAAGTTAAATGCTTTTAAAAGAATGGTTAGTGATACAAGATTGAGGTTTACACAAGATGGAAAAACAAGGGGACAAGGATCTCCTGGCTGGATTTGATGATCTGCTAATCAGAAGTTACATATGTACATCTCCAGAATGCAGGAAGTGGCAAAGCTTTTCACTGAAATGAATTTTCCAAGCTTCTCCTGCATTACAGGATGACCACCTGGAATAGCTCACATATTTACTACTTAATCTGAAAGAAGGGAAGAAGTTCTCTGTCTTCTTTACAATACTGTCCTAAAAATCAGTACTAATATGTTAGAGGAAACTGCTCAGAAATGTAGGCAGCAATGACAGAGTGCTAAAAAGCCACCTGTGTGCCAGGTCCCTGGGACTTCATTATACCGACTCTTTGCAAAGCAACAGATCAGACAGCCCTGGACAAATTCCCAAGCCACTGCTGTCTTAGCAGACAGATTTAGAGTTGGAGTCTTCAGCAATTATGGACAAAAATTAGGGATCTGAAAACACAGAACTGAAGTAACCTTCACAGAATGGTGGATGTCACTTCTGAAGGTTATTCAACCAGATTGAGAAAAAACTCAAGTGATATTCTAAGTGCAACTTTTTGCACTTAGTGCAATTTTGCACTTAAGAGTATTTTTGTTTTCATATCTTAGTGGTGTGTGCACATTTATACAATTTATTCAAATGCTCTCAACAAGAGCAATATAAAGCAAGAACAGGAGAACAAATATTAGCTTAGAATAAATTCTCTACAATTCTTAAGCCTTTTACTAGCTGCAATGTGTATTTCTAGTGGTGTATTTTGTTTAGGCTGGAAATTCCACATGCAAAAGACAGATGCTTGCTTCTAAGTAGAGGGAAAAAACCTTTATTTCTTTTATGTCTCAAAGAACCTACAGAATAGAGACAATCCTTTACTAGTGCAAATACACATTAAGATGAAATGAAAGAGAGTATGTTCATGGCAACTAGTATTTGTTCCCATGCAATACAGATGTTTCTGCCGGCTATAGCCGAAGCATCAGCAACACCTGTATGCTTTCTGGAATAAGCCAGAAACAGCTCTAACTGGGGAAATCTGCTTTTTGGTTTAGAATGGAATGTCGAAATGCTGAAATTTCTGACAAAAATAATTAAAATTAATCTAGAAGCACCATTATATTTGATTAATGACAAATAGCTTTCCTCCCTACAATTCAGTTAACAACTGTTTAGGCTTTTTAATCCTATGAAGATAAAATGTTTAAATGTATATTGCGACAAATAATTATACATAACACATATATGCGATATAAAATACTGACATATTTATATTATTTGAATCAAACAAACTAGAAAGATGAGTGTTTATACACCCATGCTTTTTAGAAAGGGATAAATTTGACATCTCTAGAAGATATATCAAGTCTATAAATGGAAAGACATTTGATAGCATCACTTTTTAGAAAAAAGTTTCTAATTCATCATAATGAAAACTAAGAAGTGATTGGCTGGAAACTCCACCAACAAGGGATCAGCATTTAGTAAATTCTGTATGTTTGCTAAAGTAAAGCTAAAAAACCCCCTATGTTTTCAGTAAAATCAACTCTGTTGTACTCTGCATGTCCAATCTGAGTCAGAGGTTAAAGGAAGTATATTTCAAGATGACTGAATTGTTTCCTCAGGTGGTAATACATCCTCTCTTTCTAGGAACAAAGAAGATTAATTCTCACAGGCACTCTTGTTTTTGCCCCTTCATTTTTCCTTTGAGAAATCCCTATCCAGTCTACTCGTTGCTGTTCATGTCCTAAATACAATACAAATAGCTTTTTAGAGTCTTGTAGAGTTGGATAACAGGCATTTTACTTCAAAGCAACAAGGAAAGTCTTTTAACTGGATGTTTCCTAAGTGTGGAAATAACCTCTCTGTGGATCATTAAAATTTACAAACCCAACAATACCCATTGCTTAAGAAACCACACAGTAGGATAAAAGATGTTATCTCTAATTGCTGTTTAGTGTTTAAATAACATGCGGATAAGCATCTCTAAAATATTTAAGGCAGGCATGCATGAAATACTTTAGCGGAAATCGTTTTGTTCTGATTTTAATACTATTAAGTTAAAAGGTAATTAGCTTACAAATTGCCATGACTCAGGATTCAGCTTTTAGGTGATTAGCATTTCTCTTTAATTGCTTTTTGTTTTGTGATTTTGAAATGCATATTCCCCTAACATTCCTCCCAATTATCATAATCCTCATTAACCACATCAATATTCACCTGCCAAGAAAGTTCAGACTGATTTACACCCCCTTTCAGTATCTAAAGCAAAATTCACACCACTTACAATTCCTTATTTAAATTTATACCACCCCCCAAAAAAAACTTTCAAGGTATTTTGATCTTTTATTCAATGGGATCAGAAAAATCTAGTTGTGTCATCTTTATTCATGGTATCACTTTCTTCTCAAGCAGCTCCCTAAAATTCAATGATTCTGCAAACAGATCAAGACCAAGCATGCCTGCAGAAAGGGGCAAGGAATTACTAACATTTCAGAAAAGTTAAGTTCCAGAGGAGGGACCATCAGTTAAACTCTCGGAACAAACAAATCTGCAGCTCCAGCATGTGCAGTGACCACAGTTCCCAGCAACATTTGGCCAACAGCACTTTGGATGTCCTGGGCAGCCTCACGCCAGGGAGGTTCCAGAAGCAACAGCAGGAATCTTGTGAAAATGATGTCTGCCAAGACGTGATAATTCGGCATACCCTGGAAAATACTTTTGATAGCAAAGAGAATGAGCACTTTAAATTCTGTCACCCAAGGGGAAGATGCTTATCCCTGAGACACCTGTGCATCGTGCCTCTTCCACATATTATTTAGCAGGGTCATCTGTTACGAGATTTTAATATGACACGCGGAATTACAAGAAATTCCCAAGTCATTTTAAGCAATATTACTCTTATCTAGCAATATGATTCCCACAGTATATTGTAAGAAATTAAATATACTGGCAGTAGAGCATTCAAGCTTCCATTTTGGAGTAAGAATCATAACAACTGCCTTGAAAACAACATAACAAAGACACAGAAAGCTTTAAAAAGTAAATTCTACTCCCTGTTATCCTGTTAAAGAGAGAGAAAATATGAGCCACTAAGAAATCTCATTTGGAGAGAACAACTGAAAAATGAATGTATGAACCTTCTTGGAATAATGGGAATTTATAAGCATATTTTACTCCAATCTATGAGGCATCATTTTCAACTATCACTACTGTCATATATGTTATTTTTGAAATCTATTCTACAATTAAAAACAAAAAATTAAAAATCAAGTCTTTACAAGCTGAAGGATTCTTCCCCTCTCCCGCCCTCCGAAAAAAATCTGAAATAAAGATTATGAAAGTATTGTACTACGGTCCTTTCAAATCAAATGGGCTACTTAAGCATATTTCTAATTAAAAAAAGAGTAAAGTTCTAGACCAAACAGTGGCATGCAAATTCACCAACAGGGAAAACAGGGAAAGAAACAAACAAAAATAATTAACAATTTAACAAACCTTTTTCAGTTTTGAACACTTCAGTATTAGAGAAAGTGTGTGCTTGTTGGTTTTTTTTTTTTTGTTGCCTCCATTCCTGTAAACTCACAGGAAAACAGAACTGTAGGAGAGGAAACAGGCTTGCCAATTCAACTCTGAAGCAAATTCCCCTGGTTTCAGCTCCCTCAGATGCGTGCTTCCCTCCAAAATGGTGTCTTACATACAATTCACAATGACTTCTGACTCCAATCAGCCATTAAAACCTGACAACAGACTGTACTGCATTGTTCTGCCTCACTTTCCACTCCATCTTCAGAGTCCTTTTGGGACTCGAATTTCTCTATCCATGTTCTGTTTAGTTTTCAGGGAGTCAAAGGACGGGAGATGGATGATAATATAGAAGTGGTTATGAATAAGCTGCTAATTACTAGTGGAAACTGAGACAATGACAATGACTAAGGCCCCAGCACATAAACATCCAGATTTTATAACTAGAAGGTCAAGTATCACATCAAAGTTATTCTAACACATCAGAAAAAGTCAAAAAAGGAGGAAGAATATAAACCTGTCAACCCATCATTTTCCCCATTTAGTAGCTGCTGCCCGTAAGAAAAGCAAGGAGTAGGACAGAAAGGAGCTCTCATACTCTTTTTTGAAGTGCTCTTAAAAGTGGTAAGGAAGGTCCTCCTGACCAAAAACCCTACGGTGCTTTGATTGTAGCTGATGTTTGAATGGGCCTTCCTAGACAGAACTTGGTTCTGTTCACAGGCAGACTTGTCTGTCCTTCAGGGTTTCCACTCAGTTCCCTGGGTCAGCCTTACACACATCAACCTTCTGTTTTGGCAAAAAGGCGACAGGTAACACATTCACAACATCACTTCATTGTCTGATGTGTGTTTCTTTCGTTTACCACAAGCAAGTGTAGGAGTACCATATGCAATAACTGTATCATTACAATAATAGACGTTTGTTGACATAAGAAATGTCATAAAGTATACAGCAATTCCAGTAATCTAAGCGAGCCTTGAAAGTAAACATCACACATATAACATTTTTATAGCTAAAGAATGACACTAAGTTATTAAAATTAAGTTGTGAGTAACAACAACAATAAAAAGTCCTCTATTAATTAAAATCACATCAGAAAGCAATGGATTGCTGAAAAATACAGCTATATTAGTTTCAAATGATTTATTGACAGATGTTTCCATATCTTCAGAAAACACACGAAGTACTGAAAATAAACAGCAATCAGTTTACTTAAATGGCTGTAAAAAACACAATCCTGACAGTAATGCAAGATACATCTTTATTAGTACTTAATCATGATTAATTTATTTTTTAAAAGAAGCTTTTGAATATGCTTTTCAACTCATAAGGCATTTTTTTTTTCCCTGGAAGTATGATAACCTTGCCTCACATTCAGCTTGACTTCCTAAAATCATCTCTTCCAACACTAGGGATTGAAAGCATCAAACAAAACTAGCAGGTGGCAGATGCCTGGTCTGAAATCAAATCAAAGTAGTAGGTTATCACACAACATGGACTTAAACTGCTTGCCACAGGATACTGTGAAAGCTGAACGCATGCATGGGGTGAAAGGAAACAGCCATATGATAGTGAAATCCACTGACACACATGTAAAACATCACCTTCCATCTTACAGCAAATTGCCGGAGACTGGGGGAATGTTCCTGGAAACTTCTCCAAACTCTTCCCTGAACCTCTGTCAGAAGCAGAATATTTGACCTCTGGTCCAAAAGCATGGCCATTCTTGTCTTCTATCTCCAAGTCTACTTTGCTGCCCTGCCCACTACAACCATTACATTCCTTCAGAGAAGAAAATGCCCATCTCTTTCCCAGGCAAAGAAAAGCTTGTTTTTAGATCTGGAAGCCAGCAACCAATGGCTCTATACACACCACAAACTACTTCAGTTTCAGAGACTTCAGTCCTTCCCACAAAGACAGAGAATCCACCACTCCAGGTTCAGAATCACAGAGAAATCTACGGATTTTTGGACAAACTGAAAACGCATTATGTACTCAAAGCTTGTGTTTATCTGCTGCGAAAAAAAAGAGAAAATCCATGAAAAATAAGACAAAATACAAATATCTAAAAAAGAGCAAAAGGAGTGATCCCAGGCACTGTCCTATGTGAGGAAAAGGACAAAGCTTGTTGGAACACAAGCCTAAGATTTGTAAGAAAAAAAGTAACATCTGCTTCCTGAATCACTTTCATCCAATAAATCAAACTCCTTGTATACTTTTCATCAAAAAGAAAGGATAATGCTAAAGAAGACAGGTTTCCTTCTTTTTCCTCTTCCATAGAGGCTGAATATTATGTAACTGTTCAAGGCAGTGTTCAACCAAACCAACCATTGCCTTTGGTTTAGGAAGTTGTGTTGTTTTTATCTACTTATCCTTCCTCTTGCTTTGGAAAAAAACCTACATTTTATTGTACAGAAAAAATCTTTAGGAAAACATTTATAGTGCATATTAACATAACGTTGCCACAAGCCATTTGCCTAAAATGGATATTTCCCTTAGATATTACTACAAAACAAGACAGCAAAATATGGTGTTTCTATTATTTTAACATCTGCCTAAAACATATCATAATTTCATAAAAATTAGACAGGATAGAAAAGTAGTGCTAATTTCTTATTTAATTAATTTAAAACTATGTGGACTATGTATGTAGAAGAAATCTTGAGTGGATTAACAGAATTTAAGAACATGATAATGTTGTTTATTCAGCTTAAATATGTGAGAAATTACAGAAGCAAAATACTTAATTGAAAATCACAAAAAATATAAATTACGTGTCATGGTTTAACCCCAGCGAGCAACTAAACATCACACAGCTGCTCACGCACTCCCCCTAGAATGGGATAGGGGCAAGAATCAGGAGAGTCAAAGTGAGAAAACAGATGGGTTGAGATAAAAACAGTTTAAAAAGTAAAGCAAAAGTCACACATACAAGCAAAGCAAACCAAAGAATTTATTCACTGCTTCCCATGCAGCCATCTCCAGGAAAGCCGGGCTCCATCACACATAATAGTTACTTGGGAATACAAACTCCATCACTCTGAATGTCTTCCCTTTCCTCCTTCACCCAGTTTTATATGCTGAGTGTGACAGCATATATGGTATGGTATACCCCTGGGGTCAGTTGGGGTCAGCTGTCTCACCTGTGTCTCCTTCCAGCTTCTTGTGCACCCCCAGCCTACTCACTGGTGGGGTGTTGTGAGGTGCAGAAAAGGCCTTGACTCAGTGTAAGCACTGCTCAGCAATAACTAAAACATCCCTGTGTTACCAATACTGTTTCCAGCACAAATCCAAAACATAGCCCCATACTAGCTACTATGAAGAGAATTAACTCTGTCCCAGACAAAATCAGAACACACTGAAGTTGTAAGTACACCACAGTGTATCTAAAAGTTTATATACGTGCTGTAAAGCTTGATTTTAGAAGCAATTAGTCCTTTGACTAAAACATGACAAAACAGAAAATTGAACAGATTGCTTCCTACAATCTTTTTAGGCTTTACAGAAACTAAATGAGTATGTCTGTGAGAAAATATGGTTTCTCTTTCAAATTTTACTCCTCCATTTATTTTCCACTATACTCTTCTGGAAAACCCCAAACCAGTTGTTTTCCAGACATTTTCACTTTTTTTTTTCTTTTTTCTTTCCTTCAAATGCTACAGCAGCACAGTAGTGTAAAGACAGGTTTTTAAGAGCATCAGAGCAGCAGTTTAGAGCTTGTGAGTGTCACAATGAAACCAGTGCTGGAAAGCAGTGATACAGATCAAGATTAGCTCTCTAAAATCCATCATACCAGGAGATACTCTAAGGACAGGTACATTTAGAAAGATCCTTTTGAAACCAAAAATAATCTGCAGCTTGTGTGAAAATCACAAAAAAGCAAAGTAAACTTGAAAGGGATTAAACTATAAACTTGCCATCAGAAGCCAACTAGATTTTCTTTCAATTTTGAAGCAGAAAAGGTAGAAATATACAGGAAGGATTATGTACAGGAAAATGCTTATAGTTCTAAAAGCTATGATCATCTGATCATGGAAGAATCACTGAAGAAAGATCTGTGATCTGAGCATTTTTATTATTTAGTGAAACATACCAGGTCATACCAAGCAAACGCAAGTCCAAGGGCTTCCTATACTGAAATCTGGGATAGCTTGACTCTCACTCAAGTAGTTTGGGCAAAGTCCTCTGCTATGCAAGTCATAGTCCGTGCATGGCCAGACTTGGCATCTGGATTGTTCTGAAAATCTCAAGTGCATCAGCTGGCAATGGCACAACCGTTCTTAACTATAGGAATAGATTTTTGAGAGTGCATAAGTAAGCTAGACTTTGGATGTATAGCACCACAATTTTCAGCAAGCACGCAGTCATTTACAACAGGTGTCACTCCTTGTGCTACCAGGATGACATAGAGCAACGATGAATCTGGAAACGTCAGGGTTTGAAATGACCTGGAAGAAAGCTGAAGAAAATTTAGGAAGAGAAGCACATGATTTTTCACTCTTTGGTACCATTTCTTATGCCAAACCTTCAACACAGCTCAGTAAGACTACCTAGAATTGACAAGTAGTGGAGAAGTACAGACTCATTTAACCCTCATAGAATCTGTTTGAAAGATAATGTTCTGCAGCTGAGTTGGATATGTAAGAGCTGGGTACCCTAGCAAAAGTACAGATCATTTTATCAAATGGTTGTGCTAAGCCAAAGACCTAAGAACAACAAAGCTAAAAATGACCAGAAGTGCACTCTATTGCACTGAGTTCTCCCAAAAGGAGACTATTGCACCCAAACTACAGAGATCTCAAAGAAGTTTAAAGCAACTAAGTTTGAAGCAGAAGCATCAATTCAAGAAACAATTAGAAACAACAGACCGATTGGAGTTCAAAGTACATTCAAAGTCAAAAAGATATGAAAAAAGCCCAGTGAAACAGCATTTGCATCAAGAAACCTAAAATACAGTGTTTTAGGCAAATGACTGAGGTGTCTTGTAGACCTCTTACACTATGCTGACATTAATATACCTGCAGGGACCCATATGGGACCCTGATGACAGTAAGCTGAAGTTTCCAGAAACAGATTGTAATTCACAGGAACATAGTATGATAGCTGCATAAAAATAACGTCATGGTATCAGAAAACACAAACCAGACAGTGAATAGCAGACAACTGGAGCAACAAAACAGTGTGTTGGTCTGCGATATCACTGGAAGTCAAGAACATACTTGCACTTGATGGAACTGGATTTTGTAGAAAAAGAATTGAAATCCACTTTTCAACTAAGGTCGTTACATCCCCTAATGGCCTGAACCAGCCATAATATTAGGTGAATTACATGTGAAAACCTCTCCTTAGTCTTCCTTAGCAGTTACAACCTGCTCTCCCATCCACTTTCCCTGCTGTCCCCTCTTCTCCATCCTTCTGTCTCTTCCTTTTTTCCCCTCACTCATCGCAGGAAAACAGAAAGTAAGATGAAGTTTCCCAGTGGCATGATCACGTTCTGGGTCATGAGTGAAACCACAAGAATCTTAAATACACAGGAGGTTGATTTCATCAATCACCACAAATTATTTTGCTCTTAATGTCTCTGAAATCTGAATCTGAACAAAATACAACTTTTAAAATTTGATTTGGGCTTCCCACAAGAACATGGTCTTGGGAAAAAAATAGATAAATAATAAGAAAAATCAAAGAGTAGAAAATAATAAAATCTGTAAACCAAAGGAAAAGATACAAATCTCTTTACATTCTTTACAAAACTATGGATGTTTTGAAGGGGACTGGAACAGCAGAATTTAAAACACCACAGGCTGCTTCTATAGAAGGATGCAATTAGAATATTATACTTACCTAAACAATTTCAGAGCTTAATACAGTTTTAAGGTTACAGAAAACAGTCCCTAATCCACACCACCATTAAGACAGCACATGACCTTTTGTGTAAAACAAGTAGCACTGTACTAAAAGGATTAAGGAAAACGACATTCAGAACAGATTCTCAGCGATTATTCTGTTTTTCTGCAGGCATCACAGTACTTGCTGATTACTAAATGAGCACACACTATGCAAAATGCAATGCTAATGTCAGATTTCCTGTGCAATCAGTATGCGGTGTTAGATATAGTATGGTATTTATTAAAAATTTGTCCTACAAAGACTAGAAAAATTGCAGCATTTCAGAGGACGGCTAGACTTTCAGACGGATAGCTAAGTTTCGGTTTGAGACAGGTTTTTTGTTTGTTTGTTTGTTTTAATTAAATAGTCTGGAACAAGAAATAAAGCATCTTCCTAATTGTGGACCAGAGGTAATAATTCAAAATATCTGCTACTCCATAATAAGCACAAGGCTATTTACAATCAGCTAATTCTATGTAATAATTATCAGTAGGCAATACATGCAAGAACATAGCAACCTTTCTTTAGGTGCCGTTAGTAAGCACAATAGTATTCCTCTTTTCTCTTTGCTACTTTAAACAGATATAATGCTGTATATCTAATGCAATTTAACATAATTGCCTAATTTGCTAGGCAGGATTAAAACCACTGTGAAAGAGATTAAAATATCTTATTAACAAATCATACTGAATACACAGGCCACTCAGATCTTCAAAATAATTTCAGATGAGTGCAGGAAATAACTAACAAAAAAATGACAGGAAATCATTATGGATTGACTCATTAAAAGAAAAGGGAAGTAACAAAATCAAATCCTATCAAAATTAAGGTGCAGAGATCCTCTTTGTTATGCTGTAACTGACTCCCAGCCAGTTTCTAGTTATTAGAAGGTCTAACCTATCTGGCATAGTAATCATAACATTACTAACCAGTGAAAGATATCAGCTACAAAAGAAAAGAAGATTCATTTTAATGCTCAAACTTACCTTATTAGAATAATGTCACTATCCTGAATCGGAGCTTTTGTACGTTCCATTGCTATCAGTGCTACTGTAGAGAACATGTACACTACACTAGAGGGAAAACTTCTAGGATAATACAGCAATTCGCAGACTATGAACAAATAAGAACAAGAGCACTGCTACAGTTTAATGGCTTTAAGGCAGCCATGCAATACATTCCTTCAAGTTTCCCTGATGACAGCAAATTAGCCAAAAAGGAACTCATGCTGTGACTGTTTCTGCTATCGAATTTAACTCATTTAAATCAAATTCGGGTTCTCCTATACTATATCAGCACAGAGCCATTGTTTTAGAAAAAGTTTTTAAGGTTTGCAGTCTGCAAACACTTAATTTCCCGTTTGGTTTTGTTACAGGATGATCTCTCTTCCTTAATACTGTGTATTTTATGCAGAACTTAGAATTTTTATAGGCAGCTTGATAACTAGCTGGAGAAACTAATGATGCAAATAAGTGTGACTTCTTTGTAATTCCACTGTCATGCTTCCAGGTGCTATCAGAACTTTACTGTTTTATATTTTCATCCATCACCTAGTTCACATTCAGTAACAGAAGTACCTCCCCCCACCCCCCAATCCAAACCACATGAAAAGTCAACCAATTTGTGTTTGGTTTCTGTTGTTGGTGGTTTGGTTTTGTTTTTTGTTTGTTTGGGGCTTTGTTTGTTTGTTTTTAATTTATCTATTCATTAGATAGGCTGAAACTCGAGAATTTTATAATGACTTTGCCAGACCTAAAATGGCCTTATTAACAGAGAAATATTCTGGCCAACATCTGATGACAATGGCTGTATTCTCCAAAAGGATGTACAGGGATCTTATGAGCAAATCACCCAAACTGAATGACTGGCTCAATGACCTCAAGGATCAACCTGGGAAAAAAATGTAGACTCCTCCCAGAAGCAAACAGAGTATACACATGCTCAACTGTGAAATAATCCCTCTTATGACTTTCATGAATATGACAACTAACTTTTTGGAAGGTCGAGTCGCAGTTTTAGCCGAGTCTCTAAGGAGTATTTGAAGTGTGTTGCTTCTCCCATTCACACACCTAGCAAACAACCGAAAAGAGGAAGGATGTTTGAGAGAGTAAGAGGCAGAATCCACACACTTGTGAGAGGGCAGAATTCACAAAAGCAAGTCAGTTGTGGCATCATGAGGAGCATCACAAGTCTGAAGACAAAGCAGCTTCTATATACTGCCAAATTCCCAAGCCACCTGATCTAAACTGAGATGGGATAAAAGAATTGAAGCAATTCCAAGGGTAATTCTCCTGATAAACTATGATCTTTGAATACCAAAAATGATAGTGATGCCAGACCGAGTATAAGCATCTCCTGCAGGTGTTGAAACACGAGATTGAAGACTTCCTCCTGGATACAGTCAATGGCTTTTGCTGCTTTTCTTTGGCTTTATTAGAGCTAACTGACAAAGTTACTAACAGTAGCAGCTGTACAAAGCTTTGTGAATTTCTTCCTAATGTTGATAAAAGGTAGTAGAACTTGAAAAGTCAGCTTTCTGTGTTCTTCACTCATCAGTTGGCAATCATCATTGTTTGGAACAAACATCTTTTATTTCACAGTTCTCTTTGAACTTCGTACTGCTTGACTTAAAACACAGCCTTACTATCAAAAGTGCACAACAGCCAAAAAGGAGAAATATATTCACCTATTAGCAAGACTGTAATTGTAGGGACATTCAGATAGACAACAGAAAATCCTTCGTGAACCAATGCTTTTTTTTCCACCACATTTGTACCAGAAAAAAAAAAATAGATCAGGTGGGTAACTCTTAAATATTTTTATGGAAGCAATCCACATGCATTGTTCCTAAAATTTGAAAGTTATTCTACTCATGTCTGGTCTTCCCATCCTTGCTACCAGGTGCCCCATTTTCCTTCTAAAAAACTAAAACAGCTTTGGAAACACTCAAAAACACTGAGTGAGGGTTTTCAAGAAGCAATTGCAGTTTTTGAATTTTTTTAGCACATTTAGGACTCCTTGTATAAATTGCAGCATGTTCTAATGACATTTTATGAGAACAAGATAAAGGTTAGAATCACAGTATTTCCCCAATCTACTCTTCTTACTCACCCTTTAGGATCCATCAGATGTGGATCTTCAGAGAACCACAAAGTATTGGCCGAAAATTATTGCCTCAGAGAAAAACATATCTGAAGTGGGAGCAATAGGCCAAAGCAAAAGAATAAAGCGGAGAAGAAAAAAAGATTACAGAGAATTAGCTCATATGACAAGAATTTTCATGGAATATCCAACATAGAGAGGGTAGCTAGAAAGTTTCCACGCAGGATCTGAAGATCAGGGAAGAAACTATACTAGATATTACCTTTGAACAAATGTGTGTCTTTCTCAGAGGCAAGTTTTTTTTTTTTACCTTCAAATTTCAATGCCATCTAGTTCTTTCATAATGATAAAGGGTAGAAAAACACTTAGTTTATCTTTTTTGTATCACACACTGGTTTATACTTCTGTTGTAATTTTGATTTGTTTCCTCTTTCAATCACAATCTTTCTCTCAGAATAGATGACTTCACAAGTTTCTACATCTTTTGGTTTTATCCAAACCCCTTCTATTCTGTTATCTATTTTCTGACAAGGCATTATGACGACCAAATCTGCTACAATTCATCACCTATATCTTGACCAGTTTATCTCATAATCCTAATAATATTTTAGAGTAGTTGCTCTGCATGGAAATAAGAGCTAAGAATCTATTTTCTGTACTTGATGAATGATGTGAAATTAAATTTAAAGA
Source organism: Columba livia (assembly GCF_036013475.1). Classification (NCBI taxonomy): domain Eukaryota; kingdom Metazoa; phylum Chordata; class Aves; order Columbiformes; family Columbidae; genus Columba; species Columba livia. Next base: position 34,325,625 of record NC_088604.1, on the reverse strand, counting down.
ACTCACTCTTAAGGGTTAAACAAAATAATAATTCCTTACAATTATGAATAAAAATTACACTAACTGCAATCTTCAAAATTTAGATCTACAATAGGCAGCACCAGCTTGCTACAGTAATTGATGAAAGAATAATGACAAAATACTCAGAGTGGTTTTTAATTTGCTGCTCTTGCATGCAGTATGATTAATCTTAGGATTTAAAACTGTATTTAATTGCATATTAAGAGATGGCAATATGTGCAACTAGGTTTTCTTAATATCACTGCATGTCATATTCCATATTGAAAACAATCTACACTGGCTCACCTATAAAACAAACTCATAACAAAGGCCTATTTTATGCAAACTACCACATTAATATTCTACTGAGACTGCAATTGCCATTCTACTAGTTTTTATAACATTCATGTTTGTAAGCAGTTTTGAATAGCAGTCAATGACTTGTTCTTTTGGAATGCTCCCCTTGCATTTTATATTACAAACCTTTGAGAAGACAGTCACTGACTGGGGGGAAAAATTCCAGAAGAACACAGGTACATTTTTTTAGGTGTATTTTGACTTTGTGCAAGTCTTTTTGAAAAAGTTAACTAATTCAACTACAGTGATTATGCCAGTAGCTGCAGTATTTGCTACAGACAATCACGTTCAGAAATGCTTTAGGAAGATGCAGTATGACAGTAGCAACACTAGAACATACTGACACAGATGCTTAAAAGACTAATGCAAGTCTGATAGTCTATTGTCAGGAGGAACTCTGGATGTTAACGGTGTGTGTAAGTAAACAAAAGGAAAGATGAGTAAATGTAATACAAATATAAATGACCTATAAGCATAAGGGTAATACTTAAATGTAGCTTTGATGTGAAACCGTGATTTATCAAGACTGGAAAAACATAATGTGTCAGACAAGAGTCACCCCATGCTGCTAATCCTTGTATGTTGTGGAAAGTGACACAAGTGACAAGTGTTTTCTATGAATCACATTCCCTGTTTAGTCCCAAACTGTTTTTGATGTGCTTGCTAATCAAATGTGAATATTATATAAGCGGTATTTCAAGTAGTATAATAGAGAATTTAGAAAGCTGTGAAGAACACTGCAATCTGTTAGTCTAAATCACTGATTAGGCTGTACATATCTATAATTTCCTAAGAAAGTAATTCCCTGTAAGAAAATGGAATATCAGAAGCAATGGTACACACTGGCTTCATTTAAAAGGACATATGCAAATCTCCTTCCCATTTCCAACTTGAAATAAAAGATTCGGGTGCTTAAACTAAGGGAACCACTTTGGGTTTATAAATTGCAACCCTACAGGTAAGTTGCACAAAAAAAATCAAATTTAAGAAAAAACAATGTATTTAATTTTTCCTACTTCTTAGAATAGCTATCTCCCACCCGTTGTATCCAATTGCTGTCAAGCCTATTCTGAAATATTCACCTCTTTCCCAGCACTGTACCAGGAGCTTGCTAGAAGATTTCACACTAGGAACTAGGCACAAACTGTGGGGTTTTTTTCAGTTATGTCCCTCTGTGAAATAGCACTTAGTCTTACAGTTCATAGAATTTATGTTAGGTTTTTTTTTTAATATCAAGAACCATACAAGATAAAATTATAAATATTTTAAAACCATAAGATTAATAGTAGTTTAGCTGTAAACATAATCAAAACTAAGAAGCTCTGAAACTAGGAAAATCAACAGTCTTAGAGCAAATCATGCAGTGAAATGGCAGGGAACATTTATTAAAAATGCAAAGTTGACAGAGCTGCAAAAAGCTGTGAGAAAGGCAGCAAAACCTGGCTGACAGCAAAATGCCAAATGGACAGTGACAGTGACTCACCAGCCCACCCTGAAAAAAGAATTCCAAGTTCTTGGTGATCACATATCTGAAAGTATTAAATAATGTAGTATGATGATTTTACAGAGCATTCAATTTTAAATCTAGAGGAGACCACAAAGACCACACTGCTTGATTTGAAAGTTCAAAGAAAAAAAATAATGTTATTTTTCCCAGAAAATGAATTTAATTGTCTTTCAGAAAGATAAATAGCTTTATCTTAAAGATGATAAACTACGAATGCCATTATTTTTCCTTGTAAGCTGAACTTTTCAAGTATCAACATTACAAAGTATGCTGATGTAAAAATGAACCCATTAGAAGAAAATGTGAAAGCACTGATTAAACATTAAATAATCTATATGTAGGGAACAGAAGAGGAGGCAATTAATGGCCCCGAAGGTAAGGTAAAAAACTATAACACAAGTAAATGATGACAAAAGCTAAAGGGATCACAGAATATAGGTGGTAGAGTTAAAGAAAAAAAGTAATAACTTTAAAATGTGTTAGGAAAAAAGTAAAGTAAAAGCACAGAAAATTAGTAGTTATGCAAAGTAGTTACAAAAAGAAACGAGAAATAGTCAAGAGTGGTTTCTCCTCCAATTCTCAAGTGGAAGAAGAAAAGGACATTTCTATTCCATATGATATTGTGACCGGAACTGAAAAAGTGGAGACATGAAACATCATCTGCAATAGCCTAACACTTTATTAAGAGAAGGTATCAAGTTCTTTCCAGAGAACCTTTGTAGTATTTCTCACAATTAATATATGTCAAGACCCATATTAAAATATCAAACGTGTATATTAAGCCCTAGATCACTGCTTAGAAGATCTATTTCAACAGGATATTTCGTTTGCCAAAAAGGCAATGGGGCCTGACTGCTATGGAATTCCCTTTATGCTTGTACAGTTATTAATTAACTGGAGCACAGTTCTGTCCTCTATGTAAATGCTGAATATTACAGAAACACAAAGTTTCCTGTTCAAAAAGTGTTATGTTCAATACAAACATAACATTTAATAGTTTGGACTGCAAATAAGGCGTATCAAAGGAAGGAGACCTTTCTTCTACACCACAAAGATCTTGGCACCAACAGATATTTGATTAAATCACAAAATCATAGTTTAATTTTTATAGTGAATTAATTTTAAAATAACATGAAGAAGGGAAAAGTAAAATTTATTATTATGGCTAATCATTTCAGGGACTATAATTATTTCTAAAATAGTATTTGTAAGATGCCAATTTATTTTAAGTATCACAGTTCACTGCCTGTGTTCCTGAATACAATTGGCAGCTAATAAAACCCATCTATGTTTTATTTATTAACTTAGCAGAGAGACGTGCACTTACTAGATTTCACATTAATTGCAGTATTTCCCTACAGCAACAAAGCCCTTAAGGTCTTGTTAGAAATATGTCAACTGTAACTGGCTGCCTATATCTGAGTTTGTTTTTCAGATGCAATGCTTTTACATTTAACTATTCAGGTTTCTGAAAAAAAAATAGCTTTTCATTTGCCAATGACAGAAACAGTTACAATTTGATAAGAAATTTTTTCATTGCTGCTCTTGCGGACCATTAATACACCACAAGGACAATTAAATCAATATGCCTCAACACGGAAAAAAAATCCTGTGCTGTCCCACAGGACCCGAGACTCATGGGGTGCCAAGCTCATACAGAAAAGCAAGACACCCCCTCCCCCCCAAAATTGCTTTGCCTGTCACCAGAAAGAACAAAAGATTTGCCATGGTACGTATGAAATGTATTTTTCATCTTTGCTATGGTTAGTACAGCTTATTTTGGCTACATCTTTTGGGGTGTTACATTCAAACCGTAAATTTTCTTCCCCATTCCAACACTGTAAGACGGAACAAGTCTGAATTGCTGGACCAGTTCAAATACCTTATTGTTTGTAACCTGATAATCCCTAAAAATCTCCACTCAATTTCTTCTTTGAATTTCTTAAGCTGCAATTTAAAACTGTTCAAACAAGAGGAATCAAAGAAAGCAAATACAGACGACATGAAAATTATTGCAAAATAGTAGAGACAACTTACACTATTAAAGTTTGTTCTTCTCTCTTTAAACCAGACACTTGTATTTGTTACTGAATATGCATTACTGTAACTGTTGCCTTTTTACAGGAATCATAACAGAAGTGGCCCATAAGTTTGAAAATGTAAATACAGTACTTCAGGTCTGCTAAATATGGTACTTACTCCCTGTGAATAAAGAGACAGATGTAGAGAACCATATTTCAGAGCATCATGTAGGGGAGACAAGCATGGCAGACATCACTGACAAGTGCAAGTAGCATTATTTAAGAGTTCACGTTTCACAAACAACAAAATTTGATCAAATCATGCTTTACATGTGATCACAATACAAATTACTGAATACAAAATACGGATTGTGTGAAGTAGAAGAAAAAATTATAAATCCTAGATAACAGGAAACTCAATTATACTTGTGTAAACAAAATCTCAATTCTCGTTTTAAATACTTCTTCAATTACTTTAAAAGTACCCAAACAAGTACAGCACCTGTATAATACTATCATATTCTATGTCCAAAGGTTTAATGCAATTTGACTGAAAAATTGAGTCCTCTAGCCATTCCAAAAGGCTCTGGATGCGTTTTTTGAGTTAAAACAGGACTAGCAGCACACAGAATGCTATCAGACCACAACACATTCAAGACTGGATAATACCTAACTATCTTAACTGATAATGAAAATTTCAGAGTATTCTAGGCCTTTGTAATGCTTCTTTCAAATGAGTTCTAGTAAAAATGTTGTTTCCACCAGATGGATTTTTTTTTTTCATATATTTTAATAAATACATGATTAATAACAAAAACCCACAATATTTAGTTAATACTATCAATTCAGGTTGATTCAACATGAAACCAGTTGCTTGAACAATTGCTTACTCTTAATTCATAATTTACCTAGCTTACTATGTATCTTTACATATAGCACTACAGAACTTTATGCAGCTGTACTACCATTTCGTCTTATTCTATCAGCCTTGACCAGGACTTCTTTTTTTCTTAAACTATTACTTAATTCTAGACAATAAAGTTCAGATAGAGGGCAAAAAATCACAAGCTATTATTAAAGAAGGAAGAGAAGAATAATTGTAAAAAATGAAGAGAATCAATAACAGCTTTCAGTACCTCTAGAAAAATTTATTGCCTGTACAGAAAGGAGCTTGAACTAAATAACTCCATCTGACCTCAGAATCTACGAATCAATAATATAATTTTACTTTCAAATGCATTTAAAATTGTTTGCAGGGAAGTTAAGATGTATGTTCTAAAATTGAAATGTATGCTAAAATACATTTTGAAGAACAGCTCTTATGATAAATAGAAATATTTAAAAACGAGCAAAAGGGCTCTTGAATATTATTAATTTTGTCATTAGCATAAAACAACCCAGAACGATACATATTATTTGAAATGCTACTCAAGTGAATACAGCTGTAAGCAACTAATTATTCAGATCCTTATACAAATGTACAGCACCACTGTAATGGAGCACAATTCTGTAAGGTCTTGATCAAAGGTGCAGTCCAGTCTTCAGCTGCATTCTTCTCCCACTTTCCAAGACCTCTCTTAAAATTATCATTTTCTCCAACTTTATAGATGAAATATATTATACACAGGTGTTACAGTGAATACTGACTATAAGCAGGGACATCAAAAGTAATTTGCCTAAGAAATATAGAATTCACAGGACTCCAAATGCGAAAACCCCGAGAGGCTTCCTCTGACGCAAACCAGTCACTTCTGCGCAAAAAAAACACCCATTAGAAATCCCTGCCAGGACACATCTAATCTACATCCTGAATTTTTATTACTTCCTGAAGAAGAGAGATTTAACCTTCTGCACTTTGAAATCCTGACTGTGGAACGTGTTAGTAATTTTCTAAAATGAGTTGAATTTTGTAAATTTTCTGTAAAACCTCTTTCCTGACCTACCAGCATTAATTATTAAATCCTCATTATGCCAATCCCCACAAAACTAGCATCTGCACATTTAATTAATATAGCACTTCAATTTCTTCCAAAACTCAGGAGCAGAACAAAACTGCAGTGGAGTTTTGCCTCCTTCTCCCTCCCTTGAACATAATTATCGACGTTAATAGAATATATAAATAGGAGAGTAGATTTATGGCTGAAAAAGTCCATTAAGTGTTCTAGTCTCAGTGCTCACCCTGAGACTTTAGGTCGGTCACCCCACAAGATGCTCTTCATGAACACACCTGAATATCTTAATTAAAAGAAGTTTGATATGTAACATTGATCACCAAATACATTTATTCTTGTTCGCTCCAGGAGTCAGGAGGACTACTCCTTGCACAACAACTTTTCATGTTTTGGAAAGTTATTACAACTGCTCTTCCCTCTCACCTCTCTCTTTTCTATATTATTTTATGGAAACTCAAATTTTGTCAACAATATCTTAAAACATATTGAACATGCACACAAAGAATCCCATGCAAATTCCCTACCGGACATGAAAATGCCCTATAGTATGACTTGCTGTTGTTTTAAATAGATCAAAAACTTTAAAAACAAAAACAAAACAAAAATTACCAATAAACATTATTTCTAGTAAACATTATATATTCTTGAAATTTTGATCTACTGGCTCTCTATAGCACAGCATGCCTAGTTATATACTACCATAATTGTAATGAATGTTGGCCAACATTCCACACTCCCCATCATAAAGCACCTTTTACAGTTTGGTCTTTTTGGCAACACTATTTAAGGATAATGGACACATTTTGACACAATATTATTAAGTCTTCCATAATTTCAAAAGTTACCTATTTAAGATGACTAGTATAGCAAATATATAGATAGATGACTACATTTTAAAGATGCCATCTAGCAAATAACAATACTATTATGCAAAAAAGAGAATTCTGTAAGAAGTTTAATCTCCATGTGCCCTTCTAAAAACATTATGGGAGCAGAAACCCTTGTCCTTTTCATCAAACCATGCACAAGGAAAGTCTTAGCAGCTTTATACTTTCCCTTAACGTTAATTTCCTCCACTTTTTCTACAGTGGTATCTATACTCCAGAAAAACAGACTGGCATAGTTTAGAAGGAACTGTCTTTTATATAATTAATTCATTTTATAGGTGTAAACTGCTGATTCATTAAACTCATACACTAATCAAAGCACACCTTCCTCTAAGCTAAGTAGTGCTGAACGACTCTTGAGCAACCACCATGTAGAATGAACTAGCGGGACATATTGCAAAGGCTGTCAGAGGATTCATTAGCAGAATCAGGAAACACTGAGGAAAATCAGGAGTATGATTCAGACTATGTTCTTTAATATTGCATATTAATTGTCTCATTTATTTTATATAGTTTCTTAATGTACTACTAGCCACCTGCTTTTTATTAGGAATGGCAATTTTAAATTAATACAATGACATTATAAGCATAATTTGACAATCTTATGCCTACAGTTTTAATTATGTGATCACCTGCTATGGTTGTGGGGGTGGGTTTTTTGTTTTTTGCAAGGGTACTTGCTTCTGTTATTGTAGAGGATGGATGATGCTGACTTAGAAGAAAAAGTATTCAGTACTTTTTCTATCCTTGTTATATGCCTGGACTTAAAATGTGTAGCATTCAGTTTCTGCTCTGAATACAGAATTATTACTACTTTTTTTTTTTTATGACCATCATTGCTGTAATTCTACGCATACTACCAATATCAGTTTAAGTTCACAACCACTTCTAGAGAAAGGTTATGCTTTCATCCTTTTCCAAAGAATCTTTTAACAATCAAAGTAGCCACTCATACCAATCTTGGCTGGCTAGGATATGATCTTACAATGCCCGCATTACACAGAACTGCATAATTCAAAGCACAGCTCCCACTGGCTTCTGTGAAAGCTGTGGACATTATGCCTTTCTCTTTAAACTTGTACACGTGAACTCACAGAAACAAAAATAAAATTAAAAGTACGTACAAAAATGGTGAGGCAGACATCTACAGAAAAAGGTTTCAGTCTGCGTGGTTGACATTTGCCAAAATTTACAAACAAATGAAAACAAGCTCCTATGACAGAAACCACTAATATTCAACATCTACCTGATCTACAGCGTGGGTGAATTTTGTTGTATGAAAGTTGTTTCTTTTGTCTTGTTACTGAGACAGGTAAGTATTCTTTTCACAGGATATATCTGAAAATTTATTCTGTTTTCACCAGACGGTAAAATACCATCTTCCAAGAACACATTTACTTGACAGAAGCTCAAAGCACTACTCACATTTTGCTGTCCATTTTGGAAATGCCAACTGGAATCGTACACCATTTACTTTTGCAAAAAAAAAAAAAAAAAACAAACACCCAAACAGTAAATACCTAGAATTACTTCTTATTTTTAATGAGAAAGACTCTTCAATCTTAAAAGCTTGTCTCCTTTAGCCCCAGATGGTGCTGCCTCCTCCTGGCTCCTCAGCTAAGAGTCTGTGAAAGACAGACAGGAATTGATAGGTAACCAGGGCTGACAGAAGTAAAAGGAAGATACCTGTGATGAGATTGAGGTGACTGGAAGGTTGGTGTGATAACATCAATGATCTAGCAGTAATACAATGGTACCAGACAGAAAAGACTTGACAATGAGAATTCGAGATATCTGGATGGACACAGAAGTGAGGTTAATCACAGTGGAGGAACCACCATGCTGATGATACTCTTGCTAGTGGCAAGAACTGCTCTAGATGTAAAACAAGTTCCCAGTAATCCTTGGTGGTTTCCCCATTCCCTCTGCATTGCTAAACTAGCAGTACTATACCTGCCCCAGCAGCAGAAGGAACGTATGATCTCTAACATGAGTGGACACAAAGGTTTGTCAAGCTTCCCAACTAATCTACACATCCTGATATAAAACAAAACAGGTCCTAAAATACGCACATACTAAGGTTTCTAGAGAAACAATTTTGCTTTCTAGTTCAACGCACCTACTAAAGCAGGTTCACCTAGAGCAGATCGCACAAAAATGCATCCAGGCAGGTTTTGAATGCTCAGGTTTCCTTGCTCAAGTTATTAAAGACCCTTCTTAAAAATCAGACAAGTTCAAAATGACAACAATTTTTAGGACAGCAACACATTAGCATCTCTATTTCTTTCATTAAAATAATAAAAGAATAATAACAGCAAAGATATGGAACGTACTTGAATATACTTTATTGTAGCTGTTATTTATGGTCCTTCTGAAATATCTTCTAGCTCTGGAAGACTAATGGCTAACTTAGTAGGTAATGGGCTATCCTCCAGAACAGAGCCCAGCCTCTGTTTCACCTTCTTACGTGTTATGTGTATGCAAAGGTTTTCTAGAGGGTGTTCAAGAAAAATAAGGAGTTTCAGAGCATGTCTCAATACTCACCTTATGTTCCCACAAACTCTGTGGGCTTCCTTATGAATTACTATCTTCATATAATGATGATAATCATCATCTTCACTGGTTTGTAACTCCAAGACCATTACTGAAGCTCCTATAAGCTTTCCTGAAGAGGGTTACTCCTTGGTACGTAGAGAAGTGACTTGCCTCTATAGGACTTAACACTTCTCTCAGGAACTCAACTAATTTGCAACTATAATCTCACCTATTGCTTGAAAATTTATGAAAATCAAAAAACTAGATTGTCACCTTGAGCATCAGAAGAGCAGACTTTGGTCTCTTCAGGAATTTATTTGTGAAAATCGAACATGCTATGGCCCTGGAAAGAAGGGTCTGGGAGAGTTCGTTGATTTTGAAGGATCACCTCCTTCAAGCTCAAGAACAGTTTACTTAATGTACAGGAATACAAAAGTGTTGGGAGGCCTGCATGGATGAACAAAGACCTCCTGGCAAAAATAAAAAGGAATGCTACAACAGGCTCAGGTCAATTGGGAGGAAGCACTTCTCCAGTTGACTCTGCCAAGGAATGTGAAGTACATCAAGACAGATTTCTACAGGTATATGAGCAGCAAAATGAAGATGACGAAAAATGTGGCAAAGAAACTGATGACAAAGGACACAGTGCTCTCCTTGCCTTGATCTTTACTGGTAAAACCAGCCTTGCCAAATCCCATGTCCCTAAGACCAGTGGGAAAGTCTGGCATAAGAAACACTTACAAGCAATGGAGAAAAATCAGGTTAAAGAAACTGGATACACAGAAGTCCATGGGACCTGGCAGCATGCATCTGTGACTGCTGAGGAAGCTGGCCAATGTCATGGCCAGGACACTCAATTATCTTTGGACACTCATGGCAATCAGGAAAGGTTCCTGAGGACTGGAAGAAAACAGAAGTCTGTCTTCAAGAAGGAGCACACAGGGGAATACAGGTACTCACCATAGATTTACAGGCTTGGTAAGTGGACAGTGAGGTGAACTGATATCTGCCTGAACTGCTGGTCTCAGAGTGTTGTGATCAGAGGTATAAAAGCCATCTGGAGGCCACTCACTGAGGGGGCACCCCAGGGGCTGACACTGGCACCAGTACTGTTGAACAACTTCATGAACAGCCGGGACAAGAGAGTTTTTTATCATCTCTAAACTCAGCAAGTTTGGAGATGATACAAAAACAGGAGGAGTGATGGACACACCACAGGTTTGTGCTACCATTCAGATGGACCTTAACAGGCTGGAAAAACTGGCCAAAAGGAATCTTGAGTTGCCACAAAGGGAGATGCAAAATCTTGCCCCTGGGGAGGAATAACCCCATCCACAGTACAGGCTGGTGGCTGACAGCTGCAAGGCAACCGGGTGGAGAAGAATCTGGGGGCCCTGGAAGACAGCAAGCTGAACAGGAATCAACACTGAGTCCTTGTGGTGAAGGTGGCCAACTGTATCCTTGGCTGCCTGAGGGGAAGTGTTGTTGCCAGCAAACTGAGGCAGGTGATCCCTCCCATCTGGTCAGCACTACTTTTTTTTAAGACAATACACCTAGAGGTTTAATTGTGCTTTACGAACTCAGTTCAGGGACTGACAGATGCCAGGAAATTCAAAATACGCAACCTAAATCTTCAAAGGCTGCACTCTAATTATGCAGCCTGGGATGCCATTGTTTACAAAAAAGCAGAAATGCACGCACACTTTTTTTTTCCTTCTATATTTCCTATTTTCTTGATGTATGCCTTTAACTCAACTTATTTCTCCCTATGTGTATCATTATTAGAATCAAGTGAAAGGAATCTATTCTTACTTAATAGGAAGTTAAACTGGAGTGGATTCAATAACATTATTTCCTAGGTTTAATTCTGTAATGCCAGTGCTACATGTGTTTCAAATGTATACTTCAGCAGGAAAGAAGTAATTCCACAAGATACGCGATACAGATTGTGCTGCCATAAATTATTCTGTGACTGTGTATGTGTGCACATGTGTTTACAATTGTGGTTCAGCCCAGCAAAGGTATCTTGGACTTGGATGAAATACAGGCAACAAGACTGCAAACAACAATGTCTTAATCCTAAATCTAATCAAGCCATATAAATCATATCCTGCCCAAGCATACTTCAACTTTTCTTTCTGGAATACCTTCAACTTCAGCAAAGCATTCTCTGCTGCACAAATCCTGGACATCTAAGCTTCGGTCTCTGCCTTAACACCAATTCAACAACTCATGTCACTAACACTCAGATCCAAACATGCTCAGTTGCTGCTCGCTTTCTGTCAATCTAACAACGAACAGGAGGTGCTGCTGACATTAGTCCTGAAATCTGCCTCCCCCTCCAGACACAGCATTAATAGTAGTTTGCTGCCCTGTCAGATTAAGCCTTAACTAGCCACATAAGTGCTGTCACCCAAAATCTAAGCTAAATTTAAGATAAGCTATGAAACCAGATTTAACCCACTGCAGATCTCAGCAGTGTAAGCCATAGTCCCAACCTTAGCTACAAAACAAACTCCAGGTAGCCAACCCTTTCATCCCAGACGTAAACCTACTCTATTAATCACTTGTACATCATCTGCATGTTTCAGAGCCAAACATGGGACAGCAGCTACTTTCTGGGTGTGGTGGCATTCGCTATAGCTCATAAGGAAAAGCATGGCTTACCAAAGAAGAACATGCCGAGAACAGCAGCAGTTTTTCTATGCTTGATGACATACCATGGGACACTGCAGAAGATATGGCACTGTGCATGTGCTTAATGGTTATAACATCTCACAGTGAGCTAGATAATGAGTTTTTAAAAGTACTTTAACATTTCAGAAAGCACTGAACAAACATCAGTTAATCTTCCTGGTACTGTGATTTAAAGCAGTGACAGTTATGCATAAGCTCTATAGGTAGATAAACACAGCTTCAAAGGTATTTTTAGCAAAAAAACCCCAAACCAATAAACGAGGTTCCAGTGGGGCAAGCTGATGTTCTAAGTAATTTTGTACAGGACTGTCCCACAGGCTTTGAGAGGGGCAGGTGAGTGGGAAGCTAAGAAATCCAAATATATTAATGTGTCCTATAAAATGAGAAGGATATTGTGAAAGAAAGATGAAGTGATGATTTCAGCAGTATCCACTATCATTCCACAGTTTGCATTTACATTTTTTATACTTAAATAGGCTCTTCTTTAAAGCCAGTTTTAATTATCAACTGTAATTACTCTTTCAAACAGAAATCCATTATACCACTAATCTCTAGTTAGAAATTCTGGGGCTACAACTCTTTACTTTTCCACTTTATGAAGATATGAAATACTAAAGCATCAAATAAACTGCAAAACTAGTTAGTGAAGCTGTACTAAAAGTACATCGTAATGAAGGCTTTAAACAATTCTCCAAGAGAAGAAAGAAAATCAGAGGCTATATTTGTAACAAAATGTTACCTTGCCTGTAAACCAAACTTTTAAGAGTACATGTGGTATATACGCTAATTCACATATACAACTCCAATATCCAAAAGCACTGAAGAAGCAGTGCTTAACTTTCTGCAACATCATTCCATTTTGCAAATCACAGTCAGTAAGCAAGAATGTACCGTGAAGAAAAGAAGTTAACAGGAACATTAAAACTACCTATTTGGAGACACAAATTAAGAAATAATCAAATGGTCTTCCAGACTAGCAGGTATACTACATATGCCACAAAAATCAGGTACTTTTCCCTTATTCACATTCTGCTTTCAAGCATGCAAAGGGATTAACTGAGCTGTAAAAAAAGCAATAGCAAAATGACAGAATTAACACATAGAATAAGGAAGTTAAAGCAGTTTTCATTGCACTTGTTTTTTATTGTATCAAGAATTCAAATAGGTTTATTTTTTTTTTTAAGGCTGCATTTCGTGCACGATTCAAGACAAAAATATTTCCAGGAACATTACTTATTTACTTGTTCAAGTATGATATAATCTGATTTCTGTAATTAAGTACTTCGTCAGTATTATGTTTCCATTAATAAGATGATTCACCAATTTTAAGAGTAATAATTCCGTAGTCAACAGTAATATAGAGTTCTCCTCATGTAAACAATACTTGCTGTTTGTATTCCCAAGGACACCTGAGGTTTTTTGATTGTCATCCTCAATTTTGTCAAGCACCTAAATGCAGTCAAAGCCCTGCTACCTTTTAGCTCTGTAAGAAAACTTCTAAACTCCTTTCTCCTTGGTGCTACCGTTTTATGACAGTATGAGAGGAAAGAGAGAAACCACATGAACCATTTGTCATTTTCCAGCTCTGGCATATGCATCTTAAAATCTCATCTGTAATAGGGGATGACATATACAGCAAAAGCAGGTATACACTTCAAAGATGTATGACACACTCCCAATGTACACTGAATCTCAACTGATTCTTTCACTCCTGTTTACAGGGTAAAATTTAATGTTTTTACAAGTCTGTATCTCCAAACTAGGTTTACATCTATGAGACAAAATGCAGATCCACTGATTATCCTATCCAGCCATTGTTTCCTCTGTTACCAGTAGCATCAGCAGTCACATGAAATAAAAACTAATCTTCCATTTACCCAGAGCACTATTATGCAGTATCTTCAACAGTTCGCTATTTGAAATACGTTACAATCTGTACTTACCAGCATAATAAGGAAATAAATGACATCTTAAAAAGGATGAACAGATATGCTGATATAACTTTAACTATTTTCACGAGGTCTACATACCATCAATCTTTTTTTCTTTTACCTGGGTGAAGTATTGGTAATCTGATGCATTAGTAAATTCAACAGTAGAAACTTTTATAGTTTTTATAGCCAAACGTGTTGGATAGCCATTTTAGTACTTTGAACAACAGTGGACTGCAAAATGGATATCACTTTTCTAGTTCCATAATATTCTCAGCTGGTTTTTTTCCAATTAATGATTTTAGGTATTTTCTACCATATCTGGGAAAAGCAGAATAGCTTTTTTTCTAATAAATATAAAAACTCTATTACAACACATAAACATTATGGTCGAATAAATTAGAGATACCGCATAAATGAAGTAGACTGCTTGGAAAGAGGAGCTTACCTGAAGAATTCTCCACATCAGACACACTAGCATTTGGAATAAAGCATATAGTGAGTACCATACCTGACCAGAGCATCCACTGGATACAGAGTGTCTGCATGGAGAATGGCTTATGAAAACAAACCCTGACATTAAAAGCTCAGTTCTTAGCACTGTAAAACTTTCTGTTATCTAGCTGAACATAGCTCCAGGCAAACTCAATTTTGCTGATGGACTTATTGCCAACGAGCTAGTGCATCTTGACATTCACAATCTCTAATTTGCAGGCCTGCCAGGAGAAAAAAAAAGGTTCTCCAGTCTCCAGCCACAGGAATATTTCAGTCCTTCATTTGCTTCCACAAAGAAGCCCAAAGGAGGCTTTGGCTGGGTGAAGAGGGGAGCCCAGGGTGGAGCAGGCTTGCTGGCAGGACTTGTGACCCCTCAGGGGACCCAGGCTGGAGCTTCACTTTAAGCACATGATGAAGTACTCAAATGAATTAAAGCAAACTACTAATTTGCTTGAGAGTTTGCTCCCATGAAATTCATCTTAACTGCAGAAAAAAAATCAGGATAACTATACTGTTTTACATATCCCTTCCTTATTTTTATTTTCTATATTGACATATGGGAATATTTGCACAAATATTAAACAAAATTTTATTATTAATATGATAACTTAATGTGAAATATATTATAAGATTAATGATTTAGTCAATTAGTGAAAAATATACAAATCAGAGAAGTAGTATCTATTTTTCCAGTGCAGTTCATATGATACACTCTCCTACAGTCAACCTATTTTTTTAGTTTGTAAAGCCAGGAGCACAGATAGCTTTTTAAAACTGTGGGCCATACACAGATAAGGTTGTTCCAAGAAGACACAGATACAAACTCGCTAAAATCAGACAGAATTTTAAAGTAAAAAATTTTCAATATTTATCAAAGGACATATCCACAAACCTACACAACCTGAGCTGAACACACCTCCTGTTCAAGAAATTGTTGAATACTGAGTTGCATATTGTGGAATGCAAACATTTTACAAAGTATTTGTAGCTGAGCTCAAGTCTTAATGAGGAAGTTAAAACAGAAGTGTGGAGATACCTAGATGATTAATCTAGAAAAATTAAAGAGAATTTTGTATTCAGTCCAAGTCAGTGTCGGAAAACATGTTCATATAAACAAACAAACAAACAAACAAACAAACATAACCCATAAATTTGCTTGGATGAGTAAGCTATTTTTTCAATTTGTTTTTCACCAAATATTTAAAATTTAATTGCAAGCTAACCTGAATTCATGGCCCAGATGATTTCTTTATTTCTCCTATCTAACAACAGCAATGAGAAATAAAAAACAAGACAAAAATAAAACAGGTATTGCGCACCTCTGATCATTACTAAAATTCATAGTCCCTAATTCAATTGTCTTAAGTGGAAGACATGAAACGCCTTTGCAATTAACTGCAATTTTGCTTAAGTAACAAAACAGGATTAAGATACTTGTCAGATAAAGAAATCTGATTATACAAAGTATTATCCTTTCACAAATTCTAATTTATGAAGAATTTTTTAAACCTGTCATTTGGCATATTTCAAACTGATATACTGTTAGTCTTGATTACAAAACAAGAAAAAAAATTAATCCTTTTTGGAATCATGCCCACCAAAAGTAATGCTAAACAAATTCAGAAACATTGAGAAGCAGGTCTGTAAAACAGGTTGTCAGAAATACTAGTGTTTATAGTGTCCTACTGTGCTAAGTAGAAAGGTTTTTGTTAAGCAGTATTTCCAGAAATAATTATCACATCCGGAATGTATAAGGGTTTGTAAATTAATATAATACATCTATTTGGACTAAATGCAAGAATGCATAGACTTTAAAAACATTGACTGCACAGCAAGTTAAGCAAACCAGAACTTTGACTACTTTCCCCATACAAACTGCAGCTTTTCAAAATCTTATAGTCCTACAAAATATCAGCAACAGATACACACACAGTTTCTGTGGCTTCAAATTCAGCCACCTTGAACCTTTCACTATTACCAGAAAAAGGCCAACACTGTGTTGGAGGATGAACTTTTCAAGATTACTGAGTCATTGGAGTACCCACCTAAGTGCCTGAAGCTCATTTATTCTACTGATGGTCACTTAAATGCAAGATGTTCTAAAAAGACTCAAAAAGAAACCCCATAAGCTTTGGTAAGATTATATGAAAGTCCTGTTCGAGGCCAAGGTTTGTGGTTGCTTGATCAAGATACATTAATTTTCAAGAAGTGCTTACAATGCTGGGTGAGGAAAACATAAATAAATAAATTACTATTTCAGTTAAAAAAAAAGAGGAGAAAAAAAAAAAAAGAAAAAAGGGTCTACCACATTTCAGTAGCAGAAGGCAAACTGACAACTTAGTGGGAGGAAGCAGAAGGAGAGCAGGAAACTCTCCTGATGGAAACATGGCTCTAAATTCTGGAACATGAGTGAATTAAATTATTTTGCTGGGTGAACAGAAAAGGGTGTTTAAAGAAAAAGGGTGAAAGTGAAGCTTAAGTGTTTTGTCAGAAGATTTTTCTATGCTTCCTGTTGAACAATAATAAACATAGATTTCCACACTTGTAAAGGTGGGAGGTATTTTGAGGCTCTTGGTAGTAGAAAGTCTGAAAATCAGTACTGTGGATGTACTGACAATGGCTAAGATTTGCAGTGAGCACAAATGCAAGGTAATTAAAACTAGAGAGAGGGAGGGCTGCAGGTTACAAAGACTTAACCTGGAAAAGGATTTGATCCTGAAGCTGAAAAAGTCAAATAACAAGTGCATTTTACTGTCCCAAATTTCAGGTCACATATACTAAGTATGAAAAAACAGAATAAATTCACAAGATTTTTTTTTTCTCCCTCCAATAAAGTACAAATTTCTGTCCCTCTGGAAATTATCTCCCATTTCCTCCCACTGCACAGGTACCTTCCTTTCAGTGCTCAGTACAACTTTCTTCAGTTGCTCCAGGAAGTACAACAGAAGGATTCCATTTCTTAACAGTGTGGGTGGAGGGGGTAAGAAAATCAAGCAGCTTTCCCAGAGGTTTGAAAACAAACAAACAAAGTACACATTAACTAGGGGTATCAAGCCACCTTAGTGAGACTGGCATTTAAGCAATTTATTATATCAGCAGCTATGGTACAAGAATTTTTTAGGGACTAAATTAC
The DNA here is from genome assembly GCF_036013475.1 of Columba livia. NCBI lineage: Eukaryota > Metazoa > Chordata > Aves > Columbiformes > Columbidae > Columba > Columba livia. Next base: position 34,308,110 of record NC_088604.1, on the reverse strand, counting down.
AAACTTCTCCATATTTATATATGAATAGAATCTTTTACTATCTTCCCATACATATATGAATTACACAGCCAGTAATAAAACAATTTACCATTAGAAAAATCAAAATCACTTGTGTGGTTAAAGAGATTCTTTTACAGTCAAAATCACAAGACACTAATTTCCTTCCATCTTCTCAACTGCAAGTTACACAGTTTTGTAGTGTCTCTTACTATTATCTTAAAATCAAATATATGATTCTTTCCAACGTAAAGCAAAACTAAAGAGGAGTCAAACTTCCTTTAGAAATTTTTAGAAATAAATTTTATGTACCAAATATGAAAGCAATACTTAATTACAGTATGGCAAGGTTAAGTAGTACTGTAGCAACTAACTCAGCAAAGTGCAATGCTCAGTGTAAGGTTTTCATCAGTGTGGAACTCAGGAGAATTATGTATTGCCACTGCTAAAAACTCTGCTGAAAGGAGAGATGACTAATTCTGTTAAAACAGGTGAGATTAAATAATGTTAAAAACAAGCAATTCATTTATACTTAAAATCCAATTGTGTTTTGGTTTGATTTTATTTTTATTACACACTTCCCTATCCTTACATTTGTTTAAAGTCTGTTCACTTTTGACTGCCACCAGTAACTCTGGTAAGATACTGGTGACTTAAAATAAGACACAGCTCATTGTCTACGTTGTCCAAAACCAGCTTTTATGAAACCTTTCTGACTAAAATTCAAACATACTATGAATTTAGTTTGGAAATTACATGTTCCCTCTCCAGCAGTCCGAACAGAAAAAACACTCCCCAATACCATGCTTGGGCCTTTCTCCAAAAGAAAAGATGACAGTACCTGGTAAGCTTGCAAGAGCTGCTCAGCAAATCGACGTACTTCTGATAGTAGAAGAGATATTAAAGAATTTCTTAGTATGTTGTTCTTTCCTAGTAAAACCAGCGTGTGCGACACAGCATGCAGTGCCTGAAACTAAAGAGATATAATAATAAATTAAAACTTTGAAAATACATCTCTGTCTTTTTTACCTGAAACAATTACCTTAAACAGAAACGGGATTTACATATTAAAGTTTTACTGAAAAAAGAAAAAATAAAACTCAAAATTTTAGAGAGTTTAAATCTCTAGTAATGACATACATATGCGATATATGAGAAACCCACATCCATTACCTAGAAACTTTGCTTTCTCAAAAGATTAGCTCTACAGGAAACTGTCATATGAACAAATTCCTCCAACAGTGTGAATTCCCCAGGAGGCGGCTTTTCAGCATTAGCTGTCATCATTCCCATTTGCTGTCACAGAAAGCGGAGGACTACCTTGCACATACATTAATTCTGTTTGTCACAGGTAGACAAGTGAATAAATGAATTCTTTGAAATTCAAATGCATGAGCAAGCTAAGAGCTAAACTGGAGTTTTCTGTCAATAGAGTTATCAGGAAAAAACTTGACTAAATGCTAACTGATAGAAGATATACTTCAATTCAAACAATTGACTTTCATTTTGTTGTTTAACAAGCTGTAACTAATGCATTTCTCTTGAACCACAGGAGAAGTGAACTTACATGAGACTGATATTAGTAATATATTATTTTTCCCACGGTCTTTTCTATTAAAAAAACGCCCCACACAACACAGTAACAAACTGTTTTCTATGTTCCCTGAAATATAAATGTATAGCCATTATGTAATGAAACACACTGCTCTACAAAGTAAACACAACATTATTTCATAAAACATTGCTAGAAGAAATTATCATTTTTATATATAAATATATCAGAGTTGTTTCAAAGAAAAAAGTAATATGCATTAAATATAACACCTATAATTTATATTCTTATATAAATGTATACCCCTGCATTATTAATATTCAGTGGCTCTTTGTAGATGAGTATTTTCGACTGACAAAAGGATACTCTGACCCCAATTTGTATGTCTAAGAATAAACACCATGTCTTAACCGCTCAAAAGCAGACCATTGCATCCTATTAACAATCTAGTTTATTTCTCTAGCCAGCTCATGCGTATACACACACACAAATAAAAATACTTGCCCACCATCTGCAAGTTGCATAGGGTAAATGCTGCAGCAAACCATTTGTAAACACAAAAAAAGCAGGAACGAGATCTGGTAGTAGTCAGCACGGATTTATTAAGGGGAAACTACTCAACCAACCTGACAGCCTTCTACAGTGAAATGACTGGGCGAGTGGATGAGGGGAAAGCAGTGAGTATCATTCACCTTGACTTTACCCTGGTTTTCAACACTGTGTCCTGTAAAATCATTATTGGCAAATTTTTGGGCTATGTAAGAAGACAGTGAGGTAAACTGAAAACTTTGGCTGTAAAAGCTGTTAATTAGGTAGCTTCCCACTTATAGTTACTGCTTGTCTGCCTGATCAGATGCTCAAACTCCCCTCCTAGTTGATGCAACACCTATTTACCAGCCCCTTACAGCTGAGGAGCTTGGCTATCAGCTGCCCAATATGACACAATCTCCCATTCAGAGTGATAACAAACTTGAATAAATCTTGGCTGTTAAGCATCTCACTTCAGCACATAAACCCAAAACAAACATAAAAAGAAAACTGTCAAAGACAGACAAGTTTCATGCTCAGAATCAAATCTGCAGTCAGAGACACAAAGTAAACTCTTCATATTAAAGAGAATTCATAAAGTGTACACATATAGCTTTGAAAATCTGTGAGGTAAAAATCATTCATAAATGTATACACCAAAGATACCATAAAGATGAAATGTGAAAGGTGAGATAAAAATAGGTTTCTGAACAATTAAAATTATATGAAAGGATAATGTAACACATGCACCTACATATGCTTTGAGGCCATATGAATTAAAATCAGACTGCCATATACTGGAAATGTATCCCTTTCCAAACAAAACAATGAGTCTTTGTCCTAAAAATAATCTAGGCATTTACAATTTTGAAAGATCTTCCATAATGACTACTAAAACTGTACGACATAAATGAAGTTTGCAACACCCAGATAGTTCTGTCTTGACAGCACACATGTTCTAAAAGGGTAAAACTGTTTTTAAAACATTGCTCAAGGTTTAAACAAAGCTAAAAAATATTACATTTGTTCATTAAAGTCCCCACTCATTTTTATTTATTTTTATAAATTAAGGATATTTCTTAGTTCTATATTTTCAGACCATAACATTAAGTATACTTGCTCATTTGCCTTTGCCAAGCAAGTGAACTAGACAATCTGGACTAGTGTTTGTTTTAGTTTTTTTTCTCAAAACGTGAGGCAGTCAGGAGACCCTTGAATTCCTGTTTGCTGAGTTACAGCACTCACATGGATATGAGAGATTCCTGTTCAAATTTATGCTGTCTGAAGTCACAACAATCATCTCTGCTTAGTGCAGATACTTTAATCTTAAATGAATCAATATTCCTGCACACAGTGTAGCCAGCAGCCAGCTGGTATTCTGTGGCTATGGCAGCTCCTTCTTCCTCTGCACCTCACACTTTTGTTGCAAATAACATGCTTGAGAAATCAGTTTCACTTCAATATGAAACAAAACTGAATATAAAGTATTTTGCCTGTTTCACATAGGAGAGTGCTTTTTTTCTTTAACAGCTACTCCTGCCCCATGTCTTCCCCAGCCTTTTGTGCCTCTTCACAAAGAAAATGTGGATGGGTTCTTCCTGGGATCCAATGCACTGGGCAGCTTGCAAAATATCAAGTAGCCTTCCACAGTCCTTTCTGACCAGCAGTTGCACGTAATGGCTTGAGTACATAAGGGTTTAAAAAAAAAAAAAAACACACAAAATAAAACCAACAACCAAACAAAAGCCAACACCTACATAATATATGACATTCTTAACGTAAGCAGAAGTAAAACAAGTGTTAGTTATAATTCAAATTTAAATTTATACAGTAAGACACTTAAGTCTATGGAAATCCGCCTTGATGGGATTTTAGTACACAATTTCCTAATTTTCTTGACTAGTATGATTTACCTGTTATGTTCTGGAAGTCTCAAGTATTCTATAAATAATAGCTGCAGCTACCAATAGAAGCAAAGAGAGGAAAAAAAAGAAGGCAAAATAGACAATGCCCTTTGTAACCTGATTTCTCCATTCATGAATCACCTCTTTTGGCCTTCAAAGAACACCAACATTATTTTTTTATTTTCTGGTAACAAAACAGTGGAAATTAGTACATGATGACTCTGCAGATGCCCTTTGAACAGATTACATTAAACAAAGCTAAATTCACTCCACCTTGAGAAGATTTTAGATAACAATTAGAAGTATCTCTGTACAGATTAGATAAATTTTGCCTAATCCTTTTTCATTAACACTTCTACCCTCCATTGAGTTCTACTATGAGAATCGTGAACAAATCTTATATTACGATGAATAAAAGAGTTGTATATAACATGGTTAACATCTTTACAAGCTAATGGAATTTCATTAGGCATTGGTCAATTACACAGGCAAAACTCACTGATTCAACAATTCAGAGATAGAAATTAAATAGGATTTCAGTCTGCATTAGATGCAAGAAAATAGTTTTCAAATGCTACCTCTCCCAAAGAGCACACTAAATGTATTTATTTACACACAAACATGATTATTTACACACAAACATGATTATTATTGTTCTTTTTAAGGCTCTATTTGCTTACACGATTTTTAGACAGTGAAACTTTTTGTTTTTGTTGTTGTTATTAATGCTAGCAGCTGAGATTTAAGTAAAATAGCATCTTTCACAAAATTTTTGTATCCTTTCTGGTTTGGCAAGATTTACCACTTTCTAGTTGGAATTTTATAGGAGTAGGTGACAGGTGATCTTCAAATTTAAAGACTGAGCCTCTACTAAGGGAAGTAAATGGGGATTTTGTAATGACTGTACTTAGGGTACTGTTAACCGATTTATTAAGATTATGCATCTAATATAATATTTTGGTGGACCTCTTAGTATATTTTAAGAAAATAAGGAGATAACAATTAAGGTTAAAAGGTTAAAATAATACTCAGACTGTATACATTAAATACATACAGAACAAATTCATAGCATGTATGGAATCAATTTGTAAACAGCAAAGAAAAGAACACTGCTCATGTATTGCTAATTAACCTCTGGAAACATTCAAACTGATAGTAGTTCAAATAGAAGTCAGTTTTATTAAAAATAAAAACATAACTTGAGCTCTCAGGTCTCTCAAACAACTAAAAAAAAAAGAGAACAAATATTTTAATCCCTTGGGCTTGCTTAATAGTATAGCTGAAATAAAACCTATGCTCTTCAGGGATTCTCAGTTAAAAGCAGAAAATTAGATTGTAAAAATCACATGATCAGGAATAAGAAAATAATGCAGCCTAGTTCACTGTTTTGGAGGTGCACCATCTCATCCCAAACCCCAGTTTCTGTTCTCTTTCCATGTTCCTCAGAATGCAGAGCAAGAGTGAGCAATGCAGTGCCAACAGCTGGCAAAGATTTGTGGACTGTCTATCTGGCTGTTGTCAAAATGAACACATAATGCCAACGTTCTGCTTGCTTCAAGCATACTAATTTGCTCTCTTCTCCACACAGCCACCGGTTTTAAGTGGAAGGTATTTTTGACCCTCCACTTCTTTTTTTCAAGTGATTTCAAACCAGCTACCAGTTTCATTAGTCAACAGTAGATGAAAAGACTGATAAGCAAAGCAAACAATACGCTCCTATGAGCCTCGTTTCCCCAGGAAACCAGGATAAAAATCTTGATTTATGAATTATTTGTTTAGAATTCATGTATCAGAATGTGTTAGATTTTTCTTCAGTAACAGTTATGTAAAACTTGTGAGTTTAATTCACAGAATCACAGAATCATTTAGCTTGGAAAAGACCTTTAAGATCACAGAGTCTAACTGTTAACCTAGCACTGCCAAGTCCACCAGCAAACCATGTCCCTAAAATTCCCCTCAAGAGTTGCATGATCCACACTACACCCTGCAATTACAAAAACTGCACCTTACTTTCTGTTTCATTAGCTTACAAATTTAATGCCAAGTAACAGCGCTCTTCCAAAAGCGACTGGTGTATTTGGCAATTCAGGAGTAAGGCAAATAATTATACAGGTATCCTCAAACTGTAAGGTATTAAAAACAAAACAGTATTTTTGCCTTCGAATTCATATCACCCTTGCCCTTTGCTCATTTAGTCCAAGTTGACTTCTGCTACTAACTCAATGTCAATTGATGTAATAAAGTTCCACTTTTATACAGAGAATATTAGTATCCCTTATCATACTGTAACTTCCTTTGTTAATTTGATGGTTGTTATATATCTCTCTCCCTGTTAATGCTGCACTATTTCTCCTATCTTTAAGCCTTGGGATTTTATACATATTATTCAATTCTTTGCCCTGTAAACCTCATCTCAGCCCTTGCTCTGCCTTCACCCTTTCATAATCTTGTTCATGCTTTTATTCACTCCTCTAAACCTGATGTTCTCCACTAGGCCCATCAGTTAGCTTCACTGCTGCAAGCTGCTTTTTATATTACAGTATTTCGGTAACTTTTTTCTTTGCAGAATTCAAATAAACTTTTCACTTCTCTTAACTTCAGTTTCAAGTATAAGACATTGTTTATATTCTTTCTCTTTGTGAGCACACGCATGGATTAGCACTTGAAAATCAGAAACAATGACGTTAGATATGTAAAGTTCTTAAAACTCCTCAGTTAAGAAGCCCATTAATTGTAGCTTTTTTTTTTTTTTAAGAAGTGCTACTTTCTTATCCAATTACAAAAGATTAAAGCACTAAGGAACATATTTTTCTGTTTCATTAATATTTCTCTAGTATCAGTTCTGTAACAAATGCTTTACTGAACATCAGATAGATAAAAGCTACTAAGTCTCCCACCTGCAAACACAGTTCATTTTAAAAAGAATGCTCTTGTGCTGTTTTGTCACAATGCACCTCTGGTAAACTCACGTTGCATTTTATATAATTTATCGCTAAATGCTTAATTATTTTCTTTTAACTTTTTTTCTAAAGCTTTGTATGTTATTGCGTTAAACTGCTACCAAGCTAACTTCCTCTTAACCTTCACTTTTAAACATAAGAGCATGCTACTTTAGTGTTACTGTAACTGCAGAATTTCTAAGTCTTTGATTCTAAACTCTTAATTTCACCTGTTTTTTTCCAGTTTCATAGGATGAAGACTTATCTTGTCATTTTGAATATCTTACACTCTCTTGAGTTGGATAATATATATAAAACAATGACACCTAGTTGATGAGACGAAATACATATAACAGATCCAGTTATGAGTTTCTGTATTTTTATTTACAAAAAAAAAAAAAAAAAACAAACAAAAAAGGCAAACCAAACAAACAAAACCCCAACCTAAAACTACATCACAATCTGGATATCCTTAGAAGAATTCAGGACTGCAAATCACTACACATTCAATTTAGTATGCACCTCAAAATGACAACATCCATTTCCATACAATAAACCCAAGAATCTTACTTGTGTCACCTTACTTTAATCATCTTTACAGAAAAGGCAACACTTTCCTTGATGATGCACTAACGCACAAGTCATCAGTTTATCTGAAGGCTAAGTACAAGAAACTGATGTATCAAGAAATCCAGGTAACTACTTAACACACTTGGCATTCCGCTGGCAGAGTTTTCACTAATACACTTCCTTCAAGCAGTATTTGAACTTCTGCATCTTCTTGGGATTCATTAAGTAGGCATCTGAATATCTAAATCATCCAAGAGGCCAAATCCAGTAAATACAGTCAACAGTAAGACAGTATCAGTCCCAGTTAAACAAAGAGCACCCACAACAGCTGCCACTCTGAGACAACCCTGAGTGATATTGCTGCCCATTTTTACAATACCTACTGTAAATATCCTATTGCTTATGAAGAAGCAGCTCTAGATACAAAGTCTTCCCCGCCTGCGAGATTCAAATTTATGTTAGTCTTGATTCCTCCTTCTGAACTAGTCCTGGTCAGAAGCCTAGAAGACTAAAGAACAGCCTATCTGCCCATGGATGCTGAGTTACCAAGCCCCGTTACTGGATACAGAAGACACTAAACAACAAGTGTGAGCTCACCCAGAGTAGAAGAGTTATGGATTCCAATTAGAAAAAGTCCCTAAATAAATTACTGAAAACAGGTATTCTTTAGCTTTTAGGGTTTTTTTAAACCAACAAGTGAGCTGGTCATCCTTAAAGAAATTCGGGGGTGTAAATCAATGTCTCATTTAAGTGTTTCGGATTTACAGACAGACCCTGCAAATGAAAATGGATTTCAGATGCTTATTTCCCCAATCCCTCACTCTTCCCTCTGCCCACAATGTGAGAGCTACTTTGAATACCACATAAAGATGCCAAGTATCTGGCAGGTATTACCTAGGAGGAACAGAGCTACCTAATGGAGGACTGTGGATTTCACTGCAGGAGTTTAGCACAAAAAAGTTAGGCAAATTATACTCAGGTTATTTTGGAAATGGCTGTAGACAGACTCTACAGAGTTTACTTTTCATTTCTATCCTATCACCATAACACAAACACATGCTCTATTTAGGCATACAAAAATATTTCCTAGAGAACCATGACAAATTTAAGCTATGAGAAAAGGTTCATTAGTAAACAGGCAAAAGAACAGAGAAACCCTAAGATTGTCATTATTAAAGTATGTACACACATTTAAAGCAATGCTTGAGGGCTCCTATCAAAAAACCCTTGGGATATACAGCAACCTTCAAAATTTAGAGGATATAAGAGGTAATTTTCCCTCCAAGACAAAAACACAAACAAATAATAACTAAAAAAAAAAGAAATCACCATTTCTGTTAAAAGCAACAAACTGAATTTCTCTGTGAAGAGAAAGTTGATCCTTACAGCAAGAACCACCCAGACCTCAATTTGGAAGTGACCAGAATGGAACTAAAGAGCTGGAATAAGTAATGATGTGATGGAAGTAAGGTGATGGAACTAAGGTGGTCATGTCATCTCTTTGAGTAACCACCGACTACGTTACACTCAAGACCAAGCCTACCTATTCCATCATTTTATTCTCCTCCTAGTAGAAATAATATGTAATACCATGAATATTAGTTAATTACTTGGATAAAAACAGGAAATGACAGTATTTACTATTAGGAAAAGAGAGGTTTGACAAAACAGCAATACAGGCAGGTTGGAAACCATGAATAGAACTTTTTTACTCTAATAGTAAAAAAACCAAAACAAAACAAAAACCCACCCTGCTAACATCATCTTGTAATGTGTCAATAATTGTAGCTTTAGTGTATGACATATGTCAGCTGAGGCTGACTGAGGAGGGAAGGTGGACAACAGCCTAAGAGGTAGACAAAACCTTCTTTCATTCATTCCTGTCTAGTTACTACAATGATCCACTTTATTGAAGTAAATTAAAGTCGGTCAATTTGGTGATTGCTTTAGACTGCAGTGATTTACAAGACAATGGATTTTGATTATCATTTGACTTAAATAGCTATCTACATAGAAAAAAATAGATGGCTGAGAAAATTTAATTCAACAATGAAGTGACTCAAATATTGACTCTTACTAGACCATAAAATTCTGGCAACATATTTTGATATTCATACAAATGAAGTCCTCTTCCATTAGGTAAGTAGAATTATTTGGCCAGTGAAAATACACCATGTCTCATGAACCGTGATATTCCTCTCAGGACTCAATTAATTTAGGAAAATAGAAGCCCACTAGTTTTATACTTGGGAGCCATCAGTGACATGAATAACTATTATTAAATCTTCTGTGTCCCTAAGCAAGCAAGACTCTCATAAACTAAGGTAAGTACTGTCCTGGCAGTTGCTGACAAAGGATACTACAAACTATACATGGCTGGGAGAATTTACTGTCATCCACAACTAGTTGTTGGAGCATATTTTAAATATATACTGTTGCATGTATTAAAATCATCAGAGTAAGTTTATGATTACTCTCCTCCAGGCATTTTGCAGTCATTAATGAATCAAATTAATTGTATCCTAGATAAGAAAAGATTCAAAACCCTGGTTCTCAAGCATGTGTACTTTTTCAATTGCACAAACACATTTCCATACTTTTTATTATGTAATTGCCAATGAAATTCAAACATTTCTCTCTTTCTGTTTTTCACTGTACTACATTTCAACTTGGTATTTTCAAGAACTGTGAATCCTTTCTCACACAAACATCCAGTAAAGGTATTTAACTACTACTTAGAATTAATTCATTTGCTCTCCTACTGAATATATCATCAGTAATATTAAAAAATTTGCAAAATTCTACATAAAGATTTTTAGATGGAACATAAGACAGAGAAAAATGAAAACGGGCAGTAAAGTCTCAAACAGGATAAGAAAAGTTCCTAGACACTACGGCCATGTCCCAGTATCCATTCAGATACTCTTAAAACAACTTGAAAACAATCATAAAGGTAGGGTGCATAGTTTCCAAAGGGTACAATGGTTAAAAAAAAAAAAGGGGGAAAAAAAAAAAGGGGGAAAAAAAAAAGAAAAGGGGGAAAAAAAAAAGAAAAGGGGGAAAAAAAAAAGAAAAGGGGGAAAAAAAAAAAGAAAAGGGGGGAAAAAAAAAAGAAAAGGGGGGAAAAAAAAAAGAAAAGGGGGGAAAAAAAAAAGAAAAGGGGGAAAAAAAAAAGAAAAGGGGGAAAAAAAAAAGAAAAGGGGGAAAAAAAAAGAAAAGGGGGAAAAAGAAAAGGGGGGGGAAAAAAAAAGGGAGGAAAAGGGAAAAAGAAAGGAAGGAAACAGCATGTAACATTTTTCTTCTTTGTTTGAAAGGATCAAGCAATTAATGACTTTTGACAGCATCTTTGAAGTCAGTATTGATGTTTTAAACATAGCATGATAAGAAGCAACCAACCACAGTTCACTGAAACACAGCTCTTTTGCTTCTGGGTCTTGTTTGAAAGAGATTACGAGTGAGGTGCGACAGATGGACGAGCTACTTGTTGAACACGAACAAGGCACAAGAAAGCAGCCTCTCCTGAGAACACCACACAGCTCGCCTTTACTCTAGAATTCTGAAGGCAATGCAGCATTGTCTTCTGGTTTGGTGTTTTGTTTATCTACTTAAAACAAGAGGTCCAAGAAACAGACACAGTTCTCTGTACAGAACCCAGGGTCAAGGCCAGGATCTTTTGGCACACAACTGATGCATTAGCCATGTTCCAAACAACAGTATCAGCTGCACATAAAAGAAGTACAAGCAGTGAACTGAACGTCTGTCAACAATGCTGTTAAACTAATGTGACACCACTGGGGATCACATCACATAAATCCTCTGCAATGCAGCACCCTGTGACTGTATTTGGCCATGACAGCTTTGAATATAGCTGAACCACACAGAAAGAAGTCAGATGTAAAAGCATTTTTCTTCTCTCTCCAAAGACTTTGAATTCCCTAACAATAATTGTTTCAAAGTCTTGCACAGCTATATATATAACGGATGTAAATAAGACATGTGTGAAGTATCTTAATTTCTGTTATAGGGATTTGACTTTAAATCTAACTCCACATACTACAAAGCTACAGCCAGCTCAAGTTCACCTCAGCGTGTTTCCAGGCAGGCTCCAGACACTGTCCATGTAAAAGGAATTGTGTCCTCTCTGAAGTGTCCCACTGCAATGAGCTGCGAAAAAAATTTCTATCCAAATTGCACAGCTCTAGGAAACTGAATCCAGGCAGAAAATCTGAGTACATGCCTTTGCTGGTTCCTACAACTTCCAGTGCTTTATAATTAGAAACATCTCAAAGAAAGGGATTCAGCAGTTACAGCAAGTAATTTTGCTGCTGTTTTTCTTTCTTTACATCTAATGCAGACTGAATTATCTCTTTTCCAATTCTCAAAGGTTTTTTTAAGTTATTTAATTTGCTCTGCAAAACACTGGGATTGCTTTTGAAGACAAGGCATTAAGTGTAATCCACAGCCATTTCTCTTTTTGTTCAGTTTTTGAAGGTGTTTCTCACAGCCCTTTGTTCTCCTTGACAGCTCCTGACAGTTTTATAGGTGAGGATGGCAAAGGGAAAGTTGTGTCAAACACTGAAGCCACATTGGTGGTTGGCTGTATGAATGCTTCTTGACAGTTAGTAAGGTTAGATACAACAAAATTCCTAATGTTTCTATACTGCAGGCATTTAAGCATCCTCGTGGAAGCAAAATTAATACAGTTTGCCACTCTTTCCAGATGACAGCCTTGTAATTAATGGTAATTTTATTTTAAACCTATAATCTTGATATTTCAATCACCACTTGAGTAAACAGTGCTGATTAAAACTGAAGCATAATGTGTCCCTGGGAGATATTCTGGTACACAGCACATGAAGAATTAGTTATACAATTTCCACTACTAATTCTGAATTCTACATATTTATTTCCATATTCAATTCAATTTAAAGAAAACCAAAACTCTAAAAAGAATAACTCTTTATAAACATTGCAATTACTACACACAACATTTCCCCCTTTTTTCCTAGAAATCTGGAAACTATCACAATTATTCCTTAATAATTGCTTTGTACTATTTTTAAACCCTTTGAATCTCTTCGATTGAAGTAAAGGCTGCCGATAAGAAACAGCATTAATATTTTGGTGGAAGCAAGATATAAACCCGCATAAAATGCCATCTGTTTCAATGAAGTTATTCAGAGAAAATATACCACCTGTAAATTATGTGGACATACTCCATCCTTCCTGAATGACTTCTAAAAGCACTTTGCAGACTCAAAATGTCCCAACCTATGAAGATATTTTCTCTCATTTAAGATGTGACACCTCTCACTTAAGCTTTACTTTTCTTTCTGTCCTTTCCCCACGTTTCTGCAATCAACAAGTAATCCCTCTCTGGATAGCCTCTTGGTCATGCTCCTACAATTAACCTTATTGTAATTATTTCTTAACTTCCAGTTCAGGTAGAGGAGGGGAAGAATTGGAAACACTGAACATCAGCTATGAAGAAGTCCCTACTGAATGCCTGCTCAAGTTTTCTTGTTCTGTACCTTGTAATCACGCACACAAAAAAGGCATCACACCTGCATGACTTTCTGTTCCTAATACCACACAAAATGGTATGTATACTCACATCCTTTCCAAACACTGGCCAGGGACACCTCTAATTAAAAATTAAGTACCATACCATGGTGACACTGAAATAAAAAGCATGCTGGTATTAGAGATACAAGGCTCTAATCCTGGAAAGCTACAGTATAGGAAAGTTTCCTTCTGAATGCTCTTGTTTTCCTACATCTAGCCAAAATACAGGCATATCCACCCTACTCCATGCCCCCAGTTTGGTAATAGTATTTGCTTGATATTTACATTCTGGGGCAAATACTTGCTATATAGTGAGTGGAATTCATTTTAAATTAAGACAAATGGATACATCTGCCCACAGGTGTAGCAGATGTCTAGGATCTCATTTTGCTAAAGGCAATTCTAGAGCTCATCCTAAAACAGGGACCTAGTACCTTGTCAGCATTCTTTAGGCTCCATGGATTACATCCTCATTTACTATAATGGTTGCGGGGTTACACACATGTGGACACTAATTTGGTACATCCAAGACTCAAACAATTCCACCAACTGTTTCAAGTTACTCTAAAAGGCAGAATGAAACCTGAAAATCCTCACACAGACAATGGACTTCATTACACATGGGAAGTCTTGTGAAGACAGAGTAGGGATATTTCAGTTGAATGAGGAAACTAACAGGACCCATGCAAAATGAATACAGACAAAATGCAGCTCAGTCCTATCAGTTGCTTGTGCCAAGGACGTGCCATTTCTGAATTTTTCACTTGTTTGCTGATTTATTGTTAAAATACAAATTTTCAAATGTCTAGTGAGTGACATATCATCTTAAGCAAACCAAGCTATTTAATCTAAGTGCACAAGAAAGAATTAAAAAATTGTACAGTCAACATCTATACTATATCTTCATAGAGCAAGAGAAATTATGTGTTTTTCTCTCATGTTTTCTATAAAGTTGTTTTAATCTGCTTTTTCACAGTTTTTAGAAGTCCTGTACTCAGGAACAGACTAGAAGAACTTGAATGCATGAGCAAAAACTTTTTCAAATGTTGTAGAGCAGGGATGTCAAACTCATTGTCAGAAGGGGCCACATCAGCTCCATTGGGGCCACATCAGCCTCATGATTGCCTTCAAAGGGCTAAATGTAATTTCAGGACTGTATAAATGTGACTGCTTCTATGTTTATACAGTCCTAAAATTACATTCAGCCCTTTGAAGCCAACCACGAGGCTGATGTGGCCCCTAGTGAAATGAATCTGACACCCCTGTTTTAGAGAATTTATTGTCCATTTCACAAAAAAAAAAAAAAACAAAAAAACAAAACAAAAAAAAAAACACCCCACATGAATATCTGAGAAATACTCTTCAAAATGCAGTAAGACAAACTAATATTCAAAAAGTATATTAAAACAGGAGAATTTTATGGTATATTAAAATGGTATAGGAATGCCAGAAAATGTTTTACACTTACCCTATTGACACTGCTGTTTCTTAAAATAATTTGAATTAGGCTTTTCTTAAATTCTTCCAGCTTCTTGAAACATTTCTTCAAAACATGATTAGATAATTTAGTATCAGTCACCAAACTGATCAAAACAGAAACCGCTTCCGTAACGAAATTTGAAACTGGAAATTTAGGACTGTTGTAAAAAACAGTCAGTCCATCAAGCAACTGAGACAATGAATTGCATACAGTGAAAGTGTCATTCTCCAGCTCTGTGAAGTCTGCTTGAAGAATTCCTCCTTCTGACAGTCTTCGTATTTCAAGTAGATGTTGCAAAAACTGCACTGGAACAGACAGAAATTCCTTCTTGCTAGTACAGCAAAGATTCATTGGAGGAACCATTTCCAACCAAGGTTTAGAAGTATTGACATTTTGCTCAGATTGGTGAAAATCAGAAGCTGTGCCTAAAGAATCAAATGCATAGTCATTAGACACATCACATCCAGAGTCTTCTAGCTGGCTTGAGTAACTCACAGGGTTTATACGTTCTTGATCCAGAAGAGCTTCAGCAGAGGCATCTGGTTTTCCTGAAACACAAATGTGAAAGTTACATTTGTGTAACACTTAAATACACACTTATAGAAAGTGTTGTATTTCCTTTCTCCTTTTGCTTCCACACAAAAATCATGTAATACATATGTATGCTTGCTCCCCAAGAACTTCCCATGATTAGAATTTAGCTGTGGAATAAGATGACATCCTTAAATTGAAGTCAAAGCTTTCAGAAGGTACTGTCTATCTGTGAACAATATGTTTTATGCTTATAGTAGTATGAACAGCAACTTTAAGTTTAGATTTCCTGATGGTTTTAAGTTTTCACATACATAATTTAAGTGGACATCTATACTCTCATTAATTCCCAGGGAAGGAAGCACCTGTCAATTTCTGGCCCTCCAAATATTTTCACTACTTTCACTCTCAGGAACTCAGACTGCTTTCAAAAGACAGTGAAGGTCTATTTCTATACATGAATCGAATATGATCTTCTCCTTCATGTTTAGTCTTTCTCCCCAGATCACAGAAGGAATTCTAACAGAGTCAAAGTTGAACAGAACACTGCACTTGAGCTTTTTATTATTTAATAAAGAAAAACATTCAGAATCAAAAATTTATATAGTCACCACATATCTCTCATGACATCTTCTTCAAAGACCCAAGCTACATTACAGAAGGTATGCATTGCATTCACAAGAATAAATTATTTTTTGTACACCACTGTAGAATGTCTTTCATCCTATGTCACATATTAGATACATTTAAGTCTGCACCTCTATGCATAAAATCAGTACTAGGTGACAACAGACTCCCTCTGTGCTACATGCTACCAATGACAAAAGGTTGCAATCAAAACAAGAAAGACACATTAGAGCAGTGAAGTTGAAGACCAACACATGTAAACATCTCAGTGCCACAAGGCAAGGCTAGAACCCCATCGGACCAACTCTTGGCTGTGCCCTGTTCACTGGGGCACAGCCACAAACTGCTTCTCACGCCTGAAAAACATGCATATATTGTTCACGTTTTCCACAAGGATCCAAAGCAATATCATACTTTTCTGTTTGTATTCTGAAATGAAGAAAAAGATTTTACAGGTGATTTGGCCTGATGAGAAATAAATGTGGTATTTCACGGCAAGTTAAAAAAGCATTTTTAACACAGAAAACATCACTAGGCAACAGTCTACAGAATTGTGTACACTAATGAAATACTACTCAAATAAATTTATACAGACTTCATTAAAACTACAATTTCAAATTGAATTTTGACCATTACTTCAGGCTCAGAAAACACACCAGATCATCCAATGAGGGTGCTACTACTGAGACCAAAACTGGAAATGTGGTTTATTTATTTACTGTTGAATATAAAGCCTTTAACATTCTGATACACTCAAAATTGAACAGGACTGGTACCAACAGACTCACAATGAAATGGCTAACTGGAGGGAAATCAACCGACATTTCCAGGAGATAGGAAAAGCAAGGCTTGTAAGGCCAGCCTAGTGTTTCAGATATTAACACTGCTCCCAAACACCTTGAATATCTGAACTTGGAAAGCAAGCAACGAGGCAAAGCACAGTTCCCATGGTGTCACTAACAAAAACAAGCATCAATCTTTCATGTATTTTCTCCTTAGGGTTTCAAGCAAAAGACGTTCCAGAAGCAAAAAAATTGAAAGTTGTTTTTGCTACTGTTCAAGGAAAATAAGCCCTTCTAGGGAATCTATCTACTGTGAGTTTCACTAGGCGGATATTTTGTTCCTGTTTTTAACATGATGGGGCAATATGAAAATTGCTCATGAGAATGTAGTGCCAGGAGTCAAAAGAAGCAAAGCAAGAACTACATACCAGAAAACCCGTATGTATGTTCACTGATTCCTCTCTTGAAGGAAAAAATAAAAAACAACAAAAAACAAACACAGAGGTGAAAGGGAGAAGGAAATACAGAAATATCCATAGGAACCAAACTTAAGACCCCCAGCAAATAAAAGAGGTGGCATATACAATGAAACACTCCCACCAGTAGCAGACAATATTGCATTTATGCTTAGGTTCCTACTCACTGAGATATCAAATTCCTGTCCCATTATGAGCTTCCAGAAAACCCTGTTACAGTAAGTCCCCAACAGCAGCGTATTTCCAATTCAACGAATAACACAAAAGGCTTTAAAAATGTTGTCATTTTTATGTTCTAGTAATTTCTGGAGAATGCGGAAGTAATCTTTTTAAAAATAAATAAATAAATCAGCCACTAGGAAATACTCATTATTTCCCTCAAAGTGTCTAGAAACAGCTTATCATTTATTTATCGAAATAATTTAAACTAATGACTTTGTACTTACTATTTAAATGAGAAAGCAGTCATAATGGTTATTAAGTTAAAAAAAAAAAAAAAAAAAAAGAACAGCCTTAAGCCTGCTTCACATTAATGATAATCTTTAAACAGCAATTTCAAGAACATTTGACTCCAAATATACTGGAACAAGAAATACAAAAATTTAATGCACATGATGAGCTAATCACAAAATCTTACAATGCCTTTATTTAGGTAATGAAATACCAAGTCACAAGCAATTTTACAGCCTTCTGAAATATGTCACATCAGATTCACGAAACATTTAAACTCTTAATTCGTTTTTAGGACTTTAGCTTCTTCCTACATTAAGATCCTAAGCTGAAAATCAGAATTGTGTGCTCCCTAACCAAAGCAAGATATAGTCACCACAAGAGCTTTGGGGTACAAAGGCTGAAAAACTGACACATATCCACCACTGCAAAAAGTGTCCTGAAAACCAGCAGTCTTTCAAAGGACACCAAGATTTAATTCAGGAACACGAAAGGGAGAAAGAAGAGCCAGCTACTTCATCAGGACAGCAAAACACCTTCTGTCTCCCAAGTGCCTGTTGCCAGCAGGTATGGTCATAAGAATTCTCAGAGCTGTGAACAGATGAGTGACCCAGCTCCTGGTCCTACCCAGTGCAGAGTAAGAAAGGCAGTATTTGTAATATTCATATAGCAGGAGCAGGGGAGGTGGAAGATGCTTTCACAGACACCTGTGCTGCCAGCTGCTACAGATGGGAGAGTGAATGAGGAAGGTCACATGCTGTATGTAGTTCAAAATTTAAACTGAAGGGTCCTCAGTCAATGAAATTGCTGTGGAATAAAAAAATGGCCTTTGAGTCTTTTGAAAAACTTAATATACTCGAAGTTACACCACCAATAGGGACTGTAAAACAGAAAATAGGTTTGAAGGGGCCAGGTGTAAGAAACCAAGTGAAGAGATTGTTTGAGTTCTGCAAATCCAAAATTACTTCAGTTTCAAGCATTAGGCATTGTTTAAATTCTCTCACTTTGTGAGCACATGCATGGATTACCCCATGAAAACCAGAAACAATGCTGTTAGACATTTAAAGGTCTCTTAAAACTCAGAATTGATGGGCTCAATTCCACTTCTTTTAAAAAAAAAAAAAAAAAGACAATGAAAAATAAGACTAATAATCACAACTTGAGAAACCTGATGATACTGCGGTTCTGCTTTCTAAGTAGGTGTTCAGTAAATAACTTCTAAAAGGAGATGAAACCATATGTGAAGTTATTAATATTTTTCCTACTGTGTTCACTTCTCCACTTCTGGATTTTTCAGGACTCTTTGTTATTCTTCATTAAATCTTCATTGATTGGTTTGTGTCCTGGTTTTGTTAAACCTTTTAAACCTTGACAGTTTGTTACAAGTGGAATTTCCATTAACGAAGAATAAAGTCTATTCTTATCTCAAAAAAATAAATAAAAATATCTCCTTATTCACATTGACTGTTTTCTTTACCTTTTCTTCATAGGCTTATTGTGTAAGACTGTCTCTATTCTTCTGTTTTCATCACTAACCAAGCTGGCTGGTTGAAAAAAAAAAATTCTCTCCTCCCTTATGAACTTCTATCTGTTTAGCACACCATTGTTGTCCTGATCTGGAAACGATGCAGACTTCTGTATTTATCAGAGCAAAGAAATATTGTCTCACGTATTTGAGCATTTTGAAATAATAATGAAAAAAACAATAAAAAGCTCCCAGGATTCTGCAAATGAAGAATTTTTAGAAACTGTGTATGCCATACATCTCCATTTCCATGGAAAAGAAAGCTCTTCTGTTTAAAGCTTAGGTATTTCATGCTGACATACTTTGTCCCATTCAGGAACAAATTCACAGAAATTAATATGGGACTGAGTATCTAAAATTCCCAAATTAATTGTTCAATGTCAGGAATGAAAATGTTTTTTCACAAAGCCTAGAAGCATATACATCAATTTGTTAGGGGTTTTGCTTACATAAAGAATCTAAACATTTAGAATACAGTAAGAATTGTGAAGGATTTTGAGGATATAGACATCCATTTTTAGGGGATTCCCGTAGAAGACAGCATAAATCTTCTGTAGTTCAAGTCAAATGAAGAATACTTGCAGCAAAGATATGGAAGGATTGATCATCAGGTGATGAACAAAGATTTGGGTCAGTCAGTGCTCCTTAAGCAGCTTTCATGACAAAAGACCTAATCTAAACTTTACAATATTGACCATCCCAATGAGATGACTGAAATTTGAGTTCTAAGCCAGATAGGGGATATTTCAATATATTAAGTGAATTAATGTCCTGCACAAGTGATTCTAGGTGGCCCTGCTTGACAAGAGGGTTGGACAAGATGACCTCCAACCCCAACCATTCTGTGAGTCTGGCTGATTCTTAGCCCACTACAGTAGACTTAGAGGCAAGAAGATCCTTATTGCCATGGCTACATTTCTTAAGTAGTTTTTACCATATACATTCAGTTTTCCCCAAAACTATCATTCTGTTACCCAGAAGAAAGGAAAGGAATCTACACTAAATTATGAATTTCACTTGCTTTTATGAACCTTATTCCTAAAAACTGTGTGTCTTATCAGGAAATAGATCTATACCAGGAATTTATAAAAACAAACAGCTTCTGTTACTGGGACAATTGGCTTGTTTTTGCCTCTGAATGGGTTTCTTATACAGAAATCTGGGAGAAAACAGGATGCTTCTTGGGTCCCTTTGCCCCAAATCTGTGCTTAGAACAGCTGTAGCAATGCCATTTGATCAGACAGACAGCATCTGCTTTCAAAGGCAGAAAGTTTCCACAACCAAAACAGACCTGTTTTCCATGGAAGGAGTTGTACTCCGAGATTTCAATGAATCATTACGCTCCAGCTGGTGCTTTTTCCAGATTGCAAATTAACTTATTTAATTATCCTGAAAAGGCTTCAGCTTTCATAAAGTTCTCCATTGTGTCACTACAATTATGGGGAACAGATTTATCTCATCATCATATTCCAAGAGCCATATTCCCATATATCTGTGCTAAATATATTTTAACCCTGTTTTTGTCATCTCATGTATCTGTTCTCAATTCCCTGCTCCCCTCCTAAAAAACAAAAACAAACAAACAAACAACTTTTTCAGTTGCAAGACATTACTAGCAATGCTGCCTACTTGCATTAGCGCCATTGGTAGAAGCATGGGAGTACACTAGAACACTTAAGATGTCAAATGACA
The DNA here is from genome assembly GCF_036013475.1 of Columba livia. Classification (NCBI taxonomy): domain Eukaryota; kingdom Metazoa; phylum Chordata; class Aves; order Columbiformes; family Columbidae; genus Columba; species Columba livia. The sequence goes on along the minus strand of NC_088604.1, from coordinate 34,287,492 downwards.
GTTCATTTTTGAAGTACTGTCTGACACCATCATGCCTTAGAGAAGATGCTGAGATGACAGCTAGACTAGGCTGCCCTTATGGATTTATATGGAGAGAAGGGCACCTTTTCAGAGGGGGATGATGGGGCAGAGGGAGGGAAGAAGAATCTCTCTATGCAGAAATATCACATCCCTAAGCACCAGACAAAAATAATCAGATCTGTTTTCCATGGCGACATCAAACAAAGTGTTGACTGCTGCCCAATGGGGAATCCTCTCACCTTGGAAAAAGGAAGGTAGAAAAGCCAGAACATGCCCCCTCAGAGGCTGACAGTTCCCCTGCAACTGTCCTTTTTTTTGCATTCCTTGTTTTCTGCCAAATACCAAGGTGCAAAAAGTTGTGAGAGGACACAGCAAACTATAAAAGCAGCTCACTCAAACATATTGACCTGAAGAAATAGCTTTTACATAAACATACCACGATAACTCGGAAATTCTAGTCTATATTTCTCTACCTTACTACCGTGCTGTAGGAACTGAAATCTTTGCTAAGTGCCATTGAGGGCAGCTATAAACATTTCACACTATTTCATCTTCTTTCTGTGGAGGGAAGTAATTTCTCCTAATAGACTAGTATGTTTTTATCATTATTATTCAGTCTGATTTGGACTGCTGCTACCACCATTAACAAGAAAGACTCCTTTAAAAGGCTCCAGATAACATATTCACTAGGGAATATGCATATGTTTTGACCTGATCTTTCTGAAAAAATGTGATTGGTTTCTCCCTGAAAATGAGCTTGAAAAAAAAATAATCTTATCAATTATGTTTTCCCACTGCTCTTTTTAATGTAAGGAGGCAGAGGAAACATCACAAGCTAGGTTATTTAAATCATGATGGAAACTTTTGCTCTTTCAGAGGTTTGAAATCAAATTATTCAGAAAAGATTTTGACTGGCTATCACTCTTCCTGCTCTCATTGAAGCAGGACTTATCTGATTCCGTTCCTTTGGTAACCGAGGAAATGCTGGGGCTTTAAGCCGAGCACCCAGAGTTTCTGCCTCTCCTGGCGGAGCAAGAAACACCCGAGTCATGACTTAACAGGAATTGGAAAAGGAAGAGGTGGCTGAATTCTGTGGCCCAAAACAAGGCTGCTGGTAACCTGGAGTTGTGTATCATTTATAATCAGTTTTACTTCAGCCGATGAGCTGGTTGGTTCCAATTCTATATGATTCTGCTTTCACAGCAAGTCTAGTCTCCTTTCTTCTTCCTGGAAGCTCAAAGTGTCTTCATTCACACTAACCTACAAAGGAAATTGCTCCCCTTTTCCACATGTACAACTAAATGCCTCAAGAAACACACTAAGTTAAGAAGTGAAGCAGGTCATACAAAATTCTTTTTGTCTCTTGCTCTTGCTCCCTGAAGAGATACAAATGTCTTGACACAGGAAGTAGAATTTAGGGAACAGTATCCTGAAAAATCAACACAGCCTCAGGACACAGTTATAAAAATCAGACATTCATGTTAATCACAATCTGACTCAAGAGTTCAGCATCTCCCTAAACGCACAGACACACTATGGTAGTTCTACTGTAAATCATCTATAAAGGAAGAATAAACCAATTCTAAAAAAGCAGGGGGGGAATAATCTGTTTGGTTTTGGTTTTTTAATTAGAGGAACAAGCAGTTCAGTAAATTCCTATCTGCTGCATAAGAAGGGAATATTCTAATACAAACCAAGATTGAAGGTGAAGCTAGGGAAGAAAGAATACATATTCAACAGAAGTTCAGCTAAAAATATACCCTCAACAACTGGTTTGAAACCCTTCAAGAGTAGGAGTCTAAAGCAGCCAAGGCAATAAACATCTATCCTTGAAATTGTCATTCCTAAAACACAACTTGGCAAAAAAGGGTAGAGTATTTCATTAATGCCTTCTTAGGTTGGAGTAACAGCTGCAGGCTTTTCAGATCTCTTTAACAGAAGCTGCCAAGAAACAATATGATTGTTGATTTGATGAGCTGATAATAGCTGAGGAATTTGTCTTAGAGGACAGGTGCTTCAATCCATGAATCTACCAATTCATCAATGCTTTGTAAGACCCTTTGTATTTTCATGTAGCTCCGAAGCAAACTGATAACAGAATGCTCAAATATTTTATATTGTTATTCTTGGAATAACAAGTTTCTCTCTTCCTCTCTGTGAAATTTCAGTCTGAATCAAAGAAAGACAAGAAACTTTGATTAATATTATTTTTTTTTCTACCCAAGGGGGTAGTTGCCAGGACAATACTGGCAAGTTGAAAAATAACGAACAGACAACTACAAAAACATGTGCTTCTCCTCCTCCTTGGATGGCTGACATACAGCCAAAAGCATCAGCAGGGAAAAGGAATACCAGTGCCCTTGTATTCAGAAAGACAGCTGCACTTTAAGTCAAATAAGGAATTTCCAGACACAGTACAGTCAGTGAATACATACCACAGCAATTTTATAAACAGCACATTAAACTGTAACAACCCATACCATCAAAGAGTTTACCGTAGCAAAGCACACTCCTTCTCCTCAGTGGGAAAACCTGAACTTTTTTAGGGTCTCTGTGGACAAAGAACTAGTCAGGTGGACAAAAGTAATTTTGATGAGCTATCTGTAAAAATCGATACTTCTTTCTCCTTCACGTGCAACTGTGTGCAACTTTACATGGAAAAGGAGAACAGGCATCACGGCTTCAAAGAGCTCCCAAATTTCTCACAACAGAGAAATAAAACTCCATGGGCAGTCTCTAATAATTCCTGAAGCTTCTGAAAGACCTACTATTATTATTACTATTACAAACAGCAAGTGGGAGAGGGAAGCTCTCACATTGTGAGTGCAGAGCAGGGAAGATACAGCTGCAAAGTGAACCTTGGCTGAAGGACTTGAGCCCTTCAGCTCCCAACAGGCATCAGCAGACACAAATGCAGTACCCTTGCTGCATGAGATTTTTCCAGTGATGGATTTTGTGAAACCCTGGTATTCTTGCAGCTATAGAGCTGTTAAGCAGAATACAAAAAAGCCAAAGAGAAGCTGAAGGTTTGAACTCTTATAAGAGGTTGCATTGTTTTAAGCAGAACATCAACTCCAAAAATGAAGCTGGAGAAACGAGTTGAGGGAAGAAAATGATACACAGTATTTGTAAATTACTCGTCCCTAAGATCAATCCTAGTTATCCTCAGCCCTAAAGATAACTTCTCTGGTGTGACATTAGGTACTAAACTTGGGCATATACAATCAATAACAAAGCATAATAATGGCTTGATGAATCTATAGGAGTTTTCAGGTGAACAGGATGTATCACCACTTATACCACTTTTCCTCTGAACTTAGATTCAAGCTCCTTGTGCCTTCCTACCTCAGGAGCTGCCACCCTTTAGCCTTTAACATCCATGGACTTGAAAAAAAATCTCAAAACTGGCACAACACACAAGAGAGGATTTTTTCTTTTTCCCAGAGCAGAAGATGTCAGTGGTAGAGTGGCCCCTGTTTCAGGCATGCTTTGCTTCTATGACCATCTTCCTTTAAATGTCAACTGTGGGTTTTCTGCTTTTAATATCATCAACTGGATCACCAGAAGAGTGCACAGATCTCATCAACAGACATCCTGCCAGGTATCAGTAATGATCTTTTCTTACTCAAAATCAAGAGACTGAGCATTTGTCTCCAACATAACTGTAGCCACAAATGCTCACTCAGCAATTACATCTGTCTGATGAAGAACATCTTTACAAAATAATATATGGTTCAAATCCATTATCAGAAGAGTTCACATGTCATACCAAGGTTTAAAAAACAAACAAAAACAGACCAAAGAAATGTCACAAAAAATGGCCAACTCAAAGTTAGAGCTCAAAAGTGTCCTTTCAATGTTAAGGAAACTTGTATGAAGAAATAGAAATTACAATATTGTTGAGATTTTCCACACATTTTTGCTCTCTTACACCCAAGGAGTTAAGAGAAACTGAAGGGGAAGACTATGCCCTACGCCTCTTGGACAGCATGTGATGCAGATGGGGCTGATGTGATCTCCCATAGATATTTAATACGTCAAAAGGCTTTCTAGCAGATTTATCAACACTGTAATCATTATCATAAACAAATATTGGAACAGAAAAGCAGCTACACAGCAGTCCTTCAAATTAGTAGGGTGTTGATTTTGTACTCTGGAGAAACTGAAGAAATATAGAAGGATTGCAAATACCACATACTCATCTCTACTACTTATTATTCCATTAGCTAAACACAAACTGAAATTAAAGTTTGGCTTCACTGAAATGAGACTTGGTCAACTATCCAAAATATGTTTGAACAGGTTGCTGAGGCCCCAAAAAATAAATCTATGAAGAGCAGGTTAGTGATTTGTGACTCATGGATTTTTTTCTAAGCCCGTCAGCCTATTGTTGTAGAATGGAGAGGGATGTCAATTGTGGACAATTCACCATATCCATATTAGTGAACACTGCAATGGGTCAAGTGAACCACAAACTGTAGAGTAAATGTGCTATTTCCGTGTACGGATAATGAAGAAAATTTAGTGCAGCTGTAAGACATCTAAAATTAGACTAGATCTATCACATTTTAGGTCAGTGAACACACCTCACTGTTACTAGGGCAAGGAAAATCAGCATCCTTTGGAAGAGGTGTTATTCACCAGGGACAGGTGCTTTTCTCTGCCTATCTCACAACTAAAAGAGTTTACTTTGGCAAGTGACATACCAATATTGCTCAGTTACACAGCTTGTGATAAAAATTAGACTTGGAATACAAAAGTTGCAGATGAATTGATTTCCTTTCTAGCACCTTGATATGTTCTGCTTAATCCAGAATTAGAACATCCTCTCTAGATATTAGATGTTAATAAATCTCTCCTCATCATATGCAATCAGTTCTTCACAACATTAAGACACCTGTTGCAAACAGCAGCTCAAAACTTTTTCTCTTAAACTTCATGCTTGGAATAGGTTGCAGAGACAGACACACAAATGATAACTAAGTATGAATAGTCATTAAATAATTTCTCTAGAGAAAAAGGTTCATTTAAAAAAAATCATTAGGGCTCCTAGCTAAAATTTAATACATTCCCCCTCTCAGTCAAAGTTAGGACACAGAAAACTTTTCACAAGGCAATAAAGAAATTACCAGCTACTGTTTCAGTACAAAAGCATTCCAGTAGAGCTTCATCGAGTTGTCTGTCAGGGAATCTTCTAAAAATTTCAAGTCATAAAGCAACTAGCTATACATTTTGATTTTACAGCTCCCCTCAACAGCGAACTGTCTCTCTCCTTTAGCCCAGAGCATTTTGACCTCCATCTCCCAGGGAAAGTATCTCCCCAGAGGCATCCTCTACTGCCTCATTTCCAAGCTCATCCTGTGCCATTGATCTCTCAGAGAATGACTTACTGAACATGAGCAAGTGAGAGAAACAGCGCTGTTTCAGATAACTTTTTTCTTCACTTGAGATAACTTTTTCTTCACTTTAACTAACAGCCTTCCTGAATCCTAGAATATCACACTCACAGTATTTTATCATATGTCATAGTAAACATCCACAGGACTCGCAGTTTAAATACATTAACAGAAATAGCAGCCATGCAGTCCTTTGCCTGCCCAGCCTTCCTGTTATACACATTAGGGATTCATGCTTTCAACAGATTAGGCTTAAATTCTGATTTGAAGCATCTTCAAAGTGGTAAAAAAAAAAAATAAAATAAAAAAATCTCAGTATGTCTTTAAGATATATTCCAAATATAAATACGGTACATCAATATTCCTACAAACTAATATCCCTGAGGTTACAGAGTAACATTTTGTGTCAGCAATTTTGTGTGGAATTACTCCATATGATACATATTGATTCTAAAGGTTAAAAATGTAACTTTTGAGTAAGCATCAAATTCTCAAGCTCAATTCCATTGCAAATGTATTCAGGGCTTTGGGAAAAATAGAAAGCTGTACACTGAAGACTCTTGTATCCAGGCACAAGAAATGGTGCAGGCAACGTATAAGCTGCTTCCTTGCTACTGCAACATAGTCAGAAATTGTTTCAGAAGCTTACCATTTTCCAAGCAGAATCTTGGACAGACCTTGTTCAAAAGAAGTTCCTGACGTAATCGAAGAACTTCAGCTTCCAGCACTTCAACTTTCGATTTCCATCCAAAATCTCGTTCAGATACAGTTTTGGCAAGGTGCTCAGTGTATTCTTTGCAACTCTTCCCTGGTGGTTTCGAGTGGATAATTGCAAAAGCCAATGCTAGTTTTGATATTTTCAAATACCAAACTTGATTTTCTCTTCCACCTTTGATTTCTGTTATATTAGAAAAACAGAAAACAAAAAAAGTAACTTAACTAAGACCCTATTAAGCTAATTATGCACATTTTTTTCTTGGTCTTGAAAACTATTCAATGAGACCAATGATTTTATTTCTAGTGCATGCCTAGATAATCAAGAAAAAGAGTAGAAATATAAGCATTTGTGTACAATGTGAGAATAAAACATACATGACCTGCACTTCAGCTATAACAGGCAGTGTTTGAGAATAACTGTGGAAATAGCAAGCATTTCAAATAGGCTTATCCGAGCAAAAATTTAAACGCAAATGTTATCTCCACTAAAACAAAGATGAAAACACTAAAAATAGTAAACTCAAAAAAAACCCCAAACCCTGACTACTCTGCCCCACAAAAAAAACTCCAAACCCCTGACTGAAGAATGCACATGGGGTTATTTATACATAAACACAACATGTACAATTTATTCAAAATGTACCAAAAAGTCCCAGTGCTCAAAAGATAAAACTTGCTAGTTTCTGGTTTCAGATACCTGGCATTGCTGCACCTGCAATTCTAAGTCTACTTTAAGGCTCAAGCCTGCAGAAAGGTCTATGCAGACAGCTTCAGAGGAATACAAGTGGCTAGTAAGATAACTGAAGAAGACAGTTTTATCAGCTCTGTTACAAACATTTAGGACTGGGTAAAAGGCATTATAGGAGTCAGAAGAAGAAAAGATTTATCTAGATGATTATGTCATGGGTAACAGCACAGAACCCAGGAACAGAAAAGGAAAACATGAAATTAAAAATACCTAATAATATCCAGCCTAATTAGCATAGGCGTTTTTTTCATTATTCCACACCACTTTCATTTAGTAGTTCACTATATTTCTTTACTTGAAAAAATATTACTTCCAGAAACAATAATAATAACAAAAAGACCCGAAACAAAACAAAAACATCACTTCCTATGCCTTGACATCTGGCCTTGTCCTTGAGATCTAAAAATTGTTCATCATACTGTTTTTTCTTGTTAACCAAGAAAACTGCAGGCTAAGCACTATATTAAGTTGTGGTGAGTCTGAACAAGGTATTTTGTATTATGTTTTCAGCAGATCACTTGTTGTCACTGAGCTGATTTCTTCCTTTGGTTCTCCCCAGCTTTGGACAGTATGCCATAAATCATGACACACTTATTTATCCACTGAGGCACTTACAGCAAGATCTGCCTTTAAAATATTTCTTTCACCTTTCAAATACTTTCAAATACAAACAATTTCTGCACATTCCTTGCATAGGGTCCATTCAGACACACTGGTCACTTACACTTTGAAATGTACAGAACACAAGGCATTCACCTCCCTACAGCTGTGCTTTGAGCTACTGCTCTCCACTTGAAACACTACATTCCTTCCTTGTGTCAGGGTAAAAGCACCTAGTCTAAGCCACCAGTGCAGTTCTAAAGCTAATGAAATTGTAAGCCTTTAGAAACTGAACTATACTATCTATATCCACTGCTTAAAGCAGTTATGCGTTACGTAAATGGTCCTTTTTGCTAAATTTTTTACTTGTAAAAATGTATTTTGTACAACTTTTCTATTCATATCAAAGAATTCCAATGAAAAAGCAGAAGTTAATTGTCTCAACCTCAAAGGATCAGCATCTCTGTGGGACAACAAACTGATGCAAGACTCTTGTTTGTCTTGTACATCAAAGGAAATGTTTTACAAATACAGAACCATGCAAGTAACAGAACTGCCTTCAAAGCTGTGAATAAAGGGAAATAGATGGAACCACAGTGAAAGAAAAATAAGTAGTAACAGTAAAGTATCAAAAAAATCTTCGGCTCTGAACCTGAAAGGTGCTCCCCAACTTACCTCATCTTCTTACTAGAAGTTTCACCCAGATATCAAACAACGTCAGTCAAGTTTCATTCTTTGTAAGTGCCTTTGCAGAGCAGAGCCACAAATTAAAGCAGGCAGAAACATGTCTTACAAATGGCTTTCACTGCTAGTTTATTATTTTGGTATCTCCAGAGACTACTTTGCAAAAGCTTTCTGATTCACCTCCTTCATAACAGGATAAATAAAGATTTGCTTTGTGCTTCATAAAATGCTTTGTCAGTACAAGCATCTTCCTTTAAACTACATTCAGAGAAGTTGCAGAAGGACCAACATTCCAGCATATGTCAGGAGATGGTATTTAATTTCAGCATTTCACAAATGCTCAGATGCCTTTTATCATTAAAGAGCCACCATCAATGCCTTCTTTTCTATCATGCTGTGTTTATTTCTACTCACATGACATACTATTACACAGAAAAGTCAAAGTTAGCTGTTTGATCACTGAGATTTTACACATCTTGGCCCACAACTTAAAATCAAATTATTTAGAGTCAAAAAAATCCCTAATAAAAATAATAAGTAGACAAGCATTACAAGGAACTGGAATGGGAATAGTTGAAATTCGATTTCTACAGCTCAAGGAAATTTAGAAGTGTGAAATGCTACTTTAATAGTGGTTTTTCATCACTTATAACCAAACTAAAGAGACTAACTTTTCTACTTTGTTTCAAATGGAACTACTGTATTTTAACCAGAGCAAAAACCTTAGTGTACATGCTGATAATACTACACAGAGAAGCAAAAGGTTCTTTCACTCTCAACATGACAAAATTTTATTCCCTACAGGAGATGTATCCCTAATAGATTACATAAACCATGGTATCTTACCTAATTTTGCTTTAAATCAAAATCTTAAATAGCATCTCACTTCAACACTTAGCAAACAGGTAATGGAACCTGGATTTTGAGGGAGGCCTTTTTCTCTTTAACATCTTGTATAGACTCACTTCTACAGTAATAGTGCTTTACACTGAATGAGTTTAATGACATACTCTGCAGAAAAAGAATCACTCCTTTTTTGGAATAATAACAAGTAGCATAGATCACAAAGGTGGTTCTACAGTCAGAGAATGTTTTGGACAAGTAATTCTCTTGGAATCTCAATCTCTTGTTTAAAACCAGGTAATTAATGACAAATGGTGATATACCTGAATGTATTTCCAGAAACAGTGGATTCCATAAAGTTTTTAAAGAAAATATACTGCTCTTTCACCAGCTTTCTATTACCATCACTATCACCATGTTTCTTCTCTTTTCTTCTTTTATGATCATGAAAAGAGAAGTTTGTGGAATGAAAAGCAGAAGTTTTAAGAGCTGATACAAGTTTTTCACAGTTCCCTAAAAGGACAACTGCTCTCTCAGAAACCACTGTAAAAAGTCTCCTAGAAAACAACACACTGGATGATGTTGCTAGAACTATGGGGATGATGGCCAACTGTGCATTAGTAAAAACTGCACAACAATGTGTTGCTGTCAGGAAGTGCTGTACCCAAGACCACCAAATGCAAATGCATTCCACTAAAAGCATATTGGCAGTTACAGAGTTTTATCAATAACATTTTTGCTCATATCAGCACAGAAATGACACCAGTGGTTAGGTGGAAAGAGGTTTCGAACTAAACCAGAAATTTTCCTTGATTAGGAATAGTACCAGGACAAGAGCAGAAAGAAGTCACTAGTTTGACCCTTGCTGCTAATGCCAACATAAAGTGCGACAGGAACTGGAAGGATCAAGAATTATCCACCAAAACACATCTGGTACCGAAGTTATTCAGCAAGAATAACTACTTATTAACACAGTTCCATTTGTGTGTTTACTCACTGTTAAGGGAACCACTAACCCCTTGAAAGCTCTGCCAGAAGCAGGGTGCAGCACCCTAACAACCGACAAGGTGACAAGTGTCCTGTGCAACCTCCTCAATCCACAGTGTGGTACTGGAAGTACACTCACAGGACAGGATCGGCCAAAATCACTGTCAAACAGGGCTGGGTCTCCAGGTTTCCAACATGAGAAAGAGACTCCTCGCCTCTCTCCAGCCTTCTAACACTCTTGCAGGGAGAGGGTACTGGGGACCGCAGCCCCACCAAGGTCCTGGCCATGGAAAGCTGCTGAGTAATCATTCAGCTGCTGAAATAATTATAAAAGAAGTCAGGAACTGCCCTGTACTGCTCTGTGTTAGACAACCAAGGGGAACTAAGAGGTGGTATAAGATCATTTGAGGACCTTAGATATAAACAGTAAATGAAATAACAGAAAGAACTGGGGTAAATGTGATTCATAAACACTACCCTACTCTACCAACCTGTCAGCCCACTGTTTTGCAACTGCATTTGATGCAGCAGCTCACATTACATCATTAACTATAGCAAGATACCTTTCTGGTTAGTCTCACCTTATTTTTCAGGCTTTCTGTAACATGTGAAGAGGAAATAACTCCCACTAATTAGAAAGAAACCCCACTATTTTCAGATTATTACCTTTTTTATTTCTTTCTGAGTCAGAAACTTCATACATTCAACCCCATTTAAAGGTCAAAGCTTTCACATTACTGTTTAAAAAAACCTAAACAATTCAATCAAATCATTCACTGTCATTAAAAACTGAAAACAACCATGAAAGCCATGAAATATGCATCTAAACTTAAACCATTCATTACAATCCCTTTAGCAAGCTATAAAATCATCTATTTCCAGAAAAACTGCAGCTCCACAAAAGGGCTGTTTATGCATCTTGCTAGTTAGTGGTACCCACTTTCATACTGATAATACATTGTCGAAGTCTGGAAGTCAAGGTCAAACATCTTCAAGAAGCAAAGTCAATTCCCTGAGCCCACTACTGGCACAAAAGCACCCCTTCCGCCCCTAGCACTGTTAGCTGTCAGAAGATGCTTTTCCACCTTTTATCTCTTCACTGCTTTTTTTCCACTGCTAACTACACACAACCAAACAGCTCAGCCCCAGAATGCACAGCAGTTGCCTTCAGTGCTGCACACAACACCAAATTAAGTCTCAAGAGGAAAAAATACTCCTGGATGCTACTTGGGTTTTTCTACCTCATGCCAGAATTGAACTAGTGGCAACAACAGGCTGACAGGGATAACAGTAATTTTCTGTCTTTAACAGAAGTGCACGGATGAGGTCTTCATTATTCTTTGCATTAGTGTACATGAACGAGAGGAACCAGTCTCTCAAACAGTATTCCAGAAAGTGATACAGTTAAGTCTGCAGTCAGATCAAAATTCTACCTGAGGCAAAAAACACAGTGATCTTGGGCTGAGCCCACCCCAGCTCCTGGGCTCACGACCATTGGTCTCTCTCAGCCAGCTCTGTATTTCTCATGTGCGGCACCCAGCCATCAGGAGATGAGCTTATGCAGGTGAATCCTCAGCTCCAGAGCATTTAAGAAGTCTTTTAGAGGTGTTTATGGGTAAGGGAGGTGAATAACTTTAGATAATTTACCTTTCTGAGTGCTACATACTGTTTTCTGACACCTTGGAAACAGGGAAGTCACAGAGCAGCAGGGGGAAAGGGGTTAAGTTTTACTGTGATTTAAAATTATAAGGCACCTCAAAATAAAACCAAAACCCAAACTTGCTTGAAATAATTCAGTGTTTGAGTAATACCCATTTATGTCACAGAATTGCATACCTTAGGCATGATCTCTAAGTTTGCCCATGAAATTCGTGGCTAATAATGGAGGAAACCTCTGCAAATGTCATAGATGAAACCTTATTGCTTACAACAGGACATTTATTTGTTTTTTCAGATCATTATCATTTAAAATTGCACATTTTAAAAATTAATTAAGACACAAAATAGACTGTGATTCATTTAACTTCCAGGCCATTCAAGGGCTTAGTTTCCTTCACATTTTAAATAGATGGGAAATATAAAAAGATTTGTCAGGACAGAAAGAAATTGCCACTCACCACCCATACACAGCTAAAAATCTTCAGACAGTCCTAAATAATAGTGTGTAATGAATAACCAAAAAATGGTTTTCCTTCTAAATTTAAGTGTATGGTCTGTCTTTAAAGGCACAAATGTAATAGGAGAAAAGTATTTTGTTGCCCTGATTTTTACTTTAACTAGTCTGTCAATTACACTCTGCAGATTGAGGCAAAAAAATTACCCACATCTTTGTAACCTCATTCTGCACTACACAATAGCAACCAAGACACTGACTCATTGTAACAGAGCACAAAATGAAATACAAAATGCTGCGAGTGTGCTAGTGGAACTGGGCTGAGCTGCAGACACATAAGGCCACAACATTAAGCAACAATAAAATAAACCTGATTTAATTGGTATGCCTAACATAATACTGTCTTTTGTGTATATAATAAATAATGATAATGGGACAGCCACGTAATCAAGATGAACTCAAGTATGTCTTGTGTTCCAATTAAGGAGTTTTCATTGTAAAAATGTATATTACACCAAGGCTACTCTACAGTGTCATTTTTAAACAGCACATACACAGAATACACAAAGTTATGTAATGTGGACATACTTTCTGAGGGAAAAACGTGGTTTTACTACCACAAGGCTAAAAAATTCCTCCAGCATATTTTTTATATGGACTCAAGATACTGAAGTGATACTGAAAATAATAAATATTTAAAATACATTATGCCAAAAACACAAGGAAACTTGATTTGAATGTAACATGATTTATTTCTTCAAATAATTTAACTTTTAAATAATTTTAGCTTCTAAAATCAAGTCATATAAATTCTCCAAAACCAAATAACATCAACAAATTGAAAAAATATTTTAGAGCCTTTTAACATTCCCAAATTATAACAATTTCACAGCACTTAAGAACATAAGCAAGCATAATCCCTCAGGATTTCAGTAACATTTCAGAGGTAAGATTTATCTCCTCTTGAGTACAGAAATCTGCAGTCTAGGAGGCTACAGCCGAGCTAGCTGACTAGGCTTCCTTTTTGATCAATGGGCACAAACAGAGATTTCTAATGTTAAAAAGGGATTTATACATCTACCTTGTGATCAGGTTAAGTGATGACCGAGAAACACATTTTTACCTCCCTGAACTACAGAGAGAGTGATGATGGCTAGATCAGATGCACACACATGTACTGAGGACAGCTGCCTTCAGTGAGATGAGCTGGTGCTCCACAGGCAGTTTAAGCTGAGACCTTCAAAAAACCTTTCAAGCGCCTAACCAACAAGAGAAATTTTGCATGGCTAAAATGAGTACCTTTTAAAAGAAGTTTGTAATCCTAGAACTTTTTTTAATATCTCTGGGGAAAAAAAAAAAAAAAAAAAAAAAAAAAAAAAAAAAAAAGAGCTTTCTAGAAGAAAACCCCAAAATCATGGGAAAATTTAGTGAGAATAACCTTGTAAGCACTTAAACGTTGCCCATGCCCAAATAAAATAGCAAATAGGTCCAAAGTAAAACACATATGAAGCATCAAGTATGTACAGAATTAAATGAACATAAAACAATTAGTTTGGCCTTTCATAAAGCTACTGCACATCACTCTTCAGTGGGATCATGTGAGGAAATTATTTCCTCCCAATTTAAGATACCACACATACATCAATACTTCATAACTCTATGCTTAGACTAGCTCCAGGTTTGGACAGCTCTGGCATTTTGCTCTCTGAACAGAATCATTTGACATCAATCCTTTTTTCTAACATGCTGTTGTACTGACATGTCTAGAAGAGAAATACCATATCAGATTTAACATACAAGAATCTCCAGTCACTCAAGAGTTCAGCTTCATCAGTCTTCTTAAGGAAACATTACAAAGTATTGACAGCAAGGACAGCTTATGCACCACAGGAGCCTTAAAGAGAGAAAAGGATTCACTTCCGCTCTATTCCCATTAGAACAGGCCAAGTAAAAAACCCTAATGTAAGCCTGAGATTACTGGTCATTTTAAATTTTGTATATGTTCTCCCTACAAACTCAGAGTTCTTCTATTTGCACTCTTTTTTCTCCTCCAAAAGTTTCTTTTTGCTGTGTCACTTACAATATCTAATGAATCTGGCACACATTACCATTACCACTACCGTGCTTCTCTTTAGTATTCTTACTACTAAAGACAGGCATATATTTGCACAAAAGGGAATTTATTCTATAAATATTGCTGTTCAGAAATTAAAGTATAACTCAGTGGTGTAAATTTATCTGTTCTTATGTTGGCACAGACTTCTTCCCCTACCAAACAAAACAGTGATCATTTAATCATCTGGGTGTAAATCCATTTGGTTTGGAAACTGAGGATATATTTCTCATTAGTTTTATGAGCCAGGCCATTACAGTCAGACCCTTAGTCATTTACAAAATTTCATATGTGCTAATAATAATAATAATTACATAAAGTGTAAATTTACAGTTGGCCTTTTGGACTGTGGATAAAAAACCCTGTCTTTACATACTGCCAAGTTGCAACATGAAAGCAGCTGTATCTCCCAAGTTTGACCTATGACAAAGACTGCACTAGTTCTTAAATGAAGAACTTCAGAGCAAAGTTCCAAAAGAGGCAATCATAACATAACTATAACCACAACTAAATACATAATGCCTAAATATTAATTTATGAAGCACTGGAAGTTGTAAAAGACAGTGAATATTTACAGTCAAGTCCATGTACAAGTATCTTTTACACTTTACTAAGCTCAATTGCTAGTTTATTCAAATCAAGATAGTAAGTGGGAAGTAAGTCAAAGTTAATCATTACTTTCTTCAGTCAGTCATTGAGAAAAAATGTAGGAGACTGATCACCATGATTTCTAAGTTCCTAAGGACAGGGTGCTCAGAAACAATCATTTCAATTCCCTGACATTAAACAGTTTCAGGTAGTCTTTGGTAACTCTTTTCCGTTGTAGCTGTATATTTAATGCAACCTTATTTTAACAAGCAGATCACTAACAACATTAATTGAATTCCAGGACCTATCCCATACAATTTAGCAACAATACAGCATTCTTACTTGTGATTTGAGTGAAATGCGTAAAACTTCAGAGTTTTAGAAGAGAAAGAAGAGAAAGAAGAGAAAACCAAGCATCTGAATGCATGTAGACATAAGTAATTCATAGCTTATCTTTTCCATTAATAATACAGAGAAAGAGATGCAACTTCCACACGAAGGCTGCCATTTCCTTCCAAATAAATCAATTAAGCCGAACCCTTCTTCAGGAAACCACTCCTGGAACACCCAGGACTGGCCAGGTGAGGCCTCTGGCATGCAGAACCAGCCTCGGCGGCCCGACCCAGCCCGCTGCTCTCCATGCATCCGCCTCTGCTGGCCCTGACAACCCTCAGGCCTCCCGCCAAACACGTGGGGTTACAAGCACGAAGGGTGTCCCCAAAAGCAGTGACACCCGCGGCCGGAGGCCCACCGACACCGCGCCAGGGCGGCGAGCAGCGGAACCTCCCCAGGCCACCGCCTCCCTCCTGCCCGGAGCCCTCGCCCAGCCTACTTTACAGCCTCCCCGGGAAGGCCTGAGGGCCTGGGACCCCAACCCACCTGCAGCGGCAGCCCCGGCACAGGGGCGGCTCCCCGGCTCCATGGCGAGGGGCAGCGCTCGCCCACCCTCGCTTGGGCCCCGCGCTGCCCCTGGCGGGCGGCGGCTCCGCCCGGGGCTGAGGGGCCGCGCCCGGCGGGCGGGACCGGAGCTGCGCGCCGTACTGGGTCCTGCCCGCCCCTGGCGTGGGCTCGGCCGCAGCGCAGAGGCGCTCCGATGGGAGGTGTTCAGTGAAGGCGCCCCTCGCCCCACTCGTGTTTATCGCGACTAAACAGGGGTGTCTCCTGCTGGTGTTGCTGGAGCCCATTGGCTCATGCTGTGGGCCTTTCCTGAGGCCACGTGGGGGGTGAGAGAGAATGATGGCGGCCACCTTGCTGCGAAGACAGGGACCACCGTAGTCTGGAAGGCAAAGGAACGGGGAGTAGGGGAGCCCTGCAGGACGTGTCCGAATTAGCAAGGCCAGAAGGGAGGGGAGCGCATTAATAATACCTCATATTATTAATAGAAAAGATAAGCTGTGGCAGGTGCAGGGCACGCGTGGGGCTGCGCAGGGTTGAGGTGACACTTCCATTAAGAGATCACTGTCACCTGAAAGAATCCACCACATTTGTACACTGATGGATGGATGGTCTCCAGCCCATGTAGTTCTTACTACTATAAATAAATTGCATGAAGGTCTCTCGAGCGATTTTGTCAATTGATTTTGGTCTCCTTAAACATTTCTTGTGTTCAGATATCCTAAGAGCGATTAAGATCATAAAACCTCAAAACTACTTAAGAGCAGATTGGAAATAAAAGCTGCCTTTTAGCTGAAACACAGTGATGAAAGCTCACCAGTTAACTTAAGAAATTATTTTTCTATGTCAAATTACATTATTTACACAAACTGTGAAGGCTGTGTTAAGACTTTCTTGGCCAGAAATGGAATCTCTTCAGTTGAGGAGGGTCAGGAGGGAGGACAGGATGAGATATAAGAAATGAGTAATGAAGTCAGATGCATTCCGTACATACAGGTTTATCACAATACATTAAATTCTTAAGTAGACAAGAACAGATCTTTCTAAACAGATAAGTACTCAGATGTGAAAAACAATATATACTTTTAAAATTCTCATCTCTATTTTTTGTTCTTGGATAATCTAAATAGCTATATTTTAACATGTCAAATTAATTTATTAAAAAACCTAACTTTTTCATTAATAAACATGGTGGTGGACTTCTGAGCTAATGTCCTTATTTTTTTTAATTTGAAAAATAAATTTACCATCCCAACTACAGAAAACTGTTAATGCATTGGAACTTTCATTTTAGACTTCAAATGATAAAAATAAATAGACTGAATAATTTAGAGACTATTTTCATTCTGACAGCACTACTTACTTCTCAGTGAAACCCAGGGGAAAAATAAGAAAACATTCTCCAGCCTTTAATTATGGGGACATATCAGCAGCTAGGCTTTGTTTACCATTTTCTATGCATCTTTTGTGCATAAAAGTGATGCAGATACTTTGTAAAGTGGACAGTCATTATGTAGATTGGAATGTTCACATTTTCACATTATCTTTTCAACTGTGACTGAAATAAAAGATTCAGAGACATCAGTGTGTTCACTTCAAAACCTGGGGTTTATATACAGAGATCTGGATCTAAGAAGCAGAATTAGGCAGAGACAACATTATTAACATTACTGTTCTAAAAAAGAAATTGGCTCTGCTTTCTGTGAGAGTACCAGCCCTACTCTCAATTGTAGGCTTACTGGGAGGCACCTGACAATCCTGAGACCTTCTGCCATTAAATAGCTGCCTGGATGGATGTTTTTCACTTGATTATTTTGTACTTAAACATCTAAAAGCTTCATTAATTTAGTTTTACATGCACAGCACAGCATGGCTTTTGATGTTGTTGGTTTTTGTTGTTATTTTTTTGTGTGTTGTGTTTGGTTGGTCGGTTTTTGGCTTGGTTTGATTTGGTTTTTCACCAATTTGGAGCACTAGCTTCATTAGTAGTTAAAGAGAATGTGTCTCAAACTTACAAACTTATTTTATGCAACTTTCAGAATACCCACCAAGGTACACCTTTTTACAGTTTTTATGTTTGCCTTTAAAATAAATTGAAACATCCTAATATTTTCAGGGTGGAAAAAAGCTGATTTCTTCCCCTGCCTTAGCAGAGCATCTCTACAGGCTTTATTATTCATCCAAAAGCAGCAAAATCTGGGCATAATCAACTGCAAATTCACTGAGAGCTGTGATTCTGTTCTATTGAAGAACACTTTTCAAAAATAGATTATAGAACTTGTACTAATTTTATGCACTGAATATTCCCAGTGATTACATAATCTAACATTACCTTTTCAGAAATTAAAAACGTGTGTGCACATGCGTTCATGCACATGTACAAATTAATGTTATATCCAATAAATAAAAAATAAGATACAATTCCCATTTTGATATCCAAATGCAGGATGATTAGCAATGTATGTAATCTCAAGTGAACCAAGAGTAAAATCAAGCTTTGATTTGAAATAAGCAGTTTGTAGATCATGAAGGCAGCTGATTCTACTAGTTGCAGATGAATTCTTTTGATCTCTGTTTCTGAAGATGCCTTTTGATCTCAAAAACAGTCAAAGGGTATATTCATGGCAAAAGGTCATACAAAATAATTAGCTGCTTTTATTAATAATTCAACATAAAAGCAGTGCAGGTGTTTAATCATGTTAGAGGTCATGAATTCTCAGTATTTAACAAATTCACATGCTGAATAATTACAGACAAGTCAGTGGTCAACTTGGAATAAACTCCAAAAACACAGGCTTCAATCATTAAAGGTAAATGGATTGCATTGCTGTCAGACATGCGGGCCCTGCTCTTACTGCATGCCAATAGTATCAACAAAAAAATTGAGCAAACACAGAAAGACCTTTTCATTCGGAGAACTACAGTCTGTCAGAATTCCTCAGACATCTTTATATTTTAATGCATCTCAGTTTACATGAGAGCTGGATGTGTCTGAAAACACGTGAAATACACCATCTCATCTGTTATAGTTTGCAGTTTTGTTTAGCTGATGTGCAGCAAGAGCTACACAGTCTTGAGAAGAGTATGTGAAAATCATGAGCAGGAACGTCAATGTCTTCTCATTTGAGTCTTCATCCTTCCGTGTCACAGTGCTATCTTTTATTTAAAATAAAAATTCTTCATTACTCAGCATGATGCTCTGTTCAAAATAGATTATAATGTGTTAGTGATGGCTCTATTTCATTTGTAATTCTGAATGCAGAAATACAGCTCAAGTAGTCTCTTTGATCATAATCTGCAATTCTAAACAAATCATCTGATTTAGGATGTTCAGGGAGTTATGCAATGGCTTCTTTGTGACTGTTCAGAAAAAGAAGCCTTACCATCAGGAAAAAAAGATAACATGTCAGCATCTGATGCAATGAAAACTTCACTCTAAAAAGCAATAAAAAAGTTAGACCTAATAAGCGGAGAACAGGGAAACAAGCAAAACTTGCTACTGTTAAAGGCAACATACCATCAGTTATGACTGTATGGTCTGTTATGAATAGACACTTTACAGTGCTTTTTAAAAATGTTATCACTTACATAAAGTTTATGAAGACAGGCTCCATTCTTTTCTATACGTTATTTTCTAAAGAAAGAGAAAAACTTTCCTTCAAATAATTTCACGATCTGGAAAAGAGTACTAAGAGTTTCCCACACCACCAGATAAGAAAATGAGTAAAAGCATGTTAGCAAATAATCAGAGAAAGGAAGAGGTAATTTCTGCCAAAGAGCTATCCTAGGATTTACAAAATTCAGATTGCACTTCTACACACGGGGCTAGAATCAAAGAGCATCTGAGCAGTCCTCCCTAACTGCCTCATAATACAGAAAATTGAGTGCATTAAAATATCTACATTACTCTCATTTAATCCTGAGGCATTTTTATTAGCATTCCTCTTTGCAAACATTGGGTATCAACTGAATCATGGGTTGCAATGCCCATTTCTTTCTATTGACTTGAATGGGTCTGGCGTAAGTTCTGATGAAACGGGCTTTACCTCTTGGATCATACTAGGTCGTGCTTCACACACACAAAATGCAAGATGTTAACCCACTGAAGACACAGTGGTTGTGCTAATGCTCCTGGCATCTCACCTGTCTAACCAGTATCTTGTGCAGACCTTGAAGGACACAGAGTAAATTCTTTTTTCTAGGGGGAATTTGCATTTTGTTTTCCACAGGAGCTTTGGAGCCAGCAATCACAGAGGTGTTCTGGAAGAGGTCTGTCTCAGTTCCTTTTGCTAAAAGTGTTCCACTTTGGATAGAATAATTAAATACTCTTGAGGCTACAGGAAGCTTTAATCTGGTGAAAGAGCAATTACCTGGCAGGAAGATGAGGGCTCCAGTTTTGATCTCTGTTCCAGGTAATCTTGATTTTTCTACAGCAAAAACTGGAATTTGCCCAAGTTTCAGGTGAGAAACCAAATTACCTTTATGTGAGGGGTCATATACATCATGTAATATGCTGTCTAGGCTAAAGATTCATTCCTTTGATGGAAGACCTGTAATAGCAATGTTGGTCTTGATGACAGTTGTACTTCGAGTAGGATGTAGGACTGACTAGACATTAAAACCAAACCAAACCAAACCAAACCAAACCAAACCAAACCAAAAGCAAAACAGAGTGCTCTGCCCCTACCTTTTCCACAACCGCCTGAAGACAGCTTATAATCTAGTAAACAGGGCTGCAGGGTGAGAGAGGTGGGCTTGAACACTGACTCAAAAGTGACTGGAGTGTGTGACCCACATTGTGGGGGAGCCAACTGGCCACTGAGTTATTGGACAGAAGTTGATTAAAGTAGCTACTATCTGTGTTTTCTGAAAAATGTGACTATTCCAGAACTTAAATCGGGAAAGGTCTTGGAGGCTGTGACCTGTATGTGGACATACATGCTCTAATCTACACTGGAGGAAATTGCATATGGTCTGGTGGTCTTACACATGGATAAGAATTTTGACAATTTTGACTCCCTCAAGAAGCTCCTCACTTGGCATCTGCCCCTGTCACTCTTCCCATTAACTGTATCAGGATCCTTGCAGTAGTGCTGAGAAGTCTCCTGTTAAAAAGTATCCCCAGTTTTTATACTGCGTAACAACACAGAAGTTATTTTCTGGACCTAACAGCCATATCTGTGCTATATTGTGGCCCTTCTTGAGACCTAAAGGAGATCTAGGTCATACACTGTGTAATACTGGTCTGGCTCCACCACACAGCTGGTGTCAAGCACAAGAAAACCCTGTGTATTAGGGAATCCACATCGATTGACCAGGCACTAAAGTTTTCTTCCTCCTTTGGTACACAAAGGACAATGTAGACATTTTCTCATTTTGGGGAAGCTTATATTGTTTACACACACTCACCTGCACAAAAAAGCGCACACATAACTAGTGATTAACAGGCTTGTTCTTATAGAGTGAGTCTAGTTTAGTCTTCAAAACCAGGGTAACTTATCCCCTCAACAAGGACTGGACTGTACTGCTCTCGTAGGTGAGGAGAGGGAGGGCCATCTGCTTAGTCATGTAACTTGTCACCATTTCATTCACTTAAAAAGAGTTTTGTCAGTTTGCTTTAATTGTAAATGCATCCCACTGACTTTAACAAGCTTAAACCATTAGTTCAATCATTTTTCCTGGTGTGGAATGTAGGCTTCAGGTTAAATTATTAAAAATGTAGATTCTTGGAGCCCAGAATTCCTTCTATCTAGCAATATAGAAAGGAGATCAGCCAATGAAAAAAACACCCCTCAGAAAAATTTAAATAGATTAGACTAGAAAAAGTGAATTTCTAATGCAATATGTAGTATCAATAGAATAGGTCATATATAGAGGCATACACACATAAATATATACTTACACATTTAGGTAGATAGATAGATAGACAGACAGACACACAGATAGATACAAATGATGAAGTGAAACTGGTAAAGAGGCACAGAAAGTACTTTTTATTATCTGTCTAATATGTTTCAACCACAGCAACTGGCTTCCAAAGATAAAACACTTTGTCTCCTCCACACACAACTTTCCCTCCCTTGGAAAAATGCCATGACATGTCCTAGTTCAGTGGTTACTGAGCTTTAGCTCTGAAGGGTTGAACATAATTTTAACAGATCAAGGGAGCTGCAATCAATACTGTATCTACTTTGAAACTCATCCTGTGCTTCCTGGGGCTCTTGGAGCCCATCAGGGACGGGCAGTGGATCTGACATAAATCGTTTCTTGCAGCAGCTGAGCCGTTGCTGCAGAGAAGAGCATCTGCTTACAGCACAAGAGGGTCACATTACCATGGTTCCCATGCCTGAAATAAAATGGCGGTGATATACGAATGTGAGCATCAGTAGATACAAATGTAGACGCCATTTAAAACTTGCATGGCATGACTGGAATGAGACAAATTTTAAATTCAAATAAAATCCGTACAAGTTATGTCTTGATGCAGCTGTCCAGAAATCTGAAGGTCTGTATGTGGGCCTCAGGTTGTGGATTAGAACCACAAAGGCTGGGCTGTGCATATTTTAAGGGGAGAAAATCACACATGCCCATAAGTCTCCACAAATGTCCATTCCATAGGAGGATTTCAGAGGCAATCACCCATCTGCCAAAGTATGTATGCTGTCTTTAATCATATTTCTGCACAATGAGGGAAAAACATAAGAAGAAAATACAAAAAAGAAACCAAACCAAACAAAACAAAACAAAGCAAACAAGATTGCCAACTGTGTTTCTCAGCTAATGATAAGAAAACAAATGATTGGCAGGAAATAGATGTGATGAAGGTGAATTTAAATTTTATGATATATGTGATTTTGGAACTTCACTGAGTTGTCATGACTTATGAAATCACTAAGATGCCCATCAGAGTTGAGGATGGTTCATTTAAATCCATGAAAACGACTGTGTGAGTGTAGTTCATAAAATGAGCTACATTTAATTTGGTTCTAACTAAATTCTATTTAGTTTACTTCTAACTAAATTCCAGACTTTTGTAAAAATAATTCATGATTTGATTTTTCAGTTATGATATGTAAAATCAATGCACAGTTTTTCATTTCAACTGTAATATTTGGTTGCTCTGAGTTCTCAAGGATTTGAGGAACAATGAAAGAAAAAGCAGCAAGTCAGCAGAGTGAAATTCTTATGTAGGTTACTTGGATAATTCATATCTGAGAATAAAGAAATCTGAGTGCTGTGGAGTATATATAATACTTGATATATGTACTATAAGGTCTATAAGGTCTTAAGGTCTATAAGAAAGTTAAACTGAAGTTTAATCATAAGTTTTGCTCTGATCTGTGAGATCCTCACATGAAATTGGATGAAGATATGTATTTATGGAGATAATCCTCCCTATATTCCCATGCACCTTGAATTTGGAGTGGAGTTATTTTCCAATAGCTCTTATAATTTTCCTTACTTCTTCAACTCTGCTGTTTTATTCATGCTTTATTGCCACATTTTACACACAGATACGTGCATGACTTCATTGAGAGTCATGCACATATGCACATATTTCTCTCTAGGGAAAATGTGGCCTTTAATAAATATGCAATGTGACACAGTTGTGATTGAGGTAGGCAGTTTTAAGATGCATAACTTGATTATTTTAAAAACACATTTCTTCAAACATACCAAAGACAGGTATCTGTCAAGCTAAAAGTTACATGAATTGGAATGTAAAAGGGCAACCTAAACATTTTTCAAATTATGCAGAAGGGTGTTTGCTCATTATCCGTAATTCAGAACCAGACTGGATCTTTACCACACTTTCATAGTGGTTCGTATTTGAGTAGTGAACAAACATGAACAATATTAACACAACAGATCATGTTGTTAGACCTCTAAATGTCATAATAGAAATACCTCTCAAACATAACTATGGCCGTTGCAGGGGAGAAGCCGTGAAAAGTAAACAAAATATGTTTTCCTCTTTGTTTCCACTTTTGAAATGTTTATTTAGGTAGCGCTCAGAACACTATTCCTTGTTATTAAGTGTATTCAAGAAATAATGCTTTAAATGCTCCAGGCTGCTCAGAGTTTTGAAGTACTGACAAAGTTCAAAGAAACCTATGTTGTCACTGGTGTTTCCTCATAAGCTAAGAATCCTTCTCCTCCTCAGAAGTAATTAATTCTGTGCTTGTTTTCAGGGCTAGAAATTGTTCTGCCAATATTCACGAAGACCAGCTTGCCCTCACTATTTTTATTTTATTTGTGGAAAATGGATCAGATAGACTGTCTCAATGCTCAAGGAGTTTAACTCAGTTAAAAGTCAATAGCAAGCCAAAGAGATGATCCCAGTGTTCCACTGATCATTCCATAGGCTGTCAGTCAATACAATTTCTCCTGGGACTCCATACCTGATAAGTCCAGCAGCAAGTAATACCAGGGATGGAAGCATACATCAGTTGAAAACATAAGTGCTGCAGTGAGTGAGAACAAGGGCTCATCTAGCCCAATTTTCTCTCTCCTACAGCAGCAGTGGGAGAGGCTGTTAGAATATTATTTAGAGGTTGCTCACTGGCATGTTTTCTCCATAGTGTGTTTCTTTTAAGCTCGTAGACACTATTGAGTCCTTCATTACTGCCATAGCTGAGCATCCTTCTATTTTGCTCAACATCTTTATGGTAAGACAGTGCCATTGTTTAAACTCTATTGAACAGAGTGACACAGTGAATCAACCACAGAGTGTAAAACTAAACTTTCAGCTCCAGCTGCTTTACTAGCACCCTATCTAATAAAGACAGTTATCCTATTTGACCTATGTGATTAACAAAGATATTAATTAGCAACTGATTTGGACAGAAATCTTGCCAACTCTTTTTAACCTATTTGCTTTGAGAGATGTTCATTTGTTTAGCCTTCTTCAGTGCATATTTATTTCCAAGATCATCCACTTTCTTAATTGTTATATTCAAAGCAAAAATACAAATTATACAGATAGTGTTTACTCTTCTAGGTAATGGTTTTTAACCAGAACTCATTTCAAATGTTACTGATCATATTCAAGATTACTTCAACTAATCTTCCATAGGAAACAGGTCACCTGTTAGCCATTAGATACTCTGTTAGCAGCTGAAATATGTCAATTGGAGAAGATAGCAAAATTATTTAAATTTAGATGGTGAGATGAAGAAACTCTTCAGTAAAGAATAAAGGAAGAGTTTAGCAAAGCCGACAGAAAACTTGAAGCAAAAAAGAATATGGAGGCATCAAGGGGAAGTTGGTTTCCATTAATTTGCCTTTCAAAAGTAGCTACTTTCCCTTTATATTGCCCTCAAAGCTCGTTAGTTGTAGTCTACATTTTACAGGACCTTACTTCACTCCTTTCCTGGAGGATTTATTTCAATGGGTTGATATTATGCAGTGTTTTTCTCTTTTTGTTTTTTTGGTGAAATCACATCTGTAAGTTATGCTGTGGCTATATACAACATCACTCTTTGTATTTTCCCAAGACACTAGTGCAACAGAGACATTAACTCAGTTTTCAAAAACTGAATGCTTAGATAAATTGATTATATTTGAAACAGAGTAAGTTTTAGCATATGTCCAAACTGCTGTTCCACAGTCCTAAATTCTTCACACATTTGCAGGATAAAGTACTTGCATTTTGTAAGGCAACACCCAGATAAAGATACTATTATACCATCTGTAACTGGAAAAATTGCTATAGAGTACTGTGTAAAATATCATCCCATCCTGATTTTCTATGCTTAAATTATGGTTTCAGGGATTATATGCAGTAAGCTTGCACCATGAGGCTAAGAAAGCCCCCCATGAAATATCTAAGTAGCTCACAAAAACCTCACAAAATCCTGTCAAATACATGAAAACCTAAAAGGGTCATTCAGATGTCCCTGAAGGAATTCAAAGATGGTATACATGTCCTTGAAAATAAAACTTTATAATTGAAAATCTGACAGGTCCTTCACTATAAAATAATAAATGCACCTCAAATCAAACTTTTACAAGGGCTTAGACAGCAAGTTTTCAAAGCAGATCCTTGAAAGGAAATGTTGAGTTATTAATATCAGAAAATTGTGGACAATGGATTGTTAGGTGACTAAAACAGTTCAAGCTAAAAAGAAAAAAGGATTAAAATGTGGATTGGTATTTTCTGTTTAAAACAATTAAATTAAAAGCTCTTAAAATAATTTTGAGCATCCACAAAACTCACAGGGAAAACCTTTGAACTGGAAATTATTCCATCTTCTTCATTTTTTTCCCCGTATGATAGAGGCTAATGGGTAGCATTGACTTTTAATTTCTAGGATTACTTCCTAGAAGCTAAAGTGTCTTGCACAGTGGTTAGATGCTGCTTTTTGGTGAGAGCACATTGAAAGATGCCCTAAAAATGACAAGGAGTTAAAAAAAAAAAAAAAAAGGAAGCAGTATTCTGCTTAGTAGCAAACTCTCTAATACCCCAGTTGTAAATATGAGAAAAGTTACATTGTTACAGAAGTTACAGAGGTAATTACACCTTTGATTCTGGCAGATGTTAAAAGTATCTGGTAGCATCTCATTTTAAAGTATTTTTTACATCTTTTCAAACAGGTCATCTTCTTGTGATGTCTAATATGTAAAACAAGCAGACAAACAAAAACCAAACCCAAACAAACAAAAAAAACCCTGAAAGCCTCGTAATTAAGTGTCTCATTGTTTAACTATTTACTAAAAATAATAACAACTGAAACTAACACCAAGACTCAGAAGCTGGATAGAAAGAAATGTCAAAACATTCTGCGTAGGAACTGGAAACAAGAATAAAGAATTATTACAATTCCTTTTATTAGTGTAAGGAACGTTTAACGAAGAACTGTTCTTTTGACATAACTGAGGACCTGGCACCTGATCCCAGTTGGGGGAAGGACTGAGAGACATCAGACTATGAATTCTTAATGTAAAACACAGTTTCTTCCTGGAATATATACTGATACCTGTATATACCTGTATTTATAAGTTAATTTAGGTGGAAGTGTAGCCAAAGTACCAGGAATCCATATTGATAAGGGAAAGAGTATTGTATGCATCAGGGTAGTCTGTAAACCCTGAAGTACCCAATCAGTGGGGAACAGGGGAGGGAAATTGTGGCCCGGATTTTGGGGGGATATAAGCAGGGGCTTTTTGCCCTATTAGGTGTGCCTACCTTTAGGTAGAACACCTGGTGTTGCAATACCATTATTAAACAAATTGCTTTGCTGAGAGATCCACCCTGAGCCTACTATATTTGCAAAATAATTGTTTCCTACATTAGTTTTCTTGATGCAAGTCTCTACACAATATGTTTAAGCACAAAAATATGCTGCATTGGTATGATTGACCTAATAAATATATATATATACATTTTTAAGATCAAAGCAAGGGTCTTTTGTTTAAAAAAAAAAAAAAAAATGCTGCAAAGACATACACCCAAATAACCAGTGAGGTGAAAAACAGGTGAGCCTGCTTTTTTGATACCATTTTCTAGGAAGATGATCTTCAATCACTTCAATCATAGATCAATTAATAAAAAGGAAGAAAGTAAATTTCACTGTTGATCAGCACCTTTATTTTACTTGTTTGCCCTAGTCTGCTACCAGTCTATCTGAGATTGAAATCCTGAAGGAACACCAGTGATACAAAGTGGTTTTGACTTCATTTCTGTCTGGGTTTAGACCCACAAATGTTGGCAGATGGAGGACAAGTTTTAGATCTCCTCAGTTACTTTTAATTTCTAGGATTACTTCCTAGAAGCTAAAGTGTCTTGCACAGTGGTTAGATGCTGCTTTTTGGTGAGAGCACATTGAAAGATGCCCTAAAAATGACAAGGAGTTAAAAAAAAAAAAAGGAAGCAGTATTCTGCTTAGTAGCAAACTCTATAGTTAGTAATAGCATGAGCAAGATATTGCTAGCCATCTTCATTAAACTCCCCTTAAACAAATTCCTTGCAAAATCTTCATAGCAAGGATCAGTCAGGAATCTCCTGTGAAATTGACATAGAAGGGATGGAAGGAGCATTCAGAAATGTGAGAAGTAATATGAAAATTGGGATGTTTTTACTGATACTTTGGAGGCAATGCAAACTTCTCATTTGGATTCCTATTGGCACAGTCAGTCTTCCTTTTACTTCCTTTAAGGTAAGAGATTAATGTGAAAAACAAGGACACAGAACAATTGGAAAAGTGCTTAAACTGACAATCCAAGTGTCATGTAGGTTGACTCCTCCAGGCAGTAACTCCCTGCTCCCGTGATCCTCCAAGGTGTGGACGAGCCTCTCTGCCTCCAAACAATTCAGTGAAAACCACAGCATGCTTTGGATCTTTTTCATAGCTTTCTGTGCTGGAAGAGAACAGTAACATGAATTAAAAGTGACCTTTGTTGGTGAATTGGATAAATTTTACTAGTGTAATAAACTGAATTTAGCGGTACAAGTACAGTAGCTCTGTTTAATAGATAGAGGTAAGAACTTCACAGCTAAACACAACAGGCCAAATTCTGGAGTTACTGAGGTGCTAAAACTTCTGCCAGGTTTAGATAGAGTTTTGTATAAACTTTAAAGCACAAACTGAAGAAAGACTTCAGGATTTGATTTATTTTACCTGTTAATATCCCACACCCTTTCCTTTTGCCCTGCTCTCCCTATGAACAAAATCTTTGCCAGTTCAGGTCAAGTTTTCTGACAATTACCTTTCCAAGGACTAACAAGCAAACAAAAGAAACATCAACAAGCCATGCAGAGGCTTTCAGGAAGTCATTTAGGAGCTTGAAATTCTGCATGAAAAGAGTTTTCCCTTTCTCATTGAACTTATTGCTTCCTCTTTTGGTAACTCTTTCTCTGCCCTGCAAATGAAACATCGAGTCCTGTCTTAATAGAGAGAGTGGATGGATGAAACTGTTCCATACTGGAAATAATCTCTACACTTCTAGTCAAACTCTTTTTATCCCAGGTGGATTCTGCATATGGCTGATTTTTGCCATACAGAATAAGAAGTAAACAGGCACTGATAGATATTGGCTTTCCATCATCTCAACTGTCAGCTGCCGTACATTAAGAAGTTATCTATGCCTTTAATTGTGAAGAGGAGAGGGATTTAGAGCTTGCAGGAGTGTAATTGTTTCACAGTAAATCTATAGATAAGCCCTTCATCCTTACTGCCCACACACAGTTCCACTGACTTTAAAATATTAAATTATCCCATTCCCTTCTACTCTGGTGCCTAAAGCAAGATCTGTTATCCTGAAGCCTTTTTTGTAGCTTAGGCTCTAATGAGATAATGATATTGCAAACCAATAACCAAAATGAGGAAATATTTAAAGGAAGCATAAGGCTGCCTTCATTACTATCATATTTCTTTACTGCATTAATTTTGAAATATGTTTCTATGTTCTCTCTAATCCCAGTCTTAGTGATAAAAGTTTTGATAACTGATAAGTTTCTTATGTGATGTGTTCCTGGAGACAAGGTGTAAGTTTGTGGGCAAGGGCAAGGGAGAAGAGGATCTTTATCTTTCAGTGTGCCAGAGATTGCAGATTTTTCCTTTCAATATACTTAATCAGATAAAACAGGCTTGGTTTGATGTCTAAATCTGAAACTTTGTTGAATTGTTTATTTCTGGTTATGAATGTATTAGAATTCAAGTGAGAAAATAGCTTAAGAAAAGCAGGTAAATAGTCCTGTGATTAAATAAATATCTGCAGTCCCTCTGGGCTTGTCTTTGTTTCTTTTGAGCTCCAGCAATCTTTTCTTGTTCAAGCAGTGAGGATACAAGAATATATGCCCATTTAGCAACAATACTTGTGTAAATGAGCTAATGAACAGTCGATGTTGCTCATATTCCCCAGCCTGCCTAAGAAGACAAGTGATTTTGATTACTGATATTATTAATAAAAGAGGAATGCACACCAGCAAAATGTCTCTGTTTATCCATTCTCTCTTCATGGACAATAATTGACACGACAATGACGATTTCTCATTTAGGGTGAGTCTAATTGCATGTTTCAAATCAGTGGGTGTTGCAGGGGAATCATGGTATAAGAGACAAACTCTGCTTGCACCAGTCCCAGGTAGAACTTGCTGTTCCTGTCCTACCTCTCCAAACAAGCAAGATAAGCCACATCATGTCAGTCATATCCTCAGAGACTTCATGTGACATGAATCACCAGGTCAGGGGATGCATAGATGTGGATGGAACTGCAGCTCATCTCTGGATGGGCTTCTTGTTTCAAGGACTAGATAAGCCTGGGCATCACGAATGAAAGCTGGTACAGATTCCAAGTAACCTAATGCCTATTCTATACCCTTTGTCACACAAGGAAACCAGTTATCCCAGTGTGAGTGATATTTGGCATTTTTACAGAGAGACACATGACTGTAGACAGTTTATTTTTGCCTTGAATTCCATTTTTTATTCCTATAGCTCTCTTTCTTTGTATTTATTTCATGAAAACAAATCTCTTAACACATACAAAGAGGCATATTGAAAAATAAAATATTTGATAAATTATAGGAATAAAAGATTTTCACATTGTGCAACTTCTTTTAAAATGAGAGGATGCAGTAATAGCATTTGGTTTGGTATTTCTTCCAACAAAAAGGCAATCTCCTTTCACTGCTACCTTATAGGGCAGGATGATGTTAAGGGAATATGTAATTATTTGTGGGATTTGTTGTGCTTGACACTTGTCTTTACATTTTAATTGAGTTAATAGATTTCTCCTTTCTGTTCTGTATATATTTCAATAACCATTTAGTGCTAAAATTTTCAGGGAGAACTTCAAGTAGCTCAGAGTAGCATTTTGTATGCTGAACAGTGATGAACAGAAAATACAATTCCCTTTCTTTTCCCTTCCTATTTTCCTAAAATGATGGAATGGAGTGTATGCTGTTGCAAAACCAGCAGAAATGTCAAAGTCAGGATGTGATCCCAGTATTCTTTATGAATGATACAATCATAAAACTCGATGAGTGTATAAACCTAAGCAGAAAAATGAGAAGACTTTGACAATAGCATTTGAGATTGGCATAACTCCATATTTACTGGCCTCTATCCAAGCAATTTTTGTGTGCTTAAGCAAGTATTCATAATGACACTATATTTTAAAGAGAATAGTGTTTATATTATTCTGTGGGTACTTGGCTACAGAGAACAGAAATATATATCTACATAGTGAGAAAATAGGTAAATGGAAGTTCAATAAAGCATTAAATGATATTGCTAATGGCAACCACAAACTCAGGTGGTCAAAAAAGAAGGGAACTGACCACTGGCATTGTTAAACAGCACATAAGTGTATAATATTAATCATGAAACACTGACTTGTGGACTGGACAGTAAATGGCATAAATTACTTAAGAACCTTTAACATTAAAGTGTTCAATGATTTCTGTTAGGTGCAATATGCAGCATATCACATCCTATTGCAATACTTAATATGTCATATGTAACCATCTATCCAGGCAGTTGTTGTTACTAAATTTTCCAAGCTCCTGGTTGGTATGTAAGGGAATAAAATTCCATCTTCTCATACAATTCAAGGAAACAAAATGAAAATTTGTTGTTATTTTGATGTTGGAATTTCTCCTCTAACAGTCTACCTAGAGCCAAGAGTTTTCCCAATCAGACACCAGGACTGTTGGTTACAACTGGTTGCCAAGAAGCTGACAAACAAAAAAGCAGATACTTTTTGATAGTTATTAACTTTATTCACTAAGCTTATTATTAACTTAGCTTAATAGCTTTTCAGTTTTATTGGGCACTACTAAGTCAGATAATTGAGGAAAAAAGTATTTTAGAAGAAATCCAATTTGCCAAGAATTTTGGGGACTTTTGGACATTTCAATAACTTTCTTCATTGATATTTAATTTGTTTGTATCAATCAGTAATATTACTGTACCTTGATTCTTGCCTCTGGTCTCAAAATGTTTATAAGCAGATAAAAGAAAAACTTCAGATTCTTTGATTTTTTGCTCACAAGTAATTGAAGTCTGAACTGATGAAGCTGCCTATTTACTGAAGTGGTACGTAACTGTGGATATTAATGCCTCCAAGACTTTGGTTTAAATCTAGTATTCACCTACAGCAATTAAAAACTAATTAATGATAGATAGGAGAGCTGTATCAGTTATGTCACTGGTTGCAGGAAGAGGAACATTTTAAAAAATATACCTTCACCTTTTCAGTTCACTATGGGAACTTACATGTTCTTATGTCAAACAGTCTCATTTTAGTTTTCACTGTAGATGTTAGGGGTCTGATGTTGCGTACGAATTAGAGCACACGTGTGTGGATATGTGTGTGTATACACATGTGCAAACGCAGACAATTCATTTTGCATTTTCTGGCACAGATGAAATGTAAGAAAGGAATTTTGTATCAAATAACAAATTGTTTCTGTAATAAAAATACAGAAAAATTACTGGAACAGAAACAATTAGGGATGAGTTTTGCAACATGTTGAAAACTCTTATTCTGATGCATCAGATTGATGGTCTACTTTGAGTTGCATATGTCTCATGTGAGTTTGCTAAGCTAGAGCATGAAACTGCAGTTCACAGGATCAGGCAAATCCCAGGGAGATTTTGCTAACAAATATTTGACTCTTATACAAATTGATAATGTATATTCTGAAATATTTGTCAGTTGAGCATTTTTACAGCAATGGTCTTCTTGCAACTGTAATCAATATAATCATGTTGCCTCAGAAGACAGTACAAGAATATGGAAGTATTTGACCTGGAGAGCAATTTTTCCTCATTTCAATATGTTCTGGTTTTGTTAAAAAATAAGTTTCTCTTTTAGTCAATTTGCCTGTCAGCTAAAGCTTTCATATTAGCTGCATTTTCCTGGAAAACCAGATACAAGTTTTGGTAAACATAGCAATGGAATGTGAAGTTATTGATAAGCATGGATGCACCCCTCGCGAGAGGGGCAACAAGAAACAGGTGACGAAGAAACTGACCAATGGAATATAACATTCCATTCACGTGAATACTTCATATAAAAGTGGGAGAACACGAGGATCTCGTCCCTTTTCCCTTTTGCTTACGTTCGACATTAGGAGAGGACCTTGCGAGTCCATCCACAAAACACAAAGGGGGAGGCAGAGTTGATCTGCTAAGGATTTTAAGGAGAAACTATGGAGTTGTTTATTTCCCCCCTCCCCTCCTGATCTAGAGAAAGCCCTTATTTTCTCCCTTCACTCTTAAGTTCTTTGTTCATGTGCAGAAGGTTAGTTGACCTAACATACTAGGAGACATACTTCTATATTTATTTCAGCTTTAAGAAGAAAAAGCAATGCCTGATCAAGGCTTCCACTTCAGTGAAACAAAGGTTTTCACTGACTTTTGAAATTGTGATATCAGTCAAAATATCTCCATCACAAAAATAAGGTACAGAAAGTATTTGTAAAAGGTACATGCTAGTGCTAGAAAGCAAGAGAGTAACTTTTTTCCTGAAAAAAACAGAAGGAGCTTAAACTCATCCACTATACTGGAAGGGCTTCACAATCACAATCTGGTAACAGACTTGCCATTTGATTAAATGTATTTAATCAAATTTCAATTATTTCTTATTTGCAAATTAAAGTTATGACTTTGGCATTCTATTCACATACATCTTTAACATAAATAATCAAATAATAGTGAGATGAGAAAAAGAGTTTTAGAAAGTTTAATTTGGCACTAAACAAGACTTCGTATTGAACACTAACTGATTTAGCTGATGTTTTTTGTCCTGCTGATTATAACTTCTGTGCAGGTTCTGAATGAGATGGACTTAGTGGTTCACTTATTATGAAGCTCTTCATTTAATGAGAGCACTGTTCTTCTGTGCTCTATGGCTTTTAAGTGAATCAATACTCAATGAACTTCCTTATGTAATATTACTTTGAATGTGCTGATTTATGAGTACTATCAGTTTCAATTTCCCTTTTGTACTTACAGACGTAAATATACATCCAACAATAATCTGGGAGAATTGCAAATAATCTGCTTCTACTTTTCTTGGTTCCACCTTTAATTTTGCTCAGATAATGTTAGTTTGTTTTATTAATTTTCAATAATCAGTATTTATAGTCCTTTGAGTCAGTTCCATCTGGGCTTGGGCTATTGGCAAACTAGTGTAAAATGGTTTAGCAATTTATTTCATTAGCTTCTAATGACAATATTTCTTCATCATGGAGAATGCTTTTGTTTGTATTGCTCTTGCATCTTACAATCTGCAAAATAAATTTGAAATAATATGACCAGATGCTGGGAGGACCATGTGCAGACCTTTCCTTATGTAGAGCAACTTGCTTGCTGAGAAAAGTTCTGCTAACACTAAAATGATTTTGATGCACATTAAGGTCAAGCTCTGTCTCTGCGAACTCTTGAGACCTGGCAATGCCACATGCAGTTAGTGTCAGCCAACTGATGTCCCTGTAGGTGGAGGACAAACACCTTTAGAGAGCAGTGAGGTCCACCTGGAGCTTCACCTCTGAGCCTAGCTGTTCCTGTCTCCTTCCATTAGCTGGAAAGAGAACAGAGCAGTATCTAGATCTCTGACCTTTCAAGAGCTGGCATTAGGTGAGAGGAATTGCAGCCTCAGCAGCTTAACGCATTGCTGCAGACCTTGCCCTCCTGGGCTGCAGGTCTGGCTGACAGCGTGGTGGTACCTCAGAGCAGCAGCAGGCAAGGTGCTGACCTGAGCATGTGGATGGAGGGGGCAGGCGGTGCTGAGTGAGGGTGGCTCACTGTCGTGCACCATGGCAGCCGTGGGCACCCCGAACTGTCCTGACGCCAGCCAAGGTGTCAGAATGTGGAAAGATGTGCACTTCCAGCATGAACCACCAGCAGCGCATGGCCAGGCTCCAGCTTGCTGGCTGAGCGTGGGCCTGGTGTGATGGCTGAAAAATGGCTTTGGTTGAACGTGGCAAGTGGGTAAAGAGATGCAGCTGGGTCGCAGTTAGAGATGCTGGTCAGAGAGTTGCAGAGACAAATTATGCATCAGTATGAATGAACATAACCGGTGGGTGGGGAAGGAAAGGACGTGATGCATTTTTTCCTGTTCACATGCACAGTCTGACAGAAAATGAGAAATTGCTGTTATCAGCACTCAAACTACCTTCAAAGACAACTCAGCAAATTAAGTTTGAAATGCTCTGCTACAAAATCTTCCCAGTGCCATTTGCTCCCAGAGCACACATTAGGACCAAAGTTCATTTTCTCACACTGAAAAATCCTGACATATTTGGTATAAAGTATTGTTCACTAGGATTTCATTAAATAAGAATTCACTGTCAGAGCTGAAGTTATTATTCAAGAGTTGTACTCTCATTAAAAGGCTTTTTTGTCATCTTTAAATCTTCATTTAATGCTGTGGTTTTCATTCAGTTTGTTGTAAGGAAATTGCTTGAGTTGTCTCAATAAAAGTTTAAGCAGTCTTTATCCTGTAACTAAAAGGATGCAGAAGAGAAATAATTCCAAAGATATCTATCAAGCATATGCAAACTGTACAGAATCATCTCTTTTGAAACAATTTTGAAAAACCACTTAAAATCATACAGTAAGACATAATTCTCATAAAAGAAAAAGGCAAAATGAATTTGAAATATGCGGAATTACTTTCTTAATTTATGCTTGTTTGTGAATATTTACTACTAAGAGATGTTAAAACAGAATGAGTAATATTTTGGTCTCCTGTTCCAGTTTCCAGCATTTCTGTAATAGAGACAAATTTCTGAAAAGATATTATTGTTCTGTAATGAGTCATTTTGGACCAAATTCAGGTATGACATAAGTGGTACTTTTAAGTCACTAAAATTGCAAGTCTGTATAACTCTTGTAAGGTTTATGGTCCTGGGTTGAATTATAATCCTTCTTTCACTTCAATAAAAAAATGAGATGTCACAATCAGCAAAGCTCCTAATGATCATGTATGGCACCTGGCTTCTGATACTAAAATAGTTGTGACAAAATATAAACCATATTCAGGAAAAAGAATTACATGTAAGAAATCCTGCTGTTCTTTATCTTCAAGATGAGCAGTTTTTCTGGAGTAAATGCAGGAAGTTATAAACAGTGACACAGTGAAAGAACTCAAACAAGTGTATAGAGGGGAAAGTGGAAGCTCTCTTCACTCAGTCATGGCATGGAGAGCAGGATGACTATCTCTGCCTGGGCCCACATACGTTACCAGGGCTTCATGGAGAAATCTTGACCAGCATTGTAGCTAGGGATGTAGTTCCCAAAATAAGCTCATGCATATGTGCTCTGCAGTATGGCTCTGAGGAGATGGGCAGAACTCCTTCAGAGGAAAATCACACAAACTCAGAGTAATTCAGCCCAGGCGAAGTCTGAGTACCAGATATGAGAGTTCTCAAGAAATTAAACTGTGCACCAGACAAAAAGTATAAGAAATCAGAAGTGTCAGTGGTGCAAAGGCCAGTGTAATGGCAAAGGAGCAGGCAACACTCTCCTTCCTCTGTGCCTGTTCTCTAGGTGAGTGAGGGACAGTCCAGCATTTTCCTGCTCTTAAACTGTTTTTGAATTCTGGACGAGGTTCCACCTGGAAATAGATGGGCATGCACAGCACCTACAGACAGCATATTGTGCAGGCCCTCTAGCCATCCCCGCTTTACCCCTGTCTTCAAAGAGTCCTCAGAGGCCACATCAAACCAATTCTTGATTTACATATGGCTCATGAGCAGTGGATATGTCAACTCCAGCCTGAATAAATCTCTCCAGCTGTGGCAGATATGTAGTTTGCCCCAAGACCTTGCTTGAATCCTCCCAAGAAAGAGAATGTTGTTTCTGTTGTGTCTCTGTGGCCTTGGACATTTCTGTGACATTGGCTGTGCTGCACATGTGGTCAGCTGTCCTGTGTGCCATCCCCATCCCTGTATCAGCTGGCAATTCAGACAGCTCCGTGTCTTTGTGAGTAAGGTAAGCTTCATTCTCAGGTATGAGAGGATACAGATGCAGGAGTTTAATCTCTTTGTGTTGAAAAAGTAGGATAAGCATAGGTGATCTGTTGGGTGCTACCAGGAGGTGAACTAATTAAAATGTAAGAGTCGTGACCATGTTAGACTTTCTAGTAAAATTCATACCTTGACCCAATATATGAGCAATAATTATACTCTGGTGAGCTGCTCTGAGGACATGAGTAATTATAATCCCTGATACACAAAAACATGTACCTCTCATTATAATGAAGCACAGAAGTAAACAAAAGGGCTAGAACTAAATGTTCAGAATGTCATTTATATGCTTGGCTTTAGTCAGTCAGCTCAAGTTTTACATAACAAGGAAGTCAGCATGTGGAAATCTCATTTTATAAGTGGAGTTTGTGTGAAGAGTAGTTATTAGAGATATTTGCTTGAGATCTGAAAAGAAAATGGTTATTCAGTTCAAGTATTTCATTAGGTAGTAATCAAAGCAAGAAGTTTGCAGAGCTACACTGCTTCTAAAGTTAAAGTACAATTCTGTGCTCACCTTTCTGTGGTAACTAGCTCAGTACTGTTAAATAATTCAATATTCCAGCCCTATTTCACTAAAATCATAAAGTACCTGGCAAAAAGTAAATATGAAATTATAAAATTCATGTCAATAAAGGTAATTGTTTAATGCAGACTCCTCTTCAAGTCAGTGCAGATCTAGGGAGCAACTCAGTTCAACCTAGAGCAGATATCTTAAATATACTGTAGTTACTTGTATTTAATTATAAGAATCTACCCTAGCAACAGAAAAAGTTTACACTTAGAAATCTGATCTTCATGCATTCAGATTTCATTAAAATAAATCTGATAACAAACTTTCTAGGTATCCACAAAATACATAAAGCTTGCTAAGCAAAAATCTGCAGTGGATGCCCATGCTGGCCACCCAACTGTCAAGATAGATCAGTCAGTTTGGTTCAGACTGATTTTTCTGGTTTTGTACAGAAATTGACTACGTGACTACATAAATTTGCATAATCTCCAGCATTTCCATGTTTCCTTACCTGAAAGAACATGGAAACACATATGTGGTGGAAATCCTGGCTCCAGTGAAGTCAATGGGAACATTTTATTGATTTCAGAAATGCCAGAATTTCACCCCGGGTCAAGGATGGTTGTGCTGTGTCACAACAGATCTGCACAGGGAATGAAGATAATCCCCTAAACCTCAAAACAAAATCAGACAACCCCCCCTTCTCTGTCAGGTTTCTCATTTCACGTTCTATCAAGGCATCTGCAGGCAACTCTGTTGTAGGGAACAGGGTGTCTTGTTCTTGAAATGGGAACAAAGAAACGAGTGCTGGAGTTCAGTGATGACTCACATCTGGCAGCACAGATTCCTGCCACTTCTGAACAGCATTGCCCTGCTCTGCTCCTCAGAAACATTTTAAATTATGTGGCAGATATTTTATATGGAGAAGCAAAGCACTCTGTACATGATTCACAAAGATCACGTTATTATTTTATCCCTTATTCAAATTAATCTCTACATCAAGATTGTGTTAATGCTCATAATTAATTTGGTCTTACATAATGCTTTTAATCTGAGTATCTCAAAACAGTTATTGAGCATTATCTAATTAAGCTAGTCACAATAACTCTGCGATGTAGTCAAGGAATCTGTGTGGCTTGTTTCATCCACCACCAAGAAACAGTCACCTCTGGGTTCAAGTAAGGCAGCTGTGCAATAACACATAGCGGCACTGTGCCACACTTTGGGTGAGGAAGTATGAAATAGCATCCCTAATTGGAACTACAGGGAGATTAGGGAAGGAAAATGTAATTATCTGTAATCTCAGATTTAAAGGTGATAACTCATTTTTTCCTCTGAAGATTGTCAAAGGCTCTTTAATGTCCAATTGTTTTTTTAGCTCATGGTACAGATGTCTCATAAAATACCACAAGTCCTCTGGTCAGAGTTTGAGAGGAATGCCTTAATTTGTCATGATTCCGTGACCTATTTTACTTTCAAAGGCTGTGTTTACGTATATCATTTACTTGCAAAAAGTAAATAGCTGGTATGATTGAAACCTGTAAGCAATTGCCAATATTTAACATTTCTCCCTACAAGGTTTATTTCAAGTAGTGTTATTACCCCCACTGAGCAGAAGGAAACTGAAGCACTGTGAAAAACAACGATCTTCCTCTATATATCAAGAAAGCCAGTGATTAAAAGGTCATAAAATCTTATTTTAAAGGCCTATATTAGTTTGCAAAGCTCTCACTTATCCTTCTTTCTGCTTGTTAAAATATCCCTAATGTTCAGCCTATATGACAAACTCTTTCTGCATTTTTGATGTCCTTAATTAAAATAGAGCTCAAATACAGAGACTAAAATATTCTGCCTAATGGGAGAGCTTTCACATATCCATTCTCATTTGTTTCTCCATAAAACAATATTTAAACAAAACAAGGTACTAGCCCCACTGATGCACAAGCTCCCCGAATGTCTTTTGGACAACTGCTCCCCAAAGCAGGAGCACCCTGTTTGTTCCTACTGCTGCTTCAGCCCAGACCCATCCCCATGGTGAAGTGCACCGGGCTGCTCAGGGCTTCACAGGCTAAAGCACATGAGACACAGGGTTTGGGAAGTCTGCTACATGGGGACAAATGGGTTCAAGTGCAATTCCCTCTTATCTACAGGGTAGCCACTGAAAACGGCTCTCAAGTTTTCATGGATTCTTGCAGCCAGATTAAGCTGTGATGATCTCCTGTAACCTTCCTCTCTAGCATGGGAAACAGCAGATATCACCTAGGAATTTTTGCGTAAAATAAAAACCTGATCTTAATTTAGATGCTGAGAGACAAAGGATCCACTGTGTCTCTAGGTAAAGTACTGGAATGGAAAATTACACTCACTACTGAATATCAGAGATTTTATTGAATGTCTGGCCACTAATCTCAATTATAAGAAAACATGTCTCTCATAGGTATTTATAAACAAGTCTGCTGAGACTGGGAAGGAGTCTGAAGATCCCAGATATTTTTGCCAGGGCCTAGAAAAGCCAAGAGGGCTGAAGAATTCACCATTCTCCATTCTCCTCATAGTATAACCATTTTTCAGACCTTGGTTTTAATGTACATAGGGTTTTTCAGTTCCTCTGTAATGGAATGTGTATTGTTATGAGGCAAGAAAATGGAGAAAAATGTTAAGGAACATGCTAATTATTCCTGATGATTATTGAACTTTGAGAAAGCACAACCACTACCGTAGCACCTGGAAGATACAGGCCTTAAAACACATACAAAATTATATAAAACCATCTATAAACCCAGTATTTTTACTATCTAGTAATTATGTAATCTGCAGTGACTTATACCAGCTTCCATTTTATGAAAACTGTGAAAACTGTGATGTACATTATTAT
The DNA here is from genome assembly GCF_036013475.1 of Columba livia. Taxonomy (NCBI): domain Eukaryota; kingdom Metazoa; phylum Chordata; class Aves; order Columbiformes; family Columbidae; genus Columba; species Columba livia. The sequence continues at coordinate 34,247,422 of NC_088604.1, read as the reverse complement.
CAAGGGAACAGACAGCCAACATGACCATTCCGAAGACGAAAAAAAACACAACACTTTGCAAGATAACCCTTTATGTAGACCTCATATGAGGCTGAAAATTCCAGTCCTTGGATGATTTCATTTATCTTCAAATTTTTATACTTTCAGATACTTTATAGAAGAAACATTGTAGAAAAAAAAGCATCCATCAAAGCTCAGTTTTCCAGTTTTCTGATTGTAGAATAATTACAATTTTGAAACAAAGTAATTACTAAAGTGAAAAAATACAAAATAAATATTTCAGTCTGCAAAAGCATTGTAACAAAAAGTTCTGGCATGCTCAATCCATCTCTATGTTATTTGGTTTTAAGTTAACACAGTTTCACATTCACCAAAGCAGAACATCTGTCAAAGTTTAGTACTTGTTGTGGTCCTTAAGCAACTTCCTTCACTTTAAATTAAAAAACAAAACCAAAACCAACCAAAACCCAAAACCCAACCAAACAAAAAATCCCAACCAAATAAACCCCAAACCAACAAACAAAAACCAAAACAAACTAAACCCACAAACAACAAAAACCAACAAACAAAAAACCCCAAAACAAAATCCCCCACACTTTATTTCAGGGACAATTATTTAGAAAGGAAGTTAAACTATTTTTCCTATTACACCCAACAGCATCCACATCTCCTTCACAATAGATAATAAATTCCAGAGGCTGTATTATCACGTTCACTATGGTGTGCAGCACGAACAGCCGTAGCTTCACTGTCACGGTGGCTGCACTTATTTTTTCTTTGTAGAAAAATGCATGCCTTTTATCCTCAAGAGAGAGAAAAAACATCTCAAGAGTCAGCTACTAATAGCTGAAAAATGCTGAGTTGATCCTTTTGCAGGCCAGGGAACCACACATTAGGGGGGATGAAGTTAACTTTGGGGACTAAAAATTAGAGATGTCAAGGTCAAGCTCTTCTTAATGATGAGGGATGTGGGCTCCTAGTTGATTCATCTCACCTCAAATCAGCTGCCTAATTACATAACTTCCCTTAGTGAGGGAAAATAACTGGAAACTGGAAATTCCTGTTATTCTCTGCTGACACTAAAGGGAGCCAGAGGTCACTAACTCACTCCTTGATAACTAACTTAGTCTAAATTTTGGCGAGGTGATCCTTCTCCAGGTGCCCACAGTTATATTCAAATACTATTTTTAAACTGCTTGTGGATTTTGACAACCACTCCTACTGCACAAGCGACAGGGATTACATGCCTAAGGGTGATGTGAGAGCAGTTACCTTAGCAGTGCTAAGAGTGCAGCAACAGTGTATTATAAACTCATATTTCAGATTTAATTATTTATACAATATTACATTTGAGTGAATGAACGAATGAATGAATAAATGTGTTGTTTGAATATTGCTATAACTGTTCTGCTGCTGTACGCAAAGTAGTTGAAAGATCAAAGCACAGTAGATATATTGAAACACAGTGCCATAATCAAAACAGAATGACCAGATGTCTTGGCTTGGTACAGATTTCTGAATACTTTGCTATATGCAGAGCATATGAGACCTTTGATCTTATTTGCATGAATTTATACAAGATGTGAAAGTATTATTTAGAGACAGGTTTAGGTTTAAAATGTGTGTGTGCTAGTGCAAAAATCTAGCAGAAGCAATCAGTTGTTAAAAATGTTACAAGAAAGTAATGCTGCATGTCATTGCTTTGTTAGGATTTAAAGGCACTTAGGGGGGCAAAGTATAGACAAACAGCTGAACTGATGCAAAGGAGCTGAACTTTCCTCTTAATGGTATTGACACATCATGACTGGCAATAGCAGAAATACCGAAATTAAAAGTTAATTTGGGTATCTCCATGTTGTGCAGCAGTCTGACATATTCTAAGTTGCCTTCAGTGGGACCACACAGATGTCACAGAGGAGACAGTAAACCAATTCTCACAACATTACAGCATACGTTTTGTTGTACTGCTCAGATCTGCTTGGCTTTACTAGCCAAATTCAAGAGGCATGAAATGTCAGCGATTTCTCTGTAGTTGTAACCATTTACTCCATGGCAAAACTGGATCACTAGTAGAAAGGGAAAAAAGAAAAACAAATTACGGGGGAATGTAAGGAAGAGAAAAACAACGGAGATTCTCCTAGAAAAATGTTCAAGAGAGTTATTTGCACTAAAACTATAACGGGAATTTCAAATGCTAAATGGTTTGACATCCTACACAATAAACCATACTTAACTGTCTATACAAATTAAGACCATTATAAATAAATTCAGCCCACACCCCCATACAGCGTAATCAAATATAGAATCAAGACAGACGGAACCTCAAGTACAAAAGGAAACATCTAATTTTTCAGTCATACTCAGTCAACCAGGAGAACAGATGGTCCTTAATAGCATGCCCTGAAACGTCTAATTACATGAGAAACTTTGTGTAGTTTTTCTGGACTTTTAATTGGTCCCCCAACTGTCTGTGAAGAGAGCCAAATGTTTTAAAAGATTAAATAATAAATATCAAGATAGACTGTGTTACAGCATGCACAAGACCTTGTTGAGGTATTGTTAATGTGGATTTAAAAAATATGGCAGTGCAAGGGGGGGGATTCAGCCCTGCAAGTCCAGACTGTCCTGCAGACTAGCTATATTAATTTATTTGGAATTCTTCCTCATAACAAGTTGGCACTTTGCCATCCCACAGAACAGAAACAACAAGGTGTGTTTGTGTCTTGGTTTTGGCTGCGACAGAGTTAATTTTCTTCCTACTAGCTGGTATAGTGCTGTGTTTTGGATTTAAAATGAGAATAATGTTGATAATACACTGATGTTTTAGTTATTGTTAAGTAGTCAAGGTCTTTTCAGCTTCTCATGCAGTGCTATGTGCAGAAGAAGCTGGAAGTGAGCACAGCCAGAACAGACTGGACCCAGGTCGGACAAAGGAATATTCCATACCATATGACATCATGCTCAATATATATTTTAGGGGAAGCTGGCAAAGGGAACCACTGCTCAGGAACTGGCTGAGTATCACATGACAGGAGTGAGCAATTGCATTGTGCATAACTTGTTTTATATATGTTGTTGTTGTTGTTGTTATTTTCCTTTCTGCCCTGTTAAACTGTCATTATCTTAATCCATGATGTTTACCTTTTTTTTTCTGATTCTCTTTCCCATCCCAGTGGGAGAAGGCAGAGTGAGTGAGTGGCTGTTGTGGTGTTTAGCTGCCTGCTGGGTTAAACCACAACAGTATGATAACAGATTTAGGGTCACTGAGAATTTAGCTTACATAAATGACATGCGAGGAACAGTGGCCAGTAACTATAGCAACCAATAAAACCCAAAGAGGAGCAGGGAATAGACATTATTCATCAATATGCCAAACTGAAATGTAACAATATAACTAAAATGTTATCTAATCTGCTGAAATAATAAAATGTTTTATTTATATTATTAAAAGAATTACTATATATTTAAGGACTAAGATGTTGCTAAGTACCTAAACAGTGGCAAAACAACGTACAATCAAGTTCACAAACTCTCGTTAGCAAATGACAGACACAGAAACTAATCATTAAGTGAGGCAAGAAAAATATCAGCAACAGCAAATGTCGTTTTCAGTGTGCACTGAATTCAGAAACTTATCTAGATATAGGATCTATACCTCTATCACCCAAAACCTCATATAATGCTTCCCATTATTAGGCCATACAAAAGCATCAGAGTTCTGCCATTTTGGTCGATCATATAATTTAATCTGGGTTGTGATCATGCTGTTTAACCAAATTAATTTTGTGCTGCAATTAGAAAAGCTGTTCGAAAATGTTGTTGCTCTGATATTTAGAAACCTTCTTTTCAGGATAAATTTATTATTTACTCAATCACCAACTCAGCTCATCATGGTGCAGAAACCTATATCCCAGTTATATTTGTTATTCCATTATGTTTGTTATTCATGTATAACTGTAATATAACTGTAGTAATAACTGGGCTTTATCATTATTATTTATACATGTCCTTCAGCATATACCTGGAAAATTGTAATCCCAGTAACAAGAATTTACTAGAAATTACTAGAAAAAACTAGAGATCTCAGGATCTGTGGCAGTACTTCAAGGACTGCTCCAGTAAAATCTCTTTTGCAATCCCTGCAGAACACAGCTGATATTTCTGTTTTCATCCATCTAACCTGTATTTCACTGCTGCTTACTACCACAGTGATTCTCAGCCCCACCAATTTAATCTTATATTTCCTGGACAGCATACGACTATTTTCCACTGGTGATTGTAATTTCATTATGCTTTTTGTTGTTCTACAGGAAAGAAGTAGATGACTTAAAAACTGGGACCAATCAGCAGTATTTTACACATATTTCCAAGAATGAAAGAGAGTGGGGGATCATGGCCACAAGGTCTATTGTGCTAAACTGAAAGCAAATCCTGTTCTGTACATGTGCAAAGTGTTACAGAGGTGAATTAACCATGTAGAAGTTGTAATGCTGTATTGGTTTTGGCTGAGACAGAGTTAATTTTCTTAACAGTAGCTAGTGTGGGGACATGTTATGGATTTGTTCTGGAAACAGTGTTTATAATGCAGGGATGTTTTAGTTACTGCTGAGTAGTGCTCACATAGAGTCGAGGCCCTTTCTGTGTCTCATACCACCTCACCAGCGAGTAAGCTCGGGGTGCACAAGAAGCTGGAAGGGGACACACTGGAGACAGCTGACTCCAACTGACCAAAGTGATATTCCATCTCATATGATGTCATATTCAGTGTGTAGAACTGGGGGAAGAAAAAGGAAGAGGGGAATGTTCAGAGTGATGTCATTTGTCTTCTCAAGTGACTGTTACATGTGATGGAGCCCTGCTTTCCTAGAGATAGCTGAACACCTACCTGCCAATAAGAAGTAGTGAATGAATTCTTCGTTTTGCTTTACTTGCGTGTGCGGATTTTGCTTTGCCTATTAAACCATCTTTATCTCAACCCATGAGTTTTCGCACTTTTACTTTTCAATTCTCTTCCCCATCCCACTGGCAGGTAGTGAGCAAACAGCTGCATGGTGCTTAGTTGCTGCCCAGTGTTAAACCATGACAAATGCCTAAAATGATAGTGCTTCCCTGTTTACTTCATCCAGTATGACACATCTTGTTAGCTATCTTTGCTATCTCTGTTTGCAAGTGAATCTTGTTGAACCTCTGTTTACAGTGGTCCATAAAGGTTTTTTTCCTTTTAGAGTAAACATCTTATGCATCAAGAGAATTTGCAGTGCTAGCCCTATTACAAGCCAGCAGTTAACCCAAGACTTCTCCCTCTGGTGAGTACCACAGATGTTTTCTGAACCATCTGTGGTGAATTGTCCCCTAGGTTCCTAGTGCTCATTGCCCAAATACTGGGACTGTCCACTCCCTTCTCCTTCATGCAGATCCTAATTGCTACCTGTATATGGACTGCAACTTTGCATAAGGCCTGGCTTGTAGGCTCTGTCCCTCATGCCCATTTCAGGTGCTTCTACCACAAAAGAGCTAAATTGCATTAGATGAGGCTGTCATACTCAACTCTCCCACCCTTCCCTGAAGGTTTTGTCCATCTGGAGTTTTGCAGCGCATACCCAAGCACTCAGTAGACAAAATGGTTATGTCTATACCAGTAAAAGTACAGGTCCAAAGGTCCACTCGCTAATCCCCAGGCCAGCTGGCTTTTACTGGCTGTGCCCATACTGTTTATTTTTCTCAGCCTCCAGAATGGGGTAGCCACTTCCAAACTGTCTGTTGTGAATGGACTCTGGCAGAGGCCAGTGTGTGCCATGGAGCTGCTCAGGAGGGTACTAGTTTACTCGGGTAAAAATGTGCCAGGGCTGGTTTAACAATTCACCACTGCATACATTTGATTGCTTCAGCCTAAATTATCATTTTAGACAGGCACAATGATGCTCATACTCTCACTATTTAAGTTACAGCACCCATATGCACATATTTTCCTTTGTGCTTCTGAAAATTACCCCTTTTCAGGGTTGGACATTAGAAGTAGTGCCAAAACCTTTATTTGCAGCTATCAGAAGGTCTGGGAGCTCAAGCACTTCTAAGATTATAGCTCCTGAAGTACAGAAATTTATGCCTAGCAATTAGCATTATTGTGTCCCCAGATGTAGCCTGCCACTGGCATATGGGCTACCTGCTTATGATGCAGAGACCTATGGGCTCTGTCCCTTTGTGTAATGACTTGCAGAACCTGGAAAAGTTTCCTTGTACTTCAAAAAGTCTACAAAGAAGTACAACAAAGACAGCCTTGTTTAAAAGTGTAAAGAGCTAAAAAGCAATTTCTCTGTTCTTTAAGTATCGTGACAACTACACTGCTACAGTCAGAGCTGTACTATTGGAAGTCTTCCAGAGTGGAGAAACAGGATAAAAAATAGGATAAGGGAACCACAAAGTCCCATATTACTCACAGGGTGCTTGCTCTGCAAGATGTCCAAAGAAAAGAAGATTGCCAAAGTGACGGTAAAAGAGGGAGGTAGCGGAAAGCTGAGCTTGGAGGAAAGGAAACTAGTATCAACGATACCAGAAACTTCAAAATACTTAGGTATATTCTCCAAGTTATCCTGTTCTTATGCTGAAGGGAGAGTCAGACCATGGGAAATCAAATAATTAAATTTTGAAGCAGTCAGAAAGGGCCATGAGAAAGCAAATTATAGATAAGAAAAGAAGAAAGTTATTTGGAAATACTGTTTTGCATTAAAATGGACAAGCCAAATAACATTCTGAATTAAATCACCTTACACAAATAGGGAAAGTGAAACACAACAGCCCTATAATTGAATACAGTCCTAACTAAGATGACTACTTCTGATAAGTATTAAGCACGAAAGATGGCAAGTTCATAAAGAAAAACCAAAAGAAAGCCCAGCCCTTATACAGCTACATGCAGAATCACTGTTTAACTAATCAAGCAGATGAATAAATCAAGTAAAGATTAAGTATATTAAAATTCTTAGCACTAGATCAAAAAAAGAACAGAAAAATTGTTTTCAAGATGACAGATATATTCCTTTGGAATAAGAAATATAAAGGAGCCTTTTTTGTAAAACTATGAAAACAGTTCTTAACTAGCAATACATAGTGTAGTTCTGCAGGTAGTTATTCTGCATTTAGATTAGATGTCTGCAGCAGTTAGGAGTTGCTATCTAAACAGGATAAATCATCTGGGTAGTGGGACAATTGGTTTGCTATTTCTTACCTAGTTGTGTATTTGCTTTACTGTTTTTTACAATTCTCACCTTCTTCAATACAAAAATAGGTAGACTGAGGCAGAGCTATTGTTTACTGGGTGCTTATTACAGGGTAGCTGTTAAACAATTAGGGTTTCAGAAAACATAACACAAGTAATCTAGATCAAGGCACAAGGTCACATAGCCAAATCTTGTTTACTGCAGTTTTCAGTGGTTACCTCTGGGCTTTCAAATTAGACTAGACAAAGAATGAGATTATTGCAAACCTATCACAGATACATATTACTTTAATTGAAGTGCCTGCCCACTTAAAGGCACTCTATGCGTTAGAATAGTTTCCAGACCTACACATTCTGAAAGATACCATTACTTCTCTATAGAAAAAATGAAAATTTATTATTTCAGTCTCAGATCTTGGTAACAGAGGTTCCAAGAAAATAGTTTTATATATAATACATTGGAATCTAGCAGAACTTGAACATAAAATAAAAAAATGTCAACACACTGAAACAAAGGATAATAGCATATGATTTTTAAATTATTTGTCTGCATTTCACAGGTTTAAGCAGAGCTATTATGGGCACAATAGTATTCACAACATTTTATACACAAATAATAATGTAATTATATCATGATTATAGAGTTCTGGACACTTAGAATGGAAAATGTCACAAATGCTATGACTACTTGACATAATATCAGTGTAAAAATGCCATATTTAATAGCTTCAGAATATTCAGTCATGGCCATGGAACAATTATGAAATCCCATGCTCTGGGTTTAGAATGGAGATACGTATATGTCAGTGTGTGTACGTATGCGTGCACACGCATACATACGCTTTTTGTGTATGAATGAGGAAATGGGATGTTCTTTGGGATGTCCTCATTCACCTTTTAATCAGAAGTAAAAAGTAACACATGAGTTATGTAGACTCTTATAGAAACTTAGTGTTTGAAGAAAACAGTAAGCATGCATAATAAAAAGGTGGTGTAATAGTAATGAAATTATCAAATAGAAAATATGTTTGCACATGATAGAATTTCAGTGTAATTATGGAAACAAAAGAAATTAGTAGAGAACTAAAACAGTCCTAAAGAGAAAGACATACTCTTGCACAATTTCAATATTCAATTTTTTTAAAGGGCATAAGGAAAATAAACAGAAAACTATTTAATCTAAGGATTTCCTACATATTCTTCATTTTAAATTCAAATCTTATATTTTACAAAAAGGAAAAGAACGGATACAAAAATATTCACTTGTACTTAGATTAGGAAACTGTTTAGATCTCAGATATAGCTTTCGTAAGTATTTGAACCTGGTTAAAACTGCAAAACATGAATTATAAATAATCTCAACTGTCTGGCTAAAATAAGTATGATCTTTAGCTCAATTTCAATCAATTCAGACTAAAGAATTAGGGTCTCAACCTGTAAGTAAATAATCAAATAAGAGAATGTGATGACCCAAAAGCATTTCTGTAAGTCAACAACATATTGTTAGGAAGTTTGGAGATTTTTCCCCAGTTTCTGGATGATCTAAGACTAAGTCCAAGTGGAGAAAACAGCCCATGGGAGAAGGCATAAATCAGTCCCAACCATAGTGCCAGGATAAAAAAATAATGACGATTAAATAACTTGAGGGTTTTCTTCTTTGGGAACACAGTAAAAATTTCTCGCTTATTTTAAGTCCAGTATTTTTATAAATTACATGTACAGTTGATTGAAAATTTTCCAAAATTTAAACCCAACCTAATTACAACCACCGAACCCCAAAGCAGAGGCTGAAATATTTCAGCTTGCCACTGGGAGATGAAACACTTTGTTTGAGGCTGGATTACACAGCACTGAGACAGCTAGGTTTCACAAGTGGAGTTAAAATTGACCGCAGACACAAAGACCAGCTCTTCAGAAGTCAGTGCAGCAGTTCAAAATCCAGAGTAAACTGGAGGAAGATTAAACTAAAGGCTTCAATTAAGCTCACAGTGAACCCCCCCACCTGGAAATGTCAAAAAGTGTTGTTTAGCTTAGAATGACAAAACAAAACAAAATATTAGGATCCCATGAAATTTTACTTCTGAGTAAAAAGTGTCAATATTTCTTTTCTCTGATGCAGCACAAATTTTGAAACCTTTTGAACCCTTACAGGATGTAAGTAATAATTTGCAGCCAATTCTGAGAAATTCAAATACTGCATACTGTTAAGCCAAGGATGCGTGTGCAATGGTGTGAGGGGAGAGCAAGGTAAAGCTCTGAGATGCATGTCTTGAGCCTTGCCTTAGGGTAGAGACCAGAATACTAAAAAGCTCTTTCAACTTAAGGCCAGATTTTATTAAAATATGAACCAAAATAATTAACCTTTTAAAGAGAGAAAACTGAAAGTCACTAAATAAGACAGGAGAAGAAATTAAATTGTATATAAGTAAATCTCCATCTACCAGATGCTTATAGGCAAGTTCTTACTTTCTGCTTGGTTACGGTGATCACAGTAGCTTTTGATTTGCAGCCAGCTCCCTCTGATCCCTAAAAAGTTTCTGTCTGCCACTGTGGGGGTTGAGTTATGCGTGAATTACGTTCCTGCTTCTTTTGATACTGTCTCCATGAGTTACAGCTCCTGCCTTCTTGCCATGACTCTCACTCACAGACACTTTTTCCTTCCCTGGGGCTGGTAACCATCTCCCAGCCCTCTGGAGGCACCAACCTGAGCCCCTCACTCTTCTGAAAGGTACAGCACATTACAGACAATCTGAGAACAAACTATCCAGCACATGTGCCACAATCTGTTTTTATTTAGTTTTAGAATCTGGTATTTGGATCACAGAGCTATACCGTTTGGCAAGATGACAGCTTTCTGATGAAGTGAGTAGAAAAGTATCATTTATTTGACTATACAAGAGGAATGTTGATTCCTCTTTGCGAAACCATTGCCAGTATTAATTAGCTTTTTCTCTGTATGAGGCTTTTTTTTCTCTAAGAAACTCTTCTGATAAAGAATTTCAGAAGTTTAAAGACTCTATTTAAACTGTGTTCAAAGTATTTAATGTCTTTTATGTCAGCATGATAAATTTTGACTTTTTAGTTGATATTATTTTTATAGCAGCAAATTAAGGAAAAAGTTTAAGAGCTCTCAGTTCCAAAGGAGAAACTATTTCAATTGTATTCAAAATAGCACAAAGAAAATTGCCTGAACTGAGAAAAATAATTTAGATGTATACCGATGTTTATACTGGCAGCTTGAAGGTGATGAGAGCAATGATGGTTGCCAATATTCTGCTCATGGAAGGAGGCACTGAACGAAAGTGTCAAAGACAGAGAGATATTCCTGAAATACTCACCACATGCTACATCCAGGAAGACATATTGAATCAATGTGTCCAGTTCAGACCACTTAGCTACAAATAGTTTATTACAATAAAAGCTGCAATTACACATATTAAAAATGTTTTCTTCATTACTTCAGCAATTATTTGTAACTCTTGTTCAGTACACAGACTAGAGTCAATATCATTGTGTACAGACATCCTTAGTGAGATGTTGTATATGCACTATGTTTTAATTTACAAAAAAAACCAACATTGACTAAGTAAATTTAAACATCTGAGTAGAAAATGTAGTCCCAAATTGGGAACAGATTTGTGCAGTCACCAAAATTACTTGCAAAATCAAGTGTTCATTCACAGAGATTTCCATTATAAAGGAAAATGATGATGTTTCTATATAGAAACAAGTTCACTTAAATTTGCCGTCTGATGATGATATTTGCATATCTAAAAGCAGGAATGTGATAGATGCAGAACAGAGTCTTCATTAACATCTTGCTCAATGAATGGACAACCCTTTTTGTGTTTTCTGATAATATCTTTGGAATATCTCAGAGGATGCAGCATTAGTTAGATAAGGTACCAGAGCTACTTTTAAATAGATTATGTAAAAGACATTAGAGTATTAAAATGACCATGAATTGTAACAATTTGGTTATTTCACTGTTTTGTGGAATCATTCAAAAAGAAAATGTTGTGTAGCAAGTCCAAGTAATTGAAAGGTATATAAAATGGACATATGGTTCTAAAACCTCAAGATAAATATAGATAAGAGATCCAGGAAGAAAATATTGAAAAAATAATTGAAAAAGAGCTATCTGTACAGCCATCTGGTTAAATTCATTAGTCATGTTTAGGCTATATCCAGTATTGGCTTGAGCTAACAGCTAACCTATGCTTTAGGGAGCAAACAAGGAGAGCACATTGTAATTGAGTAAAATGGCACACGGAGATAGATTAGAGAAGATTTCACTTTTGTTGCACTTAATCCTGTCAGGAGATCCATGATGGCAATAGCATTTAATAAACAAGTAGCAGTCTTAACTTACTAAAAGTCATGTTCTTTACTGGATTTTCTTCTAGTGGCCTTCCATCATGAAAAACTGTTTTTCTTCAGGAAGTTTTCTGAATAAAAGAAATATTTATTCAGAGTGGTACTCTGTTAGAACGAAAAAAACAATGAAAGTTTATTTAAATTGTCTTTCTATGCACACAGAGAAAATCTACACATTCAAGTGGAAAGGATTTCATTAAAAAAAAAGAGGTAAATGAATACATAGACTTAATAATAATCTGTATAATCAATTAAAACATCAAAATCCTTAAATTGCTAGAGAAATTTTATTCTCTCCTTGATTCTCTGTTTTAATATATTTAAAGCCAGGAGTTCTCCTATAGGCTTTCTGGCATCAGTATATCACTCAGGCTTTATGGGAGATGCTGATGTTTCTGTGGGTGGTGTCAAAACCCAAAAACATCTATATTCCTGGCTGCTTTTGAGCCTGGACTTGCCATCTACATCTGACATCTGCCTAGGCTTTTAAGGCACATCTACTTAATGCAGTGTATTACCATGAAAAGGTCACTAGGCACCTCTGAATACCAGTGTAGAGCAGAGGTGCTCCTTCAGGTCCTGTGATCAGCCATATTGGAGCTTTTACAGAAGGACTGATTCATGAGGATGGAGGGGCCACCATGCTTGTGCGCGTAGACTAAGATCAGGTATCCGTGTAGCACCGCACTGGGGAATGTAGATGTATTGTTTGCTTTCTACAGTCAATGGGGAGACATAGATTCTTCTGAAGGCAATTAATGTTATCTGTCTTCATGCTTATCTCAAGATGGGTTGAATCACCCTCTCAAAGACTATACTTCTGTCTGGAACCTCCAGATCCTTTGCAAAGCTGAGGAAAGCTTATCCCATTTGAAATGAAGGGAAATGATGTGCAGAAAATCATTAATTTCTCATTCTGTGTTGGAATAGAGCTCTTTGTAATAAGGTGTTCCGGCAATTCAAAATGGGAAAAAATGGTGATTGCACAGAAACACAGCAGAGACCTATAGAGATGAGCATTTTGACCGGCTGAATAAGTAATACAGATAATTGCTACACCTTCTGAAAATAACGTAGGATTCTACAGGGAAACTGAAGGAAAAGTGTGATCTAAATGTTTAATTTGCTGCTTAACAATATGATTTTTATTTAAACAGACAACCCATTCTCTTAGTCTCGAAGATGGCTCAAACTGAGGGCTTATAATCACTAATGAAACTATGTTTAAATCTTAAAGTTCTTTAATGCCAAATCAATACTAAAGTATAAAGAGTCATTGTTTTATAGGGTGTTTGATGTATGCCAGTGTGCTGATAAATTAAGAAAAAGAGAGGCCCATGTAAAAATTTTGGGGTCCCAAAGAAAATCTCACCTAAATGTCAGTAGTATTTTTCTGCCAAACAAGATTGCTGTAACTGAAAACATCAGTAGCACTGAGATCTCCCATTTGGATATCTTGTTCTAAAAGATCAACGTAACACCATGTGGCCTCTGCTTCTAATGGCTGCACAAATGACATGCAGAGGAGAAGCTTATCCTCTGAGTGCAGTAAGTTTCCACAATGCCTACATTTTTTCTATTAAGAAATAAAGGCATTGAATTTTCAAAAGCATGTATTCTATTTTAATACAATGTCCATGTCTGATAAATATATTTTTATTCAAAAAATTCTAATCTCTTGAATTTGTACTTGAGAATTGATTATGGAGATAATGATCACCGTAATTACAAGTCCTCTAAAGCCTCATGGCTGTAGGGCTCAGTGAGGGTGTGTATGCTAGAAAGGAGATCATATCTTTTTGCTGTTTAGCAGTCTTTCAAAATGCCAGGAGAGTATTCTATAAGGGAAGGTAAACTAATTGACATTATTTATTTAGATTTTCAAACTGCCTTTGACAAAATCCCTGACATTTAATGGATAAAGAAATTCAGCATGATGCAGGTGACAATTTGTTGCTATGGACTAGAAACTGGCTAAGATCCAAAGAAAAGGTGACTACTGAGGGACAGCAAACATATTCATAAGGTTTGTGAAGTTATATATGTGTAGCAGTGTTCTGGGGAGGGTGATAAATAGCAAGACAGAAAAATTGTATAGGTCAAGCAAACCCAAGCAAAGCCGGAAGGATTAACAAGGGGAAATAGGCAATGTAGTTAGGTGGCAATATGAAAGTCAATGCTACGGTAAGTCTGGATGCAGTCCTAAATTTCTAATCACAGCTCTCTAAGGATCACTGCTCAAAAGAGATGAAAATCAGAAAGCAAATGTTAGTCTACAAAAGGCTGGTGGAATAAAAAGTAAAAGATCATAGGCCCATTTATAAATCAAGATACATCTGCTCTGCTAGGAATTCTGTCCTCGGTTAGCCTGTCTCAAAACATAGTCTTTCTAAGGGTGCAGATGGGAGTTACAAGAAAGATTAGGAAGAGACTGAGAAGTCTGTCCTAAGGAAGATGAGAAGTGAAACTCCATGCTTTACAGAGACCTCCTAACCTACCTTGACTTATCAAAGTGAAGACTAGCATCTAAGAAGATAAAAGGAATTTAATCTTACAAACCAATATGCTTCTGTTCTTCATGCTTCTGACAGAGACTTTGGGGGAGGAGGACTATGTTTTTTAAATAAGGAAAACAATGTGAGGATCCATGAATATTAAATCCAGGCTCGTAAGGAAATCAGAATTGTTTCATATATAAGGTGACATTTTTCCATCTGAAGTACACTTAATTGTTGTCCCTATAGTAGTAAGCACCATGCAGGAGCAATGTCAAGAGTAAAATGTGATGAGTCCCCATTAGGACTTGTTCATGAAGTAGCCACTTATTTGGGAAGTTCCTTGAAGGTGAAGAGAGTGAAGAAACCAAACTTGAACAATGCAGAAGTATCATGGCAGGGACCCAGTTGCACTCCACCACTTCTGCAAAGAGCTGATCTTTTTTATTTTTGTTAGATCCTGTGTCCCCAATATTCCTAATATTGACACACACACTATATCCTGCCCCTAGTTCATGTCTCTTCTAGCATCCCATACAGAGTGTGACCAGATGACAAACTCTTGAAGAAATGTACAGGACCACTTTCCTTTTTAATATTTCTCCATAAAACTTGCTGATATCTTCCAACCCACTCCAGTTTAGTTTATCCTCACACTTGCCCATTAAAAACAACCCTCATTGTTTGTTTCACTCAACTCCTTCTTGCTTGTTCCCTCCACAGCTAGCACAAAGGTCAGGATGAGGTGAGGTGAGCTCTTTTTTTATATAGATGGTCCTATTCCTTGCATGAAGGGAAATGAATCAAATGCAAGAGATCTGGCAGAAGGTGGGTGGGGTTAGGGTCCCTACCCTGGTTGTCATGGGCTGGAAAGCCACACCAAAGATTGAAAATGTCTTTGGTTGCTATGGTATGGTATCTTGACACTAGAATTTAGGAGGGACAAATCCAGGCTTTATTCCTTATTTTCTGATCCAAGCATGATATAATCCTTCAGTGGAAAATGAAGCTTCCCCTAAAAACAAACTCCACTATATTTGTGAAGATATTTTGGATCATTCTAAACTAAAGCTGCTTAGACAAATCTTGCTCATTTTGCACTCATTTTATAGTGCAAAGAAAGTTAATGAAACATTCCTTTTCCCATACAAAATTTTCCAGCCTCCCCTCTCCTCATTTACACTGTTTCTTCTTTAGTTTTCAAATAGTTAAAACAAACTCTCCTTTTCCAGAAGAGCAGTTATCCCCATCCTGAGTCCTCAGATTCAGATTACAAAATTAACTGGGAAGAGGATGGCATAAATGACATGGAAAATATAGTAAGTACATTAATGCTAGGACTGGCTAGAAAACTGGTGACATGTTTATGCTACATCCCTTCTGTGCTTCATTTCCCACTGCTTCGTTCTGCTGCTAACCTTTGTCCTGTGCTGCTCAGAAAATGCCCATATTATCTGAGTAAGGCTCTAAGCCTTAATAATTTAGCTTATTGGTATGAGCTGGCACAAAATGTGGCAGAACTGATGGCAGAAGTAAGACCAAAATAGATTTGATGGAATTAATGGAGCAGTTGTGGGCAGAAGTCGGCTTAACACATTAAAGATTTTTTTCCTAGCATGACAGTGAAATGCAGGACTGTACTACAGGGGATGGAGTTAACAGGGACTGATAAATCAGTGTAATGCAATAGCTAAAACCACAGCTACATGGGGAAGGGCCTGGAGAGAGTCAGGGCTGTATAACACTTGGGCAGTGCTGCTGGAGGTGCTTTTGCTTAGGGAGGGTGATGAAACAGCAGAGCCAAGTGTGCCCATAAGGAGCCATTTAATGCAAGCCACTAAAAATGTGGGGTTTTATTCCCACTGGAGCACAGGGCATAACAGGACTGAACTATCCATCCCCTGTCTCTTGGATTCACTGCCCCATTGGTGTGGTGCACGTGGCATTTGCCTTTCTGTGGGACACAGGCACAAAGGGTCTGAGGACAAGGGTGAGCTGTGGCCTTCTGAAGCTCCCAGACAGAATCAGTGATCTCAGGCATTGTATGGGCCCATAGAAACATGGGAAAGGCCTCCGGATCTGTCAGATTTTGTTCATGATAAAGGCAGGAGCAAAACATTACTCCAGTCACTTTGGGATAATTTTTTTTTTTTAAAAAGGAGAGGGTTGACTTAATTTTTGAGGGGAGTGCCAGGTTGTCTTGTGGGAACTCCTAAACACAAGGCTTTACTGTCTGAGTAAAGCTTGATGTCCGTATTCTAACTTCATTCAAATAAAACCAGAACTCTTCAGTTCTTATGTAGTTTTGTAAGTGAGCCTGTCCCGCATGCAGATTACCCTGCAGAGAGATTTCCCTCTTTCCTTCTTCCCCTGGGTAGCAAAAGCAAGAAATAATATTTCTAGCTTTAAGGAGTTGCTGCACGTCAGTAGTTTCAGCTGTGGATTCCTGAGCTACAGCTTCAGGATGGCCAGTACTCAGCACCCAATTTCTGGGTGACTCAGTGCAGCTTTGAGGCTCAGGGCTTTTTTTTCAGGGAACAGTGAAACCCTGCTGCATGTGAGCAGTGAGCTAAGAGAAGAAAGGTGGGCTTTGAAGGAGGGAGTTCTGTAGATCTACCCCTTCATAAATCATGCTTTCAGCATCTTTTATTCATCATAACTGCCAAAGTTAAAAGGAAAGAGAATCATATAATAACCTGGCCTTCAGACTAAGAATCTTGAACAAATTCACCTTGGTAAAATGCTCCATCCCTGCTGTGACAAAACACATCAGCAGGCTGGCTGGAAGATCTGGCCACTCTGGCTCAACAGGCATTTTGAAACCCAGGACATCAAGTGCCCTCTGGTTTTATGTTCTTGGGTACCCTTGTCTTACCTTCCTCACTAAGCAGCAGTTATGCAAGTCTGACTAAACACCATGGGAACTATTTTCCTGAGGTTTCCCCCAGTGTTTGGAACAGTTTGTTGTACAACACGCTATCTTTAATTGCTGGCAAGCAAAATTACTTTGAGCAACAACAAAAAAAAACCCTAAATTAAATTTGAGAGGGTAATTAAAAGAGTCAGAATACTCAAGAGAAAACCTTCCTTTTTATTTTTAGTGGAGACAGAAAGTAGAGAGGAGATTCTCCTATCTATTTTAATTATGAAATAATGTTAGAAATGAGACCTTAAAGGATGCTGCTAAAACAAACAACCAAGCAAACAAACAAAACCACAAACTAAACACATTTAGAAAGTAGAGACTTTGTTAGCAAACTTCCACTACAGAAATGCTGGACTGATGGAGTGATGATAGCTGGAGGGAGCAATGTTTTAATTGTTTCATTTTTATAATGAAGGTAGATCCTTCATATTTAGCTATTCATACTGAGAAAATATTGTCCATTAAAAGCTGCAGTTGCATATAGATTAAAAACATGGCACAAACATGAGAGGTGTGTGAGAGATGAAGATTTGTTGCGTGAGTAAAGAATGAGTGTGAAGAGGTTCTGTTTCCCACGGAGAATGCAGGTTACCACCTACACAGGAGAAAGAGAAGTAGGACCGGGGTGAGAGAAAAAAGCTGGTAGCAGAGATTTTCTCATTTTATTCCTTTCCCTTTCCACAAAAGTCTGTATTTACGTTCCACATCTGATGTTAAAAGTCTGCCTAGCAGATATAGCAAACTAGTGAAGGCATAAACATCTTCCAGTGAAATCAAGAGAGACACAAGCATTTATTGAACAAGAGGACAGATCAGAAAACTCCACAGTCTCCACACACCCCACACCACCTCAACAAAATCAGAAGAATTATAAGACTTAGGACAGAACACCTTTCTTTTGCTGGCTGAGACTTTTGGTAATTTGGGTAAATTGCACTAGTGGGTGTGCTCCCCAGTTTGACTCTCCCTCTGTTCCTTATGAAGAGAGTCCATGGAGTTACAAGAGAATTTACCCAAAAAAGTCCAAGGACAAGGTCCTTTATAATTCATTGTACTATGCTTCAGCACAGGTCACAGCTATGGAGTCACGGGACAATTCCATGTATGCAAAACCCAGGAAGATTAATTTTACTACATAAAAAACTCAAAGGCCAGTGTGATTCATCATCAATCACTATCAGCTCCTGCTTATACCAGAGCTTTACAGGAACTTAGCAACAAATGATGTGATGTAGTATGAGTTCCTGGTCCGTGACAGTGAAAGAAAAGATTTTGGGAAAGTTTAAAGACTTCAAAGGAAGAGACTGAACCTCTGAGAAACCACTTGTAAAGTGACTTATGTAGCTGTCCCCATTTTGTCTGGAGAAGTGTTTTTGGCAGAAAGTTAGGACACGTTCAGAGAAAAAAAGTAGTCTTAAGAATACAGCAATGACAACTGTATTTGCCAACCAACAAGTTTAAGCATATTTTGATGCCAAAATTGTTAAATGTTGCCTAAAGCAAGACACTCTGAGGATCAAAAATGCCCATGGCAAACAATGTTCATTATGAGTACTCAATGTCTGTGCAAATTAGGATACTTTTTTCAGTAACTGAATACCTAAATATAGATTTTAGTACACATGCTTAGAAAAGCTCACCAGTCTACGTTTATGTAGAACCTAATTCTGACACTCTTAGTGATGAGAAGTAGTAGCTGTATACAAGTGATCTTATTAAAAAAATTTTGCTTTCAGTATAAGTTGCACTCTTAGGAGCAGGTCCAAAGATATTACAAAAGAAATATCAACAAATATGTGTTAAGGCAGAAGAGCACACAGAGGAGCATCCAAGTTTGTTGTGTGTTTGTAAACTGACATGCAAGGCAAATTAAAATAAATCTAATCCAAGCCCAAGGGCAAAACTCGCTTTCTTATTGATACAACACAAACCATGACTAAGAAGCTTCTACTCTGGTCTTGCATTTCTAGAACATATATTTCTGAAAGCTTGGTATAATTTAATTGCTCAAAAGACACTGAAAAACAGAACTTGCCAAAAAACAGTTTGCTGGGGTGTTTTTGGTTGGGTGGTTGCTTTTGTGTGTGCATGTGTTTTGTTTGTTTGTTTCTTTTCTTTCTTTCTTTTTTTTTTTTTTTTCCCAATGTATTACTGATGAAATAATCCTGCAACAATCACCCTGCTATCTTGTAATCCTATATGTGTTACCAGGCAACCATTATCTGCCACAGCACCTAGCTTGCCCCCCTCTAAAAATAATCTTAACCTCCCAAACCCTTCCCCTCCATGCACTAATAAAAGTGGCATCTTTATTACTGCTAAATGCTTACTCAGATATTTTCATTAAAAATTTCAGAGTGACAGAATGCTGGTTATCCTTTCCTGAACATGCTGCTTTTCAGTTCACAACATGACTAGTTAGCAGGCTGAATATACTTACATTTTCATTCAACTATATACTGCAGATGAGGCTATAGTTGGAAACTCAAGTCAATTATTTAGAAGCTAGTAGCAATGTCAACAAATGTAGTATAAGTCAAAAATTTATCTTCAATGCTATGCAACTCTGAAACAGTAAATTAAAGTCATAGAATCATAGAATGGTTTGATTGGATGGGACCTTTAAAGGTTATCTAGTCCAACACACTGTCCCATGAGCAGGGACATCTTTCACTAGATGAGGCTGCTCAAAGCGCCGTCTGCCTGACCTTGAACACTTCCAAGTAGTGAAACATCCACAGCTTCTCTGGGCAACCTGTTTCAATATCTCACTACCCGCATGGTAAAAAAATTTCTTACATCTAATTTAAATCTGCTCTCTTTTATTTTAAAATGTTACCCCTTGTCCTATCACTACTAGCCCTGGTAAACGTCTCTCTCCATCTTTCTTATAAGCCCTCTTTAAGAACTGAAAGACTGCAATAAGGAGCCTTCCTTTCTTCAGACTGAACAACCTTGAGTCTCTCAGCCTTTCTTCACAGGAGAGGTCTTCCAACCTTCTGATCATTATTGTAGCTGAAATGTGTATGTAGATTTTCTGAAGTATCAGCAAAACATGCATATTTAGTATTTAGATAGCAAAAAACTGCAGTAATATTTTACAAAGGCAAATATCTCCGTGAAGTCTTGAATTTGGTGGATTAAGACCAAGAATAGGCAGAAGAAACAGCAAAAATGTAACTCAGGATTCTAGAATAAATAGTGACTAAATGGTAGTCAACATCTTCTTTCCGGTGTAAGGAGTTCTGCATTAAAGGAGAACTTTCCAACGAAATCGAAGCCCTATGGTTAATCACACACCACCCTAAGTTTCCACAGATAAACTCTAAAATGTAATGAAGAGGACACAAAACCCATTCCAACTGGGCTTGACTGTGAGGAAGCTTTAGTCAGAGTGGAAGATGAAGTGTAAGACTTCTGTGCAGTGTCCATCAAAACCTGACCATGTGAAACCACTGTGCAATTAGCAGTTACCACCGCAGTCTTTCTCATGGATTCCTGGCTAGCAATAAATCCAGCACAAGCAGAGAAACTGCCACCTATGCTGGGCAAAAGATTTCATAAGAGGAGAATGGCACTGCTATATATCGTGTCTTTTGCACCCTGAGTTGAGGTTTTTCAATGAGGTTTTTCTCTGGTTTCTGTACCACTAGGAACTCTTTACCAGCTTAATTACCAATGAGCGATTTTTAAATTAAGTAGGAATATGGCTCTTCACACACTTCTGCAAGCCGGAACAGCATGTCCTATCACACTACAGGATGGTCTCAATGCTTGATCAGTCACTCCTCTTGATTCTACCCCTGACTGATGTGTGAAAGCGTCAGTAGAATTTTACAAAGTCAGAGATGTTCAAAGCAACAAACATCTGCAGCAGCAGCATCTAGGGCATGAAAATGCACTCCAGAGCAAGGAATAGTAGTGCAATAAGCAGAGTACTTATGCAAGTTTAACAAAAATCAAGAGAGCTAGCAGTGATACTTCAGAGGCAGGTAAACATGTCAGTGGAGTAGCAAGAGGGAGTTTACCGTACGTTTAAACTCCAAGGTAGATTAACCAACAAAGAATAAAATTACACACACACAAAAAAAAGAGGAATCATTAAGTACTCAAACCTGCCATTTTTTAACTGGTCACCATAATTCTGTTCAGCATAATTCTGTTTTGTTTGGGGGGTTGTTTTGTTTTGGGGTTTGGTTGGTTGGTTGGTTTGGTTTGGTGGTGTTGTTTTTGTTTTTCCTCAGTGGCATGTCTGTTAAGTGGAAGGGCTCCTCATAATGGGCATAGACAAGCAAAACAGGCTGTTGACAGGCTGGATTCAGCTTGGGGGGTAAAGGGTGCTCAGAGAAGCAGAGATCTGCTGTGACTCTGGGGTACTCTTAAAGATTACAGCCAGCTAGAAGGGAAAAAAATAGTTTTGACTGTAACAACCTGGCATCTGAAAAAATATTGCATCCACTGTGTAGCCAAGGAAGTAGAATCACAGAATCACAGAATGTTTGGGATTGGAAGGGACCTCGAAAGATAATCTAGTCCAATCCCCCTGCCGGAGCAGGAACATATAGATGAGGTTACACAGGAAGGGGTCCAGGCGGCTTTTTAATGTCTCCAGAGTAGGAGACTCCACAACCTCCCTGGGCAGCCTGTTCCAGTGTTCAATAATATGAATAAATGAACAATGAGAAAAGATGTGCTTCTGCAGAATAAAAAATGAATGTATAAACATATTTTAAATGAGTAATTCTTCAACATAAGGAACTATATTTTCTAAGATGTGATTTGTAGTCACTGAACTTAGTGACAGCTCCTGATTCTGTCTAAATTACTAAATGACCCCATGAAGGACTTTCCTGCTCTAATTTTCTGTGAAACTTTGATAATATTAGTGGTGACTAGCAAGGCTAGTTTGAAGCATTTTGAAATAGGTTAGACTTTCTATCAGCTTAAAATGTCTTCAGTCAAGGCCTTTTGTCCTGAATTTTGAGATAAGTTGTCATTTAAAATACAGAATCATGAAGAGAACGGCAGGGAGACATGTTCCTGATGGGTTTTATTCATGATAATACCTTCCTAAAAATTTGAATTAATGTATGCCGATTGTTATTAATGCAATCTCTTATAAAACAGAATTATTTAATTGGCTAACAAGAATACATTTATAAGATCTAATTGAGACAATAGTAGAACTCTTCACAGTGACATTTTAATCTATGATAAACCCCAGAAACTTAATTTTAAGTGTATTTGTGGATGAACTGGAGTCATAGAATTATATGATATGCCAGAGGTGTAGAATCCAACATGCAATTAACCATTAAATTTGTCCATGGTAACACACAGAAAGAGAAGGCATTTACAATACTTTCGCAGATTATGTCAGACCACACTGACAGTTATGATGCCACAATTTAAGTAGTACAGCTGAGAGCTGGGCAATGTGTCAGTGTTGTGTCAGGTTGAACTAAACTTTCTTAGCCTGTTACATGTGTGTTTTACAGTAAACCTAGGAAGCATAAGTTTATGTTAGTCCCACATAGCTTAATAGCAAACCATGTTCCAGCTATGCTGAAGATCAAACAGTGCCCTGCTTAGTAAAGGTATGACCCAGCCAGTTCTGGAAGCCAGTACAAAATATATAGTTTCTTGTACTCTTGTGTACAACACTCTGGATTTCCCTCTGAGAAAAGAGTAGAAATGATTTCTATGATCGACAAAGTCTTGTTCTAATGTCTACCCAATTATCGAACTGAAGATCATCAGCATAGTTGCAAGAGCATACAACCACCGGCGTAGAAAACCCATCATTTAATTGTAGCAGTTTATCTAATTTGTATATTTATATTATTATTTAGACAAAATCAAATACTGTATTGTATATATATGACATGGCAAGATTCTAAGGTTTGGCTTACAGAAATGCAATACTACTTTGTCTCTGTCCAAGGTATTAAAAAATAAATATATTTGAGAATCTGCATTTTTTAAAAAAAAATCTCTTCTCTCCCTGACATTACAGATCCATGACTGGGACGTTACTTTCAGATATTGAAGGGAAGGAGCAATGCGGTTTTGTCAGGCTTTGCATTACTTTTTCTTCTGTGACATCTTTTTTTTTCTTTTTTTTTCTTGTTGGCTCCTCAAGACTTTTTCTGATGCCTGAGCTGTTCAGAGGGCTTTCCAGATAGGTGGCAACTTGGATTCTTTCTTTCCTTCCCATGTATTACCAACAGTGCTGGTCAAGTTCCAGTTTTGGATACATTTCAGCCATCCTCTCTTATTATGCCTCAGTAGCTGCATCTTACACAATCAACTCTTCTATTAATGGTAAACAACAAAGAGAAGAATTCACTTCTCTCTTGTTTGAATTAACTCTGAATATTGCTCAAGGAACTGCTATATATATATAGATGCTATAGCAACTCAATTTCCCTCCTTCTGTCCTTCCTTAATGCTGAAACACAAGACAGATTTTTGTCTCTACAAAACTATTCCAAAAGCATTAGATGCAGTCTCAAGACTTCTGCTTATAACACTCTGATAAATAGGTGTTAATAGTTTCCAGTCAACTTTCAGTGCTTACAGCAAATACTGTAAATTGTAATAAGCATATAAATGGAATCCTGTAAATCACTGTGAATGCTACCAAAAACTGCGGATAAATTGTAAATAAAAGCTATTATACAGCAAGCCTACTGATTTTCCTCACACCCAATCTCGACTTTGTTGTTACGATGCATGTTCAAATGCGAAAGTTTCAGCATTTATGCTTTTATATCTAGTACATGTACATAAACACATTCTTCTCTTGTCTTCTTCCAAATAAAATGTCTCAGTATTTATAACCCTATCTAATGCATAATGTGTGTTCATTTTGCATCTTTTTGTCACTGTAAATCCAGTCTTTTTTATGAAGATTTTGCTTTCTGGTGAAATACACAACTGGAGCTTGTTAAAACAAAGGCATGGTTTAACTATGCCCAGCTACTCTTCAAACACAGGGCAGATGCTGAGGAGAGACCATGCCAGCTCAGAAGCAAAAGTTACACAAGTGTCAGTGTGTGGCTCTTGCTAATGAGTCTACATAGATGTGGAGACTGAGCTGCAACTTCTACTAAATGTTCTTCTTTGTGTTCAGCCATAGTTTGGTGGGGCCATACTCTAAGAAGCTTGTTTGTCCTTAGCTAGAAAACAAAATTGCTCAATTAGGCAGAAGCCTCTGTAAGGGGGAAAAGAATAAACCTCCTCAGATCTATCACAAGTTTTGTACTTTCAGCATGTAATCCATCAACTAGCCCCAACAGACTCATAGTATGCTATTTGTTAGATGCCCTGTATTCCTCTGAATGGTGAAATACTAAGAGAGGATGCAAAAATGTGGACTTCTGAAATGCTACACAGCCACTGGGTCACATTTTGCCCTGGAGCAATCCCACTAGTTTTGTTAGCAGGGAATTTGGTTCTCCAAATAATTTTCCCAGAGTGTCTCTAGAAGAGACAACACTAAACATACATGTCTGCTTTCTGGAAATGAGGGAATCTCTGGCACTGACATATAAAGCGACATCCATGAACAGAAAGCCACATCCTCCTCACTTCCAGGCCCACACTCCTTCTGTGAGGACACACAGATTGGTAAAGTTTAATGATAATTGCCCAAAAATAGACGTATGACAAACTACTTAAGCTGTAAAAACCACAGCATGCCATAAGCAGCAGCAGAAGGAAGGAAACAAATATTAAAGAAAGCAAGAGCAAGGAACTGGGCATGTGGAGTGGCCACGTTCAGTGTTTCTTAAAGATCAGGCTGTAAATTGAGAAAAAAGAAAGGATCCAATTAATCAAAGAACAAAAAGTCTAGCAGTGAATTAAAGAGATGATAAAGAAGTAATAATTGGCAGTGGTGTTAATCATGTGCAGCTATGTGAGACTGTATGACCCAGAGTGAGTGAAAACAATTAGTGAAGTAGAACCAACTGAGAAGTCCTGCAGGATTTGTGGGAGGAACCTGGGGCTGCTAAAACATAGAAAATAATAGCTTTTTCTGTGTTTTTTGTTTGTTTGTTTGGTTTGTTTTGGTTTGGTTTTTTTATTTTTTTTTAATATCTTTTATTGCACAGGCTCTGTTTACAGATGCAAACAGTGTGATTGCCTATATCAAATCAATTAGAAGTGTTTTGCTGAGCTTTTCCTCTCTAACCTCAGGCTATTTAACCTTGTGCTTAAAAATTATTACCTGCTGCTACATCCTGACTTCCTTGTCCTGGTAAGGTCCAAGTAAGGTCAACTCATCCTGTTTGGCTTCGGTGTTGCAGAGTTAAAAAAATCAAAAGTGGGATAAATATCACAATGGGATAAAAATGGTCATTTCTAAGAGGGGTAAAATTTTGGGAGACCAAAGATCTGTCACTGGCTGTGGCTTACATTCTGAATATAATCAGATATGCAGATGGGACATATGTGTTTTCCACTATGTTCAGAGAAGCCATCGATCATTTGCAGAACAATAATGTTGTTTAAAGCAGGGACCACTCCACAAAGTGGCATATCAAAAGCCCTTAGAAATGCAGACAAAAAAGTTTAGGGCAAACACACACCTATGAAATTGCTTTTCACTTTCAAACTTGGGTAAGTAAATATAGGCTTTCTAAACAGGTCCAGATTGCCTAAGAAACATTTAATTTAAAACCAGTGTTTCTAATTTCAAAACATTTCATTAACTGAACGTTGTCTCCATTTAGTTTGTATTTTCCTCATTCTACTGGCCTTATGAAACTATTTATGGCTTTCATTAGTCTGAAATTGAATTAAGCCCTAACATCAAATCATGCTTTGGAGTACACAGATGGATCATGCAGGGGCTCCTCATTTTGGGATGAAAACTTTTCCATGAACGGGAGTAAAATCTAAATGTTCACTGTCAACATTATTTGCTGCTTATCTGCACAACTTGTTGAGGAATCTGTAATGACTTTCCTGAAGATACCCTGGTGTTCTGACTTTCTTCCTGTATGGGCTAGTTTCTAACTGTTCATGCACCAGCCTTGGACCTTGTAAGAATAAAAAAAAACCCAACCAACCAAACCAAAGAGACCTTTTTCTTGACTATTTTTACAATGAAGTCTGACCTTTCAGCAGATGTGGAGAAATTACTCTGTACAATACACCAGCTATAGGCACTAATAAGGAACAAGACACACAGTTTTGTTTTGTTTTGTTTTGTTTTAAAGGCACAAACCAGGAAAACAGCACTGAGAAAACTCCACGCAGCTTTTTAGGATTATCTCTAAACATATTAAGTGGTCCAGGCTTGTTTCAAGCCAGTTCAGCAAATTCCAGCAGAGCAAAAATCAGAGAGTGCTTCTCAAAGCCTGAAGAACAGTCTCAGCACAATGAATGTTGCTGAATATGGATGAGATGACTCTGCCTGGTGCATTTCTCTGAGGTCCCAGAGAGGCCACGGCATGAGGCTTCTGATTCCAGGTGCTGATGGCTTCATCAAGGAGCAGGGCTGGAGGAGCACCCTGTGGAGCAGTTTGGGAAGCTGTTCAACACCATCATTCTGAGAAATGGTGAAAACGTGTGCTTTCCTGATTGTGCTAAAGGGCATTGTATCCCACAGCATTCTCCTGGAGAGGTTGGCAGCTCATGGCCTGGATGGTTGTACTCTTTGATGGATAAAGAACTGGCTGGAGGGCTGGGCCAAAGAGTTGTGGTGAATGTAGGAGCGCGATGAAGCTGGTGAGCGACCTGGAGCACAAGTCTGATGAGGAGTGGTTGAGGGAGCTGGGGCTGTTTAGCCTGGAGAAAAGGAGGCTGAGGGGAGACCTTATTGCTGTCTACAACTACCTGAAAGGAGGTTGTAGCATGGGGGGTGTTGGTCACTTGTCGCAAGTAGCAAGTGATAGGAAAAAAGGAAATGGCCTCAAGTTGCACCAGGTTTAGATTGAGTACTAAGGAAAAATTCTTCATGGAAAGGGTTGTCAGGCATTGGAACAGGCTGTCCAGGGAAGTGGTGGAGTCCCATCCGTGGAGGTGTTTAAAAGGCATTTAGATGAGGTTCTTAGGGACATGGTTTAGTGCTAGAGTTAGGTTATGGTTGGACTCAATGATCCTGAGGGTCTCTTCCAACTGAAATGATTCTACGATTCTATATGTGAGATCAGCTTTCTCTGTAGTGTGTTGCAGAATTATTCCTATGCTCTGGCCTGCAGTTTCTTACTGCTCTACCTGATGGGGATTGGTGGAAGTGCTGACAGCCTGTAAGAAAAAGTAGAAGAAAAAAAAATGCAGAAATGCACCGATCTGATACTCTTTCATTTTTTTTTTTAAAGTGGGTAGACCCTCAGGTCCTCTGAAGGCTTCCTATGGTTGTGGCAAAGCTGCCTTAATCCTTTCCTTCATCTTCTTTCAACGTTTTCACCCAGAGGCAATTCTTTTGGTGGACTTTCTGAGAAAGACAGGCAGATAGTGGCTACCCAGGAAATGTTTCTCAGACCACGTAAGTCTGCAGCAAGATGCTCCTATCTTTGCACTTGTATTCTCACAAAGCAAGCACACACAGCCCCTCTGCACCATCTGGCAGCAGACCTGCCCCACTATTGACCCTTCGGCTGCACACAGGAGACACCTGTTTCTGCCTCCGCTTCAAATATTACATGGCATTTTTTGTAACCACCATTAATCATCCATCATCCATAAATAAAACTGTCTAACAGCAGGGCTATGTTCCAGTGGTTTCCCAGTGCAGCTAAGTGGGAGAGCAGTGAGTGAAGAAGGAAACACATTTTTCTAGACACAGCCCTGATGGACCTGTGCTATGCACACTGTCCAAGCTCCTCTCATCTGTCAAGTCACATGCATGTCTTTCATGTAGGCCACCACTCACAGATATAGCTAACTAGCTGACAAATGCTCAAGGGATGTGAATTTGTTTCAAGCTGCAAAGGGCCATGTGTCTTTACTACAATGAAGAGTTTGTTTTTTTCCTGGCCAGAAATAAGGCTGATGCTACCTGAATCCAAAAAGTGCTGACACATCTAAGAGGAATCGCTGCTGAGGAGAGAGCTGTAGCTTTCCAGTACTTCAGGTTTGCTCTGCGCTGATGAGTACCACTTAAAGCCCCCTCCTTCACAACCCGCTCAGCTTTCCCATTCCTGGGGGTGGCAGACACCTGGACTGCAATAACCCAGGAGTTTGCTTCTTATCTCCTGCATGTCAATCACCTCTCTGTTGATATAGATACATTTGCATATGCTGGCTGTGGCTTTGAAGACCAAGGGACTGAAAAGCAGCACCACGTTTCTGATCTCTTCATACTGTCAAAATAGTGTAAAGGAGCAAGGCTGCAGAAGCTAACTTTGGCTGCGGTTACTTATAAATACCTTCATGCCGTGCCCTTGTAAAGCTGACTCTAGCACATTGACTTGTTAGATGGAAATAGGAGTGTTTCCTTCCCAAAGGACAACCACGGACTCCTGGATTAATACAGGATTTCTTGTCTTTATCCTTCATCTGAAAAAGGGACCAAAATTTCCTTTATCAGACAACTGCCTTTTATCATGTCTGTTTTGCTCTATGCCATAACAAATGCATAACCCCTAAGGCTCACAACAATAGCTGTGTGTACAACTGGCTCTGTTGGTTAAGAGACTGACCTGTGTTCTATTAATATTTATAGATTTAAATTTTTAATACACAACAATTCTGCATTATTGAATAGGTGACTTCCTGCATTTTAATGGTTATGGAGTAGGAGTGGGCTTTTTGTAGTTAACATTGCAATAAATTTTTCATGATTAAATAAAAAGTTGTTGCCTCTAACCTCCTCAAACAAAATCCCCTTGAATAGCACGTTGGTGTAATGATGAAGAATTCTCTCAAGAAATATCTGATATTATTTTTGTGGTAAATTTGCTTAGGGGATTTTAAAATTGATGAATTATTCAAACATCAGTTTGGGATTACTTATTCAGTTTTGGAGACAACTGGATTCTTATTTGCAAAATTGATCTTCACATTTTAGAAAGTGCATATTGACAAAATAAAAGATTCAAAATGTTCACTTGAGTTGGCATCTTGGACTAGGACTGGGATGTAGATTCAGGCTTCCATTCATTTATTTTGAAATCAAAAAGTTTGATAAGGGCTTGAATAATAGCTTAATTGTAAAGAACCTGTATTTTTGAGGATAATGTGGAATTTCAAGACCTCTTTGATGTTACATAAAAATATGAACCATTTGGCATAAGATGAGGTCAAGTCATTTCTTAACAAAAAAAACTGCATTCATCACTACAGTCACTGACTATTTTCTTCTTTTCAACCAGCTGAATATTGTCAAGGTCTGGTTTGTGTGTTTATGTGGTAATAACATCTTTAGTGGTGGCAGAACACATGAACGGTGAGACAAGTTTCTCTGGAGGAGTAAACCTGGTACCGTTTCATCTTCAGGCAGGTCAGGATCTTCACAGTGTTGGTCAGGCGGGATGTTATTGCATTAAGAAGTGCTTTGCTTGTCAAATAACTGAGTGAATCCAATTAATTTTCATTTAGGAAGGATATGGTACTCTATGTGAATACAGGAATCACAATCTATTATAGTCTAGTACCATCTAGTATCATTTTCTCAGATTAGCATTTAATGTAAAATTTGTATTGCAGAGGAATTAGTCGTGCCAATGTTTTTGGTCTCAAAAATATGAATATGATTTGAATTAGAGTTATTTGGATTATTTTAATGGTGCAGTCCTCAATTAGAAAAAGCTGTACAAACCCTCAAACCTGTTTCCAATATCTGCTTTCTTTTACATCTGTTTTTTTATTTGTAAGTTTTGAGTAGAAATAAGTCCAGCTCATCTTATATTATCATTGGAGTACAGTTATGCCTGTGAGCCAAGGATTCAGCTGGTGGATTTGACACCATAATTCTTTATTTTCAGGATAGCATGCCCCTATTTACTCACAATGAATACTGTAAAGAAAGATATAAGAGTTGCAATCTGTGCAGAAGAGTTGTTGCTTGGACAGCATCTCGCACTAATTAAATAAAATGGGTCACATGTATGCTTGAAGTATATTTCAATATCCAGAATGGTCAAGAATGGTCAATAATTCGTAACTGTACATTCTGAATTTTGATCACGGTACCATCAGAGAAGGTGCATCACAGAAGATTTCTCGAGTTTTAGAAAATAAATGTTTGCTGAGGAATTTGGAAACAGGGCAACCCAAACAGTTTCATTATCTGTCCTGTGGTGTATCTACACACCAGTGACAGTCAGATGAATGTACTTGCACAGTGGCTGAAACAGCTAATAAACATTTCATGGCACTCGATGAAAGGAATTGTATTATTTTTGATTCCTTCCTCATGCTATTCTCATGTTGACTTCATTGCAAATGATATTTGCTGGTAGACAATTGAGAAACTAAATGTGTTCCTAAAGCAAAACAGCAAATACCACTAGCCCAGTTATGCTATACTTGAAGCAATTATAATTATTAATAAAATATTTAGGATGCAATGTCTCCTTTTGAGCTCTGACTTCACAGCCCTTACAATCCATCCCGTTCTGTGAAGCTCAATTTAATTTAATTTTTATCTTCACTTGCAAATAAATATTTTGTTTTCCTTTCAACGTGAGTCAATTTAATAACCTAATCAAAGATCAGAGCTTTCTGTGTGTATGGAGTATAATAAATGTATGCCATTTTACTGAAAAAGTATACCAAAACAGAGTAACACTTTAAAACAGGCACTGCTATGTTTCATATCTGGGCATTATATGAAATTGCAAGGCGCTCACTCTCATTAGACAGTACTGTAAAACAAACGCCAGTCAATAACAATATTTCCTTGCATCTTCAAAAATGCAAGCTGGCAAGATCTCCTGCATTGTGATTAACAGCTTGTCAGTTGTGGGTACTTACAAATGAAATTATTTCTTTAGCTATTAACCTTTGATGACATCACTAATTCCCACATCTAGGACATAACAGGGTCTGGTAATGGGCACGGAGGAGGAACACACACTATCCCACCCTGCAAGCAGCCACACCAACACACAGACCTTTGGATGGGTTTTAGCTTCCGTGTCAGCAGCTAAGCAAAATCCAAGTTTTCAGGAGTAGTCAGTAGCTTGTGATTCCCACAGTCATGCTATGGGGAGATTTGCAGAAATACTCAGGCACCAACTCTTCTGAAAAATGCTTCGGGTGCTAGAAACAGCTGCAGTCTTCTAATGAGCTGCCCTTTACAGACATTTCTTAGCCTCAGGGAACAGCAACTCGAAGGCACTGCCTCACTCTGCCATCCCTCTGCCATTACTTACCCCTTCCCTCACAGGCCCTTGCTGCCTGCATTTTACTGCTGTCACAGCTTGTTCCTATTTCAGTGGTAAGTGTGGACTATTTTATTTTGTGCCTTCCCAGCAGAGTGGCATTCCCTTCCTGCCCTGACTCCTCTGGACAGAACTCCAGTACAAGGAACGTCTGTTTGCAAATTACCCTAGTGCAGGGAGACAATGATATATGACCTTTCACAATATGGGGTGAGGTATTGATCAAAGTCATTGATCCCACTTTTGAGTGACTGTGTCACCCAGGAAGACAAGTGAAATAAAAAGTCTGACAGTGTCTGCAAAAGCCTGTGCCTGTTCAGAGACTTCAAAAGCTTTTTTATTTTTTTTTGGCGACCTTTTGGCCTAAAGAGGTTTAACATATAACATACCTGGTTTTTATTTTTTTGGTTTTGTTTTGTTTGTTATTTGTTTTTTAAAGCCTTCTTCCATGAAAATAACTTGTTTGTCTCCTTGTTTTGGTTTCTGGATAGAGAAAAGACAACTGGATATCACTGGATACCTTTACTTTTGTGAGCAAGCCTTAGTGATAGGGCCACTGCTCCCCCAGGTAGGAAGCACTTTGCAGATGAGGCAACAGGACCCGTGAGTGCATTTTCTAAGGCTAGGTCTACACATTACAAATACAGCTTCCTGTTTTGGAATAAGCTTTTCTATCTTTTAAATGAGTAAGCACCTATAGAAGCCAGCTATTATTTCTTTATGTTATTCTACCTGTACATAATTAGTAGCTTGTTTGCTTATCATTAACAGACAACTAAGACTGGCTCCCAAACAGCAAGTGATAAAAACACATCATCTACTAAGTCAACTTTTAGTACTTTCAGATGCACAAATGTAACATACAGTGTTACCCGAAAATAAATGTTCCATATAGATGTTTTCATTTATTTTCGAGCTGTGCTGCCTGCACACACTGATAGTATTGCAGCTGGTTAGGTTAGGTTATGTAATGAAAACCTATTTCTGAATGAGCATGTAGTCAAATTTATGCCAATGACATACAGATAGTCATAGGCAGAAATTTGCCTGTAAATAATGGATTTAGCATGCATGCTAAACTGGGGTAATGAAGATTCTGGCCTTGGCAGCTGAATTAATGCTAAAATGGAAAAATAACTCTATTTCATTCTTAGTTCCACAAAGTCAAACAGACCTTTGGTATCACCTGGGCAGGAAGATGTATGTCAGAACAGGTTGCTGGGAGGATGCAACAAGGAGTTTAAATAGATATTTTCAGACAGAGAACTCAGCAGTTAAGGAAATCTCTGAGAAATTTAAGTATCAATTCTGCAGAAAAATGTGAATGTTAAGAAAATGCTTTCATACTGAAGCCAAACAAATCAACCAATACTGATTCTACGCAAGAGGTTTCCTGTGCAGAAGATGCTCAGCTGCCCAATACACACCATCTCCCAAGGGATAATTCTGTTTTTTCTCTTATCCCTACTGTTTATTGACACTTGCTATTCTGCTTAGCAGACATGCTGTGCAGCATTTCTGCATTAAAAAATCAGAAGGTACCACATTTCATTTCCCCCCTCCCCCCTTCAAAATTTTATTTATACATTTAGGATGGTATAAGAAATCCTTCTTTGTTAAGGCCAGCAACTCCACAATCAGCTTTCCCAAAACACCTCCCTTAGCCTCTCTGGATAACACGTTGGATAACCCCATTGTCCCCCTTGCCAATACTTCAGATTGCAAACCATGACTCAGGTTACCTGAGGCAAACTAGTGCCATCTTTGTGACCAGTCAGCATTTCCCTTTATCCTCATACTTAAGCTCCCTGTTCATGATTATTCTTGATTACTTGATAACAACTGACAAATGAAAACAATTTAAGGGCTGAAGCACTGGAGTCCTACTCTCATTTTAATTCTCTACCTTCAGAACAAAACCAAGCAAATCTCCCACTGCAGCCCAATCACTCGAACATTCAAATGCCTGGAAGCAAGCCACGAACATGCCCAGACAGGTCCTTATAGAAATGGCATATATCTGTATTCTCTCCTCTCTCTTGCTATTGTGCCCTAAAGCTCTACAAAATAGGCACAACAGATGAGAACAGCAAGTTAATCAGGTTTCTCTGGTTTAGTAAATAGAGAGTCACGTTTTATTTATCACCTAGTTACCAAAGTGTTAAACAGGAATTTGGACCTCCTGCGTCTCTGAAATCCCTGACTTTTACCTGACTTTTTAGCCTTGTTGACGAAAGAAGAGACACACGGCACAAGGCATAGTTCAAGCTGAGGTTCCCCATCTCAGAGCTCAGGCTCCGGAGCAGAGCCTGGACTTGCCCATCCTGCAATGCTTAAGCAGCACCAGCACATGCAACCTGGTGACTTTATAAAAACCGAGCTCCCTGGCAACCCATCCTCCTCAGGAGTAACTACAGGCTTCTACTCACCTCTGCTGAAGAAGAAGGGAAGAAATTCCCTGTGTAGGCATCTCCACAGTCAATGAACTCATCCAGTCACCCTCACATCACTGTCAGGAAAGTACGCTGGCACCAAGCTCACCAAAATGAAAGAAAAAGTCTTTCCCTGCTGGACCAGTCAAGTCTGACAATTTTCTTGTGGTGGATGCCAGAGAGATTCTGATATTTTGGCAGAAACACAGGCTTTTTCTAGGTGAGAATCTGCCTACATAGGATTTATGCAAACATTTCCTCACTTGGTGTGTAACCACCCCTTCGCAGCTAAGCGTTCAGTGTTATTGCCAATTCTTTACATAGTTCTGAGTTTAAAATACTACCACAGCCTAAAATAAGAGGAATTTAAATTGCAGTGCTCTCCGAAATGAAAGAGGTGGAAGCCAATTTGACAATTTAAGCTGATATGATACTGCCTAGCCAGCATTTTTGGCACCTGGCCTAGGGAGGAAGTAACAAGAGGAAGGGAAGGGACAAAGAGAAAGCAGTAATAAAGGAGGGTGAGAGTGATGCAGTCCACTTAATATAATGACATATATTGCCTATAAAGGGAGCTTTATAGTCAGTGGAAAGAGACGTGCTTTTCAAATGCTACAGAGGACATTCTCATCCACCCAACAGGCATCTCTTTCTCTTCATTGACTGCACAGGGTGCTCTGGTGTTTTCAGGGAATGATGAAGCCCGCTAAAATGAATTGCCTATCTTCCTCAGAGAGTAAAAAGAGATAGTGGAAAATATCAGATACTTTCATTCATTTGGAATATGGTCCCCCTGATGCTCTTCTGAGGATGAGCACCCACTGAAGCAGAGCATACTGTTGAGGGATCACAAAACTTGATCTGGGAGTGGGAGAGAAATTGGGTCCAAGACCAGAGCTGCAAGAAGACACTGGAAGAGACAGTGATCTACATTTACTCAGAACAGGTACTTCAGAACCTGCATTAATACCAGGCTAAATTATTCAAAATAACCAGTCTATGGGAGTGGTTGGCAGGTCAGAGACTGTGGGTAATGACAGTTACAAATAGGACTGTGCAACTAGAATGATGATACACTGAAAAGAAAAGAAAAGAAAAGAAAAGAAAAGAAAAGAAAAGAAAAGAAAAGAAAAGAAGAAAAGAAAAGACAAACAACAAAACCAAAACTAAAAGGACAGATCAGAGCTGGGGAGTCCTAGTTTGCAGCCCCCACATTCCAAGTGAAGTAAGAACATTGCCAGCCACACTGGGAGCAGGTAGTCAGTTGTACAAGCAATACAGCTGCTCAGAGATAGGATGTGACCAAAAGAATTATATCTAGTATGATAAAAACAATCAAGTCTGCAGGTCAGAAATGTAATGAAGGATAGTACCTGCAGAGCCAGAAATTACTACCTTGGCTGGCAGCTGATAGAAACGATGGGTCATAAGTCTATATGCAGGCAAGGCATGTAGGAAGTAGGTATGAATCCTCTGCAAGCACAAACTCAGGCATACAAGAGGGCAACATCAGTGTCAGCAAACCATCTCTTGTGAGTGCAGGTACTAATTGCTGAATTAGGCACTAGAGAGAATTGTCTTGAAAAGCCCCAAAACGTCACCTCAAACTGAAGCAGAAGCTGTGCTTGCAGGCTAAAAGAATATTCTGGCGCAGGGAGGGGGTGTGCAGGGCTATCAAGCATTCAGAAAGTGACTAAGGCACAATTCTTGTAGGCATTGCTGGGCTGCCTAAGGGTCATGTGGATGTAGCTGAAACAAGAATGTTATAAACGCTGAGGTACATGGAAGTATGTGAAAGCCAGCACACTTCAAATCAGTATTTAGCTCACAGTCACACCAAATCTAGCAGCACATTATGGAAAATCTAGAATGCCAGACAGCATTACTGTTCACAACAAGGAGGTTTGCCTTATCATACTCGGTATGTCAAGCTCTCCCCTCAGTGCAAACAGCCCTGTGGAATCAAATGGGAAAGCAGTAAAATATTCCCAGGCAAGACTGCATTTGTTAATGCATCATGCAACGTTTGTCTGAACCTGAGGGAAACATTTTGCTACAGAACCCAAATTGTCCAATATAAAGAACTATTAATAACTGCAAAACATGTCATTTAGAAAGCTAAATAAAATCACTTATGGATTATACTGTCAAGACCAACATAATCAGGGCCAACACAGCAAACAGGAATCATTTACAACAGATCCAGAGGATGATGGGGAGGAGCAGAGCCCAGCAGTGGTTCCAGATTTATTATTCTCTGTTGACAGATACTTCTTGTTTCCTATATGCAAGAATTAGAGATGGAACAGAAGGCACTGAAGTTCCTTTGGCCAAGCTCTGAAGATTGCCAAGCACCAGCTGTGGTCTAATCTTCCAGTCTTTTGAACAAATGGCTGCAGCTAATGCAGCAAGTTGTCCTGGTATTCAGGACTCTTTCTGTGACCAAGTGGTGAGGTGTCCCTTTTGGAACTGAAATGGCCCAAAAGAAACTGGCCCGTGGGAGAAAGGATATGTAATCTCTAAGGAAAGAGGTTTTGCTAGCCAGCTACTTTAAATGTCATGTATTCAGTCAAAGTATATGATAACATAGAAAGTATCTTTCAAACTATCAGTTTTCTCCAGTAATGTCCAGGTTTCTCTCAGTGGTATCAGAGATGCTGCAGTTCCTGTGCAGGCGATATAATTGCACTCAGTTGATAGAAACACCATGGATAAGGCTTGATTCTTCTTGAATGGCCGTGGCAGTCTCTCTATGTTCTTCTCCCTCACATTTGTTGGGGATTAAAATCCTGGGAAACGTCTGTTTGCCTGGTGTGTGCTGGTTAAAAAAGAAATCTATATGCATGTTACATGCCATGCACATCAGTGCCACAACAGAAGAAAAAAGTTCAAAACGCCAACTTGGTGAAGGCAAACTGTCCACAGAAACATGCCATGCCACTGCAGGCCTTGATCCCTCTGTGAACTGAAGTAAACTACGCAGTTTGCAGTGATTTCCCCTGCTGCCTTTGTCATTACTGTCTCTATTGGTAATTTCTCTCTGACATTTTTAAGAAGAATTAATCTCCCTGAGCACCTTCCTTTTTTTCTTTTTTTTTACAAATGCAGATCTTCAGATTCAGCTTATCCAAGCTGTTTGTGCACTGTGTAGAAGACAGTTGATAAATTCTGTATTGTTACCATAATTTGGATCACTGTAGACTGGTGATTTAATAATTTAATGTAGTCCTCTACACACTTACGATCAGCAAATGCACATTTAGAAATAAAAATTGTTTCAAAGTGCCACCAACTGTTGTTTTTGCAAACTGCAATTCAAAGAATGCATGTTTTTTTTTTTTAATGCTTCTATTGGATGTTATAACATTTTCTGCTGTAGCACACAACTTACAAGAACAAGCCTACGTTGTCCTTTCCCCAAGCTAGACAAGCAGCACATCCCATTATAATATCTCCCGTATGGCTAGGTTTCAAAGGCAATGTAACACAGTATACCAGGCACACCTTTTCTGTTGTTTGTAAAATATTTTTTTTTCAGATTTGTGTGTTTTAATGACAACCCAATTTCCAAAAATTTCAAGAAGCCTCCAAAATTATCTGAGAGAATGAAGCACTAAAAGTTTTCTTAGCTTTTTAAATATGTCTCCTATTGATGATGTGTGAATTCCTAAGCATTAAGCATGTGCTGAAAACACCAGCTCTGCTTTCACCTTCTCCAGACTTTAATCTTCACTCTTCGCAAACTTTGCTTCCCTTGGTTCTCTCACCCCCTGCACTTTGATTTCTCCCCAGTCAAGCTGGACTCCCCACAAAAAGGAACTCTTCGTGATTTGCTGCCAGTGAGCAAAGAAACAGGATCATAAAGTTTACCAGAAAGGCATAGTAATGATGATCTCTTGGTGCCACAAACAGGGTAAATAATCACAAAGTCTGTTAGTCTGCATTGCACGTTAGTAATACAGTGTGAGACAGTCTTCCAGGAGACTGAATGGTTACAGCTCCTGGTGAGCTGATCTCCATAAATAGTACCTCTAAATCAATTCTGTTTGCTTGCTGTGATCATATGAAATGTATCAACTTAAATAAATCAATGTGACCCCAAAGATGCCTTGGCTTAACATCTTGTTATTTTGTGGCTATAGGCTGATTAGGCATTTAAATAATATTCTGCGATAGCATCTGCATTATTTGCATATGCCAGATTGTGAACACAAACCTTTAGATTTCTCCAGTGCTTTTTTTGCCAGCAATAACAAAAATTAAAATAACAACAGCCCTCCCTTGCTTTTGTTGATACCACTTGTTTTTTTCCAGAGAGGACAAAGCAGGCATTTTACTGTTTTGAAATCAAACGTGTTCTGCAAGGTCTGAGTTATTCAGCTATCGACTGGTGTGAGCATTCATTTTGAAGAACAGTAAGTTACTCCAACGTTCTGAGTCCAAATTGATCCAACAGAATGAGACCCCTTTTGAAGTCTGAATTCCTCCACAATTTTTCTTTCAAAACTGCAGCTCTGAACCCCCTGTAGATGTAGCAGATAATCAGTGCTGATTGATTTCTGAGTGTGTGCATGGAAGAACAGGGAGAGAAATGATGCAGTGACAGGGGAGCACGCAAAGTTCAAGATCATTGTAGGCATGTGCCAAGGAGGCCTTTCATAAAAGCAATATAGTGACTGCAAAAGAGACAGTGAGGAAACAATAAAAGATACAGATGACAGGTGAACCAAGGAGATCGTAGCTCAGAGGAAACTGTAGGTGCAACAACTGGGAGAGAGAGGAGTTTTCAGCAAAACAGCACATGGTTAAATGGAGGAGATGAAGGAGAACAGGGTGAAGATTTGTGGAAGTTCCTGATCACACGGTAAGAAATCTGCTCAGTTTTCTGCTCTGAGAGACAGGGATCCCAAGACAGCACACAGTGACAAAACACTAGACATCTGAGATGTGTGCCAGTTCCATTTTCTTAAAAAAACTTCCAAAAAAAAAAAAAATAGTTTGATTAAGGAAAGCATTGACTTGTAATGCCAACAATTTTCCTTATAAGAGGAGTACTGATTTTTAAGATTATCACAAAAAAATTAAATATTTTCTGACTGTTTCAAATGAATGGGAATATCCAGATCCTCGAAGTTGCCACTGTCTTATTGGAGCTGGCTTTATCATTGAACTTCCTGGTGTAAAAAAAAAAAAACAAACCCAAACAACAAAAAAACCCCACCAAACCACAGTAAGTAGTGCCTTTATTTCCATTCACTGTTTTACAAGTAACTCTGTTATTATATTATAGGCTAGATGAATCTCAAGTGCTTCCTATGTTTGACTGGTTATACAGGAAGACCTAGATAAGAATCATATTCCACTATAATATCTCCCCCATGCCTAGGTCCCTGATTGCCATGGCCACATGAAAGTATTACGTTAAATAAAAACAAGGCTGGATTTTGCAACTGGAATTGCAAAAGCAATGGAGAACAGAATGACAATTGGCAAACAAAACAAACTCTTGAGAATTTATGCAGGGTAAAATATTAAG
This sequence comes from Columba livia, assembly GCF_036013475.1. Classification (NCBI taxonomy): domain Eukaryota; kingdom Metazoa; phylum Chordata; class Aves; order Columbiformes; family Columbidae; genus Columba; species Columba livia. The sequence continues at coordinate 34,208,101 of NC_088604.1, read as the reverse complement.
TTTCTGTGGCCCACATTAGTGAGGTTCTGCAGCTTTATTTTCCTTTCCAGTTTAGATCTAGGAAAGCCTAATTATGATACATTAAATGACTGTTCTGGTGCCAACCTAGGTGACAACAAATAAAGAGTATATCCTTTTCCTTAATAAGGAGTAAACCTGATTTTTCTCCAGCTTCAGACAGAGCCTACTGCCCATATTTAACATTGGTACATTAAAAAACATGTATTTTCAATTTTCCTTATTTCCTAATCAATTGCTTCAGCATCCTTTCCCCACAGTGCTTTCAAGATGTCTCACCATTTTATTAACACAGTGTTGAACAGTAGCACTTCCTTCTGTAACAATCTAGCATTACTGTAGTGTGCAATATGGGTTTGAATCTCATTTACAATAGGGTTTTTTATACCATCCTGACAAAAGAGAAATTTTTAGAGGGAAAATATAACATATGCTGCAAATATTTAGTTGCAGAGACAACTAAGCTAAGGCAGCCTCCTCATTTTTTGCTGCAGCAGAGAGACACGTGTAGCACCAAATCCTCTGTTCTGCCCTGGCACAGGCTGTAATGCTTTTGACAGCACTCACCAGCACAGACCAGGCTCTCCGCATGTGTTGATGGCTGAATGTTGACCCCCAAATTCCTTTTATCAGAGAGAGATTGTGAAGTCTTTTGTTCTCACTAATGAGGGACCAGGCAAGGTGAACAGGTTTGGGATTTTGATGAGACTCCCACACCACAAAAATGTGTTTTGCACCATACAGTCACATCACCCATCAGAGATAAGTTGAACTCAAATATGTTACTACAGGCTAATTTCCAAGCTTACTGAAGACTCGAATTTCTGACTTGTCTGCAACAAATGAAGTAATTCTCTATTCTTTACTTCATCTCTGTGATTGTTACAAACCCACTTCTCCTGAAGTAGTCAGGTGTCCTTTAAACCCAATATTAATCTCACACTGCAAGCCTCTTCATTTAACATTCCTCATGGCTATTTGAGGACTGAATAAATATCCTTCTGCTTTTCAGAAAAACGCCTCTGCAATTGAACCTCTTATTAAATCCTTAGATTAGTAAGAGCTGTCCTGTCATACAAATAGTCTATTAGCTTGAAACAAAAGTTAGAAAAGAAGCCACTGAGTGTTCCAGCTAAATGAAAATTCTCATGAAGATCATAGGATCCACATGGTGTGCCTGGCACATAAGCAATCTTTATCGAGCTGTACGGGATAACTAATAGGAACAACAGTAAGAGTAACAGAATTGAAACACTTTGTTTTCATACATACTAAGGCAAAACTTTGCCTTGATCCATAATCTAAACAGATTTGCTTTAGTCCATCAGTTTTGCTTTCTAGCTGTGGTGCGCTGACCTTGGTTGGATGCCAGGTGCTCGCCAAGCCACTCTATCATTCCCCTCCTCAGCAGGATGAGGGTGTGGGGAGAAGAGTTGGAAAAAGCTCATGGATCAAGAAAAAGGCAATAAAGCAAAGCAAAAGCCATGTGTGGAAGCAAAGGAAAATAAAATGTTTATTCTCTACTTCCCATCAGCAGGCAATGTCCAGCCACTTCCCAGGAAATAGGACTTCAGCGGTGTTTCCGGAAGACAAACATTGTAATAACAAATGACCATGCCCTCCTTTCTCTTGGCTTTTATTGCTGAGGAGATGTCAAATGGTATGGACTGTCCCTTTGGTCAGTTTGGGTCAGCTGTCCTGCCTGTGTCCCCTCCCAAGATCTTGCCCACCTTGAGCCTACCGATAAGGGGAGAATGTTGGAGAGAGAACCTTGATGCTGTGCCACCACTGATCAGCAGTGGCCAAAACACTGGTGTGTTACCAATATGCTTCTAGCTACCGATACAAAGCACAGCACCAGGAGGCCTGCTATGGGGAAAAGGAACTCCCCATGGAGTTCATGGCAATCCCTCATACCTCTTACTTCATTAGTGTGGTCCCTATTTTCTCTAATTCCTGTGATTTTACAGCAATTCATTCTGAAAGTCAAACAGCACACTGTCAGAATCAGGTCACCCTTATTTTCTTAACACATGGTGCTGACCAGTGACAGAACAAGGCAGACAAATCCTTCTGGGATTTTAACCCAAATGGTGATTCTTCCCACTCCCACCTGTATACAATACTTAAAGTGGCAAGCCTGTCTTAAGACCACAAAAAAATATTAATTGCTTTGATAGCTAAAGCTACTTTTCCAAAATTCAGTTATCACTATTTATTAATTCCTTGTGGCTACGTCCAGAAATCTTGATGCATAAAGTGAAGAGCCATAGAAATGCTGGCTGGAGATGGATCCTCTGGAAGTCACCCAGCCTGACCTCCCCTGGGGAGCAGGTGCGTGCCAGCACTGGGTCAGGGCAGCCTGTGGCTTTGCCTCACTGACACAGCAGAGGCAGAAGCAGCTCCTCTTTCAAATTGCCTCCTACCTTGCTTCTATTGATTAGTTTATTAAATGGTAGAGTATATCTGCAATTTAATAGTGAACAGCTACGTTACATATCTGTATTTTAAAATAAAGTGTGTACCTCTGATTTTATACTAGTTCTGTTTTGTGTTTCTCCTCAAAGTATTGAGAGCTTCACTGTTCTCAAGGTAAACTAAAGATTTTTCCAAATGTGCTGGAAGAAACTTCCTGACTGCAATTTCCCATTATTACTTATACTAGCTACCATAATGATGAACAATAGATTCTTACCTTCCTTTTTGTGATTGCTTTTTACATATATTTATTTATATCACACATACACGTATATACACGTACTTGTATATACATGTATACGTATTATATCTCATATATAATTCAATTATATATGTATCAATGTATACTAAAATCTACATATGATGGTATATATCATATATATCTGATATCTATCTATATCTTTCAGTCTTTTTACACTAACTTCAAGTAATGAAGGGCAAACAACTTAGAAGAGTGGTATAGGAAGAACAGTAATTATACCACAAAGTTAAATTTCACAAAATGAAGAAATGGGGATGTCAAGAGTGGAAGACAGCAAGTCTGTTTTACCTGTGGAGAGAGGTTACGAAGGAAGCTTGATTGCCAGCTATTTGATTACAGTCTACAGAGAAGTATATTGGCAGAAGTCATTTGATACCAGGTACTCTTTAACTGAACAGACAAAACCATGCAAGGGCCAACTGCTGAACACTGAAGTCATCCAAGTTCATGTTAAAAAGCAGATGGAATTTTTTATCAGAGGAAGCAATTTATCAGTGGAGTAGCTTAAAAAGGAATGTGAGAGAATGACTTGGGATGGGTCAGCACCTCTGCCTGGTGTCCCTGAAGACTTGTCTGCTTTTGTTCCAGCCATGTCAGCTGGGCTGATAAAATATTTTGCCTGTTTCCCTCCTCCATGTCCTGATTATCACTCCAGTCACAAACTCTTGAGTCACAGTAGGGCTGGTGAAATTGTGAGGCCTGTGGTTATGGTAGAAACCCCTAATACTCTCTGAGTCTTTAAAAATCTATTACTTGACCATGGACTGCAAGAAGCCTCAAACAGGTAGATATATTTCCCCAACTTTTATATTGTTTCTGTATACAGACAGCTCCTGTTTCTTGGAACCAGTCGTAGGTACACTCAGTCTGCCGTTCTGTTGTATCATCCCCCTATATTAGCATTATCCTTCCAATCCCTAACATTCTATGATTCCCAGGACTCTCTGCCACTATGATTGTTCACTTCTCAGTGAATTAAATTTAATGCTTACTTTAGTAATATCATCTGCATTGATCTCTGAATATTTTATAATCAAGAGAAGGATTCCCCCCCTGAAAAATCATGTTTAATTATGCTTTTGATTTCTAGTATATAGTTATGACAATGTTTAACTACAGTTACCTTCACATTATCAGAGTGAAGGAACTTAAGCACCTAGCAGCCCCTCTACTCTTTCATCTTTGATTGTGGATAAATAGGGAAGGATGGTATCATAGGAGTACCCAAACATTTTCTTTCTCCTGTGTATGAATTGTGGTTATGGATAAATGTTACATGTGTTCATCAAGGCCTTTGTGTTTATCTAAACCTGTTCAAGTGTAATTTCCGCTAGCCTAGTTATGTATGAGCTCCAGTATCAGTCTTTCGTACTTTTCACGTTAGTTACATCAGTTCCTAACCATCTCATTCCACATCATGCCAAGCTGAATTTGACTCCAACCTAAAAAATATTGTTAAGATAATGCCATTATATTGAACTTTTTTCTTGCTTGCAATAGGTGGATGCTTGAATTCTTTAACAAGTTTCAAATATTCAAAAAATGCTATCCAGTATGTAAGTAGCACAGTTGGAATTTAACTGCAATTTTACAGTCTTATACTCATTAAATGATAGTGATGTTTGGTCCTTATTTTGTCAAAATTGGCTTTTGGTCCCAGAGATCATTTGCTGTTCATTTTCCACACTTTCATATTCCTGACTTTCAGAATAACCCACACAAACCTTTCCTACAGAGATATATCCATTTGCAAATCACATCCATCTGAATATTGTATAATTTAGTGAAGTTACTGCTTGTATAATCTACTATTGTCAAGATGCAGAGACTTAAATTATCTAAAACAGTTGAATAAATATCCTCAAAATCTTTTAGTGCTTTCCTTGCATCTGGCAGTACCCACAAGTGTTCTTCAAATTACAGAGGGTAAAAATGTGCTCTTTAAGTTTCAAATATATCAAAATGAAAAACCTTCACCAAAAGAGCCATAGACCCATTTCATTCAGTCATCCATTTTCAAGGTCACATTAAGCATGATTATGATTAGACATCCAAGTAATTAGTTTCTTCATTTCTCTACTTTTGAGTCTTTAGTAAATCTGCGAGGTAATTCAATGGAAAATGCTGATACATCACTGAAAGTCAAAGGGGTGAAAAGCAGTAGTCTGACCCTTGTAAATGAAAACAGAATAGGGTCCAGAAAAAGGAGTGAAGTACCAAGAAGACAGAAGGAGACTTTTAAGTATGCTTAAATCTCCAAAACAAGATTAAGTCCATTAAGGAAAGGAGGATGTCTAAACAAGCTCCAATAATTTTCATGTAAAAAATGCAAGAAAGTGAGCATGCATGATCATGAGTTTCCAGATCTATCTCTACTCATACTGTTTCATCCAGATAATATTAGGCTGTCAACATCTGACTAACCCATGTTTCATGATGAGACAATGTCTCAGAGGACTTTGTGTACTTAATGGCAATCAAAATGGCAAAGACTGAACAATGCTACCAAACACTGGCTTTTTAATAGGGAACTACTAAAATCTTACAGCTCTCTTTGAGAACATGAAACTAAAGTCTCTTTTTGCAGGAACTGACAAACTGTCCCTGATGAGGAAATGAGCACTGCTGAGATCTTACCAGATTCATATTGAATCAAATAGAAAAGCAATCTGCATTACTGGATGTGTCACCACTGATCCAAAGGCTAGCACAGTGGAAGACAGGAGTCTGGTGTTACAGACATCTGGTGTTATATATAGTACTTAACCAGTACGAAAGTCAGCCTTGCTGAGGCACGGAACATATCCATAAAGAAAGAGATTTCCTAGAATAAATGCCAATATCCACACCACAGCCAAAGCAGAAAGGAAGATGCCTGGGAGATCACTGTTGGCAGAGACTCTGTCTGCCATGTCAAGGTGCCTGAAGTTTTATTTTAAGTATAACCCCTTTAGGCAAAGTGTTAGGTAGGATCACTTAAGATTAAACCCCCAGTTCTTCCAATCAAACTTTAAGTGAGAATTTGTAATGTGGGAAGACTTTGGAGAACTTGATCTCTTAGGACAGATAAGAAGCAAGTGCAGGAGGGAAAGGGTAATTATCATGTCTGCTTCCCAAACCCCCAGTCTTTGGGAATATATTTTCTAGCAGGTTTGGGTTTTTGTGTGGGTTTTTTTTTTGTTGTTGGTTGGTTGGTTGGTTTGGTTTGGTTTTGTTTTGTTTTGGTTTTGTTTGTTTGTTTTGCCTTCATTTGTTTGTGGTTTTTGTATTTTTCTTCTTGTTGTTTTTTTGTAATTTTTTTTGTTTGGTTTGGTTTAGTTTTTGTTTTGTTTTGGTTTTGGTTTTTTCCTTTTTATCTCTACAGGTCAGAATTCAGAGCTGCAATAGAAATGAACAACTGGGTGCAAATTTCATTTTAATAGTCTGCTCTTTTACTTCCTTTTATTTCTAGCTAGTTGCATAAACAAAATGAGGGACAGTTCTTCTTTTCTTTTCCAAATAGTAAAGCATTCCAGCTTTTCTCAAACAAAAAATGAGGAATTTTTACATTTGTAAGTTCTGGTTGATGTTGCTTTGAACTCTGCTGCACTGATCATGTCATTTTATGTGGATCAGTCATATCTGTCATTTATTACTAAGAGTATTCCTTGTGTTGTTCCTGGATCACTGACAGTGATTTCTGAGCTATACAGAAGAAAAACAACAGAAGATGTTGTTAACGGTTGCTATTGATATAAAAGCAACTTATAGCAAGCCACTCAAAGCCCAGGACCCCTATTTTCAAGGCTCTGTGACCACTCAGAGAACATATATAGTCTCTGTTCTAAAGAATTGCAGTCGAAGATTAGCATTAGCAGAAGCATATAGGTGGGAGAACATCGGCAAACAGAATACTACCAGGAAGAATAATATGTAGCAGTCATAGCTTCATCAACAGCCTGACTCTTGTCAAGTGTCTTTTGTAGGCATCACAACAAAGGGGGATTTTTAGGTAAGATCATGAGGATATCTTTGTCAGCTAAAGGAAGCTTCTCTGAAGCTTGGAAAAGCAGTAAGACTGAAATAAAATAAGACTCTGGGAAGGACCACCATGTGAGGTTAGTATGAGGCAGTAACTGACCTGAATATGTGATGAGAAGCAGGTAAACTTCCAAAGGCTTTGAAAGTCATGTATAGAAAATGTGCTTGTTAGTGAGGTATTAGTGGAGAAATGAGATAAGGAAAGGGATGAACAAAGAAGGGATGAGGAGAAAAGGAGGTCATGGCCACAACAGCAGGCTGTGGAAAAGTGGGGTAGCATTTGGATAGGTATGTTGCAACTTCCAAGGCTAGAAAAAAATTACAGAAACATGATAGAAACCTGGCCAGTAGTTTTAGCTGCTAAACCTCCCTAGCTCCACTCTTAAGCAAGGGCAGCTCGGACAGTGAGTCTTGGAGAGATATGGAAGGATGTTCTCCCTCCTCCTTCTTGGTGACCAGAGTGTGAGCAGGGTAAGGGAACAGAAGATTGGGCTCCCACACAGAGGTGTGCTCAGCTGCAGGAGCAAGACACAGAGAAGGAAGCTTGGAAGTGGGGAGGAGAAGATTCACAACTAAGATGAAAAATCATAAGAGATGAGAAAGCCAAACGAGGGAAAAACACAAACACAGCAGAGAGAGTTTCAGGTTGCTCCTTCTTTTTTTTTTTTTTTTTTTTTTTTAGATGTATATTTTTCTCCTGCTTGGTAAGAAGACTGCTTGGCTTTGGAAGCCTTGACTTTCTCTTAAAGGTGTGAACTGTACCCTCCTTGAAGAGGTGAACTGTATACTCAGCATGCCTTTGCAGACTTCCTGGAGCACAGAGGAGGGACTATAAGGAGAGTCACCATTGAGGAGGGGATGTCCTATGGCAACTGAACCATGACATCCCAGAAGGCACCGGTCAGGGAAAGAATCAGTCATACAGATAATGGATCAGGTTACATTTACCAGCATATGGACTCATGTTTAGACATCCTTAACATAGAAACACAATGAATGTTATCTTAAGAGACTATAAAAACATACATTACCTTTCAATTCCAATAGTTGCACTGAATTGGTGCTCTTTACAAGAATAAAGAGGCAGACAGAGAGGCAAAAGAATAAAGAGGTAGACAGAAAAACGAATGTATAACAGATAAACTAGCACATAGACGTAAACAGACACATAAAACCTACCTTTTGTAGCTTTTTCTATGTAAGGTTAGTAGCAAGGTTTTCCCAGGGAAGGAAAAGGAAACCCATGAAATTTGCACCTGAAATATAAAAGTTACAAAATAAAATAGTCAGATTCTGCTTCCTCAAAAATGGAGATGATTTTGTAAATGAGGTCAACACTACTTCTTCATTTTTAAAAATCCATTAACATTTTAAAGGCTTCAACCAGACACAAGTTTTTTTAAGATCAGCTCAAAACCTCTGTCTCACAGAATCACAGAATGCCTCGGATTGGAAGGGACATCTGGAGATCATCTAGTACAACCCACCTGCTAAAGTTCTCCCAGAGTACATCGCACAGGAATGTGTCCAGGTGAGTCTTGAATGTCTCCAGAGAAGACTCTACAACCTCTCTGGGCAGCCTATCTGAGCATGTTCTACCTGATACCTCAGTCCTTTAAGACTGACTTCTTATTGTAAAGAAAAATAAAACATCTTTCTAAACAGAGATCGCGTATGTGTGTTCCAGTTAAGCATTCCCTTCCCCAGTAAACACACATATTCACTAGACATGAAGAAATGCAGTTTTACAGGCTTCTGTAAGACCTGTCAATTAAACAATCTTTGGATAATTAAAAGGTTGGAAAATAATAACAGGCCACATATTTAGGTAGCATTAAGCTATAGGTTCCTCAAATCATTGAGGTGGTGCTGGTCCAGGCTGCTGTCTGGCTTAGCAATTTTACTTGGTTACTTTTCTCAAAGTCAGATGAGATACAGTCCTGCTTCCAGCCAGTGGGACATGCCACTGGCCCCTATTTGGCAGAAGCTTAAAATGACACAGTGTTATTTATCTACCTCTTCTGAGCCTGTGGCTTCTCAGAGTCTTCACTTTCTTCCTCCAAGAGCTGCACATAGAGTAGTGGTGATGCTGACGGTCTTTGCTGGCTGGATTATTCTTTGGTAGAGTGAATTTCACACTTTGCTCCATCTAGACCAGCAGTTTGATAACAGCCTCACTCCAAGACCAGAATATGTCGGATTTAATTGGTTTGCAGAAACTCACACTTGTCACCAGAATGAGATCCTCAGCTTTGCACCACCTTGCAAAGTGCTGCTGAGAGTAACTGCACATATCCCGAATTCCTCAAAGGGGCTCCTGACCTTGCAAAGCTCTGGAATTGGGACGATGCTGTAGCCATTCGCTACTGCTTTAGTCTTGCTGCCCTGCCCCTGCCCTGATGAAAGTAGGCCTACAAGATCTTTGTGGCCTCCAAAATTTCTTCCTTTCCTGAATTTTCAGCATGTTGTACATGTCTCTCTCCAAGTCTCTTGCTAAGCAGAACAGACAACTAAATTTTGCAATTAAGTCTCATACTGCAGAAGAAACTGTCGACTAGTAAACACTGACATCCTAAAAGGACTCAAATTAATGGGTAATGTGTTTTATTAAATTAGCAGCCCAAATCTGCATGCCAGCAAAAGCTCCTAGCTTCTGATTACCTCAGGGAACAAAGAAGACTAGAGCGTGTTTATAAATAGTGGCAGTGGGCTTAGCATATGTTACCTTATTTCCTAGATAACTATTAATTAGCCATGCAGAAGAACCAGATCCTTAGTAGGAAGAAATCTTTGTAGCTTCCCTTAAATCAATGTTGATGCGCTGCTTTCACAAGGAAAAGATTCAATTCTTAATTTTCAGCAATTTTACTTCTTTGCTGTGATTCACGGCATTGCACAAGTTTCCACCAAGCTTTCTGCAGTAGTAGCTTGTTGCTTTAAAATGTGTACGGACTTTATTTTTAAACACAGAATTCAACGTTTCATTTCTGAAAACCTGATATTTGCAACCAATTTGAAACAATCTCTGGATCCTGAAAGTAAACCATTACAGATTTCATCCCCTAAAGCAGGAAAATACTGAACCGGGCAAAAGCTTTAAACCTGATAGAGGTCCATATCTGAAAGTGGAGGATTTATCTTCTGCCAGGTCTGAGCACAGAACATGAGACTTTTTTCACTTGAATCCCTACAGAATCTAAACACTGGGTCCTTTGTCTGAACAGGTGCTCTTCTCTTATTTTTTTTTTTTTTTAATTTATTTTTTTTTTCTTATGTGACAAGCAGGAATTAAAGGTTATGCCATTGACTTTCAGTCTTGACAAACAGCTGTACCTTTGTCATGGCTACTTCCTACTGTTCTTTCCCCCGTGGATCTGCATGTATTTCATTGCAGACAGATCTCACCAGGTTAAAACCCTTTCAGGTGTACAACTGAAGACAGACTGAACTACCAGACCCTCTGGCAGCAAAACAGGTATTTGCACTCATTTTAGTGTGAATTAGAGGCAGCCTAAAATGGAAACCACAATAATGAGGAGGCAACCGCCCTTATCATCCATGCAGTCATTTCTGCTGCTTTGTCAGGAAGCAGGATAATAATGGGGTGTGGAAAGAGAAGAGATGGGGCAAGACTGAAGTGGTTTCCTGTGGAGTATCTCCAGGAACATCATTGAAGAGCAAACCCCTTGTAGATGAATGAGTAACAGCCACCAACCTCAACTGCTACCTCCATGAACTAAAATGTGCCAGGATGGGAGCAGTGTCTGAAGATGAAATAGTAGAGACAGTGTAAGGGAGAACTGGAGTTTCTTTATGTTTGACCTCAGTGGCCTACTTGAAGAGTAAATGAATATTCTTCAGAGGGTATTTGAGTGCGTTTTTCAGCAACTGTGCCTGACCAGTATGAAGAATCCGAAGATAGCTCCACCTGGCTTTATTCCCTTGGGTTGAGAAACCCAGTGTATATGTGTGCCTATTGAGCCCACGTTCTTGTTTCTTTTCCTGGGTCCTTAGAGTCAAAATCAAAACCAGGCCCCGCTGTTCCTTATAATTAAATTTCAGTAACTCAAGCTGGGTGTTTTTATTTTGACTAGTGACTTAAAAGTGTTGGCATTTAAATGGCCTGAGCTATATTTCAAAGTTAACATTGAGAAACTTCACACATATATTAGCATTATTTGTCTGTTGGCAAACTCAACAAAATACCACTGCGTTGATTTACATAGTGAAGGTTATCTTTGCTAACAGAAGGACTCAGAATTTCATTATTTAAAATATAAGGATGAATCTCATCACAGTGCAAGAGGCTACAGATGGCATTCCACACAACTTGCCACCTGAGTCAAGGGCAGAGGTGAAGTTTATATTGTGCACTGAGCCCAGTCTTCAAATATACTTAAAAGATCCAAAAACTAAAACCCACACAACATTATCTGTGGCCAGGACAGATCTGACTGCAGGATGAGGACTTTTCCTTTCTGGTACTTAGGTTTGTTTCTCTTTGTCTGTCTTCTCTCTAATTTATTTATAAGTCATTGGTGACATTTATGCCATACATGGGCAGTTTTGATGCAATAAACCAGTAATAGGCTCAGTTTTCATTGCCATTTCTATATTTGAGTATTTTAGTACATCAAAATCTGGATATAAGAAGTATTAACAGTCTTATGCCAGCAGAAAGAAATTAATTTTACGCCTGCCTCTGCACAGAAGCCAAAAGCTTCAGGAAACAGGATATCTTCCCATAAGCATCTTTTCAGATGCAATTAGGAGACGGGAAGGTAAACAGTGAAACGCAAGCTTCAGGGTTGACAGCACAGCAGTGAGATATGATCGTCCATGTGATGATACATATGATTTACAATATGCTTCTGACTTGCACTCCAGGACTCCAGTACTTATTGATGATCTAGGTGGAATCCGGTTCCTGCTTTCATCAAGCCTTGTCTTGTGGGAGCCCAGCCACAACGTGGAGCTGTGTGCAGCCTGGCTGGCCAGAGAGGAAGAGTAACTTTTGAAAGTCTGAGTCCCCCTTGCTTTGACACAAATCCTGGGAAGCAGCATGCACAACCTGAAGAAAGCAGCAGCTACAGTATCTTTTGCATACCCCATCAGCAGTGATGCACAGCACCAGGTTCATGAGATAGGAAGCTGTCTTTACTTTCTTGCTGCAGCTATTCCTATCCCAAGCCTGAGGCCCTGGAGAGAAGCATGGAGAATGCTTACTGAACCTACCCAGGAGAAGCAAGTAATTCTTGTGGGAAGTCAAGTGAAGTCATCATAGCTAGATCTGGCATGTTCTGGGTGAATGTTTTCCTGACCACGGGCAGCCATACTATATAACTGAGTAAGAAACAAATGAGCACAACAGAAGAAAACAAACAAGAGAGGACAAAAGCCTCTTATTGCCAAGACAAACAGGGAAGCAATGAATGATGATTACTGATGGATAATAATCCAGAATTAATAGAGAAGGGCAACAGCAAAAGATGTGCGCAGAACACAAACATTTTATAATAAGGGTAAACAGTGACATTAGCAGGGTGACCAGAACTCATTGCCTGTTCACATAGTACTTATCTGCATTATGCGACATGACTGATGGCAGTGATTAGGGATAGAACATTACCATGGGAGGTTCTATAATTTTATCACAAGAGACTTTCCACAAGAGTAAAGCTGTTCCAGAGCTGAATGAAGACACTAGCTTTTGTTCTTGTTATTATTGGTGTTTTAAATTTAAATCAGTCTCAGATACATAGCCCTATCTGGGAAGAATGTTAAGCTACAGAGGCTTGAGGGCAGCTGCCAACTTAAGCACAACTAAATTCAGCGAGAAATGTCAAGCAGAAGTGGGAGCAATAGCACACTGTGTTAAAACCCAGGATTACAAAATCTCTGCCCATCAGAGAGACAAGAAGAATGTAGATAGCCTCATATTATTATTTTTAATGCAGTAAAGCCTAGAGGCTCCAGCCAATTACCAGGCTCCACTGAGCACAAGGAGGCATCACAAAACAAAAATATGGAAACAGACTAAACCCTGTCCCAAGCCATTTTGGGGAAACGGAAATGCTAATTGACATTTTATCTACCTATCAGGTGACTTTGACTACCATGCTTTGATCAATCCAGGGCAATCCCATTCCTACCTTATGTACCAAGAGAGCCCAACTAAAGAGCAGATTTGGAACTTATTTTACAAAATCTCAAGCACTGTCACTTCTTTTTTGAACTCAAGAGACCTCTGGGTGCTTAGCGCATCCCAAGATCAGGGCACCTTGCCTAGTACTGAAATAGGGAGGGAAAGAGTTGTCTCTGCAGGGCTCTGGCTGTGCAGCCCTGGCTCTCACTTCAATGCTTCCCTTCCTAGAGTTTCCTCACCCCTCTGAGACACAATGCATCCTCTCCAGCCTCCTCTTGTGGTCCTTGCTTGATCTGCATCCTCTCAGCTGTGCCAGTCCCTCTTGCTCGAGGATGACCAACCGGGTGCTGAGGTTTCACCCTGCCCATAAGCTCGATGTCCCAAGCAGAACAATGCAGTGCCTGTCCCTGCGTGGTGCTGAGCGTGGCACAGCAAGGCTGGGGGCACAGGGAAACGGTTTGCCTCTCCACTACAGAGGAAACCAGCCAGGAGGAGATATCCAAGAGACAAGTGCTGAGAGTTCGCACGGAGGTTAGGCAGGTAACAGGATATGCAGGTGTGCACAAACATGCCTCCGAACATAAACCCTTACATCCTCTTTCCTGGGATTGTCGTGGCATCTCTGGGAGATTTACTTAAGGGATGGAGCAGAGACATTTCAGTGAGCTTGGAATTACCCTGACCTAGCAAAAAAACAAGCCCGCACCTCCCTTTGTGTGCAAAAGTTTCCTGCGGTTGCAGAGAACAAACGTGGGCAGGAGCTGCGGGACTTTGGCAGCCGTCTGCTCCGAGTGCGCCTCCTGAAGGGTCCTGCAGGGCAGGTAAGGGCTGTTCAATCACGGATGTGCGTTTACACACACACACACACACACACACACACACAAAGTGGTAAAAAAAACTGAGCCCAGGAGACGCTGGATTTCTGAAAGTTTATGTGTAAGGCAGGCGATGTGATCCAGTGGGATGTGCAGCCCCTGCAGCAGCGGGACCGGCCGCGCCGCGCTGCAGAGCCCCTTGCCCGCCGGGAGGGGCTGACGGACCTGACCTGACTGCTCGCTCCGGCTGCGCTCCTGCCCCGCACCATTCTGACCATCCAAGCCCTTCCTCGCACACCCAGCTCCGGCACCAAGCGGCACCTGCAACGCCGGTGTGGGACGGGGCAGCGGGGCAGCCACCCCGCACGACCGGCGGGGTCCGTGGGGAGCCAGGCATCACCCAGCCCCAGCGGGGACAGTGAGAGAAAGGATGAGGCCAGGTGAAGGGCCAAGGGGAACCGCAACCCTCAGCCCCGTGACACCCCGCGTCGGGCTGAAGGGGGTTGGGGGGCTGCTCCCCATCCGCGCTGCGGTGGGGCAGGGGCGGGGAATGAGCCCGGGCTCCTCCCGATGCTTTCGAGGGCAGGGGCGGGGGCTGGCAGAAGGGCGGTGCGCGGGGCCGGGGCGGGCAAGGCCCCCCCCGTCGGACGGCGGTGGGTGCGCGAGGGTGGGAGGGCCGAGGGAGGCAGCGGCTCCTCCTCCGCAGGCAGGCGGGCAGCCCGCCCGGGAACGGCACCGGTTGCTCGGTGCCGGCGGAGCCGCGCCGCGCCGCCAGCTATATAAGGCTCGGCGACTGCTCGCCGCTCCCTCACAGCGGCCCGTGTCCGCGGCTGCCGGCTCTGGGCTGAGGCCGGGCCCCGACAGCATGGCCCGCGGCGGGGCGCCATGGGAGGTGGTCTCCCCCTCTGCCTCTCGCGGACCCTTCTCCTCCTCCTGCTCTTCCCGCGGCGGCGGCTGCAAACTTGCTGCGGCGGGCTGCGTGTGAAGACAGGGTCCAGCGGGGCGGCTCCGCTCCCCTCGCAGCCCCCGCCGCTGCGGCCGCGCCGTCGCGCCCGCAGCCCGGAGGGCGAGGCCGCCGCCCGCGGGCATGCAGCGCCGCCGCTGCGCCCGTCGAGACGCGGTGCGGGGCCGCGGGCGCCGGGACTGCACCTAGGGGCGGCCGGGGCGGGAGCCCCATGCCCGGGGCTCGCTGTGCTCCGCGGGGAGGCGGCGGGGCAATGAGCTGGCGGGGCCAGCGGGCACGCCTGGCCCCCGGTTTGCTCTGCTCCTTCGCCCGCGGGGAGTGAGGTTCCGCGCGGAGCCCGCTCGGTGCTCCCGGAAGGGCGGGCGGGCGGGAGGTGGTGCCGGCGCAGGGATGCTGCAGCCCTTCCCCGGTGCCGACGGGGTCCTGCCGGGGTAGCAGCCCCGCCGTGCCGCGCCGCACCCCGCCGTCTGCGGGGGCGGCGGCCGCGGAGGGATGGAGCCCGCCGGCCCCTGTCAGGCGCCGCTGCTCCCCGCCAACGACTCTTACCATGGCCGAAACTGCACTGCCCAGGAAGGGACCTACCAAGATGCCACCCCTCTCTCCTGGAAGATCGTGCTCACCGTCGTCCTGGCGCTCGTCACCCTGGCCACGGTGCTCTCCAACGCCTTTGTCATTGCCACGGTCTACCAGACGAGGAAACTCCACACGCCGGCCAACTATCTTATCGCCTCGCTGGCCGTCACCGACCTCCTCGTCTCCATCCTTGTCATGCCTATCAGCACCATGTACACTGTGACTGGCAAGTGGACGCTGGGCCAGGTAGTCTGCGATATCTGGCTGTCCTCGGACATCACCTGTTGCACGGCGTCCATCCTGCACCTCTGTGTTATCGCCCTGGACCGCTACTGGGCGATCACCGACGCCGTCGAGTACTCCACGAAACGGACTCCCAAGAGGGCAGCGGGCATGATAGCTTTGGTGTGGGTCTTCTCCATCTGCATCTCCATGCCCCCTTTGTTTTGGCGGCAGGCGAAGGCCGAGGAAGTCTCTCACTGTGTGGTGAACACGGACCACGTCCTCTACACTGTGTACTCCACGGTGGGAGCCTTCTACTTCCCGACGCTGCTGCTGATAGCCCTCTACGGGAGGATCTACGTGGAAGCCAGATCGCGGATTTTGAAGCAGACGCCAAAGAAAGCAGGTAAAAGACTAACGCGGGCTCAGTTAATCACAGATTCTCCGGGGTCGTCCTCCTCCGTCACGTCCATAAACTCCAAGGCCCCCGAGGGATCTAGCGAAACAAGCTCTCCCGTGTACATGAACCAGGTGAAGGTGAAGGTCTCGGATGCCCTGCTGGAAAAAAAGAAGCTCACGGCCGCTAGAGAGCGGAAAGCTACAAAGACTTTAGGGATTATTTTAGGAGCCTTCATCGTCTGTTGGCTGCCCTTTTTCATCCTCAGCCTGGTGTTGCCTATTTGCAAGGACGCTTGCTGGTTCCACATGGCCATCTTTGACTTTTTCACGTGGCTTGGATATCTCAACTCCCTCATCAACCCCATCATCTATACTATGTCTAACGAAGACTTCAAACAAGCTTTCCACAAACTCATACGTTTCCGATGCACAAGCTGAAAATTTTGAATGCGATGTGTTCTCCGGGGCTGCCCCCATGCACGCCCGTGCCCGACGCCACAGGTAGGTGCGATCCCTGCGCCCCCGCCGTGGCGAGCGGCGATGTTTGGGGCGGGAAGGCCGGGGAGTGGAGAGGGATTGGGAATGGGGGGGAGGAAGTATGACCCCACCAATAGCTTTTTCATCCCATCTCGGGCGGGACTGGCTGCTTTCTAGCCCCCTCTGAGGGGTGGGGGCGAGCCCCACGGGCGGGAGGAGGAAGCGCCGTGCAAGGGTCCCTGCGAGCCCAGCTGTGCCGAGTCGTGCCGTGCTGTGCTGCCGGTCGGGACAGCCCGACACTTCCCTGGCTGGTGTTCAGCCCCTTTGCAAGTGGCGGCGAACAGCGGAGATGCTGCACGCTCCTGACATTTCACAGTGGGTGTGTGTCGTTCCCTCCTCGGCCCCCCCCCCCGCCCAGCTCACAGGGAGTGACTCACGGCAATCTGCTCTTTATTCCAGCTATTAAACCAATCTGCCGCCATTTCGTATGCTAATGCCCGTGTTTAGACCAATTAGTGCTAAACGGCATTTGCTTTCCATTCCGGCGGGCCGAGCCGAGCCGGGCCAGGGCAGGACAGGACAGAACAGGGCCGGGCCGGGCCGGGCAGCGCCCCCGCCGCGGCGGCGTTCCCCGGTGCCGCCTCCCGGCCGCCGCCGGCAGCTGGAGGCATTGCCGGACAGCCGAGGATACAAACCCCTTGGCAGGGAGTCGGATGAAGTGCCGGTGCCAGCGTCGGTTTTTTGTTTGTTTGTGGTTTTTTGTTTTGGTTTGGTTTTGAAATGAATTAAGGTACGACAGGCCCCAGATTAAGGCTGCTGGTAAAGTTCAGCCTACTTTCTGGCCTCCTTACGGCTCTGGCTGCTCCTGCTGGGAGCAGGCATCCTGCGAGGAAAGCTGCCTTTCAGCCACCGAGAAAGGCTCAACACCTTGATGTTTCTCTTCTCACACTGAAAAGCTGTGCCTTTCTGTGCCTCTGACAAAAGTAGCTGCCAGCTAATCGCTAAACTCAGCGCCACATTCTGCAGAATATGTACTTGCCTTTATTGTGATACTTTAATAATTCTGCCAATCTTTTGCTTTTTGTCTGCAGAATCAAGTTGCTATTGTAAAGACCTACTGCTTGAAACTTCCCCAAGCCCAGTTGCCAGACTCATGATGCTGCAAAAACGTCAATACATACTGCCACCAAACTGCTCAGCTCTGCATTTCAGCGTAATGACTCTGGCAGAGATGCTGTTCCAATAGTCACGCAGATCAGTTGCAAAAAAAAAAAAAAAAAAAAAAAAAAAAAAACACAAGAAAAAAAGAGGGCAGCCTCGAATCAAGGTCTATAATTCACCCGGACTGAAGAAAAACTTTGAGAGTAAACTCCATTTATTTTGCAGGCTTAACTTCTTAATTTGTTCTCCGGCCAGTTGTAGGGGTGTGCACAAGAGCACAGTTGTCTCTGTCTGTATTGGTAGCGTAGTTGTACTTCTGCACACCTGTAATTTCTTTCTTTCAGTGGAAAGAGTTGCTCCCTTCACTTATGAGGCCAAGAGGAGAAAAAAATCAGCGTTTAAAATAGGAGCATTGCAGTAAATTCTGTAACTGACTCCTTCAGCTGAACATGTGTGAGAAGTGACAGTGTGCAAAAGTTATGTCTGTATTCCAGAACAATAAAAAAAGCAAATGCTGTAGAAATGAGTTGTAGACCTGTTCAACTGCACTGCATATCTATAGTCTGTCCTCATAGTTGCCTTTATAAAGTAAATACTTCTTGCTTCTACTCCATAAATGAAGAGCAGAAATCAAGAAGTCCAATGACCTTTTCTGTAAACCAGCTGGGAATAGAAGTAGCAGTTTGATGTTGTAACCATATTTTCCATTTTGTGTCTGTTGCACACCCTTACTGCATGAACCACTGAGAAATTTAGAATTCTCTAAGTAATTACATTATTTAGTGTATTTTGTAAAGAAGTGAAGCGGTCTGCTCTTTCAGAAGAGCTATATCACCTGCAAAATAAATACCCATGAATTATGAATTAACTGATGTTAGTGAAACTACTCTCCTTTCTACTTTACTTCTCTCCTATTTATTTTTCTTTTTTTTTTTTTTTTTCCTGATCAGACCTGAAGACAGGTCTATGCATATTCAGCAGTCAAAGAGTTTCAGGATATGGTCCACCTGCTGTGATAGAACTGCATTGATTGTTCCTCCTATGTGTAAATGAAAATGAGCATAAACAATAAAACGCTTTACTGTGTTCTCAACAGTGTTTGGTAGCAATTGTGTGATTGCAAGGAATATTTATTAATTTACCTGGTTTCTCAATATTGACTTTTTAGGTAATGCTGATTTGATGAGTCACTCAAGAAAGCAGTTGTGAAGGCTGAAATTGCAATCTTCAATCAG
This sequence comes from Columba livia, assembly GCF_036013475.1. NCBI lineage: Eukaryota > Metazoa > Chordata > Aves > Columbiformes > Columbidae > Columba > Columba livia. The sequence continues at coordinate 34,189,332 of NC_088604.1, read as the reverse complement.
TGGTCAGGTTTTTCACAGGCAGCTTTGCTTTCATCCTAACCAGTACTGTTAGGTATAATTCTTACTACTTTTATATAATCCCAGATTAAATTTTTCAGTGTGTTTTTTTTTTTTTTTTACAAATACTTTTCTTACTCCATTAAAATCAAACAGAACTTATTTTAGCACTTAGTAGATATTGCAATCAATGTTCTTTTAAAATGGTATGTGTATATTCTAGATGGGTGCTGTTATAAAGACTGGAAAAGTCTTACATGATTTATCTACCTGTTATTCTTCAGACACTCATTCAAGTAATAAGGTTTTATTTACCTAATTGAATAGTAAAGAAAGAACTTCACCCTCTGTGCCTTTCATTAACTGTGAAGAGGAAGATGTGGTCATGGGCATGAAAGAAGTCTGCAAGATAAAAATTACAGTAGTGGAAAATGAACATTTTCAGTAATTTGCAAAAATCCAGAAGACATGCCTCAAAATTGCACACCTCTAAAAAAGGACTACTATACAGTACTTCTAGAAAGTACCCTCCTAAATTATTAAAGTCAATTATGATTAAAGGAATTTTCTAAAACGCTAGCTTATTGAAGTGCTTATATTCCTTTTAAATTTATTTTTTTTCCATACATGAAGTAAAAAACCCAAGAAAGATAGCATCAAACAACGCTTAACCTATTCTCATTTATAATTTTCTTTTCTTGTAGAATGAATTTTGTTTACCCTCAAGTCTTAGTAAAATCACTAGGCTTCTTATTTGTTTAAAAATGGAAAATGAAACTATAAAATGAAATTTTTCAGCATTTCCACAGGAAGTTGAGTCTTCTGTCAGTTTTGCAAAGTTACGTGACTTGAAGAGCACGAGGTTCAGGAGATGGACTTTCCTGGTGCTCACACCGCTGGAGTATACGTTAATCTTCAGCAACTGGCAGCAAATACTCCCAGCTCCCTGTTGCGAGGATTTTGCTGAGAAGCAGTGAAGCTAACTCACCAAGAAATCATTCTTCCAAGCTTATGCCGAGGCTCTGAACTTGCTGCTGAACAAACATTTCAGACAACCATTGTCGCTGTTGGGAAGACGGTGTGAAAGCTGCCGTGAGTGACTTGGGGGCAGAGAAGAAGGTAACCAGAGCCCTGCTGACATGCCTGCTAGTTAAAGGCCTCGTGCCAGCTGAGCAGCCTCATCTAGTTCAGAAAACCATCCCCACAGGGAGATAGGTAGAGTGAGGACACACATCTGTTTGCAGTGAAAGAGAAGAAATGTAGGGTAATCATCACTCAGTGCTGGGAAATATAGATATGTAAAACATGTTCCAAGATTCACGTAGTGTGTTTTAGGACAGGAAGGCTGGCCCATGGGAGCTTCACTCCTTTGTGACTGATGGAGTGTGTCCTGGCTGAAACCAGGTTTTAAAAGATGTTAGGGTTCAAGGAGCAGCACTAAAGTTTCGACCTTCTCTGGAGAGGTCTGAGGATGTTGCATTCCTGCCCCTCCACTCTGTTGCTGTGCCTGGTCACTATGTTCTGCCTCTGGCAGATGGAGCGTCTGACATTTTCACTAGAGAGGCTGTCCTTTCAGTCCATCCCATGTTTGTACACCCATGGAAGGGGCTCAGAGGAACCTGCCTCTCAGCGTTATGTTGTTGTAGGAGCCTCTTCATGACCCTGCAGGTAAACTCCAGAAGTGCTTAAGCCCATGTTGTTTCAGTCTTTCATAACTGAAGCAGCATGCCTTCCTCTTATCTATTTATTAGTTGCTTTGGGTTCAAACATTGTCACATGCTGTTGTTGAGAAAAATCTCTGTGGGGGTCTGAGATTTGAAGTTGATCACACATTTGCAAACCCCATGTTTCCCATGATTCATGGTAATGGATGTTTGCATGATACTGTTGCTGACTGCAAGCCTTCTGAGACATGTGACTGTTCAACAGTAGCTGCAGTTACAGGAACAGCTGTTTGCAGCCCCATAGCTGCACCGTTTTCCTAGTATTCCTCAGTTTTTGTTGAGGCATTTCTCACTCTTCCAATTAATAAAACATCATGCATAACATAGAAACTGAGAGAGAAAAATCCCTTGCAATGAACCTTCATACAGAAATGTAGCAGGCTACAATGTTCCACCTCTTCTGCATGCATAAGAAAATGCCTTGACTTATGTGCCAAGACTCCACGGGACAAAAAGGGATTTCAAGTAATTCCCTGGACATTGAATGTCCATATTCACTGCCACAGTGTTTGAGGAAGCTGGCCTGGCCTTCAGCCTCCAGCAGGGCCGTTTGGAGCAGCTGATTACCACACTCTGCCCCTGTCTGCAAAAAGCCAATCTGCCTTCCATTAGCAGAGCAGTCCCACAACTTTCTGCCTCACAGTTGCTGCTCCCACGCTCTCTTGGCCAGAAACGACTGGGTATTATCAGAAGTAAGTATATTTACGTAAAAATCCAGATCAGTTTAAAGCAATTCTCTCAGGAAATAAAGTGAAAAAAAAATGGTAGTAACATTGGAGAACAAGTATCGTGATTTGCAACAGCAAAGAGGGCTGAGGAGCATGGCTGAGGGCAGTTCTGTATTCAAGTTGAAAGTGTAAGAGGACCTGAAGCAAAGAAGGAGAACAAGACTCCAAGCCTTGACATGGGTGTAAGGAAGAAAAATCAGGGTTACTACTCTCAGGCCTCAGGACCCCAGCAGACCCGTGAACAAACAATTTCAGAGAGAAGACCCACGCCCAGAGAGATGTAGGAAAATTACAGGAGTATGTTTATTCAGTAAAGTAGATACTAACTTCTTTTCATATGTTAGGAACCTTTTTGTCCTTAGAGGAACCACACATACTTGAGATATATACTTAATAACCTCTCTGCATCAGGACAGAAAGGTTTGTGGTTCATATTACTTTGACAAAAAAGAGGGTTTTTTTTACATATTTCAGCAATTAGTACCTAAACCAAAACACATATACTATTTAAGTGGACACTCACACAGCAGTGAGTCTGGCTGATACTAATAATGAGCATGAAATATTTAAGCCTAGAATGATCATATAGAAAGAAATGCAAGCAGAAAATGAAGCTTTTTAATCAATCACGTATTAGGCTGGGAAGATGTAATATAACAGGCCACTCGATAGGTGAGGTGAAAAGGAGATCCACAGGATATCAAATTTACAATATAGAGATCAAAATCTCTTACTGAGTCATTTTCAAAAGCTGGAGAAAGAAAATCTTTGCTGTTCTTCTCAGAGATCAAACTCCTTGCAGTCAGCCTTATAAAGGTACAAGATTTTTTTATTGCCTTTATACAAATAATGCTTTGACTTCTACAAAACAGACAGACTTCATGGCCGCAGGGCTTTCACTGAGTAGTCATATGTTCTGTCTTTTAGGCTGGTCATAAAAAAAATGAAAGACAGGGACAGGGGCTGATTATGTAAAATAACCCCTTTTTGGCATTTCTTTCCATATATGAATCTGAGACAAAAACTAGAATATCAGAAATAAAAGCAAGATCTGGAAAATTTAGTCATTAATGAGTTTACTTTAGATTTCAGGAACATGTTTAGGGTAGAATGGGAAAAAATAATAAATTTTCCAGAATTCAGAAAAATAGAAATTAATTTCGTTATTTCCTTCCATCCAGATACCTTAGGTTTGCCGCTATCATAACTAATATTGGCTTCATAATGTGATTCCTAAGAATCTTGATATTCCCAGGCATGTTCAAATTAATGTTTATTAATACATTCATACCTGCTCTTATATTAAGACACATACTTCCCAAGATCATTCCCTCTTTTCCCTGTGGATTTCAAATGTCAATTACTTTGTGCCATTTTCTATCCGTGCACTGTGTTTAAAACACGAATCTCATTTGCACCCAGCCCTCTGAAATCCGGTCGCTGAAATAATGAGAAACATTGTTTTCCAAAGGAATATTAGGATCAGTACATTTGAAATAATTAGTGCAAAAACAAGCGAGGTTCCTGTTTCTTATTTACAGGAGAAGGCTGTCCTTCCCTGAACTCGTTTCTTAGAAAACTCTGCTGTAGAACTGAAATACACAGGTATGACATAAGCCAGACCATAAACCAATGCAGATATTCAAACCAGCCAGGTGGTTGGGCAGCAAAAGGATATCAGAAGTGCTACACTCGTACTGGTATACATCTCTCTGACTCACAAGTGACATACCAAAAATCTGCATTTAATTGAGTCCAGAAAGATGCAAAGGATCTGGCAAGGAGAAAAGAATGAGGAGAGTTTCAGGAGTAGTTTATGGGTAAGAGATGATGAAGGAACCCACGTGCCCAGGGACCCCATGAACCATCTCTCCCCTGGGGCTGGGTGGCCCTGACTCAGGGCAGCCCTGACACAGCACGATCACATGGCTGCAGATCTGGCTGCTGAGAGGACTGTGTTAGGGAAACCAAATCCAGTAGCCTGGTATATATGAGGCTGCACAGTTCCATTTCCCAGGTCCAACCAGTAGTGAGGCTTAACATGTATTCCCAGGTACATGTGTGCAACACATACGAACAGATTGGCAGCCATACAGATCAGTGCAGACAAGCACAGTCAGTGCTTGCACAAACACAAATAGTACCAGTGGCCTCAGAGTGCTCACCTCTTTGGCTAATTGGGATGGAAGTCCGCTAGTAAGAATATATATGTATATATATATATATATATATATACACACATATGTATAAGGTGGGTCCTTTCAGCGGCTGGGCTCAGACATTGGATCCCAGTGTCCACAGTTGCTGGCACCCGGACATATAAGCCCCCAATGCTGTAGCTCAACTTCAGCTGCTGGTACAGACCATCGCATGCACACACACACACATATTTATGCACACATGCATGCATGCACACCCGTTAAGGACACCACTATAGCTAGCCTTGGATACCCAGTCTGTCCAGCAGCTTGCTCTGGATTCTTGCTCTTCCATGGGCCCTCACTCCCTGCCCCACACACACATACACACGCACACATGCACGAACACACACACAGCTCTGGCAACTCTGGGACTCCCCATGTCCCTCTAGTATCCAGCTCCTCCTGCAGTCTCACCCTTAGAGGCACACCTGTGCACATACACATGAACACACACACAAATAGCTCCCAGGGCACTTCCCCTGCTCTCCAGCTGCTCTGGCTTGATCTTTGTCAGTGATCACACAGTCACTCATGCTGATCTGTCCAGTTTTTGTGCTACAGACACAGAGTCCCTGCCACCCATGATCCCATTGTGGTTATGGGTTCTTAGATGTCCAACCACACACATGCACATAAATTAGAGACTCTCACCCAGGAAAAGAAGTTAGAAACAGAGTTTAATCAGAAGACATGACAGACTGCACTGATCAGGCACAGGTATGGCCAGACAACCATAACAACCAGCCCTTGTTTATACAGGATCAGGACCTTTTACCCCCTTATAACGCCATCATGTCATTTGTTCCTACGCTTGTTCTTCCCCAAATAACCTGGAGCTCTCCCTTTCCCCATTTTTGGTTCCTACACTAAACAACCCACTGTAAGTCTTATGTTATCCCCAAATAGTCTTCCCTTGCATCTCATAATGTGACCCCATGTCCCTAGGTAGTAATCTCCCCCGATCCAAAAGGTACTCCTGTTGACTCATCATGATGGGTTTAATGCCTGGCTACAGGAACTGAGGCTCCCGTGGGACGACTCTGGGAAGGACCCAGACAGGTTATACCTTCCTCTGAGTCCTAAATTCTGTCCCCCAGAACCAAATGCCATTGTGCCCTGTGCTCTTCTGGGCTTGTGGAGATGGGCCTTTGATGGCCCTATGGCCCATCTTTGATGGGTCTGGAAGGAGCTAGGAGGAGATAGGGTATTATTTGGCTTACCTCACCTGCTGCTGTCTCATTGCTCCTTTGAAAAGGGGAATAGCTGGCAGCCATTGTTCCAGATGTCAGAAGACTAAATGCCTAATACAGGTTAAACTAATTAGAATGTTAGAAACTACCCACCAAAATATGGCAAGAGTGGGAAAAAGATCCATTGTGAAGTCTTCATGCTGAATGGATGTATAGACACCATAGGCAAGGCATAATTATTTAGATGGCCACTAACCAATCTTCTACAGCTCACAAACAAGTATTTCAGAGCTAACCTCTGTTTCAGGACCTTGTGTGTCAGGTCAGAGCTAAATCTTGCATATCCCAAGTTTAGATCTTGCAAATCAGACTGCTAGATCTGAAGTGCCTTTGGTCAAACTTTCTGAACTTAAATGAATTCCACACTCATGGAAAAGATGATTGAAGGAGTCATCAGGATAAGTTAATCAGTCTCTTTCCTTTATATACTTGTGCTATGGGTACAATTTTAGCAGGGACTACCATTAGTTCCTTATGAGATTACCAGTAAGACACTGGACAAATATTGGTGCCTGGGCCATGTGCTTATGTGTTTAAATATACTTCTGAGCAGTATATTTACATACAACTAAATCAAGAAACCAATAACTTCCTTGTTTTCAAATTAGAGTAAGAGATGATCTCTAAAGTCCGTGATTTGGGGCCTCACAGGAACCTTAGGGAGAAGCACTGTCCTTCTCTTGGAAAACAGCCAGGTCCCACAGATGTATTTGAGACATTAATTATTCAACGTTTTCACTAGAGAGGCTGGAAAATCAGTGAGCAAAGACAAGTGATGCTGAGAAGGGCAAAAAAATGTAACATGGGAAAAAGTAATCCTGTCTATGAATGCATAATAAAATCACAAAAATGTTTCTTTTAGACACACTGGGGACACTGTTCTGTGAAAACAACCACGGTCAAAAGTGCAGACAAAGGGTTGCTTATAGAAAACAAGGCAGAAAACAGAATTATTTCACCTTGTAAATTCCTGTGTCCTCTATCCTGCATACTATGAGAAGGTCAAACCTGTCTCAGAAGTTGTATAGTAGAACTAGAAAACATTCAGGAAAACAAAGAGTATCACTGGGGTGAGTCTGAAGCCTCTTTTGGATACGAGCAGTCCTGCACTTTAGCTACTTAGGTAGTTGAGATGATGCTTGAGGCTTCCTCTTTGTGCCACGCTAGGATAACTCAAGAGAAAGGCAGGGAAAAGAAGACACATTAAGAGTACAACCATTATTATAAGAAACAACACATTTCTAAATGCAGTTCTATTCAGACTGATTGCACTGTGCCAGAAAATCCTGAGGAAAGCCTTCTGACACTTTTCTTGTCTCTAGTTATAGTGAGGAATGATGATTCCCCAGCCCAGCCTGCCATGCTTCTGCATTAGGTGGAAAGGAATTAAGACCCTTGAGTATCCTGCTAGATTCCCCGCCATGACTCCTCTATGGTATTTTAAGTTTCAGCTAAAAATGGATACTGAAAGGCACAGTAAATATTGCACTCAAAGGAAGCATCATCTTAGGTCTTTCAGAGTGGGCATCCAAGGAATGAGATTTCTAGAGCTGGTAGAATCATAGAATCATTTTGGTTGTAAAAGACAGTCAGGATCATCAGCTCTAACCGTTAACCTGACACTTACAAGTCCACCACTAAACCGTGTCCCTAAGTACCTCATCTACATATCTTTCAAACACTTTCAGGGATGGTGACTCAATCACTTCCCTGGGCAGCCTGTTCCAATGCCTGACAACCCTTTCTGTGAAGATTTTTATTCCTAATATCCAATCTAAACCTCCTCTGGTGCAACTTGAGGCCATTTCCTCTTGTCCTATCACTTGCTGCTTGAGAGAAGAGACCAACACCCTCCAGGCTACGACCTGCTTTCAGGTAGTTGTAGAGAGCTTTGAAAATCTAGGGTCCAGTTTCTGATGCTCTGGGTTGTTAAATAGGTCTCTACACTTAGAGAAGAACTGAATATTTGAAAGAAAATAGTCATTCTGCAGTTTCTCAGAACTGGGCACTCCAGGTTATTATAAAGAAAGAAGGCTCACACACAAGTCTCTGTATTCTTCCTCATCTCTACACAATTAGAGGTCATTAGCTTTTGTTTATGAAGGAAGGATTTTATCTCATCTGTCTTTAATTAAATCACAGACCTTCTCGCTGGTTCATAACTTGGCACTGCTACAATTCAGCTCCCACAGAAAACAGCTGGATGTCAGCACCCTGTAGGATACTCTTGACCAACTAGTCTTTTAAATTGAGGTATTTATTTCAATTAAATACGAGTTAGTAGTACTGGGAGTTTTACCTTTTGCTATAGGAACAGTGAATTGACTTCTGCCTGAATGACAGGTTGCAGTCACACTTCAGTAGCAGTACACAAAATATTCTGAGAGTTTTGTCAGCAGATATAATTGAGTTCCTTTAATCAGGCTTGGGGTAAGATCCTAAAGGGATTCTACCATGCTTTTTCCAAGCTGCATGGTTACTAGTTTGTTTAATAGAAGGACGTTCTTAATATTCTTTCAACTTCCTTTACATATGGGATTTTTGTCTGAGTAATGTATGTGGATTAAATCCTTGAATTGGCTAGAGACAATACTCCTGCTTAAAGGATAAGAATTGAGATACATCCTTTAAAAAGACAGTAGAAAGAATGATGCAGTGTTTCCCATTGCATTTCATGAAGCAGCTGTTCCTAAGCAGAGGAGCAACATTTAGGTTTACATAGCTGCAGATTAGTTTTATAAGAAAAAAGTGGAAATCTTAATGCTTTTCAAGTAATCCCAGCTGTTTTCTTCAGTTGTTTGAAAAGGTGAAGTTTTCAAACCCACCTTTTTCAAACCCAGGATTCATGCCCTTCCCTTTCCAAATGTCTCATGTACTCCTAAAAAAATTACTTATGAAACTGAAAATTATGAAAAAGAATATAAAAAAGAACTGTTGATAGTGGCAAGAAAAATTATATCTTCTCTAAAAGATTGCCTGAATGTGGCAGTAGCTCTTTATCTGAGGGACCTACATCTATCAACGTGAGCGTTTCTAAGTCCCAAGGAAAACTTTCAGGGCTAAAAGACTCATTTAGCTTAAGACTCATAATTCTCTGATCTATGAGATTAATGAAGAACTACGGTTTTTCAGTACAGTTGCACAGTTCATGTTGGCAAGTATTGATTTCCTCTAATATCTGAGATTACTGCAATTTCACTTTCATGTCATGCATAAAAGGTTGTTGGAGGCAGTGCAGGCAATACCACTGCCTTTGAGGGAGCATGTGCTCCATTAGTGAGCAAGACTCACTATTTGGGAATGATTTTTGACCCCTGACTGCCAGCAAACAGTGATATTACAGCTGTAATTCAGTCAGCTTTCTGGTCAGAAAGGTGTGGACTTTCAGGAATAAACTCAGTCATACATGTCAATCAACTGTGCTTGGGCTGTATGTTACACACCACTGAGGTGATGATGTGACTGCTTGTTCAGCCACCTCAGTTTGCTGAGCAGCACTGCTGGAGATAAGGATCTGGCCCACAGAGCCACGCAGCCCCACATAAGCTTGGGAAGTTCTGATGGAATGCTGTTAGGACCCAGAGTGAGACTGAGGGTCCTGTCCTTCTGCCCCCTGCCGTGGTAGCCCATCTGAGGACAGCAGGGGTACCTGAGAGAGATGGTTCCCACTGCTCCTGTGGTACAACCAGCTCCTGTTTCCTGAGAGAGAGGCACAAGGATTTGGGAAAGGACTTGGCAAGCAGCCCAGGAATAAGGAAAGCAGAGAAAAATGCTTTTTCCTTAATTTAGTCAGCATCTGGCAGAGGCAGGGCAGTGTGCCTGTCTGAAGGACAGCTGATGTTTAGCACTAGCCATGTGTTTGGATGTCTGGACACTTATTTCATGTTGTTTTGATCAAAAGAAACAATAAATAGATAAAAAGATTTTTATTGTCTGACCTGTGTGAGCAGTTTAGGAGATCATTTTCCTGTCCTCACTATGTATAAGAAGATGTTTCAAGAATATAATTTTTCCTTGAAATTCTGAAATTCAGTGAAAGGCAATCTCTCAACATAACTGCTGAGGCCTACTGCCTCAGGGAAAATAATTTTTGTTCTTCTCTCCATGCTCTATTGCTCTTCAGCTTCAAAAGGACACCAAGGCTTTGCTAGCCCAACTGGTTGCCAAAGCTGCATTTCTGAGTGCTCCTCCCATGTGCTACATCCATATCACCCCATGCACTGCCCCATGCCTCAGATGCCCTGGTGCCCCATAGCAGTGTGCTTCCCAGGAGGGACTATGAGGATGATGTGGGAGGAGAAGAACTACTCTGTGGGTTTTGATCTGCTAAATGTCCCTGAGTAACTGTGCCTTTAGACTCCCTCTGTTAAGGAAGACAATATAGCAGTCTTCTTCCTTTGGGGAAATAAACACTGTTATCATCCTGCACTTTTGAGAACATATTAGTGTCAGTCCTAGGAGAGCTGATTTCCAAGGGAGTAGGAATTCATCAGAGTACTCATATGGTTAGTGTTTCAGAAACAAAAATGATGACAGTTGCAACCTCCCACCCCATGCACAGTTGCAGGAAATGTGATGTAGGATAACAGACCGGATTTTTAATCCTTTTGACTTTCAGATAATGTTGTTGTCTGTCTTGTTGCAGGCTGGACCTAACGGTTCAGAACCCACAGTGCTCTGTTCGGTTCCTCTCATATCCCTCTTCTGTGTACTTCAAACCCAATTCTCTGCTGTGAGCTGCTTTTTTTCCATATTTCAGGATACAGTGCAAAATGATGCTGAGGGCAGCTGGTGATTTACCTACAGTCTGACAGAGAAACAGCAAAATACAGGTGATATAAGAACCCACAACTGTGCAGTAATCTGTATCTATACTGAACAAAGTGGCGTAAAATTCAGTCCTGCTTCATTACAAGGCAGAGCAGTCTCCTAGACCTCTAGCTTGCAACTCCACAGCACTGCCACTGGTCTTCAGGTGTGAGTGCCACATGTGATCTCAGGACTCACAAAATCTGTGCATGCTCTCCTCTACATTGCTGTACACAACAGAGCTTTCTTAACTACAGTTTCTCTGTTGCTAGGTCTCAAATCACCCTTAAACATATCAGAATCCTGATTTTGAGGAGAGCCAGAATTGGAGGCATAAAATGTCTTGTTATTAAAAAGTTACCTTTAAAACCCTTTAAGTCAAGTTAAAATAAGCAGATGTATTTTTATACGTATGTCAACATTAGATATTGGAGTGGAAAAAGCTTTATAAAAATACAGACATGCAGAAGTGCAAGAAAAGAGCTCCACACTTACCTGTCACCTAGATTAGCTTTAACATTCATCCTTACCATGCACAGTTCAGCCAGAAGACTCACAACCATCTGTGCTGAGGGTTGGGATCCACTCACCTTTTGTCAGGCTCCAAAAGAGCCAAGTGCCTCTTTTCAGGCATGGATCTGCACTTTTCAGTCAGGTTTAACTCTTCTGAGTTAGACAAATATCTGTCATTCTTAGCAACTTCTTCAGCCCTAACTCATCCAGGAAAGAGTCCTGACTCCCTTACTTCCTGACAGAAATGTTATCTGTTCCCTCTGGCTTTGGAAATCATACTCTCCTTTGGGTGTTGAGCTGGCGTAGTTCTTCGCTTGGTCTAGACAGTGAGCAAAGATGGTTTACCAGGATTTCTGTGCTTGACTAAATCCTTAGTGAATCACGAATCCACCGAGAGTACTCCTATTCAATAGGGTAGTCTAGAGAAGGAAGCCTTTTTATCCACTGATCCTTATTTTTGATATATACACATTAACCTTGATACTGTACACAGCAATGCAAATACAACTTGACATGGCGGAAGAAAATCCATGCAACCAAAAACATGGTCCTTGATATGTGTTACTCAAATTGTTAGTTATTTTTATTCATTCAGAATAATAGATCTAAAAGCAAATTGTAGCTATAGTATTTCATGTATTCATTAGTTTATCTATGTGTTTTAAGATGGTTGTTTAACAGGCAGGCTGAATGTGCTAATTGCAAGATACAGTGGCAATCATCATGGAAGCTTAGGGAAGACAGGTGGGGAGAGAGTAAAGTAATTCCTTGTTCCTCAGCATGTGTGGCATCACTCACAAGCAAAGAGGAGGAAAGCTTTCTTCCAGGAATGAGACATTATGTTTTGAGATGAGTCAGAAAGGGGTTTTCAGCCTTTATCTTGTGCTCTTCCATGCCCAGTTGGGTAAGAGTGTGAGAAAGGGAGGCTGTGGCAGACACAAGAGCCATCATGACAAAATCAATCCATCATAATAGCAGCAGATAAATTTCTCACTAAATCTAAGAGAAAAAGAGGTACAGCATAGCGGCTGTTGAATTCAGTCAGGGAGAACATATATTGTTATGTGTGATATTAATGATGCCATTGTAATTTTATCTTTTGTAAATTTATTGCATAACTGAAAATCTATGTTTTTCAAATAACTTTCTTTCAATCTGTAATCTTGTCTAGCAATAAATCTGGCTAGTCATCTGACATATAGCAAAGCATTCCTTGCCCCAGCTTGTTACAAGTCTTAAAAACTGTCACACTAGACACCTTGAAAAAAATCTCTGAATTATCCAGTGCATTATGTTTCTCTTATTTAAAGATCAGTAGGATAAATCCCCATAGATGTTCCATGGCAGTTTATCACAAGATTAAGGAGAGGAAGAAATGTCTTCTTGAGACCAGTGATGAATAGTGAAATTCTCTGACCAGCAATAAAAAGCTGGGACTATAACTCCTTAAGGTGGGCTCCTTAGTGGCTTTTAACTAAGACCAGACATAACAGTAACCTGTAACTTTGGAATGATGGTGCATTTGGGATTAACTGTGCACACGATCTCATCTTTGAGGAATACCGTAAGAGTCATAATGTCACTTTTGATGTCTGTATGTATTCTTTCTCTCCAACAGCTTATTTATCATACTTGCAAAATCTTTTGATGTGTCCCATCCTCTTCTGTGCCTTACAAACAGAAATTAGCCCAGTTGGGGACCAAATTTTGAGTGGAAATTTTAAGGACCAGAGTAACACAATGTCAAAGGTCTTTCCATTGAAATGTTTATCTGGTGTGCCAGTTTTTGCAGTGACGACAGAGTGCCATGCCAGAATCATATTTAGATCCCCCTGACTGCACAACTTGCATGACCACATTCCTGTTGTCAGCTGGGTGCACCGTGGACATTCTTGAGAAGAGTCAAACTTATGAATCTGGAGCCACAGAAGGAAGCCAAAAGGGATTTTCTTTCTCATTGGTGGAAGAACAGTGTTAGGAACAACCTGGGCAGAGTATGAGGGGTGAAGGAAATAAAAAAGAAGACATTTTCTATCTTTTGGTAAAGAAAAAAGAATAAACTACATTTTGAAGAAACATTCAGGATGTAATCTGAAAATAATTACTTGGACAACAGCATATTGCAGCCAGACTACAGACACACACCAAAATCTAAAGAAGAAATATTTTATCAGTGAGTAAAACATTTTGGTTTGGAATTCATTGATAGCACTCAGGTTTTGCTGGTTGCTACACCATTCTCAAAAACTGCAGTAGCAGATCTATGGAAGATTAAAAATCTATAGTGAAGAATTAATGTTCTAGAAGATCGTGGTTCAGTGATACAGACAGGAAAGGGTGACAACATTTGCCTGAATGTACCTCTGCCCGTGAATCAAAATCTGAGTAGGTGAAAAGAACAGATGGCTTATACTTTTTTTTTTTTTTTTTTAAGTATCAATACTTATAATTTACTTTTGTTTGTTTGCTTTGTCTTTTTGTTTGTTTGTTTGTTTTCTGATCTGTCTTTGATTATATGTAGTTCTGGCCAGTCCTTTCTATCTTTGTACAGTCCTTAAATTAAATCTTCCCTTACTTTAATTTTACCTAAAACTATGCCTATTAATAAAGAACCCTCTTTCAGTTGAGCTGTTGCTTTTCTTATTTTTTCCATCTAGTATAGAATTATTTTATCTTTTTGTCCGTGCTTGCATTCACCATTTCATTTTGTATTTATCATCTAGAGAAACAGCTACTCTCACTGAATCAATGGAAGGTTCGATTTGTGTCACTGGAAAGACACCATGTGCTGGTGAAAATGCTGAAAAGTGATAGCTGGTGGAAGGGTATGGAGTTTTGATGACTGGAATGAATTTGTTCCAGTGAAGACAAATAATAAGAGAAGACTTAAAGTATGGGACAATCTCATGGTTGCTGGCTCTGGGAGAGGTCTGGACCTCTATACTCCAAGGAGTTGAATGTGACGGCCATTACCTGTCATTGAAAATGTCAGTAAAATGTGATCAAGAGAACACTTGTCGCTGTCAGGAAGTTGTGATTCTAACAGAAAGGCTGCCCCAACTTGCACTGTATTCTATGGTATAGATTTTAACCTTAAACCAAATTTTAAATACATAAATCCATCATAGTCCTATTGAGATGAAGACTGAAACTCTCACTCACATGGTACAAAGTAGGCTCCTCAGGTAAGAATATGTCTGACTCTTCTTTGGTCAATACAAGGACATATGTACCATATCTGGAAATATCAGGAATATGAGCTCGTGTTGGGTTTTGGTTCCTTTTTTTTTTTTTTTTTTTGATATAAGATCAGCAAATTTATACTGTGGCTGGCCTACTGAAGCATTCATATAATTAATTAATAATCATTCTCACAGCCTTTGGCAATCTGATATTACATGGTTTTTAGCTGAGTTGGAAAGGATGGTTCCACGGTGCAGCCTGCAGAAAAGACCAAGAAAGCAAGCTGGATTTTAACATTCAGGTGGTACATATATCACTGGATATTTGAAATTTATATATTTAGGTGGGGTGCCTGTGGACGGTGGCGATCTGAGGTAAGGTTGTTTACTTGAATGTGGCCTTCAAGTGTGAAAACACAGTAAATGAGAGAGGATAGATCGGTCAGAAAGCCTTGAAAGCACTATGAGAAGCTTATGTTTGTTGTTACAGAATACAAGGAGAAGAATGACATAGTCAAAACAATGAGCTAAGAAAACTGACTTTGCATCTGACAGTCTAGAAGCAAGGCAAGATGGTATTTGTCAAAGTCAGAGAAAAGAATATTGTGAGAAGCAAGTAATGAGATAGTGAGTGATGTGGTTATAAGTTTCAGTGGTGAAGAAGTGTTATGCAGAGACAATTGTAAGGTAAACAAAGTTAAGGAGGTCAAATCTAAGACAATTTTCAATAGTAAGTCTTCATGGCATTTTGTACTTGATGATCTTGAGGGCCCCTTCCAACCAAAATGATTCTGTGATTTCCCACAGTAGTAATGCTCCAGGTATGGGAAGAAAGACAGAATTTTGTTTTAGAGGTGTTGCACTTAAGCTTAAAGTCTTAAGTCAGAGCACCAAGAGGACATGTCAGTGCAACAGACTATTAGTTTAGTTCGAATTAAATGAGAGACATTTATGGATGGGTAATAAATCTGTTGGTCTCTGACCTAGAAAGGAAAGAATATTTTTGCTTTACCGATACGGCTTATTTATGGGCAAAAAGCATAGAGAGAATAAGACTGCAAAGTTTCTGCTGGCTGTTGGGCCATGGAGAATTTGAATAAGCACCTTCAGAGCCGTGCTACAGGAGCAATTGCAGAGGGATGAGGTAAACTCGGAGAAGATCAAGTTGCAGACACCAAGTGAGAATATTCTGCTGCTGCTGAGAAGACAATAATAGGACGGATTAAATACTAGTTTCGCCATTTGACCAAGAAAATGATTAGAGGCTGTCTTGAGAAGATTTTGAGGAGAGCATAAAAGGCACAAATTAAATTGTAGGGAAGAGAAATACATCTAGCTATTGTAGACAGCACTGGGATATGGACCACTAGTGTTGAAAATACTGGAGTAAAGAGTGAGTTTTACTAAGATGGAAGAGACTAAAGCATGAACACAAACGCACTTCTCTTTTACCTGTCTTGTCTCTGTTGCACACATGCTTGTTTGGCAAAGTTTTATTTCCTTATCCGTGTATGAGTCTTAAAGTGAGATCCTAGATAAGATACTGCTCTAATATACATAATAGTAAGGCTACCAGAAATCTGTGTCATACCTCAAGAAATTATCTACCTTACGTCCACGTGTGCTGTCATCTGGACAGAGTATCGTCAAACTTAAAAAATTACAAATATATTTCACTGTTTTTTCAAAATAAATATTTAGTCTCTCAAGTACTGTAATATCACTTCAACAGTGATGTCATCTAGATGTGGCTTTAGCAATGGGTGATGGACATATCATAGTAACAGCATAGTATCAAAGGCACGAGACTTCAAATGATACCAGAGCTGTAAGGCAATACTACTGTGGATTTGGGTATCTGTAATGACAGCCTTGTGCCCTGTTCTGCACGGAGAGAAAATTTTTCCTAGCTTTGCCACTCTACTACCCTGTCAGAGCTAGGTCACCAGTATTATTTTATTTTTGAGTGAATATGCTAGAAATTTTCTAGTTTGTGTATACTTAGTTTAAACCTATTGGCAATAAACTTGCCTCTCTTAAGCATCTTTTTGGTGAAACCCTTAGAAGTACCCACCACAGCTCTGGGGATCTGCAGCTTGGAGGCTGAAAAGCAGTAGCCTGTACAAAAAAGTGGTGTTCCTCTTGCAGCTCCCATCTGCAGAAGAGGTGAACATACTGGGATGCTTTCTCTTTGGGGATGATGTGCATTGCCTGCCTGTGGCATCTGCCTGGGGAGGATGTGCATTGCCTGCCAACTGCATCTCCTGGGACTGGCAACAGAGACTTACAGCATCATCACCTGGACCACAGCATCAGGGGGCTCAAGAAAGGTGAAAAGGGCACCACATAGTGCCTATTTCTGTAAAGTCCTGGGGATCTCTGCAAGCTGAACTGCTGTTGTGGCTGACTGTTCATGGAGGTGAGAGCAGCATTCCTTATGCACCATCTTCACAACCATTTCTAAAGACAATCTGGCATCCTGTCTGACAACCAAGTGTGCTGTGAGTACATAAGGAGAAGCAATGAAGTGAATTGGAAACTGGACATCAGCTACATTAATTCTGACCCAAACTGAACTACAAAGAGCAACTGGCATCCTGAATCAATCTCTTTACTTTTTAATAACCAGTTCCCTGTGTGTGCCTCCAGAAGCACTGCTACAGAAATGTAAATGGCCCTATCCTGTTTCTGATTTAAATAAACAAGATCTTTTGTTTGTTCTGTTGCAACATACCAAGTTTATAGCTGAAACTGGTAATATTTAAAGCATTATTAACAAAGACAGTAGAGTTATAAACCAGATTGAGAGGGATTAAAATACTGGGTTTTAGGAACCCATCTTTCAGTCCAAATATTTTACAGGTACAGCTTTTGAATTACTGGATTGTCTGATCCTATGCCTGCTTCTGGCCCTCAGGTCCTGTGTTCCTGGACACAAGACTTTTCACTGGGGCTTTTGTTTGTTTGTTTGTTTGGTTGCTTTTGGTTTGTTTTTGTTTGTTTTTGTTTTGGTTGGTTGGTTTTGATTTTTTGTTTTGTTTTGGTTTGGGTTTGGTTTTTGTTATGTTTTTTTTGTTGTTGTTGTTGTTTTGTTGTGATTTGGTTGGTTGGTTGGTTTTGTTTGTTTAGCTATGATATTTAATTTAAATGCTGGCTGATTTTGAAAAGAGTATGACTTGTGTCAGAGCACTCAGTGGGACATTTCTCTTGGGGATCTTCTTGAAGCACTGTAGGAACTACTGCCATCAGGCAAAGCTGACTGCCCTAAAGTCAAGATGCCACAATGGGTGATGTGAGTGCCTGTTTCAGCAGAAAGCCATTTGGGTCAGCTTAAAGCACTCAGGAATGAAATGTTATTCTTAAACCAGCTCTGTAGCAGGACACCTGCCCAAGCCCCAGGCGTATGTGTTTAGGCTCATTTTTAATTTAAACTGTTTTGAAGGAGAGGTAATCAGAATCTGAAAATATTTGATGGTAATTAAATTTAGAATTCGTGGATAATTAGCTTGCAGGGGGAAAATAAAGCTCTCTGCAGACGCTGAATTGAGTATGTATCAGTAGAGCTACAAAGGCACATCCTTCCTACAGTCTTCAGAACTGCTTTTCTGGGGTTGTCATGCAGCGTTTGGGAATACAGTACCTGAGCACTAAGTACAGTAAGTAAAGATAAGATAGAACATAAGGGCACTCCTTAGAGATACTTCTTATTCATCTGACCTTGAAAAGTCACCTTTACAGAGCCATTCAACTTTTCAGATATCCATTCCCAGGTAGAAATGAGCAGCTCCTACTGAGAGATTTGCTGTGCTCCAAGAAACTTTTGTTGAGTTCCTGAATAGTGGGGAAGTTCCTAATTGCTTTTAACCACCTCTGTCTCATCCATCCCCCAGCACCCGCTTTATTACGTTTTCTCTGATTTTGACTCCTGAGATATTTTGAAGAGCCTTTCACCTCTCAGATGAAGCACTGGAGCTGACACAAAGATCTCCACAGCCAGCACTATTTGTAGTGTACATGCTTTATTTATCTTAACCTGACAAACCAAGCTATGCATTCTTAAGCTCCACCTCCTGACATCTTCTCTTTTAGTTATTTATATAACTACAAATAAAGAGAATTCCTGTAACAGTCCCTATTTTTGCCCCCACTATAAATGGTTGTATTTTTGTTTGGATGGGATGCAATTCTGACCACACTGTAGTTAGCAGCAGCACTACAGTGGCTGAGTTGCTGTTCTAAGGGATTCAGTAATAATGTCCGTAACAGGTATAGGTATTGCAGAGCCATCCAGCCCCACTTTGAAGTTGCAGAGCCTTTACATTGCTCTGGTCTCCCCTCCGCAGGCTGCTGCTTTGTCTCCCTGGTGGAAGGGATCGGCAGCACTAGCTTCACCAGAAGAACAAAATAAATACAAAAGGCTTTTCAAATAGAATACATCCATACCCTAGATGGAAGTGAAACTTAAGAAAGTGAGGTAGCAACAAATTACCACAATAAGCGTGATTGCCCTGTCTGATATGAAAGAAAAAGGAGTTAATCCTCTTCTAAGGTGAAGGCAAAGGCTCTTTGGTTTTATGGGTAGAGGAAGGGCAGAGGGGCAGTAATGACCCTGTCTACAGAATTAGTGATGCTGCTTCTGGAAGACTGCCTGCACTTCAAAAGCATGTTGAAGAACTGAAGAAAATTCAGACAAGAGGTGCATAAAAGGTTTGAGATCTGCAAAACTAGGCTTTTTAATGAGAAACTAGGGATGCTTGATACATTTTCAACCACCAGCTCAAGGCTCAGTATTTGAGTAGGCAGACGTTAATTTTGACTTTCCAAGGCAGAGGGAGGGAAGCCTGGTTTCTTCCACTGTGGAAGTTAGGTGGATCCTGAGCAGCAATAGTAAGACAGATGTGGCTTTTGGGCATGCTGGTCCTCCTGCTCCTGGGGGACAGGAGGAATGGGACTGATTACTGTTGCTCCAGAAAGGGTTTTTTCTCACCCCAGCAATATTTACCCCAGCAATATTGGTTATCCCACTTTTTTTTTTTTTTTTTTTTTTTTTTTTTTTTTTTTTTTTTTCTCCAGGAGAGTCAGAAACCTGGTGATTTTACTTTGTCCTAGACATGTAAATGCTATTACCTTTTTGGTGACCTTCTCTGCACTGCCCTCAGAAGGTACTTAATCTATCTGAGTCTGAGGAGACATCCCCACAGCTCTGAAGGGGATGAGAGTGGTACCTAGTGGTACCCAACACAGAGCTCTCTTCTAGGGAGACCAGACAGATCTTTCTTCCTGAAACTTATTATTTTGCTTCAATATCTAAGAGACCATCTGATCATTCTTCTCAATTAAAATAAGTGTTTTTACTTCAGGTTCTTAGAGATGCAAATGTCTCTTGCTAAAGCAAAGTCCTTGACTAGCTGATTAATAATTCTTTGCTTCTATGAGTGAGGAAAACTCTCCCTATTCCTCCTCCCTTTTTTACTCTAACATGGTGAAATGTATCTTAAACTTATTTTATATTCTTTAACACTAAGTATATGGCAAACACATCCAACACAACTGTCTAACCTTGACAAATGGGGTCTTGACTGAAATCAGACACAATGGTGGTTAATCACCTTGGGGTGATATGACCTCAACAAGCTTCTACTAAGCATATGTAGCTATCTCCCATTGGACAGATACATACAAGGAGGACAGAGAGTAGTGGTGGACTCAAGATATTTTGATATTTCAGTGACTCTGTGAAGGCAGACATTGTTACTGTTACAGTTACTGTTGTGGCACCATAAACAGTGAAAAATTCAGAAACAAGGTTATATCATTATGCAAATTGTAACCGGTCTTAGCAAGCAGCATTATAGCATCTTACCAAACTTTGTTAGCTGAGACGATTGGAGGTAAGTAAAGAAGCAGGTAGTCCTTTGTGAAAGCTGTGGTGTAAACTGTGTACATTGTGTCACATCTTTTATTCCTGTCTCATATGAAGGTGTTTTTCAGAATTAGCAGGTATGCAATTCAGTAAACATGTTACTGGAACTATCACACTGAGTGGTGCTAAACGTTATTGTTAATAGAATTGCCTTTTTTTTTTTTTTTTACCCCTGCAAGTTTAGTGACATTTTTAAGAGCTTTGTAACATCATCTAAGTGCTGCTTCTGTTTGCATGGTATTGTCATAGGGAAGTTCAGAGTATTAGACAAATATTAAGATTCTGGATTTTTTCTCCAGGTATTTCCTAACATCAATGGACAAAATAGATGTTGCCTTAACAAACTGTGTACATCAGTACAGTGCATCAGTATTTACTCATGCTGTTGTTGCATAACAAATTACCATGACCTCAAGTTTCTCTGGATCTTTCCTGGGCTGAACCTTTTTAGCTTATTTCTTTATAGTCTTAGCACCTTCTACAATGTAAGTAGCACAACGATAGAAATCTTAAAGAAAGTGAATATTTCTCTTCTTCACAAAATACTGGAGCAATTTCTGCATGAACTAGCAGAACGATTTAGCAGGGTCCCTGGAGTCTCCATTTGGTAGCAGGGCTCACAGTGACCATTGCCAGAGCAAGCAGTGCCAGAGTGGCCAAACAGCCATGGCCCTTCTGCTCCTTTCACCTGTCCTCAAGCTTTGTAAAACCAACTGGCTGCTGCCACCAGGGAAGGGCTGTGATTTCATGGGACTTTCTTCCTGCAGCAGCAATTGGCCTCCTGTGACAGCAAGCCTGGCTTCTCATTCTGCTTCTTAGAACAAGGGTGGCCCCATGCCCCAGTGTCAGAGGGACCAAGTCCTGGACGCTGAGAAAGTAGAGAAGACACACAGAAAAATCATACAAGCACACTCTCTGATCAACTTTAAACTCCTTTGTGCAAGCCAGCATACAAATATATGCTACAGCTGCCTAATTATTAAGCAAGATGCATATTTTTAAAGGCTGAATCTTGTGGAGGTATAAAAAATCAATTGACTTTTTTTGTCCTTTTTCTTTTTTTTTCAAAGAGCAGCTAAATTCTCTTGACCTTTTTAAAGGATTGAATTAAAAAGTTTAGAGCCCCAGAATTTGTTTTTTAAACTCAATCAAAATTTTGGCATTTCAGTATATCTGGCATTTCGGTATCCTAATTTTCATCACCATAAAGATCAATACTACTGTCCATTTCTGTTTATGGTATTTTATTTCCTCCAGAAGCTAACTTGAGTGTCTAAGAAGATATCTGTCAAACAAGATTTCGATAAGAAACAGTGGAAAATATTTGTTGTGACTGATTATTAGATATCATTGATTTTGGTGTGATATCCTGACTTCATTTCTCTTAAACCTTTCACAGGTTTCACAGCAATAGATACAGGAGCTCATGGGCCTAATAGCAAACATAAATTCTGTAGCAGACAAGTTACCTGAGTTATTGAGTTTTGGATGACATAATTCTAAGAGATGGTTTTCTGAAATAAAATGTCATCTGCTTCTACTTAATTTTCCTTATTTCTTTCTCTAAGAAAACACTGAGAAAACATGCTTGTTCTGAAAGGTAGTTCCTTTGAGCCCTGTTATTTTCCTTCATCTCTCTAAAAAGACAAGATATGAATTTGTTAGTGAGTCACCAGACAATTCAATATACAGCACATCCAACGGGCCAAATAAATGCACTTTCATTTGACATGTCTTGACAAAGCTGAAAGTTTGAGTTTTGAAGTCAGATTAACCAGAAGGCTCCTGAGGCCACAAACAGGCACAGCTAAAAGTTGTAGTCTCAAATGATCTCCCCTGTTTTCTCCAAGGGACATGTACTCCCATTTTGTAACACTTCAGAGTGCATTGTATCCCCTTTTTTAATGTGACAGCAGGTAAGTCACACTCTGGACAAAAAGAATCAGAATAAAACAAGGCTTTCAAACTTTTCCATCTTCAAGGTATTGGCTGGCAGTCAAAAGATACATACACCAAATCAGCATCAGGGCTTTAATAACTCATAATATTTTAATGTTTTCTAATATATTAGATTATTATAAGGCTACTAGAATATACCAACATTGTTCTCAATTAATACATAAGAAAGATATTCCCTGCAATTTACTCTTTCCACACTCAGTGGAATTTTCTGGACTCTGCTTTATTCCAAGGGGAAGATTTGATTTTCAAAGGGCCTTTTGCTCTGCATGGTTTTGGTTGAGAGAGAGCTGTAGTATCTCATCAGAGATCCATAGCTGTGTGGCAATAGTATCACACAAATACAAAGGGATCTGACTAGACAAGGATTGCCTAATCTATGGTGTATTTCAAACTGCAAGTAACATTATAGATGGTTGCAATTTAGAAGGTCTTGATTTTATATTAGGTTTGGATAACCATAGAAAAACTAGTAAATTGAGACTGGTTATTAACCTCAACTTACCCTTTGATTGCTGAAGTCTAATTTAAAAAAAAATGTAATCATTGACATTTGGAATTTTTCACAAGGATTGAAGGGTTTGCCTTTTAAAAATCCATGATAAAATTGAAACAAGGTCCATTATTTCAGAGTTCAGAGCACAACTACAGGAAATGTCTGTATTTCATAAAGTTGTTAAGGTCCTCTGATATTCTAATTCAAGCTCACTACAATAAAAAATAAGGGACAGACTGTGTGTAAAATGCTAGATAATGTTCTCCTAAGTGTGAGTATGAATTTCATGTACCTTACAACTGAGATACATGAGGTGCATGCTACATATTATAGGAGAACGTCCTTGGGAAGAAAGGTAGAGTGAGGTACTCTCAGCTTGCAGCAACAGACTGTTTTAGAGAAGGAGTATACTCAGTGGGACATTATGAGCCACCTTGACTGACAACAGACTTTGTAAGTTCTCAGCTGCAAAGATTTTACTGCAATCTGGGTGCCACTTTTGCCTGCAGCCCTCTCACAGTTAGCTGGAGCTGAAACCAGAGAGCACAGTGGTCATACTGGGTGAGAAACCCATGTGTTGCAAGGAGCACTGTGGCTGCAGAATTTGTCTGGGATTTAGGAAGTGGAGGTTCAGGCTGAGGAAGCTCTGCCCACTTCAGGGTTGTGAGCGTGTGCCACCCCACAGCCAAGCGAGGATGTCCAGGGCTGTTGGTGGCTGTGCAGTTGGTTTCTCCAGACCTGGCTTGGTGGAGTCTTTCACTTCCTTAAAAATAACCAGCACCTACTTATTGGGTCAAAGGACACTCTATAGTCTAGCCACTCACGTAGCATGTGGGAACTCAAGATCCAAGCCCACAATGCTAAATATTTGATACCTACCATCATAATTTGCACTACTTCAAGTCCTTGTTGCCAGTCTCAGCAGAAAGGCTGACAGCTGAATGGATGTGGAAATGTGTCCTCTCACATCTCTTGATAGTCTGTCCAGTTCAAGGGCAAAGAACTTTGATGGGGTTGAAAGTTTATGCTATCTCTGCATTTACTCTGGATGTTTTCCAGAAAAATAAAGAGTTCAGAATCCAGCTGCTGTCAACAGATCTTTCTAAGTACTAAATCTACAGTGCTACACTTGGAAAAGTGCATTTATCATAGACAAAACTGGGTTTCTGAAAAACATTTATTAAAAAAGACTGACTACAGCTTTCAGTAGGCTTGACAATATTTCATATTTCACTTTTCGTCTTTACCAAGTGCATTAATAGCTTTTAAGACTAAGTGACAGGAGTGCTAGATATCTCAGCAGTGCGTTAGAGATGGAGAAAACAGAATTCTGCAGCTTTGTGTACATGCCTGGTGATGAGGAGTAAAAGCACAGTGAATAGGACTGTTTGAAAAATCAGCAGTTTTCCTGTAGTCCAAAGAGATTCATAAAGCATTTTGTGATTAAACAACTGAAATGAAAATCAAATTTGCATTGTCCAGCTGATATTTCTCATTATAGCCTTAATATTTAAATGGCTTAGTGTTCCTGAAAATTTCTTCAAATCCAAAAAACCCAAGAATTCAATACTCAGCTTGTATTAGTTAGTATGTATTTGTCACTACCACTTTCATGAGTTCACCATTTTTACTCTTTAGGATTTTGCTTGCCTGATCAGTCACCAGAAACATACCATATAGGCAAATATCCAGCAGAGAACAGCAAAAGTGAACAATCTGTGAATAACCCAAGCTCTGAAAACTCATTTATTCTCACTAGCTGTTGAACATTTACAAACAGTGAAACTGAACTTGAATGACTAGGTCCAAACTCCCCCAAAGCCCAAAACACCAATAACACATTGAAGCAGTGAAGCAAGTAGCAAAAATTTACAATATTTCCTAAAATCTTTTCCAAATGTGGTCACTTTTCAAAACCAAAGAATGTTTTTATTAGGCGATTTACCTATTTCTAAGCAGCCACTCGTGTCTCTCTGCTATGGCTATATGCTATGATATGGCTAGTTGCCTAACACAACTAAGAGAAATAAAAATAGCTTCATATAAAATATTTTTTTCCCATCTGAGCCCCACATGATCTCTGGCTGATATTTCTTTTGCTCAAGATAGCAATTTTCATACCTGTTACATTGTTCATTCAGAGACAACAGACTTTTTTAATGAGTTGCCCGAGGTGCAACTTTGAAGCAAATTAAACCACCATCTATAACAAAATGTAGGGCTGTGTGTGTGTGTTTTCACTTTATTGCCATCGTCCCACTGTTTAGTCTACTTACTCTACTATGGGTGACTATTCCAGGCCTTGCACCAACATAGCTATTGGTACAGGCCAGCAAGGGTGACTCACTTACTGTGGAGGCTGAAATCATGGGAATGTGTCCCTCTCTCCATATTGTTTAGTTTGGGGCCAAGGAGCAAGAATTCTAGGCTGAGCATTGAGTCTCCATACATACAAGGTGAGGGACATCTGAGAGTCAGGCAGCAGAACTGATCTTCCAAGCTGAGTACAAGCAGGCTGTTTCTGGGAAGTTGAGCAAGGTATGTGGGTGAGATGGCTTCCAGGGAAGGAGGTAGCTGTGACCTGGAACAGGTTGCACCTGAGGTGAGATATACCAAGATATTTTAGCAGTTTGATTGACTGAACCTGAGCGCTTTGCCTCCAGCATAGTCTTTAAGTGCTGAGAGCCATTTGGTTTCGTGTTCTTCAGATCAAGCATAGCAACCCTGCAGAGAGGCAGGATGTGCCATGGCTTGAGACTAAGATCTGCTTTCATTGGCTCTCTTTGGGAATGAGGAAAATTTGCATCCAGTTTTGACAGTGAGCTCTGTCTAAAGGATTTACATAAAGATTACCATGTTTTCATCAGCGTACTCAAAACAGACACATGAGCATTTTCTCCACTGTGGCTGATCTGGTCTCAAACAGGGATAAAAGGAGTTTGGTGGACATTCCCCATGGGACACACATTCAACTTAGCAGTGACATAATCATCAGTCTCACCCTGCCAGTCACATGTGGTGAGCCATTCAGAGAAAGAACACAAAGGCATTTGCTGAACAGAACTAAAAATTGTTTGCACTGAAAGAGACTGAAGTGACTATTAAGGTTGTACTTGCATATTCCAAACATCCCCTCCCCATCAATAAGGTACGATGTATTATGTTCTTCCTATATCAATAACATTCTGCATAGCAGTTTTTGAGAAGACAAACACTTTAGGGATGCTTTGCAGATGTTTTTCCTTAAATATTGCCGAGGTGGATTAGGAATTCTCTCACATATGAGCACCTCCCTAAAATACAGGTCAAGCCAGCAGAAACCATTATTAAGTTAACCTAATTCTTCTCTGTGGAGCCCTTCACTCTGACCAATTGAGTGCATTTTATTTCCGTTATATTAGAGTCTGCTGTAAAGAGTTATGTTAGAGTGATTTCATTTTTTCAACAAACCTACTCACCATCTGCATTTGGCAAAACTCATTGACATCAGTCTTTGTTGCTTAGCAATAAATACTTGTGCTGACTCCAGTCACAAAGAGTGTTCATTACTTTATCATTCAGATGTTTTACACAGGATTTATAGCCTCAGAAATTGTTTATGTACACTGGCCTTCTTGGAAGAGAGGGGGAAGACCTGAAAAACAAATGTGTAAAATGACAGGAAAGGCACACAGGTTGCGAAAGGCATTGGACACAAATAGCAAAGAACCTGTCTATAGTAGATCCAGAAGTTTAATAAAGAGGAGAAAAATACCTAGAAGAAATCAATGCAATACTATTATTATAAAATATTAAAGCAGTTATGGAGTTTGCCAGACACCAATGATCTTGAAAACTACTAAAATGTATATTTTGTAATGGTATCAATGATCACATTCCATCAATATGTGTTAATGAAGGTGTACTAATCAGCAGGAACATCTGATATAACAATGCGCTTTGTGCTTAAATTTTGTGTCTGTATATAATCAGGTGTTCTAATTTGAGCAAAATACCTAAAAATTTACATTTCTATAGACTTGCATGGTAATTGTCTTTTTACTCATAACTTCAGAATTATTTGAATTCGGGAATAACTTTTATAGTTAATATTAGCTCAGAATGGAACTATGTTGAAACCTTTGAGGAAAGTTTTTATTTGTGGAAAGTTAGTAGAAGAAATGTTTAAAGCTGCACAATTATAATTGGGTTGCTCATTTAGCAGTCACTATGGCCCACTACTGTTTAGACATCTAATTGTAAGATATTAACCTTTGGCACTCAGACTAAAAAGAAATTGGACTAGTAGGCCACAAAAAAGGCAGAATTAGAACTGAAAATGAAATGGGTCACTTGTTATAGAACATTTTACATTTAATAGATTAAGAAGCTAACAAATTAATGTGACAATGAGTCATCTAAAGTCAGAAATGAGCATATTGTTGTAATGTTGGATGATTTATAAAATGCTTAGTTTTTGCTTTTATTTGTGGACACAATATGCAAAATAAGTTGATCATTTTACATGGGTGGCAGCAAAAATGCAGAGAAAACCAGAATATGTGATAAGAAATCTGTCATGGACTAAGCATCCACTGGGAAACCTATGAAATACTTGGAAATTTTTTAGGAAATGGCAAAGAAAACTTCTCAAAGCTGAACTTCATTCAGGCATTGAATTTGGGACCCAAAATCTCTTTTTGTTTTAAAGGTGATGATTTTGATTTGCCAACCAAATTTTTCATTTTCAGTCTTAAGCAAAATAATAGTAAAAGTAGCCAAGATCTATGAACTGGGCATCTAGATTGAGGCTTCTGGGGAAGTACAGTGACCTTAATGGATATTCCAGTCACATATAAGAGAGGTTGTGCCTAAATGGCTGACCAGGCATGTTTAAAGACCACAGCTGCTGTTTAGACTACAAGACCAGAATGAGAGAATGGAAAGTGAACATTGTTACAAAAATCACACTCTTTCACAAGTTGCAGCAAGCTGAGAAGAAAAGGTGCCTCTTCTATGTCAGCCTTAAGTCAAGATGTAACTCAAGTTCCGCACCTGGAAGGGACAATGTCACCACATTGCTGCAAATGTGACCTGAATTGCTTTGGGAGGGGCAAGATCATGATGCCCACTGTGACACAAAAATCCTGATTTGGAGCCTCAAACTGCTGCTCCTGCTGATTTGCTTCAGGAATCTGTAAGGCAGCAGTGCCTTATGTTGAATGGCCACACTCAGTCTGCCGAAGTGCTGTGAAACAGGGAACTTTTATAGCTGTCTGAATGGATATTCAGTTGAAACATACACAGCTCTTAAGTACTGTAAACTTGAAAGTCTGACCTTCACTCAGCCCTTTTGGAAATGTCTCCTATTAAATACACACTGCTGAAATAGAAAGTGAAACATAAAGGGAGCTGTGCTGAAACAATGTGTGAAAACTTTTGGCTTCCATATGAAGGAGAAAAATTTAGAAGCAACTGGACAGAAGAGGATAAAAACACTAATCAAAAGTCACATTCTAACAAAAAAAAAAAAAAAAAGATGACAAATGACACTCTGAGGAGTCAGAGTCTGGGAATAACAGAAAACCTAAGGCTCCTCTTTTGGCAAGGCTGATATTTTCAATAACCAAGAGCACCTGTAAAAGTTTTCTCAAGGAAAATGCTGACTTTTGTAAAAATGCAGTCAATGTAGGAGGAACAGTGTATTCTCAGTGAATGATGGGTTAGGCTCTGCACTCCTGACAAATCCCAGATCACGATGAATGTCCAATTGCCCTGATACAGGCTTGGAACAGCTCCATTTCTGCAGCACTGATTATATTGACATTTCTCTTTCCCCTCTGGTACTTCCCTCTCTCTCTCTCCAGGATGTGTTTTTCTTTTTGCCTGCTTCTTGTTACTTTTTCACTATTTTTCTGTGGTAAGGTAAGGCTCAAGCAGGAGCATTAAACACACTTTGAGGAAATAAACTTCTAGTCAAATTCTAAATCCTGCACCTTCCTGCTCTGAAATCACATAGGAAAATACCACCCAACTCAGTCTGAGGTTGGCCAGTAACCATTTGGTTTCTTTTAGCTCCATAGTCTGGCAAATGTCAAATTGGATAATCTAATGGCCTGGTATGGATTTCACAGCTCCAAATAGGATTAATGAAATGCTAGTGGCACCCCAGATTGTGCTAACAGAGCCAGCTTAGGCCCTTTTCAGCCACCTGGAGGAAGGGGTGACATGCAGGTCCAAGAGGATATCAGGGAGTCAACAATGCAATTTGGTTTTCACCTTTCTCTGGTTCTCTGGGAAACACCATTTCTAGTGGTTCCTCTCCCTCACCAGGGCTCCTTGGTGAAAACTCACAGCACTAGGGAGCAGGTTGGGTCCTGATGTCTCCTCTTTTCACCATTTAAAGGCCCAGAGTTGACTTGCTTGAGCAGGAAGCATTACCTTAGGGAAGCAGGGTTCTGTAGGGCTTCAAGTAATGCCAAGAGAAACACATAAGAGGCATTTTTAAATGCACATTATGCCATCAGAGAATCTTGCCTATAGCTTTTTTATGTTTCTAAAAGATAAAAATATTCAGCAAATATTTGCAGTAGAATGATTCTGTGAAATCAGGAGACTATATACTGCCTTTAGTAATAACACCAAATCAGGCACCACAAATACAAAGTAAAAGAGGCTATTGGGAAAATGAAGTTGATTAGCTGTCATTCCTTGACTATATAATTTCCATTATGTATTTAAATTAGTAATTTTTACAGTGGTTCACATGATCAAGTGCAACAACAGAGCTCCAGAAAAAGAATTTTGCCCCAGCTGAGAGTAAAGCTCTGAATTCAACAGTTTATTTCCTCCTTAAGGGATATTTTTTCCATACTTTTATCAACGAAATGGATCAATGACTCACTGCTTGCCGATGCAACTCACACTACGTTTGCTCTTTTCCCTAGAACCAAGACACTCAGAATAAAAATACATGTCTATTGTGACCACTTCCTGTCCTGCTCTCAAAAAGAAGTGTTTCAGGGATTTAATTTCTCATCCCTGGCTTTCCCGATCTCTCTGTTTATTCGTGGTAGTGTCCGGTGACAGGAAATGGCCCTGTCATGTAGGCTGCAGTGTCTTAAGGACTTCTGCCAGCTAAAAATAGGTACCAGAGATGTCTTCTAGATTGTTCCTGTTGTTTTGTATTAAATTCCAAATGTCAAACATCATATAGAGCTTAGAATAAACTCAACCTTTTATGCCATTTAAATGCAACAAACTGCTTCTAACAGCCTGCTTTGCAAATGTACTTGAAACTCTATTTAGTATTAGCTGTGTGGTTCATGATGTGTCCACGCTTCAGAAAGAACTGGTACATGATGCGTCTGCTGACTTGTTTTAGAGAATATTTGCATTTCAGATGCACTTGGGTGAAAATCAAGAATGAGGCCACACTAGGATCTGTGTGTATACTCATCTTCTTAGGTCTTCAGAAGGGAAACAACTTTGAGTTAATGGTTCACTGTTCCAAAACTTCAGTGGGTTAATGGAAAACACTTTACATCATAGTGTTGTTATGAGTGAAGTTCAAATTTAAAAATTATAATTGTGCATTGAACCACTGTTAACTACCATAACATTCAACACCATGTATGTGGGTTCAGATAGAGCATATTCATGCTGTACATGAAAAATATGGTCTAATTAGCTTCTTCTAATAGAGATTTAAGATATGCCAACACTGCACAATGCTTGCATTTATTGTGTAAACTGTTATGTAACTAGATAACATCTGACAGTGAATGGCTTGGGAAAAAGACTCAGAACTAAGAAAGTCATAGATTCTGATTTCAGCAGCATCTAGTTTTATTTGGACATAGTTATTACTCGACTCCTCTTTACTGGAAAATCATTAAAAGCAGGGCTCTTCAGAATGGTTTGTTTGACTCTAAGATTCGAAGTTCTGGTTAAACATGTCCAAGTGTGACACTGGCATTTGCTTATTCATCAGAAATAAAGCTGTAAAAAAAACAAAAAAACACAACATAGGTGACATCAATGTCTTTAGAAAACAAAACAAAACAAATGCCCCCAAACTATTAATAATTACAGCTCTAATGAATAGCATGCTGAACATTTAAAATCCAAACTCAGTGAAGCAGCATTAACAATTTACTCCTCCCACCACCACCATTAGCAGGTCAAGGCTGCAGAAAGGGAGAAAAGATTAATTTTTGGAAGAGAATGAGAGCGGTAGTTCTGACAGTGTGGTTCTGCATGCCTGACACTCCCGAGTTTTCACTGAGAAAGCAACTGAAGAAGAGAACCTGTTTCAGAGGATGGCTGTGACAAGGATGAAAAGCAAAATGGACACTTAAGGGAGAAGGGAAGGTAAATTTGACAGACAGAGTGGGATGCCTTTGCCAGTTTCAACAACACCTGCCACAGCTGATGAGCATCAGCTGGCCAATACAACAGAAACTTCTATGGCAGCATCTTGGTTCAAGCCATTCATTACCAGTACAGCTGCTGTAGCTGGCTTTGTAAAGAACAGCATGTTGAGCATGTCTATTTTGATAGGATTTTACTGGAAGATTTCCTTTTAATTTTTGATCTGCTGCAGTTGAGCTCTGTGAATTTTTTATGACTGTGTCTAAATCTGCCCCTCCCCACATTGGCAGGCTTCTCAGTGTGCCCTCCAAACCATCTCTTTGCATCTTGCTTGTACTCTTGCCTTTCTTTCATCTTCCCAGCCCTTATTTTTAAAACTGCTTATTCAACTTGGCATGTCAGACGTCCATATCTTTCATTCAGCTTTTTCTTACAGTTCACTTCTGTCAAAAGTCTGTAAATGTAAGAAAGACGGGAGACTATTAGGCATTTTTTGCTACTAATTTTTACTTTTATGTTTTTACTTTGATATGATTTTGATAATCCTACATATAACCTGAAAAATCAAAATGAAAATAAATTAAAAAAATATTTGCTAAATCATGATGAGCCCATTTTGATTTACAAGATCAGGCATGTGATCTGAAGATATATTACAGTTTCCAGCCAAGGTTAGACAAATTGTTAATGACTTGCTTCTAGGACTGTACAAATTTTATTACATTAATGGAGGATTTTCACCTTCTTGACTTCATGAATAAGCTGGTATAAACACAAGTATGTCTCAGTCTGAAGAATATCAAATGTGTGATGGGGTGAAATTTGCTTACCTCCTGCTATGCTATACCTAGCAATGTTAAATTCAGAATTAAGAAGCATGTCTGTACAGTTCTTTTGCAGATAAGAATGTTTTATTTCCTTGAATGCTAAAATGGTTCTGTGGCATGAGGTAGAAAATTTGTGGTACAAAAGATATCAAGAAAGTAATTGACTCAGTGAATAATTTATTGAATTTACTGAAAATATTGACCTAGATGTAATGTTTCCACATTCAGAACAAAGAAAATTAGTTAAATTGGTACGTTGAGTTAGCCTAGAGTGAGACTGTTGCAGCATGATTAATTTACAAGTGTCAGTTTTTACTCAAGAAAAGCCATTTAGCTATTAAATGCTCTGTTTGGATTATGCTGACATTTTCTTCACACCAAGTTGATGAACTGTGGTCTGATCTTGCCAACCATTATTGAAGACAAGAGCTATAAAAAAGAAATCAGGAGTAATCAACCAGTTTGGGGATAGATAAGGATTGTAATTCTGGATCTTCTGACTCTCCTCTTTTTCCCCATCACCTTTGAATGGATCTGATATCTGGTCCCAGAAGTCTGGTATCCTGTCTTAACCATTTCTTCTGTATTCAGATTGCAGAGGCCATTGAGAGTCTGGTGCACTGAACTTTAAAGTACCTTAATTGAGTGCTACCCTACTCATCAAAAAAGCATCCAATAGCAGAGTAAGTTCTGCAGGGAAGATCTTATTGAATATCCAACAAGGAAAGCGAGAGCTGCAGATGGACAACAGGACAGTTGGGTAGTACAGAAAGAATATGAAATGTAGCTTTTATTCACTGTGTAGACTGATGTAGTTTCTTTTGACAGAAACACCTTCTTTTAATGGACGTCAGATAGCCAAGCTAATATATTGTCAGACCTTCCTAAGAAGCAGAACATATCAGATGGAGTACAGAGCTTCACAGCTAGGGATGTATTGCACCTGTAGGCATCTGCCTCTTTAGATATATCTTTCCTCACTAGAAAGCATTTTGCCCTGCCTGATTTACATGAATTGGGCAGTTCTTGGGTATGTATAACATTCATGGAGCCCAGCCCTTGCCCAGCCCCAGGCACCTGAGCATGACTGTTGGCAAAAATCTCCAAAGAGATTTGCTTGCTGCAATCTGTCAGCTGGTTGAAGATTTTAACAAATATTGTTTGCAGAAATGTTGTCTGTGGGAAGGAGTTCACAAAGGAGTCACACTGTTTTCAAGAAAAGGAATAATTGTGTCAGCAAATGCTGGCTACAAGGGAAAGATTTTAAGGCATAGGAGGTCCAAAGATAGGTTGTGATATTAATGAAGGGAAGTGTGTAAGTGTGTATGTTGAAGAAAGATGTTAAAGGGAGACAGGCAGCACAGAAGTGGTGGGGAAAGCAGTGAGGACCTCCAGGAATGTAGAAGGATGGGAGACCAGGCTTGCATGTTTGCTGAAAAAGGGTCTGATTGGAGTTCAGGCTACAATACCACTGTGTTTGCAGCTACCCTTTCAACTTCTACTTGCAACACATAAGCAGACAAAGAAAAACAACTCTATGTGCTAGTAGCTTCAAAATGATAATGATTTTAACGAGAAAAAGAGGATGTTAGAACCCTGTTGTAACAGAATCACGGGAAAGAGAAATGAAAAGGCATTTCCATCTTCTTTGCTTCATAATTGACCAGGAGTAGGAATAAGGATTTAGAAATCCCACAGTGTTCCCTACTTTTCACAATAATATCCCAAGTACTGATGTACAGCTCCATTACCTTCTACAAAAACAGGTCCCTGTCAGAGATTCTTGGAGGTGTTTTATTTGTAATAGAAGACAACCAGTCCTAGTTATCTACTTATAGTCAGTATTATTTCAGAGACAGGTATTTGAGCTCTCTTCAGAGTCAGTGGAGGGAGGCCCATGGAATGAGTTTTCTGCCTCAGGGTGTGCTGAGTCACTGGCCTCATTGGCTTTGTAGGTTGGATCTCATTGACTATTACACATGGCTGGACACCTGATTTTCTAATGTACACATAAATTAAAGACCTCAATCATTCTCAATGTCAAAAATACATTATCAAGTTAGACTCAAGATACATATATCTTGGGCGATGTTGGAATCTGTTAGAACAAAGTCTGCAAAACTTATCAAAATCAGGAAATCAAGAGTTAAGGTAGTCCAAGCTCCTTTAACTCTGCCTTCTATATGCAATGCTGCCATGCACCAGCAACCTGCACAGTTTCTGTCTGAACTCTTCTGAATGGGAACTACCACCTATAGGTAAATACAGTCTCCTCCATAGACAGAATACCAACCTCTGCTTTCAGAACTGCGGACCCTATTTCACCCTGACTTCTGTGACTAAACCTGGCACAAACAGAACATACTCATGGAGACAGTCCTCACTCTCAGACTCTTGGTTCTTGTAAGCAGCAAGAGCTGCAAAAGGTAGTACTTGAAATAAGCCTACCGAGTCCTTTTAACATGCAGGAATATATTTGCTTTGATTGTTGTAGGGCAGTCAGCCTGAGAGGATCTTCACAAACAAAAAAGAATGGCATGTCCAGACCAATCATTTCCGTAACCAGACCTCTGACATGTGGCATCTTTTGTACCACAGAACTGCTGCTGGTGCAAGTTACAACACTCACAAAGTTTCAAGAATTTTTGAGGAAGCTGTCACTGAGCACCAGCCACGGAATCTCTTTTGGAAAGCACATCCTTTTTAGTTCACAGGTGGCATGTAGAGAAAGAATTGACTTGAAAATTACAGCAGTTCTGTAATTTCTTCAAATTGACATAAATCAAGGAATGACTACTTAAAATAACCGACTCCTTATTCCAGTACATGATCAGAACTAGAAATTGATGTTGAAGCTGGGAAGATGAAGAGATGTTTGAATATGCTGTGATCACAGTTTTCTGCTATAAGCATGGGAGTTCACACTCTGAAAATGGAGCAGATGCTTCCAATTATCTGCAATAAGCAGAAGGGACATTTGAAAATGTAACTGGTATTAGGTGTCTGTCAGAAGACTCTTGGATAAGGAAGAAAAGTGTGCAAAGTGTAACAAAGTCATTTTACTTCCATAGAACATTAATTTTAAGACACTGCTCTATAAATTGAAAAATTTGTGTGTATTCTGATGATTGAAAGCAAAACAATTAGATTGGAAATCCTATTGTAGAGTTTTTTTCCTGTTTTAAGCCGTGACAAACTTTACTAATGAAGTATTATTTCCTTTGATATTCTAAAATGTTATTCAAATTTAAACAGATTTGCATGCTTAACTGTGGCTACTGTTTACTCTTTTAGTGTTTGTATATGAACTGAAAATCAGATTCTCATAGAAAGAGAAAGCTTACAAAGCACAGAACCGTACAACACAGAAATCACATAAATGTAGCCATTTGTTTAGCCTTTTGTAATTACTGCATGTTGCATCCCGGGGAATGTTTGTGATTTGCTATGTGCTTAAAAGGGTGACGTTCAGGAAGTCAAATGCGTATGTTCCAGCCAGACATTCACACTTTATGACCACTCCGCTAGTTTGGCTGCTGTGAGCTTGTCCATGTGACATGCGGATGTGTGAGGTGCTATCAGAAGACACAATAGTAATCACAGATACAGAGGTTTTAGATATGGGTGCCCTGTACAAGCAAGCACTGAGCTCAAAATCTGTCTACATCCACCCATGTAGCCAAGCACTTAGACCAGAGCAACAGCGTGTGCCAACAATGAAGACACAGTTCAAAGTTGGTTCTCTTAGGTAATCCCAAATGCATTTTCATCTCTTCACTTCCAGTACTACTCTTCTTTGCTTCTTTAATCCTCTAGGGAAAAAAAAAAAAAAAAAGAAAAGAAAAAGAAAAAGAAAAAAAATGCAAGCAACTCACTAGATGCAAAAGCAGTAAGCAACATCTTATTTCCTTGGAGCAGCTCAGTGTAACCTGGCAATAAACCTGTTGCAGCTCATTTGTCTTTGTACTGATTTTGCTACATCTGGGACATCTTGAAATGTATAGTGGTCAATAAAACAGAAACAAGCTTTCAGAAAAATGTTCCTGCTCTTAGCCTTGTTTTTATTTAAAATGGATCCATCTTGGCTGCATGGAAAGAACTTTTATTTCAATTTTTCTCTGCCAAAATTAAGAGAAAAAATACATAAAAAATAAAATTATTAGGAAATATATGAACTTATTGATGACTGAGATAACACTTTACTGATAAAATAATTATAAATTTTAAAAAGGTCTTCTTTCACCCCACTGCTTTTAGATGTGATTGCTACTTTATATGCAGTACCTGCACACACTAGAGCTTATCCACAGTTCAGGAGTAACTTAAAAATCCTGTAGGAAAAATGCTGTTTTCTTGTCAATTTGTGCAAAACCTCAAATACTAATGTCTGAAATTGAATTGAAAATCATTGTTTTGTAACTATATGCTCATCCTAGTACTACCTAAACTTCCGTCTACAGACAAGAGTGTTGAAATTCATTTAAAGTAATACATTCTTCATTTGGCAAACATTTTACTGATTACTCCAGGTCAGATAATTGTTCTTACTCTTGATGCTTTTTGGAGATCCCCAGATGATTTGACATTGAACTTCCCTGACTAATTTGTGGTGGCCTGTAGAAGGAGTGGGTAATGAATTCTACACTGCAATTAGGTGCCTCACCTCATTCTTCCTCAAGAACCACAGGAAGCTGCTCCAAGTCAAAGAGAATTAAAGGAATTCTGAGCAGCTGGGAATTCTGAGAGCTCTTCCTCTAAATACTGACCCACTATGGGCAAGTCAAGGAAAGGTAACTGCTTGCTGATTCGGATGGATGGGCAGAAGCCTTGGGCTTATTATTAAGACTTTATGGTTTGGTAACAATGTCATTTTGTAAAGACAGTGAGTCCAAGTCAGTAGGTTGAGTACACTATAAACAAGTAAGATCCTATGTCCTCCTTTAGCTGCTTGGGGAAAAAAGCCAAGCAGTTCAATTCAAGGAAGCAAATCTCAAAGGATATGACTAATAATGTGTAACACTTCTTGAAAATCTTTTCAATAGGCCTTTTAAAATATATCCTGATGTCTAAAGTTTCTTGAACAAAACAAAGTTCAACAGTGGTTACTGCAAGAGGTTAGGAATTCAAATGCGTGGTCTGCTGAAAGTGCTGCTAGTATCACACCCTAGCTCTGTGCACTTCACGCACCAGTCTCTTCCGCCTCACCAGTGTGCACAATGTACACAGCATTTTTTTTCTCCTCCTAAAATACTGTCTCTCAGGAAGCTTAAAACAACAAAATATAAAGAGAAAATGAAGACAAAAATATTACAACCCCCCTGCCATAGAGGGCTGGAACTTTAAGGTCCCTTCAAACTCAAATAATTCCATGATTCTATGATTAAAATGTAACCAATTACAGTATTTCATCTTAAATTTCAGTTAAAACTGAATTGTGTTGTGATACAGTATCAAGAATACAAGGGGCACTTCGAGTTGAATTCATAGGCATTTAGTGGTATTTCAGACATCCTGCAGTATCTGAGATGCCTGCACATGGTTTACCAGATAATACAGAACTTATGGGAGACTTCTGTCCTTCTGGAGCAAGGAGGTAGGAAGAATGACCTACGATATTTAAATGATGCTGAATATAATTTTGGCTACTGAATCTCACCCCTTTTGTCTAGGATTACCTTTGAAAGGCAACTACAAATGAAACTCTTCTGTATATCTGTTCATGTCTGATTTCTACCATACATAGCTGCTATATTAGTATGGTTTAGTAAAACAGTGGAAACAGAAGTATCAAATTTTCTTTTCATTTTCAGAATTGGCAGGAGGTATGTTATGTTCTGAAATTCTGCATATGGTTATTGCATAGTTAATATTCTTTCATGACAATTCTGCATGTTAAATAGAGGTGCTGAGTGATTCACTATAAGTAAAGGTAATTTTAATCTCAGTGGGGCACCATCCACATCTACTGTCATGTGACAGTCAAAATGAAAGGTCTGGGGAGGATCCAGCTGGGACTTTTCAACAAAATGCCAGTGATACGGACACTGTAACCTTTTTGTTGTTTCAGGGCAAGGCTAAAGTAAATCAGGAGAAGAAAAAAGTAACATTAGTGATACCATTTACATTAAGCATACAGATTAAGGAAATTCTCTGCTATTATGGATGTCCTGTCTTTAACATGACATCATGACCATGTTGCAGGTAGAGGGATACAGGAAAGAGCATCTCATAGTATATTTGCATATTTTGAAGAACATCACCATTTTGATGGCCGTTTCAATCTAGTGCAGGTGCTTACATCAAATATGTATCAACCAATTTGTTAAGAGGAAGATTATTTTTCTACAAGATTGGCCATGGTGAAGATGACATAAATGCATATACAAGCTAAGAAGATCTGAATTTAGATAGGATTATTAAAAAACAAAAACAAAAGCAAATTAAAAATCAGCAACTGAGCAGATTTCGTTTGACTGGAGTGCAAGTGAAACACAGTGCAAGATGACAGGCGACCGATTTTTGAACATGATGTGTTGTTGTTCTATTCAGTCAGTCAAGCAAAGGAAGTGTTGAGATCCATTTTCCCACCTTCTGGTTTGACTATTAACTACTGCAAACTTTATGTTCAGATGTTCATATTCAAGTGGATAGATATCACACAGGAGTCAGGGCTAGGAGTAGTAAATACTGTTAAGCTGAGGCCTAGGCTTTGTTGTCATAGCCAACTTAGGCCATAACACAGCTTGCTACGTAAAATTATCAAGCTCAACAGAAATTAAAGACACGTGCATAATACTAGCCAAATTTAAGATTGAAAAAAAATAAAAAACAAAAACCAGCCAATGAAACAAAAAAAACAGACATCTTCTAGAGTCTTCTAGAGAGCAGAGACTGACTTCCTGACTTTTGGGAGTGTCTGAAAGACTAAGATACATTTTGGGTAAGATATGAAGAAATTAAAAGTAGTATGAGACTGTCAACAGACAAACTGAAAACTAAAATGCTGGGATGAAAGTTTCCTTTGTGACAGCAACCATTTGTATTAATTATTTTGTTAGTGTGCACACAACTTCAGTGTGCAGATTAATGTCCTGTGTGGACAATCTGGCCAGTTAGGATATGCTTTTTATTTAGTTTAAGGTACTGAGTAGTCATAGATCATGCATATGGTGGAGTGGTCACTCAGGACCGTGGTTCAGCTGGGTGTAATAACTGAACAGAACAGCAGTTCGGGGAATATCTCCTGATCTAGTTGAAGGTGCTGCTGGAAGGACCGTTGCAACAGAAACTTGCATTACCACCCAGACTGCAACTTGCCTGCTCGTTTGTGGAATTTGTTTTTCCTATCTATTTACCCTGTGCTAAAGGGTTTTCAAGACTCAGTATGTGACTGTCTGTGCTATCCTGCACTTATTCTTCTCTAACAGCAAGAGAAAGCCAGTCTAAGCCTGGATTGTGTAATATGTAATCTAGATCTGAACAGACTAGCTCAGGCACTGGAGAAGTACAGTTGTATTAATAGGATGCTTTCCCTGGGCTAGTGGTACTCCTCAGACAGATGAACAGACCTAGGGGAGTACCATGCTAACACAATCAAAGCACTCCTAGCATCCTGTGCTGTCTGCTAAGATGAAGCCTGAGAATATTTTTAAATACAGATATTCTCTCTAAGACACTAGAAAAATTGGGCTACATTTTCTTCATTTGCAGATGTTTTTTCTTTACTTTTATGTAGAGATTGTCATTGATTTGGCTTCAGAGAAACAGAGCAGGACTACAAGAGCAAAAGACAACAGCAGCTTTAGTCTGTCTAAATTAACTTATTCTTTTTTCTTCCTAAAAGGGCAATTATTATCTTCCTAACACCATCTGAAAACCACCCAATGGTTTCTCTTGATAAACCTTTCCTTGCATAAAGGCATAAAGGCATAACGACAGAGGGAATTACCAGTATTGGGAAAATGTAAGGCTTAAATTTTAAATATTTTGATTGATATGTTTTTTTCTAATTCTGTATCTTGAACTACACATTAGGCCTGGTATTACCTTGCCAATGGAAGAAGCAGACAAAGATCTCTGTGTTTACAGGCAGGAATTTTGGTTAATTTGCGGCAGTGATAGACTCATGTTAGCATCGTTTATTCTTTAGAGTAATTTCCTGCCAAAATTAAGACTGCAATGTACCATGGTAGGGATAGGTTTTAAGTACCATCTGACGTGTCACTGTAAACATTTTTCACTAAACAAAAACCATGAGACAAAAAGGAATGGCAAAAAGTACTCTGGCCTTATGGGAGAAAAGCAGGTTTGCTATCCAGTGACAAAGTTGCTCCATAGAATTGGGAAGATGTGACCCCAAATGAGAATCGTACTTGAGGTGAAACATAACCAAAGGTGAGTCCTAGCACCTGAGGAGCTGGCCTGTCTGGAAAAGCCCGGCAATGAGGGCTCTTTTCCTAAGATATTTAGGCTTATTCAGTCCTTATGCAAAAGGAAAAACCCCAAAAGATTTCCCATAGAAAGGAAGCACAAAACAGAATCAGCAAATGTGTTTATGAATCAGAAATTTTATACTGACATAAATTTCACACAGAGAAAGTAGGTGGCAAGTAGCTCCATTTGTGCTTGATTCTGGGGACCCTCCAACTCCTTGTAAGGCTATGATGGGTACAGAGAGGGAGGGCAATGTGGAGTTTCCTTTGTGCAGGGTTGCAGGGACTTCCCAGGTGCCAGTAGGACCACTTTAGTGTGCAGCCTGGGGCTCTGTATGTTTGCTTATCCTTAGGTTAATGTCCTTGCAGAAAGGTGCAACATTCTCCATCTGAGTGGCAGAGGAGGGAGAGGACAGGTACATGCCATGGTTTGGTCACATCCCTGTCTAGGCATCCACCTGTAATAGAGAGAAGAAACAACAAAGAAGGAGCAACCACCACTCATTGCTGTAGGCATCAGCCCCTGCCCTCACCTCCCTGTCCTCTCCTCTCAGCCCTTGCTCACTTGGATGTTTGTCTGCCAGCCCGGGATGTTGTAGCCCTTTTTGTACTGATCCTGGGCCTCCCATTTTACCACCCCCCCTGTGACATGGCCACCAGCAGTGTTATACCTGCAGTGACACAGCCATGACATCACAAGGGCTGGCACCTGCAGTTATTGCTGCATCACTGTGACATGGCCATTATCTTCCAACATTCAAGTGAGAAGAAAAAAATGATGAATAACAATTATAATAAAACCAAAACAACTAGTATTGCTGGGGAGGAAAATTAAGTAGCTGTAGCAGCAATTTAAATGACTGCAGCGCAGCAAATGTTGAAAGAGAATTAAAAGCAGCAGGTTCTACCTACTGCCCAGTTTCCAAGATTTATGTGGTACTTGCTGCTGAGATTTGTGGGTTTGAAGACTAAATGCCAGAGGAAAGATACTTGTGGAGTTGACCAAAGGTACTATTTCACACCTTTTGAATTGAAGACATGTCCAATACCAAATGCTGCATCTGTGAGTGTCTGACAGTGCTGAGGAGGTTTAGCTGTGCAGTTTAATTTCTATCACGGAAAAGAACCAAAGATTTTGCCAGAGACTCTCATGTGCTACATACTTCAGTTGGACTCTAGAATGAAATACATGAAGTAGCTTACATCTACTCAGTTCACTTCAGCTATTACATCTTCTTTAATTGACAAGGGGTATTGAGCACAACCTGAAACATAAGAGATTTCATCTAAACATCAGGAAACACTTTTTCACTGTGAAGGTGACTGAGCACTGACACAGAATGCTCAGGGAGGTTGTGGAGTCTCCATCCTTGGAAATATTCAAAAGCCATCTGGGCATGATCCTGGGCAACCTGTTCTAAGTCATCCTGCTCAAGCAAGGCGTTTGACCAGGTAATCTCCAGAGGTCCCTTCCAACCTCAACCATGCAGTGATTCTGCGATCTTTGGTTCATGAAAGTTGTTGTTTTCCCTATTTTTAATTTCTCTTTCATTATTTTAGTCTGGTGGGTGTTAAGGTAAAAATGGAAGCAAGGAAAACTGATTATGTGCAGAAGAGAGGTGATCTTTAAATAATCAAGCACAACTATAGATGATAATAAATTATTTCTAGTGAAATATTGCATACTCTTTAAATGCTTCAGCTGCTGCATATGTCAACTTCACCTACTGTTGACATTCAGAGACAGGCAAGTAGGGAAGTGGTTGGAAATTACAGGATCCTGCTGGTTAGAGATAGGGTAGAAGAGTATTCAAACATGCCCCCCGACTTCCCCCAGGACGCGATACCCAGATCGCCCAGCTGGCATGCAGAAAGTTGCTAGATGGTCTCTATTCCCTTCCCTGCTGTGTTTAACATTGACACGAGAGGAGACACTGGGTGGTAAGGTCATCCCAGCTCCCTGTTTCATCATTTTTTTTATTCCTCTGCTTCTAGGATGCCTTGCCTAATGGTGTCCAAACCATTGCTAGGTTTCAAGAAGCTCCAGGTATTTTGCCTGCTATTGATTGTACTGCACTTTGTACACTCTACACAAGACTAGGCAAAATGCATTAAGAAAATAACTTCTTGCTGTTGGCTACCATGTAATGGTTTCATATTAGATTCAAGGAGTTCACGTGATCAGGTGATGAAGTGTGGCACTTCACTTCCAATAGCTGTGATGATCTTGTGATGATTACTGTTGATCACTGTCTCCCCAGTCCGTTGTCAGAGGTAGCATATAATAGCAAGTATCACACTTTCTTTTATGGTTTAATGTTATTGGGTTTTTGTTTGTTTCTTCGTTTTCAGGATGACAAAGGATAACTTTTTAAAAAAGCAAGCACAAATAGAAATGAGAGAGCTAGCACCATCCAGTGTGTTACTCACATTCCTTAGCTGCTTCTGTTGCTTAATGTGTTAACTTTATCTGCTGCTGGCATATGCAAACAGTCTCTGGAAATGTGGTTGCTGTACAGGAAGCAAGGGTTGTATAAAAATAGTCACTGTGGTAATAAAGTATGGTAGATGTCTTCCAAGATGGAGAGAAACATGTATCTGCTACTCAGAGAAACACATGGTCCCACACAGTTGATCACAGCAGAGTTGTATTGATTTGAGAAAATTTTAAAACTTGTTTCTCAGTGTGTAAAAGAGAAATAATGTTTCCAAAGGGCAAGGGTGGGACAGGATATAAACAAGAACAAAATAAAACAGAAGCCACAGAAATCTGCTGAACAAACTGATTAGTCTGTTTTGTTTCTTTTGGTTTTAATCGGATTCTCATTTTCCTCCCCCTTTATGGATGATTAGGCTCTCAGAGCAGTTTGAGAGGACTGGTAAGCTGAAGTCATCAAAGGCTGTGACCTACTTCAGTCCTTTCTCCTTCCTCTGTTTTCAGAAACTGGTAGTCTTTCAAAAGGAAACATGAGAGAAATGGGTCTGTCAAGTTTTAATGATGCAGAAAACAACAAGGTAAACATGTTTTAATGTGATAGTCTTTCTGTGCTACACAGGAAATACAAAAAGGCAAAAAGGGATTTAAAAGTTCACCTTTAAGGCATCCAATTCTAAGTTTTCAATAAAAAGTACACTGCTCACTGAGAAACAAGCTCTTTGATTATTTTCTAGCCCCCAGAGAAGCAGCAGTAAAATCATGAGGACCATTATAAGATGTGAGCAAGAAGCAGCACCCAAGGAAATGAAAAAAATATTAGAATTGTTATTATGTGTGCTTACAATAGAAGTATTGCATAGTAGATAAGAACACGGGGAGGATGATTTTTCCTATCTTGCGTTATATCTTTCTGAACAAAACCCCTGTGTAGACAACAGAAGCTTGTTCTAATAACAAAAATGTTGCCTGAAATGAAATTCTTGACATACCAATCATTCTCAGTAGCAAAGCCATTTTTCATTTAAAACATGTTTTGGAGTAGGCTTTAATGAATGTCTCAAACCAACTCATCTAGCTTATTTTCTCAAGAATGGGATTATTTAAATAAATTTAATAGAAAATCTACCACAGAGAGACCACAAATATGCCCTGCCAGATCAGATTATATATTTTTAAAGGACAAAAGGGTACACGCTTCCTTCAAAACTACTTGAACTTTCTTAGCTCAAATGGATGATGGCTTTCATTAAAATTAATTGCCCACAGTGAAAACTCCTCCCATTGCATCACAACCAAGGAGAGTTTCCAAAGTAAACAAGCTTCAGATTAAATGCTGTGAAAGGAGGAACTTTTTTCTGCTATAGCTACAGCTTCTCTCTCACTTTGAAGGAACCCTTAAAATCTAATATAACATAGTTGAATAACTCCTTATATAATCTGTTATCTCACTCTGTGAATTCATCTGCTATAATAACTTAATGGAGAATTTAAAGTGATAACTTAGAAGTGATATTACCAAGGTCTGCAATGGTCTTCATTTTAGCATTGCTAAAAGTGAGTTTGGTGCATGTTCTGTGATACATGCTCAGGGTATTGCTCGTCCCTACAGAAGACAAATCAAACCTTGTAACCCAGCAGTGGA
This sequence comes from Columba livia, assembly GCF_036013475.1. Classification (NCBI taxonomy): domain Eukaryota; kingdom Metazoa; phylum Chordata; class Aves; order Columbiformes; family Columbidae; genus Columba; species Columba livia. The sequence goes on along the minus strand of NC_088604.1, from coordinate 34,144,860 downwards.
CAACGAGGGTAAAAGATCTTGTCTTAGGGAAAAAAAAAATGCATCAGTAGACAACAGTGATTGAGTTTCCACTTCTGTAAGTGCTATTTTAGATGCATGCACACACATGTAGATTTGTGCACACACACATACATTTATTCATTATTCAACAGTGCTGTTACTTACTCCACCCCAAAATGGTCCATTCTGTGTTACTAGAATTGTATGTAATTAATTTCTTTGCATAATTTGTCTTGAAAGAAGAAAAAAATCCTCCATACATTATATACTCAGGTTGTTTTTTACGTAGATAAACAGAATGCCAGATTATACCTCAGCTTGCTCCCAAAAATTCACAAGAAAATTATATTGGTATATCATTCCACCAGAAATGCTAACCTGTATATACCAACCATTCCAGAACAAACAAATGGTAAAGAATCATCTTTAGGTTCAACTTTATTTTTTGTCTGTGGGTGCTTCATGAAACATTTGAAATCAGGAAAAGGAAAATAGAAGGCTTTTTGACTTTTCGGCTAGCTCAGTGGTTTTCAGAAAGACACAAGTGAATTCCATTTATCTCATATTAGAAAGGAAATAGTATTTCATATATTACTTAAAAAAAAAAAGAAAAACCAACAAAAAAAACCAAACCAAAACAAACAAACAAAAAAACCCAAAACCCAGAATTTCAGCTTGTGTGGTATAGCTTTGTTGTACTGTGTGTCTCTCAGACAAGTGAATGCCTCTGTGTTGTCTTTCTTGATACTTTAGCATTCCTCAGGAGGGTGAGAAGTCAGCAAAGCTATAAAGAAAACTATGACTCAAGGCTTTAAGAGGGCACCAGGAGACAGCACTGATGGGCAGTGCAATGCACACGGTGGTAGCTACAGCCTCCTGACTCCACGGCATTCAGATGCCTGGATTGCACTCAGAAAGCAACAATCAACACAATCTTTCCCTGGCCTGTGTTAAATAATAATAGCATTATTAAGACCAAGTAGTGGTCCTTTTAAAGACAGGGAATCTATGCCAAATATAATGGTCAAACCAGACTGACAAGTAGACTGGGAGCAAATAGGAAGGGCAACAGAAAAGGGTGGCAGAATCACAGAATGTTTGAGGGGTGGAAGGACCTCTGGAGATCACCTAGTCCAACCCACCTACTACATGTAAGCAGCAGACATAAAGAAAAAAAAATTCTAAGCAATTTAAAATGGGAAATTGCTTTGTGTCACATTGCACTTACATTTTATGCTGGAAAATAAAACAGGTCCCTGAAACCCAACAGTTGTCTGTAGTAGCAAGTTCTTGCTGAGCTGAGGAAAAAAGACAGATGTCTTATAGACAGGCAAGCAGCTGCTTTCCAGCCATTTAATTGCTATTTTATATCCAATATCTAGTTCAAATGTGCCACAGAGCTATTATTTATTTATATCACGTGACTTATTACTTACAGGGTGGAATTTAACTTTTAAGTTATTGTTACAAATTTGTCTTCAAGCCTCCTTCACCTGTCCTATTTTACTCTCCATCTGTCCTCTTAAACCAGAGAACAAAACAATTATGCTTGTCTGTTTAATAAAATGTGCAACTCAAGTTATTATTTATCTTTATCTAAAGGACAAATATAGTCAGACCTCCCTTGACAAATGGAATTCTTATTGTAACTTTCATTATCACTGGAATAATAACATATTTTTTATTTGTTTTGACTATTGGCAACCTGTCTCAAAAATGCAAAAATATCTCAATGTAGTTTTTTTCCTTAAGCGAGTTAGTTCAGTCCCATACATCATATCCAACTATTAATTATTTTAGTCTGAGGTATACACAGAAACACACTTGGAAAGTGGAAAGAAGATTCAAGCCTGTTGCACAAATCTTCATGTTGGTCCCATTACAAGGACTCCACCTCCGGCTACATATTCTTTGACATCAGGAATGTTTTGGTGGGTGTGCTGCTTCCAAGCACCTGCTGCAACAATACGTAGATTTTCACAGTTGTGACAAATCGATAGAGTTCCTCAAGGACTTCCATACGGTTACTGAATGCTTCTGATTCCCCTTCTACAAAAAGGACATCAATACCAAGAAAAAAAATGATATTACATCATCTGCTTCCTTTAGAAATACTGGGTTATAAATGTCTTTTAGATATACTGACTATAAAATTTGACATCACCCTAAATTTCAGGGTCCCATGACAATGATTCCCAATAGCAATTGATCTCATCTACCCGCTAATCCGTAATCTCTGATTAATTTAACATCCCAGTCTCTTAAGCAGCTTTCAAATACTTCTAGATTTAAAATTATAACAGTAAGACAAATGTAGAAGAGTAGTTTGCCAGAAAATGTATTTCCTATTTTCTTGTAAAATATACACTTTTTCCCAAAGATGTTACATCAGCTTGAGGACTTGTAATGGAGGATTTAATGTGATTTATTAATGCAAAATCCATTTGTAAGGCCTTAGTTCCTCGGTATTAAAAGCTAGATCCGTGTTTTTAGCAGGCCTAAGCACTGACTTTTAAGGTCGAGGATGGATAAGGTAATGCATTACACAGTGACTTTGTCACATATCAGAAATGCTTTCTATCATTATAACACTTCTATATATACTCTTCAGAGACCAACTTGTTTAGCTGCACTTTAAGTAAACTGTCTTTTTGAGAGAAGGAAAGGAAATGAAAAATTATTCCAATGTAACTCATAAATATCTTTAAAATTTTCCTGAAAACATTCGCTGCATTGTGTTTCATGAACAGACTATGTGCCATTCTGGTGTGGTACAGTTAACCTACAGATATCAGCAGTACTGTGAAAGCTTATCTTACTTCTGTTACTATGATATAGATGGGAAATGACAGTGGCAGAATCCTTCAAAATCTCTCGTATTTTTAAGGGTACCTACCTGGTGAAAGGCTTTGCTGGAGTTGGGAGCAGTCTGCCCCAGTGACAGCTCAACTATCTGTTATTGAATTGCTTTTTAACACTCTATTATCAATTCTTCCATCCTCTCCCTGAAAATAACATTCAGCCATGGGGACTAAAATACCTGGGAATAGTCTTTCAGCCAGGAACTGTTTCCAGACACTACCTGATGGGCAGTTCTCCATAATAAATATATCTATGGAGGGTGAGGGTAAGCAACTGCTTAAGGACAGGTCTTAAACAGAAAAAGAGTAAACTCCCTATGAAATGTTTTAGGTAGTTCTAAAAGTGAAATTACACACTTTTTACAAAATGCTGTGTGCTTTTCGGCAAATCTGAATAAAATCCTAAAGCCCTCTGTCACACAGATGTTTTGTCACACACTCTAGAGCTGTTGCTACTCAACAGGACAGGTGTTACAACTCCTAGGCAGTAACAAGCTATTGCAGAAATATAGGATGGCATATTTTCCATTGAGTTAACAGTTTTCAAGTAAAAAAAATCCAGGACTTTGGTAGACAAGAAGGAGTAGAAGCTAAATGTAAAGGTCACTCATGAAAATATCTACAGTCTGAGGTGTCCCAGGAGCTTACCAGTGCCTGGTACCAAACTCCAAGGAGCAGTAGAGATTGGGTCATTCCAGGGCAGGCAGGGAGACTGGGGAGATGGAAACTGATTTATTTTCCTCCAGGATTGTCTCCCCAATGCAGGATGGCAAGTGTTTTTTCACAGCTGCATGGCCTTACCAACTCCCATTCATCTCATTATCTTTCATAAGCTACTCACTCCTTTTCTGAAAAAAGAAAACCAACCAAACAAAACCAGACAGCTACATGGGCACTCTTGTGCCTGTGCTTGAGTAGATGGTTATTGTTGTCTATGTATAGATGCACACAAGTTTTCTTATTGAATTACATCCTGTATTTTTTCAGATCTTTTCTCTAAATTATCACAAGTATTTCAAGTTTTAATCCTCTACCTGCCATTCCTCCTATCATTTGCAAATGTAATAAGCACCTTCACTTTTCCATTCACCAAGTCATTGAAGAAAATATCAACTAATTCTGGAATAAGGACAGGTTAATGAAAAAAACCTACTCAAGTGTGTTGTTGTAGTTTGATTTCTTTCCCTTGCAGCATTTTCACCTAGACCATATGTTCCTAGCTTACTTATGAGAATTTTTGAGGAGACCATGTCTGGAGACTCACTAAAATCAAGATGTGACATCGACTGTTATTTCTGAAGACACATGAAGTATTATCCCATGGCAGAATTGGATTGTTTTCACATGACATGGTTTTTATTGACCACCCCTTTCTCTTTATGTACTATTTTCTGAATGTTCACAACCAGCATGTTAGCTATGTTTCCCCCTTTCTACAGAAACTGTAACTGACTGACTGACTGCCTGGCTTGTAATTTTGACTTGTACTTTTTTTTTTTTTTTTTTTTTTTTTAAGAGAAGCAGTCTTTCTACCCTTTTCTAGGCATCTTGGACTAGCCGATGAGAAAATATCTCACTTGTATTACTTTAAATATATTTTTTCACCTTTCAAGGGAGTTCTTGCCCCTTTTGTTGTGGATGCCAGTTTTGTGATACCATCTGATCACAACTGACCTTTTGAGTGAAACAAAAAAGGAACAAAACCTACCAGCTCTCCAGGCACTGTTTGCCAATAGACATCACTCTTTGGAGGAGGGGACCATGTCTTTCCTTAGCTTCCTCTACCTGTTAGAGCACTAACATGTTCAGAAGGAAACATCACCTATGCATCACAGGCTTCCACTCTTTGCTTTTGACTTTCTCTCTGGCCTCAAATGCTCATCCATTCATCTTTCTTAAAAGTCTTTTCCTTGGTTAGTGATCTTCGACTCCTATCCTTCCTCCACACTGCCACAACTTGCAATTTTGCATAGTTTCATTTGCATAGTTTTGCATAAACTTGCATTTAACATAGTTCCTTTAAAGAACAGCCTACTATGCTTAACTGTCTCTCAGAATCATCTCCCACAGAATCTCACTTACTAGTTCTCTGAATTTCCATAATCTGCTCTGCTGAAGCACATTGCAGCTCTTCCTGTTTGTTATGAATTCTGCTGCTTCATGATCACTCATGAAGTGCCCAAGTTGTTTTTAAGTGTTACTTTCCCTTTAGGCTCTACTGAATTATGAGGACCAAATCTGGAAAATGTCAATTCTCTTTGCTTTTTCCAACTTCTATGTAAAAAAATTTCCACTAAAACTTTTCAAAGTTTATCCAAACTGCTTGAGCAAAGCTATATTCCCTTCCTAACATGGATTTTTTTGTAATCAAAGTATGCTGATGACACTGAGCACTGGGGCTTGGAAAATTCTGTTCACAAAAGACTCATCATGTGCTTTCTTTGACAGGTGGCCCATTATGGACTCCCATCAGAATCTCAGCACTTTTTTTCCCTTTAAATGTTACTCAGGGACTATGAGGCAGCCTGTGTCCCTCTTTATTCTTAACTTTAAAGTGACACCTCCATGTAAGGTAACACATAAAGTAACTACAAACCAGTCAGCCTCACCTCCATCCCTCGAAAGATGATGGAACAGCTCATTCTCGATGTCAGCTCTAAGCGTGTGGAGGAGAATAAGATTATCAGGAACAGTCAACAAGGATTCATCAAGGGGAAATAATTATTGACCAATCTGTTAGGCTTCTATGATGGCATGACTGGCTGGGTAGATGAGGAGAGAGAAGTGGTTGTTGTCTACTTTGACCTCAGCAAGGCTTTTGACACCATTTCCCATGACATCTTCAAAGTTAAGCTCAGGAAGTGTGGGTTAGATGAGTGAGATCAATTAAGAACTGGCTGAATGGCAGAGCTTAGAGGGTTGTGATCAGCTGTGCAAAGTCTGGTTGGAGGCCTGCAGCTAGTGGTGTTGCCCAGGGATCAGTACTGGGTGCGGTCTTGTTCAACCTGTTCATCAATGACCTGGATGAAGGGACAGAGTACACCCTCAGCAAGTTTGTTGATGATAAAAAACTGGGAGGAAAGGTTGATACACCAGAAGACTGTGCTGCCAGAGACTTGGGCAGGCTGGAGAGTTGGGTGGAGAGGAAGATAATGAAGTTCTATGAATGCAAGTGTAGGGTTCTGTGCCTAGGGATGAATAACCCCAGGCACCAGTACAGGTCAGGGGTTGACCTGCTGGAAAGCAGCTTCACAGAGAAGGACCTGAGAGTCCTGGTGGACAACAGGTTGACCATGTACCCTTGCAGCCAAGAAGGCCAATGGCATATTGGGGTGCATCAGGAAGAGTGTGGCCAGCAGGTCAAAGGAGGTAATCGTCCCCCTCTACTCTGCCTTGGTGAGGCCACATTTGGACTACTGTGTCCCGTTCTGGGGTCCCCAGTTCAAGAAAGACTAGGAACTACTGGAGAGAGTTCAGTTACTGGGGTAGTAGTCCAGTCTACAAAGATGACTGGAGGACTGAAGCATCCAAATTCCTGAAAGTGTTAGACCTTCTGGTAACCTAAAAAGATCTCTGGTATTGATTTGTAATAAATCCTAGAATACCAGATAAATCTCAAAGATCCAAAAGGTATTAATATTGAACAAGAAGGATTAACAAGATGGCACTGATACTTACAGGTTAGCTGTTTGGAACTGTTGTAAGCATAATAAAGAAGCATGATTAAAAAATGGACAGAAAATCAACTACAGCACTGACTGTTAGGTATCTTTCATATGTACATGTGTGAAAAAAATACATTAATGAACAGAACACTTGCAAATCAAAAGAGGGTTATACTAGATCAGTTTTAGGTTCACAGCATGATCACTGTAAGCAGAAGCTGACCAACCATTTGGTTTCGATTATTGGCATAATCTGGTGTGATATGGGAGTCATTCGGGTGGCATTGAGGGAGAAGAGATACAGCAGCATGAAACCACAGTGAGAATGAGATCAGATTGAGACTTTGCAAATCAGACTGCAGATCAGTATCGCAGGCAGAGCATTTAATGTCACATGATGATGCTTAGCACTGAGGGAAAGGGAGGTTGTGGGCTTGACAAACAACCAGTAGCTCAGGAAGACTGAGAGATTTCATTTCTCTTCAAGGATTTTTGGAGAGGAATCCCCCTGAAAAGCTCAGCCTCCAGCAAATGAGATGAGAGTTGCCTTCCATTCTGAAGTACTGGAATATCACCAATCCGTGTACCAAAATAAATGTATGTTGTATCTGTTTCAAAATATTGAGTTTGCTTATGTGTTTGTTGGATTTCACGTACTTTCTTAGAAATAACATTATTTTAAATATTGTGTACGAGAAACTGCTACTAATGACTTTCTCTTAAATGTAAATAAGAGTTCATTTTGAAAGAGATAAAGATGTGTACATAGTAAAACTTGCACTGTGCCTTCCAGTGGCAGTTTTTCAAATTGTTCAATGATTTGGAAACAAATAAGTGTTCTACATTATTTGGCAGCACTGATTTTAAAATACATTTTAAAAAATATGTAATTCTGTGATGTTGATAATAATTCAATACTTCTACCTGGCAAAATGTAAATATAGTCTTCTATAAACCAATAATTTTTCACAGCTTGAAAGTGGTGCTCATGAATCTTACTGTATCTTTCCAAACTATCTACTGGAAACAACCCAAAACCTGGCATACAAGATTGAAATATTTATTTTGCAGATAAAATTGAAATATAAATATTGCTAAAATAGCCTCAGAAGACTCAATACACATTATATTCACTGGATACTAGCAATTACATTAAAAATACAATAAGCAGAAAGAAATCAAATGTTTTGAAAGAAAACTGCATCTTTCCACACTCAAGACATTTGAGTAGTAGTTTTTAAAAGGGTTCCTATGAAACCAAATTTCAGAGCGTGCTGTGGCTGCTCACTGCAATTAATAATTTAAAATACATCACCTTCCTTTCACTCCCGTTCTTGTGTTGGGCAGCTAGAGAGCTAACAGGTCAAACAGGTATGTGCTGCTGACAGCATCTACCAGGAATTTGCTCCCAACCTATGGAAGTGGCCTCACTCCTTAGATGGTTCTAAATGCAGTCTTACTGGATGCTCCTGTAGCAAGGCATGAAAATAGTCCAGCTTCTGCCTTAGTCAAAACAGAAAATAGTGCTTTATCTGATCAGACCTGGCCTCAGATGTTACATTTTTGTGATTTTCATATATATAATTTTAGAATATCTATTTTTTAATTTAGCATGTCTTCACTGACCTGTTCATACATGCACAATTCACACAGGCAGAACGATACAAATCAACAGCTTCACCACTTAATGAAACAACACTTGTCATGTTTTTATATGCAAATAAAATCAACATTTTACAGGCAGCTCTATGACAAAAATAAAATTATGTAGGGTTTTGCACAACCCAACAGATGCTATGCCAGTTTGAGTAGTGTTGTCCTTCTCAATAGCTGAAGCATAGCAATACAAAGAACTTTGTTCAATAAACAGCTCATAACACATGCCCATGAGTAGGTGAATGTACTGGAAGATTATTTCTCTCAATCAATCATATTTAGAATTGATGCAGGTAGCAGAACGGGTTCTTTTTGAAAGCTATATGCAATTCATTGATGATGCATTCTTAGCAGCTGCAAATTAAAGCCCGTAAGATAGAAGACATCTGAACTTATCTAATAAGGCAGTAATTCAAAGAAAGAATAGAAAGTGAATTGATCCCCATGACACTGGAAAAAAGTCTGAATGACCATGTTCTAGATGTAAATTTTCTTTGGCTAGTCAAACATGTAAGTCTGGATTTCTTTCTGATATAAGGCATAAGCACCCACTTCACTATCACAAGAGTTCAAGATTTAGTCTATTACAGAAGCTCATGCCACTCTGGGATTCAACTTTAATCACTAGCAAATATTTAAGCAAATAAACTCTTAGATAAACATGTAAACTCTTAAAGTGCTCTGATCTCTTTTTTTTTCTTTTTTTTTTTTTTTTTTTTTTTAAGAAAAATAACTGTTCCAGCAGTATAGATTAATTTTTTATACTGTGACAACAGAAGGCTTTTGGCTTTCTGTATGGGGATATAGCGGAAGATTTGGCGAGGAGGTTAGTTAAATGTAAATACACTCAAGTGACTTGCACCTGTCTGTAGAAAACCACATACATCACACTAATAGTTTTACTGACCTTGTGTGCTTGACGAGTAGAACCTCTGTGTTAGATAACATAGGCCTGTGAGAAACTCTAGGCACCTTATCACTATGTCTGAGATTCCTGCTTTGTTGTGAGAAAGAGCAGGAGGCTGCGCCTGCCTAAAGCCTTGAAATACAGGAGAGCTCAGCAGGCCCAGTGATCTTCCAGCAGGGCTGAACTGACCAGCGCCTGTGTCCCCCCTGGTGTCACCTCTGCCTAGGAGCTTAGGTGTGGCTTCGGAGATCCCCCAGTAGAGAGGTAACTAAAATAAAAGTTGCTCTGCAATGCATTCGTGGCCTCTGGCTCTTCTTGCGACGTGCCTGCGTATGTGTACACACTTTCCCAAAAGATCTTCTTTGAATTCTGCCCTTGTAACAGTGTTGTAATAAAGCTCAATAGGATCTGTACAACTGTAAATACAACTTAACATTGACTACTGTAAAAATAAATTGTTTAAGGCTTCTTACAGTTGCTCTCAAGTATTACATGTAGAATATCCATTATTTATTACAAAGACTGTTCATATTCTTGAGTAACATCATATGACCTGGTCATTTTAACATAGCATCTCCTCTGACTCACTTCCACTGAACCCTGTGTTTATTGGAGTGAAGATTTCAAAATACTATTTATAGACTGGTCTTTCCACAGACTTCATGGTAATTTATAGTAATATACAATAATATGATAAGAAGGATATAAACTTTAACTTGAAAAGAGAAATTTCAGAGAAAATGCAAATTTGAAACTGGCCACAATCTTGATCAAACATTTTTTTGTACTTAAGCTGTCATGATCATTTTCTATCTGTGAAATGCAGTAGGTTTTGAAAAACAATCCAACACAGCACTATCCTGTTGATAGGTTGTACGTGGGTTGGTGATTCAGATATATTTGTATATCACCTTACATTTAGAAGGTATTTGCCAATTATCACCCTATATTACATCAGATATACAGCAGAAGCTGAGAAAGAAAATGCAGAAGTCATCTGACACTTTAAATGTCATTAACACTTCACAAAATCCATCGTTGCCACTAAAAAGAAGACTACATCTGAATATTTGTAGTTTACCTACTTTTCCAAGGTTTCTTGAACGACTGTCCAAGGTTTGAACCCTATTTTTCAAACCTTAAACCTATGGCTAATTGACTGAACCTCAGTGTGCAAGTGATTTACCCAGCCCAAAGCTGAATACATTTGCTGCCTCAGCTGCCATCTTTACTGTCTGTAATTCTGTCATTTCTAGGAATCTGCTCCTCTGCAGTCCTTGTCTAAGTCTGTACCAATGAACAAACAGGACCAGGGGATCTGCCTGACCATTGGCATGTAATTGTTTGCACTGTGAATTTGTTAGCATGCTCCAGGGTTTTGCCTCAGCAGAGCTTGAGTTCCTCCCAGGCATGGTTTTAGGTTTAGCATGACCCAGTGACCGTGTCCTGTAGGCAGTGTGGATACTGACACTGTTTGGAGATATAAGCAAATGCAGGCCCACAGATATGTTGTACCAGGTGGCCTCAGGGACAGAGAGTAGCCCTTGGCCTACCTTATTTACAATTAGAGATGTTGCTATGTTTTCAGGCAGTTCTTATCCTTCCACAAATCTATCCTAGTTCACCCCTTCCAGGAATTAGTGGAAGGTTATGTACACTATCTTCCATCCTTGGTACAGCACATCCCTCACTCTATTACACCTTTATTAAGAGTTTTTAGCTCTGCAATGTCTGAGAAGGTTGGTTAAGAACTTGAAAATTAATGATACCACACTTAGAAAGGGTTAACATCGTTATGTTAACTTCTAACTTGTGCTTTTGAAGGCAAGCCCTATTAACAGTGGACTACAAATCACTTACAAAAATGTACCTCACTGTGCATAGCACTGTTTCTAAAGGGACTATGCTTTAGGACCTGGCTACCTAGCTTAAGGTTTTCACTCTCTGAAACACTGATTGCCTTAAGATGTATATGTTCAAAGTATTTTTCATTGCTCATAGCCAGAATTAGTGGTATGAATTGAGTGCACCAAACTATTTAATGCCACTAAATATTCTAAACCATAAGGCTCATAGGCTTGCCTGTTGCTTCTTTCTTATTGAGAATGTACCAGATTGTCAGAAGCTATTTGATAAGATTTACTAGTCCTGAGGAATCCTTCCACAGTTACGAGAGACCTACCTCACGTCTGTGTTTGTTATGAAAAGTCATTTTAAAATGGGCAGAAAAAAATGCCTAATATACTACTGCAGTCCTAATCAAAACCTCCAGCCTCTAGTTTAAGCAAAGAAAACTAGCAAACTCTAAATTACACAGGATGATAAAATGTGCCAAAGCTACTAAGCCCAGAAGAGGATGTAACTTACATAAAACAGACTTAGAAATAATTTTTCATAAAAGTTATAACCTGGACTGTCAAACTCCTGTGATATACAGGCCGGGGAGTCACAATTTCAGAAAGCAATTTTAAGATGCTGTAGTTACCCTTCATTTTTAACATAATTCCTTTTCTTTGTTAATTTTCTACATGACATTTACCACACACAAAGTCATCATGGGATGTATAGTTATAATTATGTATCTGCTGTAGAATTACATGCAGTTAGACTCACAGACCTGTTTATTTATAAGAAGGTACTGTTTTATAAAGGATGATTTGAAGTATTATTTACAGAATTGTTCTTTTTAAGGGACAGTGTATCTGATAACTGTTCCCTGTCTTCTTGAATAGATGTTTTAAAGACATTTTGTGTCTTGCTCATACCAAGACCAATACTGGAATTCCTGTCATTGTCAGCTTCTGCATAAAATACCCACCTATACTTTGTAAATAATTCTCATGCAGATGAAGAAATAGCTAAAACTGAATGTCAGATACATTTGTTATATGATTAAGAGTAAATGTACTTCTGTGTGAAATGCATGGATGTTAATTATCTATACACAAGATACTATTCAGTTTCTACTGACATTATCTGTGTCTGGAATCCTCAAAGCATCTCTTTCAGTTGCTACTTTTTCATTCTTTTCTCTAGAAAAATATATAATTTATCTGTGCCATAAATATTGTGTACACTGATGTATCCTATTTTCTGGCAATGATTTAATATTTCATTAGCATCTTGTTTACTTACTGTTTAGAGCACCATTCTGCTTCATTTGCTGCCAAAGTAAGTTTTAACTAAACTCTATGACATGCTTTTCTCCATAAATAAGGATTTTTCTGCAGACTGTCCTGCTTTACTGCTCCCTCAGCCCCTAGATATTTGTCCTTCCAAACTGTTCAATTACACCTCAAGCTGTAGCTTAACAAGTATTTCTTTAAACATCAGTCTAATTTAAACAGATGTTCCATTCTCTTCCTTCTCTTATTCCTACTCTAGCTTCTTGTGCAGCCACAGACTGAAACAGCTCAAAAAATGCATCCACATTTTTCCATGTTCTTTCTAAGCCTGCTCAGCCCTTGACTTGTCTTGTTGTACAGCCTCCCAGCAGCTAGGCCAATGTAAACTGAAGTAGCATGTGAATAAGAGCTAGCAACCAAGGACCAAGGTTTGGAAAAATCTGGCTCTCCTATCAAAAGAAATACCCATCAAAATACACCCTTCACTATTCATACTTTACTCACATTCCTAGTACTACCATACTGGAATGCTTTAGTACTATCAGGGTGCTTCTCTTCACAAAAATTGTGTGAGATAGGTCTTTTATTTATTATCTCTACTCTATAGAAGAAAAATTCACAGGGAATAAAGATTTTTCCTATGTATTTAGAAATCAAAGACTGGAAAGGCATGTTATCAAGTCATGATGGTGACAAACTCCTCATGGTGAGCTCAGTACCCAGCATGAAACTGGTTTGGAGTAATGGAAAGTATGTGTGATCTGGATGGGGACAGGAATATCTTCAGTCTTTGTCAAGAGTCTCCTAATTTGCCAAATTAATCTGATCTTGTTCCACAATGAGATTATATCTGTGTAGGCATTAATGTTGGCAGGAGGTATTTAAGGCCTTACTTCGTTGCTTCTGCTTGTCAGGAAGCTTTTAGTATTCAAGGCCATAAAAAGCCAAAAGAAAAGACAGAATGCTATAGGGGTTTAGTACCCTATAAGCTCTGGAGCCAAATTTTCTTCTCCCTATCCTCTATCAATAATTCTGCTAAGTAGGTTCCTTCTGTTGCCAGAGCCTAAAGCCACCTCTGCAGGCAACCGCATTGCATAATTTCTTTCATAAAGTGATCAAACTCCAGTCTAAAAACAGTTAGGCTTTTTGCCCAGGTTTTCCAACCAGAAGGTTGTTCCTGAATTGCAATACTCTGATAATTAGGAATGACAGTTGAACTTCCTGCCTAGGTTTATTGATGGTTCATTTATACATATTTATGTACTTGTGCCAGAACTATCCCTAAGTTAAGTAGCTCTTCTCCTTCCCTTCCCATCTATCTGCCTTCCTCAGTGTTTTTATGGACAGAAATAATACCTTTTCAGTCTTTTTTTCCTTGGTTAAATAATCCAAGCTCTTCTGTTACTCTCCCTTAGACTCCCCATTGACCTAAGCATCATGATAGTTCATCTCTGTACATGCCTTCATCTGAACTCACCTTTCCTGAACACTGGCAATGAGGCATGCATAGATCTTGAAGAGGCAGACACAGTCAGGATTTTAAGAATTTAGGCATTATCTGCCAGTCTGCCTGTAACCCAGTAACTTAAACACACTCACGAAGAAATTGTTTGTGGGAGCCCAATAACCAATAGAGCCTGAAATTTCTCCCCTGCTTTCTTCCATTCTGCTTCTAAAGTAGATATCACCCCTCTGAATATTTTGAAAGAATTCCAGAAGACTAGGACTTTTTTTTTCACAAGACCTTATAAGGATTTGAACTCTCTTCAGTATAAGCATTCTTGATTTTCCCTCTAACAATATAAACTATAGTTCTTTGCTAGTGTGCTTGGTCCAGATCAGTTTTTGAAGACTCAAGCAATACAGTGTAGGAAAATCTATCAGCCTCTTGCTCTAGGTTGGGTTTTAATGAATATTAAATTTAGCAACAGTTTGGATAAGAAAAAAAAAAAAAGTTGAAAGGAAATGAAAACCTGTAGAATTCTTATCCTTTTTTTCTTATCTATTATTCCCTCAGTCTTATCTGAACTCACCCCTTTATGCAACAGCAGAAGTCTGGGATGTGATTTTACCGTAGGTGCTTTGCTTGCCTGAGCTCTAAGCAGAGGAGAAACAACTTCAAGGTTCAGTATTTGGACAGCCTTGCTGAAACTAAGCAGTCTGAGCTTTCCATTCCAGTCCTACTGAAACCACAGAGTGAGTAAATATATATCTTTTCAAGAAAAGAAGCGAATATCTACATCCAGTAATGAGGTAATCACAGTTCTAACTACCCAATTTCCAGTACAAGGGTTGATTTATTGGTAGGAAGGTACAGTCTGATGTAGCATTACAAGAGCAGAGCTTCATATATAAGAATGCAACCACCACTTTTTAGCTAAAATAATGGTCTACTCATTTTGAAGACGTGACTAAGAGAGCTGCAAATTTTGTCTTTATGTTTCAAAATGAAGCTGTCATTGCAAATATAAACCACAAAATTCCTTAATTTCTTTCCTCTGTGAATTCCAAAGAAGCTAATCAACATGATAAAGCAATTTAGTTTAGCTAGGTGTACTAGCTAAATGCTTACTTTCCTTTCCCTTTTCATTTAAATCAGTCTTAGTTGACAACTAATTTCTTCTTTTTTATCAGATGACATTTCAAAATGCTAAAAAGGAAATGAAAATGACTTAAAAAAAATCAGAAGCATAGCTTGTCCATCAAACAATCAACAACTAAATCTGTCCAGAGACAACAATTTGAAAGGAAAATCTGTAAAATAAGATGTGTAGACACAGTTTCAGGTTTTGGTCGAAAGTCAATCTATAAAGTCAGTGGAGCAATTTAAAGGAGAAAATCAAATTCAGCTGAAATAAATACTGAGTACTGTCAGCACTCTTTAAATTAGAAACAGCTATTAGAATAGCTGTTAGAACTAGATCTATGTTTTACTTTTTTTTTTTTTTTTTACATTTATTCAGATGTAACTACTTTTCCATGAATTCTTTCTTTGCATTTCTATGTATACTCCATTATAAACCTCATGTTGATAAATGATTAAAAAAAATAATTATAATTCCAACAGCAGTCAACATCCATGCTTTGTTTGGACCACTGGTGTCCAGCTGAGAAACAACCTGAGACTCTTTCACTTTCCAGCTTGAATAGGAAATTAATTTGAAGGTTATAAGAGTTACATGCCATTCCCAAATATGCAGGTCTTTAAGAAGCAGCAGGAAATTCTGTAGTCTCTTTGAATATAGGAGAACATTGAAAGAACTTCTTAAAAAAAAATCTTGCTCCTGATACTATGACACAAGCTCCATTTGTTGAGACCATTTCTATGCTGACAATAAAAAAAAAAGGTCAGAGAGTGAATTCAGACTCCAAATTACTGATTGCCCAGAAGGCTTGCTCTGAGAGAACATTGATGATATGTTCATTAAGCAGAAGTCAAAAGGAATTCCATGTGCTGAAGTATATGGATAAATGTCTGAAAGCTGGAAAGAATATCACGGAATTTATGAGGGTATGGACACAAAGAAGATGATTTCTATGTAAAAAAGCATTTTCACACTGGAAAAAAGCAGCTTCTTGTCACAGAGAAGTGAATCAGAGGTTGTCTGTTCTTTAGATGTAAGACTCAAGATAGGACACGGAGTGTGCCTGCTAAAATACTTCTTCCGCCACATTCATTAGTTTCTGTAGCTTCAGTGAATATTTCTGGAAAGATCAGAACGGTGAATAGAAAGGAGAGGAGAGGTGCAGAAAGATGGATCAGTGTAAGTCAGGGGTGTCAAATTCATTTTCAATAGGGGCCACATCAGCCTCGTGGTTGCCTTCAAAGGGCTGAATGTAATTTTAGGACTGTATAAATGTAGGAGTAACAACCACGAGGCTGATGTGGCCGCCGATAAAAATGAGTTTGACGCTCCTGGTGTAAGGGTACATTCTCCTATTGTGTCCAAACAGATCCACCAAGGCATAGTTTCAGAGAAGTTGATCAGTTCCAGCACTCTCAGTCGCCTCCTTCTCCAAACCCTTCATCCTTTTTAGTGGCCCTTCACTGGACTTGCTCTAATCAATGTCTCTCTTCTATTGGAGAGTCCACAACCTGACCAAGCACACCAGACATGTTTCACTGGTGCTGATCAGAGGGGAAGGATCAAATCCCTCGATCTTCTGGCAACACTTTTCTCCTCATGCAGCCTAGGGTGCAGGTGGCTTTCTCTGCTGCTTAGGCACATTGCTGGCTCATGGTCACCTTGTTATCAAGAAAGTTCCCTAGTTTTTTCTGCACTGCTCTATCAGACTTAGAGCTTGATAGCAAAATGATAGTTTGGGAAGCGACTAAAGAATGACAGAGTATTTGCATGTATCTCTCCGGCTTAATCTCAAAATGATAAATCTGCCAGTGAACCAAATGTTAGAGCAAATAAGGTACTCTGCCTTGCAGCTAATTTCAGCAAGTCACTAGCGTGGCCATGTAATGCATCATTAGGAAACAATGTGGCATAGTTTGGAATCTAATCAGAAAGGCACTATTCCTTGAATAAGCAAAAACAATTGCACACCAGTTGTTCCTATTCCATGAATAATATTTCCAGAAATAGTACTCCATGAAAAATATCCTATTACATTAATAGCATAAATTATGATAACTAGAAAAACTATAAATCAGACAGAAAAGATCTTGGTGTATCTTAAGAAAAATTGTAATTTTTCGGTTTCTGAGAGATGTTAAATGTACATAATTCTCTAGGTAAATAGGTAGATTGTGAAAAATATTCATCCATTCCATAATAGAAGTAACAAAAACCCACTCGACATTGAATTTTCTACAGGTTATTGAGATACTTTTTTTTTTTTCCTCCAAATCCATTGGTGATTGCAATAAATTAACAAAGTTCAGGATCTGATAATCCTTCGTAAATCACTAAAGCTTTGATGCATTGTCAAGGTTTCAGGAAAGTCACTTTGTGAGCCTTCAGTAAGTCAATATCTAATGCAAAGTGCCTGGTGGGGACACTATAGTTAGAGGGCTGTAATTTTCATGATTATAATACAAACATTTAGAGAAGAATATTTAAGGAAATAAAATCTAGTTGTTATGGAAAAAAAAAATCAACCCAAGGGACAATACAGTGTTGCTTGAAATATGTAAGTGCTTGTCTGTATATAAATTATAAAATTAAAGTAAAATCAATATGCGGTTCAAGATGCTAACTTGAATATGTTAAAGAAGATTTTGACTTTAAGAAGCAGGAACAGCGGCACAGCACCCATGTTCCTGCAGATTGGAGGCTGATAAGGTTGTTAGCTAGATATGCCTAGAAGCTTGTAGTCATCGCAAACCACAAGTCCACTTTGCAGAAGCAGTGGGAGCCACAGCAGTTTTACAGTGCCACAAGCACTGGAAGTCAGGTAAGCTGGCAAACTTGACTGACATCTGTAAAAGAAGAGACAGCAAGTGGCATTTTAAATGAGATATGCTAAACAGGTCCTACAGGTATATAGAAAATAACACAATAAAACATTCATTTGGACAAGTTACCCTCAAGTCATACCAAGTGATTCTGGAAACTGGAGTAGATGGGCTAAAATTCATGTTTCTGAAGTCAAATGTTGCTTTATTTCCTAACGAAACTGATGTTGTTTCAGACTTATATTTGCTATGCATAATCTATATTTATAAGACAACTGCTTCTTTTTTCCCTCACTTTTTTTTTTTTTTAGTTTTACTCTGCCCTGTGTCTGCAGAATGCCTCTGCAGACTAAGCACTGCCACAATTTAGGTAGTGAATCCTAGTAATAATAAATGAAACGTGACAAGCTGATGTGGTAATTGTATTGTATATGCAAAACTGCATTCCAGACTAGCTCACCTATATTCACACAGTTTTCAGTGATTTTATATCTTGCAGATGAAAGTTTTTCTCAATAGGGACAGAATTTTTTTGTTTGCCTCATTTCATTGGTGTTGCAGGTCTCACTGATAATGTGGTAACATCATACAGTGCAGGAACAGAGTAGTCACACAAGCATGGAATAAAAATGAAAATAAAATAAACCCGTATTAGGGAGTATATAGAAAGTTTTGTTTTCACAGAGACATTTGAAATTCTCAGCTTCTCTGATGAGGAAAGTCCTGGAAGGCATTTATTGAGGAAGGGGGGAAAAAAAGAAAAAAAAAAAAGGGAGGGGGGTGTAACAATTAAAAAAAAAAAAAAAAGGAAGAAGATATCTAATTGTTCAGCAATTCATAATTAGTATTTCACTGGTATAACTCATTCCCAGAAAAAGAGTCAACTGTTTTTTCTGGGGGGATGGTTTTTAGCAAATCCACCAGCACCAGACCTGTGATTCCAATGAACTGGGTGCCTTCATATGAAAAGCAACGCTTATACAGATTCTAGTAATTTTAGATCCCTTTACATCATGTGTAAAGAAGAGGCTCTCTTTTAGGTCTCATAACTGTGTGTTATAACCAGTGACTGCCAGAAACAGGAAAGAGATGGTTCACACTATTTTGTTCCTATGGCCTTCATTAAACTTCCTTTAGTGGCTGGACACTGAGACGGATGAACCATTGGTTTAACCCAGTATGGCAGCTCTTCCAATGTTCACGCAGCCATCATTAGGACAAAAACGACACTGCTGCTTGCACAAGTCTGCTTGTCATTTCCTTCCTCACTCCTCCTTCTCAAGCCCATCTCAAAAATGAAACATCAGCCTTTGGCTTTTACATATCTTCTCCCAGTGCTGTGACAAAAAGGAAGTGATCCCTTTTGCTTATCTTCCTCATCTGGCACATTTTCTATAAAAGGCATTTTGAAGAAGTACCTTAAATTTGAAGAATTTACATAATAAATGAACATGTTTTGTTCCATGATGCATATGCTGTATCTTGGCTTTGCTTTTAAGCATGAAGAAGTTCTCTCTCAATACAATGTCCTCAGTGTGCATCAAAACATTACAGTCTGTTTATTTTCTAACATACCATCAGATTTTTAAAAATACACATTCTTTTCACAGCTAAGTCTTTTTTTCCGATGACTAAAAGTAACTCCATTGGACTGTATGACAAATAATACAAAGTTTCTTAGATCTCAAGTACCAACACAAATGTGTGTTGTTAATACTCAAAGTAAGACGGTTGAAACTTCATTTGCAAAGTATGTCAATCATCCTCACAATAGTTGTTTATTGCATATAAGAAGAAAGGCAAAATAGCTTCCCTACTGAAGTTGATGGAAAAGTGAAATTAGTAGGAAAATTTTCTACGAACCCTTATAGACCTGATAAAAGGCTGGATTTTCCCCAAAGGTTTTCTACAAAGCTATGTCCTGTTAAGATATGAAGTTAGAGGGAATGAGATTTAAGGGCCTGGATAAAGCGGAGGATTACTCAAGCGAAGTTTTGTTCTACATTTAAGTCTTTGGAAGGATCCAATTTTTTCAAATGGATTTATTTTTTACAAATTCTCTTGAGTGGCGTTTCTGTTTAACTTAATCTGTTATATAGAATTGTTAGGATTTGAAGCTAAGTGTGAGCTTAGCTCTGTCTTCTTTCAGATTATGCACTCAAAAAGAAGATAAATAGCATCTGCAATTGCATTTTAAGAGATCTTAAGCAATTTAAAGCTACTAGTAAAAGTTGTACTGACAGTCCCTGAACCTGCAGCATCTCTCGATTGAGGCACAGCACAATCAGGGAGAATGCCAGCTTCTGCAAGCCTGCATACCATTTCTCCACTTTAAAGGAACACGTGGTTTTATTTCTGTTATGGGAAATAATCTTTGTGAGATTTACTTAAAGGAGAAGTCTAGAGTACTGCCAGAAGATTAGAAGAAGAGAGTGCCTCAAAAGGTAGGCTGAACAGCCTTTCTCTTGGAAAGAATTGTTCTTGTCCCTGGGATGTGCCCATCCATACATAGAAAAGATGCTGTCATGTCTTAACTTGATTTCATTGCCTTAAAATGGTCCCCAAGGACAGCTCCTGTTAAAACACTTTTTGAAGAATAAAAGCCTTACTTTGAGAGCAGTGCCACCTACACAGGTTTGAAATAAAGGGGCCTAATGGCTCTTCAAGGCTTGGGAAATTTTTAAACACATTTTCTTTCGTGTGAGAAAAGTAGTAACTTTTATCAGCACCCATCTTAAACATTTACTGGGAAAGGGAAATATTAAATAAGAATGTCAGTGATGCTATTGGTGAATTTCAAAAGACAAGTTAATGGATTGCTGTGATGTTAAATGTCTGATGCAAAACATTTATTAATTTATTTAATACAGTGTATGTCTGGACTACTTCTTACCATGTTTTGGAGAAAGATATAAGTCCCAAGAAGAACACAGATCAAAAAGCCTCAGAAGTGGGACAAACATGTGCTCCGATTGTTTTATCATATTAATCTCTAATATATAAAGAAAAATTGGATATAACCCCATGCAAAAATAAAAACAAATAGATTTTCATTAGTGAGAATATTTTTCATGTTTAAAATAAACAGAACAAAAGATTATGAAATTTGCCACATGAGTAAGGGAAACAAAATGAATATTCATGAATGCAAAAACATTAACATTTTGAACACAAAATTAAGCTCATAAATTGTAGTTCTTGCTAGTCTCAGTTCCTGATGTCAATAAAAATATATTTCTGTTCATTCAAAATTTACAAAGGAAAAAACTTTAAGAAAAGATTTTGTGATATTCTGAACAAACCCATGCATTTAGTACTGCCATATGCAGTGAAAAACACATTGAAACATGAATCTAAGACCATATGCGAAATCAACTTTCAATTTATTTCAACTGCATTTTAAGCTTTTGCTCTAAATGACTCTTTTCTGCTTACTATCCTTAATAAACATCTCCCTGAAAATTCCTAGTGTTGTTCCTATATATGCTGGCTCTGGCTGGGGTGGAGTTAATTTTCTCCCTAGTAGCCCATATGGTGCTGTGTTTTAGATTTGTGACCAAAGCAATGTTGATAACACACCAATGTTTTAGTTATTGTAAGCTGGAAGAAGAGTAACAGCAATGATAGCTGACCCAAACTGACCAGAAAGGTGTTGTGAGGTTGTTCAGGGAGAACATTATGGGGACCAAAGCCCAATTAGATCTTACTCTAGGTACTGCTAGGTACTTAGAATTCAGTAAAGCCTTTGATACTGTTTTCCACAAAATTGTCCTGGAGAAGGTGGCAGCTCATGGCCTGGATGGGCATACTCTTGTCTGGGTCAAAAAACTGGCTGGATGGCTGGCCCCAAAGAGTTGTGGTGAATAGGGTCAAATACAGTTGGCAGCTGGTCACAAGTGGTGTTCCCCAGGGCTCAGGATTGGTCCTGTTTAGTATCTTTATCAATGATCTAGATGAGGGTATAGAGTGCATCATCATTAAGTTTGCAGACAACACCGAGTTGGGTGGGAGTGTTGATCTGCTGGAGGGTAGAAAGACTTTACAGAGGGATCTGGAACATTTGGATCAATGGGCTGAGACCAATTGTATGAGGTTCAAGAAGGCCAAGTGCTGGGTCCTGCACTTGGTTCACAACAACCCCATGCAATGCTACAGGTTTGGGGAAGAGTGACTGGAAATCTGGCTGGTGGAAAAGGACCTGAGGGTGTTGGTTGACAGATTGCTGAATATGACACAGCAGTGTGCCCAGGTGGTCAAAAAGGCCAACAGCATTGCGGCTTGTATCAGGAATAGTGTGGCAAGCAGGACCAGAGAAGTGATCGTGCCACTATACTCTGCACTAGTGAGGCTCCTCCTTGAAAATTGTGTTTAGTTTTTGGGCCCCTCATCATAAGAAAGACGTTGAGGTACTGGAGAGAGTTCAGAGAAGGGCAACGAAACTGGTGAATGCTCTAGAGCATGAGACTTATGAGGAGTGACTGAATGAACTGATCCTGTTTAGCCTGGAGAAAAGGAGGCTGAGGGGAGACCTTACCACTCTCTACAACTACCTGAAACGAGGTTTTAGTGCAGAGGGTGTTTGTCTCTTTTCCCAAGTAACAAGTGATAGGACAAGAAGAAGTGGTCTCAGGTTGCACCAGGGAAGATTTAGATTGGATACTATGGAAAATTTCTGTACTGAAAGGGTTATCAAGCATTGGAACAGGCTGTCCAGAGAAGTGGTTGAGTTGCCATCCCTGGGGGTATTTAAAAGACATGTAGATGTGTTACTCAGTGACATGGTTTAGTGGTGGACTTGGCAGTGTTAGGTTTATGGTTGGACTCAGTGACCTTAAAGGTCAAAACAAAGAGCTGTGATACTCCTACTCCTGCTGCAGGAAAACCTGATGGAGCCAGAGGCAACAGGAGATGCCCAAGAAATCCAGCTCCTCCTGTTCTTTCCAGATATATGTAAGGAGGTAGGTACACAATTGCTACCGCTGTTGGAAGGGTGTGCTCATATCCTATGTTTCCATCCTCCTCCAAAAATAACATATTTTGCACACACTCTCACCCATGCCTTTGCAGGGGCAGCAGCAGCAACAGCCAGCCTTGGTTTCCAGGTTTCAGAAATGGGAGAAGTAGGCAGCAGTGCCTCTGTTATGATGCCACCCCAGCAGCATGTTCTCCTGGGAAGCAGCGTGATTTGCCCAGGCTCAGAGCTGGCCTTGAACTTCAGAATGCTTTCAGTAGGTGGAGTAATCATCAACTTTCTTCAAGTTGCCATTGCCCTGAGAATGAGGATAAAGCATCACTAGCCCCTTTCTATAAACACCGTAATAGAGATGACACCACTGCTTCTTGCCATTCAGGGATTCACCTTTTTAGAGACCATATTCTGTTACGAAAAATGAAGAAAAAACAGTCTAGTCTTCATAACTGCATGAGTCCCTCTTGACATGCAACTCATTAGCATCAGGAAATCTGGTAATTTTACAAGCTCTTAAGGTTTTGAAATTGGTTTGTAACTCCCATTGGAACAATGCCAGTATCTTTTTGGTTTCAAAAATGGCACACTATCAATCCCATCTTTTTTAGATCAATAATACCACTTTTTCATTTCAGATCTCTATTCCTATCTGCCATCAGAAGTGACCCAAATACCCTGGATCTCATAAACCTTTCTGTTGCAAAAACTTCCTCAAAATCAATACCTCATTGCAAAAATATCTTTCCAGACAGTCCTATATTCTCCTGGATTTTCTTAAAGTAACAGAAAAAGAGAAAGAGTTTCTTTTATTTGAACTGGTAGATAAACATTTCATCACGGGTAATATGCTCTAATAGAGTTGTTCTGATACATACCTGTGGGACTAGTGAATTGCTATTTGGAGGGCTGAGTTTGTATTTCTGACTTATTCCTGAAAATGGGATGTCACTGAAGGCACTCCAACTGGTGAGGCAAAAGAGAATGAAGCAGGACAATAATTCCTGACATTTAGAAACAGGATGTGGAAATTTCACAGTGGTCTGGAAAGCCAGGGAGAAGAGTAAGAACGAAACAATCCAGGTGGCTGCATTTCAGATAAACAGCTCACGATTCAGACTGTCATCTGACTGAC
Organism: Columba livia; assembly: GCF_036013475.1. Taxonomy (NCBI): domain Eukaryota; kingdom Metazoa; phylum Chordata; class Aves; order Columbiformes; family Columbidae; genus Columba; species Columba livia. Next base: position 34,121,138 of record NC_088604.1, on the reverse strand, counting down.
ATGCAGAGGGAAGAACTAAAGTACAGATAAAGTAGCTCAGACAATACCTTTCCAATGCAATTTTAGCTGGAATGAGTAAGTGATTGCAAATGCCAGCAATTGATAAGTTAGTTCTCAACAAAGCCAGAAACACTCAGAAAGACTGAAGGAATTCAAAGGCAGAGTTACTAATGAGATTATTGGAGCAAGCAGGATAATGACGTTCAGAAATGTGGTTATATTCCTGGTGTTTGCAGTGGCAGACTTTGACCAACCAGGCCTATCTATATACAGTAACAGAGAGGAACATTTCTTGTAATTTTTATATCACCACCTACAGATGATGCTCTGTATATTTATAAAAAGATTCTCCAGCCCTTGCTGTTCTCTTTTTCATCTTCCCACTTCTATTCAAGTAAGAAGAGAGAGATGGGCTAAAAGATACATGAAAAGGATCATAAGTGTTTCAAGAATGCAGGAATTCAAAAGTGCCTCCTGTTCATTTTGTAAATGTGACTGGCAGGCTATTCACCAATTAAGCCACTGGTTTTTTAATGCCAAGCTGCTGATGTAGAAATTTCGGACAGAGATGGCCATGAACTTCTAACACACATTCACTTCCCCTTCACCTCAGAGCACAGGGTCTGATTGATACAGCTTGTTCACATTTGGACAGATGTCTTCAGCAGTTGTGTCCTACCCTTCTGGTCCCTGGGCACAAGCCCTCAGCCATCACCTAACTCAGACTAACATGAGATACAGGCCATTCCCCTAGCTATCTAAGGACAGAAGCCCAGGCAAGAGCAGACATGAGGAGATGAGCTGACGTGTTGTGGGCGCTGGGGCACAGGTCTGTGGGGAGCACTGGGGAGTGATTTAATCTCTGGTACAGCCACCCTTCACTACACTTTTTCTATGCATGGCACCAGTGACTCACCTTCTCATTTCCATGCCTCAGCTGTGCTGGCAGAGGAGAATGCAGCAGCCTGGTGGAGTGGATTGAAGGAACACAAGAGAACTTACATTGGCGTACAGCCCTCAGACTTTCACCGGCCAGAGAAGCAGATGGTCAAATGAATGGTCCTTGCCCTCCCCAGATTGGTGGGTACCTGGTGGCCAGCCAAGATCAACCCGCCAGAGAAGTGTAGTTTTGTGTTGCCACAGATCTGGCTAGTAATCTGTTTGGAACTGGTTTATGTCACATAAAGTCTAATGCTGGCAAGGTGAGTACTTCCACTCTTCCTGAATACTTATGGAGGTGCAATTGATTTTGAAAAGTAGCATTTTGAACATTTTAACATTAGGGAAAAAAAAGGTAAGACCCTTCAGCTAGATCCCTGTGTCCTGAAGAATTGCATGCCTTCAGAAACCTGCCTCCTCAAGCATCTTAAGTGGCTTAAGCAATGCACTCTCCCATGTCTTCAGCATCCCCAACTCCCTGTGTTCAGTACATGGGAAGTGTAAGTGCCTGAGCCACTGATGCAAGTGTCACTTCTAAAGCTGCTTGAACTCCAGATTGGCAGCAGGCCACCAACAGCTGTAGCACTGAGCACTGCAATACGTAAATCTCCCTTTGGAACCTGCCTCTGGTCTCTTGGGATGATAATTCACCTCCTCTGAATTTCACCCCTTTGAAAATCAACTTCCTTCCTGTGGATACTGGGGAATCTCTTGCTCTAAACTGGTATATTTTCATAAAAGGTTTTAGTCTTGAAGGAGCTACATTTTATCAGGTAAAATGGGGGAGGGGGCGGTTGCTGAAAAAATTACAATCCATACAGGACAATTCTTTACTCCTACTTGACTCATTCACTAGGAAAAATAGAGAGGCTGGCTGGAAAGAGTTAGATGTCTTTGTGTGAGAACACCACTTGGGAGTGTCCTGCAAACAGGAAGAGAAAGTGTGAGATTGAAGAAGTGTGCTGCCTTTATCACCTCCTCTGTAATACACATTACTGGATTCATGTTGCCACCTACCATCTGATGTACTTTACAGATTTCCATTTTGTTAGTTCTCTTTATCTTACAGTGCCCGTGCTCTTAGTCTCAGGCAGAGTGAAAGCAGTGTTAAGACAAATATGGGCAAAACTGTAATCAAAATAAAAAATGTTGTTCTATTTGCAGGTCAGGAGCCACATTAATTTTCCATCCTCTAAAAGACCCATTTGTATTATTTTCTTCTTCCTGAGTTATGTAATCCACACAGCTGCTCGTCTGTGACTTCTCACGGGTTACTTGAGCAGGTCTACCTTTGTGCTTGGGACATCCACTTGAGCTGTATAAATTTAGAAACAGAACAATCTACAAACAATAACTTCAGTTGAATTAAATAGTAATTATTAGCAGCCACAGACTCATCAGGGAAGTTCTTCTTTGTCATCAATATCAATAGCACTGGAGAATTATTCTAAAATTTGAAGGTGCATGTTGACTCTTCAATCAATCAACTCAGGTCCCTGTTAATACCGGTTCCAGCTGATAAATTACTGCAGTTTTGGGACTACAGCAAAGTCTGTACCTATCTTTTATTTTTAAAATGTTTTAATTAGTTAGTCTTCTACAGGTTATACAACTGCACTCCAGGGAATTATCAGCTGGGCAGTTGGATGGCACATCTGATTTCCAGAGCTACTAAAATAAATCAGATTACTTACTTATACCAATATTTAGCTAATCACTATAGTCAGGTGAGATGTAAAAATCTCAAAACAGTGACATGCCACATACACAAATAGGAGAGAGAATAAAGAAAGCAGCCAAAAATATAAGATGTCTATTGTTCATATGCTAATGCACGATAGATATGAAGATTATTATGAATAGTACTATTCATTCTTATTATCCCCACTAAGTATAGCATCATTATTTCTTGAACTTTCTTTAGAATAAATGTGAGGAAAAAAATTAATGAATTCTCCTTAGAAGTCAGTTTTGGTGGCAGCGACTGTTCAAAAAATGTAGCAGATTGTTTTTTTTTTCTTTTCTCCAACATAAAGATGAGGAATCAAATGATTCATTGGAAAAAAGTCATGAATTTTCCTGTGTCTCATAGAGTCACCCTCTACAGATTCTAGAGCTGCCATAGAGCACAATCAGCTCTTAAAATACACATAGTTTAGAACATTTACTCCTGCAGTTTATGAAACAACTACACACTGCCATTTCTCTAGATCTTTTTTAATACTTTGGATAATTCTGTTAGGTGAACTTTGATCATAAATGTAGATGCCTGAGTACTTTATGGACAAATTAGTTAATTGTAATGGAAACTAATTGGCCAAAATATTTTTATCGTATTTTCTGACAATAAAAATCCACATTTTGATTTTGAAACCAGCACATGTTTAAAATGCTTAAAGAAATGACATTTTCAAGACATACAATTGGCTTTTAAAGGTGAAAAAAAACAGCATCAGTAGAAAGCTGCAATGTTCCATACCCCTGCTCAAACATTTCTATACCTATTGTAGTCTTACTTTTTCTGACAGATCTTACTTATGATTTTCCAATTATTATTAAAAAAAAAAAAAAAAAAGAGGGACAAGACAAGAAAGGGAACATGAAGATACCTACACAATTTTTATTTGGTGGCTAACCAGAGCCCCTGGCAAGAGGAAACATCGCTCTCTGTCTTAAGTTTGCTGTTATATCGCTACATAAATCTTTAGGATAATCACATATGGCACTATCCTGCAAGATGGCAGGTGCTCTGTGTGAGATGCTCTGTTTTCTGAATGTTGAGTGGGAGTTGAGAAGTGGTTTGGACTGTGTTACACTATGATGAGAAACTGAGCAAGAATTGTTTATTTTTGTGTTTACAGTTCTGACTTAGTTGAGAAGGAAAAAAAAAATAGGCAAGGAGGGCTAATTAAACTCAAATTCCTGCAATTATTTGATCCTTTTGAGAAGAGACAATCAGTGTATCCCTCATAAAAATTCAGAGTGCATTAAAACAAAGGCAATGGATATGCTTAGCCTTTTTATCCAGAAATCCTCTTCCAGAAGGCTCTTACAAAAGATTCAAGAGATTTAATAAGGAAAGTTCGGAACAGTTTGTCCAGCTGAAAAGATAAAGTACTTTGGCGAGAATTAGCTCCAGCAAGAGACAGAGGAGGAAAAAGAAAAAAACACTGGCGAGGAAACATTCCCTCTTCTGTACTTTCCTAGTCTTTGATACCAAAGCACGAATTACACTTTGAGTTAGATGAAAACATGTTCTTGATGTTCCGGTATCCCTGCAAGTATGGGCCCCAGCTCTGAGACAGCAGTCCAAAAGCCTGACTGACTAAACTTCATGATGCTGCAGCAGGGAGCAGATGCCAGCAGGTTGGAAAGCTTCATGGGGGAATAATGCTTTTTTGTTCAGTCACCAAAAGGGAAATTATTGCTAACAAGCTAACAGTTGTTGTTCTATTTAAATTATCCTTGTAAAATCATCTTTTCTGACACCTATTCCCTATACTACGTCTAAACAACACATGAGCAGGCAATGCGCCATCCAATGAGTTAAGCGAGACAGCTGTAAGTGCAGGCAGCTTGAAGATGATTCATTTTCATGATACATGGTGATGAGCAGTGCTCTTTCTAGAAGTGCAAGTATTTCTGTTGACCTTGCTCAGTGGGCATTATATGAGTCTGAAAATATAATTTTTTATTAAAAGTATGTCCAATAAGCTATGGCACTGTGGCTGGTGAAAGACTTACATGGGTTTTTACTAGGACTTTAACATACAGTCTGCTGTAACTTTGGCTCTGGCCGTCGATGTAGGATGGCAGATATACTCTGACTCACTGGAAAAGTCAAAGTGGCAACTTCCACATACCTTGGATGATAGGAGTATATGATAGCTTGAATCCAACAGCTGGTCCTAATTAAGACAGAGTTGTAGCTCATCCTTCACCTATTAGAGCAAGCAGCATTGCTAGCCATGTTCTCTTTCCCACTTTTGCTCTGGGGGTGCTGGGACAGAGACAGTGATCATCTTTCATACAGGCACAGGGATGAGGCATGGGATCAAACAGGCACGTCTTTTTGAGCACTTGTGCAAGCATAATTATAATCTGTCTAATGAAGTCTGCATCTGTTTTTAGTTATCCTGAAGCCTCTGACTCAAAAATCACTGCAGAATATTTTCCTGACTTTTCCAGTTCTCAGATCTCTCTTTACTGGTTTCATGTTGCTTATACAATGACAATGATGAAAGGAAAGATGCCCACTAAAACATAACAAAAAAAAAAATATTTACCACAAACTCCTTTTTTTTTTTTTTTTTTTTTTTCCTGAAAAAGAACCTCCTATGAGGCTGTCTTCATCCTTGAAAATGTGTGTGATTTACTAACATTTTCAATTGTTTAAGACAAGGACAATTCTTGCTAATTTCTCCGTCATGCCGTGACTGTATATCAATGGTAATACAACAGACTTCTTTTAGAAGCTCACCTTGAAAAAGAAATGAGTAAAAATCATTATTTTAGTAGTGAATAAATGAATATAAGGGCTCTTTGAGCCTAAAATACAGAATAATAGGGAGTTATTGTACAATAGAGACCCTGCTAAAATATTCCTAAATTATGTGGAATTCTAAAGCATTCTATGACACCCTTTTTGATCTTGATTTAGCACAAATCCAGACTTAATAAAAACCTGCTCTTTAACCTAACCCAGCAATTTGCTAAGGAATTCTGAATCAATAACAATTAAATTCTAGTATTCTTTTAAATTGTGTGTGATGAAGAGTTTGCCTATTCAACTTTGATGACAGGGATCCCTGATCTCCATATAAATGATTTTAACTAAAATTTGGAACATAGGAACAAGACTGGGGTATAATTTTTGCACTGCATGGAGCCATTCAAAGTTTTAAAGCCTGTTCAAGGTACAATGATTATGAAAAATGCCAAGCCTCTGTTATTATCTGGAAATTCATATGTACTCAGAGGGTAACTCCCTCTGGTTTTTCTCTTTTCTGACATTTTAAACATTAAGATCTGAGGATAAAAATCTCCATACCTACTGGAAAACAAAAACGTGTATAGCAGAAGCTGGCAAACTCTTAGTTTGTTGGGTGCCATGCTAGCTTAGGCAGTCATTCTAAGGGCACAGATCCTGTAAATGCTTATGTTTAAGTAATGCAGATTTCACAAGCACTCCTACTGAAGTCAGATGCCATAAAAGAAAACTGATCAGCAGAACTTGATGAGACTTTCCAGCAGTCCTCATGGATCCGTGCTGTGGGCAGAAGTCAGGATGCCCAGTAACAATACAACAAATTTTTGAGTAAGTGTGAATAAGAAATATGTCACCTCTTCATTATCATGTTTCAAATATTTTTGTTTAACTTGATTGAAGTTTTGAAAGGCAATAGGAGTTTATGCAGTCTTCAGCTGAACTGGTGTCTTCCTCAAAAATGTGTTATGGTCAGAGCAAACTTGTATTCATAGGAAACAAGATGTATGCACTTTTTTAAAGTATATTTGGCAAGATACACAAAATTGGAGGCATGTAGATGAGAGGAAAAAGAGCAGAAAGAACAACTCTTCTTAGAAAGGCAGAGGGAAAAAAAATGAGGGTGAATAAGACTAGATATCTGCTGGAGAGCACAGGAGCTGACTCAGGCTAAGTGTTCGCATCAGGGTACACTCGTGAGTGTGCAGGTTTTGTAGCATTCTGATGCATTTCTATTGAAAACTACATTTAAAGACAGAACTGCAACTGAATTGAGACAAACAATGAGGGCCTGTTTACGCATTAAACAAATGCTGGAATCTGCCTCAGTGGGATGACCTCAATTTGGAGAAACAGACATTTTGGAAGGAAATTGTGTCAAATATATCTTATTTCTGTGATGTGTCTTCTGTGTGGACTGCTTGTATTATCCAACTGGATTAAAAAAGAAGAACCACCCAAAGCAGCTGCAGACTATCAGCAAGCCAGTGGCAAACAGAGTGGTACAGTGTCATCAGAAGCTGGTGCACCATGGGCATAATCAACCTAGCATAGGAACCCCAGGGTGACCTCTGCAGAAAGACTGATGGTAGCAATGCTAAACAGGTTGTGTAGCTACAGAAGGAGAATACACTATGGTGGTAGCAATTCAGCAGTTTGACTGCCATGACTACATTTATACAGCTAAATTAAACAGGGTGTGGAGGAAGCTTGAGCACAGCATCCTTATTCACCCTACTGCTTAACTGAGTGCATGCTCGCAGGCATAACTTAGACTAGGCAACTAGCAAACTCTGAGGGAATCTCTGTGCCTAGTTTGTGGGACAGTGTGTGCCAAGTACTGTTGCAAACGTAGTATAGTAAAGAGAGATTTGAATCTCTCCACAGTCCTCCAGTGCAATTGTGATATCTCCAGTTTCACACTATGAAAAAAACTACCACAAAACAGTTTGACAGGCTGCACATGGCTCCAGCATTATTTGAACTGAAAAAAATCCAAATATTGTAGAATCATGGAATTATAGAATCATAGAATAGTTTGGGTTGGAAGGGACCTTCAAAGGTCATCTAATCCAATCCCCTCCAATTGGCAGGGACATGTTCAACTACTTTAGGTTGCTCAGAGCCCCGTCCAGTCTGGCCTGGAATGTTTCCAGGGATGGGGCATCCACCACTTCTCAGGGCAACCTGTTCCAGTGTTTTATCACATACAGCAAGTAGTGTTGGTGTCTGTGGACTATAGGAACACCATACAGGGTCAATGCAGAGACTCAGAAACAACTGCGGTGGAGTGTGGATGCAGTCAGTCTATGTCATTTTATTGAAGGCCACCTCTGTTTCTACTTTACTTAGCTTTGTAAACACTTTTTGTTAGCCACTCACAGAATGTGAAGGAGGACCATCCTGTTCTTGCTGCTGGGGTGGTCTGGAAAGTGGAAGCTCTCTGCTCTCTGATATCTCCACAAAAGGATGGGTTACTTGCTTCCATAATTCTGTTAAAGCTCTCCGTATTTAAACCCAATTGTTTAACGCATTACTTGAGAGTGGAAAAGGTTTGTTCACTGTTGGGAGTCACTCAGTTTTCCGTGGGGACCTTTAAGAGAAAGAACCCTAAAAACTGATCCCAGACTTTGTTGCTGTCATATTCCTAGCAAATGGCTTACAAAGGTCATTGTTTGAACCTTGGAGAAGTGGTAGTGGGAAATGGGAGATGAGTTTGTAAAATACCTATTTTGAGAGAAATATTTTATATTAGATTTTAGGATTTATTGGAGATAGTGGGTAAAATATGAATAGAAATATATATGAAGAATATAGTGTTAAAACAGGTATCAGAATAGAACTCCTGGTGAAAATCAGTAAGGAAGCAGCAGTTCAGTGCAATTATCTCTCTTTTCTGGCTGTTAATCTAGGAAAATTAATTTGTTGGCCATATGCTCTTTTCCAGTCATGCACATCAAAAATGTATCAAGTCTTCTGCAGGCTCAGTGTTATTAACAACCTCTGCTCAGTAGAAACCCAAGACTGAAGTAATAGACACTATTACGGGTTAGGCTTCAAATATACTAGCAGTCATGAAAACAAATTTACTGCACTGGGGTCAGCTAACTTTGCCAGTAAAGTCACTTCCACATTTCATAGGAAATAAAAATGTTATAATACGCCAAATATTGCAGAACTTCCTAGCTGGAAAACACCAAAAATGAAAAATATAAACATGGAGCAGATATTTACGGTAGGTGCTTTTTTATATTGCAGCTCTCCCCACTGGCATCAGGAAGGTGTACTCAGTAGACAAATAGCATAATACACATAAGGGAAATTCTATCTTGTCATAACTGTGTAGAAATATTCATACTTCAGTAAACAGTGGTTCTGACTACAAGTGCAGTAGTCCCACTCTTATCAGCGGTTGAGACAGAAACATAGAGGATTCAATATGAGACAAAATATGGTTCTAAACCAGTACAGCTAGGATATATCATAGACTGGCATACCTTAAGAGAATCTGAAAAATGCTGTACCCATCCACACTTTAAAGATGAAAGGAACCATAAAGGTAATCTTTAGATTAGTGATGTGCTAGGAAGTCTCCATAGTTTCTTCATTTCATTTCAGACGCAGTGTTTCAGCATGGAATAAAAAAGATTGATACAGTGGCAGTAAGCTGATCAATACATATTCCTCTTCACCTTCCCCGCATCTCCCCCCCCCCCCCCCCCCAAAAAAAAAAAAAAAAAAGCTGGAGAGTTATTTTTTTATGCTACAAAATTGTAATACCAAATGCGTAACATCCTACAGCTGCACCAGGAAGAGACTAGAAGCATGAGGAGCCAGATATTTTGCCTGGTTCCATTCTCTGATGACCTCAAGGATATCAGTATGGAATATTTGCTGGGCAAGAAAGCAGTACACTTACCACAGTCTAGCTGACAGCCTGTGCTGCTATAGCACCTCAAGGTCCAACCATGGAGCTGTGCAAGAATAAAGAAAGGGATGTTCCTTTCTCTATGTCCTTAGCACTGTGCAATGAGGCTGGAGCACACGGGGGCTCAGGCACTGCACTGCAGCTTTAAAGTACAGTGATGTGGCATAGTTCGCATGGTACAGGCAGCTACCTGCATGTAGATGAAAGGGATTTAAAAATGCAGTTAACAAGTGTGATGTCTCACTTTTCAGATGCTTACGTTGAAATGTTTTTCTAAGGATTCTGTTTCAGAAAATGGAGATACATCATCTTCTAGATTATGGATTCCACTGAGGGTTTTCAAAACTCTGACATCAGGCTATTTCATACAATCTACCTCCCATAAGGCTAGAGACAAGGAAATACTCCTTGGTGGTTCTTGGATTATAATACTTTAAAAGAATTTACACAATAATGCAGCTTGATTTAAAAATAATAATAATTATAATAAAAAGGTTTAGTTCCATCCTAATTATTTCCTGGTTCGAAAAAAAAAAATCAGTTAATGGAAGTTTCATGTAGCTAACAGATACTTGCTTTCATTCATTGATGATTAGTAAATCTGTGAATTAGTAGCATAAAGTAAATGTGAAAATCAGCTGAAAAAAATGGCAGAAATTTCAGTCTTCATATGATGTCCTTAGTACACAAGAAATAGAACTATTGTAAGTAATGTCCAAGATGTGTAACATTAAGCCATAGTATGAGCCTTACCAGTGTTGGGTCTAAGAGATGCCTGATTCTCAAAAATGTTTCAGATTATCCATAGATCCTAAGTAACCACAGCAGAAATATCAGCCATGCAATTGTTTTTGTTTATATATTTCAGTGCTGGTGATATTATACTACGTTGAAATTGCCAGAAGATCTTTCAGATACACAGCTTATATTTAGGCTTAGGCGCTGAATGGCAGATGTTATTTGACTAATGTATTGCTTTCTCACAGCAATAGTTTGGACTAATTACACTGTAACTGTTTTAAACTGCAATCAAAATAATATTTAGAGCTTTAGTTTCTACTTCTTCTCCTCCTGAGGGAGGCAGGGCAGAAGTGTTACAGAGAGCAGCAGTAGTTAGATTTCTTTATTTTGAAGACAAATTGTGTATCCTTTGAAACACAAGAAAGTGAGAAGAGATTCTTTCAAGAGTCTGCTTTGTTCTCTTTCCATGATCTCTTTCACGGCTTACAAAGGAGGTGACAGTGTGCTGTAGCATAAGAGTAGTGAAGAACAAGATGAAGGACTTTCTTTCGGCATGTTGCTGTACAGTCTGTGGGTGGAGCATCACAAATCAGGGCTCACGTCTCTCATTGCCTGCAGCAACATTCAACACTATAGGTATGTACAAGTGGAGAAATAACTCCCAGGTAAAGAAAAGAAAGAGGGAGGGATTGATGTCTTATTTAATGTGCTCCCCTCTGAGAAAATAAGTGTTTCTGCTCATTGTATAATTTTTTTTTCTCTTCTGAGAACTACTAACAAGAAACTAGAGATGGAGATAAGTTGAAAGAATCAGTCTGAATAATGCTTTGGTCTAGAGAGATCAAAGAAAAGGTAAAAATGCAGAATTATACTTTTTGAGTTACAGTGGCAACATTTTTGAGCTATTCGTACCCATCAGCTGAGTCCATGCCTGTGTTCACCTAGCATGCCCCAGGCAAAAATGGGACCTCCTAAAACTGATTAACTGTGGCATGAGCTAATATATTTTACTTATTAATAAGTCAGTTTAAGACCACTTACTCTCAATCATTACAGCAACTTGTCTTTCTTTTTAACAAGGTGCTATCAAAATCTGAATGCACTTCGCCATGCACCAGTACACAGGTACTCTGGAAGGATACTGACCCGTTGACCTGCTTGGTTTGAAACTGGTTATGGTTTGAATTTAGATCCTGAAAGTAGCTGGGATCCTTCCTATCAGAAATTGCTTTTGTCCCTGATCTGAAGTGTTAGAAATAGCCTCATTTAAGCAGTGTTCAGTCAGTGAGGCTCAACTCCTTTGCTAGCAGACAACAAAATTGAAGCTAAGATAATTGCTTTTAAACTATAACTCTTAAAATAGCATTGCAGCTATGTCTTCTGTCTAGGCTGTTTTGAGGACCCCACTGATATATCAGCATGAGAAGGTATAGCTCTTCTCTTACTCCAGATGTGGAGATGAGATTTTGCCACACAAGCAGAAATCCAGATCCCTCATCACAGTATCACAGTATCACAGTATGTTTGGGCTTGGAAGGGACCTCAAAAGATCATCTAGTCCAATCCCCCTGCTGGAGCAAGAACGCCTAGGTGAGGTCGCACAGGAACATGTCCAGGTGGGTTTTGAATGTCTCCAGAGAAGGAGACTCAACAGCCTCCCTGGGCAGCCTCTTCCAGTGCTCTGTCACCCTCACTGAGAAGAAGTTTCTTCTCAAATTTAAGTGGAAGCTCTTGTGTTCCAGCTTAATCCCATTACCCCTTGTTTGCCACCGAGAAGAGCCTGGCTCCATCCTCGTGGCACTCACCCTTTATATATTTATAAGCATTAATAAGGTCACCCCTCAGTCTCCTCTTCTCCAAGCTAAAGAGACCCAGCTCCCTCAGCCTTTCTTCATAAGCGAGGTGCTCCACTCCCTTAATGCAGGCGCTGCTGCTTTTGACACTGTTGTTTTCATAGTGGCAGAAACTGGAGTTTCAAATCCTGGTTACTCTACAGGCAACAAGTAACACAGCAGTAGAATCATGTTCCCTAGCTGAGTACCTCACACTGTTCAGTATCGTTTAAAAGCAGGACAGATGAACGGGTCATGTTTGTCATTTCTTTTACATATGAAAAAATATAGTACTGCCTTTGTGGCTGTATGGTGAAAAGAACTCTCCTATAGAATATGAGGTTATAAAGTAGGTTACTGTTACAAGCCATTATACACATGAATAACCTCTATTTCTTTAGTTTTTATATAAGAAACATTTCAGTTAATTGTTAAATGTTCACCAAAACTACGCACTTTCTCTTAGACTACCCAGTTTAGGAAGCATGCATACTGAAGTAATATCCATATGCTTTAATCTTGAAGTAATTGTGATGAGATGTCAAAAGGCAGCCCAAAAGCAGAAGTGTTATCATCTAAGTATCTCTCAAGATTACAAATGCTTATCAAGCAACAAAAAGTAAGTGTTTTTGCATTAGTATTGCTACCATTTAAGTGGAATGAAAATAGTCCTGTAGGTGTAATAAAGACCTCTAGGTACTATGTACAAATTATTACAGCTGCAAAGAGATGGTGGAGCAAATAGAGAAGAATTATTCCTTTAATAGTATGTCCCTGGTCCCCTGTGATTTAGGAAACATAATTGTTCTGCATGGTCTGGAAGATAAATGTAGGAGTACTAATGTATTATTCTCACTTAATTATTGTGCTATTCTTCTATTACTGTAGTTCAACACACATTTTTCTCCCGAAAGCTAATAGCTTAGTACAGGTAGAGAATTTAATATGTGAACTTTTTGCCTTGGAAACTGTATTTTAACAAGAGAAAGACCAACATAAGCCTGAAATTATCTGCAGGAGTACCAAAAAAAAAGGGGAGTGTATTAGGGTACTCAACTCAAAATTGAATTTTGCATTCTTTCTGTGTTAACTATCATTTGAAAAAGTGGAGAAAGATTACAGTGATGTTCCTGATGAAATTCAAAGAGAAAAGATAAATAGTGTGAAGAGCTGGAGCGAAATAGAGTGATAAAGGACACCATCCAAGTGATTCAGACTAGTCACTAAAGGCAATTTAAAAAAGTATATTATTTTGTGGCCACATAAATTCAGCTGCAATTTTTCACATATTATTAGGTATAAATCTTAATAGCAGCAGAGAGACATTATCCTGATTGGGCAGCACAATGAAGCAGTCAGAGAGCTAATTGTCTTTATGTCTGCAATTAATTGAAACAAAACGATGCTACTATTTTTGGTGTGGACAAAAGGAAAGGCATGTTTAGAAGTCATGGTTCAATAGCCAGATTTCCTCTTGAAATCAGTGGACATGTGATCTAAGTGTCAGTGACAGATTTTTGCCCCAGGTTGAACTAAGAGTCTGATGAGCTTTACTGGGTAATGTACTTCAGGGAACTGAGTCCCTGTGAAGAGACTGTGAGTCCCAATGAAGAGACCTGTGCATGTGTAATGTCTTCACCAACTTGAGCCTTCCTTAGATGCTTTTAATAACAATTTTAGAAATTATCTAATATATATATGAATAGCCAGAAGGACTAGGGATTAACTTCTCATATCAGCAAGGGAGGCAGTTTGCAGTCACTGCAACCCTCAAGTGTGAAGTAGGAGATTGAAGGTGAGAACATAAACATCCTAATCCCTGTTCTCAAAATATTTTTGCTACACAATATCACTGAATTTCTAAAATGTGTGCATCTAATGTTAAATAGCCAAACCTCTATTTATGTATTTACAGATTTTTAGATATGCTGTGAACATCTTGGCATACCCCTATCCAGGGACAGAAGGTAGATGTCCAAAGAAGTATTTAAATAACAAACATGATTATGTTTCCCCCAGCGACCAAAAATACAGGTTTTAGGATTTGAAATTCCATTAAATTTGTTGTCTTTCTCTTTGTGGTTGGAACTCACAATGGAACAAATTTGTTCTGAATTTTTTTTTTTTTTTTTGGGGTATCAGAGCCTCATTATTAAGCAAATACTTATATATAAATGTGAAAGGTTTATCATGTATTTATTTCAGGACTCACTAAATGTTTCCATCTGTTAAAAAGATTACTGTCATTGATAACTCAGGAATAAGCTGCACACATCTTATTTCAAGCACAAGGTCACTGCCTGATTTAAAGTAATTAAGATATATGTATGAGATTAGACTTCTTCATAGGCTTTTTCTGCTAAAGGCAGTTGACTAAAATATACAATACAACCTCCCAGCACCCTACACTTATTCTAAACAGTGGAGTTCTGCTGTACTGTGAAATAAATCTAAATTTTCTCTCTGCACTTTTTCTTCCTCCCTATTTAAATACATTTATTCCTTTCTGCTTTGCAGGAAAATACATTTTGCACTAGAAGAGTTCATATGTTCAAGATATAAAATTTGCTTTATGCAAAACAATATTACAGCTAGCCCTCACAGCCTCTCTGTGCTGCTGTTCTTGTCCCTGCCGAGCAAGGACCCGAGTACTCCAGGAAGAATGGTGCTTTCTTTGCTGGGGAGATAAGCCGCAGTCCAGCATAAACATGGTTTATTCAGTGAGCAGACTAGTTTCTTTTCCAGCAATTTAGTTTTAAGAGACCTCTGGGATTGCCAAGGCCGTTGAGGAAAATAAACAGTAAGTATTTTAAAAAAAGGAATCTGTGGCTTCACAGTCTGAATCAGACACAGACACTTGCAGCTCCATTCTATTATCTCTCTCTTTCTGACTCTTTTAGGCAGTAAGCTCCACTTAGCTTCTTGATGTTTCATGAAGCTGAATGGATTACTGATTAGTACGGCATGACTTTTACCTCTCATGTTGTTTCTATGTCTAGTATTGGCATCGCTCACAACCCCCCTTGCAACATACTCCCCCTCAAAAAATGTTCTGACTGAAGCCATAAGGCAGCAATCTCATTCTCAGGCAAGTTTCAGCATCTCCTTATGCTTCTTGGAGAACTTCACATTTTCTGCCAGGCCTAAGTATGGATGGGAGTGTGAGAGTAGGTGTACAGGACTTTTTAGCCAACCCTGCCTGCAGGAAAAGCTGAGTTAGTCAGAGGCGCAGAGGAAACTCACATGGTATGGAGGGCTGAGGGAACAAGTTTGTGCACAGAGATTGAGTGTTTTATCGAGAACACAGCAAAGCAAGCTAGGAGATTGTTTTTATATATATTGTTCAAAATACAAAAGGTTTGATCAGAGTACATGAAGAAAGTTCAGAGCTGCTATGAATCTGCATATGTCTGCTTCTAAATATTCCCATTACAGCTCTTTTTCACAAAAAACACTGGCTAAATTTGCATATTGTAGCACAGCATAGCTCTTCCAGTTTGAACTGTGGGAACATGCCTTACTTTAGAAGGGACACTATCTAATCCCTGGATTCCCCAAAGGGACATTATCTATGCTACTGTGCTTCTTTTAAGAGAAGCTCTTTTAGACTATAGTCTGTATTATTTATTCTCTTTTGTCAGGAGAGAGGGTGGAAGCTGGGCCTGATTTACTTTGATGACATAAGATTTATGATCCACCTGCATTGTGGGAAGCCCTTACGTTGTTGACTGTCATTTTAAATTGAGTTCATGTTGAGTTCAGCTGGCATTTATCATTTCTGCTAGTTTCCTTCCTTACCTGTCACACTAAATCTTTTACAGAAAAATCCTTTTTTGAATGTAAGTCAAGCAGGAATATTAGCTTTACTTATTAAATGATTCAAAAAAAGAGCTCTAACAAAGCAAAAACTTGCTAGCAGTTTACTATTGCTTTCATCCCCCTAATATTGGCTTGTGGGATTGCAACAGCCGAGAGATGTTAAAGCTGGCAGATTGCAGAAAGCAAGAAGTAATCAATTCTTATGCACACCTTTTCGTAACACAAGCTATTTAATTTACATATTCACTTACAGCTTAACTGGGTCATAAATTCTTTTTACATGTGGGGTACTTTATTCAATTGGTTAAAGCCATTTATTTGCATATTTTATGGCTTCTATATTTATGGCACCATTAAGATCACAGGGAATTTATAAATCATCAAAATACTTGCTATCAGAACCAAACCTCACAAATCTCTTTTTAAGACAAACTATTTTGAAGGGTGATTCCTTAACACTTTTCTATATTCCCAAACAAATATGAAACAGGGCTTTCACACCTTCATATCCATTTAACAAAAAAAGCAAATATTCTGCCTCCAGATAGATCCTTGCATTGCTACCATTTCTGATATGCAGAGCACTCCTTTCCCTAGGTGTATAGTCCCATTCCTCTCTATTTCCAGCTCTATAAGTGGAGTTTGCACCAGCGTTCCTCATCTTCCCCAACTGCAACATGGCCAAGAGGTTCACCTGGCAATGGCCAGGCACCTCTCCAAAGCCCAGAACTCAAATGATACAAAGACACCACAAAAAAAACAGCCTTGGCCTTCCTTCTGATAGCCAGATGAAGCAAATTCCCTTAGTCCGCAACCACAGACAGTAATTAAGAGGTTGTCTTACTGGCACACACTTTCTATGACTTTCAAATGTATAAAGTATGTAGAAGTGTTTTAAAATTGGAGTATTGATATTTTCCCTACAATAGATCTCAAAAGGAGTGGAAACACATAAATATGATAACAGAGGAAGTAATAACATATTGCATTTAACACATCTGGCTCCTTTGTCCAGCACAGGCTCTGGAAAGCAAGACCTTTCCTCTGGCATTGTGTGAAGCTAAGAGTACTTTCAAACGTTAAGTGCTGTTTTCTTCCTGGAAGTTAAACTCCAGCAAGAGGTTTATATTAATGTAAAAGTAAATAGAAATGTGAAACTGTCAGATTATGGGTGAGGGATGTACAGATTTAACAATTTTACTGTTTATTCGGCATTTAGGATATGGTTTGGGGATATTGTATTTATTTTTTGTTTGAGAGGAAAGAAAAGGGAGGAAGACACAGTAAGGAAGGGATGAATATCAGGACAAAAAAAAAAAAAGAGTTTCAGAAGTCAGCAAAAAGAGAATGGCATATTCTTTTGTGGCAGCTTTCAACCTACAGTACGCAAAACAAACCTGCCTGAAAAAAACCCAATGAGCAAATAAAGTTCCCGCCCTTCTCTGAACATACCTGACATGTCCTCATGCAAACCCCCTTCACAGAGTTTGACTTAATATGTAACTCAATGAAATTCCTATTGCCAAAAGTAGTAGTGCCAAAAAAGTAACTCTCAAACAGTTCAAGAGTGTCTCCTGTGCCTCTCATGAGCAGCACGAGGACTGGGATGGGATGTAATGCTCGATGATCTAAACCCTCCTCTCTGAGAAATGATGAGTCGTTAAGGTCTGGTGATGCTAGTCCTTGGGGATTCAGCTTCATCCACTCCCATCCCATGCAATTCAGGAACCTCTGAAGAATGAGCATCTTCTGCCTATTATTTACTTACAGTGCTCCCCATCCCCTCAGAAGGATGAGGTATGCTTTTAACAGCGTTTATCCATGTGAAGATTTTAGTATGTATTTTTCAGACTGCGAAAATCACAAAACCAGAGCATAAAATTTCCCTACCTCGTTCATTCAACCAACCATAAATGTCCTTTGCATGGAGGACTTCCATAGTGAGTCAAGAGAATTGGAATATGTGTATTTTGACACCTGCTATGAAAAACACTGAGGTATAACTGGTACAGAAGTTTCTGACAAAGAGGTGACACAGCTGTCACCTGACTAACAATAATTTCCATTCTTCTGGAAATCTTGAGGCTGTGAAGGAACCGATTTAGTTGCAAACTGAGTTGACTGGACATATCTGTCTTTTCACTTTTGAGAAAATCAGCCCTTAAATGATGACTTTGCCAGAAAGCATTTGCTATATGTTGCATTTTTTCCATAGATGTATAATCATAGGATAATTCAGGTTGTAAGGGACCTTTGGACATCATCTATTCCAATTTCCTGCTCACAGCAAAACCAGTTCTGTGCTCAGACCAGGTTTAATGCTTTTGGATGCTTACATCTCTTAGAATAGAGACTGTACAACCTATTCCAAGATGTCACAGAAGCACAAATAAGGTTCTTGTAATTCATGAAGATGTTTCCTCCTCCAGAAAATAGAGGAAAAACAAACAAACAAACAAACAAAACCAAACCAAACCAAAACAAAAAAACAACCAAGCAAACAAAAAAACAACTCCAAGGAACAAATAAATACAAAGAAAGACAAATATCCATTTTCCCTGAAAATACATTTAAGAAAAAAAGACTCTTGTGAAATGGTAGGAATCAAAGCTAATGTCCGTTGAGGATCTCCAGGTGAGGTTCCTGGTGTTGTAAACTCACAGCTAATTTAGGATATGACTTTTGAGGACTGACTGCTGTGAATAACTAATGCTAATGATTGGTAACAACTGGGAATTTATTTTTGGCAAGGTAAGCTGAATGTCAAGCTAGCAAAGTTTCGTTCTGAAGTGCTAACCTGGCCTGATTTACCTGTCTGCTACACACTTGTGATGCTTCCAAAGTTTCAAGGTATCTTCATTAGTGTAACAATGTTGTTTCTTCTGTGCTCCTCTATTTCTTTCACATAACTGACCAAACATTTGACAATATGCATTCTTGCTCAGATGTTTGAAGGGACTCCATTACTCAACACCTTTCTTGACATGTGACTATTTCTACTCTTCAGTAGTTCCCTATTTCTGACTCAAAGTGTGACTGTTTTTCAACCAAGCTTTTCCACACTGTGGATCTGTACCTTAGTTCAGCCCTAAGCTCTCTGAGATATTTCGCTCACAGGGATTTATTTTAGCTTAACACCCAGGAAATAAAAATATAACTAAAATAGTATGTTGTGGAGCTGCATTTGCTAATTTTTTTTTTTTGTAGCAATCTGGAAGAATATCTTACGAACAACAGATAACTTACGATATAACCACTTCAACTTCAGTTTTTATTTGTCACGTTTTCATTATCCCAATGTTCTTGCTTAAATATGAACAGTGACCTGAAGCTTGATATGTGGGCTAAAAATTAAATCTGTTTTACCACCAGTTTGCATTGGAAAGTCACTCCTTGAGCCTGCTATTCTGTCTGGTTTCTTCTGGTAGTTATGAGCCATTCCTCTGCTTTCAAAATGTCTGCCCATGCAGGAAACATTTCAATATTCCCAGACAGAAAATGTCACCCCAAGCTAGATTTCTTTGTGAAATTATGTAAACAAAAGGCCATCATAGCTGGTGAAATTGAAAACGCTGTGAAGCTAAACTTGTCTCAGAGGCACATTTCCTGCCTTCTGGCACTGATTCTAAGGAACACAAGTACTCTGTGTGTGTCTTCTAATAGTGTACGCCAAAATTAGTCTATAGTAATAGTAGCAGGGAGAGGTGTGCTGGCGATAAGGTTAATTTGTTTTGAACACAGTGTTTCATTAAGATGTAAATATGTCAAGCAAAGGAAGAAATAGAAATAAACATCCTTGAAGAAAAAGAACCTTTCTTTCCCTCTTTCAGTCTGTGGAAGCATCCATCCAACCAGATTCCCTTCATATAGAAATAAATGCCTCTTTAAGCAAGCAAAACTCAGCCATAGCTAAGAGGAATCCTTCAGAAAGAAGACGAATTAACTATGTTATATTAAAACACAAGTAACAAAATGGTTGGATGTTTCCTTTACAATTACTTTTCATAAACATACATGAGGAATAAGCCCCCTGCCTCCCCCTTGAAATTATACAGTGCAATGAATTAGTACGACTAATTGATTTGCTTAATGATCTTCATGGCTTTAGTGATCAGTTCTCCTTACTTTGAATTTAAACAGAAGCACCAAGATGGGGCACTTAGGAGGTTTGTGCCTTCTGAAGAAATCACTCATTTGGAAGAAGAATAATTAACAGATTGCCTTCAAGACTCTGGTGTGTCAAAGGTCTGTGGGAAAAGATCTGAATTACTGGTCTATTTAGAAATTAATAGGTGAGCTTTGTGTTACAAATGCCCAGAAGCCACAAATTTCAAAGCCAAATATAAGCTGAGAAAAACTGCTTTAAATTTAACTAGACAATGTTGGTTCAGCTCCCAAAGGGAGAAGGTAGCTGTGAAATGCAGGGGATAGGGCTGGGGGGAGAATAAGAGCATGGAAAGGGGAGAAAGAGATTATCTCCTATAGATCAAAGAGTAAGACGGGTTCAGTTATTTATCACCGGTGGTAAATGGAAGGGCTGTCAAGAGCAGAGAGTAAGTTTACAATGTGCCTTAAGAATAATATTCCTCTCCAATCTGGGATTTTCAGTATCTCATGCAGTTGAAGCTCTCCTTTGTTTTTCTGGAGGTGTTTTCTAGCTCTCTCTTGAAGATCAGGAGGAATGATTATTTCATAAAAACCTGATAATTCCCTGTTTTTATGCTTTATGAGTTCCTTGTAAGAGTTAATTCTGATGGATGGCAATGACATCATTTTTTCTACACTACTCACAAGAGCATTCAGTAGTTTACTAGAGTGCATTACATTATGGCATACGTGTGTTAGACCCACCTTTAGAATTTTGGTAGTTCTGTCATAGATAATACTGTAGCTGAGGACAATGTTAGACTTCTGCAAGACTTCATAAAGCACAATCTTTTCCTCCC
Organism: Columba livia; assembly: GCF_036013475.1. Classification (NCBI taxonomy): domain Eukaryota; kingdom Metazoa; phylum Chordata; class Aves; order Columbiformes; family Columbidae; genus Columba; species Columba livia. The sequence goes on along the minus strand of NC_088604.1, from coordinate 34,100,447 downwards.
TAAACTACCTGTTGGCGAGAAGAAAACAGGGGAATAAAACAGGATAATTGGGAATTTTTAAATTTTTTTTTTAAAGATTGACTTATCTTTCAATAAAAATGAGTCTGTAGGTGAAATTCAACTCTATTTCTATGCTAGTACTGTAGTCTGTATAGATAAATAATTTGCATGGAGAAGAAACAATCTTGATTTTCCATACATAAGGACAGACTTTGCACTGTTACTGCTCATGAATGGTCTCTTGGAGCTAAAGTAGTTTGATGAAAATGTTAACTTACTGCTCATGAGCACTGAGCAGCGCAAGTTGGGAAGAAAGGAGAAAAAAACACCTTAAAACTGTATAAAGCCCAAAACATCCTAAATACTCTGCGCAGTTCTAGTCTATGCATTGCAGAATTTGTACAGTATGATTGTAAATGATATCAAGAACGGCTGAAAGGATAATATAGAGAGAAACAGTGAAATACTCAACAATGACTCTTCAGCATGGAAAGAAAGACAATGAAGGAGATAAAAAGAGTCCAGAGTGACACGGAAGCGGGCAATAAGGCATAGTTTGTTATTGACTTCACAACCAGAACTGAAGTGTATGAAATATAATTAATATTTGACAAGTTCAAAAAGAACAAAAGGACATATTTCTTATACTTATTCATAGTGCATAGTTATGTGTGTTGGTGGTGCTGCTATTTACCATGAGTTCAAAGAGACTTTGAAGAATTTGTGAAAGAAAAAACATCTTAAAGATAAGGAAGTTCAGGAACTGCTTGGGCTTCAAACTGTTAGAAATCAAAAAACTGTCCTTGGGTCCTGGACTAAATTATACTTCCGCCTTATTCAGTAAATCCATTTTTTTCTGTCAAGTTCTCCCTTATTCAATCAGGATGCTCACTGAATTGTCAGGTGTCTCGGCAAGTGCCTTGATTTCTTTGTATAGTCATAGAGCAAACTGATGATGGCACTTCTTAGGTGTTTCCCCAACAAAGACATAATGAACATCTCTTAGATGATATTATAGGAATTGCTTTAAAGAAAACAGAACATTATTGGGCCACTCAATCATTGTTACTCTTGTATCACCTATCTTACCAGCTACTATGATTATCTGTTTAGACAAGTATCTGCATGTAAAGTAAGAAATATTAATTTTGGTCAACTTTCTGTCCTTTTCTATAACAGGAAGGCTTTTACAGGGAAAATAAATGTTTCTGGCCCTCATAAATTTACAGTGAGTCTTGAGAAAAGTAAATATTTTATGTGAAGTCCCTGCTCTGAAGTCACATGATTTCTTAAGAACCTCCGCTTTTATTTGATAAAAAAAAGTTTCTTGAAGCTTGAAAAAGGTGTCAGGTAATAAATAAAAAGAACCTAGTAGAAAATATGCATGACTTTCATTTTAAAAATCAAATACTGAGAAACAAAGAAATTGTGAACATCATGGTTTGTAGTACTGACTTAAATGTCCTTGATCCACAACACACTGCTGATGTTATTGGTAGGTGCATTTTTCAAATTTAACGAAAATTCTCAATAATGACAACAAAAAAAATTGACAAGAGTGAAAAAAAAGAGGGTACTTGGCAATGAGTTATATCAGAGCTCTTCACACTACATAAAATTCCTTACATGACTCCAAAAAAAGATACCATAGGGACATATTAAAAAACAAAACAAAATAAAACTCCCAAAAAATCAACCAAAACAAAACAAAGCAACAACACAAAAACCCACAAACAAACAAGCCCAACCAAACAACCAAAAAAAAACCCAAATCAAACCAACAAGTTATGCAGGTCTTCTGAGTCACTGCACAAAATACATGGTCTTTTCACTGTCACATAGCCAGAAATACAATGCCTACATACACCAAGCTAATTTAAAGTCCCCCCATATGTCTCAAGGCTTAATAGAAGAATTTTAACATGCAGATTGCATTGCGTTTTGTTATATGCCATATAGAAATGCATAACATGCAATATGGAAGCACATCGAATACATAACTCCTACTGTATTAGCTGAATACTGGATGTATTCATACCAACAAAATATTTTGCCTTTAATTTCCCATAAGGAAAGGTACAAAATGCTACAGAACTTTTGTGGAAGAAAAACCTCAGCTTTTGCTCCTCTCCATGACTTGCAGGCAAAATGATACCTACAGCATATTTAAGCAAACCTAATTTTTGGCCAAAGCATCCCACATGCTCACGAGACTGCTGAATGAGTCAGAGATGCAAGATCTCACTCTTAGTTGTATAGTATGGAGTTAAAAGTCTGTAGCACCAGAATTAGATTTTTTGGCATCTGGCTAAAATTCGAATGATAAGTAATGCATCGTTACAGTTTCTCCACCCAGACCCACCCATGAAATAAAGTAACTTCCCCATCAAGTCTTCTGTGTTTCACTCCATAGAATTATATTGCACATCATCAAAAGAACACACAGCATTATTCACTTGGCCAAGAACACAACAAGGGGATCAATGTAAGGATTCAGGGTGTAAAAATATTATGGCCAGATCAAGACAATATTTACAGCTGCATTTTGAATAGCTGGGAAAGGGAATTATGTGTGTATTAGCAGAGAGAATACATAATCTTATCAAATGCAACCATTGTAAAATATTTGCTTGTTTTTTGTCTTCTTCTCACCCTAAACAATTTCATCATCTTTTCTTGAGCTATCAGAAAAAGTCTAAAGCTGAAAGCAGAAAACAATTTCTGTAGGATCAACAGGGCCAAAACAGAATAGTGAATGACTTGTTGTCATGGTTTAACCCCATCCAGCAACTAAACACCACACAGTTGCTTGCTCACTGCCCTGTGGTAGGATGGGAGAGAGAACAGTTTAATAGGTAAAGCAAAACCCCCACACACAAGCAAAGCAAATCAAGGAATTCATTCACTTCTTCCCATGGACAGGCAGGTGTTCAGTCACCTCCAAGAAAGCAGGGCTCCCTCATGTGTAACGGTTACTTGGGAAGTCACATGCCATCACTGCGAACATCCCTCTCTTCCTTCTTCTTCCTCCAGTTTTATACACTGAGCATGACATCATACAGTATGGAATATCCCTTTGGTGAGTTGTGGTCGGTTGTCTCAGTTGTGAATCCTTCCAATCTTTTGTGTAGTCTCAGCCTACTCACTGGTGGGATGGTGTGAGGAGCCAAAAAAGCCTTGTCTGTGTGAGTACTGCTAAGCAATAACTGAAACATCCCTGTATTATCAACACTGTTTCCAGCACAAATCCAAAACCTAGCCCCCTACTAGCTACTATGAAGAGAATTAACTCTATCCCAGCCCAAATGAGCACACTTGTACTATCATCATGCAGGAAAATTAAAGAAAGAACAGTTATCTTTATAACTCTAAAGAACAACTGTGGAATTAATGGTATACTGTATCCTTTCCATAAAAGCCAAGGGAGTTCCAAACTTACAGAATAGCAAAGTTTTTCTCTTAGTTCTACAGGTTTTAGTGTAATTTCCATAGACTTTTTTTTCCAAATACTGCTATTAATTCCTGCTTTATTTGATGTAAGATGATGATGATGACGATGATGATGATGATTATTATTATTATTAAATGTGAAAAATAACACTATGCTTACCAGTAATACAACTGTAATAGGGCTAAAGCCCACAAATGTCGCAGTTAACAAATGGTAACACAGTTAGCAAATGTATTATTTACAAGACATCGCAGCATAAGTCTGCATTTATTTACTGGGTTCTGAATATTGGCTGCTACTGAAAGTAATCAATTAATCACCTGTAATGTTTTCATAGAAATCAGTGCAAAAGAAAATATTTCCATGATCATTTCATATACATATACTTGTTCACAACAGACATAAATCAATATAGATAAGATTTCTGCTTTAACAGGCCAGAATTTTGCCTTTTGGAGTTAAGATCTTCCCTTCTGAATATCTAACCTAACAGTAACCTGATAAAACATCAAAGCCCTGCTTTGAGCAGGAGATGGAGAGATGACTGCCTGATATCCTAAATTAGTCTGTGTTTCTGTGATTCTAACTTCCCTACATGTATACATATTTTCAGAAAATCAGTCTCAACAAGCATGAACATTGATATGTTTTCAGATATGTGACATTGTTGTGCTGATGCATTCAATCAAAATATAAAGAGAGCCCAGGGGCCTTCAAGTAGGTCAGAATATTTAAGTCTCTTCCCACTGCCCTCCTTCTGTGCCATTCTGAAGTACAGCTATTTTGATCCTATCTTATGTCTTTGATTTTTCTGAATAATAAACATAACTTTGAAAAATACTCTCTATAGAAAAGTTTGATCATAGAATGATAGAATAGTTTCAGCTGGAAGGGACCTTAAAGATCACCTAGTTCCAATGCCTCTGCCATGGTCAGGGACACCTTTCACTAGACTAGATTTCCCAAAGCCCCATCCAGCCTGGCCTTGAAGACTTCCAGGAATGGGGCACCCACAACTTCTCTGGGAAGCCTGTTCCAGTGCCTCACCACACTCATAGTCAAGAATTTCTTCCTTCTATCTAATCTAAATCTACCCTCTTTCAGTTTAAAGCCATTGCCTGTTGTCCTAACACCACATGCCCTTGTAAAATGTTCCTCTCCAGCTTTCTTGGAGGCTGCCTTTATGTACTTACTAGAAGGCTGCTATAAGGTGCCCCAAGAGCCTTTTCTTCTCAAGGCTGAACAAAACAAACTCTCTCAGCCTGTCTTCATAGCAGAGGTGCTCCAGCCCTCTGATGATCTTTGTGGCCCTCCTCTAGACTTGCTCCAACAGGTCCATCCATGGCTCTCTTCTGTTGAGGGTTCCAGAGCTGAACACGGTACTCCAGATGGGAGTCTCACAAGAGCATTGCCAAGTCACCTTGATCTTCTCATTATGCAACACCCCCCAGTCCTTCTCCTCAGGGCTGCTCTCAATCCATTCTCTGCCCAGTTTGTATTGATGCTTAGGACTGCCCAGATCCATGTGAAAGATCTTGCACTTTTCCTCGTTGAACTTCATGAAATTTGCATGCGCCTACCTCTCAAGCCTGTCAAGGTCCCTCTGGATGGCATCCTTTTCCTCCAGTGTGTTGACCTCACCACACAGCTTGCTGTCATTTTCAAACTTGCTGAGGGTTCACTCAGTCCCACTGTTCATGTTGCCAACAAAAATGTTAAACATCTCAGGTCCTAATAGCAACCCCTGAGGAACACCACTTGTCAGTGGTCTGCAGTTGGACACAGAGCTGCTGACCACAACTGTTTGAGTGTGACCATCCATCCAATTCCTTATCCACTGAGTGGTCCATCCATCAAATCCATGTCTCTTCAATTTAGGGACAAGGATGTGTAGGACAGCATCAAAAACTTTGCACAGGTCCTGGTTGATGACATTAGGTGCTTTTCCCTTATCCACCAATTTGGAAAGCCACCCAATTTGATGCTGTTGTACATAATATTTCATCCCTCCCTAAATGATCAATTCTACTTCATTTAAAATAATTAATTCCAAATACTTAAGATGACAGTGACGAATACATGGCCATTTGAAAAGTCTATGTATAGTTAATGAATCCCAGTGTAAATCCCAGTGTAAGATTATGGGGTCTTTCTCATAGATCATCAGAAAGCAAGCTTCACTTTACTTGTGTTGCTTCATTTTGGGATGGCATTGATGCTGGACTGAGTATAGAATTTTCCTGTATAAACTATCACACTGGACTGGAGATATATTTTACCGCTGCTGTACATTTTTTACAAAGTGCATTTACTGCAAAACCATACAAGTTTCCTTCCTCTTTTTCTGGATTGTGATACAACACAGTGTGCTTCTGAAGAGTTCAGTATGCAGAGCAGTGGGTCACCATTCCTTAGTATGTTTTATTCCACCTTTCATAATTTCCCAAAGAAGTGGAAAGAAATTTACTCTCTTCACTCTGCTGATATTTAGAAAGCTGATGTCATGTTAATTTTCACATATTTCCAAGTTCATTCGTGCTGGGTGAACCTTTTATCTTTTAAAATGTTAGAAGTACAATGTAGGGTGCATGAAGCCAAAGGAACAACACTACATGACTCCTAAATTGCTGGTATTTAAAAATTTCAGAGTAACATTGAAGATACTTCCCAAATTCGCATAATAGTTTTCAGTTACTACTGTTGAATTAAATTTTCACCTCACATATGAGGAGGTTTGATACTGCAGGATACAACTAAGTCTCAAGAGACAGGAGAATAAATCATTTTTTTTTTTCTCCTCCACAAGAGAAGCAGAACAATAAAAGATGTAAACCAATTTATCCATATTAATCCCATGCTATTTCCATTTACTCTAAAGAACCTTCTACTGGCTTCAAATACATTAAACAAGCTGAAGTATATACCATTTGAAAAGTAAAGATTTTTTATTTTTTTTTCCTGCAGAAACTTCCTTCTTCCATGTCCCCAGTCCCTTCAGAATAGTTTTGGAAAACAACCTTTTTGGCAACAGTGTTATAGTCTATCAAAAAATGTCTAATGCTTCCACTGAGTTTGACTTCAGCTTTTATTTTCTTTTGAAGGGCCTTCCCATGCACTCTCACTTTGTGTTGGAACCTGTTGTCAGCACTGACTTAAAAGGTTAAAGTGTTGTTTGTGGATAATCAGTGTCACCTCCATCAGCTGGAGAAAATGGTTTTAGCAGATACTCTCCCATGAAACCTGATTCTGCCTGCCTGCCTCTCCCCAGCCACCTTGGCAGTGGGACATCCCATTCCTGCTCTACAGCAACCAGCATCATGGCCTTGCTGCTTCTCTCTTCAGAAAAATAAACTGGCATGAGCAATTTTATGGTGGAGGTGTTCATGGCAGCTGTCTGGGCTCCTGGTAGCTAAGGAAGGCAGGAGGGCTAGACATCCTCTACACAGATTAAAGAAAATGGAATCAGAGAATCAGATAATAGTTTGGGTTAGAAAGGACCTTCATCTAGTTCAATCCCCCTGCCCTAAACAGGGACATCTTCAACTAGATCAGGTTGCTCAAAGCCCTGTCCAATTTGACCTTGAATGTTTCCAGGAATGGCACATCTGCCATGTCTCTGGGCAACCTTTTCCAGAGTTTTGCCACCCTCATTATAAAAAATGTCTCCCTTACATCTCCTCTGGATCTCCTCTGCTTTAGTTTAAACCCATTATGCCTTGTCCTATTGCTACAGGCCTTACTAAAAAAATCTGTCCCCTTCTTTCTTATAAACCCCCTGTAAGTATTAAAACGCCAAAGGGAGTCTTTATACTCTTCTGCAGCTCCCCCATGAGCCTAATGATGGTTTAATCAGTTTTAACATATGATCCGTTTCAAGCAGCAGAAGTTAAACCATCAAATATAATGAAAAGGAGAACCTGCTGCCTCATTTATGTGACCTGAGAAAGGCAGTGAAAACAAAATTACATTTGACTGGGCAGAGGATAATAAGATCTCTGAGTTACAAGTGGAGCGGGAATTCTCTGTGCCCTGTCCTGATAAGGGCAATTAGAGAGACATTATCGCAATAAAACCAAGTGTTCTCCAATAATCAGGTGAACTTCTAGTGAATATGCTGGTGCTGACAGATCACAGCCCAAAGAAGGCAGAGGCAGATAAGCTGATGTCTAAGCATCATTTGAATAAACATTTTCTTTTAAGAAAGATAATTTGAACAAGAAATTACAGCAGTTAAATGAGGTAATTTGGAAAAAGAGTTAGCCACCAAGGACAAGAAAAAACTGGAAGAAATGTGGAAGTAATGAACAATATGATGAAAAATAAATGTAAATAAATATAAGTCTTTGATTAAGCAGCATCTTTTACCATGAGATGGCTGATGCTTCTCCAGTACTGTAGTGCATGGAGTGTGAAACACTTTGAGCTACCTGAGAATCAGTTGCTTCCTGGTCAGAAAGTGCTCTTTCTGCATTCATATTCAGTTTGAAAGTGTTTGTCAAAACTTATGTTTTTAAAGTATCTTGAAAAAAGGGATGGAATTCGTCTTTGAAAAATTATGTATGGAAAAAATAAAACGGTTAAACTGTTCCTGATGCCTTTTCCAGGTGGTTTAGAGAAGCCATGAGAAGACTGCAGCTAGGAGAGCATTTTCATTATCAAGATAGCAAAACTAGAGACTTTTTTGCCATCTGTGACAGCTGTACAAAAATCAGCAGATGATTTTTCTAAAATTAGCATGCTAATAAGAGCAATACTAAAACATCTCTTTCATCAGGTACCTATTCATAGCTGAAGACAAATTATGGTTCTTGGGATGCTGTTCTCGAGCACAGGGCACAAGTGTCTCTCAGGGCACAGGGCACTCATCTTCTCCAGAAGGAAAGATAAGGCCTTAGGGATCCACACACTGTTTACACAAGCTCAGTGGTTGCTTGCCCCTTTTGCAAGATTACAGCTTTACCATCCATGTGGTTTTCCACAGCAGTGGAATTCTTTAATTATGCAGTCATGTTTATAACTCTCCCCCCAGACTTCAGAGAAACTGAGACCCTTCCAAGATTGATAATTCTTCTTCCCTCCTCTCCCACCAAGTCTGCAGCTCCTGGTGTGAGAGTGGACAGGACTAAAATCTCAGATCTCACCTTCCTAGAGTTCTGTTTTCAGACTGAAGATCTAACTCTAAATGCTGTGTCATGAATATCCATGTGCCATGCTCTTTGTAGTACTCAGGATACACAACTAAACCTGTTCTCTTGCATATTAATCACATAAGAAACATGTGTGTGTTAGAAGAACTAAGGGTAAATTTGAAACAAGAAGGGCATCTGAAGACAGGACAACAACTGCTGCTCCAACTACTGACAATGCAAAACAGAATAAAATAGGTCAGTACATAAAAAAAACATACCTCTCTTTTGCAAGATGAAAAAGTTCAGTTCAAGTATTTCGTGAAGCAATTTCTTTATCAGTATTACTCCAATCAGCAAACAGAATAGATTCAAGGACCAGGATACTAATGAACGCTGAACACAACTGTCCTGAGGAATTATAACAAAACTTAGCACAAAAGATAGAGACAAAAATAAATTAAATAGGAAGGTAGAAATTCAAAGGAAAATAAAAATCAGAATAGAGGTTGATTTTCAAGTGGTTAGAAAGTCAAAAAGGGAGCTTCAGAAAACAGAATCCAACTCTTGTAAAGTGAAAAAAAATCCCAAGATTAAGAAGAGTAAATGGTGCATATTCACGCTATAAAATCAATAAGAATTAGAAAGGCAATAACTAAGGACATCAAGAGAAAACAAAACATACTTCATGTTTTCAGAAGCAGGAAACCTTTCAGCAAATAAATAATTCAGATGGGCTACTAGGAAACAGAGACATTTCAGAGAAGCTAAAGTATATCCTGTAAAACTCTTGCTCCTCCTGAGTAGTTCCTTATACCTTCAAAAGCCCCATTGATTTCAATTACTGGTTTCCTAAGGTGCTCCAGTGGGAAGCACTGTATAAGGTGATTATCATGAGCTATCCCTAATAATTTGCTTTCTTCAGTCCTTTGTGTTTAATAGGAGAGAATGACAGGAAGACATTTGTGAAGAGAATACATAGTTATTGCTAGATTAAATATTTGTGTTTCTGAGATGTAACACTTGTGTGCCCAAGTATTCAGCCATTATGCAGTTAACATTCCTCCTGGCTTTGCTAATCAGAAAATGAATGGGAAAACAGAAGTGAGAATTAACCTCAGAAGGTCTTTTATCCGAGTGATGTCTAAAGAAATAAACTTATCACATCAAAGCAAATTATCGAAACATATTACTGAGGAGCGGATTACTGAGAGGCAGTTCATTGAGATGCGTTTGAGCTATATAAGTCAAATTTGAGGAAAACATTTAACATATTAACATAAAATTATTTATATAATAGATAACAGATAACAGATAACAGATAACAGATAACAGATAATAGATAATATTTAATACATAATATATCATATACAAGACATAATACATAATATAGTTTATATAATATTAAATATTATATAATATTATATAATACAAGCTATTAATAATATAATAATTTTATTAATATTTAACATATTAACATAAAATTCAGATTCCATTGACACTAATATTAATCGAACTATTAAACTGAATGTGTACTAAAAGCTAAGCTTTTATATCAGGAGATACATAATGGAATAACCATGAAATACATTTATTATTAAATGGTTAATTGTTATTACTGTTGCCCTTGATAATCCCTCTTGAAAAGACTTTTATGCTTTTCGATAACACAAAGTCTTATCGAATATGCACCAAACTGTCCTTCCCTCTCCCCAGAATATAACAAAACCAAAATCACAGTACAAAAATGGAGGTATAAAACTTCCAGGAGCATTTGGAAGAAACTTCATAGGTATATTAAAGGCTCTTAGTCTGAAATCACTAATAATGAGCTCTATCCCAAACATAATAAGAAATATCAAAAGACAAAGCAGAAACTAAAACAAGGAGGAATGGCTATTACTATAGTGCAAAGAAACAAGAAGGGATGCGTAGTCTTTTGTTATGCAAAGGGGTATTCTGGATGCAGGAAGAATAACTTGTATTTTTTTCAAGGTGAAAAAGGTACAACAGCAAGGGATTGAGAACTATAAATGGAACAATGGGAAAAGAGGATGAACTGCTGTGAAACAAACTCAAATATCAAATTATGTGGAAGTCAAAGCCTCAGTTTTGTCGATGTGACCCAGCTTCATGATTATTTTCATGATTGGTATCAATATCTATTAAACCCTTCCAAAATAATAATAGAAACCCCTATCACTAACCACTATCATTCCAGTGGTAATTTGGGGCTATTCCTTCTTCCGAGCTTTGTCGTTCAAACATCACTTCTGCTCTCTGGTAGCAACTAATTTCAATCAGAAAAGAATGAAACGTACTGTAAATTTGCTTAACCTCACAAAGTTTTTACATGTTTTTTTAGAATTACAATCCCAATTACAATCCCAGATCAGGTCATAGTCATATAGAAGCAGTTCAATGGGTTGTGTGAAATAGATAGTGGTCTCTCCTTCCAGTTCAGCTCAGTATAAATTACTACCTTAGTCAGGAACCATGAAAATCCTGTTAGAATTCACAAAGGAGCCTCCTCTCCCTAATTCAAGTCTCAAGTCGCAAAATGTCTAGACAAAGATATCCCTAAAAGCCTTCAATGCAAAGGTGTAGAGGTATTTTTTCAGAGACATTCTTGTCGTGCTGAGATTTGAGAGTAAATTAATACAAATACCAACTTTTGTCTGAAAATCCTAGGCTTGTGCTGTGATTTAACTAGCCTTCTTCTTGCAAGAAGAAAATTCTGAGACTCAGAGAGAGAGATAGAGAGACAGAGTTCCTAACCAAGTTTGAACTAACCTTTAGGTAACGTATCTTGGGAGTCATATTTCTTCTCCTTTTAGTTATCAAAGTCTGTTTTTTAGGTACACATATAGCTTTCAACTGTTTTAACATTATAACTAGAAGAAAGCTGACCCTCAAGTATGTTATGCTTCTATGCCTACCGTGAGATAGTTAACCTCTATAACAGAAATCCTTATACCGAAATTTTTAATTTGTCCCAAGTCATAATCTAGTAATCACAATAAAGAGTATTCACAGCATTCACTTACAAATAATGAAGTCACAGAATAATTAGGTTGGACACCTGATTTGTTAGAGGTCATCTGGTCTACCACTGAACTCAGTACTATCTTAAAAGTCAGATTCAACTTTGAAATTAGATTGTGTTTTTCAGGGCAGAAATCTTGTCCACACAAATACTTCTTGAGGCAGCAACTTATGACAAGAAGATATTCTGCATCTTTGACAATTTCATTCTGTCATAAATGCCCCCAGTTGCTGTCAGTCCAAAACAGAAAAAAGATGGGTGATGAATAATAACCACTTCATATTTTGGAAATGTTGGATGCACTCTTGCTGGCTGCAATGTGGCATTTCAGGATATTATATCGCTTTAAACAGAGTCCATCTAGACCCATAATGATATGTCCAGAAAGTTCATTCTCAGCTACCAGAGAGGAACTCTCTTTAATATTCTTCTTATATCTCAATATGTTTTACACGTGTCTTTCTACAAGTTTCTTATGTGCAATTAGAGGTGTGATTTCCTCCTATAGAACACAAAGGGCAGCCATGAACACAGACATGGGTTATTGCAGAATGCACAGTGTACAAGTCTTGTGTTGACTTACTGCAAATATTGGAGGCACCTTTGAATGCTAAAAGGATCTATTAAGCAGCAGTGAAAAAAGTAGACATTAATATATTCACAGTATTCTCCCTCCAAATCTGTGTTCATTGTCTGGATGCCACTTTACTTCTGAGATATATCCTTTTAAAAACAATATCAGTAAAATAAAAGGGATAGATAGCCTCTAAACATAAAATGTTTGATGATGAAAAATAACATCTGCAAATTACTACAACCCACTTGTGGTGCAATAGGAAAGCTTGATTTGAGATCCTTTTAAGCTCCCCGAATTGCTTTTTTTGTCAGCTGTATAATTACCAGTTTCTTAATGCATGCAATCAGCATTTGTTGCTTTCAGTGAATTATGCTTCACATCATTGTACTGATCATGTTACTACTGTCTCTGTTTTGTTCATATTGACCAGAGTTGATAGGAAAACAACCGTATTTCAGATTTCAGATTTCAGATATTGCTGATTTATGTGAAGGATTGAAGGCACTCTGGCTTTCCGGGCAACATCAAAGTTGGGATTATATTGTTCATTTTCAATGACAGATTGTCCGAAGGATGATTTTAATAAGGGACAGTCAGCAAACAATTCAGTATGATAGTCAATAGACACTTCATATTATCACAAATGAGGCACTCTTCTTTACATACCACAAATCATCTGGTTTGCCTTCTAAATCAATGGCAAACATCCTCAGCTACAGTTAATGCACATAATTTCGGTGAATTTTAGAGAACAACTGAATTAAATCAAATCCAGTTCAGAACTGAAATGCTGAAACAATTTACATGAAAATTACAGACTATTAAATAGTACTGTAGTTTTCCAAAGATGTTTCAGCAGCAATTTATAAGCTTCAAATGAAATTTAAGTTTCAGCATGTTAAAAATGCTGAGCTTAGAAGAAAAAATACTTTTGCTTTACACTGGGTTAACAACTCTTTTACATTTTAATTAAACATCAGAAAAACCCCAAGAAGGAATTGTGATTCACAAATTCTATATTCACTGCTGTGAGGGAAGTCGAAGTGTTTACAGAGTGTGCAAGGAAGCAGTCCTTGACAATACAGTATGTCAAACAGCAGCATACTAGAACATACAGCAGGAGGCATTCATAAGAGGGATCCATTGGGATTTCATCTTGCTTGCTTAGTAAGAAAAATCAGCATGATTCTCTTCTCTTCTCTTCTCTTCTCTTCTCTTCTCTTCTCTTCTCTTCTCTTCTCTTCTCTTCTCTTCTCTTCTCTTCTCTTCTCTTCTCTTCTCTTCTCTTCTCTTCTCTTCTCTTCTCTTCTCTTCTCTTCTCTTCTCTTCTGGTCAGCTGGTCTTTGCACGCCATTTTAATTAAATTGACTGGTTTGGGTTTCGAAAAGAAATACTTTTATTTTCTTCTATCTTCTCCAGGCCCATTTATGTATGCTTTCCAGATGAATGACCAGTAACAAAGTATTCCACACCAAAACTACAGTGGTCTTTAATATTAAAGTATTTGGACCACTCTGGAAGGTACCTATGACAGTAACACACTGATCTTGATTACTAAGATACTAACTTGATGCACGCATTGGTTTGGAAGCTGCAAACAAGAGGTGTTTTTCAGTGTCAGTCTAGCCAAGTGAACCCGCATTTTCCACAGAATTACATAAAATAGCTATAATAGATTGAAAAAAATATCACCCTATCCTAATATTATGTGTCTCAAAATAACTAGCATCAGATGTACGTAGAGAAAAGAGAATAAGGCAAATGCAAGCACATAATGATACTTGTACATTGTAGCAAGATGAAAGGCTATTCCTCTTGACTTTTTATTCTATGTCTTTGTCTAATTGCTTTTTGAATGCAGACTTTGCATTCACAGTATGTTGAACCAATGAGTCTTATAGGTTAAGAGTGCCTGGTGTAAATTAGTACCTCCCTCCGTTCATTAAAATCTTTCACCTGGTAATTCACTTCTGCCTCCTATTAAGTATGAGCAGTCTCCCTCTTTGACTTCTCCATGATTTTTAGGTGTTTATCATCAGCTGTTTTACAGGCTACAGAGTCCTGGCCTTCTCTCATACTTCTCCACAGACTTGCTTATCCTGGTGAATTTTCTGTGAATCCTATTCTTTTTTATAACCATAAACATTGTTCAAGGCATAGGTATGTTCCATTCTGCTCTCTTTGCATCTCCTCATCTGTCCCTGCTTTTTATACCACTGTTGATTACTGAGTTGATGTTTGCATAGAACTGTATGGGGGTGTGGACTGGTGGAGCATCTGGTTCACTAGCTGCTTGAGGACAATTCAGTATTAAAGAAATTAAACATGAGTGATAAATTAGGCAGATAAAAATTATATAGGGACAGGGGACAGAAATTAAGACCAGAGCTCTTTGGTCACTGATTGATGGCCGTTAAGGGCACAGCTTTGAGAATTGCCCTGAACTTTATAACTGAAAAGGAGGGGGAACATTATTATCATAAGCATTAGGGAATATTTCAGGGGAAATTTCTAATGGTCTTCCAGGAGGTGCTTGTAGGATTGTATAAAACTTATTATGGAATGTTTAGAGAAAAGGGCCAAATATAAGGAAAGGGAAGGTCTCATGTCCCATAGCTGTATGTGTCAGTAATTTGCTACTGGCCGGACATACATTGTTGATAACATACACATATACTGGATTTGGTGGCTACTGTAAGATCTTGAACAAAAACATCTATTATAATTCTAAAATCTCTTTCTGGAATGGTGACAGAGCAGATGCAACAATTACCTGGTTAAAAGGTACTATTTTTTTATCTCTCTCCATATCTTGCACATATCTATGCTGAGTTCCACTTGCCATTTTATTTCTCTCATACAGTCAGTATCGCAATGCTCCTCTGTGACTCTGCAGTAGGTTATCACTTTTTATACCCCAGATAACTTCATTCATCTGTATATTTCGTTGCACTGAGAAAGATTACCACCAATTCTAGTCCTTATTTTGTTGTCTTTTTTATGAGTTACGTATCTACATAGTGATCCTTTCATCCCAATAGCACTCTAGTTTCTGAGAATATTCTTGAGTTACTACTCAGAGAAGCAGATATTAACTGGATTATGTTTGCTCACATTGCCAGTGATTGCTCCAAATCACTGACAGATTTGTTAAGCACTTTGTAAGAGCCATATTGACTCTTACCCAACATACTTATTCACATTTCCTTATTACAGTCTTTATCCTCCCTTCCTCCCTCCCTTCCTCCCTTCCTCCCTCCTTCCCTCCCTTCCTCCTTCCCTTCTTCCCTTCCTTCCCCCCTTCCTTCCTTCCTCCCTCCTTCCCTCCCTTCCTCCCTCCTTTCCTCCCTTCCTCCCTCCTCCCTCCTTCCCTCCCTTCCTTCCTTCCTTGCTTCCTTCCTTCCACCCTTCCTTACTTCCTTTCCTCCCTTCCTCCCTCCCTCCCTCCCTTCCTCCCGTCCCTCCCTCCCTTCCTCCCCACTTGCCTCCTTCCCTCGCTCTTTCTGTCATCACTTCCCTACTTTCTCCAAATTGCCTTTTGATGATTCATGTTTTATGCATACATTCTTCCACACCTTGGGCGGTTTTCTGTCATAGTTCACAGGCTTTCTTTTTCTGCAAGTGCACTCTGTTTTTAATAACTTCCTTTATTTCTGGAGCCCTCCCTTACAAACTCTTCCCTTGACTGACATAAAGATGCTTAGTAGTATAAGCACCTTCAATTTTGGAAAATGCTGGACCTTTTCTGTCTTCAAATGTTGAGCTCTCTTGGACTTTTTTTGTTAAACTTTACTCTTTTAACAAAATCTGGGCAGAGCTAGTCCTCCTGTTTGTATTTCCATCAAAATGAAACAATCAGCTTGTGATAAGTTCATCCAAACTTTTTTACCTGTAGTCAGAATATTATACATGAGCCAGTTACCTAAAGCAAGTCAAAGACAGGGTCACCTATCTATAGTTTGTGGCTCAAGTCACGTAAAACTGAAAAAACTTGTTACATCCAAAAGTGTTAGACCTTTGTATTAGCAATTATGTGTATGGTCCAACAAGTGCATTGGAAGTTAGTGTTTCTCATAAGGATAACATTTCTAATAGCATTTCTCTCTTTAGTAAAATTGGCCTGTACTATAGCCAGATCTAATGGTGTGGTTCAACAGCAGGCTCCTGCTACTTGCTGCTGCAAGATAAATTTTATTTATTCTTCCCCCAGTTATTCCAGTTCATGGGGTTTCTGTTTTAACCATGGAATTGCTTCCAGTTTTGTGCTGCTAAGTAAACATAAAAAAATGTGATATTTAGCTCACCATTTCATTCCTTATGAGCAACACACAGTTCACAGGTTTGTTTCAGGCATTGTTATGCAGTCCTGTTTCTGTTAGCCCACCCTGTACTCAATTTCACCTCTCACACCCCTCCTCTTCTTCTATTCTGTTGCCCATAGTGTTGTCATAACTTCACAAATACTTTATACACTGGTGTGTTTAACTGACCACTGTCTGTCCCATCTTTGCTTAGACAGTAAAATTGCATTGCAGCCCAGATATCATCGTTATCAACATTAGCTCTGTCTTCCTTACTGATCTCTTGTTTTCTGCTTAATGATATTACGTCATTCGTCATCATCTTTAAAGTACTCTTTGTTTTGGTGGAGGTTTTTTGTCTCTTTTAAACTAAGCTCCAAGATCAGCCGTCACATTGTCTGGCTCTACCATGCAACTAAGAAGCTTGAATGAAGTACTTTGGAAACATGGGTACTGACTGAGCTAAATACACTGCAAAAAGATGACAAAGTGGTTTAGAAAAGTAAAAGGTTAATTTTAGCTGTTATTAAAAATTGTGAAATTGTTTGACTGTTCTCAGGTTAGAAAGAGTCTGCTCTAGAAATAGAATACTAAAGTTTTGCCCATTTGCTCTTTATTGCAAGGGATGGGAAAGCTGGGTAATGAAGATTAACATGGGACACATTATTCTGTGTTTGCTGTGCCAGTGACATTCTGTAATTAGGATATACTTGAATTAGGAACTAGGCCAATCACCAATAACTTCAAGAGAAATGTTTCTATTTATTTTCAAAAGTATTTAGATTGGTCTGTAGTACCCAGACTCTAGAGTTTGATGCAGCTCTCAGTGAAGTTAATGTTGCTATGAATACTGTTTAAGGGGAACAGAAGCCAGTTTAAAATATATCTCAGCTAACCTTCTGTACAGCTTAGTGTTCTGTAGTCTTAAACATATGCGTATCTGAATGGTGTTATGCACAATATTAGGGATAGAGAGTTGCTTTTTCTATTAGTTTCCTTTAAAATTACAGTAATCGTCTGCAGGTTTTGACAGTTTAGAAATGCATTACTTCAACAGTAGTGGCCCAAACCCTAGTTTTCCTCTCACATTTATTTAATATTCTCTTGAAAAATAATTTTAAAAGGTTTATTTTTATTATTTTTTTTCTCAGGAGTCAAACTGAAAAATATGTGATAGGAATGATGGGAGTCCTAGAGAAGCAAAGAGGGAAAAAAACACCTGCTTGAGAAATTATCTCTCTTCAGAATCCTCAAGAATACTGCTCTGAAGCAAAAGATTTGTGCTTGAAATCTATGTAGAAATTCTGCCAGAAGTCCAGTTCTCAGTTCCCATACTTGTCTTTTTTTTTCTTATGCACACCAGATGATGCTGTGAAGTATGCTTCTCCCACAGAAGTGAAATCCCTCAGTAAATAAACTTTTTTATGTTTAAAGTCTTCAGTTATTTTACAACTGTATGCATTAGAGAGACTTCTAGAAAGAAAACTTTGTTTTGAACTGGAAGTAAAACAAGGCCATAACAAGTTTCTCTCAGGAACTCAGCAGACGCCTATTTATACCATAATATAACTTTTTGGCTAACCCTTTACTGAAAACCCTTAATAAGAAGCTGTGGGAATTCCAGACAGTAAATGGGACACTTAATTATTTTAAACATATTTTCACCCACAAAGTTAAAATCTTCATTAATTAGTTCTCAAAGGTTATTTTCCTTTTGCATGTTTTAGTTATGAAAAGAAATTATGGCCTGTAAAAAAAGCCTGACAGAAAAGAAAATATATTTACAATAAAAGGCAAAAAATAAGAGCAAGAAGCCTGATTTTCTGATATGTGAAGTTATGTCTGGGGCCTAAACTATGGTTTCTGAAGATGACAGCACAAGGCAGATGATATTTTTTCTGCCAGAAAATTAGGCTTAAAGCTGAGAAATTAAAAAAAAAAAAAACACAACAACATTCCAACCATGTTGCATACCAAGCAGACATCAAAACTTTATCTTAAGGCTATGAACTACATGTATAAATTCTCTGATACTCCTTTTAGAACAAGAAGCTGCAAAATTTGCTGAAAACAGTCTTAATTGTGATAATGACAAATATATCGTGGGGGTTTTTGACATATTCAGAGCTATAACCCTGACTTTTTACAATCTTGTTGTCATAATCTGAAACAGAAACTAAAGAAAAAGAGTTTCCTCCAGGAAACTTTTATGACCCTCTAATCCCTCCCAACCTGCCCCAATTCAGAAATTCCAGCATCTACCCTTGTGACCCCTGCCTCCTGCAGCACCCACCATGCCCTAACCACCCTTTCTCATGATCATTGTTTGAACTGCTCCCACAGCTCCTGGTTGCTGGATGGTGAAGAGGCCTCTGATACGGATAGTTCTCAACCACTTAGATCCTAATCAGCTATTTCTCCAGTGGCTGAGGAAAAGAGAGAGAGGAACCAAATAGAACGGATCCCTCTTTCCTCTCTCTGTCTTCTGTGAGAAATTAAAGGAGCACAAAAGCTTTGTGATCTCTCCCGAACTATCACACGTGTCTGGAATTATTCAGTATGGCACTAAGTTGTCTGGGAAGTGAAGGGAGAAGATGAAAGGGACAGACAAACAGTATGAATTAAAAATTCTGACTTCCTTACAAAACAAGGTTAAAAAATCAATACATATGTTTTCAGCAACGGTGCTTCTAACTAGATGTCAAGTAGTACATCCAAGTTGTCTGTTTTAAGCAGAATCTGGATAGTAAAGAGAGCATCTAAACATTAATGCCTAACAGTTCTCAAATGTGACGTCCTTTGAGGATTACTGTATTATTCTGGCATAGATTGCCCTGCAAGTGCACATTTACTGCAGAACCGAGGGAAATGTTGGACACCAATGGGATCTTTCATCTAGTAAAGAAAGGCGTAACAAGAATCCATGGCTGGAGCTCACAGCTAGACATATTCAAACTTGTAATGAGGCAATTTTTTCATTTGCAGTGGTGATTAACTATCAGACATCAAGTAAAGTGATGATATTTCTTCAGTTGCTGAAATCCTGACATCAAAACTGATGCCTGTTCTGGGACATAAGCTTGAGCCCATTACAAGGTATTTGGCTTACTACAGGGTTTAACCAGGTGAAATTGTACTGCTAGTAGTATATTTAACTCAGACTAAGGCATCTAGTGATCCCTGTTGGCATTCAAATGTATGAACTGATGAAGAGAAGCTGACACAAAAAGTTAGAATTTGCAGACAGTCGGAGTTGAGAGAATAAAGGCTGCTTCAGCTTGGTGGTTGAACAGCAGAGAGAACAGTGGCTTGTGCTGAACTGGAACAAGTTTTATACAGAACTTGGGCAGTGCTAAAGGGGAACGGGCAGGAAAAATTAGTTTAATTGAAGAGACTTAATTTGAAATATTTTGTTGTAAGATTTTTTTCATTGTGGACAATTATGGAAAAAAAATAATATTTTCCTTCAAAGCATTGAAATTAAATATTTTTTATTGAAAATAAATTCCCACAACAAAAATTGTGATGAATTTGCTAGAAATTTGTAGCTAATATCTGAACTCTACAATTTATTTTTTTGCTGAATCTACAATTTTTTCAGCAAAACAAAATATACTTAGTCAAGCAAGCAATGCAAAGTATATTGATAAAAAAAATCCCAAAGGTGTATGAATAAACATTCCCATGGCACCTGCTGATTGAGAAAGAAAGGGTGAATTGTGAATTAGAGATTACTTTAGGGAAAACTACAAAAATGTTTAACATGATCACTAAGAAAAGGTGCCTAACATAGATTAAAACTGAAGTTGGTATTAAATAAAATCTTGATAATGTTTCACAGTGGTTTTCCATGCATATGAAATTAAAGAAGACAGAAGTGAGGGATCAAGTAACTGATACTTGTTTCAGACAAGGGTAACAGTTTATAGAAATTACCATATTTATACAAATCAATGCAATGCAACACTTGGAAAAGTAGGTAACCAACATTTATACAACTGAAATTCATCAAAATAATACTCATAAGATATTTAACAAGTGTTTGTGATCTACTCATAATTTATCTATAACACGCTAGTTATTTATATTAAATACATTTATATTACTTATAAAAGAGAGGGCAGATATACCTACTAAAAATGTTTTTCAACATCATGGTGGCAAGTGGCTTTCTTGAACTGCTTTCTTCCATAGCTCTGCTGTGGCAATGGTGCACTACGCCATGGTCCTACTACTGACCTTCTTACATGGGCAGCTTCGTTCTCCAGGTATTTTAATGGAAAACAGACAGCCTTTTTTCTTTAGAGTAAATGAAGAATATCAAGGGTGATAAGGATGGACCCCAAATTTCACATTTAGCTACTCTACCTATAATATTCTCTCAATAAATTTGCCAGAAGTGATCAAACTTCTAGATTCAGTAGTACACTCAAAGCTGCCTTGAACCTTTGACATTGTGCTGGTACAGACATTTCCTTTCTGTTATCAAAATCAATTCTAAAATTGGTCCTCATAAATCTACTTCAAAAACATCTTTATTTCTATTCAATAGCAATAAGAATTTTTCTTCTGTTTTCATGCATAAATGAATTCTTGACAAAAAGCACCCCACAGTAATAGGTAGATTCAAATGCTGTTAAGATATGACCAGTGTGATCGTGTCAGCCTTGTTTGTTTTCTTCATAGATTTTTATTATGGTGATCTGTGTGCTATACCCACAAAATATCTAACACCTGAAATTCCTAACAGCTTTTAGGTCATTGGTGAAAGCAATTGAACATTAAAACACATGACAAGAAGAAAAACATTGCAGCAGCACTGAAAAACATGGTACATAAAGTAAAAAGGAAGATGAAGATACCAAACAAAAGATGTTCTAGTAACGTAGTATATTTTTTCCTACTCTATGTTTTCTATCTCTGACCTTTCCATCCCATAAATATCAAAGAAAAGATGATTTAATTAAAATTATACCTAATACTTAGACTGAGAAATTGCAGTCTAGACTGCACATTTTTCTGAGAGCTATACGTGCACAGACAGAAAGATACACATACATACAAAGCAAGCAGTAGGAAGTTTTTTCTTCCCTTAAAATGAAGATCATGTACATTTTGGATTTGCAAAGGATAATGAGTGGTCTTTTTTTTTTTTTTTTTTTAATTAGTTTTCACACAGGCAAGAAAGCTAAAACTCATAAAGCTGGATTAAAAATCACCATAATATTTGTTACCTTTTGTGCTTAACCCCAAATCCTAACAAACATCATAGAAGCACTTACTAGGGCTCAGAGCACTCCTGATAATTTTAGTTTTGTCTTCTTCTTATACAAGATTTCAACTTCATACTTTGCCTTTCTGGTTCCAAGTTCAGCACTGATGCTGACTTTCTTCTGAGTACTTTGAGATACTGCTGTCACAGATCCCTTGAGAGTATCCTTTTCCTCTTCAGGTCATCATCAAAACAATTTTAAACCAAAGAGTTATTTTTTTTCCTATTCCCCAGTTCTCAATAAATAAATAAATAAATAAATAATTATGACCTTGCATTAAATGTAACATTTGGTAGAAGTTCACCTGGAAACACTCATAGAAAGCTTTTATTTATTATTGGAACTACCTATTGGCATCTTTTTTTCATCAGTGAGATCTGTCAAATCTTATTTAAAACTGTGTCTAACATGGGGAGGGAGGTATTTCAGAGACTTTTGAGAAGAAAAATGCAGTCTTCTGTGAGAGCACTTGAAGGAAGACAACACTTTTAAAATCTTCAGATAATCCCTGGCAGTGAGTTTAATTTGACACATTACAGAAATGGATAAAATTATTCTAGAGAAGAGTGGAAGCTAGTAAATAAAGATTTGAGGTGGAAAAGGCTTGTCTACAACTCTGCTCCATGAGCTAATTCATTCTCCCTTCGTAGCCCCATGCAGATCCTTTTCATTCTCCCACATTATGACTGCAACTTGACACAGCTCCATGCACAGAAAAGCTGACATTTACATGCATCACTGATCACTTTCTGCTCATTCGGCTCCTGTATTTCTGACTCCTTTTGACCTGTATTTCAACTGAACATGGGAGACGTTATTAAAATCAGACTATGTTTTTTCCTCCTAAGGTGACATTCCAGTTAGAAACAGCACAGGTGTTTCCACAGAGCACAAGAGAGCCCAAAGATCAACGCTAAATGCAATATCCCCTTCGGTAGGATGCTTTACTAAGTCTCTAACATAATTAGGTCAAGCAGTTTGTCTGGGAAGCTAAATCCAGTAACTTCACCTCTCCACCTGGCATGGAATCTGTTTCCAGTGAGCACTGGAGCTGGTCATGACCTGCTGTGCTCCATAAGTGCTGATGGGGAGGTGCCCATATTTATGCCCCTTCTAGTCTTTGCAGAGCAAAACATAATGACAGACTGTGGTGTTGATGAGCTACTCTTTGGTGTTTCGTCCATGGGGAGTTCACGCTGCAGGTCAGCCCAGTTGCACTAGTTGCCTCTGAAAGGTGGGCAGTGAACAGATAAGAAGAGGTCACTACCACCCCATATCCCACTGGCCAGCCCTGCAGCGTGAACTCCCCACATAAAACTGTCAGGGCTTTTCCTCACAGCACTCTCAGCCATTTCATGATTAGTGATGGCTTGGAACACACCACCATGTACTGGAACAGTCACCAGCTGGAATCAAACTAGGCAAGAAAAAATCCTTATGCCATAACTTTGTGGAACATGTGGTCTTTGAAGGGTGCTCTGCATATGTCAGCAAATTTGTGTTCCTATTGAGAGCAGGATATCATAGAATAGTTTGGGTTGGAAAGGACTTTTAAAGGTTACCTAGTCCAACTCCCTCATCTAGTCCAATCCTCTTAGCAAAGGGGATTAAAGTATGTGTGATTGGAGCTTTCTCAAGAAGTATGGTTAGGACGAATGTCTTCCTACAGACCAATTTTCTAGTGATTTCACTCCACCAGAAAAAACAACAGTAACAATGAACCCACAAACTAACCACCGGAATTACAGTATCTAATTTAAAGTAAAATAACATTTGATGCTGCTCCATGATCACTTTATTTGGGTGGCAGGCTTCATAAAGAAACCAAAGTATCATGGGGGCTTCTAACATAGATATATCTGGTATTTCTTCAGCAGCTCACTTCAATTGTTCAACTATTCTTCTCATAAGGCAAAAATAATTATATGCTACTTCAAATATGGATCCATGAGTGCATTATGAACCACAGAAAATACTGCTTTGATTTTATACTTCATGTTGAATAGGCATAAGAACAAATGTATATGATTGGTTGGCTAAAGTATGGTTTCAAACTGTTTTCCACAACTGTTCAATGTTTTACTAGTCTTTCAATCAGATCTTTATGGAACATGCAGTTTAATTGGTAATATCTCTCTGGCAACTTCCTTGCATTATTTTGAAATTTGAATCTCCTTGTTTTTTTTTTTTTTTTTTTTGTTTTTTTTTTTTTTTGTTTTGTTTTGTTTTCATTCTACACTTAATTCTTTTTGGTTTTATCTCTAGGTGTAGAAGATTATATTATGTACTCTAAGTATTGAATACAAATTCAGTGGCTGCATTCTGTTCTTGAAGATATTATTCTCATTCTGTATCTGAGCTGTTTGTCTCACCCTTTGTAAGTCCCAACCTTTTATGTGTTAGTATCATTATTTAAGTGTTTAAATAATGAAGTAGCCTGTAATCAGAGGATACTTTTATGATAGTCATGGACGGTTTTCCACAATACTGCAACTCCTTAGCCTTCTGAGAACAGTCTCTCTATGATTACTTGATGCATGCTAATGGATGAAGCAATTCCACATGCAGCGAAATACCCTAAACCTAGAAGATGGGCAGTAGCAAATTACAAGGGCATAAGAATGAAAGGAGCACAGTTTTTTTTCAAAAGGGAGAATGCAGTCATTTTTGCTGGACAATATTTTTTCACTAGCACATTCAAGAACTATTTGAGCAGCCTAAAGCAACATAGATCTCTAGATATACCGAAGCAACTAAATGTCATTTAATGAAGGTAAATAGTGATGATACGCTCTCCTCTAACCACCAGGGTTTTCCAATTTACAGGCACGTGATTACTGACACCAAAAAAAAAATTTCTGTTCACATCTGTGAACATCTCTCTGAAAGGTTCTTATCCCACTCAAACAATAGTCATTTTGTCTGGATTCAGAAAAATAATAACCAGGAAGAGAGGACAAGTATTGATTAAGGAAGAAGGTCAGAAAGAAGGTCAACATGAAAGCTTCCAAACGTGCTGTAACGACTCTTATTCCACAAACTCATGCATCCAGACTCCTGATTTTGAGTGTGGCTAGTTGCAGGAAGATAGAGATGAAGCAAATGGAAGTATAGAACTATCCTCCTTATGGTAAATACTTCCAGTACTTAGGGGTTTCCTGAACCAGAAGGTGTATTCAGACACAACTTTCAATAGTCATCAATGACTGTATTATCAAAAATTTCTACAATACTAAATGGGAATCCCTCTATATTTTGGCCATCTGCAACATCCTGTCATACTGCAGTTATTGATACTTGTGTGTCAAGACTGAGTTTATAAACCCATTGCCAGAATACCTTTAAGCACCTCCTCATTCTTGTAGTGGGAGAAACACATTAGTTTCCTGTTTCCTGTGGCAACCATGCCGGAAAAGCCTCATTTGTCTTCTCTAAAGTGAACTTTAAACACAAAAGCCAAGGTAATATAAAGAGCCTGAAAAGACAAACTAAAAAGCTACTGTAAGAGATGTAGGCTGGTTGGGAATCTTTTCTTCTCCATTATGGGCACCAAATCCCAGTAGTTCGACTTACTGTTTTGGGGAATTAGGACTAGCATTACTGCAGTTTCCAAGAGCAAGCATGGTAGACAAAATTCGTCCCATAATGGCAGTTTTGAAGATATTCTGAGAAAAATAACAACAGAATAAAAAGTATCTCTCAGGAAAACAGACAGGTGTCCTCCATTTTTTTTGTGTGCGACAGAAGAGGCTTGCATAACCCAGAGGAGCTACACAGACAGTCTATGTGTTGACCATGAAACTGCAGCTTATTAACCATAATAAGATTACAGGAATATTGTATGCTAACAAGTACTGTTACTATTGTCAGTGCAAGGACACTGCATGAGAACAACGAGGAAAGAAGATGATATATCATTTTGGGGAAAAAATTAAGGGCATTCTGTTTCATTTCTCCTCCTCTGCTAAACCCTTTCAAAACTAATGATTGAATAAAATCTTTGCCTCGAGCAGTGACAGAAAAAAACTTCATGAATTTTCTGGGAAAAAGGGAGAGCTAGTCTAAGATCAGAACATGTAAAATTAGTAAATGCTTTAGACATTTTGAAAAAGCAAGCAGTATCAGCAGGTAGACAAAACAAAGAAAAATAAGTTACAAGAATTTGACATTCTACAGGTAAGAAAAAGCTGAATGTATTTCAAAATTGCATTACACACCATTCCAAGAGGAATTAATGAAGGAAAATTGGGGAATGGGAATAGAAGAGGAGAAGAAAATTACAAATCTTATTCACAGAACTTGTCAAGAGGGGGATTAAAGTCAAGGTGCAATACTTATGATTTTAAGCTAATGGAAAATAGCTTGCAAGTAATGTATCACCTTACTCTTAAACTTGGCTAGTGGCAGGTGCTTGACAGGAAGTCACAAGAAAGCCTACAGTAAACAGCCGCAGAAGAGCTTGATTTTTTTTTCCTCTGCTCCATAAATTTGTTGGGTAGTTTATTCTCTGAACATGAATTTATAGTCCTGAGACACTCTCACTGATTTAACTAGAAGATCAAATATCACATTCCTAATAAAAAAATAATAATCTTAGTCCAGCCTAATGGGAGTATGGATGTTTTCTCCATCCATATAAATGTTTCATCATTTTTGATACCTAGTAAATTCTTGACATCAGTGATAGTTTTTGACAGGGAGTTTAATGGATTAAAAAGTCCTGAAAGGAAACACTATTTTTCAAAACATATAATTTAAGCTGTATTTACTGAATGGTGGTTGTCAGGCATATACTTTACCTTGTCAGTCAGGATGATTAGTTGTCCAATGCCTCAGTGCTTTAGTGCATCTCTAATAGGCTATTACTTAGCAAAAAGAAAGAAAAAAAATCTTCAACGGTTTGGAAATTCATAAACTAGCTTATTCTATACATTTGACACCATGCAGTCTGCATCTTCTGAATTTTGGTTGTTCGCTTTCTGAAGCCTTTTGTCAATAGCAATTTTGATGAGGATTTACTATTTTGAAAATATTCACAGCTTCTTTTCAAATTGAAATCAATAACAAACATCAAAGAGAGAGGAAAACAACACTATGCAGTCTACCCTGCATTTCCCTTTAGAATAGAAACCCATTATATGCTGGATGGTGTCAGCTAGGAAGACTCTATAACAAACACTTGTTTTCAAATTTATCTGCAACCTCTTAGCTGCCAAGTACTTTGGTTGGGTAACCACTAAGAGATGTAGCTTTTTTTTTTCTTTAGAACATGTTTATTCTTGGAGCACTGCAGCATGACACAGATGGCTTGAGGACTTCAGCTTTTAAAAAAAAAACCCTTAAAAATAATGCACTTTTGATCTCTCAAGATCATATTATGTGCTTAATAAGTAACATAATACATGTTATCACTGCTGTGCTCATAAGTTGCTTTAACAACATAGTGGAAGATTACATATTACTTTACTGCTTGCAGTGGTTTTATTTTGTTCTGTTTTCTGTACAAACATTAAATGTAGGTAGGAATGCAGATTATATTTCTCCAGAGAGATGCTGCTTCAAAAGACTACCACTCATTCTCAGACTAACACTAAATGCAACTTGTAACTTTAACAGGTTTTTTAACCCATGTAAATCTTCTAGATTGGGTCATCAGGATTTGTCACAGACGGTGTTTGGCTGATTTGTTCATAGTTTAGTATGTCCTATATTGTGTCATCTGCAGTGGTGCAGCTGGACAGCAGGGAGCAAGCCTTGTCCTGGCAGCTGTGCTTTGAATCAAGTTGATCCTCCTGGAAAGAGCGTAAGAGGTTGGCTATCATGAAAAAAACAAAGCATGCCAGAAGGAAACAGCTTCCCAGGGACAGAGACAGGCAGAAGAAAGAGAGGTTCCAAGCACACAGGGAGCTGAAGGCTGGTGGCAGAGAAGAAACCCAAAGCCAGCTCTCCAGACATGGTGGAAAGAAAAACTCATCTTCAGGATATGCAGGCAGCTGTGCGGAGTTTACTGCAAGTGGGAAGTCCTAAGGAGTTAAGAGCAGTTTTAAAGAGAAATAACTCATCTGACAATGGATTGATTTACAAATCCTTATTTTTGCTTTAGTCATTGCCCTGAGTGCTGGTTTAATTAGTTCTGCATTGGTCGAATTCATATTCAGATGAAACATAGCTTCTGAGACTCAAAGTCAGTTTTTTACTTTTGTGTGATGTCTTCAAGATTAAAACATTCACAAAATTACCCTGGTCAACTCAAGATCCCTATATTCCTCACTATTTTAGTTAACTCTTTAGACATTTGCCAAACACAGTTTTGGCAGTAAAAGACTAAGTGTATGGTAACCAGACATGCAGATAGTGAACATTCCTAGCTACTAATGGTCTAAGAGAGAGCTGATTTTTCATTGAGATGGAACAGCTTGATTTCATCAATTTACAACAACCAGCCTGTAGAAGATAAAGAAAGAATTCTCCCAAAGGGCAAACAATTTTAAATATCATTCCTATGAGAACTATAGCACAAAATTATCTATTAGCCAAGACACTTTCAGGACAGGAGGCTGGTAAAGCAGCTGGTGAAGTGAGCTTTGGCAAAACCACACATGTGACATTACAACAATCTTCCAGATAAGTTGCAAACAGCACAGTAGACTAATCCCAACCTTTTGTTAAAAATAGGTGTTCTATGGCTTTCTCCTTCCCACTAAGATGGAAGTCCACAGAGGAGTCCTGGGTTCCAGAGGCCCATGGTGAGATCTTTGCTAGAGTACCTGGTGAAGGTAGATGACATACACTTAGTGACTGGATGCATTTCATTTCTTCCTATCATCCCTTCAGCTGTCAGACTAGAGCACACATGTTTGGAGAAAAGTGTGGGTACTCACAACTGATGGACATTGAAGCTAAGGATGGGCTTCCCACCTGTGACAGCTGACCTATCACTGCTGCCACAGAAAGTGTAAAGGAAACACAGAACTAGACCATGGTAGACACCAAGAATTGATGAAGTTGTTGATAGAGAAGAAAGAATGAATAGCAGCAGACAGGCCTAATGTATCAGACTCAAGGGAAAGACCTACTGCCTGGCACCTTTGGAAGTTATATGCTATGAGCTTCACTGATTCAGCCTTCCACTTCCAAATTTTCAGGATACTGTGAATTTACAAAAATTATTTGATAAAATGTGCATTGTATCTAGTCAGAAAGAGAAACTGTTGTAGTAGAATGGGGAAAAAGTCTTTCAGTGGCTATGTAGCTGAGCACATCCTGTTTCTTGCCTTCCTAAAACAAGGCCTCTGATGATACCCTAACAAAAAAAGTAAAAATAAGGCCATTAATTCCTGAACCTCCAAAGAACAATTGCCATTCTCCAAATTCTAAAGGGTATAGCCAAATAAAAAGTCACTTTAAGGCACGAAAACTCTAACAAGTCCAAATACTCCTGTCATTTCATTATCTTCATCAGAAATATTAAATCTACCATGTTGACAGATGGCATTTTGAAAGCACAGCAAAGGCTAAGAATATTTTTTGGTTTTAGTTTTAGGAGTACAAAGTGAATTAGAGAAGCTACAGGCCACTTTTCAATAAAAGAACAGAGACACTATTCCAGAAGGAATTTGTGCATATTTCCTTTTTTTCAGTAATAGTCTCAGTGTAAAGCTGCATAAATTGAAGACTTTTTGTACTCAAAGGTGATCTGTAGGTGACAATATAAATAATACAATGGTGAAAAAAGCATGAGGTTTGGATTATATCTTTCATAAAATGACAAACCACGAAGTTGAAGTTATTCCACTCTATATTTCAACTAAGTAAACAAAATGTTGCTAAGGGTTTCACTTGAGATATTCTTCTATGACTACAATCCCTTATCCAAACATTATACAAAAAGAACCCAAGCTGTCCTTGAATGTCCCTAGATATTGAAGCAGGGCTGCCTTATGAGGGGTAACACCAGAAGGCATGTTCACTAACCAACACTGCTGAAACTGATGACATTGCAGGAGGCATCTTACTTACAATGAATTCTGTCTGGAAATACTAGTCAGCTACCACAATCACATGTTGATGCAGCCATTTTCTACCAACAGGAAAAAAGGCTGGAGAAAGAGGCTGGAAAGATGACAATAGAACAATGACATGATCAGAATGCTGAAGGATTGACATGTCCTCGAAAACATCCATCATAGAAAGAAAACAAGAAAACACTTCCCTTTAGGAACCACAAGATCTTGGGCTAATCAGGTAGAGCTTTTTTAAGAGAGAACAGTTTTCTGAGAGAAATAATTATGGACTTCACTGGGAATAGAACAAGGAGTCTCCCACAGAGCAGTAGTTGCCATTTGTCTCAGCCTTGAGATCCCATTCAACTTCTGTGACTCCCTCCCTTTCTGCTTTCAGATCAGGAGTCACTGCAATAAAGATCTTCCAAGAAAACCAACTTTTAAAGATGGTTTCCCTCATCTAAAATGGAAAACTACAGAATTTTTCCACCTTTTGAAATTCAGGTAGTTATTTCCCCTTCGAATTTCAGCAATATAAGAAACCTGGCAAAGGGATAGGAATTAGTCTTCAAGTGTTTCAGCTGACCAGTATAAGCTGAGGAGACATACAGAGAGCATAAACTTTCAAGAAAGTATTCACTCCCGTAGTATGATGTAGGTAGGGGATGCTGTTTCACTCAACCTGTGTTGCACAAAGACCTGACCTTTTTATCTTTGGTGTAGAGGATTTAGCTCTCAATGGAGGTAAGCGTAACTGAGGTTTTTATTAATTCAAAACTTGTTCTTTTGTATGGCTTCTTCCTAGTGAAGAATAGGAAAATTTCAGTAGGGAAAAGTGAAGTACAAAGTTGAAGTCTGGTAGCTGAAGCCACTAAAAAAATCAAGGTTTTGTGGCTGCAGATGTCAGAGATACTCCCAGCAGCTGACAGGAAAGGTCAAGACCTGATCACTGACAATTTTAAGTGGCTTTTGGCCTCATCTTGAGATATGATCTCTGCTTACTTTAAGACAGTAGGATTAGGTTTGCCAAGGAAAACAGAAATGTAGAGATTCACAGTTGAGTAGAGTTGGCAGCATGTGTCCCTAGAAACAAACATTTTAATGAACACTTCAATAACATTCCAGAACTAAAAGCTCTATAAAAGGCACAGCTAACTGTGTGTCACAAATGTGACAATAAAATGCAGCCAAATAGAAACAGAGTCAAGTATCAGCTCTGTAAACAGTAAAACAAATAGAAAATTTTTAGTCTTCTTTTCTGAACCACAAAACAGACTGGAGATTCAGTTCATAAAAAGCACTAATTATCCTGACTCAAGGAATCCAAGGGTACCTCAGAAAATGCACATTACAAAAAAGATGGTCTACCCATATGCATTCTGGCACAGTCTCAGGTTTTGGACTGACTTGACTGAAGGAACTGGCATAATTAGAACCCCTGAATAAAGTTAGGTAATATTAAGGGTAATACCTCACTCTTCAAACAGAAAAAGAAATAGGTTGTGCTGTAAAGATAAAGCAACAAGCAAATGAGGACACTGAGAAATATGATTGTGAGGCAACTGGAAATTATTTAAACTCAAGGAAGCAAATCCTGTGATTTCAGCTATCTGGGATTCAAAAAAGGTTTAGAAATAAAGCAGGGAAGCTTGCCTGCTGCAGGCTCCTGGGATATCAGAATGCAAGAGCGCTGCCACTCTAGCACGGAAAGGACATAACCATTGTGCTGAGGCACAAAACCTTCAATTCCTTTCAGACACATTTAGCTATTATCCAACACTGAAGTACTAACCTTTCTCACCTTTGTGCTTCCTTGCAAAGCATGGCAGGAGGCCAGTGAAAGGATGTCTTTGATGATACCAGAGTCTATTGCAAAACTCCTAGACTTTAGATATTACAGTAGTCATAACTAGTTCCACACACAACATGTCCCAGAGGAGCGTGAAAAGTGGGGACAATAAAGGAGGAATGTAACACAAATAGTGCTCAGGAAATGCCCCAGTGAAAAGTTGGGAGTTTGAAGAGATGAAAATTTCCCCTCAGAGCAACAGATGACCTGCTTATTCTCAACACAGTATTCAAAGTGCAGTATACAACCATGGCATGTTTCATAACCCCCCAAAATAAGCACAATGAATCACATTGAGCTTTATATCTATGCCTATACTCAGATTGTCTATCAGTTCTGTTTCATATCCTTGCTGTGTGCTAAATGCAACATCCTAGACACAGTACTGCCTGCTTCACTTGGTGCTATGTAGAGAGACTATGAGGTCTCTTGTACCTTGTGGAGTAGTGGACCCACTAACTGGAATTGACATGACAGGTGCAGGCCACACCCAGGTTTTCCTGTCTCTGTGCCCTCTCAGAATAAAATTGGCATCATTCTCTGAAACATCTGTTATAATGGACACTGGAGTGGACTATTACAGTGTGCCCACAGGGGCACTTTCTTCCTCATCCATCACTAGCAGAGCTGGCTGTGCCCCAAGAAAAGCAGGATACTGCATTTTGCAGCTGGAATTTGCAGGGAAGGGATCAGATCTGCAGTGAACATCTCTCCCTGAATCAGAAAATGCCACTTTACACATACCAGGTGGAAGATTATATCACAGTGCTCCTTTCTGAAGTATTTAAGGTTATTAATCTGCTCTGTAATAACTGAGTGATGTCCCAGCTTTTCATTTGTAGCTGTTACAAGGTGTTATTCACCACTAAAGGTTAGTAGCAAACAATCCACCTCTCTGAAGGAGGATAGTCACAGTAAGACTTTTTCACAAGCCAGAATTTTCTCCAGATTTTGAGTCAACTTTACTCTTGAAATCACCTTTCTCAGCAATGGACTAATTCTGATTGTTATAAATCTGGAGCACTCAGGATGCTAACCATAACTGTAGGCATTTTCTGAGAAAGTTCTATGTCACATCATATGCTTTGTCTTCCTAATAGTTCCCACAGCGTTATGCTGCATGATATTTAAGTCAAGCAATTGACACAAACCTACTCCAGAGGTGCTGTGTGTGGGATGCCATACTAATTCTAGATATAGCCAAGAGACATAGATATTTTCTCCTTCATTACCCTGTCAGTGTGATCTAAGTGAACCAAAGACTGTGGGTAAGCAGAGTAATAAAAAAATGGTACCAGGGAGTCTATGGGTTCTGGTGACAGTACTGTGACGTTTAATTACACTTATTGATAATTACCAGAGCTGCAAGTTCTGAAAACAGACACACAAGCATACACAAACATAGGAAAATCTTTCTAATTTAACAGTTTATTAAAGGAGGTTTGCTATGGGATTTGTTCACAAGATGTCACCTCCGCATCTGAACACACTGTGCTAAAAAGTGGAATTATCATAAAGGAAGCATTAACCCCTCCATGCTCATGGTGATCACCTAGGTCTTGAGAAGGAACCCATCTACACTGCTTCCAGTTGCTTGGCCTTTCCAACAACACTGGCCCAACCCCACTATGTTCCGACCTGCCCTGTCTACCCTATGGACTTTCAGATCCTCTCTCTTCCAAAAAACTAAACACAGGGTTGGGCAAAAAGCCTGGGTCACCAGTTACCAATGGGCCACCACCTGTTCTTTCTCCTCAACTGCCTTTTCATTT
The DNA here is from genome assembly GCF_036013475.1 of Columba livia. NCBI lineage: Eukaryota > Metazoa > Chordata > Aves > Columbiformes > Columbidae > Columba > Columba livia. Next base: position 34,067,049 of record NC_088604.1, on the reverse strand, counting down.
GTCCAGTCCCTATTATCAATGCACAGACCCCTGTTTGGCCTTTTTTTCAAACAGCATAGATTCTTCTTGCCTGTAGATAAGGGGCTGTCTCTCAGGGTTACTGTCCTCACAGCTGAGCAGTGATACTTCTTCAAGGCAGCACAACTTTTGGACAACAAAGATGTCTTATTAACCAGGGTTCTCTGTAAAGACACCCAAAGTGTGCTGCAGAGCCAACACAGGGTTTAATATACAGAATGATAATCTCACATACACACAGGCTGACTGGCTTTCTTCCTGCAGCTATGGGGTGCTGCCATCCAGGGACTGCCCCATGCCCCTCCTTGCTAGCCCCAGAGCTGGCAGTCTCACATGAAGGAGTCCATATGCAATGCTCACTTCTCTCCCTGATTCTCCAACCTGTCCTCCACATCAGCCTTTCTTCCCCTGTCATGCTGTGAGACATGAGAGCCACCTACTACCCTGTCCCCAGAATCTGCTAATGAGTTTGGGCTTGAGCAGGGACAGGGAGATCACAGAACAAGTGACCACTCCCTGTCCCTGCTTTCCTTTCCTACCCACTGACACCCCCCCCACACACTTGCATTCCTAGTACCTACCCATCCGTCTCTTTCTCTGTGTCACAATTTAATAAACTGCAGCAGATGCTTTGTTAACCCCGTCCTCTTACCCCCTCCCAGCCACCCCTCCCTGCTAAGGAAAGGCAATAGGAGGGTGAAGAGAGAGAGGCCTTGCAAGTTGGAAAAAGTTAGAAGTTTTACTAATGCCACTAATAAAATAAAGAAAATAATACGCAAAATACACAAAAGCAATCTTGAATTCCCCAGCACAGCTCAGCACTGCTCCAGCAGCTGCAGGCTAGGCACCCAGAAGTCCTGTGTTGGACTCCACAGCAAACCAGAACTGGATTCAGGGATGCAGGGTCTGTCACTAGGCCTCATATCACAGGGATGACTGGCAGGGTCCACCCCACATGCCAGCCATACTCGAAGAGAGTGAGACCCTCATGATCTCCCACCTTTATATGATGTATGACATGGACAGGATGGAATACTTAGTTGGTCAGTTTTAGTCACCTGTTCAGTTTGCTCCTCCTTGCAAATAAGGGATGTGCATTCTTATCAGTGACCTTGCATTCCATTGCTATGTCTACCAAAACATGTATCCAGCTTCAGAAAAGTGCAATTACTAAGAAGAACTTATCTGAAAAGAAAATTAACTAAAAGAGAAACTGGTCTTGTTTTTAACAAAACCAGGACTCTCTCCAACACTGATTCAAAACAGGCCTATAAGACAAGAAAAAGCAACTGGCTGGTCAATAAGTAAACACTTACGTTCACCCTATCTCACTCATTTTACTTTTCATTTGTCCTGATTTTGTTAAAAACAAGACCAGTTCTCTTTTAGTGAATTTTCCCTCCGGCTAAGTTCTTTTAAGTACCTTCTAAATAACTGCATGTTTTCTCAGAAACTGTGCTCCAGACTGATAAGAGCAACCAATGGAATGCAGAAGCAGCTCATGTTTAGATTTATTGCTATAACAACCAGGAATTCTAATAAAATTCCACATGTTCCGTTGCAAGAGGTGTCTATTTGCAAGGAGGGGCAGACAGAACAGTTGACTAAAACTGATCAACCGAGTATTACATCCCATACATGCCCCCATGGGAGGGGTTAAATGCTGCTACCTGGGACATTCAAGATTGGATTTTTTATATTTTGTATTATGTTCTCTATTTATTAGTAGCATTAGTAAAGCATTTTAAAACCCTTCCAACTTGAAGTCTCTCTCCCTTTTTCCTTCCTATCACCTTTCCTTAGCAAGGACTTTTTCCTATGCTGAGAGGGTGGGTTTTCCTATGTAAGGAGAGGATGGAGGGGGATTAACAGAGAGCATCTGCCATGGTTTATTGTTGCCTTGCAATTAAACCATGACACCATTTCAAACAAAAATCCTCAAGCAGCTATTCTAGACTTTAAAATAATTTATAAATAAAATAGAAGAGTTTGTCTGCTACAGGCTCCTGGCAGATCAGGATGCAAGATTGACCTGTAGATTTCTCAGGAGTAGATTAAACCACCTCTTAAACTGGATTCTGCCCTTGAGCTGTCATTTGGCCACCACAAGGATATCATTTGCATGACTATCTTTGTTGGATGGTTTTTCTGTTTTCTCAAATCTCCTGTCTTCTCATTTTCAAGAAAGAGGAGTTCAAGAACCTACCCCTGAATTTGCCATAAAAACTATATTAAATATTAAAGTTTGTTCTCCAGACATGCTTACAATTCTCACCTGGTATATGACTGTGATAGGTGATGTGCAGAAACAGAGCAGGAGGCACAATGAAAATCTAAATAAACTGAATGGGGATTGGAATGCCAAAACTCAGTAGAGGATGTATTGCTGACACTTCTACAGCTGGAGAACTAAGCAAGATAGACAAATAGCAGAGGACAATGATGGAGTAAAATTAATGTCAACCCTCACCCATCTACTTTCAGACCTGCACCTGCATGGCACATCCCCAGTTATCAAGCCTCAGAAAGAAAGTCTGAGGCTGCTGTTCTCAAGCCTTTTCATTTAAATAATACTTATTCTGGATAAACCTCTCATTTGTAAAAGCAATAGCCACAGTTCTCACAACTCTGTTTCCAGCATCAGATATCCAGCTCCCCTGTGACTCTTAACAGAAACCTGTATCAGGTTCAGTTTTGGAAATTCTGAAGATCAGTAGGCCCATTTATTTAAGATCTTAAATATTAACTCAGAGCTGAGCAAATGCTGAGGTGAACAGTAAAGCAATGACAATTCTTGCACTGAAACAAAGACATTTTTACAGGTTGTCATAGAGACTTTAACAGAGGGAGACAGTTGTTTACTCCGATATTGCTGCTTCAGATAATACTGAAAATATATTCCTACTAATCAAAGCAATGGATCACATCATGGTCAGAGTATAGGTGCTAACAAAAACAACTAGAAATTTCAGTCCTGGATAAGAACCATGACTTAACTTGTGATTAATGTAATTGAGTTACAATTATCTTAAAAGAAGCATGATTAATATCAGATCTTGCATTTTTTTTCAAAATCTTGAATGTGTCCAACTAGTAATTTTTTCCCATAGTCACACAGGCTTCTTTAAATGTGAAAAAAAGATTAAAATGTTTATTTTAATCAAAGCTCCACAAGTGATGCTAGAAACCATGAGTCCTCCAGAAGAAACGATGTCTGACTTTAATACGATCTATAACACAGGCAATGTTGCTCCATCCCATATTCCTGCTGCTTCAGGGTTTTTCATCCATGGCAATGCAATGAATGGTGCTTTCCAGGGACTGTATCATTATTTGGTATTCCTGCAGCTCTTCTAAGACACTGACTCTTATAACTCAGTTTTAAAAAAATAAGAAACTGCTGCTAACCTGCTGCTGAAACACTCATAAAATATTATACAAAACCTGTCATTCCAACTAAAAGGAGACACTCTTCAAAATGCACTAAAAAGTTGTGCCCTTGTTTCAGGTGAAAAAAAATGTGCAAATCACAAAGAATATAGACTGTATCAGGTTTTCATGGTAAGCTTTTGTTAGCTACAGGGGTCGCTTCTGTGAGAAGCTGCTAGAAGCTTCCCCTTTGTCTGACAGAGCAAATGCCACTGGCTCCAAGATGGACCCACGACTGCCCAAAGCTTAACCCATCAGTGATGGTGGTGGTGCTCCTGTGATAACAGAGTATGTGAGAGCAACAACCCTGAGGACACCAAGGTCAGGGAAAAAGAAGGGGCAGGAGGTGCTCCAGGCACCAGAGCAGAGATTCTCCTGCAGCCCATGGTGAAGACCTTCACGAGGCCAGCTGTCCCCTTGCAGCCCATGGAGATCCACTGTGGAGCAGATACCGACATGCCAGAGCAGACTCCTGGCAGGACCTGTGGCCCCATGGAAAGAGGAGCCCAGGCCAGAGCAGGTCTTCTGGCAGGACTTGTGACCCCATAGGGGAACCAGGCTGGAGCAGTCTGTTCCTAAATGACTGCAGCCCATGGAAGGGATCCACGCTGAATCAGTTTGTGAAAAACTGCAGCTCATGGGAAGGGCTCATGTTGGAGAAGTCCATGGAGGACTGTCTCCTGTGGGAGGGACCAGACAGTGAAACAGGGGCAGAGTGTGAGGAGTCCTCCCTCTGAGGAGGAAGAAGCGGCAGAGACAACATGTGATGAACTGACCATAACCTCCCATTCCCTGTCCCCTGAACTACTGGCAGGGGGAGATAGAGAAAATCAAGTGAAGTTAAGCCCAGGAAGAAGAGAGGGGTGGGGGGAAGGTGTTATTAATATTTAGTTTTATTTCTCATTACCCCACTCAGATTTGATTGGTAATTAATTAAATTAATTTTCCTGAGTCAAGTCTGTTTTGCATGTGACAGTACTTGGTGGGTGATTTATCCCTGTCCTTATCTCTACCCACAAACCTTTCATTATATTTCTCTCCTCTGTCCAGCTGAGAAGCGGAGTGACAGAGTGGCTTTGGTGGATGCCTGGCATCCAGCCAGGGTCAACCCACCACAAGACTACATATATCTGTGGCATATACGAAATACCTGTTACTTCAGGACTTAAATTATATATGAAATACATATATGCAGATGTGTATATATGTGATTTAAATGTTATATATGTATATAATATATATAATTTAATTTTATATGCACATATGTGTAATAGGCATATATATACAAATTAAATCCTGAAGCAACAGGTAATTCTTTTGGTTTTCACTGTCAAATGCTCTTTCATTATTAAATTTTACTAAACATAATCTTAGGAACCCGTTCTTACAAACACAAAAAGCTGCCATTTCAGCCGCAATATTGATAATTTTTCATAATTAAATTGAAACTAAAACCAGAATTCATCCTGGCCCGAACTTCATCTTAGTTATAAGACTCAAGAAAACCGTTGGTTTGCCATGCTGAGCATTTAGCTTTTATTTGGACACACTTTCATTATCCACCCAATAACTCAGCTGATGAGTTCTAATTTAATAAGCCAGTGATTTGATTCCTTGCAAGCAAGCATATACCATATCATATTTGTAAAGTAGGAAGTTCAGTGATATGGAAAATTTAGAAGTTCTTTTTTGAATCTGGTAATGCAAAAATGCAGTCTTTCCAAAATAAGTCCTATGTAGTTCTTTGACAGAAAGCAACAAAGTCACCTCTTTCACAAGAACTGACTAAATTCTGATCTCTTTGTTTTGGGCGATATACAACCTCAAACAGTATTCAAACACCTTCAACTACACATTTTACCACTGCTCTTATACATGTTAACATTTGTGTTTTCCATGCCAACATTACATCAATGCATCAGTGGGTTGTCATCATCCTCTGACTAGTACACCCAGTGCCACTGCTTTGTAATTTTCAATTAATCACACCTTGTGCTATAAAACAGAGGCCTCCCTCTTCATACGGGTGTAAGCTTACAATTTGTGCTGTTATGTTTCAGCCCACTTTCTTTGCTTTGTTCTTCAAAGTCATTTGATGTTTCTTGCATAAAACCCCAGGCTTCTCAAAACACACAATACATCCCAACTACACATCTTCAGCAAATGTAATTAACACAGTTTTCTCTGTAGAGGTCATATAAAGAAGAAGGGAAGGGAAGAAGGGAGAAAAGGAGGAAGGGAGGACCGGAGAAAGGAAAACCCAAGGAAAATATGTACATCATTATTAATAATATAATTTTTAATGCACTGGATTGCATAGGGTAGGATGAGTTGAGAGGGTGAGAAATAAAAATATTTTTTGACATATTATTAACTTTCTTATATTCCCATTAAAACAAAAAAACCCCTCATGTTAATTGCTATAGGGTGTTCTGAGCTCACAGCAGATCTTTATAAACAGTGGAAACAAACATACTGTAGAATAATACTTCTACCATATTCTACGTCTGTACAAAAATACACAAAACTGTTAAACAAAAGGCCACCACCAGTCAAACAAACAGCTTGCTATGTTGCTTTAAAAAGAGTCATTGCTCCCAGAAACACGAAAGTGACTAAGGATAATGGAAAAGAAATGTTATTCACTGTGCAGAAAATAGAAACTTAAAAAAAAATAAAAACAGACAGTGAAGAGGAAAACAAGGTGTTCTTCCACAATGAGGAAAAAACAGGTTTGAACGCACGTGAAACTAATATTTCAGTAAAAATGTTGAACATAGCTATGCCAAAATATTTTTTGTAAACTGTGCTGAATTTCAGTATATGAGATCAGTTTTAAATATTTAATTTGCTGAAAGATATTTTTTCAGCCAAGGGAAATGTCACAATTTACAACTGCTTTAGACATCAGTAAGAGAAACGTGTAACCATCCATCTGTACTAAACCATGGTCAGAGCACTATCCAATAAGCAATGGCTATAAACCAAAATTACTAACACATGGATATAAACACTAAAATGCCAATAAAATGCAGATTTAACAAGGATAATATTTAACATTTTACCATTTTGCAATGAGTCATTCACAATTTTGTTGTAGAGTAAGTTCTGTACATGTCTTCATATGTGAAAAACTACAATAGAGAAAAAAGTATTAGAAAACAGATTTTACAGAACTTTCAAGGTAGGTTTGTTTGGTTTTGTTTGTTTGCTTTTTTGCTATATTGGACAGTTGCTTTTGGTCATAAAAGGCAGATTATCTCAATTTTCCTACACATCGTTCTTGTTCTGCTGGCATGATGTATTTATCTTAAAAGACTTTTCAAAAAGAGGTCAGTCACACATGCTCATTATCTAGTAGTTCAAACCTGAGTTGAAAACTTTTATTACAAAAGTTTCAAACTTCCTTTGAAAGACATGTTTCATGATTTTGAGCTTCACAGGGCAGCACAAACTTCTCCTTGAGGTAAGTTATTTTTCTAGAAATTTCTTAATTTCTAGAATAAGAAACCTGCTTCTACTAATTCATAGATGAAAATGAACAACAGCTGGGGGCTGTGTTTATCCTCAGAATAAGGCACCTGTTTGGTTTCTCCACCTCCATCAGGACAGAGAACCCTTCTGTGGACCTCTGCACTTCCTACCTATTTCTCACAGCACCAGTTATAACACACATTTAGTTTCTGAAAGTTCTTTCATATTGCAGAAGCTGGAACCACCACTCTACAGGGATTTTACATCTCTGGGTAGCTAGCCAAGTGTTTATAAACCTTGATAGGCAACTGGGCTTTTCGAACCTCTGGATCAGACTACTTGAACAGATGCAGCTTGACACTCTAGCACCTCCTAGAAGTCACAGTAACTGATGATGTGCTTGATGAAGTGGCTTTTGTCATGTGCAACTGTGTTGTTACACAGCAGAAATTTAATCTCTTTCTAAATGCATTTTGAAGCACATTGGCTCTCCCTTAGAAAATATAATGTTTTTAGGTTATCTCAAAAAATGCTCTCTGTGGGCTCTAACATAACAGCAGAGATCAACTGAGGCACTTTCATGCATGACCTACAACTCATCGTCTAGCTTGGGGTCACCAGAGATAGCCAGAGATTAATTTCCTTGGAGATTAAAGTGAGTTAGGAATGTAAAGGAAAGCATCCCACAGAAGCTAAAGGTAAGCCATTTCAGATAAACTTATTATACATGTCCTGGTACTTTTTCCAAGAAAACAAACTTGAAGGCTCGTAGTGGATAGGGCACAAGTCACTGGCTCATAAAACCCCTGCACTCAGTTAATCATGACACTAATTGTTTACAGTGCACATGGGCAATAAGAGGAAGTATCTTCTTGAGAGAGGCAGGCTGATGGGGTTGCACTGAAAATGGCAAAGGAGGTCTGAGTCCAACAAACCGTCAACATTGTTCACTATGAACACATGCAACATATCTCTATAATAAAAAGCAATATCTAAGATTTCCCCAAGACAAAAAAAATGTTGTTGTATTCTTAAAATAAAGGGAGATACAATTCTGAAAACATAGTCAGCTTCCTATTACATGCAGGTGATGTTTATGGCATGTAGATAACCTATATGTATAACAGATATCTGAGTCAGATGTGTCCAGGTCAGCAAGACATACTGACTTAAACTCAGTTAGCTTAAACTTAATGCCCAGTAAACGTGATTATTCTGCTTCCAGATCTACCTTAGGTCCGGTGAGAAAGTTGCCCATGAGAGACTAAATCCGAGCTCAAAGGACAGCATTTCTTAATTTTTTTCCTTTAGCTGGACTATTCCAGCTGCTTATTTTACTGGGTGATAGGAAGTTAAGTGTAGGAAACCTAGAAATTTCTACTACAGTGCGATGGGATTTTCCAGTAACACTTTTTATCTGTCCACTGCAGACCCACACTATTCCTTAAAAATTATTTTGAAAATAGTACAACACAGCTACCCTAAGGCTTTACAAATTAATTCAGAAGCTCTTTTACAAAGCAGCAGTGCATTAAACCGTGCTGGAGTTGACTGTGAGTAACAAAAGAAAGCTATCAAGTTATGAACATAGTACTCTTTCTTTATTTTAAATCCTGTTTACAATTTAAGTCACCTGGAATAATGGATAAAAACAGAGTATGCTGCATGAGGAATGTGGTTTTTTTCATTAGCTGCTCTTTTTTTTTTTTTTTTAATCTAAAACAACTGCTTAAATGCTACTTAGGGAGCATGTGCTATTAGTCTCAAGAGAGTTACAGGTTTTGCGGTCTAGTTGTGCACTTTTCGAAATAATTTCTGCAATTTATCCAGCATGACATGCTTTTTTAAATGGGTAGTTGATCAGAGGTTGTTTTATGAAGTAATTAGACAAATTGTTCAACATTCAAAACCAGATTTGGATGAGTATTTTTAAAATTTATTTGATTAAGGCACACCACAAGCAGAATACTGTAGAAGTTCTTGCTGTTTCAGGGTGAAAGATGTGAGTAAGATATATAACCCCGGAACTGACCATCCTGTTACTTATCTCCAGATGCATTTACAGTTTTAAAATACTAAAGATCAGCAACATTTCCCCCCACAGCTAGCAATTATTGTTTCATTACAGCCATACATGTCCTTGCACTTGTCAGTATCAATGGGCTTACAGAGAACTGAGTGCTGATGGAAACAATTTCTCAATACCAGTATTAGTTCTGCAAGCTTCCCTAAATCTATTGACAATGAGCAATACACTCAACAGGAAAATAGATCAGGTGCTAATATTTACCCAAAATTTGTCCATTGAGTTATCATTTTTTTTCATAGTTTTTCTGAGCATATTGTGTTTTATTATCTGGCTGCGAATGGTTGTTGAGATTAGCAAAACTGCTGAATGACACTTAATTTCAAGGCCATAAAATTTTAGTGGTCCCTATTGTAGCTCAGGCAACTCTAATTGATGAAGTTTTTTCCCAGAAATAAAACATAGCAGTGAAGATCTTATTGTTTTGTGTCTCTGGACTGTCAGATAAAGCTTATGTGTCTTACAGCATTTATCAAACAGCAGGTTTCTGAGAAATAAAGCTGACACTTAAGTAAGTTTGAAAATTAGATGAGTGAAAATTCCAGAGTCACTGTCAATATACTGAATACAATTGAATTGCTGAAGGCTTTTTGTTGTGTTAATATTGGAATATTCATATAAGGGGTGGCAGTGTTGGTAGACCACAACAAGTGAATACTTCTTGCTGTTTAGAGGATTAAGAGTTCGTGTCTCCATCTGTTAAGGTCTTGTACTACATGCACTCTGGAACTTGGCCTAGCACAAGGTCAGTTGAGCCAGATAAGAAGTTTGGCAAGAGCCTGGATTCAAAGTCCATGTTTTTACATCACAGTGAATTTCACCCATACGAAGCCATTTGTGAGTGTCCATATTACACCTCTGCTAAGATCCCAGTCTAAGGAAGGATTAGAAACGGTATATTTATAAACTCACAAACACACACATTTTGTAATCTTCAGTAATTACACTAGTACACAGGTGTGTAAAGCAGAGTAGCAGCATTTCACAGAATCACAGAATTATTTGGATTGGAAGGCACCTTAAAGATCTTCTAGTCCAATTCATCTGTGACAAGTACAGCTGGCATTCTCTGGCACTTGCATGTCCAACCCTGTTCCCCATTTCTTATCATTTTTCCAGACTATATCAGGTGTCTGCTCCAAGCAGGTTTTGATAAAGAAGGTTTAAATAGACTTCTCAGAGATCAAGAAAGAAAACATTTTCCACATCATAAAACGAAGGACTGGGTTTTGGATAGTTTTTTTGATATTTAGTCTCCTGTGAAAAAAAAAAAAAAAAGTTAGTGTTTGAACACTAAAACGTCAGTCTCAGCTTGGGTTTTACTTCATCTTCTCTATTATAAACCTAGTGTTTCAGAGACCTTAATTCTTTGAGTTTGACAGTACCCTCAATTGCCTGGTCTTATCTTCACTTTAACCCCTAGAAATAAAGGCCCAAAGAAGCCAAAAACTGTCAGAAGCATTCACTGATGCAGAACACCTAATTTTAATAGCATTAGGCCATCATCCTCCTGAATACTTTGCATTTCATAGAAACTTGTATGTTCACAGCACAATTTAAAGTGATTTCAGCTGCAGCTGTGTGCTCAATGATTCCACAGATCTACTCCTTGATATCTCATGTTAAGCACATAGAAATATAAAACTAACTCACTGTTAGTGGCCAACTGTGAAAGAGCTGAGTTTTTGCTCTTGGCTCTGTTTGAATTTGCTTTGCTTTTAAAAAGGACTAAGGCAGAGCCACTACACAGACCTGATTTATTTTTAAAGCACAGTTAATCTTATAGGCTAGCTACTAGTGGAAGAAAAGACTGAGGGAGGCCAAAAAGTATTAGTGAGGTTTGAATTTGCTTGTCTATTTGTTTTAGAGTGATAAGGAGCTCTGTGAAACAGCAAAGGGCTGAAATATGTCAGCAGAGTTTTGGCAGTGATGTAAAGAAAAATATGTGAAAAGGAAAGAGGATGAACCTTCAATCTCCCATTTCAGCATATCTGATCTTTGATGATCCCCTATCCCCACAAACTGTCTGCATCCCCCAGCCTAGATCTGCTGCAGAAAATACTGACACCACAGCAAAGGGCCAGGACAGAGCCTTCCATGGGATGTGAAATGGGATGTGGGAAGAAATAATAAATACCACTGGAGGAACAGTCTCCCCTCTCCCAGAAACACACTGCACTGCTTTATGCTTCCTTTGCAGCAGCAGCAAGCCTGGTTCTACGTGAGGCTGCTCAGTGGCAAGTGCTACTCTGACAGCTGTTCCCTTAGAGAAGAGACAGGAATTATATTTTCAGCAAAGCTAAAGACCCTTCATAGGGTCTTAACACAGCTTTTCAAAGAATATTTCATTGCAATTTTTCCACTGTAGGTAACCGTGTACTTTGCTGTGCCCCGTGCTGACCTTGTCTCCAAATGTGTATCCAGAAGGGACGACAAGGGGGTGGAAGAGAAGATTTAGGTTGTGCAGAAAACCTTATTTCAGGCACTTCCTCATTCACAGACACCTGATTTTGCAACTGAACATACTTTTTTAATGTCTACTATTTTGGTTGCAGAGACACCAAACACATCTAGCAAATATTAGCAGTCTCAAAAAACCTTGAAAAATGCCATATCCCAAAGCTTGAAAAAATTAAACTGTCGATCAGCCCTGCAGGATCTCTCTATCCATCTCTGACTAAAATTCACCAGAATCTGTAATATCCTTCACCTCAGATTCAGACAGATACCACTTGCATACTAAAGACTCTCATTAAAGTTAACAGATGTCTTGATCATGTAAAGTGTACAGGAAGGTATCATCACAGAAGAAAGATTACTTTTTTCTTTCTGGTGTACTTTGTAGTGAAGGTAACACCATATGTCAAAAATGCTCAATAAACCTGATAGGTAATGTCCTCTGCTTGCAAAGGAACATGCAAGAAGACACTTTAGAAGCCTCAAATTTATTTACATCTATTGATTCAGCTATATATTCACTTTTGTGCTTTGAGAAAAGTAGGACTGTCCAAAACAGGAATAGACCATTAGGGAGATAGGGCTGCCTGAGTCCACATTGCCAATTCCTTCGTCAGGTTTCCAGTGTTACTGTATATCTGTGATTATTATCTCTTTCTATTGAGTTATCTACTGTGTTGTCTATTGCTAATTTCATATGCAGTAGCACTTTGTATCTTTGTGGATACTGTGCTCTGTCAGAAGACATTTGGGACTAGAAGATGCTATGGAGCTAAAGCTTGTTAAACTGCCTATGACATGAACGAGAGCTGCTTGCAAAGATGAGAGACAGAGGGTGACCTCAATGAATACAAAATAAAACAACTTTAAAAGAAGGTTTGTCTGTAAGAAACTTCATCATTAACTGACTGTGTAACTTGAAATTGTCTATGGGGACATATGTATGCATATATGAAAAGAGAAGAATGCTTAATGCATCTAGCCTTGAAACATCAGTAAAAGCTCAGGAAATGCTTGAACTTTAATTTTTTATTTATTCCCTTTGAGAAAATTCTAGATATTTTTAAAAAGTTGATTTTTTAATAGAACAGAAAAATTATGTCTTATAAAAATTCTTCCCCACTCAGTCACCCATGAGAAATTGCGATAAGGAGTTTATGAGGAAAATGTTCTCAATTCAATAACCAACCTTCTTTTCTCCATTCCACTTTAAGTGCATGCTCCTACAGTCCAATTTACATGTCTTCATATTGCCTATGTGTTTTCTTTACCTGTTTTAGTGCCCCTAGTTTAAGATAATTTTTTTCAATGTTTCAGTAAATTGTCCAATCTGCAGATTCAGTTAATATCTTTCTTTTTCCTCCTCATAAGTGCCAGCTGTCAGTGAAGGCTCTATGTAAATTTGTCACTGTGCAAACTAAGGCTCCTTGGGACCTTCTCTGCCATTGCAACTCTGGGCTTCTGTGGGTTGCTGCAGGCTTTGCTGCAACAGAGTTTTGGGAACATTAATGTTGAAACCAAGGTCATTTGTTTCCTTATATCTCCAGCCTAGCCTCAACCTACTGCACTTTCTTTCTTAAACTGGCTTGTAAGATGACGCCATCTAAGTGTAAATGTAGAACCAAAAAAAAAAAATAAATAAATAAAGAAGGAAAAGAAACTTTTCCAGCAAGCTTAGGAAGAAGGAGGAGGACTAAAAACCAAGATGATGGTGGAATCAAAAAGGAAATAGCATCTGCACCGAATGTGGGGAGGAAGTAGAAGATGAGCTGGTGAGTGGAGGGAGAAAGCACGACTTCCTGGTAAGAATGAGACTGAATGAAACAGAAATCAAGAACAGAGAGAGAGTCTATCACAGAAGAATAAAAGATATTAGGAAAATGGAAATCTCTAAATGACTGGGTGAAAAAGAACTGGGACTGGGAGTCCAGAGAAGTGAGAACACAAATAGCTTAGCAAAATGACTGGAGAAGGGATGGGACGCTGGAATGTAAGGAGACCAGCTTGTGAAAGGAGAAAGACCAGACACATGATCCATTGAGGACACAATGACCGAAGACCTTACAACACAGGAGCTCCTGTACTCACCAGTCTTCTGGCATGAGCAGCAGCAGCTTTGCTCCCCAGGGACATAGCACCATGCCCACCTTGAGCAAAGGCCCACACAGTGATAACTGTTTGCCACATTCCATTAGCCACTTTGTTAATTCAAATGGTAAACGTCTCTGCAGAGGATGAAGAAGTGTCCATATCTGCTGGTGACCCCAGCAGGTATAGATACAATGCCATATACTCTAATAAGTTGGACTTTCAAAAGCTTAAAGTTCTTCCTAAAGTATTGGGCCAGATATGGTTCTGTATTGCATGTTTGGGCAGAACAGTGTAGTAGAAATGCCCTTTGTACCCACAGATTTCTAATAGTATTTAGGAAAGCCTTTGAAGTTAAGCAAGCAATTCCAAGCTCCAAAACTACATTGTGATTGATGAGGTAGCTCTGCAAGGTTAGGTTTCTATCAGAGCAGTCAGATGGAATTCCACCTGCAAATAAAAGAACTGAAGTTGTGAACAGCACCATGAAACCAAAAGTTTTCAGATTGTTTAGAACAAGCCTTTCTCTGGTAGGAATATGTTGCACAGAGGATGAAAAAACAGGTTTACATGCACAAATATTTATTTGTTGGGCACATACTTGATGGCCTAGGTTATAACTGGAAAAGAAAAGAAGAAAAAAAAACAACCCCAAAGTGGGAGAGAAAGAGAAAAAAGGGGAAACTCTGCTATGTGCATCTGGGAAAAGATGCGCTGGGTATCTCCATATGTAAGCATCCTCTTTTGAGTATATTCTCCACTGCAAATGTTTTTTCCCCTCAAACACACTTTCTATAGTAACCATAGGTTTCAAGACCTACTCAAGCTCTACCATAAAATCTTGCATTTAGTTTTATTACATTAGTGGCCTAAATATTCTGCTAAACAACAGCTTAGTTTTGGTTTTGTTTTTTTTTGTTTTGTTTTGTTTTGTTTTAATAAATTTTGAAAATAGAGATGTGACAAGTATAACAAACACTGAACAGTGTCAAGAGAAAAAATCCATGAACAGTGTGTTACATTGCAATTGATTAGTCACTACCAAAGTGAAAAATAAATACAGGTGGTAAAATATTAATGTCCAACTTCTAGTATCTGTGTGGGCAGCCACAGACAGACACAGAAACAAACAGCTTCAGAAATACACATTTCTTCTGAAGCTTCTGTTTTGCACCTACATTTTCATGTGCAAAAAGTACAAAGGACACACTCTAAACAGAGTGAAAACTGCTATAAAAACTCTATACTTTCCTGTGTCATACATTGGATAGTTTTAGTTCTGTTCAGAAAAGTGATCTGCACGGTTCTTTCTTTTGCACAAATCAAGGGTGATTTCATACTCCTACCTTGCTGCAACAGTGATTTGTCACTATGTACATAAGTAACATCTAGAAACTGTGACAAAATCAATTTACACAGATAAAAGATTATAAGTTAAACATTCTACTGTTCAATCTAAATTTGGATCATTCTCATAACTAGCTAATCAGAACAGAGAGGAAAAAAATTCTGAAGGTTTCTCCAGTGCATTACATTACAACAAATATTCCTAAAATAATGTCAGAATAAATACCCAGGGTAGTATAGTTTAGAGAGGACATTTTCAAGTGGTGTAGGAGTATATTAGATTATTTGACCTTATTTCACCTGTGCCTCCTATTATCTGAGATATAATAATGTGATTACAAATATGACCATGTAGCGAACTGGATCACTCTGACCTTGTAAAACCATTAGTCATTTGCCGTACATGCAGTGTATCCAAATACAACCCCACATGGTATTATCAAGGCTGCAAATTCAAAAGTGAAATAAATGGAAACCTGATTTTTTGGCATTAGGTTACCTGATTTGTATACCATAACTAAACAAAATAAAAATATTGCATACATGTAGTGAATCAGAATTAGCATTATTGCTACAATCTTCCATCTTTAAACTGTTGATTTTGGTGATTTGCTAGGAAAAAAAGTCTTGAATCCATATAATAATACAAGCTCTTGCATATGATTACTTACTAATATTTCTTTCAGGAAAAATATTTACAATAGCAAATGCTTAAATGCTTTCAGATTATAAAGTCATAATAAATGGACATATAAATAACTATTTCAAATCCTGTAAAGGCTTTCCAAATAGGCCATGGTCTCAAGGTCTGCAAGTCCCCAGGGCTTCATCAAAACTTAATATTGTTGAGCAAGTTAAATAGTTTGAATGCAATGAATGTGGCAAAATCAGCCTTCTGTTGCAACAAGGTTTTTCATTGATAGTCATATAAAAATTGGAACTGGTTTAAGACATATTACAATACCAGTCAATACACATTAGCTACTATATATTTAATATACATTAAAAGTTAATATTAATGTAACAAACCTACTGTAGGTCTAGAAATGTGTAAACATGCCAGTTAAAGGAAGTTTATTTCTGCAACTCTACCATTCCGACACAAAAATTTTTGAAAAAAAAATATTTTTAATTTGAAAAATTTTGTTTCTAAATATGTACTTACGCTGCAGTTACTGGAATATATATGTCCACATCCTGCTTTTGCTATGGATTAATTTCAGATCTTAAAATTTGGTATTGTTCAAAAAATTTCTGGAAGCATTGTAGGCCAGCAGCATTTCCAGTGGTGAACACTCTGTGTTCTTCAAAATATACATAAGACTGAAGTATTGTTGAACATCAGCTTTTGAGTTCATTGGCCAAATAAAGATTCTGCTGCAGAAGTGATTTTTAGCATTTCTCTTCAGCTAATGAAGTAGCAATTATGGATGCTTTCAAGTAATTAAAAATGAGAGCTGTCGGTTTAGCCAATTATGAGAAAGCGAGATAAGAGTACTTATCATGCTGACCTGTATGCTACCATAATTACACATGAAGATGACCAAAAAAAATCAGTTTAATCAAAAATTTATATTTCTGTAAATTTCATGAACTGTTAAGGCAACAACTCAAAAAATTACTTAACTTATAAAGACACTCAATTTCCTCACTTCTACTCATCTTCATACCAGCTATAAAAATTGATTACTCTGGTTTTAACTTCTCCTAAAGTCACTGAGACTCACAGGACATGTCAGACTATCCTGGCCTGTCAGGTGCTTGTTTGCTCGGGTCTCTCAGCCACAACCTGAGAGGCTCAGGATGCTGAACCTGGAGATTAATGCTAGGAGCAGGACTGTGCAGAGACTACAAATATGGAAAGGTGGGAAGTCAGCAACAAGACACACAGAAGGGTGTGCAGGCAATAATGTGTCCTTCTGCTTCCATCCTCAAACAGACACAAAACTGACACTCCTGAATCATCAGAACAGGGTCCTACAGAAAAGAAATACTGTGAACACACAAGAGCAAAAAGCACTGACCCAATTTCTCTATGGTTTCCATCCCTCCTCTCCCTGCTGGAAGCCACAGGAGTGAAGAAAATACAAACTGACTCTTTCAGATAAGTCCAGTTGGCTAGGGTATAGAAAGTGGTGAAAGACAGGTACCCAGAGAAGGCATCCATGCCATCAGAATGACACCAATTTGCAATAAGATGAACTGTTTCCTAGATTTATTCTTTCTCATTCATCATAGATATCTACACTTGTATCCCACCCATCTCCTACACCCACCTAAGTTACACTTAGGGAAGGTAGGTCTGGGTACAAAGTGTAGCCAAAACATAATATTCATAGCATGAGAGAGAGAAAAAGAGACAGGAAAAAAAAAGCCCAAACAAAACAACAAACATATAAACTGTTACATTATTCTTATATCCTCTCTTCCTTTTATTCCTTTCCATACCAAGGCACAATGTAGATTTAAAAAACAAAAAAACAAAACAAACAAACAAACGAACAAAAAACCCACACGACTTTATCCACAGAGCAAAAAAATCATTCCAGTGAAAGACTTCTGAAAGACTTTTTTTTCATTTTCCACAATGTCATGAGGAAGAAACTTTTGGCCTTTAAAAGCCAGTTTCTTCCAGGTTGTTTCAAAAATCATTTAAAGGAATAATTCATATTAAAACGGCCATCATTATTTTCATTTTAACTAAAACAGCTGCATAATTTAATAATTCTACTACAGCATAATTGCTTCCACTACAAATGTTTTAGCTCTCTACCTTCCCTGCATTACAATGCAGTCAATGATTAAATGCAAAATAAGATCCAGATTTCCAATTTAAATACAGCGATAAGAAAAGTAATTGTGAAAATCACATATTAAAGCAATCAATTAACTCTTTTTCTTTGCTCACTTGAGAATGAGCAACATGTGTTTTGAAGTAATAATACTTTGGGCCATAGGCTCATGGTGATTCATGGGCAGCTCAAACTCCTGAAATTCTGAACTCCTCATTCATGCAAGTTTTCCAATGGAAACTTACAGCAATTAGAGCTTCTAAATATTTGTTCAAGGAATCACTAACAGTAAAGTGTGCTGGTAGTGTCATATATCTCTAATAACCACCTCCTATGTGAATAAAGTAGAAGTATACAAATAAGGGATTTTTTTAGGGGGAAAGAGTTTGTTTAGGATTCATGAGCTAACATTAATGCAACATAACTTTTTTCCTATTCTTCTGCTAGTGAAACTGAAAAATAATTCCACATGACTGTGAATTAGGAAAGAAAAGAGAAAATGAAGGATTAAATGGCAGGCTTAGTGAAGATGGTGGTAAAAATAAATGGTTATTACATCCATCCAGGCCATTGTAGAGAATACTTTTAATTCTAACAACACACAACTCAAGGCTTGGCTGTATTGATGGGTTGAGGCTAACTGAATGAGGTTCAACAAGGTCAAGTGCCAGGTCCCCCACTTGGGTCACAACAACCCCAGGCAGTGCTACAGGCTCGGGGAAGAGTGGCTGGAAAGCTGCCTGGTGGAAAAGGATCTGAGGGTGTTGATCGAAAACTGGCTGAACATGAGCCAGCAGTGTTCCCAGGTGGCCAAAAAGGCTTATATCAGGAATAGTGTGACCAACAGGACTACGGTAGCGATCATCCTCCTGTACTGAGCACTGGTGAGGCTGCACCCTGAATACTGTGCTCGGATTTGGGCCCCTCATTAAAAGAAAGACATTGAGGTGCTGGAGAGAGTTCAGAGAAGGGCAACAAAGAGCACAAGTCTTATGAGGCGTGGCTGAGAGAACTGGGGCTGTTTAGCCTGGAGAAAAAGAGAGAGACTTTATCAGGCTCTATAGCTACCTGAAAGGAGGTTGTAGCATGGAGAGTCAGTCTTTTCTCCCAAATAACAGTGATAGAACAAGAAGATATGCCCTCGAGTTGTGCCAGAAAAGGTTTATATTGGATATTAGGGAAAATTTTTTCACTGAAAGGGTTGTCAAACATTGAAACTGACTGCCCAGAGATGTGTTTGAGTCACTGTCTCTGGAAGTGTTTAAAAGACATGCAGATGTGACGCTTAGGGAAGTGTTTTAGTGGTGGACATGGCAATGTTAGATTTAGGGTCAGCCTTGATGATCTTAAAGGTCTTTTCCAACCTAAGTGATTCTGTGATTCTATGAGAGCCGCTAGACTTGTGGAGTACTAAGACAATAAGTCTATCTCAACCTTAATGTTGGCAAATTTTGTCTTACTGTAAAATACTTTCACATTGTTTCATTTCACATAAATTGTCAACTAACAACTCTCTGTCCTGACCAGAGACTTTTGCAAACACTCTGAGTCTCAATAAAATAATGAAATATTTTGCATTTTATTACACTTAAGTGCATCATGCATTGCATGTTTAAGGAAACCAGATAACATTGTTTCCATTGGAAAGATTATAGCAGGCACAGCTAAAAATAAGGCTCATCTAAGAATTTAGTAATCTGGGTTAGAGATGATACATGTTTAGAAGCTGGCCTTCCTTCATCCCATGTACCTGCCTTTCCTGCCAGTCTCTCTGAGAAGAGGAAAAGAAGACACCCAATCGTCACTGACATTTGGTAAAACTGGCCTAATACAGGGGTTCACAAAATTCCACTGAAGTGATCTTTTTCTATCATTAAAGTATCAAAGAGAGACAAAGTAGGAATAACTAAGAAGGAAGACATAATAACTAAGAAGGAAGACATAATAACTAAGAAGGAAGACATGGACTTGCTATTCATTAGATGCTTTGTCTTCGTAGGCAGATTCTCATCCTATGGGTCTGAGAATTTAGGGATTGTTGTTGTTGTTGTTGTTGTTGTTTGTTTGTTTGTTTGTTTGTTTTTATAACAGGCAAAACTACTTGTTTCAATAAACAGAGGACCTGTTCTAGGGAACTTGCTTGTGTGAGACCAGACTCTTAAAATTTTCATGTGCTTTCTGAGAAGAACCTGGAGCACTTAGTCTGTGGAAATGCATTATGAATACCTCAAACAAAACTGAAAAAAAATTTACCTAGATTAAAAAAAAAATGAAATTCAGTGCTAAGTTGTTTCATCTGGACAGAAGTCTAATTTAGGGTCAAACGTGTCTCTTTCAAAAGTTCCTTTCACCTGGCTGCTTTCAACAGAGAGCTGCAAAGAAATGGGGAGGAAAATTAATACAAGATTCAAACAATTTATTTCCTGGACATGATAATGTCTTTTGGGATACATTTTTAAGGCAATGGGATTTTTGGGCTGCAGCAGAGCTGACAGCACAGAGGTGTCTGCACAGACATTTCTACCACCCCAAAGGTCATTTACAAACTGCAGAAACTCTACAATGTTACCTAACTGCTGATAGGTGTAACTGCTCCTGCATTTAACTTTGGTATCCAGATTATGAGCTCTGTAAATTGCATCCTGGCTATAAAATGAAGGAAGTTCTACTTCACAGTGTGCATAAAGGAGTTATTGAAGAAAATATAAGTACTGTATCTTGCCTGAGCTAATTGCTGATGTGGGCTGAAGAACTGCTACAAGCTGAGATTGTGTGTCTTTTGTTTCTTAATACAGTAAAGCCCAGAGGGAAGGGGAGATATTGTTCTAGTTCAGTTTAGAAAACAAAAATATCTGTAAGAATAGAATAGAACCTTTTCATACATCATGTGAGTTGCCCCTGTGTGGGGGAAAATGATGTTTTCAGAGGTTGTGTACTAAGAAATCAACTACCTGTTCTCAGCTAGCAGTTGTCTGATCAATGGAGTCAGGCCTGAGTTTGAATATAGGTTTTGTAATGCATATGTATATAAACTCATGGAAAATTCCCACAGATAAATAAAACGCAAAAATCATGCTCCCTCCTTTCAGTCAAAACCCCTATAGGATAGACTGAGAATTAAATAAGTGGAGTTCTACAGAATTAGTATGGGTTTCTGAACAAATCACAGGAGAATCTACAGTATCTAAAGACAATTCAAAGTGTTTGAAATACATAAATTTATCAGAGGTTCTCAGTCTTCTCAGGAACGTCTCTTACTTTAATTTTAGTTACTTTATCTTAATGTAAAACAACCCCTGTTCAACAGCAATAAATTAGTGTTTGCTCAGGTTACAATGATTATAAATCCATTCTACTGTGTAGGCAAGGAATGAGTACAATTAGCTGAGTCCCACGGGGCCTCAGAACTAGTGTATAAATCTCTGCACATTCTTAAACTGACGGTACTTTGGCAATCACTACTGAGAGGGCTCTAAGGAAAGCCAGAGCCTGCAAATCACCGTACTGCAGGAGCACTGAGAGGAAGCTGAGTGTGTTTGCTCTGTCTGAATTGGATTCTCATAAACTACACACACAAATATGGGCCACATCTGTTGTTACAATATGATTTCATAAGGAAATTGATTTGAAGAACTGTTATTTTGTTAAAGAAAAGGAAATGAGGGGGACTTTGTAAGCCTAGGCTGCATTTCTCCAGAACATTTTTCTCTGCAAGTACCTTGTTGCAAATGTCTTCATACACAGTATAACCCTCTTTTGCAGTTATGCTTCAGCATCAGGATCTTGCCCTTTCCATTGCTACAGATACAGCATTCCATCCAGTGCCTTGCAAACAGCTGTCAATGAAAAACTTGTGTAACAAGTTTGGGAAGAGAAATTGAGACTCATAGATGTAACCTCAACCAAGCAAGAAAAAAAAATAGCAATGCTAAGGCTTTTTGCAGTAAAGTGTCATGCTGCTGTCTTCTGCAGCATCCTAATCAAACCATGTCCTCACAATCAATTTCCATAACCTCTAAGACAATTTAATAAAGTAACACCAGTAACCTGCATGAAAACACAGGATTACCATTTAGATTCACAACTCACGCAAATACTTTTTTCCTTATTTTTCAGTTTTTCAATATTAGTCTGAGAATCTGACTAATCCAGTCTGAGAATCCAAAGTCAAGAAAAATCAAGGAGCAAGAAGGTTAACTCGTATTTATTGAAATCAGGAAGAAGAAAGGTTTGGAACCATCAGATAGATACAGAAAAATAGTTTAATTATTGTAGCTCTTCTACAAAAAATTAAAAAGACAACTGCAACAACAAAAGATCGGGGAGCTGAATTACATCCCTATATACATCTCTAAAAATGAAGAAACTGAAACTTAGATCAGAGACTGCTTTGTGCATGGGACAAGTTATCCCCAGATGGAATCTTTGGTACAGAACAACCATTAAAATGATCAGTCCTCAGAAGTGGCAAGTTATACTTATGAATATAAGTTTGCAGGATCAGGATCTAAAACATCTGCCTATGAGGCAATTCAAGGAATATTAGTCATTAATGTTTTTCAGGTTTCATTTGCATTTGAACAGATGTCTTAAAAGTATTCAACCAACAACAAACCAGTTTTCTGAAATGGATTCTTTGAATCAGACTGCACTAAATATCACTAGCGCAAATCCTGAACAGGGCAGAAGAGCAGATTATTCCAGGATTTACTTTTTCCTCTGAAAGTTGCCCTCCTCTACAAATTATCCATATAACTTATTCAGTAATGAAAAATATTAGAAACATCTGCTTCCATGTCATCATCTTAACTTTCTCATGAAAGATCACTCAAATTTGTAAGCTAACAGAGCAAGGATTGTCTATTGAAGAATCTGAATCACTTGTCTGAATTACTTGTCTGGGCCACATTAGGAGGTGTGTTGTCTGCAGGTTGAGAGAATTGATTCTTCCCTTCTACTCAGCACTGGTGAGACATGCTTGGAGTACTGTGTCCAGTTTTTGGCTCCCCAGTACAAAAGAAATACTGGCAGACTGGAGAGAGTCCAGGAAAGGTGCTGGAGACTGAGACTGTTCAGCCTGTTCAGCCTGGAGTCTTATCAAAGAACACAAATATCTGATGGGAAGGTGTAAAGAAGACAGAGGCAGACACTTCTTAATGATATCCAGTGACAGGACCAGAAGTAGTGGGTACTAACAGAAACACAGGAGGGCCTATGTGAATATCACTTTTTTACTGTGAAGGTGACTGATCAGTGGCACAGGTTGCACAAAGAGGTTGATGAGTCTCCATCACTGATGATATTGAAAAGCCGTCTGACCATGGTACTGGGTAACCTGCTCTAAGTATCCCTGCTTGAGCAGGGCTTGGACAAAATGACTTCCAGAGGTCTCTTCCAACCTCAGCCATCCTGCAATTCTGTTTCATGGGCACATAGAAATCTTAGAATCTAAAATGACCAAATATTTGGAAGACTGCTGAAGTTTGTGCTTGGTGCACTGTTACTGTGATGTGTTATATTTGCTTTTAACATCCTTTCCAGATATGGCACTCAAAGGACTTCTGTGGCAGGATACCTTGCCTGTGAATCCTGAAGAGCAGACAGCTACTGAAATGCTGTGCTCTGCTAATAGAGATTTCGTATGGATAGCTGTAGGATTTTAGCCTTTTGTAAATTTTCTAGGGAAAGTGGAGTTTCTTTCAAGTTAAGTATGATTTATGGGTAAGTCTGTCTGTTGATCTTATCTGGAGTGCCTGACATCATAACAACTCCAATAATCTCAGTATACAAATCTATTTCTGAAAAGCACAACACGTAGCTATAGCACCCTGCTCTGATAATAACAAAAAGTTAGCAATATAGGATTTCCTTATTTGCTTTTCAGCAACACATTTTATTTTTCACCTCTATGTTCTTGCATTGGAACAAATCATACAGAAAATGTAGTTTCCATCCTAGGAGGTTTTCAAGACCCGAGTAGATAAATCACTAAGAAACTTCCTCTGATCTCAGAGCTGCCCCTGCTTTCAGCAGGAGGTTGAACTAGAGATCTTATGAGGTCTCTTCCAGTCTCACTTCTCCTATGATGCCATGTAAGGTTGCCTGCTTTATATAAATTTTGCAGCATATTTTGCTGGTACTTGTGCAGAGGTTGTAAGTAGAGGATAAAATCTGAGTGTTCTAATGTTGAACTCATCACCAGAGCACCTGACTATAAATGTAATTTTATTCTGATGAAAAGTGTCTGTTAATATGGTTCTTTATCTTTATTTGTGTTTCCAAATAACTGCTTTTTTGACCAGGTTGGATGGAATAAACTCAAATCAAATTTTGCAATGGATATTTTGTCTGTACAAGCACACACAAACAGTGTACCATGGACATTCACTAGCTGCTTCAAAATATCATTTGCATTTTGAGTTGTGCAAATGATCATCTGAGCTACATGAAGCAATTCCTGGTTCCCTCATTAGATGGCAGAGACCTGAAAAAGAAAGGCTGCCAGATTGATTTCAAGCTCCTCATGTTTCTGCTAAGGGAGCCGAAGAAATAAACTTGGAATTATCACATGAAAAAAAATATCAATTGTTTATCTTTCTGTTTGTCTGAGATAATTAGACCATCTGAAATGTGCTGTACGGAGGATCTCCAATGCAAAAGATGCAGACATGTCAGAGCTCTTAGCTACTTATTGTGCTCCATATGCCATATCCTTCTGTCACAATGTACTTTACCCACATAAACACGCTGTATGATGCTGTAGCCCTGCAGTTGCACTTGGCATCAAGCATTGCTATGCCTTGCCTTTTCACTTGACTAATTGCATCAACATTTGACATTTGGCCTTGAGACTGGGTTGCCTCAGTCATGAGTTTTCTTAGCTCCATTTCAGAAGTCTCTCTCAGGTCTTGCAGGAACAAACCATCACCTGGGGCTGCTGCTGAGAAGGAAATTATTCTAATAGAAACCAGGCTTCACAACATGTTTTAACATAAAATTCTAATCCTTCTCAGTAGTACCTCGTGAAAGGACAAAGACAATGAGCACAAGTTGAATTACAGAAAACTCCATTTAAACACAGTATAAAACATTTTTTTATTGTGAGTGCAGTCAAACACTGGAACAGGTTGTATAGAGGGTCTGTTGCATCTCCATGCTTGGAGATACTTGAAACCTCATTGTGTCTATGCAGTCTGCTGAGTCTGAGCCTCCTTTGAGGAGAGGGGTTGGACTAGACCATCTCTAGAGGTAGCTTCCTACCACCCCCCTTCACTGATTCCAGGACCCAGAGTAATAGATTATTTGTAGTCTTCACAATTTAAGTCATTATTACGACAAAGTTTCTAGACAGAAGCAAGACCTTTTACTGCTTCAGCTAGTAAGTTACCCAGAATGTTAAAAATGAAAAGAATGTAGGATGTGGCTGAACCAAATTATTCAAAAGCTAAGAAATGTAAATTATGTGACTGCCTTAGCAAACTTTTTTTGACACTTTCATAAAAGATGATTTCTAAAAGGTTCCCTCATATCCTTACCCAATCTTTTTAACTCTTTAATCAGAATTACTCATTAGATCTGTTGGCTAATTCTAATCACACAGTGAATACAATATCCCAAATCTCCTTGTGGGCACAGTTTTTGATACCAAAAAAAAAGTGATGATTAAAGATTAATTTTTATTATTGTCATTTTTACAGATAGTGAACAAACAATGAGCTTCTAATTACTATTGACTTTGAAGTAACAGGTTTGAAATAATTTTGTGTCTTTAAGCTACAGAAAAAAATCTTCACAGTAATTTATATATTCAAAGCACATCTCCAAGCAACTCTGCCTGCAGCTGTGATTACTCAGCAATTATTCAAAAGAGGCTTCAGGTATCACAAGTTGGATCCCTAGATAATGGACTTTCAATGTCCAATTCTGAAGACTTCTGCCTAGGTAATTTGCCCTTCCTCATATACCAACTTCGTGGCAGAGGCAGGGACAGAAACCAATTTCCCAAGCTTACATTTATCTTCTTTAACCTTCCAAGTCTTTTTTCTTTCTTCCATCTCCCTTATTCTCTGCCTAACATTCAGGTTCCTTATCAAATGAGGCAAGGACCCAGGCACCTCTGCTACACAACCTTAATTCATCCCTGTGCACTGGACAGTTTTATCCTGCGCAGTAAAAGACATGTACTGTCTTTTGGAAGAACTATGATCACCAAGAAGTACACAGTCTGAGACCTAAATTATACTTGTGCTAGCAACCCTGGTTTCCTGGGTTGTGCTAACAAGCCTGGCCATTACCAAATACTTCCTTCAGCACTGTGCATGTGCATGGAGAAATCCCCTATGCCTCTTGACATTCAAAACCAGCATAAAGGGGAAGAATGGTTAAGTAACAAACTGAATTAATCTCCCTTAAATCAGCAAGGGGTTTTAGATTTTGTACTTCCACCTTTTAAGCCAACACACAGCTGTACCCATAATGCTTCCATATGCAGCAACCACTAGATGGGGAGCAATTGTACTCTTTGCTACCAGGTGTTAGGGACTTGTTGACCACAGAGAAATGGTTAGGCACCATAGCCTGAGCAGCTTTGCAGCTGTAGCTGCACATTTCAGTCCCACTTATGCCTTTTGGATCTTCTCCTGTCCTTGTTATTTCTTGTGGCTAGTGGTCTTACACCTGAATTAATTTTCAATGCAATCTAGTCCTTGTGACTGGGTGCTTTGAAACTGTCTTGATTTCCACTAAGCTCTGGAACTCAAGCTGGTCCTCAAGGAGCAATTTTTTTCTAGGATATCAATTATGTGCTCGATAGAGAAGGAGAAAAGAAAGACAAAAACAAATATGGGGGAGCTATGCTAACTCCCACGATGTAAGTTTCTGTGTCAGTTTCACTTACATTGGAAGAAAGATTGCTGGAAAAAAAAAATGCCAAAATAACCACCTACTTAAGATGAGGTCCCTAGCAGACTAATTCCATGTATATTTATAAGAACAGCTTGTGATGAGAGATAGATTTCCCAAGGTTTTTGAGGGAGAAAAAGACTCCATGTACACAAAGTGCAAACAAAAAGAACTGCAATGTTCAGTTGTTCTGCTCTCCTTGCCATACAGGAGCAGAATTTATTTTAAACCACATTCGACTTGATCACACTTCCAAACTTGATACTTGTTGCATGTGTGACTCAGGCACTATTTATGGTTTCAGCTTAAAAGTGTTCCTTTGATTTCACTAGTGAATTATCTATTTTTAACAGTGTTGTCAAAATCTGCACTCTAGATGTAAAGTGATAATGATTTTTCTTTTAAAAAAAAGAAAAAGTTTAAAAAGTTTATCTCATTTAAATCATATTGTCAGCATTTGCCTATTTGTTCAAGAATTCTGTGGGCCAGAATCACATCCAAGTTATGAATTTCTACATCAGTTTGTTTAGTTTTTGAATAAAATGACTCAGAGTCATTACTAAAGAGTGCAGAGAAGTGGTGGGTGCAAGTTCCTGACAGAGTCATTCTCGTAGGAATGAAGTGAGTCCTTGCTAAACTAACAGCAATAGGAAAAGACTGTTTTGGAAACACCAAAGATGAGTTCCTGTTTACAGTCAGCAGGAGTAGAACTAGAATAGCTTTCTGCTGCTGAGGATGAACAGGAACCTTCAATAACAGTAAATATAAGTTGAGACAGAAAAGAGACTTGGTATGCCCAAGCTCTGTGATACCTGTTGCAATTAAAATTTCTTGTAAATAGTCTCCTATTTGCTAGTTTTAAGCTCACGGCCACTGACATCCAGGAATGCACTCTAATTCCTTTGCAATAAAAACATGCTCCAACCAGCAATAAGGCAGCTCTAGATTGAGATAATTGCTACTAAAGAACACATCAGCAGTCAAAATCTCACTGTCACGTAGCTCATCTTGAGCATTTTTATTCTTTTGCAAGGGTCATTCTCTTTCACTCTTGCTTCAAGGCCGCCATTGCTCTATCTGATGAAGGTTCTTTATAAGGGAAACAACCCTCATTTACCAGTGAAAAATAATTTCTGCGCAGAGAAAGATTTTCAGGAATGTTTAAATGGCTCAGGATCAACAACCCTCACTAAAATTAACACAAAAGCTGTTGAAAAAGTCCATCTTTTTATCTTCCTTTCTTCCTTTCTTCCCTTCTTTCTTTCTCTCTTTCTTTCTTTCCTTCTTTCTTTTCCTTCTTTCCTTCCTTCCTTCCATCCTTCCTTCCTCCCTCCCTTTCTTTTTTTTTCTTTCTTTCCTTCTTTCTTTCCTTCTCTCTCTCTTTCTTTCTCTCTCTCTTTCTTTCTCTCTTTCTCTCTTTCTCTCTTTCTCTCTTTCTCTCTTTCTCTCTTTCTCTCTTTCTTTCTTTCTTTCTTTCTTCTTTTTCTTCCTTTCTTTCCACTGAAAATAGAGGATTTTCTGCTGTTAGTTATATAGAGACAAGATTAGTAATGGGTAGTTCAATATTTCTTGAATTATGAGGGACACACCTGCTGAAACATGAAAGAATTTATGTTTTCCCAAGTCATTGCATATGAAAAATATTTCATTTCACAAATTAGCTTGTATTTTCCTGCTGAAGAAGTTCTAATTTTGCATAAACAATCTGTATACGATTGAACAGAAACAGCCTGAACTGCATACTTCATTAAAAGGATTTTTTTTCCCCTCAACTGTACTCAAAATCACAAAAAATACTCTGAGTTACTTGTAAAACTAAAGCAAATTTAGTCTTTTACAGTCCTGCTGTCTTGCAGCTCTACTACAAACACTCATTCTGGGCAAGTAGCTACATTTACCAACTAGCTCATATCTCAAGTTTAAATGCATCACCTGACCACTCTAAATAAATTTCAAGCATATAAAAATTACTTTTGTTATGTTACTATTTTGTCTTACATATGTTTACAACACCATCATGGATATAAGAAAAATAGCAACAGTACCCCCTGAGCAACCATTACAAATGCTGTTGTGTTACACAGTAGCTATAAACAAACAGATTATTTTCATGTAATTACTTAGGAATAGTAATACTCTTTCCCTGTTCCTTGTTTTGCATCTTAGAACAAAACATCAATCACCTGAACTCCAAGAATTTAAAAAAAAAAAAAATAAAACTATATAGAAATGAGAAAAAAAAATTGTTTCACTTCCATTTCTGGTTACAAAATGTGTCATCACATTCCTATTGTACAACCCCCATATCACAGAAATCATCGTGGAAGACAAATGCTATCACCTCTGCTACAAGGCAGCACTTCTTGAATAAATATTTGAGAGCAGCAGATGTAGCGGCACTGTGGGATGTTGTATATTCCATACAAATATGGTTATATTTATCAGTTAATTCTCATACTAAATATTGAAATGGGTGGTAGAAAGTATTGACACAATTTTCCTTAAGGGTAAAAGTTATTTTCTTCTGTTATAAAGTATGAAGAGAATAACCCACATGTTTAAATAACATTAATTTTGAATAAATTTTTAGTTTTGTTTAAGGAAAGCTTTTTTTCAATCTTATATTAATTGTACTGTTAGCAGCCTGAATCCCTTTTGGTAATATTTAACTTTATGTAAATCTCAAAAAATTCAGTTTCATATCTCTTCTTATCTCTTACGATTTCCTTTTCTTCAAACTACCAGTTAAGCTGTATTAGCCAAGTGCTGCAATTACTTCTGAGATCTGTTGTTTATAGTAAATATGTTGACATAAAAGGGGATCTGTCTTCATTTTTAAATCTCATTTACACATATTTGTTCCTCCCACCCTCTTCCTTTCCATTCTCTCCAATACAGATGATTACCACTCTCATTTCAAAGGAAAAACAAGGTGGGGGAAAAAGCCAGCTAGGTTGAAAATTAGCTAGCAGCTATTTACGAGCACTACTTCTCTAACTATTAATAACAGAAAACAAGGGTTGTTTCATAAGACGGGTTTATGAAAACAAAACAGACAAAAAATTCAATAAGGTGCTGTGGGAATATCATGGTAAAGGAAATCTTCATGTCATTTTTCTTTCACAAGAAGATTAATTGTGTAAAAGGCTACCCACAAATCAAGGAAATAATGTGCTTGTTCACTGAGGATAGGACAAGTACTAATGGGTTATATTACTGAAGTGTGGGACATTTAGGATGCCCTGTAGCATTGTGAAATTAAACTGCTGAAAATTTCTACAATGGAGGTTTTTGTCTTTTTCTTTCTTGCTTGCTTGCTTTCTTGACACTTGACAAGCCAGTTTTTAAGGAAAAGGTGAGTGGTCCTGCTTTCATGAAAGGAGTAGGGGACTGGAAAGGTTTTTGAAGACCATTCCTCTTTAAACTGAAAAAAATGGTTTACTCTGAAGTTCATCTATTTGCAAGCCTTTTTTTTTTTTTTTTTTAACAAGGTAGAGAAGAACCACATATTTAATTCTGTGCCTTTAGGACACAAGCCCCAGTTCACTGAAGCAAAACAAACAAGCGATACTCCTTCAGAAGCCCATTACATGCAGCCCACACACATATCTTCTCCTCCCTGCATGGTGCTGTAGCTGAGCAGTGAGCCCCCACAGAAGGGACACCCCTGTGGCTGCAGAAGAAGTTCTCATTTCAAACAGGAGGAGAAAAATTCTCCTGAAAAAAAAATCCAGTGCATTTTAGGAGGGGCTGCACATCAGGGCTTCTCACATGCAAGGCTTGGGCTGACCCCATTACCTCCTTGTCCCCACTCCCAGTCTCAGCCCCAGCTCCCTGGCTCCTGTGGGCGAGCCAGCCCGTGCACCACCCTCACACCCTCTCTTGTCCACTGTCTCTGAAATCTCACATTGTAACTGGAATAAAGATACAATCCCCCCTATATTTGGGTGAACACTTGTTTGACAAATGAAAGTGACAACTGTTTGGTATTTCCATGAAAAGACAGTAGTGTTTGGAAAAAGTGATGGAAAAAACAACATTTTCATGCACCCACCTTGTACATTGCTTTTCTCAGTGCAAGGCCCTGTTAACCATTGTTACCTGTGACCTATGCCATCCCCAAAGGTAGTGACAGATCACCGGGAGAGTCTGTTAGACCTGCTAAAAATAGCGCATGGCTCCCAAGTGCCCGAAGTGGTAAGACATCTGCTACATTAAATGCTTTACCATAATTAAACGAAAGTACAAATGGCAACGAATAATTTATTCTTGTGCTCAAAATGGAAATTAGAAATATTTTCTTCCAATGCCACAAACCCGATTTTTAGATTTAATAGTAATAGCATATAATTATATTATGCTTTAAAATCCTATCTATGTACAATTCTAGCTTTCTAATGTAAATGGAGCCTTAAACACTATCACTTTTGGCACCACAGCAGTGCTGCAGG
This sequence comes from Columba livia, assembly GCF_036013475.1. NCBI lineage: Eukaryota > Metazoa > Chordata > Aves > Columbiformes > Columbidae > Columba > Columba livia. The sequence continues at coordinate 34,036,006 of NC_088604.1, read as the reverse complement.
CAAGTTCAGAGACAATGAGGGAGCCAGGGGGAAGTCACTGCATAAACCAACTTAAAATAATCCTATTGAAACATAAAAAGATACTTGAAATGTATCTTTGAAGAAGAGACATTGCACAATTTGAGATGAAACTCAGTGGTCTGTACACTTCCAAAGTTCATTGGAGCAGCACAAGATATGTGCCAGCACACGTGGGATCGGAGCAGTGTAACATGCCAACCAGACCAGTACACACCACTCCTCAACAGAGATTATTTGCCCAAATTGTGCACCAAACTGGTGCTTACCTATCACTGGGTACCCTCCAGGAAGCTACCATAGGTTCCCTCTCATCACTCTGGATGCTGTATTGTCAAGTCCTCAGTTTCACAGTAAGTCAAAAGAAATTATTGCCTCCCTGCTCTGGCTCTGTACAGGCAACTGCTACAGGTTTAGAAGTCTGCATTCATTTCTGAACCTCCTAATTAAATATAAAAGAGTAAAAAATCCAGTCACCATCAGATATAGTACAAAAAGGTCAAAGCAAGTACTAAATGGAAAAACTATAAGGTATGCACCTGTATGGGCAGAACAGAATGACAGAGTCTTTGACCTCTGCATTTCTGGTTAAAATCTACATGCAGTTTTATAATCAGTCTGTTATAAAAGGTACCTTGCCATTTGACTCATCTCTGTATGCCAAACTTTTAAAGGAAATTTATTCATAGTTATATTTGAAGCGCTGTCAATATGCCTTGACACTTCAAATCAAAACACCAGAGGTATCTTATGATTTTATTTCTAATTTTTTTTTTTTTTTTTTTAAATAAGTCCTACCTGGTTATTCTGTATCATTTTTTCATTGGGAAATCTCTGAGGAATCATTTTTAAGCCACAGCCTTCAAAACCTAATAGAGTTTCTAACCTGAAAAGCCAGTTTCTTGCTCTGATAGACCAATATATTTTTGATCATTCCCTTAGCATTGTCCGTGCAACCCTGATTTGCTGTTCCTCAGGCTCTGGGCTTGTTTGTTTTTCCCTGAGGACATGCATTTTCTTAAAAAGCAGAAATACAGCCCGTAACCAAGAGTCATAGTATCCATGCTACAACACAGAAGGTGCATTTATCACCTCTGTAGACTTACTCAAATAGCCTTAGATTGATTTGTTCTTTTGTCCATAAGAGAACAGCTGTGTAGTTCAGTGCAAGCCGAAATCCATCTATGATCGTGTGCAGAGTCAGTTTTACAGAGTAGTCATCCAATGTGCGAGTATGGGGCCTCCATGTATTAATTTCTCTTTTCCTCAAAGACATAAATTTGTCTTTGAGCCCATGTCTACATTTAGGTGACTGCATCCAGGATGCCACAGGTGTGTCATCCTCAGTATCCATCATGGTTCAAAGTCAGCCCATTTGTACATACAGATTTCAATTACAATATCAGCTAAACCAGCAGAATACTCCTTGATGAAGGCTGAATTTCAAATAGAAAACTCTTTCTTTTATGAGTGAATTATTACCTTGCTTTATACATTCAAAATTAAGAAAATCAATATAGAGGGGAAAAAAAATTACTTGTTTGTTACACCGTGGACAGTCCCTGTGAACTTCAATAAACTGCCTAATTGGCATATTTTCGAAAAGGATTTTCTGTCGTAACTTTCATCCCACATATTGAAATCCTTTTTCCTACAGTTCTTCTGTTCCTACTAACACCATAGAGACCACTGAGAGACACGCTGGTTGTACATAAAAAGACTGAAGAGAGGGGAAAACAAAATGTAAGTGACAGAAAGGTACAGAAATTAAAATGCTTGCTACTACCTGGAGATTTGGAAGGCAGAAATGTGGTACAAAACACTTCAAAATGTCCAGGGTTTATGTTCGTTACATGTGCTCTTAAGTATAGACTTGTACTTCACAGAAAAGCAGAAAAAAAGAGAGGGTAACTCCAAAACATCCAGCAAACATCCAGTCTGTGTCCCAGCACAGTCTGTAGCAACTATAAAGCCAATAGTAAAGCACATTATCAGCAGCCATGAGGAGGGCATGAAAGAACATCATTGGTGCCTTTTTTGTCTGCAATACTGGGAATTTGTCAGAAATCATTTTCAGATAGACCGTGCTCTGTTCTACTGCAGAAAACTACAACAAAAGAAACATTCCCACACCCAGAAGTGTCTTGCTCATCCTATCAGGATTAAATTTCTTCTTGAGTTAAATCTAGTAATCTGTTAAACTCTGGACCATATGTGAAAGACAGACCAGGTAAGTTTCCAAAATCATTGATGCCCATAAATCCCCAAAGTGCCCATAAATCCCTAAAGTATCCATAAATCCCCAAAACAGCCATCCCTTAGTGCTACTATTTGGCACTGATCCAGAAATAAAACCAAAGACATGAGTTCAACCTAGCAGTGGCATGAAGAAAAAGCACTCGCCTAAGTGGACACTACTCCACCTGTATGCCCTGCATAGCTCCCATTTCTGTAAGGAGTTACAGCTCTGATGTCCAGTACCAGATGGTGGTACTCAGACTTTTGGAAATTACAAAGAAAAGCAGAGACCTTTTAGTAGGACTGGCCTCCAAAACTGTTTGCTCTGAAGTTGTGCTGCTAACCACCGAAGCAGTGCCTGGCTCTTACAGTTCCTCCACACTTACAGAATAAAATCTGTAAAGCTAATACTAGCTGTTTCCACTCATTCCTGCAATGCTCAAAACCTGTTCACACAGCCTAAACCACAAAGTTTCTACTTGTCTCGTTTCATTCCCATCACTGCTCTTCTCCAAAAAGAGAAAGGGAAACATTTATCTGAAATGAACAGCTGAAACCTGTTCCAGCACAGCAGGAATAAGTAAATGCTTTAGAAGCAGAAATATATGTGTTTTTTAATGTAAATATTCATAGTGTTAGATAAAAAATTAAAAAGCATTGTTTGCAGGGGGTTTTTGAATTTTTGTATACAGCTTTTGAACTTATGTATCAGCTAAGCACATTTATCCTTTTAGTGCTAAATGCTGCCACAAGAAGCAGAAGGAAGAAGTTCATGCAAGTTCCTGTCTCAGCAGCCTTTCTTCCAGCCCACTGGAAGCAAAAGCAATGCAGGGGCAGATGCAGTCCTCATAGGTTCTTTGTCAGCATGGGGAGAAAAATATTCCCTACCTAAGACTTCTAGTGCTATCTATTGCTTCTGTAACTCACAATAGCATTATGAAGATTTCTCAAACTTAACAGTGCTTCAGAGAGAGGCAAAGCCTAAGTTTTATTGTTGTTGGCTTAATTTCTACTCTTTTTCTTCACACAAACATATATTACTGAGCCCACAGGAAACGTTAACAACAATAGTCTCATTTCTTGTTCCTAATACTAGCTTTAATTAAATACTGTTTTTTTCCTACTTAGCTAGGCAGCATGGGGCACAGGAATTATTTGAAAGGACTTGGGAGTGGCTGGTGCAGCCAAATGAATCATTTCCCTGCAAAAGGAAGGACTAATTTGCTGCCAGTTCATTTTTAACTAGTCCCTGTGATTTGCTCCTGCAATGTGACAGCCAAGATTTCAGTCAGGTAAAGCAAGCATAATGGTACAACCACTCACACGCTTACAAAAGGCCCCTCTGCAGTACACACACACTTTACAGAAATGCTTACGCTGCTCTCACCGGGCTTTTTCACATGGGAAAAATGGGAGTTTCCGGTGTCTGTGAGATGGTCGGTGTTGCTTGAAAACAAAATGCTGAGTCTCTTCACTTTTTACCTTTATTAAACAATACCTGTTCCTGAAACACTGATTTGGAATTGGTCAACCCAAGATAAGGAATAACGATACTTCGTCACTGCTGCAAAAACAGTTTTGCATTACAACTTGCTTCTCTGCTCAAATTTTAGGTAATATAACTAATGTAACTCCAACTAAGAAAAATACATTTTTTTTTTCTCTCCCTCTTTTAAAACCCAGTTAAGGGGCAAATCCCTAACTGTATGTTTCTAGGAACTTTTTATTTAGCAAAACCTAATGGGAAAGAAGTGACACACAACGGGGAAAAAAATCCCTTCCAGAGGAAATATAGGAGAAATATAACCATGTTCTGTTTCCATTAAAAACAAACAAACAAAAAAGACAAACAAACAAAAAAGCACCCACATAAAAATAAAATTTCTTTTAGAATAAACAGCATAGACTCTAGGCACCTGAATTTTTGATGACTTACGAAGGCACTTTATACTAATTATTATTTTTATAAAGTACACTGAAGAAAATGCCTATACATTCTGGGATTTTTCTCTCCTCTTCCCTCCCTCTCCCCTCCCTCTCCCCTCCTCTCCTCTCCTCTCCTTCCTTCCTTCCTTCTTCTTAATTTATACTACTAGTCATCATACTGATCCTAACTAAGAAAAGATAGATATAAAGAAGAAATTCGGATTTCAAGTTTGGTACATTGGAAGCCAGGAGACTGATTTCAGCTTAGTAAACAACGGGAAAAAAAAAGCTGCAGGCAGTTTGGCCAACAGATTTTGTGATTCATAGAGGTGCAAGGACAACACGTAATTATTTGCAAAACACATCTAATCAAATCATGCTCTAACTCTTGGCAACACACTATTCAATCTATTGCCTTTGTGCTAACTTTAATGGGTTGCTTCCAGCAGCTGCCTCGACCCAGTGCTTCAATTACTACCATGCCTTCCCAATTCTGTGTTGTTACTTTCTTCACTGAAATATATTTCCCATTTGAAATTGGTTTTCTGTTCTTACAGGTTATTTTGTGGTACAAATACTTTTGTGACCATAGTTGTGACAAAGCTTATTCTTGGTGTTTCAGAGCCCATGGACCACTGGATCGCAGAGCTGAATTGTCAGGATTCAGCAGTGCATTAGTGAGCTTCTGGTGAATTCCTAGGGCAGCTGGGTTGCAGAACTACAGTGCAAGAGGGCATCGCCAGAAAACATCTAGACCAACCACAATCCACATCCTAACAGCTGTTTTGCCAGCTTGCTCTTAAAATCCTTCAGTAACAGGGATTCTGCAAGAGCCTACATAATCTTTCCCCATGTTTACTGTTCTTTGTGACAGCTGTGGGTTTTGGGTTTTTTTCGTTTTGTTTTTTATTTTTGTTGTTGTTGTTGTGTTTTCCTAAATCTCCACACTCATAATTTTACTACAGCACAGATACATCGATTTTTGCCTTTTCTACCACAGAAAGAGAAACATACTCCTTCTTTGCAGTAGCTTTTAACATATTTGAAAATTTATCTTCCTCTTTCAACTTATTCTCTTTATCTTAAGGTATTTGGTTTGTCCAGTATTTACCTTGTTTTCTAGACCACAGAAAATTCTCACTGCTCCCACCATGTTTCAGTTCAGGTGAATTCTTGAGTCTCAAGTCCAAGACTTATCCATCCTGAAATACAATCTTTTTGACTGAAATTATTATCAGAGGAGGCTTAATCAATGCTATGAAGTAATCCCCACACTGAAGTCCTGCAAGGCAAATTCTTCTCTGAAACCTGCTGGCCTTCAGCATGGTGTCATACTACAATATGTCTTACCTCTGCAATGGATAATCTGCATTTCTGCAACTGAATTATTATTCCCTTAAGAAAATGTTAGTTCCCTCAATTCTTTTTCCTTAAACCAGTTTTCCAGGGAGCTTTATTTAACAGTTGATAATTAAATCTGCTTTTCCAAAATCTAAATCTTTTTCTTTGCATGTTTAGTTCTGTTGCTGTTGCTGCTGAGTATCACGGTCTCAACAACTTCACCATCGCTTTCACCCAAGTCATCTTTTGCCTGAACATCCTCAATTAGCATCTTTCTGCTACTTTGAATCATGTCACTGAGAGTTTCTTCTAACTTCTGTATCAAAAACCATTCCACTGTACCCAGAATTTGCAGGACTACATGCTACCAAACATGTTATATTGCTCAGGAACTATGAAATTTATTGTTTAGTAATAAAATTGTAGAAATCCTCTATCACTAGTTAAATTCTGAGTCAATAACCAAGAGTTTTACCTGCAAGAAGTGAAGTGAATATGTGAAAAAAAGAATGCTTGAAAAGTGCCCAATATATTCTGTTCCATCACAACTTCATATATAAATTAAAGAGAAAACTCAGCTGCCTGCAATTCACATTAATTACAATATGAAGAACTTTTTTGTTTATCTAAATGTTACATGTAAATGTTAAGCTTTTATTCTTTCATTTAGTTATAAAAACTAAAATCTTTGTAAAAAAAAACAAAAAATCAAAATGAAACATACTAGTCAATATCACTTTAAGAAAAATAGTACATCAATGACTTTTTCTTCCTTCTTGTGGAAGTATATAGGCATTGTCAGGTGTATCTCCATTTGCTCTCCCACTTCGCACCCATATCCTTGTGTCATTTTGCAAACTGCGAACTAAATGCTGTCCAAGTGGACTAATGCTGTGGGACTATTGGCTTCTATCATCAGCTGAACTTATTCACAAGACTTTTTCTCCCAATAAATATCCACAGGGTGGAGAAGACACACCACCAGTCATTCCTCTGTTCTGTGGAAGGAAAATTAGACTGGAAAATGTTTTTTAAGGATTTTCTTCATCTATTTATACACTTTTCCTTTAAAAGATATGGGCTTTAAACTTTTCAAATCTAAGAATAAGCATGGAAAATTTGTGCTTACCCAAACAGAATCAACATGCCTGTAGTTTTTGCCATTACAGTACAGACTATTGCATGTTTAGATGTCTTTCTCTTTATCAAAACATTCCCAAACATAAGCCATTGAAACTGAGAGCAGGGGTAAATGAAATGGCTCTTTCATAATGATGCTGTGTAAATACTGATGTGCAAGGATGCTGGGAACACCTCCATGTCCCATCTGTCTCACTGTCTCTAATGTGTTATAGTGTGGAACCTGGACAAAGAGAAAACTTACAACCACATCTGAAATCATTTATAACCCAAAACAAGGAAAAAAGAATCCTACTGGAATCACCATGCTCACGATAATATAATTCTAGCTAAAACAAAGTTTAAAAAAATTAGAAATGTCAGAACTTAGAAAAATTTAGAAAGAAGTTTAAAGTTAGAAATTTTTCAAATTGTGGAGAAGGTTTTTTTACTAGACAAATTTTTACCTGACGTCAAAAGCTCACTGGAAGACAGGTTTTTGTTCTTGTTTGTTTGTTTTCTTTAAGTATTTTGCAGCTTTATTCTGCAGAATTTCACTAATTAATTTACTATAAATATTGTCTTTGTAAAAACTTCAAGTGTCATTACTAATGGCAAAAACACATTTCCATTTGCTAATACTTGGTTTCAATCAAAATTTCTATTCACATAAGTGACCACAGGCCAATTTATGAATAATTAAATAAAGGAGGGAGATACAGGATTATTTTAATGTAAACTATAGTCATAATTCATAGATAACACTGAATAATTGTTAAAGGTCACAAGAATGAATGTGACCTGAATTTATGAGCTTAAAGACCCCAACAGTGAAATTATCAGGGCAAAATTACATCTGCTCTCTTAAACAGGCAGGTGTTAATAAATACACAAAAATCAACTAATTAAAGCCAGTAGCAGCTGTCAAACCTGCAACATTTCTTTGTTCATTTATTTATTTGTTCTTCTCACCCTGAGGAAAAGTGAAGAACAAGCCATATTTTACTGTAAGCTTCTGAATAAAAATGGTAACAGAAAAAACAGCGATAGGATAATGCAAGCATGGATACACAGTGACAGGTACATCACTAGTTATTTTTGTTGAGCTTCTCCTTTTGCTTTATTAAAACCAAAAACAACTGAAGAAAGTCTGATTGGGGCTAAGCAAGCAAATCAAATCTTGCATATAAACTGTAGTAAGTTTTTTACCTATCTGATTAGTTTCTTGCCCAAGGACATCTTAGCATTATCTCTTAAATCTAGAGAAAGAAATTAAATGCAACTTGATTGAGATAGTTTAAGGACCTGTCACTACAGGCTAGTGTCTGAGATGCTGTAAAGCCAGGGACATCTGCTGCAGTAATGTGCAGGTGTTAGCAGAGTATAACCCATGTATTACACAGCGGTTTAATGTTGCTTAATAAAACTGCTGCATTTTAATCTTTTCTTTATTGGAGTTACATGTTGAAGGACATTCAACAGTACATATGTCTTTCACTTGACTCTCACCGGTCAGTGGCAGGGAGGATTTGCTGTTCTTCACAAGCGATTGTGTATACACTGTATATTTATGGCAATAGATAAAAAGGTAAATACGGCCTCTGAATAGCTGAATTAGGCTCAGTAGTCATAAAATTTCTGTTTGCCATAACATCTTTTTAGGAATCAGTTAAAATGGATTTATTTTTTTTTCCTTTTTAATAGGCATAGTTCTTCAGTAACTAAGAATAGTTCCCACTCTAAGATTATCAGTAGTCTGTTACTGGCTGGTATATACACAGTCCCATTAGAGCTCATTGCAAAAGTCAGGGCTTACGTTGCTACACTAAGATACCTTCACAATAAAGTGGCTTTGATTCCCTCCAGACACACTAAGCAAATTAAAAAAAAAAAAAAAAGAATGTTTTGTCCCTCTTGTAGAAGCAAAGGAAGTGACACTGAATATTTATTCAAAAAGGGCTAAGATGGAACCTGGCCATACAGAAAAATCCTTTACATTGACTAGCTACTGCTTGTATACCCCGCTGACAGATTTGGCACTGTTCATTACACCAACATTACATATATTCAAACAAGAAAATGAGGAATGCAACAGTGGAGTTGAAGAAAAGATATTTTTACCTCTAAGTAACAACAGCATTTTCTGTGATATAATGATCAGAAGTTTTTCAGCTATTTATTTTTCTCTATGAAATTACAAAAGGTTTAGGTTAATACCTGAGAAAAGTATAGAACAGAGGGAGGAGACATGCTGTGAAAGCACAGCTCTGTTTCTCACTGGTGATGTTTTGGAGGAAATGTTTCAGGAAAATAAATTACTGTGATCGGATGCAGTCCTGCTTGAGTCTCTGAATGTAAGTTGGTGTGTCCTTGGAAGGGTGCACCATACTTGAATGCATGTTAAGATGGCATGGTGCCCCAGTGCAGCTGCCTTGGACAAGTGTTAAGGATGAGATTTTGCCCAGTAAATAGCATTAAAGAAGGTGTCTGGAAAACTTTTCCCTCTGTCCATGTCAAATTTCTAATGTTCAGAAACAGGAGGGTCAACACTATGTAGTTCAAGTGGCTACTAGTTCCTGAAATAACCAAGTTTATTAACCAAGGAATAAGCAAGACATCTTGTTATGAAATAGTAGTTATGCTGAATTTCAACTGAGATAATCTGCAACAGCTTCTAAATTTGTGATTTATTTTATTCCATACTTGAATAGATCATAAAAATCATCAATATTTATGTTATGTAGGCATAAAAGTTCTAACATCTATCAGCAGCAACACAGAAGCCTTCATACTAAAATACTTTGCCATACTAAGAGACCTGTGACTCTGTGAAACATAACTTTTAATTGCATGGTTTCTGAGACAAAGGGAGGCTTTGCTACCTAAATAATAGGGGTAAGAGGGTCACAAATAGGACAATGAAGGTAGACGATGCAAGTAAAAAAAATACTCTAAATAGTTTCTTGAATAGGTCCTCTACCACTATTGATAGAAATAGTTCCTTTATCAAGAGTAACATCAGTCTCTTTTTACTCCCTATGCTCAACTCATGATGGTTTCCATATTTCATTTCAGACAGACTGGTCACACTTAACTGAATAGCTATTGCAAGCTTTGTTACATCTTGGCATAAAGAAAGGCACAAGCTTTAGGAAAATACATGTAAGATTTAAGAGTTGTCTGTGTTAGCCATTTGTCTGATCTGGATCTTTTATAAACTTGACAAACACAGCCTTCAGTTAGAAGCAGCACAAAGATATTTCTTACCAAAGTAGAGGTAGAAAGGACCATGATTTGATAGGTATCCATTTCCTGCACATACTACTTGGAAGATAAAATAGCTCAAGCAACTTTTGCAGGCACTATCAAGAAACAACTACTGGGGAAGATGAAAGTGAAGAAAATATCTTTCTGAATCAGTGCAGATGTCTATCTGGATCCCTTGAAGTCCCCACTTTAGGATGAGATCTCCTTCAGTACACAGAAAACAGTACATTTACACTAAGAAATTCTTGAATGACTTAGACTAGCCCTCGATTCCTTTCATCATTTGTTTAAGCATGTACTTAACTTCACAAAAATAAGGATGTAGCACACCCACACTTCTCTTTGTAAAAACGACACCTGCAAGTCTTTCACTCATCGTACTCTCTCAGGTGAAATGCCAACAGCATCTGTAATCTTGCCCAGTAATCACAGCTACCAGAATCCTTTCTTGTTGTGCTGGCTCAAAATACCATTCGTATTGGTAAGAATAGAATAAAACATAACAATATTCCCATTCATTGAATGAAAAACATTGTACAAGATGAAGAAAAAAAAAACAAAACCTGTTTTGAGGGAAATGCTACTGCTATGGGAAGGATACTTGTTACTGTACTGACCTTTGAAAAATAGTTCACATCTATTGCTTGCTAACAAAAACAAATTTCTGACATAAGTATCCCGCTCTAGAGTTAAATGCAACTATAGTACCTTGTAGTCTGGGTTTCTTTATTTGTTAAAAGTGAACCACCAAGTAAGAAGATTTTTAGTCTAAAATATTTTGTCAGTTTTTCAGCTATCGTTTTCCGACTTCGTCAGCATTAACTTCCTGCTCACTAAAGTCCAGTTAGTCAACCCACTAACTGATATGCTTGATGTTACTCACTGAAATATTTTTTCATTACTTCCAGTGGGATGGACTCAGGCAAATAAAGGTACACACATATGTAAGTATCGTCAGCAGCAGAGTTTCACCTAACACTTCACTATCTTCTGACATTGCACTCTTAATATCTCTTTATTGCACCTGAAAGATCTCATTTTATTAAAACAAAACAAAACAAAACTCACTATCATGCCTCATGAAAAGAAAAAAATACTAATTCTTACAATTTTTGTCTCAACTTTTAGGTCATTCCTCTGCATACATGTTTTATAATGTTAGCTCACAACTTTTATTGGTGTATTTACCTCCAAGAAAATTGTTTATTATACTTTGATGGCTTCACAGAATAACAAAGTTAGGGCCATTTTCTTGATGTATTTGCTTCTACAGCTCAAAACTTGAACGGAGTTATAGCAAAATGATGGAGAAACTCAGGTGAAATTGAAAATTCGTTGTAAAATACTGTGGTGTACTGACCCTCAACATATAAATGTCACATACCTTTCCTTCATCTTTTACATATTAGTTACATCTGAAAAGCATACCAATACTTCAGTTTTCAAAGTTGTACCGTTCAGCATCTTCTGTTGCTGAAAAGAGACTGGTGAAATAAATCTGAATGACTTTAAATGATCTGTTTATACTGAAATGAATATTTAAGCACTTCTTAAAGTATCTCACCTCCCTATACTTGCATTTGCTGTGAAGAACTGCTTGTTTTCCTGGAGATGTCAGAGAAAAGGAGGGGATTTTTCTTTCACTTTTTTTCCCTTATTTTTTTATCTTTTACCATCACCAAAACCAGAATTTATTTACAAATTTTCTAGTTTGTATATGACTTACAAACAATTACTCTGAAATCACTCCAATTTAGAACTATTATTTTTTTTTTAATTTGGCCTTTCTCATATACAGCATGGTTCTGCGCTGTGCAAAACATCTTTTAAAGCAAACCAAGCACTACCCAGGAAGTCTTCACTCTACACAGCACCCCACTTGTAGGTTTTTATTCAATGAACACCTACTATGAATAAGCCAGGAACAATCAGAACAACAGTGAAGCAAACCTCAAGCATTACCAAGGCTACAAGAGATACTCTGCTCCAGCAAGAAAAATGGGACAGTGCAGATCTCTCTCTTCAAATTTTCACCAGGGTAGAAGATGCAGTGAGAAAGAACAGTGTATTTCTGTTTCATGGATGTTGGTGGGGCCCAAGGAAAGATTATCAGAGAGAAGAAGGGCAACAAGAGTTACTGGTCTTTTACTCACCAGAAGTGTTACAAAATCGGAAACATAGCTGTGCATAAAAAGGGCTGAAAAGGGTGTGATCTTTCCACCCACCCAGTCACTCCAAAAATTAGGATAAAAGAAGCACCAGGAACTGAGATGCAGACTGAATTAGTGAACCTGCCAAGTGTAGCAACTGCATATAACCACTTCTTCAGCCCCTTTATTCTCTCATCGCTTGTAAAGGGAGAAAGGGAGACTTTTCAGACATGCAGAGAAGGATTATTTCATAGCTGCTCAGCTCACGGCAAAACAACCACTAAACAAACTGTGTAACCTTTCCACAGCTCTTCTTCCCCTCCTGCTTTTTACCTGAACTGCCCCATTGAACATTAACTGCAGTTTGGGATCAATCCTGAAGAATACACAATGCACTTACATATCTTAAGGTTTAGTAGAAATTAGGCAAATTGATTTAAATTATTTTTGTCTGAATGGAAAAGAGTGGTCCAGCTCTAGAAGTCTCTATGTAATTCCATGAGAGATTAGAATACCTTTTAAAATATTAAAGAATATAGAAACCTGGAAGCAGAAGTATACCCTGCAAGCAAATTTCTTTACACAGTCCTACAGGCTGTTTGTGAGAACCCAACTGCAAGCTTTTCCTTTTTCTCTTGAAGCTTTAGAGAAAATGAAATACAGATGAAGGTCACTTTTTATTATATTGTCTTCTCATTGTGAATGGGTTTATTTCTTTCTGCTTTTACTGCTAAGAAACTGCCAGTCTCAGCAGCAGAGAAAGTAAAACACTTGTATTTCCTCCACTATACTGTAAGATTTTTAATAGATGGGCAAGAAAGTCATGAGGGGTCTTGATTCTTTCCTAGGATAGATTTAGGAAGTGAGAGTGAAACACAACCTTCACTTATCCACTAATATCTCCTTAAGGACACACACCAGAGGGAAGCAACCAAGAGCTGAGAAACAAGAATGGCTGTAAAGAAGAAAGATCCACTGCCTGGGAAAAGGATCCTCCTACCTGTCTTTGCTCTGGTTGCATCTGCACCTCCCAACAAGCTCTGACTACAAATCAGTTACACCTGCACATTTTTTTAGTAAGAAGCCTAAAGCCAGCTAGTAATACTGCCAACACCTTTCCCTTCCAGAGCAATAAATAGTGCATGTTTAACATAGGCACTCATTTTTGGGGAGGTGTTTTCCCAAGGAAGTTTGATCTCCTCTTTTATGTATTCCTGAAGGGATATTCTCCATGCATGTGCAAAGATAGGTTGAGAAGCTGTTCGTGTTTGTGCCTTGGAGAGGGAAGCTAGAACATATTAAAGAGCTAGAATATTTTTTTCTAATCCTATTCTTTTGTAGTTCTTGGTGTTGTTATGAAAAAAATTATCTCTTGAAGACACATTAAAAATTAAAAAAGCAAACAAGCCCTTTCACCATTATGGATGATTAAATGATGGCTTTCTTCCTTCAAGTAGAGAAGAGAGTTGGAAAAAAGTCATACCTTATAACTAGAGCTTTAACAGGGAGAATTCCCATGTGTAAATGGGGTGAAACAGAAGCAAAAAATAATGCCTTCCTCTCTTCTGTCAACTGCTGCTATCATAATTTGAGAAAAGGAAACAGTCCTGAGGTGGTAGCAGCTATATAAATTACTGAAGGGCTAAAAAGGTGTTACATGTATATTTGTATACACATGCTTCCAGGGCCCCAAATGCCTTGACATGCCATCTCTAATGGCAATTGTTACAAGAGGCTAGTATTTTAACTACATTTGCATATTATTATACATGTTGTAATAAATATTATAAATATTTAAAATAACAATTGATTGATTGTCCTTTCAACCTTTGAGCAGGTTAGTACATTATCATGAAAAACCCTAGCATGACTGACAAAGATTTCTGCAATGCTGAAAATGAGCTGAATTTATAGCTTAGAAATCCACCCAAAATGTATAGAATGGAAAGCAAATACACAGAACAACATAGGAGAGCTCTTGTCGTGGGTCTGCTAATGACATCAGATGCTGAAGAGTGCAGTAGCATTCTGAGATAAAGAGAATCTAGAAGAGTTAGATTTAACAAAAAGTGATGGCAAATATCTAATAAGTATGCTTTCCATTTCCATAGCAACTTCCATCAAAGGAACGGAAAGCACTTTAAACATCAATCAATTTACCCTCAACACTACTGTGTGGCAGGCAAAATATATATTAGAAGAAATAAAGTTGCTTCCTGGTGATTGCTCGGCTCTATTTTAGGAGCCCTTTTTGCTACCTCTGCACTAACTTTCTCATTAACATTCCTGCTTTCCAATCTGTCTTTTTCACGTTCTCTCACATGGACTGTGGCATAAGAGGAGTGATCAGAGACATTGGGATAAAACATGAATATCTTGGGAAGTAATGAATTTAGCTATTACTGAACACCAGATCAACTTAGCATGGTCTAAGCAGTATTATCTACTGTAAATCATGGCTGCAAAAAATGCTTTACGATGTCAGATGTCAGAACATCAGTGGCTTTCAATGACAGCCTCTTTCATTAAGCATTTTGCCAGTGTACCTGTGCAAAAGACATATTTTGGCTATCTGTATTAGGCAGGTACAACATCCATGGCTCCATGCCCAGCAGGTAGATACCACGACCCAGTATAAGGTACTTTGTGCCTGCAAATCATGAGTGGCTTTAAAATATTTAAAAAATAACTTGACGGAGTCAGTATGTCTGTAAATAAAAGAGGAACCAAGCAGATCTTAAGTTAGCATGTGTGATATACCTGTCCCCAGCAAGAGAAAACAGAGTCAAACTGGTTCCTCCTACTCTTGAATTTCAAGAGTTGGGGATCTAAAGCATGAAAAAGTCAGTTTTATGCTCTGCAGCCCACACAGATGGAAATCGAAGTGGTTATCTCTTGCAGAAGAGTTGTGCTGTTTGTTTTCTTTTATTGTACAGGTGGCTCTGCTGACTGAAATGAAAATGAAGATGACAGACAGGATTTTGGCCTCTAGAGAGAGAAGGTCTCACTGTAAGGCTGGATGTTGCATGATTTCCACCACTAAGGACAAGGTTAGAGATGGTCATGGCCAGTAAATTACCTCCCTTTCACTGTTTGGATAGGTTTCTTGGCTATAGAGGAGGTGAAGGTTAGGATTAGATTAAGGGAGTCAAAAGAGTGAAGGGACCTTTTTTTTTCTGGTGTGTTGAATGATTCTAAGAATTTTTGAAGACAAAGGCCCTTTAGTCCAGTACTTCGTATCCACTTTTCCAGAAGAAGTGGGACCTCTAGCTATAATCAAGCTGATAACTAAGGGTAATGTTTGAAAAACAGTAATTGAAGGTTTTGGCTGAATGGCCTTTCAGTGTTCAAAGGAAAGTAGATACCTCTTATGACCAGTACTTTGTCATTTTTACTACTTACAATGGATCCTAGAAACACAATGAAGTTGAAAGTAAGAGTTAAGATTTAGATTTTTAAATCTAAATACTGAAGAGTTCTTTCCTTGCTGGGGGTTAAATGGCTCTAAGTGATGGCAAGAGGGTAGGTGCCACTTTTAGTATTCACTTTTCAAGATGAGTTGGATTCCCTTGGATAGATTAAATTTAGGAATGGTGTCAGGAATTGCTAACCCAGAGAGAGAAAACAGTAGATGCTCAGAATGAGGCAGACTTTTAGTGTTAAATATGGCCAGTATGTGATGAGCTCTTTCATTACTGGGATAGCTACCCTGCATTTAATTATGCTAAGAATTAGAACAGGGTAATATAAAATATAAAGTACTCTCTTTGCTGTATGCTAATGGGCTAGAGAGTAGCAGGAGGTAAGGTATCGCTTTAAGTCCCATGCATAATATACATATTTCCTGAAGAGATGGAACCCTGGGCTATAATTAAGGTTAGAGTTAGGGCTACTGGTTGTATATCAAAAGCAGAGATCCCAGTTTAATGCTCAGTGCTGCATGTCCCATGGAGTAAAGAACTACACTGTTGCTGTCACTTATGGCTGATTTTTTATGCTTTCTTTCACTGCTCAGGTAGTTCTGCTAGCTATAATGAAGGCAAGAGCTAGTTAAAAATTCAAAATCCACAGACTGAAGAATTAATCTCCTTGAGCTCAGTGTGTTACAGAGGTTTTGTTATGTATTCTATAAAACTGCTATAGTAAACAGAGATCTTGTTTCAGCAAGAGTCATCATATCAAATTAGGCCTGGTGTATTAAATCTCATACTTAAGTCTAGATACATGGGTACAATATTAGAATTAATTCAGAGTTTAGATAACAAGGGCAGAGGTCATAAATTGCTTTCAAAATAATCAATGGAAGTCACCAGGCTTCTTTTTGGCTTTGAGATACCTCAGAGCAATGACCAGTGTTTGGAGAAAAAAGTTTCTCAAGATACCACTGGACACTGCTGAGCACTGCTGAGCTTTTGGGTTCCTTGCCAGTTTTGATGTCTTGTTCTCATAGGTGCTTCTTAGCTAAGTATACCTCTAGCTTTTGTTTTAATTTTTATTCCAAACAAAACAGAAAATGATGGGTTCACAGTCTGTACCAGCTTTCAGCCTCTGCTCAATACCAAGGAATCAGAATGAGTCATTCTCAAGGGCTGAGAGCACACTATAGGTTATAGGACTAAGGGAATGCACTCTAGCTTATGGTGTTGTGATTTGTAATAGCTTTTACTCAAAATTGATAACATTCCTATGTTTATTTGGTTAGTTTATATAACACTTGAAAATATATTAGCAAGAAACTAAGTTTTTATGGATGTTGATTTTTAAAATCATATTCAGATACATATTTTTTCTACAAGAATAAGAAAAGACAATGTTCTTTTTAGAATTAAGTATTTACCATATTTGACCTGAGAGCAGCTGAAAATGACCATACTCATGAAGGAATAACCAAATGGTTTCAAAAGCTATTAATCCTGTTTGTCTTCTTCACAATCCTTCAGCCTGGAGCACACCAAACAAACCACAGAACAAAGGAAAAAGGAAAAGAAACAGAAACAGAAACAGGAAAAGAAACAGAAACAGAAACAGGAAAAGGAAAAGGAAAAGAAAAAGGAAAAGAAAAAGGAAAAGGAAAAGGAAAAGGAAAAGGAAAAGGAAAAGAAAAAGAAAAAGAAAAAGAAAAAGAAAAAGAAAAAGAAAAAGAAAAAGAAAAAGAAAAAGAAAAAGAAAAAGAAAAAGAAAAAGAAAAAGAAAAAGAAAAAGAAAAAGAAAAAAGAAAAGGAGAAAAGAAAAAGAGAAGAAGAAAAAAGAGAAAGGAAAGGGAAAGGGAAAGGGAAAGGGAAAGGGAAAGGGAAAGGGAAAGGGAAGGGAAGGGAAGGGAAGGGAAGGGAAGGGAAGGGAAGGGAAGGGAAGGGAAGGGAAGGGAAGGGAAGGGAAGGGAAGGGAAGGGAAGGGAAGGGAAGGGAAGGGAAGGAAAGGGAAAGGAAAGGAAAGGAAAGGAAAGGAAAGGAAAGGAAAGGAAAGGAAAGGAAAGGAAAGGAAAGGAAAGGAAAGGAAAGGAAAGGAAAGGAAAGGAAAGGAAAGGAAAGGAAAGGAAAGGAAAGGAAAGGAAAGGAAAGGAAAGGAAAGGAAAGGAAAGGAAAGGAAAGGAAAGGAAAGGAAAGGAAAGGAAAGGAAAGGAAAGGAAAGGAAAGGAAAGGAACCATGAAACATTCTTTAACTGTTTGCATATTTTTTTGGACTGGAGTTAAAAAATAGTTTTCGTTACCTACCAAGTGCTTTTATGAACTGTTATGGTCTATGAACAGCACCAAACATAGGGCTTTGTCATCTGCCTTCCACTTGTAGAAGAAACATTGTCCCAGCTAGAGATTGTCTCAATTTATGTGCTAAAGATAACATGCATTTTTACAAGAGAAAGGTGAAGTATTGATGTCACATGCAGTGATGACACCACAGAGATGCTGTGTCTCCCTTCTGTTGTTGGTGAGATACACATCCAACTTCTCTCCAACAGATGAATAAACTTTGGCATTTAAATTTCTTCACAGATTTTAGCTGACTGTAATCTGATTGTGGCCATCATATTTTCAGTGGTTTTCTGTTTCTTTAGGACTAAAAGAAGTATGTCTAGATGTCTAACTAAATTCAGACATTAGAGAAAAGTACTCTTGCACCATATAATTCCATTGGCTACTTCAGATGCCCACAGTACAGGTGATTTTTTTTTTTTCTTTTAATGCATAATGGCAAACATTACTGAATTCCTATATTCCTGCAGGATAGGAAAAAACTTTAATAATTTCTGAAGCTGCAGTCCTTATAGTCAAGCAACATACTGCAGTATTAATATTTCATCAAAAAGATGATTGTCTTTCTTACAAAAGAATAGTGGCTTGGAAATCCAAACCATTTAAAATATTATTTTACAGTATTACCAAGAAATCTCTACCAATTTTAGAACACTGTTCTATAATACAGTCTTTGCCCAAGACAATGGATAGAAAGAGGGAGGGAGATGTGAAGGGACTTGCCCAAAACCATCCAGGAGGCTAGTGATAAGTAGCTAGTTGCATTGGTTTCTGAATGGTCACTCCAGTACTTAATAATTCAGGAATGTTTTCTCTCTAAACAGAAGCTAGAATATGAGTTTCAAACTGACCTCTACCAAACCAATATAAAAATTACCAAGTTAATTGGCCTGGCCAGCCGTTGTAGCACGCCTTCTCCTTTCCCAGTGTTAAATCACATTTATTTTGTATAAGCAAACTAATTGCCCCAGGGGTATCCTGTGATTATGACCGGATTGTAAAAGTAGTCCTTACAGTTTTACAAAGGGAGAGAGTGTCCTTAAAATGATCCTTAATGACTTGTCCTTAATGACTACAGAAAAGGTTTAGGAACTCTGCCCTAAGTGAATGCATGAGTAGAGTAAAACACGAGATTAGTTATATTTAAGTAACTTAATTTAACCTGACTCTTCAGTGTTTAATCAACTGGATACAGAAGCTTGTATCTAGACCCCTGAATGATCTTCACTGAAGATAATAGTTTAGGAACTGATGTCCAAGTTGTTCTGGAGAACTTTTTTTAGCTGAGGATTTGAAATTTTGAAATGACCATGTTTGCTTTGCCCCAGCTTAGTTTCCTGATCTTACTGATCTAACTGATGAGAGTTGAATCATGGATAAACTAGGGCAAAAGAACCAGCTTCTATCATAACAACCAAAAATAAATAAGTAAATAAATAAATAGCTCTCAAACCTTTTGGAGTATTCAGCTTTTTCTAAGCATCTGTGAGATGGAGTGCAGGATACAATCCTCCTTAGAGCAGAAGACATTTTGAGAAGAAAATGCTGGTTAGGAAAACTGCTACAACTGTTATCAAAAAAACAAAGAAAGAAAGACAGACAGAAGGAAAGAAATAAAGAAAAAGAAAGAAGCATACATGACATTACAGATTCAGCAGTTTCTCAGTGTGTAATCATTTTTGACAGAATAAGCTGTACCTCAATAGTATATTCCAAAATCAATTTTTTTCTTGGCAATTTGAGCCAACTCTATTCCAGCTGCAAATTTTGCAACAATAGTAAGTTATTGTCCAAACTGATGCTGACTATTCTATATTAGAGTAACATACACAGTAAAGTCTTCCAAACATCTCATTTAAACTGATGTCTATTTAGCACTGGGTTGCATGCTGTGTTTACACTGTGAGCAAAATTAAATAGCATATCTTCATACAATCATTGAAGGACCTGGAACAGCAGCTGCTCCGAGGAAGTTTGTATTACTTTGGGGAAACATAGACTCACAACTTAATTTTTTTGTTGTTGTTGCAAAATGACAATGATCATAATACCCACATCAGACAAAAAAATATATATATATATATATACACTTTAAATTTCATTTTCTTTCACTTTAACTATAGGTTAGGAGCTATGGATTTGAAAGAAAGTAGTGATACTTCATAGGGAAAACTGTATTTCAGAGAATGGAAAGACTGAGTGTTTTTTTCTTTTAAATTGTCTGTTTCTAGGCATGAAGAACTTCCTTAGAATGGATGTGAAAGGATGTGCAAGGTTCTCTGCAAGTGGAGAGTCTGTAAACAGGGATATTTAATTACTTCCTTGTTTATTCATTTTATTGTACTGTATACAGAGAGCAACAAGCTTTTTTTCCTGGTGGCTTTGCTAAAGCTCACTGAACTTTCACAGATGCAATGAGTGAGAAAGCTGAAACATGAAGTCACATGCTGTAAATCAGTGGTGAGAAGAGAGATGCATGGTAGATGTATTGACCACAATCTTTCTAAAATAAAAAGCTACAGAAGTTTCAAGGAGCTCCTTTGGCAGTGTTATCACTGAGCAAGAATGCTCCAGTGTTGCATCAAGTCTGTGTCAAGACTTCTTCCACATACATACAGAAAGTAATTTTAAACACTGCTGTCAATCACAACAAAAAACACAAAAGGACTAGATGTTTCCCCTGACTCCTTCTAGAAGAGTTCAAGTATGGGCAACGATCCATGATCCAAGGTTAGTCGAATGCAAAAGATCAACACTTCGTTGTGTTCTCATCTTTGTGGGACTTCCTGCACCAGAGTAAAATGTTGCAGAAATAAATGGTGTTATCTGAAGAATACCTTTCTGGAATATATGACATCTCTGAAAAATATGATATTTACTGCATTTTGGAGGTAATATTTAAAGCATCAATCATAGAATCATCACAGAATATCTTAGGTTGGAAGGGACCTTCGGAGGTCATCTAATCCACACCTCCTGCAGTAAGCAGAGACATCTTCAACTAGATCAGGTTACTCAGAGCCCCGTGCAGCCTGGCCTTGAATGTTTCCAGGGATGAGGCATCTACCACCTCTCTGGGTAACTTGTTCCAGTGTTTCATCACCCTCATTGTGAAAAATGTCTTCCTTATAACTAGTCTGAATCTACTCTCCTAAGAGGGCAGTCATATGTAAAAGATTCAGGCTCTTCTATCACATAGATAGCACAGAAAGTGCACTTAAGATCTTTGAATATTGGTAGCCATATACCCAGATCCATAATTTTCCTGGTATATAAATTACTATACATTCTTTGGAATAAATATAGAAATTCTAGGATGAAAGACATTATAGACCCTAGTGACTGATCACGACTATAAAATGTGCATGCATCCCAAAATCACAGTTACAGAACTCCATATGTTAACCGAAAACCCTTAAATGGAACTTTCCCAGCTTCACAAAAATAAATATTAAGACAACTATTCTAAATACTAAATATCCTCAGGCTGAGATCTTCAAAGTTCAGGAATCTGTTAGTTTTTCATGCATAGTACTTATCACTTACCACTGCAACCAGTAAGTAAAAAGCTTCAAAATACATTCTTCAATCAAATATGTGGGTGTTATACCATCATTACATTTCCTGTACCACTGATGCTACATACAAATCTGTTTTGATTATCTCAGAATATATATCTTCCCACAGTTCTTTTGCAAGAAAAATATGAGAATCAAACCTGTTATTTTTTTAAGTCTTAAAGAAAATGAAGAATATTGCTTTTTTCCCTGTCAGAACTAAACTTAATTACTGTAAAACTGGTTGTCAATGTATCTAGCTGTTTTACAGGAGCAGCAGGTTTCATGTGGAGATATAAATGATTAGAGAGTATTTTCAGTTCAGAGTTCGATAACTTAAATTGCTTGATTTGAGTGCTAAATTCATGAAGCTAGTGCTGATTCTTTACTTTTGGATTTAACATTTCATTTCTTACATCTGATCATAGCGGTGAATATTGCACACTGGGGATGAGTTTAAAGTTATGCCTTTATGCACATCTGCAGATGAAAGAAAGTGGGAGAGAGAGGCATGGCTTACTTACTTACTGTAATCACCCAGGTTAAGCATTAATCCATGGTATGCAAATTGCAGCATTAACTATTATCTGTACTAATCATTATGTCTGAGGTTGTCTGAACTGAAATCAATCTGTGGTATGTTGTGACATATTAGTGTTCATTGTCAGCTTATTTCAGGGGAACTATCACGACATGCTTCTGTCTCACTTTAAAAAAAAACCCAGTCCTGTCTATGTAATTCTCACTTTTCTTAACTTTGCTCAGTCTCTCCTGGTGATATTACATTATTGAGTAAGTATGACTAAATTAGGACAAGCGAAGGCTGGATTTTTATAAGCTTTCTCATGCAGCGTATCTGCCCTTTCAGGGCAGAACAATATCTTGCCTGTCTTTAGTGACGGTTGAAGTACATTTTTTAGATTATTAACTGATTCAATGACTGCGTCTAGCTGTCCTTATCACTAAATTGCTTAAGTTAATTTTTAGAGATGCCCATATTGGAGTTTAGTTTGCATATACGAGCCTCATGTTCATACACATAACACAAACTATTTATGTTTGTTACTTTCACATTCATTCTTGAAGGCCCTGGACTAACATTTCAAATATGGTCTACCTGTTCATTATTTATTTTCTGTAGGAATTGCTGTATAGCAAAATAACCTCTGAGTATAGGTTAGTTTGTCAGGCAATCTAATTTATACTTACAAATTGCCCACAAAGAACTTTTTTAAGCACTATGAACATTTAAGAAAATAAAAAAAAAAAAAAAAAAAAAAAGAAAAAACAAACTCATTATTGCATTTCTCTGTTTGAGTATTTCAAATAAGTTCCACCAAAGCAGCTTATATTTACCACCATTTGCTTTAGCCAGTTACTAACAAAGAATATTAGGCAGCCTCTGGTTTTCATCAGATATCTGATAGAAGACTGCAAGACTGGACACCACTGCAGTGATTCAGTGATGTAAGCAGATGGCAATGCAATAGCAGATAAAGGAAGAAAAATAATCTTTAGAAAGAAAAAATGTCAACAAAATCTCTGACAACGTAGTATGTCTGAAAGATGTGATAACACCTTGTATATGAGAGCTCTGAAAAATGTTTTATAGTCATAACTCTTTTCTGTTTTTTTCAATTTTTTCTACTAGCACACATTAGAAGAGTCCCCCATCTGTCTGTTCATAACTCCCTCCTCACCTGCTGAGGCTAAGAGGTATCGTGAGACTCAAAAAGCAGTAACTGTATGGCCCTGCATGCTCAATGCTCCTCTCGGGTCTCCCTGGGGAGGGAGAAGGCTTTTTGATATGACTCCCAGTGGCTCCCTGAGGAGTGAGGGAAACCTTAGATTGTTCCAGCTGCCTGTAACTCCTGCAGTCTGATGCACTCGCTCTTTCTCTCACTTGTTGCTGTGCTACATTTCACCTTTAAGCCTAAAAAGGCTCCCATAAGGCAACCGGTTGAGGAGCACCAAAGCTCCAGATTCCTTTTTTTTTCTTGGCAGGGGAAGCAGCTTCCTGTTGAGCTGACTGCTTCTATCTAAATGCTCTCTCTCCAAACTGACATGTAGGAGGAGATTGTCCTTAGAGACTGTCCTTCGTCTTTTTTATCCTTGTCTTCTCAGTTTTAAGTTACTGGTGATGATTAACACAGTGAAACATGTAAAAAGTTAAATATTCCCAAAGAGCAGTGTTAAATCAAAATCCCAAATGTGTCTGCTATGACGTACACAGACTGTTCAGAAAAGAAATGAATTGAATGTACAGAAACTTGTGTAAGATCATCAGAAGGTAAGCATAATCATAGTTATGATCACATATCTCTACTATATAAAATCATGCTGATAGAAGGAATTAATCAGGACATCACAGATTTTAAGGTGCAAACATTTAGACTCCTTTCCCACATTGCACTGAGTGGCGAACAGGATGAGCATGAGCTGGCAGGGAGCAACACCGTTAAGCTCAGAAAGAGGATTCCTGGAAAACATGGGTCAAAGCTTCAGGCTCCCCAGAGAATATCCCGTGAAGCCTTTTCAGGCTAGGTCTTCTACACATGGCATCAGTGGGCTGCTGTGCTGGCATTTGGCCAGTGTCTGTGCCTTATGGCTTGGATTGCAAAGCACATGAGCATAGTTAGTGCTACTTAAGGGAACAATAACTAATCAGATTTAGGGGAGAGATGATAGTGCTTTCTGTAACTGAACACATCCTTCACTCTCCTACCTAATCATGTCCTCCTTTTTTCTCAAGAACACAGGAACACTTCACTGGAAACTGAATGGAGATGAAAATTTAAAGTGGAATGAGAGCTAGACTTAAAGCTCATGTATAATCAGGCTGTGTGAATGAGATGAAGGCTCAGCTCAGTCTCATCCCCTCTGCCTGCCCAGCAGGTGCAGACACAGGACCAGAATTTATTGCCCAGTAACCATACCACAATTGCCATTTGTATTTGTTCTTTTTCAAGTTGTAACATTAAGAAACAATATTTCAGGGCCTGATGTTCTATTTAATCACTCCATTCTATTCAGTTTTGTGAAAGCTGTTGTTACTAAAACAGGATGTTGAATTAACATAAGGCCTTGCCCTGAATTTTGAGGGAGCAGTTGTTTTATTACCTGTCCTCTGCTGTAATTTTCTCATCATTTGATGCTTCAGAAAGCATGAGTTCAGGAAACTTTGATTTAAGAGCATTCATGCTTCCAGCTAACATTCTGAACTTCCTTTATGAAATCCATTTCAGAGGCTAAAATATAGTAACTCTTTCAATATATTCAGCAGGAGGAAGCTGTGTACTGGTTTTGACTTCGGTGGCAATCCATGGGACTATCCTGTACACATAGACAAAATTGTTTGAAGATCTAAAAAGTGCAAATGAGGCATACAGCTGTTTATTAGCCTATTTTAAATCTACTTTCCTTTGTTTCATGGGTTGGAAGGATAGGATGTATAGTTATGCAATGCTCATCACCCTGAAAATGCATTAAACAATAGCCAGAGATGAGTTTGCTTTTTGAGCTGATTTTTTTTTAACATACATGAAACCTTCTCTGTCACCCCCAGTGAAAGAGAAATTATTTCTCCAGCTCTCTGCAGAAGGACTTTTCTCTATACATTTTGGGAGCTATTTTCAAGTGAAGCTAAAGCATAAATCATTATCCTAGGAGCTCCTAAATCCCCTCGTGATCAATGTTTATGCCAAAAAAACACCCTACTACTGAATATTTCCTCATCAGCTGGATATCTGTGATTTTATTTCATGGCAGAAAGAACTGAAAAATCTGGGTGATTTTTGACACTACAAAAAGAAAGGAAGGGAACCACTAAATTTTTTCAGTGTTACACACTGAAGAAATTACCCTGTGAACTGCCCTGTAAGGTATTGCAGAGGTATAAAGCATTCATCAGACATCAGTCGGAAAAGAATGGGATGTTTTCTTCTTATCTTCTTGTCAGGTAGTCTTTTCAATCAACTACAGATGATCTGACACAGTATCAGCTTCTGTGAGTTAAGGGCTTGATAAACAAGCCAGAGCGTGCAGTGGCATCAGAACAGTTCTTATCACACAGGCACCAAAGCCAGCAGGTAACACTTCTGAAGGTTAATGAGACATTTATCGGAGCACAGTAAGCAAGCAGGAGCCAAAGATTCTGTACTAAAAGCAGCATATGAAAAAACCCAGAGAGATAAAACATTAAACTAAAGAGTTTCTCATTAATACTATCACATTAAAATAGGAAACTTAACAGAAAGGTCTCTGTTTGGCAGAATGTCGTGTGCGAGTTGAGAAAATCCTACTCTGATTCAGTTCAGAAGCTGATGATCCAAATTCAGTGGTTTTCTCAAGCATGGCAGAGAGATCCCTCCTCTCCCATAGCAGTGTGCCACCCTCCCCACCCCCGCCAAGTTCTTTTCCTCTTTGTCATTATTCTCAGCTTCAGAGTCTCAAATTAAGGTGGAGAAGGCAAAGGATTTCCTTGTTTGCAACCATACTGATTTATTCTTAGACTCCAGTCTGTCCTTGGGAGGGTTAATACCTTCACAGGGCCTGGTGTCTCTTTCCACAGAATTAGAGACAAGTAGGTTAGAATAAAAATACCCATATTGTGCTTAAGACTTATTCTGCTGGCTCATATTGCTTTGAAAGACAGAGTTCTCATTTTTTTCAGTTGCTCTGATGTGTTACCTCATTCCTAGGACCTGTTCATTCTGCTACATTGTGAAATATGTCTGAGGAGAGCATTAAGATCAGAAACCCCAGAATATGTTCAGAATGTGTGACTGCAACATCATCAAAACTGTGCTAACCCACAGTACCTTACTCTCAGGAATACCATTTCAGTCTAGGAAACATGATCCATAACTCAGTCCTGTGGCTTCTCCTCAACCCTTCCTTTCTGAAAGGGATAATAATGAATCTGCTGCGGTTTTGAGCTCTGTCTGAATAGAGATCATCCCTGTTCATGAATGACTTTTGCAGTGGAATAAAATAAATTTCTACTTCCATTGAACAATGCATGTAAAGTAATAAATCCTCTCCCTGTTATGATAGGAGAAAGGACAGTCCTCACCCATATGCAGAAGGAAGCCAGCAGAAGAAACTGAAGGAACTGATCTCTCATGCAAAGATGTAAACATTGTGCAGTGGACAGAGTGATACTCTGTGTGGAAAACCCAGGGATTATAATTGAGGTGCTGCCAAGGGCTCTCTCCAGCAGGCCCCCAAGTGAGCACATTGGAGCCATGCTCCAGAAGGACCAGGTATGGGAAAGCATCTTCAACATGCAGAGTTGGAGTGTCCAGCTGAAGCAACAGCTGCATCCTTAGATGAGGTGAATAGGCATGATAATAGAGCTAAAAGTGAACACAAGTTTTCAGCTTTTAAAATTACACTGAAAAGAATCCAGGCGTATGTATGAAGATACTTACTGTCTTTGTATACATTCTTTTGCTCAGCCAAACTTACATGTTCACCTTCTTCTGTATGTCATGTGAGAAATCAACTCTAGAAAAAAATAGTTTTGAAGAGCATATTAATTCAGCAATGTTTTCATTTGGAGTTTGCAACCTCAAGCAGGCTGAAAACAAAAGAAATGGATAGTGAAACAGAAACTAATGACAGTTTTCTGTTCATGCCCAAATACTTATCAAGGAGAAAGGAAATTAGGCTATGTCTGGACACAGGTTCCCTGCCACTGTGTTATGTAAAGAATGTTCTGTGTTATAGGAAATAAAAAGAGTGAGTTTCATCTTTGGTCTGAGAACTGAACATTAAAAGAAACTTTCAATACTTCATGGCATGGCCATGATATTGACTGATACTTGGTCTAACAAAGAAAACTTCAAGGAGAAAATTTTATTTATTTGTTATGAATTCAGATGTTTGAAGCAACAAAACTGAGAGCAGAGGAAGCACTGTGTGAAATTCAGTGGCAGAGGCACATCAGGGCATGGTGTGATGTGTTGTCTGACTGAGTCAACAGAAGTCCAATGAGTGCAAAACTGAAATGTGGAATTGCAGTGTTGGGACTGCAAGCAGTGTTGACCCTGTTTATGATACCGAAACCCGCCAGCTGACCCCAAAACTGCCTATGTGTATTGCCTAGAAATGCTGCTTAGAATCAAGTGGTATACTACCAAAGCTAAAATCTGGAAGGCTGCAGAAGCCTCTGACCTCATCCCAGTGTCCCCTATGTAACTGCCATGTGCTGGGAGTCCATCTCTGTGTACTTCCACAGAAATGCCAGCAAGGCATCTCAAACTGGAACCAGTCTATCTCCTGCTGCCTTCATGGCTGGTTTTCTTCCTCCTACTAGTGAAAAGAGCAGGCATGAAGAAACTACTGCAAGCCCAGAAACCCTTGTGCTGTGTGTAGTTCCAGAACTGAAAAAAAAAAAACAACAAAACAGGCAATAACTCTACCCAACAGAGACACTGAGTATAGAAGGATACCATTAGGGTCGTTAATACCAGATCATCTTTTTCTGTCTCACTTCCCACTACAGGCTGCCCTGTAGACAATCATACCACAACCAAATTGTCCAAAATGTAAATGTTCAGCCTAGACTAAACATGTGCCCTTTTACCAGCCCAAGGTAGTTGTTATAACATGTTCTGCTACCACTCCCTTGCATGTAAACTCACAGAGTTTTCACATGCACCTGTAGGAGTGATCCCTTCTCTAAAACACCAACGTAAGCCTCTCTAGTGTTAATAGTAGCTTTACCTATTGGTGCTTGGGACTGTGTTGGTTAAATAGAGTCTATAAACAAGGAAAGGATAGCTTAGGAGTACCAAATCAGGCCTCAGATTTGTCACAAGCTATTGCAGGCAATGTACCAAATAACTCATTTCATAAACAAATGAAGTTTCATCTTTTGGGACCTAGATTTTCTACATAAAATCCTGTTTTGCAGTACTGAGTATTCTACTGTTTCAATTCCCTCATTTCTCAAGGTCACCCATTTCCTCCTGAATGTCAGCCCAGTTTTCTTTTGAAGTGACAAGGTTTCTTAAGCTTGTGGCATCAGTAACTGGTATGAGCTTATCTAGTATTCTGTGTGAAAACCTGAGTCTGCAATTATTGTGCTAACCTCCAGCTTCTCTTTCTTAAGAATGCCTGACAGTTTCTCTTATAGCAATCAGATCAAGCATTTTACTGAGGCTGAAGCAAATTAGATTTAACTCATTTTCTTTTCCTAGAAAATTAAATTTTATCTAATGTCTTAACAACTGACCAAAAACAAGTCTAAAGGAGCATCACTTCCTTGGATCAGGGTCTCTTTTTGTCAATAGATGTGTCAACCGCTACACCAAGGCAAAACAGGCTCTATCTTTATTTAAGCATCTGTTCTCCAACGTGTACTTTGAAGGTTAAAGTGTTTTGTAAAGACACAGTTACCGAGAGTATTTCCAGCACTCTCATTCCAGAATAACAGCTGTTTGATTGTTTACCCAGATTTTGTAAAGTTATTATAAAAATGTTCATCGTGTGTTCTTTGCACCCAAAATGTTTGTATGTATATATGTACTTCTTCACACACAAAAATACACACACATATAATTCTCCTCACTATCATAAAATTCAGTGATTCAAGAGCAGAATTCAAATTATTCAAAATCAGTGTTTTATAGGGATCCTGAATTATTCACCACTTCCAGATCTGTGCAAGAACCATCTTCTCTTCAAGGGACATAAAACAGTAAAACATGACTTTAAGAGGAATGTATAAATACCTGTCTCTGAGCCTGCTGTTACCAGCAGAATTTTAAGTTTTTTGATCATGGGTCTGTGTCCACAACACCAAGCCTTCTGGTGACAGATGAGGTACACCTGTCTCAGCGCAGAGAGATCTTTGCACTGGAATTAGCAAGGTTAATTGGAAGAGTTTTAAACTAGATTTGAAGGAGGAAAGGGATAAAATCATGCTCACTAGAGATAAATCTGGAGGTGGCACATCAGTGGTTGAGGGACAGTGTGTTAGTCAGGTCCTTCAGTGTGCCATCTCAGTTGAGGTAGGGGATGGAAATCCATGTGGCAGCAAAGACAGAAAGGTCATTGATATGTTAGAAACCGTGGAAGCACCTGAGAATGCTCACGTAGGTATTAGAGCTTGTCCCCTCAAAAAGGTGGCAGGATCAATAGCCTAGCTGAAGTACATCTGCACCAATGCATGCAGCATGGGCAACAAACAGGAGAAGCTGGAAGCCATTGTGTGGCAGAAAAACTATGATATAGTTGCCATCGTGGAAGCATGGTAGCATGAATCACGCAGATGGAGTACTGCAATGGATGACTATAAACTCTTCAGAAGGGATAGGCAAGTAGATGTGGCTGGGAAAGAGTTGTAAGAAACTCAGTTTTGTGATGATGGATCAGACAAAAGTCATAATGGCCTGGTTTCCTACCTCTTACTACAGCCAAGAGAGGGGTGAAAGAACTGGGAGAAACTGGGAGAAACGTGAAGGGATTTTGTCCCTGGTATGAGGAAGTCTGTGAGTTCCTGAGGTAAACCAGTATGTCTGGAGACTAATCAACAGACCTATTCTCTCTCAGTTTGTCTACTCCTTCTTATATGCATGTCTATTTTTAGGGTCCCTGATAACCCGTGGCCCAAAACCTTAACCACTTTCACACTGTAATTATGTATTGCTTGAAAACTGCTTCCTTTTCCTTAGTAATCTCAGTGGATGCTCCCTAAATCTTGGATTACAAAAACCAGCAATCAATATTCCAGATGCAATATCTCCGTAAATTTTATGATTTTGTGGGCTGCTGTCTTCATCCTCTTCCAAGGCAAGGACTCCAACTGTGCTGAGTCTTTTCCTCTATGGAAATGATTCCAAGTCTATGGATCAGTTTTGTTGCCTTCTTTGCATCTTTCTTAGTTTGCCTGCACTATTTTTACAGTCTCCAGTATAATTTGACTCATTTTTTCCATATCCTTTTAAAGTATTGGTTCACAGGAAACTTACCCTGCACATTTTACATTGGTGACTTCCACACAGTTCACACAGATTAAAGTGCTATACAAAGCTGCATAATGTTAGGATACTTAAGAGATGGAAGTTCCTAATTTGACGTGATGTATTTACTGTGTAAGTATTTATCAGAAAATATGTTTGTAAAAGGCAGCATTAAGATGCTTCTGATAATCTTAACTCTCATATTGTCTCTTGAGTGTTTAATTTTATATTCATAATAACTTTCTTTTCAAGTTATTAACTTTAAAAGGAATCCTATGTCATTTGCTAATTTCTGAATACTGCCACAGGCATTTTGTGTCTGACTCAGACTTATAACTTGTCTTTATGGCAATGCTTCTGGCTTATTTGAGGACATTCTTGGAAGAATCCCAATGGTTGTGATCCGAGAGACAAGAAAGGTCCAGTACAGCTGGTTGATTTTCAAGGATCACCTCCTCCAAGTTCAAGAGTGGCCCATCCTGATATGCAAGAAATCAAGCAAAGACAGCAGGAGGCCTGAATCATTGAACAAAGAACCCTGGAAGCAAACATGGAAGCAGGGAGAAGTGACTCTGAAGGAGTACAGAGAGACTCTCTGCATGTGCAAGTAGGAAAACCAAAGGCCATCTAGAGTCAAATCTGAAGAGTGGGGCTTCTACAGGCATATTAAGAGCAAAAGGAAAACTAGGGGAAATGTGGATCTGATGCTGAATGGGGCAGGGGAACTGGTGGCAAATGACATGTGCAAGGCTGAGGTACTCAATGGCTTCTTTTCCACAGTCTTTACAAATGTATTAGAAGGCAATAGCAGCCTTCAGGCATCCCACGTTCTTGAGAACAATGGGAAAGTCCACAACAAGGTAGGTGGAGGAGGATCAGGTTACTGAACTTTTAAACAAACTGCACACAAGTCCACGGGATCTGATGAGATAGACCTGCAAATGCTGAGGAAGCTGCCTGGTTGCAATGCCACTCTCAATTATCTTCAAAAGGTGACAGCAAATTGGAGATGTTCCTAGGGAATGGAAGAAAGCAATCACTCCAACCTTCAAGAGGGTAGAAGGAGAATCCAGGAAAGTAGAGTGTAGTAAAACTCACCTTGATGACTGGAAAGGTGATGGAGTGAATAATCCTGCAAATATTTCCAAACATTTGAAAGACAAGAAAGTAATTTGGAGTAATCAACATGGATTTATGAAGGGCCATGCCTGGCCAATCTGATAGTCTTATGCAATGAGATGTTGAGCTCAATGGATGGGGTGAGAGAAATGGATGTTGTTTACCTTGACGGTAGGGAGGATTTTGGTGCTGTCTCCATAACATCCCTACTGACAAAATTATGAAATGCAGACTAGATACATGGAGAGCAAGAGGAATTGAAAATGGTCTGAATTGCAGGGTTTGTTAAAGAGATGTAATCAGCAATGCAAAATCCAGCCAAAAGCCAGTCACTCGTGGTACCCCAGTGGTCAATACTGAAGGCAATACTGTTCAACAGTTTCTTCAATGACCTGGATGATGAGATGACCTTCTTGATGACCTGGCAAGGATGTAGATGACAAAAAACTGAGAGAAGTGGCTGATACATCAGAGTGTTATATTGTCATTTGAAGAGACCTCAAGGGTCTGAAGAAGTGAGTCGACAGGTACCTCAGAAAGTTCAACAAGTGAAGTGCAAAATCCTGCACCTGGGGAGGAATAAATGCATTCAGCAATACACACTGGAGCCAACTGGCTGAAAAACAGATTGACAGGAAAGTTCTTGAGAGTCCTGGTGGACAAGAAGTTGACCATGGGCCAGCAATATGCTTTTTTAGCAAAGAAGTCTTACAGTGTCCTGGGATGTGTAAGGTAAAGCATTGGCAGCAGGTCAAGGAGGTGATCCCTCCCTTCCATCCATTGCTGGTGAGATACATCTGAAGTACCAGGTCCTGTTCTGAGCTCAAGAAAGACATGGACATACTGGGCTGAGTCCATGAGAGGCCATGGGGATGATTCAGGTACAGGAGCATCTGACTTACAAGGACAGGCTGGGAGACCTGAGACTGTTCAGCCTAAAGAAGGCTCAGGATGATCTTATCTATGCATATAAATACCTGATGGGAAGCAGTAAGAAGACAGAGCCAGACACTTCTCAGTGGTGATCAGGGAAAGGAGACAATGACCACAGTCTGAATTGCAGGAAATTCCATTTAAACTTAAGAAAAAAACAAACATTGTTTGGGGTTTTTTTGATGTTGGTTTTTTTTTTGGTGGTGTTTTTTTGGGTTGTTGTGGGTTATTTGGTGGTGGTTTTTTTTGGTGGGGAAAGGTGTGTGGTTTTTGGTTTTTGTTTTGGTTTTGTTGTTGTTTTTTTTGTTTGATTTTTGGAGTTTTTTGTTGTTTTGGTTTTGTTTGTTTGTTTGATTATTTGTTTTTGCTGTGCAGGTGATCAAACACTGCACTGGAATGGTTTGACTGGAGAAGTTGTGGCGCCTCCGTGGAGATATTAAAAACTCAGCTAAACATAGCCTTACATTATCTGCTCTAACTCACTATACTTTGAAGAGAAGGGCTGGACTAGATGGTCTTCAGAGATGCCTTCCTACCTTGTCCATTCTATGATTCTGTGCATGTTAAGATCTTCTAGCTATGTCCTACTTAATAAGTTCAATTATTTGTACATATAATATCTCCATAATATACTTATATCTATACCTGTGACTTCCATACTATAATCACAGTAATCACAGTTCAGCCAAGTTTGCACTGTAATATTTTCTATGGGATTCTTCTACAGAACAATTTCTATTTTCTCCAAATATATTAAGGGCATACCAGTTTGTGACCTAGAAGTGTCTTCTGTATCACTGCATCCTTATATGTCATAGTTTTGCCCCAAATAACTACTTCATAGGAAATTCTTAATGCAAGAAACTCCTTGGATTGCTAGAATGAGTTGGAGCATAGGCACAGATGTAATTCAGCCTTAAATAAATACTTAGTGAGATGCATCTTCATTTTCTTATTTTCTGTAGTGCTGTCATTATGAAAAGTCCTTGAATTACTCATAGATTTGTTTTAAGAGACAAGACAATTTGTTGCCATGTTAATTGCTGCCAAAGAAGGGTCTATCAAGTTATGAACCCATGTATCTTATCCTCTTTCCAAACCTAATTCTTCGAAATATAAGATGCATCTGTAAACATAGATAAATATCTTACACCCATTAGTTTAATGGGGAAGTTGACGGACAATTTAACTGAGTCTTCATCTCTCCCTTTTGCTTGTCTCAAATTCATTCAAATTCCTGTAAAGGGTATTGGCCTTCTGGTTCTTTTCATTATCTCATTTCAGACTGAAGGAAGTCTAGGATTATGATGCAAATGTAAAGCACATGGGAAAAAAATCCATTTTGTGTAAATATCAGCTGCTACTCTGTCCATCTGATCATGGTCAGCTGTCTGTTACTGTCAGTGCTTTTTTTTTTTTTGTTAGCTAAGGATGTTTACAGTAGCAGCAAGGCTCACAATAGTTACTGATAAACCAAAAAAAAAAAAAAAGTGACAAGACCTGCCTCCATTTTGTCCCTGGTTGGACTACAGGCCACCAATCCAGTAATGACTGATCTGTTGTAACAAACATGAAGAAACAGAGCATCAACAGGGCAGGAAGATAAAAGATTTGAAGATGTTCTATTGCAAAATTCTGGGTGAGAACCAGTTTGGAATTAGTCATCTAAAATTAGTTTTCTACATGTGCACTAGCTGTCTAAGCACCTATTATCTGAATGGAGAGCTACTCAGTGCAGTCAATGGAGCATGGAAAGTGCTCAGCACACATTAAATTAGTTGTTTGCTGAGTGACCATTTGAATCTCATCCTCTTGCAAATGAAGACAGACCAGGACTAAATGACAGGCTGGTTTGAGTGTACATTGAGCACAAAGAACATCAGAACTCCAGGTACCAGTGTGAATGACCTATCAGAGAGCACTGTAGGGGAAAGAGAGCTGGGTGTCCTGGTGGACAGCAGGATCACCATGAGCCAGCACTGTGCCCTTGTGGCCAAGAAGGCCAATGACATCCTGGGATGTATTAGAAGGGGGGTGGTTAGTAGGTCGAGAGAGGTTCTCCTTCCCCTCTACTCTGCCCTGGTGAGACCACATCTGGAATATTGTGTCCAGTTCTGGGACCCTCAGTTCAAGAAGGACAGGGAACTTCTGGTGAGAGTCCAGCACAGAGCAACGAAGATGATTAAGGGAGTAGAACATCTCCCTTATGAGGAAAGGCTGAGGGAGCTGGATCTCTTTAGCTTGGAGAAAAGGAGGCTGAGGAGTGACCTCATTAATGTTTATCAATATATAAAGGGTGAGTGTCATGAGGGTGGAGCCAGGCTCTTCTCATTGATGACCAATGATAGGACTAGTGGCAGTGGGTGCAAACTGGAACATAGGAGGTTCCACTTAAATATGAAAAGAAACTTTTTCATGGTGAGGGTGATAGAGCACTGGAACAGGATGCCCAGGGAGGTTGTGTAGTCTCCCTCTCTGGAGACATTCAAAACCTGCCTGGAGACCTTCCTGTGTAACCTGATCTAGGTGTTCCTGCTCCGGTAGGGGGATTGCACAGTCCTTTTCCACTGCAACATCCTTGCAATGGAATTTGCCCACAGTCATGGCTACCTGATCTCCCAGTTCGCTGTAGTCTCTGCCTGTTCTCCAGCACAACTAAACGAGATCGGGAACCTGGAGCTGAAAGCTTCACATGACAGTGCAGATGTCAGATACCAGGACAGCTGCCATACAGTATCACAGGAGTTCACTGTGCTCATCTTTCTTCTTTCGTGCCTGACTCTATTGGCCCCTGCTGAGCCAATCCACTCCCTGCTGACCAGAAATCACCTAGTGCAGAGCATGCAGGCAAACTTCTCATGCAGTTTTCATCACATATGGTCCAAGACTGTTCTATAAATTTCAAACAGTCCCAAGACTTGTACTATGCCAATTCCTGCTTCAAAATCCAGGGAATAATACTGCATAAAGTACAACTACAGCCATATGAGGCTGTCACATCTCTATTCAGTTCCCAGAGGCACAATCCATCTGGCTTGAAGACAACGCAGGAGGGGGACATCATTTGGTAGACACAGCAGAGACAGGCTAGATCTTCTCCTTGACCATGGCTGCAGGATCTGTTTTCCAGGGAGGTATTCTGTTGTCAGAAAATCAGACTAGCTGCCTACTAAAAACACCAGACATGAAAGTTTACTCAGACTGTCATGCTCATCATGATAGTGCTTAGTACATTAGCTTGTAAGCATCACAGCATTTAATATGGATGTGAAGAGTTATCTTCTGTAGCAATTTCAAGTTGGATTTCTGCCTGAGTAGTGAGGCAGCTTTTTCTTCCTGGACTTCTGATGCAGCCCTTGAGTATGAAGTAATTTCAGATGTCTTTGCCAGCTCCTCTTGGTTGTTTATAAGCTAGATAATAAGTTAATTTTTCATGTCTTTTACTGATAGAACTTGGCTTTTCATGGGTTTGGGCTGGAGTTAGCTGGAAAAAAAAAGATTAGCTGGAATATTTTTCCACTGAGAAATGTAATTTTATCAAATAATGAAAACCTTCAGTTTCTGGAGAGAAAAGGGGGAAATGTTCAGACTCTGTCAAAATATTTTGTCATTTTCCTTATGAAATTATTTTTTAAATTTGTTTTATTTTGTGTTGAACACAGTAATGTAACATTTTAAATTGTCAAAAACCAGAGGTTTTTGTAAAAAAAAAAAAATATCAATTCTAAATGATTTTTTTTAGGACGTTATAAAATTTGGAAAACTATTTCAGGGTCTCTTTTTAATCTGAAATATGCCAAATAGAACAGTCACCCTCTTTTCAGCAGTGCCAAACATGCCCCTCTACTCATAGGAAAAGAGGGTCAAGAAAGCAGTAAATAAAGACAGCTGTAAGATGCATGTGGCTCCTAGTATTTTAATCTGCCATCAGTTACAGTTGTGAGGAGATTGCACATGGCTGCGTATAACCATTTTAAGAGAGAGAGAAAAACCTGTCAAAATGATGTCAGAAAAACAAAGGATGTGAAGATTAACAGAGAAGCTGATGCAGGTAAAAAGCAGCACAAAAGTGGTATAATTATTCAAATAGAGAGGTTTATTCTGACATTGCGATAGATCTGTGAAAACCTTATGCCACTGTAATTTATGCCAGAAGAGTTATGGATCTTCCAGAACACAATAATTAAAGCAAGACAAGACTCCAGAAAAAAAAAAAAAAAGCAAAAAAAAAAAAAGCTGTATAGTGATACAAGGGAGATTATGCCAAAAAACCCTGCATATATCCATTTAGAAACTAATGCCAAAGAAACAGACATCTTTGTATTTATCCATACTGTTTTTTCCATATGTTTCTATCTAAAGCACGCTGTGCTAAGCTTATATGCAGCAACACGACATGATAATTACCCTGAGAAGATAAAATAGATATATAAAAATGCTCATTAATTTTATACAGAATAGAAAAAAGAATTCTGCATCTGCAGTCAGCAACTACAATCCCTAAAGTATGAATGCAGAAATACCACTGGTATCATGATTATTTATAGACTTAAAGACACATACACATGCATACATGTCAGATGTTTCTAAAGGCTTTTTTAAGTTGAGGTTGTCTCTCTTACTGCCATGAACACTCTTGCCTGCCAGTATTTTCCCACTGAACAGTAATAAGGACATCCTGCAGCTATCACCAAGGCCCACAGGCTGCTGCCAGAAGACAAATGGCCATATTCTAAGCAATTCTTCAAGATTATGTTTCATTCATTGCACTACACATCATATTATTAAGAAAAATTCCTTCTATAGCAGTTTCCCTCAAAATTCAATGAAACCTAAAATAAGTATTTATATACTAAGCCAAAAAAATTATTTGGGCCAGGATTCATTCTGACTAACTTCGACTAGAAGCCAAGTCACTCTGGTCTCCCTTTATACTAAACAGACAGAAAACACAGGAATAGAAAATAGGCCGCAACAGAGATCTAAGTCAGGACCTGGCGGTGCACCTCTCTCCTTTGGCTGCACTACAAACCTACAGTGACTGTTCCTAAGACACAGTGTGAATCATTCTTCAGTGGCAATTCTGAAGTCTGTTTGGAAGCACAACTTCTCCAAAGTCTTTTATTTGCTTCATCTGATTTACAACCAGTCATAACCTCCAGAAATGGTCTTTGAATACTGAAAGTTAAATATAATTTTTAACAGGTTCAGTTAAGGACTAGTTTTCTCTGGAAATGGCCAAACCAAGCTATTGAGTTCCACAAACTCTGACTGCTTGGTTCAGTATCTTGTTGCCTTCCCCAAGTCATCATGCTAGGACCTCGGTTTAATTATTCATGGATGCAGGATTGCATAACCCTATCTTCTAATGGCAGTGTAAACATGTTGCTTTTATTTTCCTTCTAGAACACTTCCAAACAAGTTGAGCAGCAGAAACAACATCCTTAACCTCTGTAAAAGCCAGGATGCACAGATCCGGTAGCTTCCTGACCAGTGGCTTCTTCCATTCCACCTCTTCTGCTGCTCTTCAGGTTTCCACTTAGCTTGAGCTGTTTCCCAGATAGCCTCAGACTTTGAAAAGGGAGGCTCATCAGCATCTGACTTGCTCAATTCTACTCTCTCAGGCACAAATTGTTCTAAGTTGTTCTCTCCTTCAGTAACAAAAACAGACACAAACAGTTTCAAAAGATTCGGAGGACAACATATAAATTTTCTATGTGTTAATATTAATGGGTAGTAAATAGAAAGGACTTTCAATAGGTAATGAATATTTAATACTATTTAATCAAACACAATTAACTTTCTTAATTACCATAGTCATGTAGATTTTTTAAAGCCAAAAATTGTTGCAAAAACACAGGGAAAATGAAGTGTGAAGTCCAAAATGAAGTCCAAGTGTTTTGTAAAGAAAGAGAAATGCGGAAAAGCTTGACAAGAATTGCATTGCACTCATTGTATTGAAACCATGTCCACTGATTCAGTGTTCCGTGGTAGAGATCACCTCACAAATATCCTAGAGTGGAATCAATATTTTGATTGCTCACAAGAATCTGTTATGTCCAAAAAAAACCCTTTTCTGTTCCTGTGTGCATCTTTAAAACAAGGTATACACTCCTCCTTCAGCATTCATTAGCGAGTTTTCACCAGACTGAGTAGATACCCACCACAGTATTGCTGCTTATATTTGTTCAGAATTTCAGCAAGATGGAAAATACCTCTCTGTGCCATGCTTGAATGTTTCATTATTGCAACAACAGACTTCTCAAATCCATAGTAATAAATTTCTCTTCTGCATAGCCTCAAGGCACCAAAAAAATCCCCTGAAACATTAATGGCAAAAGATGGGCAGCCTCACTTCTGATGCGCTGTCTTTTATGACAAACCTGTAGATTTGGGGAACTCTAACACTGTACTAAAAAAACCCAAACAAACAAACAAGTAAACAAAACAAACAAACAAAACAACCAACAAACCAAACAAGCAAACAAAAAACCACAACAAATACAGACCTGAAAGATAAAAGACAGATGAATGAGAAGTAGTGAACAGTGTGTTAATTACCCATATAATTTTGAGTAACATATTCTGGGTGTTTTGGTTCTATGCACCTGATTATTGCAAGGAAGGACATTTTCAGGTACCAGTTATGTAAGACATTTCACATTTAACTATAAGGACAGCTTTCACATGTAAAGACAGCTAAAATTCCATGAAATTAAGATTTTCTAGCTGAAATTCACTCCACGCAGGTCTACACATATAGCTCTACACATATGAAAAAACAATTTAATATTGCATAACAGTAGTTAGAGATGGGACTTGTCTGATGAAATACCTACCATAGCTACATCTGCTGCCTTTACAAAGAAATTCTTCCAAAGAATGACCAATCTTTTCCTCACCCAAAATACATCAGATGAAATGAGTTTGAAAGCACAATTCTCTCTGCTGACTATGGACAGACCTTATAGTAACGAACTCAGACAAACATGTCTACAGTTGTGGGTGAGAGGAATGTCATCACAGACTAGTATGGCAAAGAATTCTCTACTGACAGCAGGGAATGATGACAGATTATCCATCTAGAAGCATTTGGGGATTATATCAACAGAGGAGTAGTTGACTGCTTTATTGAGTTTCTCTTATACAACACATGATCTTTTTGCCTTGTCAAGCTCAGAGAAGAGTTCTTTTAGTAGAAGTTATAGGGGGTTTTGCAAGCCACTTACATACAGTATCTTAACTCTCAAGAATCAGAGGGTTTTGCCTCCATTTTCTACTGAGGACAGATAATAAAGCATTAATAAAGTTGTGGGGTTTTGGTTTTGTTTTTTCTGCTGAACTGCACAGTGTAGAAGATGTAAAAATATATAGAAATACTTTGAAAATTCTGAATAAACAAAGGGTGCTGCAATTTTTTTGGCAGTACAATGAAGAAAAATAGTAAGCTGTCATCCATCTCTGCATGGACCCAGCCTTCATCATGGATACAAAACCTTACTCTGTTCTGAATACTTTATTGTTATGAAAGATGTAGCATTGATGTTGCAGGAGAAGAGCTTCTGATGCAAAACCAGTGACCTGACACAATTGTTAATAAAAAGTCCACTTTAATGATTCAATAGCAATGAGTACCCTTCATAAGCAATTTAAAAGGAAGCCTGTAAGAGTGTTAAAAGCCAAATGAGATTTTCATTCATAAGACCTTCATTCTGAGGGCTCAGAAGAGATGAGAAAAACTTGCTGAATCTCTAGGTTGGATTAAATTTTTTGCCTGCCATACTATGACACAAGACAAAATACCCACCAGACTGTTGGATGGCTTGAGCTTCCAGAATTAGTTTCCATCATACAAATGTTAGCATGAGCTACCTGTTCCATTGTGAACAGAGAAAGCCCAAAACGCTGGATGTTTTGAGCTTTTCTGCTTATTTTTCCTCAATTAAAATTACTGGTCACACCTCTTCCATCTCTTTATAGCCACTTTTCCAAAGAAACCATTGGATAGAGTGTTGTATCAAAGGTGGCTGAAAGACCGAGGGCAATTACAGTAAAGAAGAAACTGCAAGCTTATCTAGAATGTCAGTTTAAAATTTTTTTAAACACCATTGCAATTAAATTAATTGCATGAAAGCCAAGCTAAACAGAAAGAGTTGGTGGAGATTAATTTGACAGCAGAAAAATAAACTTTTACCTTCAGCTGAGTAAGCAAGAAAAGAATACAGATGAGAGCTGAGAAAATTTTCCACAGTAGCATAAAAAAGATACATTTGGAAGTGGTTATGTCTACACTGCAAGCTTAGCCTGGGCCTGATCCTGGGTCTGTCCTTATCTCATCCCTGTCAATATAACTGTAGTTGTGTACCTGCAGCAACTTTGTAGTCAGTACCAGGTTTGGTGCAGTTGTCAATAAACTGGATGCAAGGGCTGCTGTTCAGATGGAATGTGATGGGCTGTGGGATGACAGGAACTTTGTGAAGCTCAAGAAAGACAAACGTAAAGTCCTGCACCTGGGATGTCATAACTCCATGCAGCAGTACAGGCTGGCTACCAATAGCCTAAAAAGCAGCTGGGCAGAAAAAGTCCTTGGTGTTGTGATGGACAAGCTCAACATGAGCCAGCAATATGCCCTTGCAGCAAAGGTCAAGAGCCTTCTGGGCTGCATTAGCAAGAACTCAGCCAGCAGGTTGAGGGAGGTGGTTCTTCCCTTTAGTTTGCTCTGGAGACCTGGGATGCTGGGTCCAGCTCTGGACTCCCTAGAACAAGATAGAAATTGAAACACCAGACCTACAAAAGTGCTTGACAGGAAGGAACTGGAGCACAGGATGCATGAGGAGAGGCTGAGAGACCTGGATTTCTTCAGCCAGGAGAAGATAAGGCTCAGAAAGTTCTTACTGCTGTCTGCTAGTACCTAAAGGGAGGATGTGGAAAGGCCAAAAACCTGACTCTTCTTAGAGGTGCACAGTTGAAGTACACGAAGCAATAGAGACAAGCACGATCATGGAAAAGTCCAAGTCAACAGGCAGAGAGAAAAAAAATTACTGTGAGGGTGGCTAAATACTGCTGCAGGCTGTACAGAAAGGCTGTGGAGTTTGACAAGAAACAGCCCTGGGCACCTGCTCTATCTGGACCTGCTTTGGGCAGGGAGATGGATCAGAAGACCTCTGGAAATCCCTTCCACCCTAAATGATTTTAAAGCCCTTAAGCCTGATTACAGTAACCCCTACTAGTGTCTCCAAATCCCTGTCATTCTTCAGGTAACGCTAAGGCTAGTATGGGAGATCAGGTTGGAGGCTAAATGAGGTTAGGCACAATATAAGTCAGTATCTGTCTCCTCACTAGAGAGACCAGGACCTTTCTCTCTTCTTCTATTTCAGTTCAAAATCAATCGGTTCATTTGATTTATTTTTTTTTTTTTCCTAGAACAAAGAGGAATAGCTGTTTTATATAGCACTGACACTGGTTTTGATGCAGCAATTACAACCCAAGAAATAAGTGTAGATCCACGTCAAATCCATGTCAGAAAATTCACTCTGCCAGAGCATATCTATTTCACATGTGTGGGCAGGCTTAGTGAAAGGAGGGAACCAGCCCAAAGCTGCTGGTAAAGCTTGAAAGACTGAAAAGGAAAAAGCTGAACTGGAAGGAGATAAATCAAGAGAGTAAATATATGAGGAATAATATAAATCTTGCCACATGGTAATGAAAAGCAATACAAAACATGTGGCTGCAAACAATAACCACTGAAAATGTTCTGTAATGCAATGCTAACCTGTGGAATTCATTAAGATATATAAATTTGAGGTCAAAATCTTAATGAGATCAAATGTTAAAAAAAGCCTGGATAATAATATCCAGAGTTTCAGTAGGTATACAACAGATTTTGGACAGTGTGTGAATACTCACAGTGAGATTTCCAGCTAATTCTTTTGCAATATGTAAAATTCAATGCCTACTGAAAAGTTTCTTTTACTTTCAGTGCCAGCTGATGTTCAGCTATACCCCAACTCTGTGGGAGTTCCTGTGTACTAAAGAAGACAGAACTGAGAGCAGAGCATGCTTGTAAGCAGATGATTTCCATCACTTGGATGCACATTTAAATTCTAAATCAACCAACTAATTCTTGGGAAGGAAAAAAGACTGTGCAGTAAGGTGACTGCGGGAGAGATTTTTGGATGGAATTTTAAAGATCACAGACACATAGCAGAAGCTGAAGCTTTGGATGTTAGTAGTTGGGGAAAAACTTATCAATAACTACTTGCCTAAACCAGTGGAAATGTACAGCAGTAGTAGATCTTCCTTAAGCCTGTGAGCACTGTCACCCAACACTATAGGGACAGGCAGGTCTTTTTGAGGATCTTTGGTAGAATAAGGAATGGTCACAGGGCTGTAGATATGATTAGAGATTTACTATTACATAAAAATTTTAGTTATCACCATAGCTTATTGATATCTATTATTTCTAGCAGTTAA
The DNA here is from genome assembly GCF_036013475.1 of Columba livia. Classification (NCBI taxonomy): domain Eukaryota; kingdom Metazoa; phylum Chordata; class Aves; order Columbiformes; family Columbidae; genus Columba; species Columba livia. The sequence continues at coordinate 33,993,146 of NC_088604.1, read as the reverse complement.
CAGTTACTGTTATGCAGAATTTTTAGTAACTACCATAGCTTCCAGTTAAGCAAAATTTCTAGTAATCAATGTAGCCTTTATACTTCCCGGAGTCTTTAGTTACCTAGTCACTGGTGACCTGGACCGTCTGCAGATCAGGTTGAATTATTTATTATCAGCGTACAATACAATAAAAAAGCCACAAGTACTTCTTATTTGTTTGCAACAGGAGCCCGTTAAAAATGCTGATGTGAAAGAACAGCCTGTTGTAAAGGTATGTCTCTTTTGAAGGTGTGAAAAATGTCTAGTGTAAAAAGACTTAGATCACCCAAGTGTATCTGCAATATGTAAGTGAACTGATATACTTCTCTAAATCTGTTATCGGTGTTACATTTATCATTGAGAAAAGTGACTATCCCACAGATAGTACTTAAAGCAATTTGAAGGTAAGAAAACAAAGCTTGAAAGAAAAGCATGCTTTTCTCTGCATCCTAAATCAAGGCTGCTAATTTTGCTTCTACTTCTGACAACAACTATCTACACATAGTGATTGCAGTAATCTAGTTGAACAAAATACTGCAAATTTGTATCAAAGGCAATATCCTGAAGACCTGTTAAGCCTTGAAGTGTGGTCACCGTACACTCTTGGTAATTACTGTATTTGACATTTCTAGATAAGACTCATTCCACCTCTGTGCGTGTTCACAGAACTGGAACACAACAGGGATTTATAAGGTTGGGAAGAGGAGGAAAGAATCAAAGTAATTTTTATGTTATTTAATTGGTGAATTACATAAAAGTGGGGGGTTTAGCAGTTCTAGGTACATTCTGAGTCAGTTCACAATGATGTGCGTAACATCTCTAATCACATCAACAAATGCTGTTCATGCTACATCAGTACTGCTAAGAAAAAATATTTTTAATCCTCTGAATATCCATATATACATCATATGTAGGTAAGCCAATACAATCATAAACAATTCATGTATCTGTTGTTTTTTTTGTTAAAGCTGGGCAACTATAATTGCAATATCAAAAGTTGTTGCAAATGTAGTTAAATATATTGACAACAGAAACATGAACTATGATGTTCTGCAACTACAGAATGCTGAGGAAATAAATAGTTTACCATGTGCTATCTTATTTCCTGAATTTAATTTACATTGTGATTTGTATTATTGCATTATTAATCAATGCTGCCTGTCCAGCATGTGATTTTCAGAAGGTGAAGGTTGCTATAAATACTCATGAATTGGAGGTTTCATGAGATTAACATCTCCATTTATTCAAAAAATCTCAAATTATAAGCAGGATGTTTTCAAAGTATTTTCAGGCGTATTTTTGTGTTATTTATTTTTTCATTTCATAATAAAAATATGATTAAACATAGGAGATAATCTCAATTAAAAAACAAAAACAAAAACAAAAACTAATCAACACACTAATAATTCAGAAACTTTTATTTAGAGAATACCCAGAATATCAAAGAGGATTACACAAATCTGATTGTATCAGTGAAACAATAATTACGGTTCTCCTATTGCTGTCGCATAATGATTAAATTGATATTGACTTGCAGCCATTTGCCTCAGAAGCCTGATAAAAGTACATTGCATTAATACCAAAATAATTATCTAGGTTGAGAATATTCAACTTTCCCTACTATTTATTTCAATAGCATAAAAAGTCAAAGAAAATAAAATGGTATTGATCTTTAATTAACCTAAGGAGCCTAAATATTAGGCAAAAAACTAACTCAAATTCTGAATGGAGTAGATGCAATTAGACTTAAAATATTAGGTTTAAATATCTCTTTATAAAAGCATTCAAGATAACATTTTCAATACCCCTTTTACTATTTATTTGCTATTCCATATATATACTAATTCAAGTTAAATTTTCCATGTTTCTGCTGTTTTTACTGTTACTTCAATTCATTTCTTCCTAATGAAGCTGCGTAACTGTGCCAAAAGGGTTCTGAGTGCAGAGCGCCACATTAGGAGAGCAAGACAGGTGTGGTGATCTCCCACCAAGCAGGCAGGGCAGTCTGGGCACAAGGGAGTCTTAGCTTCTTGGCTTAATTCAGATCCATTTTATTCTCAACAATGAGGGGACAAAATACAGCTGAAGTAGAAACCAAAGTCCAAAACTAGGCAAGAGCTGATGACAAAAAACTATTTTATAAGAGGGAGATGGGGGTAACTCCATCATTTCCTCCCTACCTATGCAATAAGTCATACAGTGATGCTCAGTCCTAACTGACTCACCCAGCAGAGTTACTTGTAGAAAAGTATTCTTCCAATGAGACGATTTTGTACCCCCTCAAGCTGAAGAGGGGACTGAACCAGGATTTCCCACTTTCCAGAAAAGTAAGCACTTACTATTAAAAAAGAAAAAGGCAACACTATCCCTACCCTTCCTACATTTTAAAAGCCTATTTACAGGAATTCTTCCTGCTTGGATTTTGTTCTGAGGTATGGGTGAAAGTGTTCAGCCCAGGAAAGAAAACCATTTAATATCATATACAAGCTCTAAGTACTCAAAAAACTATACAAATAAAAAGTAAGCACCAAGGAGGCAAAGCTGACTTCTGAGTTAGGCAGTAACATGCATTTTGTGCTACAACTTCAGGCTTGAATTCATGCACATAAGCCAATTCTTGTGTTTAGTGCCCTTTTTCTGTTTTTTTGCCACTGCATCTCCAGGGGTGAGAACACAGCCAGCTGTGACAGTGTAACTCCTGTCTTGAAGAAAGAAGAAAGAAGATCAAGTTTCTCACTGCAGCGAAGTTGTACTGCTGGAAGTACTGCACTGATACTGCCCCATACCTCAGTCGTATGCAGTCCTATATTGGCAGAAATACATTCAACACTGTTGACATTCTCAGTAACAGAGAAGCCACACAGGACACAAATATTTATAATTAAACTTTTATAATATCCCTTTTCCTTTTTGCCTTAAAAGCACTCTTCTTTCTAGTACAACAACAACAGAGTATGAGCAGAAACATGTAATCATAGAAATGGGTGCTGACAGTAAAATTGTTACTGGTTGGTTGGTTGCTCAGAAACTAAGGCTCTTAACAATCCCTTGCTAAAGCCTATTATGTCAAAGAAGAGATCACAGCCATAGTGGATGGAAGCAGATGGTCAGGATTAAGTACCTGTGGGGAAAAAGGGGAAGTAATTCCTCTGTAAGTTAAGGATTGAGGGTGAAGAAGAAAAGATTTAGTTGTATGCACAAAGAATTTGGTGACAAGAGTGTAACTCAAGTTCAGCCCTGTAGGGGATTTCTGATACAAACCAAGAGCAGAACCACATTGATGATGTCACTTTACAGTATTTAAGATTTTGTTAATTTATGCAGCTACATGCTATGTTTCATTAGTAGTTGTGCAACCCCATGCAGTACATATGCTGTAACCTTACTTTGTTTCGGTGTTATTGACGTAGGAAACAGCAAATGAAATAAGTGCAGCTGCTTGCTTGTACTGGCACATGAGAGTTAAATTCAGTCTAAGAAAAATGTACCACTATCCAGATCACAAGTCAAAGTCATTGGCTAAATCTCAAGCATTGCAGTACTGCAGAATGCAGTAAGTCAGCAGCAGCAATCAAGTCACATTTTCCAATCAATTACTCCAGTAAACATGGTGTAACAATTAGAGACTGAAGATGTGAGGCTTCAGTGAACCTGTTACTATAAAAAAATTAAAGTCATTAGTATGAAATAGAATGGCCTCAGTAGACAATGAACCTTGAGGCTGCATTAGAACTAAGGTAAACAGTTCTTTAAGACTTCTTAGGAGATGGTTTAAATTTAGCTGTAGTGCAATCAGGAGCACGAGAATCACTTAAATCAACCACCACTTGATAACTTGTGAAAAGCCTGATTCAAACAGGACTGTGAGGTTCTGGCTGTACCATACTTTAATCAGAGCTGAGAACAAGTCCTGGGCACTGAAATGTGATCCCTTCCACCATTCAGTTCTTAGAACAGTGCCTGGCCATTTTGGGACCAAAACAAATTATTTTCTATCATAAACAATTCCTATGCATAGTTTAAAGGTTAGCACAGGCTAGGGACCACTTTTAATATGCAGTTTGGGCACGTCCATCTTTTCTGGAAGGCTGCTACTGCTTGCTAATTTAGACACTGGCTATTCTGTACCAGCTGGACTTAACGCTGTAGTACAGGTCTTGCCACAGCCCAGTTTGTGAATACAGATGCAGCCATTATACACTAACAATAACATATTTCAGTGTCTCACATGACAGTCATTCAGCAGTCTTTACATTGTTTTTTAGAAGCTGCATAATACACTGTCTATAAAGATTAAAAACAAACAAACAGAAACCTACTTAGAAAAATTATTAGATTACTGAAAAAATAAAGGGCCACGTGCAGTACTGTAGGAATTGCTGTATCAACGGCATTTACCAGGTTTCACCTGCCTTGATACATAAAATTACGCCTTTCAATGATTTTGCAGAAGAACTTTCAATATAGCCTTATAACTACAGTGAGAACTGAGAAAAAATCAATTTTCAAATTCTGTTCCATGGTCAAAAATTCTTTGCTGATTTTTTTTTTTTAATACATTTTGGCTTTATTTTCCTTTCACATATGTGAGAACACAATCAAATCTGATATTCAAAATGACAACGTGTCAAGCACACAAATAAATTATTACACCAGTTTCTGACATTTGCTTGCTGCAAAAACATCAGGCAAGGTTGTGTATTAAAGACACAATAAGATTTTTATTGTGTGCTTAAATTGTACTAACTAGAATATTAAAAGTTAGAAATATATGTGTGGTAGACATTTTAAGTTGGATCTACCATTACAGCATGCATCATATATACAGTATAGATTGTATAATCATATATATGTAATATATAGAATATAGAATCATTTCCAGCACTATTGTGAAACTGCTTATTTTACTTCTACCTTTTCAATTCTGGAAAATAGTTCTCAAGCCATATTGTTCACATAATTTAAAATATTTATATAAACCTTTGTCTAAAATTATGCAGAGTTAGTTTATATCTTGGGTTCTGGTGGTAGTACTGTCAGTTTAAATTATTCTCTTGTTGTCTTGGTGTTTATGATACATACATAGAGCAATCATGTCCACTTTTGGACAGCTCTTTGAAAAGTGAAACAAGAGAAAGCTCCTTTAATCTCCTCGTGCTAGATAGGATCTTTGTTTCTTGCTATCTTAGTAGCCATTTTCTTTATCCTGAGTTTGTCTTGTTTATAACATTCTACATGATATCGTACAAGGCTGTGTAAATCGTTGCCATTATTGCCCCAAAATTATCTTAGGATCACTTTCCTACAGTTTTGTCATCTTAGCACTCTTAGGCGTTCTGGATCAAATAACATTACTGGATTTTTCATCAGTTCAAACTGATGAGCTCCCTAATTTTAATGAAAATTCTTATTAAGCCTTACACCATACAACTATTTTTCCTACTCTTATACCTATGACGATTTATTTGCCTCTGGTGCTTTGAGTTTGTGTCATGATCACTCATTGGTACAGTCCTAATTTTTGCACTGGAATGTTGAACAAAACATTTTATAAGACATATAGCATGATGAGTCATTGAAAAATGCCAAGCAATAAGTTCTGCCCTGTTCAATAATCTCTTTATTCAATAAGACCTATTGTAGCTGTTACCATTTCCAATACAGAAAAATTCCTCAATGCCTTAAAGTTCATTACCAAGTTGAGATAAAAATTTTCTGTGTAATACTGTACAAAATTTGCCACTGAAGTACCAAGAAATTAGACTTATTGCATTTCTTTGCCTAGATATTGGCTTTTCAAAGCAATTTTTAAGAAGTAAATAATGAGGACAGAATTTTATTGGCAGGAAAATAAGCCAGAAGACATGAGAAAAAATTCCTACACAACATTTCTATAGCAGCTGTTTCTGACTGCAACAGCAGCACTGTGGGGACGTCGAGGCTGGCATGGTTTCATATGGCCCTGCAGCACCAAAGATGACCTCTATTTAGCATGAAGATATATGATGCCTTGGTGCCCAGGCCTAGTAGAATTGAGCTGGAAAGAAGAACACTCCTTACTAACAGAAGGAAGGGAGAGAGGAAGGAAAGGACAAAATACATATCTTAGCAAGCCACAGTCTTTTATTCAAAAGAATCATTTCAGTTTCTATATAAATTGTAATAATACTTCGTGGTAATTTGGCCTTGAGAAGGGAAGTCCATCTTCATTATAATATAATCATTTTCAGCTTCATTACAATCATGTTAAATCATAAAAAGACTTGTTTGAAAGCTGTCCAGGTTGATCTCTAAAGCTATTCTGGTCATCAAGAAAGGTAATAACACATTGCACGTTAGCACTTTTCATCAGTATATCTCAAAGTACTTTGCAAAGCAGATCATTAGCTTGTTGACTTTGTATTGTCTGGGAAATGTGAGCAGAGAGTGGAAGTAACTAAGCATATGTCAATGACAGTCCCGTTCCTCAAGTACAAGACTGAAAGACAGGGCTGCAAGTCTTTCTTCCATCCACTGTTCTTCAGACCTCTGCACACATTTTACTTTTAGTTAACCATTGCAGGCATTCATTCACTGCATTTTGTAAGCCTAGAAACCTGAATCATGTGATTCACTGGAAGTTAGAAATTAATTTTTTGACTGAAAGGTACAGATAGACTATCTGTAAAACTCTCAGAAAAAAAGAGGCTTCTCCCTCTTTAGTAATGGAAATCATAGACAGTTTCTAGAACAGGAACTTGGTCACAATTCTGGGTCACAGAAATTTGTTTTCTTTATTATGATCACCTCAGCTGGTTGCAGGTCTCAATAAGGAGACAGAGAATTGAATTTTCTTGGATATACTACATAACTCACTATTGAAGGGGTTTTGCAAGACACACCTTTCATTGCTGTCACTACAAAGCTCAATTTGGAGACAAGTAAATACTTGTCCATGAAATGGTGGCTTCCAGCTGTTTTGAGTTCAGAGGTCTGCATTAAGGCTATGTGCCAAAGAGCACTTTCCAGCACTGATCTTACTGTTAGAATGATCCACGGAACAATCAAATTCACCAAAGTAAATGTAGCTTGGCTTCCTTTATGTTTGGATGCTCTTCAGCTTCCTAAACCGTAGGCGGAGAAGCCAGAACTGTGGCTCTGAAGACCAAGGCAGAAGAAGCTTTGAATACTTTGACCTTTTTCATATCGTCTATCATTATATTATCTCCCCATCCAAAAGACTCAGATTTTCTCTAAAACTCCTTTTGCATTAAGAAACTTGTAAAATCTCTTATGAGTAGATTTACTTGGAGGTGGGCTTTGGCTTTCCTTCTTTGTCCCATAATGTTTGAACAATGCTTTTAGACATTTCCTTGGTTGTCTATCCTTGTTTTCACTTCTTATGTCCTATTTTTGCATTTTAGTCCTCCTCTGATAGGATGTATTTTTTTTGTATTGATGCACAATAATACTTTCATTTATATACTAAATGCATCACTGGAACTAACCAGAATAATATCACAGTAAAAATGTCATACTTGACCAACACTCATTTTAATCAAACTAGCATTCATCTTATTATTTCTAGCAACTCTTTAAACATCAGATGAAATCAAAATGCCCAAGCGATAAATATCTACCTTAGTCACTGTCTGCTAGATGTGAGACAAGTGGTTAGAATAAGAACGAGCCAGTACACCTGAGGAATTTTGATGGATTTTGAAAGTATAACAAAGAGTACACAATCCAAAGAGTACATAAATTCAACTGAATCTACTTAAAAGATTGTTCTTCAATGAAGGCTGAAACAGCAACAAACATGAATGATAGCAGGCCTGCACAACCATTTCCCAACATGCAGACAGTTAACAGTGCCAGATTGCATATCTGCTACACTGACAAATTGAGTCTTAGGGTTCAAGACTGTAATAGCCACAGGATTCAGCAGTACTCTCTGTGAAACAAAATCTTTCAGATGTTTATTTCTAGTGTCGTGTTCAAATAACATTGTAAGAGAGTGTATCAATACTCTCCAAGTCACATATGGTCACTCAGGTAACGTTTTACTAGATCACTCCCTTTCTAAGTTGGAAAAAAAAGCAGATTTCCTGGGGTCTATGTGTTCACATTTAGGTGAAAATGAATGAAACTTCCCAAAAGAAAAGACCTGGTCTCCTGTCCTAGACTGGTCTGAAGAGAACATTCATAACAATTGATGTCCACAAGAATGACCATTGCAATAGGCTGGTTTTGAATGTCACAGTTCAACACCACAAGTATTATCTCTCTTGTGGAAAATGGTGATCGGCAAACAGCAATAAAACTCTGAGATCTGATGGAAAACTTTTTTAAAATTACTGGTGTATCCATCTTTTATTTAAAAGGTATTGAATAATGCCAGAGCACGTTTCAAGAGAGTGCCAGAAGTGCCATCTTCTCACAAAAAGATAATGTTGACACTGTCTTGAATAGACATCACTGCACCTGTGCTAAAAATGGGGTGAGTTTTACACACTTCAAATGAATTTAATTTTAGTTTGCTTCAGCTATACTTTTGATTGAATTGTCTGACCCTTCCCTCTGCACAAATATAAAACCAGACCACTTTTACTCAGTGTGTTTACTAAGGTGTTCTGCTCCCTTGGTTTTACGTTGTGTGCAACAGAACTTTAGTGCTTCTTGTATGCCAGACATCTAGAACCAGAAACAAATGTGTGTACAATGACACTCACATAATTTGTGATTCGTGTGATCCTGTGAGATAACTGTTTTGTGTGGTGTACGACAAGCATGTTGGAAGTGATCCTGAACTGTCCATTGGGCAGAGCAGGAAGACAGCTCCAGCAGCCAGGAGATCAAAACCTGCCTGGTCCAGAACACATGAGGAGCAGGTAGTGTGCCATGGTAGCTTTGATCCTCTGAATCTGAGACTTCAGGTCATTTGTAGAATATCTTGAATTTGTGTTCATGAGGGGAAGAAACAAAGGCTGAATTGCTAGTAATCTTCCTGTTATTTTCTTGTGCATGTGAGTGTTGTCCACATCTATATCACTTAGACTCACTCTCGTTTCCCTGTCTTCCCCATCATGCATGAATCCCTGGCATGGTGTTCATACAGGCCATATACATAGGATAGATGTTCTCTAAGTCTGACTATTATATGGGGCTTTCAGATGAGATAGGTGGAGGAAAAACCTAGTGTTTTTATGAAAGCATTAATTTTACTGTGTGGTAGGATAGGCCATATGCAAGTACAGAAGCTCTATTCAGATGCGTAGCAGTTCTAATTTATTAGTCTAATTATTTTCCTAGGCTGGTCAGAGTGCTATTGGGTCCTTTTGTATGGAGAAAAGTATGTTTCTCAATACAGCATCTATAGTTAAGGCTGCCAGCTTCATGCACCAGCAGTTTCCCAAATGAAGCTGCAAATTTTTCATTTAAAGAGTCTTACATGCTTCAAGGACCGAAGTTTGGCACTTGTCTTTAAATGTTTTGAATTTTTAAACATAAAATTCTGTTTAATTTTAGTTATAAAGAAGAATAAGCTTCTAGGGGAAACAACTACAAAAGCTCACATATTAGTTAGAAAAACCTCACACAGAACTGCAACACACCCACAGTCCTTGCCAGCATCAACCGGTGTCATGCTGAGCAATTGTAATATGTGCAATTACTTATGACTTCGAATATAGACAAAAATTGGCATAAACCTTATGTGTAAGAGTTGCAAAATGATAACTGAACAATGTGTCTTGAAATGTTTTTAGCTGGGATCTTTTATTCAACTCAGCAGGCCTTGCTAAAGGAAAGAAAAGAGGTAGCAAGTGGATGTGAGTGAAGTGGATAGCTCATCAAAACTGTAGACTGAGCAGGCTGTCAGTCAGCTTTTACTCCAGGATACATCGGCAGTGTCTACTTAATTGCACTCCAGTTGTGGCTTCCTTTTAGAATATTTGAGAAAGCACAAATGTCATTGGTGACAGTAGTGGGCTTCTTAACAGTGGTAAGACAAGGGCAAAAATAGCAACCTGAAGCAATTACAGCTCATGCTGGCACAACATATTACATAGTTAGGAAAATCAGGCTTGACATCAGACAAGTAGTAGCACATCAACATGACTAGAAATTAATGCTCACAGCATCTGCAGTATGGCATTTGGTTCCTGCCTATTGTTTTTAGTGCCGATTGTCATTACTTCTTTGTCATTGCTCCAAAATTTAGCAAAGTCCCCTCATTTCTGAAGTAAGAAAATGAAACTATTTGAATAGTACAATATATGTCAAGTTTAAGAGAATGTCAGAAAAAGTCCTGGTGTCATTGAAAGGACATTGACAAATCATCCTACTGCTCTGTTAACTACCTGTATAAATCCAGTCATCACCCACCCCCTGCTCTTCCATATGAAATAAAGGTGATTTTTTTTACCTTTGTTGCCACACATCAAACAAGAATCCATCAGAATACAATCAGAAGTCCTCACCATTACAAGAAACAGCAGCTCAGTTTTTAACAAAATGGTGTCATCATTGGCATACATTCATTATACAACATTTTGATCTTGGAAACTACAAGTCCTTCAAAGCTGTAAGTGAAGCAGTAATGGAAAGGAAAATAGCAAAGGAGATAAATATAATGGTCTATATTTTTTTGCCTACCTTCTGTCACAGCTTCTGCAGATGGGGTGGAAGTCAAGCATTTTTTGTGTTTCAAATCACTTCTTATCATCTTGTTCTCCATGGGCCATGTAGCTTTATCCCTAAAAACTTTCAGCGGGTAAAAAAATCTCTTGGCTTGTGTCAGTCCTCTTTCCTCAATGAAATGCAGTCTGCTTTCAGCAACTTTAAAGTAGAAATAATCCAATTTTGTCCTTAGAGTGTTCCTACATCCTGCATTGCTCTTCATTCCAGAACAAGTGTCATCAGATGATGTCAAATAATGTCTTTTACTTTAAGATTTGTTGAGGTATTTTTTTTCCCTGGTTCCACCATCCTTAGCTAATGATTTCTTCCACCTGCTGCTGTTTCACACAGAGGAATTTCTGGCACACCAGAAATCTCTGGAATCAGTTGGTAACAGGATCCAGATTCTTTCTGATATGATCCAGCTTTCTCAGAGTATATGAGAGACTCTGGCAAGCAGGTTCACTTGAGTGTCTGCTTTAGGTAGCCTCCTTTTCTAGAAAAAGAGCTGCTCCCTTTCCAGGCAATCACCACCAAAGCTGGATTCCCTCTTTTCTTGAAGAACTGGTATAATTTCCATACATAGGACTGCATTACTCTTAACTAGGTTTTCTGCCTTTCTAGGATATATAATTTCATAGGGAATTCAAAGTCTTTTTCTTTTTGTTCTCTTAACACTGCTGTTTACATAGGTCAGTACTTTTGCAGGGAGTTGATACTCCTGATTTTCCTCCCTCACTAATTTTGCGTTTTTAGGCAGCATATGAGCCAAAGGAACAATTCATAACAATTCTTTAGTTTTAAAGAATACATGACCTTCTAAATCATGTCATAGGAAACAAACACATAGGTTAAGGGTAGGGGCTAGGAACTGTATTCATCAAAAAAGCCAAAAAAGCAAAAGATGTGCACACTTTTAAATGAATTCAACCATAATAAACATCAGTGAAGAGCACAACTTGAATCCTCATAATGTTCATAACAAGGATCTTGTCAAGATACAAGGAAAAAGTGATGTTAGGGCAGTGTTTTAGGTAATTCATCTAGATCCCTTTATAACAAAACAGACCAAGGTCATGCTACAGAGAATTCATGTTTATCAGTTTAGAAAACTTTACAGTAGCTCAGTGTCAGTGTGCATTCATCATACATGTTTTAGTCTACAATGTTCATCTTTTACCATTTCTCCATTTCTTTCCCTCTTTTTCCCATCTTGTTTTATCAGATCTAATTTATACATTAAAATTTTTGAAAAACAAAAAAATATTTATTATATGTATTAGTAGGTTCAGACTTATGCCAGCGTATGAGATGATGAACCTCCTCTCGTTGCCTTCAAGAATTTTTATATCATTCAGTAGAAAAAAAAGTCAAGACAAGGTAACAGAAATTAAAATCAACCACCCTGAAGAAAAGCAGCAATTCACTTGTGAACTTCTCAGGCTTCTGGGCAATAGAAAATATTTGTGAGGGATTTATATAAGATTTAAATCACGTAAGTACAGTTCTTTCAAATGACATGAGAGGGGCAGAAGGTGTCATACAAGGATATAGCCCACATTGAGGAAAAAAGCAGTGCTGTTAAGGACTCCACATTGTCTCTTCCCATTCTGACAGTCAGTCTGCAGTTCCTAATAAGAAAAAGCACAAGAGTTTTCTTTATTAATTAGAGGCTTACTTAAAAAAAAAAAAAAAAAATGGAAGTGTTTGTACCTTGAATCTCTTTGTTCATGTCTTCTCAGCATTCTTTGTGCATTATGTTCATTATATTTCAGACACCAATAACATTTCTAACCACAGAAATGTATTAATGTTTTTTTCTTTACTTGTTAAGTACCTTCTGTAGGGGTTTTTTTTTGTTGTTTTTTCTTGTTTGTTTTTTGTTTGGTTGGTTTTTTAATTAGCTGTTCCTTCTTCTTCAGGGTTGGGTAATACTCCCCTCTGCCGATTTTTTTTCCTTCAAAATGAAAGACAAATTTACTGATTATGTGAAGCTCCTACCATTTTTAAGCTTAGAGATTGAAATGCTGGCCCAAATGAAATCAACAGAACTTGACTCTTGCTGGCTTCATTAGTACCAGCATCTCAATTCTAATTTCAAAAGTGAGCATGAGAAGTTAGCTACTAGAACAGTGCCAGAAGTATTTGGAATCAGACTAAACAGATGTGACTAACATGGGGTTTTTTTCTTTTCTAGTAAATGAAGGTCCAATTCTTATTTACAGATTTTATTAAGATAGTTGTATTATAGATATACATATATATTCAGACCCAAAATTCTACTTCTAAGAAGATTTAGATATGCAGTCATATGCAAGGTCTATACACACATTTATTTTTTAAATGTACATTTACAAACTCATTGAAACAATGCATTTGTTTCAGTACCTGCTTAACTGCATCATGTTTTATTGATATATAAAGCTCTTGATCAGATAGGTCTTTTCCTTTCCTGACATATTGATTGTACTGAGTAATAGCTTTGGAGTATTAGTAAAAATTAAAGCGGAGGCCCAAAACAAAATCACCAGTTCATTGCCAGCTCCTCAGCATCACTAAGTTCTTGAAAGTATTTTCTGTTTTAGAAGACCTTGACAGGTGATCTACAGAAGGCTGCTAGAAAGGCTAAGTAGTCTTTAGGTAAAAGACAAAAATATTCATCAGTCAGTGACTAGATAGGAAATGCTAATGAAAACAGAAGATTCAATGGCATTATATTCACTCCATCATTAAAACTTTATCATAATGTATCTTCACCTTATGTACCAGGTTTGTCATTCTTTAATATACATGCAAGTGATTTAGAAGTGTGGCAAGGGGGAATATCGAGGCAGCTGAGTTGGTAATGAGAATAGTTGAGTTAGAATCAGAAAGCAACATGGAAAGCCTTCAAAAGACTTGAATAAGTGAAGTGAATCACAATGACAAATGAGTGTCCCTACCTATGAAAGCAAATGTTAGAGGTGAAACAATGAAATATTTTAACCACATTTAGGGTTTCAAAATAATGATTGCAGGTTGGAATGTAGACATGAACATCATTGTACCCAGTGTGCAACAGTAGCCAGAAGCAAAGGAAATATTTTAAAAGATTACTGAAGAATAGGATAAAAAATAATCCCCAAATTGTTATAATACAATAATAGGAAGCAGTGGCTCACCCTCAGTTGGGTTGCCATTACCCAGTCTCAAAGTTAATGGAGCAGAAGAGAGTTTTCCAGGAACACACAATGCAAACTAAAAGGGCCACATGACTGAGCATTTAAACGTAACTCTTTACACTAATGAAAACAGAAGTGAGCATGATAAAATATGCAAAGCTATGATTTCTACACAGAATATAAAATCAATACAAAAATAGTTTTCCATACAATGTATATAATCACACTGTGAAATTTATTGTCAGTTGTTATTACTGAAAGCATAAATTTAGCAAATTTAAAGAAGTATTGGAAAGTCATAGGTATAACATAAGTATAAGAGGTGTAGCAATAAACTTATCTTTAAAAGAAGTTTAAGAATAAGTATAAACTTTATACCTCCATAATCTAAGGCATGACAAGTGTTTCCTACCAGTAATTAATAGGAAATATGAACTGATGGTGGGTGCTTGTCAAATCCTTTTTTCTCTTTAAAAAGCTCTTGAAGGCTGGATACTGCACTAGAATGACCTCCACTTCAAGCAATTGGTAAGTTAACATCAACCTTAGCAGTATAGGTTGCTGCTCTGGATGCTGCTATGGTGTAATTATTAAAAACCAAAGCGTGTCTATGTCATACAAAATCAAGGACTTTAAAAGGGCCACTATCTCTCTGATACATAATTTACCTGGGTGATTTGAAATGTCATACCTTGGGGCAGGTTAATTCCCAGTGTACTTCTCAGGCACTCCAGAAGCCAGCTGCTTATTTCTGGTTCTGTCATTTGATTCCATCCTTTTCCTGGTAAAAAAGCCCCAAACCTCTACAAAGAAAATTTTATCTCAGGTCTTGCAACTATTTTTTTCTGGTAGGATGGAAATGGAAAATATAGCCTGTAGTTAGGATATTTTCCTGCAGTGGCAGTAAATATGCATTTGAGGGGCCTGTGCTGTCCGCTGGCAGAACAAGGATGAAAATATAACAGTTCCCTCTACTTCTTCTACAAGGGGTTAACAATCTACTTAGTGTTCTTGAGGGAACATATCCATCCGAATAACCTATTAATGTAGGGATATTAGCCCTTGCACTTGCTTCTCTTGCCTGCTATCATCTCGTATCACCCTACAGTTCCATGGTACAAATGCATAATCCCAATCACTTCTGTTCACAGTCCTCTCTCAGTGCTACATACTGTACCTCTTGGAAAAAAATAAAGGCCATTGGCATCAGAATAAGCATGGATCTATTAGACTAGCAAGTTAAAAAACAACTAAAAATAATGTTGGCCAGATGGTTACCTGGGCAATTTTATTTTATGCTTTGCATATTGAGTAAGGGTAGCTCATTAAATTGTTGTATTTTGAGAATCTGGGTCTTCTGGGAAGACCTAGAGGTGAACTAAAGTAACTGAAAGGACACTGTTGTGGTCATCACCCACCTGTTTCTGACGAAGTGCCAGTGGAGCAGACATACTCCACCATCTGCATTTTCAGGCTGAAGCAGCACTCCCTCAAAGAAGAGTTGAGTTGAGTGAAGATAGAATCTAGAGCTAAAACTATTAATCTGTGCAAGTCAGCACTGTAGCTTTTGAGATTTAAGAAGCTACAAATAGTTTTCAGCCAAAATTTATATTTCTACTAAGGGGAAAGTTCAAGATAAGCTGTTGACCCAAAATAGTAAAAAAATAGATAATTTCAGTGCCTTAGCATACGTCATTTCTCAGCAGTGTGCCTCTGTGTAGATATGTATCATTTACATTGTAAGGTACAATGTAATTATTTTTTTTAAATTCAATAAAATTAATTTTCTCTGATTTTATTTTACATTTGTATATGCATGTTTATATCCACTCTTACCCAACAGGTAAGAGACATCCCATACAGTTGCTGGTATGACAAATTGTTTCTTTTCTCTGTCTAAAGCTGCAACTTCTTTGTTCTTCTTCCATTGTAAATAGTACACAACCCAAAGTTCCAATTCAAGAGGAGTAGTAGGCCATCTTCTTGCTACTTGTCATATAGGATTCATATATCCATTAAAAAAATAAACATTGTCTGTCTGCCATTCCCTCTTGGATTCATGAGGAAGAAAACAAAACAAATTTTTGCTTGCTTTAAATAAAATCTAAATTCTAAACATGAATTCCTACCACCATTGCACTCCTCACCAAAGAAGATGCTACAAAATAACTAATTCAGAAAACCAAACAAGAGTAAAAGGAAAGTGTTGTCAACTTCTCTGGTTTTAGTTCCATGGTATCTACTGCCTTTGTACTCATCTGATTAAATAAGCAATTTCAAGAGAAACTCTGCCTTCACTTTTAGTAGACCTTTTTAAGTACCTTTCTCACTCTTTTGGCTGTGGTAAAAAGCTGAATTATTAAGTCAAAAGGCAGGTGAACATAGTCTTCCAATGTACTATTATTGTTTAAAAAAATATGTTCAAAGGTAATCTGCCATTTTTTTAACCAGCTCAAACAAGATACAGTTTGAAAAAGTCCACAGTCCTTGCCTTCAAAGGACAAGTACACGGTTCAGAAGGACAAAACAGACTAATTTTCCCATAAATTTAATAGAACAAAAAAATAGGAACTCCATTACTCCCACTCTCAGAGGGCAAAAAAAGCTGAATTGCAGCTGTCCCTTGGCCTTCTCTCTAATGTATTACAAAGCCTTGGACTATACCTGAGATGTGCAGGCTTAGCCTTCAAATCTCCATGGCTAGACTGTAAAAATGAAAAGCAAAATGAGAGCTTGCAAAAATGAACAGGGTGTTTCAAGGGATGGTACCACAGCACAAAGTGCCACCTGCTGTCCTGAGGATACAAACTTTCTGCTCCTCTGTCCTTTGCATCAACAAGGCAGCTGCTTTCCAGAGTAATACTGATAGTTCTTAGTCCAAAGAGCAATTCCCCATCGACTCTGCAAGGTAGTTGAAAAGCACAGCTAATTATAAACCTATTAAGCTTTTATTTAAACTTAGAAGTTTCAGCTGAGTGAACAGAATTCCATAAACAGGTCAAAAACTCATCTCTTTTCAAGCTGATCAAGTTAGACAGAAGTTTGTGCCTTGAACAATAATGAATGCAATCATACAGACAAAATTGAGCATGACTGCAAGAGACCTTATATGTAGGAGCAAAATCTTTAAATCTACATATTTACTTTAACACAATTGAGTTCCTCTGCCAGTGAAATCACATGAGCATGAAACCTCCTAAGGAAAAATTTCTATACTTGCAAACAACTTAGGGAGGCAGCAAGAAATTCAGCTTATATGTAGCATTGTTTGCCCTGCCTGTGCACCAGATAAACTTAAGGTTGTTAAAGCTTGTAAAGAATGATTCACCAGAAAGTTTATGTTATATTCTAATTTTCTGAATATGCAGTGTAAATCTTTTGACCAAACAAATCCATCAAGCTTACCAGTAAATGAAGGACAAGGACTAATAACTATCCTCATTAATTGCCACATTGTGCTACTTCAATAAGGAAGATAAAATAATAATGGAGCCATTTATTCAAAGTTACATCACATTAAAAATACAGTCCAAATATACATGGTACATTATATGTGTGTGTTGTAAATGTATGTTTTCCTACTCCTAGATGACTTCTCAGCATGGTCTTAAGTCATATACCCTCTCTGCCACATCAGTTACTTAAACAATTAGGGTACCATTTAACAGCATATTTAGATGTAATTTATCTGGCAGAAACAAAGAAATAGTGTTTGCCTTATATAAGTATCAAGAAAACATAAGCAGTTTTCAAGTATTTAGCCCCACATGATCACTGCAGGCCACTGGCCACTATAGCACAAACTGAAAACTGCAGCACAGTCTGCTTTAGTTCATTGTGACTATAAAATGCCTTAAGACAATTCTTAGATAGAAGAATCATTTCTGATGTGAAGATATATTTACTTGGAAGTGCTATACAAATGAAAGTAACTAATCTCTACTGTATGAATACATCAACTGTTTTCAATAATTTAGTTCTGAATACCCTCCTAGAATTATGTTTTCTAAATTTATTAATTCCTATATCTAGCTTCAGGAATCAACGTATCGGGTGTTATTTGACACTAAGCTGGTCATCTTTATCTGGTGGGCTGTACGTTACAATAAACCACAGACATGTATTTTGCATTTTATTTGACTTTTCACAAGATCAATAGAACTTCAAATGCATACAGATGGCAGAATTTAAATTGGTCTAAAAATGAAGCTTCGAAAATTCCTACATTAATGTTTACATCTGGATTATTTAATTTGCCACAGGCATTAAATCCTTATGAATTCACATCAAATTTGAATATCTAATGGATGATCTATGCTATCAAAGGAAATGGAAAAAGTACAGTTTCTCTGGAGTCTGAACAAGTCAAACAGTGTTTAAAATGTGGGATTTTTGCATCAACCTTTGCACATTAATAATATTTTTAAAGTAACTTACATTATTGCCTGCCGATTTTTTTCATAATAACCTATTGCTTTACCAGTTATTGCACATTTAGAAAGAGAGAACACAATTTCAAATATTCACATCAAAAATAGCAATAAAAAACACTGTATTAACCTAAGTATGTCAATTCTAGAAAATTACTATTATTAAAATTATATTCAGTCTGTTCCTTACTTTCTGCTTGACTGTCTCATAAAGGATTTTTTCAGAAGGATATAAGCGAGCAGTAACAGTAGTTAAATCTAAAATTGTTGATAAAATTCAACAAGATTTTTCAAGAAACATGGTTCAGGCATGTCCATCTGGTTTACCTCTCACTCTGTTATTTGACATTTTCCAATAAAGCTCTTTGAAAAGAAAAGAACATCACAAAGATATAAGTGATTCCTGTGAAATTTACATAGTAGTCAACAAGGTTTACACATAATATACATAATGTTCTCAATATTCCTAATACAAACAATATTGCTTTATATTCTGTAATATGTAGAACTCACAATGACAGGCTGTGATTTTATTGGTTTTTTAGCAGATTATCCTAAAGATATATATCAATTTTCGGCATCCACCTGTGGCATTCTTTTTATGTTATTCTTTTTCCCACAGAAATAAAATAGTTTGCTCTGACTCAGTCACAAATGGTGTTAGGGCTTCCAACCTGCACAACACCATGGCAAACAGACACACAAGTCTGACACACAGGTGGTCAGGAAAGTTGTCCCATTGCCTCTTGTCCTGTCACTGGGTACCACAGAGAAGAGTCTGGCTCTGTCTTCTTTACTATCTCTCAACAGGTATTTATTCACAATTATAAGAACGCTCCACCCCGCAATCCTTTTCTGCAGCACATTGCTGGCTCATGGTCAGCTTGTCCACTTGGACACTCAGGTCCTTTTATATCAAGCTGCTTTCCAGCTGGGTGACACCCAGCATATATTGGTGTTCCTCCCCAGGTACAGGACTTTGCATTGCCCTTTGCTGAACTTCATGGAGCTCCTTCTAGTGAGTTTCTCCAGCCTGTTGAGGTCCCTCTGAACTCTGTTATTATTTTGTACTATCTGCAGATTTGTTGAGGGTTCCATTATCCAGATAATTAATGGAGACGTTAAACAGTACTGGTGCAAGTTTCAAACCCTGTGGTATACCACTACTGATTGGCCTCCATCTGGACTTCATGCTGCTGATCACAACACTCTGAGCCTGGCAGTTCAGCCACCTTTCAGTTCACTCTTTTGTCCACTTATCTTACACATATTTCACATGCATGTGTACTCCTTATACTGGGGATCCCAGAACTGGACACAGCCCTACAGATGTACCACCTGAACATTTTGATTACCACAGCAGCTCAATTCTCTAACACTGCTGACTACACACACTTGAATTTGTTATTCCGTTTACCTGGCTACACTTACTGAGAGCTTTTCCTCTGTATTATAACGGTGTCTCTCCCATATATATTTCTTTAACATGAGCAAGTTAAATATACCTTTTTTCCAGGGAACAAAGAGTCATACCTTTATTATGTCATTTAAGTCAGTGTTGGACGGAAAGAGTTTTCAGTGTGAGGAAAGCATTTTGTTAAAAGCTATGCATCTATGACTGTCACTCTCTGATATGTGAATGCTAGAACAGAACCTATTTAGTATTTTCATTATTTTCAGTGCTGATAACCAAGTTCTAATTGCTACCCATCTTATTTTCAGCTATCACTATGGATTTTCTGCCATATATATAAAACATTTGTAACATTGGGGATCCTCCTTAATATCAAGTACTAATTTTCCTCTCATTTATGTGGTTACATATAAATATAACTTCATTCATTCAAATGAATAAATTCCTGTATTGCTCTGTTGTAAGAGAGAAATTGATTCCTTTTATATAGATTCAGAGCTAATGTCCAGTACTTAATTTATTCTATTTTTATTGTGTATTAGAGGTATCATGTTAAAGTGACCTCCTTTCAGACCATAGCTCATTAGGATATTTCTAATCATGTGGTATTTTCTGAAAGTTAATTTAAAGCAATATCCTTCCTTCTGAAGACTTAGGTTTTAAATCCGGGGAGATTTACGAATTATTGACTGCATAACAGTACCTGAATTTCCTTATATAGGTTCTGTGCCAGCAGTATTTAAGACAGTGTTCTATATAACACAAGGATGATATTTTTTTAATAAAAATGAACAACAAATTCTATTATATTCACAGATCATTACTGATTTTTACAGAAAAAAGGACAAAATCTTGTACTTTTGGTGTGTGTGTCCCCCCCTCCCCCAAGAAAAAAACCCAGTGTTTTTAGGTACAAGTACAATTTTGTCTTCTGAGTTACCAAAATGATCTTCTCACTTTCAGTCACAGAGAATACAAATTTTTCGTTCTGTTGCCAAGCTGCTGGTGATTTTCTAGTTCACAGCCAGGATCTAAAATTTTAAATTAGTTATATTACAGTGGAAGTGTATTTTGCATTGCTGCATTCTCAATTACTCAATCTCTTCATGAGATTCAACATATTAGGTTCAGTACTAGAACACAGCACAAGGTATATAAAGGAAAAATATGTCTAAGTACACAAGCCAAGTGGCCACAGCTTATAGGACTTCTTGCAAACAAAAATCAAAGATGTTATACCATTGCCAGTATAATACAACAGACAATACCAAGCAAGCTCTACTGAAAACTAATGGAGCACCAGCTCAGACTGATAATGAACTCCAAAATCCCCACAAGGACTCTTCGCTCCAGGCATACCTCTGCGATGAACTCAGTATAAGCATGAACACACATGATGCTAACAAAGCATCATTTGCAGACCACAGGACCTGCACTGTTGTTCCCTAAATATATGAAAGTAAAGACTGGAGAGGAACAAAACCAAGAATAGCTTTTCAGGCATCCAATGCCTGCACTGCTAAATCTTCCTGAGCATTTTGTAAATACTTCAGTTTTAGTTAGTATTGTAATTTTGTATATTGTACCTTATCTGACAGTGTAAAGTTCCATTTACTTCTTGTTAGCACTCAGCAGAAATAATGCCAGGGCTCTGAATTTTTTTTACACCTGGAGTTATGTTTAAGTGCTCACTGTTGTCCATTCAATTGCAAGAAATGGGAAGTTGTAGTTATGGCAGAGCGTTTTATTAAGCATTCAAGCAATCTATACAAAACAAGTAAAAAGGCTCACCTCAGGTCCTCAACCTAGCAAACACAGTTAAATCTAAATTTATGTTTTATTTGGCAAAAAAATCAACCCTTACACAATGCAGTCCGTAAAATTAGTCAAGCTCCATATGTACTGGTTTGTACTGAGTCTCCTTCCAACTCAGTACAAAGATGCATTGAGGCTTTATGCAGAAGCGCAACATGTTCCCTGTGAATATTCTTCTATTCGCAGTCATAGGAACCTACAGTATTCATCTAGTTTTCTGCTTAGAAGCCACTCTTTGTGTTTGTGATGAAAACAAAATTACCCCATCCACCTGGTTTATCTTGCATGCTTCGTCTATATCCACTGTGCCCAGTGTCTTATGGGGTTTGGACTTTCAGTGCCTGGGGAATGTACTGCCAACTGCAAGCACCATAAATTTTAGTCTTGCATTAAGAAGACAGCCTTTAGGAAAAAAAAAAAAAAAACAACCTACAACAGCTGCTATAGTCAGAAAGAGAAGGCAAATCATTTTACAGTGCCTAGAGTGGAAAGACTCCACATTATCCTAGAAAGCCTATGCAAGTGCTAGTTCAACATGCGAATAGCCAGCATGTCCAGAATAAATGAAACAGTCTGATACATATAAAGTAAAGAAGTGTCTAATGTGACAGATAGGAAGTGGCACATTTGGATTGAGCTAATGGTTTTGGATTATAGGCTCTTCACAGCAAAATCATAATCTTAGTCTCTGTGTCCTGAATGCATCTCACCCCATTTGTGCTACTGAGCATCTGGGTGGCTGTTCCAAGCTAAGCAGCTAGGGTAAGGTTCAGTTAAAGATTCATATCCCTCCATTTAAGCATCCACATGTAGGTCTCTACAGGTACACTAGGTGTTTATATCTACCTTGTATAGGACTTGATTCAATTGCCTCTAACCTGGCATCTAAAGCCATATCCAGTGTCCTGCCTGGCCTTCAGCTTCCACTCCAGAGGGTGCAGTTCCCCATACAACCAGTGCTGTCTGCCCACCCTTTGTGCATGTCCTGGGTCACCTAAATGTTTCCTTTCTCCTACCTACCTCCTCAGTAGCCTGTCTACCTGCCCCTCAGGTCTAACTTTGGCACAACACCACTGTATAAGATCACCTCAGATGTCTGAGGGTATAATTAAATTATAAGGAAGAACTGTGAGAATGTGTATAGAACACAACTCCCCCCCCGTCAAAACAAACAAACAAACAAACAAAAAAACACACAAAAAACTTTAGTGAAACACCTGGGAG
This sequence comes from Columba livia, assembly GCF_036013475.1. Lineage (NCBI taxonomy): Eukaryota > Metazoa > Chordata > Aves > Columbiformes > Columbidae > Columba > Columba livia. The sequence goes on along the minus strand of NC_088604.1, from coordinate 33,970,422 downwards.
TCAAAAGGTGGTAACTCGGAAACTACAAGGATCAGCCCATTCAAGGAACAGCAGAGGCCCACTCTTCCCTTCCTGATTTATGATTGCTGGTCAGTAAAGGCTCGTTCCTACCTTAGTGGAAATGGAGAGCATAGTAACGCTTTCCCTAGGAAGTCGGTAGTCACAACTACTTATTGCCCATATTCAACAATAAAAAAACTGCTTTACATTTTTAAGCAGTGTATACCTTGCTTACATTAATTAAAACTTACTTGAACAAGTTGACACACTGAGGGAGGGTTACAAAAAGCATCCAAAACAACCCTAGATGACCTTGTGTCCAGGCTATTGCAGTTCATACAGCGAAAATTCATTGCAGCCAACAAAGCTTAGGCAGATATTCTGCTAAATGTTGGCTGAAACTCCACTGACTACAAAAGGAGCTTAGACATGTAGCCCCCATGTAGATGCTGAATTTCAGGTGTCTTAATCTCACCTGGCTGTGGCGTCACAGGCAGTTTTACAGTGGCAGGGAGTGATAGGACATTTCTTTGTCCCTCCATTTTCAATATTAACCTCCCATATCTAGTTGTAGCCCCAGCTGTGTCCTGGTGGTGTAAATGCTGCAAGGCAAAGGGAAAGGAGATGCATCCCATAGCACAACCTAAAGCTACAAGCTGTGGCTACAGCAAGGTAGGGCAAGTCCACTGCCTTCGGATGTGTTCCTTCATGTCAGGAAGCAGCCCATCCCAGCCACATGGCTTCAGACTGCTCTAGCCAGGACCTTCTCCAGGTCTTCACCAGTTCTAGGTTCAACCCCATCCTGACCTCTGCCTGAAAGAGCACCTTCTCATGCATGTCTGCTTCAGATATTGCAAGGAAAAAGTATGATAAAACCACTAAACTTTGGTAATTGAAGGTATCTTGACAGAAATTAGAGGCATATAATAATTTTTAGCTTTGTAGATGACTAATATATTTAGGTTTTTTTTCTCTATGCAGTAGGATTTCAAATAAGTCTTTATGCAAGATCTTTTTTATCTAGCCATTATTTAATTCTCATGCCAGAAAATCTGATAATTTTCTTAAAAGAGTTTTATTCTCTGTAGACAATAAAATAAGTGACTTTCTTAAAAGTGTTTTTCTATATACTATTGTAATTTTCTTACTGAATAATTTTCTCTTATCTGCTATCTCATCTGAACATATTGGCAATTATCTTGCTATATTACTTCTTTCTGTAATTTAATTTTCAATTAGATTTTTGGACAAAAGCCACTCTTCATATCTGAGAAATTCATTTTTTATGATCAGTATTACTGATCTTTTTAACAGCCTCTACCTGCAAACCAATTTTTTGATCAACTAAAGCACATACTGAGAGAGAAACTGACATCCAATAATCTTTATTTTTTTTCACATTGTCTCTAAACTTCCTCCGCTTTCTCTGTCAGAAATGCTCCACTTGCTTTCAGAGGTCTAACATCATAACTCTGTTTTTCTTTTCTCTCTTCCCTTCTTCCCACTCAGAACTTGTAATTTGATCTCTGATAGTTTTAGGAAAAAACCCAACAGTCTGATTTTAGTAACTTTCTGTCATCCAGTGTTTCACTAATTAGTTGTGCATAACAGACATCCGAATACTGCCAAACTTGGAAAAAGTCAGATTCACATTCAAATTCAAATAGTTCTGTGCTATGTTATAGAGAAATCCTTCAAAAACTCACTGTAACGTAGAGCACAAGTCAACACAGTTTTAGCAAGAACTAAGCCAAAAAAACATAGTTTGCTACTAATAGCAACCAAGGGGCAATGTAAAAGACTTAAAATTCCTGAGCACAGAAATACCTATCAGAAACAAAGCCAGGTTTCCTAATCACTGTTAAATCTACAGCTGAGATCAATGTTAATATCTGCTTTGCATGTATGCTCTGGTGTCCTGGTGAGAACAAAGCCACCCTCTCAGCACCACCCTCATCCTTGCTGCCCTTCCTGAGAGACTCAGAGGACTTCTCGCTGAGGGTGTTTTGATCATTCCATATAGGACATTACTCCAGCCTTTAGTTGTAGCCATTTTATTCTGTGTTCTGAATGTCTTTTCCCTGAATATCACTCCCTGCTACTTGGGTTATTCGTTAGCTACTTGGTCACTGGCTATTCTTCTGGGACACTTTTATTATCTGTGTTGGCACAGCACATGTAGTGGCAGGGACCAGACTCACTGAGATGGCATTGGTGAGCCATAAATGCTCAGAGTCATCATTTGCACAAAACAAAGCTAAGATGCTTGTTTCAAGACTTAGACCCCAAGGACAACAGGTCACCCATAATGTACTGGATGCAGCCCTCCCCAACACACAGCAGCTGAGGTGATCAGTTAACAGAATTAGTTCATTGCAAAGCACTGAGAGTTTAAAATTAGAAGCATTCAGTTTGCCTAGAAACTTTGTGATAGCACAGAAATGAAAGCAGAACTGTACTGTATTAATAAAGTTCAAAGTAACGGTAAAACGAAGTAACAATAGGAAACTAGACATCTCAACAGAAATATAAGAAAAAACAATGGCTCTCTGGTGCAATTTTCCCATGAAAGGCATTAAGAGGGAACTAATGGAAGACAAGAAAAAACTCTTCTGCGTTGTTCAATGAGGGAAGCTTGAGGGTATGAATTGTGTCGGAAGACACACTGATGTTGAAAGGGGCATGCACCTACAGTGGACTCCACATCAGCTGATACTTGAAGATCTACGACATGTCTTTCTCCTACATTAATTCCAAATCATCTGAAAGCAGAACACAAGGAAATCATATGGCTTTTAAACTGCAATGTCATTTACAGCCCCCTTGCCAAAAAAATAAATTGGATGAAAATATCTTTCATGCTATGATCAACTGTTATTCCTTCTTGAGACTACTTTACATTGATTTTTTAAAGTGCAGTTATTATATAAATAAGAAATTTCAATTGCACTTTCAGGTACACTGCACATACACTGTAATTCAGTCATCACATGTATAGAAACAAACATTTGTAGATACAAAGCAACTCCATATGAAAAGGTTTTCACTTGTACGGTATCCTTGAGTTCGCTTAGAAAATGAAAGTCAATTCAATAAACTTTGTAATCTCTTCCAATCAAGTTATAGGTTCAAGAGAGAAAAGAACAAGGGAAGAAAAAACATACCTTACTAGTTTTGTTCCAAATTAATATTTGAGTTTGTCTTTATTTCTTATCCTCCTTTTCTCCTTCAAATTTTAACTTATTTGTTTCCCTCACCAGAGCCAAATCATTTTGATCCCTTAATTCTCTGAATGATTTTTCTGTGTTTCTTGTTTCTCTGCCAATCATTAATCCATGTTGTTGTGAACAGACTATTAAAAAACTCAGATTTTGTTTATCATGGCAAGGATGTATTATATGCTTTGCTTTCACATCCAAGAGGCTGAACACTTCCTGATTCATTGTATGTGCCAATGAACAAGTTTTCCTAATGCTTTGTGAAAGGAATAATCTTGCTGTGTCTGTTCTCATTGTTTCTCTTTTGACTGTTGTATTCTCTTGAGTACCACTGTCAAACTGACTTCTGTCATAGCTAATTAATTCCTCCGTGATTGTATCTTTAACAGAAATACTGACTCTTAAAAACCTCTGTCATGATAACAATAAATCTGAGAGCTGATCCTCCCAGTGTAAACTCACACACCTATGGAGCTTCTCCTTAAACTCGAGTTGTTGGGAACACCATATGTGTCAGCCATGCCTTGTGCAGTTTTGAGTAGTTTTCCATTCTACACTAGATGTTTAACCCTCTCTTCTGCCCCACCCATTAGTATGACCTCTTCCCTGCTATAGCTTCTGTATTGCTTCTCTCTGAGACCTTTCTTCTCAGCCTCTCAGTGTCCTATATTTCTATTTTCTGTTTCATAAAATTCAGAAATTTGTTTCAGGAAATTCCCAAGTTTCCGTACTGTTTTCTAACTCCTTTCTCAAACACTGGTTCCATTCCAGCTGTTCCCACAATCTCTAAAATCATGTGATGTACCACCTACAGCAAGCACACCACCTTTTTTTTTTCTGCAGCTGGTTACCTTCCAGCTTGGCTTCCAATATTTCTCCTCTATGGAAGCTATTCTCACTGCAGTCTCCAGGTTCCTTTCCAAAGCCAAACATCAGGTCTCTTCCTTAATAATTTTCCTGTTTACCTCCTCTTTTGTTTTAGATATGAACCAACATTTTAGTCTTAAATTTTATTCTGAAATTCATCTGAAATGAGGCACTTTCCTACCCACATGCTTCCATGACTTCCTCAGCAGTCCTCAAGGAGGTATAGTAATTTCCCTGAGGAGACTCACAAGGTTCCTAAACTGGTCATTTACAAACACCTCTTAAAGACCCACTTTAGGATCAGTCATCTGAATCAGTCCTTCAAGTACCATGAACTCTCCCTTTTTAGAGATGCAAAAAGCGTATAGCATATACTAGGAATTTTTGCAAATAAATATTTTTCATAAATTTGTTATGAATTGTCAGTTTCCACAAGGTAATTTCTGCAGTGTGGAAATATTTCCCATATAATAAACCTTTTTAAAAATTTGTCTTCCTACATGAGAAAGTCTAGACAAGGGGAGGATTTTTTTCCCTCTTTGTGTATTAAGAAACAAAAATATAATGGCTGACTGGAAAGTCTTTTTTTGCTCATCAGACTGCAAAAACAATAAGAAAGACATGTTGTTACAAAAATTAAGTTACAATAGTGAAAAAAAAAAATGAAGTATAGCCTAAAAGAAGTAATACAATGCTTTTGACAGAGCTCAGGCCTTTAGGAAACAGAATGTTTGTACTAGGAAGAAGTAACCACACCAAGACCGTGGTTAGCTCCTGAAACCGAAGTTAATAAAACACAATTTCTAATGCCAAAGAAATGGACAATAAAAAGATCACGGAAACATTTGTCAGCTTGAGGAAACTAAAGGTCTGCCCAACTTAACATGCAGATGCAAATATGAATTGGTTGGTATGAGGATGAAGCAGTGGTGATTTATGTTATAATGATGCACTATAAATGATCATGTAGAGATAATCTGGAAATATAGCAAGGAAATTGCTGTATATTTTATGTATTAAAGAAATTATTTTCATGTATTAAGGAAATTTTTATAGATTAAAGCAATCATTTCAGACATGATGCTGCAGACATATTACTAGATTAGTCAAATAACTATTCATACAAAATGGCTTGCTATAGAAAAAGTGCATCTCTAGCCTATCTGTATGATAATTTTTGTACAGCTACTCCTTCACCTTTTGAGTATAGGTAATATAAAATATCTTGATGGCAAAAGAAGGGTGGAAGGTTCTAGTTCAACAGTAGGCGTTATTTTAAATTACTGTCTCAGTATTTATGATATAGCCTGAAAGAAAATCAAATGTAGACAGGAGTCTGCCATGGGTCTCTGTCTCCTTTAATTCAAACTAAAGAATGTCTGATAAAAAGATTTATAGTCTTTCAAGGTATTTATCAAAACCTGGAGAGACTGACATTTTCTGTTGCAATATTTCTCTATACTGACAGTGCTAATTACAAAAATATACTTAAAAAAGAAAATCCTTGGCTAGATGCTGATCTCAGGTAGTCAAGCATAAATCTGGAGTAATCTGCTTGCTTTTGAGAGCATAACTCCAGATTTATGCTCATATGTCTAACAGTTCAATCTGGATCCAAGCATCCAATACCTTCTGTTTAGTTTTTTTTTTTTTTTCCCATTGCCCTTATAATCTGGTGCATGAGGTCCAAAAATATGGATGTTATTTTGATGTTTTGGATGATGCTCTATTTTGTTTTTTAATACATTGAAAAAATACACTTCCTGTATGAAGAGAAAAACTTCTCTAAACCAGAGATTTTGCTATTACACTTGTCTTTTCTGCAAAATGAAGTCTTCAAGAAGGACATAGAAGAGATAGTAAAAACTGAAAATATTTTTTTCTTAAGGTTAAAATTTATGGAATATGTTTATCACTTTCTGTTTGAAAGAGAATTTTGTTAGCTTGGTATTTTAAATTAAAGCATTGACTCTGAAATGACTGTCTGAACACTGGAAATTCCCTGTACCGGGGAGGCAAGAGTGTGATTATGAGCTCGGTTCCTTTACAGACTGACTCATCTTGAATGTGTAGCCAACATCCAGCTTGTTGTGCCTGCCACCAGAATACAAATAACAAATAAACATGGCAGAAAGCGTATAGGGAGAGATTCTTTAACAGTGAGTGATTCCTCCAAAACTCATTATTTTAATAATGAACACAGCCCATCCATGACAGGCACAAGACTGAATTTTTATGCAAATATATTCATCAGTTCTGTAGCCATTCTAGCCCTAAAAATCAAATTAACAATATCCATTAAGAGACATAATACATTTGTGCACCAAAAAAGGGAGGAGGTGCTTTCTCTTTAGTAGCTGAGAAGGTTAAAAATACAGTTTACTGTTTACAATGTCCTTCTACAAGCAAGAACAATACCATAGCAACAGTTACTATTGTTTAGGTATAATGTTAAAGTTTGAGTATAAAAAGTACTGGATGAATGTGAAAAATAATACTTCGAATAATTTAAGAAATCGCAATATTATGCATTTAACATTGTTCAACATTGATTAAGCTCTAAAAATGTGTGGACAGAAACAAACATTACATTCATGTTTCTAAAGATACTTCAGCTGCAACAACTATGAATCCTAATAGAAGCACTGTAGTGAATCACATTAATTATGCAGGGTTATAAAGTAAGTTTGACTCTTTTATAAGTGCCCCTGCAGGACCTACCTGCTATGGAGAGAAAGTCTGAATGACTCTGCTATGGTGAACAAGGATTTGAAAAGAAAACTTCCTATTTGTCAGCTTATCCCAGGGGTCTGGAGAATGCATTTCAACATTTTTTTAGTAAGTGATACTCAAGCAGAACTGCAGCACTTAAACTAATACCCTGACTTGTAGCTAGGAAAAAAACAATAATGTCTATTTTTAATCTGACTTGAGGATTATACAAACACAAATCCCATAATTATGACACAAACAATGGGATGTGCTGCCTTCTTTGGAGATCCTCACAGACAGATGCATTGAGGAACCAGGAACTGTGCCCCTGCTCTGCTGTACAATTCTACCAGCATCAGCTACCCATTTTTGGCATCCATTTATTTATCAAATAGGACTTTTTTCTTCAGTCCTTCTCTTGTAGTTGTCTGGCTGAAGCCAATCTAAGACAGGAAATCTGCCAAAAGGCTCTAGGAATTGTGCAGCAGTGGAGTGGACAAGACTGGCAAACTGACATGGAACTAGCCCAGAGAAAAAAGGAAAAAAACCACAAACCCTGTTTCTCTCTCAGACCAATGAGTCAGTCATATACAAACTATTTTTGTGGGATGACTAATAGTAGAGCAAGAGACAAGGTGGGAACACCATGCCAGGACCAGGAGAGGATAAGACTGCTTGTTCAGCCTCAGTGCAGCCTCATGTCAGCTTAAGCTGCCCAGGAATCTCAAACTGTTTCATTCTTGCAGACCTTTTAGGAAAAAATAAGCTCAACTGCCATGTACACATGTCACAAAAATCCTTATTCTGTGAACAATCCATTATGTCATGGACTGATATGTCCCTTCATCATCCATCTCACTGCTTTGTTCTTGTCCTTCAGGTGAATGAAGATACAACAACTCTTCTGTAGCAATGGCAAGAGAACGCACATTGCATTTTTTCTGTGAGATCTCAGCAGCTCTTTTGGTTAGATAACACATTTTTTTTTTTCAAAGCAGATAATTTATATGTAAAAAAAACAAAAGAAAACACCACTCAATATTTTCAGAGTAGATAAACTAGTCACAAATTTGGGTTGACGTTCACATTAGATGTTTTTAAATGTCCAAATAATAATCATCTTTAAAATATCCAAAATTACTGTTTTCCCATCATTCCAAATGTTTTATTTTGCAGCACTTATGGAGAAAAAAAAAAAAAGCAAGCTGAGGAAAGGAAAACATATTCACACAAATTATAGAAGGCAGGTACAGTTTTTTCTCTCTCTTTTTTTTTTTTTTTTTTTTTCTGCAAGGATCTGAAGCCATGTCTCCTCAAAAATGACCTAGCTACAACATTGTAAGGTATTCTACAGAGGTTTGTTCACAGTCTCTCCCACTGATTCTGTTCCATTTTGCAAGGACTACTTAAATATTCATTAAGTCAGTGAGAAGGAAAATGACTCAGTTTTAAAGCACTTTCCTGGAAGGTGACAAATGTTGGCTCAAATCCATGTTTTGATCCAGAGCAGAAGTTGGAATCAAGGTTTCTCTTTCCTCAGAGTTGTATCATAAGCAAGTTGTATTTACTCTTTTTTTATTGTCTTGGAGAACATTTGGACTCTACAAGGTGGACGAGACTCAGCGAAAGGTGTTGCACACACAATACAGAATAACGTGGTAGTTAAGTCATCCTGGGAGGTGCAAATTTAAATCTCTGCAGGCAGGGGCTGGTGTGAACATGAGCTGAAATGAACAAATTCAACAGCTAGAGGGCATGCAACCACAGTGCAACTAGACTTTTGTCTGTCACATTTTCCATTTTGCAATTATACCTATATACACTTTTTCAAGCCTTATGTCAGAGTTCAGCCCTACAGTAGAAAACAGTAAGTACTAATCTGATGGCGGGTAGGAAAAAAGAGAGGACAGGATGTTATGCTGTGTCTTGAGTCTCCAGTGACACAAGAAATTTAGACTTAAATTTTCTGTCAGTGCTTGGATTTCTGGGGAAACAAGAGGTAGAAGCAGTTTGCAGAAGAGGCCCCTTTTGCTTCAAGTGGTAAAATTGTTAATACACTACATTTATGTTAATCTATAGTAAATGTCATTACAGTAGAAATGGAAATACAGCAACTGTGGTGGCAAAACTGAGACACCACTCCAGGACACATATGTTAGAGGCTATTGAAGGATAAAAGAGAAGGTTACTTGCCATGGTTACTGTATCCCTGAAAGCTAAAGAAATGCTTTCGATATCAGTATTTCAGCTCACATAGGAGAAGAGCTCTTCTGGTTTTCCTTTCCTATCTTCCTTCAGGAGAAACGTAAAAGTAGAAGGACATCTGGAAGAAGAATGCATTATTTTAGATATTTACATTCTGAAACATCAATTATTTCATTTAAGTTGCAATTAGTACTGTTTTGTTACCATTTTAAACATCCCAGATAATCCTGATGGGAAATTAACATAAGATCCCCTAAAAACTTAAGAAAGGAAAAAAAAAAAACTCTCCCTGGGTATTACTGCAAAACAGTATCTATCTGGAGGAATACTATCTGCAAGTTTGCTGATGACACCAAGCTGGGAGGAGTGGCTGACACACCAGAAGGCTGTGCTGCCATCCAGCAGGACCTGGACAGGCTGGAGAGTTGGGGGGAGAAAAATTTAATGAACTATTACAAGGGCAAGTGTAGAGCATTACATCTGGGCAGGAACAACCCCAGGTTCCAGTATAAGTTGGGGAATGATCCATTAGAGAGCAGCGTAACAGAAAGGGACCTGGGGGTCCTGGTGGACAACAGGATGACCATGAGCCAGCACTGTGCCCTTGTGGCCAAGAGGGCCAATGGCATCCTGGGGTGTATTAGAAGGGGGGTGGTTAGTAAGTCGAGAGAGGTTCTCCTTCCCCTCTACTCTGCCCTGGTGAGACCACATCTGGAATACTGAGCCCAGTTCTGGGCCCCTCAGTTCAAGAAGGACAGGGAACTGCTGGAGAGAGTCCAGCACAGGGCAACAAAGATGATTAAGGGAGTGGAGCATCTCCCTTATGAAGAAAGGCTGAGGGAGCTGGGTCTCTTTAGTTTGGAGAAGAGGAGACTGAGGGGTGACCTTGTTAATGTTTACAAATATATTAAGGTGTCATGAGGATGGAGCCAGGCTCTTCTCAGTGACAACCAATGATAGGAAAAGGGGTAATGGGTTCACACTGGAACACAAGAGGTTCCACTTAAATTTGAGAAGGAACTTCTTCTCAGTGAGGGTATCAGAACACTGGAACAGGCTGCCCAGGGGGGTTGTGGAGTCTCCTCTGGAGACATTCAAGACTGACCTGGACACATTCCTGTGTAGCCTCATCTAAGTGTTCCTGCTCCAGCAAGGGTTTGGACTAGATGATATTTTGAGGTCCCTTCCAATCCCTAACAGAAAAAAAAGAATAGTAAGTCACATTTCATTCAGCCTGAAACAGCAGATTGCAGCACAAGACCTGAGAATAAGAAGCTTTACATTATTCCCCTGCCTCAGTGCATCAACTTGAAAGGCAAGGAGTCACCTGATATCACCGGCAGGTACACTGTAGGCCTGGCCTGGATACAGAGAAGAAGGGAAACTGAGGCCAGTCTTGCAGAAAACAGCAGACACAACCAGATCTGTGTTGCCCTGAGGGGACTCTGCCCCGGCACGAACCCAGAGGAGCCATCCTAGGCAGGCAGCATGGCCTCCCCTCTGGCCTGCTGTTTCCAGTGACCTCCCAGTCTCCACCCTCCAGCACCAGAACATCTTCTGAGCCCCTCAAAACCTCAGAGAATATACCCAGCTTGAGAATTCTACTTAAGACTATGTACCGACTGCTCCAGGGTCTTTACAATGAGAAACAACAGGAGGAAGAACAGCAATTAGACTGGTTTCTGAATCTGTGTATGTGTAAAATAAAACCTTTGCCTTTCAGTTGTGTTGAAAGCTTTCCTTTCCTTGCTAAATTTTTTTTACACTTGCTGTTTGTAACCTGGTGGTAGTTTTTAGGTTTTTGCTTGTTTTTGTTAGAAAACAAAAGGAAGGATTTTTATATCATGTATTTTAACATATTTTTTGATATGTTCAATAGTAGCATCTCTGGAATGTAAGACTCAAATTCTCCCTCTTACATATTTCCTTTGAAGAAAAAGTATACTCAGGTCTCTCTGTAAATTGGCATTGTAGTTACCATATTAATGACATATGACAAGAAGATTCATTATTAAAAATAACTGCTGACTCTCATCAGTTGTACATTCAGAAGCTGCAGATCTTTTTTTTATCTACTGTGCATGAATAATTTTATACATCCATGGACAGGCTGATTCTACATTGCCCTTGCAACGAGCCCCTGGAATGCAAACTTACCACACTTGCACAGCAGGGTTCTTCTCCCCACATTAAGTATAAAATGTATGCCTTAAATGGCTGTGCTTACCCTCATGGGTGCCTTAGATCTTTTTTTTTTTCTAAGCTTAAGAAAATAATTTTGTCATCAGCAGACAGAGCCCACAGAAAATGAGTATTACCACAATTTTAAACTTTCTAATGCTGACATGAACTCTCAGTTGAAACCTTCTGAACTCTGTTAATGAGTTGGAAAAGGATGCATTGCACTTTCACTAATCTAATGTTATACCACTGAGGTTCCACTGAGGTTGAATCTTGCTGGGGTTCAAAAGCCTCTAGTTGCCAGCTGGAACTGTATAAAATGAACATCATCAGAGCAAAGTTGTACAAAATTTGCCTTAGAACATGGATATGTTGCAGTGAGCGGCAAACATAAATTAAATTCAAGGCAATATTTAATAATTTATCTAAATAGGAAAATAACATCTAGTTATAAAAATCCTCACCTTCTTTAGAAAAATAAGTTCAGGAGAAAAGGACACACCAAATTATAATTACTGCAACTTGAATTTATTTCGCTTAAATACAATCCTGGTATACTTCTGCACTATGTAAATCAAAATTTAACCTTAGGTGTTTTGTTAATAAAGTAGGCTGAATATTAGTGGACTAAGTCAAGCAGACTATTAGGTCATGAAAATCCATTACTGATCATATTCGAGGGCAGACTCTAATTTTTGAATTATACTGAAGTCACTTCAAAAGCTAGTCACCAGACAGAGAACTTACAAAAAATATTTATTTTGGCAAACAGCAGTGAAACTTATTTATTTATTTTATTATCTATCTTATGCTACTGACAGTTCTAAAGCTCTATATTTTCTACAGGTTTTTGAAGATTGAGTCCATTACCTACACAAAATAAGCTGTTGTAAGCATTTAAACATTTTTTCACAACAAATATGAGACATAAAATCATACATTGACCTGTATGTATCCACACAATTAAAAATAGAAATATGGTTTTAGTCACTTATAACTAAATAGCATATGGATATGCATCGGTGTATGGGATAGGATTAGTTCTATTTTGTTTATTTATGTATTTATGTATGTATGTATGTATGTATGTATGTATTTATTTATTTATTTTATTGCTTGAAACATGTATTGTTTAGCAGCCAAAGCATGCTTTAAAAAAGCTCTCCACATACGGACTTGTCAAAATTATTGTCTGTTGAGATGCACAGGCAAAGGAAGGAGGAGGTCTTGCCCAGCTTCACTAGCCAATGAGAACACCTCATTCCATATCACCTACTCTCATGAGCCCAGGAAGAAGTAGCAGCCGTAACAGCACCAGCTTCAAAGTCCAATGGCCACAGAGTGCTAGAGCTACAGCAGCTTCAACCCAGGTGTTTGTGGGGGAAGATGGAGCTGGTCTGGGTACCTTGTGAAGGCATGGCAGCAGCTGGAAAAGAGGGGAATTTCCAACAGATTCTTCCTTTGCCTTTCAAAAGTCAAAATTACTGTCAACAAGACAGACACAGCTGCAAGGTCCAGTTGCAGGGCTTCTATCTTGATACTTATTTCATATTAACCACTTACATGCTTTATATGTAAACACTTCATCACATTTGGACTCCAATTATTTACTGTCACTATAAAAGAAATACTGAAGTTAAGCTTGGCAGCTAACATCAGCAGTAGTGATGGCAGCAGTGCACTTACATTTAGGAAGTGAGCTCAGGTCTCAGTTCAAGATACCAAGCAGAACAGTATGTGGAGATGCTTGAATCGCTAAAGCTTAGGACTTGTCTGCTCTATGAGGGGGAAAAAAAAAAAAAAAAAAGAAAACCGAAAACAAACGAAGAAACTCCAGAAACAAACAAACAAAGAAACCCACAAACATATATTGGGCTTCATAGCCAAGTAATCACAACCAAATAACAGATTTTCAACTGTGTCTAAACCCTAAACTTGTTTCTGAACTGGCAATTCCATGGTTGCATATTTTTTTTTTTATACTTAGCCACTAATATCTGCATTAGCTGCTAGATAGCTCCTGATACTACAAATATGAAGGGTCTCATAAAAATGAGACCACTTTTTGCCTGGCTTCCATAATTTCAGGCATTGCCCTTAAAGAAAGATGTGGACCAGCTAAGCAGAGCCCTTAGGAGAGCAAAGAAGTAGTCAGGAAATCATAATCTATAAAAAAAGGTTGAAGGGTCATTTAAATCAAAGCATACTGAAGAGGCATGAAACATTGTTCAAGTACATAAAAGGCTACTGAAAAGTTAAATAAAATCATTGACTATGCCAGTGATGGATAATGCAAGAAGCAATTGGTTTGTATTAGCGTGAAGATTTAGATTAGATACCTGCAAAGTTTTTCTGATAGTAGGTGTATTATAGCACTAAAATAGTTCAGCCCAGGGAAGCTGTTGAGACTGGTGCTGGAGATCCTTTGGAAATGCTTATACATACATCTGATAAGAACGACTGAGGCCTAGAAGCCCTTGCCATCAAGCAAAGGAACCCTCTGAGTCTCTCTTGAGGTCCTTGCTTGTCCTGTGCTGTAATGCCCATATAGATTAGAGCGTTCGTCTGCACAGCGAGTTTGTGAGGAATGCAACTTTAGCTGTCCTTTTTAAATTCAGTTGTGATTATTACATGCAATTTATGGATTCCTGGCTCTGCCTAAAGACATAGCTTGAAGACAAATGTGCATCTTTTCTGTATTGATGAAATTCTGTTATCATGATCAATAGGAAAGAAGCATAATATTTCATCTGCTAATCTATTTTATATTTTAGAGTTGTGATTCATATCAGCTCACTTTTGACATCTAAAGTTAGATGTCTGGTCTAAGGCTTCTTCTTTAGAAATGCAAGACATCTCTCCACATGAATTCACCTTATTCTTACTGCCTAAATTAAACAAGGTGGTTTGTTTTCTATTTGTGTCTCCCTCTCCTGGCAACACAGGAAGCCTCATCAAGTAGACAACCATTTCTGTCAAATGCCAAGATAAACCTTGAAGTAACTAAAGAGAGTTTGGAAGGAACAAATAGCAGTCCTAGTATGGGAATGGCAAGCTGCATTTTAATTCATATTGCACTACTGATTAAATAGCAGCAGTGTAAATGCTCAGATGTGTTTTAGGGGTCATGCTGAGAGTTTACTGCACCTTCTATGCAGCTAGGTATATTTACAATGCTTTACAATTTTACAGGGATTGTTTGAAGTACATTATGATTTTATGAACCAGCATACTCAAATCAGCTGGACTGCTGAAAGAGGAGCTTCCAGCAGGCAGACGCTCAAACCAATTTCTCCGAAAAACCAATATATGATTGCTTTTTCAGCTCTGGGATTGGATTCAAAAGCCTGGCCCTCCTGCCATGCCACTTCATTCCCCTCCACAATATGTGATACTTGGGTGTTCCTTCTACTAAATTAAAATGCAACATCAGATTTCTGCAAGTTTACAAAGTCCTTTTAAATTGCTGTCTCTAATTCATAACTAAATTACACAATGTACATTTGGATCTAACTATTTGTTTAAACAAAATAATAGCTCCATATCATGTCCTTTATTGAGCCATCTTGGGCCCAACACCAGTAAGGAGGTTTCCAATTAGTCTTTATGAATAAGGAAAACATGTCCTCATATTTATTAGTTTTTATTATAGTGCTGTAATATTAATAGCCTCACTTTATCAGTAACCTTATTTTGAAGCAGAACACATTAGACTTTGTGGTGTGGCTATTATGTAAATCAAATTTCACTGTGTAAATATGTGTGTGCGCACACAGTCCCCCCCTACACAAACAAATAATTCTTTACAATGTACAATTAACATAATTACTTTCCCTAGTTTGTGGATAAATAAGATATATTTCTTAATTTTTCATAGAGGTTTAGAAAGTTATCATAAATGTTGTGACATAAAATTCAGTTCTGGTTTGGATGCTCTAATATCTTTCATTACATGAGCTCTAAATGAATTAAAAAATCAAAACACAACACAGTAGGGAGCTGCAGCTGATAGGCACAGATCTGCTAAGTGCCTGATATAGTAATTAACAACATTTTAAGTGTGCCCCTGCCATTGAATACAATGTTAAATGAAGGTCCTGCCCAACATAAAGTTATTACGGAAGACAACAAATAATTTCACTGTGTCAAAAGGGCTGGTGGGAACAATTTGGCTGTTGTCAACTCAGATTGCATTTCAATAATGTATATATCCTTGAAGAAAGTATTTATTTTCTTCAAAAAGGCTGAAAATATTCAAAACCTGACTGGACAAGAGACTGAAAGACCTGTTCCTTTTAACCCTGCTTTGAACCATGGCAGGCAGATTAGATGACCTCCAGAGGTGCCTTCCTACCCCAGCCATTCTGGACTTCTGCCACATTCTGTGAATAGGCAGGTGGATCAAGCAAACACAGAAACCATATGTCAACTTTTCCTTTTCCAAGAAAGTTCTCTTTCCTTTGGAACAAGTTCATTATTTTGCTTAGACATTCAGCCGTATCACCCCAAATCCCATGTTTGCAGGCAGACTAGCTGTCCCAGAAGGGACTAAATCACAAAGAAAAAAACCTCAACAGATCAGAGACAATGCTGCATAAAACAATAAGAGGAATACAGACATCTGAGCAAAATAAGAGTATCATTCTCTTCCAGTTTTACTATCTGAAAATCTGGCATCTATTGCAGCCCAGCTGTTCAAGATCCTTCTGTGAAACAGGAGGGTTTAAGGCATCTTTAGAGGATGACATCTTTACCAATTTAAAAAGAATCTTAGGAGACTGATGACTTCTTTAAACTGGGCACTTAACTTTTAAATAGCAAAGGTTATGGAAAAGGAGCCTCATCATAAAAAAAAAAAAAAAAGAGAGAGAGAGACATTCAGAGAACATTAATCTTAAGTGAATGCTAAGAACATGGTGTTAGTTGGAGACAAAACAGTCAAACACATATCTCACAGTATATTTTTGTATGTTCAAATCTCTACATATCTGTCATTATAATTATTCAGATTTGGCTGGTCCTGCTTCAACAGGCATTTTTTAAATTCAGAGCAAGTCCCTACTTTGAGAAAAGCACTCTACTAATCCCCTAGGATGATATTTCTGCAGCACTGGATATGCATTTTCACCATCTTGTTGTTTGCACATTTCTGTTTAGGTTTGCATTTTTTCAGAGCTAGAGCACAGCCTGTGTGCTCCCAGGCAGAGCAGAGCAGAAGCAGATGAGTGTGTGCCAGTTGCTGGAAAGGCCTTGGAGAGATGAGGTAGAATTTGCTGTGAAAGCAACTCCGCAGCACACACCACTCTATAACACTTCTCAAGGTGCAGCATGTTGTATCCTTCTATGTGTGTTCAGTCATTTCTGCTGAACACATCCAGATAGCTTTGTGAAATGTCTCATACTCCCTATGCTGTTGTTCCCTCGTCTAATATGTGTTCTGAATAAATATGCCTTTTCTCTCTCTTCTTGTATTGTTTTCAAATGGGCAGGTCCTTCTGCTATTGCCAGCCTTCAAAATATTACCCCTGAGAAGAAAGAAAACCTACAAAACCCAAAGACCTTCTCTGAGGAACAACAGCAACACTACAAGGTCTGAATCACCATTCAGAACTGTGGATAACGGAAAAGAATTTATATGTATTTGGATATGATGTTTCAGCAAATTAGTACCATGTCAGTAAGCAGAGAATAAGTAGCAAAATTAAAAATGTATTTCCTGTCTCAATCATTTCCTTTTGCTATTCACAGTAAGAGTGCTTCTAGCCCCAAAGGCTGCAATGCCATGCCATTTGAGAATACTGCTAAAAAGGGGTATCCAAGGTGCACTGGGGACCTCAAGAAGAGCACACTGAAAACTCTGAACAGTTTCCAGCACCAAAGAAGACATGGAGACATCAGAGATTCCATGCCCTTCCCCTCAATAAGTCTTGAGAAATTATACAAAAAATGAGCTTTAAGCACACTAGTTAGAGCCAAATATTTAGACCTCCAGTGCCTACCCCTGCTTCCCTTAGAGTTCCACTGATTTTAAAGAGAGTCCTCAAGGATTAAGTTCTGTATGTTAAGAATACAGTCTGACCCTTCTACACTGCAGTGACTAGCAATTATGGAACACAACACAATCAGTGGACAAACAACTGCAATGTAAAAGAAAGTTTTGTCTGGATGATAAAAGGCAATATTCAAGTAACTCTCCAGGGAGCTCTGTGGGTCATGGTCTAATAATGTTGGAAAAGTTAGCTTCACCTTTTTTCCCTAATGCTCTGCAGTAGCCTCACAGCAAGAACAGAAAGCGAAGACTCCAGTTCCTATTAGAAACCCATCCTAAAAGCAGTCCTTTAGCTAGCACCCAGCAGTTATTGGGCTGCAAAATGTCAGCTGCAGCAGCTGGGCAGCAACTGGAGTACAAGGTAATAAAGGACTGATAGTGATGGAGGGCAGTCTGCTATTGTACCATCCACCACTGTAAGAGACACAACTGCTTTTTGACAGAAATCATCAAAACTGAACACAATCTCCCTCAGACCCCAGGCTTTTTTTCCATACAATGTGCAGGCAAAGAATCTACTTGCACGCTCAGTCGGGCACCTAATACACTATAAGTGAATTTCACGCACAATAAGTTTTGATTAGGATTTCAGCAGATGTGGACATTGTAGTACTATTCAGAATGTACATAGCTAAAAAGAAAAAGGAAAAGTGATTGCTCAGAAAGGGCAAAGCCAGTGCTGATTTTTCTCCTGGCTTCAGTATGCAGCCTGTGTACACCTTGTCTTAAATATGAACCCTTCCAGGGAGACTGTGTACCCACAATATCTCCCCAAATATGGATTATTTCAGTGATGTGACAGGGAGCATGGGAGGGACAGAGTTAAACTAGAACTATACTGTAGATTCCTTCATTTGCTGTGTTGCCCCACAAACACTGTGAAAATGTTCCAGTGTGAAAATGATAACATATAAAGGAGAGTTATTCTGTGTAGGATTTCTGAGCTCGTGAATCTCCTAACCTGAGTTCTGCTTCACTCCCAAAGTGAAATGAATCACCATAGCAAAAACAAAATTACATTTTATCAGAGCATATTTCTGCCAGGCACGTGGCACTCCTTCTCTCTGACAGGGAATGGGTGCAATAGAATCATAGAATCATAGAATGTTTGGGATTGGAAGGGACCTCAAAATATCATCTAGTCCAATCCCCCTGCTGGAGCAGGAATACCTAGGTGAGGCTACACAGGAACGTGTCCAGGCGGGTTTTGAATGTCTCCAGAGTAGGAGACTCCACAACCCTCCTGAGCAGCCTGTTCCAGTGCTCTGTTACCCTCACTGAGAAGAAGTTTCTTCTCAAGTTTAAGTGGAACCTCTTATGTTCCAGTTTAAACCCATTACCTCTTGTCCTACCATTGTTTGTCTACCGAGAAGAGCCAGGCTCCATCCTCATGACACTCACCCTTTATATATTTATAAACATTAGTAAGGTTATCCCTCAGTCTCCTCTTCTCCAAACTAAAAAGACCCAGCCCCCTCAGTCTTTCCTCATTAGGGAGATGCTCTACTCCCTTAATCATCTTGGTTGCCCTACGCTGGACTTTCTCCAGCAGTATCCTGTCCTTCTTGAACTGAGCGGCCCAGAACTGGACACAATACTCCAGGTGTGGTCTCACCAGGGCAGAGTAGAGAGGAAGGAGAACCTCTCTCGACCTACTAACCACCCCCCTTCTACTACACCCCAGGATGCCATTGGCCCTCTTGGCCACAAGGGCACAGTGCTGGCTCATGGTCATCCTGTTGTCCACCAGGATCCCCAGGTCCCTTTCCCCTACACTGCTCTCTAATGGATTATTCTCCAACTTATACTGGAACCTGGGGTTGTTCCTGCCCAGATGCAAGACTCTACATTTGCCCTTATTATATTTTATTAAATTTTTCCCTGCCCACTCTCTAGTCTGTCCAGGTCCCGCTGGATGGCAGCACAGCCTTCTGGTGTGTCAGCCACTCCTCCCAGCTTGGTGTCATCAGCAAACTTGCTGATAGTACACTCTAGTCCCTCCTCCAAGTCATTGATGAATATATTGAATAGTACTGGCCCCAGCACTGACCCTTGAGGCACTCCACTAGACACAGGCCTCCAACCGGACTCTGCCCCATTGACCATGACTCTCTGGCTTCTTTCCTTCAGCCAGTTTGCAGTCCACCTCACTGCCCGATCGTCCAGACCACACTTCCCCAGTTTAGCTATGAGAATGCTGTGGGAGACTGTGTCAAATGCTTTACTGAAGTCAGGGTAGACCACATCCACCGCTCTGCCGTAATTCATCCACCTCGTTATATCTTCATAAAAGGCTATGAGGTTGGTCAAGCATGACTTCCCTTTGGTGAAGCCACGTTGACGGCCCCTAATGACCCTCTTATCCTTGATATGCCTTGAGATAGCACCAAGGATATGTTGTTCCATTACTTTCCCAGGGATGGAGGTGAGGCTGACTGGTCTATAATTACCCAGGTCTTCCTTCTTGCCCTTTTTGAAGACTGGGGTGACGTTAGCTTTCCTCCAGTCCTCAGGCACCTCTCCCGTCTCCCAAGACTTGGCAAAGATGATGGAGAGTGGTCCAGTAATGATGTCAGCCAGCTCCCTCAGCACTCGTGTGTGCATCCCATCTGGGCCCATGGATTTGTGCATGTTCAGATTGCCTAATTTTTCCTTAACCCCGTCCTCATCAACCAAGGCAAATTCTTGCACCATCTTGACTTTCTCTGGGGCCTCAGGGATATGGGGCTCCCCAGGACAGCGTCTGGCAGAGTAGACAGAAACAAAGAAGGCATTCAGTAATTCTGCCTTCTCTGTATCTTCTGTCACCAGGGAACCCACCTCATTCATCAGTGGGCCTACATTGCCTCTGGTGTTAGTTTTATCTGACACGTATTTGAAAAAGCTCTTTCTGTTGTCCTTGACCCCTCATGCCAGCTTTAATTCTAACGAGGCCTTAGCTTTCCTAGTTGCCTCCCTACACCTCCTGACAACAGCCTTATATTCTTCCCAAGTGGCCAGCCCCTCCTTCCATGATCTGTAAACTCTCCTGTTCCACCTGAGCTTACCCAGCAGTTCCCTGTTCAGCCATGCAGGTCTCCTGGCTCCCTTCCTTGACTAAGCACATGTTCTCTGAGCACTGACTGTCTCACAGAAGGGCAGAGTTTTCCAACCCCCAGCACATTCACCACTGCATCACTGCAGCTCATGTGGGCTCACCAGACGTTTGAACTACTTCTCATTGCTACATGGAAACACAGTTAACCGCTCATGCCAATGGAAACTTCCACCCATTACATCCAGCTTAGAATTTCTGTTTTCTCAGAAATGACTGTGTTCTCTTTTGTTGAAAAAGTTTTATTTTCATTTCTTACCAAATGCAAGTACAAAAACCAGGACAATGTTTCAGGAAAACATTTTCAAGTGAAAGATGCCATTAAAATGAATGTGCTAGTGAAAAACCTTTTTTTCATGAAATAAAACTGTTCAAAACAAAGCATTCCAGCTAGTACTCCTAACTTGACCACTGTTCCAGGGTTCTGTAAGTACACCTGTCCTGGTCTGTTAGCTTGCAATGCCACTGGACTGCACAATACTGACATCTACAATATCTAATAAGTCAGTGGGGTTTTTTTTAATTCATTTACATAATTTTTTTTGACACCACTTATATTTTTGCATGTAAATAAGCACAACAAATACACTGGTGAGCTCCTGTTCTGGATTATGTGCTCAAAATACAACCAGCCCCATCCACAAATTTTCCATCCTGTGTTTTCTTTATACAAACATTCAAATTATGTGCACACAGTTCACAATTACTTAATTGCTCATAACAAAATTTAAATGTATATTTTGCAATTAGTCCTATGTAATAAGAATATAATTAAAGGCATAGTTTATAATTATTTGAAACTTTGATTGAGGGAAAAAATTGGTGGCATGGTGTTTGTACCGCAACGTGACTCTATTTTAGAAGGAAACACTGTGAAGTGTTATTTCTAAACAGCAGAGGACATATACGAAATATTATTGAGCATAAGCTGTGTGCATTTACCACTGGCCACTGTTCTTTGTAAAACTGTTTTGTTTTAAGGATTTTTTTGAGGTTTGTTGTTTTTGGTTTTTTTGTTTTTTGTTTTTTTTCTCAAGTAAAAAAACTGGTAGTGCTACATAACATATTGAGTTAAATATTTTATCACCCTTTACTTTTTAAATGTATAAAGTCGTATATTAGAATATCACTCACTCTCCATTGGCATAGCCTGCCTGTCTATTTCATATATGCCTACCAGCTGTTCATCAGCATTTCCAAAATACCTAGGTATTTTTAAGTGTTTTGGAGTGTTTAGTGATTTGGAAGACACTGCAATTTTCTGCATCTACCTAGAGGCATTCAAAATAGACTTGATTTTTAGTGGTTCTGAAACTCAGTCATCTGAAGTGTGCTCATGGTTAAGTATACAAAGTCACGAGTCACTCAGAAAATTTAGAAAAAAAAATTACCATATATGCCCACTTCATGTTCATACAAAATGAGATTTGGTGAACTCCATAGATTGAAAAGAGCCATTTGAAATGCAAAGTGTTGGACCACTAGGTTATGATAAAAGTCTGAAGTGTATCACTTGGACTTCAGCATAGTCTCCATCCATGATTTAGTGTTTTACCCTCGTCATGCACCAACAGTTTGGCTTCAGATGGGAAAAGTTGTCACCATCACTTAAGATTTTAAGCAAAATGAGACTCAAATCTCAAAAGTGTGTCTCAGAACAGCCAGGTTTCATCTGCTTTACAACAGAAGTCCCTTGTTGCTTTCTGGCTTGAGTGCTTAAAATGCAGAATCTGCATTGTCCTCTTGTTCCGAGTGTGGACCAGCCTACATGGAAACGTTTTCAAAACTCTTGCTAACTCAATGAAATGCTAAACTCACACAACGTTTCAGACTGAAACATACTCTGAGACCAAGTCTATTCGATATGCTGTTGAGCCTAATTGCAGATGTTCCCCAAATGCCATGTGGAATCAGATAGAATTGTTACTATTAAAATTACTCAGAAGCCAGGTCAGGGAGGAGAAAGGCAGAAGGAGAAAAGAACAGGTATTTCATGACATTTGTATCTCATAGCCAAACTGCAGGTGTAATAGGATGCTTGGTAATGCACAATGTGATCATATTAATTTCAATTTTGATTTTTAAGCATTCATAACCTTATACTCTTCAGTGAATTTTTAGGCAGCTGAGCTCTAGTATTACGGATATTTCTCAGAAAATAACATAATAATATTTTATTTACAGTTCTACGGGTAGACATGGTAGTTATGAAAAGAGAAACAATAATTCCACCTTTTCTTGTAAAATATTTATTTCAAATAATGCTTAACCACAAAACAACAACACCAGATTTTAAGTGGGGAAAAAAAGATGCCTAACAAGTCGATAAGTACTTTTGAGCAATAAATTACTTTTTAGCAATGGATATTTTTTAAGTGTTGCAATCCATTTGAAGTCTATTTGCAAACATGAATAAGCAAAACACAAATATGTTCTTCAATAGAAATAATTCCTGAGTTCTCACAGTAACCATCTCAACATTTAACAGGCAAGCACACTTTTAATGTCAGGTTTTTCTCATAAAGTGTGATGCTAATCAGGTTTCTATCCTGCTGACTGTGGTGAGCATAAGGTTATAACATTCTTTTCATGAGTCCTGCAAATGGGACCTTTCCAGATTTTCATAACTGGGTAAAGCCTATACATTTTGACAAAAGCAAAAAGATTTGGCCTCTCTTGTTCTATTTCAAATAATGACCTCCTTCAAAAGCGATCTTAAGATCTTATTTAGGACTATATACAAAGTAAGCTAAGATTCAGCATGGTTAAAGGTACAACAGCCCACTTTCAAATTCAAGTCATGGTTTTAGAAAAGTGTAAGGAAAGCTACATTTTAACAGCTTTTGCTGAGTTAGTAGAATTACAATAACTAAAGAGTTTTAGATAGTATTCTAAATTCAATTTTATCTAATAATATGATGATGATTGTGACAATGGATAATGTGCTAGACAATTCACTAATAAATTTGGAAATATGGCTTTAATCAATATTGAAAAACTATTGTTTTGTTCAAACTCATTTTGGCCTCCTTGGTCAAAATATGACTTTGTATTTCTTACAAGATTATGACTTTCCTATTTGTGTGATTTCTGATTTTTGTTTTGACTGGCACACCATAGACAAGATATATCAAAAAAGATAAAAAATTAAAACATGGGGTTTACTTAATTGTATAAAGCATAAAACCCAAGTTCCCTTTATTTATTTTTTTGAAAGCTCAAGCATTATATCTCAACAGAACAAGCTTTCTTCTCTACAGAAAAATTTCTAAAATACCTAACAATAACTTGCGGACCCTTGGGGTTCATCTTGCCTTTAGTCCATGTTTATATGTTTGGTGTTCATATCAGAAAAATATCAGAAAGATTCTGAGATCTTACATTTAATGAAAGAAAGATTAGAGGTATTTTTCTTCTGTTTTTAGCTTAAAGTTTCTCAACATGCATATATAACCAAATTATTTTATTGAAATGTTCTGGTAGTTGTTGGATTTTATATATGTCAGTAAATGTTCATTAAACACCTTTTAAATATGGTAAATCACATTTGTGTAGAGGGTTGTAGAGATAATTACACACTTTAAACACAGACTGCAAACACAGTGGCAACTACTTGTCTTCATAGGTTTCCAGCCTATGACAGTGAAAGTATATATTTATATTTAACTGATAATGGTATGTTACCTAGAGTTTTCATTGGCTATTGCAAGGGGACATTGCTGGGAGCTTTCTTGTCCCAAGTTCATATCCTAAGGTTCTTAATAATAACCTATGGCAATCCTTTCAAAACCTATGGCATATGCTATTTTTTTCGGATTAGGGGAGGAGGTTTGATGCCGAGGGACAAAGGGTTCTCCCTGGCATTTTAGTTAAAAATGAGATTCACAGTTTCTTCTAATTATACAGTTTGTTGAAAGCTATAGTTCCAGTTGTTAAAACCTGGCTTCATTTTCACATTGATGTTCCTCATCTCTGTTGCTGAATACAGCTTTCTTCTTTCACAAATGTAAATTTCAAATTAGAGTGTATGTTCTTATCTGCACATGGGACATTAGCATTCAGCACAGTTTTCCAGCCTTTTGGAAGCCAGCAAGATCCCTACTGAGTTATGTGGGCTAAAGTGGCATATTTAGCCAATCAAAGTGAAATATAAAAGGCTGAACACACCAATGCACTCTGATTCTTTCTGGCACAAAAGATTAATATTATATGTAACAGTTATTTGTGAATGCCCAAAGCATATGTAGAAGAAAATTCTTTTGCTCTTGTATTTTAAAAGCTGAGTTGAATTCTGTGTCCTTAAAAGTATACCAAGACTGAATTTGTCCAATCAGTTTCTGAGAACACAGAGGTCACAAGTAGGTAGAGGGGGCTCAGTTGTGCAAAATGTTATGTAGTGATATTTTATTTAGGTTACCATTAGGCTTCTAAGGCATCCAGAAAACAGGTACAACCCAAGGCCTTAGGGTCATCTGCATGTGTCTGGAGTTGTAGCTACAAAAATCTGGACAGTTAAATTCAGGCAAAGGTTTCAGCCCAAGGTATTCCAGGAGCTTAAACTACACTGTATTAAAAGATCAGTTTTGAAGCCAAGAGCTGATAGACCCTCATGTAACAAAAGCCACATTAATTATCCTAGGTCATGTATTTATCGTCATGTTTGCCTAGATGTAATTTAACAGTGTCCACCCATTGATTCTTGTTCAGAATTACCTCTGGCACAAACCAACAGGTTCCTCAGAAATCTGTGAACAATTCCCATTTGTTCTTGCTTCATGTTTGTCCCAAAATCATCCTTTCTGGACACACGAGCTACAACTAATAAATTGGTTGTATACCCCAAACCGTTCTTCACTAGTGAAGAACTGACAGGAACAGTCAGGTTCCTGAAAGTCAGCTGGCCTAGAGTGGCCCATGTCCACACAATTAAATGTTGTCACTCTCCAGAAGCATAAATGGATACAAACTACCAAATGGCAATGGTGCTTGACCTGTAATAACTACCAGACTATGTCAGAAATCATCTGCAGAGTCCCTAGGTGGTGAGGCCAAAGGCATGCTAAGGGCTTCCATAAGCACTTTTGCAGTATGTGCAATCCCATTCCAGTGCCTGGGAAATCCTGGCTCAGGTACCATTAAATTTACTGTTAGACAGAGATGGTCATGTTTCTAAAGGAATTAATGAGATTTACCATCCAGGCAAAAAAGGGCAGTTCAATCACATCTGGACAAGCATATTAGGCCTTTCTGATCTGTAGGAAAGTGTCACATAGGTATACTTTTTGTTCTGGCCTCTTCTTCACAACACATCAGAAGTAGAATATCATCTCCAAATCCTACTTTTAGAAATCTCGGCCAGCAGAAATGTAGCAATAGAGTCCTTCTTGCTGAGTTTTACATGGGCTGGGAGATTTTCCTTGAGAAATAAAGTCTGGGTGTCATGGTGAGCGTGATTATGTTGGTCAGTTGAACAGGCTCAATGAGGAGTTGCTGGCACCACACTTGCCAAGGAAAGCAAACAGAGAAATCCACCCCCTACTACTCGGGAATACACTAGCAGACCCTCTTAGGATCCTGCCTGAGACCCAGACAATGTGTTTAAAAAGTCTCGGGGAATCATGGTCTGGTGCACACATGGGGAAGAAGAACACCAGGAATGGCACAGACTTTGGCAGAGAGCATTGCAGATGACTTTTCATGTCCAAAAAATTTGTGCCCACAACTGGCTGAACCTGGAGGACACACTACTGACGCCTTTTTGCAAGAACCTCATGCAGCTAAAAGGACATAGTAAGTAAGTATGGCTGGGCCACAGTCATGACCCATCTGCCATGGCTGATGCACAAACCCAGCCAGTTAATTTCAGGCCTGAAATGAGCACTGGTACCTGCAAGTGCCATGACAGCAATGACAAACTGCTTTCTTCCCTTCCCCATTTCTGTAAGGGCTTATGCAGAAATGAATGCCCTGAAACCTGCCCCCCCTGTTCTTTGCCACCCTCTCCCTGCATCTTGCAGGAAGAGGCAGTGCATTGTGTTTAGCACAGCAGCTGAACAAGCCATGGATACCAGGTGTTGGCAAGCCAGGGGGACAAGAAGTACAGACAAGCTAGAAGCAGTATGGACATCCGGACAGGTAACGAACCTTGAATTCGCTTCAGTCAAAGTGTAACGTTCCTGGAATTAACTGAAGCTGTAGGCACATATAAAATTGGTACATAGAGATACAGCTGTGCAGTCACAGCAGAGGTAACCATTTCTAGCTCAGGTAACATATTGATTCATGACTGAAGTTAGTATAGCAGTAGGACCAAGGAAAATTAAATTTCAATACAGCAAAAGTCTATGATTTCTCAAGCAGCTAGATATAAAATAAAAACTGATTAGCAGCTTGATAGGGGTGGTTAAACGAACTACCAGAAAAAATAATTAAACTGAGACTCCTGAAGTGCAGAAGTGCTGGCATGACTGAGAAGCTGCAGAATAGCCCAGAAGAGGAAAATGTGTTTTAAATAAGCAAGGCAGACCAAAAGCATCCTGAAATGAGGCAGCATGCCAGCAGCAGCTTAATAACTAATATATTATATCAGAGAGAGATGCAAGGAGAAACACTACCTTCACCAAGCACATGTGAGAAGTAGATGTGACCAGTCCTTACAGATGTAATGAAAATAGATGTGACCAGGTCAGAACGGCTATTCTACAGACACTGGTGTGCCCCATCCTGCTGATCTCCAGCAGCCATTTTTCTGTGGTTTGGCAAACTGAACATTTTAACTGAACATAGACTAGAATGGCATGGTTTAACAGTAGATAAATTGGGGGGGGGGGGGGGGAGGGGCGGTCGGGGATAAAATAAAACACAGGAAGCCCAGTATAAAGACCCTTTTAAAATGGTAACATGTAGATTACAAAAATGTCTGCCGTAAATAATGAAATATTCCATAATATAGGCTTCACTGCTGAATTATCACCCTATAAGCACGAGATATAAACCTCTGGGATAGAGGAGTATTTAAGGAGTTAAAACCAACTAAATTGCTTTATGCTCACGTTAAAAACTGAATTATCTTCTAAACTCTTCTGTCACTTGTTAGGGAGAATCAGGGTGTCCACATAAGAGTTATATTCTGATCTCTTTATGAGACATTTTTAAACAACTCACTATGTTTCTAAAATGAGTAACATCAGCATTCACATAAATCTACAGAAAAGTTGAACAGAAATTATTAAAATGAAACCAAATTCTCAGCTAATTCACAAGGTCAAATTCACCAACATGATTAGATTTGGTGCTTAATAACTATTAGATCGGACAAAAAGAAATCCTGATGTTTTCAGAATGCAGCACGAACTATTTTTAAAAAACTACTAAAATACAATGGCTCCATTTGAAACAGCTAAAGAAAAGTGATATTCTCTAGGAAAAGAGGTACAATATGCTACAACTGAAAACGTCCCCAAAGAGTAAAATGTTCCAAATAAAAGTGAAAATATTCTGTGACAATGTTTCATTAGTGGCATTATATCAATCTGACCTGCCTGAAGGTAATCACAAGCAGTGATGCTTCTATCTGTATACTTTGTTCCCTGCTTTAGTATAGTTAAACCAAGGAAGTTCCTAGGGCAACTATCTATGCAGCCTTGATACACAGACAAGTCTTTCATAAAAATAGGTATATCTAAGTACAGCAGGAATGTTTGGAGCTCCTAGAATGCTTTCAGGATAGGAAATTATTTTTTCCCTGAAAACAGTTCAATAGTATTGGAAGATAAACACAAGCTGGTACTGAGATTAAAGTAAATTGAACAGATGAGGAAAGATTCCTACTATATATCTGATTAATTTTTAATGCAAGTAAATTGAACTCAATTACCACTTTTTGTTTCCTTATAGTCCTCAAACTGGGAAAAATGTATGTTGTCCTCAAACTGCAACAGGACACCCACTGATCTAACAACAGAAAAAACTGTCAATTTAGAGGGGAAAAAGAAAAAAGGGGTCTGGTTTGTTTTTAGTTATTGTCTTTTATTTATGCAGCAGAGGGAGCTGGGTCTCTTTAGTTTGGAGAAGAGGAGACTGAGGGGTGACCTTATTAATGTTTATAAATATATAAAGGGTAAGTGCCATGAGGATGGAGCCAGGCTCTTCTCGGTGGCAAACAATGATAGGACAAGGGGTAATGGGATCAAGCTGGAACACAAGAGGTTCCACTTAAATTTGAGAAAAAACTTCTTCTCAGTGAGGGTGACAGAGCACTGGAACAGGCTGCCCAGGGAGGTTGTGGAGTCTCCTTCTCTGGAGACATTCAAAACCCGCCTGGACATGTTCCTGTGCAACCTCACTTAGGCATTCCTGCTCCAGCAGGGGGATTGGACTAGATGATCTTTTGAGGTCCCTTCCAATCCCAAACATACTGTGATACTGTGAATTTCTAGCACTATTTGACAGGGAAAAATGTGGTGGTGTTTTAGAATAACTGTGTTGCACCCTTTGCTC
The DNA here is from genome assembly GCF_036013475.1 of Columba livia. Classification (NCBI taxonomy): domain Eukaryota; kingdom Metazoa; phylum Chordata; class Aves; order Columbiformes; family Columbidae; genus Columba; species Columba livia. The sequence goes on along the minus strand of NC_088604.1, from coordinate 33,941,597 downwards.
CCTTGCCCACTTTTTCCTCAATCTTCTCTTTCAATTCTATCACTGTCCATCTTTCCTTTTTTTCCTCTACTGATTCTTGCCTTCTACCTAACATCATCACAGTTTTCATTATATCCTCTATCAAAATTATTTGCCATTTATATAGTTGTGTTTGCAGCAGTGGCAGCTAAATTCATGGAATCTTTAAAAAGAACTTAATATGTGTGTATGTTTCTGTGTTCCTGCACCCATAACTCAACAGAAGTTTAAGAGAACTATATTGTACAAAAAAGATCAGCAAAGTTTATTCATAACCAAAGTAGTATTAACAAGACAGCAAAAATGGAAACATTGCCCATTACCTTACAAGGGACCTTGTAATTATCCTGTGTGTGCCTGTCTGTGCTCAGCCCAGGTTGATACATAGAATCATAGAATTATTTTGGTTGGAATTGACCCTCAAGATCATCAAATCCAACCATTAACCTAATTCTGGCACTAAACCATGCCCCTAAGAACCTCATCCAAATGCCTTTTAAACACCTCCAGGGATGCTGACTCAACCACTTCCCTGAGCAACTTGTTCCACTGCTTGACAACACCTTCCATGAAGAAATTTTTCCTGATATCCAATCTAAATTTCCCCTGGTGCAACTTGAGGCCATTTCCTCTTGTCCTATCACTTGCTACTTGGGAGAAGATTCCAACATCCTCCATGCTGCAACCTCCTTTCAGGTAGTTGCAGAAAGCGATAACGTCTCCCCTCAGCCTCCTTTCCTCCAAACTAAATAACCTGAGTTTCCTCAGCCACCCGTCACAGGACTTGTGCTCCAGACTTTTCAACAACTTCCATGCACTTCTCTGAACTCTCTCCAGCACCACAATGCCATTCTCGTAGTGAGGGGCCCAAAACTGAACACAACCTCTACAAGCTTGCTATGACCAGCAAGGTTATGGTTATCATGCAAAGCAAAATGTAAAAATACACACATCTGTGGAGACATGTTACATTCTGTGACATCTGTACTTGGTTTGCAATAACACCTCTTTCATTATGCCACTACTGCGTGTGAATATTGGGACAGAAAGACAAAAAAAGGTGGTGGGGCTGTTTGGGATAGACCCCAATATGCATCTGCAAGAAACTCAGATTTCTACTCAGTTTCTTGTATGATGGCCCAATAAGATGATTCAGGAACACTGAATTTCTACCCCCAAATCATTTCTTCATAGGATTCCAGGCTTAAGGATACTATATTATATCAGTTACAGTTTTGTCACACTTCAATTTTTTTTCCTAATCCTAAACAAAACTATTGATTAATGAACAATCTCAAAGTGGCATGTGGATTACAAAACAAACAAACAAACAAACAAACATAAACAAAACAAGCAAGAAAAAACCCTCAAGTGATACATCTGATGCTGTGTAATGAAAAGTTTTAAAGAAAATTTCAGCTTCCTGTGGAATAAACCCCTTGCAAGGTCATGTCTTCATGGGACTGGGAAGAGAACAATGAGCTTCTTGTCTCCAAATAGTCACCTCATAACAACAGAGATGAGGGCAGCTAATCTTCGTTGTTTTCTAAAAGTCCTCTGGGCTGTTGAAATGATTTGGCAGCTTCCATGCAGTTCATCATGCCCAAGTTATGAATATTCACAATGTGTTCAGTGGATCACTCACCCCTTTACTGAAGGATAGTTTCGCAGATGCATATTCCCTGTCTCTCATTGAGCTAATCTGTAAATAATGGTGGATTGTACACTGGAAGTCTGCATTGTCACTCATTATACGGTTCCTGTTTTGTAACCAGTTGTTCCCTCAGTGATTAGTCATTCATCCAACCATTCATTGAACCAGTACAAGCAAGTGTTTAAGGAGATCGTCTTGTAGTTCTTTGGGCTAGCCTGACAAACAGATAAGGGGCAGATAGGAGAAAGAAAAGTGGAATATGAGACACTTCTGCATCCATGGCTTCTATCATTTTTATTCAGGTGTTCTTCGCTATCATAAATACAGACACATGATAACTGGGCACAAAAGTCTCCCTCTCCCTATTCTATTGATCTGAAGTAATGGTAAATATTGAACAGTGAGTGTTCCTGGCTGGAGTTTTGTTAATAAATTCCAGCACTTGGTAGAAGAATGAAATTGGTTACTGTGGTCTTGCTTGAAAAATACCAGAACAAGCTTTTCTTCCCATGATATTTTTGTGTGGTGAAGCACTCCTTACTCAGACCCAACCAAAGCACTCCTAGATATGAAAATCTGGTGGCTGAAACTGAGCTATTTCCAAGCACCCAGTAGAAGCAGTATTTCAAAGGTGTGTGACATAAAGTACATGAATTTGCAACCACACATTATTCACAGAATTCATTCCACACTAAAAGAGAGGAGCTCAAAATTAGCAGGCACAATGCTTGGGCTTACGCACAGAAGTAATGAAAAAAAATTTAAAATGGTAGGAATATACAGTCAAGACCATCAATGTGTAACATATTTCTTCTAGATATTAGAACACAAGGAGGAATTAAAAAGGTAAATGTAAGGCTGGACAGTTTCTGGAAATAGCCACATCTAAACAAATAGGTATGCTAGAGGTCATTCTGAGTATGACATTTGGCTAAACTCAAAACAAAGAGCTAGTGGTATAACAGTAGTCATTACAGAACTTTTAGTATATAAAAGGCTTTTCAAAATTTATTTCTATTGTTTAAACAGGTTCTTGTGTCAGCTTTGATCTTTCTAACACATCAATAATGCTTTGAAGACAGTTGTTATTTTGCAGACAGCATCAAGGTCCTACAAAGACCTTTTCTATAATTCAGTTTACATATGTACAAATGTGATATAGGTGTCGAATTTGAGAGCTTCAGGTGAAGGCTAGTAGCTACAGTGAATGTTTTCCTAGAAGAAACCTGGGGTATTGAAAGACAAATAATTATTGAGATAAGTCTTATTTGGAAGCATATTAGGCAAGTCAATCCAATATTGAGAGAAGATAAAAACTGGATGCCATCTCCTACACAAGAAAGGTATGGTTGTCCCATAGGGTTGATAGCATCGCCACTTCCATATAGATCTCAAATATCCTTCGTCCTCTAAAATGGCACTGGAAACCAACTTTTAAACACTCACATTTCTTGATCACACTCAGGTCTTTTCACATTTGTTCTCCATTCTCTAAAATCCTTTTCAAAGCAAAAGTTTTGGTTTAGTTCCAAGGTTTCTTATACATTAATAAGGTTTTCCATTACCCTGTATAACAAAAGACACATAAAGTAAAGTAAAAATTTAATTACCACCATCCTAGAAACCAGCCCCTCACTGATCATGCTTAAATAATGCTCAGCTTAGCCTGTGTGACTCTGATCTGAAGAAGGAAAGAGATAAGTTGAAAAAATACAGTGCTGCATGTAGTTTTAAGAATTAAACTCAATAAAAATCAAGCAGTAAAGTTTGCCAATAAAGAAAAATTCCCAATTGGCACAGAGACAAAGAATTTTCTTACTTGTTTGTAGCAATGACACAGAAAACCCGTGACTCAACTGATTCCTTTTGTGATAAGTGCAAGCCACAATGTAGACAGGTAGCAAAAAAATGTATCACCTATTTGAGACGTGACAACTCAAAGTCCCTGTTCAAAGAAGCCCTTAAATATCTAATTAAAGTCCCATTGATTTCAAGATTCTTTATGTTAAGCAGGTGGGTTAGTGCTTTGCTGATTCATTAGATGATAAAGTAGTTTCAGTCAACACAAATATTTTAGAGGAGCAATTACATCTGTTTAAGCAGACAGGAGCAAAAGAATATATATAACTAGAGCTAATGATATAAAATAATGCTAGACACATTGAAATAAGAAATAAGACATACATTTTTAAATCGAGGTCATTATGCACTGACACCAGAATATCTGGCTTCTCCCTTTCTAAAGTCATCATGTCAAGACAGATAAGATTAAATTCTGTTTAATTTTACTTCATCTGTAATGCTGTTTACAATTTCAAAGGTCATTCTGCTATTAAAAACCTATATATTATATCCTTTGACACTGATACTTTATAAACCTATACATTAAAACCTATACCTTATATCCCATAATTCAAAGTTCATGGCTTAGTTCTGAGATCTTTGGAATAGATCTTCTTTTTTTAAAAAATATAATATTTAATTTAAATTTTATTGCTGAATACTATATATTTCTCTTTTGAAAATTACGTTGTTGTATTAAGTATTTGATTTAGTAATTTATGCTCTCCTTAGTCTGGAATAAAATGCAAAAGCATTTTGGTTCAAGATCATTTGGTTTTCAGCATGTATCATGCACTAGTAGAGTTGTAGCTATGGCTGCAAATAATGTTAATACTGAACTGTTTTCACTTATATATCTTCGGCTGGAATTACCTTACTATCAGTAAAAACAATATCTTGGGAAGCTTGTATAGAGTTTCATGTTTCAAAAACATTTGTGGGAATGGAAGTCTTCATTCTGCTTTCTATTGGCATTGTATTATTTCTGAATACTTTAGAGTTTAACATTAGAAGACTATTCCATCACTTTCCCCACATCATAAGTTGTTAATTCTTTTTATTTTTTTATCCACTACTGCAGCATTTCCCCAGAGGTATCTTTTCCCTCAGCTCTGTTCCCCAGACTCATTTTGGTGTAATGATAGAAGCAGCATATGCATGGAAATGAAGGTGTAACAGTAGCCACCTCCATAACCTGTACATGTAAAGAACAAAACATGTATAGCCAGTTTTAATGAGAAGGGGTTTTTTTAAAGGTACATACAGAACTAAATAAGGAGAAAAAGGTTCATCACAAGAATAGTCATGATTTATTTCTGAAAATAAATTGGAGGGTATTATAATAATAACTACACTGTCTTAGACTACTGTTGTAATGATCCTTGTCATAGTTTTATTTCCATATCTCAAAACAAATGGATTTGATAAAGAATGGTGAGTTCAGTAATTGCTCCAGGTCTAATATGCTTGAAAGATTTCTTTACTCAGTGATGTACTTTCAACAGTCTTATTAGCAGAGGACATACTCTGCATTGCCATCTCCCAAGGGTTCTGAAGTCTGGGAAACCGAGCAGATTAAGAGGTGCAGAGCCTGAGCATTCTCAGTGCTATTTTCATCTACAAATGAATTTGTATTCTTTAACTGTTGGTGCTTCCCTAAGCAGAGGAAAAAGAAAACTTTCATATTTTTCATCTAAAGCTCAAACATTAATACTAAAAGGAACATTTCTTCCTATTGCATGAAGTTGTTTTGGTTTGGTTTTTTTTTTGTGTGTGTTTGTTTTTGTTGTTTCTTTAGGGTTTTTTTCCCCATCATTTGTTAAGATTGAAGATTTTTGATATATTTATTTAGAACAATGAATTCTTTTCTCATTCCTTTGAGAAGATTTGGGTCAGGTCTGCTTTACTATGCCTGCTTAGAAATGGAAACAAAAAAGCTACCGAAACATATTTACTGTTGGAAAAGGTCCTTGTGGATTAATTCTGACTTAAATTATCAGTCTGGTGTAAAGTCCAATGACCACAGTATCCTGGAGTTCTTCCACACAGTTTTCTCTACACAGGAAGCTAGTTACTGTGCCGAATAGTATGGAATAATCATTGATACAACAGAGAGAACAATAGAGATTACACCATTTTTTTACATGTCAATCAACTTTTGAAAAGAAAATGAGAGCTAACATCTCCAGAGAGTAAGATCCAGATCAAAACTGATGAGTACTTTTCATAAACATCAAGTGTTATTATTTAAGATTTTATTTTTCACTAGTTGTTTGCAATCCAAATTTCAATATGAATATCCTTAATTTTATCTTATGAAATTGTATTTTCCCTAGATCATAGAAGTAGATTTCCTTCAAATTACTGCTGCTATATTAATGTTTTCAAAGCTATTTTATTTTATAACCTCATTATTTTTTGCTAGATTTAATCACATTGAGATTATTCAGGGTTAATACGATTGCAACACATTTCAAAAGATACATTTATTTTGATTCTTGACCATCTGGCAATAAAATTAGTAAAAACAAACAAGATTTGTTAGATTCCTCAAACATTAGCATTCAAACAGACATAAAATCCAATAAACGTAAATTAAAAGACTGCTGGCACTTTGGAAGCAAAATGATCTTTCAACAGTAAAGTTAGTTTTAGTGCCTGAAACTACCTTTTTTTCTGAGCTCCTCCATCAACTTTGGGGATTTTTACAGTAACAATTACATGTTTTAAAATTCCGACATTAAAGATCTACAGAAGCTGGAAATGAAAAAGTGATTACTATCCACCTGTGCAAGGAACCAAGGGAGATTGATTATAATTAAAGCGATTCCAAGCATAGTTTAAAACATTAAGAAAAAAGCTTTAATTTAACAAATTATTTTAAATCCTATTTTTACTTCTCACCACAAATATGTTAATATAATTATGTGATTATGTTGCATAGATTTATTCAAATTCTTAGCTTTTCTACAGTCTAATGCTTGCAAATTATTAGCTACTTAATTACAGACAACTGATCTATTTCTTATTTATGTCAAGTTCCATTTCAAGTTTATATTGGAACTGCATTCTTACCTTGAAAAGTGTTTTTCATTGATCAGAACAGACTTAGGACCAAAAGCTGGTTTGCTAACTAGAAATGTATAACCAATAGTTAAGAGATGTGACAGATCTCTTCTGTTTATTTGCAATTCAAGGCTTTAAAGCTACTAGATCCCACCTGTCTTACCTCATTTCATTCATATATTCGGAAGCTGCCTTTCCAAGTCAGTATGGCAACTTTCAATGAACAATTAATTACTCTGAAATGAGGAAGAGGAACAGCTGCAAAAAAAAAGTGCATTGTTGTCAACATCCAATGTATCTATTTAATAAGTTCTTTTAAGTCCTTGTTGGTTGTCACAATGACTAGTCCAAGCTTTAAAACACATTTTTACATTTACAGACAATTCTGAAATGTTAAAGTATACATTGCCTTGATTCCTACACTCAACATTAACAACACACTTTGCTCAAACTCTCTGTGATTGTGATGTTTGCAGCCTCTGTAGCTTAATGCAGTGCATGACCTCTGCATGTTCCATGCCCAAGCCTCTCTACCTGAGGATGAAATCAGCTGGAACTAGACTCAAACCAGAAGATTAGCCAGCATAAGGACATCATGGATGAACAAGGAGCCTGGGTTTGGGTCTGTGTTCCCTTTGCCACAAACATAAAATAAATAGCTGGAGCTTTTATCATGGGCATCTAATGATCATGGACAGTTCATACGCAACATAGATTCAGAATGCCATGAACAGCATGACACATGGCCAAGCTCTCCACAGATTCCAACTCGATACTGAACGCAGCTCTCTTGCTTCTACTGCCAGCTATCATTGCTGAGCAGTATTGCCATGTTTGTCCATAAACATGGGCAATGCCAATAAACCTCAAAGACCAATGTTGGCTCTCTACCATCACATAGGATGGGATTTGTCTTCATTCTGTCCCCAGATCTACGAGAGAAAACTACACAGAGAGGCCCATAAACATCTCTGCAGAGAGCCAGTCCTCATCCTGCAAGGTTGGCACTGGGGTAGAGCTAAAGCATGAAGCACCTCCAGGCTGCTCTGGTCACAGCTGTGTGGCTCCATCTGTGCTGCATACCCACAGCATTCCAGCCTCCAATGGAGTATATTTACCCAAACACAAAGCTGAGCTTACAGTGGCTCCTTTGTTTGCCTAAAGCACGATACAGAGATGCTTGAGTGACTTTTCAGGGGCAGCTCACAGGGCAGTGCAATAACACAGCCTACATGGCAGCTCTGCAGTGCAGCCCACTACCTACTTCTTCCCATTACTCTGGGAATCTCATCTCCCACAGAAGTGCAGAGCTGACTACTGCAGGAACAACACATTTTTGATAAGTGTTTCACGGTTGAACTATCTAACTTCTGCTTGTTATTTACAGCATAGAATCATGTAGGCTAGGAGGGACCTCTGAATGGAGATAACCCCATCCAGCTCCCCACTTAAAACAAGACCAACCCCCACACTGAACTTTGGGCAAGCTGATCTAACTGTGTAGTTGTATCTAATTTCAAGTCACTAAATACATCTTCCGTTAAATTTTTATTTCAGGATACAGTTATTATTTCAGGATACAGTTATCTTTCTGATTCAAAGCCATCCTATTCTATATAAATCTAAACAGAAACTTCTTACCCTAAGCTCACTGACTCATTGCTGTACTGCTAGTGAGCTCTGTTAGAATCCTTAATGTGAAATTCATTTACCGAGCAATATGCTTCAAACTCTTGCAGAGCCACACAGATTGCTGTGTCCACATATGCAGGCAGAGTCCAGCTTACACACTTTCACATGTAGTGCTGTACGCAAGAGTTAACATACAATACACAACTAACAGTATCCACAAGATAATACGAATACATTTTAGAGGAAAAGGAGGTAAGAAATCTGGTACTGCTATAACACAACACAGAAAGCAGTTAATCTGTACAAAAATAACACAGAACAAAATATTAACTTGACAAAAGGTTAAGATTCAATAAATAATAACTTTGCTTTTTATTAAAAAAATATTGCTTCCTATTAATATCAGGACAGCTAATGCAAGAGCTTTTAAAATGGATATGGTCCTGAATTTCTGGATGACACAAGCACATATAAAAACACAAAGTCTAATGGACTCTAACAAGCAAAATTTTTAGTGATTCATGGGAGCCCAAATATCTTTTAGAAATCTTAATGAGTTCTAGAAGAGCCACTCTAGCCACAAATTTAGGAGGCCAAACACCATTCAGATGAGCTTGAGAAGGCTATGGCATTTTGGACAAATTTATCAATCAAGACAAGGAATACACTCTTTGACACACAGAGAAAAGCATGCTACCTCTTCCTCCAGAAATTAAATGTCTGTGAGCTAGAGAAGAATGGCACTACTTTCACTCAGATGCATTTGTATTAAGGTTGTCATCTCAGTTCACTCATTCAGTTTCTCCATTAAAACAGCTGCCAGTGTTTCTGAAAATCACATGGTGTCACCCAACACCAAGAGCAATGAAAACTGCAGCGATGCCCTTAGAGCTATCCTGTCAATTGAGTAAGGAGCAATTTTATTTCAAGGCCAAACAGATCCAAAGAAATCAATAATTATTTTCTCAGATGTCATATGTCTTTGAAGCATTCTTCTCTTCTCACAACTGATGCACTTCCACGGCCTGAAAGTATTACTGGGCCTTTGCTTTGTGTTATGTAGCTGCTTCTGTAAATGAACAGTATTTAGGGAGTTCATAGGGAATATCACCCAATCCAGTCTGCCTCCAGTGACACTCCAGAACAGGTTGATCAACCATGCAATAGCACCCATGGTAGCACTGCTCCTGCCATGACCTGAGGCTGCTGGTGGTGAGACATGCCTCAGAGGGTGGGTGGCTGCATGAGGCCACCCTGCCAGGTGCCTGCAGGCACTTCAGTGTTTCTCTTGGGACCACCATTTCGGAACACTGGGCATACCCAGTGAGCCATTCAAAAATTTTGTATGTTAATTTTCCATTTTACAGTGTGCTTTTAAGACAGGGGTTTTAACCCTCTTTCTCATTCCTGTGTTCTGAGTAGTCCATAAACAGAAGAACTGCTTATTCTAACTACCATCTGGCATAGTTGCTTGCCTAGCTTAAGTAACAGAGCTTCATGCAGGGACTTGAGGGTTCTCAGGTTCAGATGCTGAAATGCTTTCAGTTGAAATTTTTTTGGTTCTGTTTTAGCTTGGGTCTGCTCAAGAACAGAGACATAATATTCAATAGACTGTGAATCAGACCTGTGTCTAAAATACAGGAATTTTTAGTGACAAACATGAAGTTCTGTTACTTGAGCACCCCAGCGTAAGATGTTGAGACAAAAGCATTACCCTACTGTCCTACCTGGAGTAGCTACAAAGAGGTGGTACAACACTTACTTGACTATTGCTTATTGCAACCCTCATTGAATGGAAAAAGGAGAGGTGCAGTGCTGCTGCACAGTGGATGCTATAATATTTCATAGTGGTAGGCTATAACTGAGTCAGAGCAATGGGGAAAAACGAAATCTCCCTTAGCACTCTGTTTTTCAGCAGATGATTTTGCCAGTAAATTACTCAAATATATGAATACTACAGCACTTTTCAGAAAGAGTAAGTTAAAAAGAATATGGCTACAGTGTACTGTAGGAAGTTTCATAGGAAGTGTAGAAATAAGACAACAGGAAAAGATGGACATTCTTTGTATTGATTTAGCTAAAAGCTATGTCAGCTGCTGTTTAATCAGTAAACAAGCATTGCAGCTTGACCCCTTTCCAGCAGGTCATTAACATTAAAGCTGCGATATTTTGATTCTGAAATTAAGCTGTGTACAACATCTGAAACATGACAAACTTGATTCTTATCTGCTTTAAGAAGTATTAGATTCATGTCACAGTGAATTAATTAAAAAATTTGGACAAGACAATTTATTCTTATTCTGATGTTAGTCAGGTGACTTCCTCAATTACATTTTCCCAATGGGGCCACACTCCAAATACATCTCATTCATCTCCCTTCAAGACAGAAATTCACACAGATATGCCCACCTAAGGATCATGTTCAGGAAGAGAGACATAAGATAGATCTAGTTTATTTCATGTTCTCTGTCACTGGTGCCTCTCTCAGATATAATTGTTGAGACTCATCATAATTGTTTCCTCATCTTTCTTAACAGTATCATTCTTCTCTAACAGTGATGTCAACCTGGGGTTAGGTTAGTATGGCAAGTGGACTTTTACTTGTTACTTGTAGGTGCATCTCCCGTAGCGAATTCCCCCTGGAAAAGCTTAGCTTTCCTAGCATCCTTAGGTAAGATATTGGAAAAAAGCTGCAAACTAAAAAGATGTCCAACAAGAACCTCTGCACCTAAATCAGCCTCTAAAATTAATTTCCAGAAATGATGACAAGCAAAACATGAGAAATAGAGGTTACTTTATGGAGTTACTTTATTTTGTTATTGCTGACTTTGATTACTTTGTTTTGTATAAAATGATTTTAATTTGAATATAAAACAAAAATTTCAAACTAGAAAAAGATATTTCTTTAGCTTTTTAATTATCAAAACAAGGAGATATCAACAATTTGTAAACAAACAAAAGTAAGAGAATGTCAGTGAATGATTAATCTAAACCAAGCCCTTCCCCTGAAAAAGTTATAAGTTCAACTAACTGACATTTTCAGCAGAAAGGTTTCATCAAAAAAATTTCTCAGTGGATGTACTCTACAATTTTCTGTAAGTATCTCTGGCTTTGCTGCTTCCTAATAAGACTAGCTTTAGTTTTAAGCACATTAAAAACTTTAAGGAAATAATTACTCATTTATGGTATTTCAATGAGGACTTCCTTACGTAATTCAGGGACCTGGGGCAGGCACACAGGTGGTTACCGCAATGGATGTAACAAGCTCTAAATTCATCCCTTATACTAACACATGGTAACTTATTTAGTTAGGCCTTAAGATTACATTTCTTCATGGTATATAAAGTTTCATTTGCATTCTCAGGTAGCTAAGCTAGTCTTTTAAATTAGATTTTTATTCTTAAATCAGTGGGAACAACACGTAAACCTCTTTAGACAACTAAAAGTCTTCATCTTCTTATAAACTCATGCTTGACACTGGCTCTAGGTGCATCGAGACAAGTTCTGCGGATGTTTTCATTTGGATGAGATTGGCTTTAGAACAGGCTGGTGCTGAGCAATAGCTCAATCACACTTCACACATAATAGTCTTACAGGAGTTGTCCCAGAGCAGACAACACGCAGGTATTCTGTGGAAAATGCTGTATTCCTCTAGCTGTGGTTTTGTGAGTATTTTCCGGCATCCTGGTGTGGGGCATTAAATATTTTTTTGTATTGCAAAAGTATCTAGAAACCCTGACCCTGAATACAGTTCTGGTTACCTAAACCTAAAGAAGATGGTAGGGCTGGGAAGAGGCAGTACTATGCATATTGGGGAAGGAACTAATACAAAGAGAGATCAAGGCCATTGTTCAGCAAAACCCTTAAGTACTTGCATGAATAACCCCACTCCTCTTCAGGATGGTACTGCTGCCCAGAAGGTTTACAGCCTTTTGCATTATTTCAGGGCCCTGGTGACCTGTCCAAGGTCACCCAGTAAATCTGAGATAATGCTGGGATTTGAACTCAAGCCTCCTGCTTTCTACTATTATGCCTCTAAAAGGAAACCTAGTCTCTGCTCTTTAGTTTGGGTTTATCACCGTTTTGTTGTTTTTCTTTTTTTTTTTTTAATAGCTTTTAGATACGTACCCAGAATCTCAAACATGTAATTACAAATTTCAGTCTCAAATACAGTATATCTCAAATCTAACTGGCATGAGTTATAAGACAAAGAGGGAACAAAAGTAGCAGCAAAATAACATAAGCATGCACATGAGAATAAAATTTTGCTGAAATGTAGGTATGCGCACAACATTTCATAAAATTGCCAGGACTCACTTTCTGTGAGCTTCACCACGTGAGTGAGCCTTCATTAAGAAGAAAATAAATTTAAAAAAACGAACAAACAAACAAAAAACCAGCATAAATAAGGTTTTGCTGAACAAATTTTGGAAGCTTCTTTGAGGAGAAGAGGATGTCAGAGTAATGCATCTTACAAATACAGCCCTCATCAGAGAATTGTCAGAAGCTATAGGCCTGTTTTGAAAAAAAAAGCAAAACAAAACAAAACAAAAATATCTTAAAAGACACAAAACCAGACCTTATTATTATGAAATGGACTTTGTTGTTAAGAGGTGACCACTAAAATTTTACATTGAGTAGAAAGAAAAAAGAAGTAGAGTTTAAACTGGACTTAATTTACCTTAGCTAAATAAGCTGTTTTCCAATGAAGACACATTGTAATGCCTTCATTTTGGTTACATCAGGTTGTTTTCCACTAACAAGTCCCTACAAAGTTAGAAGAGGAGCCTATTACTCTGCTCAGCTTTTCTGAACAGTTTGTAAGCCAGGAGCATAAAAAATAGCCATTACCCCAAGTAACAGGATCCCAAGTACTGCCCTAAGATCATTTAATCAAAACGGCTACAGGACAAGTAGCATTTCCTTGAAGTCATGTAATAGTTTTCTTTTTTTTTGGTCACTCACCTCCCCTCTTTTTCTTTCAGACAAAAGAAGCTGTTCAGGAAACCAAGTTACTCCTCATCCTTTGTCACAATTGTTGAAGCGAAGTTCAGATTCAAATGAACTGATAAAATAGATCATTTTGACTCTTTTAAAGCCAGAGATTTGTTTATGAAGTGAAACTTGTTTAACTTCACAGCCCATATGACAGTGAATGAGAAAAAACTGTGAAAACTGTGAGGGAATTGGAGAAATGAGAAGTATTTACACAGGCTGTGCTACAAAAGGAAATTCAAGAAAGACATGAAGAACAGGTTTCTGTAAGTTGTAGGTTTCGTTAGTATACTTTTATGTCTCCAAGGGAAGTAACACAAGCAGAAAAATTCTCCTTTATGATATGAAGCCTGTCATCTTTTTTACAACGGTGACTGAGCCATTTAGCACAGCCTGTATGCACAGTGCACTCAGCAGCCTGTGGAAAAACTCTTTACTGACAAACATCTCACGTAGTGGTAAAAGCTCTTGTTCTGACTAATTCAAAGAGCAAGGTTTCCCATTAGGCTTGCCCAAGAGTGCCTACAAATCATGTGATTAGTCCATTTGGGAGTCTGCCACTGAGCTTCATTTGTATATGCATACATTATAGAATTATTATTGACCCTTATGCATATTGGTTGGCACCATCCATTAATAATGCTGTCAGACACTTCCCATTGTAACACCTCATTTACTAGTATTTTAACCTTGCCAAGCTAAAATTTTCCAGCCAGATGTGTGCCTGAGATCATACTTTAGTGGGAAAATTCCAGGAGCATAGTTCAGCTAGGAACCCATCAAGAAGAAAAAAAAAAATTGTTTAAATATTAAAAACATTTATCCTTCCTTACAGAAGTTCTGCTGGCCCCTGACTATGCAAAAGGACAATGACATTTGTCAGGGCTGAGCTTTTTCATCAAGCATATGCCTTTTCCATCCTGTTGAAAATCACCCCATATGACTTTAGTCAAAGCCTTAGCAAAGTCAGGGTTTGCACAGGTAAGTCCAACAGGAATTTGTCAAATTTTCTGAGGTTTAAAAGGTAAAGTTTCTGAAGATCTAAGAATGACTGAGTCCCGTCCTGGTCCCACTGCACCTACTACTGACTGAAATGTACAGGTAGTCTCCTTCCTTTCTGGTGTGTTTGTAAGAGAAACAGAAGAAAACGGGGGAAAAAATGGTTTCCAGGCAGCAACAAAGCAGAGGAAAGTGAAAATGAGAGAAAAACAAACAGAAACTGAGATTTTGGCCAGAAAGCTATCTGAAAGATCCTTGGAGCTGTAAGAAAACTAGACCCTCTGTGTTCAGACAAAGGAGATATTTTACTTTCTTTGCAAACAGACAAATACACATCAAAGAGATCTGAGACTTTTTGTCCAAATAGAAACCATCACTGAATGTTAGCTAAACAGGAGTGAAAACAGATTTTCTTTAAATTTTTGATTTAGTTGGAATGACAAGGGTTGCTATTGATCACCAACTTAATTCATTCAATCTGAACATCAGAGTTTTCAATAGTCAGAATTTTGTGAAGTTTTATTAAACTAATAATATGATTATTTAGAAAATATGGATATTAAAGAGGCAACTGTCAGTCCCTGTAGTTTTTCTTCTTGACATCCTGTTTCTGCCCTTCTACATGAAACTACTTTTGTTTATAGAAGCAGATTTCTAGCATATCATAAATAACCATATTTAAATTCTACCATCATCCAAGCAGCAGCTTCTCCTAAAAAGGAATGGGCTGTGGGATTTGAGCAAAAATCTGTTTTACTTCAGTTTCCAGTGGACTCTGTTCATAAAACTGAATATAATTTGTCACAGTTGGCAACTTCTGCTGAGAAGAAACATGTAAGTTTCCCAGTACAATCAAGTATACAGCTTCTGTCAAACTCTGTTTTCTGCAGAGGTGGGGGATGGAAAAAACAAGAGTTGAATACGGTGTTCCAATTCCCTTTCTGAGATCTAGCCATACATATATCATCCTTATTTAAAGTTTACTGTGAAACATGGGCAATAGGTAAACCCCACTAACTTCAATGCAGGCTGACACCACAGTATTTATGGTTTGTTTGAGAGTCCTGGAAGCTCTAAAATAAACACTCAGTTGCTGTGTTTCTGAATAAATTAGGATCACTGAATATATCTGAAAAAATTATTTTATGAACACTTGGAAACATCAATCCAATGATAAGAGAGAAGAGAAGGGTTTTCAGCGCTGGTTTTGATATTTCAAGACATGGCACATAGTCCACCACTGCCTTGGTGTCAGGAAGCCTTTCCAAATACATTACTCCCAAAAGAGTTATCAGGAATAATCTCCAGAGGAATAAACCGGCAGGAAAATTCTCCACTGTCTGCCAGAAAGCATAGTAAAACTAACTATAACAGTGCACATAGGTAAGGATTTGTTAGCTCAGGTGTAGCATTGCCTAACATGACCTCTCCGTGCACTGACATGACTCCACACAATATTTGCACAGTGAAGGTCTCTGCTAGGCTGGGGTCTTTGCACTACTCTCCATTTCGTGGTGCAGATTTTCCCTGGAGGTGGCAGCTTTGATAAGTACTGCTCCCCTGAGGGAACTCACAGGGCTACAGGGAAAAAAGTTCTCTTAAATCATGGAGGTTTACAGTATTTTTCCACCTACATAGAAGGCAATTTCAGCAATTGCTGATTGATTTTCAGGCAATTGCAGCAAGTAACTTTGACCACCAAAATCAGGAGGGCAAAGACAGTGGAGTAAGCACAAGCACTGCAGAGAAAGTGGAAAAAGACTTCGTATGAAAGCGATAACAGAGTTCCCTGCTGGGTAAGCTTCTTTATTACCTTATCTAAGCTCAACTGCAATGTAACCAAAAGCAGGCCTGTTCTCTGCAGGCAAGGTTTTAGCTCCAGCCTTTCTCTTGTGTGCTCTGCCCTATATCTGCAGGACTACCTTATTCTTCAGCATTATCCATAGCTACCCATTAGCCACAGACCCTGGTTTTGAAAATCCTGTCTGTAGCCCTGCTCTCCATGAAAAAATCCTAAGAGGTATTTTTGTTACTTACTAGTTTTAGTGAATGGGTTAAGGACATTGTTTATACACTTTTTCCTGATGAAAGCTTTTGTGCATGTGGGCAAACAACTTCCAGTCTTGCATTTTAACATTTAAGCTATACAGAGAAGAAAGTTGATTGTCATATGCTAACATACATTATGCTATGAACCAAAACTGCCTACTTGAAAAGAAAGCACAAAAAAGCACTAGTTAATTTACAGGTTTCTTACCTGCCTCTGACATTTCTCCAACCATTCATACAGCTGTTGGTTAGAATATGTATCTTTGGAACTGCCACATATATCAGTTTAAAGGGCTTTGGTCTGTTTTTCCACTACTGCTCCTCAAAAAGCTATTAATGAATTGAGATCAAATTTTTCTCCCATTTAAATCAATGAGCAGAATTTGAACAGGACGTTCCCCAGGGTCTTATTCCTACTTATTCCTTATTCCTTATTTCTTATTCCTGCTTTGGACTTGTCATGTTAATCTAATCTCTTTATTCACCTCTTGCTTTACATGTTTGTCAGCCTCCTGGCACGAATTATTGCTTTTTTCCCCTTTTTACTTATTTTACTTTTCATAGAATTAAAGCCTGCCATGACACCTTGCCTCCACTTCAAAGCCTTTAGATAGCCAGATTCAAATCACCTTCTATTTCCCTTCAGCTGGGATTGCCTTTTATTTCTTGGCCTTGCAGAAAATTATATAAGAATATTTTCTTCTGCTCAGAAATTTGGTATATTCTCATTTAATACAGTTATTGTTTACATATACTGACACCACATTCGAAGTCTGCTATGGGCATTGGTGCAGTGTTTGTTACTTCCCCAAAATAATTTTGGAAGTCCTTTTCTTTATTTTTTTAAGTCTATAATGAAGATCCTGTGATCTCTTCTAGCCAATTCTCTCTAGACTGCTAGGAAAGGGATGCTGTGGAAAGCAGACAAAAATTATGTCCTTTAAATATATATTGATGCGTTGTAGACAAGAATCATTGTTATTTATTTCAGATATGTACTTTTCATTTATTCCATTCTTTACCACTTTCCTCACTTAAACTCCATGCTTCAGAGAATCATCTGTGAAACAGTGCTTTGGCGTTCCCCCAACTAAGTCATACATATCTCATCTCTGCACAAGTTCCCTAGCAAACACAGCCCCCAGGACACTGAACAATGAGAAAACCTCAAGACCAGTCTATGTGAAAATTCCAGAATGGAAGTCCAGCAAGAAAACATAATAAAACATTCCTTAGGGAATGTTAAGAAATCAAATACATGTGAAATTCATTCTCAAAAGTGAGAAAATAAAGGTACTAAGACTAGAAAGAGCAAAATGTTATTGGACATTTCCAAGGAGAAAAAACCCACTGCTTTAGAGCTCTTCCATAACCTGCTCTCTTTCTCCCCTCACAGCCAGTGGGTTTCCTCCTCAGGATTTCACAGTAAACCAACAGAATAGATATATTCTCCGTGAGAGCAACAGATTTGTCAATTATCTAATGGTTCTAGACCATGGCATATTTACACTTTATTCAAATATGAGTTTGGATAAGTTTAGTGTCTCCCATACATCATAATATTACAATATTTCAAATTTATATGTAGTCTAAGGTATCTTAATAGCTAAATGAAAGTCAGTAGTACAAATAAAGCCACATATCTCCACATGTGTTTATGAGGCTGCAGCCTAAACAGCAATCCATGGTGTTTATTTTTGGTTTTTTATACAACTTATGAACAGCTTGAACCCAGAGGCAGGCTCTAGGAAGGTAAAAGTAGTAGCAGCCTTCCGGAATTAATGAAGAGAAAACATAGTATAATATATATCTTCTTAATTAATGGACAAGATATTGAGATAAATTGTCAGTAAGCAAGCATTAACTAACTGAACCATGGTTCTTAAACTGCACAAAGTGATGATGAATATAACTTGCCAGGCAAATATGGTTAGTTCCTATGATAAAATTAAATGGCCACTTACTAATATGTAGAGTAACTGTCTACTGATCAAGGCAAGGCCAGGGTATTAGGAAGCAAATATTTACATAGTAGATATAAAAGATTTGATTGCAAGTATTAACAATGGATCAAAGCATTTTTTTTCACCATACTAGTTCATCTTAGCTGAAACTTTTATTTGTTTTCATAATGATAAAAAGTAAACTTCAAACTTACAAAAGGCAAAGGCTTATTGGAAAATAATTGTGGATCTGAATAGTCAAGGTGTCCACACAAATTTGCCATAATCAGTTTTCAACCCAGCCTATTGTAGATTTTTTAGTAATGATATGGCAGACAATAAAGTTATGCCTTTTATTTATGAAAGTAAATGTAGATTAACTTGCCAGATCACACAAATGGTACATGGAGCTGGAATTACTTTGGTAGAAAATTTAAAAAAAAAAAAAATAGAAAGAAAAAAAAGCACAAGTAACATATTTCACATTTTGTCATTTAAGTTATTTTCACAAATCACTTGGCATATTGTTTTCTGCTCTGTGAAGTTAGACCTTTAAATCTCTGAGGATGCATATAGCTTGTTTGTAATTTCTTCTTTGTTCAAAAATCTAATCAAGTCTCGAACATTTGGATTTAAATAATCACTTACTAATTCTGAAAAAAAAATAAAAAAATCATCTGAATAGGCATTGGGTGCAAAGTTTTTATCTGAAGAATTTGCCATTTAATTTTGTTTTTCTTTCTAGAAAATTCTTAATACTGGCAATATAAGCCCTCCTGAACAAGTAGGTCAGATTAATGTCCTCCCTGATAACAGGTATTTTTTCCTGCTTTGTTTAGATGAGTGTTGAATTGATTGATCTTTCTGTTTTCCAGTCCATGGTTTACCTATTAACACATCATTGATCTATGCACTTCTGAGATTATTTGATTTAGAGTTGTCTGCAATTCTGGACAGAAAATGCTGTTTTGACATTAAGTGCCTCTACTCTTTTCTGTCTTGCCTCTTAGCCTATTAAGTCCTTCCCAGAAAAGCCTTATAAACCTTGACTAATATTCCAGTGATATTTGAAGATTTAGTGATAACCAATAGGATACATTTTATGATAACAAAATATGGATTCCCACTTTGTTTAATGATTAGGTATGTAATGTTTATGAGCAAGCAAATAAAAAATTTAGTCTCTGCAGGACCATCAAAATCTTGACTTTTCTGTGACATCTTGACTTTATTCCCCTTTTCTCGCAGGACGTAGATGATGGTTCCATAAAGCTCTCAACTTCATATTACATACTGTTACGCCATTTACTTCCAAATTCCTCTTTCTTCCCTATGCCTGCACCTAATGTTAATCAAGTCCTAAAATAAAGTTGTTTACTTTTGTGCTAATAGTTGTTTCTGACTGTTTATTTAAAGGCCTGATTTTCCTCTTCATAAAGGAGGTATATTCCAGTGAATGCATTAGCGTCAAACAAGGACCTGAGAAGAATGAAGCCATTTATTTGATCTTAAATGAACAAAGATTTATGTACATATCTCAGGTACAGACAGAAGCAGAGGTGAGCTATACTTGGTTAGAAAAAATTTGGTTTGCATCTTGGTCTACCATGGGTTGGGTGCAAGCAATTATATTTCTCAAAACGAGACTACAAAGAAAATAATCTTATTCATATTCCTTCTCTGCAACAGTGTTGCTGGTTTTGGAGTCCAGAATTGTGAAGCTGTGGTCCGCAAGGTGAACAAAAATGTAGCTGCAGAATCATCTTGCAGACAGCTTGTAATGCAGCAGCATTAATTGCTATTACGTTAAGTGGACTTTTGCTTTACAGTAACAGAAAAATACTAAGATAAAACAATGGTGTAGACAGGGATAAAGACACTCAAAATGGATCTTCTGAATGTACAATTGTTATAGCCATCTGATAAATTGTAAAGCACAGATAAAGACTTGCAACAGCAAAATAGAAACTGGGAGTTGGCGTTAAAACACTGAAGAGCAGAAGAGAAAAGTCAACAGCAACACATTTCCTAAAACTGCATTTCGTATTAATTAAAACTAACACTGTCTGTAATAAGGACTTCAACTCAGCATTAAGTGTTTCCTGGCAGAAAGTCCCTCTTGTTTTTGGGAAGGCATGTTCATATCTTTCCTGACACTGTGCAATGAATATAGGCTGGAGCTGATAATGGGTTTTTTTCACCATACAGTTTACCCTTCTGTGAGACGTAATTGCCATCTATGTTTCAGTTTTACCCAGAGACCCAAAGATTGAGGCTCCCTTATTCAAATGATGAACAAACACACAGAAATGGCTTCCAAATCCAGATGCTTATAATGCAAGCATCCTGAAAGCTCTGGGTTTCCCCTGCTTTGTCAGCATTGCTCCAACACAGATTCACCACATTCAGCACACTCCCAGGTTCCACGTGGCTGTATTCAGCAGCAGAGTGAGGGGAGACTTCAAGCCAGCACTCCTTCTGTGACAATTCCACCTGTTGTTTGTTTTTTTTTTTTTTTGCCTGGCACAAGTTCCTCCACCTGTAAGCCATCTCGTTTGGTCTAGATTTGAATTGGACTGAAAACCAACACATAGACAAGAAGACCAGAGAGCTCGGACTCACATGTGACCTTAAGTAACAAACTAAGGTGATGACAGTAGGATGCATCTATAGAGACAATGTGTAGCTGCCCCAGTTTTCTTCTACTTCATGCATTATTAAAGTACACGTGACAATGAGATGAGACAAGAGCCCCGCTGATGAATGCCCCTCAAAGTGAGAGGAGCATTGAAGTCTCTTGCAAGAGAAGCCTGTTCCAGCTTATTCAAGGTGCCTTCAAAAGTAGAGCTGAGGCAAAGCCACCCTCCCTCCAACACTGGCTGCAGCCCAGATGGACCAGAAAGCCTGGCTCAATTGATAAATCACTGGTTTTTCAGGAGAGGCTATATTTTGTAGGTTAGCTCTGCCTTTCTATAAAGAAGGAAGTAATTAATAAGATTAGTAGGCTTCTTGAGAAAAAAAAAAAAATCTCTGGTACACAGAAGAAGAAAAGAAATTAAGATATATGATAAAATTAGGCAGATAATAAGGGGGAATTCTTCCTTGGACATGAAGTAGTAAGCAGGATTGAAAATTAGAGGCATCTATTTTATTATTATTATAATTTTAATTTATTTTTCATTTTGAAATACTGTAAGAAACTAATGCACAACTGTCGTGGACTGAGAAAATGAGATAGGTAGTTAAAGTAAAACTCACTGTTTTTTAAGAGTGTCAAGGACCTGAAGGACAAAATGAACAATAAACTCCCATTACCAGTAAATTTGTTTCCTTGATTAAGAATTTTATGTCAAGAGAAGAATTATCAGATGCTTTCATTTAATTAATCAGATTCATTGGTTTTCAAATATCAAATCATTTTAATAACTGTGAACATTTAAAAAGTTTTTCACCTTTCTCTGACGATTTTTGCCATTCATTAATACTTCTGAATGTGTCCTTGCCTGTAAGACATCTTGTCTCTTCTTAATGATAGTCAGGTATCCATCTTCCTCTTATCCTGACATAGACTTTTTCTTCCACAGTGTTACCAGATCTTCAATATTTCATATACTGATATATAATTCATAGACTTATTTTTATTTCTGTGGTAAAGAACATTTTAGAAATAGCAATAGGAAAAACAGAAATTATGCTTCTAGTTTGCTTGTTCCTGCTTTCATTTAAAGGTGCAACTGTTTGCTATATGTAAGGACAGAAGAACAAAGACATTGAAAAGGAAGACTCTTGTAGCATCAGGGACTACCTGCTAATTGGTTTGTCTTTTAGTATCTTATTGGTTAGTCAAAATTTTTGCACTAATTCTGCCCATCCTATGTGTGTGTGTGTCTGGTTTGTTTTGCTTTTTTAAAGATTTTTTTTTCCTATACATGGAGAAGACAGAAATTCTCTCTCTTTGAAAAGATCTTCCTACTATTCTAGAAAGGCTGGATTGAATTTTGTGTTACAAGGTCAAAACTACAATAGAAATAATAATCCTTATTATGAAATGATATCTTTGGGCTAGAAAAATCATTACATTTCAAAAATAAATGTCAAGATGATACTTAGCTAATGAAATGTCTTTCAAATTTTTAAATGAAACATACTATATATTAAAGTAGCATGCAGAATGGTACACTTGAAAAAAAATAATAATACAAATTTACAATAAGCACACAAAATAGGATTGAAATACATTGTATGAATGTGAAAAGCATCCAAATTCATGAAAAAAAACACAGCATAGAATCTTTTTTATTTGCATTTATTTGATTTTGCCATCTGTACAGTACATTGTTATATGGCAATAGAGAAATTTATTTACTAGGTTTGATAAAAAAGCTGCAGTAACTGCATGAGATAACTGTAGTAGCCACCTGACATAGAACATGATAAGCATAGCACTATTTGCATTTGCAATTGACAAAAACTTGTCTTTTTCCTCCAGATAAATTTACTTTTTGAACACAGAAATATCTGAAAATACAACTTGGTCACTCTAAGAGTAAAGTAAAATTCTATGATAATTTTGAAGGATAGTGATAATAGTTAAGTTATTGGGTAATCATTTAAGAAAATATCTGCTAAATCATCTTGTCCATCCTATCAGTGCAGCTGTTCAGTACCTACAACTCCTCGAACTGGCCTGCCCAGCTCCCTTTCCCTTGCCTAGTTTCTTTGCACTGCAAGACACTACAGTCCAATATGTGAAATATCTTTTAGTTATGAAACAATCAAACAATCATCCAAAAACCAAAATTTCTAAGTTTACCTCAGTACCTTGTTGTCATTTGGAATGTAGAATTGTTGTGTATAATTGCTAGCAATTATTTCAGATGAATAAATTTGTGAAAATGAATATAATTTTCTCTCTGTCTCTGATATTTTTTTCTCACTGTGTCTATCTCTTAAAACACTGTTCATTTATATAAAGACAGTTCATTTCTATATCTGAGGGACTCCACAAACTGTTGTCACAGACATAAATTTAATTACTTTAACAACATGAAAACAAGATCAATATAGCCCAGCAGGCAGAAATGCTATCTAACCTTTGAGTTTGTCTTGACAGCAGTTGATGTCAGCAAGCAGCTATAGAAGGACCGAGCTTTGATGCTTTTATTCACTCTTAGAAAACACTAGGAGAGTCTTAATGAGGGTAGAAGACGTGTGTCCTCTAACAGAAGGGGTTGAAAGAATTCCGTGTCATCTCACCTTCAAAAGCAAACAGTGATGGTTTGCTACATACTTAATGGTGATATTTCCTAGAAAAACACAAGTCAAAGAATCAAAGTCATCAGCAACAGCACACCAGTCCAACAGGCACTACCCTGCTGAAAAGAACAAGTCTGGTGCTTATGGCAATACCTGCTTTTGTAAATCCAAAAGCCACTTCCAAGCCCTTCAGCTCAGGTGCATGTGGCACAGTTGAGACCTGGTGGGGTTTCAATCCCTCCGTGTGAAGGAAATGGCAGACTTCCATCTCCATGGCTGGAAGATTAGGTACCACAGTCCAAAACTACTGAGAAGTTTCGGTACACCCAGTCTTGCAGCCAAGATGGCAGTTGGGAAGAAGGCAAAGAATAGAGGAACAGGCAGTACTTTTACAACAAAAGATTGATCATCTGAACTGAGACAAGGAAACAAAGGTATGAAACATTTAATAATCATTGAACCTAAAACCACCACTCTCTCACCCATATATCACAAATTAACCCAGCTTTTATGGAGCACCCAACTCCTACATCCATTTCCAACCATTTCCGAAGCTTAGGGGAAAAACAGTGCAAAGAAAATCCTACTTAGAAATGAACATTTGCTTCAGTATTAAAAAACAAAAACAAACAAACAAACAAAAAACCTACAAACTTCAGAACAAAACCAGCAATATAAAGCTACTTAAGTCTTATTTTGTCCATTTAACAAAATTAAGATAGCTTGCAGCTCTTGTTGCTCTACATGCCTGTTTCTAGTTATATTTTTATTGCTGAAGTAATTTCCCAAATCAAAACTAGGCCATGCATTGTTACAACTGCTTAGAACAGTAAACATCTCAACATATTTCTGCAAAATTTACATTTCTAATGCAAAATAAATCACCATAGTATCTAAAGATTTTTGTAAAGCAAAAAGATACACACTGAATCATTACAACTATGCACAATAATCCTGAAACACAAATAAATTTTTACAGATTATATTTTCTTAAAATTAATAACTAAAATATTTACAGAAGAGAAAGAAATATGTTTACACTTTCTACCTCAAAGCAAAAGGATTTTGCTCAGATTATAGGATTTCCTGAGCTCAGAGAGTTTCCTTGCTAACTTGCTAGCCATTATGTGGAAGCCCCAGAGATGTACTAATGTTCTGCTGTGCACACTCTCTACCACTTCCAAATGAGAGGAAGTCCTTTGTTTTCTTTCAGATACTCAACTGAAGAATTTGCTTCTGTTATTAGCCAGGGTTTATTTGAATGGTAGAAGCAGCCAAAAGTACTTTTATTTCCTTAATACTTGTTTCTAGTAATTTGGTTTTTACTTCATGTCACCTGTAACCAAGAAGCTAGCATGACTTCTAGGAGGGAAGAAAAAAGCACTTACTGGGTCATGTAAATAATAACCCTGAGATTTTAAATCCCTTTTTATTCATAAATTTTACCACATCATCTTTATTAAATGATTATTGCTTCCACTGCCAGCACTTTCAGTTCTTTTATTGCATTACAGCAAGCTGTGCTGTGTTAGGTTCTTGTTTTAGCAGGCTCATCTCCTGGATTCACTTCAGACAGAATTTATTAACTCTCTACTCTCAATTATTCCAAGTTTTAGATATATATTTTACAGGCATCATGTCTGTAGTACTCTGACCAAACCAAATATGAAGTAGTTGTTGCTGCTTTAGTAATGAAGAAATATCAGTTTTTTTCTCATTCCCAATGCATATCTAAAACCTTGTACAACTAATACACATAACAAATAACTGGTTACCTATTTACAAAATCTTTGATAGTTAGAGAGGAAATAAGTCTCGTGATCACATAGGTCTCCATGCCCTCAGTTGTGACTCATGAAAATTATGTGCCGGACTACCTACCACTTTCAGCATCTGGTTGTAACAAGGATAAATTGATTTACTGAGTGATACTAAAGTACCCTTAGTTTCTTGCTTAACATGACTTAGCTTCTCCTTACCTCAAAAGGGTAGAGACTCAATGGTTCAGTTAAATAATACAGAATCCATTCAAAGAGACATTCAGGTTTGATGCCCCATCTTAAACCATCACTTACATTCTTTGTCAGGTTGAAGTCTCAGTGCAGAATTTGGTAGCTTCATCCCCACTGATGAACACAATATCTAACCCTACGAGGTCTAGGTTAATAATTAAATAGTCAATGTAAATGCAAAAAGAGCATATGCCCAGTAACTTCATGATAGCAACTGGGACAGAGGTAAACTAGTTAAAAAAACCCCACTGAAATTAAAGCTATTTGTCTTCTGGTTTTCATCAACTTTTTTCCTTTCAGGCATTTTTTTAAAATACGTTGTAAGCTCAAGTGGCCTGTTGAAAAGTTCTAAATTGCCTTAAGTAGGAAGATTTATCAGGTTCATGATTGATAGTTGGTAACAAGTCTCAAAGGATTTATCGAGAGCCTCTGGTCTCCAAGAGCTCATTATATTATATCTAACCTGTCAAGAGTATTGACTTCAAAGCAGGAAAATCTTTGAAGATTTTAATAAAAAAGGGTCCTGAATTGGAGCACTGAATGAGACTGGACAACACTGCAAAGAAACAGGAAAAGGACACAGTGCACAAAAAGCCCTTCTGCACACTGTGCAGTCTGCATTGCTGCAGCGTCCACATTGTAACACTTTGCAGATGAATCGGCAGATGGGCTTTAGGTGATGAAGAGCACCCTAAAATTTGTCACAGAAGGAGAGGCACAGACACTACCTAACCTTAAACATTACTGCGTGTGTCTTTCTAATCCTGGCTCTCTCCAGGCAGCAGGTACCTTAGATTTCCCAGACCTGCACTCCTTCCTGACTACTTCAAAAAGTGAGCCTGGTCTTTCACTCAAAGCGGGGTTCCCCTTTACCCTCTTGCTTTTATTCAGCCAGTTTATGTGAGAACTTCACTTTTCTTCTGATCTCAAGCAAACATGGTTAAACATTTCCAGTCTTTGAGGAGTGTGCAGTGTGGCGATTAGGGGCAACGCATAGCAAGACGCAGACAGAGATTCACGCAGAGACAGAGATCTTGTTCTGGAAAAAAGGCACAGAGCTTGGCCAAGCAGAGAGCTGACCTAGGCTGCCTTCTTTATTCACCATCCACAGTTTATAGGATTTACAGGTACGGGCCTGGACTAAGATGTTTACAAAAGGTGTTTTTCCACTAATTGTTATTAAAAACACACTAAACTCATGTGATGTTTATCTCACTTGTTTTTCCACTCATTCACAGACCAGGCCCAAGGGCATTTACACATCCATGCATTTGGGGGCGGTTATCTGGCCCGAGATACCATTCTCATGAGTCTGAGCTATAACTTTTTACAATTATGAGAAACATACTTCAAAATAATCTGTCCAAGGCCCTTTATATATTATTATGTTAGTATTATGTCTTTGACCGTTCAGATGGTCATGTTAGTATTGGTCTTCCTTCATCATCCAGGTGGCTGGAACCGCACATCTTGCTTTCCCACATTTTACTTTCCAACAGTGCAGTAATTTCAGAGGACAGAGAATACCTGTTTGCTGACTCATGGAAACTGTATTTCCTCCCTCACAGTAAGGAAATAGGTGAACTCTGTTACCCCACAATTTGTGCAGAAGGCTCTCCACATGAGGCTAATGAATTAAAGGGGTTGTAAGTATTTCTGGGAGAAATCCAATACATTGTGGGTGGACATTTCACCTACTTTCATCTTTCTAAAAGTAATACTGTTATTTGAAAAGAAATTATCCTAAATGTGACATAGTACAATTCACCAAAAGTATAGTGTTCTTCAAACCTCACTAAATCCATTGAATGTGAAAGATAATTTTCTGTTGTCTTCCACCAGGCATTGGAAATACCAAACAGTGGACATGAGAATGTGAATCATCTTTCCTCTTTCTTCCTCCACCCTGTCAAAGATATATCTTTATGATTTTGATGCACTCTCACACCATGATTTCTGACAGGCCACAAATGAGATATAGGAGGTGGTCATCAATTGTTTGCATCTGCAGCCAGTGAATCCTAGCCAATATCACAGTTCCAAACACATTAATTCTTAGCAAGGAGTAAATTCAAGGTTGCTTAGAAAAGTACAAAGGAGTGTTAGTACTAATACATCTGCAAGTATTTCACTGATTTCCTTCTTTACCCTAGCTCTCTCTATCCAAGTATCATAGAAAATGTCCATGAGTGATCAAAATAAATAAACTGAAAATAGTGTTGGGTTGGCTTTTTTGTTTTGTTTTGTTTTGTTTTTTTGGGGGGGTGTTGGTTTGGTGTGCTTTGTTTTTTAAATGAAAGAGGCAAAACTCCTACAGATTTTTATTTGCTGATGTCAAAGTGTAAATATGCAAGCAGATAATCTTAATTATGTGTGACTCTTTCAATCCTTTTAAAGGTCTTTGTTGCTTCCAAGGCAGTGATTTCTGTTAAAAGCCAGTGACAGAACTAGAAGCCACAGGCCATGTAAATTGCTTATCTATTGATTAGTCAGTAGAAAGTGCACAGTTGAATAGAGTGAATCAGTTTTGCATGAAGGCACCTTGAGTATAACAATAAATGTCATGTGTAATTTTGGACTAAAAACAAAGAAGTGAGTAGCTGTCTTCAGACACAATCTGGCAGCTCAAACACGTTTGTCAAACTGGAGAGAGCCTAATAATAACCTATTCGGGCATATGTGACACCTGGCACAGAAATACACTGGAAATCGTTTACTTTCTGCACAAAAATGTTTTCAGTACCTCACTGATAGTCACTGGCAAATAACATGGCAAACCTCTCCTTCAGATTTCTGCATTTTTTCTTTTTTAGGTATAAAATTATATTCCATACATGATACGATTGAATGGTTCTTATTTTTCAGTTGAAATATCCAGAATATTACAGTACGTCTTATTATACAGATAGTTATTGTGTGAAACTACAGCAGTCAAAAGTTAAGGCATCAATGTGTATTCTTGTTATCTTCTTTCTTACAGACTTCATCTCTTGTGCAATGAACATTTCCAATTTAATGGCTGATCAAAATAATGATGCTGTTAATTAAATTCACACTGTGCCTACTCTTTACCTCCTGCCACAGAGTGTTAATTCCTGGGTCTTAACTGTCACATCTGTTAAAATATATGAATGTTGGATTGTATTGATAAGTATTATGGCACCATACATAGTATCCCTGCAGTGTCCCTGATCCACAAATCATGTGGAGCAGTATAACATGACTTATCTACTCTTGGAAAGCTAAGTTAAAATACAAAAAAAAAACAAGCCCTGAAAATCTGGATGAATATCTTTTTCTTGACCTTAGGCAAACATCAAACATATATGCCTAGATTTCCTCCAATAAAGAAGCAATGTTTATGGCAGTATTTGGCTGAAAATTAGGGCTGTTGCATGGTTGCAGTAATTCAGGTTTCTAATGCTAGCAACAAATGCCTGCATTCTGGAAGATACTTTACAAATAGAAGGTATCATTGTTGATGCTGCCTAAAAATCTTCACGTCACTATTACATGCACAAGTAACAAATTTTTAATTTCAGCTCTGTTCAGTCTTGATGTAACCCCCTCCACTATGAACCGAGGAGAAATCAATTGAAAATTCCTACTTATCAACCTGACATGAAGCAAGAGAACTCTTGCTTCCACAGCAGACTGATGCCTCATGTTACTTTCAGGTCCCATGTATTATTTTGCTATCTGCCCTGACGACCCTTCACTTTTGCCTCTTTCCTACCAGATGCTGCTGGAACTGCCCATTCTCCTACTGCATCTCCTGGTTGAGTTGGTAAAAGGAAGATCTTGACCAGGAAAAACTACAAGATGAGGTGAAACAAAGTGACTGTAACAGTGCTAGTGCAGGTCAGTGACAAAGTGACTGTAAGTTCTCTTAAACCTGCTACGGAAGTGTCTTTAGGACTCCTGCTGCATTGCTCTACAGCCACAAGGTTGACGGGCAGAACCTGGAACTACAGTCCTGTCCTGCTCCATGGCCAGGACTACACAGTGCCTCATAGCACAAGGCACCTTTCTCCTCTTGTGCTCAAAGGCCTCTCATCCATGAACTTGATTTGGAAGACATCAATCACCCCTAATACAAACAAAGTTGGTAGAAGCTTGGTTCACTACTCTGGCCCTCTTCAGACTGGCTTTATTAGTACAGATGAGCACAATAAAAGTTTAGCTTAAGAGCAAGAGTGCTACAGAGCAGGATTCTGAGTTCAGGTGCTATGAATCACCATCTCAAACCCTCCTTGCATGATCACACCCTCTTACTTCTTTTCAACCTTGAGGCTGAAGGCAGAGATTTCAGTAGCAACAGTAGAAGAAAATGAATTCATGGAGGAGTCTGGCAACTAGATTTGTGAAGGCTCAAATCACTGGCTACCAGCAGCCAGGTGATAAGTAAGAAGTTACATGGATTTAGCTCAAGCGGAAAGGCAATACAGCAGCAAGGGCAGGTATAATAAGAGAAATTTTCTAGGCTGATGTTGATCACCAACATCATTCTTTCTTGCTTTTGTTTCAATTCAAATTAATTCTAGTAATTTTAAGTATACTGACATGATTCCTTTTCGAATTTCATTTTCCCTCCTTGCACTCAGATGGGTTTATTATGCAATAACTCTACAATGAGTGTTAGGCAGGAAATAATGATTCATTTAATTATTTGTTTGCATTTGATATAATAGAATTCTAGAATTTGTTTTGGAACACCACATTTCTCAAGAGTCTTAGCAGTTATTTTAAAATTGTAATCCAGCAGGCAGTCAGATGGGCTGAGCTACTAAACTCTGAACAAAAGCTTGGAAATAATAAATAACCATTCCCACTGAATAATTGTGAAATGAAGTGGGCAGAACTTTCTGTCTTTTTCTCCCTAGTGAAAAAAAAATGTAAAGACCATTATTTGTCTAAATAAAATGCAAAAAGAGTCCCAACAACATAGTAAGTACACAAAGTTTTAAAATGAAAAAGTAAGAGACTTTTCATGGTGCCAGCTGGTGACTTCAGTGTTATGACTGATTTTACTTCAGAGCTTCCAATTGTACACCTCCTGAAGCAGCAGCAGAGAAGCCATTCCTGTGCAATCCTGAACAGCAACTGCCAGCAGCCTCATAGCAAAGACTGCAGAAAGGCGATAATGCCCACTGTGCCGGACTCACAACTGAAGTGAAAAGCAGAATCCTTCTTACATGGTATTGCAGTTCTTCCACCAAGAAACAGAGGGCTCCTTGAAATTCAAAAGGTGGTGCTGCTCTTCACACAACTAATACTGCATTTTTTGGGGGGATGAGCTGTGGTGACCACACCCGCTGGGGCACAACACCCACATTGGACCCAACACCTCACTGCCTGTTTTGGTGAGGAGGCCTCAGTCCCACTGTCTCATATCAGATGTGAACATCCTAATATTCAGACAACTGGGCAGACAGTGCAGAGACTCTTACCAGAAATGCTGGCCTGTGTCAGGGACACACATGGCCAGGCAGGCTCAGCAGCCTCTCCCTCTGCGCCTGTCCCCACGGCACCATGGGGAAGCTGTGGGGCTTCTGCTCAGCCTGAGTGCCAGCTCCACTGAGCTCAGCTCAAAGTCGTCTTACAGACTTCCTGGACACACAGACACATGTCAGCACCTGTGAGTACAGGGATGCAAGCATGAGTGGGTGCAAACTAGGGCAGAGCGTGCACCAGCTAAATAGCTTCTGTTTAAAGTAAATATGGCTTTGCCTTTCCAAATTATCTCACATGAAGTTTTGTTTATTATTTTTCTGAAGTAGAAGTTCACTGCTCTAAAACTGCCCCTCTGACACTATTTTATTTTGTATAGGGTGCTTAACACTTTGCTCTAGAAGAGTGGGAACATCCTCAGAGATGCTCAATGTTCACTCTCTCTCTGCCCAAGACAGAAAAGAGACCATGGCCATATGCCAAAAGTGTTATGCAAAATCTAATTGATAATAAAGATCTGTGTATGTTTTTACAGTCAAAGAAAATAGTTTTTTCCTTATATGACAGCATGCATGATGGAAACTAGAAGTACTTTAAAATGGAT
Source organism: Columba livia (assembly GCF_036013475.1). NCBI lineage: Eukaryota > Metazoa > Chordata > Aves > Columbiformes > Columbidae > Columba > Columba livia. The sequence goes on along the minus strand of NC_088604.1, from coordinate 33,910,076 downwards.
AAAAAATCAATAGACTTTCCAAATAATGTGCGGGCGAATAGGTACTGAAAATGGTAATTTTGCTTCGCAAAATCTGGCCAGGTGCTAAATTAGTGTGGTTTTGAGACATAAGTTTGAAATAACTTAAAATAACTACTTAATTTTGACTAAAACAGAACTATATTCACTGCATTTTCTTCAGTACAAGAGATCATTGTTTTATGAAGACTGCAATTGCTTTTCATTATGCAAAGAGAATAATCTTCAGTAAGTGGAAAAGCTCTTCTCTACCACTGGTAAATTCACGTCAGAAAATGTTTCATACAAGAACCATATAATTGGTATATAAAAGTAATAAAATAACAGAGTAAAATCATAAGTGGGTGAAATTGTTCTGCTCTCATCTAAGGAGGAATATAAATGTGTATGGAAGAAACAAATACAGGATCTTGGGGAAAATCTACCATATCAGTCTAGGATTCAATTCTGACAACACCTTGCTATTCACTGTGTAGTATTTTTGTGAACACGATTATTTTTTGCTACTCCTTCTTGAAAATCAGTGTGGATGTTTACTGCCTAATGGGTACTTTTTGGAGCACCAGAAACAGAGGATCACATCCTTCCTGTTATAAAGTTCACAGTTTAATCTCTGGTTTCAATAAGAGTGGGAAACTCCACTTTCTTTTTTTTTTTATTTTCTTCATTTAGCGTTATCCTTTCTGTATGTAAACATTTCTTGTCACCTAACATTTGGGGAAGAATTTTCTTGTATCCATGACAATCTAAGGCAATAATAAAAGCAAGGGCTGGAGATGGAAGCAATTTCTTCTATAACAACAACTGGTATATTTATAAAAATAAGGGCCTTCTAAGCTCACAAGCCCTCCTTAAGGTCTTCACCACAATAAAACTGAAGGTTGAGGATGCATTTATCAATAATTTTTTTAAATGGTAATTTAAAGTTTCTTCAAAGTTTACTAATAAATTAAAATTTAAAAGTTGAATAAGCAGTAGTACCAATATATTGCTTTTTAAATGCTTCTTCCCCCAAAAGATCATCCACTGAAATTATTTTTAAAAAAAGGCAAAACAACTAAATTTGAAACTTCATAGCCATTCTATAGCATTGACTGACTGATATGAACAAAGATGAACCTTCACAACTCTGATAAGATAAACCATCTCCAAAAGGAAGGCTGTAGTAGTTGCTTCTCTTTGGAGGGTGATGCATTTGTTTAGAAAAAGGGTATCATTTCGATTTATAAAGCTTCTTTTTTAAAATTTTATTTCTAAATGTTTAATTTTATTTTTCTAAAAACTTTCTACAAAAGTTATTATCTCAATGGGAAATTGTTTTAATTAAGGAATTTCTCCAGAAAAAAATAATCAAGTTTCACACAAGTCTACACATTTTCAGCAAGAAAAAAATGTATAGTTAACTTTTCAACAATGAAAAAATACTCTCACAATGAAACAAGTTACAAATTCCTGTCTGCACCCATTCATTTAAATCAATATCAGCTAGGGATAACTTCAGTGGCTACCATGGCTCATACAAAGACAGTAACAGTGCTAGAGGAGACCTACAGGCTTCACAGGAATTAGACATATGTCGAAGACAAACTGCTGTTAGTGTGCCTAAAGCTATTTACAAATTCTTTTAGATCTCTTTTTAATATTAATAACCCCATCTTCTCACACACTGAGATCACAATCCATGCACAACTACTCCAGGGAGGGCAAGAGGTGGACAAGACTAAAAGTCTTGTCCAGTCTCAGGCCAGAAACCACATCCGCTTGACACAAGCTGCAATAACAAACAATATAGACAACGGAGGGAAAACTTCTCCTTGCAGAACTGCATCAAGCACTTCAATCTGCATGGCTGTATCTTGAGATGTTACCTAAATCAGGCTTCCTTTTGTTGGGCATGGATATTAATCTGTACTGTAGTTCTGAGCAGCAGCTGTGCAAAACATGTGCCACTTCCGCCCTGGATCTAAAAAAATCCACTTAAATATATGCTTGCCTGTCCTTATTTTAGGAAGATTTCATAACAAATACTTAATTTTGAGTACATGCACAAGATGTACATGAACAACTAAGGGTTTAAGTATTTTCAGTAGAAGAGAGATGTCAAATTCCAGTCAACAAATTCTAATATGAAGAATTCTGAAGAATTCTTCTAGAGACTACCAGGTAAAAGGATATGAAAATGATTTGATTTTGGCATTGAAGACAATTCATCTTTGTTCATTAGTTAGAAGCGTAATGAGCCAGTTATGTACCATTTTGTTAGGACTGAAAGGTGTTTTGACTAAGTAGAATAAAACAAGTTGATTTGATTCTTTAAAATTATATTTATGAGACAAGTCTTGTTAGACATTATGCATTTGACACTCTCAAAAGCCAGCTGCCGCATTTTCACTCTCTCACTGACCAGAAAGGAAAACTGCGTTTTGTGAAACAATTAATAATAAGCACTAACTTTTCTTGAAGTCCCCCACTTTGGCTACCATTCACCTCTGCACAACAGAGATATTCTTCTGGGCTAGTGCTGAAGTTTCTTTGGTATGAATCAAATTATGAGAATAAGGAGCCATACCAAGATTTAAATAAAGACATCGATAATGATACTTTTGCACCATGCACTACCTTCAAAACCACTCATTACTGCTTCTCTAAATTATCACAATTCAAAGACAAACTTGCAATTATTTTATAGAAAGGCTTTGTTGTGCTCACTGTTCTCAGGGAAATATTTAAATCATATTCTTGCTCTTACAGCTTCCAAGGGCAGGATAATAAGTTGTATACTCCAATGGGGAATCTTCTGCTAGTCATTAAAGATACACTGATTAAAATGATATTAAAATAAAAATCCTTCTTGAAGTTGAATCAATCACTTGGTTTCTCTTTAAAGGAAGCTTTCTATTCTTGATGATAATGAGAGGATTCAGATTTCTTATTTGCAGTTTTCCAAATGATGATTTTATTGGCTTGGCATCCTACTGGGGAAGTAACATATACTATGTTGCACATTAGCAGAAAGAAAGAATGCAATAGAATGCAAGAGGAACTCTTTGCACAGGAAAACTTGGCAATTTTCTCTGCTGGACAACCCCAATTCCAAGAAAAATCTACAAAAACTTCAAGGAAGTTTTTAGGTTCAGAACTGAATTTTGTTCTCAGAGGACAAAATGACTGTTTTGCTCCAGAAGAGTAGAAAAAGGTTATGATCTAGAGTAGCATCTTCTATAGGGTCTTAAAACTGTATGTTTCTTAACCTGTTTAAAGGATCAGAACTAATGTGAAATTTCATATGTGAAAATGGTTGAATATTTATATTTCTATGATGGTTGAAAATGTATTTCTGTTTATTTCTGTGATGAATACACAAAATATGTGTTTCTATTGTCATCAAAGAAATACACATTTTCAACCATTTTCACACTTTCAATAATGACATACTAGTTCTTTGAGGGAGGTTCATAGAGAGCAGTGAAATGCAGAAACTATTTTGTCTGAGTGGACCAACAAATGTAGGCTTGGAAAACATTTCAGAGCTGTTTCTGCAGAGCACCTCTAATAGTGAATGCAGAGAGATTTCTGTGACCCTCTGACTCAGGTGTAAAACTGATAGGGGCAAAATGTCCTATCCATTACCTGTCTTTCCTTGTTGATGACAGGAGGTACTTTGTCAAGAAGGGTAGACAAGACACTCAGCTTTCAGATGGCTAGCCTAAGTAAAACTTTTTCCTAAACAATGTGGAACATATGCTTCCTATTTCCAGGTTTATCTATTAAACTATGAGAAACCACAATAACCAATCAAAACTCTTAAATAATTCATTATAAGCTGTAATTATGTGGCTGTGGGGGAGTAAGCATACAAAAGTCTTTAAAACTCTAATTAGCCCCAGGAATTAAAAAGTGAAGAGTGATTGAATGTGCATCGTAATAAATGCAGAATAAATTATGCTGCTGTGACAGCTCAGACAAAAGACTCCTTTTTCTGTTAAAAAAATATATATATATTATTTCATTTCACATTTAAACTGAACCTCACTTTGTGAATATCGAGCTTGTAAAGGGAAATTAATATAGGATATCTCAGCTGGTAGTGAAATGCCTAGAGCTTTTATATTATTTTCTCTAGTCCAACACCTTCAAAATATTGTGACTCCTCCATTTGACAAAAGTCTACTCACCCCTCCTTATCATGAGGGGAAAGATACTTAGGATACTTTCAAGGTTTCCAGCTGCAGCAGAAAAGCCCACTCTTGTTCCTGTTTTCCCATCTGCCTACTCTTGTCACCACCTCCCGTAACAGGTACCTCCAACTGCACCTGAATTTTCTTCTGGTTTTTTGGTTTCTTTTTAACTTGATTAGTGAAATAAGAGGCAGTGGTCTGAATTCCATCTCTACCACCTTGAAAAACTTTACAATAGCTCTCCCATCATTCATCATCTGCTACTTTCCTATATCCTCTGTCTAGGAGCACCAAGTTATATAGAGATGCATAATTTCTTTACCATATCATTCCTGTTTCACTCCATGTACATAATAGATAGCGTCCAGGGGAGGAAGCAAGGTAGTCTGCTGCCTTTTGGAAATGTTTGAAACCAAAAATTGATCTTCAGCCCAGATTTTTGAAAATTCTTATGATTCACAGCAGCACTTGAATTATGTGTGAAGAAATTTAAGTTAAAACATCAAAATCAAGGTCCTAGGAACCACAAACCAAGAGATGTATTTAATAGAACATAGTCTTCTGGACCAAGTCACTTGCCTATAAAATATGTCCACTTTGTAGAGTAATATCAGTATGAAATTTGTGTGAAGCACTCAGGTTTTATACGATGAACCACAGAGCTACTGAGAAAATGCTGAGAAATGACTGAGAAAATTTTTTATTTTCATAAGAGAGTGTGAATAGCATGCAGCAAATAATACATGTACATGCATTGTCAAAAAGCAAAGTCAAGTATATGGGAATGTGTTTCCAGCCTTAATTCCAGCTTGTTTATATGTGTGTGCATGTGTACTTACATAAGTACTATATATAATATATATATAACTGTATGTTACAATATACATATACTGTTAAGGAAAAAAAAGAAGTTATTTTGTTTGATCAAGTGTCTCGTCACCATAGTTTTTTGAGAGGAACTTTACCTTCCTGGAAATTATACAGCTAGTTTCAGAAAGCATTAAAAATACTTCTAATATGGTATTTTACATGTTTCAGGGGAAAAAAAGCACTATTCTAAAATGTTGGAACATTTTTGAGATAAAATGGTTTATAAAAATCATTAGGCACCACACAAAACCAAACCACACACACATAAAAACCAGACTGATGTTTTCCTAATATAAACAACCCGTAAGCTTAATGTTCCATCTTTCAGGCTATTACAGAACCAGAAGCTGGGTTTCATGGCCCTACTGGACATCCAGGAAATTGTACTGCCAAGAAATATGAAGTCCACAGTTTTTTACTTTGAAGGGCTGATAGATACAAGATTTTAAGTTGTCACTTGTGCATGGTTGAACAACGTCCTCTTGTACTCAGACCAGTATGTTTTAGAGGTAAAATTCCATAGCTAAGGGACAAGCATGTTTGATTTTTCAAAGACAGGCCAGCTATTTAAAGCTGTGTAGAGACTTGGAGCATAAAAATTTTCCTAGTCAAGATAGGTTTGTAGACAGCAGAGTGGTGAAACAGATAAAATATTAGAGGCATAGCAATTACAGTCACTGATCTGACCCTGCAATTTATGACATGTTTATTACTCTTGACAATAGTCACTGACTTTGTAATAGAAATAAGTAGTTGATCAGACCAAAATCATATAAAGCCATTAATCTGCATTCAGAGATTATTTTTAATTAACAGACCAGTTTAATATAAGGACATACACACACACACACACAAAAGTAATTTTGAAGTACTCCAAAAGCATTTTCCCATATATCTATGCCTATTTTGCCTCATAAGAGATTAGTAAAGATGAAACCTCAAGGAGCCTTGGAAAAGAGGCAGCTTGGAAAGAGAGGATGACAAAGGGATGGCAGAGGGATGCTATGCACAACACCTGCTAAAAAGCTTCAGGGCTCCAAGAAATTAGGTAAGGAAGAGAGTGGACAGGAGCTGACTGAGGAAAAGAAAGGCCTGCTACAACCTTTAACAACAGAAAATACGCAGGCTATGTACTCTGAGCAGCTGACATCTAAAAACATGGAAAGTAGCTTGCTGTTGACAAGAAATGAGTCTGAGTTCCAGGTTCTCTTTAAAGGCTCTGTTTTATTATTCTGACCTCTGTTGTGGAACCTCAGGAACTCTATAAAAAAGATGATGCCTTTTGAGAAATCTGGCAAAATTCAAGCTTAATCCTGTTCAGAGTACTCTAATTCTCTTACTCTGTTCTCTATCCACAGGCACAGTTCTTGCTGATGCAGAATATCAATTGATATTCACCATGCTTATCTGTAAGCAGATTTATATTTAACACTTCTGATTTAATGAAGGAAACAGATAACAACACACTAATACAGTTCACTAGAAATACAACCCTGCTACAGAAATCACATTATTTATTGACCAACAGCTTTTGCCTGTAATGTATTTCTGCACAAAGCAACCGTCACTGCCTCATGCCATGTGCATAGGTTCCAGTCCTCAGCCTGAAACATCAGCTGTTTGCATCCTGACAGCAAAACACGCAAGGCTGTCATGTCATTTTAAAAGGCGTTCATCTGGGTGAGCAGCTATCACCAAATTTCCAGAAAGACTTTCTTAAAGTTAAGTATTATCATGTTTAGAACCACAACCTTTAAGGAAAAAACAAAATAATAAATAAAAGAATATGCAGTCTATATGCATTTTTTAAAATCCCTTAAGGTTTACCAGATCCTGCATAACCAGTTGCATCCAGTCTCTGTAAAGGTGCATGAAAAACTTCCCATTTCCTGCCTCTGCAGAGTGTTTTCAATTATTTAGATTTCTTAACCTGCAAAGTCATATCAGATCAGAGTTTGAAAGTAAACCACTGTCTATTATTTACTCTCTCACATATGGTTATTTCTCTTGTTCTCTCTCCAGTATTGTCTTATTAGGAAAGACCACCACATTTTATAAATGAAAATGTAATAAGCATGTTCAATAATTTTACTTCACAGCCCATGGCATGTTAAATGTTGATAAATCCAATACAAACCAGCTTAACATTGCATAGCAGATCACACCATCATTTGCTGCTTCTCTCCTTTTGCTAAGCACAGTCAGCTTTCACAAGTAAGGAGGATGGTGGACCAAAGCTTTATAGCCCTTCAGCATGAAAATTTGTATTTGTCACCATCGTCCTTTTTCAAGCTGTGCAAACTGTAGTGCTTCTAAACAAAGGGTACCATGAGACAAACATATTCTCCAGAGGACAAAGTGTTGGCTCTGCTGTTTCCACTACTGAGCCACTGAAAGACTTTTATATATGGGCATGCAATCATCAGCATGAAATTATCTGACAAATGGGATTGTAGATAGGAGAATAAAGTTCTAAATGAGAAAGTACAAGACAAATTTACTCGTAAAAGCTCAAGTGTGCTAGTACAGCAAAAGTATTGTTTTCAGTTTAGTCTAAGGTGAGTCATTTACAGATTGAATGAGCTTTAAATACTCCTTCCCAAAGGAAACTTTTTTCCTTTGTGAATGCTGTGCATATTTCAGCATTCTACCTGATCCTTTTTAATATCCAGGAAGAAGAAATGTATCAGTGACTATGGCAAGTAGATTCTATAGAAGATAACAACAGTTTGGTGAAAACAGATATTTTATGACAGTTGATGCAACACATCTTGTAAGAGATATTACCCACGGAAGTACACACACTGCTAGAATGTCTCATAAAGCAAAATAAATAAAAAAAGCACCCACATTTCTCTAGCTTCTCTTCAGCATCTTATTTTGTTTAGCATCTTATCATTGCAACTTCTTTTTCATAAATAACTTGTCTAATTGTTTCACTTTTATTACTGAAGGCCAAATGAGATTGAAAAAAAAAACCTTATTAAATACAAAAAATAAAATAAATGTGTCAGCCTGTTCATTAAGAATCCCCAGATGAGATGGTGATAATTTATTTATCAGCGCAAATAAAAATATTTTCATAGTAATCTTAGATCTTACAAAAAAGCTGCAAACAACCTACCACATCAGTGCTACATAACATAGGTGTTGCATTTAAAAGAACCTTTAAAATGTTTTGCAAATTAAATAACATCCAATAACTGATAATAATGTTAGGCATTAGTTGGTCTTTGGAGTTCTTTAAAGAGATATCTTTATTATGTCATAAAATCATAGTGTAAGTGTCTATATGAATAATTTAATCTGTTGCAAATTCACTGAAGACATCCAGTTTTATATATCACGTTTATTGTAAATATAATTTATCTATATATGTCTGCAACCATTTATCACCACGGTTGGTCACCGTGGTTCTAATTTGGCTGCACATTTCCAAAATATTATTTGTGAGTCAAAACCCCTCCATTTTCTATTTTTAAAATTCACTGTTTAGTATTCCAAATGCTGCTGCACAGTGGATCGAAAAGTTGAGCCTACAGGTCACATGGACTGCAAGAAGCATTTATATGCAGACACATGCAAACATGCAGCTTTTCTGGCTGTCCTTCTGAAGTCATGATTTGCTTATGCACCTTCATGTCACATCCTAGCAACTAAACAATCTTAAATGAGCAAAGACCTAGCAATTAAACAATCTTAAATGAACAAAGACTCATGGCCCACTCCATTAGCACTTGAATGACTTAACACTTTCAACAAGTAAAATCATATCTTTGCACCTGGCAGATAATGCATTGTTTTTCAGATGTGCACACTCTTTGCCTCAAATGGCAAAGAAAAAAGGCTTTTTGTATGCAAACAGAAAGCATTCAAAGGCAGGTGCATTGCCAGTAACACATTGCTTTCATCCATATAGCCCAAACACAATCCCAGGCCCTTAGCTTGTATTGTACCACTGCACATCAGCTATCTCCTCTCAGAAACAGTTCTCATCCTGGATCACAACTCAATGGCAAAATCCAGAACAAAAGCAATATGAAGCGCTATTATCCTCTTGCAAATTTTCTGGACAGAAGGAGCATGTATAACAAAGGATGCACCTTAAAATATTATTCCTTAAATACAGCAACTTTTTTATTTTTCAGTTTTTACTTCTGCATATTGATGGATTCAACTTAGCAGCTAAAGATGCTCCTGCCACCAGATATCTGCCCATACATGCTCCTTGACTGCTGTTGCTAGACAGGAAGGTATGTTAGCCACAAATCCACTGCAGCATGGTCATGTAAACTGATATTCATTTTCAGTTACCTTAGTATGCTTCACTGCAAATGCTTCAGCTCAATAAATGGTTCGTGTGTGCTTCAGCCAGGCCTGCCATTTGTGGCAGCAAGATCTGCTCCAGAGCAAACAACAGAAAGCACCAGCTGCCTCAGACATACAACTTCAATCCATCTGGTTTTGTCTGTTTTTCATTAATATCTTGCTAATAGATATAAATTCTCCCTCACTGCCGTAAACAACAGTGAAGATGTGTAATAGATGAACAAGTGTTGAATTCTGTACATATGCAGTCTGAAAATGACATAAAACCAACAGAGTGTCAAGTAACAGTGTATAGAGCTGCTATGCACAGAAATCTGATTGTCCCAGAAGACGTATTTTTTTGAATACCATGCAACTTTCAGAGACAAAAACAAGATCTAAGAGCAAAATGGGAGACCACGTTCTGAAATATATTTACACTGAGAAAGATTCTGGAGTCACAGTAAATGAGCTAATTAAGCATGAACATTCAGGACAGTGCTATAGATTAAAAAATGGCTGTGATCCCTGGATGATTAAACCAGTAAATACTGAGATTACTAAAGAGCTGGTATTTATCTCTATAAAGAGTATTAGTGAGACAATTACTGGACTATTATGTCATGCTGTGCAGTGCACACTTTAAAAACTACCTGGTTAAAAGTTAGAAAGGATTCAAAAAGGTCTTCAAACTAACTTGTAATAGGGAAAATCCATCTATGAAAGCATTAAGAAACTCTAATTAGTTTATCAATTAGAAGACTAAGATATTACTTGATCAGCATCTATAAATACATGTAAGTAAAAGATTCATGTCTTATAGCTCCTTACAGTAACAATTTTTAAAATCTACCATGAGATCCAGTAACCAGAAAACAATGAAAGATGAAAGCCCAGGCTCAGGTTTACATTTCAACTACAAGCCCAAAGAAACATTGGGAAAATATTAGGAGAGAGATGGATTGTCATAATTTTGCACTTTTTAAAATTATACCTTTTTCTTTCAACATATGCTGTGTCTTATGCTGAAATCATGTGCAACGTATGGATTGTCACTAAATGAACACAAGGATCCCTTTTGCTCTTAAAATTCATCAAGCTCTGAGCGTTCCTCAAATTTCATGGTTAAACCAATTTTTTTAAAAAGCAAGAGAGTCCCCAGGAAAAAATGTTTGTTTTTCTATATGTTTCTCAATTGCATGTCATCTAGAACAGTATCTGATTGCATTTCTAAGTCCTTTGCAGCCCATTCAAAACTTATTTATCATATTTGGTACTCAAAGATTAGTTCCTAAAATCTTTTTAAGAGGCATATAACTGAGTGTCAGGAATCACCAAAGACAACCACAGATAACAGCAGGATGCAGAGCACATGGCGTAAGGCACTCACAGGCAGACTGAGTTCCAGCAGACAGTTTCTGATTAAACTCATGCTTATGATGCTCTAAACGATGCCTCTGCTATGACCATCCTAGGATAAAACCTTCCACTACTATGCATAGCTTGATTTGCATAGCCTTGCACTTGTTTCCCCTGTACAGAGTGGCAGCTGTTTACAGCTGGACAGTCCCCCTGCATCCCTCCATGCACCTGCATGTCTGGGATGCTTATGAAACGCTTGAGAACATTCAGACAGTTAATACTCTCTAAAAGATTTCCTTTCTAGGTGAGGAGGTTTGTCTTAATGTACTGTACTCCCCACTTGTGATACCCCCATTTTACCCATATGATTAAACCATATACTTTTGGGAACATGGGCTGCCTTTTTGCCTTAACTCTGTATATGCTAGGGCCTGTAGAGTCCTAGGACACATCTAGGTCCAGCTGGCAATAAAAATTCAATACAGTTAACTGACAAAAGCCCTGTAGTTTACAATACTTTGATATATTTGAAAACACTGAACTATGGATAGAAAGTCTTTCACTATGTTTACTACTGCTGTTGTCCCCAGCTAGAAAGTGTCCTTTCACTCACGATGCAGACATGAGTGTTTCAAGACTGAAAAATCACAGACCAGTTCTTGAAAATGAATTCAGCTAAGGGCACGTACAGCATCAGACTTATTCAGAAATTACTTTTTCCCAATCTTAAGTTATTGTACATTTGTTTTAAGTATTGCTGTTTCCAGCAAGTCAAGGAGTCTTTTCCTACAAGGAATACTATCCACTAACTATCACATTTAAAAATTTGAAACAAACTTATCAAATTCCTGCTATCAATATTCACTTTTTGTCCTGGCCCAGTTGTTGGTACACCTCCTTTTCTCTAGCTTTCCCTTATTGTGATTTTTTTTGTCAAGTTAATCGAGTGCAAGCTTCTGTTTACTTCCCAGTCAGCCTTTTCACAAATGCCTTTCCTGTCCTGACATCACCATCTGCACCTGCTTAATATAAATTTCCTTGGTTTTCAACACTCTTTATAGCTGTGTTACTGCCCATATACTATTTTCAGTCACTTGCTACCCTTTTGCCAGTTCTCTTGTTCTCCTGGGCCAATGGCCATTCACATTCCTTCTGTTGTCCTCTCCCAAAATCTCTCTTTCACTGTTTTTTGTCATCTGATCCCTGTATGGAGAAAACTTCCACTACCCGCTATAATCTCTCCTCGTTACCTGGCGTCTTTCCTATAGTCCCCCCCAAAATAGTTTTCTGATTTCCTATAAACGGGAGTACTGCCTTGTTCTTCCCTGATTCATGGCTCAAGAAATGTTGCTGTAATAATTTTTTTCCATCTGTAAGACCATGTCTAGTTCATTGATGTTTCTAAAGTTAATCCATCAAGATACGTACTGTATGTAAATAACTATCCAATATTGTTCCCTTGACTTTCTTCTATTCTTACTTTGCATCTCATATTATTTGTTATTCTTACTTGCTGCAGGATGTCAAAATTACACAGTAAGTCTTTGTAGATGTCTCTATTAACTCTATATGTTGCGCTCACTTTCGGCTGCTATATACATGATGTGAGCAGTGGAAGTCTTGTATGAATAATATGAAAATAATTTTTCTAGTGTAAGAAGCACTTTAAGAAAGTATAAATCTCAGAGGAAAAAAATAAATTTTAATAGTTCACTGCATTGGGAGAGCACTACAAGGTGATAACAAATAGACAAGTGGATAAAAAAGGCCTATTAGCCACTGATAATACAAAACATTATTTGGTAATGTTCTCATGCTAATGTGCATCCTCATTTTAAATGAGTGAGCTATCACAAATGTACACAGCTGTGCTGTTAGCGAAAGGTAGCTCTTATGTTCAACAACCGGGCCAAAGTTGAAATGGAATCTGACCCAGAATGTGAAACTATAAACAAACAGAACTGTGAAAATAATTGCAATTGCCCTACATGTTCAAGTACAAGAGACATTTCATTTACTCTTGTATGTTTAAAAAGGCACTAACAAAAGTAATTAAAAATGTATGACAAAGCATGTTAAGCTATTCATTATGTAAGAGGACATACCGTGGTACCCATACTTTCCTGTTCACCTTTTCAAAAAGTGCTTTTGCACATATAATTACATTTGAGAAGCTAATGTGGAAAGTTTACCTCTAGTGAGCCTTGTTGATTAGATATCTTGCTTTCACTCCTTACAATCAATCTGTTGATCATGAAGTGTGTTACCCATGCCATTCTTCTTTGGTGGTCACAAGCTTTCAGAACTCTTTTTCAAGCTATGTGGTTCTGTAGCTTTGATAGATAATAATAACCGTGAGTGCTTCATACCATGTCCTTCATTTCCTTCTGTCTTCAGACCATTCTGCCACTCATCCTAGGAACTTAGTTACAAATGCTAAAACAAATATCAACACACCCGTGCTTTGTTTAAACATTTGGTTTAACCGGACTTGATCTTGGTAAGCACAGTTTTAAGACTACAGGTTGCATAGGAGAGGTGCATTAATCAAGTATGGCTAAAAAAATAAAAAAAAAAAAAAAAAAGGGATTTAGCACCAGTCTTGGTTTGCAAAGACAGAGGACTCTTTAGACTCAGTGTTTATTTATTTGCCACATGGAGCATTCAGCAAGATGAGGCTGATTCAGTGAAGGAAAGTTATTTTCAGATCATCTGAAAGGAAAAAAGAAGCTTTCAAGGGAAACAATGCTATACTCTTCATTCTGCAGCAAATAACTGCAAATCTGTTTTAACTAACTTGCTAGTGTTACAAAAGTACAGCACACATAGCAAAAGAGTCATTATTTTATTCATGGCCATCTAGGGAGAGTTCAGCTAAAATAAACAAAGACAAAATTATTCATATATTAGTGTGCATTTCAAATAAATACTGAATTTGTAAATAACATGATATATCATTACATCTTTACCTCATTAATTCATTTCTGGTAAAAGATTTGCAGTCAGCTTTTGAAAAGAAACACAATCCAGACCTTACATTTATGTTGAGAAGAATAATTTCTGACATCAAATGTGTCTGACATCACGTGCCTTTATCCATCTTATCCCAGAACAATGAAAGCCAAAATCCTGTTATTTGTATCCACATCGATTATGTTCATCAGAGGATGCTGACACAAAGTCAAAACCTTGTTTAAAAATGTGTCCTAGAACTACTTAACATAAGCTATTTCATGAAAAGAGGTAAATAAACAAAATGTAAAGCATAGTTCTGCTACTTTGCATAGTCTAGATGGAATTACTTTAATATGTAATTCCAGAATTAAACAGGTGAAAGCATTTTTATTTAGTGGGTTTCAGTGATATGAACCCTTCAGAATAATAATTAAAAATTGAATAATCTTACATTATTTGTAACTATGGTGGAGATAAGTGTTTTGATTAATTCAGTTATAAAGGAATTTTCCAAAGCAAATTTACTTTATTAAATTACCAATTATTGCTATGGATGGATGTGCTGGGAAATGCTTGTTTTGCCCAGTCCATCTTGAGGACTGTGCAAATTAGAATGAATGAATCAGTATAGTTATTTTTAAGCTACATATACATGTTTCTCTTCCTGTTAATTCTCAAATGAAGAATATTCTAGACTATCTGCTGGTTTCTACTCTTTCTATTGAGATATTAAGTTCCCATACAAGCTTGTAAATCCATGATTCTGTCTCTTCAAGCAAATGATTTTTTATCTTAGTGGCAATTAAAAATCAAGTGAAAAAATATGTATTTGGATTGGAAATGTAATCTTTGTTTTCTTCAATAAAGTTAAAAAGAAGTGCTTTTTATTATTTCAGGATTAACTAAGAGTAACTCTTCTCTAGTTTTTTTAAGCATCTCAATATTAACAATTAATGGGAAAAACAGAAAAGACATTCACAGCATTGTTGGGAAAGATGTGTCATCTTCTTTTTTTCCAAGCAGCCCAAAAGCAGAGCCTTTCACTCAGATGTGAGACTCATGTTCAAACACACACCTGTTCTTTTTGATGGGATTTGAACTTTTATATCCCAGGAGAGTATTTTTACCAACAGGTCTCAGTACATTTCTCAGTAAATTGTTCTCAATCTCTCTTCTTGACACCAACACTTTTTATAGAAAAGTGCAATATATATTGCATTAGAAAGGGAAAAAGAACTATTTTACAGCTAATAGACAGCTTATTTGCGAAACCCAGTTTTCAGTCAGTACCTCAATTAAGATGCATTTTCTGCAAGTGGAACAGCAGGAGAGACCATGAGACACAGCATGCTTGCAATTTGCCAATGGAAAGTTTGGACAAAAAAAAGCTACAGAAGAATCTGTGGTTAAAAACTGCTAGAAAGCACTGCCTATTTCTCATTTTTCTGAAATATTTCTTCTTCTAAGCAATGGGAAAAATCAAACTCAAAAATCAAAACCAGTTTCACATTAAATAAACTTTTAATATCATAAATAAACAAACTGGCTATATTGTGGATCCAAAGGCCATCCAAGTATTTCTGAAAAAAGCATTTTTATTTTTACAGTTGGAGAAAATACTTGCAAAGCTGGATTTTAAGACACATCCCCTTCACTGTCTTCAAATAGCAAATTGGCTCAGTACTGGCTCTGATATCTGAAAATATTACTGGTTTTAGTTAAAGTTTGCACTTGGAAAAAACTTATGAGGGTTTACAGATGTCTGTCTTATATTCGGCTGTATTTTTTCTCCTTCTTGCTTGTTTTTCCTAGCAGACCCATATTAAACCAAATGAAAACAAACAAGAAACTTTCCCACAGCTTGGTCAATACACCACACTAGCAAAAGATCACAGTGCAGCTCCAGATCAATTGTGTAACCGACAGAGGCTACAGAAAGATAATCACTTCTGTTTTTCTGTTGAAGTGTTGAAGGAGCCGACATATTGACCAGCATGAATTAGCAGACAGTAGTCCAACTACCAAAGTGAACCCTGGTTTAATCACATTATAAACTTGAGATGACAAAATATTTGTAACTGCCAAAAGGGGCCTGTAAATGCAGAATAACGCCAGGCCGTGCAATCCCTGAAATAGCCCCAAGCCTCCCTGTACGGCAAAATGGCACAGGCAGACACAGAGAAATGATTTAAACTATCGGTCTCAAAGGAGTACAGGGGTATCCCAGTGACATTTGGTTAAATGAATAAACTGTGCTTCATAAGAAAATAAATGATGTTTAGCGTAAGTACTCCACTGCTGTGAGATCATGGAATCATAGAATCACAGAATCATTTGCGTTGCAATGGACTTCAAAGGTCACCTAGTCCACCCCCCGCCTGCCATGAGCAGGGACATCTTCAACTAGATCAGGTTGCTCAGATCCCCGTCCAGCCTGGCCTTGGATGTTTCCAGGGATGGGGCATCTACCACCTCTCTGGGCAACCTGTGCCAGTGTTTTACCACCACCATTGTAAAAAATGTTTTCCTCATATCTAGATGACTACATTGCCTGCAATTTCAGATTTACCTGAAGGAGTCAGGTAAGTACTAGTTCAAGGTTGTCTTTACTGGGGTCCATAGCATGACATTGCCGCATTCCAAAGAACTGAGGGACACAGCTCCCAGTGACTTTCAGTGCAGTTGCCATAGCCCACTCTTGTTTTCTAGGTGGGTGTGACTGAAAAGTAAATATTTTTGCACTGATATAATGTTAGATGGTACACGTGAGATACACACACATTTTTACGAACAGTGCTTCCCAAAGAGCTAAAGCAAATTTTAAATAAGGAAAGCGTAAGCAGTAAATGTTGAAACTACTTTAGGGAATCATTCAAGAGAGCCCAAAAAGCAAGGCAACTCATTAGGACACTAGCAAGACAACCATCTGGCAAGCCCACATCATTTCCAAAGCAATAGCCAGAGCAGACCGTGGCAGCTGCCAGCTGATTAGATGTTGTAGCCAATGAGATACTACTTTCCATATATTTATATCTAACTCCACTACTATCTAAAACATACATTTTCTTCATGAAAATAGAGTATACAATGGAAAACCAACGTGAGGAAGACAAAATTGTATGTTTGATGTTTAAATGGGAAAGTTATACTCCATATTCCCAGAGTCTGCAGGGATCTGAACCATAGTTCACCATCCCTGCCTCAAATACTTGAAGGGATATAGAATATGAATAAACTTGAACCTTCGAAAAAAAGCCTTTATTCTACAGAAAGTCCTTGCACACTATCCACACAGAATTCTGCAGTTTTTTTCAGGCATTGGTTATGGGAGACCACCTGTGCAGACTAGATTATAAATTCAAAAGGAAACACTGATAGGATCAGCTCTTGGTCTTGAAGCCACCTTATGAGACTGCCTGAGAGTGGGTGCTTTAAGGTACAAAGTCAGGACTCCTGTGATACAAGCAGCTCCTACCCTACCTCCCAAACCGAAGTCCAAACTATTGCTTCCTCTGGCAGGGCCACCACCATTGCTTGAAGGCAAGGGCATGAATGAAAGATAGCTACTCATGCTCTAAATACACTGTTTTAAAATCAGGTCCCTGAACTGTGAACTGGCTCCTGGCCAATGAGCTGCAAGAATTTTTACAAAGGTTAAAAATAGCGTATTTGCACACTGCTAATTATACATAGTGAACTAGACCATTTATAACAGCAGTTCATGTTTGCAGTAATTTAAGCACTTCAGTGGCTCACTGGGCATTTATTGCTAAGCTTCTAGGAGGTGTACTAAGGAAAAGAATACAGAAATACTGTAAAACACTAATCTTGTCTCTCAAGGCTATGAAATTCGAACGGCCACACAAGTCTTTTGATGCTAATTCTGCTTTACAGGCTATTATCGGGTACCAAGTTAAAACTATGATGTCTTCAAAAAACATTAGATGACAGATTGACTGGAATGTGAGACGTGAACAATGCTTTTCCAAATATTTTATTAAAAAATCTCACTGTTCAAAGGCAACAAATTAAAAGTGTTACCCAAAGTGTATTTAAAGACAATTCAGCAGATGTGCACTTAGCCTCACAAGCACTTGAATGTGCAGCATAGGACAGGAAACAAGACTCTTCAGCATAGTAATCCAAAGAGATAAAGAATACAGATGAAAACCTGTATTTAATTGAAGCATAAGATGATTAGATTTTCCTTGAATAGCAGGTGTCCCCGACAATACTGGCTTAATTAGGCTCTAAGCAAGCTCTGTCATGAACCACTACTAAGACACCTCCCTCCCAAACTTCATCATTCCCTGTAACACTGGGCCTCCCCTCTCCAAAGCAACATGCTGTCTATAAATCGCACCAGCTACTGCATTAGCTGTCTCATGATGTAAACAAATAGGGGCTAAATGTTCAAGCTCTTATTTTTGTAGATAGAAGATATTCTGTTTAAAGTGTATTCGTGGCGATTTTGGTGATCTAATTCAAATTCCAGTTAAATCAAAGAGCCACCCAATTTCATGACCTGTTTTTTTTTTTTCTTTTATACCTAATAGAATTTCTTCTGTTGCTCAGTATAAAATTTTCACAGCCAGAGTTGTTTCTCTGAAGTTGAAGTTCTCAAACTTTATCTCTTTGGAGAGGACAGCCTTCTGGAATGGTTCAAATTCTCAACTTGTTACTTCATCATATTTTTCATGATACTTTCAGCTCTTCAAGATCTCCAAGTCTACAGAACCTAAAAAAGCAATTCTGAGTTCTAAAGGCTTTTCTTTTTTCCAAAGTCAAGTCTAACCCAATCTCCAATCTCCTTATTTCTTCCCTTTCCACACCCAAGGGATGCCACCTTAAGGAAAGGCAGAAAATTACACAAAGAAGAACAAAGGAGTCTGAGATATTCCTGCTTGTGCTGCTTGTTAAGCCTGTAATCTACTTTTGCAAAGACAAACGTGTAATTTTGGCTATCTGTATTGCCAGAGCCTGCTCTGGAAGAGGAAGGGCAGGAAGGGAACTTTGGGGCAAAATAGTTCCTGCAGTGCTACTTCTCATAGCACATATATCTGGGAAGATAGCAATGGATTTGAACGAATGCAGAGAGAGAAACAAAGAGTTGGGACAAGTTATACTCCTCACTGAGTGAAGAAGACAAAATACATCAGACCACAAGCAGGTCCTCGTCTTCTTGAAGAAAATTAAACAAATACATTGTCTCTGACTACAGCTAGACTGCAAAATTACAAATTAATGCTACACAAAAATAATCTATGTTAAAAGAACATTATTAAAATTGCCATTCAAATGCTGGAATTCAGACTTAGGATATGACAGAACTGTCTGTACAGACATCGTCATTCACCTCCCATCTGCTCCAGGAATATATCATCTATGACAACATTTTGTTGCATAATCATGCTCTGAGTGCAGATCTATCAAATCTCACAGACCAACAGCTAGACACAGATAACGGGCTCAAATCCCACTCCCTCCCACTGCAACCTTTCAGCACAATGTGGGACCTTCCTCTTGCCCTGTGTCTTCTCCTCAGGTTTCCCCAAATGCATGGATCTGAGGCAGTCTGAGTGCAGCTACAGATGACACGCTACGACAGGAATTGTGCCTGGTGGGTAATATGCCTCCCAGTGCTTTGTCACTGTGGTCCAGATCATCTCAAGGTGTCCAGATGTACAAGACTGAGTACAAAGAGAGAGAAAAAAATGAGGCATACGTAATTTGTTTAACTGCAGAGCCTATCTGATTTGATATGCAGAATGGACTATGCTCAGCTAAAGGGCTTGGCTATTTCCTGCACATTCTTCAAACCTTTTTACGTAGGCAGTATGACTAACTTACAATTCTTTCTACAGAGGTCCTCAACAGAACTTCTGCAGACTTTGTGGGTATTCAACCATCTTCCCAAAACACACCTATGAAAGAAGCTAGTGACATTAACCTTGTATGGCTGAATTTGAAGTAAATGATAAAGTCACAGTTCTTCTCACACACCATTCCCAGGACTGGGATCCTGCCTCACTAAAGAGAACCCTAGCTAGTTATCCTGTTCTATAAATTAGTTCCTGATGTACTTGGCCAGTCCAGGTCATTCTCTTCCACTCTAATTCCTGCTTTCATCATTCTCCTTTTGAACAGCTGACTCCCAATTTCACGTTTCTTCCCCTTTCTCCAATCCTAACAGCAGGAGCTCCATCATTCCTCACTCGACTATCACAGCAAAATCCAGTATTTTGTTTTCTTGTCCTAATTAATTACCAGCTGCATTCTCCAGTTCCTTCTCCAGTTTTCTTTTCTGACTCTCCCCATCTTTGTCTCACCACACTTTGAATTTATCCCATTTTGCCCTTCTGCTTTTACTTTACTCACCACAGCAAAAACAGATTACTTGCCCCCCTTCAGAAGACCAGGCTCACCAGAAATCAATTTATGGAAAAGTCTTCTGCAACTCCTATAGCCTCGACCTTCAGCATCCTCCAAGATTTTGTAGCAGTTAATTATTCAGCATGGTCATTTCTGAGCCACATGGATCATGTTCAGTTATTCTATGGGGATGATACAGATGTAGCCTGAGCACACTTTTCAGATCTGAGGAAAACCAGGGTGAAGACAAATGGCAATTTAATTTTTTTACCATTTTAACTATGGAAATTTTAAAATTCTCTACAAAGTATTTCATTTTTCACAGAGATTGCAAAAAAGTTCCCCCTGACAAAAAGTGAACCTTTTCTCTCAACAGCTGGGAAGGCTGGAGAATTTGAAAGATATAATCTCAGAACATAACAACATGGGCAAAACAAAATATCTTTACTCTAATAGTGCAACAATGTGTGAGGAGCAAAGGAGAGAGAATAGCTGAAGAAAATGAGTATCCTTTTGGCTGAAATTAAAAAAAAAAAAAAATTCTAGCATGCAAACTGAGTGTTTGAAAAGCTACATACGCATTAACGTATACTGCTCAGATCAGTTTCCAATTGCCACTTATTGTAAGGAAATGTAAAAGGTTCTATACAACCATGTTTATGTATCTTTTAACTTCCTGTCCAGTCTGTCCAACTGAGAGACTCACATCAAAAGAACACTCCTGGCCCAAACCAGGAACCTGATGTAGGTACACCCTGACAATGAGGTTTCTGAAGCTATGGTACAAACCAAGACTGACCCTATTGAAGGAAAGTAAGCAAGATCTAAATTGGGACCCTGTAACAATATTACTGAGCTTTAAAACTGGATTTCCAATGCTTACATAAAGGTTTATATTTGCCTACAGGAAACTGAAAGAAAGCAGACAGCTTGAGATCTGAGTAGGTAAATTACAGATGATGTTCATCAACATTTTGAAGAATTACCAGGAAGCGTTACCTTAGCTAGATAAGCTAGGTAGACTGTAAATTCATTGCTATCTTATCTGAACTCTCCAGATGCACTGCAGGAAGAGAAAACCTACTTTACTTTTTGTTGGGGTCATGCAGGGCTAGATGCAGAGAATTTGGGTGGACTGTGTGACATGAGGAATTTATAAACTCTTGCAGGGTAGCCAGAAGCTACCAATTTCTAGATTCCCAGAAGTCCCTATTATAACTGAATTCTAAAAATTAAAGCATCATCTGTGGTGTAAACATATGTATTGTTCTCTTTTAATGCCTGCAGCACAAGTAACTCTTATCCAAATTTGGTGTATAAATTAATTCTTCTGATGAGCAAAGGAGATTCTCTGCTTATTTATCCAGTGTGGGTGAAGGGACCTGGATGTGTGTGGAAGGGTTTGTGGAGTCGTTTGTTTGGTTTAATGAGTAAAATTTCTGTATTGAATTTACAAGTGTACATGAAATTTCAAGCAGACCATTATTTCTTTGCAAAGCCTCATGGAAGTATACCCTGACAGACTTTAACAAAGAAAAGCACACTATATACTTTCTCTCTTCTACTTTTCCATAGAATGAAATAATAATAAAATTAAAACTCCTATAGCAAAATCTGTAACTTTAAAAAACAATACTCAGCAAATATGAAAAAAAAAAATACAAAGATGATTCAGGCTCTTTCTCCATGGCAAGCTTTTATATCTTCCCAATTCAGCCAGCTAAGGTCAGTCCAGTAAAAAGAAATCAATGCTTGATCTAGATCCCAAGCCAGATATTATTTCTTTGACACATTTTTGTCTCTGCTACAAAGATTTTAAAGATTTTTCATTCTTTTGTTGTACCAGGGCCAGGACATTCAAATTCATGATAACAAATTCCACCTTATTGATATTGTGAATTCTAATAATAATAAACGGGAAATCTTATGTTGTCTGTTAGGTTTTAAAGTTCCTGATTTTTTTATATCTGCTCCCATTTTTACCTGTAGACTGTAGTAAAATAAAATCTTGACTTTTCCTTAAGACAGAAATAGATTAATTTCCTTAAATTTTATGAGTGTAACAAGTTTTCCAGATGTCAAACCATTTCTATGGTTCTTTCCTAAATATTCCACAGTTTTTCAACTCATTTTAGAGCACAAGCTCCAAAAGCAGACTTAAAACTGGAAGTTTAAAATATAGGTTTCAGAAATGCCAAGTATGGGGAAAATGTTACGTGAAGGCAAATCTTCTAGGTTGCTAAACTAGAAAAGCAAATCTGATACCACCAAAGTGAGCTAGTTCCTGAAAATCAGCCAAAGCCCAAGTGAAACAGAAATGGTATAAACTGTGTGGTTTAAAAACTCTCTGACTAAGGGTTTTCAAAAACACTTGGTATTGTTCTAGGTCTGAAGGATT
The DNA here is from genome assembly GCF_036013475.1 of Columba livia. Classification (NCBI taxonomy): domain Eukaryota; kingdom Metazoa; phylum Chordata; class Aves; order Columbiformes; family Columbidae; genus Columba; species Columba livia. The sequence goes on along the minus strand of NC_088604.1, from coordinate 33,887,615 downwards.
CTACAAGCAAAAGGAGATGTTTAACATTGAGGGCACTTACAGATACCTTTCCGGTACATTGATAATGGGTTGAGGCTGCTTACTCCTCTTGACACTGGTTATAAGACACTTGTGTGGAAACACAGGAGATGACTGGAATTTACTGAGAGCTTTGTCATCACAGTTACTTACCATATCCGTACCTAAATCCTGAAGCTCCTCACCCCAGTTCATGCTTTTATAGACCTGGTCTTTCAGAGAAATGCAGGGTTGTGCACATTTCACAGAAGGGGACTATTGAGAGTAAAGTTCACCTACAACCACATTGGAAGACCCCAATATAACTCCACTGGATCTCACATAGGGCCTGTTCTTTCTAGGATTACAATTAAAAGGGTTGGGTTTTCTCTACCATTTATAAATAGCATTGTTATATGTTACTAAAACCAACACATTTCCATGGAAAAATTGCAGACAAATACAGTCAGAAAGGACTATGTTGAGGCTTTTTGATCATTATCTGTGAAACTTTCCAATTTCTCTTCTGTTTTTTCTCTTTTGACAAGAGGTACTTGACAAGTGGCTAAAAACCAAAACTGTAACAATCAGCAGAAATATTCTTTCTCTTCTCAATTGCCTCATTTTATTCAAAAGTGTTTTCTTTTGTCTTTGGAACAACATTTCCATCAAAAAGCTACACAAAATCAATAGGAATATTTTCTTTGTAAGGCACCATTTCTTGTTTCACATTGAAAACTTAATAACTTTAAAGCAACTCATCCTTCCCAGGGGAGTACTAGTCAGAATCTTAAATCTACTACATGATCTCTGTGCTGTATGAACTAGACAAGAAAACTGTTATACAACATGATACAGTATAACTCTGTGTTACATTAACTTTGTTTAAGTGAAATTCTGTCAGGTTACCCTGGGATAGTCAGAAAGTCAAGATGTCACCCAGTAAAGGAAAAAGAATATGAATGGATAACAGTATTGTCCAGCTGGAGGCTGCCACCCAGTAACTTATGCAATAAGCACTTATGCAATAAGCAATACAATAAGCACGGAAGTATTAATAACTCTTGTTAAATTAGTCTACAGGTTCTCAGCCCTACTCCAAATGGCGATCTCATGGCTACACATTTCATTACATTTTGCTGTAACCTCCGTATCCCCCACCTCATTCCAAACCCCATCTTTTCCTAACCCTGTTGGCTGACCCACCGCTGATCTCCACTCCCCTTCCACTCCATAGCCCTCCCTGTTCAGACTCAGCTATATGTTTTCAGATAGAGGCATACAATGATTGCACATCATTAGTGCCTCTAAATTGCTTTGTCTCCAGGAGAGGCCACCCACATGCTATAACACAAGTCCTCAGCAGGACCCTGAACTGCTGAATCAACTATTTCCAGTCAGCAGGGTGCTGCTGGAGTGCTTCAAGCCTTACCAGTGAGCGGTAATGGCCTGCATTGTGTGGTATGAAAGGAAAGAAAAACTCTCTTTTTTAGAAGACTTCCTTAGCCCAGATCCTTAAGGCACAGCTGCATTGGCAAAGGGTTATGGCACAAGAATGTGACTGAAGAAGGACAAAAAGCAAAACCAAAGTTTCCTCAGCTGGTTTTGCTGCCAGAGACAAAAGAAATACCCATCTAGTCTGCTCAGGTGTTGTCCTGGAGAGCAGGACAGGGATGGGGCAGGAGCAGGAGAGGTTCACAGGCTGGGCAGCTCCATTTCCTACCCACACCCAGGCCTGTCCTCTCAGCTTTGTGAGGCTTCATTCTCAGGGCAGCCATGTCCCTTCTCTTCTAAGGAAAGGGCCTTGCAGAGACATCATCATTTTGGAATGTTTAGAAAAGCCTGTCCTGAGGCCTGCCAGTTTCTGACGCTATGCAGTCTTGCCTGTTTACGTGCCCAAAGAGAAAGTCCTGTCAGAAATATTTGTTCTAGCAGAAGTTGGTTTGTGAGGAAGAATATGGAAGCCCTATTTCAAGTACTCTTCCTTCCTTTATCTTTGTCTCAGGTACGTTGACATGATATTAGCCTCATCTCCAAGTTTAAAGGACTTAATTCCATATTCCTTTGTGACTGGTAAAGAAAGAAGCAGGAGACAAATTAAACTACAATGTGAGGTACAATTATTTCAATTACCACCTCCTGCCTAAATGAAGTCTATTCCTTCAAAGACATCTGCAATTTTACACGCATTTGCTCTTAAAATAGCATTAATTATAATAGTTTCACTGGAAATGATAAAAGAATACATGAAAAAATTAAATAATTACATACATTTTAAAAATTGCATACATGTTTCATTTATAAATTAGTTATTTACCTTACAAAATTAATCATGCAGCCAAGAACAAAGCTAAACAAGTATCTCATGAATGTTACATGAGATTTTGTTCCCTTTTTTACATATATTGTAAGAGTCATATTAATAAGGGATCCCATTCTGGAGGCCAGTTTACGAAACAGAATAGATGAATCTTAAGTAGTTGATCCTTACAAAAAAAAACACCGTACAGTGATGTAACTCACAAGGGAAACTATCACGCTATGATTTTGGTGTTTTCTTCTGGGGTGCGGATCACAGGTGTTAGTGGGCCTATTTCTCTGTGTGGGATTTTGCTGGAGTGTGGAACAAAGAAATGAAAGAACAAAGAGAAAATAGAGAGAAACAAAGCAGAGGAGGAGAGGAGAGGAGAGAAAGAAAGATTGTTGCACTGTCAGAAAAGGAGTAAACTGTCTGGGAAGCTGGCAATGGTGCTCCATGCAGGGTCCCAGGACACCGACTGCAAAAAGCCTTCTAGGAAAAACATAGATAAAGGCCAGGTAGGAAGAAAGACAGGTCTTCATGATATTTTCCATATAGAAACAGTATTTGTCATTTGCTATGTAAATATTTTATTTCAGTTACATTAAATGATAGTGAATAAAGCCCTTACAAATGAGAAAATACTTCAGCGTAGCAGGTATACAGGATTGAATTGTTTTAGTTAAAGACAACCCTGTTGTAAGGATGTTTGTAACTGAATTTAGTCAGAACAGAAAATGAACTGACACAAACAGGCACATTTCTGAAAGATCTATTTTAAAATATAGTCCATATTTTTTCTCTAATCCTAGGAAATTGTTTCTGCGCCCAGAAAAGGCAGATGCTGTAATTTTAAGGGGAATAAGCAATAAAGTAATTCAATTTCTGCTTAGACTGCCAGATTCCATTCAACCTTACCTGTGGAAATCACCCTCCATGTAACCAGAGAGAAATAGAATGTAAAATGTATAATCCCAGGGTGAACAATCTGCATATAAAAAATTTCATTCCCAGACTTAGCCAGAAAAAGTACAGTGGACGTTGACAACAAAAAAGTGCAAGGAACCTTTAATGTCTCTGCTCTTTTCATGGTACTCCACAGCACAGATTGATGCCATCGCTTTGCTGGGATCAGTGTCAAAGACATCCCTACGGCAGGGTACTCCTGTGCAACATATTTACTGGCTTTCCGACACATGTACATATCTAAATACATACTGATTCTGCACTAGGAGCTTGTAAGACTGAGTCAGGAAGACAGAAAAGAGTATGTTCCATTTTTTTTTCAGAACCATATTATTTGTCCCATTGAGATCTAAGGATGGAGTTTGTCATGATTCTGCAATGCATGTGAGTGATTGGGTTTAATAGGATGAATATCAATGAAATCAGAGACTGAAATTCTCTGTATAATGTTGAAGAATCTCCTGTGTTAACGTTGTACTAAACACAGTGGCATCATTCAACAAATAATGAATCAGATCCCGGATGACTGATTATCTCTAAATCAAAAGCACATACATTGATTTCATTCTTCATCTGTAGAAAAATTTGCAAGTATTTTATTGGGTAACCACAGTCTATATGTCCATTTACAACTCAGCAGCTCTGTATAGGACATGTGAAAGCAGGGACTGGATTTTAAGAGTAACCCCTGAGTATTGTTAGTGGCATTATGGGCAAAGAAATTGTACACACTTAATAAATCTGGCTTAAAAACAACTACCATCTTTTCCCTATTATTTTGAGAAGTTAGGTGGTAAAGGGGATAGAAAATCTTAGCTTTGTGGGCTCACTAAAGGCATATTTTCTTATTAGAATCTTGCTGAAGGAGGAGATTTAGTGTACCAGGGCCAGGAGATTACCCTTTCTGACAGAGTGGTGATTAGTAAGTGATATAAAAAGTGGGTGGAAGCACTGGTGAATCTTGTGCTCCTCAGAGATGTTCTATCTGAGTAGAGAGATTGCTAGATAATAAGAAGTGCTGGTTCCTTGTTCCTCTCAATCTCAAATAATTCCAAAAGTAAATCTTATATACAACAACTCCCACTATCTGACCTCTGATGTTTCAATCCTTTTCTCTGTCTCTGCATTATACTCTTCATCATTCCTCGGTGCTTCTCATATCAACATATCGTAGTTGTTAAAATCCTGCAAGAGCGGTATGATAAAAACTCCTAGACAAATAGATAAAGAATATGTTTAAACCTGAAATATTACCATAGTAAAAATGTAATTATTTTGTTAATTGAACATTTTTTCTGTTGCTTAATCAGACATTAACAGAAACAAACAATGATTCCCAAAGCAAGACAGGAACACGTTGTGCAAAAACTCTGTCAGATTTTTTCCATTATTTCTTTTTTTACACAGATAAGGTAAATTTGTGGGAAAAAAACATCAAATGCTTATCCCAAATCAACTTCATTCATTCTCCACAGTGATACAAACAGTTCTCCGTATGCCCTCAAAGTCATAGAACATAGTTTAAGTAGTTTTAAAATTCAAAAGGAACGTTCACAAATGGGAAAAATATATAGAAATTGGTGATAGTTTTATTTTCTGATTTTCCTTTACTTTAAAGTTACAAAAGATATGTCATATGTTTTTATTAGTCAACAATCTTTAAGATTGCACCTAAAAGCTCTGCCAATGATATCTAAGTAAGTGTCATGCAGAAATTTCCTCTTCCTACATTGAATGACCATTACTTCTAGACTAGGTTCTAATGCATGATAAGTTGCCACTTTGAAATCGTGGATTGAAATACTGTGACCGCAATTCTGTTGACACTTTTCAAAGGACAGAGAAAGTAGGATCTGGGGCCAGAGAAATGTAAACTAGATAAGCTATCTAAAGATCCCAACATTCACAGAGATGTCTCCTTTGTCAGTTTTAACCCATGATCCAGTGGTGAATTCCCTGATATATTAATTTGAAAATGATCCTCTTGGTTACCTACCTGAACAGCAGCACAACAGCTACTTTAACAGGACTCTCTTGCCAGAAATTGAGATATGGGTGACTTTAATTCTCACATGAATGCATGTGCTTCCAAGGCCATTCATGGTATTTGCCCTTTCCCAGAATGACATGACGAATTAGGATGGTATGGAAATGGTGACAACATGCAGCTGACTGTTAATGTCATATTTCAACAGGATATTTCTCCAGGGCCATGTCAGCTGGTCTAACCTCTACTGTGCACCAGCAGATGTGGAGCAGAAAGAGACACTCCCAGTAAGTATTCTTGGAGAATACCGCTAACAAAAGGAACAACAGACAAACTGTCCAGTCCTCCCTAAGAAGACGACTTTGCATGGTATGAGGCTTACACTAGATGTCAGGCTAAAAGAACTGAATGACCGTTTAGTATGTGCACAGAATCTGATGGACTTTAAGGGACAGAAAGGACCTGGAAATCTATGGCCAGGATGCTCCAGACCCACTTAAATGAAACATCTGAGGTATATTTCTAACAGGTGTCTATGAATCATGTAAGAAGAAGCTTGACTAAAGATCAGGGCATGATTTATGGCAGAGGGGGGCTGAGAGAGTGCAAACAATGTTTTGTGTCTTCCTCCCCACTGTGTCAACCAGGGGACCTCATGAAATCCTGAAGAGTGGCCGATGGGCTAGACAGTCTGAATGGTCTAGACAGTCTGAATGGTCTGGACGGAGACTCCATGACCACCTCTGGAGTATCTGTTTTGTTGACGTGATTGTTACTGTCTAAATAATCTTACAATCTGGAGATAAAACAACTAATCACTAGAGTAGTCTAATGTACTGAGTGTGTTATGAACATCATACAAATAGGAGATACGGTACAATAAAAAACATATTCTGCGTAATAAATTTGTATTTCAAAGTTCCCATGCAAGATCCTAGGCCTTCTTCAAGAAAAGGGAACACAAAGTCACCTTTCCAGTTCTCTGGAGAAGTGTAGCCATTAGGCAGTTCTGTAAAAGGGTAAGCACCACACCTGTGCTGTTAGAGAACACTGATACAGAGCATAGTAATAATTTTCATTCAGGAAGCACAGTTGGCTGTCAACCAGTGTTTCTACTCCTTAAGTTTTAAAGAAGATGAGACGTGAGGTTCAGCAGGAACTCAAAATTGTGTATTTGCATGCTATTTGCACTCATGTAGCTCAATGTGTGACTTTTTGAGATTACCTGAAAACAGTCTCAAATTCTTTATTGCTTAAATAGTGAACCTAGACACCCGTTGACGCTGCTGGGCTCAAAACCTTGTTCTTAGGCACTGCAATATTTAAGAGTAATTTCAGGAAGCAGAATGGATTTTATGTGTAGATCTTATTTTCCTCAGTACTTTATCGACAAAATATCAGCACTTATTTTAATTCCAGAGGTGATCATTAGCTGAGGAACAAGCAGACACTAGGAAAATGCGTCAAAATAAAACTTTGAGAAATAAATACATCTTTATGACAGCTGCAGGTACATATGCATCTTTAATTTACCTGATCTCGTTTTGACTGTTTTATAATCCCATGTCACTCAAATGGAATTTTATGAAAGTATTCAGGTCCCTGCACACATCTGTAATGACACTGTTCCTGCTGACCTTTCTGTCAAGAAAGATGTCGACATTTTTTGAAGATGCAATTGACCCTCAAAACCTCATGTCTTATTATGACAATATAAAGCAAGTAGATTTGTGCCCCAGCTCAATTTCCATCCCAGTAAAAGGAAAGATTTAATGCCCTAAATGTCCAGGTGAGAAATCTGGTGACACATATGGAATTCATTTAATAATTGTTACTGAACTCTTTCTGCAACCTATTAGCAGATGCATCAGTAATGGCCCATAATGGCATGTGACAGAAAAGTGCATTACTTCAGTCAATAAGGGTTTCAGTTCCTTTACTACTTAGATTTTTTGGCAAACAACAAAAGCTTCCTTGAGAAAGGAAAAAGAAAAATAAATAATACACAAATGTGTATTAAGTACATGCATTATTATATAAGTGCAAATAATACACATAAACTAGCTGCCTTTTGACATGACTTCATGCCTCCTACCATAGCCCAGAAAAGGAGAATGGCGCCTAGAAAGAAAAGTCAAACAGTTAGAAACACCTTCCAGAAGCATTACAGAAGACTCTCCATGTGTCTGCCTGTTGCTGTGCAAAATAATTAAGAGTGGAAGCTAAACAACAACTGTCTGGCAATTGTACTTTTTGGTACAAATAGCTTTCTCTGGGTTTCTCTCAGTAGGAAAAGCCCTGTAATGTTTTTCACTGACCCCTTTTATATAATCCTCCAGTTTCATTATTTCTTCCAATTTCTTTTTGTCTTTGCTCTTGCAAGCTTTCAGCGTCTCCTCCAAGGCAAAGGAAAACTAGTCTAACCTACAATTAAAGGGCAATACTGAACTACTCTTGGTGAGCAGATTAGACAAAGAAGAAACCAAGAATATGTTAAAAATATTCTGCAGGTATTTTCTGTTTCCACATGAAATTCCTCAGCTAAATGCAATTGCAGATACATTTCTGCAAAGTATAAGAAAACAATGTTAATATCTTACACTATAACTATTTATAGATATTATATCTTTCTAACACTATTTCTTTTGTGTATATAACATTGAAGTCTCTGAAAGAAGCAGCTGAATGGATAGATGTATTTTAAAGAGATCTTGCCAGCCAACAGACCACACGGATTGCTGGTTAGGTAAAAAACACACATTTGAACACAGAATTAAGTAAAAGGTTGCTTAGCCCAACATACACTGTCTACCCACAGGCCACTGACAGTGCTTAGGGAAAGAGTACAAGAAACAAGGTGACCAAAGATTGATCTTTTCCCTAGTGAATTACCCAGCTTCTTGAAAAGAGGATATTGAGGGACTTCTTCAGCCAGAAGTTGTAGACAGACTATCATCAGTTGCTCCAGAAATCCATCCAGCCGTTATTAAAACCTGTATGGTCTTTTGGCCTGTCCAGTATCTCAAAACAGTAAATATCAAAGTTTAATTCTATCTGATCAGCAGCTCTTCTTCATGTTTTGAACAGGATGCCTGATGGTTTCACTGGATATCTCTTCCTGCTGATGTGAAATAAAGAGGAAGGTATAATTTTTACAAGCTGTAAGATCATAATATTTAGTGTAGGGCAAAAATCCTGTACTTCTGACTATTTTGTTATTCTTCATTATTCCCGTTCTTCTATGCCTCATCCAGCACGTGCAGATGGAGTATACCCTGCTACAACAAGCCCGTAGCAAAATTGTGGCTTCAGCCTTCCTACTAAGCAGCAATTCTCATAATTCTAACCTTCACCACAACTGGGCTCAAGTATGAATTTCATGCATAGAGTGCCTAAATAACAGATTTTAAGGCATAGAAAAGAAATAATAGACACTAAAATTCAGTTCTCTCCCAACCTCCAAGTTGTAGATTTATACTTATGATTTTTAGAGTCCTTGTTTTAACTCTTAATTTTAGAATAAGCCAGCTACGTTTGCTTGTTTTACAGAAAGATTCTTTTTCTAATTAATCTTGCAGTGTCCCTTGCAATGCAAGTTTATTTGAGAAATTACAATCTGTCATAGTGTCAGACTGTAATGTCATAAACAGAAGAATTTGCCCTTCAAACAACAGCAAAAGAAGTTGTGTTAAGTTGTATGTAGAGGGAAAGATTTCTCATTGAAACATACTATTTCTTCAATAAACACAAGTGGAACATAATAAAAAATGAATTGTTTTTTCTGTCAGTTCCTCTTTCTTGTAGTGAAAGTACTTCATTTAATGCACAAAATTCACAAAATAAAAAGAAGTTTTTAAATCCTAAATAGTATGTTAAACACAGTACCCTCAAGATAAATGCGCAAATTAGCGGTTAAGGTCTGTACCACATGTACTAAATCACAGCTTCACTGGTGAACAAATTTAACAAACCTCCAACAGCAAGCCATTCACGTAAATAAAGTAGAAGCTGTCTGATCTTTAATGAGATAAGAGTGATATATACCTTTATGTTTTCTGGACAAAGCTAAACATATTGAAGAGAGTGCTCTTAAGTAGTGCTGCATTAAACACCATGTTGGACTCCTGTTGTTTTCAGGCAGGTCCATTTAAGTTCAGAATACCTTCATACCTAGCAGATAATAACGTCACTGCTTGTGCTGTGAACCCTGACAACCCTGAGTTGTGCTGTGAACCCTGAGTATTTTATACATGAAATGCAGCAAACCCTCCTGGTTGATCCTTTTTATCTGGAGTTCACAATTTGAAAGTAAGGACTTGTAATAAAAATGCAACACAATGCCAGCTTAAGAAACCACAGAGAATCTCCTCCCTTCTTAACATATTTTAATATCTTTGGATATAAATAATTGTTGTAGATAAATAAATCTATGCTTTTATCATCTTGAGAGGATAACCATGGGATTCTGTCAATTCCCAGGGTGTAATTAAGTGACTGAGATAAATAGATGTATTTCTCTTTTCAGTAAGCTCCCATGATTATACAAATGCCTGAAGTGTGGCTTCAGTCATTGTACTATATAGTATTTCAATATGAATGCCTTCCAATATGCCCATGATTATCACAAAGCCAAATATATCTTATAGTTTTGTCATTTATTAACCATTTGAAAATCATTCCTGGACATCTAACACAGATTAATTATTGCCAAGTAATAAATCAGGAGTCCTAGTGAAAAAGAGGAATACTGTAATATCGTCCTGGAACTGACAAATATGTAAAACACAGCCTATCTCATTTATTTCAGAAGTAGTTATATCCCAGAAATAACTCCTCAGCGAATAGCTTCTCTGATGGCTTTGCAAAGATGGCACAGGAAGGCTCAATCAAAAGACATACAATGACAAATTCAGCATTACTGAGAGCTAGTCCTAACTGAAAGATTGCAGTCAATAGTGTTTAACAAGTATGAGGAAGCCATGAAATTAATGTTTCTATAAAAATGCAACCACCACTACAAAACAAAACAGTTATTCTGAATTTAGAAAATAAAATTGAATTGGTTTTGCAGATTTTTTCTACAGATTTGTTTGTCTCCCTTAGACAGTGATTAGGTTCAGGCTATACCAAAGCAGGGAAGACTGTGCCACCATCACTGTGTGATATTGACTTCAAAAAGGCCTTTTGCTAGAGAGTGACTTGGCTTATTTTCTGCTAGGGAAGAGAAAAGGAAAAATAATTATTACGGTTAGGACTATTTTGCAAAGCATCTAGGGACTGACGTAGTTCTTAACCTAGGCTGAGTGCTGATTAAGCTTCATGGGATGAAAAGTGTGAAGTGCAGGATCCATTCACCTCCAGGCCGATGTACATACCTGTATAAACAAAGGCAAGCTCTGGCTGACACTAAATGCATCAAATTTCTGTTTGTGTTCAGTACTTGTACGACCACCTGCAGCCAACTGTGTCTGGTTCTGGGCTCCCAGGACACAAGAAAAACATTAACACACTGGAGTGAGCCAGTGAGAGCCACCAGGATTGTCAGGGGCCATAGCACAGGATGTATGAAAATAGCTGAGAGAAATGGGCTTGTACAGCGTTAAGGAGAGAAGGCACAGGGGAGATTTTATGGCTGTCTTCACCTATGTAATAGGAGGACATAAAAAGGACAGAAAGACAAATCCTTCTCAGAAGTTAAGTTTTTACTGGACCACTCTAATAATGAAGACAGCTGAATGAAGGCTCAGAAGCAGGGTGAATTTTCCCCCATTGTGCTCTGTTCTTACATTGTGGCTACATCTATATCTTGTGGTTGTATGTGTAGATGTGGTTTACATCTATGGCTGCACTGGCAAGATAGTGTGGGTCTAGGTACAGTTGTCATATGGCGATGAACCTTGAGATGAAATGACACTAATAGAAAATAAATTTTCAGGCATCATAAGTGGAGAGGGAAATAAAATACAACTCAGACAATTGTACAGATTTTTCCTACATGAAAATGTGAATACGCAGAGGGCTTAGTTTCAACCTCATTGTTCTACTTTACAAATAAAGTAAATCCTGTAGTTCAAGTGCAAAACTGTTCAGCGCTCTAGTTGCTGTTTATATCAGCCTGCTGGATCTTTATTGATTCAGCAGGAGTCTTCAAACTGTTATTCTGGTATTATGAATGCAGCATGCTAGCAGAGGAGATTTCTGAATGCTGATCATATATTTGGCCTGCAATATAGAGAGTTTCACGTATCAGTCAAAGTAATCCACTTATAAAATATTTAAAGTTTCTTTCTTTCCTAAGAAAAACTTTAATTGACTTTGTAATACAAATGACATCACTTTAAAATGACAGCTGAGAGGCCTACAAATAACGTTGTAGCTTGCTGCTGTTATGATGATTTAGCTAAGTGGCGGGAGCAAACTTTGATAACAGTGATTAACACTTCAAGAACTACAGTCTCTCCCTAGTGCCTCAGTTTGTGACAGAAGCCAACACAGCTGAAATTCTGCAGGCCTTGAGGGATCCTTCAGTTTGTCTGGTGGAGCTCTTCAGTTGATGATTTGAGGCACTCAGCTTTTCCCCTAGTTTACTCTGACACTGATTCACATTTGCTATCTAGTACAAAGTGTAAGAGAAGCTTTGTAATGCCAAAGAGGTTTGTGCTTTGTCTTCAAACACACTCATCAGTAGCAATACAACAGTCAGTAATTCCCCAGCAGCTCATTCAACGTTAATAGATCTGTGCTCGGCTTAGAGGAGCAAGGGAGTGTAACACTCCTGATAGCTCCACATATACCCTAAATTTGCCATTAATCACAGCGCTGCAGATCTGATTTAATAAATTTTAAGAACACATTGGTTGTTTACTTACAGCACTTGAGAAGTATATTAAAAATCAAACTTTGAAAATCTTCCTAGAGGTGCTTGGTAAATATGAAAAATTTTTGGCTCTTGATATTCTGTACTAGTTCATTTTCATGCTGGAGCATGCGTCAGATCAGGCAAGTTCTCTGAACTCTCAAGAACTCTGAAGTTCTAGAGGTATATAAATGGGAACAGATCATTGTTAGCATTTAAAAATGTATACTTAGATATGACTTCACATTTGCAGACAAACCAAGGCAAAAAGGCTCTTTGCATACTTAAATATTACATCTTTAAAATAAAATATTGAATTCATTATGTGTTAGGGACAAGTTATAATTTCTCCCTTCTAAAAATACTGCAATAATGTATACTGTGCATTCTTCAAACTAATTTGCACTTTCTATGTGGGAAAACATCATTAAATTTGTAGTTCACATTCAGAAAGACGAAAAACTTTTTACTTTGAAAAGCATAAGAATGATTTCAGCATTTATTTAAATGCTGCTTAAGCTCCATAAACATAACAAAAAACTTTTCCCTTCCTGTCATTTGAGAATATGATGTAATTCCACAGCCTTTGAAGCCTTTGATACATACTAATCATTAAACAAATTTATACATCTCTTCAGCAGCCTTTAAGGAAAATGATGGTCCTGATTTACTCTCACTTGCATAAGCACTAATAGCTACCAAAGTATTGGAGTTTAAGAATTTATTTAACCAACATAGCTAAGAACACAAGGTCTGATGCAGGGAGGCACACATTATGTATACGTGATCTGCAGTGATACAAAAATATTGCCTAATATAAATCTTTAGAAAAGTAGAACTACTACATAGCTTCCGCAGGCATTCTTCAGAGTTTAATATCCTAGCATTGTAACAGAATGGCTTGGGATGAATGAATCAGTGCCATAAAAAGTGTCTGAAAAGTGAGGCTCAAAAACCATTTTGACGAAAGAATATTCAAATTAGTAATCCAGTGAATTTTTTTTTCCCTTCAGGGGAAAGGCTGCATGATTTGACTCTATGGCAGTATATTATGGCTTTTGTCTGTTTGTGAGTCACAATTCCATTCCTGTGCAAGATTAAGTAAATTGTCAATAATTAACATTAATGGTAGAAAACTTATTAAAACAGTAGCTCAAATAACCAGTAACTTAAAGCCAGTGAAAGAGAAGGCTGATATTTTAAAATGCTAGGTGATGCTGAATATTTCTTTCCAATATTTTCACTATTTCTCATATCTTTTAACATTGCAGAGTGATAAGGGCATTGTGAAAAAATATAACATCAGCATCTGATGAGTGAATTAAAAACTTAGATGAAACTTAGAAGCTTCCTAGGAATAAGAATGCAGCAGAACTGGCCTGATGTTGGCATTAATAAAGTTCCAGCAAACCAGTGTTTTAGATTCATCTGACCTCTGCCTATTGTTATTTCTTTGGGCAAATTCTTCTGAGAAATGGTTATTCCTCATGTTTTTTAAACTTAGGCTGAAGAATAGCAAGTTATTTAAAATAGATTCTAAAAGGTGTGAGTCAGAATTGAGAAAACACACCTTGAAAAAAATACCGGACAATAGATTTTTATTCCTACAACCTTTAATTTATTTTCCCAGATTATCTAGTAAGTGCTAAGGTGTGTCCCTGCATGGCTGAAAGCAATTTGTATGCCAACCAAAACTGCAAGCCTGCAATTAAGTCCAAACATGGTACAAAATAACTGGCGAAAAAGTTAAATTATTATTCTTCTGAGACAACTGCACACTGCTAAAATTTTGTCACGTTCAGATGTCACAGTCTCTCTGCCACTTTCATCTGTTTCATGAACTCTAATTCAGGAAAAGAGCAATAATTTCCAAATCATCACCTAAACAAATCTGAAATCTCATAGCAACAGTCCTTGCCACACCACAGAGAAATATCTCATCACCTCAATCTTTCACAACATCCAAATGTAAGAAATGCTGAACAACGGTGATATTTGAGTGCTCAGTTACATAGCCGAGGATTTAAAAGTGTTGGCCTGAAGAGAAAACAAGAAAAAGACAGAACACAAACATGAACTTGACACATTTCTTCTTCCGTGACATAGACATGTCACATAAAACCCTCAACATAATGTTATATTTCAAATTAAAATGTGATTCCATCATTTTTTTAACCATTAGAGAGAGTTAGAATTTACTTTCTTGGTTCAACCAAGTGATATCAATAACAAAAACTCTACTTTCCATAAAAGTTGCATGAAGAGACTTTCTTTATAAAATATTCCTGAAAAATCATCAAAAAGTTGTTTTTAAAATGCAATTCTGAATCCACAAAATGTAGATAAGTACTTGACCCAACTCCTAGTTTTCCCATATGTGGAGATGTCTCCACTTACCTTTAATGACTAAGAAATGTCTAATACAAGAAAATAAACAGCCTGAAGCCAAGAATTTTGCAAGGGGCTAGAAACAATCTCAAGAAATTATTAAAATCACATCTACCGGTACTAGAATAGAAACACCTGCATAATGAATTTTCCTTCAATGGCATGAATATAGTAGATAATATATGTATATAATCTGCACATAGGGTATTGAGAAACTCTAATTACAAGAAAAATATGCAGACTTTTTATAGATCTAACAGATGAGAGGTTTGCCACAACATACTCAGATACATTACTTCCAAGTCGTATCATTGCTTAAACATTACAGCAATCCTTCTTTAACAGGTAAGAAACAACACAGCTGAGACCAGTGTCTAAGCACTTCTTCAAAGCCTCAGTGATTCCTGTAGTTGCTTCCCTGCTACAGTGGACTGTAAATCTAATAATGTCTTAAAGGGAGAAACATGACTGAGATTAAATATAGCTTCAGTGTGTTACATCTCTATGTGAAACTCCAGTGAAGCCAGAGTACAGTAGAGCCTTAGCTCCCCTCAGGATGTGGCCTATAGAATGACAGAAATGAAAAAAAAAATGTAATTAAATCAACACTAATCAAAACAGAAACAAGCAAACCTGCAGCATTGTCCTGGTTTTGTTAAAAACAAGTTTCTCTTTTAGTGAATTTGCCTGTCAGCTAAAACATTCTTAGTAAATGCACTCCCACACTTATTAAATGCACTACCACATGTTTTGGTAGACATAGCAATGGTATGCAGGGCCATTGATAATGATGCATCTCATGAGATGTGCAAGCGGGAGGTTACCAAAAACTGACCAACTGAGTATACCATTCCATTCACTTGATACTTCACATGAAAGTGGGAGATCATGAGGATCTCATCCCTTTTCCTTATGGCCAACATTAGGAGAGCACCTTTCGAGTCGTCCCTGTGAACTGAGAGCTATTGACAGACTGAATCCAGTTCTGGTTAGCTACAGAGTCCAGTCCAGGACTTCGGATGCCAGCCTTACGTCTGCCAGAGCAGTTGCCAGGACTTTCAAGATTTGTTTTGTATATTTTGTATTATTTTCTCTATTTGTATTGGTAGCATTAGTAAAACATTTTTATTTTTTCCAACTCTCTTATCTCTGTCCTTCTTTACCTCCCAATCACCTGTCCTTAGTGGGAAGGGGGGAGAAGGAGAGGCTGAAAGGGGAAGAGAAAGAGAGAGGGGTTTAACAATACATCTGCCACGGTTTTATTGTCACCCCACAATCAAACCTCGACAAGCATTAATTTCCAAAATATTTGCAAGAGAGATTATTCACACACTGCATCAATCTACTAGATGAATAGTGGAAGAGAGAAATCACTGTGTCAGTGAACCCTTGAGGTAAGGTGACGAGTCAGACCCTGGCAAAGACTATGAAGTTCTCCAAGTCAACCAGACTCAAGGATATTAATTTTAAAACAGCAACAACAGCATCAACAAAATCTACTGAATGTATTTTACTTCAACAAAGCTTCATATAGTTATTTGTACCTATTAATTCAACAGAGAAAAGATAAGGGGCATCTTAGTGCTGTCTATAACTAACTACTGGAAGGGTATAGAAAGGACAGAACCAGTCTTCTTGGAAGTTAGCAATGAAGTATAAGAGATAACAGGCAAATACTGCAGCAAGTGAAACTCCAACAAGATAATGGGGGGAAGAAATCACCATGGAGGTGGTTGAGTCCTAGAAGAGGTTTCTCCAAGAGGTTGTGGAATTTCCATCATTACAAATACCCAAAACCTGACAGGTCCTGGTCCAGTGCAATCTCCTCAGACTAGATCTGTTTTGGTGGGAAGGTCAGATAATCTTCAGAGACCTCTTACAATCCACACCATTCTATGATTCTGTTCAAACATCTATCAAAGTTACAGCACAAAAGAGTTTCAAATGCCACATTAGAGAACTCAATATTAAAGGTAGTAAGGTAACACACTTTCACGTAGCAGCAATCACTACATGTATGTAAAGATTTTTAAAAACATAACCAGTACTGCTCATTCACTAAATCTTGAACTGTAGTGAGGAAAAAATAAATAAACCCACACCACAATTTAGATATGCATTTTGCTAAGTAATTTATATTTATAGCTATAGCTACAGATCCGTAATATATTTTAAGAAGTTTATTTATTATATTTATACTGATTAATGTATTTGAAGATAATAATCTATTCCTAAAGCCCTACAAATATCTAAAACAGGTTTAAACTTTTCATTATAAGTGACTTACCAGGAAAAGAATTAAACAAAGCTCAAGTGGTGTCTTATAGCTCTTTCATTGCAACCATCCTAATTTGAGCAACTAAGAACATCAATAAGGTTTGGAAAACAATAAAAAGCTCAAAATGATAATGACATTTGCAACTGATTCCACTTAATGAAATTGGATATGAATTCTACCAACATATTTAGTAAGTATTAGGCCAGTATTTTAATTCCTATCATAAACTAAATAAAATAAACTTTCAGATTTGTGGAACATAATAAAATTTCAAAACCATAAACTGAGGTCATTTACAAATATCACGTTCTATTGAACCTGTAACAAGTTACTAAGAAAGTAGGTGGCCACACTTCCCAACAGTAACAATGTGAGATGCCAGAGTAAGACGCACATTGTAAAATATGCAGTAGTTTGAGGGATTCCTAAGCATCATATCCTAAGTTGGATAGTAGCAAAAGAAGCAAATAAGCTAGCAATATTTAGACTAAGCTAATAATATTATGAAAAAGGGAGCTTTTTTCTTTAACTAGTGCAAACTTAACAACATCCAAGTTATTTGCCATGAATGGAAGAATGATACAAAGAAATAAACTAAATTAAAGGGTATTGTCCAAACACCTGAATGACAACACAGTCATTGGTCCCAGCCAGCATGGGTTCATGAGGGGAAAGTTTTGCTTGACCAACTTAATTTCTTTCTATGACAAGGATACCCACCTAGTTGACCAAGAGAAACCTCTCAATATGATCTTTTTGGATTTCAGTAAAGCCTTTGATACTGTCTCTCACAGCATCCTCCTGGACAAGACAGCCAGCATAGAGCTGGATAAACATACAATGCAGCAAGTGAGCAATTGGCTGATGGGCTGGGCTCAAAGAGTTCTAGTATATGGGGTTATGTCCGGATGGTGACCAGTCACTAGTGGAATTACACAGGGATCCATCTTGGGCACATGGATGCAGGACTTGATGGAATACTAAGTAAGTTTGCCAAAGACACAAAATTGGGAGGACCTGTTGACACTCTCAAGGACAGAGAGGCCCTGCAGAGGGATCTGGAGAAACTGAAGAACTGGGCAATCACCAAACATGTGAAATTTTAACAAGGGCAATTTTCAAATAGATTTTTATAAGGAAAGAGAAATTGTGAAATTGTATGGAGAAGCATTACATCAATGATTTAAAAGCAACAGGGAGGCCTATAAAGTATGAGATGTCCCCAGAGTCCACTGACATTTCCAACATAAAGAAAATCTGTCAAGGATTCTTCTTTTTTTTTTTTTTTCTTTGGTAGCCAATAGGAGTTATATAAATCCTAGAAAGATATTAAAGTTAAGCAGGCAATGACAGGCAGTCTATCTTTTTGTCTTGATAATATGAGAGTTCAACGAAATTTCTTACAACAATTCCTACTAACTGAAGAGTCATCCCCTGGTGAAAACAGAACTTCCCATCTCTAAGTTTCTTCGCTGGTGCTTTTATTCAGATCATCAACCTTGACTTGAACTTGCCTTGTCTGTGATCTAAAAAACCTCTTGAAAACTTTTTCTTTTATGCAGGAAAGGAAATCTGTACTATTATGTCCCTACTCATGTGAGGGGAAAGGTGGGCAGGGGATAGACTAGATGACTTTTAAAGGTCCGTTCCAAACCAAACTATTCTATGATTCTACTCTATGATTCAGTAAGACTCCCGCATGCACCTTTTGAAGGTATAGGTAAGGTCAGCAGCTATGCACAAGTCAGCCTTCCAGTTTTGAAGTTTTTGTGCTACTTCTCTTACTATCATAAAAGCTCACTTTTTTAACATGATCATCCCTCCAGTATTGCCTTGAGATAGGAAAGTTTTATGGAAATGAGTTAGACTGATCAACAAAGCTCCAAATGATCAAAGGCTATTAGGCCCCTGACTACTCCTGATTGCAGCCATAGGGATCTCACCCAAGGACTTTGCTGAAGGTCTGTAGATGAACACAGAAATCAATTCAGTTTCCCAAATTCCCAGAATATAATTATAATTACAACTACTTGAAACTCTATGCTTTAAGTAGATTGCTGAGATAATTTTCTTATATCAGAAATACTCTGAATCTTAACATCTAGATACCTCCTGTCATTATAAAGCTACAGAGTGCTTAGTGGCAAAAATATAGGGGCTTGGGGGGTCTTGTTTTTAAGTTGTCTCAGTTATCTTTAATATTGTATCAGTCAGGATTATCTCAGCTCCTTATTCACTGACAGTTTTATTCAGAGTTCATATTTGGATTAGGTAAGGCAATATTTACATACATGTGAGATAATGTTCCGAACAACCCAGCCTCTCCTGTGGACACTTCTTATTTCTTGTGTGTTCAAGTAGCATGAGGAAAATGTTTAGTTGCAGTCTCAGATTCAGTCATTAGATGTCCCTGTGCACTGTGAAGGATTCTGTGCAAGGTGCAGTCCCTGGTAAACAACACAGAGCTGAACTAGACCACTTCTGGGAAGTCTATTTATTGTATTTATGCTTGTTACTATCCTATTAACTGGCTGCCTCTTTAATAAGGCCTGTTATTTACCATTTTGCAGAATCCAGGTGATTACATATGCAGAAACATCAGTTGGTTAATCCTAATTCAATAGCATAGTTCCTTTTATTCAGTAGGACAAGATGCTGTCCACTATCCTTTAAGCCAGCCTCTTCGATTTGTCCAGTTTAGATTAATAGCTTTACCAATGAGAACTAAAGATCAGATTGACTTGTTTGTGTGTCATGAGCATCTTCATACCTTCCTTTCCCTCTCCACTTGAGCCAATGCCTCTGTATAGCTTTCTGGCTTTTGCTCTCCATTCATCCTCCTTGTGCAATATGTGGTCTCCTGAATAACGGAGTAGATTCTTTGGGATGAAAACCTGCTGATTTTCCCATAAGTCTGCAGTTTCTCATGAGACTGGAATTCTGGACTCAGCAATTCCATGACTATTCCACCTCATATTCACTAAAAATTAGTTATAAAGCATTAAAAAAACAATACATTGTAAAATACAAACATGGATATACAACACTGCATGCTGATTCCCTTGAGACCATAAACAACTTCAACAAGAGCATTGACTGCACAATTAAAGCAGAACAAGCCAGTCAGTGTCATAGCAAAATAATTAATATTATCTGCTGTATCAACAGGAGGAACACTTTCTGCAGTGCACTCAACAAACGGTGGGATTTTCAGCACTGACCATCAGTATCAAAGTACCATTCTGCATTTGTGGATGTGAAATAAGCCTTGTAAAAACAGGGGATAAAATGTGCTTTTCTACCCTATCACTTGGCAAAGTGAATGAGTTCTGCACAATATTTTCATATTCCTTAATGCTTCGGTATCTGTCATGTGAATTTCACAAAGCCCTTTTATATTACAAAGTGGAAAATATGTTCAGAAGCATCAGAATTCCCTGATACTGAATGTTTCTCTCTGCAATGAAGTCTCTGTAAATGTAACAATAGCAACTACTGTAGCAACCATTCTAATCACTTTCATATAGCACTGAAAGGAATGATGATGTTTTAATGGAAATTTAGTCTATGCACTTTAACAAATATGTACATTCCTATTATTTCCCTTATGTTGCTTTATGTATTGTGAACATGTGTAAGACTGTGTAGGTTCCTCACTCTTCAACAAACATATCAGCAAAAGATTTTCAGTGAATCTTTTACTTGATGCTCTTTTCACTATTTTTATATTCTGTATAAAATGCCATAAATTAGCTATATATTTTTAAGAGGCTTTGACAAAGTGATACAGTCCATCCTAAATTTGTACCAACATTTGTAAGGGCCAGAGGTATTTAAATATGAAACTACAACCTACTTTTGAAATCCAGTCACAGTCCAAAACAAATCCAAATTCAGAGTCAAAAAGAAATAGCTATTTTGGCTTGGTACATTATTTATACCATGTCTTTGCCATTTCTTTATCATTCTAAGATTTCTGTCTCTATAAATTGTAGCTGATAATCAAAGGACACTAATACATTTATTATGTTGAAGTAGGAAACTATGAACATAAGTTCAGAAAAGGATGTATCCAGAGCTTCAGTCTTATGAACACATACACATGTGCTACACTTTGCTTACAAGTGGAACCAGTGGTGTGGATGAGACTGATGGTGTACTTTAAGTCAGTTATACACCATTTTGTAGAACTCAAGCCAAATAAACGGTGGAATCAAGTCCTTTATCAAGAGTACACTTGGGACACTTAGTTACAGAATCCTCTGGATTATAGCTCTCCATCTGTTGTGTGTTAATGGGAATTAGAATAAAGCTAATTTAAGAGCTGAAAGGCAATACACTTTCACTAAAAAAGCACAAATCCAGTCTACTAAGAGGGTTACGAGAATCAGTAATGCAAATATCAGATACTTATCTGGTGTTGCTGGCTCTGTGTAATTTTCTGGAAGGAGAAGCTTTCTTCCCGTTCAGCAGAAGCCTTACCTTCAGTCTCTGCAAGTTTTCAGTAGAGCTGTCTGCATTCATATCTGAGTTCTATAGAAGAAAATGATTAAGTCCCATGTGGGACTTTTCAGTTACTCTTACAAAACACTTAAACTGACAACTATTCTACAGCACATGATACTTTGTGGCAAGTAATATAATTCAACCAATGCATTAAAATTAAGCATGTAGTATAATACATAACGATTTAAATTTATGTGACATTAACTGCTTTTCTGCAGTAAAGCAAAATATAATTTGAAAACATTTTTCCTCCATTGTGAATAAAGACCCAATTTTGAAGTAATGATGATGTATTATAGAAACCTTCCTGTATGTTTTGGTAGACTCTGTAATATTAAATGAGGATCTGTGTATCTTTGCTTTCGACTTCTCAGACATCCTACTGATGGTAGCCAAAGTTCATTTTACAGACAAGTGCTAGTTCATCAAGGTAAATCACTTGTATTTCTAGATCTAGGTATATGCAATCATCATTCTTCCTCACAATTAATTCCATTTTTATCCAGTCTGTTCCCACGAAACATGCAGCACACCTGGCTTCAAGACGGCTTCTACAAATTCAGTAGTGATGTGTTTTTATTTGGCAGTTTTGCTCATTTGTTTATTTTGCTGTGAAATTCGCTGTGTAAGCAGTATTTCCAAGGTGCAACAGGAATTCAATGTCAAAAGTCTTGCTGAGGGAATTCTAATGTAATCGAAATTTTTTAACATGTCATTTAATCTATGCTACCTTTGTTATCAGGAATATTTTACCATATATGTGATAACAGTTTTTGTTACTGTATTAGAAAAATGAATACTGGTAAAAGGCTAGTGCAAATGATGCAAATTTTGTTCAGACTGTCGTATTTTAGCAGAACAGAAGCCTCTTTCTAGATTCAAAAAGTTACATTAAGAAAGAACATGGAGTACAGTAGTTTTCTTTCAAAAGTGAGGTAGGAATATTGACAGTGGTCTTATTTACAGATTTGTAAAATATTTGTAAGATTGGTCTCCCTCCGTGTCTCCCATTGTAGTCATTACCACTTAAAAGAATGAATCCTGTCAGCAATTGCTAACCTAAAGACATGTAAATCCTTTCAGTTTTAGGTCAGTCTGCTCCTCTAAAAATGATAAGTGACTTGCAAAACACCTGATCACAAGCTACAGACAATATTGACCTTTCAGCTTTAGAACTTTTGAAGCCTGCACAATTAGTTGCATCTTGTTTTACCACATATCTCAAGACTGTTGGATAAAGTGTCCTTTAGATGAATGTTGCTCATTGTACATTAAAATGATTATGTAACCAATATGCAAATGTGTAACGAATTGGCTCTTTAGGACTTCCCTGAGTAGTGATAAAATTTTGTATATAATGATGGTTACTTTTCTTTCTGGCGTGCCGGCTTTATTCCAGCATCCAGACTTGTGAAGCTCTGTAATGAACAATATCTAATTTCTGTGTGCTAAATTTGGCTCATCTGCACGCATACTGGGTAAAGAACCCTGTTTTTGGGACAACACCTTTCTCTTACCTGGTTTAGCAAAGTTCTGGGATTTTTAAGGTAAAAACGGCTTCTATTTTCTGAGTGTTTATACATCCATTGTTTTCCATCATTGCTATTTCTCACATTTATATTATTAAATGTTTGTTAATACTGGACCTCCTCTTTATTCCATCCTCTTTTTGTTGTGTAAGTTTGTTGGGGTTTCTACATTTTGCTTTCACATTATGTTTCTGGATGAAAGCCTGGTCACCATGAGGGATTTTTTTTCTAATCATAGTGGGATGTTTTCTAATGATTTCCATAACACCAAGAACTCAGTCTTTTGATCTATGAAAATTAACTTATTTTTTCTGACCTTCATATGTCATATTGCCTAACTTGTTTGGAGATTTTACTGATTTCAGTAAGTTACATTTGATGGCACAACATTTAAAAACACATGTAATGTTTCTCAGAAGTGGCCACTGATCTCTTTATATCCTAACACAGCATTAAACTTTCTGCAAAAGGGAATATCTCACACTTTAATCCATCCTGTAGTATAAACTGTGTCTCACATCTGTGTTGCAGGAGTAGATCTGACAGATGCCTGACACCAAATCCAGGCAGCACTAGCGACAAAACTACGGTCCTGAAGATATTAGTGTGAGAAACTGCCCCACTTGGCAGCTATAAAACCTGATTATCAACAATTTGTGTTGCACCCTGCCCTATATGAATGACCTGAAACTCTGACCTGAAATTTAGGTCAGCCACAGGCATCCCATGAGTTCATTCATGAAACCCCTTACCAAAACAACAAAACAAAACATAAACAAAAACAAACAAAAAATTGCTTCTTACTAAGTATTGTTCTGTTTTATAATCACTCATCTAGATTTCATTGTTACTAGTAAGACACAACAATGCCAGTTCAGGAATTTCAGCCAAGTGAAGCATTCCCTCGCATTGTTCTTCAAAAGGTGTTGGATTTCCCCAAACTGTCAGTTCTTCCTAGCTAAGAACAGAGAGACAATTTCAACATTTGAATATGTAGCCATGTTTACCTTGAACGAAAGTGAGATCCAGGGAAAAACATATGGAAATAACAATAGGGATAAAAAGGAATTTGATGTATTTAGAATGAAAGCAGGAGAGGATGTTGCTTTCACCTTGTTCTTGTAGTCTAGATAATCACATGCTTATCAATTTCCTAAGGCAAAACAAACATGCAACAGATAGAACTCCTACAAAGCAATGTCATTTGACTGACGAACACTTCAAACATATTTGAGTAAATGGCCGTCATAGGCAGCCCACAAATTATATTCAGAGAAAACTTAGATCTCAAGAAAGCAGGAGCTTCTTCACATATGATGAGCATGCTTACACATCTGGAGACCGTAGGACAAGAAGAGACAGTTCCTAAAACCTTACGTGGGCTTCCCATGAGAGATACTAACACGGATCTTAATCTGGATTCCACTTGGTCTGTGCTTCAAATAACGATGACTAATGATCATGCTTGTTTTAAACCAGGTAATTCAGTCACTGCCAAAAAAAAAAAAAAATAATATAGAAATTTGCACTGCCTGGCTGTTTAGGTTTTTGCTTGCCTGATTTTCCAAGGCAATGCTGAGTGTGTGCTGCTGTGGCTCCACCACTAGCTGGGTTTAAACATGGGTTGACTTTGAGTATTGCTGCACAAGTCAGAAAAGTTCTCAAAAATGATCATTCAAACCAAAACCAGAAGCATCTGTGGTAAATGGAAGAAACATAAAGCAGTGACATCCCTCCAAAGACACTGTTCTCTTACTTTCATCCCAAGCTATTCAAGCTGTATGAAGTAGTAAGTTGGAGCCACCACCCAGTGCCACACAACCTCACGTGGGAAGACAGGTCAATGAGACCAGCTTGCTCTAATGTGCTAGTCTATAAAATGCTCCTGGAACATTTCCATGGAAGCTGGCACCCAGAAAAGCATCTGAGCCCCCAAAAGTCTTCCAGTCTGATGAGAAGGTGCTCAGTTTCAGAAGCAGGACATTTTTTTACAGAACCAGGATTCCAAAAGGATCTCAAACTGACAACAGTAAAATAGCTGACCCTAGCAGCCTCAAGGCATGGCAACAGCAGCCTCTGATGACCTTCAAATATAGTGTGACATTAGCATTTATTATATTTGTTACCACAATGTTTATGAAAGTGGGGCTTGTACAATATACACACAGCATCCCTACTCCACAACAGCTTCTTATCTAAATAGACAAGCAGATAAAAGCTACAGAGAGAGATTAAATAGACAAACAGAGCAAGAGGAGAAACAGCCTGCAAATTTTAGGTCAGTTCAGGCACTTTTGTTTACTTCTTCTTCGGGCAAAGTTTAATTAGTAAGAGATTAACTGACAGAAAGACAGAGGGCGGGGTGTTAAAGATAGGCATGAAAGAGGCAATGGAATGACCAGGGGGAGAGAGAAGAGGCACACAGAAGGTGGCTGAAGTGAGTCTGAGCCCAAAGACTCTGTAAGAAAGTAAGATCAGGGGATTGCAGAACGTGATTGCATGGTGCAAGGGAGACCTATTCATAATAAGAAGTGTGAAAAGCAGCCTGGTGTCTCTGGTGTTAAATGCATAGGGGCAGAGACACTGCCTTGTCTTGCATCTAACAAGTTCATAACAAAGAGGCAGCCCTGCGTGTATAATGGATATGCTCAGCCACAGATTGTCTCATATAGATGCTATACAGAAAGTTCTGGTTTTTTAACTTTTCCAGTGTCAAAATCAGCCTTGAGCTGGCTTCTCTGAAACAGTTTATCTGTCTGAGAGTCGAAGTGGTGAAAAAGCTGATGCATTCCAGAGGGTGCCTCTCCTCCACTGTTCCAGATCAGAAAGCTGAGGAGCCCCAGGGACCTGCAGTTCATGGCCCAGTCATCTCTGGGCTGAGGTGAGAGGAACTCACATAACACATCCTCTTCCATCTGCATTGAGCAGAGCACCAAGTCCAGCCAACAAGAGGAACTCATTTCTGGAGCCTACTTTGGCTCCAGGAAAAGGCCCTCATTGTGTTGTGTCATGGGGAAGCTGGGGGCCACTGTGGGAAACTGAAGACAGCAATGAAGAGAGAGGAGTTGGAATGAAAAAGATGTCTGAAAAGGAGCTAAATAAACCCTCATGTTAACACAATCCAATGTAGGAGGTACAAAGATGGTACATTGTTGTTGTTTATTTTTTCCTGATAAAAAAATAAGACATTCAGCCTTTTTAAATTATAATTCTCTTGTGAATTTTGAAGGCAGGAGCTCCCTATATATTGCTGTAGCCATTAGTGTAATGCAGAAGAAAGAAAGGAAGAACTGCCAGCGGAGGGAGGTATTGTATAAGATAAAATGAGCTCTTTCGCCCTTTTTATTTTGGAGTTTCCAATCAGGGTAGCTAATAATCACCACAGCTATCCTCCACTCCACTCTTAGCTTTCAAAATAACACAGCATAGTGGGCTGGAAAGCCACTTCAGGCCAAGGACATGGAAGAGGTGAGAAAACTGGAAAGAAGCAGAATAAAATTGGGAGATGGGATGAAACGGGAAGGTCAGAAAGAAGAGATAGCATAAATGGAGAGAACGGCAACCTGGGGAAAAGAGACCAGACAAGAGGTCAGATGCTCATGAGGACTGAGGATCAAAAAATGGTGCTTGAGTAAATAATAACCTGGTGGATAATGGTTTTGTTTTGGTTTGGTTTGTTTTTAATGGAGCGAAAGATCAGAGAAAGATTGAATATTTATGGTTCATTCTGGACTAAATGGGAAGGAAAAACAGAATTTCTATGCAACATATTTTCTAACCTAGCTTCTCGCTTCTTGGCATCCATGTGCACCATCAACAATATGCAGAGGACAACTGTACCCTAACTGAAGGATGTAGGTTATAAACCGGAAGTAACTTAACCACAATTGATCCTGTTTATACCGTGAACACATTTTTTAACTCCCATCCTATTCCTTTGATCAGTTCTTTGTATTCTTTTCTGGGAATGGGTCATATTTAATTGAGGATTTTTGCAGGGTGTCTTGAATTATTAAAGCCTGATTTAGGAATCACAGTAAGAATGATTAAGCAAATAAAAAAACAGAACAGGCTGCTAACATCATTTCTAACAATGCACAGAAATTAATTCTTGACACATTCCAGAAATGAACAAATTCTAGGATTTTTTTTTTTCCTTCTTATTCACTCTAAAGTTTTGTTTCTTTAAAATGTAATTTCAGCTTTCTAGACTTCTGTCATGGTTTAACCCCAGTTGGCAACTAAGCATCACCCATCCACTCACTCAGTCCCCTCCATTGGGATGGGAGAGAGAATCAGAAGAGTAAAAGTGAGAAAAATTGTGAATTGAGATAAAGACAGTTTAATAAGTAAAGCAAAAGCTGTGTGTGTAAGCAAAGCAAAACAAGGAATTCATTCACTTGTTCCCATGGGCAGGCAGGTGTTGAGCCATCTCCAGGAAGATGGGGCTCCATCACATGTAACAGTTACCTGGGGAGATAAACACTATCACTCAGAAAGTCTTCCTGTTCCTTCTTCTTGCCCCAAATTTATATATGGAGTGTGATGTCCTGTGACATAGAAACCCCCTTGGCCAGTTTGAATCAACCATCCCAGCTGTGTCCCCTCACTGCCCTTTGTGTGCTCCCCACTTTCTTGTTGACAGGTCATGAGAAGCTGAAAAGGCCTTGACTGCCAGTTCCCCTTGCTTGCTGCTTAGCAACAGCTGAAACATCAGTGTGTTATCAACATTATTCTCATACCAAATCCAAACTACAGCACTATACCAGCTACTAGGAAGAAAATTCACTCAATCCCAGCCAAAACCAGGACAATTTGATAAACTAACCATACACAGAATAATGCTTCCTGTTCTGTGTAGGTTTTGCTTTAAAATCATTGTGTGTGAATACCTTTGCCACATCAGAAAATCCCATTGAAAATAGTGTTTGGAGCTGGATGTGGCTTATAGAGGCCCTAAAGTAGGCTGAAGTGGTGCTCAACCTGATTCAAAAAATAGTTATTTGCCTCTTTATAGGGAGTTGTTTCTGTTTACACGCTGACTATCACAGGATGGCTGAGGTAGGAAGGTGCCTCTGGAGATGACCCAGTCCAACCTCACAGTAAGACCAGGGTCAGCTAAGGCAGCTTGCTCAGGACCTTGTTCAGTTGGGGTTTGAGTAATTCCAAGAATGGAGACTTTACAACTTCTCTGAAGATCACTGTCGCAGTGTTCAATCACCCTCGTATTTAAAAAGTCTGTTCAAATGGAACTTCTTGTATTTCAGTTTGTGCCCATTGCCTCCTGTCTTTTCCCTTGACAGTGCTGAGAAATCTGGTTCTGCCTCTACTCCTTCCCATCAGGCATTTGAAAATGGTGTTAAGATTCCCCCTTCAGTCTTCCCTTCTGTAATCTAAACAAACTCAGTTCTATTCAGAATGCAAAATAATCCATGTATAATATATTTGGCCTTGTAGAATAGTACACTGAAACTGCAAACACTTCCACAAATACGAATCTGCAAGAAAGAAAAATAAATGGAAGTGAGAGGCAATTGGCATCTTCATAGAAAAGCAAGGTCACAACCTTACTAAATATATGTGACAACTTCTAAAGCTGCTTAATGAAAGTGAAAAAGCAATTTTTACACATGTGAAAAACTTTACAATCACAACATTTGGAAACAATAAAGATACACCTTTCTTCATATAAATTAGTCAAAATTTATTCAAAATTTTTTTGCTTGGAATGGACCCTAAGAACTCATCAAATTGATATTTCCCTTAATATTTATCAGTAGCAAAATATCAAAATGAGAAAGAGCAACTGAGCAATACAAACAAGAACTACAATGTGGTTTGAAAGAACTAGAGCAAATATTTCCATATCCTTAGTCTGCGTGAGCTGCATTTCCAGAAATGTAGCTATGAGATGCAGAGTAAGACCCAACTAGAACAGAGCCCTTTGGAAAGAATGTAAAATAATAATAATAAAATTTTATTTAATAGTCTAAGATAAGGTGACTAGTGACAAAAGGAACAAAGCATGATCTGTATAATGGCAATGTTACAGTGGCAATATTATACTAAATAAGCCATAAAGGAGTTTAATGGTTGTAACCACAACATCAAAGTTAACTGTCTGAGATTCCATGGAAGGATCCAGCAGCAACAGCACTGGGAAAAACGGCTTCTGTACGTACACGGAATCCATTAAGTAAACAATGACAAGTATGATACTGTTGGCTGGATACAAAAGAGACAGGAATCTATCAAAAGAAGAAAACAAGCTTATTGGATGAGAGGCCAATACTTGTAAAGTTGACATATAACATGCTTCCCAAAACATCTTGCACAGAAGAGATTTTTCACAGTTTTGCCCTGAGTTCAAGCACAGCAGGTTTATTACTGAAAGTAACCAAAGCAAAGAGACCAATAATACAGATAAAAGCAGTGGTTAAATTGTTTAAATAGTTCTCCAAGCCTTGCCAGGCCTAATTAAATGCAAACTCCACAGTAGTGCTGCTTCCCATTCTCCTAGAGTTTGTTAAGAAAATATTGGAATTAAGTTATAGTATTTACTCTTTCTGGAGCTATGTGTTATCCCAGACATTATCTTTGTTAATGACAGCTATCATCAAGCATACAAATGAAGAAGTTCCAGGTTACAGTCAGGTGTATAAGAGTCCTACTTGGTGTCACCTGGCCACTGCTGAAAACAAAAACAATACCCAGCTCTCCCAAAAAAGGACAGTAAGAAACTGATGAGTATAAAAAGTATATATGCATTCCTCCATAAATATAATAAATTTCTATACATTTGTACATACTTTTATCTTTCTCAGTAGGTTTTTAATTTTGATGTTTTCAACATCTTCAATGTCACACAACAGTGGTGCACATATTACGTTTTTTGCAAGACCTTTTATTGAGCCAAAAACTCCTGATTACCAGATCAGTCCTGTGCACAAGAAATATGGTCATTTCATACTTCACTCACTTGTGGTAAACCTAGAAAGTAAAACACTGATGAACAAATGACAAGTAATATTTGAAAGAAAAACTGTGAAAGCAAAAACTGAACAGCATTAGGCTGAGCTATCTCATGTCAAATCTCTCAGAGAGGGAACAACTAAGCTACTACGAAGATACAAGCAGACCTAAAACTTTAAATGCCTCCCTTCCTGCCTTCTTACTCACTACTAAACATCTTCTCCCATTAACAGAAAAAGAAACTAACTAACAGCTACTCCTGTTTTCTGCTGCTGATTAAACCCATGTTGTAAAAGATCACATCACTGCAGGCTTGCTTCACATAAAAATAAATGCTTGACTCTTGAATTTTTTTATAGCTGATAACTACAATGTTCAACCTAATTTGCTGCACTGTTGAGAACAGTTTTTTGAATAGTAAATCTGTCAGTTAACTCTATCAGTTAAATCTAGGAAGATCCATTCCAAGCATCAGGAGAAAACCAACTTGTCAAGCATGGGAAGAAACATGTTTCATCTCATTACAGCTTTCAGAATAACAAAACATTGTGTACTGATATGCAAGCGAGTGCATGATAATCTGTTTGAGCAGATGTAATGTAGACTTTATTTCCACTGACTAAGCTAATGGTCAGCTTGCTGCATCTCTGCCCACTAGAAAAAATAATTTTAGTCCCATTTAGATATTTGATGATACCAAAGAAAGATCATATAGCTACCAATATGAGTACAATCTGTTTATCAGTGATCATCCCGAAGCATCAGTCAGACTGAGGCCTTTTCCTCGCAAGTGGGCTGACTTACTCATTTAATACCATGCTTTTCCCATACTCTTATCACAATGAACAGTATCTAAACACATTAATCCTTTTAATAGTGTACAGTATAAAAACTTGGAGAAGAAAGCACAGATGATGGGGTCAAACAGTCATCAGAAATATATCTGTAACTTGTCATGTAAAGGTATGCACACAATACTTTTTCCCATTCTAAACAATAGGGGACGTGAGGACTTCATAACTGTGTTAGTAATACAAAAACAGCAAAGCTTTTTAAAGATCCCAGAGAATCTTGGAGATGTGTTTTGATTACAGAAGAGGTCTAGGCTTATGTTCATGAAAGGAGACAAAGAACTACATTAACACATCATCCACTTCAATTTTGTATTCAGATTAGAATTACACAATTTTTGCTGTAACTGCAGAACAGAGGATTAGGCTCCTACATTTGGAGGAAACAGGTATCACAGAAAACTGGTGAGTTTGCTACACCATTCAGTGTGATCACGAGTTATTATAACTACTGACTAAGCTTTAATGGCAAGTTAGTCTGAGTTAGGGACTACAGCTTAATGCCTTGAGTAATCATGTTGGATCAGATCCAAGACCCAGTTAATCTACTATTTTATCTACGTTTATGGCAAATAAATGGATAGTGAAATAATATAAGGAACAGGCAAACAAAAGTGATCCTGTTCCCAGCATGCCCTCACAGGATTCAACGATCAGTGATTAACGAATGTTGTGCAAGAGGTTGCAATGGGAACAGCACGTGTATCCCACTCCCTGGCAGACCTAGTGTTCATGGATATGTCAAATTCATTCTTATTCTTACATAAAGGAAGTGGAGAAAGAAAATATTGTCCCAGAAAGCTGCAGAGACCAAAAATATAAAATGCTCAGGACAAAAGTAGAAAATAGATGCCTGAAAATTAAATTGGCTATTTTCCTGTTCTCATATTACAAGAAAAACAAGGAATTTAATAATTTTCTCAGGCCAAAGTCTCCTAGACTGTGTAATTTTTCTTTATATGGAAACCCTTGCATGTCTCTGACAATCTTCACCACTATTCCATTAACATTTCAACTTTTGCTAGGTATTATTGCTATTACAGGACCAGAGCATCATTAAATATGCACAATATACCATTTTATTTAAAAAAATGCTTTCCTCTCTATTCCTTTCCAATAAACCGCAAATATTCTGTGTTGCCATTTAATCATGGCTAAAGATTGAGCTGCCATTGTCAGAAAATTATTCTTTCAAACTTTCCTTGCCAAATAGCTATTGCTATTTTAGAGCAAATAATCACCTGTTCATTGAGAGCACTATTTTTTTCCTGTGGGTATATTTTATCTGCAGCTTTGGTACCCACATTCAGCAGCAGGACACAGGTCTGCACCTTTTCACTAGTAGTGTAAATCTTACAAATGCTGAGCCATTCTGTACCATCAGCAAATTTTGTTATCTTACGATTTGCCCCTTCTTCCAGCATAAAACCTCAAGGTAACACTTAGCCTTTGAAATGCCTCTTGCTTTTCCTTATTTCTCATCTTTTCACAAGCTGTTAATACAGAAGATTTTTCTTTCTACCCTGTGACAGGTTAGCTTCTTTAAGAGCAGACTTGATGAGAAAGTGTTGATCGTCCAAGGATATTGTAACAGCCAGATCATTCTTGTTGTAGTGCTTGTTTCTTTTATTACATTTTCTATCCATTTGCCCTGTTACAGAAGTTACACTTCTCGAGATTTCTACCGAAATCTTTCTGAACACTCTTTCCTCTCATATAGAGGCTGATTTAAACACTCAGTTGCAGACTCAGAGACTCAACTTAATGTTCAAGTTTCTTCTGAACTCCTGGGTCACTGATATCTATTATTGGCTATTTCTTGCAATGCTTTATTCCAAATCAAACCAAACTATTAGTCCACTTCTGGCATTTGCTTAGATGAAAAACTAACTTCATTTCCACAGCATTTTCTGCTTGACTATTATTTTAACGACACCTCAATAGAAAGGTAGTGTATTATCCCAATGTTATCACTGTCTGTCGCCATCTGCTACAAGACTAATGCTGATGTCTATCTTTGATATGCAAAACAGAATATCTAAAAATAAAATAATTTATGAAATATTTTCTCTACATTCTAATGCATGAGGAGTGGGGGGGAAGGCCATTCTTGCTTATACATATTATCTTGTTTGTTCCTACAGAGACATTTCAAGTTCTCCCAGGACCACCCCCTCCATTCCCAAACATGAAGGCTGAGAGGCAGGGCTTGGTTTGGCCAAACTCAACAGCTAATTGGGGAGCAAAAAGAATTCAGGTTTCCTCACCTTTAATCAGAAGGCTAAAGATGTGCCTGATGCATGCTGGCAGCCAGGTACCAATCTGATTCCTATGGAAATAATGAATACTAGAGAAAGACTTGAGGTTACTTAAAATGTACTTAATTATTTATCTACCCTTCCTCAGAGTGAGACAGGTCTCTCAGTGAAATGCAGCATGGAAATTACATGGAAAACAACCGGCTAAACCAGTAGGAGAAATTACTCTGGACAACTAAAACCAAGACTCAGACAGTATAGACTCTAATGGTATAGAATCTGACTTGCTTTTATGGGTAACAAGAGTTGATTGGCGCTCTGATTTATGTACCTACGTAAGGCACCTGAAATTTAGCATTATGCATAGCAACTTTTGGATCACATTTATGTGACAATGTCTTTAGTCCCAGATTTACCAACAATTTACATCTAAATTCTTCTAAACAGAGACTTTGATGGCCTAAATTGTCATTTCTCTGCAAGAAAATGAAACAGCTTTAGTTGTATTTAAACAGCACATCAAGAACCTCAGCATACTACTTTAGATACGTGCAGTGATTCACTGAGGAGACCATTAAACAGGTCTGATTTAACCCATTTACAAGCACTTACCCTGGCTGAATGGGTATTTTAGCATACAGTTTTTCCCTTCCCATGTCCTGGTAGTATTTTTGTAATGTCTTATTCATTATGCCTTATGTAATTCATTAGAATTTTTTTAATCACCTCTCTAACAATATATAATTACTGTTGACTGCAAACCAACTAGAAGAAACCTTTCTAGATTAATTAACAGTGACCTATAATTAAACACTATAGTACTTAGAGATGGAGTGGTCCCTAGATAATATTGCTTTATCTTTAATGACTGTTTATCATTCCTGTTTGTTTCTGCTGTGGCAGTTATCAAGGTTAGCTACAAAATATCTTAATTAAATGGAAATACATAGAAGGCACTGCCTTAACCAAAACCAGCTTGAAATATTAATGATTTAAGTATCATATGAAAGTACGAAGATTCCTGTCCTGCAAATTTTTAGTCACAGTTTACTTATGGAGCTCAATATTTTCTTTAAGTCATACCCAGACACTGTCAAGGTATACAACATTGGGGTGTGTTCTAGGATTGTTCCTGTTCCTTAATCTCTGAAACATAACTGTATGTTTTATTAAACGTTTGTCTTCTCCAGCATGTGAAGTGCTCAAAAATACATTTTTAAATGAAAACTTTGATAAAGTATTTTTGATTCCTCACTCAGGCTTCACTAACAAGTATCTGCATAGTAATTAAGTAAATCTCTTTATTGCACATTTTCAAAATGCAGTCTGGTGCTTAAATTAGATTCTTAATGGAATTAAAGGATCATGTTCCTACCAAATTCCATAGAGAGTTTGTTACTTAGGGTGCTCTGAGGAAATAATCTGTGACTTTCGCCAGTCCCACACTTTCAGATGTCACCAGAAACAGTGGATTCCACCACCCTTGAAAAAATTCCCTACACTTCCAATCATTGCAGACAGAGAGCTGAAAGAACTCAAGAAAACATTTTGGGGTGAACTTCATCTTTCAACTATGACATGCTTGTAAATGCTTGCTAAAGCTTCCCTGGTTCGAAGAGGTATTACTTACATGACTACACTATATACCGCATGATTATGATACATAAAGTATGTAAAGGCAAATATTGATACTGCTTAAGAATAATCCTTAAATAATACTCAAATTTTCTCCAGCAGAAATCCTCATCATCTCCACTGTTACTTTGCATGTTGCTGCTGGCAAGGTATTCTTAATTTGTTTTGTTATAATAGTAAAACAGTGTTAATGAAAAAATATACATAAAGCATTAAAAATGAGCACTGAAAATCAGAAAAAGATTGT
Organism: Columba livia; assembly: GCF_036013475.1. NCBI lineage: Eukaryota > Metazoa > Chordata > Aves > Columbiformes > Columbidae > Columba > Columba livia. Next base: position 33,852,846 of record NC_088604.1, on the reverse strand, counting down.
GAAAATAAATAAAAATTAAAAAAAAAAATATCCTGTTTGATCCTAGCCCTGTCTCTCTACTAACTAGTCTGTGTAGGTAAAATTAGGCAGTCTTGGGAAGGGAGGGAGGTTACTATTGTTTAAATCCTAAGTAAAAATAGAATACTGATTGGGTTCAAACAAAGGCTGTTCTTAAAGTAACCCATAGTTACAGACTCTTGCTGCCAGTCTGGATACTTCCTATGTTAAAGCACAGTCACGCAAAAATCTTTAAGGGAGACAGACCATTACAAACACCCACTTGGTAGCTTTTTTAGGTGTAAAGCAACAGTAAGAAAAAATCTGGAAAAACAAAAAAGTATGGAAGACTTGTACTTGCCAAACGTGTAACCGGAATAGTTACTTGGGAAACTGGAACAGAATGTTTGAAAGGTGTATTCACTCCCTGCCTGTTCTTGGCCTGGTTATAGTTACATACTTGCAACAGCATTTCCCACAATCTTTTCTTATTCTCCCTCCATGCAGCATCTTCCCTCCCCCACTCCCAGTTTGGCATCAGATTGTGCCAGCCCTGAACACTGCTGTGATTTACTGCTGAGTCACATCATTTCACCGCTGTCACTGAACATCATCATCACTGCTCTGAGAGGAAGCAACCTTTTGGTGTGAGAAGGGAGAGAGGTTTCCAAGACATATGCAGCAGAAAAGCTGAATATCACATATTCTTTCAGAAAGAGCCATCTTCCTCTTCAATGAAAGTTCCCTGGATTTGATGATCACTGGTTTGGAAATAGCACATCCAGCTGTCCCCATGATTTCTCCTCTGCTCACACGCCATGCCTCCAGAATGCCCAAAGGATCAATGTTCAAAGGCAATGGGCACTAGAAGAAACTTCCGTTGTTTATCATGATGCTGCTGAAGTCTTCTGGGGTTGACAGATGCTACTCCAGAAGGTTAATAAGATGAAGAAAGCTCTTCCAGCTGGACCGTAAGAGGGATTATGTCTGAGCAGCAGATAAACAGATTATTCCAGAAACAGACACTGCTTTTTTTTAAAACTTCGTCACTCTTGTCTTACCACTCCATTCCCCCAGGCTAGAAGTGTGTGCGTTGGAGGGGTTTGTCCAGCTTTTGCATTCTCGCACCTGTTGCAGTCTTTGCCTAGTTGCAATTCAATGCAGCCCAAAGCTGGAGACACCTGAAAAATAAGAGGGAAGACCTCGGGGATTTTAGTTCTTTAAGAAAACAAAATTCTTCTTGCTTGACATAAATATTCTTGTTTCCTGCATGATTGTTCTTCAAAACTGTGAATGATCAATAGACAGCATGCATTTGAAAACTGGATTAATATTTTTTATCATTTGCCTTTCTCTCCAAGTTCAGGGAAGCAGAGGTAAGTTCATATATCAAAGGTTTATATGAATTTACATTATGAATACTGAAAAAAAAATCAGGGTATTTTCACATTACAGAATTATTTGTCTGTAATTTCATGTTTTGATGATTCACCTAGAGTCAGTACAGTTACTGACACTGTTATAAAGTTGGAAAAAGAAATGTTGATAAGATTTATGTGTTTTTCACAGGCTTTACAATTTCCGTAAGAGATGCCATTTAGTTTTGATTCACCTGCATATGTTCTGTTATGAAAAAAATGTAATTTCAAAAACAATTATATGAAAGGAGCAAAATAGCTGAAGGAACATCTAAGTACTAATGTTGTTAAAGATGGTTTGTCATTCTTGAGATGCAGAGAAAGTAGTAAAGTATATCTTCATATATATGAGACATGACGTGAACTCTAAAAACTTTTATACAAATTCTGGAAGAAGAAACCATACTGACAAATACACAAATAAAATAACAATTCTGGTAAGGAATAATGTAATAATAATTGCAAAATTATTTACAAGAAAGCAGAAATACAGACATTTCTTCTGTATTTAGTACAACAGCAACTATTGCTCCTCTTAAAGATTAAAAAGTTCACAACAACAGTTAATCTTCTTGAACAACATAAAAGAAGAGATGGTGATGTGATTTTTCCCTTTTCAGCTCTGTGTCCAATATATATAGAGCCTTGGGGCACATGTTTAATTTGGGGGGAGGTTTCTTACTAAGTTTTCCATTTATGCTTTGATATTTATATAATGGAATTAAAACCCAACATTGCAATTGCTTTATGTTTGCCCAAGTCAATGACCTCCTATTTTATGTCAGTCTCAGGCATGCTAATTAAGTGCAAAGAATGTAAAATGATAAAAGAGAAGTCTCCTCAATGGTATTTAAATATTTGTTAAAGAGATGGTGTGAAACATAGTCTGCTGTCAGTACTGCTTGGAAAGTTTTATTTACACATCTTTTTTGGTCTTGCTTCTCTTTGCACAAAATTTTCTTTAAAAAGCACAGTTCTTGTATCTCACTGAAATGATGTAAATCTTCTCTAATGGACAATTACAGTACTGAAAAAATCCATGGGAAAAAAAAAGTAATGTATTAGTTAACACTAGATTTATATTTTTTTGTTCTTTGATTTTACTTTTTCATTCCGTGTAAATAGTGTAATTTAATCATTAATGATATTTTGGAAATGTGGCAAAAAAATGAGTGAGTAATAGTTAATGTCTGACAAGAAGAAAAGGTATATCTAAATGCACTGCTTTTGCATTTAAGTTGCATATTCTATGATGGAAAAAAATAGAATGAATACCAGGTAATGATGTTATCATTACAGTTCATATTTGTAATTATGAACTGAGAAAGTGATAATGTAAAAAGTGAGATCACATAGTTTCGTCCATTACAAATTGTGATTGTACGTTCCGATACATTTCCCATAAAATACTTCAGCAAAATTCTGGGAAGGTATCTTGAGAGAGAGGAATAGAGAACTGTATATCATCTCCCTAAGAGATGTAGTTGAAGACTTGGAGTATAGAACATTTATCAACATTTATCAACAACCAATAATAAGCTTCACATAGCATCTTGCTTATGTAGCAGTGTTGGAATTTTCTCATTTTTGGTGGCTTTCAGAGGAGAAAATATTTTTTTATACAAGCATCTGAATGATAATTGGAAAAATTCCTTCACATCAGTTTTATAAAGTGCATGTGGCATATGTAAATGCATAATAATTTTTTTATTGTCAGTTAGTCATGCCATATATAATATTTTAAAACTACGTTATCTCAAACATATGCACACAAATCTCAAAAAACTTAATGCTTGTGTTAAGAACCTTCTTTACCAGAGCAGGGATGATTCCAGAACTGTTAGGTACTTACAGAAAATATTTTCAAAAGTATGCAGGCTGTTCCAATCATCTGTATACTTGTATTAATCACTAACTAGTGATCCTAACATGGGTGACTTGAGGCTTTGGATATTCAAGTTTGCAGTAAATATCAACTGTGACAGACTAGGAAATAAAAGACTAAGATATAAAATAGTCCCATCTTAAGAGAAATAACATAGGGCTAATAATCTCTAAATATTTATAAGGTTAATCAGTTGATTTTTTTTTTTCCTCATGAACAAAACTATCTTAAATTCAAATTCCCAATTTACTGACATCAATATTTAACAAAAAATGGGTTAAAAAAGTAGAGTTTGCTCAATAATGTCTTTTGGTCCTTCATACCCATCCTTATTTTAGGACCAAAAGAGTCCTTCTCCCAGTCATTTGGAGGTTGTCCAGGAGCACCTCAAATTCCACAGCAAACAAACAGGAAACTGTAGGGAGCAAAACAAAGACTTTACAGATAGAGTGTTTATCTTTGGCCATGACTAGTGCCAGAATCCAGGAAATTACCTCAGGACCTGAACTCAGGTCTTTGCCACTGTCCTGACACAAACTGTCTCTAACAGTGGGAATGGAAAGCGAGGGCAATAAAACCTTTGTTACACCAAAATACCTATGTGCAAAATATAACAGTAATTTTTAACTGTTGAATTGTAAACCACTGAAAATCCAGACTAAATAGCAAAACACAGAGGAGCTCTGAACTCCCAAAAATATAACTTTATTTTAGCACTTGATACTGAGAATGTAAGGGAGTCAGCGAGCATTAAAGGCTGTTCAGTGTTATTTTTTATTCAGCAAGTAAATATCCTCTATATACTCAGTCATTCTTTAGGACACAAAGGCTTTGTGTGTGCTCTATGAAATCATTTTAATTCATTCTGACTTACCCTTTCCCACTCGGCTGTTCCAGTTCAGCAATGTGTTGCAGCTCTTCATTACTATAATTGCCCTTGAAAAAAGGGTTAAGCACATTTGTGCCAAAGGGAAAGGGAAGTCAAAGAACATAAGGCTTCAAAGAAGAGGAAAAAAAAAAGACATCTGTTTTTTGCACTAAGACTATTTTCTACATTTATCCATAAGAATTACCAAGTTGAAGGTACCTTTCCAGGTTGTACTTAGAAAGAAAAGAAAACTCGATTTTTTTCCCCTTCACAAACAAATGTGACACTGGATTATATATGGGTTTTAATCTTAGCTATTTCCTAAGAGCAAAACTTGAATAAAAATACTAGAATATTGTCACTGAACCTTGAAGCTTAATTCCATATACAATCACATGTATACTATAGTGATTAGTGAACTACATGTGAATGAAGAGTTAGATGTGTGGAATTTTTTCTCTGAAAACACTTATGGACAAGATGATCACTATTAAAAATAAAAGGTTTTCTCCCTTTACAGGACATTAATTTACAGTTTGCAATAAAGCAGCTTTACTTGGAATCTCAACCTGCTAGAAATCCATACTATTGGCTATTCTGTTCTCCATTTCTCAGCTAACTGTGGTATCCCAGTGGCATCAGCAGTGCACTGAGCAACATGGCCAACATTAAACAGATGTAGCAAACACATTTTCTTCTTCCCAGAAGGAAAACTTTGTATGCATTCTACTGCATTTTGATTCTTTAAAATAATTTAAATATACATGTTCTCCTCTGTTTTTATACCTTTGTCCTATTCCCAGCCCCCTTGGAATTAAAATGAGTATTCTGCTTATTTTGTATTACACATATTTTCCTTTTTTATCAGAAATCAGGTGTACTATCCTGAACATTCCATGCACTTTACACTTTGCAAGCCCAGCTGTGCTTCAAACAATTTCTTTGCCTTAGGAATGTGTGATGTTGAACAACACAACACACTTCTTAAAAAGAAATATGTATCAGTCTGGATGCTTTTATATGCACATGTACTGGCATTTAGTCACTGTCAGCTGCTATTTACTGGACACTTTAGAATAGTAACACACCTGGAAAACATAAGATTAACAATCACCTGGGAGTAACCTGACACCTGCCACAGTGTGCGTTTATATACCCTTACATAATTGTAGTATGCCTTAGCATTTTATGCAAACATACCATCATTTTTTACCTTACAATATGCCTGTCTGGCAGAAAAACACTATCATCCTCATTTCACAAAAGCATGAGGTCCTGAGATGTAATGCAGAAACTGAAGCCCTTACCTGTAAGAAGCATTGCAGTCACAAAACAGAATGACAGAGTTTAGTAGGCTGATTCTCAAAGCAACTGCCAAGACATATAGGTGTCTGCAAATCAGTGGGACCCAGATTCATAGCTACATGGCTAGTTGTACTTAGGTCACCATGCTTATCTTTTCAGTGGTGAAGTTCTACTGGCTTTTAAATTTCTGCTTCAGTGCAGAGCCAAAATTACTTTCTTATTGGCCACTCTGAATCTTTCAACGCCTCTCTCAAACTTTATCCAATTGTGTATTAACAATCTTGGTAACCCTGTTACTGGACATACTGGTTTTAGTGGGATTGCTCCAGGTGTACCTTTCATACATGTGAGTCAACACAGATCATAGAAACCCCATCAGTTTCAGATAGGAAACAGTAATGCATTCATCTTTCATTTTGTGATTTTGTGGTTACAGCACAAAATGAAGACACTTCTAATCAAGTTCTCTTCCCTTTCTTCTTCTCCCTCAAAACCAGATCAATTTAATCTAGTTCAGAATTTGGCCATGCTTAGAGCAAGGAATTGGACAAGGTGACCTTAGTGTCCTCCCAACCTAACTTGATCTATGCAGCTTTGACACATAACTTAGTTAAGTAAGGTTAAGTCTAAGTCACTCTCCATCAGAATGAGATGGAGTCAATTAACCAGTTACTGTAAATTGTATTGCATGATGAGTGGTCCTAAACTGTGAGTAAAACTGACCAGTTCCTGTTACTCAAGTCCAAGCAAAGATGGCACTGTGGCTTCTGGCTCCTGGAAGCTTTCTCATATGCCAACAACTCTAACCATCATCATCTTTGAATACACCTCGATAAGCCCATTCTGCACTGAGATTCTGACTCACACCATCAAAATTCCTGAAATGTTGACGTATGGGGCAAAATATTGCTGGAACTTTAATTTATGCTGCCTCACTGACTTTCACAGAGGATTGCTGTGCCTCCAAAGTAAGACTGATTAGAAAATGAATAGCAGAGGTGCTCAAGTGAGTATTTAATCACTGTGGACTGGATGTATCCCTCCAAGAACTACTCGAACACATAAAGCATTTTCTTGCATCCTTTGGTGTAAACCATCTCAGATAATAGAACAGCCTTTCAGGTCAAATGCTTTTAAGATGGCCAAGGAAATACAAATAGATATATCTTTCATAAGTCTACATTGAAACCAATAATTCTTCAATGATGTTTCTAGTCCAGGTCCTGGACCTTAAGCAGATTGTTACAGGATTCAGATGTTGGCAATGAAACCATAAATGGCCTTTGATACTTTCTATGAATTCCAATAGCAGTGGTTAGTAGAGTTGAGGAATAATAAGGAAAATTCTTCACCAGAATTTGCACTTACCTGTTTGAAAGAGATGGTATATATTTCTACCTTAAATGAGACATATGATGTCAAGGTAAACATGAGTTTCTTATTATGTTTTTTCAGATAGGAAGGAAATGTGTCAAAATCACATGTGCTGACTCATAAAGCTTTCAGCATGTTCAATATTTGCAGTTGTTACAGATTGCATTTGTTATGAACACGGATTCACAAAAGCAGGAGAATGTTGCCAGTGGCATATTATGTTTTCTATTCTCAACTCTAATAGGTAGATAATTCACCATAATTGTTTTGTCATTAATTTTACAGTCAGCATAATGCAAAGACACTACCAAATTGTCTATTTAGAGAGGGAGAAAAATCATATTTGCCTGTTAGAAGGCCTAAGTATAAATTTTGATAAAATAGTTTTAAAGCATCTTCCTAGCTTGTTTTCTGAAGTTGTTTAACAACTGTGTTTCTCCACTTGGCTTAGGAAACCACACAGATTTGTGTGAGTGGAGGGAAACATCTGAACAATTCTGATATCTAGCTTAGTTTCTAAGTGTTACCTACTCGCAGAAATTAAATTCTTCACATTTACTGAAATTCCAAAGCACATTGGTTGATGACAGTGGTGATGTTTGGTACTGAAATCTGAATCCAGGTTAATTTAAGGGGTTCTGCAAATAACTATTATCTAATGCCATCTCCTAGCTATGACTGTGACACCATTAAAACAAAAGGTTTTGAGTTTTTATTAAAATTTAGACATTTAATGTTTTCATTTTTATACCATATGTTTCAAAATAATTTCTCATATTCATCTCCAGTTTATTTCGACATATGTTCTGAAGTGTAGATTGTTTCACTATGACCAAACATTTAGTATTTTTAACATAAGGATAACAACAGGAATATATCACATAATGACTCATGGGAACTTTTAGTTGAGAACTATGCTAACAGTAACTAAATTCTTCATCTTTCATAAATGTTTAAAAGAGTATGATTATGCATTCTTGCCAAGAAGCAAGATTTATGAAAACCAACCACTTTCCTTAGTTATCAAGAAGGAAAATCCCTTGGCAGAGATCTAATTCAAAACAAGAACGTAGTCTTTAGAAGGCTGAAAATTACAGAACTTTCCTTTAAAGCAGGAGCACAGAGCTCCTCTCCTGTGTCATAGAGAGCTTGAAAACAGCTTGTGAACATGTGCAGGAGATGTTTTGTCATGCTGAATCCAAGCAAGAGGTACAGGAATCAGGTGTATCTTGTCTTCAGTACAAAGTCCCCACTGCACAGGCAGGGCCTAGCACCTCCCTGACATGTGAGGCGGTGCTGAGTCTTGCATAACACAAGATATCAGTAGTTACATTAAAGGTTCCATAGTACTGGGTGTGTAGACACCAGCTTTGTGGTACTTGTGCTGAAAGTTTGCTAGTGAACATTGGCCAAGTGAACACAGGGTCTTCCAAGCTGGAGGCCTTGACCAGGCCCCCATAGTTCTTCACTACAGTTAGATACCCAGGCCTCATTCCACAAGAAATGTTACTATTTAGTAACATTTAAGAATGGCATTCACACAGACCAGCATAGCAAACAGGCCTTACCAAGTTCATCATTGGCAATATTTGGTTTTGAGGAATAAAAATTAATTACTTTTCATACAAATGTCTTACCCCTTTTCCTCTCTTTTAAGGACACAGGCATTCTCCTGTAGCAAACGTTCAAACTTTTATGAATATTTGATGATGTTCATCCATCCTAGTGAATACTGCCCTCTTACCCAGCTAGGTGGACTAAACCTGAAGAAGTGAGATCCAAACTGAGTTCTCTCCTGTGCCTCAGCTGTGCCAGTTAGCTCCCAGATAAGACCCACCACCCACCAGGATACAACAGTTCTTGGATTCAGGTCCCCTCAATTCCTCTCAAAGTTCTTTCACTGTGTCCATTAAAAATAGTTTAATATATTGGAGCCAAAAATAAGTACAAGCAAGATATATAATCTTGTGTATAAGAGAACAGAGCTCTCAGAGACAGGACCTGAGCAGAATGAACATTAGTATTAACTTTTCTATTATGGGATTCCATTTTCTCAGATTTTAGAGCTGTGAGCCTTCACAGTTGTGAAAACAAGCTTGGAAGTGTAATTCACACACAGTCAGAGCTACAGTGTCTGACAAAGCACTGGCAGCAAGCAGCCTTGAACATCCGCAGGAGTACAAAGAGAGGGCCCCTATTGGACATCTGCAAGGGAATATAGAGGTTGTTGCATGATTCTCTGGGAGAAGATAGGTGCTGCTTCTAGTACTTATACGCAGGATCTAGGCTGCATTTGATGATAACACCATGACACATCTCAATCAATCTGTCCCTGGTCACCAAAGCCCCTTCCATCCCATGCAACTGGCACTGAGGCACTGTGGCATAAAAAAGATGAAAAAACAGATATAAGAAGAGGACATGCCATGGGCACCCTCTCTGTCACTGGGAAATGCCATTAGAATTCAGCATACTGTCTGCTGTCATGACAGGAGCAGAATGACTCTAAGTAAGGAGTCCAGGATATTACCTCTACTTGTATATTGTGTTTCTATCTAGTGTTTACACTGATCATCCCTTTCAGAGATCTCAGGATCAACTTTCCATAACTAGTCATCCCTGCTTTTGGTACTGCTTAAATTACCAACACAGGGGCTGTTGGCCCTGCTGTATATTTAGTTGAAACACAACAACATATTTATAAGATTTTTGTTGAACTAACCCTCAGATAAGCTTTCCTCTAGTCCTATTTCAGCAGTTCCCCTTAAATAAGCATTGTCTTTTAATTAATAATTATTCTACTGTGAAGGCAATATGTCACATTTATCAGTCAAACATTCCTCTTTATCCTAAGAACATCCACTTATTTTTCACACTAATTTGCTTCTTCATACATGTCAAACCTTGTGATGGTTTTAATGATGAATTATTAACATTTCAAAAGTTTTGTCTTGATGTCACCCTGATTTTTGCTGCTGAAACCTTTAGTTACCATTCTTTTAAATCTTCTCGTTGTATGCAATGACATCCTGATTTTCTAAGGTCAAATCAAACTAGAAGTTACTTCCAAATGAATGCTGCCAGTAAACGTCCCTACACTGAGATTGCCTACATTGCTGAAAAAAACCCAAACCCACACCAAAACTGCAGGCCTCCCAAAAGTGACAGTATTAACAGCTAGAAATGAATAAAGCTGTATAGAAATGCATCCAATAGTTACATTAAAAAAAAAAAAAGGTATGAATATAAGCTTCTTGCTCCTGTGTTTGTAAAAGTGAGTAAAAGGAAATCCTGCCAATCAATTAGCTGAATGGCTTCAATTTTTTTTTTCTATAATCCAGTTAAATAACAATACACTTTTCCTTTTTAATAATGCAGATAATTAAAAATACATAGGAACTCTCACCTTTGAAATGTATTTCTCCTGTTTTTCTTTTTTAAGGGAGGCTGCAAATTTGATAATGCAGGTTTCAAGAGACACAGGGTAGAGACCTGGCCTAATTCTCAGGTTTTCACATTTTTCATTTGAGAAATCAATACTGCTTATCTGCCTGAAAACAAAACCTGAAGAACAGTACTATGTGCCTGAGAGATCTGTATGGTCATCAAAGCACTTTTGATTATGTCCCATACAAAAAAAGATTGTAATATCATACTTTAAAAATCGCCTTATCGTGTTTTGAAAATCTTTTGTTATATTTGTCTAAGTTCGGTACCAAAGGTCAGGAACTCCAAACGTCAATAATGGCTGACAGTGACTCTGTAGATCACCATGCTAAAACTACCTCAACTTTTTTCCTCAAATATGCCACCTGGAAAATGGGGACAATGATGCAGATTCTTTCATGTGAGAATAAGGAAGGAGAGTTACAATTTTATTTAAGGTACCCTGGAAGTGAAGCTAACACACAGTAAAAAGTTACCAAATTTTGACAAATATCTACTCTTCTGCCATAGAACCATCAAAGAAAATTAAAATCTTAGGCATACCTTTCAAAGGTAAAACTGAGACAGTCACTTTTGTGAAAGAAGAGAGTTAAATAAAAAAGTCAAATTGTGCAGGGTAAGCACTAAATATGTTAACTGCTTATGTTTGGTTAAGATAAGAGAATAAGAGCAAAAATATTTACAAAACAACTTCTTTTAAAAATAGTAAACTAACCTGATATTATTGGGATTTTTTACACAGTCAGTGATGTACCCCATAAAATTGGAACCACTCCAATTTCATAATAGAATAGGTCTATTTAGATTTTATTTCAACCCGGGAAACTGAAAGCCAAGCATCTACAAATTTCTAGATGGAGGCATACAATAGTAAAGCACACAGCTGAACCATATGGCATTCTTAGGTTAAAATGTCTCAGTTCAAAATTTCCACAGTAACAAGGGAAATCCCAGGTCTGAAGTATTAAAGAAAAATAATATTTGTTCCAAAAGACAGAGTTTTTTCCACTCATATTCAGTAAATATTAGGAAACAAGTATTGGACAATCATGTGGAGAAAGGGGTTGATGCTTCCTTCTCCTCAAATTTTGCTTAATTTTAGTAAAAGCAATTTCAAGAACTGATGATAACAAAAGTTGTTCTAGTAAGAGAAATTTACTAAACAAAAAATATAAACAGTATTTTTTTTTTTTTAAGTTGAAATTGAAGGGAAAGGAAAAAGTTTACACCTACCCTGAATAGGCTAGCAGAACAGGGATAACTGGAAGCAAATAATGTATGGTCATGTTCTCAGAATGAAAAATGCAAATAGTGACCCTAACACAGAGAATGTGAAATCATGATAACAATCATTAGAGAATCATCTCCTTTGTCAGTATTATGAATAGCATAATTCTTAATTCAAGTTAATGACTAAGGGCTAAATCCTAGGGAAGAAGCAAATCCTTCAAGATAGACCTCTGCTCCATAGAAAAGCTATGAAGGAGCTTAGTGACAAAATCCTCTGCCCCGGTTGGTCAGATTGCCTGGGCATCTGGGCCATTGTAGTTAATACAGCTTTTAAAAGGTAATAGACTTACAACTCACTACTTTTCCATGTAGATTTTTGATATTTTCTACTAGAGCATTTCAGGAGTCATCTTCAAGAACTTTTTTTCCGCTCTCACCCCATACATCATCCAAATAATTCAGTGTCCTCACTAATCTGGTATTTGCCTACTTGTGGTTTCTGATGGATCCAGAGCTATATGTTCACAGGAGAAATTCCTTTTCTGCAGCTTATGGTTCAAGATCTGACACTACTGTGGAAAAATTATTTCCATTTAATTTAACAACAGACATTACGTGACTGCATCATCATTTTAAATTGCCCTGAAAAAATTAGGCTGCCTACACTGTCTCTGGCATGCTTTACAAGGCAATAACAATCACCTTTTGCTTTCCTTGTACAACTTCCCAGCTTTCATATAATATTCATCAGAATCAAGCAGTCAACTTTTTCCATATCAGAGTACTACCTAACTCGTAATATACATGTCATTATTATGATTTCTCCACAGTAAGCATTGGGTGGTCATTTTAAAGTTAAATAAGAACTGAGATATATATGTATATACCTATGTATATGTATACTGACATATCTGGTAGAACTTCGCCCATCCTTATTTCAAGTACTATTCTTTCTGTAACAGGGTGATTTTCAATTATTATTCTCTTATAATTTATCTGCCTACTTTTCTTTAAACGTTTAATTAACACAGCTCCAAAATGTCAAGATAATGTGTTTTTACCTTCTTTATTTTCTCTTGATTTGCCTAAGAACATGATAATTAGTGTTTGTTACATGCAATATGACATTTCTTCTTTCTTCAGCAAACTGATGATTTTTTACTCTTTTTTTTTATAGTATTACTCTCACTGAATATGTTCCTTTTGAACTATATTATTTCCTTTTATTCTTCTTTTATAATTTTTTAACCATTCTTCAAAACAAGTTTTTCAGTTGATTTGTCATCATTCGTGTACACAAATACCATGCCCATCTTACATTATCTGCCTTTAAGTTTTTCAATTATCTACGTATTTTACACTTTTCTTTCAAAGCAGCTCTTTCAAAACATCTTTTGTACTGTCTAGATTTTTTTTTCATCTGTAATGACTGTATCAATTGTATGAAATGCAACCAAAAAAAGTATTTCCAAATTAATTTTAACATCTTTATTAATAAGTAAGCTCAATTTTGGAATATAATCTAAAAGATACTAATGGTTCCTGTCACATGTTCCTACAAAATGCCATATTTCAGCTTATTTATATGTTCTATTTTCATCATTAACATTTTAAGTTGAATTTAGCTGCTATATCACATAGTACTGCATCACAAATACTTAGGAAGTGCAGCAAAGTGAGTCCTGAATTTCTGTGTGACTTTTAAGATGAGGATTCCTATGCTTGAGCCTATTTTGACATCCTAGAAACATTTCCACTTTTCATAACTGAATAACTCCATAAGGAAAACAAGCCTAGATCTTCAGTTCCAACTCACTGGTTTAATTTTTTGTACAGTAGCTGTTCCACTTTTCCAGGAATAGTTAAAGATCTATCAAGATACAATGCCAGAGCATTCACAACACCTATCATCTAGTGACAAAGAAACATAATCACAGTCTCTTCTGATTAATTCTTCAGCTTATGTGAGGGAAGGAGAGACTGCACTGTGGAGTGAAAGAGGGAGACTGGAAACAACTCTTTCTTTCCTCAAAGAGAAACTACTGTTCAGCTTCTGAAAGAAATTGTTTCAGGGTCCAGTTCTTGGGCTGGGTTCAAGACTATGAACCTGATGTGAAGGGAGATGTGCCTTGAAGCCCAAAGGAAAGATCAGAATATCTTAAAAAGGAGCAGATTTAAGGTAAAACTAATTCTCATTTTGTTTATCTGCCAACATAGATAATTTTTTACACTGCAAGCTGATACAGATACGCTTTACTTTCCCCAAGCTCTAGACTGTTACTTATCACTGTACTGTACATTTCCCTACAGACTGATATGCTCAAGGTGAAGTGCTGTAGCATGAAGTTCAAGCAACTAAGTGTCCTTTGGTGGATCTAACCCAAAGTCATTTTTTAAAACAAGATTTGCGGCTTCTGAAACTTCTATCCTGTGTGTCCTAGGGTCATGAGTTGAGATACAAGAAAATTAGTTGCCAGGCCTCTTGAGTGTGATCACAGGATGTTTCTCCTCAGCACACTAATTCAGTCAGGGCACTGACATCAATAATATGTTCCAAAAGGAACTCTTAGGTTCATGCCTATTTTCCAAACATTATCTTGCATTGGATAATCCCTGCCTATGCAATGTTTGTTTATGTACATGCTTATTTTTTATCTTTTCCAGAAATCCCTAATAAAATAAACCGTGGTGAAGCCAAACATCTTGCAGATGCCTCAGGGTCAGACAAAACAGAAAGAACAACAAAGAGGTCCCGAGTATCAACCATAAGGCGAATATTTGACATGGCAAAACATCGAACAAAGAGGTCACCCTTTTTCTCAACTGGTGTGAAAGTGTGCCCACAAGAATCAGTGAAGCAGATTTTAGCCAGTCACCAAGCTTACTACAGACTAAGAGGTAAAATTATTATTACAGCATGCACTTCCTCCTTGAAAGTGTTTCTTTTGATTGAGGAAACACAAAAATTTCCAGAATCTTGTTCTTTAGACATGAGGTGTGATCTTTGCTTTCTGCTTTATTTCTTACATAGATAATAAAATAGTACATGAACATCAGCATAGTTCAAGACAGACAGTTATCAAAACAGAATAAAACAACACACTCAAAGGATTAATGAACTCAGTGCAATTGTATAGTGTTTTAGCACAGCAGAACGTGAAGAGCAAATTATGCTTGCACTGTTATGTAAAGATGTACCACCTTTCTCAAAAGCACAGCAGGTATCATCATTGCTTCTCAGAATTAACCCCACCAGTTCAAGATAAGTAATGAAACTATTCATCAGTCATTGAACAAATATGTTGGTGTAATATTAAGTCTGTGGCAGCGTTGGTGCGTTAAAAACACCGAGGTAATCGCCAGCAGCCTATGCAAAGACCTTAGTCTTATTTTTACAAAGTCTAGAATGCTTTTTCTATCCTTTCCTACTCAATTCACTGACTCCCCAAGCCTTTCTTTTCTTCTGTGGGCTACAGAGAGCCTATGGAGTTAACCATTCCAATTTTAGGTCCCTAGACAGCACAGTGCAAACAGCTCTCTGGTTTTTATATTTCCTCTCTTTTTCTCTCTGCTTCTCCCAGTCTTTCATTCTGTGGCTGTTCCAATTTCTATTAGAAAAAATGCATATTTCTGTGCTGCAGCTAGAAGGTCCAAAGCTAAACCATAGTCAGCACTTCTGGGATGCAAATATCTAAGGTAACATCTACTCTCTAAATCAACTTGGATCATCTATTTTTCCTCACATACATGTCCATTCACATACATGTATGTGCCTTGCCTGGTCCTCAGCTCTCCTTCAGGGAACCAGCCAGTTCACTCTGGATGGATGTAGAGCTGCAAAAATTTTACTCTAGCAGCCACTTGCTATAGGCAGCATGGCCAAGCTAAACCAGTATTTGTAACTGTTCATATAGATACAAGCTTATTTGGTTTCCATTGTGGAACTGAATTGCAACCCAATGGACATTAGGCAGAATTCTGAAATGTGTTTAAAAGGTGGATCCAAAAAGCCTTTCTTAAATACTAATTAATCCTGAAAGTCCTTAAAACTCACGGGTAACATCCCTAATTGGGCTGAAAACAAACTATCCTGGGACAAGCTGTTATTATTGACGTGAAATCAAAATGCAGCTATGACATTTTCATTTAAAAACTGTTGAGAACAATAGTGTCACATTTTTATAGAGTAGCACATCAGTTTGGAGTGGGATATTGGGCTCTATAATTCTTGTAGTGCAAGCAGGTTTAAACTCATAGCTCCTCCTACCCAGTAGAGTGTCCCACACTCACAAAATTCTCTGAGTAGATGTCATCCATTCCTCCAACTGAAGCTGGAGTGTTTCCTAAAAATTAAGCAAGAAAACAGAAGGATGCAGCTGAATAATCTGTACACTCAGTCAGAAAGAGGTGGTTCTGTTCCTTTGAATAGCTGCACGTTTTCCATTTCAATGTCCTTGGTTAAAACCTCAAAAAAATCTTTCCTTCTGGGAAACATCAGAATCCAAGACTTCTGCACTCCTCACTGAGCATGCTAAGTTACCTGATGAAAGCGATAAGTTAAAAAAAAAATGGTAGAAGAGAAGATGTGGTAATGCAAGCATTATCCTTGAAGCTGTAAGCACAGTACAAGCCCTCCAAAAGGATAATCTGGTAGACATGCTGGAGTCTTACAGTCTGTGCCTATCCGTGGGACAATCTGATCTTTATTTTGTTTTGTAGATACACCTTTAGGTCTGGTCTTTTCCTTACCTAAGGCCTAGGAAACCACTTCCATCCCTCCAAGTCCTATGACACATTTAGAACAATAACAGCACTGTGGATCACACCTGTCCTCTAGACAATTGTATTACTTACTAAGAAAAATGGCACTTTTTTTTTTTAACAAGTATATATATTCTATGCTTTCAGGAATGAGCCCACAACACAAAGCAGCTCAGATACAGGAGCTCAGACAGCTGTTATTGCTGTGACCCTGTAGCAACTCTGAAATAACTCACCATAGCTTAATTTACCATGAAGACAGTCCTTCACGTGAGGCAAACTGGGAGCATGCATGGAATCAGCTACTACACCTCCTCAGCTGGCCATGTGTCGTGTTTACTAAACTCTAGTAACTGGATTACTTTTCATCAGACAGAGTATCTTGATTCAGCAGTTACTGCTTAGAAAAACACATACCTGAGAGTTGTGAGAAAAAGATGATAGAAAGTTGCCTTAACTGCTAGCTCATAACAAATAAATCTCCTCAAAAGACAACTTGTTCTTTTTAATAATCTGACTGCATCTGCTCTGCATACAGCTGCTGTACTGGGAGAGCAGGTTGTTCCTGATTTATTATTGAGGTGCCCCAATACAGCTGAGTACATCCTTACAGCAAGTTTAGAGAATACCTAGAGAAACTTGTTGCACTCATTTCAGAGGAACAATATTTTACATAACGCAGATAATTATTTCAGTCTATGTCAAAGCAGGTATCAAGAACTGAAAATGAATATCCTATCTTACAGTAACGATCTTTGTAAAGTACTAAAGGCAACAGCTTTTGAATCACTAGCAAGCTTTTGTTAAAATGTTTTTTCTAATACGTTTGAAAATCCCCTTCTCTAAACGCATTTAATTTTAAACAACGTGTTGAAGAAGTGTGTTCCTTCATCTTGCCTGAGTGTACATATTTTCACAAAGCCAAAAATACATCTGTCTCTGTTGACTCCAGAGGAATCAATAAGTAGTGACAGAGGCAGTCACCCATTAATGGTGAAGGTATAGTGGCAGCTGAGATAAACTGAACTGATTTTGTTCAAAACACCTTGGTTCCAGCAGCCACTGTGCCATGTTGGTTATCCTACACAAGCAAGGTCACAGCCCCTGCAGAGGACAACTTGGGTAGGTCGGCATTTCTGAAGTTAAGTGGGAAAGTTCACACAGAACAGCATGTCCCATTCCGTGCCAGCTTGAGGATCATTGCGGACCACTCAGTGATTTGAAATATGACCCAGATACAAGCAGGTTTCATTCTATGTTTAGTTTGAGGTTGTGCAAAGTGACTTAAGTGAAACCCAGATATTTTGTGTGTTGGGAGAGGCTGGTATCTGAACAGAGATTCAAAGACCTATTAGTATAGTTAGTCAGCTAGGCAGTAGCTGTCTGGGGGAGGGAACAGTTTATCCTCCTGAATCTTTTAAAATTAGAAACAGTTTCAACTTACAAAAAAGAGGAGACTTCAGCAAGATGATGGTAAAAGTGCACTCAGAAGAGTAGCCCCACCTGGCCATCTGTGACTCAAAAAAAACACTTCTGCAGACATACCCAAGACCTATGTTATCAGAATCATCTAGGGAAAGTATACCTTATAAAGTATTTCTGAGCAGTCACTTTACAAACCAGCTGCTGCTGACTTTCTCCCCTCCCTCACATACTCCTGCATGTCATGATCCTCACTCACAGTCCCAGAGAGCAAGGACTTTGCAGCTGGAACTTATCTTTTACAAGTTTTCCCTGAAATGCCTGGCCGAGTTCTGAATGACAGAAAATCAACCAAAAAACTGGATGCCAAGCCCAAATATGCATTCTAATGTACTTTGTAACATGATGCCACTAAACTTCAGAGCTTTCTTGCAGAAGGAGAAAGCCAACAGAATATGTAAAAGTCCTACTCTCCATTATTATATTATGTGTTTTACATCATCTCATGTAATTAAGCCAGTTTGCATCCTGTAAATGAAGCTCTTCCCTATTCCTGAATGCCACAATTTCAAAATCTTTCCCATTGTCATATTCTCTTTATGTTCATTTTCATTTTCTCAAATGATACAGATCGCTACTGTTCTCCCTGCAGCCACGGTAGCTGTTAATCTTGTCTGGTGGAGCCTGATGTTTAACTGGCTGATTCACTACCATGAAGGATGTTTAACATTGAACAAATGTCTCTGTAAAGTTGTGTAGAGAAGAAGAAAAGTGTGTTCTTTCTAAAGGAATTTTACCTATACGAAGTCATCCAATTTTTCCAGAGGTGTTTAAAGAAACATAAAAACATGTAGCAGCTGCAGAATGTCTTTAAGATTTTGAAAAGACTAGTTATATTGAAAATTTGGAATAATTTTAAAAAAACTCTTTATTTCCATCAAAATATTTTGCTATATGTGTGGGGAATATAAAAATCTTTAATATTATCTGTTTAGCTTGTCCTATGCATAGTTAACCATACTAATGTACAAAACTTTATATACAATTAAAATTATGATTATTCAAGTATGATGACTATTAGATTATTTTTTCTCTACCTTGCTCTTTGGTCTTGCTAGAACATCTAGTATATGTCTTTGTATGTATGTACCTTTGAGATGAAGGAAGTGTGCTTTGTGTTTGCTCTGTACTCATTATGATGATGTCAGGCCAAATTAATCTCTCTTTTAAAATGAGGGAATTTAGCAATCTTTAACTCAAAGGTGATTAATCCTTTAGCATAAAGGCAAATGACTGCCAACTCAAAAATACCTAGCACATCGAAATATCTAAAAATATCTAGATGTTGGATTTGTTTACTAAGTACAGTAAAATGCATAAAACCCAAATCACTTTCAAAGGTTTACTTTTTGGTGCAAAGCATCCATCCCCATCCCCTTTCTTCTTACTCAGTCTGCCAGGAAGTTGTGTGGGAAGCCTTTCGTATTTTTCTGGATCGGATTCCTGATACTTCTGAATATCAGAACTGGGTTACTGCCTGCCAGAGGGAAACCTTCTGCATATTCGACATCGGCAAAAACTTCAGCAATTCCCAAGAGCACCTGGAAATAATCCAACGGGTAAGGAATACTGATGTTTGTTTAGAGACTGGGGAAGACTTCCAAGTCCCTCCCCATCTGCTTATATGAGGGCAAAATATTGCTCAGGAAGAGGAGGGGGCATGTGTTAGAAGGAAAACATAAAAGTACAGTAAACAAAAGAGCTAACAGGCTTCTGCTCAATGGTTGGATACACCCACTAGTAAAATGCTGTTTTTCTTAATCTTTTTGCAGCGAGTAAAACATAGAACCTTCCAGGAAAGGTAAGTAGCACAAGTAGAACCTTGCCACTTGATGTTACTGCTTTTTTTTTAAAAAGATATGTGTAGATGTGTGTGGATGTGAACAGATATACAGATAGCACTGTGGTGTATTTGGTGTGTGCTGTTACAGATGCGTATACTGTATGTATCATAGTACACAGTAATTGAATCACTAATCATTAAGGTGGCCAAACATCTGAGTTGCCTGTTCACTTTGAGACACCACAGAATGTCTCCTTTGACTGCAGTGAACATGAAAGCCAGACAGAGCCACAGCTTTGTGTTAGACTAGTGTTGACTGGGAGTGTGACAAAAGATTACCCACAATTGCTATAATTCTCAAGAGGAAAGTCAGAAAACTGAACAAAAGTTGATCTGGAAGGATACATGAAGAAATAATATGAAAACTCTTATGGCTTCACTCTAGTTTTCTCCTGTACTTTAACAAGTCATGATAGTGTTAACTAACGTCGTGCTTTATTTCATAAACTCTAGGGAAAAAAGTATGCTCTGAGCAATGTTCAGAAGTCTGAGAATGGCAGGATTAAAGTTACAATATCGAACTCTGTATCTCTGCATATAAATACTATAGTATAGCCCAGCAAATCACTGTCCACCGTTTCTATGATCTATGTATTATTTTTCCTTCAAATTTTCTTAGATTTTCAGGTGAAGCAAATAATCTTTTCCATTCATAAGGTATACTGTCTCGTGATCACAGAGGTCTTAGGTATCTTTATTCATAATGATATTGGATCTTTGAGTGTTCTTCTTTCTCAGAAATGTATTTTTAATAATGTAGGGCCTAATTAAACTCCTCTGGAAGTCCAAAGGGAGGTCTTTTCACTCAGCCTAGTGCAGGCAGCAGCAGCAAGGCAATAAGTGAAGTGACTGATCTCAGAGTTCTTAGAGTCTTTGTGAACAGTATGGTTTTCCCTAGACACAATACAGAAGATGAAGTAAAGTCTATGAAATTACTCATACTTTAGCTGGAAATACAGGCAGCCATGATTATGCATTGTTGGACTTCATCTTTACAACTGTGTGGTTTGGGAAACATTTTGTATTTTCTACAGATGCCATGTAGAGAGAGCAGTCTCTAGTTAAACACGACACATAATTAACATTAATTAACAATAATAATAATAATAATAATAATAATAATAATAATAATAATAATAATAATAATAATAATTAACATTGTGAAAACATTAGAAATAATATTATTAGAAATAACACTTTCGTTCTCACCGCGCAAGATATCCAGAGTATAAATCAGGAGTTGCTCATATTCTTTATTTATGTTATTAAACATCTAAGTTGGTCTTGTATAGAAATGCAGCCCAACCATCTTGTCTATGCTACAAGCTTCACGTTGTCTCATTTAACACCACACTGCGGATTATGGTGCCCTTAGTTCTTTTACTCATATCAGTTTTCACAAACACTCCACCTGTATGCACTGGCTTAATAATAGCTATTTCTGTAGAAATTTTGAGGAATTCTATCTTCATTTGTTTTCATGATTGGGCTTTTTGTTTTATGCTGTGTCTTTTTCCACACTCTACTTAGAACCCAAACCAATTGAAATTCTTCACTTCCCAATTTCAGGAAAGAAAAATCTCAAAATGTCACTTTGAATACACTTTCCAAAAACTACAAATCAATACAAATTTGGTTATAGAACATAAATTATTCTATAGCCTTAACTGCAGGAATCTTTGACACGTGTTACAAAATGTACTTGTATATTCAAACCACATCTGCATTTCAGGCAAGCTGACTGTCTCAGTTCCAAAATTTCTTCATCAGCACATGACTGTAAAACTTAGAAAAGAAAACAGTATCAACAATACCAAAACAAATCTCATGATGCAGGGCAGATAATCTGTACATCACATCCACTGTATTCTTACTTGAGTTTTCAGCTCTCTGCCATGGGGACCATGGTAGGCATTAACCCATCAATATTACATCAAGATCCAAATATAAACACTCCTACAATTCACAATAATAATCTTGATCCAGGAATCTGATTTGAAACTATCATTAGTTGGAAACTTCCTTATGATATCACAATGCAGGCTAACAACAGAACTAATAAGTCCACGCAACCTCCCCTCACAACAAACCATGAAACACCCTTGGAACCATCAAATGTCAATCAGCTCAGAAATTAGAGGAAACTCAAAGCCTTCGCTGAACTATCTTGATAGGAAGAGATACAGTAAAGGAGACAAAAGTTGGTTTAGATAACGTACAAGAAGTCTTGCTTCCATTTAACCAACGGTCAACCATTCATATACTTCAAAGAGAAAAAAAGCGGACTCTGTGCACTCATTCAATATCTGTGATCCCATCCCTCCTATAGCTCAGAGAAAATCAGTCATGAAACCTCATGAGCAGACTCCTGACAGGATTGTTAGTCCTTGTTGGAAGAATATCTCAAATCAGTATTTTGTTAATTGTAAGAACAAATACCATAGTGAAGGAGAGGAAAGGAAATATATAAACTGTTGAATATAAAACATGATCTACTGTTCCATTGCTTGTTTAACCAGCTTATCAACTCTTCCATTAGAAATAACTTCTCTCATTGAAAGTACACTTAATATAGGGGTCATTGCTACGTTAGTTTACATCTTTCCCATTCCCAGTACAGCATGCTGATCATTAAATCGTTCATTTCTATTTGATTGATAGGAAAGATGAAATATCCACAGAGAAAACAGGTGGCAAAAAGGTGGAAGACGTTCCTTCCATTTCTACAGGTAAAATCAAATCTGCTTGCTGTGCATTTGCCCATAAGGTAGAATTGCTAAAACCCATGATTCATAGATCTTAGAAGGCTGTAATTTAATCAATGCAGTAGAAGCATGACAAGTTCAGTGAAATACAATGAAAATGCTTTAGTAAAATAATCTATAAGCATTTTTTAATTTCTTTACAGCAAGTCTGCTACTCAAATGTAGCATTCCACGTTTGTTTCACAGTCTTTAAATTCACGTTTTCCTAATTTCCTGAGAACAGAGAGTAAAGCTAATTTTGCTTCAATTATAAAATAACATTTAGAGTGTCAGCTGCTGCATTTTGTTTGCCAAAATAAGCAAGCAGATGAAAATAAAGAATGACATTAGCCAGAAAGTCACAGTGATGCCAAGGCATTAACTTGGCCAGATAATTCCGATTAGACCTTCTAAAGCTGTTGTGTACTACAGTTCTTTAAAATAATGTTGGAAATTTATGCAGTGATAAAAATCTGTAAATATGAACATTTTGGTTCAAGGGGGAAACACTCTGCACACATATTTTTATGAGAGCCAAATATGATGGAGTCTTATTGATAGCAACTTCCAGCACGGTAATTTTGCCTCTAGCTGGAAAACTCTGTCAAAGCCTCTTGTTACTTTGAATTGAGCCCTAAAGAAAGGTGGCTGCCATAGAGACAAAGATCTCAACTGGCAAAATGAAGCTTAGACATTGGTGGTATTTATTACAGTATGACAGGAAATGATAAAATATTATTTAATTCACACAATTTCATTGATGCATAGTCAGTGCCATTTTTGGTTTCAGTCACACACACAATGCTATTTATGCTTTGAACTGGAAAGAAAGGCCACTTATTGCATAAAAAATATCATCTTTACCCACGCCATAAGTCATGAACACCTTTCACTGACACAGGCTTGTGCTCAAACACATCCTCCATAAGGAAAGCTTCTCCAGCCAGCTGACACCTGACCAACACAGAAAGCAGATTTTTGACGTGCAAACCTGTTCTTGCCTAATTTTACTTTACAGGCTCCCCTGGCACATCCCTCTCTCCATATGCACCAGCACCTAATGGAACACTGCTCAACGAAATTGTTAATGACACGAAGACTCCCGTGAAGGTGAGGGCAGCCTATTTTCCTATCTCACTTTTTCACTCACGTCTTCTTTATGAGCTCAGCTAGCAGAAAAGAGAAGGAAGCCTTAGAAACACTTTGTGCTTACAAGTCATGAGTGCTCCCCTCTGTTACTGCTAGTGGGACTGAAGAGTTTTATTAGCATCTGTTTTTCACTGCAATAGTGCATGAAGTTTCTTGCATATGCAGTAGAAAGCACAGCAACATGACAATCAGCTTTTAGGCAAGTCTTAACTCTTTTTACGAGCATCCTGTTGCCTATTTTGTACCATTTTTTAATCTTGTTCTTCACTGAATAATGTAAAAATGCCTACTTTCTGAGCTGTCCACAACACAGGGTGTAGGACTGGACCTTCTTGCCTTTTTCTGTCCAGACAGCCAGCTGCCAAACAGGGAATGTCTGCTGATGTCTCCTCAGAGCAGCCATGCAGCCTGGCATCGGGGACTGTCCCCTTCACTGCAGCTTTACAACAGCTACAATGGGCCACAGGTTCCATCTAAACCAGTCCTGGCTATTGCACCCAGGGGTGTCAGGGAGGTGGCCCTGGTCTCAGCACACCCATGTGGCTTCAGGGAACCTTCCAAAACCTCCCTCTGGAGAGAGACCAAGGTGTCACAGGGGCCTTGGTTTCCCATTACAGAAATGGCTTGATTCTCTTCATCTCCTTCATTTATGCATATCAAAGACAACTCACAAGTCACAGTAACAGATACTTGTTTGCAAAAGCAGAAGAATTAAGCCAACAGATGTGGCTAGGAACCCTTGCCTTTTGTAGGATATGGTTCAGAAAGTTATTTTGGGGACAGGCTTAAAAGGGAATTCTTCTTCCTATTATATACCGAAATGTGGGGAAAAAGTCACTTAGTTCTATTTCTCCCTTTTTTTTCCTCTTCTTTTGCAGGAGCTGGGAACAAACACAGTCCCAGAACTGCCTGTGGAGCAAATGGTAGAATTCAGCGTCACTCTCACTGACCAGGAGTATACAGCTGAACTTAGTGATCCTGACTCCCCACAGTACCGACAACTAGCTGCCAAATTTCAGCTACAGGTAAGGAGGCTGAGTGAACACCAAAATGTTGGCTTTGTGCCTTGGCTAACATTCATACTATGAAACTACCTTCACCATGAAACAGAATTAGAATCTACTGCCTCACTTGAAATAGATAATTCCTGTTTTCTCAAGACCTTCTGTTTTCCTTCATGTATAGTCAGCTTTTCCCTTCATTTAGGCTATCTGTTCAGCCACCAAGTTACCAAACCAATGCCTTTGTCAGCAGCAGAGCCTCAGATAACTGATGAACACAGTAACTTCAGGAGTATCATTCGGGCTTAATCAGGAATTAATGGACAGTACTTTGTCATAATTTAATTTCTACAATAAACCTAATGAGAAATGTAATATAAATGTTAAAAGTAATTACCTACTGTTGTCTGAACTTCAAAGGGCTTCCAATCATTTTGTTGTACATTATCATAGTTTCCACAAGAACTAGAACACCTATGGTGTTTTCATATAATTAATAATACTATCAATTTAATAGATAGCAGTTAATGACTTGAGGTTCCCAAAAGGTTTTCTTAGTAGAACTAACTAAAACTTCTCATCGGTTTCATTAGCATTTCTTAGTGCAAGCCATTTCACTATCCTGGTTCAGTCTCAGATCTGCATAGAAAAATGGTGAAGGATGTGTTGGCAGAGCTGATAAAAAGTGCCTTCTCTGGAGATTTCCAACATTATCAAACAGAACTGCTTACAGACTTTGTTTACTACACATACAATGATGTAATTCAGCAATCTAACTTTTAAGTCATTTCATTAATTGGAGGGGGAGCAATGCAAAGTTTCTTGATTGTTAAATTATTTTCCATTGTTATCAAATTTTATCTGTCACTTTGAAGAGTCCAAAGCTGTTCGTGACACAGTCAGCTGGTAGAACATGGCTAAAAGGGGATTCAGTTACCTAAACATGGATATCTGGTACATCTGCAAGGCCCTCTCAGATATGAGAGAGCTGCACTCTTTTGAACCAGTAACTGAGCAGAAGACAACCTTAAGGCATCTCAAATGATAGTGCTTGCCTAAGTCTAGGAAAATTAATTGCATCCTAATGAATCAGGCCCTTAACCTCTGTTACTTTCAGTGAGCATTAATCATGTTAGTCCCACGGTCCAGTTGCTACGTCTGCACCACTTTTACTAAGCCAGACTAAGCTCAAAATAATTTACTTCAGTTCCTTTCCTACTGTCCTCTTGCAAGAGATGGGTAAGGGGAGTGTCGATGGCAGGCTATTTTCTGCACTAGACATTATCTTCTGTTTGCTATGGTGAAAAAGATATCTAAGCTTATACAGTGCAGCTGATCCCTGGTATTGTGATAACATACTGATCTTCCGCTACTTCACTTAACCCACATGAGAGACACAGAGAAAGCTGTGGGTCTGACTGCTTATTCCCTACCAGTTCTGACAAACCCTCACACATGAATGAATGAGTTCTAAATATGTGTTCAGTTGTACAGAATCATACAGCTAAGGAAGAGGAAAGATCGCTACATTAGTTCATATAATCTTTAAGTGATATGTTGAATCAAAAGAATCTGATTCTTCAAAATTTTCTTCACTTTTCAATTCCCTCAGCTCCCTGCTTTGCTTGCAGATGAAAGGCTTAGATGATGTGTTGCCTGGTACTTAGAAGGACCAGGAAGTGAATCAGAAAGGAACTGCTGAACTGTTTGTTTAAAAAAATCCCTTTCTTCTGACATAGTAGACATACATAAAACATTTCATTTTACTTACCTCAATAAATGTTTCTACAATTGTAAAAGACCAAAAGATCAATCAACTCAATCAACTCTCAAAACATTGTTAATTCTTCAGGTGCTGATAAAAACACTTATTATCCTAAAGTTAGAAAAATATATGCAGAATTCACCTTTTCTGCTTATTGTTTATTCTTCATATTGTCTCTTCTATTCAAAATTATGTAATTGTGCAATTGTTTACATTAGAATTAAAAATATGTGAACTTCTTCCATTTGTACAGGACATATAAAACTGTTTAATTTGTAAATGATTTGCCAAACAATGTAAATCCACCTCCATTTGGTTAGTATTTCTACATAATTAACAATTTACTGTTAAGGTGACTTGAATCACAAAATTATTCATGAACCAAAACTGCTGAAAATGAGAAAATAATTTGATACATGTCGTTTGACTTGCTCTATTATGAACTAGGTTATAATTTATTTACATAATTACATTACTTAAAAAAAGCTGTCTTTTGTACTTCACTTTGCTTATTAATAGGTAATGCAGGCAGGATATACAAACCAAATATTATGTTCAAGTAGAGTAATGGTGATGGCACAGAGTGCAGTTGAGAGTTTCCTAAAGCTCTTTCTGAAATATGCAAATATTGTCTAGATAATCAACTTGTGCTTACGTTTTAGTGGTAGAACTTACACTGAATTAATGATTTTATGGTTTTCTATAGATGCAAAAGATATTTGAGAAACTTCCAGGATTCAAAGAAATCCACGTATTAGGATTTAAGTAAGTAAGAAAATGGGACTTTTTTTTTTGGCTACTAGGATTCTCCTTTTCCTTCTTTCCCTCTGACATGAAGAGACCTATATAATAATGGGGTGTGTATTGCTATAAACAGAAAATAGTTTATGGAGAGAAATGCTAATACATTCCAAGTGAGACAATTTGAATTACTAGTAGGAGCAGCTTTGATTCCCTGAGGGATGAAATAATCAATAAATCCTTTGCAGTTGCTAGCAATGGTGTATTAAGGACTTTCTTAAATGACAAGGTAAAGAGATACAGGAATATGATTACTTAGGTGGCTACCTTTTTTGTGCATGGATCTTGTGCCCTTCATCAGTCACAGTGAAGGTGCCTTGGCAAGAGAAGATTGCAGGAGGGTACGTGTTCACACATATGAAACTTTTCAAATATGTGTTTTCCAGGTGTTTCATACAATTAAAAATGTTTCATATTTTAACAAATATGTGTTCTGGCTTTCAATTTCTTTTAGTTTTAACTTCCTTGTATGTTTACCACTAATAAAAGCTACTCTGTATACAAGGGGGGGTGGATCAAAAACTGAGTATTCGATATGGTTGTGATTCTATAGATAAGAGCGTATTATGTAAAGGATCAAGAGAAAAATTAATTGCTAATAGTAAGAAGTAACATAAAATTGAAAGGGAATAAAGATCAAGAAAAAAAACCAAATTCATATAGGCTTATTGCAGAACATCAGGCACATTCAGTCCTCCTTCCTTCTAGTAATATTTAATACATGTTGGAGAACATCTATATTGCACTGTAATTACACTGTATTGCACTTGCTTTTCCCTCTGCAAAATTGCTGAGGAAAAAGAAAGAGCAAAGGAAAATGAAAATTAGTTGCTCAAGCAAAAAGGTCTGTAGTGGCATCTCACTGTTACAACATGCAATAACGAACCTGTTTCAGTTGTGGCTCCAGGAGACCTGGGATCCATTTCTGTTTAGTATCTTGGTCTTAGGAGCTGATTTGAGATTACATTCATCAAGGTGGAAGACCAGGATTGCCTCCCTTCATCTAGTAATTTACTTAGCTCCTTACAGTTACAGATCAGCAAAGGCAGGTGTTGCTCTCTATTATCCCTTAGCCATATTGCTACATGTATTAGCAGCATTTGCCACAAGGCAATATGAAAGGAGAACATCAGAGATACATTAGAGAATTCATCAGGGGAAATAACAGGGCATTATATTACAGAAGGTCAAAATAGGCACGTCTTCCAGAGGTAATTAATAGGACAAGTTACCCCTGTGTCTAGGATCTGAGTAGGCACCATGTGTTCACACAGGTGTTCATTGCCACCATAAGGATATAGATTATCAATGACAAGGCTTAAATTGCACCATTTGTAGGGGGAAATAAGAAAGCAGATATTTCAAACTATCAAGGTAAAATTTTCTATTTTCCTACTCAAAACATGGAGATTCCCATTGTTTGGAAGAGAAAGAGTGAAATTATGGAGAGTAGCCTGTCATTTTCACACAGAGATAAAAATTACAGATGATACACAGAAGATTAAAGATAAATTGTCAAAAGATGTTTTTGATGTACAACTGGCTGTACATGAATCTTTGTTTTTCTTTCTTTTGCAATCCTTTATTACATTCTTCCTTCTATGATGAAATGAAGACAGAAGAAGGAGAAAGATGGGTAATTTCTCTCTAATTCATAATTAATCTTAATCATTTCATAGACTATAAGATGTACATAGATACACCAATAAATGTTATTTAACTTGATGTGAAAAAGTGAATCAATTTGTCTTCTGCCTAAGTACAAAATCTGTGATATAAAGCAGAAGGGACAGCTTTTACTTTAATCTGGAAGGTTCATAGAATCAAATTTTGTCAGAATCTCTCTGAAGGAAAGAAATTTGTTTGACATAAGAAAATTTACAGTCAGATGACTGAAGATTTCTATCAGTCATAAACTGAAAAAAAAATAGGAAAACTTCATATTTAAATTTTCTTTTTTGATCTGCTGTTTCCTAGCTGTATTCCCATATACACATTATCTTCAATAAGTATGTAGAATTTGATTCGTTGTCTCCATTATCAGGCAGATAGAATGACAAACAGACCAGTGACTAGCTTGAGAAAATGCAGGGAGCCTTTGACTGGTAATAGAAACAACTACATAGGCTGTTGCTGTTGTTTAAAAGTCCTGCTGGGGAATAATTTGTCTAACGGCTCCCAGACTTTCTATTTCCCTTTTAGTTTGAAATGAAGAATTTTCTCAGGCTTTTCCTGAATCCTTGTAGTGTCATATAAATGTAAATACATTGCATATACTTCCTCTCTCTCCAGTTATTTTATATTATAAAAGCAACATAGTGGAGTACAAATATTTAACAATGTACTTATAATTTTTTAAATTTAATTAGGTGAATTTAGTATTTATGAAAAGGAATGTATTAATAATGGTAAAAATTTGAAACTTCTGTTAAACAAGTACATCTAGGGAGAAGCTATAGACATTAATTTAGACTTGGAAAATGTAACTCCCATTGTGAAAAGTGATTTGTTTGCCACATTATAACTAACTTTCTTGGTGTTCTTCAAAAAAGAGTAAAAATATGCCACAGATGTGATAGGATTTTTGCTTATCTGGAGCTTTATGAACTGTCTAGTCCCTTTTCATAAGTTCCTGCATACTTAATTGGTGACTATGGCTTCTAGTAACCCCAGCATGCATTTCTGACTGTTTGAACCAATAATCAATGACTTCAAATTATATTGCCAGTTCTACAGGTCTCTGAGTAGTCAGATTAAACTGTATTATGTTAGAACATTTTATAATTTTCTTCAGTATTGGAATTTTTATTTAAAATTATGCATAGAAGAAAACAAAATAGCTATAACAAAAGTAATCTGAAGATAGCAGTCTCATTAGAAAGAAGAATATCCACAGTATTTTTTAGAGAAGATAATATGTTATGGTTGCATATATTTTGTTTGTTTGTAAAATCAGTCCTCAGCCAGTAACTGATTTTGGTTCACTTGGAATTTTTGCGTCTTCCTCTTGCAGATCAAGCAGCACTATAGCACGATACGTGGTAAACTTCGAGAGGGATGCCTCAGAAATCAAAAGCACAGCGGATGACATCTCAACTATTGGATCTAACAAGGTTGAAAATGAAAAACTTCCACTCTCTCCAAAGGAAGAGCAGGAGATATCAGCAACTAAGCTCACAGTAACAGACCTTCAGCAGCTCGTTGCCATAGCACTCCACGAAGACCAATCCCTGCCAATGGACCTGGGAACACTCCAGTTTACTGACGGTGAGTTGGCAGGCCAGTGCCAGGTACAAGTCTAAATCTTGCCCTTTCACATTGATGCAATATCAGTAAAGTCTCCTATGCTTCTTTAACAGACTGTTTTCATGTGATGTATCCCATCCTCCTAAGCGTTGCATAGCATGCAAAGAATGCACAGATCTAAGTTAATTTTTATAGCAAAATGCGCCTTTATAATTATACAACCTGATTTCCAGTCATCTTAGAGGTTCTATTTTTTTGGTTGTTTGTTTAGATAAGCTGGATGTTTTGCAGACCAAGACAAAAAAGAGGAGGGGAAAAAAAAAAAATCCATGAATATTCAAAATATCATTTTAATTTCCCAATATGGACAGTCTTATTTCTTTAATAAGAAAAAAAAGTGAGGGTTTCCTCTAACATAAATCTAGTGTTCTGAAATCTAAGACTCAACTATTGGATCTAACAAGGTTGAAAATGAAAAACTTCCACTCTCTCCAAAGGAAGAGCAAGTAAGCAAGCCATCTAACCTCCCAGTTAAGTCAGAGAGACAGATATGTTGAAGAGCTTTTGATCTCAGGCTAAAATCAGTGTTATGGAACTCACTGTAAAGGTTCACTTTGCTCTCTGGAACACAGAGGGAGTGCAAGTGACATGATGGGTGTGAAGACCTCCAGCAGAAGGTTGAAGGGTTTAATACTGCTCAATAATTCTGCTAATAAATATTCTCTTTTACTCCATCAAGGATTTTTTTCAAAGCTGGCACAGCCCTACTTTTAAGGAGGTGGATTAAAGATGGGGAAAATAATTTAAAATATTTTTATATGTATATGTACCAAAACAATCTTAAAACACACAGCAAATTTTAGCTGTAGTCTTTGATTTACAAACAGCAGCATTTTCTCGAAAAAAAAAAAAAAAAAAGAAGAGCCAGTACTTTCTGAAATAATATCACATTTAAATGTAGATTAAAAGTCCTAAGGAAAACTTTAATGGATATAGAACACTTTAATAATAACTATTTTAATCAACTTTTTCCCACTAGTTATTTTTAAAAAACAGGTTTAGAAAAACAGCCTGTATGCAAGTACATTTAAAGAGCTCCTCTGAGGGGGTGAAGGGAGCACTGGGCACTAAAGCCAAAACTCTGAGATTAAGAATGATGTGTACTTCAGATAAAACTGAAAACAATTCAGGCTTAATGAGCACCACAGTATAATGAGTCATCATAGCCCATGCAGATCTAACTGAGCACTTCATACTTCAGCTGATTTTAAGCACTGATCCGTGGTTCAGCTCTCCTCAGACCTATCCTATTTAAACTAAATAAAGAGTACAGAGAATAATGCATGTAAAATTATTGTTTTCCTCATAATTGCCAGTTTAAATGGAAATTTATGCCTCTTCCTAACATGGATTTTTAAAAATATTTTTGATGAAGGTTAGTTTTCATACTGTTTTTTTACTGAGCTGATGTGTTCTGATCAGTTCACCTCTGAAATATTGTGCTCTCTGTCACTTTTTTTTAATATTTTTTTCAGAAACCATTATACCACCCAGTGATTTTGACAATGATATCCAGGGCATGGTTACTATTCCTCTGGCAGGCCCTGATTTGGTAAGTTAATGCTGGTTGTTATATTAGTTTATTTTTCTATGAGAAATAAAATTAAACAGTGTTAAGATGTACATAAATAAACAGGAAAAGGCTCTAATGCCAAAATACATATCTGCCTTTTATAAATGCTGTAAGGATCAATGTTGTGGTGGTGTTATAATGAGAGAGATACTGTTTACAGCATTTACAGGTGAATATTACTGCTCAATTACCTTCTCCAGTTTTAATTATAAAGTAAACATTTTACAGCTCAGTAGTACATCTCAATGACAGAAGGAGAGCAATTGTCAGGGAAAGCGAAAGTAATTTTTCTTTGACCGTTTTTTAAATTACAGGCAATGTGATTAGGATCAGAGGCAGATGCCAAACACTTGATACATCCCATGACTTCATGCTGAGTTAGCTGTTTGCAGGCTCCTGTGGCCTTTTTAGCAATGCAAGGTAAACGTAATAATGAAAGTTGCTTTCAAAAAACTTTTTCAGGAGGACTCCATGAGTGTGGAACTCCCGCTGGGTTACCCCAGCCCAGCGACAGTGGACCAAACAGGAGACATCTCTGTCAATGAATTTACAACTGGAATCCCTATGCTAAGTGGAGAGATCAGTGCCCCTGAAGACTTTAACAATTTTGTTTCATCTGAACCTGTGTTCCCTACCAAATCCTTCAGAGAACCATTTCAGGACAAATATCCTCCAGACACAGAAGGTATTGCTACTGACTACCAAAGTTTCACAGTGCCTTTCAGTGCTCTGGGTAGCACTAGCAGTCCTCCAAAACCAGAGGATTCCTATTTGCCTCCTCCAGCAGATGATTCTGCCAGCAATGAATTAATCACCGACGGCTACAAGGCTCCAACAGAGCAGCCTACCACCCTGGCGGTTTATACCACACATAGCTTTACCCCACCTAATCTTCTGCAAGCCAGAGATGAGAATAATGAAGCTGAGGAGAAGAAAGAACTGACTGATGTAACAGTGCCACCCTTCAAGGTAGCTGACCAAGATAGTCTGTCTGGACAAGGTAAGACAAAAGATTTTTACATAAGAGAAAGTAGGAGAGATATGGTTGTTATTACACATACAGTCTTGTATAAGTACAGTAAGCATTCCTTTCAGCTGTGACAGTAATTTTTCTGGACCCTCAAAGGTAAAAAATGTATGTTTCTGATGTCCCCTTCAGGAAAATCCTAATGTACCCGAAGTCAAGGTTGTCAAAGAAAAAAAAAAAAAAAAAAGACTGCTTTCTACATGGTATTATGGTAAAAATTCAAAAAGGCCAAGCAAACAGACATCTCCCTACATCCCCCCACCTGGCCTCACCAACTCAGCGTTAGGTCACTAATTCTACTTACACTTCTAAGAAGACTGTGCTAGTTGTGTCACATGCAAGAGGTCACCACCAACAAATGGGAGGAATTTGTTTTTTCATGAATATTCAGATGTGTTTTTTTCTCAGATTTTTGGCTGACCATCTCAACAGAAAGGCAGAGGGCAGGTAAGAACTTCGTAGGAATCGGCAGGATTCTCTGAAGTCCCCATGTAGTCTCTAAGCAATACCAAAAAATCCGTGAAGAAAAACAAACAAAAAAATAAATTATATGGCAAAACTCCCACATTTGTTTAAATGACAACACTCAGGGCTTCTGGGTGCCCAAGAATGTCATCTTCAAAGCTTGTAAGTTTGCTGCCTGCTTCAGGGAAGTTCCCTGCTCCCATAAGAGGCTCTACTCTGTCCCTGTTCTGCTAGCTCCCTCCTTGTTCAGTCCTTGGTATTTCATGTCCCACCCTGTACTCCAGAAGCCTCTTAGCATGATGAATTAGCATGATGAACCCTTCACCCCCTTTCAAGATGTTCTTCCCAACCCAGCATGCCCAGAAACAGCAAGAATGAACCTTAATCCCTGCTGCCCAGCCACATCCTGTAAGGCAAACAGGCAGTATTCGCATAGCTGATCAGAAATACCCCACTGCTTGGAGTTAGCATCATTCACCATGGGCTCACACAGCAGAAATGTTAGAAGGGGAAATTTCCATGTATTATAGTGTCTATAGTATTGTTCTTTTTGGATCCAGTAAATAGCAAGACCAGCATTCTAAATATTGAAGAATGTAAAAGCTGCCACTTGGGATTGTACACTAACTAGCTCGGGACAGGAAAGAGCATCACATATTCCATGGTCATGTTGTTGCACCTGGCAGTTTATGTACTGAGTGAGAATGTCCTGTACTATAGTCCTGCCTTTATGCATAGAGTTCTGAAGTGAGAGAAAGGCAAATACTTTATGGTTTGCAGAATGACTTAAAGATTAGAAAATCACTTCTTATAAGAATCAGTTGTGAGATGTTCTTGAAAATGAATTTTATGATGAAAAGTGTTAAACACAACTATTTCCAAATGCATGCTGAGAAGTCTTGTGGTGCTACCGATAAAAGCATAGCATATCTTCAAATAACAGCACAGCATACTTCTAAATAACAGCCATTATAACTGTGGAAAAGTGTTATAATTTCAGGGGGGAAAAAAAAGCCATATTCATTTTTCATTCTGCTCTCTTGTTGGGTTAGGGATTTGATGTCATAAAAACCACATAAACCCAACATATCTATTTTGCAATTTGCTAAATAGCTGCATAGCCTAACAGCTACAAATGACTGAAGAAAAGCAGCAGAGGGTATTTGACTCACCAAAAATGCAGAGCAACTAATGCTCAAAATACTAGCTCCATATTTTCTATTGCAATTTACTGTAGTTACTGTCCAATTGTTTCTCTCTGGATGGGAGAAAGAATACAGAAGATGGACCTCTCTCTGGCCCCGAGGTTCAGGCTTGTTTGATTGTTCCCCAGTGACAGTGTGAGATCACAGTTCATTTAACTCTTGCACAGGCTCTGATACCTCAGATCAAACTGGGGATTAGTTTACGTGTTTCTAAATGATCCTCAGAGACAACGCATTGTATAGTTTAATGAGTTTTGACGTCATCAGGCAAATATCAGCACCAAAGGAAATTTTAGGAAGGATAACACGAATGGAAAGTTCACTGCTTACTAACCCAGATTTCTTCAACATTTTTTTTCTCATATAATGTGAAATTCAGTACAAAAAATACATGAAGGTTTTCTTCTTCCTAAAGCCATTATTGGCAGTGTCTAAAAGAGGCGTGGATCTTCTGTGAGTGCAGGTTTGATCCTGTAAGCACCCTGGTACTGACCCTTTAAACACTGTTGTACCTTTGCATTGGGATCTGTCAATATACAAAACAGAATGAACTGTCTAGAGCTGTAAAAAAAAAAAAACTTCTCCAAAATAAGACCCACTCTTTGTTCCTCCTCGTTGAACACAAGTTATGTCTAAAACAAGCACTAGAATATAAGAATTCCATCATCCTCTCTGCACCTGTATAGAAGGACAAAAAAAGATTGTTCGATATTTAAAAAGAAGGTGTGTCATGTTAGCAATGACACAAAATTGTAGTTACTATATTTGCTTACAGTCTTGTAGTACACAAAACATACTGCATGCTTAACAGAAGAGAGAAGTTGAAAAGCTATTTACTGAGTCCTTAAAATAGTAACTAGTGTATACTTTTTAAAACTTTTTCTCTTTTAATAGCTTTTTCAATTCTGGAAGTCTGTTGTATAGCATTCCTTGCATTCTTTTATTTCCCTAGATGTTGCATGTTTTATAAGAACTAATAGAATTTGATCTGGAAATTCTGGACCTAACAACATGACAGAGGTTTTATTAAAGTCAATAATGTCAGTGACGTTAATTGTAATATAGCAAGCAGAATTCCTCATAGCAAGTATACCTTTTTTCACATCTTGTGCCTGTCTGCATTTCACAGCAATGTTTCTTAGTAATATTAAAAAACAAACAAACAAAACAAAACAAAAAAACACCTTTTAACTATTGTCTGTGTGAAACAGCAGGAACTACTTAGACTGTGTTGTATAAGGCTGGAGAGAGGGCTACCGCTTAAACAACTGCCTGCTATTTGGTGACATTAATTTCCAGCCATTTTCCCACCCTACAGTCCAGAAGATGGAACAGATTTTATTCATCATGTCTAGAACTTCAAATGCATACTTCTTTACCGTGAAAGGAACAGCTGGCTAACAGAAATAACACAGTTTGAGATTCTTTTACGTGTCTTCATCAGCTCAGTGTTTCACAGATGGATTTTATTGCATTGGTTATCACATGTGTAACTACAGGATTAACATTACCACAGATTCCTGAATGCTGAATGTCTACAGCCTACACAAACTACTTTAATTGTGCCTCCCTGAGCAAAGCAATAAAAAAAACTCTTTCACAGCTCCCAAAAAGATAATCAGACTCAGCATCACACACAAATACAAAAGCAGTTTTGCATACAACCTCTAGGGAAAGGTGTTAAAAACAGGGGAGAGACAAGAAGTCAAACTAATGAGAGGTATCCTTTTAAGCCATGCAGGATGAGATTTGTCAGATTTGGGCAGACTGTGGGAGGAAGGAGCCAAAAGCAAGTGTGAAGCTTCTTTCAAATAGTCCTGTGCTCATTCTGGACAGTGATACTGTCTGTGGTCAGCAAAGAGCAGTGAAGGATAGACAGCTGTTCTGGCCAGTGATGGTGGCTACCCCACCCCTTGAAATAGTCCAGATCTACTAGGAAGATGCTAAACTGTCTTTAAGTAAGCCTAACTTTTGAATTTCAAAGTATGTTTTGAGATTTCTCAATGGAATTAAGAGAAAAAAAGACTGGTACAAATTTCCAGACCTCTTAGTGAAAAGTTCTGAAATGCCTGGATCAGAGGTCGAGATATAAACATTTGACTACTCAGGAAAAGGTCTTCCATAGCTGTAGCATCTTCAAAATTTAGACTATTTCCATTTTCCATTTACAATCAGTGCAAAAAAAAATTTTTTTCTACTGTCTGAGATGATGCCTGTTCCATGTTCTCCAGCATTCCTCTTTCTTTTTCATATTTTTTTCCCCTCTGGAGTTAACTCATCAAGTTCTCTTCTGCACCATTTTCTTCTCCCTGTGTTTGCAGTCTTCCTGTGACTGTATCTAAAACAGTATGATCATTCACAAAGGAAATGTAACACACTAGTCAGATTGTTATTTCAGGTACCAAGAAAATTTGAGCAGTAAAACAAATGCAAACAAATGTATAAACAGATAAATGAGATCACGAAGTCTGTAACAAAAATTATTATATACTTTTACTTCCAAAACAGTAAGAATAATATTAGTTTGTATTTGTTTTAATGGTAGCTTCTAACAAATTATATAATCCAGGTAAATGGCTATCCCAAAATCCTGAACACCATGGAGGAAGCAATATTTCTGAAGAAGTTATTCCAGAGGCATAGGACAAAATAAATCTAGCAGTAAAATACTTCAGCATTTCTGTTGTACTATATCTCAGTCTCATCAGCCTGCATCATCTTCAAGCTCTCAAGATAGTGAGAGAAGTCGACTCTGCAGGGTGTGTCACAGAGTTTTTCTGTGAGAAAAAAAAGAAAAAAAGAAAAAAAGAAAAAAAAAAAGAAAAAAATAAAATGAACACTGATGAGGACTAGATGGTGGTCACATCTCTGTTGGCGTAACTGATTAAGAACCTGATTAATTTCTATAACTGCTCTCATGTTCACACTGCCTTGTTGTGAGTAGTCCTATTTTACATCGTCCGCCTGTGCAACAGTTATTTGGATTTTGCGCTCCTTGTTCACTACTATTGCTAAGCAATCTCTCAAAAAATTCAGTTTCCTGGATGTTTGGGGATACTTTCTACCTCTGCTTCATCCCTCGCTGCCTAAGCACCATTGTGCTTAGCATAGCTTTCTATTTGATGTAACCAGTATTGTCATGGAAAAGAAAATGCTTCTTGCAAGAATCACTCTGGATGTTCCCAGGATTGGAATTCACCCATTCTTTGTGCCAGCAACGCTCACCAGTTTTTTCACATTGATGGTTATACAAGGTAAGAACTCCTCTGTTTCCTTGCATGCTTTTCTGTTTTTTCTTATGTTTTCTTTGATCATTAACTAACAGGCTGTTCTCAACATTCTCCTGCATCAGGTCCTCTCTGTGGTCTCTCGCCTGCTGCCTCAGATGTGCAAAGAACGCTTTTCCTGGAGGTGCTGCTTCTGTCTGATGCTTGGAGAAGTGAACAAGTATGTCTAGCTACATCATTTTCTCAAGCATTATATACGATATTGATTAGCCTAAAAGTTATCTGTGAGATGAAGATGAAGCTGAATGCAAAAGTTTCAGCAGGCCCACATTAGGACACATCAGATTTAAGAAAAGGTTCATATTATGTTCACTGTTGTGGTAAAGTCAGAATTGCATACTTGGAGTACCACAGGTATACTGAAGAGTCCTAAAGATATTAGAGTATGCGATTAGCACGTGGCCAAAATTTAATGATGGTCTGCTGCTCAACTATCTCTGTGCTGGAGACAGCAGTCACAAAGTGAATAGAACAAAACTTGCATCACAACTTCAAAACATACTTTAAAATGCCAAAATGAAATGACTAACCCAAGCAAAAGAGTATGAGAGAAACAGAGTACTATCTATTATATTTTCCCAATTTAACACATCACTTGTTTGAATTACTAAGCTGTCCAATCACTTCAGTTCAGTTTTATTTAAGGTTAAGCTTCACTTCCTTCTTATTCATGCCTCCTCGCCCTGAATACGCAGTATAAACTCGCATTAACCAAAACAACTGAATCTTTATATGCAATTGGTACTTCTAATGACTCAGTGAAATTATTGTCTGAAGTACAGAAAACAATTTATATTTCTGCTAAGAAAATTTGCTTATACAGAGGCAAACATCCTGAGTTACACGGAATGTGAAAAAATGTAACACCTCCTTCTCCATCTACATAGAGAGCAGAAAGATATGCCTCACTGCTCTGCCACTTGTTCACTTGTACTTTTTAGTCTTCAGTCTCTTCCCAGATGTAGGTACACATTGCTACCTCATTGCTTCTACAGGTGCACACCTGCACCAGATACTCATATTCTACACATATGCTTGGAATTTCTCTCATAAACATCGCTGTTGCTAGTAAACTCCATTGCTTCTGCAGCTAATTCTCCTGTACTTCAGATGCTCCCTTTCTGGCTTTCAAAACTAACTGTCCTTCAGTACTTTTGTTTTCCAAATGCTATCACTTCTCCTATAATTACCATTTGCCTGGTGATTGTCCCCTTCCATGTTCAACGCTATTTCACTCCGAACTAACCACCTCCCTCCCTCCAAATTCATCATAATACTGCCTACTTGAGATCAGCTCACTAGCCAAAACTTAGGCTTTTCATTAGTTGTAGGTAACCCTCCACTACAAGTGAGATGCAAAAAAATGTAACATAGGCTTTCGTACATGCCAGTCTCAGACCCCATCTTATGTTAAAAACAACTCATGGTCATCTTTCTGTCTATGCAGACACAAATAACATATTCATGTCCTGAATAAAATAATTTTAAAACTGTGACCAATGCAGTAGTAAAATAAGAAAAATATTTTAAAACAAATAGGACAGATTTTTAGGCTGAGGGTGTAAGATTACGTTTACTAGGTTATAATTGAATGAAATTAATCCAGTTTACATGTCATATAGTCCAGTTGGAACAAATACAGCTAAAGTGGCACTGCAGAGACTAATATGCTCTAAACGATGCATTTCACTCACTCATTAAAAATCCTTGGTCTTGCTAGAAATGCTACCTTTGAGAATTAATCTGTTATGATCAAACAGTACTAAAATTTTTATTTTCTAAAATGTTTAGATTCCTCTCTTCAGAGGATTCAGTATCCTTCCTGCTTAAGAAAGTCCATTTGAGTTCAACCTGGTATTTTGAACAGTGAATTCCTTGTTAGCAGATAACTCATACCACCTGCATTAGACCACTATAGGCAAGTTGTAACTTGTGTGCTCTGAATCACAGCTCTGGATGGAGTTTTCTACCTCTGTCTATGAGCTACAGGGAGGGCTTGGCCTTCCAGCTTAGATTCTCTCAGCCATATCTGAAGTGCCTCACGCAGGTGATAGTGATGTTAATATAAATTTAAGTTGCATGTTCTTCAATTTGAAAGATCCACTAGTATTTATAGCTAAAAGACATAAAAATCTTAAATGGAGGCAAATTTGCCATAATATTTATACTAAATTTAATGGTTTTTTGTTTGTGAAAATCTAGAAATATGCAAAACTCTTGCCAGGATAAATCACATATATTTGCACATTGCAATTGGTGTGAGGTTGTTTTTGGTGTTTTTTAGTTTGCTGGTTAGTTTTTCTTCTGACTTCTGCTTGAAGATAACAGCATTTTTTTCCAATATGTTGTTAATATTGCTTTCTCTATGCAACTTTATAGACAGGGCTAGATACAATTTCAAGCAACAATAGCTAGGTGTAAGTTAGAAGGAGGCAAAAGTTTCACTTTCATTCAACAGAATGGTAAGATCATAATGTGCTTCAGTAAGAACGTGATTAAACCAAGCCTGGATGCAAACGAATTAGTTTCTTATTAATTTTATTGCATTTATATGTTTGGGTGTCTTTTTCATTCTTCCCTAGCTAGTGGATTTTTTTTTTAATTAAAGTATTGTAGAATATAATATTGTAGAACAGTGGTGCCAATAACAGATAAATGAGTTCACAGTTAAAATTTTATATATGGCCAAATATTCCTTCAATAACTATCTTTGTTGCCATGCAGTTTCAGATAATGGGCTTTCAAGCAGAGTGGGCAGGGATTGACTGAAAAAGTATTATTCATTAATGATATCCTCATACCTGAGGATTTCAATTCCTAACCAATACATTTCAATAAATCTTGCCACTGTTTTGGTTTATTTTTCAAGAGATCAGGAGTAATGAGGTTGGAAAAATACTACAGCAACAATATATTTCAGTCCCTTCTCCTAAATGTATGCATGACCTAGAGCAGTGGCTGCAAACCTGGCCAAACTTGTTTAAGATCATTAAGTTCAATTCTCCTCTTTATTGACAATTTCTCTTTAAGTTATTTTAAGGTTAGTGCTAGTTATACCTAGTATTTCTTTCATGTGGATTTTTTCCTTGTTTTAGTTTCCCATTGTATCTGTAAGTTCTACTAGTAGTCACATTTTTTGTTACAGTAACAAATGACGTTTCATCTTCATATTATCACCACTACCCAACAACTGTTAAGAAAAGTTGATTGCAATCCATGTACCTTAATCCAAACATTTTACATGAGAACAGTCCCAAATATTTATTTAAATGCCATTTTTTGAGAAAGTAGTATATGTCTTTAAGACTTCTGCACCCCAGAGTTTTATGATGGCCTCTCAGGGAATTTCAAAGCAAACATACAGCTAAAGGCTGTATGGATGCATTTTACTGGACTGTGTAGTTATCCCTGGTTTCCATATTTAAACCATCTGTTCCCTGACAATGGTGCTTTGGTTGTCATGAGCTGCTCAGATTCAGAATCCAACCATGAAGGAT
Source organism: Columba livia (assembly GCF_036013475.1). Taxonomy (NCBI): domain Eukaryota; kingdom Metazoa; phylum Chordata; class Aves; order Columbiformes; family Columbidae; genus Columba; species Columba livia. The sequence goes on along the minus strand of NC_088604.1, from coordinate 33,811,416 downwards.
GGATTTAACAAGCCAAGTCAGTGCTAAGGCATCTGGTCCAAAGTCATTATCAATAACACTAAAATTGAAATGAATTCTTTTAAAGCATCATTGCGTAAAACCAGCAGGATATTTCCAATTAAATATCTCCTTCCATCTCTCTCACACGGTCACTTGTTCCATTACAAAACTATGAGAAAAATCAGATTACCTACACCTAAGGCACAACAGTTTAGAAGAATAAAATACACCTCATTCTGTGACTTTCAATACATTAATTCCATGTTTTTCATATACAAGTAACTATATACTATGAAAAAACAAAATGTGTATTCAGTGTTTTCATTATTTTTTTTGGCAAGTCTTTAAGTGCTCATATGGTTACAAGATTTTAAGAGAGTCATGGGATATAACTTTCTAATTTCATGTTTGTCTTTTCTGTTTTTAGGTCCTTGGGTCAACATATGAATTAAATATATATCATGTGACTTCTGTTTTTACCATTTTGCAAACTAATAAACTTCAATACCACAGACTGTCCGATGATCCCATCACCTACAAAAAGTTGTTCTTTTCTACCCTATCATGCAGTTGAGAAAAATAGAGCAAATGGGTAGGGATTTGGAGCGTTCTTTCAGTTCTGGTATTATAACCTGTCAGATTTTGTTTCTAGTCATTCTAAAGTGAAATAAATCAAAAATAGTATTCCAGGTTCCAGATTCTCCATTTGGGAAACTCTAAAATTGTTACAGTGGCATGCAGGAGTATTTGCAGCATTTAGATGGATGTTTCTTTATGTTTCCAGGTGTTTGTAAAACTTTGGGCTATTTTCACACAGGCTTTGTTATTTTACATTCATGAAATAAATTTTTCAAATTGTAGATGAGTTAACAATGAGCATAAGAGAATAAGAATCCTCCTGAAGCTATGGTTTTAAGTGAGATGTTTTTTATTCAGCTTTGATTCCATTCCTTTATATAAGTGTATTCACATTTGCGAATTCCCTGCTTCTTAGTTTTGCATCTCTAATTCACTGATGTGAGTACCAGTCTAGCCCAGACTTTTCAGTTTAACATGGTATCTTACTTGTTCTAAGATATATTTTCATATTATTTTACTATCGTAGCAAATAGTGCAGAACTTCAATACAAAATAACTTACAATATATAATAGTCACAGAAGCCTCTGGTGTTTTAACATGTTTTCATTGTAAATGTACTTACTAATTCCCCTGCTGCACAAGAATATTCTAATGTCAGTTCAATAATTTCTTTAGTGAGGGCTTTAATCAGAAAACTGACTTTTAGAGCATTTGAGCACTAGAATGTCATTTTATCTGGCAATCTCAGTAGCAGATAAGGTAAAGTTTCTGTAAATGTTAACAGTAACTTGTCATGTTATGGAAATGACCTACTACTGACCTACTGTCTAGGCAAGGTATCTAATTATACACCTGTCTGTGTAGTATTCTTATAAAATGCAGGAATACTTCTATAACATCCAACCTTATAATCTTTTAATTATGAGTGTGAATACGGTTAACTGACTAAAGCAATAAATATGGAAATGCTGACTTTTCTTCTGCTGTAGTCAGAAGAGCACCAAGGCAAATGGGTGTTTCTGTATCTTTTCTGAGTCTTAACTTAGGGAGAACAGTCACTATCACCAGGTGTAGCAGTTCCTAAAGTAAGTGGAGAGATGGCAGCAGGGTGATGGTTCAGGCCCAGGTTTAACAGATTATTGCTGAGTGCTCTCCAGTGTCTTTGCCATAGATACTGCCATCTCATAGTATCAGTGCAGGCTGAAGTAAACTCTTGCTACTCAGATCTTTGAGGATGCTTTAAACACCAGGTATTTCTGTACTGTTCAAAGTACTTGTGTTTTTCTGAAATGCTTAATCCTTTATAACTGCTGAAATATGAGAATGCCAAAGATGGTTGTTAAAATTTAATGGTCAAGTCTCTCAGTATATATAGGTCTGTAAAGTAAGCTTGCCCAATGAATTGTATATATATTGTATTCCCACCTGCTGTACTTAAATGACTGATTTGAAGTGGAAAACATTTTTAAAAATCTCAAATATATTTATTGTATTATTTCAAGACTTTTAAGAAGTAGGCTTTTTAAAAAAAAACATGCAGAAAGCTTTAATGAGAAAACTATCAGCAGCTAGTTAATTGAAGTAAGTCCTTAATAAAACAGAAAAGAGCAAGCTGTATTACTATTTTCCAGCCATACACTGGCCAATGCATGTGAAAGTGACAATTACAGTAAAAATAAATTTGTAATCACACAAGAAACCAGTGTTTCAGAGGGCTCTTACAGGTACAATGACCAAACATGAAATTTCTAACGGTAGATGTGACTCCCTTTTGCTACTGACTTCCAAGAAGGCTGAGGAAGCTTGCATTCCCCAAGCAGACATGAATCAACAAAAATATTAACACTCAGACATTCAATAAAGGGAATTCTTTCTCTGTATTGTGCAAGGTGAGTAAGACCAGCTGATTTATATCAGTGAAAAGTTTACGGGCAGTCAGACTTGTGTGCTTCATCATTCTGTTGCTCGCCCGGCAAAACCAGGTGCAAATATTTCTACTGCTAATTTCAACATGTCACTTGTGTAGGCAAGTCTTCCCTAGTTGTGCTGAGGGAAAAGCTGCAGGTAAGTAAAAGTTCAGATCTGGGCTTTGCTCTTAATTATTTACTCTAAACCTTTATGAATCTTTGAGGAACAAGTGACAAATTCTTTCCTTTTTATTTCTGCAGTCACTGTAGAAGTATATAATACTACTGACCTCCAAAAAATCAGTCATGGTAAAGATCCCAAAGTGAGATGAGGGCCATGTCATAGCTCTGTTTGAGAGCAAAGGTATCAAATAACACAGCCTGTTGCCCCAGTAAAATTACTTAGCTGAGCATGAAAGTCAGTAAAACAGGGTTGTTCAGGTTGTCCAGTTGTTACCAAATAAGAGGTAGGCCTTGATGCCACTGTGTGGAGCCCAGCTAAAGATCAACCCTTGGAAGATTCTTTCATAACAAACATAGAAAAGATTAGTGAGATACAGCTATTCAACACCTTGAATTCTGCAGTGATTTAGCTTTTCAGGTTCTTGATTTTGCAAATTTTATGTTATCCTCTTAGTTTTCAGTGTGTCATGTAGAACTTAATTGTTTTGAGAATTATGAGAGAAGATTATCATTAGTAAGTAGTATTTATTAGCATAGAAAATACTCGTTTTGTGACACAATGTCAGAATGACATTTATTTGTGTCTTTGGTAATGAGAACATGATGACGAAGCACAGCTGAAATATATGAGAATTTTCAGAATAAACATCTTATATGAGTTACACAGAGCACTGCATAGTAATGGAGCTAGAGCTGCAGCTATTAGGCTGTTCTGTGAAAAATTTTTAACAGACTACTCAAAAAGTTTCAGTGAGGATGCTAAGGAAAAAAAGGTCAAGAGATACAAGAAATTTTAGGACTGGAGAAGCGATGGGATTCACTGGAGTCAGTAGAGAAGAGGTTCTGTTGGGTTCACTGGATACTGAACCTGGCTTCTGGAGAGTTCTTACAGACTGACAGAATGACAGCCATAGATCATCCTGGCTCTTCTTGTTTGGCCTTACAGTTAAAAACACAAACTAAAGCAGTTAAGTATGTGCTGCAAGGCATTTGTTGTGACACACTAGGTTAGTGATCCTCTTAATTCTCTTAATGCTCATCTTACTTGTGCCTTCATTAAAAATGAAAGACGTCAAACACCAATCCAACACTTTACCTATTCGTTTGTACAGAACAGTCCCGCAACCAGGGGCTTTGTGACATTTCAGGTACCAACAAAATATGAAATTTGAATCCAGCTACTTGTCGTACGTGTGCATCTGGTATTTATATGCCCATAAGGGGGCTCTTACCTTGCGTTATGGACCAATCTCTTAACTGCATGCTTCTTCCTTCATTAGTTGTTTTCTTCAGCCAGCATGTATACAAATATATATGTATATATTGTTATGCTGTAACTTCCATATACATAACAATATCTATCAGTGGACTTGGAAAATTTGTCTATAGCCAATAGGAAATGTCAGTGCTTATTAAGCTCATGAATTAAGTGAAATGTCAGGACCTCTTAATGTACAACCTTCTGGGCCTGCTTGTTAATGCAAACCCTCTAGAAAAATGTCTCATGGCAATTTGACCTTTTCCAAACAATAATTCCTTATTCATGGTCAATTAGGAGTGTTTTTCCTCACTTAAAATATAAAAGGACCAACTAATTAAATACCTAAAATAAAGTTGTTGAAATGGCAGCTGATTTTTTTCTGGTAAGTCAAACCTATATATTTTACTCTCTCAGTTGGGAATAAATGCCTGCATGCAGCGCTCTTTTAACAAAGATTTAATATAACGATGCACCCAGGAAATTGCCTCTTATTTTATTGTTTACCCATCTTTGCCAATAGCAGCTTAATTTGAGATATTAAATTATTCTTGGTACGATATTGTCCTTCCTTGTCTATGTAATACAAAGAAACAACTGGAGAGTTCAGTGAACATCTTTGCAGGAAGGTAAGTGGTGGCTGAGAGTTAGAATTTTTTGTGGCTGACAGTGGTTTTTAAATCCATGCCATTGTTTAACCTTCAGTATTGTTACTCTCAGGGTATATTTGAGAGTGGCATCTTATTTTGTGCTCTCTGTGGGTTCCTTACAACTGAATGATAGTGTTGTAGACTAAAATGTATGCTGAAATGAAATATGCTGGGATTAGGAAGGTCTAAATTTTTTTAGAGGTTTCATAAAATAATTGCCTGTGTTTTTTCTAGCCTTCTGCTGTAAAAATCTCATCTACAAGGAAAACTGGGTGAAGTTTTACAAATAATTGCTTTATGCTAAACCAGTTCAAGTGTATTATGTGTTCAAAATTATATATATGTGCATATAGAATCACAGAACCATAGAATAGTTTGGGTTGGAAGGGACCTTCAAAGCTCATCTAGTCCAACCCCCTGCAATGAGCAGGGACATCTTCAACTAGATCAGGTTGCTCAGAGCCCTGTCCAGCCTGGGCTTGAATGTTTCCAGGGATGGGGCATCTATCACCTCTCCGGGCAACCTGTGCCAGTGTTTCAACACCCTCATCATGACAAACTTTTTCCTTATATCTAGTCTGAAAACCAATATATATGTTTGTTTTATAAATAAACCAAGATTTTATATATATATGTACATATATATATATATATAACCAATATTTTAGATGCAAAGGTTAATTTTTTTCATTTCAAGTGTCTAGGTATTCTCTGTTTCATCCATAGATTTTAACCCCTTAGGACTGATTTTTGTTGAAGTCTCATGTAGACAGTGGAAAAGCTTGGCAAAACAAGGTGCAAATATTTCTACTGCTGATTTTAACATGTCACTTGTGTAGGCAAGTCTTACAGCACTACTGTCACATGCATGAGACAAAGGGCAATCAACAGAAGGGGTCAGAAACCAAAGGGCAATCAACAGAAGGGGTCAGAAACCCCTGGGTTTGGGACTAGTGGTGTGTGTCACTAAGTGTTCAACAGTCTTTTAAGTGACTCCACTTCCTTTCAGATTGCCAGGGACTGACACCAGCTCTGTGGTCAGTCACCATCTGTCTCAGCTGGAGAGACAGTGACTGATAAGAATTGGCAGCTTAGGAAAACAGGTGGTACATGCACAGGGATCATCTTAGTATGCCCTCAAGGCCTTTTAAGTTACTTTGCTTGTAATAAGAGGATGCCAGAAGACCTTTATAGTCTACGTATAGACTATATATATATGTATATATATATATATACAGACACACACACACACGTGTATGCACAGCTCTATGCCAAATGTGATATATAGACATATATATACAGATATTTTACTTCAAATATTTACTTCAGATATTTTACTTCAAACTTGCTGCAGCCATTTCAGTACTTCTTTCTCCTGTAGTTATTTCTTTCTGAAATATAATCTGCCCAAGAGATATCAACACAATCATATGATCGCGTGTGTGTTATCACGCTGAGAGAAGGTTGCTCTGTGGAGCTGCAGGTTCATCCCATCAGTAGATCATCCTGCATTAATGCCTCAGGCACTAATGCTAGGAAATCTGTTCTGAGTTCCCTTAAATAAATGACTCTCACTGCTTATCAGCATAACAAGTAATAGCAAGAGCTTTGTAAACAGAGAACATCACTAGGCTTTGTTTTTCTAATCTGTCCGTATCCTTGATTACACAAGAAACATGAGGACATGCCAAGAGAGAAGCATCTCAAGTTCTCAATGAAGTATTAGGGCATCAGGCTGTGGTGCAGTTTGGTGATACCTGTGGTATCCACAACTCCGGGTTCCATACAACACTCTCCTATTCTTTTTGGCTGCTCAGTAGGACTAGAGGGACTACAATTATAGCCCTTGTATTACGCTGTCAGCAGTGCAAATCACATATCCCAGCAAATAATAGCAGACTGCACAACTGTGCCAGTTTAAATGGGAATTTGCTGTACCCACTTCATGGTCCTGTTGTGCTTCCAAATCACCAAAGTCTGGCCTTGCAGCAAGGGAGCAGCACTTGGTCTTTTTCTGAATCCCATCAGACACAGATGCTTCATATCAGCAGTGTATTTCAGAGTCTTTTCCAGAACCACCAGTACTCTAAGCTTGCTTGCTATTTTGCACACTTCAGTCATGAACAGTCACTGGGGATGTGGGTGGAGCTCATCATGTGAAAGTTAAGGAACTATTTTATAATCTGGCAGAATGCTTTTCACCTGAGAGCCATGGAATGCTTTTCTCCTGATCCCCAGGCAAATCCTGATGTCACTTGCTTAGGTTTTATGCCCAGTTCTATTGATTTTGCTGAGTTCACTGCTGATAAATATTGGATTAGAACTCCTATCAAATGCAAAATATAGTGTCTTATCAAGTGGAAATTTTTGTCATCTAAATCTTTCTGGTTTCCATGTATTCTGGTAGTTAAAATGAGGCACTTCAGGGAAAATGTTTTCATACATGCAGATGAAGGCAACAAAATTGACTATAAAAATATGCCTTGTCCAATATGGGAAAGGGATGCTAAATATTGACAGAGATGGGTGATCTTACAGAACTTCAGCCAGCTAGTGTTAAGAGCAAAATAGGCATCCCTGTGGCATGCCACTTCTTTGCAGCTGCCCTCCCTAAAACCTGGGTTTTGGAAAACCGTGGCAACACCCAGCTCCTATTGATGTCTTACAATGTGCCAAAGTAGAACAAAATGTTTGTCCATTGCCACCAGTTGTCCAGGCCAGTTTGGGAGCTGTTTGGAAAAAGTGTCTTTGTTGACTGTTCTACTTTCAGCTGCAAGATAACAGGGGAATCCTGTAAGAACCTGTAACAGTAGCTAATAACCAGGTCTTGAAAAGAGGGAGAGCATCTTGCAGGCAGTTGCCTTACAAACTTGCAATATTTTGTGCATGCAGAAAGCAGCAAATGTGGAAGGTGATATTTCCCTGATTAGCCCTGTCGGAGTACTCCACATCTTGTTTCTAGAATGCTTTTTTCATGTGAAACTAATAGAACACGTGCTGCTGCGGTGCTAAACTCGGCTCTAGCAGGAATTTGCCTGATATTCCTCAGCACCTTGCTGAAATACAGTGTTAGCATCTGTTACTCAATATCTGTTAAAAACAATCTTAAAATACATTGTGCTTTCAGATGGGTTTATTTGTAATGGAATAACATTTGCGCTAGTTACTGATGTAGTGACTGAAGAAATAGCAGCAGATGCAGGAGTGATCCTTCCAGGCTGCTTTATCTGAGGAGTTCTGCTTCAGAGTGTCCAGGTTATTTTTGGAAATGGTTTCTAGAAGTTCACTTCCCCACAGGACAAAAAAACCCTAACTCTTCCCTTAGCCAAGGCATGTCAAACACCTCACCTAGGTGTTCCTACTCCGGCAGGGGGATTGGACTAGATGATCTTTTGAGGTCCCTTCCAATCCCTAACATTCTGTGATACTGTGTGTGATTCTGTGAAATGGAAAACCTTGGAAATGAGACTGGGAAGAGGAACGCTCCATTAACACCATGTCGCCGGTATTCCAGGGCAAAATTTGCCGACCTACTGGTGATGTCAAGCTATGACACAATGGAAAGTGTTTCCCATTTTCAGAAAACTGTAATAGTTCTTATCACTCTGATACTTGAGCACCTCAGAGAAATCAGTGAACCTCAATAATGCTACAAGGAGCTGAAGAGATTGATTTAGATAACAGAAATTATGTAAGAGACAAATCAGGCATCTTACATAAATTCTCTCTGTATGTTCTGAAGTCAACAGGGAGATACATATACTACAACACAACAAATGAAACAAATGATAAAGGGGAAAAAATATATATGCTCTTAACATAGGTTTATGCAAAGCGGTAATCAGAAGGGAGAAAATTATTTTCAAGTGCCTTCTTTTGCTAAAACCACATAACATGCCTTAGAGCCATTCTTTGCTGTTTTGAGAAGTGCGGTCAAGCTTAGCAGAATGGGGCTATATATGGGGCTATATAGAAAATAACCCACATTAGACCAACACATTGTATCTGCAGTGAAGGAGCAAAGACCTGTGTTGTTAAATGAATAGTGCCAAGAAGATAGACAGCTATCTCATATTAAGCTTTTTTTTGTTGAAAGTGTACATTTGTTCCTAAAAACAGCAACACAATAAGCAGAAGACTGGACCTCATTCATTTAGAAGCAAGGAAACAGAAAGGGATCTGAAGAAAATCCATGGGCAACTCCAATGCTATGGACAGGATTGCTGCCTCCTCCTTCAGTCGGGGTTATTCCAAATGCAAAGATTTCCTCTCCCTTAGTACTTTCATTGGCCACTAGGAAGAAATCAGTGCATAGGGAATGGAAGAGCTCATTAGCTGGAGAAAATTTCCCTATCAGCTGACAAGGGATTTTGCCTGCAGGGGGCTGCTGAAAGTTCCACGTGAAGATCCTACACAAGTATATCACTGGAATAGGACAAAATTGTCATCTTTGGTAGATGCCTGTTGCTCAGAGGCCATCATTTTCCTTGAAGTCATTGTGATCAGGTAGCTGCAAGCCAAATTCAGTGAGTCTCATTCATCATGCTTTAGATTTGGATTTCAGCTACAGCTACCACACATCCCAAATTCACACCAAGCCCCAGTGGGGACCTCATAAAAGTTCAGCATCTGCATCAAAAGGCTGCTTCAAGTGCAGAAGATGGTTTCTTAAGGTTTGAATTTGTTTTCACTACTGCTGTTTCCTTTTAGGTAAATTGACACCATTTGCATCTGAAGAGGCGCTACTGTTTTTCTTAACCACATTTTATGATTACTGACAAATAACGGCTTTAACCTCTCACAGAGGGAACAGAATGCCTCCGTCATGCAGCTGATCCAAGCAGACAGCTCAAAGCTGTGATCTACTTTTTTGGTCAATATAAACTGACAGTGTGATTATGTACCTTCAAAGCAAGAATGCCCTTCGGAATGGCTCAGGAAATATTTACCAAGTGTAATTACTATTTAAACACAGCAGTCACAGAAATCTCATCACTCAAATATGTGGATGGGGTGTTTTTCCTTGGTGATGGTAATAACATTTTCATGTTAAATACCGTTAAAGCTTATTTTTAAAAATGCTTCAGTGGAAACACAATATGCATGTTGTATCCATGCTTGATGTTTGTTATACTTGCTTTTCAAAATAGCTATTTGTTTTTCCCCTGTTTTTCTGCAGCAGTCAAGATCGTGGATGAACCAGAATCATCAGGCAATGACATTTTAGTTACAGCCAGCACTTACGAAATGTTGCCTTTCTTTATTGGTTCAAGTGATCGCTCTACCACGCAGCCTGAAGATGTTATTACAGGCATGCTACCATTAGACCAAACAGCACCACAGCCCACAGCAACCAGCCCATCCTACAGCCAGTCTCAGATCATTGAACAGTCCCTTGAAGTATCAGATCCCTCATTGCCCGCATCAGAGATTGTTCCTCCTGATGACACTGGGACAGGAGTGCAGGATATCGCCACTGAGTTGGATCATGTCAGTGTGATGAGCACAGCAGCCCTAGATGAAGTGGAGCACGGCAGTGGTTACATCTCAGTACTGACAACTGAGCCTGCAAAAGCCACCCCAGCTCCTACGCTGAAGTATGTAACTACCAGCTCCATGACAACTGCAGCCAAAGGCAAAGAACTAGTGGTTTTCTTCAGCCTGAGGGTCACCAACATGCACTTTTCCGATGACCTCTTCAATAGGAGTTCGACAGAATACAAAGCACTAGAACAACAGTTCATGCAATTGGTGGGTGAAAATCAAGTTGAATAACATATGCAGTAGTCGAGCATGGTTTAAAGAAATACATGGCAAAGCATAGTATTTTAAAAATGTCAGACCCTACTACAATTCAGTCTGATAAGCTGTATATTTAAAGAACTGATAAGCCTGGGATGCTCTCAGGGTATGAAAAAGAGTTTATGAAGACAGTGATGAAAGTTTTCACTTGTGCAAGAGATTCCAGATATACACCTGGCATGTAATTTATTTGGCTTTTTCTAAGATACATGTCACCAGTATAGCAATGCTGATTACATCTAAGGCTTGTGCCTACATGCTGGAATTAAAAATAGGCCTTTTAATATACATCATAGCTTAGATGGGAGGATGTAATTAGATATGGATTTTCTCTGTGGGTACAATAGGGCAGAAGGTCAGCTCAGTAACATGCCTATTATGCTATGCCCTAACCTGCCTGGATTGAATGTTTTAAAATAATTAAAGTTGGCTTTTGAGTCAGGTGACTTTTTTCTCTTCCAGATGAATACACTCCCCAACTGCTGTGCATTTCATTACAGGCGAAATTGCTGCCCATATATCTCAGTGCATTATTGATAAAGATGTAAAAGTCCAGAAGAAGACAGTGCTAAACAAAAGAATTAATTTGGTAGTGGAGTTTAGCAACTGTACTACATTCAGACAAATAAGCATGTGATGTGTGTACTTGATAGTAAAAAGTGACTATAAGAGAAATTAATAGCAGGTAGACATTGACAGTAAGCTAAAATACAGGCAAATTTTTGTTTTGCAGCTACTTCCATACCTCCAGTCCAACCTTACAGGTTTTAAGCAGCTGGAAATACTGAACTTCAGGAATGGAAGTGTGATCGTGAATAGCAAAATGAAATTCGCCAGGACAGTGCCATACAATATCACAGAAGCAGTACATTGCGTTTTGGAAGATTTCTGTGATGCTGCAGCCCAGCTCCTCAATTTGGAGATTGACAGCTATTCCCTGGATATTGAGCCAGGTAAGATTGAATTAATAATGTATGTGCAAAACCAAGCAGATAATATTTTCCAGATTGTTGCAGCTTCTGAAGTATTACTCTTTTGGAAGTAAAGGTATTAGCAATAGCCTCCCAGTGATCTGGATTAATAAGAAAACCCAAGATGTTGCAAATTATCTGCAGACATATTTTCATATCATAATGAAATGCTGAGCAGAGGTGTTGGGCTGCGCATGTGCACCAACTGCTTTTCAGAGCCAAATACAGAAAACTAAAAACTCTCTAGAATAAGAGCCAAGTGAAGACAGGCATAGAGAATGCTCATGTACAGCTTACAGAAGTGACTTATGCAAGTCTTGTACCTGATTATGTGAACATAACTTCTGACGATTTTTTGCAAGGTTGTAAGCAAACCATAGCTTAGAGCATCATTAAATCTATTTTTAAAAGGCTACAGAGTTCAAGACAGAAGGAGATAATTTCTAGGCATAACTGGATCCTACAGCTACTCGCTCACTGGATCATCACTAAATGTAGCACTCCATAGATGTGTAATTTCAGAATATTTCCTGATGTGGTAACTTTCAAAAAGTCTGTAGTCTTTGCTAAAGAGTATAAAGTCAGTAACAACATATCTGGATACTATTGTGATGTCAGAAGCTTAAAGTTTTCAAAAACGATACTGTTTTATAAAATTGAAGCCTGGGTTTGTTTTCAGGTTCTGGTAATTATTTCAGGGCCGAATTTAATTTCGTTGGCATGGAGAAGAAAGATACCAATGCCTTAGCATGCAGATGCCTTTAGCTTCTTTGGTTAAGCTGTGTTTTTATGTACAAATCTCTGACAGCTCCAGAACAAAAAAATCCATTTACATTTCATGGAGGTGGTTTCTAGTTTGTTTTCAATACATGTAACTTGTTGTGGCCACTAAGAGAATGGGTAGTGTGTGGTAAAGAAAGTTAACAAAATCACAGCATTTAAACTTTCAAATATTGCTATGATAAAAAGATTTTTCACTGAATAAAGGAAGAAACGAGTTCACTAGAAAGTGTGAACTTGAAGCTATCAAACATTCCTTGCTTCAGTATTAAGTTTTCATTAAATAAAACAAAAAAAGTTGCTAAAATGCTTATATAGAAAAATTTTAAAATCTTTCATTTTCACCTATATCAGCTGCTGTACTGATGTGGCATTTCAACATTAATTCAATTAAACAATACAACAATGAATTTGCTGAGAGAGCTATTCTTTCAAGGTTTATGAGCAGCAATAAAATGTCCAAATAGAAGAAGTTATGTTTAGAAAGCAAATATATTCCCATATAGGTGTTTCAAAACCGTATTGTCTTTTTACTTCAGAAAACAAACAAACAAACCCCTCAAAAATCCCCAAACTGTTTAGTAAATTAAGGTAATTTAAGCAAATTCCTATTTATTGTGAAAGCAAGAGCCATCTAGCGGTAATGTTTTACCATATGGAAACACAGATGGGAACTGACTGTCCAAAATATATATCAAGACTCAGCAGCTGCAAAGGGCTAACTGCATTGGTCATAAATAATACCATAAAGAATAGCATGGCAGGCTTTTAAATATGCCAGCGTGGTTTTGACTTTGTATTGTTTTTTGTAATCTAAACAAAGTGAAGCCACAGAAAAGGTGACAAAGTACATCAGGTATGTAGTCCAACACCTCATTAATGAAAATGAAACATTATGACCAAAAAATGACCTCCTAACCCAGTGAAAAGCTCCTGCCAAATTCTGCTTGTCAAACAGAAGCGCAATGAGCCCTTTCAGCTTCTGGAAGGTGCAGGGCTGCGGTGCACAACCCTGGGTAGTGCTTAGACTGCCTATATCTCCCCATTAGCAGTAGCAACCTTTATTTCCACTACTCTAAAGGTAAACTGTGACCATCAGAACTGCAGAAGGACTCGCAGGAGACATGCAGTTATGCAGCTGTCACTGTTTTAGTCAATTACTTAATCATACAGATTCTTTTATTAAACATTTTTACTTTGGAAGTGTTTTTTTTTGCTTGGAGTGCGATTCTGTGTGGGGTAAGAAAAGAATCTATAGTAATTAATATCCCTTTTTGATTTGCCAGCTGGTTTTGTTTCATTACAGACTAAACTTTGTAATTCCCAATTGGTAGTATCAACGACCAGAACAGAATACTTTTGGGGTGGTTTTTTTTTTTTTGTTTTTTGTTTGTTTGTTTGTTTTTTACATATAAGAAAAGGTTTGCTTCACAATAAAGTTACCTTGTAATTGACTTTATTACTTTGATGCCCAGTTGTTAGAGTTTACATGTACATAGATTTACAGTCCAGGAGCCAAAGAGATCCCAAGTTAACAGGCACACTGTATACAGTAAAGGGAAATTGAGCATGCTAAACCTGCTTTCACTAGCCTTAAAAACAAACCAAAAAACTAGTCATAGAATTATGGAGGGGTTAAAAGTGAACAGCTCTGCTGGATGAATTTCTATCACTTAAGCATATCCTAGTGTATGTCTGAGATTCCCAATACCACTATAAGGAGTAAGATGCTAATTTTTCATTGAATTTAATGTTATGGAGCATCTGGGGCCATGAAGTGGCTCTGGAAGAAAATTCTCAGCCCAGATAGCACCTACAAGAACTAGATGCAATATCCAGTATAAATTTTCTTTTTAAACTACAGATTTTTCTTAGGAAATTTTAAGGCCACATAATTAAACAGAGGCCAGTTTTCCTCTGCACCTGAAGGTGATTTTGACCAGATCTGAGACCAAGTTCCTCTCTATAGCTGAAGTTACATGTGCAAACTTCTTCTGAACATACCCATAACTTTTTATTTAAAAAATAAAAAGCAAGTTTTCACAGTGCTAAAACATCACTTCCAAAAATGCTCCACAAACACGTGCCAATATTTCTAGGTTGTGCTCATCAAGTATTGTGCAGTATTCAACAATCTAATTCCCTCCCCAGTCATGTCCTAAATTATGTGTTAAGGATGATCATAGCCAAAACTATTTCTTACACATATGCAAGGTTGTAACATAGTATTCATAAAACTAGCGCTTACAGTAAAAAAGGATAAAAATATACAAATGTAAAAATCCTTGTTAGTGAAAGGAAATTGCAGCTTAATACTCATGGGGTAAACAAACGTACAAATAAATATAGGCTTGCATGCTTGCTGTATCATCTACAGAAAGGAAGGATGTGTGTTCTTTTATGCTAGATTGTATCCTCCTATTGACATGCACAAGTTGGAGGCCAGTCAATGCGAATTGTTTTCTCTAGCTGCCACAAAGCTTGCCAAGTTACTCTGGGGTAATGCATCAGTTAATGATTTACCCATTCTTTACAGCTGATCAGGCAGACCCCTGCAAATTCATGGCATGTGACGAGTTCTCTGAATGCATAATGAACGAGTGGACAAAAGAGGCTGACTGCCTTTGTAAACCCGGCTACGTGAGCCAAGACGGGTTACCCTGCCGGAGCCTGTGCGAGCTGGAGCCTCAACTCTGCGTCAATGGCGGGAAATGTGAGTTGGTTCCAGGAAGAGGAGCTGTCTGCAGGTAAATAAATGGTGATCGACATCCACTCTGTTAACAGACCACTGGTACGTCTATTGCATGAAGGAGCAGGGCTGAGCGGACACTTCTAAACAGCGTAAATTACGCTAATAAGTCACGACCTTAATATTCAGACACTTTAAGCTACCTTGCAATACCCTTCTGTGGTATAAATCGTCTCAGTATGGATAAATGCGTTGCTGCCTGTTAGTAAACACAGAACATGACAATCTAAATGTTTTTAGAAATGCTTTAGAAAATTATTAGAAATTCAGCAAAATTGGCAGAGACGATGAGTATGCAGCCAGTCATTCTTTTCAGATTTCCAAGATATCTTGGAAAAATGAAATAATTCATTGACATTTTCACTATTGATTATGTAGTAGTACTTTAAGAAATTAAGGTTTTCTAAGTAAAAATTTTAAAGGAAAATAAAAAAGGAAATCTGTTTTCTTACAAACACACCTGTGAACACTCCTCTGACTCCAGACCACCCAAATGAAGCACATGAAGGCTGAGGTTGCTTTCAAGGATTTCTGGGAAAAAAATCGAAGATTAGCAGCTCCTTCTAACTGCAAACACATTCCATAAGGATTTTTACCTGAAATGATCTTAAGCCAATATTGCGAACTACCACAGCAACTGAACATATTGATTCTCCTTTGAAAGTACCAAGTTTCACCTTATTGTAAGACTAGACTACCCAGAGCATTTTATAAAACTGTACACCAGACTGGCAGACACTACTTGACCAACCATGTGTACGAGAAAAAGACAAATTACAATTCTTGCGCTTGTTTATTCTCTCTTAATATTGACTTTACTAAGTTAGTGATACATGTTTTGGCGTAGTTAGGATTAACGTCAAAAAATAAGACTACTGAGTAAATATTTGTGTGATCATTTCACTGTAGCAACAGAACTTCCATAATTCAGTTGCTGAAGTAGGTGTCACAGAAATTACTCTAGAAGATGATATTGAATTCAGCATAGTTACTGACAAATTCCTGACTTGAGGAGTTGCAGTAGGGCAGCTGCAGTATTTTGTACTAGAAATCAGCCTGCGAGCTAAAGAGCTCCTCTTCAAAACTCTGCTCAAGTATTAGTAAAATAGCAAAGAATATAGCCAAACCATCCAAGACCAACACACTAAGAAAAATAACTACACTTCAGAAAAGCCTTGACTTGATGGATGCCAACAACCAAACCATCATTTGGAATGATAAAAGTATTAAAAATAATAAATAAAACTTTTTGTGAATTATAGAAAGTTACAAAGAAACTTATGAACAGTACTTTCTTTGTGTTTAATACTCAACATGATGAGTCTCGGAATATATTCTTTCCTCTGTTATCAATCCTATTGCGTCATACAGACACATAACAATTAATTGTATCAGGAATACTGTGCTTATATGTAGTGGCAGATTTTCCTTTGTTTTCATTTGAGGTATTCTGTATTTTCTGCCTTCAAGTTCTGCATATTTTTCTCTTCCTCTCCCTGTTTTAGATGCCCTCTACCTAGACAGGAGTTTTACCAAGGACAGCGCTGTGCAAAACTTGCTCCAGAACCCACACAACCCTTCATTTTTAAACCTCTCATTTTTGGCTTACTAAGCCTTGTTTTTCTTTTCATCATTTTAATTCTTAAATTTAGAAGAAAAAGCAAAAGAAATTCTAATTTGCAGTAAGCTGCTCACAATCTTTTTCATTTTAAAATATTCCTTTTTTTAAATTCTGCAATTTAAAATCTTACCTAAACAAACATGTTCTGCATTGTAGAAGTCCTACTCTCAACAGCTGCAATTCAGAAAGTGCTGTAAGGATTAATCCTGCTTTTGAACATGATGAACCCATAACTAGCTTTTGTCGTACGGCTTATAGTGTAAGTGCTCATGTCAGTTCCTCAGAGACCACTGATCCTGAAGCACTACACGAACTTGAAAACACAATTCAGCGTGGAGGTAAAATGCATGGAAATACTTTTCTTACCCCTCAACAAACAGCCCCCACCTCAAATAACAGGTCCATCTTCATGTATTAACCCTACAACTAAAACAAATTTGATTCTAACCTCTTGCTTGGCAATTTCAGAACTAAAAGCACTAATTCATTTATTTGCTTTCCACATTTACTGCTGTTCAGGTTTCATAACAGGATCGTAGAACTGCTTTTCTTACAGCTCTCTTGCATGGCTTTGTTGGTTCATCCTATCTGAGCGCTTTTTGTGATTTATTGAAATAACTAATCTAGTGGCTTTTTTGGTTTTCATTTTGTTCATTTTGTTTTTAAACGGTTGTAGGTCACCAGACCAGTTTACAAAGCCAAGACTGACGATCTAGTCTCCAAATTTCTTCATTTCCGGCTTCAGCCAGACAAAAACAAGGTTTGTAACTATTTTCAAGAGTTTTAGAATTCTGTTGAGTTTATTGTTTGTAAATGTCACCAGGAAGCTTCTTTGTACTAATTCCACAAAAAGAAAAGCTCACTTTTCTTTGGAGGTTTGGTATGACAACAATTCCTTCTTAATTGCTTTTATGCAACCGAGTTCCATTCTGCATGCTCATTTGCTAATGCGCTACCCACTGAACCACATGAAGGAGGACTATCTAAAACGAAATAGCAACACAAAATGCAAACTGAAGGGGAGGTTTTAATAGCAATAACAGACCAACTAAAAATAATTGGTACCTATTTAAGCTATGTAAGAGTTTGAACAAGTAGGAATTCTAATTTGAGCAGAATACTGCTCATATCTCAGACATTCTTTCAAGTTTTGGAACTCGAAACTTCTTGTATCTCTGGGGAAAAAACAAGACAGAAAGAAGAAAATCTGAGTCAAGATATTCCCTAAAATTGCCGGACTCTCTCTTAATTCTGATGCATCTGAGTACGGTCTCTTGAAAAGCAGACAAAAAACCTTTACTTTGCCATTTCTGTTTTTCTGAATCACAGCCTAATTAGGAACAAAGAGGTTTCACAATTAGCTGTTGGTTGCCATTGTTACTGAGGAGGGTCTCAGCGCAGCACTGCCCTGGAACTGGGTATAGGCCATGAGGGACAGGATACAGGGCTACACACATCTTTGGTTTGAGCCAGTACATCGTTATGTGAAGGAAGAAATAATTAGTGATACCATAGAAAAAGATATATTTTCACTGATCTTTATCAAAGGGAGGATTCCTGCCCAGGTCTGATTTTTTCAGGTACTCCAGGTCACAGCTACAGGCTTGAGGTGACAAGTGGGGGACTGGGACACAGCAGAAGAGATCGACCAGTCAGCAGGGAGCAGCAATTCAGAAATGCTCAAGAATGAATTTGCTTTGCTGCTGATAACAACAAGCACACAGACATTTGCAAATAGAATTTTATACCCATTTCAGAAGAAATACATCTGTGGGTAACTGTAGACCAATACCCTTTCATACAATCAGAACTACTTACAATTACTGCTTACAAAAGCATTAAATATTTAACGAGAGGAATAAAATGGCACATTCGTGGGAGAAAACCAGGACTGTGTCACTTTACACTCCATTTGAATTGTCAAAAGTATTTGACCATGTTCTTCTCTATTTATGGAAATTAATTTAGTGAGAAGTGAGATGACCACAAAATAGAAATGGATTTTTAAAAACAAAATTAGTGGTTTTGTCCATTTTTCACCATTACTTAAGTTCAAAATGAGCGTTTAAATCAGAGCTCTTACGTTAAACACATTTTAATGACTTGATAGCAGACAATGGATGAAGAAAACTGTGTGTAGAACACAGCTTTCTTTAGCTGAAACTAAGAGCAGCACTTCCATGTCACAATCTGGATAGATTCTTCGGGCTTGAGACTTTTGAAACAGAATAAGGCACTTGAATTGAATTTTCAGGAGGTGGGTATCTAGAACTCTTAGACCAAACTGAAAATTCCAGTCTTTCAATTCTCTTTTGCAATGTGTAATGACAGCGGTGGCAGCATTTTAGGACATGTGATCTACAATAAGTACAGCTCTATATTTAGAAAGGTATACATGAAAATAAGTGTAAAGTTTAGTAGAAACTAAAATAACCTTCAATTGTCTAGTAAGCATGAAAAACATCTCCAGTTTAAAGGATCACTATATGGAAAATGACTGCAAGAGTCAGAGGGGGATTTGTTTGGTTTGGTTTTTACCCAATTAGTCATCCAGGAATTAATGAACATGTTTCATGTCAAGGTAAGGAAATTGCTCTTTCTTCTCTCTGAGCTCAGTAGAAAACACAAGTTATTTCAAGCAGCTGAAAACCGCAGCTACCTCTCTGTACGGTTAGGTCTCCGGGAACTTGGAGCATCTTACTCCACAAAGAGTAAAATATGAGGAACAAAATGACTGTGAGACTCACATTTCCCTGGGCCAAAGCACAGTGTGACAATGAGCTAGAATTTACACGTTCAAGTGGATCAGCTCTTTCAGACTGATTGTTCAAACAAGTCCACATCCAGACGGTCTATGACGGTTTAGAGTCAAACATGTCAAAGTTCTCTAAAAACAATCCTGCTGACCTGAGCCTTTGCCACCCTCCTCACCTACACATATGGGCTCTGCTCCTTTGAGATGAAAGCTGAAGACACTGCCTCATTCCATTCAAAATGCAACTTTTCTCTTGCAATAACTGCTTTCTCTGTTAGTGACTGTGCTGGATTTTCTCCAATCAGTGAAAAAGGTGCTGAAAAATAAAGCACATTGCTTTTCAGCTGTAAGGGCTTTGTGTCCAGCTGTCTATAAAGTCTGTTATTTTTCAGTTGATCGAATGGATGCTATTTGATAAACTCGTCATTTATTTGTGCTCTTATATGGCATTTAGGGTGAGAAGGCTTCTTCTGGCAAAATTCAGTAATGGATCCAACCCTTGAAAAGGAAAAGGATCTCATCTGAAGCATCTTCACAAATGTTTCTAAGCTTGCAAAAGATACCACAAAAAATCAGTTTTAACAAACTTAGGTAATAGAGGACCCAGAAATATTTGACACAAAATAACCCAGAAGTATTGGAAATAAAGCGTTGGTTAAGAGGATGGTCAAATTATTTCACAGTGTTTCCTAATCTAATAAGCATGGACAAAGACCCCTTCATTTGATGTAATTCCGATGAAGTCTTGGAAGTCATTATAGACTCTCTCCAATAAATATATAAAATACATCATTCTCTCCTCATTAAAACCAGTAACTGACACATAGCATGATCCCCTGAAAAAATTACTCTCAGCCACCAAGAAAGAAAACTGAAATGAAATTTGAGAAAACAAAGCCTGCAGTTTGTCTCATCCTCGTGTCAGTCACTTGGATCATAAAACAAACAGTATTTTGGATTAAAACAATATCACAATCCGAGTTAGCCTTTTAGAGCTCCCCCACCAATGACAGAGATTCAGTGTTTCATTACCAGAATCAAGGGGAAAAGACAACACAAAGACACCACACAAAGATGGAAATGTGATGCTCTTAGTTCAAGAGTATCAGGCACCAGGTTTTACAAACGTCCAAGTTTGCGTGGAAAAGTTCCTGCTCTTCCACTGAAAACAATGCAGAGAAGCTGAACATCCCAAAGATTATTTCATCCCAGGTCAGCTCTAACTATGAATCTTGTAGATACTTCCATTACGGCTTCTTTTGTAGCACAATGTATTTTAATTATTTTACAGTCAAAAAAACATTATTAAGATTATGATGGTATTGGTGGTACTTGCGATTTCACACAGAAAAACAGAACTGTTATACCAGGGAGAGAAAATAATAATTTTACTCTGAGCTCAATGACTTAGTATGTAAGAAATAAATTCTGGATTAACTCAGTTCTCCTTACAATGAACTGGAGATTATCTCAACAGATTTTGGTGAGGTCTTGCCTATTAACAGCAGATAAATAATACATTTTCAAATTAAAAAAATGCTTTTCAAATGTCTTACGAGAGTTTCTCTTACAGGTACTCAAAAAAGAAGGTCTGCATTATTCAAGACTGGACTTCAGGTTGATTATGCATATGAAAAAAAAGTCAAGAATTCCTAAAGATACACTACTTTAGCTCTAAAATCAGTACACATTAATCTAATTGTTTTATTAACAAAAGCAATATGGCCAAGTTGACCAACTATTTGACCATGTCTAAAATTTGCCTAGTAAGAAGTCACCAGTGTTAAGATACATGTATTGAGTATCCAGTGTTTACACATCTTAACTGTATTTTTGTTTAAGAGCTGAGTGGTAGAAACAGATTTTGCCGAGAAGTGGCTTTTTTCAATACTGTACATCACAACCATTACTGCATTTCCATACCCTTTTGTCAACTTCCCTTACGTACACTAATGTAAGTGGCAAGCATGGAAATAAGAGCTCTCATGGACCAAAGGCCACACTAAAAGCATCTGGGAACTTTTTCATTCTCTCCCTACAAAGCTCACATTGCAAATCAAACAGAAGTTCAGATTAATTTTTGTAATGGTTTCTATATCAGATTCCTGTTTTTCTGTTAATACACACATGATGTATACATATGTACATACACATTTCACTGCTTGATTTCTAGTGACAGTTAAACTGCCAGGTTATGCTAAGACTTCAACCTTTTTCACTGAGGCACAGTACCTGCAGTTTCATCTTTTCAGAATGTGAGATTTATACTCCCAAGCACCCTCCCAGTAGCAAGTAGATTACGGAGTCGCACGTAAGTACATACACTTTAAAGTCAGTATACACACATATAATTTTGAGATCTTACTATTAGTTTTTGTAGAAGAAACATAAGCAGACAACAGGTGGCCATTAAGTATTTTAGAGGCTTAGTAATTTGTGCTCTATGGATCCACAATCATGATTCATGTATGAGCATTACTTTACCTTGAATATATTTTTCTTGAGAGTATATATATATATACACATATATATATGCTGCACCAGTGTTGTATAATATTCAGGCACTGTTTGCTGCTTGGTGCATACCAGACATTGTACTTACAGCTCAAACTGAGCTTCTGCAAAGTTCATGACTCTACTGGACGCCAGCTCCTCATTCAGGTCTGAAACTTTCACATATTCAGCATAGTACCTGACTTTAGGGACAATTCCTTTCACTTCGCATGACACAGCTACCACAGCAAACTTTAGTTTACCTTATTATGTACGCTCAAAAGAACTGTTTACGAATTCCAAACAATTAACTGTACAAATTTGCCTGCAAAACCACCAAAACTGGTGATCGTGTACAAATGAAGGCAATGCACCAAGAATACAATGTTGAGCTTCTAAAGGTGAAATCGGATTTTTACTTCCTTTAACTAGAAGACAAAAAAACCCAAGGAAACCTAAGATGTGGTTTTACACAATGACACTTCAGAATAAAGCTCTACTTTAAAAATACTTCTTGCAGGGCACTGGATGCCATCCCTGCTAACAAATATTAGCTTTTCACTACTGCTTATGTAAGTTAAGAATGCATTAAGAATGCTGAAAGCATTCCATTTTTTTCCATTACAAATGTATTTTTGTATGTGTTTAGTATATTTCAATTCATACTAGTTATTGCTAGTCAGATTTAAAAAAATAAGTAATTTTAAAATGTGTATTTTAATAATGATTATTCATGACTGTATTTATCACTCTCAACTATTAATTACCAAATATATTTGCTGGATGTAAGCCTTTTGTATTTCAATAAAATATAATAAAACTACTTGAAAAATTTCACAAGGAAGTGAGTTGGCATTTAATCTCCCACTAAAACACATCACCTTATCTTAAAACTGAGGTAAAGCGACAGTTGGAGATGAAAGCCATAAAGAAACAAAATTATATCGCTAGATATCAAAGTCTGAATTACTTCTCAGATTCAAAGCATACCACTCTGATTTGGCCCTTAAACCAGGAAAGTTTGGTAATGCTTTTTTCAAAAAGAAAATAACAAAAGCAACATCAGACCCTCCACCCCAATCACAGAGCTTTTACTGCTGCATAGTGACTCAAAGCATTAGTGGTTTCACAAGCCACCATCACGGTAGCCAAGGAAAAAGATGCAAACAGCACACGGCATAGCAAAGGATAAATATATTGGAAGTGATAGCAATAAAGGTTAAAAAAATAGTAATAAAAGTAAAAAGATAATTATTTCAACAAATAGTGAGAAATGAGATATGAGATTTAAAAGATAATAAAATGAGAATTTTTTAATATCAGAATGTTCTTTTAGAGGAACACTTACCTTAGAAAGTAAAGACAAAACCTTTACTAGAGTAGCTTTAAGCACCATAAGCATCTGATAGAAAAGCATTAGGCAGTCTGAGCACAGAAAACCTTTTATCCTTCTCACAACTTAATTTACCCTTACTTACTATGCTTTAATATTTAAAGACAAAATGGTGAGAGATACGAATGAGATTTCAACATGGAATGTATTTATTTGTTTTACTTTTCAGTACAGTATTAGGAGGTCATTTAAATACATTAAATAAAGATTTTGGAGGAAAAAAAAAAAACAAAAACCAAAAAACAAAACAACAGAGGATTCAACTAGGCAAAGAAAAACTATATTATCAGTGGATGAAAAACAAGTATTTAATGACCTTGTGATATTTGAAGTAGCATTCTCTAAACAATCCATATTCCTGGGTCACCTAGTCAGGAACGCGGCCTGACATGGTGATTCTCTTCCTCTCCTTTGTTTTCTGGAGTGTTTCATGCAGAAGATCTCAGCTATAACACACAGCTTCACGGAGAGGCAGGAAGAAATGGGGTTTTTTTTAATCAAACACACAGAACCAAGCCAACATGTTTACTTCATCATTTGCTTTAAATAAATTATGTTTTTCTCTATAACCACAGATCAGAAGGGCATTAGCTAACACTACAATCCTACAGATCAACCTCTTCTCCATCTTTTTTATTTCCCCTCCAAATCAACCAACAGTATCATTGTCTGATACAGTAGATGGGACATCAGAAACAATAGGACGGCAGCTGAATATTGCCTGATGTAAAAAAAAATAATTTGAAATTAATTGAAAATTAATTTTGTTGCACAACAAGATCAGTAAAACAAAAAGCAGATGCTGCTTTTGGTGCAGAGGAAAAAGAAAAAAGCACGGTACTGTGCAAACTAGAATACTCTGATTTTTGGAATGTGTCTTCTGCTTGCGTCAGGCACCCTGCTGGAGCAATGCAGAGAGGTGGGAACCTCTCATTTGAGAACATCCAGTCACCAGTTCCTCTTCCACTATTTCAAAGTCATTATTATTTTCCTGATAGCTCATATTTATTAGTCACTCAGTTAACGAGAATTCCCACACACCGCTTCCTGAAAAATAAATTATCTTTCTGATGCCAGTCAAGGAAATCTTGGTATCATTAAATGAACAGACTGGAAAAAACCAGTTATTTATATTTAAGTTTCCCACAAGTATGTTTGCACATATATACACTAAAATATTTAAGCATATATATGTGTATATACATACACAAACATACTTAAGTATTGAGGTTCTTGGCTTACCATGTTCAGTCTCATAAGATCCATATATATATATATATATATATATATATATATATTAACTGAGACTGAATGTGTTAAGTCAAGAATTTAAATCTAGATAGCAATAAATACAGGGCAGGGCATCTCAGCCGTATCAGTTCAGTGACTTTTCTTCCTTGTACCGCATGAACGATCACAACTCCCTGCAATGCCAAGTTCCTGGAGACTGGCAGTTCTGAAACTGGTTCCAATTCAGTAACACATTAAACCAGTAATCTAAATTTCATAAGCAGCACCTTTAAACTCACACAACACTATTTGTGCACAACCTGCTAGCCGGCAGCTTGATGCGCTTCTCTTCTCATCTTTCAGCCAAAAATTACTGCTTCAGGGAAGAATTTGTTTGGGTAGAATGAAACCATTTTCTCATTTGCAATGACATGACTAGCAAGCAGAGTGTGTACACAGCGGGCACTGAGATTCCCTGATGCAGCGATGCACACGGAGTTAATGTGTTACTCAAATGTCTCCACATGTATTACAGTACAGAGTGCATTTAAAACAAGCAGACCATGGCAGGCAAGCACAATCTCAGGTCAGCAAGGATTTATGTATTATGCACCACAAGATTTCTCTGTGCTACAGAACCGTACCTCTTGGAAGTTATTAATTAAGTATATTTCTGCATTTAAAAATGAAGCTTCCAAGAGGTTTCAGACTGAGTAAACAGCAAGGAAAGTATTTTATAATGTAAGCAAGCTTAAAAAGCAAGACTTCATTTCTAAATCAGCTTGAACAAGTAATTGGACATCAAACTAATCAAATTTTGAATTTCTATCAGAGAGAAAATAAATAATCAACTTCAATTTGTTGAAATAATGGCCAGCATTGTGAAACAACATTCATGTAAGTGAACAAGATGCATCTTAAAACGCTACGAAATTAGTAATTCCCACCCACAAAGACTCCCAAAACAAACTGCTTACTAAGGGAACTGTTACAAGCTGTGAAACTTGACAAAGGAGATTAAGATAAAGCTCAGTGTCCAAATCACTATGATATTCCAGTATAATAAAAATTGTAGCTATTTCATCAGCACATAGCATTAAGATGATACGTTATTGGACCAAATTTTTATACAATCTAACAAAAGGTACAGACCTTGTGCATCTCATTACAATTCAAAGAAACAGGATGTCTGAGGCTCTTGCCTCAATATTCAGTTAAGTTTTTTTGCCACCAAAAAGCTGAACATATTTCCCTTATGCTATCCTTAATCTTATTTGCCTCCAGACACAAATCTTGGACAATTTTTCATAATATATTGAAATCGCACTACCTGGATAAACAAACTGTCCAAGAATTCCTAATGGAAATATGGTCAGAAAAATAAAAGTCTAAAGAAATTTGCACTTAAAGAGAAAAAATAATAAGAAGCTAGGAGAGAAGCGGTATCAGCCCTAATGAGCAGTGCATTCTTTGAGTACCTCCAATATTACACAATATTGACATCTACGAACTCTCTTCTCAGAATGTACAGAAAACCATTTCTCTTAAACCAAGACAGAGAATGCATTAAGTAGGAATTTACGGGTCTCAAGTTTAGGAGGATTTCCCATCAGTTTCTGAAAACCTCAGTAATTACAGACACTAATCAGTCTTCAAATCAGGACATAAAATGTCTCAGATTATTTAAAAGTACACTACAACTTCTCTGGAACAGAAGTCAAAGCTAAGGCCTCATAATTCCAGTTATACAAAACAGAATATTGTCTTTACTAAGCCATCACTGGAAGCCAAGTATTCAGTGTTTTAAAGAGGGGATTTTACAAAAAGGTGGTTGCAATGCAGTTCTTTGTAATAATGTACCCATGTACATGCAGATTACTTAAAAGTGTAAAGAGTTATAACAGAAAATGTTAGAGAAAATGCAACATAAACAAAATTCAACAAACTACACTGACTGAAATTTCTTCAAGGTCCTCATACCTGGTGAAGTTCACTACACAAATTGAACATCATAAAGTACAAATTAACAAACCACATGATTAATAAAATCTGTTCACTTTATATTAAACACCTCTAACATGATTACAGAATGTTTATGTCCTCTGTTGCACAGAGGAACTCTTCCCTTTGTATCACGGGCAATGGTTCTCGTCTCAAATGCTACTGTGCAAAAAGACCACTTATTTCAACAGGTTCTGCAGCATCGCTGTCGCATACGTCGGACGAGCTTGTCTGCTTTCAATTGCGTTCTGAAGATACTGGATACCTCCACAGCGCTCCCAAATTTCTTCAAACTGTCTCGGCAAAATTTCAGCGCCTCGCTTGCGAGTTAACCCAGTCTCTTCAAGGTTAAGCTCACACATATCCATATCGTCCTTACCTGAAATGGTAAAGGGAAAATGAAAAAGATATTTATAAAGCTTTTACATCATTCAAAGGTCCCACTAACAAAGATCAGTTCTTTTTTATTTAGATTTCCTCTATCAAGCTCTGATTTCTTAACAGATTTCAGACCTTATGGGGAAATCAGTCCTCAGACACAGATTTTTTTAATTCTTTTTTTAATTATTTGTTATTGTTGTTGTTAAACACACAGAGCGGAAAAGCAGTATCAGAATAAACTAGTGCCAGATGCTGTAACTGATAAAACTGTGCTTAAAAAGAGGGCAAAAAAGAACAACAGAAAGAAAACGAGAAGATCAGCATCTTCATTTACTCTCCTGAAATCCACTATGGGATGACAACTGCATTTGTTTTACCCATACTTACAGTTTTACAGTGAACTGCTGATATTGTTAAGTTCGTTTAAATGTAGCAAAGCGACTAAGAACTTGAGAATTTTGATCAAGCAGCAACCATTCTTTATCTGTCAGCCTCCCATGCTAAACAAATAGTGTTTAACAAATGGCACTGACACAGGGAATCCAATGAAATGATGAGTGCAGCTCATGTGCTGTATTTTAATCTTATTATTAATAGGTGATCCATTGAGTGTGGTATTGGTGACAGCAATGCTACTTTTAGCCATGGGCTTTGACACTGAAGAGGCTACAGTTGGTATAAGGAACTCTATTAAAAATAATTAGCGGAAAACAATGGAACATTTGTTGCTAGTAAAGCATCACTTTGAAACTAAACAAATTGGTTATGGTCTTTGCTTCAGTCCCCATGTTAAATACAAAAACTCAAAACACAGAACTGTAAACAGTATTTCCCCAGTGTTTTCTCCCTCTTTCATTATCCTCCAGAAAAGGAGGATACAGTTCATTACCAGATAAATCTCTACCTATCCCTTGCAACATTTAGTTTTTATTTTACATGTTTAAGATTAAAAAGCTATTCTCCCATACTAGGCAGCAGAAATACTATAAAAGCATCAGTTTGCTGTTGGCACCATACTCTCGAAAGACAATATATCATATGCACAAACTGTTTTGTACAAATTGCTGTAATTTTTCAAAGCTAACAAAAAACCAATAAAATGATGAGAACTTTCCCAGATAAATTGTGATGTTTTATCTTCACACTGTCTCCAGTTCAGTGAATAATCTAAGGACACTTAGTAACAAAACCATTTACATTTGGATTCCTGCTATGAATTCCCAGATTAAAGGACATGTACAAAAGTAAACCGCATGACCAGTTACATCTCCAAAGGAAATTTCAGAACATTCAGCCACCATCAACAGCAGCCTCAAATCCCCAAATTCTGCCCAAACAAGAATAGTTGTTGAGAAAGAGAGGATACAACTTGGGAAACCCCTACCATCAGTCTCTTTTTTAAAAAGTTATCAACTCTGAACCCTTTCAATGCATGAATTTTGCTTTCAATACCAACCCGCTACAAGGAGAATGGGTGCCTTGTCAGGATGAAGTTCCATTTGTCGAGCGATCCATGGCCCATCAAAATGCGCGTACCACCAACCCTTCTTCTTGTTCTGGGGATCTTTGTATTGGTCCGCGGGACGGATGAAGGGAATGCGGAAGTAACGCTGTTGTCTGTTGATTTCAATCTCTTGTTGTCTGGCTGGTAGCTGGGCAGTCGCGTTCTGTTGAGCTATCATACAAAAAAAAAAAAAAGAAAAAAAAGAAAAATAGAAAAATAGAAAACAAAAAAAGCCATATTATGACTTGCTTAAATAATCAGCAACAACAAAAACAATAACAACAACAAACCCAAACAAATAAAACAAAACACCCCCCAAAAAAACAATCACACCCCCCTGACCTGAAAAATTCTGCCTGAATACAAGGTCATCTGAAATCTCATCAAACCCAAAAAGTGTTCCCACCTCACATAATGTGCATTCTTTTAATCACTCCAGCTACAACACTGGTGCGGAGAGGTTCACAATAACTATTGTACATTTAGACAAAACAAAGTGAGTAAAATAACACACGCTGCATTAAATCAATATTTAAGGTTATACTTACAAAAAAAAAAATCTTACCAACCAGAAACGTTGATCAGTAACTGCTCTAGTTTAGTCCATCTCTTTGTAAAGCAAGGTCAGTGCAAAGAAGC
The DNA here is from genome assembly GCF_036013475.1 of Columba livia. Lineage (NCBI taxonomy): Eukaryota > Metazoa > Chordata > Aves > Columbiformes > Columbidae > Columba > Columba livia. Next base: position 33,782,519 of record NC_088604.1, on the reverse strand, counting down.
ATTTCCGCATTTTTTATTAAAGTACAAAGCACCACTTTAAGATTTTTGACAGTCAACACAGAAGGGTGTGCAATACTGTTAGAAATAACTAATTTGTTAAGAGAAACGTTGACAACAAGTACTGCTTACCACAGAGCTGCCACCAAACATAACTTTCTGCCTAGATTCTGTTGCTGGACTCCAGAATTAGAACTACTCCCTGGCTGCTTTCTTTTTTAAATACATTATTTATTTCAGACCATTAAGATCAACAGACCAAATTCCAGCAGAAGATAAAGTTACATGAAATCTTGCAAAGCTTCACAAATATTTTCGGTAACCATTTCCCATGTGTAATTTTGGACTCCCTCAGAGTCCCACGCATTTCCGACTTTGGAGAGAAACTTTATTTTGACTAACAGCAAATACCCTCCATGTTAACTCACCAACTGATCAAACTTCCTAATGTTATGTATACACTATCATAATCAGTTTTAAATAGTAAAATGCTCCGACAAGCAAGATCCTTTCCTTTAACAACTTCCACCTGCAGAAGTTATTACTGATCTTGTTTTAGTGGTTTACGATACCATTGGTACAAATACTCTGTTTAAGAAATTCTGAAAGTGTATCTATGCCATCTCTACAAAACAATATCAGTATTAACAGTTCTATGTTTCAGCATAATTAAAAGCTAATTCCCTTTTTGTCCATCATCTATTAAGCAGCAAAGTTAATTTTTGAGCTAAAATTTAATAAAATGAAAAATGACAGTCACTTCTAATAATGCATTTTTACAGTTTGAACAAGTCTAATAGATCAGCAACTGCACCTTGAAATTTCTTCCACTTATATTCAAGCAAAAATAGTTTTTCTAAATGTGAAGAGCAGAATCTTAAGAAAAAAAAAATGTACTATACAAATCATACCCCCCATTTATTCCACGTTTATATAAAAAAGAGAAGAAAAACAAAACAGAATGTAATAGATGAATGCTACTTTTCCATGTTCTCTCTAATAAAGCATGTATTTTATAGAGACATAGTCTACAGTTTATAGGAAATTAATTCTATTTTCTACAAATTGTCTGAATATCTACCACAGCAGATCAGTGCTTCAGTATTGTCAAATACTTTTTGCACTGCTACAGTAATTGCTAAGGCTTGTTTCTACCCCTATGCATACCTAAGTACAAGAGGAAATCCAGAGGACGGGAATGCTAAGCAGCCAACATAGAGTCTGCTTTTCAGTTCTTATGGAATTGCAGGGGTTTATTCAAAAGAAACCACCACCTGAATGTTAGTTTGTTTGCTAGGAAAAGCTGTTACATTAAGTTGATTCCAGAGTTTTGCTACAACAAAACCCCATGTGCAGACAGTAAAAATTGTTAGAACGGGTACAGTATTTCTTTGGAGTGGTGCAGGGGAAGAGGAAAAGAAGAGAAAAAGAATAGGATTATACCTTCAAATAACCTCCATGAAAAGGTTATTTCATTCTCCCCTCCAATGACTGCTCAAATGAGCAGGATCTCATGAAGCAGTAAAAGTATGCTTGTAAATTACTAAAGTAACATATGATTACCATGTGTTGAATAGTGTTGCCAAATTGTAAACCAGCATGTTTTTAACAATTAAATTCTATGTACACATGTAGCAAAACACTGGATTAATTAATGTTAGTACAGAGCTCTCAAGTGTTCCTATTCTTCAAAGTTAGCTTAAATAACCATCTCCCCACTTACGTGAGTTGCTCGAAAATGGTGCAAAATCTGCGAACAAACATTACATGTTTAACAAAACATAGAAGTGCTGATCTTCTGAAATTTATAGTTTCATTACCTCAACGTTTTCATCTCTGCTGATGACAGACAAATGGAAATTCTAGTTACAAAATAAACACAGGTGTTGAGCTAAATACTTCTATCCAGTTTCTGCTCACAAACACCACATAGCATGTCTCCTTTCCTCATTTTCATGGATTTCCAACTGCTTCTATTTTCGTCAGGATTTGATTTTGAAATTGATTACTTTAATGATTTACAATGACTGTTCTGAAATCTCAGTTGTATAAATGCTAAATGCTGTTAACAAACCTGCTAGCTAATTAATTAATTTTGATATTTCTGCTGGGAAAAGAAATTCTAGACCTCTATTGTTATTGGAATAGGCAGATTCGGTATTAATGCACAAAAAGGTGTTTAGCTTGTACATTGAATGTATGAATTTATTTAAAAGATAACTGTAAAATTATATTACCTCAGTGAAAAGACTGAAAGAAGAAACTACACCACTTGATGCACACATCCACAGACACCCAAAAGACTTTTAGGTCAAACATCTAAGAAATCAGTTCTCCTTCTTACTCCCCTCTCGGATCGTTATAATACATAGATGTGAAATGCCCATGTAGTATAATTATTTCCAGTAGAAAGAATTACTTTTGACATTAACAGGAGTCTCTAAAGGTCAGTGACTTCATTCTGAACTGCAATGTTCTAATTTTTCATCAGAAATATGAAGCCATATTTCAAGAAAAGCTTAAAAATGCAATGAAAAGCATTAAAAAGAATGTTGTAAATGTCTAACTAAATGTGATGAGATCGTGAATATTCCAAGCTTTATTTGCACAAATTCAAATTTTCTGCTTTTTGATAGTGCCTGTCAGCAATACTGTGTATGAATATTTATTTTACCCATTTAGCTCCAGAGAGAATCTGCAAGCTCAAAGTCAGAGCAACTTACCATTTTGTTTCAAATGCCTTTTCCTGCTGTTTCAGTCATGAACTTTCCTAAGCACTTAAAAACTAGGCATGGCCACAAGGACCCTTTCTCTGAGAACATCTTTTCCAGCGGTCCAGGTTTCACCTGCCATATATCTGTACCAAAGTTCCCTGTGTTGCTTTTTCCATGCGAGAGACAGAACCTGACACACCAATGTGATGTTCACAGAGTTCTCTTTATTGTCACACCAGGCTAGCTTTATAGCAAAGCTGCCCTGTCAACGCACCTTGCAACAATGTGATTGGTTGTAACTCGTGCTATACAATAACGTGATGGGCTGCATGTACTGTCCACGCGCTCTGCACGCGTGTCCAGCAATTGCTCATTCATTGTTACTTTCTAATTGGGCTCCTTTCGTTTCTTTTGTCTCTGGCTTCACCTCTCAGCCAGGCTGGCAACAACCACATCCCCCCGGGGCGGCGGGGCTCTGCCACTACATCTCCGCCTCTTTTATTTAATATAATATTAACAATACGCCGTATCATGCTTTAAAGACAGTGCAAAATACAGGGTAAGAACATTAAGGCTAATGCAAGTACAATTAACAAGAACAAACCTGTTTTCAATATTCCTTTTAACCAAACAAGGCATCCAACCTAAAAAACCCAACATCTTCTGTTATTTTCTTGTTCTGCAAATCTTTTATCTTTTTATCTTTTAAGTTCAAACAACACATACTATCAAACTCTTCATAACTGTGACCATGGCCAATAACAAAAAATTAAGTGCTGCTCTGTTTTACAAAGAGGTGTTCTCAACATTGGCTACATCCGTTGCTAAAAGCGATAACACCTCTGAGGTTAAGGGTTGTCATCATTGCAATCGGTTTCTTCGTTAGCTAGCCAAGGTCTCACCCACTTTGCTGGGATCCACGGATTTTTATGGTTACCTCTAGAAACACAAGTATATCCCCTTCCCCAAGTTATTAATGACATAGGACCTTCCCATTGTTGTGTCGTCGGATTAAACACACTAACCTTAGGTATCTTTTCGGAAAAATCTTTGACATTTTTGATATGGTGCATAACAACAGGTTCCATTTCAGTCTCACTTTTAGGATTAAGCCAGTTCAGCACATACAATGCCTTCATCAAAACCTCTTCCAGACTCATACAAATTCCCCCTTGTTTTTTCAAAACAGACAAAAGATTTTTCAAGGTGCGGTGTGCACACTCAATAATTGCCTGGCCAGTAGAATTATAAGGGACTCCGAACAGGTGTTGTACCTTCCACTGGACGAGGAAGGTTGCAAGTGTATCAGAACGGTATGCGGGACCATTATCTGTTTTGATCTGTGTAGGAACACCCATGACAGCAAAAGCTTGTAATAAATGACGCTTTACCGCTTTTGCATTTGCTGAGGTCAAAGCTGTAGCCCCCAGCAGTCCTGAACAGGTATCTATAGACACATGAATGTACTTTTGTTGGCCAAACGGTGCAAATTCAGTAATATCAGTTTGCCATAACTGACCTGGTTGCAAGCCTTGAGGATTTACTCCCTTTTGTTGCAGAGGCGCTATGCGAGCACAATCAGGACAAGCTGCAATAATAGATCGAGCTTGTTCCTTGGTAACTGCAAACTGTTTTCGGAGTGATGCTGAGGATTGATGAAACAATTCGTGAGCTTGTCTGGCTTGTTCAAAAGGAGATACATCTGTTACTGCCACAAGTTTGTCTATAATGTTGTTTCCCAACTCAGCTTCGTACACGGCCGGGTGTTGCTCGCTAAAATGGCCATTATCAAAAAGGTGACTGCATGACTATTCCCCACTGAGACATCACATCCCTTCCTAATAATGCAATTGTCGTGTTCAGAACACAAGGTCGTACCCATGCCTCTAAGCCCTCGACCTCTTCTCTTATCTTAACCATATGTGTGCTGATGCGGGTAGGAGTGGCCCCCCCTATCCACACTACCATGGTGTTTACTGCTTCTAAAGGCCAACACAGAGGCCAGTCAGTGAGAGGGATAATCATCACATCTGTGCCTGAATCTAAAAGCATACTTTTTCTTCTAATCTCACTTCCAGGCCCATATATGGAAACTACCCTAGATGGTTTGTCCAAAGTCAGTTTTTCCGTGAAAGCAACCACAGGGGCTCCAGTAGAGCCAAAACCTTTCTGACCTCTTTCCGCATCTAAAACCTTTGGAACACATGCTCTAAAGGGTACCAATTGCGCTATACGGGTTCCCTGTTTAATAGTCACAGGGGGTGTTAGGACTTGCAACATAATGCCTATGGGTCCAACATAATCAGAGTCTATTAATCCTGGCAAAACAAACAATCCCTGTCTTGAAGCAGAAGAATGACCTATTAAAAGTGCACTCAATCCATACCCTAGGGGCCCCGTTACTGTAGATGGAACTACATGTACAGACCGATCCGTTATTGTGACATTTGTTCCCACGGCCAGATCGACGCCTGCGCTTCCTGAGGTTGCTGCCCTGAGCTCGGACAGCAACCATGGCTGTTCCCCCTCTCAGCTGGTATTGTGGTGTCATCGCGCCCCAGCCCCTGGCGCTGGCCCTCCCTTTTCCTGGCAGTGGTGTCCCACCTTTTTTAAATTTTGATCGACACTCCACTGCTCAGTGTCCACACTTATCACACCAACTGCACGTGCCATCGAAGTGCAAATAGTCGAGGGGAGCTGGCGACTGACTAGTGCCATTACTAGGTCACCCTCTCCGAGTGTACTGAAGGCAATTTCTTTTAAGATGTCCTGTCTGTCCATAAGTAAAACATGCTAGACTGCAAGAAGAAGGGCTTCAGCCTTCCATTGCAGGCTTAAGTACTGCAGCCAAGGCCGCAGCGTGGGCTTGAGCATGTATTTTTGCCTTTTCTACCTCCTGTTGCAAAATCGGTACCCGTGTACAAGCTTCCACCATCTCTGGCAGAGAAGCAGTTTTTCCCAAACCGGCTAATATCTGTTGGCATTGGGTGTTTGCATTCATCATGGCCAAATCTTTCCCCACAGCAGCTTTTGCCTCTGGAGTGAGGTTAGGAGAAGCATCTATAGCTTCTTTTAAACGGTCCACAAACTTAATATATGGTTCCCCAGGATCCTGCTTTATTGTAGAATAGGGTGGCACAGGGTTACCTATATTTGGTAATTCTTTCACTGCTGCCAGAGCAAGCCCTTGCGTTTGCTGCAAAATCCTTGGATGAAGTGCTGCCTGAGTGGCACCATCTGCATATTGTCCACGACACAGTAACTGGTCCATGCTAGCTAACCAGTTGGTAAATGAACATTTTCTAATACTGCCAATTCCACCTTCCCCTGCCATTTGTCCAAGAACAGCAAATACCCCATTGGGGGAAGCAATAACTCCATCAAATCCTTAATATCTGTTTGAGTTAGTACTTGCCCCTTGTAAAATGAAGTGATTAGCTGCATCACATGCTTATTATCCATACCATATTGCATAACTGCACTTTGCAATTGCTTAACCATTTAACAATCAAAGGGCAACCACTGCCTTTGTCCTCTGTTATCTATGTGCACTGGCATTGCTGCAATACTACCAGGTAACATAATCCCTTCAATGGTTGCATCTCTGATTACTCCTTGCCAGCGTTGCCCTGCCATATAAGAATGATCTTGAGGAATATCTCTACCCTGATGCACAAGGGCAGCACCCAAATTATCATTACTATCACTGCTATACAATTCCCTTGTGTTTCCCTGTGGATCAGTAAGTCGACGCATATTTGCAAACCGATCTGCTATCCCAGTCTCCAGCCCTTTTCCATATCGCGCTCTCAAATATTCATCTGCTTCTCTTACAGACCAGATCCCATCTTCAACACATTGTCTAGCCCATTTTTGTATTCGCTCCCTTTTAATACGGAGCTCCTCAGGAGTGAGGCCCAATTCCGCCCCCTCCCATTCCTGTTTTCCCTGTTTTTCACATTCCCTGCCAATTGCCTCCAACCTGTCCTTAATTGCATCTGACGCCTTTTTATATGCTATTAACTGCGAAGTTTTACTGTTACTGCCATCTAGTCGCTTCACAGCTTTTTGAACTTCTTGCTCCTCGCTCTTCTGCCGTCTCAGTAAGTCCTTCAGGCTCTGCATGTGGCTCTCCTCCTGGAAGTCAGGGTGATTCTGCAGTGCTCCATCCCGGTGCTCCATCGGGTCCTCCAGCAAAGGCACGTCAGCTGGACTAACTTGTTTTGGCTTGTTGAAACTTCCTGGTTGCTGCCACTCGTCATCGGAGGCAGGCAATGGGTCAAAGGGTGCAGAGGGTATATAATTTGCTCTCCGCCCCAGAACTCCAGATCTGATACTGGACATACCAGCGGTATTTATTTTTCGGAGTTCTCAGAGCGGGGGCAGCTCGTGGCGGGCGGCTCGGGGAGGACGGCACACACTTCTGGCTCCCCTGAGACTTTCTCCATCAGCTGCCTGATCTCCCGCCAGGGTCCGGCGAGGTCACAAGCCTCGCGACTCCCCCTCGTGACCACTTCCCATAGTTCAGTCCCTATGTCCTCCCATGTACCAGGAAAAAAAAATTCGTCCGTTGATCAGACACATCCCTTCCGCTGGGCGAATAGTAAAACACACTCCACCGCGTCTTTTTCCAAAAATCTTCCTGTTCCAGCTGCAGAATACTTTTCACTATTATTTTTCCTTCCGCGGATGTCGTGTGTCCCATGCCACCTGATTCCCCGTAGGCCTACTTTCCGCTGTTCTTCAAGCACGTGGGTAATCCTCGCGGACCAGGTGGCTTTTCCTCATGTCTTCAGTTCCAGCGATCTTCTTCAATACGAAGTATCATGTCGGGGGTCACCAAAATGTTGCTTTTTCCATGCGAGAGACAGAACCTGACACACCAATGTGATGTTCACAGAGTTCTCTTCATTGTCGCACCAGGCTAGCTTTATAGCAAAGCTGCCCTGTCCACGTGCCTTGCAGCAATGTGATTGGCTGTAACTTGTGCTATACAATAACGTGATAGGCTGCATGTACTGTCCATGCGCTCTGCACGCTTGTGTCCGGCGATTGTTCATTCATTGTTACCTTCTAATGGGGCTCCTTTCATTTCTTTTGTCTCTGGCTTCACCTCTCAGCCAGGCTGGCAACAACCCCATCCCCCCGGGGTTGGGTGGGCTCTGCCACTACACCCTGAAAAGCTCAAATTTTCAAGTAATGATCAAGCTACGCGTAACTCCGTAAATTAATCAAGGGGAAAGAGAGAGCTTTGTCTAAGCACTACCCCTGAGAGTAAGTAGGGCATTTGTATCCCCTGGGACCTGTATCCCCATGTTCCAGGACAGTGCTCTAATTCCAGGCTAATGGGACTTTGGGGAGAGCATCTTCTCCCCGTCTTCCCTTTCCTCTGCCTCCCCCGCTAACTGGGTGACCAGGAACACAAGAATCATGGAAACAGAAGGTAACATGAAAGATCTGACTAAATTATTATATCCATTTGCTGTGATTCTGTTCATTTCTTCAATTCCTTTTATAACAGATCATTACTGGACTTAGGGGGTGGGATGACAGAAGAGTAACAATCTACTCTGCAAATACCACTCCAGAAACTGGGCATCTGATTTTCAGGTCTGACAGTGTTAATCATGGCAACTCCTACCCTCTCCCATTGAATTTAAAAGGCAGTCACTCTCATTAGTGCATCGCTTTGACAATAAACACCCATCTATGAAATCAGCAGAATGACAGCCTAATAAGAAAGCAGGGACTATTCAAAATTTGTCATCCCATCAAACAAAAATCGCAATATCAACACTCAGAATTTAAAAAAGAGAATGTAAGCTGAAATATGTATGGTTTATGGTAATGTAAATGAGGACACAAATAGCACCTTTAAAAAGCATCTACATCTATGCTTATATATCTTAAGAAAGGATAAAAGCATGAGAAAAAAAGCCTTATCATCAACACTTTTTGTTTTCTCTGGACCCCAAATGTAATTTACTTAAGAGAGCATGATTCCTTCCAATCTTGTGTTTTATAACACCAGAAAATCCTACACAATTCTCTGATAGATGGACTACTCAGGGACTGTTTTCAGACTCTACTCTAACCCTAGGTATAATTCTCTGTGCTGAACTGTAAGTAACTACTCTCAGTAAGCAACGTTTCTAACTACAGAGGTTAGAACTAGTATGAAACAACTTAAAAAAAGAGTTTCAGAAGTCTCAAAATGCAAATCACAGTTTCATAAATGGAAAATTATCTTAAGTAATACAGCAATGAATATTTAGCAAAAACACCAGCAACTGCAACACCAAATCAAGAACTGTTAACATATGTGAGCTGGTATGACAAAAGGTTTTCAGGAGGGAGAGCTGCTCAGTACATGTATCTGGGTCACCTGAAAGTATTCAACTTTCTGCCAAGTATTTGTCGGTTCTAATATCTTCCAAATATTTACCTTAAATTGATATAAAAATACTCTTCAAAAACCTAAGAATTTCCCTTCAACCTAACAAACCAAAATGCATTCTAGAAACATTTTCTTTAGAATATTGTCACAAAAAATATTTTAAACACAAAGTCATCTGTCCTCACCATAGTCTGTAACTGATTTGGGAGCTCGCTGTTCTGTTTCTGCATTGCGTTTCTTATTCTTGGATTTCCAGGCATGATACACCTTTAGCCTTCTGTGAAACTCTTCTCTGCAAGCTGCCAACAGTTCAATATCTGTCTCCAAAAAGGGGGAAGGAAGGGAGAAGTGAGAAAAATCAGAACAATTCTTTATGAAATGCTTTTCTGTACTGATAGGTACATAATTTTAGATCAGGTTGTAACATTGATCTCTTATCATATAATATACTAAACTCTCATTCTTTGCAGCAACAGGGCCTGGATTTTATTGCCCAGAAAGTCCCTTGGAGTGCTATATATCTTTTCTCCTTTAGAGGAACGGCAGTCCTCAAAGTAGCTGTTTCACTGTGTGATTTGGAACAGCAAAATGCTACAAATAAAATTTTCACTCTACTAAATTTGACTGTTGACATTATCACAAGCCAACAGTCATACAGAAACAAATAAAATTTTACTGCTGAACTTTATTTCTGCAACTGAAGAAAATCAGCAATTTTACTACTCAGATCTAGATTATTTTTCCACTTTATTAAATATATTTTAATTTTCTTGAATTTCATAACACTAAGAGACTGAATGATTGCAAGGATTTTTCATTAGTCACCTAAGAGTATCCAAGCTGGCTTCACTATGGATGAACATAAATTAGCAGCTTGTATTACTGCACCATCTATTCAGCCAAAAACATTGCTCCAGTCTTGCTTATACAAAACCAATAGAAACACAGAATTTGGAGTTAATTTTAGGTTTTAAATATGAATAGAGAAAATGGGTTTGTTTCCAATTTCTACATCCAGGTACAAATTCAGAGTTATCTTAAATCAGAAATTAGCCAATTAGTTTCAATCAGAACCACGAAGAAACAGCAATAATAATCCTTATCCGTTTCTATCTTCCTAATGTTGGGGGGAAAGCAGTTGATGTCACAACTGTGAGCTACCCAAATGAAGTTACACAGTTTGAAAATTAAAGAATAATCAGAACATCTAAGAGAGAAAATATTTTACACTGTCCTTTACACGACATATTTGCTTTCATGACAGCAAGAAGAGATAGGGAAAAATTTCTTAGAACTCACAAACTCTAGTTAAAACATAATTACTATTATTCCCTTTGTGAAAATACACAAAACTGAGACAATTTAATTACAAAATTATAATATGTATTTTATGGCCCAAGAAGCTTAACATCATACATATATAATAAGTAAAAGAGGTAACAAAGGAAATTCAGTTTCCTCAATACGGAAACAGCTTAGTTTGCTGTTTTCACTGGGGTAACAGAACTTTTAAAAATTCATTTGACATTCATTCAATTCTGAATAAATTAATGAGCAAGTTTTTATCTTTGTCCCAGGAACTACACTTCTTTCTCAAATCAAAAAACCAAACAACTTACCACAGGATGTATTGATTGTATCACGAAGCTCTGCATATTTCCACTTACTGAGATCATGCTTCTTAGTACCAGCAGCAGCTTTTGTGGCTTGAACAGCAGGACCCCTACAATTATTTTAAAATATGTATTTTTTTCAAGTATGAAACAGGAATTGTTACAACATGAGGAAGAGATCCCACAATCAACACTGCAACATACTTATTACAATGGAAATCTGCAGCAGAAGGGCTGAACTCAAAGGCAAAGCACCATTTTATTTTCAAGATGTTCAAATGATTATGAAAAAGTGAAAGCATCTTTTATGTCTAAAATCATATAATAATCTGATCAGTTGCCTGGAGTTTAAAAGGAATTCATAAGTTAGTTCTTATGTGTGAAAAGATGCATATTCTATTCATATGCACCACACCCCGCACTGATGTACGTTTTCCCTGGCACTACTCAAGACGCAGAATACAGACAACAGAGTGGCCATATCCATTTTTAGTTCAATTTGAAAAACAGATGAGGAAAAATATTTCTGAAGTAGACAAGGAGAAGGGAGAAAAGGCATTTCCTCTGCTGTTTGGAACAGGATTAGGGCAAAATCCTTGTTCCAAGACTAGAGAAAATATGACATGGCTTTGAGAAAAGCCTAATTTGAGAGAAAAAATCAAATTAACTCTATGTTAATTGTATATTAATTGTATAATAGTTCTCTGAGAACAGCAATATTTATTCTGAAGAGGAGAAAAAAAATCATTAAGAGGTACCAAGGAAAAAAAGACCACTCTCAGAAGAAAGGCTGACCAGTATAAAAAGACTCATCCAGAGACAGTGTTTTGCAAAGGCAAAAGCTATTTGTCATGTAGGTTAGTATGTAATTAAGTCAACAGCAAATGCAAGTGAGAAATTATTACTAAAATCTTCATCACCCTTAGTAGTGTGTATACGGTGATCCATGTGACAAACATTACATGTATATGTAAAAAGACAACCCTGAAAAAAAATACCCTTTTTTTCCCCCTTAGAAGTGGTATAGAAAGTAGAAGAACTCCCCCGTAGGAGCAGCAAACTTCCCATGGATTATTTGGATATAAACTAAATTCAAAATACTGCAAAATTCAGTGACGAACAGAATACTTTTTAAACACTAAAGAATTCAAGAACAGACACATGATTTTACCAATCTCTGCTAATGCCCATGACTAAGAACATGAGGCAAACGGAATTATCTTTCAGGATCTGAGAGGATTTGTTCAGAAGAAGCTGGATCTTTAACAGGGCAGCAAAATGCTTCATGCAGTATGTCACATTAAAAAATTCACAAGAGAAAAAACAGAAGAAACCAGGCCTTTTCAGCTAAAGTCTGTGCAGCAATATGTTTGTGGGACTGTTACATTATTAAAGTATCTGTAATCCACTAAATGTTATTTTAAAGCTTACTTTTCCATAAAGCTCTCAAAGAAGACTATAAAGTTGTGTGTTATTTTCTCTTCATAGTTAATATGTTAGAAATGCATTTTTGTGAAAAATTTCTCTAGGTAGATGCAGCAGTTCTGAAAACAAAAGTAAACTGCATTTCTTTATCACTAAGTTTCATAGAATAAAAATAAACTGTTTAACCAAATGTTCTTAACAGCAACTGAAGCATCTCTTGAAATGTAATTAAAACTACAGAATCTTACTGTTTATTGCAGCATCAGCTTAATTATGCCTACTCATACTACTAATCTGAGTCAACACACAGCTTCCAGTTTTGGTATATGAGAAGTCCAACATAAAGAATTACCTCTTTGACTTTTCATTACTACATAGCTTAGGGACAGGAACTTTTCCTCACCTTTTGCACTACTCATAACTGTTAAACAAATCACTAGACAGTCTCCTTCCAAATATCTATTGTAGTATTTTCTTATCATTGGCATACCTGTAGGACATTAAAGGATTGCTGCTACATGTAATTTCCGCTGCCTGGTGTGTAACATTCTTGAACCTCATTTGGTAAATCCTAAGGATTTTCCTTATTTAGCAACACTACCCATCACTCTAAGAGTTCACTACACAATTTAGAGCAGCAGAACTAGGCTGTAAGATCTTTGGTTAAACTAGTAATCTTTAAGAACGCTAATCCCATTGAATGGCTTAGCCTTTCCATTACAGTACTGCCCTGCACTCTGCAGATCACTCTCCTGCTTTCTGCATGACTTCAAATGTAACAGTCTGGCAGTGAGAAGAGCATCATACTTGACAATGGGTTTTCACTGCTTTGTCTGACAAAGTTATGTATCACAAACAGTACTTTCAGAGTTAAAAGATCAGTCCGAAGTCAAAAGTTTCCAGTATATGAAAAGTGGAAAAAAACCCTAGGTAAACAAGCTTGCAGTGAGAAGTACTGCATTTTGAATCCAACCAAAATACAGAGCCTCTGATTTTGTCCCAAAGTTCTGTGATTTTTTTTTTTGCACATTAAGAATTGGCCACTGTCACTGGAACTACGCCACTACATGCAATACAATGTAGTCATCTAAATTCACATGCTAACTTAATTACACACAACATTGTTTACTGTTATTCTTAAAACGTTACTACAAGAAACAAATTTAGTTAACAGCTGCTTCCTCAATTATCAGTGCTGCAACTGTAGAAAACTCAATCACATGAGACCAATCATCTTCAGACTACAAACACACAACATAGGAGCTTGTTAAACAACAGATTCACTTTTAAAATCTCTAAACAATTTCGCTTCTCATGTAAGTTTCAAAAAATGAATGTCAAAAGGTTATTTCTGTCCTCAAGTTGCATAAAACACTTTTGAATTATTCATTGATATGGACGACACTATTACAATTTCTTTCAACAGAGAATTAGTATCCTAACACAAACCAGTAGGAGACTGTACCAGAAGAATTGTATTCAGATATAAACCTGTATTCTCCTTTCTTCCTGCATTGGGCATAAAACCTTGAATTAGCATTCAAGAATTCTCAGAGGGGACTTTGTTCAGGTATCTTAAGAAGGGTGTTACCATGCTTTTCACATGGTAATTTTCAAAACTGCTTTTATTTGAAGGGAACTATAATTAGAATATTTTCTTATTAAAAGCACTAACAGTTACATTAACATTAAACAACTTCATTAACTCTGTGGTGAATCTGTAGAAATACTCCTCCGAAAGATGTGGAGCCTTGTTTTATATTATTAAGAGAGGTGAAAAGAGAATAAAGCTGGAGGAACATTATAAAAATTGAACAAAATACCAGCGTATGTGAACTATTTTTTTTAATATAATAAATTAAAATAGCAGAAAAATAATTACCAAAAAAAGGTGTTGATAAAGGAAATTTATCTGAAATAAATAATTTGCTTATCTGCTTAGCACTTTAAAATGCCAGATTCCATTATTTTCCATTCCATAAAAATTCAACCCATTTAATGTGTGATTTCTTTTCATAAAACTATTGATTCATTTGGTGTTATCTTCTCACCTACCTAGACAATATTTCTGATATTTCTGTGGCCATTTGTTCCCTATAAGAAAATTGATAAATAAGCATAAACCAAACACAATATAGAAACAGCCTTTACAACTCTGATAGTCTCTTGCCAATCACACTGAAGCTCATGCAAGTGCACAAAAAAAGTCTACTTATTTTAAATAATTTCCACTCTAATATATATATATATATATGTGTATGTACAGTCCTCATTCTGTAAAGAGCAATAATCACACAGGGCAGTGAAAAAATGATGGTATGGGAAAAAGTTTACATTGATTATATGATCGTCTTTAAATAGATATTATTAGGTATATTAGATTATTAACTTGCTTATTAGACATAAGCAAAGTAGTGGATATAAGGTATTACAAACTGATTAAAAGTTTGCAGGTGCACGCTAATTAAGATTATTATGGGGTATTAGTAAATAAGAGGACAATACAAATTTCTTTGGAGTTAGTGTTACTTTTTTTTCTATTAGAGCATTCAAATGGAAAAAATGCCATACGCAGTCATCTGCAGCTTTGTTCCATTGGCTCTGCAAATAGAAGATATTTATGTTAGATAGACTACTTCCTAGTTAGCTTTCTAATAATCTGAAGTGGGAAAAGGTGGCGCATAGTATTCCTGCTTTCTCACATATTATCTACTATCTTATGGGGTTTTTATGTTTTTTTACAACTGAGAAACAGAATTATATAGACCTTTTTTCTTCATCGTTCTCATTCAGCCATGAGTGTTATATTATTAAAAAGTTAAATTAAGATAATCTGGAAAAAACATACAAGAAAAAACTTCCCCCACCCTTTCCCCCTGCCCCCAACTTTCAAAATCAAAGATTTTGAGACATGTTGCTGATACATTCTTTGCCTGCAGAAGCATATCACAAGAAGTAAGAGCAATCCTCATGTAGCTACTCTGGGAATAGGTCAGATTAGCTTCTTCATTCAATCTGTAAGAAGACACTGAGTCCAGCTGCCACACTGAAGACCCACATGTGCACACCTGGAGCATTGAATATGCTACAAATTAGAACTTACTTGGATTGTTCCAACACAACACAAAGCACAGATGTACTCACACCACCTCAAGTGAGAATAGCTTGCTTTGGTGCTACATGCTGTACTATATGTTTCCGTAAGCCACATAAATTAAAAATATTGCACAGCTGAAAACAGACATCTATTATTTAACTCATTTTTTACTTGAGTGCTAAGCAGTTCTGCTAATTTACCTCTAGGTGCAGTATATGCCTCATTACGCATGCTTTCAAATTGCAGATGAGTAATAAAATTGCATGAAGGTCAGGGAGGTCCAGAATACCCAGGACACAATAAGCACAAATAAAAAAGCTGGATCTACTGTCAGAACAAACGTATTTTCTTCTTTGGCAGGAACAAACAAGTACACTTCTTAAAGAAACTACTACTACTTATGAACCTTTAAGTATCTGTGAAAACAATGGAGACTGCAGCAAGGTATTGAGGAGGAAAAAAATAGAGACTACTCATTTTCAAATATGATAATGTGTACATATCACGTGTTCCTTAAAAATAAGTTCCTTCGACATGGCACATAAAAATCACCTTCTATTCATGTCAATGTGGTAGCATGAAATGATTTTTTACAAAATTGTGTGAAAAACCTGTACAACCAGTATACTGCATTAATTCAGGATGGAGTGATACACACTTTATCATCTTACTACATCAAAAATTAACAGAAAAAGGAAATATGCATACATAAAAGTCACAGTGATTTCCGCATATCTTATGGTAATATGCACGTCTCCAATCCAGAAGGTGGCAGAATATAACTTCCTTAGACTTTAGTAAGATTTCTACTGATATCAATTAAAGTAAGTCCTGAGAATTTCTGTTTAAGTTACAAGATTTGTTCAAATCAATAGAAACCTTTCATTGCAGAGAGGAATTCCCACAGTTTCTACATTTAAGCTGATTCCTGCAGTTACATGGAAATCTACCCTTGGATTTCAGTAGAAGATACTGGGCTCTGGGGAAGGTTTTTGTTTGTTTTTAAAATCAAAGGTGAAATTAAAAGAATTTTCTTCAAATTTTGGACATGCTTAAAACTCTTTGTTGTAGACTGCAGAAGCAGAAAGAAAAAAACTTTGCTAATGAGATAAAAATAAATCTCACATAAGCAGAAAAATCCACTACTTTTTCCAGATCTATGTACTATATTGTTTAAGAAAGGACTTACATCACTATGTTAACTTGCTCAGACCACTCTACACTTTTGAACCATTCAGAAAAGAGCCTTCATTCTCCTCCTGCCAGCTACACAGCTGAGAGAAACTGGAAGTTTTAACTATCAGGATGGTTAGTTCATCATCCATTCCAGGATTACACAAAGAAGACAAATACCAGGACCACCCATGAGCTTTCATATTTAAGAGACATTTGCCAGGTGGCAACAGCAGAGTGACTTTGGGTTTACTTTCAAACTATTGCACCAATATCCAAATAGGGAAAGTATAAAAATCTCCAGAATGCTGTTTGTGAAACACTTGGACATCCAACTGAGCATGTTAAAGTCTCATCTGAGAAAATACGGCAGCTATTACATAACTGAGGGCAAAACCACAATAATTTTAGTGGAAGTATCTAATAATCAGTATTGTACATGACAAAAAAAAAGGTTAGCTATCTCACGTAAGCATATAGGTATAAAAAAAAAAGTATACATCTATGTAAATTTGAGTAGCAAAGAGAACACATCTGGGAGCTTGAAATTCCATGGAAACAGTTAGGATTTTCTTACACCCCTTCTTCCAACAAGAAGTAGAGTAGACTAGCACTAATGATGTCACCACTGACATGATCATAGGTGCCTTTATGTAATTTGACAAATAAGTACCATTTTTACTGGAACCGAAGAGATTTTGCTCTTCAGGCACTGTGGATCTGTGTACCAAAAGCCAAGCACTTCTTGTGACACATCAAAAAGTTCAAACAAAACAAACCAGAAATGTTTAAGACAACATTTAATGTTCAAACCCATCTATGTTCAATATATTAATTTCACATTAAAAAAACCTTACCAGTCAGTCCACAGAAATAACTACTATTTCTGCATTCGAAGAGGGCTTTTTGTTAAAGAAGACACAGGCAAATTCACACTACACTACTGGAACCACCAAGTACCGGAAAGGGTACTTTATTGCTACTTATCACTGAAGAAATTCCATTCACTAGTTTAAATGAGTCATAGAAATAGTAATTTAAATTAGTTGCCATCCTTGCCAGAAATCAAAAAGAGAAAGAGAACTGAATGCAGCAAGACACAAAATGGTCAGTGTCTTTAAGGAAAAGCAATCTATTTCTAATAAATCTCACAAGTTAATTTGAAAAATATTCCAATACACTGACTTAAAGTGTCCATTTAAATAACAGAAAAATACATAAAACCAACAAGACCATAGTCCTCTCAAAGGAATCAGGATAGGAAGAAGAAAAAACAAAAAAGAGAAAATTAAATACTTAAGACCATACCTGCGCAATCCTACATCAAGTTGGGCCTCATCACTGATGAGTTCTGCCTCACTCTGGGCAATTCTCATTGCAAGTTCACGATCACGACGTTCCTGTTCAAGAACTGCTTGGTGCTGGGTTTCCTCTTCTCGTTCTCTAGCTAGCTGAGCCTCAATTTCAGCCTGTTTTATAAAAACACACCTTTAACCTCATCCAATCAAAACCAAAATGCTAAAAAAGCAAAGGATTAGAAAATAGTAGTATATTTATAGCTTTCGAAACATGCAATATTTACAGAACTGAAAAAGTAACAGCATTATTATTTAGTTTGACCCAAGGAAAACAAAACAACTACAGATTGCATCTTGGTTTTCATATACTTTATCAAACCAAATTGGTGTCCACCACTTGTATTACCTATTCAAACTGAAGTGGCAATCAATTGTTCCTTATTTTAAAAGTACATGAAGCTTTTTGTTAACTATTATGAAAATTAGATTTGAAAGTTTTTAGAATCATTAAAACTCAGATGCTAGAGAGCAATACGATTATTCCTCCACAGTCCTGACACAATACTCCCTTGATACTCTGCACTTGGCATTACAGGACTTTGCTATAGGTATTGCTCTGCATATAAGGTCTGCGGTTCATTTTGAAAAGGGATTGAGACAAACACTGGAATCCTCTGTGGACGTGTCTTTGAATTAAAGCAAATGGTAAAATTCCCACTTACTGCAATGCAGAAGCAATACAGATACACTGCCTCTGCAGAGCAAAACTGTAATTCCAGTTCCATCATTATTTAACAAAGAGTCTTGCACACACAGTAAGTAAAATGTGACCATCCAATTTCTACTTCTGAAAATCCCATATGCCATGTGCCTGTCTTGGCGCCCAAAAGTCAACAAAGGAGACAAAGTCACTTCCCACTCATCATTGTGAATTTGCAGCACTAAAGCAGCACAGTAAGACCAGTGACTTTACCCTATGAATCCCATTTTAGATTAGGTGATAGCAACAATCACCAGAAGGAGAGATAATGAGTAATTAACTGTATGTACAAGTAAGAAATATCCTACTGGATTACGTATCTGCTTTGTAGCCAAATGCAATGTTTCTAAGTAAAAGTTTAAATTACATTCTGCATTGCAGATATTCACATCTTAGAAACAAAGAAACACAAATAAAGACAATCCCTAGAGTTGCTCACAGTGCTGGCAGACCAAGTTTTTAAACCTTCTGGCAACAGTCCATCTTGCTTCCTCAGTGGACCAATTTTAATCCATTTAAACTGTCCCTGAATGGAAATTTATCCTATGAATTTCTCACAAAACACTAGGCACATCTGCAATGGTCTGCAAGCAATGATTTAGACACTAGCCAAATAGCAGCTTACCCTTCTTATGTTTAACTTCTGCAAGCTGGTAGTGCTTATTATTCTGATACAGGTGACAGACCCAATAACATAGCAAGGATTCATTTTTTATCAAAGTTAGGCTATAATTTCTGTGTTAGTTCCAGCGACTTGTTTGTCAGGAACAAAGATGAGGTGATAGAAGAGTGCATGCAGAGGCTAGAAGGATAAGCAATGCTAGGCTAACTCCAGGGGTAATAAGATACAGAAGAAAAATTCTGCCTCTTATTAATCATGGATAGGGCTTAAGAGAGTGTGTAAACATCAGTGACCACTGCCCTGCGCTTGCTACAACTTCCCCTACACAGAAGTTTTTTCTCTGAGTCTGCTCTCCCAGGTTACCCACGTGATCTCCAACACAAGAGGAAAACAGGGGTGTAGGGGCCAAACGCACCTCAGAGTGACAATTCACAATGGGATCAGCAACAAGTGTCAGGAATCAAGGGGGAGGAGCGGAGGGGTAGGGCTTGAACTGCGTGTATTTATTCTACCCGAATGTAGTCAAAGGGGCTACTAGAGACAGTTCTGTAACCTCTTATTATTACCAATATTCTCAGTGTTTACAGTTAAGCTGGAACAAGACATGGTCTGAATGTGTATGTGACTTCTAGTGGAAGAGTGCCAAACTTGCCTGACATGGAGCACCTGCAAAAACCTCAAACCTTAAAGTAATTGTGCAGTGTTGTGCATTTTTACCTTTAAACTAACTTTTAAAACCCTTTGAAAACAAATGTACCTGAACTTGCACATAGACTAGAAATAGGTGATCTGTATTGGGATGCCCTAATCAGGATTTTCACCCTTCATTTACAAATAAAGCAACACTGCTGAATGACTCTGAGATATGCATTTACAAAATAAAGCTGTTAAAACTCAGTGGGGAACCTAAGCCATGAAAAAGATTTTAAAACACCCAACAACAACAAAAAACAACCAACCCCCCCCCCTCAAAAACCCACAAAACCTACACACAGCTAGAACATCACCTGCATACGCTTTTCTTCCTCTTCCCTCTTTTTCCTTTCTTCCTCTTCCTGTTTTCTCTTTGCCTCAATCTCAGATTTCCTATTAAAAAAGAGGAGAAGGAATGAAAACATGTTATTATGATGCAAATGAACATGAGATATACAGGCATCTTCCATAAAATTGAATGGCAACCCAGAAGTCAGTACAGTCCTCGTGACAGGACACTACACGTAAAGTCAAGGAACCTTTCAAGTCCACCTATATTTCCAGCTGCATCATATAATTTCTTCCATACTCTGTTCTTATCTTACAAATCACCGGAAAAGGGAACATTTTAATGCGGCATAGCACACCAGAAGTACAATCCAAGTGGCTCTCTTTAAGCATAGGAGTACTAAAAACAACTTCATTAAAGTGCTTTTCCTATTTGTTTCCCATTCTGTAACAAGCAACTTATTCGAGACTCACAGACGTCTTTCTTCTTCTTCCTTCCTTCGTTGCTGTTCTTCCTCTTCACGTCTCTTTCTTTCCTTTTCCATTTCTTCCTGGATGCGTCGTAGCCTCTCTGCTTCCTCCTCTTGCTGTTTCTTCTTTTGCAGTGCACTCAGAAGTTGCTCTGAGCTTCTGACTAGAGCATCATATTCTTTCTGTATCTGTTCCCTAGTCATTATAGTGGTCTGTGAAACAAAATAAGAAGGGATTCTTTTCTCCTACATTTGTACTTCACTTCTAAAATGTGTATATTGAAAAAATAGTAAGTGACATGAGAGAATTGAGCAGTATAATTAAATTATGTATAGACTTCAGGGTGGGGAAGCTTAAGCACATCCTTCCCTTCCTTCGTAAAATCCTGGGGATCCATTACTCTCTCATTTAAAATCATGTAAAGAATCCCCATTTTATCAATGAAAGTAAATATTGCTTTTTTTGAACGCACACCTTCATCTTTTAAACCCTGCAGTTTTAAGCGACAGAAATTAATTCTTACCAAACTAAGGGCCTCCTATGTGCATTTTGTCTTGTGTACTTGGCTTCTACAGCCGGTTATTTACAGCTCTGCCTTTTATGTCATAGCACAGAAGATTTTTGCTTACTATGTGTGCCAGCGCTTAGAAAAAATATTGCATCATGCTATGCTGTGACTAATATTTTTAAAAAGGTATTAGGAGTAAATAACAACTTGAAAATACTTAAAACAATAGCCTTTGTTACATGTTTTCAAATCTCATTGATAGCTCCAGTTTAATTTTGCAATTCATGTTGATGTATACTAATAAAACCGTGTTACATACTGTTTGCTGACCTTTACTGAGGGTGTATCATAATGATAACCAAGTTGTCTTATTCTTATTAGAAAAGAGAACTATAAGATGACAGGTTAACTTGTCATCTTTTCAAACATGGTTTTAGATAGAAAAATCTTAATACATTAGGAAAGTTATAACATTGCAAGAAACAAAAAATCAACACATCAATCTTTTTCTAACAGTAACAAATTCCAGCGTGCTTCTATTTTGTCTGTGTGCTCACGTGGTAAAAAACTGAGAACTATACGCCCTGAATCAAAATCAGCAAGCTGAATTCTCTTTACCACCAAGTCTGAAAAAAACTTGTAACTCTTCACTCTGTGATACATGCTTGTAAGTTTCAGCCCTGATTAATGTAAAACATTGCTAAGATGCATTATTCCAATATAAAAACAAGCAAATTATTAACAACACTTGCCTCACAATATCAACATGAATTTTTGCTTTAAATTCTCCAGTACCAATTTTGAAACACAATAATACTGAAGTCAAGATGTATGCACCCAGTTTCAGGATTCACTTCAGTTACATTCACATATAATTTAAACTGGATTTACCCAGTGCCTCTGAATATTAAGACCTCTATATTAAAATGTCTTTTCTATTAAGAAAAATACATTGGCCTTCTATTTTAGATTAAGACTTTTGAAGATTCCAGTAATAAAAAACTATTTCTCTGATTATTAGCATACCTTGATTTTGGTCATTGAAGCATCAATAGAAGATTCCAGCTCCTTGACCTGCTTGCTTGTCTCTGACTTCCCCTCCTTCAGAGCACTTACTACTTCATTAAATTTATCAAGTCTCTTTTTCAGCGTACGCACTTTTATCAGGCCATCAATGCTGTGAAGGTACAGTTTATTTGTATCTTAAGGTGTTTTTACAAGGTGACATTTTTAAAACTACCACTAATCACTCACTTTAAAGAGGTAGATAAGGGAGACAAGTTATACCCTCTGATAAAACTCACCCCTTTTTTTGGAATTCAAATATTATCACGAGAAGTAACTAAGCAATGATGTCTTTTGCAAAAAAAATAATTAAAACTGCTTAGCAGACAGTGACTCAAAATGGGAAAATGGATTTTTATTTTCAGAATTTATGTATTGGGTTTTTTTCTTCCAATAACAAAGTATTATCCACTAGAGAATCCTGACTGAAGTGGATAAAGGTTGAGATGTGCCACTTACTCAGAGACCAATAATGGGAGTGAATCAGATAAAATTTAACTACAGAGCAGGCAATACAGTCACTAGGCTCCACAGGGGAAAAAAAAAAAAGTCAAGGAGAGAGTCCAGGAAAACTTGGAGTTTTTTTAAAGAAGCAATACTGGAGGCCACAGGTACAAGTTCTGACTCTGCAGAGACAGTCTTACTAGAAAAAAATCACTGAAATGAGATTCAGTAGAAACGAAATCAAATCACTAAAGATGAGTACAGAACAGCTTAAAAATATAGGGATATGGTCAGAAATGCCAAGGTACAAAATGAAACATAACTATCAAAGGATGTAAAAGAAAACATTTTGTAAGAACCTCACTATTAAAGAACAGAGAGTTGGACATCTATCAAAGAACCAAATGGTGTCAGCAGAGCTTAATGACTGAAATGGTTTTTCCATCACTATTCCAGGCAGACTAACGGAATTACTTAATTTCAAGAGGAGACAAGACAGACAGAAAACACAATTGTTTGCAAGATAAAAAATAAAGTGGGGCTATAAAGGAAGGTGTGAATGGGTAAAAGAGAAGAATTAATGAGCTTAAATGTCATTTAGAGAGACTTAACTAAGGATTTCTAATAACTAGGCTATCACTGAAGGATTTTATGAACAAAGAGCTAAACAAACTTTTCTTAGGAAAAGTTCAGATCTAATCTATTCATCCTTGGGAAAGAGAGGAGGAACACGGCACCTCTCAAAGTGTCTTTCAGTCATATTTAGTATCACTTTAGATATATTTAGTTAAGCGTAATAAATCTCCACTTTACATTCACAAGAAAATATTATTAAAAATCCATTTTTCTCAACCAAGGAATATCCTCTTACCGTGGTTTGTGCTTTCTCTTGCAAAGCCACATACGAACAGTCTTTTGTATTTTAATGCAGGCACCGGCTCGATATTTTATCTTATTTTTCACTGTAAACACACAGAAGATACTGAGTCTTAATGGTTTATACAATTTAACACAACTCTGTCCTACACCACTTCATTCCCACTCTGCACAGTAAATTGGGCAGGTCAAGCACTCAGAAACTGCCTGTCTATACTGATGGGCTCTTACGTGCCGATCAGCAGTAGTTGCTGGAGCTGGGATGTTGGACCCATAACACGTGTCGGTTGAGAGCTGAACTCCTGTTCTTCCCTGCTGATGTGGAAGTCTCTCCCCCACAAGACCCACCACAGCTCTTTATTTCTGTGCAAGTGTTTACCCAGGCTTCAGTGAGCACCCAAGCAGACTGGACATAAGACACTAGTGGTGGGCTGTATGTCCCACTTTGAAAAACCTCTGCTCTATGCCCCCCTTAACATAAAGCATTAAATAAAAAAATCTCAACAACCTTGAAAGCAATTACCCAGACCTTAGTATGTAAATATCTGCTATACATGTTTGAGTTGGAAGGGACCTTAAAGACCATCTAGCTCCAACCCCCTGCCCACCTTCCACTAAACAAGGTTGCTCAAAGCCCTGTCCAACCTGGCCTTGAACACTGCCAGGGATGGGGCATCGACAGCTTCTCTGGACAGCCAGTTCCACTATATTTTTAACAAATATTTTGATTTAATAAAACATTAAATACGTACATTTGATCACTGAGAGAGAACACCATTGAACTTTTTTCCAACGACTGCAGATAAGCCAGCGATTCACTCGTTTAACTAGCTCTGCTAAATGATCTGGATCAGACTTCATTATCTGATCAAACTCTGCAAACTAAAATAAAA
Source organism: Columba livia (assembly GCF_036013475.1). Taxonomy (NCBI): domain Eukaryota; kingdom Metazoa; phylum Chordata; class Aves; order Columbiformes; family Columbidae; genus Columba; species Columba livia. The sequence continues at coordinate 33,758,185 of NC_088604.1, read as the reverse complement.
ACAAACAAACAAAAAACTCACAACGTTTTACAAATCAGAAAAACAGAGACTGTTTGACATTATTATTTAAGAGCATGTTAGGTTAAAACCAAAATATTTTTACTGCAAACTCTATGTCATCATTATATCAGCTTTCAATTAATTTAAGTGAGCAGGTACGTCTGACAGAAACGACTACCCAGGTTTTCAGTTTGTTTGTTTAACTGATGTGCAACACTTAGCATTTTGAATAATTCAATCATTTATTAATCACTAAAAATATTATTGCCAACATTTTTTTTTAATTAATTGTTTCTCTACAGCCTAAATACTTTGACCTTCTACAACTACAAGACACCTCTAATTCTGTATCTGGGGAAAAACAGAGCGCTGAAAGCACTTCTCAATTTTTAACCTTAGTATAAGAATTCAACTAAAGGCAACCTTTTCTGAAAATCCTACACTTCTGTTTTTTGGTAATTAGGACAGTAGGAACATTTTGCTGAAACTATGATAATCTTCTTTTCTGTCACAACAGCTCCCCACTTCATCTTCTTTGCATAGTAGCAGCAATGCTCAGAATTCCAGAAAGATATTTCAGTTATAAATAGATTTCAGCAGAAAATATTTTTTCTTTGCTCTAAGTTGTTCTTTGTAATAGTTAACATAAGTCTCAAGTGACTGGTAGAACATCTGAGAATACAAACATCGCATTAGGAGTATAGCAGCATCAGCGACAAGACTATGAAACTAACTAATACTGATTTTTTTCACAGAAAGTGAACAGTATTTACAAAAAACCCTGGGCAATGTTATTTAAGTTGGCCACACTTTTAGTCATGTGTTGAACAATGTCACCCTCAGAGGTCCCTGCCAACTGAAATTATTCTAAGATTCACATTCACGAACTCCAAGGGAAACACTACCTTGCCAGGTCGAAAAAACACCTTGGTTAGCCCAAATTTGTAATCATTTTCATTCAGTCCCAAGGCTTTAAATAGTGCCTGAAACACAGAAAACAGTTAGGATTATAATTCTGCCTCCTTCAAAAAAAACCCCAAACAACCTAAAAAAAAAAACAAAACACCACCACCAAAACCAAACCCAAACAAACACAAAAGTTCAAAACCCACAAAAAATCCCCACAATACATTTTCTGTCCTGGATGATGCAGAAGAAGAATGAATTTCTTTCTTACCTTGCAAAAAAGCCTCGGATCCAGTCGAGCCAATTTTTCAGGCAAATATTTCTTGTACATATTATACAGTTCATGAAATGAAGCTCGTGAAGGGAAACCACCTTGCATCAAATCCAGAACAGACACCATTCCTAGATACATAGAATCATATGCACAGAAGTTGATACCAGTAAAATGCAAATGAAGCTGTGATTTTTATCATCACCAGCAGTTTATGATGGAAGTCTGAATGACATTGGTCAGAGACTAAACCACAAAGTTTAGCTGGGACTTGATCCAGTCTCTCATTCACAAAAAGTTAATACTGAACAAAGGAGAATGGCCCATACAATTTTCTCCCTATTTGAGAGGTAAGTAACACCCACTCATGCAGAGGATCATTTTTCTTATATTTCTTCTAATTATTTTTTTCATTTCAGCATACTTTACATTTTCACTTGGGGAGGGAGGGAGAACCCAACAGCAACAAAACAAACAAACAAAAGAAAACCCACAAAAACCCCAAACCAAACCAAAACCAAACAAATCACAAGCAGCAACAATTCCTGGTCAGGCTTTTATTTTTATCATGTCAATTATTTTTGTGATGTGGTACAGATGCAGTGCCAAATACATATGCAGTGTTAAAATATTTAGCGTATTTGCAGTACTAGGTATCAACTACTAAGATGTCATTTTAATGTCCCAAATACTGTTAGGACATTTTGGCTGCAACTAGGACATCAGTAATGCACAGACACAAAGTCAATAAAAGGCTCAAGTTAGTTCAAGCAGCACAGGCCGTGCCAGTTTTTGTCTGCTGCTTTACATAACCCTGTAAACAGATTTTACATAAAAGTTATTAAGTTAGCCCTTAACTTGTGGTTGCTGTCTTTAAACTTCATCTTTTGCATATTTGCTTTCAAAGGGAGTTTGATTTGTTTACAGTTTCTTTTTTTTACATCTTGCTCGTTTTACATTACATATTGTACCTTTGTTTTACCAGATTAAGCTTCATTTACTGTTGCGAATATAAGCACAAACAGAAGAGTGAGCTTGTAAGACTACTGTAAAACATGGCAACAGTTGCAAAAGGGGAGGTAATTTGTTATTTTTTCCTCTCTGACTTGCTAAATGCTGTTAACCTGAAGAGACCTACTACTAATGATGTTATTGGAATTTTAATTGCTGAAAAGTTGTTAAGCTTTTGTGAGAATAACATGACATGTTAAACATGGACTTGCCAAAACATCAGCTCCAGAACCCAAAATATCTTTGAATTCAAAAAGAGAAACAAATAAGCACTATCTACTGAAAGTATTAAAATACAAAAAAAAGGAAAAAAAATTGAAGTTCTTTGATGAAAAAACCTGCCATGAAGAATGACAATACCAGTACTCTAATTCCAAAGCAAGCAATTCCTCCCACTGTTCAATGGGGCATGAGCAAAACTCCTACTATTTATTCTTTAAAATAAAGCTGTAAAATTGAAACAGGGGTATGAAGAAATTTTGAAAAAGTAAAACAAGATGATTCAATTCCACTATAGTATCTACAAAACCAAAGCAAAAAGGTATGTTTCAATTATTAGATATCTCAGCTCCTATTGACCATCTCTAAATGCACACAGGATTTTCTAACACTTCAATTGCCACAGTATTTCAAAGGAATTCTATTGTTCAGGACTGAACTGCTGCCCTATTAACACTGTGGACAAAACAAAGAGATGGGATTCAGCTCCAGGTCAGGAAATCTAAGTTTATGTACCAATATATGGCTACACGGCTTTTTATATATGTACCTGGTGCCTGAACTCATTATAATCAATGGAAAAACAGTCAACGGAAATTAAATGAACTCTTCTTGCTAAGAAGAGACCTTATGGATGTTCAGAAAAATTATTTCTAGGGTTCTGTTGACTAAAACAAGAGCTAAGTTACTAAGAATATAAATAATTGTTCATAAGGCATAAATAAGCTACCTTCTAGAAAGCAACAGTTCAAGCGAGGAAATATTGCTTTCACCTCACATATTTCAAACTTAGGTAAATCTATAACCCACAAAATAATAAACAGAGGGAAAAAGATCAGAAGCATACATTACCTGAACACTGAAGCTGAGACAGGATCTGTCCTCCTTCAAAATGGTGATTTGTCATCTTTAAATTAGGTTTGATACAGCGAATAAAGCTAGATCCCTATTAGCAAAGTAAGAAATTAGCAGAATTTACACATTTTTAAACCTCCTGAAATAACAGTTAGTCATTTATGAATTATGGGTGGAAAAAAATAAGATACAAAATAATAGTATTCTAATAGAAAAATGCTGACATTCTTTTTATCTTGTATATCAGTTTCGCACTCTAGCCTTTGTCTTGATGTAACTGATCTCAATGCTCAAGCTATTAATTGGATCCTCTAACTTCGGCCTTTTCACTCAACTGTTCTTCTTAACATTAGTACAAACTAATTATGATTTAGAAGTCTGAATTCTACTAGCCTCATCTTCCACAGTCATATCACCTAAACGTCTCAGTCTTCCAGAGTTCACATCAATGAGCAAGCTACCATGTTCCTGACACTGGAATCATGCCAGATGAACTCAACCTTCCTTTCTTCTAACTTTTACAGTTTCTTCCGGCTCATAGCTTTGCTCCCCCTTCCCCTATGTTGTTCCAGTCTGCTCCTCTCTTATCGCCATGTGTGCTGTCTCTACAGTTTCAAACCACTGCTTTCTCTGAGTATTTCACATTCATTAAGGATGACATTTTTGCAAAACACCAGCCAGTTATTCAGACCTTCCTACAACAGGTGGGAGTGAGAAAACATAATATTACTCCTAGTTTGCAGTGCCTTCTCTCTTTTTCCAGAACAGAGTGAGAGAGATCTGCCAAGGGAGCAATATACTAACGACACGCCCTCAGTCATGGGTTAGCTGAAGAGCGAGCCTGGCACATACTTTCATCCAGAACTGGATCTCAGTTCCAGGGTGTTCTGTGTGAAAGAGAACATCCTTCTTTCAGACCAGCCTCATGAGTGCAGTAAAATCTTTATTTTGGCTACACTGCAGCACCTGCCTCATTTGTTTCCCACGTTTTTCCTTCTGATACCTTCATATTCTAACCAATTCTAGGTAAGAAAAACAAGAATGTGTCCTTACAAGTTCTAAAAAAAGTTGGTATGTTGAACTACATAAGAGAATTTCACAAAATCTCAAATTGCATCACCTAATTAGCAAATACTCATTAGAGGAATCAGGTTCTTTGACCACCTGTGCATTTACAGCCTATCACAAAAGTGATATAAACCATTTTAAAGGCTTTATGGAATCTGAAAACAGAAATTAATAATAATGATCCACCTTACTTCTAAAACCATATCTAAATCTTCCGCAAATTAGTCATCATGATAACCAGTGGGTAAGAGGGTAAGGGTTTTTTTTAAAGTAACTCAACAATCATCACTTGCACAGCAAGCCATTTTGGAAGTGCCATATCACTGCAAACTCTAAAGCAATTATTTATCATATTTATTGTAAACATATTGTTGAGATAATCAATTATGACTTACGTCAGAAAACTAGGAACCTGCATCTGTATATATACTTACAGTGCTGTGAAGCTTTTCAAGAAGCAAATTTAACTGAGTCTGTAAAAGAAAACAGATATTTAAGAGTCTCACCATGACAACTACAGAAACATACACACAGAATAGTGGTATAGCATTACTGCATGCATGATTATTGTTAGTAAATCAGACAGAACTGATAAATCAAATGTTCACACATTTTAACAGACAAAATCATGCAAGTGTGCATGAATGGTCCTAAGGAAATAGCTTGTGTTTAATTGCACAACAGCACTGTATGGATTAGTTACTTACTACAACATAGTTATCAAAAAAATGCAAGTCCATTTGGGAAAATAAATGAAATAATGGCTATGTAATAAAATGATAAAGAAAATGAGACTGACCAGTGTATTCTTTTTTAATTATTGCTGAAAATCCATCAAAGCCCAAATTTAATCTATAACAAGCATGTATTTGTATACTAAATTTTTAACATATTTCTTGGGGTTTTTCTGAAGATAAGTTAACATTTCAGTGAATGAACCTGCATAATCTATTTTTAATTCCAAATTTCCAAATTTTTAATTCTCTGTTGATGAGAACAGACTACAATTTTAAAATCATATTTACTGAGGCTGGATTTAAACACACAGTGATGAGAAAAGACCGCAGTCCTATGATTATATGGAGGCAAATCTACAGGATCACCAGAGACTTAAGGCTATGAGGGAGAACGAGGTACAGTTGCTACTGAATGTAATTGGTAGGGACTTCAAATATTCCAGAACCACATGAAGAAAACAGTTACACTTTCACTTTACAGATGTGTCTGTTTTACCACATAGATCAGTGCTGTGCCAGCCTTTCTAGTTTACTAGCAAGCATTAAGCACACGGGCTGAAGTAAGACAAAATCCTGTATGTCCTAACATATTCCTCAAAATTGAAAGGAACTGACTTTTCACCGATTTTTTTGAATCAGATTTTTTCAGTTACCTTGAATCCAAGAAACCAGATTTGTATGGGCAATATGCGTCACCTGCAGATGCCAGTTGTCCTTCCAGTGGATACTTTTTTTTTTAACTAATCATGGATATGGTTAGAAAGAGAGAAGGAATGCCACAAGAGGCATGACAAACACTAATAACCTCCTGCTCAGTTCCCATTTACACATACCCTTTATATCTACTTGAATATAATCTTTATGTTTTCTTGAGTTAGAAATGCTTAATTTTGGAGGGGACAGCCTAATTTTCATCAATAAAGTAAGTTTCCACTAGAGGCAAAACACCCCTTCCTTATAGTTTGTGATTTGACAAGAAATAAGCCAGAGCCATTCTCAGATAAATTTTACTAATGAAATGATCCTATGAATAAAACATGTTGCTAAAACTACTGCTCTCTGAATTATGACAATTTAATCCACCATTACTGTATTAAGGTAAAATTATCCCAAAGATTCTTGAGTAGATCTGGTGAACTAAGTAATCATTATTTCCTCCACTGATTTATGTGAAAAAAAATTTAATTAGTTATAAGGAAGGGTTGTGTGAAGGACTTTATAAAGAGAAGTCCCTACACCATAATTTAATAATTGATGTAATAAGAAGAATTTGAGACTGACTTACACACTGAAGCACTAAGAATTCCTATTCTTAAAGAGATGAAATTTCTACTAAGATAACAAAACTTATTTTGATGTCATCTGAAGTGAAATTTTCAAGGCTATTAGTGTTCATCAGCAGCACATGTTGTGTCTGGGAAAGTAACACTAAATGAATTACTGAAAGTAACACGTACATTCAAAATGCCATGAAACTTGAAAACACTGAAAGAATTATAGATTAATGGGCCAGATCCAAAGAGGACTTTAGTTATGTTCTAGGTACAGAGGTGAACACCAAAGTCCAAAAGGCAATCCAAAAAGTTCCCCACTCAATTGCTGCTTAACTTATAAAATGCCTCCTCTTTAATTCAGCCCTCCTTGGGCAATGGTATCATTCACATGTCCCCATCCACTGGATGTGAGGTACTGAATCAAAGGGGAATTGAGAACCCAAGTGGAAGAAAGTGGAAATTATCTCAAAGATATAACAGTTGGTTTCATTTGTAAAATGCAGTTATAAAAAACAAGGGATCCTAGCTTCACCTGCAACAGACTCATGGTTGCAAGTGATTGCTGAGCAGATTGCTTCTCTGCATGTAATTCGATTTTTCAGTCTGCCTTGTGATCATGCTCTTTATACTAAACCAATGCTACAGTTTAATTTTACAACTTTTACATAACAAGAAGGAGGAGGAAATAATTGTCAGATCAAAACTCAAGAGAGCAGGCTGCCCAATGCCCAGTTAAATACTCAAACCACTATCTTACAAGTCAGCCTCTGTCTAATACTCTTCCTGGCCCCATCAAAATTTTATTTCTGGCTACATAAGAACCCATCTCCAGAAGAGCATAAGGAGAATCCCCTTTGCCAGACTGACCAATAACTTTGTGCTACGGGAAATACAGTAGATGTAAAACACTGAATAGGACCTGAGGCAGAATACTGTTGCTATACAAAAAGCAAGTGCTGCTACCATATCCTTCCTGTTCTATAGCCTCTGCATTTTTAGAGAACAGTTCTAAACACCAGCCACAAGATACAATTACAGAAGAAGGAATTTATCCTGCAGTGCTGATTCAGCACTTAACCTTGACATGGAGCAGAGATGCAGAAACTCTTCTGCTATTGGCAGCATCCCACTCTACAATAAGGTTTTTGATTGTCTAAGATACCTGCTTTCCCCAGGGACTGCATGAGGAGTCTAGTTAGGAACATGATGTGGAGTTTTAGGTGCCCTAGGTAAGGCAGCATACCAAAAATGTTGCAGCACTTGACCTGAAAGGCATGCAAATCCTTCATTGGATCTGGCCCAGATGCGTTGAGAAGAGCTCTTGCTGAAACTGCAGCAGCTCTACCAACAATAAATCCATGAGAGTGAAAAATTTACCTGCAGCCCACGGTTGTGCCTGCTTTTCATCTCTTAATTCCCCTATAGTTCTCTTTCTAGCCATCCTGAGCTGGAATAGTCCAGCTAAAATAAAACTGTTGAATGAGAAAAGGATGCAGAAAACATTTGGAGAAGACAAGGTTTGAAGGTCAGCTTTACAAGAAGCAGAAGAAAGGAGAAAATGAGGAGAAGCATCAGATTCAGGTATTGAGAAAGCAAACACTCAGTGCAATTAACATCTGTCTGTGAGAGCCATGACTATATATTCTAGAAGAGGAAAAACAGTGGTTAGGTTAGGTATTGAATTTTGAGAATGGTGAGCTGTAGCTAATTGATACATCTTCTAGAATGCACAATGAGGATCAGATGGAAGAACACTTTTCATCATATTTAGAACCCATAAAGTCCACAGAATGCAAACTTTAAAGATTTGAAACATTTTGAGTAATGTCTTCAAGTAATGTCCATATTTTGCAAAATTCTGACTTTAAAATTACTGTATAATCTCTGTAAGGACTATTATGAGACATCTTTTTTGACAGAGATGCATAGCACATAGCTTGAATATACCGGTTTCTTATAATTTCATGGAAAAAAATATCTATTTAAAACTATTTTCTTTGTATGAATCTCAAGTTACCTCTAGTTCTCCCAACCTTAGGTTCTACTTATTTCAGATAACTTAAAAGTGGCATCTATTACAGGAAGTAAGATTGTTTCCTGCATCATGTTACCTTGAATTTGTTTCCCACACTGATGAAATTAAGTTTCCCAGCTTTTTGTTTGGGATCCTTGTTGTTGTTAGTGTTAGATTCAAACAGCTGTCGAACAAACTTGTCCTTGGATTCACATATAAGAGATTCAAGGGACATGTGCAAAGCATCATTGTTTTTTTCCACAAATTGCATCTGAAAAGACAACCCGAAAAATAACAGTACAGTACAGTTATAGTGCCCCAGTTACTTAAGTCTTAAAAAAAATTAAACAATGCTATATACTTAAATAAGAAATCGGCAAGAATATGTGCGGTAAATATTCATACATTATTTCAAACAACTTTTCAACTGGACACATAAAACACTAAAGACAGAGAAAAGATCTTCTTAAATTTGAAGGATGCTGGAATCATGAAACCCAAGGTAAGGTTTAGTGCCTTTTAAGAGATTCATTGTGTTTTTGTCAATGATTATCCTCCTTCTTTCCATTTCTAGCACCCAGCACATCATTACTTGGGAGTTCTGAGCAGCTTAATTCTTCACTTGCTTGTAATATCACTTAAGATCTGTTGTGAAATGGGAGTTAACATGCACACTTTAATTGGTGCATCTACACAGTTTGGAAAATGAAATTAAAAATGGTTATTTTAGTAGTACTATGACTGCATAAGAACAGTTGATTTAATAAAATATATTGTCCCTTCCTACAAACATTACCTCTCTGGTTTATTTAAACTGCTCACTAACTTTTACAAGTTAAGAACAACTGAAATTCAGAGATCAGGACACTAGTATCCAGTCAGACACTAACAAAATTCTCTGTTGCTTTTGGTGCAACTTTAACAGTGACTTTGATGTTTATGAACAGAAGAGATCAAGACTAATTCAAAGAAAATATTAATTTGCCAGATATCCCGTAAGGGGATTTAATGGTGATGAGAATCAAAGGACAAACACGGTCCTCCAAAATTCCCCTGGACTACGAAAACACAAGACTGGAATATGAATGCAGCCAGATAAGTGTTCTCAACACAAATCAGGTTGTGACAACTGTCACAAGTGAGTAAGGAAGAGAAGCATGTAACAGGTGAGGTATAAGGCAGTTACAGTCCAAAAGTTTTAAGGCCCAAGCTAAGTAAGTCCCTCTGAGAGAGGGGATAAATTAAGTCAGGCACATTAGCATAGCTTCTGGGCCAAAACTACGTCATATCTGACTAGCTTTGACAGCAGAACTTATGCACTCATTTCCGGCACCTCTGTTCCTGGAAAACACCCTGAAATATTATTAATGTATCATTATGAAGTACACAGTTAAACATACAGCACTTGGAACAAGGGTGTTCCAACTTTATCTATTGTTTTGATATTGACTCACTCAATGACCTCAGAAAAAAAAGGTAGGTAACTCACAGACTTCAATTTTCTTATCTGTAAAATGAGCTACAGAATGTGCCTACTTCAAAACAGCACAGCAATCATTATCATTCCTGGAGTATTTTGAGGTAATTAAGAACAAGCCCTTAAAGCACACATTTTCAAATGCCAAAAAGAAAAAAAAATCTTTGGAATTAGCTTCCCTCTTACACACTGGATTTACAGACCAGAACAACAAGCATTATAGATCTCGTGTTTATCCTACACTCTTTATTTGAAAAAAATCCATTTTAAATAGTGGCTTTACATGCTTCGAAGTTTTTGTACTATGAATAAAAAAAAGTACAAGTGTTTTGTATTCTTATATGAATGACTCTTGCCAGCAGAAACAGAAAACAAAAAGCATAAAATGTGATTTTTAATATAACATGAACAGTGATTGCATATGAGGATAAACATGCTCCTGAAAAAACTGCTCTTCAGTCTAACACTACTTTTAGATCATGTAGTGTATTCTTCTCCCCAGGATGCAAACATCTGTTGATGTAAGATTTGCAGCAGAACATCAATCAGCCTATTTAATATTGACACCATTACCTATAAACTTGTAATAAACTCTTACAGAAAATATGTCACCAAAACAGTCTGTAATCTGAGAAGTTTAAAGAAACTGTCAATCCTGTCACACAGTCCCAAAATTAGTTTCAAAGCTAAGCCAAATCAACTTCTGAATGTCTCTTCTGATGAAAAATTATATTTAATCTATATACACTGAAAAATATAAAAGTACTACAAAGCATAACAAAAAAATAGTTTTGCGTAAGTAAAATTACCGTCTCATAGCATACTGCTCCTGCAAAATGTCGGATAATAAAGCCTTCATCATCTCTGATATTTCTGTGAACGGCCAGTTTAGACTTTCTAGGAATCTGGAATAAAAAAGCTGAATTACAAAGAAGAATAAAAGAAATAGACTGGAGAGTGAGAAAAAGTTTATTCTTTGAACATCATCATGATTCAGCCAGGAGCACTACGTGTTAAAAATGACATTTCCTGCAGTACAATTTTGGTGAACACTACCACTCCTGTCCAAATCCAAGATATTCCAAAAACCTATTTTCACTCTCCTTCACATCTTTAGACACCTCACATTCAAGATAAAAGTAATCAGGATTGCTAACACCTACTAGTTGATTTTCTTTTTGCCTTAAATCAACAATTTCTACACCATTCATTCCACAGTCTTGTAATATGAATCACAATAGACAGAAACTTAAAATACGTTTTCAGATGGTATATTTTAAAAGGCAAACCACCTAGCTGATTGTACATACACTGACAAGTGAAAACTTAAAAAAAGGTAAATGAATGACAATTTTACTTGGCCTTTGCTTGCATTTTTTCAACAGGAAGATTTTTTTCCCCCAACAGAAGTCATGTACATAAATTGCAATAATTTCCATTATTCTTCCACAGAGTGCTGTATGTTAAAGAATTATCAACAACAAAAATATTTTCCTTGTGTGTTCCCTATTTCTGGATATATTTTCCTGTATCTCTGAAGTGCTGGCTAGACACTCCGTGTGAGATAAGGTATTCTCCAATGCAAGCACCTTTTGAAAGGAACAACAAACCAACTCATGTGATATGAAATAAACTAAATTAAAATGTGGTTTTATTTCCTTCTCATGCATTATGTGTTAACAAACTTCAAACATGAATGAAGAATATGACTTTACTTTCAGCAGGATATGAGAATTGCTGGAAGACTTAAGTAAACTTTTCAACAAATGCAATAACCAAACTTGTCTCTAACAAAATAAAATGGATTGTGCAGACTGGTGTGGTATGAGATTTCTTAGGAAAGGTTTTCATTAAATTGAAGTGTTACTATCAACGGTTCCAAGAACTGTTTATTAAAACAAGACAGACAGCAAAAATAAACCTACAGAGAGTCTGAAATGGTCCTTGTGTTTTTGGTGCACGACTGAAGTAAAATGCTGGTCGCTTGGTTGGGGAAGACGATTTTCTTCATCCAAAATATCCAATATGCCTATTAATTTTGCTTCAATCAAATCTATTAATAAAACAAAATATGTTTACAAAAATGGAATATATATATATATATAACATCATAACAGAAGAGAACTTTAGAAGTTTAAAACACTACTGATCTGATTCTGTATAACAATATCTAGGGAAAACTGTTAACACAAAATACAAAAAGTCACTGCAAGTTAATTCTGCATATCTGAATTGTTGATTTAATTGGTAACCTATACATACTAAGTCCTAAATGTAACACAAGGAATACGAAGGAAAAAGATCAGGCACGGATTGTATGATTTTTACTCTGGGTCTCAAGTTGAATTTAGTCATCCAGTTCCCAAAAGCTGCCTAAGTGTTTCTGTAGTATGACCATAGGTTTTATGGAATAATTGCTTATGTTGTTGGGGAATTTTAAGCTTTTTATCCATGTTTCACCACATGTCAAAACTAAAAGCAAGAAAAAGCACATACTTCCATTCTCAACAGAATCCAGGAAGAAAAATGAGATGCATTTGATTTAAGAAAGGCAGATCAGACTTGAGCATGCAGTGGTGGTTTCACAACTTTTACAAGTCTATTGCTTTGACCTTTCACATACATATACAAAATCCCTCAAAAGCTGACACAGAAATTCATGCTCTTGAAACAACTAGACACAAGAATTTTTCAGCTTTTAAAACTTTCTTATATTATCTGCGAAGCTGTTCTTGCAAAAGGAATTTTTACTACCTCCCCCCCGCCATGGCAAGGAAGAAATGACTAATGCTTGTACTCCAGCAATGCATCTGAACTCTTACCACAGACTGTAAACAGTATGAGGCTACATATATAAAGCATAAAAGAGAGCCCTGAACCAAAGAATTTGTGCTTATAAAATCTAAGCAAACTGATTTAGCTACAGAGCTCACTACCATTCCATCAAAGCATTCTAATGCCCATGTCAACATAATATCCCTCTCTTTTGTGATGGTCATTATTTCTACATGTTCACAGCTGTCACTGGCCTGGTCCAACACTTTAAACAAAACCAAATTTTCACAGAAACCAACACTATTTTTCTCACTCCAAAAGGCACTACAAAATCCTTTTCTCCTGACTATGCAAGAACAGAAAAAAAGGCATATATGCTGTAGTATAACTAAGCAGTAATTTCATTAATTTACTTAAGAATAACTTATACAACGAAGAAATTTGTCAAATCTGTGATGGTGTGTCGTATGTTGGTTGGAATAGCAAAAGGGGACATGACTGAGGGGACTGCTACTTCTATCCTGAGGGAAGGTGCCCCCACCTTTTCTATGGTAGGAAAAGGCAACAACTTGGCAACAATCTCTACAATCTGACCCATTTTCTCACTATGAGTCAGACAGAGACCTCTTGTTCCAATAGGCACCAGGGAGCCTTTTGATCTTGAGATATATTAAAAAAAAATGCATTAAGGGGGAGGCAAGCCCTTTTATAGAAACATGACAGTCTCTAAACTGTAACATTTTTGGGAGCAGGCTCAGGCTCATATACACATTATGAAACATATTACTAAATCACTAGGAGAATTAAGATTCATAGAAGTCACTGTTCTCCTGTTGCTATGCTTTCGTTCCCTCCTCTAAACACCTCCCTGTTGCTTTTCCACAGGGTGGCTGAGAGGTTTGCTTGACAGTAGTTTTTTTTTAGTTAAGTCAGAGGTAGTGACTGTACAGTCCTATCTGACAAAGTGAAAACTTCATCAGAGCTACAAAAACTCAGTAAAAACAGACATCTTGCAACAGATGTTAAATTCTGTCACTCTGCATCCTGTGCTCACCCAGGACTGACTTGTTACTATAAGCAAATCCCTGTAAATGCAAAAGCAAGATGAACTTTTGTTCACAATACACTGATTTGGAGAACACAAGTAGAACACAGAGCGACAAAAAAAAAAAAGGGGGGGTGGGGAGAAAACAAACAAAAAACCCCAACAACATCTTAAGGCTCTGGTAAGTTAGCCTGGGGAAAACTAAAAGCAGAAGTAACATGTACAGCCTGTTGCCTAGAGTTCATTTTGTTTCTTTGCTCATTGGCTCAATAAAGGTGGGGAGAATGCCACAGGACTTCTTCATTCAGGGAATATTTTTCCCCAGGCATCCTCACACCCTTCTTGACTTCCTTTACCCTATTGAGGTGTTCTAATTAGTCTTCTAGAAAAATGCACAAGAAATTCACAAGCTCCAGCTACAGTCATGACACACTGTAGCACAACAGGGCTCTATCACCAACCAGAACCAGAATGTGATCTTAGGCTGGAAGAATTCACAAGGTTGCAACAGTCACTAACAGTATAAAGTTACTAGTGCTACACATATTTTACCTCTTTTGCTTGAAGGTTGCTGGGTTTTTTTTTTCCCAGGACACTAAGGAATAGCATGACATTTCAAGAGGTACATACCTATACAGTCCTGGTTATCTACATAGCGCACTTCATTAACCCCCAGGCCTTCTTTTTGGTAAAGTTCTTGTTCCTAACAAATAAATAAATAAATAAATAAATAAACGTAATGGAAAAGAGAGAAAACCACTCACCATGTATTTTAACCCATCAAAAAAGGGGTTTTTTTAATAAACATGAAGACATTTGTAAATATTGCATGAATCAACACACATTTTAGAAGTTCTTTCCACAGCTCAGTGTATTCCAACTTCACCTCCTTAATGACAAGCCCTTGCAATTAGATATTCTAATTAGTTATGAGATATTGTCCAGTATCTAGATGCTTGATTTTAATGAGTGGTAAAAAAGAAGAAAAAAAAAAAAAGATTGTTGGTTTTCAAAAAGCCATATTCTTTTCTGGCACAACCAGATGTCATACAGGAGGAAACCAGTTTGACAAGTGACTTTTTTTTAATCTGAGTATAATGTGCAAACTTACGGAAAGAATGTGACTTCAAGTATCTCTTTACTGCAAAAATAAATCCTCAAATATAATATTTAATATAACATACCTCTTTCAGAATTCTTTCATTAAAAAACTGTTGCAGTTTTTCATTACAGTAGTTAATACAGAATTGTTCAAAACTGTTGTGTTCAAAGTATTCTGAAAAACAGAAGTTAAACGTCTATGACAAACCCATGTTCCAAGAATGTATATTATATTACATAGTGAATAAGAGAAGCTTCCCAGTGCTAATATTTAAAGATGTGTTCAGATCCATATCTGTTTCAGTAAAATGAAAGCTTTTACAGATTTTCAAGCTGCACATAAGTCAGATACAAAACTACTGCAGCAGAGAATATTTCTAGGACAAATAACAGACAGCTATAATCTGGCAGCAAACCAAAGCAAGATGCTACCATACAGTGAAACTGTACCAACACATCCTCATGCACCCATGTTATAACAGGCTGGCACAGGATATCGTATGTCTAAAGACCTGAAAGCCGAAGTTTCCCCTTTTCACTGTTCTTGGACCACCTTAGCACACCAGGAAAAACATGCCCCGTTCTGAATCTCAGTGAGCTAAACAGGACAAAAGCTTTATGGGAACCATCAACCTCCACCACTTCCAGGGGGTAACCAGGAGCCCAAAGTCCAACTCTGTAGCAGAACTACCTGTCTTAATTCAGAGACTGCATCTGCCTGTCTGTGATGCAGTGATCTTCTCAGGGCTGAATGGGAAAACAGCATGCATATGCAATACCTTTCCTGCTTTTATTGGGTGGCCACAGTAAGTTTCCACTCCACTCCACTACAGGAATCTGAAACCGTTATAACTATGTTTAGTGTCACACTAACACTTGATAGTGTTTTTAGGTCATCAGGGAAAGCTCTAGACCTCCTCTACATTCTTGTATCTCATTAAAATGAGGTTTTATTACTTCTTTTTTAAGTATACTTACCAAAACCAGCTATATCTAGAACTCCAATGAAGAAAGAGGAAGTCTCAAATGGGAAACACTGGTTTACCCTGTTCACTACATGGTCAAACAGATGACTATACACTGTTTTAGCCAAGGCATCACGTGCATTGTTTGCTTGTTCCACTTTCAATGGTACCCTAAAAAACAAAAATACAGATTTTATTTTTCAGACTTCCTTACTCTGAAATACTGAGATTAGACCCTAAACTTTAAAAAGAGCCTTTTCAATTATTCTAAATTAGGACATAAAAAAACCCTGAGCTCTAGGCCCAGATAGGAAACAATCTCACTAAGTTAGACTAACTATCCTACCTGTAAAAAGAAAGAATAATGTTTCATTATCCTCCATAGAAGTGAGATGCAGATGTTTTCTTACTCATTTATTAGATAACTAGAAACTATATTGATAATTGCCAGAGAAAGATATTTAAAATATATACATTCCCATCTCAAAAAAGAAAAAAAAAAATCAACTATTTATTTATGAGCTGTCTAATTACAATAAAACCTATAGTTCAGTTTTGCTCTGAAATCTTTATCCCTATGGGTTCATACGGACTATATTAACTGGTTCATTCGTAGCAAAAGCACAAAAAAGCAGAGATCAAGGAGTGTGTTCTCATGGTGGAAGATGCAATCCCAAAATAAGGATTCTTTTAAACACTGAACGTAGTGGCCTTTGAAGAGATGTGAATTCTCCCTCCCTTATTTATAAATCTTTACTATGCATTGTGACTATTTATTACAAGTCCATATCCCAGTTTAGCAGTTAAAAATAAATAAACAAACAAACAAAAGCCCAACAAAACCCCCCACGAGTCGCAACTTCAGAGCCTATGAAATGTATGACAAAACTGTGGCAATGTCAGGCAAATGTAATTACATATTTAGCTATACATATAATAATATATACTTAGCTATTTCACAAAGTCAGTATGACAGTGACATGCTTAGAATGCCTATATATTTTCAAACCACATTTAACCACCTAGTTTCCTGGATAAATACATTCTACATTTTTTTTTTAACAGCTTTCAGATTAACAGGTGAGAGTACTAAAACTAAAAATGTTACACTGTACACAGTTGAGGAAACACCTGTAGAAGTCCTCAGAATAAGGCAATTCATACAAGAATAAAGCCTTAAGGAAGTGCTTACAAAATTATGTGAGAGAAGGATGAAAAATGAACTTTTGACTTTATGGTATGATTACGAATTGCACTTAGATCCTAATTCTGTTGCCAAATAATTCAAAAGCAAAAGTCCCACCAATCTAAACAGAATCTGACTGCCAAAGATCAAAACTCCATGGATTTTTACTTCTCAACAAAAAATTTAAAGGGGAAAAAAAATTCAATACTTGACCAGACAGCATCAAAATTCCATGCATGGAAAAAAGTCCTACAATTTAGAACAACTATGGGTACACAAAGGGTTTGCACAAAACTGACATACAGTTATATCAAATGTCAAAGTAAATCAAACTAAGAGATTTTTAGAGAAAGATCCTTTGCTAATCAAACTGCTAAAATTTGCAGGGAGGAACAGAGAGAAGTAATGTCAAGATTTTTATCACATCAAGCTTTATTTGTCATGAAGAATACAATACGACGGCTGTATGCCAAAAGCTCTTATGCTTTTCCTAAATATCTCAATCAGTTTGCTTAATAAAATAAATCACTTCTCCCCATATAACTCACTGTATAACTTCTCCCCATATACCTTGCCTCTCATATCCTTGGTCCACCAGTGCTACAATACAATTACTAATAACCAAAGGATAGACTGTGCAGCTAAGGTGGTGGACAGCCAGTTATGGAACTTCTCCAATATGCAGCAAATCAGCGTTTAAACAAACCTCTTATCTGAACTGTTCAAGTAAGCCCTGTGAACAAGGTTCAAGCTGTCACCACTGCAGAACTGCTCTGTCGCCCTCTCCAGGTAGCTTTCTGTACACAGGAGCACAAAGAACTGGTCAGAAGAGGAAAACCTAATGCTACACAGCTGACCCATACTGCATCACTTCCTTGACCTCCCACGATTCACAAGCACTACACTAACTCAAATTTATTATTTCTGTATTTTTTCAAGGATGCTATTTTTAATGCAGAAACGTGAGACCGATGTAGATCACTTTCCATTGTGACTGGTAAGTCAGGGAACCAGAGACTCCGTTCACTAAGGACACATGCAGCTACATTACATTAGATAGTAATTAGCTTTAACACACAATCTTGTCTTCCACTAAGTATCTCCTGACTTATCTTAAGGTAATGAGCACTGACAGAAATCTTATCTTATAAATAGAAGGAAGGTACCTTTACATTCCATTCTGATACGTTTAAGAGATCAGAATTCTAATTCCCACATGTCAGCTGCAGGCCTATTACATAATACAATACAGCAAAATAATTTATGCTTTCAATTTATATTTTTAAACAACACGGCAGTCGTGCTTGTAGAGCATGTATTTATAAAATTGTCCTGTTCTTCAAAAATAACTAATTCTGCCATTATTGAGTAGAAAACCTTATTGTTATTTTAAATTTCTTAGTATGCAGCAGAAAAACATGGAAAGAAAAATGTAACCCTGCAATGCATTTGCACAGCTGAAAGTACAGAACCACAAAACAGTGCTGAAATTACACTGAGACAGGAAATCCAGACGAGCCCTATTACAGAACTGACATTCAGAATGAGTGACTTCCTTCCTATGAAGCAGCTTCCCTTCAGCTCCTCCTTTCCTCTGGTCTGCACACTGACAAAGGAATCTCTTTTCCTCCTCCTCTTTCTTATCTGAACAGGAAAAGATACATTTTCCTTCCTCCACTTCACCTTCTCCCTCTCTCCTCCATTCATCCCGTATTTGTAAGGAACAGGGAAGAAATTTTTCAAATTTCTAAGCTATTTGGTAAGGCTGCAACAAAAAACTTTGCTTGATCTTCATACTAATTTCTTGAGCAAGGTTTCCAGTGACCCACAGAATCTCAGGTCTAGTGGGAAACACTCTCATGGGCTGGATTTATCCTGTGGACAATTCCATGCATTCCTCCAACATCTTCCAGAACAAATCAAGTGCAATTAAAATACGTATAATGTGCCCATGGTTGACAGCGATTAAGGAAGAGAGAGAGCAGGTGAAGCAATACCTATCAGCTACCCTCATGCAATATGGTTACTGCTGCACATATAAAACAGCCTGAATGAAAGAACCCTACCTAGTGAAAGGGCTATGTAATTAAAGAATATAAAGAATACAAGAAACACAATCATAATTTGGGAAAAGTTAAAGTTCCAAAAACTGCAGAAAAACATTTAGAAAAACACAATGTTTTCCAACAGAGGCCCCAGTACCATCACCAACAAGAAAATGAATTTTGGTAGAAAACATACTCCAAAAGAAGCTGGAGGACCTGGAATGACTTAAGTTAAATTTTTCACGGTTTAAAATTATTTACTTTGTGATCAGAGTCCTCTTTGAAAGTCTTAACAGAAAGGGAGAAGCTGAATTAAAGAGCACTACAGTGTATCTAAGGTGTACCAGATTTTGAATACTAACACATATTTTCTCTCTGTAAACACACTTTGCATGGATGGCACAAACATCAGCCAACAAGGTGATCATTATGCTCTTTGAGGGAGACTAACAAGGACAGAAAAATGTAATGAAGCTGTCGAGTCTCCCTGGCAGTCAACTGCACATTAGTATTTAATAAAATCCACAGAGATAGCATTTAGCATCACCCTCCTACTGTTCCTTGTTGGCTCCATTGTGCCCAGCAGAACAAAGCCTTTGTTATACTCTGAGCACAGTGACTTCAGCCGAGCTATTTATTCACTGTGACCTATTAGGATGCACATGATCTACTTGCACACAAAAGATCCCTAAGAGGGAGAGAAAGGAATGAGTAGCTCTTTGGGTTGCTGGAACAAAATAAAACAATCTACTTGTCAAAACTCCAATATTGATAGCAATCAAATAGTTTCTAAACTATGCTACCATAGAAAAACCTGCTGGGTATTTAGTAAGTATGTAAAACAGTCCAATCAGCTGTCCTTGTACATGCAATAAGCCACACAAAAAAAAAATATTAATGTATTTATTAGCATATGTTTGGTTTTAACTGCACAAGTTTAGAAAAGGCTAGAGAAAGAGGCTTAATGCAGTAATCCTTTGAGATGGTGGAGGAAGTTTTTGCCATCCACAAAATAAAACACTGGGGTAAAATAAGATCTGCTGGCACAAAAACATAGTTCCTTGTGTTTGCAGACTTTTGAAACAGTACACTGCTAACAATGACCCAGGCTTATCAGGATAAATATGCTGAACAGAAAATCTTTACAGTCTTAATCCAAAGTGAATTTGAAGGTGTAACAAAAATTGTATTTGTTCTTAAGGAACCTTCCTTGACAGCATCACTTGAGATGTGGTGAAAGGAAAGCAGTATATTATGATACGACTTTGTTTAGTACTCTATACATCCCACCAAACATTCTCAAAAGGAAACTATAGAGATACGCTTTATCTGTACATCATGTGTGCAACAGCCAAAGCTAATCTGTTCTCAGAGGCCGAGTCAATAGTACACTGAGAGAATTTTCAGTGGGGTGCCATCTGAATCCGACATGGATGCAGATATCCTTTCCCATTTAACACTTTCTCTTAAAAGGAATGCAAAAGTATGGGTATTTTTGAAAAATGGTCCGATAATACTGAATGAAGAAAATCTCAGTCACAAGACTGGCATACAAAATTATTTTCACAAATTCAAGATACAGTCTAAAATCCATAAGACAGACTTTGGTAAATGAAAGCATGTGGTGGTATACTCAGGAGAACTCAAAAATACAAAGGCAACATGGAGAATAACTAGGTAAGCATTCAGTCAATAGAGAAAGATCAGCAGTTATAGTGGATCACAAACTAAATTATGTAAAAAATGTTACTAACTTTCAAGACCTGCAATTCTCATATCACTATGCGTTAATATCATATCACTATGCACCATCTGTACTGTACAGAATTTTCTACTCCAATGTTACCGTAACACAGACAAAGGTTGTCCTGGATGAATTATATATAAAAGATTTTGCTGCCAATTTAGACATGGTCCGGAGGACAGCAAACAGTAAAACTTGGAAAATATTTGCCATTGGAGGCACTTTGTCCTGCAAGACCCACATCTTCCTACATGTAAAGGTTCTTATAAAGAGAAAAATTACTTGTAACTTTCCATATCAGCTGATAAGGCAGCAAGATGATAGTGACTAAGAGTCCTCAATTTGTAATAACTGGGGGGAAGAAGAATTTATAACCACTTTCCAGAAATGCACTATTGAATATTTTACAAAGAGATCTAGATCTTGAGCTTTTAAGTCAAGGCAGATTAACCCCTCCCCAACCACTACTTAGTGTTTGGTACTGCATTATAACTTTTTTCTTGGTAGGCACTATGAAAGTTCTAACTCCTCCAAAGCGCAGAAATAAGCAGATCACCAAGAAGTTTGCTCGGTCTAGAAATACACCTCAAACGTCAGCTATTCAGTAATAATGTATAAGTGGAATAACAGTGCATACCCATGCTAAACTTAAGACTCCTGAATATGAGTTAATTCAGAAGAGCGTCTGTGTTCTCTTAAAAAAAAACATGATGTTCAAGTAGCACAGGCTGTCACTGATGGTTTAATGCTCAAATTTTGGCCAGGAAGACCAGTTTCACCCTGGAGATCGGGAAGCTAGGGCTACAAAGATGATTAGGGGTCTGGAGAATCTTTCTCATGAGGAAAGACAGAGAGCTGTGTCTGTTCAGCCTGGAGAAGAGAAATCTGAGAGGGGACCTTATTTATGCTTATAAATATCTCAAGGGTGGGTGTCAAGAGGATGGGACCACACTCTTTTCAGTGATGCCCAACGATAGCATGAGGGGCAATGGGCACAGACTGAAGCACAGGAGTTTCCATGTGAATATGAGGAAAAACTTCTTTACTTTGAGGGCGCCAGAGCACTGGAACAGGCTGAGCAGAGAGGATGTGGAGTCTCCTTCTCTGGAGACATTCAAAACCCACATGGACGCATTCCTGTGTGATCTGCTCTGGGTGAACCTGCTTTAGCTGGTGCTTTGGACTAGATGATTTCCAGAGGTCACTTCCAACCCCAGCCATTCTGTGACCCATTCTGTAATTCTGTGAAGTGGGGACTGAACAGTATTTCCACTGCAGCTATTATCTTTTAATGTATCCTTACTGGCTGGAATTAGGCAGAGATCAAGATTACTTCTCTTGCACAGAATGAGCTCTTGACCACTGGAAACCTTCACTGCTCCTTTGAGGACTGAAGAAGCCAATGCTCTCAAGCGCTCAAAGATCAACTTTTCACCTAGTAAGTTTGATATAACCTAAGCATGCACTAAGTAACACCTGCCAGCTTTACAGGCCACAGTGATATACTAAGGTTAAATCAAGCAGATGTTACTTTGTTTCAGTCCACAAGTTCATGAAATGTTAACAAATACTTCATACTATAACACATAAACAATAGTAACAAATCTCAAAAGACATAAAATACTAAAGGAACTTATATAAACCACATTAATACAGATAATTAATTATGGCTTTCATATATTACGTAATGTGCATAAAGTTATATTTTCTGATTCACTAAAACAATCTGATCGTTTCCATAAGTCAATAGGAAGCACCCATGCATTCTTCCAGTGAATATTAATCAGTTTCCTAATTAAAAGATTGATGCATTCCACTAAACATTGAGAACTACTTTTAATCTGCTCAAAACTGTTTAGCCCAAGTTCAGTTTTGATGTGATGTTTTCTTTAACTCCAGAAAATACACAATAAACAAAACCCAGTGTTAAAACACACAATTCAGTTGCCCGCAGCTTAGCGAGCATCCCTGACAGCTTGTGTGCTGGAAGGATCAATCTCAACAAGAGAAAATTTGTGGTGGAAGCTACACGTCTTTCATAAACAAAAGGCAACTGTAGTGAAATCATTTTCATAGAACTCAGTTCCATAAGAGGCATAACTTTAACAGTATTGAAATATTAGCATTAGTTCAAACACGTTCTTTGCAATTATTACTTCACTGTCCTCCTTCTGTGCCTAGGAAGTTACATCAATAATAGCTTCTTGTCAAAATGAAAGGGATAATCACTCTTTTTTTACGGTCACTATTTCCTTCAATTGTGATACATTCTTAATAACTATGAGAGGAAAACAAAACAAAACAAAAAACAACAAACAACTAAAACAAAACAAAACAAAACAAAAACCACCTTTCTCTTAAATGTATCCTGCTCCACTATTTTTTGTTTCTACGAAACAATATTAACTTTGCTGGTAAACAAACATTAAATCTTGACTGCAACAGCAAGCAGCAGCACATTTCTGGATTACCATTTGTGGTGATGTTTTTAAAGCTGAAACTTGATTTCAGAAGAATTAGATGTGGCAAACACAGGGACACTGATCACCCAGGCACTGAGAAGGGTGGATATACCACCCTCTAATTAGAGCATTCCAGACCTAACATCACAGGGCAGCAGTCACGGGAGCACTGTAGCACTGTGCAGCCCAGATGTCAACAAAGATGCATCCAAGTATCTTCTGAAATACTTCAGGCACAGCATTAACATTCCTTGATACAGTGTATCTGTTAAATCTATTGGCATATCTAATTTTCTGTGTAGGTTGTGGATTTAACAGGCGGTCTGCTATACCTTCTTTGGCCACACAGCGTACTCACTGACACATGAGAGGTTTTGTAAAATGTCAGTTACTTATTCAAAGCGGTTCTCTTCCTGAAAAAAAGGCCATTTTGGTCAGACATTGTACAACTGCCACTCTTCCAAATACAAATTAAAAAAACTCAGATGACCTAAGAACAATGAAACAAGCAAGTGTATCTAAGAATGTGCATTTGGATCAACTGGTAAAAAAAAAAAAAAAAAAAAAGAAAGAAAGAAAAAAAAAAAGAAAAAATCAAAGCCCTGTTAAAAATTTGGCATCTCAAAATTATTACTTGCATGATGGAAAAGTGTAGCACGCTGTTTCAGTTTTGAGGGGACTAACGATGTGAGCCTGCTAGATTTTTCTGCACTCTTATATTTTTGTAGCACCATATTTTTACTAGTATTTTGTAAACCATTAAGCAAGCATTTTGAATAGCTGTGCTTATGCTAACGGCAACTCAGATCACACTTGCAGACGGTGAAGCGGGAGTTTATGGCCGTTTTTTTGCCCCGTGAGAACACGGTCAAAGCCGGTGTCGGGGGGCAGATCCCAAAGCGATGCGGGGAGAGAGGCAGCGGGGTTACCCCAGCCCGCAGCTCGCACGGCCGGGCCGGGAGGAGTCGACGGCTGCCAGCCCCCGGCCACACTGACCGCAGCCCCCGCCGTGCACGCCCCGGGGTAACCCGTCCCAGCGGCGTCACGACCACACGCGTCCCTGCCACCGCCACCCCCGCCCCGCCCGGTGCCGCCGGGACTCACTTGATGACCGTTCCTTTGGCGCCCCCTGCCGTGGTGAGCATGACGCGGGTGGTCAGGCTGCCCCGCAGGTCCTCCGGGTCCAGGCCCAGCAGCGCCGCGCAGCACTCCAGCGCCGGCTCGCTCCGCGGCCTGGGCGTGCAGCCCCCTGCGGGCAAGGCCACAGCCGTTACCGCTCCGCCGCCCGCCCAACCGCCTGCCCGCACCGCCGCGCTCCTTCACAGCAGGCCGCGCCATGGCAGAGACACAGCGGCGGTTTTACACAAAATTCTAGGGAAAAATACTGGTGATGATCTTGCCGTGATGACTAAAGTGAACGTCAACTCTGAAGCAATGAAAGTTTGCCTTTGGAAACAACTTCATATATTAAACATGAACAGTAATTTCTCAGCAAAAAAAACAAACAACACAGCAAAAGAAGAAAAGAAAAAAAACACACCCAAACCAAAATAAAATCAAACAAACAACAAACAAACAAAACAAATGAAATTCTGTCTTTCCACAACATGGGGAGGTTTAGGTTGGACATTAGGAAAAGGTTCTTCCCCGAGAGGGTGGTGGAGCACTGGAACAGGCTCCCCAGGGAGATGTCACAGCCCCAAGCCTGACAGTGTTCAAGAAGAGACTGGACAATGCCCTCAGACACATGGTGTGAACTGTGTGGTTGTCACCTGCAGGGACAGGAGTTGGACTTGATGATCCTTGTGGGTCCCTTCCAACTCACGACATTCTAACATCTTCTAAACATAGGCTGTCTAACCTGCTTTTACGTGAAAGAACTATTCCAAAATGTAGAGCTAAAGCGCTAATGCCTAGTAACTAACTGTACTGATTTTAAAACTTTTGGATTTGCATGTTCCTGTAATCCTTCAGACGTCCTTGCTACGTACGCATGCATCAGTAGAAGTGCCTGGCATGGCAGCCTCCTAGCACTTATTTTCAGATAATGGTATGTACATTTTCCTAGGTAAACAGCAGAGAGGTGGGTGTGGTTCCTTCAGCTCCACACCATGGCCTTAGTGCCAAAGCTTTTCCAGCCACTATGGATTCATAAATCCTTAACTGAAACACTCAAACACTTTAGCAAAATCTAACATGTAAACATTATTATGCATCCTGTTATTCTCAATACAATTTATTTCTAAGGCTAAGCGAAGAGACCAAAAGGGTTAAATAACTAGTCAACATTGCTTCAATTCCTTAGCTCTCCAGTGACACTAAGGAAAAAAAGGAGGAAGGAGTCCCTAAACATTAAAAGCTTTTGTGAATTGATTTTGGAAGCTCCTAAACTCCATCTGACCTGTAGTAACAGCTTTTGCTTGGTGTTTCCCAGGTCTTCAAAGCAGCAACAAAACTTTAGAGGGTCTCTGGTACAGAGACATACTGCCTGGAGAAGTTCAAATGAACATCCTGTGTGTACGTGTACAAGGTGAGAGCAGAATAAAGCCTGTATTTGCAATGAACATTTTAGAAGTGTTAATAATTTGTTCCAGAAAAAAATGGGAAAACTAAAAATAACCACCGTCTCTGTGACAACCTTAAGCTACCTGGTCTGGACTCAGTGTTGGGCCTGCTTTGACTAGCACACATTGGACTAGAGACCTCCCACAATCTCTTCCAAACAGAATGTTTGTACATTTCTGTGGTGAGTCTGTGCTTGGGGTCAGGAGCTAGTGAGCCGAAAAGGCTAGTACTCATTTAATTCATCATTCAACACACCTTTAAAATGTTCCTTGCTATGCTCTCCCTAACATTTTTACTAAGTTTGGCAACAGCTATATGTACTTGAAGTGGGCCTAAGAGGAATCGGTTTCACCGTATCTCATGTATCTTGCAACTCAATATAAATATCAAGATAAATATCAACAAACGTATCTTTTCTGCTATAATTATTTTTGTAGTATGTCCAGACCGAAAGTTTATTCAGTCCTTCAGGCATATATGGACAGCAGTTCTCAACTCAGAGAGGGTGATTTCACTAGTAAGGTAAGAATTACTGTTCCCAAAATACTCATTCCTCTTCCTCAGCCTTCCTGCACATTCTACTACTAAGTCCCAGCTACACTCATACCAACTCATCTTATGAGTGACATCTTAAGATTAGGAAGTTTACATTTACCTAAGTTTTTGCTGTAACTTTTTTTCCTCACCTCACAAAACACTAACACGATGGTAATTTTTGGAAGCCAAAGGACATAATGCCTTTCCCTACAGACAGACTTGCTAATTTCAAGATGTTTTCATGAAATTAGCAAGAAGTTGGACTTCTAAAAATTATTATTAAATACAAAAATCTCTTTTCTTCATATGACAGTCTGCGCTGAACAATTTCTTGAACAATTTCAGTGAGAGCTGTTTTTCTTTCAGAGCATTTAAAGACGTAAAACTTCAAAATAAACAGGTAGACTTGACTTCAAAATGGTACGAATTAAGACTAAATTACCCTTGAACACATGGCAGTTTTCTAAAGCAATAATTCACATGGAAAGGAATCATCTATAATCAAGAGACATTTTCGGTATTTTTACAGAAAACAATTTATGTTTCATCTAACCTGAAGTGCTCCCAGCTTCCTCAAAATCAATATTTCCAAGGTGAAGGACACCAGCCACTACTCTGAAAAGATCAAGTTTTTCTGCATCATCCAGCCCAATCTTTTTCATTGCTGTGCACATTCTGTTAAAATCTCCATGATCATCTAAGAGTGGATCCTTCAAAGAACCTGCTTTGAGATACTATAAAACAAAACAATAAATCAAATATTCACTAAGTGATTTTAAAGTGAATGTAAGCAATTATTTCCAGTCAAGAATAAACCATAACAAAAAGTATAAAAAGGCATGCCAAACAAAGCAGAAAGACATCAGAGCTCTTCATACAGTACAGGCTTTGCAAGAACCCTGATTTATTTTAGTTTTTTGAGACTTTGAAGCATGATCCTCAAACTTCAGCTTCAAAGCAAACTTCAAACTACCTTCAGAAAGCAGAAGAGTGTGACAGCCAAAGAGAGGGGAATACAGGACAGTGAGAAGTGGAAAGGAAGATGATGGTGAAGGAGGCTCTCAAAGCCCTTATACCAAAGAGTGCTTCTAGCCCCTAGCAGTTGAAAAGGATGATGGAAAGTTTGACAGGCCATGGAAAGGGAGTACAGAACAAATTGGAACTGGAAGAGTTATCCTTATCCCAAACAGACTTATTCAGAGAAATAAACTTGTTAAAGTTTGCTGGTGATTAAGAAACAGTAAAGTTGTTTGCAGTGTTCTACAGGTTAAAAGAATACCAGCTACATTTTAAAATATCGATTTAACATTTTGCTGATTTTCCTAATTTAAATACAACAAAAGCCATTTTAATTATTAATAGTTTAAATAGTAGATAGTAACACATCTGCATGCAATCAAGAAACTAACTGAACATGCACAGACTGATCTAAGGTTTCACCACTACATTCAAATGTTTTCAACTAAAAAGAATAATTAACTTTAAAGAAGACTTGTTAATATCAAATAAGCTAACATGATTTCTATCAAAACAAAACATCACATGCATCTGAAAAATTCACTTCACACAACATTTAGACACATCAATAAAATTAAACTCCATCTTAATTATGTAAAATGATCACCTCATCTTCCTGATAAGGAAAACACAAAAATAATTTAAGTATTAATTTGCTATTCCATTTACTTTTATTAAAATAAACAATCTTAATATCTTTCACAAAATGACAGAGCAAATATTAAATTTCTAATTTAAAAAAATTGAACAATTCAATATATTTCCCATTTAAGCGGCTAGACTAAGTTTTAATATCATTGAAATGTGATTATTTATTGTGCCTTCCAATTGACATGGCTCCACTATTTAATGTTTAATACATACTTTCAGAATTATTCTTTCAGTATGTCTTAGTTTAGACAAACACTTATTTCAAATTAAGTCCTTTAGAAGCCACATTTTATGACAGAACAACCAGCTGTCAATCACATCAGTAACAGAAGATTGCACAGGTTCATCTTCCAGTAGTAGGAATAAATTATCAACTCCACTACAAGTCTTAATTTAAGGCAAATTAGGTAAACTGAGGCAAAATCCCCCAACCATCTCTTAGCCTGTATGCTCAACAAGAATTAAGCTTTCTGCCTCAGAGTAATATCAAACCAGTAGTTCTATACTCACTCTCCACCATCCCCAATTATAGAAAACAGCCTACATTGAAGCAAAAGAAAGTGGAATTATGTGCTCAGTGTTACAACATACAAACACTAGAAATCCAGGAGTAGAATTTACAATGCTGACCTGAGCAAAAGAAGTATTGATACTATCTTCCATAGCCAGGCACGAGCTACCTACAAGCTAAAGCCCAGGTCCTCAAAGGTGAAAGAGATGGCACGATCATTGTGGGAGAGGAGCTCCTGAGTAAACTTATTTTTGTATTATTCCACATATATATGCAGCTTGCCCTGCTCCTGAATCCCAAGCATGGATTTGATTAAGATTTGAAATATCTTCCAGCTATACAAATGAAAAATTCATACTTTGGGTATAAACAGATGAAAATTATATTAGCAAGCAGAGTAGACGTTTACACAACTTCCAATTCACATACACTATTAATTTGTATTAAGTTCTTCAGTGTCCTCATGCAAACAAGCTCAAAGGCTTAAATGCTATAAATTCTGGTAATTCCAGTCTTAAAAAAATGAAAATGGAGACGAAGCAAGAGGAAATAAATTTATGGAAGTTTCACAGTCTCTTCCAGGAAATGCCATGCTCTGCCATAAGTAATGGTTCATAGCAAGGGAACAACAAAAAACAATAAGAACTGCAGTGTACCAGAGAGGGGGATATACTCGTCCTGAAAGAGAAGTTGCAATAATGTTTTATAAAACAGTTTGGAGCATCGCTTCAAAAGTCCGGACAATTCAAGTGGCTCTGGAAAATACTGCTTGTGACTTACTCCTAGCACTACACAGATTTAAAAAGAAAATGATAAAAAAATCTTGGATTGAATTTTGTTTTCCAGAGAATTCAAGCTGCATCATTAAGTGTTCTATTATTGTAAGCATAAAAAGGAAACTATTTTATATACTGTCTCATTTGGGATTTTAAGATGCATGTTAATATGCATTTCTAAGACTGAACTTCAAAACTGGAGTTCTGAATATACCAACTTTGACAGTACCCATTTAGACCTATAAAGATGTGTAAAATGAACATTTCATTCCACACTGTAAAACTGTAATCATCATTTTCAAGTCTATCTGCATTACTTAATAATATAAACTATCTGAAGATACAAACGTACCTCAGGACTCTTGCGATTCTGCAAAATCTGCTTGTCTGTTTCTTTGTTAGCAAAGTATCTGGTACAGCCTCGATTTAAATACTGTAACAATAAAAAAGTGGAAACGCACACTTAAAGACAGAAGTAAGGGAAACATATGCTTTTTTTTTAAGGCTTGCTCTACATAGCTGGATTTAATCATATGATACCAACAACATGCTAAGTATTCAGAAATCTTTCCTTGAAAATATATTTATTTACATCTATGAAGTTAGAGAAGTGCAACAGTAACAAACTTCTATTGAATGCTTCTTTATTTTGACAACTAAAATACTTTTTGACACATTAGGATATTAATTTTGGTTAGTCCCACAATCTTTTCTCAGTGTTTGACTCTACCAAATCTATTAATGGAGTCTGGGATTACAGAAAAGACAATCAAAATTAGGTATGAAGAAAATAAATTCTCTCGCCTATGTGTAAAACCAAACTTTACTCTAGCAAGCTGTGTAAAACATCAGAAAAAAAAATTACAATAATCTTTATTTTTTTAACAACATATAGGCTTTATATAGTATATCCAGGGGTGAAGGGGTAGCATCAAAGAACTTGTGGTACAAGGTCCAGCGTAGTTTTATGGTAATTTTTTCCTCACCAGTGAAATATTTCTACAGGTAGTAAGAGACATAGCGTAGTAAAAGCTTGAAGAGCATTAAAAGCTTATAACATGACACAAGCAGAAGCCTAATTCAGAATCTGGCTTCTGATACCAATCTCACATTGTATAGTAAAGGGAATAGACCAGGCATTCAGATAATGACTGACACTTCCAACAAAATGCGATTGCCAGCTTTTTCTTTCTGATTTGTTCAGTTGAAAGTAAGATCTTTGTCCAAAAGCTTGGACAGAGCCCTTTGTTTAAAGGAAGTGAACCAATTCTTTGCTCTAGGCCATGAACAAAGATGATGTTTTCAACTAGGTGAACACAGATAATTCTACACTTCGATGAAAATTTATACACAAACTTCTAGAAAAAAAAATATTCTTCAAAGCATTTCTAACAGCAGAAGAAAACTAGGTGACAAATTTAATATCAAAACAAAATGACAAGAAATACCGTTCAAAGTTAGCTTGGTGTCTAACAAAAAATTGAAAGGTTTTCTGTATCAGCCAATAAGAATGCAAATTGCAGTATACTTTAAGCACAACAATATATCCCTGTATTACAGTACTAGTAACATGATCCCAGAAAGGGGGTGGGAAGTGAAAAAGGTCATACTTTTAAAGAAGAGAGTGTGGAAACTTATCTGACAGGCTGAGACTGAACCAGCACGGTGTTCAGTAATAAACTATGTACGAGACATTTAATCACAAGATAATGGTTTTCATTTGAAAGCTAAAAACTTAAGTTAATTTACATGTTAAACTTAGGAGAAATATTTTTAAAGCAAACAAATACAGAGCTTGAGGTTATGACATATAATATCTAATATCTGACATGCCAGAAGGCTGTGCTGCCATCCAGCAGGACCTAGACAGGCTGGAGAGTTGGGCGGGAAATAACCTAATGAAATTTAACAAGGGAAAGTGTAGAGTCCTGCATCTGGGCAGGAACAACCCCAGGTTCCAGTATAGGTTGGGAAATTACATATTAGAGAGCACTGTAGGGGAAAGGGACCTGGGGGTCCTGGTGGACAACAGGATCACCATGATCCAGGACTGTGCCCTTGTGGCCAGGAAGGCCAATGGCATCCTGGGGTGTATTACAAGGGGGGTGGTTAGTAGATCGAGAGAGGTTCTCCTTCCCCTCTACTCTGCCCTGGTGAGACACATCTGGAATATTGTGTCCAGTTCTGGGCCCCTCAGTTCCAGAAGGACAGGGAACTGCTGGAGAGGGTCCAGTGTAGGGTAACGAAGATGATTAAGGGAGTGGAGCACCTCCCTTATGAAGAAAGGCTGAGGGAGCTGGGTCTCTTTAGTTTGGAGAAGAGGAGACTGAGGGGGGACCTCATTAATGTTTATAAATATATAAAGGGTGAGTGCCATGAGGATGGAGCCAGGCTCTTCTCGGTGGCAAACAATGATAGGACAAGGGGTAATGGGATCCAGCTGGAACACAAGAGGTTCCACTTAAATTTGAGAAAAAACTTCTTCTCAGTAAGGGTGACAGAGCACTGGAACAGGCTGCCCAGGGAGGTTGTGGAGTCTCCTTCTCTGGAGACATTCAAAAACCACCTGGACATGTTCCTGTGCGACCTCACCTAGGCGTTCCTGCTCCAGCAGGGGGATTGGACTAGATGATCTTTTGAGGTCCCTTCCAATCCCAAACATACTGTGATACTGTGATCATTGTGCTTGTTGTTGTTTTTTTTTTTTTCTAACTCTGAAGTACAACACTCCATTATAACATCAGTGACTCAAACTTGATTTCTCTTCCAGAAATCAAGATGTGAAAAAAAATTCAGCATCTCGTCTCTATCACTTATTTTCAGGGCACAGATTTACTTCCAAAACCATGTGGTGGAGTCCAAGCCACCTGGACCTACCAGGTTCAGCACAGGGTTACCTAATGCCTTTGACTCTCCAAAAACTTCCACAGAGGGACCTGAACCAGGAACAGCCAGGGCTGTGCCCTTTTCTGTGGGTGTGCCCAGAGGAGGGTGTGCAAGGGTGGGAGAAAAAACTTGCAGCTTTTCATTGTCTTTTACTAAGGAAATTCACTCTTCCCCAAGGGAACTGCAGGGGAAGGATGAATTAACAGAGAGGTAAACCCCATCAGACTGAGTCTTAGAACCCAAGCTGGTCCTAACTTGGACTTGGTAAGCTAAAAGCTACAAGACAAGTGGCACAACAGACCTGATGCAAACCTGTGACTTCAGGGATGGGGTTTTCTAAATAATCCAAGAATAATTTTTTTTCTGAATCTTTTTCTTGCCCCCAAAAATAGCATTAATATCAACACACTGATCAGTCATCAAAGCCTGCCTAGTATAATATCACCATCTAATATTAGCAGCTTGAAAAATGGTATTTCCATGAAATTTGAACCAGAAAGACATGCAGTCAACAAAAAATGTGATAAAAAAGTGACATAAGCATGTTCATTCAGAGACATTTTATGATAAAACCTGAAGCAGCAAATGAGAATGAAGAATAAAGGGGAAAAAATGTCCTAACAAAAACCATACAAATTGAGGAAGAAAATTAACCTTTTGTAGCTATATTTCCTGAAAATGTCCTATAAAGTGACACTACATGAAAATGTAATGCAATGACTAATAAACTTTAAGTATATTTATATTAATTTACGTACACACAAAGATGGAAATGATCCTAAGTTTTCTTTGTTTTGTAACCAAAGATAATCTACATTAACTTCAAAAGGGAAATACAAAGTGCTAAAATTTTAAAATTTAACATGCAGAATAGACCTTTTCATATGCAGCAAGGAACTCACAATTCAAATACTAACTTATGGTTAAGCAATAAATATTCTTAATGGAAATGAAAGTACCTGCTGCAGAATCAGTACAAGTAAAAAAAAAATATGTCATGGTGTGGTAAGGCTGGTGTGACTATAAACTCGTCAAAAATGAAACAGGCGAGTGTCTTCTGTACTGAACAGCCTGTACTCAGGCTGTTCAGTACTGTACTGCAACAGCCTGATTTTAAGCAGGTTATAATTCTGACCTTGACATCTACAACCTTGTGTGATCTCATGAGTAGAGCTTCTGATTAAAAAAAAATCCCAGGGGGAGGGCACACAGCATATTCATTTCCAAAATTGAAAATCTATTAACTTCAATAAATATTTTTAATGGAAAAGTGGCTGCAACATAAAAATACACATTTGAAAATTTGTTCAAGATTTTACATTTAAAACATGCAGAAGAATATTGCATAAAATAACTGCACA
Organism: Columba livia; assembly: GCF_036013475.1. Classification (NCBI taxonomy): domain Eukaryota; kingdom Metazoa; phylum Chordata; class Aves; order Columbiformes; family Columbidae; genus Columba; species Columba livia. The sequence continues at coordinate 33,724,726 of NC_088604.1, read as the reverse complement.
GTAAAGAAGAAAGTTTTGAAAACTAGGTCCATATTATATGAAAATAAGTGGTACTGGATTTAAGTATTGTTTTTGTTGGTGTTTCAAAATAGAAGCTTTCCTTCTAAAGAGCAGAAGCAATTCTTTCTTAATAACCATGAGATCAAGTTTCCATCAAATGATGTGCTATACAAAGATGTACTATAAGATACAAACTAAATATTTAAAGGAATAACATAAGGTCTATAAAGGCCATTAGGAACACCTTTGCGGAAGTAAGGAAACTTGTCCTAAACTACTGCCGTGGCTTTTAGGGAGCAAGATCATCTAGATGCCCCAGTGCAGGTGTACGATGTGCCCGAGATGGAACTGCAACTCCGTGCCCGCTGCACGGAGCATCAGTCAGCAGAGACTGACTTGGTCGAGGGATGAGGCAGCAGCCACCCATTGGGTCCCCAGCGCACACCCGCTTTCCCTATAGTGAGTCGCTAATTTATGTGTCACCTATGCAACCAAACTAGTAGGAGCTTTGTATCTTCAAGGCTTCTGGCTCTCTCCTGAATTCTGATGACACTGAGTACAAAAGATTTTGAGGAAAGTAACAGATAAGCACAGTCCAAGTTTTATATAGAAAACCAAGTAGGGAGATACATCAACAAATAAAACAATCAACATCATAATGTAATTCATTGTAAGCAGTACTCCTCACCCCACTTTAAGGCCAAGGAAATCTAAAAAGATGACAGCCAGTTAATTTACATCATTGTAATGGCACATGCTCTCCAGGGTTGTGTTACAAAACTCTTCCAAACCCAAAGCAGAGATGTGATCTGTGTATTTTAAAAATACACAAAATTCTCCTTCTGTGAGACTCCAAGTCAAGCATAAGCCAAGAGACAGTGGAGAGATTGAGACGAATGACAGAACACAAGCAAACAACTGACCAGTATTTACCAGTAGGACTTGATTTGCCAATATTTTTCTTTCCAATGCAAGTCAACAAAGCACATGGTAAAATTTGTAGATATTTGCAGTTCAAGTGTGATTGTGAAAATGAAAAAGAAGAACAAAACAAAGACCTACCAATATATCTATATTTCATTAAATAGCAGGAATGAATCACTGAAGGCAAGAGTTTCCACCTTACTAGTAAAACTGGTGATGACAGTATAAGATGTGAAGAGGCTTAGAAGGACCCTGAAAGGGACAGCAGAAGCTTTCTTTGAAGAGAAAGAGAAGGGACAATAAGAAAAATAATGAGAAACAGCTTTATCAGCAAAGCTGCACTGATTGGATAAGAGGTCAATAATATCCATATTCTCAAGAAAAAAAATACCACAATAATCAAGATTTAACACACTGAGAAATTAAAAGAGAATTTAAACATAAGAGAAATGAAGGTGGGGTCACTGAGGCAGACAGAAAACAAAATAGAGAAAAAAAAAAAGACTGACAAGGAAGGAAAGCAAGAAAAAGGAAGCAACATGTTATTTGTCAATTATTTCTGAAAACAATTCCATGAAATCTAAACATAGAGAAGGGGAAGAAAAAGAAGGAAAGCTGAAGGAAAAAAGTTAAGAGTTAAACTGAAGTAGTAAAACGGTTCAGTGGAAAAATGGGTGGAAAAGAATGCAAGAACATAATGGTAGGACAGAAAGCCAGCCTGCTTGTGGGATTGCTACTAGAATCATAACACAGAATCAGGGTTAATCAGGAGAAACCACATAACCTCAGAAAAGTGCAAGAACTCTAAAAATAAAGGATGGGGAGAAGTAAAGGCAGTTAACAAAGCAGAAGTCCTAAGAACAGGCACACTGGATTGAATTAAAAGGCCCATACTATCCAGTTTTTCTTCAGCCATGACCTCTGCTTTGCCTGAGCATTTTACTGTTCTCTCTGAGTTGGGATAACAAAACTGCATATGCTATTTACAAATATGGATGTACACCGCAGCATAACTCACTATTTCATTCTCCCATCCTTTCCTAACAATTCCTAAAATTCTGCTCTGCTTTTGCCCTGCCACTGAACATTAACTGAACATTTTTAAAGAAGTAGACACAATGATTCAAGTCTTATCTCAAGTCTTATCTGCTGTTTTATTTTAAGTTCCCTTTCATTTAGGTACAGTTAGGAGTACTACATTCAGCACTGATTTTATATGCATTTTATTAGTTTCTCCTTTACTTGACTGACTGGACCTGTAAAAGATTGTGCAAAAATAGCCAAAACTCAGAAACAGTAAGTAGTGCTCACAAAATAACGAATTAGGTGAAGAAAATCAAAGAGAGAGGATCATGCTTAATGAATACAAGTTATCTTGGCAGGAAGAGCTGAGCATGGGCTTTGGGTCAACTGGAGATAAAAGGGCGAGCTTTCAGCTGAAAGGGACTGGTGAGTCTTGTCATGTAACCTGGAGTGACCAAGAATGACAGAGGAGTATGATGAGAGGAAAGGGAGAGGCTCAGAACTGGAGCAGTACAAAGCAGTATCGTATGATAGGAACAAGGTGCAACAGAGTAGAAAAGGCAAGTGATGTGAAAGCACATGGACTGGAACAGAGAGGCACAACAGCCTTGTCACTTTGGTCTGATCTTTAGTGAGAAGCATGAGGAAAAATAATTTAAGAGAGAGAATCGTGGGACAACTCCTACATCTTCCTAAACACGACTGGAATAGGAAGAAATAAATGCAGTTTTCAGGATTCAAAATATGGGTTGCCCACAGAACAGTTACATCACAGTTAAGACAGTCACACTTTACACCTCTACAAGAGCCCATAACAACATTACTAGCAGTTGAGTATAAAATAGTATATTTTTGGAAACAGCAAAGATTCCTCAATTTTAAGACAGGGAGAAAAAGTACAGGAAATCTTCCAATAAGGAAAAACAGCAGGCAGCTTTATTTCATGATGAAATAGATTTAACAAAAAATCTTCAGAGATTTTAATAAGATTTATATGGAAAATCCGTGTATGGCAATATGAAAAGATTTACAAACACTGACTCTGATACTCACCCTAAAGTTGTCAGGGGAACTTAGATGTAGCTTTTCCCTAATGTCTTCTGGAGCCCCAGCACAAAGCCTGTAAAAGATATGATAATTCCTCTCTTCTTTGCCTTGCACACAGATCCTAGATTTCTCCAGAAGGTAATGTGATACAAATCCACCAACCACCGAGTTCTAGGAGGAAGAAATATTTTTCTGATTATCTGAATATTTTTGGATTATTTGAGATTCAGAAATTTTCAATTTTTATTTGTCTGATCACAGTTTGCCAAAAGGACACTGTTCCAAAGAAGATTAAAATACATCTTCTATACCTAACACATATTAAGCTTAGAAAATAAACCATTGCCTTTATGATAAATTCTCCCCCCAGGTCAAGTACGGTGTGTACATACACTCCTCTTAAAAGAAGGGTCTGCTTCACCCCAGTAAGCAGAAATTATTGGTAGAATTCCAGTAATTCACTACAGCCACCCTTACATTTTTTGGATGGCAGTTAAGTGCTATTACCATGGTATTATAACATCTAGTTGCATTTCACTGAGACTCTTGCAAAGGGAAAGGGGTGGTAAAAATCAGATAATACATATTTGGATAACATCTTAGGCGGACTAATTATGAGTGAACATTTTATTTCAAACACTTACACTTCTTTTCTGAGATGGAATTCTAACACATATTTCAAAAGCCACTTCTTATCTGGTCTATGATAAAATTCCCTGTGCCTAGACAAATTTAGCTAGGAAATTCCTGAGCTTCTGGCCATTACAGCAACTAAGAAGGATTTACTGACTGAAAAAATTTAACTATAGTTATATAGTCATTCAGGAAGCCCCATCTACACTTATATTTCTTTGAGAAATCAGACCTAAAAAGGTTACCACAACATGCAGTCTTGTGAAGCATGAAGTCTTGTTAAAAGGGGCTCAAGTAAACAGGCTGATCTTGTCCTAGAGAGCTGAAACAGGCTTTTAAGAAGTTTCTGAAGATACTCTGAGCAGTATTCATTTCAGCTGAAGCAATTAATCTGAAACACTATGTAAGTGTTGACAGATAAGCTGACAGGTCAGAAATGCATCCTAAACAGAAATTTGGGTCCTTTACATGAATTTGTTAACATGAACTGGACCAACAGATAAAGTCTTGCTACCCTTAAATAAATTTATTATTTACTGTCTAAGCTATTAACCAAAAATCTGAAGTTTAGTTACAAAACCTGGTGATGAAAACAGAAAACCACAAGCTCAAGACCACATGATGAGCTTAAACCCTGTGGGAAGGGACTGCCAGAATTTGTTTCTTTATGTCCTCAATCAGAAAGATGAGGAGGCACATACATAATCTCTACAGGCATCATCGACATAAGTCTTCAACTTCAGTGTGCCATACAGTCATCCTGAATTGTGGAATGTGTGTATACATACTCTATCCAAGCCAAACTACACCCAAACAAAAAATTTTTTAATAAGCTACACAGCAAATAGTACATCTGACAAAAACCAATTCCATGACTTCTGCCACATATGTAATACTAATGTGAGGTCCCAGAATTTAATACAAATACATAAAACCACCAATAATTCATTTGAAGTACTAAAGCATTAAAATGTGTTTATATCTGTTTATATCTAATATGCAACTCACACTTATTTGTGCATTAAAGGAATGCATAAATACCTAAGAGCAAATAAGTTACTCTTCAAGTATCTCCTTTTGCCTTTTTGCAATGAAGGGAACAATTTTTATTCTTTTGTGGATAGAAGCACTTTTCCCACTGACTTCACCCAGTGCTTTCCAGTAGTGACACAGAAGCGTGTGACTTTGGTTTTCCTTTCAAGGTGATAGAATACAAATCAAATCTGTAAAGTAGGACAGTAGCTATTTGCTGCAAGACTAATAACTCTGTTCAGCCTACTTCCAAGCTAGCACTTCCATTTCATGGCAAAAAATCACGACTGGTTTTCTGTAACAAAATTCCAGTACCTTTTCATTGAAGTGAATTTCTACAAATTTCCCAAAACGACTGCTGTTGTTGTTGCGAACAGTCTTTGCATTTCCAAAGGCTTCTAATAAGGGATTTGCTGTTTAAAAATTTAAAGTGTTAAAATGGTCAATAAACTACAAAATAGAAAGAGAGAACAAATGCATACTAATTATTCAGTGAACTTCTTAGGAATAAGGTTTGAAAATGAAAGGAAAAATATTACCTATTAGTAATAACCAAATTTATAAATGGTACTGGATATACTGTAGTGGAACTTACAATTAAGTAGTTAAATATCACATAACACTGCAAAGTATTTGAATTGACACTGTAAGAAATTCAGAGACAAACACTACAAAATTTTCAGTGATGTTGTTCTGCAGCAAGTAGGTAAATAACCGATACATAAACTATACGATACAACACAACACACAATTTGACATTTCCCAATGAGCTGTTATTTATAAAACCTAAACTACCCACTTGTCCCACAGACAAAAATGCCATTTAAAGGTCATGCATGCAACATGTTAGATGGATGAGGAAATAAAAAATGGATTAGAGGAGCATGTTGATCTCAAAAACAACTTAAAAATGCCCTTTTCAAATTAGCTCAATTAAGTGATTGAGTTATTTTATTTTTTACAGGCTGTAGTGGTCAAGATCCTTAAAGCACATACAGAAAGCACGGCAACTATCTAATGCATATATACATATATATATGTGTATAAATATCATGCACAGTTTGAAAATGCTTAGTAGTTATGAAACACAAGGGCTCTGAAAGACTGCATTTTGCTAGCTCTGACGATCAAAAAAGACCAATTTACTAAACTGCGTTAACACTAAATCATGGAAAATATCTGCAGGATTTTTTTTAAGGCTTTTGGGTAAAAAATACGCATTGGAAACTACGTAAGCTGAAACTCAGATTTAAACCTCCCACTGACAACCATCTACGAATTCGCTCCTACAAAAATTAATGAATGAATGAATAAGTACAACGGTTGGATAAATTCGGGATGATAATTCATCATTTAGTATGGCAACATTGGCATTAACTTTTTTGTTTTGGCTAGATTTTCATTTTTTAATACTTAAAGCTTATGAAAATGCAAACCTGACTTTCAAAACTGTATTTTTAAGACATCTTTGATAATTATTCAGGTATGCAAATATTTTACATAATATTAACAGCTTTGAAGAATATATTATGAATAAAAACAAACTGCCAGAGGTCTTTCAGATAGGTTAAAAGTTCCTCTAGTAATATATATGCTGCAAGAATGCCCATTTACATTGTGCCTAAAAAACTTCAAAATTCATGCATCAAATGCTGGTTTAGATTTAAAAGCCCAAACTCTTCTAAGAATAGCTGCAAGAACCAATTAATTTTATGGCATAATGTGTCAGGCATCATCCAGCTCTTGGCCACTTTCTGAGTTCCTTTAGCACGCAGTGGATTTCACTAAGGAATTCGTTTAAGCAAACCTACAGCAGCAACAAGACATTAAAGCCTGCAGTCCTTCTCTTGAATGATTCAGTGTCTCAAATTTGAAAACAGAAAAATTGAAAACAATTTTTTTTTTTTAAGAATAAGACAATGAGAGTAAGAAAATTCTTAATTAAATCTACTATATAGTACAGAACAATAAACTGACTGATGAGGCATTTTTAGATTGGCTGACGGTTGTTTGTTTTTGAGATATTTATGTTTTCTCAAAAAGTTATTTTCTGTTCAACTAAGAAGTGCATCCAACATTAAAAAGGCTCAACTGGATGATCAACACAGTCTCTTCTGACCTTGTTTAGGAGTCTTATAAAGGCAGACAAAATGAAAGTGTCCATCCAAATTACGCGCTTTCTGACCAAAATTTAAAAAAAAAAAAAAAAAAAAAAAAAGACCTAACAGAAAAATGACCCAGAACCATAATTTAGAAGAACTTCTCTGTTTTATCTGACTTTGAGAACTTTATGGTTAGGAGTAGGAATTACTCTTTCCTGATATTAACAGACAGTAATGAAAACATAATCTTGTCCTTGCAGACTTCATACAGCATAAAATCAACCTTGGGTACATGTTCATGTGAAGTTAAACTCAAAAACACACAAAAATTTTCTAAAGCAAGGACGGTATGACAATACACTAAATAAAGTGAATCACAAATAAAATAAATGGTTTCAGAATTTAGGATCGAGGTAAACTAACAGTAAATTGTCCTAGGAAGTCTGATAGTATTCCCATCCCAGATTTTGTTTTATTGCTGTTGATCAACATTTCAAATTTGAAAAAAAAAAACAAACACTAGAACCTTTAATGCAGTGAAAGAAAATTCAATACCTTCTACAATTCTATCATCAATATCTTGGCCGCTACCATAGGATTCTGTCAAATACCTGTAAAGGAAGATAAAAACATCAGTACCTATCATGTGTTAGGTTACCTCAATTCATGCACACAGTTGTGTACCATACTTACTAACCATTTACTAAAGGGAAAGCATATTGATAGTAAGGTCTAAATACCTGTATATTTTAAAATAAATGCAGCTTTGAGTTTTCTTTTTTGTTAAAACAAAAATATTATTGCAGACTTCAGATTTTTTTTCGATACTTCAAGACACATTAGAAATTTATTTTAAATGTTCGTATGCAAATTACACTTTTATACAAATATAATAAAACTATTACTGTGCTATCTGTATTTATTCATCTTAGTAAATCTGTATTGATATTAATCTTAGTAAATGTGTAATGTTTTATACGCATTTCCTAAACCAAAGGCTGTTTCCATGCATACAGTTTCTGAGCTCATAACTATTAGGGTTAATAAAAATCTCACATGGAGATGGTGAGATAGGAAATTGCAGGTGTATAATTAAGGTAAGATTCAATTTAGCAATTGAAGAAAGAATTTGAAAATAAATCCACAGTGTACTTGCTCCAAAGTTTCAGCTTTATTTTTTTTTTTTTCCCCATGCACAGCGTATGCTTCCTGGAAATTCACAAGTAAATCTGGGACAAGTTAAAAACAGTTCTCGAAAATGGGACCTTCCAAAAAAAATTTAGGAGTACTAACAGAGCTGTATTAGTACCTTTTGCTTTCCGATCACACAAGGGAAAAACCTTCCTGCTTTTAAAACTCAATGATGTTTTGTACAGGGACTCCCTGTGGGCAGGTGGCGGGGAGAAGCACCAGCAGCGATATTTGCCTACTATGTAATCAGAACTTTCTTTGCCGAGAAGCAGAAGAATAGCGTCCTTTGAGAATAACATCCTTCTCCCAGTGCCTGCCAGCTCTTTTTACTCTTAGCAGGATCAAAGTTAGGATATCCCCTGTAAAAATCATTGCCAGCACCTTGCAATAATTCTTACAGCTGCCTGTTAAAACCTTAAAACCACAGGGGCAGAGAAGAGCAACGTGAAGGACAGACAGACAGCCGTGACAATTCTTAGTGGGATGTGGAAGATGATACTGCTACTGTACCTACATAATAGAGGATACATGATGTCAGGGAAAAGGAATTAAAGATTTATACTGGGAAACAAGGAGGGCAGGGGGAAGGGAGTATATCCACACTGCCTGTGCCTCCCTGGATAATCAGGTCACCTATGATACCAATGAATTTAATGGAACAGTGCTTTGCAGTTACAGTGTTCCAGAGTGACATAAAGCAGTAAAGTATAAAGCAAAGATAGTCAAAAACATTAAAATCATATAAATCAGTCTTGCTTCTTATATCAGCAATATGGCCTCCACATAGTCTACTATGCTTGATTTAGTATCGGTCATCAAGAACATCAATAAATAAATAAATAGATCCCATTATTCAATCTTATTCAGTAAATTAGGGTAAAATATATGACAAATCTGCAGTGATCTCAAAATCAAGATTTTGCTTCAGCAAACTAAAGAAACAAAGACGGAGAAAACAGAAATACACATTTACGGTAAAAGCAACAGTCTTGCAAGATACAGTTATAATGCCTAGTTATGTTTTTAACTACCACAATACCAGATGTGCAATACCAAAATGACTGTATCATAAACCAAAACTACTACATGACGTCACTACAACCAAATTAAGGTTTCTGTGAATATGAAGCCAGTTACATATGTTATCATATCAGTATTTAAGTTTAACCCTATGAATTTCTTGTATTAATATGTATGTAGAAGCATCTTACTGAATTATGCCTTAAATCTCCTGATAACTTTACAATTTGCTCTCTCTGTTTGTCAACCAAAGGCATCAACACAAGCGATTCACTGAATAACTTTGGTCCAAAAGCACAAACCTCAAAACAAATTTAGTGTTTTCTGTCTTGCCAGCTCCTGATTCTCCAGACACTATGATAGACTGACTCATCTTGAGCACTTTCATGTCTCGGAATGCTTTATCAGCTTAAAGAGAAGAATATGTCAAACAAGACAAAAATGAATATTCAGGAGAGATGCAAACACAAAGTTAAGCTAAATGCAACATTTTCAGGAATAAAAAAGTAAATATTTACAATTATGTGTGTTACATTAAGTCTGTTTCCCTTTAAATCACATTATACTTGTACACCCTCAAACACTGAAATATAAGAGCTTAAAGTCTGTGAAAACGATGACCTACTCAGCCATACCCAGGACAAAATAAAACAAAAACCACCAGCGAGAACTAGATCTCTTGAATTAAATATATGTACAAAATTGTAACCAATCTTAGTTTAATGTATATTTTAAAGAAAACTTTCAATTGCACTTTGTAACAACTAACAACTGAGATAAGGAAACTTGGAAAAACATGGGTAGTTTTCTTGTTGTGCAACAGGTACTAAAAACCCAGCTACTTATGCTTTTGATTACAAAACAAAATGCAACACGGAAATAAAGCTTTAAACAAGTCAAATATTGATTTGTATTTTGGATTTTTTTTTTTCTTAAACAAAGTGACTGAAATCAGGTTTATCCTGTTAATAACATTTAGATGCACTTCCTGCCTTTAACACAAGCATATAAAAAGAAACAGTGCACATGCTCTGGCAACATAAGAAAAGGCAAAGGAAATCGCAACACTGAAAGACAGTGCCAATCATAATTAGGTCATTCTTCTAAAATCTGAATTTCTTTTTTGTTTTAGTATGGTTGCAAATTATATTTAAACCACTTAAGACATAAAACACTGGAGGTATAGAATAATCATAAGAGGGCTGCAAGTTTTCCAAGTTTTCCAACTGCATATCAAGGATGAGAAGGATGAGAAGATTTGCAATTTTAGCAATGTTTTTATTTTGTAACAGTTGAAAATAAACAAATAACTGTTACAGATGGCAATGTATAGATAACTGCAAAGTATTTATGTTTGTTTTGTAAAAGACAAATATAGGCTCAATACATACCAATAGCAAAAACATGTGGTGGCAACGTTCCAAGCGATCTACCCTGGTACTTTTTAATAGTATCTGAAGAATATAACTTAGGTATATCAAAATATGGATTCACTGCAATAAGAATATTGGCTACATAGGTCTGCGAAGAAAACAATTAACAGCAAAATGTTAGTTAGTATCCAACCATGTGGTTAACAGCAATTTTCTATTACTGTTGAAGGCTCTAGCCTAACAATTACACTTACAATTCTCTCGCGCTAATGTAGATACAAGAATGGATATACTTTCAGAGTTCCTCTAATTATCTTCAAAGGACTTCTGTGAAAAAGCACTTTTCAGGAGAATTTCCTAACCACTGAGCTGTGAGAGCATGTCCTGAATTTGACCTTTCTCCCAACCTCCTTTAAAATTATTTCCTATTGTCCGAGTTACTGGATCAAGGATAGGACGCCACAACCTCCTCCTAAAAACTGCATAAACTAAGCACTTGGCTCGCATAACACACTCTCCTCCAGTAAGGCGCATAATTTTTCAATATCTAATGGAAGCAACTCAGCAGGAAGGACTGACAGGATCCTGCCTGGGAACACGCTCAAGCCAGGCAATAAAAGCACTCAGCCGAGAGAAATTAGCTATGGCTGCTTCCACAGTGAGAAATACAGAATGCAAATGTTCTCTAATAGAGAAAGAATTTGAGAAGAATCTCAAATCAAGATTGCTTTTTACCTTTACAAAATATTTTAAAAGAGACTGAAGATAACTGCTTTAAGGTTTTGGAAAAAAAACTTGTATAGCTTGGTTATAACAGTCAGATTACATACAAGGAAGAACAGATGTCTGAATCACAGAAAAAAGCAGATTTGCAGCAAAAGGTCAGAAGAAAAAAATCAGATAAACCTTTAGCTTGAATAACTTCTTTGGTTTGCTGTTACTGAGCATCTCCCTAGACAACTGAAATTTGGATTCTATTGTGATACATTGACAGAAGGCTGGATCACACGCAATGTATTGATTTTCTTAGATGTTTCTATTTTCAGCACTTATTTCACTGAAGGAAAAAACTTCTTCAAGAGCTGCAACTACTACTATTAGTTTTCCTTTTAGTAACAAGACGAATTATGTTAACCAGCATTAAACAAAAAGCAAAAAATTCTGTTGATTCAAACTGTATCTTAAATTGACAAGGGAAACGTAGTTAAAATATAAATTGAAACCCTTATTTTTCTCCAGAAAATACACCTGCTTACGACAACATATTAGTAAGTATTTGTTTGAAATTACAAAAGGCTTTATGAACCTAAATACTATCCTACTTCACAACCTGTTCAGTTGTAGAATTTTGCTTCCTTGGGATTTTTAGTTTGTTTTTTAATTATTATTTTTCCAGGACAGCATTCAAATGGCCATTTTTATTTATTTATTTTAAAGCTGGTGCCTGATCTTGAGCCATAAAGAATTTATAGCTATGTAAAGTTAACTGCAACAAACAACTATAGCCTCTTTTTATATTTATATAAAAGGGTTTAACCCCAATTAATTTTAGGACAGCACACTAACATAGAAATTGATAATTTTCACAAAGACACTTAGAAAATATGCAGGACTGTTTTGTATTATCACTAGCCAGGAAAAAAAAAGAAAAGAAAGCAAGCTCTTTCTACTATTTCACAGCTGTCACTGTCCGGGCAGATGGCAAGGACAAAATGTAATTTAGTCAGAATTCATTAAGTACAATTAGGCAATTTGATAGCAATATAAAAGATTAAGATGGACATCTGAGCTAGGAGGTGTCAAAGACAGCACCTGTTCGCTTCGTTCAAAAATAATGAAGAAAGAAAACCATCTTTGCTAAGAGCTACTCTAGTGGCAAAGTAAGTTACCAGTAGGAACAGACCTCTGGGATATAACGTTGTGGTATTGTTGCACATTAACAGTCACACAGAGAAAAATCTACTGCTCTGCCTGGTAAAAATTTGCTAACATTAATATGACTAATGTGATTCAGATCTCAAACAAGGCGTAATGCTAAAAAAAAAAAAAAAATAGGCCCAAAACCTCCTAATATTCCAATGTTACTATTTCTCTTTATTTTCTGTTATAGGAAAAAACAGAATTGTAAGCAATTGTCTTGTTGATTTTTTGTGAGGACATGAATTAGACTGGTTGTCATGACATGCAACAATACTTACATAAATTCTGTCCTTACTGTACCGAACTTTGATATTGTGAAGGAGAGTGGCTTCATTTAAATACATAAGGGAACCTGCAAGTAAAAGACAATAATTTACCATTAAGAGCTCACAACTAGCTTCATATACAGCCAAACAACTAAATTTTAGGATTACAGAAAATTTTACCTCCCCTTTCTTTGGTTATATTTTAATCCCATCTCCAGGGAAATACTATTGAATGGACCTTTAGAATATCTACTGTCTCCTGGTGATTTTTAGATTTTTATATTCACTAATTCACTTGGCAAATACTGTCCTAGAGGCAGCAGCAAGTATCACAGCAACACCAGGCACCAACAAAACCTTCTGTCTTTCAATTCCGAATTTTGTTGCCATCAGGCCTCCTCAAAGAAACTGTTGGGGGCAAGAGGAAAATGTCAACACAACAAAACCTAGGTTGTTTTGTTTTGTTTTTTTTTCTCTTTAGCTCATTTAATAAAAAAATAACCGAATAAACTCTGCTGAAATGTTGCAAGGTGGTGGCTCAAGGCAGTGAGTTGGCACCCACAGAAAGCTTCAGACTGCACAGGTTCACATTCTGGCAAAGCTGGTCCTTGTTTTCAGTTCTAAAGCACTGGAAACTGTTAACAGCCTTAATTACAGAGGCCACCAGTTCCCCTCGTAACAACATTAAAAACATTACTCCTAAACCAACTGAGGGGACTACTCATTACACAAACCCCATTTTCAAATATGCTCAGCCATCTTCTTCTCACCACTTAAAATTCAAGGGCACAACACTACTTTGCCTCATTATAACTGACTGATTACCATACTGGTTATCCTTACAGTAGTAGCACCACTTTAAAAGGTGTATACATGTGACTGCTGCTGACGGAGTGAGCACTGTGCCTGCACCAGTATCTGCAACCCTGCACCTCACACAAGAGCCACATACACACCTCCCATCTGTAATGACCAAAGCTGTTTCTCAAGTCGGACCAAGTTGAACCAATGCCCCTTCTTGAGGGCCTCAGCAAAGAAAAATTCATTCCAACTTATTTACACAAATGTGGAAGAAAGGCTGCAAGTTCTTACGGCCTGAAGTCAACTTGTCCAGCCACCTTTCCCTGCAAGGACACCTGTAGCTCAGTGAGCAGCTCTTAACATCTCCTTCAATGCTGCTCCTGCTGAACCAAGAGATACTGGTAAAGGATAATGAGAGCTTCACAAGAGTATTTGGGTTTTCATTTTTCATCTCATACCATTCCTTCTGCAGTGGAGTGAGGAGTGGCTCTGCCTCCTACTGCCTACCCCAGACTGGCCTGAAGCAAAGGCAGGTTCAGCAGCCACTTGCAGCCCCCATCTGGCTTGCATAGCTCCACTGAATAACAGCCCTTCCTTCCCTTAAATGACTAAATAGAGCTTTGCTTCATGCAGCTGGAGTCATCCACACTTCTCACAGGACCTCGCAGCTTCTGGGTTGTTTAGAAGAAACCACCTTCCTCTGCAAAATCCCTTGCAGGTACACGGCTGCGTTGGCACGGGCACGCAAGGCACGCTTTAGCCCTTTGGATCAAAACAGCCTTGAAAGCAGGCCTGTGCAGGACATCTGCACAAAGCAGGAGGCCTGGCCTGACCACCACGGCCACCCCAGCAGACCTACATCACCGACTAACCATGTGGTCACCAGGCACCGGCACTGTGGGACTTTTCCTCCTACCCTCCCTGGCTGTGCTCAGTCCACCGGGCTGAGAAAACGGTGCCAGGACCACAAACTGCAGTTCTGCCTCAAAAGACCTTTTTCAAGCAAGTCATCCCAAGAGAGAGACATTAAAAGCAAATGGGCCAGAAACAGAAACTCATTCCTTGCTCCAATGAAAGTCAAAGCCTCCTTCTCCCCTTGTGTATGCCTTCGGGGAGGGCAGGGTGTTAACTTCTGAAGGTTGTTAATTTTTCCTGTCGTTTTGATTCTCAGTAACGAGAATCTGCTACATAGTATTTGTCTACATACACTTAAATGATCCTCTCCCTTGACTGTATCTTCGTAAGAACCTCTCGGGTTCTGTAGTATGTTTTTAAACAGCCATCAGTTAAGCATCCTAATAAAAACCTGAAAATTACCTAAACAACAAAGGAACGCAGATTTCAGTGCACCCCCAGTACTCTTTGCAAAAGGATTCCACCCTTGTTCGTGCAGTTATACCTGCAGACTTGGCGCACAATGGGAGCTTGCTCCCTGCGGGAATGTCACCGCCTTCACTCAAGACGTGCAAACTAAGGCTTGTGTCAGAAGCTTCAAAATGCACCTTCTTTAGAATAAATCCTTTTAAAAAGGCATCCATATCCAGAGGCAACAGAAGTCACCAGAGAGAGAATTCTGAATATTCATATGTCTCATGCCTTAATATAGCCAGTGTATGTATGTGCCTTTAATAGTCCCTGTATGTACTTACAGACACGAAGTTCACACAAGTGAAGTCAGTAACTAAAAGTTAGGAAATATCAATGTCAAATTTACTCACACTGGCTCTACCGTGCACACAATGAAGCAGGACTTTTATGGAAAATAATTTTATCATGTAATTGCAATGCTGTGCACCTGCAGAACTATTTTTTTAAGATTTAATTTTTTTTTTCAGATCTGATACCCTGCCCCCTTCATTTTTTAAAACTTTTTTCACTGCAGAAATAAAAACAAAATCTTTTTCTTGGCCATAAAAAAAAAATTCCACATATGGTGGAACTCCCCCAAAACTGAGTGGGATTGGAGAGAAGCAGGGGTGTGAATCATAATAAAAATTAAAAAAAAAATAAAAATAAAGAATAAAAGTAAATGCTTTGTCACTGTACTGTTTCCCATATTTACTAAAAATTCTCATTTAAGCAAGGGCTGGATTCTCAAAAAGATTTCTCTTGCAGCCAGTGCATTTGGGATACGGAAGACTAAGGGTGAAAAAAAGCTGTACTTCAGCAAATTACTCCCTAGAAGGCAGTTAATCACTAAGTTTAGGTTGGAAGGGTAAGTGTATTATTAACTAGTTTTCAGGATTTTTCAGAGCAGTATTATAAAGAGAGACTGAAAGCACTCAATATTTTATAAAGTTTCTTCTTAAACATCAGTGATACTCAGCACAACTGCTCTCTGACAGAGAAGAAAAAATTAACTTGGCTTTCACACATCCTGGGGATAAACCTCGACTAGAGAATAAAAAGTGAGAATATGTTATAAGTCTCAAAATAATGTTTGACAAGATTACTGGAGAATGCATTTTTCAGTTTCATATTTCACTCACTAAGACAACGACGACATTTTCTCTGATTGGAAGACTGTTTTAACTTGATTGAATAGTACTTCGCTGGAATCTCAAATTATTTCCATAATCTCATTCAAAATTTCAATTCCTTGACTAGGGCACTGAGATATGAGGACATCTCAATAAAATCTCTGTGACAAATGCACAGATTAAATCATTATGTGCAGAGAATACCGGTACCAGCTTTGAAAAATTTGAACTCATGTAATGTTTGCAAAAATAGAAACAACTGGAAACAAAGTTACACTGAAGCATCTAAGTCAGATCATAAGCCTCAGGTCTCATCTTCTTGTTCCTTATGGAGCAGCTGTACCAGCTGTATTTCCTGTCACGGGATATAAATACTAACCCTTATTCCAAAACAGGAATTGCAGTTAAATCACCTAAACAACTTTCAAAGTCCTAGCCTCTATTTTAAACGAAGAACAATAGAAGATACTTTTGCCTACTGTTTACAAAGTTCTCAGCATTCACCAACCAGTGAACACCATAGGAAACGTTTAAAAGAATTGCCTTCATCAGGTTTTCTGGACAGGAAGTCTCTGATTTTCTCGCACAGAGCAACAGCAGCAAAATCAATATTTGTCTAACAGTCCCCTGAAAGCTGAGGCTTGGGCTTACTCACCTTTCTTGGTACTCTTCCCTCTCTCCCCAGATTTGCATACTGTATTTGTTTCCACAGATCTAACTATAAAATGTTTAACAAAATAAAAGCCCTGCAGATCAATGCTGAAGTTCATTACACAAGTTCCAGCAGCACTCCTGTATCTGACTCACTATAACCTATTTCCTTTTCCAGTGGCCCCAACGGGTCCAGATTCCTGACTCCAGTTTTGAGAAGGTTGTCTTCAGATTTATTTTCAATTACCTGTACTTCCACAGGAATGCTGTCTGAGAAATGGGTTACATGCAGGAAAATGCAGTCAAATACTGCTGATAAAGCAACTAATTATTTTGCTGCACTATAAAAGATATAGGTAATTGCCATAATGCTGAGTGCAGTTGAACCTGATGCAGTTAAGTGACATCTGATTTTTATATATATATACATGAACTCAAGTAACAGTTGTATGTGAGAATAATGTAACTAAGACTTCCTCTAAAGCGTTCAACTGAAAAGTAAAAAACACAATAAATGATGTTTAAAGTGGCCTACTTTAAGAAGTTTAAAGGACTAGTAGAGGTCATACATAAATTCAAGCAAAAAAGCCAAACAAAGACTACACGGAAGAAAGAGGAAGCTTGTAAGGAAACAATATTCTCTTCTATACAGATATGATTTTCAAGAGCATAATTTAGTTTTAAATTCATAACTTACAATTATCTTCTACATCCTTTTTGCTGTCCTCTTCTGCAGGAAACACTTGATTGATAGCAGCCTGGAAAGTCTGTTAGATTAAAAATATTAACATTGTCAGAATTCTATAAAAATAGAAATATAGTTCAAAGATGTCTGGTACAATGATACAAGTGAGTGCACTGCAACGGTGCATTGTTTAAAATGAATACTTCAGCATTGGAAATTTTACTGAGTCACAAGATGCAGCTAGGAGCTGCTGCATTTACATTACTACACTACGATATAAAAATAAACTGTAATATATATTTTTATTGTAATAATATTGATGCTTATTTCCAAAATTGCATGTAATATTTTAATGTTGCATAATTTTAAAAATAAGGATAAAAAAGTACTGCAAAGGGAACAGTATTGTAAAGGACACACAGCTTCCTCAGTTTTGCAAAGGAGCACAAAGATTAAAAATCAAATTATTAGTCCAGTTGAAGGACTGTGCTGTCATTATCATATGCTGTTTTAAAACATTCCTACTTAAAACATAAACGTTCAATACATAATGTCCTCTGTATCCCCAAATACTGTAGCTCTAGTTGTTGCTTGTTGGGTTTTTTCCTTCAATAAATCAATAATGAAGTAAAACAAGACCTTCCTTCAACCCCTGTATTGCAGTTATACAAAACATCCATTTATCAAGTGTTCATGTCCAACTGGAAAAATTCATAACAAAAGCAACTTTGTTTCTTCTTTATTCTCCAGAAATCATAATTTACATTGTTGTAAAAAGGAAGGAAAAACATCCTAGCATACAGGCATTACAGCTTCTGCACAAAAATACCTATTGTAAGAGGTAGTGTTTTAATTATACTTTTTTGTTTACCGTAGTTATAGCTTGCTTGAGCTACCTATGAATGAACAAAAATTCTGTTGTACCAATTAAAAACGGTAGCTGCCACGCTGCTGCAAGCACCGTCTTGTTTTTCCCCATGGAAAAGGAGACAAGAAGTCTAGTCTAATATTTGAAAAGGCAACCAACTGGATCTAAAAGAATGAGCTTAATAAACAAACATGTTTGCTCGTTTAACATTGTATTCAGCAAGACAGTCCCAGGAGAAAAACCTCACAAGAAGTTTAGGAGAAATACAGCAACTTGCTTCATCTTTGCTTCAGTACAACAGACACAATATGTGAGCACTTATAGCTTGCACCATCCAGAACAGCCACAAATTCCAACTCGCTTTAAAGTGGGAAGGGTTAAAAATGTCTCAGAGCAGAACTAATTACTGCCGGTCAGAAAACAGTAAGTCTATGATATCTCTTCCCTACAAAGTTCACATAAAGTATGCAACTTGTAGTCATAAGAAATTATATTTTGTCATCCCTTTGTCTAATAAAGAAAAATATGCACAAGAAGCTTTCCTGAGGGAAACAGAGCTGCTTGATGATGTTGGAACATCTCAATGTCCACCAGACCAACTTCCTCCAAAATATCCTTTATTAGAGCTTGGTGGAGCCGTGGAGGACCTGGATGTCTTTAGCTACCTCAAAAAGTTACCAGCTGCTATTTAGAGTTTTAGCGGGCCAGAGATTCCCCTCCCTTTCCTCTCACTCACAATATTGAAGTTAGAACATACTATCATAATAATTTTCTCTGCAAGTTTCTCAATGATAAAGGTGTACCTTGTTGGGTAAAGGTGTATTTGAACACAACAGTTTCCCATATAATAAGTTTCCTGTACCTGAAACAGTGGAGAAGTTTAAAAAGAGTATGACTGGCTTCACAAAAATCTAACTTCACTTCTTGTCTGCTGATGTGTAACTCAATTTAACCACTAACAAAGCCAGAATTTTTTTTCACAAAAGAGAATCAACACAATATGCAGCTATTCCGTAAGACTCTTCACAAATCTATGATACTTGAACATTTCATGGATGTAAAGCCAACCATACCAGATCTATCCCAGAAGAGGAGAAAAACCAATGAGAATTCATGCTTTATTACGTGCTCCTTTGTTACACTCAATGTCAACTGCAAATTAATTTATAGAATATTTCAGAAGCAATAAAAAATAAGCAATAGGAAGAAGACTCATCTGAAAGCTGATATTTTTCTGTTTCAACCTGTCAACAAAGAATTTCACTCCTGTTTGTCACAGCTGGACTACTGCTTTATGTAAGGTGATTACTTGTTATGTAGGTAAGTACACTAGCTAGATGTGCAGAGCTCTAAGTATCAGCAATTACTACTAAAATCTAACATATTAAATAGGAAAATGAGCAAGGTATGCCAGGTTCTATTAATAAAAAATTATCCAAATACATTCTTTACCATGTTGTCTCATTTATTTTTTTTTTTTTTAACATTTATGGTAAGGAGAAAACACTTCAGGCATTTCATGGAAGACTTTTGCATTAAGGCATAGCTTAGAATAAACTTACTCTAAGAAAATGGAGAGGGTATTAATCGTATTAGACACCAAATTGGGCTCAGGAGGCAAAACCAAGGGTGTAGGAGGATTTTTTAAGTTTTTTTCCCTCGTTGTAATGAAGCAGCCCTTGTAATCCAATGGCAATCTTAACTATTCTCCCAGAAACCAGATGAGTGAAAAAAGATATCTTTCCATTCAAGCAAGATCTTCTTTCTACCATGTAATCCGATACACGTAACCATGCCTCCCTTTATCCGTTCCAGATACAGACAGGAGACATCCTTATTCTCAGCTGCATTTCACAAACCAACCTAAAGCAGCACAAATTGTGCATGAGGCAGACAAGAACATGTCTCATTTGAACAAGCAAGCTGCGCTCACTGCTAAAAAAAAAGAAACCCTTAGTTTGAAACACTGAACTTTGGACATTCTGATCCTTACTTTCAAAGTACATTTATTCATTTATACTCAGCCTGGAAAAATACCTTTCTGGTTATTCACAGCACACCAGAGCAGGTGCCCCGCAAAGCCCTCCATGACCCTTCAGAACTGGCGCAGAGCCATGAGAAGCCTCTCAGTTGACCTCAGGAGGGGTGTCAGTGGGTGCCTGCAGTACCCCTACCCTCCCAAAAACTGACAGCAAACCACCACTGCCTGATGCTCAAGGAGACACCAGCTTCTGCTTCTCAGTGCCACAAATATCCCAGGGTGGCATCTCATGGTGCAAGTCCCTGTGATGCATCGCTCCCCAATCACTTTACTTGGATTTTCTGTCTCCAAGAAAAGAGTAAATTCCCGGTTTGGCAATCTTCCTGTCATCTGCGTTCTCCCTGTCACATCACCCGGCAACACAACAAAGAAAGATATAATGGAGCCGGGCCTGAGGTTAGGATTCCCAATACATGCAAAAAAGTAGATGAAATGTAAAAGAAGTAGAAGAAATGTAAAAGCAATGCTAGTTGAGTTCAACAACTGTCTGCCTTTCTACCTGGCTCCTTCCTTGTACACCAGTGTGTGACTAGTGGTGGGACACAGGCCAGGGCTCCTGGCCCCATCCCCTGCTCCGGTTTGGAGTCCATCCTCAGGGCAGTGCTCCAGCCCTCGGTGGGACCACGCTCATTAGCAAACCACTCTCCAGTTTCTCTGCTTTCTTTCCAGTCATAGCACTTATCAGCCTTGCAAGCCCACAATCTAGTTTGTGGGGAGCAGCTCCCATCATGTCACACACGCATCCTCTGTTCTGATAACATGCTCCTGCAGCTTGGATTACTCTTCTTTGTAGGGTGCAGGTTGGGTGACTCAGATCCCCACCTCCCCTTAGACATCCAGCCTCAGCACCAAAATGTAAATGCTCTTGTTAACTATACATGGGCTGCAGCACCCAAACCTGCTGTTGCTGGGTTCTAAGTTAATCAGTGTGCTGCCCAACTACCTTCACCCAGTCTGGACTGGGTGACTTGGTTTCATAATGCAAAACTATTTGCAGCCACGCTGGCCTTAGGGCCTCATCCTCCTGTCACCGCTTGCTGCCATCCTGAAAACTTTCCACTTCTTCATTTTTGAAGTGGATCCATTCTCTGACCTCGTTTGCTGTGTCACGCACAGCTCGGCAGGCAGAGCTGAGCGGGTGCCAACACCAGAGCCGGCTATGGGTGAGGAAGGGAGGCCAGATATTAAGGCATCATGAAACTGCTGCCTTGCAGCATTTATTGGAGTTATTATGTATTTTAATTAACCATTAAGCGGTATAAGAGCCTACAGTCAAACATATGCATACACATTTCCTTTTCAGCCTGTGATCGCTGGTGAGCTACCAGTGCCTACAGAGAATACCTATGACATGTTAATGACCCAGATTAAAAAATAATAATAAGTTACACTGCCCAGATATGTTTACAAGATCAGGTAACTCCTCTCCTCCCTGTAATTATCATGGGTGACTCTGGAGCTGCTGGATCATTCCTTCTTATGGAGGAGCACTTCTGAACCATAATTTTAAGTAAACAAAGTTGATAATAATGGGTATTGATGCTGACTACTTCAAATTAATTGTCTAAGTGCACAAGAACAGTCATCTTAAAAATACAAAAAGCAACAAGAAACATTTCACCATAAAGAGACATCAATGACACCTTGAGAAGAGTCAGAAGGTAATCAAGAAAATGTTTTACTCCACCTCTATTTATATAAGTTTGATAATTAGAAATATAGGACCATTATCTCTACAGTAAACTGTGAAGTGTTTGTTCCCTTAGATGAATGGACATTAGGCCCTTAATTGACCTTCTTAATTCTATAAAACAGCCAACAGCAGAACAGTGAACTTTCTAGACAAAAGAGATTGTTTGTTACGAACCATTAAGCAAAATACTTGTATTTTAGGATTTTTTTTGTTTGTTTCACAAATATATGTATATGGTCCCTGAAAGGAGTATATGTTAGAAATAGTGACTCAGGAATCTCCTTATTGCTTGTTTCTGTTTCAATGTACAGACTTGCTCTTTACCACATCAGAACCATTTGGGAATAAAAACTTAAATAGGTGTGGGGGTCAAAATCTTTTAAGTCAGTTAAAGACTACTTAGTCATAGTTTTGGAATATTTAATATTCTCGTCTGAATAATTTTTTCTTCCCCAAACTGAAGAACACATACTACTACTGCTAAACCTACAGACTTTCTCACACACAAAAATCAGATGCTACAGTTGCTTTACCTTTCTAAAGAAACCAAAATCAACTTCCCCTTCAAGATGCAATAACCTGATTAAATTTAACAAGGGAAAGTGTAGAGTCCTGCATCTGGGCAGGAACAACCCCAGGTTCCAGTATAGGTTGGGAAATTACATATTAGAGAGCACTGTAGGGGAAAGGGACCTGGGGGTCCTGGTGGACAACAGGATGACCATGAGCCAACACTGTGCCCTTGTGGCCAGGAAGGCCAATGGCATCCTGGGGTGTATTACAAGGGGAGTGGTTAGTAGATCGAGAGAGGTCCTCCTTCCCCTCTACTCCACCCTGGTGAGACCACATCTGGAATATTGTGTCCAGTTCTGGGCCCCTCAGTTCAAGAGGGACAGGGAACTGCTGGAGAGGGTCCAGCGTAGGGCAACAAAGATGATTAAGGGAGTGGAGCACCTCCCTTATGAAGAAAGGCTGAGGGAGCTGGGTCTCTTTAGTTCGAAGAAGAGGAGACTGAGGGGTGACCTTATTAATGTTTATAAATATATAAAGGCTGAGTGCCACGAGGACGGAGCCAGGCTCTTCTCGGTGGCAAACAATGACAGGACAAGGGGTAATGGGATCAAGCTGGAACACAAGAGGTTCCACTTAAATTTGAGAAAAAACTTCTTCTTAGTAAGGGTGCCAGAGCACTGGAACAGGCTGCCCAGGGGGGTTGTGGAGTCTCCTTCTCTGGAGACATTCCAAATCCACCTGGACATGTTCCTGTGCGACCTCATCTAGGTGTTCCTGCTCCAGCAGGGGGATTGGACTAGATGATCTTTTGAGGTCCCTTCCAATCCCAAACATACTGTGATACTGTGATATAGCCTATAAACATTCCCCCGCAAAAGGAAGGACTGTTGCATAACCTTTTGACCTGTGACAAGGAATTCTCTGTTATTGTTCATGTGAAAGAAGACACTACAAAAAAATTTTGTCTTTTCCATACCCGAAGATACAGAAAGGACAAAATTGTTAAAAAGGACACATATCACATATTCACAAATACCAATTGGCAACTTTTAAAACAGTTCTGCTTTTATTCCAGCTAGTAAAAACCAGGATGCTGATCATCTGAATTAGGATAATTGATAGATACAAGGTACTTCAGGTAAAAACCGACATTTAATTACAACATACTGAATCTGAAAGATGTCATGACAAATAAAGCACTTCAAACACACTAATTAGGATGAATTAGGACTTCATTTTGAAAGTTACATTTATTTTGTCTTTGATTTGATGTAAAAATTCCATAGGACCCTTATTTGACCTCATGTCACTTCTCAAGGTACCTGAGGTAAGAGAATTAATCTCTAAATCTTCCTGAGTCTAACGGTAAAGTGCCTAATGTAAGCCAGTCTAGGACATCCATGTAGGACACTCCCTCTATGCATTTAGGGGAAAACAGAGAAGCTAATCGCAACAGTAGACTCTTAACCAGCCTCTTATTTAGAAAAATATATGGTACCAAATCAAATGGCTGTGGAGATTCAATCCTGTCTTTCAGAAGCAACTACACACATGGAGATAACTGACAGAGACCGACACGTCTTATCAGTGGGATATTTCACTTGCAATGCAAGCTAAAGTTAAAGAAAAATCCTTAGCCAGAGAAAACTGATTTCCCACTCCTTCAGATTGTGTGCAATGGTAGATATTGGCAAAGATTTGGCCTACAGGTAAAACAGTTTTTGTAAGGTTCTTCTCCATTCCTTTGCTTCTGAGACACTTACCTTGCCTTTCTGATTCAAAGGTTCAATAGTTAAGTTGTCAGTTCCGATGTCCACAATCATCCCCATCTGAAACCCATCAGTTGGGTGTGGAGCCCAAACGGGCTTCCCGTCCTCCATTGTGGGATCTATCCACTATTTCCTGTAACAAAAATAAGATAAATGTTAAACAAAAAAAACCCTGTATACAACTTTAGTAAGCTATTAGGATTCACTATACAAACTTCAGTTTATGTTTATTCCTGTTATTCTGTGTGGAAGGAGCCAGCCTGTCAGAACAAGATTCTTCCAGCCTTTTTCCAGCCTGTGACACTTGGCTTACAGACGACCCCACAGACCTGGCTATGGAGAAGATTCAAGAACAGATCAGTTTTGGGGTGGGTCCACAGACTAATCTCCGCAGCTCCTTCCCCAGTTTCCCTAACTTGTGAATCAAAAAGGCAGTCTATCTCACAATCAAAAAAGAAGTACAAGACATTCAAAGCTAAGATTATATCAGGAGTGTGTATATACATACATATACGTGTATATACACGTAAACACATATATATAGATGCACACAGTGGGTCACATGACTAATATATACTTGTCTGTACCTGATTCAGTGTGTAAATACTTGAATTTCTGTAAGAGGCACATGTCAAGGCATGTGAGCAAAAACACGGTCTCTTGTCATTTCAGACAAAGAATGTGCCCACTCTTTTCATGTGGCTGGGCATATGGCTCTTAAATAACCCACTAATATATTCAGTCACGATTGATTTATTGTATTACAAGGTTTTGAGGACTGACCTCTGAAGCTGTGACATTACAACTCTGCCTCTTAAGGAACACCAACCTTTCCTTCTATAAAAATGTGATGTGAAAATAATTT
Source organism: Columba livia (assembly GCF_036013475.1). Classification (NCBI taxonomy): domain Eukaryota; kingdom Metazoa; phylum Chordata; class Aves; order Columbiformes; family Columbidae; genus Columba; species Columba livia. The sequence continues at coordinate 33,699,829 of NC_088604.1, read as the reverse complement.
TAGAGGAATCTACAGACTACAAGTGAAATAGATGCAAAGGCTGAGACATTCAAACTTTATACTCCCCAAGTTATGCAGCTAAATAAGCTCCCAATTAAAAGAAATATCTGATTGTGTGCAACGCTCATTGAACTAACCAGGAAAGCTGCCAGGATTGGCACACTCTGAATGGCTAACAGTGCCATCTGAAATATGCTGAATTAGTTCTCTTTTTTTTTTTAATACTTTATAGACCTTACCCTAATAAGAATAGGGACCCCATATGGTTTGAAAGCCTCACTTCTCCTGGCCATTTCTTACTCCCCTCCAAAACACATCCACATACTAAACTGACATTTTAGCAATTCCAAAATTCGTAAAAAACATCTCATATCACCAAGATGTAACTTGCCTCTCTCAGTATGAATAAAATGAGCTTGCCAAGCAGCAAAGAAAACACTGCCGGCAAACTCCAAGAGTCTGTAAGGTAGGAAACGTCCCACATTTTTCTTTTCCCGCATCTGAAGGAAAATGGAGCTCCAGAATTTCTGACACCCAGACCTGCTATAAGCAGCAGCAAGGAAAAAGAGTCATGGGCCCACCAGAAAGCTGTACAGCCACGAGCTGAAACGGGGACTCTCGTCCCACAGAGGATCTGCCAGGACATGCTGCACATGACCTGCTTTTCACTGTCTCCAAGGGCTTTAGAAAGGTTTGAAGGGAAGGAAAAAGCTTGCTGTGACTGCTTTGAGAGTGCTGTTGGCCTTAACATCCTGCATGTGAAGGAATAAGACAATTTGCTGTTAACTTTAATGTGAAATCATAGAAGATAAAAAAGTAATCTAAAGCAAAGACTTAAAATGTAAAGTCAAATATTTTTTAAACGAAGTGATGTTCTGAAGAGATGAAAATAACAGATACGGAGTTCTTAATCTAGTGTTGATATCTGGTTTTGTTTTTAAATTTACTCAATCAGATTTTTTTCTCCCTGGATGCAGTTCAGGATGCAAGAAACTCACAAAGACTTTTAACAAATGTTTCTAGTGTATCCTACTCATGTAATTCATGTTATTTAAGATGTAATATTTAATACAGGAAAACATGCAATTTACTTTTCTCTCATGAACGAAGCATATTAACTTCTTTTAACTACTCATAGAAAGTTTACATTCTGAAACCTCTAGTGTCACATTCACTCCTATTTCCTTCAAACCTTTTGCCACATCCCATGAACTCTACAGAACGCCTTCATCTCCACCATGTGTTGCCAGCATTGTACAATAAATCCTTTTAAAACAACATCTGTATTCACTCACAATTCTTTACTTTAGGATACTGTAAGTCAGATCTAGCATACATCAGTTTTATGGATTTTTGTTGTTGTTGTTGTTGTTGGGTTTTTTTAAGCTAGATCTGACCTCTGAGTACAAGTGCCATTGCGGGCACAGTTGCTAAACAGCTGAGTTTATTTCTGGATATAACCAGGCCTTCATTTCTTCACAAGCCTATTATTTGCTTTTGAAATGCTAGTTCAAATTAGTACTTAAGTGATAAGTCACACAACCACTAAAACACAGCTCTCTTTTACATCCCAAGTAGCATGGCGATGGCTCCAACTAACCATGTCACACAAGAAACAAACCCTGAAATTACTGCCAGAATTTCTGCCAAAAGGTAGAATCTGACCAACCCAATTCGCGTCCAGAGGCTTCTGTTTTGCTTACTGACATGGGCTTTTGCATTCTTAGGTTTGCATTCTTAAGCCTACTTAATGATTTATTAATAAATTATGATAGGGGAGTGTCATGAGCTACAAAAATGCTCTTGAAGGACAGAGCAGTGATTGAATTCAGCCACCACCAGGAAATGCATGTTTAAGAAAAACACCCGAGGCTTTGCAAGCATCTAAGAAGCCATTGGGTGAAAGCATCTAAATACAAGCGTAGTAACTACTCACGGGACAATTACTTTTAATAAATACAGTCTTCTGAGAAGCAACACAAAACCAGTTGTAACATTTTGGTTTTGGCACCACTCCATCTGTCAGCTGGATCCTGACAAGCAGCACATTAAAACCGGCTACCGAAACCTATCAGGTCATACCTGCTCTATTATTTACCTCTTCAGCTGAGGTATATGCTATTGCCCTTGAGACAGACACATGAATCTATTCCTGAACCAGCTCTTGAACAGGTGGTTTCCAGCCCAGCATTTTAAGGTGAAGAGAAGTAAAAAAAAGTTCAAAGTTCAGCTACGTGATATAAATCCTTCAGAAAAAGAAAACAGCATTTTTTCAAAACATGAAACTATGTTTTACTGATGAAAACATACATATCACAGAGTACAAACTAGGAAAAACATAGATTTGGATGGAGAACCTACAGATCATATTTTCCCTATTAAAAAAACATCCCTAGTCTGGTTGGATCATTCAGTAATTGCTATCAGTAGGAACAATTTTTTTTTTCCCATGTGCATCCATCCAAACCAAATCTATATGCAGCCAACTTCACTACCCTGCTGAAAAAGCACACAATTTCTGAAAACTATGAAAGCAGAAAGACCCATATCCAGGCTAAAAGCACTAAGGCAACAAATTTGAGAGCCACAGCACCAAACACAAGGAGTCACCTGAATGGTGCTTTCAAAGGTTGTATGTATGTCCTCAATATATATTAAAGTAGCTGATTGTAAATTGCTAGGCCATTTTGGTCTTCACAATTAAGACATCTTCTAACACAAAGGAGAGAACTCATCGAGGTTACACTTGTAACAGGAAGGCCAGACGCCATTTTTCTACAGTCAATAGAAAAAGAGACCAGGAACCCTGTACTGGAGTTGGTCTCTCCTGTCGGGCAGGAGAGGGACAGTAATAAAACAAGCCTTCGTCTGAAGCTGGTAAACTTAATAACTATTCCTTCAAATGTCAGATTTTAAGACCTTGCCTTAATTATCAGTAACAGTATTCAACACATCCAGCATGGGCTAAACACCAATAGCCAGCAGTTTGAACAGCTTGCCAGATAAAACTATACTGCATTCCCCAGACTACAATAGCAAGAAAAACACCTGGTAGCTCTTCTTTAATTTTTCTGTACTATAATTCCCTCTTTTTGAGAATGTTTAATGATAATGTTTCTCAAAAAAAAAAAAAATCTAAGTAAAATATTGAGTATAAGAAACAACTAAGAATTCCTCAGTCGAAAGTTGGTACTTAACTATTACTGATTTTAAAATAACGTCATACAACTACATTTTGGTTTTGTAGAACATTCAATAGGAAATCAAACAGAACCATCAGGTGAAAGAATTCTAGGAAGGCAAAATATAGTAATGCAATGTTAAGCTTGTTACCAGAGTCCAGAGGCAAGTATTTCCATGACCTGACTCTATTTACTATCCTATGAACAGATGACTATACTAGGACACTGTACTAATTGCTGAATTAACTAATTATAACAAATAAAAAATTTAAACTTCATTAAACAATTGACGGTATCTCATTAGATTGGTTAAATCCAAGGAAAATAAACTAGTCAGAATAGGTACAGTAGCTAATTATTGCAGGAGAATTACATAGATTATTTTATATTAAAAAAATATCTACCATTTGGTGTTTACGAGTTGATCAAAATTCTGTAGGTTACACTAAGCACATAAGAATGCTTTGGGAAAGGTCCCATGAGCATAGAGGACAGATCAGATAGAGGAAAACATCGATACATGGTGGTAGCTTTTTGACAGTCAAGTTACTTTTTCAGCCTTAGTTCACTGTTTAACTGAAACTTTAACAAATCAAAGCTCAGGCAGCATTCAGCACTCTACTACAGGTGACATAATTTTTCAAAGGAACTGAAATACACGACAGAGATTATTTTTGAGCTAAATACAATACAGTCAAAACTGCACTATTTAAGTGAATATCAAACCCATTCAATCTTTATTTCTTATTTACTTTTTCAATTAAATATAAAACTTCTTTGCACTAAACCACTCCAGTTTTCTTCATTTTACTTGCCATAACATCAGTAAGGTAACAGTGTCAAGCTGAGACCTCTACCAATCCAGAAAAGAAGAAAACAGGCTAGAATACAGCATGGCACAAATGCATCTTCAAAAACAATTTGCCTTGAAAATGTTAATGCTGACATGTTAATTTCCAATATATTTTGTAGATGCATGCAAGTAAAACAAAAAGATAGAGTTCACAAATCTGAGAATTACTAGATAAAAACTTATTTTAAACCTACATGCTCTGACTGCCAGAGACAATCTGAACACAACAGCTGATGGAATCATTCTCATGACATGTTCATTTTCCTGCATATTTGCTTGTATGTGCATGTTTTTGATACTGAGCAGCTAGAAACTGTTTACTGTAGTGCTTCTGTAAGCATCACTCTTTTGTATTTGTATGCACTTCATATCCAACATTCACATAGTAAATATCTAGTCTGCCATGGTGTTTACTGCTGAAAAAGTTTTTGAAAAGACAAGCCAATCCCTCATGTCTAAATCAGAGGAGAAACGTCATTTTATTTTCTCCACATTAAATGTGGCAATTCCCAATTACAAAAAACTTCAGGACTTTAGTAACACAAGCCTGCAACGCTCCATATCATTTCTCAAACGCCTTCACCTGGAACATCCACACTCCTGGAAGAACAAATTTTAAGAAGAAGTAGAGGTGGTGTGGTAGGGAGAGGATTAGCGAAAGACCTGTACAGTTTCCCCTAAACCATCTCATGTTCCTGTGTCTCCCCTGCTGCTGGAGGCATTTTGCCCCAGCCGTGCTCCTGGTTTTGCTCCCTGCTCCTGCCTCTTCCCCTCCTGGACACCTTGAGAAATGCTGACAAGGGGCAGGAGATGGTCTGAGTAAAAGCAGGTACTTTGCAAAAATACACAACTACTTTGTCTGCAAATATTTAAAGGACTGTTGCATCCAAATAAGTTCCTAAAAAGAACAGATATGTTAACTCAGCTAATGGTAAGAAATTTCCTTCACAGGAACTGAATGTTTCATATTTATCACTATTCTGAAAATGAGGTGTTACATGCGTCACACTGTACACAAGAACTCTTCCAGTTTTGAAATACATTTGTTCCATGCTTTTTCAAATGCGTCATGTTTAATCAATTATCACTTTTGTATGCATACGTACCTTTCACATAACAAAAATTAAAAAAGGATGAGATCATAAAAAAGCAGCTACCATAGGAAGCTTATCTAACATAATTTGTACTTTAACTGAACATACTTCTAAAAGGTCAGGTGTTTTTCCAATGTTGTTTACTAAGTGCCAAGGGCCTCAGTAACACCTAAGAAACAAAAATAAATACAGTGTGGCCATGAAATCTGCCATGGGAGGTCACAGTGAAGCCCCGAGAAAGCCAAAGGAAGGACAGTTTGGGCAACTGCAACAAACACACCAGCCCTGTGGGTTTGGTGGAAGAAACGAGTATGCAACAGGAGACAGAGACAAAAGGATGGTGCATTACATGCAAGCAAAGGAGAAGCAGCAAATGCTCTCACAAACTGTCCTGTGTGAGAAGACGAGGAGCGGAGAAGACAGAAGGTCAAAAGAGACTTAGCAAAGACAGGAACACGTGTTTTAGATTGCCTTGCAGATTGGTAGTGCCTTGTATTAAATCCTGAGGTAATCCTGATCGTGTTTACACTTGGCCTGGGGTACTTCCATGATGAAGCACCAAGGAATACATGAAAGGAAAAAAGGAAAAATTAGTTTCTATAAACCTAAAAGAATAAACTGAAGGGAACAAGCAGCTTTGATTTGTCACCAATGTCAATACCTTTAGCTCTCAGCAAGCTGTAGTATGGAAAGATTTGCTTAGACCTTTAAAAGAAAAAGGCATTGTCTTATGTGAAATTTCGTTAGAGGACCCTATGCAAATGTAACAGTAGTTCTAGCTAGAAGAATTTCAAATCTACCATAAAGCAACATCTCACTTTTCCTAAGCCTAATCAAAACCATGAGAGGCAAAACCCGGGCACTGCAGGAGCGACTGATTATGGAGAAGCTTTCCAGGGGCCGTCTGTTTTTTTGGAAATGCACCCCTCACCAGACCCCGTGAGCACCAAAGATCCTTGTGGCACCTGGTGTCACTGTGCCTGTGTGCACTGTGCCCACCTGCACTCCCCACAGCACGTACTGACTGGATCCATCAAGATGTGGCTTATGCAGTAGCATCCTACCGCAGTAACAACAAAAAAATCCTCAATACCGTGAAAGCCAGGCTGAAACAGCTCGTGTTTGTAGCAACATAGTTCTAATTAATTTCTTAATAAATTCCAGCTAGTTTTAAAATTCCATTGAAATTTAGTACCTGTCTTCATTAGCCAGTATTTGTCCAACTCCAACCACTGTTAGACAAGATCGAGATGAATTTTGTACAACTCCAAGCTTGTAAAACTCTGATCACAGAGGTTGTGGTCTTTGTGACACTGGGAAGTTAAACTTGATTCTTATTAGGATCAACAACATCTGATGATTTCCTCTGTGATTCTTGGTCTTCTGACAGCTTCTTAAGCTACTGTTCTCTCAATAACATTGTTTCTATTTTAGTTCCTACTAACAAAATACAGGGTTTTCTGTCTCAATTCTTTTTAATTACAATAACCTGAGTGGAGCTTCCTGATGGACCAAGGAAGAAGTATGCACATGCATTTTTGATGAACAGCAATACCTAAGCCAGTAATAGCAAGAAGTAGAAAGAGGAAAAGAAGCAAAACCCAAAACACGATGTCAAATTGCAGCAAGACACAAAAAAAAGATCTGAAGTTAAAATTAAAGAAAGAACTCCTCAGTTGTGGTCTGGACACTGCTGCAGAAGCTTTACTGAACAGAAGAGAGGACCAGAAAAAACAGATATGGCTAAAAGACAAAGTCTAACAGAAGTTGTTCCAACCAAGCAAACCTTCAGACTGTGCAAGTCGGCCCTAATGAAACCAGAGGGCAGTGAGAAGAGAAGGGAGGAAGTATAAGGCAAACTCAGCAAACAGACAAAGGCACCAAAGCACAATCAGAGGCATCTTAAGCCATCTCATGATGAAGTATAAAGAACACCTAGAAGCAGACAGACATGCTCTCTTGTAGATCTAGCTGGAATAGTTCAAGCTAACGAGGTGAACCCAAGGGTTAACGACCCCTACAGCTGAGTCAACTGTGTGACCACTGCCAGCAGCGCTTCAGCACGCTGCCTTCAACCAGGCCCAACCAAGAGCCTCAGCAAGGGCAGGTAACTTCAAACCCCTTCAGCTAGTACTTCAGTGGAGCATTTGCTTACACTTTCCCAAGTATTAAGAACAAATACTTCTTGAAGGTTGAGGGTGACCCTCTCTAAGCTAACGAAGTTTAAATTCTCCTCCTGTTATGCTATTTTCCAGCCTCTCCTTCCCATTCATCTTGTATATCTCATACTCTCCAAAACAGAGTGCCCTGTTTCCCCACCCATCGCACCCTGCTGCCAAGCTATTGCTCATCTTCAGGTGACCTAATACTAAGAACTGATGTGTTTATTCTCTTTTAAGACTATGCACCCATTGGTTTCTCTTTGAGCTCTGTATACAAGATAAAACAAAAGCTACCAATCGGCCTCAAGTCTGCCAATCAAGAGGGACCTCAGCTCCAGCACAAAAGAGTAGAAAATCAGATTATGCAAATGAAAAAAAAAAACAGTACTGCAGGCATATATTGCATTTTACATCAGCTTTTGCCAAGCTGATGCAGAAAGTTAGAGGTAGACTGAACCCCAGTAAAGTATTCTAACTTCTATGAACATAGATAAACCAAACATAGATAAACCCCAAAAGAAAATCAGAGGCACATTCCTAACCACCAATTTAAGAAAAAAAACAAAACTAAACTTTTTTGAGTGCTTTTGAATTTTTTGTAATTCACCAGCAATTCAAGAACTCTCCACAACTTTACTAATTTTTCAGAAAAATACTTAAAGAAGAAAGCCTACACTGAATCGTGACAATAACATACATTTAGTCCTTTTAGGTGAATCATGCTTAGTCCCTGAAGTTCAGGCAACCCTGCAATTTCAACAGAGAAAGTCAAGAGCTGAATGGTAGGTAACCTTAAGCCTATAAGTAACTTTGTTCTCCCTGGCTGCACTTGTGAATGCTTTAGAAATACTCTGGGGACACCCAAGGGGTGACCAGTTCACAACTTGGCCCCTTCCCTGAACTCATTTGTCTTGTTGAGTTTTGAACTTAAGCTATATAAGTTTCTTGCTGCAGTGTAATAAAGCAAAACTAAGGTGTAATACAGAGATAAGCGAGAAAGCAACCTGCACTGAGTTTTATCAGTTTTATAAATACATACATGTATGAATAGCAGAACAGGGAGACACATTTGCATGATAATTTGATTTTAAAGTCCAGCAGTAAGAAAACATTGCCAGACACCACTTCCTGGTACATATCAGAATGAAAATGGAACTGATATTTTTGAAAAATTAAAAATACATACTCAGCCAGGATCCAAAGTCAAATCAAATAAACGAAGCACTGCAGATGGCAGCATCAAAGGCTGCTGGAGGGTCTGCAGGAAACCTCAGATGCTTGACCTCAGGCCACTGCAGAGAGGCTGGACTGGAAAAAAATACAATTGTCTTCTGTCTTACTACCAGAATAACAAATAGCAAGTAAATCAAAGGTTTCCACATAGTACTAACTTTGATTTGGCCACTTTAATAAAGAAGAAAATACTAGAAACTAATGACAATCAGAATCTGCAGTTTAACAGATGAAATCCAGGAACTGTTTCTTGCCAGCCATCTCTGTACAGACACCACAATTCTTTCAGAGACAGAATTAGTTCCTAAAAATCCTTACAGTACCAGTTTCAATTTCCTTTTCATCTCCCTGTATAAGCTTGTACTTCTTACAAAAAGTACAGGTGTCATTTATAGGCAATGGGCTGAAATACAGATAATCCTCTATAGACCACAGTGAACTCAGGAGAAACTCCCTTTTCAGAAACAGGTAACTCAATCTCGCCTATGAAAAAAAGACAAAAATCTGTTGGCAAGTTCACAGATGTCATTGATAAAGCAATTCTGAGAAATGAGACTGAAAGCTTTCTCTGAAAGCTACCCAAAGTGACACAGAACACATTTTGTCAGCAAATTTGTTGTTTTTCTTGGGAAGATGAGTAGAATGTTACTATGATGCAAGAAAATAGTAATTACAATGAAAGACAGTAATTGCAAAGAGATCATATACACTATCTCAACCTCAAAAAGATCTGGAATATATGCTTTAAGAATAAAATCCACCTAAAACCTACAAAAGTGATGAGAGGGAAGGAACACCTCTCCTATGAAGAAAGGCTGAGGGAGTTGTGGTTGTTATGCCTGAAGAAAAGAAGACTCCAGAAAGGCATTATTGCAGCCTTTCCATATATAAACAAGGCTTATAAGATGGAAAGAGACTTTCTACCAAGGCCTATAGTAACAGGACAGGTTAAAACTGAAATAGGGTAGATTTAGATTTGACATAAGAAATTCTTTACGAAGAGGGTGGTGGGACACTGGAACAGGCTGCTCAGAGAAGTTGTGGATACCTCATCCCTGGAAACATTCAAAGTCAGGTTGGATGGAACTTTGAGCAACCTGATCCAGTGACAAATATCCCTGCCCACAGCAGAGGGGTTGGATTAGGTGATCTTCAAAGGCCTCTTCCAAACCAAACCATTCTGTGACGTTAAAATAACCCTTAATTCTTGTACTATTCCAGATGAGATCGTATTTTCACAAAAGGCAAAGTGCTGTAAAGCCTAAGCATCTGAACAGCAGAAATCAGAAAATATCTGTTCTTAGCTTAGCAGGGAAAACTGCAGACCATAACTTCCACAATCACCACATCCTGACCACAGCTCAACTTTCTCAATTTTTGGCAAGACACTAGCTCTCTGCAAGGTTTAGAGAAAGTCTTGGGCTTCCCCCAACCTTGGTACAGTCACGCAGCTTATGGACTCTGGACCACAGCTAATCTTTGCTCAGATTTAGCCACAGCCTAAGACAAAGGTACTCCTGCCAGACAAGCTGTTTTGCTTATCGCTAACTCAGTGTCTCCGGGAGCCGCAGAAAGTGACTGACACAGCTCCCATAGCTCCACACTTCTACAGAACACAAGCGGTAGGAATCCAGTTCAAGAACAGCACGTTCACTTCTTGTTCAGAAAATGGTTAGAAGATCTAAGGAAGAAGATTGAGATCAAAGTTCATTTGTCTTTTACAGACTCATTTAAAAGCCTCAGATACATCATCTGAACACTACTGCCTGTCACATATAAAATGTTATTTATTAATTTAACAGGAATGTTGCAAGAAAGCACGTTCCTTGAGCAAGAAAGCTCAAGAGATTCTGCTAAAGTCAACAGTGACTAGAATTTAACAACCAGCATTACCACAAAAAGAAGTTATCAATTTTCTGTCCAATAGTTACAAGATCTATACAAGAGACCAGGCTTGGCCAAAGCCATCTTTCAGAAGAAATCTGGGGTAGCTTTAGGGCTGTCAATAGCAAGTCCCGTGGTGCAGGCAATACAGTGAATGCACTGTCTCTCCACAGACAAGAGAACCATCCCTGAGGCTGGGAACCATACTCAAACACAGCAACCACAGTCGCACGTGGTCTCAATAAATCTGATATGAAATTAAACTGAAAATAACACATGTGGAACCACAGCTACCAGGACCAACCCTTAAGCATAATTACAAATTCTGTACAGAAGCTCATGCAGAGGACAAACCACCACAGTCACATGCTAAGAACAAGCCTATTTATTTTGGCAAGGAGGCCTGAAGTGGAGTCAAGGAAAGCTTTTAGTCAGGTTGTAAATTCAGCCACAAAATATGGCTCAGGTGTTTTTAAATTCAAAACTTCCTGAGCAATTACAGCTGGAAAAAAAAAATCCTGGGAGAATGAGCATTTTTATGCTACCACTGCCAGCTCCCAAATGGACTCGGCAGCTCAAAGATAAAAGAATCTATCCATGGCCCTTGAGCCTTCATTTCAGACTATGCAAAGTACTTTACGCAAAGAGCACACCTCCAGAGGGTAAGAAACTTGTCTAAGGAACACCAGGTCACCACGATCTGCCCCCACGCAGTCTTCATTTAGATCAACTGGAATAGTGTCAATCTAGATGTCCAAGACACATCCACCCAATGATAATCTGATGGTTAGACACTTCTAAGGGGATAGTGGATCTAAGATCAGATGACAGGGCGAAGCTGGCTCTCCGCTTCATAAAAAGATATGGGAATCACCACTTTTTCCACTTTTCCTCCTTCAATTACATGAATACTTAGTTTCCATTTCATTTTCCTTTCTTTAACACATATTCCAGAATGTAACATCACTGTGGGGCTAGGATCTTACTACATCAGCTCTGAGTAACACATTTCTTACATTTTGCTGCTTTTTAACTCTTCCTGCAATATTCTGAATTAAACTGCACACATCGTAGAGTAAAACAAATTAAAGTATTATGTTTTCAAAACCAAAGATGTCTTATAGAAGTCCTGTATGGTCTGTTTTAGATATTTCTGGTTTGGATTTTTTTTTTTTTTTTTTTTTTTACATTTTTGCACTAACTGTGAATATTTGAATAATCTCCTTTATCTCAGTATTTCAGAAACGAAGGGTATACTATTCACAGTTTTTTCTCCAAGTCATTATTTGTCCTGACACAAATTTGAAACATAAATGTTAAACTCAATGGACACATCTATGTTAGCAAGTAACACAGTACAACAGGAGCAAATCTGTACAGCAAACCGGAAGCACTGAGGGGCTGGTGCCCATACTACACACATTTTGAGGGTTTTACTAATTCTACTCTGTACCAAGTATCTCTACTCTGGTCCCTCAGTCAGAGCTGGAGAACATCAGGTGCTTTTCTGAGTAGCATCTTCCACTCTGGTTTCAACCAAATGGGATCCAGTTTGGTGTCTGGACCTACAGTGCAGTACGTGCAGACAACCAATGGGTTCACCACAAGAGCAAGCTCCTGAGATGAACTAAAACACTAGCGGAGATCAACCTCTACTCATTCTTCATCCAACTGCTGATGGTTCCTGGCACAGGAAAAGACAGAAATTGCAGACAGTCGCTCTAACAGCCACAGGCCAGGTTAGGGCATTTTTTCCCCTTTGTTACCTGCACCTTATCTTCAACTTTATCGCCATTTTAACCTAAGCTTTATTCTTTAATACTGAGCATTAGTGATCATATAACATAAGGCTATCAACCATACAGCATCTTAACCAGCAAAAAGGGCATTAAAACAATGCAAAGATTTTGCTTTAGATCTCCAAAGTTTGAGACTTCAAATGTTTGCTTCTTTTTAAAAGAGGAGCTCAAACACCAGCTAAACCAAGATTCCCCCTTCAGAGCTTATCTAATTGTAGTGATCTTGCTCCCTAAAAACAAAGCATGACTAAAAGTACGTTTAGTTCCCTCTAAATTGTCCCAAGACCTCTCCCCAGCCCCGCCATGGGCACTCACAGGCAGCCCTCGCCCCATCTGCAGGGGGGACACCCAAAAGTATCGGCATCTCATCAGATATCAGGTCTGTCTCAAAGCGAAATGTTGCTTATAGGCTCAGCTGGTAACTTAGCACCAGCTCCCCGTCAGATGCTGCTGCTGACTGGAAACCTGGAAGCAGCAGCTATAGGAATGCGAGTAATTCCTGTTCCTGCATGTTCCAACATATAACCCTGTTCAGCTCTCCCGAACAAAGGCTTGCGCTTATTCAACCTGAAAACAATTTTAATCATCGTGTTGTGTCTAAAACTGGGGTATGGATTCCTCTCTCTGGAGAAGATTAATCTTCCCAATGCTTGTCAGACAGGAGAGATTTGAAAAAAGGCTTTAAGCCAAAAGCACAGCTAACATTTGCACTTGTGCAGATCTAATCATGTATCAAAATTTCTGCTCCTGTTCCAACATCACAGTATAAAAAGTAAACTTTTCTTTCATTTATGGGCAATACATAAAATGTAAATCCAAATTGTTTTAAAAACACACTGAAAGACATTATTAAAAATACCCTTGAGGAGAACACACCAGGCTCCTACAAAGGAGTTTAAAATTCCAATACACGAGATGAGTGAAATGTTACTCTTCCCCACAAACCACAGATCCCCCCCAAAAAAAACACCAAAACCAGCCTCTTTCTCCTCCGTCAGGACAGCTCAGCCCCCTTACTCACTGTGTAAAGCTCCATTCACAATCAACTAGGAAACTATCAAGAAGTATCCAGAACATTTTGTGACTTAGAGAAGAGCTTCCAAAAAAAACACCCCCAAAAAAGCAGGGGGGGTAATTAACAGCTCACTGCCCCAAGGACAAAAGTCGTGTTTCCTGTTTCTCCATCCCCTCCTCCCCTCTCAGGCAGTACCAGCCCCAGCGCCCGCAGAAAAATATCTCTGCCAAGTGCATAGTTTAATCCACTTAAGTAATTCCTCCCAGTTCAAAAAGAGGATGGGCGAGGTCCACTGACAGCATAAGGTAGAAGTATAAGGTATTATCCGTAACATATCCATGAGAAGACAGAGGTGAGAGCAGAAACTCCTCCTCGAGGCAACAGCAAGTTGTTATGTTGGCTCTTCAGATCCCTGAAAATACGTGCATAGGTCTGAAGAATCCAGTCCAAAAGAAAGAATATAGACCAAATGTCCACCTTTTCTATGGCGCAGAAATGAGTCCACTTGTAATTCACAGTTCAAGCAGACTAACTTTATTCATTTTTAACATACAATCCTATATTAGACATCGAAATTTCCTTTCACTAAAAGCAAAACATTAGATGCAAAAATACTAATGGTATTTTCCTAATTGACTCAGGTTAAAAACTCAGACCTTCCTAAACCTAATGGTTTTCCCACAGCTTTGAAGATTTTCTTCAATATTTCTAAAAAGTCAGCAGGTTTTCTCATCTCCCCCAGCTGATGTTACCTGCACCATTTAGCAAAAAATCTCAAAATGCATACAAGTATGGCCTCAGCATGGCCTGAACTCAGCTCAAGTTCAGGTGAGCGGAGCTTCTGGAATTGATTACCAGCATTTCTTTGAGCTATTTGATGTCAAGGATGGTTGACATCACATTCCCAACTGTAAAAGTCAGCACTTCATGGGGACCACAGAGATTTGGCCAATATGACCTTGAGGATTTAAGTAACAGTCTTGTAGAACAGTTATTTTTAACTGCTGGTTTGGGAGTCCCCAAAAAGGGATTAAGAAAAAATAGTATTCCAAAGACCACACAGATGTCAAATTTCTGACAGAACCCAGACACCCCATGGAAACTTCAGGGGTCCAGAAATCAAAATGACTAGATTATTTTTACAAAGTAATGAGCAAAACTGATGTCACAGCTCACATCCCAGGTTCAAACTATGTATCAGGTACACATCTACACATACAAAGTGCAGTCGATGTGCTCGATATGGAGACCATCAAGAAAAGCAATCAAATGGAATTGCGTAAATGAGTGAGAAAGACCAGGTGTAGGTGGAGCAGAAATGCACTGAACAGCCATTTGCACTTAGTACTTCTATTAAATTAATATTCTTGAAGAAATTTCTAATTTTCCCAACACCATTGCCAAGAAACAGGTTCAACCAAATTTAATTTAATTCAACGCGCTATACATTATTAGGATGCACCCAGGTGAGACAAGAGGAAAAAACAAACTTAATTAGATCAATTTAGATCAGTTGCTATAAAATCCATGGGTTTTGTTATTTGGCACATTTAAACCTATTATCCAGTTAATCAATTAGAGAAGAGGATAATGTGAAATAATTCTTAAGCGTGCTTCAAAGATACTTAAATCTTCTTATACTTTTTTCTTTTAATTCAAACACCTGTGATCACGAGCAGCACCTTTAAAGCCTTCCTCCAATTCTAGCCCAATCTAACTGAATAGTTTCAAAATCCTTCACATTTAAAAACAGATTATTGCTAATGTCTAATCTTGGATACACATTCCCTTGTTCTTCCAATGCCAAGGCAAAACATTTTATTCTTGCACATCATTACAATCTTTCTTTATATACTGAATACCAGCCACACAGAAATTGCTTGAAGTCTTAAACAAACCCTTTTCGAAACAAAAAAGGATAAGGATTTCACAATCACAGGATAAATATGTACAATATTTATATTGAAAACTGACTACGGAATTATTCAATCTAGCAGAAAAAGCTGTAATACTCAAGCACTGGAAACAGAGGCTACACAGACTATAAACAGGCATTATTCTGAACACAAAGGCAATCATTTTGAAAATATTGTGTAGAATTACCTCTAACCAATAACAGAGATTTTAAATTAGGGCTACTTATTTTTTCTTTCCCAGTTCAATATTTCTCAGCCTGATTTGCAAGATATCACACTCGGTCTGCAAAGCAGCTGTCTTTTTTATTTATTTTTCAGCACATATACAGACATAGCCAAGGTAAGTGCTTGTACCTTTTGCCAGAAACACTTGAGAGTCAGTTCCTGGCTGGTTTCAGCATTTGCAGATATTGCAAGTACTCAGAAACATCAACAATGTCAATCAAAAGGCCTGGGAAACAGTTCAAAAAGGCACAAAGTCCCAATGACAGAAACATTTAATTAATGCATTTGTGATCACAAGACCCTCAGTGCTCATTGTCAAACAGTAAACCACAAAACAGTCTGATTTTTTTTCAGGAAAACGAACATGCTGCCAGTTTCAAAGGACGAAAAACACAATTCTAAACCAAACCGACTGATCAAAAATGCAGAAGAGGCTGTGCTGCTACTGAAAGAAAGACTGTGTGATCTTGTGGAACTTATTATTAATGGACTCACAGGAAAAGAACCTGATGATTCCCTTGTGCAGAGCTTTTCAGAGTATCTTCCTCAGCTTTCTGGACTTCTGCTCTACAGTGTTCCAGCTCTATTTCACTCAAGCACTCTATGTGGGGCTCCAGTCTGGAGGTCTTCAGCACTTCCTACATTGCAGCAAATATATCCTCTGTTGTACAAGCACACAGCCAATATATCTTCTTTGTATATTCATACAAAATCTGAGCTCCATAGGAGCTTAAATTATAGTGATCAGATAATTCTACAGGAAAGTCAGATCAATGCAAACTCCTCCTTGTGAACAGAAACATTTCAAATCTCTCATGATGGATATACCTTCACACTGTCGAAGGATCTGAGCATCCCCTTGGAGGCGTGGGGAGGCATGGGGAGGCGTGTTAATACCAAACTCCTCATAGGTTTCCTATTTTTTCTCTTTGGAGTAAAAATCTTCCTCAGATATGAGTTTTTGGTTTGGAATTATTCACAGGAACTACAAAACTAAACACTTGTGAGTATAGTTGTCTTACAATATCATATGATTAGAGATCTTCTAAGATTATCTTAGAAGAGATTCAAAACAGGGTAAGAAAAAAATCATGTGTAGAACAGAGATAAATCTGACTAACTCAGAAGGTTAGTTCAAGTCAGGAACTTCCTCAGGAATACAGAAAAGCCCATTTCCTTTGTTTGGTGCCAAGACAGAGACCACAATAAATACAGGGGGTTCATTCACCTTCCATAGAACCACATGAATTCTTGAGGAGAGAACTCAAGAATAATCAAGTTTAGAAAGAGTAAGATGGTAGTACAAAGCAGTCCATTGACACAACTCATAACCCGTTGAACTGAAAACAAAACAAAACAAAACAAACCCAACCCACAGACCCATTTTGCAAAATGCATCAACAGATGAATCAGTACGTTTGTCACACCGTGTTACTGGAGACTCCACCTCTCTTGAGGAAGACTCATGTTCCACCCTCCGCAATAGCATACAATTACAGAGACATACACATTTCCTTTTATTGACTGAAAGACACAAGGTCTGAAGAATTATCTTATTATTTATATTAAAATAATAGAGGATATTTAAAAGAAGCACTAGACTATTATTCAGAAGACTATATTTAAACCTGGAGTGCATTTTTGCCGCAGTATAGCCCGAAAAAACAAAATCAGACAATATTTCTTTCTTGCTAAACAGAAAGAAAACTACTAATATTAAACATCAACCTGACATTGCATTTCGGTATCAATGCTCTGTTAAAAGGAAATTCACATCTTCCACAGTTTCTGCTTTAATTTGGTAACTAATAAAAAGAACTTGTTAGCTATAATGATTTATCCTGATGAACTTAAAGAAAATACGTATGCTTCTTGAATAACTCAAATAACTTGGGAATAAGAAATCAATCAAATGTCTTCTCAAATGCCTGCACAACCAGCAATGGCTGGTTCCTGCACTCACCTCACAGACAAGGGGGGACCATGCCGGTTAACCTCCCAGTGTTACGACCTGTGAAGGATACAAATATAATTTTGCTAAAAGAAAAATACCACTGCATCTGGTCTATTAAGAGATAAATATATTTTTTTAGAAGTGACGAGTTAGCAAAATCTGCTGACGTCCAAGTTTAAGTGCAGAACAGAGAAGCACAAGCATATTTCAAAGTTTATTCAAAAAGTATTTGTTCTTTCAGCTTCTACTCTATGAAACTAATTCAAGTTTTACTGGATGCTGTAATTTAGCTAATTTCTTCATGCATTCAGCAGCTTGTGCTGTTTGATGACCCTTCGCTGATACAGAAGCTTCTGACATCATTCTGGACTCGCACCCAGAGCATCCCCTGTGATACCAGCATAGGAAACACTAATATACCAGGTGGAGCTTTGGAGACAAATACTGAGGCACTGGTGCTCTAAAAGGCTGCAGGTCTCTTGAAAGAGTTTTATACTGAAAAAACATAAGAAAAGGGAGGTTTAGGACAGAGGACTTATTTTTTTGCCTGGCCTGCCCTTCTATTGTAGCAATGCAACAAAAGATGGGCCTTGACTACAGTGAATTATTTTCATCTTCTTTGGCAGTTTCCTCCATTTCTCTAGGTATCCCACAGTTTATCTCTTCTCCCAGCTCCAAATTGCTTTTTTGCTCTCTGAAGATAAAGTCTAAAGTTTCTCTTTGCTTTCTAAAGAGAAACTCGCATCTGTTGTTAAAACTGTCAGATATCAGCAAGTCAAAAAACACAGACATGGCAGGATCACTGAAGATATTTAAGGGAAAACGTGCCAGTAGAAAATGTGACATCCTAGAAAATCACAAGTGATGTCATTACAGGTAAGAAAAACTCATTGAAATGCTCTGGACTGCATTTGATTTTGGGGAACACCAGGAGCTCCCCATCGTGCCCGGGAACTGTGCTGGTCCTGTACTGTGGTTTTGTCTCTGAGCCCAGCCTGGAATGTGAATCACATCTTCTCAGTCTCTGTTGTTCAGTGTGTCCGCAGCTCAGCAAAGCCACTGTTCCAGATCCCGCTTTCCCTACATCACGTGGCTGCCTCTGCCGACACCCTGGTCAGCACCAGCATTAATAATTTTGTACCTCTGGTACTTACGCCCTTCTCAAGTCATTCTGCTTTAAACTTCCTCCCCCTTACACATTAAACTACAGCTAAAATTAGCTTCTAAAGTAGATCTCCAGCTCAACACAGCAGTATTCCCCTCAGTTCCATTCTTCCCAAAGCAGGAAAACAGATTGCTGCTCCGGTCTAGGAACCTAGTGAATCCACACAGACTGTGGGGTTTCTCTGTTAGGGTGCTCTTGGCATGGTGACAAGGTGCTTCTGCTGACCCAGAACAATATCAGTGTGAAATCATCCAGTGCAAGGATGGCTGTGAGTATTCAAAGGAGTCCTCAGTGGAGCAGCAACCCACAGCAGTCTGCAACAACAAAAAATGCTCCTTCCTGCTGATTTGGATGGGGAGCAAGCACATTCAACTGCAGGGCTTCCCAGGCTGTGCTGGGCACACGTGAGCAAAGCCTGCCCTGAGAGGAGTGTTCCCCACAGCAAATGTGTCCTCCACGTCACTCTCCCAACCTCAAGCTGATGAGCGGGGGTAATTGTAGGGTGACAGCTTCCAAGTAATGACAGCCATCCCCAATCCAGCACTTACTGGTATGACATTGGTCATCCTCAACAAGACAGAGTAGAGAAATATATGGATTTTGATTAAAACTCTCTTTCCAATCCTAAAGTTCTGCTTCCATCAGACATTCTGCTCTGCATCTCTCCACTACTCTTCTCACTAGACACCAAGCCTGGCTGCCAAGTAAAACAAAACCCAGCATCTCTTTCATCCTCAGAAAACCGTCTTGATGCAGCCAGTTTTACTTGCTCTATTGTACAAACTCCATTTGCAATCTATCTTGGTATATGCGGTCCATGTAGAGCATGAGAAGCTGCATGCTTATTTGTAAGGCTGACGCCATGCAAATCCTTCTCATTTCCAGCAAGTTGCAAAACACAAAAGGCAGGATATCCTGGAAGTAGTACAGTAAAAGAAAAAAAGAGGAAAAAGGCAGAAAAGGCCTGGGAATAGCGCTTACTCAGGGCTTCTTTAAGGGCAGCAGCTAATCCTGAAAACAGAAGTCTGATTCAGAGGGAGCCACCTTGTGAAGCTGCCCACAAATACCTGCACCCAAGCACCAAGGATCCAGACCACACCTCCACTGCAGCCTGGATCTCAGAGTGATCCAGGCAGATGAATGATGGGCAAGACACAACACAACCCAGGAAGCCAATCCAGGTGACACAGTAACAACATCTACTAGAGTATTCATTATGTTTTACGCTCTGATGAACTCCAAATGAATGCTATCACATGTATCTGGGTCGAAATTTGACTGCCATTACATTCAACAGTGCAAAGAGGTGGTATCAGCTATCACAGAACCAAGGTCTGCAACCCACATATGACTCACTATAGCCTGAAGGACCTGAGCTCCACACCAAGCTATTCCTGTCCCAGCTGGGTGGGGGCCCTTGGACAAGAGCCCTGGTACCTGAAAAAGTGGAAATCCTCCCCAAGCTGCAGGAAGATCTTTTTAAAAAACCTTCATTCTTTTCCCACCTTTTCTTCTTGTTAGTACTGAAATATATGTGAAGACCTTGACAGAGATACAATTACAGAGAAGGTGCTTCAGCTATTCTAAGTTCCTAGGTACTAGTATAAGCTTTTAGCTTATATTACAAGTTGAGCATAGTCCAAACATTTGCAGGAGATGCTTAAATGAAGTGGCGATGTGGTAGAAAAAAAAAAGGAAAAATATCCCACCTTATTTTTCAACAGTAGTAACTTGAAGACTGCTAAGACACAAGTTTCAAAAATTAGCAGTCCTCCACACCAATGACCAAACTTTGCTTATATGCTTGCTAAGATCACTGGTCTAATTCCCCACAACTTAAAATTATTTTGCCTGCAAATGTTGCTACTATTTCATTTGCGACTTGATCCTCCTATATCTCCAGGTGTGTGATAGTTACACAGCTTTTCCTTAAGCAAAGGCCTGACAAAAAAAGTAAAATTAAGTACCTGAAAAAAAAATCCTGTATTTATCACACAGATGTGCTTACCTCACTGTCAGACTGGCGACTACTGGTTAGAGTTCTGTGGGTTTGCCTGCCTGTAAGATGTTCATCACAAACTCAGGCCATTAATTTAAAATGGAGCAGCTGATCAAACTTACCAAAACAAACCATACGAGCCTCATGTACAGCTGTATCTTGCCTGTTAAAATTTCTCCATAAAGTATGTACAGTGGAGAAGGCTTTGAGAAGTCTTCTCCTTTTGAGAAGGCTGCTGTCTTACCTGGATCCTCTCAGAACTCCTTGGCCATTTCCAACAAGATGACTAATGGAAATAACAGAGGCTGCTACAGAGAACGCATCAAATTCCAGGAAAACATAAGCCAATTAGCTTTCATTAATTGCCACTAACCACACCTCAGCACACCTTCAGATGTTACTCCAAAACCTTTGCCTGTCTTGGGGTGAAATACTCAGCCTGAATTGTAGGCCTTGTGGTCTTGTGACACCCACAGCAGGCACAGCTGAGGTCAGTGCCCGGGCATGTTGAGGATCAGGTGGCATCTTTCAGTCGAGAATGAAAACATGGCTTTAAAGTCCAGCCCAGGCATGGCAGGAAGGGCAACCCCTGATGCTAACCTATTTTGCCTTCAAGCAGTCAAACCAGCATTTTTCTTCCACTACAATCTTCAAGCCGCTGGGGTCCCTTTGGTCCTCTCAGCTCCTCAGATTTTGCCACCCTGGCATCATCCTTCAGCCTTCAGGTGTTCCTCAAGAAGCAGCTCACCTCAAGCTACTCTTCCTCCTCCTCCTGCTAGTTTCTCTCTGCCCTGCTTCTACCTCCTCCCTGGGGCTGAAGCAGCAGAGTCACTCAGCAAACACGCCAGCGGCATAAAGTGGCCTTTGTCCTCCCTCTTCCCTCCCACAGGGATTCATAATGAAACCAGGATTCATGCAGAAAACAACCCATCTCAAACAGCCAGTTGCTTTGAAACCATACGAATTTCCACTTCTATCTGATGTACTCAAGCAGTCAGTACTTACTACACATTCGAATTCCCAATTTTTTACTAAAAAAATTTTGTAATAAATAACAAAGTAATAGAACTGCATATTTTTAAGGGATAAAAAAAAAGTTAACCTTCTACAGAGCTCAGTAACAGTTCTAGGACCGTAAAAGAAAGGTTTGCAACAGGAGCTGCAAAGGGCAATTCAAAAAAAGAAGTCTATGAACCAGCTTAATATCTTAAAACCCCTGCTAGGCTGATTACTACATGAACAGAGACAAAACTCTGTATCAACAAAGAAGCTGAACACCAACACATTTTTTTTTTTAATTTTAAAAAGTACTTTCAGTTCCAAGTTAAAAGAAACCTGATACAAAATTCTAAATAAATACATATATGTATGAAAAATTCAGAAAGGCTGCAGCGATTAAAATTGAAAGAGAATAATCCATAAAAGTATATGGTCAACCTTATTTATTTATATTTATCATTGCTGCTTTGGTGTTGAATATATATATAAATATAATCTAGCATGTAACATAGAAATACCCATAGCATCAGATGCCATATCATCAAAAGACTATATTTTCATTTACAATAGGAAACACTGTTACAGTCCCAAGAAAAGCAGCTACTTAGTTCACTGCACTGCAAAAAACATGTTCTGTGGGTGTTGACCTTTGAGCAAGACATGACTTGTACAGTGTGATAACAGGATAAGAGACTTCATGTCTAAGATTCCTTTACTAGGTTAGTAAGAAACAATCTCCTTTGAAAGGATGGAGAACTTCAAAGCAAAACACAAAACAAGATCGAAAATTTGTTTCAGATTACCACCAGAATGATACAAAACATATTTGAAAAAGCATCCTTCTCCCAACCAAAGCTCAAAATTTGTTATTGTATAAATAATCTAAAAAAATACTAAGTTGTTACACTACTTTTCCAAAAGCCCAGAATCATCAAATCATTTTGGTTGGAAAAGACGCTTAAGATCATCAAGTGCAACCATTAACCTAGCACTGTCAAGTCCACCTCCAAACCATGTTTTTAAGAACCTCAAATACACGTCTCCAAACACCCCAAGAAAAAAATATTTTAATATATGACATTCATGCAGTGAACCGAACACTATCGCAAGGTCCACATAATTGGAGATCGAGTGTCTGATCGTGACTAATTTCAGATGCTTGAGAAGATGCAACAGTACCCTAATGGCGTGACAACTAAATATAAAGATCATCACACCATCTCTGAAACTTCTGCTTCCTCTGTACAGTTGCAGTTAAATGCTTTGTTCCTAACAGTTTCAATTCAAGACAACAACAGACAAGCCTATTTCTCTTCTGTCTCTCAAAAACTCTGAAATTTGAAGTGATGCTCTTAACCACGGCCACAAGAAGATCAGCTACTGAAACATGTAAAAAACATTGCAGACTCCAAGAAATAGCTTGACCCCAGAAAAGAATAAATAAGGACAATAAAGTAATGATGCAACATGCACATGTATTCCAACCAACAAAGACACAGCTGGCAGGTCTATTTTTGGAAAAAAATTAAAAGAGGAGATAAAAACGGGCCTGGCAGCAAGCTGATCGAAAGGCAACCCAACATGTACAAAAGGAGAAACATGCACCATGTAGCATCCACATAAAAACCACCCCATGTACTTAAACCAAGTGTTCTTATCTTTACACAGTAATGAAAGTCCACATTATGGCCCTCTGAAGCCTGTGATCTTCTACAGTCCTTTCCAATCCTACTGCTATGACTGAAATTCCCTATGTACGCTCTTTTTGTCCACATTTCTCTCTGCAACAGGGCTACTGGAGGCATTTGTGTACCTTTTGGTAGAAGCAACAAAGGGTTACACAAGTCTAAGAAACTGCAAAATCAAGGGTAAGCTGAAGGAGTAACAGCTTACCACCCTGAGAAGGGGGAACCCCTCATTTGCCTCCCCTTGTTTCTGCTCCTCGCTATGTGCTCCCGCTGCCCCATTGCATCAGCTCTGAAACACGTGATATCCCGCTGCAGAAGGGATATGGAGATGGGAAAGGTGATGGGTTTGCTGCTCTCTGCAGAGCCAGCAGTTTGCACTGAGGTGTGGAGGAGCCCAGAGGCCATCGGTGCTGCTTGGAAGAGAGCAGAAAGGAAAGATTTCCTCCTTTTGAGGGGCTGGCAGGCAGTTACATCAGCCCAACTACCCACAAAACTGCAAACCTAGAGAATCATTAAAATTGAAGTTATTAAAAATATTTGTTAGCCTCTTCATTCCTGAATGCTTTGATCCTTGTCCTGGAGACCTTGCAGCGCATAAATAGGGCAAACAGCACAGGAGGTTACCACACACCATTAAACCTTGAACCAGCAGAGCAGCTCCAGCGCATCCCGTTCCCAAAACTCCCCAGTGCGTCCCCTCAAACCAGCAGAGGGCCAGGGTGGGCAGGTTCAGCCCGCCCGCACACAGCGCTCACCCAGCTGAGAAAAAGGAAGATCCAACAAAATAGCCAAGCTTTGCCACCGAGGATTTCGTTAAAGACTTTTATTGCTGTCACCTCCACCTCTATAAAGCACGTGTGAATGGGCTGCGCTTGTATAAATCATGAAAGAGCAAAGCATGGATGAAGACTCGGAAGGTGATGTCCTCACACTGCCACAGGCATGGCCTCACTCACGGGTCGTGCCAGAGGACTGGAGAAGGACACGCTGTGGTCCCACGGGCAGCTTCTTCTGAAACACAGCTTTTACAGTATCTCCTTTTAGTCAGGTTGCTTTGGATCCAGGGCACTAAGAATGAACCTGAGATGACCAAAACCATAACAAAGAGAGCATGGCAGATGCAAGAGACCAAGTTGTGGACCACACAGATCACAAGATGGACTTGCTGAAAATACAAAACATAACAATACTTACACGACATCAGATGAGGCCTGAAGGATCCATAAAAACACATATAATTCAGGAAGCTATTGCTACCAATATAGACACAGATCTTGCTGATATCAGAGAGATTTTTGTAAACCACTGATTTTATTACTTTCCATGCTTCTCATTTTTTTCCCCTAAATTTCAAATCAGTCTGCTAAACATTGTTCATTACAAAGAAAATAAGTTTGTTCAAGAAACTAAAAAATTACACAATATGTAAATAATACTGTTAATTTAATTGTCCATTTAACTACCTGTTCAAAATAAATTCAGTAAGCTCATTCAAGTTATGTTGCTTCAAAAAGCAAAGATAAGTTTTCTTTTATTTGAAGTCAAAAAAGTTATTTTGCTGAGTATTTACAAATCCATCGTTCACTCAGACTTCCATGGAAGAGCCTGGGAATTTCTCTATTGAATTTTCTGAGCACAGGCTGGTCCCTGGAAGACGCACATCCAGATGCAGCCACACTAGCTCTAGCAGCACTCACGACAGCTCCGATCAGCACTGCTGGGGATGGATCCCGGTTTGGAGATTGGCACCGTTCTGCCTTTACCACTGTGGCCGGGCAAACACGGCACCAGCAGCACACATGGAAAATAAGGTTTAACTGCAGGTGCCTCATCCTTCTCTCATTCCCCAAAGCAAGCAGGCACTACACTTCATCCACCCACTTGCAGAGTGAGAGGAATCATTCGGCTGACAAGACCCCCCTGGCTTGGCAGAAGAGCTTCACAAGTTGCATAAACTCTGGGTATGACCCACAACATGGTCACGGCAGCGCAGACACCATCCCACAGCAGCCGAACATTTGTGCATGCCATGGTACTGCCAGAGGTGCAGCTGAGCTGGCAGCACTGCAGCCGGCACCGTGTCTGCGGGGCAAACACCGTGCGGCTGAAACTCACCCCCTGGGTACTCGGAAAAAACTCATGGTGCTGCGGGGGCTCCCAAATCACCCTCATGAGGCCACGCTCAGTGGTCCTTGGGTGGCAAGAGGGTTTGGTTTTGAGTTGCGGCATGTAGCACAGAGACAGGACCCAACCAAACCAGCCCTCCCAGCCCCATCACACTCCACTCCACTTATAGAATCATAGAATCAGTTTGGTTGGAAGAGACCCTCAGGATCATCAAGCCCAACCATAACCTTACTCCACGTCCCTAAGAACTTTGTCTAAACGACTTTTAAACACCTCCAGCGATGGTGACTCCACCACTTCCCTGGGCAGCCTGTTCCAATGCCTGACAAACCTTTCCAGGAAGAATTTTTTCCTAATATCCAATCTAAACCTCCCCTGGACAACCTGAGGACATCTCCTCTTGTCCTATCACTTGCTGTTTGAGAGAAGAGACCAACACCCTCCATGCTACAACCTCCTTTCAGGTAGTTGTGGACAGCAATAAGGTCTCCCTCTCCGTTTTCTCCAGGCTAAAGAGCCCCAGTTCCATCAGCCGCTCCTTGTTAGACTTGTGCATGCTGTTCAACAAAAGAAAAAGCAAGAACTCACTTTGGCAAGATATTTTTTTTTTTAGTTGCTATGCTAAGATAGAACTATGCTAAGACAGAACTAGGGTGCTCTTTCCGATAGAATACATACTATTAAATACGTATGGTCATTACTTACAGAAATTGTTCTGTCAGAGATTAAAGAACCCACAGATTTATCTGTCTTTTTCTTGCCATCAAAACCTTAGGAAAAACTATGAAGGATGCTGAAACTCTACATTTAGCTTTGCAAAACTGATATTTGGGGAAAACAAAAAACAAAACATGGCTTCATCCACAGACATTCAAAAAACTCTATCTTTTCCATGTGGTTTTTTGTATTATTATAGTGTCTACCCATATTTCAGAAACGTAAGTCTCAGTGACCAGTATTTACCACAAACACAACACAGTCATTCCAACCAAAAACATAAATAGATGGTATGCTATGTTAAAATGTTACATCATTTTTATCTGCCCAGGCATACTTCAAAAAACTGATTCAAAATTAGGGTACCTATAGAAACATTCACTACTTAACAAGTCTGAGACATCTCATTTCTTCATAAACAGGATGTCAGAAGATGCTGCAACATTTGGACGTAGGTTATAAAGCCACATACAGTATATACTATAGTAGATGATGAATACTTCAGGTTTTATCCCTCTGATTTTCCTGGTTTAAATCACAGTATGATCCTACACTTACATTTCCTATGGGATTATGGGCTACACTCCTAAACCACAACATATAGCTGTCGAATGCAATAGTTTGGCTCAACACTAACTATTTAAAAAGCAAACACAGCAAGCTGTAACATCAGATGGCCAGTAATACTGAAACATTCTAGGTCTCGAAAGCTGAATTTCTTTTGAGACCTAGAATGTTTCAGTTTTGCCAGTCATTTTATTTCTTTTGAGCACTAAAATTACTTTTTCCACATAAACTCCAGCCAGAACACAGAAAGCACCTGAAGAAACAAAGTTCAACACCCTGCACGAAAACAAGTAAAACAGTTGTGAGCAAAAGTCTTTAATATATCCTTAACACAAGTCCTATCTGACTTTCAAAAACCTTCACAAAAAGGAGATTGCTGAACCTCAGCTTGTTCCAGTTTCCACAAAGCATAACAGATTTTATGAACTACATAAAATCTTCAGTACAAGCTAGTTTCATCTTTTTAAATAGTGTCACTAACGGAAGGACAGACTACTTCTCACTAATTTTAAGACTGTGGCATCTTCTTGTCCCCTCATCCCACCCTCTTTCTGCTGGAACTGAGCTTGTCTAGTCTTTGTAGACCACACTTTCCAAACACACGTTGTCTCTGTAGATGATGCTTTCCAAATCATTCCCAAGCCTCAACGACCATTTCTGCCAGATTTAAATGTTTGCATTTACCTTTCTTAAAGGGCTATAACCAAAACTGAACACTTTATTCTGATAAGCTTCACTAATACAAAAACTTAAATGATAAGTTTCAAAGCACTGCATCCCACTGCTTATCGTGATCCTCCATAACCTTCAGATGTGCTTCCATGGCACTGCTGCCAAGTTGACTTTACCTATCTGTATTATGGGATCTCCTTCCTGAAAATCGTAACTTGGACTTGAATACAGCCATCCAATTTATCAAAAACCTCTTCTCCACAACACAGCATCAAAAATACGGCCTGAAACCTCTACTCAGACTCCTTCAGTCTTTGTGATAATTCTGTTGATCAAAGACATAAATGATAACACCAACGTGCAAAGTTGCCAGAACTTGACGTCAACAGCAAGTCGAACATGAGCCAACAGTGTGGCCTGGCAGCCAAGAGGGTCAACCGTGTCCTGGGTGCATCAGCACAGCATTGCCAGCCGGGCAGGGAGGTGATTGTCCTGCTCTGCTCTGCACTGGTGCGGCCTCACCTGGAGCACTGTGTGCAGTTCTGGGTGCCACGGCATAAAAAAGACATTAAGCTACTGGAGAGTGTCCACAAGAGAGCTGCGAAGTTGGTGAAGGGTTTGGAGAGGAATCTGTATGAGAAGCCGCTAAAGTCCCTAGGGAGGGTGGCGGAGCACTGGAACGCGCTCCCCAGGGAGGTGTCACGGTCCCATGCTGGACAGTGTTCAAGAAGAGACTGGACAACACCCCCAGATACATGGTGTGAATTGTGCAGTTGTCCTATGCAGGGACAGGAGTTGGACTTGATGATACGTGTGCATCCCTTCCAAATCAGGACACTCTATGAGTTTAACTGCCCCCCAGCATCACTTAAGCTGACTTCCCAGTTTGATGACAACTCATAATCACTCAGAGTTGCCATCTCTAGACCTGGTCCCTTTGGCTCATCTGCTCCCAAACACTTCAGACAAACAAATAATTCTTCTAAGAGCAGCCTTAGTGGGTCAGACAGCAGGCCTATTGTCTCCAGTAAGCAACCTGCAGTAGTCAATGCCTCACATGAATATAAAAATTTGGTAAATGACATCCCAGTATATTCTCCACGTGCAGCTCAGTGACTCCCTGAGCTACAGGAGGTACGCTGTACACACCAGCCTTTGTAGATTTCTCTTCCATTAATTTGTCCAGTTGCTTTTCAAGTCCCTGTAAACTTTCAATATCCACACGCTTCAGAAAGGATTTCCAAGGCTTAACTAACTACACATTGGGTCAAAACCAAAACATAACCCTTTTGTTTGTTTTGAACCTGTCGGCTTAATCTCAGGCTTCCCTATTTTGTACTGAAAGTGACAATAAATTGTTACTTCCTACTCACCTTTACCACACCACTCACAAAATAGTCAAAATGCCTAAAACCTCAAAGTTTTCCTCAGACAATCGTTATCAAATACCAAGAGAATATGAAGGTTATGTTGGGTCACAGAGCCTTCTCCACCCCTGCAGACCAGGCACAAGGAAGTACTACTTCACCTTCCTAATGAGAACATTATGATTAATAGGTCAAGATACTGAACCAGTATCACAACAAAGGCCCATGGCGATCCCAGATCCTGAAGGACACAGTGCTTAGTGCAGATTATACATCAACACCCGCTCAGGCTAGAAATATGGGGGTGGGGAAATCAGTTCAACTTACTTACGATTTCTGCAAGCTAATAATGACATGGTTTTAATTCAGAAAGCTATTAAGCCTTGCAGCAAACTTTACTGCCTTTATGTTCACTCTGCTGGCTTTGTAGTTTCACACTCAAAGGCATAACTACACCATCACTAAACAATTTATTAACTTATACACATTAAAATACATCCACTAAAAATACAATCAAGCTAAATCCTGATTTCTAAGTAATAACAACAATGCAACAGTTTCTGACTTTTGCTCTAACAATTTTGATATTTAGTCTCCTACCTCAACTAAACACTCAGACCTTATTTGCAGTTATTTTATAACCATATACTTCATGGTTAAATTGTACATTAGCATAGCTTTATGATATTTAAGCAAACACTGCAAGAACACATTCACTTACTTTTAAATTTGCACGAGAATAAACTGAATCATCGAATCATTTCTATGGTTATTAGGCTTTTTTCCTAGCATTTCCCTCTATCTTGAAAAGAAAAATCGCAGATGACTTTTAACTTTGGAGTTCATCCCTACCCTCTGTTAATTTGTCACACTTGTAACAGAAGGAAGACTCAGCACGGTTGCCAACCTTTGTACTCTGGTGGCTGCAAACCCAGTTCATGGGCCGCTCCGCAGCCTGGCGATGCCAACTGAACTGTAAGAAATTAGATCACCTCAAAGGTCTTTTCCTTCTGGGAGCAGGACAGGAAGTCAGGCATGACAAACTACCTCTCTCCACCTCTGTAAAAAAAGGCTAGCAATCAGCAATATTTAGATGAAGTAACAGGTTGCAACCATCCATTTATGCAACCTGTAATCTATTAATTTAGCTATCTCAATCTTAAGGGCTTCTGGTGGCATCAGGATTTACTAGTTAGGAATCTGAGGCAAAGTTATCAGACAAGCACCAACAACAAATACGCCGCATTTCAAGATGTATTCAAGGGATGGCCCATTAAGGGGACAAACCTTTTTAACTTTTCCTAATCAGTAAAGAATAAAAGTTACATGAATTGGGGATCAGTTTTTGGTAGCACATCACGCTTACACACACTGCTCTCCAAAAACACAGCCTGCAAAAGCACTTCAACGAGGGACACGCCAAGAGGGGCTGTATTTTAATTGCACTACCAGCCACACTGTGTTGGGCCGGTCAAGGCTGGAAAAAACTTTTCCGTGACAAGGACAATGCTATCAGCACGGAAATGTGAAATGTGAAACAAGAAGAGGAGCTCAGCTGTAACTCAGCAGGAACAGCATCTTACAAAGGATGATACTAAAGGGGAGGAAAAAAAAATACATAAATAAAAAAGAAGGAAAAAAAAAAAGAAGGAAAAAGAAAACAAAATAAAACACACAAACAAACAAAAAAACAACACAACACCAAACAGGAAAGAAATTCCCATGACAGTTCATTTAAGGAAGTAACGAAGCGGCACTTGGGACTGCAGCTGCACGGAGCCGGGAAGGTGTGGGTACCCCACCAACAGGTCGCTGACCCGCAGCCCCCGGCCCGGCCCGAGCCCCCAGATCCCGAGGCCGACGCCAGGACGCATCCGCCGCCCTCCTGGCCCGGCGGCGGCCACGTTCCATTCGTTACCGAGACCTGTAAGGTGACAGCGACCGGGCGGAACAGCCGCCGCTGCCTCCCCGGCGTCCCCGCTGCCCCGTCCTGTCCCCCAGCAGCCTTTAGAGAAGTAGCCACCGCTGTCCGTGCCGCTGCAGCCCGCGTTTCTAGCCAGAGGACGCCTGTCCCCGCAAAGCCCCTCTCCCCTCGACGATGCCACTGGCGAACGCCGCGCCGGGGACCGATCGCACCTGCCGGCGGGCCGGGCCGCACCGCACCGCACCGGGACCGGGCGGGAGGCGCCGGGGCAGCACGGCGCAGCCAGGCCGGAGCGCCGGCGCTTCCCCGCCGGGTGGGGGGAAGATGTAGAGGGGCGGCGGGAGGGGGCGAGGAGGCCACGGGCCTGCGGTCTCGCCCGGCGCCGCGTCCTTACCTGCTGCTGCCGCTGCGCTCGGCGCCCCACTGCCAGCCCGGCCGCCGCAGCTGCTCTGCGCCGCCCTCCGCCGCCCGGCACGGCCCGGCCGCCCGGGACGTCAGCGCCACAGGGGCAGGCCGGGGGCGGGGGCTGCGCCGGAGAGGGCGGTGGGAGGGGGAGGAGGAGGTGGCTGCAGCCGGGAAGCCGGGGCGGGGGCTGCCGGCCTGCGCTCCGCGCCGGCGTTGCCTGACGGGGAGCCCCGGCGTGCCGCCCGCCCCGGGACGTCCCGCGGCTGCCCAGGGCAGAGCAGCCCGACCCCGCGGTCTCGCCCTCTCGCAGCAGAGCTGTTGTTCAGGGGCTGGGTTGGGGACACTCCGTGCTCGGAGCTGGCTCGTGGTTGTTCTGGTTGGGTTTTTTCCTTTTTCTTTGGTCAATGCACTGACTCAAGGGACAGTTTTTGTGTTGTCTGTGTTTCAATTAACCATTAACCCATGAAGAAAGGTCCAGGGTAGGTAGCAGCTGTCCTGCTGTGAACTTGGAAGTCAGAAATTGTTGAACTCCCAATTCCTTCCCCTGAGATCCCCAGGCCCTGGTGTGTCCGTGCCCTCACAGCCCCATCCCCAGGCACCTGCCTTGGCAGATTTTACACGGGCAGGAGCGGCGATGGTCGTACCCGCTGCTCAATGGCGGAACAGCATCCACCTGCCCCAGCCCTGTCCACCCGGATCCCGCAGGTCTCGTGAGGCAGCACAGGCACAGGCACTGCCGTCCCACCTTCTCGCCAGCTGCTCCGCTGGACTTCACCTGCCCGCACCCAGCTGTTCATCCCCACAGCTGGTGTGACTCGGGAGAGCGGTCCCACTGGGGAGCGTTGCATCATGCTCAGCCACAGTGTCACACCACCGACAACACCTACAACCACCGCTCCCTGACCAGCCATGCTGGAGTTTTGTGTCACCTCCCCATCCTACAGCTTTACAAGCATTCATTCCTAACATTGCCACCTGGTTTGTCAGCTTTCCTGTAAACACTTTGCTTCTCTTCACGTAATACTTCATGAGTGGCACAATGACCCTGACTATATGCACAAAAGCCTCTTTGCTCTCCCCCGATGGCTGTAAAATTCCTGTGTATTTTGCTGACAGAGGGAAACAAACCAGTTCGCACTTCAAAAATCTCTTTTTTCCTTAATCATGAAGCCCTAACTACCTTTCCTTAGGCAGAGTGTGCTTCACTGCATCCTTTTTGTGTGTT
Source organism: Columba livia (assembly GCF_036013475.1). Classification (NCBI taxonomy): domain Eukaryota; kingdom Metazoa; phylum Chordata; class Aves; order Columbiformes; family Columbidae; genus Columba; species Columba livia. The sequence continues at coordinate 33,667,657 of NC_088604.1, read as the reverse complement.
TGGATAACACCAGGGACATTGTAAGTATAGCTGCTAGCTAATAAATACTTTAAACAAAATATTTTCTCCCAGCCATATCAACCCCTGTAGATACGATAGTCAAAACAACGCCTTGGCCTCTTCTAAAGAGAAAGCTCAGGGCATCTCCAGGGAAAGGCTTCTGTCAAGGATCAGTGTGGCTGTACACGTGGAAAGGAAAATGGGAGTACACAAAGCGCCTGACTAATCCTGCATCCTGGGCAGAGCACGGGTGGAGTTAAATCCTGTGTCCCGATTAACATTCCTACAAGCTCATGAAACATCCCATGAGCTTGTTTTGGTTTTCAGAATGCCCAACATGCCTGTGAAGCAACAAGGTGAATTTGACAGTTGCATCTTCACTTGAAGTAATTCAGGAATATTTCAGAATTTGGACAAACCAAAACACTGTATAACTTCTAGAGAATGGGAGTTTTTCTTTGGCATTACCGTTCAGGGCAGGACTTTGTATGCTCAGCCTCAGTTTTATTTATAAAAGACAGATAAGGATAATTACTACGCGGGGAAAAAAAATGACTGGACAACTTAATGAAAGTGTAAATTTGCTGACTGAATAAAACCACCTCTGTTACCAAAACAGGATACAATGTCAGGAAATGGTCAACAAAATATTTTCGGTGTAAACAAGCCAGTCAGTTCCCTGGTGCCGGGGAAGCCAAGCAGTGCTGAGCACTATCTCACCATCTGACAGTCCACGCCCTCATCAGTAGGAATGGGTCTCTACTCTCCCACCCCTTTTTTCTCCCTGGGAAATCCAAAAGTAATCCAAGATGCAGCAGTGTCTATTCTGTAAATCTTCTGGGAAAATACAGGAAAACTCACAAGTAAAATCTGAGTGTCAGAACTTGAACCTAAGCAAAGGGGGAGGGAAAAGATGGAAAGAGAAAACAAGGCAAAACATATTCTACTGTACCCACTGTCTGTATATAAGGAGGCAGACATTCATGCCTAGGAAAGTTTGACCAACCTTTGTAATTGTAGTTTAGCCGAGACTTTTCAGACCACCAGGAACAGCATGTCCAGGCTGGAGACGCCAATCGATTTTTGTTCAATAGCTGTCTGATGGACAGACACGGTTGGGGGCTGGGAGGAAGAGCCTTGAGCATCCCCCTATTCCTCCCACACCCCCGCATGCCAGGCGGGGCAATCAGCAGCGGAGGAGCATCCCTTCCCAGGGGCAACGCTCAGGTGAGGTTTGTTGGCATAGCTGTCACTCAGGCGGGTTCACACTGTACCCATCAGACCACGAGGGGCTGTTGTGATGAGCATCTTAAACAAGAAATACATATTAGCACCATCTTAAATGTGCAAATGCAACATTCTGAACAGCCTCCCAGGAATCCTGTGAGCACAGCAAAGGCAGAAGGATCCCTGAGACAAGGCAGCACGACATTTTAACAAAGGCTATTGATGTGCACACGTGCCTCTTTCCTGTAGCCCTGCTGCAAAAAATTGACAATATTCCAGATGTCAAAGTTGTTTTCGTTCACCTAGATCTTAAAATTGCATATTTTAATATGAATTCAGGTTGTTACAGGTTATAGTAAACAGTTTCTGTCATTAAAGTTCCCACATATTTTTAAAAAAATGTATGTTAAATTGTATGAGGCACCGTATTTTATCAGAGCTGCTAAATGGTGGTTTGGAAGGATGAGCAGGTAAAGGACTCCAGGTGACTTCTCAGAAAACCCTGGGAGAATATTATGGATGTTTTAATTGCAAATAATTCCATACAGTGACCTGGCTATTTAAATTTCTATGAAAGTGAATTCTTATGTATAATTCAGTCACTCAAGATTTAGACCATCCAATATAAATACCAAAGGTTAAAGGCGCTCACACTTGCACAGCTAGAAGTTTCACTCCCAAGATGGTTGTTCTCAGGTGGTTAGTATTGCAAGTGTTAAGTTTCGCTCCCCAGACTTCATTAAGAGATATTAAATGCAAAAATCAGGTTTGACATCGACTACAAGGCTTTACTGTATGCACCTCTGCAGATGGAAAGCTTGTGTTTAAATCATGCTGGTATTAGCAGGGTTTCCCCTGTGGATTACACATAGCTACAACTGTTTTACACATCACATGTAATGGGTAGTGTTGGGCCTGTAAAAATGTCCATGGGCGCTGACTTAAGTCACAGCCAATGACTTAATGAGGCCAGAAGTTCATTTGCTTTACATTGCTTTGTTGGCATTCTCTAAATATATATGAATGTGATGTAATTACACTGTATCCGTGTAATGTGGTCATGTTAAAATACCTCACAGCTTGTCAGCATCAGCTCTTGGAGCTTCCCGACTCTTACGTATTTCAGTTTAGTGCCTTGATACTCCCTAAAATGACTTTATAGTTTAGCAATTAATTTCCAAAAACCTAAAACTGAACTCGCTGGTTTTAAAAGCATTTCAGATTTACCCGTGCAGTTTCCCAATGCAGCTATTGTAGCTGCCAGCACAATTTACCTCTTATTGTCTGGATAAAGACTAGTTTGCTCCTATGTTTGCAAAAGAACATTTCTAAGCAGCTCAAGGTTTAGCAGTTTATGTTCAGAGACAGGGAAAGAACCAGCAAACTTCCTGGGACTTTTTGCAGGAATACGCTTACCGATGCCAAGATGACGTTCCTTTCAAAATCAACCTTTGGTTTCTTTCCAAGGAGGCTTACTCTAGATAAGAGCCATTCATTTTCTTATCATGTAAATTATTTACTGGAAAGTCTTATTTTATCTGCTCCCTTTCACTTAGTTTTATGTGTACATACATAACGCTCTGATTTTAACAGCTGTGAAATGATGCTTTTTTTCCTCTTTCTTCCCAGGAGACTTTATGTGAACCCCTATTTAAACCACACCTAATATTTCAAATATTCTGATGTTTCTACAGACCTGTACTCAAAACTGCCTTGTTCAAGTTACAAAAAAAATTAGACCTTATGTTTTGAGGCAAGAGCTCCTATTTAAATGTTTCATTTCAATTGGTAAGTAGTTTCTGCCGTTGTGTTATCAGACAACATGTTAGTTAAGGAAGGCTGATGGTTTTGCATTTCCACCTCTAGCAACCTGTGACCGGTTCCTGAAGCTGTTTTTTGACTGGGAGCAGGTCTCCTGGACTGGTCTCATTTTTGTATTTCCTCTCCTTAAAGAATAATTCAGTTATGCAAACAGATATATTTGGGTAGCTCCATAGAAATAAGCTTGCATATATAAGAGCAGGAAAGGAGTCAAGAAGAATCCCTAACTTGTCAACTCACACTCCTCCTGAGGTCCATCACTTTTCATTTCACTTTTGTGAGCAGATTCATTCTATGAACCCAAATGGCAAGGACAGGAAAATGAGATTACAGTGCCCCAGAGTAGCTGGAAGATATCCCTGGAGTCATCCCAGTATTTAGGGACAGATGGATTCCATTCCTGGTGCAACACACCCCATTTCTCTTTGGCAAGGATTTGCTTTTGTTTATGCGGAAGCTTCTCTCTGGCAGCAATATCATAGGCCCACTCTCACGCATATTGAATGTCAAATGGGCCCCACTGGTTTAGATGTTTCATCTGGAGGACAGGGAGGAGCTGTAGTATAGGAATGAGAAGCCAGTAAAAGCCACACAGATAACACACAAAAACAATTACCATAGGGTTTTTTTGATTTTTGCTTCCCCCTCCCCGCACCGTTCCCCCAGCTTTGATCACCTATATGTGTTTCCTTTTTGGTGACGAACAGCAATTGTGGATAAAATAACTGCAGGCTCATCTGAAAAACAAAAGTAGGCTGCAGTAAATGCGTAACCTATAGATTTCAGGCATAGGGCTGCTCTTCCTTCATGGAGCAGAAGCTACTCTCATGCAGTTAAGCGAACTTCAGAACGGATTAGTTGGTCATGGTATTGACAGCTACTCACACTTCTTAGGGAAGTGGAGACTTAGTGAATTCTGGGAAGATAATTAACTAATTTTTAAATGTTTCTGTGAAGGCTGCTGCTCATCTAGCATGTTCCCAAATGACTGTGTCCTGTTAAACATACTGTGAGGACTTTACTTCCATTCTATTTCAGACATTTCATTTTAGGCAGTTTTAGCTTTTGAGCCTGACCTAAGAAAATCTGAAGAGGAATGAGTGATCCACTTAAAATTCTAACGCACCTTTGGGCAGGGACAAGAGGAGGTCTAGCAGTCATCTAATTCACAGAATAAGGGGGTCCAGCTGTGGCTCTCCTACACTTCACATTGGTGAAAGAAGAAAAAAAAATATAGTCTCAATTATAAAGCAGCATGAGGAACATGCTGCTACGCTGAAAAGGAAGATCACTAATGCTGCTAAGACAAGAATTAAATTCTGCAAAGCTCTTGCAGGCGTCTTGCTCCTGTCTAGTCCTCAGGTATCACTGTGGGGTTATTATACATGACAGAGACAGTTTAATTTACATTGCTCATTGAATAAATCCACTCTCAAAGATGTACATCTTGTTCTTGATATCCATCTGGGCAAACCACTCAACAAACTTGCCTGGGGACCACTGTTGCATGAAGGAATCTCAGAGTATCTCAGGTTGGAAGGAGCCCATAAGGATCATCAAGTTCAACTCCCTGCTCCTTGCAGGACTACCTAAAACTAAACTATGTGACCAAGAGCATCGTCAAGATAGAAGAATAATACTTGGTCAGAAAAGCAGGCTGCCAAAGCAACACATTTCAGCATCTCCCTCTCTTCCTTTTCAATGCGGTTACTTGAATTCTGCCAAAAGCATGAACAGTCTACAGGTGCCTTAATTAACTAGATAATCTCAAACCTCAGCCTGAGTGCTTTCCTACTGGTGAACGGCCCCTGAGCTGGGTTTTACACCCACACTTAAATTCCATCACCAGCTCTTCAGCCCCTTGTGGTAAGACTTACAGAAGAAAAGGCAAACCTCACTGCAGCGTTAAACACCCACCGTAGCGTGACATTCTCTCCTGGCATGCTTCTTCGGCCCAGGGAATGCCAAATTGTACAGTTCTGATTCAGTTACTAAATCTGCTGATAATCTGAATAATTTATCTGTTCACAGACGGTTCTAGTAATGGGACCCAGGTGGGAAAGACTAAAGATAGCCTGTTAACTTAGTTAATTCCTTGTGAAACCACATATCTGAAACATGCAGAATGACATCTCGAGCATGGACATTAAATGCAAATACTAGCAAGTGGGGTTTTTTTTTGAATAAATAATCAAACCTTGTGGATTCAGAATGCTGTAGCAGCTCTTCTTAGTATGGTCAGCTTCCCAGAAAAATGAGGATGTGGGTAAAAATAAGTTTGAAATCAAAATGTATTTCCTTCAATTCCCTGAATGCAGGGGGTTTCTGACTATATAAAGAGGCTGATGATCACAGTAATTTAGTGTCACATCGGCTGAAAAATGGGAGGACTGTGGACAGAGTTTGGTATAGCAGCAGACTATGTAGGACACAGACTGAATGTCCTACATGCAAAAAGCAGCAATAATTCATAAATCACAAAATTTAATATATTTGACAGGTTCTACTTAAAAGCATATCTACCTTGTGTGTTTCCGTAGGAGTACCTCAGCTAAGTCATATTTCTCTTTTAAAGGTAAAGTCACTGATTCCTGGTGAGAGTAATTATGACACTTTCTAGCCACTTTATAAATATTTTTACAAGACACTAAAGTTGCCTATTTAATTAGTTTTTAAAGCTATTAATTGAAAGACCTCACTGCTGAACAGAATACACAAATTATTCTAGATAAATAGCAGGTATCAAAAATTGCTGAGTTTCGCTTTCAGTTGCTGATAATAGCTTTACTAACTTTCAGCTGCTTGGTTTAAAAATTTCCAAATCATCTATTTGCTTCAAACTGAATGCTAACTAAAGTGGTTCTGCTCACAATTATCTTAAAGAACAGTAATGCTGATTAAGCTTTGTAAGAAAGTTTCCCACAGACTTGTAGCATAGATTTAAATTTGGCAAGCAATTTGTAGCTGTGCCAGAGATGTGCCTTTTGACGTTGGTCTGACAAGGCAACCAAATTTAGCCAAGCTATGAACTTCTGATGAGCGTTACCTGTGGGCTGGCTATGATCTCCATAGCTTTGTGCTCAGAATGGCACACCTGTATCTGCAGCATGGCCCAGGATGTCCTTTGCAGCCACCTTGCACCTGCCAGGGTTATTACACCAAGTACAGGAACTGAGAGCAAGCTCACAGAATGACAGAGTGGTTAAGGTGAAAGGGGCTTCAGGACATCAACTGGCCCAGGCCTCTGCTCAAGCAGGGCCACCTAGAGCCAGCTGCCCAGGACAATGTCCAGATGGCTTCTGAATATCTCCAAGGATGGAGACTCCACAGCCTCCTTGGGCAACCTGTGCCCATGCTCAGTCATCCTCACAGTGAAAAAGTGTTTCCCGATGTTCAGATGGAGCCTCTTGTATTTCATTGTGTGGCCACTGCCTCTGGTCCTGTCACTGGGCACCACTGAACAGGATCTGTTTCTGTCTTGTTTGCAGCCTTCCTTCAGGTAATTATACACATTAATTATATCCACCCTGAACCTTCTGTTCTGCACAGCCCTGGCTCTCTCAGCCTTTCCTCACAGGAGAGATGCTCCAGTCCTTTCATCAAATTAGTGGCCTCTTGCTGGACCATCTCCAGTATGTCCCTCTCTCTCTCTCTTGTACTGGGGAGTCCAGGCCTCCACACAGCACTTCAGGTGTGGCCACACCAGTGCTGAGTAGAGGGGAAGAATCACATCCCTCAACCTCCTGGTGGCTCTTCAAGTGCAGCCCAGGACACCGTCAGCCTTCTTTGCCACAAGGACACATTGCTGGCTCATGTTCAACTTGACACCCAGTCCCTTTTTTACAAAGCTACTTTCCAGTCAATTGGTCCCCAGCATGTGCTGGCACACGGCATTGTACCCCATCAATGGCTGGATTTTGCATTTGTTTTTGTTGAAGGTCCCTGTCAGCCCTTTTCTCCAGCCTGTCAAGGTCCCTCTGGATGGCAACACAACTCTTTGGTGTACCAGCCACTCCTCCCAGTTTTGTGTTGCTTGACAACTTGCTGAGGGTACACTCTGCCCCATCATCCAGATCATTAACAAAAATATTGACCAGGACTGAAGCCAGTACTGACCCCTGGGGTACAACGCTATTTACTGGCCTCCAACCAGACTTCGTGACCACCATGCTCTGGGCCCAGCGACTCAGACGGTACTTGATCCACCTGTCTGCTCATCCAGCCCATGCTGCAACAGCTTCTCTACTGATAAAGCTTCCTTGGCAACACAGGAACATGGAGGAGAAAGACAACAGTGGCCATTTCCCTGAGTGTAGATTGAAGAACTGAGCTTTGAGACGTGATAAAAGATTAACAGATGTAGAGCCAAAAGAAACTGGGAGAAGAACTAGTGCAGAAAGGGACTCACCTGGGGTATGGAAAGAAAGAAAACAGCAAGGGACAAGTGGCGCTGAGGCAAAATCTGTAACCACTAAAACAGGTTTTCCCCAGAACAAAACTAAGGTTGACATGCATCAGCATTCCTCTGCTGTTGGCAAACAATTGGAAAAGTCAAGGGGATTTGTGCACCATATTTACTCCAAAGGGCAAGAAAATGACAACAAACTGACTGCTTACAGACCAGCATTAAAAATAAAAATAAAAATAAAAATAAAAATAAAAATAAAAATAAAAATAAAAATAAAAATCAGTGTTGTGGAATTAGTCCTACTAGTGGCCATTGTATACCAGTGATGTGAGACAGGAAAACCCATATGCAAAACACAGATTAAAAGAGACAGTTTCAAACAGAGGCACTCAAAATGTAGGAAACATTAAAAAATATTAAATTGCCCAAGGAACCTTAATTTAGTCCACTTGCATGTACAAACATCTACATAATCACATGTAATGTTTTCTCCAGATACCACTTCTCTCAACGGATGTTAAGTCTAGTATTTATGGAACTTCAAATTTCATAGTAAAGACAACTATGAGCTGTATGATTCCTGTTGTTCCATGGCAAGGTATAAGAAAATGAAAGAACAAGTTCTCATCATTAAGCCAACTATACGCTGTATTTCAGACATGCACACAACTCATTGCTACAGGAAAATTATCCAATATTGGGCAAGTTACTTAAAAGTATTTTTCAGTTGTCATTAGCTATGTTCTTGTTTTCAGTTGCTTAACTTGAGATGCTTCAGGTCAGATCTGTGGGAGTATTTGCAAAACCAAAAAATCAAATGACAGCTCAATACAAGTACTGTAAAAAGCACTCACCTGTGTAAAGATCAGAGCAAAAACCGGAACACAGAATTAAACACTGACTTCAATGCTGGTTTCTGATAATCTCAGGTCAATCAAATTTCAGTCTAGGCAAACAGTCCTCCTAACCACAACATTCTCTCTTCAAGTAGCTAAGTAAATAGCAAGCGTCTTTTTGAGCTTGCATTTCAAGCCCCACAACTAAGAGTAGCTGGAGTGTGAATTTCAGCAGCTTAGTTAAGAGTAGCTTACCTTAGTTAAACCAAAATGATTTTAACCTCTTTCCCTGAACTTCAGCGCTCAATTTGCAAAATGGAGATAATGATATCAAGCAATTTGGACTGTGGACAAGATAGTGAAGCCAAGTTCACCTTGTCTAGCTCCTAACTTGCCTGAAAAAGTTAATGTCTAAATAAAAGCATTGGAATTAGGCAATGTCACTATGAAAAAGGGAACCTCCTTTGACTCAGAACTAACTTACTTGCTTTAGACAGATGACTGAGATGCAGAGATGCAAGTTAGATACTGAAATCAGGCTGACTACACTGCATCCAAAGTCATTAACTGTATATGAAAGACTAATTGAGAGTAGCATGAAAAACTCCCAAAAAATAACTGTACAGGATGGCGCTGAGCAAAAAAATAACAAATTCATTCAGGGAACACTGCTTTTGCAAAACAAAGGCCTGGCTTCCCTGGGGAAAAAAAAGTGCTGTATCACTTTCTAATTGAACATCTTATAATATCATAAGCTATCCATACAAACACGTTCAATGCATTAATCCAGACATTTGTTAGAAACATGTTGTTGATTCTGGAACCCAAACATTCATTTACAGTGGAAGGAGTCTGTAAAAATTTTCTTTGAAGACTAGAAACAGTGGTCTTGTACGATGGGCAGAGGCTGTGCAGCTTCTCACGGCCTTTCATTGCCCTTTTGTAACACAGACAGATATTATTACCATATTGTTTACAAAGCAGTTTAGCTCTCAGAACCAAGGAACATTTAAGTAAGAAACATATTCCATTTGTTTGCATTCCAGCACAACTTAAGTCCTACTTAGTTTCATTTTTTGCTATAAGCTTGTCATGCTTTCGTTAGTGCTGTTTTGGGCTTAGCCTGATTGTCTTGTACTCCAGAACCCACACACATTACTGATGTGTAGTTTGAAATAAATTTCCAGGCCTGAAGCTATGGAATATGAAGTTCTCTGGAGCTAAAATAATTGCTCTGTTTTCAGCCTGCTGCATAGTGAGCTCATCCTAGAGCTTTAAGTTGCTAACCAATTATTTCCTGAGAGTTCCTACAATTAATGTCATAGGTTTGGTTCAATATATACTCATGTCCCTATCCAGACTACCACTGCATTCTATCTTACATACACGTAAAGATGAGGGAAACAAGTTAAAGGATATGCAGCATGCATCACAACTAGCGCTGTTTACTCTCCCCCAAGAACATCAACTAGGACACTTTGGAAAAACAATTTAAAAATGGATCTAGTAAAGAAACAGCCTGGTTGTTTGAATCTAGGCTGCAGCTAGCAAGTACTTGCACGACTGAATAAAGAATGCCTAAGGTACGGTGTATATGACCAAGTTTCCTTTTGTAACCACAGGTTTGCATGAGTCCACATGCAAATTTGTTACAAGCAAGCAAAATCTAGCCTGTCAGAAAACTACAACAGACCACAACAGAGACAACAGTCCCTTTCCAAATTACATCCTCACTTAACCAGGCAGGAGCCTACAAACCAGACATCTTTCATCACATCTTTGCGCAGGCATGACTTGAGTTAAGCAGAAAGGATTTGGTTTAAAAATACAGGGGTGAAGGATAAGCAAAATGGCTGTTACCTCACTCCTACTGTTTCAAAGTTGTAGTTTGTAACGTCAGCTCTCCTTTGATTTCCAGAAGTATATGGAAAGAGTCAAAAGACTTGGAGACATGAAGTACCTTTGTGAACCCAAGTCACTGCACAGCAGTTCTTCAGGGGTATAAAAAGTGTGACACCAAAATGAAATTAAACACTTTGTCCAGGCTCCATTACCTCTCATCGTTGTGGCCCCAAGAATGAGGACTTCAAAGAACAAGCACCTTTACAGCTACTTCTTCTGCTCACATGCTAAAACACAAGTATCATTACTAAGGGTAATGCAAAGCTTTAACCAGTGACAGGAAACACGTTCTATTTAAAAATCTGAGTAAAGAATGACAGTGGATTGGTTAAGTAAGGAAACTGCTGCAGCTTGTTCATCAGAAAAGTCTAGTAGTTCACTCCCATTTCCAGAGGAACTATGTTAAGAGGAGTCAAAAGTCATACACGCAAAAGCTGCTGCTTCTGCTTTACTCATTCGCTATGCAGAACATTAAAAAAAATCATCAGTGTGGTTTTCTCATAATGGTGGAAAGTTTGCTTGATTTTTCAACTCTTTCTTTACTGAATGTTTTAGCAGTTAGATTATTCCACAATGAGAATGCAGTGCAACCTCAAAAATCACCACCACAGTTCTTCTGTTTGAAGTCTCTGGTCTTTAAAGAGTGTGTTCAGTTTCTTAAGCAAGAAAAATAGGAATGTCACAAGGGACTACTTAGATCTCTCTTCTGCTTTTGCAGCTATCCTGCAAACGTGCACCAGAAGTACATGCATTTTTTATGCTGAGTAATCTAAAACTTTTATAAGAATTCTTAAGTGTTATTCCACCTGACGTGAAAAACAATACAAACAAATACATTTAATTAGGTAGCCATCTGATACCTTACACTGCAAATACAGTCATGCTGCTCTTAAAGCATTTGTGGTCTTAAATCTTACAAGGGAATATACAGCTTTTACTTTCCTCAGTGTAGGTGTTGTCATACAATTATTAAATAAACATACCCAGTTCTCACCCCACTACCTTCCACTGAATAAATCCGGTTCAGAGAATTCACTGGTGAAACTCCTTGTTAGATTGTGAAACACTGTAGCATAGTTGGACCATCACCTTAAGAACAAATACCTAACAAGTACATGCGGTAGTGAGCTTTTCAAATCAAGTCAGTAAGGTTTTAAATAACTCATTCTTAATTCTGTGGGTTTTTTTCTATTAACGTCACATTTTATTAAAAAAATAACTTTCCTATATTTGACATGTGTATTAGCTTGCTGTATACGACTGAAAATCTCAAGACCTTTAACATTAAATGATAATAAAACACTTTCTTCACAGCTTTGAAAAAGGGGAGAGAGGAAGAAGGGGGGGACAGGAAAGAGGAAGGAACAGGAGGAAGCACCAGGTCATTCCTAGCAAGAGAACCAAATAGTTCCAAATAGTTCTACAGCATCAAATTATGAACCTGCATCACAAACGTTAGAAAAAAGAAAACTATGATATTGATCAAATTTGGATATATTCCATATAATTAGAACATACCATTGGGAAAGACTAGACTGGGAAGGAATACATTCTATTTGCAATTGTCTCGTCTATGTATTTCCAAGAAATTATTTTCCTTCTCTACAAGCCATCACTGATTTACTTGCATTTGTATAAACTACTATTCCAGTATGTCAGTTGCACTAAAGCCAGATACACAAGACCCTTCAGGAAAACAATTCAAAAATACTTTTTCACAGATTTTCCCCAACAACGGCAAGAATACTGGATAAACTTGACGGAGGAAACAACTTGGAGGTGTGAGCATTACATATTTAATTTGTAGTCCAGAAGATACCCCCACATACTTCCAGCAAGAAACCTGTATAGGTTACCTCTAACATAAAATAACATATATATATGGTGCTTACATATTCTCCATGGGGCCCAGGGTCAATGCAAGAATAAAGAGATGAGGGAATGAACAACTCCCCCAAATCCCTGGGGTTACCTATGCAAAAGCTGAGCAGCTCACGGTTGTGTTCTTCTATGTGCAATCACTGCCTTGGTGAGTGAACCCCCTCCTAAAAGGAGGGTTTCACAGCCAGAGTCATCGGTGCAGAAATGCCCTGGCAGTAACGTCATTAGCAGCCACGTCTTCAGGGTTTAGCAACAATGAAACCTCACCGAGAACCTGAAGTACGGGGTTAGACTTGATCTGGTGTATAAAAATTGATCTCTGGCGACACAGAGGTCAGCTCATGAATTCTCTGCTGCTTCTCTTTGGGAGGTGGGAATGACAAATGACATTTCCAGCAGAAAAGTCAGGAGGGAAAATACTATCTGCAAGTAGGGATAAAAGGTCTTTCTTTTCCCCACAAGATTCCTTCTGGGAAGGACAGTTCTCGTTCCCTTCAAAGATATCTATATTAGAAGACTGGAGATATATATATCCTTGCACAAAACATCTCTTACTTTCCTCATTTGACTACCAAAGCCTTTCTGTAACAAGGCAAAAAGGCTACATTTGCAGTTTAAGCAATAATGGCATTTTAGATTGTTGTGAAATCAAAATACACTGGAGATATCTAAACAAATCTCAACATTAGTCTGATGCTACCTAAAGCCAAGAACAAACAAGCAAGCAATGAACACTGGTATTTTGGTTTTTTTGCGTGGATATTACAAAAAATAGTAATCATACACTTTTTTCTTTTTAAATGTTCATTACTTAGATAAAGCACATATGAATGTAACATTCAGAATTGTAACATAGAAAATGTAACGTGGGCAATCTGCTATTCCAAGTACACTTACCAAAATACAATTTTATAATGAAGAAAGTCTCAAAATACACCTGTACAACAACTGGGATCCACAAAATATGATTTAATAGTATCACTCAAGATCACTTCATTGAAACCACTGTTATAATACTGGTTGAATAGTAATCTCTGGTCAAAGAGCATTCTCCCCCTTTTCCTAGCCCGTCCCACTAAAGCAAGGGTGGAATTTTAATTGCAACGCATATCTTTTAAAACCCCAAATCTGAAGCAGTCCTATTAACTACTACACTGCTTACACTTAGATACTGGGAGGATGGGAATCATCCTCTCTGAGGCCACGGTACATTGAGACACCCATTTTAGTTTTTGTAGCGCAAGCAGAGTAATCTTGTAAAGGGGCAACTAAATAGGGTCAAAATATGAATTATCTCACTACCAAATCATTTCCTATGTGTTACTTAAGCCTGTGATATTATAACTTTACTGAAAAAGAAAAAGTTAACCATTTTATCCTATAAATATTTCTTTATTTGCTTTATGTTTAGAAGTTGCTATTTAAGTTCTATTAACAGAAATACATAACAAAAGCTCCCTAACAAGTGGAAAAAAAGTAATTACAAATGCTGAAAAAGTTGGCCTCATTAACATATGTACAGACTTGCTTACTTAATACACATCTTTGTGGGAATTAAATCATTTTATGACACACATTTATACAGGCATTAAACATTCCCAAGGAACTTTGAGCAGAGAATACGCCAAATCTTTAGTCTGGGCAGACAAAAAAATGTATATTTTAGTTTTGACTGTGGAGCTAACATGCAACAGATACAACATTCACTCTGAGCTGCTGTTGAGAAGTTGTTCTGTTTTTTCCTGCAAAGATCTTTCAACTGAACTTGGGTCTTTTTGTCCCTTCTTTTCCTTGTTCTGCTGTTCCTGCAGCTTCAGGATTATTTTTTGTATTTCTTCTCTTTTGGTTTTCATTCTTGGGCGCGGAAACCAGTCTGTTAAATTCATTGGTAGCTCAAAGCTCAGAATGGGATTCTGAAAAGAAAGGTCATTTGGATATTACAGTAAGAAGTTATAACTTAAAAGACTGGAGACAACTGTAGTGGGGTAAAGCACATTCTTCCTCACCTCATTCCATCAGTATGGAACAAAATATCTACCATCTGTGTGTTTTGTCATTAAGGTAAAAATCAAACTTCAGTATGCTACTGAGTAACATCCATCCAGATCAGTTTGGTTATAAAAGTGCCCAAATAATCTACTCTGTTTGCTACATCTTTTAGACAAAGCATTTGACTGCATAAACATATAAAATTGTTCTAATTTAAAAAAAAAAAAAGAGAGAGAGAAAATTAGAACATTATTGTAATGATATAATATTTCTTAAGAATGACTAGCATGAAAATCTAGAGCTGATTAGGAATCCATTGCTAAATACTCTTGTTCTTATAAATACCTTTAGGACTACAGCCAACTAGAAAAGTCAGGTTTTTTTACATTTCACCCTAAGAAACAGGGACTGTGAAAAGTCCCTGGCTACTGCCAGCTCTTTTTATACTTACATTCTGTTCTCCTGCTAGAGGTCATTTCTCCAAAGAATTAAGAGAATTATTATTATGAGACATTATCTATGCCACTTCTGTGACACTCTAAAACAATTTCACCCTAACCAAACAATTATTTGTGGAATAATGTTTTCTCTCAAAGAAATTTCTCTTTTTGTGTATTCCAGTTTACATCATTAACAGGGTTATTTAAGAGTACATTACATTAATCCATTGAGCTAGCACTAGCAAGGCTACATGAGAAAAAAATAGTGACATTTGACACAGGAACATGTCAATGCCTGATGCTGCACTAGCAACATTACTCCACATCCAAACAGAACATCAACTAGGTAATACGGCAATTAAAAAAACCCATGTTGAACTGACTTTGCCAATGAAGCTACCCAAGAGCACCACTAGGTAGGTTTCAGAAGAATGACACTAAAGATGCTGAACACCTTAAACAAAATCTGAATATGTTTTCCACAGTTATGAAATAGGCCAGACAAAGGAGTGAGAACACTAATTAGTGTGGTTATCAACAACAGAAAGATATTTCAAATTAACCTGAACATATCCTTAAGTGGGGCTTTTTGTTGTTCAGTTTGGGGAAGAAAAAAAGCAGGGATATGGGTCGGAAGCCAGTTGTGCTTGTATCCTGTTGCCTCGGAGCTTTGCAAGTTCTTTCACCGCCAAGTGACGGCACCATCAGTACCCCAGTTCCCGCTGTAGAGGGTGTTAAGAGGCTGGGTGGCCGTGTCCCCGGTCAGAGCCCACCGGTGTCCGCGGTCGGATCCTGCCCGAGGGCCGCCCGGCCCGGCAGCGCCGCAGGCGGCACCACGGCGGCCCCTGGCGGTGGCAGCCGCGGCCCGGTCAGCCTGGATAACCCGGCCCCCACAAGGCCCCCGAGGGAAACTGGGGGCCAGGCATTTCGCAGCTCGGAGTTGTCCCTCGTGGGCCGAAGGGCAACTCTGAACAGGCACAGCGTTGAGGGAGGACTGAAGAAGTGCTTGCTGTGACAACTGACAGGTATGCACCTTATTACACTACCTAGCCTGTCAAATGAGTCTTGGTTTTAAAAAATACACATCATGATTTCAACCCTTCTTATTAAAAAGAAGATATTTGAAATAAATCCACAAAGAAGAAAAAGATCTGCCTGAATAGTCCACAAACATCAAATCAAGCACCCCTCCCCATGCACTCCCCATTCAGCTTGTACGGCTGCTGAAAACAGTGAGACTTCGTACATTTCTCAAATACATTAGCAGCTGAAATTAGTAGCTCAATAGCTGTAAGACAGTCAAGTACTGCACAGAAAGTACAGGTTTTCCTTTCCCACTAGTGTTACTTCTGAGCATACCCTGTGATTTGCCCTATGACATTTCTACGTGCCAACCCTGTTCCTTGGCAGACAAAGCTGCTCCATAGTGCAAGACCAGACAGGAGAAGGGATTCAGCCTGATGTAATTCAGTAGTTTGCAAAAAGGAGGGGCCAAGATTATTAAAACTTGGTTTCTCCTCATATCCCCTGTGTGCAAAACAAGAAGTACTCAAGGATGGTTTTAAGCTCTAAAGGGCTCATTGATAAAGCAAAAGCATATCACATGTTTGGGCTTTATTTTGCATAAAGGCACTCTGCTAAAGCCTAAATGCTCTCATACAAAGTATGAACAAGGGGAGGGAGGAGAAATGGAGAAGAAACCAGCAGCTTTCTCAGGAAAGGTTTGTTACAGGAGAGTTTAGGAGCAGCACTCTAAAGCACTATGGACTGTAAACAGAGTCAGTGTCCTGTGCAGGCAAGCAATATTTTGACTATTTCTTCTCCCAACCCAAACTTGAGGGTGCTAGTCCTTCTACTTGTGAAAGGAACTGTAACTTGAAGGCTACAGCAGTTAAATTACACGTTTAACCAATTTCTTCCATGGAATCAAGATTTGACCTTTAGTTGTAATGACTCCACTTACATGTTTTCATGCAAGTACAAAAAGTCTAAGCTAGTGGTGGTGTAATGATGAGTATATCCCAAGTCACAGTTCTTAGAGAAAAAGAACAAGCTTTTTCTAAAACATCTTTAGTTTACATTTAGAACTCAGTTCTTACCAGGTAATTTTAAAGGGTATGCTCTGTAAGAACATACAGGAAGATTCTAAATATATTTTCTTAATATTTTCTCAGAAAATTCCATGGCTTTCAGTTTCTGGTACATACATGTAGATAATAATGATAATTTGTTTCTTTTTCAAAAAGTATTCATTATTATGTAAGTCAATGTTTAAATTAATTTAGAACGCATCATCTAATAAATAGCTATAAAAGCTACACTAGACAGACTTTTATAACTAATAACTCTAATAGCCCATATTTGACTGCCACGGGAGACAAAACAGTTAAACAAACAGGCATACATACCTCAAAAAAGCTCTCCACATACTGCAGTATGTACACTCCACAATCACTGAAGTTGTTCTGTTGTGGCACTTTAGGGTTGGAACCTTTCATGACTTCTTTGGAAAAGCTTCTTTTGTTGCCTTTCCTGACTTCCCATTCCACCTCTAAATACCTACAATTAAAGACCATGCAAATTAAAACTTTTGTTTTCTTGCAGAATTTAAAAAAAAAACCCACCCCAAACCCCAGATGTGAAACTTACTCCCTTAGTGTTTTCACAACATTTGAGCGGGAAGGGCCTCTCAGTGAGTCCATAAGCAAAATGCAGGGCCTAAGAGAGAACACAGTTTTTAAGCACAAATATTTTTACAGCAGCTTCGAAAACACAACGTTACACAGCTAGCTAGCTGTGAAGTAATTTGTGGCATGACATTGAACAAAACTAGATCAATATTATGACATTTTGCCAGCACTGCTATAATCCTCTAATTGGGATAGCAAAACACAAAGTTATCTTTAGATTTAGCATATACCAAGTACAGAGAACTTAGGAAAGCATTTATAGTACTGTCAGACTGAAAGCATTTTTTATAGGCAAAGTCTAATTGCCTAAAGCCCCCTCAGGTGTGTAGTGTAGCACAAGGTGTCTGGGACACTGACAAGAGACTAAAAAGTAAGGCTAAGAACCCATAAACATCCTTCTGGAGGGGCAGCCTGAGGACGGATGGGACAGTCCACAATACCCAAGACAACACTAGGTATGCATGTTCCAGAAGCAATTCCAGCCAATCAATCTGAAATCTACCTGACAGTTATCCACAAAACACTCACCTACCCTATTTGATATACTTTAAAAAATAATGTATCCATACACACATGTTTTCTGAAGAACCAAGTCTGCATGAACACTCCTGCACACTACAGATGCTTACACATCCTATCACTTGATCTAGAGCAGGGGTGTCAAACTCATTGTCACCAGGGGCCACATCAGCCTCGCGGTTGCCTTCGAAAGGCCGAATGTAGTTTTAGGACCGTATAAATGTAGGACTACTCCAAAAATGACATTCGGCCCTTGGAAGGGAGCCGCGAGGCTGATGTGGCCCCCGGTGAAAATGAGTTTGACACCCCTGCTCTAGAGGATACCCCCAGTTTTGCAGTACTTATAACCATAATGATCCTATCAGCCACCTTATATACAACAGCTGGATTTATACAATAAAGCTGACTCACACCAGAGTTCAGAAACTCAGCATTAGATGCAAGATGTATTTTGAGGGATAAATAGGTAGCAAATTACTTTTCACAAAGCTCTGCTTTCTCTTTCCTACCAATAACACATATGCGTTCATCGCACAAGGCATCCTTTATAGAAACTGCAGACTAGGAAAACCAGACAAAATATCTGTAAGCATTTAGGTATAGACTTAAATTTTTTAAATTATTTTACACATATGCAATTTTTCTCGCATAAGCATATAATCACTTCAATAATGCTTGCTTTTAATTCTACTTTCTCTGTTTCCTGATAAAATAATTCTTTATATAGGCAATGCTCTTTAAAAATGCACAATCCAGTACTTTGGGAAGGTGGGTGACAAGTGAAAGTTTTTTCAAGGTCATCTTCTTTTTCATGTAGAAATAATTTAAAAATATGCTAATAATAAAGTATTTAAGTGCCCTCAATGACTTCTGATGCCTAAGTGTCAAATATCTCATAAAATTTCATGTTTGGATTAAAATACTGTCTGATGGAAAGTATTATGTACAGATAATCCATTCCCAGAATGGGACAAATTTAGACAAGGTATAACCAGGAGCTCATAAATATTCTTAAAATTCACAACACAGATGGATTTTTACCCCTTCATGAAAACGTAGTAAGAATAATTCATACAGATTTCCTATAACATAAAACCATATAATTTTATTCTGCACCATAAGATTGTATTGTGAAAGCCTTCACCTTTGTAGTAACCATTATATTCACAAAGAAGGAAATATAAAAATGGATAAATAGTTCATGAAAAAATACAAAGGAAACTGTCAAGACAGCAATACTAGTAACAGTATTTCTGGATTTGGAATCATACATTTCTGTCACACCAAAATGAAAAAAACTGCAGTCAATGACTATTAAGAAATAATTTCAGGGTTTCAAACAATAACAACAAAAATTTTAAGAGTTTTCAAATATAAGCCAGGTAAAAAATAAAATAAACTAACAGTTTAGCACTGTGGAACACTCTATTAGAGAAAAAAAGAGTAATACTAAGAACAGAAAGAGACAATAAACAGCCAGAACACTTTCAGTATAAAACGAGGGCAGCTAATAATGATTCTCATTTTCCTGTACTAATTTGAGTGGTGACAAAGGTTTTCTTTAGTATTAGTTTAATTATTTTCAGTTACGACATTAATCTGCTTTTTAATATTGAAGGATACTTTTGAACATGCTTCTGTACCTTCTTTTTGCAGGAATCTAAGTGCAAGATATCAAAGAACACCCTTATTTAAAGAAACAACCTTCATCCACCTGAAGCAGCATACAGGCTTAACAGGAAACAAAAGCTATTGTTTCACTAGTAGTTTCATTCATTAAATTTTCTGCTCACTGAAGATGATACTACAAAGTATAAAGTTCTCAAACACTAATAACATGCTGATTAAGGTGTTTGAAGATCAATCTATGGCCCTTTCCCATAATTACTTTCACATTTCATACACCTTTATGAAATCGCCATTTTAACTGTTTTAATACTTACTGTTTGCAGATAGTAGGCTTCAGGTGCCACTGTCCCATTTCTGAATTACAGTTATCATCTACAAGGCCACCATCATCACTACTGTCATCCTACAGAAGCAACATGTTTATAGCTATTTAAAAGCTAACATTGTTTTTCAAACAGATGCAAAATAAATGATTGCTATACTTACCATTTTTATTCAAAACCAGTAACACAGGTTTAATAAAGAAGTGTTAGCTTTAATCTGAAACCATTCATTATTTGTAAAGTTTGCATTACCTACTTCTAGTCACACGGCTTCTCAAATCCATGCTGGAAGGACACGGAGTTAATGGTGCTATTTACTTAACGACCGCTGAAACCAGAAAAAAGCTGCAACTGACATTTTTAAAGCATTGCTGGCTTAAAAGAGGTGCATCTCCAGTATTTAGTTACAATCCAAATTATTGATACTTTCCTTTCCTAATTATTACTAGAAAGTTGCTTGGCTGTTTCACATATGTTATCTTGTAGATGAAATGAGACAAAATCTGCAATGAACTCAGATGTAAAATTTGAACTTTGCTTCAGAATGCACCAAATTGGTTCTTAGGGCAAGGGAAATTAAACTGCCATGATGTTATGTATCATGGGCTGCAGAAACAGTCATGCCACACATCTAGGAATATCCTTTGACCTTTTGATTTCAATATTGATTTCTATGAAGGACATGGAAGTCTTATAAACAAAACCACTAGGTTATTGTATCTAAAAATATCAGAGAGATCCACTGTTTCTTACCCTTCTGCTGAATTCACTATCGCTACCACAGACCATTGCATTATAGGGAAAGAGATGCTTTCCAAAAATGGGAACCCCCGTATAAGCATGATTTGTGAAATATTTGGTAAAGAATTATGTATACTTCACTAACATGCAGGATCCTGTGAACAAAACCCTCATTCTACACCATGAAGATGTTATCATATTAGAAACTGCTACCTAGTTCTAATACACTTGTTTCTGTTGCAGCCTCAACTCCGTTTTTGGCAGATGTGAAGGTGCACTCAGCTTGTCATGGTCTAGCATTTCTCTACTTGCTTAATCCATTCTAGAAGATATCAGCAACAGCTTCAGCCTGAGTAAAGTTCTAAGCTACACTGCAACCAGGAAACTCGGCATCTTCTCCTCTTCTCAAGGACCACAGCTGGTCATGTGCTTTCTTCCCTGCCTCATGCCACGCACTTCAGATTGGAAACACTCTACTACTCATTCTTCATCTTCAGGGAATTCTACTGCTACCAAACAGACAGAAAGGCACTTCCATCAGGTGAGAATCACAGAATGTTTGGGCAAGTGTCATGACAGGAGAGGTGGGTTGAGTCTGTGTGAAAAGCATAGTTATGTTTCCACATAAACTGGAGCTTTTATAGGTGTGTGCACATATACATACTATTTGGAAGACCTCACAAATAGCTGCAGACTTTGGAAAATAACTGTTTGTTCTAGACTCAAAGGTGAAAAATAGCTAATTCCTAGAATTTGATAGGCTCAGATTCTTTATTTCTACAACTTGGAGTCATCTACCTGGAACATGAACAGGAATTCTGATTAGGAAGAGTAAATGTGTAACTCCCATCTTGCTCACGTTGAATTCACACTGTAGAAGCAACAGGGCTATGGAATAATGCCCACATACCCAGTACTGAGTCAATAAAGGACATTTTAATGATCAGTCTTTCCACAGCTCTAAAATCTAAACGTCTTCCAATCTGAACAAGAACACTACTTGATTATAAATCCATACTGTTTAAATTTGATTTGGAGAACCACCAATGAAACAAAACAGCAGAATAGAACCTACTTATATAAAGGTGTCTGCTTATGTCTAGGAAATGCAGCTGAAAGAAGAGTAACTTGTTCCTGGGTCTGGTAGATAAATATGGGGCTGGGGGAGAACAGAGACAGAAATGTGTTTACCTTCAGAGTTTCCACTAAAATAGTTGTGCAATACTGTTACTATGCAAAAGGCTCACAAAATGAAATGCAGGACCTATTAAACAATTTAATGAACAAATGGACAATCCTCTCCTGTCAGCTCATCTGCAAATTTTTATAGGTAACCAGTGCTTTGGATTTGACAACTGAAAAGATAACTGGCTTTAGACAATGCACATTTACACTGCTTTTAAGCTGCCCATTCAAAATACAACACAACAGTTCATATTTCCCAAATACGATTGCTGAATTATTTACCTGGTTATCTTGGTCTTCAGAAAAATCTATAAGCTCATCTTCATTTAGTTTACTGCCATCAGCTGAGTCTTCGCTGTAGTTTAGCCTGATTTTGTGCAATCCATCTGTATCAATCAGACAGCAGTATATTTAAACATCAAATACTATGTAATCATTGAAGACCAAACTCATTTTAAATATTTTAGATTGCCTCAGGGTTGCTCAGAATAACTGTGATACAGCTGACATATAGTATTTTATTCATGCATATAAACAGAAGTAAAAAGTTTTTTCTAAGTAACATAGCAGAAACTGTTTCTTATTCTGTGAAAGGCCTAAAAAATTTCTAGAGACCCAAACTAAAACCCACCATGAAATGACCCTGTAGTTCCATTAAACCTTTACAACAGTATAAATCGGTACTGCTGCCAAAAGGGGCAGTCTTATTTGATCCCTAATATAACCACTCATTCCCATCCTCAGCTGGTCCCTTCCATGTCACCAAATACATCCACACACAGAGGACCAGACTGAGAACTTTTATTAAACTTGAACATTTTATTTAACTTGAATAATGTCCTTGATCAGATTCACTGTGAAGTTATATGAAGACTCATGCTGGTAAAAGGGAAAAAGGCAGCTTGGGAACACATTGCCAGGGATGGTAAAATGCAGGATCAGCCCTCCTGGGAGCAGCAGCCTAGAGATGTCTGTGAAACTTCACTGTTAGCTACACAAAAGAGTATCTGTAAACTCACTCTCTCACTCCTCTACTTATTTAATCACTAGGCAAACAGCATTGGAAGAAACCATGCAAGACTTCAGAACAGACTTTGAAGGGAAAAAATAATAAGCTATGCGGAAATAAGTGAAAAATTAATATCTCATGCCAGCAAAACCTGAAATCTTCATCAGAAAACTTTTCCTAGAAAAGGGCTATATATCTAATCAATTACAAAAATAAAAGCATTGGTTATGGTGTCACTGTAGGACTTATTACTTATGAAAGAAAAACAGATTTTTATAAGAACATTAAATAGGGCAATGAACTATCTAATGGAAAAAACAGAGAAGACTTGCATTCAAGAGTGCTTTAGCAGAGAAGCTGAAGTAACTGGAAAGAGGTTATCAGTGTGGTTCCACAGGGACAAACTTGGGAATTAGTTTTGCTCAGTATCTTTGAAAAGACCTTAGCACAAGAAGTAGGCCATATATTAATATGATTTATTGTTGACAGATCCATACATTAGGTAATATTTTAATTAATTAATTAGGTAAGTTGATTTTTTTCTTCAAAGATATTTAGGTATCAACTCCTACTGAGTTACAAGTCCAAAACCAGGATTTAGTTGGAGATCAAGACATCTAAGTTTAGGCTCACATGTATAGTAGGCATCTAGGGTTTCACAACGTTAAGTGGAGACCGTAACCAGAGCAGAGAACTACTCAACTGAACAGCTGCTCTATATCTGCTTTAGGATGAGAAAAGGAGGTCTCTTGGTTTTATTGACTATACTATCAAAGAGGCACCTGCAGTCTTTTGTGAAAACCTAAGGACTACATCCTCATTTTCCAATGTGTTGAAATGGAAGTTTAGGGGATCCAAAACTTGCAGTAAGCAGAGAAAACAATCTTTTCCAAATTCCTTCATCTGCCTTTAAAAGTATGTTGGTTCCTTTGTTCACTTTGGTACAAACACTGTTCCAGACACTGAAATCAGCCTCCACAGCAGCGATGCGTGGAGAAAACCCCCCTAAATGTAACATGGAGGTCGAGAGAAATTTTTTTTATTATTATTTTCTCCTCACTCTTTTTACATACCTTCTATCAGGACATTAAAGAACTTAATGGTGTTGAAGCAAAACCTCAAATGTTAGAAGACACTGGAATTACAGTTGCTCACACAATCTTAATTCAGTCCTCCCATGTACATGCATTATGAGGATCCATGGCCAACTACTATTCTTTTCTTAGCAACTGCAGTCTTAAGCAATGCAAAGTGCTATCTACAAAATGAATTTGTGTGAAAAAAGCTCACACAATTGAAAAATTAATCTGATTTAGGAAAAGTGTTTTATCTCCAGCCCTTTGCCATGACAGTTATATCCACACGTACAAAATCATTTTATACACAATGGCTATAAACTACTTATATCGCAAGCACTCAACTTGAACCATGTACTAAAATTTTGAAGTATGAAATTTACACAGCTACAAAAGTAGCAACGGATGTGAAAACTCCAAATTTTTCCTTAAAATGTGCATATTTTTACAATTACATACCCATAGATTGGCTAGCAGCTGTGAATTCACCCTGTATACCGTTTTCATCTGAAGTCCGATGGTCTAGTGTATGGCATGCTGATTCCACAGTGTGAGGTTCTTCCACATCACTGTCCATTTGATTTAGTTTTTTGAAAGCACTTTTTCCCCTACAAGGACTTCTTCTACAACATGAAGACTCACTGTCTTCAGTTTCAGCGTTTGGGTCTATTAAAGCTGTATTATACTTTTTGGTCAATGTCTTCTTTGCTGTGGACTTGGAAGGCGAGTTCTGTGCATCTAAATCATTTGGCAAAGGAGATGGTGTGTTGCTCTCTCTATCTGAAGAGGAGGACTTTATCGGTAGCGTAGCATTTTCATGATAGAGGGGATTTGGTTCATATTTGGGTTTTTCTAAACCAGGAAAACAGATGACAGCCAAAAACCAGTGGGCACTGCAAAGGAAAAAAAAACATTAAAAACTGGCAATTACATTAACGATCACGATTAAACTTGAAGCTGGTAAAAATCAAACAAAACATGGAGTGTGCACATACTAACAAAAACCCCACCCCCATGGTTATCAAAGATAGATTACAATAGTTGTTCACTTTTCTGAGCAGGTTTTACTCAAGCCCTCACAGTCCTCTATGAAGCAAAGATCACTCCATGCAAGGAACCACCAACAACGTTAATATCTTGCAGTTAGTTGAAAGCAGGTGATATCTAATTTATTTCAATTTGTTCATACTTCAATATATGCTTTTCCTTCTTTGAAGTAAAGCTTATTTATTTTTTAACATTTTCTTCATCACTACATGAATTACTTATTGTCAAGTTAATGTTTTACCGCTGCATCAAGTTTTCTAGTAGTTCAGCACTAGTAACAAAACTAGTCAGATCTAACAGTATAGCTGAATTGCCCATATTCTTCTGCCTATGAGATCTTCCAATCATAGATGACACTTCACATTTTTAAAGAAATCTTGTCAACAGAGAATTAAAAAAGGGGAGAAAAGTGTCTTCATAATGCCATCACCATGACTGCTGTCTTCCTCACCCTTCACAGAAATGTCATTTCAAGCCTTTCAGGATCAAAAATCATTATATTCCCCAATACAAAGTAAATTTTGCCCCAGTTTCCTCCTGCTGTCCTTGCCTCTTGAGACTTTACCAACTTGCCACTCAATAAGAAATGGAGCAGCAGCGGCAAAGTCAGAGATCGAGGCATTGCAAGTAAATACTGACTAATCTGATTTAGAAATTTTCTGAAGGTTCTCTGATTCTCTAGAGCAAATAACAAAACAGAATCTATTTATGTATTAGGCAGGTGAAGCCATACTTTAATATGTTTTAGAAAAAAGAAAAAGTAGTAACTAAAAATGTATGTCTGAGATATTAAAAAATTAATTAGATTATTATGAATCCTAAATTCTATCAAAACTCAATGGCAGTTAAAGTGGCCCCTGAAAGCAGCAAGTGAAGTATGGAGCCATTTTATCTTCAATGATTCACCACACCTAGTCAGTGAATATATTAAGTATTGCCAAACCCTGGAATTTGTGTGTGCTCTGTTAATATAGGCTTTATGTACCAATTATGTAAATATATTAATCTGAATCTAAAAAGAAAATAGCTCACAACGTTGAAAAGAATAACCTGTTTCCAGTGGAGGCTGGAAGAAAAAGGACTGTACTGCCAAAGGAGACTGATGCAGTCATGGTTATATCTGCCACACTGTTCTGAAGTTAATTCTCCCCTAGATTCATCCTGCCCACTTCCAGTTACTGCAGTTTGACAACTTGTTAGATGATGAGCCCACATTCCCTAAACTAGTGGTTATGGGAGAGTCCGGAATGACTTTCTGGAAGTAGATACTGAAGTCTGGCAATTCCAAAGCAATTATTTCTAGAATATGCTTTTACACTAGATGCCAGAATAAACAGCTGAGTCCTGAAAGACAAAAAAGCATCATTCTAGGCAGCACAGGACAAGCATTATCAGAAGCAACCATTAGCAGCATTCCTGTAACGTGAGAGAAGTGCTCAGGTTTCCTCAAATCCTAGAATAACTTGTTTCACACAGTACTTAATTCAAGACACAAAGAAAAAAAAGAAACTCTGAGACTGGTTCTCAACCAGACTGATTTTGCCACAGATCAAGGTTTGAGACCTTTTAGAAGTAGTAATGAATGCCGATCTCTCACTGGAACCAAAGAAACTGTTCCCCACCTTTGATCCGCTATTGTATCACATAGAGAAAATTTCTGTTACAAGGACTAATGACCAGCATCAAACCAGGTGGCAAATTCCTGAAAAATACTTAGAGTGCTGCAATGTGCCAAGTTGCAAACAGTGGGAGAGTCGTAACAACTCAAGGCTGTACATGAGTTGTATGATCATACAGAAGACCCAGACAAGGAACAAACTGATAGAAGAAAACTGGGTGATGACAGCCTTATTACACTATATTAGGTTGCATATACAGATGTTCAAGCAAAGGCATGCTGAAAAAATTCTGAAAACCGGGTTCTCCAAAACCTACACAGAATGGCATGTATTTTACTCTCTATGCACACCAGGCATTAACTGGCTGTCCCTCTTCACCACTGATTCTCCTTGTGTTTTCAGCAATCCCTTGAAGTTCCAAGGCAATGCCTCAATTACAAAAACAAACAAAAAAAATCCCTAGACAGCTAAACACCAAGTAGTTGGAAGTTCTATTCTATTGAACATACAGCATCTCCACACGTCCATTCTTGTCAACACAAAGTGTGACAGTCCTCAATTTGCAAGTGAGAAACAGAAGTGTGGAGAAATTTTGGGAAATCACATGACACAAAAGGCGGCACACAAGGGAGTTTCTGAAAAAGCTGCAACGTACTACAGAGGCCAGGTCCCAGCACACAGCCTTCATCATAAAACCTGAATATCCAAAATACTCACTACAAATTAAGAAGCCAACTAATATACAAATCAGCACCACAAATATATAAATTTGGTACAGAAGCAAGGTTTCACATTCCTATTAACAAACAAAGTCCAGGGACTATATATTTCATAACACAATAAATACATAGCTACAGAATGTAACATGAAGCTGTAACTTACACAAACAGGATCTATACTGTACTTGCTAACCAGATAAAAAAAATCCTTCTTAGTATTTTGCCATTAATGAACAAAAATCACCAGTGATACCTATTGTCTCTTTTTGTCAGCAACACGTTTAGTTCTAAAAAGAAAACTTTCTGGTTCTATATCAAAGAGGCTAAGCAGCACCTGAAGTGGTACTCTAGTGAAGTTTACTAAAATAAAACAGGATTTACATGTTAGTTCAACATAAAGAGCTACATATCAAAGTAAGAGAGGTAACTTGCAATAAAGTAACTTTTCTGACTGAAAAAAGTTAAGATTATTCCAGTTCTCTGCTCTTGACCCATTTTGAAACACAAGAATACATGAAAAAGAGGGGTCAGATATATATTAACCTCGTAAAACCTGATATTCTTCTGTGCCGTGGCAATATAAGGAAGGAAGAGACACTTCACGAGTGACAACTGTGCTAATAGCATAGAGGCCTAGAAGCCTCATACTTGCTGGCTTTTGTGTTCTTTCCCAGGGAGCTCCCCAGCCTCCTCTCTGCCCTGTGATATAAATTACTCCTCATAATGGGAGCATTTCATTGTCAAGTCACTGATTCCTTCTTAAGTATGTTAGCATCTCCCCCCAAAAACTTCAGGTTTTTGTTCCTCAAAACTGAAAGGGTTCCAGGGGATGGAAGAAGTGACATGTTTGATGGGAGACAGAATAGAAAGGTGCAGCCAAGAAAAATGCTACCAACTAATAACAATAAATTAAAAAACAAGAAAGAAAAAGAAAAAAAAAAGAGAAAGAAGTTCTAATTTATACTTTCTTTGGCAGAATGCAGGTCAAAACCAACAATATAAAGCAAACCCCCTCTCCCTGCCCCCTCTCCACCCCTTCATCAAACCAGCACTTTCTTATCTCCCTGGATACTTGCTTTTTTACCGCTCTGCAATATTTTATCGCACACATCAAGAAACCACTTTTGCAAATGAATGTCCTACTATAACCACTTACCAGGTTTGAGTCCACAGTACAGTTCCAAAAAGTGTGAACAGGATCGTTTCCAGATGAAAGATGCACACCAAGAGTACATTCTTCCTGCTCTAATCACTACTGGATGGGTACATGAGACCAAGGTAGTCCAAAGCAAAATCTCCAACCCACACATGGTGTGAACATCCTGCCCTCAGTACAAACTGTTTTGCTCTGCAAATTCACTCCTACTGAGCTGCACTGTTTGCTAAGGCAGACATTGCTTTAGTTCCTTATCAGTAAATGAACAGACAGTGAAAACTACTTTGTGTTAAGTTACCAGTAAGACAACTAATTCTTGTAATGCCACAGAACTATTTCATTTTCAGGTGACTTCTAAGTCGTGCTGTCTGGTATTTGCAGCATGATCAGTATCATTTCTCCTATGCACAACCCATGTAAACAGTAATGACATAAGATAGGATGGTGGGAAGTAAACTATATAACAAGCTCTAAGACAACTAAAATTTAAGTGACAGACTTCCAGGTTCTGGTACTTCAAGCTTCAAGAGAGAGGGAAGCGGACAGGAGGAGTAATTTTTTTCACCTAAGTACTGGCTGTGTTTCCATGGCTGTATAAAGGTCATAGTATCTCAAAATCTAATGTCAGTGCTTGTGAACAGCTTTCTCAGGGTTTTACTTACGTCTTTGTAAAAAAGACAGATCTATGGTCAGCCAGCCTGAGAATTCAGCTAGGGAGGATGTGGGAAAAGAGAAGATTCAGAAGTTTTGCTCCTGCTGCAAAATGGCACAGTATCTAGATAGGTTTCTTTGAAGAGCTTTTAATTTAAAAAAAAACAATGAACTAATATTTGAATTTTTAAAAGATCAGTTAGGTATGCCAATGATAAGTTAGTTGCAATTCTCCTGTCTCTCTGTCCTTTACTTATGTTTTTATTGTATATTTTTAAAATGCATCAGTTTAACATTCCTAAATATTTTGGCTTAAGGACTGCTTACATTCTTTTTTTTTGAAATGCAGAAATGTATTTGTGACAACTTGCTCTGAACTTAGGGAAAGCAGGCATCATTAAAAGTCCTTAACAACCATTAGAATGCTAACAGTCTGCTGCCTGACCTAAGGAAAATACCAGGACAAAGGGATATGAAGAAAAAGCATAAAGCTCCCAATATAAGGCAACAGAGACTTTGAGGTGTATTTTCTTCCACTAAAGTTTTATTCCAACCAAAGAATGATCTCATCTATACCAAAGAGATCTCATTAGAAGACAAAGGACTAAAAAAGGTAAATCCAAAAGTTATCAATGACAACACCTTAGAAGAAAGAACATCAGAGAACCAGGTAAAACTTAGAAAAAGTACTCAGAAAAGTTCACTTTTGCGCAGTCTTTATATTGTCTGGTACTTCTTAAACTACAACAATGCACTTAAAAGGTCTTACATTACTATTTAGTTTTTATCACCTGGGAAAAGATGTTTTGTCTCCTAATTTTTAACTTCAATTCAGGCTATAACTTTTAATTTTAGAATTGTGAAGCTTAAGCCTTTACCAAATGTAATAAAAGGTATGTTTACTTACGCTTCATTAAGAGGAACGAAAATGAAATCTTTCTCAAAAATGTCAACATGCCGTGTCCATGTTTTCACTCGCCCATGCCGTTTTTGTTGTATTCTGCAAGAAGTAGCCAACGCAGGATTTGTAAGGTGATGTATTTTAATTGGAAGACTACTTTTCAGATATTTTCACCTTAACAGCTTCTTAAGATTTCTCAAGGCATATTCTACATGTGTTACAGGTCTGGATGCTTCCTAGAGTTCTGTTGGTATCATAACATTGCCTGTAAGTGTTTTTATTTCTGTAAAGCATCTGTTCTGGTAGCCTTCACTGTACTTAGCTCTTAGTTAAACTGACTTATAAGACTTACGAAAGGTTTGAAGTTTCAGGAATATTTCTTCTTTCTCTTTGATTAAGGCGTTTATAGAAGAATGAACTGAACACATGTATTCTATCAGCATCTTCCTTTTTCAGTTTTTCAAGCACCAAATACCTAATTAGTTAAAAAAGGGGAAAAATTAATGAAGAGGTTAACTCAAAGTATTCACGACCAAAGTAAAAAGGACATTCCTACCTCCCCACCAAATTGTTGCAAAATAGCTATAAGAATATTAGAGCTAACTAACCACAGGAACTAATTAATGCAAAATCTGTGTCAATATTTCAAGGTATTAAGTGCTCTGAATTTCTGAGGCTAAGAAATTTTAAAGAACCTTTGTTCCAAGTGACGACAATGTCACTAGAAAGCAGGATAGGAGAGGAACCAAAATTTCTTGCAAAGATGCAAAACCACCTTTAAAATTAGAGCTATACATAGTTGGAGAGCAACAGTTATCACCTGACCTATGAGCTTTTAATGTCAGAACTTTTCCAGCTTCAAAGTAAAAGATGACTAAAAACTGATTTGAAAGAAAAACTTACTTTAAATAAAAATCAATGATAACATCATTTAAAAATTCTCCTTCATTTAGGCAATGGAGGTCTTCATTGGTCACAGAAATACCACCTTTAGCTGGAGGAGGTGGATAAACTATCAACCTGAAAAGAAACATACATTCGATAATAAATATGAAATGCCAAAAAAACCTCAAGAGAATTGTTACAGGGCAAAGATAAGTATCTTACTTTTCTATAGGACCAATAAATACTTTATGTGAATCTCCAATTTCTTCATCATCATCAAAATATGGTAACTGTTTATTTCGCTGCTGCATTTTGGACTCAGGAGCAACCTTAAAAGAATAAAGTCAATATTAATGTGCATACTGTGCTCAAATTCACCAAAAGGTAAACAAGTCCAGTAGTGTAATATCCACTGCTTTTGAGAAGGACTTCAAGTTTGTTTCTTTTCCTCTCCTAGTTTACTTATCACACATCAGTCTGTACTCATTTATTGCAGAGCCACAAAACTTTCACATTTTTTAAGATGCAGTTTTGTTTAAAAAAATAATTCATTAGATTTAACTACAACACTGCAACTTAATTTCTTGTTTAAAATATTCCAATTGCACCAGTAGATGAATTTGGAAACATTTATGTTGTCTGACTTTGGTACAAATTTCTTGTCCCTTAATGATTTTTAAATGACAACATTACATTGTACAATCTTATGATCAAACTAACCACACTAAAAATATTGTAAATGCACAGACTATTTCCCAGAGTTTCATAACCCACCACAGACCAGCAAAAGTTGGGACTTTTTTTGGTCTAGTGATCAACACACTACCTTCAGTGTATTTGTAAACCCAGTAATATAATGACTTTGTTCTAAAATAGAAACACAATTACATTTTTAATTTTGTTTTCTCTGTGAGATGGGCTTCCTTTGGAACTCTCTTCCAAGCACTTAGTAAATGCAACAAGCCTGCCATTGGCTTCTTCAAAGGAAATTTTCACAAAGAAGTCAGAAATATTATTTCTAATACCAATGTCAGTAATTATTTTTTCAAATATTGAATTTGCATGAGGATCAAGACCAGTTTCAAAAATCAAAATTATGTACTGTTCTTCTTGACCTACAAAAAAGCAGAGAGAAAATTATTCCTTTAGACACAAAATATGTTGCAATTATAAACAGATTTCAAAGATATGTGGGCCAACAGGTGCACGCTGGTGACAATACATACAAGCAGTAAAACACACGTATGTAGATGACAGAAAAATGAACTACCAAACCCTTCTACTTATATACGCAAAAACAGTGCATTCAATTTCAGCCTTAATCCAGAAATGGTAATTATTATACCTCCTACGTTTTTAAGACACTGAATGCAAAGCCAAAATGTATTTTAAAGTAACAGCTTCTCTGCTTACTGACACTAAGAGTACATAATCAATACTTTATCTTTTTCTTACTACAGTTCCTATCCTATTGTTTCAATACAATTTCAGAAATTACATATACAGCACAATTTCCTCTCTTTACAGGGAAACACCACAGCCTTATTTCTCCCAGGTCAGCACTAAGAAGTCCAGAGCAGCTCTCTCAAAAATCAATCATGATACATCCACCTGTGGAAACTTCCTAGAAAAGCCGAACTGTATTAGGAATGTAGATGGGCTTTTGTGGTCTCAATTTTTATTATAAAAATGGCTTTCATCGACTTAACTCCTTCAAAATCGACATGGTATTCCATTTAAAAAATTTCATTCTGCTTTTCTCCTACTTTCAAATAGATGTGATTGCAAAAGGGGAAGGAAGAAAAGAAGAGAGAACTAAGACAACATATAGCAACTTCAAAAAGAAACAGTATATGATACCCCATGATTCAGGTAGATTCATGGTCTGTCCTGATGCTAGAAGGCTACAGTACAAAACATTATTGCTTTTTGAAAATTTTACATATTCAAGTCACTACAGTATATAAGCCCAGAGGTCCCCAGCCTTTTAGCTGAAAAAGTCTGTAAGAACCACTTTTACATGGATATACAGCACTGACATCTGTATGGCAACTCTTTCAGCCAACAGAGATTCTCAGAAGCAGTGACAGGCTGAAAAAATACTACTTTAATTTGGGGTAGCTAGCAAGTGGGACACAAAACTTAAACCACTGCTTAGAAACCAAACTGAATACAATACTGATGAACTGAATTTCAAGCCCACTGTTTCCACTCTTCAATGGGAACATAAGCATGATGCTTTTTAAAAAAGTGGATAGAAACAGTATACCATGTATTAGAAGAACAAATTTCTAAGAAAACTACTCTTACTGATTCTGGGCACTTGTTGGGTACAAAAGTACAAAAACCTGTAATGGTAATTTCACAAAAGAAACAGTTATTTTTCTCTGATCAGACTTCTGTTACCATAGAAACAGAAATATCTTCAAGATTGCCGATCTACTGGCAACAAGTTTTCATTTCCAAGTAGTATGCACCTGAACAAGAACAGGAATTTTAAATGTCACAGAAAAAAAAAAAAATAAAAATCTTCATCTCCTTACACAGATAAAGGGATCTCATCACCTAGAAGCGCAAAGTCCTGCTTTCAGGTCCTGTGACATAAACAAACCAAAACCCCTTTGCCTCTGTGAACATTCTGTGAATAGAATACAGACAGGAGCTCTCTCATGCTTACTCTTGCTAGCCCGAGTAAATCCTGTATTTCTTTTGGTACAGGGCTTAGCTTCAACAGGTCAGCCTACACCTTAACTAAAAGTTGGAGAAAGTGAGTTAGATCAATCAGATATTATATAAATACCATCTGCTTACAGCATTTGAAAAATAAAAAAGCAGTGAGTTGCACTAAGAGGAATTTTCTAGGCACAGACACACAATTGCTTACACAGCTGAAGATTTGGGCTTAAAGCAATTTCCTTGCTCACAAAGCAAATAGCAACTGTGTCATCACAAAGTCCTCAGAAGTATAAAGTACAATGAAGCAGTTGGGTATAAAACCAGCCCAGAGTCACAGCCTCAGAGGGAAAAGCTGGGGGGAGAAAGGTTGAGAGAGACACGGAAAGGGAAGGATTTCTCACCGGACAACTCAGGAGGCTTTCCCTTTTTTCATCTGTGAACACCTGTGTTCATGTGGGATCTAATGCCTGTTCCCACGACTGTCTCTAGCTCCCCTGCACGCCCTCCAACTACTTTTTGGAACCATAATGTTCCTTACAGCTCACACTTTTTATAGGAGCTGGATGATATTAATGTAACAGTATTATCTGTTGGAAGCACACAATTCTGAGATTGTTGAAAGGATTCTTCCTCCATTTGAACGCATCACATACCTACGAGGGCGAGTACAGGTACAAATAACCACAAAATTTAACCTGGATAAAAGCCTATTTAAGGGAAGGAGGGCTATGCTAACTTAAAAAACAGTGTTGCAATTAAACTTAATTTTAAGAAACAGGAAGACAATCCACTTGTTTTCCAAGCAGATATTTGTCTATATCACATCACTACAAGCATATGGAGGAAAAATACCCAAGTCAACCCACACAACAGTTTCTACTGAAACTAAAGCCTTTAAGCAGAACAGCACAAAAAACAGAAGTCAGTATGCCAAAAGTTGTCATACAAATGTAAAGGTCCCATATACTGAAGTTTAACAAACCAACTTGCTCTCAGATAGTACAAACATTAGTGAAAAAAGTTACGCTGACTAGATGTTGTAATTGCATGTGTTTGCACAGACAAAAGACTACAGTTTTGCCAAGCTGTTCCGAACTGTCCTTCCATCCTGGGAAGGTGATAGTTCCTGGAAAAATATTAATACTACACCTGCCTCAGCCAATGATGCCAGTTCTATTCTTTAGTGCACTCAGTCACAATCCAAAACATTCAAATTCAAGTTAATAGTAGACTAAAATTGTTTTACTTACTGTCTCCTTTACATTCGTACCAGACATTATCTTTACTCATTTTCAGTTGGTCTCTCAGGCTACTACATGTTGACGGTACTGTTTGTAGGAAAACTACTGGTAATTTTCGGACACTACACCATTCACATTTGGTAAGTTCTGAAGTTTTCAGGTTAATATCTCGGACATCATTTTCTGATTCTAGAAGAAAATAATGACATCATATTAAATTATAGTAAAAATATGCAGGTTTCCCTTACAACTTCCCCCTTGATTTTAATAAGAAATCAGTATATGACCATTAACTTTTAAGAAAGCTTTTCAAAAAAAGTTTGAAATTAACATGTATCCAGGAGGGGTTGTCTGTTAATATCTTAAAAGATGAACTGAACTCTACTGTCACCTGTCAGGAAAGTAATCATAAACTAACTGTTTTTTTCTGGCCAAGTTTTACCTAGTTTTTATTGCACAGAAAAAACACCATTTCCAGTGACGATTTAAATTTGCAACTATTACTATGACATATTTTACAATACGTTTGTAAAACCTTCTTTGTAGATTGATCTTTGACCAAGTTCCCTCATGAAAAACAACTTTACAATGAAGAGGCAAATAAACACACGCAGAGAAAATATCTGATTGCCTGAGGAAACTACGGTACTGCTCTAAATTTACTACTGACGAGAACTGTCAGCAACACGGAAAATTTTAAACACTACATCTGATGCTGCCATGTCCCATGTTGAGTTCTTAACAGCTTTTACTGAATTATAGAAATGGAAGGAAAAAAGTTAGAAGTCAACATTCTTCAACTCAGTGAAAAGACCCAAAGTTCAATGCCAGTAATTAATTCTAGACCAGAAAAACGGTTAATGGTAGGCACTTAAAGCTTTAGTTAGGGGCAGCCTCCACCAGAAGAACTATAGCCCCTTATGTAAAGAACAAGACAGGATAGAAGGAGAAATGCATACAACATAAAGTCCTTCTAATAAAAAATATATTTTCAAGACAACCTCTACAGCTCTTCAGCCAGGATGAAGGTGAAGAACTAATGACTCAGTTGCACACCCACCACAAATTGCTCATTTCTACTATCTGCAAATCTTCTGTCAGTACAATCATTTCGCTTGGAAGAGACCCTCAAGATCATAGAGTCCAACTGTTAATATAACACTAAACCACGTCCCTAAGAACTTAATCTATGCATCTTTTAAATGCCTCCAGGCATGGCGATTCAAGGCAGAAATAATGCAAAATCATTTTGGTTTTTATTTACCAGGCAGTTCAGGTCAAAATTATACTCTCAATTTTTTTTCCTGACTACAGGTATCCAATATAATTTATTACATACATAACAAAACCAGAATCATTATGATTCACCTGTTAATTCCTTTGACAAAGTTACTTCATTCAAAATACATATATATATATATATATATATATATATATGGAGAGAGAGAGAGAGAGAATGAGAATGAGAATGTATTAACAAAGGAAAGATGTACTCACCTTCTTGACTGTCTAGGCGTATTTTGATATAATCCAGGCAAAACTGTCAAAGACAACACAATAATAAGATTACACTTCTTCTTTAAACCAAACAAAAATTGACTTAATGCCTTTTAACTGTTAGTAAACATATTTCAATTGGCTAAGTACTTAAATAATGAAAATTTTAAAATAAAAATGTTGTCTTCTTTCTTTTAAGTGGACATTTTACCACAACTTAAGGAAGCAAGTATATTCTTCACTCTTCATTGTCACTTTGGTCATATTGACTGTTGAAACTTGAGAACACTCCTAAGTGCCTTGTTTTCAAAAAAAGATTTAGAATACTCTGAAACATACCACAAATTACAGGGAGAAAAAAAAAAATCTTCAAAACATTATGTTTTCTATCAGTATTTAAGCAAATCAAATAATAGGGCTTTGCAGAGAGTTGGAAAGAACAAGTAACACCTCTCTGCTATTTACGTGCTTACACCAGGAAGAAGTATGCATTCAATCTGGTTCACTGCATACAACTAACATTCAATGTCTCCTTGAAAATCTTCATGTAACTTAGAAGGTAAACAAAAAAATTGTTCTACAGAAGCAAAACTGTCCATCTGCAGACATGTTTCTTACTCTTACCTATTAAGATCAATTTTTTTGGTAACTGTTGCCTTCAATTTTCTTAACAGATGCATGCTAATCCATAAGCCCCCACAACCAAGTAAAGAAAGTTGTCAAGGGTTTTGCAGGCACGATGTTTCTATCAAACATGAGAACTACATTGTATGTGTTAGTACTTAATAGTACTTTGGGATTCTTTGGGAATCACAGCCTCTGAAATTAGAGACAAACTTACTGTTCACAGACTAAGGCAAAATATTACATTGTTCAAAAATGAAAACAATGTCCATCACAAACTGAAAGGAGATTTGTGAAATATTAAGTTTACTTACAATCACAGGTTCCACTACCATTCTTCGTAGCGTTCCTATTCGTATACTTCGACAGTTCAGAATGACACTTTCACAGGAATTTTGATAATTTAGAGGTACAGTCTCAGTTACAATCTCTTGAGAAATAATTTTACGCCGTTTTACTGGAGTGTTGGACACAATGTTCCCAAACTGAAAAGCAATTTTCAAGGTTTCAGAATGTCTCACTAAGATTTATTGCTAAAAAAAGCTAATAAAAAACTAGTGACTCAATTTTCAGCTACTTTTCTGTGGGTCAACAGTATCTACCTCAATCATATACAGAAGGCAGAAATTTCCTAAAGGACTTTTCAGAACACCTGAAGATGATAATATTGCTAGATTCAAGAAGAAAAAGCTGACAATTACAGACATTTTGTTAACATTTCCAAATCACAACCAGTGCTTCTAAAATCGCCAAAACCAATCTAGTTTTCACCATTTTGAAACACTGTGCATTCTGGCAAAACAAGGTTATTTTTAATATATTTTGTTTATTTATATTAAATTAAAACACTAATGCTGTAAAATGCTGTGGTTCTGTTGGTTTTTGTTCTGGTTTGTTTGTTTGTTCTTATCTTCAGTTTTTATTAGTCCAAGCTTTTGGTGACTGAAAACACTGTGTCATTACTGAAGCACAGTGCACCACCATATTAGCATGAGTAGAATCTTCAAGAAATACAAATAAATAAGCCCTATCGAAATTCCTTAAAGCAACTCTACAGAACTATTAAGATGTTTTTAGGACAGATTCCAGGGTCAGAAGACTAAACACTGAAAAGCGGCCACGTGGAGTTTGGCTCCAGTTCAAGAAAGGCTCTAGAAGCCAACTGAAGCCGTAATCTCAATCAAGGCTCCTGTTTCCCAACCGAACACTCTTACCAAAAGCTATTAAAATGAAAGCTGACTGGTAGCCATCAGACTAACATATTTATTTATTGTACTGCTTATATTACTTCATTGAAAGATTTTCTGTACGTTAGTCTTTGGTATTTATATTGTTTCATAAAGCTGTCCATTAATAAACATACTTTTGGGTTACAAAATACAATTAGACTCCCACAGAAAAACATTTTAAAGGAATCAATATTTCTATTAGGACTAAATCTCGACAATTATTTCCATGTCCCTAATCACTAGCCTATCTTGACTATAATTCAAAATATATTACTGGATGCTTCATTTTAATGCAGTGGAGAAGGCAGAGATTCTAAATCCCTGTAATTAAAATATTTTCCTAGGACTCTTATTGAAGGCAGCTTTCATTTTTGTCTGCTGGACTGGCTAAATATTATTAAGAGCTCAAAACTCAAATCATAAACAGTAAAACCGTAAACATTAAAGTGGTGCTATGTTCAAGGAGCTGCTTCCATCCTATCTGACAAAAACACTGTGATCAACACTAAGAATTCTTGGTAGCTTCATTGAAACAATGCAAAAATTGCATTTAATTTTACAAAAAAATAAATCTGCTTCCCTTGCTTTCAAAAGCAAGCTCTTTTCTACTTTTTTTCTAAAACATGCAGTTAATTTCCAATGTTACAACTGGTTCTTAATCACCAGTGAACAGGAACATATGGATACACAAAGGAAAACATATGGGTTTCATACGAGTTTCAGAAGTCTGAGACACCAGTGCCTTCACAATGCAATGCTTTCAACTAATTGAGCACATAATGCCAGAATAAGTGAAATTCAAAACTATTTACCATCCAAGCTTTCAGCCACACAGCTTTATGTAGG
Organism: Columba livia; assembly: GCF_036013475.1. Lineage (NCBI taxonomy): Eukaryota > Metazoa > Chordata > Aves > Columbiformes > Columbidae > Columba > Columba livia. The sequence goes on along the minus strand of NC_088604.1, from coordinate 33,628,890 downwards.
CTAAAGGTTCACAGCTTTATATTGACAGTGGTGACTAATTACACATCAAATTGTAAACATCCATAATTTCATCAATTACAGCACTAGAATGTTGGCTTCTGAATCTCAACGTAGCACATAGGTTTTGTCATCATTACTTAAGTGCTCTAACTCGGAAAACACACAGGATTTGAGATTGCAAGTGGAAATCTGATCAGACACTCTTGTTGAACCAAAGTCACAATAGTGAAATGGGACAAGTGACCCAAGAATTGTTTTAATCACCACTATTAATTCAACACCAGTTGCCACAGGGAATTTATTCTTCTTAATGGCTCACTATTGAGGCGGTTAAGTTTCTAATATACCATGAAAGCTGTCCCCTTTGACAGCACTTATGGAGTCTGCTCACGGTGTGTTGTCTTTGTTTATCCAATTCTTGCAGTGGTATTGAACTAAAAAACAAAAGCCCCACGATGAAATCCTTCCAGTAAGTGCTATTAATTGGGGCAGTTGTCAAAGTATTTTCACTCTAAAGAGCCACTATTCTTCCCAGTGTCTCTTTTCATGTTTAACTTTGAATGTCCCAAGTCTTACCAGGCAACGGCTGGTACTGACATTCTTCTGCAAACTAAGTAGGCTCTTGAGTCTCAGAGGGATACCCTGCCAGTCTCAAAGAGTATACATTCAACACAGAAGCATCTATGCTAAAAGCATAATTCAAATAATTATGAATCCCTGTAAAAATATAACGAACATATTTTCTTGTTTCCAGTATTATGTAAGCAGAGATACTACTCGATGACCTGCTAAGTAAGAAAAACAATCAAATATAGTAAATTTCTGACAATGCCAAGAAAAGCCTTGACATTTTCCACTTAAGATTTGATTTTTTTTTTCTTTAAACAAAGTATTAAATTAGTACCTGATCTTTCATTCTTGCTTTTCTTGGTAGTGTGACTGCAATTTCTGTATCTGTTGTTATACTACCTATTCTCTGTTCTACTCCACAACTGTTTTCCTTTAATGCTGCTTCCACCTTTCCTGTAGAAGGAGCTGGGGAGGAGCGGGCTGAATCTGCAGGACGAGGTGAAATGCTTTCCATTCTCCTAGTGCTGCCACTATCCTCCTCCTCATCATCATCACTAGACAAAACAACTAAACAGAAAATATTAAATTCTCAACCACTAAATTTTTCTACAAAAGAAATTTCTTTTCAAGCAATAGCTTAGAAGTAATTTATGTAAGTGTCCTGCAGTGCCAAAGGAAGTCCACATTTATCATTACATTATGTTTTTATTAATGTTTATTTGCAATCTGCTCACAGGCACTCTTCTTATTTTTCACAACTAGCTATACCAGAAACAGGTATTGTTAAACCACCTCTAAACACAGAAGTAAAGGCATACATTTCATGGTTCAATAAAGAATTGACAGCAAATAATACAACTTATGAAAATCAACGAAAAATGATGACTGAAATTGTTCAAATCAGTAAGACAACATGGTCTAGTAAACTAAGCACGAAACTAGAAACAGCTTTCCAAACTCCAGTTCCTTCAAGCTTATAAATTAATTAGAGTTTACACAAAGAAAGTACAAAAATTAATATTTTGCAAATTATGAAATTTAAATAAATTAGAAAATCTTGATAGTGTTCAGATGTGTAGCTCAAAAGGAAAAATGGAAAAAATATAAAAGAAAAATCAAAAGACTCTTTCCCTTTGGGAGAATGAATGAAGCAATTCTGCTGAGAATGTGGCTTTTTTTAACTATGAAGTGCGAGTTTTTCTAAAAAGGTATAAATAAAAAGAAGATGCATGAAATGTTTTTTGTTCTCCCCAGTGTTGATTTTTATCAGATAGTACCTCGGTGTATGAAAAGGAAATTATAAAAAGGTCTCTCCCCCTTCCCCATGAACACACCCACAAAAAAATTAAATGTAAAATCAGTAATGTAAACCTGAAAGGACAGTTCCTTCATTACAAGACATTCTGATTTTCCAGTTTACGACTATATTCATAAAAAGGTACTTACTTGGATCATTTAGTTCAGATGGTCTTGCACTCCTCTGTCTTAAGCTTCCTGTAATTTTAGGATTTTTTGTCCCAGTTATAAGACCAACTTTTCCATTCTGTCGTAACATTGAATGTCCTACAACTTCATTATTACTCAGCAGAATATCAGTTGGGCCCTTCCCAACAGCAGAACTATAAAACTTCTTTGTGTTGAACCCTGTACCTGAAGATTTTTGCCCTGCTGAATTCTGATGTATTGAAGAACGCGATAAAGGTCCCACAGGTTCACTCAATGTCACAGTTTGTCTGGGGACTCGTTGCAAATCCTTTTGAGAAGCACTTTCACAATGTCGGCATTTGGTCTGATTTTCAATTGCCCGCCCACAATTTGGACAATCAGTCAAATAATCATTTTGTTCCAAAAGCTAGAGGGGACACACACACAAAATCAGTAACTGTATAAAATACTATTTCCAAATCTTGCATTTAATTTCTGTTCAGAATTAACAACACTGTATTAGCAATTACAGTAAACAGAGAAAGCAAACATTAAAATACAGCTTGATTTTTTTCATTTAAGAAAATGAAAATGTTCTAAGAGGAACAAATGCCATTTGTAGACATTTTTCAAAAGTGACCGGTGTTGGACAATTCAGATTTTCCTTCTTGCCTTTTTTCTTCCCATTTGTAAAAGGCTGCACACTGTTCAGATATACACATATATATATAAATCAGCAAGAAGCTCCAGTTACATCATTTCTACAAAAATAGTTTCATTGGATGAAAATAAAGTAACCTAAGGATCCACAGAACAATGCTGAGTAGGAAAAGAGACAATTTCCTAGTTCATAAAGTTCCTTAGTCCTCCTAAGATATCTTCTAATAGTCTGGGGCAAAGCATAGAGAAAAATCATTCCCCAAAACAACAATAACAAAAAAAGGGGAGAGAGAGGGAAAAAAAAGAAAAGGAAATACGTTGTTCTAGAATCCAGTATCTCAGAGAAGTAAATGGGACCTGAGGAAAAGGAGTTCTCCAAACTTTCAAGAGAAAAGCAGGGGCTACAAAGGAAAATATATCCTATCACTGCAAAGACAGATGTGTGTTCTGTTTCCTCACATGCACTAGGTCTCACTTAACTAAGTATCACAAGTGCAGAACTTGGACTTATAAGTCTAAGGCATTCAATACTAACACATAAGCTACTGAATGTGTACTGAGTTGAATACGAGACACCTCTACAGCTGAAATTTAATCTACGTTATTATGTCATTTAAGGTCAGTGCTCAAGGAGACAACCAATGTACTGTGAACTACTGAAAAAAAAAACAACACATCCCACCAAACACTTTTTTAATCTATTTTCAAAATATAGCTACTACAGTTTGCACTTCCCACCCTCAGCCATGAACACCTTTCCAAAAAAGAGAACTACTTAAGTAGATGAGCTCTACCTAAACGTATCTGCCTTATAACTTGTATAATACAGCATTTTTTTTAAACTTTGAAATCTGCAAAATACAAATACTCTGCCCTATCTCTAAAATAACATCAATTTATTGTACAACTGAATGCCTGTTCCCAAAATACGCATCAACTTTTATAGTTAAACAGAAGTTTCCATGTTTTTAAAATCTAACCCACCTTTAACTGAGTTAAGCATTTTTTTGTAGAAGACGGAGTCGAGTCAGACTGATATGAATTGCAGTGACGTTTCTGGTGCACCTTTCTCTTAATTTCAGATTCTGATTCTGACTCTTCTGTGTTTTCCATTGTACTGTCTAGGAAGGAAAAAGTGCAAAAATGTTAATAAGAAATGTCTACTAATATGCCATTAAAATGACAATCTACTTATTTCTTCACATGCACTGACTTGAACTAAACATCAACACCTTTTTAAACACCCAACAAGCTACACTGATTCAAGCACCTCATGATTTGTTTTATGAATAAGAAAAAATTGCCCAAAGTAACTTTGAAAATGTTGTTTTATTAATACTATTTCAGTGTCTCTTGGTGGCAATTTCTACCTTAATATATTTGGAGGAGGCTTTGGACTCTGAAATCTATACTAAACTTCACTAAAACTAGAATGGAGCATCTGCTATGGAAAGTAGAAGGGGATATGATAGATGATGCTGGTGGTAATTTTCACTAAAGGACTGCTTTTAGAATAACTGGAAATGTTCAGTGTAATAAGGGTTTATTCCTTCAACAGGAGACTCAGCAGTACAGTGAACTATCTTGCCATATCCTGTTTTATTCTGGCTCATTCATTTAAATACCAGAAGACTGTAAGAGAAAATAAATCCATAATCTACTTTAAACCTAACAACGTACAGACTGAGATTTTCTCAGAGTGAGATTTTATTTTAAGAAGTACAAGAATGCTGTAATTCAGTTTAATGTTAAGGTGCTATTTACATTCCCTAGTTTAGTTGCAGTCTCCATACTGGAATTTTTTAAGCCTGTATTTTTTTAACAGATATAAAGACGTTTTCAATATAGATGCTAATAGTCTCACAAACATTCTACTATTAGAAGACACCTCAAAACTAAAGAACCACTTGTTTCCAAAAAAGAAACAATACTAAGTGAGCTTTTTCTAAGTTCTACTTAACATGAACCTAAAAAGGCACAGCAGAATACCTGGCCGGTGTATGTAGACGGCTAAGCAGCTGAATAGCATGTTTACAGGATGTATATCCTTACCGACAGAGCTCAACCAAACACAGTGATTTTCATTTTCCAAATTCCGCAATTTCCACACCTGAAGTCAAATTGTATTTTCCCTCTTGCATCTCCATCAATACCCCCTAACCAATAATAAAAAACATACTGGAGCTGAGCTACAGAGCAGTGCTGATTCTGACTCTTCTACTCACTACCTCAGTGCCTGAACATGCTTCATACCAAGTATTATTTAGCATGTTACATTTTGCACATACTAACAGTGCTAAACAGCATTAAGTAACAGATCCTTGTCAATAGTTCACAAACATGCTGGGGGCTCGAGCTCAGACTTTATGATCTCCGGAGATCTGTTCCAGCTCCAAGAGTTCTGTGATTCTAAATTTTCCCAATTTCATTTGTTTTTAAAACAGCTGAAGCTTAATTTAAAATTAATTATAACATGACTGAAGAGGTTGCAGAAATTTGTCAAAAAAAGCAAAATCCTCCCTTCATGCACAAACTTGTATAAATCTAGAATAACATGATATAAGGATACAAACAGATATGCTGAAGATTACACAAAGTTTGGCAACACACCTGCCCAAAGCAGGTATTCAAAAAATTATCCCGCTTAAAAGATATGAAAACTCCAAAGATAACTTACCCAGTCCTTGAGACCGTGGTAACCTAATGTGGTCTGCTTCTACTTTCTGAAGCTGAGGAGGGTATTCTTTTCTGGAAAATAAATCAGATATACAGTTGTTTTTTTGACAGACACTATTTTAATTTAGCCATAGTTATACATGAACAAAATAGATCTGAAATGTATCTGAAAGGTACGAGTAAATAACTTCTCCTACTACATGCTATTTTTACACTTAAAATTACCAGACTGCCAGGAACAGCTACGGTACAGGTCTTCGAAATATTTCTGATCTAAATGCACTTTGATAGTAATCAATAGTTCAGGGGTCTCTCACAGCCTGCATCTTCTCTTCCTCTTCATTCATGAATTATAAGATAGGTACTTTCAAAATCCAAACCCAGCAACAACTATTATTTTAATATTAAAGCAGATTCCACAAGTTCCACAACTTCAAACAAACAAACCAACCAATCAACAAGACAAAAATAAACAAACAAAAAAAGGCAAGAAGATGCAAAACAGAGGAAAGAGAGCTGATGTCAAAAATTGTTGTGGCCAAAAAAAAAAGCAAGGCAAGAGAAGATACAGTTTCTCTATATTAGTTTTAAAAATATAATAATATAGACAAATTAATGGATAATAAAACTTTTGTTGGTATCATTTGCATAATATGCATTTCACAGGTTTTTCTGCAAGCTAATGCAATATAAATCATTATAGTGAGATTTTTTGAGTCTCTTGAAACATATTTTCCATTTACACACAAGCATGTCAAATTGTGCTACTGTGAAATTAAGATTCCTGAAGCTCACTGCATCTCAGCCACTGCTTGTAGCAGTTCTCCTCCTCAGCTGCCTGATCCCGCTCTACAGCTGGAGATAATTGCCCCTGTTATAACACACCTGAAACACGGGAGGCCTTGCCAACAACTTCAGCAGAAACTGCCTTTATTGGCAAGTTAAACCAGTGCACTGGGCTGCAAATGAGTCACACCATCCCATACAGCTTCTGCTGATTACAAGGACATTAACCGACAGCAAGGGGGCAAAGAGAACAGCTGCGGGTGCTAACATCTCAAACCAGCAGCTACATTTTGAGGATCCACCTGACAAAAATTTGGCTATGGCTGAAGTAGACTTGAGCACTATGCAGAAGTTTTCATTTCTTTCAGCACAGCATTTTCTAATGCACCAAATTATAAAACCTTTGAGTTGTCTTCACTGAATTTTCTTCACATTTCTCAGAGTTTTCCCATATTTTATTATTAACTAATATATTTGGAACAAGATTAATCTACAGTGCCCTTTGGGATATTTCTTAACTAATCTGGCCCTCTGAACGTACTTAGGCCACTACTAAACCCAAACATCACAGTATCACAGTATGTTTGGGATTGGAAGGGACCTCAAAAGATCATCTAGTCCAATCCCCCTGCCCGAGCAGGAACGCCTAGGTGAGGTCGCACAGGAACATATCCAGGCGGGTTTTGAATGTCTCCAGAGAAGGAGACTCCACAACCTCCCTGGGCAGCCTGTTCCAGTGTCTGTCACCCTCACTGAGAAGAAGTTTTTTCTCAAATTTAAGCGGAACCTCTTGTGTTCCAGCTTGATCCCATTACCCCTTGTCCTGTCATTGTTTGCCACCGAGAAGAGCCTGGCTCCATCCTCATGGCACTCACCCTTTATATATTTATAAACATTAATGAGGTCCCCCCTTAGTCTCCTCTTCTCCAAACTAAAGAGCCCCAGCTCCCTCAGCCTTTCTTCATAAGGGAGGTGCTCCACTCCCTTAATCATGTTTGATAGTGTTGAGGGGCTGCAGCATGAAGGAAAACTCAGGCAGAAAGGACGGGCTGGTTACAACACAGATGTCACAGTACTTCACCATGAGTGCCCGCAACTACATCACAGATGACAGATTAAATAGTTTATTTGTGTCAAACATGTTTCAAACAATCCTGCTTAAAACATTTTGTTTTAAAATTCAAATCACTAGGTATTACTTTAAAGGCAGAGCTCAAACTAATCATTACATAATGAGAAGCTGTTACTATCAAAACCAATCCTAATGACATTCTAAAGGATAAATACCCTGTAACATCATTATAGGAGATCTGAATAATATAGACTTTGCAGCAAGGATATCTGAGCTGTTGTCAGACATGCTACCGTTATCTTCCAGTTGTATTTCAGTAAGTCTTGAACATAACCATTGCTACAAATTTTTTTCTCTAAATATTTTGAATATTAAACATTTAATTAATTATATTAAAACTATTTGGCATTTATCTAAAAACAAAACAATATGGTAGATTTAGATTACTAATATTAATTTTAAAAATTAGTTTGACAATTCAAATTCTCTGGACATATGTAAATTACAATTTTTTTTCTAAAATTCATACAGGTTAGTATGATGTTTGTAACACGCAAAAGGTATTTTTTTTTTTTAGATAACAAATTCAACACTTACCATATATTGCTAAATAATTTTTTGACAATAAATTGGAATACAATAGCATTATTTACCCCTTCTGAATATTGTGTTATCAGGATAGATTCGATACTTATTAAATGGCCAAACATTTGCAAGAATATGCAAGGGCCAGCATAAAACAAATGTCTCTCTTCTCCCACAAGGTAAGACTTTTGCTCACAATGAACCAGTAACACCCAAACCTGTTACGAAAAACAGCTCCAAGCCAACTGAGGCCACCTAACACAGTTTTAGTTGGGTCGAAATTCGAGGTTGGGTTTGAAGTTGCTTGGAGTTAGAAATGAAAGTGAAGACAATTTTAATCGCTACCTAGTTGTAGATTTCATCTGAAAAAAAATGCTTTCTTGGAGACACTAACAGCCCTCCCACATAGGGCAGCAACTCAAAGCACCTCCTCTTAGTTTCCTATCCTGAAAAACTCTCATGCAAACAAACAGGCAGAGCTCACCACGACAAAATTTGGACAGATGACAAAACTAAGCCCCTTCCCAGCTCAGCCCAGTGTTTGTCGCCCTTTGAACAGCTGCAGATCTATTGCAGATCTTAGTACACAGAGTGCTTTAATTGGAAGTGCAGAAATAGAATGGAAACTATAGTTTTGTCTTTTTTTTTTTTTAATCGAATATGACACCAGGATTATTTGAATAATACAAAAGTTTTTATAAGAGATTAAAAAAAAAAGCACTGAAACCCAAATGCATTCTCGCTAAATACATCAAGATACGAGACTATCTATATACTGTGTCTAATAGAAAAAACAAGAAATACATTGCTGTTCCTGTCATCCTAGTATATATTAAAAATACACTCTTTTTTTCTTCCTGTTAGGTTTCCAAAAATATTTCTTAAGAGATTCAAATTTTGCTTGAAGAACAAAGCTCCATGCTCAGAGATAAATCATTTTAGGCATCTCATTTATCTCACCCATTATAAGCAGTTATGATTTTAATACCTTTAAGTACAAGGGCAGTAGACCAGTATTTGATAAAAGCGACCTTAGGAACTAGGAAAGCTTCAAACAGCAAAACATGAATTACAAGACCAAGAAAGATCAGGCTCTTCCTGCAACACACATGATAAAAAGGCTGAGGCAGTCTGGACTGCAGACAGTCCTGAACTTCTGACACATCTTAAAAGTTAAATGGTACAGCATTCTTGACTAAACATGTTTTGCCCACACAGAATGGTGCCATTGATTTAATATTTTCAGCACACATTCAAGATTATTGCCATATTCCTTTGCTGATGGAATTGGACCTTACTGTCTTCACCTTGGGCTGGTAGACAGCCCTCTGCGAGACCCTCCCGTCAAAATGAAATTTTCTTATTAAAATTTCTTCTATAGAAAAAAAAAAAGGGGGCGGAGGGGGAGAGTGGGCTGGGAGGAAACAACTCAAGAGATGGGGACAATTTCTGTCTATGCCAGAAATTAATAAACCTAAAGAAACATCTGGATCTGGTCACTTAGGATACAGTGCTGTCTTAGAGCTTTCCGAACTACTCACAGTATGGTATAAGGCACATTGAACCCACTATGTATTGTATATGTATTGCAGAATCATCATAGAATCACAGAATAACAGGCTGGACAGAACTTCAAGGATCATCTGGTCCAATCTTTCTTGGCAAAGGCACAGTCTAGACATCCCCCTATCTCCATGATTTCTCAGAGATTATGGAGACCAGCCTTACAATACCAGCCAGCTCTCTTAACCCCCTTGAGTGGACAATGTCAGGGCTCTTCGATGTACAGGGGTCGAGCTCCTGTAACAGCTCACATCCCACCTCTTCCTTCACTGACAGTGGGTCTGTGTTTGCATCAACCCAGATTTCTGTTCCCAAGGCCTGGGGCCCAACACTGCTGGTGAAGAAAATGTCGAGAACCTCTGCCTTTTCAGCATTGCTGGTGACTACTTCACCTCTCCTGTTTAACAGTGGGCCAACATTTTCCTTCTGTTTGTTGTTTACATACCTGAAGAACCCTTTCTTGTGGTTTTTGACATGTCTGGCCAATTTCAATTTGAGTTGAGCTTTTGCTTTTCTAACTGCATCTGTGCACACCCTGGCAATACCCTTGTAGTTCTCAACACTTATTCATCCACTTTTCCACCACTGGTATGCTTCTCTTTTGGTTCTCTTTTGGTTTTGAACAAACACAGAAGCTCGAAGTCTCCTGCTCCACCTACTTCCCTGACTTTTAAAGGGGATTAACTGTTTCTCTGTGCTTCCAGGAGAGTGTTCCTGAAAAACTCCAAGCACTCATTATCTCCTTTATCATCTATGTAAACTTTCCACAGAATCCCTCCCAACTGAGCTCTGAGTGAGCTGAAGTTTGTCCTTCTGACACCTAAAACCTTTGTCTTAGTAATAACCTCCAGTGTGCTCAGCAGGAACTCCACAATATTGTGACCACTGCAGTCAAGGCTATCGCTAATCAAAATATTACAAAGCAGGTTTTCTTAGTTTGTGAGTAGCAAGCCCTCCAATGCCATTCCTGGTTGGTGCATCTAACACTTGTGTGGGGAAGTTGTCCTCTATGCATTCCAGAAACTTGATGGATAACATGTGAGCTGCTGTATTGTTCTGCTAACATGTCTGGATAGTTGAAGTCATCCGTAAGAACCAGGCTCTGTTGATCTGAAGCTTGCTTAAGTGACACAAGTACTGCTTCATTGGCCTTATCACCTTTGTCTGCAGGTCAGTAGCTAAGTTTCCCCCTGGAGCTGACCTCTCTGATCTTGAACCAGAGGCATTCAATAGGGCTTCCAGAATCACCATAGTTGACTTGTATACCTTCAAGGTTCTTCTTAACATAGAAGGTGACTACTCCTCTTCTTCTTCCCTGCCTGTCTTTATGAAACAGCCTATAGCCTCCAGTCATGTGAGTTGTCCCACCCACCATATTTCAGTTATTCCTATGATATCATAACTTTCCGACTCAATACAGAGCTCCTGGTGTATATACACTGAGGCTGGTCATTCTGGTTCTCCTTTTGGGAGGCAGGTAAGGAAAATTTGTCACTGCTTTGGTTGGCCTGGCTTATTCTCCAGCTGGATGCAATGGAGTGAGTGTTGACACTTCAGAACCCATCCCACAGGTCTTTCAGTTTAAAGGCCACCTCATCAAGTTGGCCAGCCTGCTGCGAAAGTTCGCCTTGCCTCTCCTAGACAGCTGGATCCCATTCTTCCCTAACAGGCTGTGATCAAAGAGGCTGCACCAACTCCAAACTTTGTTGAGGTGTAGGCTCACACAAGAGCTGTGTTTAATGTGAAGCTTGGCTCTTTGAGCTTTGGCTTCCTTATTCAGCTCTTCCTCACCCTGCTTCGCTATACTGCTACCTGCAGGTACACCACCGTGGGCAGGCTGTTGGTTTCTATATCATTACCCAAAAAAAGACCAAAGCATGATAAGAAGTACCAAGCTGCTGAGGTGAGATTTACCTTCAGTGCGTCTTATAGGAAAAACGGAGTACAGAAGTCAAAGGCTGAAAGAGAGAAGCAGCAGCACAGGGAACTGAGTTTTCAGTATGCACGTCAGTAGACCCATTTGGCCCAGAAAGTCAGCTGCGCTTATCATGATGGTAATGATTAAAACTAAACTTAGCAGCTCCTGCCTAAAAATCATCCTGCTAGGACAGCAACATGAAGCAGGGAAGGAAAACAGAACATACTTCTGTACTGGATTAAGAAGCAGCAGGTGACCCCAAGGGAAAACTACAATTGCCAGCATGTAGTTCAACCATAGTCTTCTGTTACATGTAGTGCCCAATTAAAAACATTAATAGCCGAATAGTTAACTAATAGCATAGATTCAGCACAAAGAAAAACAAGAAAAAAAATACTGGAACTCAAAGCCCAGGCAGCAAGAGGATGATCAGATCCCTTCTTAGAGAGCCAAAACTAACTGGTGAGTATCTCTTTGACATTTAAGAAATAACAAAAGGCTGTAAAACAGAAAGGCTTGGTTTTACTACTGAATTGGAAATGAATCTAGAAAATCCTGAATTCACAAAGAACAGATCTACACTAGATTTCTGTGTTATTTATATCATTATTGCTTAAACATTATATACACTGTTAAAATAATTCAACTTGATATCAAGTCTATACTGCCAAGAAACACCTACAAAGACAGGACATTTACAAAAGCTCAATTAATTCATTACTACCAACATTTCCACCAACATATAAATTAAGCTATACAGAAAGAAAAACAAATGTATGGTATTTCATATTGCTAACAAAATATTAACAGCAGCAAACCAGATGCAAAATAAGTGAGAAATGAGCCTGAAATGACCAATGGAAAACCAGTGTGCCTGGTTTTGCTATATGTTTTCTGTTAATTGTTTTAACATATGCACTTCATGAATAGAATGTACACACTATTGCAATAAAAACCTTTAATGCTATTCAAACCAAGCTGAGATGACAGAGTAAAAGCTTTTAAACACCTTACTTAGATACGCTTCAGAACCATTCTATTACACAAACTTGCTGCTGTACAAAAAGAAATAGCAGTGAATTCTTAGATAAATTATAACTTTCTCTGGAATTTATTTTCACGTTGGATATATAAATAGATAATTGCCAGTGGAAATGTACCCGAAGTACATATTAACATGGCATTATTGAGAGGTGGATGTAAAGGTCGGTTTTTTTTTGGTCAAAGGGACTAAGTGAACCACAAAAACAGAACAAAAACAATCAAGCCGCCTCATATATGAGCAGATATGATTGGCGGATTGAATATTCTTTAACTAGCATTGATAAAGCACTCATTCAGTTAATTTTCTTTATGCTCATTGTCATGCTCATTTAATCAACAGTGAGCTTACCTTTCCTTTCGGTCCAGATTGCTTAAAATATGAAAAAAGAAAAAAAAACATAAGATGCAAAGCCCCACATGAGTTGCACATCACTATATTAAAAATTATTAAATATGAACTATAACTGTTTCATTGTCTCTTGCATTCACTGGACTAGTTTTCAAATGAGCATTATTATTTTTCACAGCATTTTTGTAACAGTAATTATAAATGCATAAACAAATGTTACTTCACAGACAGCTACAGTCAGTGGTCCAAATACTACTCTTTTTCCATCTGTAAATTTGATTAATTCTGAACTCAATCTGGTCGTCTCAACTCACTGCAATATAGAACCTGACATGACAGAATCCCAACACATGAATTAAGATCAAGCCTCATTTCCAATCCCCAATTGCCATGCAAAAAAAGATAAAACAAATTTACATAACAACTCATTTCCAACTATTCAAAAATACTGAAGTGTTTAAATTGAGAAAAAAAAAATAAAACAGAAAGCACTACTTAAATATTTAGGAGACCACATGCAATCACCTACTGGATAGAGAAGGATAAACAGAAGCAACCAGCCAAGAATATCTAAAAATCTTTAAGAATTAGGGACAAATTTTCAGAAGTATCTCCTTTAACATTAAGGAATGTAGCTGGTGCTCACAACTCAGGTCTTTTGTATACCAAGACTGATCTAAAAATAGATATAACTAAGACCAGCATGACAACAACTCGAAAACAGTATCTCTATCTCTCCTGCCTTCTCAAAACTCGTAATATGGAATGCTGTAAGCTTTTAATGTGCGTGGCTGCCCCTCCCAAGTATCAAAAGCCCAACAAACTTATGTCATATACACATTAGACTAACATTATGCTAAACCAGAACAAATTCAAATTGTTTCCTGTTTTACTTCAGTCAAATGAAGCAGAGTAATAATATTACAGAGTAATATAAACACACTCTCCTTTTCTCGGAACGCTCACAGGAATAGAGCAAACTAACTCTCTGTTATCCAGAGGAATGGCAGGATTGAAAGTAAACCAGGTAAGAAGGTAATCCTGATAATCCTAGAGAGTGCAGTATGAAAATGCACTCAGTCTCCAAGGTGCTCTGGGGAGACAGTAAAAGGAATTCAAAACTGAATGTGACCATTGTCACTTAGACTAGGGTGGGGGCAATCAGTCAGCGCTAAACCCCATGTCTGTGTGAGTCACATCTGAGTTTTTAACTCCGGCCAGATGCAAACCATGTCCGTATGGAGCCACATCCAGTATCTTCATATCCTTGGCACAGTTAATATGTAACTTGGATTAACTGTTTACAGGTGCTGTAAAGAGGCCAACTGTTAAGAAGTGTAAACTTTAATGCTAAGGAAACTTAAAGGCAGGGAAAAAAAATCCAGAATGCCTGATACTGTGCATCGTCATTACAAGAGATGCCTCACTTGCTTGTTTCAAAATCCCATATTAACAAAATCCATGGAAAAGAAATTTCACTTTTGCATCTCAGAAAGGTTAAGAAATGAGAATCCTGGACAGATCCAGGAAAGATAATGAGCAGTGTCCCTACAAATTGCTTCATGCAACTCATGCGTAAGATTGTTAGACATGCTGTACATACATGCTATTCCAATGCTAAGCATTAGAGAACCATCAGTCAAAAGCATAAGATAGAACTATGCATCCATTAAATCAAGCAAAATAGTTTGAAACAACTACAACAATAGGCTAAGCCATAACTGAGAATCTGTTGTATCAGACGTGAATGAATTTTATCCTCAGATTCCACTAGAAAAAAACATGGATAATATTTATCAAAATACTATTTTGAAATGCCAATTTTGTCTGGAAACTTGTATTTTAAATATAAGTGCAACAGATATTCACCCAGAATTTAACTTAACATGCACATGCAAAAAAGCAGAGAAAGAAATGAGAAATAAAGTACACAACACAAACTCCAAATTCAACTTGATAGAGAGTTTCATAACTAGTTTGCCCCTTGTGATACCATCCTCACTCAAAGAACGTAGTATAAATAACAGAATCTGTAATGCCAGTGCCAGAAACTCAATCTGCTCAGAACTAGTTTAATCATGTTTTTATTTTTGGTTATCCTTTCAATAATCTGCTATAGATTTAAGAACAATATGTTCCGTTAGTTCAGACTATTTTCCCTATGTTGTTACTGATCACCATACCATAAAACAATTCTACGAATGCGTATAATGGAAAATAACATAACTTTGTTTTGTCTGTAAATTAGTATAGGAAAAAACCCCAACACCTTAGAAATTAATTTCCCTGCTACCAGCTTTTCTTTGTCATGGTATCTACATTGAATTTTATTCTTGGTTTGCCACCCGCATTTTCTGCATATACTCCTTTCTGAGGAAACACCACCAGAATTTCCTTTTAAACTCAGATATTTTCTAAAGATAGTAAAAACTAGCAAAAAAATAAAAGATCCCAAACAACTAAAAATATATGATAAAAAAATTACCGACTCTATATGCACTGGAATTTTGTAATATGAACGGTTTTAAATAGTCCTCTTTTAGTTTCTTTTTTTTCCTAACACCTATTCTCATCTCATTCATAAACCTCCATTCCCCATATCAAGTAGTCTTGAGTTCACCCTTTTTTGTTCATTAAAAAAAAAGTAGTATTACAGAAGGTTGTGTCCTATTAATTTTCAATTTTTAAACTTGTAAGCAGATTTAGAAGCTTTTTAAAAAGTAGCCAGTTGGCAAAAAAGATACTAGAATTCAATATCCTTTGCACAGTTTCTCTAAAGTACACCCTCAGTCAATGAGGTCACGTTCATTCTGACATCTTCCAGTAGTAAAACATGGCTCGGAATTGTTATAACTATTTTCTGCCTTTGAAACTCCTAAAATATTCTTAGCATAAGAGTTATTTGTCTGTTGTTCGTGTAAATGAACTACAATAACAACTGAAAAGAAAACATATTTAGACACATTCAAGATGACTACTATCCAATTACTTCATGCAATATTCAGCTTGCTTGTATTATGCATTAGTTTGCTTTCGGCATGTCACACATACAAAGAAGTCGCTACTTTTTTTTTTCCACATTACATTGTAGGCTTATAAAGAAGCAAGTCCCATAGCTGAGAAAGACAAGCAGGCAAATCTAACATCCCCTCAAAATTAAGTTATCTCCGGAGCAGACTCTTGCATGCTGAAGAAGCGTATGGCACTTAACTAGGTGAATCCATGTTGACTGGCTGTTTCAAACAACCATCTTACAGCTTAATCAATACACTAACATTATTAAGGTGAACATTCAGTGATACAAGAAGCAGCAGTCTCACACGGTTTTGCTTATTTCAAGTCATTTTAATCAGCACTGCAGATCAAGATTTTATCCCTCAGAATTACAAATTAAAAAGTGAAAGACAAGGGCATGAACGCTTAGATATACCCTATGCTTTCCTCAATGGAACATCGAACAAAAATATTCTAAAAAGGACTGCATGTAAGAAGAAAAGAGCACAGGTGGTTCATCGTAAGGCACACTGGCAGCACAAACCTCATCTTTCAGTTTAGTTCATGGGAAAAGTTCCACAAATCCTCCCTAGTCATCTCTCCTTGCAGTGGTGGGAAGAAATATAAAGAGAGATCTCCACTGCATCCAGTGTTACTAAGGGGAAGGAAATGTCCGTGCTATCTTCCAGTTACCACTGACAGCACAGTTTGAAATGGAAGGAAGCAACAATGGTGTAGGTCCTCAGGGACATGAATCTAAAACCAATTTTTCAGTGTGTTTCTTTGACACCAGATTACCCTAATGCACGTTTGGATCACATCATTCATTTACATTAGTATATGGGCTTTGTTTTTCCGAAAGTAGCAAATGAAAGTGAGGGAAGTACGAACAAAAGAGAATGATGCCTACATATGATCCCACCACCCCAAAAAATCTACACTGAAAAACAGAGAGGAAAGAAGGCAGAAGAAGGAGGCTTCAAATTGCTAACAGGATGAAGCACTCACATGGGCTGGTGGAAATCCATGAAATTTACAGACAAAAAGAGCTTTGAATGGGCAAATTTCGAAAGAAAATTCCTTGAAGCAATGGTTAGCTCATATGTTTGTGACACATGTTGCACGTGAAAAGCCTGTAAAAAACTTGAAAACCCTGCACTTTATAGAAGTCTGATGTAATTTAAGTTTTCAAAACAATTAAGTTTAATTCAGAATAGCTGAGTAAGATTCCCCACTTTCCAGTCATCCACTCTAACAGCTATTTATATAAATGCAAAACTTTGCTTCTGTGAGATGTCCCAGTTTGTATGTTTTATGCTTTATTTATAGAACATATATGATCAACTGATTGATAACCATCCTTACACAAGGTGGAGTTTCTGTGAATTAGTATTTGATGACCATATTGTCTGTTATGTGAATTTCTACTGCATACCATGTTTGTCCATTTCAAAGTATCTTCTACATATATATTCATTGGAAGGTGCCCTCCTACTGAATATGTGTCATAGTGTACTTTAAAATTAGTAAATTCTAATATTATATAAATAATAAGTCCAAAATGGTAAGTTTTATTAAACTTCAGTAATTAAGATCAAAGCTCATGATCAAGAATGCACTGTGTAGTTACTTATGTTTCCTTAAAACACTTCATAGCATAAGGAAAAAAATTATGTACAAAACCAGAAATGACTTTTTACAATGGGAACATCTGGAGAAACAAGTGTAGTCTTACCTTTGGGCTGCTGTTTTTACTACTGGTGTTTGTGCATGTGCATGATGAAAACGTCTACCATGTACCACAGTTACGGGACAAGACATATTTTGAGTATTTTCACTGTAAACATACAGAAAAATTGTTTAAGAAAAGACTCATGTATTTGTACACTTTCTCAGCTAAAAATTGTGGTGTCCTGCTCTTACAATAACAGCCATACAAAGCCAAAAATCAATAGAGTATTTCTGAATCACTAATACAACTTGTTGGGATCATCTGATAGGCATAAAAACATTAATTCCTATAATAAAATAGACATGGAAGAATACACAATTTTATTATTTTTTCCTGGAAGAAAAGGTAAAGATTTTTAATCATTTTATCACAATCCAAAACACTGAACTAGCTCTCCTTTACTCAACCCCATCAGTGCAGAAAGACATTGCCTTTTTAATGAATTATAGCTATCTATTATTAATATTATAATTCCTCCTATACATTTTAATAATACAGAATATTAACTTATTTAATATAACTTAAAGGACACAATACGTGAACAGACTGAAGTGCACATTCAGGAATTACCCTCACCTTATTACTCACAAGGGAAAATAAAACTAGCAAATTTATGGATGTAAGATGGCTGGTAACTCAACACATCTCAAAAAGAAAAGACAAGGATTCTCAGGTGCTAAAATATCTCAGCAAGACTCTGCACAAAGATAGTATATTCACCAATGT
The DNA here is from genome assembly GCF_036013475.1 of Columba livia. Taxonomy (NCBI): domain Eukaryota; kingdom Metazoa; phylum Chordata; class Aves; order Columbiformes; family Columbidae; genus Columba; species Columba livia. Next base: position 33,610,790 of record NC_088604.1, on the reverse strand, counting down.
CTTTTAGCATTTCTTTGGTTTCTTCATTTGTTGCCTTTTGACACTTTAATGTCATTACTATGTAAAACAAATAATTCTTCAGAGAACATTACTTGCCATTATCCTCTCTAGTGAAAGCTGATTCAAAATGCAGTAGATCAATAATACAGTACTGCTGCAAAGATCGTGAGACCCTAACAATTATCCTGCATTCTTCCGTGACAGGACACACAATACTACATTTGAAATGTTCAAAAAACATGCAACTTTTAAGAGAGAGCATTTTGGTAATGCAAAATGTTTGAAATTATGGATATACAACACTTAAATTTCCCTTGTAAAATTGCATGGAAATTTTAATTGCACTAAATAAAGTGATGCAAAAAAGCTGATTGATTTAAAATATTTCTCAGAATTAAGCAGCAGAAATTTTGCTCCTGCCGTTTGTGCTGTTATGAACAATGAAAAAAACTCAAGTACCAAAATTCTCCAAAAAGCTGACATGCAATTCCTATTCCTTCCTTTACATTCCTCCAGAAGATGAAAGTGAGCCAACTACTTGCTTGCTTAAATTTCTCTTAAGTTTAGCACTACAAACTCTTTCGAGAGTCTTATATCAAGTATCATAGGTCAAAATGAGAAGCTGTCAGAGTATATCTGACTGATCGCAAGATGACAGTTACGACCTGAACGTGACATAATCATGCACGTAACAGAACAAGACCTATCAAAACCAACCAAACAGTAAGACTCTTTTCTAGGATATGAAGTTTAGAAACATCATAAATGTTCTGGGTTAACAGTTCAACCTCCTCCAAAACTAACCTAATAGCGTCCCATTCAATCACCAACCTCTTGAAAGTAAATAAACTCATCTCCCATGATTCCAAACCAAGCCTATGCAACTATAGCGGGTCAGTCATCATCCAGGCCAAATTACAATGGACCTTCTGTTTAATATTGTCACCTGAGAAATAAAAAGCTGACAAACACTTGCCCTAAATACTTTAGGGTGTCTCAAACCCTCTCTGGGTTCCAGTTTAATGTCTTTGAAAGAGATACTAGAAAAGAAGGAATGCCTTCTCAAATGTTTAAGACTTAAAGAGTTTAAATAAGCAAGCAAGTCTATAAATATACCTATCTCATGTGTTGTAATTTTATTTGTTGAATCTGAGCTTTGCCAAACTGTCATGATAGGGAAACTCTAAGTCTAGCGCTCCTGCAGCACAAAAAACTGTTAAGCAGCGCTTCTGCTTTCTGCCTCATACTCAAGTAGTGAGAAACTCCAGTCGGTGCTGGAATAGAATATCGCAGCCTGCTGGGTGATCAGATTTGAACCAAAGCAGACTGTTCTAGATGGCACACTTAACTAGTTCATATGGCATCAGATACGCTTCCAAGTAGGCCAGCTGTAAAATACAATCTGCTCCATTATCCTGCTCTTTGAATAGAACATACTCAGTACAGACAGAATCACCGGAAAGTTTAATCATAAAGTTCTAGAAAGTTGCAAAATGGGCACAACCAAACTGAAATCTGGGTTTGCAAGTTTCTGCACAGTTTCAAGAAAATGAACATACAACACTAAAACTAGGGTAATGGTCAGAAAGTTCACTGAAAGAAGAAATGTTGTAGAAGTCTCAAAGACTTACAATATATTAACAATATATGTCTCCTTAACCTGATCTTAGAACCCACAGAACCATTTAAAGTTTAGGCTCTGATGAAAACAAGGTTACACTATCTCATTCTGTCAGCTGATCCTAGAAAACTTCTTAACACCACAGATTCAAAACGCAAAGGACAGAGAAATCTTGCACTGGACAAAGAGATGGATCCAGAAGGAATGGAAGCATGACAGTTCAGGAACACAGGACACAACTACAGACTACATTAATTCTGCTGTTCATCAAATAACATTTTTTAATGAATTATTAAAAAAAAATCTAAGAGGGATATAATAATGTGAGAAAATTTTATATAACTTACTGAAAACTAGCAAAGATAAAAGCAATTTGAAGTAAGACCTCATGATTAAAAAACCAAAACCAAAACCAAACCAAACAAACAATCCAAAACCAAACCAACCAAAATTTTTTCTCACCGTCCTTACCAATTCCTTCTTCCTGTCATTCATTCCCTGAATTCTAGGGAGTATTGTACTACAATAACACTAATTTGAATCAAGCCCCACTGATCTGAGAGTTTTTAATCCCTATTCTGCAGACAAAGTCACCATGAACGGCTCAAGTATCTCATCTTCCTATACTGAATCTAGCAGCTTAACTGCACGATCAACCTTTAGAATTTTCTCTAGTTGAAGAATCCAGCTATTGAAAGGATAATTATTAAGCACTGTCAAAGTGAACACACCACCAATCTTCACTACAGACAGTGACCGGAGAACAAATCTTTATTGATTTGGGGATTTTGTTGTAACATATGTGCTATGAAATACATAACACTGTCACAATTAAGGTATTAAATCAAGATAATCACATTTCCAAGCAGACTTAGTGACCAAAACCTGAAAGGAGTTTAACAATGTTGGTAATGTTTTAATCAAACATTAACTGCTTATGGCAGTCACAGTGGCCCACACACATTCATTATTCCCCACAAAATTCCTTCATTAATGACAGTTTACTAAGAAGAAGGTGGCTACTTATATTTTCCATTTAAATTCAGCATGAGCTCAGTACTAGTCAGAAGATGGATGCCTGCTTTCAAAGTAGAAGATGTGACCTTTAAGTAAGGTAATACACATGCAACAGATTTTACGTTTTTTTAGTTCAATTTTCTAAATCATACTAAGTCTTAGGTTTATAATGCAGTATTTGTCAATAGAATTAAATGTTTACACTGTTTAAAAAAAACCCTCAGCAATTATACCTTTCTGGAACTTAAGAAAAACACAAATACAATCAAGTCAAGACTGCTTTAACAGAAAAGGGACAGAAATTATGCAGTAAGGTTGCATTTCAGTACAAATCCCACAGCCAGATAGGAAAAAATTCTAGTTTCCAGAGGATCAGAGGAATCATATTTTAAATGGTTCGGTTACTCAAACAACAAGTACATGCATGGGCTTCTTCACTACAAAAACAGAGCAAAGAAGTCCTGACAGATTTATAACAGACATTTCTGTCTTTATGTCTACATCCACTAACAGAATCCTAAAGAATGGAAGTAACCAGAATGATTCCATGAGAACTGGACAATTTGAAAAGAAGGAAGCCAGAAACTTGTATTTAATCTTATAAATCTGCTGTGTGTACTAAAAATTAAATACTGAAACACAAAACATCATTTGTAGGGCATAAATCAAGGCTAATGAAGTATTGTGTTAATTTGTGTAAAAATAATTAAATAAAAGGATGGAAGTACTCGTATTCAGAGATTGCAAGAACTGCCAAGGAAGTGCTTGAATAGGTTGAAAATAACAGACGCCTGTGCAATGAGTAAATTCTAACCTATGAAAAAAAATACCTGCCATTATTAAATCTATTTTATTTTAAAAAAGCTTTTAAGTTCCAAATAACATCCTATCAGTCTTCCCCAAAAAACAAGACACAATATAGATGCACTCTCATCAAAAAGCTCAGCAAAATAGTTCTTGTAAATGTCTGATTTGTGGATCTGATCAGGTCTGAAACACCTGTGGAGAGAATGCAGAGTTTGCTTTATGTTTCATTGGACTTTGGGAAGTCAATGATTTTGATTTAGGTTTATAGGAACAAACCCTATACAACAAAACTCCATGGCCAGAGGTGCATTTTTAGACAGTGATGAGATGGGAGAGATTAATACTTTTATGTAAGTTTACAATATTTTTTTGTCTTTACTAATGTAACATTTAGCTAGAAAACATTCATCTCAGACAAGTTCATTACTGAAAACTTAATAAAATGTAAAAAAAAATAAAGTATTAAAGACAGACACTTAAGATTATTCAGAATACCCTACTATATAATACTTATTATTCTGTAGTTACTGTTGCAAACATACATTACATAATAATGGCATGTCGTTTTTAAGAACAATAACTTGAACTATTACAAGTACAGAATTTTACTCATCAGTGAAAGTTCACTGGTTTTTGTCAAAACGAAGCCACTAGAAAATGCAGGATAAGAACAGCCATAATTCACCTAGTACGCTAAATTATTGTTTATGTGGTCCTTATTGAAGTACCCCTAACAAGGAAACGTTCATAGCTGGTATTCTTTCATCAGAAAATTCAGGATCTGTGGGGGTTATTTTTGTTCTGGGTTTGTTGTTTGTTTTGTTTTGTGGGGGTTTTGGTTGTTGTTGCTTTGTTTTGTGTTTTTTGTTTTCTTTTATGGAGTTTTTTTTTGTGTTTGTTTTGTTTTAAGAGCATGCATTAATTTAAGACCATCCAGAAGCTACAGAAAAACTAACTTAGACTGCTATGGATCACATTTGGTTAAGATAGTGGATGAAGGGTCATCCAGGTTTTGAAATGCAATGAGATAAATATGTGGGAATAGGTTATATTTACAACATAAAGACAAGAAGAATCCTTCTTTTGACTGAAGTATGTACAATTCTTGTAGTAGTTCTTCTCTATCAAACCGATGGACCACCAGTCCAGACTGGAAATTCTGGATTTGTTCCCTGTACATCAGGCTCAAAGATCAGAACAGCAGGAGAGGACACACATCACATAGAACTTCAAGAACTTATTTTCTCAAGTAACTCTGATAAGACAGTTCCACTTACCAACAATGCCCTACAGATCAGCATGCATACATTAAGACGAGGACACGCCTCACACAGCTATGTATAGGTTAGATGTTCAATGACTGGCCCAACTAGAGCTACCTATCTTATGAACTTTTCCTTCCTGCAAAGGCAACCAAATGGAGTGAGTGCACTTTATCAACATGAAACACTCCCAGGGAAAGTTACATGAACATATCACTTTTTATTACACACCAAATAGAGATCGCTCTGTTACAAACTAGGGTCAATAGTAGCAAACAAGTACAGCACTGAATGCTTAAACACTGTTCCTGTCAGCTCTAAATGCAAGTGACAGTCTCAAGCTACCATATAGGAGTACAGGTATTTGCTGAATCCTTTAAAGGAATAGCCCATGACTCCTAAATCAAATGGTATCTTGCAGTAAAGAAAACAGAAAATGTAGCCTGAGTTAACCTTGGCAATTCATAATCACGGAAAAAGAAATTCTTGATGGCGATCTTAGAAATATTCTTCTACCTGCTAGCACTCTATAGAGGAAACAAGAGCACATGCAAACAACATTGGCAATGCACTGACAAGTATGCCAGTGAATGCTCTATTTCAATAACCTTCCGGGATTTTAATAATGTGCTATTTAACATTTTGGAAGAGGAAAGACCTTAACGATCTCGTTCTGTTTATTTAGTGCTGATTTATATCAATGATCAAGTAGGTAAGTAAACAAAATTAAATGTAGTACCTCAGTTTCTTGCTATTTCCCATCATGTTGAGGCCAATTGAGTTCCCTCTAAAAAGTCTCAAGCCTCCAGCTTTGCCTCTCCTGGCATATGGTTTTAGGGAATCACCACTGGTGCCAACAGCTCCAGGCCGACAACGAAGTGACTGTAACAAGAGAATTCATGTATATTAAAATAGTTGTATAAAATTTAAAAGGAAAATACAAATTACAAGAAATTTACGTAAATATTACTTAAGCCTTATTTTCAGACTGCTTTTATACGAGATTTCGTGTAAAATACACCCCGTCTACACCCTTACTCACTAACCAAAATATTAATATTTTCAAACTATTTTAAAGCATCTTGCAGTAGTAAGCTATTTCAGTATATATCAAAAAACACAAAAAGCATGGCTTTTGCCTATGACAGGAGTTGGAGGAACACACACATCAAGGGTAGAGAGATAAACAGTTTGAACATATGTTGCTATATCAACACAAGCTTCCATTTTGTAATACCACACAGATGACTATGCAACATTGTTTAAGAATCTAGCAAGCTTTAAGATACATTTTCACCATGAGATAAACAGTACTTACTTTTCTTTCTTCACTGGGACTGAAAGATCCATCACTGTCAGATATGCTGAGCAGATTTGCTTCACTGTATGGGAGAGAAAAGTAGATACACTGTAATGCAGCAGAGCACCAGTAAAACATGTTTAAACACAAAAAGGGCTATTTTTTCCCCTTCTCTCTCTAAGTTTAAATGTATCACATACACATATATATATATATCTATCTGCCCAAAACAACAGGAATACAAAGTGTGTAACATAGTGATTCAGATGTATTATGTGAACTTGAAGCATACGTCAAACTATTTCACAAAAGGCAAAATTAGAACGATGTTATTAATTCAAAATACAGAATATTATTGAACCTTCAATAGTTACAGCAACATTACAGATAACATGAAAGATCCTACGCAACCCTATGCATAAATTGAGTCAGATATCAAATTAACCTATAAACCAGTTTTCGTTTGTTCAAACATATTAATATTCAAGTATGAAGTTTAAAACCACAACCTTCATAATGATTTAGGAGAAGAACTCACATATAACTTAATTTTACCCTATAGCAACTACTGCCAAAATATGTCTTACTAAAAACACTGTATTCAGTTTGGCTCAACTGCTCATTAAAATGTGTTTCTTCAGTGCTTCTGTCTATTATGTTCAACTATTATAATAGGGAAGAAGATTAAAAAAAAACAAACCCACCCTATGATATTGTGAAAATGTACTCTTTTCAGTAATAGGCAATTATCCTCAAATAATCTTGAGTATTTACATTAAAACCCCCATCCTACATTTATACTGATAGAAACAAGATTAGGCTAACACCTTCTTGCTTCCAGGAAGCAACCTGCAAATAATCCCATCTCATTAATTCAGATAGGGTTACTCCTCTCTTGGCTGCAACAAAAGAATACAACTTTTAGCCAACTTGTAATTGCATGTATTTTAGGGCTTTTAGTTAAGATCATTCAGGCAGAAATTACTTAAAAATACATGCAATTATGCCAGGAGTTCCAAGGAACAGCTACAGAACAGAAACAATGATGGAGGTGAAGGTGGAATATTTCTTAGGTGCAGGTATGACCTGTTGACTGCAATATATGTAGTGACTTCAGTTCTTTATATATAAAGTCACCACTCAGGACTCGACCCCTCCCAATTTCCTAAAACCTTCTTCCACGCACAAGATTTCCCTTAACGTGACGATTTATTCCTCCATCTTATGCAATACAGATATTTCTTCTGCAAAATAAAATTTAAAAGTTTTTGACTTGTAGGGTGAGAACTGCAGACCCTGAAAGTTGAGGAGATAATACTGTGTGCACAGTTGGTTTTGATATGGGAAGAATGTTGTAAATGTCAACGCTTTGCCAGCAGCGCTGTTGTATTTTCCTTTCGTTTAAAGACTACAACAATTCTAGGTGCAGAATGGTAAAACAAAGAGTGTAGTGAATCATGACTAATTTCCAGCATGAAGTGTCACAAACCCAAAAGAGTATAGCTGTACTTCTGTACAGACTATCCATGGATATTGAAATTTTAAAATACTGTAATATTTTTTTAAAGTCTCTTTCAAGGGAGGCCCTCTGAGCTTTCTCAACCCTTCATCAGAAGACAATGAGTTTAATAATTTCAGAAATTTTCCAGATCCTATAAGAATAAATAAAACATTGCAGCACAAACATGAATAGCCGCCTATGGTACATGGAGCTGTGTTGGCCTAGTGAGATCTTTTCATCTCTAGATACATTTTCCTTCTTCAGCTCCAGCTCACGCCAAAATCACGATGATTTTCAAAATGCCCTTGTACACTTCTAGGGCTTCAAGATGCCACCATAAAGCAACCATTTTAACAAAGGTGTTTTGGGTCAGTGAAAGAGAAGGTAACAGACTACAAATGAAAACACACAGAAAAAAATCCTTAAACCAAACTGAACAAGTCTCATGATGCAACTAAGATGACATGACTAGAAAAATATTTGGGAATTGGATGTTTTCAAAGAACCAGTATTTTTAGATTTTAACAAATGCAAAGTATACGCACCAGTACCAAAAAGGCTGTTTTTTCAGACAGCAGGATACATAGCAACTGAGTAATGTCTATTTGCTCATGTATCACATGCTTACAGTTCTCTGCTTAAAATATGCAATTTATATAGACAGGGAAAAAACCCACTATACCAAACTCCCACATACCAGACAATACCATATTAACAGTATTGAAATGAAACCTCAGTAGTTTTGCTGGGAGAAGGCGATGCCTCCAAACTTTGCCACTTTTAGCCAAGGAACCGGAGAAAGAGATTTTCACATCAGAACAATAACTTCTAACTTTTCAATATTTTAATTAAAATTTTATAACAAATGAAAGTTAAGTCCTTACTAAAATTAAGAAACAAAACAGAAGTAATTTAGGTAAGCAGAGTTATTTGCAAAGGGCAATTCATAATTACTTTTTCAAAGCAACCCAAACTTTAAACCTCTGTTGATCACTGAGGTTACACTCCAACGAGCTGCAAGCATTCTTCTCAACCACCAACTGATGCAGTCACGTTTCAAACATAATTGGAATTTACTTCTGAAAACCCTCACAGATAAAACCAGGCAGCTGACGTATTTCCCCTCACAGCGCACTGTGTACATTCTTTATTTTACATTACATGGTGGTAGGCAGCACATTAAAAAAAGCCCTGGTATCAGAGGTATAAAAGAAGCAGTGGTATTATTCAAATCATGCACAATGCCACTCTATTAAAAATAACCTTAGCTAAAACAGCTAAAAATTAAAAACTGAGGCTCTGAACAGAAAGTTTTTTATCAATTTAAAGGTTATAGTGCCTTACTAACCAGGTCAAAAGAGAAGCATAAAACAGCTATGTATATATGGGACGTTTCTTGAGAAAGGAATAAAAAGAAAAAAGGAATTGAAAAAAAAGGTAAACAGAAATTAAAAAAAAAAAACCCAACTTATAATTGTTTTCCCAGTCAGGAATACAAGTGAACAAGCAGCTTATCCCCCTAAATAAAATTAAACAAAAATGTAAACTTTTTGAAAGAAAATGTTATTTAAGAAATTATACCATAATGCAAGTAAATTAGAAAGACGCATTTATTTGTATCCAGTTTTTTGACAAGGCTACTCTTGAACAAGTCTCAGTGGAAGTCCCAAGTCTGGGCTATTTAAAAAAAAACAGTATGACAGACAAGACAAACTGAGCCCATCAGTTTACAAAACCACTATGGGGCATATATCGAGACATATTTCAAACACATTTACTGAGCTATTACAAAGGAAGTAAATATAAACTCGTCTTTTTTTCTACTGTTCTACATAAAGGTTCCTCTCCTCCTGTGTGATCTCCAAGTACAAAGCAAGAAAAAGTCTTAAGTCACTTGCTATCACCTTGATTGCTGTCTTAAGTAGATCAAATCTTTTAAATCATCAATAATGTTACTTTTCCTCTTTCAAGTGGACTGACAAGCATCTGCAAGCAGTTACTTTGGGATAAGATACTTGTGAGTTCCCATTTTGAATTTCCCTAACTCATGCTGAGTATCAACTCCAGCAGCACTCAAAGAAATATATATTGTGTTGGGTGATAATTTATTTTTCAAAATCTTCTTCAGTTTACAGAAGTTCTTTACTCTTCTTGTGTTCATTACTTCACATATTACCAGACGGCTCATAACTCCCCAAATCAGTTAAACAGCGCATTTCTTTTAAAATAAACTACCTCCTCTAAAAATGCTTTGGTAGGAAGTCACCAGCCACATATTTTTTGCTCATCTCACTGTGGAAAGATAGTCCAAACAGACATCCAGTATTGACCAACAACGTTAGCACAGATCTCATGGGACAATACAAGAACACAGCTAATCATTTAAGCACTGGAATGTTATTCTTGGGCCAGTTCAAAACAAACTATTGTGCGTCTGCCATTAGGAGGGTAAAAAGCTGTGATAAGGTCAGACACTAAAATGCTGGTGCCTCAACAACAAGCACGAGATGCATCCAGATGTTTGCTTCAGATTTACAGCTCTCTCCATGCAGAAATGCACTAAGTTCCAAGGATTGCTAGTAAATATCAGCACACCATAACAAATAAGAATGACATACAAAAAAAATTGCCAGAATGCATACTTATCGCATAGTATACTCAAAATATTTGTGGGACACAAAGCTTTATGCTGGAACAATTCCATGAACTAAAGCTGATAATCTTTGAAATGTTCTGCTAAGGGTAAAGGGAATTCAGAAAGAAAAGCACAATTCACTGTCAAATCATCTGCCTTCACAAGATTTCTTTCTGTCAGTATTTTGTTACATAAAGCAAAAATGTATCAGAAAAGTAAAATAGACACGTTATTTGAAAATGCTCAAAGCTTACAAAGCCATCGAGACAAAAAAAAAAAAAAAACTGGTGTTACCAAAAGTAAATATGTGGGCAGCTTAAAACATAAAGCAGTCTGGAGGGAGCGAGAAGTTGCCTGAAATGGCATCAGAGGACGGGGAAGCAAAAAAGGCAGGATCTCCAGTTTAAGCCAATTTTCAACTACTCTTTTATCTATACTTCCAAATAAGATTCTGCATAATTCATAGGTATAAAGACTAATTACTCATGTGAGGAGGTAATAAAATTTCAATACTGGCTAAGGCAAAATTGTTCATTGTACAGGATATCTGAAAGGAATGAAAAATCGCTCAGAAATACCATCTTAAAGTCAGACACAATTATATAAAACATATGGTCCATAATCATTTTTTAAACTGTTTTTTTAGCATCACTACACTATGCATATCTCATCTGTGTTCTTAAGTCAACATCAGCTGCAGACAGATGGAAAACAGCAGTGAATTACTAGAAGAAAAAAAGCTGCTATGCTTACAAATGTGAGTTATTTTTATTTCTCAAGTAAAATGCAAATACTAACTCTATTGTATGTGCTGCCACTACCTTTAGAACATATTACTGTGCACCAGAAATAGATGTAAAATTGCTAAGAAAAAAGCAAGTTTAATTTTAGAAAACCAAAATGCCCCTAGTTTGAGAACCTTTTAAAAACTGGTTTTATCTTCTGATACAGTTTTGTTTAATGTTTACCTCACACTTCAATGAACTCCTGAACTCATGTTTTAATGACGAAAACATCACATTTCTTAATGTTTTTTTAAGATTACAGCATAGCCCGCTGCTGCAGCTTAGGTGGTTATGTGTCTACTAATATTTTCCTACCTCCCTTCCAGCACACAATATTTGGCAGAATATTACAAGATAAAAGTTCATATAAGAATTATTTTTGAACTTGAACTAAAGGATTCTGCTTCTCTTTACCAGAGATCCATAGCATAGTATCCTTTTAAAACTTGCAGGTCCTAGTCTCTAAATATCTAAGAAAAACAAATAAACCTAACATGCATTCTTCATGCATGAAATTTTGTTCTTTTAACAATTCTTTAGTCTTTTTTGGAATAAATGCATTAATATTGAGAAAGCATATTAGTAACAATAAAATGTCACAAAGACAAGTATGTATTCAAACAACACACGTGGGGTTTAAGCATCAGTCAAAATCCAAACATACGAAGAAATAAATGATCTGAGAACGAAACCAGCCGTAACTCTACCCAGTGAAATAAGTACAAGGGAGAAAAACCTAGAATCTTTTAAGCTCAGTTTAACTTGATGTGGGCCTACAGCTATTGAAGTACCTTAATCATAAATGAGAAGTACTTATTAGCATCACTACTAAAAGGAAAAGTTGAAGCCCCATGTTCACAATTAAATTTACATTATAATGCATTTTTATATGGCAATACCATTTAAAATAATCACTTATTTGAAAACATTTTTCTCAATCACTGACATTGTCAAGATATTATATATTGTTTCTCATTAATAAATTACAAATTTTTTTATTTATAAATAGACATTTCTACTTTCAATAGGCTAGATAAAAGCATTCTTACTCTTTCTCTGCATCTCCTTCACTTTCTTCAGCATGATCAAAGCTCCAATTATTTTTAAAACCTCCATCTCTCTTGGACTGCGATCTATCCAAAGCTGAAATGAGAACAAGTTAAGGTAAGTCTTAATTTCAAGCTGAGTAATTAGTTAACACAAACTAGAGGAGTAAACCCGATGTATATATTTTCCACAAGTATTTATTTTGTTGACGTCAATGTTTATAATTTGACAAAATGAGTTCATCAATGAAGTGGTGATTAATTTTCCTAAATAAATAGAAGTATCTCTCAACACCTTGATAACTAATGCAACGAAAGTTAGCAAGTTATAAAAAATGATGACATGAGGTAGTTTACAAGGTAGTTTACGAGGATTTCAACTGTTTTACTTACACCTGTAAAGTTAAGGGTTCCTTCTCTGATATCAACTATATGCCACGCTGAGAAAGGGTCCTCACATTTATGATTGAAATGTGTAATATCCAAGCACATCATTAACTTTTCCAAATAAAAGCAACTGCCCCAAGTAAAATTTCAACATTTTTTTCCTTTCCTTTTTTTTTTTTTTAATTCAACATCTGACACTGACCTGAATGCTGGCTGAAATTTCAGTGTTAGCATCAACTAAGTGAAAACCTGGACACTCTGAGAACTGTCATACTACATCAAATTTCAGACTGATCTACTGCAATATCTAATAGTATGGACATTTTCACAAAATATGATAGCACTCATTAAAGCACAGCACTGTTCATCCCATGACCTAATTCTTGTGGCTACGAGCTCTCTCACACGAATTCTGTATGACACACTATGCATCAGCTTTGATTTTGGTATAATTTAAATGTATCTTTTCCTAATATGTTTTTCTTTACATAGTTGGAAATGCATTTAGAATAATGAAACTTTGAAAAACAAACAAACAACACAGCCAACAACAGATGTCTAGGGTAAAGTATAAACAGTGTACGCAAACATATTTATTGCATATTCAGCCTCTGCTTCCAGCTACTTGCATCTACTGAGGACTTCTTAAATCACGGGTGATATTTTTGTGTTTAACAGCCTTTGCTAGCCTGTTTTTTCTCCCCTCTTGCTTTTTTAAATCAACTCTACTTTATAGAATCAACATCATCTTGCAGCAGATAGTACCTCAGCTTAATTACACATTATATGAGTAAGTATCTACTTTTGTTTGTCCTGATCCAATCTGGCATCTTTTGCTCCTACTTAGTACCCCACTTCTACAGTTCCTCTACTTTGGAAGACAGTAATAAGTTATCCTTCCCTATCCACTCACGACTGCATAGATCTATGTTGTGTTCTTTTACCATCATACTCTTCCCAGGCAGAAAAAGAAAAAAACTGAGTCTTTCTACTTTAAAATTTTTCTTCACATAAAAGTGGTTTCACGTCCTTAAACGACTCTCAATGCTTTTCTCTGAACCTGTCTACTGTACCCTTTTTGAGATGCGGATACCAACACTATGAGGAATATTCAAGATATATACACGCCATGAATTTCTACAGATGTGGCATGATGCTTCCTTTTCATTCTTTACTCCTTTCCTAATAAGCCTTAGCACTGGATTTGCTGTTTTCCTTGCTATGGAGTACTGCATTCATCTTTATGTACTAGAAAATTCCATCTTTCACTCACAACTGGTAAGAACTGGTTCAGAGACAATTATTATCTACAAAAATTCTCTTTCCTACTTCTCATTCACTTAGATTACTTGGCATTTATCTACACTGAATTTCACATAACCCAAAACGTGAGCATCTGCAATTTTCTATAAATAGCTAGCCATCACACTAAGTCAAGTAGAGTCTGCAACATCTTTGTCACCCCTCTAACAAACCCTTTTCCTTTTATCTGTGCACCAACCTGACCACAGAACATTGTGGAATTCAATGGGTTACTCCTTCTATTACCAAAATGAACCAGTTTTACCCTCTCTTTCCATCTCTTGTTAGTTGTTCCTTATACAACTATTCATTTTATCCAGAGGCAACTCTGCCTCTCCAACAGCCTTTGGCAATGGACTCTACAGAGAGAATGATGAAATTAATGCCGGTCATTACCATTTCTACAAATTTAGGTTCTATGGTCACAAAGCTCATAGATGTAAAGTTCCTCAAACACCTCCACTGCCTTTTTAAAAAGCTGCTATCGCATTAGCTACCTTCTTCAGTGGTAGCAGAAAGACGATACTTAACACTCCACAATCATTAGCTCCTTTATCCCCTAGTTCCTCTTACAACACTGGGATGAATGCCATTTGATCCTGCTGCCTTGTTCACTGTTTACTTAATGTACTGCAATTTCTTCCACTGATGTTTCACTTTGAGTCATATATTCTATCACGTTCCATCTTAAGAAACGTTCTGGCACGACAAACTCCGTAAGTGCTGTCAAAGCGAGTGCAAGCAATTCCATTTTTCAGCTATGACCATATATTCTCCAAAGCCACCTTTTACAACTTGGTTGTCTACTGATCCTACAGATACTTGAGAAACCTTTCTGCTGAGTTCGAAGACAAACTTAACAACAGGTTTTATGACTGTTAATCAATTTTTTTGTCTACCTCATTATAATCACAGGTTTAATCTACCAGCTTTTATATTATTTCTATTTTCCTCATTCCAGACAAAAGTTCAGCTTGAAGATGGATGATGTTTTATTTCAGACATCTCTCATTACCCTGCCATGCCACCACTTGGGGGGCCTTTTGAAATCTATTTAAATAAGCAGCATACATTTGCTGTAAGCCTCCAAGATGGTGTCTTTAAAAAACTCCCAAGCTGTCCGCAAATACTTTACACTCCAACTGCATCTTTTAGTTCCCTTTCAAAAAGTTTATTAGGACTTTCTGTAGTCCTTTTTTTTAATTAAGCATTTCTGTATTGGATGGTTTGCCTAACGCTACAGACCAGCTCAATTGCCCATGGAAGAAGAGTCTTAGTATCCTAGTTCTGCTCACTCAGCCCTGCATCAATTTTTACTCTCTCCAGCATTCCTGGTCCTACCAAAATGCAAATCTAGAAGTTTACCATCATGTTAGACGGACCGTTCACTTAACAGAGTTACTTGTTCTGAATGGTTACTTGGGATCCAATTCTATACAGGACTGTTTTTTTTTTAAACAGGGATAAGAAGGCATCTGTCACACAGGCAAACTTTCTAACTATTTTGTACTAACACTTGTATTTGGAAACTCCATGTTGCAATTTTTACTATGTACTATCAAGGCCATTTTAATCAGCAAGACACTTTCAGAGCCAAAATGAAATATTTAAATAAGAAATATTTAAATAAGCAGGTATTGAGTCAACAGAAGCCCATTGCTATAGCTCTGCCCAAGAAAGGCATCATGCTGGAGCAGATTTCACTAGCAATGACAAATCATTTTTTCTCCCACTACAAGCTCCCTTTGGTGCTGTTATATCAAGGGTGATAAGCAATTCTGGGCCTGTGATATTAGATGAAATTTAAATGGACATCTAAACCACGTGTACCTAACATATTTCACTGCTTTTTTTAAACAACTGTGATCAGTATCAGTTACAAGTAATTTTTTAAAAAGCCAATTAAAAAAACATGCTGAAAAAATAATTTTTATTTTAGTTTTTATTAGGACCTTTATGGCATTATCAACTACATCCTGAAGCCAGCCTTTTAAAAATCCCCATATAGTCTATTTGTGTAAAACCAATTAACAACTTTTGGATTACAAAACAAGGTATGTTTACAGGAAGAATGGCAGAAAGTAGATTAACACTTTTAAATTACTGTGTGTGGGCACTGTTTTGTAAACTCCTTAGCAGGAGTTACTATCATTCAACAGTGTCATCAAGCAATCCCTAAATGGAAGGAAAAAAGTTCACAGTGAATCTCCAGGGAAAAAAAGAGCAAAGTTGGGCATTTGAAAAAAAAAATATCCTTTAAAATGAAGCCTGCCTAAAACACTGAAGTGAGGAGTAACATATACAGCACTTAGTAAAGTGCTGGTGTCCAACAGAAGATAACATCTTAAGATTTTTTTGCATGTCTTGTACCTAGTGCTCTACCACAAATTATTCCCTATGGATCTATATTCAGCTGACCAGAAAAACATACCGATTTCTTTTTATGGTTTTGGATATGATGCTGTATTGAGTTTGCGTGGCAAGGTTTTGGTACTGGGTGGCTGCAGGGGTGGCTTCTGTGAGAAGATGCCAGGGGCTGCCTCCCACTGTGTGACAGAGCCAGTTCCAGCTGGCTCCCAGATGGACCCACCACTGGCCAAGGCCAAGACCATCAGCGATGGTGGTAGTACCTCTGGGACAATTCATTTATGAAGCGGGAAAACACTGCTGTGCAACAACAATCAGTAGAGAGGAGACAGAATACGTGAGAGAAACAACTCTGCAGGCACCAAGGTCAGTGCAGAAGGAGGGGCAGGAGCTGCTTCAGCCACTGGAGCAGAGACTCCCCTGCAGCCCGTGGTACAGACCATGGTGAGGCCGGCTGTCCCCCTGCAGCCCATGGAGGTCCTTGGTGGAGCAGATACCCACCTGCAGCCCAGAAAGGTTCCCACACCAAGGCAGGTGGATGGCCTGGAGGAGGCTGTGACCCCGTGGGAAGCAGGATCAGGCTCCTGGCAGGACCTGTAGCCGCTTGGAGAGCAGAGCCCAGGTTGGCGCAGGTTTGCTGGCAGGACCTGTGACCCCACAGGGGACCCACACTGGAGCAGTTCATGAACAACTGCAGCCCATGGGAAGAACTCATGTTGGAGAAGTACATGGAGGATCGTTTCCTGAGGGAGAGACCCCACACTGGAGCAGGGAAGAGTGTTAGGAGTCCTGCCCTGAGGAGGATGGAGCGGCAGAGACAACGGTGTGACTACATGACCACAACCCCCATTCCTTGTCCTTCTGCACTGCTCAGGGGAGACAGCAGAGAAATCAGGAGTGAAGCTGATCTCATAAAAAAAGAGAGAGGTGGAGAGAAGGTGTTTTTACATTTGTTCTTACTTCTCATTACCCTACTTTGATTTGATTGGTAATAAATTAATTTCCCCAAGTCAAATCTGCTTTGCCCATGGCAGGCTTTGCCAAGTGATCTCCTGGTCCTTAAGACCAGGACCTTTTCATCATATTTCCTCTCTCCTGTCCAGTTGAGGTGAGGGAATGACAGAGGGGCTTGGTGGGCACCTGGCAACCAGTCAAGGTCAACCCACCAAGGATGTCAAATGCATTTACCAACTTTTCTAGGAAAGTAACACTTTCACATGTATCACTGAATTGTCCCCTGGAATACAACTTTAAGAGTTCTATTACAACACACAGAAGGTTTTACAAGTCTTTCATCTGCTGAGATCACGTTTCTTTCCGTGTCTCCAAGATCCACATTAAACGTGAAACCTAAATCAAACAAAGGCTTGGTTCAGGACCAAGGAGTTTTAACAGGAGGACATAAAGTTTACATTATTTTTCACCAGTTACCCTAGTCTGGATAAAAGAAATAATACAAGCCTCACCTTGTGAATGCTTAGGCCATCACAACTGCAACCAATTTAGTAGATATTGCAGCATTCACACAAAAATGGAAATTAATTTAACTGCACTCAGAATCATTGCCTTCATTCAGGTTCATATTTAAGTAAATTAAAAAGAATGCTTCTGAGCTTTCCAACTTGTTGCTCATTCAGAGTCATAATGTATATTGTTAAGAGCATACCAGCACTCATAAAATAGAAGTAAACAGAAATATTTGTAAATTGTTTTACTTTCCCTGCTGCTTCATCATTCTTTCAGATCGGCTTCTTCAGGCTTCTATGCAAAATAGCTTCTTATCTTCCAGCTTTCATACCATCAGCTCTAGTATGTCAACTGTGTAACCACAGGAAGGTTGCATTTTTCACATCCTGAAGCAGCCACTACATGAAAAAGTTTACACACCCCTACTTTTCCTAAAAGCTGGAGCTTCTTGCTCCTGTCCTGAATCCTGTGTAGGTCAGCACAGCTGTTCCTTCACTGACAGCAAACCTAGGAAAGTAAACTAATTCAGGTAAAAATACCTTGAGCAGCAGGGGAGGGGGAAAGTTCATTTTCAGCCATATCATAGAATAAAAGAATGTCCTGAGTTGGAAGGGACCAATTCCCTCTTCTGTTCAACCACAGCACAGCTATGAGAGCACAGCAGAGGCAAGGAACATCCAGCAAGCAAGACTGTTTCAGGCACCAAGGATACCAAAGAAATCTGCATGGAACCATTGCCTACACTACATTTCTAGGTATGAATATAGAGATCTACTGCCTGAAAGATATTTTAACTTTCTAAATCAGAAGCAGATGCAAAAAATCTGTCAAAATCACTTCCAATAACAGGCAGTAAACATAAATTGATAGTGAGATATTATATGAAACACAGAGTTAAGCAGTAAAGTTCTATGATACCAGTGTAACACATACAAAGTATGGACATTATTTCAGACATGACAACAATCTAATTTCTCAAGTGGCTAATAAAAACTCCACTCTTTCAAGAATGTGATGTAAACAGAAAACCAATAATAAACATGGAACATCCAGTCCCGGACAAAAGGTTTGTAAAGAAAAAGCATTTATAAGAGGTCTGTAGTTCAAAGATGGAAAATCATCTGTATATTTTGATATATGACTTTTTTTTTCTCTTTTTTTTTTTTTTCTCCAGTACTTTAATATACATTGGGTTGCTTACCATGCAGAATATCATGTAGAATGACTGGACTCAAGAACACAGAACTGCGTATGTTTGATCATTTGCTGAACTGTGTTTAACATTTTTGCAGTATCAACAAGGAGTAACAGATGAAGACAAAAGAAGGATAAACCTTTAAAGTATGTTAAACCTTTTCTTTGCAATGTCTTTGAAGGTTTATCTGGTAAGACAGCGGCAGTAACCACACAATGGACAACTAGTTTTTCTTGACCTTTTCTACTGATTCCCCCAACAGAGAGGAAGAACTATAACCCAAGGATGCTGCCCTCATGATAGGATCAGAAAACAATGCAGAAATACTTCCAAGAGAGCTTCTTTATCTACACCAGAAGCAAAGGAATGCTAAGGAAAATGTGGGCACACTGGTCAATGAGACAGGAACCTAGTGACAAAGGACATGAAATAAAATGGAAGAACTTGATCCTTTTTTTCACCCCTCTGCATATTTCACTGGTAAGCTCTGCCCTCTGACCTCCTATTTCCCCAGCTCTACCAGCAGAATCTGTGGGAATGTAACATAACCCATCATTGAGGAAGATGTGATTAAGGAACACTTAACGCCAGTTGTACATGTAGAAGTCCCTAGGATCAGACAGGAGGCCTCTGATGGTGTTGAGGAAGCTTGCCAATGTCACTGTTAGGCCACTCTATTTTTGAAAGGTCATGGCATGACAGAGGTTCCCAATGACTGGAATATCTTCAGCATGGACAACGAGGATGATCTGGTGAACTACAGGCTAGTCTGCTTCACCTCAGCCCTTGATAAGGTCAAGACAGCCAGGGAGAAGGAGCATGCAAGGAGAGACTAAAAAAGCTGGGTTTATTCAGCCTTCAAAAGAGGGGAGAGGAGACCTTTTTGCTGTCTTCAACTACCTTATGAGAAGGCAGAGAGAAGATAAAGCCAAGCTCTACACAGGGATGTATAGCAAAGGGACACAAGGCACTGGACACAAGCTGGAACAAAGACAATTCCAACTCATTAAAATAATTTATCTTCTACCACAAAGGTGCCCAAGAGTGGACCAGGTTGACCTGAGAGGTCATGGAGACTGAACAAAACCCTGAACAAGCTGCACTAACTGGGCTTGGTTTAGACAGGAGGTTCCAACCCACATGATTCTAACCAGCAGCCAGGTAAAATCAGCGACTACTCAGAGGTAAAAAGCATCACCTAAGGCAACTGCACCATCATCACAAATGCTTCCAAAATAAATTACCTCGGTAATTTTCCTTCTTTTCTCTCTAAGTCCGCCACCCACTTAAACTTTCCACACAAGTAAAATAATTTAAATGACATCAAAACCGGGATACAACAAAGGGGGACAAAAGAAAGAAACAAACAGGTAATGTTTTCATCTCTAGCCTTATGAACCCATGTAATTCTCTACTTACATAAGACTTTTATTACTAGACTGGAGAGATACTAAAAATTCAGAAAGTAAGAAGCAAGTTAGTACTTTTATAAGGAAAGATAGATATAGGAGAGATATATTCCTATCTTATAGGAAAAATTGGAGGATAAAAGGTTAGGATAGGCTAGGGACAATTTCTGAACTGCCAATTTACTCTTAAAATGTGGAAAAGTATATAAAGCTAACCAGCCATTTCAAGGAAGATGACACTTAATTGGAATTCCAGAGTACGATTTCTGTGGCAGATCAGTATGTGATGTTAATCACATATAATCTCAAATTCTAAACACTGGAAGAATTTTATAGAATAAGCAAAATACAGCACGAAACCTTATATTATGCATCTGATTTGCACACTTCTGATTTTAGACTTAGTTACACACTGTGGGATCCATTTGCATAAAAAAAAGCTAACCTTGTGCAACTGAGAATATAGCAGCACTAAACAAACAGCAATCTATTTTTAGAAAGTGTTGAAGGCAGTTACATACAGAATAAGATTAATAACCTAGCCTAAGTACCTGGAAATTAGGCAAGCAACACTTTGAGAAGGTTTCCAGGTTTGCTGCAATAATTGGAACATCAGATTGAAATAAAGCACTGTATCTATATACCAAGAGAAAAAAAAAATCAAGAAGCTGTATTATTTAATATTTCTGGATTTATCCTGCAAACTTTCAAAGACGGTGTCGGATGGATATTATCTCCTCTATAAAAACATACAGAAATTAAACTCCAGAAAGGTTCCATGCCTTCTACAAGAAAATAACTTGCAAATGTAGGACAGAAGAAGAAACTCTAAAATGCTGTTAAAAATTCACCTGAATTGGACAGCATAAAAAGCACACAAAAAGACAACACTCAAAACCAAGAAAACCTCAATAATTTGGTCAAATGAAAAAGGCACATCTCAGAAAATTATGAATACAGAAAAGGCGAGAGGAAGATGAAAGAATTAGTTAAACTCTAAGCTGTGAGAAAAATTTGCATGCACCTTTCTGTAAAGGCCAAAGACCTGGTTTCTTTCCTCATTCTAAGTGACACCAGCAAGCTTTCAGACCCATATGAGAGGGCAGTCAGCTCGATTAGATTGTTGATATGGCTGAAAAGGAACATAGACTAGTTCCACCAACACTTCGCAGCCCCGGATTAGTTTCCTGCCAATTTAGTTCCTTCAGCTAACTCGCCATGAAGCCAGAGAAGTGCCGGTGTTGAGCCAAGCAAAGCTGTGAGCACCCTGTCTCTGGGATGGCAGGGGTGGCCGGATCGTCGCTCCGAGCAGCCCAGGGCAGAGAGGTACTGGCTGTGTTGTACATTGCTGGCAAAATTACATGCATGGCCATACAATATGGCCCCACACGGGGGTCCCCTGCAAATACATATGAAGTTAAAAATCAAGGAAATAATATCTGCTTATAAAATAAATAAATGGAATCAGAGAAACGCAACACAAACACGCGCAACAGCCTCCTGCTCGCCTTAGATAAACTATATATTATACTTCAAATCCCTTTGCAATTAGATATCATCAGTGCAGTGAAGCATTGATGCAATGCAACTGCATTGCTGCATTAAAAACACAGAAATCTCTGTAATTACAAACTTCACTAGACGCAGCAAGTTTATGGAACATTGACAACTGCTAACTAAACCACAGTATGCTAAAATTCTCTAAGCAGGCTTTATTTTTAAAAAGCTAAAAATTAACTTTAGTGTCACTGGAAATATAAACATTTTATCATTAATAACTTGTAAAGGCAGTGAAGATGAGGAAGTGCAATTGATCAACTAATTTTAAAAAAACAAAATAACGCATGCCAGCTCACTAATTGCACCCAGTTATCAACTTAGTTTTCAAGAAATGTAATTCAAAAGACAGCCTGAAGCAAAACATCCAACTTCTTAAGATACCATCCTGTGACTGAAGTTTCAGTCATCTTCATCCAAATATGTGGTTACATGCTTATCTTGATCTATCAGTTCTTTCTATCACTGAGCTCAGGGTACATCTTTCTTCCAAATAAGGAACAGCGTCTTTTCCATCTAACAAAGGCTTTGCTATATGACAAACAACTTCTTTACTACATTAGTGACAGGCTTTTTTTTGGTTTTGTGTTTTTTTTTTTTTTTTTTCTGACATTCACCCGTTAAAGATTCAGCTGCAATGTATTTGCCTTATGGCAGAACTAGTAATCTCTAGTTAAAGGTTTACTGTCCCACTGTGCCAGGTATATGCAACCATAATAACTTGAACCAGAGTAGGCCAGGAGTTAATTTTTGAAGGTTTATTCACAACCGTAAAGGATCTTTAAATTGCCTCTTGAGCAGTTAGCCTTGGTAGAAATAGTTTCAACGGACTCTACTACGTGTTTCTAACAGAAGTAAGCCTCAAAAATTACAAAGACAATTGTAAATACAAAACCTAACATCTACTGCATAGTTCAAATTCTCATCTAATGGGCTTTTGAATAATCCTTCTGTTACACTGTTGTATTAGATTCTGTCATCAGCAGGATAGTCATATTTTGGTAAATGAGCCATAAAAATTGGACATGCCAAAAAACCACAACACTATATCCTACAAAATTAATGAAAATACATCAGTAGAATGAATTTTAGTACATGTCAAACAACTATATGGCACTGGATAAAAAAAAAAGTCATGAAAATAACAAATATTTTTGCAACTGTTTCTTACAGACATAAATATCTAAGATTACGTGATATTCGTCATGCTATATAGTATTATGTTCTGCCACACCAGCAAAATATTATTGGTATTTATCACTCCTAAAACATCATTGTGGGAAGTCTTATTAAAAAAAAAAAACCAAACAAAGAGACTTTGCTACAGCTACAGCATAAATAGTCTGAAAACAAACAAACAAAACCCCAGGAAGGCTTCTCACAGAGTTTATGAATCATCACTGTTCTTTATTTATAATCATTCAAGATTTAGTCAGAGAAAGATATCCCAAATTCAATGTCTTTCAATCCAAATTATTCTTTCGTAGGAACTACTGGGACATGCATTCAGAAATATTTCCTTGCCTCACGCAGCACTTGGAGCACTTGCCCGTTAACAAAACCATTTTAACAGCCTGCCGACCAACCTGGCAAGAATAACCACAGCCTGTTAATTTATTCCCTCCAGTCTCCAGCCTTCACCATAAACTTGTTCTGTGCAGAAGTTAAACTGTTATTTAAAATAATTGAATTTCCCTGGCCAGAATACAGCTGCTGTTACACAAAAGTATTTATTCTAAAGTTTAAACTATATATTACACCTTAACCTGACTTAACAGCTCACCAGAGAGAGACGAAAGGGAGAACATCCTACACTCCTCTCACATGCAGAGTCTGTCTGCTCTCCCCAATCCAAGCTGTTGTCCTGCCTCTCATCACCCTTCGATGAGCAAATTCAACAGGGGTTTGGCAAAGAGCCAGTCTGGCAAAACACTACACAGCAAGTTCAATCTCTTTGGCAATAAGCTGATAAGTCTCGGTGGTGGTGGAGAGCCACAAGACAAACCACAAGGCTGGAATGCATAGGTGGCAAAGGGGGAAGAGCAGCAGATCTCCCCCTCTTTCCCACCTGCAGCAGCAAGCACTAAGAGCAGTACAGCTGCAACACAGAACTCTCTCTAATCAGTTAATAATGTTCTGTTGCTCCCTACGCCCAAACCAGTTAATAATTTTTAGCCTTGCAAAGAAAACCAATAAATAGCTGGCATGCAGCTTTACATCCAAAATGGAGTCGCAGCACGATAAAAGAAGCAACACCACAGTTTACTGCTTTAGAGAATCCACACACCAAATTTATCATTCCCCTCTATGAGACAATAACAGTGCAGCTTAATCATTTTACTATTCTTTGGACAGCTTATTTTGAAAGAATTACTTTCAAATTTAATATCCATGCTACAAATTTCTAGCGTACATTAGCTACAAGATATACGTACTTATGCATTTATTACAATCCTTTTAATAATCAACTATCCCCATATAGTAGAACATAATTCCTTCCACAAATTACTTAGAAAAAAGTTATTGAAACAACAGCACTGCAAACCCACTATTTCTTTAACTCATAGCAGACATTACACCATAAATAAAAACAAAACAACTTCTCAAAAGTTATTTGCCCTTGTTAGCCACAGTGACCAAATAACCATTAGCCATTCTGTAATCTAATTTATACTAGACTGTAATTCAGAGATTGAATCCCATTTGGCACAATTCCCAGTTCTGTACAGGGACACTACAGCACACAAGAAAATCAAATAAGTTTTTGGTACTTTTATGACATTGCATTGAAAGTACTTAAAAGACATCTCACAAAAATGTCTATGTACTAATGAACTACTAAGCTCTTCTTACAACATGACAGCAGTTCTCAAAAATGCTTCCAACCTAAACATGTGTCACTGAATTAGGCAGTGATTTAATGCCTAAAAGACAACATTTGGTTTTAACCCATTATTTTAAAACCAGTTATCTTTTCCACATTTACTAAAAGAAATGAAATTTTGTGGCCTTGGCAGCAGAAAAGAATATTTTTTATCTTACATTTGTGAAGGATCAGGGAAATAAGGATTGTCAGGTTATTTGTTTTGCATCAATACATTTGTCAACAAAGGCTGCGGAGCACCCACTATAGAAGTGCCATTTACTCCTGTGAATATGACTTTCATAAGCAACTGACTCGACCAGCATGACACATCAACTCTGACTTCATTGCAGCTTAAGATCAGCTTCACCTGAAAATATTACAAATGCTAGGCTGTTAAATACAGTAATAGGAAGCTTAAGAACACATACTTTAAAAAAATCAATATGCAAGATAAAATTACCACCAGGTTTAATTCTATATATTGAATAAGAATTGTAATATTTTTACCAGTTCTTCAATTTTCTTAATTTTAAGCAAGAAGTAATCATGTGGGGAGCATCAGACAGATTTCAACCTATGTAAGAAGATCCCTACCTTAAAAACCTCCAAATTGAAACCAAATAGGTGCAAAAACACGGGCCCAAAGAACGGAACTTTCCAAATCTGCTTTCCACACCCCCAGCCCCAATGGAAGTACCTTTCAGAACAACCAAGCGAAGAACTACATTTGCCCTTTTACCCCCAAAAATATTTTGTTTCCTGTATCTCTAAAGCCTGCCCCACCACAACAGCTCCATTTTTATCTTCTTGTCCCAGCCTCCTGCAGTATTTTAAGCTACCCTGTACACTCCTCCACTCATTTCTGGAGTGTGCACACACACACAGAGCCATTCCCTGCCCTGGGTACCAAGTCCTCTAGCTGCCCTGAGCCCCAACTTATCAGCCAGTGCATGTAGGGACACCAGGCAGCACCAAACCCAACCTTGCTGAGCCAACACTGAAACCTTCACTTCAGTGGAACTAATTTTGACTTCTCTGTTTCATGGAATTGGGCAAGTTCCACAAAATTTCTAGCTATTTACTTTTGAGATCCCTATAAATCTACAAATAAAAGTATTTAATAGTTGTTAGTGGGAAGGGAGTAGACAAAATAATGAGAGAGACCTCAAACCATTTCATCTTCTAATAAAGCAATATTTAAAAGTGGCAAGTTTGGTGATTAGTCTCACATTATAGGACCAGATACAACACAGAACAGCTGGACACCCCTCAGTTATGTCATTTAAGAGACACAGCTAAAGCTCTATAGAAAAGGTAAAGTCTGATACTGCACTGAAATGCATGCATAGTCTTCAAGACACAACAGTAACGAAAGCCAAAGTTGTTGTTGAAACTATTATAATAAATAATCCATTATGTTTTATCCTTGTACATAAAACAAGAAGCAGAGGACTAGAACACCCAGACAGACTCATCATAAAAGTATCTGTGCAAGTAAGACATTTGCAAAATGTTGGTTTATGCTTGCTATCAAGCCACATATTGATGTTATTACTTCCATTATTACTATTACTTTCATATTTATACTTACATAAAGAGTGCAAGGATCTCTTCAGGAACATTCTCCTTTTTTTTTTTTTGCCATTAAAAACCAGTAAAATTTCTGTGCTTTTTCTGAGAAAACAGTAGTGCTTTACTACTAAATCCAAGAGCCAGAAAACAACAGATGAGGCATCCCATAGAAGACAGTTACTCTTACACCTGAAGTTTCTACGTCCCACTTCATGCAAACTTATTCTAGCAGCAGCTACTTGAGAAAAAACACCAAATAATAAATGCCTCCAGAATGATAACCAGAAAATTGCACACAGATGCTTTCCAATTCACAAAGCCGAGGAAAAGCCTGAATCTTGCATGTCAAAATTAAACAGAAGGTGATAATGCGGAAGAGGACTTGGACACAAGCTATTATTATACAATGCGCTACCAAGCATATTACAACATATGTTATAGAGCATTAATAAACAAATGAAAATTTTAGTATCATTCTATATGCTTTAAGAATCAGCCTTTCTTTTTATTTCATGCTACCTATCACCCAAGCTAGATTGGCACATACAAATAACGAGACAGAAGATAGTTTCAATTTGACTTTGCTGACAAATAGTTCTCAACAAGTGGGTTGTAATCCTAGAAACTAATCTGCCATTGAAGTCAATGAGAAAGTTTCTTATTCTTGAACTCACTGGGAAGGACAGCTGAACAAAGGTTGAGAAGACGGATATACAGTGCTAGAAAGAAATTCTGAATGGGTCGGAAGACTGGAAGACATAACCAAACCATGGAAAAGTCACAAATTTCCCACTTTCAGACAAAAAACTACTCTCAAGAAAAACAGAAGAAAGGAACAGAACATGTCTGGGTATTGATGAGACTGATATAAACCACAAGAATTCAGCAGCATAAAGCACGAATTTGGATTATGATAAAGGTACACAAGAATGTGGATGATACCTGAAACATCCCTTCCCCTCATTTTCAAGCTAATACCTCATTTCAGTAGGTCATAAACAAAGCATCAGAGACTGCTTCAATTAAAACTATTAATAATTAAATTTCACTATTAAAAGAAAAATCAAGAGTCATAGCAGGTAGAAAATTTTTAAGTGTTCTATCTGAATATAAAGACCACTCTGCCCTCCTAATTTGTCTTACCCCATCAGAGACTTCTCAATATGATTAAGGGGAAAAAAACAAACAAACAAACAACAACAACAACAAAAACAGAAAAGGCTGACCACCTCTTCAAATGGTAGCTCTATGTCTACACACTAATATACAAAGGCTGTGTGTTTCTGTAGCACTCCAGAATCTCAGCTACCTTTAATAAAATACACAAGTCTAAAACCCTTTCCTTGGTGCAGGCAATTCTACACATGCAAGCTGAATGAAAAACAAAGCAGAGTCCTCTGGCAGACAACAGCAAAGTGAGTAGTCCACACTTCTCTACCGCTATTAGGAAACCTGTTCCCAAGAAAATGAAATGAAAACTGAGCAAATTCCCATCATGATTGCACTGAAATCTCTCAGCAGTTCTGAAGGTAGCGACTGGCAACATTCCTTAGAAAGGAGGTCCTCAAAAATTAACTTCAGTATTGGTTACCAGTATAACTACTGTAACCACCAGGAGACTGAAAAATACAACAGGAAGGAATAAAACCTTTCTTCTGGAAAATACCTGCATTTAGGAATACTTTGAAGTATGCCTGCTATTTAATGCACAAACACAGGGAAACTTTACATTTAAGGCTGGAAAAGAGAAATTACAATTTCCTTGCAACTCAGTAATATCCAAGGAGGCAGATATAACACAAGTTCCCAACATTTTTCTCTAGGAGTAATGATGAACAGTACTCTCTATTCCAACACATCGATCATCCCCCTATTCTAAATCCAAACAGATTTGCCTGTCATTGCTTTATATTTTAGGTGTGACTATCAATTAAAAAACACTGGAATTCCTGGAGATGGAAATATACTAAAATTTAGGCCTCCAAATCAGGAAAGAATTCCCATGCAACAGGACTACTTTGTTAGTGTTAATTTTCTGCATATTCTGCCCATAACTTTGAAACCTTACCATAGGAAAGTAAATTCAAAATATTAGGGAAAGGTTTTACTAATTCCTCTTGCCAACTAGCTTAAATAACAAAAATAAGGTACTTGCCACATTTCTGAATTCTAACAGTTCTAACATTTCAAGAAAAGTAATCACACAGGTCAGGTATATCAATGTATATGATGTGTATCAACCACTAGCACTGCTCCAGAACTATAAAAAACCCTGATTTAAAAAGAGTCAAACATTAGAGTTCTAGGGATCTTTTTCACATTTTCCATAAAACAGTCTATGCAACACAGCATAAAAAATGATGACACATTAGATACGCAAAACTAGACAAAAACCATGTACTAGTATGAATCACTGTGTTCAAGAACAGCATTACAGGCAACAGATAAAACACTCAAGGAACATGCTTCCGGAATGACCATTTTGTTTTTATTGGAGAATAAAATAAAAATATTAAAAGGAAGCACTTTAACAGCACAATGACAGTCATATTTCTTTATTGCAACATCTGTTACACTAAATGAGAGAAAAGCAGTATCTTATTGGACATGTGGAATCAAAATGAAAATTCTGAACAACTATCACACTTAAAAGCAATTAATTCCATGTAACTGTGTATTGATCTTAAATCTGACTGATGGTTAACCTAAGCATGACAGCATGACAAGTTTCTGTGTGTGTGTGTATATATATATATATATATACACACACACACACATAGGTACATATTTAAACAGCACAGTTTCCATTACACCAAGTTCAATTAGTAATACACCTAACATACATCTGGCACACAATTAATTGTTTTGTGCATTAATGGCGGAGATGGTGAGAGAAGTCCTCCCCTTCCTTTCTACCAGCCTTTAATGTAACACTGCCAAAAACATGAAGTAAATGGTTTCTAGTTGTTGCTTATGCAGATTCCAACAGAATCCATGAAATATATACAACTCAGCCTGGTTATAACTCCAGGGTCATGTATTAAGCATCATCTTGCAACAGAAGTTGCCATATTTCCTTCTCTATACACCGCTATTCCTGGTTTTGTCCACCTTACATTTGTTTCAGAAGTCTGGCACCCTCGTGCTTGTCTAGTGTTTGGATAATGGTGGTTCTAACATCATTGGGTTGACCTAACATGCTGCTGCATGCTTCCACATTACAGATTCCCAAAAGCCCTATATATATATTTATACACATACATACTATGCCTTTACTTTTTCCTATAAAATCAACATCCCTAAGAAGAACAACTCAAATAACATCTGAAAGCCTTCTTTTTCCTTTGCTTCAAATTAATACAAAGTTTACCAGCTCTTACTAGATCTGCTACAGTACTAGCATTCCATTTGAACTTGGGCCACCCTCAGAAATTTTTTGCCACCATCATCCACATAGGTTTTCCTCACACCTGTGTGCACACTCTTTACGATTAATGATGTGATAGAAACCCTAAATTAACACATACCCAAAAAACAGAGAAACACAGAACCAGCTGATAACTTGCACCAATCCGGGAATACTGAAGCTTTGAAGGGGGATGCTATCCAGTGTCATATTGGCCCTGCTCTTGGAAAAAGATCTCAGAAGTAAAAAAGTGTGAGTGTTGCACATGAAATCTGTCTTTTCTTAGCCACCTGTCCAAACCCTAAGTAGCCAAGGTGCACACAGAAGACAGTGACTAGTCATCAGTCTAGTTGTCTGGACAAACCACACTATATTCTGTGGAGAGAGTTCGGGAAAAAATTGAGTGTCTGCATTTCACCACCAAACACTTTACAGGTAGGAGGGAAGGAACACGACAGTGGTTATTTATCAGAACGAGTTTCTGAATATCATATTAATTTTTCAAAACAACAAGCAGTATTTTGTTCATACAGCACTTCTGTTTCAGAACCTCTAGTAATATAAAAGAAAACTCAACGTACTGTAGCAAGAGAAAATCTGCAAGATATATGTTCTGCAGGTACTACAAAATCTTCAATGCTAAACTTATCCTTCACTTGAAAAACTCTACTTACGAGAAGTAATTTATGTCATTAACATATATTTTTCTTCGTTATCGTCACAGTAATTTAGCAGAATTTAACAGACTATTGGCCTACGTGGTCAGTATATGTGCTTAAAGTAATTTTGCAAGACTTCAATAGCAGGTTGGTGGAGTCTTTCTTACATATATATTTATTTTTAATTGTGAAATTGTAAAGGCTCAACAGTTAAATATATTCGAATTTCAGGAGACTTCTTCCATTAAAATCAAAGGCTTTACGGTGATCAATAAACCCCACCAAACTCGCACATCAAAAACATTACTGAAGGCTTTATAAGGCTAAAGGTTTCTTTCAGTTGCAGCTGATAGATTCATCATCATCTTCGTATCACAAATCTAAGAGTGATCCCCCTTACAAAATTAACCTTCCTTCCAGACCTTTAAAGTATCATTTTAGAAGCATGCGAGACTCATTTTACGGTTGGGGGAAAAAGTGCGGGCTAGGCCGGGGCCTGGGAGCAGAGGAAGGCAGGGCAGTGCAGCGGGAGGCGGCAGAGCCATCCCCGCTTCCTCTCCTCACCTAGCGCTAACCTTGCCCGGCCGCCCACCCCAGAGCAGATTCCTCCCGCTGCAAAACCGGCCCCGGCGCACCGAGCTCGGGCTGCTCTCACTGCTCTGCCTCTACAAAGAAAACACTGCACTTCCAAAGCCTCCCAAAATTAAAAGAAAGAAAAAGAAATCAAATCGCCTTCACTAACCGCTCCCTCAAAAGCAGGTCTTTTTACACCAAACCACCCCTTACGGCACCCACCCTTCCCCCACCACGAAGCCACCTCTCATTGTCGTCGTCCCCCAAAGGGGACCCATTCTTCTTCCCCCCCCGCCAGATGCACACAGACGCCCGCCTCCCCCATTCCCCAGTCTCTACCGTGCCCCTTCCTGGTTGCCAGAAGAGAAACGCAGCCCATGGGCCACATTCCCCCCTCTCAGCCGTGCACGCACCTTCCAGAAACAAGCTGTCTCTGCAGCCGCCGCCGCCGCCACCACCGGCCATCTTCCTGCTGCCGAGCCTGGCTCCCTCACTCCATCGCCCAGAGAGGCGGCGGGGCCTGGCCCTTCCCCCGGCCTGCGCGCTCCGCCGCCCACCCCCACTGCGGAAGGCTGGGTGACCCGCAGCGGCGGCGCCGAGGCCCGGCCCTCTCCCGCTCCCTAGTCCGCGCGCACGGCGGGCCGCGCCGCGCTGCCTTCTGGCTCCGTGCAAGAGGACGCGGCGGCAGCGCGCCCGCTCCTCCCTCACCGTGTCCGCCACCAGCTACCCCCCGAGCAGTTGCCGGCTGGGCCTGGCCTGGCAGCCGCCGTCGGCGCCCGGCGGGGTAGACAGGCCCAGCTGGAGCTCCGCCTGAGGCTCCGCCGAGCACGCGGGGAGGACGCGGAAACGGTGCGCGCCGCGCGGCCGCTCCTCTCCTCCATGAACGGTGCGGCGGGGCCTCAGCAGCGCTCCCCTGCCGAGACCCCCGGCTCGCCCGCCACCCGCAGCAAGGGCCGCCGGCTTCCCCGGCCCCTAGACGATAAAATGGCCGCAGCAGGGCTGCGCCTGGTAATGCTTCGGGCTCTGCCGCTCCCCCCTTGCTCAGCTCGGAGGCAGTAGCTTCGGGGAGGCGAGGAAGTGGCGCGGCCTGCGTCAAATGAATGAACTTTGAGGAGAGTGGCGGCCATGGCGCAGGACTGCGGCCCGCCGGCCTCACCTCCTCACTCTCGGGCGAAAGGCCACCAAGGCTTTGCGAATTCTTAGCAACCATAAACAACTCCGCGGCCCTGTCACGGCGTATTTAAATCCAAAACTTGGATTCTGCAAAACATACAGCGTTGCACGGCCAACTATACAGAAATTGCATGTCATGACCTCAGGTGTATTTGACTTTTAAAATTAAAAAAAATCCATGTTTAGCGTGTAAGGTTTTAGATTTTAAAAAGCTTTCTTGTGAACCACAAGTACCTAAGTACCAAAACCATACATCCATTAAAAACCGGAATGTAAACTATGACAGTTTAGAGTTAGGGAAAGCCAGATACTCTTTTCTTGGACAGGTTCCTTCATCTAAAATTCTACTGACCCCACTGACACTGCAAAATTGTGGAGTTTTTATGTTTAATTTGAAGTACCTGGTTTCTGAAATTGCAAATCCCTGAAAAGTGAGCTTCCAAAAATGCTTGAGCCTAAGTGTTTTTAGACTAAAGTCCTAAATTAGGTAAGTTGAAGACCTAGTGTATATGAAAATTAAAAGCTAAAGAGGGGAAAAGTCTTAGTTTTCCTTTAAGTCTTCTAAGTTTGTTACTTTCATTCCTGAATTTTCTGTATTGACACCAACAGTATTCATAAACTAATGCATTTTAAAATACTTAGTGAGTGTGCTTAGTTTTTACACAAGTAGTAGGTAAAAAGAAGCAAATAAGAGCTCAGAGCTGGCCTGGAAAAAGACACAAGAGACATCAGACTGCTCCTTGAATGCTGTGTCACACCACTAGAGCTATCGAGCAACTAGAATTCCAAAAGCTAGAACAGTGTTGGCAAACCTACATATCTCAATCTTAAAAATCTCCTTGGAAATCTCTAAAAAACAGTTTGCTGAAAGAGGGATCATAAAAAGTCATTTCATTAGTAATAAAATTAACAGGAAACTATTATGAAAAATCGGTGCAAGCTACTTATACGGAAACCAGAAGACCATATATTTAATAGAGATCTAGTATTAAAAAAAAAAAAAAAAAAGAGGAAAAAAAGAAGAAACAAGTAAATTTAGAATATCATTTTTAAAGAATATTTTATTATATCTAAGAAGGGCATAGTCTAGACAGAGGGTTTACTGTGCAGGTTACAGCATCAATCCACAGGAACAAGTTCCTATTCACAGTTGAGACCAGACTGGTCCAGGTCTACTTAATTCTTCACAAGTTTTTAAAAACTAAAGGTTATGAGTTACAGTTATGAGTTATTTGAAAAAGTGTTTGAAATACAGCTTCATGGTCTGATTTTTAGTGAACTGAGGCAAGTAGATTAAAATACCTTTTAAAGTAGAAATAAGGGGAAGAAGTTGCCAATATTCATCTGGATGCATGGTTGATTTTAGACTTTTTGATTCATAATTTAACATTTACTTTTTTATGGAGAAGAGCTGCCCCAAAATTACATCTCACTGCGGTGTTCTTTTTCCCTTTATTTTAAAGCTCTTGAAGGATGCAAGAGAATAATATGTAGTCAAATCTCTTGGGGTTTTTTCATTAAGCTTTTATTAGTAGTCCATTCTCAGCCTTAGAGTGTTGGGTTGTGTTTTGTTTTGTTTTTAATTTGAGAAGTATTTGTGAGGGAATGTAATAGTGATGACACTCAAGTCTTACAATATCTTTTCAGCATCCTCTTAACTTTGCTTAGAACCAGATGACTGAGCGATCAATGAGAAAGGGAAAATTACCATTCCCCTTCCTGCCTGGGGAAATCATAGAGAATTTACTGAGTTTTCTTGTCAGCCAAATGTTAATTGTATTCACGGAGTAAGAGTCCAGGGATGAGGTGCATCTGATCGTTACTTCTTGACCGTCAACAATCACTAGAAGTTGCCTAGTCCCATTATGGATAGTTGACAATCACAGGAGACACTCTAAGATCCTGAATTAACAGACACTTGCATGTGCACAGCTCTGTTGGCCTAGCTCTGCATAGAATTGCAAAGCTGATTACTTCATTAGTCAATGATGAAGAATTTTTGTTTCACCTTAGGAATCTGATTTTCCTTCTCACAATGAGAAAACTGTTATTAGTGAATGTGACTTAGATGATTCAGTACTGAAATGATGGAAAAAATAAGTCTTTTTTACTTTGTCTTTCTGATTCCTTCTAATTGCTTTGTTTCCTCTATGTTTTGTAAGGTTAACCAACAAAATAGGGGTGGCTACTCCATAAGAACACTGTTTCCTTACTTAAGGAATAAAATTGATTTGGGATTGCAGTTTTGCAGCTTCTGTAGTTGTGGTAGTATATATTAGTTTTCTTTACTCTTACTGGAATTACATATAGAAGTTTAAGGGAATTTACAGGCACCTTGAATATTTTTTTTTGTTATTTACAGCCCATGAACCCACGCGGCAGACTATAAATCAGTGCTTTAATGGTTATGGGTTGAATTATTTTTCACTGTTTTCCACTGTTGTGCTCAGAACTGTTCCTTGAATGTATTAATGATGCACAATCTGTGTCCTTTGTTAAAAAAAAAAAAAGTTTTGTTGCTGTCCTCCTGACTTGGTGCCTGTTTTTCCTCTGTGCATTTTTCAGGCAAAATCAGATTTATTTCTTGTGCTTGCTATGTCTTCTTCTTGCTATTTAAGCTAGTGTCTTAATTTTAGGGTTTTTTTACCTGATATTATTCCAGGATAGCTGACATACTGTAGTTACCTCTTCAGGAACATTCCCAAATGGAAGAGCACAATTTGTCTATGGGCTGGGATTTTTAATGGTACATCAGGATGTGAAAAAAGTTTTGTTACGTCTTGGTATCAAAGATAGCTTGTTGAGTAAGTAGTACATAACCACGGACTGCTTAAGATCACCGAGACTTTGACTAGAATGTTTTCTTAATTCTTCCTTGAAGCAGACCTATTTTTTAAATCTGATCAGCCTACTTCAAAACACACTGTTGTGTTGCTAGAGAGTAACCATAATAAAAAAATACCTGTTAGGTTTCCTACTACTGTCATAAACATTTCGAAAATAAAAATCCCATTATTCACTGCTGTGGCTGTTGCTTAAATATCTGCTGCACTGTCTTAACTATTACTACATTATAATAATTCAAAGAGAAACAGTTTAGCTTTAAATCTGCAAGTTCTCTTGTTGGACAGTGGGATCGAGCAACTGTGTTGGGCTAAAAACTTGTGACTTATTAAGCCTCAAAGTGAGATTTATAGATCTAAAAGTGATTGAGAGATGCATCAGCTTTGTTAGCCACATCACAGCATTAGATATTACTTTTGGAAAGAAACATTCATTTTTTTCAGGGCATGGGCTACACCTAGAAGGCTATTTTTTCTAGAAGAAAAATGTAACAGAATTTGGTGCACAGCCCAGAACCAATATATCAGTGATCTCTTCTAAACAGAGTTATAATTATGGTTGTCAGAAAAAGTGAAACTTTATAAAAGAGAATAATTCAAAATTTATGCATGGAATCAAAGAAGAAATGGCCAATTATAAATCAAGTATAAAATATTCCATCTGAAAAAAATGGGATAATCTCCTATATTTTTAATTATTCCTTAATAATGTACGTTGGGTAATTATGACACATTTTGAAGCGAAGATTGATCTTTAACTAAATAAAACAGAAGTGTTGATGGTAGTTTTGTGTTAAAAGAGGAGCACATAAAAGGCTCAAGAGAATGCACCAGATCTGGGTACTTAGAATATACTTCCCAATGTGTATCAAAATGTCTGTATGAAAGTTATTTCAATATGTTTTTATCATATTTGCTGGAAGTTTCCTGAAGCAACTCTGTGTTAATTTGAAATAAGCCTTTCCTTTTGTCTAATATTTTTATGCTGATACTTTAATGGAAATATGTTTTTGTATGTAGACTGATTAAATACATTTATTGATTGCAATCCAAGCTCTATGATCAGTCAACAGTGTAAATTTGCTGTTTGTCTTTCAGTGTGACTCTTTCATCATTTTACTAATAAGAACAGAAGTTCTAACTGATTTAAAGGAGGAATATTAGAAAGTGTTGCATTTGTCAACATTAAAAGTATGGCATAATCACAATAATCTGTCCTCTAATAAGAAAAATAATATAATGAATTCAACAGCACAAAATATTTAAATCGAGGGCTATGTAATCAGAAAAATAAAATAATACAAATTTTTGCTGCAATAAAAATAAAAGCACATCAAGACTCAGATTGTTATTTAAGGCATGTCAGGCATCCAAAACTGTCCACCATACAGAACGTGCTATGCATATACGCACAGGGTCAGACCCTGTCTCGCATCTCTTGCTTTTCAAATCAATGGGAAATATGCCCAAGTCAGTTTCTAAAGTATTTTTAAGCACATTTAATAGATATTGAAACTTCTTTTTGTGTGAAGTTATACAGAAATCACTGTCACAATCACACATGGAAATAAATACGTATTCTTAATTGCCAGCTAACAAAGCAGAACTTGCAGGTGGTCTCTCTTTACAATGGTCTCACACCCATCAGAAAAGGAAACCCTGTTTTGTAGCTGAAACCCTTGGGAGAGACGTTGTCAGTAGTCATTAGCCTCAAGAACTTTATGTTAGTAGAGAAGTGTAATTTAAACAAATGCATATAATAGAGAGAAAATGCCTAATCAAAACTGTTTCAGCAGGGTCACATGTCTTAGAGGAGAATCTCCTTTCCTCTGCCTGTTTCATTAGATGTCTATTTGTCTAAAGCTTTAAGAATACTTAGGTTTCAGAGCAATCTTTTAGCAAAAGTTATTTTGTGTTTTTTGTAGGAAGCTTCTGTGGATATATGAATCATGTTTGTAAAAATAAACTATGCCAAGGGCACATAAACGAGCAAATATTAAGCTGTACACATACCAGAAAAAAATGCATACTAAACCAAAGAAAAAAGTCAGGTTTGTGTACGAGGGATTGTATTATAATCATAATTAAAGCACAGGCAAAAAATCACTCCATCCTACCTGCAGTCAGTGTGCATGACTTACTCTGCTACTGCTCACGCTGCTGGATAAGACACTGAGTTTGTTTCTTACAAATTCCCTTTCTGATAAGAAAAAAATCTGAAACCTCTTTCTTAATGTACAAAGGAGATTAGAGATCTGGACTACAATGATGGATGTGCTTCTGTCTGAGTACTTTAGTGGTTAAGTACAGTAGTGTACCTGGTCTCATCTGTGAAGTGGAACTAGTATAAGCATATATAGGCATGACTGTACTGCAAAGAGTAGAATCTGCACAGTACAAGATGTGAAAACTGTAAAGAGATCACTTCATTTGTCTTTCTGCGTAGAGATGAGTGGTAAAGACTTAAAATGTCGCTGGCCTTAAAAATCTCATCTTAAGATTGATCTTCAGTCTCCAGATATAGTGTATTAGAAATATGGTGTTTTTTTCCATATTAACCTAAACAATCTTCTCTACAAAAAGGTTTCTTCTTCTGTGCTCTTTTGAGTAATTTTTCTTTACTGGGAGATTGCAGTTGTATTTCCCAGTCTTTTCTACTATTCCTTCAGTCTTCATTAATTATTTTGAATCTCTCTGGAGTCTCTTTAAATTGTCTGTATTTTAAAGTGAGGCACTCAAAACAGGATGCAGTACCAATGTAGGTCTCTCCAAAGCTGAATAAAGCAGAATAACTGTTTTCTGCTTCTGACATACTGCAATTTCCTTTAATATATGCTAAAATAATTTTCAATAAAATCACCGTTAGATCGTGGTCAATTTGTAATCCAATATAAATGCCATGTCCTTTTTGGTACTGTATAGCCATCTATATCTCTTTTTGGATTAGTTAATTTGATTTCTCCTAAGGTGTGTGATCGTCTGCTTATCTTCATATCATCTTGCTGGTTTTAGATAATTTCTTTCAATTTATCCAGATATTTCTGAACTCTAATCTTGTCCTTCACCTAAACACCTGTTAGGTGATTGCAACTCTTGTGGTCTGGCAGTGAAAATAATAGTAGGGTTATGGCTGGGATAAAATTGTTTAGAATCAAGTGCCCCTCTCACACTGTCATTGAAACACCAACAGTGCATTTTTTCAGCCTATCTCCGGCTTCAGTTTTAAGAAGTCATACAGGACAGTGGCCAATGTCTTACTAGAGTCAATATCACCTCCATTCTCTCCCTATTTATCCTGCATGCCAGCTATTCCAATGAAAATGGACAAAATGGTAGTGTGACAGAGCTTTCCAGTGATTCTCCGGAGACTGGAATAGAACTCCCAGAGATGTGGGAGAAGACCTTCATGTCTGTGTAGAAGCCCAAAGTTCTTTGCTCTTCTCCATCTTTTTCTTCTTTTCCACAAGATGAGGAATGTCATTTGGGGACATTATTTCCTCTGTTAGAAGGATGTGGATGTCCACTGCTGTTTTTGAAGATGTCATTTACTTTCTTTAATGGACGCATATCCAACAGTGTCGATCCACATGAAATACTCAGTTATCCATACAGTAATTGTCTAACGATGAAATGTGTGCTTGAAAGCCTCAAGGCAAGATGAAGTTTTCCGCAGAATTGTATGGATAACTGATCTAGCTCCTGTATAATCCCTATGAAATAAGAGGTAAGAAATATTCATGGAGTAGAGCCTTGACCCTCATGGAGCGTGCAGAGAACTTTGGTGTAAGCAGTATGGGCCCTGAGGCAGGGGAGGTTAAAGAAATTAGAGTTGTCTTGTGTGCTCACAGTTATACTGTATAAGGACATCTCAGTGGGAGTGAATGTCCTAACTCATAGTGATGAGTTCTGCGGTATTTGTTAACAAGCTGTCCCAGTTTATAAAGTGGCCTATCACAAGCAGTTGTTTGAGGTTTAAAGATTCTCCAAGTCTTTCTGCTCTTTGATAAAAGACAATGTCTGTCATTATGTATCTATCTTTGATTCATTCCAGGCATGTATCATCCTCATCATTAGCTGCAAGTATAAAAATGAGATCAATCTGGTTGTCATTGGCGTGTTATTTCTAATGGATACCATCAGGTCACCTTCTTCAAGTGGTCACATGTCACTGTTAAAAGTCAGAGGCCAAGAGTGTAGGAGGCAATGGAATCAGGGAATAGCTGCTACCACTCTGAGTTCAGTCTGAAATCACTGGAGCACCTATAATAACACACTTGTGTCACATAAAAGAGTCTCATCTAAAAGAGTCACTAGTATCACTGTTGATTTCGTCAAAAGCTGAGGAGCTGTTAACTACTATGAGCATAACTGGTATGGGGTTTGCCTGCAGATTTTAACAGGAGTGGATCAGACTGATTTTGGTGTTTCACTCCTTTTTCTGCCAAAAACTCTTGTGAGTCATTTCAGAAGTTATTTGTCTTTTTTGGGAGCATGAGGTCCACAGCAGTTTGTAAGCATATTGTGAACATATGTAGGTTTATTACTCAGACTATTTAGTGCTCAGAAGAAAGATACTGTTCCTTTTAACATTACAAAGATATTAATCTCTATTTATTTTTGAGAAAACCCTTCAATATATTGAATTTTGTAAATTTCTATAAAAGGTACCTAGATCACAAGCACTGTTTATTTTTTAACAAAATAAAAATATGAAAACTAATCAGTTTTTTGTCAGTTTGAAGATATATGTACTTTGAGGATTTATGGTTGCTAAAACAATGTGAAGTTTTAGAAGACTGTTTAAATTACAGTTATCATATGAGGACATTTAAAGTGGAGCTGACCTATTATTTATGTCTATCCTGTTTGCTGCCTTGTAGTATAGAAGCTAAATGTATTGTTTTTCAGCATATAAAAGTTTTAAAGTACTGTATCAATTTTCATCGTAAAAATTCCAGACTCTCCACCACCCAAAAGAATGAATAAAGATTGTAATAATTCAATGGAAAACTCAGCAAATGAAACATAATCTTCTTTAGAATAGGTAGTATAATTTAAAGAAAGGAAAATTAACTCTTCTTCATTACCCATAAGTAGTTTTCCAAGAGGAAAATGATCAAATGTCATTTTAAATATATTGGGAAGAAATTAAATGCTATAGAATGTTTCCATTCTTATTTTATGAAACTTTGTTGGTTTCATGCAGCAGAAGATTTGAAGAGGCTCTAGAACAACATATAAGCTATGTATATTAAACTATTTTACAATGTTTTTGTGGTTTCTAATTTGTAGGATCTGATTAGCAATGTTTTCATAATTTGAGTGTATTTTGAGTTCCATTACTGTCATCAGTTTATCTAATAGCAAACCATCAGTGACCATCTTCTCCTTCTCTCCAGACACTCTCCTTGTTTCCAGAGTCTCTTTAACCGCTTCTGTCTCACTTCTCCCTGTGCCTCCTGCACTGAATGCAATCCTTCAACTTCTTGTCTGTCATTGCTCAAGTCCTTCCCTTCCCTCAGTTTTCCCTCAAATCTTTCTTTCCAGCTCTTTCATTCAGTTTCTGTTTTCAGCTCCTTTCCACCTACTTTCTCAGTACCAAAATCCCTCCCATGCTCCTAACAGAGATTTCTCCAACCCTTTTCTCTCACAATTGCTACCCCATTCCTGCCTTTTGTTGTGGCTCCCTCCCACTGCTGCTTCTGCTATATTAGTTAGGATCCGTGATCCATAATCAATAACTGAAGACAGTGAAAGTAAATTTTATCTAGATGAATAAAAAAAAAATCTTGTCCCTATTTGTCTAGTGCATTTTCTTCAGTGGCACAATTCATTTCAGTAATTAAACATGTTTTTCTCTTCTTGTATTAGCTAACATGTCATGCTGTTTTTTAAAACGTTGCATACATTTTTGTTACATTGTAACCGAAACAGCAATCCAGCAAATTTCATACTCAGTGCAAAGAACCTCAACAAAAACATAATTAATGCAACGCAATGTTTGAGATTTTAAGCCAACAAAAGCTAGACCATTTAGAGCTAAGGTTCCCATAGCAACCTTACTCTATCTCCTCCTGTGTCTGTGTGATAGGGTCTTTTTTTACATGACCACATATTGCTAGAGAATGTGCTGTATTATGCCATAAATAGAACATCAGTTTAATAGGTGAGTTAACTACACAAGGACTTACAAAATTATGTATGTCTTCAAAGGAAATTAAATCAGTGTGATTTGTGAAGGTATTGTACGTATATATACATAAATACTAGAAGAAATTTTCATGGAAGCTTCAACATGATGTTACAACATCAGTAATATAAATCCTGCCTGCAAGTGAATTTTTTCGCATGTTTTTATTTTACCAATTATCTATTTCCCCGTATATATAGAAAATATAAAGGCTAAATAATTATGGGACGAAAATTGCTGGTATTTCTTAAAAAATAATACAAGACACTTCAATTTTAAATTATTATTTTCCAGACTAGGCAGCTACATGAAAGCACAGTTCAGGGAGGCAGAGTAGCATCTCCAGAGGATGATTCAGTCCTCCTGAGATGTGAATTGCCTTCTGCCCATCTTACTCTACTGACTATACAGTAGGTCTGGAGAAACCAGTCAAGATTCCTTCCTAGCCCAATTTATTGCTTAAAGTATGATAAATCCGAGCTGTATTTTCCAATAAAAAGGATTGAGATTTTCAGACATTTCTGAGTACTTAGTGTGTCTTATGGGTTAGATGCAAGAATCTCCACAGACTATGCTGATATCAGTGTCTAAATTAACGACTTCGTGTTCACTTGACAATACAAATTTGTTCTGGGTTAGATGGGACAACACAGGCCACCACTTTTGAGCAGATATAGGAACAATACTGTGAGTACTCTGGGTGTACATTGACTGCAGAAAGACAAATGATACCCTATTTGACTTAATATTAAAATGATGCAGACAATAATACCTGATTTATGCATAAAGACTGTTGGAAACACTTCATTTTTGTGTGTTAATATGTATTTGAGCCAGCAGAATGAGTTAACATTGATTCAGCCCTTCATATTCTTCACCTGTGATATTTTTGGTACAGGACTGTCTCGGAGAACCTAGGTGTATATCTTCACAGGCACTGGGTAAGGTGCATCAGCACCCAACTCATGAGTTTTGATTTCTACTTCTGGACACTGGGTTAGGCACGACAGCTCAAAAGTAATCAAACCCTGAGTTTTGGTTGGATCTAGATCAAGGTGACAAAGTTGAGATACCTGATAATTTATCTGTACCCTTGAAATGTATATTTGGAATTGGTATTGTTTTATATGACATTGTTACAAAACTCTGGCAAACCAGATGACAATCAGTTAGTTTGGATTTTAAAGCAAGAATAGTATGATGAAGAAAAGCAAAGAATAACATTGAAAGAAGTACTCTGAACAGAAAAGAGAGAAATTTCATCCATTTCCTCAGTTTGGCTGCAGAATAAATTTTCCATATTCAGTTTCTTTGTAAAAATGACCTACAGAGAAAAACCTGGTTAATGTTCTGACAGTTGTTAGAAGCTAAGCAGGTGGATGCTGCTAGCATTCAACCACTGTTAGATCTGAAGAAATCTGACACTCAACAATTGGATGGCTGGCAAATCCCTGAAGTATCTGCTTTCCCATAATAATATATAGACAACAATGAAACAATGTGTCCAAATAAAAGTGGGTAGCAGTCTGAAATACTGAACAGTTTCCCTGAGAAATCATAATAAGGAACTGTTCAACTAATTTTCTCACAGAGATGTTGCAAGGCAGTAATCGTATTGTGCTATACTGCATTAAACTTTGTTGGAACTAGCACATTTAATTGTAAACTTCCATTTAAGATAGCAGTGAGAGAAAGTTAAGATTTTTTTTCACCCAAATAAACAGCCAAATGCATGAGATCCTAGGGATCTGAATGCTCTGAGTTGAAGCCTTTCATCTACATACAGTTCAGGAAGGCGAAGTGGGGAAATATCTCAGATGAAAA
This sequence comes from Columba livia, assembly GCF_036013475.1. NCBI lineage: Eukaryota > Metazoa > Chordata > Aves > Columbiformes > Columbidae > Columba > Columba livia. Next base: position 33,568,026 of record NC_088604.1, on the reverse strand, counting down.
TACACAAAAAATAGAAAATAATGGGAAAAAAACCTTGAGAGTTTGAAGAGTATGAGTGTGCAACCACAGTTTGAAGTCAAGGTTTATATGTCAGAGCACAGGCTGAAACGGGTTCTGATGCTATGAACAGCGGAATGCTACATTATCTAAATCTTTCTATACCCAGGGAAGTAAAGCCTTGCAAATTCTCTTAAGCAAATGGAGTAGCAACACGAGTATTTGACCTCCTCACCAATTTGTCCTCTTAGTTGAAACAGTTCAAAACATTCTCTATAGTGGGTCAGTATACCTTTAACCTACAGTACAAAGTTCACAGAAAACAGTATATTATTTCCTCTTCTAAGACAGAAATAATTGCAGCTTCTCTCTAGGAGAGCAGCATCCAACTATCAGCACCAGTCAGTGTGTGAGGAGTGCTCTACGCTTCAACTAATGCAGCCTGGATAGAAAGCCTCATTAGTCCTGAGGATCCACAGGCAAAAGTGTTCTTATCAGGTTTTAGGTTGGCTATTTTTTTAAACTTCACACATGGTTACTTACAGTCTTGTAGCGGCTGCCCGGAGAAAGCAGATGTTGACACAGAAGAGCAAAACATCTTCCCTGTGTTGGCAAGGGAAATGCCCACGTGTCTGGAGAGGAAGGAAAGGCTTTGACGTGTGGGAAGAACCAAAAAAGATGTGTCTGATCCAGAAACAACAGTCACCTGTTGGGAAAGCCTTCTGGTGAGGTTTTCCAAGGCAACTCTTGACCAGCTCACTCTTCCAGCAGCTGCAGGAAAGCCTGGGGCTGCCTGGGCGAAGCTGACAGCGCAGCTGCTCTGGCAGTTGGCTGGACCCACCCAACGGTCACTCCAACCGCCGCCTCACCAACTGCCGCCTCAGCACCCCTCACTATCCGCCCCGGCATCTGTTGGCCTTGCTGCATTCCCCTCGGTGCCCCTCGTTTTCACTCCCTGCCTCAGTACCCACCAGCCTCACTCCCCCCTCGGCACCCGGCAGCCTCCTGGCTGGCAGAGCCCAGGCAAAGGCCAGCCCAGCCCAGCCTGTGGGGTGCGAGGGCAGTTTGCCCTGTGTGGGCACTGCCTGGAGGCGCAGGGCTCCACACTTCACATGGTAAATGGTGGTAGTGGAGCCATCCCTCAAAGAAGGGCTTCTGGCAGCACTCTCTTCTCTGGCTGACTTCTTGTTCGTGCTGGTCATGAAAAAGTGGGGAGAAAACATCTTTTTGGCCAAGTGTAAAAATGTATTCATTTCTATGTAATGAAACCTGAGGTTACAGATACAGCTAAATATAGGCACTGTGTTACCCATTACTGTGTGTCCTGGTTTCTTCCCAGTAGCTCGTATAGAGCTGTGCTTTGGATTTAGGATGAGAATAATGTTGATAACACGGGGTTGTTTTAGTTGTTGCTGAGCACTGCTTACACTAAGTCAAGGACTTTTCAGCTTCCATCTGAATATGAGGAAAAACTTCTTTATTTTGAGGGAGCCAGAGCACTGGAACGGGCTGCCCAGAGAGGTTGTGGAGTCTCCTTCTCTGGAGACATTCAAGATCCGCCTGAATACATTCCTGTGCAATCTACTCTGGGTGAACCTGCTTTAACAGGTGGGTTGGACTAGATGGTCTCCAGAGGTCCCTTCCAACCCCAACCATTCTGTCATTCTGTGATTATCACACTGCACTACCAGCGAGTAGTGGATGCACAAGAAGCTGGGAGGGGACAAAGCCGGGACAGCTGACCCCAAGTGACTACAGCGATATTCCATACCATAGGATGTCATGCTCAGTATGTAATACTGTGGGGAGGCTGGTGGGGACTGGCTGCTGGGGGACTGGCTGGGCATCAGTCAGCGGATCGTGAGCAATTGTATTGTGCATCACTTATATATTTGTTATTATTACTGTTGTTGTTATTTTCCCTTCCTTTTCTGACCTATTAAACTGTCTATATCTCAACTCATGAATTTTATATTTTTTCTGATTCCCTCCCTTATCCCACTGGAGAAGAGTGAGCAAACGTCTATGTGATGTTTAGCTCCCTGCCAGCTTAAAGTATAACCCTGTGTTATTCTAAGAAAGCAATTGACAAATATAGTGAACATAAGCATTATTTTCAACTGAAAAACTCACAAGCTTTCTCTTTTTTTTTTTTTTTCCTTAGGCAATGGGTGAAACCAATATTATTTTGCTCAAGCTATTTGTTACAAACTTCATAGTCATCTACATTTTTCACCATCATTCATATCATGTACAGGAAGTAAGTATATTGGTCATAGCACTTAGGTTAATAAAAATAAATAGATTGCCTTGCAACACTTAGGTTCAGGCATATATATGATACTAGCATTGCAAATAACAAATGCAATATTTCAGTTTCTATAAAACAGTAATAACCCATAAGCAAAAACTTACCAAAGGGTGAGTTGAATTACCCGTAATTTATGTGTAGCTGTAAGAATAGCCTACCACCAGAGGTAAGTCCAAAAAGATGAAGCTAGCTTTGTCATCAACATTTGCCTTTTTTGGGTCATGAAGATCTTCTCGATGGTTTTACAGCCAACATATATGATTTGCAAGCCATAATGCCATGGGAAGTGTCAACCTTTGAGATACCATAGAACGATCTTGGAACAGCGTAGTGGCATTCTGATATAGACCTCTCTGGTTTAAGAAATAACCACTACTTCATGAGCTCAGAAACTGGCAACATGCATTTCAGAGGTAAAATTTTGTGGTACAATTTCTGGTACAATGATTACTATTCTGTTTACAGCAATAACATAACTTTTAAATCAGTTTTTTTCTCATAAATCCGAACAATAAAGATTAGCAGTGAGATACCAGTGCTGCAAAGTACATTAGCCTGTCAGTATGAGATAAATGAACACTTAGATTACTACTCTTTAGCTCTGGTGCACCATTAAGAAAATTAAGAACCAGCAGCCAGCTGGGGAGAGTAAAACCCAGTTTTACTCTTGTTCAGTTTCAAATCGATCTCTAATACAAGATCTTGAAAGAAGCTGATAAAGGCAATTTGTTCAGGCTTCAGATAGAAGCTATTGAATACAGCAACCCTTTCAATTATGGGAGCAAGGAATCTAAGGTACTAAAAACAGTAGAGATCAAGCTGAAAGGGGAAAGATACTGTGAATGAGAATACATGAGAGAGGATAAGGAGATCCACACTGAGCTTTTAAGTCCATCAGCAGGACCAGCTGGTGAATGTTTTGGAGAATTGGGCAATTCACTTGGGCAATTAAATATGAAACCAGAAAATTAGCACTTGGCCTTAGTTTGTATTTTAGGAAATAATTGCATGATACATATAATGCTGACTGGTATTTATAAAACATGTTGATGAAGCCAGGTCTTATTAAGAACAAAATATCTCACATTTATAGTCTCAAAATACTTACCCAGAAAGGTAAGAATTCTTTTAGAAATGCTATTATAAAAATGAAATTATGTTTTAGTTACCTGGCACATGAGAAGTTGGCTTTTTAACTATTCACAACTTCTAATGCCTTAAAATTCTCCTAATGAACTAAGAAATACACTTATCCTCACTTAAGGGAACATAGGCGCAGACAGTGGGATTCATCTTTCTTGTCTTTAGATAACTGCAGAACTGTAGTCTACATCTGAGCTAGAGGTCTGGCATTCTTTTATGTTTAATGGAGAAAAATAGGTACTTTTAAGGTGTGAGTCATTTAAGATATTTTTAGATATCTACTCGAGAATGAGAGGAATTGCTGTCTTAAATCGCTATCTTAAATCTCCTGTTTCTTTCCATTAACTGTAGAGGGTATCTAGACATCTACCTCAGATGTAGATTTCTGTAGTGTATGAGTCCCTATTTGATTAGGTGAATTGTATCTTGAGAAACTTAACACAACATACAAGCTGGCTGAGTTCCACATACAACCCTAGTCTTAAAGAGCAAAGTACTTCATAAAGTTGTATTTCTATGCCCTGTTCAAGAGTCTCAAGATTAATTTAAATTTTTATTCTTTTCCTTACTCGTTTTTCTGAGCAGGTTCTCTAATGCTTTTGGACCCCGATTTATGTTGAGAATATGTCTACAGGTCATGCTGTGAGTAGACACAGTTTTTCTACGCCAGTGCTGAAAGCTGATGCAACCTCACACTGCAAGTGTTCCGAGACAACTGAGGGTGTGTGAACTCAGTGCCTGGTCCTGCCTAATTAATTGTGCTGCATAGCAGCCTTGTTAGCTCCAGCATGGTGCGACGCTCACTGCACTCGCATCTCTTGATCAGCACAGAACACAGGCAGGGTGATCTGGGGCCTGTCTAAAGTCATCATGTAGCCAATGCTGCAGAAAGGCTATAACCCCTCCTTCTGCTTTTTTTTTTTGCAGTTGTGCAGTCTGCTTGTCATCTGTTTAGGATTATGACTGTAATAGAGAACATCCCTGCATATAAGTAAAATAAAAAAGATCTAATGATCTATTGGAGTTGGTGAACATATAGCTGCTTCTCTCTTCTGTGTGATCTGACTGAGTAGACAACTCTCAAGAAAAGAATATCCAGTCTTCTAAATAGGAAGAGCCAAAAGTTAGTGTTACACCAGGGTGACTAATGAGTAACTAACAAGAGCAATTATAAAAATTGCAATCAGAGAGATTAAGATTAGAGGATGTCCTATACTGGGCAAAGGATGTGATGCACAGCCATTGGGGTATGGTTAAGACTGAAATTCTGCAGTGAGATGGCTTTTACAAAAATGATATGTGAAATCCCTCCAGGAAATTCAAGCAACAACTTCACCTCATGCAGTCTGTATCTATAATCATCTCATCCACAGCATTATTTTCTCTTTTTCTGAGCTTCATCACTTACTGTGAAAATAGCTATATGACATTTTTCCTTAACTGTTGTGTTATCTCATGGGAACAGGGAACTTAGAGCAAATTCTTTCTTATCCTGCCTCACACAGATGTCATTTTAATTGTGGAAGCATCACCTTTAATCAGTTTTGGTTTGGACTCCTCTAGTCTATAATCTCTGAAATGAAAATTTCATCACAATTTTTTCATCTTATGAAATTATGTTTTTATGGCAATGTTTCATAGTGCTGACCTATGCATTTGATTAATATATATAATTACAGAGTTTTAAGCGAGCATAAGAATTTATAGACTACTTGTCCATGCTTCAGACTAGAGTGGAGCGCTGTCCTTCCACAAGTCATTTACAAAGTAATTTGAAGGATTATGTTATTTTGATTTTTTATTATCTTATAAAAATAAAACTGAAGAATGACTGTTTTCAAGTTTTTGCAGGACTGTTTTAATGAGTGAGCTGCACAACAGCTCCTGTGAATGTCAATAGTTAGACAGTCTTGGCTTTCTAAACTTTCTATGTGCAGTAATAAAAGGAAATGCCCTTGAATATTACTTTATCACCTTTTCAAATCATACTTTTAGAACTATACTTTTAGTCAGACGAATTGCAGCTGAAAATATTTCATGTTTATGAAGCTAGTCTTGACCAGATTGTGCCATTAGCATACTTTCGTTTACAAAACAAGAACAACAAAAAGTTCCATCAGTCTTAATTGTAAAAATAGGCTAAACTAACTATGAAAGTATGTATGCACATTTTACTCTTCAGAAGAATTTACAAACCTCATAAAGTGCGCTGTCATATCACTGATCATGATGACACACTGGAACCTCAACATTAGGATAAAAGTAACCCAAATTGGTATAAGCCATCAGGAGACACCGCCCTACTTGATGACAGACCTCTTCTATGACTGGGATTTAGTGAATGCATTACAGTGGAATTTTAGTGGACTACATTTAGTGATACTGTATTTTCATAACAGCAACAAGAAGCTTTGATACAACCAGTCCAGCTCTGATTCCGGTTTCACTTACTGAACTGTCCGTTAAATTTTTTCATGTAAAGACTTCAGGACTTGATTGATCTAACGAGTTTTTTTCAATCTGTCACAAGGGGGCAGATTAGTACTGTTGAAGTTTCTATTTTTTTCCCAGCAATCGGCAGTAACAATCTACAAGAGAAGACATATGTTCAGACAGATGATCTAAGAATTCTTGAAGTACATTTTTGCCTACAGTTTGTTTGTTTGTTTTTTTCAGTATTGAATAATGAGGTTTTTATTTAAATATTTCAATCACAGAATGAATGCTTGCTCTGAGGGATTGTATTTGTAACTTTTGTAATGCAAGAAATAGAATTAAGCAATATAGTATAATGGATTTTCCATTCTACTTGTCACACTACTCACATGATGTTTGGTTAACCACTGCAAATGATTAGCTATTGCCACTTCTGTAACTTTTGTAACTTATAAACGCATATGACAAAGATTTGCCTCATTAAAGCTTGTTTCCAAAACTTCTAACTCTTTCACAGTTTCTAGTAATCATGTAATAATAGTGTGTAGTACTTGTTAAAAATAAATTTTATTTATGAAGGTAAATTAAAACAGTAGGAATTGAGTTCCATAAATAAATCCCTTTCTGAATAAAACCCAAACCTTTATGCAGTATATTCTTACCTCAAACTGCATCCCTCTCTGTTTATTTGCTGCAAGCATAATGCAATAGTCCACTCAGTTGCAGGGTATAAACCAATTTACCTTGAATATTTCTCATTTACTTTTGCTCTCTTTTGTGAATTATACTCATTTCTAGGTTTTCATTTTCTGCTGAAAACTAAAATTCTAAGTTTCCTTTTTTGATATTTACTGAATTCAAAGTAACAACATTCAAAATTATTTATATTTGATCTGGCCTTGCTATGTTTATGTATATACTGAAAGAGGAATAGTACTTCAGTTTACAGATTTTTCAAGATAAGGCTGTGCTCAAGACCTTAAATAGTTAGCACAAGCTAGTGTCTGACTCAAATGAGCTGTTGAAGAATCCCCTGAACTTCAATCTAGAAAATAGATAACAAAAATTTGCTTTGTATACTAGAGAAAACCAGTAATAAATCCATTTAATTTACTGTGTGCTGTAAAGGGGGGAAAAAAATAAAAAAAGCATTTCTGTTAAAATTCTTGCTTAATTCTGTTGTAGCATGACAATAATTCCTGGATTGAGAAGTTTTAGACTGAACATGTGTGGTAATACATTATTCAAGCAAGTATTTTTAGAACATATTTAGGTACTAAAGAATGTATCATTTTTAATACTTATGATTCTAGGAAAATAAGGATATAAATAATAAATCAATATATATTAAGAAGCTACTAATAGGAGAAAGAGAAAAGTGATTTCCACTTCTGACCATGTATAACAGAAATGTTACTAGTATTACTTGGAGAAAATACAAGAAACACAGATGATTGTGTGAAAGCAAGCCTAACTGATTTTCAGGGACAAATTTCACCAGAATACTGTCTGTTTTCTAGACTCCAGCATGGAGCCTAGTCTATACAGACAGAGTCTTCTCTCTGCAGTCTCTAACAAGCACTTGTGTCTTAAATATGTGCAAAATAAGGTGGCTGAGAAGGTTACAATTTTGTATCAAATAGTGGCTTTACACTGCAAAAGCAACGCACCTTTAAAAGTGTTGTGTCTCTTATGTAAGACAAGACACAGAAATACAAGCCTTAATTTTGACAGAGTTGCAATCAATCTTCATTAGAAGATGGCAAGTTTATTTTTTTCTGAAATAAAATGTCTCAAACAAAATAAAAATAACCCAAACCTGAAATTTCGGCTACATGTAGAAAACTGCAGCTCAGATGTTTTAGGAGAAAACTATAGGAAATAGAACCTATCTATCAGTTTCACATACTATATATAAGTTTACATATATGTATATTTGTGTATAATTATATATATGTATAGTGATAAAAGCTCTGTCAAAGGAAATGGCATTTGACTAAAATATTTGACATATTAAATTCTCATGGCAAATTCAAACACAAATTATTTAAACGGGGTTATATATCTTCACGTGCGTATATATATATATATATATGCACACATATAAATGCATCTTCAGATGTCAGGATTTGTTGCAAATAAGCAAATGCCTTAGATAATTCTTCTCTATTTGCAGGTCATATGTATGTGGGATGAAGTACAGAGTGGTGATTGTTCTAAGATTAAAAGAAAGGCATTAAAAAGCCTTGTTGAAATTTATACTGTTTTTAAAAGAACAAGATATCAGCTTGTCTTTGCCTTTTTCTACATCAAAACAGTGTGATTTAAAGTTATATAATTGTTACATATACTTCTCATGGTTTCAAGTGTCACATGGTAATACTTAATGAGACAAACAGAAAAGTTTTTATTATGCCAAATATTTATTCCATGCTGCCATTACTCCTACTGGTAAAACTGGTGTGTACTGACCTTATTCATTGTAGTCAGGACATTATGTAAGGGAAAAATATGCATAATGTTGTTACGGACAGTACATCCCACACTTAAACAGAATCAAAGTATTCTTTAAGACATTTTCTAGAATCTAACCAGTGATACAGACCAGATGGCAAACATTCAGCACACTGTGCTTGCAAATTTCAGCTGTGCCCTCTAAGAAATATTTCTGGATGTGAATGGACTTTTTACTCCCTATGCAGGATGTGTAGCTGATGTTTTCTGTTTGGTTTTGAATTCAGTGACAAAGTGTAATGCTCAGAAGCTTTTGGAAAACAGTGAAAAAAGCGATGGTAAGAAAGTGGTTTTTTATTTCACTTTTATGTTATATGTAGTGCTCCTACAATAAAGTTGTTGGAAAATTAATTTTGAAGCTTAATTCAGTGCATAAATTGATTGTATTGTTTAATATCTTTTCAGATATTAACCCCATACTGAACAGAGTATGAAAGAAGACCTGATGTCATTTTGTCATTTTACTTGGATTTTTTGGCTATATATACTGATATATACATTTCTATTATATGTGTATATGTGAAGTGTATGATAGTAAGATATTTAGGAAGTTTATTACAGTTAGAAAAAATAATTTAGCTTCTAGTTTTTAGGAAGGTATTTTTATCACTGTTGTACTGATCTCATGGCAAAAGATTATATATTTCCACAAGAAGGCAGAGGGTACACAACTAAGTGGGAACTACAGTGTTTCAAAAAAAGTCACTGATGAATTGAAAAGGCTACTATGTGCTTTACATGCCACTCAGTCTTGTAGGGAAAATCACTAGAAACACACCATGTTAAAATGAAAGCTTAGACTGAAAAGGGCTGTTCAGGAGACATGCAACAAAGCATTGAAAGTGCTCCCTCTGTGATCTCTTTGGAGGCCACAGGGTGGAAGTGGAAAAGGGAAAACAGTTTTTGAATTATTTTTATGAAAAATATTAATAAGTATGGTTCATTTTATCCACCTACTTTTATATCATGATTTAAGGCCAAAGGTGTTGACAACTTCTTAAGAACGGGCAGTGAGAGATGGTTGTAGCTCATGTATTCAGGACTGTATTAGTATACATGAACTATGACAGAATGTCCTCTTCTAAGAACTTTTACCTTAGAAAGAAAATAGGAAAGACATGCAATGCTCCAGGTGCCTAAATTTCAATTCTAATTCAAGCTTCTAAAACAGGAACTTTGCTGTCCAGTGACACTGTGGTTAATTGTGCTGTATGCCTGAGAAGGTGGGCGTAAAGCTGCTGGAACATTTATAAACCATTTCTTTCCATTCCAATCTGAATACTGTAAAACATAATTTATTTCTGAAAAGGCTGCCCTGTTATCTCCCGGAACACCAGAGGTTTGTGTTCGTACCAAGTGGGAAGCTCTCCAATAGAGATTTAGCTTTATGGATGTAGCTGAAAGAACAGCTATGAAAAAAAGGAAGGTACATCTTTTGTGGTAAATTAAACTATGGGCCTCAGCACTGACATGTGACTGTACCATTGAATTATCAGAGCAGACCCTGTGACAATTTTGGTTTGTGCCAAGCAACATTTTCCTAGATAGTGCCTGGGCAAGGTTCAGGTTAGCACAGGCCAGGGTCTGCTCCCAGTGGGCAGTCTGGAAGCAGGTAAAGGAGAGCTGTGTGACCACAGCAGTATTTATTAATGCAGGTGTAGCTGGGGATGGTGAAGCCAGAAACCCAGTGTCAGGGTGATGAGGCTGGCAAAATGGAAACATTTAAAGACTGGTAGAAAATGGTTTATTTCCAAAGGAGTCATATAAAGGATTCAGTAGAATAAGAGCCTCAGTGGTTCATCTTGCTTTACAGGGCATAGAACAGGCGAGCCTGTTCTCCACTGACTCTGAGGTGTGACCTCCACAGGTGGAGCATCTATGTTATACGTGAAGAGTTATAAACATATAATCACATTATTATTAATTTTTCACTATGAATCTTGTGTTTTCTTTTGCTGATAGTTGAAATATAGTTGCATCAATTGTGAGAATGGATGCTATATATTTGCCCTGAGACTAATAACTGGCGAGCTATTGTGTCTGTTATAAATGGACAATAAAACGCTTTTAAATCTAAGTGGCTAGTAATAAGCTTTGAAATCTTTAGGTTTAGAAGATCAGTTTGTTTTAAACAGTGAAGTCATAGTTGCGATGGTTTTGGTCACAAGTCGGACAAGTGGACGTTTTAAGTGACAAACTTTAATCTAAATTTAAAAGCACTTAAGCCCTTTACCACTAGATGGCATTATCTAGTCACTTAGGATCCATGGAAAGGTGCAGAATACTAATAACCCATACAGATCATATGGAAATGGTTAAGTATTACTGCACCATAATAAATTCTTTTGTTATCAAGTAGTAATAAAAATGTCTCATACAACTTTTAATGGTATCACTGTAAGGGCGGGATGTAAGATATGATATTTGAATATTGTTTTTTAACGACATGCTAGTAATTGAGAGCTTACTAACTCAGACTAATAGTGTACACACACTTAAAATGATCTTCAGAAAATTTAGTAATATTAAAAATGGGGACAGATAGCAAAGGCATTGTGAGTGAAATGTGCTCACACAATGCCCCATCCCTGGAGACATTCAAGGCCAGGCTGGACAGGGCTCTGAGCAACCTGGTCTAGTTGAAGATGTCCCTGCTTATTGATAGGTGAGTGGACTAGATGGCCTTGAAAGGTCCCTTCCAACCCAAACTATTCTATCATTCCATGATTCTGTGATGATGTAAGGTTTCTTCTCCAGTACCTCCATGTGCATCCAGCCTTGACTTACAGCTACAGATGGATCTCAGTTAAAACCCTGGAGATTAATAACTTCAAACCCTGATGATGTTCAACACTCATTTCCAGTTAGGAATTTTGCAAATGTTCCCCGTGTTTAGAATGGGGCTACCTCCTGGAACCAATTATTCTTGAACTTTAGTGAGCTTGAAATCCAGTCTCAGATTCAAAATCTGACGCCTCAGTATATCTGTACCAAGAATACTGTGGCCCTTGGGACTTTTTTTTAACAAAGCCTATTCAGTATACCAGTTGCTATGATGACTTCATAATGAGAGAAAATATCCATGAGAAACTAGTTTTCAAATGCCTCAGTTCTGCAGACAATGCCCATAGCCCAAAGGCTTGTTCTAATAGTAATGGCTCCAATTCTGACCAATTCTTTACATGCATATAGCTCTTGTTGATTCACCTTTATAAATGAAGGCAAATTTAATCATTAGATTTCTCAAGAATCTTGATTAAAAAAACTCAGATTTTACTAATCTCTTAGTCTTGTTTGTAAATTCTTCTAGTTTAAATTCCTAAAAAAAAATCTTATCTCTGAGCTGTACTAAGTAGGCAAAACAATACTGATGTTGAGCAAATTGTCGTCTTTTTCTATTTTACTAGAGTAGTAAAACCTGACGCTGTTTAAAGTGAGGAAAAGCCAAGTGTTGTCTCAATTTTGTACTGTTCCAATACATCAGCTCCTGGATGCTACATCTCCTGATTAGAGTAGGTAAAATCCTACCCAAAAGGTCCATGACAGGTGTGTGCCCTGTCATAGCATGTCAAGGGCTTCAAGCATAAAATTTTCGATTGGGACCGTGACTGCCAGTGGGGCTTCTTGGAGCCTGGGTCAGTGCTGGGTGATGTGCCTGCTGCAGGTCCCCATCAATCTGTGACACCAGGAAGAGGTATAGCTGGAACAGGCCAGCCAGCTGCACAGCGTGTGCTCAGGGCTGAGGCAGAAAAGTGGCCCTGATGGGCAACTACTGGTCTTTGATATGGAGGTGCAGCAGTGGGAGAGCCTGAAACTCCTGTCAAATGAGTACCATGTTCTGTGTAAGGTATTTGACAGGTCTGGCAACAGAAAGGAGATGTTGTTCTCTGGGAGCATCTACAAATCAAGAAAGAGAACTGTACTTTTTAACCTTTCCCACAGTTTCTGCTGTATGACATTGGTTTCTCTGAACAAAGGAATTGTAATAATAACTACAGTTTGGTGATAAGTAGCTCATATGGGCTTTTGGTAATGGTACCAGCAAGGAGTGGCGAGAGAACATCAGTCTCCAGAGCAATTCATGGTGGAAATCCCTGATTTGTAGCACAAGTGTCTTTCAAATCCCAGAGGCAGCATTTTTAGTGAATGCCAGAGTAGACAAACTCTTCAGTGGGTCACTACAGGAAGAAGCTTTCCATCCTACATGCTTTTATTATTTGTCATTAGGATATGTGAGCAGAAGATATAAAAATAGATGTCATTTTAAGTTTTATTCTTTTTTAGGATTAACCTGATAAAGTCTTATTAAAATACTGATATAATAAGCATAATCTGTTCTGTCACCAGTCACATTCATTCTAGTATAGTAATGTAACATCTACTTTATACCATACTGGGACATATACATACAAATGTAGCTTACTAATATAGCATGTTAAGTCTATCTGCTACCAATGTATGACTGTCCAAGGCACATAAATTGTTTTCTAGCTTTTTTTTTTTCTTTCAGTGTTTTAGCACACACTGAGTATGACGAAGTGTTCTTTTGAAAGACCTGATGTAAATAAGGCTTGGATCAGACTCATTAATATCCTGAGATAATCAGCATGCTTTCAAGAGGTTTTGGTATTTTCTGCTATGCCATTCCTTTTTTATGCTGGCTTCAGCTGATGTAAGCATAAACACAGAACTAGTTTACATTAAGTTCGGGTTTAAGTAGAAAAGCTTGGGTGAAACTTAAAGCAAAACATCATTAGCATATAATTACATTTATTCCCAAGCCACATAATTCTATTGATCCCCCGTCAGTAGGTCTCAGTAGTCTTCATGAACTGTGGTATGATACTTTGGCTAGAGAGAAGAGCTGAAAAAAAAAAAACAGAAAACATAAGGCTGCTTAATTTAATGAAAATGGAGAACAGAAAATTAGCTGTTTAAAATAGATGCTTAAATGAAAACTTTGGGTTTGTGAAAGAAATGCAGGTTTTCCTCAGTGGTACAAATAGATACTTGGGATCTGAAAGCAACTGTTAAGGTGGTAAGGGTAAGAATCATGTCGTCTAGTTTCAGATGTCAGGAACATCTGATTTAATCTCAGCATCTTATGATCAGTGGAGAGAAATAAACACTCCTAGGGAGTGATTTCACCAACTGTATTAATAGGAGAGGAGCTACTTTTTCGAAATGCTTGTTTCTCTCAACAGCACAGGGGGACAGAGCAACTACCTCAAAAGCATTAATGAATACTATAGATTTCTGTATTAGTAGAGCTGAATCCCATACTGATCATGATGTGTATGATCTATGGTATGGTATGGTATCATAATATAGTGATGATGGGGGCTCTACCTTGCTGCTCAAATCAGACTGTGGAGGAAAGAGCCTCTTGCTCCTGCTGCTTGTCCTTCCTCTACAAATTCCTCAGGTTTGAGATGCAAAACTCTTTACAATTAATAGGTGTTTGGTACAAAATAAATACATTTGGACAAGTTTTTAGCTCCAATTGATTGGCATCTTGCTACTTACTGTATAAAGCACAGTTATTTCAAGGTCATTATGGTTGTGTTTTTCTTCCATTTAATGTAAATTGGCTGAAGCACAAAGTTACAAAAACGCCTCTGAAGTTTTCTAAACTGGAATATCTAATCTGAAGTGTCTTCTCTTCAGGCTTCAGATTTCTCACAGCTGTACTACTTGTATGCAGAGCAATTGTGGGATTTCTTCTTCTGACCAGTAATAAAATGGTGCATTTCTGTGTAATCACTATTAGCACCCTGAATTAGTTTCAGAGCTGTGGGATAGAGTTTGAGCAATATTTTCATTCTATAATACAGTTAAAAGCTGCAATATGCAGTTTGTTAAATGTGTAGCTAGACAAGTCAATTGGGGAACTTTTATGCTGGGTTTTTAACAAATAGCACATTGCTGTTTTACCATGAGGTGTACCACAGGAAGAATGAGAAGGCTTAGAAGCTGTGTGCAGTCCGGGGGAATGTACACCGCTGTGATTTCATTTTTTGCAAAGGTCAGGTGAAGGCTGACTTAATTTTGTTGGTAGCTGAACTGAAGACAAATCTATTTACATTCCAGAAGAATTAATTTCATGATTGTGGTGAAGTCAAAAAAGAGGAATTTGGGAGGGTTCGCTTGTTAGTGATCTTTCAGAATAACATTTTGGTGCTTTTCCTTTTATATGCTTTAACTCATCTATTTTTATTTTGTTCAAACAGCATAGAAGAAAACCCCACTGTCTTTGTTTTTGAAGTTGTTCTTTATAAATAGTTTGCTTTAGGTATGCTTACTCTGTTGCAAAAAAGGAGGTATTTTCATAATATTTATAAAATTCTAATTTGTAAATGTAAAAATATTGGAGAATTATTGAAAACATGGAAAACTTATTCTGCTGCCTTCTCTTTTACTTACTTATTCACTGAAGAAACCTGAGGTGAGATCTGGGAAGTCAGAAATATTTATGTAAAAGAATAGAGAGGTATTTGTATTCAGTTCTATAAATAGGTTTAAAGTTTATATGATCCATGTATGTTTGGACTAGATTTTGTTCTTTGTGGAATCTCTCAAAAGTATGCATCTTAGTATTTTTGGAGTAACCTATCTTTCCATTCATTCTTGTAATGTATCCAGGAAAAAAAATCTGGGATAGAATAAAAGGGTATGCACTACTTAGGATTAAATTAAAAAGCAGGGAATTGGTGGTAACAGGAAAAAAAAAAAAGAGTGCCTGAACAGTCACTAAAAACCCTCCTGCTTCTGTCCATGACTTGAAGACATTAGTGGAAGGACCTCTTCCCACAGTGCCTTTGTAAAGGTTTTCCTGGTTTTGATGGAGAAAAATCTGAAAGTAAAGAGATGATACTGCTCTTCACTCAGGTCCCTCCTGAGGGTGACTGAACCTGCCTGTGTCCTTGTCAGAACAGTGGAGGCTCTCTCTCTTTGTGCAGTCAAGTAACTTCAAACCCTGGCCATTCTTTGCCTTTCTATGAGTCTACTATACTCAACTGTCAGTAAATCCCTTATATGCAAGAGGAAAAATGTGTAGCAGGCAGCTGGTGAGGAGCTGTATAATTTCCTACCATCCTAATAAAACTTCTTACAGGTAGCTCTCATTCTACACCCAACTCAGTTCCACCTCTGCCATCCTGATGATTTGAGATCAGTAGTTTCGTTGCCCAGGAGTGTCATACAGATTACCAACTACTCTTAAATACAGTGTTTGTCCAGGTTTGCTTTGTCCCGTCTGTTCTAGGTCAGTTCTAGGTCTTCACAGGATGTGAAAGGCCTGTGATCTGCTGCTGTACCCTGCAGGTCCCACTTACAGCTCCAGTGACTCTCTCTATGCTGCTACCTGGTGCATTCTGTTGTTCCTAAGACCTATTCCAAACATGCTGTTTAGCAAATGCAAAACAGTTATTTTCTGTAGTTTTCGCTATTTTTTCTGTACTTCCTGAAGGATTGCAAAGAATATTTTCTTTGGCTTTGAACACAGTGATGATTCTGATCCTATGAGTGACAAGGTGCTAATATGTGCAGAAACAGGTGGAAAGCATACACACTGCCTGCCCATTGCCTTTACTGTACATGGTGGTAGGCTGCCCATTCCTCTCTGTTACTTCCTTTCAAAAATAAAACGTTTTGAAGACCCAATGTTTGTACAATATTTCAGGCTTTTAGAAATGAGTGTTGCCCCCAAACGGGTTTCAACATCTTGAGTTAAAGTCTTTCTCGGAGGCCTGAGTGAAGCTAGAGTGTTTATAGTAATCTCTGTTCACGAGAAGCTACTTTTTACTTCAGTGTAACAGTTAACCAGCTTCAATTATCAGTAAAAAAAAAAAAAAAAAAAAAAAATCCCTTGCTATTTTATTTTCGCATCATATTTCACTTCTGTTATTACACTAGTCCATGAACATGTCTTTTGCATTAATGATTGCTGAAGTTTATTTAGATGTTTGGAGGTGAATTGGTTTATTATATGTCTCTATATATCTTCCTATACATATATGTATCAAAAAAATCCAACCCCCGTGTTTGCATCTAAAGGTCTACCTTGGTGGCTGTCTCTTGCTTTATGTGATGGCCTCTGTTTTTGTTATGAATGGTGGAAATAAAGCTTAGTGCAGTTAAAGGCTTGAAACTCATACTCCTGCCCAGAGTATCTTGGATTTGGAGGGACTTATATTTAATGTCTGTCAGCTGCCAGCATAAGCCAAACTGAGTGCACAAAACACTCGTTTGTCTAGTTAGGTTCTTAAACTGCACTCATCACTGAAACTTCTACACTCCTGCTACAATATATTGAGTGCACTAACTGCCCATTCCACCTCTTCACTGGTTTCTTTTCTTGTGTGCATCAGGACATTGTTATATTTTTCTGTTTTCTTCCCTTTCCTGTTTGGATGGTTTGGCTGTTTCTGAAGAGCTTTTTCTCTCACAGTTCTCATCTTATTTCTTAATAGCGAAGTATAATTACTAACATTTAAGGTGTAGGGTACAGAGCTCTTCTTCATCAGATTTTCCCCCTTCTTTGTCTACCAAGCAATTATTTTGGTTTGTTTGTCTTATAGAGCACTACAGCTGTGTGTAACCAACCAGATATATCCTTCAGCTACAGCAGAATTAATGTTTTCTTCAGGTGCACATGTTCTGGTTCAATACTTTGCTAGCCTTCATTGAAGTTTTTCTGACTTGTCTTGTTTTTAACTTAAAATGGTCACGTTGTACTATTCTGTTTAAATTAATTTCTGGCTGTGTCACTATGGTCTGGAGCGTATTAGCTTTTTATCTATTACTTGTTTTCTGAAACAAGGGTAAACCGTCCCTAGAAGAATCTCAGTGATGGTGCCCTGGAGATTTGTTATTCGCTGGAAATTTTTTATATCCCAGCCTATCATACATGCAACACTAGAAAGCAAGCAATGCAGAGGCACTTAGTGGATGATCTGGAGAGCATCCTTTTGACAGAAGTATAGAATAATTTGAGATTCATAAGTGTCTTACTGACTTTCTAGAAGGATTTACTTAGATCTGAGGGAGAAAGAAAATCTGCTTAATATGAAAGAGTTGTGGGAAAAACATGACAAAATAAAGTAAGCTTCAATTTTTGAAGGTATATATGTGGGAGGGAAGCACAAAACATTTAAAAATCTTGGCCTTCCGCCTTCTGTAAAAAGAGGAATGTGAGGGTAATATTTGCCAAAAAGAGATCTGTTTCTGGTTAAAGGAATCTTAGGCTTGATATAGATTCTAGGAGTAATACAGCCGAAGTGGCACAAAGTGCATCAGCTCTGAATATTAATTGAATTATGTGTTTTCCCAATATCTGTTAAATGTGTAGTTCAAGAGATTCTTTGGACTTTTCTTACGTAGTTAAACACTGTCCTTCAAAGGCAGTTAGATACTGTGCTCTTCAGTGTTGGAAGACCTGTAGCACTTAAATGACCAGGACAGACCTATTCAGTTTAACAACCAGTAGCTGAACCTCCTGCCTGACCCTGGTTTTTTTAGCTATGTGCTAACCATGAAGACTTAGTTCTTGACGCTCTAGAGTATTGAAAAACATAAAAATAACCAGAATTCTGAATTTTTGAAAAAAATCTCTTTTATTTAGTGTTGAACCTAAACTTTATTTACTTCTTAAAAATGTGTTACATAAAATAACATATGGAAAATACTACTGGAGATACTAATGAAATTAATACAAACTATTACTCTGGAAAAATGATAAATATAAGATATAGAATTGTGCTGCAGACTAGATTCTTCTCACGTTCCTTGGGCCATGCAAAAGAAGAGTGTTTAATAATCTCTTCTGGATGAAATTATTTGCTTTGATTAACTATCAAAGGAGCATAGACAACCACCTTAGACTGTACACCTAACTTCATGGCTGATTTTGGTGAGATTAAATCTGATCTCATGTCCTGTTCATTTTGTGCGTTCACTCAGTCCTTGGAGATTCTCTGAAGCCATTAAGACAAGGTCCTGAGCAGCCTGCAGTAGGTCATCCTGCTTGAACAGAAGGATTGAATGAAATGACCTGCAAAGGTCCCTTCAATCTCAACCACAACCCGGTTCTGTGACATCTTTTAAAAAATATGAAATTGTAATTAGAAAGTAGCAATATCCATGATTTGTAAAGGGAAATGTGGCCTAATAAAATAAATAGTATAATGTAATTTCCCTACACATTTCTTTAGCCAGTACTAGCTCTGGCTTTTCTGCTCTGCAGTCTTTGTTCTGTTATGCTTTTGAATACTGAAAGGGGGGATACTCAAGAATTAGCTGAATATATTATAGATCTACTTTACTTAGGTAAGAAAAAGAAGAAAAACTACATTGCTGCCATCAGTGGTGATTGTTCCTTACATTTGACTTAGCATGTACTTTGTTCTGTTGAAGTTGCTTACATTCTGAAAGCCAACAGTTTAATGGATACAGAACATTTAAGGTACTTTCTGTGTTTGTCTCCCTTTCATTTTCCCTGTAAGGAGCCATTCTGCAGTGCTCTTGCTACTGTGGGTTCTGGTTCCTCTGTGTATCCCCACTCTAGATTTCTGCAGTGTGCGGTATCACATTACCCTGTTGCCTAGGGATTCCCTGTCTCATCTCCCATCACTATTTTGGTTTCTCTAAAAAACTACATCCTTATTTATAAGGACTCAGAAGAACCTAAGGTAGTTTTTTCTAACTTAAAGGGACTTTCATCTCAGTAATTTGTGTTAATAGACAACCATTGGACACTAGTCTGTACCAGACATGCATTGTAGGTTTTGGTCGAGATGGATTTTCTAAGCAATTGCATAGTCAATACAAATAGAAGAAAAGGAGTTATGTTTGTCACCTTGGTCTTTAGCACAGTTAGCACACCATTTCAGTCTGTCACATACTGATGTGATCCTGGTAACCTCTTCCTACTCCAGTGCTAAATTCTCTCATGGGTGATGTTCTAGCATAGTGCTTTGTAGTCAGATTTAACATTCAGTCCAAACATGTTATAGTTTAAACTGGTTTTATTTTTCCAACTGCTGACTGGAAATAACAGGAGTGACTTTTTTTTTCCTCTTTTTTTTTACAGCCAGTGTTTCCCAATAGATATGTTTTAAAATACATATCCTCCTGCTGTTTAAAAACAAAACAAAACAAAACAAACAAACAAACAAAAACACACAAAAAAACCCAAAAAGTAGTTGTATACTTTTAGTGCCAAAATATACAGAAAGTATGTATGCTAATATGGAAAAGTTGGGGCATAACTGGCCTTAAAGCAATAAAACCTTTTTTTTTTTTTTCCCATTTCCTATTTTCATAGTCATGTGTTACTGTTAACATTTTGTTATCTAAATTCTCCTGCAGTCAATAAAAAAGGCAAAACAAGTCTCTCCTAACACTTGCCTGTAAACTGTGTGCTTAGAGAACTGTTCTAAACATCACTGCTTATAAACAAAGCATTTTGAAACCCATTTTATTTTTGAGTGTCACTGGCAAGCAATGTCTCTTCATGCAAGTGAATTGAACAGCAGTTTATCTGAGCCTTCTTCATTATTGTTCACCGAATTATTAAATAATAGAAAGTAGAAAGAAGTGCTTCAGCAGATTCCTCTTCCCCACATCTGTAAAAGTAAAACCACAAAGTGTAAATTATGGCAAATGTTCAGAGATATCTGGAAAACAGGGCCTATTGTTTGAAAGAAGTAAGCTATTTTGCATATATCCTCTTTATATTTAAAATGGCATATCTTTGATACGTCATGGAGACTATAATCTCGAATTTCAAAACCCTGCTTCTGGCCCCTTGCAGAGATGTTCCTCAAGCACGGACTCGTGCCTGAATCTAAGTACCTTATCCCTTCCATCTTGTTCTCCTATTTACTGCACATGAATTATTCTTGCAAAGGCTGTGACTGTCTTTGAGAGGTGTATGTGTGCAGTTTGGTCATGAGACTGGAGACAGTTCTTCATTAAAAAGTTAGTTGGACTTTTATTTACATGTGGAGTACATCTGTGGCTCATCTCTGGGGCATCTTGTCCTGACACTTCCAAGGAGACTTCCAGGAAAGGCTGCTCCTGCCAGCTTGCCTTTTCTCAGGTAAAGAACTCCAGGCAGAAGCTATCAGGATGCTTATATATGTTTTAGCCGCTCCTTTCCTCTCAGCAATGCAAATTCTACAGGTCCACAGATAATGTAATAATGAGTTTAGGTTTCTGTCAATAAAATCTACAGGACTACTACTTATATGACTATTAGCTTACAATGTCTTAAGCGAAGTAAGGGATGACCAGAACTTGAACTGCAACATGTAAACGGGACTGAGTTGGTGACGGAAACCAGTGTCTGCTGGGACACGCAGCTGCAATGTGGGGATGGGCAGTGGCTGCAGCCTCCCCCGGCCCGCAGGAAACCGAGCCGGGGAGCAGCAGATGATGCTGAAGGGGGTGCAAGGAACGCAGCCCCCTCTCCCCATCCTCTCCCACCGCCTACCGTGAATTAACCCCAACGTATAGATAGGTGGCACTGTGTTCCTGGAGATGTCAAACCAGAGCTCCAGATCTGAACCACTTACGGACGTCCAAGAGGGCATGACACTGTTTGCAAGGGTAGAGATGCTGTACTTGGTGACCTAGCCCTTAGGTGTTGCAGATTTAATAACAAATACAGAGGATCTGTTTTGTTTGGATAAAACATTCTGTTACTTTTGGTCTGCATATTTATTGTGCAATATTCTTAGTTTACAAAGGCTGCCATGTTTCACCTCAGACTGCTGCATTTCATTTGAAGATGACTCGTTTGCAGAGAGGCAAGAGTTCTGGTAAAGATCAGATTCCAGCAGAAGGATTTTACCAAGTTCTGTTGATGTCTGTACTGTTAAGTAATTACGATAATGGAATTGCATCTAGCTGATAATCCCAGTTTTCCTGCAAGCTGTTTGACTAATGAAGGCAAGACAGCAGAAAGAACTGAAGCCATCCTAAAGACATATGACCGGACCCTCCACTGTTACAAAATAGATGTTGATCTACTGGCTGCAATTAATATACAGTTTTTTGTTTCACAGATTGTTAGATTTTCTGAAAAACCTGGGGTGCGGAGTGGGTTGAACACAATTAGGCTGAGCTACGAGAAGAAGAATGTTTTGTTTGGTCTTATTCCATTTAAAGTGTAAGTGAAGTTTGTGTTTAATTCATTAAGAGCAAATGTTTATAATACTCTTTGCATGTGCTACTGATAATTACCTACCTGCAGTTAATATTTTCATGTTCCTTTCTGAGTGTTTTTTCCCTTAGGTAGATCTTTATTAAAGTAAGGTTAATAATAATATTAAACAGAAGGTGATATTTCAATTGCATTACAAAAATCTGTGGCAATCCTTTTGAACTCCCTTCAGGGTTGAAGAGTGCACAAAGGAATCCTGAGAAAATACAGGACTGTTTTCATTCAGTGCAACATCTCATCATGGAACTATTAATGAAAAATATTCTAGGTGTCCTTTCAAGGAAATATTTAAGCCTCAAAATAGTATTCTGTTTTTGTCTATCCATGTTTAACTGATGGATAATCTAATGTCACAGGATTAGACAAGTAGCATGACTGCTTATTTACCTGATTATTTTTTAACAACTCTAGGTAGTCTGAGTGGGTTCTTTCATAGTATACAAGTATCTGCCAAGGGACAGTAAGAAGCTCACTATGTTTAGTCCCTAAAAGAGATGACTCAGTACTGACTTGATAATGATTTTTAATTACTTTCTTATTGAAAAGTGATGTAAAATTGTTTTCACTCTGTGGTCCAATGACATCTGTGCACTATGTCCGAGGGGGGCACAAACCCCAGGAAAAGCACAGCTAGCTCCTGTAGGCTTAGATTTTCTCTGTGGGGTTGTTAATCTCCACAGGAACAATTTTAGAATCAAATAAATTGAGAGAGAGGCCGCTGCCTAGCCATCTCATGGGCTAGGAGCTAAGTCACCCACCAGCAAGCTGGAAATAAATTGCAGAGTTTTGGTTTCCTTGAAACATTAATTGTAATTAACTGTTGGGCTGCATTATATATTGCTGTGGCCAATTATCCGTAATTGATTTTTATATTATTTCTAAAAGATGTACTTTAATTCATTGCAACTCGCTGTGTTGCATGAGGAAAATTCCACAGCTTTTCCTGTATAGGAAGCTGTATTAGATTATGAAAATAGTTTATTCTGCCCTTAAAAGCAATTAGGCCATGTTCAGCTCATTTTTATCATAGTCTTTGAGCAAGCTGCATACCACTCCTGGGGTGTGGCAGTGAAGGCAAATAAGATGATTTACTGCATTTCCAGAGATCTGAGTTGGCATGTTCCTCTAGGCTTGTGCTTCAGACCATCTCTGTTTGACCCAACTGTAAGTGAGAGCCAGGTTCTAGGGCTTTGGACTTAAAAGCATCCAAACATGATTCTAAAGTTATCACTGTATTTCTGCATTTTCCATAGACAGTTTTGTGCCCCTCTAAGTCTGATGAACTATCTGATGTTCTTGATGTGGCTATGTCTTTAATTGTCTCAAGTCATCCTTGAACTGCACCTCAATTCATTTAGAGAAGACTTATGAAATGCCAGTGTTTTTGTTGGCACAATGGAGAAATACAAATTTTAAAACAATTGAAACGGCCAGGTCTTCTAATATGTTTCTTTCATTAAAATTGCCACCAAAAAGAAGGCAAAAAACGTTTTTGAAGACTGAATATAGGATCACAGCAGCATATGAAGAATCAAAACAAAAGACACCCAGTTTTTATTTCATTGATAAAGCATACAAAACTGCTACAGGAAAGACTATAAACTCCAGTAAGTGTTTCTGGAGGTTTGTGACTGCATCAAGGATCTTAAGTCACTGTTTTTTTTAATATATCTGACATGTTTACTACTAGCAAAAGTAAGATTAGTGGCATATTTTTTGCAGATGTCAAAAAAGGGAGTAAATAGTGTAAGGCAAATAGCAGTGTTAATTATGCAATTCACTTTTTAAATTCTACGTGGTTTTCTTAGGAAAATAATTTACGTACCTGGAAAAATATTTGGATTGAAGAATGTTACAAAGTTTTTTTGATTTTCAGTAATTTGGCAAGGTTATAAAGCAGATAACTAAACCACATTTCTGAGCTAAATGACAGAAATGTGTTCTTTGTTCTGAAAAAACAGGTGCTTGAGCTGAAGGTATAGCAAAACTAATATCTAAAAAGTAATATCAGCTTTTATGAGGTGACAATAGTATCCAGAAAAATGAAAAAAAAAATACATAGCCCTCTCAAAATGGAGATTTGAGGGGGTGCAGCCGAGATCAGATTAATCAAAACTTGATCAAACACCCTCCCTTCCAACATAGTATAAGACAGCACAAGTTATACTGTAAAGCCAAAACAAAGCTAAAAGCAGCAGCACAACCTAAAATAACATAGCTTTTATTGAAGTGTGCAGTAGGTATTATGAAAGCAGGCTATCAGAAGGCTGTGGTGTACTACTCTTCAAGCAAATGAAAAATTAACTTATTAGAAACTAAAGTACTGATGGCTCTTACTTGAATGCATTTTAAGGAGCAACTTAATGAAGAACTGACAATAATTGCTCACACAGAATTATACACATAGTAGAGCTCCTCAGGACATACAGTTAAGATACTCTAAGCCTATTTAGATAAATTTGTTTCTAATATATTGGTCTAGTTAATGGTGATGTAAAATTTTTAAAAAGGATAATGGTAGAAGGCTGTGTCTCTGGATGCCACTATAACTTAAGTGATGGACAGCTGAGATAAAAATTATATAGTAATACTATTGTATGTGTTCCAGAAAAAGCTTATTTATAGGCACACATTTTAAGGTCAAGAGGGACCAGTAAGGTCAGAAAATATAAGAAAGTCATATTTTAGACTTAGTTGCAGGTTGTCACTAGGACTTAGATGGTGCTGTATATTGACATTAGGACCTAATGTAGAACACCAAAATAAAATGTCTCTCTCATGGTTCTGTTTTTTCTCTTATTCCCCAACCTCCACAACCTATCTATTTATAACTATTTTTTCCATCATTCAGTGGGGGAAATACTTAGATGTGAACCATTTTCATACTGCACAAAGTTAGAAGATTTACAGTTCCAGTAATCCAAAGTAATTACACTCTTTCTTCTGCTAGAAGCCTTTATGTTTTCCTTGATTCACTTGCAAAATCTTCTGTGTTCCCCATTTTTTTTCCTGAATTTCCCACTGTGTTACAGGATTAATATTTATGGTGCACAGCTTGAGGAGTAAGTTTGCAAGTGTACAAGAATGAGCAGGCTTGCATCAGCAGGTCACTATTGAAACCCACCCACAAGGGCTGGCAGCAGAGATTGCCTCCTGAGAAGTTGTATTGTTTTCCACTCAGTGAATGTGCCACTAACTAATGGGAGAGAAATGCTGAGAATTGTTCTTTTTTTTTTTTCTGAGATTTATGAGCCAAGTTAATAGTTTTGTTTGCCTGATTTATTATACGTGAATGGATAAAGTACTATTATTATAGCATTGCAGTTTGAGCAAGAAGTTAAGGCCAGAATAGTCAAAAAGTTACTCCTCTGATTGGAGTGCCTCAATTTTATGTGAGGGAACAAAATTAGGTGTTCATCTTAGAATGTGGATATATAACTCACTTTAGCGTAAGTGTAAGCATTTAACTCCAAATTTTGTACCAATATATCAGCTGTCTCTACAATAATCTTCCAAATAGCTATTTCTGTGAAACAGAAGTTTTTCTATCTTTACACATTCTACATATTCTGTCCAAGTCCAATATGGAAATGGACAATGTGAAATTAGTGATTATTACTTGTTCTCCAAAATAAAATATATTTGACATGATGGAAGTGTTTGAGGCATTTATAAATGTGTCATCCATGTCTAAATATCAGTTATTTGACATAATACCTAATATTCATTTTCTTCTTATAAGCTCCTTGGGAATGAAAGTGTTCTTTCATTGTTTCCTGCTTGTTTAGACAGTAACACAGATGAAGCAGAAGTCATTCCAGAGACAGGATTAGAGCACCAGCCCTCAGCTGTTTCCTGCAAGGGCTTGTACTCACCACCCGGTATATCAGACAGTGGTAGCTGATTAGATTCCTGCATGATGAAATTGCCACAAAGAACATGGTACCTTTTCACTGCCATCCTGCTCTTTGCACAGTGACCCAGCATCACTGAAGGGTACTGTTAGGCTTTCCTTGAATCTTCTACTTTTGCTCTGAAAAGTTGTGGTGTCTTCATGTATAAATATTGAGAAGCAAATTTTTGAGCATCTTTCTACTTTTTTCTTCCCTTTCTTCTCTATTTCCTTCCTCCTCATCTAACCCCAGATGAATATCTCAGATCATCACTAGGGAAAAGCTTACCAATAGAGGCCCATTCTGCATTTCACTCTGAAGCACAGCTCAGATGAGAACAGGATTGTTGGTGTAAGGAATTTTCTGTTTTGCCATGAGGTGGTAGAGCTTCACTGTGGAGTCTGGGATCTGAAAAGTCTTTGGAGAATATTGATATAATGGTGGTTTGTGGTCTGAAAGCTGTCCAAAGTTACTGCTGGTCTGTTGATTAAGAGACTTACGGCTTAAAATTAGGAACGGTAATTAGGTCCAGAAGCAAGTGTGGATACATCAGAATGTATACAGCCCTGGAGTAATGCGTTCCTAATACTCATATCAAACAAACTGGGGTTTATGTGGTTTTCCTTTTCTTCTTCAATGACAGTTATAGACAGAGTACGAATTACTGTAGGAAGCTCTTGCTCTGGGAGAAACAGTTGTCTTTGGAGTAAATATCACACTGAAAATTTTCCAGCCTAAGCCTTTCATTAATTTCTCTGTGTTGTCTTAATATATTTAAAGTCTGTAAAAAAATATGCTGCAGAAAGTTCTCCCCACGTGTAATTTTTCCTCGAGTGAAGTGCATACCTTTCAAATTATAAACTTCCTACTTGTCCTAGGAAAATCCTCACTGTATAAATAATTGAACTCATCTGCTGTGAACACAAGTATCCTTTCTCTAGCAGTCTAAAATATATGCCTAAATACACATCTTGTACTTAGTGCTTTAAATAGTAATTACTCCCGTGAAGTCACTGGAAGCCCTTAAAAGGATTTGACAGTTTCCCCACAATCTTGCAGTGAATGTAGTAGCTGGGCTGTGCAGTGCTACATCCTCTGATAATTCAGCAGCTGAGGAACTCAGCGAAGCTTGCTCCAAACTTCTCAGCTGTTGACAGGCTTGACTTGCTGAGAACACTGGTTAAATATAGCACAAGCGAGCTGAGCTCAACAAAGTCATTGCTGTAACACTGTGTGAAGAGACCAGAAGAGGGGAAATACAATCTGAGAACTAAACTGCCAAAGCCTAACACCACCTAGCAACAGTTGAAAAAACTTTTAAACAAAAGTCTGGGTGAGACACAGACAGAATATATCTCCTACTTCTCCTGCCTGGGATTTCTGTGAGAAGCGGCTCTGGTCTTCTGTTCTCTATCCCCTTTCTTTCATTACTTCAGCTGCTGGTAGACCTAGAAAAGCGGGAAAAGTTTCGCTCTTTGTGTTCTCCTGGGCTGGATCAGTCTACTGCTGGGGTAGTGCTGTGGGACGAGCGGCTGCAATCTTGCATTGTAAAGGATATATTCCTCGTTTCGTGTTGCTGACAGGTAAGACTGAGCTAACTGCTCGAATACGTTATTTTTAAAACTTTTTAGTGACTATTGTCTCTTTCCTACTATGAACAATCTTCTGCATGATTTGCAAATGTTGGTAGATGAAAGCTGAGATAAAAGTTTTAGATTTTTTTTCGCTTTCATCACAGGAAAACATTACTTAAACTTTTGCAGCTCTTAGAATGAGGATAATCAAGTAGCTAATCATAATATGAAAATATATATATAGGTTTTGCCTTGTATCTTGCTTCTATCTGCTTACATGCTGACAGAAGACAAACCAACATTTAAGAATAGAATACATATCATCCCTTACCAGTGATAGTCTAGCAGCAGCTATTAAAAACAGTGACAGCCTTTGTGATAAGTAAGAGGAAATAGCCATTCGGTAACTGAATTAGCTGAATACTTTGTGACACAGCGCATTTGTACTTTTTGTTTCCTTACTAACTTTCAGCACACAGGCACACCTGGTGCTTTTCGTACTACCCTTGTGACAACAGCTCTTGGTTCTTCCTCTTGTACTTATTTATATAGAACGAATATTAATCTCTCATTGATTAGCTGTATAATCCAGCCATCCTAAAGACTGACCTTATGTTTATTGTACCCAAGTGTGCTTGAGCTGCATCGTTGTTGTTAAAATGTTTGTGTCTTTTAGCAAAATAAATGAGAAACCAGTGCTCAGAGGTTGTAGCCTGACAGCAGAATGGAAGCCTGTTTGTCTATTGGAAATGCATATCCTATGGTCCCACAATGGCCATGAAATTTAGGGGAGGAATTGCTTAATAAATATGGTTTGCTTTGACTAAAGTGACAAAAGCTGTGTGGTCAATTGAAGAATGAATTCCCCCCACCCTGTCTTTTAAACCCATTTTCTCCAAACAAAAGAAATATAGCATGCATGAATTTTTAAAGTATGTACTGATTATTAATTCATATGCAATGTGAATTCAGTTATGAAAGCAAAGATTTAAAGACCGTACTTCACCCCTGCAAAATTCCTGTTCGCAGATTTATGTAGAATTGTCTCATATGAAAAATATTTGTCCTGAAGAAAGAATGGACTGACTGAGTCTCTGCTGTCTGTGGTGTTTGACACTTAGTCTGTGGACTCTGGGAACTGCCTCAGGAAGATGAGATGGTCTTGCTTTAGCTAAATAATCCTAGTTTCATCCCTGCATGCTATATAAATGACATCTATACCACATCTTAGCAGTGACATGCTTACAGATTGAATGAACTTTGACTTTGTGGCTGAGAATGTAACTGCCTGTTAAACAATAAGATAAGTAAAGTATTAGGATGGAGGAAAATTCTTAAAAGCAAAAATATAGTTTACATTTTATCTCATAGCAAGGGGCACACTACTTAAACACTAAATAAGAATACTTTTTGGTGGCCATGATTTAATATGATAGTCATTACTGTGGAATTACTACAGCACTATGGTATCCCAAATCTAAATCTCAAAAGGAAACTTTGTTATTACTTTTTAATATAGACATATCCTGAGAAAGTTCTTTTTTCATAAGAAAGCTATACAGTGAGTACTAAAACTGAGACAATGTATTCGTACAGTTTCTCTCATCTGGACATTAGCGTGAAAATTACTGTTTCTTATTTTGACTGAGTTAATTGACAAGTAGTAAACTGTGGAGAAATGACAAATTTGGTGTTCTGAATATACAGAGATGACAAAATCTGGGGAAAATGCTATGCTGATTTTGGCTGCTTTTCGGTTTTAGTTGTTGCTCAGTATAATGTATGGTTTTACAGTTTTACATTTTCCACACAATATACTTTTAGCAAAGTTTTCAAAACCAAAAGGTAAATTTATTAGCCTAATAGTTAAAAAATGAAGTGACTTCTGAACAGTCTGATAGCAACTTCCAACTCTAACACATGGAGTTGTGGTTTTACATGCATCTGTCTTCCTTTCCACTTCAAAATGGAGGAGAGGGCTAAAATTACTCTTCTCAACAGGTGTCCACAAAGAGTCTCTGAGATTTTCCAATCAAATCTGTGGAATATGTAACATGGCTATTCAACAGATGGTTTCATATTTGAAGAATAGCCAATTCTACTAATGACTACAGTGAAACCAAACTTGATTTTCTATCAAATCAAAAAGTCATTTAGGTTTTGGTGATACACTCCCTTGTAGAGATTTTATTGGAAGACAACATAGCATAGCCATTTATTTTCTCCGTTATATATTATTTTGATTTTGTTTATACTCCCATAACTGTGGAACAAATGTTGCTTTTCGTGGTGCTAAAGACTGTGTATTCCTCCCAATCTGAATCCACTTCCAGATTCTGCCCATGGTTCATTCTTTCACCTTCATTACAGCAATATTACAATTTATGGCCTCTTTTAGCCAATCTAGCCACAGCTAAAGTCATCATCTTAACTGAGTGTTTTGTCATCACCTCAGTCTTCCAGTCTCTTTATAGAATGTCTGGTTCTTTTTAACACCAAATGCAGACTTGAAATCCATCTTCAAATCTCAGCAGTGTTCTGTCCTTGCCTACATCTTCCCCAGTTTTCCCATTCTCACAGTATCACAGTATCACAGTATGTTTGGGATTGGAAGGGACCTCAAAAGATCATCTAGTCCAATCCCCCTGCTGGAGCAGGAACGCCTAGGTGAGGTCGCACAGGAACATGTCCAGGCAGGTTTTGAATGTCTCCAGAGAAGGAGACTTCACAACCTCCCTGGGCAGCCTGTTCCAGTGCTCTGTCACCCTTACTGAGAAGAAGTTTTTTCTCAAATTTAAGTGGAACCTCTTGTGTTCCAGCTTGATCCCATTACCCCTTGTCCTATCATTGTTTGCCACCGAGAAGAGCCTGGCTCCATCCTCATGGCACTCACCCTTTATATATTTATAAACATTAATGAGGTCCCCCCTTAGTCTCCTCTCCTCCAAACTAAAGAGACCCAGCTCCCTCAGCCTTTCTTCATAAGGGAGATGCTCCACTCCCTTAATCATCTTCGTTGCCCTACGCTGGACCCTCTCCAGCAGTTCCCTGTCCTTCTGGAACTGAGGGGCCCAGAACTGGACACAATATTCCAGATGTGGTCTCACCAGGGCGGAGTAGAGGGGAAGGAGGACCTCTCTCGATCTACTAGCCACCCCCCTTGTAATACACCCCAGGATGCCATTGGCCTTCCTGGCCACAAGGGCACAGTGCTGGCTCATGGTCATCCTGTTGTC
Organism: Columba livia; assembly: GCF_036013475.1. Lineage (NCBI taxonomy): Eukaryota > Metazoa > Chordata > Aves > Columbiformes > Columbidae > Columba > Columba livia. Next base: position 33,537,697 of record NC_088604.1, on the reverse strand, counting down.
CACCAGGACCCCCAGGTCCCTTTCCTCTACACTGCTCTCTAATATGTAATTTCCCAACCTGGCTCCTCTGGCTCATATCTGGAACTCCATTAACCTTTGGCTCTGTTGTTAACTGGTCCATCCTCTCTACTACTGGCTTTAGTAAGCTTGAAATGGACCTAACAATCTATGAGTTTTCTATAGGTGCTCTCACTGTAGCACCTGCCATTTATGTCATGGATAGACTAACCTTGAAGATATAGTTGTGCTCCCTGGAAAGCAGCTTGTGGAGTAAGTGTAAGTATGTTGGGAAATCTCTGCTTTTACTTGTATGCCCTGTTATGTTCCTCTGGGTCACAGTTTCTCCGGTGTAGCCATTTCCATACTAAAATCTCTTTTACTGATACAGGTGAATCAGTAAAACTCCTCCTGATACAGGATCTTTCTGTTGGCAGAGATTCCACACATGCTTAATTTAAGGCTTTTGGTAATCTCATCTAACTCACTTGATGTGCCCCCAAGGCATAAATTAAGAATGTGCCTCAGAGCTGTGCTTAGTCAGAGGCCAGGTTTATGCCCCTGAGTTGAGAGTGAGATTTCCTTTGAGTTTAATAAGATCAGGTCTTAGTGCTCAATAATTAACAGATAAATTTCCCATCCCCTCAAGAGCATTTAACAGAATGGATCATCTATATTCCTGTCCAAATATTTTTTTTTCCTAAGAGACATTTTACTTTTTCTCTAATTTCCTGTTTCTTCCCTTCCTTTCTCAAGGCTTGTTGTTGCAGTTTGCCATAGTATTTTAATATATAAACTGAATTTGGGGGCAGTGGTTTTGTCTTTCTACATGCCTAAAATGCCTTTTGAAGAAATACAGCTATAATATTTGTGAAGACACCAGATGAAACAGCAAGGCAAAGGAGAAGAAACTCCATTTCATCTATTCATACTACCCATTTCACTGAAAATATTTAGAATGTTAAACCTAGGATAAGAATTGAAAGTTAGAAAGATAAAATAGTGTAGGTGCTAAAATAATTATTATCTATTTCATAGAAACACTTAAATATTTCTTTCCAAGAAGCACAAACACCTATACATTTCAGCTTTATCACCTTATTCTGGTACTTTTCATTTGTAGCCATTTCTCTCTTCATTTCTCTCAATGATGTTGTTCAAATACTGAATGTTGTTTCCTAATTTTATACAGAAGAGTGGGATTATTTGGGGAATACAGTTATTTTCTTGATATTGGAGGATATTGGTTAACTGAGGTAAAATTATTTAATAAATAATTAAGATTTCTTAACCTCTCTTTTTCTCATTTAGTAGCTAGTACTTGTACCAAGCTAGTGATACTAGAAAAATAAAGCTTTTATAACACAGTTCTGTAGCTATTCTTTGAGGTACAGGTGTCCCAACGAGAGGAGCAATTATCCTTGTTTTCTGTTCAGAAGAGACACTGGGAGTTTCTAATCATGTTGAAGATTGTGGGACACTTAATGCATTTTGGAAAATTGTGTCTTTCTGGATACTTGATTAGATTTTTCTTTTTATTTTTGGTCTTTTCACCTCCTCTTGCAGCTTCTGCAGATAATCTGCACTTTCTGTATTACTTTTTATTCTTACCATCATAGCAAAATAAGTACTAATATCAATGTAAACACAAAGTCTTCCGAAGTTGGGACACCATTTTTTTTAGTTCAAGATGGCTTTGCCCTATCATTCTCATTCTGCTTTTGTTGGACTATAAATCTTTCCCATAAGTAAAGCACACTCTAAAGATGATATATCAGGATCACATAGATTGTGGTTGACACAAAAATTGTTTACACTTTGCAAGTACAGAGAAAGAGACAATTCCTACCATTAAATGCATATATCCTAAAAGCACAATTCCATTTTATTTTGAAATCATTCTTCTATGGATATACAGCTTTTAAAATACGTGATTTATCCTGAGCTGTTTAGAGAGCAGTGTTCTGAGGCAATGAAATGGGATTTCTTTTTTTTATCCCCAGTTAATAGAAAATTGCTGCATGTGGTATTACAGAACTGAGGAGAAACGGACAAATTCCAACATCCAGTTCCTTAATTTTGCTGAAATTTAATCAGGAATGTATGTGTGTGTGCCTTTTATAAGAAAACAAATGCTTTTTGGCGTTACAGAATGCATTGCTGAAGGAGTGGGACAAACAGATCCGAAGTACAGGGAAATGGGCTGGAGCTTGTACTTTTTCCCTTAAATGGGCAACCAGTGTAGTTGCTGTTAGCTGACACAAGCAAAGGGGTGTGTGAATTGAAAAGATTGCTGTACATTGTCTGAATGAGTTTCATTTCAAAGCTGATTAAAATCTTTATTATCTATGATGTGGCCAGGCTCAGATAGAAAACAGTGTGGTTTCAAAACAAGATCAAAAACCTCAATGAATTTGCAATAAGCTTTTTTGAATTTGGTTTATATACTTTAAGAGCTCTTTAATACAGTAAGTGTCACTTTCTTTGCTTTTCCTTTTTGGGGAAATGGTGTCAAAGCATAAAATGTTTTGTGATTTATGCTGTTCAAAAGTTTGTTCCAGTGCATATGTAAAAGTACTATTTTGGAAGCTACATCCATTTTCTGTCTGAATTCCACAGTATTTAGAGGCTTGTAAGTTTTTAGGGTGGGGAGAGGCATTTAACTAACTAGTGTGTTATGGCTGTGGATAGCAAGAGCTACAGCTTCACTAACAAACTTAAAAAAAAAAAAGATTCAAAGTGGACTGTATTGTAATAACAGAAAAGGATTTTTTAGAAATTGATTTTAAGGCTTCTCCTACTAAAAAAAAAAAAAAAGAAAATGAAAGATTATGTGTCCTTGGTACAAGAATTTTCATTACAGTTTATCAGACTGCTTGCATTTTTTAGAAAATATAAAGCAAATGAATGCTACGGAAAGCAGGAGGCTGCTAACATCAGTGTAATCGAATTGCTGCCAACTTGCCTTGTTTATCTAAGAGATCTCTGTGAAAATAAGGTCTTTCCCACACAGGCATGAGTCATAGGATGTAATGGGACTATGCAGACTTGCTTCAGCTTTCTAATGTGCACATATCTAAACTAACCTGTTTTAGTGCCTGTTCCTGTAACTAAATGAGCTCTGGCTTGACAACAGGAAGGGAGAAGTGGTGGTGAGTTCATGGTGCTATTTCAGTGCAGTAACCTGAATGGTAAGGAAACTATGCAATTTCCATTTATTGGGAAAACTGCAGTTACTGTGACAACAAATATATACTGAAGAAAAACATACACAATTTAACCTCAAGTTCATATTTCTGAATGTAGTAGATAGGATATTAATAAAACCTCACACTCTCTAGTTATGTGACGCAAAGGACATTCTTACTTTTAAAATGTATTATCCAAATTGTTGAAACAATATCCCTTTAAAAGCCATAAGCAAGGACATAAACGAAAGGGTGGCAAAGTATATGTGGTTAACCATGACTGGTTCTCTGTTGGGCTGACTAAATTTTTTTTAAACATTAGGCATATATTTCTTATGTTAAAGCTATTCAATTCCTGTGTCTGTCATTCATAGTTATCCCAAAATCTCACTTGTCCCACCATCTGTAATCAAAAAACCTCTTGGATCTAACTTTTAAGGTAAAGGTTACAATAGTTCTGTTGTGTCTTATTTCTCCTCCTTTTAGTCTTCTACAAGGACCTCTGTAGTAATAAGAAACATGAGTTATATTCCTGCAGATAAGCATTTCAGTTCCTCAACCTGATAAAATTCTTTAGAGAAAAAGAAACAGCCTGATTTTTGACTCCAGGCAGGAGAAAGAAGGAAGGGAACAATGCCATGCTAGATGTCCTCAAGCATGTCAAACATAGTGCAGAACAAAATGTCCCTTCTGCACGGAGGGGCACACATGGCAACAGAGCTCCTGAGTGCCAGAGGAGCTATGTGTTACACAGCAGCTGGCTATGGGAACCGCTGCCGCTTCGGGTGGCAGGAGCCAGAAGCTGGAATGCAAGTCACAAAAGGCATCACATTGCAAATAGTAAAAAGCAGGGTCACAGTAGCATGTCCTCTGAATGAGAGATGCCACTTCTGGAGTTACAGAACCAGGATTTGGGTGGAAACAACTGACAGAAGTCATCCAGTCTCACTCAAAGCGGGACTAACTTCAGTGTCTGATTAGGCTGCTCAGGGCTTTATTTCAGTCAACCCGAGTATTTTTGATTTTGATTTTTTAATAATTAATTATTAATAATATTAATTTTTTTAAATTATTCTAAGGTCTCACATCTCAAGTCACAAGGTTTTGAACATGGATGGCTGAGGATTATTTTGCTAGTGATGATAATCAGTGTATCAAAATCCATACGCTGAATAAAAGATGGCTGGAGAGATGGTTGATAGTAACATAAATCACAGGCCTTTGGCACTTTCAAAATTGCAAAAGAAGTAATATCTGTGGGCACTTTTTTGTTCAATTTTGTTATGCTTGATGTGTTATATCCTAAAATAAGCATAAAACGAACCAAAAATCTTGTATGTAATTTTCTATCCTGGTATACTCCAGCTTTTAGAATGCACAACCTCCTCCCTGCTACATTCTATTTGAAAGCCAAACATCTAGAATTATGATGCCATTAAGATGCCATCTCTCTGCAAAAGGATTCTGAAAAAAAAAGGTATATTCTATCTTTATATTTCCACATAGTCCAATAAATTGAAAGGCTAGCACTGAGACTGTAAGCAAATAAGGAAGAAAAACAGAGATGCTGCTTTTAAAGAAGCTGGAGACTGCTTCCATGGCTGAGCTTACTTTTTTTATTGAACGTCTCTCCCCAGTTGTATCCTAATCAGGAACAGAGCATGCTGCACATATGGCAAAGAGGATTCCTAGATGGAGTTCTGGTTAGCATGACACTAGCTTAAGCTCTTTTGGTTTTAAAAACGCCCTTGGTTGTGGAAGCATCTAAATTTGCCTGGTAGTGATTACTGTAGCATCAAGCAAGGACGAAGTAGTGGCCTTGTGGCACTCAAAGGCAGGTGGTAGGCAGTCTTTCCACATAGGATTTGTCATACCTATTAAGAATATTCACTGAAGGCATGTGTTCTTCTCTATAGATTAATAGGCAAGTAATATTCCTAAAGCTGGATACTGTAACTAAGATTTTGTCATCGCCAGTAGAGATGAGTGAAAACAGGCTAGGGAATTCTCACAGCCAGTCGAATACAGAGGTCTCAGATCCCAATGTACTTGTCTAGAGCAAACTCAGCGCTTGCTGCAGAGAGGAACTTGAGGAGATAATATGACTTGTGCACACATACAGGTCATACAAAGTACCCTGGCAGCTTTCTTTAAATAAAAGAAGCTGCAATATGCTCCAGTGGGGTATAGAGAGGTAAGGTACAGAGAAAGTTAGTGAGATTTAGGAAGAAGGGATCATGCCTTGAAAGACACCAGGACAGGCTATGACAGACAAAGAGTGCTTCAGCACGGGGCCAGGAAGCTTAGTGTTTTGAAGCTATGGGCCTTTAAACTATGGGTTAACCAGATAACAGCATCTTTGCCTACCCTGCCTTGAATCCATGTGGGCAGCGGTTTTAAAAGTAGGTTATGGGTTGGAGAAAAAAAATAACTAAACTGATTTTCCCACTTTCAGAGAACATGTTCTTAAACCCAAAATTATTTTGGAACATCTTCTTATTAGAAAGATGGTGAGGGGGTCAATGTAAGTACCTTTGATACAGAACTTGGCCTATTTGTAAATGAAAATACACAACAGGATTGCTGTGGTACTTGGGGGCCCAGGAGATCCTGTTCAGAGCCCTCTCTGACAGTGACACAGCTGCCTGGATCCAAGAAAATAAATTCCCTGCAGTGATTCCAGTTTCTATCCTCTGTTCAACATCACTACTAGCCACAAAACCTATATCACCACAGGTCTCTGAAAACTAATGAAGAGCTGGAAAAATATGTGATGTTACCTATAGACAGTGTAATGAGCTCTCCTTAGCTTAGGTAGCACAGAGGAAACACAAGAAAATATCAGAAGTAAACTGAATAATCTACATGTTTGCTGAATACCCTGAACACAACACAACAGTTTGTAAGTTTGTTAAGGAATTCCCAAGTAGAGCAGGATCAATCACACAGTCTACTGCTATCAGCTCAAAAAGTCCCTCCAAGAGAGCAGTGAGTATCTAAAAATGAGGCAACCATAACTGCACACAAGGAGGGTTAATTTATATACCTCAGCACTGGTTATATAAGCAAAGACTAAATCACACTGCAGGGAACAGGCTGCAAGAGTGACGGGACACCTGATAGATTGCTTATTAATCAGCAACACTTTGCTAAATTCAGGTTCCCTCTACAAAATTTTTATGCCATATTTGAATTTTGTTGTTTATCCCTTTCAAATAATGCTACCTTAAAATGTGAAGTGCTAGGTATCATACCAGGGGAGAGAAAAAATGGTTAAATAGCTGGCTTTCACATCACTGACTCCTTGTGTGAGTCTCAGCAAGTTATTTACTTCTATACTTGTAATAACACCTGGGATGTTACAAGAATAAATATAGTAGTGACTCCAACACCCTGAGATGTTGCAGTATTGAACATCGTGTCAACAGCTTTGAATAAGGAGACTTAAATAGCCCTCCTTGGAAACCAGATTCTAATGGGAGATGTAGGAATAGAAGTTGAATTAATCTGAATGACAAGAGTATATATTTTTAGAGGAGCTCCCAGAGGGAAGCATAGCTGTGCCCTGAGTTGCGGGTAGCAAGAAATGAGGAACGCTGGTAAAGCACAGCACAAAAAGGAAAGAGGGGGACTGGGGATGTGACCAGGAAGCTACAAGAACAAAATCATACCAAAATAGAAAAAAAACTAATGTCAATGCTAAGATGTTTCAGGAAAACCAAACCAAACCAAAAACATTCCATCAGGTTCAGTTGTACCAGAAATAATTCATAGGGCAGAGATGGTGCTGTCACCTCCTGGGTGCTTATTATTTTGGGAGTGCTCAGGACAAGCTGCCTGGTACAAGAAGGAGGTTGCTGGTGAAAGAAAACAGCTTGGAGGAAAAAGGACCTTTAAGGAAAGAAATGTTCCGTGGCCCTGCCTGTCTTCTACAGGCCTGGCAAGCAACCAGGGTCTCGAGTCCTGCTTGTTTGGTTAAAGCAATGGTGGCAGCTTGGGCAATTCTCTTGGTAACTGAGATTTTTTATAAGGACTTACTATAGCAATTAGTTTGCCATTACATGACTCTCAGCTTTAATTAAAAAGAGAGAAAATCAGAAAAAAAAAAAAAAAAGACTCCTTATGGCTTCAAGAGAGTTGAAGTCTATGAGCTCCAGATGATCTTATGCCACCACATGTTGCTTTGTATTCTCCTGAAACACAAATTTTAAGATTATCTGAAGATTCCAATACATTCGGTTGACACTTCTTAGTTTACTTGAGAGCCTCCCTGGGGGGAAAAGAACCAAGTCATACATAGATCTTCCTTGGATTTAATGAAAGGGACGTCAAGTCTTTATTGTGAGAGCTTCTCCTGACAAAAGGTGCAAAATGTGCAAGTCCAAACAGCCACTTGTACCTGGGTGTACCAGCAGCGACTGGGCAGGACCCAAACTGCTCTGCATATCCTGCTCTGCTGCGAGCTGCAGTGAAAGCTGTAGCCCCACCACAAAGTGTAGGGGAAGAGTGAAAAATGCAAGTCTCCTGGGGCAGTTATATTAAGCTGCAAGAAAGAGGACTGCAAAGGAAAATAAATCAGTGGCACCCTTTTATGTGATCCCAACCAGCTTTAGGAAAGCAGTTAATTTCCCTTCAGAAAATAAGGGCCCACAGTAACAACATTTTGAAGGATCAAAAAATGCTATGGAGTTGCATATATACCATCGGGCTGTACTGAAATGGAGCAACATTTCAGGAAATGATTTTACATTGTGGAGAAGGGAGCTTCTCCCCATGTGTACAATGGTAGCACCCATGCTCTTGTAAAAAAGTCATAGTCATATCATTCTTGGACAGAGTATGAGTTCAAGAAGTTTGTATAAAGTCTTAAAGTAAATTGTAGCATATCAGTATTTTTTGTTTAGTTGTTTGTTGATATTTTATTGTTGTTGCTTGTTTGTTTAAATGAGGGGGGTTGGTTTTGTTTTTATAATGAAAGAACCAAGTTAAACCCTCAGGGTTTTGGACCTACTGTCTCAAAACTGAACCTAATATCTAATCTCCAAGCTCTCCTGAACAGCTTATTTCATTCTTGTTTTCCTGGTGTAAAAACAAGGAACTCTGAGAAACAGACAGCTAGTAATTTCATTTCAGGGTGGTCATTTGGTTGCTTCTTGAACCAGGCAACTTGAGATGCTTGAAAACAGCTCAGTGTATCTCCCCCAGAGGATATATATACATCACATCTCTGATGTGTCTAAGCTCCCTTGGCCTCTGTCCAGGAACATCCAGATTTCCTGACTCATGGCAATGTACCCTGTCTGGTTGTACTTCATTAGCTCAAAAATCAGAAGAGTATTCTGCTGTTGCATAAGTTTTTCCAAGCAGCAAACAATGACACCCCACCACAAGCTTTATTACATTTATCTTGGAATTCAAGATCCAGAAGAGACTGCTGTTTATTATTTTCTTTAATGGCAACCCAAAAAGACTGTAAGATGTTATTCTTTAATAAATATTTTCAGGATAGCCTAGTATCTTATTAATTAAATGTTCTGAAATGGAAGAATAGTTGCTACAGAAGGTATAGTAAGCCAACAATTTTTCTTCCAGCTGAATCATGTTTACGATTTTTTGTTGTCATATCAATTTTATTCTTTTATCAGCACTTATGCACTAAAATGGTGAGAGTAAATCTAGATCTACAGAAGCTGAAAACGATTAGTAAGAAAAATCACATTTTATAAGAGCAGTAACATACCTTTTGGTAAGTTCTATTCTAAATAGCTCTTCTTTACTTGCATCTCAAGCATTTGTTTAAAACATTTTAAAGCAATAGCATTGTCAACTGGCTCAAAGTAGGTTTGAAAATAAACAGTCCATGACTATTAATGGGGTTCATTAAAAGAAAAGTCTGTCTGACTCTAAAATCTATTTTGGAGCTACGATTGCTCCACTCCCCTGCTTGTAGCATGATGCAGCTGCTCTTTCTTTAATATTTTTGCTGACAGCTACAGCTGACAGATAACATTTCAGTTCACCCCAGCATCAACCCTATCTCAAGGGTCCCTTAGCTTAGACTGAAAATGCTACCTTCCTCATGGCTTTACCTGCATCACAGTGCAGTTCTGTGCTATGCAATTATTCATAGTGATCACTTGTAATGGAACAGCAGAAAAAGGGTCAGAATAGGGTCAGGTCATGTGTTGGTGAAGCATATCAGCCATTCCACAGTTGCTAATGTTGCAGCAACAGCTACTCTTCTTTCCCTTATTTCATCTCCCCTCCCGTGCCTGAAGTAAATAGGCACCTGCATCTGGGAACAAAAATAATATTGCATATGTAACATGCAATATGTCCACTGATATTTTTAAACATTACATTATTTCTCACCTTATATCTTTGTTATAGTCTTATTTGTTATCATAGTCAGTATAAAAATATTTTATCCATCTTAATGTATAATTCCCTGAAAACCAAACTTTGATTTCTTTGTTCATAAAAGTTTTCATGTAATATTCAGTCACTCAGTAATACTGTAGTGATTCACCCCCAAAAGGAACTTTTCACAAATGCAGTACTGTCTTCCTCCCAGGCAGAAAACAAAAACATTTACACTTGTTACAGTGCTCCTGGTTATGCCCCGAACCTCTTAAGTTGTAAGAAGGAAGAAAAAGAAGGTGGAGGATAGGTTTCAGAAGCAACCAGCATTCAAGAGAGAGACCCAAAGAAAAAAGTGGGAAGTAGGCATTGCTCAGTTCATCCTTCAAATGAATTCCCAGGAAAATTAATTATGACTAAGACTGTGCATATATATATCTATATATACTTTTTTGATTGATGGCTGAATCTAAAAAAGAAAAACAAATAAATGCTTTGCTATATTTTATCAGGATTTGCAGTGAGGCACGTTAGTTTTTATTTGGATTAATTTTTTTATGAGACTGCAAAATACTGTTTTTATTGTGGGGCTCTTCTAGCAAAATTTAAAGAATGAGAAAACAAGTGGGAGTTTGGAACCACGAAAAAAAATACAACCCAGAAAGGAAAAAGTTAGAATAGTTTATTGCTATAATATAGGGATTAAAACACAGTCTTCCACCTCCGAAGGAAAATATTTTATACACAAAATGTTCTGAGATGATTGCTCCACTCTTTGCAGGAAAAAAAAATAGAGAAATCTACTTTGTATGCAATTCTTAAATATTCACCAGAGCAAGAGCTGATGCTTGGGAAGTCCCGAAGCTACACACAGATTCATAGAGTTTTTCTTACTCCGTGTGACCTAAAATTCACGCATTTATATTCAAATACTCATTTTGAATCATGCAGAGAATTTGAACAACAGTTCCTTTCTGTATAATAGGAACTTAAACCACTACTGGGCTTTAACAGGTAACTGGGACGTGGGAAAAGAAGGCGGAGGAACCATTTTCTCATAGTTTTTCTGCTTCACTCTCATAGCACCTCTGACTTCTTGTGATGTTAGTGTGAGGGAAAAAAAAGTTGGAAATAGCAAAAGGAACTGTTTGTGCGGTTCATACATTCAGTTTTTGGGTTTTGTTTCACTGAAGTCTATACTGAATTTGACCCAAATCTGCTTCAGAGGACTCAAACCCATGCTTTTACTGGAATGAACTGCTTACTTAAACACATTGCCCAGCGTAATTTCAGCTGCAGGCTCTAATCAGACTGTTCTGCTTCCAGTCCCCCTGCGGTGGCAAATCCCCAAGGGCAAAGCCTTGGCAGCAGAGGAGATGTGTAGCTATAACACCAGGGCTCAGTGAGAAAAGCACATCCTTGAGCCTTTAGAGACAGTGTGCCAGTGTCCCAGCCCTTCTCTAGGCCACAGGAACTAATTTTGTGCTGGAGAATTCTGGTCTTAACCTCATATTGCTGTTTCTTTCCATAGACAGAAGCTAAACAAGCACAAAGCCATCACTGAAAAAAATATCTACCAGCACAAATAAATAATATGCTGCCACTATACTATGAATAAAGCAACAAACCTATGTTTTCTGTGAGTCTGGTGATATGTAGCCTTTAACTGCTGAAGAAATATCTAATGTAGGTACAGTTGTATATTAATTTTCTTTTGTTTTGTCTTCTTTGGCACAAGTCTCCTTCCACAGGCTTCTTAAGGGTGGCAAAATCCTCACAATTCTGTCATACAGTTCAATGGAATCACCTGTATTCTAACTCTGAGCAGCAGTGTTTCATCTGTGTAACCCTTAAAATTAAAACACCTCCTTTATGGAAACAAGTCTGCCTTAAACGACTTGCATTAAAACTCCATTCTAATTAATAGGTCAAAATTCCCAAGGACATCACAGAAAAGTCTGGCAGTGTCAGATAGGTTAATCTTAAAAATGCTGTCATAGAGCATCGCAGGCAGGAAAACATAAATTGCAGACATTATGTTAGTTCGATATGTTTTCAGAGTGCTGCCAAAATGGGTCATTTGCAGATGAAATAAAGGAAAAAAACTTTGCAAGTTTGGCTGAAACCATTATAAGGAATATTTAGAAATTTCTTAGGGCTTCTTTGAGAATGCGCTGTATATGTCAGCTCACCAATCATGACTATCTCTTTTTTTCCATGTACTCTCTAAGAAACCATGAAATCCACCGAGAATAAGATAGTGAAAGTCAAAACAGACACTACTTCTGATGTTTCAGTTATAAACAAAAACATATGAATTTATTTAATAAAACATCTGTTTTTACTTTTCGCATCTTTAAAAATGCTTCTTTTTGAACACAGAAGGGAGTTAGTGGGTTTGTTGATAAGCGGTCTTGTCGCTGTAGGTACGTTCTGAGTCTCATCTGTTTCATTCTAGAAAGACAGCTAGTTGATCTAAGTCAACTGCTTCAGTAGTTTTCTCTCAGATTTTCTTTGTGAGTCCTTCTTTAGAGGAGGAAACTGAGAAAAATCAAGATGTTCCATCCAGATACTTTTATGAGGCTGGCACAGATTTCTCTGATCTAGAAAATAAATCTGAAACTCTGCTAATAGAGGCATTTGAAGGATTTTTATTAGTCTCAACTTTCGTCATTGTGTTAGCAAAATATAGCTAATCAACTGGGAACCAGCAATAGATGAAAATGGGAAATATAAATGTGAGCAGATATTAAATGCTGTATTAAATGTCAGGTATGCCAATTAACTTGCAAATGTAAAGTTAAGCTGGGACATAGGAGAGATGATACAAAGCAAGCTGATAACGAGACCCCTATCTAAGTTTGCCTGACATTTTTCATTACGAAATCTAGTCTTCCATGAAACCCAGTTGTTTACAGCTTTGCCAAACTTCAGTTGTTCAGGCTGGATGTCTGGCTGAGTCTGAATTGTTTTTGGAAGTTTCAGCTAGAATGCTTTGAGCATTTCCAAGAATTAGATGAGAGAAAATTGTTGTTTGCCTGTGTGAAAACAATCCCATAACCATTTTGCTGAAGAGCATTAATGTCTCCATGCTGCAGAGTGATCTACTGAAATTCAGCTGGGGAACTGTTCTGTGGCAGTGAATTCGTTTTTGCCATCCCTGTGAAAACTATTCCAGACACTGACAAATGTTTTTCAGTGAAGTTAAACAGTAGAGATTTGTAGCTGACTTCTCAGTATATGCTACATACACTGATGCTGTCCCAGTTCTTCACATCTCAACCCATTGCAGCTGCCTTCGGCACATGCTACTTCAGAGAGCACCTCTGTCCCAGGGTTACAGGGCTAAGCAATGCACTTCCCACAGTTACTTCTTTGCCTGATGCTGCAGCACTACAGCACAAAAAACAAGGTGAAGGATCTTGTTTCTTCTCTTTCAACAGTACTTCCTCAGCAGTGCCTGTGCCATGGTGGGAAAAAACAGTGTAGACAGCATGATTGCCCTTGCTGCTGGGGAAGGACACTGGGAAGGAATACCTCTGTGACAAGCCTTTGTATGAAACCTTTGAACCTGTCAGACAGGATCTCTTTGCCAGTGATAGGTGTTGTCCATCACCTTTGCCATGGGATGTAAACACTCTCTTTGGGAAAGCAGAGGATAATCAGCAATCACACTGACACTTTGCCAGTGTAAACATGCTTTTATTAGTAATTTGTCTGGATCTTCGGTTGACTCACTTGGAATCAAATTTATCTCAGTTCATGTCTCTCTGTGGTCTGAGCTTTGTGTCATTGCTCTGTTTGGTGTTCACCATTGCCTGCCAGGCTGAGCTTGGACTTTTCTCTTCGTCCCAGCATCCGCCTCGGCTGACCTTCCAGCTGTGAGCTTTGGAAGTGATTGTGTCCGATTCCTCTCTAACAGCTGCGGCAGCACAGCATCCAACACCACCTATCTGCATGGCACCACACTTCCCTGCAAAGATATCTTCTCAGTTCTTTTCTTTGGATTTGGGCACAGGACAGGCTCCTGAGGCAATTTGCTTGACCTGCTTTACTTTTGTAGAAACAGCTTTGGCAGCTGCTATTCTCGTATTTTTACCATGCTCACTGTTCCTCTTCTGTCTGCTGCACTCCCCCTCAGGAATTCATTCCATCTGACTGTGCCATCTGTCTGAGTACTTCTCATTTGCTTGCCCTCCTCTCAAAAATCCACTTCTCACAGTTTTACCCTTGTTTGAAAGCAATGTGGTAACACCCATACAGAAACCATTAGGAGTTTATGGATGACAGTTTGGCTATGTCTGCTATCAGGAAATTAGACAATGCCAATGCCAGTTCTCTAACGCTCAGCCCATTTATCACTGGTCATACATACATTATTAAACTTCCTCAGCCTTCAAAACAGGTTGACTATGTCCAGGCTGCCAGGCCCTGGCCAGGCTGGTCCCCAGCCAGGGCTAATTCCTGAACCATTCCAGGAAGAACATTGGTTAGCGTGTGCCAAAATTTTGACCAAGCCTTGGCACTATTTAACCTCCTAGTTTAGACATAATCCTCATGTCATACTCATCTGAACACATCAAATGCCTAGAATCATCTGAACAGTCACATAAATCCCTTTCTGCATTAAAAAGATATATTTTATTATTATTGAATCAGAATTCTCTAAGATTAGAGTGACTGCTTTCCAAGAATATTTTGACCTTATAATGCTGGAAAATTCTAGCATCGAAAAAAAAGTTTGTGACACATGTTTAAACTGACTTTGTAGTTGTTCCCAAGGCATTATTTTAGTATCTCCTCTGCATGCGCCTCTTTTACTTTCTGATGTTCTGCTTCAAATGTCTGCTTCCTTGTTCTCCTTTCATTAGATGAGTAAAAACCAAAGACATACACAAACAAAAAACCCAGAACAACAAAAACAAACAAAGAAAAAACAACTACCACCAAAAAAGCCAAACAGATAATTTTAATAAAGCTCAAGGACCAATGTTTCCACCTGAACTATTGTAATTAATGAGTATAGCAGATGATACTTCGGTCAGATGAGTCAAAGCTAATAACATTTCATTGGGTCTTCCTAGTTCTTCATGGACAAACAGTGCTTAGAGCTACTTGCACAATTGTGTGCAGGCTTTCACAGGACCATCTCCATTTCAAAAGGAAACATGTAAGCAAAGTAAAAAATGCCAGCAAAAAAACTTATTTTAAACATATGTGATTTGGGAGGACTGTCTTTTATTGAACGGCAGTTCAATGAGTAGTATACAAAGCTCCTACAGGCAATTCTATCCCCTGTCAGACAATTGTAAGAACTTCTTGATGTATTAAATGGTAAACTCTAAACAGCCAACAAACCAACCAGAAACTCAAATAACCACTTTGAATCCTTGGCTCCAGCAGAACAGAGCACACAACTTTTACTTGGTGGGAACATCAGACCGTGCAGGGCTTTCTACACCATTACATGCAGAAGTAGAGCATTGGGTATTGCAGCAACTCATAAGGATTTGATACCAGCAGAATCCCTCGGCCCTCCTCTCCTGTGAAAGGACAGCAGCAGTGCCTTAGAGTCTCCAGGGTTTCTTCCTCCTGTTAGTGAAGCAGAACTGCAGAGGCAACTCTGTCCCAAAGTGATAGCATGAAATAAAAAAGACCACCCTCTTCTTGCAGAAGTTTCCAATGCTCCATGTACAATGCATGTTTTGTTAAAATGAATAGAAATGAATATATCACAATTTTACAGCAAACCAAAAGGACTTTCATCTGCCAACATCCCTGTTCAAATCGTTCTCCAAGAGCTGATGAAATCATCTGACATAAAGCAGAGCAGATGCTGCATTCTTTACAGAGCTTTGAGTGATGCATTTTTTACCAACTCATCCATGAGAAAGGGATTCTTGAACAAAATAGCTAAGTAAAAAAGAGATAATTTAAAAAATATGCTCATGAGGAATTTCAGCTGTGAACTGTGAACACTGCTAATGATTTCAGATATTGGACCATTCTCCAATTAAGAAGCAATTAAATATACTTTTAAATTGTAGCTCTGAAAACATGATTTATGTTTCCAGTACTTTTATCTTAAATAGTTTTCCTGGGTTAACAAAAATTTGGATGGAGATCGTTTAAAAACTGGCAACTCCAATATTAATTCACTGAAAAGTTCTGAGGAACTACTGTTACATCACAAAACAAATCTCTCAATATATGTAAGATTCAAATCCTGGCTGTTCAAGATATTCACTTTTAATTTTAGGTGCTTGAAGCATTATTGAAAGCTTTAAAATGTTACTGAAAAGAGTGCTGTGACATCTGAGCCATGGCATGCATTTGTGTGCCCAGTGACAAACCAGCATGCTCTGCATTTCTTTCTGTCCATGGGAAGAGCTGATTTTGGATTTAATTTAAGGGTGAGGCAAGTGCTTTTGAGATAACATTTTGCAGTTATCCCTGCTGCTCTGTTCTTATTTGCAGGCCTATTAAATACTGTTTTGCAAGAACAGCTTTCTCATTTTAAACTCCTCAGTAATGACAACAAATTTTTGTGGTTTAAGACTAACATAAGCCAGTTCCAGAGCACCTGCCAGGAGATATTAGGATTTTTGTGTACTTCAGCTGAGTGTACAATTAGCTTGTGTTGTTGCAGGGTATGTATTACAGTTTTTCTTCTAAAAATAGAAGTCTTTTGTATTCAGACAATAAAGGAAACTAACATTCACATTCAAAACAGTTCAATAGAAGCATCCTTGGTGAGATAATAATACATTTTTCATGTCAGAACTATGGTGTGCTAATGAAGCCTGCTTTCAAGGGTTCCAGCCAAGCCATAGTAATTTAAGATAGCTGAGCATCAAGTCCTTCACTTTTAGCCCGATGTCCTGTCATAAGCAATCAGATGAAAAGAAAGAAGTTTACTAAATTAGTAGTAAGCCACCAACTAATTTTCCCAAGGTGAGGTTTGAGCCTTGTACTCTCTCTGTGCCAAACCCCTCAATTCAGTGAACTGCAGGGAACTCCACAGCGTAATTTGTGGCAGCTGGGGACTGTGTTTGTGCTCTGCCCTGGGAAAGCAAACAAACCAACCAACACACAAACCAGTGGCCAAAAGCAGATAGCCAAGAAGAGCAAGTGCAGGGCAAGGATTTGAAACTTCCCCCGAGGAGTCGCCCTGCCTCTAGCTATTTTCCATTTAAGAGATTGCCTGAAACTGATGTAGTTTATCTGGTTAGCAACCATAAGTATTTTGTCCAAGGATTTATACTGTCTCCCTCCAAGCCATGTTAACTTTTGCATCCATAGACAAGGCATTCTGCAGATCAGTGTGTGAAGAACCACCCGGTTCTATTTTTTGGTTGAGACTGCTTCAAAGCCCATGTAAGTAAAAAATAACCAGCCGAAGAAGGCAGGTGCCATGACATGACATGAGCATGGACTAGTTTTTTACTTGAACTCTTATGGATTTGAAAGATGTCAGTCACTCACCTTCCTGGCTTCCTCCCAGACACAGCCAGGACTGGAGGCTGTCAGCTTCGGAGCCCTGTGGAGCCCAGCTCCCCGAGCTGCAGACAAGCAAGGAAGGATGAAGACAAATGCCCTCTGGCTGCCACAGTGCACAGAAATGATCTGATACCTCTGGGAGATTCTTTAGAACAGGTTTGCCTGTCACAGCTGATGAATAAAAAGCCTGCACATGAAATTCTTGCACAGGGATCTAGATCTAGAATTAGTACCATAAACTTTCTGACCATCCCTGGACTGTTTCCCCTGGTATTTCAGAGGAGCATGGAAGCCAGTGGTCCTTAAGGAGGCTCTACTATACTTATACCAGTCACAGTGGAGACATAAAACCTACAGTGCTGGAGATTCTGTAGTGAAGCCATCTCTTGTATCTGATAAGCAAACCTGAATGAAATAATGTGGCCCATTAGGATTCTCTCAGACACTTTTCAGGATCCTGATGCTTCTTCATTGACTCACTTGTGAAATAAGTTCATTACTTTTTCCCTGTCAGTATTCAGCAGCTCTGTGTGGGAGCTGCGTGCAGGATACCAGAGTGCTTTTGTTATGTGAATAAGCATCTGTTAGGAATCCCACCACAACCACTAATTTATTCCATGTAAACATCGGAGAATTCATGAGAAAATACAGGCTCCCGCTTATGACCAACCTGGTCTACTGTCACATAAACACATTTAAGTGTAGCATTTTGATCAGCTCTAGCTGAGTATAGCAGCCATGCTTGATTTATTTTGTGTAAATCAATGCACTGAGTGGCAAGCACTTTCACTGAACTTGGAGATTACTTAATTTATGGATTGGTGAAATCAGTCTATTTACACAGTAAAGTACATCTTGAGTATCAAGGGGGAAATAAAAAAAGCCAGAAAATGCCTAACCACCTCATTTTTTTCTACACGCCTTTAAGAACTATCTGTGAATTTTCAACTGAAGATTGGCATAATTTAACATGTTGCTATTTTAAAACTGCATTGCTTTATTTACTATTAAAAAGGTGGAATAGGGATCGGACATCATGCTTTAAGTTAGTGGGTGATCCAGTGATTTGTTACCTTTAATGTGGAAGGAACAAGTTAAGAATTAACAATCTGATGGCAAATAAGTCTTGACAAATGAAAAGATTACACTCTGAAAAACATTTTGAACTTCTGATGTGTGAATTCAGAATCTAGTGTCAGAAAATGTAAATTCAGCACGTAACTTTTCTCTTGAATATGGATCATGTTTTCTCTTAAAAATAGTTGTGATATTTCCCCCCACATAGGAAAAAATATTTCAGAACACCCACCTTCTGAAAACTCCTTGGTCTCCGTTTATTCATGACCAGTTTGCTTCTGAAAGAGTTCGGAGCACATGGATGGTTTCTGTTCAAATCTAGGCTGGTTTTGCTTGAAACAAAATTAGCAATTTAACGAGAAAACAAGACTGTTTTGATGTATATACATCATGTGGGCTGCTGAGGTGAATCAGGAGCTTGAAAAATGCATTTTTCTTTTTGTCGAATACTTAAAAATATACAATGGGAATAGAAACAGAGGCTATGATGTAAATCACTAGCATTGTCAGAGTCTAAAGTGAAACTGATTGCTCAGTTGAGAGAAAACAATACAAAGGAGGCATGAAGGAAGAATGTTGGATAAGAAGAGGCTGGAGAAGATGGGTGGGCACTCCTTCATAATGCATGAATAAATGTGCATATGGTAAAAGGAGAAAGCAACAAAATTAAAATGAAAAAATACATGCAAGCCATGCAGACAAACAGATATGCAAATGGGTACTTGATTTTTCACCATTTGTGATTAAAGCCAGAAGCTTAGAATGCTTTCAAAAAAATTTTTCTATAAGGTAGGAAATAACATTAGACGCCAGTATGGTTCCAAGCCATCCATTAACTGATAACAATGGAGAGAGATTGTTCATTCTGTGGATCCTTTCTTCCTGAGCATCTAAAGCTGAATATGAAGAAGTGAAATTAGCATTGTTCACAAGAAACTGTTGAGAGATTTTTAACTGCATTGGCTAAGAAAGTGAACTGCTAATGACAAAACCAGCAAAACCAATATTATGTTTATGAAACCCCTTTGAGTGGGAGCAGAGTGAATCAGATTAAGATTCTATTAATTGTCATAAAAAT
Organism: Columba livia; assembly: GCF_036013475.1. Taxonomy (NCBI): domain Eukaryota; kingdom Metazoa; phylum Chordata; class Aves; order Columbiformes; family Columbidae; genus Columba; species Columba livia. The sequence goes on along the minus strand of NC_088604.1, from coordinate 33,518,497 downwards.
AATCTTATAGTAATATTTTGGCCATTGTCACAGTAAAATTTGCCTTCACTCTGCTAGTGCTCTTTATATTACTATAACATACTTGTATTCCTACCAAAATTTCAAATAGGAGCTATAGGAAAGTGGAAATATATGTGGTTCCATCATTGCCATATTTTGTCCCATGGTGGGGGAGGCGGGGAGTGGTTCTCTGTGTGTCTGTGTATGTGTGTGCATTTAGAAATAAATACTTTTTTGTAGATGATTGATTTTAATTTAAACATTTTACTTTGGTGCTTTGGTGAAAGTAGATTTTCTTCAAAACTTTTTTTTTTTAACCCAAGAAGTTTTCTGCCTTGTAGAAGTTCATGGATTTTTACTTCAAGCTCAGCAGATAGGCAGATAAGCAATCCTTTACACATGAAAAAAATGGAGTTCTATAAAGTATCTCCAAAACCAGACAGCTTTGGTTTTAACAAAATGTCTTTCCTCTCACGTGTACAACCCATGCTATGACCAAAGTAAATGAGAAACAATCATAATTCTGTTCCTTTGGCTATATCTTTTGGACACCCTCCAACACAAAATGCATTAGCACAAAAATGTACTTGTCCTTAATTAATTTATAGCTTAGAGCAGAATACCAGAAATAACAGTTGAACTTCAGCTGCAAAGGTTTTAAAGTCATGGATAAAATATTGCATAAAATTAGTATTAAACATTAAACAGTGCTAGAGGACAAGTAGAACTAATTATCAATAATCTTAGGAATTTCAGTGATGGACAACTGAATGTAAAAGATGTTTATTTTTTAAAACATTTGGGTTCTATTGAATTTATTGTCATTGTGGGAGAGAAAATTATTTAAGATATGCCACTACCCTGAACAAATACACATACTAGGCTGAACTATACGGTTGGGGTTTTTTATTTGTTTTGTTTTGTTTTTAAACAGCTTGAAGTATATGAAGTATGCTGACATATCTTGTTCTGAAGCATGTGTAGTTGAAGGTTACAGAGTCTGTGTGATAGAATACAGGAACTCATGACTGGAAAGGATCAAATGGATCATCAAATCTATTGTCCTAATATTTCAGGAATCCGATGTTATAATCCCCTTCATAAACTTATCAAGTTCCACTGTGACCGCAGTTAGGATTTTTGCTGCTGCTACTCCAACAGGAAAATTGTTCCCAAATCTCATTGCTCCAAATGAGAACCTGTTTCTGGTTTCTAGCACAGATTAAATTCTGGCCAATCTGTGCTGATGGGTTCCCTTGCCAACATTGTAATTTAGTTTAAATGGCTCTCCCATCTCCCTGATGTTTGCCTTCGTGGTATATTTATAGGCAGCAACAGGATCCCTTAACAGCCTTCATTTTGCTAAGCTAAAGAAGCCAAGCTCTTCATTCTGTCTTCTCATATGATAGGTTCTCTATTCCCCGGATCGCCCTAGAAGCCCATCTTTGTACCTGAACAAGTCTGAGGTAATGTGCCACAAATGACAAAGTATGACAGTCCTGTATAATAGCATAATAAAAGAAACCATAGCAAACAGAGTAATAATTTCAGGCTTGCAAAGGTGTGCTGTGCCAAATGTTTAGGAGGTTGAGTAAAGGTTTTGTAATCTTCTAGGGGGATCTTTAGCAGAAATAATAGGGCTTTTTTCTAAGTTGTTGATTGAAATTGCACTATGAAAGGTTTAGGGCTTTAATCAAAACTGGGAAATTAATGAAAATTATTATTTGCTTGAGACTTTCAGCCAGCATAGTGTGCAGTTGATTAGATTTGTGACAGTGATCTCTGAAGAAATGACTCTGTCATTTTGAAAGTTTGTTTGACAAAAGTGACTGAGAAAATTCCTATGAACACTGTATAGTATTTTGTGAATCTTTCCTGGACAAGCCACAGCTACATTCACACATTGTTGTTAAAAAATTTCAATGGCAGAGTTCAGGGGGTTGGTCCCCTGGAGTTAGTGACCTCTGCAGAGCACTCCTACCAGTGTGAGCCGCTGGAAAGCAAAAGAGAATGTGGGAGAACTGATCCAACCACCTCCCAGGACCACAGAGGAAAGGGTATTTGGTCAAATCCAGTATCCCCTGGTCTCTTGTGCCATAGCTTCTTGGAAAACTCTAGGAAACTCCTGACTCCCACCCGTTAGGACTGTGACAGCAATCTTTTCTTTTTCTCTTTTACTTACAATCCTTACTGAGTCAATATTGTAATCAGGTTTCAAGGGCAGCTTCATACAGAAACATTTTCCCAGTCTTGCTGAGCCTGCTATCCCAGTGCTTGGGGCCATGATCACTGGAGTGTAGGATGCTTCTCTTAGTGTGGAGGACAGACATTGTTGGGTTTGGGAGTGGTATTTGGTTTTTTATATTCCTTTTCTCAGGAATAAACACACTGATTTCTTTTTTTAGCTTTTCTCTGTCCTGTAACATAAGCAAAAAAAATAGCTTTTGTGGTACGCTGCTGGAAAAGCGAAGCACAAATTTAAGCTGATACGTGCACATACAAAGATCAATTTAAATTAAAAGCTTTTAAAATACAAGCAATTTCTTAAGCAAGAGCAAAGGGGAATCCCAGCCTTGACTACAAGCAAGTAAATACACAATAGAAGGAAATACATGTCAGGGCACTGCATGGGTGGCTGCTTCTGGGGGCTGGGAGCAGGGGAATCCCCATGGGGACCAGTGGGCTAGGGACAGCCCCAGCCCTGGTCACCAGGCACATCCCTAGGGATGGGATGAGGATGGGTCAAGGCTGGGATGGGCCATAGGCCCACAAGTGGGTGCAGCTTGGTGGGACCTGTGGCCAGGAAGGGCAGGACTGTGGGGATCTGGAAACCAGCCCTGCTGTGGTGACAATGGGCAAGGGCTAATCGCTGACATGGGGTCCTGCGTCCTCAGGGCCCTGACAATAATGGAACTGTAATTCTAATGAACATTTATGATGATGGTAGTCATCATCAAGTAGTTGATTTGATAGTGGAAGCTGTAGCATGCTGCCTGCCCCTATGGTGGTCTATGGGCCATGGAAAGTAGGTGCCCCTTCATACATCCCAAAGCCTTCTCCAGGGATGCTGGTGGGGCATAGGGTGCTTGCCAAAATCAGCTTCAGTTTGAGTCCTATTCTGACTAGATGTGCATAGCCCAGCAACCACAGGACCCCACCAGACTGTTCATCCAGAAGGACTTTCCTTTTGTGGTACCATCTCCAGACTGACAGCTGGGGCTTGGAGCTCCAAGGGATTGAAAAGCAACTTTGAAAGCTCTTTGCTTTTCCTGGGCATTGCTTTGAGTGTTCTGGGAATTGTGGATTGTGGATCAATGGGAAGATGGAGACTTTAATCAAAGCTGTCATTAGGGTATCTTAGCCAACCTGCCAAAGAAAACTTCAGCTTTCCTTCTCCTAAGTTTAGCTCCATGATCTGTGATGCATTGGGGAAAAAAAAGGGGATATATCTGTGACTGAAGAAAGCCAAGAGGCTTTCTCCAAAACAAATCTACAGAGAATCAATAGCTTTGTATTACTGCACTGAGAGTAAGAAACAAAAATGATTCTATTTAGTGCATGCGATTAAAACTCTCAACAGTTGGCATTGGAAAAAACAGCCCAAGAGACATCCTGCTGTGCAAAGGGCTGTGATGTTGTTGTAGCCCTGTTAGGTTAAGGATGCTATTGAGGCAAAGTCTGCAAGCAAAGCTAATTCTTTCGTTAGCCAAATGGGTGGTTAGGAGCATTTTTGATGTGCCTGTGTGATGGCTGTGAGTGAAATAACAGCTTTATTCAAATAAGTGGCAAAATCCCATGGGCTTTTTGGTACAAACACAATGCTGTATAATGGAGAATATTTTAATTAAATACAGTGATATTCATCCTGGCTGTTTCTTTAGCTCACCATATTTATCGTGGCATCACTTTGTCAAAATGAAGAATAAGACATGCATATGCATAAATATTATTTGAAGATATTTTAAAGTTTAATGAAGAAAATGGTTTTCCAGAATAGTGTAAAACAGCTACCTTGTCCTGCTGCTTGGTAAAACATGAAAGGATCTAAACTACTCCAGACCTAATTCTGTTCCAGGATATGTCCTCTTGGGAAGATTTAGGTGTAGTTACTACACTTGTAAGATTACTTTAAAACAATATATACTTTTTTAAACCATATTTCCTGTGAACAGGGTATCTGCAAATCATGAACCACACCACTTTTGTTTTGCATTCAGTACATCAGATTTTAATCTCATTTATACTGATTAAAATTCAGAGCAACTTCCTTAAACTCAGAAGTCAAGGCAAATGTGGTTAGAGTTTGACCCATGAAGCCTTAGTCCACTCTTTTTATAATCTTCATCATTAATATGAGCTGATTGACAGAATACTATTATTTGTTTCTTGTATGTTGTGAATCACACTGAAAAAGAAGCTTTTCATTGCAAAAATATGGCTCATTTTCTTTTAATAGGTCTAGATAGCTGCACATTAACTTTTAAAGACAATAGTTTTGATCCTTCCTCTGTTCAAATTAATGAGGAAACTGTCACTGACTTTTTTGAAGGACAAACTTTTTGTAAGACAAAGAATTAACTTCTGTAAATCCCATGTGCCTCATACAAATTATCTCTACTTTGCTTCTTGTAAACTGTCATGCCAGATGTGATTCAGAGCTTGTGGGTATAGCAGGGTGGTAACTTGAATTCTTGCACTTGTAGGAAATGCTTTCTACTATTAATAAATAAATAAATAGATGGATAATTGCTCAATTTTCTCCTAGAACTAGCAGTTCAAGACCCAAGTTTCCTAAACAAATTTTCAAAATAATCAACGTATTTATCAATAAAATATTTTTTCCCATAAAGCAAAATTTTACTTAATGCGTTTGCGGGAATTTAACTGTGATTACAGCTTGGTTAGGTTTTCATTATTGTATCTGTCCTTGTGTTGTTCATAATCCAATAAACCTTGTTCTTTCAATTCAGAGCAAGGACCAAAAGAAATCTTCAAATGCAAAGCTGGTATTTACTATTTTGCAAGAATTCATATACAGTTTGTTACAGTAGTTCTGCTTTATTCCTTAGATGGTCACGTCCCTAGTATGACTACATTGTTATTAGGAGAACTATTTAAATGATTTCAATGTCAGTCTGTAGAGTTGAGCAAAATTGTTGCTGTTTTCTTTAAAAAGATCACAGCTTTCCAGAACACCATGTTCTCCTTGCCCAAATGTTCTGCCAAAGAAAGGCCACCATGATCTGACAGCCCTCAGAAGCTCTCTAGTACCACAGTCCTGCCGCTGAGCCTGCCTGGACACATCACTGCTCGGATCCACTGGCTCTGATCTTTCCATGCCAGCTGTCTCTGAAGTGGGTTTGACCTACCAAACTTTGCTTATACCATGACCATGGTACACAGTTGAGAAAGTCGGCGCAGAATTCAGGGACTCCACAAGGTGGATTCAAATTCTGTTTGATTTTGGAAACTAGTCAAATGCATGAATGAGATTTTATCAACTCTGCTCCCCACACGCCCTGCAACATCCCCAGCTTTCCAGTAGCAATGCTCCCAGTTCCCTCCACGTCTGCTATACCTTAATGGTATTTGTAGTTGTCACCATGTGCCCAGTCTTGTTTCATTTGCTTTGCGGGTCTGCAGTTCTTGCTGTGCTGCAAATTGCCCAGCCAAGGGAACCATGCATTCTCACTGAGCATCTAGAAGTCTGCAGGCTGCGTGCAGTGTGACTGAGGAGTGGAACAAGCTGGACATTTTACTTCTCTGTTGTCATTTCATCATTTTTTCACTGCATTGCATTGGACACATTCTGCAGAACTAGTCTACTCAATGAGGAATCCAGCACATTAACTGCCAGCTTTTTCCTTCCGTCGTTACAGCTGCTTTTGTTTGCATTGAGGGGGTTACTTGGTGTTGATGCTAAATTAAAGCAGAAAGCTGTGACTTGTGGTACCAGCTCGTAGGAGGCAGCAGGTGCATGAGGTTTTACTACCTGGGTCAATATACTGCATCATACCTGAAAACATGATGTCTGGTGTATTCTGGATACTTCAGGTCACTGTGATCTGTCATGGCTTCGGAGATACATGGATAAAGTCAATGAGAATCTCTAAATTAAATAATATAAGTATTTTCAAGCCAGTTTAACTCTAGAAGTCTGTGTTTTCTGCCTGGCCTGCTGGCTGGCAGGCAGAAAAAGTAGAACCTGCTGCTTCTCGCTTTGTTCTTGTGTGCCTCCCCTGAGCCTTATCTTTTCTCTAGGGAGCAGCAGGGACCCCAGTCAGCCTGAGGTGGGAGCAGCAGGGCGATGGCAGAGGGACACCTCCATCCTCGACTCCCTCCTCCCCCCTCCGGACCTAGATTCTAGTGAAGCCCCTGCTCTGGAAGCATTCCTCGACACAGGTATTACTCCACACCACGGGCTCTCCAGCTGACATGCAGGAACTCCCAGGTGGAGCCATGCTCCTAAATGTATAGCATTCAGGAGGTGCTGTTGCAATGGCATGGGTGGAAAGGAACACTTGAGCTTCCTGCTGATGTCAGCTGCAGGAGGTGACCAAAATGACTTAGGTCATCTCTGGTCTTCCAAAGGCTCATCTGAATTGCAAAGTCATCAAAGCCCTTAGGGACTGTTGAGGATTACCAAGGATATCCTGAATGTATATTATTTTCCCTGATTTTTTTAGCATTACGAGTTAATAATAAACATCCTGAGTTAACGAGTTAGTGTAAGAAGGAACTCTTCAGCAGGCACTACTGACTTTTATGACCATACTGGGTGTCTCACAATATTTGTCTGTGATTTTGTCTGTCTTTTAAAACCCCATTGCTAGTAACACATTGTTTATACAGTAATCTTTATTTCCAGTTTAAAAATGCTTCACAGTGCTGAAACATACTTTGAAATTGTGAACCCAACTCAAAAACTGGAAGGCAGTCACTAATTGATTTTATAAAAATTTCAGAACTTTAAGCCCAATATCATATAATATTTTAAATGTCTGCCTCATGTGGAAAGCTCAGGATTGTTTATATTCATTATGGCCCCAGAAGATCTATCTCAACAGTCAGAAAACAACGCTGTTTGTAGTCAAGGATTGCAAACACAATCTTCCTGGAACTGAAAGTTGTACATTGTGCAATTTTTATGGCTTGTATAGCTTTTCTATTTTCAGTTGGTTGAAACCTGCAATACATCATATAATCTTCTTTAAATTGTCAGTCATAATGCTAATTTCCATTAACTTAGCATAAATAAGTTGTTTTCTTTCTTAAATTTGTATAGTTACTATTTTGCTTATCAGTGTTACAAAATGAAAACTTTATTTTCCTCTAATAGAAATTGATGTGAGTACAAACTACTAATGGTGTGTTTCTAGTTATGGTGTTTTTAAACCAAATTAAAACAAAACAAAACAAAGCCAAAAACAAATAGTATTTTATTTTGTATTTTAAAATATTCATGTGTTATGAAGTCCAACAACTGTTTCATTATTTCAACAAAGCATTTATTTAATTCTCCACCTTTATAGGCATTTGGAAATGTTTCTCTGAGGTTTGGGAAAGCCTAATAAAATTGTGCTTTTCAGCTTTTTTTGAAGATTGATACAATGGAAAGAACAATTATGTTTTTTTTTTCCTCTCTAGAAATGCATCTTCAAGAAATAAGAGATCAGTCAGTGACAAATATTTGTACAGAACTCTCCAGCCTTGTTCTTGCTTGCTTAAATAGGGATAATGTCATGTATTTGGCAACCTGCAGAAGTCATTTGCACAACAGCACTTCACGGCTTGGCTGAGCAGAGGGCAGGGGAGCAAGGCCTGCTGCTGGCACACCAGCTCCTGGTGTCTGTGCCATAATGCTAAATGCTGTGTTCTGACAATATTTTTATTTTCTAGGCTTTCCTATTCCTCCAATTATAATCCCTTGTCTTTGAGATATATGCTTATTTCAGCAAGCCCAAGTTTTGTGGAATACTTGGAGTTTGCTGCTTTCCACGGGATATGGCCAGATGATTTCTAGTGCCTGGAAGGCTGGTGCTAGAGCTGAGCCCGGCCACCACGCTGGCGTGTGCTGCCAAGCATTTTTCCATGCAGACTTTTAGTTTTTCTTTATGCCAAAAAGTAATAACATTTGTATCAGTAAGTACAATTATAAACAGGATTTTTTTACAAGCATGACAGCTACCTTAGGTCAAGCATGTGGCAAACTCCCAGCTGTACAGAGATTTTCTAAATATGGCCATTTCGTACAAGGTCAGTTTTGCAGTCATAGAATCAACTGGCAAAATGCTGACTGATTTTTCAAATCATTATTTATTTATGCTGTTTGTTTGACATACACTCAATGATGTTGTATAGCATGAATTCAAAAGGTACAGTAGGACACCACATTTTAAATTAACTTTGTTTAAATAAGTTACAGAACTTAAGATGGAGGCAAATACTTTTTTGGGGGTTTGACTGAGTTGAATAATTTATCTAGGACCGTGATATACAAATCTTAGAGCACAGTGTTATTAAAAGGAAATCCAAAAGTGTAACTGCATAGAAATGAGTACAAATTGTCATTTAATTTATTTTCCTATATGATAAATATTTTAATAATAAACAATTGTATGTATTCTTCAAATTACATTTACTTTAGCAGAGTCTTTCAGGCTTAAAGATGTAAAATATTCTTAATAATTCTGTAAGGAAATATTTATTCAACGCGAGGAGTATGTCCTGACTTTTCTGAAAGCCTTGTGAAGTGTTCTCAATATCTATAGAGTGGAGGCTCAGCTGGTTAGTCTGAGCTTGCTTTTTCTGGACAGCTGTGCTTACCAGTCAGCTCCTGGGTGCTCTGGAGAGCTGCCCTTTAACTTTCAGCTGGGCAGGTCCGAAAATAATTCTTTCACCTCTGAAATTCCTGCAGCATGCGTAGGAATAAGATAAGGAAAACTTTGGGAATACTTTGTTACATCTTGTTTCTTAAGATAACTAAATATAGCACCTTAATATGACAAGAGATCAATTTGCATCCTCACAGGAAGAAAACTGGTTAATCTTCCCTTCCCCAACCCACAGGTGAGAAGCTAAAATGCAATACTACGATTTTGAGCAATTCAGACACAGTAGGAAAGATTAGGATTTTGACCATAACCAGTGTTTACACCAAGGAAAGCAGCTGCCAGGGCAGCGTGGGGTCCAACTCACTCCCTGTGGAGACATTTGTTGTAGCTGCCAACAGCGACCATGACAGGTCCTTGCTGAGGCCATGGGCCCACCTCACGTGCATAGGAGAAGCAGCCCCAAATAATTTCTCGGTCACCTAGACTTCCTTGAAGGCAAATGAAAAATACTTAAGGAAACAAAAAAGCAATGCTGAGACATTATATAACTACTGGGTCAGACAGTTTTTCACTGAATAAAACTATACAGTAATTTCTCTATTTATATGCTGCTTTCTTACCTGTTTTCTTGCCTCATTTACCAATTGTATACCACCTGTAGATGCCTCTCTGTTGGTTTTTTTTTTGGATGTTGACATACCTTTTTGGGATTGTTATGAAACGTCAAATCAGTCTTTTGAATTTGTATTGAGAGACCCAGTGATGCCTTAATATTTAGAGGTACCCACCAATTCCCTTCAGCAACACTGAACCCCACATTCCTTTTCTGTCATCCACCTCTTCATAGGAAATAGGAACATGAATTTTTTTTTAGATTTACCTTATTTATTAAATATGAATCTCTAGTGTCACTTGCTATAACTAGAAGAAAGCTAACATAGATCTGTTCTTTATTTCTGCTTCTTAAATTACTGGCTTTGGGCAATAATTGCCAAATTCTCTTTGCTTTTCCTCCCAAGAAAGGGAGTTCAGCACAAGGACTTGTGGCTGGAAAGTCAAATGAGCTCATTTCCCAGTTAGGTAGCTCAGTAGGGTTAAGCTTTTGAGTCTTTTCAGTACTGTTTACAAATACTGGGTTGACTGCTGCTCTCAGCCAGACATGTCCATGTGGCAGCTGTTTGTGTGCTTGTGTCTTGTAGAAAATCCATCCTAGCAGCACAAGCTACTTGAGTTTGCGACTTCATCAACACAGACTTGGCAGGGTTGGTTATAGCAGGGACTGTGAGGGGTGGGCACAGTCCCACAGCCTCTGTCGTGTCCTAATGGTTGCCACCAAGTGTGACACTGTCAGGTGCTGACAACCAGGTGCCAAATACTTGCTATTGCCTCCGCACCCAACAGCAAAATCAGCCTTTGTGATCATGCATTTATGGATCCAGCGCCAGTTCAGTGAGCTTACTGATGTGCCCAAATTACCACCAAAACATCTTCAGAGAGATGAGTAGTGGCTCAGAGGGGCAAAACTGAGACCTCCCAGCACTTCCCATAGGGGCAGGATGCAGTGGTGGCCTTCAGCCATGTCCTCTCGCAGGGGAGGCTGGACAAACACCGCCCGTCCTCTGCCCAGCACCTCTTTCCACAGAAAGAAAATAAGGAGATGCCTTCTCTGATAGACAGGAGCCATGACAGGCTTCAGCAGTGGTCATTGGAGCTGCATGACTGAAGACAAGGACAGGCCTGAAGTCTTAACATAGCCTCAGGGAGCTCAGGCTCCATTTCAAAGACACTGCAAATTACAGATGAAACCTAAACTTCTAGCTCACTCACACAAGTAACATACTTAAAGCTGAACAGTGTGAATTCGTGCCAGTGCAGATGATTTTATCTTCATGTAGACTTGTAAAACACCCACTCCATTTGTAGAAACTCTTTTTAACATGTTTCCATACCTCTGAACTGAAATTACTTTCTAAGAAAGGCAGCTAAGAAGTTTTTACTCAGTCAGGTAAAGTAGGGTGTTTGGCTAGTTGCAGCAAGGCAGACACAATTCACTTAGATTTTCTGCCTGCTGAAATCTAATTTTAAGAAGTCACAGACAGTAAAGCAACTTGAATCTGGCAGCAGGTAATTTTAGTTATGTTAATGTGAGACCAAGCCCATGCAGAGATATTTTTTTTCTTCTTCTTTCCATTTTCTTCCCCTTCTCAAAGTAGCCATGCAGTGCTTTGAGCTTAGCCTGACTTTTTGCTCTCAACCAAAAAGGCACATGAAGATTTGAGCAGATTAATATTGACAGACTGTTCAAAAAGAGATTGAAACCAGCTCAACCTGTAGATGCAGGATAACTATTTAGCTTCATTTGTTTCAAGAGAAGAAATTGTCTAGGGATTTGGAAACCGAGACATTAGAAGAGGCACGCAAATATAGTTTCTGTAAAAGAAAGCTATTAGAGGCCCAGGTGATGTATCTGCAGGTTTTTGTGTTGCTCCCTGTCAGCATGAGACATTGGTATTATTTAAATCAGTTAGGCTGACATTTACTTCATTGCTTTTTTTTTTGCCACAAGTTCTGAAGTCAGTGGAAAGCTTACAGGATAACTGGGAAATAATGACGGTTGTTGGGCTGGCACTGCCAGGAATGAAGTAAGACTCTCCTTTCCTTTCACCTCTTCACAAATAGTAATGACAAGTGAAGGCTGGGGCTTTGAGCAATGCAAGGGCCACTCTGGAGCCTCATGGTGCTTGTCCTCTTATCAGTGACATGAAGCAGAAGAGCTCAAATTTTGTACCACCAAGCCCAGCAAAAGGCAGGAGAAGTCTGGTGTGAATTGGGGATGTTGTGCAACCTCTCTCTGGTTCGGTTGCCCTGTCTCTTCCTAACTCCTCTGCTGAACTGCTCTGTCTCCAGACCATCCTTTGGTAGTGACTTAAAAATACACCTCTAGAATAAGCAATATACTTCTGCTTGCCTTGATCTATCTTACTTGAAAAAATCTGGATTCTTTTCTGTTTTCCCACCACCCTCTGCTTATGTTCTCTCTGCAAACTGTGTATTTATGGTGAGTTGCACTTTTCCTTTACACAGCTGATTAGTTTTCCATTTCCTTTATTTGTAAAGGAGCAGGCTGTGGAAAGGAAAAGCTGTAAATTAAACAGTGCTAGGGCATGAGCACAGACGCTGCAAGGTGAATGTCTGTACTTGTATTAAACCGTTGGAGTGGTCCTTGGCACACTTTTGGCCAGGCCACTTAACACCCTCCTGAACCATCAGAGAGCATGTTTCAGGAGTCAGCATGGGGTAGGAGCAATTCCCAGTGGGCAGTGTGGATGCAGCCAGCATGTTATGGATGCTAAGAGGGCTTAAGAGCCTGAAGGATTTTCCAGGACAGCTGGCCTCACAGCCAGAGAGCAGTCCTGGACATGGTTAATCTCCAGTGTGCATGTAGCCAGAGAATTTATTTTATTTTTTTTCTCTTCCCAATGGGAAAAATGTTATTGTAAACCCACTAAAATGGATGGTGAGATTCAAGGGCAGGTTTAGTGTTGGAGACAATTTTTAACTGTTTTGAAATCAGTTAAACTTCACAGAGGAGGTAACATTTGGGTGGTGGAAGGCAGCCCAGTCTAAGGGAGGGGGTTAAATTCACCTCTCAAAAACCAAACAGACATTCATGTGCAAGCTGGTACTCTGTGTCTATCAACAACTGAAACTTCCTACAAAGGAGTCACTGAGAGAGATTTGGAACTTGCTCCCTGCTTTGGTTGACAGCTGAAATTTGAGATGCTGCAGATGTTTTTTTTATTCTGTTGTCTTTTTGAGACAATATTTGTGGAAGACACAGGTCCTCTGTAGAATATTTTTTCCCTTTGCTGTAAAATATGTAAGAGTATCTACATTTTTTGTTATTTTTATAAAATGAAAGAAGGATTAATTAGTCAAATGTAAAATGTAGCTATGGCTGTTTAGTGGTTTTAGCAAAATCAGAGCTGTGTAAATCATGGCTACCAAAAAGAATACAGGATTTGTGATTCATGTCTAGTCAGCAACAGACAGCAAAACACTTCCCTCAACCCAAAGCCTGAAGTTTGCTTTTTGGACATTTAGCTTTTTGTCTTGTCTCACACTTGTTAAAATGAAGTTAATTCTGAAATAAAAATTAATTTTCAAGTGAAAAGTTGAAATAGACTTTGTAGAAGGCTAATACGAATTAGTTTCCTCATTTCCTAACTGCATTCCCTATTTGCCCTGTGGTTCATTCGCAGGTTAAAGTACGGTTGCAAAGATGACAGAATGACTTTACTTTCCATGCCAGTTCCCTCAGTGATATATCACTTTTAGGTTTGTTTGGGTTTTTTTTGTTATTGTAAGGATCGGGACAAGGGACTCAGAGGAAAAAGCTGTGATGATTATCAGCCTGCTCCTCTCTATTGCTGTTGTCAGCATTTTCCTGCCATCTCGGAAGAAGAAAATGCATTATTACAGGAGCAATGGTCTTTAGAAGCTACTTACAAGAGATACTGTGTGGTTCGTAAGTCCACGGTATATTTGGTCTTGCAGGTTATCAGCTTGGTTCTGTGCTGTCAACAAAAAAAATGACTAATGCTTACCTAACACTAAAGATTACCCATCTGCAGGAGTCAAAAATCTTTGGTAGGCCAGTTAATCTGCATCACCTCTCTCATCATTTTCCAGGCACGTTCTGGCTGTCAGGTGATAAATGTTTGGTGGGTTTGGACTGAAACTAATGGTGACATTGCTAGCTTCATCTTCATGTGAAGCTCACGGTTTGATTTCCAATTGAAATGGCATAACTCAAAAGGGCAGAAAGCTGTAAAACCCTATGTGCAGAGTCATGATAGGGCACAGTGCTCATTCAGCCCTGAAGGGGTGGTTGTGTCCTGAGACAGGGTCCGGACTCGATGATCTCTGAGGTCTTTTCCAACCCAGTCAATTCTGTGATTCTGTGTGATTCTGTGTGATTCTGTGAACTGGGTGCAAGGTACACAGCCCCAAGGAGCAGGGGAATTTCTTTCATCCAAGGATCCATGCTTTTCCTTCAAATCCAGAGTAGTCCTGGACACAAAACACTCCGGTGGGCTGGAAACAGTCTGGGAAGAGGGAGGAGTAGGAATCAAGTTACTCCCATGAGTCCCAGCTCAGCTGAAACGTGCTGGAAAGGCTTCACCACAGGTAGTTAACAGGGTTGCCACCTACCTTGCTCCTGGTCGGTCCCTTCCAGCCACATAGTCACTCCAGCGAATAAATGTCTAAACCCTCATCAGACCTAGTGGCATGTTTGTTTAGTGGTGTCAGCTACTTGAGCTGTCTCTTCTCTATGGCTCCTGTTTGTGCTTTCTGGCAGCTGAGAGCCACAGTAATCAAAACACGGGTAGAGTGATATATAAAAGTTTATTTTTTTGACTGAATGATGATCTAATAGCTTATCATTCCTCACGGCTCATGCATCCAAGATGTTTTTCCAGATGAAGCCTGGGAAACATGAATCTTTGTGAAACAAGTCTATGTTACTCCTTAGTTGGTCAGCATGCATTACTCAAGGAAAAGTATTCCAGCTGAAACCACAAGTTTTCCTGAAAATGACAAAATTAATGGAATTATACCAGCATAAACTCTGTTCTTTGTAAATCTGTGCCATAATTTAGCCAGTGAAGAGTTTATCTTGGAATTAAGAAAATGATGTTAGAATGGTATAAATCTGCCTTTGTGATGACTGGGTTTCCTCTTTTAGTTTTGTGAAATCCTTTTCTGGTTTCATGTGGATAATACTTATTCAGAATGGCAACTGGATAGGGAATTTTCAGAGATCTTTTTCTTTTCTTCTTGAAAAGACATTTATAGTTATTCCGCTCTTTTCTCTTTTTCAAGCAAAGGAAGTATTGTTGTTATAACCCTTCGTGAATGTAAACCATGTGCTACTACGCTCCACTGTTATAAGAATCATTTTTAGAAGCTATAAACCAAATCTTTGATAAAGCAAAAAGGCTTTGCTGATTTTCATGCTGTACCTCAACAAGTGTGTCTCCTATAACTTTGCTGCTTTTCTACACTATTTGCAAGCAGCATAAAAAGATAAATTCTGTTCACCAAAATAGATTAGGGAATAATGAGTAGCAATGACTCGATAGAACTAAATAATCTGTGTCCTGAATCTAAAACAGTAACTGAATTTTTGTCAGATATTCAAAACAGGAGCAAATTATCCTTCTTTCTCATAATTGAAAAGATTCAGGTTTCTTCCACCAAAGAGACCCCATGTATGGTATGACAAAATGAGGCAGACACCGTGACATCCATCTGCCATCTCTCAGCTGCCATCTCCTTCCTGCATGGGCTCCTCTGAGCAATGCCAGGGCCTCTCCCCCTCACCCGAGCACAGGCAGCAGGTCAGAAGGACCTTTTCTTGTTTGCTCTTGCAGATAAGTCATGATGCATATGAGGGCAAGAGATTAGGGGAGGGTTAGAGGACACAATGAATTAGTGCCCTAGGCATGAATGTTTAAAAATTCGGGAAACTCCAGAACTGACAAAGGTAGATATTTGTTCTGTTCTTCATTGCATTAGTCATTTGGATTAGCACCCTCCTCTGACCAGCATGATTGAAACAAACACTGGAGTCATCTGCAAAAAGCGAAACAAGAATGAGATCTGCGTTCCCTTGGCATGGTGTTGTTCAGCTATTGCACAGTCTGGAGTCTGATACATGTCTGCTTCATGCAGCATCCAAGTCCAACTGGGCAGTATTGCTCAGCACGTGCCCCTGCACAGTGCAGCCATCAGTTCCTACCTGGTCCTATGACAATCCCTTGGTAGTGTGATTCCTTTTTATTTCTTCAAGTCAGACAAAACAACAATAACAAACATTTGCAGAGTCCAGGAAAAAAGCCTGGAATAACTAATTATAAGGAATAACTAATAATAAAACTAATAATTTTAATCAGTCTCTGAGTTGGTGTGAACACTTGCATCTCTACCTGTTTGTCCTGTGAAAGCCACACCACTGAGGAAATACAGCTTTAGTTCTGGCTATCTGGATCCCTGGGGCTAAAGCCATCCATGTAATTTGAGGTTGTCCTTGCTGAGGACTCCTAAGACAACAAGGTCAGTTTGGTGTCCCTATCAATCCTGACATCTGAGAAGGTGTCATATTTTTGTTTGTTTGTTTGGTTGGTTGTTTTGTTGGTATCTACTACTTACAGATACACACTGATACTGTTTTAAAAGTTTTACAGCTCTCCTCCTTATTTATGAGGTGTTACAGATCTGATAGATGTTTTACATGATGTGGTCTTCATTTTGAGTAAATTTTAACTTCTTTTTCACTCCTGGTGTTGTACATTAATTGATAATCACTGGACAGAGATTCAGCTTGCCTAGCGCCTGAGTTCTCAGCAATTTCCCCTGTGTACCAGGCCCTTCTGCACAATGTTTTGCTCCGCTCAAAATGCCTGTGCAGGAGAGCCTCTGAAAGATACAGTTCTCCATCACACAGCTGAGAAAAAATTTCAGTTTTGACTCACTAATAACCCAACTGCACCAACCCTACAAGACATCATTAGCCTGTCAGAAACCCAGCACTTTCATGTGATATCTCAGTCAGTTAGATCTGCAGTTGAACTCCAGACTACCAATTTATAGCCAAAGGCAACAACCATATCATGGGTATAAATCAACTTGTGTGTGTGTGTGTGTATTATAACTTTTGTTTTGTTTTGTTTTTTTAAAAAAAGGGAAAGCACTATGGAGCCAAAAGCAGAATATCCAACTAGCAAGAGAGACTACATGTTAAGTTCAAAGAACCCTTTTGAGTTATCTGATTCTAATAGCACTAGTAATGGAGACTAATCTAACCTGTCATTTCAAGAGCTATAGGGAGAACAAATTGCCATCAATGGGAGAGGGTTTGGAACAGCATGCAGCCTGTCCTCTCCTGACATCCTACTCAGCAAATTCCTCACAAATTTCCTCCTGATGTCAGTAAAACTAACATAAAGGTTATTTCATAAAATCTTGTGTGGATTGCTAACTTTGGAAAACCTAAGGACTTGTGCCCAGAACAACAATACAAACTCAAGTAAATAATCATAGCATTTGTCCTTTGTGCTTAAAGCTTAACAAATGAGTGAAACAGAGGAGAGGCTGAAGAGTTACCCTGCCAAGTACCAATGCTGTGAGCACATATTGAAATGACTAGCCAATAAATGTTGAAATCAAGGTGACTGATCATACAAAGACTTCTTGTTTGACTGGAGACTGTTAGGAAAGGTTTCCAGTTTAATACACAGTATGATGAGGGGTGGAAAAAAAAAACACAGTAGAGTTAAATATTAAATGCTAAACTCATAATAAATCATACCAGCTATTCTTCAGGGAACACAATCCCTTCAGCAGATCAGGAATGCTGTAAGATATAGAGACATGATAAGTGCAGAAAGCAGGAGGATATTTGTTACCAGTGTTAGACTGGCAGTGTCCCCAGAATCAATTCTGGAACCCTGATGAAACAACAAATAGGCAAAGTTTTGGGATTTTGTTATTTGCATACTGAAATAATGTCATGCAACTGGTCAGAAACATTTTTTCTTTATCATGATGCCATCCAAAATACAGACAGATGTCCAAAATGATAACACTAACCACTCTTTTTCAGCACACGGTATTTCAGCCAAGATCACTGGTATGTTCTGGCTACTTCACGCTGCTCTAATTAAAACTCAGTCATCCTTACAGCTGCTTTGTGTTCCTAGAGCACTGCACAACAGCTGGATCGTGCCATTCATTTTGGCCCTTAAACTCCTTGAAAATTACTGTGTGAATATCAAAACTTTGGCCCTTTCTGTCACCATTCAAGCTTGAGCTCACCTGCATCTCTGGCTTCAGCACACAACACCTTTGTGTTTGGATAACATGCTGGAAAATTATCAACATCTGAAGACAGAGTAGGTGTCAGTGTTACCCTGATTTTGGCAGGCCTTTACACAAAGGAAACCTGTTAGGGCCAGTGTCCCCAAGAGTGACAGACTGTCATACTTACTGTAAGACTTGTTTCAAAATAAATCGTTAAATTTTTTAAAGGTCAAGTTCTAGAAATTTTTAAAAAGCCCAAGTTTGTCTTCTTCTAGTGACAATCATATGCTAATTACCTAGTTGATATAAAACTCCAGATCAATTGGTTAAACCGCTCTGCTGCTGTATTAGTGAATTAAAAAAAAAAAAAAAGCATCTGTCCTTTGTGGACCTATATTTATTTACACCAAATAAAAGCATACTTTAAATATGCATTGATTTTTTCTCTGTTAGCATGGTTACAAACCTATAGTTTTCACACGCCTTCATGAATTGTCATCTCAGCTCCCACAGGGACAGATGGATCAATGTCTTGAGTTATGATGTGACAGGGTGACACACCACAGTTTGTGAAGTCTGACATATCCAGCTAAGTGCATCTGGTTGATTATGCAATGCTTGAGGTGGATGATGTGTCTCAACTAGTCATGAGTTAAGTGTAAAATTAATTGTGCAGCTTCAGGTCTAACAGTTGAGTCATCTTACTAAGGAGAAACCACTAATGCAGCATGTTACTAAGCAGAATACACTGTAATGTAATAATCTGTTTTCCTCTGGAAAACATATGTAAAACAGACTTGCAATATTTATTCTTAAAACATGTAGGATGTTCTAGAGCCATGAAACCATTCACTGTGAGCCATGAAAAACAGGTTTGGTTTAGAGACGAAAGTGGCTGGAGGCTGTGACCCACAGGGACTCAGAAGGAAACACTCGGAAAATAGAGACAGATTGGATCCCAAGTGCTCTCTCCTGAGAGGAAGCATGGTTGGAAAGTTTAAAACCCATTAAAGTTAAACAAATTAGAAAGCCCTATCTGAGAGGAAACATAGTACAGTGTTTATTTTTCCATTACAAACCTGAGACCTAAAAGATTTCCTGAGGTGCTCAGGTATTGTTCATGCTTATAATGGAGATCTGTTTTTAGAAAGCGTAATTCATGTGTTTAATCAAAATCGTTTGATGAAAAACATACTGCATAAGCATTCAGGAAGTTAAAAGCCATTGTATACCTGTGTCACATATTGTTTGGATGTGAGCAGACCTACAACGCAAGGAATCTCACCGTGAAACTCTCTCACTCAAAAACATTGGGTCTAATTCTCTCCCCATTTATGCTGCTGGATGAATTCCATTGAATTAATGGAGTTAAGACATGAGTAACCAATGGTAGTAAAAAGACAGTCTTCCTGCTGAGTGTGAAACTACCAGAATGCAAGGCCAATGTGAGCAAGAGATTTATGACACTGGCCTGAGTCAAGCAAGTAGCAAGCTGTAGCAAACCCAGCGTAACATTACCCAAGCAGATTAGTCCATGTATTTTAGGTTTTGCCCCATCACTAGTGAACTGCTGCTCTGTGATCCTTATCAGAAAAGTGTGTGATGTTAATGATGTTGAGAAGCATCTGTTTGACAAGTGAACAAGACGCAAACTAAATCCAGAGATGAATTTAAGCGAGAGCAAAGATTTGGAAGCAGTGAAATATTATTCATTAGATCTATTGATATAAAAACTGGGCAAGTTTCAGACATACAGACCCTTCTTCAGCATTCTTCAATCCGTTTTTTCAAATTGTAGTTGACTTAATGCAGGATATTTCTCTGTGCAGATCTTGCTTTCTAGTATTCTTAGTTTATCTTGGATAAATTGGGTTTAATGAAAAAATTAAGGTACCAGAGTATATGACATTATACAGAAGTAAATTGGAGTAAGGCAACATAAACTCCTGATGGTGTTCCTTGTCTGTTATATAAGCAGTTTCAAGTAAGATGAAGATTATCTAATTTTTAGGAGCCTGGCTTACTTTCTAGATCCGAATTTGGCCCTGTACCAAGACTAAATTCACCATTACCTTTGTATTGCATATGACAAATATCTTGATTACAAAAAACAATCAAGATGTTCTACAGTTAAACACTAAAAATAATTACAAAGACCTACTTCAACCTAACACAGGAAGGTGACAGGATAGCAAGGTGACAGGATTGCAATATGGGCTCATGTATGTACATATCTGAGTATCCTATGCACATCTATTTATTAATGGTAAGTAATGAAATGCACACTGATGAACCCATCTTGTCTTCTGTGTCATTACTAGCCAGTACCGTAGGACTAGAACTTACGTAGTAACTGGGACTTTAAGGGATAGCAAAGGTCAAGGGGGAAGAAAGGAGAGAAATGTTGATAAGAAAAGACAACAGGCAGGCATATTAAGCTAATTTTAGCTGAATGTGTCTTGTGGATGACAACTTGAAAAGGGCTGATGGGTAAGAAAGAGAACAGTGAAAAGATCTGAAGATAATTGCAAGTGTTTAAATTTTATATCACTGAACGGCATCAGAGGGGATCAGAGTGAACTGTTGTTTGGTGAGGATGATGGAGAGAAAGGATGATTTTCACAGCTATACTTTGTGTGACACCAAGGCTATGTTACTTGTAAACTGAGCAGTCCCAAGGCCCTCATTCTGTCCCTGGGGTCAAACAGCAGAATCCAGCCATGCTTGTATTACTAAACTCTTCCAGAGCAGGGTGGCTCATCTGGACCTAGCCTGGATTGATTGCTGAACTGTGCCCAGGAACTGTTTGGGAGAGTTGTAGTTTGCCTTGGATCAAAAGTGTGCCAAGGAGTCTGCTAAAGTTTAGCAACAGAGCAAGTCAAGTGCCAGAGCTCAGGAACTGTCACTGTCAGCTGTCACTGTTTAATTTCCTAGGACAGACATAATCTAAGAGTGCTATGAGGGTGCTTAAGAGACCACAGATGTGGGCATACGATAACCACGACCTGACATTTTTGAGAAGACCTGAATCTTCTGGAAGGACTTGCCCATTCACCTCTTAGTGGTTTCATGTTCTCTGTGCTCTTTTTCCAACTTCTTTTCACTTTTCCTTTATTGCACTTACTGTCTAATAATCCCATGCAGTATTGGAGTTAACCACTCGATTTTACCTGCATTCCCCATTTGTCTTTGTTACCTGGGATAAAACCATTGCTTCAGTCAAGGAAACTGTACAGTCACATTTGTTTACCATGCATTGTCACTCCGCTCTCATAGAGAATTTATATTCAAGGAGTATGTTTTTCTAAAATTTAACTGCATTCCTGTCTCTCAAGTAAACCTCCTGTTAAAATAAGATCTACTCGACAACCTGATTTGTATTGTAGTGATGAATTGTGAATGATCAAAATGTTGACTGAAGGAAAAGGAACATTGGAAAATGTTCTTTATCATTTTTCCACATCACTTTTAAGTTCTGTGCATTTAAACTCATATCAGCATCTTGGCATCCTGAGAAAGATGGTTAGCCTTACTTCAGGACTTTGTTAAGTTTGTAATTAATTCTCTGGATTAACTTTCTGCCACACACGGAGTTGCTGAAGTGGTTGAGCTTTCTACCGCTGTCTCTTGAGCATGACAGTATTTTTCAATTTTCAAAAGACTGTTGTTCTTCCAAAGGCAGTATTTCCACTGCGGCTTTTTGTAAGTAATTTCATTTATAAATGCATCGTTATGTTTGTTTCTTTCTAGGTAGGGATGAGATCCCGAAACCAAGGTGGAGAAAGCTCGTCTAACGGGCACTTCTCCAGTTCCAAGCCTGTCATCAGCCATGCAGAGAATGAAAAACTTCAGGAGGATGCCAAGAAAAAGAACAAACCTCATCGGAAGGAAGATGAGGTCATGGTTTCAGCAACTGTCAAACGGCACTCAAAATCACCTGGACCTACTGAAAGAAAGAACAAGAAGTCCCTAGAGTTTTCTAAAGAGGACTTGATAAAACTCCTCAGCATAATGGAAGGAGAACTGCAGGTAAACTAATCGTATTTTTTACTATATTTTCTATGTATCTATTTATTTTTAGGATGTCCAAGATGTACAGGGCTCAACTGACAGTGACATGCAAATTTAAGGCAAAAGACGGTAAGGAGAGAACAGTGGTAGTTGGTGGTTAACAAGACAGTCATAGTTACAGTCATAGTTTTAAGTGCTGCTTTATTTGCCATCTCTATCTGCAGCTACCAAAGCAAAAGAAATTATAAACACCTGTCAGAACTGGTGAAGAAAGAGGGATCTGAAAGTCTTGAACACTTTAAAAGAGCCAGAAAACAACCACAGGGGAGTCAGTTGGGAAAAAGACAAGCACATATAGTGAGTGTACTTATAATCTTCAATGCAAATATTCAAAAGACAAATCTGCAAGTCAGTAATAGTGAAAAAAGGACATACGATGGTCCCTGGACCTTCTGCATATTCAGATGTTGCTCAGTACTCAACCTGTCCCACCTGGCCTCCAGCACTCTGAACATTCCCCGCCTTGCAAGGGCCCAATAGTTTTATTTCTTTGAGTAGTACTTGCTATAATATTTTCTTGGTTGTCCTTATTTGCATATTTATTCAGCCCAATAGTAAGTCCTTGATAGCAGACAGTCTGATTTTGTGCTTAACTCACATGCCCCAAATTTCCATCCAGTTTTGAGAATTCTCTTAATTGTTAATAAATCACTGAGCTCTCAGGAATCTTAGCCTTCAGTGAAAATGTGATTTCAAAATAAAGAGTTGAAAGATGGTATTTCAAAAATTCAGTATGAATACTTGTGACTTTTCAAAACTTATCCCCTTTTGTGGCAGGACTGCTTGCTGCTTGCCAAATTTATGCATTCTTTTATTTGCACTTTAGTGGTACTTTTCACTGAATCCATGAATAAGAAGAATAAAACTGCCCAATCTGTGTGAAAACATTTTACGTCTCAATCCCTTTTTTCTTGTTTAAAATAATTATTTAGTATTTCATAGTAGGCTTTACTTTTTCACTGAAACCTACATTCATAATATTTTTACTTCATTTTGCACTTGTTACCATATTATCTGATTAAAAGAAGCAATTGTTTTGGAAGTGATCGATTAATTTCTTTGTTATATGATTTGCCTGAGTTGCACCATTACCACAATGCTGAGGTTTCATCTAATCAAGTATCACTCTTCCCATGCATAATTCACCTTCAGTTTGTCAGAAAGTACTTCCAAGTTCAAGTGCGTTCGAAGTAAGTAATTTTTATAACAAAGACAAAGAACAGTTATTTTGCAGTGAAAAACTGGGGAAATAAGCAAGAAAATATGTTGAATGCAATTTTGCAAAGGAAATAAACTTTTATAATTACAGAACACTATCCATATTTATAGTGTTTCATTTTACTTTATTTAAAAAAAAATGTATATGTCATTTCCTAAACGATGGAGCTAGCATGCAGTTTCAGTGGTGAATAGAGCCAAACCTCATTAGAAATGTATCATGCTCAAGTTATTTAGAAGTATTTACCCTGAAGTCACCTTTGTGGTCTGGAAAGGGGAGACAAAGAAAGTCACTAATGTTTCCTGGGTAGCAATAAAAGTGGTCTTTATTCTTATCTCTGTTCAATACATGGAAATCTGGCTCTTCACCATACTCTTACTTTGTAGGGGAGTCACACAACCTTTAAAGGACTGCCCACATTCTCATTATCACTCTGCGGATGGTAGGGATAGTTGTCATCTGCACTGTAATATGGGCTGAAAATTCTCACCAAGATAATAATCCCATTGCCATGGACAATACTTTTAGGGATATTCTTATGTACAGACACCACAGAGATGTTTAAGCACTGCTAAAGCTTCCCAGCACCACAGGAGGATTGTGAGGACAACTCCACTTGTAGCTGTAGACCGTGTCTGTTCTTCTGCCCCCTGCTACCAGGCAAGGAAGAGAATCATTACTCTTTTAATCCATAGGAGTTTCTAATTTCATTTAAAAAATCCTATTTGAGTTAGTTATTTACCTATTACCTGTGCTGAACCATTACTGAAGTGGGCAAGCTATGGCACATTGGCTTGAGGTGAGAGCTTGGCTTTAACACTTTAAATTAAGAAGAGCCAAGGAAGACTCCAGCCAAAGTAAATAGTCTGGTATTACCTCCTGGCTGTCACAGTGACCTAATGCACTGAGTCATTTCATGGCTTTTCATTTTCATTTTCAGATCTGTTCGGACATCTCCGGTGGTTGGCTGGAGTTTTGTTGGACTGACAAATCAAACTGTGGGTTTATTTTGAAGCCATTTCAATACTGGCAAAGCAAATATTATATAGGAATATGTAAGATGCAAACAGTGAGCTCAGCCACGGGCAGTAATCTGGTCATGCCAGCCATGGGGTTTGCAGGCTAAACGGGTAATGTACACATATGCTTTATGTGCAGAGTTCACTGCTCACATGATTTAACAACACTTGAAACATAGGAGTTCTGGTTGATTACAGGTGGGCCATGAGTCAACAATGTGCCCTTGTGGCCAAGAAGGCCAACAGTGTCCTGGGGTACATTAAGAATAGTGTGACCAGAAGGTCAAGAGAGGTTATCCTCCACCTCTTGTCTGCCCTGGTGAGGCCATATCTGGAGTATTTTGTCCGGTTCTGGGATCCCCACTTTAATGATAAGGAATTACTGGAGGGAGTCCGGCAGCAGGCTACAAAGATGATTAGGCACCTAGAGCACCTTTGTTATGAGGACAGACTGAGAGAGCTGGGTCTGTTCAGCCTGGAGAAGGCTGAGAGGGGATCTCATCAATTTTTATAAATATCTCAAGACTGGGTGTCAAGAGGATGGGACCAGACTCCTTTTAGTGGTACCAAATGATAGGATGAGGGGCAATGGGCACAGACTGAAGCACAGGAGGTTCCATCTGAATATGAGGAAAAACTTCTTTAATTTGAGGCTGGCAGAACACTGGAACAGGCTGCCCAGATCGGCTGTGGAGTTTCCTTCTCTGGAGACATTCAAAACCCACCTGAACACATTCCTGTGCAATCTGCTCTGGGTGAACCTGCTTTAGCAGATGGGTTGGACTAGATGATCTCCAGATGTCCCTTCCAACCCCAACCATTCTGTGATTCTGTGACCCATGCCACGTTGCTTTTGGTATCAATTTTGAGTCCTTACTTTGGGACTTGACCTTCTAGTTCTTCATTTTGGAGGTGAATGTGCCAGTAAACCATGGAGACATGCCATAGCAGTGATTTTCTGTCTTCTTACATATATATAAAAATATAACTTTTTTCTTTTTAATTTTAATGACCTCAGGTAGCTTGCGTGTGCTTTTGCTTCTAGGGCCAAGTTGGGCTCAGCTCTGCCTGTAGTCAGATTTTCTGGCTGGGCCCTGCACACTTACTGAACACAGAGAAGGAAAGGTTTCAATAAACAGCTGAGGTTACTGTAGCCTAGATCTTGTTTTGTCAGAAACGAAAAGGGCAGAAAAAGCATACAGAAGCTGCAGCGATGAAAATGTATCTCAATATATATGGCAGGAGACCTCTTAAGTACAACCTCCCTGGAGGAAAGTAGGACACAAACGAACTGATGACAGGAAATAATTTCAAAGGCCTTAAAGTTCAGTGGAGTGTCTTTTCTCTTGTGAAATCTCACTGCTCATATAAAAATTTATAATTTTTAAATACTGCAAAACTAATTTGAAAGGAAAACTACCAACAACAGTAGAATAAATTGGACCATGAAGGCACCGTATTAATTTCCCTGGTAGTTACAGTCTAACCAACATTTGAATAATATTAACTACAGAGCAACACAGGCAGTGTACATCTTTACAATGAAGATACAATCCTATCTGTGGTTCACAGATTTTTGTTCAACAGCCTATGTATTTGTCCTGGCAGGAATATATTCCCTGTACACTTTCTGTGCACCAGTCATTAATCTTTCGCAATACCAACACTGATTTTCAACATTTCTGGATTAAGGACCTAAAGTAGATGAGAAGCAGTGTTCATACATGTTTACCATCTATTGGGTGTTTAGAAAAAAACCCCACAATAATAAAAGTTCCTTTACAAAGACAGCACCCCACTACAAATTATTGGTGTTTTTAAGAAGAATAATTTTTTATCCAGATTCTGTGCCTGTTGCCAGATGACAATTTAAGCTTGGGCGACAGTTTCCTGTATTTCATGCAAATTCAAATAGGAGCAACCTTTCGACTCAGGGCCTTTATTATAGCCCATGTTTTACCATGTTTCTGCAGCACTGAGATGGTATTCATTCCCTGTAGCTCAGCCACCCGCTTCTGTTGATGTCCTTCACATGCTTTAGGGCCAAGAGAAATGTTTCCTGAGAGCCTGGTGCTGTGGAGGGGCCAAGCTTTGGTCTTCAGAGCCAGCAAGTGGTGTGGGATGTAAATTAAGCATGTATTAAGGTATCAGCTGCACATTTCTTCTGCTGCAGACCTGAAGATGTGGATGGGAAATATGTGAAACATGGTGTCGTAGAGAACAGTATGTATAAAATACAAGTGAGATGTAGATTAATCACAAGCCACAATTCCCGAGAAGTCTTCAGACTTCCAAATGGTCTAATATAACAATGGATTTGGATGGACTTTTGAAGGGAAACACTGTGTAGCAGTTAGTCAGAAGTGAACTTATTTGCATAGCATCCCTCCTTCAAGGGGAGAGACCAAATGACTTTGCTGTCAAAGAAGCCCTTTCCTTTAATTCGTATTTGCTGAAGACTGCATTTAATGGTTGAGTATTCACACAAGGTGTCAGAGAGAGAGATCCTGAGGAGGGATGTTTCCTCTTGCCTGGGGAGCAGCAGCCAATGCACCCCATGGCAAGGGGTGCTCCCCCTGTATCTCCAGTCCTGACTTGAGGCCAACACTTCTTGTCATGTCCAGCTTGATTTGGTCTCTCTGAGGAGGTTGCTAGTGAAACCTTCATTCCAGGATTAAGACTGCCAGCCTGGGGCTAGCAGGTTAATTGCGTTTGTGCTTCTGATTAGCAAACTGGTGGTTTCATCAGCTGCAGAGGGGTTGTTGTAGGGCAGGTTTGGGGGACTGCTTGCTGATGGCTGAAATAGGGTTATGGGGGAAAGGAGCTCACTCATCCAACAGAGCCAGGAGGAACTCATCTTCAGGTGGGCTGCAAGACTTTCTTCTTAACCTGGGTATTTCAGGGAAGGTTTAGCAGAGGTGGGTGAGGGCTGTGGGTTTTGTTGTCTCTGGTAAGGTCTTTATGAAACACTTAGATACCAGTGACCGTACATCCTGCCACAAGGGAAATCCTCTTTCTTAACAAACTCAAATAGCAAGTACCCACATGGGTACAGGTGATCTACTACCTCCTGCATTCTAACATTTTTAAAGGTATTTTGGTATTTTACCATCTATCTTTCTATCAGAAATCTAGGTTTTGTAAATGTAAAGAGGGACAGGAAAATTGTTTACTATTTCCATTTTTCTACTTTCTTCTCTTTTGTATAGCTACATATTTTACTAATACATTCTGTTTTATAATCAGTCTGTTCTGTACTCTTTCCCAAGTTCAATCTTTCCCTCTTTCTTTAGCTTTCCTTTTCTTTGCCTTTTTTTCTTTAGCTGTGATTTTTTTTTTCCCTATTCTACCTTTTTGTCACTTCCTCATCCTGATACTGCAGATGCATTGACTGACCCATTTTCCTAAGAATCCTGGATATAAAACTTTAGAAGATCTGCTGTAAATCAAGTCCCAGCAGTTAATCCTCTAGGCAAAGCCTGTATTTAACCTTTGTCATTAATTTATCAAGCTGTGTTTTTAGACTAGGTGGGTTGTTCACCTCAACTGCTCCTATTGGAAAATAGTTCCAGAGCCAAAAATCTTTAATGTTTAGCAAATTTATTTCTTTCAATTTCTAGTGCAATTGTAATTATATCTAGTGAAACTAGATCATACTTCAAAAAGCTTACCTCTCTCCCTACTGTTTAATGACTGATGTGTTTGTAGACTGCAGTCTCTCACCCTCTGAGCCTTTGTTTCGCTCTGCTATCCATGCCATGTCCTTTTAGTTTCCTCTAGCAAAACAGATTTTCCAAATCTTCCATCACCCCTTGATCAGAACCAATTACACCCTGGCTTCATCTTTCTTTACATCTGTAGCTGGAACTGTGCACAGTGCAGTAGGAAAGAGCTCTCTGATGCCTTGTACATTGAGTTTAATATTTCCCTTTCTCTGCTGACATGACTTTACTGGACCTTCCCATCACTTGAGTCTGATTGTTACAGGCCAAAGAGTTTGACTCTGTATCTGTATTTGTGATGTTTTTCTCTCTATCTCTTCTTCATCTTTCTGAAATGTGTAAACTTTCATGTAATGCCTTGAACTACTTTTGTTTTGAACTGGACTTCCCTGAGATATCAAAACAACATTGTGATAGCCACCTCAGTATTGCTTAGTTAAAAACACCATACTAACTCCTATATTTTTTCTTCAGTGCCTTTCTTGATACTCTTCCATTAATATTATTAAATATTGAGCTGCCTGAAAGATTAAGTGAGGAATATGGGGTGCATAGGTAGGTGGAAACCAGATGTGTTTCTTTTGGGTAATATTAAAGTCAGAAGATAAAGCAGGAACAAGATGCCTTGGCACTGGAGGAAAGAGTCCGTAACAGAATGAATAGGACTTTTCAAATGGTCATTAGCAGTATTGCACATTTTGAGAAGCAGAAGAGGAGCCAGAGTGGAAAAAACAGGTAAAGACAGAGAAAAGTGCATGTAGAGTAGCTTTGCATAAGGGTTTATAACTTCAAAGTCTTGTTAATTGAATTGAAATAGTTTAGGATTTTCTGCACATATACAGATGAAATTCAAATCATACAAGAGAAAAACCTTGGCATGTACAGAGCTACAGGGAAAAAGAGAAGATAGGGTTAATGTGAGGAGGTGACTTAAGGAGAAAGGAATGAGAAGAAAGAGGTTGGGCAAGAGAAGAAAAGGAATGTAAGGAAGGGGGGAATAAAACAGTGATAAATGTAGCCAAGCTAGAGATATGGAAAGGGAACACATAAAAGGCCAGAAAATGAAGAGAAAGATGGTACCCACACTGTAGCAAAATTAAAGCCTAAAAAAAAAATCCCTAAAAAAGTCTGACATATGAATAGCAGTACAATGAGTTAAAAAATGATCTCTCTCTGACTGACTCCTTGTTTGTTTGTTTATTTGTGTTTTCCTGGTGAAGTAGTCTTTTGCAGGACAAAAAAAATAAGATAGACTTGCGACCACAAATGCTCTCTTCTATTTTCATTGAATAACTTATACCCAAAAATGAATTTTGTCCAGAATATTATGTTTTTTTCTGTAGTTTGCACTCATTGCTGTGCAAAGTGCAGGAGGTACCATGGGAGGTAAGTAGGGCTTGTCTAGTGAATCCCAGAAACATTAATTTTAAAACAGAACTCTGCTGTTTTATGAGAGAAAAAAAAGAAGAAGAAGAAGAAAAAAAATATAAGACAGTATACCAAAATACAGAGTGTTTCAAAAAGATTGACCCCAATTTGAAATCACTATTTCTTTGAAACTGGGGCCATCTCTTTTAAACAACACGTATAGTCAAATTGTGCTACTCAGGCCATTTCCTGCTCCCTCTGAAATTAAGGACAGAGGTACTATCAACCCTAGTGATGATCACCGTCTCTTTGGTAATAAGATTACTTTAGAATTATATGTTTTTAAAGTAATTATCCTCAATAAAATGTTGTTGTCACTAGACAGCTGTAGGCAGAAAACCTCTTTCACAAAGGCATTTTAACATCCTTACCTGTTAATGCCTGAGCTGTATTAACAGAGCTACATCTATCATGTTATTTAGGCTTGGAAGGTCAGAACAGAGAAGAAGAATAATTGGCTGATCCATTGAACCTCTCATCTAGAGTGGAGGGAAGAGTATGAGCAGTTTGGTGTTTTTCAAAAATGCTTGGTCTTCTGTTCAAAACAAAGCAGTAAATGCTGTCCTCGATCACCTTTTAAGTTTTGGTTTTGTTCCCACTGGGATCAGTGTCTTTAGCTGATCCTCCTTTGTAATCTTTTAAAAATAATTTTAATCATCTGATGTCATTTGACTCCTTTTTTTCTTTCATGTACTTAATAGAAATTGTATACTCAGTGCAACAGTAATGAGAAAGCTTGTATCTTTTCTCATTTTCTTGAGAAAAGGCTCACTCCGTGGGAGAGGACATGATCAATCCTTTTGCAATAAGTGCTAGATGCAGGGACTCTCTGGCTTTGAAATATCTGGGATTCTTGGGAAAGCTTGCAATGAGCATATGTCTTGTGTGTCATAAGGCTGTCCAGTACTCTGAGTCACCAGTTGTTAATTTAACATTGCAGTTGTAGCTGAGTCTGTTTTTATTAACTTTGCTGTCCCAGTTGTGTATTCATTAGATTTGTGTCTCCTGTTCTCCAGCTGAGGATCAGATAAGCTCTTGAGAGAAAAATGGATTATTTTCCATCCAAAATGAGCTTTAACAAAAGTAAATATAAGTCTTTACATAATAATTGTGAGAACATGGCTATTTGAGAAAGTGTCCTGTTTCTAGGGTTAAAGGCTCCACCTATTGGTTGACTAAAATGAGAGAAATGTAACATTTTCACGTAGAAAACTGCTGGCCTCGCTGAGCATCCTGTGTCTTGCCACATCTTTAAAAAATTGCTGGCGTCAGTGTAGAATTTTGCATGATGTCTAAAATAAAAAGAGCCCAGTGACTTACTTCTAAGGGCTGTGCACATGCAGCACCCAAAGTGATGCACTGCTGAGCCACTACGAAGGAAACTCTTTTCCTAGAACAGGAATGGTTTGGATTTTGCAAGTGGAGCCTTTGTTATCCTGGAGATTATTGTTTATTTTCACCAAAAAATCAGTATCAGTTCTTCCATGTGAGCAAAATGAGTGGAACTGACAAACCCAAATACAGTTTCATGATAATTTCCAGGCATTTGTCACCTTCAAGTTTAAACAAATCAGAAAAAGAAGTATTGATCTGGTCAGCTTCATAATGAAAACCCATTTCCCCAGTTCCGGCTCAGGCAGTCTCAGCAGTTCAGGCAAAATGGCATTTTGAAGGGCTTCAGAGTCATTCCTGGGAATGCAATGAGAGGATGCAGAGGGGAGAGAATGTCCAAGTGGGGTTTGGGGAAGGTGGGGGGAAGGACAGACATTGGGGTGGATCAGGGAGATTTTGAAGACAGAAGGAGGCTGTGAGGGCATCATGGGCATGTCCAGGAGCTCTTGCTCTGTGCCTTTCATTGCCCACCCTCTCTAAGTTACTTTACTCTAAGAGTTTGTGCCACTTCCCCCGTTTCCTCTGACAACTCCTTTGTTCAAATAATTGGCTATGCTGATGAGTGCTTGCTGTCATGCAGTCCTGCTGTTCTTGCCCATTCATCAGATGTCAGAAACTCGAATGCACATCCATGTAGCACAGAGTGCTGAAAAACAGCTTGTTGGATTCAACAAAGTGCTTGGACAAGTTAAAGTTGTGTATACGGTTTGTTACGCATGTATACACACTCAGGTCTGTTGGTATCCTGCTCTGAGTTATGCTGGCATCTCCTCAGAGAAGGCAGAAGGATTTCCTCTGAGCTTCATCTTCCTGATTGCTACAGCCCCAATGGCACCAGTTTGTCTCTCTCCGTCCCACTCCACACATGCTCATCCCTGACAGAAAACAGATAGGTCACTGTAGAAAAAAATACCTAGGCAGGTTTGTTCCTCTTGGAGAGGGGCTACTTACAGCAGCAGCTTCAAGTGCCTCCCTGAAGTTCAGGTCAGAACACTTAATTTCAAGTGCTTCAGTTCCTTATACAGGCAATGAAGTATTTTTGAAGAGCAGTTTTGAAAGCCTGAGTTACATTTCTAATGAAGATACTTTTTAGCTTCCAATGGATTTCAACAAATTTGATTATAGAACTACATAAACACGGAAGAAATAATATAGTTAATGGGGGAAAATAAATAGGAGAACAGCTATATTGATGTCAGAGTAACATATTTTTTTAGTATTCATAATGTTAGTACATAGATCTTATATATACTTATGAATTAAATCTCACCACCTTCCTGGGAAGCATTGTTTCCTTTATGGAATGGAAACTGGAGCACAGTGATATTAATTTTGTGTGTGAAGCATGAGAAAGAGGTCCATGAACAGAACATGGATCTCTTGAGTCTTGGTCCAGACTGTTTAACGTAAGATTAAAGGCAGATGACAACACAAGAAAGATGAAAATGAATTATTTTTCTGTTATTACCCTTTCATTACTCATGTTTTTTTCTTCCTAAAGAGGTGCTAACTGATCACAAAATAAACTGTGGTTACAAAAGGAACACAGCAACTTACTACACGACTCCAGCAGTATAGGAACACCTAAATGTGTGGGAAATGTGCTGCAATTTTAATGACTTCCTACATTACTATAGTAGCTTGAGACTGGCCATTCACCTGAGACATGGAAAGCTGCAGATAATTTTCTTAGCATGCATAAACCAGAAGAGGGACTTATTCATTTGGGTTTTCATATCTGGAGTACCTGAACCAAGGAAATCTCCGCTGCCTTTGCAAGCATTGTGGTGACTAGCACTGCTCAGAGGAAAGACCTAAAGCTGCTTTGTCCATGACCTCATTTGCTAGGATGCACACTGCATCACGTAGCCACAAACTAGCCCTTAACTGCAAACACAATTATTCGTGTACTGTTGTTCATGATTCTTCCTGCTCAGGTGTCCAAAAAGGTGTTTTAATAGGTGTTCCTTCCTCTCCCTACTGGCTAGTTAAATCAATTAGTGGTCTCTGATTGCTGCCAGGCTCCAGATCATGTGCAAAATGTTATTGTGTCATTAACGTTGGCTGGGATGTAAACTACATGACTGGATATGGCAAACCCAAAACACCAGCTTTAGCCATTGGGATGCATTGCTGAAGCACGCAGAGCATATCCCTGTAGGAACGAGATAAGGACTCAGCAAAACAAGTCGATTCAATGTGAATCACGCTAAGCCATTTATTACAGAAACAAGTCTCCTTATATACATAACTATATTCTAATCACGCGTCCATGCTCCAAGCATGGATTCGCTAAATGAGTATCGTGGGCTGTCCATGCGCTGGAGTCTCACTGATGATACGTCCAATGATTCATGCCATGCCAGGACCCCAGTGATTGAGGAACGCCCCTCTCTCTCACAGCAGATTCTGATCTCAGCTTGTCTAAGAGGCCTTGAGATTCCTTTGAGCCTGACTAATTCAGCAACAAATCTTTATCTATCAAAACCCCTCCACATATCCCAACACGCAGATTCGTGCACAGAACTGACAGTGACCCCTCGCATTGGCTGCTCTGTGCTGACTGAATCATGACACTGTAATTCTATATGCTGCAGCAACTGCCCCACAGTATGATAATATTGAGCAAAGCACTCTTGCAGTGTGAAAAGACAAGACAGGGTATCCCAGACCCTAATAATTCTGAAAACATCAAGCAGTGTGGAGTTAATACTTTTCGGGGCCTTGCCATGGGAATTTTCTGGCTGTGGCCCAGACTGCAGATAATTAATTATGTCAGTGAAAACTCTGGTGGCCTGTTTTCTTCACAAAAAAGTGACATCATCCATGGAGCTCTCTGGCAATAAAGCAGAACAAAGCTATGTGGGCAGGAAATAACAGACAGATGTCTTCTAGTACTCATTTGATCTGTTTCAAAGCTTGCTGTAAGAAATAATACATTGCTCAGTGCTGCTTCTCCTCAGCTCTGCAATCTTTAGTGTGGACTTTTTTAAACATAAGCAGCCAAATTAATCTCTGATGTAATTCTTCTGGAGCCACTTCAGAGGGTTTGTGTGGTGGATGAGCTGATCTATCATGTGCGTCTCCTCCAGTATTGATTTTAGAAGGACTTTCTGTACTATCACTGTAAGATAACACAACAAAAAGAAATACACTGTATAGCTCCAAAAGCTTCATACAAGGCCAGAAAGTTCTGCACGGTGTGAAGACAAGGCAATTCTGTTTCATATCCCCAGATTCATGAGGGATCACTTGCGTTTCCAGATATCTTTCACTAAAGTTTTGTACAAAAAACACCAATTGTCACTTTTCATCTCTGAAGACACCTCTTTACATCCAGAGTAAATCATGTACACAGACCCGAGTCCAGAAATGTTAAATGAAATTCATGTGAGTGAACTCTACAGTTTCAAGTGTTAGGGAATTAAGCTAAATGAAAGGCAAGAAAATAATTTTGCTGTACATAGAGTCTTCCTTGCAAGAAAAACTATGTGTACCTGTCATTAGCCAGCATTTTGCATGGCTAGAATCAGTGAGTGATATAAATAAGGCTAGTTCAGATATCTGGTATAGGAGAGGAAAATACTTTTTGCATTTTTAGCAAAAAGGAGCTTTGCACATTGCGAGATGCATCAGAACATCTGATTTCCCAGCATTGAAGCATGTTTTGTACACTATGTATATCTGACCTGGAAGATAAATTGCTATCCAGTCCTTGTAGCAGTATGTAGGGATAGTTTGTGGAAGCCGGCCTTTAGAAGAACTGTTATTCCGGTAGATGGGGGTAGTTTTTATTACTTTCTCTGTTCACATTCATAGTATCATGACACAAAATTGAGAAAGTGCATTTTCCTTTTGATTATTTGAATTTCCTCCTAAGGTAAGAAGGGAAGTTACTGAGTTTGAACAGGGATTAGTGGATTAGTGTTAAGAAAGTTGTGCAGATACAGGTTTTTGAATATACCTGCCTGAAAACATTTTCTTCATTAAATTAAGTGAATGCACAGTATTCACTTTCTAAGGTCTCTAATAGGAGTTTTTGGAAATAATGATATTCCTGCCCTGGGAGTGACATGGTGCAAGCTTGTTGTGGATAGTGCAGAAAGCAGTGTGACAACATTCTCCTGATCTCCCTTAGAAAGATGCCTTGACTATGCTGTTTGTCAGCTCTACGTGAAACATTTGTAAAGTCTACTGGAATTTAGGAAATCAGCCACTGGTAAGACCACAACATTACATGGAGAACCTGTGACCTTATCTAGTTTCTGATGCAGTACAGAGCAGCTGTTGCACTATAAATAACTTGAACTGTGTGCAATGCAAGTAAGCACACCACAAGTAGGAGTAAAGGTTCCTGCCTGTGGTTTGATAGTTATTTCTTGTCATTAATCTCTGGGAAGAAAAATATGACTTCATCAACACTAAACCTCTGTTACTTAGTGCTTTCACTTGTGCACGCATAAAAACGTGTCATGATAACTAGAAAAGAAATAGTCAAAAGCTGGAAATATCACATCTTCCAAATATCACATAAGTGTATTCCCTATAAATACTACTCCCGGTTCTGAATTTTCAAAATTTCTTTCAATTAATTGAGATGGTTGCCATCATGTTATTGAAATATTTAGATTGCTCTCAAGTATTTAGATGTATTTTAGATCCAAACACGGAGCTATGAAGGAAATAGTTACTGGTAACTGATTTTGAGAGATGCATGCTGTGAATTTGCAGGAAGACTACTTACAAACAAAATTCAAGAGAAGACTTTAGGAGACGTACAGGCAAAGAATCTTGAGTTGGATTTCAGTCTCAGCTGACAGTGATTACTTTGACTCCATTCAGCCCATCTTGAATACAACCAAAATTTTTTTTCTCATTTACTAGATGCCTTACATGAAACAAGTTCGATTAGCTCAGTCCCATTTCCGAGGTGACAAATGGGCTGTAGCAAAAATTCCTTGTTTAGTGGGTGCTGAGTTTTGTTAGCAGTCTCATGGGAGAGGCCAAAGACTGTGGGAATGGGGAGAGAGGGCTGTGGTAAATTGCAGGGCAGGGCACGAGGAGGAAGCACGTCCGAACGCTGGGCTTGTGTAACAGTCTTTCCATTGACCAAGAATTTGGTTGCTAGGCTGCCAGTCCCCTTTTACAAGCAGCAGAGTCATGCTATTGTTTCCTAAATGTTTTCAATTTTATGCAGGGACCTCTTTACATCCTTCCTATATCATTTAAATATTTTACTAGGCACGTAGTAAAGCGAGGTTTGGAAGTCGGACCTCTGCTCAAGCCAGTGAGAAAAAGAAAACCCTTCTCTTTTATTCTGCCAAAAAATTAGTATTTTAGGGTAGCCCTGCAAACAGTGGCCTCACGTCAGCCTTCCAGCTGGGCAGCTGAGGGGATGGAAGCATTGTCTTGAGGAATTCGTATTCCCCAGGTAGAAATGCAGACCCCACATTTTAAGTAAAGGCACTAATTGTTGGGTAGTAGAAAGGAAGGAAAGGAGAGCAGGCAAAGCTGTGCAGGACAGCAGTGCTCCACAGCACTTCAGCCCCTCCATGGATGAGGTCATCAGCCTTTAGATTTTGGCATTTCCAGTAAGCACAAAACAAGACTTAGATACAGTTCAACTTTGTAGTTCCTCTATCAGGAGGGACAGCTGAAGGAGTTAACTGAGTACTGTGTCCAGTTCTGGTCCTCACAAACCAGCAAAGACACAGACAGGCTGGGGAAGGTCCAAAGGAAGGCCACAACAATGATTAAAGGGCTGGAGAACTTGCCCTATCAAGAAAGACTGAAGGAATTAGGTCTTTTCTCCCTCAAGAAGGCTTATGCAGACCTCATCCTAGTATACCAGTACTTAAAGGGCAGCTACAGAGAAGAGGGAGGCCCTCTCTTCACAAGGAGCCATACAGAGAAGACAAAGGACAACAGATACAAATTGTACCAGGAGAGGTTTCATCTTAACATAAGAAATAATTTTTTTACAGTGGCAACAAATAATCACTGGAACAACCACCCCATGGATGTGGTAGCATCTCATCGCTGGAAGTTTTCAAGGACAGGGTGCTAGATGATCTCATCTGGACTTCCTTTCCCATGAAAGGTTGGACCTTTTGAGCTCCCTTCCAACCTGGGCTGTTCTATGGTTCTACAGTTCTGTGAGTCTGATAGGCAGGGAGTCTCTAAGAAGGCTTTGCTCCTGGAGAAAATGAGTGTAGAAAAACAGCACTCAAGATATTGAGCCTTCTGTGTTTCTTGCCATGAGAATATTTCTTAGAGGTAAAACTGACCTTTTCATTAATCTGTCCTCATTGCTTCTACTTTTACAGAATCAGGTGCTTGGGGGGACTTTATTAACAGAAAAGTCTGTTTGTTTTCAAGAAGCCACAATATGAACAATACAGACTGAAAGTTAGCTTGTTATTTTCTGTAAGACAATTTAAGTAAAGAAAAAAACCAAAGTAGATGTATGTGTTTTCTGAATTCTATATCTTGACTTTAAAGAGCTTCTCTGACTAATCACAGTCTTCTGGACTTACGCAAATAAGTTTCATTATGTTACAAGCTGTCGCAATGTGGTCTTCTCACGACTGAATATTCTCTCTCAGAGCACCAACAAAACAAAAAGACTTGAGCGATGGCTTTTCTGTGCCAAGCACCACATTTCTTCTACCAAAACAGCCAACAACTTTCCTCTGGGATTTATGTATAAATTCACTTCCAATTTGAAATCTCTTTTCTTGTGTTTCTCTCCTAGGTTATGATTTACACTAAACAGCATTGTGATTGGAGAAAAGGGAGGCTCTTACTGTAGGTATCCATCAGTAGAAACAGCTTGCTAGTATGGTTCCCTATTCTTAGCAAGGACCCCCCACTTTAAGCCTCTTGTACCTTTTTTCCAGGCACATGTGTTGAAGTAGCCCAAGTGTTCCCCCACAGTATTATTCTGACTTGTTATCTGAAAATGGTCTGTATCCTGCAGTTTAATAGTTGTTCATTATACATTGAAAGAAAACATCTCCATGTGAGTTCTCTTCTAGTTGTTTCAGTGGAAAATTAGTCATCTGGAGGAAACATGAAATCACAAGTCATACAGGCCTGTTGTTTCAGCCCCTTCCCTCGACATTTATCATAAGGAGTTTCAGAGAGACTGACTGGATTTGAAATTCTCGGGGCTGATGGGAGGTTAGGATGTCTCCTGGGCCCCTCTCTGACCTAGACTAGCTACACTATGCTGGAGATTACTGCTGACCAAATGAAAAAGCAAATTTCTTTCCAGTTTATTATTAGCATGAGGCCCATTTTTTGGTCCAATGCTTCCTAGCAACCTGAGTGTCTGTTTGTTAGTTTGCTTTTCACAAACTGTTATCATAAATCCATGGAAACAGAGTACTTGGTGAATTAGCCGATACCCTTGAAAAGATAACGATAGGAGCAGTGGCCAAGCCCAGAAAAGGCAGAAGGCATCTTGCCATGCTAATGTGATCCAGATCCTGAGCGCCTGCAGAGCGTGGGGTGCCCAAGAAGGGGGATGCAAGTGAGGGGGATGCCTGCACCCCAGGGATGGTGCCACCAAGCCTGGTACCCTCCCTGTGGGCTACAGTGAGGGGTTTTCAGGGCTGACATCCCTGCCCTGTCCCTTGGAGATAAGCATGTCACTGCTTCCTTTTAAAGACAAAGCCATGAATAAGGGTTTCTTTCAAAGCTCTGAATTGAGCCTGGGCACCTTCTCGTTTCCTGCCTGGGGTGCTGGTTCATCCATTCAGCATCACCCACTCCTCTGGCTCAGCTCCCTCTGGCTCTTGGAGGACTCAAACCTTCAGCTTCCAGAAATCCTTCTTAGCTGGCAAATTATAAGCTGTTTCAGGGACTCTCATTTCCTCCTGCTAAAGTTGCTCCAATATTAATCACCAATGATTAAACACTAACAAGGCTGGAAAGAAAGTATGCACAGCAAGACACAATAGGACTGGGTGTCTCCATCAGTTGTTACTGTGTTGAATACCTGTTGCAGGGACTGGAGTCCGGCTCTTTGTTCTCCCAAATCATAGCCTGAGCTGTCTCTGTTCTACCTGGCCATATCAATGGGCCCAACTGCTTCAACAGGAGAGAACAAATTCATCCTCCTCCCACTTCCAAATAGCCTAGGGTCCAATGTGTGCCCATCCCTGAGGAATGGGGTGTGTGAGGCCTGAAGATTTCTGTGCTGAGGACCACAACAAATCAAAGTTGCAGCATGCCTGGTTGTGGCACTTGGTGCATAGGGTAGAAGGTGGCTGACCCCTCATCCCACCATTTTTGGTGCTCCCTTTGCACAGTGCTGTGTGTGCCTCCGGCATGTGGCACCTCCTGCAAGGTGCACAGTGGGACACCAAACTCTTTCATTGAGGCAAGACACGGATATGGGCCCCACAGTGTCACTTCCTAAAAGGGCCTAAGACAATACATCTTAAAATTTTATTTATAAATACTCCCAAATTCCTGTGTTGTTCTGTTAGACTTTTTAAGGGCTTTTTCTTCAGTTATAGAAGCATTAGCCTCATACTCATGAAGACACTAAGATATAACTGTTACTTCTACAGGGATATATAAAATGATATATTCTCAAACCTGTTTAAAACTTTCCTAAAATAACATTTTTTCCTGCATGGAGGGTGGGGTATTCCCAGGATGTGATGTACTGAGGTGTACAGGTTCTCTTGGCACTTTTGGGACTAACTCACACGGTTCACTTGTAGTTTTGATGTCTATGAGTGATGCACCTTTCCCACGCTTGTGCTGAAAAAAACATTAATCCTATTACAGTCTGTATTTTGTATCTTGCAGACATGCAGAAAGCTTTTACTTAAGATTTCATAATGTTGTACAGAGTAAGCCCCTACAGCTAGGTGTTTATAAGTGGGCTAGGTCTCGGATGAGAGGCATGATCTTTGCTTCAAAGTGGTTTGGTTTGGTTTGGTTTGGTTTGGGGGTTTTTGTGTTTGTTTGTTTGATTGTTTTGTTCATTGTTGTTTGGGTTTTTGTTTTATTTTTATGTCAGTCTACATATATATTAAAGAAAAAAAAGGATCTTTGCCATTTCCTGAAATTATTTCCTTGCTCATTTAAAAAGCAGGTCGTTTTGTAGAGCTGCAATACCACTGAGGTACTGGGTAAAGACTTAAGATTTGTTACAGAGATATTACGGAGTGCCATTATGAACACTGTGGAAGAGCATGAAGTGTTGGTCAGTTCATAAATCCTAAACAGTCATTGCTTACATAGTGGCAGGATTTGTAAGAGATTTTTCCTAAAACATCTGAACCTTTTACTTCACCCTTAATTTGCTTCCCAAGCCCACATGAGTTGAGCATCAGAAGGGCAGGAGAGAAAAGAATTGGTACCCGTACCCTTCTGCCTACTATCCCTTTGGGCTTGTGGGAGAGATGCTCTCCAGGGAAATGTATGAGATCCCTTGTGCCCACCAAAAATTGTACCTTTTACAGCCCTCCCCTGGAGCATGCCCTATAAACCTTCCTTGAAGGACAATCAAAGTTCCCTGTCCCCATTTTACAGACGGGTTAACAGATGTTGGCAAGTATCATCAGAAACAGTGCTCAGGATTGTTTGTGGGCAGAATAGCCCTAAAATGCCCCTTATGCACAGCCAGGTGACCTTGTAGAACAGTCTCATCATGCTCAGGTGCCTGCTAGTGCTGCCTGGCGCTGGGGGCTCCCGCGCAGGGTGGGCAGCAGGACCTGGGCCCTGTGCCACAGGTGCAGCGCTGCTCCTGGGTGCGTCCCGAGCTCCAGTGTCCACAGCCCTCCTCCTTCGGGTCTGCCACCGGTCATGCCAGTTGGCTGGGATATGCAGCACTTACAGGGTTTTATTTCGGCAAACAAAAGTTAGAAAACTTTAAGAGTTAATTGAGGGGAACATTGTCACAAAGTCAGGTAGGGAATGATGAGGAAATACTTGATTCAAGACTGTCTGAGAAATATTAATTCAGCCCATTTGTGCTTCTTGTTCTACTCTTCTCCTTACCCCAGTCAGGGAACCGCATGGGCAGTGCATAAGATGAAGGATATGAAGAGTAATGATGTTCCCTGGTTATAGTTGCAACCCAGATAAAAATTCATAGCATTCAAATGTAATGACAGGCAGGAATATATTAATTAATGCCTACAAGGATGACATTTGGATTACACAGATCATGTTTACTTTGATATCTCCCAAAGTTTTTATATTTGTGTTGAAAGCCCAGCATTCTTTTAATTTATTTTACTTTTGTGTATGCAGTCTCTACATAGGAAATGCCCTCATTTTCCCTGTTTTCCCTGTGGGTTAATAGGTTGGCTTATGGTACTGAATTGCAATGTTACAGGCAAGGGAAGATGTGATCCACATGCTGAAGACAGAGAAAACCAAACCTGAAGTTTTAGAAGCTCATTATGGGTCTGCCGCTCCAGAGAACGTGCTCCGAGTGCTACACAGGGATGCCATCCTTGCCCAGGAAAAGTCTATAGGGGAAGATGTCTATGAGAAACCAATTTCAGAGGTAATAACTTCTTGATTTACATCATTACATCTGTGCAGGGAGAATCCTAAGCAGAAGTGAGACTCCACGTACTTTGCATGTGTGCAAAGCACACAAGCAGATGATACAGCCCTTGTACAAATGACAAGAAACGGAAGAAGAATTTAACACTCTTGTTCACTCAACAACAGAATAAATTGTAAGCAAAGTCACAAAATCACTGGGTTTGAACACAAACAATAAACAGCTTGTATGTTCCTTAGGGTTGGTGCTGTTAAGTGAGGAAAAAGTCCTTGGGTGTTACTTTTCTGTTTTTTAAAATTCCTTTTGATGATAGGCTCCAACCTCTACTGCCCACCGCACTGGTAAGCAATCTTTGATTTTCTTGGCATGGTAGAGTGGTATCATGTGGGTAGTTAGGAAAAGAAGACCTTCAGAGATTGACTTTGGGCATATTTAGAGGACCATAAATCCATAATCATTTTATGTCACTTAAGCTCTCGGACTGCAAAGTCAGTTCAGCCCCTAAAGGAGACTTGTAAAACTTAATTCCTTGCTTTAAAATCTAAGCAATAAATGAATGTAGAATAGACCTGGGAATGTCTGAGGCCAGTGTGAACGCCAAAATAAGCAGCCACTGCTCATGTTTATAGCTTCAGAATAGTCCAGTGCATGGAGAAAGAGCATTCTACAATGTGCAATATAATACACTATAGTACCTGTCCAGATCTTCATAGTTCCTCCTATTAGAACATTATTTTTTTTTTGCTAAGAATTGTGCTTACTATGGGATATTTTTATGCTCTGTACTATAATTGAAGTGTTTTCTGGAATTTTTGGGATGATGGTAAATAAAGAAAGCAATCATTAGCATGTGGGAGCATGCATGAAATACTGTTTAGCAAGCTTACAAGAGCTTAGCAGGGCTTTAGCCTGAAGAAGTTGATCATTTGATGGGTACCTCAGTGTAAAACTTTAGTCACATGCAGGTCTGCAGGAGTTATGTTGGAG
This sequence comes from Columba livia, assembly GCF_036013475.1. Lineage (NCBI taxonomy): Eukaryota > Metazoa > Chordata > Aves > Columbiformes > Columbidae > Columba > Columba livia. The sequence goes on along the minus strand of NC_088604.1, from coordinate 33,476,423 downwards.
CTAAAATAGGATGATGACAAAATTTCATAAGTGCAAAAGATTTACTCCCAAAGGCTGAATCCAACCCAGCTGGTTTAAAAATGCAATGTTTTGCTTTGACTATCATGGCCGAGTTCTGGGGAGCAAATCACTATGGTCCTTGTGCTCTTTTATTTCCCTCAGTTTGCTGAAGCATCCTGTGAAACAGCAACTCCCTGATGCAGCCAGGGCTGAGAAAGATGCAATTCCCACCAAGCAGGGGCTGGGGCTGGGCAGAGCAGCTCTGCCAGCTGCCGTACCAGGGGCAGGCAAGCAGAGAAGTGCCAGGGCTGTGGGCTGCTTTGGTGGGGAGGAGGGTGGAGTTTGTTGTCTACTCTCACGGAACAGTGAAATGGGCAACATGAACGGCTATGGTAGTTTTGGTGTGCCCTGGCAACATTTTAGGCACACTTCCCCGGCCTTGGTGTTTGTTTGAAAAAGAATTGGCAGATTAAATTAATATTTAAAACAAAACAAACAAACAACAGCAAGACAAAAAAAAGGCAAAGTGTTGCTAATAAAGAAAGAGACATTTCTGTCGGAAAACAGGCTGAGGGGAAAACCGTAAGGCTTGTAATGAAATGTATCTGGAAATGTAAAACTGAATCTATGCTGAATCTCATTCTTATCTAAGCAGTCCTACAGGTGTGTTGAAGATGTACAGCCCAAATTTCAGCCTCAAGCTTACACTTTACGCTCCACATGTCTAGTCCCCATATAGGTGTATGAACTCAGGCTCCCAGGGTCTGAGGGCATGTATCCTGCCCTGGCGTTTGCTACAGTTTTTCTCATGTGAAATGAGGAAAGTGTGCCCAGCATCTCACCACAGGAGAAATTCTTAACTGCAACAGTACTATTTGTTACCCTAAAACTATGCAAAGTTCTCTTCTTTGTATATCTGAGAATCATGCAAACATTTATTGCAAACATGCCATCCAAAGAAATCATTACTTTTACAGGACAGTTACTCTTATTTCTAGTCACTGTTTTATGTAAAGCCCAAGACATAAAATTATAGGACTCACATTTACCAAACACAACATTGTTGGTTAATAAATCAGATGAAGTAAGCAGAGACCTTTAAAACAGTCCATTCTCCTTTCCTACAATCCAGCTGGACAGACTTGAAGAAAAGCAGAAAGAGACGTATCGGCGCATGCTGGAACAGCTCCTGTTGGCAGAAAAGTGCCATCGCCGCACGGTTTATGAGCTAGAAAATGAGAAACATAAGCATACAGATTACATGAACAAGAGCGATGACTTTACCAACCTCTTGGAACAGGAGCGGGAGAGGTGAGTGAGTACCTGAGACAGTGGAAAGAGTATCACCAGTGTCCTGGTGCTTGTCGGTTTGGCAGTGACACAGTCTGGTATTTTCTGTTTATATGACACTAAACTCCTGTCAGTTCACTCACATTATTAGTATGTACATTACTGTGCAAGCCTTGAGTTGGAAGAATACCATTAAATGTTCCTCTAGTGTGCACTTGGATTAAGAAGCAGATTTGTGTTGAATTACTCATGCCCATTTTGGGTTCACCTCCTGGGAGGTTTTGATCAGATGTTATTTATGTTGGCTAAGTTTGAGGCAGGCTTGCTCAGCTAAGTGCCACATTTAGTGAAGGACAGGGTTTGTCACAGCAGAAGGACAGGGTAAGGAAAACCACAACACGCATTAGGATACTGGCACACAAGTGGGAGAGACTTTGTCATGCCCTTTACATTTAGGCTTGCAAAGTCACAAACCATTTGCATTATTTTTTATATTTTTGAAGATACATGCCTCAGGCAAGATTTAAGTTCCCCTGGAAGAAAATATTTTCATGTTTTATAAAACTGTTCCTAGCTTGCAATGGACTATCTCATAGGCTCATACACTCCATTTTTTTGGTTCAAGTGTTTGTCCTCCTTGTGGAAGTGTTTTCTGAGTTTCTAAGAAAAGAAAGACCACCTACCTTAGGTGAAGAATGATCACTCGGTAAAGCCTCAGTTTTTCAATATGAAATTTTCATGCTCATACTAAACTTCTTGGAATCAATTCACAAAGGGTTTTTTTTTTGTTGTTTGGTTGGTTTACTTGTTTGTTTGTTTTATAAAAGGTCTGAGAAAAATACTTAAGGCAAATTCAAAGAAGAAATACTTTTGAGGAAACCACAGTCTGATGGCAGACATGTGCAAAAAGCCAGGAGCTAAACTGTTTAGTGTATTTCCTGTGCTCAGTAGAGCGCCAGCTTTGGGTAGGTGGCAGATGAGCTGAAGTGACCACATTTCCTGGTTTAATAGCTGCTGTTTTTCTGTCTCTCTGTTTTCCTGGGTTGATTGGCAAACTTTATAGGACAAAAATGCTTCTGCATCCTAGCAATTTTATTGTCTTAGCAGAAGATAAAAAATGTGTTATATTTCCAAGTAAAGAGCAATTTCATATTTGATTCTAGTAGATGTCATTATTTTTCATTGTGCTGAATATCTGTATATGTGTGGACATGCATACAACTAAAATGTTACAAAAGTAAAAGTGGTATCAAGATACCGTTTACATTTGTCTTTACATTTTATACTCATTTTAATTTGACAATTGTCAATTTATTATTCCAGCTCAACTCATGAAGGCTACTAAATAGCCTAAGATTGTGGCCTGTATTGAACTGACTTCCTTCAATGAACTGATTAGCAAGCTTTCTGTCTCACATTACTACTGCTGAGATATCAAGTCCTATCTCTTTGGGCATTTTCTTGTACTCTTCCTGCTCCTTTGTGTCTTTTAAACTTCAGTTTTTCGATTTCCTACAATTTTTTGAAAAATGGCAATAAAAAAACAAGATAATTTGAATTTGAACTTCTATTGAAAGCAGATCTTTAAGAGCAAGTAAATCTGCTGGCTTTAGTCACCAGTGCCTCCGTACTGGTGGCTGTGGGTGAAGAAGTGCAGTGCTGAAGTGATTTTGATTTATGTTGAATGACACAAAAAACCCGACGTTTGCTATTTATTCCACTTTGTTTGTTTAAGGCACTAATGAGAAAATTTGTTTCAAGTTTAGTAGTGACCAAGCAGAGAGAAAGAACATGGCATGTAGCTAACCATAGAAAACCAAGTATTCACATCCCTCCCTCCTCAAGTTCTTTCTCCCAGATCATTTGCAGAGCAGATTAGCAAAATCAGGATGGGCTGGAAACCACTCATTAGTGTACAGTCTTAAATGATCTCAACTCCTCATCTTTGTTTGCTGGGTGCACATGAAACTGAGGCTGCACCCACATCTTTGTATGTATTAAAAGCTGGAAATAGTATCCTTCAAGGACTATATTCATGGAGAAAGAGAGGATGATGGGATGACTTCTTAGGAAAGTCCCACAGTAGCGATCAGCATTAGATTTTTGTCAAAAAGAAAGAGTTTGTTGTAGAAAGATTAAGTTGCTTAAAACATATGTAAAAAAAACCAAATCAAAACAAAACAAACATACTCACTTAACCTGTATATTAGGACAGAGAACTGGCCTGCCCAAAGGCATTTCTCAGGGCCTTGCCTAGGCATTCTTGTTTTATAAGTACCGCTATTTATATAATTTATTTTACTGTGGTGCTTTGAGGCCTAAGGGTTATTTTATTAAAAGCTGAACAGACTTGTAGTCTCCACAAAAAGGAAAAGGGACACGGAGGTGAACTTTGCCCGTCAGCCACTCTGCTGCACTCACAGTTATAACGTTAATGAGACAGGGTGAACTGGAGGAAGAACAGTCCTGTGGGACAGCCATCTCACAGAAGCCTGCTACAATGAGAACAGTAATAATTTCTGTCCTGGTTCTAAGTAATTTAAGTAATTTTGGTCCTCACGGTAATTCACCATCTCTCCTAACTATTGATGTCCACACCAGCATTTAGAGGCCACATCAGCTTTTGCAGTCCTGTGAAAGTTTGAACAAGATAAATAGGGAAATTCCCTAAGAGCAGAAATATGCCTTGGTTCTAATGTATTTCTAGCACTCTCTTAATGTATTTACTTTGGAATATTTTTTTTTTTTTTTGCATACACTTTCATACATTATCTCTAATCCATCCACAACAACATGATGTGAAAGAAAACAGTCCTCATGAGGAACTAATTATTAGGTCAGCATTGCACAGGAAGGAAGTAACAGGAAAACGTGATTTGTCAAGAATAATCATGTATGAAAAGTAGATATAAAAAAGAAAACTGTACACATGGATATTCTAATTGTAGACAGCTAGGAGGGGTAAATGGGGAAAGCTGGAGGGCCTGACTGTTAGTGTTGGCTCTGCAACAGAAACGTCATGAAAAAGGTTGGCATGTTACAAGAAAAGAGTAGTGACAACCGTTCGCTGGACAGAGATGAAAGAAATCTGGTACTTTTAGCGGAAGGTGCTTCTACAGACATGGTGGCTGAAGTGTTTTGCATATTTCACTACAGTAAGCTATAATCGTATCTAAAGATGGGAATGTTTTGAAAGTTGGGAACAGTATTTTATTTTTATCGTTTGAGTAAATTTCGCCTTTACCTTGCTTGCCCACCTCAGCCACTGTTCCTGTACCGTCAAGTTGTCCTTCCTACCTCTTATCCCTGTGAGTGCAAATGCAGCCATCTTTCTCCTGCAGAGGATGAAGAATAGGGAGAAGAGATCAGAGGCCTTTGGTTGCAGACAGTGGGGCAAGGGGTCTCTGGCCTGACAAGTGGAGAATGATGGGTCTGACTGGAACTACACTGACAATGTGGCTTGCAGCGGACACCTGAAGAGCAGCAAGAGCTGCAGTGATGAAGTTGGTCCTCCCAGCAGAGGCACACTCCTGGTCTTCAGCTGCACTTTGGGGAGTGAGCACGGGCACCAGCTGACATGGCTGCAGCAAAACCAGCTATGGGCATGTCCCTACCCTAAAAAGCTCTTGTGTAAAGCAGGCCTAGCATGAAGTGGTACTTGGTTATTCTCTTATCTGCCTAGTCCCAGCCCTCTCACCTCTTTAGGGAATGGTAGAAAGGGGTGGGGTGAGGAGAAATAAATTTTCGGGATTGAGGATGAACTTTTTCATTTGATCAGTAGGGCTTTTTCTTCTGCTGGAATGGGGGGAGAGCTCTGTGTAACCTTGGCACTGCTTCGACCTCTTGAACTACCAAAGAGATGAGGTTTAAAATCCTGACATTTTTAGAGGTGCTAATCTCTGAACAATTTGTCTTGTACTCTCCTTTTAATCCAGTTTGTTGACAGCACATTCTGCAGCTATTGAAAGCATTGGAAAGCTCCCATTGATTTTAATGGTTCAGAAACAGCCTTGTGGTGAGGATCACTGAGCCAGTCTGGGGGGATGGATGGTAGAAAAAAGCTGAAAGCCACCAAAAATTTGGAGAGGAGGGAGTTTCTTTCGTATGCATGGACATGGTTTGTAGAATAGAGGGTGGGATGTGGCAGAAAGACTTTGTCGAAGCTCATTAAGGGAGATCTGTGCAATTGCTTTGTGAGCAATTTGATCATTTCCAGCATGATCCCCGAGACTCTTTTACACCACCACACAATGTAACAGTAAATACACAGCCACTATCTAATGCAAGTATAGTCTGCCTGAAAGCATCCATATTATGTTTAGTCACATTTTATTGTAAGACTTTTTTGAAAGTGATGAGGATTTTAAATTGGCTCTTGCTTTCCTTGCTGCAGCTTCAAATTATTCTTCACAGCCACAACAACAGTGTTCCCAGTGCACTGAAGCATTTCACATTTTCCTCAAAGGCAAGGCTGAGGATTCAGTCTGTACTTCCTAAGCAGTGCCCTGCTAAATATGGTTTTAGTTAAACCCTCTTTTTGAAGTACATGGCCATAATTAGATCTGCTTAGAGGAGACAGCAGGACTGTGACCCCAGATCTTTCCTCCACAAAGTTTCCTTTCAGTCTTCGTGTAGAATTGTCTCCTCTCTGCCTCCCCCATCACAGCACCCCCAGCAAGGAATGCACTGGCAAGTCCCTCGGAGGTCTGTGATAATACATTCCTCCCGGCTTTGGTCATCCTGGCACAGAGATGCTCTTGGCTGTTCTGCTGGTGATGTAATTCTGGGCCCACATCACCTGCAAAGGAAAGCGATCTGTGAGCAATAAAGCACACAGCCGTCTTGAAACAAAAATGGGAGTGTTGATGTTAGCAAGTTTTTAATTCCCCCACCCCCCCCTTTTTTGCATTTCTGTTTTTATTACCAAAGCTCCCCTTCTCCCTTTTCCCACGAGACGGCAGCACCAAGCCTTTCATTGGGAAATGCTTGCCTTTTCGTCTCCCTTTATTTCATGGACCCAAACATGTGTAAAGGCTAGAATGTGACATAGCTTGGAGATTTTGTGTGTGTTACCCTTCCAGTTTGCATTTTCTCTTGATTTTCATGGAGATTGTAAAATAAAGAAGCTGGCAGGAAGACAGCAGGGCAGAGTATCCATCAGTCAATTGCTTGTTTAGAGAACAATCAAGCCAAAAGTATGAAGTGTTCAGGGCTAATAAACCTCTGTGATTTACCAGTTTAAGGCCAAATTCTGTGGTAAGAATAGCCCCATATGGAGACATTGGGGTGAGGTATAAGCTGCAAACATATAGCACAGATTTGGGCCTGATTCCTTTAAAGTCTGGAAATAAGGCTACTCTACAGAAAAAGTTTTAGTATATTTTTTTCTCCAAGACTTCTTATCTATATTTGTACTCTGACTCTTTTCTCATTTGGTGATTGCTTCTGCGTCCTGGTTTCCAAACTGTGACCCAAAAAAAGGAGAAGCCAGCCCAACGGGACTGTGGGAATTGCCTACAGTAGTTACTCATCGTACTGCACATTACTGGCTGTAGTAGAGAACTGAGTCACTCTCTGTCTACTTTTCAGTAAGTGCATCTCTAAACTTCTAATCTTACAATGTAGAAGACCAGGGCAACAGTACGGTTTTTATTATTTTCTTTCAGGCTGACATGCTATCTGTATGGTATGGAAACACTGGCTATTTTCTGTCAATGTAATACATTCACAGGATCACAAATCACAAATTCTGTGCTAGTCTATCAAAAGAAACAAATTAAAAAACCTGGCAATGACAAATACCATTTCTGCAGAGTTAAGTAAATCTGAAGGTCATCCATTTTGCAGGTCCTGTTTTACGGCTCTAGCTGACTGCAAGGCAGCAACTGCCCAAAGTTTATGTTTTAACTAATGAATCTGGTCCCAAGTTCCAACAAAACGTCTCCAAAGGTAATTTAAAAATGAGAGAGCAAACAGCCACATCAGACTATGGAGAAACAATATGAAAGATTGCAAGTCTTACACAATGTGAGGCTTGCCATGAGCTGGGACTAATCCAAATCCATCTCTTCACACTTGGATAGTCCTCAAAACTGTCCAGTCTTTCAGTCACTTCTGGGATTATATAAAATGGCATAATGTGTTGTTTCAGCTATTCTTCCAAAATTATTTCTAAGTAGGCATCAGCTTCATGGCCCTTGAGAGAGAATTATTATACAAAACTACATGTAGTTCATTATTCCTAGCAAGTTTGCTTGCTAAAATCATCAATTCAAATGCTCCCAGGTCAGACGGGGGGAAAAAATGACTTCATTCAAAATCTGCTCATGAACTCGAACTCTGTCCAGGGTGCAATAGGTAACAATTTTTATATTTAAGGGGCTTTTGGCATGTTTCAGAGTTATACTACTGAAATGAATATCAGTTCACAGCTCTACTGAGGCCATCTTTTTAAGTTGTCATTTTTTAGGCAAAGAAAACAAGAACTGAATCAGGGTCATGTAGGGAAAATTGCTTCCTCATTCGGAAAGATTAGAAACAGGTTTCAGCTGAAGTGCCAGGTTTCAGTGAATTTCTAAAAAAAATCAGATAGATGCCACTTATTTACCAGCACAAATATATGCTACTAAGCACTCAAGCTTGAACAAGTGGGATATTTTCTTTGTGTTTAAATGGAAGTTTACCTGTGCAGAGGTGTACAGACTGATTAGTGAAGTATGTGACTTACTATTTTGGTTAATGTCCTACAAATATTCAAGGCATCTCCTACATAGTCAAATAACTTCCACTAAGTTGTCTAAAGAACTTCAAGATCTTATCTGACTTGGGGGCTTATTTGGACTTGATGAGCCTATATATAACCTTTCCTAACCCTGAATAGATGTAATGCTATTGCCATCTTCTTTCCCAAAAAGGGCGCTAAATTGCGCATCCCTTCTCATTCCTGCAGTGGAGAATATAAATAATGAGTTCAATATTCGCATCATTTCGGCTACCATTTCTTTTTTAGGCTTCTATATGGAAAAATCTTAAGGTAGAAGAAAAATTCCCAGGGGCTGTAAAAATCCAAAATAAATGTTCTTGTGAAATTTACCAAAGCTTGTGCAAATGTGAGGGGGAAGAAAGGCAGAACATAAAATGTATAATTCAGCATGTATTTGTGAAGTGCCTGTGATTATAATATTGTGTTGCCACAGTTTGTATTTGACCAATTTTTAAAAAAACTCATTTGAAAATGCTATTTGGAGTGTAAGATAATAATCACAAATGTCCTCAAAGAAAATCCACTGGCCTAAGTCACAAGACCAGCTACCTAAAAAAACATATCAGATAACCCTATAATGATGACATTCACCTGGACTGTGGAAGACTTTCAGTTGTCCCATCAGCTTGCTGGGATCTGAACCCAACCTCCCTGAGGAGGCCTGCCAGGTCTTGTCATCAGGTCTCTTGAGGCATCTGTTCCCACTCTTCCCAGCTAAAATCGTTCAATTTTTACAAGTCATTACATTCTTATTGAGTTCTTTTCACCAAAGGGACGAAAATCTTCTTGTAGGTCAGTGCCTGGGTATTCAAATTCACCCAGACACAGGAATTCACTGTGCAAGGTCTCTCCATCTTCCAAAAAGTGAGGCTTTTTCACTTGTTCATTTGGTGAAAGGTGCTGAATTATGGTCCTCTCTATCTGCTGCTTTTCTTAAAATGACAAAAATTACTTATTCAAGATGAACACGTTTCACTGAAATCCACATGAAACTTTTTTTCACTTGTATGAAAGAGAAAAATAAAGCTTTTCTTTGATAATTACTTATTGAATTTTTGGTTCAGCTCTGGAACTGAAAAATCAGTTATTCACACAGCTCTGTTATCCAGTTGCTTATGTTAAGGAATGATTAATAGTAACGTAGCTGAATATCTAATGGCCTAATGAGAAAAGATAAAGAAATGAGCAGAAAATGAGGCTAAATTATAGCAGAGTGACAGCAATGCTTTTCTGATGATAGCAATTATGTCGTGGGTGAAAAAGTATCTCTTGGTGACAAGTATATCTATCACAGGATGAAAGTTCCTGTACAGTTCCATTTAAAATGTTTATTTTCAGAGGAACTGGAAGGCGATAGACATATTCTCTTTCATTATTTAAATGTCATGCTTTTCCTAGATGACTTGTTTAAAAATGATGCATAGCTTTCCACATTTTTTCATTTTGCAGATTACTGGCTGCAATACAACCCTAGTTTCCAAACCCAGTAGGTGCAACACCATGTCCGCAGGGGTGACAGGCAGGCGGGTGGTGTGGAGGACAGGGCACTGCTGCTGGCAGCTGTAGTCACTCAGCTTCGGCTTTGTGGGCACCGCTAATCCTGCGGTGGAGAAGAGCGTGTCCTGGTTTGACCGGCCCATGTCCTCACCTCACAGACCAAGTGCTGTTGGTCCGACTCTCTCAGTGGCGAGCACTAGTGCTTTCTGCCCATCATGAGCACACCAAGGTCTCTACATTAAGCTTCGTCGAGTCTTAGGAAATAATTAATCTGTAAAAAGGCCAACCTGACGCTGGATTTTGTGAGCACAAAGCTGGCACTGGTGAAATTCCTTTGAAGTCAGCAGAGCGCTTCTTGATTAATGGGATTAATGAGAATCAGGGTAGGAACTCTGAAAATGTTAAAACTGTGTGTGCATGTACCCGTACAAGTATTTATATGCACATACAAATGTATTACATACAGCAGTTTTCTGAGTGGAGTTACAGACCCTGGATAAGAGTTTGCTCTCCTGCAAAATAACTTAACAACATATATTTCCTGTATTATTATATTTTTATATAACTTCTATGTGCATTTCTGGTTATGATAATAATAATTTATTGCCATATTATTTTTACATAATTTCTACAGCCAAATAACACTTTTGTGTTTTGAATTATTTTTTATCAGTATTGCCTATTGATTCTACCAAGGAGGCTGTAAATTTTTCCAAACTGATTTTGCCTCTCTTTGTGTGCAAGGCATCATTTGCACTTATGTCACTATAACATTTTTTAAAATAATAGTGATTTGTAAGTGAGGATGCTCAGTGGAAGTCAACAGCTGACAACCAAATACCTGTTAGAAAACAACACGGCGAGAATGCATAAGCCCTGTAGCTATTCAGTGGGCAACACCGACATGGTAGAAATAAATTTTAAAGCAAGCAGAAGCAAAATAGAGCACCTTCTATTTCACACTGACTGTATGAAACTGACCCAGTTTCTCCTTGCTTGCTCCCCATCTGGGTATATGAGTTTTCCCTGTACTTCCACCATCCAAATGCTCAACAGGCTGGTGGTTGGGACATCATTGTAAAGGGGTAGTGCAAGCTGGAATTATTTCAGACTGAGAAGAGAAATAAAACTAGATATGTTACTCCCTGGGCAAGTAATGCAGCTCACAGGTGCTGGTGCAAGAGGCAGCCGCCTTGCAAGTCTTCCTTGGAATGGAAACACCTATGGCTCCTGGCTTTATGTGATGGCTGTGGTCAGCCCTTTTCTCCCTGGTCCTCAGAACAAGCTTCTCGGCACTATGTGTGTAAAGACATGTATTTCATGAGGTCCAAGTAACCACAAGTGGAGAATGATGTTCAGCTCAAGCAAGACAGTGGCACTTCCAAGGATGTGCAACAGCAAGTTTGGATGACTGAGATACAGATCTGCCCAAAAATCAGGCATCTATGAACATTCAGATTTATATGGGAGTGTGTGGGGTGTAATTTTTTTAAATTATGTTTTTAAAATCTTCCTCTCTTAAAATTCTTTATTAATTGCGTTTCAAAAATCCATATGTGTCTTTTTTGGATCCTGCTCTAAGCAACTCCAAGTAGGAGTTTAAAATAGCATGCTCAAGCCGTGGGGGAGTCTAGGCCCTGGGTGAGTGCTGTGGGGTGTATAGTGGGGACAGTCTCTTCTCTAATTCCCTCTCAGTAAACACAAATTTTATAATGCAAGCAGCAAACCTAAGAATTGCATGAGCTGTAGTAATCAGTTATGTGGTAGTAGAAAAGCTTGTCTAAGTGTTTTTTTTTTTTTTTTTTTTTTTTTTTTTTTTTTTGTTGTTGTTGTTGTTTTTTTTTTTCTGGTTGGTTTGTTTTGTTTCATTTTGCATTTGAGGGGCTTGTGTGGGGTTTTTTTGTTTGTTTGATAGGTTGTTTTTTTGTGGGGGAGAAGAGGGAGGAAGCAGGACACGTCCATTTATGCTGCACCTCCAGAACACAGGGGCAAAAAGCACTAACAAAGGTGGAGTTGCGAGATGAATGTAGCGGGCAGGTGTGTGCTCCTTTGTGTTCAGGGAAAGAGCTGAGGGTCCTGGCATGAGCATTAACATAAATACCTTCAGAGCCTTTCAAACTGAGAGTTGGGACGCAGAAAATTAGGATGTGGTGTGACAGCCAGGGCTACTCAGTGCTGATGTTGTTAAAATCTATCAGTCTACCTTTAGTTTGTAAAAGCAGCCACTGACTGCTTCTACAGCATTTGAAAATTCTACTGAGGATTCATTATTTGCTAAGTCACTGAATATGGTGCTCACAGGAAGCCACATCAAGAAGGAATCTTCATGATATTAATTACTTTTCTCTGCTTTTATAGGTGTGTATTGTCTTATCCTTATGTCAAGCTGTGACTGATGTAGGCAAGTATAATATGAAACAGTGCACATGTAGCCTATATTTCTAAAATCTGAGACCCTGTGTTGAGGGAAATGGAGTTTTTATATTGACTCCACTCGAGCAGACTGCATTGCTGCTGTACAGCTGTGTGAGCTTTTCCATGCTTGACTAGCCCAGTGCATGCGACTATACGAATGATGCTACTTCCTAAAACTAGATTTTAAAGCTCTTCACTCTTTTTTTTGAACACTCTCCCATGTTTGAGGCCCTGTCATGGTGACTCCAGAAACCATCACTTGGGTTGCTTTATGCTGAAACAGGAATTCTTTGTTTTATTCACTCCATCACATACATTATTATAAGGGAGTTAAGAAAAGGTCAGCAGGAGTTAAAGCAATGTGGCAAGAACTGAACTGATGGAACTGGAAAGTAAAAGACAACAAACAGCAAAGAGGCAGGTTTAGGGCAGGGGATGGCAGCCACAAGACAAAGAATATGGGAAATGAATCTGAACTAAGAGATTAATGAGAACAGAGGGAATGGTGAAGGGAATTAGCTGTTGACAAAAGTAGAGTGCTGTAGAGCCTTCCACATGGGTGACAGAGGGAAGACAGATGGTAAAGAGATGACATAGAACAGAGACCAAGCTGCAAGCAGAAGACATATAAAGGAAAATACAGCAAAAATTAAGCAGAAGGCATCATACTGATGATGTTGTTTGATGCAGGACAGCACAGGCACTGGGACTTCCCAGAACTTGGTTGCACCAAAAGATAATACATCTTAGCAAAGAAAAGTAATTTTGCATTGATTTTCAGTTTCCAGTAAGGGAATATTCACTACTGTTCTTTATGAGTTACTTATTGTCATGCTTTAAAATGTGACCCTTTTCTCTAGATGGAGTATTTCTGTTCTATAATCCCACACTTGGAGAAGTTGGGTGAGAGGGGGTCAACACCAGAGAACCAGCTGCCAAGACAGCAAAAGAAACATGCAGGTGAAAATCAGTCAGGGTTAATTAATGTCCCAGACACAACTTGTACAAGAGGCTGAGATACTGTCAAAAGACTAAGTCTCTCCTGGTGAGCTGAAAATAAGCACAGCTCCCTTTTCTCAAAGCCTCAAGCTCACTCCTCCATGGCATTTTTCCACACAAACACCTACCACATCAAAAGTGAGTAATTTAGGAAAGCAAAGGTGGACACCAGAGCAGGTGAAGGTGGTATTAGTGGGGTGCTTTGATAAAGCACAGGTACATAAAGGTGGTAATGCTTAAAATGGCAGTTCCACAGGGGAAAGCAAGGAACCATCCTGCCATGTTGCACTTCGCTAAGGTCCTAGACACCACTACAAAATGGTATCTTTGACTTGGTACAATCAGCTGTGTTGATGGGTCCTACTTCAACTGTAATCACCTTTTCTTCAGGGGGTCCCACCAGTATTGGAGATACTGAGCTTACCCAGATATCAAAAGGATACATGCAAGTGCTAAGAAAGCAGAAAACCAGAAGCAGGGGGTGAAAAAAAAAAGTAGAAAAATAAAACCAAACCAGAAATGCTTTTGTTAAACTTTTCAATCATGCTTCCATAAGAGGCAGCAGATCCTAACATAATGCAATTTTCATGCTGCAAAGAGAAAAACAATTTTAAATCTCGACAGCATGACTTATTTAGAAAGATCTGGGGAGTAATAAAAAAAACAGTATGTGAATGTCTGTGTTTGTGTGTGCACAGTTTCTCTAACAGCTGCATGGTACAACCTGTTTTAAATAAGAACAAAGGTGAACAAAGCCAGTTGTCAGTGCAGCTCACCAAATGAAGCTTTTTAGTGTGCATGACGTATGCAATATAAAATGTATTGCCTGAGAAATAACAGCACAGAGTCCAACTTGAAGTCTTTTTCTCAGGCTTTTCCTACAAAGTCATGTTTCAAGAATTTATTATATTTATCTTTGTTATTTATTTGTGCCCGAAAGGCCCAGCAGATCACCTTGTTCACTGTATCTTCAGCAGCAAATTAAACTCAGCCTCTTCCCTCCCTCAGCATTCAAAGTTTTCATGTTCTGTCAAGATGCCACTGAACTCATCAATATCTATTATGCTCAGAGCAGGCAACTGGCTAAGTAGAAAGTGAAGGCCAAGTCTGATTTACCAAACGAGTTTGACTTACCAAAAGGGTTTAACTTACCAAAAGAAGGGGGGGGTGGGGGACAGGAAATGATGGAAGATTTTCACTGCTTTGGGTGTTTAACAAACAAAACCATTAAGTCTGGCAAGCTACACAGTGTACTTTTTCACATATTTAAATCAACACAATTTCAGGAAAAGTTTTGTTTTGTGCAAACAGAAATATTCAGGCTTCTCCTAACATGTTAGAGCTAACTTGGAGAAAGTTGCGAGTTCTGCCTTCACTGTAAATGTTACATATGTTTCTGCACTGAAGATAAAGAGCCAACAGAGAGTAGGGCAGTCCGCTGGAAAGGTTACAAAGCCCCGCTTACAGAGAATTTTATAATCAGGCAATCATTTGTTACAAGTCTCTAAGATCCACAAGAGCAATCCATTGCTGTGCAGAGTTTAGCGTATTTTTAAGGAGAGCAACATATCAAAGAAATGTGTAGTCTATTAGCACATCATTAAATAGTTAAACCAATTCTACCTTTTGCTTCCCAGTTACTCTCCTTTATAGCAGACAACTGTGCCAGATAAACAGTACAATTGCTGACTTTCAGAGGTGAGTTGGAATTCGGGATTCCTGTCTATTTCCTCCCCTGCTTTTATTTCTTGGTGTTTTTTTTAATCTGGTCTCACAGTGTTGTTAAGTGCTGTTTTACTCAGGAATGTATTTCTTGGTCTACTTCATCCCAATGAAAGCATAAACAAAAAGATTCACGAAATTCTGGGGAGCAAGTTAGATTTTTCCCAGCCTTTGATGTGACTTAAAAGTGAAGGTACTATCGAGAAATAACAACATATGGAGTAGCTTTATATTGTTATATATACACATAATTTGGTTCCTATGCAGTAGAAGTGATAAAGGTTAAAGGCCTATTTGACCTTAGCTGTGTCATCCTACATGATGTCCTCTATAGCTCTGATACTGCTGTAGTGGTAGGTATGTGGAGTATTTAGGCTGGTGATGGAGAGTAATTACGAAGCGTGGTGGTGGAACAAACACATCTCAGCTAGTGCAGGGTACGTAGGCTCACCATTACCATGCTGCACTTTCACTAACAAGTCTTGTATCCAGTTGTGTGCTGGCTCACATCCAGACAACTCCAGTGACTCTACATCACCTTCCCTCGGCTTTTATTTCTAAGCTGTAGAATAAGATTGGGGAGCTGATGGTCTGGCATAAGTCCCCTCTGAGGATCACTGGTGGTCACAGGTGCTGCTGGTGATTACCATGAGGTACATATGTGGTGTATGTCACCTTGTCTTAGTGATCTGACCTAATCTAGATTTCTTCCAACAGGCCCTGGAATAGGTTGCCCAGACAGGTTGTCATGTCTCCATCATTGGAGGTACCTGGAACTTGGGTAGAGCAAGCCCTGTTCAACCTTTTCTAACTGGACCTGTGGGGGGCTGGACTGAACATCTCCAAGGTCCTTCACAACCTCAACCATTCTATGGTTTTATGATGAAGCACCCTCCAGAGGACACCACACACTTCCTTGTGACTCTGCTTGCACCAGGGCACAGTGGCTTAGACTGGGACAGACTCTGTAGCAACATCTGGTCATTCCCTTTAACACATTCCTTGCCAGGAAGGGACACTGGCAGCGCCCTCAGTCATCCTCTGGTCTTCTCATGGCATGTTAAGGTTCTGTCTGCTGTCATTTTGCTGCCAAACCCGTGATGAGTAGAGATAGTACTTCAAAGTGTGTGGAGTAGGCAGAAGTCCACTACATGGCTGCTGTGACTGTGAGTGGTCAGACTTCATGACATGAGTGATCCCTTCTGTTCCAGACCCCCAGTGCCCTCTTCCTTCTTCATGTAACATCTGTACAAAGCTGATTGCTATAGACTAACAGCTGCTTTCCTAAAATAAATATTAAGCTCCTCTTGATGTCTCTGAAATTTCTGCTCTGAGCTGAGACCATAAAAACACAGATGAGGGGAGATGTGCTTCTTGCAGTTCCAGCCTGGACCAGCATGGCATCACAGATCAGTGAAGAGCCAAAGCAGATACGAGGGGACATCTAGGACGGTTGTGGATTTGGGAGAGGTGGGGGTTAGAAATGGAGTGCAGAGGTGAGAAGGACCCTGGGACTGAACAGCAGGGGCAGCAGGACTGGGTGGGACAAGCTGTGCCACCAGCTCAGAGCTCAGAGCCACCTGGGACAGGGTGCATGACCAGATATCCTCCTGCAGAGCCTCACTCCCAGCTGCTGATCACAGTCAAACCCATCTGTCAGCAGATAGTTTAGAAACCTGCTTGCAAAGTGCTCTGTGCTCTTCTAGTATCAAACTGCCTTGAGGTTGACAACCTGCTATTGCTATCAATTATTTTCTTAACTCAGTGTAGACCTTTATGCAGGCAATCTAAAGGATCTAAACTCTTCTGGTGATCTCCCTAAGTGCCAATATAATGCCACATCATTAAATTTTGGCGGTGGATATTTATTTTAGTGTTAGCCATTGTGCATGCAATTTCCTCTTTTTAAAGAGTATGTAGCTCTACCAGAACAGCTATTAGGATTGCGAAGGACACAGTAAGTAGGTTAAGCAGAACATTCATCCCCTCAGTACATGTGATCATTTGTAATTGCATAATCAAACACAAGTTTTGTACAGAAACCTTTCCTCTGACACTGGAAAAATAAAAACATGTTGAGATGCATCAGCTTTGTACACAGGAGGCAACGATTTCTCCATAGGACCCCAACTTCAAGTTTTGGAAAGTGTTTAGTAAATGAGGTAGGGCAATATAAAAACGGAGAGAATTATTAAGGCTTTCCTTGGAAAATGTGACTTACCCCTGTTGAGTCTGCATGATGGATTTCCTACATGGCGCTAGTTAAGTCATGTGAAGCTAATTTACATGGGCAGTGAACATTTTTCAATTTAAGACTGATTCTGATTTTGGGGAGCTTGTTGGAGATGTGGGCTCTGAAGTGCAGAAGTCTGGAGCATCCACTGCTGGGCTGGAGGCAAAGAGGGCTGTGATGTGAGCACATGCAGCACCCACCCTGCAGCACGCTGAGAACCACATCTGACATACCCCGGAGCAGGTGTCCAAACTAGACCCTAGTCCCTTTGTGCTCCTGTTTTCCAGTCCAGAAGTACAGTGCGTGGTAAATAGAGCCTTGAACAAAAAAGCATAAAATCAATCACTAAGCACCTGCTTTTCAAACAAGCACTGACCAGCCTGTATGCTGAATGAGGTGAGGGTCCTAAGGAAAAATAGTTAAAGAACATCAAATTAGGTAGTTTCTTAAAAACGTAAACACACACACTGGTCCATTTTTGTGGATAATAATATTTGACATGATATGCTTTCAGTGATTTTGGATATTACAGGCTTCTTTAAAAAAGAGGGAAGGTGAATGGGAAGGGGAAGGTGAAGAGGGAAGAAAAGAGGAAAGAGAAGAGGAAATGGAAGAGGAAGGGAAAGGGAAGAGTGGTTTCTAGTTCTCCTTGTAAAGACTGAAAAGGTGACTGTGGGCAATCTAGGGGACCATTAGGGAAACACAAAGAATTCTCAAATTCTTTTATGTTAGTTTGGGAACAAAAGGGCTGATTTAGGATTTATTTAATGCAGGGAGCTAAGAGAACAGTGCTTTTCAGACCTCATGCAGACTCTCAGTTAGCTTCACTACTACGCATGAATTTTCAAAAACAAATATGCATGTGTATTAAATCCACAGGGGATTTTCTTCATGTGTTCATGCCTTTATCAACTGATCTGAAGATCAGTCAGCGCTTACCAACAGTAGTACTGTCACTTCAAACACCACCAAGACAAGAGAAAAGCAACAGGAACTTTTCTTGAGTTGGAAGAATGAATTGGCAGCTCAGACTGGGAAGCATTGCTTTTATGCATCCCAGTTCAGTCAAGCGAAAGCAATTCACAGGGGCTCCCTGAAATCAAATTATTATTTCTTAATCGCTCACCTATAAACCGTAAGCCCGGAGGGGGCTGTCAATAATAAACTCCGGGGAAGGGATGCTAAACGAAGGGCTGGCAGTAACCAGCCACCAAGCCAGTGAAACCCTCCCCACCCCACTTGCCCGCCGAGGCGCGGCGGCGACTCCACCCCTTCCCCCTGCCCCGGGAGGGAGCGCACAATGCAGCGCTCCAGCCTCCCCGGCCCCCCGGCGGGGCGCAGCCCTCACCTTGCAGTGCGCGGGGGACATGGCAGCGACGAGAGGGCGGAGGGGCCGAGCCGTGCTGCGAAATTATCCTTTTTAATTATTTTATTGGCAGCTTAAAAAAAAAAAAAAATACTAACTATAAGGTAAGCGATTTCCATTTTTTTTTTTTAAATTATTTATTTCTTAATTTGAGCGGAGCTAATTGTTCTTGTACATGCGCACTTCACGGGTTAACCGGCTGCGCTGGGCACAGGCGTAGGCGCCGGAGGGAGGTTGGAGCGGGGTCTGCGGCCGGGACAGCCCAGCTCCCGCCGCCGCGGCTCCGGCTCCAGCCGAGCTGGACGGGGCTGGTTTCAAGGTTTGGCTGGAGCCCTGGAGGGTGCGCCTGGAGGGGCCGTGCCGCGGGGCTTCCTCGCCGGGACAGCGCATCGAGGGGTCAGGGAAGGATAGCGGCAGCTCGGAGACAGGTTTGGCAAATTTCATCTCTCAGCTGAGCGCTGCTGCTTCCTTTTCTCACGGATGCTGTCTGCGTGCTTTCTGATCATCCCCCTTCCTCTCCTCTGACCTGCGAAATTAATGTGGATGTGCTAATTGGCGGGCTGGAACATAGTTCCTGTCCGGTTACAATACTGTTTCATAGCCTGAACGGGTTCTGCTCGTCTTTTGGTCTTAAAGATATTTGGTGCTTTTCTTCTGTGAACAAGGTGCTAGCAAGGTGGTGGGACTCTGAATCTAGTAAGTGTTCTTATTCCAAAATACTGCCCTTACTCAATGTTCAGTTGAAGTAAGACAGCTTCAACACGAATGAACTATTTCAGCAAGCTGGATTTTAAGTTCTACAAAAACTGTGTTAGAAACAAAAAAAAGAGGACAAAAAATTGTTGTAGAGGCAAGCAATATGTCCTAAGTAAAGAAAATATTTTTTTGTACTATAGTTGGGAACTGTCATGTGGTTCTGAAGTAGCAGGATTATTGAATTGCTTTTGAAATAGTTTGATACAGTCACTTCTCAAATGTTAATTCAGCAATGAGGAATATGTGGGGTTTTTATGCTTTAACTTTGTATAGTAGGTAGCCACAAAGTTTGTCTTTGGAGTCACTGGAACTGATAACCAATTTTTTACAAGTTTTTATTTGTTTTCTGTGATAAACTGAAGGGCATCTCGGGAAGTTATGCAGCAAGGTCATCCAAACATTTATCTCTGCTCCTTGCCTTTCAAGTTTAATGAATAGAAAAGAGAAAACGACACAGATGTGCTTTACTCTTTCTCTTGCCATGGGATCCAATCTCATTTACATCTTCTCTCAGTTGAGATGGATGTCAGGGAGGGACTGAAGCTGATGATTTGAAAGTGTTACTTAATATCAAATTTCCCAACTTGAGTGTTAGAAGGCTTCCTAGAGAGCCTGACCACCTTTTGGCTGTCTTTGATTTTAGCTGAAATTATAAGTGCTCGGAATCACTTTAACTCAGCCTCTGGGTATCTCAGCCTGGAAGCAAACACAGAAGCACTCAGACATAGTCCTTACGTGTGCAGGATTTCCCAGTGGCTGTAGAAATAATCTTCAAAATCAGCTGTTGTACATTAAATAGGGGAAAAAATATGAGGAGGGAACTCCCTTATTAAGTTAAACCACCTCTTGCTGGTTTTCATTGTCCTGGGATTCTAGCAAGCAGCCTCTCACATCACTTAATGGGCAGCAGCTTCCTAACTGCTAGTAGGATGTGTCTCTCCAACTCTGCATATGCGGTAGCAAACTCTTTAGGTTTGAAGTGGAAAGATGAGCTTGTGAAGGTATTTGCTTTCCCAGTGCTTCCCTGGGATTGCTGTGTGAGTGGCAGAAATGCTGTTGGCCCCTTGGGGAGGAAGCAGCCGTCATCAGCTGTCAGTCAGCCCATCCTTAGAGTGACCAAGTCCTTGTTAACATGCTTCTCTTAACCCTTACTTACTGGCCATCCACAAAATAAATAGGATGGAAGTCATCACATCCCATTGCAACAAACTTTTTGGAATTTAAATGGCAAAACAGGGTACTACAAGAGCAGTACATCTGTGATGGCTTTGTGCTAGAGCAGCAAATAGGAGCTCTGTAGACCTCCAAGCTGTGTACAAACTCAGTTAAAAGGTCCTCCAGAGACTACCTGCTTCCCTTCTTCCCATCCTCTTCCTTCTACCTGCTGTTCCTCCTGCTGCCCCTGTCTTGATAGCAGAGGAAAAAGGTCTCCACTTCTCTCCAGAGTGCTCTCCACATTAGCCCCTCCTGTGAGTGCTTCATTAAACGTTGTGAGACCCCTTGATAAGCTTGGCTTAGTCTGTTTGCAAAGCAGGGAGCTAAACCAGGCCAACATGGCTGCAATGCGGTGCAAAAATATTCACACGTACACAGTCTGCAGGAGCAGCTTGTGTCCTTTCAGGTCATCCTCTGGCTTTCCCTGCCTTACCAGAGTTTCCTCACATAGGTGAGTGTCCATTTCTGTGCTAGAGATGGAAAAGGTCACATGAGCATTTGTGATGTTTTCTTATCTTCATGGAAGTACAAGTGGGAAGGGCAATGCAAACACTGGTGTAATTTTCCATAAATGTTTTGGAGGGTTTTCACTTTTGCATGCTCTGTTTAAAACATTTTGAAGTGAATGATTTATTGACGGGAGAGGTGGATTTTTGGAAATCAGTGTGCATCTTTCCCCTGATAACTGAAACTTCTTCATATTTTCTTTAAATATTGTGAGTCACTTTGTAGAATGGCTTCTCATATCAGCTATCAGTGCTAAGCATGTTTTTTAGAGTTCCCAGTTTGCTAAATTTATTGTATTTCAAATGTAGTCATGAAGTTGATGATCCTTCAGAAGGCAAGAAAATGTCTGCTGACCACTATTTGTAATTTCTTTTACAAATGCAGGCAAGAGCTAATGGTTCTTGCTAAGCTAAGGTCTTGCTGCAGCTACTGCTTTTATCATTTACAAATAAAATAAATCCCGTTTAAAATCCAGTAATGCCCATTGGAGCTCTTCTGGTATGAAATGTCTTTCAAAACCACAATGTTATTCTCCAGCTGTGAGTTTTACAGTTCATGTTCAGGTCTCACTCTGGTCTGCAAAGAGATGCTGGAGAAAAGGAGGCTGAGGAGAGACCTTGTCACTGTCTACAACTACCTGAAAGGAGGTTGTAGCGAGGTGGGTGTCAGTCTCTTCTACCAAGTAACAAGTGATGAGAGAAAATGGCCTCAGGTTGCACCAGGGGAGGTTTAGATTGTGTATCAGGAAAAATTTATTCACGGAAGGGGTTGTCAGTCATTGGAACAGGCTGCCAAGGGAAGTTGTTGAGTCACTATCCCTGGAGGTGTTTAAAAGACCTACAGATGCAGCACTTAGGGACATGGTTTGGTGGTGGACTTGGCAGTGTTAGGTTTACAGTCAGACTTGATGATTGTAAGGGTACTTTCCAACCTAAGTGATTTTTGATTCTATGAAGCCCATCTCTGGAGGGGTAGGGTTCAGAAGCTATCAGCATCCCATTGTGCTTTTGTTGATCAGTTAGAAGCTTGGAGGAGGGAAGGGGAAGCAGAAAGACCTTGTGCAATAAAATGCTTCAGCACCAAAGAAGGGGGGACAGTGAGGGCCTGATTACTGTGCACCCTCTGCTTCCAGCACACCGTTCATGAAGGATGTTAAAACTAAGTCCATTGTTGCTCTTCCTCCACTCAGGTGTCTGCCTACTCTGCAAACTGAGATTGGTTGCTGGAAGTCTTCATGCTCCTAAATCCCCAGCATTGCTGCCCACAGACCTTCCTCCTGCTGCCCTGGCGCTGCCCGGTGCGGCTGTGAACAGCTGATGCTGCAGTTTGTGGAGGGGTGCAGGAGACACAGCTCCCCGATGCAGCAGGGACCATGCGAGGCTGCATCAGTAGCTTTTGTACACCAGTGTCCTGCCCCAGTCCAGTCAGGGTCAGAGGCTTCTTCTTCCTTTGTGGTACAAAATTGGAAAACAGCGTTGTCCTGGGGTGTTTGGTTTTAACTGAGGCAATTAGTGCTTCGCAATAAGTGCTTCATACATAAGGGTTTGCTATTTTATTTATCCCATTTACTGTAAAGGATGAGTGCGATCATCTTGAATGCTATAGGGCACCCGTTCTTCAAATACTGTGGGGAGGACAGATAGAAAGGAGAGGGAGAGACTACCTGGACCCTCATGGCAGCAGAAGACCACGTATTCAGCGAATGACTGGGGCTGCATGTTTTGACGTGATACTTGCGGTAACCTGTGGGGAGGAGGTGCTGCACAGACCTCAGCAGTGTTTTCCACAGACAAGCAGGAGGTACAGTACCCCTCTCTACAAGGAACCTGAGCAGACCTGCCTGCTACCCCACTGTGATCTGGATGCTGACCCCCTGAGACTTTTACTGATAAATGCAGATTTTCCAATTTTCTCCAAATATTTCTCCCATCTCTAAAAAAACCCAAAATTGAGGTAGCAAATACAGGGACTGGACTGGGGGTACCAAACTGTTGGCTTGCCAGTGTTTCAGCTATATCTAGCCCCCCATTTTATTATTAAAGCTCTTCTTTCTCTCTTCTCTCCTCTCTTCTCATTGTGACCTGAATACAGGTACTTCCAACCTCTTGACAATCCAGAGTGCAGTTGCTCTGGATAACATGCTGAAGATACACATGCTCTGAGTTTCTGAGGTTCTTTTAGTGTTGCGTCGGAGCCCATGCAGGTCTGCATTACTTAGCAGACATTAGCAGCAGCAGCAGTCAGATGAGAAGTCTGATAATAAATCAATTGTAAGGTCAAGAGGGGACAACATCACCCCTTGCAATCCTGCTGAAATTCCACTTTAACCATGGAGTTATGATAGTTGTACAAGGATGAAAAGGCATGAGCAAGCTTAAATACAGCTTTATTTTGGTGTTTAAAAGTAACATTGAAAAGGCGTAGATTTTGTTTATTACTCTGACATCTGCAAACTTTGACATCTGTAAACTTGGATGCTGCTTTTCCACCCATCCCTCGCAGAAGCAGATTTTAGAAGCAGTTTCCCTGGACATGGAAAACAGAAGTATTGTCAAGTACCTTCTGTGTAAATTCACTTGTCAAATCTTACGCAGCCTAGTTTCACTGCGTAAAAGCTGAGGCAGGATGAAACGCTGCACAGTGCTTCCCACCTTGTTCAGCACAGACATGTTAGCAAATTCATCTCCCTGTATTGGCACAGTTATGGTGCTTTATTTTTGCTTCTCCCAGAGAGGCCAGGCGAGTGATTCCCCACTGCTAACTCTCCTGCATGGCAGTGACAGTGATAACGCAGTTTCTTCTCCTGTTGCTCAGTCTCATCCCTGAAATTCTTGTCTTAGTTTAACAGGTTTTTATTGTTTGTTTGTTTGTTTTTTTCAGTGGCCTTCTCAGCAGTATTACCCAGTAGAATCTCAGGTAATCGCATGGCCAGTGAATTGTTTTGCACTCTACTCAGCAGCCTGGCTGGTGTGTACCACCTGTAGCAACTGCTGGGTGAAAATCACATATGCCCTTGATGAACAGACTAGGAATTAGAAAACATATGCAGTTTTCTGAGCTTCTCTACATAGGCTTTCAAGTGGCAAGGCTGTTAAAAAGAAAATAAAGTGCTGTCTTCTGTGTTTTGAATTTATAGAGGTCACTGTAAAATTTCCTGTGGACAAGGGAGGCTGGAAACATTCTCTGTTTTGAAGATCTCATATTCTTGTATATATGTGCATGACTTTGGGAGATGGGTCATTTAGAGAATCACTAGGTTAGGGAACACTGTTCTGTCACGACAAATAATACTTTGTGGAAGGACACATGCTATTTCTTTAAAAATGTAGCCTGGGGGAGATGAGGGAGAGTTTTTGGGCAGAAACTTTTGCATGAAGCAGTGTGATAGAGTAGCCAGGGAATATATTGCATGCTAATAAAGTTCCTTCCTCAATGTGAAAAATGCATGCTTTGTGAGTGGCGGCAGGTCTTTTTTTACCTTTTGACATTCTAACTTGACCCATAATGAGGCATCCACCAACAGGCCTTTTCAGTCCTTTCCAAAGAGCTGCCAAAACTAAAGAGATTTTTTTGAGAACAATCTGTGACCCAGCAAGGTTGGCTGTAAGGTTTGTTTGTTTTTCTCTCTCCCGCTGGTTCCTCCTATTCTCTTACTCCCACATCCTATCCGACTCTTGTTTTCAAATGCATTCTTCAGCCTTCTCCTTCCCTACCTACTGCATCCTGTGTTCTGCTTTCTGGCTTCCTTCTCTTTTCTTACAGCTTTTCTTTCCAGTTCCTGTTCATTCTGTTCCCGGAGGAGCAATGAGTGAAACATTAATAGTCGCTGGAGGACTAAGTTAATATGGCTGTTGTGATGAGTTTAGGGTTCAGGTGAGGGCTCTGGGAGACATCCTTTGAGTACAACATTGTGCCCTGGAGCTCTGTGCACAACTTAATTGCTGGGGCAGCAGGGAGGAATGTATATCTGTGCTTCACCCTCTACCATCTACAGGTCAAAATACTGATAAAAGTCGATCTCTGCTAAGATATGGATGTTCTGATTATGGCAAGTTAGTTAACAGGTGGTAAATTGCTCTGCTGTTATCACTTTACTGTGTTTCTCAGTTACAAAGAAGCTGAAAAGGTTCAGACATCAGGTGAGCAGAGCAAGTGGATTTGAATCATCACACATCTTGATAGGGGATATGGGAGTTGCTGGTATTTTGACAGAGGTTTGAAAAACAAGTAATTTCACAGTAAATTCAGTGTGCACACCTATGTCTTTTCTAAGTCGTGTTACTACTTTTAGAATAAGGCTCTTATACTAGTAGGGGATAAATGTATTATCTGTACCTCTTTGTCAGTTGAGGATCACAATCCTCATAAATCTGTGCTTACAATATGTGCAGGACCCTCCTGTGATGATGTCAACATATCCTGAATATAAATCACAGATACAAAATACTTATATTGCTAGTAATTTCTTCATTGAAATGTTGCATGGGTAAGGCTGGAAAATATAGGTCTTTATTATCTTTCAGAAGATACACATAGCGTGTGTATTGCGGGCTTTTTTATTGTTTGAAAATGCAGCTTTGCAGACTGTATGAAAGAAGAGCATTTTCCAGCTGAGGTTAGCTGTAGCCAAAGGTTTGATTAGTCTGACCCTTGCAGTCCACTAACTCCCCTATTGTAAATGGAAATGTGCCTGGAAGAAGAAACTTTTAAACATAATAGTCACTGTACTGGCAAATTTATCTTCCTGCTAATTTCTTATGCCTGTGATGCCCAGATGGTTCTCAGTTGTGTGCTAATGTGATCTTCTGTGTTGCTGGTTTATATATAACCAGGGTTGATCCATTTGTGTATGGCTGCATATAGCAGTTAGTTTTCCTTTTTTATCTTTTTACCCATTTTTGTGTATGCAAGACATAAGGAAGAATCCACCTTGTAAAACAGGTTTGGTATAAATGGATTGGTGAGTAGATATACCCTGTCCTTTTGGGATATTGTATGCTTTTACCAACCTCATCCTATCAAAGAAATAAATGTAAAGGAATGAAAGCCTGACATATTTGTTAGCTATACATGTATAAAATTTCACTGCTTTTCAGATTTCTAGATGATTTTATATAGATTTCAGTTAACTTTTGTAATTTAAAATATTTGGTTTGGGAATGTAAATGTAATAGGTAATTATTTCTTGAAACACTACCTAGGTTATTAATGAAAAAAAAAAAAAAAGATAAAATGAAGGTGATTTAAGAAATGGAGAAATACACCAAAACACTTTTTTTTTTTTTTTTCATGCAATGCATCTCTTCTAACTTGTTTTAGGTTGAAGAAACTTCTTGAGCAGGAGAAGATCTATCAAGCCCGAAAGGAGAAGGAACATACAAAGAGACTCAATAAACTAAGAGAAGAACTAGTCAAGCTCAAATCATTTGCACTCATGCTGGTGGATGAGAGACAAATGCATATTGAACAACTTGGTCAACAAAGCCAGAAGATACAGGACTTAAATCAAAAACTAAAGGAAGAAGAAGAAAAGCTGAAAATTATTAGTGCAAAAACAAAAGAAGATGGACAAAAACTGATGAAATTAGAGGCAGAACTTGAACTGAAAACATCATCATTTTCTCAGGAACATGAGGAGATGACTGCTAAACTGGCTAACCAAGAGTCACATAATAGACAGCTAAGGCTTAAGCTAGTGGGGCTGAGTCGCAGAATAGAGGAGCTAGAAGAGACTAACAAAAATCTTCAAAAAGCTGAGGAAGAACTTCAAGAACTAAGAGATAAAATAGCAAAAGGGGAATGTGGGAACTCTAGCTTAATGGCCGAAGTGGAAAACCTCCGCAAGCGTGTGCTTGAAATGGAGGGGAAAGACGAAGAGATCACAAAAACTGAATCCCAGTGTAAGGAGCTGAAAAATAAGCTGCAAGAGGAAGAGCATCATAGCAAAGAGTTGAAACTTGAAGTGGAAAAATTGCAGAAAAGAATGTCAGAACTAGAGAAGTTGGAAGAGGCTTTCAGTAGAAGTAAGTCTGAGTGCACTCAGCTACACTTAAACTTGGAGAAAGAAAAGAATTTGACTAAGGATTTAATAAATGAGTTGGAAGTGGTAAAGACTCGAGTGAAAGACCTTGAGGCATCAGAAAGCAAGTTGGAAAAGGCTGAAATAAGCTTAAAAGATGACCTTACAAAGCTGAAGTCATTTACTGTAATGTTGGTTGATGAACGAAAAAATATGATGGAAAAAATCAAACAGGAGGAAAAAAAGGTTGAAAGTCTGAACAGGAATTTTAAAGTTGAACAAGGGAAAGTTATGGATGTAACAGAGAAACTGATAGAAGAAAGTAAGAAATTTTTGAAGCTGAAATCTGAAATGGAGGAAAAAGTGTCTAGTTTGACAAAGGAAAGGGATGAGTTAATAGGTAAATTGAGAAGTGAAGAAGAAAAATCCTCAGAACTAAGCTGTAGAGTTGACCTGTTAAAGAAGAGAATTGATGGTATGGAGGAAGTGGAAAGAGAAATTACAAGAGGTCGAAGCAGGAAAGGACCAGAGCATGGTTGTCATGAGGACAACAAGATTAAAGAACTTACTGTTGAAATTGAAAGACTGAAGAAACGTCTCAAACAATTGGAAGTGGTTGAAGGAGATTTGATGAAGACAGAAGACGAATATGATCAGCTAGAGCAGAAATTTAGGACTGAGCAGGATAAAGCTAACTTTCTTTCTCAACAGCTGGAGGAGATGAAGCTCCAGATTGCCAAAACCAAAGCAATCGAAAAAGGTGAGGCAGTGAGCCAGGAGGCAGAGTTGAGGCATAGGTTTCGTCTGGAAGAGGCCAAAAGCAGAGATTTGACAGCAGAAGTTCAAGCTCTTAAGGAAAAAATCCACGAGTTGATGAACAAAGAAGACCAGCTTTCTCAGCTCCAAGTTGATTATTCGGTTCTGCAGCAAAGGTTTATGGAAGAAGAAAATAAAAACAAGAGCATGGGGCAGGAAGTTCTGAACCTGACAAGAGAGCTGGAGCTTTCCAAGCGTTACAGTCGTGCTTTGAGGCCCAGCATAAATGGACGAAGAATGGTTGATGTTCCCGTGACGTCCACCGGTGTGCAAACAGATGCTGTGAGCAGTGAAGCAGCAGAAGAAGAAACTCCAGCAGTGTTTATAAGGAAATCCTTCCAGGAAGAGAATCACATAATGAGCAATCTGCGGCAGGTAGGTCTGAAAAAGCCCATGGAGCGCTCTTCAGTGCTCGAGAGATATCCTCCAGCAGCAAATGAACTTGCAATGAGGAAATCCTGGATACCGTGGATGAGAAAGAGGGAAACTGGGGCTCAGGTGACTCCTGATAAAGGAGCCCGAACCCATGGCAGTCCAGCGCATCCTGGAGAGGTTGTGCTTTCACCAAAGCAGGGTCAGCCTCTTCATATTCGGGTGACACCGGACCATGAAAACAGCACAGCTACTTTGGAGATAACCAGTCCAACATCAGAGGAGTTTTTTTCAAGTACCACTGTCATTCCTACTTTGGGAAATCAGAAGCCGCGAATAACCATCATTCCTTCTCCAAACGTTATGCCCCAAAAAGGGAAAGGCAGTGAAAGTCCCCTGGGCTCAGATCGTTCTATGTCTCCGGTCACTATAACAACATTCTCCAGGGAAAAGTCCCCAGAAGGAGGGAGAGCACCCTTCACCGACAGACCTACATCACCAATTCAGATCATGACAGTATCAACATCTGCAGCACCGGCAGAAATCTCTGTCACTCCGCAGTCACAAGATATGACCATGGGAAGGGCTGTCTTCAAAGTAACACCAGAAAAACAAACCGTGCCGACTCCAATCCGCAAGTACAATGCCAACGCCAACATTATTACGACAGAAGACAACAAAATCCACATCCACTTGGGTTCCCAGTTTAAACGCTCTCCCAGTGCCGCACCTGATGGTGCGAGTCCTGTGATAACAGTCAGACCAGTCAACATAGCAGCAGAAAAAGAAGTTGTGACCGGTACCGTCCTTCGATCGCCCCGGAACAACCTGTCCTCACGACCTGCAGCAAGCAAGGTGACAAGCACTATCACTATAACGCCTGTTACGACATCTTCCACACGAGGAACACAATCAGTGGTAAGCAGCATAGTCTTAATCTGTAGTCTTCATGGTGAGGAGGGAAACCAAAGTTTGAGTTTGAGACACCAGAAAGAGTGGGTGGGGTGAGGAGAAGCTCTTGACTTCCCTACATTTGTTTCAGATACGAACTTAACTATAAAATCACAGTTTGACAGAATTGGATATTTTTGTACCAATGCTGGATGCTGATGTACTTTTGGCACTGCCTCCCAAAGGAGTAACTTTGGAAAGAAGTCCCTGCAAAGTTACTGAAAATTATGTAAATCCTGTAAAATTGCAAGTAAGAGACAGTGTCAAAGAATGATGGAAATGACAGAGCAGGAAACTATTTTTATTTTCGGTGAATGCAATTTCCGACTTCTGAAAATAGCCATGATGATTTTTGGCCTGGCTGGCAGGTCTTTAGAGTCCAAGCATGCAGGCTGGTATTTCTTTGGTATAATCCCATTATATTTGTCATTCAATTAATCCTGAACTACAGAGGAATAAATAGCCAGATGTGGTATCATTGCTTACAGCCTCAGGTCTCTTTTGGCCAGTAAATACTAAAGCTCTTTCTGTTCCTCTGAAATTTTCAGCTTTTATTAGGACCACATGACAATAGTGCTTCTTCTAATATATTTTTCCTGCTTTCTCTCTGTGCCTCTATGTTGGCTTCCTGGCTTCTGTTTTGTACAAAATCTTACTTAAATCAGTCTCTCACCTCTGTCTCTGAACACACTGAACAATATTTATTGATAGTCCTCCACCAAGGTTTACTATTTTGCATTGTTTTAGTTGGAAATACCCTGGGAAAGAAGAATTTAACCAAAATACAGAACCAGCAGTATTGAGTTAGTCCAAAAGCTTATTTAGCTAGACAGAGCCTGTAGCAGATGCTTAGGGGAAGATTATTTTAAGTGGGTAAACGTGCAGTAATGTTTCCAGCGTCTGTTCCCAGTTTTTGGCAATAGGTGGGTATTTCTTTCTGAACCAGGGCCTGTAGCCACATCTTTGTGTTTAATAGACCGTGGCAGAGTTTTCTTCTATTTATTCTTCTAATTGCTTTTTGAACTCATTTATACAGTTGTTTCCACAACATCAGGGGGCAGTGAATTTGGTTGTGGGCTTTGGGAAAAATGCTCTTTTGTTTGGTACCTTTTATGCAATACCTTCATTGGTTACGGCTTCTTTCTTGTATCCTGACAAATACTGAATAGTCATCCCCTGTTTGTTTGTCCGTGCCGCTCAGGATCCTGCAGACCCCTACAACAGGTATCTCCAAGCTGAAACGTCAAACTGTATTTAAGATACACTTCTACACTTTTGGAGAGAGGCTGCCATTCCCATTTAAGCCCCCTGATTTAAGAAAACTTCCATTCGTCATACAGATCTACTTGGGATTGCACAAGTGTATGCTTTTTCTTTCCACATATATATATATATATATATATATATATATATATAATATGTTGTAGATACAGTGTTTTCCTACATACTAGAGGCAGCTATTCATTTTTTAAAAGGTCTTGAATTAATTCATTTACAAACTCCTTTGCCTCTCAGAAGCTTGGAAAACTTTTT
This sequence comes from Columba livia, assembly GCF_036013475.1. Lineage (NCBI taxonomy): Eukaryota > Metazoa > Chordata > Aves > Columbiformes > Columbidae > Columba > Columba livia. Next base: position 33,445,969 of record NC_088604.1, on the reverse strand, counting down.
TTTAAGAGTTTCTCATTCTTTTTTACTAGATGTCTGTCTCTACTGTGATAATGCACTGAACCATGGCTGACAAAACTTTTTTGGTTTTTTTGGTCATCTGGCTAAAAAGTGACTTCTTTCTTCACTTCATCCTCCCTGATTTGGAATGTAAGGAAAATAGTTCAACCATAAGATTTACTTTATGTAATGCTTCCCTTTGTTTTTAAGGTCCCTAGTCAGATAAGCAGGGAACTTTGAACAAGCCCAAATGTGCCTTTTCCTCCCTATCATTCTGAAAAAAAAAACCCAAAACCCTGAATATTCACCATCTGTTTTGCAAATGACTACTTTACAAATGCATTTCAGTACCTCTAGTCAGAAAAAAACAAGTCATATGATCATTTACTCAGTAACCCTAGAAGAAACCAACACTGATATAATTTTGAGGGTTAAGTTAATAAAATCAAAGAAGACAAGCTGATACAAAACTTCTTTCTTAGCTCACTGCCTTTAATTTCTTCCTTAACTTTCCTCATACAGATGCTTTGTACAATGTACCAATGCAGTGTCAAGCTACAAATTCTCAAATTCCTAGCTTTCATCTGTTGCTATAACAAATTTGTGGTTACTGTTTTCATATTTGAAAACACTTAACTCTTCTTTCAATTTGAATTTATAGGGTTATGTTCCGTACTGCAGGTGAAGTTACCCTGGTACCATGGTACTTATCCCTGCATGTGTGAGCCCAAAACCAGAGACTGTGATTTCATGATGGACCATCATGATTTTTGAATCCCATGAATCCCATAGATTAAGGGGTGTTATGGTTGTGTTGATTTACACTGGCATACACTCTAGAGTAGCTACAGATTTATATTTCCCTGATACAAGGCCACTTCTGAGCCTGCAACAGTTTTGATTTTAGAGAAAATGAAACCCTGGCCCAAAGAACAGAGGCACCTGAAGGAAAACTGGGGAGATTTTTGAGCACTTGATCAACTGAAAAACAGTCAGTGACTGTTTCTCCACTGGCACCGGAACTCATTGGACCCAAATATTTCAGAGGCACTTATGTCCTGCCTGCTGCAGAAACCCAGGGCTGGCCAGTGCATCAGCTTGGCCTCATCACACCAGCGCTGCCATCCAGCCTAGCCCAGTCCCACAGGGTCCTCCATGGCAGGAGGCTGTTTGGCCAGTTGGATTGAATTCAGCATTTAACAGAACCATTGCCACTTTCATTAAACAAACATACAACCAACAACCAAACCCTAAGCTGGTAAATGCCTTTTATATGATGGCCTATGGATTTGGGTAATTACCACAGAAGTGGAAAAAATTTGGTTTGGTCCTCCTTAGCTTGGTTAGAATCAAACCCACTCCCAGGAAAATAGTCGGACTTCCCTAGCAGACCTAGCAGATGATTTTTTTTTTAATGACAGGTGGACCACAGTGAAAAATTAAATACAATGAGACCAGAGGATATGCAGGCCAGAATGAACCCGAAACTGTAGCCTGGTTGTTAGTCTTGCCTTAGCACGTTACCCTAAGTCCCTGTTTCCAGGACAGTTTATAGTTTACATTAAAAAAAAAAAAAAAACCAAATAATAAAAGCAAATATTCTTTGGGAAAAGAACAACTGTGATGCCTATAGCCTCTGTTTTGATTTAGGCCTTACATTTGGCTATAGGATTGCTGGTGAATTTTGATCTTCTTTGGCTACCAGGATGGTAGCCAAATGTAATTACTTCATCCCCGTGCTCCCCACCTCCTACAAGCCTGGCATCCTCCGCTGGCTGTTTATGCTGCCAGGGTACACGGTGAATCCGGTGACGTGCAGATCTGCAGGGAGCAGAGGGAATCCCGGCTGCAGCAGAGCCAGCGTGGTGGCACCGCACCAACCACGCAGGGCATCCTGTGCCTGAAGCAGCGGCCATGGCCAAAAGGCTGCAAGGTGCCAGAGCTAGCTGGGCACACGTTAAAGCTATAAGACTGAGATCGGCATCTAAATTTAGTTCTCTGTAGGTGTCCCATATACGCTCTAAGCTTCTGTTAGAGTTACTGAAGATCCAGGGGTCAGCTTGCTCACTGGTACAGAGCTGCATGGTGCTTTGCATGCCCTGTGGCAGCTGAGGCTTGTGCATGAGGCTGGGAGGTATGACATGGACCTGGACCTTTCTGCAGGGGAAGCTGACAGGATACTTCAGATGGCACAACATGCCTCAGTGAGGGCAACTGAGTCAGTCACCAGTCCCCTTGTCGGCACCGAGCCCTGTGCCCCATGGAGACTGGAGCTGATTCAGCAGAGATGCTGCTCCCGTCAGCATGAACTAAATTGTCCACTGGGCTCCACTGACTGTGTTGACTAGCCTCAAGTCCCACCCTTCAGTTGCTAAAACACACTTCTTCAGTGTCATTTTAAGTGTTGTCAAGTAGCTTACCTAGCCTCCAGCTGCTTAATCAGAGGTTGTGGGTCGCCTTGGGTCCTCTGTCTTATCTACCAGCCCTGCGCAGACAGCTTGAGTAGCCCAGGGCATTAAAATTACACTAGATATCTGTGTTAACCACTGAAATGGACCATTTCCATCCAGGGCAAGGTGGTCCCTGATATGATTGGGAGCAAGTGCTGAAAAAGCACTTTTGTTATTAAAATATTCCAAAAGTGAATGTGTGCACGAAAGTACTCTTTTTGCACATCAATAAAAAATGCACTAAGTGGGATCTGTTATAAACCATGAAAACATGCTAAATATTCTGTACATTCAAATTGCTTTTCTTCCTTTAATGGGACTGTCCACTCTTACTGCAACCTCACTGCTTAATATACTTGCCAGTGTCTGCAGTAAGCGCTGATTATCGACCTAACCAGCTTAGCTACTGCATGTTATTTATCTCACTCTCAGTAATGTATATACTAACCTCACTCTGGCCCCCGTGGGTAGCTCCAGCACCACGTACTGCCAGCTCAGAGCCAGCCAGCATCACTCTGCGTCCCGCATCTCGGGAACTCTGTGCTGGCTGCCTGAGAGTTGGTTGCTGGTTGGAGCCACATTCCTATATCAACCAGATGACAGCAGCCTGCAAAAAGAGCTGGAGGGAATTGCTGAGAGCTTGCTTCTTGGAAGAAATGATCGAGAGACAGAGGGACTATATGGGTTCTCTGCCATACGCCTACAGATGCGTACCAGAGAGCGTCCCCTGCCTGTGTACCCAGTCACTCTCCCCGAAGGGGACTGCTTGCTGAAGAGCCACCTTTGTGCCATTTGTGATGGCTTAGCCAACACAAAATGCTTTTGCAGCTGCCCGTGAAGCAGGCATTAACTTCATATGATCAACATGTTAGTATGCCATAAGGAAGGCAACTAAGACATTTAAAGCAAGTTAGAGTGCTTTTCAAAGTGCTTTTGAGTGATTTAGGCTTGAAATGAGTAACTTGAAAGCTCCCAAATCCTTAGTTAATAATTTACATGTGAATAAAGCTGAAGAAATGCCTGAGATTCCAGCTACTTCATTTGATTGCCTCATGTTTACACACTGTGGAGCTCTTTCAGGGAGTACAAGATGTTTGTCATTTGGGTTCCCTGGGATGTTGACATATTTTCCAAGGCTGCTGGAATGCATTTGCATGTTTTGCCCTACAGAATTGTATGGGCCTAACTTGTTTTGACATCTACATGTGAGTTCCATATTAGCCTTTAGACTGCTATTGTAAATGTTGCTTTTAGTTATTGAAAATGGCTTCCTTCCTGCCAGGCAGACAGCATTCAAGTTTTCCAATTGTTATTTTTTTTTTGGTATACACATGTGGGTTTGAACTGTTCTTAGAAGATTAAGGAATGGTTTCCCTTTGAATACTCAGGATGCAGACAGAAGGCTCTGATGCTACTGGCTGGAAATCCTTTGAGAGAGAAAAATGCTTCTTCATGGAGCATTTTTTAATTAGCATTTTTAAGTAAATGTGCAAATACACGTTGCAGTCCACATGATCCCCTAATCCAACCTATTTCAGCAGTTTAGTTTTATTTTGCTTACATTTCATAAGTTGTAGAATTCAGTTATTTAGCAGATGGGTGTAGCTAGGATTCCAGGATCTCATGAAAAGTGTTCTCTTTTGTGAGATGAAAGTCTTTGTCCATTATCTAAACAGAAAGAAGTCACATGTGAAATTCAGCTGAGACACTGAAGTTGTGCCCATTAACATTTATTTCTGTATTGCACACTGCAGAAGGTAACATACATTTTCCTTTCAAAATTGTCATGGTATTTTCATTAGGTCATGGTCCATGAGGGTTATCTTCCAGTGTTAGCCTTGCAGAGTATGTGCAACATTATCTGGCCAATGGAGACAGAGAATACCAGTTGACCCTTTTGGATCTTTTTGTCCTGTGCAAGTACTCCTTGTGCACTAACACAGCGGGATTCAGTTGCCTAGATGTATGTACTGATGGCCATTTTCGAAGCTATAGGATAGCCGGCCTGACACCCAGCTGCTGCTCCAGAAGGGCACAGATCCCTGGTAGGAGCCATGTTGAGTCTGCCAGTCATGTGCTTGGGTCCTCAGCCACTGGGGCAGTTTCTATTTTTTGTTTTCACTCTGAAGCCCTCAAACTTGAGGGCAAGAGTGCTTGTTAGGCTGTTGTCCAGGGCAGCAGACTGGAAGAGACCATAAAATGACCATCTCTGCGCTGCTTTGAGGCGTCCCTGGAAAACTGGGCTGCCTGCTTCACCCTCACCAGAGTTCACTAAGCTGTGGCTAGGGCTTGGAGGAGGAGAGCCCTCTCCCACATCCCTCCTCCCAAAGCTGCAGGAAAAGGAAACCCAAATCTTTGCTCTGTCTCTTTCTCCCAGCCCCTTGCACTTCCCAGTGCAGAAACAAGAGGCCCCAGCCGTGGCCTTAGCGTACTTTGGGAAGCAAAGTTCAATTATATCTATAGTGCTGAGAAATCTTGCTCATCTCTGAAAATATGGCACTTAGTCTGGGTTCAGCATTAGCCTCACGTGGCCAGACTTCTTTGAGGGCATGTGCTAGTCTCTGTGCAAGATGCTAATATTGTACCTGTCTGACATCTAAGCCAGCGCTTTGGTAGCCTCTAAGGCCATCCTGCACTGTGTTATGCTGTGGAATTAGAATTTTGTGGGGATTCCCATCCCTATCATATCCTGATCCAAAACACTGGACCTCAGCTGTGGGAAACTTGTTTGATGCTGACTTTGTACCTCTGGCCCTACTGTAGCAGCATTTGCTACAACCAGGTTTCAAAGGTGAACATTAATTTGCCGATAAATATGATCCGGGACATTATTGCTTGAGAGGTGAATGAAGAGCCAATGAAAAGTATAAGATGAACATAAATGAGAAGAAAAAGTCCTTTGTTCGTGTAAATTCTCTCTGTCTCTCTATTTTGCAGACAGGACAGGATGGGTCATCCCTGAGACCTGCACCCACCCGCATTCCTGTGTCAAAAGGTATGAAAGCAGGAAAGCCAGTAGTGGCAGCCCCAGGAGCAGGAAATGTGACAAAATTCGAGCCTCGTGCCGAGACTCAGTCTATGAAAATAGAACTGAAGAAATCTTCAGCCAGCAGCTCTTCCTCCCTGGGCGGGGGTCAGGGCTGATGGCGGTGGCTCAGGGGGTATGTTCTGCAGGTTTTACTGCTACCATGGAAGTCAGACCCCTGTCTGTGTAGTTCCTCACGTTTGCCCGTACTAATGGAGTTCTGCAGCCATCACTCACAACAAACTAATAAGTGTGTGCACTGACTACTCAAGTAACAACATCCTTTTGTTTTCTTACTGAACTTAAAAAAAAAAAAAGAAAGGCCATCAAAAAAGCAGTAGTGCGCCAGGAAGATTTTCAGCTTGGGAAGTAGGGATGGGGCAACTGCACTAGGTTATTAATCTAGCCCAGGGTTTCTTATTGATAGACTTGATCACTTTTTAATAGATGGAAGGAAGTTTGTTCACTTCTACCTTAATCGACTCTTCCACCTTAACAGATCACTTTCCACCTTCACCACTGCATGGGACACTGCCTGTGATCACATTTTGTGAGATGCCACATGTCCTAGAGAAGCAATGCCAGGAGACAGCACACTTGGGGCCCTTTTTTAATGAAAGCTCATACCTCAGGTTTGGGAGGGAGGGGAAGAGAGAAAGGATGGGCACTGTGTGACCAGCCATCTCTCTAGGAGTCTCCCATCCAAATCAGTGTTTCTCAGTGGTGAGCTGCTTTCTTAAAGCAATTACAAATTCCAGGGGGTAGGGAGGTTGCACAGTGTTAGGCAGCACCAGTAGTAAGCAGCAGGTTACTTCTTACAAAGGGGGTTAAGGCTTATAGATAGTAGTTACAGCCAGGTCTCTGACTTACACACACTGGGTTACTGCCAGCTCAGGGGTCAGATGAAGGCAAGTGAGCCAAAGGGTGTTTAGTCTTTAGAAAAAGCTTAAGAAACATTGATCTGGCTAAAATCAATACAGTCCATTTGTGCCTGCTCCAAAGACTGCTAAAGGCTATGAAGCAAGTCACTCCATTGAGTTCACTACATTTGCAGTTTTCCTGATTGGATGGACTTGTGCTATATATAATCCTTAGTTGCCAAGCATACTTGTGTCTTAGAGGGGAAGTAAACACAGACTGCTGGTGGCAGAAATTGCTGTCTAAAGGCACAGCTCAGGTACAGACAGTGAAAGAGATAGGGTTTGGTATGGAAATTACTCTCAATTCTCAGTTGTTTGAAATAATTTGTCTTAAATACAGACCACCTCACAGTACCATGGAGATTCATCATTTTTCCTTCCCTCTTTGTGATTTCCTCATTTATATGTTTGCACTTTTAAGCATGTTTTAAGGAGTTGTTCCAGCATGGAAATGGTGTGGATGCTGATGATTGTTATGATGGTTTATTTAATAACAGTAAAAATATTAAAGAGCATTTCCATTAAGTGATCCATTTCCACAGACAAAAGTCACAGCCAAAAGAGATGGAGCTGAGCAGACCGATAAATGTTGGTTTTTAAAGCTAATATAATACCTCAACCACCACAGCAATCTGTAAAGGACCAAGTGGTTAGGAATAGCTTTCAGAAGGCAAGGCAGGAAGACCACCAATAAATATGAAATACAATTCACAGAAAAGAAAATGCACCAGTGACTGAAATATTAAATGGCTTTCTGTTTGGGAGAGGAGATTTGATGGAAGAATCTGCCACAGAAGTTCAGCAAAATTCTGTTAAATCCAAGCAATGTTTAGTCTTCAGTCTGCACTTTGCATTGCTCTCCAATTTAAGATCCAGATATGGACATTATCCCAGCGTGAAGCTGGCATTTTATTATTCATATGAAGGACATTTTGTCGGTTGTGTATAAGCTGTGGCCACGTCAGAAAATAAGGAGGTTTCAATTTTTACACATGTAGCACCTGCAGTACCTCTTAATTTTAAGGTTCTGATTCATATGACATCTGAAAATCAGATTTGTATTAGCAGCATTTTTCATAACACTCGATTCCCAGTATTTCAGATAAAACTTGGAAACTGGAATTAGAAAGCAATGTGAGTTACTATGCCAGAAATACATCAGATCCACTTAATTGTTATCACTTAACAGCCTCAATTTGTCAATAAATTGTTGCCAAGATCTTACTGTTCTTATTATAACATAGACTTTTGAGCAGATATTTGAAGAAAACACATTATTAAGAGCTTTTTGCTGGATATTTACTCTAAATACTGGCACTGAAGCAAGTCTTCAGGTCAAAACAGTCATTTAAATAATATTGTGAACATGAGCCTCAAGCTAATGTGGCTTGATACAGTGATGAACTACAGCTGCCTCACGCCTTCTTTTTCAGATCCTTGTTTCAAATAAACTTAGTTCCTTAGTTAACTGTTGCTATATCCAAGGCAATATTCTCTGTGCGTCCATGGTTGAAAAAATTGTTTTTCTTGAGATCTGAGAAACTAATTCACCTAAAGAAACAAGCCAGCCTTACAGTACCTGAAATCCAGGACACACATTAGCACAACTGAACGAGAACTGCAGGCTCAAGCTGGATATGACTCTTGTGGAGTCCGTAGGATTTCATGAGATGGACTCAAGAAATTCCAGGCAGGTCAGACCAAGAATTCTGTTATTTTTCTCAGGGGCAACACAACAAAAAGAAACTTCTGCTCCATAGCAGAAGCCAAACAAGTTGGAATCAGGCAACTGGTTTAATTGTTAGCTAAAAATAGGTATTTAGTTGTACTCATAGTTTTTGACATCTGTTTTAAGTGACCTGAGAGTCTTGTTTCTTAAAGCTAGAATAAGGGTAAGATGAAGAAAAAAGAAAGCCTATAGTTCAGAAGTCTTAAAAGCTGAAGCATAACTGTCTCTATTATATTGGAATTTCCTCTGAATCTGAAGACAGTTATGTTTAGTGACTGCAATAAGATTCTCCATTCAGTAGGTCAGCTCCAGAAGGCAATTTAGACAACCACGTCTAAAGACAGTGCCTAAGCCCCAGAGGCATCCTGAAGATCTTCTTGAAGTTCTTCCACTGCCTTTGTTTAGTCAGTGTTTCAGTTGTGACTTAAATAGCACTGCAGCCTTTAAACCTAATCGAGATGCATAATCTAGATATTCTTGTATTTCCTCTACAGGCTTTAAGTCAAGCCACAATTTCATGGTCACTTAAAGTCAGGATGTAACCCCACACTGGAGTCAAAAGCTGTAGTTCTGTCTTTGTCACCTCCAGCCAAGAAAGTCCTCACTTCCATGTGGTTGTCCCTTGAGCTGACACGAGTGTTTGAACTTAACTGGGGAACTGATCTGAACTAAAAGAAATCTGGCAAAAACCATGAAGGTTAGCTTTAACATAGCTTAGTTCCAGGCTCTCAGGCCAGAGAAAGAAAGGAGGAAGGCACAGGAAACCAGTGACTATTTTAAAGTAATTGTGGAATCACAAATGTCTCCTAGTAGATAAAGTACCACACAAATGTAGGGGTAGTGCTGCTTATTTTAAAAAGCTTTCGATTGAAACCTTTCTTCAAAGGTAGGAGATGGGTCCCTGTTCTCACCAGCAGCTGAGGAGACTCAAATCCACGTCAGCTCCAACCAGGTTCACCAATGGCACTAACAGACAGCTGAGGGGGAAGAAGGTGGTGTTATTTCTTCCTGCAAAGATTCTGCACGGAGGGCTTCAGTATTCACTAAGCAGAGAGTGGTTGAGCACTCAGGATATTGAACAAGGAGGAGGGAGCCCCTCTGGCTTCTGGTCCCTGTTCCAAAGGCTGCCTTTGAGCCTGGCCTTCTGTGAAAAAATTGCTTATAAAATGAAGTGCCTGTATTCATGCATCTCTCTATCTGCCCCTGATTGATGAATAACATTGAACACATCAACCAATTTCAACCAAATCTGACAATGCAATAGGAGTCTCCACAATAAGAAGTTCCTCCAGTTTAATGGCAAGGCTGACAGAGAAGAGGAGCAAGACCTCAGCAGTGCCCCACTGTGCGGAAGAATGTAGCTCATCTTCATACAACATCAAAGAAAGAACGCAAGGCAGTGATGTCAGAAATACCAAAAGGACAAGATTTGCTCAGACCTCAGATTCTACTAGGCACCAGAGAGTCCAACTCTGATATGCCACTTCATAGGAAAATATTAAGGTCTTTATTTACAGGGTTTCTTGTGTATTCTACATGACTGGATTACAATGCAGAAACCAAACCTTCCTCTGCCCAGGTGATGATCCAGAATGACTCATACTCATGCTTTCTCTCTCTTACCTTTTTATCTGATTTGATTTTTTGTTTGGTTTGGTTTTGTTTTAATGAAATGGAAGAACTGTTTCACTGGCAAAATGCACTCAACTCAGAGTACTAATGATAATTACAGTGCTTCATCAGGAATTGAGCTGGCTGAGAACCAATCTTTGTATTTTTGGTAGGTTTCAATGTCAGCTGGAGAGAAGCCCCATTCTGGCTGGCTGTGTGGCCTTATAGCAGTTGTGATAACTCAAGACCAGGGATGGGAACATACAGCTTAGGACAGCAGTAAGGTGGAGGGGTGGAAGAGCAGGAAAAATGTCAATCCATTCATGAGCAGCACATATGGACTGAGAAGGTGCACCCTCAGTTCTCCGGATGTGATATAAAATTTTGTTCCTAGTAAGTTTTCCACCGTGTTCCTTAGATTAGATCCCATCACCTGCATTACTGTTTTATATGACTATTGCTAATGTAGTCATTGGCAGAGAAATACATTTGAATAAGTATGACTGAAAATGAAGGAGCACAGAACCTCAGCCCAAATGCCTGGGAGATTTCTCTCAGATCGATAAACATGCCAAGTAAATAACAGAAATAAAACAGAGATTATGATTTATGTTGCCCACCTTTATTTCCTTTCATGACACCTATTAGTGCAATTAAAAAACAAACAAACAAACAAAAACCCCCAAACCAGTAACACTTTGTGACTCTCCTGAATATGCCTATAACACCTCAAGCGACTTGTAGCACATAGTAATTAGCATCATGTGAGTAATCTCTAAAGTTACGTTAACATGTTGATTCATGCCCATTGGATTCCAAGTCATATGGCACTGCCTGAAATATGCTACACTTTCTAAAACCTGCTCCATATTTACATGAATATTAAGTAATTCTGATCAGATGTGGAAGAGCATGTCTTTAAAGGGAGTAAGCTACCATCCTGCTGGGTTTCAGGTGCTTGGCATAAGCTGAAACAGACAATCTTCTGACCAATTACATGTTCCCATCACACATCAGTGCCCAATTTCACTGAGTTGCTTAGAAACCTGTAGTTTACCGGCAGGAGTTTCTGTGAGCTCATCTTTCGAACTTGCTTTCATTTAGGGGAATGTTTTTCTCTACTCCATCAGTATGAGTTATCCTCTTTCCCTTGATTTTTCCTGAGCTCTCTCAGGCAAAACTATATGCAACATTTCTCATTATAAACGTTAACTTCACTTTGAATCTTCCTCCCTACACACTGCGTTTACTTGGCTTTTTGGAAGATGCAATCATGGTTAGCTACTCTCAGGTGCAGAGCTACCAGCTCTCAGAGTCAGGTATGAATCACTCGGATATGAATGGTTCTTCACTTTATAAACTATTTTCAGGATTTTAAGAATAGAAATACTGATGTATAATTATCTTCTCTTGCTTGGGCGTGCGTTGTCTGTGATATATACATTTTTGTATTATCTGGTGTTATTTGTATATATTATAAGGAGAAATTAAACTTCATATGTTAAAATGTCAGTTGATGTGCTTCATTATATGAACTGCTATTTTCCATAGGCCAGCCAATAATGATGTTTTTCCTGGAGAAGTTCTGATTACATCAATGGGACTGAAAGCAGAATTAGCAGCTTTACATTATCTTCATTTTCTTTTCCTATCATTACAATAAATTGTTTTATTTAAGTGAATTCTTAGATCCTTGAAATATTCACATCTATAACCCTAGAAAGGTTTATATAATCCTTTCCTACAAATATAATCATATCCCTACAGGGAGTGGTCCAACAGACTTCTGACAGAATCTACCCTACTATAATTTTAGCTTAATAGCTGCTTAGACATCTCTTTTATTAACCAGAGTGCGTGTGTATAGTTTATATTTATATATATAAGCATTTCAAATACAAACTGATAAACAAACTAAGAATATACATCTATGTGTGTGAGAAATGAATGAACAAATGAACGCTAGGAGTAGAAATTATTTGATTTTTTAATTATTTCTCCTATTATTTTCTGCCTAATTGTTATATTGGGTCTGTAGGAAGAAGACTGATTCAGAAACCTTTGTACTTGTGCTGTTCATTCAGTGACTGAGCTTTTGCAAGGAGCATAATTTTCTGCTATCCATTTAGTCTTTAGAATTTTGTATCTAAACTCCATATTCATATATAATATGCATAGTGAATATTTAAAAAAAAAAAAGTTTCATATAGCGTTTGTGTGACTCCCATCAAAATTAATAGGAGACTTTGCCTGAGGTTACAATCTGATATTAAGCAGCTTTTTACATCATATCCCGCAAGAGTTTGAAGTTAGAGAAGAGCACTGGCTGTAAGGTAATATTTTACTGTAGTTTGTGGTTCTTTCACATTCATTGCTCATATTTGGCAGAACTGGTATATGTAATTTATTGAAAGTCATTTGTTATTGATGAATCATATGGAAAAGAAATACTTTCTACTTGGGAAATTCTGTTATTTCATATGCCTTGACATATCTTCTCGAATGTTGCCTTAACCCTGCTTTTTCTGATTCACCACATATGAAAAGCATCACTGGAATCTGCCATCTAGTGGCAAAGTTCTGAGTTCTGACATTGAGCACATGGAAAAACATTTTGATTCTTCTTTCTTCTCAAAATGTAACTTAATCCAACATCTTGCAGATATCAGTTAAAAAGCAGACAAAGGCAGAAGTCAATAAAAGTGTAAAAGGGAATAATTATTTAATTAGTGTCATTTATTTGGTCATGTAAATTTTGAGAAATCTTCAGACTCTTAAGAGAGGAAGGAGTCTTAAGAAAGGCAAGTTCAAATCAGAAATTGAGTATTTCTGAAAATGTATTATTGTATGTTTCTAGTTAGCATTGGTAGCGTTATATTATTTGAAATGCATAAAATACACCTGTTCAAAGGAAAATGCCATTGATAGGTAAATTCTTATATTAAAAAAGTTGCCTGTGAGAGCACTGTATATAGATATGTATAAGAACAGAAGACCGGGTCATTAGTATTTCAGCAGAGTCCAGACATGAATCAGCATCAGGGATCTCCTGCGTTACACACAGGGCAAAGTTAAACCCAGCCTTTCAAAGACAACACCAACACTTAGTTTAGCATGCTGTGACTGGAATTTATCCCCATTAATGTCAGTGGCAAAATTCAAGCAGACTTGCTGAATAAAATCAGCATAAGTTTCTGAGCCAAATTCAAATTAAAAATTATAAATGACCCCATACCTTGTCCACATCCCCATTTCAGAACTGACAGCAGATTTATGATGGATTTGCTTAGACGGGATACAATAAACTCGTCTTGTTCTGCCTCATTCTGGTGTGGGACTGGAACCTTGGTGTCCCTGTGGTTTGATCCAAATGATGGTCTTGACATAGAGGTGGAAACCGAGGGCCTCTGAGCCCTTGCCTGGTACTGGTTTAGTTTCCTTTCGTAGCATTAGCAAGGAGAGTTTCAGTCAACCAGTATAAGTCTGTCAGTCATTTCCAGAAGAAAAATGCTTTGCGCTGCCATTGTAATTGTTCTTTAAAGTAACTTGTACTTGCAGTCGCATAAAACCACGTTTTTCTCTCTTTTCTTCTAGAGAGTGTCATCATTCACCAGTTACGCATGAACTCTAGATGAGTTCCCGCTGTACGCGCTGTGTGCACTACCCGCCTTACCAGTCGGATGGGTCACTGTCGAAGCTCTTCGCCATCAATACCAGGGTCACTTGTGCTACTGATTAGTCATGGAAGTATTTATTGCATCAATTAGATTTTATATATATTTTCTTGGTAGAGCTTTAAGAATGAAGGGCCTTGCTGATATTTTGAAAGTACATAAAGAGAATCAGTCTTTCTGCCAGCTGAATTTCACTTTTATTTGCAAAGCCTAAGGCACATGCTTGATTTTGTTTGATGTTTGCCATATAATTTATTTTTATAATACACTTTGTAAAGTAACTGTCCCAAAGTTGCAATTCCTGTTGTCCATGGCGCATTTATTTGTAGAATACACTGTCAAATTCGCAATTTGATATTTTTGTAACAGAGAGTATGTAAAGAAAGAAAAATTTAACTTCAGTAATGTTCTGTGTTTAAATAGAAAAATATTCAGCACATTTTTTGCCACCATGAGATTCTGTGAGACTAAAGACTCTGAAGACTGCTGTATGGAATTTGTACTTTTCCAGAATATTTCTTGCACTGTGTGATGGTTTGGCATAAAACTAAGTATTAAAGTCCAATGCCTTGAAATACAACCAGATTTACTCATTTTAAACAATGTAAGCCAGTTTTTAAAGCTGTGATTTTTTTTTCTATATAATGTATGTTTTTACTTCTTCCTGTACCAAAAAAGTTGATTTTCATTACACTGTAACTAATAAATTTTCACAACTATGCAAATGTAATCAAGTGTTTGAATTTGAACTCTGATTTCCTCAGGTGAACAGTAGTCATTTATGTATTTGTTTATAGGAACAGAATGTTTGGCTTTGGAAGTTCCTTTTTGTGACTGGTATCTCACTGCGGTATCATGGTGATGTACATAGTAAAACTGATTCAGAAAGGGATCTGTCACCAAGCCCTTAATGACCTAGTGGTTCCTAACCTTGCACTTCCACAGCGTTGGCAGATATGCATGATTGGTACAGTCAGAATATTTAGTCTAGGACTAACAGGACAGTATGAATCAGATGCCATGCACTCTGCCATACACTGAAGGGCCCATTTTACACTGGTGGCTGTAGCTTTTCAAATAGAATCCAGAGAGGTCTGTGGCAGCTATTTGTGAAATTATTTTTTAATGATTTATATATAAAGCTGGATACAACCTGGGCAGGGTGGTTTTTTTCTTATGCATTTCAAAATGAACTATTTTTAGTCTAAGTCATTGGCATATATTTAAAATACTGCAGATTTTTTAATTGCAGAAGCTACTGGGAGAACCTGATTTTTGGAAGGGAAAACAGTGTTGCTTGCAGGAGATATGCAGTGGGACACCAGCAAGAGTGCATTAACTCAGCGTCCCACGGAGATGAGGCCAGTTCATCTTTGAAGTTGTAATAACCCACTGCTATGTAGTCAATTTGATCTTCATGGTTTAGTTCGCTTGCCAGCCGTGGAAGCTGTGTTTTTCTTCTAGATGTGAGTTCTGCAGCGAATGCTGACATTGTAGGGAGGCAGGATATTCTGGGACCTGTATAAACTCTATTGGAGTTGATCTGCGTTGTAAAGAGTTCGCTAATACAGCTGAGTAATCAAAATAAATGCTGCTTATCCTTGCAAAAGAGTCTTTCTGTTGATGGAGTTTATACTTCAGCTGGTACACCCAGTTACACCCAGTTTTTAGAGTGTGGGTTTTTTTGGTTTTGTGTTGTGGGTCTTTTTTTTTTTTTTTAATTTTGTTGTTGTTTGTTGTTTTGTTGGTTTTGGCTTGGGTTTTGTTTTTTTTTCTTTTTATGGCAGACAATGTATGTAGTTGTGTCTGTAGATCATACTTCAGGCTATCAAGAATTCCAATTCAATTTCCAATTTTTCAGAGAGTAATACAGCTGAGGTGAATAAAGTTTAGCATGTGCCACATTTCAATTTAACTGTGCTGTAGAATGAACATTGTGATGACCCACATCTTCTGTTTTCAAAGCACCACTTGGGAATCAAAACCTACCCATGTTATGAATTACATTGAGCTCATCTGGAATGATATTGGTGACTATTTGAAAGCAACAGTGATACACCTGAAATACACTTCAGCTTTTAAATATGAGTAAGATGTAGGTAAAATCTTATTCTGAAGTTGAGTCTAGATTTAAAAGGTCCAAATCAAAGCAGAGAATATGTTTCCTTGCCTAGATTTTAATATAAAGCAGATTCAGTATGAGTGTATGTATAGGTTGTCCCCTTTTGGTTTATGATTCCTAAACAAATATATAAACATTTATGGTTTCACAAATACATTAAGTTTTTAAGCTTTACAAAATAAAGGTTTGTTTAAAGCATGAATACAGTTGTGGTGTATTTGAAATAATTTAGATTTTTAAATATTTTTTATTAACTGTAGCACTTAGGAGGAGGAGACTGGTGACACTGCTCATAAAAACTCCATGGTGATATACACTGTTTCATCACTGATATTGGTTTATGCAGGTAGAAAAATAAATTCTGATCTGACATCTGGTAAGGAGCTTAAGTATTTCATAGAAATGCCTGGAGGGTGAAGCTCTCGTGTGCAAATGTATTTAATCTTTGATGCATTTGTGCTCCTGGTCAATTTTTTACATTACCTAATTTGGATTCTAATCTAAAATAAGTAAAGAAAGTGCATTAGCCACATAATTAGCCTATATTTGGGGGACACTCAGGAAGAAATCTATTAATAGAGACTAAAGATGTGATTAATTTCTACAAGTGCTTTCAGAACTGGACAATGTAGAGACTACCTTGCGCTATAGATATTAGTAGCTTTTAAGCAACCGAAAACCAGTGAAAGATCTACTTTTCTCTTCGAGATCTCTTGTTATCTGAAGAGGGCAGAAAGACCTGTGTTAGTATAATTATAGGCAATGAAATATGGTATTTTCATCTGTTAAAATAAACGCTTTGATTTCTAGACAAAATCTCTCTACAGCCAGTGAGTTTTCCTTTTGCCTCATTGTGAAACATAATTACCCCAAAGAAGAAAGAAAACTGCCCATTTTGTTGAACCATCTCTAGTGTAGAAAACAAGATATAAAACGGAGGTTACTGCCCTGACTGTTCTACCTCTTACTATGAATGGCTGGGTTTTATCTCTTCTTCTGAATAGTAACACTGAAGTTGAAAACTTCATATTTAATGTTTTAAGTTATGTGTATTTGCTCCCTTAAATAATCTATTTGGCAGTTAATGCTTTTTATTTGTGTCACTTGTTCTAAATATTAGGGGTTTCAATCACATAAGATTTTATTTCTTTAGATTTTATTTTTTAAAGTATTTATTATTTACACCTTTCCTAGAAATAAGTGTGCAATGGGATAGAGTAAGTCCCAGAAGAAGAGCTTTTTGGGGGCTTCGTGGAATACAATTAACAAGTAAATGCTGATTGGTGGTCTTTTGGATAAGGAAAATATATTAATCTTTGTACATTTTTAAGGCTCATTTTAGACCTCTGAAATCAGACTTCAGTATTCAAATTATTTTTTGGTATTTTATTATTTATTCTTAGGTAGTCTGATACATATTTGCTCCTTCCTTACCTTAAAAAATGTAACATACTAAGGCCTTGACTACATAATACATCGGTGTAGCACTCATTGCTAGGTGAATGCCTAATAAATCAGTTTGTCATTCCACATATTAAAAAAGGAAAACTATAAATTTATGTTTCAATAAGTATTTTTCTTCCTTTCTTTTTTCTATACCTATTTGTCTTATAACTTAACACAAACCAATGTGAAGTGCACTGCATTACACAGCACCTCATTGTAAAACTTCATGAACATGAAATTTGTTGTTTGCCCCTGCCGTGATATAATTGAGTTTGCTGTAGCGTAAAACTCTGAAATAATATCCAACCAAGACCTTAGCTTACTGGTCAAAAAGGAAAGCAAATATATTGAAGTATTTATGCTGGTATTCTTTATTTCTATAAAGAATGGAAGATATACCCTATGATTGCATCTAGTTATGCTACTGAGGATATAATTATTTTGATAAAAAGAAAACTCATGCTTCTAATTAACCTAGTTGTTACAGTGCAAAGTGCATGTGTAGGCCGAGCTTGTAAACAAACATACGGCTGTAGACACAAGTAGTTGAAAAGTGAGAGCTGTAACTGGCTAATAATAGTGGATCTGGTCTGTATGGTATGTTAAATAGCTTCTCTGTTTCCCATCCTGCAGAATGGCAAGCAGAGATTTGTTTGGACACCTTGTTTCAGTTGTTGCTTTGTCAAGATCTGGTCAGCAGTACTGATCCTCGCATCAGGACTTGGCTACAAGGATGTAGACCATACCACACTGTGTTAAATTTGCCCAGTTCAAAATCAGAGAGCAGCTGATTCCACTGCGGTGGAAATGAGGAAGTTCTTCTGTTCTCTCCTTTTTCCACATTTCCATTTATCCAGGGCTTTTGCAGCTATGGTTATATTAGCATGCCACCTGATACAAATGGAGCAGGTCAGCACATAAAAGTTCTGGGGCTCTTCCAAGTCTCCGTTGGTCATCGTTTGAGGTTTTCCTGGGCTGGATTTAGTCTGGCCCCTTGGGTGAAATGTCTCCTCTTTTTGAAGGAAAACTTTCACATCCGCCTGTGTTTGCTTGACTGAGTGCCCCTCTGCAAGATCCCCTGCGAAGCAGCGTGCTGTTCTCCTGCCCATTTCACACAAATGACGGTACTACATCAGTGATCCACTACCATCCGCAGCATCACTGCTGTGGCTGTTCCCCAACAGCTGGCAGAGCCCGTGCCCAGCTTAACCACTGCAGAACAGTTTCCCGCACAAATTTAACATGCCCTTTCTTGCCAGTTCTCTCATAACTGGCAGCATGAGGTTCCCAGCTTCCCAGTATTGCCCCTCAGTTAGCCTGCTACTGGAGAAATGTCTTGCCACCTCACAGCACAGGTTTCTAAGCAGCCTCATTCCCTCGGGATCCTAGTCTGCACCTCACTGTGAGGCTGTGGGACTAAAAGTTACTTGAGCTGAAGCTGGTAATTGAAAACAAAAGCTAATAAAGAAAAGGGTGATAATAGGGATAAGGGGCTTAGCTAGGGGGAATGATGGCAAAAAGTAAGGCCCATAAGATAATGGAAAGGATAAATTAGAAATGTAGCTTTAGCACAGATGCTACAAAGATTACAATTAATTGTTGAACCCTATACATTTAGGCACCAAATTAATTATTAACATTTACATGCTTAACTGTCCCGATTTCCTATACTGTCTGCTAAGAGGGGTTGGTCTGCCTCCACAGACAGACCACATTTGCACAGGTCAGTTGCTCCCCCCAGTGGTCTTTGTTGATACTTTGGATTGTTCAGAGAACTAAAAAACGTTTATTTTAGGGAAACTGTTCCACAGGCAGCTGAAAAGTCTTACACTAGATTACATGCTTCTAAAATTATTTAATTAAATAGTTTTAATTATTTTTTTCCTAAGAATCAAGCAAATACATAAATACTTCCTTGAAAGTGGATTTTGGCTACACTCTATATAGGAAGGACAATACTGCTCTCACAAAACTAACTTTAATGTAAAAGTGCCAGTACAGTGAGAAATATGGACTTGTTGTATTGACTTGAGCAATGCTCAATACAATATTCTGGGATACAAATACACACCACTGCACTGCTTTCCATAAGGTGCCTATTTAGAGAGTAGAAACTGGATTAGCTCCTAAGGGGAATAAAAAGTAACAACTCTGACAGCACAGACCCACACAGTTCCTGACAACAGAGCAGGAATACAGCAGAAAACAACTCCCAAAAGTGATGGTTCATATTAATAGCTTCATTAAAGCTCTTTTAGCTTCGCTGAGAAATCACAGAATGTCAGGGATTGGAAGGGACCTCGAAAGACCGTCTAGTCCAATCCCCCCACCAGAGCAGGAACACCTGGATGAGGTTTTGAATGTCTCCAGAGAAGGAGACTCCACAACCCCCCTGGGCAGCCTGTTCCAGTGTTCTGTTACCCTCACTGAGAAGAAGTTTCTTCTCATATCAAAGTAGAACCTCTTGTGTTCCAGTTTATACCCATTGCCCCTTGTACTACCATTGTTTGACCTATGTTATTGCATCTTCACAGCAGCACTGATGCTGTTCCTCTTTATGAGAGCAGGAAGAGTGAGTTAACATCTCCATTTGTAACCAATGGATGCTTTTATCCAGCAGCCCCGGTCTGAGGCAGTGGGAAGCCGAGATGTGGTGGAAGGGCTCCCTCTGAAGCACTGAGCGGGGTTGACACGGCCACAGGCCTGGGGTTCTCTGCTCAGAGGTGGCGGCCGCGGACCAAGCTGGCCTCCGGGTATGCGGAACAGGGATCCAGAGACCCGCGGCAGCAGCAAGGCTTTGTGGAGAGGACCCTGCCGGGGCACAGAGGGCTGGGCTGGGCTGGGCTGGGCTGGGCCAGGCCGCCCCCTCGGGAAGGGATGTGTGTGCCGGCCGGGCACGACCGCCCCAGCAGGACCTGCGCCGCGGAAAAAGGGGGAGTGAGAAAGGAAGTGACGCGGTATTTCCGCCCACGGCGCGGGGCGGCAGGGTAGGCCTCGGAGCCCCGGCCCCTCAGCGGCCCCGGCTGCCCGTGAGCGCCGCGCTGAGCGCAGGGGGGTGAACACGCCCCCCCGTCCTGCCCGGGGCGCGCCGGGCCGCACTGCGCATGCACTCCACCACCCCGCCTCAGGCCGGCGGGCAGCAGCGAAGCGCGCAGGCGCAGCTCAGCCTCTCCGGCGCCCGCCCCTCCCATTTCTACGCATGCGCAATATGGTTGCGGGAGTGCTCGTCACCGGGGGCGGTGGGGCGTGGCTTGTGTGCGTCATCAGCCGCGCGCCCGCCACCTCCCTCCAGCCGCGGCCGAGCGCGCAGGCGCGGCGGCCTCAGTCACGTGCCGGGCGGGAGGGGCCGGTGACGCGGGGCTCGCTGTGTCGCCGGCCGCGCCGGTGGCAGCGGGCCGGGCCGGGGAGGCACCATGGCGGTGAACTACAGCGCCAAGGATGAGGCGGACGGACACCCCTCGGGCGGCGTCGGGGTGCCGGGCGGCGGGGCGGTGGGCGGCGGCAGCGGCGGGGCCGTGAAGACCCGCAAGCCCGACAACACGGCGTTCAAGCAGCAGCGGCTACCGGCCTGGCAGCCTATCCTGACGGCGGGCACGGTGTTGCCGGCCTTTTTCATCATTGGCCTAATCTTCATCCCCATCGGCATCGGCATCTTTGTCACCTCCAACAACATCCGCGAGTACGAGGTGCGTGGGCGGGGGACACACGGGCTCCTCCCGCCGGTGGGTGCCGGGGCCCGGCCGTGTGTCCGGGCGCGGCGGCGGTTTGGAGACCCCCAGAGGCCGATCGGGGGGCGCCGGTCCGGTCCGGTCCGGTCCAGCGGTGTTGGTGCCGCCTGCCCGTGGGCGGCTGCTCCTCCTTGCGAAACCCGCCGCCGGCTCTTCCTGCCCGCGCTCCATAGGGGAGAAGCGGCGTACGTGGGTGCCGTGGTGAACGGGCACCTCGTCCTGACTGCTCCAGTGCAGTTTAACGTTTGTGCTCTTTAACGAGCCAGCCATCCGTTACCCTGAGTTGGGGTTGAGCTTACAGAGTATCCTCCGCATAGATTGTATCCTCCTGTCAGCTTTGCCGGCGCTCGTGAGCGAACTGCCAGGGAAGTTAATGCCAGTGCTTTTCAGTTGATCAGCACAGCCCAATGGAAGTTTTGTTCTCAGTAGTACAGAATATACGTGCATCACCTCTGGGGTAGGGTGACCTCAATAATGTTTTATATGTTTATTAATATGTAAAGGGTGAGTGTCAGGAGGATGGAGCCAGGTTCTTCTTGGTGACAGCCGGTGATAGGACAAGGGGCAATGGGTGCAAACTGGAACACAAAAGGTTCCACTTAAATTTGAGAAGAAACTTCTTCCTGGTGAGGGTGCCAGAGCACTGGAACAGGCTGCCCAGGGGGGTTGTGGAGTCTCCTTCTCTGCAGACATTCAAACCCGCCTGGACATGTTCCTGTGCGACCTCATCTGGGTGTTCTTGCTCCATGGGGGGATTGGACTAGATGATCTTTTAAGGTCCCTTCCAACCCCTGACATTCTGTGATTCTGTGACAGCTTGTGACAATGTGTTATAAATCTCTAAATGTTCTAAAGTAATTGTAGTTTCAAGACAAAACTCTGTATTATAATCTTTATGTGCAATAATGATTTAATGTTTTAGATGTTCTATGGGAGATCAGGGTGTCCCAGCTAAACTTAGAAACAAAGATGGAAGAGTGTGGCTTTTTCTAATTACACTTACAAAAACTGAGTCATTTACATCTGTTAATTAACCACACCACTGCTGTAAAAAGTTGCTGAGCATCAACTGAAAAGTAAACTATATTTCACAGTTGGGTCCATTTGCTAACGGTTACTTTGTGTTGTGAGGAAACAGGGGGATTGGTCTAGCTGATCTTTTGAGGTCCCTTCCAATCCCTAACATTCTGTGATTCTGTGAAACAACCTAAAGGGCTCAGGGACAACCTTGAAAAGCAAGTTGTCAGCTATGATTGATTTCAGTGAGCTAATGCGACCAAGATTGATCGTAGGAAAAAAAAGTGTAATTTTTTGTTGAATTGCTGTATTGGAGAAATTTTGAATTCTAATGTGTTATGGAACAAATTATTCTAGTTATCAGACTAAGCTGTCACTTTCATATAAGTAGTGTTTAAGACAGTGGCTTGGCTAGTGACAGCAATGTGGCATGGAAGCCCAATTAAATAAAGAAATCCTGATGCAGACAACAAATTGTGTTATATTTTCATATTTCTGTTAAAATGCAAACAATCTTATAAGAAAACCAACTTAAGGTTCACCTTTCTCTTATGTTAAGAACTAAAATTCAGGTCAAGGAGAAAAGCAGAAGTGGAAAAGAAACAAAGCTGAAGTGTATTTTACAGAGTCCAAATGTTATATGTAAGCATATTTTTGAAAACCAGTTGCTTCTTTTGTCAAGGTTTGAGGACAGGCAGAACATCTGGAAATTGACACAAATGCCGCAGAGAACATTGCCAAATTGTCATGGGCACGCAGACTTTTAAATTGTCATATTATAGTCATATTTAAGGTAAATACAATCACATGTTTTCAACAGGGAGAGAAAAGTAAAAAAAAAAATCTTTGCTAACTTTGATTTTTTTAACAGTTGCATTTAAAATAGCCATTTCCATAGTAAAGTAATACAGACTTCTAGATCATAATGGTTGTAAGGTAAATATAATTGGATAAATACATCTCCTTTTTTCATTACAACTGGATCTGTGTTGATCTATAGGGGACAGGAAATGCATCAGAGTTTCATGAGTTCGGATATGTAAGCGACTTCTTGTGCCTATATTGCTGCTGGATGCATATACAGAATTTTATATACTATTGTTGCTTAGCAGCTCAGTCATGTACTCCTGATAAGCTCCAATACTAGCTGTTCCCACCTGACATGTAGTACAAAAATCCATAGGTGAGCTGGGAGAGTAACTGATGCTCCCCTACACAATCAGATTGCATATATAAAACAGTAATAGCCATTTATATTTGGAAACCAGTCAGTAGGTGCTGGCCTTTCCACCCTTTCTAATTTCAAGATATTCAAGATTGGAAAGGGTTTTGTTTGTTTGTTTTACTGTGTGGGTTTGCTCTTGTACCATCCACCCTGTGTGAAGCTCTCACATGTGAGATCATTAGATTTTTGTGAGGGACAGAGTTCTTGAATTCTGAGAGTATGATCAGACATCCAGTTATGCAGGTAAGAATGAGGAAACTTGGGTTCTGTTCTCTGGTCCTCATTCTTGTTTTATCAAGTGTTATAATGTAGAACTTCTGTGAGTGAGTGTATAGTTCTAAAGACAGCTGAATTTTGAAAAAAAAGGTTTAAATCAAACTGTACAATTGCAGCAACAACATGTAGATGAAGCATTTCACGGCCTACCATTTATGCTCTGAACACCAGTGAGGGATGCAGTTTCACACACTGCTGTCACCCGTATGCTTAGCTGAGATACGTCCCTGCTTAGTATGTTGGCTTTTGTTAGTAACCTCCAAATGTTATTTACAAATAGTTGTGAAATTAGCTCTGGGAGACAAGCCATCTAGAAGTTGGGTACAGTGACTAAGCTCTTTTAAAAATGTAATTGGGAAAGGAAGCAGAGGTAGTTATTTACACCTACCTCCTAGACAATAGCATACTTATTAAGTGTGTCTGTGCATATATACATATATATATATATAGCTGCCTGTAAACTTAGTGTATTGTAATTGAGTAGTATGTATAATTTATGGCCCTGAAATACATACTTATGTACAGTTCAAATCACCCTTGCCTGGAACTAGATATTGCAGTCGTTACCATCTCTGTGAACTGTGCTGCTCTCGTACAGGTGCAAAGACTGAGCAGCAAAATGTAGCTTTTCCATTGATTTCCTTTATAAGCTCTCTTGAATCCAAACGTGGAAGATTTCCAACAGCTTAAGTGTACTAGAATTACAGGGAGTTTTGTGTTGGTTTTTCTCTAGAATTTTCTTGCTGTTTCAAAGGATGTAAACAGCCATTTATCTTGTGTCTATTGTGAAAACAGTTCAGTTGAGTAGAAAATGAGAATTGACTGTGTAAATGTGTCTTTTGGCCCTGTTACTAAAGAGTGAGAGGGTTCTGTGTTTCCTGATTTTATTTTTATTTTTGAACGGATAAGAAGCATTGACAGACCATATTAATATATGATAAAATTTGTGGAATATCCAAACCATTGTGTAGGAAAGAGATCTTTGTGCTCAGACTGCTGCTGTGAAAAGCATAATCATAGTTAAAAAGCCAGATAGACTTGAAGACATGACTAGGAATAAAGAACTGAAAGAAAATAGATTACTGTTGCATACATCTGCAGTGTTGTGTGCAGCTCTGGTAGCTCTGTCTCAGAAATGATACAGAACTTAATAAAACCTACAGAGAGGGATAGCAGAGAGGACCAGAGTTATGGATGCCTTTTATACAACAAGTGGGCAAGCAGAGTAGGATAAATATGTGGCAGTGTATGAAGTCTACAAAATCCTAAATCATTTTGAGAACATGTATATGCAATAGTTACGTTATTTCTATACTGTGGACATGTAAATCGACTGAGAAAGACATCAACAGCCTGGAAAGCTGTTGGTGATGGGTAACTTGTATATATCCACTGATCAGGGGTTGTTGGGGAGGACACTGTTTGGTTTTGTCTTGCTCAGCTGCTGGTTGATCCTGGGGATAGAACAGTGAGTCAGGCAGGTTCCTGCCATGGACCTCAAAGTCGCTCCTTCAGTTCTCGGTTTGCTTCACTTTGTCAAGAGGTGAAGACAGATACGTCCATCCCTTTAAATAAGCTCTCTGTTGAATGTGACCTGTAGATGTGGATGCAGAAATAAAACACTTGTATTGATAGTTGCTGTACAGGAAAGTTTTTGGATAGCACTGAAGCTGATAGCAGTCATCGAAGTCATGGTTCTGTTTCAATATACATCAATTTCATGCTCCACAGAATTTAGTTGATTATCTTTTTAAAACTGAAGGCTTTAGATATTTTGCAAACTCAGAGTATTTGAGTTTGTCCTTGATCTGAAACTTTTCCACACATTGGAGAACTAACTAGCGCAGGATATGCAGGTGGAAGTTCTTTCTAAAGGAAATTTTTACTTAAGCTTACTTTAACAGGAAAAAGAACCCATGGGGTTACCCTTGAACAAATGAGATGTTTGTTGAGAGCCATGGTGGTCTGTCTGCTGTAGCTAAACAGGACTGCTGCAGTAGTGCTATTTCTAGATCAGCATAAACTCAATATCTCATTCAATGAAGGAAGCAAAGATTATGTGATCCTCTCTCCGCTAGCTAATAGCTTCTGGAGCTGACTTGTTTCAGCTGGGCCCATTAGCGTATAGGGCTCATCTGTCAGAAATCTGGCAGCAGAGCAGATACTAATGAAAGTGCTGAGGAAAGGGCTGCAGCTTAATAGATATCAAAGAAATGGCAGGAAGAGAGACCTTGAAGAAGATCCAGAGGAAAACAGGCTTCGTTTGTTCCCTAAACTTTGGAAACTGCATGTTTGTTTTAGTTAACCTTAATACAGGTATTAAGACAGATCATAGATCCCTCTTAATGCTTGATAATGCTTTTCACTACAAGCGTAAATCAGGGCAAACCATTTGCAGCAGCCTTTCGTAAAACTGTGTAGTTCCTGTAGTTTCAATGATACTGCTGTTGAGTGGTGTGCCATAACTTGGTGTATGTTGCGCCAGTCTGAGTCTAAATGCTAAATAGGAGGTTCATAGTAAGTGTAGAAGTACATAGTTTGTAGGCAGGTGGACGCTTTCTCCTACACTTGCAGTTCATCTGCTAAGCCCAAGTTATTTCCTGCCATTCACATGCTGAAGCAATACATGAGAGAGAGAGGGAGCTGATGTGGTGAGGCGACTTCAGTTGGCTTGGGCCATAGGGTGAGCTCATGGCTGCTCGGGGTATGTTATGCATACTGTCCAGGTAGCCTGTATGTACAGATTTCAAATACTGGCTTGTTTTTGAGCTATGTTATTAAAAGAGAGAGAATATTGTATAAGGCAGATCAACACTGATCATCTTTTGTGTCCATCTACTGGTATTTTTCCATGCCTGGCAAAACAATATTAGTGTCCTCATCTTGTCTATTTTAGGAGAGTTCTTGGGCATTAAGTGATTTTTTTGTTGTTGTTTTGGTTTGGTTTTGTGTTAGTTTTCTGACTACACTAAAAATGATCAACAAAGCAAATTTTCTAATGCAAACATTTTTTATTAAATATCTAAACTTCAGTCTCTCTGGAAACCATGTGAAATCTCAGATCTGTTTGTCATATTGTGTGTGTGTGTGTGTGTGTGTGTGTGTGTGTTCGGAAACATCATGTTGTCTGGAGTATTTGCTGTTTGTCTTTTGGTGTGTTTTGTTTCATTTTCCCTCAGCAGTAATGGCCCATCTCAATATTAAATTTGTTTGAGGCTGAAGTCAAGCATATAGATAGAATCACAACATCATTTAGGTTAGAAGGGACCTCTTGAGATCATCAAATAGGCCTGAATGGGCTTTTGGAGTTGAGGTGTAATAAGACTGCAAAACAAATGCCACTACAACTCTCTGGCTTATTAATCAGTTTTCTTTACTCTCCCATTGTAAATTAATAACTTTTTTTTAATTATTTTTATTTCTGTTATAGATTGACTATACAGGAACAGAGCCTTCTAGTCCCTGCAACAAGTGTTTAAATGTGTCCTGGGACAGCACACCACCTTGTACTTGCATCATCAATTTCACACTGGAACATTCATTTGAGGTATGCTACCCTGTATGCAAAGTGAAATTAGAACAGTTTATATGGTTTATTTCATAACTAATAGGAAAGCTGTATCACTTCATTTTTTTTTTTCTATTTTAAAGAATTATTTCTATTTTTCCTATGAGCTTGGACCTGATCTTTGTGTGCCTTTCAGTAGCAGGTGTGAGATGGTTTTTAATGCCTCTGTTTATCTGGAAATGTACAAGGTTAAATGGCATGCTTATGATTTACACCTTTAGATTTACAGTATCTCTCATATAGTTGGCGAGTAGATCTGCTAGTCCTGCATGATTTTAGAGAACCTCAGAATTCAAGAATTGGAAATACCAGAAAAGTGCTTTCTGACAAATTAGAGCCAAATAATGAGGCTTTTGTGCTTAGTGTCAGACAGGATAGATGTTGGGATTAGTGCTGGTGAATATCATTGTGATAATTTATTGCATGTTGATACTTTGTGACTTCAGGATGGCAGCTTATGTTAGGACAGTACT
Source organism: Columba livia (assembly GCF_036013475.1). Taxonomy (NCBI): domain Eukaryota; kingdom Metazoa; phylum Chordata; class Aves; order Columbiformes; family Columbidae; genus Columba; species Columba livia. The sequence continues at coordinate 33,418,708 of NC_088604.1, read as the reverse complement.
CAGGATAAAGACAGGCTTGAGGCTCCTATTTTGTGAATGTAAAGTAAACACAGAGTTTAAGCAGCTAAAACTTTTGTGTTTGTATGTTTTATTGATCTGTTCTTTGTGTGAATGAAAAGCCCTCTTGCCCCATGTTGCTTCTTGTAGAGCAATGTATTCATGTATTATGGACTTTCCAACTTCTATCAAAACCATCGTCGTTATGTGAAATCTCGAGATGACAGCCAGCTAAATGGAGATAACAGTTCACTACTTGTAGGTATTCGTGCTTGGATATTAATAAGCAACTAACTTCTTATGATTGCATAAATTGCCACATAGCAGAGTATTTAGTTTAATAGTAATGAGGTACTAGAATTTTTGCATAACAGAAGACAGTCCATAAGGAATTATTATTTTGTTTACAGAAAGTAACTGTGTAAAATGCTATAAAATTTCATGTTAGTCATTTCATTAAGCACACAGCAATGCAGTATTTCATTCACTTCTCCAATTTGAATAATTTTCAACTGTTTTGTTATTTTCAGTCAGTAGTATCTTTCTATATCCATACAGTCTGAAGCTCTTGTTTTCAGTTTAAAATATTATTTGGTATATTGTAGCTAAATGCATCTCTTTTTGTTGACTCTGGTTCAATACTGAACATCAGTGATACTGGAAAATATCAGTATTGTGTACTCTGTTCAAGCCACTGTGTGATGTTTAGGGCCAGACCAATCCTTCTTGTAATTTTTATGAGGAATGGAAATACAGTTGTGTTCTTGCTCCAGCAAGAATGATTCTCCCTTTTTACCTGTGAAGGAGACCATCTCATGAGGTTATATCTGATGACTGACACGGGGTTTTGGAGGGGCCTTTTTCTGCTTGCATTTTTGACATGCTGTTGGAGTTCTTGCAGTCTTTGGCGTTTTATGTTACGCTTGGTTTCTTATTATCCTCTTTCTATAACACTGATGCATACTTAAAAAAAAAAAACAAAACAAAAGGAAAACAAACACTTCAATGAAAGAATGCTTGAGTCCTTCATGTTGGAAAACCGTTTCTATTAAAAGATAAAAGAAAAAAGTTCCAATAACTTCCAAGAAAAGCCTTATTTTTAGTACGACCATGATGGTATTCTGACTTAATGTTTTATTTAGATTTTATTCCTGCTTGTAAAAGAAAAATCAATCATGCTAACTAGTATTGAATGCTGAAGTATTTGTAAATAACCTGACTTGCAAAAAGATTACTTTGTGGTACATTTAAGATGAACACATTATCGAGGTATTGTAGTAAAAAGCAGGTTGGTTGGTTAAAATAGCACAGACTCATCTGCCTTTTTTCTTTCTAACTGTCAGAACCCAAGTAAGGAATGTGAGCCTTACCGCACAAATGAGGACAAACCCATTGCTCCTTGTGGAGCTATTGCCAACAGTATGTTTAATGGTATGGTAACAGAATTTTAAGTTATCACTTAGATGTTTTTGTGCTTTAGTGTATGTTTTGTGTTGTATTGCAAATTGTTTTGAGTAAAGACATCATGGGCTTTTTTTTGTTTTGAATTAACACATTTTCTTTGCTCAGAATAAAATATCTTGTACTGCTGTTGCTTTTTTTTTTTCAAAATTGCTATCAAAATTCATTTAATCTGATAGTGTACAAAGGATGGAAGTACCTGTTGTGAAAAGCTGTTATTGCTCTGGAGTAGACATATAGATATATGTGGATAACACACTACTATCTAATGTACATCGACTCTTACAGAACAGCTTGTGATTGTGGCAGGCAGTTAATAAATGCCTTGTCCAGTTTTTTGTTTTGTTTCTCCTGTAGATAATTGTTTCACTGCCTATCAGGATCATCTGTCTAATGAAAGTTTCTCCAGCTGGTTTTCTAATTTGATTTTCTCCTTAGATACACTGGAATTATACCGCATTGATAATGACACAAAGACTCCTATTACTTTGATTAAAAAAGGCATTGCGTGGTGGACAGATAAAAATGTAAAGTTCAGGAATCCTACAGGAGATGGAAATAACTTAACGGCACTTTTCCAAGGTAAATAAAAAAAAAAAAAAAAAGGAAATATGTGAAATTTTAAGAACAAACCACTTCAAACACATTTTGATTCCAGTAAGTTTTACCTGACTGACAGCCTTTGAGTGAACATGCTAATTAAAAATACTGTGGTTCTCTCTGAAGAAATCCAACCTAAGGACTACTCTGCTATTTAGAAAGGTTGTCTTTAAAAAATGAAAGCTGCAAATTTCACATGGAAGTGTTTGGGTTTTACCTTTACTGTAATCATTAATTTGTTGATTTGTTGCTGGTTTTTGTTTGGTTGTTTGGGGGGTTTTTGCTTTTTTTTTTTTTTTTTTGGTTGTTTTTTTAATATTTGTTTTCCACCTTAAATACTGAGAGAAGCCTAATAGCTGCACTGTTTTTGTGGTTTAACCCCAGTTGCTAACTAAGCACCACACAGCTGCTCCATCCGAATGGGATGTGGGGGAGAATTGGAAGGGTAAAAGTGAGAAAACTTGTGGGTTGAGATAAAGACTGTTTAATAATTAAAAATTCACGTTGTAAGGAAAAAAAAAAATAAAAAAGAAAAGCCAACTCGCCAAGCAGCGGCAGCCGCTGCTTACCTCTACCTGCCCTGTTTTATTGTTGAGCATGACTCATATGGTGTGGAATATCCCTGGTGTCAGCTGTCCCGGCTGTGTCCACTCCCAGCTTCTTGTGCACCCCCAGCCTCCTTGCTGGTGGGGTGTTGTGAGGAGCAGAAAAGGCCTTGAGGCTGTGTAAGCGCTGCTCAGCAATAACTAAAACATCAGTGTGTTATCAACACTGTTTTCATCACAAATCCAAAACATAGCAGGATACAAGCTACTATGAAGTTTAACTCTACCCCAGCCAAAACCAGTATAACTGCTATAATGCTTGGATTTAACTTGAAAAGATATCTTTCAGTTGTTTAAACAAACTCTTCATTTAAATGTTTCTACAAAGTTTTCTAAAAACCTGATTTTGTGGTTAGAAGTGACAGATTTATTTCATTTGTTAGGTTAAATGCAGTTTGGTAAATCAAGGTTTTCTTTGGCCACCAGTGTCTGAAAATAATCTTCCTCAGGGCTCTACAGTGTGTGGGTGTGTTTATGCAAGGTATCTAATAATTTCAGGTTTAACCTGATGGTCAATTTCTTGCTTAGTCACAGCCAAATTATGTGTTACCAACGTGATGCTACCCTTGGAAAAGCAGATACTAATACAGTGTCGAATTGTATTTCTAATAAAACTAACAAAAGCATTTATATGGCATCATCTAAAATATCATACATAATTTTATTTGCTCGTGGCCCAGGAAGTGCTAGTTAAACTCTTCACAGATCTGCAGAAGAACTATCATCATAATGGAGAACTATCTCACTGGAGTAATGTTTTGAGACAAGACTTCCTAGCTATATAAATGTGTAGAGGAGGCAAATTTGTTTAAATGAATGGACAGTGCTGTCCAGAATAAATGGACATGCACTACAAATTAAGCTGCAAAATAAAAAGTTGTTAAACAGCCTAGTGTCTTGCAATAATAGCAAGCCAACCTGCCCATACTGTTTAGCAGTAATTTTTTGTGTAATCTTAAAATTAATTTTGATGAGCCGGTGTGTTATTTAGTCCTGTATTTGAAATACTTAATTTTTTTTTTTTTTTTTTGTTTAATTCTAGGCACAACAAAACCTGTAAACTGGCCCAAGCCAGTCTATATGCTGGACACAGAGCCCGACAACAATGGCTTTATCAACGAAGACTTCATTGTGTGGATGCGTACTGCGGCTCTGCCAACATTTCGCAAGCTATATCGTCTCATTGAAAGGAAGAATAATTTACAGCCTACCTTGCAGGCTGGAAAATATTCTTTGCATATCGGATACAGTATCCTTTGAAAAACCTTTGAAAGCAGCTAAAGACCTTATCTGGATTATGCAGGCATATACTTGTGCAAGTTCAAATTGAACTAGCTTTTTTTCTTACCATGTCTAAAAAAAAAAGATGGTATTGAGCTGTGGTTGAAGACTGGTAGTGAGGACTGGGTGGAATAACTACCATCTTGTACTTCTGTGCAGTTTTTTATAGAATTGTGTGTGGCTGTTAGAACGTGAAATCCAGTCTGGTTTTTAACCTTCATAAATGAAATGACTGGGTTAGACTTACACTCTTTAGTGTAAAGTGCAGTTTTAATCATACCATTCTTAAGCTATTTTGAAGTTCATATACAAAGCCATTTTGAAACCACGATGAAAGCATTCAGTTCAGTAAAAAACAATTAAAAACCAATTCCTCTTTAGAGGAAGCCTTTGTGAGGAAATGATGGAGATGTTAATCCTAGGGAAGATTTCAGTGTAGAATTTACCTAGTAGGTAAATTTTAGAGGACACCAGTGTCTTCTGTGTGCACTTAACTTGAATTCTCACAGGTGTACGGTCAGTCTCATTCACTTTTTTCTCACACATTTTGTTCACATTTATGGGTCCTTGTGGTCTCCACTAGCTGCCTCATGTAGAACAGAGGCTGAAGTCTGTGGATGGAGCGTTAGCCAAGTTCTAGTTTCTGCAAAATACTATATGTAGGCACACTTTCTTTACCCTTAGGGTGATAATGTGCCAATTTGCAGTGTGCATTTTTACTCATCAGTGTATGCACTACTAAGTCTTTGCCTTCCTGTGCTTTCCTATGGACGCATAGTTATTGCATTGACACTGAAGAATATTGATCATCCGGGGGAGACACTTTTCATGGGTGCAGGAATTAACATTCATTCAGGAGGAGTTTGGGCCCTTCTTTGGGTCCTTTTTGGATTCACATATTGTCAGATTACTTTCTACTTGTGGACTTGCTCCATAGCGGCCTGCTCTGCTGTGCAATTATTCAAATTTGTGTATACAATTAAATTAGTAGCTTCATAGTGAGAGGGAAATCAGATTGCTTGGGTGCTGTAAAGGAATTGAGAGAAGCCTAGGAAAAAGGAAAGAATAGAGGTAGCTGATAGCCTAGAAATTTGAGAACTTTAACTTAAGGATGTAATGATAATCAAGGGCAGACTGACTTTGGAGGTTAGAAAAATGCCAGCACTGCAGATCAGGTAGGAAGGTCTGTCATTCTATTTTGGACAAACTAAAGACTAGCTAGAAGTGTAGGAGACTAGAAGAGGAGGGTTGTCATAGTTACTGAATTCGTAAAATTTGAAAGCACTTAATGATAAATTTAAAATAGCTACTGCAGTATTTTCCTTTGCTGCAAAATTGAGGGGAGTACATGTAAAACTGAATGAATATAAACTCGCTGAGAAAAATCTTGTTCTAAAATATATTCAAGAATTAAAATTTAGATTTCTCTCACTTTATTGAAACTGCTGTCAAAACCCCACAAAATCATGCACTTACCCTTCCCTTAAAAAAAGATTAACATCTCCTAACGTGGCAATTTTATTGGAGTAGCTTCCACAGTTCCCAGATTAGTCTTAGCCTACAGGAATAGCTAAATTTTTCCCTTCCAATATTCAGAGGCAGCAGCTTGTATTTGGAACCTGAGTGAAATGACATAAAATCGTAATGTGCCAGACCACATAAAGCTATATTTGGAAATGTGCTTCTTGTTTTCCTATATATTTTTTTCAGATTATCCTGTACACAGTTTTGATGGACGAAAAAGAATGATCCTAAGCACCATCTCGTGGATGGGAGGCAAAAATCCCTTCCTGGGAATTGCTTATATCACTGTTGGGTCCATATGCTTCTTCTTAGGAGTTGTGTTGCTGATTATCCATCACAAATATGGAAATCGAAACACTAGTGCAGACATTCCCAATTAATCTTGCATTCTGAAAACAAATGTACTGCATGTGCATCAAGGCCAGTCCAGAATGGACCCAGTTTTTGAAAGATCAGTCTCTGCCTCTGTCACTTCTGAGGCTGGGTACATAATTTTTATCTAAAGCTCCCCTTTCCCATACTGTGGATTCACTCTTGACTGGTATACAATTAGCTAGATCGATTGTATCTCTGCCTATGTCAGAAACAATTTTTCTGATATTTGCCTCTAACTGGGCGGGCCACATGATGCATATAGCTCCTGTTCCCTTGATGCATCTGCTGCTTGTTCATGTGCTGTGTAATATTGGTATGATTCAGTACATACAGATTGTGTGGAGAAAGGCTGTTCTAAGATACTGTAAATTGTTAACCTTCCAGAATTCAGGTGTCAGTGCTGTTGAAAGGAGAAGTGAAGTCTTAAATGTTTTTTTCAATTAACTGTCTCGTGTGCATGGGCTCTTATATTTCTTGCTGAGATTTTAATATATTTATAGAAGTTGTTAAATATTTTTCCTGCGTCCTACCCACCTCTGTTATGTTATATCCTCTAAGTGCTGCGTAAATTTCAGCACTCTGGATTCTTTGTATATTTACAATATATGTGCCTGGCCAGTAAACAAGCATCTTATGAAGCTATCAAAAAACCCATTGGTTAATGATCTATGTGAGTCCCTTTTAAAGTTTGTTCTAAATTAGGAAATGCTTGTTGCAGGTAGAATCTGCTTTTCTCTAGTTTTATTTGCTTTAACTCATATCCAATACCAGTTTACCTGTTGTGCTTGCTGGTTTTGCTTTTTATGAGCAGCTCCAAGCATTAATCAAGAAGAACCTTATTTTTTAATTATTATTATTTTTAGTTTTGTGGGGGTTTTTTTTCTTTTGTTTTGTTTTTTTTTTTTTTCATTCACAAATTGGGCAGAATTTCTTTTACTGGAGGAGTTTCCTGATTTTCTTGAGGCATGTGTATTCTGAGCAGGCTTTGTTGTAAAGGAATTGTCATATACTTTTTCCTTATTTGGAGTAAACATCACTTTAAATTTTTGCAGTGTTAAGACAGTAAACTGTAGAAATTCGAAAGCTGGATGGCAGTAACATCTTCCAATTGAAATGCAGTTTGAGCTTGCTGTGAAACCTAATTTAAGTATTGCAGTTAGAAGCGTTGTGCAGGTTAGTGTCTTAAAGCAAATCACAGAAGGGTTCACTTTTAGGTTCATTCAAAGTTAACGGCAACCTGTAAAATACTACTTTTTGGTGAGGTTTTGTTTTGTTTTTTTTTTTTTTTTAGATGATGCACAAAAATTGTAATGTATATGGTGGAGATCACTTTATATGCAACTAGCTTGATAAAGTATTGAGCATATTAAAAAAGACCTAATAAAATCTGCAAACTGTTTAATAAGAGATTTTATTTTGTTCTTGAACATGCATTTATTTTCATCTGGATGAAAATATGTGTTCTTATTAAGTGTGATTGCAATTTGAGTTGTATTTCTGGGATTGCCTATTTGTCGCAAAAAGTTGTTTATTCATGGTCCAATAGCTTAATCTATAGGCAGTTTTACACGACACAGTTTATCACAAACACGACTGTTTTTACTGATTTACTCGTGTAGTCTCTTTAAGCCATCAAGTTAAGTGTATGAACTGTGGAATGAGGCAATGTTCCCAGTGTGCTAGCTTTCTGTAACTCCATATAGTAATCTTTTTGCATAGTACAGTGTGGCAGCACAGGACTTTGAATAATCAAAACACATTAAGAGTTCATTTAGTGTTCTATGTATATTGCTGGAATGATAGAATAAGGGTATGTACCTTTGTATATTGCCAGGCAGAAAACTGACACAGAATGTTAAATTTGCTTTGTGAAGCAATTGCTAGTCCAAAATGTAGAAAGCAAGTAAGGGGATGTCTCCAAGTTACTGGTTCTTAAATATTTTTTATTTTTAAACTTTGTCACTTGAAATGAAAATGTATTCTGCTTCATTCATTATCCCTATCCTTTTCCAAGCAGGAAATGCTGGGGTTTGGGTTGTGTTCAAAATTAAAAACAAAGTATTTTTCTATCTTTACCTTAAAATATTTTTCAATGCCTTTTTTCTACTGACTACAGATGTCAGTGCTGCTTTTATCTTCTTGATAAAGTGCACCGGGATGAGAATTGCTGTCTGGGTTTTTTGTTAAAATTAAGCTTTTTCTCTGAGAGCTTGTTCCAGGAAATACTTCTCAGGCAATATGCCTAAGAGACAGTGTGCCTGAGAAGACTAAAATGCTTAAAAGAGTGTAAAATACTAGGTAAAATTTGTAAACTGTTCCTTCACTCATACTCATTTGTCTTGATGTCATGTTGGTAACTGTGGAGAACCTTGGATTTTGTATTTCCTACGTATTGCCCACATGTTGTGCCTTCAAAGGTGAAACCACAGTCCCTGCCTGACTCATCTCAGGGCAGGTGTCACTGTCCAGGTGTTCAGTGTCATGTGTTGAATTTGGATCTGAACACCTGTGACCTGGTTCCTCAGTGGCACCCTCAGAGGTGTTTGCCACCAGGGTTCAGACCTACGAATATCAAGGCCTTGGCTTTCCAAGTTCAGTGCTTTCCAAGTCTTACCCCACTGAGCGGTGCCCAAAGTGTGAAATATTATGAACTTTCTGGAGGCTGCTGCTGTTATGAGGGTTTGCTTATTACTAAATCTTTCCTGGAGAGAGTAATTTAGGGAACTAGATATGTCCTTGTCTTATGTAAGAGCTCTCCAAACAAACTCTCTTGGGCAAGAACAGCTTCCTTCTGGTTTCTTGTAAAAATCTACATCCCTGTAACGAAGCAGATTGTTACCTCAGGGTTTTTTTTTAACTGCACCAGGCTATTTGGGGAGCTGTCGATTGTGCTTTGTGGAGTCGGAAGGAAGCATTACCAGCTTATAACTGGAATGTGAAGGATCCTTCACAGCCTTTGCTTCCCAAGGTCATGCTAGTACGGAAACCAGGTTCAGGAAAACAAAAACAAAACACAATGAAACAAAACCAGCATGGTTTTGCTTCAATTATGGGTGTTAAACCTTGAAGAATGCAAGTCTCTTTTTATAGAAATCCCTGTAGGGGAAAGGCCATGACAATCTAGGGTCAAGTAACACCTGCAAATGTATATTATCTGCTTGAATCCATCAAATAGAGCAATGAATGTGGGTGGCATTTGGATTGGATTCATGGGAAGCACTTTTGACTGCACTTTTCTCTTAGGTGTCCCAGGTGCAGTGGGAAGATAAGGGTTACAATGCCTATAGACAGACAGATGTCCAAGACTGAGTTGAAGTGAGCGTCTGGTGGAAAAATGTGACTAAGTCTAAAGCACAATATACCTACAGTTACTTAAAAAAAAAAGTTAGCGATTGGAATGATGCTGCTGAAGACAACAAGGCGTAACCATAGTGTAATTTGGCAACACTGCAAATGATTCTGATCTTCAGAGTTCCCATGATGAGAATATGGTTTCTGATCTTGCCTGCAAATTTGTGATCTACGCTCGGTACGCGGTAAGTTTGTTTTCTATAGAAGTTTGGTATTTGTGTTACCTGGTGAGTTAGAAATGAAGACTGTGACAATGTAAAGGCCTTCAGGAAAGTCTGCAATATCAATCTTAAAATCAGGCCAGTCCCGTGGGGGGAGGTTCTATTGACATAGTTTAAGAACAAACAAACAAAAAAAACAAAACCCAAACACTAAACCAAACACCTCAAAATGTTCCACATATCAAACAGTTCTCTATATTGAACAACCTGCTAAAAATACTCACTTTTATAGTAGGAATAAAAAAAAATAAAATCTAAGCCAGTTTTATTCCTGCTCTCAGCAACATGGCCAGTTTAAAGAAGAGGCTGCTTCTTGAAGTAGAAAACCCAATTGCAAAAAGGTTCTTTTTAGTAGTAGTATTACGTTTTCCCCAGCTCAGCGGAAGTATTTTCATGTAAAATGCCTGATGTTCTAGCTCACAGAATCTGTTCTAATCACCATATTGCCTTCCGTGCTGAAATGTGATGTCTAATCTTACTTGACAGTTCCAATTAGGACTAAAGTCCATTACGAAATGGCCTGATAAGAATCAACATGTCCTTATGTGACCCAAGTCTCAAATAAGAAACTACCTTCCTGTAAGCCTCCCTTTCCAAATGCGCTCAACCTGTGTTTGATAATAAAGTAATACTTTCCATCGAGTTAGGCCAACTGCTGCTAGAAAATCTAGAGTAAAATGAAGAGAATAAAAGCTTAAGTCTATAATTAATGAAGCTCAATAAGTTTAAAAAAGTTGAAACTAGGTGGCTTTCTTTCTCACCGGACCCTGATTTCAGATAAAGTTGACATAGAAGAAACAATTCCAGCCAACCAAAGGGTTAGTATGAGTTTAACTGAATTTGTACCTGAAGGTTGTGCTCAAATTTTGCAAAATAATGGTGAGATGTTTTAAGTAGTGTTAGAGGGCCAGGAATGTATAATGACCTCATTAATTCTGCTATAAAAATGGGAAAGATTGGACTGTAATATTGTTGGAAGAAATGAAAACATAATTGTCTCCAGGCTTGCCTACTGAGGTCTGGAGTTGTGTGGTTGAAGTTAGGGAATGCTTCACAATAGATGCTTGTGTACTTCAGAACAAATCTTTCTGTCAGCAACTGCTTTTAATGCAATTTTAGTGTATTATACAACTCAAAGTAACTTGAAAAATTATTAGAGAGAATTCAGTGTGTTTGCTCTCTTCATACACAATGTAACTTTTAACTAGGAAGTCAATTGTTTTGTCTGCAAGAAAAAAACTAAACCAGTTGGCATGCAAGACTCAAGATGAGGTTTAAAAAATTGCCGTCTTCAGCTGTCCTGACACACCAGGGGTTTCCACATCCACACCTGGGTTGAACATGGTTTGTGTGATCTCTTTAGCGGGGTTTACATACCTTTCTGTTATTGGTTTAAGAGGTAAAACTTTTTTTTTTGTGATGTTTATTACATTTAGATTAACAGCCCTGTTTTCATTCTGCCTTAAATAAAACCGTTCAACAATGAATTTTGATTTAATAATTATTTAATTATTCTTCCATTCTGCCCTGCTAGTAAAAAAGTCGGAGTTTGCTTATAGTGCAATAACCTCACCCTGAGGCACCAAGTTGTTGTTTCTTTTTCCCTCAAGTTTTTATTTCTCCATAAATTAGTCAACACTGCAGACACCAGCTGTGCTTGCTGAGCAGTCATTTTGTAGCTTCAATTGGTACGTAACCCACAGGCCAAGCTTTCAAGTGTGGCCTTTCTGTTGTAAAGTGTGTTTTGACAGACAATAGCACTGAAGCTCAGATTCAGAAATACCAGGAAATAGTCCACATAGCAGAAATTAAGCAATAATAATTTGTCTGGGGATTATGAGACTTTTACCAACATCTAAATACAACTAAGTATACAAACATCAGAATATGTATATTATATGCACTCATAAGATGAAAGATTGCAAGAGTAATGAATGAAAATCTACCTTGCAGTAGCAGTCATGTATTCTTAATGTTATTCTGTAATTGCACTGCTTGAATGTTTGAAAACTATTAAATAATGCATCCAATTTCCTGTTTTGTTACAGCACATCATATTTCTCTATGACTATGGTAAATGGTATTTTTAATATTCTGCTCAGCTAAGACTATACCTATAAATACTTCTTTGTCTTTGTGTTTTTAAATAGTTTCTTTCTGGGGCAGTTCATCAGATTGAGAAGTGCTGTGCTTTGAGATATGATCCTTGTTATCTCCATACTAGATTGAGCACTAATTTGCTGTGTTTGACACGTTACTCATGTGGCAGGCCGAGCCCACGTGTCTCCTGCTGCACATCCCACCCGTCCAGCCCCATAGCAAGCCGAGCCCCTGGGCTGTGCCTGGCCGGCTGCCCAGGGGCGGCAAGACAGCAAATAGGAGGTGTGTCTGGGACAGATGTGCAGCTGTGAAAGGAACAGCCCAGTGCCTTGTGAATGAGGTCCTGGCCAACGTTGTCACTGGGAGCCCGGGACTTGGCCCCCAGATGACTGAGGCAGCAAGGAAGGCTGTCCTGGTGAAGAAGGAAGACGGGGAAGATGGGAGAAGCAAAGAGTGGTCCCAGTCTTCTGACAGGACCGATGACACCATCTGCATCATCTGGGTCAACCCCCCATTCCAGGACCCCATGCAGGTCCACAGGAGGGGTCTGGGTGGCCCAGAAGCACAGGCACACAGGTGGAACCCAAGGCAGAGAGACAGGCACCTGCCTTCCACAGCCAGTGATGTGGTTCTGTTGGACATTGTCAAGGGCATGGTCAGTGAAGTCCTGCACAAGGTTCTCACTGGGTGCCGTGGACCCAGCCAGCAGCCAGGGCTGAAAGCAGGGAGGGCCCTCCTGCAGGTGCCAGAGGACAAACCAGTGGCCCTGGTGAAGGAGGAAGACTGGGAAGATGAGAGAAGCAAAGAGTGGTCCCAGTCTTCCCAGGGGACTGATGACACCATCCACACCATCTGGGTCAACCCCTCGTTCCAGGAGCACTTCCAGGACTCCCATGCAGGTCCCCAGGAGGGGTCTGGCTGGCCCAGCACCATGAAAACAGAGGTTTGGCACCAGGGCAAAAGCTGGGTCATGCCAAAACCTGAGTGCCCTACAACTGCAGCAGAGCCAGGAAATAGCGCTCCTGCAGCGCTGTCTCTCGGTGTGAGGTCGAAGCAGGAGAAGATGCAATTACGAAGCCAGATCTGCAATGCAGGAAAAGCACGGGCTTCTCAGAGGACTTTCCTGAAGGGCAAATGGATTCTTCCTTTAGAATGAAATAGGCTTGCATTTCACAGAAGTCTGGCGTTGCCTCACTGCCTGTAGTTTGTGAAACACGAAGCTGAAGTCGTGTTTTCTTTTCTCACGTGCAGATTTCTCAGTTTCTCAGTATATCTGCTGCTACTGGGCTGTGAGGCAGGGAGCCCCTTACTTGTTTTAGATGTTGTTGTTTTCCATGTGTAGTGGCTCAATATCCATCCCAAGGGTGTGAAGACGCACGCAGCTGGGTCAGGCCCAGGCTCGGTGTCCTGGCCCCGGCAAAGGGGACGCCGGGGCAGCCCGTGTGAATAGCAGGGGCCGGTGGCGGTGCTGTCCCGCAAGACCCGCTTCCAGCCCCTGCGCCTCTGAAGCGTTCTAATGCACGGAGCGTCGCGGGGGAGGGAGCAGCCTTTCCGACACCAGCCTGGGCGGCGCCGGGGCGCGCTCAGCACCGGCCCGCTCCCCGCGACAGGCCCCTGCTCCGCCATCTCCTCCCTCCCCGGGAGGACTGAGGGCGCCGGCGGGGTGGCGCTCTAAGTTCCGCGGTGCCGCTCTGGGCGCGCCGCGTGCCTGCCTCTGTGGTATCAGTGGTGTGGGCAGGGGACCTGCTTCCGCTTCCGCTGCCCTTGCTGTCGGAGGGAGGTGACGGGACCAAGAGCCGCGATGTGGCGGAATCTGCTGGTGAGTTCGCCGGGCCGGGCCGGGGGGAGCAGCCGCTACGGCCGCGGCTACCGCTTTGTCAGCCCACTGCGGGGCTGCCGCTCCCGGGCGGGGCGGGGCGGGGCGGAGGGCGTCGGGGGGCCCTGTCACCGCCATCCCGGATGCCCGTCCGGGCTGCGGGACTCGGCCGCCTGGTCCCTGCCGGCCGCGCTGGTGCCCAGAGCTGCTGGAGGCGCTGCGGCGGTTGGAGTGAAGCGTTACCGTCAAGGTCCCGGCCCGCTGGCTCCGCCTGGTGCTGAGCGAAGGGACGGGAGCCCAGTCAGCGGGTCTGTGGTGCGCCTGGGCCGTCTCTAAGGAGATAAACGTTATAGTGTGTTTGTTTGGGGTGGGTGAGAAGGTGTCGGTGTGTTGTTCCGTTATTTGCAACCAGCATCGTCTGGATGTTTGTTTGCCCCGTGGCTGCATTTCTAGCGGAGGTAATTTGGCGGGGGAGGATCCATGTTGTTAATGTTGCTTGAAGGAAACTGTTGGGAGCTTAAAGGTACAGTTAGTTCTCACGATACGTGTTAACGAAGGCAGGCTTCGAACCACTGAAGAATTATAGATTATTGGTTTTGGTGGCCCGACCTGCACCAAAGAGCAAGCTATGTGATCTGCCTGTGCAAACAGATTCCAGCGTAGAACACAGGAGGGTGTTTTTAAACTCGGGGGTGGGAGGGGTGATGCCTTCTTCAGCTCTGTGAAGGTAGCTCCTGGACTGGTGGCTAGCGGGCGAACTGCAGCTATGACGGAAGATCCTTGTCTACACAAACATGTTTGTCTTAAATATTGTTGTCCCCATCACGAGAGTCAGACAGAGCAAATGGTGCCTAAAACTGAGATCTAAAGGGCTGAGATCAAGATTTCCCCCAGAAGGATGCTAATTATCAAGGTTGTGCTGCAGATCCATAAATCTATTTTATCTTATTGAAAGTAGTTTTCCTGATTTTTTTGTTTTTCCTTTTAGGTAACCGGTCTATCAGTCCTTTATGTAGTCAGTTGAAAGACTGACTGAATTCAAAACCAATGGGTTTGGGTGAAGTTTTGTTTGTTTTGTGTGTGGTTGGTTGGGTTTTTATAGACTTTTCTTTCTTCCTATCCCTTCCACTTCTATCTTACTTTTAAAAGAAACAATTTTTATCCCTCGTGGATATAGCTGAAAAATTTCACTGTTTTTAAAACACTTTTATCTCTTATTTCAGAATCTTCGCCAAATTTCCCAAAGGACCATAAGCACTGCTTCACGCAGGCAGATTGAAAATAGAATTGCTGAGAAGCAGAAGTTTTTTCAGGTATTGAGTGAGCACTGATAGTAGAATGATAGTAGAATAACAAGGTTTTAGTAGATTATAATTGCTTACATTTTGTTTTTAAAGAGGTGGTGAAAGTTGTCTTTACATCTGAGGTGACCTCTTGCAATCAGTTTTGTTGGTCTACAGTGTTTGAAGTAATCAGTTATTTTCTATGGAAATTAAGAGTATTTGTACATGCATACTTGACTTGCTGACTCCTGGAGGTTTTTTACCCCATGAAATGACATGTACCTGAGTTTCTTATAAGTTGTAGATACTGTACAGAGATAAAGACAAAGTACCCTTAAATGGGATGAGGTGGGGGAGTATGTCCTGAGAACAAATAAAGAAAAATAAAGTGAGAGAACAGGAGTACAGCAAAAAAATTAAACCTGCAATCTTACAGATATATCCATAGCCTGTAGATGAGCCCCATAACTCTTAATGAAGATGTGGTATAACTGTGCTTCTCACTTATGAAAAGAGCAAAGGTCTTAAGGAATTGGATTAACTCCTGGAAAATTATTGAATTTTTAAAAATGATTTCTGAATTCATCTCTTCCTGGTTGATAGGGCCATCTAGTGACAACTAGTGGTTCTTCAAATGTCAAAGCAGTGGATACGCAGGAGCGTACTCCCAATTGTGAGCCATAACCTGGAGCAGTAGCTTCATTCTGAGGATAGAGTAGGCTGGGCTTCAGCAATGTGAAAGGACAAAAGTATGTTAGAAGCCCCACTTTTAATAGTTTTTGTGTCTTGTTGCTTTTCCTTTCCCTGAAAGAGAAAGCCAGTCTTGTTGGGACACTGCCTGAGGAGCACACTGTTAATTGTGTGCCAAGGGGAAACAGGATGTTGGCAACGGGTGAGGTCAGAAGTTCTGCTTCTGCTGGTGGAGATCTCTGGGCATATCTCTTTCTCCTCCCATTCCTTACTTGTTGGGCAGCAAGTTAAGCTGGTCTGGGTTGCAGTTCACCAGCACTGGAGCCCAGTTTGAATTCCAGAACAGCGTGAACTTGCTGACAAGGGTAAAGATCATGTGGATCTGGTGTCTGGGTGTTTCACTTCAGGTGAATCAGAACAATTTCCTGTGTGACACCAGGTGACAGCAGAGGCTTCTCCCCTTGTCGCTCCCTATAGCAGGGGTTGATTGTGCTCGATACAGATGGGGAGTTCCAGGGCTGCTAGTTGTATATTGTTCCCTGAGGGGGCTTGTGGCTGATGTCACAAGCGTTTAGGTGTTTGCCCATCAGCGGGCATTTAGAAATGAACTTGCACATCATTTTCTATACTAACCTAGTGTGTGATCACCTGACACCGACCTGAAAGGCAAAGTGGAATCTAAATAAGGTTCAATGCCTGTTGGGAAGATAATTTGGGGAAGTAATTCTTGTTCTGGGTAATTCTGGTTATATTAACACAATATTGCAAGAACTGTATTTAAATAGTTCCTTTTTGTTGCTTATTTCCATTAGGAAGAAAATGGCATCCCAGTGCATCTTAAAGGTGGTGTAATGGATGTTCTGTTGTATAGAGCCACCATGGCTATTTCGGTTTTTGGTAAGGCTAACATTATTTATGCTTGGGTACAGTTTCCAATGTGCTAATATTAAAATACTTTTTGTTCAGTACAGTCTCCAATATGCCTGGTGTTTCCTCTGTAAATTAGTTATGCAGTTCCTTCAGTCTGATCTTTAGAACATACAAAATGCATGTAGGGAGGTCAAAGAAACATTTGGGCATACTATGTATTTATTTGTGCCTTGTCAAGTTTAGATTTTCAAATGGATTTTTTTTTTTTCCCCTGACTGACAGTACTGTGGGCTGGTTACTCCTTCAGAATTCAAGTGTGATGTTAGAGAAAACTAGAACTACTTAGCTTATTCTGAAAAGGAGTAAAACGTAATTATAGCACATACATATACCAATTTTCTCACTAGCCTGACTCTTTTTAGTGCTAGGTGATAACTGACGTGCTGAGGTTTCACATGCTGTGAAAACTAGTAGAATATATCCAAACTTTATGATACTACATATATTTAACCTTTACTTTGCTTATTACATATATTTTGTAATAGCCTCTATCTTAAAAATGTTGATTTAATGGATTTTCAGTTCATTTACTTTAGGAATAAGGAATCATTACTTTTATGATGATCTGTGTAAGTTCCACAAACATGCCTCTCTCCTTTTTCCTGTTTCTTTATGTTTATGCAGTCTCTGGAGAGGTATCTAAGCGTTTTTTTCTCTAAAATATGTATTCCCAAGGGAAAAAAAAAGTTGAGACCTGACTATGGAAATGTGTCTGAATTGCAGTTGCTTATTGTCAGTACTTCTGAGAAAGGAAAGCTGACTTGAAAGGAGTTCTGTTTACCATTATGAAAATATCTTTTTTGTCTCTTAATTCAGGAACAGCCTATGTTGTTTACGAGCTGCTTGTTGCTTCAATGCCCAAGAAGCAGAAATGATTCCAGTTGAAGATGCCTCAGTGACTAGCATCTCTTCGTCCAATTCCATGTGACTATGATGGCAGCTTATACTCATCATAAGCAGCTGGCTTAATGCTTGGAATCATAATTTAATTGTAACATGTTAACTGCAATCAATAAAGCAGGTTTTACGTTGTGTTGTGGTGGCCTGGAGCATATGTATCACATGTTCTACACTAGAATGGTTTTTACTTCTAGTAAGTGTACATTGAGTTGATCAGTATGCAGATGTTTGAATTGTGAGCCTCTTTTCTTTGTATGTGGTCTATGTTGGTACTTCAAAGGTGAGTGGAATGCCCTGAATCCCTATGAGGCAGTCATGTCTTTATTATAGGAGTTTCCTTTAGTGGAGCAAATTAATCTTACAATAAATGACTAGGATTAGATTCAATTTATGTGGAAATGAATGTTGAGGGCTTGATTATGCTGTATCTTTGCTGTCAACTGCTGGAAGTTGTCTTTAATACGTCTAGAAATAGAGGAATCTGATTCCTGAACACCATCCAAAGCTGACAGTTCTGACTACATAGTGGTGCTAACACTGTCCTCTGCAGCTTCAGGAATTTAGAAGTAGTCTCAGTTGAACTCAGCACCTTCATGTGATAGATTTCTTTTTTCAGTGGCTTTTCTCTGCTACAGCTTAGTGGAACATAATATTTCCTGAAAAGAATGAAGATTTGTAAGCAGGCAAATATGACCAGCAAGTGATCATGTATTTATCTTGCTGTCCATGAAATCAACATATATATGTCAATCATGATTAAGACTTCATAACCTTCCAACACTGCCTCACAAAACAGCTTGTTCTCAGTCACTAGGGTAAGTAATGAACTCTTAAGCATAAAAAAAAGAAAAAAAAAAGGTTTATTAGAGAATTTGAGGGTGTTCTAGAGCAAACAGTAAAATAAAGGAGGGGCACATAAGTGTTAATACTACTAACACTGTAGTAGTGCAGTGCTAGAATGTCTTTACTGGTTCAAAAGTTTTGCAGTGGCTGTTAATTCGGCAGATACTCTGGCATTTGATCGCTAATTTGATCTAGGCTAAACAGGACTCTATTAAGCCAGAGAAACTGAAGATACTGAAGGCAGTGTTTATAAAAGCTTCAAATTGTTATGAATCATTTCTGTTGGTCTTTAGTGTCCTTTTGGAATAATTTCTCCAGAGGTCTCTGTAACTTCAAGGACAGGCTAAATGCTCAGAGACATTGCTTTCCGTCTCCAAATTGTACTGTTCTGTGGTTTGAGAAGAGGAGCTGACCTGTGTCCATAGGGTAGGAGCAGATCTAGTTCCTAAGTACAGACCCTGTGAAGTGGATTAGGTTTCAAACAATTGTAGCATAATTCAGGTTGGGAGTGACCTCTGAAGGTCAATTGGTCCAAACTTCTTGCAGCTACATTTGGTTGCCCAGGGCCTTGACCAGTCACACAGGGAGTATCTCCAAGGATGGAGATTCTACAACTTCTGTGCAGCCTGCTCCAGAGTTTCACTGTCCTTGCTCTGAAGAGTGTGTTTCCTTTTCTGGGATACAGGCATACATGTGTTTAAAGCCAAAATTGCACTTGACTACTTCCACCTAGACAACCACAAATTTACAAACTTAAAGGGAAAAGTGGGTATCTTCCAATGTCTTCTGTTAAGACATTTCACAGAAAATGAGGCAGAAGCTGTAGGCATGGCAGAGTTTTAGGTTGTTGCTGCTCCTTCATGTCAGGGTGTCAGTAGCTGCTGCTTCTAAACCTCAGTCAACACTATGGTTTCTGGGAGGCTTTCAGCTCTGTTCCCATGTAATTTCTACTGGGTAACTACAAACTTTCTGGCAGCAAAGTGAACTTATGTGCCTGAAATTAGGTTTTCTCTGGTAGCCAGTGGTAGACTGTGCACCCCTAGTTAGGTTTTAGGTTTCTAACACAATTTGTGTCTTTGTAGCCTTCCTGTCAAGTTGCTCTTTGTGGTTCAAATAATCTTTTTGTTTCTCCTCTCAAGGAAACAGTGTTTTTTCCAAAACATTAAAATGAGCACAAAAGTCTAGCTTCCCACAATACTCTTTTAAGCCTCTTGTGGATTAAGTTTGTGTAGAATTTTTCATTGCTTGTTAAACTTGAGTCAAACTGCAACAAAAGGGCCAACATACTTGGAACTCATCAGTAGAACCAAAAATCTTGAAAAAGGGGGATGGAGGAATACCCCTCAACGGTAGTCTCTCTGCAAAGGTGGGTCTGGCCAACTGCATGACTAAAAGAGTAAGAACTGCCTGGATGGATGTCTCAGAAGTTTTGGGCAATAGAGTACAGCTTATCTTGAGATGAATGCTGATGCCTACAAGCAAGAGAAACCCCACAGCACAAGGAATTGTGTTTCATGGTATATGAAGGAATCAGTCTGCCCTCTGCAACACTGGTAAGGCTTCTGCTGTCACCATGTGCCCATGTTTATTACTATGATGTACACAAAGTGGTCGGCATCTGGAAGGCAGCATAAAGAAAGATCAAAATCTTTAAAAAGCCTGCATCCTTTCCCACCTGCAGGAATGGGGAAGAATATTGAAAGAAGGACAACTGTTTCAGTAATCTAAATTATAAAAATCCTGTGAATGTACTCTTCTGTGTGCAGTGGAAGCAGGACATACAGCCGTTCTTGTTCTCACAATCAACTACATCTCAGTCCCCCATCTCAGGAATGGCGGCAGCTTCTGGCCCTTCTAGGAGGGCATGTGGTGTTAATGCAAGCTATGGAAAAGATCTGCATACTATGAATTGATAGGTGTTTATAGACAGAGCCTTGAAATGCTGTTTGAATGAAGCTTCTGATGACAAAAAAATGGTTCTGTAAAGTGCCTCATCACCGTAAGACATGCCTGTGGGGTCTGTGGTGGGAGGCAGGAGGGAGAGTGCTGTGCCACTGCCGGGTGTTTGCAGGACACCAAACACAAGTTGTGTGTCTGACAGCACTTCTGGAGTTTTTTCTGGAGCAGCAGGAGGATGAGAACAAGCAAGACCTGCGGTCAGCTGCTCAGCACCATTTTCTGGGACCACATTATAAAGCTAACCAGGCAATTCTCATGTCTTCTTCAGTCTATATGTGTCATTTGTTGCAGGTATGTCCACATGCCAAGCTGCCAGAAGATGTGCATTTACTGCCTATACTGTCTTTCCCTAGGAAAATGCAAGAATAAAGCTATGCATCTTCTGTAGGGCTAAAATTAACAGAAAAATTTCAGAAATACCTGAAGAACTTACCTTCAATGGGCCTATGGATATTTTATGAGTAGGAAAAATTAAAACAAACAACTTCTGTTACTTCTTGTTAACGTGAGAAGTTAAAAAATTTAAAAAAAGAAAATGGCCAGTAATACAAAGTCTTAGATTGCTAGCACCTGATGTACTCCAATTATGTTCTTTTCTTGTCTGATTCTATTACTGTAGTGCTCAATTACCACCCTTAAATCAAGATATTTTGGAATTTTGGAGTTCTAGGTCAGACAATCCTTTCTGAGACTTCAGATGTACAGACCATGTTTTACTTTCTTTGTTGGGAAGGTAGCTCAAAACTATCTACTTTTAGAACTGTGCCCTGGGCTACATTATATTGGTTGCTGAATATGCGTATAGATCAAGTTAGCCTCACACACATGCAAATTTCTGCGGTAAAAATCCAAGGACTAATAAAATACAATATCACAGCATCGGCTTCCCAAAAGAGAACATGAAAAAAGTTAAGAAACCCTCAGAAGTAAAAACGAAGCACCAGGAAGATCTCTAAATGTATGATCTTATCTGTACTTTTTTCTTTTCCCAAATACCAGAGTAAAAATACCACTTTTCTCATGTTGCTCACCTTGGCTATTTCTGCTTTATACTGTAAGAAAGCATGCTGCATTTTTTTTGGCATCCTTTGTGTTGAGCTTTCCTTCCCTACTCTCCCATTCTTTCCCAATTCTGTTACATATCAAAGAGCTGGAGGTTGACCTTCATAGTTGCTAGAGTGAATCAGACATGCAAAAACAATCTCGTCAGCCTGACTTGACCTTAAATAAAGTATTCAGGTGATGAGTAAGTCAGAACCAACATATCTTTTCATGTGCATGCTTGTGCAATTATTTTTTTAAAGACGTTCCTTTTAATAATAACACCACCTTTTCTAGTCTAACTTGCCTGTGCCTTTCTGCTTATTTTTTTAGTACTTGGTCAATTCTGCTGTAAAAATAATGGATTGTCCAGAAATACAGTTTGAGAAGGATCTCTTGGCTGTTCTGTACTGTTTTTATCTGAATGTGAGTATTCAAGTCTTTGGACTTAGTGGACAGCACATAGAGTCTGTGAGATATGCTTTGGTCTTGTCTCAATATTTCTCAAGATTTGCTCTTATTATTCACAGGTTTTCTATTAGACTAACTGCTTGTGGGTTTCCCCAAAACACATGTAAACCTAAAGTAAACTTGTACCTATTTTCTCAAAAAGATACATCTTTGCAAAAAAGCTAATTAGCTGGGTTTCCTGTTTATAAATGTGACAAGCCAAATTCACTCACAGGGGCTGGGGAGGTACTTGAGAGAAAGGTGTTACCCCATGGAGTCCCCAGTCAAGCAGTCCTGGTTTTATCTCTGTAGGTAACACCAGTACCTGTATACAATTCACTCAACTCATAAAACATTCATTCCCATTGAATATAGCCTGCTATGTCCTAGAGAAAATTACCAAAGAGAGATGGATTTGTCCTTTGCTAATGTGTTTCTTTATTTTTTATAGTTCCCAATCCAGCAGTTTGAACATTCTGAAAGGTAAGGATCTTTCCTCTGTCTGGTTTATGCAGTGCACATAATTATCTTTCCCTCCCCAGTATTTTGTTACTTTATTGATATGCTAATAGCTTTGGTATTTTCATTGGTGAAACTGTCTGTCCCGTGTCTTTTTGGGTCTTTGCGGGTTTTAGGAAAAAAAAAAGTAAGATGCTGTCTGGTGGGCATGGAAATTAATTGGAAGGGATGATTGGTAAAATCTGGTAATACTTAAGCTCTACATATACCAGAAGACAAAAGGAGCTACAACAGAAAAGACTACAGGAAGCCTGGAGGTTTAGAGTTGCCTAAATTAAGGCTTCCTAAGTAGAATTGTTACAAACTAAATATGAAACGAGCAAGGTCTTGGTATTGCTTTAAAAGCATATTGTGCCATCTATGCTCTCTTTCTTCTATGAGCAACTCACATTTGACTGTTAACAGAGTTGTAAAATAAGAGAGGAGTAGAGCATCTTGTGATATGTCAATCTAGTAAAATGGTATCCTTACCATTAGAGGTGTATTGAAGAAAAGCTCATTTCTTGAGGCTGTCTGTCTAGTTCTCCTGGAGATGCTGTTCCTTCTGATTTCACCAGGAGTGGCAGCAGAGTATTTTCCTTGAAAAGAAAAGTAATATGTTCAATTGAGATACTTTATATGTGCTAATCCAAAAGTGTTTCAGCTGCCACAAGGATCCAGAAACAACTTGAACTGTCTCTTAGTTCTTTGGGTTAAAAAGTTTTTAGAGGATTTCTCAAGACCAAAAAGAGACACACGTTGGTTTGTCCGGTTTTAACAAAATCTGAAACAGCAGAAAAACAAAGACAACCCCCAACCTTTAGATGCCTGTCTTTCATTTTCCATGGTTTTCCCTTTTAACCAAGAAAATAGGGCTGTGCAGGACCTGAAGCATGTGATCTGCCCATAATGTTGTTACCTGCAAATGACAATTCCTCTAAGAGTTTCTACTCAGATCTCCTGGTATCATTCTCGTCAATGTGACCATAACATAATGCATAGATATTCAGCAATGTTTTTTGGAATAACAAAATGGTTCCACATTGTTTCATCTCAACATGAGCACTTACTCTGAGTGACTAATGTCCTGGGACCTGAGGTTTATAATGGAAAGGCTGGCACACACATGCAATCTTATCTATCATAACACTGTGGAACAGGGACTTATATAATTAAAACATTTTAATAATCTCTATTGCCCAGTGGGAAGTTACAAGTCCCAAAGGAGCCAGGCCAGCTTTGTTATCAAGGTTTATTCAGTCATCTCTTAGGAGCTGTAGGGCACATTTATCTAAATATAGTGCAGTGTTCTAATATATGCTCTGTGTGGAGCGTTGCAGACCTAGAGGGCAGTGCAGGGGGAGGTTAGTGCACCTTCTCCCTTTGGCTGGGATTTTCAGAAATGAGTGCCTAAACTTAGACTCCTAAATCCACACTCGGACATTTACATAAATAGCCTGTTTTTTTCGAAGCGCAATACCAAGAAATTCCCTCCTATTAAAATCATAAAATAGAAAAGAATCTTTAACAACAACAAGAAATAATTTTATTATTTCTGGAAATAGTTCTCAAAAGTATGTCTGGGTTTGTGGGGAAAACACAATTTTTGTTTACCCCAGCTTAATTAATTATGGGGTGTAAATGCAGCTTCTGAAAAGAAGGCACAAAGCTTGGGAGCAGTGCAGGAGAGATATGAACTGTATGGCTAGGCAGTAAAAGCTGCTTATGTTGTATTTTACAGATTTAGGCAGGAACCTCTGTCACAAACTTCACCTCTCCGTTCAGGTCTGAGATCCAAAAGCAGATGGGTAGAAACTGGAAATCACTATCATCTAAACATCATTTGACCAACGTTAGGCACAATTGCTGGTTTCACTCTAGGTCCCAGTAAATAGCTATTTACATAAGGAGACTACAAAACTTGGCACTAGCAGAAGATTTGGCTGGCAAAAATACCAAAGATGAAAAGTAAAAGTCCTCAATACAGTTGCCTTAACTTGGGTGCCTGGCACCATCTGAGGCTATATTTGAGACATTTGCTTGGGACTGCCAAACAGAGGACCTGCAGGAGACTTGCAGACTCGTGTTATAGCAGCAGGGGGCATAGCAGGATGCCTGTGGCACCCAAAACAGAACTGGGGCCTCTGCCTCCTAAGTGGTCTAGTAGAGTTTGACATGTGCCGGGTTATATGGGTCATGGTCTGTAGCTGTCAGCTCCACAAGAGGTCTCAGATGCTCCAGGGCACTCATGGCTCTAGAGCCCAATGTGTCAGCAGCTGAGCCAAGTCCCATGGATGGTGGGTGGCCAAACTGCCCAGGCGCTGCTGAATTTATTAACCAGATCTTCATCAGTCATTTCAGAAGTTTAGATGCTGGGCCCATGTGCTGGCACATAAATGTATGTGAACACAGAATCAAAAGCCACCTCAGATGACTGTACAGGACAGAGTAATGGGTGCAAGCCAACATGACCAAGCAGCTGAGCTATGGTGGTGGTTCATGAGTTAAGTGCAACCCCTTCTAGGCTTCTCTGGAGGAAAAAGAAGCAGATTCTGCCCTTTTTATTTAAAAATAAGGTGCAATAACTACTCCTCACATTGCAGCTGCTCCTGTTTTTGACTGGAGAAGATAATGATGCAGTAAAGCCCCATGTTGTGTTGGCCTTAAACAGCACATCACCAAACTACATTTGGAAGAGCACTGGGCAGAAGGCAAAGGAGCAACAGGTCAGATTTAACAGCTGAACATTCACATTCCAGAAAATGTGATAGCAAAGGATGAAAAGAAGCTGGGGGACATTTCAGAGTGTAATTTGTTCCTAAAAAAAATTGTTTGGTAAAACCAATAAGAGACTGCAGCTAGTACCAAACACATTCCTCCAGAGACAACTACATTATGACAAAAATCAGGACAATGCCAAAACCAAGACATGTTCAATAAACTGGGGTGGCTAAAAATTAACAGGGTAGTGAGGCCAGCTGGAAAGCATCCAAGAGAGCAGAAGAAAGGTCATATGAGAGGAGACATTTACACAGCTTTCTGTGAAGTATCTCTGCAGGTTGTAGAGGTGTTGATACACAAGGGAGATACTGAACTCCAACAGGTGAAAAAGGCTGGCAGCAAAGGGTGGGTAGGAGCTTTCAAGTAACCTTTAAAAGTAGAAACAAAACCCAATAGTTTTCTGTTTACACAACACAGTGCTTCTGATACTGAAGCACAGGGCAACATCTATTTATAATCCAAATAAATCTTATGTTCTGGTATTTGGAACTGTCAGCATTCAACTTATTGGGAAGCAGCAGCCACAAGACCGCATTAAGAAATGCTGATTTAAATCTGCATTGTTTTTCTCTGTGTATTTTCCCCTTAAGCCACTAGCCAATTAAGACTTGTGCAAAAGAAACACATTTATTTTTTAAAGTTACCTTGTGTGGAGTTCATAATGTCCTGCCCGGTGATACCTAGGCAGTGCTTTTAATGCCTGTGACCTAAGTTCTTGCTTCTTTTTTCCACAAAGCCTCAAAAACTCCACCACCACCTGTGATAGGTGACATGTAGATAAGAGCCCCGCAGGTCTCATGGAAGTCTTTATCCTGGGCTATCCAGTTCCTTGGGCCTGGTATATTCCCTCACTGCATCCTGGCCCAAGTTTTGCCCTTTGTGCACTTTCTTTTGGAGAGGAAGGAGCTGTGGTGATTGCTACAACCCACCAGTATGGATATCAAGCCACTGAGATTGGGAAGGTCAGGGGAAAGGGGAGCAGGGATGATGATGACCATGGAGTCCATTTCCCCTAAAGTTCAGAAATGGTAAAAAAATTACATGATTGTCAAGTGCAGACATACTGCAACAGTAAAGGGGTTTTTAGCACAACTGGTGGTGTCTGTACCTCTGACAGTCACGTGCAGGAAGGAATCTCCCAGTCTTAGTTCTTTGTTCTCAGGCTGAGAGTTTGCAGAGACACTCGTTAAGAAGGCAATTATTTTTTTCATATTAAACTGAGACTATTTGTGTGGAATCATCCAAAGATACAGGCTTCTCTGGTGCAGGGGGGGTGTGTGTAGTTTTTTCTATATAATTTTTCCTTTCACTTCAGAGTTGACTTTTACTATGTCAGTCCAACTTATTTTTGAGTGCTGTGCTCATAGACCAACTATGGGTAACATGCGACTCACCTAAAACAAGTTATTATCTATTGTCACCCACTAGGAAAAGGCTCCCAAGTGTGTTGTTAGTACTAAGTATTGTATGGAGGATTTCTCTTTGAAGTCCTACTTACTTTAAATAACAGGGGACAAAATAAATGACCTCTCAGGATTTTTTCCAGCCTCATTTACCATGATTCTGTGCATTCATACCAGATTAAGTAGTTAGAGTGCTTAAGCATTTGGATGTTTGTCCCGCTGGAATGGCAGGAGGTTTGGGGCTGACCTTTGCATTCTCTAAACTTTCTTGGAAATCTGTGTATGGGGAGAGAGCGCAGCAGCATCTGAGTGTTTCCCCTTGACAGCTTCCCTCTGAACCTGCTCCTCAGGCAGGGGAATGGCAGCTTCCCTCAGCACTCAATGCCTTTTGTGCCTAAGGGGAGGGAAGAACAGCATCAACAGCTGGCCTAATGACAAGGTATTTGGTCTTAAAATTCCCTCAATATACTAAGTTATTCCACTGTCTGCAATGGTGTGATCCGGTCATTCATTATCTAATGCAGCTTGAACTTTCAATATTTTTGACTACCTTGTACATTCAGGCACATACGCAGACCCTGCTGTTACAGTATAGATTGATATTTTTTGACATAGCAGGACTACGAAGAATTAGCAAAATGTTCTGTTCAGAGTTTGGCACTGCACCATTTCAGACTTTATTGCAGCTTAATATTTTGTGTGTCTTTGTGGGGAGTGGTTACATTGAAAGAGCTGAAAGTTTTCCAAATGTAGGGGAACCCATGGCTATTAACCTTTCATCATGTTGAATCCAATTAGGCACTCAGAGAACACTGTGTTATATTGTTCTGCAAGTAGCAACTAGTGGCTAGTGATTTTTAAAAGTGTTTTGTTTTTTTAAAATGCTGTATTTCCTCAGTGTGTCATCATTCTTCCAGTTCAGACCCCTTAGCCATGTGGAGAAGAGGAATGCTCAGACCCACATCTGCGAGGGTTTTTTGTTTGTCCATTGCTGTGACAGGAATGGTCACATTAAGACATAACATGATACCTGACAAATATACAGGGTCACTGTCCTAAGTTAATTTATTTTCTTTCCCTCTTCAATCAAGCAAGTTTTGTACTGGCTTCACTGAGGACTGCTTTCTGAATAGATCAGGATTCTGCTGGGAATGATGAACCAACTTGTTTGAAACAAAGCAACTTCATTTTAATATAAAACATGTTTGTGTATGTATATATGAAAGTGACTATAAAACTGTTGCATCTATTTTTTTCCAATTTTAGTATTAAAGATCTGACATTTAAAAAAAATGACTGCTTACAAATTAACTGGTTTTTATAAGACTCCCAAATCACATCAGAAGGCCAGTTCCTTTCTATTTATACCTCTGCTTTTGAACGATTTATTTACTTTTCCAATTCTACTTATTTAGAGCCACAATCATTTCTTACTTTCAGAGCATGACATGATGGGAAAAATCAGAGAAATTAAGGGAATAAATAGTTGCTAAGGAAAACATACCTGGTGAGGCAGATAATTATTTAATGGCTGTGACACTCTCCAGGGATGTTGCTTCCGTAGTTGTTCCACTAAGCGAGTAGATTTCAGATAGAACCAGTCCTCTCTGAACACTGCTAATATAAGAAGCCATTCCTCATTATGAGAGGTCAGACTAGTGCTGTTCTCTGAATACCAGCTCTGAAATGAAATTATCTGAATAAATAAACACCAGACTCAAGACACAAGAACCAGAGTTCTTGTCATGCCATTTACTGGAAATCTCTCAGAGAAGGCAGAGACTGGAGGAAGCAGTTTGCCGTATTTTGTCCTTCTGAATTTTATGGATGCAGATAGAATACTGTGCAACATTAGCTTTATGACTATTAATAGTGAATAAAAAAATACACTGGAAATGTCATACTTTGTGCTGTAAGGAATGAAAGGGCCTCCTAAATGTCTGTACTAAGCCAATGTCTAATTTACATACACTGTAGTGATAGTTGCAGTGAAAGATGGACCAGCAAAGTAGTTCCTGGGTAGATGTAGGTAAGTCACTGGTAGCAGCACAGTTTCACCTGTATGACAACATTTAAATGCTGAATCTGTCCAGTGTTTAACATTCAAAGAGCTGACACTTGTTTTGATTCTTCCTCTGTGTAAAGCATATACACAAATATATACATATACCTATGAACAAGGCATTTACCCTATTTGTAGGTAAAGCAGATGCAACTAACCGGTCAGGAAGCCACAGAGGCCAACAGATGCAACTAATTGGTCAGGAAGCCACAGAGGCCAAATCTAGTTTGATATCCACATAGAAAACAATATTCAAGGTTTACCATGCTGAAATGCAGGGTGTCCTGTTTTATTGTGTTCTGGCAATGCTGTCTGAGG
The DNA here is from genome assembly GCF_036013475.1 of Columba livia. Classification (NCBI taxonomy): domain Eukaryota; kingdom Metazoa; phylum Chordata; class Aves; order Columbiformes; family Columbidae; genus Columba; species Columba livia. The sequence continues at coordinate 33,390,219 of NC_088604.1, read as the reverse complement.
AAACAGAAAAAATAAAAAGGAGCCCAAAGCACAAAATATCTTGAATTACTCCAGACACCAAATAAGTCTACAATTTTTAAGAAATTCCTGGTTACCTGCAATATCACTATCACATACCTGAACTAAAAATGGGACATGTTATTAAAAGCATAGATCTGACTTAAAATATTGATTTTTGTATTTAAATTTGTCCCTATTTCAATCTATTCAGCTTAGCAGAGAAAAATGCAGAGCTGGAGTACATGGTCTTAATGTTTTTAACACTTGTCTGAGAAACAAGCAGACAGGAGAGTGTAAGTAAATGTTTATGCATTTCAGAAATGCCTTCTGGAGCACATATTGTGTACTCAGACTATGAATGTACATAGCAACAGAGCTGATTAAAAACAACCCATTTAATTACTGTGATGTATGGAAGCACACACTCTAAATGCAATTTGTTACTGTATTTTACATGTAAAACATCTTGGGAGAAACATGGTTAGAACGAAGAGTTAAAGAATGAAATCCTGGTGCCCTTGGAGTCGATTAATTATTTGCTCTTGCCAGCTCTGTGTCTTATTTCATGACAAGAAATTAAGCAAAGCTGGTCAGTTGAGAGGACTGGGAGATGGTCCCCTCAGCAGCACCAAAGTCTGCAAGGGACAGTCTGTGAGATTCTTGCACCCTTAAGAGACTCTTTGGTTTTAAAGTCTCCACTAATATAAAGTCAGTTGTAGAATTAGTACCAAATTACTTGTATATGCTTAATAATTGTTCTGAGTGTTTTAACTTTTATATAGAATAATACATATTTTCTTCCATACTCATTATTTGCATTAATTGATTTTAGCTGTTAACATCAAACCTTGGTTAACCCGTGATGACAAAAATTCACAGTACATTGTAAAAAATACTCAGTGCACAAGTGATTAAAATACCTCATTTGCATTCATTAACTTCCTATGGAAGGATATTTCATTGTAATCCCTGATATCCATTATTTTGAAACTATTGGTCACACCACATTTATACTGGTGTTCCTGGTGTGTTCGCTCAGAAAACTTTTATTTTTTTTAAATATTATTTCTTAGAAATATTGCTTTCACATATCAGATCTGGGCAGAAGAAGAAGAAGAAATTAAATTCCTGATGTCAAAATGCCAAAAGAGAAAATCCAACTCAACAGCTGGGCAAGGTCAGAAGTATTTGAAAGTTTATCAGCAGCGGAGATGTTGCTTTTGGGAAGTGCATTTTATCAACACCAGACAACTGAAGCTGTGGCATGTCCCTAAGAGCAGCTGACTCACTTCCAGAGTGTCTGGAAATGTCAGCGCACGTCTTCTGGTTATCACTTTCTTTTCAGTGTTTGGGTTCTCAGGCAGATAACTGATCTATTACAGAAACGAAGACAACCTCTTTGAAGAGACAATATCCCATCGACATGTCCTTGATTTCCCAGTCCTCCGGAAAAGTGCCCAGGAGCCGTCCCCCGGTAAACTGTTAACCTCCACTGTGAGGCACATCCAATCCGGCTGGACTTCGTGCTGATTGCTCTGAAATTCACGTCTGTCCAAAAGCTGACACGAGGACAAGATGCCCCGAAATGTTACCGGCCCCTCCAAAGCGAGGTTCTAAATCCCGCACTGAGGGATTGTCCCGTTTCCCCCTCTCCCCAGCCTTTTGTTTTTCTTCTTGTCCCTTCCCGTTGAAAGCTGCTTTCTACCAGCAGCGGTCCTGGGGGGCCCCGCGGAAGCCTTGGCAGACGGACGGACAGACGGACGGTCGGTCGTCCCTGAGCGCCGCCGCCGGGGGGCGCCCCGGCACCGTGAATGGCCCCGCTCCGGCGCGGCGCGGCGGGCGGTGGCGCTGGGGACCGGGAGGAGCGGGACCGCGGCGGCCAGACACCCGCAGCTGTTCTCTCTCGCTGTTTGTCCCCGCTCCTCGTCCATCTCTAGTCCCTTTCCGCCTCCCCCGTTTGCAGACCCGCTCCACGGGGACACTGCCATCCCGTAGTTTAGCCCGAAATGGCCCCGGAGGAGCCCGTTCCCAGAGCTCTACCGGGGCTGCCGCTCCCCACGGGTGCAAGAGCAGACCCCGCTGCGGCGCGGAGCCGGCGGCGGCCTCTGGAAGCCCCGGCCGGGGACTACCTGCCTCCCCTGGCCCCCTGGCCAGATAAAGGGGCCGTGTGTCCCGCCGTGTCACCCTCTGGGACACGCCGGGTGCCACGGGCAGGCTCTGGGAAGCAAGAGACGGGAGACCCTCGCAGAGCCTATCGCCCAGAGGGCTGTTCGATTTTGGGAAGTGCAGTTTCTTTTGAAGACACCCGGTTTCAGACAGGGGTCACGGTCGCATGTTTACCCGCCGGATCTGAGGAAGGAGGCGGTGAGGACCGTGCGCCCCGTCCCTTCTGCCTGCAGAGCCCCGCTGCAGGCGGCACCCAGCACCGGCGGTGCTCTATGCTCGAAGCAGAACACCTATGCAGCGAGGGAGGTAGTTTAATTTAGGTAGGGTACACAAGGTGGAGGCCAGACACACCTGAATTATATTAAAATGACTGTATTCTTTTTGACCCCGAGGCTTCCCGGCCGCGCCACCAGGGCTGCCCGCGCCCCACTGCGGGGCTGTCCCGGGGGTCAGCCCCGGCCGGGGGAGGGAGAGCATGCCCTTCGCTGGGGGACGGGGGCGACTGCCTAGAAACCCCCACAAGGGACACCCTCCGCAAGGCCGTCCATCGAAGCTGTGCCCGGGAACTCAGTTTTTCCACTGCCCTCCCATGTTCCCCCCTTTTGGGAAGCCGAGGGAAGGGAGGGGGCGACGGGCCGGGCCCCTGCCCGCGGGCGCGCTGCCGCGGCGGCCGCCCGCCTCATGCCGCAGGAATGCGCGGAGGTATGCGCCAGTTTCCAGAAGTGGATCCCCTTCCTTGCTGGAGCAGAGCAGCGCATATATCACCCGGTGGCAGCAGTCCACCTTCCCTGCAGTTTCGTAACCGCTTACGAGGGTAAATTGAGAGTTGGGAACAGCCCTCTATTAAGTAGCAGATTGAGAGGAGGCTCTTCCCACTTGGAGAAGGCAAGTCTTCCCAGACGGACCCCTCGCACCGGGAGCTACAGTAATCGAGGCGCCTCCTCTGCGCTCAGCTATTGCCGCTGCTTCTGCTCCTCCTTCGCCGCCGCTGCTACTTGCTGCTCCCTCCACAAGGTGCCCCCGGAGCTTCATCCTTTCCTCCCTTTATCCAGGTCCGACGGCTGCGGCTGCTGCTGCAGGCACCGCCGGAGTCACCGCCGGAGGAGCTGCCCCATCACCGACCCCGGCACCCTGCAGCCTCCCCTGAAGGTCTGTGCCCGCGCAGGAGCGGGGATCCCCTGCTGCCCCCTCGGCCGACCCCCTCTGCCTGTCCGTACGCACCACGCACGCAGCCCCTTTTGATGCACTTTAGGCTGAGATTAGCAGCGCTGGGCTGAAGGCTGACATAGGAGGGGGCAAAGAGCTTATGTGTGCCTGTGTGTGCTTGTTGGGCATGTCAGAGCCGGCTTGCAGGAGTGAGGCCGAAAGGGTGGAGGCGCAGAGCGGAGCGCCCCGAGGGGCTTGCTGGCTGTCGGGCCCGGGGGGGCACGGGCGCTCCGGCCCCGGGCGCTGCCGGCGGACGGGTGGCGGAGCAGAAACGCGGTGGGAGGCAGCGGTGGAGGTGTCCCTGCCACGGTGGTTCCCTCCGGCCGGAGGCTGCAGCCGGAGCCCGGTGTGAGCGCCCAGGGCGGCCGCAGGCACGCTACCGCTGCGGCTTTGGCAGCAGCTCTCGCTTCCCTCCCCGGGGTGTGCAGCTGCCGGTCATGCTTTCTCCTGTTACCAGTTTTTTATGCCTTTGATAGGTAGTGGGCTTCTCCTGTGTGGTGGTTTATTTTTTTCTTACTGAAAGTGGGAAATGTCATGCACTGTGCAGTTCAGAAATGCTTAGGCTAAGCTTCTGTAGATTGAATCAGTATGAGATTGGACTGACACTTGTGAAAGGCCCTTTTTTTTTCTTTTTTTTTAAGTGGTCTCTAAAGATCAATGAGAAAACCTTTAGTCCTGACACAAAGTCTTCTTGTGTCCCTGCTGAGCCAGTGAGAGGTGTTTTCCTCTGTCATCTCCAGGCTTTCTGTCATGCACCTAAGTTTGCGAGAAAGAAACAGTTTCTAGGTGGGCAAACTAATGCTTTGGCCAAGACATTGTATTTAATGAAAGAAAAATGTACATCAGGAATGGTAGCCCTGCAGTACTAGTGAAGTCCTAGACGCCTTTGTGAGATGATTAATTTCTGTTGCTTTTCAAAAGGATCAAAAGATGGCACTCCAAGCCCACGCAACATTTCTGGGACAAAAGTCCATTTACGTTGAGTTTAGGCAATCCTTAAACCCACTGCAGAATGCAGCAGATGTGCTTAGGGACAGACGTTTCCCACGCAGAGCAGTGATATGATTTTGGAGCTTTTCAGGAGAACTTAATGCTAACCTTGGTCTTTCTCGTGTTAGTGTCATGGAGTTGTTATGGTTAATATTACTCTTCTGTTTACACGCTGGAGGTACCATTGGACTGAAACCATTGCTTAGTTTTTCTTTGAGCTCTTGGTATTTTTATGTGCAGTGAAGGCATTTGGCTAAGGCAAGCATACACAGCTGCCCCGCAGAAGCCTGTTAAGTTCTGCGTCAGTAACTGGGAAATTCCTGGATCTCCATAGCATCTACCCACTAAATGTGCCTTGCTGGTTAGTTCTCTAGATGGCAGAAGAATATTATTTTAGCCTTCAGCTGTTTCTGTGGACTAATGATTTATGTATTTTTCTTTTGTTTTGCTCTTGGCACCTTCCTGATAAAATCTGTTGCCTAATTGCTTTTGGAATTCTCTTTCCTCCAGCCTAATTATGATATATGATGCACTTATGACTTTATTCAAACAAATTACCCCTCCCCTGCTTCCTGAAAAACGCAAACTTTAGAAATACTTATATGCGTATGCAATGAGGACTGTTCATATTATCTTTTACTTAGACAAGGAAATAATTTGGAAGTTTTGCTGGAGTGATTTGGAATAATTTGACACGACCTAGAACATATAGTTATGAAGGTATAGCTGCTTGCAATTAGGAACCACTAACTTGGCCTAATCCCATTTATTTTGCTGGGCGACCTGCAGTGACTGTGAGCCTCTTTTGCTTGTCTGCTTTTTATAGTGTATTTTAAATCTATTTCTCTCAGAACGTGTAAATGAATTATCAGATGTTGAAACATCATGGCTAGACAGATGTGTCAGGTTTCAGTTGTGTGTTACACACACTTCTGTATAATCTATTTCAGACCTTCAAGAAATGAGGAATAGCACATTTGTAGGCAGAACCCCTCAAAAAGAGTTTTATTACAGTTTCCAAACTGCCTTGAGACCACTAAAACACAGCTAACTAAGTGCTTCAACAGTTATGAAAAAGGAGCCGAATAAAATCCCCAGCTGAAAGAACCATTTAGTTGATCCAAGGCAGGAATGACCTCTGAATTAGCTATCATCACACTCGGCGATGAAGTCATGGAGCTCCCTCCTGGCTCCTGCCCATGCGGAGGCACGGATCTTCACCGCGCTTCCCTGATCAAATTAACCCCGACTAGGTTAAAGCTGTGTGTGCTTACCGCAGTTGGAAAGGGTTCAGCAACAAAAGGCACATTATTGCGAGACGAGACTCTCCAGTTAGTCATGCAGATCTGTCATCCTTCTGGACAGCTTTCAAGTCTAGAGGTTTCAACCTGGTCCTGTGGGTGGGGGCTGGGGATAAGGGAACAAAGTGAAATCCACGGTTCATCTTTTTTATGTTTCATGAATACACCCACGCCAATACTCTAATCCACGCGTATCATTTCCTTCTCCTTTCTCTCTTCCCCCCACCCCATCACTGCAGATTCATTCATGTTGTTGTGATCTGAAAGGGCAGAAATGAAGACAGCGCTGTGCTCGGCAGTCGCTGCTCTGTGTGCAGCCGCCCTCCTCTCCTCCATCGAGGCTGAAGGTAACCTTCCCCTCCCTGTCCCCTTGTCCCCCATGCCCTGCTGACAAGCAAACCTCCCAACCAGCCCTGGCCTACAGACTCTCTCCATTTTGAGTGTAACTACTTCACCTTCTCTTTCTCTCCTTCAGAGAAACACCTCTCCTTCCTTGCCCAGCTCCTTCTGTGCTCTGTTTCTCCCGGCTAGCCAGCCGGACCGTAGCTCCCTCTCTCTGTCTCTCTGGTGTGCTGTCCACACCGCCCCGCAGACGGGATGTGGGCCAGCTGGCATGGCTGCCCAGGCCCAGCGCCTCGAGGAGCCCGCTGCCACTGCTGCCGCCGGTGGGCAGCTCGGCACGGCTGGGGCCTGTGGTGCTGCCCTGCTGACTGAGGAAGAATGGCTGGGCTCTGTGCTGTAGAGTCTCATTTAGTTATGTTGAGAGATGAAACGAAAAGTCCATCACCCAAAAAACCCACAGCTTTGAAATAAAATGCTCCAACAGAGTCTGGCTCTCTGCGCCTGTGTGTTTTGTTCAGGCTGGACCCCTCGCCTCTGTCCCACCGGCCTGCCGGTGCACTGGCCTCCCCGGCTTGGTGGGGCGACCCCCTGCCAAGCCCTGGGGTGGTCATACCCTCCCTTGGGGATACTGCAGCATCCATGGCAGGGCTGAACTGGGAGACATGGCCGGGGAGGTGCTGCTGCTGCTGCTGCTGCCGTGACATGTGTCCTGGGCATCACCGAAGGGTGGCTGGGCCTGGGCTGGGCCTTGCTGTGGTGGCCAGAGCCCTAAGGCTTTGGCATGCATGTGGTGCCATCACCCCCAAAAGGACTTTTCTTTTCCTCCTTGTCCCTGCAGGGCCCTGGCCCAGTCTCTGGAGGCTGAGGTCCTTGTCATCCCATGGCAATGTCCTGCCTCCAGGTGCAGGGATGAAGACCGGGTGAAACTCATCATGGCCACCACACTCATCACAGCATGGCTCAAAATGGCCTAGCCCTGGCATGTTTGCCTCCCTGGTGGATTAACAGCAAGTGTGGGGGAAACCTCCCCTTTCACACTCTGTGTGAGCTGCACGGCTTTGTTTGTAGTAATAACATTTCTGCCAGCAGTGGCTGCCAGGGGAATTAGAGATGCTGAGTGTCCTGTGCTGAAATGACTTGATCTGACCTCTGGGACCTGACTCCCATTGTGGGGTGAACCGATCTGCTGGCTGTGAACTCCCCCAGGTTTACTGGGAAAAAACAGAACCCAGCATCTGATAACTCAGTTTTTTTCCTTTCCTTCTCTTTCTGCATTAAACTGAAACAAATTCTTTGACTGTGGCCTGCTGCAGGCTCCTGTACCTGGACTTGATCACCTTGGCTGATAGCTACTAAAAGCACAGCATGTCAGAGATGCCTCTGGGGTGTTTGACCCCCTAGTAGTGGTGCTTACTTGGGGCACACAGATGCAAAGTACATTGTTTTTCTGGGAAAAGATGACATTTCTGCCAGTAGTGCAACATCTGGTCACCCTAGGAGAGAATCAGCTTGCTGCTTCCCTCTTGCACTGCGTTGTTGTTGGCTGATGAACCAAAGAAGGTCATTTGAAGTCATTTCAGAGTTGCATTTGAAATACAGGACCACCATGCCAGAGAAAGCAGAGAAAATGTGCAGTTTTGATGGAGGGAGTGAATGTATTAGTGTGTCCTTCCCATCTTAGGAGGGAGCTCCATAGGAGCTGGAGTAATGTTGCTGTGGTCCTGCACCACTGATTACATGTACGGAGTAGGCTATTTCAAAATGTAAGCAAAGGTGTTTTGTTTATCTATACTGTGGACTAAACCAGTCATAGCTTGTGTACTGTTAATGAAAGCTATAAAAATATATTTGGAGAAGCAGACAGTTATCTTATAACTAGTAAAACTAGAAGCATTGCCAGACAAGCTGACCAAGCTTATATAGATCTGATGTTGAAGGATGCGCAATTTTAAGCAAAAGAGTGGATAAAGCCTGGCCTTGTGAATTGTAGAGCTCTCCTGGACATGACTTACATATTTCTGAGCAAAGAGTAATGTATTGAATAAAATACCTGGTTTATAACAATCAGGTTTTTATGAGGAACTTTTCCTAGCTCCAGAGTTTCCAAGTGAGGGCAGAAAATTGTCTTGAATAGGAAATGCAGTGAGAAACAGTGGTGCTGAAAATGGAAGTTCAAAGCTGCGAGTACCCTAGGACTTGCTCTGGTGGAGCTTTCATAGAGCTTTTCGCAGTGTGTTTTTTGTTTGCACTATACTGGTTATGGTTCTGCACTGTTTTAATTCTGTGCTTCAATTTTGCATCACCTTGTAAATTGCATGTTGAATCGTATTTACTTTAGTTCTTCCGTCCTGTCTGCTGCTGCCTTTTTTTTTTTTTTTTTAATTTTGATTTATTTTATTTTTATTCCTCTGGCTTTTCCTGTGGTGTTCATGAGAGAAGTGGTTTGAATTTTCTTTCCCTTGATGGGCTGAAAAAGTGAGAGGAGGATAAGGGGTAGGGCCATTTGATGTGGTAAAGATTGTTGATAGAGGGTCAGAAGATGGAGTGAAAGAAGAGGGAAGGAAAAGCTTAGTTCTATTTTTCTGCCTCCCTTCAGCTTTCATTTTTCAGTCTCCCCTGGGAGTAGATCTGGTGTTTATCTGATACTGCTGTTCGTAGGTTCCCAAGTCTTCCAGGATGAAACTGGTTTTTCATCAGCATGACAGCTGCTCAGTGAGTCCTTTGTGAGAGCTGTGCTCTGGTGCTGTTGGCAAGGCAGTGATTTGCAGTAACAATGTTAGTGTTTTCTACAGAGATACAGCAACGCAGGGGTTTCTAGTTGGACAGTCACTGTAGCAGTAGACAGGGCAAACCCAACATATAGTCTAAATGCATTTCACTGGGGAAGTTTCTGTATGCTGGACAAGGGAACAAATCTGGTTTCATGCTCATTTTTACTTTTTTCTTTTGCAGTGAAACTCTTCTAGCTTTGTTTTGCAATCCTTCTGATGTCTCAACTTAAACTTCTTGTGTGTGATGCTGTATTTTATGCTCTGTTTAAGTTGTTTCTTGCCACCTTAGTCCAGCACTGCAATACTGCAGTACATTCCTTGTGCATCGTCATGTCAAGATTTCTTTCTGTCACAGCATTTTTTCCATCTGTGATCACAAAGAGCCAGTGGGAAATCTATGTCCTTTGGCTAGATAAGACTTTTTTTCATTATTTTAGTCATAGTTAAACCGAGTAGAATAGTATGTGAATAACCTGTTAGCTGTAATCTTAAAGTAATGCTATGATGTTATGGCTTGTGTAGTGTGTTGTGTTTCCTAATGCAGGGGGATTTTTAAAGGCACAGGAAAGGAATGAAGAAAACATTGGTTCTATGTGACCTCACTGACCATGTGAAGGTGCTGACTTTTCAGTGTTTCAGGAACTGGTTCAGACCTAGAAAAGTACATTTTCTAGGCTGGATGCAGGGAAGGAGGGCGTCACTGAGCCAAGCATGGGACCTTTGTGTAGTGCAGTGCAGAAAAAGGTTTGTCAGGTGAAAAATCTGTCTCCAGGAAATGCAATGGAGTAAGTGACAAATAATTGCAGAACAGCAGTTACAGAAGATTAGAAAGTTTCTCATGTAATAAAACTTGTGTCAAGTACATTAATTTTAATTGACTGAATGGTTTAGAGATGATCGGGGATAGCTGAAACTTTTAAAGTTAACCACCTTCTCAGCTTTGGAGCTGTTGGTGGGACCACTGTTTTATTACCTTTAGATGTCTGTTTTCTATCTTTCGAGAAACTAGCTGTTGATTTCCAAGTTCCTAAAAAGAGAACAATGTAGACTGATATGTGAAACTGAATTTTGTATATACCTGACAGTGGCTATATGTTTTTACCAATGCTAATTAGGAGATACATATACATATATATATATTCGGTTATGTTTAGTTACATACACCTTTATATGTATAAGTATGTATATTTAAATGATTTTTTCCAAAATGCACTTATGATCTATATATCTTGTATTTTGAAGAAATTTCATATACGTGTATAAAATACAAAAATGCAAACATATAGGTGGCAATATTTCTGTGTTGTGGTCAGCAATGGATACCAAACAAGGCTGAGAAGCTGCTCTTTACTACATGCTCATTCTTTCTCACATTCACACTGGCAACACTGACTTCAAAGGAGCTTCACTGGGGTTGTGATCTAGTTAGTTTTGTCAAACATGTGCCATATATGAAGAAAATAGTAAATGAGGAGTTTTGGCTTCTTCCAGCCTCAGCAGGGCTCAGGGAGAGCAAGGCTGGGCTTTTTCTTCACCTTCCATGGCCTGTATGTTATTTTAACACGGGTTAACATGTTATTTCACATGCTAATTATTGTCAATCTTTTCTAGTGATGGAATTACAGTTTTTATTTCACATAGGGATTGTGGATGGCAGCTACTTCCAGGTTATATCACTTTTAAGTCTGGTTCTAGATTTAAATTGTTTGATTTTCTGATTACATTTTATTTCCATCTTGTTAAGGTATTGTGATTCTCTGGCAGTCACATTGTTTTATCTGTAAAAAGCTGTAGACTTTTGTATATTGGGTTTGTATTACCTGTTAAGTAATACAAGCTAGTATAAGACTTACATAGCATAAGAAAGCTGCCTTGCTCTATATTTTTTGTTTCAGAAAATATGTTGTTATTTTACATATATATAACATAAGGAGTGGAAACTAATTAAGTATATTGTCCGGGTTTTTTTTTTCTTTTTTGCTTTTGTGGATATCTGATAGGATATCTGATTGAGGAAGTTATCATACCATAGTTCTAAAAGTGGTGGAAAGTAACACAGTCTAAACATTATAATCATACAGCAAGCTGTTTTTTTACTATGTTGGAAACCTGCAGGGGAGCCATACATTTCTGTGCATCATCAGTGGAATCACTGTGTTAAGGCAATACTATAACACCATCACATGTTACGATCACGATTCTGTACCGTGACAAGCCAGTGAGAGGTTTGGCGTGGATTTTGATGGACACAGGATCTGATGGATCAGCAATGTTGTACATTGTCAGCATATGTGCAACTTCACTTGTATAAGTAGACTGAAATCAAGGCTGCTTTCTTGAGTTAAGCTGTGCTTACATGTAAGACTTAGTAGAGCCGAGTTTTAAGGTTTGTGCCTGTCATGGGACAAACTCCCATCACAATCCAGTGCATTTTGTTCCTGGAAGTCTGATTTGACTCCACATTGAAGGTGTACTATATTTCCAGTGGTGAATTCCCTACTTCAAGAAGAATTTTAATAAGGTGGAGTTAACAGTTGCCGTGTTTGATTATCGCAATAAGGTTTTTATTATCTAAACATTTTGCTGTACTTCAGATCAACTTACTGCTCTCGGTTGTATGACCATGGTTTGGTCTTCACTCCACAGCCAGTTTCACGTGGGTGAAATCTGATCTGTGTGAAGGTCTGTGGATGCTTTTGAGGTTGTCTTTGAGTATTGAAAGCTCACAGACCATCCATAAGACGTTTTGAAAACATTGGATCTAAACTGGCTTTTTTCACTCAGGCAAGGTTCCCCTTTGGATTTCAATGCGAGAAGCATAGAGCCTGAGTTTGATAAACCATTCACAGATTGAGAATGAATGGATTTAAAGCGCAGCAATGAATACCGGGGTTAGGTGTCAAGAATAGTTCTATGATGATAAAGGGAGTGAAGTGTTGGAGTAATTTCTATGAGAAGCTGGCAGTCTTGCCAAAAGTGGAGGTTTTAAGAATGATCTGAGCAAACATGTCAGGAATAATATGGGGTGGCTGATCATGTCTTGGCCGTGGGATGGACGAGGGGCCTTTCTGAGGTCTCCTGCAATGCCGTTGTTCTAAAAGGCTGTGAACACCTGGATGAATGGATACCTCACTTATGTATCCATGTAGTATTATTGTTAACTGCCAAGATCCACATCTGAATTTTCATAAAGTGGATTAAAATCCTTTAAAATGTTAAAGACTCTTCCTCACAGTCAATTTTTTCAGTTTATCTGGAATCCGGTCATTTGGATATCAACAAGTTGGGCTGCTGCTGTCCTTCAGCAGTTAAAGCCTAAAGCCTCTGCTGCAACATGCCAATTTACTTGCAAGGTTGGTGGCGCTACTTTTTCCATGTACTGAATTTTTTTTAAAAGCATGCTCAGGTCAGTTGTCTCTGCCTTTGCATTAAATTTGTCCTGAGCCATTGCTACTGAAACAATATTTTATAATGATATTCTTATCATCTAAATGTATTTGACTATTAACACATGTTGCATGATTGTGATACTAAGTAACTACCCTGCTGTCCCTAGCATTGTGATACTCATAAACTGAATGATGAATAAAGTATGCATGCAGGTTAATGGTCTAATCTCACTGCCTGTGTATGGACAATAGGAAAAATAACATTTACTTAGTACTAGTGTATCTATTGTATCAGTATTACAAAGCCATATTATCCTATGGTTGGAAATGACAGTAAATGAAAAGGAAAAAAATGCCTACACAATTGGTTGCCACTTTTTTGAGCTCAACATTACTTATTGCAATTGGACAATGTCTTTTCATAAGTATATATTCTAGCATTTATTTCTTTATCTGCTCTTTAAATTATGTTGAAAACTAAAACAAAATCTGACATATATGGAGATCTCCTGTGTCTCACAAGTAGTTAAGGAAAGTATGGCTGAATCTAATCTTACTTTGTAGACCTATTTAAACAATAATATATAATACACCTACCATGCACTGACAGTGAGTCAGTAAAATACTGCATGAATAAGCATGACAATTTTACAAAGAGAATATCATTATAAAATATTATGAAACCTCTTTGTGTAATGAACCTTGTACATGGAGGCTTTTGTCCATTGTGGGAAGCTAAAAAAAATAATAATCAACATTTCATTTACGTATGCATGATGCTGCAAAATAGCGTATGTAAACTATTTCCTTCTGTACTATTCAGTTACTTCTGTCATCAGCTCCTACAAGTTTTATTTGCAGTCATTTGTTCAGATCACTGGTGCCCTCTTTGCTGTTCTCTATAAATTCTGTAAAATAAATGTCCATAAATATACTTTGATGTTGTCTTTTCATAATTAACCATTGTGTTGTTTGGAACCATACTGGCATTTTATGTTAAAATGCCACTACTAGTATGGGTACACCTGCTGCAAAGGGAACATGAAAACGATAGTTTACACCTTTGAAATTTTACAGCAATCTGGTGTAAACGGGTAGAATCTTATTTTTGTGATCCTGTGCATCAGCTCAAATATTTCAACAAATTGCAACCATTACTAACCCCACTTATTATCCCCTTAGTTCCTGAATCCTTTGCAGCCATATGCAAAGTATGTCACTTCAGTGGCTTCTAGGAACAAAGGGGTGGAGCTCTCCATATTTTGAAATAAAATGATACATCAGTATATCATTATTACTGATATACATTTTACACATATATTCATATCTGGACCCTAACAGAAATAGTTTTACTAAACATTAAATGCCCAATCTTTTCCCATATTTTTAAAAATATTTTTTTCTCTGCCAAGTTTCTAGATTCAGTGAAATTGATGAGAAATACAACTATGCAGAGACTATATTAAAAAGCTGATCAATTATTTGATGTCTAATTAAGAAGAATTCTGTGTTCTCAATGTCCTAAATGATCTCATGGTATTGTAAGCAGGTTGTGATTTGGCATGCTTGTACGGATTGCACCCAGCATGTAAAAAAAATTCCTTTAATTGTTATGTGAAATGTTTGCATATGTGGTGATTATCTGTGAACTCATTGTACATGTATTCAAATGTGTTTTCTATTGTGCTTGATTTTGCTGGCCATTCTTGAATGTCTTGGCAACTCAAGAAACATATGTTCTGTGCTGTCCTCTGTAATGTGTATACTCTTTGATGTTTCGTCATATTTTGTCAGCTTTTATTTTATTCTTTTTCCAACAACATATCTTTATATTTGTTGGAAACAAATTTATGCAAAGACAATTTTAGTAAGCTTTGCTCGACTTTATTTTATTTATTCATTTGCCAAATCTTGTTCAAACTTTTAAACATCCACATGGTATAAATCTTTTGCAGTAAATCCACCGTCAGACTTGAATTTTACAATTATAGATGAACATAATGTTAAAATGTCATGGAAAAGGCCACCAGATGCAATAGTGGGTTACAGGATAACTGTGGTTCCAACACATGGTGAGTTCTGTAAAATTTTGTTGTGTCATTACATTTTTTAAAAACTTGGCTTTACTTTCCCTCATATCTAACTTAGGTCTGAAAGTAGCTATTAACATCTTTCTGAAGTTTGTGATCAAGACTGGGTAGCAGCAAAGGGCATACAGGAAAAAACAGTGATTGTTTCAAGTTAGAATTTTTCTTAACATATTGTTTACCCTTTGGGTACTGCAAGTAATAAGTTTTGCATGCCCTTCCTTTGCAAGCAGCAAAAAAGGAGGTAGAATCACCACTTTACTCCTCTTCTATGCTTTTACCTTAAAGTTAGAGAATTGTACTTCTTTCAAGTACTTTGCCCAGGGGAAATATCACATGTGTCAGGTAATGATGCAGTCAAGTCCTATTACTGCCTGATAATGGGTGTGTAAGATACCTATTATTCTATTTCACTTTGAAAAATAATCAGTGTAAAAGTGACATTGAATAAGAACTGGACCATGATTTGTTAGATGACAATACATTTTGTATATGCATTTTAAGTTTCATATTTCTTGGAATTCATTAAACAATTCAGTAATTTTGTTCACTATGGAAAACACATTAGTTTGAAGTTTGGTATTTCAAAATCCTACTTCAAGAAAAAAAGGAAGCGTATAATTCTAAAATTATAGTTGCATTTTAGACAGATTATTCTGGTTTTGTTTTATTTATTTATTTGTCTATTTATTTATTCTTCATTTATTTATTTATTTATTTTTAAATTTTAAATGATCTCCTTGTCATTGATATTACCAGATTTAAAGGCCACATTAACTATTTTGTATATTTATTGCAGATGGACCTACTAAAGAATTTACTCTTTCACCTAGCACTACCCAGACTGTCCTATCCGATCTTACACCTGATGTAGAGTATGTTGTATCAATAGCTTCATATGATGAAAAAGAGGAGAGTCTACCTGTTTTTGGGCAGCTGACAAGTGAGTACCTGTAACAGAATTAGAAAACCAACTAAGATAACTGAGTTGTCATTCACAAAACTTGGCTTTATTCCAGTTCCTCAACAAAATTGCCATATACCTAAACTGTGATCAGATGTATTAATATCTGTCTGAACAGCCTTTTTCCCTTATGCATCATCCCTAGTAGTAGCACAGTTAATTTGTAAGAGATAGAGGAGACTAACAGGTATGTATCATGTCTGACAACCCCTATAGAATTTGTTGCAGGAGGCCACTGATACTTTTGAGTTAAATGTACTTCCTATGAACTGCATCTGCTGAAGTCAAGGGGAAGATTCTCATTGACCTCAGTAACAAAGGAATCCAACTGGCTTCCTGTGTGTGTAAAAAAAAAGAAACAACTGCCTACCTTAATCAAACAAGAAATTGTAAACACATTATATCTAGATGTATAATAAAATATGGAATTTAAAATTTATTATTTAATATTTAGTAATTAAATAAAGCATAAAATAAATTTAGTTAAATAAAAATGTTGCACACAGCAGACTATCTTCTATGACAAATTTTATCGTATGTCTCAGGTTTCCCAAAGAACTACAGCAAAATTACTTATGAGGAGATCCCATATGTGTTAGAGCAGGATAATATTGGTATTTCATCTAGGGATGTCATAACTAATTTTCAGGAAGTTACTGTACAAGACACACAAATACAGAGGATCCTTAATTATTTGCGTTTTCTATATTTTGTGTTGTCCTGAATGCTATGTTGTCTAATCTGGAAGTACAGGTGATATATTTATAACTTACATTTATATTTTCAAATTATGAGGCTAGTAAAATTTGTGTCTCTAATTCTCTACATGCTTTTCTTGTATGTTAACAAATTTAAACTGATTCTCTCTATGTTGTGTTTTATGCAGTTCAAACGGGTGGTCCAGGAATACCAGAGGAAAAGAAGGTTGAGGCTCAATTACAAAGTAAGGTGTTTTGTCTTTCAAGCTATCTGACATTTTAGAGTTAAGTGATGTTTAGGTCTGGGGCCCCATAAACTGTGTTCCTATGTTACCTAGCAATAAAGTTAACTTGTAAAACTGTACAGAGTTAAGAAAACTTGGGAAGGGACTGGGATGGAAGCAATTTATAGCCACACTGGAAGAATAAGTTGGTACTTAAACCAGGAATTTCATGCAACTAATGTGAGCAAGTCCATGGTTGTCTTAGTACTATTGGCAAAAGACTTTGTGCTGTGGATAAAAGGTATTGCAGAACAACCTGTGTGGCTAATATAGGGAGATAAAGATGCGAAGCAGAAACTGTAACAAAATGAAATGTTAGCACAACATGGAATTGTTGTAAAAAGTTTTGTATGTGAGTTTTCATCTGCTATGGCATAACAGATCTTGTGGAAAGTGTGAGAGGCGTCTGAAAGCTGAGTATCAAGGTAACCATTCACTTTTGGTAATGGCAGCTAGAAGGCTCGTGTGGGTGTTCATTTATGTGAATAATAGTTTCCCAAGCAAAATATTCCAGATCACAATATCAGTGTATTAAATATCTGATTGTTTTGGCTTTGTCTACTAAGTTTCTGTCAGATACTCCTCATTGATTTGTTAGAGTGCATTTGCTCATTTGCTAACAGATTTTTTTTTGTGTGTGTGTGTTCCAGGATGCTCCATAAGTGCAATGACAGATTTAGTTTTCCTGGTAGATGGTTCATGGAGTGTAGGGAGAAATAACTTTGGATATATTCTGGACTTCATGGTTGCTCTTGTATCAGCTTTTGATATCGGGGAAGACAAGACGAGAGTTGGAGTTGTTCAGTACAGTTCAGATACAAGAACAGAATTCAATTTAAATCAGTATTTCAGAAGAAGTGATCTTATTGACGCAATTAAAAGGATACCTTACAAAGGTGGCAACACAATGACAGGTACAGATTTCCCACATATGTGTTTATACAGCATTTCATTTTAAAATTAAAATTTGCTTTAAATCCTAGTTCATTCAAGCCTAATAAAATAACTTGTGGTATTGTTTTTAGGCGAGGCTATTGATTACCTGGTTCAAAACACCTTCACTGAGTCTGCTGGAGCAAGAAAAGGCTTTCCCAAAGTAGCAATTGTCATTACGGATGGAAAAGCTCAAGATGAAGTTGAAATTCCAGCAAGAGAGCTTCGCAACATAGGAGTTGAAGTTTTTTCTTTGGGTATGTTGAATTTTCCTGATGACTGAGAGATTAATGTCTCTAAAGAAGTTATATGTTTTACAGATTCTGTGTTTCATGAGTTTTGCTATTCCACTATGTTCATGTGCATGCCTTGAAATGTGTCATTTGCTCCTTCAGAGTGGAACATGTCAGTTGTGTTAATTTGATAGTAATTCTGTAGCTGCTGCATGAAGATTAAAGTGACTGACAAGCATTGTCTCAACCTTGGCCTTATTGAAGCTACCACATCATTTTCTCAGGCTGAAATGGAGCATGTGATCTCATTGCATTAATCTTATTTTGTAGCTGGATTATTGATGATGACAGAAGACAGAACTAACTTAAACTCATCTATACCCCAGGATGTTCTGATACTTCATGAATACATTCACAAGTGTCTGTATTTTATGGCCACTTAACACAGTCCTGTCTATTGCAACTTCTAGGAATCAAAGCAGCAGACGCAAAGGAACTCAAGCTAATTGCATCTCAGCCTTCACTAAAGCATGTGTTCAATGTGGCTAATTTTGATGGAATTGTGGATATACAGAATGAAATTATCTTGCAAGTGTGCTCTGGTGTTGACGAACAACTAGGTGAACTGGTTAGTGGAGAAGAAGGTAAGATACTTTATACAAATATATTTATTGTCTTCTCTTTATTCTGATATGTATTTAAGGGCCTATCCCTACTTTCTTTGTTTCTGGAGCTTGATCCGTTGCTTCATCTAGCAAGTGTGGAAAGCTGGTCTCATCTTTCTCCATTTAAATGCAGGAGAGCAGAACACGTGATGCAGTAGGTTTGGAGTATCTCCATTATTCCGCAGTTTCAAGGGTCACACAATGATGTGCAATTATCAGAGCCTCATACGGTTAAATCCGGACACAGGCATCACTTCTATGGAAAATGTACCGAAGGGAAAAATCCTGCTTAGGGAATGGGAAGAATAAGTAATAGGTTAGGAACCAAGGAAAGAAAACACACTGGAAAATACTGAGAAAACACGGATGTTAAGCTGTGCCATTGAAGCTTTCTGGCCCTGTAAGATTCTAAGTAACTAGTTATTCTCCGACCAGAATGGCAGCAGAGATGGCTCCACTGTCCCAGTGCTTTGCTCAGGTCTGCATTTGTTCACAGTCTCTACTGTGTTTCAGTGGATCTTTCACTTTTGGTTGAAACAGTATTAAAGCAAGGCAGCATTTCTCCTGGAACTACACTCAGGGGACCACAAATGCATTGTTCATCTTTCTGTCCTCTCACTGAGACCCCATTTAGACTGTCTTGTAATTCACTTGTGTTTATTTGTGCTAAAAAAGTGGGGTTTTATTAAAGATTAAGCAAAGATGACTGAATTTATTGCAGAAATAAAATTGTGCAATATAATATGTATAATTGTAATTAATACTTTGGGTTTGCTTTTGATTTTTTTTTCAGTGGTGGAGCCTCCTTCCAATCTGGTGGCCACCCAGATCTCCTCAAAATCTATCAGGATCACCTGGGATCCATCCACAAGCCAAATAACTGGCTATCGGCTTCAGTTCATTCCAATGATAGCTGGTGGAAAACAACATGTACTGAGTGTGGGTCCTCAGACTACTGCTCTGAATGTTAAAGATCTCTCTCCAGACACAGAATATCAAATTAATGTCTATGCAATGAAAGGACTGACCCCCAGTGAGCCAATAACAATAATGGAAAAAACACAACAAGTAAAAGTTCAAGTGGGTGAGTTAGGAGCTACTATGTTATTTTTACCTGGTAGCTTTTTGTTGTTGAAATCTCTGATGCTTGTTTTAATGTCATACCTTCATTATTTATGAGAAAGACCTTTACTTAAAATGGTTTCTTTCCTTTATGAGCAACTAGATACAATACATGAACTACAGATGAAATTATAGTGCTGTGGCTACTGAATATCTGTTTATAGTGGCAATTCTTTTTCCTTACAGAATGCTCACGTGGTGTCGATGTAAAAGCTGATGTTGTGTTTTTAGTGGATGGTTCCTACAGCATTGGTATCGCCAATTTTGTTAAAGTAAGAGCCTTTTTGGAAGTTTTAGTTAAAAGCTTTGAGATATCGCCTCGAAAAGTACAGATAAGTCTTGTCCAGTACAGCAGAGATCCCCATATGGAGTTTTCTTTGAACAGATACAACAGAGTGGAAGACATAATTCATGCTATTAACACCTTCCCCTACAGAGGTGGATCTACCAACACAGGCAAAGCGATGACATATGTAAGAGAGAAAGTATTTGTTACCAGCAAAGGATCAAGACCAAATGTGCCGAGAGTCATGATTCTTATCACTGATGGAAAGTCGTCAGATGCTTTTAAAGAACCTGCAATAAAGCTAAGGGAGGCAGATGTAGAAATATTTGCAGTTGGTGTGAAGGATGCAGTGCGTACAGAGTTAGAAGCCATTGCAACTCCTCCTGCTGAAACTCATGTTTATACAGTGGAAGATTTTGACGCTTTTCAAAGAATATCATTTGAACTTACGCAGTCTGTCTGCTTACGGATTGAGCAGGAACTGGCAGCTATAAGGAAAAAATGTAAGTAACTACTATTACTTAGAGAAATGTAGAAGATGCAATGAAAAAAGCTCTGAACCAATGTTTTGTACCTGTAGTCACCTAAAGAACTGATATCGATGAAATTGTCCATCTGCAAATTGTAATTTTAATAACTGGGGATTCAGTTCTCGTTTTCAAACATATTAAAAGCAATGGGGGAATCTAATGAAGAAGCTGAGGTGAAAAGAAATATTGCAGAAATATTTTTTTTGCCTCCTCTCCTACGTACCTAGAAAGCTATTGAAGTGTATGTCTATCTGGAATGACCTTCATGTATGTGCTCTGCTTTTACACTCAATATCTTGAGTAAAACCGTTACTTACAAGGGCCATTCTTCTTTAGCTGTCCAAAATCAGATAGCTAGTCTAAGCTTGTCTTTTAGAATTTCTAAGGTAATGGAGCAATGTCGACATCTCCAGAGGGTGATTCGATTAATTTTTAGGGTAGAATAAATAACTGTCTGAAATGGGCTTAGATAAGACAATTTGAGACAACAGATGCTAGGTGATATTAATCTCAATCTAGCTGTAAAGACTGAAATGATGTAGCACATGAAAGTCTTCAATACATTCAAATTTTTCAAGCCTGGAAAATGTTTAATATTTAAAAGATTTCTAAATGACCAACTTCTGGTCACCTAAAGTTACTTATGATTAGTGGCACCCTCAGTGTCCCTACCTATGTTTAGTAGAACACTAACATTGAATAGTCCCCAGCATTGAAAACCCCACTGTCTTTAAAAATAAGCCTTTTGTTTCAGGGTAGCTTTGAGGAACAAACCAGCAAAGCAGCCTTTGTTTTAGAGGGCTCAAGCAGTCTTAACATCCCCACTGTTAGACTCACTAGGCCAACCAAAACAAGCCCAGGATGTCAGGTTCGTGTTTGTGCCTCATGTCAAGTTCCTTGTTTCCCCTTTGACTTCATTCCTGAAAAAATACTGGGATTTATTTTGTCCTATTTCTATAAATAGATCTGAAAAAAACCCTACAAGGATTCTTAGTTCCCATTGAAGGCATAATGTTATTGCTTATTCATGGGACATATGAAGGAGGGAACCCAACGTATCATCAGATTCTAACTTGAGTTTTTATAAGTGCATTTTTTTAGATGGACTGTTCTCATTTGATCTAGAAATCACTGAATTGTTGCTTCTACTCATTGTCATATGATTTGGGGCAACCTAGATATCTTCATGGAATTGGACAGCTATAAGCAAGTATAGAAAACAAATACTGTTGCATGTGCAACAAAAGATATATTCAATTAGAATAAATCAAATTATTGATGAACGTTTTAAATTTATTCTAGAGATTTCGTGCTAAAAATGTTCTAGAAAGTATGCCTTATCTATGCATTTTTATTTCCATACAGCTTATGTGCCTGCAAAGAATATGGTCTTTTCTAACATAACATCTGACAGTTTCAACGTGAGCTGGTCTCCAGCTGGATCTGAGGTTTTGTCCTATCTTATTAAATATAAAGTAGCGATTGGTGGAGAGGAATTCATTGTTTCAGTACCAGCTTCAAGTACTAGCTCAGTTCTCACCAACTTGCTACCTGAAACTACTTACGCAGTCAGTGTGATTTCTGAATATGAAGATGGTGACGGCCCTCCCTTGGATGGAGAGGAAACTACCTTAGAAGGTAGGCTTCCCATTATTCTGAGACACAAAAAAATCATATGTTCAAATAAGAATTTGCTTTGAGAGAATGAGTATATGCAGAACAGCCAGCTAAGGCTGACAGCCTGTATTGGTACACAGGATCAGAATAAACATTATTGTGTCTCAGTGCATTTAGTATAGATATACAATTCCAATACTAGGCCAATGTTAGACCGTTAAGATTGAATTTTATTTTTCCTGAAAGTTGAATTGTTGCTCTGTTTCTCTTCAGTGGCCTATTTTTGAATGAAATTATGTGTTGTCAAGAATTCATTGCCTCGTATTAATCTTGATATACACTTCAGCTGGACTAGACGATCATTGTAGGTCCCTTCCAAATTAACTATTCTATTGTATTTAATAATTATGACTCAGATCCAGGAATGTATGTTGACTTTAATATATTTAAAGTCAAGAATGTACCCATGTAATTTGCTGTGTCTACATCTAACTCATGTTAACAGAAATTCTGTTCTATATACAGAATATACAGGCTTATATATAGGCTTAAAGGCTGCTGAGTTTTTGATCAGCTGCTTCTCATCAGAATGTCATGTGTCTGATCCAATAACTCTTACTGATTCAAAACTTGTGTTGATGTCAATGTGAGTTTATGTGATCGATTGTTGAAAATTCAAGCAGAGTAGCTGTACTTGGTACAGCTTGGTAGAGTTGTCACGATTCATTTCCACTGATTTAAAGCAGAAGGATAATATTAAATCTGATTTTATATACCAGTAGTTGAATACTCAGTATAGTCTAAATCATGCTTTTCAAAATATTGATCCACATTTTTTCATTATTCCATGCTGTCATTTGTGACCTTTGGTGATGTAAAGGGTTCCAAGGGAGCAAAAGATACAGCATGGAAATTTTTTATTTGTTCTTTCCTGTTAGGATTGATAGGAATACGCATTTATAAAATAGCTTAGTTTGAATGTTAAGTTTGGAAGATACAGGTTTCACTGTTGGTGTGCCTATTTCCATGACTGTACCAGTCAGAATGTTTTGGCCACGCATAACTTTCCCTTAGGAAAACAGAAAAATTCTTGGCTGATAGAATATGTAGCTTGTGAGTGTAATGGACAAGAGAAGGAATAGCTTTAATGAAAATAATCAGGGTTACCATGTTGTAACCGATACTACCTTAAATAATGGTCAAT
This sequence comes from Columba livia, assembly GCF_036013475.1. Classification (NCBI taxonomy): domain Eukaryota; kingdom Metazoa; phylum Chordata; class Aves; order Columbiformes; family Columbidae; genus Columba; species Columba livia. The sequence continues at coordinate 33,367,431 of NC_088604.1, read as the reverse complement.
ATCTTGATCTGAGGAAATCCCGACATGTCAGAGAAGACAGAGTCCTTCTGCAATCATGTAAACATCATTAGCTCTTCATACGCCTCTAGCTAACAATTTGGGCTGGATAGCTTTCTTGGCAACTAACTTTGGTTTCAGGCTTGTAAAGAATTTGAGATAGAGTATTGTGTTTCTGATTAATAGAAAACACTGAATTAGTATGAAATGACCTGAGCTGCTATATCTTTTATCAAGGATAAAAGCCGAGGTTAAATGATTCATCATGTTTTTTCCCTAATTTCCAGGATAATAAACTATTTTTTATCTTTTAGTTTGAGACATAATTCAGAAGCCTTTTTAAAATATTAGATGCCACTCATATTGCAATTATTTCAATGAATGCATTTTTTGTTGTGAATTGTGAAATTGTGAATTGTGAAAATTCAACTTACAGAAATGGATTTTTTTTTTCCTAGTACATTTACCTTGATCATTTCTTTAAAATAGGAGAGCTGCCTGTCCATAGTCAGGTGTGTTTGAACAGCTATCTGCAAAAGGAGGTGGTGCAAAAGCAAATGTTCATGACAGAGAACTCACATTATTTTTTTGTGTTAAGAAATTTCTCCACTACGCCCAAATATCTCTTACACGGTTCATTTCTACTGTTACTGCTAAACACAGTCATACTGTCTTAAATTTCAGAAGCAATTATATAAACTGGGACTAACGTACTTTTGCGGACAACTTTTTTACACTGCTGATTGTAACTCTGGCCCTAAATATTTAGAAATGACTAATGATTTGTGTACCTTAAAACAATGGGAGGGCAATATAAAGTGTTGTTTTGGTAAACTGAGCTAAAATGAACAAACAGAATGTTTGGAATGGTTTCACTTCAGATATTACTTGATTAAAAGCAAATATTTACAAATTATACGTCTACATTTTTTGTAGTTAAGGGTGCTCCTCGAAACTTAAGGATAACAGATGAAACTACTGATAGCTTTGTAGTTGGTTGGACTCCAGCTCCAGGAAATGTCCTACGGTACAGGCTTGTATATAGACCGCTGACTGGAGGAGAAAGGAGACAAGTGACGGTCTCAGCAAATGAAAGATCAACTACTCTGCAGAACTTGATCCAAGATACAAGATACGAGGTGTCTGTTATTCCAGAGTATCAGTCTGGACCTGGGTATTCGCTGAGTGGATATGCGAAAACTGATGAAGGTACATGATCAGTGTTGTGAATGTAGTAAGCTTGAGAACACCTTGCATGCTGATGTGTTCATACTGAAAGGATCATAATCCATATTGGCTGTATGTATTGTCCCAGATGAACAGGGAATTACAAAATTACTCAAACCTAGCTGAAAGATAATTTAAGACAATATATCAAAATTTTAATGTTATTTTAAAATATGGTATATCAATCCTGCAACACCTAATATGGCAAGGTAACTCGAGTAATTTACCTGTATGTTTAGTTGGTTACCCTCCTGATTCTCCGTATTGTTAATGATATAAATTATATATCTTTTCAGCAAATTCAGGCCCTGTTTGTGCTTTGTTCTGAATGGTTAGCAAGGAATGAATGGAACATTTAATTTACTGAAGTTATCACTGTAGCCTTAACTTGTATGAAAATGTATGATCCTTTAACAAGTATCATGCCTTATTAAATGAAATCTGAAGAGTACAGAGACATTACGAATGTCTTGATCACTAGTGAAACTTCACTGAGATTATAAATATTAGAAACCAGAAAAGCTATCATCAAAAAGAACTTCATAGGCAACCATAATGTGTTGATTTCACATTTCATTGGTGATCTTTGACCTGATTCTGCAGACAGATTCTTCAACATGGCTCTCGACATGTTGAAGTTGAGCATATGTTGAGGTGCTAGTATGTATAAGTGTTCCAGAACTGGGTCTGTGGTTTTAATAGGAAAAAAAAAAAAAAGAGAGAAAAAAGACTTTATTGAGCATTTTTGCCTAAGGAGGGTGGGGACAGAGTTACACAATCCTAATTACAGTAAGTTATACTGTAGCAGTGTTAGTGCATGCTATTCAAGAATTATTTTTTCAGCATTAAGTCTTATGTTGTGGTAACCTAAAAAATAAACCAAGAAATAAGGCTTGCTTCAAGTTGTTCTCAATATCTTTTGACATGTGCAGTCCGAGGAAATCCAAGAAATTTGAGAGTTTCTGATGCTACAACATCAACAATGAAGCTGTCTTGGAGTGCTGCTCCTGGCAAAGTGCAGCAGTACTTTATAACATACACTCCAGTCACAGGAGGTGAAACTAAGGAAGTGACTGTGAAAGGTGACACTACCTCCAAAGTGCTGAAAGGCTTAGATCAAGCCACGAGGTACACTTTGACTGTGTCTGCCCTGTATGCTTCTGGAGCAGGAGAGGCCCTTTCTGGAGAGGGAGAAACACTTGAAGGTAATTATTTATTCTTTCTGTACAGTTATTCATTTATTTGATTTACTTTTAAGATGCCTTAAAGTATATTGCCTTCCCGAGTTTTCTGTAGAAGTAAATATGTAAATGGAATATAGGCATAAAGACATTCTCCTACTTCATAGGATTTTTTCAAGCCTGCTGTCCATTGGAGAAAACAGTAGGATCAAATCACTGGTTGTGGAGGGGACTCTTGTTCTCTTGAAAAAGGTGTTGCCAGAGCACCAGCCAAAAACCAGCCAAAAGCACCAGCCAAAACTGACTGCACTTCTACACCAGCATTGGTGAAATATTTTGTCTTATAACTCAATTTCCAAGCAGTTTCAGTGACAGATTGTCCTTAATATAATAGTATTAATTAATGGGGTTAAAATGTTTCATTTTAAAATGTGCAGGGTTTCTACTGTATTGAGACTGAAAGATGTTCAGTCTAGGCAATGTCAAGCTTAGGCAAAGGAGTAATGAATCATATCCTGCTTTTAACTATTAGGAATAAGAATATGGAGCAGAGCATTAACAGAATACTGGCAAAAGCATAAGTCAGAGCCAAAAACTTTCTTATAAGGAGGGGAGGCTGCTCTCACTCTGCCTTTGAGCAGAGAATTTCCCAGACTTCTTCTCTGTGAGCATTCTCAGTGTCATCTGTTAATTGTCAGAGGACAAGGAAAGCTGCTTCCTAGGCCATGAAAGGAAGTGTGACTGTGTTCTGTGCTGGCCAGGTATGTATTGCTGAAGTCTGACACTGCAGCTGTGTAGGCACAGCACTTGAAAACATCTTACAGATTATTTATGTGGAATCAAAACTCGTCCATTGACGCTAATGCTGTTATAGTAGGGATATACTTGGCTCTCAGTTTCTCTGTCAGTTTAACTTTTTGTGTATGACATAGGTTAGGAAACAAACCAGAAAACCTAGTTTAAATAGGAAACAAATGAACAAACAAATCTGTTGCAATGATTCACCAAAGTGCTCAATTCATCCCACTAAGATTCAGACACTTATGTGAAAATCACAGTTCACATCATGGACTCTCTAGGATTCTTCTGTGATTGATGAAGAAAGGCAAACACAACCGGGAGGCAGGTAGTCCATCTGAGATCTCATTTTTCCTTCAAAGAACATTTGTCTGTTTGTTGACTACAGAAGGAGCAACTGAGAGCTAGGTACCAACTCCCTGCCTGCTTCACTACCTAAGTCTCAGACAATGATCCAATCCCCCTGTTTACACTGAGACAGGGTGCAGACACCAGAGAATCAGGCACCTTACAATTAATGCTGAAAGTTCTTTAACTCTCTCATTTTCTCAACCCATGCAAGATTCAAAGCGCTCCTTTTGCAGGACACAAGAACCTGCCTCCTGCCCAGAACATTGCTGAGATCCAGATAAAGGAGAACAGGGAGCTGGGTTCTGCCTGTATCACCCACATAAGCCAGAGGTGATCAGGGCTTAGTGAACTTTCCTGTTGATGGTGGTGCTGCCACTTCCTTTTGTATGGTAGTCTATTAAGTCTAACATTTTACTGGGAGAAGAGGGAGCATGGATATGTAGGCCTTGCTCAGTTTGGGAGAGTTTGAATTCACATCTCCGCATCCCAGAGGGCTGTAGTGTATGCTGAGATGCCTTGGTCTTACTTTGGAAATCTTGAGAGGCCTCTGTCTCTCTGTTAAACAGACTGAATTGTCCACTTCCTTATGGAGATGCCCCAAATTTTAGTGAAGGGTTGATCAAGTTAATTGTTTACATTTAGTGAAAAGGTTTGTATTTGGTATCTTTGTAATAAACCTGTGAGAGATGCTTTGTTAGCATGGAGCTCTTAGATTTTTACCCTATCATAAAACTTGAGCAATAGAAAAGTATTTTAAGGCGTTACCTAGACCTTCAGTTAAAATGAGTTCTAGATAGAGAGAGCAGTGAATGATATACAGCAGAATAAAAAGGACAGAGTAGTCAGAAAACCAGAATTCAGTCCCAGGTAGAGACTGTCTTGTCATTTCAGTGCTTCCCCCCAAACCCCAGGAGGGCTCTGATTCTGATTTGGACTTTCTGCAGCGATAAACTGTCAATAAGAAGAGTCAAAGAATTCAAAAGGACAGTTGGCTATAGCTCATGAATGTATTTATATGCAACTACAGGGAGTCTAAAGTAGATGTTGCACTTAAAAAGACACAGAAGCATTCCTGCAAGAGGTTTTACTTTAAACAACTGAATTAAAACCTTATGCCAAACATTCTGTGACCAACTTTGTCTTGTGATAAATATGAATAAATGAGCATCCTGTCACTTAGCCGGATTGCTTTTTATTCAGTTCCTCAGCTGGAAGAACCCCAAATTTAAAATTACTTTCATAATTTTGACAGGTATAGCTTTGTGACTCAAATGCATATCCTTTGAAGATTCAACTGGATTTGAAAATCCTATCAGGTTGCACTCAAGAAAACATTACTCTTCACATTAAAGCTGTATATTACATTTTTTTCAGTTAGATAAAATTTTGGTAAGAGCATATACAGATGTCAGTCATTACTGGATGATCGAATGTAATGAATAGAATACAAACTTCAGTTTGTAGAGCAGAGGCATAAATCATGATGTTTTCTTATGGAACATCCACCGTGTATTTCAGTAATCAGCGTATCTGCAGTTTCATGTGGTAATAAAATACTTGAATTAGGCCAAAACTCTCTGGACATGGTCCATAGATATTTTGAAACACTCTCTGACTATTGTTGTGAAAGGTTCTCAGAATGTCTGTTGAAGTACATATAAGACAATATTTCATTGTATGGCACTGTCTTACCTCATTGTATGACAAAAAGACAAAACCTTTGAGGAAAACCAGGCAATTAAGAATAAAACGATTGCAGTTTTGGAACTAAAAGGTAACATTAAAACTTCAAAGCTTAGTATAGAAATTTACTTGAAAAAATAAGTCATGCTGCCTGTGAAGCTAAAATAAACATGGTTGGACTCAGCTGAAAAGTTACACAGGTTGGTGAAGAGAATACTTAAGTATTAGCTGAAATAATTTGTCTGACTCAGGCTGGGAATGGGACAGATCTTAACTCCTGGAGAAATAAACTTATCAACAGTAATGACAAAAAAGCTGTGAAAGGAAGCATAAAAAAGTGTTTAGTTTTTCAGTTACTTTTTCCATGAGCCATGGTGTCTGAGAAACAAAATAGTGTGGTGTGTGTTTTTCATTGCCAACGGCAGTGAAGTACTGAGCACTTCAGTATTTTCCTGTATCAGGAATCCCAGTGGGGTTTACTTGATGTCTTCACCATATGAATTCTCACCAAACCTATTCAGTCAGTGATACTGTAGTTGCAGGCCATCATCATATCAAGAGCAATGTTTGAGATTGCTTTTCAAACTGGGGCAGTTAGTTTATGGTATTGATATGTAGTCTAAGAGAAAACAGTTTGGATGTAGTGAATATTTCAGAATTAATAAGAAAGTGGGTAAAGAGGAGGTGGATAAAGTAGCTTCTCCAGCAATCGTATAATCAAGTGGCAAGAAATGCAAAATCCAAGGTCTTGGATGCTTATGGAATTTTAATGAGTCACTAAATGGTCTCCTATGACTAAGGGTGTAGACAAACATTCTTACTGCCTTCAGTAATGATATATTTTACTCTGCAAGTAGTAGGAGAACCCACATGGTCAGTTACTCTGTCTTGGTTGCAAGGGTAGCCTTCAGCAGAGAAAGAAAAACTGATAATCTTCTAGACTGCTTTAACATGATTTGCAATAACATGTCTGCCCAGACATTCATTGAAGGTCCTTCATTTATGTATGTTTTCTGCAAAGTAGTTTGGAGCAGTTACAAATGGCCCTTGGAAGTTCCTCCTCTTCCTCTGCTTTGCCCTTGCAGGGCAGTTTTTTGGTGTTTTGAAATGGCTTGCTCAGGAAAACCACACAAACCCATCAACCATTCTGTGTGCTCGAGATCATGTACCAGATGGGTAATCTCTGCTTCTCCTTTTGTTTTTCTTTTTGCTAAGTATACGCTTACCCTTATTGTTTCTCTGCATAAAGCAGAGATTGCAAATACCCCCCCAAGTAACTGTAGATAATCTCTTCCACAAACTGTTTGCATAGCTATCTGGTCCAGCCCAAAGATAAACACATGCCAGAGGACCAGAATTTTATGAACTGTTCACAGACAACATGTTACAGAGAGTTTAGCAAGTGACTAATCAGAAAATTATTCATTTCTGAGGGTGCTATTCCATACCATACAGGTAATCGTTATTCAGAGATAATGGCTTTATGTTGTTTATGTGTTTGTGGAGTGGGAAAAGGGAAACAACTTTTTTGTTCCTCTGTTGAGGGAGTGTGCTTTTCTTCTTCAGTATTCCAGATTTTAGAAAATTTATAGTGTTCCAATCTTTTACACAGCCTCTTTCAGTTACTTCAGTTACTGGCTGATTTTGTCTGCATATATGAAGTACTGTCCGGAGGTGAAAGTTCTGGGGCTTTATATTTCATACTGCATTAAACATAACCGCACGTGCAAAATATGTGCTGTAGAAAACTCTCCACTTTTATCCTCTCACTTTCAAAAGTGCATGGTGATCCTTCACTAGGCAGCTTTGAGTTGGAGCCCTTCTATAAAGGTGCCATGGAAAACTTTCCTCAGACACATTTTGTTGGCTGTGATTCCCCTCAGCTCACACAAAGTCATTGGAACTGCTAAAGTAAATTAAATCAGTGCAGGCTGCCATTTGCTGTGTGATGGAACAAGAAAACTGAGGGAACTAAACAAGTTAGCACTGATTGCTGTATTCAGTGATGCGTAATACAGACTGGAGAACAAGCAAGAAACACCCACAGAAATGCCTAAGGGAAAAGTCTCCCCCTTATCCCCAAACACCCCAAAGAAACCATTTGGCTTTCAAGTTTCTTGGTGATCATATGGTCTTATCCAAGCCATCATTTACTAGAAATAAAATACAATGATAAATGTGGTGAGGGCAGTGAGCATAAATGCAACAGACATCGAGCAGTTTGCAAGAGCTACTGTTTTTCTAATCTGTTTTTTAATAAAAGAGATGGTTGCAAGTCTGGCAAGAATTTGGTTTTCTGCCCAAAGGCGTGCTGTCAGATGAAAAGAACATACTGTACATTAGCTGCTAAAGAGATTAACTTTCATAATGTGAAGTTGTTTTAAAGAGAAACAAATGCATTGCTAGATTAAGCAATCTACACATAAATATTTAATCCTAATGAATGTCTGAAAAGTTTGAAAACTGCATATCTATTTTATGAGTGTCTTTTTTTGCTGGCATTTATATAATTTTCAGAACAGATTTGAGAGTATTTCAGTTACTGACTCTAAGCAGGGGAGTCATTACACTTTTAAATACAAGTTTAAGAGCAATTTAGAAAAAAAGCCTTTATTTTTTTTCCCCGAAAAAGAATCAAGGGTCACATTCCCATCTTGCTTGTACTGAGAAATTTCAAAGTGAAATTCCTAAGATAGATAGAAATACTGTTGGTGTAAGAGGACATAGTTTTTTTAAATAAATACGACTGCTAGTTTACATTAGCAGAGATAACAACCCATTTTCTTTCTTTTGTATGTTTTAGAAGGAACAATAAGAGGTTTGGTGCATTATGTTAAGGAGATAAATTCGAGAAATAATTATGTCATAGTCTCTTTCCCTTTAGAATGAGAATCATTATATTTCAGAGAAATAAGGCCCAATCCTGCCACCCTGTTGATGGGTAGCTATTTGTGCTGTGAGAATTAGGCTGTACTAAAGCAATATATTAGAAAGGTTGTAATGACTGAGTCACTGAGTCACTTTTCAGTTTTATTTTATGTTGTAAGCATTTCTTATTTTAGTGTTTTGGTTTTTTTTTGGGGGGGGGAGGGCGGGGCTCTTTTTTGGTCAGAAAATGGATAGAAGTTCTTTGGTAAATAAATTATTTCTTTGGGGTGTTTCTATAGCAACATGAGAATGCTTTAGAAATGAATGACCTCCTACAGACAGACTAGTACAAATTCAACTGACATTTCATTACAATGAGGTTTTTAGCAAATCACAGGGACTTTACGTAATGTTCAGACTGCATAGTGCTGCTTCCGTCCCAAGAGAAACAAGGACTCAGTGTCCTCGGAAGATTTAATGCTGTTTCATGCATTGTTAAAATTATACATTCCAAGATTTTGGAGTCTGGCATTTGAAACTGACTTTTGATAATCTGTGGACAATTATTTTTGTTTTATATAGGAAGTGAAATATGTATTAAAAAAAAAAGCACGGGGAAGGTTGAATGAAAAATAAGAAGATATTTCCAGACAGTCGAGAGCAGTGTTAACTGGTTAACTGTTGGAAAAGACAGATAAAATGTTAAAGGGACTGAGTATGAATTCCTGTTGGCTTTATCCTAGAGCAGGGACTCAGGAGTGCTCTGGCCAAAGTTCCTCTGTTTTGGGTCAGAACTGTCCTGGTTTGCAGCTTCTCGTCTTTCTCCATTTCCGCTAGCAGAAGAGCAAGAGACCTGCTCTAACAGGGCCATCTGCTACCATCTCATCTGATGTGTGCATTTGGATCCTTGGCTGTGACAACTTACCCTGCTGACCTAATGGGATACTCCTGACGTATCCCCATTGTAAACAATGCAGGACTCAGGCCATAAAATTTTGGTATATGTCTCTGCAAGAGTGCAAGAGGAGGTTCATTTATTTAGTTGATTCTGAGCTTTTAGGATGCTGGCTTAGATCAATCCTATGTTTAGCTGAAAAAAATCCATGGCTCTGCATGAAATTTACTGCTGCAGGTTGATTTTGAAAGTTGTTTTTAAGAGCACATACAGAAAATTTTTTAAATTTGGGCCTTAACTGCATGTACAGCTACTATGGAAATCAGCTGGAGTTGTGTAAATGTTTCTGAGGGGAAAGGCCATTTGAATAAAGCCATTTGATTTTTATGTACGTCAACATTTTAATTTTAGCTGATTCACAGTCTTGTGTTCAATAACAACAGTGACTGTTGGAGAACCATGGGAAGTGGGCCAAGTGGACACAGGGAAACTCTTAATACTATATTGTGTCTCTGGCATACTATAGTGGGAAAACTTAGCACAAAAACTGGACATAGCAAAAATCCAGAACTGGGTGTAAAAGCACCTGTCTGAAAATTATGAAGTTAATTTTTGAGAGTGTGTCTGCATGGAGTGATGGTAGAGACATATGAGGGACTGGAGGCAGACTGTAGCTCTGAGCTAAAGACTGTTGAAGAGAATCTGAAACCAGTGACTGGATTGCTTGCCCAGGCAGAGGTTTGGCCTGTCTGTGCAAGCACCTTGTTCTACTGTGTACATACCATGGCTTACAGCTGTGCTTACACCAGCTGCTTCAGTGCTTCAGAGCATCACAGGACCTAGTGCCTGTTAAGGGATAATTGCTGATGACTGTTGGGGGCTGTATGAAGTGATGGGCACTTTAACTTTTACTTCAAGTCAGGAAAAAGTGGGAGTCTTTTGATTGTTATCCACTTGTGAGCCAGCCAGCCAGCCAGCGGTTTTCTTTCTTACAGTCTGCATTGTCTTTCCATGTTCCTTATCCATTCTGTTTAACAAGCAAACAAGAAGTGGGTGTACAACAGGCATTTCTGAACATGTGGAACAAAGAATAGAATGACTGCTTAGGTGTTACTGTTGTTTTATTTTTTTTAAAACATAAATTAAGTAACTAGGTATTTTGTTTTAATCCGAGGGAAAATATCTCACAGGTCTGACTGCTGTTTGCTAGTCACTACAATATACCAGTGTTACTGTGGAACATGAATACATTTCTTGACCCTGAGTGTAGCAGCTTACTTGATGGAATCCTAATAATTTAAGACTTACAGTTGGACTGCATCTTAAACACAGCTGCTCCCCTAATACAAAAACGCTTGTAGGAGATCCAATGAAGCAGAAAAAAGCTGTCAGTCAACTTCCACCTCACACATGAGGTGCAAATCAAGTTAGTGTGGTATGTTAAAGAAATGTTCTCAGTTGCAGGGTAACATATAAAAAGTCTAATTTCCTTTAGTAGGTAAGTTGTCTTGTCAGCAGTTTCCAACTGTTTGAAGTAAAAATTTTCCATTTAGTTCTAGTGGTTTGGTAGAAATCCCAGTCCCTTTTCCCTCTCTTACCTTGCCTTATAAAAAAGACATTTAGTTCCAAAGGATATTTCTTTCAGAATCAACATATTACAGTAACTGGTGTTCATTACAGTCTATTCCAAACAAATTATTTTTCTCTGTTATTTAACGATCTCAGTAATGACTTAATTAATAATGGTTTTAAATATGCACTTATTTTTGCAGTGTTTCCAACATGTATCATTAGCTGTAGCATCCAGGAGTAGGCTTGCAAAAAATTGTGCTGTGGTAGCAGATACTTTAATACTGAAATCATGTTGTGGCAGAGCCATGTTTTAAAGTAGCCAAAGTAAAGTGACTTGTATATTTATATTACATTAAAATATGGAAAGAAAGGTTTTTATTGTGAGACATCTGTGCATTCTATCAAGTTAGGTTTTCCATATTTTTTCCATTTGGATTGCCTTAATATTTTCTTTATTGTATGAAAAAGCCAAGGTTTGGGAGTAAAAGCTTAAGAGCAGACAGAAAAATTGGTGTAATTTACTTTTGAAGGCAAATCTTTTTTTCAGGCTTCCAGGAAAATTGGTCTTTGGAGTTTAGATTCAGCCCTGGCTTTCATTTAGTGTAGTCATTGAATTCAGTGAGACTGCATGAAGCATGAGTTGAATCAGACCTTTTCACTAAAACTTTTTCACTATATGAAACGGCTGTTGTGAAATGATAAACAAGTTAACTTTACCAAAAACACTGTATCTTAACTTTTTTTTTTTTTTTTTTTTTTTTAATAGAACATGCCATAAGTTGTGGTGATTTATATTGTAAAAAAAATTGGTTTGAAGAGTAAAATTGTAAGAACCGATGTAGAGTTAGGGTAGAAAAAGAATCGCCTCCAGAAGAACATGGTAGGATGTCCCAAGACTGTGAATTAAAATCAGAAACCCCTCCATAACACAAAGGAATACTGTTACATGCTCTACTTGCTATATTTGAGAGTCAGCTTTGTGATACTCTCTGATTCTGTAATCTGTGTATCTGATGAATCTTTATTATACTGTAAACCTTGTTTTCAGATAGGTCGATATTAATTTCCATTAATCGTTAAGCCAAGTGGGATTCGTTCACCCAGTTTTAATGAAGTTGTGCTGGCTATGAGATATTTCCAAAATGAAGCCTTTCTATGGGTATTAATAGTTCTGTTTGGTCCTGTGGGATTAAGTTTGGAAATGTTGCAGATTTGTGGTGGAAACAAAAGACAAATGAATATGAAAAGTGAAAACACGTTGTATGACTGAGCAACTAGTTGCTCAGTCTTGGACTGAAGCTTCTTTATGCTTCTGAAAACAGTGAGGCCTGTTCTTGTAACGAGCCTAAGCAGTGGAAATTGGATAGGAACTTAATTTCTCTGTGTTCAAAATTTGACTCTGGTCCTGTGGCTGCTGTGGTATAATATAGGGATACATTTTTATCAGTGTAGGTAAACTTAACTGTGAGGCCGTGAGACCACCTCAAGTGTTGAAGTCCTCTTGCTAAGCAGTCTCTCAGGAGTGTCCTGTAGGCCACACAGATACACACCAAAGAACCAAGCGCTTCTGTGTGTATGTGGATCTGGTTTTGTAGATCCCTTTTGCAGATTTTGCTAACATGAAGCCATTGCACTAAACCCACCAGTCCGTGCTCCTTTCCTGCCATCAAAAGCCAGCCACTGGAATAGGAAAATTGAACATATGTTATAAATGTACATTAAACATTAAACAGAGGCACATCTTTCACTGCACCACTTCAGAGCCATAAGCTCCATATTAAAGCAGTGGAATTACTCTGGTGTGTTAGGTGACACTCATGCATTCAGCTGACAACTGGATTTCACAGACTAATGAGCTGTTTCCTTCATTCCAAGCTGGCTGGAACAAACTACAGGGAGGAAAGAGGTACAAGTCTTATGAGTGGAAAGATGGAGAATGTTTTCTACTGTAACTGTGGCATGAAGTAAACACACTGCACATTAGTTATAAACATAAAATGACATAGCTGGTAGATCTGGTAAGTGGTACTCTGGAAGATAAGAATAGTGCTATTAGATAAGAAGATAAGTTTGTCGGAGAAAGGACTGTTTCACTCAGGTGAAAATCTTTTATTTACTCCTCAGAAGAAAGTTACACATATGAGGATGAAGATGAATGAAATAAAATTATTTACTTGAGACTTAAAACCTACTCAAATGAGCTGTAGCACATCTAAGCACATTCCAAGTCTTTGATTAATGCCATTTTTATTTTACACATTCTAAAGCAAAACTGCTAAATATCCTGCATGATAAGGGTTAGAATGATTCACAGTCTAAAGTCAGCTTTAAACATTTCGTTGAAAATTCCATCAGTTTCCTCTTGAAACTACAAATATATGTTATTCAAACTAATATTGATGTGAAAAGTTTGATTTTGCTCTTATGATCAATTTGCTTCTCCATTTGTGCTTTGCTAACTGTCACTATTTGTACTTTAAAGACAATTCGCTCTTTTATTTCTTGCAGAACGTGGTTCGCCACGTAATTTGATTACAACAGACATAACTGACACTACAGTTGGGTTATCATGGACACCAGCTCCAGGAGCAGTTCATGATTATAGGATAGTATGGAAATCACTCTATGATGATACAATGGGAGAGAAGAGGGTCCCTGGAAAAACAGTGGATGCTGTGCTAGAAGGCTTGGAGCCAGAGACTAAATACAGGATTTCAGTATATGCAACCTACAGCAGTGGAGAGGGAGACCCAGTAGAAGGAGAGGCTTTTACTGATGGTGAGTGTAGCACAACATTACTACCATATGTAACGTTCTGTTTTTGGTAAAATCATTGTATTTTAAAGAAAATGGACCTTATTTTTCTTAGTTTTGTTTTTTTCTGAAAAGTGGTTCCCCCTCCCCCTAAGAACAAAATGCCACCTTGGATCAGTCAATTCTGGATTTTTGCTTGACCATGAAAAACAAGGAAAACATCTTCTATGTCATGTAGATCTGGATTCAGCAACAATTACTTCCAGCTTTAGATGTGATTTTGTCTGCAAATTACTCCGAAGCCAGACTGTCATAGGTTTTGTGTAACTGCTGGAAATCAGGTGGAAGAAATATTATGGATAAAATAAGGAGAAATGGTGGGGTAAATGCCTACAGAATCAATGAATTTCCTTTCCAAGCTATTTCCCTTTCCAGTCTTCACAGTCCTCAAACTGAGGCTCACTGGGTGATTTTGATGTTTGTTATTTACCTTTCCTGAGGCTCGTCTTTTTTCTTATTTGATAAACATTAGGTACTATTAGTCAAAGCAGGCTCAAGTCTCTCCTGCAGTTTAGGCAAATTGAAAAACACTGAGGGGCCAGGGATAGGTTATTGCTGTACAGCAAGAACTGGCAAGTAGACAAGACAAAATGAATGAAGGGATGCCCTGGATCAGCCTTGATGTTTCTGTTGTTTGCCTAAAGGGGTCATGTGAAGACAAAGCCTGAGGGAGTGCTCTGGGCAAGCAACATATGTGTTTACACGTTCTTGTTCTCGTTCCTAAGCATCTGTTTTGACTACTGTTGGAGACAGGCTGCTGAACTATGTTAACCTTTGTCCTTGACCCAGTAGAGCTGCTCTTAAGGCCTTGCAAGAGTAGGGATTGCTGCCATTGGTAAGAGCTGACTCCCCAGAGCCAAAGCAGACTGCTACCCTCCATCTTCCTTCTTTTTGCAAGAACAGCAACATTAGCTCTCCAGCCTTCTACAGGTTAAGTAGACAGCTTGGTCGTGCTGTTTGTTGCTCCTAAAGGAACTTGCTGTCAGGCCTATCGATAGACCCAGACCTGAGACTAACTAGCACTGCATCTTTCTTTTGCAAACACAATTAGAAAGCCTTAGTTCCTAGGACTGGGAGAGGATACTGCAGCCTGCAAAGCCTGCCTTACCGTGTGATGAAATATGGACCAATTCTGGCATGCCAAGAAGGTTCTGTTTTGCCAAAACCTAGATGGCTTATTCCAGCTGACAGCCAGCATTACATACCTTTCAGTTCACTTCAGATCATTTGTAACATTTGTACAGTCTGGAAAATATCTCCTAGAAGCTGAGTGCTGCAATTTGTAGAGAAAATGTTTTATTAGTTGATGTGCCTATTTCAGCACATATACTATCCTGCAAACAGTGGTTAGTGATTTTCCAAGCGTTTGAAAAGTCACTCATCACAATTTGCAGGATAGTTTGTATGTAGCCCAACACCCAGCAGTTTAGGTATTTACCAGTAGATTATCAGAACTGCAAATTCAAAACTTACAAAATCTAAACTGTATAGGACATTGTGTTCATAAAAAAACAATGGCTTTATAGTTTATCACTCTCATTTTGAGAGTGCTGAATCCATTGCTTAACAGATTTTTGAAAAGTGTGGCTAAATAAAACTCCCAATTATGCTGTGTCATCATGTAATCTATACTTCCTTTTTTTTTTTTCCTCTTTTTTCCTCTGTACTGGAAAAAAACACTTATATTTGTTGAGACAATTGCAATTAAAAGATAATTTAACAATGGTCTCCGACATTTCCGTGTGTCTTCCCCACAATAAAATACTGTCATTTTAAAGAGGGCACCTTTTTTTTTTTTTTAAATTTTATTAATATGGCATTTTGTAGGAATTTTGTAGGCATGCATTTGAACATATCTTTATGTGACAAAGTAAACATTTATCCATATTTTTACACTGAAAAGTGTCACCAAATGCCAGGACTGTGACAGTAGACAACGAGACAGAAAATTCAATGAGAGTTACGTGGCAGCCTTCACCTGGGAAAGTCTTGTCTTATCGTGTGTACTACCGACCACGCACTGGAGGAAGACAGATGTTTGGAAGAGTAAATGCCCCTGCTACAAGCATAGTGTTAAAGCGACTTAAGCCGCGAACTACATATGACCTCAGTGTTGTTCCAATTTATGATTTTGGACAAGGAAAATCAAGAAAAGCAGAAGGAACAACAGGTATGTATTACAAGTTAGTACAAGATTTGATAATTAAAGTTTTGTGCTTAAAATTAATAACCATGATACACAGAAAAGTATAGCAGAGTCTGCCAAGATCATGAATTTATATGCAAACTGAAGAAAATGTTAGAGGTTTGATTTATTGGAAACTTCACTATGGCATAGTCTGGGCACAGCTTTTTAGTGTTGATATTGAGAGTGTAAATACAGTGTAAACTCTAGTTGAAAATACTGGACTTATGTCCACTGTTTCTTATCAGAATTCACAATCTGAAGATATTGATGACCTTTCAGCTATAGTTAAATAATTGCATAGGCACAGGGATAAGACAAACTCACTTTTTCCCCTCCACATTTTCACTCCAAAGCTATAGTGCTGACTTTCCATTTACTCTGATTCCCATTTTTACAACTTTGAGATTATGCTGCTGCAGTATTTCTATGACTGCACTTCAGATTGATGCAGGAGCAAAAGTGATGCAGAAGCTAGCAGCAGGCTTATTGACCACTGTCTGTCTCTGAGTACTGACCTGCACTGGGTAGCCATCAGTCTTCAGAGGAAGTTGCTCTTGACCTAAAAACCTCATGCTGTTTGGCTGGCACCCCCCTGAAGAATTATTTTTTGACATACTGTGGTTGGTGAAGTTGTTTGAACTGCCAGGCTCTGAGCATGTAAAGGGAGAGGACTGTTGGCAGGACCTTTTCTACAAAAACTTCCTTGCTTCCACCCTTTCCATGCTCTGACCTGTGAGACCCAGAACTCTGAGGGAGCAAATTGAAAAGTGATACTGATGACTGAGTATAAGCTGGCTGTAACTTTTGCCCGCAGTAAATTCTGATTTTTCCAGTGTCCGTTTGAGTGGAAGCTGTTCCCATATCTCTCTTTTGATCTATATGGCTCACCTCTTGTTGCCATTTAAAAGAGAGAGGGCTAGTCTATAATTAATGAAAAGGAAGACTGATGGTGGTTAGTCCACCTATTGCCAATATTTGTTGGAAGATCAGATGGAAGTTTAAGATAGGCAAGATGAATTACTATCTATCCCTCAGTCTGTTGACCGTAGAGGGAGCCTTGATCACAAACATACCCACTTAGCTGTTGGTTAGATGGCTAAAATTAGGGGAAGCGAATCTCACCTTTCACCTCTTCATACTTGTCTTTATGTCAAAGGAAAGACACAAAGAGTTTAGGGCTGCCACTAATACTAGATTTGCATATAGATTTTATAGATTTTTACATAAAAGCATACTTTTTTTTTTTTTTTTTTTTTCTCCATACCCAGACTTGATTTAAATCCATTTTTCCATCCTTGCAGCATCTCCTTTTAAGCCACCTAGGAATCTGAGAACTTCTGATTCAACTATGTCAAGTTTCCGAGTAACCTGGGAGCCAGCCCCAGGGCGAGTGAAGGGGTACAAAGTAACTTTCCACCCTACTGAAGATGACAGGAGTCTTGGAGAATTAATAGTTGGGCCATATGACAGCACAGTGGTATTGGAGGAGCTTAGGTATGGATAATAATAATTCATGTCCTTTTTTTTGTAAATAACTTCATCTTAGGGTTTTGTTCAATCATGATCTGGGATTGAAATGCCTGGCAAAATCTACTGTAAGTAAGGAAGTAATTTTGTCAATAAGCTACAAGGATCTTGTTATGCAGTCTCTGAAAGGCACCTGGCAGGGCTTTTTGTGAGCTTATTCAAACCACTTCTCACAGGAACTGAAGGAGGCAAAGATGTGGGCAGAGGTTGTGTTCTGCATTTCACATATGAGAAAGCTAATGGGACACTGGAGAAAGTTGGGATTTCTAAAGTTTCCTCCCAAAAGTTCCTTACCTCATGTTAAAAAAAGCCTAGTTTAGTTCTTGATTTATTTTCCTGGAGGCCTGGATTTATAAAGTAGGCTTAAGACCACGTCAAAATCTGTTATGCAAATATACTAAAGTAGAATCATTAATTACTTATCATATTAGCCTTAATTAGTCTTAAATTACTTGAATGAAGAAAGCTATAAATTTAAGTATGGAATCTAGATTCAGGTTTTACATTGTCAAAACTTCATTCTCTTGTGGAAATCTTTGGGCTTCACTTTTTAACATCTTTTCCACGGGGGATGTTTTTCTGTGAGAATTTCATAAGTGAAATGTCAGCTTTTAGTTAGCCAAGTAACTTTAGTTACAGTGCCTTTCTTTAACTATTGCAGGGCAGGAACTACCTATAAGGTAAATGTTTTTGGAATGTTTGATGGAGGAGAGAGCAGCCCTCTGGTTGGACAAGAGATGACCACCCTTTCAGATACCACTTCGGAGCCATTTTTATCTAGAGGTAAACGTGATTGAATTGAAGAAAAGGCAGTCTTGGCTTTTGGATTAAAAAAAAAGACCAAAAATTTACCAATATTTTTATCATTTATTTAATGTACACAAATACTTATTTACAGGATTCAGTATACTCCCTACCCTGATGACATAACCTCTAGTCTGAAATGACTACTAAGTATGCCCCACTTCACAATTCTAATCCTCTGCACCCTGTAGATGATCTTATGAAGACAGTAACTCAGGCAACCACGTTTTGCTGGTTACTCAAAGCCATCTGCATTACATTTTCAAGCCATCCACATCTGTGTTAAATCACAAGGTCAAATTCTTGAACAGAGATCGTGGCTTATCTACAGGGGTGTTCACAGGAGTAGAACAAAGGATTTTAAGCAGATCTTTAGCCCTTGGCTTGTCCTTATATGGTGACTTTTCCTTTTAAGACTAAGATGTCATAATGAACAAAGATCTGATAGTTGGGAATGTCCCAGTGTTGTTGTGTATTATTTGAGATGGTATGAAACATTATTTAATTTTTTTTTTTTTTTTTTTTTTTTAAATATAGAAGGAGGAGACTTAGTTCAGAAATGCAATTGCTGAGTGCTGTCCTCTGTCTGTTTGGGAATTTCTCCCTGTGTAGCTAAACCTTCCAGTCAAATTTTTTATGAATGTTATGATAGCAGCTTCCTTGGGCCTTTGCATGCTAGTAGTTGTGTCTCCATACTCTTAATTAATATTGGATGAGGAGAGTTTTGGGGCTCAGTCCTCCTTCATGGAAATCAGGTCTTTGCTTATTAGTAGCCAAGTATACATGTAAAGATTTTTCTCCTCTGCCATTCTGAGGCTAGCATATCCATCAGAGAGAATTTGTTAGGAGAAAGAACCTAACTGCAAAGGCTTTTCAGAGTTTAAAGAAAGAAAATGTTTCTAACAATTTACTCTATATTGTTTTCACTTAACCTCTTTGATGCCTTGGTTCCACACTGGGCTGTGCAAAAAATATTCCCCTTGTGCAACTTTATTGACAACATTTTTAGAGACTTCTTAATTAATTGCTGTCCTATTCTGTCTAATACAAGAGGATAAAACTGAGAAAAACTACATAACAGACCATCAGTTACTTTAGAGTAACGCTGTAATAAGTCTGCCAGAAAAAAAATTGCACCAAAGGTGGTTTGTTATTTTTTATTACAGCAGCTGTCATTTCTGTCTCCAGTGTTATATTCTTTAAGCTAATTAGTTTTACTAATGCATGGATTTGAGTCATGGTTAATGTGAAAAATGAATTTTATATCTGGGACTGTAAATGTAATAGTACATTATTTATTAATAGGGGAAAAAAAGTCACCCTAGATCTGGTGCCTTTGCTGGAATTTTCCATGTGGGGAACTATGGTAGTTGGAAGAAAAATAAAAGTCAAAATAATTTAACTTTTATATTGTACATGAAGCTAACTTTAACTTCCATATTAAATTTATGCATGTAATTTTTTGAACTAACATGGTTTTACTTAAACCTTACTCCCAACTGATTTTATTGTCCTGACTAAAGACTAGATCTATATTTTCTATGCAGAAGAGGATCATGCTTTTAACCCCCAGGTACATGGAATAGTTTTATTCATGAGCCTACAGTGTTGGATCAATTATGTGGAACATATATGAAATCACAATATCTTTCAACTGTGATGAGTGTGGCTGATTTTTCTCAATGGGATTTCTTCCATATAAAGACCAGAAGCTCTGATGGCTGGAAGCCAGAAAATTTGCAGCTGGTAACACAATCTACAAGAAAAGAGAGAGAGCAAGGATCTTTATTTTTTTTTTTCTTTTTTCAAATGGCTGTGGATAAAATAATTGTGTCTCTCTGTTTTGTACAAATATTTTGTGATTTTCCTTGTGATGAAAACAATATGATGCATATTTTATTGTGTAATTTGTAAACTGCAGATATCTGATATAACTTCCTACCTTTTCAGAACATTGCAGCTTTATATAAATGTTTGTTCTTGTCCCATCTCTATCTCTTGACCTGCGTTTATGTTTGTGTATTTTCTTTAAATTGTGTTCTTTCTTTCCTGGATGTGCAAACTTCTATACCACCTGTATTTACTATATCTTTTTCCCCTGAAAATTCAGAAATGTTATTTATTTGAAAATGGTTGTATTATATGTTATTAACTCCACTATTACATATTTGAAATTGAGCAGTATGTTAGTCAACCATGACAGACGCAAATACTGTAAATTTGGATAATCTGATAATGCTCATGGCCATGTCAGTGGTTAGCTTAGTAGTCTTTTTCAAAATCTCTGAAAACAAGTTATCAACCGTCTTTAAAGACTGAAACAGATGATGGCATGACAACAAAGAGCAGCACTGGCCTTGGCATTTGTGAAGACTTACTTATAAAAGGAGACATACATGAACAAATTTATACAGCTTTTGCCATGGAACCAGTGACTAGTGTGAATAATGTTCACAAGTAGGTCATACTTGAAAGACTGCCAGTGAATGAAAATAGAGCTATTTTGGAAGCTAACTCAACATATGTCACATAAAAGGATGGGGAAAGAAAGCTATCATGCTAAGGCTATATTTTCCTGGTTGAAAGCTATCATGCTAAGGTTTCATTTGTCTGGTTGACATGGCAGGTCTAGAATGTAGAACCAGAGCAGAAGCTGATATCGTGCTGCTGGTGGACGGCTCATGGAGTATCGGGCGGCCAAATTTCAAAACTATCAGGAACTTCATTGCCCGTATTGTTGAAGTTTTTGATATTGGTCCTGACAAAGTACAGATTGGTAAGTCTTCATACGTTGGAGGGAAAAATGAGGTATAACTACTACACAGCCACATAATAACTGCATAATGATGGCTTTTCTTCCAGGTCTTGCACAATATAGTGGAGATCCCAGGACAGAATGGAATCTCAATGCTTACCAAACCAAACAGGCTTTGTTAGAGGCTGTAGCCAACTTACCATACAAAGGAGGCAATACTCTAACAGGTATGTCACACTGCCAGGATTTTCCCCAAGCTCCAATAAAAACAACTCCAGTAGTTGACCTCAGTAATGTTCAGTGAGCTCAAATTTGCCTGTGATGAAAGGACCTTACAGTTCAATTCAGTATGTTTGGAAGAGAACAGGCATAGCACGTAGACATAAATTCAGCGGAAACCTGAAGAGAAGTGATGGAGGAGAGCCTGGGTGATAAAGAGCTTGTGTTGCTGTTGAGCATAGAAGAAGAAGAAAAGGCAGCTCCTTGTCAAGGTTGGGATGAAGACAAGGTGAGGACCCAGAAGGGAGGCTAGAGGAGATCAGATAGGAGGGTGATGCATAAAAGATAAGAGATTAGAGACTTTGAAAGGGCTGAAATAGTATCAGTTGCTGGTAACTCTAGATGATGGGCTGCAACTAGATTCCAAGTGATTCTAGAAGGAAGTAAATTGTGGAATGATGTTGTCAGGGTGAAATCACTAGGATGAAATACTCCTTTGTTATGACTACTATGTGGAAATAGTTTATAGTGATGGTTGCCTTCTTTGCATCATGTTAGGAATGGCCTTGGATTTCATCTTAAAAAATAGCTTCAGACAAGATGCAGGCTTAAGGCCCAGAGCTCGCAAAATTGGTGTTCTCATAACTGATGGCAAATCACAAGATGATGTAGTCACCCCTTCAAGAAGACTCAGAGATGAGGGAGTGGAACTTTATGCAATTGGTAAGTATTATATGATGAGGTGGCCCATGCCAGCCCCCTCCTACTCATCTGCACAGGGAAGTGACAACATACATAAGTACCTAAAAGGGTATTCAAAGCATGTGTTTAGGAACTTAAGTTCATGGCTTTGTGTTTCGTGGCTGTCATTTCTATCAAGTTTTGTTTTCATGTCTTCTCTGTAAGGTATTAAAAATGCAGATGAAAATGAATTGAAGCAGATTGCAACGGATCCAGATGACATCCATGCTTACAACGTTGCAGATTTCTCCTTCCTGGCTAGCATTGTTGATGATGTAACCACGAATCTGTGTAACAGTGTGAAAGGTCCAGGTACATGATATTTTCAATCTAATTCATAATTTTTTCCATTTACGTGCTTGCACTGCTAATTCCTTTTTATTACTTGCTAGGAGCACTGTGTAGCTCTTGGCTGTTTTTTCAGCTGCTGGTGTGAGGAAGTTGTGCAGACCACCTGGACTACCCTGCAGGGGTTCTTCCTTTCCTTTTAACAATGACTGTGTTATACCTAACACAGCATGACATGGCTGGATGTGCCGCCTTCTCTCCCAGAATTGGGAAGTATGTTGCTCAGTGTGTCACCTTTTTGCTCGGTGTGGCAGGTTCTTTGATGCTGCACTGCTCAAGTATTAATGTCTGACAGCCCAAAAGCAAAGCCTGGTGTGAAAAAACAGTGATGTTAGTTGATGGTTCTCCAGTGAAACACTGGTGTTGAAGGTGGAATAGGAATGATAGTGGGTTTGTTTGGTCTTGAAGGAGTGATGGTGAGCTATCTCTTCATACAGTTGTTTTAGAAATTCATGAAGAAACAAAAATATAAGCAAGCACCTAGTGTGATGGGGTTTGTTTTGTTTTTCCTAAGTATTTTTTGTCTCCTGTTTTTATTTCTGATGATATAAGATAAATCAATAATTTTTTAATTTGCTTTCACTTGTAGGTGATTTGCCACCTCCTTCTAACCTAGTTATTTCAGAAGTGACACCTCGTTCTTTCAGGCTGAGATGGAGTCCACCTCCTGAGAGTGTTGATAGATACAGAGTTGAATATTACCCTACCTCTGGAGGTAGCCCTCAACAGGTTTGTACTATATGTTCATCTCTGACTTGGGCTTCCACATCACATTAATGTCACTTTGAAGTTTGTGTGTTTGCTGTATAACAGCAAATGAAAAAAGACTCCCAAGGTCAAGAATATCTTGCCTTGGTAAATGACACACAAAATAACAAGAAGCAGGAGCATAAAAATGATTTTTTAAAAATTTAAATCATAAATCCAGGAGTAAAATGTATTTCTTAAAAAAAGTTGACTGGTATTTCTAGTAAATCCTTTCTGTTCATATTCCACTGTCATATATTGATTTAATTATGTCTGTAGCATAAATTTTCTGAGCATACTCACGGTTCACTGTCTTCTTAGTACTTTTTCTTGTTAATAGAAAAAAAGACAGTGAGTGATACAGGTTGTGAGGTAGTGCTTAGATTAACACTACATGATGGTACTTTGAATCTGTGCCTAAGCATATCCTCCAAACTGTTTAATGAACATGGTCAAACTCATCTTGTGGTTATTAGTTCTCTGCATAGAGAGCCGTTAACTGGCAACCCTTGATTCTAGGCAATCTGAATTACTCATCACTTTCTTCAACCAGAGAGAACAGTATTTAGGAGAATGATGTTAGATGACTCTCTGTACCTAACTCTGAATTTCCCATCTCTGAATGAGACTTTTAAATCTTAACTCAGATTTGACTCATGGAGAATTCCATCTTGATAAATCACAACCTCAGAATTTGACCTTTGATTAAGGTTGGAGCAGTCATTCCAGTGCACACTGACTTTAGAGCTTGACTGCTTGCTGTCATTTCTGTTCTGCAAGGTGTTCCTAATGCCATGTGCTGTAACCATCTAGATTATTCTGAGTGTTAGAACTTTTTTCCAAGGTGGTAACATATATCCCTGGCACTTTCTTTATGTTCCTGTGTAATATAAAAATGTAAACCGTGTGTGAAGGCAGAATGGGCAATGAGTTCTCCTAGATATATCCAGCTCTATTGAAAACGACTGTCTGTCTGAGATTTCCCTACAACTTGCTTTGCAAAAATAATGGTATATTGTCAGACAAAATTCACAAAAGATTAAGACCATACTTGTTTTTAGTTCTATGCCATTTATTTCTGAAAAGTTTCACAAGGAATGATTTTTTTTTTCTTAGAGAAAAGATTACAAATGCATTTGTTGTACAGTGGTTAATATTGCTTCTCTTTTATGTAGTTTTATGTAAGTAGGATGGAAACAACTACAGTTCTGAAAGATCTGAAACCTGAAACAGAATATGTTGTTAATGTGTTTTCTGTGGTAGAAGATGAAAGCAGTGAACCTCTGATCGGCAGGGAAACAACTTGTAAGTTACAAATGGAACTTGAGTAACATGTTAACATGCAGCTGGCATCTGGGTAACTGCCCAGTAGAACTTTTAGCACTATGGGATTTCTTCTTAGAGGCAACAGCATTTTTAATTTGAATGACCAAATTGTGTTGTGTCACACCGGTTGTTCAGATCTTGTCTGGAAAACTTTAAGAAAGTGTAACTGCAGTGTGGTAAAAAATGTTTGTCCCAGCTTCTCTCCAGGCTCATAAAGCACAGCTGTACGAGACTAGAGCAACAGACATGAATTACGAGACAGAGTTTATAAATTCCTGAAATCTGATCATAGACAAACATTTACTTCCTTTTTTTTTTTCTGTGCCAGATAATTAATTTCTGCTACTAGCAGCCAGAATATGATAGTAATTCAATTTAATTTTATAAGATTAACAAAAATCCAGTTCAAGGTAATTACATCACTTCTATGAGACATAACTTAGGCACATTTCTACTATTAGTGGTCTATATGATGGATTTAGGTATATTTGTGCTAAATGCAACATAGAGTGACTTTCCTGACCCTTTAAGAATACTGAATGTTAGATGTTTATTTCATTTCTTTGATTGTTCTGTATTAGGCTTGTCAGGAACTGTTAAACTATGTACATTATTTATATGAAATATGTGACAATTTTTGATGTTTATTAAATAATTTGAGAAATATAGAAAACAAGAAGAAAGTACAAAAATTCCTTTTACAAGTATAGATCCCAAATCAGTCATATTGTTTCATATTAGAGCATTTATGCGAGCTAATGTTGCTTTTTAGAACATTCAAGTGTTCCAGTGCAGACGTGTAAGACAGTTTTAGCTGTGTGTATAGCAAATCTGTAGCATGTTCAAAATGTGACAACCATTGCCTCATTCTTAAACGAACTTAAAGTACCACTTCTTGCAGATCACCTTTCCACTACCTGTAATGTACCCTAATACCCATGTACAATATTCTCAGTGGTACTACCTGTGATGTGAAGTATGAAAGGAGAAGGTGAAGGAAATAAATTAATATGTACTTTTTTTACTTGACAGTGCCAATCTCTTCAGTCAGAAACTTGAATGTTTATGACATTGGATCAACTTCCATGCGAGTGAGATGGGAACCTCTCAATGGAGCTACTGGTTATTTGTTAACATATGAACCTGCGAATGCCACAGTCCCAACCACAGAGAAAGAGGTAAGAGAACTTATCTTCACTACCTGTTCTCTACAAAAAATAAATTAAGAAAAGCTGATAGATTTTCTTGATCTATCATAACAGTCAAAAGAAAATGGCATGTACTTCTTGAAGTATGGTTAACTTACTGGGATATTGTATACAATTACATCAGTCAGGAAGCTGAAAATATACTGTGAATCTCACAAACAAAATTCCCTTGAGGTTAAATCATTGCTTGCTTTTCTGCCATTGCTTCCTTCAGTTTTTAAACATGGTGTGTTATTTTTCATGTGCAGATGCGTGTTGGACCATCAGTGAATGAAGTGCAGCTGGTAGATCTCATCCCCAACACTGAGTACACTTTAACAGCTTATGTATTATTTGGTGATATCACCAGTGACCCACTCACCACCCAGGAAGTGACATGTATGGACATCTTGATTTTTGCCTTGTTATTGTTTCAGCAACATTTAATTTCAATTTTATTTCATGAAAGAGTTTCTATACAGTCTGTTTTATTTAGAAGACCATCTTGTCCATGTTTACTAACACTCATACATTTCCAAAAGATCTTAGAGATTATTTCGATTAAAAGGGACTAACTATTAAAAGAGGAAGAAAAAAGTTTCTTCCTTGAATAATGAAGAAAGTTGTCTTGACAATCTCCAGGTTATAGTGTTTTAAATAATGTCTCAGTTTTTCTTGCATTAACTTAGAAACCTTGTTCCTGAATTCAGACATTCTTTAAAGTATAGGAAATGCTAAGGAAACATCCCATATCAAGAGAAAATTGATCTAAACATGGTTTACTTTTTTATGTCTTTCCTTAGATATTTCCTATTGGCAGAGGTATTTCTGGGCTAGATGCACTCATTACGGTTATTTGGATGTTCTTAAAAAATATTAAACCCTTAACTGTACATGAAAAGTTGCTGTTACCAACAAAAGTTATGATCTAAGCACTGATACTTCCAAAAGTATTGTGCTTGTAATTTAAAAAGGTGGAGCTACTGGAGTTTATAGCTATTCTGCTCATTGCTGGGACAATAAACTACTTAGTTATCTCACCTAATGGTCAGAGCAACGAAATTCCCAGAATGTTATTGTCTCCATTTCAACGAAATCCATGAAAATAATTCAATTATTTATCTGAGAGACCTATCCCTTTGCCATGAACAGTATTTTCACTTGCTACTGTTGCTATTTTTACAGTACCTTTGCCTGGACCCAGAGGCTTAACAATTCAGGATGTTACTCACAGCAGCATGAATGTCCTTTGGGATCCTGCCCCAGGAAATGTTCGAAAATACATCCTAAGATACAAAATAGCTGAAGAAGCTGATGTAAAGGAGGTAAATGACAGGAAGAGTCTTGAAAGTACTAGAAAACAGTTTTATTTTGAGGAGCTAGGTTACTAAAATAATAGTATAAGTAGTATAACAAGCCACTACCAAGAATAAAGTTCATGGTGACTCCAGTCAGGAAAGGGTACTGATTTCTTGGAAACTGAATTAGCATGAGATAGATTTCTTTGCGTACTCCCCTATTTCTCCTCCTCCAGAGAGGAAAAATCCTGGAGACTTTTCCCATACTTTGATCAATAGACATTTCTACTCTCTGCCTGTTATCTTGCCTAGCCCTAAGAACCAGCTTACAATTAGGAGGACAGGGTAGTGGAATAGAGATATGATAGCCCCTTTGTCCACTGTCAGAATGTGTGAGCATTGTTAGAGATGTTTTTGAGTTATGTGGAAGCTTTCCATAATTGCACTTCTAGGCATGAATCAGCTCTTGGAGGATTAAGTGTGTTTTTGCAAGGGAATGAGAATTTCCTGGACATTCAGTCTGCATCCTTATTTCCAAAAGAATGAAGCAGCGAAAGCTCCACAAGTAGTATGAGTATCTGAGACAATATGCTTTGCAAGGGGGAGTTAGTAGATAACACTCAATATTCAGGTATAAATTTAGGAGTAAAGGGCAAAATTTAGTGCAGAATACTTCTCTGTCAGTACATGAATTTCTGCCATTTAATTAAATACAGGGTCAGAATAAAGCAATTTTCAATTCTTAAGTCACTGCTTTTATTCTTAGGTGGAAATTGACAGACTCAAAACAAGCACTACTCTCTCTGACCTTTCCTCCCAAACGCTGTATAACATAAAAGTTGTTGCTGTATATGACGAAGGGGAATCCCTACCGGTAAATGCAGAAGCTGTCACTCGTAAGTTTAGCTTTATTGTGGTTATTTTTGCCTTATGTTCTATTTAAGTTGTATGTGTTACAATGCATTTCTGAGTTTAGGTGGAATTGTAATTTAATCTGAGAAGTATTTTACTTGCATTTGTAGCATTATTTGCAATATAATAATCCTTGGAAATCTTCTATGAGTTCAGTGTCTTACTGCAGTAAACACTGAGCCTGCAGTCTGCAGAGAGGTGACAGACCAGCAACTAAAGCAAAATTATTTCTGCTTAGTGGTTGCATGAGGAGTGTAGGGGTAGAATTAGTAAGAAAATATGTGTGAGGGTGAAAGAAAGGTTTAGCAAGTCCTTGCAGGAGTCAAGTAAAGTGAGTAGGAAGCTGGAGCATATGTTTGAGGATTACAGAGACATGATCTTGCTTCTGATCCAAGAGAGATTTTGTGCCATGGAATGCTAAACAGTCCGTACTTTTAGAGAATCACAAAGGCAGCATTTGAGCGAACTCAACAAATAGAGGCAGGGAAAAGATGTCGCACAAATGGTAAGAGGTGATCTTTGTACAAGAGTGGTGAGAGACTGAAAGGAGAAAGCTCAGAGAAGCCTTCATTCTGATCTTGGCTTCTGATTGAAGAAGACAGCTAACCAGAAGAGCTAGAAGAAAAATGAGCAAAGTTAAGTCCCTCACTCTGATGTACATGCATATGATGTCTTTTTTTTTTTTACTTCTGAATTTTTCATTTTGTAGCCTAGTGTATTTAAGAATGTGTTTGTGTGCTTGCCTTTCATCTATAGCTGTGGTTTTGTGTGAATATGTGTGTAAGAAAAAAGAGAAAAGCTCTGCCAAAGAACTCTGGTTTTACCTATTTACTCATTTCTTCCTAGTGACTATAATATTTGGCCTCCTTAACCTACAGTTAACCTCTGTGAATTCTTTCTAAATACGTGGTGTAATTCAGTCAAGACTTATTTGGCTTATATAAAGAATTTCAAGATCTGTGAGAAACTCACGCACGAGCTTGACCTCTGTGTGTGGGAGTTCATAATCACTCCTCCTAACTCCAAAACATAAGAGCCAGGACTTCAGTTGTTTTGAGTAGGCATGTGAGTTGTGACCTCTATGGGGGTTGGTAGAGATGTGTCTGTTTTATCAGGTGATGACCTGGTGATGTAACCTTATGGTTGGACTTGATGATCTTGAGGGTCTCTTCCAACTGAAATGATTCTATGATTCTGTGATTCTATGATTCTATCATTTGCTTAGTGTAGGTGGGCTGGGTTATACTACAGAATTTTATTGTAGTCATTAGAAGCATGGTAATTGGGAGGTCAATCTTCTACATAATCTAAATTCTTTGTCTGAGTAATTCCTTGGTTTAACTGTATATATTTTGTAGTTATATTTGTGGAATAATTTTTCTTTTCTCATAATAGAGCCTGTGCCAGCACCAGTCAATCTCAGAATCACAGATGTAACCACAAACAGTTTCAGAGGAACTTGGGATCATGGAGCTTCAGATGTCTCTCTGTATAGAATAACCTGGGGACCCTATGGAAGACCAGAAAAACAGGAGGTAAGGCTAGTCACCATAAGATTTTGTGGGCAGTTTCTCAGAGGTTATATTTTTAAAATCGGAAGTGTAATTAGTAAGTGGCCTATAACTTGCAAGCCCTCCTGTTGTGCTCAATGGAAATTCAGTAAGAAGGTGTAGAACACATACTTAGAGACACTTTTAGTGATGTTACTGTGTAAAAATTTACTCAAGTTATATCCCACTCTCTGTTTGTTTTGTCTTTATTTATTTGCTTCCTTTTTTCTTTTTTTTTTTTTCTTTTTTTTTTTGTTTTGTTTTTTTTTTTTTTTTTTAAATTTCTCCATAAGACTATCTTAAACGGGGATGAGAATAGTGTGGTCTTTGAAAATCTGAATCCAGATACATTATATGATATCTCAATTACTGCCATCTATCCTGATGAGTCAGAAAGTGATGACCTCATTGGCAGTGAACGAACATGTAAGTAAATAAAGGGTTTCTGTATGTTGATATTCATACTTATTAAATCAGAAGGCATACATATACAAGAATTCTGAAAACTCTTTCTACTTTTTTCTAGTACCCTTGGTACCTATCACCACACAAGGTAAGAATCTGAATTTGCAGGTATGGAGTTATTAAAGAAAACTCATAGCCATCTTTTTTTCTAAACTGTGAGCAATGTTGACATTAAAAAACTGAGATAATTTAATATATATTATTGTATATTTGGAAGAATATTGAACACTAGTTTACCACATGTTTATTATTTTACTAATATTACACATTTGTCGTCTTAGAATTAGGGCATTCTGCTCTTGATCAGGAATTCATGCAGCCCTCAAACTATGAATGAAGTCTTTGTCCACGCTTTTTGCTTGAATTACATACTTATTATTTTATTTATTACATTTCTCAGCCCCAAAGAGTGGCCCACGAAACCTTCAAGTGTATAATGCAACTTCACACAGTTTGACTGTGAAGTGGGATCCTGCCAGTGGTCGAGTGCAGAGATACAGGATCATTTACCAGCCTATCAGTGGGGATGGCCCTGAACAGTCGGTAACTAATTTTGATGTACTATAGTTATTCAATCTAAAATGATACTTCTGCAAAGTAATCCATTAAAATAATTTATTTTTAAAGCACAACAGTGTATATATTAATCATCTTTTAGATGAAGTTTTATATTTGTAGTGAATAAGTATATATTCCCACATTTTTATTTCTCCCCTTTCAAATCCCAGATAGAATGCTCTTTATGGAGCAACATTAACTTTGGATACAGCCTCTTTTCTTGAAAATCACATAATCTATGGATATAACTAAGTGAAGTGTTGAGGAAGAAGTCAATCAGCACATAAGACTAAAAATCACAGATACATGGTTATGCCAACAATCAGCAAATGAACTACCATGATTACTTCCATTTGTTTTCATGGTGTGGTTCACATGCTATCAGAGGGACTTTGCAGTGGAACATACTGTGGACAGTAGAGACTGTCACTTACTATGCTAGGGACAGAATAACTGCCCAGAAGTGGCAGTTGCAGAAACAAATCCATGTAAAACATATGCTGGAGAAGTGTTTTACGTATTATAATGTCTTTTAATATGACTGAGCAACTGTGATGATAGGGAGAGCCAGTACTGTATGATCAGCCAGCTTTCCTCGAGTCGTCAGCAAGAGCTGTGCTGACTTCTGGCAGCCTACACAACACAGCTTGGGAATGGTAATTCGTTCAGCCTGTTTATCAGAAATGTGTGCTACTTAAAAATGCCCTGTTCTGCAGTGGGAGGGTGTTGTGGTTACTGCCAAATGACTCAGAGGAACACTTTCAGATGAGAACCACACACATTTAACTTGCTCCTGTAATCGGAGATCACACATTTAGAAGCCTATCGAGGAATGTTTACTTTAGAATCAGTTGGACACATGCACCCATTTTTACTCTAGTCTGAACAATGTGCATTTAAGTTGAGGTAATTGAGCTGTTGACTGAATTGAGAAGTTGAATACAAGCTTAGTGAGAAATCACTGGAAGAATAAAGAACAGCAGTAAGGTTGATTAATATCTGTAATTAATTGCTGGTACTGGAATAAAAAAGGAATTATGATCATTCTGCTGAAATTTATGCAAAGAACAGATTTCATAGACTTAACTGTTCAAAACCGGATGCACTCCAGGGGAAAATACCTCTTTTTGAGGGCAGCACACAGAACACTTACTTACTTATTCATGGCATTTTAACATCCATCTACAAATAATTCTCAGTTATATGATAGTAATTCCTTGTCTGCTTTTTTTGCTACTGTGATATTTTATTAAGCTGCAGCTGCTGGGTAGGCAGTAACAGTGGCCCAATTGAAATATTTAAAATAGAAGTTCTAGAAGGTTTTTATTGCTGTCTGACATTTAACATCCCTAGTACCAAGAAAGAGTACAGATTACCTGAAGACAACACTGCAAAAGCTGAGCACTGAACTCCAGGGACCACGATGATTATTAACGGTGGGATTTTGAAAGACAAACAGATACTAAAATGTGAAGACAGCCACGATGGGATGCTAAAAGCAGTTTTTTCTTTGAACCGAACTTTGTATGCTTGAGCACAAATAAAATGTATCCTTGTAAATTAAAATAATCTACTTCTATGAAATGTGAAGATGTTTAAATGCTTGCTCATTATCAGTTCTTCATCACCAGAAGCTTTTAAGTGTTATGACAAACGTATTTGCTGAATAGGCTTTGAAAATGTGCAGATGGTCTTAAAAGTACAAAGAATGCTCTTGAATAAGTGTAATTTCACACAATTAAAACCCCGAAAGCTCATGACTGAAGAATCTAAGTATCATTCTCAGTGCACTGTAAATCTTTTACTTGGTGGAGATTATGATTGAAGGAGTATATGTAAAAGAAAAATTGAAATGAAAGATGCATAATAATTTTAGACTCTTAACAAAGATGTTTTAGAAGCTGAAGTATCATTTTGTAAAATATTTGAAATTATGGAGAGACAATGTTGATATTCTATCAAATGTACATTAGAGATCTACAGAGTGTTATAATTTATTCCATGCCTGGATTGTACCTGAGAGTAGAGCCTAAAGAAACCAATCTGAAATCTGTCAAACTGAATAAAAGGCTGTCTTTGATTTCAACATGATACAGTCAGAGGCAACACTGTGCTGGCACAAAACTGGCAGTTGATATATAATTGTGGTTATATGCAAGTCTGGAGGTCTTAAAGAATACTGGCTTTGTGTCACTGGACTCTGTCTAAACTTGCTAAGATGAATTTGTACTAAATATTACTGTTGTTCAATGTCTACTGTCAGTGCCAATCACAAGAGCATTGCAGCATATATCATGGCGTTTTCTGCTCTGCATCAAATGCTTACATTCTTCACTGTGATAGTAAGAATAAAAGGGGCAGCATAAAAGTGATTTTGATATTTTCCTTTTATTTATTGCAGACTATGGTTGGAGGGCGGCAGAACAGTGTGGTAATACAGAAGCTGCAGCCCGACACACCATATGCTATTACTGTGTCATCAATGTACGCAGATGGTGAAGGGGGACGAATGACAGGACGAGGCAGAACCAGTAAGTAACTTCTTGAGATATTCTTACTAGATGGGAAACAGCATTGATACATTGCTTGTCAAATTAGCTGAGAAAAAATTATTGTGGTGAAATTAATCCCATCAATATTTGTCCATTGATGGGTTTCAAATATCTGAAGTAAGAAGGCCTGTCAGTCTACTGGCTGCAGAGAAACCCTGGACCACTACCATAGACTGGATGCCCAGCTTTTAGAGGTTGAGAGAGACCTTGGTGCTACCATGGAACTTCTCCCTCATTTTAATCTGTTTAATTGCCCTGTGTCACAATTTAGCAAACACCTTCAAGCATCTGAAGGCATGTGGCTCTCATATGTGTGCTATTAAGTGTAAGTTTACTAGTTTCCTGTCAGCACCTTCAGTTCAGAGACTGACCTTTACAATGTGCGCTTTGAGACTGTACCGTTTTATGATGATGGCATTATTTTGATCCTGCTATAGAAAGCATTGATTTGTTATCAGAGGCACTTCAGGCATAAAAAACAATTAACTATTTTAAAACAATTAATTATATAACTATAAATGTAGTGAAAAATAATTAGTCTACTTTTGAGTCTGCAGTGAAAAGTCAGACATAGCAATGTGTTTGGTGAGGAATGAAGAAGAAAATCCTAATTAACTCATTGTCTAATTCTAAAATACTGTCCAGAAATAAATTTTTCTTACTATGTTTAGCATTCCTTATGCTATTAGATGAGGCTAATGTGTTCTCATTAATTAAGAGAAATAACATTTAACATGAAAAACCTGTTGTTTTTTAAATTTCCTAATGATACATTACATAGGCATGATCTGACAGCACAGGTGAGAGAATGTGGTTCCACATTTCTGATAGCTCATTGATCTGTTTCAGAGCCTCTCACTACTGTGAAGAACTTGCTAGTTTATGACCCAACCACCAGTACTCTGAACGTTCGATGGGATCATGCAGAAGGAAATCCTCGTCAGTATAAAGTGTTTTATGGACCTACAGCTGGAGGTGCAGAGGAAATGGTAAATAATTCATGTGTATCTCACTGTCCCAGATAAACTGTGGCTCATGGTGGTAGTGAGAGAAATGTTGCTGAGTGAAGTGGGTCTTGTTTGCCTATGCACTGGCTTTTTCTCTGTTCATAGTTCTCCTGGAGAAAATACAGAGCACCTTCATGGAAGTCAGTTACTCCCATAGGTATTAGAGATGTTAGATTTTATATAGTAAACCTTCAGGGATTCGTTCTTAGCACAGGGACTTAACAGCACACACAATTTTTTGTTTGTTTATTCGTAGGCAAGTGAATGCAAATGTAAAACTGACTTCAGGGTGTACAAAAGGCTATTAGGTCAGCAGACCTCATTTCAGTCCATTTTTATTGCTAAGAAGTCATGTGGCTGTAGGCAGTCAGCAGGATGATATTAGTGAAGACAGAAAAATCCATACAGGTCTCTTATTCTAATCTCCTAAAATTACTAAATTTTTAAAGAGCAAACCCTTGTTGCAGATTGGGAAAATATTCTTTCCAATTTGTGTTACTTTTTCCACATCTGTGCAATCTGTGCCCGTGAAATGAAGTGTACTTGAATTGCCACTCTTTCAATAGCATCTAGAGAGATACTGATGATAAATATTCTTAAATTCTGTGGAGTTTTACTAAATAAAGTGAGTTGCTCATTATGTATTTCCATTAGCATGTTGTAGTGTTATTTATTTATTTATTTATTAAATTAAAATAGTGACCTTTTAATGCCTGTGAGCTGCTAAACAGTAGCTATTAAAGAGATCACTGCAGATTAGTATAACAAATTCTGGAGCCAAAAGTGAAGAAAACTTTGGGGATTACATAGGAGAGCATAGGATTTAATAACCATTTTTGTTAAGCCCAAGACAGAATCTTCTTAAAAGGCAATTCCAGAATATACCATGCACCCTGTTACTTCAGGCTTCATCTTTTGTAAAGATTTTATCACATCCAGTCTAGAAATTAGATGCAGCAGAGGAGTAAGAGAGATACAAAAAGCTTGAAATTTTACATATTTATGTAAATGTCATGCCTCTACCTTTCTTTTTAAATTTGTAGACCACAGTACCAGGAAACACAAACTATGTCATCCTGAGGACTCTTGAACCCAACACACCTTACACTGTAACTGTGGTTCCAGTTTTCCCAGAGGGGGATGGTGGACGTACCTCTGACACTGGAAGAACTTGTAAGTAAAATAGTCCTTTTCAAGAAAATGTTAGGATATTTTTGTGTGAGTGACTCAGATCATTAGAAATTGATTTTACATCAAAAGTAGAAATTTATTTTCCCCAAAGCATAAGTGTAAGAAAATCTGTTTACCTGGTTGCTTATGGCTGCAGCTCTGTAACTTATTCTGTTTTCTTTGCTTATTCAAGTGGAGACTTTCAGTCCACATATCTCAAGTAAGCTCAGCTCTTATGTTGTGCAGCCCACTCACTGTTCGCTTCCACTCAATAGTAAAATTTTAATTGTAGTGCCAGTAGCAATACTGGTGAACAAATGGCAAACATTGGTGTTAATCCATGCTAATATTCTTACCATGTACTTAAAATTTTCCAGGGAGTTTGAGCTCCTAACATCAACATGACCTGCACTGTGTAGTTTGTGGCTATATTTCATACCTGTCCGATTAACCATATGGTGACAAAGTGTTGTGTACCTTCAATTTGCAGTATAAACAGATGTACTTTGCAGCGTGACAGAGATGTTCTCAAAGACTAATCACTGAGATTCTCAGATTTGTAGATTTTGTGGTAACAAAAGTGATGCATTTATCTTGGGCTGATGTGCTTTTCAGCTTCCTTTGAGCACTGTTGTAAATTCAAGTAGAACTGGAACTTACCTAAGCAACTTTGTAAAGCATAGTTTAATTTATCCTTGGTCTAGTGGAGAGAGGAACACCAAGAAACATTCAGGTTTACAATCCCACACCAAACAGCATGAATGTCCGATGGGAACCTGCTCCAGGTCCAGTACAGCAATATAGAATTAATTACGCTCCACTGTCTGGCCCAAGGCCGTCAGAATCTGTAAGTAATCTGTTTTTTATACTATTCTTTAAAAGTTTGTGGAGGATATTGCTTCCTTAATGCGTGTAGAACAATAATAATAAACTCAGACTAACTGTTTGCCCTCTACTGAAAACGTTGTGTCTATAGGAATTCAGTCCATTGTAAATGAATGTTTGATTTGGTGAAGTAAAAGAAATAAGACCCTTCCATTTAAAACTGAGGATTGAGTATCCTTTATCATACTGCAGGTAAAGATGAGGTAAAATCTATATATATAGAGAGAGAGATTTTTTTTTAAGAAGAGACAAGGGAACAACAGAGATTTATTACAAAATGCTTAATTATGAAACCAGATGCCAAGTTCATGTGATTTTACCACTAAACAATCTGTTTACCTCAAATTATTAGTGTTAAGTAGGTCTTGGTGAGCAGCAAAGTCTGGATATGGGTGAAAGTTTGTCTTCCAGATGTGAAGTGTTCTTGGATTTGTATAGAAATAGGTACAGTTTTAGGCCTAAGCCTTTGAATGGTCTCACACAAAATGTATACCTATATTGTACCCATACTGATGAATATATTTTTATGTACGGAAGTGAAAGAATTTGCATCTGTAAAGTGAAACTGCATATTATTTCACACATGAGTGGGAACCTGTCTATTAGTACCCATTAGAGTATGCCATTTATACATCGGTAAACCAGGATTTACTTTTTTTTTGGTTTCGGTTCCTGAATATTTCTTTTTTTTTTTTTTCCTCTGAACTATTTTCATGTAAAATGTAAAAAAATAACAATTCCATTTGCAGAACAAGAACTCCTTATGTATTTGTCATTATTTTACACCTGCTCTTGAATTTTTATTTTTAAACTTGTATTGTTTTTCTTTGAAAGTGTGCACCATGATTGTATTCCTGTATTTCATTCAAATTGTTCATTTGAACAAGATATGGTATAAACTGAAGCTTTTTAAATAAAGGTGCCTTTTGTTTCTGTTTTAGATTGTGGTACCAGGCAACACTCGTGATGTGATGCTGGAGCGTTTGGCTCCTGACACTCCTTACTCAATAAATGTTATAGCTCTGTATGCAGATGGAGAAGGAAATCCAAGCCAAGCACAAGGAAGAACATGTAAGAGGCGTTCAGTGTTTTCTTTGTGAATGATATGTTAAAATTGGTGTGTGAAGGGTTTATATGATTGATTGCAGCCTCAATTAATGTAAGCCATTCAGTGCAACTCTTACATCAATGCATCTGAATTATGGCTGAAGCAATTATAGGCTTCCATGGATGGGTGCTTTTGCTATGTTGCCTGGCAGCTGAGGTACATGCATAATCACTAATGTAATTTTCACTTGTGAAATAAGTCTAATTTGAATGTTGAAGAGTTTAAAACCTGTTCTTTAAAATGTGATTGCAGATAAATAACAATTTGTCCTTTGGAAAAAAATAGCACACTAAGATGGGTAGAATTTGCCATCAAGAGAAAAAAAATTGTGCTTCCTGTTGTGTGTCTTACATGATAACTGTCTATGCCAACCTTCCCAGATTTTTTTTTTTTTCCTGGAAATTCTTAAACACCAAAATGTCCTTGTTACAACCTAGTTTGTGGGATCTTGATTGGCTTAGGCTTGGCTTCTTTATTACTTTTTTACTTAATTTTAGAAGTAACATGTAAAGAAACTGTCTCTGACAGTAATAGTTCACCTTTCTTCTTCTGCTTCTATACTTCCTCTGTTAAACTCCCATATTCATCTAAAACTTGCAGATGTGACAGGCTATAGTTATACTTGTCTGCAAAAGTCTGAGAAGCAGCATGTTTGTGGATACTCACTTTGCACATCCCTCTGATGTTCTCTCTCTTCCATACTGCTCCAGTTCATCCAGTTAAGGCCCTATTTCTATTTAAGGTCTTCAGGCACTGCTATATTATTCTTGACAAAATCTACCTGTATATGTTTATTCAGGGTTTCAGGGAGGGCCCTTAGCTTTGGCTTCAGTTTAGTGTTTGAATCAGGGAGAGTGACACTGAGCTGGAAGACTCATGCTACATACAACCTTCTGCATTTTCTCTCTTTAGTGCCACGCAGTGGTCCAAGGAATGTGAGAGTGTTCGATGAGACCACAAACAGCCTTTCTGTACAATGGGACCATGCTGATGGGCCAGTCCAGCAATACAGAATAATTTATTCACCCACTGTGGGAGACCCTATCGATGAATATGTAAGTTCTGTAATTCCTTAGTATGGATTGCGACATTCTCAGTTGATTCTTTTGGGTACGGAAAAACAGATACCTGCTCTATAAGTAGTATGCTCTGCATACCCTGTGGTCCTTTAGTCATTGTTGTCAATGCTGAGAAGACATAGCTTGTATGAAACATTTTTTTTCCACAAAGTTGCAGAACATGTATGGTTTAATGAACCATCTTGTATGTAAAATAATGTTAAATATGTGAGTCACACATTAATCAGAAGATTCTGAGCAGAACTTGCTTTCTGACATTTAGTTCAAACATTGTGCTACAGTGAATAGCCATCTGTTGCTTCATACTCTATTCATTATGAAGTCAGTGTGCTAAGATACAGAATAAACTCCATTTTATAAATGGAAAAGGGTTGCCAGAGTTTAATAATAAAGCAGTGGTAACTTTGATTCAGCATCTCACTTGCTTTTGTAAGATTCACTATGAATTGTGTTTGTGTTTAATTTCCTGCAGCTTAATGACAGCACAAGTTAATCTGAAGTTTATAAAATTCTGAGTGTTTATAGCAAAACCAAAATCAGACCTTCTAGAGGTCAATGACAGAATTCCTGCTGACTGTCACCAGCCAAAATATAACATGTACAGAGCGTCATTCAAATGCTATTCCTGCTTTTATGTTATTGTACAGGACAGGCTGAAAATTCAGTGTTTGAAAATTCCCTACTGGACCTGTTAATCAGGACACACATATTTTTCAACACACATATCTTCTTTGTAGAAAATATTTGACATGTCATAAAAGCAGCAAGACTCAAACAACTGAAAATTTTTGTCAAGTAATAATGGAAAATGTTGACTGGGATATGCTTTTGAGATAGATATCTCAAGTTACTTTCTGTAGTTTCAGCGCTTTATTGTCATTTTATGGAGCAGTGTCCCTTTTTGGATTACACCTATCTTCTCATTAGAAGAGGACAATACCTCATGGCTGCACCCAGAAGTTGAGAGGTTGAGAGATCCATAAACAGACACATTTTTACATATTAAAATATTTAGATCTTCCTTTTCAGACTTAACTGTTGTTTCTGCCAAGAAAATGATATCCTAAGATGAGGATAATGAAAAAGTAGAAATGAAACTGATGAGTAGCGTGAATCACTTTGACTTCTATCCTCATTTTAGGAGCTTTTCCCTCTCTTTTTCTGTCTTGAAATACATCTTCATTACTTTTTCCTTTCTATGAGGGAACAGTAGGGAATTCTTAGTGAAGAACTAGCAGCATCTCAGTCTGATGTAAAGGTAGGGACTGAAGAGTCAATTTGTTTTATCTTTTTGCACTGATCACAGCATTTTATAATTTAAAATAACAAATACTGATAATTGTTTATAGGCTATAACCCTTATGATATCCCAAATGACTTTATCTACAGTGGCACAAAAAAAGTGTGCCAAGTGTCAAAACAAATTTTTACTCCTAGTTACTCTTATTATTGATCAGATACAGGACTGTGAGCTTGTTTAGTTCTGTTTCTTTTGTATTATAGACAACAGTTCCTGGGATAAGAAATAATGTGATACTACAACCACTGCAATCAGATACGCCATATAAAATTACTGTTGTGGCTGTGTATGAAGATGGAGATGGTGGACAACTGACTGGAAATGGCAGAACTGGTAATTAATTTTAATATTATATATCACTTTTTGAATGTATGACACATATTCCTTGAGCACTACATTATTGTGATTATTACCTATGAGAGCTAGAATGTAAGCTTCTAGAGGCTGAAAAACAGTCACTAGTCTAATTAGAGTGCTTTTCTTCCTTTTTAGTTGGACTACTTCCCCCTCAAAATATGTATATAACTGATGAATGGTATACACGATTCAGAGTTTCCTGGGATCCTTCCCCGTCCCCTGTTCTTGGCTATAAAATTGTATACAAACCTGTGGGTAAGAAAACCTCTTTGTTCTGAGTTCACTTTCAGATCACTGAATGGTTAATGGGAGATCAGAATAGGACTTTTGATGGAAGCTTTAGTCTTGTTATCAGTATTTTAGAAGAAGCACAAACTATCAAATACAATGTTTCATACATTCAATTACAGAGATTGATTGAATTGTAGAGTTAAAATTTAATACAGTGAGTGGATCAAGTCCTGGGCCACGCTTGTTATTTTCTGTAATGCCTCTTGTCCTTCTGGGGATATGAACTGGTGTATATGAAATGAGTATTGGATGTTTATTAAGGTACTAATGTCCTTCAGAACCTTAATTTTCTGTGGCAGTGAAACGATGTAAATACCTTCCTATAAGTTAAATTAACCACTAACATTGCACAATAGTTTGTAAAGTTGTGTGTACATTCTGTTTGCAACAGTCTAACATACTAAAATTCAATAAATTAGTATGTTTTGTTTTCAAAAAACTCAGATTTGCAATAATGAGATGTAAAAGATGGTGGATGGGTTTGTAGCTCACCTAATCACGAGCCTTTCCCTCTCTTTACTTACTTAATGCTTCCTTTCAACTCAAGGTTCGAATGAGCCCATGGAGGTTTTTGTGGGAGAAGTGACTTCCTACACCTTGCATAATCTGTCTCCTAGTACTACTTACGATGTGAATGTTTATGCCCAGTATGATTCTGGAATGAGCATACCCTTGACAGATCAAGGCACTACATGTGAGTCAAAATGACTTCTTTTGGTAATCATGTTAGATACATATGCTGATCTGAAATAACTTTGATTAAGAAAGGATTTTTAAGTCTGGTTGTTAGAAAGTCTGAATATCCTCTCATGGAGAATGCTTATCATCTGTCCATGGTGTAGATCGTAAAGACACTAAGTTTGGGAAGAGTAATGGAAATACAGTTTTAAATTACAATTTGGTGACAAAAAATTTTCTAGTCTGCCTCCTAAAATTTTTTTCAGCTATAGTTGGAATCAATCTTTGACTGTCTATGGGGTACTACAGAATCTAATCACACTAAGCAGGTCTTGGCTTTTTGCTACTCTGCTTTTATCTCAAGGGAATATCCAGTGATTGAAACTTCAGTTTTTTGGAAGGAGATGATTTTATTGATGGCCTTAGTTAAGAAATTTCTAAAAATTTATTTGGTTGAGATGAATCAAGAATCCTGAGTTTTGTTGACTCAGTACATTGTTTTCATACTGCCATATATAGGTCAGATTCTGATTTTTGGAAGTTTCTTATTTTATCAAGAACTCAACTTACTTTATGTGAAATCTCATAAAAATGGACTGTTACCTAAAACAGGAAGGGTATCAGACTTTGAGCCTTTGTAAATAGCTAGGCTGGATTCTCTAAAGCATAACAGAAAATGAAGAGATTTCACTATAACTGCTCTTTCCTTCTGTGAGTACTTTAAAAATCAAGTTCTGGACCAGCACTGCTACTATAGTTTTGATGTGCTTCATCCATTACATACTGTTTTCCAGAGAACAATTTCTCTCTTTCTCTGTTCATAGTATATTTGAATGTCACTGATGTAACAAGTTACAATGTGGGTTGGAATACATTCTGTATTCGATGGTCACCTCATCGGTCAGCAACTTCGTACAGACTGAAGCTAAACCCAACTGATGGCAAGTGAATTTTATTTTTTGCATTTTCTGGAAACATAATTACCTTATTTCAGTGACAGCAATGTTTATTTGGGATGGCAGCAAGCACCCACCAGAAGCTATGATGCATCATGACCTGTTTTTATAGAGTGGTGAAAAAGGTGCAAAGAGGGAGTGCTGTTCATTGTCTAGTTAATATTCATTAGTGAGAATCTGTTAGTTACCTGGGTTTCATATATACACTGCAGTGTGACTCTCCAGTATGCTCCAGGGTGCATAGTCACCACATAATCTTGGTCTAGAAAGACTTCTATGGGACAAGACTGCTGTCCCATCTGCTCCAACCTCCCCTCAAGAAGTGTCTAATCTCTACAGTTATTTGTACAAATATTAAAAAGGGAATACTGGGGTTTAAATTTGTTTCCATTGGGCTTTTTTGACAGGTTCCAGGGGACAGGAAATCACTGTCCGTGGATCAGAAACAAGCCATTGTTTTACTGGCCTCTCACCAGACACAGAATACAATGCTACTGTCTTTGTACAGACCCCTAACCTCGAAGGACCTCCAGTCTCTATGAGGGAGCGTACAGGTAGGTAATAGATACTGTGAAGCTTAAGTTTTGGTTCTAGAATTTGTCTTGTTTCAACTCTAGAACTTGTCTTGCTCCTAAGTGCCTTTCAATACCTCTTTTTAAGTGCAATTCAACTCAACTCAGTGCAATTTCAACTACAGCTGATGAGGGAAAGAGAAATGCCTATGCTCTTCTTCAAACCAAATATTTCCTAGCACTTGGATGAAAAACAGATGCATTATCAAAGTACAGTGTTACTCAGCTCATGTAAAAATGTTCCTGTTATAATGAAACCATGTACCTTTTTAAACAATAATTATAATATTTTTATTGTTGTAACACAATGAATGTTTCCTTGTCAATTGTGTATTGTTTAGGTTAGTGAGAAAAGATTAGAAACTTTCTGTGTGGCAATATAATACATAGAGTTTTTCCTTGAATGAAATGATTTACATGGAGTAAAAAAATTATTTCATTTCAGTGCTCAAACCTACAGAGGCACCAACTCCACCACCTACCCCTCCTCCACCTCCCACAATTCCTCCAGCTCGAGATGGTATGTTTATTTGTAGAATTATTCATTATTTTTCTGTAGATGCTGCACTGCTTCAGAGTTTAACGCTGTTTTTCATAAATTTAAATATGTTTAAAACTAGTACAGCACTTTAGGGAAGTTTGAGACCAGTTTTCTGATGCCATCCATTTGCTCTCGAGCTTTACGAGACTTCAGCATTTCCTGGTTTAGAACAGAAAGGTGCATAAATTGGGCAAAAAAAATAAGGATGTTCTATAGCCCTGCAGCAAGTCTGCGAGTCTGTCTGCCCTGAGCAGACAATCTATGTTTTATGGTAGATACTCAGAAAAAAAAAAAAAAAAGTAATTTAAGTAATTTAAAACATTTACATTTGATATTTGAGCTCTTCTTTATTTCTTGAACTTTCATTTGAAATTTTTTATTAAATGTTTTTGTGTTGAACATTAGCCATCTGCCAGGTTGACTGTGTGGGAGTAGAAGCTTGCTGAATATTTGTCATTCTTGAATTTTAAAATTTTGGAGCAATGCACTTTATTTCATAGTTATATGATTGATGTGTTTTAAGTTTTCCTTTTCTTGGTCTTTCAGTATGCAGGGGTGCCAAAGCAGACATAGTATTTTTGACTGATGCTTCCTGGAGTATTGGTGATGATAACTTCAACAAAGTAGTGAAATTTGTTTTTAATACAGTAGGAGCCTTTGACTTGATTAATCCTGCTGGAATCCAGGTAGGTTTTTAAATTTCCATTTGGTATATTTTGGAGGGAAGCTAAAGACGAAACCGAATTAATGAAGTTACATCTGTTTTTTACTTCCTTTCAGAATGCTGTCTTTTTTTTTTTTTTTTTTTTTTTTTAATTAGATTGTCGTACAATGCATGTGTACAAGTGTGCATGTGTAACTATTTATGAAATATATTGGTCATTTTGTAAATACAAAGGGAATTTAGTCTATCATGAGAGGTTACTACTCCACAAGATAAAAGTTGTAGTGTGTGTGAATCCTCCAGACAGAGAAACTGGAGTCATGTATGGTCAACGTATGATTAATTTTATATTTTTATTTCTTTGTATAGGGCATCAACAATCGGCACACTGCTTAGTTGTTAAATGCTAGGTTTTGTCTGTGTCATATCATCTGTTTTGGGGGCAGCCTGCCTGTTGAGTTAGGGTTATGTTTTAATTTCTCAGTGCAAGAAAGGAGTCGTGTAGGTGTAGAGACCAGCTGGCTGGCCATTAGCGCCTTGTCTTGTTGAGCTGCCTGGAATCCCAGTGCAGTAAGTAGACAGAATCCCCTTGAGAAACACTCTTCCAGAGATCTCTTCATCCCATCCTAAAGACAGATAACATGGGTCCACTCCACAGTGGGCATAGTAAAAGTGTGAAAAGGTGAAAAGTTAGTCCTCTTAATGAATTAATGCATCTTGAAAGACTGAACAGTAATAGCCATTGAGGACTTTCCGCATTTCTGGGCTGGTCATAGTCATGTCAAAGACATTTCCTGCCAGGCTTCTTACTGTGAGCCTTGCACCAGTACTGGTTTTCTTCCGCTTATGGGAAGACGGATGAGATCACTGCTTAGGTTCCCATGGCCATTTCTGTTTCACAAGATAAAGTGAATGATATGAGATGCGAGCGCGCTTCTCAAGAGGTATTTCTGGAGCACTGCAATGACTTACAGGTGCAGTGCACCTTCCTTAGTTAAAAGGCTGAACTGAAGGTGTGGGGTTTTTTTTGTGTGTTGTTGTTTGTTTCTTTTCGTTTGCTTGTTTTGGTTTTGTTTTTGTTTTTTTTTTGTGGGAAATTGTGGGAGAGATTT
Source organism: Columba livia (assembly GCF_036013475.1). Lineage (NCBI taxonomy): Eukaryota > Metazoa > Chordata > Aves > Columbiformes > Columbidae > Columba > Columba livia. The sequence goes on along the minus strand of NC_088604.1, from coordinate 33,323,148 downwards.
TGTCCAGTAACTATAAAAACTACTTACACTGCTCATGAACTGCCTTTCATCTTCTAAGAATGTTTTTAGATCTTTGATTCTCTATCTTCAACTCTCCAGACATTTAAAGGAAAAGATACCCCTCACACTTGGCTTTGTCTCAGACATTCTTTATCCTTCTTAGCTCTAATCTATACCGGTAGTTTTCCTTTCCATTTGTTTGTTTGTTTTATAATATTTTTTTTTCCCATGAATATGTATGGGTCCCCAGCCTAGAGATAGAGAAGCGTAATAGAGGTGACAGAGACATGTGACAGAGATATGTGTATGCTAATGTTTAGTAAAATATTTAACTCACATACCTCTTGAAATAATTGCAACAATCTCAGGTTTTGAACTGGGTATTTATAATTTAAAAAGCGGAATTTGCTTCGATAAATACATGTGAATATACACATATAGAGAGATGTCTATTCAGCATCAAATTAGTATAATATTGTAATTTTACAGAATATTAGAAGGAGTAAAATGAAATATATAAATATAATATTTAAAGATTATTTCAGAATACAGGTTCAGTGATTGTATTCTAGCGTTTAAGGCAAGATACTACACAATTTTGTATATATCCAATTTTGTTGACATATTATTGCCAAATAGACTTTGTATTTCCTAATTTAAAAAAAGGAAGAGTTTTTGTAAATACTGTACCTCTGCTCAGAAGCAGACAATAAACACTATATGTATATGCATCATAGTAATAGCAATATTTTAATCATGTGTATTTAAGGTCACATCATATTTCTTACAGAAAAGAGAAAGAAGGAAAAAAGTGTCATGTGCATATCTGTGATGATATTTGTGTTTGTAAATCTCTATGTGTGCGTATAATCATACAGATATGAAAAAGATTTTGCAATTATTTAATGCCTACTACTATACCACAATATGTATTTCAGTGGAGAGGGTTGGTCTGAATATGGAAGTATGAGACTGAACACTGTGGTATATTCCATTTCAGGTTTCATTTGTGCAGTACAGTGATGAGGCGAAATCTGAATTTAAACTGAATACATTTGATGACAAGGCCCAGGCCCTGGGAGCTCTTCAAAATATTCAGTACAGAGGAGGAAACACAAGGACAGGTAATTCTGAGTGGTAATTATATTTCTTTAAGATAAAATGATTTCAGAAACTGCCTCATTATCGTAATATTACGTGGCTGAAGAGTTAGGTTTTTATGTTCTTTTGTTTTAGATTTGTGGCTGTTGCCCTTTCAAAGTAAGGGATTTCTTCTCTTGTAGATAATATGGCTGACACCTTGTTCATTGTGCACTTTGCAGGCAAAGCCTTAACATTTATCAAAGAAAAGGTTTTGACTTGGGAGAGTGGCATGAGGCGAGGTGTTCCCAAGGTACTTGTTGTTGTCACAGATGGTCGGTCTCAGGATGAGGTGAGGAAAGCAGCAACAGTCATACAGCACTCTGGTAAGCAATTCACAGTACCTGGCTGTTTCATTCCCTTATGTGTTAAGCAATGCAATTATAAGTGGTGCATCAGTTATCTGGGAAAACTTTACTCATCATTTATGGACTCAGAAGGGTATTCTGAGTACTTGGGGAAAACTCAAAACTATTTAAAGAATTTAGACCCTGGGCCAGACGTCACTTTTTCTTCCTCTGCTTTCTTTCTGGGGAAGGATGTGGCTTCCCAAGGCTTTCAAGTAACTCTCATGCATATCATTTCACAGATGTGACTTTCGGTTACTTCTTTCTCTCCTTGCTGTGTGGACGCCAGGGATCATTGTGAAATATACAGCACAGCATTCTAGTGCTTTTGGTGCAATGGGCCTGGCTTTTTGAGCTTTATGTTTTACCTGGTATAAACCAGTGGATCTCCAGTTAAAGTAACTGCTTTTGGTGGAGCTGGATCTGAATTGACCCCTTCGTTATCTTTTGAGCTGAGAAGCATTGCGCTTCCTCTTCAGATTTACTGAATGTGGCTTATATGAGTCTATTCCTGTCCCTGCACCCAGCAGTTTTGCATTTCAGTGCATGATGTACCTGGAGTTCTTTTCCCTGGGTAAGCAGATTATGTACTTCCTTATGGGAATCACTGGCATGTAAAACACAAGTGGTGGTCTTCTCTGCCTCTGTGATCTGAAGGAATCAGCTCTGTCTAGATGACTTATAAAGATGTTTGGCTAATGTATTCATAAGTCTCTACAGTCTCCCTGGATAATCTGCTTCAGTACTTAACTGCCATAATAGTTGGAAAGCTTTGCCTCAAAATTTGCCTTTATGTTATTGATGCTAATGATTTTATGGTCTTATTTTCATTTACCTAGTTAACTAGCAAAACAATTGATCACTGTTCACTACAGTGGGCCTTCATGCTTGAAGTCTGTTGTCATTTCCACTTCATCTTCTCCTTTCTAGGCTAAACAAACTCATATCCTTCAACCTCCTCTTGACCATGTTTTCTAAACCTCTTATCATTTTTCCTGTCCTCTCTACTTACTTTGGTTTCTTTGAGTCTTAAACGTTGTGCTAAAAGCTGGACAGAGTATTTCAGCCAAAGCTTCACCAGAATTGGCTACAGAGGAATAATTACCCCCCATTTCTTTTTGAAAAATTAAAAATATAGACAAAGATAGCTTTGTCATTTGCACATTTGCAATAAGTGAGAATTCTCCTTTTAGCCTCCAACCAGATTTTCCAGTGTCTGTGCACTTGCTTGTTGATGAAATTTTGTGTGGGATTTTTTTTTTTCTATATAGTGCTGAATTGTGTAGTGATTTTTTTTTTTTTTTTTTTTTCCCTCCCCTCCCCTTGTTCTCTGTTATGGCAAAGAGAGGCTTAGGTAGGAGAAGGGAAATGAAGAAATGAGTCATAGACAGAATTCTGTAAATGCTAGAAGACAGCAGCAAACAAAAACTTGACACAGAAAGCAAGGAAACACTAATTTAAGGATTTAGAAAAGGAAAACCACCCTGACAAAGAATCACAGAATCAAAGAATACCAGCTTGTAAGGGACCACAAAGATCATCTGGTCCAACTTTTCTTGGCAAAAGCAAGGAGATTATGATTTCACACCTAGTGAGATGAATTGCATTCTGAATCTGCCCATGTCTCCCTGCTGATTGTAGAAGAGTAGATAACTAGGTTAAACTTATTGTTAACTTGGAAAGTAAAAACTGGTGAGATGACTAGCACCCTAAGAAAGTGAAAGGGAAACTGAGAAGCATGAAATGCAGGAGATGACAACAGTTAGAGAACTGGTTAACTAATGGTGTGCACAGAGATTTGGACACAGAACAAATTTAAGACATTGTAGAGTTGAAAGAATTGTACATTTTGTATGGAAGAGTGAGGGGACTATGTAGCCAAGTCTGTGTGAGCTTGCATAATGCCCAACAAAAACCATTACCTAACATTGCCAAGTCCACCACTAGACCATGTCCCTAAGTGCCACATCTACATGTGTTTTAAACACCTCCAGGGATGGTGACTCAACCACTTCCCTGGGCAGCCTGTTCCAATGCCTGACAACCCTTTCCGTGAAGAAGTTTTTACTAATATCCAATCTAAACCACCCTGGTGCAACTTGGGGCCTTTTCCTTTTGTTCTATTGCTTGTTACTTGGGAGAACAAACTGACACCCACCTCACTACAACCTCCTTTCAGAGAGCGATAAGGTCTCCCCTCAGTCTCTTTTTCTCCAGACTAAACAATCCCAGATCCCTCAGCTACTTCTTGTAAGACTTGCTCTCCAGACACTTCACGATCTTCGTTGCCCTTCTCTGAACCCTCTCCAGCACCTCCATGTCTTTCTTGTTGTGAGGACCACAAGACTGAAAAAATATTGAAGGTTTGGGTTCACTAGTGCCAGTACAGGGGGATGATTACTTCCCTAGTCCTACTGGCCACACTATTTCTGATTCAATGAAGGAAGGAGGAGAAAGTTTTAAAAGAAAGATCCAAAACTGAGTTTAACCCCTCCTGACCTTTGATAAGGTGAAAGAATCTCCAGATTGCATGCTTATGCTGAAGGCCAGGTAAAAGATTTGGTAGAGCCTGGGAAATCAATGATAGAGATGGCTTGTAAAATATTGACCTGAAAAATGGTAACACATATTTACTACATTTCAAGTAACAAGTGTTATTTTTACAGGCTTCAGTGTCTTTGTGGTTGGCGTGGCTGATGTAGATTACAACGAACTGGCTAAGATTGCCAGCAAGCCCAGTGAGCGTCATGTATTTATTGTTGATGACTTTGATGCCTTTGAAAAGATTCAAGATAACCTCGTCACCTTTGTGTGTGAGACAGCTACCTCAAGTAAGTAGAAGACATAAATTTCCCTTTTCCCAAATTAACTTATTTATTTACATACTGCTACAGTTGCCATGCCATTTAAGGTACATCAAAAGAAATGTTTATGTATAAAAGTTAGGTTTTGCAATAACTGGACAGAGTTTAAGTGAGCAAGTTACTTTTTAAAAATGTTGAAGTAGGTATTGCATTTTATGTAAACTTGTCTCACATTTTAAAAGTACTAATATAACAAAAGGAATATAACAGTGAGTGAGACCTATTGCTTTTTAAAAGAAAGTAGAATTTTGCCTAATGTGAACTCAGGGGCACAATAGGTCTCTTATTTATCACTGGTCTAGGCCTGCTAAAGAGGTTCAGCTATAGTGTGTGATGTTGGTTTAAAATTCTCTCAAATCAGATGTTTACTCAAGTGAAATCCTTCTATGGCAAAAATGAGAAATTCTCAGGCCTGTCACGTGCAACTGTGTACTCCCCAACTGCCTCATCTGCTGGCTCCCGAGGAGACGTATAAATCTGCAGTTTTTCCTTGTGAATCTGATAGCTATTATACAGCCTGACTCATGCCTTAAATATTCATGGAAAGACTGTGTAATTGTTCTCCTTTCTTATTATGAATCAGACTCTTAAAATATTTGGGGGGTTCATTTGTTATTGCATACTATTTGTCATTGCAGAAATATCCTACTAACAGTAATGAGTAAAAATTCTGTAATTCTGCCACAAAACAGAACACAGCATGACAAGTATAAAAATGTTAGCTGATAATTAATAATAGTACAGACTTTTTGGTAATAAAACTTTATGAAGTATATATGTGTTAATATCCTGTTAGGTTTCATAGTTTTGAATTATATGTTTTTCATGTCTTTTAGCTTGCCCTCTTATTTACTTGGATGGATACACTTCACCTGGTAAGAAACTGTCTAACATTTTGGCATAGGTTCATGCCTTTTACAGCTCTACAGTGTTTTTATTTTTCTGTTTTCTCTCTGTCTTTAAAGGTTTCAAGATGTTGGAATCATATAATCTAACAGAGAAGCATTTTGCTTCTGTACAAGGCGTATCACTGGAATCAGGCTCTTTCCCAAGCTACGTAGCATATAGACTCCACAAAAATGCCTTTGTCAGTCAGCCAATACGGTAAGTAAACCTGAAAGGTTTATATTTATGGAAAGAAGGTGAGGAAGGATTAATAGAGTTTAGAGATGATAGAATTAGAATCTTATGGAAGATGCATTGATTTAGCATTCTTTTTACTGAATTCCAAGAAATGTATTCTAAAGAACATCTATCATTGTTCTCATTAAATGCTAATCTATTTCTTCTGTTGCAATTTGTTCACTATTAATCCAGTTGATTATTTTCTTTTCTTTGAGATTGTGCATTTTAACCATTCAAGTTACATAAAATGCACAGTTTGTCCTTAGGCAGTTGTGCAACAGCGTCCTTAATAAACCAAGCTCCACATTGCCAGAGGCAAATGGCTTCAATATGGAGGTATGGGCACCACTTTTTGCAGGGACATTATTCATGCAGCCGTAGGCAGCACATTGACGCCATTGACTTAGGGTAGTTTCTCCTCTAATACAGTTGCTGTATTTGGCAAATGGAGTAGAGTTTTCATGGGCCTGTGGTCTTAGAGCTTGGTTATGGAGAAGTAAATATATGGTCATTCTTTCCAACATTTTTTCACACACACACACAGACTAAAGAAAAAATTAATTAGCAAGTTAGTTTTAGGAAGAGGAGAACAGTAAGAACAGTATCTCTCTCTCTTTTTTTTTTTTTTTTTTTTTACATTTGTTTCTGTGCCATCTATTTAAGTAAGTTTCAAAAAAGTCATTCTGAGTCAGAGGAGAAGCCTAAATATATCCATTGTTCCTATTAAATTTAAGGAAATTTAATCTTTTCACACAAACCCTTGAAATTTGCAATCTGCCAGATCAGGTAAAGATCAGATCACAGGCACAGGAGCTGAGGTGTATGAAGAAATTGTTTCTTTTTGGCAGCCTTCTGATCTCACAACTTTAAAAGTGGAGTACTTGAGGACTCTTTGAGTTCACTGACATGCCATTACAGTGATGGCAGTGATAGATCTCTGATAGCCTGGATTTTTACAATCTAAGGAAGTACAGATAATCCCAGTCACCAGGATCTTGTTTTGCACTGCTCTTCCATTAAGATTTAACCCGCATTTAGCAGGATAATATTATAAAAAGACCGACTTCCTATTTATTTCATTTTTTTGGAAGGTTGTGATACATAGTATGTAGTCTTCTCTAAGATGTGTAGTAGACTTTCCAGAGTATTCTGGGTGCTTATTTTTCATGAGAAACCAGAAAATAAAACTCACTGTAGACTGAGTTAGCAAAGTAATAAAAGCATTCTGATCCTGATGGCATAGTTGTTTCCATATCTGAAGTATAAATAACATTGCTATATTTACTTTAATATTTTATTTCTTGTAGTGTTTGGTGTCGTGTTGCTGACTTTGTGATGGTGCTTTTATTGCAGTGTTCATAATCATATAAGCTTTGCCCAGAATACAGAGCAGCTTCTTGCTTGATTTTGAGATTTCCGTGTTAAAGTTCATGAGGCCAAATGCTCTTCTCAGTTCTGTTATAATGATTAAGGAGAAGCAGAATCTACCTCCTTACAGATCCCTTCCTTCATTCTCTCCCTTCTCCATTAGAAAATGCTGGAGGCCATTTAATGCATGTTTTTATTTACTTTTGGCTTTCTGTTTTCCTGATGTCTAACAGTCTGAACATCACAAATATAAACCTCAGCCACTGATGAATGAGGTGGAGTCCAAATGCATCACCAGTTGCAGGCAATACATTAAATACATCCTTCATTCTATCTGTGCCTCAAGGGCAGCAATCGTTAAGCACTGTTTTCTGTTTCCTGTCTAAAACAGGCTGGATGAAAAGCTAATAGGGCTATGGTCCTATTTTCTGTATTTATCATCAAAGAATTTAAAATATGTGTAGTTTATGCAGAAACTTGCCACAGTAATACACCTTCTAGAGTTCTTGGTCATGTTCTGGCTTCCTCCATAACCATGGTGCCTGGGCCAATTGAAGACAGGCTGTAAGTTCATCTTAACAAATCACACAATGATTTTTATCACAAAGTTCTTTTCTGTTTGAGAGAGTAGTTTAAATGCTCAGTTCCATAAAACACTGTGGTTTCCCTGTTACTCTCATGCCCTTTCTTTGAAAAAGAGCAAATGATGATTATCTTATTTTCCTCATATGTTTCTATGTGAAAAAATGTCCTCATATTGTCTTAACAGGGAGATTCACCCAGAAGGATTGCCACAGTCGTACACTATCATCCTGTTATTCCGCCTTCTTCCTGAATCCCCCAATGAGCCTTTTGCAATTTGGCAGATTACAGACAGAGATTACAAACCACAAGTTGGAATTGTGCTTGATCGTAAGAATGATTTTGCTTATTGTGCATTTATAGATTACGTTACTATGCATACACTCTTCCCAAATATTTCCAAAACCAAAGCATTCTTACATGGTAAAAGGATTATATGTTTTTAGTTTTAAAATATATATATTTTACTTTGCACGTCAATTATTTTTTCAGCTAAGCTATTTTTCAACTTTGATATTATGTCTAAAACTATAAGAATATACATCTATGTACTTATGGGTCAGTAACATCACCTATAACTACGTTTACCCATTTGAGTGGTATCCTACATTTTATCCATAAGTGTATCTTAGGATGGTAGTTTCAGTAGTACGTATAAAATGAAATGTATTATATTCATTCATTGCAGCTGCCAGCAAAGTGCTTTCATTCTTTAACAAGGATACAAGGGGAGAGGTTCAAACTGTAACTTTCGATAATGATGAAGTAAAGAAAATCTTTTATGGAAGCTTCCACAAGGTAAAAAATTGAAATTATGAATGTTGCTTTCTGAAGTGCTGTTCTTTGAAACAAAAGATGAGCAAACAGAAGTCACTGTCAGTTTTATCCAGTCTTTGTATACTTCTGTAAGTTGACTAGATCTCTGAAATTATGGCTCTATTTTTTTTTTCTTCCTCTTTTTAATTGAGTTAAAGGCCTACTTTGAACAAGTGTAAGAGATTCATCAAGATTTCATCAAGAATTTGTCAAGATTGTGTAAGTGGAGGGATATATATGAAAAAGATATCATAGCGTGATTCCTGGCACATGAAAGAGCAAGAATAAAAGACAGACTGGAAAAGAAGAAAATGTCGTGATGACAAAAGATTGGGGGTGTGTGTAGTGATTTGGAATCATTCAGAGAAGAAGAGATAACCACAGGAAGCAAATAGCTATTGACTTAACATAAAAAGGCAGGGAACCAATTTTGGGAGGCGAATAGCATGTTGAATAAGATCCACAGGTTTAATGAACATAATACGTATATATGTATATATTTGGTATGTGTGCATGTATTGGTATATTTTTGACTTACATTCACTGGCCCTAAAATATTCCAAAGTACTCCAAAGTAATATTAACTGAGGAAGCAACAATAGCAACAGAGATCACATAAAAAAATCACATTATCTGTTTGCAATTTATAATGAAATTCATGTTCTTTGAGTTGTTAAAATGGCTAGCGAAATCCTTACATGTTACTGCATCTGCCTTCAGTTGTGGTAACTGTGTGCTCGCTTTTCTAATTTTATGAAATGATGAAAACTTGATCCTCCCAGGTTTCCTTGCCTCTAGTCATCGGGAGATGATTTGACTCGTGTTACATATATGTCTAAAACACAAGTTAAAAATTATTTTCCTGCTGTGTTAAGCGTATATGCTTAAAGCAAGAAAGTGAGTTGCAATTGCAACATTTTTAGCCAGCCGAAATGCACATTCTCATGTTTTCCTTTATCTCCCTTCTGTTTAGTTTAGTTTTCTTCTGATGACTAAATATGGCTGGAGTATACTATTTGTTTTCTTTATGATACCCTCTCCTGCATGACTAGTCACTACCAGCACTCCTCTGAGGATACAGATAAGAGGTTGCATCTGTCGACTTGCAGATACTGGAGGCCACGTTGTCAACCCAGCTCTGCTAGGCTGAAAGCAGAGAAAGCTGGCTGGTGCCAGCATTATGTTTTGTGACTTCCTTCTGTTTAAAACAGAGATGACTACAATAATCACACACTACTATCTCGTTTCCCCGAAATTAAGACAGGGTCTTATATTAATTTTTGCTCCAAAACTTATTGCTTTTTTATATGCACAGCTGCCTGTGCACTATTTAAATTGACATTTTAAATGAACTGTAACTAGGGCTTATTTTTGAAGTAGGGCTCATATTTCGAGCATCCTCAAAAATCCTGAAAAGTCATGCCAGGGCTTATTTTCAGGGTAGATCTTATTTTCAGGGAAACAGGGTATAAAAACTATTGGTTTCCTCAGAATTTGACAGAGGATAATTTCCCAAACTGCTTCGATATCATGTTCATTTATTCTCAGGTATATTATTTAATGGCTAATTATTTTTGCATATGCAAAGACATGTTTATGTCACTGGCTTTGTGACTGAAACTTGTAGGTAGGCTTTTCTCCTTGGCAAATGACTTTTTGCCTTTCTTCTTTTTTTTTTTTTTTTTTTTTTTTTTTTTGATAGCTTAGTAGGACAACAGAATTTTGAGGAAATGTCTTAATCTACTGGGATGAGAAATACTGTCAATAAAGGGTAGGATAGATATTGTTTTGGTGTAAAAGTTCAGTCATCTTATCACCAAGAACTACTGTTAAAACACAGAGCAGCATGTAGCATGTCACATTTTAGATATCAGTATGAGAGTTGAGACTTCCCTTCTCCAGATTGGTGGTGTGAAGCTTTCTACATGCTGTACTGCCAGCAGTCTGCTGCTAATTCAATTGAAACTTAGAGTCATGTTTTTCCTTGTAGTTCCTCTAAATGTAATAGAGCTGAGCAGAATTATCAGACAGCACTTAGAGTGAATCTCTGTTCATTTATCAGAGCAAATGGGGACCAACATTCAACTCCAGCAACACTAACAGTCATGTAGAACTGTTTGTTACACTTGCTGGTGAAAACCAGCTACAGGTGAAATAGAAATCAAGCATTTTCTATTATTTTAATAGTTAAGTACGCTCATACATATGAACAGAAATCAATCCTAAGATACCAAAGCATGTACAGGAGTAACAGCCATTTGCAAATTATCTCAAAGCTCTCAAACTATGAATTCTTGCTTGTGAGACTCTTTGTTAAGCAAAAATTAACAAAGCATCAGTTATTAAGTGCAGTTTGTAATTTTTTTTTTTCCCCAGAAAGGAAACAAAAGTTCAGATTTTGGTAGTATTTAAAGTAACTGGAGTAGCCTTCATTTAAAGAACTCTACTTGGGATCTTTCACCATGCAACTGAGTTGACTCTTCTGGATTGTCTCCAGGATGATTACTGATATTGCTATATGAGTCAGGTTGTTAATTATAGCACTGTGGGATTCTCCACCTCATGTGCTGGGAAAGCCCTATGTATCAGGCATGTTGATTACCTCCTAATAAAGGACAGCAGTAGTTTTAGCTGAATAAAGGAAGGAAAGTAAGTTTAACACATTTCAAAAGCTACTTCTGCATTTTCTCTTGCCATTCAGTTTCAAAAAAATGACAAATCTTTAGAATGCAAGAGAACGTTTTCCAAAATATCAACATTTTTGTGGCTTTCATTCGATGACTTACTGGCTCACTCAGCGAAGCACAGTTAACTACACCTAACTGTGCGGGGGAATTTGCTTTGGCATACTTGAACACTTTGCGTAGCATGGCTATGATGAAAGCTGTTGAATCTGGCAGGTCCCACAAGAAAAATCCTGACTGCCTGAGACAGTCCTTAAATTTATAACTGAATGTATTGGAGAGACAGATGACTTCTGCTTCCTTGTTCGTACCATGCTCGACTTCCTTTTAGGTTGCAGTTTTGCAGTAGTTAGCCACAGCAACTCATTATGAGTGTATGTCTTTCTGCTAATGTACTTACGGGATAATAGTTTTCTCAGCTTATTGATGTGGTTTGTTTAGCAGTAGATCAGAACAACATCAAACTTCTCTTAAAAGGCGTCCAGAGAGAAAGATTAAAGTGTGTTTTCTTTCTTAAAACCTGAGCTTTTTGGGACCGGAAACGATCCAAAGAGATGCTTTATGTTGGTGTGTTAGAAATTGAAGAGAATGTTTCTGTTAACATTTTGTTTTCAACAAAATATAGCAAGATTGAATGCAGAAATGTTTTATTTACTGTAAACACTAAATGCATATTTTTATTAGCTTTATGCTTGGGCCATGAGATTCAGGCTGAAATTCAGTTCCAGCATCAAATCAGCAGTGAGCCGAGTCAATAATTTGGGGGACCCCTGCTTATTTTTGACTGCTTTGGATAGATAGAATTAGTAAATTAGATCTGTGATGAGTTTAAACTGATACATTAGTTAACCTATAAAATTTATTCATATAATCAAATGACTGAGTATATGATGTATAAATGATAATGAATATAAAATTTTGGCTTGGTGCTTATTTTATTTTGTGGAAAGTTTGGTATTTAATACCAAAATATACTTTGGACACACTCACTTATCTTTCCACTGTTATTTTATTTGATTATTGAACAATGTTAGGAATGTTAATTACAAAATCCACTTGTGTATATAGCACAGAGAATTAAACTGTGATGCCAGCTGCATTTCAGATTACAAAAAAAAGAGAGCAGTTTCAAAAGTCTTAATTTCAATACATAAAGCATAAGCACATAGTGTTTAGAGTTTTAGATAAGCTATGCTGTCGCCTTCCAGACCACTCCACATGAGAAAATATTTAATATGGAAAAAAGAATTCCTAGGAGTTTGTTCAGGCAGTTGTTGACTCAGGACATTTAAGGGAATCTCTGTTTCAACTTTATGCCAATTTTTTTAAGCAGTCATCAAATAGCAATATGTTTCTGAAGGGTTATGTACTGTGATAATAGAAGCTTTAAAAAAGACACATACTTCAAGGATTCTTTACTGATGGTCTTACTGTGTTGATATTTTAGCAATTACTTAGATGTTAAAATGGTGTATATAAAATACATGCAGCATGTAAGGCATATAAAGCCACTGAAACCTTTCTGTTGTTTTGAGATATTCTTCCTTCAACTGCATATTAGATTTACTAATCAGACCCTTGTTGCTTTCTTGGAGACTCCTGAATGTCTTCTGTTTTCATAGATACATAGGAAATTAATTTTCTTAACATTCATCACATGTACTACAAATTTTTGGAATGGTAAATTATGCTTCAATTTTGTTCCTTCTGTCTAAGGTTTACTGGGTTTTACTCAAACACTTAATTATCTTCTCCTGGTAGATTTACTCTCCCTTTGTTAGTCATTCTTTTCTCCCTCCTAAGTTTCTCTTATTTCCAGTAATTAATCTCTTCCTCTTCTTCCGTGTTTCTCCTTACTTTGACATATGCTTTTGTAGCCAAATTTCTCTCATGGAAATTTCTGTCTTGCATCTTCCATTATTTTGCCTTTTTCTGGGCAGGCTTCTCTGCTCACTTCCTGTACCTCAATGCAACTAATGCCTCTGGTTGAGTCATCTGTGGAAACGGAACCCTGGATCTTTGGATCAGAAACAATCTACTCTCTGAAGTACACAGAGAGTCTATTAGCCAGTGGGCAGTCACAGACTCATAAACTTCTTGTGTGGTTCTAGCCATCAGAAGAGGACAAGAACAGCTTATATATACTTCCTCTCAAAAAATATTTTTATTTTTTACTTTTATGCCATCTTAAAGCAATTTTCAGGCAAGCTTTTAAAATAGATCATTGCAGTTCAACTGTTTTATTAAATAAGCTGTGCTTGTGTATTCATCTTGTTGACCTTAAACACATTTTAAATAGGTTACTGAAGTAATAGACTTTTCTTGAGTTTGAATTTTTACACCAGTTTAAAGTAAAACAAGATTACTAGGAAGGAAATTTAAAACACTATAACCTAAACACTGAAATACTGTTAAAGTGTTAAATATGCCTAAGTGCCTTTTCTAAATACTATGTTGAACTTTTTTTCAGGTCCATATTGTTGTAACTTCATCAAATGTCAAGATTTACATTGACTGCAGTGAAATACTGGAAAAACCAATTAAGGAGGCTGGAAACATCACAACTGATGGCTATGAAATACTTGGGAAACTTATGAAAGGTGACCGGAGATCAGCAACAGTAAGCAATAAACAATAATCCATTCATTAATGTAAGCCCTTGAAATTTTCTGAGGAAATAAATTAGAGATTAAGGATTTCTAAGAAACCAGTATTACACCCAAAGCTTTCAAGTGTTTGTACTACAAGACGCAATATACTTAACTGAGAAGTTTCGTCTTGTTAGCATCTTATTCTAGCAGAACCACAAGAACAAAAATCTAATAGTTGAAAGTTGTATTCAGGTGAATTCAAACAAGAGTGGAAATGTTTTTCTTTTAACGGGGAGAACATTTAGTCATTGGGCCATTTACTGTGGATTTTCTATCATTAGAAATCTTTAAATGAAGATTGTTTTGTTTTCTAAAAGACAAATGCTAATGAGCAAATTTTAGCTCTGGCAAGTCCTATGGTCTGTTTTGTACTGGGTGATCAGAGTAATCCCAACTGGCTTTATTATCCATAAACCTTTAATATAATAGTGGCTGCTGCTATGAAGGGCACATAAATTTTCTTGATAGCTAACTATACTTAATATATAATCAGTGCCATTACTTCAGCTTCATATTAGAAGATTTAAGTCTGCAATCTGACCCATGTGTACAAACTTTAACTGCTGAAGATTCTTGATGCTCATCACCAAATGTTTGCTTGTATGTACCAAACTGCAGAATCATAGCTCCTGGGGTGAAAAAAAAGAGAGGAAACTGCTTTTACCATAGTCTACCTAAGATCCCCACTTCAGCCTTTCTGCAGAACTTTTCTCCACTAATGTCAGTTCCATACATGATCTACATTAATATATGACCCAAGGACTACAGTCCTTAAAGCTGGCCCAGAAGTTTTCAGACAGATTTCATATTGAAGTGCACAGGCACTCAGTTGATGTAGTGGTTCATTGGTATTATCCATTAAGTATTGCAAAATATTACGTAAGTCACTCTATTTCATTACTTTTTGCCTCAGAGTAAGAGCAAGCATCAGGGCTTCAAGTTCTTGTAGCCTTATGTAGGCTTGGTTTTAATTTTTTTATTATTTGAAATAGTTTTTCTGTCAGTGTCCAAAAAGAAGTGAAATTCTGATTAATGCTAACTGCAATAGAAATAGATTGTTTGAGGAGTAATTTTTAATGATAATGTCAGTAGATTTCATAAATAACGCCTCTAGTATCTTTCAAGAGTCATCCTTTCTTTTACAGTTAGAAATACAGAATTTTGACATCGTATGCAGTCCAGTTTGGACTAGCAGAGACAGATGCTGTGATCTTCCTTCGATGGTAAGTATAAATGAACCAGAGGTTATTCAGAAAATCATTATTAATAGCAAATTTAACAACATCAGTGTTAGCCTGGTATTATACCTTGTACTGACAACACATCTAAATCACAGTTGTCAGAACAGTCAGTGAATAATACTGCATTTCAAAGTTTTGTATCTGAGGGAGAAAGATTATGATGTGCTAGAGTTGAGTTCCTTAGGAATAGTGGAAAAAATGTCAGTTACATTTTGTATTTCAGTGATATGGAAGATCCTGGGTATTATGAATGGAATAGCTATATTATTGCTATCTAATCTGTTCTTAGATTGGTATTCAAAAATTAACTAGTTTATTCTCTGTCACTGCAAGCTGATTGTCTAACGGATTTAAATATTAGTACAACAGAAATTGAATATGAATTTGATTTTGCCTGTGCCTCTGTTGTTAGTGTCTTGTATAGCTTGCAGAGAAAATATGCTGAAAACATGAAAGGTCCTGTAGAAACATTTGGAAACTTCTGTTTAGCCATGAGTTTTACTTGTACTTGAAAACAGGATAATAGAGAATCTTGCTTTTATTGTTTTGGAAAAATATGTTGCCACCAAGTACTTTTCTTTAAGAGGACAATAATAGTTGTGATTGAATTTTCAGAGAGATGAAGCAAAATGTCCAGCTCTTCCAAATGCTTGCACCTGTACTCAAGACAGTGTGGGACCTCCAGGACCCCCCGGACCAGCTGTAAGGAACTATTAGCAATAGTCAGATTCTCTGATTTTTAAATTTATGGAAGTAGGTTTGTGTTGTGGTTTTGTGAAACAAAGATCAGTCAGAGGGGCTGACAAATGTTTCTGTCAACATGTCCATAACATCATGGTAATCAGTTCCCCTTTCATCGTAGTTTAAAACACAGCTGGGCAGTACTTAGCAGCTCGACTTGTTATATAAAAATCCTTTTCCCATATTTCCAATGTGATCATTGTGAATAGCTCCTCATTGTCTGACAGGTTGAAAGAATCTGGCCAAATCTCAGCTGCCTTGCACTTCATGTACAAGATATTTTTAATGGACTGTGCAAATATTTTTCCTAAATACAGAGTCAGGATTTCACTCCAAGGAAGGATTCCTTACTCTGTCAGGGAAATAAATTAATTTTTTTTTCCTCCTTTTTTTTTTTTTTTTTTAAATGTGGAGAGACAGTAATTTATGGAATGGTTATGCTCCTACCAAGTGCTGTGAATATAAGGGAGTTACACACAACCCAGTAGTCCTTCTACTTTGAGGCTATAAAAAATGCTGCACAAGGAATTGAAACCCAGTTGAGTTTTCTGACAGTCTACTAGAGAGGTATCCAGAGATTTTGATGAATATAAATTGAAGAAGTTTATATCTGCATAGACACAAAAGACAATAATTTTTCATATGCTGAACCAGCAAGGATTTACCCGATTTTCTGATGCATCTGTTATTCTAATAGTCTTTTTAGCAGTGTGATCTAGACACTTCAGAACTTTGGGTTTTCACATAAGAGTTTGATAAAGAAGATTCATAATGCACACCAGTATGATGTACCCTTGCTTTCTCTATGTGAAATACATTTTGTTTTCAAATATTCACTTTAGGGTGGTCCAGGCGCTAAAGGTCCCAGAGGTGAAAGAGGTTTGACTGGATCATCTGTAAGTTTCTTTCTGGAATGAACCTATAATGTTGCTACAGGTTTACCTGTATGATAATTTGCATACTTAGTTCTGTGTTGAGCTAAGAATGGAGAATAACAATTTACTTGGAAACATGCCTATTGTTATTTAGGTACAGCCTATCTATTTGAGACTATATATACACAGCCTATGTATGTATCTAGCCCCAGAGGTATTGACTGCACACTAAGAAACCCAAGTACATGTATCGGCATCCTAATACACACTTTGCAGCATTGTAGTCTTTTCTGCTGCATAGAGAAGACTTATTTATATTCTTAATTAACACTAGCAGAAGGTGTGTATTGGCCTAAGACCACCAACATGAATCAGAGAATAGCTTATGAAAGCATATGCTTCTTGGATAACTATTTCCATGGTTGTTCTGAAGTATTAAATGTGTCTCCAGGCTTCTGACTTACCTTAAGTGTCTAACCCAAAGAATTTTGCAGTTACACACCCAAGAAGGTGTTGTCATTTATAATCTTGTTTTAATTTTCTGCTTTAAGGGGCCACCTGGTCCTCGTGGTGAGACAGGTCCTCCTGGCCCTCAAGGTCCCCCAGGTCCGCAGGGCCCCAATGGGCTGTCAATCCCAGGTGAACCGGTGAGTGGCCATTCTGAGTATGCGTGGAAATGTGTGTGGAGTCAAAGCTGTCTGTGGGGATGATGGTCTTGGGAAGAGGGTGACAGCTTTTCCTTAACATTCATTTTTCCCTGCAACACAGTAGTATTATGATACAAGTCTCTTTCTGAAACAGTTTCTTTCAATACAATAGCATGTTCTATCCTGAATGTTACATGTGCTTATGGGACGCCTATGAATGGACAGAGTCTAAGCATTGTAACATATATTGTGCTATGTTTCTAATCTTAGCTTTTCTGTAGAGTTGCTATGGCCTTCAAGTTCTAGGAATCAAAGCTAACAAGCTGCGGTGCAGGAAAATCAAGCATGCAATATTACTCTGAAGACTTTCTCATAGATTTACATGTCCAACTCCTATTTTCTGAACTTAAACCAGTAGCTGAAAGTTCAGAGAGACAATAGGTACCTAGATCTAGGCATACAAACCAGCTCTTCCTTCCTAGTGGGCTTTCTTGGCAACATCATGCGCATTTTAGCAAAAGGCTATTTCTGATTTCATGTACATGCCTTGAAAGCCAGAGTATCTGTTAACACTGATGAAGTCTCACCAGATTGTTTTTCATAGCAGATAGCATAGGTAACCCTTTGTCTACATTCTGAATGTATTAAGTCTGCTTTTGCCATATTTTAATAAGTAATCACCCAAAACATAATTTTCATGTTTCCTGTTTAGGATTAGGTTGAATTTTAAAATAATCAGGACCTTTTTGTATGAAGTCTCTGATTAAAATATGAAGTTTATAAAAAAATAGAATTTATGTCTGCATGTCATTTGTGTTTGCATTTGAAATCGGGTTATCTTCTCAGTCTGTAATGTAATTTTGGAAATGGAAAACAAATTTGTTTTAAGATAGATGTTAGGTACACCTTCTCTTTTGTAAGGAGAAAGCAGAAAGGTCTTGTTAACCAGTGTAGATGCTTTTCAATTTTTTGTTATATACCGGAAGGAAAAACTTCATCAAGATGATGTAGAGGTGCTAAACAGCAAGAAAGGCCAAACACATTCTTTTTCTATTTAGAGTACAATAAATACATATACTTGTCACATTCAGTTTAAAAACCTCTGAAGAACAAAAACATCAACATTGATGGAACTTCTCGTTAGTTAATAAGTTAGAGCGCCACTTTTGCATCATGTAATTTCATTTTTCATATCAATTGCGGTTCACATTGGCAGGCTATGTTTTCAAATTGTTTGATTATTTGCATGTCATCAATGGTTCTTTATGCTGAACTATCATGCAAAGCACTGTGGAAAATAAATACTGTGTTGTCAAATTTAGCTCATGTGGGTTTAAACTGTTCATTTATACTACTGCTGTAGTGTATGAGGAATGCGAGCTAGTTGAAAAAGGCAATATATTGCTTGTTCATGTGCTCCTACCCCTTTTGTCCTAGAAGTGCATAATACCTTTTAGATCATGGGTTAGAGAAAAATAGTGATAATTTTAAAAGACAGAGCTTTTAGCTTTCATGAGTGTAGACAGCTCCATTTATCAGTTGAGAAAGATAAGAGCCGTTGGGAGAAAACATGCAACCTTTCCCTACTTTCCTGCTTGGAAAGACATTGGCATCAGTCTCTGTTACTGAAAAGTCTGTGTCACTTCCTTATGAAAACATGTACCCCCTTCAAATGTCTGCTTTCCTATGTTTGTAATAAAATGCCAACAAGTCATCTTGCATTTGCCAACAATTCTGAGATGGTCAGTATTGCTTCAGTTGAGGTATGTGTATCTTGATTTATTCCATAATGCACAGTTGCCTTACGGATTCCTTAATTTAAATATTTTGCAGGAAAAAAAATTGTGTCCATTTACACAAATGATTCTGTGATTTTGCTGGTCTGTTCTGTAATTCAGAATTTCTACTAATAATTTATGTAAATTATAGGGTCGTCAAGGAATGAAAGGTGATGCTGGCCAGCCTGGACTACCAGGGCGATCGGTAGGTTGATGCTGAGACAAGACAATGTCATTTTACACTATTCTTGGTGCAGGCTGGCTGCTGGACAGCTGTCTTTGATATCATTAGGAGTCATGGGCTCTTCTCATACCTTCCTAAGCAATAGTTTTGGAAACATAATTATCTTACACTTAGGAGTTTGGAATGTAGAAATAGTAAACCATTCAAAACAGCAAGAGTGAAGGAACAGCTGTACTGAGTTAAGCCAAATGTCCATCTGGACAACTGTGAATGCACAGAGACAGACCATTGGATTAGAAAAAGTAAACTGATAACTCCTCAGGAAGGTCCCTCAACTTCTGACCACCTGCAGTTAAATGTCTTCCTAAAAAAAAAGGTTGCAGAACCTTTGCTGAACCCGTCTGCAGCAATGTTGTCTAATTGCTTTCTATTTTTGGAAGTCAAATGGTCTTGAGACATTAATTGTATGCTTTCTGAAAGAAGAAATCAATATTACATTTCACTTCCTTGCAGGTTTCTATATTGTAAAGTAGGATTAGGGTTTTTTTTGATAAGCAGCCAGATTTGGGTAATCTAAGGTCATTGATCTACACATGTGGTTGGTTACTATATTATCCTTGATTTCACTGGGGATATAAAGACTATATGGGAGATGATTAAATGGTGGTGTGGACTTAATTTCATATATCAGATAAGGTCAGTCATGGATCAAGGGCCTTGTATTCTTTACCGGTTTTATTAGTCTTTATAAGCCTGAGTAACGTACATTTAGGGCCGAGTAATGTCCTGTAGAAAGCAATGCTACATTTCAGCGTATGGTGAGATTAGGTAGAAAAGGAGGAAGAACATGTCAACATGAGAAAAGGCTGTTAAATACCCAGTTCCTACAACAGTGGTACCGATCCTACAGAGTGTTGAGTGAAATTATTCCTGAGTGTCCTCTAATATAGCCTGCTGGTTTAATTTTAGGTTTTTTCACTACCCAGAACCTACAAGGAACAGAAACAGAATTTAGAATGTGCACAATAAAGCAGCAGGGTGTTAAACAGTAATACAATACAGGGAAAAGAATAATAAAGGAGTCAAATTCCTGTTTCTTTAGATACACTCTGATTAGATGACTGCAGCTAAGCTTTAGTACCAGGTGTTAAAGGATTAACTGACATCTTAAGACATGCTTGTAAAGGCAGTAAACTAGATATATCTGTTTTATGGGAACAGTACTGAAAATTACTTTTGAAGGTGAATTATGGGCTGGTAAAGAAATGGAAGTAAAAAGTAGGGTGAGGGTGAAGACTCTTGTGTCATGTATATAAAATAAATGGTTTCTCCTAAAGTTTTGTTTTATTTTTGCAATTGTCAAAAAGCAACATTGAAGACAGTTAAATATTTACATGTGTGCATATATACTGGGATGATTAACATAGCAGTGATGTTTGTTCTGTCATGGACACAGTTTATTATTCCTTTTCCCTCTAGGGAACCCCAGGTTTACCTGGTCCGCCAGGCCCAATGGGACCTCCAGGAGAAAGGGTAAGGTTTCCTCAGTTTATCTTCTGAAAAGAGCAAGCAACTTTTTCTTACTTCTTTATCATATTTTTCTGTTTTCAAATGCCTTTCAAAAGGAGTAATTTTATCAGTATCCAAATTTTAGATTAGATTAGATTTCTTTAAGAGGACAATAATAGTTGTGATTGAATTTTAGAGGTTATAGTGGAATGACTGGAAAAAAATGGGGATGAAAACCATCCCAGATAGCCACAGGATAATCAAATAGCTTCTGTAGAAATTGCACTGCTCACTCTCCTGACTAGGTTCTCATATGCCTGCACCCATAGAACAGCATGTCAACTGAGCCCTGCTGTCTTCCACACACTTGCTGCTGCAGGCAGATCCCTTTGAAACTCTGCTTGTCCCAATGTCTGGGAGACATTGTATCTGTAAAGAATCTGTCTATGCCATTCTTACTGTGAAGGTCAAGTTTACTCCTTAACCTTTGACTGCCTGGAGCTAAGATCTTTGATTTAGTTGGGGGATTCTGAAATGTCATCATAACGAAGGGCATGCACACATGTATTTCATTTTGGAGTTGTTGCAATCCCTTTCTCCTAATTTGAGGTCAACTAAGCAAATCTCTTTTGCCTTCACAGTGGCATATCATCTTTGAGATAATTGAAGCTACATCTTACCTTTACAGTCAAAATTAATAGCTGATACATGCATTTACACTTATCCTTGAGTGGGAGTTGATAGCTGGAAATGAAAACAGACCACCATGTGATAGATACTTACCAAAGAACAACCCATTGGATTGATGGGTCATTAGTGGGCCACGGACCATCAGTGTTTGTGAATGCTATGCTAGATTATTGAAATGGGATTTCTCAGCATCTCTTCTTGCAGAGGAAGTATCCAAGAGGGAGGTTGTTCTTCATTTAGAAACCTCAGATTTTCCAGCTAATCTGTGAGTAAGAGAAGAGCAAAAAGAAAGATCTAGCTCCTCTGGGACAGAATGATTCCTTTTCTTAAAAATATTGAGAGAGACAGATTTCATTTTCAGTTAAACAATAGCAGCTGAACATGATCTAAATTGGCTGAAGCTCATTGTTCCATAGCCTTCTCCAGCATTAGTTATGATAGCTATTTTTTAACTTACATTGTGGATAGGTTTCAAAATACATTCTAGTAGTAATCAGAAGTACTGCAATTACATAATCTTAAAGGCCATTTTAATCAGGCTACAGTCTTAAGTTAATCTCTGATCATGCTTTTGTTTTTGAATAGGGTTTCACAGGAAAAGATGGTCCCACAGGTCCCAGAGGCCCACCAGGACCAGCGGTAAATATAATTTTGTCTTTGGTATACTCTGAAGTAAGAGAACTGAGCCAAGAGAATGCCGCATTGACATTTTCAGTTTCTGAAATGGATCTGGGAAACTCTCAGTACAAGGTGATCAGACAGCTGTGGAAAGCATGTATTCACAAACAATCATTGAGTGGTTTTGAAAATGGTATCTGCCAGTGTAAATAAGGGAGCAATGAATTTGCCTGGTTCTTTAGCCATGATCTTTGAATGCACAGCTGGGTCTACTGAAACCAATCAGCTCATTACTCATAGTCTAGTGAAAAAAACCCACAACATTAATACAAGTTTTTCTTGACAAGAGTATTTGAGGATTAGTTTTTGCTTAAAAAGCTCCTTCATTGTGTTTTGTGGGACCATGTTAGAAAATGTGCTGGTTGTTAGAGAAAACATATTATGCTGGATCAGAGAGCCCAAGTTGCTGCAGTTCCATGTTATCGGCTCCAACCAGTAGTAAGGTGGAAGATGTATTCCCAGTAGACACACATACACAGAGCACACATTTACATCATATATATTTATATAGACAGGAGTCACTGGGTCAGGGTATTATTTGGGCTGCCCCCTCTCCCTCACAATTGTCTTTCTGATGTTGTTTTGTGCGTGAGCAGATGAGCTTTTGTCACATAATCTAACACTGGTCTTTCATTTGTTCATTCTTATCTAGTATCACTAGAATGACTTTTATGGACTTGTGGACTTTTGCATGGATCACAGATGTGCTAGATGAAGTTAGAACATCAAACTGTCTTGTACTCTTTTAAGAAGCTGTCATTAAGAGTGATACCAAAAACATATAGACACTCTCTGCATTGTTAGATTCAGAAATGCCCATTAAACTGTGGTGTTATGTTAAAGGACACATTCCCATGAAGAAACGAACTCTTTTTTCCAGAGGAAAGTTTTCAAGCCTGATAGGTACCTAACAGAAAACGAAAACAAAACCAAAAACGTGATAGGATCCATTTTCAGTATTGCTTTGTACTCAATACAATAACACATTTCTTATGAGTGCTTAGCCTGTTGTGGATTTCCACAATTCACTTTACTTGTCTTCTGCTTTAGGGTGCCCCAGGAGTTCCAGGAGTTGCTGGTCCAAGTGGAAAACCGGGGAAGCCAGGAGATCGTGGGACACCAGTAAGATAATTATACACTTACAGTATCAAATTTAAAATTACAGTCTGTTGAAGAATATGAGACTTCTCCTTGCTTTAAACACTTGTCTTACACTTATAACAGTGGTTAATATGGTGGAGCTGACCGAAGACCACAAGTCTTTTTTTGAACAATTTTGTTTTTACAGTATACCATTTTGCTGAGTTTAATATTTGGGGCTGGAAATTGTGGTCTTTGGTTTCCACTAAAAAGATTGCAGGTTATTATGCGCCAAGACATATATTTCTACACTGCAGAAGCATGAAGAACTAGGTCAGCAAAATGACTTGAAAGTCTTTATATTTGTGTACGTGTGTGTTTAA
Organism: Columba livia; assembly: GCF_036013475.1. NCBI lineage: Eukaryota > Metazoa > Chordata > Aves > Columbiformes > Columbidae > Columba > Columba livia. Next base: position 33,299,765 of record NC_088604.1, on the reverse strand, counting down.
TGAAAAAGTGGTACACTGCTGAAGGTGGACAATCTTTGATAATATTACATAATCACTTCTGTTATGAAAACTTTTTGTGTTTTATACAATGTGATTTCAAAATTATTTTTCTACCTGGAGTTGTGCAAAGCATTTGACACTGTCCTGCATGGCATTCTTGTGTCTATATTGGAGAGACATGGATTTGATGGATGGACCACTCAGTGGATAAGGAATTGGCTGGATGGTCGCACTCAAAAGAGTTGCAGTCAATGACTTGATGTCCAAGTGACAAGTGACAAGTGATGTTCCTCAGGGACCAGTATTGGGACCGGCCCTGTTTAACATCTTTGTTTGCAACATTGACAGTGGGACCAAACACAACCTCAGCAAGTCTTCCAATAGCACCAAGCTGTGTGGTGTGGTTGACACGCTGGAGGGGACGAATGCCATCCAGAGGGACCTTGACAGGCTTGAGACCTGAAGCTGTGTGAACCTCATGAACTTCAAGAAGGCCAAGTGCAAGGTCCTGCACATGGGTTGACACAATTCCAAGCACAAATACAGGTTGGGTGGAGAATTGATTCAGAAAGACTTGGAGGTGTTCATTGATGAGAAGCTCAATATGAGCCAGCAATGTGCACTTGTAGCCCAGAAAGCCAACCATGTACTGGGCTGCATTAAAAGATGTGTGACCTGCATATAGAGGGAGGTGATTCTCCCCCTCTACTCTGCTCTTGTGAGACCCCACCTGGGGTATTGTGTCCAGCTCTGGGGCACCCAAAGTAAGAAGGACATGGACCTGTTGGAGAGAGTGCAGAGGAGAGCCACAAAGATGATCAGAGGGCTGGAGCACCTCATCTATGAGGACAAGCTGAGGGAGTTTGGGTTGTTCAACCTGGAGAAGAGAAGGCTCTGGGAAGACCTTATAACAGCCTTGCAGTACCTAAAGGGAACCTAGAAGAACACTGGAGAGGGACTTTTTACAAGGGCATGTAGTGATAGGACAAGGGGTAATGGCTTTAAACTGAAAGAGGGTAGATTTAGATTAGATTTAAAGAGGAAATTTTTCACCAAGAGAGTGGTAAGGCACTGGAATGGGCTTCCCAGAGAAGTTGTGGGTGCCCTATCCCTGACAGTGTTCAAAGTAAGGCTGGATGGAGCTTTGAGGACCTGGTCTAGTGGAAAGTGTCCCTGCCCATGGCAGGATCCATTGGAACTAGATGATCTGTAAGGTCCCTCCAACCCAAACCATTTAATGACTCTATGATTATTTTGTGGTGGTTTCTGCAGGCTCTATTCTAAACTTTCAAGTGTATCCCGAACAGAGACAAAGGACAAGAGATGCTGCCTCCCACAAACAGTTTCAGGAGAAATTGGAATTTATTCATTTATAGGATCTCTGAGAAACTGTTTTTGAGTCAGGAGTGGAGACAGCAATTGAAATAGGAAGTCATTAATGATTTGTACTTAATGACTAGCAATCAGCCAGGATTTTGCATCCCACTTCAATATAATTGTGTACATGACAGCTGGATAATTTGGAAGAACACGTAGTAGGCTGAGAAACTTGATGGTTATGGTGTGGAAGTTCCCAGGAGCTCCTGGAAGATGGGTCATTTTCTCATACAAATGTTGAATTCAATCTGTGTTTGCCAGACTATAAATCCCATTTCTCCTTGCAGTAGAGGACACTGAGTGTCTTAGGAAAGCACTGAAGTTTTCCTGCCTTTAGACATACACTGCTAATGTAATATTCCTGCCGTGTCAGATACTTGATAGACACAGTTGGGGCACAAGGTGCTGCAATTTGTTCAGACAAGAGCTTCATGCTACCAGGTGTATCCAAGTTTTCCTTCACCTGGGACACTGGATAGCTGACCCAGTTCAGCAGCAAAGATCTTCTGCAGGTAAATAACTTGCATAGAAGGAAATTTTGCTAGAAGCCCTGTTTCAGTGCTTTTGCAAAGCAAGGCAGTCAACTCCTGTCCAAGCACCACGTGTAAGTTCTACACTCTAATCTTAAGAGTTCCTTTCAGCGAGAAATAATTTTTTTCCCCCAATTCTTGCACTTTCCTGTAATGTGACACTGTGCATCATATTGGCCATTTCTTATGTTTCTAGAACAGATCCCAGCAGGCATTCTGGCTTGCACCTTGCACAGATGTTTTATCAAACTCCTGGCTGACAGAATTTAAACGCTTTTCTTTGTGTTCACTATTAGAATTGCCAAAGGTGCTACTTAACAGCCAAAAACAACTTGCAGTGTCCTGAGTTACAGTTCAGGCCTGCCTGAATTTGTAACTTCCTGTCCTGGAGAAAGATCATGAGGTTTCATGTTGCCTCTGGTAAATACAAGAAGTAAATAATTTTTTACTACATCTGCCTTTTTTTCTTCTACCTGAACAACCAATATTGTTGATACTATGCAGTGCCAATCAGGTGGTAGACCCCTACAAAGCAAGGAACATCTCAGGCAAAAGATACACAGTTACATGCAAATGATGAGGAGCCTTGATGTTGTGAAGACATTTCCAGTGAATGCAGTGAATGCATCTCTTTTCTGATGTCTTAAATACCACTAATGTGCTAAGCTGAGGCAGACCGCACCACAAATGTAGCTGTAAACATTTCTCTACCTCAATGTGTACTTATACTAGAACAAGATGATACTTGAAGCACTAACTGAATTGTCGTGGAAATAGGAAATTCAACTTTATAAATCTGCTTACAAGTACTACCCAGAGAAACTTATGTATTTTTTCAGTGTAATGACAAAGTGACAAAGAAAGGAGCAGTAAGAACACAAATGAGTCAGTAAATCTCTTGAGAACTGAGCATTGGCTGTCTTAGATGAAGCTAATATATCTGTCCTCTGGTCAAACAGAGAGTGACAAATTGGTACATACATCATAGGGTAACAGCCAGCAAGGGTAAGAAAGAGTCATTGAGCTAAAAGAGGATATTGGCTCAAGAAGAAATGGGTAAACATTTTTTTAAATAAATGTAATGGGAAATAGAAGATCTTGGACTACCAGAGAGGTTCCAGTATAGTTGTTTTATAGGTGTGAGAAGGAAAATGGCAACAGATGGATAGGCTGACAAAACCATTTTAAGGTGGAGCTGTCTTGTTTATAAAGTGGACTCTGACAATGGGATCTGACTTTGTTGATCTAGAATGACCCCAGGAAACAGTGTAAGACATTTATGCTTTATATATAAGGTACTGTTAGACTGATGCCTCCGAGACCAAACAGCCTGTGAAAACCTTTAAAGGGTAATTCCAAGCACATAAGGCAGATGTTTGTTCTGAGTTAAATACAGTTTCTGCGTATTTTCCATGCTCTGCTGCCATGTATTCACTGATCTTGTGTCCATCTATGAAGACATCCCAGATGAGGTCTCAAAAAGAAACTGCTTTGGGAACAGCTAACTGGTGGTTCTTGTGAGGAGCAAACATTCTTTTGAGGAAAACAATAGAGCTCATTATCTTTTAAAGTAAAAATAGCAAAACTTCCTTTGTTTTTTCCTCCTTCAGCCATAGAACTTTGCAGTCTCGGCCTTCATCCCACAGCTCAGAAAAATCCCACATACAGCATAAACTAGCTTTTCCTCACACTGACCCCAAGTAACTCCCTCATTGCAGGATGTCAACAAAACAGAATGTCAGCAGCAGCTGCTGACTCTCACAATGATGGCAAGCAGTTGACTAAATTGCAGCTTTTTCTCTATTAAAAGAAAATGAAATGAAATTTAAGAAGAATATTACCAAGTGGGAGGAAGATGTAAATATCAACTCAGTAATTGCAATTGCAATTATAGTTTGGAAAACATATTTCTAAAATATCCAGATGGAAAATGTTTTTAACAGAGACAGTCAGCCTCTAGTCTTTAAATTTTAAAATTAGTTAGGAAAAGTCTATAGATTTCCAATCATAAGGCTTAATTGTTGTATCTTTTGCAAAGTCACATGTTGAAGAATGAGGCTCATTTGATTTCAGTGAATTGTAAAGTTGACTATGTATCACTTATAATTAAGGAATAGCCTTAGCATTTTTCTAGCTAGGGAGCCTTTGCTGGCAATACTTTGAAGCAATGTTGTGCTTTTGTTACCAGAACACCTTCCTGTCTTACCACCATGGCTTATGGCTGCAGACAGCATGAAGAACTTTTCTTGACTGGTCAGAAAAAGTATTTCCAGAAATAACATTTAGACATTTTAAGTTTGCTTCATTTCTCTTCTCTTCTGTTTATAGTTCTGGTGTGTGAATGCACCAGCGAGTGAATTCATTGGAACCAGGCATTTTAAGTAATTATTAGAATATTGCTGATACAGTAGACCAGATATCTGACTTCTGATGCTTGCACTTACATAGTGAAAAAATGAGAAAACATACTGCATGATTTGCTTCTGGTCAAAATCGTACAAGATTGTACCATGAAAGCCATAAAAAGAATGTGAATTAAAATGAGCAGGTGTTATAAATATGTCCTCAGGAGGTAATATAAAATTAATAGATTTTTAGAAAATAGCAAAAAGTTGCCAAGTTTCAAACAGAAAGAGAAGCACCATATAGTCTGCTAATTTTTTTTTACCCCCAGATTTTCATGTTATAGGCTAGAACAGTGAAAGAACTGTAGTTCTGTTCAACGGCTGTTTCAGATATGTGTGGTAGTTTTTGACTGAGATCTTAATGGCTGTTGAATAAAGAGTCAAATTACACCTTTTTTAGAGCTTCAGTACATCAGCATTTACCACAATGTTAATTATTAGAGAATGACAGGTCGATATGTCATATGGTTTAAGTTGTTAGTTTATTTATCTTATTATGGCATTTACAAGTCCATGGTCTGTTTCAGCATGCGTCTGTGCTAAGATAAAACTCAAAGGCAAATCTTTCCCCTGTGGACTTCACAGAATAAGAAAAGATACAAATCAAAGAGTGAAAGACAGAGTGAAAGAGTGAAAGGCCCATCAGTTTGATGGGTACATTGTGTACATATTAGTAACTGTGTCATTGGTGGCATAATTTGTTCCAGTGGCACATTTATGGTGTCACTAGTCTAAATCTTTCATTTGAGTCTATACAATTAATTTTGCATGAACAATCTGTTATGCATGATGCAAATGTACCGTATGCCAACTACTTAACTCACTGATGGATGAGCTGCCTCATTTTATGTGGCGTGTTATGGGGTAGGAGTATGCAACACTGCTGCAGAGAAGCTCAAACAGCATTCTGACTTCACACCCTGACATACTCCAAGGGAATTTCTTTGCACCAAACCTCAATGCAAGTCTATGAAACAGTGCCACCACATTTGAATTGTATCTGCTGTGACCTCAGTGGAATGATTTGTTGTCTCATGTTCTTGAAATTAATTGTGGGTACTGTAGGAATGTTATGAGAAACAGCTGCTGCCCACACTTAGCCTTTGCTTTGATAATGGTGATAAACAAACTCCTTAAAGAAATACTACGATGTAAAAAGCAGTAATACTTAAGATATATGTGTAACTACATGGAGAGCCTTGCAGAGCAGCAGATGACCAAACTGGTCTTTCACCTTTGAAATATTGTCTTACGCTAAGTAATTTAGGATAGAAGTGAAAATCTATTTGAACTCATACCCTTTGTGCTTGACTAACAAAGCTCCTGTGTTCTTTTGACACATTCTGGGAAGTGAATTTACAATAGGTTTTTAAGAGGACTCACTGAAGTCACCTGTAAAACTCACATTGGCCACTCCAGGAGCCACAGTTTAGGGCAAAGTTTTGAATGTACTGCCCTGGAATTTGGCACATGTGGCATTTCTCACAGTGAGTATTCAAGACCATTGGAAGGGCTATTCATGATAACTTCCTAAGCAGCTCTTGCTGAAAATGAAGATTTGTTTTCTACTTTGTTTTATATTTTTATGTCAAAATTAAAATAATAGTTTTAAAACATTTTGCAGATTTTTAGATTTTTCAAAGGGCAGCCTAGTGGCTAAAATAAATGTCTATGAACCTAATTTTCAACTTATTTTGAATGGGCATCTGCAATTTTCACAGCAGCCAAAATCATGCCAAATAGACCAAAGCAAATCATAAACACCCTTCTCAGATTATTACTGTCCATTTAAAAACTCTTTAAAAATCAATCATACCAAGCACTGTAATTACATTTTCTTTGGAAAGTATGGTTTGCTCTCTCTCAATGCTTTTCTTTGCTAGGAGTGGAATGCAAATATAAGGGTAAAATCTCAAAATGTTGTGTGAGAAGAGCACACACACAATTTTCTTGCAGAGTAGACTATGCATTCATATATCCAGTTCAACACTAAAAAACATCTTCACAGTATACCTGATTTTTTCTGGCCATAGACACATGCATATATAAAAACTAGAATCAGTACTTCTGGTTGGCTTCTTACACAGTATTGTTGAAAAACAAAATACCCACAACAACTACTAGAGTTCTCAAAGGTAAATAGAAACTGCTGTTCGACAAAAGTTGGCTCTTGCAAATGTCAATAATTATAAAGCAGCTCAAGCTGAGACATCTATGAGACTATTATAAGACTGGAAATGGTTGAGGATGAACACAGAAGCTGTCATTATAAATAGAATAAGAACTTAATGGCATCTCTCTCCGTCTTATACATCACCCCTGCATAGTGCTTTTTTGTTTAACACAGGGTCTGTTTCTTGTGGGTCCAAGGAGACAGTTGCCCTCCCTAGATGTGTTATTCTTCCTAGCTTGCCTTCTTTAATGATGAGTTGACTTAAGACTTAAAATTAAACAGTCATATATAACTCATACAAGACCATTCACTATTTACAGAAATGTGATCCCAGAAATTCATCTTTCCAATTGCCAATGTGGTCCCAGTGTCAAAATACATCAGTTCCTTTGGCCCTAGTTTGAATTTTTCCTTCAGATCTTTTTCTTCTGCATCTGTCAGTGTATTTGATCACGCACAAAAGGTCATTGCTTGTCCAGTCTTTTCTGGCACCTGCTTTAGCATGTCTGAAATGTAAAGTTCAAGGGCGACCAGTTCTGTCTTCTTGAAGGAATCAAAATGTTTTGTAAAATTGCATGTCCCAAACCTATAGGTGAGGTGGAATAACATAATTGTTCAGTTATTTTATTTTTTTTATATTTATTTTAGGGTGCACCTGGAATGAAGGGAGAGAAAGGTGACAGAGTAAGTCTACTTTAAAGTCAGTTTTTCACCAATTTTTTTAAGTAAACACTATGTCTTTAAAAGCACAGACACTTGCTAATAAAACACTTGTTTTGGTTTTGATTATTTAGGGTGACATTGCTTCTCAGAACATGATGCGAGCAGTTGCAAGACAAGTTTGTGAACAACTGATAAATGGTAAACAGTGTTGCTTGCTTTGTTTCTCACACTAACAACTTACTACTTTGCTTGTTAAAACAATGGTTTAAGGTGAGGGATATCGGCCACAGAGCATAGCAAGAGCTTGAGTGATCTGATAGCTGTCCAATGCCAATTATTTGGTGGAAAAAATGTAGCACTAAATTTTGGCCAGATACGAATGGCTAGCTTGATCATGAACTAATCTGTGACCTTTGGAAATACACATGCAAGACTAATACTAAATGCAAGTACAAGGAAGGTGAGCTTCCTTTTGCAGTCTGGTCCAAAATTACTTTATCTTTGTCATAAAATCAGTATGCATTTTCTCATTAAAGATATCTTCAGAAGGAGGGAATCAGTGAGAAAAAGAATACTCGCTGCAGGTACTTTACTAGCAGGGAAAGACAGAGGACTATTGGGTAAATACTGTGCATAGAATAAGCTGTGCTATGCAAGTAAAAATAATATTTATATAGATAAGGACTGCAAATTGAAAATCAGTCCTCTGCTGCCACACAGTGCAGCTCTGCAGCCTGTGAAAGTGTTCTCTAGAGAAACTTTCTGATCCTGAGGCAGTGCTTTTGTGATCAGTAGACCAGCTGAGGAGGACAGAGACAAATATGCCCATAAATTGTTCTTAATATTGTTTCTGTAACGAGAGTAAGTGCTGACTGAGATAAACAAATATACCTTTTGGACCTTAATAACACTTGTGTACATGGAGGAGGACAGCATGTCCTTTAAAATGTCTGTGATGGCTGATATTAAAAACACTTTTATTAGTGATCCGTCACAGAGGAAGGAAAGTACGTTCATTAATTTATTAGGTTTATTAATAAGAATGTGTTATCTGAGATCTTTTAGCATCTCTTTTTTGAACATCCTGGCCTTATTTTTATTGTGTTCAGCTCATCTTTTCAGGCTCATAGTAGGACTGGCACAGTACACTAATCCGGTAGGGCAAGACCAGGTCCCGTGTTAAGGGCCCCTTTCTGCATAGTTTCACAATGCTAATGTTTTTATTCAGGCATCTTTCTTCGGAAATAAAATTTGCCTATATGCAGAAGGTATATAGGTACAAGCCTGTGCATCCTACAGGCTTAAGAAAGTGACTTCGTAGATTGTGTCCTGCTAGCTCTCCACATGAATAATTTATACCGTGTTTGTGGTAACTTCAGAGCTCTGAAGGTACGTAGGAATATGATACTCCACCATTAGAAGTGTAACAAGTCCTTTCTGTTACTCAGAGTAGAAACAACCTCTAATCAGAATTCTGAGAGCAAGAGTGTTTTAAACAAATGCTTATTTTGTGATTTAAATTTCTTGTAAATTATTTCTTGTAAATTTCTTGTAAATTATTTTGTGTCAATGCTATTGGCTTCCAGAATTCCCCTCACTTTTCTTCTCTCCCTCCTCCATTCACATTCAGCTTTTTTAACAGACATTCATCTTAAGTCTTCCTAATTCATCTGTACTTGTTCACCACTAATTTATTGAATGAGAGAAATAATTTTTTATTCCTTCCCACTCTGATAAAAGACTTTCACTTATTTCACATGGTTTATTGAGCCATTTTCTTTCCTGTTGAAGGTCAAATGAGCCGGTTCAATCAAATGCTGAATCAAATCCCGAATGATTACTACTCAAATCGTAACCAGCCAGGGCCACCGGGACCACCTGGTCCCCCGGGAGCTGCTGGGTCAAGAGGAGAGCCTGGACCTGGAGGAAGACCAGGATTCCCAGGTCCTCCTGGGGTCCAAGGACCACCCGGTGAAAGAGGTGAGCAAATTCCAAGGCAACTGTATATTCCACAGTGGACATAGTGCAGAGGCTGCCAGAGGAGCTGATCCCTTGACCATATCAGACTAGGAAGCCCACACCTATCAGTAGCCTGGTAGGTCAGTTGGATTACATGAGGGACACTGATGGTCTGGAGGACAAGGTTCATTAAATCAGTCATTTCCTCTGCTTTCCTCATTGCTCATGTTTCATGAAACACAAGTTGGTGTAACGTTTTCACTGCTGTTTCAGGCTCCCACAGGATATCCCAGGAAAGTGAATGTTCTCAGAACTCTTCTGGCACTAAACAGCTACATCTTGAAAGGCTGTTTAGAGTAACACAACTCTTTGCAGAACAGAGTTATGACTAAGAAAGAAAATGAGTCATTACTAAGAATAAAAAGTACAAACTGAAAGAATTAGGTCCACATCCTTGGCTCTTTGCAGTACTCTGAGAGGGAAGCAGCTCTGAACTGAATTTGAGCATACGGATAAACCTATTCTGTGACTGCTTTGGATCACTGCAATGACATGGAGTGTTTTTACTGTAAGGTGCTGTGGCCTTTGCTTATTCCTGCTACTCTACTGTTGCATAGACCCAGTGCTGTGTTTTCTAGTGTATTTTTTTAGTATAATCTTTAAAAAAGACTGGAAATAATCAAGTAGGAATGAACTTCTTCATCTTGTTCTTTCTTAAACTTATTTCATAACTGTTTCTAAGAAAGTATAAAGCATCCTTTTTAGCAGAAGTATACAACCTTGAATATACCTTCCTGTTTATAGTTTAAAATAATAAGGTTATATGGTGTTTTAAGTATCTCAAAGATTTTTCTTTCTTTGAGAAAGTTTATTCACACTAAATTACCTCTGCATCCTATTTTATTTTTACATCCAAATTATTTTCCCAAATGAACATTTCGACATCAGTACAAAATAAGATTTGAACCAGCCTTGTTACATTAATAATGGGAACTAAATATTAATATCGATGAGAAAGCATGAAGAAGTATTTGTTGGTGTGTTTTCCTTCCTTTGGTTTATTATTATTATTATTATTATTATTATTATTATTATTATTATTATTATTATTTTTAATTCTGTAGGAATGCCTGGAGAGAAAGGTGAAAGAGGGACTGGATCTCAAGGACCACGAGGTTTGCCAGGACCACCTGGTAAATATTTCTGGTTTTATCAGATAACAGAAAAGTAGAGAAAAAGACAACATTTCTTCACAGGGAACCACAATACATATGGTGAATGAACATGCTTTACCTTATCCAGTTCATGTTTTTGATATGTATTAGAAGTTACTGGAAAATCCTCCAAAAAAAGGGGAATTTAAAAAGATTTTTGGATGTGACTAATAGATATTTAATTTTATCTTGTAATTTACTCATCCGGCATGCTTCCTGGTGTGAAAATGCATTTCATGAAAATACATTGTCCAAATATTTGGCAGATATTTTCATAAGTGTTATCAGATGATAGTTTTGCTGTATCTAGTTCTATTTTTAAATTGTGGTTACAGAACTACAAATTGTCCCCAGACTACAAAATACACCTACATGCAGAGTTACCAAATGACAGAGTCAGATGATTTGACTGTTGGTTTTGCTCTTTGTATCATGCAATTTTGTTCACTGATGCCTTGGCAGAAATCAGCTGCATCATTTGTTTCTGCTTGTAGTTCATTACAAGTCCCATAAGATGCTTGCTGCAAGTTGTAGCTCAAATTACTTGAAGCTTTGCTTTTCTGCTAACTGTAATAAGACTAGTTCCAAAAAAAACATTACCTCATCTATCCTGGGGCTACAGGGTAGCAGAATTAATGTGCTCCTATATTTTAATTGAAATCCAGTGTGCTTGTCTAATCTAGTAGTTTCCCTTGAGATCTTCGTATCTTACACGGAGGGGAAGTAAACCAGAGAATTCATTGATCTTTCTTACTTGGCTCAACCCCTACTAATTCAGTTTCTGTGAATAAATCCTTAAATAAGCCACACACAGGGAAGCAACTGATGATGAGTCACATTTCTAGTTTTCTTCCGTTTTTCTTTCTGTTGACCTCCATATAGCAACAAAGTGCAAGTATTTTCTCACCAAACACATAGCCTGGTCTGTGCAGTCTAGACAGCAGTAACGTTACCTCCTTTATCAAGATAACTCTTAAAAAAAACCAACCCCCCAACCCTTCAATTCTAAAATTAGGTCCACAAGGAGAATCTAGAACTGGTCCACCAGGCTCCACAGGATCCCGAGGACCACCAGGGCCACCCGGTCGTCCTGGAAATGCGGGTATTCGAGGTCCCCCAGGGCCACCAGGATATTGTGATTCATCCCAGTGTGCAAGCATCCCTTACAACGGCCAAGGATTCCCAGGTAGGTTGTGAACAAAACTTGCCTTAAATAGCCTTCACAGATATGGCTGTTCATATTGAGCTGCTTTGCTTGAGACAATCCTCCTAGCCTGGACGTACTGAATCAGGAGGAAATGGTTGCAATAAACGGGGCTGCCTTGTAATATGGAGGTATATGAGCAGTCATTTGGACTTTGATGCAGATATACTTGATGTTATGTGTGATTCACTTTAAATAGGAAGTAGTGACTAAATATTTTAGTCTTAGTTGATAATGTTGCTTATAGGATCTAAGTGACGATTTTCTTCTTCTTTTTTCCCCTCCATCCCCTCCCCTTCCAACTGTCTTCAGAACAAGGTTGAATTCTCCATGTTTCTCTTGAAAAATAAAAAGAATGCTGTGGTTGGCAATTTCCGTGTGTCTCTTTTTGAGCAATGTCAGGGTTATTTCTGCAAAATTGATACTTGAAATAAAATTTTTCCACAAAGGAAATCCATTTGATGATATAGTGCAGACAACTGAAAAACACCAGTGTCACACAAATTCTGCAGAGTTAAACACCGCAGAGTCTCTGATTAGCCCTGGGTCATATCAGCTTTCCACTCTAGCTCAAAACAGTAGGCTGCTTCTGGAATCAAAATAAAGGGTTACAGCAGCCACCCGTTTCTAGCTGGAAAGATTGCAATATATTTTAACATGGGGATCCTGCAGGACCACAGTATTGTTAACAAATTAATATGTATGCATTGCAACATCTCAAAATTAGTGTATGTGATACTACTATTGGATATGATTTGCTGATAGCATATTGTGCATGTACCCATGAAAAGAAAAAAAAAATATTTTAAATATATATATATATATGTACACACCTGCAGACTCAGTGTTGTTGGTTAAAGAGCCAGATTGTTATGCAGATCTACACAAAATTCTTACTTAAATGAAAAAGAAAGAAAATTGTGCCTGTGATTCATCAGTGTTCTCCTTTCTAGTAAGCAGCTATGTATACATATATAAATATATGCCTATGACTTAACTGTTACGTATTTAGTTGAATGAAAGTATGTTTTTGCACATCAGATGGACTTTTTAAAAGACTAACATCATCTTTGACCTGTTTCAGGTTTCGGCTAACACATTTTCTAAGTCGCCAGTGCTGCTTACAGTTTGAATACCTGAAAATCCTGTTTCTGAGATGTTTGCGCACGTGCTTATTAGAAAATGAGTCCGTATGGATATTTCACCACGGATTATGGTTTTTGAACCATGTTGGCCTCCTAGAATGGGGAGATTCTTTTTACTAACACAACTCATGAATGAGATAAAGGACAGTGATGACAATTCCTTAAGCCTGTTGCATTTCAATAATAAAACAGACAGTCTTTCTTTTTTAAAAAAAGATCCAGACCATCAAAAGCCTCAGCGGTGAAGGAGGCTTATAAAACTACTAACCAGCAAAGGTAATGCCATTAGAAGAGACAGATTTAACCTGGTAAATGACAAACGACTTATGTAAATAGTAAACTAATTGTGGCTTGTAAATGATTTGTATGGGACCGTATCTGCTAAAATCTGTTAACAACTCTTCATGATGCTTTTGCATAAAAGCCTGCTGCTGCTTGCTGTATGCCGGAATAACATCTTTGACAGCCTATGAAACCTACCTGTCTGTTGCTTGTTCCCAACATGTCTGAATCGGGGCATGTGTCTTTTTTCTATATGTAATCTTGTTGGATTCTGTAACTGCAGTTATAAATACCAAAGTTTTATAATTATTTTTCTTCTGTTTTGCTGTAGTTTTTGGTGTTCCTGAAGCACCAGCTGTAACTCGGTTTGTTACGAGGAACAGCATGAGAAAATGACATGTACTGTATATTGCCGCTGGTGACAGTTATGTCTACACTTACTTTCCCATTCTCAGAGAAAATTAGTATATGCCAAACCCACCTGTGTACTATACCTGTTCCATGCCTTCTATTAATTACACAGTCTAAAATAAAGTCCAGTGTTTTGATTTACTGAAGTAGCTGTAAAATAATATTTTTATTTTATTTGCTTTCATGTTTTTCTTTCTTTTAAAATAATGGGTCCCCTTGCCTAATTTAAGACCCTTTCTTCATTGTTTTGCGTATGATAAATACAAAACCTTTCAAAATGAATTCTAGTCTATTATTTTACTGCCAAAAATTATTCATGGCTGAAACTAAAAACTACCCTTCCCATGAACTATTAATTTATATATTTATTATGTGAAAATAAGATTGGACTAACATTATGTAGACAAACTAACTTTCGTTGTGTTTGTGGATTCAAAGACATGCGATAACTATTATGTTCAATCGGACAACTATTTTCAACCAGAACCATACGTGCCTGAAAGCGGACCCTATCAACCTGAAGGTGAACCCTTTGTAGTACCTATGGAGTCAGAAAGGAGAGAGGACGAGTATGAGGACTATGGCGTTGAAATGCATTCACCAGAATACCCTGAGCACATGCGCTGGAAAAGGTCACTGTCAAGAAAAGCATAAACAAATCCATTAAAGATCTGTGTCTTGTTTGGGTTTTTTTGGTTGGTGGTTTTGGTTTTTGCTATACTTGCACTTGCAGATACCCACAGGGAGAGTGCATCAGTTCTTTTGCAGTGTAGCTTTCTGGTCTTTTCATATCAGACGCACCCCTGTGTTGTGTCTTGCTTGTGTGGGGATAGCAACATGTGTACGTAGAGAATTCATATTGCTCTGGAAATGCTTGTAAAATACTATTGCTTATAGTAGCTATATACAGGTTAATAACGTGCATTCAGTTATCTCAGTGCTGCCTTTTCATTAAAATACTGTAAAAGCAACCAAATAAAAAAAAAGGAAAACCAAAAAACCAAACCAAAAATAACCATAGAGCTGCTGCAAATTTTCTAAGGACTGTCTGCTTTAGCTCTAAATTTTTCTTCTTTCTCAAACGCATGTTTGCAGGTCAGTCAGATCACAGGTCTACATAATCTAGTTAAAAAGGAAACAACATTTTCCCTCTCCTTCCAGTATCATTGTCATTTTCTTACTTTCTTAGTTACACTTTGCAGAGCATATACTGCTCTTATACATCTCCTTTAAACACCACAAACATTAAGTAGCTGAAATCATTGTATCAACTGGATACAGTTTAATAATGCCTAAAATCTCCTTGTTTTTAGACACAGTAACATTTATGCCAAATTGCAGTCAATCCTGCAGAGGTGGAATTGCATGTTTATGTTGTATATTTAGTATGGAATTTTTTTCAGAATACAATGTTTCTTAGTTATCAAAAGCAGTTGGAAATTGTTTGCAAGACTATGGATATAGAATTGCTGCTTTTATATTTTAACTGCAAATTGTGAATTTCACTGCCTTATATTATTTATTTCTGAAATGAAAGAGGCATTTTTCAATAAAACTACTGAAAATTTATATGTGTCTGTTCATTTCTTGAAAGGTGTGTTGAGAATGATGTGTGTGTGTTCTATTAGTGTTATTCACACAATCATTTGGAAATGCCAAGTACCAAAAATCAACTAGAATGGGAATAGTCTTCAAATAGGCTGTGACATCTAGAGGTGAGGGGATGGAAGGAGGAGAGACTTCCCCTGTCTGAAGTATGAATAAAACTTCTAACAAATTCAGTCTGCAAGGCATTTGGTAAAGAAAACACATGAGAGGCTCTGAGCTTCAGTTGTCAATTTCTTTTTGGATTTCTGATTGATGGCTGTTGCTGAGAATGAGACTGTCTGCCTGAGGAACTGCTTGAACTACCATGAGTATTTTAAGCCACACAAACTTCATTCCTCATGTGCTGTGAGCATTGTAGCCATGGCAGCACTGAGTCCAGTATTAGCAGCTTGCTTGCCTGAGGACATGGGTGTCTGGTGTTTGCTGAGCTCCATCCTGCTGGGACCGTATGTGAGCTGACTACTATCTGCTCAGGAGGTCATCTCTATCTGCCAAGTGTTGATCACAGGAATGGCTGTGATGTAGCTTTACCTAGAGAGAGTGACAAGGATGATTTGGAAAAAGAAACAACGAAAACTGCAGTGGACCGGAAGAGTCACTTGCTAACTGATGGGTTGATGGTGAGCCTTCCTGTCCATGGTATCTTAACCAATGTCTGTCTTACAAGTAGAAATGCCTTTTGCCATAGGACCTGGAACACAGTCTTTTGACTTCATTGGGAAAACTGGCATGTCATTTCTTAGGACCATGCAAGACATCTGTCTTGCACATAAGTGAAGCTAGATGTGCAGGCTGGCTTCCTGATCACTGAATTTTACTCCACACTGGAAGCTATATGACAAATATTAGCATCCACAAATGGAAATTATACAATAACTCCATAGACTGCCTGGCTGGTTATCAGTGAAATGAACAAACAAATGGCATTTCAAAGAGTGATCCTGATTATAGCCATATGCCCTTTAGACTGCAGGAGAATAATTCTGGGGTGAACTGAGGAGCATTTAAAGGAGAACCAAAGCTATTCATTCTTTATGTTTTCTTCTAATTGTGGAGAGTTAAGTATCAAAAACATGTCCTGCAGCCTGATGTGCAATAAAGAAACGCATGTGTCTGGCAGAAATTTAGAGAAGTGATTAAAATATTTCTCTGAATTGTCTTGCATTGATCTCCCATCTGTCTTCTTCTGGCATTAAATATGTCCCTAGGACAAGCTTAACCAGATGCCCATGTTTTCATAAAAAAAGATTCCCTTCTGTCTTCCAAACAGAAAGTTTTGCAGAGGCAATTCCATTTAAAGTCTATATTTTAAATTATTTTTTTATTTCTTCACAAAATATACGCAGTGTCTGCTAGCCATGCCTCATAGTCTTTGTGTTCTTTATTATTACCAGTCTTAGTAGATATGCTGCTATTTGATTGTCCGGTGGCCTGAAATATTTAAGCATTCAATAAAACCTCAGCTCATTGGTAGTCAGTATATTTCAATGACAAAATTTTGATCACAGATCTGCAGGATGGCTACTAGTTCTAAGATGTGTATTTTCCTATTGACACAGAATTATAATGTATGGATCAAGACCATCCCTGAACTTAGAGAAGTGCTGACAAGCATTTGCATTTCAAAACAAAGACAAACAAACAAATTAGAAATGCTTATGCTTAAACCTGGTTAACGTTTCTTTCACCTGTGCCACAACGCTTGACAGAGTCATCCTTCTTCTGGCAGTGCATTTTGAAGTAAAAAGGACTTCCACTGTCTCATCCAAAATCTGGAGAAAATACTTGAAATGTTTGGACAGCATATAAATGAGAGTTTACTGATGGAGGCCAACAAGGAAGAACAACTCAATTTCCAAGAATTCTCAGGGGAATGACTCTCGGGGGCTGAGAGGTACTGATGACACTTCTGGGAAAGCTGTTGCAAAGCTGAGCCAAGGGAATCCTAGAGAAATACAGATGCAAAACAAATAGAAACAAGTCTGAGTTCCCAAATATCTCATGCACAATTGAGCAGTTTGCGTAGTCTGGTTGTTTTAAAGAAGGAAATTGTTTAAAAGTTCAATTTTCATTGTATATACTTTTCCTCTCATTTTTTCAAAAACTGTGGAGATGAAAAGCAGGTGGGAAAGGGCTGCTGCTGCTTTGAAATTAGACCTGAACGTTGCAGAGAGTAACATAATGAAGACAATATTTCTGTGCTTTGCAAACATTTGCTCAGAGAGCAAGTTCTTTGCATTCTTGATAGTATGGGTAGGAAAACTGCACAAGTACCCAAGCAATGTTGCTGTTTTATGAAGGTTAAGTGATATGGGTAGTGCAAGACTGCTGAGCTCTCTGTATAATTACAAGCAAAAATGAACTGAAAAACAGCATGTAAAGAGCCTTATTTGAAAGAATGCCTTGCTTCATTTTTCCTTCTGTTGTGGTTTTGTGATAGACTTTTGAATAACTTGGCACTGACTGCACAGAAATGCTCATAAAAGAAGACGATAATGGGACAATGACTGATTTTTGTTAGACATGAAGACCAACAGCATAAACAGTTGATCTTTGTTCCCATGAAGGCCCCTTCTGGTATAAAAAATCGGTATGTTAGTGATAACTTGATCAAACTATATAGATCTTAAATGCAATATTATTTGCTTGCATGTTTCCAAAATAAATTCCACTGTGGAAAACACATTAAAGGAGTCACAGAGACCTTGATGTTGTCCAGTACTTTCATGAAGTGAAATAATGTGGTGATATCTTTTGGCTGCAACTCAGACCAAAATTACAAATAGGAAAATATTTTGAGAAGATGTACTGTGAAAACATTGATTTTTTTTTCATGTCAGCTTTTTAATATAGCACTGAATATCTTTTGTGTCTCATTTTATTTTAGATGCCCCATTGAACATACTGATGTGAAGGTAGTTGTATTTCTGGTCTTCAAAGTAAAAAAGATCAGACTAGCTTACAGCCATGAAGAAAACACAGCTTTTAATAGCTTTTCTTCCTTCTGTGTTCTGCAGATGTCAACATTTTACCTTGATCAGCTAGTTAAAAGATGCACATCCATCACTTTCGTGCTCTAGAAAAAGAGATGGGAATGAAAGGAAATTCTCTCGAAGGCTTTTCCACATCTGAACATTTCCATGATCACATTCAGTTAAAAAGAATAGACTCAGACAGGGAGTTTAGTGCTGATACACTATCAACCTCTGGAAAAAAAATGCTCAATTGCATTTTCATTGAGTTATTTCCCTGTGCTGTTTAATATGCTTCCATCTCATTGGTTTGTTCTTTTGTGTGAATCGTGAGATCATTGAACTTATTGTGACAAACTGCACCTCAAGAGAGTTGGTTCTGAAATGTAAAGTGAAGGCCTGCCTCCTGTAAGATCAGCTATGTTTTGCCACTGAATTTAGTGAAGCTAAATTGATAGTCTTGCCTTCATTCAGCAACTTGGAGATGTGGAAAGCCCTAGCATTTTTATTTTTTTTAATAGGGAACTGCAGCAAGAAAATTTGCAGCTGTCACCCAGATGCTGTTCTTGGTTTCGTTTCTGGGTCAGCTTTGCTGTTCTGAATTTCTTTATCCTTGAAAAACGCTGTTTATTTCTGAACTGTTCTTACAGAATAATTTACTGCCCAGTTTGATTTCCACTGCCTTTCATTCGTATATTGATTGTTCTGGATGTCTTGAAGGTTTAGTTCATCACCACTGTACCTTTTCTTTGTGCAACTCACATTTATTCCTCCCTGGAGTGATCCAAGCTGCTCACTGGATTTTCAAGAGTTGCTAAAGATTTGGGAACACGACATTTCTGAGAGCTCACTGAGACACCCATTGATCTCTTAGTTTCAGAGGGCGACATGCCTGTAATAACTTGACCTCTTTAACTAGCCTCTAGTAATTTTCCGAGCCACTACTAAGATTATTAATATAATATTAAATATTTAACAAAACCATAAAAGTTGGACAGAGGAGAAATAAGACATCTTCTGTCTCTCATTTTCACAGCATGTTATCCCTGCAAAGTTCTTGATTTAAAATACTGAAGGAGATGGATTTTCTTCTTTCAGCTATAATGGAAGTAGAAAAGTTTCAGATACTCAGGAAATACCAGAAAGAAGAAAACAAAAGCTATATCTTTTTCTATTAGAGAGGGCACCTATCCAGAGATTTCTGCCACCAACTGCACCAGAATTATTGGTCTCTCAGCAAAATAAAGACATTTATAAGTTACCAGAACTCCAGTATTGATCATGAAAAAAGTGTTCCTGACTGGGTAAGAGGAAGTACATAAAACAGACAAATACTTTGGATAATACTGTTTTTACAGCTGCCAAACTGAAGCGAATCTGAGACATTTATCAGTTATACTGACCTGCTGGTTGTGTCTCACAACAACTACCCTTGGAAAGTTGCAACACATTATTTAATGTTTGCAGCTTTGGGCTCTGTTCATGACAATGAACAGAGCAAATTAATTAAGATTACTGTACAGTAATGGTTTCCTCTTTACCAGTTATGCACAGTGTTCTTTCACTCTTCCATGCGTTCTTTCCTTCCTGAAGCTTATTCCCCTCTATTTAGCCCTCCTGCCTAT
The DNA here is from genome assembly GCF_036013475.1 of Columba livia. NCBI lineage: Eukaryota > Metazoa > Chordata > Aves > Columbiformes > Columbidae > Columba > Columba livia. The sequence goes on along the minus strand of NC_088604.1, from coordinate 33,280,197 downwards.
GCAGCTCCGTGCTCCTGGGGACAAGGACATGTTGGGGCAAGTTCAGCTGAGGATTACCAAGGTGGTCCGAGGGCTGGAGGACCTGGTGATTGCAAGAGTTTGGTTTTTTAGCCTGGCAAAGAGAAGTTGCACAACTGCCTTCACCTCCCTTTGCCTTCCTGTTCTTCCAAAGACTTGTTTTCTTTTTATTTTGATGGCAGTATATAAATAAAAGACTAACAAAGTTCCCAGGATTCCTGGATCCTGCACTCCGTGTGATTTGCATTTTGCTATTGCCTGTCTTGCATCCAAACCTATAAAGTAGGATTTAAGGAAAAGAGTTTTAGGGTTCCTTATTGTCAACATTTGTGTATCGGCCTTTTCAAGGCTCCCTGTATCTTGCTGTTGGTACTTTTCCTGCTTTTATTCTACTGTTGCAATAGATTAACAAGCAGGAAGGTTTCTGGATAGATTTCACTACAGGTGTCGAAAAGACATCTTTATCCAAACTCTATTTCTCCTATGTAATTACAAGAAACAAAACAAGCACTTTTTTTGTGCACTGGGAGACAATGAAAAAAACCCATACTCTTTTAACTACAATGGTTTTTAATTTTAACTTCCATTTACGTTATGGTTAAAAAAAAAAAAAAAGATATAAAGCCGTACCCTAGGTTTGGTATACAAAGAAAAATAATCTTCAAAATTATATAAATACATCATGTGTATACACACTCACTTCCCCCATAAGGGAAGGTTTTTTCATTAGTATTTTTTTTAATTTTTATTTGAAGCCTATTTTTTTTTTTTCTATAATTACTGAATTTTGGTGTATTACAACATATTTAGGATTTTTCTCTCAAAAGCTAAAGAGGAATCCTGGCCCAGTATCCATTCTTAGATGTTGATCCTCAAGTTTTCAGTTCTAGAAACTCTGTTGATTTGAGAAATTTCAGCATAACATCAAATGAAGGATAATCTGCAGACTTGTTTTCTTTGGCAGTTCCTCAAAATACCATGAATACTCTCTGTTGTTATTTGGCAATGCCCTTGTGTACAGTATATCTGACAGAAAGTGCCTGTAGAATGTAAAATCCCAGACAGTGTACCCTCCAAGGTAGTATCCTGATGTTATATTTCTCAGTCTCCCAGGTGATCTCTTTCAGTAGCAGTAAAAGTCAAAATAGCACCGAATATTTTATATTTATGCCCCATTTCTCAAAGACATGTCTAAAAGGTGCATTTTTCCCTCTACAGTACTTGCTTCCCCAAAAATGAGCAAGAAATTTCCTAATGAAATAGGTGAAACTTTCAGACATTTAAGAGAAAAAAGTTTGAAATATATAGTAAAGATTAAAAGCTTTACTTTAGACAGTAGCATCAAATTAAATAATTTCCATGATATAGAACAGGGGTAGCCCAATTTAAGTTCCCATACACTGGACAAGAAAACCAGACAGAGAGACCATCTTGCACAAGGACTGTGTACTATCACAGGGTCACAGGTTATTCTCATTTCTTCCAGAAGCTGAGGTATTGGAGGTGATATGCTTCTTTTGGTTGGGATAAGGTTGATTTTCTTCATAGTAGCTAGTATGGGGCTACATTTTGGATTTGTGCTGAAAACAGTGTTGATAAAAAGGGACATATTCATTATTGTTGAGGAGTGCTTACACAGAGTCAAGGACTTTTCAGCTTCTCATACTGTCCTGGCAGTGAGAAGGTTGGGGGTGCACAAGAAGTTTGGAGGGTACACAGCTGGGACAATTGACCTCAACTGACCAAGGGTAAATCCCACACCATAGGATGTCATGCTCAGCAATATAAGTAGGTGGAAGGAGTTGAGTGGGAGGGCACGGTGCGGGGACTGGTTGTGCATCAGACAGTTGGTGGCAAGCAATTGTTTTCATTTGCATCACTTGTCTTCCTTGGGTTATATTTATCTCTCTCTTATTTTCCTTTTCATTACAATATGTTACTATTTTTGCCATCATCATCATAATTATTTTCATTTTTATTTTAGTATTCCATTTTATTTCAATTATTAAACTGTTTGTCTCTCAACCCACAAGTTTTCTCGCTTTTACCCATCTGATTCTCTCCCCCATCCTGGCCGGGGTGATGAGTGAGTGAGTGTCTGTGTTGTGCTTAGTTGCTGGCTTGGCTTAACCCATGACAGATTATTAAAAAGACAGGAAGGGAAAAGCAGCACTAATGAGATTCCCAACAGTTTCCTCAGTGCAATACATTAATTAGCATGAGGCTAAACACTGAACTGTTTTCAGTGTATGTTATCAGTGAGCCATGACAATAAGGACTTTCAAGAAAAAAAGACTTCCTAAAGGCCATATCCACTTTACCTGAACTTTGTCTTTATTTAATTCCTCTAAAACACAAGCTCTTTCTCAAGTGGGAGAAAGCTCCTGACTTCTTCTTGCTCAGGTAGATGAAATCATGGAGAGGAGAAAGAATTTGCAAGCTGCGTCTCCCAGCGTCCTGGTCCAACGTATTTCTAACCACTCCCTAAGTGAGGGCTACTGGACTGGCTGGTTCAGAACAGGGAACTAAACCAAGGGTTGAATGTGAAGGAGCAAATGGGAGAATGCACAGGGAAATATCCAATTACAGTCATCAACTAATGTAGTGTGGTGGCTGCGTTTTTTCCTGGAGTAGGCTGGGAGGAAAGGTGAGCATTTGAGAGTGGAAGAAAACTTACTCTTTACTGAGGAGGGAAAGAGAAAGGAGAAATATGACTTGCTGTTCTTTCCTTGATAGAGAGCTGTGTCAGGAGCTCTTGCATAGTAGGTGTCCTCATTCAAACTCTGTCTACTTATAGTCATCCCAGAAATCAAGGTAATTTGCTCATTTTCATGAGGACCATTGTTGCTTTTGGCCAAAAGAATGTTAGATGTTAGAATATTAGAATGTTAGATATCACAATATTAGAGACTATTTTCTGACTGCTCCTTCTTTTGCCCCACATGCACAACTTATGCTGCCACTGCATAAGTAACCATCTTAACATCTCGATACCAGCCCTGCTGAAGCGTCACTGGGGCAGAAATTTAGCTGCAGAATGGATTAAATGGAGACAGAGAAATGGACATTAAATGGAGACATTAAATGGAGACATAGAAAATAATCTTTCAGCCAAGCACTGATCAGAGGCAATATTACAGATTTCCTGAAATGAAGGTTTTCTTCAACAATCCTACATGAGAAAATTCACTCAGTCATATAACTCTGACTGGGGAGGTATCACAAGAACAGCTTTTCCTATTTTCTGCATAGTAATATTGCACAATTCAAACAGGTCAGTCTTGCATATTAGAATAAATGAAGAGTCTCAAAGAAAAACATATCTATCCCTTCTTAGAAATACTTCCAAGATGGCCTCATAAAGTCTTGTAGGGTTCAATATGAAGTTAGAGATGTTAGAGAGGAAAAAGTACCTGGACAGGCATATACAGGGATTGTTTCATTTTGGATAAAGGTATAGAACTTACCAAGGAGTGCTCAGAAAAGGTAGACCTCCCTTCTTTTTATCACTTGCTATCAGTCTTTATCAGACTTTCTGCATGTATTGTAGTGCTTCACAAATGTATTTAAGTCATAACATAACACATTGATTTTATGGTAATTTACAACACCAGAAGTTTAGTTAAAATATTGTCAATACAAAAGAATGCTCCTGGTATACTTAGATACTATACTACATGGTCAATTAAGAAAGTCCAGTCAAATGTACTTTCAGAACCCCAAAAGATCAAAATAGTTTATATTTCCAATGCAAATTACCTTTTTTTCTTTCCTCTCATTTTGCATTCTATGTAAACAGAGTGAATAGAAGGAGGTACAGCATGATAAAATGTGTTTTATGATTCATAGATGTATATTCACTGTCATGTTTGGGTGTGATTCATATTTCAAATATTTAATCTAGTTTGATTTACAGTCTTAGGAATGGCTGCAGCTACAACATCTGGGAAGTTCTTTCTGTAATACCAAGAGTGTATAACATTTTGTTCTGGTTTAAAGTTCACCCAACTTTATCTCCGTTATCTGACTTTATTCTTGCTCTTCTTTCCACAGGATCATCACCTACACAAAATGCTGCAAAATTATACATATTTCTAAAGCTGCATGTATTAATTCAGCTTTGGTAGTCAAAATTTACAACCAACACTTCTCACTTTATTAGTATGTAGTCTTTTGGCACACTGCATTGGACTATGGTTATCCTGTAACTTTAGCAGCATTGTGCATTGTACTCTGGGAAAAGCCACATCGCAATGTGGTGGAATTTCCATGGGAGGAAGAACTAGTTCCTTCCAAACCAACTGGGTTTTAACTTTAATACAGTCTTTGGAAATGGGTCAGTATGGAATTTCATGAGTTATGGCCAGTTTTTCAATAAGTCTCAGTAAACTGAGTTAAGGCTATTTTATTTTACTTTTTTTTTTTTTTTTTTCCGAAAGTTCAACTTCTGTTTAGGCACAGAGTTTAGTTACACTCTGGGTTCAGAAGTGAACCAGCTTTTTAAGAGGCTGATTACCCATGCTGTCATGGTGCTGAGCCTTAGCTAGCAAGATCTGCTTAGAGGATGCACTTTCTGCTGAGGTTCGGTACCAAACTAACATATCTACACAGGTCCTAAGTTAGAGGTGGCTTGTCACAACCCATCTTCAAGTGTAGGGTTTACATGGGCCTGCCTTGAAGTAACTACAAGGCCTTAATCCAAATGAAACGGTCACATTTTCAAGAATGTCTATCATGTAAGAATTAATTGTCTGGCTTCAGTGAACATGAATATAGTAGACAGTGTCAGGGAAAAATCAGAGAAAAAAATGTTAGCAAGTGTCTTTGACTCCCAAAGTGTGTAGACCAAAGGCCAGATGAGAGGGTAGAATAGGCTCAGGGTAGTAGCTCAGGTGAGGCAGTGGGATAGCATTACCACGAGTAGGGGGAAGGAGAAGGAAACAGAAGAAAAATGAGAGGTGCACCCAGGTGCTGCTGAGCTGTGATGCACCCTGGAAATCCTTAAGGATTCCCTATAGGATCAACCAATAAAGGTCTGCAGTTTGCCATTCACAGATACAGTAAGCTTTCCATGAGGAATCAGTACGCACCTACAGAAAGGCAGACAGTCAAGCATAAAATTATGAAGTCTTTTGCTGAAAATTTTTCTTCCCTGGTTAGCCAACCAAACTGTTTAGGAGAAGACTGCATGACAAGTGCTCCGTGGTGGGGGTCCCATGCCTATATTATATTTTGTGTTATTGGACCTCATTATCTCTAGAACTTCAGTAAGCATGAGGCTAGGAAAATATAATCTTTGGGTGGGTAAATTTGAGTCTCCCAACTAAGTATGCTACTAATATTGTCTAAAAGTAAAATGCAGAATAATTTTCTTGTGGGCTATTCTTAGGGTAGAAACTAGAAAACTCTCCAAAGAGAAAGTAAAGAATTGTCTCTCTCATACTGGGAATATCCATCCATCTCTCCTAATAGGTAGAACACACAAAAGGCACATCTGCTAAAAATATCTGCCACTGAACAGAAGCATATGAGCTAGGTTATATAAAGTCTAATTGTTTTAACATGATGAGTAAAAATGAAATTAGCTTTGTAATTCCTATAAATCTCTCTGTCATCATATATATTTAAAGGAAATGTAAGTAGTTGGACAAGGACAAGCTAAAAAAAGAAGAACAACAATTTATCTCTGTCTGCTTTCTCTTGTACTTTAAAAACATTTGAATTTTCATAGATCTCTTCCCATTCAATCACAACTTCATGGGTATTGAAAAATGAGGCAAATTTATTGGTGCTGTCAGTCAACTTATTACAGATTGATCATTTATCACTTCTCGCCTCCACATTATGCTGTGGAGCAGTATGGATAACAACATAGTGGATGTCTGCTATAGACTACCTGACTGGGAAGAAGTGGATGAGACCTTCTACAGATAGCTAGAAGCAGTCTTATATTTGCAGGCCTTGGTCCTCATGAGGACTTTAACCATTGAGATAACTTCTGGAGCGACATCACAGCAGGGCATAAGCAATCCAGGAGGTTCCTGGATTGTACTGATATCTTCCTAACTCAAAAGATAGAGGAGCCGACAAGGAGACATGCTCTGCTGGATCTCATACTTGCAAACAAGGAAGGGTTCATTTGGCACGTGAATGTCAAAGGCAGCCTTGGCTGTAGTGACCATGAGATGGTGGAGTTAAGAATTCTGAGGGGAGGGAGGATGGTAAAAAACAAGCTCATTACTCTGAACGTCAGGAGAGCAGACACTGACCTTTTCAGAGATCTTCTTGAAATAATTCCATGGTACAAGGTTCTAGGGGGAAGAGTGGCCTAAGAAAGTCTGTTGGTATTCAAGGATCACCTCCTCCAAGCTTAGGAACAAACCACCCCAATGAGCAGGATGCCAAGCAAAAATGCTGGGAGCCTTGCATGGGTGAACAAGGAGCTCTTTGGAAAACTCAGGTGTTAAAAGGAAATATACAGAAGGCAGAAGAGGGTCAGGTAGCCTGGGAGGAATATAGAAAATCTGCCTGAGCATGTAAAGATGCAGTGAGGAAAGCCAAAGCCCACCTGGAATTGAATCTGACCAGAGATATCAAAGAACGCAAGAAGGACTTTCATAAGCAGTAAAAGAGAGGGAAAAGGTGGACCTGCTGCTGAATGGCGTAGGGGGCTTGGTGACAGAGGATGTGGAAAACAATGAGGTCCTGAAAGCCTTCTTTGCTTCAGCCTTTATTAGTAAGATTTGCCTTCAGGAATCTCAGGTCCTGGAAGGAAGCGGAAAGTCTGGAGCAAGGAAGATACCCTTGGTGGAAGATGATCAGGTCAGGGAATACTTGAGCAAACTGAACATACATAAGAGCCTTAATGGGATCATGAGTGCTGTGAGAGCTGGCTGATGTCACTATGAGACCACTCTTGATTATCTTTGAGTGATCATGGTGACTGGGAAAAATGTTAAGGACTGGAAGGAAACAATGTCACTCCTATATTCAAGAATCACTAGAAGGAGGACCCAGGGAACTACAGGCCAGTTAGCCTCATCTCTATTCCTGGGAAGATGATGGAACAATCTTGGAAGCCATTTCCAGGCAAATGAAGTACATGAAGGTGATTTGGAGTAGTCAGTGTGGTTTCGCAAAACAGATTTCATGCTTACCCAGCCTGACAACTGTCTATGAAGAAAAGACTGCCTTGCTAGATTAAGAGAAAGCAATTAATGCTGTCTGCCTGGATTATTCAGGAAGGATTTTGATACTATGCCCCATAAGTTCCTCATAGAGAAGCTGATGAAGTATGGGGTGGATGAGAAGACAGTGAGGTGGACTGAAAACTCACTGAACAGCTGAGTCCAAAGAGATCAGTGATACAAAGTCTAGTTGGTGGCCAGTAACTAGTGGTATTAGACAGATAGGCACAGACTGGAGGAAGTTCAGTGGAGAGCTGCTAAAATGATAAAGGTACCAAAGCATCTCTCCTGTGAGGAAAGGCTGAGAGAGTTGGACTGTTCATCTTGGAGGAGGCTGAAGGTGGATCTCATCAACATGCATAAATACCTTATGAGGGGCTAAAGAAGACAGAGCCAGGCTCTTTTCAGTGGTGTCCCATGACAGGTCCGGAGGCAATGAGCACAAATTGAAACACAAGAGGCTTCATCTGAGCATCAGGAAAAAATGTTTTCACTGTGAGGGTGACTGAGCACTGGCACAGGTTGTCCAGAGAGACTGAGGAGTATCCATCCTTGGAGATACGCTCAAAAACCTCTTGAACATAGTACTGGGCAACTGGGTCTAAATGGCCCTGATTGAGCAGAGGGATTGGACAAGCTGACCTCCAGAGGTCCCTTCCAGCCCTAACAGTACTGTCATTCTGTGATTTAGTAATTGGCTCTCCCTTAATTCCTGCAATGCAAAGTGGATCATACCTGCATGCAAAACACTTGGGCAGGCCTAATAAAATGAATGTAATTTGAATTCCTGGCACAATTTGTCATGCTGTAAAAGCAGCTGTTGAGATAAATCATGAAGATGTTATTAGTAGTGTTTTATGATCTCCTCAGATTTTGAGGTCTTGCCAGTCCAGCCTTCCCCCGCAGCTCCCACTGTAAACTTATCTCAAAGAAATGTTGAATATCCATCATTAGCATAGCAAGTTTCCAAGTATTGTGACATGAGTCATGTAAATTTATGTAGTCACTGTGGAAGCATTTATAACAGAGGCTTATTTTCAGAAGTGAACCCTTAGAGAGGACAACATTTTTTGTAAACAAATGACAAAGCACTGAACAGTGGCTGCAGTTTTGGAAGAGGATGGGAGCCTAATGTGTGCAGAGGTGGCTTCTGAGCATCTCTGGTGGGTCCTTCATGACCTAGTGGTGTTTCAGGGCCAGCATAATTTCCCGCCCCATGTTATCTGGTACTTCAGAGCTTTGACCCCATGTACAGCAGAACTATAGAGGCCAGCTTCTGCCACGGTTTGAAAAGCTGCAGGTCTGAGCTGCTTTCACACAGACCTGAATTTGGATCAGAATAGACATTTGGTTCATGTGTAGAACTGAAAATTAGGATAAGTAATACTTTTGATTGTTTTTAAGGAAGGAGCCATCCCAGGACTGATGATGGTCAATGGAATGGGGAGGACATAAAACAGCTGATTTCTGACTGTGCTTATCTAATTCCTGCTCTTAACATTTTCCCAGCACCTTGCAAAAAAAATCATTGTAGTCAGCAAGTGAAGAAAAATTTTTACAAAACCTTTCTTTTTAGACTAAAATAAGTGAGGCAATAATGAATCCAGCTCTTTCTGTCCTTTTTTGTTCTCCTCTCTAAGGTACTAAAAGCAATGGAGGACCAACCGTCTCCATCACAAAAATGCTCTTCTTTTAAATTAATCATTAGCTGTCACCCAATAAAAGCTTTGGGGAATGGACCCCAGCACTAACTGGAACACCAGTGACTGATGCAAAGGGGGAACCTTGTCATCCTTTAAAAGGTGTGTTCATTAGAGGAGTATCCTCTCAATGGTAATGATCCAGGGAATATAACTGACAACTATCTTTCAGTGGTTTGGCAGATTATCGTTCAGATGCAACATACTATTTTGGCATTATCTCTGAATTGTTCTTTCTGGAGAAGCAGATTCAGAACTTTTAGTCAGAGCTTGGTTTATTGCTAGGATTTACCACAATCATAACTACAAGATATGAATTATATGAGATATGAATTATATATCTTTAGCTAAATGGATCCCCTTGTTTCTGCTACCTTCAATGCACTGTCAACAAACAAAAGCACCTAATCCTTCAGAAGATAAACCTGTAGTTCACATCACTGCCAGGAGGACTGTCCATGCCCCATAGCTCTTTGTAGATACTCCGCTCTTCAGGAAAAAGACTGAAATACATTGTGTCAGCTGGTGGGAAATGCTGCCTTCAGGTCTTTGACAAGCAGAGGAAAGTCTTGATTCCTTGTTTTCATTTTTTCCCTGGGGTTGTTGAACATGTCAAGTCTAAAATGAATGCTCATGATGCTCTCAAAGCAGATTGAAACCCTAGTACTGAAGGCTTTTGTGGGCTGTGATGTCCTGCCTAGATACAAGTTTGTTTATGTGGTTGGAAGTGGACTTACTGGATTTTCCCATTGCTTTTTCTTTGCCAATGCTAGTACAGTCTGTTCTCACAGAGTGTTGTGTTCCCAAGAAATACTTTTGAAAAGAAAAGCAAACATTATCTTCTACATCTGTAGATATCTCTCTTTCATTCTTTGGTCATTTTAACCTTAATGGTGTGATATCAAAATCCTCTTTGACACCAATGCAGTATTGCCCTGCATTGGACGATGGTCTGGGTTGCTTGAAGTTGCAACTGAAACTGGAAAACCAGGTTGATTTGTACACCTTCTTATCCTGTTCCTGTTTTCACATCACTGAAGAGCTCTGAAACTTTATTTTGGATGTGTTCAGATTTTATCATGAACATTTTGATTACAAATTTGCTTCTTTTAAAAAATGTTATTTTGGGATGCTGCTTCAAATCATGTGCTTTGGAAATTCACGAACTGAAAGACTTTGTCCTACCTTCAAACCCAGCAGCAGCCTGTTCACAGCAGTGACAACAGAATGATGGAGGCTCCAGGACTGACACTCTCCAAAAAGTACTAGCCTGGCGCTGCCAGGCACAGAAGTTCCTTCGCTCTCCTCATTTTCAAACACATGGAGATTGTCTTCTAACAGCTCATGGGAAACATCTCCTCACGCTCACAGGTTATGCAAAGAGCCAAAAGTTTGCAGTCTGCCAAGTTCTTCCATTCTTACAGGAGCTCAGTTCAATTGTTACATTTAATAGAACATCCAATGATTGTTTTACAGTTTGGGGAATCAAAAAAGATATTTTTGTCAGTGAAAGCAACCAATTACTCCCACTACAGATGGGTGCAAATGATTTATTTTTCATATACAAACAAAAATATTGTGTCTGTGGCTTCTGATATGAAGTCTCATGTAATTATAATGTTAATTTCCCTGGCAATTCTGATTGCTGCAAAGCTTCTTAAGTGGATCAGCATTTCTACAAAGTCACACCTTCATAGTCAGAATCTTGATTCAAAGCTTTTCCATTTTTCTGTTTTGCTGCACATTATAGATCCTGTATTATATTTACTGAACATTTGCTACTGGTTTGTCGTGTTGGATGTGGTGACTCACAGTTGCTGTCTATGCTTTTTTGGAAGGTTGCTATGAAAAAGGAAACTGTGCTAAAACACTTTAGTCTTTATTTTGGACCACTGATCGGAAAAGATTTGCAGAAGCAATATGTATGCACTACTACGTGGAGAAAAAGCAGTGAAAGAGAGCATGTATGTTCTAGACCCATGAGGTATTCTTGATCCAGAGAGAATGGAAGTCAACCAGAAGCCTTTCTATTGAGTGTACTGGATTTTGGATCAAGCCTTGTGTACATAAGTGGCGTCCAAAGGTCTGAGCTGCTCACAAATGGTCCGTGTCTGTTGTAGTTACCAGGAAATGCAGGGAATGGGCCAGAGTTCAAAGCTTCAGCTTTTTTTCAAATCCAAGTCACACTGAAAAAAAGAAAGATGCCATTATCCAACCTGTCGCAGGTCTTCCAGAGTGTTGAGTTTCCCTGTGATTCAACTTCTCAGCTATTAAAAAAAGTAACAAAAGCTTTTCTGGCTAGAAATATATTGGGCAGGAACTGATAAATCTCAGCAAAGGGGAAAAGTTATTCTGAAAATGGTCATAAATATAGCTGGACTGGAAATCAGGAATACAGTGACTTTCTGAACCGGACCTCTGATATAACCACAAATGCACTGAGTTTTGAGGTGAAGATTGGTGAGTGTAGGGAGGGGAATTTTACGGGAGCATTCTGATCCTGGCAAAGTCAGTAGCCAGAGACTGTCCTAGGAAAGGATTGCACAACACAGTGTGTGCCATTGTGGGGACTAGGTTGAATGAATATATACACTATCATATTATAAATAAGCTGAAGACTGGAAAGTATGCAGATACTGAAGAAGTTGCAGGAATACACAGGATAGATTTCTGTGTACGCTGCACTAGCTACTGAATAATCTATTCAAGTGCAACATGACGTCATACTGGACTGAAGAACTAGCATGGGTCTCAAGAGCTACATCTCATGTTGATTTTATGTATGATATTTAAGAGATAATGAGTGCTTTGAACTTGAATTGCCCATACTAAAAACAAAACATAACAAAACAAACAAAAAAATCCAAACAAAACAAACCACACAGAAAAACAACATGGAGAATTCTGTTCACTGGAGCAAATAACTTTTGGTAAAATATTTGCATGGCATCTTCACCTGAACAGATGGATAAGGCCTACAGACATCTTTGCATAAAAAATAACCAGAAGAATTAAGAATTTGTTGATCTTTTCTTGAGAAATTGTGCTCTAGAGGAAAGCTGTTTGCTGTATTTGAAAGTTCTCTAAAAATAATCCTGAGGAGGATTCATTTGCAACTCCAGGCACAGTTAGGTAGATATAAACTGCATTCAGTATCTGTAACCTCTTACTCACATTATCTAGGAAAATAAAAATAACTTCTGGTAATGCACATATTGCGAAGAGGTCTAGTGTGTATAATTAACAGGAATGAGAAGATAGAAACCTGTTGTTCTTGCCTATAAGTGCTCTGAAAATGACTAACAATTACTTTATGCAAAAGGGATCCTATAACATGACCTGGTTTGTCAATCTCAGCTTCAGGAATACAGAACCAGCTTTCAGCTCTACTGCACCTTTCCATATATGACAGAAGAGTTTTAAGCTCAGGTTGTTACCAGTGTGTCTGTTGCTGCTGTGAAGACTGCTAGACATTGTGTAGCAAACGTTGGACACCACAGAGGGCAATGTCTGTTTGACAATTATTAATTGTTCCGGGAATTTATGGAGAATTCTCCAGAAGCGTAGCCGGCTACTCTCATTATTTGATTAAACCCTGAAAAGTGAAATTGCAGATATATTAAGAGTTTTTGTGTTTCCACTGAGTCCTCTTCATGTCTAGCAAGCACACAGATTTGAGAAAACCCAGTAAAAAAGGATCAGAATGAAACACCTTGACTTCAGACTTCCAAAAATGCCATGAGAAAGGTAGCACTGAAGGACAACATGCCTTGCAGTCACAGAAAATCTATTAATTCCTTCTGTCAGTGGTGACAGCAACAGACAAAAAAAAATGCTTTACTTACTGATTAAAATAAAAGGTGACTCACACAGGCAATGTGGGTGAGTAAAATTTTGCAAGACTGCCTTTCATATTTGACCAGTGCAATGATCATGTTGCAGACCTTTTATGGATGATTTGGAATATATGTGAGCATAGAATGAATGTAGGGTTGAGAAATAGCTTTTTTCCCACGTATAAACCCTAACCACATGAATCTGAAATGAGCCTTAAAGCCATAGTTCAAAACAAACCCAGTTGCACTGGGCTGAACTCTAGGAATTCTTTTCAGTGTACAGAAAGAGCAGGAAATGGGAGCTTGTGCCCTTTTCAGAGTCAGTTTAGGACACCATAAGTCCTGTGAGAATGGAAGTAGAGCAACTTCTGTCATCCCCTAATCAGAAAGGTCTGTCACCCATGATCAGGTTGTGCATGTATACTCCAGCCCAGGAAGCAGAATTGCGCAATCCAGGTAGACGGAATTTGTACAAATTAGAGTTGGGAAAAATGGGAGCACTTTGAGTCTTCTTGCATGAGAGGCATAGTTTTCTATGGTGTGGAGTCAAATCCAGTCTTGTGTTCTCAGCCTTGGACCTTGACTTCCAGTCAAGGCCACCTCCTGGAGTCAAGATTTTCTTCCCATGTGTCATAAAAAGACTTAGAAGAGCTTCATTGGACACTAACGAACTGGAACAGTATGCACAACTTCAGAGATTTTCCTTGGAGTCAAGATGGGCCAAAGCAACTACGAGGAGGCCAGCTAGTTGGCATTCCTCACTCTGCAGACCAACATGGTCTTCCCTCAGATGCATGCTACAATCCCTTGGCAGGGTCCTCTTACCTTCTGACTCAGAAAATCTTCTTTATTACTGGAGGGTGATTGCTTGTGTACAGAAGCATCAGATTAAAATTTCCTATCTTCTTGAGTACAGCTATCATGAGATGTTTTTGCTACATAGGCCAGAATGTTGGTGGTGGTGGTGTTGCTCCTCCCCATCTCTTTCAATCATACAATCAATGAAAAAATTAGAGTTTAATATGACCTCATTATGCTTTTGCTCCCTCCTGAATAATTACTGAGGCCTCGTAACATGGTGACCAGGCAGGAACACCCTCTTTTCAGCATGCAACAGACTGCGCAAGAGCAGCATGGGTGTAGTATGGCTTGAGCACTATCCTGACTTCTGAGTGGTGTTGCCTCCTCAGACCTGTAAAGACAGAGCAGCCTGTGGCATGGATGCTCAGGATGAAGCCTTTAATTTGTGACCTTGGTTGAACAGACGGTGCAGCTAGACCTGGCACATGTTGACATTCCTGAGATTCCTGAGATGCTTGCATGCAACCTCCCTGTAGCTTTCCAGGACCTGTGCTCTGCATGTGCTGCCATTTGATCTATAGAAAAAATCTGCTTCATAATAAGGCTGAAGTCCTTTTACTTTTTTTGCATATTCCTTGGTACGCATCCTGACTTGATTCTATTTACCACCACAGATTTTCTTGGAGATACGGCTCCTGCCTCTGCCCTGTCCCCCATTTCCCTTTTCTGTGAGGATCCAATCTGAATTTCACCACAGCTTTAGGGACAGGTGAAAGTTTCTAATTTATCTGAACCCTGCACTCCTCTTCAGCTGTTGTGAGAGGAGTGTTTGGTATAGCCAGGGTTGAGTGTGAGGAAAGACAAGGAGAGAACAGTGCAGCTGACGCATGGAACACTGGCTACAGGACAGAGAAAAGGCATACACTGATTTATTCCTGCCAGTAGTTATCTCCCTTTCTTTGGGTTCTCCACAGATATGAGCACCTCCTCCTGCAGTATGACCTGCCCTTCCACTTCTTCAAGGGTAGGAGCAGAAAACAGATGTCCTTTTGGGGAAAAATTACTTTTTTTCCTTATTCTGTGCAGTATTATCCTACATTCATGTCCCTGAGGTATTAACTGTAGGAAAACCAGAACAGAAGGAAGTCAAGGAGGTCTGAAGCATTAGCTTCAGCCACCCCCCAAACATAGGGGAGGTTTTTCTCTTACTATGCTCAGCATGCAATTGTCCATCTTTTTGCTGTTGAAACTTCCTAAAATCACAATGACACTTTGAAATAAAGTATATTTGGCTCCTAAATATACAACTAAGTCAGGCTGGACTATAAGTTCCTTGCAAAAATCTGTCCTGTTAAATAGTCAGATTTTGATCCAATTCTAGACATATCACTTCCACAACCTTTCAGTTACAGAAGTATAATCCAAAGTGTATATTTTTTAAACCTAATTGAATTTATTTTTGGAAGCTCTTTGGAGATAGATCAACAAGAAAGAGGCAATGAGTCAGCAGAAGCAGAGCTTTATATGCTCAGCAGCATTTTCAGTAATTCCTTCCTGCTGTACAACATCTTCGTATTCTGAAAAAAAAGAAAAAATCACAATCACTGCTGGGGTCTTCCTGGCTATATTTCTTAATTTCTGAAACCATGTGGTTTAAAACATGTTTGAAATGGAAAAAAAATACTATATATTGTCCTTGTGACATTTTTAATGTTGGAATGAGTTGGGGCCCTTGCAGGGATCATCCAGCTAATCCCTCTTTCCAAGCTGGGCACTGCTAGAAGTCACTTGACAGCATCTGGACTGGATTGCCTGAAGGAAATGTAGGCAATCTTCGGATGTCTGGCTTTTGTCAATACCACTGTACATATTTAATGGTGATATGATGCAAGCAAAGTCGTCCTTTCCTGCTCAGCCTTGTGATCTCAAGGTCTGCAAGCAAGTTTCTTAATGCTTCTGTGAGACCAGACTGTTTAATCTGTCATGTAGGCAATTTAAGGATTTCCATTGCCCTTTTCTTCTGCCAGCAACTGGAAGTGTAGTCAGGACCACACAGCCGTAAAGAGTCTTAAGACACGTGTACCAAAAGCAACAGTTGTAAGTTTAGCATGTCTCTGTTTTGGCACATTATTTTTTTTTTCTGTATAGTAGGGTACTAATGCATGCAGAGCACGTTCTATTTATTTGATAGTTTCCTGCACCTCCTTTTTGCTACCTAAAAATGCAGGAATAAACTGGGCTGCTATTTGTGGCAAATCTAGGTCATATCAAACACAACCTTGTGGCTACTTTTGTAAGAGTCAAGACAAAGCATAGTGAAGGGTTCTGGTTTTATTCCTTCCCATTTTTAGTACAAGCCTCAAGTCAGAGTGACTAGGCAAGGACTCTGAAGCTTAGTTTTGTGTATTCTAAATGCTGCTTCAGTTAGTACATTAATTTTTTTTTAATATTGGTTAATTCTGCTGACAGCTGCCAACCGAGACTTCCATGGGGCTACTTTGAAGTTTGTTGCACTGGTTTGTAGGACCTCAGAGGTTCCTCCTCCACTCACTTCTCTGTCTTTTCCACTGTATTTTTTGGCAGTCCAGTCTGCTGCAGAAATCCTCAAACTCTTAAGTTAGGGTAAACATTTTTGAGGAATTGTTGCCCCAGGTTTAACTAAGCAATGCACTGGTGTCCTTTGGAACAGAGAGGCCCAGCGGTCACTTCTCTTAGGTTCCTGCTACCTCTTATCTCTAGTCTGTCAGGTCTTGGGGGAATGAGTACCAGGAAAGTCAGGTAGGTTAGAAGGTTAGAAGAAGGGATCCATTAACTAAGCCTTTTTCTTAACATAAATTTAAACCATATAGAATCATAGAATCATTTTGGTTGGAAGGCACTCTCACGATCATTGAGTCCAGCCATAACCTAGCTCTGGTACTAAGCCACAGAATCATAGAATCATTTTGGTTGGAAGATACCCTCAAGATCGAGTCCAACCATTGACCTAACACTGTCACTACACCATGTTCCTAAGAACTCATCCACACCTCTTTTAAACATGTCCAGGGATGGTGACTCAACCACTTTCCTGGGCAGCTTGTTCCAATGCCTTGCAACTTTTTCCATGACAAAATTTTTCCTAATTTCCAATCTAAACCTTCCCTGGCACAACTTCAGGCCACTTCTCTTCCTATCACTTGCTACTTGGGAGAAGAGAACAACACCCTCCATGCTACAACCTCCTTCCAGGTAGTTGTAGAGAGCGAGAAGGCCTTCCCTCAGCTTCCTCTTCTCCAGGCTAAACAGCCCTGTTTCCCTCAGCTGCTCCTCATAAGACATGCTCCAGACCCCTCACCAGTTTCCTTGTCCTTATATAGAGCCATTATTCAGGACAGCTGGTGGGATAAAGAAAAGGGTTAAGATTCTTCCTTTGTGATTTCAGCTTGGCTTCATATTAACCTACTACAGTATTTTAGCACCTGATGTAAAAATGGCATGCCAAATATCCTGGATCTGGATTTGGAATGCTCCTGCAAGTCTTATTTTCCTTATCTTGTCCAAATGCACTGAGCAGTTGTATTATCCATTTATTGCCAGGATGTCAGCTCTAAACAATACAGCACAAGTCATCACCATCCTCCTTTCACATGTTTATGAGAAGTACCTTTATGCATTTTCCCAAGTTGTTCTTCTCATGAGAAAGGAACCTCCTCATATATATTAATAACTTCAATAACTACACGTATTTTATCATATGCTGTTTCTATAGCAACTGAGAGACTCAACACTAGTTGGTGATATGTGGAGAGAGTTGCCTAGCAGACTAAGTACTGTCCATCTATGTAGATCTAAATATTGACTCTCCTGCACAAATTTACTCAATTTTTGATTCTGTGGTTGCACAGGGCACAAGGATCCCGGATCACAATTGACACATGGAATCATCACTGCAAAGCAAATTATCAATAAAGATCAAGTGACAACTGTGCCCGTTCTGTGAGCCTAAGACAGTTCTTCAGTGCCAGAGGCTTAGGTATGTAACCTGTCCTGGGCCCCATGCAGGACAGAAAAGGGAAGTGATCATCTATGTGGGAAATAGAGATAAATCTAACATTTGGATTTAACATGGATTTAACTTGATTTTAAGTCCACCGTGGCAGATAAATTCTTTGGGAAAAATGAGATAAAAGTGATTTATAAATCCAGCAGATGAGGTGCTTTTCTGTTTAATGGAAACAGTATCAAACAGGCCCCTTGAGATGTTTGGATAGTTTGTAGAATTTGATAGACATCTTTTAAATTAAACTTCCAGTCCTATGTCTTAAAAAAGCTGTCATGTTCTCTCTCTCCCCACACAGAAATATACATACACACAGATGCACGGTGTATTATTTTTACAAATCTAGATGTGCATATACACATGTACTGAAATGACCTTTTATTTTACCACTAACAACAGATAATTAACAATCTTTTAGCTGCTGAACTAAGGAATTATTGTAAAATGCAATTATTGTTCAAACACAAAATTATCACAGGATGTGGTTTTCAAAAGTCAGTGACGGATAAAATTTGACTGTGCTGAGTTATGGTTCTCCTTTTGCATGGTACTTTATACTTTACTTTTAGAAAGCAATCTTGTCTCGAGTCTCTGAACTGAAGTTCACCTCAAAAGCAACACAAAACTACATAAACAACCATGTTATCATAACCTGACACTGCTGTTTTGCATAATTATGTAGTTTGAAACCTAACAGCAATTCACAATGTTATTGTTCAGATCACCTCCTACAGGCCAAAGAACATTACCCAGTAACAAACATATGTACATGTTCCATCATTTATTGAAATATTTCCATAGACTTCTCCACAGGTAGATCAGTTTCATTTGCTTAAAAAAGAAAACAAAAGGTCCAGCAACTGGAAATTAAAGTCAAGTAAACCGAGGTGGCACTATTGATAGTGAAGGTAATTAACTATTAAAATGCTATAACTAAGGTTGAGTAATCTGACAGAATTTAAATCTTTAAGTAAAAGCAGTGTGCTCTTTGAAAAGATATGGCCTTGTTCTGAGAGTCACAAAGATGAAGACCCATAAGCAGAATAGGTAGATAGTCGTGACGGAAAAAGGGGTAAATGGGTCTCTGTATTGGCTCAGATTTTCCAGGTGTCTTGGCATACTCTAAGGCGAGTTAGATCTATTACATTTGATACAAGTATTCTTTTTGCACCTAATGGCCCATTATCTGATCTTGCAATCACACATATGATCTAGAAATTGTGCATAGAGAAAAACATATGACATGCACTAAGTTATATCTAATATATTCCTCACTATGTGCAGTAACATGGAAGGATAACAGACTTGAGAGCACCATGTGAGTGGGAAAAAAATTCAAGCCTCTTTGTCAGAGATAGTTCACCTTATATTCTGCAAAGATGATGGGTTAACCCCTTTTCTGCATGTGAATCCACAGGGCTGCCCTGTGGGCTCAGGGTCCCAGGGGTCCCTCTGGAGTTTGTGGAATTCCTTCACAAAGGCCTGATGCCTTACAGTTGCATCCAAAGGCCTGCGTTACACGTTGGAAGCTGTTTTCCCAAAAATCTCTAAGCAAAGAAGGGAGACATTTTCTTCCAATGACCTATTTGTTGCTCTTCAGGTTACTGCTTTCAGCCCCTTCTCTCCAGTACAGAAGAATTCCAGCGTTACTGAATGAAAATCAGCTTTTGAGAATACCTCTTTTGGTACCTCATTTCACTTCTGAACAAATAGTCCAAGACAGCAGAGTCCTCCATTTCTATTAACTCTGTTAGACTCTCCAGCAGTGCATTGATGACAAGTTTAAGTGCTTGCATTGTTAAGAATAATTATTCAGTCTACATCTGCATCACTCAAACAATGCCTGTATTGTTAGGAGCTATATTATTCAGAGCAAGCAGACATGGCATTGACCCCAGAGGAAGTCTGGAAAACACTCCTGTGGACAAAACTGCATTTTTACATGTGTCCAGCATTTCTGTCTCATTCCAAGTTTGGTTTACCATTAAGAGTCATCGTGGTGGTGTAAGGAAGAGGAGGAGCCAAAATACATGCCTCTTGCTACAGAGGTTTCTCTGTTAACATCCTCATTTGGACATTTGCTAGATACAGGCAGGCTCTGACCCTTGTCTGTAGGGAGTGGCTTGGCAGCCTTGCTCTCTGACTACCGCACAGTCTCACCCTGTCAGATGTACAGCATCTGCAACCCGCCTGCCTATCTGCCAGCACACCTACACACGGAAGGGAGGCCAAAACAAGACAGATTCCCTTGAGTTTCCCTAGGAATGTAGTCGTAGAAGATTAATATAAGAAGCTGTGGCTTAAATAGAAGTGGTGAGAAGAATGAAGGCAATGTTGTGGTTGTGGTTCAGGACCCAAGAGAACTAACACTAATTTAGTTCCCCTGCTGCTGCCTGAGTAACTTAGAACAAGTCACGTAGTATCTCCAGGCTCTGGCTTTCCATCTGTATGTTGAGTCAACACTTTTCCTTCCCTAAGCTTTAGCAAGACGTGGTGTCTGAAATAGCAGGGCTTGATATAGGACAGAAGTGAACTTGTAATTGTAGAGAGGTCTGCAAGTTATTTAACTGTGTAATTTAAAGGAGAATGTTATTTTAATGTGTTTTAATCAGCCCCAAAATGCTATATTCAGCATGTTATATAAGTAAAATGATATTCAGCTGAAAAATGGGCCAATTAAAAATACGGTAAAAATAACAGTATATGAGCAAGTCAGTGAACGTGGGAATGTGACTATTTTAATAATAGCAATTAACAGAATAACTATTCCATTTTTAAAACTACCACATAGCACTTCCAAAAAGTGAACAAATTTTACTGGCTGATAGACAAACCATCAAGTTTGTACACGAACATCCTCTTCCACAAGTTGCTTCAAAATGTTAACCTCTTAACACCCCCAACAGGTTGAGCTGATTGGTGCAAAGACATATCATCAGCCATTGGCTGCCTTCAACAGATCAGCAGATTTCATTATGAAGTTAATAGTGGGATGTTCTGTTTCTGCAGTAAATACACAGATTATGGCAGGATCACTGGTCAAGGTAGGAAAAGCTGCACTGATTCAGATCAAGGGTCTGCCTAGCCCAATATATTTTTACAACAGAACTAAGTAGAAGCCTAGAGGGAAATCATGTGAAATATTTCCCCCAAGTACTCTTCCGGCCACCAACTATTTCAGCTCAGGGGATTTCCCGAGGCAAATATCATACTGAAACATGGTAATTTGAAGACTCTGTTCTGAAATAAACCTGCCAACGGAACAAGGTGCATACAATGTACACCTAGCAATTCAGAGATTGTTGGAGGTGGAGGCCTAGATAAAGTACATCTTCTCAACAGTCTTCTCTATGCTGTTCCAGATTGTCTAGTTGGCTTCCAAACCCTTCACCCTCTATTGCTCTGTAAATCTGGTTGTGGTTGTTGCTCCCAGCTTATACTGACATCAACAATAACAGTAGTTTGAGCAAATGTATATACAGTGGAGATAACTGTAAGACTTACAGTAATAAAAGCCTGACCAACAGCAGCTCCTCAAGGATAAACCACCAGAATACCATGAAGAAGAGAAAGAAAGAACAAGTTCCTACTTTGAGAACAATTTGTTGCCTAAAAGTATCTGATCACTGTTCTGCTGCCCTTGAATTTATTTAATCCCTTTTTAAGCCTGCTGATACTTTCTGCCTCCACAAATTCCTGTAGCAACAAGTTTCAGAAGTTCACTAACCTATGTGTAAAAAACGATCTTAATTTTAGCTGATTCATACTAATTTCCTACTAATTCAGTTACAGTATTGTAGATTATGGTGAAAAAAAACAGTTTTGCGTTCTTTTTAACCATGGCTATTATGGTTTTGTAAACCTCATATTTCAAATATAAATGTCTGAGGGTTTTTTGTTTCTTACTGTATGGCAGCTGCTTCATCCTCTTGATTATTTTAAGTGCCTTTCCCTACAGCTTCTTTATCTCCCATATGCCCTTCAGATGCGGAGACCAATGCTACACACAGTATACCAAATGCAAGTGCAACAAAGTTTTCAGTAGTGGCAAAGTGATGCCCACCATGTTGTTCTCCATACCCTTTCTGGTGACACAGAGAGTGTCTCTCTTTAGGCTGCCACCGCACACTGAGTCAATGATTTCAGAGACCTCAGATGACTCTAACTGTTTGAGTTACCCATTGAACTGCTGAAGTCAGACCTGACAGCTGCATCTGTAAATATGATATGTACCACTTTTTGTTCATTCACTCACCTGAATGGCCTCTCATTGTTAGACTATGAGATTTCAGTAGAGATTCCTCTTACCAGGTCACTGATGAAGATGCCAATTAAAACCAGTCCCAGCAGCAACTACCAACAGACTCCACTGACAAAACTTTGTTTCCTGTCCTCTAACCAAAAAGATGTTTCCTCCAATGCGACTTAATTTCTGTAATTGTTAGGGCCTGAGGGCACTAATAAGCCTTAGTTGCCCTGACCAGCTTCACCTGGGGGCCACATCTACATATCTGCCTGTGGGCTAAGGTGGCTCTGAACCATGCTACACTTGTGTTCTTGGTCTTTTGTCTTGGTGCCCTGAATATTGGCTGAGTTTTTTGATTGCACTGGCAATGTAGCCTTATATCTAGCCCTCTTTGGACCTATGCTGTAGGTAGCCTCCCTCTCTGTGTCTTATTCTTTCTAGATCAACCCTGGACCTCACTCAACACCTGACTTCACCATACCTGGTGATTACTAATGAGTT
This sequence comes from Columba livia, assembly GCF_036013475.1. Classification (NCBI taxonomy): domain Eukaryota; kingdom Metazoa; phylum Chordata; class Aves; order Columbiformes; family Columbidae; genus Columba; species Columba livia. The sequence continues at coordinate 33,257,866 of NC_088604.1, read as the reverse complement.
GATGATGGCTTTTATGCTGACCACCCTGGTCCTGCTCAGGTGCTGTGAGGAAGTGCCCAAGGGTGAGGGCACTGCCTGTGCTGGCGTCACACTTGGCTCCTGGCTTGCTCCCTCATGCAGCAGCACTGTTCCTGCTGCTTCCTAGAAGCAATACCTTTAGAGTGGAGCCTTCTAAAGGCTTTTTAAAAAATTGAGATATATTATGCTAATGGCAAGCAGGTTAGTGAGGCAGGATTTTCCCTTTGCAGAAGTCATGCTGACTTTTGCAATTGAGTCAATTTTTCTATATGTTTTGTGGTCTTATTCTTCATTATAAGCTCCACCATCTCAACAAGGCTGGTAATCTGTCTCATTAGTCTATGGCATCCAGGTTCCCCTCCAGAGCTTCTTTTTGTGATGTGTTGATTTGTCTCGCTGTCTACTATTACAGCTCTGAAACTAGTTGTACTGTGATCATTATTGCAGAGCAGCTTTCTCATTAATCATTTTTGAATGAGGCCCTGTTGACCACTCAAGGCCAGATCTGGAACAGTATCATTTATTGTGGATTCTGCAACAGATTGGTTGAAGAAGCAGTCCTTTACTGGGCAGCTGAAATCTCTCATTGTTACTAAATCTCCAGAATTCAAAGCATTTCATCAAACTTTTCCTGATTATCACCCTCAATATCATCATCATTCCACAATAGGCTCAGTAGAACAGTTCTAGTATTATAATTTTGCTTGTAGAATAAGGGATTTATATCCATAGGGATTTCAGAGTGTTTGTTTTTTCTTATGATACTTGAGCCGCTGCAGTTCATGCATAGCACTACTCTCTCACCTATGTATTCTGCTTCTCTGAAGCTGATGATCTACAAAGAGCGCATGGAATTGACTTTTGTCCTTCCAGGAAGTCTCTGATGTGCTGTTGTATCAGTGAAGCCACTTGACATCTGCCCAGTGCTTCTCCTGTCCTAAGTTTTAGGTATCTGACCCTGGAGTAGAAGTACTTTCAGGCTTTGCTTTTGCTCTGTTGCTCAGTATTGCAGTTAAGCTTGTTTCTTTCTTGAATATCCTATTTATTTTTCTCCTGACATTTTCATAATTTCTCAGATGTACCTAATTAATCCTCCCATCATTGCTCTGATCCCAGGGAACTACTTCTTCCACCCTCATGTAGACATCCTGTTGGCAGTGTTTCAATTACCTTTGTCTGTCTAAAATGATTTTATATAGTTAAGTTTGTGCATTTGAGACATCCTCAGTGGGCCAGAAGAGATGATACAAGGTTGAGGATAAATCATGACCTTCAAGACTTGTTGCTGGAGGCTGGGTGGAGTGCTCCTGAGTACCCCAAAAGGCATCAGATGCTTCTGTGTGGAAAGATGAGTCAAGCTCCTGACCCTAGCAGCTTGTTCACTGCTAATCAGGGAACTGAAATACACTTGATCTTCCCTGTCACAACCCACTGCATGTACATCTGTTCCTGAACAACACAAGTTCATCTGATTAAAAAAAGAAAGTCTTTTTTTTTTTATAGAGAGAGTCATGCATGAGACTTTTTGGGCTATCCTTGTCTGAGTGTAAACCGAGAAAGACTGGTAGGGTGATTGGCAGACACTGAAAGAGCTGAATACAAAATTTGGGAAAAAAAAAAAAAAGATAATCAAAACAGAATGGCACCTAAATGTTTTTTAAATGTTTAGTTTTTGGGATAATTTTTGTCATTTCCCTGATGGTCGTTTACACTGCCAAAATTATTATTATCCACTGCAGTACTAGTTCCCACAGATAAACAAAAATTCTGCAAAGATTCAGCTACATCAAGGCTTTGGTTAGTGTATACACTGCTCTGAATTTTTGGCTTATGGACATGTAAGTTAGTGTACTTTTTCTGGGAACCAACAGTTAAAAGACATCCTTAGATATTTCTTTGTCATTGGCATAGATCACAAGAGAACTGAAATATCCTAGAAAGAAGATAAATTGTGGGTTTTTTCTTTTTAATTGTCGTCAGCTTGTGATATTTTTTAACACTGAACTTTTCTTTCCTGTTTCCAACCCCCTAAGTTGTCACTGACATTTCAATCAGCTAATTGAAATTAACACACTATTAGGCTTGTATTCAAATACGCTGTGTGTTCTGAGTGGCCTCGGATTTCAAGAGGGGATTTTTCTCTATTATTATGTGAGCCCTGACAGAAACCCTTTATGCAGATGAGGTCTGTGGCACATGCTCTTACACAGGTAGAACTGAAACTTCCAAAATGGAAAAAAAGGTTGCGTAGCATACACCAGAACAGTGTTAGAAGTAAGTGTAGGAGAGGTACAGTAATTAGTCATAACTTCTCAAAGACTCAGTGAAGTGGGACACATTTTGCATGGTACCTTCTCTAGTAAGGATTCAACACACAAAAAATATACATGTAGTCTCAGCTATGAAAGACACTTATCTGATCTAGAAATACCTGTGACCAAATGAATGTCCTGTATTGAAATCTTTCTGGCTATTTAGTGGCCATATGTTATGTGGGATCTGGGTAGCAGAATGTATTTAAAGCCTAGAATAAAACTTCCCAGGTTTGTAACAGTCTAGACATGTTAGACCACCTACTAGGTCAAAGGCATTTTTGGAAAACAAGATGTTTAGAAACGCCTCTTTCTTCCCTCTGGATATCAATGACATGAATTGACACGGACCTACTGACCTTGGAAAAGTATCCAAAACTCTCCCTAAATGAGATTCCAGGAGTAGAAATTACATTATTGTTGTCTCCATAAACTCAGCATCCTGACACTATGGCTATTTTGTACTAGTTTGATGCAAACAGCATAACTAGAAAAAAATCTCACATACTAACTGGCTAGTGATAGTCATCCAAAGCCCAGTAATAAGCAACAATATATTTGAAGAGTGATGCCTTCTTCACTTGTCAAGGAGTGCAAATGTAGCAGTTGGCAGATTATTCTGTTTACAAAGAAATAGAACAGTAGTGGAAGATTGCTTCTTGGGGTCATCACCATTTAATCCAGAGCAGAAGTTGAAGAATATTGTCCTTTTTAAAGTCAGCTGGTACTAGGGATCACAAGCTATTACTAGATCTGTTACTCATATGGGACCCCATCACTGCTTTTTGCTGCTGACCCCTAGGGAGAGTTTTACTTTTCTTTTCTCTCTCTCCTTTTTTGTTTTCCCCAAAAGTGACTTTCACCATTAAACCCAACACCTGTTGACAGTTGACCCTTGAGCTATGGGTCTCACTAATAAAGGTCTCTGTATGTAAACCTATTTCAACATCTTTTGCGCAACAATGCGTATCTTGGTACTTAACCATGTAAATTGCCAAAGCAATTTTCTGTAGGTCTGGGGGAATTTTTTTAACAAATTTTTTTAACAAATTTTCCCCAGACGGTGCAAGTTTAACTGAAAAAGGTAAGATTGTTACTAGATGAAGAAAACTTAGTAATTGGTTTAAAACTGTAGTAAGAATTGATCAGTAGGTCAGAGAGACCTTCCAAAGATTAAATCTCTCCAAAGTGAAAGATGAGCTTCTGTGCAAATGTTTAATGGCTCCTGAGATATTGAAGATGAATGAGACTGTCACAGCATGAATTGAAGAGTGCCTAATTTTCACTGACACATTAGTCATACCATTTTTAATAGCAGGAAAGATCATCTCTCCTGGGAAATAAAAGGATCAAAAATAGACTGTATAATCAGTCAAGTTCAGATATGGATTTGCTTTGGTGATTTGTGCTTCAGTGCAGCCTTTGGAGTGAACTATAGAACATCTCTTGAGAACATGTTAGTGCATAGTGCCATTGCTCACACAGCTCCTGTACTCAGAGCAGAGACACTGAAAGAGGAAGGATGTCTTCTAAGAAAGACACCTCAGGGACACTGAAGTTATATCTGATTGTGTGTAACCTTCCAGCCAACTCTTTTAATCTGTTAGGAGCAAACAGGCAACAAAAGAGCACCAGTATGAGTGAAGGCACAGAATTTCAGTTCAACTACAGTGACTCACCCTTGTTGCACAACTGCTAATATTATTTAGACTATGCTGTCCTGTTCATTCTCAACTGCGAGTGACTTGTGATGATCAAGCAAGTAATAATGTATTATCACATGCCTGTATGATGCTTTAAGGGAATTTAAACTGCTTTCCTGTAATTGTAGTTAATCATAGGGAAAAAAATTGCAGAAGCAGAGGGCCTAGCATAGCTATGGGAAGTGCAATGTTGGAGGCAAAGTTCCTTGTATAAGAAATGAAGGACCTGGGTCTGCAAATCAGTCCAAAGAAAGGTTTATGCTCGTGTCAAAAAAGAAAAGAATTGGACAGGGAGAACAGTATGATACAAAAAGCAGATAGGCAGATTCCAGGGAAGAGAGAGTATGTGAAACTGTTACTTGCTAAACCTCTCATTAACGCTTATGAATAATTATGGCAATTAGCAATAAATACACAGTGACGTATCTGATAAGTAGTTCTTTCACTGCAAAGTGTGAGTGCTGTTGTGCATATTTTCTTTTGATTCTTGGCCAGGATTAACTAATCAGAGAAAAAAACTGTTTATTATTTCTGAGAGGAGGAACTTGACTCTCTGTGATAGTCTTGAAGTACTGACATGTCTTACTTGTGTTACTAAATCATTACTTTGTTTTAATAATACTCTTGAGTCACTTTTAGGGGGAACAGGGAACTCTAAGAATAGAGCAGTATTAAGCAGATGAATAAGCAATCAGCTGAATCATCACAAATGAGGAAAAGAGGTCATCAATCCAACTGTGAAAGGATTCTGGTTCTTTCTTTTTGAGAATGAATTCAGTGACCCCTAGTAGACAAGTAGAAGAAAGCCTTCTAGCTTTTGATTTAACCTACTTTGTTCTGTCGGCGCATCCACTGGGAAATATTTTTAAGTTGTAAATATTTTAGAAAAATCCCATGTGGGAGAAATGACTGTGAAGATGGTAGATTTTTGGTAATGAGGCATCCCATGGGAACTGTGCTATACTTGTCAGCCTTGTGCAGAAGTCTTAAATACCCTAGATTGATGCAAATAGCATTGGGAATCTCTTTCTTTGCAACATAAACCTGGCAAATATGCTAGGTAAGGCGTTCTTCGGATGTGGCAGCCAGAGGCCAAACAATGCCAGAAACAGCAGTAGGCACTAAAACTTGTGCAACTGAGCAGAAACCAAGAAGTGGAATTCAGCTTACAGTGACGACATCTACATTATGCATTGGAACAGTTTGCCCTGGGAAGTGGTTGAGTCACCACCCCAGGAGGAGTTTAAAAGACATGTAGATGTGGTGCTTAGGGATATGGTTGAGTGCCAGTGTTAGGTCAACGGTTGGACTTGATGATCTTGAGGGTTTTTTTCAACCGAAATGATTCTATGATTCTATGATTTAGGCAATCTGGGAGGTATTTAGTCTTTTTGAGATATCTTAGGCAGTCCTTCCTGCCCTCTAGATGCTGCTCAGTGAGGTTATCAGTCCTCCACAGACCTTGCGACATATCTACCTATCCCCCGTGGATATCATGTGTACTCCTGGACATTCAAAAGGCACTTGACACATGTGAGCTATTGAATCAAACTCTAAATGGGTCTAGATTATTGTTGGAGCTCCCTCTATAGCCAGGGGACATAAAAAGACTTTGTGTTCACCAGGAAGGGAGTCCAAAAGACAGTGATATCTGTTCTATTAATTAATTAATTGATTGTTTGATTTATTTTTTAACATAGAACAAAAAGATGCAGAATAATCTATTTTAGTATAAGATCTTAACATTATATACTATACTATACTATACTATACTATACTATACTATACTATACTATACTATACTATACTATTATATTATATTATATTATATTATATTATTAAAATTATGGAACAATATAAAATTAATTGGATTAAATTTATGTAAGGAATATTTACATCTACATTACAGGGGTCAGCTGAAGGGAAATAAGACAGACAAATTTCTATTTGCATTTTGTAATCATAAAAGCAAAATTAAGTATGGAAGTGAGTTCCAGAGATTAAGAACCATGGAACAGAACGAAGAAAGATAATACTGACCAGTAACATATGCAGTATGCCGTTGAATTTGAAGGACTATGAGCATAGGACTGAGATGCTGGCCAGTTCTTTATGCATATTTATTTGCAGCATTTTGAATTGGTCCTGAAATTTAAAATAAAATAATGCACTTCAATCTCCAAACATGAACAGGTCAATTTTGTGACCACACACTGACTTTAGATTTATGACCAGAGACAGTATATGAAGAATTTATAGTAAATTGAGACAGATAATTTTAAGTTGGTTGTTGGAAATACGATGAAAACTTTGATGTGTGTCAGGATGTGTGTATGTCACGAGAAGAACTATTACATGTATGTGTCAAATCATAGAAGTATATGGTTGTGGTAAAAGAAGATTGCAAGCTTTTCAATTGAGTTTTGAAAAGTCACAGGGATATCTGTGAATGCATGTCACAAAGGCAAGTAAATATAAAACACTCCACAGTTAAAAGTGAATTTTGGAGAGAGAGGAACGCTGCTTCTTTGTCAACAGAGTTTTAATCTCTGAAGTTAAGAGTGACTCTGTGAGGAAGCAAAGGAAAAAGGGAAGAGAATTAATGTGGTTGTACTGACTTTATTGTCTTTATACAGGTAGGTGACTTAAATTTTGTAGCTGTCTGTAATATCAAAATTTATCACTTTATGAAACTTATCTAAGATTTCAGTTATGGAAAACCAGAAGATTTAGCCTTTTTGATTGGAAGCTTTGAACATGGAAATGGCATTGGACAGTCTGGCTATGCATGGATTGAAAAAGCCTAGGAAAAATCCCAGTCAAGCCTTCATCTTTAAACAAAACCCAAAATAGGATATTGATAACAAATAGAGACCTACATGGAATAATCTAGTTGAACACAAATTATCCATTTCCTCTGGCAATAACCAAGGGCTGACCTTGTTTCAAACGGCTGTCAACAAAGAGGATGCAAAGAAGGTAAAGAAGGAAATAGCAAACCTAAAAACTTCTATCATGCTTAAAAAAAAAAAATGAGGAGATTTCTCTTGGGCTATTTAGGTGGGCACATCGGGAGTAGAAGATGGGATGATCAGTGTGCAAGTGTGAGGGAGCCAGATGGCGGGAACCTGCAGTGTTTAGACACTGGAAGATTTCTGAGAGGCTTAGGGAATAAAAGGAGGTGATGGGAAGAAGACCTTCCCATTGGACCTCATGCAGACTGCCCAGTGTTTGTTTCAACCCAGGGTGCCAGGAGAAAGCTGTTGGTCTGAGAGAAGACCGGTGAAAAGGACACGCATGTCAAAGGACAGTTTTGTTTTCTGACCTTTTACTTTAATCTGTCTCATCTGTTGGAGTTGACTCATTCTGATGTAAAAAATTACTGCTTTTCGGTCCGTGTTTTCAGAAATCTTGGCTGTAGAGATCTAAACCTTTGCTATTTTTGGCACCCTCCCTGCAAAAGCAGACAGATGCACCTCAAAGTAGTGTCTGGCTTGTGAGCCTTTAAGAGTTAGAAAGGCCTGGATACATCCCACTGAGCATTAAGCATAAAGCTGAAGTAATTAAGGGAAGGAATAACTTTTCCTAACTGCATTTCACTGAAAAAGTATATATTTAGTAGAAACTTTTTCCCAGAAATACCTCTCCAGGCTCATGAGAGGTTGGATGGAGGGTCGGAGTAGGGCAGGCGTGTTGCTCCCGCTGCCCACCTCAGCACCCTGTGTGCTGTTATTAGTTAAATTTCTGGTGTCTGAGGGGGGGAGGATTCTGTCTCCAAGAACGCAGAAATGAAAATTCCTTCCTTAAAGTGAACAACTTTATGGCAGGCTGAAGAAAAGGGCTGTTGGTGATAAGATTTTTCTTATTGTGAATTATATTACAATGGTGCAACAAGACGAACCCCCTGCTAGGATTACTGGATCCAGGACACTGGATCTCATTCAATGATCCTGTATTTCTGCAACATGGATCAGGTTTCTCTAATATAGGACCATTTCTGTGAATGCCAACAAACAGCACAATATTCTCTTTTACAGCAGACAGAAGGCTGTTAACAATGGAGAGGAAGTATTTCAGATATTAAGCGATGGTTGTAATGTTCTCCTCTTCCGTCTTTTGGAAGTTATTGCTAAGGAACAGGAGAAAAGAGCTGAACACGTGGAGCTCTACATGTGAAGGCAGCACTCCGGGGCTCCTCCCAGCAGTTCTGAAAGGCTGAGTTTCCTCTATAAGTACTGCCTAAAGGAAAGAAAGATGGACTGGTATCAGAGAACCCCATGAGTTTCTTGGAAAAATGCTTGCTGTTGCTCTTTGTTAAAGAGCAATTATTGTAAGGCTGAGACAGGAACTCGATAGCTAATATTAAGCACTACTTTGTGGATGCCATGCAATATTAGGCTGGAGCTTGTCTTGTTTTTTGACAGAGAGGTCAGTCTTTTAAGAAAGATGGGGAGAGAAGGTCTCAGGTTGGAAGTGGCTGCTTCTAGACAGGGTGGTGTATGAGGCCAGCAGTACCATTTTATTTTTCCCAATAATTGTGGGGACTCTGGGCTGTGATTTTCTGAGCTGTTTTTGCACTACTTAATGTAAATATTAAAGATCACAACCAATGCTGAGAAACTGGGAGACAGATTTTAAGTGGTTGCCTTGAGTCAAATCTAAGAGATTAGACTTAATTTCCATCAGATTTTAGTTATATATATACATATATATATATATACATTTGATCCCTCTGTCACAGAGGCACCCCGTAGGTTAATTTAAGGGACAACAAGGTCTAAAACAACTTTTATTAAACCAGTGAGAAACAGGGTTTTAGCACTCCAAAAGTGACTTAAATACAGGTTTGGATATCAGTTGAGGAAAATTATTGAGAGGCAGCAACTAATACAACAGGCGGTCCACAGTGTGCATGCACGTGGCTTCACTCAAAACAATGCCGAAGCCGTCCCCGAGTCCCGGAGGAGTACACACTTGCCTAAACACGGTGCAGGATTATTTTTAAAGAGATACATGCACTCGTAGTGAGTACAGGAAGCGTACACTTGCAATTCCGCGAGGGTAAATTTATAATACACCCACAATCCTGCGAGAGTTAATTTACTTACACGTGCAAGTGTGCACGGAATCCTACACGTGCTTATGTGGAAGCACGGGAGGAAAATACACTCGCGATTGTGTGAGGGGCTCTCGGCGGCCACTAGCGGTTGTGCGAGGAAATAATTTATACATGTGCTCGTATTGGGCACGGAAAGTTATGCGTGCAAGTGTGCACGGAAGGAAAATACACTCGCGATTGTGCGAGGATTAATTTTACACGTGCTCATATGGAGCACGGAAAGTTATACGTGCGTATGTGCACGAAAAGTATAAATATACTCGCAATCCTGTGAGAAGTTTTACTCACATCCGTGGCGGTGAGGCAAGCGGAGTCCCCATCCCGGGGAGGGGGGCTCTCGGCCGCAGCATCTTGCTCGTGCTCCGAGAGACCCGCGACAAAGGGCGGAGTCTCGACGAGAATCCCGTTTTTATCTGATCAGATCTGACTGTAGGCACTCTAGAAGCTTCTCTGCACCCCACCCACTGAGTATGGGTGCCCTTGAAGCCTTCAAACATCCCCCACACTGGGCGCGGCTCAGTGTGCCTCGACACTCCCTTCTCCTAATGGCCCAGGAGCCAGGGTGCTCTGGGGCCAAACAAAAGAAGCTGTTAGCCTCAAGTAGCAGAGGAAGAGGGAGATGTGCCCACTCCTTCCATACTGAAGGAGGGAGGGGGAGAGAGGTGGGGTTGCATTCTTCCACACCCTCTGCCTACTTATTTTCATATACAGCATTTGCAAGTATTTCTCTATATAGACATCTATATATATCATAGACAGATGCAGATTTAGCATATGTATTATTGATATTGTTGCCATATATTGCTATTAAGACGCCTCTCTCATTAGTCACTAGTGTTCTAGTGTTTTTGGAACTGAAGATTGAAAATGAAATTAATTTCTGCCAAACACTAACTAAAATACTATCAGGTTAATCATAGAAAGCTTTTTTTTCAGTGACAAAATACAGATTTTGCAGACTTGTGACTTGGGCAAAGCAAGTAAGACTAGTGTCTGGTGGGTGAGAAGAACTGAGTTTTGCATCATCCACAGAAATCAAAACCAGCTGTGCGCCCAAGAAAGCACTGCAAGGAATCCCAGCAGGCACCCATGAACATGATTAACAATAGCACTTTAAAGGAATATATTTTCAAAGTGATGTGTGAGGTTTTAGCCTTCTGACATCCGCCAAATGTGATGAAAAGTCATGTGGCTGAAAGTCGTGCAATGCTGTGAAAATTCAGAAGATTAGGATCATTTGATCAGATGACATGAACACCATACGATTACAGTGTCTGTAATTCCAAGTTCCAAGACAATGGAAATTTATAAGGCTCTTTATATCAAGAGACTTTAAATAAAGAAGTGCAGAGGGCATGGTGCGAGTTCACAGAACACTGCAGTGCATGGGTGGATAGATATACAGATATGTAAGTGTAGATTAAGCTGGATACTTTTTTTCCTTTTTCCCACACAGGATTAAAATGCAATTACACTAAGTTCTCATATGTTGTAGTACAGTACTCTAATAAACAGTGTTCCTCTACTAGTTGTAATAGTGGCTTTTATTGCAACCAAGAGTTTTGATGGGCTTGTATCACAATTATAGAGGCCTATAATAAACACTATATACGTGTGTATGAGGATTAGGATCCTTAAATACTGCCAATATTACTGAACAAAATAATCACCGATATATAAAAAAATGGTAAAAAGAAGATGATAAAACAATAGATATTTTAGGTAACATTTGCCTCATCTTCAACTGTCTGAACAGAGGTGTTCAGTCTAAGGTAGCTTTTTTGACTTCTAAGGCAAAGCACAGTTGTCTATCCATTTAGATACACATCTATGTCATTCATCCCCTTTTACCTCTCCATAATTCACCTTCTGAAGTCGGTTCCCTCCATCCTTTTGCCATATTTTCTTTTTTCTCCAGGACGTGTTTTTGTGTCTGTTCAAGGATATTCTAATTATTTTTTTCTTAACTTTCTGAAGTTTTCTCCCTTCTTTGTTGTTTTTTCCTCCCTTCAGCAGTCTTGCCTTGTTGCCAGAAGGAAGAGGAAATAGTCACAAATGGGTGAATCGCAGAAGTTTGGTTCCTTATCTGATGTTTATTAAATTATGAACTTTTGCATTTCCAAAGTTGGTCTATAAAGTTCATGAGAACAGAAGACTCATGACAAAAGATTTTGAGTGTTTTCCCCTTTTCATTTGGCGAAGCATACAATTTGAATAGAGGACTTTGGCTTTCTTACTTGTAGATTTTGCCAAGAACCGGAAGCACAAAGGCATACAAAACTAAAGCAAAATGAAAATAAATTAGCCTAGCATTTTGAAGCTAAAAATAACTCAGCTTGCAGAGTTCAAGTTTTAAGAAAAGGTTCAGGGTCAGAAGCTGGAAAATGTCTAATTTGATATGGCTTAAATTTACCCATTGATAAAGTTTTTTTTTAAGTTTTACAATTTGGACCTTGTATTCGACATGTGTCTGAAAGAAAGAAAAGTTGTATTTATTTTGTCAAATTCCTGCCTGATTGGGGCTCAGCAAGCTCTGGGTGCAGTGCAGTTCTTATGCCATGGAAGAGATGGTCTCTGCCATAAAGTAAGCAGACAAAAGAGAATTATTATCCAGAAGATTCAAGTGAGGAATGTGACTTGCCCAGAGTTGCAAGTGCTGGTGGCAGATGCAGAAGCAGAATTCTCTTTAGGACCAGCTCACACAAAGACTGTTTTTAGACTTTAAGAACAAAGCTTTCTGACACTATTTGTTCTCACAACAGCTTTAACTCTAGAAGCTGGAGGCAAACTGTAAACCACACGTGGTCAAGAGTATTAAAGCATAATGAGTGTTACAGCTGTGCAATGAGGTTCATAATGGCGGTACATGGCAATGCTTCTAATAGCAATTGCCTTCAGACACTCCTTAAAAAGTAGAATGCCTTATATTTTATGAGAAAGTAAAAGGTGTTGATTCATATGACTGAAACTATGTTTCAAGGTTTTGTTGTTGTTGTTGTTGTTGTTTTTGTGAATGATTTTGTGAGTAAAAGAGTGACTTTATGTAAATCTAAAAATAATTTGTATGGGATTGAATGGCACCTAGTTTTTGTTACTAAAAAGAATAGCTGGCAAAAATAGTATGTTTTTGTCGAATGAAGTCATAGTATTGTTTTGCAACATGGAATGAAATAAAAGACAAATGGATGCTTTGATACAGCTCTGCTGTTACTATATTCTTTTTGAGCACCAAAGAAAAGTTAAATAGTGTACTCCACTTCCATTTGAGCATTTATCTTTGGGTTAACTTCCAGATAACTGTTTATATTTGACTGAGACATTAATGTGAATTTCAGAAAATAATTTAAAAATATCACAAAATACAAGGATTCCAACTCCATGTTATATTACATTTATTGGTAAATGGATAATGTGCCAGAGCAGGAACAAGTATGAATGATAGAGCACAGGACAGTCTTTCAAAAATGAAGTAATAAAAACTTAATGTGTCTGGTAGAAAATGAAGTCCAAATGTTTCATATTACTTCTAGGAAACCAGTGCATTTTAATATGGATTACAATTTTTACTGTAGAGCTTGTTTTCTCAGCAATTGTGACGGATAACATCATCACAAGAGGAAAAGATAAATATTTCAAAACAAACTGAAAGCAACATTACGTTATTGCTGCAAATAAGGCTAGTTATTGTCTATGAGATACTCAATACATGGATACTCATACAAATGTTTAGTATTATTGTGAATAAAGTCAAAGGCAAATGCAAAGAATCTGGCAGTTGAAAGAGCCTCAGCAGCTCAAAACAAAGACACAAATAAAGTGAATCTTACTCTAGCCTAAACTAGTAGAACTTAATACAATAAAGCCTTAAGATCTCGGCATGGCACTTCCGCTGTTGCTTTCATGAACCTTAAAACTGTAGCACAACAACAGAAGTCCTGAAGTCATGTTATGGGATTCACAGGCGAAGCATACAAATCTGCATTGAGGATTCCATGTTGAATGCCTTAATGCTCCTCTGAAGTTTAGATCAGTGTGCAACTATATGCAAACATCAGATGTTTTAGTACTTTAAAAAACCCATTTGTTCCTGATAATAATTGTGCATAAGATATGCACTGAGTACTACTTTTATATGTCTTCATTGCAATTTGTGAATTTTGTGCAAATTGGCTCTTCCCCTTCTGTCTCTTTCAGGGACTGATTTGCAGAAAGATATTTTTTGTGTTCTCCTTAGTCCATATTGCCTGATGCATCACTAGAGTGAATACTGCTAATATGCTAGGATACTGTAACCAATGACATATAGTGCTGAGAGACTCAGAAAAATAGCCAAGCAATTTATTTATGTCTCATCAGGATAGCTGAGTCAATCCAGTGGACCACATTGACAATGAACAGACAAGTAGACAATATCTATCACAATTCACTGCCCTTGATGCATTGATGCCTGTAGTGAGTCCTCCTGATGAACCAGCAAATCAAAAGCTGTGGAGATGAAAAATAGGGAATGACCAGTCTCCATTAGGGGCTGTTCACATGAACAGAGAATATGCTGGGAAGGGAATCCATGGAGCAAACAGGTCATTGAGGGATGCTGTGCGGGGAAGATAAGGAGTGAGTCATCTTTTATATTGATGATCTCCTTGACATTGCAGAGGGCTATAGGGCAAAACTAAAGACACACCTATTGGGAGCTTCTGCATCAACTTCAGACAGAGAAGCAACACTGGGGACATCTTGGGAGTCTACTACAGACCTCCTGACTGATAGGAAACAGAGGAAGAGGCCTTCTCCAAAAAAATCTACTGAAAATTCCTCACCTGCAGGCACATATTGTTATGGGTGGCCTCAGCTGTCCAGAAAACTGCTGTAGGGCAATGTGGCTTCATGCAAACAACTCAAGGTTACACTGTGAGGGTGACACATTTTCAATGCCAGCATTAGAAAGGTTGGCCAAGGGTGCTGCTCTGTGGGATTTGCTGCTCACAGACTGAGAAGGACTGATGAAAAATGCCATCACTGTTGGCATCATAGGCTGCAGGGAATGCAAGGTAATGGAGTTCAGGATCTGGAGGAAGGTTAGAAATAAAACTGCAGAGCTAGGGCTCAAGACCTTCAGAGAACAGACTTGGTTAGTTAAAGAAATGTTAAGCAAAATCCTCTGGGAGGAAGCCATGTAGGGGCAGGGTGACCAGCAGAGCTGGACGAATCCTTCAAAGTGAACTCACTGAGGGAACAGGGACAAGCCCTCTCTTTGTGTGAGGAAATGAAGTTTCAGCACAAGGCCAGCTTGGCTGAAAGGGAACTTCTTGATGAATTAAAATACAAACAGTGAATGTGTTCGAAGTAGAAACAAACACAGGCAAGAAAGGAAGAATAAAAAAGGATAGCTGAGGCACTTTAGGCCAAAATTAGGAAAATTAAAACCCAGGTGAAGCTAAAAACAATTTCATTAAATTGAGCGTTAAGGATGAATTGTAAATGGAAGATGTGGGGCTGGTGATGTATGAGAGGTAACACAGCATGGATTGTGTGGAAAAGGCTGAAGTACTCAGGGCCTTTTTTACCTTGCTCATCACAAGCAGAACATTCTCCCTGATGCCTGCAAGTACCAGAGGAGTTTGAGAAGGAGCCAGTACTGGGTGAACAAGTTAGAAGCTACTTTGTCTGGACACACTCATCTTCCTGGGACTGACTTAAAGGTGCTGAAAAAGCTGGCTGCTGTAGTTGCCTTGCTAGCTGCTGTGATTGCAAGGCCCCTGTGTATTGTCTGTGAAAAATCATGATGAATAGAAAAAGCAAACATTACAGTCATATTCAAGAACGACAAAAAAGAGGATCTGGAATGCTGTCAGTTGCTGCCTCACCACAGTCCCTGCAAAGATAATTGTGCATGATCCTCTCTTGGAACCTGTTTCTAAACTCAAACAGGACAAGGAGGCAATCAGAAAGAGTCATCCTGTTTGCCTTCTGCAGTGAAATGGCTCATCATGAAAATGAGTGGAGGGAGGTAGATGTGCCTTTAGTAAGGTTTCTAACCTTAGAGCTCTCATCTGGAAGTTGAGAATGTATGGGCTGGATGATCAGACCATTGGGTGAGTTTAAAATTGTCTGGACTGTGAGGCCCAAAGTCTAGCGCACTCAGTGGCTCCTTGTCCAGCTGGTGGAAAATAACAAATTACTCCAGGGCTGATAATGGAGCTGATCTTCTTCAGTATTTTTATCAGTGACCTATATAATAAAACAGAAAGCACTGTCCAGCAAATTTGCAGTTATGATTAAGTTAGGAAAGAGCTGCTGATACAGCAAAGGACACTGTTTCTATCCAGAATGACTTTCAGAAACTGGCCAGCAGGAATTTCAACAAAAATCTTTACAGAGAGGTTGGAGAAGCTGGTCTCGTTCAGCGTGGCAAAGAGGAAGCTAAGAAATAGTCTTGCAGCAGCTTACAAATTGTTGGATGGCAGCTGCAAAGATTATGGAGCTTAACTCTTTGCAGTAGTGGCAGATGATACAATATGAGACAACAGCACAAAGTGTAGTTTGAGAAGTTGGACCTCAGGAAAATCTTTTACACTGGTAAGGCAGAGAAGCGCTTTGTCACCGTGTTTGTATAGGTTAGTGGTCTAAAATGAAAGACGGTCAGAAGAATGTATTTTCTTGGAAATATCAAGAAGTTTATAGTAAGGACTATTGATGTAGTGGCAACTACTATGAGGACTGAGATTCTTGGTGATTTGACCTCTCTTCTGGTGGATGCTGAAGCAGTGGCATTAAACCAAATTTTCCAATGAACCTTATTAGCAATTTAGTCAAGTGCAACAACTGGTTGTGAAAGAATCCAGAAGTTTCAAGCAATGCAACAAAATCCATTAATTTATTCCTCATACTTTTTGTTGCTAGTACAAATGGAAGTATCATTAGAGAATCAAGCCTATATTTTAGTTTATATCAGTTTAGTTATGTTGTTATTGTACTTAAGTTAATCTATATTCAGCAGATTCATGTTTGCTTACCTCAAATGTTATTGATCAAGCACTTACTCCTTTATGTGTTATGTTTATACATGAGTAAGGTATTCTCCTGGCACTGGGAGCTCATTTGCAAGAAATGCACACCTAGGAAAAAAAGGACTTTTTACCCTGGTTCTGGTGCTCAGTACAAGTAGGAAAGAAGACTCCATGTCTGGTATTCCTTATTTTGAATGAGGAGGAGGCATGACATGAGATCTGTTGTTTATACGTGTTGGATAATAGTGCAGAATGGATGGTGGGGAGAACCTGGTGTAGTCAACAACATTAAACAACTTGCTCTTTTCAGTGAAAAGTGGGCAAATGAAGTTATGAATTGTGTTATTCCTGTAGGGACAAAAAAGAAGGCATGGCTGCCTGCTCAGAGCTCTGACACAATAGCAAAATTTTAGTTGTTCTTATTATGCAAGTTTTACTAAATGCATATATTTCAAAGAAGTTTTTGCCAGGAAACTGACAGCTGTTTCAAGCTGATCAAATGGTTGGAATTTTTTTAAGTGTTATGGTATATGTTGTTTACCGGAGTCAGACAAAAGGATTGAGAGTTTCTAAACTTTTAGTCCTCTTGTTCCAAACAGCAGGTTAATTTTTAAATGCTTAAATAACATTCAGTTTTAAAACAAAAGTAATGTCATATTGCAATAAAACCAAATAAGGGTTCCTTTGCAAAGAGAAAGTTCAACTAAAAAGTTGGAGGACTATGCCATTTGGAATGTCAATATAAAGTTAATCATTGATATGTTTAGACTAGAGTAATTTAGGGAATTAGAAATTTCAAAATGTTTTGTGTTAGCCAATGTTGTTGAAGAGGTGACCTGGCAAAGCATAAAGCCTGTGTGTCAATTAACAGTTTTCTAATAGTCAGAAAAGCATTACTTTGTGATTCTTCTTAAGCCTAGAAATGGCTCTCGCACTATAAATTATAATGATTTCTTTCTCTTTTTATACTTAGATCTCCTGGTCTTTAGTTCAATAATTCCCCAATAATAATACCAAATGTTTGGGTATGTGTGATAGTGTATGAATCCCAGTTTTACAGATACATATGCACAGCATATTCTGCTTGTGAAGAGTCCTGAATCAATGGGAGTATTTTTGCATGAGAAATTAAATATGCATGTAAGTGGGACATCAAGGCCTGAGCAGTGTATTAACTTTTGTCTGTATCATGTTAGACCCTTGCCCTGGGAAAATCATGAGATGTTTTTCAAGGAAATCTAGTTCAGAAAATAGTCCTGTTTCAAGGATTAAGATGATGTAAAATATAGGCTCTTACATTAATCTTGGAAAAAAATGTCCGCTGCATAGAGGTTAAGAAAGGAAACTGCTTGGAGAGAGCTCAAGCTAGGAACTGGGCCATCATGGTCCTTTTATAGCATAACTACCTGGATAGATGTAATTGGCTGTCTGCCACAAACAAGGTATACAGAAGCCAATCCAGAGATGTCTGATGACCTTGCTTTTGCAGAACATCTAATAAAGACAAATAGTGCAGAGTCCAGACTCTTGCCTCAACTAAGGAACTGTGACAAATAGATCGAGGTTCTGATTGCAATTTTTAGATCTGAACAGCTTCCTTATTAGTGA
This sequence comes from Columba livia, assembly GCF_036013475.1. Classification (NCBI taxonomy): domain Eukaryota; kingdom Metazoa; phylum Chordata; class Aves; order Columbiformes; family Columbidae; genus Columba; species Columba livia. Next base: position 33,240,096 of record NC_088604.1, on the reverse strand, counting down.
TGCCCAAGGCGTAAAACTCTCCTTCCCTTTATGGGGTAATCAGTACTACTGCAGTTGTGAAAGTTCTTGTCTATTTATTTTATTTATTTATTTATTTATATTTTGCAAGTTGGGAATGTATCAATGAGTAGTTGTGGTTTTGGTAGAGAAAGTGTTGTCACTAGAGATTTTTAGAAGTGTCTTCCATTAATTCGAAGAATTTTTTGAAGGAGGTAAGAAAAAGAACTAACTATTTCTTCAGCAGAACTTCATGCTTCTGGATATAGAAAAGAATAGCATCATTTCAGTTGGAAGGGACCTACAATGTTCATCTAGTCCAACTGCCTGCCAAATTCAGGGTTGATGAAGTTAAAGCTTGTTATTAAGGGCATTGTCCAAATGCCCCTTAAACAGTGACAGGCTTGGGGCATCAGCCATTTCTCTAGGAAGCCTGTTCTAGTGTTTGACCACCCACTTGGTAAAGAAATGCTTCCTAAGTTTCCTACTGTATTCTAAAGGACCCTGTCTCCTGGCTTCTAACTCTCCCTGCTTTAGACTTTCATCTTCCACTACTGTGTGAACAGCTTGACAAAAGATCTTTGGAAATCTTTTGCACTAGTGTTTGACTTTCTTTTCTCATATACCCCACAAAAGAGCAGCTCAGATTTTGATTCCAACATGGGAAAAAGCCCGTAGAAGAAAGACTCTATCTTCTGTCTGTGAATCTCTGTCAGCACAGAGAAAACAGACAAATCAAGTGAACCAATTAGAACAGGCTTTCATTCTTTTCTTAGTCAACCGGTTAACCTGCTTGTCATGTTGCAGATTCATTAAAAAAAAGAGTGACAGTAAATGTGGCAAGAATAACATTATTTTCTTCCCTAGATTACAATGCTACTAAACTTACTAATGAAAAAAGCCTGCCATTTTTGTGAACAACGAGCTACTGCATGGTTTTTCACTTGAGCAACATTCGTTTCTGTTACTATAGTAGTTTGAACATTTAAAGTCACTGCTCAATTTATTGGCTAAGCTACTGCACACTAGTACTTCTGGTACAGTCTAAGACTAAAGACCAAGCTGCTGGTACAGATTTCACCAGAACACAATCAGAATACATACTGAGGAGACTTTACCTTATTGATTACAATAGATCACACTATTTTATTGGAAAAAATCTGCACCGTGAACAAATATGAAGCTTTGCAAACACATCACAAGGAAGTACTGGGTGGTACCAAGAATAATAATAAAAAAACCCCACACCCCCAAATACAACACACACACAAACAAAAACAAACAAATAAACAAAACCAAGCCAAACTAAACAGAAACCAAACAACAAGCAGACAACCAACCAAACAACGAAAAAGTATTTTGGTATCAGAGTTCAGTCTTAAATATAGAAAAGGAGCCTTTCTTTAATCTCAGTTCAAATGCAAATAAAATTAATAATTTATGAATTTTTGTGTCACAGAGGAGCCAAAGCAAGGAAGTAAAAGGAAGCTCAATTTCCTCTACTCTAAGTCAGTAGTGACATAGAAGTTACAGTCCCTTGTTTAATTTTTCTTAAGAAAAGTGAAGAACAGAAAATAGCCACCTGCCCCAGTTCCTTGCCCACAGGATCTGTAACACCAGTGTGCAGAGATGTTACAGGTGTTACATGCAGTGGTTCTTTGTGACGAGCCAACAGCAACCTCTAAAGATGTCATCCTAACAAATCTAATTACTGGCAGCTCTGAGTCCTTCAGTATAATTTCAGGGTGGATTCTGCTGGTCACAGACCCCAATAGGTTCCTAAAATTCTACTAGTAAAACAGATTAAAACTGGGAGTTCAAATGCTCCTGATTTTTTTGCAGACTTGCAATAATCTGCACAATGCAAGAAGTTCATTGCTAGTTCTTTGTGAAATAATATTATTTCTTGGAAACTGCTTAATATAAAATAGACCCAGTTTAGAATTTATTATTTAATTTGCTAAGGTTGCTTGAGAAGTGAGTGGCTCTCTTCCAGATAGTGGAACTTGTATAAATAACATTTATGTTGTGTCCATTATTTAACTCCTGGTCTTCTTCTCTGATCAGCCTTTATGTCAGCTATTATGATAAATCTATGATTTAAACAAGCTTTTTGATGTCTCTCTTGTCCAGGTCAGATTTTCCCAAATTTTCTTATTTGGGCTGTGCCATTGTGCAAATGGTAAATGTTATCAGTGATGGCGCCAGCAGCAGCAGCGGCAGCTCTTGTGTCTGTCATGAACCATACATACATGAGGAAAGACTTACACCTTCACTCTTTCTCCTTCACTCTTTCTCCTTCATCCTTCTGACACATATTTTCTCCTCCCTAAACTAACTTGACTGAATTCTCTGCAACTTATCTCTCTCCTGCTGCTATACACTATTTTGAAAGAAATTTGGAAAACACTGATGTAAGTGGTACAGAAAGAAAAGGAAGCTGCAGAATATTACTGAGGATGAAAGTAACATCACAGTGGAAACTGAGAGATATTTTTATTCTCATTCTGTTGTTTAATAGGATTTTTTTGAGACTATAAATAGAATATTCCAATGAAAATCACAAATGCAGTGTCTGATGGAGATAAAACTTTGAGGTTCTTGACCAAATTAAACCCAAGTTCTAATAAATTTCCTATTCCAGAAATTACTTGGCAGTCCAAAAAGGAAGTTGGGAAACATGTATTGCTTAACATATTGTTGAAACAGAATGTTTTGTATTAGTGGATTTTGCCTGTGGCTGTGCCAGACTGAAGGTACTTCCAGCTTGTCACAGAAACTAATACCAGCCTAGTGGGTAATTGGACTGAGAGACCACCTGGGAGTCTCAGCTACTATAAACACAAGCCAAGAAACTGTGGCTGAATGCTTGGCAAATACCTGACAATGGAAACTGAATGAATGGAAAGACTTCACTTGGCCCTATTGTTGTTCCTGAGCTAGCAGACTAGAGCAGAAGAAAGTTATTGCTTTTTATTAATTAATTTGAACAATGAGGAAACAATAAGAAGTTGAATTTTCTAGAAAAGGTAGATTTAACTGAAGGTAGCTTTAATTTAATCTTGGAGACACACACATCTTCACAGAATATTGTTAAGCCCCAGTGCTTTATATGAATTACTTTTAGGAATGAGTGGTAATTATTAAAGTGGATTTAATACAGTAATATCAATTAATTCTTCTGAAGTTGTCATCTCACTGAAGGGCTGAACTGCCGTTGAGGGACCTTGATATGAAGGCTGACAAGTATCTCAAGAGGTTTAACAGAGAGAAATGCAAAATCCTGCACCTGGGAGGGAATGACCCCAGGCTGGGAACTGACTACTAGGGAGGAAATTTGATGAAGACTGAGTGGTCCTGGTGGACAAGAAGTTGAACAAGAGTCTGCCGGGTGCTCTTGTGGTAACAAAGGCTCATCGCATCTTGGACTGCCGTAGAAGGTGCTAGCTAATTTGTCCAGAAAAGTGATTAGTCCACTTTACTCAGCCCTTGTGAGTCTGTATCTGCAATACTGCATCCAGTTTTCAGCTCTGCAAGTGACTGCATCCAATGGAGGGCTACCAAGATGGTTAGGGGGCTGGAGCATACAAGGAATGAAGAGAGGTTGAGGGTTCTGGTTTCTTTAACTTAAGTGCAGGCTAAAAAGGGAACTAATTGTTGTCTCTAACTCCCCAATGGGTGGGTTAAGAGGGAACCAAACTTTTCCTGGAGGTGCATAATGAAAGGACAAGCAGCAATTATCACAACTGGATTCAGCAAAAATACTGACATGAGAGTGGGTAAATAGTAGAACAGCTTCCCCAGAGATATTATAAAAACTACATCTTTGGGGGATTTTCAAAACTCTACAAGACCTGAGCAACCTGATCTAGCTTTGAGGTTGTCCTTGTTTTGTGCAGGGAAGCTGAACTAGCTGACATCCAGAAGTTCCTTCCAATATGAATTATACTATGATTGTAAATACTGTAAATCCAGATTTACCAAATTTTGAATCAGAATATATCAACTCCATTTCATCATGCTCAACATTTTAAAATGATATAGCATGTATCAAGCTATTGCTGCCAGGACATTATTTGTAGATAGACAGTTTCCCCACAGTTTCCCCCATTGAAACAGTTATTTCTTGCAGGCCTTGGAAAGAGTTTTGTCAGGGAATCTGCTTGGCTCCGGAATGGGAGTTTTTATCAAAGAAAGTCACAGTCCACAGTTACTAACAAAAAGCCAAGTGGCTGAAGCATCAGCCTGGCAGATGAACATTCCGTTTCTTCTTTTACCCAATTATGGAACTTGAAACTACATGGAAAATGAACACTATACTCACTGCAAAACCTATTTTTAGGTTGGTCTCTCATCTTTTCTATTATTATTACCTCATGCTTATAAATAAAAAAATGTTAAAGCAGTCCTTCATAGGCACGTCTTAGAAAAAGCCTTTGATCTTGAAAGAATGGAAGTAACTGAACACCTTCTAAAGGAACCTGTTCTGTTTGGATTCCTTTGTGAGCAGAGCTTCAAATTTCACCCATGTTCTTTAGATTTCAAAATATAAGACTTCTTTTGAGATTTTGATTCCTTATCTAACTTTACTTTTACAAATTTTCAGTATTTTCACTTACTGTAGTATAAGAGAAATAAAATCTGCTTTTTACCCTGACTTCTGTAGAGAATATAGATGGAATTTTTCCTCATAGTAACTGCCAGGAACTGGGTCTCTCCAAGAGTGAAATTCCCACTGCTACCAATTCTATTTGTGTGAACAATGACAGTTAAAACTCACCTAAAATCTGAGCCGGTTACTTAATCATCCTTGGATATTTATAATCTTTTCTGTTTGGGAACTCAAGACATGGAACTGTTTTTTCAAAGTGTTACTTGTTTTTTTTGCTTCCCATTTTTATTCAGTAGTATGGAGATGGTGATAGAAAGGGAAATAACTACTCTGTTCTTTCTAAGACTTCTTTTTTGGGGGATTTTCTAGTTCAGTGTATAGGTTCTTCACCCTTTTCCATGGGTTCCTTGGGACTTGGTGGGTACTCAGATAATAAAAAAAAGGTTGTATTTTTGCTACCACTAGGCATTGTGCGTGGCTATATAGTCCTCATTGTCCCTGTATCTGAGCACATCACAGATACTAACACAACGTACTGCCATCTTACCTGTGTGAGGTGAGGAAGTATTATCCCTGTTCTCTCGCTGGTACAGAGAGACACAAGACAGGACATGAAATGTCCCCAGCGTGATGCTGGATAAGGGGTGAAAGCTCTGGCTCTTTACAGGAGGGTCCTATCCTACTTTTCCTGTTCCTCCTACCATCCACAAAACAGAAGATGAAGAGGCTCAGACTAAACCTCGTTTTAGTTCTACTTCCCACCTCCAGTAGTAGCCACTGCTGGATGATGAAAGAAAACACTTAAGAGCAAAATGCCTTGTCAGCGTTGGCTCTTTCCTCCCCCTGGGATTCAGAGACTGAGTCTGCCAGAGCAGGAGATTGATGGCAAGCTGCCTATCATGTTTAACAGCTGACAACTCAAGTATTGATATGTCCTGTCTATTCCTGAAACCCACTTATAACTGTGGCCCTCAAAACATCCTTTTGAAGTGAGTTTCACAATTCAGCTGTATTGTGTGTGGAAATACATGTTCTTTTGTTTGTTTCATATTGCCATTAGGTGCTGAATAGTTTTCCCATTAATGGGTTTTGTTTGCCACCTCTCCAGGACCCAGATGGTTGACTAGGCATGAAACTTTAATATTTATTCGTGTATAGTTCCTCTCAGATAAACAATTATCACAACTCCAGTAATTATTATTCTACATGTTTCTTTGTTGTCCAGTTTATTTGGACAAAATCTCACCTGGGTATAACTTATACTGAACAACTTTTAAACACCCAAGCCCTGAACTTAGTGGTTCCTAAAGTTCTTTGTAATTTATATGCGCTTGTTGAGAGAAATGGATCTGATTGATACCTCAATATGCCAATTTAAGTGAAAACTGATTTTACAGAAAGCCTGCAGAACCCATCTACGTATGAACAGCTGGATCAGTAAATGACCCATTATCTCAAGATGAAGACTGAGATGCAGCTCTAAGATGTTTCAGGATGAGACACTTCTATTTGGAACTCTGATCAAAATTAAGGAGCTACTATGTGAGATTAAATAACTTTAAGGAAATTTCTGAAGTATGATTCAATTCCTAACCACTTGGGAGAACATTCTGCAGCAAGAAGAATGAAAGTAAAAGCATCAGCATCTCAAATTTGTTTGCTATCTAATTAAAAAGACATTCTGGAAATAAACAGATGGATTGGTTTCATGTATAAAGTGTGTATAAAAGTGCATATACACCTGTAGAGCTATCTTCATTCATGGAGCTGAAAACAAGTCTGTGGATTAAATGTGTAGGTGAGCCTTTGTAGAGAATGAATAGTCCCTTTTATTGGCATTTGCACTAGGCCAGGACTCAGGGGTACTTTACTGGCTGGCATGAGACATGGCAGGCCAGATTTATTTAATCTAGGAGCTAGAAAGCCAAGAAGAATTTTAAGGCTATCAAAATATTTTTAAAACTAACAAAAAAATATCTGCTATTATATTCATTATGGCCGTGCACAACCTCTTCTTTACTGCAGAGACATGAAAAATTTGTTCTAAAAAGTGGGCATTTTATTCTAACCAACTTTAAAACTCAATTAACGCAGCAAATGAACCCCTGCTACTGCATATTTTGGTCCACTCTAAAAAGCTGTGGGAAGGTTGCAGTAAACATCCTTATTAATGAAATTTTAGCACAGCACATTAAACTATTTAAATTTCAAAATTTACCAGAAACCAACCCCTGGCAGCAATTCTGTCATTTCCCAACAGTCCCTTCCAAGTGTTAAGTAGTCCCTGGCCACTGCTTTCTCATCTGAACTCCTAGGTTACTTTTCAAATATGAAAAGCCCTATTGTTTCCAGGTTATTCAGAGCCTGAGTCACAACCCAAATTGTACCCCACTAGGAGTAGTAGCACTGGGCTTGGGAAGTCTGAAATAGCTTAGAGAGGTCTATATGGTCTGGTAAGCATGGACTTGAAATTACTTTTCAATTCCAGCTTTGCCAGACCTGCCTGGCATGAGTCGTTTGCCCACTGTGTGAAATGTGGCCAGAGAACAGGTAGGAAGGAGAGCCATAGCTACAGAGCTCCAGATGTTGCTTGACAGTCTGGCACAAAGCTGACCTCTGAATCTGATTGACTAGACTTTGCCATGGACTAAGCTGTCCAAAGGAAACCTGTGGGGTACACAACTTTTCTAGGCTCTTCTGATGAATGATGAAACTCCTACAGTCCTGCCATGCTCTTGTAGCCCAGACACACCCATACTCTGAACTGCAGTCTGATGGGAGCCTGGTTTTGCTGGTTACTTCTGCAGAGATGCATAATAAGTAGGGTATACGACATTTATAGATCAGGTTTGCAGGACAGCAAGGGAATTCTGGCTGTACTTCAGTAACTGATCTAGATGAAACATAATCCTCTCTGACTCTTACTCATCACTATAAGTTATTCTTGCAGGGAAGATCAGCATCTTCTGTGCTATACAATACCCTTCCTCTTCAGTTCATACACTTTCTCATGTATCATAGTCCTCCTTAACTACAAGCAACTAGGTCTGACTTGACAGGTCCCACAGCTTAACAGCTTTTCTCCAGTACAAAAATGTGCTCTTCTCCTTCCTTTATGTTACCTTTGTTTGTTTTCTGACACACTGTGTTTTAAGTGCCACCACTAGCACGTTTACTTCAATGTTCTGCACATAGGGATTTTTCACTTCCATGTACCAGCTGCTTTCAGGATTATGGAAGTAAAGTTTATTCTAATTATCTCAGCAGCGGTCACCAGACACTGTTGCTGTATTGCCTACCAGTGAAAAAAGCGCTGTGTCCTTGCACCTGGTTGGTGATGAGGGCAGGGGAAACGAGGACTTCTGTGCCCCTGGGGTGTACTCTGTGCTCATAGCCATGAGGAGATCCATAAGAAAATGTCCTCTTGCCATATTGAATTCAAAGACTGCCTCATCTAGAGGCTGGTGCCTCCAAAACATAAGAGCAGTTCCTTGACACACGTACCGAGGTCCTATAATGTAACACAGACCAAAGAGCTGTAGACCCCAAGTCATTTCTTGCAGAGCAGTTTGTGTCTGCTGGGTTGGCTTCCTGCCATGCTGGCACAAAATCAGAGCAGGAATGCCCTTTGCAGAACTGCTGTCAAGGTCTTGGCAGAACTTTACCGCTTGCTGATGAAGACGGAAGATTCTGAGTTATTGCTGAAAAATCTGTGTATAAAATTTAAATGACAGATTTACTACTCCTGAAATGAAAGGAAAAGTTCTAAGGTGAGCCTCACTGCAGTGTAGCCATTTTCTATGACTGGTGCACAAGGGTGAACAGGGATAAGTGGGTGTGAGAAGGCAGCTAGGAGGAAGGTCCAGGTGTGCTAGTGCCTTCCATGGAGGGCCTGAACAACACCCCTTTGGGCACCTCTGAATCCAGCTATTGATAAAACCATCATAACTGGTCCAGCCATCCTGTTTAACCCAGATAAATTTTTCATAACATTCTCTGGGCAGGAAAGCACACTTTTTTTTGCAAAGTTTCACATAATTATCCACACACACGCACCCAGCACAATGAAGACAGGTGTTTCTGGTTTACGTACCATTTGTGCTTGAGCGCTTCTGGCATGGATATGCCTGCTAGGAGAATCTGGAGGGATGCCACCACCTTGAGGTGCTGCAAACTCCAGCCTCTTGGCTGTCTTACCTTCCTTGGCTGAAAACAACTATGTAGTGATACCTCTTTGAAAAATTAATGTCATTAAATATCTTCTGCTTTTCAGAGATCCCCAAATTGTGCCTGTGAAGACAGGGCACCTATTTCTGCTTTGGAGAGAATTCTCTAGGACCTCATATCAGTATTTTATGAAAGCTATTTAGTTAGTAGCTTTGGTTTAAAACTCCTGTTCAGGATAGGCTGTATTTCCAAGGAAGATAGAGCCAGCTCAATTTACTTTGCTTTTCAACATTTTTGCATACTCTTCTTCCTCTTCTTTTTTACCTTTCCTTCCCTTTAGTGTTATGTAAGAAAAGTTTATTCTTGGAAAGAAATTTATATTCTTAAATATAGAGGCATTTTAGGTGCTCTGCAATATCTGAGGCATATCTACATGGGACTGGTACTTATGACACAGGGCCTGCAGAAAGGTGCCTCTTGATGTGGTGCTGCAGTGTGTTACGTGGGCAGGACTCCCTAAGGCATCTATGATCCTGTTAGGCAGCTACCAAAATTCTGTCTTTGGTGTCAGCAGTAGGAGACATGAAAGCCGAGAGGCTTGACCAAGAAGCATGCGTGGGCTGGATGGCTGTTCTAGCTTCCTTTTTTAACAGAACGTGGAAGAAAAGGGGAAAGAAAAAGAACAAGGCAAGTAAAACATATAAACAAATATGGTTTTGCAAGCTGCCTGTGGCAAAGACAGATATTCCCATGCTGGAGACCAACAGCATTTCCAGCTTTCTCTTCTTGTGTTCTGTACTTGGCTTGCAGATGTAAGATTAACAATGCACAGGGCAGTAAGGACTATCCATTACTGACACCTCACAGACTGTTGTCCCAAATCAGTGGCAAAAGCATTCAGGACAACTGTATAAAATAGCAGTGACAAAGGCAAGCAAACAAAGAGGTGACTTTTTTCCACCCAGAATAAAAATAGCTGGAAATACTCATTCTGGCCCCAGAATGCAACACCTTATTCAGGAAAGCAAAGCAGACAGTCATGATAATGGGAAAAACAACTTATAACTAGTTTATACTTTGTGCCAAGCTCTTGCTAAAGGATGCTTCTTCAGAGGCTGAGGGGCTACAGAAATAATGTAGAAATAATTAAATCCACCAGTTCTCTCATAGCAGCTTCCAACCTGAACTGAAATGTTATTTTCCTGTTTTTATTTACGTAGCCTCAGTTGGATGCTCTACAAAATACAGAAGCACAGGAAGGAAGGACCTTGCTTTCAGGAGCCGAGAGACAAAAATACACTAATTTGTGAAGGAGCAGCATGGCAAATCCAAAGGAGTGATTCCATTGGTGGTTGTTAGTAAAATTTGTTGTATTGGGTGGTGTTTTATCATTTCCCAATTAATTTCTAAGTGGACATGTGTGTGTTTTTGGCTGTGAGTTAAAGATAGTTACATCATCTCCAGGTAGGTTGGGCTATATAAGCTATTGCAGTGTAATAGCACTCTGCGGTATCAAACTTCTAAGGGGTAAAAAAAGAAAAAAATCAAGTTCTCTTCCAGCCTTCAGCTGCTCATTCATTAAGCAACTTCCTTCTACATTGAACTTTTTGAAGCTTTTGTATATCCTCAAGGTTATGGGCAATTATCACCATCTGGGATGCATTCTCTTGGGTGCAAATAATCGTAAACTGTGCAACAGAGCTTTCCCTTTTCAATGGTGTGCAAGGCAGTCCAGCGATATCTCAGCTGCATCCGAGGCAGCAGTGGGATCAGCTTGTTGCAATTACCAGCAAGGCATTGTCAGAAATGAAATGCCCTGCCTCCCTGCTGGAGCTGCTGGCTGGCACTTTGATTTCTTGCCACCTCCTCACATGCTGCCTCCTTATGCAGCTCATTTTGCTGCCCCCTTTGTCTACTCCAGCTGTAGGTATTGCAGCCTTCAGAAGCTGATACAACATGTGGCTTGCCCCTACCCTTTCAGGAGGTGAGAAGGGTTTATGTAACCTGAAATACATTGTCTTCACTAATTATTCTTGTAACGTGTTTTTTTTTCTTCTTCAGATTCCTTTTTGGTAAAGGCTTCCCCAGAGAGGTGTATTTATATATATATATACATGTATATATATTATCTTATTTTCTTCTGAAATCTGAAGTCAAACTAGTGAAAAATCTGTAGGTACAGATCTCTTCAGCTGTCACTGTCTTCTGTCACTATTTGGATGAAATATGTACAGTTGTCTTCTAATCAAATACAAACTTCAGTTAGAGCCTCAATAATTGTTCTTCATCTCACTAGCTTTCTCTGAATTTCTTCATGTGCTTTGATTTCTATTATTACTTTTTTTTTTTTTTTTCTTTTGTGTGTGTGTGGGGGGGGATGCTGATTCCTAAGAGAGGGAACAGGGCATTAGTAATCTGCAAGAGGACTTGAAGAACACAGCTCCTCATCTGAGCACTGTGTGTGCTGTTGAGCCGAGGACATGTCAGAAATAAGGCTACCATTTGCTTCAGCCCTTCATTTTCAAACAGCAGGGATTCTGCTACCTCAGTTAAGCATCTGCCTCCACAAGCGTAGTGTATTTGGCAGCATCACTTCTGTTCTCGACTGTGGATACGAAATTTAGGACCTCCATTAGGATGATGTATTTTAAATATAAACTGACTACTGGGAAGAAACACACCAGTTTAAAAAGAGAAGATGGCGATAACAAAAGAGACATTGTCCAAGAATCCTGTTTGCATCACTGTTCCAGTAACATTGCACCAAAATTCAAATAATTCCAACAATAGGACTATGTTTTCAAAACCAGCAGATGGTTCCGGTGTTGGAATCAAGAAAGCTTATCTTTTTTTTCTCAGCTGGGAGATACCAAAGAGCAGCTCAGACATAAGGCTGAAATTATCCAGTCCTTGTGAAACTTTAGGGACTGTAACTGCAGAGGAGATTCATTTCTGGCCCAGAGTGACAGGGAGAGCTTTCAAGTGGTGACATGTTTATCTGAATCTTCAGAGAGCATTATTCAGGAAATCAAACTGGTAATCCCATCAGATGAATCTTTTGAACTTTTTAATACTTATGCTTCTCATTGGAGTAGAAAGTCATGGGCTGATCTAAAGCCCAACAGCAATAACTGGGAACCACTGTCTATGAATGACTTCAAAGGACTTTGGATCAAATTCATCGTGACAGCAGGCTTTCCCCTGGTATTTTAATACTTCCATGCCCAGCTTTATCCAAAGCAGGCAGTAAACTGAAAGGCAAAAGTAAAGCAAATGTTTTTCTGATCTTGAAGGGAATTTGAAGACCAGTGTAATTACCAAAGAGAATGCATTCTGACACAAATTAGCATGTGTAACTAAAAAGAAGCTGTAAAGGGAACTGATGCATGATCAGTAGAAAGTGAAGGATAATAAGAGTGAGTTGCCTATGCTGCAGGTTAAACTCCCAAGGCAATGGTCACTCCACATCTGCTCCTCTCTGTGTCTGGAAGTAATTCTGAAAAGTGAATACATATGGGGCTGCATGTTGTGAAATCCCAAAGGTGTCTGTGGAATGGTTTAGTGTGATTGTCTCAAAAAAAGGACTAAAACAACAACAAAAAAGACCCTCAAACCAACATGATTTATTTTAATCATTTTTATAACCCCACCTGTCAGAGGTGGAAAATTAATTATTTATATGTAATACGTGCAGTGTTCAAGGCAGCTGTGTTATAGTAATCTCATTTATAAATGTATTTCATGAGAGTGATGCTGCCAGTTATTTATTTAGGAAGGTCCCAAGAAAGACATTCATTGTTGAAAATTCTTGGAGAGCAATAAAGAACACATAGATAATTATGATTACATTTTTTCAGCAGAAACATTACACATCTTTTCCACAACTTACAGAACTTTTGAAAAACCACATAATGGGTTTCCTTTGCTTTCTAGCTGTTCAGCATAAATGTGGTTGTCTATTCAGTTCTAGTTAGCCACCTTCTTGGAAACCTCCTGTGGAAAGCTAAAAGAGGATGTAATCGATATCCCCATATTCTGAATCCTCAGCCCTTACTGACAAATGTCCTTACTAATATACAGTTGAAATATTTAAGATGTGTTTTGAAGATGTTTCTCTTTTGAAGTTGCAGTAGGAAAAGAAAACCCTTTGAGACTTAATGACCGTAAGGACTATTTAGCTTTTTTATTTTCATATAGATGCTTACCAACCATAGTAATGGTTGCTTGTCGGGAAAGAACTATTGCCATATATGATTATGAAATTGAAGTTCATTTTCAAGACATTATTACAGTAGCACAAAGGTATGAGCATGTACTCTAGAGGCAGTGAGTTGACATTTGCTTCAGACTGTATACAGTATCTCTCTTTTCTTCTTTGTCACATTTCTGATGCTACCCATCTATTTACACCAATATATGGCCTGCTGTTTTCAAGGTAGGGAAAAAGGAGATAGGAGCTTATGTAGCACTGACTACAGACTTTGAAAAAATTAGGAACTGAAAAGATTAATTGGCTGATTAGCCACATGAAATGGTTGTGTTGGATTATGAATGGGAAGTTTATTACCAACACATGTATGGTCACAAGGGAACAGGCAGTGGGACGTGCACCATGGAGGGGCGAGTGTTGCAGACCATCTGACCAACCAGGAGAGTCAGGGTGACAGACTGAGAGCTGGTCCCATTTTTTTCTTTTTTTATTTCTGTAGGCAAAGTACATGCTGATGGCCATTTTAACTAGTTGGTGCACCAGTCAGAAACCACAGAGTGGAGGTAATGTACATGTAACCCCCATGAGCTCTGGATTTATTGACCCTTCAACTGATTCACAGGATTGGTCTAATAACACTAGGCCAAAAACTACATACATAGAGGGAAATAGCCAGGACTGTCTTTCTCTTGCTTCCTTTCACACATTTTTAACTTTTTTTTTTTTTTTTAAAGAAACAAAGAAAGCAAGGTGGTGGTCAGAGCCAAAGTTTGATCCAAGGAGACCTTCCCCTTCATCTGGTATCTGAATTTTGAGCCTTGAACAGTCAAAGTCCCTTTTAATCAATGTTGTACAAGTCACCTGAAGGTAACAGAAATCTCTTGTCTAAGCCTGAGGGCTGGAAGAACCTGGACTCTAAACCTGCCAAAGGCAAATCACTTAAACATTGTGTTTCTCCACTTGTAAAACAAGGATGATAATAGTGTCTCTGTGGAAAAGGATGGCTACAGGACTCTATTTTTGCTTCTGTAGATTCTGTAAATTTATTCAGCTTCAGTTCCTCTGCAGTCTCATTGGTTTCATCTGGAATCACAATTTTTGCCTCTTCAACCCCTCAGAACTCCTCCTTGGTCCTGCTATGCTCTTCTCCTAGCTCCTGTACCTGCTGTCTTTCTGTGGGAGGAGGATTACTCGTATCAGCAGTGGGTGTATTTTTCATTTCCCTCTCCCCTTTCTTCCCATACACTCTATGTATGTCATTTTGCATCCTGCTTTTCCTTAACTACCTTTGGGGACCCCCAGGCTTGTCACTCATGGAAAACAGATTGCACTGAGAACAGAGCTCAGGCTTGGATAAGCGCAGCAAAGGAAAGATACATCTGATGAGGTAAATGTTGGCCCAGAGTCCTGAAGAAACCACAGAACAGTATTAACATTTCCAGGCAGCTGGCTCAGCAGTGATATGTTCTCCTACTGGTTAAGCAGTGATTGCTGTCAGTGCTCTCAGAGCGCTGTGCTCTGCAGGAATGAAGGGAGTAGCAGGCTGGAGGCCCTGTGAAAAACACGTGCTTGCTTTGCTTGTGGTCAGGACAGGACGCACAAAGCGTGGCTCCAGAAATCTCCTCTGCAGCACCTTCTCCTGCTCCACCAAAAGAGAAACCACAGCCTGTTGTCTCTTTAGAGGCAAAGGACATAATTGCTGCTGTCAGGTCCTCTGTATTGCCACCGACATCTTTGTGGTGTTGAATGTTCAATGGTAATTGTGATACACATAACTGTAAACAAGCCACATTGCCATGATGAACAGCAGCTGAAATCATGTTTGCATGCTGACAGATGTAACCTGCAGCCACTTGTGGTTTGTAGCCATGGACAAATAATAGTACAGAAAAACTGGATCTGATTTTTCTCACTTGTTCTGTTGAACTCAGCAGTATTATGCTGCTGTAAATGAGGGAATAGCTAGACCTGTAGTTTCTTGACAGTTTTGAGGACAGTCTGTATTTAAAGAGCAACAGTTCAGCCTGTGGTTTGGGTTCCGTGCCTGCACAAGGGCAAATAAGCATGTAAAACGCTCCTTCCCCGCACACTGTGGCCTTGACAGGCAGCTTGCCAGTGTCTCACCTCTCCCATTTCAAAGGCCATCATGACTGGATTCAACCATGATGTTAATGGGCAACAGACACTCCATGTCATACTTTACAGAACATGCCCCAGGCAATGACAGGGGGAGGCTGCAACTCATTTTTTCTCTTACTGCCAGGAAGACTGGACCTTTCTAGGAAGGAGAGCATGGAAGGCAATAATCTGCTGCTGAAGAGTCATACGAGAAGGAGCAGAGAAAGCTGAGGGAGGTCTGTACTGCTGCAAGCCTAAGCTGGGAGAGGACAGTGATGGATATCATCTGTTAGCCTGCAGCACACAGACAGAAGTATGGCTGATATCTTACACTACTTATACTACCTACCTCTGCCTAAATATTGTAGTGTTCAAAAAAATTTTATAGGAGTTCCAACCCATGGAGATCTAGTTATATTTAAGAATATTTTGTATTATTTGTCAAATTTCTTAAAGTTCAGCTCTTTTGTGGCAACTTGGGAAGTGACAGAGCACCTCTGTGCTGCTTCATAATCCTGCCTGTAAGTTTCAAATGCAGCATTTGTTTAAAGTATTATCAGTAGTATTATCCTCCTAGCAGGCAGGAGGTTAAGCATATTTGAGCATATTTAGTTCATGTTCCTTTTCCTTACAAGCTTCTACACTCTCATTAATTGCAGCCAACCATAAAACTCCCCAGGTGAACCGAAAGCTTTAAAGGTAGGATTTTGAGGGACAGAATTTAATTGCTTATAAAACCTCCATGAACATGTTGAGCTCATGGAGGATTCCTGCAGGCTCACCATCAAAAGCCCATTTGATTTGTATTTGCCAACTTTCCTGATAATATCACATGTTCGCATTAATTACTTCATTAGAGAACCAAACAAGAACTTACAAGAGAGGTGAATACATATTCTCTATGCTGTTTAAATATGAGGCATTAATGGTGGAAAAGAACAGAGAACAAAACATGAACACGCAGGCATGCAATTAGTTATCTTATGGAAAACCAACACTGATGTTTCACAGCTTCTGTTTTCATAACATTTGTTTAGATTTTCTGTCTTTGAGGAAAAACTATTCTCACACAGCTGTCAGCATCTGTGAAAAATTTTCTTTAAAGGTTTAGTGAATATTATAGCATTTTTTAAAAATTTTTCTTCCTTTTTTTTGTTTTATTTTTCAAAATACCTTTTTCTCTTAAGAAACAAACTTTTCATACAAGCTTATGAACCAGACCATACAACACTGCGAGAAGACATAAGTTCATGATCTAAAAGAATGTTGATGCAAACTATTTTGGCCATTTTTTCAGACCCAGAGTTCTCAAAAATAATGTTCAGAGATTTCAGGAGTTATCTGGCAGTTACAAAGGCTGACAAACAAATTACCATCAAAATTATTTGCTGCTGGTGTAGACAAAATACAGAAGTAAGATGTGCCCATCAGCTTTGGAACGCATAGATTTGTAATCAGGAATAAATTGTTACATGGATGTAGTAAAAGACATGGGGATCATGTTTTGGCTTCTGCACCACTGCGGTAAATCCTACCCTATGGGATAGGTAAAAGTCAGACTTTGTTACAAGTTTATGCAAGTTAAAGGCACTTTAACCTACATTTGGAGATCAAACTGTCCCAAGGATTGCTTGTCAAGGTCCTAAAGTGAATACAGCTCAGATGAGCTTACAAAACCTCATCACATGCAGGTTTGAGGTCTGCTTGACAAAAGTATCTACAACAAACCACTCTTCATTTGAAAACCCGACCAGATACACTATTTTGGGGGGCTGGTTTTGGTTTGGTTGGTTGGTTGGTTGGTTTGGTTTTATTTTTTATAATTTGTTACCCAGCAAAGAGAAATGCCAGTTTTAGTAATCTGTAAAGCTGTGACATAGTACCATCAGCACTGATAACTTGAAAATTAGTATATAGATACACCTAAATTTCTGGATTTTCTTATGACACTGTTGGATTTTGTGCAGGCTCCAGTTACATCTGGGGTAACTCAGCTATAAAACAAACAAATTAAATACAAAGAAAAAGAAAGATGAAAAGAAAAATTAAAAAGTGAGGAGTTCAGAATGTTTTTTCTCTTATTTTGCCTTTTTAGGGGTTTTAGCCACAGTCACCCTGTGACTTGAGAACTCTGTTCCTGGCCTCACACGGTTGCTTCTCACTTCTTGCTCTCCAACTTGCATCTCTTATCCATGGTTTATCTGCAGGGATATCTCCAGATAAGCTCTTGATAAGCAGAGGGACACCTCCCATCTGGAGGGATATCTGGCTTACCTCCTGCTCCTGTGGGCCATGGCATCCACATGAGACAGGTCTAAGAACACTCATACAGTCACTTACCGTGTCTGCCATGGCTGTAGGCAGTAGCCTTCAGATGTGGGGCAATAACTAGCAACTTAGGGTTAGATAAGCATATTTGCCCTTCCTCACAGGGCTTTGCTGACCTGTGCTGCCTAGTCATGAGGGCTTTCTCTGAGACACTGCTTCAAACGCACAAGACCCAGGAATTGCTGTTATTTGCTCAACTTGCACATTTTGCATATGTTTTATAGATTAGATTCTGGTTGAATCTTGAATGGTACAATTGGAAAATGTATAATCCACTTTATTAGGGTAAATAATGATGTGAGAGGATAAAGAAGAAATGTTTCAAGTAGCACTTTTACTTAGGGAGACACGAAAACATGTTCCAAAGACTGAAAAAAAAAGACTTAAAGTTGAACTCGGGATGCTGCCGAAGCTGCAATATAAGAGAAACTTTAAAAAGCCAGAGACAGCAGGTTATGAGGAAGTAGTGTATAGAAACAGAGAGACAGAGAAAGAAGGAGTGAGATTTTTAACTCCCGTTTCAGCTAGAAAAATGTGCTTGGCAAAAGTGCTGCTCTCCAGACTGAAAATGGCAGTCCCATCAGTTTTCCCAACAGCCCCATCCGTTTTCACCGTGAGCATAAACGAGCAAGCACCACTCATAATAAAGGACAGAAACCTTGATCAGAAAAGGGGGATTTAGCTAATGCCAGCACACTCATTTTCAGTGTTTGGAAACCTGACAGAGGCCCCTATTCAACTCTCAGTGGTCCCAGTGGAAACCCCTCCTCTCCTGCTGATTTCACTGGCATCCAGACTGAGCCTGCAGAGCAGAAATGGCGCAAATAAGACAGAAAGTTAGGGTCATGTCAAAATTCCTGTAATATGCAGCATTTCTGGGAGGCTCCCTTGAAGTTTGTACCCTTCCACTCACATACGCAGTACACACCAGCCAGACAGGATACTCAGACTTACTGACTTTCTAAATATTTCTTGAAACCTCTGGAATGTTTTGGGCAAGATCCAGGAACTGGAAAAATATAACCTTGGAGCTTCTTGAGAAAAAATAATACTGGTAATTATTTGAAAGAGCACTAATTTAGAGTGACTGAGGAAACCCAAAAGTTGCTGAATGGATGGAACAGCTGGGTGAGGTTCAAGGCAGAGGGACTTGTGCTGGAAATCAAAGCCACACAGCTGAGATTGAAGCTGCTGGGCTCAGGCTAAACTCTGCCTCAGGTTTGTAAGGGCATACTGTAAGCAGCCATACACAGTACCACTTAGTGAGTCTGGGACAGCTTTTAACCGTTTATTTGGGCCCTCAGAGAAGCTCTGAGGTTGGTTGCCTGAACCTGGTACTGAGGACTCCACAGCTGAAGGGCCTGGTACATTGATTTTCTTACTGGCACTGTCATGCAGCAATAAATGTAGGGCAACACACAAGATGTTGGGAGGATCAGAACTTACCAAAAACTGCATGAGACCAAAAAATGGTGTATGTCCTGTACCAAGAAGGGAGAAATACTTCTGGGAACTGTAAGAAATGGCCTTAATAGGGCAGGTGAGGTTTTCTCCCTAAAATGAGGAGCAAAAAAGGCAAAAAGCAAATCTGTCTTTCACCTCCAACCAGTGCCTGGTGGGTAGAAGGATAGATTTCTTTTCTCTCTCTCACTTCTCATTCCCTCGCACTGATCTAGGACAGCTATGGCTGAAGACTACTCTCTCATGCTCGTCTGCTGTCTCTTGCTCCTGTAACCAGAATTAGGCTGATCAGCATTATGAGTTCAGGAAAGAATTTTTCCCCAGCTCTGATTAGGAATGATCTTTGAATTTTTATTGAAAGTACAAAATCTCTGATGTGAGGAGATGCCAAGAATATTGTCTACAGCTCTTTTTGTGGTAAAGGTCTGGAAATTATAAGATGTTGGGAAATACTCTGAGGGTTTTACAGTGTGGGAAAGAGTAGAGGTCTTTGATCCAGCACTGTGTTACCTGGTTGTGGAAAAGGGATGGACTCAATGATTCATGTAATCTCTTCTAGTCCTTTGTTCCTCCATGGGAGTTTTCTCTGGTCTTCTTTTTCTTCCAAGGCAAGAGGAGTGCAAAAATTCATCCCCTGAATTGGCTGCGTGCTGCTTCCTCACTTTGTTCAGCGACATGAATAACTGCTGTCCATGAGATAATTCACCTGTGTGAATTGACTGGGGGATGCAGAGCCTGGCCTTGCTCGCTGTGCATAGTGTGCTTAGAGAGGCTTTCAAACCATCAGGGAAGGCTTGTTTGTACTAAACAGTGGTGTGACTTTCGAGATTGGTGGTGTGTATTTATGTTGTTTGAAATGAAAGTTGACCTACACAGCAGAACAGCTTCCTTCATATACTTGCAGAGGATCCTGCAAGCGGATAGAGTAACAAATAATGGCACATTAAAAGTACCCAGGAGAGACAAATGCTGAAAGAAACAAGTGAAAACATCAAATTACTCATAGAAAAGAATTTTGGCTTTGACATTAATATGGCCTCAACTTTACCCTCCAGAGTTTCAGCCTGTATCTGCAGTTTCTTTCCTTAATATCGAAGGAACCAGACAAAGACTGTAATGGTGTAAACTTGTGCTCAGGTATTGCTGTTGATTTTCCACCTCAGCATGCATACATTTTGGTCTTAATACAGCTGCAAATAAAGGAACTTTCTTCCAAAGAAGGGATATACACATATCCAACTCAAACTTGGAACCAGCATGACTAGATTCCCATTCTTCTGGTTTTAGTTTCTGGTTTCGTTAGAGTGACATTGTAAATGTTATTAATTTGAACTGATTTTATGAAGAACATCAAACCAAGGACATAATAAATGCTGGAGAAAGACAGGAAAAAATTGTGATTAAAATAAATAGTCCCTATTTGCTCTTTATCAAGATCTCCTTCCATTGTGCATATATGCACAAATCTTTTTCAGTTACCAAAACAAGCTATATATACATAAAAACTAAAAAATACATACGTAATACTTAAAACATTGCAAAAGAAAATAAATAACTCCCAAACCTTTTTGTCCTCCAATACAAATGGTTCCCTATATACCAGTAGCAATTCTCTATAAGTCCCAGAAGAAGACTAAGTTACTTCAATAAGGAATTCAAGTGCAAATGGTTAAGCAGACATTACGACCTTATAACAAGGATTTAATCTAAGTCTGAATTCAACAAGTTCAGCTGTGGCAAGAACAAATACAAGAGTCACAAAACGACATTAATAATTCATAGGATAGAATATGCATGACTCTGCTAGTCAGTAAGTGAGATAATAATTAAATAATACAGTACAGTAAAGCTATAAACACGTCTTAAACATTTATCACAGATGCGGGAAAACAATTCAGCCTTTGCTTAATTCCAAGCATGTGACAGGTCCCTTTGAAGTAAATCAAAAGAAGTTAAATGGGGTCAGAGCCCCAAAATGGGAGTTCTCCATTTATTCACTTGAGTACTTCCTATGCAGTGACAGCTCATGGCTCTCTGCCAGGTCATGTGCATACACCATGGAGTGGTGTTTCAGTCTCTTTCACTCTTTTGGAATCTTCCCCTCCCTTAGCATGCCTATTTTATTTGCTGCTGTCTTTCACACTTTGCTTTCCTAAACTCGAACTATCCTCATCTCATCTCATCTCATCTCATCTCATCTCATCTCATCTCATCTCATCTCATCTCATCTCATCTCATCTCATCTCATCTCATTTCACCTCTTCCCTTAATTATCATGGGAGTATCTCCACACAGGCAAATACCATGCATCAGTGACCTAGATAACCAATTTCTCTGTGACTCTCATACCTGCCTCCACACAGGGGATTACTGATGATCAGTTGTCAAATTCTGGTATGAACATGTTCCTATGGACAGACAAGCTCAGTACAGACAGAGCTAGACTTGCTGCCCTGGCTGCCACCAGCAAGCTGTAGCAATTCCATCTAAAGCAGGATTCCTGAATTTAATTGATTTGGGGATCATTGTGTACAGAACTGGTCTGAGACCATTCCAACAGCACTAACAGTACATACAGCACAGTCTGGGAACCTCTGCTTGGAAAGACACGTACATTTATTGGAGAAAACCATGATGCTTGAATATCACATACCTTCCCTCATGAGCCATCAGACACATCTTTAATTTAGGCAGGCACAGAATCAATACTTATTCCCGTAACAGATATCTGACTAATAGGTTAGAAATGTCTGGTGTGAGTCATTCACTACTATCTTTGCTTCTGTTGCTTGGTGGTCCAAAAAACTGTGAAATACTTAACAGGAAAGAAAAAAAAAAAAAGTATGTAAATATCCACGTTGTGTGTAGGAAATATTTGGTGAATATACGTGTCTGAAAACCTTCATGTCCTCTTTCTGCAACATGGATCAAATGTGCTTCATTGTTTTCAGTCTCAAGTACACTGTTCTGCTCTAGAGCTATACATTTACTTATTTATTTATTTAACTTCTCATTTTCCCTTGACTTCTTTCCATGTAATTATGTAATTTTCTTCTCTTTGCCTTTGGCTACACACATCTTTTTCTGAGAGAACACTTTGTACCCAATTTCCAAGTAGGTTAGTTTCACGCACATGGTGACTGATGGGGCTGGGACTGGCAGCACCAGCTCATGGGATTTGTGGATTCCCTCACACTGCTTTTGGAGGGGGATACTTTTAGACTGAAAAGCAGAAAATCACATCCAACTTTTATGAACATGAATCATGCTGCCAATTTGTGCTTGCTGTGCTGGAAGTGTATTTGGAAGAGAGTCTTTTATTTTACTGCTAGCAGCAAACTGTTGCTTTGAATATGTTCTCCTTTTTTTTACTACATCCTGAGCTGCTTCTTGTTTAGACAGGTGCCCACTTCCTCCTTCATTCTTCTCAACGAAGCAACTCCAACCAAACAAAGATCAGCTAATGAGTGATTTCTGTCATCAGCTTTGAAAGGTCCTCCTTAGACAGTGTTGGGTGTGCCAAACTGCCCCACGATCCAGCCAGGGTTCTGGTACTGTTCCTAGGAGCATGGTCCAACTGCATGGCTGTGACTCTGCTGACCTGCAATGGTAACAGAGGTTATGTGACCACAGATGTTCTTTCACTCATTATTCATTTTTCATTCTTCTCCACTTAATTTACTAATGGTGATTAAATGCCCTCTTTGATCTTGAAATGCCCCAAAGAGACTGAGACTTAGTACTTCTCACTCTTTGACAAGAGAACTAGACTTGTGTTAGTTAGATACCATTTCATATTGAAATATATGCACCAGATTCCTGTCTATGATATGTCTTGTTTCTGTGTGACATACACGTTTCAGATATGGAAAGACAGAAATATTTATTAGTTTTATATATTGAAAATCAGCTGAGAGTTTAAGAAAAAATGAAAAAGAAAAAAAGAAATACAAAACCAAAAACAAAATAGAGAAAGAGTAAGAGGAAGAGAAAATCAGTGAAAAAAAGAAATAGAAAAATAATAAGAAAGAGAAAATCTCAATGGCTTAATCTGACAGAATGCCAGAATCTGAGGAATTCACTCACTAGAAGGAAAGGTATGTGCATGTCCACGTATATAGAACAGTACACTGACACTCTCTGTCTCTCAAAAGTATTGAGACAAATAATACTGTGATGCTGGGAAGGCAGGAAGAACAGTGTAATAAGTGTTCGATATGGTTTCTTAAAACATGCCTGGTTGCTCTGGAAGCTTTCACTCTCTGGACTGGAATTTTCCATTCTAGCAGTCTCCTCTTAGTTGTGCAAATACTGGTGTAAATCTGCAGGAACAGAAATCACCTTGGGTTGGAAGGGACTTTTAAAGGTCATCTAGTTCAACCTACCACTTCAATGGGCAGGGACTTTACGAGCTCTGTGATTTTTAGTAAAGCATATCTGGATGCAGAGCGTCCAGTAAATAACAGCTGAGTTTGGCAATACTTAGCAAAGTGTTTCAGAGCAGTCTAAGATTTTGTACGGACAAGAAGAACCAGTAGCAGCATAAATGTACAGCCCTTAATCTTGCTCTGCAGTCCTTCCAAAGTCATATAGCTTTGCCTAAACCAGCCAGATTTATATCAATCCCTAGGCATGCCATTGGGATATGCCAAATGTTATCTCGGTATATGTGCTGAATGATCAGCAGTTAAGGTTTGGTGGTGGTGGTGGTGGTGTTTTTTGCTTTTTGTTTGTGGTTGTTTTTTTTTTTTTCTTCTTCCCCCAGAAGCTCTCTTTAATTATGTGTTTTTTTATACTATTTGACAGAGCTCACATTCAGTGTATATCAGGGCTCACACTCCTGCTTAAATTGACTTTTTCACACCCTCTTGGCACTTGTACCACAGCCAAACAAATCGAGTAGAAAGAATGCTGTGATCTGACTGCATTGTTTCCATACAGAGCTGGTAATCTCTTTGACATTAGAACATAAGTTAAAGAGGGTCCTAAGGGACCTTATTTTTGTTTAAGAAACCTGCTCAGACTTTTGATCTGACAGCCCCAGAACACAAAATCAAGGGAAGAATTTGATCTAGGTAGTGTCTGCCAAGGATTGCTTCCCTCTGCCTGGGAGCTGATAGCATCAGCTCTGCTAGAGCATGAGGGACAGGCCTGTGTAGTTGGGGGTAATGTATGAAGAGAAAACAGAAACAGCTTTATTTTGTTACTCATTTTTATATAGTATAAACTCATACGCAGAAGTGATTGGGACTTTCACTCAGGTTAAATATAATTGTTATGGTTGTGAGAAAAGCTTTTTCTCATTCAATAAAATATTTCATCCTATGTACAAGGACAGGATCGACTTTTAATGAACTCTGCAGGCTCTCTTCTTAGTTTGTGTGCTTAGACTTGTAACTTTTGACCTTTTGCTGGCATGCAAACCATGTCAAACAGTTTATAGAGCTATATTCAAAAAATATGGGAGCTTTAAAATTTACATCCCTGGATATACTTTCAAAGCACGATGCCTGAGCTGGTACAAAATGTACTCATACTTGTTCCTTATCACTAACAAATTTACTCAAATTGGATTTGAAATGTGGAGAGTATTTTATTTCCAGAAAATATCAGTATTTCTGCAAAACATTTGGGATAATTTATGGCTTTGTCCTGTAATACCAACTGACTGTGAAATAATAGGGTGGAGAAATGTATGATTGAAAGCAGAGTGTATAAAGACCTAGTAGATTATCTAATCTTTATCTTTTGCAGTACATTGATTTCTCTGGTAACTACTCAATAAACACAATCCTTTCCTGACTGGTCTCTCACTTTAATTTTTAAAGGTTTATTTTTGAGCAAAAGGTTTTCTGGAAACATTAAGACAGTATCATAGAACAGACAAATGTAGTATTTATTCTACAGAGCTCTCAAAACTGGGGCCTTATTTCTACTGCTACTCAGTGTCCTGTTTGCCCTATGATGTTACTGAGATAAAAACTGAAAGAATACCAGTAATGTAGGCCATCATTTATCACTGAAAAAATCCCAAGATGTATATTCATCAATGAATTGTTGTGACTTGTTTGTTAGATAACTCAAAATGTTCAACACAGACGAGTGTCTGAATCCTGCTCAGTTTCTGAATTGCCTCATTGTTTGCTGGTGGCTCATGAGCAGAGCGGTGGCATGAATGGGACTTGGGAAAGAACCTGTGCTTGAAGAGAATTGATATGAAGATGAGAAAGCAGTGCCAGATCGTGTTCCCATGAAAGACCAATTGTGGCAAATATCCAAAGACTTCTGAAAGAATGGACCTGAGGAAATAACATTTGTAAATAACTGTCAGGTGAACAATGATTTAGTTGAATTATGAATACAACAGAAAAGTTTGATAATCTCTAAGAAGGTAAAGATGACTTTTTAATAATTAAGGCTAATCTAATCTCTTTTGGTCTTCTTGTTTGTGTACTTACTTCCTGCTTTTAGAAAGCCAAAGACACTAAGGTAATTGAGTGAAATATTTTAATAAGCAATAAATACACACACTACAATTCAGTGATATTCTACATGGTAGCTATTTGTCAACATGTTATTTCCTCCTCTCAATAGAAAACAGTGAAAGAAAATTCTGAGGCAATTCATCTCATTCTGTGCCCTTTCCTTCAGTCCCTCCTCTATTTATATATATTTATATTTTTTTGCTATTGCTTTTCCTTATCTTACCATGATTTTATTTAGATTTTAAGGTCTAAATAAATTTGACTAAGGGGCTGCTGCTTCAAACTAGTGCAATGCTTGCAACTTTTTAGAAGATGGCTACAATGTATACATTAAATAATGAATGAAAATTTTGAATACAAAGATTCAAAGCCTAGAGAAGTGTCACTACTTCATCTGTCTTATGTGTGGCACTTGTTAATGATCCTTATCTACTTTTTTTCCAACTGTCTTGTTCATAATTGAATTATTTGTCTTGTTATTCAAGGTGCTCATGTAAACATTAAATATTATTTATAACTATATAAAATAAATAACATATAATAAATAATAACACATTAAATTTTATTTTTATTCATATAATAAATTATATTTTGTTATAACTATAAGATTTGACCAAGTTAGGTGGAACCTTTTGTTGAACCACACTTGCAAAGTGCTTTTGGCTTGATAGTGATCCGCTGATAACTACTATTTCAATTTGGCTTTTTCAGCTGTTATCCACCTAATCTATAGTGACTTGTTCTGACTTGTGATGAGCAAACTTATTCTGGTTGTGAAGAAATTACTTACAGACTGATAATTTTGTGCAACCCAAATACTTGCTTGAACAACTGCATTTTGGTTGAACTTGTAGTCTAACGACAGTCATGACCCTAAATGGGGTTGTGACTCTTGTTCGCAATCAACCACTCTAGATACTTCCATTTTTTTTTTATGAAGGTGTCATGTGAGGCACTATCACAAGCTTATTATAGCCACACATATCATCATATCATATCATATCATATCATATCATATCATATCATATCATACCAAACCAATCTACTGCTTCCTATCTACCCTATCAGCCAGTTATTCTGTCAAGGAAAGAAATTCAACTGAGTTGACAAACTTTGTTGGTTGGCACCCTACCAAGTACCGGTGTGGCCTGCCAAGATTTGTCTTGTCAGCCTCTCCTATCAGAGCTATGAAAGCTGGTGGAGCACAAAAAACAGACGATGTGCTTACTTTAAGAAATTATTTGTAATTACATTACTTGTGATAAATCTGTGTTATCTGCTTCTTACCACCTTAGGACTTTCTATATTGGCATTCTTGCACCAGGGGAGATCCATGACTGTGGGAGGCATTAATGATTTCTTCTGAAAAACTGTGAAAAGAAGTCGAAGTAATAAAAAACTACAGAAAGAATTTTGTGATATCTTTCTTCAAGAAGAGAAATGTGGGTGAAAAAAGGAATTAACTATAAACTGGTCCTCGTGGCTTCTATTTCTGGATACAGACATGTAGAAGACAAGAAGATGATGAATACGTGGCACCAGGTCATAGTGAGCAATTCAGAGGCCCTGACCATGGTTTCTACAGATGTGCAGTGCCACACATGCCAGAGAAGGTCAGAATAACAGCTTAGTCATGGAGAGGACCTGCATCCTGTGAGCAGTGACTGTGTCTGCCCACAAGAGAGGATTGTTGGTGTGAGAAGCTACACTGTGCCAATCCCCTGATTTGCAAGACTGAGGCACTTACTGGAACAGACTCCAGCTGCCTTCCAACCAGGATGCTGCCTTGCCTTTGCATGGAGATGGGCATGGAGGGGCAGAAAAAAAAAGGTGGAGGCGTGATGTGCAGAAAGTGGTTGGGGAGATACTAAGATGGGACCTCTCCAGGCTTCATTGTATAGCTCTCCAGGCTTCATTGTACAGGTGCAGTGGAGGATACCAAATTCACAGTGAGATGTGACCATTTTGAATTGGAAACACAAGGCCTGGCTTCTCAGTTATTTAAGCTTTAAATCAGCGCTAGATCCAAAATAGATTTGTGAAGAACAAATTATTTTACATCCCTCTAATTTTAGTCTGGGAAGGGATAACAACCTTCATGGATAGGAGATAAGTGGTAAGTGTGAAAGCCACAAAGATGATTAAGGGAGTGGAGCATCTCCTGTATGAGGAAAGGCTGAGGGAGCTGGGGCTCTTGAGCTTGGAGAAGAGGAGACTGAGGGGTGACCTCAGTAATGTTTATAAATATGTAAAGGGTGAGTGTCACGAGGATGAAGTCAGGCTTTTCTCAGTGACAACCAATGATAAGACAAGGGGCAATGGGTGCAAACTGGAACACAGGAGGTTCCACTTAAATATGAGAAGAAACTTCTTCATGGTGAGGGTGGCAGAAAACTGAAGCAGGCTGCCTGGAGAGGTTTGTGGAGTCTACTTCTCTGAAGACATTCAAAACTCACCTGGAGGTCTTCCTGTGTAACCTCATCTAGGTTCCTGCTCTGGCAGGGGGATCGGACTAGATGATCTTTCGAGGTCCCTTCCCATCCCTAACATTCTGTGATTCTGTGATATTAACTGGCTTTTATTATCAATTTTCACAACATTCCATAATATTTGCTTAAGCAATGAAGAATGTGTGGTCAGTAGGAAATAATCAAAAGGTGGTGCAAAATTGGTTGGAAGAAACACACATAAAATAGCTGTCATTGTTCCAGTATCAAAATGGAAGAATATAGGGACTAAGCTTTTCCTGTGCCCAAAACTATTCACATTTCATTATTTACTGAAGAGTTTTGTGCTTGAATAAGAGAAAGGTTTATTGAAACCAGAAGTTATGCCAAAATGAGAAAGGCTAAAGAACTCTCTAGGAGAGGGCGAGAACTCAAAATTAACTGATGGTATTAGAGGTACATTCTGAAAAACGTGCTGTTCACTAGGGATAACTACAAAAAATTTAGTTAGGTTCATCTCATCTAAATTTTATCTAACAGTTCAGGTTCCCGTCTAATCTAGTCAAAGAAAGTCAACATACCAAAACTACTCAGTAATTTAGAAAATTAGCAAAAAAGAGTTTCCTGTTTTCTTTAAAACAAGTGGAAAATACTGAATTTAGAGGGTAACCACCACACAGTTTGAAGGTGCATTGACTATGAATCTGCAATATCATGCAGATCTGGAAAAAAAGCAAATACCAAGCAGGAAGCTATAAGCAGTGATACTGCATATATGAAATGTAAAATAGTCCTTCTGCTATATTGGTACCACAAGAGTCTCTACTGGAACACCATATTCACTTCTGGTCCACGCACTTCAAGAAAGAGGTGAATCGGCTCAAGAGAAAAACAGTGAAAATTATAAAATATCTGAAAAACCATAGCCTACGAAGAACAGTTGATGGAACGTGGGATGTTTAGAGGCAAATATCACTAATAGAAGGTAGGGAATAGACTGTTCCTCGTGCCAGATGGGTTAGGACAAGAGATGGTGAAATAAACTCTAAAGAGAAATTTTTCAGTTGATATTAGGGAGAGAAAAGGAACCAACAGGGAGATACTATTGACTAGAGCACAGGGAGGTTGTAGTAGCTTCAAGGTTTAAAAACAGAATAAGTGAACTCTAAGAATTATACTGTGTTACTGATCCTCTTCTAGAGAAGAGAAAGGAACTAGATGATTTGCTGAGGTCCCCATAGGTCCTATGTTCTGTGGCCCCTCCTTCAGAGGTCCCTCACTTTTCCCAAGGCAGTGATAACAGTGTTGGCTGTGCAATCAATGTGCCAAGGAAAGTGTAAAGTTGCCCAACACAAATACAATACAAAAACTCAGATGATGGATGTTGAGTATTTTCTCATGTCCACACCGTTACACATGTGACTTTAGCAAATCAAGTCTTTTGTCATTGTATGATTGCAAATAAATCATACTTGGGTTTAGTGATAACTCTGCGCGTCCTACTATCACTTTTGGGTCGTTCACAGTAATGGTTGAGATGGGAAGTCATCTTGTCCAACTCAATTTCTCAAGCAGGGCTACCTGGAGTCGGTTACTCAGGACCGTGTCCAGATGGAATGTTATTTTTATAC
Source organism: Columba livia (assembly GCF_036013475.1). NCBI lineage: Eukaryota > Metazoa > Chordata > Aves > Columbiformes > Columbidae > Columba > Columba livia. Next base: position 33,210,640 of record NC_088604.1, on the reverse strand, counting down.
TAAGTCCTCTGAGGATATGCCAGTTGACATCAAGCCAGGTTATCACGTATACTTATTAAGATGTGCCTTGCAGGCCCAGGAACTCTGCCATTTACACTGAAAATGGACAGGGATATTTAGGGATAAATGGTATTTCATTTTCCTGACACAATATCCTGAATCTTGTAAGAAATCCCAGAGTGGTAAACACTATTTATAAGGCTTCCAGTAGCAATGCACCTATTGCACTCAGATATTGATGTCAGCTACATCAGTATTGACTCATTCTTGTCTTTTCACCAGCAAACAAAAAATGCCATGGTTTTGTGCATAATAATGAGCAGTGTATTTTCCTAACCCATGGAAGCCACTATATTCAGAACAGTAGTTATCCTCACTTTTGAAGATTTTCACATATGTCAACAATAAGAAAGAAATTGAATTATTCTTCTGCTGGGAGTTTCCTGAGTCTATCTTTCAAGTGACCAACTTAGCCACTTTCTAGATTGACAGTTCCCTATGTAGGCACTGCATTTCAGCTCTCGTTTCTTGCACTTCACTGGGAATCAGGGAGGGACTAGTGAATAGAATTCACTCTTTTGATGCCTCCACACTTGTCTGTCTTCAAATTGAAGATATCAGAATTGCCAAGCTGAGGCTCATGTCAACATGCATAAAAAGAAGCCCAGGAGATGTGTAGAAAACATCCAGATATGGAAGGGCTGTTACAACTTTTGGCAATGTTTGAACCAGAGTAAGACATCTTGGGACGTTTCATATCAATTAATCTCTGTCTTCTGAGTCATGACTGCCTTGCAGGCATCTAGTGCATACCTCATACAGCCTGCCTGGCTTCTCATACCTAGACATGTAGGATCCCACATGCCCTACAGGGCTCTCTGCAGCTCAGCTGGAGTGAAGGAGATGGATTAATTTAATCCTGACAGGGAGCACCCATAGCAGATAGAGTCTGATATAGTCATTGATATAGTCACAGCTATTTCTGTGGTTCCAGTAGATAAAAAAGACCTACTACCACACAAGATACCCTCTTCAGTTTGTTCTGTGACTTGGGCTTGGTGGTTTTGTTGCTTAATTTTTCCTCACATTGGTTTATTTATCTTTATCTTTTTCCTTTTTTTTTTTTTCAACTTTTCTGGATGTGAACCCTGTGCTTAGTGCTGCTTCTCTAACCATGGTGATCTGAAAAGATGCCAAATTGCTGTGCAAATTACAGCCAGCACAAAATTGAAACCTTGCAGTGAAAAACATTGTCAGCAGTCCATCCTTAGAAATGAAATTAACTAAGGAGTGGGATAATTGCAAATACAAAAAATAAAACACCATTTGAGGACAGAACACATGATAGCACCAAACTTTCCTGATGGGCCATCGCCACCAAGTATTTTGTCAAAAGTGAACTTAGAACACCTAAGATCTATTTTTCCAAGTGCAAAGGGAAGATATATGTAGTAATTATCACAAATAAATAAATGAACACATCTTTAATAAAAAGTATAAAAAATTCCTACACAGTATAGTTCATTTATTGTTGAGTCAACAAAACTGGTAATGTGGCAGAAGAGAATGGGTGTAAAGTTAGTTCTGTTTTCTCTTACATACTTTCTCTGTCAGCTCTAGAGCTTTTAACCTCTGCCTAGACATGTTTTAGCAGAAATGCTCCCAAATTTAATAACCTGCTTCTTTCCATCATCATTTCAAGGGTATAAGAAATCAAGGATATGATTGCAAGGCCTTCTGGAAGGAAATCTCAACCACTGGGAATACCGAATTTTTTGAGTATAAACCAGCTCTGTATAAGCTTAGGATTTTTTTTTCTCTTTTTTTTTTTTTTTCCCCCTTTTTTTTTTTTTTCTCTGTCCATTTTTGTGACTTATTTATTCTTCATGGTAGTATATTATCTTTAAGACTCTGTTAGAATGCAGGAGTTCAGCAAACATCTTCAAAACTCAATGCTGAGAATGTCAAGAGAGGTACTGAATTTGCTCCTCGGCTGTAGTAAAGAGACTCTCTGATCACTGAGAATTAGCGGAAGCAGTATAACACATCCTCACAAAATGTATGATAAGATGTCTGTATATGTAAATTTCTACTACTCTAAAATTACAATGTGGTTGCCATTTGTCCAGGCAGAGGACAGGACAGTAATATCCCTGGGTTATTGCTGTTAAACCATGACTCAGACCTGTGCTGTGCCCAAGGGCTGCTTGTGCTAGCCTGCATAAACCACACAGAAATTCCCTTTGCCTAAACTACCCATTGGTTAAATGATAATGATGGAACATATGGGTCTTGTCAGATAAAAATTTGAGGGATGCTGTGATATAATGCCAAATAGGCTCTCTAAAATGGAAAAGTATTTCTGAAAGAACGTGTTTTCTAAATTATGTGCTGTCAGTTTTAAATAAATACCAACCTTTGACAAAGAGTTGGTACATATGGGGCAAACACAATACTTTCTGATCATTGATGTTTTTCTATCAGGAATCTATTATATTGCAAATATCTGTGACAATATGGTCAGTAGCAAACATCTTAAAAATTTTAATGGGAAGGCTATTTTGGCATATAAGCGTACTTTTCACCATAAAATCAGGATTTATACATATTTTTAATTTAAAGCAAAATTTTAGCAAAAATGAAATAGTTATTGGATATGGGGCATCTCAGGGACAAGCAGAAGAAGCATTATGGATTCCCACTTTAAAATGTAGAACAATATACTTTAAAAATTGTTGGCACTGAAGAGGCATTGGAGTTTTGGCCAGCAGAGAGAAACAAGTAGTTTGCTAAATCTGAATGTCTGGGTTCAGAGCCACGTATTTAAGTTCTAGTACATTCAAATTTCACACATTATGGAATTTTTTTAAGGTTTAAAAAATTCTGTAACTGTTTCTTCAATTAAGGTCTGATTTTTGAGTACTTGCTGGTGGAAATAATACACATTAACCAGATGAGGACATTTTTTCTTGGGTGCCTACTATTTCACTTGGTGGAAATAGAGTTGATCGAGATATAAAGACATTGCTACAGAGTTATAAAATTAGGCTGTAGGAATTTTCTAATGTGCTATCATGTCACTCACTGTCATAGCTAAATTACTGAACAAATGGTAGAAAAAAAAACCAACATACAACATAGGACATTAAAGGTCACATGCGACAATACAACGGAAGTAAAATTCTTCATTATTTTTGCACATAAAGACATTTTGCTTCTCTGTGATATTTAAATACTTCATTTGATACTCATGTGGCCAGAATCAGAATGAAATTAATATTGGAAAATGTTCTTCTGCCTCACACTTTGTAAGTTTTTTTGGGAAAATGTTCCTGAGATGCCTATAGCAGAAGCTCACCTTTGATGCATTCTGTCCTTTAAGACATCTTTAACAATTTGAGGTCACTGCTGGAGGACATATTCCACCAAATGAGAGAAAGCCAACAAGTTCTGCTTTTCACATAAAGGTTTTGAATTTCTGACATTTTTTAAAAGATATTGTTGCTGCCTCAGTCTGTTTCCCAGTGTCCTGAAGAGAGAAAATAGTCTTATTTTATAATTGCAGCCTCTGTAACTTAGGTGCTTATGCAGAATACATGGTAATAGTTGTATTCTCCTTCAAGAGCTCTGTCTATCTACCTCTATTGCCTAAGTAGGAAATATAGGTATTTACTGCATAGAATAAGGCATAAGTTAGGTTCTTGGGTTAGATGGACTAGATGCTGTGTTATAACTTTGCATGTTGTAACCACCTCAAGCTTCTTACCACCAGTAGAGCTGTAAGGGAGATGGAGCCAGCACCTACAACACAGAGGAGTAGATGGGAGGCTCGCACCCTTCTGGGGTGGAGCTGGTTGCTAGAAGTGATGCTTTTGGTGGTCTAAATTGTTATTAGTTGCAGATGTGTCATGACTGAATGCTACTTGAGTAGTCTGTCATTGAGGAGGTAAGCTCCAGCAAGAGATATTCAGCTCTTCAACTATATACAAGTCTTTGCCTTTGGCTCAAGAGAAATAAAATGGTACACAATAACGAAAAAGAATAAATTCAATTGTATTCCCACGTTCAAGACATGAAGAATAATTTCTCACCTTTGTCTTAGATGTAATCTAATGTAATCTGTGGTACCCCAGGAATGGTATTTTCCATTTTTGCCTGGTACCATTGTTTAGATAAGCAGAAATTAAAAAAAAAAAAATCATATAAAAGTTATGTGAAGTTACTAATGACCTTTATCTACTGAAATAAAGGAATAAACTGACTTCAACAGCAAACTCAATTCAGCAACAAGAATTCTGACTTGTGGCCAAAACTTAGAGGAAGTTTATGATATGAAAAGGATTTGGATCAACTAAGACTTGGTCACATGTACTTTAGTTTGAATGGAGAAAGGTTGCTTTTGTATAGAGAAAGACAGAGGATTCATCATAAGTCCACTACTTTGGTTGAAAGCTTAATTAGCATGTAAATCTTCAAATTTAGCCCTGAGGGGTTTCCTCCTGACCACAAGTAAGAACAAGTTGGAAGAAAATTTTACCTGAATGCTTGCTGAGCAGGGAATTTAATTAACTTACCTTTAGAGAATAATTTTCACAGCACACCAAGACAAATGATCTGCAGGAAACAATAATTGTTAAAATCAAATTTAATTTATTGTTGGATGAAAGAGCAAAGCAGCTTAATAAAATGAACTCTCTGTCATCTCAGATGAGATGCAAGCAATCACATTTTTGTGGTATGAACTTGTCTTTGATTTTTAGTTGCTGGTGATTGAATTGCTGATTTTTAATTGAATTGCTGATTTTTAATTGCTGGTGAAGAAGTAAATGTGGTCATCACATCAGGGCCGTATTTCTAACAACCTAAATACCAGCTGAAATAATGATTTCCCCCCTCTAGACCTTCCCATCTTCCATCCTTGTATTGCAACAAGGTATTTCTACTCATATAGGCCCACAACCTAATATCCTCAATTTAAAAATTGTGACAATAAGAATAAAGGAATAGAAACAATAAGATGGGATACAACTCTTTAGACGGAACCAACACAAGCTGAATTTTAGAAGAAACTTACACCTTTTTCAAAATTAGGTTTCATTATTTTTTTCTTTTTACAGGAATAGCATATTCACAGGCACTACACTATGTTTCTGCAATAAACTATTACTTTGTTTCTTTATAGAAATCACAAATAATTGAAGCACGTAATAAGTCTGCTAATGGTGGTGATGACTGGTGCAGGTGATTACTCACAGAGGGTTCTGTTCTTGTCACAGTCATTCACATCCTCTCTTCCAAATCCTCCTCTGCAACATTTACAATATAATTTAGTCAGCATGCATTTTAGACAAGCAATTTTATAGGTATTATGAGATAAAGACCCAACAACATTCAAAGAACTATCTAAGACAACCTCTTAAGAATTAGGGAACGATGGCGTAGATCCTGAGAACTGAGGAGGGCAAATAGAGGACTTTAGAAATAGGACAAGAAGAATCTGGTTGATTTCCTAAAATTTGTTTCTCAGAAGGTTGTTGGTACAGTTGATTTGTGAACACTGAGCTGACCTTACGATACAACAATATTGCAAGAAACAGCTAGCATAGCTCTTTTGTTAGCAAGTCACACCCAAGTAAATGATCCTTTGACTGATTCATTTATGTAGCATCTACGGAAGAAGGTGGGAGTAATAGGGTGGTCTTTAATAAACTTTTCAACAGCCTCATGTAAGAATGACATTTCAAACAAAAATTAGTGAAATATGGTCTGCACAACATTACTGTAAACTGGATGCCCAGTGAAGGCAAAAGCAATTATTGTTAGTGAATTCTGAAACTTGAGTTGGCTGGGATTCTTCAATGTTTTGTTATGGGAAAAGCACCAACCATATTTATAGAGATGGCTGACCTCCACCTATGTGTAGACAACGCTTGCCTAGGAGGGGTTAAAGATTTTTCACAGGCAGGATAAAATGTTAGGTATAATAAGGACAAATTCCAGATACTGGACTGGTCCCCTAGATAAAATTAATCATGATCAGTGGCATTTGTATCTTGATAAATGGCGATTTTCCAAATTCTGGGTCTTGTCAGGCACTGACAGCTTGATCTTCAACAACTGAATTCTATGGGAGCTTCATGAATATCATGGGAGCAGGAGGAGGGCTTTAACTGTTCATATTATTTAAGAGCAGAAAAATGAACTCGTCTCCATTTCAGTGTAATGAAGTGAAAGCATCAAGTGGAAAAGTTCCTGTTCACTCCTTCATTTCTTAACAACAGATATGCAGTGAAACCCTTTCTGTAACTATTTCCTTTGTCCAGGTTGCATTTTTTCATCTTTCACTTCAGGCTGATGCAACTACACAGTTCAAATATCTGTTTCATGCCTTTTTCCTGGGAACTGAAGCAGGGGAGATAAGAAGAGTACTGTGGCTACAAGTCTTTCTTTAGCAGTGGAAAAATGACAGAAAAACATTTGCATGAGTCACACACTTGTCAAAATTTACTTTGAGATTGGACAATCACATTGGGTTGTGGAATATGGAGAGGACATACAATGTAAACTCACATTACACTGTCATTTACTTGGCCAATGAAACTAGCCAGTATCTGGGGCTTTGTTTATTGATTTTATTAAGATAAATTTATGTTTGAATTATTTGCTTCTTTCATACAATATTTTGCAAAATCTCATGTACAAAACTGTATTTTTCCAGAACACGGTAATTATAACACACTCAGGGGAATTAATTTGCTTTGCTTTCTCAGCCTAATTTTCTATCTAGTGGTCTACCCAAGAAACTCCTTTTCCCACTTTGTCTTATTTTCTTTCAAGTTTGCACTCTCACTGATTTTTTTGAAGCCTCCTCTGTTTCTTCCTGACCACTGGCTACTTATCAGCTCCTTCTGACAAATTAATACAAATAGTTTCACTAATCAATTCCTGCCCCCTGTGTTTTCCTTCAGTTTAGTTTGGGCCATGGCTTTCATTATATCCTTTTTTTTTTTGCTGAACAAGGAGCACTTAATTGTTCCTTCTTTCAGTGTTACTGGAAGGATGTGATTGTGGTCTCCAGCAGGTTTTTTTATTTGAAACAGTGAAATTCAGACTTGTTACGATGAAAGATTCGTTTCTGGCCTACTTTTAATTACCATTTCCAGGCATTCTCAAAAGAAAATTGTTGGTAGGGATTCAGGATTTTTTTAATGTTTCTTTTCCTTAGGTGTGGCAACCACAAAACCACAGGCACAAATGGATTCTCCTAGGGTCAGAGACTTGCTATGTGTGAGTGGAAAATATGGAGTGCAGAAGAGATGGAGAGATGGATGAAAAGTCTGGTTAAAAGAAGTCTGGCTGACAGTATCAACTTACATATCTATTTAATCAGTTTTTGTCATAACATATGTACAGTAACGAATGACATAGTTCATAAGAGAGATGAACCTGTGAAGTTCCTTTATTCATTGTGACACACGAATTTGCGTTTGCAGTATGGTAAAACCTAGCTCTGCAACTCCTTTTGTATTCAAATGTATTACCATTGTACCTGGTTGCCACATAAACTAAAATGACATTGATTCCAAGTGAATGAACATCAATTGCATTAATTTTAATTTCTTCAGTGGTTATGCTTCTTTGTGAAGTATGGTTTTGTTGTTATACCTCCAAACAAACTTTTTTGATGAAAAGCTTGTGAAAATAACATGTATTAAGACATGAAGTCTGTGGTTATAGTGATATACAGAAATTCCTGAAACAAGTGTTCCTAAGTGTGGTAATTATTTTTTTTCTGATGACTGTCGTGAATGAGCAGCCTAATTCCTATACATCTGGAAATTAGTCCCTTAATTTTGTTGTGTTTTAGTATGTCAGGACAGCCAACCCCCGAAGTCCCAAACAAGGTGTACCTGAAACTCACCTTTTGTATGAACCTTGACATCTTAGCAAAACTACACTTCAGAGCATGAAACCACTTAACAAGATTTAGGTGACAAAATATCAGTATCTAATTAAGAGATTTTAGACACAGGTCTGACAACTACAGTACTTCTGCAGGAAGTGGTAGACCTGGATTGCAGGCCAGGAAATGCACCGGTCACCTACCGTTTTGCATAGCAAACAATCCTCATGCTGGGTGATGTTGGACTATGGTACAGACAGGAATGTAGAAGGAGAACAGACTGGTTTTCTAACATAGAGGTTAGAGAACTCACTTCGCCTTTGGAAAATGGTTCCTGGGCCACGTGCCCAGAACTGTTTGTGCATTTTACTTCAGATCATCACCGGATAAAAACCAGAAATACTGAAGAGAACAATGCCTGGAACCACACCTCTCTGCTTTTCCAGCAAAGTTCCCGAGTCATTACAGTATTAAGTCAAGCACCCACGGCCACTGTGGTTTTGATTGCCCATGATTCCAGCATCAACAAGAGGTGTGGAAAGTTGAGTGTTTTTCCAGCACAATCTGTTGATCAGTAGTTCAGGCAAAACAGATCACATACATAAAAAGTAAGTCTTAAAAGAAGATCAGCTCTCCATGCCACCTGAAAGGTGGAAACTTGTTAAGGATTTTTCAGCTGATCTCACAGAAATGTGCTGTAAACACACCTCACATATAAGGATGCACAAGAGACACAGTTCTGGTAATGACTTTCTGTGTTGCAGATTTATGTGGTAGAGGGAGTTAAAATCATTGCAGAAGATGATAATATAGGACAACTCAACTAGGTAAGGCTAGAAACTGTAGGTGTGCAGTGTATTTCAAGTACGTAAGTGCACTAGATTGATTAAAAGGTGATTAAAAGATCATCCAAAAGATGGACTTTCAATTGATAAGTACTTTGAATTTAAGCAAAAATACTATTCTTGGAGTGCTAAAATGCACTCTAGGTCTTCTTCCAGCTTCCTTGAATAGATAGTCTTTCCCAAATTTTCTTATTTGAACAGCCCTGAATGATGCTCTGCACCTTTGCTAATTCTTGGAGTGATTTCATGTAGTTACCATGAATCATTGGTTTAGGCTTCAGAGGTGTCCCAGTGGACAGGCAACTTCTTTTTATGTTGCTTATTTGTCTAACAAATTTCAGCCTAGCTGAGGACAGAATTCAAGTTGGTCTGATCTGTCAAAGAAACACTGGAGGAAATAAAATCTCTATAATTTTTTCACCCTTCTTTTATTTTCTTTATTGGCCCAAAGTGAGCCTTTTAGCTGATATGGGAAGCTGATAGTAAGCTATGTATTTTCTAATTCATATTTTCATGAAATTCAAGATGATGGTTGTTTCTAATTGTGTAGCTCTTTGTTTTTTATAAAGTTCATGTTAGAAAAAAAGGCATCAAAACTGTATGAAAGAGGTGAGCATATGAAAAATGCTATCAGCATTTTAATTTAATAAAATTTTGCTTAAGATGACTGAACTGTTGGGAGTGCGATGTAAAAGAATGTCCCCAACTTCTGACATTACTCTATACTACAATAGCTTGTCTTTGGATTGTTGTCTGTTCCTAAAAATGAATGGCATACAGATCCCAGTGAAGATAATCTCAATAGCACAGTACGCTTCAGAAAATGGCTTCAGTGACCTCAACAGTGTGTTCCTCGTTTGCTCTGTTTCACTTCTGTTTTAATTCTTTATTATACCTTTAAAGTTCTCTTTCTTAAAAAGTTCTGGACTTTTAACCACTTATTGCTTTGAGTTGCATTTTCAAGTGTTGCAACTGAATGTGATTAAAGCACAATTTTATTTCCCTTATTTTTAGGGAAATCTCCGCTGGTGTATCAGATAGAACTCAGTTTTTAGTCAGCTTCACTGTTTACTCTTCAGAAGACATATTACCCTTTATCATTGATGAAGTGAATATTTCATTTAGTCATACAGGAGTGAAAAGTATTTCAGAACAGGAAAGCATAATTAGAAAAACCTCACAGGGGAAAAAGCTTTAAAGTATTTTTGAGTTGGTTCAAAAATCAATTAGATTTCAAGAGGTCTGTGTCTAATTCTGATTCTCAGAATGATTTCTTGGGAAATAAACTTCCCAATCAATTTAATTACACTGTCTACATCTGTTCATATTTATCTAGAGTTTATGAGATGGATCAAGATTGTTGCCAATTCCCGTGATTTAATTACATGTCTTATGAGATTTGGTTGAGAGTTTTTCTCACATGATCTCAGATTTATTGTTTCAAACCTAATGAAATCTTCCTCAAGCATAATGGTTCCTATTACTTTCTGCTGGACTTAAATAAAACTACCTTTCAATGTGGTACAATAATTTCCTACATTTTTTGTCTTTACAGTAAGGATTTGCCCATGAAAAGTATGATTGCTATTACTAGTTTCTCAAGATCTTGTCAGAGAAAAGAAATATCTGTATCTCTGCCTAGTAGGTTGCTTAACACACTATTGGGAAATTAATTAATAAAAATATCTATATTTAAGAAGGAGAAACTGTATTTTAGTTTCTAGAACGTATTTTGAAAGAAAGAACGAAGATCACAGGAAAATGGGTTCAAAAGCCACATAGATTTTTGTGAAACTAATCCAAAAGCTTCTTTGACAAGATAACAAACATTCAAGACACACACCTCCCCCCCAGCTACTAATCTAACCTATCTGGACTTCATTAACATACATAATAGAGTTCCACAAAGAAGAATATGGGCACTGGACCAGGGCTAGAGAAGTAGTTTCTTCAGGAGAACTCCCAAGGAGATATATTGCCTGGGGAAAAATTAGGCAGGATAGAAAACGTAGTGGAGTTCCTCAGCAGCTAGTTCAGGGATTGTTTTCTGTTATTTTTCTTATTAGTGACGTGGAAAAAACTAAGATCCATTGTTTATGGGTTCCATTACATATATGAAAGAAAATTGAACTTTGATAGTGAAACCTTGAACTCATATAAATGTAGTGGATGGAAAGATATTAATGAAATATACAATGCTGATTTTCTGTGTGTTTTTGTCTGTTTGTTTGTTTTTACTAGCACCTATGTAGTGAATTTGATGTGGAATAGGTCAGATATTTTTTGAATACTAAACTTAACTTGTGAACCATACAAATTCAACCTTGATGAATTCTTTCCTTATCAATCTCTTACTGTAATTAACATGACTTAGAAAGAAGAATATAGGCACTGATAGTGTGTTTCAGGCCAGAAAAAATACTGACAAAAGTAAAGCAAAATCCATCATACAGGAATTCATGAAGAAAAATACCTTGTTTAAGGGTTTCATTATTGACATTTGGGTTGTAATAGTCTTAGAAAAAAATCAATATGTCTTTTTGTTTTGTAGACAGGATTTAAGGAATGTATTTCAAGGTAAATTAAAACAAAAGAAAATGGCAGGCAGCATGAAACTCCACAGAAACCTGAATAAATTGTCCTCGTGTTGCCAGCATTAATTTAAATCAGTCATAGTATTATAAACAAATAAACAGAAACACAACATACATTTCACATAATTGGCTGTGCCAATATTTGCATTACATAATGCTCCTGCCGTATATTAAGGCATAGGAGCTTAATATGTACCCTGAGCACTGTATGACTTCACATTGTGATGCTCTTCTGGTTTCCCTCTTAATCTGTGTCCTTTGTGACTTTTATTTACTGACTTTGGTGCAAAATCAATGTCATAAAAACTCAGGAATTCCCAGAGAGTGTTCTCATCCTTGGGTACTCTTCTGTTTCCATTTTGTATCTCTGCTTCTTGAAAACATCTTGCTTCTGTATTTCTTTCTGCAGAGGGACAGTTTTTGCAAAGGACATGTAGAGTCTCGTCTAGCTCCAACTACTTCATAGACTATGCTACAGAATAGTTTGATGAATTGGGCATTTTTTTCTGGAAATGAAAGCAATGTAAGGCCTTTAAATGTCCTTTCCTGCTGGGGATTAAAACTAAAAAATCCTGGTTCCTGTATTTCAGCTACTGGAGAATTTTTCAGTCTGAAATGTAGGGTCTGGCAGCCCTGATTGGCAGTTAATACTCTCTTGACTTTAAATTCCAACTGTGTACTCCACTTTATGGTAGGTGCAGGAGCTAGTCTGAATAGATCTCAGAGTTCCCCAAATGGTTTACCTTAAGCAGTCCCTCTTTCCTGATATCTATCACGTAATGCCTATAATGGCTGTCTTGGACTTTGTGGTAGGAACCAGTGAATTTACAGGAAGTGTCACACAGGTATAATTTCAGAATATTTTCCTATTAATGTTTTTCAATGCTTCCCCCGCTCCTCCACTTCAGTTTTGAAGCCTGTTGTTTGAGTCTCAAAATCCTCTATCTAAGATGGAGAAATTGAATCGAGAAAAGATTTTTGCTTTCTGAATGCTAGCTATCACCTGTGGGATTATCACACCTGCATGAACCCCGTCCAGCAATTCCACTTTTACTCTCTCTTGCGGAAATGACTTGGCAGCCATCTCGCTTTTAGCCTTTCTTCTGAAACAATTCTCATTTGTCTGACATTTCCTCTCTACAGTTCATGCTGCTTGAGGCCAATCAAATAAATCTGTAGCCAGCTCCAGGGTTCTTTGCACTCCTGTGTGGTTCATCTCTTTAGAGATTCCTTGTCATGTTAAGCTGTGAAAAGTGGAAGGAGTCATTATTTGCTTTAAAACTTCCTCTCTTTTCTGAATCTTTCAGCACCGAACCCATCTGTTGTAAAAAGCTCTGGTTACACTTTTATGTACTGCTGAGTATTATATGTCTCTTCCACCTTCTTATCATGGTTTGGTCCACAGCCAGGTTCTGAATAGCAAGTCAACTATATTATTTGCTTATCAGATCATGGTAAAGCCCTTCTTTCAATGGGATTAAAATCTTGGACAATTGGTTTTCCGGGCCATAAACTTGCAGTTGAAAATGCTGACATCCTGTTCCATCATGAAGCAGGCTCTTGATGTAGTCTGAGCTGTTGATTATGCTTTGGGACAATCCTCTTGTGGTTTGAAATGTACTTTTTGCAGCTGCATGGTTTTTTCAGAGATGCATAAATGCTCACAGGAGTGCCAGCATCTCACAGTAGTGCAATTGTCTCTGCTACTATCAGCTAAATGGGTTGAGAATAGCAAATGAGAAATAAATTTATAACAGTACCAGGAGAAAAGGTTCCTAATATTTAGATCAGATTTTGATTCATTGACAGTCTGGGAGAAGAAATGGTGAGGAACCAGGATAACTTGGATGGTTTGATGATGCTGTGCAGTACGTAAACATAAAATAATACCAATGTAATGAAATTTCAGCTAATTCCAGGAATGAAAACATACACTGATCTAGAAGTCAGAGGAAAACATACAAGAACCACAATGTCAATAAAATTTTGGGGCATTATTTAAATGAAAGACAGACTTCTTGTCTCTGTATTTATACATACATGTGTACATACTTCAAGTTACCAAAAAATATGAAGAAAGAAGTCTTTGCAATAGGCAAAGGAGAATGTATATGTGGTGAGATGGTCACCACCAAATATTTTTACTTTGGTTTTCTGGGAGCTGTTCTTAGAAAATTATTAGACACTGTTTCCTAAAAACCCAACTGGAATTTCATTTGGCCTTGGATTCTTTGATTAGAAAACAGAAAATATGTTTTTTTGATGATAGAATTGTAATGTCTGAAAAGATGACATTTTGATCTAGAGAAGAGCAGACCAAATGCAAAGCAGCTTAATCTGCCTTGATGATTTTAGAAAGGTAGTTTAATCTGTCAAGCAACAATTTGAAGAAACCTGTGAACCTGTGGAGCAAAAGTAGCATAACTGAAGAAAAGCTAATATGTAAAAGTGCACAATTGTTTATGTGAAGGTTTAGGCATGTTGAGGCATGCCTCAGCAGAAAAATAAGCAACGAAAGTATTTCCTTGAAATATAGGCAGACAAATTTGTGTGTCTAGTCTAGATGTGCAAGCCAGCCATACAGACATTCAGATCTCAAGAATGGAGTATATATATCTGGCTGGTGTGGTATGCAGATCTTGATAATGGATCTAAAAAAGGTAAAAAGTTTTAGAGGCCTCGGTGCTGAGATATAGTACAAGTACTAAGCAAGTGTAAAATAAAATTCTACTTAGCAGGCTTTGTATTGTTTACCTCTAATAGCACAGTCAATACAGGAAATATTTACTTTATTTATCCAAGTGATTTATCCTAGACAGAAGGTAAAAGAAGCTGATTGTCAATCCACTTAAAGAAGTTTTGTCCTGTGTCCAGGACTATACAACTTATCTGGCAACAGTCAACATTTCATTAATGGCATAAATGATGGAAGAAATAACATCTTTATTACATTTGCAGACAACACCAAGCTGGAACAGCACAGTAGAGGACAAGGTTAGAATTTAGCCAGGACCTTGACAAATTGGACAGAAGATGTGAAAAAAATAGTATGTGATTCGGTAAGGATAAGCAAAAAGCTCTATATTTAGCCAGGAATTGTCAGCTACATAAAAGCAGGATGTGAAACAACTGACTGCCTAGTGGTTCTACAGAGAAGGCTCCCAAGGTTGTAGTGGATCATAGCTGGACATGACTCAACAACAGCACAGTGTGTATCAAGGAAGGCAAGCCAAATACCAGACTATATAGAGGGTCATGTCTTTCACAAGATGTATGAAGAAATTCTTTCACTCAGCTTAGCATAGCAGCACCTTAGCTGGAGTGCTGTCTCCAGTTAGAGGACTATACTTTAAGACAGGTATAAATCAGTTGGAAAGTAAAGAACAGCGAGCACTTGAGGGTAGAAAATAAGTGAGGAAAGATGTAAACATTGTAGTTGTTTGGTCTAGAGAAAGGAAAACTGATGTAAGGCATGATAACAGACTTAAAATATTTTAAAAACTACTGCACAATGGAAGGGAATATATCAGTAGTGGATAGTATAATAAATAATTGGCTTAAACTACAGCAAAAGAGACTTAGGCTAGACGTTAGGAAAAACTTTCTAAGGATCGTGAAATACCAAGACAAATTGCCTAAAAAGGTTGTGTAATACTTGTCTACATTGCTAGAGGCTTTTAAGGATTGATTAAACAGGTATTTGCCAGGAATATTTTAACTAAGCACTTAAAAGTGAGGTGTACACGTAGATGAAGCTGTTCATAATGAAATAAAGTTTTATTTGTGGTACGGAAGCCACCGTGTTTCCAGAAACAGGTGCAAGGTACTCAGCCAGTCTAACCCCTTGTGATGTAAGATACTTTTGTGATGATTAACAGAGACTTGGAGCATAACTGAGTATCCTTGTGATTCAAGTAGCCATATGTGTCGTGTGTCGGACAACGCACATCCTGCCTATTGCCCTGCTACAGTTACTGAACTCTTTTACGACCTTGGGGATACTGTTGAGGATAGCCAGATGTTTTGGACCCATTCCTGGTTATCTCATTTCTACAGGGTGATGTAATCCTGCCTGGAATACTTCTCTCTCTGACACAAAATTGCCACCAATACCTGGGTGGGAAGGTGAAATGTTGTTGCTTGGACAACCTTGCTTTTTTTCAGTATATTGGTTAAGAATAGCTTGACTGCCTGGTTCCATTGGATACAAGTGACCTGAGTGGTGACACAAGGTCCAAGCCTCATCATGCGTTCCACATAAGCCACACATAGAAAGTCTGTTCAGATCATGTAGAACAGGAGCTCAGAGCTGCTGCTGAAATTGATTGAATTTGAATTGTACTTGTGTAGCCAATTAAATTGAAGCAAAGTGCATTACAGAGGGGGAAAGCCATCTGGAATAGTTATAAAGTCATAAGAGCAGGATGGATGCGGGCAGCCTATCACCAACATCCCTTAGCTTCACCAGTGTAAACGTCAGCTAATACACTCCAGTCAGTGTTGGGGCTCCACACCAGGGTAGGGGCAGCCTTAGGTTCCCTGTTGTGCACATTGAATGGAAAGGATCTAAAAAGCTCTCAATAGCACTAAATAGTAACTTTTTTCAGGGAGGAGAAGTCTGTATGGGCTTCTTATCAATAATAGCACAGGGTATAGCACAACCGAGTTCTTAAACTTGAATCAGGGAAAAGCATTGAAAACTGAAAGCTTTTCCATTTTATCCTGCCAACTATCCCAAACCAGAACTGCAAAAATTTACTTCGGGTGAAAAGCCATCCTTCTGAAAAGAGACAAGGGAAATATGAAGAATGAATACATTAAAAATGAGAAAAAGAGATGTAATATTAGATAATATAAACTAAGGGTCAATTTATAAGGTCATTAATAAGGAACATGATGGCATACTGATGACTGATTGAGAAAAAGATATTAACGTGGCTTTTAAACATGAATTTAGAACAAGGAAAAACCTCGTTTTACAGCACTTCTTGCTCAGATTTACAGTGAAATGTAAGTGAATAGGAAGAAATGCTCCCTCAGTTCCTTATCTACGTTTTTAGGATTTAACAGGAGGAATTCAATATATGGTACTTCTGACATGAAATATTTCAACAATTTCTCTGAAGCTCTATTTGCTAAGATTTAATGTTCTCAAATCATTAGGCTCCCATAAATTAAGCATATAATAGCATTGATAGTGTTAACTAATACAGATTTGCTGTTATTTTCTCTAGAGGAAAATAGAAAAGAAATATTTTCAAGTACAAAATATCTAAACTCAGCTAAAAATGTAAGACTGAAATTCAGAATTTTGTACAAATTCACTCCAGCATTGCTTATTGACTCATAAAAACTGAATTGTTCTTTCTGCTTTCTTCTTTTGCTCTTTTGCTAGTTTCAAATATTTTGTTTGTCCTGCTGTTTAGTTAGCACATCCTGTTCTTCCTTGCCTGCTGTTTACCGCAATTCCTCTCCATGTCACAAATCATTATAATCATACGGCTGATGAGGTCTCTGGATTCTTCTTGGCATTTCCCTGTTCAACCCTTGTTACTCAAATACAGAATAATATTAGAAAGTTAAAAATTAATATTGCCATTTTTATCCAATAATTTTGAGACTGATCCAAAGCCTCTCATTTTTAATGTTGGTTATATCTCAAATGAGGATATACTCTCAAAGAATTAATAAAAAAACACCCACTATCATAATGTAAACAGTATTTTATCACTATTTTTTCTGGCAAAGTTTTTCGTACAAAGCAGTGCTCACTCTGACCATCTGTACTCATTTAAGTGAAACCAGTTTCTTTTTCTCATTTGAATTCCAGGCTTCCTATTTTTTTAATTTTTTGATATCAGAATCATTCCCTTTTTTTTCTCATCAAGCTTTTTAATTATTTTCTGATTTTAAGACTTATTAGCATTGCCATAGAAATTTTCACAAAATATAGTAACAAGAGGAACTCCAAAGTTCCCTAAATTTAATCTTTATATTACAGACCAAGTAATTTCACCCAAATGCACCACTTTCTTTGGTGAAGCTTTGGTAGACATTATTAAAAAACCAAATCAAACCTAACCAAACCAAACCAAACCAAACCAAACCAAAACAAAACAAAATCACAACAAAACAAACAAACACACAAAACAGAAGAGACCAATATTCCATTGGCAGTGGCAAAATATTTGAGATTAATATATAAATGGTGTCAGTGAGTCGATATGAAACTTCAGATGATCACTGAATGGTATGTCAGGTTACAGAATGAGGGAAAATCTTGCTAAGGGAAAATATCTCCTTCTGGAAACAGAGAACTAATGACCAGTATAAATTTTTGCAGCATACTTACGTCAGGGAGCTGGGAGGCTTCTGGATGCACATCTGTGCAATGATCCATCTTTCTCAAGGTGATGCAGTGTTCAGCTCTAAGGTTAGAACTTTGTGATCAATGTCTGGTGCTGCAGAAAAAGATAAAAAATATTGAATTAAAATTCTCCTCATTTATAAGTCACCTTATGCAATTACTACTAACCAGCTGAACCTATAATTTATTAATAAGTATTATTGGGCTGTAAAGACAGGAGTGTTACATTGTAGTGCTAGAAAGGGTTGTCCTAGCCAACCATCTCAGCTCTGCCTTCACCACCTTCTGATGGTGAGTTAGAAAACAGGCCATGTTTTTTAAAACATTGCACTTATTTTTTCTTAAATATTCCAACTAAATGTCCATCTACTATGACCCTTGGACAACTCTTTCAGTGTTATAATCCATATCTGCCTCAAAATACTTGGCAAAAGATCTTTTATCATTCTAGACCATTTTTATGGCACTTTTGAAACCTCTGACAAAATCCAGGAAAAAATGGCATGATAACAATGCCTGGTATTAGAAGGTAACAGCATATGTGATGGCATGCCCAAAACTGAAGGGGAGCTGTCCCAAACTGATTATGTTGAAGAGCAAGATTAAAATAAGCCAATTAAAGATGATCCAGTGAATTACAGAGACTTTGGAAACAAAGAAGACATCAGCTTGAGCAGCAGTGTCACAAAAGCATTAAGGGCTGTAATGGGACATCGGGAGAGGCCTTGAAGCAAAAGGAGGAGTGGTGACCCTGGTGGACACAGACAAGCTTTGCCTCACAGCATCCCAGGCCTGGCCTGGGCCAGGCCCAACAGAGCTCTGTGGGGCACAGGAGCAACCTGCACCCAGCAGGGACCCACAGCACAGGGGTGGTGTGGGGGAACCCCTCTTTGTGGTGCATGTGGGGCACGTGCCCACAGAGGTGCCTCAGTGGGGTGAACAAGGTTGATTCATTTAAATTCCTGGTTTTATCTTTATTTGCATGTATCTAAGAATCCATCTAGATATCTATATTTTAGCCTTCCTATAAATTAGGCTAACTGATTTGTAATTCACAGGATTATTCATTTAATCCTATTTAAATACTGGAACTACATTTGCAGTTATCCAATCACTTGGAATTTTTTCAGTTTCCCAGGACTTCTTAAATATCACATGAGTTGTTCTGAAAGCTCCCAGCTTGTTTTCTTAGGGCTCTTTGGTGTCAGTTATCTGGGCCTGTTGATTTGTAAATGTTTAATTTCAACAGATGCTCCTTTACATCGTTCTTTGCTACACATGGTAAACTTGTTATTACAGCAGTAACAGCATCTGGGATGCACACAACCTCATGTTTCTTTCCACGTACAGTGCATAAATGTATATTTCTGCATTATAATTTTTTTTAAATGTATTTTTTTTTTCCAGAGCCATCTAGATGGGCATGTACCTGTAATCCAGTGCTCTCAATATTAGTTTTCCTTCTGTTTCAGCAGGCCTTCAACATCTCCTTTTAATTCTGCTGGACCAGAATAATCTTTTTTTCATGTCCTTAGAATTGTGGTTTATGGGATACCCCACAGGACATTCATGAACAATTCCTCGTTTTTATTAAAACTCTCCACATTAAACACATGTTCTTTGTCAGTTATTGTAAGTTGCTTCAAATTTGGTAAAAGGTGACCACTTCAGGATTCAGGTATGCGGATAATGGGTTAGTCCTGTGTTCTGTTCTTGTAACTGAAATCTAACTAGATTAAGATCACTGGCATCTTTTTTTTATGTAAAGCATTGCTGCATCTCTGCCAGTAGGAATAACGCCCAGATACTGACTTAGCTCATGCTGTCTGCTCTTGGCTACTCAACATGTCCAGCAAAGACCCCTTGAGTTGAAGTCACTCTTGGCAACACTGGTTTTCTCCCTATTGTATCTCAGCTGTGATTTAAGGAACAGTTTGCACTGTGCATGAAAGATCAAGACTGTAAGAGAAAGGTACCTTCTTTAGTTTCGTTAACTAAAACTTCCGTTCATAAACTTTCATAGTGCGGTATTTAGAGACCTCAGTGGCTGCAGCATCTTTGATGTGAACTGTTACTTTCTCTCTCTCATTCTTCTTCCAGTCATTCTATTTCTCTAAAGGCAGATTACAGGATTACCTGTAATACTCCTGCAGTAAAATTAATCTTCTCGTTTTGCAGCACTTCTTGCTCTGTAGTCCTTCTCACACATGGACATCTCCACACCACTCATCATGGTAACAGTTTAGACTCCCAACATTATTATATAGATGTTAAAAAAGAATGTCTTCCTTCTGTGCTTCGATTATTATGAGGGCACAAGTTTCACGTACATTTAGTGTACATCCTATAATGACAATGTTATTATTCTACTCTATTTAGGTAGCTGTAAAACCTCTCTGGCTAATCTTCACTGCAGATGAAAGAACCATCTGATTTGCACAATGATCTATTTATGGCAAATGATACCACACTACCCAGCTTGTGCATTTCTCTTTCCACTCACATAAAACCATAAAACAAGTTTTCATTTGTAGCAGATACTTCTTTTTTTTTTTTCTTTAAATTTATTACCTAAGAAACAGGAGGGATTTCTGAGAATGTCAGAAGGCTACACCATCAGTTTCCTACCCAGTTTTTTGTCCAGGAGGTAGCACAGATCATTTTCAAATTTGCATGATGGTTCTCATAGATGTTGAATAGATGATCCAAAAAGCTTACCATAGAGAGCTTGTAAACTGAGAAGACTGTAGAAACTCACTTTTCCTATCTAAGTAACTAAAGATACTCTAAACCAACAAAATTACTGTAAGGGTAAAAATTGCATAAATCTATTCATTCAATCTAGAACATTTTCCTATATAATGGATGTCTGCAACTTGGCAGGTTCAATGGACATGTAAGCATAAAAACCTGATGTTTATCACCCTTGACTCATGAAACTTATTTTAAGCATGAAAAGTGCTTGTCATTGCATGAAAAATGTGAAGAAACTTATGGTAATAATTTGGCTCTTTACAGCCATGAGTTCACCCTAAGTGTGCACACATGAAGATCATGAACTAAGTCTCTTTTCAAGCATCTAACCATCAATTATATCCTTAGCAAAAATGCAAGATTCTTTTTTTTTTTTTTTTCTCCCAACTTGCTTGATCCGGGGAGAAACAATTAAAAAAAAATCACTTCTCAGAAGTACATCATGTGGTATAATAATATATTGAGACTCACACATGATGATCGTACACACATGATGATCTTAGTATGTCATCTTCACTTTTTCAGAATGGACAGTCTGACATAATCACAATTGCAAATGAAAGTGCATTGATGGTTTGACTCCATCTTGCAAACAGTAAGCTGGCTACAAAGACAAAATGTATGGAGCACTGTAAAAAGAAGACTAGTGTTATTGCTGCACGGGGCGTCTTTTGTCTAGTTTTATTTTGAGACAGATTCTGCAGGTGTGTGCAATAGCATATGCAGTCTGTGGCAATCCATAGATGATGCAAACGAGGTTTGAAAAGAGAGTTACGCTCAGTTTCTTTTCTATGACATTTAGAACCTCTTTGTGAATAATTTTTCTCCTTAGTTACAGGTAGTTTTCAGCTGCTTAATAAGTGGCAGAAAATTATTATGACTTTCAGAAATAAAACATTTTATTTAATTTCTCTATCTGCTAACTACACAAGTTGTTTTGTTTTGTTTTGTTTTTTCCCTTCATTTACCATATCAAACTACACATTTTTATTCTCAAAAGAACTGAAAAATAACTTATTCATAATGAATAGACAAATTACTATTTAGAGCATGAAAACATGCTTTAACACCTGTGATATTAATTTAAATGGAACAGAATTTAATATTTGAAATAAGTGAGTGTCTAGCAATGAAACATGAGAAATCCCCAATGCTAGATATTTATTACATTTTGGATAGCTTTTCAGTTACTGACATTGAAGGTGTTATTCCTATATCATGTCTAACACAGACTAGCTCTTTTGACAGTATAATTAGGAAAATTCTCATTGTCTAAATGCACGTTAGAAGAGAGAGACAACATATAGTGGACGAAAGGAAGAGGTAATCTAAGATGAACAATGACCTTCAGAAAGCAATACACATTGTTTACATTCACTGATAAATGTTGCTCTGCCACAGAGAACTGGAAAGGTATAACAGCTACAGGAATGAATGATAGACACTATATCTAATCATCATCATCCCAGGTCTCTGTGCCTGGAAGCAAATCTGGGGATCTGGGGGGAGAGAGACACTACCTGTGACAAAGGAGGATAACGTTGGCACAACTTGAATAAACTAAATGTATATAAGTCTTTAGGACCAGGTGGAGTGCGACATGGTGAATGGGTTGAGGCCTTTGCAGGGCTGATCTCCATTGCTGCTGAACAATGGCAAAGCAAACATTTCACCCATCTTCCAAAAGGGGTGAATCATCCTCAAAGAAGGAAAAGTCAGGCACCACAGACCAGTCAGCTTCACCTCAGCCACTGTAAGAAAGAAGTTGTGGAGAAAATCCTCCAGAAAGCCATGTCCAGGCATGGAAATCCCAACAGACCAGGTAGTTTAATCTCAAGGAACTTTGTTTTCAGATGCATACATAAATTAAAAAATGTACCCCTCTCTTCCTTTGTTAGTCCATACTCTGTTTTTATTTGATTGGCTGGCTTGTGGCAAGCACATAGCTATGTTATGTTGGAGTACGTGTATTTGTGTACAGAATAAACCCTATAGGAGTGTTGTTGATGATTCAACTTTTGTCTCACCTTTTCTCCAAGTATTCCCAACAGCAGACTCTCGTCTTGCTACACTGGCTGAGTTGCACAATTCTGTATTAATCATAGTCATGCTGAATTTTCCTCTTAGCCAATGATGAAACACTGAAGTTGAAAGCACATAAAAGAACATATTTACTTGTATATTGTCCTTATTGTTGGAAAAATTACTTTTCTGGCCTGAGCACTTCATGGCTGGAGAAAGGCCAACTGTACATTAGAAGATTTTTCTCTTGGAAAGATTAAATGCACAATATTTCATTCCAACGTGATTTCCTTCATTTACAAAATTGGCAAATGTGTCCCTTTAAAAAACAGTCTTCTCTATAAACACTTGCATTTGGTAAAAATGTTAGTATGATTTAGAGCTGGAATGGCTTCAGTTTTCTCATTTATCTGTCATTTGTTTTATTTATTTGTTTAATTTTAGTTATTTATTTATTTGAAGTTGCAGAGGACTTTATTTTGTTGATTATATAGTTCACTTTCAGCAAACATGAAGATATAAACTAGCAAAAATAGTATTTCACTCTAAGAGCCATGGTAATTCTATAAACCAACAGTGAATTTCCAATTAAATGCTTTATAAAAAATATTATATTTATGTTAATGTGTGAGTTCAGAAGTTGTCTTAGCTACATGTATACCAGGTCACATTCTTCTGTAGTTTGCTTTTTTGAACTCTCTTGTCTGCACTTTAAATTTGACTTTGTGTGGTCTATCATTGTCTTTGCTGAGAAGTCATTTTTTTACTTCTGAGACACTGTGGTAGTGGAGATCAGCTTAAATATTTGAAGTGACAAATCCTCAACTTAACACTTGGTTCAGCAAAGCACTTGAAACTAAGATTAACTTTAAGCACTGTTGATTTTCATGGGACCGATCAAATGCTTTGAAGTAAAGGTGTGCCCTTCTGCACTTCTCTCCAGTATGTCTGTATCCAAGAAATGAGGGATCTGCTTGTCTCGGAGAGGGGAGCTGTGCTTTTCAGTTAGGTGCTCAGAGAGGTCCAGATGCCAGGGGTGTTCAGGCATTTAGGGAGGACCTTGGAGAAGAAAAAAAAAAAGGCTAATGCTGATTTGTACTGAGTCATGGACACTTCAATAGTAATTTGCTATGCACTTTTGTGAAACAATTTGATTTTGGTTTGTTAATTTTGGTGAAGGCTTAGATCAGTGCACAGAGCCTACGTACAGAAACTTTAGTAAGTGTGTGAGACCAGTATGCTTGATTTCCTAGCAAATGGTGCTATTATGGCTACTTCACAACCCCTTTGCAGCCATTATCATCTCCTAAACAACTTCTATTACCACCAAGTACTGAACAAAATTAGTCCTGCTGCTAGAAGGCAGCATGCAAAGTTTTTAATGCAAAATTCAGCTGATATTTGTGTCTCTTGTGGATCATCTCTCCTTTGAGAAAAGATTATTACCATTACATCAGAATGAAAGTAGCGTAGGCATACGTCTGAAACTGAGGACTACAACTCAGATGCTATTTTTAGTCTTGAAAAGGACTGTTGTACCTACTCTGAGATTCAATATCTGTACAATTCCTTCAGATTCCCTGGAATGAAATCCCCAACACACACTTTTCAGCTAAAAATCTCCCTTGCCTTGCCTTTGCTTTGTCTTGTTTTCCCTTTTACTTGTTAACTAATTCCCTTTCTAATGAAGACATATCTGGAGTTAACAAAGAAAAAGGAGATAATGCAGCCATTTGTGCACCACCGCAATGTTCAGTCTTCTGCACATTCTGTCTCTTTCCCTGCCCTTTTCTCTATCACTTTCAGCAGTTAAAGCCTCTTGGAGTAGGAACTTTATCTGTACGTAACAAAGCACTGTGGAGATTGTTTTTCAGTGAGCTTTTGAGGCTTACTGTAGTATCTATAATACCAAATAGTTTAATGTGGCAACAATTCAGTAAGGACAAGAAAAAAAGTAAATGGCATTTAGGTCACATTCCTAGTTTCTGAGAAAATACTGAGGGGCAGAAGAAGGAAAAGAAATAGACTTATGTCTGGAAAAAGCTGAGATACGTAGCTAAGGCCCCTAGTATGAAAAAAGAATTGTGTCACAGACATAGCTGAGGTTAAGAATAGACATGTTACATCATCTTTTGCACAATGCAGTAGTGGGAAAAGGGAGGAAATGAGGCCTTAGGAGAGGAATAAATAAATTACAGCCAGATTTTATAGACAAATGGCTAGACTGGAAGCTCCTTAGGAAAAATCTGGATTGTGGTCCGTGTTAGATACAGGTGAGGAAAGAATGGAAAGAACTACTCTAACAAAAAGAATAGTTAGGGTCATTCATGACATGGAAGAAATGGATCTGGGAACATTTTTTTTTTTTTTTAGGAGATTCTGTAATTACTTCTGGCATGTTAGCAATGGTGGCAAAGTGTGCAGCAGCCTTTCAAACTCCAAAGTCTCCCTAAAGCCAACAGGAAAAATGTACACAGAACTCCTAACAGTTTCTTTCCCACATTAGACTTTATCAGAGAGTGCAATTGAATTAGTCAAGT
The DNA here is from genome assembly GCF_036013475.1 of Columba livia. Taxonomy (NCBI): domain Eukaryota; kingdom Metazoa; phylum Chordata; class Aves; order Columbiformes; family Columbidae; genus Columba; species Columba livia. The sequence continues at coordinate 33,185,615 of NC_088604.1, read as the reverse complement.
GAAGGTTCTTTTGAGAGCAAATTCTACTTTTAGGACCGTACCTTTGGCACCTGCTCTACAATGGGGAAAAATGAGTTTTGTTAGTCCTGTGAGAACACAGTACCTCTATAGGATGGGAGCTGTGCTCAGCAGCGACAGCATCCCACCCTTCTTGGAGAAAAGCAGCACTTAGATGGAAGGACAGTTGCCAGCTGGGGTATGCAGAGTAGCTCCTAATAAACATAGCTCACAAGTCAGCTGAATGCTAGGGTTCTTTGCAAATACCAAACAAATGGTTCATAAACTCTTATTTCACTGGTGGTTTTAATCATGAATAATCCAGTAAGGAATACTTAACTTGTTAAACCCTAGTTCAAGGAGCTGAGCTGGATGGCCCGTCAGCCTCTAAATCTTCGGGTAGGGCTTTGTAGAAAGACCTACTCTATGCTTCAATTTCTAGCCTGGAGCAGAGAGATGGACGGAAGAAGAAAAAAAGTGTGTTTAGTGTTTCTTAGTTCAGCTGATAAAGAACCAACATCCCTCTGAAAGTATAGACTGAAAGTCTGAAAGCAATTTAAACTGCTTGGAGAAAAGCTTGCAAAAATAAACAAAATGCATATGGTTACATGGGAAAAATACTGGATATTAAATGATTAAGTTAGAAGCAGGTGTCAGGCAAAGATTGTAAAAGCTATAGCCTAGGAAAAATGGTGAACTGGAGAAGATAAAATGTACCCACTGAAAGCAACCATTAGTTTAATTCTGGAGCACTGAATCAACATGTGGGACAGGATGAGGAACTCTCATCTCTGAACACTAGAAAGATTAAAACATCCTGGAACATCCTGGAATTTAATATATCTCACCGCTCTGTTTTTAGCAATTATACTTATTTCTGAATTTGTATTTAAAATTCTTCAGCATGTCAACATAGTTTTTCTTCAAACAAGCAGATAGATTCAAGAAAAGTGTGTGCTGTGTAAAGGACCATAGCTCCTAATTCCACTCTCACTGTGGGACTGTGTCTGAGAGAGTTTGTGTCCCAGTAACAGACAAAGGAGTGGTTTGTAATCGGTTTGTATTCATAGCCCATGTAAATCCAAAAGTAAGCCAGTGACAACGTAAGATGTGCTCACCTTTTAAAAGGGTCCATGCTGTTTCTATCCAACTCTTCTTCAGGGAAGCAGGTCTTAGACTATAATAGACAACACAAAGGTGTACAAGTCTAACGAGACCCGTAGAGGGACACTATGAATCAGCAAACCTTTTGCCTCAACCACAGCTACCCTTCTGATGGCAAGGCTGGCCCTGTGCTGGATTCTGGAAGACCAGGTAATGGATTCCTTCCACTGCATCCATCTTCACAGTGGCTTCTTGACCCTGGTGGCTTCATCTCATAAATGTACTGCTGCAACCCTCTTAGGAGACTTGGGGCAAGCTCTCTTTAATGGAGACTAGACAGAAGATACTGCATGCATATCAACAGGAACAAGTTAATGATGACTGAGTAAAATTAATTTTGGCATTTTTAAAATTTTTTTGTTCCAATTTGCAACTGTAACACTTTTTGAAGAGTGCTTTTAAATCATTTCTTGCTCTATGTAAAATAAAGTGAAAAAATATCATTGTGTGGTTTTATGTAAAACTAAAATAGAACCATTACATAATCTATGAGACATAATGTTACAGGAACAGACAATGGAAATTTATGCTCTTGGATCCATATTTAAATATAAAAAAAAAAATTAGGTTTTAATTTATTTTTTTGCAATACAGAGGAGCCTGTCTTATAAGTATGCTTCCTGTTACCATTTCAGATGATTGTTTCCTGATCCCAGATAGATTACCTGTTCTCAGTGCTCCAAAGTAAAACCAGTTAAAAACCCTTCAGAACTACAGGGGATTAAGCTGTTAAAAATTTAAGTCTGAATGTAGGTAAAACCTACTCTGGTTGCTATTTTAATCTGAACAGACACTAGTTCAGCCTACTCAGAAAATAAAAATAAATAAAATTCAGGCATCAAGAAGTCACATACTTTACAGGAGCCCTGCCTGGAATGGCCTAACCAAGCAGGGTCACTATGACTGAACACTGGGACTGTTCAAGAATAAGTATCAGTTCCAAGGATAATTGGCTTATTATGGCAGTCTTCATTGTTTCCATTATTACAATAGCTTTATAGGGTTTAGAACTTTTCTACAATTTAAAATGTCATAACCCAACCAGATTCAGTGTGGTGGTATTAATATTATTGCAGTAAATCACCTTGAAAAGAATTCCTTTAGCTTTCATTTTGAATTTGGCAAGTGCTATAAAAGAGATAGCATCGCTTGGCTTGTAGGCACTAGGAAGTCCCACAGAAAGCTGTCTTGCCAGCAGAGCAGCCCAGAGCTTCTCAACGTTGGAATCCAAACTTACATTCTATGACCATGTTTCAGCCAAGATGCTCCTGTTTTTAGGATGAGGGAGAAGGGTAAGTAATAGAGCTGAAACAGTAGAGTGGGAAGGGAGACAAATGCTGCTGTTATTCCAAGACTGCCATATACACTCCAGTTTGCCTCGTGGTAGTTGCTGCTGCACCAGCAGCCTTTCCAGGTTTCTAGCACGGGCAAAAAGCCTCTGACAAATCAATTTTTCTAATGCTCTGTGTCATTGTATCTTTCCATATATGCCAGTACAAATGTCACCAGTCTTACAGGTGTAACCCACAAGAATAAAGTCAAATGGGTGAATCTCCTCCTCTGACTCCCTCATTCACTGGTAGGATAACTTCTGTCAGCTACTACTGGCACCAACGCTGTTGGTTAATCCACAGTCCAGAAAAAAACACCCCACTTCCCCAATCAGTACAACACAAAATCTTCCTTTCACACAAATCTTCCCTTTAGATAGAGGGCTGAGATGATACTTACATATCCTTGATTGCTCTGTGTGATAGAAAGCCCCAGGATCTCACTAGGGTAGGGGAGAGAGAAAGAAGGGGGAACAATAATGTGGAAGCGTGTGTTGCCTCAGGAATGGACTGAGACATTCTAGCAGGTTTCTGAAACTGAAAACTCCACTGGTTTTGTTTAATTCAGATGGGAATATTGTCCAGAACTCTTAATAGGTATTTAGTTTGTTTTTTTCCCCACACTGCTTTCAAACACTTGGTCTGAAATTATCCTGCTTGTTTATGCTTATCTTGATTGTCTGAATGGGATATTTTAATACTGGAACTCGAAGGTTGACTAATACAGTACCAATGGTATGTGATCTAGTGCGTTCTTGTCAAATGCAGATATTTGTCTGCATGCAGTTTTATGCTGGATTTTTAAGATGTATTCCTTTCTGGAGAGATGTTAACACACTGGAGGGAGGAGTGGGAGTGGGGATGATGGGGAAATATGTTACATACCAGTATCAACTTGACTTTCATCCTGGTATTTTGTCTTTCAGTCTGGAAGTCTTCTGGAAGGTATTTTGCCTTCCAGTCTGATTTTCAGACACCCACTAGCAAAGAATCTCTTTGCTGGCATTAAGCCTTGATATATTGGAAGTTTATTGGAATTTATGACTCCACTGATTTGTACATTGATTGCTGCTGGTTTGCATGTACATAAAAAACATTAACAGTCTATAAAATAAGTATGAGAAAGAACTAACAAGAGCTGTTCACTCATTATTAGCTCATGAGATAATATGTATTTTACTCATTTTATATCACATGAAATCCTACCAGGAGAGCTATTTAGTAGCTCAAATGCATGGTTTTTTACACAAAACTAAACATATAGCTATGAAACTCAAGATGTTTGTTTCTTGGATACATTTTTCTTCTTTAATGTTCAGCATGTAATTTTGTAAAATTCTTTAGTCTTAATACAACAAATGGAGGGAAATATTTCAAGGCAGATCACCAAAATGAAGTCTTGAAATTTAGAGTTCTGGTTGTTGCGGTGATTAGGAACGACACATACCAGGACGCAGACAGAAATTCATGCAGAGGCAGAGATCTTGTTTAGGAAGGGGCGCAGAACCTGGCCAAGCAGAAAGCTGACCTAGGCTGCCTTCTTTATTCACCACTGACAATTTATAGGATTTACAGGTACAGGCCTTGACTAAGATGTTTACAAAAAGGTGCTTTTCCACTAATTGTTATTAAGAACACACTAAACTCATGTGATGTTTGTCTCACTTGTTTTTCCACTCATTCACAGACCAGGCCCAAGGATGTTCACACATCCCATGCACTTGGGGGCAGTTATCTGGCCCAAGATACCATTCTCATGAGTCTGGGCTATAACTTTTTATAATTATGAGAAACGTACTTCAAAGTAATCTGTCCAAGGCCCTTTATATATTATTATGTTAGTATTATGTCTTTGAGTGTCCGAATGGTCATGTTAGTATTGATCTTCCTTTATCATCCAGATGGCTGGAAACGCACACCTTGCTTTCCCACATTTTACTTTCCAACAGTTGTGAGGGATTTTTGCCCTGAATTCTGTATGAAGTCATAGCTCAGCACATATAGATGAAAATGAAAGGAGAATTGAGTTTTCCAACTCTAAAATACACAGATTTTCAGTGATATGTTAGAACTGCACATAGGCTAAAGGGCTTGACTCATTCTCTTTTCCCTTCCCTTTTCCCTTCCCTTCCCTTCCCTTCCCTTCCCTTCCCTTCCCTTCCCTTCCCTTCCCTTCCCTTCCCTTCCCTTCCCTTCCCTTCCCTTCCCTTCCCTTCCCTTCCCTTCCCTTCCCTTCCCTTCCCTTCCCTTCCCTTCCCTTCCCTTCCCTTCCCTTCCCTTCCCTTCCCTTTTCCCTTCCCTTCCCTTTTCCCTTCCCTTCCCTTCCCTTTTCCCTTCCCTTCCCTTTTCCCTTCCCTTCCCTTTTCCCTTCCCTTCCCTTTTCCCTTCCCTTCCCTTCCCTTCCCTTCCCTTCCCTTCCCTTCCCTTCCCTTCCCTTCCCTTCCCTTCCCTTCCCTTCCCTTCCCTTCCCTTCCCTTCCCTTCCCTTCCCTTCCCTTCCCTTCCCTTCCCAGCTTCACTAAAGCAAGAGGTCTATAATTTCTTATAATAATTTCCTTATTAACTGTAACTTTCCCGGTTGCTTAAGAGAGCATTACAAGGATGACAGTTTTCTGCAACAAACCATGAACCAAACTGTTGCAAACTGAAAAGATCTGCCCAAATTAAAAAAAAAAAAAAAATCAAAACAAAACAAACAAACAAACAACAACAACAACAACAACAACAAACACAAATAACACAAAAACCCAAAACAAAACCCAAAAAACAACCAACCAACCAACCAAAAATCTCCCCAACAAACTTAGATAAAATAGACTTCTGGTATGACCACATTTTGAATTTACCTATTTTCTGTCTTTGGTATTGCTTTGCTTCATTTTCTGGTCTTTTTACTTGTTTTTGTGGATGCATATGACAAACAATGATGGCTAAGATTATGAACAGAGGATTAATCCTCTATTTTCTTTTTTTCTTGAGTGAACCAAATTAAGCAAATGATCACAAAGTTTAATTTTCCTGGGTATCAATAAGAGCATCTGGAGCTGTTTGTTTCAAGAATGTACCTTTTTGAAACATACATCCACAAAACTTTTCCAGCTAGTGTCATGAGGCCCAGTTCTTCTCTTGTGTAACATGGTTAAGCCAGGAATTGCCCCACTCAGTGGACGTTAGGTTGCTCGAGTAAATGAAAATCTCGGGTAAATGGAGCAAAACCTTTCATCAGCTGTGTTTAGCTTTTTTTTTTTTTTTTTTTCTGTTTCAGCTTTTGCATTTACTTCTGTGCCAGATAAAACAGCAGCTTCCCAAGTCTTTGAGAAATAAGAAAATTATGAACTGTTCTTTTTGGTTGCAGTAGCTCTCTGTGGAGTATAGGAGTGAGGTGTGCCTTTCATCTCCTCTCTCTGCTGCACGTCCCATTGTTACCTAGCTGCACTGGGGGGAACCTGGGGCTGGTCTGTGGAGGCTCTGTGCTGTGGTTCAGTGACTGGACACTGGGAGACTAAGCAGGAATATATATATACTCTATGAACTCATATGCATGGGTCTTGTCAGTGCAGATCACCAGAGGATTTCTATGTAGGCAGTTTTTAAGCTGTATGAGAATGTACAGAGAGCTTAGCTAGGATTACATTTTCAGGTGAACAATGTCATTCCAGTATAATATTGCATCAGTTTCTCTTCACCAAGGTCTGCTCCTGCTGTCTCCTCAGCAACCACTGCAGCCTCCTTGTTCTCACTTTTGAGTGTCATGGAGACCACTCGTTACCACTGTTATGACTCTCATAAATTATGTGACAAAATTATTTATGATCACAGGCAGCAGGCAGGAGAACTGAGACACGGGTCATTTGCTAGATACAAAAGGACACGTCATAGCTAGAAATGAGGATGAGAGGTTCTGATTTCTGGACCTGTTAGCTAAATATGTATTTACTTTTGCATCCTCATAATCAAAAATGCTTATAGAAACTGTTCAGCTATTTCTTCTTTATATTTGTTGTGTTCTTGGAAATTAATGGGCTACAATTTGAAAATTAAAATGAAAGGATTAACATAGTAAGTCGTATGCTTTAATTCAGTGCTTAGTTTATTTGCAATTTACATATTCAAAATATGTCTGAGCCCAATGTCTGAAGCTAAAATAACTACCTAATTAAAGAGGCTGTTTTACTTATTTTCATAGAATCTCTATGAAGCTGTATCACATGCTTATATGTAGATGTGGTCTTAGGGACATGGAAGTGGACTTGTCAGTGTTAGGTTAATGGTTAGACTAGGTGATCTTAAAAGACTTTTCAACCAAAATGACTCTATGATTCTATGTTTCCAATGCACTATATTGTTGTTAAACCAAAGTTAAGAAATAGATCAGAATGATGTGGAAAACAAAAGGACCTGGAGAAAAATACATTCCTCATATGTCTCCAAGAACTTCCATGAAGTGCAGGTTCTGCTGGCTATGGGATACTGGAAAATTCCTAGAATTTTCTTTGCTTTTGTCAAACTTCCTAGTGAAAACTATGCTTAACACCTGCATTTCATTGAAAACCAGGTGGTGCATCTGAACTTCACCTTTTTTTAGCAACCACAAATACGTAAGTGATGATTTAACAGTGAAATGTGAAGAATTTCTGACTTTTGTTAACATGTGGATAACATCAGATTTGGGGCTTCTTGTAACAGAAAAAAGACTTGTATCACACTTTCTGATAGTGCCTATGTAGCTTGCTCCTGCCTTACCCCACTTAAAGAACTTTTTAGATTAATCACTTCTACAGAATTAAAAAGGAACTACATAAATATACTGTGTTAGAAGTTTGATGTGATTTTGAGGAGATACAATTGCATTTAGACAAGCAAGAAATGTGGTAAAGCAGTATGTGTAACAAAGATAATTCTTTTTTTCATCTTAAATGCCTATACCCTTGTCATTTGTTATTGATCTATTGATGAATGCCTCAAAAAACTAGGCTCAATTCTTCCAACAGCAGGCTGTGAATAGGATGAAGTCTGTTACCTCAAGCTCTTCTTCTCATCTACAACCTTTGATTCCTAACTGGCAAGGCCTCCTTAATTAATGTCCCGATTTTATTTTGGATAGAGTTAATTTTCTTGATAGTAGCTGGTATAGTTCTGTGTTTTATCTGTAGTATAAGAATAAAGTTGATAACACACTGACGTTTTTATCTGTTGCTAAGCAGTAAAGGAATTTTCAGCTGCTCATACTGATCTACCAATGAGAAAGAGGGAAGTGCACAAAAGGTTGGGAGGAGACACAGCCACAACAGATGACCCAAACTGACCAAAGGGATATTCCATACCATAGGACATCATACTCAGTATATAAAGCTGACGGAAGAAAAAGGAACAGAGGAATGCTTGGAGTGATGCCATTTTTCTTTCCAAGTAATCATTACCATGTGATAGAGCCCTGCTTTCCTGGAGATGGTTCAACACCTGCCTGCCCATGGGAAGCAGTGAATGAATTCCTTGTTTTGCTTTGCTTGTGTGCCCAGATTTTGCTTTTCCTATTAAACTGCCTTTATCTCAACCCACCAGTTTCCTCACTTTTACCCTTCTGATTGTCTCCCCAGTCTCACAGCAGGGGGCAGCGAATGAGTGAGTGGCTGCATGGTTCTTACTTTCCAGGTACGGTTAAACCATGACAATTAGGAAGATTGGAACTGAGATTTTTATTGAAATCACAGAGTCAGACTCCCAAACTACTGAACACAGTAGAGCCCAGAGGGGTCTGTTGTGGTGCCAAAAGAGACAGACGGAGATTTGAACCATAAACTTTCAAAAGTATTCTGGTGATACAAGACCAGGAATTACCTCTTAGACTGAACTTTATCTCATTATGTCAAAAGGTGAAGCATTAACAAATGCTATCTTTAATGGAAAACAAACAACTGAATGTAAGAACCACCAGTGTTTCCATGAGATTCTCTCTCTGTAGAAGAATGAAAGCTAAGGAAGACAGCCTCCTGCATTCCTAAAGGATTACATGTAATCATGCTAATTCAATAAAGCTGAAAGACTGAAAGACTGACTGCTGAATGTCTAAAAAGGGCAGTACAGACTTTTGTCAGAGGCAACACTTCCTAGTCTTTATATGGCCATTTATGTTTCTTTTGTACTGATATTTCATCCTGTCATATGTTCTTTGTTAATGCAAGTCTTTACTCAGGCTTTATCACCACAACCTTTTCAGAGCTGTAAGATCTGATGATCAGTGGCCACACAGGGATATTTAAGCAGGAGTTAAGAAGCTTTGGAAAAAGGAAATAAAGTGAATCTTTTCATCACGCTAGCCACAGTATGTCTTCAATAGCCTGAATATTCAGTCCCTATACTGTTTGCCATCCTAGCAACTGGAAAAAAATATTTTTACTTGCAAAGTGCGTATGTTTGTGCTGGAAGGCAACTGAGACCCAGTGGTGCAGAGCCAAAAATGCCATCATAAGAGAAAAAAATTGGAGAAAAATCACAGTTTAATGTGAATGTGTGCAGGCGACTGTATTTTACAGAAGTGGAGGCATCTAAACCCCAGGAATTCTGAACAATGCCCTTTTTTGAGGCTAACTGAAATAAGTGCTGCCTATTTCATTTCTCTTGTCATATATTCACTGTATTTCTGTGCCTGCTACAGTAGGAATAAGGATTGAGAAAGCATAGGTAGAATAGTGGCCTTAGCCAATACCTTCATCAGCCTATGAAAGGGATTAGGTGGTCCAATGACATGGAATGTGACTTAGTAACAAAAGCAATCTCTTCATCACTGTATTATTTAAATACCATAAAGAAGAAACTGAAACTAACATAATGACTAATTCCTTCATTTCTGTACATAAAAAAGTCTCTCTATGTGCTTAGTTTCCACCAATTCCTTCTTCAGATTTTGCTTGCAGAAAACTTTCTATGAGTAAACTTCATATAGAATTAGGCAAATGGCTAATTATGCATGCAGTTAAAATTGTACAAAACAGTTTTTGTCTGAAGAAGTTCAGAAAAGAATAAAACATAATCTTTGAAAATAATAAATCTCATTACCCCATTAAATGTATTGTATCAATGGGTAATTCTAAGATGTGTTGTATGTCAAAATTAGGACTATATTAAACAGCGTAAAAGAAGTAGACTGTAAGCCATTTTTTTTTAAACATGGATAATGTCAAGAAGAATATGTGAAACTTTGGACTTCACTGTAATTTTTCTGTAAACATAGTCTTATGAAGATTACATAGTCAACATCTGGAAATTTTTCTATGTAAGTTCCATGTGTAACTATATCTATTAATAAAAATTCGTACCTATCATTTACCATTGAATGACTGGAGGTGAAGTAAGTTAGAATTAGGTTAGAGCGTAGAGTCATTCATGTAGTACATTCCCAATACTCTGATATTTTTCATTCCATGTATCCTGGATGTGATTTTGACTCAACTCCATGTTACAGTCTCGACCTGCGAGCCACAGTAAAACACCAAGTAATTATTCTGTTTCTTCAGTTAGAAATCTGGAACTAGGTACAGTTTCTCAGTCTCACTGAAAAAATGCTGGGCCACTCCCATGACTAACTAGGTTATCACAAACAGCTTAATTCAAGTATGGAAATTAACTGATCCTCTTTTTCCTCAGAGACCAAATGGATAGCTGTACAAAACACCCTAGTGTGCCAGAAGAGACAACTTGTTGTTGGCTATGTCCCTGGGTAAAATGAAACTAAAAATACAGTAGAAAGATAAAAAATCCACTTTTTTTTTCCTTTTACCTTTTGTTTGCTTTGTGTTTCTTAACTAGTTATAGTAATTGCTTTCCTATTTTCAATGTTCTTATGACAGATATAAGAAAAGCTTATCTTTATGTTTTTTCTCACTCTACATCTGCTATTACAGCTTCAAATAAATGTAGCTATATGGGTAGGAAGATAATTTTATGAATTGTCTTTGAGATACTTTTAATGCAATTATTTCTTACCATTTATATAAACAAAAATATATTAATTAGGGGGTAATGTAGTGCATTTATGAGTTTATCTTTAAAGATAACAACAAATGTTTGTGTCATGGTTAGCTTTGGGATCTGCAAGAGCTAGTCATCAGAGTCAAAGGTCAGATGGAGAAATGGACATCATCTGACTTCTTGCCAAACTGCACAGCATTTGGAACAAGGATTTTAATTTGGAATCATTGAACTCTTCTCAGTTTATCAGTCTTGATAAATTATTTTTGTACATACGAACAACAAAACATGTTGGATTATTTTTACACAAATGGAATCAAGTTGTAAGAATGAACAAATACAAAGCTTTTATACAGACAGGTGAAAAATACCATTTGTCACATACTGTGAATATAATTTTCACTCAAAACAGTGATCTGCATTTAACTGCTTTTCAAAATATTACAGAAATAATGGAATTTTATCTCTGTGACTGAAACTGTATGACAGAGATCACATTCCAAGTCCAACAGAGGTTGCCATAGCCTGTGTCTTACACACTTTTCCTGAGATGTTAGTGTCACTTTTCACTTTGAGTTGTTCTGAGGTTCCTGACTAGCTTACAAATATTTAGGAAAAAGGGAGTGACCAAGAGGATCTATATCTATTGGTGTAAACACTTAGAAATCCAAGGAGCACGTAAAATCAACTGACAGCTTCCTTGTATATTATAGGCTGTCAAATTATTATCAGTCTGAAAGTGATCGCTTGTTAAAGCTTTTCTGTAGTACATTCTTTAATATGTGGTGCATGAGAGTGAAGCAGAAGAGATCACAGCACCTGTTGCCATTTTGCCTTCAAGCTTGCTGCATTTAAACGTTTGTCCAGGGCATACACTTGAATACCACTTCAACAACTTGGTGCAGCATGTGAGTTGCTGTATCACTAGCAGAATGTAATACCTATTTTCCATGGACATACCCTCTGAGCTTCCAATTTGAATCACTGATGCTGCTTTTCATCTCCAGACCTTATGCAGCTGATGTCCTATATACCACAGGAGAATGTTCCCCCATCTGAATAGAATAGAATAGAATAGAATAGAATAGAATAGAATAGAATAGAATAGAATAGAATAGAATAGAATAGAATAGAATAGAATAGAGTAGAAAAAACAGACCAACATGCAAACAAACAAACAAACAAAACCAAAACCAAACAAAACCACCCAGGTAACTTCTCTGGCTCTCACTCCCTCTCTTGCTCTCTCATTCTCTTATTCTTATTTAAGTCCAAAGAGAAGTATATTTTTTATTTAGGAACTGGGTTACTTTGGATCACTGAAGCAAAAAAATCTTTTATTCATTAATTTGGTCAGAGAAAGATCACCCTTTAAAATTAGTGCTGTTAGCAGTAAGCAGAAAGATTTTATGATGTGCCTGTTGGCCTTGGGATTGTTACTGAAATAGGTTTTCAGATTCTCCACCTGAAATATAATATGAAGAATCCAGCTTTCATGCAGTCATGCACCATTAGCTATGTTTAACAAATGCTTTAAACTCCCAGACTGAAGTAATAATTTTGATTATGACACTAGTGATATAAACCAGGCCTGAAATATAACAGCAGGATTCTCTGGAGACCAGAATGAGTGTTAGGAATGAAAACCCATGTTCAGTGAGGTGTTCCAGTACAAGTGAGGAGGGCCCTTTGTGGATGAGATTCAACATGTGTCACTTTACATGTGTGCTTGGATAGGGTTGTGTGTACCAGGGAGCATCTGGAAGAAGAAGAATCCAGGCATTTGTTTTAAGATAGTCTCTGTGAGAAGCTGGCAATGCTAGTGCATAAGTGAGAGCAGTTGGTAATTCTCTGTTGAAATGCCATGTACCCTACATGATGCTGGCTCTTGTTCAGCAGTGCAGATGATTTCTTTTCTGAGTATCACTAAAAGTATTCTGCTCGCATTAAGTCCTGTACAGTTTTCCTTTAAGGCAGTAAAAAGTGTCTTTGACTTATGGCTGTGTTTAAACTAGACAGACAAATGCAGTCAATTAAACCAAACACTCACAAATGTTTTGACAAATAACTGGCAAATTATGGTTTCAATGGATGTGAATGTGAGCTTCTGGTACCACATGTAAAGTGCAGGTTGACTTGTCAATGTAACCTGAAAAAATTATCCATACAGTTCACCCTGGCATATAGTTCTCACTGACTAAATCTCGTGAAAAGTGTGGTGGGTTTTTATAATGATTACAAGGGAACATGAATTAATCAAACCACAAAGCTTGTTCAGTTTGTAACCTGAACTAGTCTTGATTCATCAGATGGAAAAACTGAGTAAAAGTGAAGTTGACTTCAGTTTTCAATTAAAATAAATCTAACACAGACTTTCAAAATTTGAAAAAAAAAATGGTGGGAAGAAGTGTAAATCAGTTTTAAGTTTCAAGGCAATTTTCTGTAGTCTGACTGAAAAAAGAAAGATCACATAATGATTTCTTAGGTTTTACTGATTTCAAACCCCAAATATTGGGAATCATCTTGAAAAGTGTTCTTAAAGGATAATTTAATGGCAGTTTGTGCTCCCCCGTTCCTGGGCTAGACAAACCATGTTTCCACTGAGTTAAAAGCACTCAGGTTTCAAATTTCTGCAGTGTTCAGTCTTACTGTTTTCAATTCAGGATTACTTGCAGATCATTCTGCAAGTAACATTCTGATTTGATATTATCATTGAAGTAATTAACTCCTTTAATGAGGCTGAGCATTGCTTCAACTTCCATTATAACGGGAGTCATAGCTGCTTAAGAAGAACCAGACCACACACATACTGGTTTAGAGGACAAAGACCATAAGTCTTTGACAGAAGTACTTTGTTTGCATAATTTCCCCAAAATCTCATTTGTGTACCCTTTTCCACCTGAACTCCATGGCAGAATGATGAGATATTCTATCAGACTGTAAGAAGACAAAACACCCTATTTATCTGCCTAGCAAAGCCACATGAAGGTGATGGGATGATGAAACTAATCAGGAGCAAAAGACAAACTATGGAAAGGTGCAGGTAGAGGACACTAAGGGCAGACAGCAAAGGGAGGCACTGACAGAAAGGTAAAATACAGGGGAGACTGAATTCAGCACCAAGTCATATAATCCTAAAAGGAAATATTATTCTTGAGGGATAATTTACCAGATGGAAGCTGGAGACTAGAACAGTCGAGATTGCTTGACCAAGGACAAATGGATATGAGTAGTATCCAATATTCTCTGAAGTGAGCTGGTAAGTGTGATTTCTAATACTGCGAGGGCACCCATACCTTTTTAGACCTACTGGAGGTCCCAGAATTCTCTGTGTATTTTCCCCAGTGCAAATCTTGACGTTTATCTAAACTGGGAAAAAAGTGCATCCCTTCTTGTAGCTTGCTAGTGTCTGAAAATGTCAGCTTCATGTATTATAATCTGTACAATTATGTTCCTTTTTTATTTTTCCTTTTCCAGTAGAGTTTTTGCAAGAGCAAACACATAGTTTCAGTAATCCGAAAAGAAAATGGTTCAGAGCAGGGACAATTATATTACACCCGGGGAGAAAGAAACTTAATCTTTAATTTTCAATAGCTCACCAAAGTTCATGGTAAAGAATTGTATTCAGACAGTAGAATCCACTTGAAGCACATACAAAGATGTTGTTCAAGAGAACTCTGAACAATGATAACAGGGTGTTATATTAGTAAGTGATCAGGTGGAAATGTTTATCTATAGTCAAACATTCAGTTAATACTGAACTGACAGAAATTACGTGACACTGGAATCTGAGTTACAGTCTTGTTAACTATATGTAAAATTATTTTTTTCTCACAGAGATATGATTTTCAGGGTTTCATTTAAATGGCAGCATGTGCAAATAAAATTCAAATAGACAAGATATCAAGAAGCAAAAAGATTATTAATCCATTGTAAGGTACAGACACTTTATTTTCATATTTTTCAATAGAGTATTCTTGAAAGATTATGAAGTCAGATATTCATGACCTTTTAATCACATAAAATCTCTAACCATAGAAAACTTCAATATCCCAAATATCTTTCTAGAACCTGGAAGTCAGTACAGTTTATGCCACTTTAGATCTCCTGTAAATTAAACAATATGCATGGTATGTGTATGTTGAGAGGGAATAGTTGGAAGTGGTATATATCATTAATCTCCACAGTATCTCCAGTCTATGTAAGAGTCATATCTAGAATGAAGAATTTGAAAATAAAATACTAGAAAGTTAAGAAATTTAAAATAAAATATTTATTTTAGTGTGATTAGTCACGTAGTTCATACTACTTTTAGCAAGAAAATCAAATTATTATGTTTGTATTTATTCTGAAAATTAAATTTTAAATATTTCCTTTCCCTGACTGCATCGTATAAGCAGATGAAAAGGCATGAAATTTTCACTGGGACTGGGAAGTGAGTGAGACACAAGAAAAAATATTTAGGTTATAATTATCTAATAAATTTATCCAATCTGTCAGCTCTGTACTATTTGTATAATGTCACGAATGGTGAGGTAATGATCTATGTCTTTAAAATAGGTGAGGGAGTTAAATCTAAGATAGTTTCTTGCTTAGCTGAACTTCCGAGATTAGCACATGCTTTAAAAGAGTCTTAATCGGATTCTGTTTACTTTACTTTTTCCTCTGTGGGTCTCCATTCCTGCAATCAGTCTAGTATGACAGGCAATGGTGGCATGTCTTATACTCAGACTGACACCAGAAGCAATCAGCCTATGGTATTAAATACTCAAAATTCTTCAGTGAATGAGACTGGTGAATAAAGTTAACCAAATTCCTCCTTGTATGGCATGAAGCAGACGTAAAGTCGCGTCCCAAAGGAAAAATATTTGAGGATGTTCATAGAAAACAAATTCTAGACAGGTTACTTAAGACTTTTGATGTCAGGATGTGGAAAAAATAACTCAAAGATGCTCTTAGGTGAAACTTCTGAGGAATAGGTTGCCTCTGTACAGTTCATAACAGAACACTGCATTCATTGATGGGGTTGGCAAGCTGAGGCAATGGTTCCCTGTATGATTAAGCTCAAAATAGCTACAAGAAAAATTACCAACTACAGGCAATTTGACTTTGGAAAAACTATTTGCTAGGGTGCATGTGACATCTGAGGAGCAGATGAAAGTTGCCAGGTGATAAAAAGAAGAGGTGTGATCAAAAATTAGGTTGATCAGGATGTTGAATGCAACAGTGAAAGAACAGCTATACATAACTTTAAAAGGGAGATATGTAGCTAAGTCTTGGCCACCTCAGATTAGCATCTATTCGAAAGGTAATGTGCTTGGGAGAAGGGAGAATAAACGTGGAGCAGAAAAGTACAGTACAACTGAGAAACACCTGCTGGGAAGCAGTTTGGTGTATTTTTTTAAACTTTAAAATAGACTAAAGAAAAGGAGATAAATGTGGCCACTTAGTTTTAATAAATTCAGAAATGTTCATAAAAGTAAAAAACTGACATTAAGATGTAAAAGTATGAAACAAAACAGAAGAAGCAAATTGTCCATGCCATAACTTTAGCAGGACTTACGTCAATGACACAGTGTCCAGACTGTGGATGGAATATCTTTCACACATTGAAAAAATGCAATGACAAATAAAAGAACATTTACTATTGCACAGAAACCACAAAAATAAGCATAACAGCAGTCTAGAGATAAAAATCCTTGAAATAATTAATCTTGGTCAAATCCCTCGTGAGCAGCAGAAAAAAAGGACAAGTCACAGTAAAGGCAAATAGATCTATTCTACAAAGTCCATATTTGATGTTTTTTAGGATACTGAGGATAAAATTTATCTTACTACAGTTTAAATACCTGCCACTTTATTCCTAGATCTGAGTGTCTTTACAACGAACAGAAAAATACGGTGAATTCTATACCATAAGTAATTCAATCAATTTTAGAAGTAATTTTACAGCAAGATGAATCACTTAATAAGTGCCTTATTTTTCTCCATTATGTAGAATGAGAGTCTATGAAACTAGTTTTAATGTAGCCCTCTGAACTGTAGACATCTAGACCTGACTTCAAGAAATCTGGCCAGTCTACCTGCCTGACCATTTAAAAAAAACCCTGTGCTCTGCATCTCTAGTGGAGAGAAGTGCACACAGAAAGTCTTTTAGCAAGGTATTGCTGAGTGGGGAGGGAATAGTGAAAAGCCAGAAGAGCACTTGGATGACCCTTCTGTGCACAAGACAAAGCATTATTATTATATGGTTATGCAGAGACATGCAAGTAGGAACACTGCAGCTTTCTCACAGCACTATCCTCACTTAAACTGTCTGCAGCAAAACTATTACATAGATTAAGTTTCACAAGCTTTGGAGGCACAGTCAGCATTACAGATTTCTTTTTTCCTCATCACCCTCTTCTCTCAGTTAGTGTCTTACTCTCATCCTTAGATTATCAATAATGACTCTTTAGCCCTTCTTGCTAATGCATTCTGACATTTTATCTTTGAAAGCCACAGTTACTCTTAAGGTGTAATAAGTATGTAGGTACAATGGTAAAAATCCTTTTTAAGTAAAATTTTTCTTATAGCAAATTCTGCTTTCTCGATGGGAGAATAGGCAACATTTCCAGCTGGACAGGTTAAACTATAAAATGAAAGAGGAAGGTATCTGCCAGAGCCCATGTACACAATAAAACAGGATATCATAAAGAAAGCATTTACAATCACCTCATATTTTGTCTTCAGGGGGAACATTTTGGCCTATCCTGTTAGATTAATGTAAAACCTGTGTGTTCCACTTGAAAATTAAAAGATGTTTTGAAATGAAAGTTGAGAATCTGGGTTATAAGCAGATGTAGAAATAATGTATTGAAGATAATTCTAAATCTAAATATTCTTGCACAAATATACGTGCAAGATGGAAAAATGTATTAGACCACTTTTTCTACCTTTCAAGTGACAGTATAAATTTTTCTTCTACACTGCATTCTACCTCTTTGGAAATTCTTCTTTTAAGTGGTTTATCTAAGATATAGCTGTTGGGGCTTTTTCCAGCTTGTGGTGGGTTTATGGACCTGAAAAGAAAACTTCACATCCTTAATGATTTTAATCTATGTACTAAAAACCTCTTTGCTTTCATTATCCTTATCAAAGTCTGACACTTATTGATACCCATTAACTCCTCAGCTAGAGACTTCCAGCAGCTACCAATTCTATAGATAGAATCAGTTGTATGTAAAAGAGAAAAGCATAGTTATGATTTGTAATTTGATGTGTTTTCAGTATAACAGGATGATCCTTTTGCTTGATATGGAGTAAAGTAGCAAATGGTATGATTATTTTATCATTGAATATCTGGTGCACAGCTTCTTACGTGTTTCTTTTCATTGCTTTACTTGTACATACTTGCTACAGTTATTTTCTGTCTACTCAAGGACACTTAGAAAAGTAAATGTACATCAGGAATAGAGCTCAGTTTATTCTGAATTTATTCCAAACACAATTGTATTTTCCCTGTGTTTCCTGACTCCAAGCACTTCTTTTCCTCAGTTAAAGTCATTACAGACAAGAAGCTGGGGTGATAGAAAACTGCTTTACATTACTAGCAAATTGAAGTCATAAATACAGAAAATATGGTTCTGTGAGAATAGCGTGAGTTCAGGAACTATAGCCAATATCAACAGCTTGTCAACAGCTCCAGTCCTGGGTATCAGAAATCTCCCTGGGGCTGGGGCTGGGCTGAGGCTGGGCCAGGTGATGGGCCTGCAGTTGGGCCCAGCTCAGTGGGCCCATGGCTAGGCAGGGCAGTCCTGTGGGCAGCTGGAGACCATGTAGTGTAGTGCTTTGCTGGAACAGATCACTCAGAGAGATGTTGAAACCCCCATCCTTGGAGGCTCACAGTACTCAGCTAATCAAAGATACTGTTGACCCCGCATTATGCAGTCCTGGAGGTTAGACAAGATGATATCCAGAAGTCCATTCCAGCCAACAGTTCTATGACTCTGTAATTCACTACTTTTCCAGTAACAGCTCCTGAAGAACTTGTCTAATAAGAAATTGTCCCTAAAGTAGACCACAAAATATGCGTGTGAGTATATGCAAAGAAGGATGTATTCAGATAAGCAAGCCTAAATTTTATTCTGAAACACTACAAATGGATATATATCATATATGTATGCAGGAAAATAATCCTGAAATAATAAAAGAAGTCTTTTTAGTTTGTCTTAGGCTTTTTGAAAAGCAGTATTTCAACAGTTAAGATGTTATCTGCCATATTTCTTTTGAAAGAAATGATACAGATTTGAGGAAGTGAATATAAGATCCTATAATAATAGAAATTGTGGAAGTGTGGTAGATAGGCAGGTGAACCAAACAAAACAGAGAGGCTAACCTCTCTGACACACTACTGCAAAAATGTCTAGTTGCATACACTGGTCTCATCTGATAAAAAATCTTTGCATTTAACTTGCAAGGCAAGTTAACTTACTCTATAAGGTAAGTGTCCCACTTCAAAAACTTTCAACTCAAACGAAGGAAAAGAGGCATAATACTTCTATTTGTTTTTCACTGGTAACTTGATAACATTTTGATTTATTTCTTTGAGGGCTTAGCAAATTGCTCTGCAGAAAATATTGGAGTTAATGTATTGCTAAATTAGAATTTTAGCAACTACATCTAGAATAATCATAGTAACCTACAATCTGACTAATTGAAAGGGCTGTTTCATGAGTCTCAAAAAATGTTTTCCTCCCAAATAGTCAGGAGTTGCATAGGAAGATGTCTTTAATATTTCCATAATTAATAAAGGGGATGTAGAAATTAAAAAAATCCCTGCTGGATTTCAGCAGATGTCTTTGTTTTCTTCCAAATGTTTCCTGATGTGTTTTTCATGCTTGGTGATGAAGATTAAACAGAAAAACTAAATGGGAAACAAACAAAAAATATCCTTTAATGCTCCCAGTGATTCTCCTTCTGTTTTCATTTATGCCAACTGAAATAGCTGTAACTTTTTGGCTTTTTTCCTGCTACTTTTCATGTTTAGATAATTAGATTTATTTTGTGTTCATACTAAATTCATCAGAGTTGGGAAAATTTCTTATGGTGTTGTGTGACTACTATGAGATTAATTATATTTATTCCTTTATTACTTTTCACAAAAGGTCAGGATGTGTTGACCGTGGACTGAATCTGCAAATATCAGTGACAAATATGAAGCTTGCAGTATAGACATGGACAGAAATGAATGAAGAGGCCGCAATGGAAGCAGAAAGATGGGTAGCTTGTGCCGAATTTCAGTTCAGAAAATCCAACAGAATAGTTTGACAATAGCAGAAAATTTCATTCAGAGTGATATTGGTATTATCATACGGTTTTCAATTTGCCACATAAATGCCAGATACTTTAATGATTACCACAAAAATCTTAAGCATTAAAAATTATCCCTTTATTTAACAGCTCTTGAAAATGTCGTGGATTTGTAGTAACATGTAGTTAGCTCTTTCTCAGCCACAACTTCTGACATTATCTACAGTCATACAGAACCTTTCTCAATTACAGGAAAAACAAGGCATGCACCTTTCTCCTCTTAATAGCTTTGTTTACAAAGCTGCCATTTCAGGGTGCCTGGAAATGCAGAGAATACGAGCTCAGTCCATTTAAAATAGGAGAACACATTGCAGTTATTTAACAAAGTTATTACACAACATGTCAGTATGTATAAAAGTGATGCATTCATCCTGTGAACCGTAAGGCATGGAATGAATTTTAATGTAACTTTTGGTAAATATATTTTACAAGGCTGCCCAGTGAAAATTCATAGTATCTCTAATGTAAAATATATACACAAACACATTGAGAACAAATAATGATTAATGTGCAAAGATGTATGGTTTCACAAAACCTGTGTGTAGGTTTTCAATTGCAGAACTACAATTATACAGTACAACTTCACAGCATCACAGTATCACAGTATGTTTGGGATTGGAAGTGACATCAAAAGATCATCTGGTCCAATCCCCCTGCTGGAGCAGGAACGCCTAGGTGAGGTCGCACAGGAACATGTCCAGGTGGGTTTTGAATGTCTCCAGAGAAGGAGACTCCACAACCTCCCTGGGCAGCCTGTTCCCGTGCTCTGTCACCCTCACTGAGAAGAAGTTTTTTCTCAAATTTAAGCGGAACCTCTTGTGTTCCAGCTTGATCCCATTACCCCTTGTCCTATCATTGTTTGCCACCGAGAAGAGCCTGGCTCCATCCTCATGGCACTCACCCTTTATATATTTATAAACATTAATGAGGTCCCCCCTTAGTCTCCTCTTCTACAACTATCACAGCTAGAAGTGAGGAATGGATATATAGAACCTAATCCAGTGCATTATGTAAATCATATAATTTCACAGTCTGTTCTTTCTAACAATTTGTAGCTGAATTGTAGCATATATTTCAAGAAAACACCTAGTGTTAATTTAGAGATTTCAAGTGATCGATAAATCTCACATTCTTTCTTTACGTTTTCCATTTGTGAATTACATCCACCTAAACAAAAAGTTTTGAAACTAAAATAGCTAAAACTGAAACACACAACCAAAAAATTGTCTTTGCTTGATAAAAAACATGAATATTGTCTTTATAAATGTTGTGGTTCAACTCCAGTCAGCAACTAAGCACCACACAGCTACTCACTCACTCCCTCTTGATGAAATGGAGGAAAGAAACAGTACAGTAAAAGTAAGAAAATTAGTGGGTTGAGACAAAAGCAGTTTAATAGGAAAAGCAAAAGCCACACACACAAGCAAAGCAAAACAAGTAATTCATTTACTTCTTCCCATCGGCAGACAGGTGTTCAGTCATCTCCAGGAAAGCAGGGCTCCCTCATGTGTAATGGTTAGTGTGAAGACAAAAGGCATAACTGAACATCCACCGCTTTCTCCTTCTTCCTCCAGGAAGAATGGAATATCCCCTTGGTCAGTTTGGGTCAGCTGTCCCCACTGTTTCTCCTTCCAACTTTTAGTGCATCCCCAGCCTACTTGCTGGCTGGGTGTTGTGAGAAGCAGAAAAGACCTTGCCACAGTGCAAGCACTGCTCAGCAATAACTAAGACATTCCTGAATTATCAACACTATTTCCAGCACAAATCCAAAGCATAGCCCCATACTAGCTACTATGAAGAAAATTAACTGTACCCTAGCCAAAACTGTCACGATCAATAAAATATATATTAAATATATTTTTAAGATTCACCAAATGACGTGCTTATGGCATTTGTGATATTTCAGAATGTGATGGGAGCTGCCAAATAGGGCAGCCCAACAGGTGGGGCTTCCACAGCTCTGTGTCTCCAGGTCCATTCTGCTGTGTGGCTGGACCTAGACATGTATTCCCAATAGGTACACACACACACAAATACAGCACAGGTATACACACATATCTGGGTCCACAAATTAATATACAGAAACACTGGCACAAACATAGATGGCACATGTGGCCCGATCCTGTCCCCTTCATGGCCTCTTCCAGCTAGTAGGAAACATACTTATATCTGTACTTGTATATACATACAATATGGATGTGCCCAGTAACTGGCTTACACACTGACCTGCCCAGTTCCTGGCTCTGGACCTCCTGGCCTTCTAGCTGCCTCGCATGCCCACATGAACACCGGCACCCACATGCATGCACTATGGGTCACTCCATAACTGCAGACCACAGCCCTGCTCCAGTTACCGCTACACACTGCCTTGCACACCAGCATGCACCACACACACCAACGCACTGTGGATCTCTTCCATAACTGGCCTCAGTCTCAGTTTACCTGGCGCCTGGCCCTTGGATCCTCCCATCCCTGGTTGTCTCATGCACAGACATAAGCAAATAAGTGCATCTCTCAACCAGCCCACCCAGACACACGATCTCCTTGGTCATTAGCTTGGACCTCTTGGTCCCTCCAGTAGCTGACTCTCAGGTCCTCTGGTCTCTCCAATATTGAGCACAGGCTTATGGCTGCTTCAGTAGCTGTCTTCCAAATCTTATGCACACATTCAGAATAAGGAGTCCCTCTAGCCTAGGAAAATAGAAATGGAGTTTAATACAAAGACAGGACAGGCTGCACTGGTCAGGCATGCATCTGCACAAACACACGGCCAGATAAGTGCCCTGAACAGCCCCTTTTTAAGTGTGGACATCCCCTTTCAGCCCCTCATTTTATTCCCATGCTTATTCCTCCACAAACCACCCTCCTTTACCCCATCCTTGGTTCATCCCACAAACATCCCATAATATGCCTTATGCAATCCCATGATTCTCTTCTGCACCCATAATGAGTCCCATATGTGGGTATATGGGGCAGCAGGCAGTGAGGTGACCCAGAGAACCTCTTGCCTTGACTCATCAAAATGGATTTAACCCTAGACCATGAGTCTCTTGGGACATGACTGGGAAGGACTGGGTTGAGGGCTCATGTCTCTGACGAGGTTTTTGGTTATCCCCTGCTCACCATTGTACCTCTGTGCCCTGTGTCTGAGTGGAGATGAATCTTTTATTATATAATCAAACACAGAATTCTGGATTTTATTAGTGGAAATCATAGATAAAAGAAGTTTCTAAAGTGTGAGAACTAAGATTTCACTTGCTGTACTAAAAATGTGCTTCAAAATAGAAGTTTCTCTGTGATCTAATTGGTTTAATGTTGAATGCAGCATCATGCTGTGTCAAGATTTATGAACCTATAAATATAAAAAGAGAGCCTGAAGTCTCCAAAGTCTAATCTAACTAAAATTGTCATCTCATGTCCTGTGTTGTCTTAGAAAAAGATATTTAAAGAGACCTTTTGTAAGACATGGAAGAGAAAAGGAGGAATGTGGAACATAAAGAGTAAAGATGGAGGCTGCCTGATTTGCCTTCTATAATTAATTTGACAGCAACATTTCATCCGACATCTGTTACAAATTTTTAAAGCTACTATGATTGAGAAAATTTGAGATCTGCTTAATTTTTTACTCGGCTGTTAATAGCTTGAGATTATTTTTGTCAAAATACAGCTCAACTAAAAGGGGGTCTCCAGGACACTGACTCTGAAAGCACATCAAAGAGAAAAGGATGTGCTTGTACTTCAGCAAGGGACAAACTGAAGCATTTAAAATTTTGTTGAGCTATTGAGTTTTATCCAGCATGCATCAGTTAAGTTCAGTTGGTTATAATCTGGGATCTGAAAGTCAGCCAAACGCCACTTTATCCATAATTTAAAATAAAGACTCGATTGCTTTTCTCCATTAAGCGCCTTTTTGTACTTCCATAGATTTGAACACATTTTTTGTAACTATTCATTGCCCTGAGAAGATTGTAGCTCCTCTACAGAATTGTAAGCAGGTTTGAACTATTTTACATTTAAAATTAGTAGTCTGTCTGCTTTTATTAAGTCTTTAGGAAAAAAAACAAACCAACAAACTGTACAAAAGACGGCTTTGTTCACTTCCTTTTTCAACTTTTGTATATTTTTGTGCAGTAACTGTATTATCCTGCCTAAGATTATCTAATGGATTTTTTTTTATTTGAACTTTTTTGGTCATTAATAGAAAATATTGCGTGAAAATATAGTTACTTGTTATCATTAAAAAAGGATCGTGGGGTCAGAAAAAACACTGGTAGTATACTTAACTGTAGAGATTTAATCAAAATCCTTGTAAATTATTCAGCTAAGTGATATAGAAGCTTGAAAGCATTTCTTTAAAGAAAATGAGAGACATAAACAGCTGGGCTTGTAATATAATTTGTTTATAATTTATGTAATTTCAGAATGGAAGAAAACCAAATATGTCAATCAAATAATGAAAATGTAACCATGTTTTGTGTAATGCAAAGTAGAACTAAGGCAGCTGGAAAATGGTGGACTATCATGACAGGAAATAAAAAACATTAATACTTTGCCACGTATGTCATATGGAAGCCAGTAATAGAAAACAGCTCTCTCTTTTCATGTTGTGTGAGAAAGAAGACTGAATATCTAATTATAGTCACTGTTTATAAAAGGTATAAGTAGGAGAAAACTCAAATTAGTCTTTACTGACAGTATGGAAAAGTTTTATCTCAGGGTTGTAAAAAGACTATTTTTTATGCCTTCACAGATTATTCAGTCATTTGAGGCATTTTCAAGAAGTCTTGATGTCCGAAAGATCCTGAAGTGCCAAAACAAGTGTTCCTGAGAAAAGTGTCACCAAATTTCTCAAAAACCCCCACTCCATTTAAAAAATATCAATATTTTGATTGAACTTGTGATAAATTATGTATTCTGGTTTCCTCATTTGAGGCAGCATTTTCTTCTGAAAGCAAAGTAATTATACTAACAGATTAAATAAACTAAATAACAGGTAAAACCTTTGCCCAAGTTGTTTGAAAAAGATTACTTTTCTTGTAAAGATGGGTCAAGATTTTAACATTCCATTCTGATACAATACAGTGAAATTATGTTGACAGCAAATAGACATCTACTATTTTTGTCATTAAAATAGTGCACTATAATTTCACATTTAAAAGATCTCTATTATTTATATTTCAGACATAATATCTTAATCATCAGACATATGTGTTTCTATTTTTAATCTTTTCTCTAAGATAGGAAGATCTATATCTCAAAGCTTCATTACCCCATCTAGTCAATTTCAACAAAGAAATGGATTTTGTACTGTGGTCCCAGGGAATATATATTGCAGTGTAGTGGTCAGAGAAAATGAATCAGCAGGCTAAATATTGAATTCTGTTGACATTTACTTTGACATCTGTAGCTGGAACAAACTGTCAGAGTAACTCAGGAAAAGAAAAATGGTGTCACTAATAGCCAGGTTACAAGCAATATGGACATGTTGTGTTACATTGCTGTGGGAGATCAAAGCTTGTGTGAGTATCAGTGGTAACATAATTCCTTAACATCCATCCCAGACAGACTAATTAACACATGGAGCCAGGGAAGAATCTTGTGACATTCATTTTGCACAGAAATGCTCATACAGCTTTATAATTCAAAGCCTGTAGCTCAAGTCACTCATGTGAAGGTTGGACAAGCCTGGTGACAATTCACTGAGAATGGTCTTCAAGAATAACCCACACAAGGCTTTAGAAAACATGGGCCTGTTTAGCTGTACAGGAAAAAACACGTTTAATGGCAATATCATCCAATTTTCTAATCAAATGGGAAGAATAAGACAGGGGACTAAGAACATACTTGAAATACAGACATTTGTATATTAAACCTGGGCTACAAATTTGTTAGTAGGACAAAAGAGTCATATGTTTTTCTCCAGTACCCTCTCTAGTAGCTTTGCTTTCAACTTGTCCAGACAGAACCTTGGATACTGTTCACTTAATCCTCATCTTCCAAAAGCAGGATGAAAACTCAAGCATCAAATTTACACTAAAGTATCATGTATGAGAGGGAAGCTGCTTTTTGACTGCTCCATTCTTGTGAGAAGAGACTGAAAAACAGACTTGCCTTGCTACTTGACTTGTAGCAACATGCAAATTGCATGACTTTATTATACCAGTTTAGCAGTGTCTTTTTAAATCACCGTCTTTTCTGCTCCCTTAGGCCTGCTCTGCACTCATCTTTCCAAGGAAGGCTGGGACAGAAGTGGGGACTATAGATACAATTTTTCTTCCTGTTACATCTAGTCACATGAAAACTGATTCTTCAGTCTTTTTTATTCTTTTCTTCAGAAAATTCTGTGAGAACTGAAACTATTTGTAGCATGCCTGGAAAGTTAGCACATCTGTTTGAAGGGTTTCAGAGACAAATACCAAAACAGAGACTATGTCAGAAGGAACACCGGTCCAGCAGCTCTGCTGTTTAAAATGAAGGTGTTTTAGCTCCTACATGTCCAGTAAATCTAGAAAACAGTTATCTGTAAGAATTTAGGCACAAACTCTGATGTGTGTTTTTGGAAAAAAACAAATCCTTAACACTCCACCCTGCATCCCAGTAATCAGAATCCTATAGGATTGGGGTTGTTGGTAGGTACATCCCTTTCTCAGTGTTGAAATCCACAACATTCATGAAGAAAGACAGGAGTTGTTTCAAATAGTTCTTTTGACCTTGTTTAGCATGTGCAGGTTTATCTCTAATTCCATGTGTTTCAAAATAGGAACAGGAAAATAGTACTATTAATCAACAGGAAAACAGTGACTGTTGTAAATACGGCAATTTTTGGCACTAAAACTATCTCCAAATCAGAAAATGGTGAGCTCTGGTGAAGAACCTCGGCACACTGCATTACAACCAATATTTTCAAGACTTTTAGGAGGAAAGACAAGCAGAGTTGAGGAAGGTGTCTGTGTAAATACATTGTATTTTTCTTTTTTCAAGTAAGAAATTAAATATTGCTTCATTCTTCTATTATTCTACTGCTGGAACACTCCTCTTCCATGGGGAGCTGGCAATCATTCTCCACCTGAAACAGTAGAAATTCTGTGAATTTTTATCCAGAATATTTCAAGAAAACAACATTAAGTGATCATCTATGTTAATCTCTTCAAACACTTGCTGAAATTTTAGTGATTGGGCGTGTGTGATTATGGTTCCCTTGTGTCTTCAATGGAAAAAGAATCATTCTATGAACATTTTTGCTTTAATTTTTTCCATCCATTACCTTTCTAGTTATGGGAGAGAATAAGAAAGGAAAGGAAGGGATGAAGCTGGAAAAAGAGAGTAAGATACAAGTAACAGCTTAGACATGTAGTGCTGTACAAAATTTAAGCATTTGTGTTTGAAAGTCTTTCCATTAACAGAAAGTTTACCATTTTCAAAACAACGTTCAAAACAAACCTTAAATCTTCCTCTCCTGACAATGAACTGTTAATGAATTTATGTGGCTGTGGCTTCTCAGATACTTAAGCAATTTGACAATATTACCCCTCAGCTGGCATTTATGAGCTGCTTCCTGAACTAAAACTCCACACACTACCACCAGCTGCCTCCAAATGAGGAGCAGTTTGTTACTGAGCTCCAGGAGGAGGGCATGGAAAACACTCCAAGCTCCACTATAGCACACATCCTTCTCCTCCTCTGCCAGCTCTTTCCTTGTCCTCTGCCAGCCTCCACTGACCTCAAAAATGTCTGTGGCCTTTGGGTTTTCTGATATCACAAACAGAACAAAATGCATATGTACTGGATAAACATTAGCAAAAATTTTTCTGCAGAAGTTGGAATATCTGTCACCTCTCTTCAAGTTACAGACAATGCTTGCAATGCAGGTTAGAGCCTGCCTGCAAAAGTACAGCTGAAACCTCACAGCACAGCAGCTGTGGATTGCCACCATATTTTAGTTCACATACATCAAGTTGATATTTCAGTGCCTTGTAAATCCTGTGTCAGATGGAGATAGTTAGGAAGAGATATTAGAAATCATCGTACATGCCAGGGAGTTATATTTTGTCCTAGCACCAGATAATTTCTTATTGCATGATTCTATCATAGGTAAATCTTACTGCTTGACAGAGATTCGTGCCTGGGTGCTAGCCAGACAATTTTTTTGTTTTGTACAGGCAAAACACAATCGTAGGTGTCCGAATGCATTTCCATATAAAAATAACAGTGATAGTCATGCAGTGAGTTTTTCTGAGAATAAGTAACAAAAATATCCGTAAAACTAACACAGAAGTTTATATTTAAAGAACCCTCTGCTAGAGCAAACTGGACAGAAATTGGTGCTGGCATTTTAGAATATTTTGAATACTTTTTTTTTTTTTTTTTTAATAAAGTATCAACATTTTTGTGGATTCTCTTTTATCCAAGGTAAAACAGAAGAAAAGTTGGCTTGGTATACTGCTTTCAGCTTCTTGGGTGTGGGAGAATGACTAATTTAGACACTCAAATATCTTAAAAGGTTGTTGCCTTAGAACTTCATGATAGTAGACCTAAAAAAGAAATTGTCAAAGGTTTTTGGGTCCTCTGCTCTGAAAAATCTTTCTCTGAAGGTGAACACATGACTGAAAAATGCAACAAAATTCTTTAATGAGAAAACATAGATACTGTTACAAATCCTGAAAATTTACCAGAGAAACTTTTCTGCTTTCAGGTTTTCTTCTCTGAGGCCCTTTCCTACCTCCATTACTACAAATGACTATACTTTATACTGTATATAGATTCCTGCAAATAACTGAAAATTTGGAAATCCATAATTTTCTAAGCAATGATCTCAATTAGAAGACAAAATCAGCCATAAATGTGGTTAGATTTCCTATATCTCTGTTCCAGTGGAAAGCTCTATTAAATTTTTAGAGCTATTTGTAAATTAAATATTTTCTTATTCCAGGAACCTCGTAAGAGTGTAAGATTACCCTAATGGATTTTTGTTCCTTTCCACAGCTTTGTTTCCATTACAATCTTCAGTAACCTTTTTCCTACTGAAAAGTGTAAGTAGAAAATGAAGGAGAAGGACAAGATGACAGAAGCTGAATAATGTCTGATAGCAGAAATAATATAATTAAGGATTAGACGGGCAATAGAAATCAAACCTCTGAGCTTTAATACCTTCACTGTTACTGAACCTATCAGTGATTTGGGAGTGCCATCCATTATTTCTGTTTTAGTTCTGCCATGTAGAAATAGAAAGTGACGATGACCCACCAAACTTTAGCAAAAAAAATAATTTGAAAATTATTTTGAGGCCTTCACTACTATACTACTTCACATTTATTTAAGAGACGCTTAAAGCAACAGTCCCAATATTTAAGGGTGGGTGAGCACATAAGCTAAAATAACAGTGGAATTGAATCCGTCTTAAAACTTGAATTGAACCTCTGATGCTTTGGTTAACTTTCTTGAGGTGATTTTTCATTTTTATGTGGTCTAAACTTCCCGGTTCCAATGGGTCATAAAACCAGATGTGCTGAAGTACAAACGCTACCGGAAGGTTGCTTTTGTGGTATTTTCAGACTGAAGGAAAGCCAAAGATATTAGAAATCCCCTGAGAATGCCGATTTCCAGCCTATTTCTACAGGCTGATTTGTCTATCATTCATTTCTTTTAAGATGGAAACCCAAGAAGGACAGGAAATAGCAGAACTCAAACACACACTGTCTGTTATTGGGTCACATTCCTTCAAGGTGCTGAGCAGAACTGCATGGAGAGAGGTAATTGTCTTTCCTGAAGGGTTTCCATATTTTGAATCTTGGCTGCAGTTTTTGTTTTTTTTTTTTTTTTTTTTATGAAAGCAAATGATATCAACACTTTCAGTGAAAAAAGAAGACTCCTCACCCTGTGGAAGTGCATGATGGACCATGGAAGTGGAGCCTGCTGGCAGAAAATCAAGAGGAATTTTATCTGAATTTGATCTACTTCCAGTCAGAATTTTATTGAAATGAAATAAACTTTGTGATTCGTCATGTTCTGAACTTGTAAATTCTGCAGGAAACATATTATTATGGAATTTCTTGCATCCTTTTGAGGTTCAGACACTTCTAAGAAGATACGTATTTCATACTCATGGGGATTTCAGGTCACTTTAAAAGGAACATCTAGATCTGGTTCAGCTACCTAAAACCAGAAGCATTGTGTTGTTTAAGTTGTCCAATTTTGTGAGATATGACACAGGACCTATAGCCCAGCTGAGTCCATTCATCCTGGCAGCTAGAATCCGTGTGAGATATTCAGGGGCATCAAAAATATCTACACTTAAGCAACTGAATTGTAACCCTAGGGCAGGATTAATTTCAAGAATAGGACACCTAATTCTGCATGTAGGTGTACTACTGACACCATGAGTGCCTAAGATTCCATTAAAGAAAATGAAGATCAGTGATAGATAATGACACAGCTGATGCTGTGATGTAGCCAAGAGCTATTTGCTGACTCATGACTGAGTGTTTGCTTTAGCCTGAGCTGAATTTCTTCCTAAGCTCCACTGACTGCCTTGACTAGATTCTGGTGACAATAATGGAAACTCTGACATTTGGTATGGCAGTATATACCTAAATCTAGACACTTAAATTTATGTCTTTACATTTAATTGAGTTCTGCTCCTAATTGTTTATTAATTGAATTGTTCTCTCATTTACATTTACTGTACTGACTTGCTACTTGGTTCAGTCCAAACTGAGGTAGCTGGTACCAATTTTGGTGTTCCACATATCCCCAGTATCATATCTGCACTGTGCAGATGGCTGAGGTATTTTATTGACCATTAAATGGTGTTACCTGTATAAGCTTAGGTGGTTGAGTAGTATTCTAGGTCTCTAGCAACTATAATGTAATCTTGTAATTTCAGTTACACTCAGGCTATTGGAGTCATTTCAGATGCCATATGAAAAATGTCTGAAACATTCATGTTGGACTGTCAGATGAGAATCTATGACAGATGTGGACAGCCAGACATCAGCCAATAACCTTACTGTCCTGGGAATTTATAGGGCCCTGGAACATCTTTGGTATACATGTAGATACCTACATATATAATATCTGGAGCTCAACCTCATCTTACATCTTCAAGGTGAATCATAAAAAAGAAGCTACCACTGAGTATTCTTTGTTTCGAAGGCATATCTGGAGTTATAATTATGTCTTGAAATGGAACATAGCTTCTGTTGCCTTAAAAATTAGGACACAAACTATTATTTGATTATGCAGTTGTTACTACTGTCACCATTGTTATAAAAATCTGCATCCTTGATTTAGATATAAAACTCCAATACAGAATATAATAGAGAAAAACATTATAGCTGGATTTGGATGATTCACATCCTTTTTTGGTTTTACAGTACAGTCTGAGCAGATCAGAAAAGTGGCACATGGTTTTTTCATTGCATTTAAAACATATTTCCTGTCTGCTTTCTTTCCTAATTTAGTTTTGCATTGTAGCTTGTGGTTGATACTTTGAATTCTTTTAAAAATACCAAGAAATATTATTGATCTCCTGACCGGCAAAATGTCTACAAGAAGGTCTTTTTAGATGATCACACACTAACAAATAAAAAAGACTTCTGAAAATATGTGCTGTATAGGTGTTCATGTCTGTCTCTGGCTCGTGAACACAATATAGGAGAGTTACAGCTATGTGTTCTTTGGCTCTGGATTGTAAAGTTGAAGGTAAGTAAAGCATAAATTTCCATTTTTTCTTCGATGTTGATATTAGACATTTTGAAACTTTAGTTGTCGTAAATTCAATCTAAGATGTCATTTCCAGCATGCTAGAAAGGATCAGCCTCCTATATCACTTAAGTCATAGGCCTTCTCTATTTTGATCTAAAGTGTGCTTTCAGTGATATACCTTACCTTTTTCATACGGGTGCTTATAATAGTTAGCAGAACATTACTCCAATAAATTACTTTCAAATAAAAAAAAGTCCCTCAAACAAGCCTCTAACTTTTCCCTAAGCTGAATTTGTGTAACTTTACCATCCCAAACCCATTCTAGTGCTGCAGGTTTCGCTGACAAAGAATTCTCTATTGAAAAATGTTGTTCCATTTCAATGCTTTTATGGCTGTAACTAGAACACTAACTGTCTCTTAAGCTAAGTATATTGGTCTCTTCAAGTTCTCCCCCATCTCATTGGGGAGGGAGTGAGTGGATGCATGTGTCTTTGCTGTCTACTTTAGTTAAACCATAGAAATGTGGACATCAAACTGTTCATATTCCAGCTGCAGTCATACCTGTGCCAGACATGGATACAATGTAGCTTCTTTGCTGGCACGCTATTGAGAGCTGAAACATTTATAAACATTCTGTTTATAAAGGCAAGATTCATGTTAATTCTTTATAGCCCAGCATCATCTGCATTACTCAAAGACATAATTTGCAACTGTGGGTAGAATCAACTATCCTATAAGCATGGCTTCCACCTTCGATGTGTGACTGTTCAGTGTTTACCTGTGTCTGTTTGCCGGCAATCCAGCATATCCTGCATCACCAACCCAACATAACTAGGTTGGTCTTCATCACCCATCTCATCGTCTTCCCTTCCTACCACTAAGAAAAATTATAAATTTTGTAACGTGAAGATTCTTCACTGCTCAGAAATGACTTCTCATGTACTAAACCCATCTGTTATATGCATGTTCCCTTTCTATCAGATTATTTGAAAATTATATATGCCCAGCCAGCCAGTTGTATAGTCGGCATGTGTGTACGGGAGCACATTCACACACCCACACATGTGTGCACACACTGTCTGTGTCACACACTCACATGCTTCTCTTCTTTGTCTTTACTATATAGGCAGATACCTCTCCTTATCCTAAGAATGTACTGAATGGTACTGAGTCTTGGTAATGTCAGCCCTAGCATGTAGTAACAATTCTGTGAAGGACAAAAAGAAATTATATACCATTTCTAGCTCTTCATGTACTTACTCTTTCCTTTCTGATGTACTCTGCTTCTTTCTTAAAGAAACAAAAGGTCCTTTTTAGAAATAAATTAACCTGTTTCAGTTCTGTAGCATGCAGGTTTTTTTTGATATGGAGATGTGAAGCATGATTTCATGTTTTGAGTTTATGGCCTGCCCACCAAAAACCTTATGGTTGGCACTTATCTTCAGAAAACGAGATCCTGTAGTTCATAGAACAGACATATTTTTTATGGAATTAGGTGATCGAAGCTAGATGATAGTACAGTATAGGTAATATCAATATCAAACAGATTTTACTAAGGCAGCAGTGGAGAAAAAAATGAAGCTGAACAATGCAATGAGATTTAAGTGTCCAAAGTAACATTTTGGTAGGTAACTAATTTAATAGCAAAGTTTCATATCCAGATTCAGTTTAAAATTGTACTAGTGAAAGAATATGCAGTTTTATCTGGCATTAGGTCCACTTTTGTAAAAATTTAGGTAATTTGCCAAATACAGAGTGCCTGAAGACATTCAGGCCACCTCTGGGATGAAGCACTGCAACCTCTTCACAATGTTCTCCAGCACTTGACAGAAGTTCTTCAGAGGGTAGGATGTGAAGAAAAATATTACATCCAGTTGAAACTGAGTATAGAAAGCAGAATTTATTATTTGAATTAAAATCTCCTTCAGATGTTACCAATTCAACACAATGGCACATTACAAACTGAGAAACCTTGTGTCATTACAGATTAAAGTGAAAAAGAGTTATTGGTCATTGTCAGACTTGTCAGTATTGCATTGTGCTATGTGCATGATACTCCCTTGAGATTTCTGATTCTGTTGTTAACCAGACCTGACCCTGCCGAATGCATAAGGTCTGACAGAAGCACATTTTGAGGGGCTACCTGCAAGTAGTTATTATAAATCGCAGGAAATTTATGTGTCTAATTTCCCACTGCCTGGGTATCTCCTTCATTTCACTGTAATACCTACTTCATACAGTTTCCAATAAGTCATGTGAATGTTTCTGTGGTATATTTTGCTCCTAAACCTGAAATAAGTTCTGCTTTATTAATTCTCACCAACGTGCATTCAGGTCATGATGCCATGTTCTACCTGCTACTAGAAGAAGGACTGGTGTTTTGAATGGTCTGGATAACCGCTGGTCTTGGATGTTTTGATTCTAGATGATGCAACTTATTTGTAGCAAGACATTGAATTACTGTCTGAATTCTCAAGGAGTTGAAAAACCTTATGATTTCCATTTCATAAAATTTAGCATGGCTAAGCTCGTCCACTAAGTTTTGTAGGTATCATAATTGCATTGCTGGTTATTTAGGAAGAACATCTAGGTCTCAAGGTAACAGAGCCGTACCATCAGTCATGTCACCAGCTCTGGTAATATCAGTGTGAGACTGGCATACTTTCCTCTATAATCTGAACCTTACCAATGTTATATCAGGAGAGTCTGCTTAAAAAGCAAATACTTTAAATGACTGGGGTAGCTTTACTTTCAAATAGGAAAGAGAAAATGGTGAAAATGGGCAGATGTATATTTGTAAAATCGTATACTCTTCTTTCAGTCTGGAAAAACATATTTCAACATGTTAGAAACAAAATTGATTTGTTATTATAATATTGAAATCACTAGTGTTAGAGTGCAATAAATGTGTTGTGGCAAAATGGCAAATATTTTTTTCCTTTTTTGCTTGTTTTTGTTTTTCTGAAATGTTTTAAGGAATATTTATTACATTGGCATTTTTGGTCTGTAAAGCTACAGCAATGTGCATTATTTTTAAAAAATGTTTTTACAAATATGTTGCAAGCCCCTGGATAAGGAGACTGAAATGAATTTTAGAAGCTGAGGTAAATTAAGTGGAAATAAGCTGGTCTCAAACTAATGAGATCTTTGAATTCATTCTGACTTATGTTCATAAGTTAATGGAAAGACCTATATAGATGTCTAATTACCTTCTTCAGCCATTGGGGGAGGTCAACATGACCAGACAGTGGTTCAGCACATGCAAGAACTATAAAGATTAGCAGACAGAATCTGAGTCTGGCTTGCAGGTGCATGGATATGAGTGAAATTGTTTTAAATGATACTGTAGGTTAAGCTGTGCAACTCACTGTGTAGGCAGGACATCTGGTAGTTTCAAATATAGGTTAAATTGTCAAGAAGATAACCAGTGATTATGGATCTAAAATAGTGGAGAACTCTGATCATCAAAAGGAAATAACAGGTAATGAATGCAATAGGAAGAAGAACAATACCTCAGCTGATATACCAGCAGTAGAAACCCAGAGAGTCCTGGGCTGCACCTCTTCAACGGGAAAACATTTTGCATTAACCATTCCTGGAAAACACAAATTAGGAAACAAGAGGTTAGATCCTGTTTTACTCCTTGAAAACCATATTTGGAGCAGAAGTCTGGATGTGAGGAAAGTTTGCTGTTGAAGCTGCAACCATTGAAAATAAAGCAACTGAAAAGTTTGAGAAACCATAAGAAAAAAAAAACCTCAAGCAGTTCAAAATATGAAGAGCAAATGACAGACCTAGATGGGGTACATGGAATTTGCCCTTTGAAAATGTTGGTGTCATTTCTTTTCCTGTCTAATTGTCTCACTGTCTCCTCTGTGGCATCCATCTATAATTATAGCAACTACGTAACCTTTTAGCTTTGAAGGAAAAAGAGAGACAGAAAGATAGGGGACATAAATGAAAGTTCTCAGTTACTTTGAATTATACTTTTGTAAACCTTTTTTAACAAGTATGTTAAAGGAAAGATGATCAGACATAGAGTTTGTGACCGGTAAATTCTTATAACCGACACACATAAAATCCTTTGCTTTGAGAATATTCATGCCTAGATGAAGATCAGTTCTTTCATATCTATTCATGCAATGAAGGATAGCTTGCTTTTTGTTTGTTTGTTTTCATAACTTTCATGCAACCTGATAAAATAGTTATAAAACTTCTGTGTTTACCCAAGACAAAAAAGCACACGTGCTGTGGTTTGGCATATATTTAATTCATCCATTCCAACTGGAAAAGGTTATCAAGCTTATTTTGGTTGGTTTGATATGTTGTCCTGACTGGTGATTCATTTTAAGTTGAAAACATGTGCTAATGTGGCATTCATGTAGAACCAGTCTTAAAAGACAAATTTATGAGGGATTGGAGTGGATGACCAGTGATAAGTCAACCTGCCCTTGAATGTTGCCATGTGGTATGACAGTGGTTAAAAAGATCTAACTGTGTGCTGCACTTAATGGACTTCACCTTATCAAGAGATTGGCTGTGTATGAAAATCCGCTTCATGAGGGAAAAATATGCTAGAGCAATGTACTGTGAGTAATTTCCCTTTAATGTTTTTCCACAGAGAAAACTCAACACATCAAATGTCAAACTATTGGAACGGTAAATAAACAAGAACATTTAGAGCAATGAAAAACAGTCCTGATGGCCCAAAGCTTACATGAATGTTAAAAGCCATACGACTATGTTATAAACAGAAAAAAATAAAAAGCTTTTAATAAAAAGCTTGGAGAGTTTTATACTTGTCTGCTTGGAGAACGAAAGGAAAATGATTATTTCCAATTCAGAAGATTTAAGCGAAAAAGATTCTTATAAAATTAAGATTACAAAGCTGGAAATGAACCTTTTGTAAAAGGAAATGAAAAAAAAAAAGTATTTTAAGTTCAAAAGGTATCTTTAAAACAAAAAAATTGGATTGAAAAGGAACATGAAACATTTTTTGCACAGTGCCTGTCTATTATTTACACTGACGTATATGCCTTTTAATCAACTAATGTTAGTCCTTTGGGTTCATCAAGCAGATAGAAATATAGTCCTTTTCATTCCAAAAATTAATTTTTACTTCTAGATCATGACATCAACATCTGTTGGGTGAATGAGTAGTGGTTTGTATTCAGTTTAGGATTTTTGTTATAAGAAAACAATAGTGACACAGTTCGAAGTACAAGTATGCATGGAAGAAATGACATCGCTGTGTTTTGTACTTAATTTCTCTCAGTTTCCATATTCCACTTTTTTCCACATTAAGCTAGGTCAGTATACAAGCTAGACAATTAATATTCTGTAATACCATGATTACAAACTGTATTTACAACCCAAAAACTAGTGTCTCTTCTCTCTCTTTTATCCTCCCCTGCGATAAATATTTTGCTGTTGGTTGGTGCACAGCTAGCAAATTGTTTGATGCAGGAGCAGAAGTGAGTATAGGTTACTTTTTCCACAAACAGGCTCATCAGTGATACTGAAAACTTTGCCATTACAGAGAAGTGAATGTAGGAAATGAATGGGCTTATGGGCTATCGTAAATAGGAAGTAGTACTTTATTATGGATTAGCCTGCAAAGACATTGCCAGGTGTTTATCAAGTTCAGTAAATGTTGCCTGGAAAATTGGGATGATTAAGAGTGTTAGAAATTACAGACAGCTGAGTAACAGAAGGAGAATTAGTATTTGGCAGAAGATGTGCATGTTATTGACAATATTATTGGAAAAAGAAAGAGGAACAGTTAATTAACAAATAACTTTCTGGAAAGAAACTTATGAGATACAGCCTTCTCAACATGAATGCTAATATGTTTTGTTTCAAACAGTGTATCATCAAGTTACTATTTGTACAAATATTTCTTTTTTGACTGGGTTTTAGCATGTATGAAAGATGCCAGACTGGGAGCTCTGGAAACCAAGTTTATTTATCCAAAGAAAGCCTACAGCCTCAGCAGCGACAGTAAGAACCAGTGTTCACCACCTCACACTGAGAAGCCTGTTCTGCAGAACTACTAATAAAGTCAGAAAATAGGTCAGCTTCCATGTACATTAGCCTTTGCCCTCTGCGGAGGCTGCCAATGAGAATGCCAATTAATGACAGCTGTGTTGGATATCTGTTGACTGGGAACTGAACTGCGATTGCAGATTCCTTTCACACAGCCTACCAAACACCCATCAAATGGCAATTTCGTTTCAACCTTGGACAGCATTAGAAGTATTTTCCAATGAGGAAAACTAAAAAGTGGTATGTTGATCAGCATCAAGAAAAACATAGGGTTTTTTTCCCCCTTGGCAGAGCCAGTTCCTTTTATAAAACTTAATAAAAAATACACTTACAGAAAATTTCTATGAGTAGGTCACAGAAAGCCCTTTTGTGTGACAAAGGTATTTTCTTAAGATTATTTGATACTGTATTCATAAAGAAAAATATTATTTAAATCATGTTTGTTTAGAAAGATAACATTTTTTCCAGGATATTTTGTGAAACAATCTTTTTTTGTTGGGTTGAAAATTTTGTTTTGAAAATATCAAAATTATGTTCTACCAGAATATACCAGAACCACTACAGAGACCTTAAAACATCATTTTCTGAAATTCAGGACCCTTCAAAATGAGTACTCAACAGACTACTATCTAGACTCAGATTTAAGTGTAGTGTTTTAAAAATATTTACTTTAAACTCTATCTAGAAGTACTTATGATTAAATAGATTGTACAAAAATCCTGCTTATTTAAGATGGTCAGTGTCCATTCACACCCTCAACAAAGTTTTATCTCTGATGCCATGGGCAGCATTTCACACGTAAATTCCCACTAGTGTACAAATGTAAGTGTATTTTTTATAACTGGTGCTTTTGAATCAGATCTGAGCTTACATTTGCCTTTTTCCATGACAATTTACTAAAACATGACCTAGCAGTATGATGTTTCCAAAGGCTGTGAGTACAGAGATGAGCATATTACAAAGAAACCTTTTTGGGGAGAGAAAGAATATGGCAAATAAAGACAGTGTTTTGGAAGGGCATGTCTGACTACTTGGCAGCTTTTCAATTCAGTTTCATCTTTAAGACTGTAGGTTATTTTCAGTCATTTGTTGGAGAGCCAAACCCTTATGCCCTAAATCAGGGTCAGATCAACGCCCTTCCCTGGGGAGAAAGTACAGACAAGGCCAAGAGAAAGGAGGTCCTCACAGGCTTACATCATTAAGTTTCCTCATTTGTTTACCCTCTGGGCCAATGTAGAAACATTCCCAGAGTGTTCCCTGAGACTCTTCAGATTCATGAGGTCTCCACAGCCCCTGGAGTAGCCAGAATCTGATACAAATCAGTTGCCATTCTTGTAGTCAACCCCAGCTGACTGAAGAAGAGCACGAGTATCGGGAAGCTGCCTTATTTTAACTAATATAACTATATGTTATGAATGTCTTCCTTTTCTAAATCAGTTCCCCTTATCTGCTGGGCAATCCAGGCATAAAGAAACTGTTGCATGGCAAGAGATTCTTTCTAGGTTAAAGGACTGTTACCATTACTGTAGAAGAATTCTTGCATACCAGTGGGGGAGAAGTATTAAGCCATAATTCTTATTACACCACTTGCACGCATTCATTAACACCAGTGTATCTCATGTTTTGAAAAGGTCCTAAGAATTCATAATGTTATGCACTATGTTATGGACTGTAAATATGTAAGTCTAGTACAGGGAAGTTATTTCTGTTTCCTGGTGACATAAATTAGTCAATTTTTAATTTTTTTTTTTTAGTAAATTTTTCATTCCTGTGAAGATGGACAGAAAACAATATGTCTTAACATTGAAGGTGGAAATTTCCAGGAAGCCAAATTCCAAGAACATGAGGTATGCCTCTTGAATCTGCTTACTGCAACATTAGGTAAATATGTGCCATAAATCTTGTCTTGAAAATTGATTCTACATCTACAGGTGAAGGTTCTTTGTTAACATCATGACTACGCAATAATTAGCTTTCTGTTTCTTTCCCTGCACTACATTTGTCTGAATGCTTTAATCTGTATCAAAAAATATAGTATCTATTGCATCAGTACATTTTTTCTTTATCTAGGGCTTAAGCAATAGGGAGAGAGAAAGAAAAATAGAAAAATAATTCTATGCTGTTTTAAGATGGGAATGAAATAATAACTAGCTGACAGATACCATAAAGTCTTTTTCATTATTTCAGTTCATATTGTAATTTTAAACAGTATCAGACTTCCAAAAAAAGAATCACATGAAAAGGTATCCTCAGTTGTAAGGAGGAAATACATTTGCTTATGTCTTGCCCTAAAATGTTGTGCTGGATTAGGATTGAGTGCATACGAAAATCAGGATAAAAGTCTGACAATAACAGCTGTTCAATTGGTTTTAAACTGAACAAAAAATTTTTTTGTGTCTCTACTAGGATAGAAGTTATTGATCACTTGACATCTAGTACTGGATTTGCTGAAATTGGTAGATAGTTTTACTGTTTTAAAGCTAATATTAGTTTCTTCTGTGTTTTGTTTGTTTATTTGTTTGTTTGTTTGTTTTCCTAAAGAACATATCAGTCATTTTATAAAATGTGTCTCTTTAATGACAATTTAAAATTTTAGCAGTACAAAAGGGGAATAAAGCAATAACAGTGCATAATGGCTTTCACAAACCACCTTGATTTTTATGGTTTAGCTTGCAACTACTCTTGTAAGGATGTTCAAGACTGGAAAGAAAATAAGCAATTAATAGTTTTTTACATGTATTGAGTTCCATAATTTAAAAATAAAAACCAGTTAAAGTCAGGGGGTATTTTCTTAAATATTCTTATTGTCTTGAGGCAAGGAAAACTTTAATACTGTCATGAAACACTGGGCTAAATTAAGAAAGCTGATAAATTTGGAGAGAGTCTTTGTTAACGTAACTTGATGTTGTCCTGACCACCCTTTTTGCTTACAACATGCTGCTAGTTTAGACTTGGATTCTTTTCAGTACATTACCGTGCTAAGCACAATTTGACTTTCGCCTGTTGACCAAGTGCAGAAGAGATTTTAAATGAATCTAGTGGAATTTTAAGTTGCTGTTATTCGTTCCTCCCAATGGTGCTATATGAAACTGTACATCTGTGAGAGAATCTTAAAGGTTATACTTCTTTTCTTAGAGCACATCTGAACAGACTTTTCAAAAATATTCTTGGAGTCCTTATCAGAACCTAGTTAACTCTGCACACTACTTCTCTACTTCACTACTTCTCTACTGTTCCTGCTCCAGCAGGGGGATTGGACTAGATGATCTTTTGAGGTCCCTTCTAATCCCTAACATTCTGTGATTCTGTGATTCTCATCATATAACTCTCATGTCTTCTCATCTAGAAAATGCCAGAAATTCTGTGGAAACTACAAATTATTTTTTACTCATTTTATACATATTGGAAGGTGATGGTGCCTTCAAACTCAAAGCAGTGTAGCACAGAACTGAGGAAGTGAGTTTATTCTTTCAGAAGAAAAGATGCCTGAACCATCTTTACCTCTTCTTGTGACATGTTGAGCTTCCTGAGATTCTTCCAAATGTGTTTAGCTAGAAAGTTTAGATACAACTGTTTCTAATGAAAATGCTACTAAGAGTGCAAATCGATCTTTAGCACATATATATTTTTTCATCTATTGCTGTATTCTATACATTTATAGACAATGGTATCTCAGATTGAGATTCTAAATCAATACTTTTTGCTGAAGAAAATAGTCTGATATTTCAAGTTTCTTATTTTTTTTTTTTTCTCTCTATTGTTGTTTAGATCTTCACAGCATTCATCAGGTAAGGCTGCAGCAAGATAAAGAGAGTTTGAGGAACCTTTTTATTTTTAGTTCACTGCACTGCAATAATTTTCTAGGTCAAAGTTTTCCTTAGTGTATATGACTCAATATCAAGCCAAAAATTCTTTATGAGTTTTTGGCAGAGAAATGATGTCAGCCATTTGGCTTTTGGAGTGATTTTCAATGGATTCAAGCCACTGGTGAATATGGGAAACTTATTTGGAAAGAAAAGCAATTTCTCCATAAACTACATCCAACTTTTTGAAATTTCTAATAGTTAATTGAGTGTAGCTCATCAAATGGAATTTGTGATCGAGCAGATCAATGTTTTCTAGTCTGTGCAGAGGAGCATTTGTCATCTGTGGTATATATTTGTCTCAGAGATTATTTTTCAAATATGTTACATGAAAGGGATTCCTTGAGTCCACTTAACTACCACTGCTAATTACTAGCTGATTCAAACACTAGAAATTGGCACAAGTATTAAGAAAATGAAGTCTATGCAAGACACTGTGCAGTAGCATCTTAAGACACCAGCCTGTTGTTCCCCTGAAGCCAACAGAAGTTGAGTACATTTATTTCCAACTGCACATCACGTACATGCAAAAACGTCAGAACTGTTTTAATATTTTCAACATTATTTCAAATGGTGTAGATTTCCTAGTAAGTGCATGACAGTATGTGTTAGCTTCTAATTGTGAACATTAAATGTTTGTTGAAATCTTTAAAAAGCTGAGGCCTACAGAAGTAAAAGTGAGGAGACTGCAGGAATAAACTGCAACTTTTTTGTAAATACATGAATTGCTTTTAAACCTGGACATGCTAAGTTATGTCTACTTACGTTAATTGCCAGGCAATAAGAATATTCACATCCTTTTTAATAATGAGGTCTAGAGAAATAAGCAGGAAAGCAGCACACTGTATGCACAAGGCATAGTCCAGCAAATACTCAACGGGCTAAAACCTGAAGTCATGAAGTGTTAGCTTCCAAGTGACAGCTCAGTAACTTTTTGATACAGTTCAGAATGTTGAGACTAAAAAAAAATAAATCAGATTTTTAGTTGGTGTAAACTAACCTTTGAGAGGAAGATGTTAGCAGAGGCAGAAAGTGCAGTGAGTCTGTTAAATACCTTGCTGTCCAGTAAAAGACAGCTGTGCTGAATGGAGTCTGTCTTCATTTGCAAGAGAATAAAAGGTTTAGGTTATACCGACATATGTAGCATGTTTTATTTTAATAGTTTTATCTGATCATGTAAGTCCTTTGAATAAATCAAGAAGGCGTTTGTTTCAGAGACGCCTGCTTTTCTTTCAGTCCCTGGCCAGAAGTGGAAGGCATGTTGGGCCTTCGGTGTTAGCTTTTGGGGTGGAAGACAGAGTGCAAGCCAGGAATTACACTGAAGAGACATGTCTTCTGAGAAATGTCTTGAACAAGGAAAATAATCAGAAGAACCACCTGTTTTCAACTTCCAGAAAGCCAAAACCACAAGAAATGAACAGAATACAATTATAAAGAAGAGACACAGCTGATGGTACTTTATAATTGAAAAACAGAATTTCAGAATTAGGACAATAAACTCAATATTTGCCTGAGTATGATGTTAAATATTTGTAGACACATTTCTATACCTCATTAAGTTTCTTTTCCAGTTCAAATTGACTTAGATGGGATTCAAAACAAGCTGAGGAACATTATTTGGGGCAGTTGTAAAAGTAAGCAAAAGCATATTGAGTTGGAACGAAGTGTTTAATGAGATTCTCCTTTACTTAACTGTATATTGTTGTTCTGCATGTGTTCATGTAGGATGGGAAACAAGTTTAATTGAAAGTACCTACAAGTCATAGCTGTCCATCCTTTTTTCTGTGAATATTTATAACTTCTATGTATTTCTTTGCATCAGTCTTTTGCCATTCTGACATGTACAACATCTTCACTTTAATTTCACATTCATTTTCAGTCTGCTTATACTACAGAGAGGTAGGCTTACCTTTCTACTCAAGATGGTCACATTGCAATTCAGCATCTTTTGTCTCACAACTCCTGCTTCCCTTAGAGAAGGGTAGTTATCATCATTGTCTTAATAAATCAGACATTTTAAATTTCTAACTTTTATTAATTTTATCAGCACATATGATTGTGTAAGATTTCCACTTTCCTATAAGTTCATCGTATTACCAGTAAGAACTAGATGGTTTTTATCACTTATTTAATTAATCATTTGAACAAGTCCTCACATTATGATGTCATACCTCCATGAACTTCAGTAAAGCTGTGACAAT
Source organism: Columba livia (assembly GCF_036013475.1). Taxonomy (NCBI): domain Eukaryota; kingdom Metazoa; phylum Chordata; class Aves; order Columbiformes; family Columbidae; genus Columba; species Columba livia. Next base: position 33,141,993 of record NC_088604.1, on the reverse strand, counting down.
TTTGACCAGCTGGGGTCTGCCCGTCTCAGTGACGGTTCCTAGATTGTGATCTCTCTGATTTTTTATTTTTCACAATTTGATGTCCTTTTATTCAGCCTTCTCACCAGAGGACTTAAAAAGCAATCAACAAACAATAGAAAGGATGAATTATACTGCCACAACCAACTAATTATTTAGCATACTCTTGTCACCTTTATTAAACTGTGTTGCATCTCGGGGTTGTGGGTGTCATAAGAGTACTTTCAGCAGAATGTAGTAGCCCATTATAAAGATACTTCTGTTACTTTTAATCTCATCCTCTTTTTCAGGGCAAAATGTTGTTAATGAATGGAGAGAGGAATAGTCTGCCTCTGTCAATACTGCAGGGAGGTCTGCTCTGCAATGTGCCCCACAGCCCCTTGTTATCCAGCTTGGCAGACTTATAGCAGTGCATTACAGCCCCTTTGCTACGAGCCTGTGTTTCTTTCTAGCAGCAGCTGGCATGTCCAGCAGGGATGCTGTACGCCCACACCACAGCCTGACATGCAGCCAGGGCACTGCCGAAGCACTCACCCACGCCTGGCAGCCAGGGAGCATTCTCATTTGCTGAGTTTAGACTTCCCTGGGGTAATTATGCTCTCGACAGGAACAGAACAATGGCCTTATAGTATGGGGAGAGGAGAGAAAGGTCATATTGAAGGCAATGTTCCTGTCATTTTGATCACAGAAGTCATTTACAAGGATGTTAATTTGTATTTTCTCATCACTGCTTATTTCTGTCTCCACATCTTTTAACCCAACTACTTCATTCCGTTACAATGCTAGCTCACCAGAAATTTGTTTTCATTTACTGCTTTGCTTTCTACTAAATAATGTATCCTGACCCCTACTGCTTATGTCCTTCTCATAAGTTTGCTGACAAACAGGCTTTATATGAAATGTCTTGGCAATGTAAAGAATCCACATGAACCCAGCGGGACCCAGAAGCACGGACTCATTCAGCCAGTGTGAAAATGAATGAGGTGCAATGAAAGCCTTCCCAAGGAAAAAATGAATGAAGGGAAGGCTTTTTTTTTTTTTCCTGCAGTCAGCTGGCCTTTTTTTTTTAAGCTCAGTTTCAAAGCCATTGAATTCTTTCTGAGATGCTCATTACCTGCGCTTGGTGGATAACAGTGCATTTATTTTGGCACAAAGCTGGTGGGCAGAGAGAGTTAGAAGGCATATTGAAGGATTTAAATAGTTTTAATGCCAGTGGAGGGAGTGCAAGCAGAACAAAGAAAACAATCACTGAAGAAATTAACAGTTTATTTCCTTTCTGAATTGCAGGTGAAATGTGTGAACCAGGGCCTGTAGGAAAGCAAGTTTTTCTCTCAGATGTACATTTTTTGCAGGGCTAATTCTCTTTGTTTGATAAGAATACTCAAAAACTTCTGGCTTGTATAGTTGGAGGCATACATGTTGTGAGCAAAGGAGCACACTGAGTGGAAGATCTGCATGCTGGTATCACCTACAAATACTTGTTAATAAGGAAATGTGTCTTACAGATCCTTTTGAAATAAGCAGCATGGCTCCATATAATGTAATATTTCTGTGGAAACATGCATTTCCAACAGCAGAAACATTTTGAAGCAAGGTTTGCATATCTGCAACATTACAAAACATTGTCAAGAGTGAACATAAGTAATATGTGACATAAGAAACAAGCCAGCCAAACAACCTGTAAGTCCTTGTTGTGTCTGTAAAAAAGGAACATTTTATTTTATTTTTAATAGGCTTGATTGGAAGTTCACTGGAGTCAAAGAGAATCTTTCATTGACTTAATTGTAATGTAAGCCTAACCCAGCATCCTTTAGACTTGAGTTGCAACCATACCCAGCAAATTGGTAAGACTTTGAAGATCCCTTCACTCAACAACTGATCATCTCGTCTTTTGCAATCTCTTCCTAAAAGCATTCAGTGAGAGCTGCAGGGGCTGACGGAGACTTAAGGTGGTTGCCAGTGACACATGGTAAAATAATGACACTATTGTGTCTTATGAAAAGCAACTTTAAAAGGCTCTAGTGCAAAACATTTGTAAGTTGTCGGCAGAGTGTATTGTAAAGAGAAAATGTTCAAACATGCCTGAAGGATCAGGGTGCCAACTTTCCATTAAAACTAATGGAAATTTGGCATCCAGATGCCCTAGGTGGTTTCTGAAAATCACACACCTCCTTTCCTCTATTTTTGCAGAGCAGGCAGAATTTTCTAATGTGAAACATTGTTTGAAAAATCACATATATTACACAAAACAGCAGTTTGTCCTTCTGACTCAGTAGTGACTTAATCTAAAAATAGCTGTTTCAAAGGAAATACAAGTCACTGGAGGGTAATGCTCTGACTGGGCTGTGGTTTTAAAAACAGGGTTACTTAAACATAAGATAAACATGGCACAATCTGGTCAAGCTTTAAAACAGTCTCTAACATTTCAAAAACTGGATTTCTGAAGAAAGTAAGTAGGAAGGTGCCCCTTCCTGAAAAAGTAAGTGCTGCAAGGAGGAGGGTGCACACTGGAAAGCAGTGCCTTTCAGGAGGTGTAAAGCTTAGCTCAGCATTTAGTCGCTGGGCTTCGCTGCAAACAGGTGCTACAGTCCTTTCTCTAAATACAACAGAAAGTCTAGAGGATCTGTGCAATCTCCTAAACATGGAAATGAAGTCAGACATCTCGCATTCGAAATACAAAATTAGAATGGGCACCTAGTATCCCTCCATCCAAAAAAGTATTTGACTACTTAAGAAGGGTTGGACTCGATGATCTCTGAGGTCTTTTCCAATCCAGTCGATTCTGTGATTCTGTGATTCTGTGTAATTCCAGAACAAAAAATTAAAGCATTAAAATGACTAGTTCCAACACATGCTCTGGATTCACTGGCATTCCTAGTAAGGAAAATTAAGTTATGTTATCCTCAAGATCATCTCAGTGCAATGTTTTTGCAAATTGGGATAATATCAGTTCCACTTGCACAACGATCACAGGCAATGAAATACCAAGTCTCAGTGACTGTTTGCAAATAAGCAGCCTTTGAAACCTTATGAACTACTGAGTTGGAGTTGCTTTGTCTGGAATGACATTTCAAGAACAGCAAGTGGCTTTCTTTCTTGGATCTGAAGCATCATTTTTGGGAATACCATATGCTGTGAAGCCTTTGTAGCGGACGATTATCAAATGACTGCATGCAAGAAAAAGGGCTGACCTGAGCACAGTGTCTCTATGAAGCATTGTGTAAAATAGCTATTTTGTTTTATGAAATCTTGCTTGAGAAAAGGAAAACACATAGACATTATTTTTAATATTTTCTTCCCTGATGACACATCTGTCTACGTTGGATTTGGCCAATTGATTTCTTACGAATTGCCCCCCTGCTTTTTTTTTTTTTTTTCTCTTTTAAAGCTGATTGCTGTTCATCCTTTGTCTGTCCTTGGCCGTGCCCTTTGTCCCTTTTGTGTGTTGCAAGAACTCCATAAAACCCTGCTGACTGTGACAACACTACCCTGTTGCAAGACCCTGTCCCTGCCTCCAATTTTATGTTCCCTCTTGTTAGCTGATCATAGAGCCTGCCATGGCTTCCAACGAACACCTCTTTAAAGCTGATTTCTCTCATGAAACACCTCTTTGTGATGGTCACTTTAGCGAAGTTATAACCTCACCTCAGTGCATCGAGCTGCTGAGCTATGACAATACAGAAGTTCTGAATGGACTGTTTTTTCTCTGGAAAAACAGTATCAGGTTACAATAAATATCCATTGCACCCTAGTGTCCCAGCCCCTGGGCAGTGGGTGGTACTGAGTGTATCACAAGAAAACACAGAAAACTTGAAACAGAGGGTTATGGAGCAATCCACTACACAGGAAAGATTTTCTTAACTTATTTCAGGGAGTGACATGTGCTAGAAGCACTTGGATTTCTAACCTGATTATTTTCTATATTCTGCCTGCTGCAGAATAAAAGAGGTGACCGATACTGAAATTAAGTATCAAATCTGGATTCATATTAAGCTTGGCCTTCATGAGAGCTGTTCAGACACACTTTGCCTTACAACTACCCAGTGACCTTCATCATCAGTTCCTAGCTCTCATCTATATGCAGAAAACTTGTCAAGCAAAGATGAATGCAAGCTCAAGATGAGAAAGTGCCATTGAATTATAAAATTGAAATGGAATATTATCACTTGCTGTGTGTTTCCTGGAGTTTGCTTCTGTAAGTAGGGATGAAGCGTTGTCAACATGGGATGAAAATCAGATTCTAGATATAAAATCCACAAAATCTGCATCTTAAATCAGCACCCAGCTCTCTAGAGAAGTTGCATTGACCCGATGCTTAAGGAAGAACATATCTTCCTTACTCACAGGAAACAGGTTAAAAAAACTGAGTTCAAGCCTACAGGAGGTTATTGTAAAGGGAGAGAAAGCCACACAACCTAATGAATCTTATTAGTTAACTGTAGTAACTCTTAGGTAGCAAAACTGATCGTTTCTGCCCTTTACACAGCTGTGATAGCCCCAGTCAAATCCTTCTCTGGATGATGAATGGATAGCCCAACTTTCCTCCTCTCTACACTCTGCCCATCTTTGACAAAAGGATGGACTGGTCAATCTGTTATTCTTAAAATATGTTCTTCTTTTGGGTCTCCACATTCCCTCCCAGTCAAACAGTCAATATCCTATGCTGACCAGAGGTACTGCACCAGGGTCCATACAATAAATGACAGAAGATGGCAGAGTGGGTATTTTGCTCCTTTTGGACATGGTGCCAGGAAGCTCCACTCATCAGGTTCACAAACAGACTGCCCTGTGCTGAGCCCAACACTGTGCCCAGCTGTGGGCTGCTCTTGGAGCGCAACCTCCATATTTTGGTTTCTGAGAAAATAGCTGGTGATGTCCAGAGAAGGTGTCAGGTGAGAACCATCATTGTGCTGTACATGTTCTGCAATATAGCCAGGCTGTTCAGGTGTCCATAGAGGTCTTAATACTGCAGTTCCTGAGCAAAAGTGGTCCCTCATGTGTATGTACTTATTCCAGTAGAGCAATGGGCAATATATCAAGCCTGAAATAGGACTCATCCTAAAGGCATTGGAAACGGTCAAATGCTTATCCTCAAAACTCAAAGGAAAGGAATGGAAGGCATTCAACTTGAGTATCTAATGAGCGTTATTTGTCCAGTTGCGCTTCTTCTAACTATATTATTGTCATACAGAAACAACATGATAAAGTAAATCTACAAGCTTGAATTGCATAACTGTCAAAGAAAGTGGGTGGAAGTCAGCAAGAAGTAAAGGACTGGAGACTTCTTTTTTATTTTTCCATCACCAATTAGTATTTTTCAACATAGCAGTTATAATTCCTAATGGACAAATTAGCAGTGTATTACCTGCATGGGAAATTAAAGGAAAGGAAAATGAAGATGTAATCCTCTCACTAGCTGAGGATACTAAAATAAAAGGTCTCTTCATGTTTATTGAACAACAAGCAGTTGACTAATCCAGTGAACAGTTCTTTCTTTTTGTGGGTTTATTTGTTGAATTTCATAAATTTAACTCTTTGTAAAACCTTAACTACAGAAAAAATATTACCTAGATTTTTATGCTAATGAGGGAATTAAATTCCTTTCTAAACATATTGAATTAATTAGTGTCACTACTCTATAAAAAACAATCCATGTCACATAGCAATAAGCAGATGTACTGCTGTCAACTGAACAAACAGTAAGGTAGGTTTTTAGCTCCATGAATCCATGAGGACTACAGAAAATGTATATATCTTTAGTTAACACAGTAGATCAATACGACTGAATGCTTCAGCGCTGATGAACCCCGCAAGGGATGATCAGGTGTGATTTCTTTAAAAGACGAATCACAGTAAAAGCTGAATTTTTGCTTTATGACAAATTATCACGTTGTGCATGTTTATTTATTACATCCATACTTATATTAAGTACGCAGTTGAATATGACTCTTTTGAGCATCTATTTTGTTCCCTTTTTTTTAGAGTGGTTGTTCTTATTTTTAGTAGGATCATTGAATGAGTTCAGTTGGAAGAGACCTTTAAAGACCATTTAAAGGGCCTTTTAAAGATCATCAGTGTTATCATCTCAGAACTAGTAGGGGTGGATAAACAAGGCGTGTTCACAATGGCTAATTTTAAACACAGAGACCAATCTAAATTAAGCTTCTCTCTTGAGTCATTCTCCAAAGGAGAATCTGTGTGTCTGTCTCTTTCTCTCTCTGTCTTTTCCTCTCTCTCCTTTTGCCTGAAGAAGCTGGGGAAGAGACTAGCCCTCATGAATATTCTCTCTGATACTAACTCATATTTTTTCCAAAGAATTGAATACTTTCATCTTAAACAAAGAGAAAAGGGACCTTAGTGAAAAAGGTTTCAAATAAACTGAAATACAGGTGACCTTTGAAGACAACTCACAATCTACAAACACAGCTGACATGTCATTCCTTTAAGTAGGACACAAAATTACAATGTATGTTTATGTTGTCTCCATAAATAGAGCTGTCTTATTTGTCGTCTTTTAATTTCTCTCACATTTCCAATTTATTTCAACTTTATTAAGCTTGAAAAAAACTATAGATATAGTAGTTTTGCAAGGATCCCTACAAATTTGTCACAGATGTGTAACTGTTTGTGTCATTTGTGAACGTTTTCTCCATTTTTATCCAAAGCTCTACTAAAACTATGTGCAAAATGTAAATATAAATGGTTGAGAGAGCAGTCTCCAAAATGTGTGTCCACATTGTTTCCAAACTAGGAGACAATCCATCCAACTATGTTCTGGAATTGGAGCAATACTACACTGGGCAAAAAGAGATGAATGTGGTTAGAAACTTTGTTACAGAGTATCTCTTAACTGTATGGAAAAAAGTAAAGCTTTTCTGTTTTGAGTTGAGGATTTCTAAGGATTTACTGGAAAACACACAGATCACATAGCATTTTGAAAAAATGTCAGATTTATAAAACATCAGGCTCTGCGATGTAAATCCTGAGCATGTTGTGTAACACTGTTTAAATGGTGGGAAAGTAAACCCTACATAAATTGTACAGAGTTTAAATGTTCTGTCTTAAGCTGTATTTGTGTAAAATGTAACTTGTGTGTGGATTTTAGTGCAACCAGTCCATATATCCATGGAGAAGTCTTGCAATGTGAAACTAGAGAATATAAACAATTAATTATAATAAATGTCAGACTTCAGCTTCTGAGATATTTATTATGTGTTTTCATGAACAAAATATCACAAGATAGTTTCTCTATTAACTAAATTGTGATGACTTGTAAATGTCATCTAAACAATTCAAATATTTCATATTTTATTCCACATACCACTGGAGCAGAACACTAATAAATAATAACAATTATTCAAGTTTACAGCTCACCCAAATCTAATAAAAGGCTCAAAATAAATTTGGATCAAAATATTCAAGCTGTGATTCAGTCAGACCCTTTAAATAAGACATGGGAAAACTATTAGAAACAGGGAGAACTCAGTTTGATAATACATGACATTCCACTTATGGAAAAAAAATGCTTTCCTTCATTGCCTAACACAGGAAGCTTTCTGCTACTAGTTAATACCAAAGCACATTCAAAGAACCAAAATGTCAAAACATTTTTTTTCCCTATTTGAACTATTTAAATACACAGATCCAAGAGACCTCATGAGTGACAGAAGTGACTTAGAGCAGAAATATGCCATTTTCAGTTACCATACTTGGAATCAGATATGGAAAAATTATTGTAGCAACAAAATTTGAATACAAAGTACTAAAATAATATAACAGAATATAGTGAATTCTATGTGAGTCATTCAAAGCACCTTTACATATATTGATTATCTAAAGATTGCAATTTAGGGAGGTAGGAAAGATAAGTAATATTATACTTACATTAAAAATTAATATCCAGAAATGTCTTGGCCACAGGAATTAGAATGCCCAGACTCTTCCCCTTGCCTGTTGGTAGTAGCCTTGGGCACAGCATGTGGGTAGGAGACATGTTACCTACCCATATCCACATGACCAAACATTTGTGTATTTCCAGTCCTCCTTAACTCATATTTAAGAGGGTTTTGGAGATTTCTAGAATGAAAATTAGTTAATAGTACTTGAGTTTGATTATATGGGATGACCACAGTAATGCAAATGGTTCACAGTCCAAAAAGTCACCTGCAAGTTATATGTGTGCTTATACTCTCTATACAAATCAGAAATACAAAGAGTTGGATGTTAATGTCAGACACACAGTATTTCCTGGGCACCAGCTATTTCTAAAGGTGGGAAACAATGGTGGCATTGAAAAGAGGTGGTAGGGGCTGCAGTGAGAAGCTGTCAGGGATGAATCTCCTCCTTCCATCCCTCAAGGCTGTGGTGGATTTCTCAAGAAGCTCTGCCTTCTTGGCCAAGAATACCTGGTGTGCCGTATAAGATAGGACACAGCAGCAGAAGGATGCAGAGCACATTGGAAGTGGGATTTTAACAGGTGATACGGTTTTAACAGGTGCTGTGGTTTTAACAGCTCATTCAGCTGACCAGGACCAAACCTTTCTTGGTGCTACTCTGGAGAGAATAATAAAACTAAGAGCAAACAAAACTGAAAGCAAGGGAAGAAATTTTGTGAGGAGTAAAGCAAACTGTCATGCGATGTTGAGCTATCAGCTGCATAGAAATTTAGAGGAGATCATAAACATTCTGGAAATGCTACTATATTATTATAAATTTGTGATACTACTGAATTATCACTAACTGAAAAATCTTGGATTTAGCTGGAAAATAATATCAGTTTAAAATTTTATAACTGTGCCATTAATATTTCTGTAATTTTAAAGAGTAGTAACAAAGCACTGTTTTGTTGTGTTATGTGTGAAGAGAGGGAAGATAAGTTAGAAAGCTACTGAGGAAAGAAAATAATTCTAACAATGAATTTCAGCATAGTCAGAAAATTTATGTAAACACGATTCTTTATTAGTTTTTCAATATAAAGCACTTCAAATTTTGCAATAAAATTAAGTATTCAGTAGTCAGCAGCTGTTGTGCCAATAGAGAGCAGTGGTAGCTGGAGCAGACTGATGTGTGCATGTTTCTGCCTCGTTACATCAGGAGGTTTGCTGGCTGAGAATTGTTATGACTAATGATTTATAACAGAAATAATATGAGCTTAATTCTTTGGGTCTGGGACTCAGAAACAATTTTGGCTTTTTAGCAAATAAAGGATGAAGTATTGTTCAAAGGTATTTTTACGGAGCATCTTTCTTTAATTAAAGTGATTGCAATGATCACGGTATTTTCGGGCAATGTACGCATTTTTCTACAGGAATGAGAACACTTTTCTCATGAGGCATTTATTCCTTTCTTACTTCAAAATGCTGTCAGGGAGAGAACCAGAGGAAAATGATACTCCCTCCTTCCTGGTAGATGAGATGCTAGAGAAAGGTAGACACCAGTACGCTAAAATGGAAGTAATTTAATTCAAAGGGATTTAAAATACTGAACAGTTAAATAAGACACTGAAAAAGCAATGTATGGCTCTGTAAAGGGACTGAATTTCCTTACAGGCATATGTGTTTGATGGAATATAACAACATAAAATTAAATGTAAATTCTGCTTAGAAATCCGGTATTTTCTAGTGTATATGTATATGTATGTGGTAAAGAGTAATTTCTCACGTGAAAGATATGAATGAAAAATTTTAAAACTCGCTTTGACTCTTAAGAGGATAAAGAATTTCACAGAATACAAAAAATCCTCTCACTTCTTCCTTTTCACAAGAAATATGAACTTTTTATGAGCCTCTAGATTACCCGTTCTTCAACAGCCTTGTGTTGATCAGAAAGTATGTCATGTGTCAGAGGGCTAAGGATAACAGTAAACAACTACTTAAAGCTCTTCAAATCTGAGGTATCCCTATACTATAACTACCTGGAAGCATAAATGTAAGCATAAATGTCTTACAAATATAATACATAAGTTGAAAAATGTTAAGGCATTTCTTGTCAAATAATTTTGAAAAGGAACCAAAAAAAAGAGATAGAAGATGACTCTCAAAATATCTCCATCTGTTTGAAGCTAAAAAGAAGAGACACATTAGTGAAACTATTTTCAACACGTAGCCAGACAGGCTTGCTATCTGTCAGGCAACACACAAGTCACAATCAGGGTACTCAAAACTTTCTGAACTAAAAAAATTATCACCATTACTTTCTGTCTGCTGTGCTAAACTTTTAAAAACTGCTATATAAAACTGCTATATTATATGTTAACCTGAGATCACTGAAATGAACCTTTTCATTTATGTCTTTACTTAAAAATACAGAATGATACAAAATGTGAAAGTTCATAAATTCTTATAAAGTGCTATAACTAAAATATCCCATTGTGTACAGCTTAGTTGCAACCCTACCTAATCTTCTAATCTTCTCAGCATAATCAATTTGTTTACTTTTTGATTACCTTTTTTTTTTTTTTGCTTTTGAGCACGACTTCTTCGAATTCTCACTGAATCCACATAGACCTGGCAAGAAATATTTGAGGTATACTTTCTGTTCTTGCACTTCTATCTCTCCCTAGTGTGCTTCCATAATCTCTACTGCAACCATCTCCCTTTGTCAGCTCAGGATCCCAGGCACCAACCAGCCCCAGTAGTGCCACCTGGGCTGAAACTGCAGAATAAATTCCTCAGTCATGAGAAAAAGCTGTGAGAGCATCTGTAAAAAGAGAAGAAAGGTAGAGGTGGAATTGTTGAGTCAGGATCATTAGTGGCTCAGTGGTTAAAGAGGAGAAATACCAACTTGGAAAGGTGTGTAATACTAATGGAAAAAATAAGGGAGTCTGAGATTGGTTAGGAAGCTTTGGGTGGAGTTATCTGAGTCATCAGTGTCGATGGACCTGGGGGACAATGTCAACTCCACAGGACTGACAACTTGTCCCCAGAAGCAGCAAAGATGAGCCTTCCCCTCCTGCCTAGCCAGCAGACTCTCTGGGTGCTGTAATGGGGTGCTGAGCACATGGATGATTACTCTAACAGCTCATCATAGCCTAAATATTTTTTGTGTGATAATAAATTAAAAATTGCTTTTCGCTTTCAAGTTGCATATATGCTTCTTACAGAGTCTCTGCACCAAGTTAAAGATGACCAGACAAATGGATCCAAGACAAGGGACATAAAATCTAATCCCAATGTTCCAACAGCCATTGTTTTTCTATAGATTGCGTATAGATTTGAGATCAAGAACAACAGTGCAGCCAAAGTGGCATTGAAATCAGACCTTCATTTTGTTGTAATAGCTCTGGAGGGAATGAGAAAAAAAAAAGTGAGAATGATTTTGCTGCTTCAACAGCTGAACTTAGACTGGGTCACTTAAAAGATTTCTGAAGGTGTGAAGGTGCTTTCCTTTAAAACAGTGTTTTTATTTTAAGGTTGCTTGCAGCCTGGATAACTTTGTGTCTTCAAAGGACGATATGGATCTGCTGCAGGGGTGGATCTGATACCTTACAGAAGTTTTAGAACTTCCTGCCTCGATGTTATGAGGTGTAGAAAGAGTCACCAGTAAAGAATATAAATCTCACTTGGAGCGAGTGCAGTAATTGGTTGTGGACCAGGGCAGCCATTTCTGAAGAGTGGAATTACACTTCTTCATCAAGTAATGCCAGAAAATTGATTTGTGGTCGTTACAGAAGGGAAGAAAGAGGTGCACTTGACCTATACTTTCTGCCCTTTGACATAAGATAATAATAATTTATTGGTTTTTCTTTTTTTTCATTTGTTCTCTGCTGCTTAAAGTTCTCCACTGGAATTCAAACCTGCTTTCATGTGTCTTCAAATGGACTGTATTTCTTAAGAAGTGTGGTGATCTGTGGCAGGAGCTCTGGTGGAAAAGGAGTTTTGCTGCCAGTATACCAAACAGACAGGAGATATTCAAGTCCTTAGTACCCTTTTCAAGGCTTTCTGGTTTCATGAACCATTTTCCTGGCATCTCAGAATGGCTAAATTTTGGGTTTATAAGGGGAAAGTACTGGATTTTTTTTCCATCCTCTATTTGACTCTATCATGAAGGTGCTTTTGCGCATGTAGTTTTGTTCCGCAGTGAGATCATGGTCTAAGCAGATATTTCTGTACAATGATGATGCAAAGAAGTATTATTTGTTTTTTGTCTATAGCTGGCTTTCATTATGTTGTGCTCTCAGATGTAGAAGTATTTATTTTGGCTTGCAATGCCATGTAATTGCTGAATGAAATTACTGATTCTTTACAAACAATTATTTTTCCCAGTAAGTCAAAATTCAGTGTCCTTACTCGGTCTTTTTTACTAGCCTGACAATACAGGTCTCAGGATTTGCCTAGGCTTTTCTTGGCCTGAGCTGATGTTAGGTTGTTTTGGTTGTGGCAGCAATAGTCAGGTAACCAATGTCTAAGGGTGTTGCAGTTTAGTTTCAGTTTATGCTAATGACATATAGTTATTCTGTACAGAATAAAATGTATATGACTAGAATAAAATGCAGTGCAGAAGAGCACAGATTCAAGATGATACCAGATTTTCCAAACTGTAAATACAAATCAGACTTGTCGATCAATAGCCACTTCAGGTGAGCAACTTCGTGAGTCAGAAAAATGAAAGAGATAGAGATGTTGGAGATAACAAGGAGAGCAGAAGAACTGTATAATTGGGAACCAATAAAAAGAAAGAAAATGTGAATAGATTGTCTTAAAAAAAGTTAGAAAATAAACACAAGTGAACCCCAAGAAAAAGGAGGAAAACAGCAGCACTACTGACATCATGCACTTCCTGAGAAGAGACAAAACTTCACAACAAGCATCACTCTCCTGCTACTAAGGATTTCGGGATATTGACTTTTTTTTTTTTCTTTTTTTTTTTTTTTTTTTTTGTTGTTGTTGTTGTTGTTTTTGTGTTTTTTGGGTTTTTTTGTTTGTTTTGTTTTGGGGCTTTGTTTGTTTGTTTGGGTTTTTGTTTGTTTGTTTTTTGTTTTTTAAGACAGAAACTGTTAACATTAGGACCCAGAGAGATACTGTAAGGTTGAGTAGGATACCATAAGAAAGGGGTAGATGTTGGAGAGGTTTTGTGCAACAAGCTAAACTTCATTATTAAAAGGCTTTTTGTATTACCGAAGAATGTTGATTACTGGAATTAAAAGAATGAGTCAGGCTAGTAAAAAATTCATAGTTGCTTATATATGGTGTGATCCATTTTGCCCATAAAAGCCTTTTGAGACTAGCAGTATTACCAATGAGCAAAGCAGCAGACAATGGACCTAGTATGCCTGCTTACGCATGTGGGATTGAGAGAAAAGAAGAATGATAATGAAAATTTAACAAATTAAGTCAGAACTAACTATTTCTGTTAGAGAGAGAGAGGAAAGCACTTCTATTTTAATCTGGGCACAGGTAGAGATTACTGTTTTGAGTGAATATTTATAATACTGCAACTATAGAGAATACATAAAAGAATTCAGAGTTAAGCAAGATAATAGAAACTTGATCACGATTATTTTTGAGGAAACTGGAAAATAAATTAAGTACTTCTAACTAAATGCAAACAGAGAACGAAGCTCAATGGTGGACACAAGCATGACAAATGAAAGTTAGGACATAATCACTATTACAGAGGCCTGGTTCCTCCCAAAGGAAGAGGCTGGATTATAGAGTTACAGGATGTTCCAAAAGAAAATGTTCAGCAGAAAGAAAAGCAGAAGAGGAAAAGGAGTGTATCTTTGAACTGTAGGAAGTGGTAACTTATATAAAGTGGTAACTTAAAGACTTCTTATTGCTAAAGAAGTACAGAGCAGAGGACAGAAAAATATCTCAGCTGCTCTAAATTAGTACAATTGTTTTCAGTGGAGGTATAGTGCATCAACTAAAGATAAGTGAAAGAACAGTCTGGATAAAAAGAGAAGATGAAAAATGACAGCTGTATTCCTAAGCAGGAAAACATGGAGGAACTTGAATGAGAACTATCATAAATGATTCCTGCTAGAGCTGGCTTTTATTAACTTTATCTGATCTCAGATTCACTTAGGCTTTGGAGCTTTTAAAGCTAGATTCAAATTAAAAGCCCTTTGATTTGTTTTTCCCATAAGAAAACTTGTAAAAAGAAGTGTAGGAAAGAAATAGAGGAAAAAAAAATCCAGTAAAAAGGATGACAACTGGAGAAGAAGGAACAGGGCATTAAGACCTTTGCATAGTACCTTAGAAAACCTATTCTTCACTATTCTGAGCCAGGGTGACATTCCAGCCGTGATCTCTCTGTGACTTTGATCTTCTCTGTGGTCAGTTTAACCAGATGGGGTATGATTCTGCATGAAACATTGCTGCACGAAAAAGAACATGACAAAATTTGTAAATCACCTTCTATACATAGCAACAAAACTGTATGTCCTGTGTTCCAGTCTCTTCTTTTAACGACATTTGCAAGTTCAGACTAAAATGTATCACTGTGTTTCTTAACAGTTTTGTTAGAGGATATGTTGCTAATTCCTGTGTAACACATATTTAGTTCAAATGAACATCATTGTGATGGAAAAAGTCAAAATAAAGCAAATAAATAAAAATAAAAATAAAAATAAATCAAAAATAATAGATGGCTTGGTGAGGGTATGTGTAAGTAAGGAATATCATACAGACTCAGAACGCAAATTCCCCATGTGTGTTGGAATTTACATTTGGAATTGTAATTAATTTCAGATGATGGTTAGAATTGCACCTTAGTCCTACTCTTCAGCTCAGTCCCTGCTGACAAGATAGGTTTCACTGACCTCTGGTGTCTATACACATTTTTTCTCTACTATGCAACCCATTTTGGTTCCAAACAAAGATCACCTTGCAATGTTTCAGCTGTTTTTTTCTTTCCTTTCCTCAACAGGGATAGTCAAATGTAACAGAAATGCTATATTAATATAATAAATTGTCCAAGATCAGTAGGCTGTACTCAATCACTTGAATTCATATTTGGTGCTTATAGTTTTAGTTGTCCTGAGTATAATAATTAAATCACCTGACATAAGACAATATGGTAAAAAGAGAATTTGTAGCAATTGCTTTTATACTCTCACATTTTACTAGGGGAAACAGTTATTTCCATGACTGAATACCTTTGCAAACTGCAGGGTCACATTTTGTCACCTATATTGGTTTGATTGCTTTATTGCTTTCAAATGCTACCTTAGTCTAGGAAGTCCTTTACAGAATTCATGGGGATTTTCATAAAATTAGATACAAACCAAGGCTTAAACAGGTCAGAATCTGGATGAGAAAGAGTGAATAGGGACAGAAAGGTCTATGGGAGCAAGCTAAAATGCAGCTTGCTTAATTTCTTGAAATTAAAGACACATGCTTTTGAAAATGTAACCTCTGTTTTCACCTTAGTGATTTAAAGTACACTTTCCATAATAAATCTAGGGTGTGTCAAGATACTTTGTGATTCCCTTAATAAAAATGAGGCACACAAAAGTGTTGTCTATGTCCTTTCCTACAAATGTGATACAACTCTTAGCTCATATAATGCTTTTAGCAGATTAGAAAATCTGTTTTTTAGACCTGTGCCTAATTTCACAGATGACTTGCAAGATCACTTCATTGTTCTGTAATGAACATTATAACTACATTTCTAAATGCAAAGCTGAAATATGACCTTGACTCAAGTAGCCCAGGGCTAGTGTAGTACAGCCCCTGTTCACCACCTATGGCAACAGATCTTGCTGCGACTTCTTAATGATACTTTTTTTCCCCCACAATTGGAAATTATTTACTTGCTTTTGCCATCAAAATTATGGTTCATCAGACTACTTAATGTGCATTTGGATTTTTAGACATTTGTTTTCTGTAATTTCTATAGGAAATACTGTTAAAATGCAACAGTAGTGGTATTAATATGAATCAGAAAATATCTGGAAACATCATAATGCATGACTTGTTTTTCTAATCCTCAAATTTGTGGAGAAGAAAGAAAATATGGAGAATATTTGATTCTTCCCTGTTTTCTCCATGGAGCCTCTGCTTATAGCAGAGGGCACTGTCTTGGAGGGCAAGAAACAGAAGAGAAAAAATACAAGGTGGTCTATTTATGCCTCATGAAGGCATTACTTTAAGATATATCGTGGCCATGATATAACTTATGTCTTGTTCCTACTCTTTGTTACAGTCCAGCATAGGTGGGGAAGAAACGGTTATTAGATACTTAAAATCAGCTATCTCTATTCTCAATGGAGAAAGACCTGTGCTTGCAGAGGACAAATCAGAGCACCGAAGTTAGGTTATAAATAACTTGTTTCTAGCAGTCATCTTTGCAAAAGTATATTTCTGTATGTTCACCATAGAGGGAGCTCCATCTCTTAACCTAAGCGTCTGTTACATCCCTAAAGAAAGAAGTTGTAAATAACCCCCTGAAACAACTGTTCTTTTATTAATGAATCATGTATAGTTATGAGAGGTAGGTCTTTTCTTCCTATTTTCCTTTTTTAAATATACATATATATATACCTGGCAATTAAAATCTGTAGTTATTTCCAGGCCACAAAATATGTTCCAAACTAATTTCCAGTACCTTCTCCAAAAGTTTTGTCTGGCAAGAAATAGAAATTTCCAACCTTTTAATACATACAAGCATAGTAAATTGGCCATATAGAAAGAAGAATTCTCAAAAGGCCTTGTAGCAAGTGGAAAGACCTGCACTAATATCTTCTCTTCACAGGTCCTGAAACATAAAGGAAGTACATACACTGTTTACAGGAATTTTGTCTCACTCTGGTTAGTTAAGACTCCCAGTAGCTGGTCCAACTTCAACATGTGCTTAGACCGAAAATCAGAATTTTACCCTTTGTTCTATTTTTTCCCTTTCCTGTGTGCTTATGAACAATTCCCATTTAACCAGCCCCTTGCAGAATGTTTTGCATGCACATGAACAAAATGCTATACTGAAATAGATATGAGACAGGAGCGTCATACTGAAAAAACGCACACATGTGGAGTGCCCACTAACTCAGCCCTGCCGTGGTGGAAAATATCAGTTGAAATGTCAGAGGCTTGTAACCCTATCAGGCAGAGACAAACAATCCATCTGAAACATCATCTTGGCTCTCCACTAGGCTCAGGCAACATCAGCTGTAATTGTAGTTTTTCCTTTTATATAGCTCCACTTTTACAAGCTCATGCGTGTGACGGAGTCAACATCATGAGCATGTGTTGAAAACTTCTTCAGGACACTCCTAGCTTCTTTCCCAACCTGTACACATGTTTTCAGTTCTTCAGCACTTAGTGGTTGATAGTTTGCCACACACCAGAGCAAGAGAGGGGGAAATGAGAAGCCTCTTCTCTACATCTTGCCCCCAAAATGGAAATTTTGTTGCTGGTTTTTGTTTTTTAGGGTCTCAGTTAATTTTCAGTCAAATAAACAGAACTCATTTGTTTCACAGATTGGTCTTTTGTCTCAAAAAAAAAAAACAACAAAACAAAACAACAAAATATTATGACTCTCAAGAGGTATTTTCTGGAAAAGGCAAATATGTTCCTTTTGGAAAGAGAATCTCCTCTGCTCTTACTCATTATTTGATGAAAGGAATGCTCTTACCAACTGCAGACGAGACCCCGCTATTGATTTCTTTCATTCCGGAGAACATGAGACATCGAATTCTGCAAGGAAAACTGGAACTGATCTTTTGTGTGCAGTTCAGTCTAGCTAGAACAGAGCCCAGACAGGGCTGCTGCTGCTGCTGCTGCCTCCATGTCCAGTTCCTGATGAATTTCACATAAACACCCAGCACACAGACTAAGTTTTGTTGGAGTTGCCTTATGGCCATATGGTTTTGCAGCTCCCTTTGCTGGTCCTTGTTAGAACCTGGAAACAAGTTTCTCTTATCGTAACTGGTTTAATTTTTCTTTGTTGTAGTACACATGAGAATCTTAACCAAGTATTTAAAAACAAAGGAAATATCAAGTATATTAGGTTAGATTCTAGGTTGTCTTGGAGGTCTACATGAGCATTTTTATTTTGCAAGCAAATAAAAAAATAACAAAACCAGAACAAAGAAATCCAGGCTTAATCAAGATGAGTTGTGATGAAGAACCTTTAAGATCTTGAACTCCATCCCTTTTCTAAGAGCTAGTGGTTTTTGCTGCTTTTCAGTAGTTTGTGGTGGGACTCACCAATGACTAGCCCTTTACTTGAGAAGATTAATGGAGAAAGACTGGAACAGGGATACATATCCTAAGTCACGGGTCTTAGGATATCAGATTGCTGAATAACGCTTCATTTTTCAGCTGACAAAAATTTGGGGTGTAAGAATGTGAGTATGATTGCAATAAATCACTCAATATTATTCTTTAAAAAACATGATATTATGTACAACACTGCACATTATTCTGAAACAGGTTGATTATTTGGAGGTTAATAGTTTTTCAAGACATTTTTCCATGTTTCTGAAGTAAAATAATAAAAAAAATAAACCCAGAAACATGTTATTATTGTTCATTATCAGAAGTTCCTTCTGGTTTTGAATTTGGAGGAAGATGTAAGGCTATAATTATAAAATGTAACTGTACTACTACTATTCTAGGTAGAAGACAAAAGTATATTTTGACAAAAAGTTCCACATCAATCTTCCTAGGCTGGTAAAAATAGACAATATTTTATGCAAAATGAATGCAACATTTAACCATTGAAAGGATTAGGAATAAACAACACTGTTCCCACAGCAGTTAATTGGAAAGTTTATTTTCCCTTCAGCAGTCAAAACATGGCACAAGTGCATAATGTAGTAATCCATGGGTCTAGTATATACTTAAGTATGCTGAGTTAAAATACAGCACAATTAAATATTTTTGTTACAAGTCACAAACACAGAGCATACTGTATTTTGTATATGTGTGTGCTACCATCAGAATCTGCTTTTAAAAAAGTGGGGGAAAATGATGATTTTTCTCATGTAATGTTTGGTCAACTCTCACTTAGTTTTTTGAGATTCGGCAAGAGGTCATTCATGCTGTACTCATTTTGTAATGGAAGAAGACCACTTGTGAAGCTATCTTTCTGAAATAGCACATGGCATAGCTTCAGAATTTATTTTCTTTAAACTTTCTGTCCTTAATATTACCCTTAAATTTCTTTTTCCAGGTGCAATGGAATGAGAGCAGCTCCACAATTGAAGGCCTAAGAGCTTGCACACAAGGCTAACATATTCCTTTAACATCCTAGCTTTTCTTCTACATGGTCTTGGTCTTGTTGGGATTCAGCCACCTTACAGTCCTCTATTCATACTTTGCTGGGAAAGCTGCCTGAACTAAACAGCTCAAATGTATTGGACACACTCAGATGTGTGGGAGACATGAACTGCAGTTCTTCATCATTATGATGCTATAAAAAACCTTAACGAGTAAGAAATATGGTGCTGTCATCCGAAGTTGGGCCTGACCTTGAAGATTTTCATGCTTGTTGAATTCAATATACCATACTGCATTAATAGTTTAAGTTTTAGAAAGTTATCTATCATAACCAATATTTGGAAGAGGAAACAAGCTCTTGTGCTTCAGCTCTGAATGTCACCCAGCTTTATATACTGAGCATTACATCCTATGGTATGGAATGTCCCTTTGGACATTTGGGATCAGCTCTCCCAGCTGTGTCTCCTCCTAACTTCTTGTGCACCCCCAGCCTGCTCACTGATGGGATGGTGTGAGAAGCAGAAAAGGCCTTGACTCCATGTAAGCAGTGCTCAGCAGTAACTAAAACATCTCTGTGTTATCAACATTATTTTCAACCCAAATCCAAAACATAGCCCCATACTAGCTACTATGAAGAAAATTAACTCTATCTCAGTCAAAACCAGCACACACTGTAAGCTTTGCATCTCAATGATATAATTAAGGATAAGGGTGAACAAGATGACAACAGTGGCTCGAAGCTGAGAACATGAGGTTTCATCAGACCTCCAGAAGGTAGACTGCTGACCAGAAAGTCTGCTGGTCTCATCTGGCAGATGCAGGAATTGATGGAGTTCCTTATCCTCTCAAGACAGCTCCCAAATATGAACCTTCTCCTCTACAGAGGAGGTAGCACCCAGACTGGTGTAAATACTTCGTCCAAGGGGAGGAAATGAATTTAAATTGGAGTCCCTAGAAGAAGATCATCTGAAAACAGGCTTCTCTTTTACAAGACTGTGTTATATTTGGGTATTTGCCAGGACAGAACAATTTGGGAGTCTCAGAGAAACTGTGAATGAATTAGTGAAATATCAAAATATTTGTTTATTGAAATTATGCAAAGAAACTTCCCTCCTACTTTCCTACTTTCTTGTATCTGAAAAAGAGTATTTTGGGGAAAAAAGACAGCAAACTTTTTATTACTGTTAATTTTTAACAATTGTCCACATCTATCATAATTCTTCCAATGGTTTGACTTTAAATTCCAGTTAGGAGCAAAAAAAACAGATAGTGGAAGTCAGAAGTCCTGGTGTAAGTCCAAGGTGAAAGACTCTACTTAACAAAAGTCTATCCTAGATTTAGATTATAGACAGAGTAGAAGTACAACCATTCAGAGAGCTCACAGTAGTATTTTATTATTAAGTGATCAATGGCAAGGGTTAAAAGGGTACCATTCATCTTTGAAAAAGTAGACCAACATTTCTTAACTATAAGCAGAAAGATACAAATCACAGCAAGTTATTATTCTTTTGCTTTTGGATAAAGTACAATCTAACTAACCCCTCAAACTGCAAGACTAGGTAATAAATATTTCAATCCTTAAGCCTTCTCAGCCAGTCATAGAAGTCACTTCTGTAATAACTCAGAATCAAACTTGCTTTAGTCAAAATGAGGACTCTAAAAGAAGAGAATTAAATTTATTAAGAATGCAATTCTGTATGACAAGTGGAAGGTAATAATTTAGGCAAAAATAGTCCTAATATGACAGGCAAACAATCATTTAAGTAGCTGCTCTTCACCAAATTTGCCAGTTGGAGTTGGTGCTTGTCTGAATATGACTGAGCTATGTCACATAACAGTGTTGTAGAATATTTGTAGTATAGTTTGCAAGAAGCATGAAAGAAACTTATTCTTTGTTAGCAATAATAATGCCTCAGCTCTACCTAGATTTTAGTAGCTCTTGCAGTGTACATTGGTGTAGACCAACAAGGGGTAGTGTAGAAAAAAGCAAGGAAATAAATCTAGAAAGCTTGACAAACAAAGGTTTAGACATGAAGGAGAGGAAACATTTAATAACAATTTTTGAATACATAAAATTTGAGAAAGAGAAGTAAAAATGTATGCCCAGGTCCACAGCGGTTAAGGCAAACTGCAGTAGGGAAAATCAGTTTAAATATCAGGATAATTTCTTACCATAAAGAGCGGTAGTACACTTCAGAGAGTCTGAGAACCTGTGGGATATCTGCAGTTGCGATGCTCCTAAAGAATAATTTAAACAAACTGCTATCAGAACTGACAAAGGTATAAATACTTCTGGTTGCAACTGAAGCATGGATTGGAAGACTCCATACAACACACTTTCTAGACTCTGTGAGGCTACTTATTTATTTTTCATTTATTCTGGCTGATGCTAGACTATTGCTTATTATCTTCCCATGCCAGTTTCCAAAGGAATTAAACACTGATAATTTGAAAGAGCAGATATAGTTACTCAGATATTCTCATCTCACTGAATTCTTAGCAGACTTCAGGAGACTGTTTTGAATGCTTTGGCCATGTGTAGAGCAAGGAAGGTGAAACAAACGTAAAAAGGAAAACTGCCAGGAAAAAGAAAAAAAAAGAAGGATTAGTTACAGAATGATGGAGGGCTGTATTAAATACTTTACTAGCTGGGAATGTTCAAAAGAAATTGTAAAGAATAGTGTAATAAATATAAGAAATTAAATTTAAGCCCAAAACAAACATTTGGTTCACATATCTTTGACTTTGATAGGTTTTGCACATACATATTCTTTGGAGAAAGCGAAAAAGCAGAAATGTCTTTCATGTCAATGTCTGTCTTAAGTTTGCTTGTGTTAAGACAAATCTTTTGACTTTTTATGTTGACAAACACTACTGTCTTATCTGATGATGAGCAAGAAGATCACTGGGCATATCAAAAATGTGCATCATGATGACCTTTGTTGAATTGGCACTTGGGAGCTTTCCGGGACATGACTTGCCTCACAGAGGATGTTGGCAGTACGGTATTTAGTTTGAGCCAGTATACACTGTTTCTTTCAAATATACTTAAAAATGCATATTTCTTTGTGGAAAATAGTTGGGCATCCAACACTGCTGTTTATATTCAGTGATAGAAAAGTCAAGCAGCAAAGGAAAAGCTGACCTTCAGTCTGGTCAAGGTACTGATGCTTTATTTTTCAGTCTTTTTATAGCATCGTTTTGTAGAAAGTTATGTTTTTTGACCTTTGTTGTGGTTTCTTAGTCAAAGACTATTTTAAATCAGTGTCCCCCAGTAGGCTCAAGATGGCTGCCAAAGTTCTTGAGTGGAAAAATGTAAGGAGAGCTTTTGTAGGAGAATGACTGTGGCTACTTCAACCTTCAGGAAAGTGGAACAATCAGACACAAAGGAGAATGCCAAGTAAAAAGAAAAGAGTTAAAGAACAAAGTTTCCAGTAGGAACAAAAATATTTCCAGAAAGAAGAACTGGAGCATGGAAGGGGTTCATCATCATCACCATGGCTAAACTAAGGTGAGCTTTACATTTTCTGTGAAATGGATGAAATAAGTCGTATTTCAGATCTCATTTGGACACTGACTATCAAAAACTTCAGATTTACTTCAGCTGTCTGGAAGTAACTTTCAGGTGTTCTGACACTGTCCAGATGTGCAATTTCATACTTCTTGTATTGCCCTGAAGTGAGACTAGTTAAAGCAACTTTCAACCAGGCCTGCCAAATGCAGAGCATATGTATCTTAAAATAACACTGTTTTTTTAAAGATGACATACTCTATCATAAATGGAGCTTGTGCATGATGTCCATAGGAGTCTTGATATAATAATAATTGTCTTTTTATGAAACAATTTGAGAAACTTTTACCAGAGAATTAAAAAAAACCAAATTCTGTATATTATCACAAAACTCTGTGATTCCCGTGTTATAGAACTCACATGCTGTTAATCTCTCTAAGACAGATGCATTGTTGCAAACATAATAGTTCTGTCAGAACCACATGCATCCCTTGGATTTTTAAACCTGGAAATCCCTCCAGTAGGAAAGTGTATTCTTTAGCCAGAGCACTAGACAAGCTAAAAAAACAATGCAGACTTTTTCTGAACAAATTATCTTCACAAATGTTAGGAATAGACTATCTGATAGCCTCAAGAATTTCTGAGGGTGGAAATGCAAACCGCAATGAACATCTGCACCTTGAGAAATAAATTCTTCATTGTACCTTTTTATTGTAGTTATCTTTTATGATATGTGAACAATGAATATTACAGTCATAAAAACACCTCAGCAATATTCTTGCTTTAACAACTATTCATAAATCTTAGTGTATATTTAAATCCAATTTCTACATCATAAATAATATGACACATACATTATTGAAAAGTAATCCTTTTATACAGTGATGCTGTATTTGACTGCTTACAGGTGTTGAGAGCACAGACTTCCTAAGACAGTCCAAGAGCCACTTGAAGATGACTAGGTAGTTATACACAGGCATGAAGGATCAGGAGTGTGGGACTCTCTTTATTCTGACACTCTTATTCCTACGATGGTGAAGGATGGCTCTGGCAATGGCCAGTGAATGACATAATAGGGATAAAAGCCCCATTTCTTCTCTCAAAATGGATCACACTCTGGATAGGTTTGAAGAATAGGACATGCTACATAATTTCAAAGTCACATCTGGCAATGTCATCAACATCCAGATCTCTCTGTACAGACAATTAAGAGTTTATGGACTATACTGAAGATGTCCATGTAAACAAAGCATGTTTTTCTAAGGTTTCTATGCAGTTCAAGTTGTGATGAACCATATAAGGCAAATGAAGGGTTTGGGTATCTTTATGCAAATTTTTCTATCTGTATTGCAATGCTAGTCTTAGATTTCCACCTTCATACTAACAATTAGGGAAAAAAATAACTTCCCAGAGATTGCAACATCTCTAAGAACAACCTAGAAGTACTACAGCTGAAGATGTCTTAAAGATCTCTCTAAAGTTAAAACTATTCACAGAATAAATTCTTCACCATGAGGGTGATGAGGCACTGAAACGATCTGTCCAGAGAAGTTGTGAATGTTGCATCTCAGAAACTGTTCAGGACTAGGCTGGATGGGGCTTTCAGTGGAAAATATCCCTGTTCATGGCAGGGGGGTTGGAACTAGATAACCTTTCAGGTCACTTCCAGCCCAACCCATTCTGTGATTCTACGAAGGAAAAAAGAAAATTATATTTCATTCACAAGAAAAATGTAGCAGGAATATAAAGACAGAATACTTGGTATTTAGCCACCATTTCTATTACAGGATTTCAATGTTGCTTCCAAAGGTAGTAGACAACACATCTGATTCTTCAGAGGCATACCTCAAAAAAGACAAGATACTACTCAGGAAAGATGAAATGTCAGTTGAGATAAAATTTCAAGTACATTCCTTAAATTGGGAAATCATGTTATATTTGGAAAAATGTAAAAGGTTTCTATAAGACCATAAAGATATTTTGGACTGACCATATTTTACCAGTACTTAATTAGTTCTGCCACATATTATGCCATTTCTGCGCTTTTCAGGAGGCAAAATTTTGTGTTTTCTCATGTTCATGCTGAGTAAGAGACTTAAGGAAGTTAACCTAAAAGAAGGATTCCCACTGATGTCAGTGGCAACAGGACTTATCACTGCTTGTATTCATGGTGTGAGTCATATTAGCATAACTATGAGATAAGCACATTTCCTTTATGCTTCTAATTTTAATTTCCTAAATTACTGGGATGAAAGGGTCATAGGACAACTCTGGCAGGAAAGGACCTTGGGGGCTCTCTAATCCAGTCTTCTTAATGCTTAAGCTTCTAGATGAGATTTCTTAGGGTTTTATGTGACTGAGTCTTGAAAACCTCTGATGCTGTAGACAGGGAAGCTTCTCTGGGCAAAAGGAGATGTGGTGTGGTTTAAGATGCTGGGGTGGTTTTTTGTTTTGTTTTGTTTCTCATTGTCCAAGTCTATTTTAATGGGACATAAATTAAACTATTTTTCCCCAAGTAAAATCTGGTTTACCTGTGAGAGTAGCTGGTAAGCAAACCTCCTGTCTTTATTTGCTATTGTGAACTTCATCATTCCTCAACAAGCCAAAAATTACACCGTTTTCTGTGAGTCAAGTCTCGTATCGTTGGCCCAGCTAAATCAATGTCATACATTCCACTTTCTTGTGTTGTTGAAGAGGTAGGTGGGACCTAGGAAATTTTCCTGCTGACCGCAAGGACTCCAGATGAACTCACATAAACATGTCATGGATGCAAAGACTGTTTTGTAGAAAACACCTTGTTTTGATGTCTGGATAAATGAAATAACCAAGGCATCCCCATTTTTTTCTCATTCCATCTTTCTGTCAAGTACCTAAAATATAGTTATTTTCCTGATGAAAATTCACAATTAATATTAGGTTACATCTGTGCCACATTCCCTTACAGTGAGGAAGATGTATATTCTGAAATTTTTGCAGATCTTTATTTTGGTTTAACTGTTGTGTTTTAAAACATCACAGAGATATTTACTGAGTCCATTCAGCAATCTTATTATTTAAAATTATATTAAGTTAAATTTGGCATAAAAGATTCTTGACTGATGAAATTTCATTGAGAAGTTTTCAATTGTAACACATTTATAATAAGAATTCATAATAAGAATGAAATAATAAGAAGAAATATAATAATAAAGATAATTTCTAGCTCCAAAAATATATTTTGAGTGGTTATATCAAGTTTTTCTTAATGTTTCTATACTTCTGTTATTTTTTAAAATCAGCATTCATTCTTTGTACAATGAGTATTTGTTGTGTTGCGGCTCCATAATCAGGATTTTGTTGCTGAGTTTGAGGTTTTCCGCAGAGCAAGGATCTCCCAAAAACTAACAATTTTTAATTACAACCATTAAGCATTTTTCCAAATTTAGAATGAAAAAAAGAAAAGCTGGGAAAAGCAGGCAAAGGTAAAAACTTTATTCAAATGTGTTTGTTTGTTTAGACTAGATGAAGAAAAAGATTTAAGTCTTCCACAGAACCAGGCAGCTACAAAGATGACACTGTCAACTCAAACGTAACCCACCAGTGAAAATACGGGTAGAAGTAAGACACATAAGCATGAGGACAATCTTACGACCATTTTCCATCAGCAGTTTCTAGCCTAAATAGTCCAAAATCACATCTCAGACCTGAAGTTCACTGCCTAAACTCAGGTTTTCTCCATAGATTTCTGTAGTCAAAGGAGAAAGATAGATACATTGGGAGTATATCTCTCTGAGGAAAAGATAAATCACTCTTTGGCAGTGTCTGTCTACTGTTTCTTTACTAGATTTTGTTTAGTGAAATAATTTTGAATAGAAAAATGTAGATTTGAGAATATTTATCCTACAGTGCTAGAAAAAAGTATGTAACAATATTTTTTAGTTATTTTTAAACTGCCAGACTTGAGTAGACTTTCAAATAGCAATAAATCTTGCCTTCTTCAAGATAATTACTGATGTATTGGCTGTAGTGTTTATGTACTATCTGTGAGTTCTGTCAGTTCTCTCTTCAAGAAGCAATCCTGGCCTGGCCGAATCAAGTTGCACTTGCAGCAGTGATTTGAGGACAGACTGTCCCTTGGACTGTTGTTGCTGAAACACTTGTCTGGCTTCCAATTGTCATAGCAGTTACAATCTGGAAAAGCCTCCAGGGAGTTTTTGAACCCAAGATCACAATTTGCATTCCTGGCTGAACTATATGCCATGATAATACTCAGAGAAAGCCATCCAGAGGCATAAGAAGTTTAGATTTGCTCTAAATTTCCTTGGCGTTAAGGTCTTGGCTGTGACCAGTGTTAGAGAAGTGCAAAGCTGGCTATGATGTACCTTTTCCTCATACTTCCTTTGTTTTGAATTTCATCTAAATACCTTAGTTAGGAAGCACTTCTTGTGACTGCAATTTAATTTTTTGCAGCTAATCATGGATGTGAACAGACCATCCCTGGATTTTCTTAACTATTGTCAGTTCAGGAAATTCCATAGCTGCAAGGCAAGGTCTGCAAAATGAAGATGCCTTTTGGCTTACCTTTCTGCTCCCTATTAATTTGTCTTACTTCATGAACAAGTTCAATTGCCAATGAAAATCTTTACAATCTGTCTTTTGATTTATATGAAGTTCTGACAGAATTTCTCTTGGAAAGATGCCTGTCATTTGACGTCAGAGTTCTTAATACATTTGCTTTTCATCTAGTGGTTGGGTTAAGCAAGCTGCCATCTGCTGACGCCTCTGCTTCCCCCCATCACATTTCTTGAATGTTTGATTCCAATGATACAAGATTGAGGGTTCCTTTCTCAGAGGAATGGCATTCACAGCAGGACATGGGAAATTCAGTTAAACGATACAAATACGGTATTTCCAAATCAGCTCTTTTAATGGAATGGTTAATATTTCTGGGAGCTTTTAAGAAACCATCTTTTGGACACCGATACAGTTCTGTTAACTTCTTTTAGCTTCCAAAATCCTTCCACTATGGGCTCTTGCCAGGGACTATACATCTGTGTTCTTTTCAAAAGGGGTGTTGACGCTCTTAGTGATAATTATGGTAGGCATTTAACTGAAGACCTCTAAAATGAGGTGGAAGTGCTTATCATTTTCCACTGATTCTATAGAGAGCTAGATACCTACACCTTGCCCTTAGACCTGTAATTACACTTGAGGACATGTCAATCCAGCCCTTGATTCTCAGGTTATATGTGTCTCACGTAGTCCAGTTCCCCTGTGCTAAAAAGATTGAACAGAATGTCATGCTCTGTATGCAGACATTGTAAATATAGAAGTTAGATTTATTTTCATTATATATGTAAAAGGACAAAATCAAAGTAGGTCACATGGCAATTGCACAGAGACGTAATATGATGGAATGTATCTTGACATCCTCTCTGAAGGCACAGAGGGAACCTCAGCTGAAATCAAGTACACTTACAAAACTAAATCAAGCCTGTCTGATTTAATGCTACAGTCATGTTTATAACATTTCATGCATATTGACAGATTTTTAGGAAAAATTCCAATAATCATTTCAGCATCATGCTGCACCTCATCACTGTCTTACATTGCCTTGTAGAGGCTTGTGCCCCTATCTTCTTCGAAAAATCTGTTTTTCTGCCTAAAATTCAACTCCGTTAATGTAGCATGGAGGTCGTGTGGCCCCAGATACATTATAAAAGGCACAGTCTTGTAAATATGAAAAGAGTGAGAATTGACAAATCTGAATTACAGCTCCTTTGTGGCCAAATCACTGCAAGAGAGAATTGAAGAAATGAAGGGAGATCCAGTCTCCTCCTCTGAGGCAGTGCCAAACACGGCCAGGTCGATCCCAGCATGTTCACTCTGAAAAATGTCTGCTGAAAGAAATTTCACTTATTTTCTGATCCACTTATCTGCCCAATGAGTCTGTAGATAAAAATGTCCAGACTAATTAAACTATCTGCACTCTATGAAGTACATGCTTTTCTGTATTATGTAGCACTAGTGTCATCAGCATCACACACAAGCAAGGACAACTACCTTTCCTGTCTAACGAGGCTAATTAATGTAATTTGACATCCACCTACATATGCATATATAAGAATACATATGTTTGCTTTCAACACATCAAAAAATGTGAAATTACTCCAAAAAAGCGCAAATACATAAGAGTTTCATATATGAGAGAATAAAATCTTTTGTTATCCTCAGAGCTGGCGTAACTTCAGTCAGAAAATAATTCTTAGTTTTAGAGACTCAGACTGCAGAAGAGATGCAGACATGAAAAAAGTGCAAAGAAGATCAAAAAAAATTGATACAGTTTTGTTTACATATTTGAAAACTTACAAGTAAGCATACACATGGTACAGTGGAGCAGCCATTGAAAGCGAGCTTTGCTGAATGATTATAACACATTTAAGATTTTTAAGACCTTCTAGAAATTGTCAAATACTTCTTCCTAGTTTCCCTCAAAAATGTGATATAGCCACAGTTTATGCAGTGTAAAATCCCTTGTGTGAATTTGTTCACGGGCAAAAATGTCAGCTTATTTGCTTCATTCTTCAGATGAGCTCTTCAATGTTATAAAGCTGAGGAGCTTTTGTCAGATGTCTATTACCTATAAAAAGTAAAATAATCCTTAAAAGGCAAAACAGCAAGTAAGTTTTAAATATACTTTTGTCCACATTAGTGCTTCCTTTTATTTAATGTTACTAAAGGTTATTTTGTTATCAGTTTTTTCACAAACTCTAAAGATTCTCAGTATTTTGCCACTCTTCCACTGATAACGTAATTTTCTGACTTTGAGTCTCAGCCTACTATTTCTGGAAATCTGTAGTTTGTGGTTCTGGAAGATCATGACTTAATCTTGACTAAACTGGTTGCAGGGATTTGTTTGTTTCCTCTGTGATGCTGTGTCAACACAATCAGGTGACATTCAGTTGTGCTTTAAGAGCCCTTGGTTACTGAAGGAATAAAGCACGAGCCATCACCATGTCATCACCTTTTGTAAGGCTGTGTGGTGAGTGAAGGCAGCAGTGTGTTAAAACCACATCAAATCTTTGAGAGATCTAAAAGAATACAAACTAAGACATATATTTGTGCCACTGATAGAAATTTAAAGCATCCCTTGAATTTGTTGTAAGTATAGGAACTTCAATTTTTGCAGTTTATTTTGATTACCATTTAATGACCAATGGCATCCATCTTTAAATTCCAGGAGTAGGTTATTTAATATGTTAAAAGTTACAATAGAGTAATTTGAGAATGCAGAACTCTTTTCAAACCTCTTTATGAAAAGTTTTGCAAGCAATATTGAAAATCAGTACCTCCTTTGCTGCTGTCTGTTTCTTATACTCTCACAAACCCTCATAAACTCATAATTTTGAATTTTTGGCTGTGTCTCCATATAATGGTGCACTGGCATGTGATCAGCCTGATTTCTCAATATGCATAGTTTCAAAGTCCAGTCTGTAGCAGGAAAATGTGTTCTAGGGTTCATTTGATTACACTGCCCGAGCCACTATCAAATGACAACTTCAGTGCTAAAATTGAGACCATTGACTTGTGCTTGAGCTAGAGAAAGGACAGTCCTGTAGGGGACAGGTCACTTCCTTCCTTTAAAGACTGGGGAAGTACAGAATAATCTTCCTTCTTAAACCCTTTTTCTGATAAGCTTTTCTGAAGGGGCGACTCCTTCTCTGGCATGCTTTCTGGGAGCTCTGAGGGTGTGTGAGGAAGAACAATCATAAGGAAAGGAGACAGGTCTGGAAATCCCATTATCTCGACCAGCAAGCTGACTCCAAGTGAGCTAGGGGCCAACATACATGTCGACTGAGAACAGGAGATTAACCACAGGCAGTGCTTCCACTCTGCTGCTGTTTTATGTGGAAAATATCACTTGATTTTCTGAAGGAAGAAAAGAAGCAAAAAGAGAAGGTAGTCCAAATGCTTTTAAATAGTCGGCAATAGGAACTAATTAAATGATGACATTTGAAACACTATGTAGTGGTGATTTTCCTCTTTTTCAAGTTCGTATAATTGTTATGAACAGATTAGACACACAGAAAAGACTTTACAGTTTAAGTGGAAGGACAGCATCAAAGTGGTCACATTTTCTGTGTAACCATGATTTCTGGGGTTCTCTGACATGCTTTTGCTGTGCAGACAACATATGCGAGCATGCCACATTAATCTTAAAGTGTTTGTTCCTTTCCTGAGAGGAAAATAAATATAGTAATGGAGGATTTTCTTTTTCTGGTCCTTCAGGCTTATAGGTTGTGTGGTAAAGAGGAAGGCAGGGCTGGCATAAATGTCAGCCAGGAGATTAAAGGAAAGACATCGTCCTTGTTCAGGCCAGGGGCCCGTTGCAATGAATTTCTCCAGGAATAATGTCAGCATGAGGTATAAAGAAACAGCAAACCCGAGTGCTTCTTCCCATGAGGCATCACCTGTTTCTGCTCTCAGAAAAAACACAAAAGAGAGACATGTGGTTAATGTAACTCCTTGCTAGTTGGGCAGTTCACAGAGCTAGGAGTCTGAGGCTGCTGTGAATTACTCAGCACATCTGGATAAAGAAGGCAACATGAAGCAGTGGAGCTCTCAAAGCTGAACATCTTCAACACTGAATAGATAATTGTCAACGATAACTCTGAGGTCTCCTTTGTGTGTTGCAACTACCAGTTATGAGCTCAGTGTCATCTAAGTATAGTTTAGATTATTTTCTCTAGGTGCATTTTGAAACAAATAACTGATTCTTTGGACCTGAACATAGGTGAAGCAATTTTTTTACATAGACTCATTTCAGCTTAAATTAGAAGGTAATGTGCTACCTTCTTCCTCACTCTTTCTTACTCCCTTCAGGCCTATACAAACAGGTGTAATTCATTCACGTCTGGCTACTGTAAATAGATATGGTAAAGAAATCTCAGACAATGTTAGATTAGGTCCTGTACAATACCGTGGCAAGTAAGAGGATGCAAGATTTCCCAGAAAATAAATTTATAAATAAACAGTAACCAGCTTTATTTGGGTTCTTCTGTACTAAGGACAATTAAATATGGTCAGTTGGATGCTAATGATGTTGTAATCAGGATTAATAACAGAGCAAAAGGAGAGGTTGAGCAAAACTAAGGTGGG
Organism: Columba livia; assembly: GCF_036013475.1. Lineage (NCBI taxonomy): Eukaryota > Metazoa > Chordata > Aves > Columbiformes > Columbidae > Columba > Columba livia. Next base: position 33,110,166 of record NC_088604.1, on the reverse strand, counting down.
AACTGAAGACTGAAGGACCAAGCAAATTACAGGAATCACCCTGTCCTGTAACTGAAAGTCTGACAGTACGGACATGAAGGAGCAGCAATTTCTTGCTTGTGCAAGACAAATTGCCTTGTTACTGTTTTATTTCCCATGATGATATATCAATGTACTACATATGGCTGGAAATTTCAGAAGTTTTATTGTCACTGCTTGCCCACCTAAAACTGGTGGTACAACATGCTGTCCTTCAAGGAATGTCCCATATATAGTGTGTATCAATCAAGGAAAGGCTAGAGAGAAGATAAAGCCTGTTGAAGTAATACATTAACGTACACTGAAATCCTCTTTCTACTATTTTGGTGGTGCAAATAGACCTCCAAAGGAGATGAGAAGATTTCAGTCTTTAAGGAAGTCCTTGAATAGATAAACACACCTTCCCTGGCCCCAGTGCAGACACTGAGAACAGCTTCTACTGGAGTGAGTCTCATACAGTCCCTCTGTTCTTCCCAGTCAGAAAACTTCCAGGAAACCTGGTAGTCATCTTAAGCAGGGACATTCAGGCACTGCTGCCCCTGTAGGTCTCACACTCAGCATGCCAGACCTTGTGCCATTTTCCCGTCTTTCTTCATCTCCTAAACCTTCACTATCTTCCAGCTAACAAAGTATTCTGGAGGTGATTCACAACCCTGTCTTCCAATGTAAACTACAAAAACAAAAGGAAACCAGTTAATGAACTGAAATAGGGTGCTTGAATTTCTCTGCTCACATTCTGTCCATCAGCCATATCTTTATCTTACTTTTTTTTGTAGTTTCATCTTTTTACAGAACTAACTTTTCAGGGTCTTCATTTGTCTAGTACATGTCTAGGTCTTTTTCTTGTCTTTGATCTAGTCATTTACATACTGAACATGAAAAATTAACAAAAAGGGAGAAGAGAAATGCTGTGGACAAAATGTGGTAGAGCCCTACTCATCAACAAAAATATATGCCATTACTCCAACTGGTTATAGGAATGTCGTCTGTTTTCTCAGAGGTGTGCAAACATATGTCTATAATTCAAAGATGTATGACTAACACATGTGTATGTTTCTCTCTAGACCTGGTTGAGATCTAAAAGGCTGATTCTTGGACTTGATTTATGCATTGCACATCTTCATCTCTTCATCATGGTAATCCTTGTTGTCAGACTGAAATGATTTAAGTGTTAATCATATTCAGTATCATCTGCACTATATATTATACTGCCTCATAATTTCCAAAAACTACCCTTCATATAAAGAAAAGTAATGAACATTTTAAAGAATGGGTGCAGACATTGATATATGAGTCAAATGCACTCACTTCCCTTAAACACACTCCCATGAGTGAAGGACACCAACACCACGTGTTTTCTCCAGGGAATGCAGCACAACTGCAATATTCATTTACTTTCATGATTTTTCTCAGGTTGTCTGTCTTTCTGTGAGTCATGGCAGGAATGTACTATGAAGTCATCAGTTTCTTTAAAAAAACAGGAGAAAGCCGTTTTCTGACACCTGTACTGTCTTTGGAACACTTTCTGCCCATTGCTTTGGAAAATTTGAAGACAGCTCTGCCTCAGATGAGCTTTCCTAGCCTACACTGCATGTCCTGTGACTAGAATAAAAAGCTGAGTAAAGACTGGATGTATCTTCAGCACAGACAGACACCCACTTGGCTGAGAAGCTTAACTGCATTTCTGCAAAAAAATATTTGATGTTTTGTAAAGGGTTTTTTGGGGGATGAAAAGTCAAACTCTCTGTTTCCACCACAGGAACATGTCCATATTTATGAAATACACTATGCTTTCCAGGGTCCCTCCCTGTACAACAGCCAGCTGAGGAGCACTGGAGCCTGGGAGCTGGTGAAGTGCCCTGGAGCCTGGACGCTAGCATTTGCTTGGGCATGTCATAGAACCAGGGAACTGGAGGGAGCCTGACTGTCAGACTCAGTCACATGGGCCACTGAGAAGCTATGGAGCCAGGTGATCATGAATCCCCATTTTCCTGTGGGAAAACCATCTGTCACAAAATTTCCTACTATATCTTCCTAGAACAAAAAAATCTCCATTTTTTATGCTAAGAAAGGGTTGCAGGTTTTTTTTTTTCTGTCCAGAGTCCATCTTCAGTAATAGAAGGAAAACACAGTTGCATGTCTGTGTTACTGGGTCATAATCCAAGTATTACATACAGATGTCTTTCTTTCTATTACCCTTGATAAAAAGACAATGCAATCGATATGTGAGTAAATTAGAAATGAAATGATGGGTTCTGTTCAGTGTGATTGCTGTAGCCACCATGTTCATTACTGGACTAGTTCTTGGCTATTCACAAGTTTCAGAATGTGTAATGAATTTTCCAAAGACTTTCAAATTGAAAAAAATCTTCCTTGTCAAATGTAAAGTCATTAGTCTGCTTTGAAAACACTGCTTTCTTCCTCAGGGAACATTCAGAGTATTTTTGGAAATAGAGGAGAGCAAAATTATTAATACTGACTTTAATCATTACTTCATCAGTATTAATAATATTCTTATGTAAATAGGAGAGTGTCATTAAAAGGCATTAAAAAGATTCAAACAGAACCACAGAATCATTTATATAGGACCCACAGGCAACTCCTGAAACAGGGCCAGCTTTGAAGCTAGATCCAGCTAGTTGGATTAGATTGCTCAGTCACATCTAATCGCCCTTGACAATGGAGGTCCTATGACCTCTTTGGGTGATCCATTTCAGTTCTTGACTATCTTTATTGTGAAAAATTATTTCCCAATAGCTAATGGGAATTTGTAACTTGTGGCCATTTTCCCTCATTATTTTACTGTACATCTTCAATAAGAGCCTGGCTTCATCTTTTCTACAACCTACCTACTAGAGGGTCAGTCTTAAGATTCCTCTCTTAAACTTCTCTGAAGAAGCACAAATCCATCTCTTTCAATCCCTTTGTATGTGTCAGGTACCTCCTGTTCTGCACAGTGTCATGTGGCTCCTAATCTTCACAGTGACCTTGCTCGGGACCCTCCAATTTGTCAATGTCTTTCACGTACTAGGAAGCCCAAATCTGGACGCTGCCAGATGTAGCTCACAAGGGCTGGACAGAGAGAAATCAAAATATTAAAAAACAAACAAACAAACAAACAGAAAAACAAAACAAAACAAAACAAAACAAAAAAACCACACAATTCCTTGTCTGCTAGCTATGCTCTTACTAACATAGCTCAGTATGATACTAGCTTTCTTTGCTGCAACTGCAGGCTGCCGATCAATGCTTGGCTTGTTCATTGCCAGTAGCCCAGATCGTCTTCTACAAAGTTACTTTTTTTCCAGTCAGACTCCAGCCCGCACTCCTGCATGGAGTTGTTCTATCGCAGACGCAGAACTTCTTTTTAGCTATGTGAGGTTCTTTGCTGCTCATTTCTCCAGCCCATTTGTCTGAATAGGTGTCCTGCCCTCCTTCATACTGGCTACTCCCCAAGATGTCATGTTGCCCACAGATTTACAGAGGTTGTACTCCATCCTTGCAGCCACTAAACAGTATTGGCCTCTGGAAAAAAACATTTGGAACTGGCTTCTGGTTAGACTTCATACCGCTCTGTGCCTGTCAAGTACTCATACACCAGACTGTAGGAAGTAGAGTGTTTGGGGTTATCTGTATTTAACAGAAACTGATTAAGTAGTTGTGGGGTTTTTTCTTTTCCTTTTGTTTTTCCCCATTTCCTCAATTATTTCTGTTCCTGAAAATATTTTCTCCACTCATATTTCCAGTTTACCCAACTTTGTCAACACATGCTTTTGAACACTTCTCTTATCTGACCTTCAGCTTTCCTATTTTACTAGCTGAAACAGAACAAAAATCCAGCCTCCTTTGGAAGTGCAATTACTTATTAACACGAGATAGCAGGGGGCACATACAAACACAGTAGAAGAGAAGCAGATGCTTGCAAACTCACAATGTCTCTTAGAGGCTTACATTTGCTCTGCTGATTAAAGCATGAATGGCAAACAGCAACACAAAGTGTTACATTATACTGTATTTTCAAATGCTAAATATGTATATGGATTTCATTAGGTTTTCATTAGTTCAGTGGAAAGACCATCTATAAACTTTAGTGAGCACAATGCAGTAACATGGAATCCAAACAGAACATCTGTTAAACTCTCTAAAAAGTTCAAACAGGAACTAATCTGTGATCAACCCTGGAAAAAGAAAATCTTAATGTGAAGATAAAACACACTTCCAATTCATGGCTCAATAAAAAATACCACCCTGTTCATTAACATGCATTCAGCGTAATAGAAATTGTACAGTACAAAGAGAACGTGTTTATATCCATTAGGAATAAGCTATTTTGTTTTAGTAATGCACTCTTTTATGCAAAATAGGCTGCTTCATTTTACCAAAAACCCTTGCATCCATTTAGATGAGAATTCAACTGATTTCCACTTTTAAAGCACTGCTGACACTAATTTTACTGTATTATTCTTTCATCAAAATGCCTGAAGGTTTTTAAAAAGAGCTTTAAGGCCATTCCAACCAAATATCTTAGGGCCTGACGATTCTTTGGGATAGAGCACAAATTAGAGCAAGAAACTATTGTCAGTGATGACAGGAACTGCTGAGCACTGAAGTGACATCTGTAGTCCTTAAATAAGCTTTTGTTATTCACTTCTCTGTTCTATGAAGTGACCAAGGATCCTGTAGTTGGGCCAGGCTGGTCACCCCTACCAAATACTGTAGCTCCCAGGATGAGATAACTTTTACTTAATAGGCTGCTGACAGCCTGAAACAGGAATTGACAATATTTATTAAGCACTGGCCTCTATCAGTTCGATCAGTTTAACAGAACTGTAACTCTGTCTATATATAGATAGATGACAAGGTCAAAGCGTTCGGATCATGGATTCTTTTCTCTTTCTTTTCCTGTATGAGGATAAACTGTTTCTTGTGGAAAAAAAAAACAAAAAGGGCTTTAAAAATGTTAGGTTCATATAAGCAGTGGAAAGCTAAAATACATATTTAATTATTTTCCACTGCTTACTCTGTGGCTTAAATTTTTCAAGCTCAGCTAATTTGGTCGAACTCCAAAATGTAGGATTTCTCTGACAGGTGTCGACAGATTATAAAGTCAGTTTCAGAACAATGTAACAACATCAATCCTAGCTGTGACAATATCCATAAATCTTCATACCTGGGGGAGAACGAGGTGTTAAATCAGGTATATTTATATTGTAATTTGTTCATGAAAACTCAGGTTGGCAACTGAAAGGAAAGATTCATATGTACGTATTTTTCTTAAAATTACAAGAGCAGATATTATCATAAAACCTGAATGTGTGATTTTACCTCTATTTTTAGGCAAATTGAAGGACTAGAAAATGCCAAGAAAAATGTATTTTTCTGGAAAAATCTGTGCTGTGCACATGAACAAGTTGAATGAGATTTCCAGAGCACTAGACCAGCTTGTCAGCAGGTGTAAATTAGTGTGATTTTAGCATACTTGAAAGAATTTATATTGACATCATCTGATAGCTCTGTGAAATTAAAAAAAAATATATAAAAAAATTAAAAATTGCAAGAACATATTTAACTTTTTCTTTTTAGGTTAAAACTTTGACTTGAATCATGTGTACAAGAGGTTTCCTGAGATTTTCTTTATGTCTCATTATTAAGACAACTTATGCAAGTGCCTGAAAAAAGATTCTGGTTTTCTTTATTTCTAGAGCAAAGAAAAGCTGTACTAGCTTTTCAAAATTTATTATATATTTTACCTTTTAGGAAAAATATCAAAATTAGCTAGAAAGTGGATTGTTTAATCCAGTAACTGCTCTTTAGCAACTGAAAAACTTTCACAGAGGTTGAGTGTTCAGACACTGAACACCATAATTGTGTAAGAAAACATCTGGTTCTTCCAAACTTAAAGAAGGAAAGGTTAACATATGCGCAATTCTAGTTTTTCTCAACTACCGCAGAACCAGGTTTTTTTCCTTATCATGTTGCAGTTTCGATGTTTGGCCTTTTTTTTTTTTATGACAGAGGCCCCCAATGTTGTTTTATTTCACCATTTTTTTATTTACTCCTGCTTGTTACATAAGCTCTGCTTCTTCTATAAGAAGACAATATTCCTCTGCCGTTTTCTTCATTGTTGGTTGTATTTTAATCAGGTTTCTTTACCTTAAAAGAGATATAATCTTCTGTTGTCTTCTAATTCTTCTGAATTATTCCCTCTATCACTCTTCACTTATCCTGCAAGTGATGTTTACTTACTTTCAGGAGAAGATTATGTGGCCTTCAGAGTACTCTGTCACAGTATCTATCACTCCAGTGCAGAGAGGAGGGAAGTCCTTTCAATCCACAGCCATAATGTTCTAATCATGTCTAGAGGATTATAGCCCATATTTATTTTAATTCTGTGATATTATGAATTTTGAGTAGCAAGCTGTATTTATGGGTAGAGTGTAGGTTGAAGAAGTAAAGGGACTCCACTGGATTTTTAGTGGGTTTTGAAATTTGCCTAGCTTGCCAGTAAGGAACATTGGGCCTCACAGTATGTAAACAACTTTTAAATGTTTGATGAAGCAAGGGAATAGTCATTAGCTGTTTATCCTCATTTTCTTGGCAGGTAAGAACCATATGGGGCCCTTCCCAAAGGACATATTAACATTTCTGAACTGGGAGACAGCAGGCAATGTGCTGGTGGGAAGATAGCCCAGATCACAACTGAGTCAATGCATCATTAATAGATTATTCAAATATTGAATTTTAATCCATCCCCAAACATAAGAGAAATAAAGGAAATGTAGTTACTTAAGTCTGTTTGGGTCCCAAAGTCTATTTCACAAGCACATAAATAAATAGGATGGCATGAGGATAAGCACATCATATAACTCCCTTCACGGTGGGGAATTCTGAGATGGATTTTTCATTCCATCCACCTGACCATACAGGGTGAGGCTGATTCATCCATATGCTAGTTAAAGAAATGCATCACTTTGTTTTGTTCCTCTTCACTTCTTCCACTAAACCTTGTGACTATGTAGTCTGTGTTAAGTCATGTAAATGAATGGTTTTGTGTGTATTAGGGTTGTCCTTTAGGGCAATGATCAGAAAAAGGAGGGTGACCAATGTCCTAATTCACATTATGAAGAGCAGCAAGAAGCATTCCCTGACCCACATATTTGTTTCAAAGACATTAACAGAAGAATCTGAGAGAAAGAACTGTCTTATAATGGTTATTATTCCAGGTGTCTGGAATGCCATGATACCACATGAAACTCAAAAGGATGAAGCAACACTGTGAAACACTCAAAGCCCAAGAAATAATAAATAATTAAAAAAAACTTGGACAACTTTCAGTTCTAGAGAGTGATTTTCTCTTGAAGGTTCAACTTCCCATTATAATGACAACTTTCCCCTTGTTCCCTAAAGTTCTGTCCAAAACCAAGTTAAACGTAAAGAAGTAAACACTATCTTTGTAGGTACAAGGCTTCCTGCTGGTGATTGGTTTTGCAACACAGACTGCTGGTCTGTGGTTACAAGTCACTGGTGATATGCAACAGGTCTACATGATTGCAAATGGCATGGAGAGGGCAAACTATCTGACTGCTAGTTCTTCCAATACAAGAACTAATGGCCCGCAGATTAAACCAGCAGTAGCTGGGATCACAACAAACAGGAGGAGGTGGCTGTGGATCATGAATGGAGACCTCCCTGAGAGAGAAAGCCCATTGAAAAAGTTTGCATGGTTTTAAAGGGAAAATGAACAAGTACTTGAAAAACAGATGTACTGTGGTTACTTTCAGACTCTTACAGTTCTATATTGTCACAAGTCCTTCCAAAATGGTTTCAAGGACTTCATCAATGAGAAATTCATCATCATTGCATTGAGTATCTTTCATTTGATATTCTATTTTCCATTATATATATTATTAGTAGTGATATATTAGTATTATTTTGATATTATAGTAAACTATTATTATTTTAATCCACAAGATCCTCCTCTTTATATTCTCTCCCTTATGTGGGCTGGGTGGGGGGGCGGGTGGGGCAGGCCGGGAGTGAGCGACTGGCTATCATGGTCTTGAAGTGCTAGATTGGGTTAAACCATGACAGTAATTCTCCACGTTCTCCCCATTTTGGGGAAGACACAGCTATGACATCAATGCCCAAAATAGAAAGAAAAAGTGCATTGTGCTTTACTCCCCATCTGTGTCATCTGAACTATATTTTCTGTTTAAATCCTTTTTTTCTGAAGTATATGTCAATACAAACCTCCAAAACACAGCATTGGTTTATCTAGCTGTGGCACTGCTGTTCATATTTTTGACACTCACATCACAAATCATTAAGATATCTAAACAATATCTTTGTTTTTGCATTTGTCTATTCTGAACAGTTTTTCTTTCACTTGTGAAAGTTGCTCTAAATGTGAAATAAAAATCATGTAGACTCCTTTCTGTAATGAAGACTTACAAGAAAGGTGAAGAGGTAAAAGTAATCTAGAAGAAGCAAGGGAGGGGGAAAATCACTCTAAAGAAGAAAGGAGAACACAGAAAAGTTAAGGTGGTCACCCACTGAAAAAGGGAAGGAATGTACCCTGGGTAAGGTTTGCCTTGGCTAGTAGCTATCTGAAACAGCTACTTCACAATAACCATTACATAATGTCTCTGTGTGAGGACATCAATTTGTCATTTTAAAAAATATATATATTTTAATCTGGAATAATTAATTTGCTACAACTTAGCTTAGCTGATTTAGCTTAGCTGATTTAGCTTTAGCTTGGAATAAATTTGTTTAGCTGTTTGTCTGGTTGGTTTTGGTTTGTGTCTTTTTTTATTTTTTTCCCAGAAATGTATTTTCACATGAAGTTTCAGCATGTTTCTTCTACATGGGGACTGTTATCAAGACCTGATTCTGATTTCATTTATACAGCACTATTTTATACCAAAAAATCCAAATAACTTCATTGGAATCATTCCTGATTTAGTCTGGTATGAGATCAATATCAGGACTTTATGGCTGTTTGAATAGATGCTTTCTCTTTTTAACAGCCAAGATAGAAAAAAAGTTTGGACCAGATTACAAACATTTTTTTTGTTTCTCATCCTTGCTGAAATGAAAATGGAGTAAAAATAGTTTAATTCAGTAGAACACATTGCATTTGGCCTGAGATGAAACATTTCGTATATTCTAAGTAAAACAAAGAAAGAAGGCTTACAAAATAAAAATTCCTCAGACTGCTGTTGTTCTCTTTCTCTCCCTTTTGCTCACTAGTTCAAGGTTAGACTTTTCACTCATACTTGGAGCCACTACAGTTTTGAACTCATTTCAAGGAAATGCCTTAATGGCCAGGCTATATGCCGTTCTAAGAGCAGAAGAGATCTCCTTTTCTGAGATGCTTTTACACACACTTGAAATAGCATTCATCTTTACATAAAAGTCAGATTCCTCTGATTAAATTCAGATGCCTGCAACTTGATATCCTCAGCTTCCTTTAAATAACAGCAAGAAATAAATAAGCACTTTGAGAATGTGATTCACCTTATGAGTTCTAAAAAAACCATGACATTTTTCTTCGACCTTCAAGACCTAAATATGCATCCTCTCCTTACGCCATCAGGCTTTTTTACTGTATGTCAGACAACCTTTAACATCACAGAACACACTTCTGTCTACACTGCCCTCCACAATGCCAGATCTTCACCTGACTCACACAGATCACAGAGGCAATTTCTTACTCTTTAACACCAGTGGATGCTGAGCTGGGCAGATACAGACATTTGTTCAAGTGTCTCAGATGTCTAGTTTATATATTTGTCATGTTCCTGGCTGAGGGATGATTTGCTGCTTTCCAGTTAGACTTATGCCAGGGCAAATAAAATGCAGATGCAAACATTTGTTCATAACATCTAACATAGAAAACTACAGGTGTCTTTGAGAGAAAAAAGTGAGAAAATGAAATACAAGTACCACTTATTCTACTTACCTGCATGATCTAAATGTCTAAACAGAACTTGCCTCTGACTCTTGACTAGAACTGGATAACCACCATTATGCTCTTTTCCACTTTGGAATAACCACAGGGTTGAGGCCTCTATAGCCAGTATCTTCCTCTTAGATGTATTATAACAACAGTTCAGGTGCTTTAAACTTTAGGATGTTTGTTTCTTTTTCCTGAATGTGGAGTGAGTCCTGACAGGAGGCACAAGTGTAACATAGAGACATGTGGACACAGTGGATGTTTAAAGCAAAGTGAGACGAGTCCCTAGAATCCCACCTGCCAGATGAACATCCAAAGCACCGAAGAAGGGGGCAATTCCCATCCTTATGTCCTTAATATCTCTTCTTAAGTTTCTCTTTAAACAGTTTATGCAAAGCAGAACAGCGGAACAGCTCCAACTCCTGTTGGAGAATCCTAACACTTCACCTCATGAAATCTTACAGCTTGATGACACTCAAGAGAGAGATGGAAGACACTGTGTCAAATATTCACAGTTGACTGAGATGTGACGATCCTGCCTCTCAAACAGTTTATGTACCCATGTGGATGTACAAAAACTGAAAGTGATGCCTCTAAAGCCCTTATGTCAGACCTTATCTTCACATAGCCGTTGGCAGAAAGCAAGCTGGTGAAGCAACGTTTTTTTTCTTTTTTTCCATGAACAATGCCAAAGGGTAAATTCAGGAGTCTCCAGCGTACATTTGAATTCCACTGGTTAAAGGAAAAAAGAAAATCTGCATGCACAAGTGCCCACTCTATCACTTCCCCCCCCGCTACAGTTATGTGGTTATAGACATATAAAACAAATTTATTAACAACTGATCAGTAAATTCAGACTAAATTTGTAAATTTTGCAAAAATTATTTTAAGACATGCAATACTTGAAAAATAGTTTAAGCTAAAAGATCTGGGATACACTCAGTAACTCTCCCAAACAAAGAACGAATCTGCTACCTCATGTTTGTTTAGTGTCACCCTTAGTTCCCTCAGCAGCCTACAGGATTCTCAGCTAGCCTGCATAGCTCTACATTAGACTATGGTCACATCTGTGATCACAATAAGGACATAAATGCCTCCCTGTTTCAACTTCCTGACAACAGGTGGGAGGTGTGCCATGTAACACAATGCTGATTTCATATACTGTGCACATATTTTGAAGTTGTTTTCTAGTTGCATAAATTATAACATCTTCTTCCCCCATCTCAGCTTGTATAAATTAGTACTAGAACAAGTATTTGGCATAACCCAAATGAAAATTCAGGGAGTAAAGGAAGTCTCCCTTTCTTTTTCTCTAAGTAGATCCCAATCTCAGTAGGAAAAGCAGTTCACCACTGATGCCAGGAAAGAGGAGGAGGGTGAGAATTGTTCTGCAGAGGATTTGTGAGGTGTGGAGCTATTTTAATATTGCTGGATGAAAAATCTGTTACTAAAATAAGATTGTAGAATGAATGCACTTCCACTAAAGCAAAGGAATGTTGGCTTCAATAGTTTTAAATGCTCCAATAAAAAATGCTACTTTTTCATAATTCCATCTATGTTCACTTTCAAATTGGTCTCCATAAACTGCTGCACTTGATGAAAGCTTTGCCTTAGGCATTTCATTTTCAATATCACTGCTTTCTCTTTGGTATGAAGAAAGACATGACAACCTGAGCAAAAGAAGAATATGTGCTAGATGTCATGCAATGACACAGTTCTAGGGCATTCCAAGTGTGTAAACATAATAAAATAGTCATCGTATGTTAAGGCATAAACCAGATCTGAAATTATGAAATAATGTACAATTATTCATGGATTCCTGATTAGGTACTGTATATATTTCATGGCTTAATTTCATGTTCATCTGAAAAAGCAGATATGCTAGTGTTTCCAGGAAGAATGTCTTCATTTTATTTTAAAAAAAAGGTGTAAAAATGTCCAAAATTTGAATGAATTACTAACATGGAAAGAATGTATTCTTTACTGTATATAACTTGATTGGTTTCATATCAAAGTTGCATACAAAATCACATCATATAATAACAGGATCATTCTAAGTCATTCTTGCACTGTCCAGCAGCAACAGTGTGGGATCACAGTATCACACAGTATCACAGTATGTTTGGGATTGAAAGGGACCTCAAAAGATCATCTAGTCCAATCCCCCTGCTGGAGCAGGAACACCTAGGTGAGGTCGCACGGGAACATGTCCAGGCGGTTTTTGAATGTCTCCAGAGAAGGAGACTCCACAACCTCCCTGGGCAGCCTGTTCCAGAGCTCTGTCACCCTTACTGAGAAGAAGTTTTTTCTCAAATTTAAGTGGAACCTCTTGTGTTCCAGCTTGATCCCATTACCCCTTGTCCTGTCATTGTTTGCCACTGAATCGAATCGGATCGAATGCAGTCGAGAACTCAGTCCACAGTATCAGTTTTTAAACTCGGTTTAGATGTGGGATTGTGTTTGACCTTCTGTAGATGTTTAGAGTATACAGTTTTGCTGTATGCAGCTCTATATAGTTCAATAAATTTGAGACCATATTTATATAAAGTCTTTCCTCAAGCCTGTCTGTTGACTCAAGAGCTAAAGGATTGATCCTGTTGATTTTAACAGGAGGACCAGTCCTTCCAACCAAGCATTTGTGAACACAGCTTTACTGTGGGTCACCACAGAGCCAGGACATTTAATAGTCCCTCATGTAGAGTATTGCAGTATTTTTTGCTGACCTTGACAGTTTGAGACTCACATCCATCTCATTTGAAAAACTATATTCTCCCCTGCCTTGTAAATTCAGACTTCTGTAAGGAAGTATCAGCTTAAATTTAGAGGACATTACTTACTGTCTATTTGCAAGGAAAAAGTGCTGTTTTATTTCACTGAAAGAGAAAATATCCTCTTCAGTTCACTTCTTATATCTCACTTGCAGAGTGATTTTGTTTGTCAGAAACAAGAGTGCAAAAAGGAAGGGAAAGAGAAGCCTACGTGTGGCTATTGTGGAACTTTATTTTCTACCTCTTCTTTTCTTCCCTCTTCCTCATTCTTCAGTGCAGCCAGGGGTCTCACCTGAAGCAAGGAAGCAAGAAACAGTAGCTAGAGGGTGTTGGTAGTTTCTGGCTCTCTTTCTGTCCTACATATGAAGTTTTTAAACCATGTAGTACATTTCAAATTCCATTTTCCCACCATGCCTTAGAAGATTGTGTTTTAAAGATAAAAGTGGGAATAATGTCCTGTCTGCATAAGCTAGGTGGAATTTCTCTCTTCAGTGAAGGGAGTACTTCAGTGAAAATTTTTTTAATCAAAATCTTTTTTTTATGAAATCTATTGTAGTATTTTTCCATAGAACCATAAAATCACCTAGGCTGGAAAGGACCTATGGAAGTCATCTTGTCTAACACCCTGCCCAAGGCAGGCACAGCCAGATGAGGCTGCTGAGGGTCATGTCCAGCTGGGTTTTACATCCCTACAAGGGAGGAAAGTATTTTTGGGAAGCCTGGTCCAGATTCTGGACATCCTCACTGTTATCTTTTTTTCCCTTATATTAAACGCAAATTTTCCATCTTCTGCATTTTGCCTCTCATCCTATCTGTGCACTCCTAAGAATTTGGGTCCACCCTCTTCACATTATCTTATCGGATAGTTGTAGGCATCAGTAAGATCTCCTCTAAGGCCTCCTCTGAACACACCCAGCTACCTCAGCCTCTTCTTTCATTTCATGTGCTCCAACAGCCTAACTTGGCATGCCTGCTTGAGACACTCCAGTATGTCACTGTTCTTCTTGCTCAAAATAATAAATAAAAAGTAGTGCAATGGCTAGGCACTATATGAGAAGCAGGCTGAGGTCCATGTTGTATGTATTGCTAAGGTTAATCTTGCATGTATTTTGGAGCAGGGATCTGAAATTTTACTCCAATCTTAAGTTTAATTATCAAATTACAGATGTTTGCCACATTTGTCACATACCCTGTAGAAATATTTCTATTTTATATAAACCCTAAAATGATCCATTTGGGGAGTAAAGAAAGCAAAGATGAGCTTTCCAGAGTCTTCAGCTTCAAATACATATGCAAGTGAGGCACAGCAGCATGTTAAAACTAAATCAGGCAACTCCATCAGGGAAGCTACTCTTTGTAATGGTATGATTCTCTGGTGAAAAACATGAAGTGGTTCTGGTTGAAGTATAGAACCAAAATGTAACTCTGAAATATTACCATATTTAACAAAGAGAGCAATATTTTTTGTTTTTAAAAACTAATAATTCATAGTGTGACATACTTGAAAATTGAAATTTGTCCTTCTTTTAACTTCGTGTTGAAGAACTAAGTTACTGTTTGTTAAAATGTATGGTAATTCCTAAGAGCAATTGGCAGACTTTTAAAGTACTTGAACATGATGTTTAATGACCTAGTATATTATGTGGTAGCAAATCCACCAGACAGACATGCATGACTTCCAAAATCTTAATTGCTTTCTGTATGCCGGAGGTCTCCATTTGTTCTTAGAGGGGATTGTACTTCAGCGATAAACTAATTAAACCCAGGTTTTACAAAGCCTTGAGGTTTACAGGCCTTTCCCAGTGAACAGTTCTGCTGACGTCATTAGGCGTCTCATCTAAGTAAAAGACTGGGAATTTAAGGAAATTCACAGCTTTCAAGGTTTTGGAACATAGTTTGTATATCGGACAGTAACAACTTCATAAACCATAAAGACTTAAAAGATGAAATGTTGCCAGTATTGTAATTTAACGTAAGGGTATGCAAAGAAGTGTCTGAACTATTAAAATACTTGCAACATATCGTTACTAATTAAAGTAAGTCCTTACCTTGTGTGACTCATACATAAGATTTTAATTTAGTATAAATAACACTAGCTTTTATGAGTTCATTTCTGAACAGTCTATCATGGCTGCATTTCTCAAACAGCATGGTTATAAAATAATACAACAAGAACTAGAGAAAAACATGCTTTACTAGGTAGATAGGGTTTGTTTGTGTGTGTGTTGTTTTTTTTTGTTTTGTTTTGCTTCATGAGAACAGGGCTGAAGACATCATTCTACTTTTACTGCTTTTCCATTTCTTATTTTTGCTCCCTATATATGTAGCAGCTCTAGAGAGATGATCTGCTATATAATCGTTCTCTAAAAATGGTTCTATTAGTACTATGCAAAACAAACATTAAGAAAGCAAAAAACATGTGAATTGCATTGTGATAAGAAAGTGGTTATAAAGATTTCTGGAAGATCCATAACATGGATTTGACGTGTGGTCAGGACTCAGATCAGATCTTCTCTTCCATAATGCAAACAATCACCTGGTGGCTAGTTTGAGGGGTCAGAAGCAATTATATTTGAATGTCATTGAAGGGAAGAGACTGCCAGTTTGTATAGCTGGGCCAGTCAAACTGTGAAGCTCAGATGAAGGTTGATTGATGTAGTAAATATCTCTTTTTTTCTTCATCTTGCAGGATTTACTCACATAAACTAATTTTTCTTCTTATCCAGTCCTCCCCTTTCATCACTTCTTCCTTTGGTTTTCTCAAGACTGAGACGTTTGCCAATATCACACAACTTCCCTTTGCTATAGTATCTGTCAACTTTATTCAAAGCATAATCTGCTTGAACTAAGGTTCCTCTGCTATTCAGTGACGCACAGAGCATATTACAGGGATATAAATGTATGATAATAACAACCTGAATACCTCTGCTAGTAGTCCTGCTGACTGGTCTTTATTCACACCATTATTGTGTCATTCATATATTTATTTGCCCTTCCAGCGCATTTAGGGAAGCAAAGAAAATAATTATTTTCCATATTTATTGTAGTTTGAATTTTTGTGCCTCTTCAGAAACATGTTTTCTACTGTTAGAGGTATTGAGAACATGAAACCATCATTTTTTTTCCTCATAAGTACTTATGCAGATGGGCCATGTATTTTGCTGTCAATATACTCAGAAAAATGAAATCCAACCTCTTTTTCATTGAACAACTCACCAAAACATAAACGTAACAGCATCACATTGAAATCTATGCATCTCCTGATAGTTTTGATTATATACTGGTACTCTGTTATCTGTTTCTTTAAAAATACACATTATCTTTTAAAAAGGTAGATGTTTTAACTAATTTCTAGTTCTAGAGTGTAAAGGGAAAAAAAGCAATACACACATATCCACTGAAATTAATCCTATAACTGAAAAATATTTAGTGCCACTTCCTTAATTTGAAAGATCAGGAGTCTGCCCTGGCATGCTATATCTCCTGGTGGAACGCAGGCATAATGGAAAAGTGCTGTCAATGCTCTGCCATAAGAACCACTCTGGCCAAAATTACTTTACCTCTACAGAATAATACACTGATTCTTAAGGAAGTTTTGCCATTCTCTGTTCTAGGCACTGTAGAAGGATTACAAGGAATTACTGCTCAAAAGGTAAAGGAAAATACATATGATACTCTTTTTTTTTTTTTTTTTTTTTTGTAGGGTTAAAAGAGAGATTGGCCATCATCTACTGGGAATGCCAGAAAGTTGGAGCAAACAGTGTTATCATTTGTGTTTAAAGCATTGTTATAAAAGTAAACACTATATTTCCTTGAACAATAAACAATGCAATTATAGCAGTGGGAAAATCACATCAAATGAGCTAGCCTGGTTTAACAACATTGTAATGGGGAATGTAAAGGGGAATGGTGAGAAAAGGGTATGGGATTGTCATCACTGATATCAGATGCCAGTCAGACATGCTTTTTTGGCTGCAATTGGGCTAATGTTTAATTGAATTTTGACTCTGCTTCCAGCCCGCTCTTTGTTGCTGATCACAACTCCCCTGATAGGGAATAACAGACTAAATCTGCCAGTGTAACAGCATAGGAAATCAGTCCCTAATCCAGTTCTGTCAGAATGTGCATGTTAGAATAAATAAAGAGTAGAGCTCTTTCTCTCAACTGCGCTTAACTAGTAGCATTGTTATGATGCTCTTCCCATTTAAAATCTTCTACTTGAAAAGTGAAAATACCTTAATGCCAGCCACTACCATTTAAACTGAGCAACGTTCTCACAGTATTTAATGATATTGTTCCTTCAGTTTTTCACTGGCACTTCAAAATATGATGTAGTACAAAGACCATAATCCTGAACTGATTAACCATAAATCAGGCTGTGACATCAACATAGGTTTGATACTGATTTATTTTTTAAAAAGAAAGACTTTATAAAGCCAGTCTCAAGAGAACTCCCCAGTCTTTCCTCTTCAACAAAGTGTCCCGAGGAGATTAAATGCATGCTTGTGGTTGGTATTGGTATTTCAACCTTAGCCAAACATTTCAGCTGGCAATATTTGTTCCTCATGAGCCATGGAGCAATGTAACTCCACTGTTCTGTTGAAATAATTTTAATACTTTGCAGAATGTAAAAATATGGATTTAATACAGAGTTGTTTCACAGACAGCCCCACTAAACCCTAGAATGGATTAAATGTATAGAGGTAATATTTTAGATGCAAGCTGTTTCTGTTTTATGTAACAACAATGTTATCTGCTTTTTAAATGTTGTAAAACTGCATGTATTTTTTAGTAGATACACTGAACACTAGCACAGATACACGTATTTCCTCATGATTATTTTCATGGTTTAAACGATATTTCTTTGAGATGACTCATGGTAAATATGCATATCCCACATGTGCACTACTCACATATTCAAACTTCAAAATAATATTATTGTAAAGTCCAGCAGTTAAAAGTTTTGAAAAGCAGAATTAGGTTTGTTTGTGGATGGAGCCTTTGATAGTGGATCACATGTTAGTTTTTTTATCAGGACCCTTTTCTCATTTAGCAGGTCAGAGCAGGAATAACACTCGCTTATGGAACATCGATTCTTTAGTTCAGTGTATGATAATATGCCTGATTTACTGGCACATCTGACAATGTCATTGAACACCAAGTGTTAACACTCCTGAACACAAATCTTGTAGAAATCAAACTGGGTAAGAAATATAGGGTACATGAGTTATTATGCTGTGCTAGCTAACACCAGCCACCTCCCAGGCTTTCAGAGTAGCCATCTCTCTATCTAAGCTAGCACACTGCTGTTTTGTTTCTTAGAGTGGGAATTGTTTTATCCTTCAGTCACATATGAAACCAGAAAGCCTCCACATGGTTTTGCCATCAAATGCCACATATAAATAAAATCTAATTTGAAAATTCAAGTGACTGAGAGAACTAAAATATTGAAGTCACTATGAAGAACATGTGTGAGATTACTCATAGCATAAACCTTCATTAAAAGGGTTTGGACTTTAATTATTGTTATGACTGCGTGTTGACAACTGAAACATCTTTTTCTATTAACTCAGTGATACATATTCTGCATCTGGTTACCCACGCCTATTGAGATGGATGCCTGGAACAAGAAGTAAGTTTTCTTGACACAGCAGCAAAGAGTAACAGGAAATTTACTGGAAAAAAACATTACTACTCCCCAATCACTCAAAATCCAGTTCTTCTGGGCTGGGAGTTACAAAGCATCTATAGTCAGACACAAAGAAGCATAGACCAGCTGTTCTAGAGTCTGGGCTGGTGGGTCCAAGACAGCTTTGGTTCAGAACCTGTTCAGACATGTTGACATGTGGTTGTACTGATACATGCTTCCTCTCAGGAAGGAGAGCTGGGTCAACAAAGCTAATCCTGTGCTATTGTGTATGAATGGTTTCCAGTGCACAGGCAGCTCTGTTCCCCACTAAGAGCCAGACAGACCTCATCGTGACTATGTGCACCTGTCAACATAGGCAAGATGCTTCCCACTGAGTCTGCCAATCAGAACATAATTAATGATGGCTTACTGTCCAGCTATTCATACAGGAATTACAAGTAGAGAAGCAATATGAAAGAGGAGAAGGATATGGGTATTATAAGAAAAGCAGCATAGAATAATTTCTGTGACTGGATTAAGTAATCTTCTTCCACTGGTAATCAAACTGTGTAACACTTTTCATAGCGCTCTTTCATTTCAGCAGCACTTGGCTACTGAAGTTATCCCAGTGGGGGCCAGTGAAACCAAGCAGAGACTGATGAATTGAGGAAAGCTTAGACTCCTTCTGGCAGAAGCCATTTCAACATCCCTTTTGTTTCTTGCCAAACAGGTCCTGATCACTCTCCTAATGAGGCAGCATGGTACCTTGGCAGATATGAATGCCCACAATTCCTATGCCAGCCTAAGTCATTCCTACATAATTCCTATGTCATACCTACTTCAAAGGGGTTGACTGCAGATCGTCACTTCAAAAGGCATGATGAAAGTTTGCTGTTTCCCTCCTTTGATTCATCCATCATTCTCAAAGGAACATGTGCCCTGTCTTTGTCAGACCACACAGAAATCACTTTATTGATAGACCAGAATAGCACACAGGGATATAATATCATTTGCTTTATCAAGGTCATCATCAAAAATTATTTGCACTTTAAACACTTCTGAAAGAAAAGAGTAAGACATAAACTCACGCCTGTACTTAAAAATCAGGCATTCTTCTATAGCTGCTTCAACATGTTGCTTATCTCAGAAGAATCAGTGTCCCACCCTTTGATCCACTTCTATCGGAATTTTTCTTGAGCTCTCTCCTTTGTGTTATGCTTAAGCAGGTCATCTCATTTATCTTCTTGGACTGTGTGGTGCAAGTGTGAGTTCTGCAGTACTGCCTCCTCTTCTTGTCCAGGCTGGAAGGACCTTCACCTCTCAAGTAGCCTGTATGAGGCACTGGCACAGCATATGCAATCGAAGATAAATGGTTATTCCATTCCCTGTTTATGCTTTATTCTTAATTTGAATTTATGTTGCGCACCTTCACTATCCTCTCTCTTTTAGATTCAGGAGGACTGCAACAAAATCTTATGAATCAACAGAGGAAAAAGTATTCAAAGTGCCCATCTGTGTGTGAGTTGGTATTAGGACAGATATCACATATTTGTCTATTTTTCATGGGGTTTCTTCATTTTTTATTATCTGTATGCCACAAATATGAAACTTTTTAACCTACTCTAGGTTTAAAATCAGCTTCTGGTTACCTTGAGAATGAGGTTAGAAGATGCTGTAGGCTCGTCTTTGTCTCAGCTTTTGTGCAAAGAAGCCCTGCCATTTCCAAGGTTCAGGTTCTCAGTCTCCGTGTCTGTGTGAGAAAATCTCAAAACTTTTACTGGGATTTAATTTCTTTGGCTGCTTATTGGAGAAGCCAAGCACAGCCCGGAAACTGCCACAGAAGAGCTATTAATATGTTTGCAGGGTGAGTTACAGTGATAGGGACCAGAACAAATAATACGAGGTTCAGTTCTGGAGAGTTTGGAGAGGACTTAATGTTTCTTGGAAGAAATGGAAAACAAAGTTGTGGTTAAAGAGCATTATACAAAATTCTCAGGAAAAGAGAGTTTCATAGGAAAGTTTCATCTGCCAGTTATGGTTTACTGATGTTATTTTAAGGTATCATGGAAAATAAATCTAAGGATGGCAACACAGTGCCTGCTTTGTGTTTAGAATGCTTTGCGACTAGGCCTGTTTACAGTCACTTTCAGCAGCAGATCAAGTATTGAAGTATTTTCATTGCAGTCAACAATGGTTTTCTGGGTCTATCTATTAGTGCTCCTATGCAAGTGTAATTTATAACATTTCAGTATATAATTTAAGAAAATCATGTTTAAGCACTTGTGTGTCAACTGCTGTTATTCTAGAAAGTGGACACCCAGCGCAACACAATTTTTTATGATGCAGTGATGTTTCCATTAGACTTCCCTCTATTTGAAACGTTGCTGCTTGGCCATCCAAAAAGTTTTGTAGTCTGTAGTTTGCAACACCTTTGTGAAAAATGCTGGAGTAAACTCTGAACATAAATGTTTTGTTAAAAAAATAATTTTAAGAAGAAAAAACCAAATTTCCCCTCTTTTAAATATTTGTTTAAAAAGCCAAAGTAAAATTTAAGAAGAAAAAATATAAATAAGTTGAATCTACAAGCTATTTTTTTCTCTCCAAAAGCTACCAGACGTATGACAATGTTATTAACATTTGAAATTTATCTTCTTGAATAGTCAAAGTATTTGAAGGGGACAGCATACAGGGCATTCTAAATATACATATACTTTTATTATTCTTTATGGTTTAATTAATAGAAAAGAACAATTCCTTCCATGTGTATGGATGGAATCTTATTAAAGTATAATAAATAACTACGTTATAGGAAGGAAGGGTGTAAAGGAGAAGGAACCAGGGTCGTTTCAGTGGTGCCCGGTGACAGGATCAGAGGCGATGGACACAATCAGAAACACAGGAAGCACCCCCTGAACATCAGGAAACACTTTTTTACTGTGAGTGTGATTTGGCGCTTTCACAGGTTGCCCAGAGAGGTTGAGGAATGTCCTTCCCTAGTGATATTCAAAAGCCATCTGGACATGAGTCTGGGCAACTGTCTGTAGGTGGCTCTGACTGACCAGGGGATTTGAACCGGCTGACCTCCAGAGGTCCCTTCGAACCTCAACCGCTACGATTCTGTGACAATCATTCAGTAATGAGCAGTCTAGGAAGCTATATTTGCATCCCATTGTTACGTATCACAGATATTACATGGATACCATGAATTTTTTGAGTTTTAAATGAGTCAAACATAATGTATTTGCAATAGAGAGTTAAAATTTTTTCTAAAAAGCAGTGCTGAACTCCTGATTCTTATCACTGCCATAGGTCCCCATAAGGTTTTCATAATACTTTTCAAATGGGTTCATTATTGTTACAGTATTTACTGGTATACTTGTTAGCATAAATTTCGTACAGGATTTATATTACTTTGTCCCACACAACTGACATTCCCTTTTGCTCCTCACTACTCTGACAGTTACTTAAGCCTGAAAGACTGAAGAACAAATACAGTTTACAAATACACAAAATTAATACATTACTGTACGATAAAAGGTAGATCCACCTAAATCTGTGATAGGAATTTTGTTACACCTTTAAGCCATGAATTTCAGTGTTCTTAGAAATATATAAATGGTAGATCACAGTATCACACAGTATCACAGTATGTTTGGGATTGGAAGGGACCTCAAAAATCATCTAGTCCAATCCCCCTGCTGGAGCAGGAATGCCTAGGTGAGGTCGCACAGGAACATGTCCAGGCGGGTTTTGAATGTCTCCAGAGAAGGAGACTCCACAACTTCCCTGGGCAGCCTGTTCCAGTGCTCTGGCACCCTCACTGAGAAGTTTTGTTGAAGTGGATAAATTAGGAATACAAACAAGACAAACTAAGAAGAAAAGAAACAAACCCCTCAGGTTGTATGCACATTAGGTAACAGAAATTCAGAATTATATATCTTTATTGTTTTGCTAAGTGGAAGAAAACTCTGTTGTGGTATTTACATAGCATCAGGAAGAGTTAACATCATGTACTCAGTTTAATCTCTGGACATTTTTGACTCTTGTGTTTTTAACTTAGTAACCCTGTTTGTCTATTATTTGGAGAAGAGAGAGAAAGATGAGAAGTTTCTGCTAAAATTGAGCCTCAAACTTTGCATTTCAGTTGCAAAATCACTCCAAATTATGAAATGCTAAAAACATTTGCTCAGTTTATGCTTACATGTTAGGTCAATTCAATCATCATTTAATATTCTTCATACAGAATCCCTGTCTCATTTAGCACATAAGGAAGGCTTGCATTGATAGAGAAGGAAAATTGAATAATAACAGAGATGGTTGGTTAAAAACCTGATTTTTCAACTTTACATTATTATTTTATTATTTTTATGCAGTTTCCTTAGGTTGTCAAAATTAAAATGAAAGCTATAAATTTCATTGTGTAATGTCCACATGAACTGTCAGAAAAGCTGCAAACTTTAGATCAGAAATTTTAAAATATTTTCACCTTATGGGTCCTTAACATTTTTTCTTAATTTATGTGTGGATTCAGGTATGATGTGTTTTGCCTCCTGATAACAGGTGTTTTGCTTTTCACTGTCACCTGTAAATTAGCCCCTAATTTTGATGCTTGAGATAATGAAGTGATGGACAGCAATAATTAGTTTCTGTCCTAAGTGTGGGCCAGTAGTACAGAAACATGATATAAAATGTCAGTGGCTTTGACAGGTCACTGCAGGACCTCTTATTCCGTGCTGAAAAGGGGGCTTGCTACTAAAGGATTTATTTTCTCCTTAGAAACACTATTTTCCTCAGAAATCTGACTACTTTATGAGATTTTCATCTGGACTTTATTATTCATAGACTCCTACTTTTTAACCCAAACATCCTTTGATTTGTCCTGCTAATTTTCAGTCACAAGAAATGCAGCTCTGCCTACCAGTCTCTTTTACCCTCCATTTCACATGTATTTTGTTTTGACTCTAGATTTCCTTCTTTGGTTTCAAGACCTAGTTTTTTGACCAGCCAGGTTGAGTTCCCATCTTTTACTAGTCTCTGCTATGCACCTGCATCCACCTCTCTTACTTGTGCCACTTGCATTTCAGTGGTGTCCTATGTCCAGCTTGTGTCCTGTGTGCCTTTGCATAAGGCATCTTCTCCTTTGACACTTGCTGGGTGTCAACAAGTGTATAATTCACAAGACATGAGCTTCTTTTTCTTTCTTCTGATGTCTGGATCTGTCTCAGCCTGGAAATGACCGTATTAAGAAAAGCCCATGATCTGCCAAGGATATGCTAGATGACAGCACAGGCCCATTCTGGGGTTAGTGAATGAGGCATTCAAATGAGAGGAGAAGCAGCACAGCCGATTATTTTGTGTGAATGATGTATAGCCAGAGAGCTTCAGAAAAGGTCTGGGGGGAGATTGAGTAAGCTCAGTAACAACAGAAACTTACATGATTTTTGTGGTTGAGCTTTTGCAAACTTCCAGTGAGTTCATACAAATTGGACATTTCCAAGATTTACATTAGGGGTTGTTTCTCAGAATGATAGCAAAGAGCACATCAGTGACACACAGACCACCCTTTTGCCAGATGTCAAGTTCCTGCACCAATATATGAGGAGGGCACAAGAGCTGCCAAAGTAAAGGTTACAAGCTTGTTTTTTTAACAGCAAAAAATAGCATGTTTTTCTCTTGCTTCACAGCAGAAACTTTTTGGCTGAAATTGTCCGAAAGATTTATTCAGAAGGCAAATACCATGCATGGAAAAATTCAACCTAAACAGTTAGTTTGGCAAAATTATAAGAAACCAGATCTTATAACAGGAAACATTTGCAGCCTTAATACCAGGCAGTGCTAACAATTGAGTGTATAATTTACTCAGCACCACCCTATTTCCCTGACAAAGATATTCAGCTGCTTGTAAGGCCAAGTTCCGAGCTTGGAAGGCATGAGCATTAGCTCCCAGTTGATGCTGGCTAGTGTTGACTACGAAGATTCACTTTTAACCGCAGCCTTTGCCTAGCTTTCACAGCATAGCTGATTACATTCCACAGCTATGCCATATTTTGGAAAGTCCTTTACCAAGTTTGATGTTCATGGTGGTTTCAACAAAGATGAAAATAAGAGAAAGATGGCTTGGGACATTTCCATCAAAACTGTTACGACTGAAGGCAATTTTTTAACCCTTTCTACTCTTCCATGAGGATGCTTTCTGTCTCTGTGGGGTTGTTATACTGGAGGGGAAAATGAGGTCATCTGCATCATTAAAAATATGATACATAATCATTGTGTATCATTGAAGACTCCACAGCAGTGATGCCAAGATTGAACAATGTAGGTTACTGATCTGCAGACCTCTTCATCTTTTTCATTAAATGAACATTGACCATAGATGCTAAGGGGCTTTGCTTTTGGTTTTTATTTTTGACCATAAAGTTGCACTGTCACTGTAAGTACATACATTGCTATTTCATCTGTAATGGGTCTAGAAAAGTCATCTTTCTTATAGGATTTTTTCAGCCATGTTACTGTGCACATGTATTTTCTACTGGTCCAGATGCAGAAATATGTCAGAGAGGTGTATTTCTCCAGGCAGCCTTTTCTTTCTCTGAGCTGGTATTTTAAGCATAGCAAGACACGACACTGACAGTCTCAAAATTTTCAAGCTCAGCCATGGACTTGAAGTGCAAGCACTGCTTTCTGACTACTTCCCTTGAAAAATTAACCTTCCAAAACAAAGGGAAGAAGGCACATACCTATGACTCATCATTGCCACCAAGGCCCACTGAAAGGGATTGTAGCGGGGAGAAGGCGGCAGACATCTTTTGAACTGAAAGTGGTGATATAGAGCGTTTCACTGACACAACATCCCTTCCAGAGCTCCTAGAGATGATACCACCTCATGTCTAGCACTGCTGTACCATGTCATAGCCAGCTGCTCAAAACCAAGAGGTGAGGGTGAAAGCATATAGCAAAAACTACAAGCTAAAATGCATAAGAGGAAAGGCAGAAACAAAGCATACCATTAAGAAGTCAGAGCATTAAGAATGGAGATTATATTGAAAAGAAATGTAGCTGTGCTAAATATTTCAAAATCACAGAAATGTGTTGATGGATAGTCAGATAACCTCATATCTTGCATATAGAGATATTATGAAATAGTTATGTGATTGTGATTAAGACAAAACAGTATTGTTGCAGGCAGCAAGGGGTCAGTGTTGTGGCTGCATGATCTCTAATTAATAAGTTCACATTTAATCCACTTATAGGAAGCATGGCCTAGTGAATTACATGGCAGCTGAAATGTTCCTGAATGGAAAATAAGAATACTGTTTTAAGAAAAATTGTAATGTTTGAACATTTGGTTTCATTTTACAAAAGAATAAAAATGACATCCTTTGAAATATTTAATTTAAAATACAAGAGACGGGCTTGCTCATTCTCCAAAACAGCCCACACCCCAGTGGTTAGGATGCTGGAGTAAAAGCTGTTTGGAAGATTTTCAATAAAGTGTATTTTATAGGAAAACAGCAGTTCACTAAAATGGGAAATGAATTTGTTTATCACAATGTTGTTAAAAGAATTTTCAGACCAAGGGCAACATTTTTCATCCAAGATGTAAGGGTGTCATTACAAAGAGATTTCAACTTAGTTCTTCTGAATTCCTAGTGAATTCCCACAGAAAAATGACCAGTAAGTTTAGACTTGATTTCCTATTCTTCAACAGACTTCCCATGTTATCTTGAACAAGTTGCTTTGGTCCAGATTATTTAAAGTAGTTGAATGTGTAAGCCCACTATGTATGCACATTTTTTCCAGTTTGCATGGTCTAATCTTACAATGAGGCCAGAGCACATGTCAGAACAAGATATGAAAACACCAACTATAGACGATCAATGGATAAGATATCAGCTTGACATTTGCACATGTAGTGGTGGTGGGAACAAATACACTGTGATTGAGTACTGGTGGCAAACGATGATGAGAAGATGTGAGCAACCAAGATTCAAGTTCACACTCTGCTCCCAACTTCGGATAATTGAACCAAGCACCTTGACATAGCTGACTACTCTGCCTTCTGATCTGTTTTATTGAAAATTGAAACTAAATTTTAAAGCTATTTTATCCAAGAGACTATATGACTGGGAACATTTCCAGATCCTCACTGTTTTGATTGTCAAACAGACTTTTTTATCCATTAATCAAAAAGAATTAATTTACTATTTTATACTTTTTTTTTTTTTTTTTTTCCAATGCTGTCCTTTGGCTTAAATAACTTCTTTTTTCACTGGAATTTATGTACCTGATGTATCTAGACTGAGCAATGATACCCATTCTAAACTTTGTTTTTCCTAGGTTAAACAACAAATCTCTCTTACTATCCCTTTGTAAATAAAGTTTCTCTCTGCTGCCAATTCCAGTAGCTCTCCTCCACATATCTTCCAATGTGACTTTTTTTCCACCACATAAACGCTTTAATATTTCTCTATCTTTTTCTGAAAATACTTTGCTGGATGGACCTTGGGATCCCTCAGCTTTTCCTGATATGGAAAATCACTGATGATTCTGAACCAGAGTGCCACTTATTCATAAGCCCTGGTTCTCTCTTCTTTTTATCCTTATTGATGGATGAGCCACTGGAAAGGTGAGAAAACCCTTCTGCTTCAGGTCTATAAGTGTATATCCCGATTCTCTACTGTCAAATTTAATCCCATTTCTATTACTCTAATTTTCAAGTAATTCGATTTTTTATATTTTTGATATACGTATCTGTCAGTATTTGACTATGCTTATATCACCAACAAGTTTTGTTAGACCATTTTTACTACTTGTGCCAAGTTCAATACTGAAAATGTGAAATAATGTTGTCCTGAAGACTGATCCTTGAGGACATCCAGCCATAAATTCTTTTCAGCTCAATCTGCCCTTTTTAACACACACTACTTGTGTTTCCCCTCACCAACACAGAGTTTTCTGTACCAGTCTTAGTTACTCTTACTCTATAGCAGTCTTACTTACTGTTATGTTCAGCTGTAGACTCAGCTTCTACTACTGCTACAAGATATAAGCTTCTACTCCAAGTGAACGTATCAGAGATTGGAATGTGATCTCTCACATTGAGTGACAGCCTTGGAAGATTACCGACTTCTTGTTTCCTGTCTTCTTGTGGCTGCAGAAACATCTGTCTAAGCTGAGGAGATGTAATCAGTGAGAGTGTTCAGAACTGTGAAGTACAGGAAAACTCCTGGTTACAAAGTAAGTGGGGACTCTGATACTGAATATTCCATTGGTCAAAAAGCTGCACGTTATACACAACAACTGTGAGTGAAGTGCTTATACGTCTCTAAGAATATGTGCCTTAGTCACCCTCTGTGGCAGTTGCCATTCTGCAAAAGTAAAGTTACTTCCAGTGTATGCTGCTCGTAGGTTCAAGTCAGGTATAAACAACTTTGAATTTATAATCACATGCTGTATACTCTTCAAGTTGTAGCATATGTAGAATCAGAAATATGGTAAAAATTATGTGCAATGCTGCAAAATATTTTTTTAATGTTTGAGCACACTCACTCTTCTGTCCTCAAATTTCATAAAATAAATGTTAATGAAGTAGTAGAATATCTACTATTGGCAGCTGGAAAAGCTACTGATATCTGGTTTTCTCTCCTTAATTTTCCTCTGTTTTAGCATAAGCATTTTTCTAGCATGAATGGATACAGATTTTCCATTAAAAACTGTTAGCAGTGGATGAGTAAATGTCTGCCAATGTTACAGCCAGTTCATGAAGAATCCAACTTCACGGTCTTGCCAACACAGCAATTAGGACCACATGTGCTAGAGAGGCAAGGGAAGCCTATGCATAGTGATGACAGTCCCATAAGGCCTGATGGTTGCCTTTCCAGTCCCAAATTTCAGAGGCTTTTTAAAACATATCTGCCTATTATAAAGTCTCTGGTTTGTGTATTTAAAATCCACAATACTTCTATCTATAGTATCTTCATCTCTTCTTTGGCTGTTTATATTTATGTCATATTATGTCAGGAAAAGAGTCAGTTTTCAAATTATTAAAAGCAAGAGCAATTAAAACATACTAATGTTGATGTATACAAGTTGTGTCCATATAGATAGCTATATGTGTATATGTGTGTTTATGTATAAAAATATGCAAGAATATTAAGCCTAGAAGTGTTTGTACCATTAATAACTCCTGGGAATGGCACCAGCTTTTCAAAGCTTCTACACCTCAGCAGATTTGTTTCAGTCATGATCAAGTGGGAAATGTGTCACTTGTTTAGCAGCCTGTGTGAAATTCAATTGGAGTTTTGCTCCAATCTCTTCTTAACAAATGTACAAATCATACTCAAATATCTGCATGTTAGTGATGTGTCTTGGGGAAGGGATTGTAATCCTGGATAGGTATGGAAACCAACCTGTACTACTGCTATGAAGTTTAATAATCATTTAAGCAATACATAGGTTATGACTGTGATTTAAGCAAAAATCCAAGTGTAAATGGTAATAAAATGATAGTGGCAATCAAAGGAAAAAAGGATCAACTTTCCAAAGTAGAATTAGAGGTTACTGACATACAGACAGAGAGCTCTCTGACCTTAATATTCAAATAGCATATTTTTCAAAGAACAGTTCAGTCCTGCTCAGTGACAGCAGACCCAGAAGAAAACATGGTTACTGAGGGATGGCAGAGTGCCTGGGGTGCCAGAGAACAAGCTGTGTGCACGCTTGATCTAGAACGGAGGCAGAAACCCAGGCTATCAGTGATGAGACCAGGACAATGACCAGCTACATGATTCACAGCTTGAAAGGCAATTCCAGACCCTTCTGCAATCCCTGGAAGGGCTGTGTGTTAGTGGGCAAGAGATTTGCAAGGTCAGCATGACAGATCCATCACATTATCCACCAGACTGTTATAGACAGACTGTTACACCAGGCATGTCACAGCCCCTGTTAGTAGTTAATTGGATAAACTCAAAGCACAGACTCGTATCTGGCACCTGGCTGGCCCTACAGCATGATGGCCCATATGCCGACTGGTCTGTGCTACTGTCCTTTTCCCAGACACTGCTGGGCACAGTTAGAGGTGTAGCCCCTGTCAGGCTCCATTCCCAGTGTGGGCTTTGGATAGCAACTGCCTGGTTTGGGAGAGGAAGAGAGGTCCAATGTGGGGACAGGAGACAGTTTGGGCTATTGGTGTTATGACCAGAGAATGGCCCTCACTCTGTTTTTCACTAGCTTTACTGGCCTCATTGTACCAGACTACACACCTCACGAGTCAGTGAGGACCCAGCTGTAGACTAAATTTAGCAGGAATTCAGTGCTACAGAGTGAAGGCCTCAGAAAACAGGCAAACTCCGGGGTCAAGGATGCTTGCCTCAGGGTACATTCTTTAGATAAGTACTGGAGCCACTACAGTTACTGAGACATGCTGCTGCAAAGAGGTCAATATTTTCAATGATTTTCATTGGTCAGTTCATTAAGCACTGTGATTTGAAAGTGAACTTTTCTGTGAAGATTCTTACCTTTTCCACAGATTCAAATAACCAAAATAATTACTTATCTTTTCATTGATAACATTTGCCAGCATGCTGAACTTCAGAAGCATAATATTTTGGTTAGGATGGGTACTGCCAGGAAAAGCCCTGACATCTAGCGACTAAAAGTTGGTAGGAACTGTAAATCTCCAAAGACTTGAAACCAGATTCATATTTTTTTTAAGTCATGGCGCAGTGCCAACAGGATGCCGTTCTGTTACAGCATTGCAGTGAAGTGGTTAGGGTCAGAATTGCATTTAGGCACAGTCATTGTTGGATAACTGCCCGTCCAGCCTCATTCATTCACATACAGTACATATGCTTATAATGTATTTCAAGGCCCCTGTAACACGGACTTGAAACCAAGAGAGAGAACAATAAAGATTTAACTCACCAGCATAGCTGGTTCTTTTCCCAGTTTCTGAACTCTGTCCAGAAGACACAGCCAGATGTGGCTTGAAGAAAGAGCCCATAGTCCAGAGAATGAAAGAAGAAGGCTGAGAGAAAAGGAGTTTTCAGGACATCAGTTAAGGAAAAAAAAAAGTCTTGCTTACATATGGGACTAAGGAGTCTACAGATGTGCACAGGATGAAACCTTATCCTCAGCTTCAGGCATACATTTCTGAGGAAATCACTAACTTCCAGAATGGGCCTGGGATTGGTCTGTTAGATATGGGAGCCCTGAACTTTTACTTCCTCTTCACGTAATGTTCTCCTGATATTTTAAGAAAATGGATTTACAACATTCTTGTACACGGATCCCAGCGATCAGGACATATGTGGCTGCAAAATTAAGATACTTGTAAGATGCAATTAAAAAAAAATCCCCTTCAGGGCACAGCTATGCCAGGAAGCACAATGCAGAGATATGACATAGGACAAGAGGCAGATAGAGCTGTGGCTGTTCAGCCTGGAGAAGAGAAGACTTGGGGTGGGCCTTATGACTGTGATGGTGGGGAGCAGTAAAGAAGGTGAAGCCAGGGTCTTCTCTGGGATTTCCAGTGACAGGAGAAGAGGCTTTGGGAACTATTTGAAGTACAGGAAATTCTGCTTAGGTGTAGAAAAATGTGGGTTTTTTGAATGTGAAGGTGTCTGAGCACTGGAACAGGTTGCCTAGAGAGGTTGTGGAGTCTCAGACCTTGAAGATGTTCAAAATCCAGTTGGATACAACCCTGTGCAAGATGCTGTAGCTGACCCTGGATTGAACTAGGTCATCCAGTCTTCACCTGTGGCTTCATGGACTGTAAACTAGCAGTGATTCAGCGTGTCAAAGCAGCCAGGCTGTGCTGGTGGAGTGCTGTGCTCCGCCTGCTCAGCCAGAGTAGGTTTTATTCAGTGCCATCTAACACAGTTTTATGACTTCAGACACCCAAGCTGGTGTCTCTGCATGCCGTTATTTAGATCCATATCACCTCTTCCTGCTAAAAGCTTTCTTGCTTCATGCCAGTGTCCTACATATGGTCTTGCATTCCTGGAAAATGCCTTCAGTTTGAGTATTTTTCCTCTAGTTTTAACTGTTCTCAAGTTTTTCATGGCATCCTGAAGGTCTGGAGATCTTACATGAGAGACTGAGAAACTGGACACTTGGGAGCATTATGCCCAAATGTGGTATTATTGTCTGATCATGATACAATTCATAAAATAATTTTTGTTGACAAGTCTACAAAGCACACATTTGACATGTTTTCTCCATTACAGAAACTTCACTATATTTGCTGCTGAAATGTCAGCCAAATAATATGAAGTGATATCTTCCGATTAGAGCTAGATTTTTGAAATAACCATTCTTTCTGTTAATCAGTTTTATGTGTAGTTCAGCAAATACCGACAGAAATACTTTACTTAACATGGGAAAACTGAGAAAATAGAAACAGTTTTAATGCAGAAAACTCCTTTTTTTTTTTTTTTTTTTTTTTTTTTTTTTTTTTTTATGACAGCTCTGTGACATACCTTGGACTGAGTTACAGCATGCCAACAATATGGGGTGAAACCCTACCACTGTTGAAATCACAGAAAAATAGGCCATGGTTTCATGCATGAACTGTAATTGGCAAGGCTTAAATGTCATAAATATTCATTTTGTTTGGAATTAATGATGGAATAAGAATATGTGAAATGCCATTCTTGAGACATATTATGTGAATTTTGAAAACTATTTTAAGATATACACTCATTTTACCTATTTCATAAAATTTTTGGCCTTTATTCTTGTCTCACAGTAAACTTGAACAGGATGGGGCTTGCTAGGTCATTGAGTTTAGTCTTCTCTTACAATGAATAGCCACTTTATAATAATTCATTTACCCAGGGAACTCCTAAATGCTTCTTGTTTTCATCACTCTACAGGATGTTCAGTTCAGTTCAGTTACCCAGCTTCTGCTGAGGTATTTTCAGAACATTGTGTCACTTCTGCATCAGTACACTGGGAGAACTGAAAAAGCAAACTGGCTAGAATAATATAACCTAGCACTAAATTAATAAGGAAGAGCTACCCTTGATAAATCAGCACAGTTATCCAGTGAGGCTGGATGCAGCTGTGTATAAACAGGAAAACTGCATCTGTTCTTCTGTCCAATGATGTAGTCTGTGAGCACACTGGCTGACATTAATGGATGAGAGATTCTCTTAGTGCTTAGCATAAGTCTGTGGCTGGACCTCAGTACCCCGTTTAAGTCCCTTATTGCCTTTGGACCATCATTGTGATATTAACAATTTGTGTGTGTGTAACTCTTCAACAAAGTTTCTTTCTGCTAAAGGAACAGCATCAAAGTATTTCTTAAGCGTGCAATGTTGTAGCTTACAAGTTGATACCCACCAAGTACCTGCAAAGTAAGCTTTAAAATCTCATGGTATGTACTGTATGTTATTAAAACATGTTCACCTGCTAAGTTGTGTGCATCTATCTTTTGATGATATATGAATAATGTGTTCTGGTCATAATTTGAAATGAAGAGTCTACTATAAACACTGCTATTAGCCCTAGCTGGAAGATTTTGTTGAGAAAAAATATAGGAGGCTGTAAATATATTTTTATAACTTTACTAAAGACATCTCAAGCAATGACACCATAAGAAAAAAATTAAAAGTACGTATTTTCACAGGGTCGATACATTCAGTTGTGTGGTAGATTTTATTTTTTATGAACCCATGGAACAAGCTGTGCCTGGAATAGACTAACGTGGCATCACTGAAGACTTGAGGTATCTTTCTTTGCGTGCAATGTATCTTTTATGAGTAAGTACTGTGAAAATCATCTTTACAGCTCTCATCAATCTTAAAGCACTCTGGAAGACATTTTAATCCCTATGTACAGATGGTGCAAATATATCACAGCGAACTGAAAGGACCTCCTGAAAACTACCCAGCAGGTCAGCAGCAAAATTGGCATCTGTGGATTCCTTCTTGAAAATATCCCACTTAACCAGACATGCTATTTCCTAAAATTCTGTCCATTTTAAATCATTGCCAAGCATGTCCTTTGCTTAAATTCTTTTTCTGATACTCATGGGCCAGGTACAAGACCATCCTTTCAGGCTTAGGTGGACAGGAGTGATGCAAATGGACACATTCTTAAGCATTTCACTGATTTTGTGGCTGTCTGGATTTCTGTATCTAGGAGACAGAGAAAAGCAACTACAGCAATTGTGTGTGCATTATTCTATGAAGTGGTTAATGAATTAAGGCCAATTAGTTATTACTGGCTGGAGTTTATCTTCTCATTCCCTGGATGACTGTAGAATGACTTCAGACTATGGAAATTGCATTTTTACTATTTTTTGGCTTGTGCTATGTGTGTGCATCTAGCCAGCTATCTATCTGTATCTCGGCTTCAAAGACTAGGGAGAGAAAACCACCACCACAAACTTCAGTGATGTGATTTTGATAGCCTCAGCCTAACAAACTGCTATCAAAGTGACATCCCGATGGTAGGCAGTGGTGGAAAGGAAACTTCTGGCTATACTACTTGCAAATATACATCGCTACTGCAGTCCAAAGGGATTCAGGACAGCTTAAACATGGGCATGATGTGTTTTCTAGGTTGTAATGCAGTTTGTCAAGAGTTTGGATATTTAAAAGAAAAAAAAATATGTAAGTGTCTGCAAAAATTTTACAGATTTCTATTCTCTTGGTTATGTCTTCATGGTGGAAGCAACCTGCACTCTTACTTTAATGCTACTTGTCAACCTTGCTTTTGCAGAAAAAAAAATAATCGTTCAATCAAATATCCCTCTGATTAGACTAAAAGGCCAAGCTGAGTGCTGCTGTTTTGGAAAGACTGGTCATACTGCCTCACTTTACTGTATTAAGTTAGTCAAATACTACATCTCCAGCATTTTCCTGGAATTTCCAAAACAGAGTAACTCCTCCTACTGTTCACTGGCAAAGCAGTAGAGGTGATTCAGCATATCAATACAGAAAACGTCCCCAGAAGTCCTACCAGTGCACCTGCATGGCAACAGTGCTGGTGAGGATAGGTATCGTTGTCTAGTGCATTAAAGAAGGTGCCAGTCACTGACAAGCTCACCAGTCAAGCCGTAAATTCAGTGTCACATAATGACAAATAGTGCTAGTTAATCAAGAGAAAGAACTGTAAAAGCTAAAAGTTGTTCTGATTCTCTTTATGTCTTGAAAAAAGAAAAAGAAAAAAGAAGAAGAAAAAAAATGTTATGTACTGTCAGGCATGTGTGTGTGAAAAACGTGATAACCACTTTATTCTGCTTAAATGTTATTGGCCAGATTCTCACTTGATGCAATTTAATGAGACTGTGGTCATACATTTTAAAGGAGCTTCCATAGATGAGGACCCGGTTTTAATACTGAACACAGTAGAATCTTCAAGAAAACAAACAATATACACATAGCTTTTGCAACCTATGGACAAGATTTTGAATAAAAGAGGTATAGATTTAGATTCTGATTTTGATACCAAGGTTAAGTAGCCTAACTCTTGCATATCCTGACCAAACAGTAAGTCTTCCTCGTGTTAGTGCCACATATAGTCTTAGTCCATTCCATCTCAAGGAGATTTTTTTATCAATTGCTTTCACTCTTTCTTCAATAAATACGTCTGCTGTGTCCTCTGCACTTGCTGACTACTCTCTTTTTAAATATGCATCAAATTTATTGTGAGACTCTTTCAGCCCTTCCTGAGGGATAGCTGTATTTGTGCGGAAGTTGTGGTATGCCTTTGCCACATACCAGGTATCATAATGCTCCTAAGGGGCAGGGAGGAGTTTGTACTTGAGTTTATCAACCAGGGACTCATATAGCTTTATGATTTTTTTCCACCTGCTAGGGAGAATGTTATGCTTTATTATGTATTTCAGCTCATTATCTTCTGTTCAGCTGGTGTCAGAATCTGACCCTTCTTCTCTTGGAAAGACTGCAATTCATATTTTTATGTTTACATATTTTCACATCACTAATGAGTAAATGTGATATATTATTGGATAACAACAAAGTTTCTTGTGGTGTGTCAGATGAATGAGAAGTGTTCCACAGGAAAATAACAGACGTGCTAGCAGATGGAAATGATGGCACAACTTGGACTATGGCTCTGGATCAGCAGGATAAGCGTATTAAAGAGTTCTCAAACTATGGCAAGGAAATAAAAAAGGAAAGTATTGTTGTAGCAAGAATTAAACTTACATACTTGGTGAATAGCATAATGTAAATCAACAAAGAATGTGTTCATCTGAGTAAATGACAGAGACTAACATGAATAGCAGTACTTCAAATAGCAGTACTCAAAGTAGAGATTCCTGGAAAAGTTTACATGCTTTTCCATATTCCAGTCACACATATCTTCAGTAACTGTGTTGTCTAAAGAGTCATTCCAGGCAGACTAAGTAAGAGAAGCAATATTCTGTAACACCATGGAGAAGCAAAAAGAAAAGTGCATAGAAACACCTATTCTGCATAATCTAGTTACAAACAGGTTTTTAAAATCGCTTGCTGATGACACACAAGAAAGATCAGTGGAAAGGGCTTTGTTGACTTTGCTCGTGGAGGGATGACTTCAAATTCCAGAAAGGAAACAAAAACTTTCAAACTAATAATCAGATATTATCTCTCTAGAAGTTGGACTTGAAAGCCTCCAGAAAATCTGATTTGCAGATGATGGGGAAGTAATGAGGTGACACAAAGAAAGCTATTTGCGATCACATATGAGATTAAAATAACACTTCTGTGATGGCACAGAAAATGTACTGTTGTAAATCCTGAGTTGTCATTGGTGACTCAGTGAGTCGTATTTACCAAACTGAACACAACAAGTAGTAGAACAATGATTTACTGATGACATAACACAATATACTGCTGCTGATGTACAGAAATTACTGCGAGGCTCCATGAGAAATAATTTGAAGATATTGCATAGCTTTCTGGATCATCGCAAAGATATTATTTTTCAAAGAAAACAGCAAAATGTCATACCCCTTCTCCTTTAGGAAATATGTCTCTGAAGACTATCAAAGAGCCCAGCACACAGTGAATCCAGCTGGTCTTTATTCCAGGACCAAATACATTATAGCATTTTACTTACTGGGTGCTTCTAAAGCACAAAGGGAAAATGAAGAGGATTTGATTTACTGTTGTCTGTCGTGGTTCTTGGACCATATGCTAATAAATACGTTTTCTGGTAATGAAATTATTGCCAGATAGTGGTATTGGTTCTGTACCACATATGTATAGAGCTAACTGCTGGAGGATCTTGTGTTTGCATTGCAATTGGGATGATCTGGATGGCAAACTGTTGTATGCCCTTTGCCAGGAGAAAAAACGTTTCATTCTTGAGATTGAGCCCAAAGGCAAATGGGGGTAAAACACAACCTCTACAGTACATTAAATTGCTAATTTATGCTCCTACAGCTTGCTTCATCATATCTGCAACCCCTTCTAGAAAGCTGCTCAGTCTGGATTTAGAGTTGCTCACGTGTGGCAGATACCACACTGTCTTCATGAACCTTTTAAAGGATCTTCTTATATAAACTTGACTTACTATATGTTGATAAAATCTAATACTAGTGTTACAGGAAATCTCTAAATGGTTACTCTGTTCTGGATAAGATACCAGCTTTTTAAATAGACAGAGAAGGAAAATTTCATATGCCATGAAAAAATAAACTTCATTTCCTACCGTGTATGGGTACCATGGAGTATTTGAGTTGTGGAGTAATAATTTCACTTGTATACAAAAATAAAGGAATTTTCAGGATAACGAATTTCCATGGAGGCATCCAAAGGGAATGTTCTTATATGCACACAGGTAAAATTCAGTATCACCCTGTTATGAAGTGATACTTCATAGATTCTAAGATTTTAACATATTTGCCACAAATTAGTTGACACAATCCTAGAGATCAGAAATAAGTCTCTTCAGAGCTGAGTGATTGTGTCTAATGCTACACATACTCTTAAAAGAGCTCTGAACTTACAGTCTCATGTCACCTCTTTGAACTATGATGGCAGTGTATGCCTTATTTCTAAGAGGAAAAAGAAAGCAAAGGCAAATATAATATAATCAAGTATATATATTTTTTTTCAAATTTTGCTATGCTCACATGTAAATGAGAAAGCTGCTTGTAATTAACTGGAACTTGAAGCTAATGAATCCTTCTCCTAAGAAGGCTGGATACTCAGCCACCCTGCTCAGAGAAGAGGCAATTAGAGCAACTTACTCAAGACCATGTCCAGTGAGGTTTTGAATATCTCTTAACAATGAAGACCCCACAGCCTATCTAGGCATCCTGTGCCTGGCCAGTCACCATCAAAAAAATGTTTTTCCTGATGTTCAGAAGGAACCTTTTGTGTTTCATTTGTGCCAACTGCCTCTTGTCCTGCCACTGGCTACCACTGAAAAGAGCCTGGCTCCCTCTTCTGTACACCCTCTCTTCAGCTATTCCTACACATCAATAAGACATGCCCCTTAACCATCTCTTCTCCAGGCTGAACAGTGTCAGCTCTCTCAGCCTTTCCTCATATGAAAGATGTTCTAATTACTTAATCATTTTAGTGAGAACTGGTTTTATCCCTGGAGGTGTTTAAAAGATGGATAGATGAGGTTCTTAGGGACATGGTATAATATAATGACAATGTTAGGTTAACTGTTGACTCAATGATCTTGATGATCTTTTCTAACCAAAATGATTCTACAATTCTATGATTCTAGTCTTCAGTAAAACCCTAAAAATGCAATAAAAATGTAATAATCATTAACAGTTGTGTACTGAGGTAACTATAAATATGTATTTAAAATATTGACTGAAAAATTGAGTCAGACACTTCCCATTAATACTGTTTCTCACCATTTATGGTAGTTTATGGTCTTGGGGTGTTGCATCCTTGCTAAAGAGTATTACCTCAACAACATAGTCCAATTATCGTTGACAGTTAATAAAATCCCAGAAGTTTATAAGAAATTACCACTAAGTATGTGGTACGTAACTTATTGAAAGTCACATCCAAATGAACTAACCAAACTATGTGCTGTACTCTTTAGTTTGGGAACATTTTGTTTTCTTTGTAAATGTAACACAGCAGGTATTGAAGACATTTTGGATGTTTTGGACTATCCCATGTTCCTTGCCTGAAACTTGGTCCCTTTAGCAACACGATACTATAAAAATCTCCTGTTTTATAAGAAATGTCTACATATTGAATTTAAAGGGCCAAAACACAGTGTTTTATTGTTAGATTATATTTATTGTAGCACATAAAAAACAGAGTAGAAGAAAACTCGTGGTGTCACCAAACCCTTCTAGACAAGAAAACTGGCTATAGCCAAACCATTCTTGGCATATGATTGTCTAATGCTGGTCTTCAAAATATCCAGTGGCAGAGTGGCATAATGTCCTCAGACAGCCTGTTCCAGTCCTCACTCTGCTCACTGACAGAGTTTCCTCACTTGGGTCTGAGCTATAGTGCCTACAATCTCAGCCTGCTAAAGACAGAACAGTTTGTTCTATTTATTACCTTTTACATATTTAAAGAGTGTTATCACTCCCCTCCAGCCACCCCCTCTCCAGTCTAAACACTCCAAATTCCTTTGGCATATTTTTTTCCATATATCATACTTTCTAGACCTGTGATCATTTTTCTTCTTTGTACTTTTTCCAAATGGTATATATATCCCTTGAATAAAGACCTCAAAAACATAAAATT
Source organism: Columba livia (assembly GCF_036013475.1). NCBI lineage: Eukaryota > Metazoa > Chordata > Aves > Columbiformes > Columbidae > Columba > Columba livia. The sequence continues at coordinate 33,071,103 of NC_088604.1, read as the reverse complement.
GTGCTCCTGCTGTGGTATTATCATATTGAATAGACATACTTTATTGATTAAATTTCTGTTTATACATTTCAGAATGATATTTGCCTCTTTCTCCAGCCACATGTCACTGTTGCTTCTTGCAAAGTTTGTGATGTATTTTAATGGTCTGAGTTTTTCCTGAAGACTTTCAATCCAACCTGTTCATCAGATTATTTACACAAACTGAGCTATATGCCCGAGAGTGTTTACTGGCCTATGTATTGTTTGGACTATGTTTCCAGTTTGTGAGGAATGTACTACTGCCTGCTGGTGTGCTTGAGGGTCATCCTAACCTGGTGTTATCCATAAAATAGTAACATTACTCTCTATCCAAATACCTACACTGCCTCTAAGACAAACCCTACTTACCATTATGCTTTAGTCTTGCACTAAACTTACTATAGTTTACTAAGACCGTATTTTTTAAAATTGCCTATGAGAATGTTATGTGAGAAATTGTCATCATTCAGACTAAAGTCAAGAGATATCTAGTATCTACTGATTCTCTTCTGTCCACAAGACCTCCTACTCCATCATAAGCAGAAGTGAGGCTACTTTGGAGAGGTTTATTCTCAACAAATCCGTGTTGGCTCTTACTTACCTCGCTTTTATCTTCCAAGTGCTTACAAATAGTTTAGTTGATTATTGTTCCAGTACTTTTCCAAGAACTGAAGTTAAGATGATTCCTCTGCAAGTCTCTGACTCTTTCCCATTTCTAAAGATAGGCTCTGTATTTGCCATTTTCCAGGCTCTCAGGACTTCACCATTCCCTTGTGTGTTCTCAAAGACATTCCCTAGTAGCTTGGAAATTATTTCAGCCAGTTTTGTAAGTGTCCTCAGGTGAATTATAGCAGGGCCAGCTGATTTGACAACATCCTAGTTGGATGAGTATTCATATTTTTTTTTTTTTTCCTAATCTATCTTCAACTCTTTTTATTACTGGTACTAGTTGTGAATAAACTTCTGACCATAATTAATCTTTGCATGACAAAGCAGTGCCATTGTGGAACCACATTTGTAAGATATTTACAGAGTTTATCTCCCCTGCAAATGTTTCAGTAGAGATAAGAAGACTTAATCATTTTATAAATAAATAGATCAAACATAATTCTGATATAATTTACACCAGAATAGATCAAGACACATGCTCTCCAGGTCATTGTTGTTAAGGTGAGGGAAAGCAGAAATAACTGCCAGAGAAAGGAAGCTAATTTAAATAGCAATGTCTAGAGCTCTGAATGTGTGGATTTAGTATAATTAGTTTTCATTACTGATCAAAGTGTTATTACTACTGTATGCAGCTTTTCCAGTGACAAGCACTATAAAAAGTCTGCAAGAAGTGTTAAGTAGAAAGACGATATAATGAGCAGGCTTACTAAAGGGTCTCATGGACTTCATGAAGAAGTGCTTACTATTTTTACATTTAAAAAACGAAAAGTTAGTTAAAAATAAAAGTTCCAAAAGATGGACAAATACTAAAGATTAAGCCAACTTTTTCAGGGTCCATAAATTCTTGCATAAATCCTTCTAATGGGAAAAATCTTTAAATCTTCAGCTTCTAGGAAAAGAAAGAATGTTGATTCTGGCACCAACTGTTAAGCATCCACCTATCATTTTTCATTAGCTACCAAAGATGAAGCCAGTTAGACACATATGTTAAAATTCTTCTTTGTGGAAATGTATAAAAATCTGTCAAGTTTGTTTAGAGACTTTTGGCTTCACTACCTGTTATTTAGCTAACCGAGAAGGCTGCCTTGATTAGAACTTTGATCTAGTCATTTCACTTCACAGATGTAGCATTCACAACCTAACCAGATGAAAAAATGAAGACATCTTTTGCAATTCTTTTCCCACTGTAGCGCTGAAATCTGCTTTTGGGATTCCATTTAGCTAAAGCTGACCTGTGTGAGAACAGGTCTGGCTGTTAGATTGTATCAGACATTAGTCAGCCTTGGAGACACATTTGGGGTGTTCTGACCTGCCCCAGCTGGAAAGAACTGCATCAAATGGTGGGGTGACAGGAGGGACATACTGGGCAGTAGCAATGGGGAGTTACAGCCACCATTCTCCTTCCATTTCTTGTGCAGGACAACACCATTCCTTGTTCACCTGGCTGTTTATTCCTTTCATGTCAGTCACTGGAGGCTGCACCTGCTCTGCAATCATGAGTATAGCCTAGGGGTACTCCTCTGGGAAGTAGGAGATCTGAGGCTGAATCTCTTGAGAGTCAGAGAGAAATTAGGTCTGTGACCTAGGACTGATATGCTGTTTGCCCAGTTTAGCATTCATGTTTTCAGAAATGGATGTCCATGTCTTTGCCTAGCATTTCCAGTGGACTACCTTTAAACATCTGCTTTCCCAAGGAGAGAAATACAGACCTACTATTCAATTTGAATCTCATGAGTAGCCAGTTTTGTGGGTCTTGACCGGAGAGATATCTCCAGTCACCTGCTGTCTTGGACAGTTCAGACCAGTGCCTTGAATTGCCAGTAAAAATAGGCCAGCTAGGATTTCTGCCAGTAAAACTATTTCTTTTGTCAGAACATGTTCAGGAACTCTGAATTTCCAGGATTCACATTTCACAAGCAATTCTTCTGTATGGAAGGGGTGGGAATTCCTGGGTTTCCAGCATCTATCTTCTGATCCTAGGGCCAGGGCTCCCAAGGCTTCCATGAAGAGAAACTGGCTATGGGAAAGAAGAAGTTAGTTCCAGGGAAATATTTTTTAAATTAAGTTTTCTTTCTGCTTTATAGAGAAGACCTTTAAAAACAGTAAAAGCTATTTGCAAGAGAAAAAAATTCTCTTGAAGTTTTGAGAAAGACTAACTGGAAGTAAACTGAGAGAACAGGTAGGGGAAGAATGGTATGGGATGACTGTCAGATTATCTGGCATATTCCACCTTCTGGTAGTTAGAGATTTATGTAAACCATACATGCGAAATTCTCTGTGATAGGTGTCCTCCTTTGATTGAATAGTTTTTGAAAATATCAGACTAAATAATTCAGCTGTTGCTGAAAAACAGAGAAAAATAATGAAGAAGATAAATAAAACAAAAATCAAGGGAAAAACCTCTACCTTCTTTCCACAAGAACTTCAAATTTCTTAGGGAAGTAGCCTCTCCATTGGAAAGAACTTAAACAAACCAACAAACCTTTCATTTTCATTTCACCAGGAGAGAGAATGTAAAAAATCATTCTGCGTTTGTCCATGTTGGTTGTACATCGCCCATCTTTGCACCTCTTCCACCATGTGTACTGAATAAGGCAAGATGATTAAGGGTGGAAGAAGATAAAAATTAAAAAAGTTGAGCAGAGAAACAAAGACTTTGTCACTAACAAGGACCAGTAGGAGGCAAATTTAAAGTCTTTCTTGGGAGTTGAATGTCTATCAGCTTTAAAATTTTGTGTGCAGTGTTGTGTGTAATATATGTATGCATCTTGTATCATCAATGTATCACAACTGTAATAATTGCATCATCTGCAGGCAATGAAACAATCTATTCCCAACACTACCCACTAGATACTGGAAAATTCTACAAAGAATCCAGCTCCGTTTTTGCACCAGCCTGTGTTTTGAGAGGGCTTATTACAGCCAGGTAGCTGCAACCAGCTAGGTCAGTTTTGTCTCAGCTTCAGACCAAAAGTAATTCCTGCAATGCAGAGCAGGAGGGACACACAGGCATGGCTAGACTGTTTATTGAATTAGTAGGGCCGAGTGTGACCAGCCAGAGCTAAGAAGCTCAGTTTGGCAAAACTGCCTAGGTATCTGCACCAAGCTCCGCAGCATTTTCAAGCATGGTAGTGCACTAAATTGGGTAATGGTTCCACACCTATAAAAACTGTTTTGTCCACCTTAAGTTTCCCTGCAACACGGAATATTCAGGAGCCCAACACTGGCAGCCAAGTGCTTCAGGACTCAGCTCTGGTGTCTTAGAATTTATTTGCTTGGGATATGGATGCATGAAGCTCAGTTTAAAAGCTTCTTCCAGATTCAGCCTTCATCTGGCCTGGCCAGCATGTTCCACTACCATTATCCAGGACAACTCAATCTCATAACGTATTGGATAACACAGAATCGACTATAGAAACATGAAAGTAATTTCTTGCTCCATGCTGCTACTTGAAGGAGAAAGGTAGAGCAGCATTAGTTTAATTTATGGTGTTATGATCCAGAACTGGAAAGTACTTCTTATGTCATTGATTCAAGTCCCCTGCTACTTCAGAAAGCACTTCATCTAGTCATGTTCATAAATTTATCTTAAAATTGGGTAGATTTCTAGTCCATACTACAGCCTCAGAAAAGTAATTACAAAATAGCATTGCTTTGATTATTTGAATTATTATGGTTTCCAGACCAAGTTCCTGGCTGGTTTACACATGATAGTTCTTGTGCCAACATTGTTCTTTAACTTAGATATCCCTTTCCTTTCCATGTTATTTAATCTCTTGATGTATTCATGGTCAGTAATTAAAAGTACAAAACAGGTCTTTTATCTAGTTGTATTTCTCTAAAGGTATATCATACATATCCCAATTCAAAGAAAATCCAAGATAAACTGATACTTTGGCATCATTTTAAGAAAATAATCTCATCATCAAGCTGGGACAAATAAGTGTAATATGTGGGCTGGCAAATACCTGTTGTCTCCCTACCCAGGCATATTATCCATCCTACTCATCGTTGCCTTGAACCAAAAAGCAATATTTCAGCGCTCCTGAACACTAGACAGTGCTGCCAGAGGAAAGGATCCTGCAGAAGGCCCTGGAGCCTTTTTCTTCATGGGAGGCAGAGGTGCATTCAGGGCAGAGCCAAGGTCCATTAGCACGTCAAAATGGGGCAGCTGCGGCAACCTATGTCTGCATAAAAGCAATATACCTGTAAGAACAAGTAAAATCTTGTGAACTGGAGGCTATGACATTGCCCTGTGTGTTGGTTTTTTTTACCCCCTTCCTTTTTCTTTTTTATTTTTTTTGTGTGTGTTTAATGTAAAGATTGTAAATGTCATGAGATACCTGGACTACACAGGCTCAACTGAGCCAATGGGAAACTCACCATTGGATCATTTCCATATACTTCAGCGAGTTTTGGATCAGGCCCCAAAATTACCTGCCATGGCAGAGTGATGCAGGGTCTTGGCTCATTGGATAGAGGATAATGGGTTGGTTTTTTTTTTTCTTTTTGGAAGAATTGGCCATCTGTTTTCAAGGGAGAAACCGTTTCACCTACCCCCCCCAAACCACAGTGTTCATATTATTGAAATGTTTTCTTAACTATTAGAAACTCTCATGGAATCTGCAGTGATTCAAGCACCTCCTTGGCGTGGCGTGGGGGGAGTTATGTTTTCCTCAAAGCTCGACCCAATACATCAGTCAGTAGAGAAGTTGTTAATTTTAAGTTGATGGCTGGTGGGTGAGAAGCACATATGATGTAGATTTTCTTTGCCATTTGGGGTTAAAACAAACAAGCCAAGAAAACTTTCAAGCAGACCAAGGGACCCTGGGATAGAAGCCATCTGCTGGTCAAGCTGTTCTATCCTTTTGAAAAATCTTTGCAAGTTTGCAAGCTTTGCAAGAGTTTAAATCAAAATCAGGGGAGAAAGCAGCCTCTGCCTTAAAACTGCTACAGTGTGATCACTTAGCCATGTGATTCATGTTAAAATAGAGATTCCGAGACTGCCCAATTTGTTTAAAAAACAAGTGCTAATCTTGGAGTTTTCTCAATGAGTGTCCAACCTTTTCTTGTAAGGATGCTATTTACATAAACTAATTGCCTATGTTGGAAAAATGTGTTGAAAGATGTATTTTGTTTTCTTTTTTTCTTATGACAAAGTCTTATTCTGTAAGGGCTTTTTGAAATCTTGACATACATGCAAGCAGAATGTATGGCTGCTCACAGCAAGATCTGCAAATGCTCTCCGGTTCCTACTTTTATTTAAACTGGCATCAGCAGAAGTACATTATATTCTGCTTTACAAGCTATTTTTTTTTTTATTCCTTTTAGAAATATGGCCTTACTATATAAAAATATATTAACTATCTGAACTCATATTGTGTACAGAAGCTTGAATAGTCTTTGCCACCGACACAGAATGTCAGAAATTAGAAACAGATGGTAATTACCAGGAACAAAGATGAGATTTCAGAGGAGAATGGATGCATTGCATTCCAGAGAACATAGAGTGGTTTTTTCCATGAAGATTAATGGCTATTATAAAGGCATTGTGTTCAGTGAACTCACATATCACTGACTTACCTAGAAAGCGAAGCAACCCATTTTTACAGGCTGACATAATTTAGAAGTTTGTGAAGGGGTCACTGTGACTGATAGGAACCTCAGATAATACTAGATACTTTCTTCCACATTTTATTTTGTAATTTGTGGCTCCTGCCTTTATCTATTTCCTTGTTTTTCTCTGCCTCCATTAATCATTCAGGTATATAGACTTTTTGCCTGTTGTGCTTGACACAAATGAAAATACATTATCTTATCACATTATCAGAAATCATAAATTCCATACTTGCAAATAAGACTGTTTTTAATCATAAGGAAGCATTGCCAACTGTGTATTTTCAACCATTTGGCAAATGACCATCACTTAAATCTAGTGTTTGACATTTTGATCTAAAAATATGTCTTTAAAAACATACAATATCAATTTCTTATTTATCTGTATGGTCTTGCAGGGTATAACATCTCAGTATATAGGAACGAGGCTATCATTCTACAAAAGGTGGCAACATGGTTTAATAAATAATTTTCAGAAAACCCCTTTTTTTGTTGAATTGTTATTGCTCTATTCATCTCATAATATTTGAAAAGGTCATTTGCCAGTAGAATGTTATATGAAGCAATTGAATTTTATGACAGGACACCATAGTAAGTGGATGTGCTAAGAACTGAGATATTAAATTAAATTATTTGAAGAAAGTAATTTTCAGCTTTAGATTTTGAAATATTTCAAACCTTTCACCATTAGGTAGAGGATGTTCTCTAGTGTCAAAATTCAATATAACAAATTTCATAAAAGGTTATTGTTCTGAAGTGCTCTGACCTAGAATTCTGCACATGTAAGTGGAAAGAATAACATAATTCCAACCACATCCCTGCCTTATTCTGATTCCATGGCATGATAATATTGGCTTAAAATGTCTTTCAAATGGTTCACATTGAGGCACTCAAGTGTATTTCATTGGCTTGCGTAGTAGATCTCTAGAGGTCAGTCATCTAAGACCTACTACTGCGAAGCATTCATTTTACTTCTATGGCAGTACACAATAAAAAGAGGAAGGCTAAATGAACAAACAGTTCCTTCTCAAGAGATAAATATATTGCCATCATTCTGGGCTTCAGACAAGCTGAAAGCCACACTGGTAAACATCTGAAAAACCATGCCAACTTCTGCTCCATCAGTAACACAGGAAAATATTTTCTCAATGGAAAGAGACACCAATGACAACAGGAAACCATTTATCCTATTCATTAATGTGAGAAAACCCAGGGAGCTCCAGAGCCAAAAAAGGAATCCATAACAAAACTACTGAAACAGTCTATTGATAGCTATGTTTCTTGAAAATCTCCCTTTGGACTGAAAATCCACTTACACAGACCACTCTTGATTCTCACCCATTCCTGCTCCCCTGGACAGTTATTGAAACTAGGGCAGTATACAATCAAATTTGCTTTGAATTCCAAACCCTCCATCTCAGAAGCCTCAAGATCAGCAGGCCATTAAAGCTGGGTTTGCTGGAGTGTGCTGAGGGGTCAGAGCACCACATTGCCAGCAGCATTCAGGGGGCACAGATCCCATCCTTCGCACCCCAGCTGAAGGTCCTATGCAAATGAGTCCTGTGCAGCCCTGGCTTCCTCATCTGCTGCTCATTGCCTCCCAATGTGTTGGCCATTGCCTCCCCTGGCACCCACCACCCAAACCCCCTTTGTCCTGTGATGGGGACAGGGCAGAGTTGCCCTAGTAAAAGGATTAGAGAAGTTAAGTGGTAATGCTTTAAAGCACACTTAACAAATACAATTCCATTGATAAAATGTTTTGCCAGGGAAGGTGATTAGTTTACTTGTACTTCTTCTAAACACATCTAAAAGTCATAGAATCTTTAGAACAACTGGATTCAGGAACACTATTAATAGTTGTTCAGAGGAAAACGAGGTGAAAAAAGAAATGCTCTTTCAAGAAGAAGAGTGATTGTGTGCATACTAGCCCTGTGTGTATGCGAAATACAAGATGTGATCTTGCACACATACCTACAACTGCGTTATTTAGAGAGAGAAGAAGTTGATGCAGCGAGGAACAACCTTGGTTTTCATCTACATATCCTTGCCAGATACGTTATAATATATATCCAGAATTTTCATAATTTGTATTTAAATCCATAACCATTTACTAAAATACAATTTTGATTTCCTAATGTATGGAGATATAGCGGAAGATTTGGCGAGGAGATTAGTTAAAGGTAAATATGCTTAAGTGACTTGCATCTGTCTGTAGAAAAAGCACATACATCACACTAATTGTTTTACTGACCTTGTGTGCTTGATGAGTAGAACCTCTGTGTTAGATAACATAGGCCTGTGAGAAACTCTAGACACCTTATGACTATGTCTGAGATTCCTGCTTTGTTGTGAGAAAGAGCAGGAGGCTGCACCTGCCTGAAGCCTTGAAATACAGACAAGCTCAGCAGGCCCAGTGGTCTTCCAGCAGGGCTGAACTGACCAGCGCCTGCGTCCCCGCTGGTGTCACCTCTGCCTGGGAGCTTAGGTGTGGCTTCGGAGATCCCCCAGTAGAGAGGAAACTAAAATAAAACTTGCTCTGCAATGCGTTTGTGGCCTCTGGCTCTTCTTGCGACGTGCCTGTGTATGTGTACACACCTATTAAACAAACAGGGACATGTTTGTATTATGCAGATATCATTATCTTCTTTATAGATTTGAAAGCTCAGTAGCTTACACCCAAATTTGCTATGTAGGGCTGAAAAATGTACTTTAAGATCTGGCATTCATTACAAGTATGTAGCATACACTTGTATAGTTACTGAATTAGTCACAAAGCTAAACATGTATTATATATAAATGTTTTCAGTCATGAATGCATATTTAGAAATGCCAAAGATTACATTATGCTTCCCCATCTTATTGCTTAGTCCCTGTGGCATTTTTTCGTTCATATTCACCATATGTTCAATAACAGTCCTTTACAAAATGTTGATTTTTTTTTTCATTTTAATATTAGATATTCTCTTCAGAAGGTGCCATCTTGTGGTGCCTTTTTCAAGTGGAAAGGAACTTCTACAGAACGCTCTCACATTTTACAGTGTTGAGCAAAAGCATTTTCAAAAATATAGAATTCACAGGCACTTTTGCTCAGTTTGATTCAAATGCTTTATAAACGCAGATGCTTATAGACATTTCTCAGCTAAAGGGTGTGTTTTTGACAATAAAATAAAGACTTCTCTCTGTGTATCTTTGTAGATTTCAGATATCTACAAGATTTTGTTTCCTTTACTTGCATTGTTTTCTTAGTTTACTTGAAGGTCAGTTAGCTTGGGAAAGGATGTTTCTACTGCTGAGCATTCACATGAATAAAAAAGAATGGCCTCTTGGCCTCTTTAAAACCTTCTCATTTAGCTGTGATCCAAAAAATTCCTTCCTGGAGGACTGCAGTGGGTTGACCCTGGCTGGGTTCCAGGTGCCCACAAAAGTTGCTCTGTCATTCCCCTCATCAGCTGGATGGGGGAAAGAAAATACAATGAAAGGCTCATAGGTCAAGATAAGGACAGGAAGAGAACACTCAGTAGTTACCTTCACAGGCAAAAAAAACCTTGACTTGGGGAAAAATTAATTTAATTAATTTAATTAAATTAATATATAACAAATCAAATCAGTGTAGGATAATGAGAAAATAAAAAATAAATATTAAAACACCTTCTTCCCACCCCTCCCTTCTTTCTGGGTTTAACTTTATTCCTGATTTTCTCTACCTCTTACCCCCCAGAAGCACAGGGGGACAGGGAATGGGGGTTGTGGTCAGTTCATTGCAAGTTGTCTCTGATGCTCCCTCCTCTTCAGTGAAAGGACTTCTCACACTTCCCCTGCTGCAGCGTGGGGTCCCTTCCCATGAGAAAAAGTCCTCCATTAACTTTTCCAACATGAGTCCATGGGCTACAGTTCTTCACAAACTGCTCCAGCATGGGTCCCTTCCATGGAGTGCAGTCCTTCAGGAATAGACTGCCCCAACATGGGTCCCCCATGGGTTCCTACCTAAATGTGCCTGAGTGGAGCATCCATAATTATTATGTGTTTTGTTTGAGCTGAAAAAATATTTCTGTATCCAACTACTTCCCAGAATCTGGACATTCAGGAATTCAAAGCTGGATTCCAGTCTTCCACGTAGGATTTTCCAAAACCCCAAGTCCCTTTCAGACTTCAAGGGGATTCCACTTTTGAGCTAAGTTTTCTGGTCAAATTTGTGTATGCAAGGTAAAGGCCAAGACTAGATGTAAATGCTGTCTACTGTTTAAACACTCTGACAAGGCACTACTGCATCCAGCAAAACATTTTACCATATTAGGGGGTTGCCCTGTGGGATAGGTTTGCTGTCATCCCCTGGCCACTGTTTTCACATTCCTGTATACCCTCCAGTCTGCTGGTTGTCCTCTGATCCTGGGAGTCATGCCTTCTCCTGCTTTTGTCCAAACTGTGAGAAACAGCAAGCAAGCAAAAAAGAGAATCAGGGGAAGCCAACACGTGATTAAAAGCTAAAAGAAAAAGAAGAAAAAACATCAAGCTCTTCTCATATGCTTTTTGACCTTGGTATGTAGTGGTGCTGAGACTATCCCAGTCTCACTCCAGCAGTGATTTTATTTCGGTGTACCCCAAGGCCTCCACAACTGTATGATGAAACCGATAGACAACCAGTATGCTTTAATGTGTAGATAGGCCTGGCAGAGGCAAACGTTTTAGACTTGGACTGTTTTCTGGGGGGGATGTGCAGGAGCCAGACTGATGTGAGAGCTTAACATGGGCTCCCAGCCCATCTGGCATGGAATGTGCTGCTTTGATGTAGAGGTTGGGACATGCTTTGGTGCAGATACAGTCTCTGGGCCACCTGCAACAACCTGCTTTGATATGTGCTGTGATAACTTTTGCAGCTCTCACAGGGAAGAATTACCTAGGTGAAGGAAATAGATCTTGGGTAATGCAGGTACTGTCTGTGCCGTGGAGGAGGTGTTTTGATCTTGGCTGACAGAATTATTCTGTTCTGACGTTTCAATTGTTTGGGCTTCAGAGTGTTGCAATAATCTGGTCCATGTCAGACTGCTAACACAAACGGACAAAAACTAAGAGATGGAAGGTATCACTCATAATTAAAACGTTTGGAAATCCACTTACACCGGCAGATTATGATACTGTCATCTCTTCTACTGAGTTGATCAAGAAACTTCTGTAATACATTAACAGTTTTACAGAAATACTAATCAGTACAGCGCAGTTGCTATGTAAACCCTTCATGCCTTGGATTCAGATGAGGATGAACTGATGTTTTTTATCCCCTGGTCTTCTAAATTTTCACTAATACTCTATGTTGTGGAGGATCTCAGTTTTTGCTGAACCTGTAAACAGGAAAGTTCCTGACCTCTGCCTCTCAGTTAACTGGCTGCACTATCTCACAGGTCCTGCCCAGCAGTGAGAACAAAGAAAATGTTGGTGACAATAAGGTTCGTTGATCTTGTATAAACATGGTATGCATATGGCAGCTGTCAGCAGTGGGCACCATCCTCCTCAAGAGGAAGGCAGGACCAACACTTAGGTTTCAGAAATAAAGCCTATACTTAAATATTTTTGGATCAGTTCCTAACTTCTTCTTATTGCAAGAACAGTCTAATAAAAAGTCCTTCAGTCCTGAAGAGTAAAAGGAGCAAGAAGGGGTTTTTTTTTAATTTAGTGCTGAACTTGCTTCCCAACTCAAAGGCAGCAGGCAGGCTTAGCAAGGAACAGCCTCATTGATTATTTTATTCTGTCTGACCCATGGGATTACAGAACTGGCTTTAATAAGATGGTAGTCTTTCTTAAGCAGTTTGCATTGCAACTTCAGCACATCCCTCGTGGCCAAATTAAAAGAACCACAGCCATGAAGTCAGCCCTTTCATTAATTTGTTGAAACAAGCAGTAAAGCCAAGCATACTAAGCGAGCCAGTCTCCTAAGTTATGTGAATGGAGATTCATGCTCAACAGAAACATGCATTAATAATTTCGGAGGCTATTTCTGGGGATTTAAAATAATACCTTTTTAGTCTGAAGCTGCAGGTTTGTCCTGTATTAGGAGCCCTCGGTTTCATTACAAATTCCCCTTTAAAACTAGCAATGGATTCTAGAAATAAAGAAAATTCCACCTGAAAATATAGTCGCTGTTTCTAGGTTTAAATCCTTTAGAGATTATGGGTCTTTAACAGCAGACTATTTTCTGGGTTCAAACAGCACAGAAGATTACTAGTCCAGAATATGATCAGACTCTCTCCTTTTGTTTCAAAGTAAGATGTCTGCATTCCCGAGAATGCTTCCCACCCAGGAAGGCTGGGTTCAAGTATGTGCCCTAACCACATCTTACTTCTACAACAGAATAAAGAGCTGGTCTCTGAAAGGCCCTGCTCCATCTTTCTTCTTCACACCTCAGTTTCTGTGCCAAGGAAATTAAAGTGAATGGCTCAGAGAGGATCATGACGTATTCATAACAAGAACCTGATCTGGGAAAGGATTCCGAAGTGCATGATAGTGTGCATCAGAAGACAAACATAGAATTTAAACTAAATGCTGCCTGTGAGACCTGACTTGTCTACAGTCAGCAGTTTTATCAGAAACATGAACGGTGGTATAGTCATTGTTAGGAAGTGAGGTCAGTGGTTCAGGAATCTAGACCACATATATTGCTGTGCTTGTTTGTTTGGCTTTACCTACCTCTTGGTGTTTTTTCTTTTTGGTTGGTTGGTTGGTTGGTTTTTTTGTTTGGTTGGGATGGGTTGGGTTGGGTTGGGTTGAGTTTTTTTTGTTATTGTTGTTGTTTGTTTGTTTGTGGATTTTTGTGTGTGTGTGGTTTGGTTTTGTTTTTGTTTTGGTTTTATTTGTTAACAAATTCACAGGCATCACTCAGTAGAGAGTCAGACACATTTGTTCTTTTGTTCTTCATTGATTTAATCAAAACACGAGCAGTTGACATAACTTGTGTTATTGGTCCTCATCCATAATCTTGCAGTGCTAAGCAGAAATTAATGTCTGGCGTTATTGTCTTTCCTAGTCAAGGTTTTAGCCTTTCAATTCCATTTTCAAAAGCTAAGCCTAAATGAACGTGTTTCTTGTGAGGAATTACATGCAGACATATTCAAAGTTCATAATCCAGACCAGTCTCAGTTTATATTACCTATTTGATTTGGTGACATTCTAGCTCATCTCATATTGTAACCTTTCATAATTTCCAAAATTATTAGTAAAACCTTGTGTGGTCTCTATGTCACATTCACTTGCCTACAAGTTACATAGTTCATTCTTTTGTATTGCATTAAGAAGTTACACAACAGGTAGTTATACTACTATTTCTACTAATTTTGCTTGTAAAAATAATACATCACAGCTTGCAGGAAGATAAACAGATGCATTTTAAGCTTGTATTCAACTTCAATTTGCAAGTAAAGTGGGAAGACTAGGAACATGAAAGGACTTGGTTAGATTTAGTGTACCTTATACAAGACAGTTCATTCCTTGATCATTTATGTTGATTCGTGACAGTGAGAAGCTACACTTGTACACACAGAAATATACAGAGAAGGACAGTTGCTAGCGTGTTCCATTGAGCTGGCTCACCCATTTACTTCAGCTATGCAAGTGCTTCTTCAAGGAAACAGCTGGGCATACTCACACACACAAACAGAATATTGAAATAGCAGCAAGAACTTTAGTTAAAGTAATCTTTGACCCTCAGATTTAACACAATCATCACTAAACAAGTCATGGCATTTCAGGGACCTGCTGACAGATAGCATTTTTATTTTTCCTGCTGAACTTTGCTTTCATTGCTATGCTTAAAGATGAAAGCAGCATCAGGGCCTGAAGTTTTAACTATGATACACTCAAGATGCTGTTTGGGAACCTGTAGTCTAACCAGACAGACTTTATTCCAGGGTTTTGTTAAAGTAATGACATAACTTCTCTTATGACTGACTTCATATTTTACTGTGTGTCTTCTTTACTGGGAATCCTAATATTTCATTCTAATATTCATTAATGAACCACATCATAGCACTTCTAGAACAATTTATGTTACGAGGTTTTGTTTTAATGTGTTTCTTGTTGGCAGCTACAGATCTTTCAGCATTTCTACTTACTTTCCAAACTATGGTTTTCTAGACCTAAATGTTATCTTGAAGTGTAAATTTATTTCTTTCTGCCACAAGCTGAATTCGTTTTAGGTATACAATAGGTACATTTTTTCAAAATAAAATCTGCACATAAACCACAAAAATAGTTATTTTAAGCTGGAATGAATTATAAGCAAACAAGCATTTGAGAAATCACCTTTAACTATATGCTCAAAACTTACTGGAAAGGATTTGGATTCTTAGCAGACATAAATACCTTTAAGGGCACCAAAAGGAACTTAAAACTTTCTGTAAGATATATTGACTTTCTTTTTTGCTCCAAACTGAATGTTCCTTTTTGTATGTTTTTTCAAAACTCATATCTGATTCCATTTCTTTTTAGGTGTCCCTAAGCTATAATGAATCTTTTAAAATTCTATTTTAACATCCTGCTAAACACTCAGTGTTGATTATACTTATGTCAAAAATTGTAGATATTTGAAATGGAGAAGGTCATGTACTTCATCCTCCTCTCCAAGTTAAATTGTTCTCTACACTAAATCTCTTAACACTTTATTCGTCTTAGTTTAAAATTGCTGAATAAAGTTTTCAGCACTTCCTCTGGGCAACAGAGTGCTGAAAGTAATACAAAAATATCCAATCTAATCTTTGCTGTTGTGAAGCATTTATGAAATACTGTAGGGAAGCATTACTGTTGTTATTTGAGTATATTTTTTCTTTTTTCTTTTTTTTTTTTTTTTTTAATTTCTGCTTGCAGAGATATTTGGGCTGAGCACAGCACACCCTTATGGCTGTGACATACAGGGGAATGCTGGGTGATAAATATCCATCCATATGCCAAAATGTCTTTTCTCGATGGTTAGTTGGGAGCAAGGACAGAATGTCTCAGAGCATTCTTCCATAGACATGAGGCTTGTGATCATAACACACAAAGGCTGCCCAAATAAAGCAATTCTGTCTTGGCTAGGTAAATGGTGAAAGGATGTTCATCACCTACTCCTCCTTGTAGAGTAAAGTAAGGGGACTCAGGAGCATAAGGACTATAAAAAGGCAGTTTTCCTTAATAAAGGAACTGCAGACCGGAGGAAGTATTCCATGGAGGGTAAACCAGTGACAACAATGGGTCCCAACACTCCTGGACTAGCTGAAAGAAGACATCCAGCACCTCTTCTGCCACTGAGACTCCAAAGAGAGGATCATCCGATGAGGTTTTTTTAATGAAGCTTGTGGGTGAACATACAAAGTTGACTGTCAATAGAAGTGTAGACTGTTGTTTTGTAAGTGTATATAATGTCTTAAAGTTTTGTCCATTTCTTAACAGAGCTTTTTATTTAAAGGAGGTTGCTGTTGCAGTAGCACTTACCACAAACTCCTCCAAGAAATAAATTTTTGTACCATTGCCTAGTACTGGCTGCCTGCCACATATAGGCAATTTTAATCATGTTTTAATCAAACTTCAGTCCACAAGTGAGAAAGGCGTGAAAATCCAGATGGGTGTGAGTAGGGTCAAAAAATTCCACTTCTTAGAGGGACCTGGATGGAAGCAGAAGACAAATCTGTAAAAGTGGCACTTTCTATCACCCATGTAGTAAGAGCTGGCCTTGGCTCTTTACATAATCAAAAGTATTAGATAGGCACAATGACCATGTCACCAACAGTAAATCAAGGTTGCTTGGGATTATTCTTCTGTCAATGACGCCAGCTGGCATTCAACAGCCCATGTCCAAAACCGCCTCTGAGAAATTATGAAGCCAGACACAAACAACCTGTTTGGAATGATCCTTGGTCTGTCTCGTCCCTGAGCCTCACCAGGAGCTGTCAGAAAGTGTGCTAGCTATCATGGACCAAAAATGTTCCATGGACCAAAAATGTGCCATGGACCTGTCTAACAACTTAGCTATAAAGACAATCTAGTTTCAGTAACTGGGAGTGTTTCCTGGAACTCTTTATTTAATTGTACAGATACAACCATTATTATACTTTTACAAAACACTTCAGTGATCTAACCAATTACAAACAATAGCCATAGTTTCAGTTCAATATTTTACCACAATGTTTTTAAAGTAGAGGTATATTGTCTTAAGGGCTGTGATGATAGTTTTGTTTTAATTTTTGGGAATTTAAAAATATTTTGCATTTTTAGAAAATGATGCAGCCAATTAAAATTTCATGAGATTCTATTTCAGAGGAGTCTCCAGAGGGCAAAAGCAAGTCATCTGCTTAAAAGTCTTGTGCAATATTTTTAAGGAAAATCTTCATTCCTTCATTAAATTGGAAGAATTTTCCCAGTCCTCTTTGTTTCCATATTGCGTTTAACTTTTCGCTTCCCTACTTCGTGATACACAGCAGAATTTCTGACACTTTCCATCTGTGAATTCAATTACCCCATGTTTCATTCCTCTTTTCAGTATTGTTTTTGCCTGTTTTATGAGGGTGAGGCCAGACATTGGGCATGCATAAGAGGAACATACAAAAAACATTCTGGCCACCTAGCATTTCAAACAAAAAAAAAAAAGTGTGAATGTATTTTGCAACTACTAAGTCAGCTGTTTCCACCGTAAAGTTATTGCTATCCATAGCCCAATAAAAGGTCTTGTTAAGAATTTTGGAAAGGCTTATTATGTTGTATTGTTTACTACATTAACTATTCTACATACCATGTCAAGCAATGCAATTATTTTTACCTGAAAAAGACGACTGAAAAATCAAGATGACAAAAATAAATACTTCAATGAGAATTCTAATAATTTAACTAGATTTTTTTTTTTTACCTGGAATACTTTTGGTACTTTCTATCTGTTCTTTCATAATTCTGACACATTTCCTGCCAAGGAAGACAGGAAACTGAGAGATACAACAATAAAAAAAAAAGAAGTAGAGTCATAAATCATTACATACAGAAATCTGTGAGCTGCATTCTTGCATAATCATTCTCATCAACCTTAAGTCATTAACTAGCTTTGATGGTTGAGTTAGCAACATACAATCCATTTAAACAGCAATTGAGTAGTAACAGAGTAAATCTTTTATGATTGCTGTAGCCTGATTTAAGAATTATTTTTACCTAAATTACTATAGCAGCATATAATTGCTCCTCTGCTGATCCATTTTGTTTTGAGAGAGGCAGGAATAAGGAAAGAGAAAGGGTAGAAAATGCAAAGGAACAGAGACTTGAATACTGGAAATGCAGCCATAAAACCAGCTCAATGATAAACATTCTGAGCCAAGTGATGTATCATATTTTAAAAGGCTTGGAATGATGAGCAAAGATGCTGCTTCTTGTTGCAGAACATGAACTTTATAAAATGCTTGTAAGATACAGTATCACATTAAAGAAATCCATGTCTCTTTAATGAGTAAACCTGTTAGAATCCATTGTTTTAGAGCAAAAATATAGAAACATTCTTGCTTCATCTTTTGACTTACTTACCCTACACATTATTTAAAAAAAAAATTCTAGATAACAAGACAGAGATAAAGTAACCCTAACAGCATAGCAAGGCCAAGTGCCGGGTCCTGCACTTGGGTCACAACAACCCCAGGCAGCACTACAGGCTCAGGGAAGAGTGGCTGGAAAGCTGCACTGCAGAAAAGGATCTTTGGATTGACAACTGGCTGAGCATGAGCCAGCAGTGCGCCCAGGTGGCCTAAAAGGCCAAGAGCATCGTGGCTTGTATCAGGAAGAGTGCGGCCAGCAGGTCTATAGAAGTGATCGTCCCCCTGTACATGGCACTGGTGAGGCTGCACCTCAAATCCTGTGCTCAGTTCTGGGTCCCTCACTACAAGAAAGACATTGAGGTGCTGGAGAGAGTGCAGAGAAGGGCAACAAAGCTGGTGAAGGATCTATTGAACAAGTCTTATGAAGAGCGGCTGAGCGAACGGGGGCTGTTTAGCCTAGAGAAAAGGAGGCTGAGGGGAGACCTTATTTCTCTCTACAACTGCCTGAAAGGAGGTTGTAGCATGGAGGGTGTTGGTCTCTTCTTCCAAGTACCAAGTGGTAGGACAAGAGGAACTGGCCTCAAGCTGTGCCAGGGCATGTTTAGATTGGACATTAGGAAAAAATTCTTCACAGAAACGGTTGTCAATTACTGGAAGAGAGTATTGGGGGTGCTTAAAAGATGTGTTGATTAGGTTCTTAGGGACATGGATTAGTGCCAGTGTTAGTTTAACAGTTTGACTAGATGATCTTGAGATCATGATTCTATGATCTATATCACTAAGACCTATGACAGCTTCAGGACTTTTTTTTCTTCACAAGTTAACTTCAGAAACTCAGATCAAAGAACACTAGGGAAGGTTCCAAAACAGGACATTTCCATCCCACAAACCTTCCACAAAAAAGTGAAGGAAGAGAACAGAGAAATAATGTTCTCTTTTCCAGACATCGATGTAGGTACAAGGTGGTCTTTCATGGAAACAATCCCATCACAGTAATCTGCAGTTGGTCTGCATGGATAAAAGCTACCAATTGCGGTTTATTGTCTGTCACTCACAGACCAGTAAAAAGTGGTCATGACAAAGTCACTCTGAGCTGCAGACTTCCTAGAGCTAATCGGGAAGAAATATTGAACACAGAGGTATGTCTGAAATCCCATGCCTTAGCACAGCCAAGCCATCTGAATCAGTGTTACACTTTGGACATTCTAGTACTCAGAGCCCCAAATCATCTTCCGTGAATTTACCTAACTCATCATGAATGATATTTTTATAATTGCTTCTAGTGGTACCAATAGAGACTGTTTCTTCCATATATCCTAGGAACTAGGTGACATATCCAGGAATAGGATATTCAGGATTTGGGCCCTTTTCAAGCCTTGTAGCAATCTCAAAGAAGCCATTTTATGTTCTTTAGGGGAATATCACAACAAATCTGGCTTGCCTGGGAAGCCCCAAGGATTCAGATACTCTGAGAAAAACAAACTTTCAAAACACTAGTGCGACTATATAGACTTAGGTTAGGAGAGACATCTGAGACTCACAACTTCTCATGTAAAATTGCCATGTCTCTCTAACTGTAAAACCCACCAGTGATTTATTGCAAAAACTATGACACTTCCAGCTTTATTTAACTTTTCAGATTTTTAATAGGAAGGGAATAAAAGCAAAGGGTGAAATGAAATGAAATAGAGAGCAAAATGTTCATGTAGGTGCAAAATCACCCAATAAGACTGCCAGGAAGCATGACATTGCTTCAGCCTGAGAAGGTGCTCAAGCAAACCAAACCATTAGTTTTCTCCCCCAAATTTAGCTGAAAAAAATCAAACACTTCAGGTATTATCTAGAGGTCTGCCTAAGGCAGAGCAGCCCATCATAGTGGTAGGATAGAAAGTCCTACTGGAGAGCAAGATCTCTCTTTCACAGCATATCTTCATCCATGGTCATAGTTTTCTGGCACTCTAAGCACACTGTTGCTCAACAGTAGTTTTAGAAGATTCTTTTCCCTTAGCTTTTGAACGTCATTCCTATGGACATGAGGCACACATATGTCTCTGCAAAGGGTCTGTCTTTGTATTTGGTGACTCTAGTGGAAAATTCTTCTCCATATCCATATATTCAAAGGAGACCTGTTGGCAGGGCTGGAATTTCCATCTTTTTGACAAGGTAGGTGTCTTTGTTTGCAAATAATGCCTCCATTTTTTATTAATGTCTCTGAAGGGCGTGGTGATGTCCTTTAGCATATAACACATCTCAAAAATAACTAGAAATAGGCTACAGTAAGTGGATATTAATGCTCAAATTCTTCTTATTAGGTCACACGTGGTCTAAATTGCAAGACTTGAAATAACAATCAAACATAATATGCTTCGAAAGTGTTCACTTGGCAAATCATATAACTACAATACACTTCAACACACCTTATTAAATATGTCATAAACATAAGCTATGTTTCACAAATGCTTGTTGTGCTTCAGGACTTAGCCAAAGCCCAGAAGAGCAAAGACAAACAAAAACAACAAAGCAGATTAAGAAGTCATTTTAAAATCTCAGAGCAGTTCCAGTGGACTTGAATTCTGCTAAAAGCTGGCATTTCATCCAATTTTTTTTCTCAGTGACTCTGTATTAATTTCTCAAGATTTTTATCTCTTCATCTCAAGTTCTGAAAAGTTTCTGAAATTTGTGATAGCAAAATCAGAAGGGTTACCCATAGATTGAGCGGAAGTGGGTGAGATAATTAAACTGTGCAGACCCTTGCGGATTTGTTATATGAAGACTCTTTTTTTTCAGTCCTGTTGATATTAACAGATGAATTCAAAACTGTTCCTATTTCAGAAGACAGAATTTGATAGTTCCACTACTGTAATATTTTTACCTTTACATCTTACCCATATTTTTATTTCTTAAGTAATTTTTAACTTTCCTAGTCCTTATCCCGAGTCCTTACCACACTGGAACTAGGACTTGTGAGATTTATTTAGGGATATAGGGATTTCTTTATTATATGAGCTGTTTAAATAAAGACAGAGTGACTTTCTAAGAGCTACAGTTTTAATTCAAACAGAATTTATAGTCTTAAAAAGGAAACACTAGGAAGCATCCTTTGATCTGTTTTATTGACTTAAAAATTTATGAATCTGTAGAAGGACATATTTCTTTATCTTAGGGTTAAATTCTACAGATCCTATGGCAAGTTTAGGAACAAATGAGTACAGAAGTTGCTTTCTTCATTCCTCTACAGGAAGAGTTCATGAACAGAAAAAAGACTGAAAAGGTATGGGACTCCTTACATGACTAGCTGCTTCTCAGTGGGATTCAGGGCTGCAGAATTTGACTTTTAATTTCATATACCAGTGGTGATTAATATTAGCATGAAAAGATAGTGATAACATTATCTTACAATTTTTTGTTAGAAATTGATATTAAAACTTTTTGAAGATTACATTTGCCAGCTCCATTGACCACAAAGTACTTTATTGAAGTGGTGAGGAAACCCCAGTGCAAAATAGTGAAGTGACTTAACAGAAATATCTCTGGATGTATCACTCATGCTGAACACTCTCTTCTTTAGTTTGGCAATGATAACAAGGAAAATATTTGAGGGGTGTTTTTCCACAATGTCTTCTGATTGTAACTATTGTGTTGTCCTCCTGATTGCTAGTAAATAGTGTCTGATCCTACCATGATTTTGTGAGTTATTTTGAACTGTTACATATTGAATACAGGTGGCTTCATATCACTCATATATTTATACATGTGTTATCCTTACTGTTTTCGTTTTGCCTTTTTTTTTAATGCATTGGCACTTATATTACAGGTTACATAACATATCAACCATATAATATTAAACCAACACATCACTTCAAATGAAAGAGCAAGTCTGTTACTTGTGCTGTCGTAGGGTTTTAAACGCACACATTTCTCCAGGAAGCTTACAATCTAAAAAAAATGTTCATCATAAAGAAGTTTACTACCCTGACTTTGTTCCTAGGGGTGCATTGGACAAAAGTAATATCAGTTTAAAAAAAAAAATGCAAATACTATAAAATGTGTAGAGTTGTCTACCAAGTACAAAAGGTTTTTTGCTACTATATGTACCAAGTTCTTGTCTGTTAAAGCACAGAAAGTCTAATATGTGACATATCTGAATATTAGTAATAAAGATTGAAAAAGAAACCTACTAAAAAGGTAATATCAACATAAAATTTCCCCATTACTATTTCTAGGCACCC
Organism: Columba livia; assembly: GCF_036013475.1. Classification (NCBI taxonomy): domain Eukaryota; kingdom Metazoa; phylum Chordata; class Aves; order Columbiformes; family Columbidae; genus Columba; species Columba livia. The sequence goes on along the minus strand of NC_088604.1, from coordinate 33,049,040 downwards.
ATGAAAAAACTGTGGATACAAGATCAGAGGAAGCACAATACTCAACTATCCAATGTACAAAAGAATGAAAAAGTTTACCACAGCCAGACTTCCTTTTTGTCTTTTCTTACCCACCTTTATCATATTCAGTCTTTAGCCCAAATAATCTATACACTGAAAAAAGCATAGGTAGAGGTAAGTAGACCCTTTAGTAAGCATGTTGAGTTTGTCTCTGGCTTATATATATTTCACACTTTCTTTAGTTAAAATAGCTCTGGATTCTTAATCACTTTACAATAAAAAATCTGTCCCTGGCAGTGTCCGCAGTAGTAGAAAGTATGTGGTTTTACCTCTCTGCTGGGCATTAATCATGTTCCTGTAGGATCCATTTTCACACTTGCTAAAATAATATCATAAAAAATGGGAGATAAATATATTGTCATTTTTTGTTCTTTTCTATGCTTAGATACATATCAAGTCAGGCATACTCCACTTCTCTGCTTCTACTATAAAAATTTCCTTTTTTTCTTCAGTGGATATGATATACCTATCCTGGACTAGCTGGAAGGATCTTTAATTGCAATCTTAAACTTTATTGTGGTGTTAGTCAGCTATAACTTGAGAGAATATGAAATTATCTATGACAGTAACTTATCGCCATGTAACAAATGAAACAGTAATGTTAAACTAGTTTAATACTTATCTTTGTCTTTCCTTATAATGTCATCAAATGTGTATATTTGAGGCTAATTCAAGGCCTGACTGAAATTCCGCTGAATCCCAAGACATAGATACACCAATGGAACTGGAAGCTGCAGTGTACTTATTTCTTGTAAATTGTAATGAACTTCACCCATCAAAGAATCTTGCTGGTGTTGTGCAGTTCCCAGTGACACCTTTTTCTGGTAATTGGTCTAGAAAAAAATAAAATCTAAGTGTCAGTGTTGCAATCTCTTCTCTGAGTGGAGTGCATTTAGAAAGCATGAAATCACTGTCCTTCTCTTCACCTATGGATATATAGGCAAACAGTTCAGAGAAAAGTATGTGAAAATATATTCAGATGTCAGTAAGGAGTGAATTTAAAAGAGAAGAACAATAGAAGAGAATAGTTACACTAGGTAAATGAGAACATGACAGTAACATGAATAAATACCGAGGACAAAGGGCTGTACATGTGGTATCATGTCTATGGGCAAAAAGCAGTGGGGGTAGAAGAAACAAGGGGACACTATAGACCAATTATTAACCCACAGCTCTTTTCATTGTGTTATGAACCTCTGACACAGTATCACTGAGAGCATCTGATAATATACTTGCCAGCACGTTCATTCCCTAACTTCGATCCTCAGATGCAACAATTAAGAGTAGTTCTCTTGAAGTCGCTACAACTATGATTACTATAAGGATAATCTTCAGTGTCAATAAAATGGTTTAAATTATTTAATAGAGCTGAGTGAATACCACAAAATATTTTCCAGAAATACTTAGTTAAAAAAAAAGAAAAAAAAGGGGGGGGGTGGGGGGAAATAGTTCATTTTGGCTGCATTTCTCCATCTTTCTCACTCCTTTTCTGGGAAATGGTATATTCATGAAGGGGGAACTCCCACTGCACCAGCCAAAGAGAAGGAAGAATTACGGAGAAGTACAAGTTCCTGGACCACAAAGAACTGCATTCCTCTATATTCTTTTCATTGTTTAACCCCTGATCTTAAGAAACATTTATTCTGGAAGCAGTATTCATGGAAACAGCACATTTCAAATTATTATTTTGGAGTGTCTGTTCAATGTGACATTTGAGAACATAAATATACTTATCAGCTAGTCTGGAGTTACATTGTTACAGTTAAAGAAGAAAATCTGTACTGTGTAACACATGTGTGGCTAATTACAATTCATCAACAGTCAAGCTGGTCGAAAACCAACCCAACTTCTATTCACAGAAATTACACCTGACATCCATACTGAGGCTAGGGCCTCAGTTCTTCAGTGAAATCAGAAGGCAGTGCTAAAGCAGCTTCATGAACATCAGCTTTACTACACCATTAGAAAGAAGCTCACAGAACTCAACTTTAGGGCAGTTTAATTTGCCCAGCTACATGCGAGCTCCTAAGACCAATTTTCAGAAGCCAGCCTGGGGTCCAGTTCTACATCTTAGGACAGGGCAACACCAAAAGTAGCAGCTGCATTTCTCAGGATTTGGCTGATGAACCAAATAATGAGCCAGGACCCAAACCCTATTTAATGCCTCAAACCCTACAGCATATACACACAAGTAAATAACATAAATTAGGGGCCACTATCTGTCCTGAAGCCAACTGGCATAATCTGGCTCTCCTCCATATGAAGAGCTGAGCTTTCTTACCTGGTGAAACACGATATCCACATCTAAACTACCTAGTGGAAAACCTCCTGATGCAGTCAGACATTATAGACTTAACTGGGCTGGACCAAATTAAGCTACCAATTTTTTGATGTGGACATCTGTGTGCCAATAAACAGTCCTTTCTTCTGATTGTTTATTAGACTGTAATTTTATGTAGCCCTAGGTTTAGTGTTCATAGAAATGAATAACCAATATTTTCCAATGGATCTAAGAGAAACTCTGAAGTTTCAAGAACATTTGTAAACAAAATATAAAGAAGATTTTAATTATTTTAATGAATGACATGTGGGGTGAAATGGACCATATTACAGAAAGACACTTAGTAGTCTGGGTGGTTGTGGCAGATTGCAACCCCCCTCCCTCCTTCAGTATGTCACATCTCCCTCTTCCTCTGCTACTTGAGGCTAACAGCTTCTTTTGTTTGGCCCAGAGCACCCTGGCTCCTGGGGCATTAGAAGAAGGGAGTGCCAAGGCACACTGAGCTGCGCCCAGTGTGGGGGATGTTTGGAGGCTTCAGGGGCACCCACAGCCAGTGTGGGGGGTGCAGAGAAGCTTCTAGAGTGCCTACAGTCAGATCTGATCAGATAAAACGGGACTCTCGTCGAGACCAAGCCCCATTTTGTGTGGGGGTCTCTTGGAGTACGAGCTTAGCCACTGCCGCCAGGAGAGCCCCTCCCTGGGATGGAGACTCTGCTTGCCTCGCCGCCACGGGTGTAAGTGAACCTCTCGCAGGATTGCGAGTATATTTATACTTTTCGCGCACAATCGCGAGAGGCCGCCGAGAGCCCCTCGCACAATCGCGAGCGTATTTTCTTTCCGTGCACATTTGCACGTGTAAAATAACTCTCGCAGGACTGCTAGCGTATTATAAATTTACTCTTTCGGAATCGCGAGTGCACATTTTCCGTACTCACTACGAGTACGTGTATCTCTATAAAAATAACCCCACACCGTGTTTAGGCAAGTGTGTACTCCTCCGGGACTCGGGGACGGCTCCGGCATTGTTTTGAGTGAAGCCACTTGCATGCACTCTGTGGACCGCCCCTCTCAATAATTTCCTCCACTGATATCCGAACCTGTATTTAAGTCACTTTTGGAGTGCTAAAACCCTGTTCCTCGCCGGCCTAATAAAAGTTGTTTTTGGACCTTGTTGTCCCTTAAATTGACCTGTGGGTTGCCTCTGTGACAGTGGTAGATGGATTTACTTTATCCTAGGTTTTTTATGTTGTCTTGCTTTTCATTTTCATGCTTCTTTTTTCCATATTTCACAGCTGTCTTTCTTTATTAATATTGTTTTGATTCCTTACTGATCAGAAAAATGACATGTTCATGTCAAATTACTCTCAATTGATCTATATATAAGCAGCCTGTCATATCACTGAAAAAATTCCATATGTAGCCCCAAAATAGATCAAATCTGTCATTAGTCATATAGTAATATGAAAATAAGTGTCTTTTGTGATATGGCTTTATGTGTTGGACAAAAGGAATCAACAATATATATTGGTTAAAGTCAGTAATTTTCCAAAATGTGTTTCATTTCTATACAGGCATGCTTATTTGCTGCTCCAGGGTGCTTCAAATACAAACCACAAGGTATATGAAATAGGTTATATCCATGCATTTTTTTGTTCATAACTCTTTGATTCTATGCTATCAAATGTTATAGAAATCTTACTTGAATCTTACCTGCTGTGGTACTCTCCCTGTCTCTACCTGATTTGATGGTCCAACTTGATCATGTGGGACATTTACAGGTCATATAATCCAACCCGCTGCTATGGGAACAGACATTCTTCCCCAGATCACAATGCTGAGCCAACACCAAAGTTAGGCCAGATTATTTAAGGGATTTGTGCAATCAAGCTGCACAAACTCTGTGGATAACCTGCTTAATTAGCTTCCCAGGGATTTTTTTTTTTTTTTTTTTTTGGTCACATCCTGTATTTCTACCAACCACTACTGTCTCTCAGCACTGATGAGGACAAGAAGAAGCCAGACTTCCATCTCTGCCCTTCTACAGGAGAAGTTCCACCTATCAGACTTCCAGGAAAAAAACAAACAAACAAACAAACAAACAGGTAATTCCTGCTTCAGAAACAAAATCATTTAAATTAGTGGAAGATCCTACTGATTTCTCTTACTCTGCAGGATGGAGGTAAAGGGGCTAAGATTGTGTTGAGGGTTTAGATTGCAGGGTGACAATAAAACCCTGGCAGATGTATTGTTGACCTCCTCTTCCGCCCACTTCCCCCTTTTGCCCCTCCCTCTCCCCCCTTCCCACTAAGGAGAGGCGATTGGGAGGAAAAGAAGGACAGAGAGAAGAGAGTTGGAAAAATTAAAAATGTTTTACTAATGCTACTAATAAGAATATAGAAAAATAGTATGAAATATACAAAACCAATCTTGAAAGTCTCAGCAACTGCAGAGCTGGCACCCAAAGTCCTGGATTGGACTCTGCAGCCAACCGGAGGTGGATTCAGTCTCTCACTAGGCTTCAGTTCGCAGGGACGACTAGCAAGATCCTCTCCTAATGTTGGCCATAAACAGAAGGGAAAAAGAAGGAAAAAGGGGAACGAGATCCTCGTGATCTCCCACTTTTCTATGAAGTATTCATGTGAATGGAATGTTATACACAGTTGGTCAGTTTCTTGGTCACTCGTTTCTCGTTGCCCCTCTCACGAGATGTCCATCCGTGCTTATCAATAACTTTGCATTCCATTGCTATGTTTACCAAAACATGTGTCTGGTTCTCCAGGAAAAGGCAGCTAATATGAATGCTTTAGCTGACAGGCAAAATTCACTAAAAGAGAAACTTGTTTTTTGACAAAACCAGTACAGATTGGCAGAGGTATAGTCAATGGAGGTAGACAGAAACAAGGGTAGTATCTCCTATACTCTGATGTTGAAGGAGAATAGTAAATTCTCTTTTGATTAGAACAATATTGTTGGTCTCCAGGATTCAAAACCTATTCAGTGATTAGCTTGTACTTGAAAAATTGTACCAATGCAGCAATTAGAAACCTTTACTGTAAGATTTTGTGTAGCAGCCTGAACATGATGCTAATAGTATCATAAAGTAATGACTTTGAGGGGTTACAAAGAATAGAGAAAATGGTGTGAAAATTCATGGAAGAGAGGATGAAGATCAGAAGGAAACAGGCAGAAAATTTCATAATACTCTGTGTTAGTATAATAACTTTTCCTCTTGTAAGTGTGGTCCCAAATGAAAGCACAAGTCACGACCCAAGCTTCATATACAGGCTTATACTTCATAGTTCTTGCTATTTTTTTTTTTATCTCTAAGATTCAGGGAAGAATTATGAAAATGTTATGACTACATAAACCAATTAAAAACAGAGCTGCTGCAAAGCCCAGTGTCAGTTAGGTTAGATACAACGTACTTTTTTTACCTGAAGAAACAGTTGCTTTATTTTAGTCTCCCACAAATAACTGTAGTCATTCCAAGAAACCATACACAGAGAGTAGATGAAATACTGTTGACAGATATATTTCAATAACATATTTGAAATGACCCACATAAAGGTTTTGGAACCTGAGAATTTGTCTATGTGATGTATTCTGCCTTTCACCATCTCAGATATAAAAGTGGTTGATGAAACTGGAAGCGGCTTACTCTCTCTGTGCTTGTAACCAGATAAGAATGTTTAAAAGTAGAGCATTAATGTGCTTTAGGCAGCATCATCTCTCACCTTGTATCAGGTGTCTTATCTCTTTAGAAGCAGTGTTGAGGAGAAATTAAAAAATGTGAATTGTCTCCTGCCTCTGCAGTGGCTGCTAGTGGGAAGCAAGTAGCAAGGGTGCATCATGATGTGCAGCGGAAGTCCTGTGTGACACCTAAGAATGTTTTGATGAGGAGAAAGGAAAGGAAAGGAAAAGAGAAAAAGAAAGGGAAAAGGAGAGGGAGAAGGAGAGGGAGAGGGAAGGGAAAGGGGAAAGGGAAGGGAAGGGAAAGGGGAAAGGAAAGGGAAAGGGAAAAGGGAAAGGGAAAAGCAAGAAAAAGAAAAAGAGAAAGAGAAAGAGAAAGAGAAAGAGAAAGAGAAAGAGAAAGAGAAAGAGAAAGAGAAAGAAAAAGAAAAAGAAAAAGAAAAAGAAAAAGAAAAAGAAAAAGAAAAAGAAAAAGAAAAAGAAAAAGAAAAAGAAAAAGAAAAAGAAAAAGAAAAAGAAAAAGAAAAAGAAAAAGAAAAAGAAAAAGAAAAGGAGGGAAATTGTGAAGTGCTATATGGTGTTGAACTCTTACAAGTATTCTCTCTGTTCTTGGGCATATATACAGAAGCAGAGCTCGAGATAACCAAGGTCTATTTCATCACTCTGAAAAGAACACATGGGTAGATTTATTGATTATTGAGAACCAAGAAATACATTCCTGCAAGATTTATAGAGTCCAAATGCCTGCACGCTATTCACAACACCCTGCCTTTAGCCTACAATGGGATTTGACCTATCTTGCTAGTCCCTTTCTTTGTTAGTATTTTTATAAAGATGCAAGTGAAAACGCACATGCTCAAATTAGTTATGAAAGAAGCCCTTCTTTATAAAAGCATGTCGATGTGAAGTCTGTTGATGTGATCTTTTTGGATGTCAGTAAAGCCTTTGATACTGTCTCTCACAGTATTCTCCTGGACAAGATGTCCAGCATACATCTGGGTAAACACACAATATAGTGGGTGAGCAATTGGCTGATGGGCTAGGATCAAAGGGTTCTAGTAGAGTTATGTTGGGCTTGCAACCAGTCACTAGCGGTGTTCCGCAGGGATCCATCTTAGGGCCAGTGCTCTTCTATGTCTTTATAAATTCCTTAGACTCAGGACTTGAGGGATTGCTTACTGAGATCACTGATGGCACAAAACTGGGAGGAGCTGTTGACATACTCGAGGTAAGAGAGTGATCTCAACAAACTGGAGAACTGGACAATCACCAACCACATGAAGTTCAACAAGAGCAAGTGCTGGATTTTGCACCTGGACACAGCAACCCTGGCTGTACATACAGAGTGGGGGATGAGATGCTGGAAAGTGGCTCTGTGGAGAGGGATTTGGGGATTCTGGTTGATGGCAAGTTGAACATGAGCCGACGGTGTGCCCTGGCAGCCAAGAGGGCCAACCGTGTCCTGGGTGCAACAAACGGTCTGGAAAAAAATCTAAATCTAATAATTTTCCAAGGTTTAAAAATCTGAACTTATTCTGAACCCCAGTGGTACTTATAAATTTATGTTTGTGAAAACTACAACAAAAAATGACAGTGCAGGATTTTCTTCAGTATTACTCTAGCTACACAGTAGTGTACATTAAAAAAAAATAATAAGATTGCGAGTTGTGGACATAAGTGATGTAGAAGTTTGAATTATCAGAATGGATAAAACTTTTTGTAGATGGGACATATATTTACGATAAAATTCTAGGCTGAAATAAACAGAGCTCTTCCTAAATCATCTGAATAGTCAGATAGTCTTTGTTTTCCTTGTTTGAACAACTGAATCTTTGATGTCTGTATTAATACCACAGTATGTAACTGGCCCTCCGAGGCATTTCTAGTCTAAGTAAAATTTACCAAATAACCATCTGAAAGTTCTTTTCAAATTGCCAGTGAATAGAGGGCTTGTAAATTGTTGCTGTGCACAAAGTAGGTAATTGTAAGTTAGGCATACTCTGATAGTAATACCACTTACAGTCGTTCACATTTTCCACTGATTTGAACTTTTAAAGACAGTGAAACTTAAGAGGGCATTAAAATTAGGTTTTAGTACTTCCTATTACACTGTATATTTTTGTTGTTGCATTTATAAAGTTTGGAGAAGCCATTTCATCACACAGCAAAGACAGTAGTTTTACAAGCTTCCAGTCTTTTGCTTGAGAAGAATATCTCTCTGTTTAACAGAGATGTTATCATGAGCTTTGAAAATACAATAAGAGCACTTGTTAATGCAGGTCTCTAGGTCTCGTGTAGACTAGTGGTTGGATTAAAACCATTCCTTTACTGCAGTCCTCAGGGAATATCTGGGAAAACTTAATTCTCTATCCTCTGTCAGAGGCTGTACAACCTCCCCTTAAATTTACCATGTTTTGAGTCCCTATTGTTATGCCTTTTTAGCAGCAGTTCCTCATCATTGAGGTTTTTGGATTCCGTGGTTTTCTGGAAATAAAATGAACACGGCCTAGAAAAAGTCAATTTCTGTAGTTTACAAGTTATAATGCTTATTTGACAGATCAGCAAAATGGAAAAAATACTTGGCTTATAAAAACAGAAATGAGAAACAAAAATTAAAATCTCCCAAGACTGGGAATGTTTTTACTGCAAAACAGTTGCAATAATTTGTCCTGTTAGCCAATCTGATTCCAAAAGGAATTAATAAGTGGCCATTAAAATTATGAAACTACTTGGAGCGAGGAGCTCTGAACCTCCTCACTCCAGTGATTCCTACACACAAGGGATCTTTGCTAGTGGCTCATTTCTTCCTTTTTTTTTAATTCCTGTCTAGTCTTCAGAAGTAAAAAATTCAATAACTCCTTATGCAAATACTAACACTTTTGACATGAGTCTTCTCATGAATGATCATTTTAAAGGTTAAGACTTATTATGCTATATATCTCTATTATCAGAAACATCAGTAGTACAATACCATGAACACTCGTAATGGTTCCTAAATCATAAATAACAGGTTACAATTCATATGCTTTTTCATATGTGCCTAGAAACAATCACTGAATAAATAATCTTAGTGAAAGCACTGCGCTATTCAATGTCCATTTGTATATTAGGGAAAGAAGTATATTTTTATTACATTGTGTGCCCCTTTTGGTTCACATATTCTGAAAGATTTATTGTCCTTATTATTTCAATGGCATAAAGCCAAAAGAAATAATATTTGCAAAGGATGCCAGCTAGAAATGACACAAAGAGAAGGCTCTGATTTAGACAATATTTCTTACTGACATTTTACACTGAGTTTCGTATTGCATGCCTGCTGATACTATAAGAATGATGCTGTTAATAAGATCACAGTCAATAGTCACTGCAGAAAATAGCCACATTGGTTTATGTTATGCTTGTGCTCTGAATCTTAAGCAGTATTTTTAAATCACATCCCTGCTGGAGACAAGCCCCTTTGCTGATGAACCTAGAGATCAAGTTATAAGAACTCTCACTGACACCAGGGAAAAATTTGTTTCCTAAGCTGAACTTGCTTCTGAAGGCCCTGTGAAATAAAGCAGTGGACTCTGTATCTGGCAAATCAGACAATTCCTTCCACTGACCCTGCCGTGGGAGTGACAGCTTCCAGCAAAGAGTGATACTAAAGAGCTGGCAGACAGGGGCAGTGGAAAGGGGTTGCCCTAAGCCCTTACAGCATTTCTGCACTGGCTGCCATTGCCTGAGGCTTCTGGACAGTGAGCAGTGAAGGATCTGCCTTATCTTATCTATTTGCAGGGGACAAGCACTAAATAATTTGGGAAAGGATTAGATGCTCACTTCCTTTACCCTCCCATCTCTGTGCTGCAGCATTTCCCAGTACTAAAAAAGGGGTGGGATATTTATGCATCACTCAGTTCTGGACTTCGCCTGTCTTCTAGCTCACTATCTAGTATAAGAAAGTAGATTATTTTAAAATAATTTTTCAGATGTATGAACTATACTCTTAGACAGATTTCTACAAAGAAATCTTGCTGCAATAGTCTATTACATGGCAATTTTTTCTTATTTTGCTGGCAATGTTTTTGTTGCTCTTGATTTTCTTCAGCCTAACTGTCTCATCCCGTACCACTGAAATCAACGGAAATTCTAAAATTAATTTAAATATATGCTTTCAAAAAGTAGCCAAGAAGACCAAGCAGGCCTATGTTCTCAGCACTGTCTGATATCACCGTGAATGTACAAATCCTCCAAAATAATAGCTCTCAAATTTTCTCAGAACTCTGGTGTAAAATTAACATTTGCATCAGCTGTTCTGTCACTGTCAGCAACCCATCCACTGGAAATTTCAGGTCAGTTAAGTCTTCCATAAAACTGGAATGAAATGTAACCCTCCCTAAGATAAATATTTTCCGTCTGATTTGTGCTTTCCATTTGTAATGTGTAAGCAGTATAGTGTCCTTAAAACCTCACAACTTACGTTAAAACTATGCACTGTCTTGAGAAATACCTAATTTATTCATTTTTTATTTTTCTATCAGTCCTTGGCACTAATCCTTGGTAACCTGGATATGCTTGCCACTAATTTCTGCATGAAAAAGACATGCAGACAGGCTCACATTGCTCATAGGGATTTTTTTAGTAACAGATTTATTATTCAGTTACAAAGTTTAAAATTGATCAGTTTTGCCTGAAGGCGTTCTCTGATTGCATACCTAATAGTGTAATTTAGAAAAGCCTTTGAAAACACTGTACTTTCGATGTCAGTGGTATGAATAATTTAAAATGTAAAGACATTTTAAAACATCTAAAATACAGAAAGATTTTGTCACACATTTTAAATGTCAAGACAAGTCTGGGACTATCTATGTAGGGCCTTAATAAATGTTCTGGAAGATATAACGGAGTACTGTTGCTTGATTTTTTACAGCAAGGTTACCACATTAGCTAAATGCTAAGGCTCGAAAGCTTTCCATTGAAGCTTTTCAGTTACTTGCAATTTTGTTTATAGATCTACTGCTGAATCTCATGTTCTCATTCTTTTGACATATTGATACGCTGAGCTGATTTCAAAACTCAAAATAATTTAGTGGAAAAGGTGGATAGCTAATGCTTAAGCACTTTAAAAAAAAAAAAAAAATTATCTCTGGATCTTATACTTGCACTTTGTTCATATCATGCACTGAGAAAGCCTCACAGTAATGATGAAAGTGAAATCAAATAGCCACAATACAGCAGAATGATGTTACAGAAAGGACTGTTAGATGATAAAGTCACACATCTATCAGCAACGTTGTCTCACCTCTGGCCCTTAAAGGAAAGTAGAAAACACCTTCCAAAAAATAATCATAGAGTCACAGACTGATTTGAGTTAGAAAGAGACCATTAAAGGTTATCTGGTCCTAGCCCCTGCGATGAGCAGGGACATCTTCAACTAGATGAGGTTGCTCAGAGCCCCATCCAGCCTTACCTTGGCTGTCTTCAGTGATGGGGCATTTACCACCTCTCTGGGCAACCTGTGCCAGTGTTTTACCACCCTGATAATGAAAAAAAAAAAATTCTTCCTTATGGTTAGTGTGAATCTACTCTCTTTTAGTTTAAAACTATTAACCTCTGTCACTATGGGCCTTATTAAAAGTCTGTCCCCATCTTACTTATAAGCCCCATTAAAGTATTGAAAGGCCACAATAAAGTCTCCCCAAACCCTTCTCTTCTCCAGACTGAACAACCCCAACTCACTCAGCCTGTCCTCGTAAGAGAGGTGTTTCAACCATCTGACCATTTTTGTGGTCCTCCTCTGAACCCTCTCCAACAGGCCCACATCTTTCTTCTATTGATGACCGCAGAGCTCAATGCAGTACTCCGGGTAGAACCTCATGAGAGCAGTGTGGAGGGGCAGAATCACCTCCCTCGACCTTACGACCACGCTTCTTTTTGTACAGGTGAAGGTACAGTTGGCTTTCTGGGCTACAAGCACATAAATATGGAGGAATAACATGTGGGGAATAAAAATGTGGATAAAATAATATGTGCGGGTTAAAATCCACAGTCTACTAAATAACAAGACACATAAACTTTGATAGAGTGCCCTTTCCTTCCACCCACTACTGTGTTCCACAAGTTGCAAACAAGACACATCTCTCTTCTCCCTGGCAATTAACGTCTCTCCCCCATCTCTCCACTTACTCCCTTTTACTGGAAAGATTTCAGCAATGTTTTTTAAAGACACTGCATGATAAACGCCTTATTAATCTATGAGCATTGCTTTCAGTTTTATTTGGTTGCTAAGGTTCCTGTTTCTATTTCAAAAATGAGGACAAGACAGTAACCCTGAAGACAGTAGCTAGATCACTCTAATAGGTCAAGTAAAAGATTAGAGCTGAAATGCATCCTTTAAAACTCCTTTTTAATATTATCATTTACATTCAGAGACAAGACAATGGGGGATTACAGGGTAAGTTCTACATGCAAGAACTGGAAAAGCCAGTGATGGAAATGTCGTCTATAACATCTGCTGGTCTCTTGTTTTGATTTGTACAAGTGCAGGATGTTACTTCAGTGGCCTTCTGATCCATTTACTTCCCTTGTCTTCAACCAGATCCCAAATTTTTGCAAATTTTCTGCCTTTATAAAAGGGAAGATACAGAAATATCTTTTTGTCCTAGTGTGACAAACACTTTAGGTGCCCTTGGACTTCTGGTATGGACCCCATGACCTCATAACATATCAGAAATTGTCGCATTTCCTGAATACCACTGATCACTGGACATATTTCCTCCTCACTTGATTTCTGAAATGCCAATAGACGTATTGGAATGTTCAACTTGAACAGAGAAGCTTGAATTGGTAGTATGTTGGAAAGCTGACCACTTCTCAATGTGTTCAGTTGTTTGATTTGCTATCACATGCTTGTGTTAGAAAGATTTAACATTGGCTAAGATAAAATGAAAATACAGAAAACTTATTTACATGACCTATTTTAAGAAGTTTCTCATAGGAGGACTTGCCTTCTAGAGATGCCTTTTTTTCTCCACTAGCTATAAAGGAAAATTCAGATGCCTAAACTAAGACAAACAATCTCACTCTCAGTATATACATTTAAATTTGAATGACATCCATCTGCTCAACCTTTATATATATATCAATGTTTACATGAACGTATATCCTGACAACACCATCAATATCAGAATAATACACTTAGCTTATTACTGGTTTTTGATTGAGAGCAGCCATAAATGCAGTCAACTACTAGGAATAATAACAGATTTATTGTGACTCATCCCCCAAAATCCTTGGCCTGTGTATTCCAGACAGGCTCACCCTTGTCTCCAAGACAAGAATCACTATCAATCTTTTTATTCAACATTTATGTTAAATCGTTTCTCTCATACAGTTGCAATAAGAGCTTTTCTGTGTGATTTAAGCAATCATTTTCACCAATCAAATACTTAATGTTGATAATCAAATGAGCTCTCATAATAGTAGCTGCCAAATCCCTGCAGCCCAAAGAATGGTTATAAATACAACCCCTTGAGCAACCATGCATAGCAAGTAAACTAATAACTATCTTGATTGATTTATGAGCAACTTACAGAGAGAAAAAGCCTGTAATGGGATACAATGTATACATCATAGGCTATAAATTGCTAAAGGACTGTCAGATCATCTACTTTGGCCACCTGCAAACCACAGACATCAATATCATATTGCAGAAAAACCCACAAAGAGGAATTTATATTCTAAAACAGCAGTTCGGATTAGAAGAGTCCATGGAACGATTCAGTGTTCTCACATGTTCATTGAAGAGGCATCCAGAGCTAGACGTTAGGAAAAGCTAAATACATTTTTATAATATATCTGAATTCTCTCCTACTTTGAGGCTTACTTGATTACCTGTGATTTTGTGTTATTCCCTTCACACAGAGCCCAGAGCCCAGATTTCCTGAGGCAAGCCATCTAATTCAAAGAAACTCATTCTTGAAAAACATGGCCAACGTAATTTCCAGTTTGCTTGACCTATGGGTCAAAGCACCAAACATAGAAGTTGAGTTCCTCTTCACTATAGAGTAACAGAAGCAACTTGGATGCCCCAGTTCTTGGCAAGCATATTATGCAACCTCTTGTCAACCCTCCATCTAAACTTCATGACTATTACATTCTTAAAATATCCATTTCACAACACATTCAGCTTCCACCATAATCTACTATTACTATAAAATCCAAATAATTTTCTGGTACAGCTTCCTCAGCACTACTGGATGGGTCTTGCTGCCTGGACTTGTGTTTTCACAGTTTATTTAATGCTCCAAGGTGGTATCTTTCTCTACTGTGGGTGATGCTTCATTCTGACAGGCTCTGCCATTAGGCTCAGAAACCTGGGAGGTCTGAAGGCAGACCTTACCTGTGAAAAACTCAGCCACAATAGACACACAAAAAAAGCTGTGAATTGTAATATCAGGGAGATGGTTTCTTAGCTTTCAGCACCAGACAGTACTGTCCTTTCTTGGTTCAGACCAAAAAAGGCCTGCTGGAGAAGGTTTTAATTCTTTGTGGTAGCCAGTTTCCATAGGGAATGCCCAAAGTAGCTCATGACTCACCCATATTCTGCCCAAGTTCAGCATAGGTGTGGACCTCCTAGTGGCTAATTTGGGTTGAATGGGTACTCTATACATACAATCCCTTTCTCACTGTTTAGACTCAGAGTCACAGAATGGGAACACAGAAACTGACAAAGCAAGTAAAATATTCCTGTAATGGACGTTAATTATAATGGATGAAAATTGTATTTGACCATTTCATTACACAGCTTGTGGTGTAGTACAACCTGCAGATGTGCCTGATGACACAGAATACCCTACTATCCCTACGTGACGGCAGGTCTTTGCCACTTCTCCTGTTATTCATTTCTTCTAGCTTTAAAGCTATGCATTTTGCTAGCTGGTGAGAAAATCTAGTGAGTACTGAGTGTAGGAGAGATTGTGGTAGCTAAGCTCCTCTTTCTCCTGTTTTCATGTTACAGCATATAGTAGAAAATCAGATGCTGATAGCTAATAAAAAATTCGAAGGTCCTGACTGACTTATTTTCAAGTGTCTTGTATATTCCATACAGTCTATTGTTTATATTAAATACTAATAACATTCTCAGGTTGTGTTTCATATTAAAAAGTAGCTTCTCTGACTTATTTAGAGAGAAGAATAAATAGATAATTAGGATGACATTAAATCATGATATACCAGTCTACATCTACACTGAGTTATCAGTAAACTCTGCAAGAGTGTGACAACTAGCAACAGAGTGAGTAAAGAGACAAAACTAACTTCCCATGATCTTATGTGAGAATTTGAGACAGCCACAGAGCTAGCTGTGAAAGTTCACACCCAGACTTCTTGCTCCTTGACTTCAGTGTGATATTAGTGCCATATAATTTTCTGATTTCTCTTAAGCTGTCTAGACTAATGCAGACTTCACTGAAGTTAAAGCAGTGAATTAGTAAACTGTGTCTCTACGATAGCACTCACTTTCCTGCTATGCCCAATTTCACATGTAACAGAGACTAATAGACCTTCAGACTTCTCTGCTTTGCCAAATTCTCCCAGCTATAAACTATACTATGCTCTGTCAGCTGTAAAAAAGATTAGAAAGAAGAACAGAAAAATGAACTTTTAAGGACTTCTTAACAATCTCCAGTTACTCAGAGCATTATTCTTTTATTTCTTCTGTGTTGTAGGTACATGAATCAGAATGAAAAGCTTAAAAATTATTCTCAGTTTCTAGTCAGAGTTCTAAAAATCTGTTTTTTTCAGGTAGGAATTCAGATGTGTGCTCTTTAAAACCAAAGTTGGTCTAATACCTCAGGTTCATCTCTATGGCCAGAAATATTTTGGGTAAAAACCACATGAATGGTAAATCGCAACATGAAGCATGATCCCTTCCAGCCTAAATGAAACCTCAATGAATCCAAGGATGCCCAGAAAATAACTACTTCAAAATATTGTGTATCCATGAACAAAAAATTTTATATTAGGAGCCTAATTCTATCAGTCAACCAATCTCTCATTCTTGTTTGCCAGTAAAAAAAAGGTTTTCATATTCAGTTATTCCTTAGACCCAACACGAAAACCATACAGGTTTCCTTTGATCAGTCACCTCAGTAAGTCAAAACGTGTAGATTAAGTTTGCTTTACTGATGAAACTTTTCACCAAAGCACTGCTTACAGAGCACATGTTTTGAATTGTCTGTATACATATAGTAATAAAATGTTCCTCCATTCTTAATCTAAACACGTACTAGGACATTTTAGGACACTTTTCTTCTTAGCCAGCTTGAGAGTTGATTTATATTTATCTAAATGTTCCTTTGTATAAGAATTACAATTCAATTCTGAACAGGCAAGCATCTCTGCATTCTTCAGATAGTATGCATGGCAGAAATATCAGAAATGTGTAGCATCACTTAGGAATGTGTGCATCCAGCAGACTATGCATGCTTTCCATGCCTGAATAATCTAAACCAGAATATAAAATATGAAACATGCCTCCCTATTACCCCCACAGAGCTGGCATAACACAAGGACTTTCTGAATCCTTGGCACTCCAGGAACAGCTGGTTTATTTTAATTCATCCTGGGGCCAACAGTACTATCTCTGTATGCTGGGATTCAGCACACACAGCTGGCAGAAAGTGATGATTGGGTAGAACAACCAAGTTTATAAGTAGGGACTGGCTCAGTCCATTTAAAGAAATTGAGCTGGATTGGAAAAACTGAATTAAAAAGCAAGGGCTGTAAACAGTCTAAATCCCAATCTCTAAATCCAATCTATAAATCCAATCTCTAAATCCCAAAGCAGAGAGCTTTCGTACCTTGGTCCCTAACTAAGCACACTGCCTAGCTTTGTCATGAAGTAAACCAGTTATCAAGTTTCTTTAGCTTCTGTGTATTGTTAATTGGCACTCACATTGGACTAGGTTTCGAGAGAAAGGGGTAGTTCTGCAATTAATTCTGTGGACTGGTATATAATAAACATACCACAATTTCCAAATTCTGCCACTGACACATTATACAAATGGCATGTTATTCAATTTCTTTGCAACCTTATTCCCCAAATATCCTTACCCTGGAGAAATATCCACTGAATGTGGCTTTTCCTCATCTATTAGTAAATCAGCAATCTGTAATGATTTCAGCAGCTGGCCATTCGGTAGTAAAACCATCAGGCCTACAGTATGGGCAGATGCCTCTATAGCTATTATTTCATGCAGTTGAGATCAGGATTTGGCCAACAAATTTAAATTTCCCTGATGACTTTTACTTCTAAAAATAATCTAGAAACAGATTGCAGAGGGTGAATGGTATGCTGAAGTACTAGCTCATCTCTGTAATCTTCTTTTTTCATGAAGACTTAAAAGAGTATTTGCCACACTGACTCCCTTTTTTATTTCAGCTCCAACAGTCCATAGTGATAAGTGGTGATGAATCAAAGTTTGCCAGATGAACTGACAACAGACTTAGCCTAATGTTGGTTGTGGCCTATTTACAATGCTGGCTGCAAAATTCAACCCTTCCCTACAACTCCATAAGCCGAAGAGAAAAGTTTCTTTTAGACTATGTAAAAGTGATATTTTTCAAAGCACTCATCCCAACACAGATCTGACTGCAAGGGATATTGTGGGCAACAGCATGTTGTGCCTTTTCATGAATGTTTGTAACAATGGTACTTTTTGTTCTTGCCACAGCTTTTGGTGAAAGATTTGCTTTTTTGAGGTTGAAAATGAGTACAACAGCAGTATTTGTGTAACATGAGTGTGAGCTGTGGGCTTTGCATTGTAGCTCAGTGTGAGAACCTGTGCTAACTCCGAGTAGCTCGTGTATATTAGCACAACATAAGAGCTTGCTTTGAACACCAAACTTTCAACAAGTCAAAGCAGGTTTGAGATTGTACTGACTTGTGGAGACACTACAGCATCTCTCATTAATTCATCCCTTCCTTCTGCTAACATTCATTTTTTGTAACATAGGTATACAAGCCAGGCTATGGTCTGGACTCTCTCTCCTTTGTTCTTGCTCCCTCCTGACCTTTGTCTAAGACTGTATTTCATCCTTCAAGGGGCTCCCACAGCCTCAGTCTGTTTACTTTTCCAGAGTGCTAAAGATAGTGGGGATGGGGAATCACAACCTCCCCAAGAGCAGTAAGAAAGGTGAAATTATTATACTAGGGTCAGCAGGCAAGGCAGATGGCTCAAGGATTTTTTAGTTAACACACCCAAGATTGGGAGAGCATGTTAATTCTGATTCATGGAGACATTTGTGGAGACACTGTGTGTATTAGATATTTTCATCATCTTTCAGTAGCTTTGGGAGGCACCAGAACCAGAGGTATGCACCCTCTGAAGCTGCCATGTGGGGCGATAGGCTTCCCAGTAAATTTGCATAGAAAAGACTCTTCTTCTTCCTGAGTGTGTCCAGAGGGACACCATACCAACGGCAGAATTTAGGAGGGAACATCATGGGGGTAGGCTAAGCTAGAAGGGAGAAGAGCATCCAGTTTGTAGCAAATAAATTCACACCCAGTTACTCTTAAAATGGTATTTGAAGCATGCATTGGCTCTAATTTCTGTGTTGAAAGCTGTGGAGGGTTTTTTCAGTCTCACTGTAGTGGTATCAGGAGGATCAAATCCAGTATCCAGATCAAAAAACCCTATTCCTTAGTGTGGCTGTGTTGCACGAAGAAGGCAAAAGAAGACAGCTTTCAATTCAGGATAATAATGAGAGATCATATGAGAGTGTGCTTAGTCAACATGCCCTTGGCCTAAAGTAAATAAAACAAGTTAATTCCATTAGAATTGTGATGGGACTACTGAAGTTGTTGACAATTGTTTTCAAGCATTTATAAACAAAGAAGGTGTAAATCCAGTTGTTGTGTGATGAAACAAATATTTTAATGCGTCTCTAAGCATTAATGTAGAGTCTCTAATGAAGAGTACAACAAGCTACAACTGAATCTTCACAAAGCTAAGCTTTCAATTATTATGTAAATATAAAATGTTTCAAAGATCTGTGTGTGATTTATATTACCTAAGCCCAGACCAAGTTCATGCAGCAGAGCAGAGCAAAAGGTCTTTGCTCTGGCCTGAGAGGCTAATGGAATGAGACTTCAGTGATCTTCACTAAGACGTGTATAGATTAGAAGCTTACTAGTGCTCTTCCTGCTGAAGCCCAGCCAGGAACAGAGGAAGGCATAGGGCTGATGTCATCGTCTGGAGCTGTTGCAACCACATTTATCAAACTAGTCATGCTATGGAGGCTAAATAACGGGTTGCAAGTATTGAGGGCTTTAAATCTAAAAAGCCTCATACTGTTGTGATAGCTTTAATTAAAGATCCACTTAAATGGACAGTGAACCTAGAGAAAATCCCCTATGCTGACTGCGCTTGCATCTATGTCACTGTTTTTCAGCAGGATTATAAAAGTACGTGAATTCATGCACTGGGAATACATAAAGACAAGAGATTTCTAGCTACACCTCTGCTAGTACTAGAAGTATTAAGTTTGTTTGAAAACAAGTATCTGTTCTAAATACTACTGCACATACTACACGGATTGTAAACTGCATTTTCTTGCATGGCATGGGCTGCCACCTGTAATGTAGTCATATACCTATGAAGTAAAACCAATCAATTTATCCTGCAGATTGATTTTTGGCAAATTAAGTAACTGCCTCGTATCAGTTAAAGCATCCCTTCTCGTTACTTCAGGTATTAAAAAAGAAAAAAAAAAAAAAAGATACAATAATTTTAAAATTGTTGTGGCTATTTCAATGTTGTTTAGTGCATCTATAAACATGTCCTTAAAAAATCAAATTTCAGCTTGTTTTTGAGGCTCAGCTATGAAATATTAATATTCTAAGATGAAAGACATTCTGGACATTATGTACATAAACACTAAAAGCACCCTGTTGCAATTTAGATTTTCCTCAACCAACAGTAGCAAAACAAATAGATTTTAAACTGAATTGTGTAATTATTAATTTCAGAAAAAGCATCAACTGTAGAAAGATGTGAATGATTCTACTCTGTGTCAGAGTCTACAGATTATTAAAAAATTAAACTAAATTTAAAAAATTATTTCCACAGTTCTGGGCTGGAAAATGCTGAAAAGTCCTTTCTTATAATCCTAGAAGAGACATAGAAGTTTTAGAATTTTGTTTTGTTAGAAGGAAGATAACAGTTCAGTAGGATACTTTCTCTTCCTATTTGAATCTGCTCCAGATACTTCATTTACCATGAAGTAGTGAAACTCTTTTACTAACTATACACATTAAACAGGAAGTCTGTGTGGTAGATACATTCACTGTATAATTATAGTTTCCCAGCAGGTATTTACACTTAGAGCTGTACCTGCCGAACAACAGTTTTTAAACTTTCTGATCCTGAGGCAATTGCATAAAATAGAATCTCAGCTGGATTACAGCTGGTTGCAATTTTCTGGGGAAAGAAAAAAAAATATTTTAAAAAGAGAAAGCTACTTGAAGTTACCTTAAAGTTACTTACTTGTAACCCTTCTTCTTTGATACATGTTCTCAAAAGGTACACTTTCACTATCTCTATATAAGCCCTGCAGCTGGATGGTTTCCTGCCATAATTAGGGGAATATGAATGAAGCTGGTACCCCTCTCATGCATATAAAAAGGCTGGAGGATGTTTGCACCTCAAACCTCCTCTCAGACACAATTCCTGTGTCTTCTCTAGGGACTTTGAAGAAGAGGTGTGAAAGGGAGGGTACCTACAATTGGGCAGGCAGTGTATGGGGACCGAGAGCCGTGGGGATGCAATACATATGGGAAATGAACAATGGGCTGGGGATCCAGCCCCAAAAGAGCACAGGGGCAAGCACTGCTTTGGAGACTTCTGCAGTTTCAGGAACACCTTGGTTGTCAGAGGGTGGAAGACGAAACAGTTGTGCCAGGTGTGGAAAATCCTCCTGCAGAACCTTAGGGCAAGCAAATTCTGGCAGTGAGAAAGTGGCTACTCCCTAAGGACTCATGCATGCATTTCCAGAAAAATCTCATCTGAGGACCATTTTACCTAATCCTTTGATCTAATATTAGCTTCTTAATTTCAGGTTGACCATGAGCGCACTACATATACTCAATGCTTTGTTGTACTGCTGATGTATTCTGTGGCAAGTTGTGTTCCCAATCCTGTGTTGCCCAAGCCATCCTTTATTTTCATTGAATTGCCAAGGAGCCAAAAGCCTTAACTGCCATGTGAATAAGTGCAATTACTTTGAACTTCCATATGTCAGGAAAAGACAAATCAGTTAAAAAGTGGAGATGTTCAGTTAACATTGGACCAAGTATATATATGCATCAGTTTTCTTTAGGAGTTATTTGTTGATAGCTCATCTAACAAACTCTGAAAATTTTCCCCTTAATGCTCCTAGGATAAGCAAGTAAAATATGCAGCTTTATTTAAATGGTCCTCTAAAATGTCATTGCTAGGGAATTATTTCCTATACTTTGCCTAGAATGTGAACACATGCTTTGTTGCTGAAATTTTAGTGTGGGTAGAGATCTTAATTAAACATGCTTTAGAATAATCAAAATAAACTTGTAACTAAACTAAGTGCATTCAGAGTTACTGACACTTATGTAATTATCCAGATACCCCCCGAACAGACAACACCACTATCAGCAACAGCATCCCAAAACTCCAATATATAGTAAAGGCAAAGCATTAAGGAAATTTTATTGTAGAAATGGAGGATGACCTCATCTTCCTATATAAGTAGAAAGTGGGCAGTGTAAGTCTGACTCTTTCTTTCAGAAACTACAGGCATAATGTGTCCAGCAATTATAAACTGTTAATGAAATACAATTTTTGCTCCCCTTCTCTTATTACTTCATATTCTGAGCAGTATCTTTGAGTAGTATTGCAATTTATGATTCATGTGGCAGGAAGACTGGCTAGAATGAGTAAGAATTAGGTACATATTTCAATTATATTACTTTCCTGTATTGTAACATTGACAATTGTCTTCAGAATATTTGAGCTAAGCTCATTATTTAAGCTCATTATACATGCTCATAATCTTTCCCCCCTAAAATTGGTTAAACTGATGAAGAAGATCGAATCTTTAACAATGTAAAGAAGTTCTCTGAAGTGGTGAGATTACTTTATTAAGAAACTTTAAAGCTTGCCTAAGTGAGCATAACACGTACATTTTTAAAGTCACATTTATGGAACAAGTGCTGCATAATGGACAACCACACCAATCATTCTGTGTGAGATCATTTTTATTAGTGTCATTATAATGCTCTGAGATAACTAGCTCTAACAGTTTAGTCTTTTAAACTAGACATATTCTGGCTACTGTGATGGAAATCTTCAACTATCCTTCAAAACAGCTTGGAACAGCCAGAATAAATAGCAATTGTGAAATATTGTTCCTTAAACTTAATTAAGTGGCAGATGCCTGTGGGAACCTTTTAGAACTCTAATACACAATTTACACAGAGAATAATTTCTCAACTTCTGACATGTAAGAATGACATTACATCTGTATCTCTTGGAAACATGGTGTCAGTTGATAGGAGACTACTCTTTTTTTCTTCCTTTTTTCTTTTTTGTTTTTTTTTTTTCCCCCTCAAATAACTCTTCAGGGCATAGGGAAGAGCTCTCAATTTCTGTTACCACTGAAGTGTCCCAAATTGTAAAAAAAGTAATTTTAAAACATTCAGTGTACTCAAGGGCTTTCTATAATACCGTCGTTCTGTGGCTTCTCAGTAGCATCAGACACTGGCAGTGACAGATTTATTGGAGAATCACAAAAAAATGTGTGAGGCGGCAGTCGTTCCACTGTGCAGCCCACAAATCAACCCCATGGGTGCTTCCAGCCTCAGCCCAAGTCTATCAGTAGGCCGAGTATGTGGGTTTATTTCAGAAGCGTAGCGTAAGTGTTTCCAGAGAAATTCAAGCAAGCGTGAAGTTTCCTAGCCAAGTTGTGTTGCTGCTCTCTGAATTTACAATTCTGAGAAAGTATTCTACTTGAATGGAAAAACAAACAGATTCCCCCAGTCATAGCCCCTTCTTTGATGTGCACAGACATCTGACATAGGAAGTTTTCACAAGCTAAGAGGAAGAACTTGGGGCCCTAATACTAACACTTGCCCCCTCTTCTCTGTCTGAAGGACTCTTTCAAGAATCCTTTTGCCCATTATTTGGTAAAAAATCATTAAAAGTAGTCAGTTTGTTTTGGCTGAGTTTGAGACTGATTCAATCCATTTTGAGCTATTTTCTAGCGGTTTCATTATCCAAACTTGTATGCATCTTTTGGGCTTGGGAAATGTTGGCACGAGTGCAGTGCTCTTGGTTTCTAAAGT
The DNA here is from genome assembly GCF_036013475.1 of Columba livia. Lineage (NCBI taxonomy): Eukaryota > Metazoa > Chordata > Aves > Columbiformes > Columbidae > Columba > Columba livia. Next base: position 33,025,650 of record NC_088604.1, on the reverse strand, counting down.
ATTAAAACATCTTTCACCAGGGTTTTATTTCTTTCATTACACCATACAAAAAGAAGTGAGAGCTCCTCATTCAGCTGCCAGATTTTATTCTCATAATAATAAGAAACAAACTGAAACAAACAATACAAAATAGGTCATTTTTATTCTACCTAGCATATGGCCATATGATTAAAAAAGGCTTACAAGACAACTGACTTTCCTCCACAAAATCTGTCCAAGTCTCAAAAGCTAATTCTTATTTCAAGATCTTCATAAATGCATATCAAATCAGAAGGGGTGATTATAGGTGGGGATAAACACAGAAGAAATATTGAAGACAATAATGAAAGTTTGAGTACTTAAAATAGTTTGATCATTTGTTGGAACATCATCTATTTGTAAATGGTGAGACATATTTAACAGGATAGGAAAAATGATCACAGTATTACAATGAAAGATTCGTGAGAAATGTATTTAAAATCAGTTACTATGAAGCTGTGGATTAAATTAAATAAGAATAAAACATACCTTTGTCATTAAGAGATTTACAAAAACCTGTAAGATGTTACAAACAATGGCAACACCATTTTTACTGGGCTAGAGGGCTACAAATTTCTGGTATAGATTTGGGGATTTTGGGACTCCTCATAGTTTATAACATTCAGATTGATCAATAGATCTATCTACCAGTCTTCCGAAATTTCATTCCCACACAAGGGTTCTTTTTTATTGTTTTGTGAAGTGCTTCTTCGTCTCTTCTAATACAGCCCTGCTCTGTGTTTTCCCTTTTCTGCTATAACCACACTACCTGATAACACTGAACTCAGAATTCAAGGGGAGTGTACACCATGAATTTATATGATGACTCTAATATCTGCAGCATTGAAATCTGAGTTTCTTCACAGTCAGTATCCAGATTGCAGAGTCTTTTTTTCTTTAAATATAAGGATTTTTTACATTATTATTTTTTCTTTAATGAAGATAGGTAATAATTCTCTAAACAGATGACTCTTGATATTCAGATGTTGGCCAGAATTATCTATTTAAGACTGACCTAGTGGGTACAAAGTAGTGTTTCTGACTTGGTGAACATGAGTTACTTTGGCTTGCCTTTGACGGATTTATCCCGTGTATGAACCAGCCTACTTGCATGTTGAAGTAACATAGATTTCTGACATCCACACTGTCTTGAGAAAATAAATTCCATCATTTTGATACTTGCTGCTGTCTGCTTTGCACCTTGACAGCTGATAATCTGATTTGTTGATGGCTTTTAGTTCCTATATTATGAAAAACAGGGGACAACTGTTTTCTGTTCATGCTTTTTGTCCCCTCTGAGATTTTACAGACCTCTCTCATATCTTTGCCCCAACTGCCTCTTTTCCTGCCTGAAGAGACCTACCTTGTTGAATCATTCCCTTCATGGTACCTTTTGTCACCCTGGTCTCCTCTCTCTCAATCCTTTTCAGTTCTTCCTCAGCATTTTTGAGATGCAGAGAACAGTAAGTACCCTGTAGTCAAGACTCAGCTGCACTGTGGACTGGAAGTCACATAATGAAACTGTTTCTTTTTTACTCTGTGCCTTCCCCTGTAACTCCTACTATTTGGGCTGCTTCCATGGCCGCTACTGAACTATTCATAGAAATATGAATTATAACTCCAAGAATTTTTCCTGAGCAGTAGTCTCTAACTCAGAGTCCTTCACCAAATATGTGTGTGTGTGTGCATGCAGGTAGCTAGTTTAGTTATTTATGGTATATTTAGTTATTTTTCTCTCTGTACTTTGCTATTCACGCATTGTCACTGATTTTCATAACTCAGTTTACTCCCATCATGACATAGCATGTGTACTAGTTTAATACTTTTAATTTTATTTTTTTTTCATAGTGGTTTTGTCTTGAGGAATACAAATGCCAAGAATGTGTATTTGGCATTTACTAAGAAAATTTTTTATAAAAGAAAAATTATCTACAACTCCTTTTTAAATTTGAAAATCAAGATCTTGTTAATGAGCTTTAAACACATTTTTCAAACACAGTCTTTCACATTTAGCCTAGTCAACCTGTGTTATCTTTCTGCACTGCCTTTTCATTCTGCTTTGAGTCACCATATGCTTATGATAGTAACCGAATAGTTGCTGGATACAGATGATATGTGTTTTTTCTGTCTGCTTAACCATTGTGGACTCAAAGCTTTGCTTTCCAGTTTTTACAATGTTCCTGTGTGATTTAAGGCATGTCACATTTTTCTTAGTTCCTGTTCTGTTTACTGGGGTTAATAAGTAAATGAAGGTAAAATGAGAGACAAGATATGCTCATGAGCTAAGGGGAATGGGAGCCATGTATGTCATGAAATGTAAAATGAAAGTTATAGAAGATATTCTTTAAGATTGTAGTCTCAGATTCATCAGTTAAGTTCCAAAGTTCATTTATATCTACCTGACTAACCATCCTGAAAATGACAGCTTACACTATTACAGTGAGTGTGATAGTATTATTTATTCCACAAGGTGATAAGCACTTTCAGTGGTTACTATGTGTTCAGGTATATAAATGTTCAAATAATTAAGTTAATGTTGATTTTTGCCTTCAAAAATTTTAATTGTGCTTCCACTGCAATTACTTTTTTTCTAGAAACCATAATCAAATTATTTGAACACTAGCCCACTGATCTGATCTTTAATCAAAGCAGCACAAATACTAGTACATGCAGTTACTTCAGGACCTTTTGATAGGAGTTTTGATTACTTGGCTGTGTGCTTAGCACTAAGAAGGAAAGGGCATACATATTATTGATGCTACAAAACAATTCAAAGGAAACCCTACATTTTCTTATTAAAAATGTGTAGAGAATTTCCATAAGAATGAAATGTCTTTAGGGACATCACAAAGTACACAGGAATAGAGTTAATTCATGATAGATTTCAAGGAAAATTATAATGTGACAAAGTGTTTACCGCATTGCAAGGTAAATTTACAATTGCGGCTATATATATCAGAACATATTATTTATACTAAGAGACAGAAACTGTTCACTGAAGTGGACCAGCAGGGAGTCTATCAGTGGCACAGCTGGGATGATGGGCACTGCGTGCTAAGGAAGGGCAGATTGTAGGCTGCAGTAGGTCAGGAGCGTGGCCCTCATGTTTTATTTCTGATATCCTGATTTGGGGCTATGAAACAGGAATGTCCCAGACCAGTCCTGCCATGTGCTGGAAGAGATTCTTGTAGGAGGACAAACAGGAGGTCATTACAGTGCTGAAAATGTCATGTGCTTACATTAGAAAATTTGCATGTTCTTCTGGATCCGCTAAGGTCTTCAGCAGGAGTGCTGAAACAGCTGAAACAAGGAGATTTATGAGATCCAAGCTGCTACCCAGAGACACATGTGGAATTATTCTGAGGTGTTGCTCTCCAGTAATGTGTGGGTGTTATTAGGTAGTCTGGAAAGAAGGAGTTTAGCTGGAGGTCTGGCAAATTTCATTAATCTTAGCAGGTTTTTTAAGCTCATTACTGGAACTTCAGTGACCTTATGAAACTTGTGCCTTTCAACTGTTCCTAATTTGGCCTTGAATGTTCGCTTCAGTGTTATCCATTTAATCTCACACATTTCTCCTTGCTGTAATCTTTCAGACAGACTTCATTTGAAGCATACTTTGGAGTAGGATGTGGCAAAAAATGGGTTACAAGTACCTGTAATCGGCTGCCTTTCAAAATCAGCTTGTTAAAAGTAACTTGGATCTCTTTTTCAAAGAAACCAATGCCTATTTTCTCCTGGCCATGTTCCAGAAGAATAAATTTGATGCTCAAAGAACCTTTATTAAGTAGTATAGAAAGTCCAAAATTCCTTTTAGAAAGGAAACCTTAGGGAAATAACCCTGAACAGGGATGTTACTACTGTTGCTGCTGAATGTAACACCAGTGAAAATTCTGTAATGATTTGAAGTGGAGCAAATGAATATAGAAGCAGAAGAAATATATAGGGAGAGTTTAGAGATATTTTCTGGACCAAAAGAAAAGAAAATAAAAATAAAACAATGAACAAACAAACAACCCAACAACAACAACAACAACAACAACAACAAACTTTGAAAATCTAGGTAAAGATGTTAAAACACAAAAAAATAAAAATTCTCCAATATTTTTATCAAGTTTTACTAATTTTTTATGACAAAACAGGACTGTATGCAGAAAGGAAGTGAAAGAGAGTCCAGCATAAGTGAAGATAAATCTTCAATGGCACATACTAAATGGATTATTATCCTTCACACATTTTGGTATATTTTTGGATATTTGGTGAAAAACTGCCACATACTGAAAATAGAAGTTTTTTCTTCGTTATTTTATATAAAATATTTTCTATTGGTACGTAGAAACATCTAGAGATTTGTCAATCAAACAAACTGAGAGATTTGGCCATCTAGGTACAGAAAATGAATGAGAAGAAATTTCTCTGATATATGAGAAATATAACATATTATGCATCTTAACTCCCAAATGCTGCAAATAACATTTGACACAGAATAGCATAAAAGCTTATGTTTGCTTGAAACAGTATAGCTCAGATAATCTCATGGACTTCTCTTTCTGTAACTGGCACACAACAGCATAGATATGTAGCTGGATTCTGAGCAGCCACAATAAGAAAATACGGATCCTTGTGTGGTGAATTTGTACTAAAAAAAAAAAAAAAGAACAAAACATCAAAATAAATATATTACCAACATAAAGACTTCTAAAATTTATTTCATTTTAGATTCTTTTAGGTAATAGACATTAACTGAAATTCTAATAACAAAAAATTATCATCACAGTTGTCTAAAACAATTCAGCACTCCACAACCTTGAAAAGATATATTTTTATTTTGGGCAAAATATGGTGCTTTCTTTCAATTCTATGAAATTTAGATAAGAAAAAATAATTTCACTGCATGAGAGGACAATTTGAATTGTAGGATCAGAAAATAATTTAGGTTCAACAGGACCTCTGCAGGTCACCTTATCTATCCCTGTTCAGTAAAGGGCTAACTTCAAAGTAAGATCAAGTTGTTCAGGCCCCTATATTCAAATGGGAAAGGAATTGTGGTACAAGCAAAGAGAAACAGAAGGCTTTTGGGCCATTTCCTTTTTTTGTGTTCTGCTTGTTTTAAATGGAGGTTTCAGATGAGTTCACACCTCATATAGCTGTAAAGCTTCATGATATCAAATTCAGTAGTTGAAAAAGGAACGTAACCATCACTTCACCCAACCATATGTGTAACATAAACCTTAGGTCTTTTCTGACTTATTCTTTATTCAGACCTGCTACTTTATGGTTATTTGAAAAAGACCAAACAAACAAATAAATCAATGTTATTAAGTATTAGAACTAGCTAGGCGTGTTAAAGTACAACAGGAACTTTATATTGGAAAACTTTGTCTAATGTTGCTCCCTCCTACTTCAGCTTATATTCAGTGAGGATTACCTGAGGAAATTATTTTAAAGCAAATTATTTTAAAGGACTGTAAGTCACACAAAATACAGACAGTGTGTCTGACAGAGCATTAAGGTTATTCGTACACACTTGTTCTTCATAATGACCAATGTTACACAATCAAAATTACTTTAAAGCCCTGCTAGTCTCTAACTCTTAACTTCTGAAAGAGAGAAGGCTCAGCTCTTCTGGGAAAGCAATAAGGTTAGAAAAGCAGTCTCTCCTGTGCTCCACCATTCAGGGCTGGTCCCTCACCCCAGATATATCCTCAGCCCAGCAGCTTTCAAAGTCTTCCTGAGTTGCATCAGTGTTCACATTGTCCCACCTGAGCTGTGAGGTGATTTCTTCCAAGCACCTCCAAAGGCTGATTCTTGGCCTCAGTCCTGTCCATGTCCCAGGAGCCTCCCAGCCCTGATGCATGTTGCCACCTCCCTGCTTGCTGAGTCTATGGATTCCCTCTGCATACCAATGTTGGGCTGCTTCCCAGGAAGGTGCAACCTCCCCTCTCACCAGATGTTTCTACCCGAGCCAGAATATGACAGATGGGATAAGGCCACCTTCTACCTTGCTCAGCAACATGTCTTTAGTGAAGCAGAACATATGGTGCACATACAGTAAACAAAGCAAAAACTAAAGCTTTATACTGTCTGTCACAATGTGCGAAAACATGGAAACTCTAACATGAGCTAGAATATCTCTTTTAGAAAGACTGGACTGCTAGTGGAGTTGGCTTTGGCAATAACATTTCAATCCAAAATTACTTCCCCCTGCCCCGAAACAGTGTGGGAGTATTTGGAGCCAACATTTGGGTTTGTACCTGGGGGAGGGGTAGGGAGAGAGAAGAAAGCATTCATTGTTCAGTTTAGTGTCTGGTAGTTCTGTCAATAAGCAATGAATGAGAAAAATATTTGCTGCTACAAAGAATTAATCGATTACTGATTAACTCTTATTCAATTTAAATTTAAATCAGGTGACTGTAGTTCAAAGTTTCGTGCCAGCCAAACTATTTCCAAGACTATGTGTTCATCAGAAAGTGAGAAATCAAGTAGAAAAGTTTTAGAACAAGATTTCAAATTGTGTTTACATATGTTGTTTGCCAGTCATTTTGCATGAATAAAAGAATTCTGAAGAAAATATAATTAAATAAAGAAACATTTATATGGTAAGTATAAATGAAAGCAAATTCACTGTCTTAAAAGAACTTTCAACTTTCATAACATTTGATTTTCTGTAGTAGGATGAAACCTGGTGCATAAACATGTAACCAAAAGTGCTCCATTTGAGAGGTTACCTCTTCCAAGTTGACTGCAAGGTCATTTCAAGGCTGTGTTTTTCACTTATCTTTGGTGTGAGATGGAATTTAGGAGTCTATCTGAACTCCACTGTCATTTAAACTACTGCATTTTAACTTACAGCTGGGATGCTCCAACACCACATTCTGGCATGGGGGTTATATCACTAAGGTGAAATGATTACTTAATTGTGTGTGATGATACATCTATACTCTAAAATTAATTTTTGCTACAGAAAAAGGAGGAACAAGGTGCTGACAGGTTGTACACTTCAGCTGGTGCACTTCTCTGCTGTGTGGGAGAGCTACGATCAAGCCTTGACATCGGTTCTTACTTAGTCACGTTTGGTAACTGAAACAGCTCCAAAAGACAGAAACAAAGCAGATGCTTTATAGAAGCAAATCAGTAGAGCAGGCAAATGAGAACTATAAGATGCCTGAGTCCCAGTTTCTCAACTGAATAAAGTACAACAAAGATTTCAATCCATGCCAGGAGATCTCTGGAGACTGCTTACCAATTTTGGGCACAGCATCTCATCTTCCACCTCTTCCCTTCCCCCTCTTTTTCATAAATTCTTGTCCAAATAGAGCACAGAGCAAAGGTATTGCCTCAGACTTGCACTTTGCAAATGGCTCGTGAAATCTGTTGAAGTGTATCCTGAGACTAGCATTCAAAGGAGGGTGTGAAAAGAAAAGGAGACATTGAACCATATTTTACAAGATTTGTTTGGAAACAATAAATAAATAAATAAATAAATAAATAAATGGCAGAAACAAGCCTTTCCTAACAAACATCAACATCTCAGTGTTTATCAAGAACTCTAATGATTCTCTAAACCACTTCTAAATAAAATTATTCCAGTATTAAATGCTTTAGTAAGTGCCTTATTACAAATCTAATTATGTTGCATCATCAATGAAAGTCAAAGTCAAAAAATCACTGAAGATATTTTTGAGTGAAAATGACAAACCATTGAGGTGAATTCCCAAGGTGGTTGACAGAATTACCCTCTCTTTGTTCTTCAGCTCAAGAATGAATGCAATTCTGAATACAGAATCTCAGAATCACAGAACCACAGAATGGTTGGGGTTGGAAGGCACCTCTGCAGATGATCTAGTCCACCCCCACTGCTAAAGCAGGTTCACCTAGAGCAGGTTGCACAGAACTGTGCCCAAAGATTCCACAACCTCTCTGTTCCAGTCTTATGCCATCCTCAACATAAAGAAGTTTCTCCTCATATTCAGATGCAACTTCTTGCGTTTCAGTTTGTGACCATTGCTCCTTATCCTATCATTGTGCAACCCTGAAGAGTCTGGCCCTGTCTTCTTGACACCCGCTCTGAAGATATTTATAAGCATTCATAAGATCCGCTCTCAGCCTTCTCTTCTCCAGGCTAAATAGACGCAGCTGTCTCAGCCTTTCCCTGTAAGAAAGATGGTCCAGATACACATCAGCCAAACACAGAGAATGCAATTGGGAAAAAAAAAAAGGGCTTTACACATCAGCTTTTGGGTGAAATGTAAAGTCTTTTCGCAAACAGGAGAATGCTCTGGATTTTCCAGTGATCCCTTTTGACCCAAATGCTATGAAAGAAAAACAAAACAAAAACAAACTATGAATCAGATAACTCCTAAGTAATGGCCATTCAAATGGAATGTTTTCTTAATCTGACTATTTCTGTAATGCTGTCAAATCAGCGGGTCATATTTTCCTGGTACAGTTTGTCCTTTATTTACTTTTTACTCTTCTGGAAGTTTTCAATATTAAATTATACCTACATTTGCATTAATGGAAACATTTTCCTGAGAAAATAAATGTGATTGACTGGACACTATTTGCCATGCTGGTCGTCTTCTGTTTTTGAGTTTGATTTACCTCTCTTCAGTCAGCAGGGCTGTTCCAAGAATTTTTAAGTGTTATTATCAGTCATTTGGAAAGGTTATTACTTCACTGTGTTACTACTTAATTTACATACAATCTGGTCCAACTAGTTGTAATTGATCTAATTGTCTGGGTATTGCCTTTCTTGTTCTTTGATAAATGCCCCACCTGCCAAAAAGGTTTTTCCAGGGAAAAAAGGATAAAAGGAAGGTAAGATGCTGACAACTGCAAATGTGCTGAAAACTATCACAGAGAAATAAGTATTCCCTTTTTGTGCCTCTTCCCTCCATGGTCTGCAGTTTATGTAACACAGTGTCAAATGGATTGTGGTCTGTAGAGAGGACTGAAAAGCTTCAGGACAGCCAAAGAAGAGTTCTTACTTCTGGAAAAAAAAAAAAAATAAATAAATAAAATAAAAGCACGATGACAACAGAATCATTTTCTTTAAAAAAAGTTACAGTTCAATTTTTCAGTGAAGAAAAAAGGAAAAAAGCCAAGTAATTCTGTTTGACTGAAACTGGTTTTTTGTTGAGAGAAAAAAAAAGGACTTTTCATAGCCAGCTCAAGCCTTCTCAGTAACGTAAACAAAATTGAACTTTGTTCAAGATGGAACGGCAAATCTTCAGTCACAAGAAGGGAAATAAGAGAAAAGGGGATTAACTGGAATTTGAGACATATGGTGAACTCGGCTTATCACTCCTTGGAAGATGGGAAAGAAATCTTAATGGGATGACTTTTCCTGGGAGCTCCTTCCCCTTTATGTCTGCCTGTATCTTGCCCCCTGTGCCCTCATCAACCCCTTCCAGCAGCAGCAACCACCACCAGGAGGACTTTCCACAGGCTTTTGTCTCACCTGGCTTTTCCCTTGCACCCAGGATCTGTGCCTGGGCACTGCAGTGTGTAGCCCCTCTTGTCCCTCTGCGTCAAGCACGCCTCGCTACACCATGCAGGGACAGGATTGGCCACGGTAGATCAAACAACCCACAGGTGGGGTCATGATCTTCTGAAGCTCAGTAGCGTAAGCAGAGCAGTGGTGAATCCATTCTGCAGCCATGGGCTGTGTCCACTGCCCTGCCACGGGACGGATGAAGACTCAGAGCTGATGCTTTGTCAGGAGACACAGCTGTGTGACTATAAAATCTGTGATTTGCAAACTCACGCAGAACGTAGGACACCTCAGTTAAACTGCTTAATTTCCCATAAATAAAAAAGTAAATAAAGAAGTATTAAATTCATTAAATTAAATTAAATTAAAGAGACTAAATTTTATCCCATCTTTAAACGTGAAATAAAAGGCCACCATAAAACAGCCTGTCACGGTTTCCTTGTAATTTCCTACTCACAGTAAAACTTTAATTGTACAGTGGTCTGTAGATGACTACATGTCATCAACATGAATAGTTAATGAATACTTAATAACGTTTATCTACTCACTACGAAAATTTTGTGTGGTTCTCTACCATCAATTACCAGTGCAGTTCAATTCTGGTCTAATTTATATGGGCTGGAAAGCTCCTCCCAGGTTGAACTGTGTTTCCAGCTGTGACAGGAAACCACAAGCTGTGTAAACAAATGGATATTTTGGTAAAGAAGATATCCAACTTTGGATTTAGTAATTGTTAAAACAAATAAGTACTCTGACCAATAATAGACAAAATTAATACAGATGAAGGATTTATGGAAAAGTTGCTTAAAGACACATTTTTAGCGTCTCATTGTAAGAGAAAGATTTTGTCATGTATTTTCCAAATTCCCATAGATTTTTTGAGAGATTCAGGATTACTTCCTCCTCTCAATGAATATTTTGCCTTCTGCAGAGGTTTCATGATTGCAGTGTTAAGATGTTCCAAGTGTTAAATTTGTGATAGTTTTGGCATGTATGTTTGATGCAGGATTAACAGTGAACAAGATGAACTGAATCTGTATTTTCATAGCTGGCAAATGTATCATATAATTTCAAAGGAAATCGTAGTTATACCACAGTTATGCGAAGTGAATATTAGACTATACTCTCAGATCCTTCTGCTACCTAATCTTTTCTTCTTTACTTCTCTGTTTGGACCACAGTTTGTAAAGTCAAGAGAAATTCATATGCATTTGAGAAGGCCTGAAGCTCAGATTCCTCTTATCAAAGAGCAGCATCTGCCCTCACGTTTCAGGCCTGTGGGAAAAGAAGCTGCATATCTGTAACTTTGACCAAGTGTTTTACTCTTGGCATCTGTTCTAGGAGAGGAAGCAATAAGACCTTTTTCACACTTAAAGCAAGTAGTACGGATGACACATAAAACTGAAATTCTTTTTCAAAGTAAAGTTGCTGATTTGTCTCTGTTTAACCACTTGGACACAGGTTCAAATAACGAACCCCACACACAGATCCATTCACAAGACCGGGGCCTTTCTTAGGGATGCAGTCCACAGAAACAGAGAGAAAGCTGATATTTTTAACAGATGGCTGACAAATACTGAGTATTTTCTCCTTTTCTCTGCTGTGTCCTCCCTACTACCATATAACTACACAATTGCAGCTGATTCATGCCATAGGATTGGTCCTATGGGCTGATGATCAAAAAAGAGGAAATCAATGACCTTGCATTAATTGTACTGTATTAATGCTAACTGTGGTGTGAATTAATGGCATATTAATAATAGCCTTAGTTCAAGTGTCAATATCTGAGTGCATTAAGGTCATGTTCTAGTCTATATCTTGTGCCTCTGCCCTAAAGATCCAGGACACTGATGGCATAATAGCCCTAAATCCATTCCCTTATCCTCTGGTACATATTTAAGGCACAAATCAGAAATTTCAAAGGAATTTCACAAGGCCTAGTTTCACATTTTTCCATATAAGCACCCTTAGTAATTGCCCTCCTTTAGGCTGATGCTGGTCAGAAGCCATGTCAGAGCTAGGGATGGAGCAGTCTGAGCTGAACAGATGTCATCAGCTCCTGGAGAAGATAAAGCACCTTCACAGGCTGGGACAGTACAGGAAACCTTGGGGAAGGGAAGGGAAGGGAAGGGAAGGGAAGGGAAGGGAAGGGAAGGGAAGGGAAGGGAAGGGAAGGGAAGGGAAGGGAAGGGAAGGGAAGGGAAGGGAAGGGAAGGGAAGGGAAGGGAAGGGAAGGGAAGGGAAGGGAAGGGAAGGGAAGGGAAGGGAAGGGAAGGGAAGGGAAAACCCCACAAACCACAGAAATTATGCCTGTTATGCTGAAGGTCTTTACTCATAAATCCTTACCACTACAAAATCAAGCTTCATAGAAATTTAAAACTAGTCAATTAGAAGATTTCACTTTCAAGAGGAAGAGGGCCAAGAGATTTTCAGAAATCAGCTTCATGTTGACATTGATTTTTTATGGAAAATTCATAGGTAGTATGATCCTGCATGGCACTGTAAAACCATCAGATATTAGCCAGGTAGTCAGGCAGAGAAATAGCTAAAGGGAGACAAATAAAAGCATAGCTTACATCCTTCTATTCATCTACAATTATTCCCACATATCTTGAACTCTGTTGACCCATGTATAGGCTATGTATGATCCAAGCTTTAACTATTTATTTCTGTACAGTGCCACATCTAGTATGTGGGTATATTTTCATAGAGAATAATATTTATCACCTGTTTGTACTCTTATTTAAACATAAGCTACTCGTGAAATTTTTAAAAGAATATACAATACAACTATTTGCCATAGTGCTTTGTAATAATTTCAAGAAATACCAGAGAATCAATGAGACAAACTTACAAGGACAGGCCATACGCAGAAGTCATGCTATTCCGTCTTGTTTCTAACAAATTAAAAGCAGACTGTTTAGTTCTACACCTAAGAAATAAAATTAAAAAAAAAAAAAAAGCAAAGCTCTGAAAAGCCAGAGGCTATTTCCCATCTGTTTCAGATAAGCTTTCTCAGATGACAGAAAGATGACTGCTCTAAAGAAAAGCTGTGATTTCAAAATAATAATACAGTTTATGTCAGAGGTAACAAATACATACTGATTGCATTTCTTATTGGATTGGCAATATGCTATTAGTGGACATGAACTTTAACCTGTGGTTTGCTAGTGTCTTTTGGCAAAAAGAGCTTAAGCTGGAGATCTCTCCCTGAACTTAGTTTGACCAAACACTGTGCGATTTACCTTATTAGGAAAGATGTCTGACAGCAGAGGCCACATCAGCATTCCAGATGAGAGCCATTCAACTTTGACCAGCTTATTGAAATTACAGTGTAAATTTTAAAATATGAGCATTTCATTTCCAATGCAAATTTCATTGCTTTATTTTAATTGCATCTTGGAAGACGAGCATTACAGATGTAATACACAGGTCTTTTTCCTCCTATATTTATCTTACATGTGTATAGATTTCTTCATACTTACAGTAAAAAAAAAAAAAAAAAAGAATAGTAGATATAAGTATAATATATTTAAAATAATGTCTTATGCAGATTCAAATTTTATGAGACCAGTCTTTTCCTCCTTCCTCATGCCTTACATGTTTAAAATCTGCTTGCAAGGAACATGAGCAAAGGCTATGTTTCTCTTAACGAAAAAAATCCAGTCATCACAATGTTCTGCTGCAGAAAACTCAAATAGGAACACATTTGCAGTCAATAGCCATATTTTGCAAACTGCCCAGCACACCAAAGTAAGGCAAGTTTTCTGCAAGGTATTTCAGTAGTGGAATTTCTACTCATAAAAATGGAGTATGGATTAATAGGTTTTATTGCACTCATGGATGTTAAAGAAAAATTTTGAGACCATTAGCCTCCAAGACAGAAAATGCCTCAGAGTGTTTCTTTTCTGTGATGCCCCTCAAGTAATTACTGAGTTTTTTCAGCACAAATATTACAAGACCTTTAAGGAGATCTGGGAAAGGAAGAGCAGAAGAGACAGGTTTTCTCATTGCCAGACTGTCTGACCTGTCCTTTTGTGTGAGGCAGCCCTAGGGATGTGCTGTTGTTCATCTGCTGCTCCAGGTACCAGCAGTGATACTGAGGGAGACCTTTCTCTCCCATGACCCACATGAGGAGTTTTCTCTCTTCTGCCTCAGATTTTCCTGCTCAATTGCCAGTGTGCAACTGAAGAATTCCCCGAATCTTCCTACAAATCCTCATCAGCATCAGCACTCCACCACCATACACCTCATCAGTACCCAGACCGTCGCAGTCCCATTGCGGAAGAACCAGAAACTCCCATGATGAAGATTTAGCTCAAAATGCAAAATGTATAGAAACTCAGACATCCAGATGGACACAATTCCTGTGTGGAATATACAGAGGCCCGCAACCACCAGCAACTTCAGTAGCTTTCTGCCCAGCCCCTCTGAACCACAGGGCTGACCACAACATCAGTCCCGCATTCTTGCTAGCACACAGAATTATAATCTACTCTCCAGCTCTCCAGTGGTTCCAGTAACCCAGTTCCCTTTTACAGAAATATAAAATGTCTCTGTTTGGTTACTGTACCTTCTGGTGGAAAAGAAGTGTGTATTTTATCTCATATTTCATATCTAGCTTTTAGGCTTAAAAAATGAAGCTCCCTTCCCTGTCCTGCCTCGCCCTGAACTTTTTTTCTGTCCTTTCTTTCTTTCTTTCTTTTTTTCTTTTGGCAGGGAAGCCTCAGATCATGTTGAACTCAAAGGATGAAAGCCACAAGAATGTAAGAAAATCATGACAATCTTTGTTTAAATCACAGCTGTATGATGCCAAAAATAATTGCTCCTGGTATTTATTCCCTGTTGTCAAAATCATAGCAAATAGCTGTCCATCTGAAACACATGGACTAAGTCACAGGCAGAAAGCAAAGCAAGAGCCCTGCAAGCTGTACAAAGCAGACCACATTGACATTGATGATTATTCACTTGCATTGCCTCAAAAATTATTTATATTCATCATTGCTTCAAAGAAAAAAACCAAGATGCTGATAAACTGAATAACAATTATCTGATCTTCTATGCAAACAATATGAGTGACTCATTTGAGCTAACATTTGGGATTGGCTGTACCAGGGTTTATTTTGGCAGCTCTCAACAAGAGATGAAACTGCAGTGAAATGAAGGCAAATATTGATTACTCTGCCTTACAATACCATTTGTCCTGGAGTGTCCAAGTCACACAAAAATTTAGATACCTGCTTGTTTCTTTGTTTCCTCTGGGTCAGAAACTGATGTAATTCTGAAAGAAATTATTAAAGACTGTGGTATATTTAGCATTGAGAATGGACTCATCTGTAAAGTTTATCATAAAATCCATTCCCAACCAACTAAGATGATCATAAGGATATAAAGCAGAAAAATACAGATAATACCAAGTGAGTAAACCATCCAAAACTATCCTCCTATAGGTGTGCTTGACTTTGCTTTTCAAGAGCACCCTTCTGGTCAGTGCAGAGAGAACAAGGACCATCTTCACTTTTTCTGTTGTGTGAACCTGGGCTGCCAGGCTGTGGCATGGCTGACCTGGCTCAGCCAGGGTGCAACATGTCTCAGGAACTTGAATCACACCCTATTCTGCAACAGGAAAGCACTTTAAAAGGTACTTATCTGTAAATATTTATATGGGCTTCAAAGCCTTAAATGAGACTATTCGTGTGGGAGCAGTTAAGTACACCCTTAAAAGCTTTGTTCCAAAGAGATTAATTTAGAAATATTACCTGTATAAGCACTGTAATAACAGACTTCCTGTATCCTATCAGATTGCTTTCAGAGCTTTAATATTTTGTGCCAGCCTTTAGTGTTTGGGAATAACCCAGCAGGTGGTTTATATAAATGACCCAAAGAAGCTGTACTGCATGACATAGCAACTATTTCTTTCCACACAAGCGAACAGCTGAAAAGAGTGAACCCCCACCTGTTATTCATGAGACTGGATCTCCAAGACAACAGAGAACTCTGAATATAATGAAAATAAAATTAGTTTTCTGCACTTCCTTTTACCCTTTTGGTACTGTTCTGAAAACTATATTCTTTTAATAAATAAAACTATATTCTTCCACTATGCCACTTATTCTCAAGTAAACAGGGCCATAACAGAGGAAGAAATTGCCTAGTTTTGCTCAATTAAATTTCGAAATCTATTGTCACAAAGTGGAGTTTTGGTTTTTTTTTTTGGGGGGGGGGGTTGGTTTGTTTGTTTGTTTGTTTGTTTTTTACTGGGTTTTTATTTTGAAAGCATTCTGGTGTCAGTACTGAAACTAATTCAAAAGGTGAAAAATTAAAAAACAGATTAGAAGTACTAAACTCAACTCCCTTCTCAACAGCAAAAATGCAAATGGCAAAAGAGAAAATTTAATTATTGATAATGACTGCATCACACACACAAAAAAAAATCATCTCTTTTTTGTGTCAACAAATCCTTTCATTCTGGAGATCAATATTGTCATATATTTTGTGTGCTTAACTTTCAAACAATGCTTGCTGCAAATTCATGTCAGCTTTCAGGCTTCTTGACTCATGCACCCAATTCATTTGCATGTGATTGATTTCTAGTGAAGTGTTAGTAAACAATCATATACCACTCTTGCTCTTTTATCAAATAGGTAAGAATGCCTACTTTAAAAAAATGCAAATTATAAAAATTATTTCTGAGACAAATTTTCAGACCATTTATAATTATGTGTGAAAAAATAATATTCTTATGAATAACTATGTGAACACCCATAATCAACAAATTATGGACTGTTGCAAATATGCAGTAAATTTTTCATGTTTATTCACATAAATATCTTCAATTCATTGTCAGTGCTGTTTAGCTGCTGTGATCTCCTGGGTAGTACTATTTTGCAGTAAACCAATACGGTTTATATGGCACGAGAATGCCATCAAGAAATATTTGACATGCAAAATGTAATAAGAAAAAAAAAAAGTTAAAATTAACATCAGCTTGCACTCCTTTTATGCATCCTTATTTTGCTATTTAAACTTTGAAGTGGCAACCTTCCATTAATAACATTTTAAATTATATATGAACACCTAGAGATATTTTCATGTTCCCGATGGTGTGCTCTGTAATATCAGAGAAGTACATGGTCTGTGGATAAAGCTAAGAACCATGATCTTGGTCCTTGCTTTCCCCCGTACAGAAGTCAAAACTAGCAGTAGAGCCCATTTGGAAGGAGATACTGCAGACCTTTTAAGTCACCATTTCAAGATACAACACAGTCTGAATGTCAAACACGAAAGCAAAAATTTTGGCAAAGCTACAGCCACAACACGTGTTAACATCTCCTTTGCCTGCTATTCCTTTTGAATTCTTCCAGAAAGAAATTTGCAGCTCAGGTAGCACAGGTAGCAATGCCAATGGCAGAGGAAGAAAATGCACAAACCTAAAATACTGGGACATTAACTACTCCCCTTGTCAAGAGGAAAAACAAAACATTAAAGTAGTTGGTGACTTCCCCCTGCCGGCAGTGAAGAGACCCATCTGTCTCCCAGCCCCGACTACTGTGGTCCAAACTGTTAATGACAGCCTAAAGAGACACATCTGGGCTCCTGGTACACATTCTCCTTCATGTGAAGACAGACTCTCGGCCAGAGTGAGTTTAAGCAGACCACAAGTGACTACAGTGCTCTGGCAGTGTCGGGGGTTACCCTCATCAACCCTCCCAGGAAAAAAATCAGGGTTCAAACAGGGACAAACACAGCCTGAGGGCAAATATGGCCAGGCCAATAATGTCCGCAGCAGGGCTTTGCTTCCTTAACCATGGGATGATAATCCGTGAACTACTGAATAAGGATGAACTCCCCCAAAATAAGATGAGGAAGAGTATCTTTGAACACTTGTAAATACAATAAGGAGTGTTTTAAATTAAGATTGAGGGGAGAATGAGCAAAGTCCTCCAGGTAAGTTTAAACAGGACAGAAGCTTAAAAGTTAGTGGGACAAAGTTTTGTACAACAGAATCAAAAGAGAGAGAAACTGTGATAATGCATCCTAATCAGAAATGCCTTTATTCCAATGCAGGAGACACTGGAAGTAAATTTCAGAAGTAGGAAGTCTAATACATAACCCAAACCAGGATCTCCTTAGTAGGGAAAATTTTATAGGCTCGGTTGTTTTTTGTTTGTTTATTTGTTTTGGTTTTTATGCCAGGAATATTAATACTAAAGAAATAACCTAAATTCCTTAAAAACATGCATGTTGGTTACTAACAGATAGGTTAAGAAGTAAAGGCCTTAAGCTGCAACAGGAAAAGGGGCAGTGTAACAAAAAACTTGGGTATGCTGTGGGCTCCTCTGCATCAGGAATGTGTAGGGGCATTTCCAACACCTGTCAGGAATAGCAAAGACAAAACTGATGTTGTCAGAGGCAGCAAGTGAATAAGATGAACTCCTGAGGTCTCTTCCAGCCCACAGTTCTGTGATTCTCTAATCTCCATGTACACTTAAAGTGTGATTAAGTCATTCAGGGAAGCACCAGAAGTATTCAGAAAATGGGAATTTCAATTGGTGAAAAAATTCCGGGCCTGGTGTTTTTTCTTTTCCTATCAGCAGGAAAACAAATTCATAAAATACAAAGAGTCACTTCATTAGTCAGCTGATTACACAGTGAGTGGGGGACTTGCATAAGACTACATGCAGCTCAGGACAAGGTTCTGCTTTGTCTGGTTTGGGGCAAGGTTTTTGTCATTATTGGATCATCCTACTTTATTAAATGATCAAAGTTCCCCCCTACTTAGTTCTTCAGTCTCCCATACTGTGTCTGTTTTCAGATGGATTTTTTGACCAGATATTCTGTTTAGGACCTGAAGAAAACTATTGCAGCTGCTGTTGTTCTTGCTATCTAAATAGATGCAGTATAGCAAAAGTTTTGTTTAGCTTCAATTCATGTTTTTTGATATATATAGTTTTATTTGAGAGTTTCTGTTTCACTTCAGAAGCAGCATGATATTAAGTCTATTTCAGCGTCTTGTGACTAAAGCGTAATGTTATAGCATATAGACCAAAGTGTAATACTATGTTCTCATTTTCTGCTCAACAGCAGATTTCTTTGCAGCTCAGATTAGTTTAGTAGTAAAGAGTACCTAACTTGCCTTCAGATCTTCAAAAGAAAATATAGTTTCTACAGACTCTGAGCAACTGACCTCAACAGTTTGCCTTCTGCAGAAGATATTAACTTCTATGTGATAATCAGCCTCTGAGGCTTACATGTAATGATTACCAAGTTGTAAACTTATAGCATGAGTGAAAAGATTCAGATGTCTGTGAGCTGCTATAAAAAAACACAAGATCAATCAAACTTCTCAATTCATCTATTCTTGATAGTAGGTTTCATGCTGCAATACTTAAGCTGGCCGATCTTGATTTCTGAAAACATAATTAAACCTCTGCCTTTTTAAATCATGCTTAAATTCCTTCTGTGCTCAGGATGAAAAAATATTTTTATTTGAATCTACATTCTCCCACAACTGTTTCAAAATGTGTCCTCAATATGATGGTGACGTTCCTATGTTGCTATTTCTTTGATCCCAAAGCACTTTGCAAGCTATTGGGGTGCTAGATACTATGGGAATTGACTTAATCAGGATATAGAAGAGGTTGAGAGCATTGCAGACTTAGATGGTGTCTGCATTGTGATTATTTCACTGGCACTGAAATTCAGCTCCATATGGAAGGAAATGCAGTAACAGTTTGCTATTTCAAACAGAAAAGGAACATCATGTGTAGCCATAACAAAAGCATCATTCAGTACTAACAAATGTATCAACAACCATAAGAAACTTGTTGAATCTGAGTCCAAAAAATATGATATTTTATTATTGGAAATTTCAAAGAATTTGGAACCACCTGACCATTTCTTTTTGTTGAACGTACACAAACACTAAATTCAGTACTGAATTTAGAGAAATTTTACAAAAAGAAAAATCCTTTCTCCAGCTCTTTTGGAGAATCATTCCTGTCTGAGTAAAATATGCCTTGCTTCCTTATAGGCTGACCTGCAGCAATGTAATGTATTCAGGCATGAAGTATTCAGTATTCAGGAAACACAACCTATCAACAAGGTGTTTTGGTATCTTACCTGCAAATACACTATAACCATCTTCCATTCCTACCTGCAGCTCTCTGTTGGTTACTGAATCACATTCAAGTTCAGTTGCCTGTGTCCAAATACACAGGGATTAACACCAGCTTGGGAAATGGCGGACAAGGAGGGGTTGCAGAAGCTCAACCTGGGAAGCCATGTCCTAGTCAAGCTTTTGCCCAACAGCAGCACAGGTCTCACCAACCAGCCCACCCATACAGCTCACTGCCATGCACAGGGACTTTGGCTGGAGACTTGACTGTCCACCTCCCTCACAGTCTCTTTAATCTCAGACTGACTGAAAATACTGGCACAGTCCCTCAGAGTCAGATTGCACAGGACTGGGTCTTTAATGAGGAATGGTACTAATGTCTATGTATTTCATTTATCTTTACGACAAAGGTTTCAGGTTTTGTATTTAGGTATATGCCCACTCAGCTACTGTACTGTTAGTGTAACTTTACCAAAATCAGTGAAGATAAATTGATAGAAACTAAACAATCTTCATTAATTTAATCCAGCAGAGGCTATGAATCACCTGTATTTGAATTAAACATATTTATATGTGACAAGTAGAACCAATGAGCTTAATTTATTGTAAAAGTTTTTTCTGTCTTTCTTTGGAAGAACTGTATTTTATGCAATATTCTTCTATCATAAATTTTAATCAAAACAATGTCTCATTTGTTAAATGCCTGCTGTTACAGCCTCGGTTGTCAGTTACCATCTTCACATAATTTTCAAAACATGTCAAACTGAAACTGTTTCTGATGGAAACAAACATCTATTTGGGATTGTGATGAGATCATTGAAGTAATTTCTACTTGTGACTTAAACAGAAAAACACATTAACTTGTCATTTTTATAACTGCATGTTTTGCTTCCTAGGAGCAATATTTATGTGGTCTCAGTGAGAGGGTATTAAATTTTATAGATATGTGTATGTATATATATATATATATATATAATTCTCAGAATTCTTTGTGCAGTTTTTCTTCAGGCCAGGCTGCAGCTGTGGAACACACTGAAAACCCTCACTGCAGGCTCTCTGGAAATTGTTTGCTTGTGCTTTTCAAAACCTGATTATGAATGACATCGTATCATTCCCTCAACTTCGTAACAGAACTGGTTTTAATAGAAGTGGCATACGCCATTGCCAAGCTGCATGAAAGTTAGACTTGTTTCTGCCTGTGTATTAGCCTGCTTTAGTCATGTCTCCTCTGTTTTTCACCATTGCTCTCAGCACCCGTGGGAAGACAGTTTATCCGGTCTCTGGGGAGCAGCAGCTCTTCTTGCTCAGGCATCAGTCCACCAGCCAGCATAGTTACATGATATCATATAAGTAACTCCACTACTGTCGGTACAATTAGACTAGACTTTAACTAATCTAGAGAGAGTTTGAGATGTTGGGTTAGATACACATTGCCAGCCTAATATAAAGCTGTAATACAAAAAATTAAGGCTCTGTCTGCTATGCTCTGGTTTTGGAATAGAAGAAAACCTGATCTAAGTTACGCTGCTGCCATAAATCACACAGAAGAGCTTACTGACCCGTGGATAGTGAATCAATAGATTGCACAACTGGTTATTAATGCCTGGTGTAGGCAATCTGCAGATCCTGCTCTCACTGGGAGCCAAAATAGTTAAGGAACTTCAGTGGTTAGAGGTTCCAGCTCATACACACCACCCTTTAGCCTGTTCTCTCAGTGAAACTAGTTTGGCAAATTTTATTATTTTTAAGTTGTAAAGGTACAGAACATGCAGAAAAGAAAAGTCTGCCTCTGCCTCTATTTTTCTTCTGCCTTATATTTGCAGACATTTGTTCTTTAATTCCTTATATAGTAAAACAAACACCAAACAAGTTCCCAAACACACTTCTTGGAGCCTGTGAAAACTTATATACGTAAAAATAGTGATTTATGGTTTGACACTGTAGCAGATTTATCTGAAAATGGTTTCTATTAAAACAAAATTTATCTTACCCAAAATAAGTCTCTTCTGAGATGAGAGAAGAAAAGATTTGATGTGGGAGGGAAACCAAAAGCAAACAACAAAAGGAAGTGAAAGCCTGGGAAAATAAAACAAATTAAACCAAAACAATCAGGTTTAAGTTTCCACAGTTGCAGTCTGGATTATTGCTATTATTGTTCTTGAATTTTGGTTTCAGGAATGTTTGACTGGTTAAGTGGTTTCTGCATTTCCCCTCATTAACTTGATTTTTAGAAATTTCATGAGAATATCTTTTTAATGTACTTCACCATGATTAGCTCATGCTTCATAGCTGTCCCAGCTGTGATGTAGTAAACTATGCTTTGGTGGACAAATAACACCAGTTTGAAGTCTTAGCTCCAGAAAAACATTCATTGTCTCAAACTATATCACTACTTCACTTAACTATGTAGTCAATACTAAGAGAAACAGAAACTTGCCTGAATTTGAAGATGGGGGCAAATGGCTACTTTGAGCAGATAAGCAAAAGGCAAGATTATATATTGAGAGAGTGGTTCTCTGTATTTCTTTAGAACCACTGCGAGGAGGTTAAAAAAAAAAAAAAATACAAAACCAGGCTCTTCTTGTTGACAACCAACAGTAGGACAAGGGGTAATGGGTTTAAACTGGAACACAAAAGGTTCCATTTAAATTTGAGAAGAAACTTCTTCTCAGTAAGGGTGACAGAACACTGAACAGGCTGCCCAGGGGGGTTGTGGAGTCTCCTTCTCTGCAGACATTCAAAACCCACCTGGACACCTTCCTGTGTAACCTCATCTAGGTGTTCCTGCTCCAGCAGGGGGATTGGACTAGATGATCTTTTGAGGTCCCTTCCAATCCCTAACATTCTGTGATTCTGTGATTCTGCAGTTTTTGGTACTTGTGTTGTTTCCTCACTAATCCTTTTCTGAAAGTAGAATCAGTTTGTCAATGTAATGTTTGAAACTGTGGGATGGAAAATTCTGATTTTGTCATCTTTAGTCAATGAACTCATCTCTGCCAGTATTCTGAAGCCATGTCACAAAGGTTAGAGATGCATATACTGCAAATTTAGAAGACAGAGCAGGCCCATCCATAAGGTCTGACCCAAAGCAAATAAAACAAAACTCCAATATTGTGGCTTTTCTTGTGAAATAATACCAACACAAAATGAAATGTTGACCCTCAAGAGAACTTTAGTGTAAAATATTAGTTATTTTCATAGGAAATGCAGTAAATTTTGATTAAATAGCTGATATTTTCTAAGGGAGAGTTAAGACAATGGTGCTCTTTTCACTCTTAATTTTATGCTCTCTCAGGTAACTTTTATGTTCCTTTTACTAAGAAAAGTGTTTCCTTTACACTAAGATAAAAAATGAACTCTGTCACTGACTTCCTTCTTTTGGAATCTTCAAAAAAAGAACATATTTACATTCCTTGGAGAGGTTAAACTACATTACAAAAGTGTCATGGCCATTTAACTTATTTATAGTCAACTCCAATTCCTAGTGGTTCAGATGCTGCTCGTGCTGTTTTCCATAGGCAACATAAATGTACTCGGAGCTCAGGACTAACATAGAGATTTACTGTTCTCCTGGAGTTTATATTTTGCTGATTTCATAGGAAAATAAAATAAAATAAAATAAAATAAAATAAAATAAAATAAAATAAAATAAAATAAAATAAAATAAAATAAAAAAGTATACACATATCTATGTTTGTTACTATACGTAATGTGTAATATGTTGTTCTGGCATAGTAAAGATACAGAACCACACAAAACACAAGGTTCAGACACACTTGCAAGAACATATCCAGGAACCATGTTAGATGAATTTGTTTGCATGGGTCGAGAAACAAGAAAACAGGATTGGAGCAGTGAGAGGAGATGTTCAGGTAAAAAGGTGAAAAAGAGGTGGGTAAAAGGAAAGTAGCCAAGACCACACTGCTGTACAATGGATAATATGACTGTATACGCCATTCCAGTTTTGTGGGGCAGCAAGTGGAGGTGAATACACAAGTTTGTTTGTGAAAGGGACTTTCAGATTGTTGCACTTTCAGAGCTCCTTCCATTTGGTTGGTCTTTCACACCTTTCTCTCAAAGGTTCTAATTTCACATGCCACTTCACTGCCCAAGGCACGAGCTGGCACCCTTACTTTACACAGCTCTTTATAGGAGGCAGGTATCCTTTAGGCACCAAGAAGGGACCTGGGTGCAGTGGGAGCTGGAGTAAAGCACCCACGTGCTCACATTCTCTTCCAAGCAAGGAGCGCTCCAGAACTGCAGTCAGTTCGCTGACTTTCAACATTTTCTGAATCCATCAATACTAACGTTGCATCTCTTACACCTTGGAAAACAAGTGGGACACACTGAATATTAGGGATGAAACTGGAGTCCAGAAGAAAGACTTCTGCCCCCGCAAAAAAAAAAAAAAAAAAATCACGGAGCAGAAAAGAAACTGAGGGACAGGTAAATAAAGAGAGGCAGATAGTATGAAACTGAAAGTCCCCCATTAATCCATTGGGGGAAACAAAGATACTTTTATCAGTAAGAAAATAAGTTAAAAATTTTCAGTGGTGGCAGAGGCTCAGGCATCTTCCCAGCTGCCTCTTAGCAATTTTAGGAGGCAAAAGGAAGAGTCCAACAATACAAGCATGAAAAGATGATCCTTTTTATTTTCCTTCTTATGAAAATAAAGTTTTCAGTGTTAGAGTTTCCTTACATGGAATGAGCTACAGGGAAAAATACACAGGCAAAAGTTTGTTACACACTCAGGAAAAGGTAGACAAATAGGGTTGATCTATTTTTAGACAGCACCTTTTAAGAACAAGAAAACATAATGCATGGAGTCTGCTTCTACTCAATATTGTCGAAAGATGCATCCTGCAAAATTTGAAACATTAATTTTGAGGAAAATTCTGTTGAGAGTCTTTGTTTCTAAATCTAGAGTTACCTACATCATTTGTCATCAGTTCCCACCTGAAGCCATCAGTTTGTTTGCAACATCACACTTTATTACCATGAAGCACAGAAAAGAATTTGAGCTTGTGATGGGCTGACTAGAGCAAGTTCCACCCTTTAATTTAGTTTGGATAAATATCAACATTCAGATGTTAAATTATGCAAAGCTTTTCTCAATTAAATAAACTTTTGGAAATTATTTGCTCTCTCCCTTTAACCATTCATCAATTTCTCCTTCCCTACAACCATCCATTCATGCCAGCACCCTGTAACACAGCAGAAGATTGCAGTGCCTCCTCCCTAATTTGTCATCTCACCACACACTACCCATGCTTGGATGGCTCCCAAAAGCTCTCTGAGCCCTGACAGCCCACTGCAGCTCTGCTGGGTCATTTCTTCTTTCAGTGCTCTGATCCTGTACAATGCCAAGAATGTTATGTACACTGAAAAGTATCTTACTGTAATTAGTTATAGTTTGTCTTATTGTAGGCAGCTGCAGCATTATGAGCACTGACAATTTAATCATTGCTTTCATGCTATTTACAATCACTAAAGACTCTCAAGTGCAATGATTGCAAATGAGTCTTTATGTCATTAAGAGGTCATCACACTTCTAAGTCTATGATTCCAAAGAAAATCTAAAAGTCATTATCATGTACTCTCCGAAAGGCTCAGTAGCCAAAGATTTTTTTAATATAATCCAAAATAGCTTTCTTTTTAAAAGCTTCATGGTTTCAGGGACATGTGTCCTAATATTTCTGAAATCTCTGAGACTGAACATACTATGATCAGATTTGTATCAGAAGGACATTAACAGCAGCACCACAACTTTAATTCAGTATCTCCAAGAATGCTGCAACAGATGAAAGTGTAGCCTGCAGCAATGCACACAAGGTGAGCGTAGGACTATTGTAGAATCCTTAGGCTGTATGGTCTACTGGAAAGTTAGGAAAAGGAAAATGTTAAATGAAAATGGACTTTGCTGGAATCAGAAAAAGCGAAGAGCAGAAAGAATCTGCTTCCACAAAGCCTTCTCTGGTGTTTCGTTAAGAGCTAAATTATGTTGAAGGTTTTACATAGATTGATGACCTCAACAGATGAATACTGAAAACAATAAAGATCTTAGATCGTTTTTTGTGTTTGTGTATCATTTACAGCTCATGCTATCCTGCCAAAATCATCAACAGGTTCAAGTGGATGCTTGACAAGAATTTTACAGAAATATCACCAAAGTATGCAGCAGTGGTTAGGAACAATGGAGATCAATATAAATAGAAAGGAACGAAAGAGTCCTAAATGTCAATATGTTTAAAGTGACTCCAGAAAGAGAGACAAAAGAATCTTTAAGTGGAAGCAAGACACTGTTTTTTTTCTCGTGTGTTTGTTTGTTTAGTTTTGTTTTTTTTCTAAAAACAATAACTCAATGTTATAAAGCTTCTGAAATAGTTTCATTAAATGCTCCATAACAGATAGTACAGAAATGAATCTGATCTTCCTTAGACACATGCTGTTGCACTTTCAAAGGATGATGTTTTGCTTTTGTCAACAGCCAAATAACATCATTATGGGTAAAATAAATAGGTTATAACATTTTCTTGCTAACTTTCAAATGTATCTCATGCACATGAAGGGAAAACAGTTCTATGAAATGTTTCATTTTGTCTTTTCATAAACCAGAAAAGATATTTCCTCATTACGTTTGCAACATGTGCCTGCTGTTCCAACAAGTGTATATATATATTAATTGCAAATCTTGCCCTCTGGCAATGGCAATAAGGTCAAGATAGGCCTAAAGGACATACAGAAAGTGGGTAAATCAGGAAATGTAAACATAATTCTATAACACATACCGCTCAGCACCACAAGCAAGAAATATATTTTTTTTCATCTTTTCAGCTGAACTAATATTTTATTAAAAAAAAAAAATGACCAGATTTCGACTTCATATTCCACACTGTGGACACTTGTGTCAATATAAGAACTTAATTTCCAGACAATTATCTCCAGGATCTGGAATTATTCCTTACTGTACTTTTAGGGACAAAAGATGAAGTACATAACAAGACACCATCATGAATAGCAGTTTGTTTCTTGTTAAAATGACTTGGACCTAATTCCTCTGACTTTTTGTTTTCACTAATAACTTTCACTGGATGAACGTTTTCCCAGATTTTCATCTCCAGTGTTGACATCTTTCACATCTGTGAGCAATCCTTTTTGACCCATCTTGTCATATGTTACACTCATATTTTTCCAAAAGCTAGCTAGTTGGAGGCCTGTAGCTAGCGGTGTTTCGCAGGCATCAGTACTGAGTCCCGTCTTGCTCAACTTGTTAATCAATGACCTTGATGAACAGAGAGAACATACCCTCAGCAAGTTTGCTGATGGAGCAAAACTGAGAGGAGTGACTGATACACCAGAAGGCTGTGCTGCCATTCAGTGAGACCTGGACAGGCTAAAGAGTTGAGTGAGAGGAACTTAATGAAGTTCAATGAAGGCAAGTATAGGGTCCTGCACCTAAGGAGAAATAATCCCATGCACCAGTACAGGTCAGAGGTTGAGTTGCTGGAAACAAGCTCTGCAGAGAAGGACCTGGAAGCCCTGGTGAACAACAAATTAATCATGAGCCAGCAATGTGTCCTTGTGCCCCAGTATCTTGGGGTGCATTAGGAAAGTGTGACCAGCAGGTCGAGGGAGGTTATCCTCCCATTCTGCCCTGGTGAGGCTGCATCTGAGATGCTGTGTCCAGTTCTGGGCTCCCTAGTTCAAGAAAGACAAGGAACTACTGGAGAGAGTCCAGAAGAGGGTTACAAAGATGATTAGGGTTCTAGAGCATCTTTCTTATGAGGAAAGACTCAGAGAGCTGGGTCTGTTCAGCCTAGAGAGAAGATTGACAGAGGATCTTATCAATGCTTATGGTAACTTCAGGGTGAGTGTCAAGAGGATGGGGTTAGACTCTTCTTAGTGCTGCCTAACAGAAGGATAAGGGGAAATCAGCACAAACTGAAACATAGGAAGTTCCATCTGAATATGAGGAGAAACTTCTTTACTTTTAAGGTGACAGAACACTGAAACAGGCTGCCCAGAGAGGCTGTGGAGTCTCCTTCTCTGGAGGTATTCAAAACCCACCTGGGCGCTATCCTGTGCAACCTGCTTTAGGTGTATGTGCTTTAGCAGCAGGGTTGCACTAGATGATCTGCAGAGGTCCTTTCCAACCCCAACCATTCTGTGATTCGGTGTCTGAATCATAGTTTCTTTCAAAATAATCTAGCTTGCTTTTATACTTACAGGTTCCTTTATTTTATTATTTTGAATCATAGTTGCTACACTGCAAAAGGAACAATAAATGCATTTGAAGGCACATATGAAAATGTCATGGAGGTGCACCAAAATCAAACCAAGTAGATGTCAAACTCAAAGTGGAATTTACTTTTATTTTTTCTGATAAAAATTGTTTAACCAGTGATAACCAAGGTCAAAATGTGTTCTTAATCAAAATCACTTTACGTTCTGATAAACATTTAGAAGACCATGGGTTCAAGATACCAAGTGGAATTTAATTACTAGACAGGCAATTCAGGGGATCCCTGAACTTTGGAATGATAATTCAAAATGCTCTCAACCTCAAGGAGTTTCCTTAGGTGGTATCCCAACCTAAGGAGAGAGTCCCCAACCACAGACCTGCTGCTCTGAAGAGGACCAATTCAAATGGGTTCTCTGGCAGGACTCCATGTATACCCTAGATTGAATCTGATTTCTGATCATATATGGTCAGTGGTCTAGAAACTTCTATTGACCAAAACATTCCATTGGCTAAGGGCTCTGTCTGTCGACTGAGGTGCGTATGTGATCACAGACACCACACATGTTCCAATAGTCAAGAAGTTTCTGGTGTTGCACTTGCCACAGAAAGACTTTACTGATATTTAAAATTATTTTAAAATTATTAACAGAAAGTGGGGAAATACTTAAGCAATGCACACTTTTGCCGTTTCTTTAAAACTAGTTGTTAGATTTGGAACATATTATCAAAGTCCGACTACATAGAATGAATTTCTTCAGTTATATCCCTTATTATTAGTATTTAAAGTTTTTCAGTACTTTTAACACTGTTTCTTTATTCTGAGTTCATTTATTTTCCCTTTCATATACTTTTTATATAGTTTCACATACTCTTCCATTACCTGACTATTTTCCTATTCTTGTCTCTCTCCAAATCACTCAGATCCATCCCTTTCCTCTTCTAAACATTCCATAGTTTTGTGTTATCCTGAAGTGCTCTTCTCCTATCCTTCATGATGTGTACCATACAGCAGCACCTTGTCAGTCCAAAAGATGCTCTGTTATTGACGCATTGTAACAGGTGTCACACTTGGACACTGGGGCTGAGGATATCCTGCGACAACTCTGAGAGAGGCCTGGACAGGTTGTCCCTTCCTCTGAGTTCTTAATTTCTTAATTTGGCTGTCCCCTCCAACTCTTCCTGATAGATCCTGCAATGGACCTGGGAGCAGCTCAGGAGGGGAAAGAAGGGAAGAAAAAATAAATCTGCAGTTCTCCTTTCCCCTTATGCTTCTTTGGCATGTTTTGTATTCCTTAGACCTTATCCATAAAGCAAACTCATTCCTTTCTTTGAAGGCCTGACCACTGGCAACTGCTATGCTTATGCTCTTACCCAGGGCTCCATCACTTTTGAAAACCTCAGCCCTGCTATTACAGAACAGTTCTCCCCAAGGTAGACCTTGCAAATATTAAGAAAAATGTCAAGCAAGAGGGAAACTGAGCAGAAAATGACAATGTCATGGGCAGTGAATAGTTAAGAATGAAAAAGCCATTGTCAAAAGATCATAGATATTGAGGAATGTTCTGGCTGCCAATGTCTCTAGATGGGCTAAGTAGAATTTCAGGCAACAAAAGATCAGAGAGAGTTTCTTCTCTACTTTTCTGGTTAGTATGACAGAATCACAGAATGGTTGGAGTAGGAAGGGACCTCTGGAGATCATCTTGTCCAACCCATCTGCTCAAGCAGGTACAACTAGAGTAGCTTGCACAGGAACCTAGGGTAGATTGCACAGGAAAATGGATGAAACAGACTTAAAATACTCTCTTTATTATACAATCAGAGCAGCCTGCACTTGCTTTGAGCAGGATATTGGACCAGAGGTCCAATATGACCTCCAGAGGTTCTTTGCACCCTGAACTGCTCTATGATCCTGTGCTACTCACCCTTGCATAATGTCTACATTGGATGACAGAGTGGCCTGAGTATTTTTACACACATGATCTCTTTTTCCCTCCATATAGTCTTTTGGCTTAACATTTTATGTTCATATGCTGTCCATATGCTACAATGGTCTTTTCTACCACATAAATTCCCCCATTCCTTGTCTTCCCTTTCCCAGAAACACAGAGCCCTTGTTTCCATTCCGTGACCACAGAATATAATGAATGGTTGAGGTTGGAGGAGACCTCTGGAGGTCATCTTGTCCAATCCTCTGCTCAGTCAGCGTCACCTAAATCCAACTGCTCAGGATTGTGTCCAGACAGCTTTTGAATATCTACCTCCCCGGGCAATCTGTCCCAATGCTTGGTCACCTTCAGAGTAACCAAGTGTTTCCAGATGTTCAGAGGGAACATCCTGTGTTTCAGTTTGTGCCCATTGCATCTGTTCCTGTCACTACACACCACTGAAAAAAAGCCTGGCTCTGTCCTCCTTGTGGTCTCCCATCAGTTATTTATAAATATTGATGAGATTCCTCCTGAGCCATCTCTTCAATCCTTCTCTCTCTCTCTCTCTCTGTGGGTGACCAAATTTGAAATGGAAATTCCTGCAGTGCTGGAATTGTGAAAGATTTGTAAAACAGGCCAAAGCAGCTGTTTCTGCTACTTATAAAATGTGTATCTTTACTTGATGCTTTTAGATACGAATTTTTAATTATTTGCTGATTTCTGCCCATATTGTAGATTTTTAGAATGTTTTTGTCAGCTGAGTTATGATCTCAAAATTTAAGGTGCCATTAATTTGTTTCATTGGAATGAAGGTCTTGGTTCTTACATCATTTAAACATATCACAGTGATAGGGTTTCTGTCTCAACAGACCTCGTACTTCACAAGC
This sequence comes from Columba livia, assembly GCF_036013475.1. Classification (NCBI taxonomy): domain Eukaryota; kingdom Metazoa; phylum Chordata; class Aves; order Columbiformes; family Columbidae; genus Columba; species Columba livia. The sequence goes on along the minus strand of NC_088604.1, from coordinate 32,994,968 downwards.
AACAAAATGTGTCTCCTGTGGGGCTTGTGTTTTAAATTCATGTGTGTAATCTGTAACCTTTCTAAGAAACACTTAAATGGCTTTAATAATTTTTTAAAAACATCCTTTGGGAAATTAGTCATTGGAAAACGGTTAAGAAAGCTACAATATATTTACTGAATATGCAAATTCAAAATGCTGACACATATAAACCCAGCTAATTCACTGTTAAATCTAATAACTTATTGGCCATTAGGATTATGTTGTGATTCTAAGATTTGAGACAGCACTTAACACTTGAAACAGTCAAAGAGGCCATGCCCATTCAGTATCACCCAGCTTAAAAACCAAGACCAGCTGGTGGAAGAGCAGGGTCAAGTGCAGCAGTAAGCCCAGGCAGCTGTCAGGGACTGGGGATCCCGCCAGGAGGAGGATGGAAAGGATGCCAGGTCTGAGGAGCAAGAGGAGAGGAGATGATTGCTAACCAAGTGTACCTGGTTTGATTCTGGAAAACGGGCAGGATCAATGAGGAACAGGGTATGCAGAGACTCAGGGAGGTTGTGGAGTCTCCTACTCTGGAGACATTCAAAACCCGCCTGGACACCTTCCTGTGTAACCTCATCTAGGTGTTCCTGCTCCGACAGAGGATTGGACTAGATGATTCATAACAAGGTATTCAAGAAACACCTGTGATTTCAACATCCCATTTGACAAATTGCAGCAAATCACCTTTTGCACAGCCTGGGTCAAAAAAGAAGCGTTATGTGAACAGGTTTTTTACAGGCTTGTTTGTTTTTCCAACGAACTTTATCTTAGTGAGCAGGAGATTTGGAAGAAAGTAAAGTTCCGTGTATTCTAGAGATTCTGCAAGAAAATATCAGAGTACAAAGACTGTAGTTCAGTTTAGTTTAAAGTTTCACCCTGAGCACCTTGTTTTTAAACAGATCTGCCGTTTGAAGTGAATCCCAGGCATTGCAAAATATCAATAAATATCAATAAAACAAATAAACAAAAAAAAATAAACCAAGCAAACAAAACACAAAGAAACCCTTCCCCATACCGCACAAAAACTCAAAAGAAAAGTGTTGAATTGCAAAAATTAAACCCAGCTAGGATAGATAATTCTGCTGTTCTTTCCATTCCAAGTTTTTTATGTTTTTTAATACCAAAAAAAAAACCTATTAAAATTCATAGTCTAGCACAGTTTCTATTTGAATCAGAAGTAAAATTTTTCCTCTTCTTTCTGAAAATCATATGTCTGCTCAATGTAAGTGGGACGATGATTCCTGTTCTTGTACTCTTCAGTCATGTCTGTTTGCTATGGCAGAGAACCAGACACTGGAAATCAACTGACTATATTCTTAAAATGTTGGAATAATCTGTCAGACTTTTTTTTCCTTTTTTTTTTCTTTTTTTTTTTTTTTTTTACCTGGGACAATTCCCTAACACAGATCAGGAGTTGGAATGGGCCACAGGCCATTACTGAAAGGTAATTCAGACATGATTTGGAAAGCAAAGGAGTTTAATATTTATGGTCAAACTGCGCCAGTTGGTCCCAGGGCCAGAAAACGGGCCCTGAGACAGTTAAGCTAATTAGCAGGGAGACTAATGCTGCCTGCTAAATACAGGCAAGTACTCTTCCTGAATCTTTAATACTAAGCAATTACTTTAAATGCTGTTGTTCAAAAGAAGTCCATCAGATCAGGTAGATCACAGAATCACGGAATGGAAGGACTGACTTTAGTAAGACTGAATGACTGAAGTGATTGCAGTTTAAGAAACTAGTCCCCTTATTGACTCATAATGCAATGCAGAGTTTTAGCATGACCTCTTTGTTTCACATGTGTGCTTGTTTGGTTTTGGTTTGGCTTAGGAAGTTGGTATTGTTGTTGTTTTTTTTCCATTGGGGGCGGGGGCGTTAAATGTATTCAGTAATAAATAACTGAAGCCCACTTTAGGCAACATATTTTTTGTGTTCCCTCTCTCCACTTACTCGAAATCAGTATACCACTCTAGACCTAAGTCAGCTACAACCTGAGTGACAATAGAAGTTTAACTCAGTGGATATCAAGTATTGTCTTCTTTGACAGACTGATAACTTCAAATCTAATTTTTAAGTGCATCCAAAAATATTTTAGCATGTTAGTACTGAGCCAAGAAAAGGTCTCCTTATGTTTTGTTTCACTTATTCCTTATGCTTTAAGGACACTTGTGCAAAATAAATGAATTTTATGCAATAGTTCTGCATATATCAGATATAAGCAGAATGCAAGTGGGGATTTTCACTGTTTAGGGCTAAATTCAGTTAGGTAGGATGGTTTAATTTAAAAAGACTTGCTGTCTACATTCAGAAAAGAAGGAAGGTTTCAACTATGCAGTGCTTTCCTGTTACATGTACATTAACTACCTGCTGGCAGCAAGGTGGGGTTGGAGAAAAAACCTCTCTAGCTGAATGGAAAAGTAAATCTGAAGCCTTAGATTTTTTGGTAAAATATAGGATTATGGGACTTGGAAGTATGAAAGCAAACCTCTAGAATGGAGCATCTGTAGATGAATGTATGGAGGGAGACTCAAATTTTGGGAAGCAGAGGAAGCATGGAAATGCTATTGGGAAAAGCAATGTATGAACAGCTCATATAACTTCTGCTTTTTCTTTCCCTTCTAAAAAATTTATTTTCTTTTCCACCTTTAGATAGGACTACAGTGAAGCCTTCTTCTTGTTTTCCATCTTTCACACCTTTTTCCCTCTGTAAATTCATCTGCATTCTTTCTGTGAATGTCAGTTAGATTTCCCTGACCTTGAATACTTCCATCTAGCATGTTTATATCGGTTATGTTTATGAACACCAGAAACAGTACTTGGGAACAACCCCTGCCTCTTGTCTGACAAAATAGGCTAGGCACAAATCTGCCAGAGAAGTCCTCTTATTTGACAGCAAAACTATTTATCCCCAGTTTGCAGTACTATTTGGTCATGTGTGACTTGTAAAAAATTAGGAGTCTGACACAAGTTGGGAAACCATTTATAAACATGTGTTTTTACTAACTGTAATCTAACAATTACCTGAGAACATGGTTATTTGTTACCTTTGCTCTAGAGTGTTTTCTAATAAATAACAACTTGAAAATAATTCTAAGAAAAAAAATAACAGTCTATGGAATCTAATGCTTTTTCTGTTAGATCACTGGACAATGGAAAATGAAAGATTATTATGCAATTGTTATTAGCTGCCAAACACACCATTACCAGTAACTGGCTTTCCAAACTGTTTTGACAGTTAATATGGTGTTGAGAAATGTCTGATCTAAAATGGACATGGTACATTTAACCCAAGTAGCCAATGACTCATGGAATGTATCTTGGATGAAGGAATATGAATTTAGAATACTCAGAGTAGGATGTGTTTCAGATTTTACTGAAGATATCCTAATTGATGAAAGCATGGGAGGGAAGTTAAAATCTCAGGATCTTACAAACCTAAATGAAGATCTTTATATACTTCTATGATTCAATATTGTTTCAAGCTAAAATTAGAAGGATTCTATTATTACTAGTTTATACTCAGCCCTAAATTAAAGGATCACCTAAACTTAATTGGACACTCATCTTTTTTCATCTTTCACTAAAACAAAATATTTACAGCTTGTATCACTTTTCCTAGGCATCACTGCATTCTTTAATATGTACACAAATAGTTCTTTGCATGAACAAACACACTGAGAGGGATAAATTGTTGTCCCCTGTGTACGTATTTAGAAATAAGTATTACACAATAGCCCATATAATGGGCTTATACATGCCCACATTAATTTTTCACAAGTGAAAAGGACTGATAAGAAAACAATAAAAAAAAACAAATCTGATGGAACAGGGAAATTGAATAAAGTGCATAATACAGTAATAGTATGAGTGATGTCACGTATAATAAAGTACCATCAACTTTTAGTCAAAGCCAGAAGAATGAGTGTGGCAGAGTGAACAGGAAGCTTCTATAGAGACAATTTAATTTTCAAGGTTTTTCTTATAAGAACAGTTTTTGTGCTAGTAAGTTTTTTATTATTTCACCTGACTACTTTATCTCATGTTATTAAGAGAAAAACAAAACAGAACACCACACTCTTTTGCCTGTTCTATTTTGTAATTTCCTTAGGAGATTCACAGAATGCCTCAGGGTATTCCCTGGGGAGTCTGTGCTATAACAATAATAAAACCAGGAGCTGATATGAAAGTACAGTATTATGAGAACTGAGCAAAGTTTTTCTAACCATAGAATCATTGAATGGCTTGGGTTGGAAGGGACCTTAAAGATCACCTAGTTCCAGCCCCCCTGCCATGTGCAGAGACACCTTCCTATAGACCAGGTTGCTCAAAGCCCCATCCAGCCTGGCCTTGAACACTGCCAGGGATGGGCCATCCACAACATCTCTGGGTGACTAATGCCTCACCACCCTCATGGTGAAGAATTTCTTCCTTGTATCTAATCTAAATGTACCTTGTTTCAGTTTAAAGCCCTTGTCCTATCACCACATGACCTTGTAAATAGTCTCTCTCCAGCTTTCTTGTAGGGTCCCTTTAGGTACACAGTGAAAGCGTGACTAAAACAATTTCCTTGGAAAAATGACATTTTTTTGCCTATACATTTGCCATATGATGTTAAATATTGAGTATGTAATGGTATTTTTCAAAGTTTTACATGACCGTGAATTAGGCCATCTCAAAAAATAACCCTAGAGTTCATAAATTCTCCACCAGATTTCCCAGATTCTAATTCTGATTTGAATTAAAAGAAGTCAAGAAACATGACATGTCACAGTATACATCTCAATGGAAAGATTTCATTTAGCAACAATTTAAGTTCGTCATCACTTAGAAGCCTTAGTTCTGTGCACTCTTGAGGAGCTGGAAGTGATTTGTTTATGCATCTTCTCCATGTCACAGGCATGTCCCTTCCTCAGAAGGGAAGTCTGAGTACAGCTGTTAGGGTTAATATGCAGCCTCAGGAATGTAATGATCTGGAAGGGAATTTGAAGGAGAGAGGCAGTCATTTCCTAGTGCTCCATTTAAAACAAAATATTTTTGGTTCCCCTTTTGTGACTATTTTTATAATAGCAGCTGTCCAAAATCTCCAGTCAATCTAATTTACCCATTGCTCTCTGAAGGGTGTATACACATGCTAATACAGTGAAGCTTGTGACACTTTTAAAATAAGAATTTTATTTCCTTAATAGTGGGTCAAGAGAGAGGGATTAGGAAGTATTGCTCCTAAAGCAAGTCAGGTATCAGCTACGCAGATTCTTAATCTCATTTGAAATACACTGGTGTGTTATTACTATGTAAATCACTTTAGAAATGTTACATTTTATCCCATTAACATCACAGTTGGTATCAAGTAAGATACAGCAGATCTGCCATGAAAGTGCATCCCTCAGACAACCCTTGACTCTCATCAAACACACTTCATTTCATCATGAAACAAATGGACAGTCCATCATGCCAGTTCAGGATGGTACAGGACCCTACTGGCAGGAGGCATGTTCCTCATCCTTCCTTCTGGCTGAACTCACCATCACTCCCACAGTTTTGAGCCCTTGCTCCCAGGGGACCAACCTGACCACATTCTGAGCAAGACGAGCCAAGTATGCAGCTAAACACTACTGAAGGGTCAAGATTATTTATTACCTCAAAAGCCAGAAGGACTGGTTATAAAATGAAGAGAAACCTTTTCTTAACTTTTATTCTTGCCATCATCCTTTTCTTCTGTACTCTGCATGTACAGCCCATCATGCTATATATTCAGGCCATTACACTGGATTCCAGGGAGGTGCTTATATGATACAGATACTGTGCCTGAATTTGGTTTACACTCTCCTCTGCAAGCTCAGAGAGAGTAAGAGGAGTGCCAAAATCAATATTTTTTGTTCAGCACTAGTAGACAAAGGATGAATGAAAAAATTAATTACAATATAGAAGGAGAAAACCTCTTCTGCTTAATAAGTGCCAATAAATAAATAAATATCACCTTTTATGAATGGATTTTCCTTTAAAACTGAATCCTTATCTCAGCCTACTAGTGCAGGAACCATTCCTGGAGCAAACAGAAGGGGTGTCAGTTCTTACAGCAAACATGAATATTTTCTCTGTTTCAAAATTCCTATCCAGTTTTGGCTAGTGAATCAGAATGTTCTTTTTAAAGGTATTTGGATAAAGATTAGTCTACCACACTCACTATGGAAAGAAAAAATATTAGGTGCAGATTTGGAAATCCAAATGTATAATATGGAACACCTGCAAAACCTATCTCTTCACAAATTGTATTTACAGAAATTTTTCATTTCTGTATCCCTTTTCTATAGAAATCCCTCCTGATGCAATCATTTGTCTTCCTAGATGGCTTTGGGAGGAACAGAATTATTAGTAGCAATGGAAGAATGTAAAAATCACTGGACGTGCATTTGAATGATAATATTTGCTTTCTGTAAGGCCTAATACAGCTGCAATTTCTGTATCTGTATGCAAAGAGGTTGTGTCTTAGATGCTGTAGATTCTACCCTTTATTTTTAAGAGGATTTTAACAAGAAGGATTTTTTAAAATAAATTTTACTAGCAGAGTTCATGGAAGAACTTCTAAGTTTGTTTTTGTAGCAAAGCATTCCTTCTTAAGCGCATGGCTGTTTTGGCCAAAATCAGGCTAGAGGGGCCTCACAGGATGTATTTTAGGGGAAATGCAGTAGCACAAGCTCACTAAAGTGTCTGCTTCACCAAGCGTGGGCCAAGGAAGGACCAACTTGATTGCAGCTCTGGAGACATCTTGCAATAAAGTTGATTTAATTGTAAAATCATTTGCAGTCTTGAGAGGAAAAGTCTCTGAAAAGAAGGTGAGGGCAAAGTTGGAGAGTTAAAAAATGGATTTCCCTAAATACAAAAGTTTGTTTTGGGGCTTTGTTTTTTTTTCATCATAGATTTACCCAAACCTATTAATTTTCTCTTCTTACATCACTACCAATTTTTGATGAAGAGCAATGTAACATTTTAAAGAAGAGCTGTATTAAGAGCCTCTATTTTCAGTGCTTCTGTGCTGCTTCAGGGTAATTTTCTCTGACTCCTTTGAACACTGAATTAGCTGCTTAACCATTAAAGTTCATTAGCAATAAATTTAATGTATCAATAAACTCAGATCTATGCTCAGATCTAGAAGAGAACTAGGTCTGTACCAGATTTTTTCACAATCCCCAACTTTTTCTGACTGATCTGTAACATGGATCATATGTCAGAAGCATATGGGAGGGAAGCAGGCTTTACAAATGACACCAGTGAAATTGAAGCCACATGGAAAACAGTCATTTATAGATGTATTTGCATTTCTGAAAATGTATAGTTTATATTTCATTATCTAACATTAAAAGGTAGTAGGTTTTGCTCTGTATTCTACAACACAACAAAACCTGTATTTGGAGAAATTTAGGGCCCAGATACCAAGAAGCAAATATATTCAGATGCTATGCCAGGCTTCAATGCTGTGAAGAGTTAGCATATGTCAGGTAAAATCTCATCACATATTTCACTGAAGTTAACTCCTTAGAAGTGATTTTCCATAGATCTTTAAGGTCACATTTACCTAGATCAGTTTTTTTGTTTTTATCATGGAGTTTAATATCTATGTTCTTTTCCTGTCCAAAATAGACAGCAGGAATTTCTGATGGAAAAAACCAAGTCTGTTAAGTGCAGTTTGAAGTTATTAGGTGGAAATATAGAGAAAATAGTTAAAATAACTTGAAGATAATTAACTGGAAGAATGCTCAGTCCATTACATAACTGTGTTAGTAGCATTTATATATTGTAAATGTTAACAACTAATACTGAATTTGGTCTCCTCAAACGCATAATGACCAAGTTCTTCCCCTGGATGCTGACAAGTTTTTTGTTTTTTTTTTCCTGGAACCACTTTCCATCAAGTTTAATAGGTGAATAGTTCAACTGGTTTCTAATCTCCTCCTCCAGTCAGCCTTGTACCTTTTATAGAGCTGTACTCTGTAGTTTTGACTCATGGAAGTCATGCTTGAATTTATGAGAATCCCATTTGTACCTTCAGTCCTCATGTATGTGTCAGTATAAATCAAAAGCAGCTCCAGCCAGCTCAAGGGGGAAAAGCAATGTAAGAGAAGAGCCAGCCCCCGCTTGGTTCACTTTTGAGTGTAAAGGTTGCTAAAAATTGGTTTGTCAGGAATATCATACAGATATTGTTCCTTTGCTGAAAGCTGGAGGAATGCAGCTTGCTCCAACTTTTGCCTTGCCCAAAATACCTTCTGTGACAGCAGTGAAGGATCACTGGCAGAAAGATGGCTTTCCTCTAGCTTGGAATTCTTTCACACTTGGGATCACTTCAGTCTCTTCTCTCCTTTACAGCTGGCTAAAGATTTAACAATGTTGGAATAAAGGGACAAGAGCAGTGCAGCTGACCTGGGAAATTAATACCTCATTTTTCTTGGTTAATGATGCAAAAACTAAGCTGGCTTCGCATCACTGAAATTTTACAGTCAGAGGCTCCCAAGTGCCTTTTTTATGTCTCCATCATCTTAATTAAAGACATAAACCTCAGTTAAGGAGAATTATTTTGCTGAGATGACAACACCACCAAGTATAGCCAACGTTATTAACAAAAATAGAACAATAAGTAATCATGTAAAAATTTCAAGAGAATCAGTGTATTTCTACTGTAGCATCATAACAACTGGCACTGAACCTGAGGCCCTAGAGCATTTCATGTAGCAAATGCTATACAGCATTTCCACAATTACACAAAATTATCATATTAAATTATTGCTGATTTGGCAATCACATTAAGACTGGTAAAGAGGAAAATAAAGATGACACATCAGGCACAGACAGCGATTTACCCATGAACTCAAGTACATATTTATCAAGCCGTAAGTACAGGTTTTGCAAAGTCAAAAAAAAAAAAAAAGATCCAAGTACAAAGTTCTAAATCAAGAAACCAGAAAAACAGGCCAAAAACAGAATGGAGAAAGCAGTGACTCCAGAAAGGATGGCAGGCTTGAACAAAAATAATCTACAACTCCCAGTTTGATCCTGTGGGGTTCTTGCTTAGTTCACATAAAAAGTGGAGTCATCATTTTCCCTAAGGGAAATAACCAGACACTACAGGGCTCTTTAATCTAAAAGAAAGAGGTAAAGAAGGGTGGTGGAAGGGCTCCAAGCTCATCTACTTCAGGTAAAATCACCAAACATTTGACAGCAAAGCTCACTGGTTATTCATAGCATATTAGGAGGTTTTTGTCTTTTCCAAATTGACAGGATGTCTTTCTTAGGGATTTTTTTCTTACAAACCAGAAGTGATTTGGTTCAAGCATAAGAGTAGCTGGGGGACATTTAATAACCTGTTTATGTTTAAACTATATGATAGCATGGAGGAATGGATAGTCAAAAGGTTAAAGCCCAATCTCCCTCTGCAGAGGTGTCAAACCTCTTTTCATCGGGGGCCACATCAGCTTCCCGGTTGCCTTCAAAGGCCCGAATGTAATTTTAGGATTGTATAAATGCAGGAGTGGTTTGAGGCAACCGCGAGGCTGATGTGGCCCCCGGTGAAAAGGAGTTTGACACTTGTGCTCTACAGTAGATGGGGACAGAAAAGAAAAGTTTAAAACTTGGCTCTACCATGAATTGTCATCCAGAAAAGCAAGAGAGGTAGTGTTCCTAAGTTAAATTTAACATTTGTGATGTCTTCAGCTGGCATACATCTTGCAGAGTGTGTTATCAACTACATTGAGCTTAGAAACAAAGAGCACAGTGAAACTATAACAGATTTTTTTTTTTAAATGCACAGTATAACAATATTACTTTGACTTCATTTTTCCTTAGGGTCGTAAGAGAAAGAGTCATTCCAAAATAAATAAATTTGCTTCCAATATTTACCCTTTAGCCCTAACGTTTTTGACTGGCCATTATTCTTCCATTGTTCTTTATTTGCAAAAAAGGAGGAGAAGAAATTAATGTATTGAGCCTTTCCCCAATTCCATGGAAAACTGAAATTCTGCAAATTTCAGCATCAGAAGGTCAAGAACAATAATATTAATAGTTAAATAATAACCAAATAAAATACATCTTCTGTAAGTTATTGAAACCAAGTTTCCCAAAGCTCTTCTAATTCTATTGGACTGGGTTAAAGTCCATCCCATGAAAAAGAAAGCCACTGTTAGGGATCTGTGAAGAATGGCTGTTTGCCAATCCCAGCAAAATTTATTTCCAGAATTGTAGCATTTATCAGATATCTGTCTATGGCACCTGGTGTCAAGTGTCTGTCCACCTGGTGTCCAATCATCAAATGTTTTGTCATATTCACATTGTTTATTGGAAAAAATAAAAGGAAAAAACGGTTTTCAAACACAGCTTTAGGGCACAATTAGAAGAAAAAAGAAGGTAAGGGAACCACATAAGAAAAACAAGACATTATCAGAAAACACCATTAAAGAGACAAAGAGTGTCAGCAAAGAAAAAGGAAAACATAACAGAAAGATACAGAACCAGAAAGTTATAAGGAAATAGATTATGATCATATAAAAAGTTGTAATATTATATACAGGTGGGTATATGAAGTCTTTAAAAACTAAAAACAATGGCAATGACTAAAGAAATTAATTGGCCAAGCTAACTCAAAACTAAGTGCTCTCTATCTATACTAAGGGTTAGATTATCCAGGCACCTAGAAATGTGGCAGTGAATAGGACAGACTCTTGGAGCTTAGGCTGCAGATCAAAGCAGGAGACTTGAGGAAAGGAAGTTGGGCAGGTCTGTGCTGGCACCCCTGCAGTCTGAGAGAAGCCATGGGGGTGCTGTGTTTGTGGATGTTTTGCCGTACTACCACCCAAGAATGGGAAAACAGGATATTCCTGCTGGATGAAGCAACAGAGATTTAAGGAGATTTTTTTTTTTTTTCTAATGTAACTGTCATCTTGGAGCACAGAATACATCTCTGTGCATTGTGTTTTATTATGTTTACAGTAGGACTAGCATTTCAGTACTGAAGGAGAGAGAAAATGGTGAAAAGCATGAAGAAACACTGGGAATAGCAAAAAGGAAAGGATTTTGCCTGAACCATCAGAATGCTGCTAGCATTCAGGTCAAAAAAGCTGGTTATCTTTAGAAGAAGGTAGGTTTCTGGACTCCTAACATTCTTTCTCTCTCAGCCTGTTATGCAGTGATCTCACGGACATCTCTTTCAGCCATTCAGCACAGCCATCACTAGTGTGTCAATAGTCTCCTTCACCAGTTATGCTATAAGCCCATGTGTCTCTGCTCTAATGCAGAGTCTTGGAAAAGCACTTCTAAAACCATTACCTCAGAGCATTATCCTGGGAAAAAAAGTTGTGTATTTTACTGAAGAATCCCAGGAAGATTAGCAACAAATGTCTCTACCTATGCTGTGCTGTTTATATTTCAGCTCTGGTTTATTAATTGCCAGGAGTCTGTGATCATTTTCCTTACTCCCAGTTGTTTTCTACTGACTTTCCCAAGCTTTAGAAACAACAATTAACCAAGGAAAATAAAATCTTGTGCACTTAATTGATGTCAGAGCTGTGGATGCTCAGCTATGTAAAGAACCCTGGCTAAAAATCCCTGAAATAAACTTAGTTGCATTTGTTGTTCAAACAGCATTTTGCCAAGTAATTTTACTCAGAAAACAAGTGTCTATTCAAACAAATGCTTCAGCTGTGCGATGTTGCAGATTTTTCAGAGTCGTGGAAACTTCTTATACTAACGTGTTCCTGGATTCGTTCTCACATCAGTGGTGTCAGAGTAGACTCTTTTCCATGCCTGTAACTCTTCTTCCACAGCCAACACACAGCACTGTTCTAGGTTTTCATTGTTGATCTTCCCCCTTGTGCACTATTTGCAAGTATGTAAATTGTTGGGATGTGAATGTTTTGCCATCAGTGTTCAGCTGCATACACTGAAGTGCATTTCTCAAATACCTGCCAAAGACCTTTACTACAAATGTCATGGAGCTGTTCCATTTATTTCTTTTGGCTGTGTTCTCATGTTCCTAAATTCATACAGATTGTTAATTGTCCAAAAGGCTCTATGTATATACAGGTCAACAGACTGCAAGTCCTGGAACAGACTGCTATACATTCTGGGTTTTCCAGCTCTACATTTCTCTGAACTATTATTTACTGTGATGATCCTTGATGACCAGAGACTATTGATCGTAATTTTTTGTAGATTTTTTATTTTTTTTTAAGGAGAAAAGACACAAATTAAATGCAGAATTGGTGCTTGTATGCCATTCCCTTTACTCTTCCAGTAATTACTGCAGAGTGAGAAGGAGTCACAAATAATTGCTAGCAATCACACAGGTAAGCACAAGGAAGCTTCATTGTCAGCACAGTTGGAAGTTGGTGTTCTGTGAATCCTAGAGAGTAATTGACATGATAAGTTTGTAGAAACCTGGACCTTGACATGAAAATCTACCTGGTAAACAGAGCTTTATAACAACACAAAAACAATTATCATTTTTACAGATCACTTCTAGTAGGTATACATTTTATATTTCTTACATATAAGCTTTTCACCTTCAGTGAAGTAAATTCCTAATTAAGATAATTGCAGGAAATGTGAGGCCTCCTCTAAACAGTTGCTATGGGGACTAAACTAAAATCTTTAGCTCAGTCTTTAGGAATTCTTAGCAACCCAGAAGCTTACCACCACTTACTTTCTAAACTTTCTTTTGTAAATAATAGAAGTGCCCTCAGAAGGAAAATATTTGTATGTTGTACACCATAAGCCTAGCATCTGCTAACTGTTCTTTTGTTTGGCTTATTTTTGTAGTTTTACCCCGTTTGCTAAATACATGAATCATGAAATGGAATTTATTTTATTTTATTCTTAGTATTTCAGGCAGTAAATCTGGACATGACAGAATTTTGGATCTCTAGTTTGTTAAGGTGCCATAAGGAACTATAACCAGCTTCTAATTAGAAAACATTTGTACTTTGTCTTCACACATTTTGGAAAAAAACAACAATAACAACAACAACTAACATAATCAAAGAGATTTGCAAGATGTCCATGTTTATTGTGCAGAAAGGAATAAAGGCTGAAGTTTGTCTGCCTTTAGGAAAGCTAGCAGTGGACAAACAATTAAAATCACACTAGAGTGGCACTGTTTCTTTTTGCTGCAAAGGAAGAGTAGATGCAGAGAAACAGCACTGTGATCTGTCAAACATACTGCACATCACTCATGCAAGAACATGATACAAATGTTTCTCTGGAAGGCTCTTGGCTGGCTGATCTGACTCTGCTGCTTCCTCCACTGAGTCTCCTGGAGCATCACCATGTATGAAGTGAGCAACGTTGTGGAGCACTATGTGGAAGGTGAGTCTGTCATTGTGGAGCACTATGGGAGGGGGAAGTGCTGCATCGTGGAAAGATTCATGAACGTCAGCTGTGGAAAGATCCTGTCACACTCAGACTTTTTGCAACTCATTCTATGACATCATTCAACGACATGAGCAATGGAAACTGTATGGAATAATCAGCTCTAGCAGCTGGGGTGAGGGACACAAGAGTGGATGCCTCCTGAAGACCATGACCTGTTTGTATGGCTGACATTGCAGGCAAAGCATTGACTTTTATTACCAGGGAATGAAAACTGCTGAGAGACAAGAAATCCGTCTGACAAAGAGAGCTGAGAGTATGTTGGCTTTGCTAACATAGTGAGGATTTTAAACTAGGTGTCCTGGTTTCAGCTAGGATAGAGTTAATTTTCTTCCTAGTAGTTGGCATAGTGCTGTGTTTTGGATTTAGAATGAGAATAATGTTGATCATACATTGGCATTTAATTGTTGCTAAGTAGTCAAGGACTTTTCAGCTTCTCACACTGTGCAAGGTGCACAAGAAGGCGGGAGGGGGAACAGCCAGGACAGGTGACCCAAACTGGCCAAAGGGATACGCCACACTATATGACATCATGGACAGTATATATTTTGGAGAAAGAAGAAGGAAGGAGGGGACATCTGGAGTTATGGCATCTGTCTTCCCAAGTAATGAATGATTAGGCATAATAAAGCTTTCTTGCATATGTCTTTAAGAGTAAGACCAGTTGTTTTTCAGGTATACAGCCCCCTGAGCTGGCAGACAGCAATGGGTAGCAGAATGGAGCCTGCATGATCCAAGGGGAAATGAGTAGCAACCTGCTACACTGCTTAGACACACACAAGTCTATGGTGCCAGATGGGATGCATCCAAGGGTACTGAGAGAGCTGAAGGATGTGCTCACCAAGCCACTTTCAATTATTTATCAGTAGTCCTGGCTAACCTGAAAGGTCCCAGTTGACTGGAAGTTGGCAAATGTGATGCCCATCTACAAGAAGGGCTGGAAGGAGGATCCAGGAAATTACAGGCCTGTCAGTCTGACCACGGTGCCAGGGAAGGTCATGGAGCAAATAATTCTGAGTGCTATCATGCGGTACATACAGGACAACCAAGTGATTAGGCCCAGTCATCATGGCAGGTCCTGCTTGAGACCAACCTGATCTCCTTCTATGACAAGGTGACTCACTTAATGGATGAGGGAAAGGATGTGGATGTTGTGTACCTAGACTTCGGCAAAACCTTTCACAGTTTCCCACAACATTCTCCTGGAGAAACTGGCATCTCATGACTTGGATAGCTATACTCTTCCCTGGGTAAAGAACTGGCACTAAGAGTTGTGGTGAATGGAGTTACATTCTGTTGGCAGCCAGTCACGAGTGGCTCATTGTTTCGGCCAGTTCTCTTTAACCTCTTTATCAATGATCTGGATGAGGGGATCAAGTGCACCCTCAGTAAGTGTTCAGATGACACCAAGCTGGGTGGGAGTGTTGATCTGCTTCATGGTAGGAAGAGTCTGCAGAGGGATCTGGATCGGCTGTATCAATGGGGCAGTTGTAGGAAGTTCAACGAAGCCAAGCATCAGGTCCTGCACTTGAGTCACAACGAACCCATGGGAAAGTGTGGCTGGAAAGCTACCTGTCAGAAAAGGTTTTGATGGTGTTGGTCAACAGCTGGCTGAATATGGGTCAGTACTATGCCTACGTGGGCAAAAACTTCAACAGCATCCTGGAATAGTGTGGCCAGCAGGACTAGGGAAGTGATTGTCCCCCATACTCAGCACTGGTGAGGCTGCACCTTAAGTACTGTGTTTAGTTTTGGGCCCTTCAGTACAAGAAAGACATTGAGATACTGGAGAGGGTTCAGAGAAAGCCAATGAAGCTGGTGAAGGGTCTAGAGCACAAGTCTTATAAGGACCAGCTGAGGGAACTGGGGTTGTTTAACCTGGAGAAAAGGAGGCTGAGGGGACACCTTATAGCTGCCTACAACTACCTGAAAGGACGTTGTAGCATGTAAGGTGCTGGTCTCTTCTCCCAAGTAGCAAGTGATAGTATGAGAGGAAATGGCCTCAAGTTGCACCAGGAGAGGTTCAGATTGGATATTAAGAAATATTTATTTACAGAAAGGGTTATCCAGCACTGTAAGAGGCTGACCAGGGAAGTGGTGGAGTCACCATCCCTGGAGGTGTTTAAAAGACATGTAGATGACGTTCTTAGGGACATATTTTAATGCCAGAGTTAGGTTAATAGTTGGACTTGTTAATCTTGATGCTCTCTTCCAACCAAAATGATTCTATGATTCTATGCCTGAATACCTGCCTACTGGTGGGAAGTAGTGAATTAATTCCTTGTTTTGCTTTGCTTGTGTGCATGGCTTTTACTTTGTTTATTAAACGGCCCTTATCTCAGCCCTTGAGTTGTCTCACTTTTCTCATTCTCTTCCCCATTCCTCTCTGGGGAAGTTAGCCAATGGCTGTGTGGTATTTATTTGCTAGTGGGAGTTAAACCACAACACTAGGTGCATCGAGGATGGTGCCCAAATTGAAGTGGGTGAAAACAAAGAGGAAATACTCATCTTGAATATTGCACATTTTTCTCATTTCACCTACTATTTTACCTAACAACCTTATTGCTTCCAAACCAAAACAATACATGTGTTGAAACTGTTGAACTATTGGAAAGCAAATACATTAGCTAAAGAGTGTATCAACGCGTGAGTGTCCTATGTTTGGACATTTTCATCACTTTCTTTTCACTTCAGGTTTTGTGGAATATAATATGTACTTCAGAACTGGTTTACTTGGCCCCGTATTCTCATGATTGACAATCATCCCTGGCAACTGCCAAATGGGAACATTTCAAGTATTATTTGCAGTTTAAAAGAAACAGTTTTAACACATGCAAACTATAGATTTGATTTACAGTTAAATAGTTAACATACTGTATTTGGCAACGCATCCTGGCTTCTTATAACGTAGCTATAAATTTAAGAGGTTTTTATGGTGTAATGCTATCTACCTATTGACAGTTTATCTTGTTAAACGTATTGTTGAGAAGAAGGAATCTAAAATTGCTGTTAGTACATTATTTTTTCCCCTTTTTTGAAGTACCACTGTTTCTGGAATCCTTTGCTGATGACCATAATCAGGTGATTTTCCATGTGAGTGTCTACATATTCCTCAACCGTGACCATGAATGATGCTGAGTGCTGACTGGAAGATGGATTGTTGATTGTGATTTAGAACCACTGTCCAACTGTGCTACTCCTTCATAGCAAAGTTCCACCAGACTGATTTTTTTCCTAGAGATAGTTTATTGAAATTGTCACAACAAAGGGCAGGATCCAGGACAAGTGTTTGATGCATATGGGACCTTGGTTTGAGGGTAAACCTGACTTGGGAATGGAACTAAGAATAAATAATTAGGAAAATAAGGGAGCGTGTTTTCTAAATACCGAGTACAGAGGAGAGACAATCACTTCTGCTCCACAGAAAAGCATGATTTAGCCTTGTGACTCCTCAGACAGGGAAGTAATAAGGTCTCAGCAGGGACCAGATCAGAATAACAGGGATTGGAAAGAACCTTCTTTTTAAAAGCATACAATTTATTTTCTGGTGATGCTTCCAGATGAAATTAACTTACTTAATGAAGCTACTTTTTTTTTTTTTTTTAATTTTCTTTGTTGAGGTATGCACTTGTTGCAGTTGTTTTCTATGAAGCTTACTAGGTAAATCTACTTTATGAGAAAAAAAAATGCACTTTAAATACTTTTTTTCTCTTCTACAAAGCCTTTCACTTGCTGAAAATAAACATTAGTTGCCAAATCAGTGCAACAGTCAGACTGGTATGCTCCAGGGGGAAGATGTTGATAGTGCACCAAGTTGTAAAACACTCTCAAAGGTTAGGTCCTATCTGAAGAACACTATGCCAAAAAGTCTTAGATTACTTTTCTGTATTTAGATAGAAGCATAGTAGCTCTCTGGCTAATATCTTCCCCAGCCACTGGCACGAAGCAAGTGTGCTCACCACCAGTCCTGGAAACCTCATTAACACTCTCCTGCTTAGCTCTAAATTGGCCACACTTGCCAGGATTTACTTCATGTATTTCAGCAGGTATTCTTTAAACTCACTGGACAGAAATGCCTTTGTGTTGGGAGTACTGTATTCGAACACCATCACACAGAAGCCAAGAGACATTTTTGTTGATGTCTTCACTGAGGGGAATATTGTTTTTCCTGCAGTGCCTTTTCACAGAAGTAGCAAATAGAGGTGACAGGCTAAAACAGCCAATGAGGAGATGCAGGATTTCCCTGAATCATGGTGAAGTTATTGCCAGTGCTTGCCTCTCTTCTCTTATTTCCCATCACAGTATAAGTTATTAAGAGCAATTTATGTAAAAAGGAGAGATGATATGCCCAGTTATGCCAGCAAGTTTAAATTTTTCTAAAAAGGGCAGAGAAAAAGAAAAAGTGACACATAAATTATATAAACAACAAGAAATAGTTATGAAAGGAAGAAAAATGTATTGTCATGCCACTTCAAAGAAAAACATGTATTTTATCAGGGTAATCCTCTGTATCTAATATGATGCTTGCTTCTGTACCTGTACATATGTTTATTTTTCAATTCCTATTATTAAACAAATCAAACCACTGAAGTTATTTATTTGATAGACTGGCTTTTTTGCAAAGCCACATGAATAGTTCCTGCAAAGTTTGATTCTCTAGCCTGCATTCTTTTACATATTACACCCAACTTAAGGGTCTAATTTCTGTGATTTTAAAATTCATGTACTATCCTAATAAAATCCAAATGTATCCCTCAACAAATGTCTTTTTCATTACATCTTTTTTGCACCAAGCAAAGACACACATTTTGTTATGTATCTTATATTGTATCCTTTTATAAATTAAAGGGATGTTTTTCTATATGACTCATGGTATTGTAAGAAGTCATTGCAGTTGGAAAAAGACTTTGGAAAAACCCTCCTCCTTTTTCCTTCTTCTTAAGTGTCCTGGTTCTGTAGTCCAGATTTCACAAACAGGAGTGCTTTTCCATGAGTGCTACTTGGACAGATGTGCTCATGAATAAATATGGTAAAAAGATCTATATATATGGTATACGTCTCACAGCATAATTGCTTTTGTACAAATTCTGGACAAAGAATACAGTAGCATTATAAACATAAAAACATAAGTTCAAAAAAACACTATTTTTAATATTTCCACATCCTCATCCTATTTACTTAGAAAAAAATGAACAAACTGGATCATTGTGTAAAGGTTCATTTAGCTTTGCTGGCAGCAGCAGGCTCTTGTTGGTTTACCTCGGATGAGGATGTGACACAGAAATGAAAATTAGAGATTATGTGCTATATTTGAGGTTGCTTGTCTAAAGAAGAGCAAAAATGACAATTCACTTAATGTATTGAGGGGAAGGAAAGAAAGAGAAAATTGGAGAGAGGAGATGCATTTCTTCTCTTCAGGGACAAGTAAGTAAGGCAGCCTTGATTGAACACTGGCATTCTTATAACAAGCTGAATAGTAGTTAGTCACATTTACACAGACACACAGCCTCCAAAGCACCATGGCAGTGCCAAAACTGTCTGTTGGGAACAGCCCCAGCCTGTGCCAGTTCCCAAAGAAGGGAACTAGTTGGGAGAGAGATACCTGCCACATCAGCCACCTGTTTCCAAGGTACAGGTGGTCAGGCCTGAGAGACTGTCTCTTGCTTCTAACTCATGACAGTGGCAGCATCGGTCAGCTTGGTTCAGACCCATTGTCTCCAGTGGGAAGTTGAGATCCAGGTACTCTGTTAGCTAAAGTCCTACTCTACCATGGTGTGCTGGTTTTGTTGAAATCAAGTTAATTTTCCTCCCGGAGTTAGAAACTTTTATTTTTAGTAGCTAGTACAGTCCTTTGGTCTAGATTTAATCTGAGAATAATATGATAGCACATGGCTTCCCTGGGATAAAGTTAATGTTTTCTTTCAGTAGCTAACTGTGTTTTGAACATGGTGTGAAAAGAATTTTAGAACTCACTGATATTTTGGCTGTTGCTAAGGAGACCAAGGACTTTCTCCACTTCCCATCTGCAGGTGTATAGCAACTGGGAAGGGCACAAACAGTACAGCTCCTAGATTGATGTACAGGTTGATCAATGAAATATTCCTTACCACTAGCATCATGTTCCATAAAAACAGGCTAGAACCAGCTTTTCCAGCCGGTTAGTTTCATTAAGTTCCATTTGGGAGTTCATTAGTTCAGATTTTGGCCATTCTGGCCTTTTGCTGTTTTGTTCTCTCTCTTCAGGAATGGTTGTTTGGGATCAGGGCACTTTCCTTTCCAGGACTGGCTGTTCACTGTGACTGGAGTTCATGAGCAATCGCCTTGTGCATCACTCATTATATATATATATATATATATATATATATATGTTGTTGTTATTATTATTTTGTTGTTTTATTAAACTGTTATTATCTCAACCCATAAGTTTCTCCCTTCCTTTTCAATTCTTTCGTCTATCCCACTTAGTGGCAAGGGAGGGTGACTGAGCGACTGTCGTGGTCTTCATTGAGAGCTGGGGTTAAAAAATGACACATAGTAACTACATCAGTAGAAGTATTTCTTGATATTAAAGAGACTCTTTTACTCCTTTTTAAAATTGAATAGTTTCCTACCTAAGACACTGGTGCCAGTTGTATAGACTACTTTGTGAGGGTACAACTCACCGTCCATGTGAAGATATTGACAAACGCAGTGGTTTATAAGCAGATCTGAGCCCAGCTGTGTGTAACAGCTTATTGGATGTGACATAATTCAATTTCCAAGCTGATGAGAGGGGAAAAGGTTGTTTGAATAGGACTTAGAATATTCTAGTTGAAAACAAATGATATTGTATAAAAAAGCATGAGAAATAGAGGAAACTGCAGGGGTGCATGTTCCTGTCAGTAATATACACAGTAAGTATGGAAACAAACAGTGAACAGTGGAGGATGAGACATTTCAAAGTGAAGCACTATGTAGATAATAACACTGTTGCCTAGGGCTCAAACTGTTCTAAGTAGAAAAGAGGACAGTGTCCCAAGGAAAAGAGACCTACTTCCATTTTCAAGAAGTAGAAATGGCATGTTTAATGGCTTTTATCAGTGGGTAAGAAAAGAGAAGAGATAACACCATAATTAGAACTACAGAAAGCAAATGAAAGCCCAGAGCAATAGTTTTGAAAGCAGTTCTGTACTGGAAATGATAGCACAGGATTAGGAACCAATTTTTGCTAGTGGCTTGGAATGAATAAAGGGGATTTACAATTAAGGCAAAGATAGGAATACAAACTGTTTCCAATCAGCAGTTTTTTTATGTATTGATAAGCTATGTGTTAAACAAGATAGGTGAGCAGTAGCTGAAGCAATATACAGTCAGGAAAATCATGTAGGAGTGTCCCTGGTATTTATTCCTAAGACAGTGGTATGTAGGAATCCCAGCTACCCTAGGGACATATACATGAAGTTCCACAGACCTGCAGAGTAACTTTTCTGCCTTCAGTAGCCTGACAGAAAGACAGAAAGAGTATTAAGGTGCACAGAGAATAATGTAAGATATTCAAGAGCATTCAAGCACAACTGAGGCTCCCAAAAAGCTGTTTTACAAAAGTGAAATTTAGTGAATCTGAAATAGCCAAAATTTTAGGCAGAAACTTTGATAGGAATTCAGCAGAGAGCAGAAGTAAATTTAACAGGGCAGATAAGGGTCACTTTGAAGAGGGACTTCTTTTTTGGCAGGCCACTAAAGCCAAGTATTTTCTCCCAATACACATCATGCAGAACCAGTGAGCTCAGCAGTCTCCTGGATTTTGAGAGAAAGTTCTAAATTTACAGCTAATGGCAGAATATGATCCTTAGGTTCTAAATCTCTCTGCCGCCTACGATTTCCTGGAGTAAGAGTACATGTATCTGCTGTTTTGCAAGGTCACTTTGACAGGATACCAAGTCATCTGCTTGTGGAGTCACTGCAGATTGCTAACTCTAAAGCTCCAGTCAGGCCACTGCTGTCAAGCAAGGCTTATTACCTTGGGCTTGGGCTGAACCAGCATTCCTAGCTGTGATATCTGGGTATCATTCTCCTGAACCAGTTCACATCTGCACAAAACATACCACAAACACATAGCTGTGGTTTCATCTCTGACCTTAACAGTTCTGTAGTATTTTCTTATGAGAAAGAATAGAGGATGACTGTCATACTACATTGTAGAAATGTGCTTTTTGGCAAGTGTTTCTATTTTCTTTTTATTGTCCCCATATCTGGTTGATAAAGTCCCAAACTCAACGCTGCACCACAACACTAAATCTTGCTGTGCGAACAAAGATGAGTGTCAGGAGCACAGAATCTTTCTCCCCTCCAATCTCAGTATTAGTGAATACTTCCATTAATGGAAGTTTTCCTTAATTTTCTGTCATGTCATCCCAAAGACAAACTACTCTGTTGTTGCTTTAGAAATGTGTTAAAAATAAATTACTGAATGTTTTCATATGTAAACAAAGCAAAATATGAAATCCACTGGGGCTTTCTGCAAATACAATTTTCTCCTTAAACAGTTAATACAAATCTTCTATTTGCTTCCTTATTCGTTTGTAACCTTTAACATAAGCTGAAAGAAAGCAAATGCATTTTGTAACGGAAGCTACATGCCCTTGGCAAGCAGTGTGTATGGCAAAGGAAAAGCGAGTGAGGTTGTCTCAGCAGCAAGAGACTGGTTCACAAGTTAAGAGCTTCCACTAGCTGCTTGCTGGAAGAAAATCACCACTGTCCCACAAAGGCCTCAGTTGTCTGCTCCCTTCCCTTGCTTCTGCCTCTTTTTCTTCCTTCTTACGACCTGCAGCCTGACAACCAGAAGCTCCTCCTGGTGTTTCTGCACAGAAGGGAGGTTGGGAAATGGAAAAAAATGTGAAGGAAGAGGAACAAGCATCTCTTAGGTCTAGCTGTGCTAAGGGGAATTACTGTAGCTAGAATTTAAATGGCGTCAGTGCAAGAAGTTGCATACTTTGAAAATATAAGTAGAATAAAAAGGGCAAATATAGATACGTTTCTGTTATTACACAGCATTGTTTGTGATCATCTCCATTAAGAAAAACTGCAGTTTCTTCTATCAGAAAGAGCATGTCTGAGCCAAATTTTCACCCTTTATAATGTCATTGGCATTGTTCCTGCAGAGTGTTTGTCAGAGACTGCAGGAGAAGGAGGGTCAATGGAGGTTTGAAGAGCATTAATACATCAGTATGTCACTTCACACATATTTCCACAGCATAAAAAAAGTGTCATAGTTACCTACAGGGCCATTGCAAGCACAGTATCTCCTAGCACCAAGGAGGTCACAGACACACAGGACAGTCTAATATCGCAGATGTCTATTTTTGAATTTATTGTGAAACTTCAGCTTGTGAAAGGGATCCCAGAATTGTTTCTTAGGGAACCTTACAGAATGCAAGACACTAGAAACAGATATTCAGAGCTTCAGGAATTAACATCCTTACCTCCCCTCTGCTTTGCCTCCTCACTGACTATAGGAAGAATTCTTGGAAACAAACAAACAAACAAAACAACCACAACAAAAACAGGAGGAGGATGCTGGGGGAAGTTTGAGCTCTGCATGTGGTTTTGAGCAGACTGTAATTTACAGATTAGTTCCTGTGCTTTGCTGGCATTTGGTTCTGATATGTTCCTGATGATTATTGCCACTTTAACTCAGAAGATTCATTCCCTTCATTCCCTGCCCACCAACAGCAGCCAAAATCATCCAAGTTCCTGACAATTTTATTTCTGCTCCAGCAGGGTCACATAAAAAACAAACCATGAAGCTACGTGTGTCATTAAAAATTGCTTGCATAACTCAGAAATTCATAAAACTTGGAAACAGCTGTATCTCATTTCCCAAGACCAGCTGAAACTTCATCCTGTTCTCCCAACCTGTTCTGCTTTAGTGTACTCATCAACAGGGACACCGACCGAGAAACCAAGTCCTCTGAAGAGCACTATACAGTATTAGCAATATTTAGAATGACATGTACAAAGCACAGTGCTTGGTGCTACAAAATCAGGTAATCCTGATTCAAGTGAAATATAATTATTAGTGTCACTGTTAAATTTATGTACAGTACTTAAGAATAAGGGAAATATAGGTTCATATGAGACACTAGTAAAGGTTACAGTATATAGCGTTAACATTTAGCAGAATAAACTTGATCTCTGCCTCTAATCAAGTGCAGAGTTTTTCCTAGCTGAATGGACATGCTTTCTCATAAAATATCTTGTATAACCTAAATAGAGCTGATTCAACAGTTATTGAAGCACAAAGGGAATTTAAATGCAGAGAAACTTAGAAATTCTTTTTGGAATACTGGCTGGCTGAGGACTGTAAATGTTGTATAAGCTTTTGCCAGAATCTGTTCATAATAGTTATTTGGAATAATATAGTGGTCACTGAAATGTTCTATGTCTGAGAAACTGAGGACAATGTTAGGCTTCAATAAAATCCAATAACATGTTACCCCACTGAGCCTTCTATAAAATCTAATTTTACATTTTTTGGTAAAACTCCATGGTGCAGTTATTCTATGCCATTGTATATTAGACAAAAAGAAATCATACTGAGCTCTAGTTATTTGTTTTTGTGCTTGACACATTCTGGTAATAATTTTCAATTGACTAAAGTTGCCTTTGTTTTTATGATCAAATTATAACAATAAACATGAATTACCGTGACTCACTATGTGTGTTTTATAAAGCTTAAGATGGAATTACGATTCATTAGAAGCAGCAGGAAGAGCTGCGTGCAGTAGGAAGTCATCTGCAGTGATTATGGAATTTGACCCCAGAGTCAGTTGCTGTTGTCTATGGCCCAGGCTCCCCACTCACACACTTTCTCATGGGGAACAGTCAAGACACAATGCTAATATTAAAGTTTCTGTCCCCTTCCCATCTTTTCCATCTACTTTGTTTCTGACTAGAACTAGTCAGCAGGTCTGACAACTTATTTGTTTACTTTTCATCAAAATAAGCAGCTGCATCAAAGCCAGGATATCTTGCAGAGAAATATTGATTTTGACAGCATTTACAGTAGGAGATTTCAAGCATTCAGGGTAGATTCTTGGATTGTTTCCAATGGCAAGAGCCATGAATTAGAAAGTTGACCTTTCTGATCAGAAAACAGATGTTTCACCACAAATCCTTTTCCTGAAAATATTTGAAAGGTTTTGTTTTTGTTATAATTCAGAAGAAAAACAAAATTTCAAACCTCAACATTTGTCTCAAATAGAATTTTTTGTTTCAGTCCAGCTCTTCATCTTGTGAAGGTACTCTTGAAATGTAAGCTTTCTTCTGGGAATGGGGTGCTGTCACAGCAGCCATTCTTTCCGTGTGTATTTCTGTTCATCTCAGAGTTGGAGCCTTTGACAGATAATAATTAAGGGCACATTGTTTTCAAAGGGTATTTAAATCTTTAATATTTTCCTAGGTTGTCTTATAATATGTAAACTTTAGTGATGTAAGAAAGCAAAGCTGAAATAATTATCTGTATCTTTATTAATAATAGTTCACAGGATTAATCTCTTCTTTTAAAATAATGGACCTAAACTGCTATTTTTTGTGTTTGCCTCTCTCCATGACAGGAACTACAAAGGATTTCGCTTGAGACCCTGTGAGGTGATTGGCCTGAGTGAACACCATACTTTAAAAATTAAAGACAAATCCTGAACACTGATTGAATTTAGAGATTTCAGAATTATCCAAAGACTTCTGTTACAGTTCCTTATTAAAAAACAAACAAACAAACAAACAAACTAACTAACTAACTAACTAACAAAATTAGTTTGAGAAACACAGGTTGTACCTAGCACTACTCCACAACAAGCAAGCAGAGGACTCGTAAGTTCTACATACAAAAACTGGAGAGATAGCATCAAATTACTTCTATATTTTATGCTACACTTTTCTAGTGTACACAGTATTTATTGCATATTGCTAATTACTTTGACAGTAGATACAAATAAGCACTAGATGTGTTTCAAGACAATTTTTCAGGAACATGTTTCAACAATCATTTATAAAAAACATAGGTTTTAGTAGATTTAACAGAAGTATAGCAGATGATCATTTTTAGCCTGTTTTTTTACTTTTCTGACACTGAAAATACATATTTAGTAACTTTTCATCAAGTGTGAAAATAGTTAAAACCTATCTTCTTGCTCTACCACTTGAACGTAAGATCCTGTCTTAAGTATTATATTAAGTAAAAGACATCTGATAAAGGGACAAAGAAGTGAAAATGTCTCACCAAATACTCTTTTAATAAACATCAGAAGAACAGACATATCACTCCCTGTGAAACTACCCAGGATTTGGGGTCAGAAGTAGCTTGCCATTGTGGAACACATCTATCTGGAGCAGGTATTCTGGAAGTCTCTGATCTTTTTAGTTCAAAATTCTTCTGTATTTCTGGGACATTTAAGGTAATCAGGCCAGAGAATTTCCACACGTGATCTGAGACAAGCCTCCACAGTAAACTAAACAATGCCATGGAGCATTACCTGACCTTGACATTATATGGCACAGTATGGCCACGCACATTCTATAAAATTATTTTACTTAAATTATCAAAGCTGAATTGAAAAATTCCAAAATATTTTCTACATTATAATCATCACAGAACACAATGTAAGTGAAATCATGTCTTAAAGGATCTGTAAGGATTTGGTGCACATGCAGGCTGACATGTCTGGAGACACTGCTATAGAAACTTGGGATGACTTTCAGCGTTTCACTTAATCCTAACCCCTTGTGAGTAAAGTGTGTGTGATTCCTAAGCATCTCCAGTTCAATGCAATAAATCATGTTTCCAACATCCTCATTTTTTATAAGCCTTGCCAAGTTTCGGAAGCACTAGCTACATAACATTAAGAAACACTTGTGGATACTTCTTTGTAAGTCAAGGAACTTTGTTACCAGATCTGTCACAATACAGTTACTGTCTATAATCTTCTGAAAACCTTTCAGAATAATCTTTCAAAGTTTGCCACTAGTCAACATTAACAGGACCTTCTAGTCACAATTAGTTAACGTCTCAATCTTCAGAACACTCCTCTCTTTTCACTTACAGACCAGAAATTACTCAGAAGACATGTTCCTCTGGTACTAAAACATCCTTTTTTGCTTCTTTTCTCCAAATTCTTCACCTGCCATTCCCAGTCTGCCTCTCAGTTGTATACAGCAGTTACTGCTGGTACTTCTAGCTCAATGACTAGCTTTTGCTGTCAGAGCTGTCAGACTGAATGAACTTTGTCAGCCACAAACATAGGGTTTACCTCAAGGTCCTGTTCCCCAGCTTTATAACTAAATTTCCTCACTTCAAACACAAACTGGTAGTGGTCAGGTGAGTAGAAAGGTTGTTGGCAGAGGCAGCCATTAGAGACTTCTGAAAAAAAGGGAGAGGCAGATTTCTGACACAAGTGGAGAACTACACAAAATACTTTCCTGTCTTTATATAAGTACAAGAGTGCAGGAAGGATAACAACGCTCGTCTATAAACAACAAGTCCATATGACCAATTCCAGGGCATCTTCTCATAGTACTTACCATGAAAAGCTCTGTTTTGGGGCTTGGCAAATTTCTTCAGCTTCCTGTCCTTCCAAGAGCAATAGCTTTGACCTGTTATTGTACAGACACTGAATATCCCCTGTATAGCCTTATTTTCCATAAAAGTCTTTACTAAATCACCAGCTGACAATTTTCTATTAATGTGCCCCTCACATCTCACCTCATGACTTACTATCTCCATTTTTTTTTCAGAATCTTATGCTACAGTGTGCTCATTCTTTGCATCAAGTTTGTCTGTTATAATTTCTTCATAGGCTACCTCGCATAGACAGCTTACCTTGAACAAAGAACTATCTCCATTCTCTCTCCATCCCACTCACCAGCCCCTCATTTCTAGGAAATAATCTCTGCCTCTTTCCTAAATTCCTTTTCCACAAAGAGCCACTGTTAAGTCTTTCAGGTGTTCATGAAGTACAAGTAACAAACAGATTTTCTACAGCAGCCCTTTCCCAAGCTCATTTTTACTATCTTTTGGAAGGACATGTCAAGAGACATTCATATATGGGAGCACTTTTCATACTTTAATGAAGAATTAGTATCTATTTGCAGGTTTTCTATAAACAGCAACATGGAAAAAAGAGAACTCTGATGCCCAGTATTTCCTTCCTGTCTGCTTTTTTATATAATTTTTTTTTTTTTACTCATTGGGGTTGTAAGTATGCAAAATTTTCTACTTCTTGTTATGTAAGCCTATGACTATTACTTAAACTTTCTTGGTTTTACAAGTATCTGCTTCTCATGCTTACACCAAGGCAGAAATTTTGCATACTCTGCCTGTCCCTGGCAAGAACTAACAGGATGTAATTTTAGGATTAGCATAGTCAATAAGAAGGCAGACGGAAGGGTGTGTTTACGCAAAGTAATTCATGTGTTAAACAGTTGATCTGTATTATTGATATATTTTAAGGGATTGCTATGGGAAGCCGAAGACGTGTCACAATCTGTGGCATAATCACGCAGTTCTGCAATTAATACTTTCCTCTTGCACATTTTTCAAGGTCTTACAAAGCCAAAGGGAAAAGTGTTCACAGTGGACATCATATTGTCTGGGAAGGAAGGAGTCAGCTAACTCTCTAATTCAATTGACTTCCTAAGCAAGAATATAAAACAGATGAGCAATTTATGTTCCAAAAAGCTTTTTGCATATCTTAGCAAATCAAATATTCAAACTGAAAAGAAGTTTTATGTGCCTTCTCATACATATTAATCAATAATCAAAGTTAACTCATGTTACATTTCCGCAAATCCTAATGTAAGGGGAAACACAGCTCTTAGGGTACCCTGAAACTTCATGTGTGTTCAACAGTAAGGAGATACCTATTAGACATGAGACAATATTTCAGGGTTAGGGCATTTGATGCTGAAGAATATATCTCAAGAACAGTGATCCTTGCTCTATAATGACCAAGCCATTCCTAGGAAAAGTCCTAAGGGAGAGATAAGCAAAATGTTGCGAGTATATTCTAACCCACTGTGTTAATGATCTTGTTCCTGGGTTTTTTTACAACTTTTTCCCCAGTTCTGTAATAGAAAACTAAGCCTTTGCTTCTTAACTCTTCATTAATTTTGTCTGCTAAAAGCAAAACAGCAAAGTTTTATAAGTAAAGGGCACTGAGTTTTTCCAGAAATAACATGGTCAAAGGAGGCATCTGAAACTTGGAATAAGTTTACATTTCACAGAAGATCATGTATCTTTCCCACCAAGTTTCTAGGCTCAGTTTTAGCAGTGGTTGCAGACAGGATTCAGAGAGAAACTCTTCCCATGTGGAGAAACACCATTGCACTGCTGGCAAGGAAGAATTAGTCATGAGGACATTTAGAAAAATCTCTTGTTGTCACAGAAGGCCTCTCTAAATTATGCATACGCCACTACCTCATACTAATCTTCTGGGAATATACTTCTGATGTTCTTCAGGCAGACACAAAGAAGATCCACAGAAGACACTAGCAGATGTGTAAAAAACAGCTAGAGTGCTTGTCTGAATTATTCTTGTATCTAAAAATAAAACCAGATCCAAAACCCAAAATTTTAAGAAAACTTCAGCCTTACAGAGGTCTAAAACTAGCAGGATGCAAGGGCACATATGGGGAAAACATGATGTGTTTGGGAGGATAGTATTACAGTAATATACATTTCCACCAACTGCAAGTGAAAAGGTTGAACACATATTTACACAGCAGTAGTAAAAAGCTGAATGATTTAGCAGAAAGTGAAAATGAAATACAAGAAGTAGGTCAAGAAAATAGAAGGAACAGTAGTGAGAAATTCTACCCTGAATGCCACAGAAAGGAAAATGTTAATGAAAGAGGAAATGCCTAGGCTCTAGTCGAGCATTGCTGACTTTAAAGTGAACATTTCAATGGAATAAGTTTTTGTGAACTTTGGGCATTTCTGAATGCTTAATTTAAGTTAAATCATTTGTTAAATACATACTGTTAGCTGAGAATTTCCTGAAGTCCTAAGTAGACATAAGTATATTTGTATGTATATTTTTAAGTTTAGTTTCAGAAGTCAATTCTAGTAAAAAAGTAACATATTAAATTCAATATTTGACACATTAGCTGAAGTTTCTTTATCATATTTTATTTTTTGATGTATCATCGGAAGATATTTCCCTGCTGTGAGACTGACTGTATATATTTTATTTTGTCTAATATTTTTAAAAATGTACGTCCATCTGGATGAAATCAAATAGTCTTGCAGATGTTAAAAAACAATCTTGTTTCAGTTCAGCTACTAACCTAGAATTCAAATGTCTTCTGTAAAAACTGCTATTTTTTAAAGAACCAAACTGTGTTTCTTTGCCTTTTTGCACAACTATTGCTCCTTACTTTATTTATAAACCTGACATTGTCACAGAACCATGTGGCTAAGCACATATTTTGGTTTGCCTTAATCGTTGTAAATATTAGCATGACACAAACCTGCAACATAAGTAATGTCTGTGAGGACTGTTTTAATTTATTAGCTGGGTATCAAATGCTTTCCACTGAAAAAGCTTTCTCCAGTTATAAGACAATACGCAATTTGCCTAACAATGGTTGCTGCTTTTCCTTTCTAACTGCCAGAAAAGACACAAAAGCTTTGTACTCTACAAGCATTTCCTGGATCATTAACTAATTGGATGGTTTGCATAACACTCATTTCTCTGTGCAATCACATCCACAAATTATTTCAGGACTGACTGGATTGTTGGTGTGCATGTTTGTGTGCCTTTCCAGATTTTGGAAATCAAACTTTAAGTTTGGTTAATTTAAGGTTAAGTTACCCTAAATTCAGGATCAAGGGTGGAATTTTCTGGTATTTCTAATATCTTTACAAATTCTTCTCTTTAAAATTCCACTTTTCTTACCACGGTGGAGATGTTTTCAGCAAAGACAGATCATCTTGGTTGATACTCATCTGTCATTGGCTTCCTTTACAATAGTAATACTAGGTTTATTTGTTATTCTCTATATTTTCTAAGCTTTTTATTTTGGGTTAAAAAACCCTTGTTATGATTAACTGGTATAGTACACACACCGCTCATCAAAGTGTGCTTTAAAAAGTTTATCCTTGATATCCTTTGGAAGCTATACTCTTTTATTCAGCACTCACCTTCACCTGCAGGTTATTGAACTGTGATTTGGGAATTACATTTTATTAATTTTAGCTTGGCTGCCTTTCAAAGTGTTACTATTAATCAAAAAATGGTATGAGACTCACATTTCTCAGAAATAGCCTTTTATCAGTAGCGCTGATTTAATATTTTGCAATAGGAAAATGACAGCCTATTGAAAACATATTGCAATGAATAAAGCATCTCGTTTAGGAAAAGGAAAAAATCTCTTCATAAAAATGCTGTTTACCGACCTCATGGGATGGTACATTTCTCATCTTTAAGTTTACTACTATGTAAAATAAACATTTAGCTCTTAATTTTTTAATTTATTTTTTTTTAAATCAGAATTTCTGATTAATCTTAGAGCTTCCTCCTGAAGAGAAACTCCTAATCCTGAGCAGCTGCCTTTGCAAGCCACCTTCATAGCAGACATCAGGTGAGAACCCCTTGGAGACACTGTAGATGTATACTCCTGTAGAAAAGTAAGTGTCCAAGAGAAGAGATTGATCTGGCAGACTGCTAGTGGTGCATTTATCGTTACTCAGATAAGTGGTTACATTCAATGTTTTCAACTTTGCACAATAAGTCCAAAGTGGGTGTGAAATCCATTTATTTTCTCTTAGAAGGCATTTCTTATGGACTTCCTCAGTTCCTGCTCACTATTCTGCTTTAGTAGAGCAGAGATTTAAGAGTGTCCTCTTTGGCAAATGACTTTTGGATTATTATAAATCTTGTCCCTGATCTCACAGCCATCTTCAATCTTTTTGTACATGTGTAAGTAACTGCTAAGAATTCAATACAGTGGAAAGGCAGTCATTTTGAATATGAAACATCAATAAATTCCAATGCTCTTTGGTTTCATCGATACTGGAAGGGATGTAGATAAGCCAAAAGAAAAGCATATCTAAGAGGAAGACAAAACTATAATTAGCATCAGCCATATTTTGAATTTCTGATTTACAACAAATTGAAAACAATTTCAAAAAGAATTGCCATTTTGAGACAGAGTGCAAGCTGCACATTTTGAAGTTATCCCAGAAAAAAAAAAAAAAAGACATTAAGAAATAAGAATCATAACATTTTAAACACAAATAAACATTTATAAGTTTAAGTGTAAATATAAGTGTAAATACAATTGCAAGGTTAAGTTCACTGCATGAATCATTATTAACTGTCTTCCTCATCTCTGAAAGACACTGAAGGTCAGTGCTGGAAAGTTGGACACAGGAAGTTTCTAGAGGACTTCTCAAACTAACATTCCGTCTCTGAGAGTAAGGAGATTTTGTCTACAAAGGCCTCAGATGGTCAATGGAAGCGTATAAATCCACACCCCTGACCCAGTATCTATAGCTGGGAGAAGATGTGGGAGAGCAATCAGTGAGGCAAATATCAGGAAGTTACTGAAAGCTACTGGTCAAAAAAGACACTAAAGAAATAGTTTATCATTTAAAGACACCATAGGCAGCAGTAGAACTATTTTTGTTCAGTTAGTCTCCATCAGCAGAGTATTTTGTGTAGCTTATCTTGTTCCAGATAAATTTTGTTTCCTAGCAAAATGGAACTTCACAAATAAACATTTCAAAAAATTCTGATATTCTCACATTAAGAAAAAATTGAAAAAATTCACTTTGACTCTCCATCTGAATTGAGGCCTTCTGCAGTAAGACACTACCTCAAAGAGATGCTGAGATGTTTGCTACAGGGGCAGTTGGGATATGCAGGTGACCAGAGCTCTTGTGTGTGAAAGTTGCCTACAAGGACAGTACACACGACCAACAAGGCAAATCCACCAAAATACAACTCTGTAATTAAAAAGCAAAGCCTGAAATCACAACTATCACAGTGTTCCTCTGTGACAGCCAACCCTTTCCATTCATAGTATTATGGCAGACCAGGCAACAAGCAGGCACCTCAGAAAAGTTACAGAGCATCACAATATGTCTTGCCTCCCGAGTCCATTTCCCATCTTGCCTCAGACAGATGTTGGAAAGTATGCTAGTACACTTCAGCACTGCCTAGTGGGCATGATGTTGAGGTACCCTAAGCATTGCCTCTCGGCAGAGATTCACAGCTTTGTTTGGTCTGATAACTTCTCAGTCTTAGAAAAGGAAACTCAGCAGCCCTGAAAATTCATACTCAGGGAGGATCTTAGATCTGCTGACTAAACCCCTGGGGGCTTTCCAGCTTGCAGTCAATCTGCAAATCAGAGCATAACCTTCAAGAAAATATCACTATGAAGCCAGACACAGTAAGAGCTCAGGATCTCCAGCATCCTGCCACTTAAGCTGGCAGAACACGTTGTTGTTGTTGTTGTTGTTGTTGTTGTTGTTGTTGTTGTTGTTGTTGTTGTTGTTGTCGTCAAACTTTTAATATTCAGCAGAATTATATTTCTCTGACAATGGTCCTTTCCATGAATGAAGTAATAGGTTTTAATAACAATGTAAAACATTACTGCCACTGTTGTTCATTATAAGGATGAGGAATACACAATTACTTTGATCTGAAATAATTACTTTTCTCTTTTTTTTTTTTCAGATGGAGGCTGACTTTCATAACAAGTAGCACAATATTGCAGAAAATATATTTGTTTCTTTGTGTATAACACCATTCAAGGAGCATACTGGGTTGACTGACTCAAATACCTGTGCTGAGACTAGAAAGTCATGGTAGTTAAGAATTTGCTGTTAATACATCAGTTTATGGGTGCTTATTCAGACAGACTTATTAATAAATCTTCTGCATATACGTTGTCATCTTCAATCAAAGCAGGCAGGGTTTCCTATTCTATAATTCAGCATAATTCCTGTGCTGTAATTAGAGACTTCTATTTCTATCATAATTTACCTGGAAAGCTTTTTGGAACTTTTCCGTTTCACAGACTGCGAATTTGAAGATGTTATTACATAATGTTCATAGTAACTCCAATTTTCGAGCATTCCATAATAATTCAAAAAATGGGTTTTTTTACTCAGGACCACTGTCAGCATATCTAACACTTAGGGATGTGCAAACAAAACAACCACTGAACATGAAAGTACGTGAATTTCAGTACAGATAACATGACTGAGGCTTCACTGCTGTCTTGTGTATAAACTTCTCAGCATAGCTGTGCATTTTCTATATTCTTAATAACATATAATTCAGTCTTTCAGAAGTAACATAGGGAAAATTAATAATCCTGATGAAAAGTCCTTAGCCAAACAAAACTTCTATAACATTCCTATGACAGAATCATAGAATGCTTTGGGCCGGAAGGGACCTCAAAATCCTCTAGTTCCAACCCCCTGCCATGTGCAGGGACACCTTCCACTAGACCAGGTTGCTCCCCATCCAACCTGGCCTTGAACACTGCCAGGGATGGGGCATTCACAGCTTCTCTATGCAACTTCTTCCAGTACATCATCACCCTCGTTGTAAAATACTTCTTCCTTATGTTCAATCTAAATATACCCTCTTTTTGCTTCAAACCACTTCCCTTGTAAACAGTCCCTCTCCAGCTTTCTTGTAGGTACCCTTTTGGTACCAGAAGGTCACCATAAGACCTCCCTGGAGCCGCATCTACTCTGAACAACCTCAAAACTCTCAGCCTGTCTTCAAAGGAGACATGCTCCAGCCCTCTGATCATCTTCATGGCCCTCCCCTGCACTTGCTCCAACAGGTCCGTGTCCTTCTTTCATTTGGGGCCTCAGAGACGGATGAAGTAATACAGGTGGGGTCTGATGAGAGCAGAGGGATTCCTAGATAAATAGCATTATAAAACATCCCATGATTAATATTTAGCCACTTTAATTTCTCCTGTTTATCTTTACTAGAAATATTTTTCTTTTAAAGAGATTAAATCTTTTTCGGACAAATTTTTTCTTAGATGATCATTTGTAGCCCACAAAGCCAAGTCCAGGACATACCGATCATTCTGTGGCAAAAGACTAATGTCATCATAAATCTGGGTTTATGACCTCATGACTGAAAGAAACAAAAGAAAAAATGGAGTTATGAAAGCACTAGCAAGATCAAAGAAATGTAGTGGCAAAATAAACTTCCTTTTTACATTCTATGCACTACAGTATTTTTTCGAAAGAGTACATTTTGCTCCTGACATTTTAGAAGTCTGCATTTGCGGTACTGTAGATAAACTGCTGCTATTCTCTAACCAAAACAAGTCCTCACCATGTGTTTTATTACCTTTATTATTCTGATCAATTTCATCACAGCTACATTTTTGGATTCAAGCTTTGCTTTGGTTTTCATGCTTGAAGCCATTCCATTGAAGCTTTTGGAATTAATCTGCATTTACATTATTCATTACTAAATGTAACACATATTTGGAGACATTGTCCAACTTGCAGTGAAATAAAGCAAAGCCCTACCTTTCCTGCATGGCTCTCTTTCATTCACCTTGAGTGGAGTTCGTGGATCATGGATTAGTTTGCGACAGACGTTAAAACAGAAATTGCTGACAGACTTATCACTTAAGCTATTGTCTTTACTTGTTTTTGTTGATTTTTTTATTTCTAAATTAAATTTTCAAGTTCTTGGTTTTATTTTAACTATTTCTTAAAGCAACTATAATGTCTTTGTGCATAGTGTCTATTTCCACTGTCATATTTCTACTGAATAATGGGAAGAAGAAAGCAGGGTTTTTCTTATGGAACAAGGATGTCTGGGCTGTGTTTATACTAATAATAACTAAGCAAGGACCACACATGGGGGTTGATCACTAGCGTGATTGCCCACATTTTGTAGTTCTTAGCTTGTATGGGGTTTGCCTGTGCCATGCACCGTTATTGCAGATAATGTGGGTGTACACTCAGAGGTTAACATGGGGCAGAACTGATGCTTTACACTGTGGGGTAACAGGAAAGGGAAGAGTTAGCTCTATGGCTGTGACCGGTGCTGTGCCACTTGCACTGGGAACCAGAAAGTAAGGCTTTTACTCATAAACACAGCTCTAGATACTGGGGCATGGCCTGTAGACCAAGGGAAACTCCAGGGAGTTGACAAGGATGGTACAGAATAGGAAGTTGTGTAACAGACAGACATATTTCTTGGAAGGAATTTTTTAAATGAACTTTCCAATGCTAGACATGTCTCTGAGTATCTATTCCTGTGTGCACAGACACCAGAAAGATCAAAAACTGCATGGGAAGGAAAGGAGTAAATAATGTGAGCCCTCTAGTGCAGATGGATAGACTATTGCTTTTCCTAGAACAACAAAGACAATATGTGTTTCAAGAACTGAGGCATTCAGGAGGAAATCTGAGGGTTCTTTAGAACAGAAAGAGATGAACCCAGCA
Organism: Columba livia; assembly: GCF_036013475.1. Classification (NCBI taxonomy): domain Eukaryota; kingdom Metazoa; phylum Chordata; class Aves; order Columbiformes; family Columbidae; genus Columba; species Columba livia. The sequence continues at coordinate 32,959,062 of NC_088604.1, read as the reverse complement.
CAAGCTTACCCATATTAATTATCTCTAACAAATTGTACATATAAATAGTAATTTATAGAGATACATATCGCTTGAGTTGACCTCTGTTCAGAGAGACATGGTTAGCTAACTTCCCAAAAGGATCACAGAGGTGAATTAGCATGTGTACAGTGTACAATGGAAACCAATTGTTTGACAAGACACATAATTATTTGCATTATATAAATATAAATTAACTGGTGCCAAAGAAGCACCTTTTAATAATTTAGGGAACTAATCTCTACAGGTGAGAGAGGAAATAACAAAGGGACTTCCATTATTTCAATCTTCTCCTTAACTCTTTGTGTCCTGAGACACAGAATTAACCTGTCCTCTATGCAACTTTTATGCCTGTCTCTAAACCAAACCATATGTAACTACAACCAAGGAAATAATGTTTTAGTAATGATAGCTAACCACCTCCAAAGGTCCTATGTTATCTCATAAGCAAGATGGCTCTTCATACTTTATACTGTCTACCCTAACCATAATTCAACTATACCCCATGGCTAGTACTTCCAGCTGTTAGGACTACACAGTTTTAGTAGTATCTTTAATCTTTAGTTTACTCAGACTAAACCTAGTCTTACCCTGGCTGTCAGCATTCACTGTAGACCAAAACATATAGAGCCCAATCAAACAAACCACTTTCTGAACCCTAAATTCCCAGAAAGAAAATTAGATATGCAACATTTAAATTCTCAAACCATCCCAAACCTCAGCCTGAGCCCAATCCAATCCAAGCCATAAAAGGAAAACTAACCCCCAGCTACCCTTTTCTGAACCTATCTTATAATTGTTGCCCAGGAATGAAATGCAACAAGAAAAGATAGAAATAAGATAGAAAAAAAAAAAAAAAAAGCAAAAAAGAAGACCCGATGTACAGGTAATACAATTCCCTTTTGTAATGCTGAAGAGTGTGCAGCTTCAAACATTAAAAGGAGCTCTTCACTTTCCATTTTTCAGACCCTGAGTCCAGACTTAATTCTAAAGCCGGTAAAGGTCAGGAATTGCAACTGTCCAACAAACAGGACACAAAGCATCAGCTGTCCTTAACATCCTTCTTCTTAACCTTGAGACCTGTAGCACCAAACATTTAACTGCCTTCTTCAGCCTGTAGTTTCCCAAATACCAGCTTAAACATGAGAACAGAACTTAACTAAGTTAATGGAAAAAAAAAAAAAAAAGAAAAAAGAAAAAAAATATTCCCCTAAAACAACTCTTTTTTTCCTTATTCTGAGGACAAGGCACCAGATGTTGAAATGGGTTCTTCAGTCATTACATTCCCCCAAATAACCTTACCCTTAACAACAATTCTAGCCAAGGGAACCACCCATCCAGTGAAGAGAACATAAGCTGTTGACCACAATTGACTCCAGACTTCTTTTTAGTCTTCTCTCTGAAGGCTGCTCAGTCTCAAGGACAAAACTAAACTCCACTTTCAGATTTGCAAGCCCCTAACATAAGACTTATTACGGCAAGAAGAACTATGCACAAAGAAAAAAAAAAAAAAAAAAAGTGTTGACAATAGATTTTAGCTTCGTTCCAAACTCCTGTGGGCAGAATAGAACTAACTGCCTTCTTCCGGCTTTTGTAGTACCACTATGTACTCCTAACCTAACCCTAAATCTAATGATTACCACAGGATCCATCCTTCCTGTAAGAAAACATTGGAGAGAAAGGTCAGCTGGACATATTTGAGTTAATCTTCTGAATTAGATTAAGACTTCAAATAGCACAGTGTGCCATTCTGTGCTTTGAAGTGACAGGGTAAGTTTGAACCATTATTTGTCCTCACTGAAGGGAATTCATTTTCACCTTCTCTAGGAATCAAACAATAAGTTGACTGAAAGTATTTCTTCAGCTGGCTGACCTTCAAGGCAAGCAGCAATGATCCTTAACTGCTGTGCAGCTGCACCAGTTTCATGCTGTATTGGTGTTGTTAGGGAGATAGCTGGTGTCAGTGGTGGTCATTCCTTGTTGGGCAGAGTGTAGGGTTAGGATTAGCACTAGGATGATCTTGAAAAAGGGGATATATTGCAGTGTCACCAGTATGCAGCATATGCCAAGACTCCTGTCAAGTGCAGGTGAGGGGTGTGAGGGATAATGACCAGTGGTACAGGAATCCATGTCTACAGCCAAGGATTAGAGCACTCCACTCTTGAGTAACAATTCTCACTAGCTGGTGACCTGTGCGGTCTTACAGTTTCTGGTGATTAAGTAAGGATCTATCAGAGACACTACAAATGTGCCTATGACTTCTGCTCCTGGTGATGGCTCAACAACAACATGCTTTTAGAGCAAATTCAGCATGGATGTTGAGAGGTGGGTGTGATAGGGATCCTTATGGAGAACATGCTAGAAAATCACAGGTGTCTAGGGTGCATATGAGCAGAGTGAGTTAATGATGTTAGAGGAATGGTGTGAAAGAATGAGAGTGAATGCGATATGTGTCACAGGCAAAGACCTTATGCAGGGAGACACATACGCTGACCTCAGATGAGAACTCAGACAGGGTTAGTTGTAGATGTTGCCTGTGATTATAAAGAGCTCTGATTCTCCACTTTTTTTTCGGAGGAAGCTTAAGCAGAAGTCTTTAGCATAACCTGCTTTCGTTTAAATGTGTCTGTGAGGTGTCATATTACTAACAAAAAGGCTTGAATGAAAGAATTAATAAATCCCTTGAATGAACCCTAACTAGCTAGAATTATCTCTTAATTGGTAAGTTATGTACAAAGGGATAATTTGTAAATACTACTTAGGAGAATTAACAGGGTTAACATCTCACCAGTGGAAATGACTGTTCATCTGGGGGAAAATCCGGTGGAATGTAGCTGGAAATTAAGGTGTGACTTGTTCTCAGTGGGAAATAACGTAATGTAAAACAAAGACTATATTTTGAGGGAGTTGTGGTTTTGTTTAAAAATACCATCATTAAAAGTTCATAATTCAATTTTCCTCTTTAGACAGTCATATATAAGAGTCAGCAACCAGTATTTCCAAACCAAGTTGTTGTCCCATATAAATAAATTCAGTAAAAGTAAAATGTGCTGTAGAGCAAAACTACAAACAGTTGGTGGAAAAAAATAATAGAACAGATATGTATAAGTATTGTCTCTGTGACATCTGTTCTGCTTTGTTTTAACAGAATGGAAAAGCTACTAAATACTTTTTTAAGAAATCTGTGAATACAATAAGAAAAATACCAAACAAGTGACTGATGCTGAGTTGTGACTCCTGAGAGTTGCCATGCCACTTTCTGTCCTCTGAGCACAGTTGCTAGGAGCTGAAGCCATACTGGCTTGCTCTGGCATATATGTCAGTTTGTAAACTGACTAACCGACGTTGAAGGAGGACAAGAAGGAAAACTTCATTATGAGAAAGTGGAGAATAGGGCTTTCCAAAGGGTCAGGATTAGCACACCGGCAAACTAGAGGAAGCGTTATGATAGGAAAGACTCCTGTGCATTTAAAAATGGCTGAACTGAAGACCGACCTTTTTGACAGAAAAGACAGATTAGTGGTAACAAGAAATTATCTGAAAGATCATTTCCTTTATGATAAATAAATAAATAAACAAGTAAATAGATCATTCTTTCCTCCTTAGTGATTCTAAGAAGAGCAATATCTTTAGGTATATCTGAGGGGTCAGGGCACAGAGACTACACCTTGATCAATAACTTAGACAAAGCTATGGCACAGATTCAAGCACTGACATGGAAACATTCATACTATTTCATTTCTAGCAATTTCTCTGGCACAGTTTTAATGTGTGTCAGATGATACCTGAGCACACTTTGGAGGACAGGATAAACCAGCAGCTTCTCAAAATGAGCCATATGGTCAAGTCAGTTTGGTATTGGGAAAGGAGAGAGTTTAGTCATATAGATACAAGCCAAACTCTGTTCCTGAGGTTAAAAACAGGTAGTACTTTCCAGCACAAAAACAGTCAGAAGAGTCTTCAAGTGCTCTGTGGAGAGCACCTCTCAAAAGAAAGTGTGAGGACAAGACAATGTGTTGAATTTCATGGAAATGTTTCCTCTAGCAAACAGTTTTCAGTCTCTCTTTTATAAAGAAGGAATTGACTTCAGAAATTCTCAGGTTTGCGAGCAGGTTCCTGTCATGAATATGATATTTTACATGGCTTTTGTTTAGCAGCAATTTAGGATTTATTAGGCTGTTGAATTCTTAACAGCTCTTAACCATCAGACAATTTAACAGAGCAATTCAGTGGAATCTGTTACATTCAAAATAGTGACTTAGTTAAAGTCTTGAGAATGGCAAGCGTCACCCAAATCTTACAGCAGAGTTGGACACACAGGTGGGTGTTGAATCAAATCACATAAACAGACAGGCAAACAACTCTGAATCAAATTGCACACACACACACAAATATTAACCTATGATTAAAATTTCCCATGTTGTGGATCTCATGCATTACTCCCTTTTATGTGCCAGGACTCATCAATGGACAGTCAGTGACCCTCACAAAATCAGACCTTTGAGTCCTCACAAAATCATCCACAGATGGTCTTTTGGTCCTCACTAAATCTACCTTGAGAGGCGTCCCGGCTCAAGGGGAGGTCCTAGGTCACAGACCCTGCACCACCACAGCCCTAAAGCATCACTTGTTTGGATGCTAAAAAGTATCACTTTCATACTCATTGTGCATCTTGTGTAATATTAGACCTCTGTTAGTGTGAGAGAACAAACACATCACTCAAGCATTTATTTAAAACTCCTCTATGCTGTATTCTACCTGCATATTCCAGTCTCTCAGAGGATGATAAAATAAATTTTGTTATACTAACATATTAAACCACAAAATATTAGGCATCTAGCACACTTCTAGAAATAAATCCATCATGGAGCTCTTTTAACAGTAATCCAAAGAGTAAAATTCATGCAGTTTATAAATCTAAAAATTACCCTATAAATTATTATAGAATTATATCTACAGCTATATACACACCAATAACTCAAGAATTGCCCAAGTGATGTCAAATATTATGCAGGAAATACCAGTGGTCTAATAGTTTCACGGGTGTGATAGAAATACTGTCCTGTTCTGTGTAACACATCTCTCATCTAACTGATATTTTGTTTGTGTATATCAGAGGCAAAAGCCAGCGTGATTAGTGTGCAGAGACAAACATTCAGCTATAATCATTTACTCACATGACCCATGAATAAACATACAGAAATGTTCTATAACATTTTTTTTCCCCAAATCTGGATACCAATCAGACAAACTCAAATCCAACGTAAGACAGGAATTCTATTCACTTAAACAAATCCACACAAGAAGGATTAGGATTTGGCTTTATTACATTAATAGTTAATATCAGGGATTCATTCTAGCTCATTTGCTTCATAAACATATTCCAGGAGATGAACTAGCTATGTTGTTCTCACTGTGATAAATACACTTTGCCTCTATACTGAAGTGTCGTCCATCAAGGCCTAAAACTACAATGATAAAAATGCATTATTAAATATATTTCTGTGCAAAAAGCAGCCAAATTCACTAAGACTTATTTGGGAAATTTTCTGTGATCAAGATATTCCTATCAATTACAGAAAAGCCATGAAACAAATTTCGTTTCTGTCCTTGATACAGATATTTTCAGGCTCACCAAATTTTTACAGTGTGTTGTGGTTATCTTTGTAAATTCTTACAACAAAAGAAAACCTCAAAGGCTCATTTTTACTTACACAGCATAAATTACTAACTCATACACATAAAACCCCTCAGTGGAAAAGATTACTTTTAATCACAAATGAATCTTATTTTTTGCAATGACAACCATAGCTTGTGCACATGGAGAAATTGCATATTTCAAATGAAGCCTCAGACAGCTGTTACTTCAAGAAATTATTTTTCCTTTTTAGTCACATACGATAAATGATCAAAAAAAATAAATGCCTTAAAAAAAGATTATAATGTTGATCATGTAATTCTAACTTGTATTTTAGCCATTCTTTGTCCATAGTATAACACCTTCTGTGAACTCATCAAGGCTGGAGTGGCAGCCTTGATCTTTCTGTGCTCAGTAACACATACTCTTTAAGAATTATTCAAGTGGAATACAGGTTGTGCCACGAAATCTTACTACATAATCATTATTTACATTAGATATTTGTATGTCATTTATACTCACTAGCAATATTTTTTGCTTCTCTTTATAATATTATGAAATTACTTTCTTAATCTTATCCTATTCCTACACAGGATATTTATTATGAAAAGTGCAAGAAAAATAACAACATTCAAACATGCTGGTAAAATCATGTTTCTGAGATGTTTCTCCTTTGAAGTTTTAGACAAAATTAATTACTTAATAACTAGGTAATAAGATACATCTACAGCCATCTCAGTAATACAGAGGAAATATTTTCTGTAAAAACCTTTCTTTGTAGCTCCTGCAGCTAGAAGCACATTGTGTTTTGCACTGTTAATTTACCTTTGGTTTACTGTGCTATGTCTGCATTAGCATGTCAATAAATTAAACTACAGTTAGTGATCAGGGCTACACCTTTGAAGGAAATCTCCCACAAATCATCACTTAATGCACTGAGTGGTCTCAGAGCATGCAAACTGGATTCCTTTTAACTGAAACTAAGCTGAAAAATATAGTCTGAGTATGAAATGAGCTCCCACCACTGATGGGTATGTTGTTCAGCAGACTGAACTGGAACTAGTCCAAAGTAAAACCCCCTGAAACGTATATTGTGGACATCAGTCCTGAGCACTAACTATTTCCAGTTACAAACCCACACTTAATGCCTATACTAATGGGTAATGAAAATGTTGCCAGTAAATGCTATGTCTTTTGAGACAGTTGTGAATACTTAAATAATAAGCTACCTGTGCACACTGCAACAGGAAGTACCTATAGCAGTTAAAGTTTGTGTTCATGGGAGACAGAATGGACATAAAGTTTACTACTGCTTCACATTAAAAATTTGACTTCTAGAAAAGAAATATGATACTAAGTCCGTTGGAAATCTGATTGTAATTTTGTCTAAATGAGCTAGATTTATTTTTTTCTTTAAAATTCAAGTACTTGCATAGATGTTTGCATTCCTGAGGACATAAGAAACTATTCTGGATCTTGCTGTGCCTTAGGTTTTGTTTAACACCCATTCACATCAGTTTAACAACTGTTTTCAATGCTATTGGATTTATTTTTGTCAATTTGTGGTTTTCATTTATTTATAAATGTGGAATCCCATGGATTAATCTATTCTCATGTAATATAGAAGTTAACTTTCTTCTATGGCAGAAAAAAACCCTTTGTGTATAAATGTAATGATAAGACTATGCAATCTAAAAAAAGTAAAGCTTAATACAATATATTCTTTATAGTTTAGTTATGCACTTTATTCTAAATGTTAGACTTTGTATCATGCAGCAGACATACAACACACTCTTCTTTGTGTTTATAAAGTCAACTTTTTCTAACATAAGAAACAAAAATACATATTTGCCCAAGGGCTATTCCTCATGCAAGATTTTTAGATATTATACATAAAGTAACAACTGACACCTTTTGTGTTGTACTTACTAATTATTTAGATCATGCAAAGTACACAAGTTTGTCCTGTACATATGGTTCACATGTTTAATGTCCTCAGTTTGCTTACCCAAAGGAAGTAGACAACTTCTTGTTCCACTCTATGAATTAATATAATTGTATTTGAGAATGAGGTGAAATGCAACCATATCATGGAGTATTCAGTGCATTGTTAGACTGTTCTAAAGCTGAGAATAAAAAGTAAATAAAACCATGTATAGAAATAAAATTATTTAAAAACACCTATTTATATATTACTAAGAAAACACTCTTGGATTTTTTACCCAATAAAACTCATCTTCATTTTGGTATGGGTTTTGCAAAGCTGACATTGACAAGACCAGTCTTACCTGTGAATCAACTTCTTCACTTACATATTTACAGAATTTTGTTCTGAAGTTTTCAAAAAGAAAATAAATATTCGTATCTTAACATTCAGTCATCTACTTTCAAAAAGTAAGTGGTTCTAAATAAAATAATACTATAAAAATAAATTTTTACTCTACTATCAGCTGATGCAAGTGGGTTTTCATGAGATTAAATATACACACTAGCACAGAATTATCACAGCCAAGGATCTGAACTAGAATTTTTATTAACTTTTTCCACTGTCTATTAAGAAACTAACTTTCATATACGTTAGAACCCCTTGACAGCACTTTTGCCATGTGAAAACATCTCAATCTTCACCTTTTAGGTCATTTACAATACCTGAAAAATTTTCAGGGGCCTTCCTGGCAGGAAATAGTCTGATGCAGGGGGTGGAATCTCAGCTCCATAAAAGTCAGTGGCAAACTCCTATTGATTTTACTGGACCTACAATTTTTCCCAGAGTATTAGCACAAAATTCTATGAACAAAATATTTGTTCCTAAATATAATCTAGGAATTATGGCAGTGCAGTTAGACACCTTTTTCTGGTTTGCTATGGAGGAAAAAAAAGCAAAGAACATTATCTCTTAGAAAGTCTGGCAAAATCTGCTGATTATGTCAGTTTCCTGACAAAAATGCATCCTGAAACAAAACCTTCACTGGTAGCTACAGGACTTAATAGGGAATCTCCAAGAGAATTGTGCTTTCCAGCAATGTTTTTTACATTACTATTCCTAGTGTGAATATAAAACCAAATTTGGTTGATAGAGTCCATGTATTTACATTGGATTATTTTCTTGGCTATGTGTTCTCTGAGCTTTCTTTACAATATGCAGGTTTATGAGGAAAAACCACATCTTAGAACAATTATGAGAGTTACTACAACACAGTTGAGACCAAGAAATTATTTCTACTCATATTTGGCTTTTCCTCAGCTAATGTCAATGACAATGCCTAAGCTACTTCTGGGTAAAAAGTGTTTTGAAGGAAATGAACAGCACAGCTGAGCAAAGGAGGAAATAAAAGAAAGTAGGTTTGCCATGTGCCATAGCCATAGAGCATGCAATCCGGTCATAAACTTTGGAAAAAAGCATATGGAAAATAAGCAACGTCTACCTTCTAATTAAATAATTTGCAGAATTGTTTGTTAATAACAAGACCAGGCAGTTCTTCCACTATGTTTCTCTGCCTTTCCCAGAGGTTTGGGGATTTATGTGCCATTTCCTATACATACATCAGTAAGCTCTATGAAATATTGGAAAAAAAAAAAAAAAGTGAACCAATTATGGAAAACAGAATTTTGGTACTCCTAGAAAATCACTGAAGATCTGGTCTAAAGCCCTCCAAAGCCAATCAAAATATTAATATACATTAAGGATGTGGTGAAAGATAATGCTGAAAATAGAATACTTTTGCGTAAAATGGTGTTACCCTTTCTTTGGGCATTTTGACTTAGATTTGATGCCTCTTCTCTGAAAGATGTAAAAGAATTAGAAGAGGTTCACTGGTGGATATTGAAGAGAATCCATGAAGTTGAATATTGACAATAGTAAATTACTCTTTTTGATCTAAAGGCAAATATAAGGGGACAAAACCATAAAAACATCAATCAAGCATTCATTTTCAAAAACAAGGAAGCATTCTTCAATATACAAGAAAATACATTTGCAAATCATTAACAGAATTACTTTAAGAGCCTGAACTCATTACAGAATTCATTAGCAAAAGTCATCTTCCAAGTCAAGAACTTAATGAGATCCAAAACCACTCTAAATACACATGTGTAACCATGTCCCTTTTCAGCCCATAGGAGGATTTTAGTTAACGAAGAACTTCTTTAGAGCATCTGTAGCTGGGACAAGGAGTTCACAGGCACCAACAGCCTTGGCCTCTTCATCTAGTTTGGCCACTAGAAAATGTCAGAAAGCTGCACATAAACTCTGAATGTTACTTGTGGGAAGAAGTTTTTCTTGAGTTCTGGGGTATCACAGAAATGATCAAACGGCACCACATACCACTGTTTAATCTTTTCCAGAGGCTGAACTAAGCATTTCGATCTAAATTTTAATTTCCAATAAAATGGGAGATCCTGAGTGAGACAATGAGAGAATATTCATGGAAACATTCTTCTTGCAAACACCTTCTCAATATTGTATCAAAGTGGGTATTTTGAACACATTCCAGCATAATAAAACCTCAAATCAAGAGACAATTGAGATTCAACATCCTATTTGTTAAAAAAACTAATGACATAACTGAATTCTGATGTGAAGCAAGTAAATATGCTGCTCTTGGCAGTTAAGAGAATCTTGTCTCAAAATATATTTACTTAGCCCACATGAACAAAAGTGTGCTGCAAGGAGTGAGAAAAGCACAACAACTTTACTCACTACTTAGAGTGTTTAATAAAGCCAATGTCAATCCAGAGCAACAGCATACACTTTATTGCAGATGATTTAAATGTTTGTTGCACTGCTGAGGGTGAAGTTAACTCCTAGGAGGTGGCATTGGAATTACCTCACATTTGAGGAAACTGAGAGATGGTTGAATAAGTCCACTGACTTCCAGAGAGACTCTCAGCACAGTCCTGGTGAAACAGAAAAGGGAATCTGGCAGAATTCACTCTTAATACTATCCAGCAGAAGGCCAGATACTTAAACTTGAAATTTCCCTTGTTTGTATTTTCAAAACAGTCTTAAAATCACAATGAAAACATATTTCTTATTTCCTTGGAGTACCAAGGTTGGAGGCCTGGACAATCTAACAGTTATTATAGATTGAACTATAGCTTCAGTAAACAGCAGCTCAGGGATTTTCTTGATAGCATGTCTTCGAGCATGTGAAGCAGGAGAAGATTCAGAAAGAGACACATCTGAGTTCTGGAAAAGCTGCTCAGTGAGTTTATTTCAGTTTCCAAAACAAATTTAAGAAATTCTATGATTAGTAATCAAAATCACCTGAATTATGAAAAGGTTTCTATGATGAAGAGCATAGGACTGGATGAAACATTATGTCACACATAGCTTCAGGTAAGGTGATTCAATGGCCAAGGAAGGACCACTGTGGTCACTAAAAATCAGTTACCAAATACAAATACTGTCAGTCTATATGGAAACACAACCTTTTATGTTTGTCAGTAAGGAGATCCCTCAGTCTGCCATAGACATTAGAGCAATTAGAGCAGCCTCTTGGACAGGTGAGGAGAAATCTTTTAGTTACCATCCCTGAAACTTAATTGAATTTAGGAGAGATCCCACACACAACAAAGCAAATAATGCAATATAATCATGGGCTTATGAAATCACTAGGCAATTAAATAGTGTAAGAATGCCAAATGGCTTTTATGTGGAGAATATCTTAATCTCATGTTAAAGTAGAATAACTATGATAACTTTAAATTAAAACCAGTGAGAAGAGAATTATTTTCATACATTTTCTATCATCCGCTGCATAAATAAAATCACCTTCTTTCCAGAACAGCCATGTAGTACACGTTATGATGCAGTGCCGAAGTATGTGGGGTAGCCTATTCTATAAAGTCCTTTTCAATACGAAACAATCATAACCTTTTTAACTAATCATATATTTCACATTGTAATAAACATGAGAATCATCTGCAATTATGCTTAAAGCAGCATATAGTGTGTGCTTCTCAGTCCCTGTGGCTGGGTTAACAACACGTCCATGGAAAATATTACATTCTAATGATTCCAGAGTTTGGTTTTACTCTGATGGGACTCTGAAAGACACGTTAAACTGACCAACTGTGATTTACAGCTAGTTTGTCTTCTGCCTGGAAAATGTACAAGTGAACTATTTAAAACAGTAGCTGTTTTCCTCATTCATCTGGTTTGGATCACACTAATCCTAGGTTTGGATGAATGATAACTAGAAATTAATGTGTATGGTGTTCCCAAGTATTTACTAAGTATTACACAACTGTGGTGCCACGACATAAAACATTTCTGCTCATTAACAGGAGTTGTCTTTACTGTGTTCTGAATCACAAGACTATATTTTAAAACTTCTACATAGTGAGATCCGCTGCTTCAGAGACTTTTGATCCTTTAGAAAGATGACTAATGAATGTTCAGAAAGGAATAGATATGAACTACCATTTCAAAAGCACTTTGAAGCATGTTTGTATGTCTGTTTGTCTTTCTACAGGATTTCCATGGAACAGACAATGTGAAAAAGCATTTTTCATGTTTCCATGACTGTGGTTTTACTGCAACCACAATAGAACTCAGGAAAGCATTATTAACAAATAATGTTGTACTAGATGGTGCAACTACAAAATATTTGAAGTCCCAGATACAGTGTGGGTGTATAGGGAAACCAGCTTTTATCTGACTCTCCTGTGAAGCTCATTTGTTCAAGCTATATTATTTCAGAGTTAATTCCTTTTCTCTTACAAGTATATGCAGAGGAAAACTGCTGTATTCTCAGGACAACACAAATAAATTTCCTGGACCTTCCCTAGCATTTGACTACTTTCATCCAGTAAACATTTTGAGTCAAAGTATAGTCGTTGCACGCAAGAGCCTGCATTCACTTCTCTGAGACCAAGATGGTATATGTACCTTTTCAGAAAATAATTTTTGATTTTATGAAGTGAGTAGGCTGTTTGGACAAAAACTATTGATACTAAGCAAAATAGAAACTGTGCTTTAAGCTTCTATAGGCCTTTAGAGCCTGAAATGCTGTTATTTTATTATTTGTGCTCTGCTATCTAGAGATGTGTGGAACAATAAAACAAGGATCCACAGGTATTTTTCTGACCTCCTGCCCTGCTACATTTCCTGAGGAAACTGTATTGACATTCACACAAGGTTCGGGCTTACAGCAAGTATAGACTATCGCACAGCATTATAGAATAAATGATCAGGCGCATAATAAGCCACAACTCATGAAAGAGCTTTGCCCTTCAACTTCTCCTCTGCCAAGTGCCTGGTATTTGAGAATAGTTACAAGACAGAGTTAAGTAAGTTGGACCCACTAGCCTACTCCTCCAAAACGAGTTTTCATAGTACAGGATGAACTCTATGTCTCTATATACAATTGTGGTTGTTGGATTTTTTTCTAGGTACAGCTGGAGTTCAGAATATAATTAAGGCTAAAGTAACTAACACTAGTGCTGACAGCTGGGACAACCAAATCTCTTGTGCATGGGCAGATACAGAGGAGATGGTCACACAAAACTTTTTTTGTACTTTGCTCTCGGGACATTGCTAACATGTGGATAGCTATGTTTTTGAATGCATCCTTCCTCTTGTTTCCATACAATAACCACACACGCAATTCACATCACAGATACTCTGTATTGCTTTAAATGTATTGATCTTTGACATGAAATCATAAGTGAGCTTGCACTCTCAGATAACTTGATCCTTTATATGAACTGTGCAACAGTTAACAATGAAGTAGGAAGCAACACAGGCACGTGGGGCTAATTGGATCAAGGGATGAAATTCCATATACACCCAAATAAAAGTGTAACCAAAAATGTTATAGAAACAATGGTGTTTCAACAGATATTCCACTGATCTCTATAAAATGGCTTTTCCATTAGATGTGTAATTTATTACATGGTACATTATACAGTAGACTTTAATCATTAAAAACTATGTGGGTTTTGTTTTTCCTTTAAAAATTAGAACCAAGGATTCTTTTGGTCCAAATCGCATGGTGCAAAATTCAATTGGGCTTGAGCGAATAGTTTTGAGTAAGAGCTATCCTTAGAAAAGCCTTTTGCAGTTGCTGCACATGGTAATTCTGCAACATTGTATTTCAAAATATTCCTAAAAAGCACTTCTCTATCCATATATGTATTTCTAAATATTTCTTTAAACGTTGGTGGTATGTCCAGAGTTTTTGTACAGGAAGCTATCCAGTTACCCAGGTAGACATGCCAGAATGTGTTCGTGATTTTCAACACAATAAACAATGGACAATAGAAATCTCCTTGTCTTTTTAAAGTCTATTTTAGATAAGTGAAATACTGTTGAAAGGTCTTTATTTTCCTTGCACAATTCCACTAATATTTATTGATTACTGATTATTGTTACTTATAACTTCATATTTTTTGTAGTGAAATATATGTGTAAAGTTGACAAATTAGTCTCAACACAGAAAATACAGTTATGTCTGAAGTATTCACCTGGGAGGACGTATATATGAAAATGAAAGACTAGAAAGAGACCTAACAGTGAGCAAGGTTCACGTTACATGTGAATGTGCCTTTTGTGATCTCTTTAGGAAAAGCTGAAATGCCAAACAGGTGTTGGAGTCCTATGTAACTAAGGGTAAAACACGAGCCAGAATTTTTTAATTGCTTGATAGGCAAAATCCTGTGGTTGTGAGATAGGAATTATATCCCTAATTACCTTTCTGGATCTTGACCTCGCTGTAGAAAAATATTCTGGCATGGTATTCACAAGCAAAAAAAAAATATGTAACCTTTTTGTGTATTCCTGATATTAAATGTAAATCACAATAGATGGCATTTAATTCAAACAACTTTGAGAAAAAAATAAAACTAGCATGCCTTTTTTTTTTTTTTTTGACAAATAAACAATCTGGAACTATACTACTTAAAAGGACTAAACCCATGTATTCTTCAAAGTTCTTCAGGGTACTTGCATGAAGAAAAACTGGCATTAATACAGCTGAAATAAGTTAACTGTGTCATGAGGATGGAGCCAGGCTCTTCTCGGTGGCAAACAATGATAGGACAAGGGGTAATGGGTACAAACTGGAACACAAACGGTTCCACTTAAATTTGAAAAGAAACTTCTTCTCAGTGAGGGTGACAGAGCACTGGAACAGGCTGCCCAGGGGGGTTGTGGAGTCTCCTTCTCTGGAGACATTCAAGACCTGCCTGGACACCTTCCTGTGTAACCTCATCTAGGTGTTCGTGCTCTGCCAGGGGGATTGGACTAGATGATCTTTCGAGGTCCCTTCCAATCCCTAACGTTCTGTGATTCTGTGAACTCATTCAAAAGTACATTGCATCCAGTACAGGACTACAACATGCACTCTGTGATATAAACATATGTCAAATCTAGGAAGCGTAGTGACATGAACATATACACACCAGCAAATGCTTGGAAATACATTTCCAAAAATACAGTGGTAAGTTTCAGAAAGCTGAAGTATTTAAATTTCCATTTCTAAAAAAAAGTCAGGTTTTAATTTAAAACAAAAAAAAATACTTTTGAAGATTTGTCTGATATTAAATTCATGCATTGCTTCCTGAAGTACACACAAAGTATCAGTTCAAAGGAAACTGTTTCCAGTGCTCTCAAGTGATGAATACCGGAAGAGATTCAGTGTTCAAGAGGGTGTTGATTTCATAGGGGTTTTTATTTTGCTGGGAAGATTATGTGTTGGAAAGGCATGGACAATGTCTGTCTTTTTATAAGTAAGGATTCTGTCAAGGAAAATCACTAAAGAAAGACACAGAGGACCAGTGCTGTAACCAGATTTTCTTCTTTGAGTGCATATTTTGGTCATCATTAATCTATTGCTCCTCACTTTTCACATTGATGGAAAACTCCAGTTTTGTGATGTCACAGTCCCTTGCTACCATGAGCTCTAGCAGAGACCTCCCGTTCCATTTCATTCTGGATGCTAAAGTGACAAACGCCCAGTGGTGCATGCAGTTCACACTTATCAATCCAACTGTTGAGGAAGTTGTGCAATTTTCTTAATATCTTAACAGTGCATAGACACAACTATAGTTTCCTGTACAATCTTAATTTGGTTTTGGCTGGTAGACTCTGACAGTACATGTTCCTTGTTACAGCAAATACTATAGCTGTAATCTACCCTTTATAAATAATGTGAGGGCATACAAGATTCCCTGACTGAATCCTTCATTTCACTGTCTTAATTCCCAGCTCCTTACCACCTTTTAATTATCTTTGAAACAGTAATTAAAGGCTTTGAATAATGTAAAAAATAAATGAAGGTTTTTTGGTTTTGTTTTGTTTGGGGTTTTGTTTGTTTGTTTTAATTCCAGATACAATGAGTTAATCTCTGTGAAGCTGCTTTGGCGTTTGCCATCCTCTTCATGACATGGCTCTCAGCTGCAGGGGTCAAACACAGTTTGCTGCCAAAGTAACAGCCATTTCCTATAGATTTTGATTTGTGTTGCCAATGCTGCCTTGACAGAATTTCCATTATAGACAACACTGAACTGGAGTAGTTTTGCATTTGACGGGGGGAAGCGGGGCGGGGGGAGGTGTTTGGTTTGGCTTGGTTTGGGGGTTTTTGTATTTGTGTTTGGTTTGTTTTTTTTTGTTTTGTTTTGTTTGTTTTGTCTTGTTTTGTTTTTTTAATGCTACCCAGGCTGAACTACTTGGCAGCACTATTAACACAATCCAGAATGTGCTCTTAAAGGAGTGTGCCCACTAGGATGGACACTGGCAGACCACCAAAGGCAAAGTTGTAGGGATACATAATATCTTTCGTTAAACAAATCTACAGGGTTTCCTGCTAGATGCTCAACAGGAAGTAACACAACTGAAACTAAATATAGAACCATAGATCAAATAAAATTTAATTAAGCAATTAAACAACTTGAGGAAAAATTGGATATGGAAAAGAAAAGGTATCGTGTCACTAAATTTTGTTGAATTAACAGAAATAGAGCTTAACATGTTTTTAAATGGAGGGATGATGATGAAAATTAGAAGGGTCCAAAAACTATGTCTTGAAGAGGTTCAATAGTTTTCACCACTCATATAGGAGGCTATCAGAAGGAATTTGTTGGAAGTATGTTGGTGACTGAGTTTATTATGGAAGTTGCTATGGAAATACAGGTTTTCAGTGTTTAAGAAAATCAAAATAACAAACAGAGTAATGTTTTCTTAGGTGCATCATATGTAAATTCCCAGATTTTTTTTTCCTCAATATTGCAATAAATAAGGCACAGGTAAATTTCTCTTTATTTCCTAAATCTCATAAAAATAAAACAGATTAAATACAGCCTAAAATAGCTACCTACAGTAGAGGATATATAGATATTTTATAGTATCTGGAGTAAAGTGTATTTTTGCTCTATGTAAAAATATGGATCTTTTAGTATTGGTATTTCTTTATATATCATAGAATCATAGAATACCAGGTTGGAAGGGACCTCAAGGATCATCTGGTCCAACCTCTCTTGGCAAAAGCACAGTATAGACAAGATGGCCCAGCATCCTGTGCAGGTGAATCTTAAAAGTGTCCAGTATAAATGAAACACTATTTCATTTATTGTCAATTTTATCTTACAAGGAAATATGAAATACAATCCACAACAGAAGTTGAGAACATACCGTATTTTTTTGCATTCAGGATTAAGGTGCTAATATATATTGTAATCAAGTTAGTAACGCAGAAAGAAAAAATAATTTAACAGAAATTGGGGTTATTTGAATATCAGTCACATGCACACAAGACACATTCATACCTATATATTTTAAGTAAAAGAGATATTTCAAGAAAACTATTAAATCTGTTAATTTAATACAGTCATGTTACACAAATGTGTTTAACATTTTTTTCACTTATTGTAGCAAAAGTAAACAAGACCTTAAAGCAAAATCCTCTTTGGTAAACACTCATCTGTCAATGATAGATAGTAAAGTAATTAAGAAAATCTTTCTGAAATTATACAGAAAATAGAACAGAAAAAAAAAAAACAACAAAACTCTTCTAAAGGGTAAAGCAATGTGTCATCTGACAGAAGTGTTAAAATACAAACTCAAATGGTTCAGCTGTAATGAAAAAAAAATTAAAAAGACTTTCTCTCAAGAAAAGGTAATGAGTAACTTCTCCATTCATTTGATAAATTATCAGGATTATAGTGAATATCATAATACCTTGCATGATAAGCATAATATTTTACAACCAAACGTGAAGCTACAGTAAATCATGGTCATGTACAACGACTGCAGCTTTTCCAGTTCCTGTGTCTTTAAAGTCTTAATGTATGCCAGATTTAGTTGTTTTTATTGGCTCTTGGTGTTCAAGTATGCAACCAGCTCCGAATTTAAATGTCAAAATACAAAATGTGTATGGAGCCCCCTTACAATAATCTGGCACTGAAAACATAGGAAAAATTTTCACAAATCAGTATTTTCCTTCTATAAGATCTCCTTAGAGTTATATTGAACTGAAATATAATGGGTTTTTGCCATATGCACTTGGCAAACCCATTGTCATTGGAGTGAAACTTGCTAAATATGGAGTAAAGTAGGACAGTAGTCAGTAATCAAGCAGAAACCACAATATACAGTGATCAAAACATTGTTCTGCAAACAATTTTGATCTTATAATGAAAAGTACATAGAAAATAAGTGACTTTAATAGTAGTAACTTTTCCACTGTCTTTCTAAGTAAACAGCATCTGCAGTCCTATGTTATACCAAAGGTTTGTTCTCATTAACTTTTGCCTGGTATCTGTCTTAAGATTAACAATATTTCACCTATATGTGTACCTCCGCTACTTATGTTAGGTGCTAAGAACAATCTTGAAGACAATGTAGTTCTATAATTTTTCTAGAGACAATGCCTCCTAATCACCACAAGTTTACAGCATTATCAATAAAAAGCCAAATATAGACTTATAAGTGTAGGTATACAAACATATATCAATATATTTATGTATACTTATTTACATAAAATATACATTTATAAATATATATATTCTCCATTATTCCTTTTCCTGACTTTGAAAATACTGTTACCATCTGTCATGTCTAAATAATATCTAGTTTCATCTTTTAACCAACACTAGTTGAGTTCAGCAAGGCTTTTGACACTGTCTCTCACAACATCCTCCTAAGTAAACTCAGGAAGTGTGGGTTGGATGAATGCACAGAGAGATGGATCATGAACTGGCTGGATTTCAGAGCTCAGAGGGTTGCGATCAACAGCGTAGAGTCTGGTTAGAGGCGACCTCTTTGTAGGAGGTTCCACCTAAACATGAGGAGAAACTTCTTTACTTTGAGCTTGACAGAGCACTGGAACAGGCTGCCCAGGGAGGTTGTGGAGTCTCCATCTCTGGAGACATTCAAAACTCACCTGGATGCATTCATGTTTGATCTGCTCTGGGTGAACCTGTCTTAGCAGGTGGGTCAGACTAGATGATCTCCAGAGGTCCCTTCCAACCCCAGACATTCTGTGACTCCGTGAAACAGTGAATGCTAAATTTTACTAATGGTGAAAGACGTTTTTCTGTATGTAAGGGTCAATTTAACTCTATATTAAATATTAAAAATCTGTCAAAGCATTTACTAGCATTTGCCTCCACAATAGACACAGGACAGCTTGGTTTTCCTTTTTCTCTAAGATTTATGAGTCATGTATAATTTTTTGCAAGAGATTCCTGCTGAACTTTTCAACTTTGCCCTGAATAAACTAAATATGTTGGATTTTTCTGGTCAGTCACTTTTTCAGTCAGACTTTCAAAACCCTGCAGGTCTTTTCTAAATCTTGTCAGTTTTAATAGACTTTTTGACACAAGAGATTAAAGCATCTCATTAGTTTTCTCACTTATTTCCAGAGATGCACAAAATTCATACTGCTTCCCAATAGTCCCTGGAATTTATACACGTTTTGTGGTCACTCATCAAAAAACACTGCCATGTTAATTTGTGTACAGTATTAATAACGAATATGTTTGGCATACTTCTTTTATCATCATATACTGACGAGTAGATTTGAAATTGTACAGTCATCCTAGCTCAGGTTGAAAACTGAAATCTGGCAGGTTCTGGAAGCTCTCATAGACCTCAGTGAAAAATAAGCAATGATAATCTTGTAGATTCAGGCCCTTAAAACCTTAATAATCTGAATCAGCCTTGAACAATTTAATAAACAAAGCAATAAAATGCTGGGTATAGTCATCTCCCCACCCCTGCTGGCCCTCTCAATGGCATTCAATGAAAGAAGAAAAAAAAAAATCAGTCCCAAATGACAATAAGAGAGGCATTGTTGAAGATGTTTGACTCTGAAAACAAAATTCATGGTTTCAGTCAGCTATCCAAAACAACAAGGTCAGTTTTTGCCTTTGGCTTTTAAAAGAAAAGCTCAAGCATACAAATCCACAGGTCAGTGGAAATGATAAACAAATCTGGACAAACGTCTATTCTGCCATTTGGAAGCCAATGCAAATGGATGTTTTCATCACCTGTGTTCCACTAATCCACACAAAACTATGCACTTTGTAAAGCAGGTGTAAACAACATATCTTCTTTGATTATCTAGTCAAAAGAAAATAAAGTTTTTGTGAAAAACAGAATGCAAATGTCATTCCTACTTTCCATTTCAGGAAGGGAAAAAAAAGCAGCAGTGTTATGTCTCAAAAATGTCTTCAGATTTTAAAGAGAGTAGAGTACAGTCATCCATCAGCAGAATCCTTTATTTAAAAAGTTGATTGACAACCTGGGCAAGCTTTCAAGCCTGTGTGACAGAGCTCAACTGTTATGCGATGTTGCTCCTTCCCCACACAGAGCTGCAGCAGCAGTAGTCTCTGATCCCCTGCCACATCACAGCTTTAAGTGGCTGCTTTCCACACCAATGGCACTGACACTTCGCTGGCTGCACATCTATCCCCAGCCTTTGCACTCACAGTACCTGGCACCCGTCCCTATTTCTCCTTCTCTGGATTTTTTCCAGCAGTGCTTTTCCTGGTCGTATTAAAGCTCTCCAGCAGATCCCCAGTTAGCAATAATTTTTTCTACTTCCAAGATATTTTTTTTTACTTGTACATTTACTGCCTCCTGCCTTATCATTCAACTAACTACATATAAGACACTTTATTTGAAGCAAAATCTGTAGAAGTTAAAGACAGAATGAAGACAGCTAAAGGCTCTAGTGGAAAAAAAAGACAAATAATATTTAATAGTTATCTTTCAATACACCATTAGATAGTTGTAGCAAGGGCAAAATTGTAATGGGTAATTCCAAGAAAAAAAAATTATTCTAGTAAACTGTCTATAAATTTCCTCTATTTTCTTAGGGACTCCTAATGCGCAGCATAGTTAGGCAGCATAGGTTCACAGTATCACAGTATCACAGTATGTTTGGGATTGGAAGGGACCTCAAAAGATCATCTAGTCCAATCCCCCTGCTGGAGCAGGAACACCTAGGTGAGGTCGCGCAGGAACATGTCCAGGTGGGTATTGAATGTCTCCAGAGAAGGAGACTCCACAACCTCCCTGGGCAGCCTGTTCCAGTGTCTGTCACCCTTACTGAGAAGAAGTTTTTTCTCAAATTTAAGTGGAACCTCTTGTGTTCCAGCTTGATCTCATTACCCCTTGTCCTATCATCGTTTGCCACCGAGAAGAGCCTGGTTCCATCCTCGTGGCACTCACCCTTTATATATTTATAAACATTAATAAGGTCACCCCTCAGTCTCCTCTTCTCCCAACTAAAGAGACCCAGCTCCATCAGCCTTTCTTCATAAGGGAGAAGCTCCAGTCCCTTAATCATCTTTGTTGCTCTCCACTGGACCCTCTCCAGCAGTTCCCTGTCCTTCTGGAACTGAGGGGCCCAGAACTGGACACAATATTCCAGATGTAGTCTCACCAGGGCAGAGTAGAGGGGAAGGAGAACCTCTCTCAATTTACTAACCACTCCCCTTGTAATACACCCCAGGATGCCATTGGCCTTCCTGGCCACAAGGGCACAGTGCTGGCTCACGGTCATCCTGCTGTCCACCAGGACCCCCAGCTCCCTTTCCCCTACACTGCTTTCTAATAGGTCATTCCCCAACCTATACTGGAACCTGGGGTTGTTCCTGCCCAGATGCAGGACTCTACACTTTCTCTTGTTAAATTTCATCAGGTTATTCCCCGCCCAACTCTCCAGCCTGTCCAGATCCCGCTGGATGGCAGCACAGCCTTCTGGCGTGTCAGCCACTCCTCCCAGCTTAGTGTCATCAGCAAACTTGCTGATAGTACACTCTATTCCCTCGTCTAAATCGTTAATGAATATATTGAATAATATTGGCCCCAGTACTGACCCCTGAGGCATTCCACTAGATATTGTCCTCCAACTAGACTCCGCACTATTGACTACCACTGTTTGATTCAGTGGAATCAAAACTATACCCATGGGGTTTAGCATTCAAGGGCTTTCTGAAGCCCTTGCTTAGTATGCTTTTTCATCACAGAAAGTCTGGTTTGATTGCCAGGTCTTGGGAATTATTGGCAATTAGGTCTTTTAGTGTCTTTAAGGTTATTTCCATGCAAATATTGTATTCCAGTTCTCATTTTATATAACTTAAACAAGTGTATTTTTAAGCCCATTGGCACAGGGTCTCAAAGTTCACCAAGTAAGAAGGTGCCTTCTGAAGCCACCTGTGTTGTGTAACAGCCTGTGTCCACGGTCAGAGAAAAGCTGTCCCAAGTTGAGCTCACACTTCAACCAGTGACTGAACATCACGCTTTTACCCTTTTTTCTAGACAGCAGTTAGAAGTATTTGCCTATTTTCCAATGGGGAAAACCACAACTCAGACATTCATATTGCCTCTGTTAAACTGTGGACTCAAAAGGGAGAGTGGTCAGTACAGAAGTACAACATAAACATTGGCCTGGCAGCTAGAGAATGGTCTACAGCTCCTCACTGTCCCAAGGAATAAACCACATGCACCACCCAGACGATTTAAGCTCTTGCTTGAAGACATATAGAGACTCTGTAGCCTGGTTTAAAATTTCTCTTACTGCAATAGCAACAAATCCCAATTGTTTTTAAAATATATCATTAAAAAGAACATTCAAAAGTCAGCAGGAAACTTTCCAAAGGGTTGCAGAGGAGATTTTGAACAGGGCCTAGGTGTGCAGTAGGACTGAAAGCCTTCCTTTTTCTAGCTATGTATTCTTTCTGTCTTTCTGCATGTTGATGGCCTGCCTGTGTGGTGTTAGGAAATGTATTTCTCATTGTCTTCATTTGCCCCATATGTCTGATTTTCAGATGCAGATAAATGCTACTTCTAGTGCTTTTCAGCACAGAACTTCCTCCACAGATATATCACCAGTCTCACTGACTTACAGTTGAAATGAATAAATCCCTCTGTCAATGTGCAGAATCACTTAAGAATATTAAGGAAACGATCGGTCATCATCTCAACATTCAAAATAGCTATGCTTTGAAAGTTACTGTTTTTTTTTCTTTTGACAATTTGAATCTAAGGACAATCCCTGTATTCAATGGGATGCACTGGCACAGGGAATGTAAGTAGGTATAAAACCAATTTTATAACATGGCAGAAGAAATAGCATGTCTAAGAGATTCTACCTCTCACTGTTTGCAGATCTGTTGTACTTATTGACCATATGTAGCTACTTTTGGCTATACTGCAAGAGCTAGCAGGATAAGAACTGTTAGACTGAGCTTTTATGCTTATATAATCATATAACTCCTCCTAGAACCATGGCTAGAGCAGAAGGTGAATAAACTTCCAAAAATACATAGACAATTCTCCTTCCACACACTGATCCGCTAACATAGGAAATCCAGATGTTCCCCACTCAAAATCACAGTCAGCACCATATCACTAGAAATTCCTCACCTGTGCTACTATTGGTTTTAGTGCCTGCCTACATATACAAAGATTGTAAACTCAGGAGAAAAAAAAACAAAAACAAAAATAAAAATAAAAAAAAAAACAAAACCAAAACAAAAACAAAAACAAAACAAAACAAAAACAAATAAAAAAAAAAACCTTTAAATGACCCATATGTCCCATTAAACAGTCAATTGAGATTCCAGTGCATCTTAAAATGGTGACCAGTCTTACCATTTTTTCAGGTTTCATTTTTGTTCCTGAAGGCAAGTTTAACCTGTTACAGTCTAATATCATATTTACTGCCATCTCTAAAACTAAGGTGCCTTGTCAATAATCTGCTCTCTGGAAATTTGCTTTAGAGACTTTTAAAACTATATGAAAACTCTGTTTCGAGCAGTAAGACTGGGGATGGCTGAGGGAAGCATTTTTGCTGACTCTGTGGCAAATACAGTCTTTGAATTCAGTGGCAGAGACTGTTTGAAAACCTTTTATTTTAATTAGGACTGAGCATGCGCTGAAAGGTCATGAGTTCAAAATGTCAATTAACCACAGAACAGGCTGAGTCCAAATTGGTTTGGTTAGCTGCCATATGAGACACAAAGACACTGCAAGATGTCTCTTTAATTAGGCATTTCACCATACAACTGTCTTCATCTGTCACCATTTTTTAGCTTTTGCACTATGCAGTGCCAAAGGCTCCAGCCAAAACTCATGTACTGCTGTGCTAAGATCTTTGCAAATATGTGAAATATATTTATTTTTCTTTCTTTGTTTTCCCCAAGTAGCTCCAAATTAGTTGTTCCTACACTGATATGATTTTCTTCTGAGTACATTTTTCTCTAGACTTGTGAATAATTCTATGTAGAATTCAACCAAGAAACACATTTGATTGAGAGAAGTGATAGACCTAAATAGGAAAAAATGTGTCCTGTTTAAATTTATCAATTTATATATTCATATATATGACTTTTACATTTTTGTTGTTGTTTGTTTACAATAAAAAAGAGTCAACTCTTCAGTCATGGCTGCATTGTGACAAAATGGTTAGCTGTGAAGATGTTAAGTACTGAAATCTACTAGAAAGATCAACTGAATGTGAGAGAAATACTTGTAAGAATATAGACTTAAAGGGCTATATGTTGTATATGGAATCCTGTATTTTAATGTGGACTTTTAATTCCTTTAACTTACTGTCTAATGAAATAAGAGCTAAAACGTCCAAACATCTTTTTTTAAGTTAGGCATAAAAAATTGCTTTGCTTACTAATATGCAAAATATCTCTCATTTTTATAAATGTAAGTCAAATTTCAACAGTGATACAAATATTGACGCTGTGAATTTTTCCCAAGATATCTGCTCCATCAACACAATGCAAGATATCAGGTTAAAACAAAACAAAACAAAACAAGAAGGGTTTAGAACACCAGAATACCCTGAATTAACTGAAGTGTTGAGCAATGCACAATGCACATGAAAATACTATACTCTATTTGAGCAGATTCAGCATCTTTTAGAAATATTTTTTAAAACATGTGGAATTGTTAAAGTTTGTTTCCCCCAACAGATTTTAATATTTTCCCTGAGTTTTATCTACTTATTTCTTCAAATAAAGAAAATCCTTTCAAATAAAGTAGAACTTTGTTTTTATTAAAAAGTAAGGTAAAACATGTCTGAATTATTATTATTTTTTCCTATTCATTCAGTATTCAGTCTTAAATCCACACTGTTTGAGCAACCAATTGTTCCTCCAAGGCAGTTGGGATTGGCTTGGTTACCTTTGCTCCCTGTCCCAGATTTCCATCTGGTTTGGTGTTCTTGGCTCTGTACCTCCATGTGAGGAATTCCCACCCTGAGGCAGATGAACCAGATTCATTGAAGCATGATACCTCCTTTTAAAGGCTAAGGAACCTATTTCGCCCACCCCTTACAAATACAATCTCATGCTTGTGGAGACTTTTTGCTCACAAGCATGGTGCTTTGATCATGCATTACATTAACTTTTTTTAAAATTATTTTATTTTTTAAATTTTTTAGGATATCTTTCTGCAGTGTTTGATTATTCCCTTGCACACACTTGTTGCTTAGCTTAATCAGTTTATCTCAAAGTAGCAAATATTTATGAGAATACGGAGAATGTTAATTTTATGAGAATGTTAATTTTACATTAAAACCCTGCAAGAGCATTTGTGTACAGAAGTCCACAGTTGCATTGCTTAGTGAATCCATCTTCATGTTACATTTTCTTTTGTAAGCTCACACACATCATTTGTTTTGTAAAGAAAAAGGCGGAAAAAGACCCAAGCATGTACACATTCAGCAGAACAGGGGAATGTCCAAAGCAGAAATCTGTGAAAAAGACACTGATAACTCCACTGGTGTCTATTAATCCCTGTCTCTAGCCATGCTGATGCTGTTCTTATGTGGATCTTCCCAGCATATATTTCTTTCATCTCCATAACTGGTTCCTCTCTGGAACACACTTTTCTTCTGTCACACTCTGAATTCAGACACCATGTGGACCCCAAAGCACAAAGAATGATGTTTCTGTCCATTTCTTTAATAAGAAGCTGCCGAATTTGGTACAAACAGCTATGCTGTTAGTATGTAAGTATTTACATGGTCATCATTTTTATGCAATGCTTTTCCTCTCCAGCTTCAGATTTTTATATTTTAAGATTCAGACCCATCCGTCATCACATTGCTGACAAATGGTATTAACATTTTTTCTGCAAAAGAAGTAAGAGGCATATGGAGCACAATTGTTATCATTTAACCTGACCTAAATACTGTATAGGTCTTTCTGCAAAGAAACATTCCATTCATTTCTAGGTATAAGGGAAGAAAAGTTTCAACTGAAACTGTGAACCCATCTGCTAAAGTGATGTTTCTCATTTTCTTCATCTGACAGAGCTCTTCTCCGTTTCTTAAATTTTCTTCATTTTTTGTAATGTGAAAAATAAATTAGAGAAGTGGCAGCAGAACGTTTAAAACCACTAAGTTTGTTTATTCTTATTATTTGCTCTCAGGGTTTTGCTCTCAAACAGATTTTATTTGGCACATTTTTTCTCTGATGTAAGATATACCATTTATCTACATCAGAGTTTAATTTTTTAAAATCTGTTAGCTTCTTACGGCCCATGTTTGTTTTCTCTTGTCATTTCTGCTTGGCTATGGCTTGAATTCTAAGGCTGAGTTTGTGGTATGCAAAATGCATTATATTTTTATTATATATGTGGTATGCAGAATGCATATAGCATTGTTATCTGGTGCATGTTTGACATCAACTTTGCAATTCACATCAAAATTTGGAAAGGTTTCAAAAATCCTACAATCCTACAATGACAGTATAAGGTTTGAAATTCCAGAAAGAAATTCACAGGGTTTTCTGAATTTTCTTGAACTCAATGACATCTTCAAATCCAGAACCAGCAATTTTGGTTCATACTAGTTAGTGAGCAGATCTGAGGAAAGATTTTACAGAATTTGTTGCTAACACATGAGCATCCAAGCTTTTAAATCTGTGCAATGTCAAGTTTACTAGGATGTGCTGGGAGAAACCTGTGAAAGCACCTTTCTTTGTTTCAATCTGGACCCAAAGTTATGTTTTTTATGGAGGAAAACCAAGCCAGTGGAAGTTTTTGGCAGTGCTATGCAAGCAAGATGTGTTGTGCTGGTTTTGGCTGGGACAGAGTTAATTTTCTTCATTGTAACTAGTACAGGGCTATGATTTGGATTTGTGCTGGAAACGCTGCTGATAACACAGGGATGTTTTAGTTACTGCTGAGCAGTGCTTACACTGAGTCAAGGCCTTTTCTGCTCCTCACAACACCCCACCAGTGAGTACACTGGGGGTGCACAAGAAGTTGAGAGGGGACACATCTGGGACAGCTGATGCCAACTGACTAAATGGATATTCCATACCATATGACATCACACATAGCTGGGGAAAAAGAAGGAAAGGGAGGATGTTTGGACTTATAGTATTTTATCTTCCCAAATCACAGTTACATGTGATGAAGACCTGCTTTCCTGGAGATGGCTGAACACCGGCTCACTGGTGGGAAGCAGGGAATGAATTCCTTGTTTTGCTTTGCTTGTGTGTGCAGGTTTTTCTTTACCAATTAAACTGTCTTTATATCAACACACGAGTTTTCTCACCTTTAATTTTTTTATTTTCTCACCCATTCAACCTGGAGGGAGTGAGCGAGGGGCTGTGTGGTGCCATGTAGTGACCATGTATCCTTCAGTAAACGTCTAACTCTTTGCTGTGTTTGGTAAAAAATTATTACCATCTGCTACAGAAGTATCTTCCTCACATACACAGGTCAGCTACAAACCAAACAAGATTTTGTTCAGATGAGCATGTACATTACAGGGCCAGTTGTGTCTAGTAGCAAAATCTGCAGCCGCAGTAGACCCCAGGTTCTTTTTTGTGAAGTTTCCTAGCATAGTTGTTATAGCCAGAGGAGCTGTTGTACCAACACTGGGAATCTCAAGGCCCCTGGGAAGCCACAAGGCTGATTTGCGGTTCTCAAAACAACTGAAGCCATTTATTGCCATTGTATCCATATGGCCTGTGAGGAATTTGCACAGAAGGCCTGATGACCTAGCCCCTGGGTCTAGGGAGTGAGGAAGCATTTCCACTTGGTTGTGGCACATATGGCCCTGTCTCCAACAGGCCCTGTCCACCTTTCAATGAAAACACTGTAAGAACACAAAGAACAGCCATTCCAAATTTGGAATGCTTTATAACTTAGTATCTCTAAAGGACACGGAAAGAATGAGTAGATATATTGCGTTACAAAGTCAGAGTATGAATCAGTATTTTGGCAGTCATTAGGAAGTTCCTCAACAATACAAACAGAAACTTCAACTGAAATGATAACTTCCAGCACATAATATATGGGCTAACTGAGACTTTGGTGCTTACCTCATAGCTGTTATTCATTACACTTTATTGTTTTTGTTAACTGGAGCTCAAGGCCACAAGGAGGGCAAAGAAGAGCCTTGTCCCACCATGAGAAAATCAGAGAGGGTTTGCACTTCCATGAAAATGAGTTAAGAAGACAGATGGTGAATATCACACAATCAAGAACTGGGAAAGGAGACAGTAATGTGGTATCTGAAAAGATCAAGGAGCATGTGCACAGCCCTTATACTGTCTCAGGCCAACAAATTGCAAGTTCTCAAAGTTTTCTGGGAAGCCATTTCTATTTGGGATAAAAGCAAATACACCAACTGACTTGAGAGATGAGAATCTATTTTAGTAGAATTTTTTTTGTTTTGGTTTGGATTTTTTTTTTCCAATAAATTGCTCTCAGATGTTTCACAAAAAAGTTGATACAACTTGGACAGTTTCAGTCTACAGAAAATCATTTAAAGCTGTCAGACTAACTGTCTTATAAATTAATGAAAAATATGATTTATCCATATCAAAAGAAGCAAACAACAAAGGACATTCCAAAATCATCAGTTCAAAAAGAGCAGACTTTCTTAGTATAACTTTTATGAAGGGTCACAGATTAGTGACTATTGCTGAGAGCAAATCATGGCTTCTGCACCAAGAGCCACAATAGCACAGAAACGGCTCAGAGCACTGAGGCTTCATTTGCAGTGTCTTTTAGAAACAGCCTGTCATCTCTCAGTTTAATCTCTGAAGGTAGTTAAAGTTGTGCCTTTAGTATGTTTTACTTACACACTTTAAATACTGTCACTAAATATTTATTAGCAATTCATTGAAATGTGGAATCTTGAAAGAACATTTCAGTTGAATGATTATATTGCTTTGAGAAGTGACATCTCCTCTTTGGACTATTCTCACCTGTTGTATCTGGCCATGGCAGTACAGTTAGTGCCAGAGAATTTCCACATAGCTCAAAATCAAAAAATTATGACAATTATAAATGAAAAATTGAAGAAGGGAAACTTCAGCTAATTATGCTGCAGAGCTATAAATATTAAATGTAACTTTTTGTTTCTTTTATAGTTTTTTTCCTGTATGAGATTAGGAAAAAGTTTTGACCTGGGAATTTAAGAGGAAATATACTGCACTACCGAGACATACCAACAATACTTTCTATAAATATTGATTCATAACTCCTCAGTGTCCAACAAAATATAAAATGCAGTAGTACAATCTTATCCCACTTGACCTTGCAACCCATTTCTAAATCAAAGTCCATTCATATGTGAGTTCTAATCTTTTTGATTTACAGTCAAAGATCCTTCCTGTATTTTCTTACACAAATCTCAGGGTTATAAAAAATGTAGATCTCTTCTGCCTCTTTCTATGGGAGTAGAAATTCATAGTTTCTCTTCATTCTGTTGAAACAAGGGATAAATTTAAGCTAAAATAATCTAATGCTTTAAAGTGAGCATTTTGTTGTTTTAAAATAGGAACATTCTCTTCTTTAAAATATTAATAGCTATTTTCAGGTATTTGTACATGACAAAATATAAGTAAACCAAGGCTGATGTGTAAAAAAAGGTTGTATATAGTTTACTTTCAGTTGTACAGATTTCAAATTAGTTACAGTGTCAGGATTACCTTTGAAAGAAAATTAATTTTTGTTCTAGGAACAGCTGCATAAAGAAGACACAGGGGGAAAAAAGGTCTTCTAACTCTGTCCTTTCAAATTCAGAAGCACCTTGAACCAGACTATTCAGCCCAGTTGTGGCTGCACATGAGTCCGAATATGGCAGAGGTGACACACTGGGGCTTGCAAATAAGCAGAGTAAAGAACAGTTAAACTATGTCTTCACCATTGCTCTCAATCGAGCCATTTAAGAGGATTAAAATGAGTCCCAAAGGGGAGTCTAGTCTCCCCTTCCAAGCAAACATCACACCTCATTGCCCTGTTGAAAATAAAGGATCCAGGCTGGTTTCCCAGGTCCCACATCCTGTTCTGCCTGCAACCACACTCAAACTCACTATAGCACATTACATCCATCCTGCTATGACATATTCTACAAACCAAGGCCGTGGGCAACAGGGAGCTGCAGAAAACTATGGAATGTCCCTGACTTGGTTGATCAGACGATCAATAGTCCAAGGAGCACTATAGCACACAACTGCTATGCAGTTCAGGTATCGTGTGAAACCAAATACATGAAGAAAAAAAGAGATAGTGAGGAGGGACAAAAAGGTTAAATATTCTATGTTCCATGAGGAACTCCTCAAAAAAGTTGCACAAATGCATACTTAACAATACATTTCAACAACAAATCAGAAAACTTCAGTTGGCCTAAATTTAAATACCTTTGCATTAAGCCTGTCTACCTGGAAATACCTCGCAAACAAATTTGATAAACTTTCTTAAACGTCACTCTCATAATCAGAATGTGGTCAGTTCATATTAATGATAGCTCCTGTTTACACAGGAACTGCAGCAGATAGAAATAAATACTCATTAAAATTTTGTGTTACTTTTTTTGAGACAACTAATCAGGTGCCTTTGTAGTATTTTCTCAAAAATCCTACCCTGACTATTTCAACAACATCCCTGTTTATCTCAAGCCACATGTTTGCTGCATGTTTACTATGGACATCAGCCAAGTTCGGTTCTCATGGAGACTGACTTTGTTCTGACAGTCCCTACTCTATGCTCATAACATAGGCTTTGTCCAGATAAGCATAAATGTAAAAACTTAGAAAAGAACAGCTGATCTTTCTTTCTGAATAGCTAATAGCAGTTTTAAGTCGCTAGCCATACGTTGAAATAAAAGGAACAACAACAACAATTCAGACATCATATTTTCCCGAGTAATGCTAAAATATCCTGTCCAGAGACAAGTAGAAGCGTCATAAAGTCAGAAGTACAAAAGTTTTGTTATGTCCACTTAATCCTTTTGTAATGATGGATTTGTTTTCTATGTTTAGTAATTGCTTGTTGTTTTAAGTATATTAGACTCTCCCCATATGGTTTCCATACACCAATTACATCTTACACTTGAAATAATTTTTCTACAAACAGCATAATTTTTTCTTTTCTGTTGTTGTTCATAGCTACACATAATTGAAGAAAACATCCTTAAACATTTTTCAGTTACCATGTCTGCCTCAATTGTCTGTGTTTTAACGAAGTAATGTTTTATCTAGCTATTTTAAACTTTTCTCATAAATTCAATATTATTTTTGTGATCTTTCCCTGATCTGCATCCAGTTTGCTAATGCATTTCCAGTAGTGAGATACCAGGAGCTGTGGAGCATTCCAGATGTGACCTAGGTGCTACATGAAGTTGCAGTTCCATCTCTCTGCACTACAACATAATTGTTTTAATGTCTTAGGCTGAAATGTTGTTGGACTTCTCTGCTGCCACATTCCCTTGACAGCTAACTTTTAAAGCTAGCCACTCATGCTACCATGTCTTTTTGGCATCTCTGTGTTACAAGTCATTTGCTCTCCATGTTTTGCATTAGTTTCACCAAATAACTTGTTTGTGTGTTTCTAAGTGGAATGAGCTATTTTCTGCTCATAATTTTAACATTTTCATCATAATGTAATATATGATCTGTGTCCAACTGTTTTGGGCTTCTCTCCGCTTCCAGCTGTCTAATAAATTTAAATAGACCCAAAGATAATGCTATGCAGCTATGAAGTACTTAATCTTAAAGAAATACTGACAGGTTACTGCATTCTTTTTCTCCATCTTTGCAAGCTTTATGTCACTAGGCCCTTTTTTCTTTTTTCTGATTGACCTTGAATAGAAATTAAAACATTTGTGAAGCATTATTTGCCCAATTAAACTATTTCCTGATCTTTTTTCTCCTATTTTTTCATTTTTATTTTTTGTTTACCCAGTGTTGTATATTTTGGTTAAGTACTTATTTACACATGTCTAAATGGATTCCATTAAAATATAACTTATTTATACAGCAAAGGAACAGAATTGTCTGCATCATTCAATTTTGAATGGAATTTCAAAGGTATATAAATCAGGTTGTATTTGATGTCGCCTTTGAGTGTTTTCCCACCGTGAGTATTATATTCCATATCTACTCTTTCAAAGGAGGCATGTCTGGCAACCATAATATCCCAGTTTAGTAGGCCAAGTGTAGAGAACATGTGCACCAAGAAAATATGTTTCCTCTCAGTTTCTATATCTTTTATTCTGGAGAAATCCTATGCCTTCCATGCAGAGAGAGAGGAAAAAAAAAACAACAACATCTGTTTCTGCTAATGTCTGGTTTAGATAACTATGACATAGAACAAGGTTTCAGAGTATTGGAGACCAAATCTACTAAAATCATTAACGTAGACTGTTAGTACTGCTTTGGCCTAGTTTTGAATGAAGCACAAATCTACTTTAATGCCTGTAAATTGATTTTTTTCCTTTTAATAAAGGTGAAATTTTAAAAATATTATGTTATTCTTTTACATAAATAGAATTGAAGGAAAAGAGTTCATATGGGCTTGTTAAGCCCTAACTCACTCCATTTGGAATGATGTGCACCAGCTGGACACACTCGAGGCTACTTGCCCATTCTAAACTTGTTTCTTATATTCAAAGAATTAAAGAAACATACCAGGTAATTTATCTGTCAGGAAAAAAAAAAAAATCTCACACAGATAAAACATATTTACCTTTTAAAAGAGTATGAAGTCTGACAACAATGTTTAGGAAAGATATTTGTCTGTGCGGGTCAGAATAACAAATGTCTAATAAAATATTTGAAGAGACATGCAACTCTCGCAACTTTGAGTAGTACCTCCAGAAAAGACAAGTTTTTTGTCCTCCTTGATATTTGCTCCAGCTTGGGTGGACCACAGCCTACAGAGGTCTCTCTGCCTCATGCCTTTCACTCCACTGGCTTTGCTCCAATGAAGTATTCCAAATTTGCATTTGGTGGTAATTCTTTTGCTTCCAAGAACACTACCACCATTTCTTGGAACTGTTCTGGTTTGTTTACTACAGTGGTGCACACCAGTAATTTTAGGAAGGCAGATATTTAGTTTGGATGTTTAAAAATGCCAAAGTCTTACATACTCTTTGAGAGATTTGAACCCAAATGTGTAGAATTCTCATAAAATTAGCTGTTCTCATAAGAAACATATGAATTTT
Organism: Columba livia; assembly: GCF_036013475.1. Classification (NCBI taxonomy): domain Eukaryota; kingdom Metazoa; phylum Chordata; class Aves; order Columbiformes; family Columbidae; genus Columba; species Columba livia. Next base: position 32,925,471 of record NC_088604.1, on the reverse strand, counting down.
TTGTCTTAACGTCATGAAAGCATGCATGAAACTGATTGTGTTTAAATTTCCAGAGGGCTCTCTTCTGATTATAACTCTGCACCAAATCAAAAGAAAAGTGTGTATTGTTTTAAATGCAGATTTTAACATCTGCACAGTTCAGTCACTCTCATACAAGAAAGGGTTTGGATGCAATTAATCAGGTTGGGTTAATTTCTAATCAAAGTTTTCCTTGCACCTAGTTTACATAATCTTATCTCTCAGGACTTTAATTCTGGGTAGTGAATTATCAGGACAAAACATTTCAATATTAATTTCTGCCTGCTTTCTCATTTGAACCACAGACTGGTTTCTGTTGTCTCAGCTGGAATCCTATTCACAAACCTTAGAAAATATGGGCCAAGTCTCATGTTCATAGCAAAATATGCTTACATCTGAACTCCATCTATATCCACATTTCATTGGGAACGCTTCACATGTGATTTCTCACAATACATAATGGAAATTTAATTTCTTATTTTACATGAATCATTTTATGCTTCTTGGATTCTGGCCGAATGTTGCATGCCCTGCTCTCATGAAATCTGATTACTTCAATCAGTGTGTTTAAGATTGGTAAGTCATAAAAAAAGACATCTCAGAAATTTAACTGTCATATTTTATAGAACTGTGCTTCTCTGTTTTCGACAGAGAACTGAATACTCTGAGGAGTTCTTAATCAGGGGCAAATTCACAGACAGATTGACAGAGTGGAGCTGAACCAATTTGTACACTACATCTGTATAACAATATATCTTAATGCATTTCTTAATCTTAATCTTAATCTTAATAATATATTAATCTTAATAATCTTAATCTTAATAATATAACTTAATGCATTTATAAATGTAATGAGTTACATTTCATATTGATTATGCATAAAGAGATGTGTTAGTAACATAAATATAAGAAGAGCTGTATTGTCTCACACTAAGGCTTTAGCTAGCCATGGATCTGGTCTCCTGCAACGGCCAGCAGAAACCAAGCCCTTGCTGCACCATGATCAGTGCATTCATGTGATGGAAATCATCTCACCACACCAGAGCGTATTCCATGAATACTGGAAGCCACTTGAATTGTTACTGGGATTAGGTGAAGCTCACGTTCACCATTTTCCCAGTAGACAGGGTTGCTGCTCTACCACAGTCCCCAATGTTTGCTGCAAGAGATCAAGGTTGCCTGTAGTTCTGCACTTCACTTCCACCAAGAGTGAGGGTTGCAGGACATAACTCTTGCCTACCCCTCTGTTCTTAGTCCAACTTTGGGCCTCATGGAACTCATCATGTTTTTGCCACAGAGGTTTCTCCTGTACATCACTTCAGCCACGTCTCATCTTTTTCACTTTGTAGAACCTGGTGAGAATTTCTACTTTTCCACCTTCTAAAATATCCAGTTAAGCAATTTTCTGGCTTGTGAATCTTTGGGTTTAATTTATAATGTACCTTATTTCTGTAAGAACTTTCACAGAATACAAATTACTTAGGCTTCTTATTTCAACTATTGCCTACCCCAAAACTAAGAAGATGCTATATTTCCAAAATTATTTTGTACATCTCCAAAGTATAGTCTGTCAGTCTGTGACTTCCATTCTTTGGATTTGCAAAATAATGACAGGAAACATCTTTCTAAGCATTCTAGAGGCTCAGGTGAAATATAGTTAGAGGGAGCATGTACAAATAGTATAATAATGAACACATAATAAAGACATAAAATAAACATCACATCTTTCCCTGTTTTATCTTCAGCTTGAAACAATATTAATGTGCTCATGAACAAATCATTTATAGCATATTTGAACTATTTCTTACCTAAGCAATGTATATTATAAGGTAATATAAATACATACTGGCATGATGTCCTGTAAAAAGTAATCTGTACATGTCATCTATCTGCTTTAACTATCAATGTTAATTTGAGCACTATTTCATCACATGGTTTTACACAAGAAAATTGTGAAGTTCATTGTTTTGGCAGAAGATAATTATCTTTTAAAATGCCCTAGTTTTTGTGTTCTAGCATTCAGGGGCAACAACTGGCTGCTTAGCATGAGTCTATGTTACATTTCATATTGTTTTAGCATGAAGCACACTTTTCGCTACTCTTTGAAATGGATTTCCAAAGTTTCAGGATGAGAATGTACAAACTGAGTAAAAGTGAAAAAAAATCAGGTATACTTTTATAACCTTTGATTGTTAGCTGTATAAGCAAAAACTACTAACATCAGGAAGTTGACAGCTCCTCAGATTCCTAGTTCTAAAGCAGCTGAGCAAGTTTACCCCATCCATCAATGGCTCTTACTTTATGCAGCAAGTATTTAGCTGATTTTCCAATTCTGGTTTATCCCAAGTTTTCTCAAATGTCTGTGGAGCTTTTATGTCTCACTTCAGAAAATCTCTCTTGTCAAGCAGAAAACTTATATTCTTGACTTAGCCTGATTACATCAAATCATGAGAAAAATATTGGAAGATTTCTACATTTGTAGCTCATATTTTTTAATCCTTTGAGCATTTACTAGTATCTTTGTTTTAACTAGTTCATGAACAGCTCTTATGAGCATAGGTTTCTCCCTTTGTTGATGCTTACACTAGCATTTGGACTTTCTGTTTGTTTTTATAGTTTGTCCCTAGCATGACAGAAAGAAAGCAAGAGCAGCATGTTTCTGATATTACAAAACAAATTATTAGGCAACGGTCAAAACCAGCTGAAGGATAAAAAAGATTGAAAATATGGCAAAAAAAATCCTGGAATGCATTTGAAAATAGAGCAGATGTTTATTTTATTAGCTGTTGGTAGCCTTACTGTCAATATATGACTTGTATTAATGGCCATTAAAATTATAAGATGCTGCTGTCTAATTTGGGTTAACACCTTCATAAGCTCCGTGCCTTAAAAGCCTCCATTTTCAGTCTATGTACCCAGTCTGGACAGAAGGTTAATAGTCATATTCACATTTGGAAGGAAAAAAAATTATCTGGTCACTGTGGATTGCATTCACTATTTCTGCAAATAACGTTGAGGAAATGTTGAGACAGTCAAAGAGTATACCTGAATATTGATATTGCACTAGAAAAAGGTTTGGGAGCTTATGAAAAAGAAGAAATGTAATGAAGGCCATCTATTCATAAAAAATGTGAAGATACTGCAAGGTTTTTCTGTGTGTTATTATGTTTTCAGGGTCAGCATACAAATCATATGTCTGTCAGAGGATAACTTGGATGGCCCAAGTTTTATTACTTTGCCCAAAATACATAGCATGGAAGATTTACTATATGATATCTTAACATAGTATTTCCCAGTCCAATTTATCACGTCTACAAGAAGTAAACTGAATTATTCAGGCAGCCTTAAAACAAGTACATACATTTCTTAGGAAGAATGTACTGATTTTAATGAAACTTGCTTCAGTTAAGACCTCACTGTCACTCGTGCGAACTGTCATAGCTTTCTTCGTATTATCAGTCTTATTCAGAATAATAAAGAACATCTGACGAGATTTTTCTTTTCATATCATTATATTGTGTTTAGCACTTCTTGTAAAACTCCTCTTAATACAAATGTATGCATGTTGATATACACATATATATAGGCACTGCAGGTGAGAGAGATCTTGGATTAAACTTTTTTCAGGCATCTGGCTTTCATCTAGTCTTCAAATGATATTTGACATTTGAATTTACATTAGCCTTAAATCCAACATTTACATTTTAGTTTATATTAAAACTCTATTAGGCAAATTTAAATAGAGACTCAGGCTACTAATTACTATAGCAGCCAAGAAGCAAATTTGCAGAAGCACTGCAAGGGTGGAAATACAAGGATCTAATGGAATCTGTTCCACTGACTTCTGCAGGAGTTTTTTCAAAAACGTTTTTATATCCTTCTTCTTCCCTCCTTCTCTTATTCAATCTCCCTTATTTGTTGATAATTTTCCTACATGGACGTTATATTCACTCTCTTTTTTTTTTTAAATGTATTTAAAATATGACCTGTTCTGGTTGTTTGGATTTAGACGATAATAGTGACATGTTTTTTTACTTTGCAGGAGCATCAGAACTCTAACAGAACAGTAAGTACAATAATATGGAATTACATACATTTTTATTTCCCGAATAATTGTGAAACTACTTCGTGAGAACACTAACACTACAGAAAATATAATCCCAGGAACTGTGTGACCTTGTTTGCAAAGGAGATTTTTGAATGGAATCATAAAAAAAATAAATATAATGCACATTATAAATTTTAAATAAATCCTTGCAACTGTCTGAGCTCTGGATACTATAGTATCTGTTCTAGTGGAAAGGAGAGAAAACAAGGATCAATCAAACCATGCCTTCTTCAGTAGACTTTAATCCTTGTGAGCAGAGAAAAGATACTGCCAGATTTCATTACATTGTCAAAAGTTTTATATTTGTTTCTTTAAAGTTCTAGACTCAGCAGTAGAACATTGAAATCCAATTATTAAGCTCAGCTTTTACTGAAAGAAAATAAAATATGAAAGTGGCAGTAAAGTGAACAGTAAAGGGTTATTAAGAAAGACATAAATAAAAAACGTTGGAAATAGTGTGGTGTTTTATTTTAATGTCACCCAGAATCTAGTTTAATAAGCGTATGACATCTGCTTGCCTCTCTGTATGTATTTCTGTCAAACCATCTGTCTGTTCCTCCCTTTCTAATAAATTTGGAACCCATTAGCCAGTTTTACCTAGATGAGAAAAATAAGTTGAAGTCTCAATAGATAATCCCATAAGTGTCATGAAACTCAGTTTGATTCAGAAGAAAATTCCTGACGTTTGCAGGAAAAGAAAGCAAAACTCCACATCTACACATTGAATTTTTGCAGCTTCCTCTTGGCCAAACAGCATGTGCTTGCTGGTCTGACAGATCAGCAGGCACACAGTTCCAAACTAGGCATGATGGTTACTCCTGGGCCATTAGAGGAAAAATGGGATTTACTGAAATGTGTGGGACTGCAAAGAGGGGAATAAATCTTTAGGAAATCAGTTATCACTGATTTTACTATTCCAAAAAGAAAAAAATGCCTTAAATCTCATCCTTTCGAGTGATGACAGATGGGTATGGCAGTTTAATTGCTTTGTTTTCAGGTCACTGCATACTGTACATTCTGCTAAAGAGTCTGAGAGAAGGACAACCATGTGCTGCCTTCTGGCTGCTGCCCTCTGGATCAGTGTAACTTCTCAGGAGGGAGGGGAGATTCCTCCTCTTTCAACAGAAGAATGAACATCTGTAGTCAGAGGTCTCCAACTGCAAGAGGAAGCCAATGGACAATCATGTGTAGAGCAACCAAGGAGTCATGAGGCACCATAGAACTCCTAGAGAAGGCTTTCCTGGAGATCTCAGAAGGTCTGTGTATGATTTCTGCAATTCAGGAAACCACCAAAGGTTGCTGGACTGAAAGGAAAGCCAAAAGGAACCATCCTGTCCTGACAGGATACAAGTGAAAAGAAGATTTATTTTCAAGACTCAGTTTCAACCGATCTCACCCAGCAATCTTGAGTTTTCCCTCTGGGAAGAACTGCCATGTTCCAGCTTACTATTTTGAATTTTATTAAAATATGCCTCTAGAGATTGGAAGCCTTCAGTGTCTTTTGGCATGTGCAGTTTTGGAGAACTGCTTTGTTTCAGTGGTGGATCAATTCCATGTCAAGACACTGGCTTTCTGGGGATCCCATCACATAAGGTTCTTTCATGTCTTGAGGTCATGACTCACCATTTTTAAAGTATAAGACTGGCAAGTCTGTGGCTGTATGTTGGCTTTCATACTATGGCACACACACCCAAGACCTCAAAGTCAAATCCTCTGTGTGTTGCAACAGCCAGTCTTTACAATTGCTTCCATAGAAAGAGGTGACCAAAAATTATTACTTGCAAATTTTTTGGTGTTTGGGTGTATTTCAGTATTCCACACAGTTTATCCACACAAATTTTAGAAGCAGATGCAATCTCCTGTTCACACTACATATAAATGTGTCCAGCTTCATTTGGAAGGTATGTGGCATATTAGCACTCATTTAAACTCAAACCAAAACTTTCTGTCTCTCGAAGGCAGGGATTTTTACTTGGGATAGGGATTTTTAGGGCACAGTGCTAGGATGATGCCAGAAATATATTTTCCAATGTGTTCAAGCATGCAGAGTGTGTATTTCTTGTGAAAGACAATGTATGCTGATAATAAAAGGTCACAATGCAACCTTAAAGTTAAGAAAAAAAAAAAATTACAAAGCTGTAAAAGCACTAATCTGGTCTAAAAAAATGGTGTGGCCAAAATGGAAATATTTCAGTTCCATATGTCTTGGGAGTTATAATTCCTCTATCCTATATCCCTTTTCTTTTCTGAAGCTTTTAAGATGCAGCAGTTTCATTACACCAAGACAAGAGACTGTGATGCATCTTGAAAGACATGCTTGACAGGGAAACGGCACCTCTAGGAAAGCCCAGAGAATCACATATCCCAGAAGGAACCAGAAGTGTCATTTCAAAATTGAGCTTGGTTGTTGTCTTATATATTTCAGCTCTCGATCTTTTGTTCTGCTTAAGGCATTTTGCTGTAAGAAGAATTTGGACAGACTGTGGAAAACCCAGAAAACAGACCTTACAAATTACCAGTGATAAACAACCTATAAAATTAAAATGTTCAAAAAAGAGAGTGAATTAGTTGAGGTTGCTTAGTGTAATTAAGAGAACTAATCTCTAATCATATAAGACAGTGGAGAGAAAGGTAATGATCTGTCCAACCCAGTGCACAAGACAGAAAACAATCAAGATTACATTACGAAATGCAGGGGTGAGCTGACAGGGGAAGAGACTGAGCAAGGGGAAGTCATCAACACAAGCAGAGCCTGGGAGGGGAAATGATACAGAGCCAGAATCCAGAACTGCTGCAAGGAGACACCTGTCCTAGGGACCCAGAGAGACTGGGAAGAGTCCTTCTTCCTGCAATGTTGATTACCAGCTAAGCTATTCAAAATTTAAGTTACACTTTCACTCAGAAGATTACATAATTTGCCATGTCAAAAAGAAGAATTCTTCATTGAACTTCATTGAACTAGCATTCATTGTTTTGATAAAGGTTCTAAAAACTGATTTGAGATACTTTTTTTGAGATATTTATTTTTTTGAGATACTAAATTTTTTCTGTGTAAGAGTTGTCCTGATTATTTTGATAAATTTGTAAGAGTTCTGATAAGTTTCGCTTTGAACTAGTGGTACCATCAGTTTTGTGATTAGCACTTCTTGCTATGATTTTCTGATTTTGAAATGTGGAAAAACAATTAAAAAAACAGCTTTATTAAATTAATTAGATCAATTGTTGAACTACATGTCTGGCATGTACTCAGGTTCCTTTAATTTTTATTTACTATTTTATGTGATTTACTATTTGTGAATTATCACCCCTAATACATTCTACTTGAAAAATTTTAAAGAACCTTTTGTCCCTTTTCAAAAAGCAATCAAACAATGAAACAGTATAAACGAGCATGGGACTGTGCTCGGGCCCGGTTCCTGCCCTGTTTAGTCAGTGGATAGATAAGGCCAATGTGACCCCAGTGTTGGGCCCTTCCAAAACCCTGTGCTGGCTTGAGACGGTTCTTGTGAGACATGGACCTCTTGAGAGTAATTAAAAGGGTGGCAAAACACATAGCTCCTGCCAGGGCCATGGGGTAAGGAGAAGGGGGAAGGCAGCAGGAGGTCGGTGAAGCCCAGGGTCAGCCACAGGGTTTGGTAAAGAGCTGTAGCAAACCACCCCTCTCCAGAGGAAAGACTAAAGAAGAAGTAATGATGACAAGTTCAGTTCTACCCAGGGTTTCTTCCTAAGTCAGGCAGCTGCCTCTTCGCCAGAGGGTTTTTAGCATAACTTCAGTGCAACACTCAGATACAACTCACTGTGGCTAAAGACTGAGGCACGAGGCCCAGCCAAAAGCATTTTTAAATAACATTCCTCCAAACTGCACCGTCTGTTCATTCTTCTAAAGAACACTTAAGACTTCATACTTTTAAACAAATGGATTGTCCAGGGCAATTCTGCAAAAGTAATTCAGTCTGAGCTGAAAATACGTACCACAGACATGGCACAAGCTATCCAACCTGAGAGACTAAGCTACAAATTTTCCTCCTTGACAATGTGAAATCTCTTTCTTTTTTTTTTTAATTTTTTTCACTTAGTGGCCCAATTAGTTTGGACTTTTTGCTGGAAGCTGACAGTACGGTGCTTCTTTGCATTCCATAACCTCTGTTGTGTTCAAACCACAAGTGCAATTTTGCCAGGGGCTGGTTCCTCAGGGGCGTCAGGACAGAATGGGTTTTGCTGCATCTCTTTGTTGCTCTGATCTGTGATCCTTTGACATGTCCTTGCTTTTAAGACAGGAACTTCTTTTTAAAAGCTTACCTCCCTTTAATTATTGTGAAGATTTTTGTTTCAAGCATTTTTAAAGACCTTTAATATGGACATTTAATTATTTCTTGCTTTCACAGCACCACAACATTGGTTTGGGGCTGGGAAGGAATAGGAAGGGAATCACAAAGTGGATTAATTTTATTTTAAAAAATTAATATGATTAATTTCTTCAAAAATTAATTATATCGAGAGCTACAAGTGCCTTTTCGCAGCTTTTTTGAGGTTGCCATTTAATTTGGGGACAGAACAAGATAGAAAGTGTCTGTGTTCTATATCACATTACAGAAAATGCACTGTTAACACTGAAGTCTTTTTTCCTGTTCTCAAATCTCATTTCTTATTTCTTCTCACAATATTTAAATTGAGTTTTGTTTCCCCACAGTGTACTTGTTCCCAAAGGCACATAACCCCATTTCAGGGATATTCTGTCACAGAAATCTGGCTATTATTAAAAAGTATTTAGTTTCCAGTTCTATTTGCAAATGTCTTTTAAAAGACATTGAATCATAGACCCATCTCGTTAATTATTTTTATACAGGAGATAAACATGTTTTGGCATGCTTTTTAATAATCCTTTTTCCTGACTTTTCATTCCTGTTTAATTTTTAAAAATATAAAACAGACCCAGCAATACCATCCAAAGTTTATTTGAAGAAAAACTGGCTTAGGAGCCTTTTTTTTTTTTTAACAATGTCGTTGTTTTACCAACTTGTCAATTTGTCAGCAGTCCACAAATTAGCAGTGTCCTAAATCTACTATCAGATCATCTGGGCAAACACTAAGTTCTTTGTGGGTGATAAATTAAATGCAGTGACATAACTGACAGTGTCCATCTACCGTTCAGTTTCTACAAAAGAAACCTCATTTCATTTGGAGCTCTTAGGAGCAAGAAGAAAACACATGGAACATTAACCGAACTCATCAGCAGCACTGAAATCCTGTCATAAAAGGGAACTAAAAGAACAAAAATTATAGGAGTTCTAAACAGTATCTAGCTTTCTTCCTTTTGTGAGAGAGAAATCTGCTTTTTTTTTTTCTAATTTTAAAACAATTTTCCATGTTAATATTAAACCAATTAAATAACACAGGATTGTATCATGATTTTTAGTCTTATTTTTATACATGCAACTAAAGCGTGGAGATTCTTTCCCACTTTTATTTTACTCAGAACATAGTAGTTTTACCTAATCTAATCTAATCTATTTCATTTTGCTTTTAAAATTTTTATCATCTTGAAGATTTCCAGTCCAAAACAATAGGGTGTACAAATTCTGGGGAAGAGCCTATAGACACTAATATGTATTACTACTGTTGCATCAGACAGTTCTGCATCTGCAACATTTAGTTCCACACAGAACTACCAAAATAATTCAGAGACATACATTGAACAATATTTTGCAACATTCGTAACAGATATTTCAACATCCATTCTCTAATGAGCAAACCTTTTTATGCCCCAGCTAAATGCTTCTATTTTTAAAAGCATGCTGCCACAAGTGGCATGTTTCATTGAGTAACAAAAAACCTCTCAAAGTATATTCAAATGATATTTCAGTAAGAAAGGAAAAAATTACAATGTTTAATAAACAAACACATAATAAATCTGTACTTCAGGGATATAACACTTAAGCTTTTAAAGGCAAAAATCAGTCTGTACTATGGAAGGGTATATGTTGTCCATGCTTCAGAACAAGTTACTTCAGGAGGAAGAAAAGTAACATGCAAGAGAACAAAATCTGTCATGAGTGTAGAGGAGAGGAGATGAGAACAGAATACTTGTCTGTCTCTTCAACTTCTGAGCAGTAACAGGTTCAGGTGCCCTTATTCAGTCCATCATTACAATGACACTTGACAAAAAACCTGTAGAGACCCTGCCAAAACAAAGTCCCTGTTGTGCCTGGCACAAATGTAAATACAATCTCAGTAGATTCTGAGGCAACACAGAGTATAAAAGAGACTTGTATAGTGTGATAATCTGCCAAAACTTCAGGTTGTTGACAAAACCAGGTAATCAAGCATCGTTGATGCTCATAACAACTTGTTTGTTGAATCAGTGTGTCCATCTGCAAATGGATTAATGAACTTCAGTGCAATTGATGAAATACTAAGAACTCATCAGATCCAGTAAATTCTGCAGCAACAAAATTTGTTTCCTATTCCTCTGGTTTTTATCTTGGACTTCTAAGGCCTAGATTGTTGTTGTTGTCATTAGCCAAATATCTCTATACAGATAGAACTCAAAAAAAGCAACAGAGGAACCCTATTTTTCAAGTGTTTATTATTATTATTCACATGTGAGGCTCTACAATTCCTGTGGGGGATCACCTCTGCTCTAGCACTGTCTTCTAACAGGTTTGCAGGAGGGTTCAAGAGCTCTTTCTCATCACCAAAAGAGGAGGCTTCCTCTTCTCCTCTGTCCTGGTGGTCAGCAGTGACTACGAAGTGGTAACTTGTACTGCATCTGCCTACCACTTTGTGGCTGTGGATTTTAGCACCTTCAAGGAGCTGCTGAATGGTTTCTCTTTGGGTTCCACACTCCTTCCTAAAATAGTCTGTGTTTGAATGGTCATCTGTCCGCTACAGATGAGTTTTTGTCTAGCTGTCACATAAAAAGGGACGAAAGGGCTTAGTGAAAGTATTTTCCAGCATTGCTGTGATCCTGATTGCCATGCAACTATCCTGGCAAGTATGTAAAATAAGCATCTGAATGTCTATAGAGCTCTAAAGCAGGATTTATGTGGCTACTGTTGACAAAAATGTGTTTTTGTGGAAGGTAGCCTTATGAATACAGAAACAATAATGGGTTAAACACAGACCTCAACTACCATCTCTTAAAAATTAAATAAATATATTTTTTTCTGACTTCAGGTGTGCAACTCAGTTATATCTAGCCAGATCCTTAACAACTAATAGAAGCAACAGGAGTTGGGCATGCTGGTAAAGTATAGCTTTTGTAAGCTGCACTTATACACTTGTTTTGATACCTTTAAAAATCCTGTCATTTTTCCCCAAGTCTCTCATTTGTAAAGGTGTATAGAAGCTAAACTGGTAAAATCTGGCTTTTTAACCTACTGAGTCCACAGCTCATCTTGTTCAAGAGTATCATGTCTTTTGTCTTTTCCAGTGCCTCTATCTGCCTGCATGTCTCTGCTTTCTAGTGTGAGGTTGATCAGGACCAGCTTTACTGTTTCCTGATCCTCAGCTACCGGACATAATGTAAATGATCATCATTGTCATCATCATTATCATTAACATCATCATCACAGTTGAGGACACCTGTGCCTAGCTGTTCTGACACACTGTTTGCTTCTTAAAATACATAACATGAAGTAACATGCCTAATACTGTTGCTGAATATTTTTTTCTAATGTAGCTGGATTTGTCCAACCCATTTGCTTACAAGAGGTTCCAAGTCTGTTCGGGTGTTTATGTCTGAACCTCACAGATGCTGGTGCTGATGTTATCTGCCAGTAGACAGGGTCTGAGTTTGCTTGGATAACACTGCCCCGTGCTGGCCTGTAGGGAAAAGTCCCTGATGAATCTGTTACCAAGATCTAAAAAAGGGAAGGTGCTCAGTACTTTAACTTGTATGTTTGATTCACTTTGTTTTCTCAGGGTGATAATTATTTTTTCTTCAACTGTTTTTCCAAAATATCACACAAAATACCATACTTCCTGAAAACAAAACACAGAGGGAAAAATGTGCCTTTCTAAAATGCACTGGAAGAGAAGGCTCATTAACTCGCACTGGCAACAAACAGCACCCAGGATGTCATCTCACAGAGCTTGTGAAAACAGGATTTCCATAGACATTAACAGGAGCTCTGTGATGTGGTTGGGTTGGAAAACTGTAAAAGAGACCCTAAGACCATTTGAGTGCCACTCCCAGAAGTTCAGCAATATATATTGTTCTTTTTAATAACCATAGATTTAGCAAGGTCCTCATTGGTGGCTGACATAGCCCCTAATATATGAAATAAACTAGGTCCAGGTCATTGCCTTTGTCAGACCTGTTGCCCTTATTTTAGAGAATCTGAGCCTCTCTGGGTTATAAACTAGATGTAGCACACAAACACTTTATAGTTTTAATACTAGCCCTGCATACATGGGCTGGAGAAAACTACACGGGTCCTTTCATACAGGATGTTCTGTTTCAGTGATTTTCAATTAATATCTCCTTCAATTAAGAATTTTATTTGCTTCCAGGGATCAAGTGATTGCTGAGATCAAGTGTGGCTGCTTTGCAGAGATGTGATGTCTGCCCTAAAGAGAAATGTTATTCTAATTAATTCTTATGAATTTTCCATCCTCTCCCAGGAAAGCCACTGACTGAATTATATCTGGCTTGACAATCTGTATTCTAAAAGGGCTTTTTCAAAAACAGATGGAACAGTTATGCTTTGGTATGCTGCAGCTCCTGCAAATGGACATGCTGGTCTGACCATGGGCGTTAGCTGTGGTCTAAATTTGCAGTTTCTTAATTTTTTTTTTACTTTCCATGGTTTTGTTTTCCTATATCCTGGGACTGAACTTCCGTGAGCTGAATTGTGACTGAGAATTCTTGCTGCAGTGTCTGCACGCTCATGGACACGGTTAATGTATCTAAACAATTACAGTCATAAAATGTAGCAGTGGTTTACTTTTTTTTTTTTCCTCTCTAAGGTTTGAATGCAACTATATTGGCAATATCTACAGTTATCATTTTGAAATAGACCACTTAAAGGGCTGCAGGCAAGTTTAAAAATTCATATGTTGCTGTTCATGGCAGGAGTATAACTGGATCACAAGAAAAGCAGGGCTGGTACTGCAGACTAAAGAGCTTTACCCCATAATCCCAGGAACATCACACTGTATAGAACAACTGCTAGCAAAACACAGTGAGTAGTAGGATAATTGCCACCAAAGACACTGATTTATCACATATTATCCTCTGAAATCTGCATGAAGTGATCATATGTTGGGATAAAAAATTATGTCTGCAACCAGTTGACAGAGAAATGAGACAAGGAAGTAAATAGAAGGAAATAATAAAACCTGAAGGGCAATCCACAAACAGTGGAAGTGAGGCTGAGGAGTAACCTCATTGCTCTCTGTAGCTTCCTGAGGAGGGGAAGTGGAGAGGGTGGTGCTGAGCTCTTCTCCCTGGGGTACAGAGATAGAAGGCGTCAGAATGGTTCAAAGCTGCATTTAGGAGGTTCAGACTTGATATTACTTCGATGTCCCACACCTGTCAGTGTTTAAAAGGCATTTGGACAATGCCTTTAACAACATGCTTTAGCTTTTGGTGAGCTCTGAACTGGTCAGGCAGTTGGACTAGGTGATTGTTGTAGGTCCTCCAACAGAAATATTCCTTTCTCTGCTTCTCTTCTCCTTTTCTCAATAGTCCTTAACACCAAAGGTTCAAAGACATAGTCAGTGACAGAAGAAAACTAAGAGGTTCTTGTAACAGTTGTGTAACAAGAGGTGTGTGGAAGGAATTATCATCATTTCAGAGTATCCTGATGTCTCCGTTAAGAATATGGATGAAATAAAATGTTTTTAGACAGAGAAATCCTTCTCCCACGTTGGTAGCATGAAATGGAGAATTATGTGTGTGTGTGTGTTTCTGTCTGCATCACACAACTCATCTCAGAAAGATATTACAAGTGTAGAGAAAATAATGCAAGAGTATCCATGCTGGTTTGTTCAGGGGCCATCTAGTTTCTTGACTGCTCTCTAGCAGTAGACGTGATAAGGTAATGGAAAGGAGCCTATAAAATAGAATTAATCTCCATTTGCCTTGTGACGCTTTCTCAACTTCTTGCCTGTGTTAACATTTATAAAGTCTATAGCAACACTTCCTATATCAGGGAAGCTGCTTCCTTAAGAATAAATATTGAACTCCTGTGTATTACTGTACCATATAAATAAATAAAGATATATGCAGTGAAACACATACAGTTTTGTAAAAGTAATTGTTTTGGCAATATCTGTAACTCACAACCTAAATTTGGTGAAATTACCACTGGATATGGGGTAGAAGAGTAAAACATCCAGCTGTGAAGCAGCTAGCTGTCAGCTAATATGTAAATAAATAAAATTTCCATGCTCTGCCTGAACAAAATAAAATAAAACAACCATAACAACAACAAAGCTGAACCAGCAGGGCAGAAAAAAAGAAGAAACTCCTAACCAAACTGGAAATTCTTAGCCACCCAACCACTCATGTCTGGCCATGGATTAGAAACAGATGAACCACCATAGAACACTGTTTGCCAGCATGCCACTGCAAAACAATGCAATACAAGATTGCAAGGATCAAAGGGAGAGTTGAAGGAAACCAAATCTATGTGACAAGAATGTACAAGCTGGTTGAGACATACTACTTCTAATTTTAGGCAGCCTTTGGTCCATAATTTTATCCCTTAGTTTTCTCAGCCTCTAGGATTTTCTGTGGGGGCCTCCAATTCATGTACTAACTCACTATGACTCCCATTCACAGCAGAAATATGACATGGTCAGCACTCAAGATTATGTGGTCACAGCATGATCCTAGACCACTGACTGCTTCTGAATGTTTAACTGCTAAACACCTCAAATTCTGTGAAACTAAACACATGTGAAGACATCACCTTTAAGAAATGCTTTTAAAGATGATCAGGTAGCCCACTTCCATAATTTTAAGTTGTTTGGTTGGTTTTGAATTTGTGGAGTTTTTCTTGTTTGGTAGGTTGGTTTTGTTTGTTTGGGGGTTTGGGAGGGGAGTGGTGTGTTGGGTTTTTTTGGTTTTTTGTTTTTTTTTGTTGGAGGGAGCATTTTTGCCAAGTCAGCTTCAAATTTAAAGGGCATAATATTGCAAAGCAATATATCGCAATACGCAGCAAAGAGCATTTCATTTCAGATCCTCTCCCAGGACTCATGTCTTCATGGTCCTTTAACTCATAAGGCAATATATGAAAACACTGTGACTGCAAAATGGGCTCTTCATAGGCCTTCATTTGTGGCCCTGCCAGCAAAGGGTCAGGGTATGAACAGATCTTGTTGCAATATTTGTTTGGAAAGAAGGTTTGCTTCACCAACCTAAACAATTCTTATAAAGGTTTTCTTCTCTAATGAAGTGCAGATGTCTAGCCTTCCCGTCAGGACTGAATGCTTTTGCTTACCACAGTAAGTATATGTCCCTTCTTTTTCTAGGGAAGAACAATAACCTTTTCTTCCCTTCTTGTGACAAGTGTACCAGAATCCCCATAGGAATCAAGACATTCTGGGTTTAGTGTATTAGAAATTATTATGTGAATAATGACTACTAATAAGTGCAACATAAGAATAATTTTCTTGGGGTTCTTGATTTAACTTTGTTCACCCAAAGGATAAAAGCCTCAAAGATGCATCTTTGACATACATTATTTCTTCACTGATATTTTATGAGTAGTTTCCTACATTGGGATTTCCCTTCTTTCATTTGCAGATACTCCCATATGCTAGAGACAAGTCCTGCAAATACTTTGATAAAATCTAATAAGAGAAAACAGAAGTTACATCTAGTCTTAACCACTATTTTTTCCTATGCCATTTTTCTACTCTTTCAGTAAAGATAAAAATTTGCAATGGTACTGTTAAAAAGTAATACATTCATATTTCATTATAATCCTTGAAATTCATTTTCTTCTTCCATATTATTGTTCTGTAAATATGACCTCATCTTTCTTGGATTCCCAATGATAACTGCTTTCTGTGACAAATTTTTCAACCAAATCTGTACTCACCTTGCAATCACTATAACTGCATCATATTTCCTTAGGTTAAGAGAACATCATGCAGAAAAGCATGAAAAGCCTTATTAAGTTCAGAATATATCACATTGTGCTTGTAACTTCCCATTATCCATTTAGCCACTTATCTTGTCAAATAAAAGAATTAGATTCAGTCACAAAAGAAAATTAGATTTGTTTCATATGACCTATCCTTGACAAATGTATACCGGCTAGTTTTTGTCTTGTCTTCTGGCTATTTACATTCTGATTGCTTTCTTTTTTGTGGAGATAGCTTTATAATTTCTTCAGTCATTGTTTCTGAGGTCAAATTAGACTCACCAATGTGTAATCCCTTAGAGCTTCTTTTTGCAAAGTTAGGACTATGTTTGACCTTCTCTGTATCCACTTTTCCCATCATCATTGATTCTTTAAGGAAACTGATAGCCATAAGGAAACTGCTAACCATGGGAAGAAGGCAGCAAGGAGAGGAATAGAGAGGAAGGGAGAGGTTTCTCCATTTCTAAATGAAAACAGGCCAATCATAGTGAGTGGTTTGGAACATTTCAGAAGCTGTGCCAAATGCAGATAAGTGCAAAGTTTCAGGAGAAATAATGTAGAACCCATCTACTTATGGAGGATGGAGGAGTTCTACCTGTGAAAGGTGAAGAAAGAACAACAGTGAAAGAGGAGCTCAACATAAGCTCTTGGTTAGATATTTCAGCAAGAGCTATTTAAGGTGGGTTAGATAAATAGAAGAATAATCAGTACAGGGAAAGTTTATTTTATTTTTTTTGCATAGCAGCATAGACAAGTATTGCAATGTCCTGCCCATCTGTTTAAAAGGAGGCAGAATACCGAAAAAATTGTAGGGAATTGACAATAATCATTTCAAGGGCTGACTTAGTGATGGAGACATCAATAGTTTAATATACATACAGATTCACCAAGAGGTGCTTAAGTCAGCTTAATTACAATTTAGGGATCCTTTCCTAGAAAAGACATATATCATACAAAATAATTATTCATTTCAGACAGAAAGGAACAGCAAGGACCAACTGCTAGAAGGTAATCACAGGCAAAAGAGTCTGAGCTTGGGTAATTTTTACCTATTCTTTTGCCAGTTAACACAAACTTGTATCACTGATTTGTGTTTTGAGAAAAAAGAAAATATAAACAGCTAAACAAACACGTAAGTAAACACCTTTCCATCTCATTCCCAGGCTCATCTTAAGGCAAATGCTTGTCCTCCCCATTCCAGTTCTTAGCTTCTTAGCTTGTTTTGGCTGTGGGTTGCACTCAGTCCCAATCCCTTTGGTGCAGCGGCAAGCAACACAGTAGGCTTGGATCATGTGCACAAAGACTTCTTTTTGCTGGTCCATGTTTCCGACTGGGTTTCCTCCACTTCTCATGTATCCCAATGTTCCTGCCACGACATGCATTCCTTCACAGGCCACGGTTCCTCTGGTGTGTTTCCCTTTGGCATGAAGCACCTCCTCCAAAAATCACACTTCCAGCTACCTATTTTCTTGGTAGCTTGTCTCTCCATGCATCTCCAAAGTATCTCCTCCATGCGTCCTCCCAAGAGCATCTCCTCATATGTCTTTAAATGTATTTTCTTCACATATTTCCTCCCCTGGAGGCTGCTGTTCTTTCTTAAATGTGTTCAAACCATGGTTCAATACACTTCTCCACCTGTGTGCCATCTTGAAGAATGACAGGGCACCTGCATGGATTTCAGAGCTGGCTGTGACTGGATGAGGGCAGCTTAAACTGCTTCCCACCAAGGCACCCTGTAGCCCACTGCCACAGAGACCCTGCTATTTGTACCCAACACAAGACTAAAATTTCCATTTAAAAATCATATTCACATTCTTATTAGAAAAGATGACTAATCATGACACCACCTGAAAGACAAGACTGATGGATTTTCTAATTCTTCAAGACTTAAAACAAAAACAGAATATTTTTAAAAATATATGCTTTATCCAAGCTCATGTTATTACCTTCAGTATGTAGGATAGTACATGAAAGAAGTAGATACAAGAGTGTAGAAGTGAGATCTTATAATCAGATAGTCTGTTCTGTCTTTAAAATGTCTGTAAAGTCAAGACTATGAAGAGGAGGCTTCAGGAAGCAAAATGTTAACTGTGCAGTCAAGAGCACTGTGCACCTCAGTTCATGTGAATGGCTATGGGATGTCTGTTAAAGAAATACAGGCAAATAAAAGATTTTTTTGTAAGCATTAAATGTGAGAGAGTAAGGCTGATTTGTAGCATACAACTGCAGATGTAAATATGCTTAATAGCATTGTTTCATTATATCATGATAGAATAATTAAGGTTGGAAGGGATCCCCAGAAGGTCAACCCCCTCTTCAAAGCAGAGATAGTTTCACAGATAGACCAGGTTAGGCAGGACAATATTCAGTCAAAATATGAATGCCCTCATGGATGGAAACACCACAGTCTCTCTGAGCAGCCTGGTCGAGTCAAAGCAAGTCCAATTATTCATACATTGTGTACTCCAGACTCCTAAACATTTTCACCATTTTTTTTTTTTCAAACTAGGAAGCCTTAAAACAAAAGCAGTACTCCAGATGCATCCTTACAAACACTAAATAGAGGAAAATGATCACTTCTCTCCATTCCGTGGACAATGTTCTTTTTCAGGCATTCTTAATTTGTTTAGATTTTTTTTTCACTAATACCATATGCTTAGGGGACACAGGAATCCAAATTTAGATTTGATATTTTATTTTGAGAAACTTTTAAAAGTCTACTCAAATAAATAATGCAACATAAAGGTAAAAACAAATCTTCTCTTTCAGTAACAAGTTGTCATATTTAAAAGAACAAGAGTTCAGCTCTGTTCAACTTTCTTGTAACCGAGTAGCGTGCCTAAGTGAAACACAATTGCTGTCAGCTGAAGGAATTGATTATTTACCCATTAGTTCAAGGAAAATAATTCCAACCTTCATAATTTCAGATTAAATTAGAAGAACCAAAGTCATCAGCTGTTCCTCAGCAGTGGAAAAACACATGCAATTTGTGCATGATCGTCATAAACAAGCTACCTTCTATGTGTGCACAGATGCATGTGAAAAGATGCATCCTTTGGCATTCTATCAACATGTGAGCGCTCATCATCAAAGATGGGCAGACTCACTAGACCCATTCACCATGTATATTAAGAGAATCAATACCAACAGTAACAGGCTATAATTCTGTGTGTCAGAGCTAGTAGATGGATGAAGCATTTGGACAGTTACTTTTAAAGCTATTTACTGGTACCAGAGCACCAGAACAAAATCTGCAGATTGCTTGATCTGCAAGCCCATGTTCCCCATGAGGGAAAGCATTCTGCCCACCCACTCTGAAAACAATGGGATTATGTTCTTTAGCATTTTTAGGAAGACCTTACCTGCTTCAGTATATGTATATTGGCATGCCATGGGACTTTTTCTGGGGTGAGAATGTATAAATAGCAGTGCTAATTGAAGCCTTTCTGACTGCCACTATCATCGGCCACTACATGGTCCTCCTTACCCACTACTACCATGTTGCGCAGGTACAATTGTTTGTGGAGCTGCACAGCAACAAGATTAAAGTTACAAATAACCTGGCAGAAAAACTGGGAACGAGTCGTCAGGAGGACAGGGCATGGACAATAACTGATAAGAGACCACATAATTAGACTTTAAATTCATCCCAACAACAACACAGAGAGAGTGCAACACTGGGTTTCCATAGCTGAGTGGATAGTATGGAATGGCCTAACAGGAACTAAATGGGGAAATTTCCCTGGAGAAGGAAGGAATTGAGAAAAAAAAATAGAAACACGCTGTGGGCAATGGATACCCAAGGTCACAGATCAAGGAGATAATATTCTGAGAAATTCTCTTTTACAAGAGCAGAAGTGTGCATGAAAGTAGAGTTGTGACAGAGATCCAGTAATTACTTTGCATGTCTTTACTCAGTAAATCCACAAACTCCTCGTCAGCACCTTACCTTATTTCAATCTTAGCCCCGTTTACACCCCATTCCTATCCACTCCTTCCCATTTCCATTTTCTTTTTCTCACTCTTTCCACACTGTGTCTCCTTGACTCCGTTTTATATCCCAAGCCACACCTGATTGCCCTACCATTCTCATAGCACCTCTTCAAATCTTTTTTCCGTCTTGCTTCATGGTTCTTGGTGCCCATTTTCTTTCCAAACTTGTTTCAGTGTCCACACCCTTCTGACCTATGTCCCCCCCTGCATCCTTGTTGAATTACATTTTTCCATTATCTCTCTTCAGGTCGTCAACATTTTGCCCAAACTGTCTAAGCTTCTGCCAGCTACCAAACCCACTGTGTTTCCCAGTTTCACCCCCAAATCTCTGTCTCTGTCTCTTCTTGTGGATCACAGTCTCAGCCTCTTTGACAAGTTGGTTCAGATCTCTCACAGCTCCTGGATGTGCACCTTCCTTTTTGCTTTCCTGTTTCTTTAATATTCAAGCCAGGACAACTGCAATCCCTTTCAGTTTAGGCTTTCAAGGATAACAGCCAAAACAATATTGCAGGGTTTAATAAAGGAAATAAGGGACAAGTACTTGGCAGCGCTAACATCTTTGCCTGTGGCAGAAAGAGACTTGCTAACACAGATGTCAAAAGTAACAATTCAATTGAATTTCAGAGAAATAGGTCTGTGGCTATGTGGCAGGCAAACTTGCACATATATCTGTAATAATCATGGTTCAAACAAAAAAATGTTACCTACCTATAAAGCAAAACATTTCATTCTCCTGGAAATTCCACCCTCCTTGTAACTAAGGAATATATTTTTCTAAAAGGAAATAATCATCAGAAAAGAATGCATCACTCTTTTATGGATTTTTGAAGTTATCTATTATCTTTTTCTTGGCAACAGAGAAATACAAATGACAGAAATTTGGCAAATAACGGGAAATTGGAGTAAGTTCTCATTTTAAAAAAAGCAGTTGAAGATGACTGACATTGGATCTTCATCTCACTATCTGGAAAACATTTTATTTTGCTCTAGGACCTGCAGCTGAGAAAAAGCAGTATGAACTTATTTTTAATGATATAACTAAACACTTCCTGTAGTCATTGTTTCCTATGGAAAAAAAAGGTCTTTCACTTACCCCAGACAAGTTCAATTATTCGTTATGTTCTATGATGAATAAATATCCCACCACTTCATGTTTAACTTGGAAACATGAGCATATGTCAGTATGCACAGCTGGGATTTTCTCCTACAAATTTGCTTTCTTGCAAGTAAACACATTTTTCTGTAAGCAATATAAGCAAAATGGCTAAATAGCTCCATGGGCTCTTTTACAGAACATGGCTGGCCAGGAGAGATGAGGGACAGTCATTCTGCAGCAGGGAACTGTTTGGGCAGTTAAGAAACAAACTGCTCAAAGACTGTTTTCCAGGTAGAAAGCTGTTTGACCACACACTGGAGAAATCTTAGTTTGGAGAAATCTTAGTGTGTTGTTGTATTACTGGGACTGATTACAGCAGAACCATCATATAGAAAAAATATTTCAGTGACACTGCACCCAGCTTCTTTCTTTTTCCAGCCTACACGCTACTTAAATTCAGCAATTTCTGTTTAAGATCTGGCCAGCACCACATTTTTGCATGTGCTTGGGAGACATCATAGCTATTGATGAAGAATTGTTTCCTTTTTTCTCCAAGCAGCCTAGGCTTTAAGGAGACCAAATTAATCTCCACAGAGTGAAAAATAATCCTCTTCTTAGTAATCATGCTTGGCAACTTTGCCTTCTAGCAGCAAATTATGCCTTTCAAGAAGAACGGGGCAGCAATTTAATGTAAAGAGTGTAAGAGGATATCACTAATCACAAAACATCTAATCTTTACCTTAAAAACACATGAAAGGTTCTTCAACTCTTAGAATTCAGCCAAACATGGAGAGAAGCTCTCTTCTAATTGCTGTTAGGCTTTTTCTATGTCTAAATTTTAATACATTCTGAATTTCAATATTTTGTCTTTAAAAGGTTTGTTTCCTTCAGCTGTGATAAACAGACAATCCCAGACAGATTAACACGGTATTTACAAAATATTCAAGGGCTGTCCTTTAATAGTTCAATTAGCATCTAACATGGATTTGAGCAATAAACTGGTCAGCTAATATATACTAAAGCACACTATTTATTTATACCGGTTTTAATCACTAGTGAATTTCAAAAACTCAAGGGAGCGCCTACAACCATACACTGCCTTAACTGCTAATAATACTGCCTGTACTGCTCCCCAAGTGAAGGTTTCCTCCAACATTGTCACAGCTATACTTCTTCACCAACAAATCTAAGAATGCTGCAAAATTACTTACTGGATTTTGAGAATGACTTTAAACCAGGATCAAGAAAAGCAGGTGAACAACCTAGATACATCACACATGGCCAAGGGAGGGCAGATGGATTATTACAGACTGCAAACTGGATAATGACTCACAGTGCCAGGCTCTCTTGGAGGAAAACAATCATCATTATCTGGACCTGAAAAGGATGAATGGAGCCTGCAGGACATGTGAAGGATGACTCTGTTATACCAAACATCTGGAGGGCCTTTACTGGAGTTCTCTGCAGAGGACATGAAACCAAGTCTGTGAGCAGCATACCACAATCAAGCAACAAAACTCAGAGAAGAGCAGCAGAAATATGGAAAGTTACAGTAAATATTACTTATTCAGAAAGAAAAAAAAATAAATTATCACTGTTAAAAGACTGAGAGAACAAAAGGGGTGCCCTGAAAAGTTTTGACCAGAGAAAGGTCATTACATTGCCTCATGTCAGTCATGGGTACAGCAAGAATCTAATGTGCTTAACATTCAAAAAAGATGTTTCAGGCTAGATACTAGGAAACAAAAATGTTAGGAAGTTGCTAAATGGCAGTTTATCTGCTTCTGAAAAAACAAGGAAGTAATTTGTCCACATTGCCATTAGAAATGCAGAGAAAATAACACGACCTGTTAGAACACATTTTCTTTCCCCAACTCAGAGAGCAAAAATGATGGCATCCTATTTTTTAGCTACAATCTACTTTTTAAATTGTTCACAAAGATTTAATAGGAGCTGTGGGTATCATTTTTCCAACCTGCAGAGGTTCCAAGAGTACTGCCTCAAACCTTCATGAATTGGACCTTACAGTTGCATAGCACTAGCCCGAGAATTAACAAGTGAGGTCTGCTGGTGTGTGATAACTTTTATTAGCAGGTAGCAACTGCTCAGAAGAAATACAGAGCTAAGTAACCCCTAAATAAAATGAATTTCTGATGTAATATCAGTGAAGACGGCTAATTTTTATCATCAATGATTTTATCTCTTCATGATGTTGGTTGAAAAAATATTGATTTCACCTTTCAGTATAGCTTAAATTTTGGTGAGCAGAAAATTACATTTAGAGATTCAGCTGCATGAATGATTGAGAAAGGATTGTCCATGTCACCTTTTTCTGGACTTTTTGGAGGAAAAGCTGCAGACAGCCAGCACAGTATTCTTTTAGGTGTTTCCTAAAGAAGTAACTTAAGTTTGCTTGGAAATATTACTGTAAATATCTAGAAATGTGAAACATTAAACACATTACATTAAATTAAGCATTATTCACCTTTTTACCTGTTGACATTTTAACTTGATAAAATGTGTAGGTGTAGATTCCATTAACAATGTTTTAAATCAGTCTGCAAGTCATTTCTGATGTGGCCTGTGATGAGTTATTAAATTACGCTTTGTCTTAATTTATAGATCTAGAAAATGAATATGATATTAATCTATTTATAAGATTCCATTAGTTAATTCAACCTCTTTTTAAAAATGATGTGAAATAACTGATATAATCAACAGTATATAGAGTTATTTATTCCACATATAAATATAATTTATGTGTGGTTTGCTTTCCATGCCCTATCCCCCACTGGAACAAATTTAATATGTCAAGGAATCTGACACTGGACTAAGTCAGCTTTCTGTATGCATAACAGTCAGCTTTATCTATACCCATAGCGTTTGCCTTTGCATTCACATTTCCAAGGTCAGCACCCTAATGCTATCAGCATCTTTTTCAAAACAATATGAACCACAGTTTCTCCCAACACATTTCCCTGTAGGGCCTGGTATTATGTCACCTATTACAGTATAAGGATATTGTTTTCTGATTGATATGGTGCCTTAGTGTTCTTCATATTGACATTATGAAACGTTTTAATTCAGCAAGTATCTTCCAGAAGAAAAAGAGTTCAGTTCAATACTGTTGCTCTTTCAAACTATATATTATATTCTACAAGTATTAAATACTCCAATCATAGATGTACTTCTTCCATGTCGCATGTGAAAATACACTATACCATGTCAGTAAACGAGCCAGGAGACCTACAGGTAGAGATGAAAACTGTAAGAAGATAAATCTTTATATTTCATTTTGAGAAGGGGGAAACTCTTATTATAGTCTCAATTCACACACTGAGATTCAGTAATTTCAGAAATCTTCTCCTTCAGTTTTATTTGATCCATTACATAAGGGTCAGTGGTTTTGGTTCTGTGGAATAGCAGACTTATTCCAAAAAAAAAGCAGGCTTCAGTTGTTATACTTAGTTCTAGCTCTCAGGAACTGTTCTACCTCAAATACTAAAAGTACAAAACATTTCTCTAGTTATAAGAGTATTGATAGTGCTTGTCTAATAATGGCCGTGTGCTGAAACATATTTAGGTTGCATCACCTCTGTACCATACTTGAACCATATGCTGTGCATCTCAATCTGAGCCAAACACAGTAATGGCTTTGCCTGAGACCAGTCTCTGAAAAATCAGCATCTAATTCAGCTGTAGGTTTTGTTATTTCTCATTTGGGTACCTCTTGAAATGATAACCTGCCTACACAGCCTGTGGATGAACTCCTGATCACACCAAATTCCTAATACCCTGAGCTACCCTAGGATTTCATTATTAGCATTAAACTGTCCGCTCCAGGTCCCTACACAGGTATTTTGGCAACCCTTAGAGATGACAGTCCAGTAAATCAACTTCCTGCAGGAAAGAGTTCATGCTTCATTTTGCCTAATTGCCTGTGCCTAGTTTTTACTGTGCTTTGTCCATATATTTTCTTCCGTCATTTGTAGGATGAAAATTGCTCTATTCCTAAAAACTCGTTTCTTAATATTGCATTTCTTATGAAATATTAACTTTGTTTATTAGCGATGTTATATGAAGTTAAATGCCATAGGATTCTATAATCTGAAATAATTCAGCACAGCCCAACTTGACATTTAAAGAAATACCACTTAAAAATATACATATATATAAAAACTGCAAGAGGATGTGGCAGTTATCCAGGAAAATAGCATACATTACCTTGGCTAGAACCTAGCAATAGTTATTATAAATGCTTGAGCCAGCTAATTCTCCATTTTTCTAATAAACTCATTCGTAATGTGTGAAAATATTATAGCTAGTGTTCATTTTTTCACTTTTTTTATGTTTTCACATTTTAATACAATCTTTATATTCATAATATATTCTTTATATTCATAATCTATATATTCATATATTCATATTCATAAGGATCTTCAGGATGCTTTACTCTGGACTTTATGCCCCACCAAGTTCTAACCAGTATCTGCAGTCAAGCAACCAAGATTAGTTGTAAATTTTAAACCTTTGGTATGTTAGCATGCCTTGACCAAGTTATATCATACTGATATTTACAGATGGAAAGCAATCATGAAGTTATTTGGTCTGTCTCTGGCTTCCCTTTCCACGTGATAACACAAATCATCAACAGGTTCATTTCAACATAGCTCCTCTGAAGATAGTTCACAGTAGCTGAACACTGAGCACAGTGACCTGTGTTCGATTCACAAACACAGAATGCACAGACACCGGGACAAATGCTTTGAAAAGGCTAATGAGTACGTCACAGGCAACATAAGCAATTCAGTTTTCAATCTCCATGGAGTTATGTGGGAATGAAGGGTCAAAGGAAATAATCTGGAAGCCAAAATGTAAATCTGAAATGTAACTAATCATAGAAAGAATGATGTTATACGTCTCTCTCTAGGGAAGACAACACAATGTAGCAACTCCTTTCTTAATGAGGGTTGACCCACAAACCAGTTTCTCACGGCATATAAGAAATGCACAGAAATTTAACCTTTTTTCAGTCTGAGATTTTTCTGGGAGAGTTTCTTCCTCTAGATTTTAAAATAGCTCCAAACATTAACAATTCATGTAGACTCTGAGGATGAAATTCAGTCTGATTTACTGGGTAGCAGTTGCTAAGTGTCTTCTATCTAGCTGGTATTTCATGGTGTTTGATAAACACTGACAGACCAGCCAATACTAAATCTACTATTCACTCCTCAGAATTATGCAGTCAGAAACTCTGAGTGCACATAATACTACAGGAGTAGTAGTATTATCCATTATACAGCTTATCCATCCTGCAGAGGCTGAAGTAGGACTGATGATGTGAACAAAGGAGGAAGAGAGTCAGGAGAGAGGTCTACCAAGGGGATGGAGAGCTGTGGACTGGGTTGTTGGCCTGACAAATGGGATTATGCGCAGAATGAGTGAGAGCTGTGGGTTAAGTATGGGACTTGGAAAAGGGAGGCTGTGAGTTGAGTGTGTGTGATGAAAGGCTGTGTTATAACATTCAGATTTTCAGTGGAAACATAAGGTGTGCAGGGCTAAAGGTGGTCAGCTCCTAAGACACCACAGGCTGTGAGATCACAGCAGTGCTAGATGCACCTCAGTGGCATTTTCTTAAATTGTTGCCAGATTTAAAAGATGAAAGCAGTTTAATTCTCCATTGTGCCAAGTTAGAAGGAATTAATGGCTACATCAGTGCTCAAGAGCAAAACACTGCTGTCTGCTGTGATGCAAGTTACCAGGAATATCTGTGAAATCCCGAACTTCTTAAGAGTCTGGGAACAGTGTTACTGGACTGAGGGAAAATTGAAGAAAAAAGATAATTACCGTCAGCATATCTCCTCACATGCGACTGCACAAGGATACTACTAGCTGCAGCTTTCAGTTTGAAAGCACATCTACTAGAAAAGAAAAATTTAGGAGTAAGAAGTTGTCCAGTTAATATTGTAGTAGGGGAGACAATGAGCTACCTGTGTTTTTCAGCAGGATGGTCACTGCAAGTGTTATCAGGGCAGAGAACAAGACAAAGCATATGAGCACAAAAGTTCACAAACAATAAAAAGAATAAGGACAAATCTCTCACTGCAGCTATTTTCTCTTAGAAGCAAGCAGCTTATAAGACTTTGGGAAAAATCCTACATGACACCAGAGTAAAGGAAAACTGGCAGCATTTGTACTGATGACAAGCAGCTGTTGAAAGTGGTATCTGAGACCCTGGCAGAAAAAAGATCTCAAGGGCAAAAGTATGAGGAGGCCAGAAGCATACAAAGCAAAAGAATAGTGAATTTTCTGGCTTACTTCTAATATTATATCGTTAATGAAAGATACTACTTTCTTTTTTTTTTGGAAAAAAGCATTCTTAGACTTGAAGTCTCCAAAAGGGTTGTATACGTACAATTTCCATAAAGGTACATAGTTACCACAATACAAGTAACAGTAATGCAGAACAGTCTGTCTAGTGGTACATGATGGTGCTTTTTTCAATGAAGATTAAATTATTGATACAAAATCCAGATATAAGCTGGTATGTGGCCTTGTATCTCAATTGCTCTAGGACAGTCACCCCTACTGTGAGAAGACTCCAGGTTCTGAAGAACATAGTTCAATGTTTTCTTCTGTTTCTAAGTTTCTAGCATTGTGGCTCCTGACAGATATTAATGCAATTTATTCTGTTTATATGAATAAATCAGTCATGGAACATATTTGGTCACAAACAACACATGGACAATGGTTGTCAGGAAGCAATTCTGACTCAAGAATGAATTCTGGTTAAAAGGATCAGTGCAGTCAGCAGGCTCCACTGATGCTTGCCAGAAATTTTTCCAACAACCAACCAAAATACACTAATGGAAGAAGCTTACTTTCATACATAAATATATGTGCACAAGACCTTATTTAGCAATGTTATCAGGTGATATTTAGAAAACAGGTTGTACAGAACTAAATTTTCATTTTTTGTGCTACAGATAGTTTTCTGTGAGAAAGACAAATCTTAACATTCCTGGCTCACTTACATTTCAAGGAAAGTGATATACCTTTAGTTTTTTAATCACATACAGCATTATATAATGGCTGATGGTAGACCGAACCATAGCTGCTAGCCTGCAAGCTCACACTTTGAAAACGTATGTGAATATTAAGACAAGCGAGCAGCAAACAATTCTAAATGCCACCAAAATATCTTAATGTTGGAAAACATTTGATTGTTTTTGATATTTTAGCTAGCAGGAGACTCTTGAAGTAACACTGAGAAATGCATCTGGTCTGAAGAGGTTGTGTGGAAAGAAACAAAAAGGAAAAAGGATTCACAGTGAATGTCAGAAAACCTCAATTACTCAGTAAATAATTAAACTTTAATAACTACATGAGTACCTTGACTTCCTATTCAGTGTGGTGTCAACAAGGAAATATGCTGCCCCTTCTAGCAATATAAGGTTGTTTTTTCTCTCAGAAGTACAGGATGTGAAGAAGACTGTGAGACACAGTCATTTTAACATTTTCTATCCCTTGTTCCCAAGATTTGCTATAGTATGAGCCTGTGGCGTTGAAAAAGACTTCCTAAGAGGTGTTTTCTGAATCCAAAAGGTGAAAAGTGAAAAATATATAATGTTGACTCTCTGAATTTCACAGAATCACAGAATGTTAGGGATCAGAAGGGACCTCGAAAGATCCCCCGCTGGAGCAGGAACACTTAGATAAGGCTACACAGGAAGGTGTCCAGGCAGGTTTTGAATATCTCCAGAGAAGGAGACTCCACAACCCCACTGGGCAGCCTGTTCCAGTGCTCTGGCACCCTCACTGTGAAGAAATTTCCTCTCATATTTAAATGGAACCTCCTGCGTTCCAGTTTGTACCCATTGCCCCTTGTCCTATCATTGGTTGTCACTGAGAAGAGCCTGGCTCCATCTTCGTGACACTCACCCTTTACATATTTATAAACATTAATGAGGTCACCCCCTCAGTCTCCTTTTCTCCAAGCTAAAGAGACCCCGCTCCCTCAGCCTTTCCTCATAAGGGAGATGCTCCACTCCCTTAAACATCTTCATGGTACTGCCTCCCCAGATGAGAAAGGCAAGCATACATGAAGTGTATGAATAACACATGCACAAATAGTGCTTTTGACAACAAAGTGGGTAAAAAGCAGGTTTGAGGTTCAGGTGCAGAGGGTGATGGTTAATGGATTGTTCTCTACCTGGAGGCTAGTGGAGTACTGTGGGGTCTTGATTAACATCTTCATTAATGACTTGAGGAGGTGACAGCAAGCTTGCAGATAACATGAAACTGGGTGGTGCAGGGCAGGGTTGCCACCCGTAGAGACAGAGAGAAGATGGAGAAATGAACAAACATGATGAAATTCAAGAAGGACAAATTCTTGAAGGGGTAGGAATTCCACTTCAAGGAAGAGCCCCTTGCAGTGATACAGGCTGGAAGTGCCTTCCCAGGATGCTTCTAGAGCTTCTTCAGTTGTGGCACTGTGTGCACAAGCTTAATTAAATAGCTATCTAGTTTCTCTGTTCACTCAGCAGAGGAATCTCTGGTCGCCTGAATTTTTCTTTACTGGCTCAGACCAGAACGCCACCTGGTCAACACCCTACGTAGTTACGACCATCAGCAAGTGCTCAGAATGAGGTATTAAAGAGCTACCACAGACATGGGATAGTTGATCTCCAGCATTAAATCCTGTTCTAATCTGCAGGACTCGGATCTGACTTTACGTCAGCCATTTATTCATGTATAAGAACACAATGTGAGATAAGAATATGCCATATTCCTTTGAACTCACTAGTGTAATAGATTAAATGGCAAGCCTCATTTTAGGTGTTAAACTGAGTACTTAAATATTCATGTCTTCTTGAACTCCAAGAAGAAATGAAAATATTAGAGTACACCTCTTCTCAAAGTGTAAGTTTCCAGGATTCTAGAAGCAAGGAATTTCTAAGTAGATCATAGTTCAGATACTGTCACTTCTAGTTAAATTCATTACATAATTTAATGGAAAAGTCTTGATTTTAAGTCAAATTTCACTTTAATAACACTAAAGAATATTGCATCAAAAATTGACCTATCTTTGACATAATGTGATAATATCTGAAAGAAAACAGGTTCAAAAAATATTCTTGCAATTACGGCATACAATCGTAAGCTTTGAAATTTACCTGACTCTGCTTTAAAATGAAAGACAATATTACAAAGCAGCTTTACCATCCCAAGCCACAACCAGCAAGGGGTATCAAATAGTGTCCTCTTCACTGCAAGAGTGTAGGCATTAAGAGTTAGAGGGCAGTCCCAAACTGTTCAGAAAACACAGGCTGTGCTTCAGCCCAAGATTTTTATTTTTGGGTCACTTCTCTTCATGTACCTGCACTATGATTGTTTTGTGTTTGTATTCTGATTTAACTGTGACAACGCTTACTTATGTGGAGACATCAATGTATGAGCATAGTTATTTGCTTCAGTACTTTTATCTTTGCAGGTCTCTAGTCCAACAAGATAAATGTGTTTATATGCTTAAGAGGGTCAGCCCCATCATCTACAGGAGTACTTCTCCAGAGCATGGAGGTAGACTTTGGAATTTGACATATCCTTTTTTAATTTGAAGTCCTCTCAACATTTCTACTAAAATACTTGAGGTTTAAATAAGGTCTTGTGCTTAAGGCACTAGACTGGGAGCCAGAAGTTCTGGGCAGTCTGACCTACATTTAATCTGTGACAAATAACCCTATTACCTCAATCTTTATCTGTAAGCTCAGGATAATCTTTGCTTCACTGTACTTTACTTATCTTCTATTGAAGATGAGTTCAGAGAATTGGAGTGAATACAAATATTCACTGTTAATTTTCTAATATTCTCTTCTGCAGAACAGAAGTCATTCAGTCAGAAAACTCAGAATCATGTCATCAGTTGTGTTAAAATGTGTGCTCAAACTTCTCAAGAAATAAATTGCTTCATTATTTAACTTTTTGTTTCTGAGAGAACAAGATGTCAGCTCATGAGCTAAAGATGTCTCCCTCATTCATGAGAGGCAGGAACATTTTGTGAGTAGCTGTTTTTCCATGCAGTGACTTCTCTCAGCAGTAGAGACAAATAATTTGAGACTTGTGATAAAACTGTGACCACTTGAAATATGACAGATTAATTATATACTTGTACCAAAATATTTACTTGGGGCTATTTGCTTATAACCTAAAACCTTAAAAGTGGCCATAAGTATTATAAGATAACTAATTAAGTAATTTTTACATGCATTAGGAATTACCTTTCCTAGCAAACCTATAGCTTTCTAATCCTTTTGACAGGGAAAAATAAGAGAACTCAGGAATAATTTGCATTTGGAAAGAGCAATGTTAAATCAAAGATACCACTAGACAGCCAATAAGAGTAGAAAAGTGCAGAATTTAACAAACATGGAATGTAATAAAGAAATGGAGAAACACTTTTATATTTACTTTAAAGGATAACTTTTTTGCTTGAAAGAAATAAAATCTATCCCCTGAAAACCTGCTTCTGTATACATATAATTATATAGGAATATATGAATTCATATTCACACTGGTCTTGGTTTTCATATCATATAATACTGATGATGTCTTCTATGGCACTAATTGTCCTTTTCCACATTTAAATGGAAACAACATTTCTGGTTAAACATATGCAATCTGATCTCTAACCAGAACATCTCCCTACACAGAGGTGCATAAGGATTTTGCCAGTGGTACGTCATACAATTGCAGTACTGCTCAAGTCTCCATAATCTGTAATTAAAGAAGGTTGCAGTTTTCTTCCATTTCTTGGACCTTTTTTACCAATAAGACATCTATTTGGCATCTAGATACACCCCAAATAACTGAGGTCCTGTCCCAAAGCTCTTTATCACTCAAAAGGAATATTTCCATTGACTTTGTTGAATTTTGAATCAACACCTACATTCTCTGTTTCAATCAAAGCCAGGGGTGTGTCACACATAACCAAACTGTTGTCTTAGTGTCTTTATGTGTGATCTTTCTACCAATTTCTTACTTTCTTTAGTACTACTTTTGTTTTTTGTTGTTTACCTTGTTATTTCTATCCCACTCAGCTCCCTCAAGATGCATTTCATTCAAATTGTTTATAATTTTCTTAGTTTTCTTCAAACTAGTTTTTAATTTGTAACACTAAATCCATCCATTACGCTATTGCCCCCACTTCTCTCCCTTGGTCTATTCCTTTTTCTTCTGTGGTACAATAATTGTAGTTTCCTCTGTCTTGATGCATTTACTGTTATGTAATTTTTTCTTGCTATTAAGTAATTTAGAAGAATTTTTTATAAAGCTCATCCCAACTCCACCCACTTTTCCCTTAATGCCAGGCAATTTTTTTCTTTTTTATTTACTACTAACATTTTACCTCCATCTATATTACCAGTTTCTACCTGTGCTGTTACACAGAGAAATAGTCTAAACCAAAGACTTATCAGTTTGGTTACCAACTCCATTGATCTGAGTCAAAAGACTATCTAATAGGTAGATTAATTCAACTTTCAACCAGCTTTTGTTAAATTTCTCCTTCACCCTCTGAAAGATGTCTTCCATGTTTGCACAAATCAGCAGTTTAAGTTAATATTAACTACAGAGTTTTTTACTGTGACTTACCTTGGCCGACTTTTCATCACCTTATGACTTCAGAAAATGCTTTCCACGATCCCACTTAGCATATAAGCACAAGGACAGTCCTGAAATATACCCAGTGTAATAATGATTTTGAGAAAAGATTACTGTTGTTTGTAGTCTCGGTTTAATCTTTGACCACGTCTATCTATAGCCACGCCAGACAGACGAAGCAATGAACCAGGTCCGGGGTCTATCCAGGTGGTCCCTTCTGGAGCAAATGGAGCTGAGGCCAGAGGCAGGGCTGGAGACAAGCTGAAGCATACATTGTGAGGGGAGGGGACCCATCCAGGAGACCAACTACCTACAGGGATGGAGATGGAGTCTAATATTGCTGCAATGTCACTGTGATAGGACTTGACAGTTCTGGACTGAGCAGAAACCAGGTCCTGGGCTATGGGCAGGGGTGAATGGCAGCCTCAGCACATGCCTTCTGTCACCCTCAGGGCCTTGACAGACTTTTTCTCTGGATTTTTGCTACCTTTTTGCCCTTGATACACGTGGTTGCAAACAATTAACGCTCTCAGTAGCATATTTTCTGTAAGTCCTTACTAGGGAATCCTCTTATAAAACTCGGAACTATGAGTTGAATAAATAGTTATTCCTTATTTGAAAGACCAATAATGAAATTGCTTCAGATTTTGGTGTTATACTATCTGGCATTCAGTTTACCTCCCCAAGGCAAGGTGCTTCTATAGCAAGATAAATGAAGTTGTTGACGCATTATCTTATTTCCTGTGGCAAAGATTTTTCTCCTGGCTCTGGAAGCAGACAAGCCCTCACAGTCAGCTCCTAACTCCTTGTGGAATCTTGGCAGTGGATCGCAGGGACTTTACTACGGGTTTCTCTTGCAAAGAACATGTCTAGGACATAAGTAAAAGTTTTATGAGGATTTAAGGAATAAGGAGCTGGCTGGATTAGCAGAGAGGGCCAAGGAAAAGCACATCCACATTCTACAGCCTAAAGATGGAACAAAGTTTCAACAAACCAGATTTGGTAGAAATAAGTTCCTTCTGATCACGTGATACTGAATGTTGTTTATTTCTGAATTGAACTGAGTAATTCATCGGGGCACAAATAAACAACATAATATTTATCTTAGCCAGTGATAATACTGGGGTGTTGCTTATAAAAGCATCGGTGCTGCTTTGACAAGAATATCATCTTGCTTGCCAGAACTGTTCAAAGTAGCAATGTTGGATTTTCCACTATTCCAAAGAATTTTCTCCTTGTTTTTAGAATATTAAAACATTCTCATGCCTACTCGGGTGAAAGGCCTGTATGTTTGCAAGTCGCTATGCTCAAGATGAATCAGACTTTGTGCAGAACTTGT
The DNA here is from genome assembly GCF_036013475.1 of Columba livia. Classification (NCBI taxonomy): domain Eukaryota; kingdom Metazoa; phylum Chordata; class Aves; order Columbiformes; family Columbidae; genus Columba; species Columba livia. The sequence continues at coordinate 32,891,161 of NC_088604.1, read as the reverse complement.
GCCAGTGTAAATAAATAAAGTAAAATAAATAAGTAAATAAGTAAATAAGTAATAAATAAATATGTATATCACACAATCTAGTTTCATTTCCTGACTGGAAAGGTATATTTTGTGTAACAAGTACTAACCAAAATATTTTCTGTAATATGGCTGATCCAGGAGCTGTGTAGATGTTTTCAAGAGATTTCAGTGTTCTGTATCATTCTTAAACAAGCTACCATCTCACAAAATTAGTGAAATGATTTCTTCTTTACCAAGCTCAAGATCAGAGCATCCCAACACATAGGAAGTCAAGGAAGGGAGCCAGGTAACCTGCGTAGTTAAACAGGGAAATGCTGGATAAGCTCAAGTGGAAGAGGAGAGTTTATAGATCATGGAAAGAGGGGCTGGCCACTTAGGAAAAATATAAGGCTGTTGTCAGAGGATGTAGGGAAGCAACTAGGAAAGCTAAGGCCTCCTTAGAATTAAACCTGGCGAGAGATGTCAAGGACAACAGAAAGAGCTTTTTCAAAAACATGGCAGACAAAACTAACACCAGAGGCAATGTAGACCCACTGATGAATGAGGTGGGTGCCCTGGTGACAGAAGATACAGAGAAGGCAGAGTTACAGAATGCCTTCTTTGTCTCTGTCTACAGTGACAGAGCCTGTCCTGAGGAGCCTTGTACCCCTGAGGCCCCAGAGGAAGTTAAGACAATGAAGGAGTTGGCCTTGGTTGATGAGGACTGGGTTAGGGAGGAATTAAGCAATCTTGACATTCATAAATCCATGGATCAAGATGGGATGCACATGTGGGTGCTGAGGGAGTTGGCTGAGGTCATTGCTGGACCACTCTCCATATTTTTTGCCAAGTCTTGGGAAACAGGAGAGGTGTGGAGGAAAGTAAATGTCACTTCAGTCTTCAAAAAGGGCAAGAAGGAGGACCCAGGTAACTATAGACTGGTCAGCCTCACCTCCATCCCTGGGAAAGTGATGGAACAACTTATCCTTGGTGCCATGTCAAGGCATATCAAAGATAAGAGGGTCATTAGGGGCAGTCGACATGGCTTCACCAAGGGAAAGTCATGCTTGACCAACCTCATTGCCTTTTATGAGGACATAACAAGGTAGATGGATGATGACAGAGCAGTGGATGTGGTCTACCTTGACTTCAGTAAGGCATTTGACACAGTCTCCCACAGCATCCTCACAGCTAAACTGAGGAAGTGTGATCTGGATGATTGGGTAGTGATGTGGACTGCAAACTGGCTGAAGGAATGAAGCCAGAAAGTCATGGTCAATAGGGCAGAGTCCACCTGGAGGTCTGTATCTAGTGAGGTGCCTCAAGGGTCAGTACTGGGACTAGTATTATTCAATATATTCATCGATGACTTGAATGAGGGAATAGAGTATACTATCAGCAAGTGTGCTGATGATACCAAACTGGGAGAAGTGGCTGACACGCCAGAAGGCTGTGCTGCCATCCATCAAGACCTGGACAGGCTGAAGGGTTGGGTGGGGAAAAAATTAATGAAATATAACAAGGACAATTGTAGAGTCTTGCATCTGGGCAGGAACAACCACAGGTTCCAGAACAACTTGAGGAAAAACCTGTTAGAGAGCAATTTAGGGGAAAGGGACCTGGGGGTTCTGGTGGACAACAGGATGACCATGATCCATCACTGCATCCTTGTGGCCAAGAAAGCCAATGGCATCCTGCTGTGTATCAGAAGGAGGGTGGTTAGTAGGTCAGGAGAGGTTCTCCTTCCTCTCTATTCTGCCCTGGTGAGACCCCATCTGGAATATTGTGTCCAGTTCTGGGCCCCTCAGTTCAAGAAGGACAGGGAACTGCTGGAGAGAGTCCAGTGCAGAGCAACAAAGATGATTAAGGGAGTGGAGCATCTCCCTTATGAAGAAAGGCTGCAGGAACTGGGTCTTTTTAGTTTGGAGGAGACTGAGGGGTGACCTCATTAATGTTTATAAATATATAAAGATAACATATGTAAGACAATATGTAAAGATAACGCACAGTAGCTAAAAAGCTTTCTTCTAACTGGCACCTATTCTACTAACAAGGGAAAACTGTCCAAATCCATTCATAATAGAAGAGATGTCAAATGTAAAACTTACTTCATTACAATATCTTTGACATCCTGTTTAACATTACTCTTTAAAAAGGGAATCAGTTGTTTGTAATTATTCTGCACTTTACACTTTCGTATGTAGCTATTCTGTAGGCCTTGTCAAATTCAAAGCACTTAAAAAAAGAACATTCGATGAAGACAGACAAGAGAAGTATTAATATGAGCAAAAAGAGCCAAAGGTTTGTTAAGTAACTACTAAGAAGTCATGCCAAAGTCAAGCCTGGAAAGCAAAACTTCTGTGTTTCCAGTCTAAAACAGAGTATAGTTTCCTTCTTTTTTTCCTATCTTTCCTTCTTCTGTCCTTGTGCATTGAAAAACCATTGAGGCAAGCTTAGGCACACTTTTTGTTATTTCTGTTTCGCTTTTTTCAGATTTTGAGCTGACTCAGAGCCCTCAGTTACCTGTTTGGACCACAAGTGGGAGAGTTGTGGATCAGTGTTTGACTTTTTGAAGAATGAAATTTAGGCAATAAGAAGCAACAGAAACTGAATACAAAACCAGTAGCACATTAGAGGACAAAGCCCAGCAGTGTGCCATTTGCAGTCCGCTATGCTGTAGTTTATCCAGATTTAAACTTTATTCACATGCTATTTGGCCTCTGTTTGACAATGAAAAGTAAAATATACCATAGAGTTTCAGATTCCACTAGTGAGAACAAGAGCTGTCAAATTGACTAAGGTAACAAAAAGGAAAATTTAATGTATAGTACTACTAAAATTTCCCCTTCTCAGTGTTTGGCTTTTTAACAGTATTATTATTAGCATTTGAGTGTCACTGTAGGAACTATAAAACTGTAATACTTTTCTAATACGGAAAATAAAATTGTGCATCTGGTTGCTTTAATTCTCATGTTTGTTTATTTCTGATTAACTTAGGAACCAGTGACTCATACTCCCTTTGTCATGCCTGCCCTCTTGCTTTTTTTTATGTCATTGTTATGACTAAGACAGGATTCCTGAAATGCTAGCTTGTTGACCTTGAAGTTTTCTTTTGAAATTATTTTTATGCCACAATTTGAATAATGTGTGTGGTGTTTTAATATATGATGCCATCAGTTTAAAAAAAAATCATCATTCTTCAAAATATGCATGGGATCTTGCAAGAGAACTTCAAGTTTCATACTCTCCTTGCTTAGACACCATAGGAAAAGGGGCGAAATTGGGATTAAGAGGGGGAACTTCAGGCAGACACTGTAATATTTTCAGCTGTTTCAGAGAAATAAAGGTGAAGGTGGTCATACTGATCACTGGCACAAGAGCTGTGCAGCTGGACTTGTGGAACATTTGAACAACCAGTCTCATGCTGCCTACATCGTTACATGACTTTTGTTAAATCATTGGTACTTGTGATTCAGCCTTCCACAATATCAAAGCAAAATTGTTTGCATAACTACTTTAAAGCCTCTCCCCGAATACCAAATAACAGTTCAGAAAATTGATAGTCAAAACATGAGCTAGAAATGTTACTCACTACAAGTGACAGTGCATGAAGACGAGTGTGTATTTATCTACATGCTATTGTGGTTTTGCACATTCTACATATACTACGCCAGCATTCTTTAATTTTTATATTTCCCAGTATATAACCCAAAGTAGTAGTATTCTTTAGGTTGTCCAAAGTTTGCTTGGATTCAATAATCTTGATTGAAACCAAAGGAAATAACTGACCAGTATCATAGGAGGTGAAGATGCTCCTGTATCATCTCTGGACAGACTAATCACAGAAAACAGACATGCCATGCTCAGCATGTGTTAACAAACCTCACAACATCTGAATCTTCAAATTTGTCTCACCAAAACTGAAAGGACCTTATAATCTTCTTTTTTTTGTAATACATGTATACATAATTCTCAAAAACAATGTCACTCTACCAGCTTATCATAATACTGAGGGGAAAAACTGTTAAATCAAACCTATGACAGATATAATGGTTTTATTTTTCATGCAGTTTTAAATCAAGTTATTTAAGTGTTATCTTCTGTTCCACAAGGTTTCATTGTTGTTGGTATTTTTAAGATTTATTCAATGCCAGAAAACACTGTGATATTTCAAAGCGCCAATAAAATATCATTTCTTAACAGAAAAGTCTCATGGTCTCAGAGTCTGATCCAGCAAAATAGTAAGCACATTTTTAACTTTAACAAGCTGGGGGAAGACACTAATGAAATACTACTGGGAGTTATAGTTCGTTTCAGTTTCTTGCTGTTGGTGGTCCCCAAGACTGGATGCGAATCTCGGTGAGAAAACAGAAGTCTGCATGACTGTTAGAATAATTTGGATCAAGATCTAATTAGCTCTTTTCCTTTCATTTAAGTGTTTGTAAAGAATTTATTTCAAAACATTTTTAGAAGGAGAAGTTTAGCACATTTAGAGGAGCACTTTGCAGTGCCCACTTTTTGAAGCAGAACAGGAAAAATCATGTTTATGATATTCTAAGCTGGATGACATTCTAGGAAATCAGGTTCAGGGAACTAAAAATAATCTGAGAGATGTGTTTAATACACACACACATGCAAACAAAATTGAAAATATTCCAATGGCAGTTAGCTATTATCAAAGAAAGTTTTATGGTGCTTATTGTAAGTATATATTGTGTGATTCCTACACACATCTGGCAAATTTAATTTATAATTCTCAGGCCTGTAACAGCTGTTTTTATCAAATAAAATTACAGTAAGAAAAGCCATGTAAGCCACATATTGAAAACACCCTGAAATTCTGAATCCATTAATTCATTTTCTATTTAGAGTAGATTTGGTTCTTCATTCTTCTGTCATAAATAAAAATAGTATCGTCTGCATGGCTTTGTTTGGCAAAGACAGAAATCCAAGTTTGTCTTTGTAGCTGAGAGATGAAATGGCACAACAGTTCTGGAAAGCCTGGGAGTGTCTTTGGGCATTGACACCAGCTGTTGTATGAGTGTATCCTGCAGACACAGGTGGATATGATTCGTTAATGTTGCTTTTGTGTGGTTTTCTACACAGAAACATTTGCATGCAATACATAATTTAAAGCAAAGGCCATGATAGACAACATAGTGCCTACAGTGCACTGATTATTGATAACATTTCTGAAAAGTACTTTCATAATGAAACATAATTAAAATTATGAGACATATTGGCATGAAACATCATTTAACTAGCCTAGATAATGAGCTCACACAACCAGTAAAGGGAGTTCTTTAACATGAAACTATTAACTTATTTAATCCTCGAGCTGAAAGTGATGTTTTCCTGATGTTTCTACTAACTTGAGTACATCTGCTTTTTCACTTTCTTGCATGCAAGCTGCAGCAGTAAAATACCACCCTAGATCAATTATAGAATAATATATAAAGTCAATTCAATTTCATATCTGACCACTCATATGGACTGCATTTTACTATTGATTCGATGTCCTCCAAGGAGATGATATAATGTTGTGACCATCTAACTTTAAGTATCAGTAGAAACAGAACAGAACAAACCACTAAAGAAATGAGAGTAGCACTGAAATGTCTTCTGGGTCTGGTTCTCAAGGCTGAGATCTGAATGTAGATTTTATGATCTCAAAAGCATCCTTGTCCCTGTGTGAGCAGTTACCATAAACAAGCCTGATATATAGAGAACTGTATTTGCAAATGTTCATTTCAGAGCTTAATTGCCCAGTGATTAGGAACTACAGAAAAGTGAAAGGTATTTGAAAAGAAGACAAAAGAATTCTGGAAAAATATGTTAACGGGTATTAATGTTAGAGCTTGACTTTGTTCTAATTAATGACAAAAATACTCAAATATTCCAGAGTAGAGGATTTCACTGATTATTTTCAAGATTATCAGATCTCGTTAGAGGATTCTTAGATAAGAGGACTTCTAGGTTTTAAAATCATGTACTTGGAATGCAGATGCAATGCACATGCCCATTATTCTCTCAAGTTCTTCCAGAGATTATCTTTTTTACCTGTTATTTAAATTTAGGTCCTCAGGTCAGTGACTAATTCTGACTGCTTTCTTTGCAACTCTCACCCCCTCCCAGTAAATCTAGTGGCAAAATTCCCTTCTCACATTAAAAGAAAAATAAAACAGAAAGGTAATCTATTAGCTGGCAAACAGTTCAAGAAGGCAAAATGACAGCTGAATCCAGCCGCAGGACTCTCCAAGTGCTCCTGATCCATGAACTTTCTTCAGCAGTGGATACTTTGAAGGCAAAAGAATCATGTGAGGAAAAGTGAGGAGTGAACATTTTGAAGCTAACTAGGCAACCGGGATAAAAAACTCTGACATAGATTATCAAAATATGTCAGGTCAAAACTCTTACGTGCCTGTTAACTTGTGGTGCCCTGGATTAGAGACACAGAGCATCCTTTTATGTCAATGTGAGAAGTTTATTAATTTTTCAAAGGTCAGATGTTTTATATTTTTTTATATTTCGGGTTGTAGCTACTATTTGAACTCAGCTGGAATGATGAGGAAGTTATTCCCTGTGAGGACAAATCACTAGAAAAGGATGAAGATCACATTATGCAACAGACTTCACAGTGATTTACTAAACAACAAAGGAATGCTCAGGCTTCAGGATCTTGCAGCAATTTCAGTGTTTTGGAGAAAGTTCACCCTGTGGCTAGAAACATGAGTTCAGTATAATTATCTTTTCCAATGTATCTGCCTACTTAATGCTGTGCCTTTGCACATGCTTAGCATAGGCTTTATTTTCCATTCTGTAATGCATTTCTCTTTCCACAGAAAATGCCAAAGATGGCCCAGTCCTTATTAGCACACCATCCAAAGGATGACTTTCCCTGAAAACTGTGCAATTTTCATTCCCACAAAATAGCAATTAAATTTTGACATTGCTAAACATTTCTGAATTACTTTTAATGAGACACAGCCAGAAGGCAGTTAGATTAAGTTAATTTTCATTTGGATGTGGACAAAAGTTCTTCTGGCATTTATGTATTGTGTCATCATTTCCATTACCATCACATAATGAAGAGGAAGGAGGGAATCATACCCAGTGCGGATGGGGAAGATGGCCTACTTCCTCACACAGGGGACACTGTCTCAGCAGCATGGCACTCAGTCTTCTTTGGTGTCCAGGGGAAGGTTCCTCCCACAATGCCAGAAACCACAGGTTCCCACAGCCTTGACGTTCACCCCACCAAGTATGTCTCACCAGCACCATTAGGCTTTTTGGTAACCCACTGTTTTCTGGAAATATTCCTGTTTTACTTTTTGGTAACCCACTGTTTTCTGGAAATATTCCTGTTTTACTTTTCTGGGCATGCCTGTGCCATGATAGCCTAGTAGGAGATGAAGGCAACTGGTATCTCTTCAGGGTTCCGTGCACAACAAATGTGTACCTACACACACACAGATCTACGCACCCATGAACACTAAACATTTGCATATGCCTCTTTAGTAATAATTATTCAACATATATTATTATAATTTGTCACAATTAATCATAATGATGGAATCACAGGAACAGAGAAGTGTTGAGATTGGAATGGACCTCTGGAGCTCATCTATTCCAAACTCTGCTCAAAGCGGGGTCAAGTACAACAGGTTGCTCAGCACATCGTGCACTCAGGGATAATCATCATAACCAGGTAAAGTTTTTTAAAAACTCATCATGAATCCCAGGTTTCTGGGATCGTGGAGTATACCACTCTTACAAAAGAAACAGATTTATTTGGAGCCCAAACCTATAAGCAAATATTTTCATTGTAAATGCTTTGAAAACATTGAGTGTCTAGTTGTTGAATAAGTGCAGTGATAATATACTTTAATCCTACTACAGCACTTGCTGCATGCAGAACAGAGCTGGTAAACAGGGCCAGCAACAGCAAATCTGTTCATACTCAGGTCCACTGTCAACCAAACAAGTATAAATTTAGCAAAAAAAGTATCAATAGTTTCACTGAGTTTTGCTTAGTAAGGACTTATCTACTGATGGTTAGAAATCTTCCTGTTGCCAGATCAATTGGTCTTGCTTATGATGTACCCAACATCAGATTGGGACTCAAGAAGTAATTCTCCCCCTGTCTGCTGTGGCAGAAAACAGGTTACAAAATTTCTGAGGGCCACTGAACAGTAAAACACAGTTACAGCAAAAGAAATGAGTCAAACGTTGCAGCTCAGTATTTTCTACTTTTTTCATCCAGCACTGCTCTTTCACATACCAAAAAGACAGTTGGAAAGAACTTCCAAGAAATCAGTTTATGTGCATTCACAGTCAGGGTCACAGTAAGATCAAAATCTGCCTCCTTTCTGGGGTCTGGATTACGTTTGGCTGGAAATAGACATATATAAATGATTTATCTCTCCCATTCCAGGTTTTTATGTAATAAGAGTTCCAGGCATAGACATATAAAATGGCACAGCAATCAGATAAATCCACTTAAAATGATTAATGAATGATAACATCTTTTTTTATAACTATTTAATATCTACTGTGCCCATTTGTTTTATCTTCTTGGGTTGTTTTTAATGAGGCAGCTTGACTTCTTTTTTAGGAAAATCATCTTATAAACAAAATGATGAATATATGCACATTAAAAAGTAAACTATTGACATCATTAGCAGTAATAACACACATCTTTCATCTGACAACTCTTGGCTGCCATTTATGAGGGAGAGATATACAACCAATGCTTTTAAAGCCTTAAAATAGAAATTTATATTATTTTGTATTGAATTACCTTCACCAGTTTGGGTAACTCCTACGTTCATATTTGCAAAAACTTATCAAAAATTATGTGTTCTGCAAAGATTGTAACAAGATATATTTTCTAAATGCCTGTTTTATATTTTGTTATGCTTCAAAATGACAATAAGCTGTATTCTGTTTTCGTTCTACATTTGGAATTTAAATTGACGTCAATAGAACTGTTGAGTAAAATTAGAGAGTATAGTCTAAGGTCTAGGTAAGTAACTAGGTTCTTTTCAGCAGGAAGAGCATCAAGATGGCTTTATTTTTTCTGTCCTCCTTCCATCCAGCCTGCCCCTAACTCTACACATCTATACATGTACACACACTGCACTCTCTGCCCAGCATGAAATTACAACAATGATAACTAGTGGGGGGGAAAACAAATATTATAAATAGTGCTGCCTCCCTATAGCAGCTTATCCTTAAGAAATGAACTCCCCAGTCAAAAAATCAGATAACACCTTGGATGACTGACATTTATAAATTAGGATATTGTTTACTTAGAATATTGTTTCCGAGAGTCTTTAAATCCACCTAATATTATGACAGACATTTCAAAAAACACGTACGTGGTATGAGACAAAGTTCCAGATGGAGTTATGCACAATGGTCCTCCTTGGCACCCTTCTTTAAATTTAAAATTAAAAATTAACAGGGCTATTTTTTTTCCCTGTCACACTACATCTTTTTCATGCTTTTAGTATAAAACTTCTTAGAAGATAAATTTAAAAAAAAAAATCTTGACCTTTTAGGAATTTTGGTTTTGTCTGGGTTTTGTTGGTTTTTTTTTACTGGCATAGGGAGGCTCTGATTCTCAGAATAGCCTCATTTCTATTGTTAGTTTTATCATTTTTAGCCCTCAAAAAAAATGTAAATTCACTGAGGTTTGCCATGTCAAAACAATGTACTCTAAAAAATGTGTTCAGAATTACGAAGTTTATCACCTTATGACAAAGTCTAGAGGAGAGTGTTGTCATGAACACATAAAGCTATAAATGAAAAATAACATATATTCAACTTTTTGATCACTCTTGTCCTTCAGATGTTTTGTACCTCAATTCAATTGAGCATTTTTCCTCCAACTGTATTTTCTCTGCTCTTCTTTCCATTTTAAATTGTTTTTTCACTTGACAGTTTGTGCATGTCTGCCTCATGGTTTTCTCTTTTTCTCTCTTAATGAGCATGCTCACAAACTCCAAGTATTATTGTTACTCTCTTTTATCTCTTCTGCACTATGCTTACTTTCCTTGCTTTTTTTGGTCCCTTTTTCTTGCCTTCTTCGTAGCTGAGAACTTAAATGGCACAACAGTTCTGGAAAGCCTGGGATTTTCTCGGGGCATTGGGTTGTTGTGAGAGTATATCCTGCAGACACAGGTGGATGTGGTTCAGTTACGTTATTTTTGAGTGATTTTTTATACAGAAATACTCACACACACACATAACACATAATTTAATGCAAAGGTCACTATGCACTATATAGATGTATAGTGTGTATGAGACTGGGAGTCCTAATGAGCTGTTCAAAAGCGCTCTCTGTGGTTAAATCAAGTAATAGCTGCAACAGCATCTGGAGGTGATGAAAGCTTACAGTGCCAGTGGAGTGATACAACTTCCTTTGCCTTTCGCTTCCTGAAGTTGTACTTTTTGCATTGTGTCCATTTCTACCTTCTGTGACATTGTCTGACTCAAAAAAAAGAGACAGCAAAATACTCCTGGTTCACAAAAAGCCTCTGTGTAGTCTTTAATCTGGCTACGTTTCTCCTGTTTCAGAGAAAGTTTATTATTATATCATTTTTAGAGTGTTTTGAAAATCTCATGGGGAAATGTTTTCTTAATGAGAGGAACCATATTACCAAATCTGTTCATAACAAACCTTGCCTACCAGTCCAGAGGCCAGGTCCTGGAGCCATTGAGCACTGTCTTGGGAGCTATCAGGACAGGTAAAGATGGGTCTTGTTCTTCTGTAAATGGAGGGTATCCAAGGGGAAAAGTATGGATGTCCTACAGTTCTTTTTGCCAGCAATGAACTAGTGCACAATCATTATATTATTTGTAGTCATACTATTTGTATCATTTATACTTAGGAGCACAAAAAAAGGAAATCACAATAGAAATGAGCTAATGCTGTCATCTGGGATTTAGTATAGTGAGAGCATTTCCAAATATCTTTTTTTATTTTAGATACTCAAGAGCATGAAGCAAGAGCTCTTGTCTGTCTTTATGTCTGGAAAATTCCTGTGTATTATAATTTATGCATCAACTTATAAATAAAGAACAATGAAGCAAAAAAAAAAAAAAGACTGACCAATCTGTTACTGAGTGACAAATAGCTTTTCTAGGAAACAGAGAAAACATTCTGTGCAAAGGCTCTGGAGAGTATAATGTCAATGAAATCAGTGTCTACATATTAGCTTTTACCTTAGTGTGCATTTGTATTAACAATCTCATTTTACATCTGCAGTTATGTATATATTTTCATTCATCAATGTAAATCATCCTTGAGGTACTCACAACACTTTTTTAGATAAAGAGGAATATAATAAACTTGCTATATAACAACATGATACAAGAGAAGAAAGCCACTGACCACATTATCACTGGCCTCCACCAAATATTGGATGACCCACAGATGGTCTGTCTGGGTTCAGGAACAGAGGTGTAGTTATCTACATGATCTGCTACATATGTGACTAAGAAGAACACAATAAAATAGGTTTTTTCTCTTCTGTTTGCTTTTTCTTTGCATACCTGAAACTGTTTCAATAGTATACTTCAAACATACTAAGGGATAACTAGGAAAGTTCCCAGCAGTTCTTTGTGATTACTCTGTTAAATTCCTTATTCCTCCTGCTTTTTTTCCTTTTGCTGTATTGATCACTTGTATCATTTAAGTGTCTGTGGCCCTGATTAGTGCAAAAACTATTGAATTCCTAAATTGATAGGGTTTGTATAATGTATTTCATTTATACCAATGCATAGGCTTCCAAATAGCAATCTTCAAAGTTTCCACAGTTGACTGACAATGTGATTTTCACATTAACATGTAAGAAAGTCAAATTTACAACTGAACTGTGTATTTTTAATCCACGCGAAACAGTAGAATAGAATTGTTTTGTCAGATAACTGGTTCATTATCCTTGCTAACCATGGCTGGAGTTCCCTGTTAACACATTAACTAGAGAGTTATATGGAAAAAAACATTTGGGTGATGAAATCAAAATTATGTTAGTGAGCTGCAAGACCTTATTCAAATGTCGATGATAGAAATGCACACAAATCTAGTGCACTGCAGAGCCACAAATTCATTATAATACTGTTCTGAACCTGAAATATACCTATGTGTAGATGTATATACCTACCTTTTTAGCTGTTGTAATCCCTTATATGCCTTCCCAGTTAGACCAAAAAATACCTAGGACTAGGGAAAATAATACGATGGACAGATTTTTGGTGCTGTCAAGGCTTATCCTGCTTTCCTCTTCAAATACATTCCTCTGTAGTATCAATAACACTTGCATCTGAGAGCTTCCTTTGGTTCCCAGCTGCAGTTCTCTACTTTCCTAGCTCAGCTATCTTAGGCACCAACAAACTAAGGTTCTATAAACCTCATGACAGTTTTCCTCAATAACTGTTCTCATCAGCACATTCTGTAGCTATTTTTGTTTCGTTTCTTTCAAACCAAAGTGTTACAGTAGGTCAACTGCGGTATGCAGAAGGGATTGTTTTCACTGGAACATGTACAGAATTAAATAAGGAAAACGTTAAAGAGAAGACTTACAGAATTCCCTAGGACAAGTCGTGGTTAGTTATGAGGAGAGATTCCACCTAAAAATTTAGAAAGTTATTTATGGGTTGGGTTGGGTTTGGTTTGGTTTGGTTTGGTTTGGTTTGGTTTGGTTTGGTTTGGTTTGGTTTGGTTTCCAGAGACTCTATTCAGAAGCCAGAGTTTTGGAAGTTTTACCTGACAACATTTTCTTTTTTATTATTCTACCTGAAGAGGATCTAGGAATTGCAACTCTGTATCAGCCATACATGGGGCTATAAGCCCTTCTTTATCAGGAGGCCCAGATATAAAAATTGCAATATTCTTCAGTTCTGCTCTGAGAACCAGTTGCTTATTCAGTGGACTAGTGAAGCATTCTTATTTTGTCCAATTTTTCAATTGCTTTAACATTTCAGATGTTCTGCTTCCACAACAGAACATTCTGAAATTTGCTTCCTTCTTGTATTAACATCCAGGCCTACTTCTCACATGGCAAGTATGAATGGAAAAGTTGTAGACTCAAAACACTGAAATGCTCACATACCTCACTAAATAGGAATGGACTTAGATGTCTGCGTAAATACTCTGATGAATTAAAGCCTTAAAATATTTCTCTGATTTTATCAGCTGTTTCTAGTGGTAGTGAACAAGAGAAATTTTTCAGTGAACTCAGAAAATATTTTCCATCACTTAATTTAGCTACTATGTCTTTTAACAGCCTCTGTTCAAAAGAAAGCCACATCTTTGAGTCTGAACTTGCTATTAGATATGCGTGGTCAGTCTGGTCAAACACACAGATCCTACTGGCTTCTCTCCTCACTTACTCCCTGACCTCTTACTTGCAGTAAGCAACTGGACTGTGCATCTTTGGCATGATTTCTGTTTTTCTCATCCCTTCCAGAAGGAAGAGTGTTCTGGTAGGGTTTAAGCTTTAGGTTTACAAAGACTATTATGTGTTTATGTTAAAGAAGGCAAAGTGGAAGAGGAGCCAAGAAAGAGAAATTAGCGATGTTTTTTTGTCCCTACAGGAACTTGAGGACTCAGTTTGAGCCACAGAAAAGTTCTGAGAGATACGTTTTACCCCATTTACAATGTGCTGTCCATAGCAAAAGAGTAGAACTCTTATTCACAATCTTCATTGAAGAGTTACAACCTGTTTTTTTGCTAGTAGAAAAGGAATTTAGACTTGCACTGAAATTCCATGGGAAATCTCTGTGGGGAAGCTTGGTGGACCCATGGTAGCCATTGTGCCTGCAGAGATGTTTTCCAGCCTTCTGTATTAGTTGGAGTTTCCTAAGTGCTGTAGGCATCATGCCCAGGTTTATCACACAGATGTACTCTAGCCAAAAGCTGATGAAGGTATGAATAATAGAGGTTGGGTCATTGCCCACCAGAATGGGACTTGGTCTCTGAGCCAACTGGACATGGCATGAACTATTACTCAAAACCACTGTGATGTGAGAACTTAGCAAAGGATCCAGGAATATGAAGCAATTGGTCAGATCAGCTAGCTTGGGTCAGTCTAACTAAAAGGAAGAGTTTCACTGTCCTTCTCCTCTCATTTCCCCATAGATCCAGAGACTCAACTTCAGTGAGAAGTATGGGGAATATGCACAGAAGAGTTTAAAAAAACCCACTTAATATCAGAGTCTATTGGCATGAGAATTTAAACTCAGTAGTTTCCAAAAGTGCTTTTCTAATCCTACTTAGATAACTTGCTTGCTGTTTTGATTCACATCCTGGGTTTGATGAATTGACTTCTAAAGAAAATTAATGTATATGTTTATTACAAGGGTCATTTAAACAGTGTCCCTTATTTGCATAACTTAAAGAATTTCTTAATTCCTACCCCAGTTATTTTTGTTTCTTTGTTAAGTCTTTTTTTCATGATGAGACCTCAGTATTTAAGACTTACTGTCTATAAGAAAACATGCTCAGCCTTTGTCAAATAAGGTATAGGATACTACGCCTTTGCGAAAGTACTCCTATACAATTTTAAAAGTTGTTACTTCAAGAACAATAAGCTGGAAACCATAGCAAATCAAAAGATAACTTAAATATCTTTGTGACTCAGAAACAGTTGAATTTTAAAAGGTCCCTAATTTGTATCAGTTTCATTCAATCTGCTATTTATATATATTTTCTAAATTAATTCAAAAGCTTCAGAATTATCTAGGTTACTCTCATAAATATTTAATAAGCTGTCATGATGCCATACTTGGAAATTTTTAAAACATGACTGGACAGGACACCTGCTTTAACTTTGTGATAACATTATTATGAACAAGGGGTGGGATCAATGACTTCCAGACCTTTTTTTTTTCCTTTTATCTGAAAGGAATTTACCTTGCTGAAGTTTGTGAGTCTGCCTCTTGTTCCATCACTGCACATCCTTTGGGAAAGTCTGATCCTACCTTCCCCTTCACCTCCTTTAGACAGTGGAGGATTTCAGGCCCATTGATCTTCTTCTCTCCTATGGGCTGAGCAAACTAGTAGACCTCACATGCCATGTTTTCCAGCACTCCAAACATCTAGGTGGCCCTCTGAGTTTGCTCCAGCTTCCCAGTAACTCTCTTGTACTGGGGCAACCACTATGATTGCAGTCTTCAGTTTTTGAAATATCTCAACCACATCTGTTCTGCCCTTCAAGACACTATTGTAGTCTCTTGGCCTGTGATATTTTGCACCATGTTTCCATCACTCCATGAATTCAAGGGAATAAAAAATCTTAAAAGATTTGAAAACACATAGATATGTGGTTGGTTTTTATCCAAATGACATATTTTAATGAGGTTAGTTAAAAAGTACAATTCACAAATTAGCCTGCCAATATACAAAACTGTGCATCTCCACAGCTGTTGCAGATTCCTTTGTTTTGGCTGTTCCTTCAATATGTCTAATGTTAATAATGAACCTGATGAAATACTGGGAAAAACAACACACAATTGTCCACATAACTGTTTTTGGAGACCCACAGAGGGGATTTTTAAAGAAATGTGAAATTAACAGAAGCCAGTGGAATTGAAATGCTCCCACCTTGCAGTGAAAGCAAAAGGTTAAAGTTTCACCCAAAGTTGGATTTCCCATGGTCTACCACAGTTAAGATAACATTTCTGTGGCGTTTCCCCTTGCCACTGTTTTTTCTCTAAAAAATAACCATTTGTAATAACAAATGGACCAGGAACTCATCAATGCATTCAGGGTAAAGATGAATTTGATTTCCACAGAGCTAAAAGAAAAGAATCTAAGCCAGCTGGAAAAACAAGTTAAGAAAATACTTATAATGGCAATTTGAGAAGATCTAGTGCTTCCATTGTTGCATCCTGGAATTATTGGTCCTGTTTCTAACCACATCTTCTCTCTGAGAATGTTTCTAACACATCAGTTTGAGACAGAGGTGTCCTACATCATCCATTTGCATACAGTGAAGATTAACAGGAAGAACAAGAATCCTGTACTGAAAATACCATGAGGCCATAATGAAGAAATGCTCTGAGGTCACACATAGTATTTATTAAAGGTATATTTTGGTTTTTTTTTAGAACTCTTCCTTGAAGAATTTCTGTAAGTTTACCTTCACAGGAACCAGCCCTGATAAAACAACTGAAAGAAAAGGTCTTTGGGTTAGTTTTTAACTTCATCCTGGAAAGACTACTAGGATTTCCAAAAGAGAAAGGAGGCATTTATGGCAAGATTATTTTAGAAATGTATATAACAAATTATTTTCAATTTTCTTCATTTTGTTTTTCTGTACAGGTATTGGAAATGGAAGAAAGAGTCTGGCATACATTTTTGCCTTAATACCAGTCCTAGAAATATCCTCTAAAGTAGACTTCTGCATACACACCAATGCATACATCAGCAGTTGTTCATTTATTAGTCTGTTTTAATATATGCATAGAATGAATCTTCATAAATTAGATTAAAATTTTACTGTAAGATATATTAGACTGTGGATTTTTTGCTGTGATAGAGGATATCTGGATGATTATGAAACTTCTCTTCCACTAACCTCAGCTACATCTACCTTGACTTCAGTAAAGCCTTTGACACAGTCTCCCACAGCATCCTCACAGCTAAATTGAGGAGTTGTGGTCTAGGCAATAGAGTAGTGAGGTGGGTTGCAAACTGACTTAAGGAGAGAAGCCAGAGAGTGGTAGTCAACGGTGCGGAGTCTAGTTGGAGGCCAGTATCTAGTGGAGTGCCTCAGGGGTCAGTACTGGGGGCAATATTATTCAATATATTCATTAACGATTTAGACGAGGGAATAGAGTGTACTATCAGCAAGTTTGCTGATGACACTAAGCTGGGAGGAGTGGCTGACACGTCAGAAGGCTGTGCTGCCATCCAGCGGGACCTGGACAGGCTGGAGAGTTGGGCGGGGAATAACCTGATGAAATTTAACAAGGGAAAGCGTAGAGTCCTGCATCTGGGCAGGAACAACCCCATGTTCCAGTATAGGTTGGGAAATTACATATTAGAGAGCACTGTAGGGGAAAGGGACCTGGGGGTCCTGGTGGACAACAGGATGACCATGAGCCAGCACTGTGCCCTTGTGGCCAGGAAGGCCAATGGCATCCTGCGGTGTATTACAAGGGGGGTGGTTAGTAGATCGAGAGGGGTCCTCCTTCCCCTCTACTCTGCCCTGGTGAGACCTGGAATATTGTGTCCAATTCTGGGCCCCTTAGTTCAAGAAGGACAGGGAACTGCTGGAGAGGCTCCAGTGTAGGGCAACAAAGATGATTAAGGGAGTGGAGCACCTCCCTTATGAAGAAAGGCTGAGGGAGCTGGGTCTCTTTAGTTTGGAGAAGAGGAGACTGAGGGATGACCTTATAAATATTTATAAATATATAAAGGGTGAGTGCCACGAGGATGGAGCCAGGCTCTTCTTGGTGGCAAACAATGATAGGACAAGGGGTAATGGGATCAAGCTGGAACACAAGAGGTTCCACTTAAATTTGAGAAAAAACTTCTTCTCAGTGAGGGTGACAGAGCACTGGAACAGGCTGCCCAGGGAGGTTGTGGAGTCTCCTTCCCTGGAGACATTCAAAACCCGCCTGGACATGTTCCTGTGCGACCTCACCTAGGCGTTCCTGCTCCAGCAGGGGGATTGGACTAGATGATCTTTTGAGGTCCCTTCCAATCCCAAACATACTGTGATACTGTGAAGACCCAGTCACTCTAATGTATTTCAGAACTGCATCCAGATGGAAGTTGAAACACTTGTTCTTCTATTTCAGAAATACCACAAAAGCAACACACTTTATATGTGAAGGATAAGAGCTTCATTCTCTTCAGCAGTAAGTTTTGAAACACCTTACAAAATAGATTTCATTCTTCATAGTAAAAAAAAAAAAACAGTTATTATTCCATACCAAGAAGCATGTCTAGCCTTGAGTCTTTTGTAAACAGAGCCTGCACTCTGTCATTAACCTCTAGAAGCTTATTGAGGGTTGGAGAAAATGAGTTATTCTGCTACTGCAATCAGTCTCCCACTTTGGTTGCTTTCTTATTGGTGATAGCTTTACATCAAGAGAGTTTTCTGGCAGAGCACTCGAAAGGAAGAACAGTTTGTATTTACTGACAAAGCATCTTCATTCTCTGCCATACATCCTGTACTCAATCATTCTGTAAGACTTCTGTTGGTATTTGTGTTACTGCTACATTAACTTAATATTTCTGTATGTCTAGTTGAGCTTCAATAAGTTTGGCTCTTTTAACTTTCAGGAGAAGTATGTCCAAAATAATTTTCATATGGTATATTTATACTACCAGAACTGCAGATGGGTCGTGTGTTTCAGCATCTCTACTCAGGATGATACAAGTAGCTGTTCTCTCAATTACACTCATCTCTGATAAATAGGCACTAGCTTCAGTGTGAGAAAGAAGCTCATTTTAACCAACCACTCAAGTCTTCAGCTTCAGTTGAATTAATTAAAGCAGTATCAGATACAGATAGATACAGAAATAGATACAGACACAGATAGAGATACAGATACAGACACAGACACAGGCACAGACACAGATAGGTAGATACAGATACATATATAGATGATGATACAGATACCTGGCAGCACAACAGAAACTAGAATGAAACCACCAATGTATGTCACACAGGTAATCAGCTAATAAGCAAGTAAAAATATACAGACAACATAGAAAGAAGGAAATGCCAAATTTAAGACAAATTATTCCCAATACAATACGACCTCTCCTGATCAGCCTCATTGAGAAATACATTGATAATTCATATAGTATCAACACTCCCACCCAACTTGCCGTTGTCTTTGAACTTACGGAGGGTGCACTCAATCCCCTCATCTGGATCATTGATAAACATATTAAGCAGAACCAGCCCAAATACTGAGCCCTGGGGAACACCACTTGTGAGCAGCCACTGACTGGATTTGACTCCATTCACCATTTACTGTGCAGCAACATGCTATTTTTTAAAATCCAATAGAAATGTTAAGTTATGCCCATAGTTACGCTCTCTATAGCAATACAAACTTGAACTCTCAGGATCTGTAACTCTGTCTCTACTTTCTTTCTTTCTTCCTTTTTTTTTCTTTCTTTCTTTCTTTTCCTTTCTTTTTTTCTTTCTATTTCTTTCTTTTTCTTTCTTCCTTTCTTTTCCTTTCTTTCTTTCTTTCTTTCTTTCTTTCTTTCTTTCTTTCCCTTTGTCTTATCTATTCCTTCTGATCTTCAGTCACAGAGTATGTTCACATTGCTTAACAAAATCAGAAAAACAAATAAGCAAACCTTAACATACTTTGACTGAAACAGCAGCTAAGTCAACATCACAGGAGTTTTACAAGTGGCAGACTGGTTTCAGTTCCTACATGCCTGAACTCTTATTGCCAATAAAACTGAAAAGCTAGCAAAAGTATCCAGACACGTTACACTCTTTGCTAGGACATAACAGTTATAAAAAAATCACAGTTCAACAGGGTTCTTGAGTTATACATGCTTTAAATTATAAAACCTTTACATGAAAACATTAGTAATGTTGCAATCATCCAAAAGAACAATCTTTCATACTCTTCTGAAATATGGATACTCCCAGCCAATCTCTTTTGTTAAGGCATTTGTAGAAAAAGAAATACTGTGGTATGCAAGACCTATATTCAGGACACCTTTTATCAGATCCTGTCTTAGGTATTGTCCCTGCTATTGTATCTGAGTTCAAAAGAACAGGCAGATAACCTTGTATCCAGCCAAACCCTGGCTTCCTGCACAACCACGGAAAAGAAAGAATTTATAACCCTTTCATCTTAAAGACTGCCAGAGGCATAACATCTACGTGTGCATTGACAGGTTGCCTGCAATCTTTAAAAAACAGACAGGTATCCACTTAAGGCCCACATATCATGATTTAAAACTGTAGAGTCCACATATAAAAGTACCTGAGCACTCTGAGTACCCTTCTCTCAACTTGCTTAAATCAGAATTTTGGATGACAACTAACACATTCCAGTATCCGATACTATGAATAGACAAATGTCTCAAGACAACTGCAAATACAAATACGTTCTGAAAAATAGACCTAATCCAAGGTCTTTAGTGTGTACTAAGGTCCTTCGTGAATACTAGGCAATGGGAAAAAAAGCTGTACATGCCTGGAAATAAAGAGGCTAGGGAGTCAAACCAGCCATGTATAAGGTAATGGAAGAGCTGGTGTAAAGGAATTTGGAGAATCTTTGTAGTTCAGTGAGATGTAGCAAAGAAACTGTAAACTGGGAGTTATTAGAACTGTATGGTACTGGATGCAGTTCAGAAAAGAGTGCAAATTGTTAAAATTATTTAAAATTATTAGTTTACTACCATCTCTGAGTCTAAATATTTTCCTTATGCAATCAGGGTTGTTTGTTTGTCCCTGGGACAAATAATTTAATTGAATTTTCTGTTCAGGTTTGAGGGAGTGTTTTTTTTCCTCTTTTTTTTTTTTTTTTTTCAAAAAGACAGTAGTTGTGGCTTTCTCCACGATTTTCCTGTTATTTACCATGACAAATAATTACCTTAATCCTTGAAGATCACTTATTTGCAAGCTATGCTTCCAAGAAGAAAAATCACAGTGATATAAGACAAATCATAGGAAAACTAGGCTGCAGTTTTAGCTATGACAGACCATGTCATGTTTAAATAGACTATTAATGTGAATTTTTTTTTTTAAAGTCTTTAAGTGGTTTCAAGCAATTTCTTCCAAAGTGTTTGGCAAACAGAAAAAAAAAAAGCAGATGTGAGGAAAAGCTATTCTGAATCACTGGCATGAACTCATGGACTATGATACTGCATTAACTGCACATCTCTCTTATATAGACTCACAGCACAGAATTCTGTGTGAAAGGCAATCTGCTTATCCACTAAAACCTTTTAACTAGTTTTCTTTTCCCAGTGACTTGAGTTTTAACACAGCATTTTTCTGCAGTTATTTCACATAGGAAGAATTGCTTTCACCTACTGGTGTGTATATAAATGTACACCTGAATACATTCTGGCAGGCCAAGGTGTTATTCTTGGTTTACATTTATATTGATGTTAAGTTGCACATAAAGATTATCAAATACTTAACAAGTTCCTGAAATTAAACACTTGCATATCGGAATTCATGGCTAGCTGTCAATGTTATAGATACATGCTAGCATTGGGCCAATAAACCACAAGAGAAAAGAATGACACAACAACATTGAATATTACTATTTCAAATTGTGTTTTACATTTTACACAAATATATACCCAAATCTACATTTTTAGAAACTGAAAATCACACTACATGTACTAATTTGTTCAAACGGTAATGTTATTTTTACACAAGGTTATTTGGCTAAATAAGATTAAAATTTTGGAAAAAAAAAACCAAACAAACAACAAACAAAACATGTAAATCATACAGTTTATCCACAACTTACCATTTCTAACTGCTACAGATCAATAATAATTGATTCGGCCCAGATTCCCATGCAAATGACCATGTGAGTCTAAACTATCAGTTTAGACTGAAACTATCAAAACCACAGACCAAAGCAATTTCTTTTGCTGGGGCTATAGTAGGCTTAGCAATTCATGAAGTGGGGAGGGTTATGGAGAAGATCATCTTGAGTGCCATCAAGTGGAACGTACAGGACAACCAAGAAATCAGCACGGGTTTAGGAAAGGCAGGTCCTGCTTGACCAACCTGACCTCCTTCTATGACAACGTGACCACTTAGTGGATGAGGGAATGGTGGGGATGAGGCTGTAGGTGTTGTGTACCTGGACTTTAGTAAAGTCTTTGACACCATTTCCCACAGCATTCTCCTGGAGAAACTGGCTGCACATGGCTTGGACAGCCACACCCTTCTCTGGGTGAAAATCTGGCTGGATGGCTGGGCCCAAAGAGTTGTGGTAACTGGAGTGAAATCCGATTGGTGGCTGGTGTGGCAGTTGCACATCTCCCCAGTGAGATTTATGAGACATCTAATACTGTCACACCTAAGCAGTAAACTTTGCAAAATTTATTCTACAATTTTGAATTGTATCAGAATGACATAGGAGCTGAAATCTCATTTTCAATATATAATGAAGAAACTTAAGCAAGTAGCTCTACTGAGTGCCCCTTACACATTCAAGTTTCTGTTCATTTCCCGTTTAAACCTAAAGCACCATCATTCTCATGTCATCTCAGCAGAAAACTGCTTCTGGTTACAGATCCAGCTTTAGTCACAACTTGTACATTCAGAGATTTCATGGTATAGTGGAAAAAAAAAAATTGCCACAGCATATTCAAGTCATAGATTTAAACTGCATTTTTCATAAGAAAATGTTAGAAAGGCTGTCCTTTTTGATGAACCCGTTCCTTTAGGCTTTATCACTTTATAGATTAATACAGTGGATAAAAAATTACCCAAGATGGGCCTTTGAAATCTCTAGTTTTCAGATCCTAAAAGAAAAATATGACTGCAGCTTTGTTTCCATTGGTGCTAACACAAACTGGTTAGTAACAGTTTCAAAAGCCTGAAATTAGAACAGAGGGTTTGGAAAGAACTAGTTTCACAAGAATGGAAAAGGATTAGCAAGCATTTAGGAACAACAGGCATGCACAGGGACTTACAAATACACACGTACACACCATATTTGAACTTTTTTTGCACTTTTGAAATCATCTTATGATAATCTACTACCTCAAGGGAAACACAAAGCAAATAGTTACATTTTCTTTTCTTTCATTTTTCTGATTTTCATTTCTCCTAACCTCTACATTTTTGTGGGTTTGTCTAGTTTGTCTGGACTGAGGGGCAACCTCATTGCTCTCTACAGTTTCCCAAAGAGAAGTGGAGAGGGAGGCGCTGAGCTTTCCTCCCTGGTATCCAGTGATGGGATGCATGGCAATGGTTCAAAGCTGCTTCAAGGGAAGTTTAGACTGGACATTAGGAAGCAGTTTTTTACTGAGAGGGTGGTCAATCACTGTATCAGGCTTCCTAGAGAGGTGGTCAATGCCCCAAGCCTGTTAGTGTTTAAAAGGCATTTGGACAACACCCTTAACAATGTGCTTAGCTTTTTGCCAGCCCTGAAGTAACTAGGCAGTTGGACTAGATAATTGTTGTAGGTCTCTTTCAGCTGAAATAGTTCTATTCTGTTCTATTCTATTCTATTCTATTCTATTCTATTCTATTCTATTCTATTCTATTCTATTCTATTCTATTACATTATATTACATTACATTACATTACATTACATTCTATTCATCATCCATGCAAAGAGATATTTCACAGCCAATGGTCTCTAGAGGCATACTAGAACATGGAGATCCAGTTTGTTACTGCAAAATAAATATTAACTAAATAAAGAAATAAAGTTGTAGAATCTTACTACTTTCTTTTCTCATAATATCAGCTTCACTACTTCAGCAGGACTGTAGTTGTGCATGACAACTTTATAAAAACCTAAATGAAAAAAAAAAAGGATTTTTTATCCTTTTCCTCTTGCTGATTTTGCAGTATGCAAGCAACTAGATCACTATATGCATCTCGGAAAGCACTGCTGGGAGAAGAAGCTTTACTCTTAGTAACCTGCTTTTCAGAAAGCATTGAAATTGTATACTAAAATAAAGCACAGAAAAACAGGAATTACAGAGAAAGTTGACGAGATGGAAGATAGCAATACGTATACTTTAATTCTTCTTCCTTTTAATTTCTCTCACCTATTGTAGACATCTGTAGTTGAGATAGTGATCCTAAGCTATAAAGTGCATAGTTGAGGCATTTTTAAGGGTAAATCATTTCATCCTGAAGTAGACATGTAAAATTACCACGTTTTAATAATGTCAGTTTCTCTTGAATGATAATAAAAGAGCCAATGCAATAGGCCACAGCATGCACCATTTTAAATATTAGTCTTTCTTCATTTGAGGCATCTTCATTCGAGCACTGAATTAATGGGTAAGCATTTCTTCCTAGTGCTAACCATTTACATACCATTAAATGTCATACATTTACAAATAACTATGGATTCATTATGCCTGTACAGACATTTTTAAAAAGTCAAAATTTCACATCATAAAAATTTCAGAATTATTTTTATTTCTAGATCAAAATATTTAAATGGCTCCCTCCTGAGGAACAACTTGCTTTCAATGAAATTATATTTCCTGACCAAAATCTTTTCATTTTTAATACTTCTGGGTTGCTGTCATTGAGAAATTTACTTTAAGCAACTCTGATGCATATCAACAAAGGATTTATGACAGATATCCTGAATGCAGGTTTAAGGCAAAAATGTGTATTAATCATGGGGATGACAGAATTGTTTGTTTTAATTCTAATTGAAATATTTGTTTTGGGCACGGCAGTCTGAAGCATTGTTCAGAGGATAAGCTATTTCAGATCAAACTTCAAAGATGGTTTTGGAAATAATAGTGAAAGATTAAGCTGAGGTGTTTTTTAGCTGGCAGAGTAGGCAGACAGCCTAACTGTTTGCATGTGTACACTAGGCACTCATTGATAAGAGATGTTGTTTTATCACTGTAATCTTATTTTCTTTAGAATTTATTATAACAAACTCATGGTAAGAATTAAGTCTGAGTGATGAATTAAGGTAAATATATTTACTGAAAGACATTCACCTCACTTTTATTTTTCACTGTGTTTCTCGGCTGTGTTACAGCATTCATGTTTGTATTCTTCCTTATAAATAAATAAATCCCACATTAGTATAAAAATGATGAGGTAATATCATAGCATAATCTGTTTGTATTTAGGGAAGTAAGTGATACCTAAGTCTTTTTCAACACATGAGGGGTAAAATCCTTGAATTGCAGTCAATGAGTGTTCGGCCAGGATCTCATGCAGTTACTTAAAAATTTTATTAATTAATTTCCTACCCCATAAGCAGGCTGATTAATATAGATTGTTTAGAAACTAGTTAACAGGCAAGGCAAGTGACTGTGGCATGGAAAGTACAAGATATCTTTGACAAGAAATAAGTTAGTAGCTGCTGTGTAGTTCCCCTGCACAGCATTTGCTCAACAGTTCTCAGACTTGATGTCTGCACCCTGACTTTACTGCTTCTTTTAATTAATAAGACCAAGTCAAGAGGTATCCAAAGTAGGACAGTGGCCCATGCAGCCCACAATGTTGTTTGGAGGTCACTTCTCCTTTTTACTGTTCCAATCATTCTGTCAGCTCTTGTCTATAAAGATAAGGGTAAGCCAGAATATGAAGATGCAGGGGAGCTAAGTGGTCTTTCATTTGAGCTTGTAGCAGAATTTTAAAATATTACCCATTTTATTAACTAGAAAAATAAGAAGTAAATTAGTATACAGAATTAATGTTGCTATAATCTAGCCTAGGTATATTCTTCATCCCAGAATATCTGCACTAACAAGATTTGTCATGTCTTGTTCACCCTGCAAAGAAAAGTCAGGCAAACTATCAGCATTGGTTTTGTAATTTTTTACTGGCTTCTGGATCTGGATCTGGTGTTCATGCTTTCTCCATTGTCCAGGGAGCAAAGCCTTCCTAGGAATCAGCCTGGCATATCTTCTGGTGGAATCTGACCTTCTTCAGTGGCCTCAGGAATTTACTGCACCCTACTGCTGCATGGGTCTTTGTGTCATCTCCCCTTATCATGCTTGATTCCACATGGTGAGGTGGTATCAAGATACAAGTTGGACTGAAGAAAACAAACTGAAAAGAAAAATAAATTCCCCTAACGTCCAGCCCACAGTGGGGTTGGACAAGATGATTTTCAAAGGTCCAACCCAAACCATTCTATGACTGTATGATTCTATGTTCCAACCACTGTGGTCCAACAGCCCAAAAACACAGACTAGAATTACCTCAAAGTAAATGTCTCTGAAATGTGTGGGCATCAGAACTTCAGTGCCTGTGGTTTCACTCTACAAATGCACTCATATTCATTGTTAAGGTACTATGGTTTGGTACATATGACAGGGCTAAGCCCCTGCTGTCTTGGTACAGCACAGAAATACATTCATAAATATCAACGTGGGACAAAAAGTGAGATGCATAGTCTTGACAGATATAGCTGTTCATTTGCAGATTGCACAGCATTTTATTGCACTTTGTCCAGGTTACTTCCAGTTCTCTGAGTTATTTTCCACGCCCTGGAATCACTACTTCTCTATCGTATACAACCAAGAACATTTTGCCCCTAGCTAGTTTTATTGATGAAGGTAGATGGAACATTACTTTTTTCTATGGAATTAAGTATTGAATTAAATAGATCTTTCTTCTGTTACTGACATAGATTCATGAGAAGCCATTTTCCATTCATCGGAGTTTATTAATATTCTGTCATATTTTCATAATATCATCTGTCTTGGTTGCAGCTTCCCGTGTAACTTCCTGTATGATTGAATGGGAAGCAAACACTGAAATCTTCACACTCACAAAGTTCTCTCCTACAAAGTGAAAGATAAAATCAACATATTTTGGAAACACTCCTACAAAAACTAATGAACCAAACTCAAAACTCCAAATGAAAATAGAAATGAAAGTGCACCTCTGTAAATTGTTAAATGAAAGGAACTCAGGCAGCAGAAGTGAGAGATCCTTCCTCCCTTGGAATGGTGGGGTTTTTTCCCTACTTCTGTGTTTCCTTGTAGCATAAGGCTGCTGTTGCCCAAACGGGCCAAGTCACTGGAGCTCAAAAGGTTAGACAGAAATGCAGAGGGAAATTGAAGGCCTAAGCATCACTAAGTACTTGGAGAGGCATCTTTTTGGAAACACATACATGTTAACCTGCAGCCAGTTCATAAACATGTCTTCTCTCCCCAGCTTTTGCTGCTTCTTTTGAGAAATAGAATTGCAAGAGGCAAAGCGCAGGGTCTGAACACCCAGCAAGGTGCTTGAGACAATTTTGCACTACCTTGTTTTCTGATTTGCTTTTGTAGAAGTACTTTAATTTTTTTTGATAGATAGACTAAGGACATAGTTAACTCATCCAGCAAATGGCTAGCTGCTCAAACTCTTCAAAAAATCATGTTGTATTATAGATATTCCACTATTTCAGCTGAAATCAGGCAGCGTGTACACTTCTTTCCAAATATTGACCAGGTTCTGACTGTATTCCAGCCAACTGGCTGCACATCGGATCACATGGTTGGACTGGCAGTTTGGAGCAATCCACAAGGAAAATGCGAAGAGCTAAATGCTAGATAGGAAATTAAACAGCACTGCCATAATCCAGCCAATACCTTGAAGCATCTTGGCTTTGGCTGCTCACTCAGAGGAGACAGTGTTGGGGGGGAACCCGATACCAGTGGCAGTCACAGATATGGGATGAACTTTTGCTAAAATCCAGATGAGCATCAGTGCACCACATGTCATCTTTCAGGCCACACTTGTCCCAGACAAGATCTGTTTACTAAGAATGAGTAAAAAGTTGACACAGCAGGAGAGCATGCACACGAAATCCTCAGGGTATGCATCATTATTGGTAAACTCCTCATGGAAAATCTGGCTTGGAGATGTTGTGAAAACAAAACAAATATTAGCAGTAATTAGGGGACTTAGAGAGAGAATTATTCACACCAACAAAGCTGTCTCTTAGAGCTCATATAGCACAGTCATAAACCCTGTTGACTGCAGTCAAATCAACAGAACAGCAACTGAAACTGGGAGCAAAACAGACAAGAGATCAAGCTGGAAAAACCAGGCATGGCAAGAGGCAAAGTTGGAGAGCACATATGAGGAGGGCACATATGAGCTACACCACAGGGAGTGACTGAGTCATGAACACCCATCTTTGACATTCAGCAGTAGGTCTCACATCCCTGAAAGAGTTTGTCCCATGCAGCCCTCCTGTGGCTGCCAACAAGTTATGGTAGAGACTTTGAGTGCTCCCTGGCAGGGAAGGTGCTGTAGCTCACACCGCCACAACGTTTACTGCGTTAAGTTCTGGGTGACACAGAGGGTAGCTTTGCCTACTAGTTACCACTGTCTGAAAGTGTCATGGCTTGTCACAAGTGGGTACAACAGTTGGAAAACCAATGAAGCATTCAGAAAGCCTGAAACAGAAGAATTCAGAGAAGAAATGCAAGTTGCAGAAAAGATTCAGAAAATTGATGTAAGTTATGCAAGAGCTATTGGTCTATATTGGATAACTTCTACATCTTGATATGTTCAATTTAAAATACAAAACTTCTTATGGCATTTTTATACTGATCTATCCTATGTACATCTTCAAGAACAAGTTAAATGGCAGAAACTGGTTCAGACTAACAAGCAACCAGAGGCTTCTCAGATCTATATAGAAAGGCAGCAAAGATTTGAAGCTGTAGCGTAGCTCAGTTTTGTTGTATCATATCTTGGGAACTGTGAAATTTCCCTACTAGTTCTAATGAAAGCCATTTAGAAATGTTTGTTTAGTTGTATAAGGAAGAGGCGGAAAGATTTTCTCTCTCACTCTGTTAACCACAGTAAGTTTTGGAAACTTAGAATATACTGTCCATATGCTCTGCGAAAACACCACTCTGGATCAAACTCAGCACTTGTTATTTTAGGATTGATGGCAGTCATTCCCAAAGGTTCCCTCCAGGGTTGTATGCTGTGCAAACTTGGGAAGGAGACAGTTCCTACTGCAAAGGATTTACTAAGTAAAAATTAAAATAAATGAGGTTAAAAGTCCAATCAGACTTTTTAGGTACATGTGTCACAAGATTTGTGTCTTTGCTTTGTTTTGTCTTGATTCTTTGGAAGACAGAATAGAAGGATGAATGGATGGGGCTACCCATGGACCAGTAAAGAAGAGAAGAATAAAGAAAGAAGAAAAAAAGTCTCCTACCAGCCTGGTCATGTCTGTCAGCCTAGGCTTTGCTGACGTAAGGCCAGAACTGCGCCTGAAAGACTCATTTGAAAGAGGACAAAGATTTGATCACACAGTTTTTTCCATGTTCCCAGGACATTCACAGCATCACATGTCAAACCATGGATTTCAACACCCTGACTGATGTCAGCTGTGCAGTGTGAAAAGATAACAAATTTGGACTTTAAAATTAAGTGTGTTTTTCAGCAATGAGATATTAAAAACACTCCTGCTCTGTCAGTGCTTGAAATTCCATAAATACTCAGCCAGCTCAGAAGGGATATAACTTTTTATATAGCAATAGATCTATACTTTAAGGTTTATTAATTGCTTGGCTATTTATATAACCCTGTAGTTTCAGGGGATTTGTCTGTCTCTCCAGACCATTAAAAACCTTGGGAAATCAACAGTAAAATTAATTAAGTATACTTGATTACCTGTGCTGTTCAGTCTTTTAAATGTTACTGTTGTTTCATTACTGAATTTCTGCAACGCCTTGTACTAAGACTGTTACAAATCCTTTAAAATTAAAATTAGCTGGCTAGACAGTCTTCTAAGGAAGCATGTTCACCATATCTAAACTTAGTTTTCCCTTCTTGGATGCCATTTTCTAAACAAAAGGATTTTATTTGATTTGTGGTTTTCACCTTAATATGAGCTCACCAGGAGTATTTTGTACCAGTGGAAACTCTGACAATGAAATAAAGTATTTATCCTATCTTTACTGTATCCTATCTTAAGCTTTCAGAATATGGAGTAAAAGCTAGTATCCTATTTTAATGCCTCTGTCAAGCTAGTGAAACAAAGCTTTAACTGAAGAAGAATTTTGAAGAAGGCACGTCAGTTCTTATATGTTAAGTAGTATTTTAAGTGAAAATAGAATATGTGTCCATTTTTCCTGGTGCTATATTCTTCTAGTTAACAGGTGAATGATCAGTTAACAATCATGATGATAATTTACTGGTGATTATATTCTGATTCCATTACTGTAAGCATACTGCAACTTGTACTGCAAGCAGCACTACTAATTGCCCCCCTATCTGCTACCCCATACAGTGTTTAATATCTATACTGACAGAAAAAACTAACCACATACCAAATAAGCAATAAACCAGTAGAATTGCCTGAGCTACAGTCTGAGCACATCAAACAACATTTGCTTTTGAAGGTTGTGAAGAAAAACTGAATTAGAATCTTCCCTTTTAAACCTAAGGCTGTCTCAACACTGAAGTACTTCAGATTTCTTAGCATGCTGCCATGCAGTTGTCAATCAGCACAGCAGTGAAAAAACCTTTGAGTCTTGTGTTGTTATTACAGAAGGGTCAAGGAAGATTAATTCAGAGCTTTGTCAGCCCCTAGCAATATATCTGCCTTACCACTAGCAGAACATAGTGACCACTGGTAAAAATTCTTGATGTCCCAAAAAACACTGAGAACATAGAAAACAAAACAATAATGTCTGGGTAACACTTGGATCTACTCTGTAGATCTTTTCTATGAACAAAGCAAATGAAATTACAAAAAAAAAAAAAAAAAAAAAACAACAAAACACCAGACAGGCATGTTGAGCTCATTTGTGTTTATGGTTTCACCCATGTCACACTTTGATTATCCAGGAAGTTGTATGTGTTTTACTGTAACTGCACAGTGCCAGTGGTTCTGGGGACATCAAATATGCCCAATAGCCACATGTGGGAAAGCCACAATAAATATAAACAGAATCTATAAAAATAATGAACTTTCATGTAAATAACTCTCAAGAAATGTCATATAAAACACATGTGTCATGTGTGTGACTGTACACATTCTTCATTAGAAATTAGACATCATCAAATATTTCATATTTAATGACATCAATAAAAGCCCTGTTCATTATGTCCAATGAGACGTGCTTAGACACCTTTTACAACATCAAAGCATGGTTCTCTGCCTCAGAAGAAGCCCACAATAGTGAAGTAAAACAAATTCTTCTATTCGTTTCTCCGAGTTTCTCATGCAATGAGAGAATAATGGAAAATGAAGGCTGAAAGAAGTACCAAACAATAAAAAAATTGAAGATCTGTTTGTTGGCTTGGAATGAACTAGGTTAGAATGTATCTGAAAGTATTATCTAGTTATTTTAACTTCATAAGTGGTTTCATTGTTTTCATAAAGCCATTCATGTCCCTCAACTATTATGCAAACAGTAAGTGCTTTACTGGACTGGAGCATAATTTGGTTTCAACTCTTAAGTATTCAGAACTGGGAGAAAAGCCAGAGACATTGTGTTTCATGAGAGTTCAGCATCAAAAGTTTTTGGGTTTTCTTGTATCATCCCTTTAAAGAACATCACCTCATTGAGTTTAAGAGATTGTATGATTAAGACATTACATTTTAAGTACACTGGCAGCAGTTTCTAGCTAAGAATAGGGATTATCAAAGTGAATAAAGAGCAAAATATACTGCTTGATGACAATTCAATTTATTCTTTTCTGTCTCTAGGAAAAATCAAAGCACATGAACATGCCTGCTCAATTAAAGGCAGTGGCAGAAGCACAGCATAGCCCCAAATCATCCCCTATTTAGTCTGTGATTGTAGCTTTTTTTTTTTCTTTTTTCTTTTTCTCTTTTTTCTGAGGTATGGGTTAGCTGGGGTTTTGTTTTTTCCAGCTCTCACGATGCAGCTTGAGGCAGTTGGGCACTCAAGTGACAATGAATGTCCATGAGATTGAAAACTCCTCTGAAAATCCCAGTGCAACTTTCTTTTCCATCTTCCCATTTGTTTTTAATACTCTGTGACTTTCATTTTAATTAGCCAGGTCACAGAAGGACCCACTCCCTCTCAGTGATTACCAAACAATAGGAAAAGCAACACAAATCTCATGGCTTTGATGCCTGTTAGAAATTTTCCCATCTGTGTATCATTTTAAAGCACAGTATCTGTGGATTTATCACACTGAGAAGCGTGGCTCAGAAAGTCTCCACAGTACAGCAAGTAAACAACTGAAAACTCATAGCAGTAATATCTGAAAGAAAAAAAATACAACCTCTGAAGGCTAAAACTGGTTCTAGCTTTATGACTGTAAGACTTTTCATACATGTTCTCACAAAAGAGATGATCTTTCCAAAACAGCATACGAGGCTAATGCAACTTTACTGTGTTTGTAACATTTTCTTCTGCAAAGCAGTTACTTGTAATAAAACAAGTTTGGGCTAGAAAGAACAATGCTGCAGCTCAAAAGCTAATAATGTTGGTGTCCATAATCATCTGCTCTATAGCTGACATTTTTGTGAAGGTATGACAACAAAAACTATTTGGGCTTCTTCAGTTCCTCCACCACCACATAACCTTTTCCTGAACAATTAATGCATAAACTATTTTTGTGTGTCATACCCATAAACTTCAATAAATAAAAAAATAAGACACAATAATATTTTCTGAGTATCCTCTCATGAGGCAAGAGACGCCTATACAGGAAAGTGGCATGAGCCATACAAGAGTTAGATTACTACTCCTCTTGCAGATCCTCTTTACTAGGTTGCTCAAAGGTACTCTTGTGCAAGCTGGATGTTGTTCCACAGTCTTAAATCCTGCAGATAAAAATAAAGCATAGAACCAGCTTGAGAATGCTCTTATGATCACTTGCACGTTTGTATTACAATCTTATTTTTCACTACCGCCAGAAGGATAAGATACAGAGCCAAGTTCTATTCTCAGTCACTGGTGTAAATCCAAAGTATCCTCATCAAAACCAGTGAACTTATTCCAGATTTACACTCCTGGGCCTAAAGCAGAGTTCAAGCTGTCTTACTTTAATATTCTTCAGTTAAGAAGAATGTCTGGCTTTCCAGAACTCAGAAACTGTGAGTCTGTGTACTGCCAGCTTAACAATAAAATATCAGATTCTTTTGTGTTCTTTTCCTGAACACAGATAGAGTGAAATGACATTGACTCCAGCTCCCACACTTCTGTTGCCAGAAAATAGGAGCATGTTAACAACTGTCTTTCTGTTCAAATGCATCCATTAGTAATATTTTATCAGCTCCCCAAACAATTAATGAAGTTCCTTTTGGACTCCAAGGCTGACTCTCATGAAGTTGAAGGAAGGTTCCTCTAACTCTTCCTCCCCTATTCTACCAATATAATGATTTTAGTGTGTCTTAAATCCTGTAACATTTTATTGTGCTTCCTGGTTCCATATATGTAGTACATCCATAGGTAGTCCCAAAAGGCTGTAGCTTCTGCCAGAAGGCATTTCTTTTTTTTCTCTTGATCAGAATATTCAGTGAAAGTGCTCAAATTGGAAAATAACCTTAGAAAGAATTATCTTTAAGTGCTTCCTAGTAGAAAGGAGAATCAAGGAACTGAGAAAAGCTAGAATTTCCCTCTGCACATCTTTTCTTGTACTGAACTACATATATAGAAATGAGAAGTTGGAAAAGCTTTCAGAGATTTCGAAAATCATTTCAGGCATCCAGCCACCAAAAAAAAAAAAATATCTGTGAGTGTGGGACGTGACAGTACAGTCTAAACTAGAACAAAACTACCTCATTGCTAATGCAGGTCAAAGAGTTAACGGAATACAATAGTGAATCACAAATCTGTAATATTCAGCAAAGCGATCAGACCAGACAGCAAAGGTCTGTTGGTCTGCAGGCTAGAAAAGTTTGTGGGATCAGCATAGAAGAAGCTGTATCACAGAGAGCATTGCTTATGATCATAAGAAAAACAGCAACACAAATTATTTAGTCTATGCAAGCCAATGGAAATAAAGAGCAGAGAATCAGTTTTTGCTTGTACATAACACAGAGGATTCCATTACATATGAAAAGAAGAAGGACTGGGAATTCTAAATTTTATTGTTCACTACTGTTGGAAAGATCAGTGCAGGAATAAGGTCACAAACCACCTACCAACAAATTCTAAGCCACCAGTGTCCTTGAGCACTCCTCCTGTATGAAACAATACATGTCTGTGAGTTAAGACTATGGGCTGTAGCCTGAGGCCTGGGTTGGGTTTCAACATACTTTTATATTACCTGAACAGCTGGAAAAAATCCTCCCTTCTAGAAGGAGGCTGTAAAAAATGGTATCCTGACAAGGTCACTGAAGAATATTGATAGAAAATGGCTAACTACTGTATAACTGACAACACTAAATAAGCAAGGAGTGTTGAGGGGAGTAGGACAGAGGCCTGGGAGTGGTATTTGCAGCCAGTCTTCTGAGGAAGTATAAAGGCATTTTTCATACAGGAAGAAAATCTGTTTTAACTAGAAAATGCTGCCGTTTTCTAGAACGCGACCCCCAGTTTAAGTAAGATTGTTGTAGCAGAGAATGAAGCCATGGGGCAGAGGCTGTTATTCCAGGCCAGGTAGCAGGACCACTAAATCATACAGGACCAAAAAGCACTGTGGAGGCGAGGAGAAGAGGGGACCAGAAAGGCATGCCTTGCTGAAGACACACACGTCATTCTCTGGAAAATTCAAATAAGGGAGCAACAGACATCCAAGTAGCCAACTTAGCAATTGCATCTCATATTACAAAATAGCTTAGTAAATTAACAGCAAATTTTTCACT
The DNA here is from genome assembly GCF_036013475.1 of Columba livia. Taxonomy (NCBI): domain Eukaryota; kingdom Metazoa; phylum Chordata; class Aves; order Columbiformes; family Columbidae; genus Columba; species Columba livia. The sequence goes on along the minus strand of NC_088604.1, from coordinate 32,856,727 downwards.
ATTCTCGAAGGAAAATTATATTATCCAGCTTAGGTTGTAAGGCCGGCCTGCACTGCAGGCAGCTCACAGGCCAGGTCTGGCCCACAAGGCACTGTCTGTTGCCCACCAGGGATGAGGCAACGTGTGCCTCTTGACTATGCACATCCCAGCTGGTGCCAGTCAGACTATTTATGTCTCCTGACTGCTGGCTGGCCTAGAAGAAAGTTCTGCCACATACTGGCCCTGCCAGAGGACTAGTATCTCCTGGTTGGCCACTTCTCTCTGCTTCTTCTTCCCTCTTATCCCTCCTGGGCAGCACATCACACAGTGTCTCACAGCCTGAGCTAGCCAGAGAAAGGGGAGAGAAAAGGCATTGGAGTGAATGAACGAAGCTGGAAGGGCAGCAGAAGGTGTTTGGATGAGTGTTAGGAAGCAGAAGTCATTAGCAGCCTCTGAGCTCATTTGAGTTGTAGCCTTCTGCAATAAAAATTCATTTAAGAGGAAAAGGTTAAAACCATTTTGTGTGTCATAAGGATTTTTTCACTTCTGTAATGTGGCCAGTTTGGTCTGAGGGAGAGACTGGTGTTGCACAGTAGTCAGATACCACCACCAGTACACACAGGAGATCTTCGGAACTGCACACAGGCTGTCAGGCCCACCATGTGATACCAAACAAAGACACAGTTTTTAACAAATAAGGGAGTGACAGCACAGCAGTCCCAGCTGAGGAAGCAAGGCAGGTCCCCTCTAGTGCAGAGATTCCCAAAAGAGAGCTGCAACCCTCATGCCAGGACCTAGGTGAGTCTCTGCATGGCTAGAGTCTGACATTGACGCACCTGATGGGCCCTGGAGACTTCAGAGGGTCATTGTATTCATTTACATTAACCCCAAGAAGCTTCAGCAAGGTCTTATCCATGGGTATTGCCAGGATTCGGCAGCAGCCCAGCATCATCGCAGCAGCTGGTAGAACAAAAGGACCAAGCATCTGGCTTCATATACAGCCTCGTGGGGTCTGGAGCAGGGAAGAGAGGGAACAGGGAAACCTTTAGGTATTGGAGAGCAGCTGGCTTTTCTTATGGTCTTCCCAGCTACCATATAGGCCTGCAGAAGGAAAACTTTGGGAACCCCTATTTTAATACGTCTTGCTCCTTACAGAGGAAACATTCACCAATTCAGGAAGTAAACTTCAGGGGGGTGCTCCCTGCCAGAAGAGAATGAAGAGTAGCCAGCAATAGGCAAGGAGCTGCCTCTGCACCTCTGCCTGAAGTGAGTGCATGTTTCCAAGCTCGTGCTCACATCCCTGTGCCAGGGACTCTGCTGGCTGGGGCTAGCGCACCTAGAAGGAGAGGTCACACAGTACAGCCTGCTGCCAGCCAGCCAAATGCATTTCACAGCCTTTAAGCCCAGCATTATTTAATATCTGCTGCCAGGAGCCACCTTGTCTGTGCTGACATCATCTGGTCAGGTTTTTTACACTTTCTAACAGAAACTATGACACACTCCAACAAGAATAGATACTTAATGCCAAGAAACAGACAGTATAACTCAGGCCCCAGATGGGTTTGAATAATTTATTTCTAATTCTGTTTCATTTTTACAACTTTTGGAAGAATGTTTTTGAGACCAAAACTTCCATACACGGATTTTCTTTTCACAGAGCACTGCAACTCTTGAAAATATGTTCAATAATTTCAAGTTGAAAAAACAAATATTGCAGAATATGATTCCCTGATAAAATAATCTTTTTGTTCACTTGTTCATGACAGACTTTCCTGTGGTAAGTATCCTACTTAAGTATGTCCCTAAGTCATATTTTTGTGACAGTGCCTTCAGTATGCAGTAAGAACCACATCAAAAGGGTTCTTAACATCTGAAACCAATGCCACTCATATGCTGGTAAAGAATTAAAAAAAAAAAAAAAAAAAACAACTTTTTTTTTTCAGCAATTTACTCTGCCACTGCTGAATATCAAATCAAGGAAAACAGTTTGACAGCAGAAACTGATTGGGGATACAGCTTATTTTGTCTAAAGCTATATATACTTTTACCAATAACTCAGAGCCATCTGGAACATGTCAAAAATTAGCATAACAAAACTATGGCTGAGCCGATAATTTTAATTTTCCAAACAGGACAGCACAGGTCTGTTGCTACTTGATACCATTCTATCTTCTTCCTCAGCATAAATGCAGAGATGTAGATCAATTAAACACTGCAAAACGCTTGTTACATGCTATACCCAAATTTTATGCAATTCTTCCATTTAAGTTAATGACAGAAGGATTTATCATCAGAGACCATAGACATGGGAGGTCAAGAAAAATAAAAAGGCACATTTTCATATTGCAGCAGAAAGGCCCAAAGGTTAGAACACAAGTTTTTCTCATTGTGTCTAGAATCAATTCAAAAGCCAGAGATGTCCAGAGAAAGATTCACATGGAACATGCTGGATTTCAGATCCACATGTCAATAAGTTTACAAGGGTGGCAACTCTTTATGTTTTCAGTAAAAGAGAGCTGGGGGTTGAGGGTGAAGATGGAAACCCAGAAGCAGCATGAGAAATAGCAGGAAAAAGTCTTATGAACAACCTTCAAGAAACCAATGGAAAGAGGACAGCTAACAGTATCTTCAGGCAAGTGACAGACTAATCTGGTCTACCACAGCGATGTCCACAGTGTCTTCTCCTGACATTTGCCATGTGCTTTATCACAGGAACTTCATCCCACATAATTTTCTGAGTCAGTAGCATAACCCGTCTGCTGAACATTATCAAACACAAATGTAAAGGAGCCTCCAGCAAGAGGGTAAAGGTCCTTTCAAAACATTGAACACATTACTTGATATGGTAAGAATATTTTTATAGAAGCTTATACTGTGTCATTTTCCTATACTAACTCCGTAGATCTTTGCTTCAAAATAATGGCAGTTTGAAACAATTAAAAGTGCAAAGGAATCAAATAAAAATACCCACAATATATTGCTTTTTCTCTAAACCAGAAGGCATTTACTGATAATAGAAATAATAATGTGAGATAAGGACAGACTGTTCCTTCCTGCTTTACAATCACTAACCTCAACAAAATTGAACTTTCTGTCATGATGCCTGAAATTGGCCCTGAACCTCTAATAATTCAAAATCAGAGTGTCTCTCTAAAACCCAGAACTCATTTTTTTCCTTAAATCATTTATTAGAATAGTTTTACACACACTGTTTCTCCTCCTATGCTAGACAAAGACTAGAAAACTTTATCAAGTGTTTTCAGTTAACTATTTTTTTATTATGAAGTCATAATTTTTATGATTGTATAAACTGAGTACTACCACGACTATTTCAATCTTCACATGTGATTATATGTGATATGTCATGTCATATGAAAAATCATGCTTTTTCCTGTGTTGTGACTCTATTTTTCATAAATTGAAGGAGTCACTTTTTCCTGCCCATAAAATGTCCATGTCTGGGTTAAGATTTAAATTAATTTGTACATTCTTTACAAATGTCCTGCAATACTAATTAAAATAACATTTTTTAAGGGTCATAAGAGTGTTTTTATTACAAATACAAAGAATTCATTTTCTCTAAGAGCCAGAGAGTTTGTTAGTGTAAAGAACTCTCATCAGAGGAAAAAGGGAGAATTAAAAGGCCCCAAATATGGCAGAAGCAGATGCCTGAAATCTAGTGACAAGAAAGTGCACATGTGTATCAGGGCTATGTGCTCTAAGACCTAATGACCTGGATTTTTATTCATGAGCTCAGTGTCTATATCTGTGTTTTCATTTACACTAGTCCCACAAGCAGTCTGTTCTGGCACAAGGTAACAGTACCTTTGCTAAAACGCATGGCATTTCTCTTCCTCTGCTCCAACCAACCATTTGCCCTGTTACTTTGTTAAGTAGACACTAATGCATACAGCTGTGTACAAAGTCAATCAAACAGCTCCCAAACACACCTATTCCTTTGAAACAAGTCCCTTCAGGCCTCCAGCAGTCAACCACAGAACACTAAATAAATGAATGAATAAATAAATAAATAAATATTAAATAAATAAATAGACAAATGGGATAGATCACAATAGATTCAGCTGGACACACCAGTGGAAGTTAATCTCATTAACTGCACAGCATTGTAATTGTACTATGCTATATTGGTGCATGTGTTTACAAGCATTTCATAGTGGAGATAAAAACTATAGAAAGGTATAGTGGGAGAGCAAAGCACAGCCTGTAAGAGTTGTAATGATCTGTGGAATTCATTGCCTAAAGTTGTTAGAGGTTCTGAATCTGCTTCTCGTTTGAAGTTTTATTTGAAGTTTAATGTTTTGGATATGTCTTTTTCTAAAAATATGTGTTTGTACTTGCCTCCAAGGTTACCTGTATTTTATTTTTAAAAATAGATTAACATTAAATACTTGCAGACTGATCTAAAAGTGATTGAAATTAATAGAAAACCTCCCAATGACTTCATTGGTCTTTGGATCACATCTTTGGGAAACATTTTTCTTACAAACGGAGATTATCAGGCCCTTGTACAGTATTGACATTAGTGCAGTCAAAGTGATTTACAACAGCTGAATATCTGATTCTACCTCTAGTGAGCTCAGTTTTCCACAACCCGAATCATTGTAATTGCCTTGTGAGTAACTCAACCACATATTATTTTGCAACAGACCACAAGATTGCTTTGGGCAACAACTACAAAATTCATTAAGACCTGCCAAAGACTACTTTAGGTAGCCTTGTGGATACCCTGCTGAGTTGCCATGCCTGATTACTGCAGCTTACCAGGGTTATCCTCTCATTTGTGGAATTGCATAGAGAATAAATTAAGCATTTCATCCCAGTCACCAATATAGATATAACTTCTGTTGTCATGTAGCTTTGGTTTATCCAGAAATGCTACTTTGGAATGAATCTCACAGTACATATATCTGTGTGGTAGAAAGAAAAAAGCAAAAGCAAAGGATTTGCAGTTTGTATCTAGTCTTAACATTTTGAAAATCTATATTAAATATTCATCTCTTTTGAAATGTGATGTTATTAGTGAGGTTTTTTTACAGATAGAAACTTGGAACTTTGCAGAGCAGCTTATCTGTTCATGCAACTGAAAAATAATGCAGTAAGAGAGATTACAAACATCTAATTTCAGAAATAAAAGCATTTTAGACTAATTTACATTTCTTCAGTTCTTTTTGGTGTTTATATATGACAATTCCTAAAAGAACCACTTAGAATAAGGAAAAAAAACAAACAAACTTGAATGTGTGTTTATAAAACACATCAATTATTTTGATTAATAGTTGAAATCATAGCCGTAATGTAAAAGAAAAGATCCATCCAGTAAAATTTTACAGCGTACCACACATAGACTAACTCTTTTCTTGCCAAAAGAATTTTGAATGTCTGTACTATTCATTTAAATGAAAAACATTAAAAATTGGATGACTGAGCCAGAGAAATAATGCTATGTGTTTTACGTGAGATTCTTTAAAATAGTGGTACTTTTGCTCAGCACAAAAAAGAAAAAAAAAAAAAACACAACTTTGAACACTGTTCAAGCTTTCAGTTATGTTGAAATACAGCTAAAAATGGGGAACCGCTATAATGGCAAAAATATTATCTTCCTGCTTAAGGCTAATTAATGTGAAAAATATCTCATTTTTACAGCCCCATGTATTAAACCTTTGACAGTTAGGTAAGTGAGGTATTTCCCCCCCCCCTCCAAAAAAAAGAAAAACCATAGAGCATGCATGATAACCTTTTGAAAGGGTAGACCTTCAGTTCCTCAGCAGAACATTGATTCACAGCACCATAACAGTTGACAGTTTATCACCACAGTGGTTACTCTATGTTAGTCCTGCCCAAATCAACCATCCTTGGAAACTGAAGCATTCTTCAAGTTAACAAACCAGTTCTTTGCTTTGAAGGCCTGATCTAAAATTGATTAAGGCCAAAAGAAAGATTCCCCTTGATCAGAATCAGAAGTTTTGGTCAGGTATTTTGTAAAATTCATTTATCAGTGGATGAAAGAAGACTGAGCGAAACAGAAACATTATGGTCCTGATTGGAAGAGACTCTTTAGGTTTCACATTTAAAGTGTCATCTCCATGGTCAGTGCTGGTTCAGCAGCAAAAGTAGAGTGACTTGCCACAAATGTCCCCATTTTTTTTCTCATCTATCAGGTATATGGCAGGAAACTCAATCATCATGAAAACAAAGCTGGCAGGAGGGATGTACTGCTTTGGCATCATGCAAAAAGAAACTGCCAAACAAGCATCTTCCAGAGTAACCAAGAAAAATGCACTTAATCCATGAAGTAAAAGTTTTGCTGCCACTGTCTTGTGCTGTATACCGCAGTATTTCAAGAGAAGCTGCTCAGATTGGCACTTTTCCCTTCAGCTTCTCTTCTTACACTTGTTGGTAAAGAGCTGAAACAAAGGATTAAAAAAAAAAACATTGAAGGTATCAGCCCAGAAGTTAATAGACCTCCAAAATATGTATTTTTTGTACAAGGTAAAATGAAACTGAAATATTTCACTTTTTGCATTATGCCTAGTGCTTGGTTTCCTAGGCAAGTAATTCAAGGTGCTGGCTGCTGAGCTTTGCAGCCCAGTTCAGAAAAATCATGTGTTATATATTATCCTATTGACTTGAAGGATTGAGCCTTGAATTTATTTCTAGTGTCTCAAATATGTACTTAATAGGACAGTTTTTTATAAATAGCATTGTATTCACCTTCACCTTGTGGGTTAAAAAAAAAAATCAGCAGTTCCCATTTTCCTAGACTATTCAGCTCATGAATGTATGAAATAATTACTGTTTAAGAACATACATTATCCATACCTGGACTTTATTTGACAGAAAGATTCATATTCCACTTAAAACTTAATTGATACATGATACTGCAGTTCATTAAACTGGGAGAGAATATGCAATTGCTGGACAGCCAGAAAAAGGTGAACTTAACAGAACTAAAGAACAAAGGCTCTATCAAGATGAACCACTCAATGGAGCAGAAAAATGTAATTAAATTGTTTAAATACCCTTTTATTTCATATTTTGAAACACGTATTTAACATTTAGAAGTTTGATAGTTGGAAGATAACAGAATTCAATACTGCCGCCATTTCTGAATCCTTCCTGAGCATCCTTATATAATCTATGTCTCCTAGGTCAGAGTTATATACAGTGTGCTAATCCCCATTTTTGCCTCTTTTTAAACACTTTTCAGTGTTTTCACGCATAACATTCATCTTGCCTCAGTTGCCCCAAAACCCCATTGCAACCCTTTTGTTGGCCTCTCTTCTTCCCTTACTTGCTTCACTGTCAGGGAAAGGTGCTTTGCCTAGGCTGGAGATTTATTATTGTTCTTGCTTCCCTATTAGATTCCTTTTTCATTTCAAGGGAAGCACCATTAAAGCCTTTTGTGTTAAGGTCAGTCCTCATCAGAGACTTTCCTAATCGCATCCTCCCCTTGGCAGACATTACTGACCTGAATGTTGCTTAGCCACTAACAGAGTTCTGTCTTTTCTTCGGCAAAATGGCAGAGCCTCTGGAAAAGCGCAAAAAAGTGAGGACTTCTCAAAAATTCAGATATCCCTGAGGTGCAGACTGTGACTGTGTGTTTAGACACAAAACTGCATTATTCAAAAGGCAGGAGTGGATACAGCCATTACGTAGAGTAGGGAAGGGAGGGGGGTGGCTGCACAATTTTGTGTCTACCTCTCTTTCACATCAACCAGAACCATGTGTGGGACAGTCAGTGCCTTTAGACTCCAGTGCAGTTCAGGAGAACCAGAGCAGAGGACAAGAGAATGAGGCATGAGGCTCACCACAGGTTGTGCCTGCTGCTTGCAGTCTCTTCCTTAATTTTACAGTAGAAAAGCTATCATTTATATTATAGATGTGCCTGCATTAAAAGCATGTTGCTAGTAATCACATTTTTTTTGTGGATACCAAGGCATTGGTAGTGCTAATCTGGAAAAAGGAAATTCCACCTATTTTGCCTAGTTCTGACACTGATTCTTCTGTCTCAGGGAATTTCCAGTACAGTGCCACTTGCAAGATACCTGCCAACTCAGTCGACGCTTGTCTGAACTGCTCATCATGATGGAAGCAGAGCAAGCCCTTAGGGGAGCAAAATGAGGCATCATCATGCATGCCAGGTTCTGTCTATCAGTGCAGATGTACGCTGGCAACTTGAGGTCAGGAATTAATAGGAACCCATCAGAAGTGTAATTGTGTCGGTCTCACCTTTCCCAGAAGCTGCTGCCCAGAGCTAGAGGTGTCACAATCTCCTTAGAAAAGAGAGATGCAAATGGTAAAATCATTAGGCTGAAGATATTCGGAGGCAGGTTTCTCAAGTCTGAACAATATCTCAAGTTTCCCAGGAGCCTATCTCTTTGATATGATTTTAATACTTTCCCCTACAGTTAGATTATTCTATCTCAGTCTTTGGCTCAACAAATCAACGCAATAAAGGAAGCAATTTGAGGATACTGACTAATTGGTATAATATTTCTTATATCAGATGTTAAAGCAATATAAAAATCACGTAGAAGAGCATGATTTCATGTTCTAACAATATGCAGAATAAACATCCCTTAATGGATGAAGAAACAAAGATTAAAACACTCACCATTCATTTCTCTTGGAGCAGAAAATATTTAGCAGATGTTTTTCAGTTCCAACAGGAAGATCTGCAAATTCAGTCTTCAGGGAAAGGTGTGGATGTTTATGTATACATGTATGTACATGTGTTCTGGTCTCATCTGAATCTGATTATTTATGTGGTAGAGAAATGCATAAACTGAAAAAGGTAAAGATGTGAATATCTGTACTTCTTTAATTGCATAAAGTTGTATTAAAGGCATGTTAAAATTAGCATGTACTGGGAAATGTCTGTAAATTATAAGGAATGCCACTGTTATTTTCCATAGGACTGGGGGAGCCAAGGTCTTTCATTTGGCTTCAGGATTCCCCAATGAATATTTCACATTCCTCTTCTCAGACAGGAAAGAGTGAGCAGATACTTATATAGATTAAGAGTTACTATAGTTATCAATGTCCAAAAAATACTTTAGAAGACTAAACAAATCTGTAACTAGAAGAGGTTAAGACAGTTCTGGTATAATCTTCCACACCTGTAAATCTATTTCCAATTGTCCATGTTTTCTTTTAAAGCAATTGATATGACTCATCATCAGAAACAGGATATTAGATAGACAGACTATGAGTTGGTTCTCATTCATGCTATGTCAGCTCCTTTATTGCGTGAATTTGTAGAAATTAAGGTAACATTTCCTCCTTGGTTATCATATGAGAGTATGGCCATGTAATCTACTCACGTTTTCCTGCTTGTCCTCTTTAGTACAATGGCTGTTCCCATCTCTCTTGGTGGAAATGCAAAATCTGTAAGCGATGATGAGCTATCAAGACAATTCACATACATATTCTGAGGTAAAAAAGGTAGAAAAAAATACACATTAAATAAAACTTACGAGCAAAAAAGGAAGGCAAATGTTTGCCTAGCTCATGTGAATGATTCACCCAAAGTAAGTTTCAGTTATATCAACCTTTCTGTGAAGTAGTCATAAAATTCTAGTAATGATTAGCCATGGGGTTGATGCAAAATTAATTAATGAGCCCTCTACTCTGGAGTTCTCTATTCAAGGGAAAATTTTTGTGTTGTCTGTTTTAGTTAGGTGTTTATCATAAATAACATCAGTTTTTTACGTTAAAAGGAAGATTCAGGCATCCAAGAACGAGGCCCATAGAAGTCACTATGCTAAGACAGGACCAGCCTGATCTAACCAGTATGACTGTATAAACAGGGGTGTATCTTACAACCTGTCTCTTCCCAGGACTAAGCTGTTACAAACTCTTAGGACCCACAGCAGAATGTCCTCTCCTGCATACCTCAGAAGGTCTCTGGAGGTCATCAAGTCCAAACTCTTGCTTAAAGCAGGATCAACATGGAATTCAGACAAGGTTACTTAGAGGTTTGATTCTTAAGGTCTTGAAAATGTCCAGAGAAGGAGATCCCAAGGAGCTCCATTTGTAACCAGGCCTCTGAAGAGAATGAAACTTTAACCATGGTCATCTAAACCCTCTCTTTCTAAAACCAAGGATGGATGCATACTGTTTTTCAAAAGGTTGCAGCACCTGTAAGCAGTCAACTGGCACATTCACACACACTCACATGTGGCACAGATAACTCATTGGATGTACAGGGCATCATCTTGGCATTAATTAAGTACATGGCCACTTGAAGCAGTTACCATAGGCCCTATGGGGCATGCTCATTAGCAGATTTGCCTAGGGAACTGTTGCAATAGGAAAAGAGTACCGACAGAAGTTCAGTTAGCTATATGTTTGTGATGTGAACAGCAAAACACACATCATCTACACAGAAAACAATTAAAGCCACAATATTTGGTAATTTAAAGGCACATATCAATCTCAGAATGATAATTATTTTTCCAACTTTAATTACCTGATTTATACAAAAAATATAAAGATAGGGTTTTTAGGTTTTATGGGAGCACTAGTAGTGTTTTCCAAAGGACACCAAAGTGAATATTTACATAATCCATAGCTAAAATTGAGAACCCAGTAACCAGCAAGCAAGAAAACTCCAGATACATTTGGAAAACTCTACTTATGGAAGAAAATCAAAGACGCAAATAGAAGCAAAGCATGTTTGTTAATGTGCTTTAATATTTTAATTGTTCTTTAATATAAATCAATATCCATTAGTAGTTACTACTAACAGATAGCTTTAATCAAGCTTTATTAACATGCTTTAATGTAATTGAAGAATTACATGTAAGTTTCTTCAAGCATTTGTAGGTAACTGTGTTTCTACTCACAGTTTAGAGAACTTATAGGAATGGGTCTTGTTAGTTTTCTTATATTTATTGTTGTACAGTTTTCATACACAACATTTACAAGTTGATGTTGCTCCAAACAAGGACTTTCCTCTACTATTTTAGATGTAACTGAAACAGTTAAAGAAACCTGGAGTGATTAGTTATAATTTTTTTTCTTCAACAGCTCTAGCATACATTAAAAAAAACCAAACAAACAAACAAACAGTTTTGAGCTGCATCAGATGTTTTAGTTCTAAAACAAAGCTACATAGCTACAGTTGATGGCAATATACTTCTTGCACATATTTGAAGTTTTATATAAACTTGTAGATAAGCTTGCAATGTGGCATCAGGTTCCTCCCAAAGTCTTTATCTGTGGCTTCTCTGTAAATTATGAAGAATCTACTGGAACAATCTTTACCTGTGTTACAGCACATATAAATACTTTTAAGACACATTCAAAGTCCTCCAAGTATTTTGGCCTTCTGTGACACGAAAAACATTATTTTAAACCCCTGTCATTTCTTCCAATAAATTAACTTTAAGAAGATACTACTTCCTCTGATTTTTCTCAAATTTGGAAAATATTCTTTATATCATGTTGATGTTTATCTCAATTTCTTATTATACTTTTCTTATCTGTTTCCTCCTGCTGTCTAGGTGACATCCCAGTTTCACTGGACTAGTCAAATGGAAGTCTGGTACAGATTCATACTATGAACACATTTTCCCCAATCTTACAGTGATGTAAAAAAGGCACAGGAAAACTACACGCAGAGCTGTCTGGATGTCACTAACAACTAGAAGAGGGATCTCCAGAGCTGCAGGCATTGAGCTGAGCCATGCCCAAGCTCCTTTACCATTTCAGTCTCCTCGGGGAGGCACTGCTTCCTCCACTCTTTTCCCTCTCTTGCTCCACGAAGCAACAGATAGGACCAGTGTCCCTGGTCCATAGCCCACTGGTGCCCTCTTGCTGAGACACCCCATCCCAGTTGCACAGTCCTGCAAATCTTTCTTCTTTCTTCCCCTTTCTTCCAGGACTGCCTCCTGCAGAGGTGATCCCAGCCCTGCAGCAGCACAGCCACAGCATTGTCTGGAGATGTCAGTGTTCCCCTTCCACACCACAGACACCACCACCAACAGTTACTCTCTGGCTGAGACTACATTCCTTCTGTGATGTAAACTTGCTCTCTAACACAGACATACAAAATCTTAAGAGACTTCACGCTAAGGACATCTCACCAGCAGGCTGATGAGAGGCACAACAGACAAGGTTTTCCCTTCCTGAGACCAACTGGAGCTATGCTGCAGCAGAGAGCGAGAATGCCATCCTTTAGAGCTCTTGCATCTTCCTAACTCTTACTAAAAAAGGGCTTCTACTGAGCACAGATCCCAGTGTTTGTGGTTTAATGCATTACTTTAGTGGTCACTGTGCCATTTAGCAGGCAGTGTCAAAGATTCCCTCCTAAACTGCCATAATCAGTGTGTATCTGTGCACAGCAGAAAAACTGAGATGAGCAAAATGCTTCAACATTTTCGAAGCAAAGTTCAGACAGACTTTTTCAAAGAATATCACAAATTTACTCTTTTCAGATTTCAGGTTACTGTTAGCACTTTTTATATTGTAGCCAACAATTATTGACAATGGCTAGGTTGCTTCCTTTCCCAAAAAAGGTTTTCTTTTAGTCCCATGGGCTCACTTCATACAATGAGGTATAATTTTCTAGCATTCACCTAAAGCATTTTCAGAGTTGTGAGGAACACAAGAGTCATCAAATATGCATTATTCATCCAGAGCACTTCCCAGCTTAAGTGTGTGGGGGAGTCTGATAACAAAAGTTTGTTATTAATCACAGCTTGCTGTGTTCAGACAGCAATCTTAACCATTCACCACAACAAAGACAGCAATACAGAGACAGGAATTTGTTCTCCATGTTCGTAAGGCAAGAACAGTGCTTTCTCATATAAAAACTTTTGGCCCACCAGAAACAAGAGTTTCAGGGTATTTATAAATTTTTAGGAATTTCAATGATATGAGGCAGGCTGAGCTACCACTGAATTACTAAAAAAAAAAAAAAAAAAAAAAAAAAAAAAAAAAAAGGGAGCAAATTAATATTTAGAGTACACAGTGAATTTCTTCTAACCAGCAAACGTAAGTTCTTCTGATTTATGAGTCAAAGCTTTTTCTCTGTAACACAGAAACTTTGGATTTCATATAATAAACAAAAAATAAAGTCAGGATTATTACAGATATAAGTTCCAAATGTCTATCTTTTTTATTTATTACTATCATAAAAGTTGTGTCCTTGATCTTTGTACAATCAGAAAATTCACAAAGCCAGCTTCCAAACTATACACTACTACTTAAGGCTTACTTACACAGTCATCTTTCCTTTCCCTTTAGTACTTTTTCTTTATTTTTTTTTTCTAGTTACAGATAGAATACTGTAACTTCCACTACAAGGGCTGTAGCAATAACTGACAAGCTTACTGTATTTTGAGATGTGCTTTAGCAGAGATAGTTAAAGTTTTTCTGGTTTTGTTATCTTAATAACAAAGTAATATGAATAACATGGAAAAAAAATGTGACAAAGTAGCTCTAATAATTTTCTGCGTTTTTTGAGGCAAATCCAGGAGAATGTCACAGCCATCATCGGTTAAGACTACAGTTCCATCTGTCCCAGTATCACCTCTTTGACAGAAGTTAGTAGCATATCCTGAGAAACCACGCCAGTCTCTTCCAACCCAAACTATGATTCTACAATTCTATGATTCTACGATTCCATGATTCCATGATTAAATGAAGCAAGCCTTCATCTAGCAGCAATCCCGGCAATGTCAGATAGTAGTCTGGGGTTTATGACATTTTAACTACATACTGACTATACTGACTATCAACCCATGCCAAATGTTATTGCAATTATTTGTTTTTAATTTTTCAAAAATACTTCCACTGACACTTGAGACACTGTCCTAATTCTCAAGTTTTTAAAGACTTCACGGTGGAAGATAATTGCAGAGCATCTCAGGAAGGACATCACCAAGACAAAGAAATTGTTCAACCTTTCTGCCATGGATGATGACTTTGACATCTCTTTTACAGCTCAGATTTCTGACAGGCAGAAAATCTTAAATCTTAAACCTCCTATTTAAATTTGCTATTGAATCACAACCTTTGTGTCTCTGTGTTAATTCAGAATGGGATGTGGCTTTGTCCACTTCAACCACTTTTTTAAATGTCTGTGAGTGATAATGAGACCTTTACTGGAGGAGGGATTAGAAAAACAATTCCTTTGATGTTTCACTTTGTTAGGTAAAGCATCTACAGGGATTGCAAGGATTTGTAATTTTCATACCTCTTAATTTTCAACTCTTACATTATCTCTTGATAAATACCCTTTACAAACCAAATTTTAATTTATTAAATTAAAAATATTAATATTAAAATTTTAATTGCTTTCCTGTAGGTGACAATTTCCCTTCTTTTATGTTACCAAAAGTTATTTTGCCAATTCATTCTCCCATTCTCATTACACACTTTTTATAAGCTAATATCACTAACATAAAATTAAATTTAAAATATAGTAACAGATCTGACTAAAACTAGATCACAAAATGAAAAGCATTAGGTTCAAAGTGGAACAGAAGTTTACAGTATTGACTCAACTAATCCATAGTGTCTGAAGAAGCTTATAAGAAGTTCTGCAAATTAACAGCAAAGAATGATTTTATTCTTTTTTAGGTGTCATTTGAATTTGTTCAAGTGTTAAAGACCTAAAATCAAATGTCTATACTTTGACCTTAGGTTAAAGTTTTAATTTTTCTTCTTGGAATTTCTTTTATGTGATATGGCATTATGGTCATCTTTTACCTCCAGAGGACACATAGTATCATCGATCAAATTGCTTGCTAAGTGAAGATTTGACAATTCTTTACTTATTAAAAATTACATTTTGCTATCTTGAGCTCTCTAGGTCTTTTAAGGGTTAAGAAAAAACTCTATTCTATTAACGACACAAGTGTCCTGGTTTTATTAAAAACAAGACCAGTTTCTCTTTAGTGAATTTTCATTTCAGCTAAGTTCTTCGTAGTAACTGCATTTTTCTGAAGTTGGATACATGTTTTGGTAGACATAGCAATGGAATGCAAGGTCACTGATAAGAATGGATGTCATGTATTTGCAAGGAGGAGTGAACTGAACAGGTGACTAAAACTGATCAACTAACTCTTCCATTCCATCCACATCATAACACCATATAAAAGTGGGCAATCACAAGGGTGTCATTCTCTTTGACTATGGCCAGCATCTTGGAAGGACCCTGCCTGCCATCCCTGCAAATCTGAAGCCTAGTGACAGACCATGCATCCTTTAATCCAGTTCCAGTTTGCTGCGGAGTCCAACACAGGACTTCCAGGTGCCTGCTCTGCAGCTGCTGGAGCAGTGCTGAGCTGTGCTGGGGAATTCAAGATTGCTTTTGTATATTTTGTATTATTTTCTCTAGATTATTAGTAGCATTAGTAAAACATTTTTAATTTTTTCAAATTTGCACGTTCTCTCTCTCTTTGCCTCTCTTTGCCCTCCTATTGCCTTTCCTTAGGGAGGTGGGCAGGGGTAGAAGGGGAGGGGGTTAACAGAAAGCATCTGCCATGGTTTATTGTCACCCTGCAAT
Organism: Columba livia; assembly: GCF_036013475.1. NCBI lineage: Eukaryota > Metazoa > Chordata > Aves > Columbiformes > Columbidae > Columba > Columba livia. The sequence continues at coordinate 32,841,210 of NC_088604.1, read as the reverse complement.
CAAACTGTGACAACACACAGGACTGTGCAAAGCTGAGGGCATCTATCTCTCTGTGCACATAATCTGGTGTATGCTCAGAGTTATACATTTACATGGACACACCAAAAAAAAAAAAAAAAAAGATAAGGTTTTCACATGCTGCTTTTTTATGGACAATTTAAGTGTCAAGAAGGAAAAGAGAGAGCTAAACACCTGAAGAGCGAAAGGGAAATAAAAAAAAAAAAAGAAGCCTGGAAGCCTGGAAACTCACATTAGCAGACTACAGAGGTAGAACTATAACCAGAAGCCAGGGCACAATGGTCTGCTGGCAGCCAAATTCACCTTCACTACCTTCCAAGATATTCAGAGAGGCTTATCGAGGACTGGAATGACTTTCATTCCCCATGTCTTTGGGTTCCTTGCTGTCGTCCTCCTCTCATGCGACTTTATGACTTCAAGGATGAGACAGCATTGCTTTCTCTCTGTTTTTGTAGCTTGAGAGTTATATTAATTCTGCCTCACAACACCTTCCTTCAAGGTCTTGGAAAAAGTAGATTTAACACTTGCCTTGGAGTCATGCAGTTTATCCCAGTCAGAGGTCATTGGTAGACAGAAAAAAAAAGAAGTGCTTTGCTTTCATTAGCAACTAAGATAGTCTATATTTTATATTAAAGAAAAATTTATGAGCATCTTCCAAAAAATATAACAAAAAATAAAACAAACTTCTGTCAGACTGTGAGTGAAAAAAAACAGCAAAATAAATTTTAAAGTAAATGTAAGACCTATCTTTCGAAAAAGCACCCTATTTCTTACAGTCTATAATAGAATAATCTAAAAAAAAAAAAAAAAAAAAGGAAAGAAAAAAAAGAGAGAATCTAGTAAAAAACTGTTGGGTTCTAATTTTGAACTTCACATGAGCAATTAAATCACAAAAAGTCCCTACATTTGAGTTATCTTGAAAAACCTCTGCATTAGCTAATGGACATACAAAAAACAAGATTTTGTTAATTATATGCAACTAATATCACCTTGAGCCTACCTTCCAGTTTTGAAAATTGTATTTTATGAAACAACATTCTACCTTCCTTGTGCATGGAAGTTATGAGAAAAGGCTAAACTGTGCTTTATAGGCTGCTAATTTTCCTCGGCTCCATGATGACAGAAAATATTATATACGTAGAGTTACACATTTTTTTAACTTCCATTTCTTAGGGATGGCAATATCCAACACTTTCTAAAGAGAAGGAGTTTTATGAGTTTATGGCTTGAAGTCTAATATTTCCCATTTAGAAAAAGTCCACATTCCTTCCCAAAATGACATGCTTTGCTCAATTCTCACAGATTCATTTGCAGAAGACTGGCATATGTAAGTTGTTTACAACTTCAAAAATATTTTAAGAATGAATATCTGATGCCTAGTTGCTTCCCATGCAAGACATTTAATTAAAGAACAGGATAAGCATTTACCTATAGGAAAAGAAGATGAAGAATTGCTTCGTTCCCTTCTGCTATCACTCACACAGATACACAAATAAGGTCTGATCCTTGGCTTCTGCTGAAATCCCTTTGTGATAAGAATGCTTACATTAGTCATTAGCAGGCATAAAGCCAGAATTATTTAGTGCATCCCCCAGGCTGTTCTAAGACATGCCAGGAGTAGGTTTGGCTTTCAGCTCTGGATGGAAAACACTGACTCCAAGCCACATTTCTCACCCCCTCCGCTCATCATGAGTGGTCAAGGACTTGTCCTTAATTGCAGCTTCCAGCTCCTCTAGATGGTAACTTCCAAAGTACACAATAGGAAAGTGGGAACATAATTCTCACATCTGCGCTGGTGTTGTAAGATTAAAAATCTCCACACAAGACACACGAAACTGCCAGTTCAAGGACAGCAGTGTGCTTTGAAATGGATAATGCACTTTAAAAATGTCATATATTTCCTAGGCCTCTACAACAGAACAATAATACAACAGTGGCTCAGGTCAGCCAAAGTAAAACAGCATAGGCTGCATCTCAAAAGCATGTGTAACTTACTTTAGATGTTTTGTACACCTTCCAGAACTTCTCTTTCTCTAGTCAACAGGGAGCATCAGTCAGAATTAGAGTACAGAATCAGACAGAGTGCAGCTGAATAGAGTCCACAAATAACCCAAAGAATGATTGCTTCTAGAGAAAACGTTCAAAAATATTGAAGTATCCAAAAATGGGAGAAATTAAGCTAATATTGCACTACCACCTCGTTTTCAGCTGTACAACAGTACAGGGAAATCAAATGTGATAATCCCATCCACCTAGTCTCAAATACCATGTGAAGAGGTCATGAAGATGGAGATTGCAAATGCAAACAAAACAGCTGCATGTTTTTACTTTAAACTACAGTCTTCAATTTATCACTGAGTCTTTTGGCAGGCCTGAAAGGGCAGATTATTGAGTATATGTTCATAAAATGTGAACCAAGGCATCACCATGCAGGGTATTCATAGCAAGTTTTCCCTCTTTGAGAGATTTTAATCTAAATTAGCATAGGATGCCCAAAGTAAGCAATGAAAATGTACACATCAATATTTAAAGAGTTCTGTATTACACTGCTGTCTTCTACTCCTTTTTTCCAGTCTGTAAAGCAGTTTAAGCAAGGTACTTTACACAGATTTCCTGGAAAGTCCAGCTTCTTTGCACTTCCAGTGTTATTCTTCTTGTCATTACCTGGTATTTCTTTAAAGCGGGTTCACTGAGCTTCTTCTAGATGCACCCACATTTAAATGTTATTTTTCTGTGATTATCCATCATGTATTTACCCTTTGTAGAAAAACTAATGTTTCACTATGCTTTATTAGGAATTCACAAGGCTAATTTCTTCTTAGTATTCTCTCTTTTCAAGTTGCCTTATATTGCTCTCAATATTTTTGTTACATTATAAATTCACTGAGGACAGTGAAGATGCCTGAGAACTGGAAAAGAAACAATTGTCTAACTTCAGAAAGAATCCATAATTTTAAAAAAATAGCAAACAATTTGTAAATCCCTTGAAAATAAAAAAATTAGTTAAAATTAATTACTCCACATGATATCTTGCTAAATTAACATAGTGTCCTTCTTTTACAGGGTAAGTGACTAGGTGAATGAGGCAAGGCAGTAAATCTCAACATTCCTAAGACCTCTGACACTGTCATGCATGATATTCTCATAAGGTGGCTAAGGAAGTATGGTCTAGCTAGAGCAACCTAGAAGTAAGTATAAAATCATGGAAAATGTATCTCAAATATAGTCATCAAATAGAAGAAGATTCTAGACATGAGGAAGAAATTTTTTACAATGATGACAGTGAAACACTGGCCCAGGTTGCCCAGACACATGGTAGATGCCTCATCCCTGGAAGCATTCCGAGCCAGGCTGGACGGGGCTCTGAGCAACTTGATATAGCTGAAGATGTCCCTGCTCATTGCAGGGAGGTTGGGCTAGATGGCTTTGAAGGTCCCTTCCAACTGAAACTGTTCTCTAATTCTAAGATTTAAGGCTTGTCAAAGATTTGTTCACATCCAATCCAGTCAATATTTTAATTAGTAACTTGGATTTGGGTAGAAATTGTACTCATAAAATGTGTGAATGACACAGGACTGGGAAGATCTGCAAGCACATTACAATTGAAAATAATGCTGAAATTGAGAAATAATCTGTAAAGGCTGACAAAACAGAAGTAGGAATGAAAAATTTTCTAAAAAGGAAAAAGTGGTAGAGACTGGTAGAGCATGATCTGGAGTCCTCAGTGGTTCACAAAGGAGATATAAGGCAGCAATAACGATGATGTTTTTCTATTAAAAAAAAATATTACTAAAATTCTACCAACAAAGCATCCAATGCAGGGCACAGCAGGTGAATATTTGAGTGTATGAGGCAGAAGGAAAGCTTCTGGTGGGATAATCCTTCAAAAAAAGGGTGGACAACATGGGACAATCCAGATAAGAGTAGCAAGAGCACTGAGAGATTTCAGAAATGTGACTGATGAAGAAATTAGCTTTGATAACACTAAACAGACAGAAAGAAAACAGGATAACTTTTTTCCAGTGCATAAAAAAATACATTAGGATTGTAACCAGATGTTTTCCATGGCATATCAACTGTTCTCTTTCAGACCCAACAGCTATGCAGAATAAATTGATATAATTTGCAAAGAGGAAGAACTGATGATGAACATGAAGCAAAAACTCCAGCCAGCAGGTGGGGGGGGGGGTGGGAAATGTTGCTAGACTGCTTTACAAAATCTTTGGAGATTTGGAGATTTTTGGTACGTTTGCTTTATATCTGTTCAGAATCCCTCAGTGCAGACCTCTGGACTAAATCATCTTCTGATGTCCCCTTAACTATGGGGTGTTTCAAAAACATGGACTCAATTTCAAAGCAAGTGCAGAATGCAATTGAGTCCATCTTTTTGAAACAGCCTGAACTTCTGACAACCTCAAACCTTCCAATGACAATTGTTTAAGTCTAGGCAAACTTATGAAAGTCAGTTAAATTTTAGTTTTATTTGTGAAGAATTACCAACTGAAAATTGTAACATATAAAATGGTAGATATCAATTATCTATAAAAGCTATTTTTCTCAGTACATCCTGTCTTCATTCAGCACAAGCAGGGCTAAAATATTTCTGAATTCAAATACATTATCCATTCCCTTTGTCTGCAGTTTGTTACACTTGAATTCATTCTATATATTTGGGAAAATAAATATAAAATACTCATTTGTAAAGGGTATGCGAAATGTTATATATATATATATGTGTATATATATATATATATATATATATATATATAATATGTATTTTAGGAAGCGTGACTTTTGCTGTCCTCATGGCTCTGTTTACCAATGTGCTCAAGTTAGACATCCTAGCTACATTTAAACAAGTAAAATGAGTCATGCCAGGAAACGTTTCCAGACAGAAGAACTTGATCTTCTGCAAGGTTCCCAGCACGGTTTTGGCCAGACAGACAGCAGCTCTCCCAAATGAGAGCTGGGCACAGCCGGGGAGCTGGCTTGGGCCACCGCTCATTCTCACCAAATACCCGGGTGCAGCCACCTGTTTTGTAGGGTATATCAGATGAAGGGAAGGGAGATGACCAGATTGTGCCTAACAGCCTTGTGGAGGAGTGGTCTTGGCTAGTGCTAGCTTGCTACCATAAATTTAGCCAATACATCTTGAATGTCAAGAACTGTTAACCTATACGATAAGATCATTTTAATAGAAGTGCTGGCATTTTGTCAGGAAACAAATAAATTATAAGTAGTCTACATCAGACTTTTCAGGCAATTTACCTAACAAAGAAGTGTCCATGTATTATATGATGAAGAAGGAATCTAGACAGACAGATTATCACAGAGGAAAGAACTTGGGTTTGAAAAAGAGGACAACCAACCTTACTTTAAGATATAAAGCGTTTCTTTCTTTGTTGCATAACAGGCATATTATTTTGCATATACACTTCTCTAATATTTATCCTTACATATGGATAAGCATGTGCACAGATAATCTATGGAAAATTAGTGTTGGATGGACTAAGCTTAAGATACTCTTTTCTGCAGATGAAATTTCAGAAACCTTCACAATAGACTTGGATCTAGACTAGGTGATCCTTGTGGGTCCCTTCCAGCTCAGGACATGATGACTTGCAAATATCTACCCTTTCCCCTTAATGCAATGACATGCATTCACTTCTCCAGAATTAAAGGAAAACTATCTTTTCTATGGGATGTGAACACAGCTACCACTTGCCATACTGCTACAATATTCTTGAGAAAGAAACAAAATGTTTTACCTGATAAAATCAGCCAAGGTTGTGTTTTTCATATATGGAGGAATATTCTATGCTACTTCTAGAAGACATACCACAAACATCCACAATTATTTAATCAGATATTGCAGATGTTACAAAAGTTATTTTCAGAGTGATGTCTGGTTTATTACCAGAGTTCATTTGATCATTATCTGTTTTAAAAGTTCAAAATAAATATGCAATTCCATTTCACTTCGGGGCACCTTAATTTTCTTCAGAAATGTTCATATAAGGTATTTCAATACACTTTGCAAACGAAAATAAGATTGTACGGCAACCAAGCTTTTGCAACAAATTCTGTATAATTCATGAATATCAAATACAGTCTGAACATCAATGTTCAACCCTTCACATTCATTTTCATGAACTCGAGTTTATTTGCAGGGATGCTTTAGCAACTGTTATTGTGGAGCATCTATTCCTCTATTTTCTTAAATTGTCACTGTACTACCCTTCAAACTGAGGGAAAGGAAGATTGTACTGAAGTACAGGAAACCTACTCTTGAGGAAATGTTTTTCCATTGTCTCTATATGTGCCAAGTACAATACATCTTTGCATTTCACTGATTTAAAAACAAGTCCTTTGAAAAAAAGGGCTTGCAGGGGCCAAGCCAGTGGTCTAATTTTTTAACGATTTTCATTGTTCTTTTGACAGGAGAAAGAGAGAGAGATCATAGTTTTCTAAATAGCTCCCTAAGTCAGATGGATTTGGGAGTGTCAAAAAAAAGGAAGTAGAGGAGGGAGTGCAAGATTACTGTCTCTTCTCTACAGGAAAAGTACTTCTCTTTAGTAAAAAGAACTCATGAAAATGCATAGCCAAAAATAGCAGTCACAGGAAAGTGTTTTCCAGAGGCAAAATTCACAGTATAATCTGATGAAGACCATTATGTTAACATGATTTTTAAAAGGTCATACAGACACCACTTTAAGTAGCATTATTCAATGACATTTTAGCAGATTATCTTCATACATTACTTGTATGACGAGCATGGCTTTTTTGTGTTTGAAGTCAACTAAAACACTTTTCTAAGTGATGCTGTGGATAGGAGAATGCATATATGACATACACCTCAGATTTAGTGAGAACTTTGAAATTGCCTTCCTGAAGTGAAATGGGAGAATGGTTTTGGAAATTAAATACGGAAATATGACCTAGATGAAACCATTATAGGGTAATACGATACTTATTTGAAAGCAATAGTCAGACAGAAGAATTAAAACATTCATTATCAAAATGGAAGCACAGATTCAGGGGAATTATGTTATGGTTCCAGCCCTGGTCAGTATTTTCATCTTAATGATGGGAAAAAGTGTAAAGAAGCACATCAACAACTAAGAGAGCATTGAATGACAAGATAAGAATTTAAAAATCTCTTGACACGTTGGAGAAGTGGTCTGAAAAAGTAGTAAGATGCAATTTAATAAAAAAATTGCAAGTTTCAACATTTCTGTAGCAATCAGCAGCTGGGTGGGGGACAACATGTTTAACAGCAGTCTAAACAGACATGATCTAAACATAACTTAATGTTGTCACGCTGCTGCAAAAAGGGTAAACAATGTTATGGGATACTTGAGCAGGAGTCAATGGTAACACATGTGAAGTAAACCTCCTGTTCTACTCAGAATTCATGTGATCCTCAACTGAATTATAATGTTAATTTTTTCTTTGACCATAGACCAATTGGACAGACTTACAAAAATACATGCTATGGGGAAAGCCTGAAGAAAATTGAGTTATTTAAGTTAAAGAAAATAAGGTTGAATGAAAACTTCCTAACAGTCTTGGAATCTGCAAAATACCGTTGCAAGGAAACAGGTGGTTTAGGATACTAGAATCAGATGAATCACCCTTTAAGAGCTGTCTGTCTCTCTGTAGGCAATAAAGGAAGTCTAATTTGAATTAGTATCCTAACTTTTCCATGCGGAAACCACATTAAGAGAAGCAAGGATACTTTCATTCATTTAATGCACTTCACTTTCTCCATTGTAATTGATGCAATTACTCCTTTACTTCAAGTGGTGGCATTTATGTCATTTTAAGGCACAAGGGAATGCATAAAACTAAATGGATTTGCTCTTGCCTCTGCATATTGCTAAATGCACATCACTTACTACTGGAAGCAGAATTAAAAGTCCTGATACCTTATATTTAAAATCAATGTGTGAGTCCAGCTTCTTCCATGTCCTAGCTGAGATCTCACAAAAAACGCATATCTGAAGCAACCTCTGTACTAGGACAGAGTTCTCCTTCTTGTGGGATCCATCCTCAAAAGAGCTCAGAAAAATTTCTTCAGCTTCCTCAAGAAAAACCTTACCAGAAGACACCACTTACATATTTCTTGCAAAGGCTCCTGCCTCTGCCTATCTTATGGCAGCTCCACTTTAGTGGGTTACCCCTCAGATGACTCTGGAGAAGTTTTAAACACTTTGTCCAAATAAATTTGTCCATTTGTCTAACAGCAATGGCATTTGCTTAATAACCAACTAAAGCTCAGGGTACATTCATTCACTACGTTGGTTTGCTGTCTCATAAATTGTAAAATTCCAGCATAACCTTTATCTGCTGGTCTGCATGGATGGTTTAGTTGAAAGTTTAATTTCCTCTGAATGAAATGTCATCTGCTTTGAAAATTTAACTAAGATAACTTCTTCTCCCAAGTAGCAAGTGACAGGACAAGAGGAAATGGCCTCAAGTTGCACCAAGGGAAGTTTAGATTGGATATTGGGAAAAATTTCTTGACAGAAAGGCTTGTCAAGTGCTGGAACAGGCTGACAAGGGAAGTGGTTGAGTCAGCATCCCTGGAGGTGTTTAAAAGATGTATAGGTGAGGCTCTTAGGGGCATGGTTTAGTGCCAGAGTCATGTTAATGGTTGGACTTGATGATCTTGAGGGTCTCTTCCAACCAAAATGATTGTATGTTTCTATGATTCTACACCCACATGGGCTGTTTGTACCCTGCTGCAAGGCGGGGGGTGGAGGTAAGGGAGGGGGTGGAAGTGCAACCTGCCTACTTCTCTGGATAATAGCTTAGCCTTTCCTCCATCCCTCTAGCCTTTCTTCCAACCCTCCTCTTTCTGACCTAGAAGATTTTATATTTACAAATTAGGAAGTAATCCTCCAGGCTGATTGTCACCACCTGTATTTCTCCTTTCCTGCCCTCAGATCCACAGGGTCAAGACTGATGAAATGCAGATATATGTAGCTGCAGTGCTACTTGCCTTAACAAGCCTATTAAGGCTACAGTTGTGAGAATCCTCTGATAAAACTCAGCCAGAACCCTAAAATGTTTTCATTTATCTATCAGAATTAAAACTCTCATTCCCTAGAGTACTCTCAAAGTGTTTTATTTCAATGGGCTCATTGCAACATTTAGCCAGGTTGGCCATAAGAATTTCTGTTCTGAGCTGCTCCTGGTCTTCCTCTGCTTTATGTCAGTTCTCTGACCACAGGATACACAGAATACATCATTGAGGTGGATGGCTACATGCCTATGGCAGGGCTTCAAATTAATGAGATGTCACAGGGGCTCCATGTGTTCTGCATGAAAAGCATAGAAGCTGGTAGGCCCATAAGTTGTGAAAAAAAGAAAAAAAAAAAACAGGCCATACTTGGAACTCTGGAGTTACAGGACTTTTCCAGTAATTCTTTGCTATGCATATATTACATGAATATATAAGCCATTTCATACATGAATCCAATATTTAAGGCCTTTTATCATTTAACCAGTCTATGGTATCAGATATGAATCTAATTCACGTAGTGTACTTAGCTTCTTTTTTAACATGTTCACCTCAGACTAGTCTGTGACATCTCCTGGGTTCACATGTGTCATCTAACCTCAGTTAAAACTTACTGGAGTGTGTCGGGAATGTCCAACACATCAGAACACAAGACCTAATTGGTTTTGGCAAATTACCTTTCACTTATCTCACGTAGGTCTCTCTTCCTCAGGAGGTCAAGCAAAATAATCAGATCAGAAAAGTACTTTCTCCCTCCTGTTATACTAGAGGACAATATACTTTAAATGACATAGCTTAGGACCCACGTTCAAAACACTATAAACAGGCTTCTACAGAGTACAGTGCTATGCATTTCTATGACTAGTCATTTGGGAGTGTTGAAAGTTGCTGTTATCACTCTATAAACCATCTGAGGATAATTGACATATCTCATGAAAGATCCCACTCATAGGAGGATAGACTGGATGAAAGCCTATGACTGAAGTCTAAACAGCCTTAAAGAATGACTTCTAAAAAGGCTCTTACCAATGGGCACGGTGAAGGTGGAATTAAGAGCCATGTTGTGAGAGCAGGGAGGAAAATCTTGTTTTGAAGTAGAAACTCTTGCAGGGAAGAAAGCATATCCTGTTATTAATAAATCGGTTTTAGAAGTGCCCAGCCCTTAAATAGGCAACATTACTGAAAAATTCTTTGCTTGGGAACAAGTTGTTAGAAAACACACCTATCCTGCAAGGCATAATAAGTACAGTGGAAAACACTAGAGATTTAGTAACACTATTGCAGTTGGCACTGCTGCCAGCTATATTCCAAGAGCAGCATAGAGAGGAAACACAAACTTTTCCTCTAACGAAATAACCTGTGTCACTTTCACCCTGGAGATCTGGGGTGAGAAAGGAAGATGTGGAAGCTTTAAATCCAAGACTCTCCATCATTTTCATTATGCAATTATAGACAGGGAGATGTTAAATACATCAATCAGAGCAAACCAGTCTCCACCAGCCCCATAGAAAAGAGGCAGATGTGCAAGGACAGCTGCAGCTGACCCCTTTGTCTGAGTTCCTCCAGCTCTGCAGCCCACCACCTTCCACACTGCCCAGGTTCTGCCATAGCTTCACAGAGACACAAGTTTCTCCCAGTCTTAGAAGGAAATTATACACAAGAAAAAGAAACCCGTCAGCAGCAGCAAGGCATCAAAAGACTGGTTCAATCTTCAGTGAAAGGCACAAGCACAGGCTTGTGTTTCAACCACTACCCTGAAAGTGGAGATCCTACCGTAACTGTAACTCATAGAAATACATGTAAAAACAATTTTACTTCCATTTGACTGATCAGCTGTGAACCATGACTGAAATGTTACTTGTAGGGCTGATCCTCTTTCACTGTGAAACACCAAGAAGGCGGTTTTGGAAAGTAATCAAATCAAGCAACTCCTTCCCTCTTCTAAACAATACAAAATCTGCCAGAACTCACCTAAGCAATAAGTGATCTTATGTCTAACAACCACTCTTTCATTTGTCCACTAATTAAATTTGTTAGTCTTGGGGAACCACAAACATTATATTATAGGTGTGTCCTTACACACAAGTTTCCAAGACGCTTCTTACCAAAATAAGCATTGAAGTACTGTCTACATTTTCATAGACAACACTGAATTCAGATGCTTTTTTTACAAGACATTCAAAAAATCTACAGGCTGTGTTAGGTGAAACAAACTAGATATACCAGCTCTCCTGATCTGCTTTGATACAGAACTATGGGATTTCTTCCTCTGAAACTGCATTCCTGCAAATACGAAAGTGTCTTTTCCATCTTCTGTGTTAGTGATCATATCTATTTACCTTTCTAATAGCTGGTCTTCTGGAGAAGCTAAGCCAATGAATACTGTGACCTGAAACAAATTATCTCCAGCAAAAAGTCTGAATCATATAACAGCAGCCAGCAGTGAGGAAATAACATAATGGAAGCAACAACTGCATAAAAAAGGCTGCTGCATGCTGCTAGTCCAAGACAAACATTTGTCCAACACTTACGACTATGATAAATAGCTACTGAGGCATTCACGAATTGGCAGCCAGTTCCAAAGAGATGTGGGCATTGGAATGATGGTGGAAAGTACAGGGGTTAAGGTGGGAAAAATACTTTTCCTATAGTTACTCTACTTATTTTTGGCTATTTATGTAAAGCCAAAATGAGACTTTTTCCTTAAGCAGTGTTTTATAGTGTGTTGGTAGCATCTTTGGACTGATTTAACCTGGAGTTTTGCTGTTGGTTTCACTGACATGTGAATTTGGCATTTAATTCAATATCTTCATCTGAAAGTTAGTAATATATTTATTATCAATAATCATATGTTAACCTGAAAATGCAATAGTATAGGCAAGAAGTTGTTTTTTTCATAATTGCTTTTATAAGGATCACACTTCACCACACGTTCCTTTCACCCTTTACCTCTCCTCCCCACAGAAGTCCTGTATGACCCACTGCTCTTCTACCTTCCTCTACCTTTGTCTTTGCTTTCCATGTCTGCTCATACACAACTCTTTCAATTACTTTGTTGTCCCTGAAAGGTTTTTTGCCTTTTGTTTTCCCATTTCTCTCTGACACACTCTAGCCTTCTGGATCACCAGACATCTCAAGTCCCTTTTGCCTCAGGACAATGATTCCACACTTCTTCCCAAATTAGTCCTACAAAGAGTCTCCTCCCAGCCCCATTTACTTGTTGCCAGACATGCTGACATTACAACTGTGCCAAATGATCCCAAACATGTGATATCCCCTGGTATTATTCTCAATTGTCTGCCATGTACCAGACAAAAACCACCACTCAAACTGATGCAAACCACCATTCCCTGGTGCGTTTCCCTGGATACCATGACTGTATGCCACATTGCAAACTGCATATTCATCCTGAGCCTTCCTGACGGTATGTACTATATATAATTTGCATGGAGAGCATCAACACAGAGCAGCCACAGGCAAAGAAACTCATATTCTACAAAATTTTAGGCTTGTGGGATGCTCGATGAGATTCGTCACTGTTTTGGAAGTTCAGTGATGTTGATTTTGGTTTTTGTTCCTTTTTTCTGTATCATTTTCACATCCCATTGAAGTGGAAACAAAAAAAGATGCTGCCTGCACTTCAGAAAGTCTGCCTGCTGTTGCTATCCACACACACTCTGTCTTTAGAGGGTGTTTTGGGAGAAGAGATGCTTGAACTCTCCTGCTGCTCTTGATGTTGGCCCTGACTCTGTAGGCATGCCTGCAATGTCACTTGATTACAAAGACTAGCTGGATTTGCAGGTGACGAATCAAACTAGACAAAGGTGTGTTATCAAATTTGCATGGAAAAAAAGAGAGAAAGTCACAAAGTACTCTGATGAGAGAGTCTGAAGAGAAGTAAGTAGTCTGGGGCAGTTTCTATGACTTAGCTGCAGAGTACTTGTAACATGATCACCTATTGAGCATCATTAAAGGAGGCTCAGAAGGACCATCTGATGGACATGGTTAAAGGAGGCTCAGTCCAAACAGCCACCCAGAGGCGAGACACAAGAAAGCTCTTGCTAGAGACTGCAGCTGCAAAATATAAACACAAATAATCACCATGGCCATTGCATTAATTGTGTAACTTTGGCATCTGCTGACGAATGCAAACAAATGTGCCCAAGATCTCATGCATAAGAAAGGGTACAGTAAACTGACAGCTAAATCTATCTCCCTGTTGCATGGCAGATCTAATAGGAAAGGTGATTAAGTCAGAAGCGGAAGAAGGTTTAACCTCAGAAACTGTTCCAACATCCCGTAGAGAGTAGCCTGGATAGTTTCAGTGGTCTGATCTACCACCGACTAAAAAGCTCTGGATTCAGGAAGGCCAGGTCAATCTTGATTCACACTCGGGTCATGGTTTGTATGTGTAGTAGGAGTGAAGTTGAGCCGAGGACAGAGCAGACACTTGTTTGTGCCTGCAGTGTGTGCCTTCCTCCACACAGTAGTACTGAAAAACTACAGGTGGGCTTTACACAGCAACTGTGTTCCTTCAGTGCAGTTTCCCCTTCTCACCTTAAGCAGAATCTATAGAATATAGATGATATTGCAAATCCCATTTTGAGCAGATGGCTTCCAGTCTCCCTTTTGTTGCTCCATTGTCTGGTATAACCTTTTACTCTGTGGTCCTGCCCAGCCTACCTACTCACTCCTAAGGAGTGCCTTTTTCACATTCTTGCCCTATCTGAGTGGTCCTCGTCACACCCTTAGTTTCCCTATTGTCCCTGAGCTATTCTCTGAGCATCTTAGTAAATTTTCAGTAATATCTCCCTGTTAGTCTAGAATCAGAAAAGTAATTCAGGATATTAAATTTGTCCCAGTCTTGTTTCTGGATTCCAGGGTTATTTAGACAGAAGGTAGGCATTTAGCCATTAAGTTAAATGTTGGGAGTTTTCAGGGTGAAAAGGGTGTTCCTACTGACATTTAAAAACCTCAGGATGAGGGAACTGCTAGGTAAGAAGTAGTCAGACTACATCTTTGAACAAGGCAACAGAAGTCTACCTGTATTTTCTTATTCAGTTCTATACTCTTTTTTAGATCTGGCTCCTACTCTAATCCTTTGTTGTAATATGGGCTGTGGTTATCTCTAATCTGATCTAGAAAGATCAGTGGTGATATTGTTTTAAAATGATCTTGAAATTTCAATTTTCTTATCAAGTAATGTATTGAATTGATAGGAAAAACATTGTTTCTCTGTAATAGAATTAATTAGTTTAGCATATTAGAAAATAACAGAAATGAGAAAATATCCCATTTTCAAATGCTTCCTACTTAAATTTCACTATAAACTTGAATTGACATATTTTAATATCCTGACACTATAAAGCTGTCTTGTAATTTGTTGGCCTTTTTTTGTCATCATCGTGACAATAAGTCATGAAAACATATCCATAGTCTTGAACTTATATTAAGATTGTAATAAATCTTAAACACCTCCATATTGGAGATGGAAAAAATTATGAGGTCATCCCATCCAAGCGCCTGCCAATGAAGGAATGTTTTCTGCAGCGTAGTCTCTGGTGATTTATAGCCAGATTGGACAAATGACTTAAGTGGTAGTTTCCCTTCTGAGAGCTACTTCGAGAGAACAGCAATACAAAATATACCATGGAAACTAACCAGTGTACTTTTTCCAGAAGCTATTTCATATCAGAAATATTTAGTCAATCATATTTGTAATATATTGAGCAAATATATTGCTCAACATATTGGAAGTAAAACAAGTGGACATTTACAAGGATGTAGAAAAAAAAAAATCTATACTTTTAACTTGACGTAACTATTTTCCACTTCATATATTGAGAACAGAGCTGTAAATCAGTTTTATCTCCCAATCATCTGAAATCAATCTAATAATCTCCAGTAGTTTTGAAATGTAAGAGGGGAGAGGGAAATTACAATACTTAAACAAAACATTCCAGGTCTAAAGATGACGTTGTGTCTGCATTACCTACAACCAGTTCAGTGATGGGATTATAAAGGCTGGACTGCCTATTCATTTTAAAGTCCTCAACACACCCTCTCCTACACCCTGTAGTCCCCCCAGGGGATGGTTTCACAGTTGGTTATGACTCATGCTGTCACTGCAAGGGGCAGTGCACCTTCCTCCTTCACCTACCACAGAAGCACTTTCCTGAGTGTCACCTTTTGTCAGGCATGCCAGTTTCGGCTGATTTAAGCTGATTGCTAAACCACAGCCCCAAAGTGAACAGAGAAACTGCAAAGCATGTGGGAGATCCCCTGCTGTTTATCTTGGTTCCCTGTGCACTTACTGTTCCCCAACTTGAAAGTTAATGTGACTATGCAGAGATTACTTGAACAACTGAATATATCTGTATTTTGTATCTGAATCCTCTGCTTGAAGCAGCTACTCTGACATTAAAGTTCAAACAATGCAAAGTGTCTTAGTGTTTATAGACATCTTTTGGGTGTTTGTTGTGATAAATCATAGCACAGACAAGAAAATGTTTTCAAGTAATATTATGCCATGGTTTAACCCAGCCAGCAGCTAAGCACCATGCAGCCGCTTGCTCACTACCCTCACAGTGGGATGGGGAGAGACTTGAAAGAGTAAAAGTGAGAACATCATACAGTGACGTCAT
Source organism: Columba livia (assembly GCF_036013475.1). Classification (NCBI taxonomy): domain Eukaryota; kingdom Metazoa; phylum Chordata; class Aves; order Columbiformes; family Columbidae; genus Columba; species Columba livia. The sequence goes on along the minus strand of NC_088604.1, from coordinate 32,825,523 downwards.
ACAGTATTGATTATCCCTTTGGCCAGTTTTGGTCAGCTGTCCTGGCTGTGCCCTCTCCCATCTTCTTGTATATGTCCATATGTATATGTATATGTCTCTGTGAGAAGTCGCTGACTTGGTATCAACATTGCTTGGCAACAACCAAATAATCAGTGTATTATCAAAATTCTTCTCATACTAAATCCAAAACACAGCATTATACCACTGCTGGCTCATATTCAGCCAGCTGTCAGCCAAGACCCCCAGATCCTTTTCTGCCAGGCAGCTTGCCAGCCACTCTTCCCTGAGCCTGCAGCACTGCCTGGGGTTGTTGTGACCCAAGTGCAGGACCCGGCACTTGGTCTTGTTGAACCTCATACAGCTGGCCTTAGCCCAAAGATCCCTCTGTAGAGAGGGAAACAAACAATACCTTTACCTTAAGCAACCTGTGATAAAAGTTAGTTAATTGAAAACCCCTACTGTGGAGACCCTTATGAGATGTCTGTATTTAGTTTGAGCTTGTAAATTGTTATTTCATTTAGGTCATTATGTCACTATTTAAATATTGAATATTTAAAACACTACCACTTGAGAACTCTTAAAATTCCAGACTAGAACTGCGTTTAAGAAATGAAAGAAATGTTGTGGGGGACTACGGTGGGTCCGTGGATTCCCTGATGGAGGGCATGGGAACAGAAATTAGCCCTGAAGATATGAAGGCCTACCCGTGAGAAAGATGGGAGTAAAGGAGTATCTGGAGATGTTAAGGATGTACCCGTGAGAGAGAAGGGAGTAGAAGAGTAACATTGATGATAGCAAAAATAGCCAATGAGATGTTACTGCTGTAACTTGTAACCAATAGTGAAGAGACACATGAATTGGTAAAACTGTATAAAAATGCACTTGTGGCAATAAATGGCATCTACTACTTTCATCTTGAAAGAACTTGGTCCATGTCATTTGTCCGTCTCAACCACGACAGGACGTGTGTAGAAGAAACCAACAAGGCTCTCTACTTTTCTCCAGGCAATTTCTTTGCATTCAACAAAGCAACCAACAAGTCATTAAAAAAAAAAAAAAAAAAAAAATCTGATATTTTTAATCTATTTTCTTCTATAAAATACAAAAAACTTCCCATCCAGTGACTGACATTTAGTGTCAATAAAAATAAATTCTCCCTAAAATGTAGTAAATTTGCCAAATATGTTCTGCACAATGCAGTCCAATATTGGAACTCATGCACTTGCAAGGTTTTCTCCCAATCTATTATTCATAGTCTTTCTGGTGTAACTTCATATATTTCTGTTTACAGTGGTTTGGAAAATCATAGAATCACAGAATGTTAGGGATCAGAAAGGACCTCGAAAGATTGTCTAGTCCAGTTCACCTGACAGAAGAGGAACACCTAGATGAGGTTACACAGGAAGGTGTCCAGGCGGGTTTTGAATGTCTCCAGAGAAGGAGACTCCACAACCTCCCTGGGCAGCCTGTTCCAGTGTTCTGCCACCCTCACTGAGAAGTTTCTTCTCATATTTAAGTGGAACCTCCTGTGTTCCAGTTTGTATCCATTGCCCCTTATCCTACCATTGGTTGTCACCAAGAAGAGCCTGGCTCCATCCTGGTGACACTCACCCTTTACATATTTATAAACATCAGTGAGGTCACCCCTCATTCTCCTCTTCTCCAAGCTAAAGAGACCCAGCTCCTTCAGGCTTTCCTCATAAGGGAGATGCTCCACTCCCTTAATCATCTTTGTCACTCTCTGCTGGATTCTTTCCAGCAGTTCCCTGTCCTTCTTGAACTGAGGGGCCCAGAACTGGACACAATATTCCAGATGTGGTCTCACCAGGGCGGAGTAGAGAGGAAGGAGAACCTCTCTCAACCTACTAACCACCCCCCTTCTAATACACCCCAGGATGCCATTGGGCTTCCCGGCCACAAGGGCACAGTGCTGGCTCATGGTCATCCTGCTGTCCACCAGGACCCCCAGGTCCCTTTCTCCTATACTGCTCTCTAACAGGTTGTTCCTCAAGTTATACTGGAACCTGTGGTTGTTCCTGCCCAGATGCAAGACTCTATACTTGCCTTTAAAAAAACCTTATGTTACAGCTAATTCTAGTGCATTAAAATTAAAACCAATAGATGTTATCTTCATTTGTTTCTAAAAAAAAGAGAAGAGGGGCCAAATACATGGTACATTACATGGGTTTAGTTCAGGACCTCCAGTTTCACATTCAGCTCTGAGACCAGCACTCAGTGGATGCCATTTTTGTATGAAGCTATAAACAGAAGGAGAAAAAATGCAGAATAAATCTTTAAACTTAGTCATAATTAATCTTCGGCTCCATGAACTGAACTTGGGATATCAGCTTTAGATCAAGGAAGCTGATTCAAGTGAAAACCAATCTGTTATTTTCACGAAGATTGTGGGACATGTAACCTAAGTGCTATGAACCATATTATTCCTCTCTTTGAGACAAAACCAAAGTTCCTGCAAATCAGGGCCTTCTGGACATCTTTGAAAACTATAACTAAAAACATGCTCAACATGATTCTACTTTTTCCTAATTGTTCAAAAGTTGGGTATAACACGCTCTATTTATTTTTTAGTAGGACTCTGCTGAGCTGTTGTTTATCTTAAAGCTCCCAGACCATGAACTTAAAAAACAAGCACAGCTGCTCAGTATCAGTCATGACATTTCACTGCTCATGAACGTGTTCCCAAGCCCAAAAGTGTAGAGATCCTGGAAAGTCATCCTTTTCAGACTTAGCAAACATCAGCTGCATGCATTAAACTTTCACATCTCACTCATCTGTTGTATGCAAGTGATAAATTCTGTGAAATTTGATGGAATTCTTGTTGTTATCATGTCTGCAAACAACTCCAAGTCCCTCACCTCCATAAGAAAAACAAAGATTTACATGGGGAACCAGTGGAAAAGCACTGCTAAGCATTATCCAAGGATACAGCCTGCTGGAAATGCATTCAGCCAGCCATCATTCTGCATGAGCATAGATATTTCATCACAGATCACACCCTGTGTTGTTACTGCTGTTGCTATTAGTAGTAGTATTTGTAATTATATCTTCAACATTCAGTGTAAGAAATGCAGCCATGAAGGTCAAATCTGCAGATGTCATTTTGCCAAACTTCAATTTATTTTTTCTAGAATATCTGCATAGAATATCGCAATTTATTCCATTTTATTATTATTTTCTGCTCAGTGTTTTGGATAAGGAAGTTCCTTTTAAACAGAAGGGTTATGATGCAAGATGACAAATGAATATTCAGAACTCACATCATTTCTTTGCTGAAAACTAAAGCAAACATAATATTTTCAAAGGCAAAAACAAGTACATCTTTTTGGGCACTTTTATTTCATCATGCAGGGGGAGACATTACCTTTGTAGCCTGTGTCCTAGCTGTTAACATTTAACACTTGCTGCAGATTACCTTATAAGTATGCCACAGCAGCTGCTGTCCCTGGATTTCTATTGACTTCTTCAGATGCCTGTTCGTTCAATTGCTATCCAGTATTTCAAAGCAGATAACTTTTAATTCTGTACTATACATCTTAGCTCATGAGATTAAAAGTTCATCTCACAGAATCACAGAATGGTTAGGGTTGGAAGGGACCTCTGGAGATTATCTAGTCCAACCCACCTGCTACAGCAGTTTCACCTAGAGCAGATCACACAGGAATGTGTCCAGATGGGTTTCAAATGTGTCCAGAGAAGGAGGCTCCACAGCCTTTCTGGGCAGCCTGTTCCAGTGGTCTGTCACCTTCAAAGTAAAGAAGTTCCTCTTCATGTTTGGATGGAACCTCCTGTGCTTCAGTCTGTGCTCCATAGACATGGAAAAGAGTGTAGAGGAGCGATGGCAGATGAGGGAACTCAACACCCAGCCCCAGCTCCTCCCAAGCCCATCACAGGACAGCATGCAGCCCAGCAGCTAAAGCCAGCTGCTGGAGCTACCCACACTGTACCTATGTATTTATGTAACCATCCTTCATCCTTCTAACCATCCTTCTTCCTGATCAGCCAGAGAAGAGAACAGGATGTTGACATTGGTGATTTTGTGTTTGTGCGTGTACTGAGTGTGTCTGCCTGTGTGATACATGTGCAGCATACGTGTGCACATGTGTCCATGTGCTTGCGGGGAATATGTGCTTGGCCTCACTGGTTGGACCCAGGATATGTATGGAGCTGTGGTAGCCTCACCTCTGTCAGGCTACCAGATTCAGCATCTCCCTTGTGTGCTGTGTAAGTATCTATCTCTTCCCAGTGAAAAGCAATTAGTTTCACCCATTTAAAAGTTCTCTTTCACAGGCTGCACAGTCAAATGTCCCGCTGTGGCTGTCACCATACAATTCTATACATCATTTTCTACAAAAGTTGGTGAAGTGTCCAAATATGAACCACATATCACAGGCCTTATGTTCATACAAAGCTCTTATTTTAAAATCGTATGTATAAGACGTAGAGTGGATGACATACAGATATGTTACTTGAAACCAAAGCAATACTGGTACCTGAGCAGAAGTTCTGTCCAGAAGACAACACTTGAACAAGGCTATTGCTTTAAAAAGCATTTCATTGTTTTATTTCACATTTATGACTTTGTAGCAGAAGCAGTATATGTCACCTAGAAGAGCTTTTCTTCATGGGAAACATGCCATGACAGAATGCTTGCTTTTTTGTCAAGCTGTAGAAGTGTTATTATTGCTAGGAAATAATTAACCTGTAAAGAATGTGAATTTCTGTAGTAAATTTGAAGGGTGCTGTAAATCAGACAGATAGTCTGGAGGCAGACAGGCTGGGAGATAAGTGTGTCATAGGCTACTCAAGTTGAGTAGCACAAAAGCATTTAGTGGTGAACTCCAAAAATCACAGTGGCTGATAACAAGATGGTGGCTTAGAGATATTCCCAGTTTTCAAACAGTCTTAGAGAGGAAAATAAAACTAAGTGAAACATTCTCAGAAATGTTTGAATTAGAGTTCAAATCCACTGAAAATCAATGTCTTCTCCCCGCGTTTGCCTAGTACATTCTGAGAGCAGCATTCTAGAAATTAATATATCCATATATATGATCTTAGACTGAGGGAAGGATGGAAAATCTCTGACCTGTGTGGACTATATACCATCCTTACTCACAACTTCGAGAGTTCAGCTATGAAAGCCTCAAATTCAGAGATACTACAGCAAGACTTCCCAACAAGAAGAAACTTTAACATTTTTCTCAAAGACAGTGGACTATTAAGGATGTAAATGGTATTTAGCAATGTTTTTAGCAACACTTGTCTTTCAGAGGCTTACTGACCTTACGGCTATCACTCTTCACAAATCACCTTTGCTGTTTCTCCATAGATTCATCCCAGGCTCAGTATAAAACAAGGAATATTGTTTCAGGTTTGACCCACCAGTCCCCATCACATCTTCCTCTGAGGTACTCCTTCATGTTGATAAAACTTGTTGTTTGAAGAGTCTTGAGATGAATAAATAGACAGAGGCAGTTACTAGACCTTTCCTCAAAAGCTATAGGTACACGGCACATGGATAAACTGTAGGACTTAGAATAGAACATCTTTTAAATCAAAGCAACTAACTAAATATGCATCATTCTGCTTCTCTATCTGACAAGCTATATTTAGACTAATGAATACTTTACTTTTAGATGCACCAAAAATAGGAGAATAAGAGTTGTAGAATTATCAAACTACAGAAAAATGTCTAATCATTTCATCTTGTTTCCCTAGAGCCCTTTTAGTCATAGTGCTTTTAAGATCTTTTCTCTAATGTATTACTTTGGATGAATTTTTGAAGAAAATGGAATTTTAAAGTGTCTGAAGAGTCAGATCAGGTTGTGATGTTTGTTTGGAAAGGAAATGATTCCCAGCTGTGTCTGCTGTTCCAAATTCTTTGAGGGAAACTATCTCCAACCCACAGCACAGGTTTGCACTGGCTGTTCTGCATGCCTTCTGCCCTCCAAACTGAGGATGATCATGCAACACAGCTCCTCAGAGCTGTTCACAGGAACGACCCAGAGAGTCATTTCAGCTCCTGTGTCACAAATGTGCCTTGGAGACTGTATTTTTGTCAGAAATTGATAAAAAATGCAAAAGCTGGATCCTGGATTCAAACACCTTCAGGTTGGAGCCTTCTCACATTTGCCTAAAGGAGTTAACTAGTCTTTAATTTTTGTTTCCATAAGGTCTCTTGAGAAGTATATAACCTTTTTTGGTTATTTTATTGTTCCACTACTTGGCCTCTGAACTCTCCCACAGTAGAGGGATGGAGGGCTATCAGAGTAAGTCAGCACATCACAAATTCTGAGTGAACAGGAAGAGGTATTCTTCACACAATATGCACTTAAACTCTTGAATTCATTTCAGTACAATGTCAAATGTCTAAGAGCAATTACATACATTCACGTGTGGGACTGTGAAACTGCCTCAAGCAAAGAAGTCATAGACTTCTGGAGACCATATTATTCTGGCGAATGTCACCATCTGTTCGATATTTTTATTCTCATCTCCAGTATCTACTATTGGTCACTGGCAAAGACTGGGTACTGTGCCAAAGAGAACAGAGTGCGTGTACTTTGTACCAGAAATTGCCATAGCTATTAATTTGTGTGGCAACTTCAAAGTATACACAAACCAACATTCAGGCATTTTGGAAAATTCGGTACACTTCTATTCTTTCATCTCCAAAATACAAAATTACTGATGTAGAATAAGAGCACAATAAAGAAATGGATTTATATTTCATAGTATCTTCTCAAAGGTTATGTGAGTTTGTTCTGTGTTTCTTTTCTCCCTGTTTTTCCCAGAATTTTGAAGAATATCTGTTACTTGAGCATCCTCACGTCATGTCTGTCTTGTCAAGTTAAGGTTTATACCTGCCAAACATCATGATGTCTGAAACTCATCTGTGTCCTGGCTTTAGCATAAGGAACATCTACCAAGTGCATAAGAGTCATGTACAGTACTCCTGCTGATAGACTGGACTGCAGTAATCCTGCCTCACGCCTGGTGCATCCAAACCACCTGAGTGAGAGCTTGGGCTGGCAATATGTAATCATTCATGCCTGAATTCTCCTTCTCAAGGTGTCATGTGCTTGAGCTAGGCTGTTTTAGTGTGTGTCCAAATGTTTACACTAAGAACTGCAGATAAAACTGATCTTGAGGGAACTCGATATTTCAGTTTTCAATCACATACTAAACCCACGCTGGGTGCAAACATTTGGCTTTAACTTACTAGTTCCTTCTGCCTGGAGTCTTCACCTCTTAACAGAATCATCCATATAGATTTTTTTAAGGTCATTGGACAGGTTTATGGACAACTTTTGTAAGCCCCTGTGGGCTGGACATGCCTGTGCTCTGAGATGACCAGATGCAAGAGCCAGCTCACATTTGCTAGGACTGTAGCCAAGCTGGAGCAAGCTTGCCTGTAAAAGCTCATACTGGAGTAGCTGGAGAGGGGCTGGGTTGCTGTTGACAGAGAAATCCACCACAAATACCAGCACAGCCAATGACACCAGGCCAGTTTCCATCTCCACCAAGGTGCCAGACACCAAGCATTTCATTGCTCCTATATATTTTGTTTAAGGATGTGCTGACTGTTCATACAAATCAGTTACACCTGAGTCTCTGCTGGCCCTTGGAGAGCAGGTGCTTCTTGCTTGCAAACATTCTATTATCTTTTTCAGTTATTTGTGCTGCAGAAAACAGTACACATTAGCAGAAAAACAGAGACCTCTTTAAGAAACAGTGTCACAATATTGAGCACATCAGGCTGTTCATAATCAGTACATGGATTGTGTTAATAGAAGGTCTTATATGTATGTACCAGAGACCACCTTTTCTTACTAAGAATTATAATTGACATTTACTTTCTGTGGTAACTGTTTTGTATTGCTGATACAAGCCCAGAACACTATTGGACAGATGTTAATCTAAGAATTATGTTTCCTTATTAGGAAATGTTTGAGTAACAATTCAAGTGTGATTTATTAACTATAATGTAAAATATACAGGATTATTTTTGAAATATTATAATATCATACCATAGTGAAAAGAGCAAGGAAAGTGAAATATAGCACTAACAGTCTTGCTACAAAAAGCCATACACACATTGTTCCTGTGGGTTTAGCACAGGGGGAAATTATTTTCTTCCAGAAATAGCCACAGACAAATAATACGTAGCTATACACATATGTTCATTAACATTAACACAGATAAATAAGTTACAGGCCAAATTTATTGTGGGATTGTTCTGTAAACAAGACAGACTAAAAACATGCTAACAGCAACAAATGCAAGTTAGGAAATCTGTTCCCACAAGTCTCAGGGAGTGGTGCATGCATTTCATTTGTTGAGAAATTTGTAAGCATATTTCTAAGTTAAACAAAGAGGTTCAACAGAAAAATCTCTACATACTTGTGCCGCTCATTTTACATTCTCCAAAATTAAAGTTCTTTCATATCTGTCATATATGTAGCACATACGATATTTTACAAAGAAGTATCAATCTTACTTTATAACTTACCCAATGCAGACCCAATGTGGTCACTGAAATTCCAAAACCACCAAAAATGTTAGAAAAATAATGGTGAGAATAACAGGAAAATCAAAAAACCTTAATTACTATCAATCCTTACATGGCAAAATGATTCACATATATTCTAGAGACTGCTCTGGTTTAATTTAACAATAAAATTATTCTGCTGGGACAGTTTTGTCACTGAATACAATTCTCTTACCATTACCAATTTAGCTGTATAGATCATAGTGTTACCTTGTTCCAGGCTTGCTAGAGATAAGTCTGAGTTCACTAGAGATAAGCCTGGAGGTGGCACGCCAGTGTTTGAGGGACGATATGCTAGCAATGTCCTTCAATCTGCCACCTCAGTGGAGCTAGGGGATGGAGATCCACATGACAGCAAAGACACAAGTGCTCTTGATGTGTTAGAAACCATGGAAGGACCCAAGAACAGTCATGTAGGAATTAGGACTTTGTCCCAAAAAAAGGTGGTGGGATCAATAGCCCAGCTGAAGTACATCTACACCAATGCATGCAGCATGGGCAACAAACAGGAGGAGCTGTAAGCCATTGTGCAGCTGGAAAACTATGATACAATTGCAATCATAGAGACATGGTGACATGATTTACAAAATTAGAGTCCTGCAATGGATGGCTATAAACTCTTCAGAAGGGATAGGCAAGGAAGAAAAGGTGGTACTGTACTGGTGGCCCTGTATATTGGGGAGTGGTCTGACTGTCTAAAGTTTGACAGTGATGCAAGTGTTGAGTATTTGTGGATAAGAATCAGCGGGAAGGCCAACAAGGCAGATATGGTGGAAGTCTGTTACAGGCCACCCAAACAGGATGAAGAGATGGATGAAATATTCTATAAGCAGCTAGGAGAAGTCTCACAATTGCTAGCCCTTTTTCTCAAGGGGGACTTCAACTTACCAGATGTCTGGTGGAAATAAAACACAGCAGAGAGGAAACAGTCAAGGAGATTCCTGAGGCAAATGGAAGACAACTTCCTGACACAGCTGGTCAGTGGGCCTACTAGGGAAGGTGCCAGACAGGCCTGTTTTTTTGGAAACAGAGAACTTGTGGGTGATGTGATGGTTGGAGGACATCTTGGGCATAATGATCATGAAGTGAGAGAGTTTTCAATTCTTGCAAAAGTAAGGAGGGGGATCAGTAGAACTTGGACTTGTGAAGGACAGACTTTGACTTGTTTAGGAGGCTGGTTGGCAGAGTGCCTTGGGAGGCAGCTCTGAAGGGCAAAGGGGTCCAGGAAGGCTGGTTGCTCTTCAAGAAGGAAATCTTAGAGGTGCAGAAGCAGGCTGTCCCCATGTGCCGAAAGATGAGGGGGTGGGGAAGAAGACTTGTCCTGCTGAACAGAGAGCTGTGGTTGGAACTCAGGGGAAAAAAAGAAAAAAAAAAAGAAAAAAAAGAAAGTTCGTGACCTTTGGAAGAAGGCACAGGCAACTCAGGAGGACCACAAGGATGTTGTGAGGTTATGCAGGGAGAAATTCAGAAAAACCAAAGACCAGCTAGAGCTGAATCTGGCTACTGCCATTAAAAAAATAAATAAAATAAAATAAAAACATTTCTATAAATACGCCAGTGACAAAAGGAGGGCTAAGGAGAATCTCCATCCTGTATTGGATGTGAGGGGAAACATAGTGACAAAGAACCAGAAAAAAAATGAGGTACTTAATGCTTTCTTTGACTCAGCCTTTAACAGTAAGGTCAGCTGTTCTCAGGGTAGCCAGCCCCTGAGCTGAAAGATAGGGACAGGAAGCAGAATGAACCCCCCCTAACCCAAGGGGAAATGGTTAGTCATCTGCTACACCACTTAGAGACACACAAGTCTATGAGGCCAGATGAGATCCACCCAAGAGTATTGAGGGAGCTGGAGGAGGTGCTCACCAAGCCACTTTCAATTATTTATCAGCAGTCCTGGCTAACCAGAGAGGTCCCAGCTGACTGAAGTTTAGCAAATGAGATGCCCATCTACAAGAAGAGCCAAAAGGTGGATTCAGGGAATTAAAGGCCTGTCAGTCTGACATCAGTGACAGAGAAGGTTATGGAGCAAATCGTCTTCAGTGCCATCATGCAGCATGTACAGGAAAATCAGGCGATCAGGCCCAGTCAATATGGGTTTATGAAAGGCAGGTCCTGCAGCTGAGGGAACTGGGGCTGTTTAGCCTGGAGAAAAGGGGGATGAGGGGAGACTTTATTGTTCTCTACAACTACCTGAAAGGAGGTTGTAGCAAGGTGGCTGTCAGTCTGTTTCCCAGGTAACAAGTGATAGACCAAGAGGAAATGGCTTCAAGTTGCACCACGGGAAGTTTAGATTAGATATTAGGAAAAAAATGTTCACAGAAATGTCGTGAGACGATGTGGAGAATGCAAAATTGCCGGCAGGACCTCTTTGAGCACGACAGGCGGGCCGGCGAGAGTAATGAGTCTAATCCAATATGAATTTAACATCAGTACCCTTTAATGAACTCTTAACAACACTGAATATCAATGTCCGCCAGACCACGTTTTTCCAACTCTTATATACTCTATACCGAAAGGCCATGCGGCAAGCACAGGCTACGATTGGTTACACTTGCAGTCACTCTTCCCCCCACCACGATGGTGATTAGCTGCAGGGCACTGTCCACATGCTATTCATGCCCAGCGAGGATGTCAGTGCCCCTCCTGCAGCCTGGGTAGAGGGCAGACCAGCTTCTGTTTACTTCCGTGCGGTCCTAGTGCACCTCAGTCACCCCAAGCCCTGGCTTGTTCACAGCATACAGCCCAAAAACTCTCCACACAGAAAGGGTTGTCAAGGCCTGGAACAGGCTGCCCAGCAAAGTGGTTGAGTCACCATCCCTGGAGGTGTTTAAAGACACGTAGATCTGGTGCTTAGGGACATGGTTTAGCGGTGGACGTGGCAGTGCTAGTTTTACAGTTGGACTCAATGACCTTAAAGGTTTTTCCAACCTAAATCATTCTATGAGTCTGCGATTCCATGGTTTAGTCCATAAGTAAGACCAGCACAGTGAACAATTTGTACTATAAAGACAAACATGTTTCTTTCTGATAACTTCTTTTTCAGGAATACACTCTTTATACATCACAACTCCAAATAGTGTCAAGAGACAGAGGGAAAACTAAATAAAATGCAATTTCTGCCATCTGAGTTTGCATGCAAAACATACTGAGTCAATAATGTGAATGAACAGTAATTTTAACATGCATGTTATATTTTAAAAATGAGCCAGAGTTGCCTGCCATGTGCTCCTACATCAGACATTCTTAAAATAATTAAATAAATTGCAACACTGATGAGTGTATTTTTCCAAACAAGTAATACCAGATTCAAACATAATGTTAAATAACATTAAAGCATAGAGAATTTAAAAAACATGGTTCTTGTGAAAATGAGGTCAGCAGGAGCCACACAGGTGTCAGTGAGATAGCATTCAGCTAACCAGGTTGCCCAGACTAATGAGGCCCATAATGATGCAGCTTCACAGTATGTACATCCCATCCACTTTTAATTCTTCATGTGTTTTTATTCATTATTAATCCTGGATGCTTACATGCCCCTATCCTCTGGTTCTAACACTGTTCAACTCTCCAAATGGCCACCAAATTCATCCAAAAGTTCCACATAAAAATACTTTGACATTTTCCAGTAATTGCTGTATTTTATTGTATGTTTTCTCTTGTAGGTCATGTTCCCTAATCAGCTCAAATTTTCTCTGTGTTTATTATTACAGAAGAGTGAGAGTTCAATGAGTGAAAAGTCAAACGAGCACAGACACTCCCAGACTCAAACTACGTCATTTGACAAAAGTTCTCCAGCCTAACAGAGACTTCTATGTCTCTAATTAAGCCAACAAACAGCTATACTAACACTGGTATAAAATTCTGTTTGATCCTTGAAAATGCCATCTCTAAGCATTTATTCTGGAATGCATGGTTTGTTTCAGATGATGATGACCCAGTAGGAGGGATGCAGCTGCTTTTCCACATGACTGGATTGAAACCTGGTGCTGCTCATTGCTATAAGTGGCTTTAAGAGTGCAAACCTAGCTTACTGATGGGTACAGACTGAACCTTCTCCCAAACCATAACAGGCTGGAAAAGTCACTGCATGTGGATATGAACTTGCAAAAGAACTCAACCCTGCATCACTTGCTGCATACAACTCAGAAGCTTTGTATGATCAAGACCCTGGTTTAGAGAGGACAAAAAGGTAATGGCACAGAGAGATGCAGAGTTGTATTAGAAAGAGATGGAGTCATTCTGGACCTGGGAACATGCTCAATCATAATACATTAACTTATCTGTCAATGACAAAAAGTTCTAAAAAACAGACAGAAGCTGTGATTGCAAGGTTTATTTTGAGAAAATAGAAAGTGTAGCTTAAAAATGGTGGTTTTACAAGGTCATAACTTCTGACTAGCATTTTTTTTTTCCTATGTACAAATATGTATTATGTATCAAGTTGCTAGTGGCTTGCCACACTGGAACATTCTGTATACACACCAATCAGTCTAGCTTTCTTCACAGAATTCTCAATGCAAACATGATAAAGCCTTGGTCAGCTTAGTCACACTATAAACAACACAAAGCAAATAAATAATGATGTACGATAAATTTGGAATGTTCATTTGCTGAGTAAACAACCACCAGAGCAGTAAGAGCCGTTATTTATCTGCTGTAACGGCAAAATCAAAATAAACTACAGATCTGCTATTACCATAATCCCTGATCTCAGCAGAACCCCTTAATGAAGTAATTCTTCTTGTGATTTCTAGATGATGAAGTCTTTAAGAATTGCAGCAAACATACTGACTGAAGGGTTCACAAAATAAATCACGCCATTCTGTATAATCCTATAGCACGAGCTACATTTATAATGAATGTGATCATGCTCTGGGCTCCAGATCTTCCAAGCCTCCAGGCAGCACAAGCAGTCACAGTCTTCCACAGCTCCTTTTCAGTCTTCAGCCTCCCTTTCTGTGGAAATCAAGAATTTAGGGAGGTTGCACTGATGTAAGCTTGGATGTGCTTGTGGCTAGAGCCAACACTCCCAGGTAGAAGAGTTTAGAGGCTTTTGTAGCTTGTCTCACCTGTGGCTTCAACTACCCAATGCTGACAGAGCTGGAGGACACAGTTAATTGATCTTCTGGGTTGTGGTGTGGGGAATAGATTTTCTGTGAACCCCACCAGGACTGTCCATCTATGATATGCTACCTGTGGCAGCAGGTAATCAGGTCTCGGAGAAGCGAGAATTCCTGTGCCACAAGAGTTCAGCAAGTCAGCGCTTAGCAGAGGTATGTCCACCTTTATGTAAGATAAGGTAGAGGGACACATGGAAGCTCTTTACAGTGTTGAGAAGTGAGGTCTCTGATCAAGGAAAGGTGATCTATAGCTAATGAACACACAGGAGCAGATACCAGATGTAGGAGAAGAAGAGTGGGATGGTATCAGACTGCTCCACCAGACTATGGAGCACCCTTACTCATTTGGATTTCTGCAAGTGCTCTACCATCCATAAAAGTTGAGGAGAAGCCTATTTGCCCAAGAACTGTCTAGAAATGGGTAGGCACACACAGAAAGCATAACATTTATTATTATGTGTAGTTGTCTCGACTCTGTGGAGTTTAATGATTTCCTCAGGAATAAGTAACAATAAAAAGTTAATTATATGACTTAACCTGAATTCTCAGTTATAATTGATATGGAGTAACTGGGAAATTATGATGCTACAGTGGTCATTTGATCAGCTAATGATTTACAAAGATTTTTCTATTATGTTTCTTGGAAATTATCATCAAAAATATCTATGTCATAGCTAAGGATTATTCTAGTAAAAATTTTTTTTAAAACCCCATAAGTAGAGCTTTCATCTGTGTTTACTTTTACTTGGGTAACCCCTTTTATCTGTTTGGCCATTTCTTACTGTTGAACCAGTCCTTTATCATATTGCCAGATTGCCTTCAGCTTGTTTATCTTAATAATGACATCATGCATTTTATTTTGTGATTACTCAACTATAGTCTCCAAGATGTAAACTGATTTTTATTGTCTGGAAGGGAGAATGTAATATGAAACAGAGTGACAGAGAGAATCCCATTAAATCATATTTCAGGAAAACCCTTACTGAAAACACAAAAAAGTGGGATTTTCCCACTTTTGTTGCTAGCTAAAATTAAGTATACCTAAATACATTTTGTTCTAGTCACAAAACAGTGCAATTTAGGGCATTTCTTTCAAGCAAATGGAGAGATTCCAGAGAAGGTCAGCAAAAACATACAGAACACAAAAGTAGGATTATTTTCAGAAAACACAACTAAAGAATTTGGAGATATTTATTCTAGAGGGAAGACATGGTAATAGTATTCATATACATAAGTCTGCTGTAGAGAAGAGACAAGGACAAGAAGTCATTGGTTTGAAACAGCAGAAAAGGAGAGAAAAATTTTTTTAATAGTGCTGAAGTGGATCACCTCTATGGTCAAAGAATCTCTGCCTCTCAAGAGACAGGGACAGGTGAAACACCTGAATCAAGAATGATGGTGAAGTCCATGAGCCTGTGGTTAGCAAAGCAAATGGATTACGTAACAGCCAAAAGTTTCTTTCAGAATAATCTGATACATTCCAAAATCAAAGACCTGCTGAGCTGACATCTTGCCTGCGATCTGGTGTATCTTCACAAGCCAGATGATTCATTCCTTTCTTTCAAACCACCTGTTCTCTACCAAGCAAGTCTAGGAGATGTGGCATTAGGAGAGCACAGCTGAAGTGACTTTTCTACAGTGAAGATATATTAGAAAGATTTATTTACCTGGTTGTTCAACAATAGAAAGAACCATAACTTTTCAATAAATTACAATAGTGTTTTCTCCAAGGTTTTAACTTTTGCTTGTGATGAAATAACACATCTCTTTAAGAACGTATTGGGAACTTTATTTCAATAGTAATTTTGTAACACACCAAGCTATGGCATTTATGATGCTTAAATTCAGCAAACAGTAGAATGTTGTGGGGGTTTTAAAATTGTGATAGAATGTGAAAATTAATCAATTTTCACCTCACCAGTTAACTGGAGGTAGGATAGGTATGTGCAGAGCTACAAAAATGAGTTTCTAGAGCTCTGTCTAAAAGCTGTAGAAGGTTTGTTTTCTCTGTGGAACACATGCACATGTAATTTTCCCTTCTTCCTTTTTCTTAACCATGAAAGAAAAATCATATGAGTCTTGTTATAATTATTATATTTTCTTGTGGTTAGAAATCCTATTTATGAGCAAGTTGAAATATTTTTTAATTAATATAATAATATTTCCATTCGCAAGACAGAAACAATGTCTCTAGTCTCTACATTTATACATGCTGAAAATGAAGTTCCTGGATTTGGACCTACTTGGAATTCACATGTATATAACAGGGTGAAATGCAGCCCTTCAATTACAGACACATTTTTAAGTCTACTGTTGTTGCCCAACTTAGTTTCTGGTTATTTTATAAAATGAAAAATCTGTTGGAAAATTGCATATGTTATGGGGTTTCTCTTTAACACACTCATGATTTTTAGGCTCCTGATGAAATGGACTAGTAATCTTGAAAATTAGAAAATGCAGATCTGTGTTTTTTGTGCAGACTTTACCATACCAAAACACATCCTACAGAGAGATAACTAATAGCTACCAAGTATAGCTACAGTGTAATCAATGGGATGGCTACATCACGTAATTTAGAAATCTAAATTACAGTGCATAGGTTTATGTCAGCATATACAGATTTGTTTTTTCCCATGAGTAATAATTTCTTTACCAACAGAGACAGGGCTGGCATTAAAATACCTTTTGATGCACCGTGGGTCTATAAGCTCCCCAAGAGAGGACTCATGCGCCAGGCTCCAGGGGAGCTGAGGTGATGTCCAGAATCAAGTGAGCCCCCTCCAACTCCTGTGTGAAGGGGAGAGCTGGGCATCACAGGTTGGATCACAAAAGAGCCAGGACACTTATTAGTGAGAGAAACACTGGCAGCCCTCCTCCCTGTGAGGCGGGTGTCCAAGGTGTCCCACTATCCTTTTAAGAAGCTGTCAGAGCCCTATCTTTTGCCACACAAGTGGTGGACTCTTCTTTCTAACATACACATTAGCGACTCTTTTAACACAGCCTAGGAGGAGGCATGTTCCTCATGCTCAACCTCCCACCAACACTGAAAGGCTTCCCTGTCTTCAGCTCCCTTCTGTGCCATTCAGGATTTAGACCTCAACTCAGCCTGCAGCTCACCCAGAAGAACTACTCTGAGCCTCTCCAATAAAGACTTCAGATGACCCCTGAAAGGGCTTAATTCAGTTTGTCAGATGAGAAAATTGGGCAGCAAAGTATCTCATTTTGTATAATCCACCTCTTTACCACTAGTGCTAGTGAGACAGATCAGTTTGACAGTTGCCAAGTCTGTGAGGGGCCAGAATTACAGGGTCCCAAGCAAGCCTACAAGATCTTTGGTGAAGGAGATTTCTAGTCTATCTTTACTTAGCATCAGCTCAGTGATTCATAATAAAACCATTCATAGCCTTTCTTTATAGTTGTAGCAGGCTGGAGGAAATGCTAAAAAACAGAAGGTGCTGCTTACACTGCCCCTGGAAGCTGTCAACTTTATGAGTTGACCAAAACTGCTGACATTGTGCCAGTTTGCGGGGTTACAACCATTACTACTTCAATGCCTTCCCTTAAGAAACAGGATATTGTTTACAAGAAACCAAGTAATCTACTCCATTACACAGTCCAGCCTCTACCAGTTATCATCTATAAATAAATCATAGGGAAGTGCTTTTAGCTATCACACATAATGAGCCCATTGAGATTCGCTGTGTCACCTTTTCCAGCCAGCATGTTACACAGCAACGGGTGGAGGAAAGTCCTGTTTGTCTTGATGGAGACACCCCAGGAACTTAAACATTGTGCTGAAACAGCATTAAATGACAGGACTGACGGCATATCCACAGAGCAAAATAAAACACGACTAATGCAGAGGAAAGCAGCAATTATAAGACTTTTGTTCCGCTGAGGAAGGGGAAGGAGAACAGACATACTTTGGTAGCCCACGTCATATGAACCCAACAGAGCCCACAAGAAGAAATGCAAGATTGTAATCACAACTTTCCCATGTGGTTTATTACACAGCTTGTGCCCTAGCACTGCTATGTTTTACAATTTAATGGTGTTTTTCAAATTAAACTTGTACATATTTTCATTTGATTATAACTGTGGAATGGAAATAGTGTCCAAGCTAACCCAGGCATGCTTATTGTGCCCTGGCTATCACACGCACACATTCTGAACTTACACGTGTACACACAGCAGTCTGATGCAAACAGTTTTAAAGCACAATAATGAAGCTTAGTGCACTTTAATGGTATGGGATTTACCATTAAATCCATAGAGAACTTTTACATCCCTCTGTTTTTCAAGGACAAATTTAACAACCTTTTAAATCATTTTATACGTTTTTAAATATTTTATACCAGGATATACTAAGCATGGCCTTGGCCATGTACATGAAGCCAGTCCAACTGGATTTGATGCGTAAATGAAGAGAGGAGGATCTCTTAAGGAGGAAATTAAGGCAATCTGAGCCAAATTTAACTGATGTGACACAGCAGGTCAGGGTGGTTATCTGTCAGTACAGAACCTTAAAAACTACGCTGTGCAACCAGATCTCAGAGGTGGATGACCGTGTGCCACAGTCTAGTCTCGGCAGCGTAGCTTTTTGTGGTACTGCGGTAGAAGTACATGGAAATACAAGTGATACAACTGCAACCAAAGATAGCTTGAAAGTGGCAGCAGGATGTAACAGACAGGAAAATATCTGGGGAAAACAAGCCACTGAATATCATGGCATAGAAAAATGTACCACTTACACAGCAAAGCTGCAAGACTTAAGTAGAGACACGGAAACTAGGTGGAGAACAACTCAAGGAACAAAAAGAACCATCTCTCATATAAAACTGGGAAGTGTAAATTAATAGATATTTCACGTTTTATTCCTTATCAATACAAAAATCCTGCAATTTTGTACTTCTGTTCCTAAAATGCAGCTGGTACTAGCAGCATAGCAAGAATTTTGGATTTCAGTCATCTGGTCAGAGAGTTACTTGCTCAAGAAAACTGTGTGCTTGGTCTCTGAACCCTGATGAGCTCTTATGCAAGATGAGATGTTACATTTCTTTAGACTTGGGGCAGTAAAAACGCACACTTTTCCATACAAAAATCCTAGCAGGAATTCATTACACATTGTAGTGGAACTCCATTACTCTTTGGGCAGCCCAAAGAGAAAGACAGCTCCTGCACACTGTTCTTCTCCAGTAAAAACCCAAAGCAACTGCCACCAATGTCATCTGAAGATTCCCAGCACTGTTAGAAACTCTCCACTTTGCTTTGCAGAGAACTTTGTTTCAACCATATCCCACCTTATTGCTAAAACAGATTCAATTCATAACCTCATCAATTTAACTGCATGCTCAATGTTAGAATGAACAAATAGTACTTCTCCACAGATCAAGGAATAAAAGCTGGTGCTGAAACTGTCACTGCTGCACTGTATGTCGGGCAGAGGTTTCCTTAGAGCAAAACCTTGACTTATATACTGTGTGGCCTCACATGTACTATCTGCTTTATAATGAACAGCAGAATGCCTGTTGACCCTTTTTTTTTTCTCTTAGCAACACCAGATTTTTTTGACTAATGCTATGGAATATCTCTCTGCTTTTTGAGAGAGTTCCCAGCTTATATTTTACTAAAACGTGGCAGATCTTGAAAGCTGTTTAAACCAAACGTATGTCAGAAAACAAGACCAGCATTACTGAAAAGTTTTTACTTTCTTCATTCCAGCTATGTGTCATGACATCAGCTGAAAGCCTCAAACAGGATTACTAGTCTGTAACTTAATGCCAAGCTAGATGGGATTCGTAATCAGTTTAGCATACAGATCACAGCAATGTCAAATCAACAGTACAAAAATGTCTAAAATGAGTGTATATCACAGTGTAAAGAGCCTCTATACAAAATTTTATTCAGGGGCTTAATTCGATGTTGTCCCACCACTAAGGGATTGTCTCAGGCTTCATGTTTTTGTCTTTAGTTCATTCTAGCCAAATTCTGCCCCAATGGAAAAGCAAACAGGGAAGAGCCTGTCACCATCCTGTGATGATGCTCCAGTACAAGTAAGGATGACTACTTTCTACTGCTGTGAGCAGCAAGGGAGCTGGAGATCAAAGGGTCATCCTATAGTCTTCTAACAGCTAATCTCCCCCATGTAAGGAGAGGTGTTTACCCTTAATGCACCTAAAATGTACTTTTTACTGCTCACTCATATGAATTGTCTTGCATGGATTTGAGAATTTGTCCCCAATCATTTAAAGTTCATGTGACTGGCATAAATGTATGATTACAGTCTTTCCTGTGAGGAAAAATAAGACCATGCAGGCTCATTTTCATATCTTTTGCATGACAAGGAATGGAACAGCATTGCTTCCTGACAACTTTGTTATCACTCTTGAAAAAATCTGAATCAGTTTTCCAATGCATGTGAAAGCTTTTAGGGAACCAGAATGGGAAGCTTTTAGCTTCCTTATTGTACAGTTATTCTGTAACCGTCCTTACTTGTCAGGATCTTCTCTGTAGTTTCATGAACAGACAGAGAAAGCTGAGAATACAGAAACATCAATGAATTTTTTGTAGACATCTCTAAAAGAGCTATTTTGGTCATATTAAGGCTAAAGAATACGTACCTTTCCATGCAAAGAGGACAATGAAATCCTTCTCAAGAGTACATCCTAAGTGATTGAAGATGGCATTTTGTACTTGATTTCACCCATTTATGTTAACCATGGGTTTCACTGATATGTGGAAGTCCAAATGCTATCTGCAGTAAACCATGAATTCACAAAAGTTTAAAAGTGGCTCTGATGGATAAGACAGTACGTTTCTAGCTGCTGGAGAAAACAAGAATGGTATAGAAGATGAAAAATAAAGAATTTTTAAAAATCTTTCGCTAACATTATTCCATTAACTTTGCAGAAATTATTTTTTCTAAACATGGAATTGTTTCTCTTTGTTCCATCTACAAGGATTTAATATGCATAATATTCCAAGTTATTTGCAAGCTCTCAGTTCCTGCACCAGAGTGGAACTTGGCTCCAGATTCAAATACTTAAATTCAGATGTCTTCATGGAGACATCCACATGTGAGCCAGCTGTGTAAGCTTTCCACAGACAGCAGCTTTATGGTCAGCCCAGTCAGTGAAGCTTGCAGAGCTGTTCATCATGTCCCAAAATAAATGTCAAGAGCTTGATTCATTTGCCTGAAATTAAACACCCACTCCCTTTTGTATAATGTTGAGAAGAGCATCCTGCTTCATCTTAACCTGCTACTCCAAAAGGACACAGGTCTTCCATAGGAGTGTTGTCCTGTGGATGTGCTGTGTGGATGTCTCATACATTCTGAGGCACCTCAAGTAGTGGTAGGCACCTCCAGTTAGGGCAATCAATTTAAGATGTTAGTGGCTCATCTCCAAGCACCATTGATTCCATAAAAGGAATTCTCAAGCACTGATATTTATGGATCTGAATTTAGGTGCCTCAGTCTCAAATTAACCCTGCCCTGAGAGGCCGATCAGTCTCTTACATACCATTGACCAACCTTGTGATAAATCTTTTACCTTTTTTACCATATGTTAATAACAGAAGTCAGTAAACTCCTAAACATTTTACTGGTAGAGTGGAAGCATCAGTATCATAACAATGTATTTTAGATATTCAGTGTTTAGGAAGAACTGCTGGATTTTCCTGTAAAATATGATAGTTATTTTTTAATGCTAGTATTCTAATTCTACCCAAAATATGGTATTCCAGAATATCAGGTCAGAAAATGTAGGAAATGTCAGACTATAATTAAATATGTTCTACGTATGAGAACAGATGATGAATACATCATGTCTCAGTGGGCAGACAGTGCTTGTAACAGAGATAGAATTCTGTAATGATTCTACCAGTAATCACGTTATTAAGAATGCTCTTAACTAGACTCCATGTGAAAACAAAAGGTTTCAATCGAAATGAAATTGGTACAGAAGAGATTAAAGTGGCTTTTTCACTTCCATTAAGATTCAGAAGCACACTCATATTCCTACCAGAAATAAACATGAAATACATGGAATTTCTAAATCCATGTAAGATGAATTAATAAATGTAATCCAGAATGAAGAAGAAAAATTTAAAAAGTATTAGTTAAATTATAAGTTCTCAGAAGTTAATGCACTTAAGCAACATGGTGGGGATCAGCATGCAATATATACTGGAACTGATATAATGGAACAGTAATCGCTGGATCTCCTGACTGTCCAAAACACTGCAGAAAAGGCCTTGAAAGTGCAGCTTTATTACATCAAAGCTCTTGGTCCAAGCACTTAGCCAACATTGTGTCTGCCAGTTCCATTACCAAGTTAGTCACTCATATCACTCCCCCCAGAAAAAAGTCTGCATAACACTGTCTCAAATTATTCAGCACGGGTTTTGACAAACAATTTTCTATATACTTTACCATGTGTGCACGCATAAGCCTTCCTTTCCTACCTAAGTTAAAGACTGTAACTACTGCTAAGGGTAAAAGAATCACTGTGGCAAACAAAAAGGTATTTAAGCTTTTGACACAACTCATTCCCACATTACTGAAATGTCTCACACAAGCATATTTAACAAAATGCAGGGTTTATTCTGGAATCACAGACCCATGACTGCCTTACTTTCCTACAGCTCAACAGAATACTCAAATTTATTAAAAACTGTGTCTCATTTCAAGGTAATTACTGAAGACCTTTCAAGGAATGGTCCCCTGCTTGGTGGAAAAGCTTATAACAGGAATAAAAAATTTGAAGTAGATAATAGTATTGTTGTGAGTGAGAAGAAGGATCCAGGTTTGAGCTAGGAAACAGCAGATGGAAGAGCAGTGATGACAGCTGGTTTGATTAAATTTACTCTGATTTAATTTCAAAGCCATCACCTTGAAGAGTTCACAGACGATAGTTAAGGCTCTAGAAAGTTGATAAGGGGCACATCAAGGGTCTCCCATTGGAAAATGAGGGGAATAGGAGTCAGAGGATTAGAGGTCAGTCAACCTAACCTCAGGTCAGTAGTAAAATGACAATTCATGTTATTTGAAAATATTTAGCGAATCGAGAAAAGACCAGTCACAGTCAATTCTGACAAATCCTTCTCCTCCTGCAAAAAGAGTTTGGGTCTTATAGGTAAGGGAAATGCAGTCAGTGTTGTGTATCTTCAAATTCACACACTTTCTCATGCTGTCGGACACCACATTTTCATAAATAATCGAGAAATAAATAATGTACAAATTAATAAATACTGCAGCTACTATGAAAAACCTAGATCCAGACAATACAAATCTACAAGTGAACTAAATCATGCTTAGACCCTTTTTCTGTCAGAGAATATCCAGTGTCCAAGTTCTTTAATTTCCTTCCCCTTCATAACATGGTGACACATCTAAGGTACCTGTTGCTTGGCCTGAGAGGTCTCTGGTCCATTTTAACCTCACTCATGCTCAAACACTGTTTGAGAAAGTATTAGCTGACTTGGACAAAAATCACAACCATGACCGTTTTAACAGTTCACAAATAGCACAAATGATGGAGTCCCAACCCCAGGCTAAGACACCATAGCATATGAAAGAAAAAGATGGAAACTGTAGTGTAGGCAACTACAGAGTGTATCTGGTCTCCTGCATCAATAGCTGCTGGCAGAGGCACTGTTAGCTCCTGGCTTGCCACAAAATTACACATTTTAGTGACTACACTATATTCCAAGCTATTTAGCAGATCTGTCATTAGCAATTATTAAATAGCAGCTCATAGCTCAAAGAATGCATTTTTTTTTTATTCATTTGAGTAGAGAATTGCTTTGTCTGGGCTTCAGTCCTAATATATTTAGCACACCTCAGTGCTTCACAGGCCTGGCCCCCAGTCACCCCCAGCTCCCCACCAAGTCACCAATTCCCATGAAAAACAAGGTGAAGGAGTGATAGTATTAATGTGGATCTTGTTCTAAATCAAGCTGGACCACAAGTGATGTCTACCTGCTGCTGGGAGCTATGAAGTACCTGGAGCTCCAAAGTGAAGCCATAGCACTAATGAGCCTCCATTTTTGCACATTGGGGATATGCCTAGACTCACTAAGCAAATCAGGAATGAAATCCACATAGTTTGATTCCCAGATCACTAAAGAACTCTGTAAGTCAGATATAACTTTATCTATGGTCAATTCACACACTCTTCAGATCATTAAGGACCAATCAGTGATTTTATGTGTGTATGAATCTCCAGGAGAACACAGTGATAAGCCAGAAGTTGTTGTAAAATATTATTTTACCATTTCATTCCCATTCTACCCATCCCAAACTTGACTCAAACAAGTTTTCTACAGTACAAATTTGCAGAACCTTCCATGGTAATCACTGGTAAGGACTCAAGTTTAGGAAAGTCCAACATAAGGATTATCACTCAACCATCTTTCAACAAGCCCTATCTTACCTGGATGCACTAATTAAATTATGTTGAGACATCACACAGATGTAGTTCAGAATGCAGTAAAAGATACCTGTTTATAGCATTTATCCTAGAAACAACATAAGATCTACAAATAGTCTTATATTCTGAGGTTACTAAAACAATTGGTTTCACTATGTCAATTGCAGCATAAGCTATATTTGAAATGGAGAATCCTGTGAATAAAATGTGGAAGTATTGCAAGAATAACCATCTAAATTTCAAAGGCACCCATTCTGTCAAAACTGGCTAATACTGAATAGTCAAACGCATGAGCTGAAAAACATCACTTACATTCAGCTGCAAATCGAGTACCTTTTCTTTCAAAGTGTTGTTTTGTATAAAAAAATGTTCTTTTTTTTAAAGAGCAGGTGGAGGAAGGAATGGAAAACATGTTCAGTGGCTGGCGTAGGTTGTGGCAACATACTCTAAAACTATTCTGGATTACTGTTTCATCTGATGTATGGAATTCAGTGTTTTCTGTCTCTCTGTAAGATAACTGTATATTATGTCAAATAGGAAACATGTTCTTCCTTGTTTTATAAAAACGATTTTTCATATGAGTAATAATTAATATAATTCGTATGATTTCCACTAAACATACAACTTCAGACCTTTCTCTGTGGTCATTCAGAAAAAGAAGAAAATTTTACAGATGTCATCGGCCTGAGAATGTTTTCTTGTCTTGAAAAATAAATAGGAAAAAAAAAAAAGATTGAAACAAAACAGGAATAAGCATTTCTTAACTCTTCAACACAGATGTCTCTTTCAATGTATCAGATGCTTTTATAGTGCCTGAGAAATCTAATGCAGAGGAACTCGCTGATTTAGCAGTTAATTATTTCTTTCCATAGACAGAGCACTGAGGTCGAGGACTCTGACCCGTGTGCATCGTGTTTTTGAAAGCTTAGTAACATTTCTAGTCAGATTCCTCATTCTGCTTTTTGTTCCTAGACTGAGGGATAAAACTGCGATGGCTCTTGTGTTGCAGCCATAGGACAATCTGTTCTACACAAGCAGAGGGAGGCCTCTGGGCACTGGGACTGGAAAATACCAAAGTGGCAAATCTGCCAGCAACGTTGATCAATGCACTGTAGACTGAAAAAAAAAAAAAACATAAAAATAAAATAAAAAATTTAAAAAAAAAATTAAAAATCCACGTTTAGGTCAGACTCACTGACAGCTTGATGGTGGGAGGGGGTCAGCCATCCACCCCCTGAGTCACAGCCATTTGGCTTGGTGGTTGTTACTGTAGCCTGTTTCCACTTCATCTCCATACAGTTGCATGGGTTTTAAGCACCCATCAGGATTGGACAGTATGACAATAATTTTTGACATTAATTGACTTTCCTTGTTGGGATTTCCACTGTTTACAGCAGATAATAAAACTTTCCAACAGCATTTACTTGAGATCTCCAAGCAACATAAATGCAGCATTCAGTTCAGGCAGAGTCTGCTGCATCGTGCTCGAATGGTTGTTGATCAAGACCAAACTCTGAAAAATCGTGTCTAGACAAACGGCACATGAATGTACCCAGAATTTAAGGAAAACTCATGCTGATTCAATGTCTAAGGCTGTCTGATTAGTCAGACCATGAGGCCAAAGAAACAAATAACATCTAACAGCTTTCAAGCATACGCTTTGCAAAGACAGGACGTTGCCAATAAAAAGACCTCCATATTTGAGTCTGGTTTTAGTCACCCACTTCCCACTGAGTGCCCATAAATACAAAATCATCATCTGTGTAACTTGCAGTTATTTTCTTATAAACACCAGTTATTTAAGGCATACTTTCTGGCATCACAAAGGTAGCTTCTTTTGTTACACACTGATAAAACACAAAACACAAAGAGCACATGTAAGTATTTATGCTTTACAATATTTTTTTCATCCAAGAAGTCAACATATTAAACATCATACCCACCTGACAGAAAAGGTGCTACAGAAAGACATGTGTACTGAAAAATAAAATGTGGCTGTATTCTTTGGCCTTGTATACAAGTCAGAACTGACTAGATCATTTTATCTCTCTAATAACCCCTTTAAGTGTCTCAGATGAGCAGCACTGTGTCAGAATAGTCCCAGGACCAGATCTTCAGTAGCCACCATTTCAGAGGACTTATCTCCCCAATGCATGCACAGAGGGCTGGCATGAACAGAAGTCTTGGAAATACCAGGGCAATACTTATGCAGCTGCTTTTAGCATTGT
The DNA here is from genome assembly GCF_036013475.1 of Columba livia. Taxonomy (NCBI): domain Eukaryota; kingdom Metazoa; phylum Chordata; class Aves; order Columbiformes; family Columbidae; genus Columba; species Columba livia. The sequence goes on along the minus strand of NC_088604.1, from coordinate 32,799,176 downwards.
TTCAAGATATGGTTTAACTCCTTAGATTCCTGTTACAGCTGAGATACTGTAGAAATCTCTGAATATTTTTTCATATGCCTTATGCTGGTTTTTATAACATGACATGCTCTCTGCTGTATCTCAGGTAGATCCCAGCTGTGCTGTACTGTGATTGCAACATGGAACTGGATTAGCTCATGGGGCCAAAAAAGGCAAAAAATAATTTAGGTAGGGGCACACAAAAATTTGTAATCCAGTATATGATACTCATGTAGTTTTCTCCTGTGGTTAAAGGAGAGCTGGCTGCGTGGACTATGGTGAGTTAAGATGAAGCAGCCTCTGGAAGGGCCTCTGTCTCTCTAGCAACAATGCAGAGAGTCTGAACAACTAATTTGCAGTGGATATTTTTAGATGGCTGGAAACAGTGAGATGAATCCCACCTCCTGGGTTGATCATTTCTGGCACAGAGGAAGTCACAATGAGTCTAGCCTCGTTCACTGAGTCTATGCAGGAGAGACCTAGGAAGGGGCTCAGGAGTGTACAATGGGACCCTATGCTAAATTCAGGATTCAGCTGAGAGAGAGGAGTGAAAATGGAAGAACAATTAAGTAATATAGTCCTTTCTGCCAATTATCTGTTCCAAAGCTGAAATACAACTCAAGAGCACCACCAAGTGACTTCAGATTAAAAGTGTATTTTAAACATAACTGCAGCTTATATTCAAAGATTTCCTTTGGGATATATTCAGACATCCCCATCCATTCTCACTCTCTTTCTGATGCTTTGGTAATCACACCAATAGCAACCATTCTCTAAACTGATCCTACTCTGACTTCATTCCTTTAGCAATAATTACAATAACATTTACAATATAGATTTAAGACAAGAAAAACCAAACAAACAAACAAATAAATCAAAACAAACAACACCACCAGAACAGGTTTTCAGCTTGTCACAAAAACATTTCTCCCAGTACTGCAAGACATTACGGTGCTGCATGGAGCACTGAAGTAGGTGTCAGTTTATCTTGTGGTTGGCTGCAAGGCTGGAAAAGAAAATCAAGGAGAAACTCGCAAATCTGAAAGAAACTCCCAGAGAATTATTCTCTCACCTTTAACTAATTCTTCTTTTCTGTAACATTAGTTTGCCTCCTTTCAACAAGTGAAGAAAGCGTCAGCAAACTGACAGAACAGTTAATGGAAAATCCATGGAAAGCTGTCTTATGCATGTAGGCAGCTTGGTTTCCTCTCTATTAATGCTACCTGAGGGAATCAGTCAGCTGCTTAATATGTTTTGACTTCACTAGATTCTCATGGAGTCGTGCTGTGAGAACCTAAAACTTTAACATCGCTGTTCTTAACAGGAACAGCTTGTACTATATGTTTGTTGATGAACAACTACATGCAAAAACTGATGAGATCACAAAGCTGTAAAATAAATTTATTATATCTTTAATGGCAGGAAAAACAAATTGCAGTTTTGCCAAGTTGTGCGTCTCACTATCTCAGATAAAAACCTGAAGTATTTTTCTTTTTTTGTATAGTAAGATTCACTAAATAATGTCACTTCAAAAATGGAGGCACCTGACAAGAAAAAGCTGTTAACAAAAACAAACAAAAAGGTAGAGCAAATTTAAGTATGTAGGGTTCAAATCCTTCTATCCTTGTACAAAACAAACAAACCCATCCTTTCTTGGCTTCACTAGCAGCCTTTTTGAAACACATAATATTTGCTGCAGTTCCTGGAGAGGTAATGTCCTTACTACAAAAAACTTTATCACAGTTATTTACCAGATGCCGTCAGTCCTCACATAATCAAAGCTGAAGTCTTGACTAAGCAAGCTTACACACAGGTGTGAAAGAGGAAAGCAGTCACAACATGTGGAAGCAGAAAGGAGAACTGCTTAGAGTTAAAAATTGGGCTATTCAGCTCTCTGGGCAAAAGGTTGATGGTAAAGCTCAAGCTATTATTTAGTCTTGAATAGTGGAAGGCATATTTCATAACTATTGCACATCCATAATGTATGTATATCCCTGATGCAAAATCCCCATTGTCTTTGTATTGTAACTCTCCACACAAAAAACAGAAGACAACTCCAAATTTGGATGCTGCAGATCTCTTAGTCTGCAATTAAAGAGGTTAAAGCTTTACTATAGTAACCTAGATTTGCCACACGCTTAAAGCACATCCATAGAATTACTGTGGCTCAGCTGACTTGTAGTAACTTGTCAAACTCGATCAATTTGGTTGCTTGTCTGAACCCTAAGGCTGCTCTGTTGTGACTTATCTAGTCAGGCACAGAGCTTGTGAGAAGCTGCCACACCTCTCCTGATAAAGATGGCACAGTCAGAAGGGCATTACTCAATACACACTAAAAACAGAGGGGAAAACAATATTTTGATTTTTCTTCCATGTTCCAAACAGAGTGTACTGCGAAAATCCCCTGCACAAAAAACACAACTGACAAACTCTATGAAATCACTTCTTATCCTGCTTACTTCTGATTTAATTAACTCAGCTGGACTTTGCCATTCAAATATGAAAAATGTTGGCTTTAGTATGTTGGAAACTGAGAAATGAATAAGCAACCATGAGAACTCGGCAAAGGGCAAGCAGGCATTGTCCAAGCCTCACTACACTGTCCCAGCAACACTGACTTTGCAGCAATGTGCCCCGAGGCTGCCAATAATGATGAATTTTAGTGTTCCCCTGTTATTTTTATATGGGCAAAACAATCCCATTCATTTATTTTTGTGACCTTCTTAGAGATTGTGTCACAATCTCTCATTCCGAAAAACCTCAGAAAGAGCAGCTGATTCCTGGAGTACTGTTTGTAAAAGATAACCTTGCAAAACTTTGCCCTGGTAGTGGAAAATTCATCCTCAAACTCTTTATTGCCCCAGACTACTACTATTAAATGATAATATATGGAGAAACAGTAAAATTATACAACACATCCCATTTGAGGCCATATCTTGGATCTGAATGCTAACTTAAAGTCATACCTTGAAGAAGATTCATATTTAGTCTGCCAAATATTGCTTAGGGCAAGAACAATGTTTGAAAAAAACTGTCAACATTGTTTTACATCTCTTAGGCATCTTTGATGTTCAGACACAACAGCTTTCCCTCTCAGTCTGACTTCAGCAGAAGGTTACTGCTCATCAGCCCCTTTCATGTTTCTTTCCAGCTCTTTAAAGGCAGGTTGTCCTGGCGGAGTAACTTGCTTCATTCTTAAACATCTATCCAGACATTTCTACCTCATTTTCTCAGTAAATTTATTCAAAGGGGTTTTGTAGTGAATATCTTAGCAGTGTATTGCAGCTTTTGCATAAAATGTTCCATTCCACTCCCCCGCCTCTCCTTTCTGTCTCCACAGTCTGCGGTTTCACTGTGTCTGCCTGCAGGTACGTGGCATTTCACAAACCTCGGGCAGCAGCAATCTGTAGTATCAGTCTGAGCAGCACGTCTGGAGAGTACTCTACCATCACACTCCTGTCTTCCCTACTTTCTACACTCTCCTCCTGTTACCATGAATGAGCCGAGCAGTGCAAGCACAGAACTTTGGACCTACTTGAGCTGATCAAGCATTTTACTATCGTCTCTTTCAGCAGCCAATCCAGCTCTCCAGCGATACCGTCCCTGTGTTTCCACCCATCTCTCATCTTTTTGCCATGTCCGTTGTTTTATGCAAACTTCTTAGTGCTTTATTTTTTTTTCACTAGTGGACAAATGAAGGACTACAGATGTTGTCCATCTAGTCTTCTGTAAAACCTTTGACATGGTCCTCCACAACATCCTTCTCTCTAAATTGGAGAGGTATGGATTTGACGGGTGGACTGTTCAGTGGATGAGGAACTAACTCGGTGGTCACACCCAGAGAGTAGTGGCACAATATCTGGCTGGACACCAGTGACAAGTGGTGTCCCTCAGGGGTCCATACTAGAACAAGTATTGTTTAATATCTTCATCAATTACATAGACAGTGGCATCGACCACATCCTCAGCAAGTTCGTAGATGACACCAAGTTGAGTGGTGCAGTTGACATGCCTGAGGGATGGGATGCCACCCAGAGGAACCTGGACAAGATCAAGAAGTAGGCCTATGCAAACCTCATGAGGTTCAACGAGGACAAGTGCGAGGTCCTGCATCTGAGTCAGGGCAAGCCCTGGTATCAATACAAGCTGGAGGATGAAGGGATTGAGATCAGCCCTGCTGAGAAGGACTAGAGGGTTTTGGTGGATAAAAAGCTGGACATGAGTCATCAATGTGTGCTTGCAGCCCAGAAGGCAAATCATATCTTGGGCTGCACCAGAAGGAGCATGCCCAGGAGGTTGAGGGAAGTAATTCTGCCCCTCTGCTCTGGTGAGACCCCACCTGGAGTCCTGCACCCAGCTCTGGAGCCTTCAGTACAAGACAGACATGGACCTGTTGGAGAGGGGCCAGAGGAGGCCACAAAAATGATCAGAGGGCTGGAACACCTCTCCTATGAGGACAGGCTGAGAGAGTTGGGCTTGGTCAGCCTGGAGAAGGCTCCAGTGAGACCTTATTGTGGCTTTTCAGTACTTAAAAGGGGCCTGTAAGAAAGATGGGAACAGACTTTTTAGCAAGTCTTGTTACGAGAGGACAAGGGGTAATGGCTTTAAACTGAAGGAAGGGAGATTCAGGCTAGACATAAGGAAGAAATATTTTACACAGAGGGTAGTAAAACAGAGGAACAGATTGCCCAGAGAAGTGGTAGATGCCCCATCCCTGGAAACATTCAAGGCCAGGCTGGACAGCGCTCTGAGCAACCTGATCTGTTTGAAGATGTCCCTGCTCATGGCAGGAGGGTTGGACACATATATCCCTTCCAATCCAAACTATTCTATGATTCTTTCTGGAGTTGGTCTGAGGAGTTGTTGCTTGTTGTGGCTGCTTTCCTCTGTCACACACCTATGCATGACTTCACTTATTCAGACTCTAGATTTGATCATCTGGGGACTGGCAACATTTAGTGTGGCAGTATAACTACATCCATCCAGTCCTTAGAAGTCTGGCCTTTTCAGCTACTGCCCCCAGACAACCCATCACAATGGCAGCCCATCACAATGACAGCCTTGAGGTGGGGTCTGGACACTGTAGAAGGATATTCTAAAGTGCCAAAACATGTTTCACAGTTCTCCAAAAATACGTAATGCAGCAAAATTAAGATTATTTGTCCTGGTTCAGGATGGAACTCAGTCACCTGTGTGTGCTTCAGGGATAGCTCTGACTCAGGCTTTACTGGCATCAAAAAGATGACATCAAAAAGAGGTGGTTCACCTTTCTGTTCAAAGTGTGAAGGACCACTATGTCCTTCAAAGAAGGATCTGCCTCTGATCCTTATTCTTTCGGCTAAGTTGAGATGGCCTAATAGCATGAGGAAAAAAACCACAATATGTAGTTTCTAGGACTGTGGGAACATATAAGCCTTCCCATTATTCCGAGGATACTCTTCAGGGAAAGGGATATCAGAATAAATCCTAAAGATAGCTTATGCAGAGAGATCATTAGCAACACATTTTCTAACAGATTCTTTCCATGTGAGTGGCCAAAAATTTTTTTAAAGCCTTGGATTTTTTTCTGTTGTTGTCATTAAGCAGTGTTTTAGGTATTTTGCAAAGAAAACTTTTTTGTATTTCCTAGCCCCACAACCAAATCTAAAATAAAATAATGCAAAAGGAAGCAATACCTTTTTGGTCAAAGGAAGAGTCCAGAGTACTTTTGGGTTTCATAGAATCATAGAATGTCCTGAGTCGGAAAGGACTCACAAGGATCATCAAGTCCAACTCCTGTTCCTGCATATGACAACCCCTCAGTTCACACCATGTGTCTGAGGGTGTTGTCCAGTCTCTTCTTGAACACTGTCAGGCTTGGGGCTGTGACACCTCCCTGGGGAGCCCGTTCCAGTGCTCTACCACCCTCTACCTTTTCCTAATGTCCAACTTAAACCTCCCCTGGCACATCTTCCTCCCATTCCCTTGGGTTCAAACATGTCAAGGTTTAAGGCAAGGCGGCAATTAACAACAAACTTTGAAGCCAAAATCACTATTATTTCCCATCTGCTAGAGGGACCTAGCCTATTATATGACAAGATCTAAAGCTTTCTGGTGACCCTCTAAGCTCAGGCTCACATAACAGTGAAACTGCACAGGGATAAAGCAGGGTTGGGTTGTCTCCCTTGTTGTTTTAACTGCTTGATTACTGTGTGTTCCCAAAGACCTGGGAGAAATAATTTTCACCAGCAGACAGTGTAAGGGTCCTAGACTAGCTTAAAAACTAAGAAGACCCACCTGAAAGGTCACAATTCATGTAAAATATTGCAGTTATGGGGAAAATCCCACTGATGGTTTGAAGGTAAGTGTTAGGCTAGAACAAATTAAACAACAGTTTTCCAGTGAACCTCTTTAACTAAGAGTATGTTCCAACTTATGAGTAACTACAGAGCACCAAAGGTGTTGTATCATATCTTCCAGCATACATCATGTGTTAAGTCTCAATAGGCAGATTTATACAATTTATTTGATCTCTGCTGTCTGGAACACACTACACCTGTGAGACAGACCCCATCTGCAATGCAAGACTTGTGAATGAAAGCCAAATGTGGCTGGAAGTAGTGTTTGTAAGTCAGAACATGTATTTATCTAGTGTTTTCTGCCAAACTTTTGCTGCTGGTTTCTTTAGGCTCCCTTCGATCAAGCTACATGTATATGACTTCTTGGGTCTCATTATTGACAATTTTCTTGGCACTAACTGCCAGTCAACTCCAAGAGGCTTAACTTATTAACTTTACAGCTCTCTGTTAAGCCAGACACATCTCTTAGAAAATAAATAAATAAATAGATAAATAAATAAAACTGTTTAATTTGTACAGCTCAGTCACACCAGCTTCTTGGGAGAAGATGAGGTTTCACTATTTGTAATCAATGAGGCTTTGAAGGTTTACAAATGAGAGGGCTCTTTTTTTCCTACCTATTTTGTCCGACCTTGCAAACACAAATCTGATGCACAGATTTTTTTCCTTTGCCAACTGATTATCTGGTATTAAAAAATGTAGGAGCTAGGCAAGCCCATGAAATTCATCATCAAGTAATGGGTACAAATTTATTGAAACAAAAAAAATTTATTCAGGAAAAAAAAAAAATTCTTAAGACGCAGTTTCTTCTGAGCATGAAGGAATCACAACTGATCATAAAGAAAAGGCTTCAGCCCAGATGCCCTAGCAGATTTTGTACTTCAAATATCGCCTGGGTGTCTCTGTGTGCTATTCAGAAAAGCTGGCTTGTCATATACAAATCCCCCCAAATCTGAACTACCCTTGTTATTATAGTCATATGTGTGTGTGAAAGGGAACCCCAGACTTCCGAAAATTTAGGTTCTAATTCAGCAAGGGAAGTATGTGAACGAGCCTCCTAAAATTATAGTTTTGCAGCTAGGAAAGAAAGTGCTATCTGATCTGGGATCTAAATAATTTTTATTGCATTCTGTGCCAGAGGTAAATATTTTTCTTGGAACAGAAACAATATAGAAGAAGGTGCAAATAATACTGATGAAAATACAAGCAGCAGAATATACTGAAACAGCCCACCACCCAGACCACAACTTTTAAAAACTGATGGCCACATTTTCTCATGATACAACTGCCACAAATTCCACATAAGTCAATTCAGGAATGAAAGTCAAGAAATTTACAGTACCACAACGTTTGTCAAATGTGGTGGGAAGAATATCCTTTTCTCTAATCATTCTCTCCAATGGCTCTTTTTGGCCTTTGCTTGGAACACCTGCAGCCCAAAATGGATGATTGCTGTGAGCAGGACAATCACAGAAATATTTTTAAAGGCCATATTTCATGGAATACACCCCATTTTTCTCCACATGTTGGTATCAGGGAGTTTACTTGGTATGTTGATATAAGGCTTTTACTTCAGCTGTTTAAAATACTACAGGAAGAAAATTTTTGCTGAGTGCACATACCTCAGCTAAATAAGGTGCTCATTTTTCTGTCTGTAGAAAATCAGTAGCACCATGAACTGAAGGGGGATTTGTGAGAGGTGGAGGAGTTAGGGGGAATTAAAGTCTTTTTATACGCTATTCAGATGTTGCTTAGAAGTTTTTAAAGATCTGGAGAATCAAAGGTCAACTAGGGGTTAGATGTGGTAGTGGAAAAATATCTGGCTGGCATCGTTCATGGAATGTGTTGCAATCACTTTGAAAAACTCTGGAAATCCAAAGCTGAGGAATTTTATAGAAATTAAGGAGTTATTGGCAACATTTTTGACAGACGACAGCTCAGTGGAAATATCCTCATCCTGAAAAACTCCTGATGACATTTCTGGTTCATTTGTTTTTATTGCATGGCAATAGACTGACATCTAGTGGATACAGTCCTCTCAGGAATGTTGGGTCTAACCAGGACTGCGGAGAAATTGTCTGATCTATTTTTTTTATTATTTTTTTTTAGTGGAAAAGTATATTTTTTACTAGACAAAAGCTTTCCTGGAAATTTTTCTCTTGCTTTTTCATAGGAAACCACAATTCTTTCATCATTTGCCATTTTAAAGCATTTGTCCCAACATGAGACATTTTTGGCTGAAACCTAACCTGTCTTTTTTTTTACTACTAAATTTTAATTTTTTCAGTTTCACATTGAAATTTTCCAAGCAGCTATGTCCCTGATCTCTGTCTCTGTGAGACATCCACTGCTGCTCTACCATGTAAATCCTCCTCATTACTTTGGTGGTTCAGGGAAACAGAGCAAAGGTCAGGTCTGTCCTGCACAGAAGAGTCACGGTCATACAACTGATCATTTGCCTTTGCTTATTCCCCGAAGCAATCTTGGTTAACACCTTTTCGGTTTGGACCAAGGACACAATTCCCACCCTGAGCACCCATGAAAAGGGTGAGGATTTATTCCCCATGGAGATGTTCATGGGCAGAGCAGGACTATGAAGCAGCCGGTGTGTGGTGGAGCAGTGTGGAGGTGCAGCTTCCCCTGTGTAATATCTGCTCTGTGGCCCAAGAAAAACACAGGAAAATTAAAGCCCCCTCCCAGTGACTTGTCCCTTCCTCATGTGCCGGGTTTCTCTCCAAGTAATGACTTTATGAATTCTCTTATAATCAAAGCCATCTGATCTGCACTTCTGATCTGCCATTCCCTTCTCCAGGTGTCATTAATCCCTTTGCTTTATAAAGGGTTTTCCATCTCAAAGTCCTCTCCTGTGGCACAGCAGAGGCTTGGCTGAGCCCCACAGCTGCCTTGCTGCAACAGGGCTGGACCACCCCCACAGGTACCTCCGGATAGGAGCCCAACACGGTAAAGCTTAGCTTCTCTGACATCCGTGAACAAGAATAGTTTGGAGTATCTAGTTTTCCAATGAGTATTTTGCAGTGTTGAACCATGAGAAAGACCAGACAAGGGGAAGAGAGAGGAGTCAGCAGGGCTGAAAGGTAAGAGGCTGGGAGGTCTGCAACTAGTCATGGGAGGAAAGCCCTCCCCATCTACATGCTCAGCTCCAGATGGGGGCTATAACTGGCCACCTGCTGTCTGTTGGCTTGATTTGCTGAGCTGGTGAGATATCTTTGTACCTGACACAAGAACAGACTAGTAATGGTCATCCCTGAATGACTGAAAAGGCAGCAAGTCCCTCTCTATACCAGGGAAATGAAACCAGCAATGACATCCAGCTGTGGTGGTAGCTCAGCAACCCCATTTCTAACTGTACAGGCCATGAAGCAGAAGACCTGACTGCCTGGGTGTAAAAGTGGAGGCAGGCTGGTGGGACTGGAGCTGCTGCCACCCCTGGCAGCAGAGACCCAGGCAGCAAGCCCTGGGTACGGCCAAAGCAAGGGCTGCACTGCCCCCCGGGAAACAAAGTCATGGATGGTTCTGACCGGCTGCCTCGCTCTTTTCCTACTGTAGACACCAGCAATCAAATATTCAACTGCCTTTACTTCATCAAGATCTCTGCTTGAAAGAAATAATACACTCAATGCTGAGGTTGTAAAATACATACTCTATGGACTCAGCTGTTCACAAAGTCTAACATAAGAGCTTTACTCAGATAGGAGACATTTCACTCCACAGATTTATTCACTAATAATTTTATTCGGCAGACCGATTTGACTGTAAGTCTGTGTTGTCTAAGAGCAGCTGGGACAATAAATCACACCACGTGTAAGAGTTACTGTTCCCTGCTTTAAGGAAGAGCACAAACAAGAGCTGTATTAGAAAAAAAAGCATGCAGGCATTATACCAAATGATGTGGTAGTTCAGCTGTTGCAGAAAAACAAGACTAGAAGAAATAATGTATGCATTGCCAGTCAAATTTTATCTGAGTATATACACACAGAAACTGCTGTGGTTTGCAGCTCTTCTTGTCTCCTGCTTTCTGTACTACAGCAAATACTTTTTCCAGGCTTGTTTTGATGCATTTTTTGTACCACTATTTCATTCCTGGAACTAGAGGGAAAATGAATTAGAAGCAAATTTCCAGCACTGATGCGGCTGAGAATTTCACCTTGATGGTGAAAAGTAATTGGATCCAAGCTTGGACAAAGACCGGCAAGAGATCTAACAGGTGCTCAGCCACAGTATTTGTAAACCTTCTTTTCTTCACCCTGAAAAAAGAAACAGAACCTGTCTTAATTGCATTTTAAACCATAAACAAATGTGATCATACTGGAACCTTGCCATTTTCCCAATACTCCTTGGTCCTGGTAATTCAAGGTTAACCATTATATTCATTAGAGTTTGCTGTGATTGTTGTTGTTAGCCCTAGTAGCCACGATAACATTTTGAGTATGATCTTTTAAATACCATAAGATCAGAAGTCTTTGACAAGTCTTCTTAAAATGTCACGTCATCTTTTTGGACGGAGGCAGGTGGTGGTGGCCAAGCAGCTCAGCACAGGCTGGCACCCAGCCCTGCCCCAGGGACAGGTGTCCTGCTGGCATGCAGATTGTCCTCCTGGCATTCCTCACCCCAGCCTTCAGAGCAGAAACTTGTGTTTGATTGCAGATTGATTTTGCTGCTTGGCCCCAGTCCCTGCAGCAGCAGAATATCCTGATTATTTTTGCAGACCCAGAGCAGTGCTATTTTGCCATCGCGGCAGGCCTGATGTCAGGCTGTTTGAGGGGCAGCGCATAGGTTAAATAAGGCTACTGCGCACACCATTTTCCTTCCTCATCCAGGAAGGATGTTTAAGGTCTCATGTCCATTAAAATTCGGTGGCCCTTGCACTGATGGCAAATTCCTCAGCACCAGTCTCATCAGGATCAAAAAGAAACAGAACTTTCTGGGCTAAGAAAAAAATAAAGACCAAAGCCCTGACAAATACTGTGCCTGGTGCAGTTCCTCCCTAAATCACCATTGGAATAGGATGGGGAATCAGGGGAACATAATGCCAGTTTTTGCCCTATTACTCCATCCTCTATATTTGTAAAATGCTACAAATAGTATCCCCATTTAGAGAGGTATATAAGAAGCAAAATGCAGGAAAATAATAATTACTTTTATTTGATAAAGTGAAAACCTATAAACAAAATTTATCTCTTTTTTTTTTTTTTTTTGCCTTCAATGCATTCAACTACTGTTTTTAAAAAACATCCCCATTCAAGCTTGGACTTTGATCAGGCACCTATTTCTGGCAACCCAGTCTGACACCTCCTTTGCCTGTGGACACACGGCCCTCTGCAGAAAATTATTCCCTCCCGATTAAATATCCAGGCTACACAGATGAGTCTCATTTGCTGCACAGTATTTCCCTGGGCCGTGCTTCCAGCAGGATGCAGCTCTGGAGGGCAGAGTCCCCAGCAAAGGGGAGCACCAGCCCCCATTGCAGTTCTGGTACAGCCAGCTCCAGCCCTACCTCGTCCAGAAGCAGTGGAAGCCCCGAGACCCAGCCTTGGGGGCCTTGGCAGAGCTCTGCTATGTCCCTGCTCATTGCAGGGTCTTGGACTAGAGGACCTTTGAAGGTCCCTTCCAACCCAGACCTATTCTATTCTATTCTATTCTATTCTATTCTATTCTATTCTATTCTATTCTATTCTATTCTATTCTATTCTATTCTATTCTATTCTATTCTATTCTATTCTATTCTATTCTATCCTATTCCATTCCATTCCATTCTATTCTATTCTACTTTGAGTTGCAAAGAAAGACAAAGGGAACCAGAAGCTCCCACCTGCCAGCTCTGCTTAAAAGGCAGACATGTCATTCATAGGACTTTGAAATGGCCAAGCTGATGTTACCATTGACAGGAAACATGAGGAAAGGCTGAGGGAGCTGGGTCTCTTTAGCTTGGAGAAGAGGAGAATGAGGGGTGACCTCATTAATGTTTACAAATATGTAAATGGTGAGTGTCAGGAGGACGGAGTCAGGCTCTTCTCGGTGACAATGGGCAATGGGCAATGGGTACAAACTGGAACACAGGAGATTCCTCTTAAATATGAGAAGAAACTTCCCAATGAGGGTGCCAGAGCACTGGAACAGGCTGCCCAGGGAGGTTGTGGAGTCTCCTTCTCTGGAGAGATTCAAAACCCGCCTGGACACATTCCAGTGTAACCTCATCTAGGTGTTCCTGCTCTGGCAGGGGGATTGGACTGGATGATCTTTCAAGGTCCTTTCCAGTCCCTAACATTCTGTGATTCTGTGTGAAACAGCCTAGCATTGCCTTCTTATCAACTGCACGGACTGCAGATGTCATTGGCTCTCAGGCAGTCTATCCACCCCTCATCAGATGTGGATTGGATACACAGTAGGATCTAGTTCAGAGGAGGTCTTGGGTGCTCTGAGCCTCACAATATCTAAATTTTAGGAGTTGCAAGGTGCCACCTTGCCAACGTTATTCTCAGATGTGGGGAGCATGTGTAACTCTGGAGGCCTCTGGACTGCATCAATGAACAACCATGGGATGTGGCAAGGGCACAGAAAGTGCAGTGACAGTCTGCTTTAAAATCGCTGTCTCCATTGCCCAAAGCTGTCAGTTGCATTACATAGCATTTTGGGACATGGATGGGTTGGCTCTGGGTAGGTGATACTGGCTGCTTGTGCCACACTTTCTGCTCATTTCCTGACAGGTGTGTGTCTGCCTTCTGTTCTTTGGTTTTGCAATTGAGGTGTCTGGTCAGCATCCCAGCTGCCAGACAAAAAGTAGCATCCACTATAGCAAAGTTTGCATTTTTTCCACTTACCAGATGGCTAAAGGATTGCACTTTTTTTTTTTTTTTTTTAATTTTTGGATGTGAACCTTGTAACTGTCTTTTGAGCCTGTGTCAGCTGGAGATGATGGTGCTGTGCTCTGCATTTTTCTTCATGAACATAACAAGCATGGCATCTCCACAGATTTGCACTGGCAACAGACTATCGGCTAGACTGGATTTTTAAAATCAGTCTCAGTGAGTCACACCTTTCCTAGGAGATGTTGTCTTTTCCCCATGTGGCTGGTCAGAGCTGCCTTAACAATGTGCTATTGCTGAGCCCCACTGTTGTAGGAGTAGAAGCACAGCAGGAAATTCTCTATTAGAGCTCAATGTCTTGGAAATTATTTCCCTCCTCGAGCCACATACAGTCTCTGAGAGAGAATCATGTTCCTGGCCCATGAGGAGGTGGGACATAAAACTCTGCAGATAGCAGAGGGGTGAACTCATTTCCTTCCTTCTGATTTGGGGCTACACTCAAGGAAATGCAAAGTTATCATTTTACTGCACTTCAAAGTCTGCCAAAGGTGCCATAGCATTGGGAGCACTTTCTGTTACAAGTATCTATATAAATAAAAATCATACACGAAAAGAAAGGAAAAGTATGTTATCAATGCTTTTGAAAAATAAGTTTCTACCCATGTTGCTACTGCAATTGGCAAAAGCAACCTTTTTCTGAATGCCCAGGTGAGAAATTGCAGTTCTAATTTGTGACAGTGGGCTTTATGGAATGGAACTTTAGGGAGACATTTTTTACCCAGGAACAGCAGAATATATCCCCAGTTTGAACTGTCATCGCAACACCAATTTCATTAAGGGCACAAGGTGGGAATTTTGGGGAGTGAGAACTCCTGTTGCTGGGAGCAGAAAGGGTGGTTATTGAACTGCAAGGTTTGTTTAGCAGTGAGAACAAAGCAGGATGGCTGACATGAAGCTGTTAACAGGTTAGACAAATATCTGTCAGGCATGACAAGTGGTCATGGAAGCAACGGAAATACGATCATCTGAAGTTCCTAGCAGCCCTATTTTCTATCATTTCTGGGATGCTCTGTGATTCTTTGGCCAAGTATATAGCACAATTTTTAATTATGACTGTGGCAAATCTAGACATAACCAATCAAAGAGTTAGGATTGTAATATTAGAGCTGTTTGTGTAGCAGTTGGCTGGATTAGGGCAGGGAAGATACGTGTGTAAGGAAAATATGTGATATACTGGGTGGTCTTTGCTCATCCTCCAAAAATGCCTTATGTTCCTAATTTGTTGACTGTCTTTATTAATTATCATATTTATTTGAAACAGTTTTAAAAGCATAAAGCATTATGTCAATGGAAAAAGCTACTACAGGTCTGTTGGAATCTTTCCATTTATGCTTCATCTGTAAAAATGACATCAGACCAAGGAAAAGGAAAATGAGCCAAACAAAAAGGCATGCACAACAGGTGAAGAACAAACAAGGCAGCACGCTACTGATCTCCTCTGTCAGTTACAGGATACACTGCAGTGTGCCCTGAAGGTCTGTCCTCACTGACCTTGGACCACAGAAGGGAATGGCACCTTCAAAAGTTCAGTGCTTCTGGAAACCTGGCCTTGAAGTCACCTCTGTGACTTTAACTGCTCTGGAAGCCAGCAGGTGCAATGGCTTTCACCCCTTTCTCCTTTAGAAATTAATTGTTCTGATTATGTCTTCCTTGAAAAGGGACTGACACTTAGCCTCATAGGGTTTTAAGACTGATTAATATGAAAAAATAAAAAGCACTGCATAACGGACAAGTATTAGAATAAATGATGCAAACTGTAGAACAGCATGTGCTGGGAAAGTGAAGCATCCAGGAGGATTTTCAAGTTTACAGTTATGCAGCGTAAAGGACACTGGTGACAGCACAGTAGTCATCTGGTCCTCTTCACAACAACAACAACAACAACAACAACAACAACAACAACAACAACAACAACAACAACAACACATTTCTGCTGGACAAGGGAAAAGGAACAGAGATTTAAACTGTCTATACTTTCCAAAACCTTTAAATCTGAAGAGGATAAACTGAGCTCACATGCTGTAGATAAAAGAAGGGAAGTGAGGCATTACTACAGATATCTGCTGCAAAATAATAAGCTTGCGTTGTCTTCACCAGAGATGGCAAAAAATACAGAAGACAAAAACCGTATCTGAAAGAACCTAGGAAAAATAAGGACAATAGTCACCAAAGCACTGGTTACCCATTGTTATTTATTCAGAGTCCCTCATATTTCCAGAATAGCAAGATGAGTTACAGAGGAAAAAAAAATGTGCAGTGAAAGAGATAAACAAAGATTTGCTTTCCAATTATGTTCTAAAGAGAGTTAGAAAATCCACACAATGGAACTGAAACAGAGAGGAGAAAATATGAACTGCTGAGCATATGCCAAAATATTAGTCATCCCTTGTGTCTACCCTGAAAGGTTAGTGTTATTTTTAAGAATACATTCCTTTAAGGAAAATAATAATTTCCTAGCAGAGGTAATTCCTGGATGCTCATAAACTCTCTCAAGGGAAGCAGAAGCCCCAACAATGAAGTCAACAGAAGGTAGTCAGAGGAAGGGGAGGAGGAAATCTGCACAGGAGTCCTTGGGGAAACCCCGAGGACGAGCTGCTACTGGAAGGGAAGAGATACAGAAAAGCCTGGCAGAAAGCAGCTGTTGAGTAGGTAAAAATCTGGGTGGGAAAACATATACAAGGAAAGGCAGCAGAAAACAAGTACGTGATTCCTGGAGAACATCTCAGGTTAGGTGTCAGTTGTGTCCTTGTTACGGTAACATGAAGAGAAGGCTGGTACATTATCTTTTAAGTTTGCTTCATTTGAACTACATGAGATTTTCATGGGATTGAAGGCAGGACAAAATGTTGTCACCTGCCCTGTAGCTCACAGTACAGAATTTGTGAATTTTCAGTTTTGAAAAAATTTCAGGGTATCTCTAGCAACACTTAATGAACTAAGGGCTGTTATGGAGACAAAAGATTCACTCCCTTTGGTTCCATACCAGACTCACAAGCCAGCATTTTCTTCAGGCAGTCTCAAGTTGTGCTGGAACCTGACTATTTGTTTCATTGCTCTGGAATTGTAAGTGGCAGCGTGCTGCCCAGGAGACACGGGAAAGCATGGTTTGTGAGCTAGATGGCAGGTCTTATCCACCCCTGAAAGGAAATGAGCCTGTGAAGGCAACTCATGACTCTGAATAAGCAGTATGGCAGCACGTCATCTAGAAGCCTCCAAAGTTACAAGTTTCTGAGAGCTCCTAAGCCCCTCTGGCATGTGGGAGAGTTAAGGCTGCCCAGCACCTCTGGATGAATCTTTAAGTACCATGACAATTTGATCCATTGTCATCTGGAGAACACACCGCTCTTCTCACCGAATGGCAAAGGCTGATACTTGGCTCACTGGGACCGCTTAATATGTTAAACAAGTTTTATTGCTAGGCATTCTTTAAAATTGGAAAAAAAAATAATAGACTCAGTCATTTGATATGCTATGAGGTAAAGACACTGTTTTTCAAAGTAAGTGGTGACACTTCATATGAGTTCAGGAAGGAAGAATGAAATCCTGTAATGTTAGTCTATAAATTCAGTTTATCAATTCTAATTAGAAGTAAGTAATTAGTCATTACTACAATCAACAGACACAGAGATTTCTGGAACAAAGTAGCTGTCATTCATCGCTAGACTTGCACATAAGTTTTTCTAATGTGTTCAAGTTTCTTTTGCTGTCTGCCTTCTCAATAGTTAGCCTACTCTAAGTCTGATTTTCAGTCCACAGACAGTAGAAGGGAGGGACTGTTTTAGCAGAGAGCATGCATAGTGCCAAATCCATTTTCAGCACATTTTAAGTATATTCATATTGTGGGGATTGGTGAGAAAATCTTCTTTCTGCAAGGAAATGCATTTTGGAACTCCATTGCTTTAGCTTAATCCATAGGGTCAGACCTGAAATGTGATCCACGTGACTCCTAGCATCAATGGAAACCCTTTTGTGCAGAGAACAACTTGGATTAGAAGCTTTAATTTAACACTACCTCATTCACGCTCTCAAGAAGTCAGATCATGACATTATGTGATGTTGGTATAACAAGAGAATAGAAACCAATTTCTAATGGACAGCTCATCAGTACTCTGACTGGAGCTGCCTATTGATAGCAATGCTAATATTAAAGATATTCTTAGTTGTTTTGTGAGTTTGGAGCCATGAAACTGGAATTTTAAGAACTGATAAACGCATACTAGGCCAAAATCAACTGTTTCTTCTTGGGAGGTTTTGGACTTGGAGTTTTGTTTTTAAGTAGCTGTTTCTTTTGAAGCAATTATCTCAACATTGCCTCTCACCAGAATCCAAAGTTTTGTTTTAATTTGAATGCCACTTCTTCCAGTCTGCTTACAACTTTGGTACTACCTTGATTTCTTTGAGGTTTTTAAGGGAAGAAAAAAAAAAATGTATTGCCATAAAGTTTGACTCTTGGCTTCATAGTTTTTTACCAAGAGCTCAGAAATTCAAGAACTTTTTTGGGGAAGAGTTTCTGCAATCCTCAATTGGAATTTCTAGTCCAAAGAAAATCAGCCCAAGAGAGGATAACAACAGCTGAATGTGTAGGTATTTATTTGGAGATGAAGGTTTCATGTGATGTAGGTCTTACAACTCAGCCTTTTACATAACAGGTGTGTTCAGGGTCCCACCGTATCAGCCGTTTTCTAATCCATAACAAGAAGAGCAATAGGCACTACCATAACTGGACTCTTCTAGACAACAGTGTGAGAAAAACTGTATCTTTTTCAACGTTATCAACAGGGTTCAGGGAAGTGCAGATACGTTCCCATTCCCTGCC
Source organism: Columba livia (assembly GCF_036013475.1). Classification (NCBI taxonomy): domain Eukaryota; kingdom Metazoa; phylum Chordata; class Aves; order Columbiformes; family Columbidae; genus Columba; species Columba livia. The sequence continues at coordinate 32,781,120 of NC_088604.1, read as the reverse complement.
AGATTTCTGGAATATCAAAGACTACATCAGTCTTGAATTTAAGGAATTTTTATTAAATGAGGTCAGGAAGCTCATTTAAGGAAAACTATCACAACTCAGTGAATCTGGAATATCTGAATCAAATCTGAACCTCAGCTGACTGAAATTTCCAAGCTTCTGCTAGGTGAGTTAGACTTCACAATTTTTCTACAATGCCAGCAACATTTTATGGTCTTTTCCCTAACTTCATGGTGAATTGCAACTTTTACAGAATGAAATCATTGCCATAAAGTGCTGAATGATGATATTGCAAAGATATGTAATGCAATCTTCATAAAACACAATTTCTATTTCAAAATAGAAATCTTTTCAATAATGTCTTGATTTGAAAAGTCACAGGAAATTCTGAGAAATTTCTGCAGGTATCTCCTGGAATTACATCAGCATGATCAGTATTTCGTCTTTAATCACAGCGCTCTGTCAATAATAAACCTCAGGCCAAAACAGCCATCTGAGCCACCTTGAACTCTCAAAACTGGGCACTCAGGAAGCCCTTGTGCTTGCACCTGAGTTTAGCAGGTAAAACCTGACTTCTGAATAAGGGTGTCTGAGGATCTGCACCTGCTTCTTGCTTATTTTCCTGTTGTTTCAAAATTCAACCCTTATAAACAAGGGCTCAGCTTTTGTAACACCTGATAATAGACCTCCAGGCTTGTGAAAAAGCACAAAATTATTATAGCATCATTTATCACAAATACTATCTGCTAGTTCCACGTCTTCATACACATCACATATCACATACAGAGCAGTATATACAGCGTTCTGAAATGCAGCCACATAAGCACATATCTTTTTTACCTATACAAGAATGTATGTTACACTTTAGTCAGACCCAAACATTTCCCAGTATAGTTGGCTGATGAAGATTTTCCCGGTCCTAAAATACTTTGCTTCCTAAGCTCTTGCAATGAGGTCAGTCTCTTGGAGGCATAAAAAATTTGGCTTTGTTACAGGACTCTGCAGTGTGTGTGCCTAAGATGCAGGAGCTGTCTGGAGCTAACTCTGAATCGAGCTGCTTTATCATCCCTCCCGAAGCTGCAAAAAGTCAAGTATTAAACCACTGGAGAAATTGCACAGTTCCGATATTTCCAAATTTCAGGACAAAAACTCGGAAACTTTAATGAAGTTCAGGTTTGATTCAAATTTTCCAATGTTATTAAATCTGGAACTCTCCTTCTCTCCACAACAGCCCCATTGTTCTTCTGGACCTCTTCCATTTCTCAGTCACTTTCTGCATGGCAAGGCAGTCCCAGAATACTGTGGTCATCCTTTCTATTTATGAAAAAACTATTTGCTGAACAAGAGATGGTGCCAGAAATTTTAGGGTACATTTAATTTACTTAATTTCTCAGTTTCTTGTGTGATTTTTCCACTCACTAGTTCTGCACATGGAGGTAGAATAGCAGTCATCCAAAAAGGAGAGAAGTTAATCGGGGGAATGTCACTTCTATTTAATTAACATTTTCTCTTAAAAAGCACAACAATTAGATCTGCAGTGCTTTGACATTCAATTACATTAAAAATCTACTGGTTTCCATGAAGAAAACTGAATGCAATGATGAAACTTCTCTTATGGGTAACATTCCTTTTTAATCCATTTTAATGATATTTCCAGAATAACTATTTAGTTACATGAGGGAGTAATAAAAACAAAGGAAGGCATTTTTTTTCAAATATTTAAAGCAGGAGGCAATCGGTCATCTCCAAATTTGTAATCACTTCAAAAGTTCATAGCTGAATTCAAATCCCATTATGATTCCTCTTCTGACCCTTAAAACTGACCATGACACCACTAAGGCTCCTACTCAAGCAATCTTAATGATCTTAACATGCCATTAAAGTACCAGTCATGTAAAGCAGCATAAGCCCCATTTAATTAAACAATTAAAATAAGATTATAGCTGTCAACGCTTTGTAGCTTTAATGAGATTCAAGGAGAAGATTAGATGATCTGGCCCAGAGTGTGACCTATACCTGAGCTCTATTAGACACACGGTATGAATCAAGACTGATCTACACGCTGCTTTCTAGTTGCCTCACTATTTCCTCATGTTCCTTCATTTGTCCGCATCCTTCTACATCCTTCCACATCCTTCCTGTCTCATGTGTTAATAGAGAGTCTTCGAGACTAGGGACCGTAGTTTTGCTCCATGACTGCACAATGCCTGGCACAGGTTGTTCATGGCCTCTGAGAAGGACTGTCCCACCTAATAGCAACAATACAGTCAATGACAACTGCATGTGCACCAAGTCCTACCTGAGCACGCTGGAGTGACAACCACTCTTCCACTGCACCTTTTACAATTGGATATTGGATATTGTATGTGCACGCCTGGAGTTTCACATACCCCAGGAAAAAGAATATGGAGCAGCTGTTGATGATCTGACTAGAACATTTTTGGTTGACAGATTTTTCAGGTAGGTTACACTCAGCTGAGGCTGGACACCATATTCCATTAGTTTAGCACCTGAAAGGCTGTCCAGAAGGTTGACCTGAAGTAGAATCTGGTTTCAGAAAATCTGTTTAGGAAATCAGTGCATCATTTACAATCAGTTACAGGAGGTTTTTCAAAATGGGAATTTGCAGCTCATAGCATCTGGGGCCTGAACTGCTTCTTCAGCTTTTGAAAATCTTCTCTGTGCTTGCAAAACCTTTTAGTGAATGTGTCTGAAATAGTCCGATATATTTTTATAAAAACAGCTATACATTCTTTCTATAATTACATTTTTTAAAAAATCTTGTTTAAAAAAAATTTCGGGTACTTCACTGCACATTCTTTCTTTAACTAAGGGATCTAATTTTGCATCAGGAGTCTACACAAGACTTACTGAAATAGTTGTAGATCATCCAGAAGCTTGAAAGGAAACTCGGTAAGTTCCTGTGGCTTTGGGACTTTGTAATAGGATTGTTGGGTCATAGGAACCAACCATAGTGAAAATGGACTGTGGCTGAATGTGCATTTTCTCTAAACTAGTGGCATTTCCCAAGTAAGCTAAAAAAGTGGGATTTTCAATCACAGGTGAATCTCTTCTGTTTGAGCATCAGCCTCTTTCATAAAATGTGATGGTACATAAACTTTCTATGCTCTGCTGTAAGTAATAAAAGGAAAAAAAAATTCTAACACCATAGTCATTTGATCTTTCTACCTCCTTTATTTTCTCTGCTTAACTTCACATAGGGAAAGACTTGCACAAAAACTGACTGCTCTAATAAAACCAGATAAAATCCAATACAGCATGTTGAGAAGTAGAACTAGAGTTACACTGGGCTGTTTGTTGCATCAGGAGACAGATGATTAAAAAACCTTTGTCACCCAGTTCTCAGACCCTCCAAGGCTCACTCACTAGGCATTACCCAAGGTATACCAATACTATATGTGCAGAATTTTTTCATTTAAACTATTGGCAATGTTTTTTTCCAATGTAAACCTAACAGCTTTTATAACTGTAGTTAGGTCACCAGACAGCAGTGAGCTCATTTTCAAAGGAGCAGATCACTTACAGCTCCTTGGGACTCTGCAGTTTTCAGAAACCAAGAACTGAAATTCATCACCATTTCTGATTCTGAAATATTCAACATAAGCATTTGAAGATGGCCTAAAAAAATCAAAATATTTGCAGCTGGTGGCTGAGCATTACATCCATACTTTGAGAAGCTGCCTCAGCTGAGACTCTTTGGTGGCCTCCAAAGAAAATTCTACACCTGGCTCAGTCTGTGCTCTAAGTGTTGCAAGGCACGTACCAATTTGTGTTAATATTTAAATTACTGCTCTTACCGTTAAATAATAATATTTTTAAAGTTAATAGCACAGCGTTTGGTTTTTAAAATGGACGAAATAATTTTTTCCCAGATGGTAAAGATACAATGGCTCAAGGGCAGCAATTCTGGTATTTGCTCTGGCCCAGCATTGTGGCTTCTTTCATGGGCATCTGCAGCCCAGAAGAATGGAAATACAGAAAGTATTTGATGAGTGTGCATACCTCATCAATGCTCACTTGGAGATGTTGAGTTGAACTACTGCCAGGGTATAAGACCTACATCATTGGGGATTTCACAGATTTGGGAGGATTTCAAATTTAAAGTGTTTATATCTGCAGCTGCAAGCTGTAGAACAGAAAATAGCAAACTGCTGTGCTTCTATTTAAGCCATACACGAGTGGATAAGCAAAACTAGTAACTGGTAGAGGTAGAAAAATCTCTCCCTACAGCTATCTCTGCTCCCATGTAATCCTGCAGGTTGGGTTTGGTTGATTTCTGCTTGACAAGTGTGTGCTACCAGCTACACTCTCAATTATTCTCTCAGTCACTTGTAAACGGGACTAACAGCTCTAGCAAGCAGTGTTGCTGAACAACCAGGATAGACTTCCTTCTGTAAAGGTTAATGCAATATTTGAAAAGATGCAGAGCAGTGCCAAAGAATTTTTCAAAAGCTAAAAGTTTAAAGATGTTGGGACATCTTTATATCTTTCTTTGTTCTCTTTCCAAGTTGACTTTATGGAGGTAGTGAGTATTCTCACCAGGAAAACAGAAATTCCCCATTTGTTTTATAATCCATGTCATCAAGCTCCATCTTGCAATTGTGTTGGCCTCCCAAGGAATTGTGGACATTTCTGTTTTATATAATTAGGCCAAAGGTTGTCAGCTGCCATCACTAACAGCCACATCTGGCAGCGAGTGTCTCCTACCTAGGTTATAGAGTAAGTGGTCACCTCACCACTTTTGGAGGCTTTAAGGTTGGATGCACGAAAATAGTCTGTTCCATGGTTGACCTCTTCAAGGTTTAATCCTCAACACAACCTTCCCTGGAGAAGTAGTTTGTTGATAAATATAGAACAACTACTTACTATACTGTGCTTTCAGCACTTCTGTAAATGTATTGCATGCGATAGATATCTAGTCACTTAAATAAGGGGCCTTTTCCTCCCATCACCTTGGTGCCAGGGAACAGCAAGAGCAGGGCTACTCACTGAGAAAGATTGTGAGGTTCCCTATGCATAAGTCTACCTAGAAGGGCCCTGACTATTGGGGTCCTGGACTTCTAAGGCCCTTGCACAGGCAGACACAGCAGTTAGAACATGGCAAAACTGTACATACAGCAAGAAATAGGATAATAAGAAGCACTGGGACCATGCCAGCCTCACCTATAGATATATTTTAAAGGTACTAGGTGTAGAGTTGCACTTCTGCCTAACAGCCTGCCTTCAGCATGCACTTAATTCAGTGATAAATAGTTCATTTGTTTAATTTCTGTTTGGACAAGCAAACATGAGCTCTGGTTTCATGGAAAAGTGTAACTATAAATCAAAAGTGTTCTTGTTACCTTGGTTATCACAATCTTGCCTTCTGTGAGTGTTATTACATGCCCACAGTATATTTAGTATAATTTTTCTGGTTTTGTAACCTCTAGCATTTTGATTTTATCCTCAGGGAAGAAAATGGTGAAGCAGGAATGTTCAGCAGAAATATGATATGGAGGACAAAGCTTGGCACAGAATCGCAGCCACTAATGAAAACACCCTCTGGATAGCTTGCTTGTACTCTGTAAAGTTGAATCTGCACACTGTAATCTAACAACACAGCTGTGACTAGCACAGTCACAAAGATATTATTTAAACATTTTTATAATAATGAGAAGCTTGGCTTTGAAGTCTGTAAAACCTATTGTATGATTCAGCCCCACCTTGGGAACAAGGCACCTGGTGTATGTTTATGTAACTCAGATCTGTAGTTTGGTTGCCTCCTCACATTTATTAGTTATAGACAACTCCTGAAAGACTTCGAAATTCAGATCTCTGTATCTGATATCCCTTCTTATAGGATGCCTGATCCTATACTTTCCAATGAGGCATTTTCAAGAGCAATTGTAACATTCTGCAAATGTCGTGAATCCCACTATTCTTTTAAGAATCAGCATTGACTTTATGGAGGGAATTACAGGCTGGATTCTCTTTTACAGCATGTAACTCTACTTTAACTCCAGTGAATTCAAAGCAGTTTTTCAGCACTTACCTTGGCATCAGCAGAAAACTATGCCTTGCACATCTTACAAAAGCCATCTATTGCTGTGTCATCGTGGCAGAGCTTGCAGATATCAGCTCATAATAAAACAGCACTGGAAAGGACACCATGAGATTACTTATTCCATCTCCACTGCCTAGATAAACTCGTACAGACCCAGGTCATCATTATCAGATGTTTTTCTAACTTAAAGACAGTCTTGCTGAAGAAGCAGGCTGTCATCCACAACAGCCTGTCTCACGGTTTGTTTGTCCTATGAAGAAGGTTCTCCTTGATGTTTAAACTGAAACTTCCTTTCTGCAATTTAATCACCTGCTTCTAATCTTACCTCTCATGGTCACAGCAGACAAATTATTCTCCTCAACATTTAAAGAGTTTTGGATATAACTAGACACAGCTGACAGAGAAACATTTTATCCCACACCACTACCTCCAGGGGCTTCAAGCAGCCCTAATTAATCTAACCTTCCCACGGTGGCTGTGCTTTCTAGACAACCCTTGTTGTCTGCCCTGGGAGCTCCACAGCCAGACCACTGGTTTCCTGTCACAGACCTCAACAAAACACGGCCGTGGCATTCCCAGCAGCTGCGAAGTGGAAGGGCGTCACGCGTCTCCCAAGATGTACTCTTGTTTACGCATCAGAGTCTGGTGTTTGCCCTTTTCCATTGCAGCTTGATGTTGTTGACTCTTGCCGGGCTTGTTTATGTTAACATGTCCTGCTCCTTGACTTCCTTCACAGAGTGTTCTACATTACACGTACGCTGCACATGATGCAGAGCAAGAGATTCATGTTCAGGCCAAAATACATAGGACTGTGTTTTGAGACCTGCAAAACAGGTCATGTAATGTCAGCCTGAGGAATTACTTTTGCTGCCACTATCACAGAGTAAACACATTGATTCAAGCACCAACGGTCCAGCATCCAGCTGAGCAAAGTTTTGCTCCTTCTCCTTTTCCTTCTTCTACACAGCCATCTTTCTCTACGTCTCTCAGACAGACTCACATCCCATTGTCAAAGGCATTTTTTTGGCTGGTGAGCAGGCAGAGAATTTGACCACTGCCGCAGGTGGGATATGGCCACTCTCATGCCTGGGCACTGGGGCAGGATGGTGCAGACAGCAAGTGTTGCCTGCCAGTCTTCTCATGCTCCAAGGACCCACCCTTGCTTACTGTCCCTCTCCTTGTGACCCTGTGCCTGCAGCTGCCCGGGCTTGGGGAACACAAGGCAGCACTTGGTTTTGCCTGCAGTTCACGCAACTTCTTTTTGATCACCTTCAGGAAAGAGGGGCCTCCTGCAAGCCAGACCTGCCCCACTGGTTGCCAGGTGAAATGTGCTAATCTAGAGGGACTTGCGGATTCAGTTTGTGTTTGAGAGTTTTCCTGCTTTGACCCTGTGCAGCATTACCGCAGTCCTACTTATTGCAAGTGTAGAAGAATAAAGATATTATGAGTAAGTGGAAAAAGAATGAAACTAGAGAAGTAGCTGAGGCATAGCTGGGTAGGTCACACTAGGCTTTGTTTTCTGTATAATGCACTGTTAAATGTCTTACACTCCTTTGGTGAGAGGTACCATTTTGAGACCACACGCTGTGCTTCCTGACAAAGAATTCACACCTTTTTTCTTTGGCTTTGCTTCTTCCATACCCTGTAATAAAAGTCTTCTAGACTGTGGTTGGTCTCTGTGAATTGGAAACATGGATTCGGGGAAGGAATAATGAAAACTGTGGCATCCATTTAAACTGGAGCAAGCATAACATGTAACAAGGGCAAACTCACTTCTTACAACTGTCTCAATATTATTTAATGTTGTTAAACATTAAAAGTGTTCATATTTTTGTTATTCTAACTAGATCAAATTAAAATGAAGAAGGGAGAAACAACAGACCTGAGCTGCATGTGAACAACTGATCATGCACAGGAACGAGACAAATGAATCATACTGACTCTCATCTAACATTCAGCCAAGCTATTCATCTTCAAATGATCACCATGGTGATGATGCATAGGTCATTCCTGAAATCAGACTGTAACCTATAAAGGAAAAATCATACGGAACCTTGCTGATACATGCTCTCGTACTGAACTTAGAATACAATGTACAGTGAGATCTCTGGCTTAATTAGTTGTGCAGTGAGCTAGAGTTGGCTGCTATCTTTTTTCTCCATATGAAACCACAGAGTTTTCTCAGTACATTATTTCCACATGTGCTTACATTACTATTCCTGCCCCTTGATCCAGCGTTTTAATAAGCATTCATCTCTTAAAAAAAAAAAAAATGTCTATCCACTTACCTAAAGTATCCCTCAGCCCAGTCCTCCCTTTCCATCAACACGAGCCAGAAGAATCCACAGGGAAATCCAGAGTCTCCCTGGTAGGCGCCTGTTGTGAATCAGATCAAGAGGCTTTTTTTTTTATATCATTCTATTCCTCTGTATTAGGGATGCAATTTCTGATTCTTTGTTCCAGACATATTAAAATCCTCTCTTGCCTAAGTAGCTGTGCCTGAGGTCCCAGCTGGTTTCAAGGCATGAACACGCTGTGAGAGCCAGAGAGACGAGTGCTGTCCCGGCACAGGGCAGGGGACACTGAGGTCTGAAAGCCAGCACCAGTAACTTACGCTTCCTCCGCAGGTGGTCACATGGGCCAGAGAAAAAGACAGACATCAACACTTCTTTACCGCTGACACATGCACCTGCCCGACACTTCCAGGACTGCTCGTGTAGGAAAAGATGGTTTGCTTACACCAATACCTGCACTTCAGCTCTGGATGCTTCTACATTTTATCTTGTAGCCTGCACCAAAATCACCTTTCTAGGAACTGGTCTGTAGTCTACAGGTCTGATCTTCCCAATTTGCTTTATATGGGGGCAATATTGAAACTAAAAATTTTAAATATAATGCTTTACTTGACAGCCAAAGTTGATTTAAGACACTGTTTCATGTTACATTTATACAATCTTTCCTTTTGTTCATCTTTAATACAAAAATATTTTAATATTAAACAATTATTGACAAAACTGAAATTCAAACTGCCATATAAGTGACTCAGTCTGGAGACCACAGTACCAAGTACCTCCCACCAGACTGCGAAATTAACTTCCTGTTATCTACAACCCTACAAATTTTAAAATGAAAATTGAAATGTTTATGAATTTCTTCTAATAACAAAATATATTGAAAGGCATTGCAATAAACTCAGTGGGTTTCCCTTTTCTTACAGGCTTTCATGAAGAGTGAAACAGTTTTATTGCATTCTCAGTTACCGTAATAAAAGTGTTGGCCTAGAAGACACACTTCTAGGTTTATTAATCTGATCATATATCAGTTGGGAGTTTGTGGCAGACAATAGTTCATAAAACTGCACAAAATATATTATAAGGTAAAAGTACAAAGTAATTCTTGTAGTCAGTTTGGAAGGAATCAGCAGTATGGATTTCATAAAAGACTTAAATTGAAGGCAAATGAAGAAAATAAAACAGGATACCAAATGCAACAAACAGTATCTAAAACACAACACAAAAACTAAATGTAAATTGCCAGTAGGAATATAAACACAAAGCAAGTTTTGCATCTAAATAAGTCTATGCTGCTATGCAACTGTTTATTCAAGCACTTGCTATGGCCTTATGGAACTAAAGCCAATGATCGAATTCTGGACCCGGATGAATGAGAACGTCAGGGATACAGAGAAATCACGTCCGTGTCCCAGGCAGATCTCCAACAGCTCCTGCATGAATTCCCACAACATCTTACATCGGCTGTTCTCAGTCCACCAGTCCAGTACAGGCGTTCCCAGCTCTTCTGTACCAAACTGCCTAAAAGACCCACTGTCAGGCTTTGCAGTCCCTCAGCTTCAATCCTTCAGTCCACTTGGATTTCATAACTGAGGTGTCCATGATGTTAATTAACCTACAAGCTATTTTCAGAAATTTAAGTATTCAAGGTGCTTTGACTCTTTTCAATAATATCTACACTAAATGCTCATTGCTTCTATTTAAATCTCTTTGCTACTTTTACTACTGTCATAATAACCTCTATGATAATCTGTTATCATGTTAGCCTCTGCCATCTGTTCTGTTGATTAAACCACAACTTTCTTTAACCCCTTCCTCATACATCTCATCTACAACATCCCTGATCTATTCAGCTGCCGTTTCCATTCACAGCCCCTTGCCCCTGGAGTGCTGTGCCCACATCAGAGCAGCTGCTCCAGCTGAGGCTGCAGCAGTGTTGGCTGGGGAAAGCATTGCTTTTTGGACAACACTCCTATTTACACAACAGAGCATATTTGATCATTTTGCAATAGCTTGACAAACATTGTCAGATACAATATCTTGGCCAACATCCAGTAAATGATCCATTTGCATCCTAGCTTTTCTTTTGCAGAATTTTTACCTTGTTTATCATTCCCCAGTTTGCATCTGTGCAGCTGAGCACTGCCTTTCATGAGCATGGAGCTTTGATGTTATCTCAGTTAAACGTGGAGTTGATGCTTTTAGAGCATTTTTGCATTTTGTCAAAGTCAGTTTGAATTCTGGTCTCTGCAGTGCTGGAAGTTCCCCCAGTCAGTATCTTGCTGCCTGCAAATTTAATAAGGCTCCTTTCTAGCTTTCCAAATAGGACCCCAACACATCTTTGTGAAACTTGACTCAATGTGACTTTCCCTTCTGGGGCTTCAAAAGATCTGCCAAACCTGCATAATCCTTCCTCCACCGCAACTGTCAGTTGTGCTAAGGTTTTCAAAGCCCAGAAGAGGATGATAAGCAAGTGGCAGTTCCATCCAGAGATCCTCACACTACAAGTGCTTCGGGATTGCTTTATAGAGAATAACAGCAGAAACATGTCCAGTAGTGAAATCAGGAGAGGATGTGTGGTGGGTTGACCATGGTTGGACACCAGGTGCCCACCAAAGCCGCTCTATCACTGTCCTCCTCAGCTGGACAGGGAAGAGAAAATATAACAAAAGGTTTTACTGAACCATCTGGATCCTCACAAGTCTATGGGACCAGATGGGATCCATCCTAGGGTGATGAGGGAGCTAGCAGAACTTGCCAAGCTGCTCTCCATCATCTTCCAACAGTCCTGGATCACTGGGGAGGTCCCATATGATTGGAAATTGGCCAATGTTACCCCAGTCCACAAAAAGGGCTGCAAGGCTGACCCTGGCAACTACAGGCCTGTCAGCCTGACCTCGGTGCCTGGCAGGGTTATGGAGAAGATCATCCTGAATGGAATCACACAGCACCTTCAGGATGGACAAGGGATCAGACCCAGCCAGCATGGGTTTAGGAGGGGCAGGTCCTGTCTGACCAACCTGATCTCCTTTTATGATCAGGTGACTCACCTGGTGGATGAGGGGAAAGCCGTGGATGTGGTCTATCTGGACTTCAGCAAGGCCTTTGACACTGTCTCCCATAATATACTCTTGCAAAAGCTGGTAGCCCGTGGCTTGGACAAGTGTACTCTACGCTGGGTTAAGAACTGGCTGGAAGGTCGGGCCCAGAGAGTGCTGGTGAATGGGGCTGCATCCAGCTGGCAGCCAGTCACTAGTGGTGTTCCCCAGGGGTCAGTGTTGGGTCCAGTCCTGTTTAACATCTTTATTGATGATTTAGATGAGGGGATTGAGACCATCAGCAGCAAATTTGCTGATGACACCAAGCTGGGAGGGAGTGTCGACCTGCTGGAAGGCAGGAGGGCTCTGCAGAGGGATCTGGATAGACTGGAAAAATGGGCTGATTCCAATGGGATGAAGTTCAATAAGGCCAAATGCCGGGTGCTGCACTTTGGTCACAACAACCCCCTGCAGCGCTACAGGCTGGGCGCAGAGTGGCTGGAGAGCAGTCAGACAGAAAGGGACCTGGGGGTGCTAATTGACAGGAAGCTCAACATGAGACATCAGTGTGCCCAGGTGGCCAAGAAGGCCAACGGTATCCAGTCCTGTATCAAAAATAGCGTGGTCAGCAGGACAAGGGAAGTGATCCTTCCCCTGTACTCTGCATTGGTGAGGCCACACCTGGAGTATTGTGTTCAGTTCTGGGCCCCTCAGTTCAGGAAAGACATTGAAGTGCTGGAGCGGGTCCAGAGAAGAGCAACACGACTGGTGAAGGGACTTGAACATAAGACCTATGGGGAGAGGCTGAGGGAGCTGGGGTTGTTTAGTCTGGAGAAGATGAGGCTTAGAGGTGACCTCATCACTCTCTATAACTACCTGAAGAGAAGTTATAGCCAGGTGGGGATTGGTCTCTTCTCCCAGGCAGTTAGCAATAGGACAAGGGGGCATGGGTTTAAACTCTGCCAGGGGATATTTGGGCTGGATATTAGAAAGAAATTCTTTATAGAGAGAGTGGTAAGGCATTGGAATGGCCTGCCCAGGGAGGTGGTGGACTCGCCATCCCAGGAGGTTTTTAAACTGAGATTGGACATGGCACTTAGTGCCATGATCTAGTAAATGGACTGGAGTTGGACCAAGGGTTGGACTCAATGATCTCTGAGGTCTTTTCCAAACCAGTCGATTCTGTGATTGTGTGATTCTGTTTGTCAGTTGAGATAAAGACAGAGAGAGATCATTCATCAATTACTGTAATGGGCAAAACAGATCTGGGGAAAAAGTAATTTAATTTATTGCCAAATCAGAGTAGGATAATGAGAAATAAAAACTAAATCTTAAAACATCTTTCACCCACCCCTTCCTTCTTCACGGGCTTAACTTCACTCACAGTTTCTCTACCTCCCTCCCCCTCAGCAGCACAGAGGGATGAGGAATGGGGATTGTGATCACTTCATCACACATTGTCTCTGCCATTCCTTCCTCCTTGGGGCAGGACTCCTCATACTCTTCCCCTGCTCCAGCGTGGGGCCCCTCCCACAGGAGACAGTCCTCCATAGACTTCTCCAATGTGACTCCTTCTCACGGGCTGCGGTTCTTCATGAACTGCTCCAGTGTGCGTCCCCCGTGGGGTCACGGGTCCTGACAGCAAACCTGCTCCAGCCTGGGCTCTGCTCTCCACGGGGCCACGGGTCTTGCCAGGAGCCTGATCCTGCTTCCCACAGGGTCACAGCCTCCTTCATGTATTCACCAGAGCCAGCATGAGGTCCTCCATGGGCTGTGGGTTGACGTCTGCTCCACCAAGGATCTCCATGGGCTGCAGGGGAACAGCCGGCCTCACCATGTTCCGTACCACTGGCTGCAGGGGAGTCTCTGCTCCAGTGGCTGGAGCAGCTCCTGCCCCTCCTTCTGCACTGACCTTGGTGCCTGCAGAGTTGTTGCTGTCACATATCCTCACTCCTCTCTCTGGCTGCAGCTGCATTTGCATAGTTGTGTTTGGGTTTTTTTTTCCCCTTCTTAACTATGTTACCCCAGAGGTGCTACCGCCACCACTGATGGGCTCAGCCATGCCCAGCAGATGGTCTGTCTTGAAGCCAGCTGGAATTGACTCTGTCAGACACAGGGGAAGCTTCTAGCAGCTTCTTACAGAAACCAGCCCTGTAGCCCCACCACTACCAAAACATGGCCATGCAAACCCAATGCAGAATGATTCCAAAAAAAGGTATGAAAAGTTAGCTGCACAATACTCCTTATTACAACAAATTCACTTCTAACCTCTCACAATTCAAGTCTAGCTTAAACTCTGATGCATGAGGTTTTAACTTCTCCTTTGCCCAGGTAAGTACAGCTGTACTTAGTCACAGTACACTCAGAGGTAAAATCAGGTTATGGCTGTATTAGATTACATTTTTTTCACAGGGAAAATATCTTACCACAAAGGTGGTTACTGTACGAAGCAGCTCCATGGCTCACGAGGCACGTCTTGCACAGGGGCTGCTCTACCTCCGATGGAGTCCCAGCACTGTCCATATCATGCCAAGGTCTTTGGTCACTCCCCAGAGAAGCAAAAGGGTGCACTGGTGGTTCATAACTAGTACTTTCTTCCCCTTACAGGCATCTCTCATCTCTTCCCCCAACTTATTGAACTTGATGGTTCTTAAGATACTTCCAGCAGACCTGGTGAAGGAGTTTGCAGGTGAACTCATCCGGTGTTCATTTTCTTCACAGCAGCCCATATGATGCTGTGTTTCAGATCTGCCACTGTAACCACAACAGTATTGATAACACACCGATGTTTTAGCTGCATCAAGGCCTTCTCATTTCTCATGCTGCTCTCCTAGCAAGTGGGCAGGGGGTGGGCAAGGGGCTGGGAGGGGACACTGCCAGGACAGCTGACCCCAACTGACCCAAGGGATGTTCCATACCATATAATGTCACGCTCATCAATAAAACCAGAGGTACTTTCTGAAATAGCTGTTGCTCACAGAATGGCTGGGCATTGGTCTGCTGGTGGGAGTTGGTCGGTGACTGCTTTTGCACCACTTGCATGCAAAGCATCATACATGCATGGACCCCTGGGGTACAGCACTACCAACAGCTCTGCAGCTGGCCTTTGTGTTGCTGATCACAACTCTTTTGAGTCTAGCTGTTCAGACAGTTTTTGGTCCACGTTGGTGCCAACCCATTTAGCCCATACTTCATCAACTTAGCCACAAGGATGTTATGAGAGAAAGACTTACTGAAGTCCAGATAAACATCCACTGTTTCCCCTCATCCATCCAGGCAGATCTCTCATCATAGAAAGCATTCGATCAGCTCAGCTAAATGTGATTTCCGTTTCATAACTCCATGCTGACAAGTCTCAAGTGTTCTTTGTCCCCACTGAGTTTGAGCTGATGGCTATTTATCCGTCAGTGAGACCAAAAAGGATTTCAGCTCTAAAGGGGAGGGTAGATCTGTGAGACATCAGCAAGAGGATGGTTGCTGAGCTCATGGGCAAGACCACTGAGAGGTCAGGGTAGAAGAGGTGGGCAAGGCTGTGCAGAACCTGACCTTGAAGCTGAAGCAAGCCAGGAAGTTCTTGCATGGGCAGGCAGGAGGAATGGCAAGAGGAGACTTGTGAGAAGAATTAGGGAAAGGTTGTGTCACAGAGGCAGTAGTCAACACAGTACTGAAACTGTGATCTACTACAGATGCATTATTAAACAAGGAGACACTAGACATACATTATTAAAAGTGATCTTGAATAGAATTCAAAAATAGCAATTGCAAACTTTATTTGAAGAAAAATAAATCAATTATAATCTTCCAAAATCCTGCAAAACAGTCTATTTCCTTAACATTTATTTTATTATCCAAAAAGGCAGAAGCAAGTTGTAAAGCTGGCATGTTAGTTCACCTCTGTTTGCTCAAAACAGCTCATAAAAGCATTCTTTTTCTATCATTTCTGATTTGATCAAAAGTGGAAAACGTCATGATCCTAAACTAGATCAAAGTGGCAAACGTCATGATCCTAAACTAGATCAAAGTGGGTACCTGACTACATCTCAAGGCAGTCAAGAACTTTAGTTCAAATTGCTTAAGACCTGATAAAAGAAGATAAAAGAAAAATAAAAGATGCAATCGCCAGGAGGACAGTTAATGTATGGTACATTACACCTGCTTATAAGATAGTTCCTTTGAGCCAGCATTTTTACATTTTCTTCCTCATATTAGTATCCTTTCCACCCTAACAATCCTGAAAACCACAACAAAAAAAATCAATTCATAATACAATATCATAAGATCTGAGCAAGGCTGATTGAGCTTTCGGGTAGCCACTAAGAAATACAGAAATAAAACATATGATTTGAAATTAAAGAGAAATCTTAACATTGGAGTTCTCGTGACTCAAATGTAGCACATGAGCAACTAATGCTCATACACATCTGAAAAGAAAGAGCTATACATTATGAAAATCACTGGATTGATCTAATACACCTCACTGTCAGACTTTATTGCATAGAATAGCATTAGTGCAATGATATTTCCAAGTGGCACACAAAAATACAATAAACTGACAAACAACACTGAAGTAAAATATTTTTACACGGGGAAAAGGAAAATCTAATAATAACTCAGAAGACCTGATCACATAACCGTTGTTAAATTTTTACATATAAATTACTAGTGATAAAATTTAATTTCAAATACTCATCTGTATTTAAAGGACTAAGCAAAAAGATGTTTCACTGCATGAAGACTTGTGGTAGAAAAACAGCTATAATAGAAAAATAGTGGCCATTACAATTAACATTTAATAATGTGGGTGATTTCGTACTTTTTGCTTAGTGTTTGAGATAGAAAAATGATGTCACTAGGCACCAGTTGCATTCCTAAAAACCTTTCCTAAAAACCTAACTATATTTTGCAAAATAGAACATCACACAAGGTTGTAAGTTTGGGCACTCTGTGAAGATCTTGTATGCTTTTAATTGCACATATGTTGCACACTGTAGTACACTGGAGCTTATATAATGGCTACGTACATACATATGACTTCTACAGGAATCTGCTTAAACCAAATATTGTCAATATTCATACCAACATGAACAACTCATTTGGAGAAATATTGCTAGGATCATATTTCAAAAATTGAATAAAACCAATTTTTGAATTGTAGGTCTGGTTTTCAACAGTGACTTCCAAGCCAAAAGACAGGCATATAAAGTTGGACCTTGGCTCTTCTGTTTCTCCTGCACCAATCTGGCTAATTTCCCCTTTAATCACATGCCATTGATGCGCACAAGTCACAAGCTCCTGCCACACCGGGAGCCAAACTAGCCATTGAGCTGGCCCGCACAGCCAGACTGGGGGTGCCACAAACCCATTCAGCAGCACTCAGCATGTGACAAGCGTTCCCCGTTCTGCACATTGGGTTTTGATACAGATTTCTAGATGACACTCACAGAGAAACCTGTGGAGAAAACCTTGGCTAAGATCATGGATGACAGCAAAGGTGGAATTTGGAGGAAGAGATCCTGTAAAAGGTATTATGTTTTTGTTTTAAGCTCAGTCCTAAATAAATGGCTACTTCCTTACTGCATTAATGGCACTGCACAGACCGTGTCCATTGACAACATGTGGCTGAAAAGGGCACCAGAAGTACCACTGAATGCTCAGATTTCACAGAAACAGCAACCACATGGAAATGTTCAGGCAATGCAACATGAATATTTCATCACAAAATACCTTTTCCGGACCGCTTTTAGCACCACTCCCTAAAGCTCCTTAAAGACTTTGCTCCTAAAGGGTTCCCAAAGACTTTTGCTAAAAGACTTTCTAATAACTTCAGTGGGAGCATGGTCCCTCTAACATCAAAATCTGACTTTATAGAGCAGTGGGAAAAATACCTATGCTGAGAATTTGTGTAAAGGTTCCTATATAGCGATGAGGAAAACAAAAAAAAAAAGTCACTATGCCACATAATATTGCCTTTCCTTTGGTCCATTCCCTGCCAACATACAATACAAAATCTATGCCCTGCAGCTCCTCCAAAGCACTAGTTGAACTGCAAAGTGACTGAAGGCATCAGTGTAGGAATGTTAAAGGCTACCTGGTGCAAACATTTGTTTAAAGTCATACAATGTACATTGTTCCTTTCAAATAGCTTAGTACAGAGGCAGATTTGGATGTCTGTAATTATTTGCCTGTTGTATAGTTAAAAAGTAAAATAAAAGAGGATATTTTTTCACTGACTCTGATAATTTCCATGACATGGTGCATTATAACTGATACTTCTTAGTAGGGTGTGCAAGGCAGCCAAGAGTCATTTAAAAACATGTGTTGTTTGTCTCAAAAACAAATGTAAGGGAATACTAGTAAAAGCTGCACTGTCTGAAAATAGGCTGAGCAGTTTAAATCAATTTTTCTGGAGGATATTCAGGAAGCTGGGACTGCCTGCAATTTAAAATTAGCTTATTCCTACTATCTACTGCAAAGGAGTAGTTTATCATCTCCAGTACATCTTGTCTAGAAAATAAGCCTCTTTATCCTAACATTAATCAGATAGCAATGTCTCTCTTAGAAGTTCTGCATATAGTAAAAACGGAAAGTATGTGAGTTTTGGGTTCTTAAAATTATTGAATGGAGGCAAATCACGTATCAAGGCTGCTGTCACCAAACACAAAAGATGACCTGCTTTCATAGTTCACCAAGAAATCAAACACACATAAAACACATCCCAGTTTAGAGTGCAAATGTTTTCCAGATCTGACACAATTCAATTTTTGCTTCCATACAGGAGTAAAGGATTTGAGACACAAAGACACGTTTCAGTTTGTATCTTGGCTTCTATTATATGAGCTTCAGACCTGTGTAACCAAGGGCACGACTTACAGAGGGTCAGATCCTGCATCCTATTGACTAAGTAGTGCTTTGGATTTCAATAAATACAGTATTGCTTCATGTGGGTCAGAGGAGCACAGGCACTCATGGTAAGGCACTAACCAACTATTCAAAGGGCTAGATCCAAAGTGTGCCAAAGAGAAGTGAAAATATTGAACTGACTACAAAGAACCAGGACTAAGCTCTGCCAGAGAGACAGAACAGAACCCCAAGCTTGTGAAAAACATTGTAAATTCTAAATATAGCTAAAGTAAAACAAATAACCCCACCTAAACTAGCTTTTAGTTAAAAACATATACCTCGGTATTAGAAGGCACCCAGTTCAGGAAGTTCAGGCCTCTTTCCATGCTACCATACATTAATTTCCTTTGTGAACGAAGGTATAGATGAGCATAAAATACAAAATATACATTTTAAGCAGTAGCAAAATTTGAAAAAAAAGTCTGGAATTGCTCAAGGAAAGTGACTGCCATATTATTAAATGTGCACATGTACACACTCCGTCTCATAAAGATATGAAAGAAAGGGAATCAATAGCCTTAAAATTTCCACCTCTGTTAGTCAGCATGACAGCTATTAACTTCATTTTAGTAACTAGGAATGTTATCAGCTTGGCTTCCTTATCAAAAAGGAGTAAGCATTAGATATCACAGGCAGTGTTCAAGAAGCATAAATCATCTGCCAGACAGGGAAGATGTTCATACACTCCGGAGGGAAGAGCTCCCAAGCTCACACATTTCTGCAGTCATAGAGACCTGTAATTCTCCCCATGTGCAAAGAGCAGGTTTGGGTGTAAAAGTGCCTGCTGCTCTTCACCGTCTCTTTCCTCCATCCCACTTCAGCGAAGCACTTAAGCACACAGGGACGTGCTTAGAGTTCAGCAAGCATGTCCATTTTTTTGCTGGACTGAACGCATGTGCAGCCCACACCTCCTAAAAACCTCTCCCACCAACCAACAGCAGGAGTTTCATGTAGAGATGGCAACCAGGGCCAGGCAGCTGACACGGCACAGAGAATGGGAAACAGCTCTTTAGGGTTATGCCACTTAAATCATTGATGAGGCAACACTGGAAACGCAAGATATAAATGATGCCCCAGAGTGACATTTCTAGAAGACTTCCAAACACCAGAAAAGGGTCAAAGCAACCTTCATCCTACTGGCCACAAATACGCCAGTGGACATCAGCATTCTCAGGTGGAAAGAGAATTAGGTTTGTTTCTGAATAACCCTGGAAAAATGAAGTCTTAAACATCAATTGCATCTTTGATACATTTACAGTTAAAGCCTTTCAGAGTAAAATGCATGAGAACATCCTGAGGCCTCATTTTCAAACATGATTAGCTTATGAATTGGCAAAAAATCCACGTAGCTTCTCTGTAATGATAAAAAAAGACTGACAATTTTCTGGAGTATTCAACAGTTCATGAATACAGCACTTTTTGGCTCTCGGATCTGCTCTGAAGCCAGCTTCTTTTATTTTTCATGTTGTTCCCCATGAGAGTATGCAGTGAAATTCAATATTAATGTTAAGTGTCATGACAGCAGAACAGAAAAAAGCGAGCCCTGATACCAAGCTCCCAGCGCTCTGCTTACCAACACCCCTAGGGAGAAGCAGAGAGTGTTTCAGAAAAGCAAGGTAAACTAACATTCATCCCTAAAAACCAAGAACAATTGAAAGCTGGGGTAGAAAGGCAGTGGGAATGTGGAGCTAGGTTTCTATTTTCTCAGACTGCTTTCTCAGTAAGTCTGTGCTTCTTCAGAAAATAACTTCAGTATGAAACGAACACTTGGAAAGTTTTTTCCAGCAGACACTTAAAGAAGTTTTCTGGCACAGCCAGAAATGTACCATATGGGCCAGCCCAGCTCTCCCTGAACGCAGCAGGAGTTTGGTCACTGTAATCACTAAAGACAGGCTGGTATCTGAACGTAAAATTTTCTTTGGATAACTTATGGAAACCTTAGATGGGAACCATAATCTGTTTCCTTTTACAGCATCCAACCGCACAGCAAGTTTACGTGAAGGACAAACAGCACACAGAACAAGGAGGCCAACGAAGAGTGCTGGAGCAAGGCTGGAGAACCATCTCGGTGGCAAAGACTGCAATCGCTTTCACAGAAGTCACAAGGGGTTATACTTTGCATTACTTCCGAATTGTAGCTTCTCACTGCTCTTCTCCCTGTTCAGAAAGGTTAGTTCACATTAGCTAATGAACTTCTGAGAAGTGACCAACAAATTAGCTTCACAAAAAAGCATTTTTAAAGGATGCATTAAGCTCTGATACAGACCTCATCACGTACTGCAAAATACTTCCCAGAGTGGGTGTTTAAGCCTAGGCATTAACCTTTGTTCTTCTTTGTTCTTCTCCCAAAACATCAAAATGTTTTCAGTACATGCAAGAAAATGCTTGGTGAAAGGCACACTTCCAAGAACTCTTATCTCAGCTGTTGGACTCAATCTATTCACAAACCTTCATCAAATGCTTTAAAAGGAATTTTGCCCCTACCTACAGACCAACCCCCATGACAAAGGAACTGGGATCTTTACCTGGCAGGTTACTATGACATTTAAGAGCTGGGTGTCTCATAACTGATGCTTTCTCTCTCAATATTATGACTGGGAGCTTCAGGTTTCTGAATCTGGGACTGCCCACCTCACCTAGCTCCTGCTCCTGTATTTTGCTCCCCCATTCCCTGAAGGGTTCCTACACAGCCAAATGGACTAGAAATCTGCAAAATCATATTAATTTACAAAACATCAATGCATGGTAATTACAGAACAAGCTTTTGCAAAGTTTCACTCCTATAGAGGGTTTTTTGGTTTGAAGGTTTTCACTACAACTAGGGACACTGCAATTTCTTTTTTTATTAGTAGTATTTTTTAACTGAAATTATATTCAGTCTCAAGATATTTTTAAAAATAAAATAAAAGATACATCTTTACTGGCCAAAATGCTTACCCAACAGCGACACCCAAATACCTCTGAACAAAGTCAGGTAAGAGAAGCAGCAGTCATTTGAATATGTTGAGGAGCTGCATATATTAATATTAACCCTGGCAGATCTCCTTGCTGGCACTGCTGTACTGGCATCCAAGCCAGTTCTTACACCTATGCCGTTTGTAGTTTCTGTCACATAGACGTAGCTTTTTTGGTAAATGCCAGAGCATGAGGATTCCTAAGATATTCAGCTCTGAATATGACAAGATTCTGACTGTCACCATCACATAAAATATACATCTGCAGCTTGAGAGTGATGGAAAATAATAGATTAAAATAAAAGCATATTACTTTATTGGGAAGGAGTTTTCTCAGAAGAACTCAGAATCATGATATATGTGTACATGTTGACCAATAATACGTCTGTGCTACATGGTAATAGGAATGGTGTCTTATAAAATAATATTTGAAGCAATCTTTTTTCTTAAAGCCTTCTATTGCAGCACTGATTACATCCTTTACATTTTAGTCTTCAAGGATATTAATTCATACCTTTAAATTAATATTGATGCATTCTTTGAGAATTTATAGACACTAAATTTGTTTAAACAGAGTAAAAGTATTTACATGTGCATTTATATGTGACTTTTTAATACACGTTTGTCAGCCTATCTAACAGCATTCTTACAAAAAAAATAGGTCCTGAGCTCTTCTTGTAGTCATTGAAGCATGTGGAAATTCATTTTGTCAACAGATTCTAAGTGTTGTATGTCTGTCTCAAATAAAAATTACTCTAATTTGTTAAGCCACTAGGACTTAAAACATGCTTGAGTTTAATAGACAGTTCAGTTAAATCTGCTAATTTTCTATGTTAGCTTAAACTGCGATTGAACAAACACTTCAGCCTACATAGAATAAATGTGATCTTCATGTAGCTTAAGTACACCTCATAGCATATTTGATTGTCTTCTCTCTTGTGCTAAAACAAACCAACATGAAGAAAATTGCCTATACAACTTTGTTATGCCTTATCTCAAAACAAGCCCAAATCTTCAATAATGTTTCAGCTGGCTGGTGTAACAAAATCTCTCCAGTATCTTCTCCAGCAGCTTGTAATCTTTCTTTGCTTTTTGTTTTGCCCAAAAGCTTTGTACATTGCTGCCTTTCTCCAAAACACACTCTATATGAATAAAAAATAATAACGATAAAAAGCAACTTTGAAGCTGTTTTTCCCATCTACATCATTTTTA
The DNA here is from genome assembly GCF_036013475.1 of Columba livia. Classification (NCBI taxonomy): domain Eukaryota; kingdom Metazoa; phylum Chordata; class Aves; order Columbiformes; family Columbidae; genus Columba; species Columba livia. Next base: position 32,758,664 of record NC_088604.1, on the reverse strand, counting down.
CATAGCTATAGAAGTAAAAAACACTAGCATTTTCTCCAGTAAAGGACTCCATAGTTTAAAAATAAACAGATGGAAAATCTACTTGAAACATAATCATTAACTTGGTAAATGAACCACAGTGAAGTTCCTGCCTCATTTTGATAGTTCTGGGAACACACTGGTCCAGATCGAAGCCAATTTATACCAGCTGACAATTAAATTATGACAATTCACACCAGCTGAGGAACCAACCCATTAGGACAGTAAATGTGTATATGGAAAAATATTACCATTGGTTAGAAAATATGGCATGTCAATGTCAAAAATGCTGTAGTTCAATAAAAAAAAAAAAAAATAATTTCAGTGCAATGCGGGTTTTTTGTCGCTGAAATTTGTCCTGTTTCCATGAAAATAAACTTCTTATTGAACTTCGGAATCTCTAAAATCCATTTGGAATGACTGACACTTACTAGGTTCGTAGTAATCCAATATAGTCACTGAAGCATCTTGGATATTTGCTACTTTAAAGTCTCTCACAGCCGGAATATCCACACAAACCTGTGTTTCATTTAGCTAGAAAAACAGAAGAGAAACATTCAGAGAACCCAGGTGAAGATGGTTTCATGGAAGAAGTAAGGGCTTCTAGCTCAGCGGTAGTCCTCTTCATTTCTGAAGACTTAGACTCAGGATGCATATAAAGATGATTATCACATTTATAGCCATTTTGGCCAAATTACAGACTTATTGAAATCTCTGCCTTCTTATATATGATTTTTGAGGCTTAATCTGGAAACTCATTACAAATATGACTGAGTTGTACCTATCCAACAAGTCTCACTAAAAAACAGAGAAGCTATTAATTCAAAGTGAATACCAGATGTTGATTTCCCCAAATAATACAATCATAATGTCTTTCCAAATTTAAACCAAACAATGGCAGAGTCAAGATTAACATCACTACAAACACATTTCTTTGTTATTTTCAACTTACAGAGTCTAAGTATAGGTTGACTTTTCCATTGTCCCTTTCCATCTTCTTAACTGTATTGTCTAATGGAATGAAATCTGGCGACACTGAGAAACCACTGAGTAAGCCAACCTCCATGAGGACCATACCACTACTGGGAGCTGTGCCAGAACCCAAGTACCTTTTCAAAACACAGAGACAAAAAAACTTTTACTAGAAATACAGTAATCCACCCTCCAAAGAAACTGTTTGATCATTAAATCCCAACTACGGAAACAATAATGCTTCGGAATACTTAAGAAACAAACGGAACAAAATGCTGACAAGAACATTTATAACAGTAAAGAGATAATTGATTTATCTATTATTCTGCATGATAATTTCAATCACATATGCAAAAGCAAGTTCAGCCCTGAGAAACCTACAGTACATAATTCATAGGAGAGACTATGTTGACACCAGTAGGAGCTTTCCATTGGCTTCTATACGTGCAGGTGTACTTCACAAATATGTAGGAAATATTGCAATTAAAGCCATATTTCAAAACAATTAAGAAAGCGCCGTAGGAACTCTTGAACTAAAATATACAGATTTCCTCCGATGGATGCATTGTTTTGCTTTTATTAATTTTTGGGGGGCAAGATAAAGGTATACCTGAAAAATGTCTCCCAAATCTTTTCATACTTCCTTCACAGAAATTGATAGTTACATTAACAAAATAATAATTAGATTATTTCTCAAAGCTCCAGTTTTAAAATGCATAGCTATGTTATTCATCCAGTTTTGGAAAAAGAAGATTTAATAAGTTGAGTTCCTTGTTTTTTTTCCTAAATAATGCTTATTATTACATCTTCTTCCAATATGAGAATCAGATGCTTGACTAGAAAGCTTTGCTCTGTTGAGCAAGCTTTACATACTATGGTGCACAACAGAACTATCAAAATATATTTATGGTGTTCTACGCTACAAGTGATTCTTAAATGACCTGCAAAAGATTGTTTTGCTTTAAATAAAGTAGGTGGCTTCCCCCCATCTTGGCATAGAGGGTAAATGATTATTGTTGTACTAGAAGTCTCCCCAATACCCATTTTGAATGCCTGACAATAGTTGAAAGTAATTGAATAAAACTATTTATTTGTAGAGCTGGATGGTTTAAAAAAAGGGAAGACTTGCTCTCAAAGCAACACAGTGAAGCCAGGCAGCATTGCTGATTGAACGCAGATATGACTTTGAAAGAAATATAGCACAATTGCTGACTTCAGTTGGCTCATGAGATTAGAAAAAAATGAAACCATCTGTTGAATTATTTGCTGTGCCAAAGTAGCTGCTATTGAAAACAAATAACTGAATTGGAACTGGATGTAATTATTTCTGCATAATTACCAATAAGAGGGGAAAAAAATAGCCAAGATGTCTAGCCAGCCTAAGGTGCTACCAAAACACCAACAGTTAACCAACAGAGGGAAGAGAGGAGAGGAAGAGAGAGAGAGGAGAGGAAGAGAGAGAGAGGAGAGGAAGAGAGAGAGAGAGGAGAGAAAGAGAGAGAGAGAGGAGAGAAAGAGAGAGAGAGAGGAGAGAAAGAGAGAGAGAGAGGAGAGAAAGAGAGAGAGAGAGGAGAGAAAGAGAGAGAGAGGAGAGGAAGAGAGAGAGGGGAGAGGAAGAGAGAGAGAGATGCAACCTGTACCTGAAGAGAACTGAGAATGTTTTGAGCTGAATTTTATGTTTCAGCTCTTCAGCAGTATGAGATCTGTGTGAGACCCTCTCATAGATGATGCAAGGAGGAGAAAACAACACCAAGCGAGGGTAGGCAGAAAGTATAAATAAGGAAGTGAGTAGAACCATCAGCAAGCAGTTTCCCATGCCTAAAATTGGTTTGCAGGCCACAAGACTGACCAGAGAAGAAACTGGCACCCCTGCATATTTGTTTCCCAGACAGTGACTTGGCTCCTCTAACCAAGAATCGGTTCAATTTGAATGAGACATCATCTGTTCCAGCATCATAAATGATACCCAGCTGAGATGACCATGGCAAATCACTATCAAGCTGATTGAAAGAAGGAAGAATATTCTGAACGTTAGATAAGAAAAAAAAAGTACAAATCTTCAGCCTCTGTTACCTGGCTATTCATACTCACAGCTAGCTAAACTGCTTGAGATTTCAGCAGTCCTTCTGTATTTGCCTACTTTGCTTTCTCTACCAGAAAGCCACATCCTGTTGTAAAGATTATAAGTAGACCAACTTTAAACTAAATATAGATAATGCATATATTATATAAAATATATAGGGGATAAACAAATAGGATGACTAGTCTATTAAGCCAAGCAAGCAGAGATGAAGTCTCAGACTAAGCAACAGAAACACAGACTTACAAGAACTTATACCAGTTCACTTTCTGTGACAAGAGTCGATGTATCTTAATGTTCCAAATATTCTCCTGTGGCAGTTTTATAATGCCACTAGATTTTCCTCTATCCTGTGAACACTTTGCAAGTAAAACATCATCACCCTAGAGCTTTCCCAGAGATATGGAACCCTTCATGTCTGTATTCCTGAGCCAAAGGTCTTAGTTGGAAAATCAGAATGCTCAGCCAAGACCTATCCCAGACTCATCATGTAAGCCCTTTATATGTCAGAAGTTTGTGCTAGACTTTAGAAAGCTGTTGACACTTCATAGAAAACTTTAAGAGAGAGCAAGCCCATTCTATTTCAAGAGCTCACATGTATTCTAGTGTCCCTGCCCACCATCTGTATCACTGAATTGGTTACCAGAAACACATAAAAACAGGGCTCTGGCTTTGTGCTTGCTGGCTATTTCCCAAATTAAATCAATTCTTTGTGTACTGAAATCATATTCACTATAGCTGATTATTTGTATGATGGTGTCACCTAGAGGACCAATCTCCAGCCACAGTTGTACATTTATATGCCACACATTAGTAAATCAACCCAAACAAATGGATAACTTGGCTCATTTTGAATAATTTAAAAGCTGTATAGACAAAGACGTCTATGAGATATTCCAATTGAATTACCTACCTTGTGCACACATTCAAGGTCAAATGGTTTTTATCATCTTTGTCATCCTTTACATCAACATTCAAGTCAAAGGCTTCTTCTTTTCGGACAGATCTGAGCCTCTGATCAGTGTGTTTTGTGTTGTAAATAACATTGAGCTGTGGATTGCAAGTAGAGACATTAGATGACATATGTAAAGCAAATCTGTGTGGTTAAAACACTAAGTTTCTAAAAGTATAACACCAGAGGAGTGCTCACATGAGACAGGATACATGGCCTTGTATCTGACAGCTGCACACATGAGATTCATCGGAATTCTCTGAAAGAAGTATCCTTTCTGAACAGTCTGAAATGCCGCAGAACCAACGCAATTAGCAAGACACAATGGAGGCAAACACAAGGAAGCTCTAGGACAACCAGCAATTTTCTCCCTGCTAGTTTATCATGTGTGCAGCTACTTCCTGACAGTGTGAAATGGGATGAACAAGGGCAAACTTCAAAGACTGACACCCACTGGGTTAAAAGAGAATATGAAAGCAGAGCACAAGCAAATACATAGTGTATGTACAGAATTTATCTTCAGTCTTCATGTCACAGCATTCAAACACTGAAACCAGATGAGAAATAATATGTTACTCCAAGCTCAGGAAAACACAGTTGTCTTGCAGTCAAGTAAGCAGTTTCATCATCTGGTTCATCTGTGCAAAGACAAACCTACAGCCTTCAGTTTGCCTGAAGGACAAAGCTCTTGCCCTTTCTGCTCAACAACTGCCCAGCTCTGCTGAGAGAACCAAGTAAGGAAACATGACAGTGGCCAGTGCAGGACACTAACATTAATAAAATCATCCATTAGGCACAGACTGAAGAGTTTCCAATTCTTCTAGCGTAAACCTGTCTAAGATGCTTGAAACAGAAGTAGGAGAGTGGTAAAACCAGAATCCCTTAAAAGAGGTCTGAATAATTAGAAGATAGCCTGATCATCTCAATATCCCATAAAATTACCAATGCCAACAGCCAAAGCAGAAATACTGGAGCTGGAATTGAGCATCCAATGAGTACTCTCATGTTATCAGCCACAACAGAAAATTAGACAGTAAAAAAATCAGGCTGTACTACCTACAAAATGGGAATTTGATGATGTAAAGAAACAGCTAGATCATCACCTGCACTGTTTCTTTAAAACTGCGTTGGTACCAGACTGAAGGATGACATTTGTGACAGCAATTTTAAAAAGAGTACTGGAGGTCTAGTAAACTGTGGCTATCAAGTAAACTCGGTATCTGCACCGGAAAACACAGTCAAAACTATAATAATAAAGAGTCAAATTAGTGGACAAATTAGTTAATATGACATGTTGGAGAACAGGCTGCTGCTATAAAACCACCAGCTACCTGAATCAAATGAAAAAACATGGACAACGGAACTCTGCCTAGTATAAGTTACCTGGATGTTACATTGGCATGTAGCTGGTTAGGAAGATAACTAGCCAAAGGTATTGAAACAAAATATGATGCAAAGGGATACAGGTCTGTTAAAAGACAGGAAGAGATGGTGGGAATGAATGTTCAGACATGAAAGGAGTGGAGTCCTAAAGGAATTTGTGCTGGGTCACCACCATTAGACATATCCATACATGATGTAGGAAAGAGAGTTAATCCCAATATGATAATATTTGCTGATTATACTAATTTGAGGTAACAAAGACTTGGATTACTGCAAAGCATTGCAGAATGAAAAGAATATTTATGAACATAATAATGGGGCTTGAACTGATTACTACCAGATCTATCATTTAAGAAACTGTAAAATAGATGAAAATTCAGACATAAACATGCAAGTTGGAAGAAGGACACAGTAAAAGTCTACAGAATAATGACTTGCAAGGGAAAGATGAATAGGAAACAGTTTTTCATGCAATACAAGATTAAATTGTGGCATTCTTTCCCACAAGATGCTGCAGATACTAAACGGTACTAAGCATTTAGGGGCAAAATAGATAACTTCATGGAACAAAAAATTTTCTAAGCCCACAGAAACTACCTCCAGCTGAAGATCTTGAATACACGGTAAAAGGTGGAAGACAGGTAATATATTACATGTATTTATCTTCATATACTCTCTCCTGAGCATCCACCTTTGGCTGGTGTGGAAAACAGAACACTGGGCTAGACTGAACTTTGATCTGACCCAACACAGTTCCTCTTATGCCTTTTCTCCAAATACAAGAACTATGGGAATAGATTCAAGAGGAGAAAGACATAGTGCTTCTTCGTGCAACACACTATTAGCTGCAGAACTACTTGCTGCAAGAAGCTGTGGTTGTTAAAAGTTTAGAAATATTTTTAAATATACATATTTATGGAAGAAAAAAAGAAATCAAGAAAATATCTACCAAGCCAGAGAGAGCACACAGAAATGACCTGTGGATTGGGAAGGCCCTGTGTTGTAAATTGGTGAAGGGCGGAAGAGTGAAGTATCACTTCATACTTGCCCTGATTTAGTAGCCTTCATCACTCATCATCTCTCTACTGGCCACTATGGGATATGGGGTGGTGAACAATATAAGTTGGCCTGGCACATCTGCTCTAGCATACTCATGTACTTATACCAAATAAAAAACAACAAAATAAAATTAACTTTGAGAAAACATTCTAAGGTGCTTCAGACCTATTAACACCCAATGTGATGTTGATGGTAACTACAGCACCAGTTTGCTGTGGCACAAACGCGACACCACCCCTGAGACAGAACAAGAGACTGGGTTGCTGACTCAGCACCTCAGTGAAATGAATCAGAAAGATCAGCTTTCAAAACCCTAGATTGACAAAAATCAAATAAAAGAAACTAAGAAAATATTTACTATAAACAGTGATTTTCACTGACAACAGAACAGCAAGTTTGCATACCGTTTTCATATACAAACTAATAATCATTTTCAGTTCCCTTAGTCATCAAGATAAAATAAATGACAGGGCTGGGTGGGAATCTTCTTTGATTTTGGTAGAAAAATAATCAGAAAGTGGCTCAAACAGCTGCCCTTGCAATACCCAAACATGCACTTTGCTCGGCTAAGGAAAAGGGAATGAAGACTGCTTCTGGAAAACCATAGTCCCTTTACAACAGCTTCTGGCAGCAAATGGAAATCTGTCAGCCCAAATTTAAAGGTATGACAGAAGATTGTCCAAGTTATTCGCTAGCAAGTCTGTGCAAGCAGAGGAGTCTTGAATTTCTGATTTTTGCTTTTTGCTGCTACACCTCTCACTCCTTGATAGGAAAGTCATGCTCTTTCTTTCAGTCTACGCACACAATTCCCATTGTCCTGCTCTGCATTGCTGAATTTAGCAGGCTGTATGAGTACAGAGCCAAATCTTTACAGGCGCTCAGGACAACCACGGTGCAAGAGTGAAGATTTATCTTGTACAACTGCTCCGCAGGAGAAGGCAGTACCAAGGATGAAGCCAATCTAGAAAGCCTGCCAGCTAAAGGCATGCAGAATGTTTGGTAAAGACAACCTGGCAGTGCCTCAATGATCTGTCATCACAGAAACAAAGCTGTTTTAACTTTTGCCAGAAAAAGCTAATGAATGGGAATTTACTGCCAGTGCAGGATGTCTGAAGCCACATACAGAACAGGTCAATCATGTATTTTCATGGAATAAGTTATTGCTGTTTCAATCATGTATTTTCATGGAATAAGTTATTGCTGTTATGGTCTGACTTTCCCAATTTCTCATGACAATGAAGGAAAAATTTTTCACAACACAGTTTAGTTAAAGCCTTCTCCTTTATACACTCTTACTTTGGGGACAGAAAGCTATTATACAAAAACTAGTATTAAATCAACAAAATTAGGAACTGCATTTCTTCTTAACGCTTTTAAGAAGCAGCTGCCAAAGCTAAAGGCAGATCTGGTCCAGTCTTATCATACTGCAACCAGTCCTTGTGAAAGGCCCAAGAGGAGAAAACTAAAAGCTAATTTTCTGCATGAGAAAGATGCTTGTACTAGTTTCTGGCCCAATCAACTGCACTACATTTCAGAAAACCTGATTAATTTATAATGTCCTAATCAATGTGTCTTTCCCTATCCTTTTTGGTTTTCAACTAGCAGCACAAATGTGCTTGATTGAGGGCACATATTCAATGAAATTATCTGCAGTATTTTTCTGTCTATTTTTGACTGCTTAGTATCCACTCAAACCAGAATGGAGAAATATTAATATGGGTGCATTTCACAGCGGACCTTTTTCAGTACCATCATACTGAATAACATTCAGTCTCTTGCCTAAGTCTAGTAAAAATACACCAAGAGAAAAAAAATAGTCAGTGCTTTTCAGTAACAAGTAACAGGTGATTCTCAGGTTTTTCCTTGGTCCTTCTCTATACGTGATTAGGAAATCAAGGAGATCTTATTCACCTATCCATACTGCTCATACCCAACCTCTTTGAGCCTGCCCACCCTCTCCTCATTGCTAGTCCTGGATTTCAGTGACATTGTCTTCCCTTCCAGAAGGCATCGACCATGCTAAATTATTGAGGCATTTGCCAAGCCCAGTTTATAGTGGTTCTAGACAGCAGAGAGGTGTTTCTTCCAAGATTTTCAGCAGGCCAGCTAGGGAAGATCACTGCTTTAGCTCCTGTCTCTACAGATAGCCTTTCACACACCCTAACCCTACAACCATACTCTCTTCCCTCTTGCAGAGTCAGTGTCTTAGGTCATCCATAGTATGTGCCCACGTAACGGGATGAGCTAGGAGACTTTGTTGACAGCAGGACCACAAAACTACAAGTAAATGTCTGCTTTTGCAATTATACTTTCCAAAATAAATACATTTTACAAGATCCTGCAGGGTCAAGATCAAGTGCACTGCCAAGTCGTACACACAGACAGTGAGATTTCACAAAAAAAAATAAAAGGTTTTTTTTTTTCTAACAATCCATTCTGTTAGGAAAGCAACCTATTCTATTAAGGGACCGAATCTTGTGTTTTGGGATATTTAAATGAATTACTGTTTTGACATGCTACATTTGGCTGGAAAAACAAATCCCAGAACAGTGAATCTCACCACTGTACTTTGGCAGGTCTAAGACAATGAAACCCAGCTGAAGAAATGTGATCGCAATGTCATATGCTATCTGATTTATTAAATGCAACCCAGATCTAGCTTGTGTCTGGGAAAAAGAGAAATCTCATTCAAATGGCATCAGTGCTCTTTCTTTTAAAACACCAGACCTGCCAAAGGAAGCAAAAGGAAATAACTGATCCCAGCAAAGAAAAGAGTTTGGAGATGTTACTCCAGTGTATTAAGTACAGTATTTTTAATCAAGTCACAGCATCTATGACTCAAAGCTGCAGGGGAAAAAAGGCAACAGCACAGTTACCTAAATGAAGATCATCTGGTATTGGTACTGAACACCAGTTATTTGGGAGCACATTTGCATGTTCATACAACAAACCAGGAACTTAAATCATGGTGCTATACCCCCCACAAGGAGCCCTTTAACCATGGAGTCAACTACTGGCTATTCTGGGTGGAAGACTTCTGCTCAGTCTTCACCAGACATGCTGGTTTGGATGTGAAATTTTCCTGCTGACGAAAATGTAATTGAAACCAATGTGCTTCCAGAAAAGGCATTCATTTCAACAAACCAGTGTCTTCCAGAAAGAAACAATTTGCTGAAAAGTTTCTGATCAGCTCGCCTGACAAATTAGTTGACTCAATATCAGGGAGTATTTCTCAACAATGATTAAAGTTAAGTAGTCTTAACTGTTCTGGAGTCCCACTTTGTTGCATTCCACATACACACACCCACTGAAATCACAGAAGTGTGAACGCAGTCCTGCTGAGATGTTCATTCCTATCTTGGCCTGAGGGTCTGAATCTAAATTATCCTCTGAAACTTTTGAACTTTGCTGTAAACTTAACTTGCGCTTCTGGGAATTAATAGACACGGGTAATGATTTGTGGCACTGTGGGTTTTGCAGACTGGTGCCAAATTAATGAGGTAGATCTCTACCTGCTGTTCACTGCTGATAGACAGCTGGAAAGGTTTCTTTGTAAAAGTCTTTTATCCAAAAGCATATTTACCAACCATCACCATGCTTTTTTGTTTCCCAGATGCATAAGAACACTGAAGTGAAGGTCAGGCTGGAAGGAACTTGAGATGGAATCTGATTTGGCATAAAACTTCAAGCCAACTAAAGGCAGCCTAAGTTCAGTTTTTCCAAGTATGACTCGAAGGAGACTAGAAGTCTAGTCCTTATAGAGAGCATATCTTTAGCAAGAATAACTGCATTGCATACCTGAAAGACAGCAAATCCTGTTCCCTTGGCTGCTACTGTAATTGTCATTGGTTGTGCAGGGGCAATCTGAAAGAAAGATGAGCAAAACTGTATTTCAAAGTACTTTCAATACTTCCAGTACTTTACAAAAGTATTCCTCACTTTCTACAGTACCTCCTTGGTATGAAGCAGAAAACGGTTTTGAGTATCAATTGAAAATGTTTCTGGCGTTTTCAAATAAGGTGCTGTCACTGTTACATCCATTTCTGTTTTGCTTGCAGTAGTGAGAGTTGCAAAGAGACTCAAGGCTTGCAGAGCCACCACCGTGTCCTGTTGAGAGAAACAAATCCTTCTGTATTAAACAGAAGCAGCCTGTGCACTGAACTGCTGTGTATTGGCCATGCCTTGGGGAGCTCACAGTCCCTGCATTGTCTCATTTGTTGATTATACCAGAGTCTTCATGCAGCCACTTCCACATCTCCATGGGGATTCCAGTGGCATGAAGGATCCCAGCACAGGAGAGGGATGGCAACACATGACAACAAGTCAGCTATTATGCTATGATATGCAATGGAGAATGAGATGAGAGCCAGCTAAGGAATCTTCCTCTTCTGCCAGGTATGTGGAAGACCTGACACACCGGTAGACACAACAGTCAGAATCACCCACCACACAGACAGTGAAGGAAATAAGGAAAGTAATGATACTGCTACTTTCTAGATTTATTTAGGGATATGCATTAAATATCCAGTACTTCACAGGAGTTATTCAAGGTACCTTGATCACCAAAGCATAACTCTGAAAAATTACTAACATTTATTAAAAAAAAATGGAAATTAGTTTTTATTAGACCCCTGGCAACAATTTCAAAGAGGTTCAGCCCAGATTTTATACTCTATATTTGATGAAAAGGTTCTGTGCAATTGTTTAATCACTGCAGAATATGCTTATAAGCACATTATCATATATGTACCTAAAACTGTCTTTTGTTTATCTTTGTGTATGAATTCAGGCTTAGCTTTCCAGATTTTGAACACAAGAGGTAGTTTCTGAACATTTGGTCCAGTACAGTTTAGTGAATGAGAATTTTAACATCTACTATTTTCTGAAAAAAAATGCAGTCATCAGTTATATCTCTAACACTTCTCAGGGATTTTTGCTGTTCATGTAGTTTGCACATATTTTAAACCAGTGACAGTGAAGGAATCAGCCTTGCAGGCTCAGCATACAGAGGTGTCTTATTCCTTCTCAGGTCACTTCTGCTAACAAAATTCTAATGTAACAGAATCTCATTAACACGGTGACTGTGCCCCACCTTATGGTACCAACACGTACCACCTATTCACTCTAAATTATTAGAAACCCCTCTCCTCCCCATGCCTCATCTTTCTCTGAGATGACCTGCTTCACTGATTTCTTAAAACCCAGAAAGATCAGCTGATTAACAACAATGCCAAAGTTACTGGTATGTTGAACCACTACAGCTTGGACCCCACATCCAGTGCTTAACATGGGGTGACAGAAGAGATGCAGCTAATGGGCTACGAGAAGATTTAATAGTCTGGAGTAGGTGGCAGACTTTTCCAGTAGGAGGCCAATAGCTAGCCTGGAAGAATGTCTTCGATTACTCCTTTGCAGAAGACAGTGACAAAGCACTGATTCTGCCCTTACTCAGACTACTCACCTGTTCATTTCTGATGAAGATTATAGCTTAGAAGTCCAAACTTACAAAACTTTTTTCACATTGAAATGTATGAAACTACAGTGACCTATCACATGTATATATCTGATCAATCTTATAGACCTAAGGACCTACAAAATCTTGCTGGAGAATTTTATTTTAACAATATGAAAGCAGAAATATACCTGCCTTTACCTAAGTTGTAGAAACCAAGGAATACCTTGAAGCACCTTTTACAAGTCCTTACAATTTTATTTCTTGCCCTAAATTCAGAGAGAGTTCAAGATGTCTAGAAATGCTATCTGACTTCAGAATTCTTCCAAATCCTAGTCTCAAATGACTCTCAGAAACACAGGTGAAAAACAAGAGGGCAAAGAACCACCTGCAAAGAAGATAATAAACATTCCCCTTGGTATGTTCTAACACAGAATCACAGAATGTTAGGGACTGGAAGGGACCTCGAAAGATCATCTAGTCCAATCCCCCTGCCAGAGCAGGAACACCTAGATGAGGTTACACAGGAAGGTGTCCAGGTGGGTTTTTAATGTCTCCAGAGAAGGAGACTCTACAACCTCCCTGGGCAGCCTGTTCCAGTGTTCTGGCACCCTCACTGAGAAGAAGTTTCTTCTCATATTTAAGTGGAACCTCCTGTGTTCCAGCTTGTACCCATTGCCCCTTGTCCTATCATTGGTTGTCACCAAGAAGAGCCTGGCTTCATCCTCGTGACACTCACCCTTTACATATTTATAAACATTAATGAGGTCACCCCTCACTCTCCTCCAAGCTAAAGAGACCCAGCTCCCTCAGCCTTTCCTCATACAGGAGATGCTCCACTCCCTTAATCATCTTGGTGGCTCTGCACTGGACTCTCTCAAGCAGTTCCCTGTCCACAGAAGGCTTCTTACCAGGAAACATTCACAGCTGAAGCACGAGGTGCACAGCTCAGTATGACAGGGCTGCCTTCAATACACAACCTGAGAAGTTAGGGAATAGGATCTCAAGCCAAACTCACAAGTCTGCCTTGCCCAGCAACACAGGCTTTGCAGAATTTGTCACTCTTCCCTACCTTTTAAATCTACATTCATATATATGTTATTTTTGTATTCCTGTACATATGAAACATATATATTTTATGCCCAAACATTCAAAGCACTACAAAGCAAATTCATAGCAAGCATATACACATAAACAAATTGCAGTGAGTTACTATACCCTGACTTACAAAACATTACACGTGCAACTAAATACTTTACTCCGTATTGTTTAACAATATATTAAGTTTCTAATGTAATAATCTCATGGATGGAAACACTCCAGACATTCTTTTTAAAACAATCTTAGAAGTTAACAAAAACTATGGGGTCATTTCCACAAATTAATAAAAAAGGTATCTAGAGAGACATTAGAGTAATTTTGAAAGCAAAACAATTTAGACTATGGAAGAACAAAAGGATTAAATTAATTTCTTAATTTGACCCTCAGGGGTAAATGGTACATTGCTGGATTTTCAAACTTTCAAGTAAAAATGGTTTCTGGAGAACAGAGAGAAGTTTTTTCAACTCATTTAGTGCTTCAATCACCCTCTTCAAATAACAAGCAAGAATTAACACATTAGGAAAATACTAGAACCTCAGGGGAACCAGGCTGGTTCTTAAATTGCAGTTTATTTAGTAGAACTAATTTCTCCCAGAGTAATACCTACAAACATTTGAAAATAATGAAGGATATCCTGTACAGCTTGATACCAAGCAGTATGATGAAATAGGACATTTTACTGTTATCAGCATTTGTAGCTAATTTAAAAGCTAGTTTAAACTAATGCAATCCAAAGTACTATATAAATTTTTTGGATACCAGCACAGCTTACAAGATGTGGTTTCAATAACATGAAAATCTGGAGATAATGAAGATCTTCCAAATTTCACGGCCCATCAAAAACCTACGCAATAATGAGGACAAAGTACATTATTAAGACCAACCGCCAAGAGAGGCACTAGGTTAGGCTGTTTCTCTAAAACCTGCGCCCCTTTCTTACCGAATAGCCTTTCGGGAGTTTGAAGACCCACATATGGAAAGAATAGAAAGAGGTTTCTCTCCTTGGAAAGAAAGTAAGCACAGATACTTATCATACTTGCTTAGAAAATATGATCAATTATTTTTCCGTGGGCATCACTTCAACTTCTTAATTCATTTTGTTATTAATATTTTATATAATCAAGGTGACCATCTAATTCTGTTTTTATTACACTTGCCAAAATACTAAAACTGGTAGTTCAGGTTTAAGACAACAATATCACAAAGAATGCAAGCTTATACATAACCAAAGCTGTTAGTGCGAGACAAAATTCAGTAATTGTTATGTAAAACAACCCAAAAATGTTCCCTTTTTTTTTTTTTCCTTTAAATATGCAGTACTCATTTAGAAAGTATAACAAAGCCCCTTGAGACAAGATATTACCTGAGTAGATGAAAATCCTCCAAGGTGATTTCTTTGCTGACTTAACCATTTCATAATAGGGATCCCCTCTGCTAATCTGTCTTGATGGAAGTGCGAGAGCAGAGCATATGCTGCAAGTTCAATGTCAATGGACCGTGGCTGCCAGGAATCCGAAATTTCAGAAGCAGGTGTTATCCAGAAACGAAATTCTCCTGCAAAAGGAACCAGTAATAAAATCAGATCCACAAACTGAAGTGTTTGGGCTTCTAGGAAAGACTTACAGGAAACCTCTTGATTAAGGCTTACATATGGGATCTGTCAAGGTTCTGAAAATTCTGGTAATGTTTAGGTGTGTGTCATGTAACATTTGAAGAACAAGTCATGTTCTTCATCAGCCCTGTGGTAATCCATACAGGAATAAGGTAACTGAGACTGAAAGACCTAGCTTTGTTGTGAATTGTTATTCATTTATGGACACTTTTCATTAAGGCTGTCTCGAAAGTCCTTAACCTATTCTCTATATCATACTCAAAACAGACTTGAATTCAGAAGAAGGATTCTCTTAATCTCTAATTTTATATGTAGCTGTAGATATATGATAGGTATTTCTAAATTTGACAAAAATCCATCTACGCAACTGTAGAAGATAGTTGTGCTATACCTTGGTGTTCTGCTCTCTGGTTCAGCATATTCAGTGCTTCCTTTGCCTTTGTACTTTTTGCCCAGGACAATGCACATGTCACAACTGCCAAAGTGTAATTATCTGAAATGCCTTCTTCTAATTTATCTTCTAGAAAGTTTGTAGCACTCTTGATGACATAAGCATGCTGGAAATGAAGATTATTTTGAAGAATGTACAGCAAATAACATATGTATTGAAATATTTTAATTTAAAAGAAAAATCTGTGCAGAAACAGAAACATTACTATCTACCAAACAACAACCAAGAAATACTAAAGACCTCTTTCAGAGTCACAGGCATGAACCTGAAAGGCAAGTCGTTTGATCTAGCACTGTTTTTTATGAACATGAGTAATCTCAATGAAATCAATTGGCATGACTTAACATCTCTAAGGAGACCTCCCGCCATAAATTTCTTTGCAAGTTCTTGGATTAAAGCCATGACAATATTCTTGTGAAAAGCAACTACCTTTAGATTTTGCAAAGGCACATAAAACTGAAGGGCCTAAGAGCACAACTTTGTATTATCTAAGGTAGATAAGGAAGTTTAACAAAGTCAGGTTAAATTTTGTCTGTGTTCAGGTGTCCCCTTATTTCCTTAAACTACCAAGTGTTTGCCAGCTATTATGATAATTTACAAAGTGTTCCAGTAACTATGAATTTTATTTATGAATTCCAGTACCTGTTTATCTGGGAACCCGAGGAGGGATGACATGACGTAAGCTGTGAGAGTGACTGGATTATTGGTGCCTCCTTGAAGATCACTATGTAATACTTTGCCAGGCTCACGAAATTCTCCATTTAATTTCTGATGACGGACAATCCATTTAGCTGTATCCACAAGTACATCTTGGTCAATGTCTATGAATGGACGAGCTTGAAGGAAACATCTTAATACAAAGGCTGATAACCTTGGGGAAAAGGTTAATCAAATATGACAAAATTAGGAATGTATTACGGCTTCTTCTGTTTAAGATGATGTGAGAATACTGTGAGGCATAAGGTGTTCTACACACACCTTCCAAGCACAGAGGAAAACACATGCCTCACCCAGACAAGCAAGTAGACTAAGCTTAATCCACCAAAAAAGAAGCTATGTCCTTGTTGCTAAATATCACCTTTTTTGCAGCTGTTATGTTGCAAAAATAAAGGGTATAGACCCCAAGTCTGCCAGCACATGTGTATCTTTTTCAAATGTTGCTTTCCTGCCTTCTGCTGCTGGGGTTAAGTGGCCAAAATCATAGTTTACAAAGTAATGCAGTTATGAGTGTGATATTAATTATGACAATTATCCATGTCATTATATAATTAAAATAACCTTTGTTATTTTATTATTAATAATCCCAAATTCAGCTTTGACTCCCTTTTTTGCTAACCGTGCATTCATGCAACCTGTCAACACACTATTTAAGTACCAGAGTTGCCAGTAAAGACAAATTATCTTCATTTTCCAATTCATCAATAATGAGTATATGGCAAATCTTGCTGATGTCAATGAAAGATGCTCACTGACTCCAGGAGTGACTCAGTCAGTGGCACAATAACTGAGATGGTTCTATTTAAATTCAGCAGCATATACTGAATTACATAAGTATATTTAAACAAAGTGAACGCAGGTTACCTGAAAAATGTGCTGGAATTTGTCTCTGTTATCTGTCTAACTTCCACTACTATGCTTACTATGCTCCTCAGAGTGAAATTCAGCACTGAATAGACTTTTTCAGCTGTATTTACGGTCTCAAAAAAAGGAGGTGTGAGAGAGGTAAGCAGGACAAATTCTTATCACCAGTAACTGTTCACTCCCCAGGAAATGCCCCAGTCAGTCTTCAGCCTCCTGTATGGAGAGAACTGAAAATCTGTTTGAAGCAATGATGAGCACATAGCCCTAAATGGTTTAAGTCAACTGCAAGAATAAGTCATTTAATTATTATTCTTCATTCCTTTGTGGAAAGCAACAGACAAATTTTCAGCCCAAGATATTCCCTTGGTTAAAATAATTCATCACTCATCTTTTACAAAATTAAAAAGCCTTGCCCTAATAATGGCTTTGACAGCATGTTATCCAGCAGAATGACCTTAGAGTTGGCCTAAACACCTAATGAAAACCAGGCAGAAGGCTAATACAGCTGGAAATTTTTACCAGCTTCACAAAAATTTTTTAGTTGCAGGGAAAATATCTAAAATACTCAAATTCCACGGTGAATCTGGCAGAAATACTTACCATGTGCTCCCAGAGGGATCTTCATTTCCAAAGGCACTAAAAGAGCCATCATCCCTCTGGAAAAGCAGCTCTCTCTGGTAGCCTGAAGTGGAAAAGCAGAAACAGGTATTGAACATTTTCCTCTAACGCAGGTTCCACCACAAACTTTCTGCCGATGTGAAGCGAGACACTTTCTAAGGCTGAGAAGGGCAGAACTTGAGCTCATATTTCATAAAAAAATTCTCAAATATGTGGGAAGACATAAAACTGCACAGAAGATGACGAGGAAGCAGGCAGCAGTAATATGAAGAATCCATCTACAAAAGCAGAACCAGAAGCTCCTGCTCCCACCCCAGCATGCCAGCGGTGTGCGAACTCGCTCCCACAGAACTCGGTTGTTTCAGGAGTGCAACAGCAAGCACAGGGCAGAACAGCAGCCACAGTCCAGTGCTTTGGCACTTTGGGGAGCTGCAGTTATGCACCTATAGAAATGCTCTGTCTTTTCAGCAGACGGAAGGACACCAAAAATGAAGTATTTTCCAACTGGAGAGGCACAGGTACAGCAAAGCTACAAACGGTGCTGAAAAGCAGTTTCAGTGACTTTTTTTTTTTTTTTTTCCCCAAATCAAAAGGACTAGATATCAGAAAAAAAGCATGCTGGAAGAGGCTGCTTTGAAACAAATGAAAAACTCTAAAAGACCTGAAGATCTTGAAATCCTATGAAGGATCCATTTAAAATCTATCTGAAGACTTTTCAGTATCCAGAACAAGAGCAGCTTACTCCTGACCGCTGAACATCTAAAATAAAAGGGCTGTAAGGGCTCAGTAGTTGCCCATGACCACCAGCAGCATCCTTACTCAATAGCTGACTTCGGTGCAGAACCAACGTTCATTAATGTTAGAAATGAAGAGCCTCATACAATATGCTACTCACTGTGGTTTCTGATACCTGAAGCCTTCCTTCCCATACATTTTTCTTGCCATTTGTGATTCCAGAACAATAAAAATATCTATTTATAGGATTTCACAAGACACCTTTTCTTCTTTCCCCTACCTTGTCTTTTCCTTGGCTTTACTATTTTGGCTATTATAATTAAGTATATTCATTAGTCTAATGCCTGAGAGATACAGACGCAATACTGAACCAGCCAGGCAGCAGAAAAACACTTGGGCAACTATTATGTCCCACACAAATGAAAGAATTCACAAATACACTCAAGAAGGTCCACCCAACTACAGCTGTTCCCCTGAAAAATGTTCCTTGCTTTCACCAATAAAGGATTAATCACTTGCTTGCATATCATCCTGAATATAGCTACATAGTAAGTGAACCACAGCCTTGATTACTGAGGAACAAATGGCCTGGTCCTCCTATCTAAGTTACAGTGTAAGATGAAATTCTAGTCAGGGTCTCCCTATAACAGAAGAGATACTGATACAAAGACCTGAATCTGAACTGCTACATTATCTCAGTGCAACTTCCCATATGTAGTCTTATCCCCGCAGCAACAGGTTTAGTTTTTATCTCTTCAGAAGAGTTTGAAATTGCAATTTCCACTTAAACATAGAAGGGTTTTAATGTATTTAGCACAACAACAGTGGTTAATTACATGGTTAAAACTCGTGAAATCTTTCCCATACGGACAAATCTGTCATCTCAGTTAACAAACTTGAGAAGTCAAGCACTCTCGAGTAGGAGGAAAAAAGAAGGAATAAACGGTATTTCTCATCAAGGAAAGCAAAAGTGACTGTCAAAGTTTAGGTCTCAAAATACCGTGCTATGAGGAACACAAATAAATGTATATGTACAAATAGATTAAATAGATTGCTTCCTCTTCCAAAGTGTCTGACTACAAGACCTGAGAAGTGAAGTCTTCTGCTTCTTTGCAGAATAGCAAATAAGCAGCAATAAGCATTATAGTCACCACTCCACTGGTAGAGCAAACCCAGAAAACCAAAACCAAGAGCCTGCTTAACAAACAGCCATCCTTACACAGGGATAAATTTATCTCAGAATTTGTTATATTGGGAGGGATAAGAAAGATGATCAGAACCAGAGGGAGGATGGAGCGATCACTCAGCTATTTCCTATAGTCTGTGTGCTTTCCTCTTGACACCAACCCTGTTGTAGTCACGCAAAAGTCTCCAAACACGAGCGTATCTAACCCAGGGAAGCCTGCAGAAATGCTGGAACAGGAGACCTGGGCACTGTGAACCACCACGTTCGTTCCAACAGACACTCAATCAGACATGAAAAACAATACTTCAAATGTCAACACATTCAAGTGGAAAGGCAAGGAAAAGAAGGATCTTATTATGAAGATGTACCCAAGTACTCCCAGAGGACTGGCTGGAGCCCACAAGGTATAGGCTGAGTGAGCCTGAAAGAGGAGCGTATCGGGATGGGAAAGACTTCAGAAATACGGGAAAGACTAGAGGGTCTCAGGTTTCAAACAGCTTGGAAAAACTGCTCAAACTCATTGCTTCCTTTGGGTCTAGCACCAAAGTTTTCTGATCAACCAGGACTTTTTTTCATTTCTAAAGCACTGATTTAAAGATGGGATCTGTCACTCCCACCAACAAAGGAATTTTTTTAAAGGCAACTTTTCTTTTGTTTTGCCTTTGTTCCATATAAATAAAACTGCCAAAAGAAAGATCATACAGCAGTCTCTGCTGGCTACATAAATCCCTTCTCACAGTCTGTTTTAAACTAAACTTCCCGACACTCCTTTTAAAAATGAAACTTACAAAAGTTACATCTCAAACTAAAGACAAATTTCAACTTACATTTAAAAAAAAAGCCAGTGCAACAGCAGAAATCAATTGTTAAAATAAAGCAAAAAATGTTTTTCAGATTGTGGGGTTTTTTTATCTTAAAGTTACAAATATTTCAGCATACTTGTTATTTTGGCTACTACAGTGTCAAAAACACATACCTAAATTCAAAACCCCAGAAACAAGTTAAGTAACACAATGCTTTGTATACAGTGACATTTAATCCTATAATTTTCACTTGCTTTGAAATAACTTCGATAAATCTGTTACTGGGAAACTCCAGAAAATTATGGCAGCACAATTCAGCCTTCAAAGAGTGGTAGACTGCTTACAAACTTCAGAGTAGCTGTTTACATAATTCATCTCTTCCCCTGCCCTTATTTTTTAGTAAAACATGTAGCAGGAAGGGTTTAAAAAACACATAAGTGCTTTTGACAGAAAATTGGGATCTTGATGAAAGGAAAATTTATTTTGAGCTCTGCCTTTTCCAAGGGAAATGTCAACAACTTTAAAAAATATCAAACAGCAAAAAAGAAAAATAAAATCAGAGACTTACAAAGAGTAAAGAATATTTTAAAATGTCATCACAGTGCCTTAGAAGGGGGTGTAGCTCACACCACTTCACTCCTCTCTGTGACCCAGGCTCTCAGCATGCAGGCTGACACATGGCCAGTGTGCTACATCACAGTTAGACACCGTCTGACCCAAAAGGCACAGAGAAGCATAGTGCAACTATGTTCTCCACCCCTTGTGATGCCCTGGAGTATTTCCTGATTAAAATATACAACAATTTCCAAGTAAAATTTTCCGGCTTTTGATTTCCAGCACAGAGTTCACTTCTGACCAAGCCTAAAACCTGGGTGGGCAAAAGCCAGCCACTAGAGCAAGTGCCACTCCTCAAGCTCTACAAGGATATTGCAGGATGGGGATGCTGTCACTGAAGACAGATACAGATGTGCGATGAATATGGTTCACTCTGCCCACTAACTAATTTTCAACCTCTGTGTCTCAAGCAGAGGTCAGAAATGTTTGCTCACACATGGTTTTATCAAAAGAGAATTAACAACCACCTAGGAAATCCATACAAATTATGTTCTAAAGTTAATCTTTCATCTGAAAAGGAAAAAAAAAATAAAAAGGTACCTACATAAAAACTTGTTTTTTTCTGCGCAAACTTGCCCTTGTAAACAAAATAATTTCCTCTTTAATTTTGTCAGCTTAGAAGAAAGAGGAAAAGAAAGAGAAGATGGGCTTTTCTTCCAGTTCTCATGATACCAACAGAGCAGTACTTCAAATATCAAATGCAGAGTCACAGATATCTTTTTTTCTAGCAACAGTTCTTAAAAACCTAACATCTTTATTTTAAGCATACAGACCTTTTCTCATAAATGATAGAGCTTTTGATTTAATGTCCTCTCTCAGCTGTCTGGTTTTAGTCAGGTATTGCAAAACATAAACGTTTGGAGCAAAATTGATCATATTCTGTTCACCACAGCCATAAGGCATCTTAATCAATGACGACAAACCATTGATAGAAGGCCCAAGTAAATCACCTGAAAGATAAAATGTGATGAAAATAAATTAAAGCTTATTGCAAATAAATGCATACCTCACACATGAAGGGTGGTATAATCTAAACTGGGAGAAAATATGATACACTAGGAACATTTGTACTAAACACCATTAGCCAGGCAGAAAAGACACTTCATCTTCTGACCAACTTCCTGCCCACTGACTCATCTCCCCACAGACCTTTCCAACTACAGAGTAATTTCAAACAGCCACCAATTTAAAAAGAAATTATATATATATATCTGCAAAATATATTTAATCAAGAAAAATGTTCCAGTAATGTTATAATACATATTTGTAATTCCCTGAATTTCTTCTTTCACTCACAGTTATCAAAGCCTAGGCTTCACAAGAAACAACAATCAGTCAGGTTTTAGGTTTTATTATGCAGACAAGCAGAATTAAAAAAGGTCACTAAAAAACTTTGCAGGACCTTCCTTATTAAAATCTGACTCCCTCTCTAACTCTGAAAATGCAGTCAGAACAATAATATTGTAAATTAAATAAAGGAATAACACCATTCACCATAATGTATTAATATGCTTAATCTAATGCATAATGGTAAATTATTTTGAATTAATGATTGCTATTAATATAGCAATTAAATACAAATTAAGGCTGTTAAAAACCTATATATCCACAGCCTTACAAGGCAAAATCTTGTAATGGTCCTTCAGCAGGGGCTCTGAGAGAAGCTCTGGCAAACCCTACCATGGTATCTCAGGTTACTACACACCAACTTCTCTGTGCTACTTGACAGAACTTACTACTTCTAGTGACTGCTGGCAACTGCTCTATTCTTTAAAAACCAGATATGCCTGCAGTGCAGAAGATGCCAGCAGCTCAGTTACGGACACATATATCTTAGATACTGAGTTCAACAAAAGCCCAGCAGGCAAGAAAATATTTTACAAAAGTTATAAATATATAGCTGACCAGTAAATAATAGAGAAGGAAACAGAATAAAATAATCCTTACCAACAGCAGTGACCTGCACTCTCTCACTGCCACTTACAACATCAGGAGGAAAAGTGAAATCCAAGGTTTTTGACACTTCTTGTGGTTTATTCCCAGTCAAATCTAAAAGGACTGTCTGAGAATAGGTCTGTTCCAATCCTTCAGCCTATCAAAATAAAGACAGAATTATTGTAATCTCGAATAGTTTGTTGCTTTTAGGACAGGAGTTGTGTGTTTACTGTAGAGTGATCTAAAACACTGTCAGGTATTTTGCGCTGCTTGCTAACACATCAAGAACCTGAGCTACTGGCCCATCCAAATTGACACAAAAATGTTTTCCTTATGAAGACCTACCTGTACTATTTGCTTGTCAAGACCACGTGTCAGTTACAGTAATAGACTCATAAAGTCAGTGAGAGCATCTCTGAGGGTGGTAAAATCCTGACACAGGTTGCTCAGAAGGGTGGTAGATGCCCCATCCCTGGAAACTTTCAAGGCCAGGCTAGACAGGGCTCTGAGCAACCTGATCTGGTTGAAGGTGTCCCTGCTCATTGCAGGGTGGTTGGACTGGATGAGCTTTGAAGGTCCCTTCCAACCCAAACTATTCTATGATTCCAGTGAGCTCCATACCAAGCAAAGAGCTCCATCAGCAAGCACATGCCAAGACTGGAGGTGGTGCCAAACAGCAGAATAGGAGCCAACACACATGAATTCAAATAAAGAGATTTCCTTTTAAACATAAAAAATACTTTTCTATAATTGTGAGTGTGTTCAAACACTGGAAAAGCTGCCCAGAGAGGTTGCAGAGGCCCTGTCCTTGAGGACAATAAAAACCTGACTGCACATGGTTTTGAGCATCCTGCTGTAGTTAGTCCTGCCCTGAGCAGGAAGGTTGCGTTACTCCCTTCCAACCTCAGCCATTCTCTGATTCTATGATCTTATGCATTTATTTTAGGATGAGATGTACAGAAGTCTACCACCTTCCACTGAAATGGAGCCTAACATGAATCAGATTTAAATGCCAAAAATTAGGCAAGTCTTATCAGTTTCTGGTTTATCAAAAAGTCTAGGGGCCAAACTTCCACCACTACTAAAATACAGAAATGTTAATATAAAACAGGCTATGAATTAAAGGCAGGATATAGCAAAATTGATTGCACTTATCCATAACACAGTTAGTTGGTCCACTCTCCACAGATTATTAAGCTAGCTGTAGCACCAGGGGTTCCCTGATATACAAATTGGTTGCCTCCTCTTTTCAGAAGCATTTGACTCACTACCTGTTGCAGAACAAATCTATGTGTTCACTCCTGGAAGGGGATCTAAAGAATTTTAAAGGAGAAATTATTTTAAAATAAGTGTTTTCTACGTAAAGCCACCTGACGCAGAACAAACTTTACAGGGCAATAGGCAGACAAGTAAATTGGTTTGCATTTTTGCTGTACTCTGTCGTCTATTTTAGGGACTGATTTATTTCAGGAACAAGACAAGCTACAGGGTGTTTACCTTTACTAAAACTTTCTGGATGACAGCATCAGAAGCAGCAGGTGATATTGCAGTCACTTTGATGGGAATCTCTCCCAGCTGTTTCGGCTTGATTGGGAATTGAACAGTTTTCCCATCTTCACTTGGTACAGATACAGACTGTTGATTTTCTGTAGCATTTATTTCATTGGATGTTAGAATCATTTCAAAAGCGTCATTCATATCCAGAATCACAGTAACCTGTAATACAGTAACATTTGCAATACAAAGTGTTAATTTTGAAAAGCTGCTTTCGTAAGATGCCATCTTTTTTGTGTATGGAGAAATAGCTTTCTGGCCTGTCCACCGAAGAAACTATCGAAGTTCTCACAAAAGAAAGACAGTAAGGAAATCCTGCAGTGTCTAGTAACATTCAAGTACAAAGAGACTGTTATTTTACCTCAGCTTCTTCTTTCAAATAATTAAAGATATTCACTTCCAAAATGAACTGCTCTCCTCTGACGACTGAGTATGGAAGGTTCAGGAAAATGAAGAAAGGTTGAAAAGCTTCTAGCTGCAAAACAAAATCAGCAGTGAACCCCTAAAATTAGATACTATGAATAGCAAGAAAATTACTATATAGCTTGTCTTCTGATCACTTTTAAATTCAGATGATAGACTATATTTACCTGTACTCTACAGTTAACAAAATGTATTACTGCAGGGCCGAAGCAGAAGCCAAAGATGCTTCTGGTCACTAGCACCTTTGTGGGAACTCAGCAGCACCATTTAGACGAGGGGGGCTGACAGCTTTGATATGGCAAGTTCCAACGTAGGTACCTGCCGTGGGACAAAGAGTCTATCATCTAGCAAATTTGGAAGCTGTGATCTGTCCTGAGATCCCATTAAGGCAACTGCAAAATGTTTTGAGTGCACAAGTAACAGATGATTAAGAATCTGTCAGTTCTCCTGTCACCACGTCAACACAGAAACGCATGTTGGAATACAAAATAACTAACTCTCCCAATTTCTGTAATTCACTAACACCTTAGAATGATGTGTTATTTGGCAAGATTGATCTTGGCATAAGCACTTCAGTTACATTTCTAAAAATACATCTTTTCTTAATTAAAACTTCAGAAATTTACCAGCAAACAGTTACTTTATTTGTGAAGAGAGGTTGTTGGATAAAGTCTTGGCTCTAAGAAGTCAGTGGTAATTTCTCATCAAGCTGAATGGGATCAAAATTTCACTGTTTATGAACATCTGTACAATAAGAATGCTGAAGCATTATGTCCTTCATTATTGAAATACCATCTAAAAATTGTTTTAGTTTGGTTTTCATTTAAAAAAAAAAAATATTCCAAGTGTTTTGAGTTTCAGATCCAAAACCCCCTAAGCTTTATTTCTAGCTAGTAAATATGTTTTCTTTTCAAAACTTTGAAAAGTTGTTTGCTAAAGCTTTCACTGTCAAAATCTTCTTTAGATATTAGACATTAGAGAAGTTCTAATACAGAGTATTTTGTTAGGTCTAAGTTAAGGTTTTCCCTATATACCTATTTCCTTTTTCTTTTTTGTTTTGCTTTTCTCTAAAACTGTTGCAATACTCAAGTTTTGCACTTGGGAATATTCTGGTATATTACAATAAAATACAATAGGGTAAAAATATTGACAGTCTGTGTAGTAGAAGTCAAATAAAAACAAGATGCAAAGCAGTGAATGGCATTAAGCATGCAGATGCCACTTATTTATTTCCCCATGACAGTTTTCGTGCATTTCTTTTATTTGCCTCTGTATGGTACTGATTAACATGTTTCAGCCATATGGATCTCAAAGTGCAATCTAAACGTCCCAACAAGGGTGAAGTACTGAACAGTGCATGTGAGTGATTATAGTTAAATAACAATCTCAACATCTGTTCTACTTATAGCTTTCTCAAATTTGAGAATGAGAGGCCAAGTATATATTTTCATACAGTTTGAATCAGAAAACTATTCCTCTTTCTGTCTCATCCCTGCCAAGCCAAATGAAATAAATGAGAATCATGATTCCAGTCTCAAAGAAGCCTTTGCCATATAATCCAGATCAGGCTCCAAATTCTGTGGTGGAGTTATGATCAGGATGTTCAAAGCACATTTTGACACCGTATACCACAGCATTCTCCTGGAGAGGCTGGCAGCTCATGGCCTGGATGGGTGTACTCTGTGATGGATAAAGAACTGGCTGGATGGCCAGGCTCAAAGAGTTGTGGGGAACAGAGCCAAATCCAGTTGGCAGCCGGTCATGAGTGGTGTTCCCCAAGGCTCAGTATTGAGGCCAGTTCTGTTTAATCTCTTTATCAATGATCTGGATGAGTGCACCCTTAGTAAGTCTGCAGATGACACCAAATTGGGTAGGAGGTAGAGGGTGCTAGAGAGTAGGATGGTCATACAGAAGGATTTGGACCAGCTGGATCATTAGACAGAGGCCAATGTATGAGTTTTAACAAGGACAAGTGCCAGGTCCTGCACTTGGGTCATAACAACCCCAGGCAGTGCTACAGGCTCGGGGAAGAGTGGCTGGAAAGCTGCCTGGCAGAGAGGGAACTGGGGGTGTTGACTGACAGCCAGCTGAATATGAGCCAGCAATGTGCCCATGTGGCCAAAAAGGCCAAGAGAATCCTGGTTTATATCAGGAACAGTGTGGCCAGCAGGACTAGAGAAGTGATTGTGCCACTGTACTCAGCACTGGTGGGGCCGGACCTTGAATACTGTGTCCTGTTTTAGGCCCCTCATCATAAGAAGGACATTGAAGTACTAAAGAGAGTGCAGAGAAGGGCGATGAAGCTGGTGAGGGTCCTGGAGTACAAATCTTATAAGGAGCAGTCAAGGGAGCTGGGGCTGTTCAGCCTGGAGAAAAGGAGGCTGAGGGGAGACCTTATCGCTGTCTACAACTACCTGAAAGGAGGTTGAAGCATGGAGCGTGTTGGTCTCTTCTCCCAAGTACCAAGTGATAAGACAAGAGGAAATGGCCTCAAGTTGCCCCAGGGGAGGTTTAGATTGGATATTAGGAAAAAATTCTTCACGGAAAGGGTTATCCAGCACTGGAAGAGGCTGCCCAGGGAAGTGGTGGAGTCACCATCCCTAGAAGTGTTTAAAAGGTGTTTAGACGAGGTTCTTAGGGACATGGTTTAGTGCTAGAGTTAGGTTATGGTTGGACTCAGAGATCCTGAGAGTCTCTTCCAACCAAAATGATTCCATGATTCTATATCTGGTATAGCAGCCAACTATGAAATCTGGACCTAGATCTCTGTTTGGATCCCACAAGTTACCTCTCCCCAAGAATGTAAGGGCATGAGAATTTAAATGGGTAAATGGCTGTCTTCAAGCTATGCTTACACTAGTCCTGGCATCAAGTTGGAAATCTATGACCCAGCACTGCACAGGCTTAACCCTTCTAACCTTAGGCACTTAAGTGGAGTTGTCTCAGGAACACAGTTTCTCTAGAATCTTCACATAATGAACTGAAGGCGATAACTACCTTCAGAGGATTATTCAATATATAAAATACTAGATAAATGAGACTTCAAAAAGTAACTCCTATATTCAACAGGCTAAGTAACTCTCTCTAGGTAGCTCTTTCCATTAATATAGAGTGAATCTAGGACAACTATACTTATACATTAGGAATCTTGGGTTAGAGACCTAACCTGAGGAGTACTGAATTTACCTTAAATTGCTAAACTCCTTGAATGCTTAGAAGTACAAAAAGAGCTTCAGGAGACAGGAACTTGGTACGAAGCAGCATGTCATCCCACCACTGGCTCTCAGTGTCCACTCTGCTACTCAAAATAAGTCACCCAAAAAGCACCTAAGTTTAGTCCAAGACTGGTTTTAACAGATAAATGAAAGCGAGACCAAAACTTAATCTTTAAGCAATTCTCCTGTCCTCCCCCCGTGACGTCAGTGGAGCAGCGCAGTGGCATGATCTTTCACAACAGGCTTCTCCCATCCTGGGCACCTCTTCCCAGCGAGTCTGTGCAAACCTCCCTGCATGCACTAGAAACTCAAGGAAAGACCTCTTGGCAGAGCTAAGAAAACAGGGAAACACACCATCCCCAGGCAATCATTCCCCCTTTCTACACAGGAAGATTATGCAGCCGACACATCCTGAAAGTGCTCTAACAAAACAACTGCTCCAACAGAAATAATTACCCAAGTATCTGTGTAATGTCTGAGATACTTATACGAGCAGGAAGGGGAGGCAAATATGGTATCACACATGACTCAAGTGATGATGTTTTCTTTACAGTTTGAATACACCACACCTTTGAATCACTTTACTGATATAAGAAGACAGATGCGGTTAGAACTAAAATACAGCTTCCAGTAATAACCTACAGTGTTACCAGCATTTAAAGGAGAACTGTCTAGTGCTGTGGTACCTCCACTGGAACAGTCGTCACGCCAAGCCCATGGTTTTCAGACATCACAAAAGCAGTGGCTACCCAAGATGTGATGGTATCAGGTACAATGACTTCCATTGTGGTGTCTGTGTCAGATCTGTTGGCAGAAGGGGAGAGCAGACTTTCAAAAGCATCCATTTACAGACATGAGTAAGTGGACACGATTGCTTAAAATTGCAATAAAAATTAAATTCAAACTCTTGGCAAGAAAAACTGCTGTTTATCTGTTTTTCTTTTACTAATCACTGAGAAATATTTGTGATGGGATCAAAATGATTTTAAAAAATATTTTAAATCACATGAATTGAATCACATTACATGTAATCAACTTTTACAGATCCTTTAAAACAATCCCAAATGACATTTGTTTCCCGAACTCCTCAGCTGTGAAAGAACAGAAGATTAGTGCTTCACGTCACAGGTCAGATTTCATCATCATTTGGCAGTTTGAACTCCTGATTGAATTAAGTGCAGATAGGAACAGATTTCCCTTTCTGGTCTAATCACCATCTTCTCATGTGCTGTAGAGAAAAACACCCTATCTCTCTCTATCTGTTATCTCCCCATCTGTAAAAGGACGAGAGCCTCTTTTGTCTCTAGGGTTTTCATCTAGTTTCTATTGAAACTATAAGGCCTTCAATCAGGCATTGTCCTATTTTGTGCAGTTGCCTCATTTGCTGAGGCTCCAATCTCGCTTGTGGCCTCTAGGTGGTAGTAAAATACAAATAATACTACATTTTTAAGGAGTGTTCTTCAGCACCAGTGTAGAATGCAACTAAAAGCTACAGAACAACAATGGCAAGTGTAAATCAGTTTCCATTTGCTTCTAATTCTATACCTTGTTTTAGTGTCGATCCAAAGCCAGGTCTCTGGAAAATGTGTCCTCACATAGAGATTGCTGAAATCAGGAGGTCCATTTTTAGACACCGGCATATCATCACCGAAGCCATCCTCTATGGGTATCATTCCACCATCTACAAAATAAAAATATTGTCCTACCTGCAAATATCTAGGTTTAAGAAAAATCAAATTAATACAATTAATAAAAGTCAAATTAATACAGTGTCTGGAGTATAAACTATAGCTTTGTTATATGTGGTAACACTACTCTGTGACACTAGGAGCTATTTTTTTTTCTGGCTTGTTTTTTTTTTAATAATAATAAAAGGTTCACATAAACTTAAAATTTCTACAAGGCTTCTCTGGAGTGCTTATGGAACTGGCGTAACCCGGCTACATGACAAACCACTGCAACATACATCAACTGGAACTGCAAATAAAACTCCATTCAGCCTCAGACCTTTAAGGAATGGCGTCACTCAGGACAGTGGTAAAAAGGAAGTTTTTAAAATACTAGCCATATGCGTCTTCTGTGTCTTAAACCTTGGAAATGGTAACGGTTTGCAAGGCTGGGTTCAGCCTGTGTGCAGTACAGTAAGACGTAATAGGGGATCTAACCCATAGATCTCCTTCCCCACTCAGTAAGTTAGATTTGGCTACATTTATTTTTATTACTTACAAAGAAAATGTTCCTTATCCTCCTCAAGAATTGCATCAGTTGATACCCAAAGGCTGCATTTCTGGATAAAATTTATACAGTATATCTCAATACAGGACATTCAGGACATCGACATTACTTATCTATTTTATTTTTCTTTTCTCTCTTTTTAAGAAAATAAAGTCTTCATAAGAAAGCTATCATAGAACTAAAGCAAGTAATATACAGGAATCAAGAAAACTGAGATCATCTGAATTTGAACATTGCCTTAATGACTGAAGACATTTCAAAGGGAAAACAATATCAAACATAAAGCAATCCACATTTATGAAAGTATAAACATATTTCTTTGCATCCGGAGTATTTACATATTGATAAATTTCACAATTCAAAACTCATACAGGCCATGAAAACAGTACGTTGCCTACAGTCCCAGCTTCAAAAAGGGCATTTTCTCTTAGCAAGTGATGTGCAAATCACTAGCAGTAAAAAAATCTCAGCTTAGATTAAAAAAAAAAAAAAGTACCTGAAAGACACCAAAAGAACCTCTGACCAGGGGGAAATACTGCCCTGTGCTGTATAAATTGAGTTCATGGGTGACCTGAGACAAGAAAAACAAAATCATTCAGAGTGAACACAAACTTGTATTTTTCAGAACTTTCACTGTTTTAGATGCTGATTCCCAGAACTGTACCTCAAGCAGGAGCTAACTCTCATGTCAAAAAGAAAATACTCCACTTCATGATGAAGGGGATTAGGCTGCAATGGTTTCAAAATTAATGGAATTAATGTAAGAGTGACAAAGACCATATAAACCTAAAACAGGAGCCTGCAGCCCACTGATACTCTATGGCACTTAGGCTATGTCATTTGAGCACTTCAGGAACGATGCATATTGTCCACTCTTTCAAATTGTTGATGCACTAGAGCTTCTGCAAGTAAAGGGAATTCAAAAAGATGAATAATTCATTCTGCTCTTAAAAAAATATATTTATTTATTTTATATTACCAATTTTAAAGAGTACAAAGCATAAATCATTAGGGAGTTTTTCTGACTTTTTTGCCTTTCCCAAAGTAAGAAACTGCCAAGTGTTAACTGAGTGGTTTATCAAATGGAAGAATAATAAAGTATTAATTGGAATTAGAAATGCTGGGCCTATTACCTTGTAAGCCTTACAGTCTTTTTCACCTATGTTGACAAACTACTTGCAGAAATAAAAATTATTTCATAGTTAAGGATAAAAATGCAGCCCAAAGAACATTCGTCATGCAGTATACCAACTGTAACGTTTCCATCAACGTACATCTTTCATAAACACAATAATTAAAACTTTTTTTCCCATTTACTTACAGATTCTTCTGTTATGTCACTACTTTCTCCTAGAAGCTTTGTACTTTTATCAACAACTGCAAGTCCAATTACTGATCCCGGTTCTGTTGTACTGATTTTAAGTGAGACTTCCTCAGATGGCTTGACCTTATCTTTGCTCCAAAAGATTTTAATCTAGAAAACAGTACAAAACAGCACTAGTTAAATTATACAGTGACATTTAGAGCCACTAACAACTCTGAGGAAAAATTTTCTTAGCTTAATTGGTTATAATTAAGACTCTGGATTCGCTTTTCCTAGGCTCTCTGGGAAAATACTATGGCATTCATTTTGCCCTCCTGTTCTCCTAGCTCATCAGTTCCTTGGGATGGTGGGAAGTCAGGATCAGGATCCATTGATCTTTCAACCAGCTCTTAGTATACAAGCAGCAATCTCCTGAGTCACAAGGATACACCAGTTTCTACAGCTGAGGGCAGTAAAAGAAACGCATTCACTGTTTATCAACACAGCATGTAACGTATTTAAGGAAAGATTATCTTGGGAAAAAAATCAGCCCTCAGAGATTACAACTCAATGTTCCACAGTGAGATCAATACAGAAAAGGGATATATGTAATAGGTACATGGGCAAAGGAAAAAGGAAACCAATAGGCTAATACAGGATCAGTATGCTTTCCCCGGGGTACCAAAGACAGGAAGGGTCATCTGCTGTGAGGTATTTCTGGCACATCACATCTTCACTGCATCAAAAGCAATGCAGAATTTCTGTTTAAAATGGACAGTTTTACTCTTTTCCCTCATCAAAACACCACTACTACAAAGTCCTGAGGTGGAATTCAGCTCCACACTTAAGTTATCTACATTTAGCTGTCCACGTTTCAATTCAGTGTTTAAGCTCCCATCACACACAGAGCCAGAAAAAAATAACAGGGACTAGATGGCAGTTTGGCTCACCACAAAGCATAAATCCAAGTAGTGGTGAAGAAAACAGTCCTACAGGCTCCACTGACTGCACTGGCTGCAGGTGGAATTCAGTTACATAAATACCAGCACTTAATGTCATTTGAGATGTTCAAAGGTATCCAAGATATGTCCAGTGGTGCTGCCAGACAGGACATAACTTACCCTTCTGGAGCAGACCCTTGAGTCCAGGAAGAATAACTTAAAACTACACCCTTTTGGGGCAAGTGATTCTCTACAAACTGAGTTTAGACACATAGCTCACATAGTGAGATGAGACTCAGTCACCTGAAGACACGTGGAACCACTTGAGAGGTCCCACAGCACTCTGTCTAACACTCAGCTCCCATTCCAGAAAGGAACAGGTCTCCAACAGGACCTTTGAAACACCCACCCGTCCCATGATGATATCTTGGATATCCTGTAACCTCTTGGAGGACACTAGGTGTCTGTGCTTCAGCAACAGAATCCTGACCCTGCATGTAAATACATGTATTTAGATGTCTGAATCTACAGCTCCATCATACCCTTCCTCTCATAAACATGTGTAATGTTTCAAGCATATTCAGTATGAAAATCACAGAGCAACAACAAACTCATGTTGCCAACATAAATGGGATTAGCACCATGTGCTACACTGTAAATGGGCATCAGACTGATTCATGCAGAAAAATGGTTTGTTTCTGAGTACACTGTCTCACTGCAACTCTGTATATTTGATTTTACCAACTCATTTACAGAAATTAATTGCTTGGCAAGACTACAAATTACAGAGAAAGTAGCTTTCCACAGTACTGAATTAATTTCAGTGGCTAGCACTGAAACGGTAAAAAGGAACTAGACTGACATCTGGAAGCCTTTGAGATCAGTTCTTTCCTTATCTTGCATTTTCTCGCTACCTAGCGAAATATAGCAAATACAGTAAGGCGGATATTAAATTATGATAATTTATTGTCTCAATTTTTCATCCTCTCTGTGTATACACTAGGATCATGGTTTTCATCCATAAACTGCATTTGATAAAACTGGTACTTTCAAGATCAGGCCTTACCTCACTGCTACAAAATATAATTGAATCTTATTTGTGGACACTGCCATCAGTGGGAAAACTTCAATTGTTTTCCAGAAGGCTGAATCAAACTGTTATGCCTTCCTCATTAGAAATATCTTCTTATATCTACCCTAAAACTCCTAAGTTTCAACAAAATTATCTTATTTGATTTCTATGTATTTAGATTCTTCAGACAGCGGTACATAATAACCATTATCAACAAGCAGTTGTCTGCAGCTCTGTCACCATCCTGCCTCTCCACTTCCTTATCCTGTGATAAAAACCCTCATTTCCTGAGTTTGCATAAATCATGAAGCAAATAGAGAAATTTTTCATGCAGGAGTTAAGACAAACAGCCTCCCTACTGATGTCTGGTTGTAAGTGTTCAAGTTTCCATAGAGGAGGAAGAATTTGAACCCACTGAGACCTTTGGGTGGTCCCACCTGTAAAACATCACAGTGAGGCTTTTACTTGCACAAAGGACCAAATCTCATCCTGGTAAGTAAGCTGGAAAAATCAATTATTTGCTGGAATAGTAGTTTTCCCACTCTTATTCAAGCTTTTTTGAGTTAAAGTATGCACAGTCACATGAAACACACACACTGGGCAGATTCACTTATGGCATCAAGTACAAGGTCTTGATAAACATTTACAGTTCCACACTTAGAGCACTTATAAGTATCTTTCCTCTATATTGGCCAGAGCAATCTTTAGCTCAGTAATTGACCAAGCTATTAAAAATACATGGAGATGCTGTGCATCCCTTTATGTGGAAAACACAGAGCTAGTAGAAATTTATTTCAGATATGCAATAGCTGGACCCTAACTGCACTGGTATTATTAAAAGCCTTTCCATGGACTTACACAAACCTCAGGTTATATCCTCAGTGAGGAAGTTTTACTTTTACATTTACAATCCTATGATCTAAAACACTGTTTACCACACAACAAATGGACAAAAACATGCTCCCGGACCCAAGTTCAATATAGTTACCTTGTCATCCAAAACAGGCTGAATGGGGACAGTGAGAGCATCATTTACAACCACTCCAAGCTCATCAATGTAGAATACAAGTATACATGCCACAGGAGCCCAGGAATTTTCTGCTGTTAAAGTGAATGTTTTTGCAGCCTTTGTGCCGAAAGCCATAATTTGTTCCTTAGATAACACCTGAAAGGGAAAAATGAAACACTTAATCTGTTAGTAGCTAAATATGCTATAAGCTCTAGAATTTCTTCTACAAATAGCTGTTAAATGAAGAGACATATAACTGTGGGGTTTTGGGGGATTTTTTTACTAAGTGGTTGACAAGTTCTTCAAGACTGAGTAAGGAACAGGTGGGTAGTGTAAAATTCAAATACTACAGGATGTTTCAAAAAGATGGAATCAATTTGAAATCACTACATTTCTGCAACCATGAACTGCCCATGACTTAAATTCTTACCACTTGAAAGGGCATGACAGAGTTTCAAATGATTACTGCTAGATGCCTCTCCCAGCATGCAAACAGCCCCCAGCCTCAGTCATTCCCAAGACAGCAACCCTGCAACTGCTTTGAAATTGGGTCCATCTTTTTGAAACACCCTGTAGGGACAGATTTTTTTCTCTGCTTTAAGTCTTGTATCACTACGGACAAGTAAAGAACTACACCAATGAGTGCACACCACAACATATGCTATGAGAACATAAAAATACAACAGTAATACGGCTGGGTCAGGAATACCATTTTAAAAGCAAATCTCCCAAATACCCCTACTTACCATACTTGAGTTTGTACCATGAAGAGTGTCACATGGGGCCTACTAACATGTTCCAGTTAAAAATGGGCATTCATTTTACCAGATCAGATTAGAGTTAGTCTGAAGGTACCTCAAAATACCTGGAGTTCAGGCCCACAGCATCAATTTTTTTCACTCTAAATCGGTTCCTATTGGACTATACCTATTGGACCATACCACTTACTAATGAAGACAGGCCCATGAAAGACAGTTCCCTCCCTTTGACTGCATGGACCTGTTTCTTTTTTTTTCAAATCTTCTAGAGAGTATTTCTATTTTAGAAAATACACATGAATGCCCACACTTAAATCGTCTTAAGGTTTTCCTTATTCAGTTTACTATTAAAGTCTCTGAAATAAAAAGAATTAAAATTTTCATTATCATTATGGCATAGACTGTACACAAGACAGGCACATCTCCAGGACAGGATGTGAGACGATGATGGTATATATAAAAAACACTTCAGTCCAGTAAGATTCAGTACAACAGCTGAGCCGTTAAAGCAAGCCATTAGTTTTTAAATGCCTCCTACAAAGTTTTTGGGCTACCTCTTTCACAAAGCACAATAAAAAAATTGCTGATTCTCTTTAACATTCAGTCACATTCCACTCACTGGCATATTTCTCAAGCTGGTAGAAGTCATCTTGGATTGTCCACTCATGTAAAATCAGTAACTTACCAGATAGTGGAACTCTCTCACTGGCTTGTTGCTTGCAATGCTCAGCTCGAAAGGCTTCCCAGCCTAGGAAAAGCATAAGATTCATATGGATGAGTATGGAAACGTGATGAGTTACTTGAACGGTTCTTATCTTGGCAAGTTTTGTCTTAGATTGTACCTTTATATCCTGGCTCTTTGTTTTAACCTGGAGATAAGTCTGGCTGGGGGAGCTGAACACATCATAAACACCTATGTCGGTCCTACTGCTGAGGAACTCTGCCTGTGAGACAATGCAAAACAAAGCTCTTAACAAAACAGCAAAAGCTGTGTGATGTTCCCATACATGGTACTGTGTACAAGAGCATGGTAGCCTTAACAGAAGTACAGGACCACTTTAATGCTTGCTTTTGGTATATGATTTTTTTTTTTTCCCTTTGCTATCTTGGTGCAATTATTAAGTCATGTTTAGACAGGATCTGTCACCTTCTTTTCAGCTCTATCGTGAGGTAAGGAAAATAACAGTAGGTGACATATCAGCTGTTGCAGATGGCAGGAACAGCATATTATTGATCACAGCCCACTCAATTTGGTGTGTCACTGCTCCATAGCAGCAATACCTGAACTCTCAGAGTTTTTGTATCAGACAAGATTGGAAACTCAATATCAATTATTCCATTTTCTGGGACCGTGTAATTCAGGACATGGACTGTCAGATTTCTCTCCTCTGTTGCCTCATTCTCAAGGTGAGAAAGTGAAGAGTGGTGAAAAAGCAGGTCTGACTGCTGTGCAGTGACTG
Source organism: Columba livia (assembly GCF_036013475.1). NCBI lineage: Eukaryota > Metazoa > Chordata > Aves > Columbiformes > Columbidae > Columba > Columba livia. The sequence continues at coordinate 32,722,141 of NC_088604.1, read as the reverse complement.
TGACGAGATTCTGCCTTTCTTCAGCTGTCAGCTGGTTGCTATCAGAACGTGACACCTTTAGCTAAAAACAAAAAGAAAGAAAATACCCATCAAACAGGGTAAACCTACTATGCACAACACATAACATGTAACAATATATTTAGGTTTGATTTTTAAACAGTAAAGGCTCAAGAATTGTAAAGTCAATTCGTCTTTCCAAGCAAAATGCAATAATGAAATGCAACCTCTGCTAAATGTAGAAATACTGAAGAGAGACTACGGACAGCATGAGGAATGTGAAATACTTCTATGAGAGGACTGCAGCTGGTATGAGAAACACAGGACAGAAGGCAGAAAAGACTGTTTCACTTGAGATTGATACGGTTTGATAAGTTTTACTGAATTTTGTAACAGCTGCTTAATTTTATATATATATGCATTCAAATATATATTTGTGCATATATGTATACACACTTCCATACACAAACTTTATTAGGAGGGATGTGACCTAATGGAAAACAATCAGGTAGAAAATGAAAAGATTCCTCTTCCATAAGAATGCTGACAAACTATATTTAAATGTACCCTGCCAACATGACAGCATTCCCTGCCACTTTCATCATTTTCTAGAGCAAACGCCTCTAGGTTTAGTATTTGCCAATATGTATCATGAAAAAACGTAATTTGAAAACAAATCTGTAAATTGTACTTAAAAATTCAAGACAAACTTTGGCATCTAAGCAAAAATACAGGAGAAGAAGTCACATGTGTTTATGCACGGATCATAATAAAACAAAAGAACTTACAGTAGCTATGAAGTTCAGAGAAGGCTTTATAACTCTAGAATAGTCCAAAAACTCAATAAAATAGTCACTTTGCTTTGGAAATATGATGGTACTTGAATTTTGGGAGACTCCTGTTGAATAATTGTATATGTTTAGACAACATGCTTTTAACACACATTTTTTATTCCTTTAGCAGCAATACTATTTACTGTTCATGATTTTTAAATCATTCTATCATGTTTTTCACCATTTCCACTTCTATCACTCTTCATCCTTCCAGATTAGTACAAAGGTACTGTACATACTGGTACTGTCCTCCACAACACAAAATAAGCCATACCACATAGTGCTGTACTCCACACAGACTATGTCAGAATGACACAAGGAAGGAACTTATGAATCCCAAATCAGCCAACTTCATCTTGACGAGGTTTCTACAAAAAGTCTGTAATGCAACCTAGTTTCTGGGACAGGCAGAAATTTTGTACAAATAAATTTTTTCTAAATATGCAAGGTGCAGCAGAACACAAACTCACAAGAAGGTTCAGTCTGAAAATCAGCCAATCTAGAAGAGGGTAGAGAGCAGACAACAAGGGGCCACAGAACTCCTTTGTGGTTTAAAAACAAACAGGGTAAGTTTAGAATTAAATTTATGTTTGTAAGACTCAAGCTAATGCTAGCAAATCTTTATGCCTGCTCTTTCCATCAAAAGTGATCAGTTATTGACTTCAGGTCCCCACCTGAACACAGTTATTTGGTATTTAATAAATCATTTAGCGCAGAACTGTATTCAACTGAGTTAGCAGCTAGTTAAACCATTTAATACCTAGGCAAGCAATAGTTCAGATAATATATTTTTTCAGATAATATATTTGCATGTAGATGGTTTGCACTGCCATCGGCACATGATAATTTTCTAGTGCTCCAAGCCCTTCCACATAGCAGTAAGCTCTTCCATGACCACCTACTCTTTGGATTTCTCTCCAAAGACATCACACATCCACATACCTGTAAGCGACTCGGTTACTACTGCGATAATTTCTATTGGCTCTGTGTAATCGCTGTCACCTTGGTGCCACGACTGATCAGCGTTCAAGTTTTGCAACATAAGCTTGTTACAGGTTACATTCACAGATCCATTTATCTGCAATGTAGAAAAAAGAAAATGTTGAGCCAGTAAAGCCAAGGATACCTTTACATCTACAACAGCTTATTTGTGGTTAAGTATTCTAGCTCTCTCCACATACAAGTTCTGGAGTGTCAACACCAGAAAATTATGAACGCTGAACTTTTTTTTTTGCTTTTGGTAACTATTTTTATTAAACCCAGTAGAAGTTCATTACTTTTTAGAGTCAACAATGCCTTATGGAAAAAGTTACTTTTGGTTGTTTGGGTATTTTTTCTAATATCTAGAATCATCCAGTTCTACATGGCCAGAGCAGTGGTACTTTACAGAGAAGTACAATAAGCAGGTGCCTGTCTGAGGAGAGGGGTACATCCTACCCAACATCCCTGAGCTCAGCATTTCTGTAGGCCAAGTGCTGCTGAAGGCACTGAAATCAGCCAACTGCTCAAGTCAGCCAACAGAAAACAACATGCACATCATTTAGCAGAACTTGAACCTGTTTAAAACATAGTCCACAGCTCAGAAGTAAAATGTTTGATTTTGCAAAAGGATGCCATGAATCTGTCACCACTTTTAAGTCTTCAGATCACAACTGCATGCCTTTTTAAATTTCAGGCTCCAGGTTACACTTAGTAGAGTAACTGCAATGTAATTACAGGCAATTAGCAGGCAAAATGCTTTGGTCTCTACCATGCTAGACCTCCACCTAGACAATTGCCATGGTCTTCTCTGGCCTTGTAACACAGAGCTGAGTGTGCAGGACACACATGGGGCTGGGGAACGCTCCTGGCCATGGCTCCTCCATCACCTACACTGCTACAGCGGCTCCTGGGAAGTTTTTCTACCTGGCCCAACTAGCACTCTCCAAAATAACTTCCAGGCACAGTTCAAGGGACCACAGTGGCCAAGTGTCATTCCAAACAAGCAGCCTGAATGTAGACACTTTTTTCTGGAAATTAAAGACATTTTAACACTATTCATGCAAGTCACTCCATAGACCATGCCAGCTGAACTCAGCACTTGGGAACGGTCCCAGGCATATTGAATCTACAAAAGAAGACATAGGCTTAAAGCCTACATCACTACAAACTGCTAACAGAAAACTCACCTCCATTGTTGTTGTTATATTTTTCTTGTTTGTCCAGTAAGAGACAGAAAGGCAAGTGACGGTTACAGTTCCCTTTACTGGTTTTCCATACATGTACCTGAAACACATCAATCAAAGTCAAACCACGCACCACCTCCAGGGCTTGGGCTCCTGAAGAGCTCTCGAAGCAAAAGCTTCTACTAAAATATTTTTCCCTGGCCTCAAACATGGTTAGAACACATTTGTACTTCGAAACACAGAATTTTCAATACTGAGACCAGTTTATCGATACTGAAGTCAGAAGCTCAAAACCCGGAGAAGATATTCAATGCTGCTCTTTCCTGCACACGAGCTCTATAAACCTTTTACTATGGGCTGTACAATGTAGGAAAATTATATTAAGCTAATCTAGAAGTAAGTTATTCAATAGAATGTTTCTGAGTTATATATAAAAGAAAATATAAAAGAAACCATGACATTATCCAAATCAGACAGAGAAAGGCAGGGGCATGGGTAGCACAAATCCAATATCATTCTAGTCCATCAGTACTAATACATTCAGATGTCATTACTTTAAGTACTTTAAATCATTGTGGTTTTGATTGGCAGCCACTTAAGAAATATCAAAGCTGAAAAGCAGAGAGAAAGAATAATCAAATAGCATAGTTACAGGAAGAACTCTGACAACACTGTCTTCCACCTGAACTCAGCCTTTCCAAGCAGACCTAATTACAGTAATAAGCACCTATTAACCTTGAAATGATACTGCCATTGGGTAGCATCCCTCAACTTAACCTAATAATACTCCACAGATGAAAATGAGAAGGGTTTTATGATATCTACAAATGTAAGTGACATATAAACTCTTCATATACAGAGGGATTATGCCTGTAAAAACAATCACCAGGAATGAGGTAATCTTCTATAAATAATTATGACGTATCAGTAAAACTATGGCACTGCTGGGATTCAATCTCAGACAATTCACTGGTATTCAAGTCTGGATTTATTGCAGCAGACAGGTACACTTTCAAATACCTTATGAGTACACCTGATGAAGGAGACAAGTACTCTGTGGAAGACCAAAACGACTCAGGAAACCAAATTCACATTGGCATATAATGGATTCCAAAAGCAGAATGGGGAAAAAAATCAGGAAAACATTTTTTAAAAGTTGCCTCTTATGAGAAACATACATGGTTTATAATATCAGGTTGCGTTGCCTCTAGGAAAGTAAGTTTTTTCTCAAAAGTCCAAACATTTCATTTAAATAGGTTGTAAACAATCATTTCTGCATTTCATTTATAAATAGAGTTCTTATTTAGAAGGTATGTATTTTATGGCATTAAATAACCCACAAAAGACCTTTTATTTCAGGTCTTCTCAAATGGATCTATTACATAGCTCTATCTGGCTCCCATCTTCCAAAATAAAATTAATTTCAGTTTGAGATTAATGCATACTGATTTTTTTGTCTAGATATATGTTTAGCTGGAAAATAAAATATTATTTATACAATAGTTTACAGTGAAGTCCCTTGTGAATTTCTCAAGAGTTTTTAATTCTTCACACATTTACAGGCTTATATATGTTGATAGGCAAAAGTAACGTAGACTTCAAATCCACAATGTGGATAAATTGGATCAAGAAGGATGCACATAGAAGGTTGCACGATTTTCCAGTATAAGATAGCCTAATAAAATATAGCTACACTATATGCAGACCTTGATGTGATAAGTTGGAAAGCACCATAAAAGAGCCATAAGAACAAGAAAATGCCTCAAAATACACACGTTAAGCAAAAGACTCAGGAAATGGTAGTAGTTAAATGGTAGCTAAAAATGTCTTGGCTATCGTCTAGAAATACCTTTACCACACCAAAAATCTAACTAGAAGTCTGAAAATCAACAAAATCTGTTACAACAAAATCCAGTAAGTAGAAATGGATGCTAACCAGGTAATTTTGATTAGAAGTCACTTTTTTAGCATTCTCAATATATTTCCACTTTGACACTTAGAGACGCAGAGTAATTTTCTTATGAGTAAGGGTGACAATGGTATCAATGATTTACTTACTTTGCAGTGACAACACCAGTTACTTCTTCCTCTCTCAAAGAGTAGTATAATGGCGTTGTTATTGTAACATCAAATTTTGGTAAAACTAAAACAAAAAATACAGAAAGCATTAAATTCACACAAGAAATAATATTACTTTCTTTTTTAAGTAATAAGGGTAGAACATGTAATATGATAAAGACTACTACAGTTTCCTAAGGAATATAGGATAAGATACATTTTAACCCAACCCTATGCCTGCCCCAGAGTAAGACTTTTTCTTGAAAGGAGAACAACAAGCACCATAAGAGCAGCCTGCACACAAGCTTGTAAGGCTGAAATATATAATGTCTAGCTTATTCTGCCTTTACAGAATCATCAGCAAGCTTCATTATCAGACATTATACAGATATTTTGAGACAAACACATTACCTGTGTGGTCCTGGAAAAACAGAGACAATAACTGCATCTCACAGGCTTAGGACAAGTACTTTAAAGATTGCATGATATCCAGACACTACAGTAATAGGGCATTAAAACTAACAACAGGGTAGCTGATAAGACGATGTTTTTCCCAGGACAAAGAGTCAGTCTCAGACTCTCTTTCTGTGACTATTCAAAAGGTTCATGATAGCCAAGGGAAGATAGTCTAAATTAACGGAGAATCAACTACTAATTTTGGTCACTACTAAAGTAACACTTACCATATTCCATCACTTTAAATCTTTGATAATGAACTTGACCCTATTGAAAAAAAAAAATCATATGAGAAAATACATACAATTGTGGTTAGGTGAGCAAGTTTAACATTCCTTCCAGGCCAAATCTCACTCATATTCAAGTGCATACTTACCTCAGCAGAGATACTCTCGGGTTATATCTTCCGATCTTGTTTATTTGTTAGTTAAAAAACAACAGAAGAAATAAACAATGATACAATACATTGTTACTCGTGTTCTCTTCTATTTTCTTAATTTTCTAAATTTTTTCACATATTTTTCACATATTTCCTGATTTCACTGATTTCAGGAGGGTATCTGAAAGCATATTCTGGCATATCTTTGAGATGTGGTACATCAGGCCATATGTGGCACACAATCGGGAAATTAATTCTGAAGTTTTTCTTCACTCTTTAAATATTAAAACTGCAGCAGCTATTTTTGTTCTTCAGTACAATGACAATTGACCAAAAAAGTCATGGTAGTCTGCCACGTAAATTTTGCTTTCTGTTGTCTTACTCGATTGTTCTTTTTGCTAAAGCATGAGTAATTTAAGTTTCACCAGGGGAGGTTTAAATTGGATATTACAAAAAAATTCTTCACTGAAAGGCACTGGAAGAGGCTGCCCAGGGAAGTGGTTGAGTCACCATCCCTGAAGGTATTTAAAAGACTTGTAGACGTGGTGCTTAGGGACATGGTTTAGTGGTGGACTTGGCAGTGTTAGGTTTATGGTTGCACTTGATGATCTCAAAGGTCTTTTCCAACCTAAATGACTCTATGATTCTGACCAAGCACGTACGTCATTTATTTGCAGACTTATTACCCTTGTTCCATGTGGTTTTTTCAGTATTATACAAAAAGCAGCCATCAGCAGCGAAATGGCATGAGGTGATTTACCAGCAGTGCCTAAACTGGAGCTCTGAATCTCAGTTAATCTGTTTGACACAGGGATTACATGGGAGCAATGATTTTCCAAGAGGAAAATCTGAGCTCAACTGGGCTGGAAGAATGGGCTGAGAAACCAAAGGAGTCTCTACTTTCCAAAAGGCAGGAAGGGAGAGGCTCCTTTTGAAAGCTTATTTTGCCTCTTCTCTCAAGTCTTCTGGGAAAGAGGGGAAAGATCAAGAAAACCAACACTCTGTCACTAGGAGGTGGCTATTTTGAAAGGTTAATATCACCAGCTGCTGCTGAGGTTGCATGATGAGGTTATGTTGATGTGGACCTCAGTAGTCTGATTGCATTGATTATTCCTGAGAACAGCGACATCACTGAAGTTATCGAAGTGCTGGAGTATCTTGGTGAACATGGTTTGAAATGTGGGGCAAGGAGACTGAATGTGAATAACCAATTGTCAGGCAGCATCAGGACATGTCAGATGGGAATAAGCATCTGTGGCAAGAGATGAAAAACTGACAACTACTGTGCAAAAACCCTAGGATCCGGATCCAAGCTGGAAACAATTATAACTGATCTCTCTTACCTGATCAACAACTTTGCAAACAAGGCATCTCAGACCAATCCCCTTATACTTCTATATTCACACTTCTACTAGCAGAATAATTCTATCAAAGTAAAAATGAGATTGCTACCAATTTCATTATTAAGTCACTTATGACCAAAATACATTCCTAGGTTTGAAAAGACACATACAGAATCTGCTGTTTTCACAACATTTATGCAGATCATAATCCTTACAACAAAATGCTACAGCACGGACATGCAGTCCACCAGCAGATTACCATCAGGTAATCTTAGGAACAGGTATCTTAGAAAATGACCTATAGGGAATTTATCAATGTCTCGTTCTCTGTACATCTTTAATTTCCAATGTCAAGCATATATATGTCAACCTTGTCATTAAGCAAACCATGAACAGAATGTTACTGCAGCTGGCAGGATGAAAAAGCATCTCCCTTGAAAATGAGATTTGTTTCATATCACCTTAGAAGTCAAAAAAAAAAAGGGGGGGGGGCAGGCAGGGATGGCTAAGAGAACTAACTATAAGAAGTAGAAAACAGAGATTAAAGTGAGACTAGCACTCTTGGCTGCAATGCACCTTCGCTAAAAAGACAAACTTTATGACAGAAACCAAGCTGTACTTCACAGTGCAGGGAAAGGAACAGACCCTACTAGGTCATCTTGATGATTTGAACACCAAACTAGATTTTCTACTAACACACACTTTTCAGCCAAACTGGTTTGAAATAGGACAAGTAACAGCACTTCAAACACTCCATATCATCTTAGTTCCTCAGGGCAGGGCTGTCTCTCTGGCAAATATTGTTCCAATATTTTGGAATGCAAGTTGTTAAACCAGTTTCCAGGAGTGGTGGCTTTTGAGACAGGGAGTTAGTTACATATACAACCCAAGGGAGTTTTGGGTTGTTATTTAAGACAGGAAAACAACACCATGCCTATTCCACTTGTTTCAAGCACTGCTTTATTCTAGTACCGTTTTTATCTTCCATACCTTCTCCTGCTTCTTAAACAAACTCACAATTCCAGACTATTAGCCTTTTGCTCTAAATCAGTATTTCTTAAACTGCAAAACACCTATTACATTCTGTGCACATTGCCCAGAGTATTAAGAAAACAGTGCCAAAAAGAGATCCATATAAGTATTCTGAGACCATATTCTGCAGTTGAGCCTTAGATGCTGTGGACACTGACATCTAAGAATCACTAAAAACTACAGTCCAGATTTTGCTCTGCTGTGAGGAACCACTCCTGTTTGAAGTCATCTGGGTCTAATCCAACAGCTGAGATCGCAGGAGTTGTTCTCCCAAAATTTTTTTGTCTTCTTTGACAATTGAAATTCCCTGAAATGAATCTGGTCTAGATCTATTTTCTTATTTGTTTCCGACACTTACGTGCGTCACCAGTTATAGCATCGTTATAGCATCAGGAAAGACTCCGGGTGTGGTCTCAGGGCTCTGCCCCGAAAAGCGCAGTGCTGACACCAGCTGTACTCCCGTGGCTACGGCACCATCGCACAGCCCCTGTCAGAAACACTCCTCCACTTCCGCTTTGCACATAAATTAAATAGATTTTTATCCAGACAGAACTGACAGAAGCATTTCATGATCACTTTCGTGTCTTATTTTCACATGCAGGAAACAAACTCCAAAACAAAATTCTGTATGACTTCCCAAACTGTTGAAATCCACCAGTACAGTCTCCAGAAACTAAGCAGAATCCCACCAATGTCACCAGTATTAACACTATCAGATCCTGATTGAATGCCAGTGCTCATTTGCAGACTACTGAATACACAGCCATTCCCACAGGTTTTATGTAGATTTTGGAGGAGGGTGATTTTTTTTTTAAGTAATTATATAACCTCAAACTCAAGGGATCAAATGTGAAATCTGTATGTAGCTGACCTAGCAGCACAAAATCACAGAATTAACTGTGGATACACTGTAACATCCAGTTAAAAATTTCAAATTACAAAGTATATAATCAACCCCAGTTGATTTTGAAAGTTGCTTTATAGCTGAAGCTTTTAAAAAAACTATAACACTCTTCAAAAATAGTTTAGAAAGTCCTTCTTGCACGTGAAATGTTACTACTCTTCAACATTTTATTATAAATTTCCAAACAACAACTTCCATAAATTAGATGACAAAATGCCTTATAACTAGGAACAACTTCTGGTCAGAGATGACTGCTACTAACTCAGCAACCAAATGTGTTTCAGCAGCAAGATCCACAACAGGAAATATAAGACATCCAACTAAAATACAAGGTGGAGACTTGGGAACCAGACTGTAATTATTCTGTCTTGAGTTTTCTTGGAACAGCTGTACTAACACCTGAACTCTCATTAAAAAGTACTACAGGATGTGTAACAGCAGCAAGCAGCCAGAAGCTGATTTAAAACAGGATTCAGAGGCAGTACTTCCAGGAGTCTGAACTCAGTGCACTTGGGGACTGATCTGTAACCACTAGAAGGGAAATGTTATTTACTGACTTAACAACACTCTTTAAGGACAAGAGGGAAACCTGAGATAGAAAGACTGAGACTATTTAACTAGAAAGCTCAGGTCGTGACATCAGGATAGCTAAGTCACATGGAGATCAGTCTGGGTTTGCCAACTGAAGATGGTGGGCATATCTGTTAAAAATGCCAGACATTATACTAAGTATTTCTTAGCAATAAATCCAAGTTCTCAGTGACCTCTATTATAAGAAAGGGACTGATGAATCTATGCAACTTCATATATACCACAGAAAAAAACTGTACCTGCCTTGGACTGCAGAACAGTGAGGAATATCCATACAATAGCTTGGAATATCCACTCAGGGTCATGCAGGTCACTCACTACCTTTTACTGAACACCAACTAAATCTCCACCATACCACCTACATAGAGACACCCACGTATCTTAAACCTTGAACTGAATCCCATCCCAAATGACCTGTACTTCAGGGCGTAAGCTCCCTTGTAACCACGAGAATCAAAGAGAGTTCCCATCAGGAAAGTTCTTTTCCTTTATTCTGAAATGTTTCTTGCAGGTTTCATTAATCCAACAGTATGATATGCCATCAAAAATAACTGACTGTCAGATAACCCAATAGATAGACCTAGTATAACAACCTGAATACTGCAATACTTATGAAATATATTCTGCACATGATAGCCTTATCCAGTGTAAGATGCTTTGCAGGCACATGCTGCATTAATAATGCATATTTCTTTCAGTGCAGAATTTGAAAATTAAAGCAGAGAAGGTATGAATGATGGAGGAAAAGGAGTCTGAAAGTAAACGACAAAGGCTTCTATGTGTGGGGCTTGGGGTTGCTGCTTTAATCCCACAGGATAAGAATGGAAAGAATAGCCATGTTTTTCTGGATTCCAACACCTACAACTGTTATATATATCTGTACATGTATATATATATTATATACTGTTCTTTTTCTCCTCTATTTTAATTTTCAATTCAAGGAGTTCAATGACAGAAGCAATCATCTAGCCTGACCTGTTTTTATACCAGGTTTGGTCACTCAAGTATTCAGCTACTCCAGCAACCTGCATTATCTTAATGTATCTTCCAAGAAGGCAACCATTCCTAGTGCTAGAACACTGAGTAACAGAGAAGCCCTCACTTCTTTTCTTTTTGTTTTTTTGGTTCCAGTGATTAAGAGTCTCATTGATGAAAGAAACATATATGCTAAAGAGAATTTATTTGGCTTCAATTTCTATTACTTGATTCATACTATGCCTTTCTCCGCTAGACAAAAAGCCTGTTAAAACCTGTAACAGCAGTCACAGACTGTAATCAATAAACCCAGGGATTCATTTGATCCTTTGATATACAGTCAACAGACAGGATTTCTGCAGTCTCTCATCATGGAGCTTTCTTCCCCAGCTCCACCCTCAGGCTCTGTCATTATACTAGAAACACCCTGTGTGAGTACTGATTGCCCAAAAATCAATCCATTCTTCTTTGACAGACTTCACATTGCTGTTTTTCATTAGGATTTTGCACAATGAAAAGCCTTTATAAAAATCTGTTAAAACAGTAAATCTACCTTATTAACCCAATCCATAATAGCCTTCAAGAATTTAATTCTTTATCAGTGGAATCCCAAATCAACTTTGTAATTTTTTTTTTCTCATGCCAGATGACAGGTCTGGAGTTTCCCATGTTACCTCACTCTTTTCTTTTAAGGACATTTATATTCTGCTGGTCTCCCCACACTGAGATTCACCTAACCACACAGAACCATCACCCCGATTAAATGCTTCCATCTCTGCCACATAGTTACAGTTTCCTCATGTCACTGGGCTCTGCCACTGCTGGGTTTTCTTTTGTTCCTAGCAAACTTTAAAAACTCTTTCATACTTTTATTAACAATTAAGTTTTCCTTGGGCACTTTAGAGTTCCTACAAATATGCAAGAGTTCAGACTTTCATTTATATTCATATCTATCTCCCAGTTCTCCTTTTTTCTACTTATTAAATGCAGTGTTGCTTAACAATTTCCTCTGTCAGTGAAAAAATATTATCTCACTTCTGTTCCGTCCAAGTTTACCTTTTGCTAAGAGAGCATTTTGCTAAATGTACCAAAAGCATTTTGCAGTACTTTCCACCTTGAACTGTCTCCTTTAACAATGGTGAATAGAGAAAGATACCCAAGTGTGGTGGGACTTATCCCACCACTGGATATTCATGCCACTGAAGCATTTAGAGCTCTACGAAGAATCTCAAACACTGCACTCAATGTCACACTCAATGCTAAAACCCTAAGCATTAAAATATACAATGGTAAAGAAAATCAGATGTTCTTAATAAAACAGGATAAGGACAACCTAGGAAAGTGCACCCTGGTAGATGTAACACAAAGGCCAACGTCCAGCCTCTGGCAGCAGCCAAGGTTCAAGAGCTGGAGACTTGCATAGTCCAGGGCAGCCAGCAGCGGCACCATGCCAGCCTGAGCCTCGCGGTTTCCATTTTGTGGTTCTTAATGGGCTGTGTTTCTGTGAATTTATTCAGACTCTTTTGATCCCACCTGAGTTTTCCGTATTCACAACTCCTACCGGTGCTGTGATCTACAGTTCAGCTGTGCTGTTCTAATTGTTTTGAAATTGCTCTTTACCTCCTTCACATAGTGCCCTGTACCTACGCATTGGAAGAGACAGTGAATTAAATGTTCCTTATTTGTCTTCTCCCTGTTACTCATGACTTGAGAGACAGTCCCACCCTGTCATATGTTTTCCATTCTCATTAACCTTCTGTAGTTCATACTGGAGAGCTAAAACTCAGGATACCATCATCCGTGGTCCACTAACATTTCACTTCACTTGTCTGTTTTCTCACAGCTGTTTCATTAGCCCAGATGAATCTAATGCATTTTTCTTTTAATTTTACAATTATCTTTTTCCTTTTCTATTTGGTTTTATTTCAGGAGGGATGGGCACTCATATTCAGATCCTGAAAACAGCTGCTGCAGTTCCCTCAGCAGTGTCCTCCTGATGCAAGGATTACTCCACACTCCACAGAAAGCGCAAGCAAAATTTCACAAACACTTTTTCCACTGGCAAGAGAGCTGTTGAAGGAGCCCCCACTGTCACCAGCCTTTGTTCCCATGCCCGAGCCACACTTCTCACATTCTGAAAAGTGCCTATGCAGCTGTGAGTGAGGCTGTGCTGTTAACCAGCTCAGTGAGCTGGGGTGGATTAGGCAAAGAAAAACACAGAGATGAGAGATGTTTTTCAATTTGGGTCACTTCCCCGGTGTGCTTTAGATCTCAGCTTTACTACAGCTGCCTCAACATGACTGGGAAGCTTTTGAAGAGCAGTGCAAGGATGGGAAGGAGTGGCTGAGCACAGGAACAAGGGCAGGAACAACTTAAAACATTTTTCCCATCAAAGTCAACTGTAACGACTCCACACCCACATAAGAACGTGTTCAGAAAATCCAGTCCTGACACTCAATGGAGAACCACCCTCACCTACCTCAGCCTATAGAAATCCATCAAGTGTGTAACCAGGACTGGTAAATATTAGTCCCAATTAATACATGCTCACATGAGATTTTCTGCTTTCTACCCCACCATCTCCTTTATTAGGAAACATTAAGCGGTCCTGTTTGTACTTGCTAAATGTCTCTGAACAGCCATGGCAAGCCAAGTCGGAAATGCAGTTCCCAAATTACAGACATTTAAAGCAGGCTGAATAAACCTGACACACAGAGTTTTCAACAGCTACACCTCCAGCTATTTTTGCAACATATTCCATGGCGTATGAGGAGTGTACAGCTTAGAGGACTAGACTGATAGAACTATTACCAATAGCAACATGTAAACTAGATCATACTAGTTTTGTTTTGCAATAGTTCTGCTTTACTATTCATCCTTTCTACTTTGCTGAATTGCTGAAACACCCCTAAAATCGGGCAGAGATTTGTAAGTAGACAGTCTTTGATTCCACACCCCTTGAGACAGTGACAGAAAACAATAAATTTCTGTATATTCACTTACAAAATAAACATAGAAGCATTTCACTTAAAAAAAAATAGTACCCCATAAAATCATTCTTTTATATAAATATTTTAAAACCCTCACTTTTTAAATAACATTTGTATTTTAGAATCAAAACATAGACCTTTGTATAATGTATATATATACATATATTTTTTTTTTAATATATATGTATTTTCTTACAAAACCATATACTAGTGAAAATCTTGTGTGGTTTGCATAATATCTTGAGTTTGCCAAGAGGGAAAGATTTCCTCTTCTCATGGTCCATGCTTATTTCTGGGTTTGCTTCACCAAAGTAAACACAACTGTATTCACATCTATCAGGAGAAATGAAATATGTCTATGATTTTGCAACATTAATACTCACATTCACTTCCACCTCTATGGACCAGTCTCCTAGTGGCGGGTTCATTGACAACTGAAACTTTTTGGAAACTATGCCCAAATCACCCTCCTCCATCAACCACTGCTGAATCAATTTCTTCCGAGGGTCCTAGGAGAAAAGTCAGGCTGCATGTTAAATGCAATGCTAAATAGCAAGATTTAGGCAGCAACACATACAATCTTTCTTTGTCACATAAAGCTGGAATATATGACAAATTGCACTGTATAGCTAGGTTCCTGTGGATACTTACTCGGATATATATATTCAGAGACGCTTTGTAAGGTTTGAGATCAGGATAGACGGTGACAACCCTAAACATCACATCTTGTCCTGGTTTATACATAGATTTATCAGTCTGGATGAATACGGAGATGCTCTTTGACATGTACATCAAGCTGGTACGGTTGGAGAAGATGCGCCAGCCATCAGCGTGGCCTTCTACCAGTAATTCGTAATTCCCAGAAGCACTGTTCAAAGGCAGCTGAAAATAAAATAGTGATTCTGTTAACTATCCAAAATATTCTTGAAGATATTCCAAAAACATTTGACATCAAGATCTGACATATTCCTGAACTTGTCTACTTAAGTAAATTCTGAAAAAGAGAAAGAGGATTTTAGGGCTTTAAACTGTTATTTCAACAATTACCAAAAAATGTGTTAGCAGAAGCACCTTTTCAACATATTTGCATCTAACTTTCAGTAGCAATCAGGTTTTCAACAATGTAAGTATATATGGATTCATACATCATTCATAGACTCTCACACACACACACATTGTGCTTTCTCCTTCACAATTATTTAGAAATTTATTGGGTTTGATTTTGGGGGCTAATTTTTTTCTGACTTCATCAATTTTTGGTAATGAATTTTCCAAAAATATAAGAGCTGAAGAAGCTTTATGCAGGCAAGATGAGTAAGGAAACCTTGTACTTCTTTTTACAAGCTTCAGGTTTGTGTCCTATGGGGTAGCAAAATCAAATTCACAATGAAGATCTCATGAGGTGAGGTACAGTTTTTCAGTAGAAACCTCACTGATTTTGTCTTGTTTCAGTTTAATGATTTGTAATTACAGCATATATTGTGACTCAGATAGAAAGTAAAATAATTATTCTTCCCAAAATATATAAGGAATAAAGGAAGAGACATTTTATATGGTTAACTTATTCAGAATAGACATTGAAGGCTCCTTCAGCGCTGGCAGTAAACACAGACAGACATCACTGGCAAGGAAATTCAGACCATGTAAGGTCAGAATAACCACGCACAGGTCTCTCTCCTTATCTCTCCAGTGGACACAGGAAATCTAGAGTTCGTAGTCCAGATGCATCAGTTCATTTCTTAAAGTTAGGTGGGAGTTAGGTGCTGCAGCACATGGCAACGCCACCTCGAGCAGAGCCTACACAGATGTCAAATGACCCCAGGGACATCCCAGCCCAGACGCCGGCTTCTGTACTGCCATCTGCTTAGGAATGTCTCTTAGAAGAAGGAAAAGGGTTTTAACACAACACACAGCTGGTTCCAACAACTAGCCCTGCTAAAAAGCTTAAAGCGTCACATGCTTCTGTTTGCAGTTATAACAGTAAATCTGGAGTAAAACCTCTGAAGTCAAGACAACTAACACAGACAGACTTGCACTTTTCAGCACAACACATGGAAATGAAGCACTGCTCTTGCACGGGTAATGAAAATTTCAGCTGTTAATTCACCAGGCACAGAACTTCAAAAGTATCCTACCAAGCTCTATAATGAAAGGCTGTTGTGCTGTCAAAACTCATTTTAAGAGCATACGGTGAGGTAACGGAAATTCCCAAACAGGGAAAAATGTCACAGGGTGACAAATGAGGGAGATGCAAATGTCTGTATCAAATATATTTCCTTCTCTGTGTGTTTACCAATGAAGAAGAATCAACTACCATTTCATCCCTCTCTGTTGACTTTCTGTTTTTAAAAACAAGCCAGGAAAAAAAACAAAATCAGGTAGGGGAAAAATAAACAGGGTCATACACAAGCGGGTGTATGATGACACAGGAAAAAGAGATTCCTCCTTTAAAATCTGTACTTATATAAGTAAATTTTAGGTGGAAAGCACCACACTGTAATAGATACTGCATTTTCTTCAGCTGCAGGTTTTTGTATACACATAGCCAAGAACATATGATTCACATATTTCAACACCCTCCAACTTCCATGCCAAGTATTCTGGAATACATTAAATAGGAAGAACAGCCTTAGTTATTGCATCTGACAAATACTACCTTAAATTCAATTCATTTATGAATATTACCATTTATTAAAGAAGGTGTAGTCCCTAAAAAGCAGATAGGATTCCCTGCAAGAAGTCCAGGAAACATTATAAACATTCGAAATCAAAATGGGGGAAAATAAGCTTGTTTTGTCTCATCATAGCAGTGAATTGTGATCTTACAGCATTATTTTAACATACTTGCAAGGATTGTCTTTGATTTCTTCTTTAAAAGGCTGTAAATGCCTTTTAGAAACCTCATCTATTTTCTGTACCTTTTTCTTATCATGAATAAAGGCAGATAGCATGGGTTGCTTCCTTGATTTTTACACTTTGTATGTTTCAAAAGACCTTACCTTCCCGCAACATAGTGACAAAACTACCTGTTTTACCTTTCTATGTGTAAAAGCCTGAAGCAATGAAGTTTGCATTGCCACGGCAGTATATTAGGACAACTGAGGTGCAAGGTAACCCACCTCCTCATTGACACATCTATGCCTACAGAAACTGCACTAATATAGCACTTCCAGAAGATCACTCCTACAGTAATTGTAACTATTTACCTCAGCCCTAACAACTCCTTCCCTAAAGGGTTCTTTCTCAACCCAAATACGAGCAAGGCATCTTTTAACAGTAGGTAATAGGAACTTGCTGTGAAAATATTTTATCTTAGTCAATACATCCCCTAAGGGAATGGTATCACTCTCTCCGTTTTGGCACTCCTGATGTAAGAAAGAAAAAGGCCATCTCATGTACTTCTCCTGACCACACCAGCCACCATCACGAGCACCTCAGACAAAGAAGCCACTGTTCCCTCTGGAAAAGATGACAGCTGAAACCAGAAAGTCATTACCCACCTTCTTCTACCAGCCAAATATACTTTGGGTGAAATGTAAGTCTACTGTGGCTACATGAATGAAAAAAACATCTTAGTATTAAAAAGTGAGTCAGTTTTCATCACTTCAGATAGTGGTGGGAGAGGAAGGAATTCACCTCACCTAGTTTCAGCTGCTTGAACACTTTAAGACCTGGCCAGATTATATTAAGGAAATTTATAATTTTTTCTTTTTAAAAAAAGAATTGACTTTTCTATGTTAGCTAATTTACAGTTCAAACACATACATCTTAACCTAGTAGTCTTCATAACATTGAGCTGCTCATTGTCATTGAATATCCATCTATCAAACATCTCCAGATTATTTCATCAGATCTATAGTTTATTTGAGATCCTAATTTAAACCCACTGGATTTAGGGATACTCAGACTTACAGATGTTTAAAAAAAAAAAAAATAAAGACTTTGGCAAAACTTTTTTCCTGGTAAAAATTCATAATTCTTTAGATTGGGTTTTCAAGATAAACATCTAGGATTTATAAATTCAGGATTCATACTCAACACATAATTCGATATTATACAGGTTTGTTGACTAGTTAGCTTGTTAGGTACTTTTATTGAACGCGCATTTCCAAAAGCTTAAGAAGACTGTATATGTTTTTGTTTTCATATTTCTCAGTCATTGTTTTGCACAATTCTTTCAGCTCTAATTAGCCCTCATGGTGTGCCTGAAATAAAGACGTAAAGATTTTTACGATAGCTTGTGCTGATGCTGAAAGTCAGCTCCGGAATCCCGTAATTAGTTTTAACAAGTTGCAGACCACTTGATTCTTGGCGTATTGGTCAACAAATACACGCATCTGAGAATGTGAAAATAGCTAGGATCGCATACAAAATACATCATCTCATCAATACCAACTGATGAAAAGTTACAGTGACTCAACATTTTCTGAGGAAGGAGGAAAGAAATACTTACTGCTGGAAGAACAAGAGTCCCAAAGGAATCTGAACAAAAAAGAAGAAATGCGACACTGTCAGAAACCTTATAAAAACTTAACAAAACATCAACATTATCAGGTTAATTAGAAGACCAGTGCTCCTACCCCATTCCCACACTGCCCATAATACTCATCAGATAACCGAATAGCCTTGATGTGGCTACTCTGGAGCTCAGGACACATGGACCATCCAGCCAACTCATATGCAATGGCTGTGACCAGCTGGCCAGCTTGCACACACTTATAGGCCAGCTGACTGCTGCCAAGCACTGTCTGGACAGGAATCTGAAAAATGTACAGCCTGGAGCAACTGCTGCATTAGTCAGTATTGAAATATTGTGTTTATACTTCATTCAATGTCTCGTTCTCAGCATTTATTCCTCCCAAGTCCTATCAAGGCCACTGTCAGCCACCATTAGGTTAGGGGATAAACAACTCATCTCCATGGTTCATCTCCACAGACATATGAATTAGCATGAAGGAAGGACAGCAGGTGGGGGAACCCAAATAACACCCAGCCTCATCCCAGGGGAGCACTTGGCCCATCACCACAAACCCAGAGGCACACCAGGAGGGGGAACCTCAATACCCCAGTCAGAGACACAATCCACCACCATCAGGCTACCAAATTCAGCAAGTCCCTAATAATCACTACCATCCCAAATCAGCCAGAGCAGAACAGCCCAGAAAAACTGAAATGGAGTGCTCCACTTAATTAATGGTCTGAGGGTTCACAAGGTGTCCCATCTGGGAGCTATCTGAACAAGGAGGGTATGGTTTGGCAGTGCTGTCCTTGAGAACAACTCCCCTCCTGGGTACCACTAAGACCAAGGCACCCCTCTGCTTCTGCAAAGAAGTTGATTCTGCAACTCTTTCACATGTAAGAGAAATTCAGGATATTTTGTATTCATCTCCTCTGCAGTTTAGTAGGTGACTACTTTTTGTAGTCATTTTTACCAAGATTAAGAACTTTGCTAGAAGGAATTAAAAAGGAAAATACTTTGAACTATATGTCATTAGATAAAGGCACGACGGCAAAAACCTGTCTTAATCCTGGCAATTTCCTCTAGTGGTAACCTCCTGTGTGGTGGTTTCACTGCTACAAAACAAAGCCAGCAGCGTGGCAGTATGCCTTTGCTGAGCTACTATGACAACCTAAAGTTGCGTTTTCACTGCGCACAGGCTCTCAGCCTTCTCTCCACCAGATCCATCCACTCCACCCCTCCCACCCTTACATGGCAGATGGAAGATGGGCAATACCTTTTGCAGGGCTGCAGAAGTATGAACTCCAGTCTACAGCAATTTTACTTCTCTGTTTGGTGAGGCTGATGCCCATGTTCTCCTCTTGAACAGTTTCCTTTACATCCACATAGACTGAAACACCTATTCAACGCTCTACTCCACCCAAGTTATTATTTTCCATTGATTCTGCAGCTCAGATAAAGGCTAAAATTTTCAAAACCCTGCACAGAATTTACCACCCTTAAGCAGAATTAGTCATACTCACTGCACTACATCAGCATGGGAGCAAGCAACCAACACATTAATGTATGTGGGTTAATACAACTTATTATACTTCCTAATATAACTTAAATACTTCTTAATGTCCAGTCTAAACTTCCCCTGGCTTTGAACCATTTCCATGCATCCTATGACTGGATACCAGGGAGAAGAACTCAGCACCTCCCTCTCCACATCCCCTCCTCAGGAAGCTACAGAGCGCAATGAGGTTGTCTCTCAGCCTCCTTCTCTCCAAACTAGACAAGCCCGAAGTACTCAGCTGCTCCTCGTAGGCCATTCCTTCCAGCCCTTTCACCAGCTTTGTTGCCCTCCTCTGGATGTATACAAGGACCTTCACATCCTTCTTAAATTGTGGGGCCCAGAACTGCACACAGCACTCCAGGTGAGGCCACACCATTGCTGAATACAGCAGGATAGTCACCTCTTTTGACCAGCTGGCGATGCTGTGTTTGATGCACCTCAGGATGCGGTTTGCCCTCCTGGATGCCAGGGCACACACTGCTGACTCATATTGACTCATATTTTCTTATGCTGATTCCATTCAGACCTTTTTATATCTCCCAAAAAGCAACTGGTTTATACTTATCTTTTACGCATTTGTTTTGTGGAGTAAGGAAAAAATAATTATTTATATCCTTCTCGATCTTGGACATAAAAGCATTCGAAGATGAAGCAATCATTTGACCTTCAAACTCCAGTAAACATTAATTTGAAAAGTCAATGAATTATTCCCTTTGCTGGTGGCAAACAGAAGAAAGTCTCAATGGACTGAACACAGGTTGTCCTGGCTGCTACCAGAGTACTAAAGGAAAAATTCCATCCAGCATGAACCATCTATTCAAATTATAACCTGGGTTAAGCCAAATGACTCACATCCCACAAATGAAGTCTGTGGGCAGCACACCCCAGTACTTCATTCTGGTATTCAAAAGCTTAACGGGGATGGGTGGCATCAGGCCCTAAGCAACACAGTTCCTTCCACAACATGTTTATGCTACCGTTAAAGCCACAGTTTTTTTCCTGTCATCATCCCTCTCTCCTCTTCACTCGAGAAGCAACCCATGTACTTGCTGACTCTGAACAACCCCACCAGCCTTCGAGGTTTTCCAGCCAGGAGTCTCAGGCAAAATACACACTTCTTTTCCCAGCAGCCAGTGGAGACAGCACCCTGCTCCACTGCACGGTGGAAGGGAGCCCCACACTCAGCCAAGTTTGCTTGGCTCACAAGGCTGCAGGACGACCTCCAGCTCCAGGAGAGGAATTACACAGTCCTGCGGAGTATCCAATTCATCGGCACTGTCAACCCCTGTCCACTTTCTGATATGTTTATTTCCAACATCTGCCCAAACAACTCCATGCCCAAACATAAAAGAGACATCATTTCAGCTAAAGGAAACTTATGTCTTCCTAAGTCAGAAAAGACAGGGTTGCTGTTAACTAGGAAGATTTTTTTTCAAGGGATTACGATATTTCACCAGTAAAGGAGGCTGTATATAAGGTAACTAGCAACAACAGAGATGGCATAAAGCTACCTCCTAAAATTTCTCTCAGTTGTACACTAAAAGCCTAACCCTTCCCTAGCTCCTGTTCCTCTGTGGAATGAGGCTGTCCTAAAGCTAGGGTTTGTATAACCACAACCCATGACACTGTCGCCAGAAAAATAAAACCCTTTGCAACTGCTGATAAGTGTTATTAACAAGAAACAGGAACTTAGTTTTATTTACTACATGCGTTTGAGTTGATATGCACACACTAAGTATTGCTACACGAGCTTGAATCTATCCAACACAGCTAATTATAGCAGCGGCTATAGCCGTGACTTCAGCAAGACACCAAGCACAGATCTGATATTCATGCCATAGCCCACACCGTGGGGTTTCTATTTCCGTCTCTACCCACAGCAAGACAAATACATTAGTACGCACGCACTGCAAGGGCAGAGCACCAAAGAGGAATGCTACACATCACCCTGCACAGCACCTAACAGATTTCAAAGCAATCTTACACTTAACGTGGCAGGTATTTGGCAGCTTTCTCACCAGGGCAGTGCCTGCTTGCCTGCACCTATTTGGAGAACAACTAGAATGCAAAAGATAGAAACCTTAAGGTAGAAATACTGGGTTTCTTCCATGTTCCCAGGCCTGGGAGACCTAATATCATGTCTGAGCCAGATACAGTCATGATGCAGAGTGGGAAGCAGTTGGGGAGGAGGGAGATTTAAATCACAGTTACTTCTTTATGCAACTCAGAAAGCATTTACCTTCTGAAGAGCTACAGCCTCCTTGGCTGCCTTGATAAAGCCCAGAGCGCCGTCTCATTCCCAGCCAGTGAAAATCATAAAAGAGGCTCTGGGGCACAAGGCAATCATCCAATTCATGTTACTACGTAATTATTTTGTTAGGAACTGAGTAGCCTGGGCAGATCCGAAACTCTTTGGCGTTGCAGTGAATTTCTCTGTCATGCAGGATTTTCCCATGTTCTCAGAGACTACTGAGCTGCAATCAATCCCTTGGAGCTCTGCTCAGCTGCTCCCAGGGGTGGCTTTGGATGCGCTCAAGCCAGAGCTATAGGCAAAATATTTCCTTTATGCCAATGCTGAATTGCTGAAATTCACCACATCTTTCTGTCCACTCAATGAATTAAAGTTATATTCAATCATACAGCAATCTCAGGTTTATAAGGGGTTAACCACGGTCCAACAGATAGCACATGGCACTGCTCTCCTGGAAGCTCGGCTGTCATGCAGCTGGACACTTGTACCCACCTGTGGCGTGTAACACTTCCACATCATTTACACATGACATCAGTTGAGTCCACTGCCCCAGAAATGGCAACAGTTGTCACCTTCCCTCACCACATCCCTGCAAGGGGACCCTTCAGTTATTAAATATGGCTCCCAACTATTGCAAGTAACTAACTCCAGGTGGTAGTAGACATAGAAAGGAGCCCAAAACAGCTACACCACCGGCACCGAGCATTGCAGACCACAAAACTTTTCCTCCTGACTCATCCCATCCACTCCCTGCAGCGTCATTTTAATCAGCACGGCTGCAATGGGCCACGGAGGGGAAAGACCAGGCGAGAGTCCCGGTCCCAGCCATCTCCAGGGATTAGTCAAAGAAAACTCCCAGCTGGGAGCCATGCCCTGGCTGCAGGGGGAGACAGGGAATATTCAGAGGACCATTCCAGACTAATCTTGAGGAAAGTTAAAAAAACAAATCACCAAAAAAAATTTCCCACAGAAGTCACATGATCCTTCAAGAAAAAATATCCTTCCTCATCACTCACAAAATCATTTCTGTCACAGAATTCCTGAAGCTTGTACTGTATTCATTCAATAAATACTGCATTGAGGAAATGCATGGAAATACTGTGGGGAAACAAACACCACATTGTCCTGCCTCCTTTTCCTCAAATTCCTTAGCATTTAGGACAGTCCAGAAGAAGAGGAACCAAAGGCAGGGTGGTAGAGACATGTCACCAGTACAGACAGCAGTAGGAAATTAAGCAATCTTTTAAACGTACCTTGCCACCATGCCACTTTTTGGAGGTCTAATAATTTTGTTATCAGCAAAGTAAAAAGGAAAAAATCCTACAGAGCCAAATACATGAAACTTTTTTTAGACTTACAAATGCACAAATGATGGCATCTTACATTCTTCCCATTGCACAGGCCTGACCCAACCCCAGAAACTTATGCTACCCCTTCTTAAGCTGCCACCACCAGCACTAGGACTAGATGTATCTGTTTCAACTTCCACTCCCCAAAAAGGACAGAGGTTCGAGAAAAATGACTGCATGGCTTGGCACCGTGAACTAGAGCTTGTGCCAATAAAAATCAGCACAGCAGCACTTCAGTCTCTAACTAGCTGACACAAACTCAGAACTTGATTCTATATTCTACCTATGACAGGTATTGCTACAAACTAACTTTCTCACTTAACATTTTCTACCTATGTTCTCATTCCTTCTTATTCCTGTGTAAGATTAGGAAAATACAATTAGAATCACTTTGATTGATTTACTGAAATGATGCCACATCTTTCTTCTGGCAGCTGTGTTCATATATCCATGCTTAGGAAATGTTTACAGAAAAGCATTTTCTTTGCAGTGGTAAATGGATTTTTTTTCTACTGCGGAGTCTATTTCAAAAACTCGTTTTAACATTGGAAAAATAAAAAAAATATTGTTTTTCAATCTCCTTCTAGATTTTTCTTTCTGTCCAAAATATAGACTATTTTTGTGCTTTTTAAGGGGAGAGAAAAATAAAAGGCACCTAAATACTAAGGCCTAAACTGTCCAGGGAATGAAATACATTTTTTCCTTCAGAAAAGAAGTCCTGTAAATTTGTCGAGTTCACAGTTTTCTTTAAATGTGTTACACTCCTCATCTATTATCCTAAAATTAGCACCCACATAAACACTTGTTAGTTTACGCAAGTAACCCAAAATACATAGTGTAGTGTGAGCCATGGCTGTTAAGTTATGGCTAAATTTGGGCCAGACAATAGAAAGAGAGGCAATACAGCACCCAAATCCATGCAATAGAGACTGCTAGAGGACACCAGTATACAGGCTGATATCCAAAGCCAAAAGAAGCCAACATGTTTGTAGGAAAG
Organism: Columba livia; assembly: GCF_036013475.1. Taxonomy (NCBI): domain Eukaryota; kingdom Metazoa; phylum Chordata; class Aves; order Columbiformes; family Columbidae; genus Columba; species Columba livia. The sequence continues at coordinate 32,697,804 of NC_088604.1, read as the reverse complement.
GGCTACGTATGCACGCCACAAAGCCTCCTAATCCCCTCTTGCCTACGTACCCTTCCCTCAACAGCTGCTCATTACTCTACTCCTTTTTTCCACCATCCCTTATCCTTTTCAGGCCTTTTTGCAATTTTTGAAGCTAAAAGCACTCAGAAACTAAAAATGGAAAGAAAGAGGCAGGGTAGGAGTGCTGCCTGTGGAGAAAGGCAGCCTAATGGGACAGAAGGAATAATCTGAACAGGACTAGAATTCATCACCTCAGGGTCCAGTGAAGAGACAGGGCACCGCAGTTCTTAAGGGCAAGAGAAAAGCAAGATGCACAGATGTTTTTGCGACTAAAGCCACATTTTAGCAAACTCTGCAGTCACCAGTAAGTCCTAGCTTCAGTTGTTAGTAAGTTGTAGCTTCAGTCTACAATGCAAAGTATAGGCATATTTTCCTGACAACTAGGATGATTCATGACCAAAAAAAACCAAAAAACCTTCTCCAGCTAAATTCAAAGGGTTTTGCCCAATCTGCTTTTACTCCACAATGAGAAGAGTGGTGGTGGAAACTCAACCATAGAAAGCACAACCAGAAATGCTCATGGCCAGAACAGAATAGACACAGATTTACCAGAAGGTATGAAGAGGAGGAGTGCTGTTCTTTCCCTCCTCTGCCCTTCACCATGGCATTCCTTGTGTCCTCCTACTTCACATGGCAAAGGAGTCGCGGTACATCCCTGCTTGTCCCTCTTAACAGTTCAGCTCTTCTTCTCTCACCAACACTCCCAGACCCATCCCTGAGGAAAACCACCACCTCCCATGCCCTCAGACAGACGGACAGACACAGATGATGCTGGATGACCCTTCCCTTGACCTGTCACATCCACGATCCCTTCCACAAGCAAGCACTAAGTTTCCTGAAGGCTGGCCCTTCTATTTCTTTTTAGACTTAGGTCATAATTCAGATGTTTAATTCTCCACTCAGTCTTCTAAAGTAAAATAACCAGCTCTATGGATTATACTATCATTACCACTTTCGGCTGAGAGGTCAGAAAGCAGCCAGTTGCAAGAACACAAGACTGAAAATGCTCTATGGTTTATCTGAAACACTGCATGCTGGGTAGGAAAACTAAACAGCTTCATATTTCTAAAACTAAATCATGTCTTTAACAGAGACCTTCTGACGGCTACCCAGCAACTACCCAGATGCTTCATCACAAACTCTTTTCAACTTTTTCCTGAGACCAGCCTCTAAAAGCCATGAGTTATTGTCATGTCCATGACATTATCACTGCTTACCACACCCAAACAACTATATTCCCATGAATTATAAATGTACATCTGTTAGCAAGACAAGTTTTGAATACTACAGAAAATACTTTCTTGACATCAGATCCAGTCTATGAAACTATGTGGACAATTCAGAACAAACTCAGACTTAAGCCTTTTACACAACTAAATGGGAAATTCATTTCATTCACTTAGTTTTTCCTTGGTGAATACACACAAATACACAAACTCACAGGCATCTGCACATCCTGCTTTCAAGGCACTATTGACCATCATTATAATCCACTCTTACATCCATGAAATAAACACAGACAAAGCCACTATTACTGCAATTTAAAGCAGCTGCACTTTTTATTTCAACTTAAAACATAGGAAAATCATACAGCCACAAAATGTGGCTAAGTCTGCCTATGCCAGAGATTTGGTGGTATTAATATCACCCTCATCACATGAATTGCTGCAACTGGAGCAAAATCCCAAAGTCAAGTCACCTTTCAAACTCATTCACTGAAAATAAAACATTCAGGAACTATTTAAGTTTCCTCTTAGAGGGACTGAAAGAAGAAGGTTTGTTTTATATTGGTTTTCTGCCATTTTCTGGAATGCATTCAGTGTCTATGATGACAAAGCCACATAACTTTTCTGAGACCACAAAACTATTTTGATATATAAAAATATTACCAGAGGTTTGCTTCATTGGTAAATAAAGGCAATATAATTCCTTAACCATACAAAATAAGCACCTGGACCTCACAGCTGTACCTCCAGGAAGCTGGAGAAGTGAGGAAGAAGGGGTTTGTCACTCTGGCCGTGTTTTCTATGCACATATTTATTTGGACTGCAGTGAATCTACATGAACCAGCGTCATCCCTTGCCATGTGCTGTTCAGCCTCTGAAGATAGGATCTCAACTCTGTTTTCACAAACGTGTAGTCATGGAGAGCAGAGCATGGGAACCAGCAACACTGCCAGTGCAGATCTTCATAAGCATCTCATGAAAAGAGAAGTCATCTGTATAGGACTGGAAACCCATGAATTTCCCAACTGCTTCCTGCCTCTACAGGTACTTCTATAACCCTAAACACTTCAGCTTGGATCTCTTTCTATTCAGACACTACTAAGGACATCATCCTTAACCCATCTGGAGATTCACTGCAAGCTCCCACCTCTCTCTCTTTAAAGATACTTTTTATGTACTTGGAGGGTAATAACCAAATGCTTCCCAGAATGAAGAAGCTCCCAGGGTCAAACCGAAAATCTGTTCAGCCCAAGGTCCTGTCTCCAGCAGTGGTCAAGGGTACACATCTCAACAGCATAAAAAAAAGGAACAAGTACACAGTGACCCTTCCTTGGGTACTCTTCTCAGACTATGCAGCCTGAGGCTTGGGGCTTGAAAAGCCAAATTAGTATATTTATAGTGGACCAGGCCTTGACGGACTTTTGTCTCATAGATTTGTGTAGTCACATTTTCCATCCACAGCACCTGGGACATAGAGTTCCGCAATTTATTTCCATCTCATGTGAAGGCTCACCTTCTTCTATCTGGTTTGAACTTGCTTCCTGAGAGACATCCAATCTTTCCCTCTGCTCTCCCTGGAATTTCTCCAGTTGGTTCACAGCCTCCAAGAGGAGTGCCCTGAATCAGGCACAGTATTCCCCAGGCTGCCTAATTAGAACTGTGAAGATTATTAGAATATTTTCTCATAGCTTACAGAAAATATTTCTGTGTATATATTTGAGTTCAGCATTTGCCTTCTTTTTTTGAGCACCACAGCGCTATTTACAAGCTTTCACTTTTTGGTACCTTTAAACCATCACTCACCACCCTCCCACCCCCCCCCCATTTTCCTCACCTTGTTCCTCCTCCAGTAAACACATGCTCTTTTATTCCTCATGAAAAGCAGAACTATGCAGTTGCCCCAGTTTTTCCCCTAATCATTTCATATATTGCCAAATTGAGTTCAAAATCTAACCCTTCCTCCCAGCATCCTTGCCGCCTCTTCACTAACCAAATAAATGTTCTGCCTTTTTTCATCCATGTCAGTCATACTGACAAAATACAGTTCCAAGGTGATCCATTTCTAGTTTGATAGTGAATGACTTGGACCCAGTTCATTAATATTATTTTCCATCCAGCCACACACGTATTTAGTAAGAGTTTCACACTGTTCCCACTTCCCCGGCTGGCTTGTCAGAGTGCCACGTCAGACTATCAAAACCCTTACTAAAGTCAAGATGTAACAATACCCTGCTTCTTCTCCACTTACAACACCTGCCAGCCCACAGTGGAACACATTTTATTGGCAGGTTTTCGATCTTCCAGCACCTATCTCTTCACTCAAACGCTCAAAACTTCACTAGCAGTTCTAAAATTATTTCAGTCAATTCCCTAAATATTCTATAGGCAATTTTATCAGCATTAAACATCTACTTTAACAAATCACTCTTTAACCTGTTCCTCCCCTTTTGCTGCCTAAATTCTTAACCCTTTTCCATGGCAGTTAGTTGATCCTCTCAGTGAAGACTGATCACTTACCGTCTCTCAGTATCCCTGACCAATGCCCATCTCACCAGAGTGAGCAGCAAGTCACATCCTTCGCTAGTCTTCCTGCTATCAATACGGTATTTAAAAATCCTGCCTTCTTAACCTTCACATTCTTTCCCATTCGTGGTTTGACCTTCCCAATTTTGTCCCTTCTTACCCATACTACTGTCCTTTAAGCTCAGGCTTTGTAATCTGACCTCATTTTCAGTTTATATACAAGGTATTCCTTTTTTCTGTTGTTTTGTTGGCCAGTGATAAAATCATCTTTAGTTACTTTATTTCTTATCCTTCTGCTCCGTTAAAAGTGTACTTATCCCTTTAATATGAATCCCTCAAGAGATTTCTCCCTTTGCTTCCTTCTTTTTTCTGACAACATCTTACCTCCCAATTCCTGTCGTTTATTGGCATCACTTTGCCCCCTCACCACCAAATCAGCAGCCTTTGCTGTGGTTTTCTCTCTCCTCCCTTTCCTAAAAGCTGTAAACCCCCTCCAGTCCACAGCGGCAACAGGGAAGCCCACACTGAAGCATGCAATATTCCCTCCTCTGTAAGAGTTGCCCCACTGCAATGAGTGAATTATTCCACCCTTCTCAATGCACTGTGAAACAGCCCATAGCACTGTATCTGCCACACTATCCTCAGCTGGGTATCTGTGAAGAACACGGTGATAAGAATGATCTCACATGTAAACATGTAAGCCACAGAAGGACTCTTTCCCTCAAATCTCAAACAGCATCCAATCGATTAGATCAAGCTCAAGTACTGGAGGGAATTGCTACTTCCATTTTTCTGTAAACTACTTAATGGGTCTGTTAGCAGGATAGATTCAACAACAGACACAGAAACCTTTTTTTTTTGTCTTATATGTACTCCAGCAATAAGAAAGCACATAAATGAGTGGCCACTTTACTAGCTCCCTTGTCCCTCGATCCAATCCCAACACCTCCTTCCCCAAATCTTCTCCTTCATTCTGATTTTGCATAGGTTATCTGCACGTGCTGACTTCTTTTTCATGAGGCACGGTTACACGTACATTTGGAAGCAGATGTTATGGATGCAAAATCATAGGACCTGCTCACTTGCTGTTTGGCTTTTTAAGCATTGATGCAGAATTAGGCAGAAAGGAGCTGTCCCACTAAACTGACATCAAAACCCTTTACTCCACAGATTTTCAGCATAGATTTTGTGGTCACCAATGAGTCTGTCATTTTATCGTGAAATAAGGTACAGATGCATGTTAAGGTTAACAAAAGGGACTGGCATACTTAGGCCATTCGTTCCCATTTAGCTGCTACTTTACAACTTACTATTTCTAGTGTTTTTCACTATTTCAAATACTAACATGGTCAGAACCATATTATTAAGTATGCAAAACATGCCTTCTGGTAAAAACAGATTTTCCATTGTCTTTATGAATGATGACTACATGTCTGAGCTTGAGAGACATTCTCACAAACAGGAGAGATTTTCATGTTTTGTAAATCCTAGCTGAGTATTTACCACAGTCTAGCTCAGTAACTTCTGTTAACAAGAACATTTACTTCTCTCTAGAAATACGGAAAAGCAGTGCAAATTAATTAACACGTACAAGTAATTACATGGAGCCCAAACTATGAATGCTATTTTAAACCAGATTCTTCAGTTCACAAAGTAGTTCTTACTATGATATAAATACATTATATTGTACCTTAACTAGCAGAAGCTATAGCTAAATATTATTCTTAAGAATTAAAATTGTTCGTGCAGGTAATTGTTCAGTCAGGTAAATAATGACACCTCATTACACATAAAAGCTTTTCTTAAAACTAATTTGTTTTTTCAACTTACATGCTGCTTACTCTTTCCAAATCATTCTAGCATCAACAAGGAAAACAAGACTTTTCAGAAACTCCCACAATTACGGTATAAAGTTTCTCATACACTAACACACTCTGCAATGTCTGGGTAGCAAACCCTGTAAGACAACACTTCTTGCCAATTCAAACTATATCTTTATTGATCAATGACAGGATAAATACTCATGGCAAGAGCCACCCTGCACTGTAATCACTGAAAATCAACACATTCATGCATGAAATTTAACTTGCCTGTCTGTTATTCCCATCATTGTTTTTTGTTATTGACCGAGAAAGCCCAACAGCTCCAATTGCATATAAGCCATCGTTATTTTCTGATGTAATTTCAAATCAGGGTAAGGATGTTTCTGATACTGTATCTCCACAGAAAATGTGTCAAGGCGTACTACATGCACAAAAAGAGCTTTAGTCAGTGCTCTGTGTTTTTTTGGAGCCCGCTGCAGACAACAGAAACCTATTCTCTCCTGGTGACGCACTGACATTTTTTTTGGTTGTGCTTGCTCACACAAAGTTTACCTGTAGCAGCAACATCCTGCTTGCAGACAGTCAGTTGGTCCATTTTCACTGCATTTAATCTAATTAACTTAATTTCTGTACCAAAGCATTGGTCTTAAACAATCTCCCTCGCTACAGTACATTTGGATTCTGGTATGTCGAGCTGAGCTTCTTTAAATGAACATGCATGCACACTTTCCCATTCACCTCAAAAAATACAAACTACGTGGTTTTCCCTTTGTTATATGAAAAGCAGGACAACAATGTGAACCAAGTTCCACTGCTAACGTCTTTCTCAAACGGTCAAGAATCACCCAGAAATCAAATTTCCACTTCCAATTACATTAAAACAGTGAATCTTTTATCAATCATCAGAGGGCAAGCACTCTATTTCTTATATAAAGTAAGATTTATATTACATGAAGAAAAAATAACTGTGCCTCTAATTCAACAAGGTCCTTTTATGGAGCTAACTCAGAAATGTAAAGACAAGCATATGTACCATAATGAGCTGCTGCTGAAGAACCAGGGAGCACCCTTAACTTTAAGCAATTGCAGATGCACTTTGTCAGACAGGTATGCAATAGCTCTCATGCTCAGGTACTCTATTGAACTTGGCCCCCAAGATTAAACAGCACTAATAAAAAAGGTGTCCACAGTCTGTCCTCTCTCCCCAGCAGCCAATTCTCAACCCTGTGCCCACCTCAGTTCCATCAGCACAGATGTTTACACACCGAACCAAGGAACCTGTCTGCCTAAAAAAAAATATTCAACAAAATTAAAATGTTATTTTTCAGTCAGATCAGTTTGTCAAAGCGGTTAACCCCCTGTTTTTGCTGACACTGTGCAAGGAAAAATACAGAGCATAATTGAGCCAGCTTAGGCAACAGTGCCACTGAATATGCAGCCTAACCAAGGCAGGCAATCAGTTCCAGCTTTTTGGATATCCAGCACAGTCAACAACTTCAGTTACACTCTGTCTCCCTTAATAGTTATTTTGCATAGACACATGGCAATAAAATTCATCAAACTCATGCGCACCACAGGAACAGTAATACCACTGTATCAGCCACTCTGTGTAACCTCCTGGGTCCAAATGACAGATAAAGCAACATTTTCCGGGCACTAATATATGCAGCAATGATGTCATTTAAAGAAGATTTTGTGTGTCTGGAGATATGTTTGGGTTTTTTTCCTTCAACTGCAACAGCTGACCCAATAAAACCTTCCCCAGCCTTTCTTTAGTCACATTCTTAGACTAACACAGCTACAACAATATCACTACATATTTTGTTGTAAGGTTTTTTTGTTCTTCAATGAAGGATTTAAAGCTTTAGAATCTTATTTACAATTTAGAATCTATTTACAATTGATCCACTCCTGTAGCACCTTCGGATACACATCTTCAACACTACATCCTCTGCTACAGGGCAGTTCCCTTGCTCCTGGCCCGTAACAGTTTTGCTTACATATTTGTTCACAGAGAACAACTGACTAACAAATTGTATAACTTGACTTTAAAGAATAGATGGCCACTTACTAAATGTTTAGAGGAAATACACTGCATGCTCAGTATTTTTTTTCCTATTCCATTTATCAAGTAAAAAAGCGTGGAAAATTCAAATGTATGTTTAGAAGACAAGAAAATTATTTAAATTGAACAATAAATCCATGCACTTCAAGTAACGCATTATAGCATTTCTCCTTTTTCCTCACCGTTTCCAGTCTGATACAGTGTTGTACCTATTCCTGATCACCCACCATTCCCTCTGACTTCAGCAAGTCCCAGTGTCAAGCATCGTTCTGTATTCTGTGCAGATACAGATATCCGTATACTTTCAAATGGTTGGAACTACCAGTTGCTTGTCTGCTTTTTAATGTTGAAAATGACAACAACAGACAAACTGAAATTCATGCAAGGCTCACTGAACTTCATGTTAGGCAGAACAGAAGCAGGAAATAAAAGCCAGTATAGTTAGAGGGGGAAAAAAATGGAGAAAACAGCTTTTCTTTTTAAAACAAGATATCAGTTAGTTTGGATTTGTTTTGCTTTTGTTTCAAAATACTGCCAGGAAAGGTTTGAAGAGGAATTGTGAACCTTAAAAGGCAAGCTCACTACTAATGACATAATAAATGTCAAAGTTATTTTCTCCACAGAATAAGAATGTTCCTTTATCCACTGCTGAATCCTCCACTATGTCTAGTCCAAGAGGCTTCACGTGTGCCTTTTGATGAGCAAAATATAAATGTGGCATGGAAAGTTAAGAGTAAGGACCATAGGCATGACAGTCAGTATGTTTGGCTTGCATACAGATTTTAGGTGCCACCAAATCTGTCCTCCTAAAGTAATTGCCTTAGACAAACATCACCACAACTTTTGGTGTTAGATTTGGAAACTAATAGATCAGGTGCATAAATTTTATTTAAATCAGGAATGAACAGTTAGATTTATTTTTTTTTAATTAGCCACAGGACTAAAGGAAATTTGCCACAGGTTTATGCCTTTACACTGATTGCTGGAGGACATATATCTGATAACAATATAAAATTAGATTGGATAGACAATACTGAACCTGAAGTAAAACCTGGCAATGCATAGTTCTGGAGAACCTTTTCTGAATATTTGAAATAGAAAGAAGATTTTTGACCAGATATTCTTTTCTGCATCATGAGGCCATTAATTTTTTTATCTGGTCAAGCTCTTTCCATCACACTCAAAGTCTCAGTCTTCCCTACAGGTTGTGAAGAGAAATGGGTTTTCATTGAGGGTTTGATATTAAGTTGTGATGCTTCCAATTAAGGCATCTGTATTAACTGTAAGACATTAACAGAAAATCTAGCTGACACCAAGGAGAAAGTGCGTTATAGCAGGGTGGATTTTTCTAGGACCTCATACTGCCCCTAGACTTTCTACTTTTGACAAATAAAAAGCTAAGAGTTGGGGTGTAATTTATATTGCCTCCTACTAAGAGCAGTTTAAAAGCTGGATTATCCTGACAAAATATTTTCTTTCCTATGAGGGCAATTCTCTGGCAGAACGGCTCTATGCTTCTGTTCCCAGCTGGCCTTTAAGAAAAGGAGCAGTGACCAGGATAGCTCAGTTCTCCAGCTACTCAGAACTGGCACCATGTTCTCTACTGGTGCCCAAGGGACATACATTAAATCAGGCTGCTCTAAGGTTCGCTTATCTTCAATCTGCAACCTGTCCTGTGATTCAGCTCTTGATCCTTAAAAATTGCTGTTTCCACAAACACACAGACCTTCCAAGTAATGGTGATTGACACAGTCATCTCCACTTTCCTATTGTACTCAGGTCCTCATTTTCTTAAGGCATGAGAAGCAGCCAGCTCCAGATGCTTTATCATCTTGTTTGCTTCACCCTTACCATTATCCCACTTGCTTCCACCTTGCACCTTAACAAGCCTACCAGTGGGCACCTCTTTCTCTACTTCTTCTTTGGTGGCCCCACTACATCGACCAGAGTCCCTCCTGGCTCCTCAGAAACTCCACCACACTTCTCCATCACACATCACTACTCTCTGATTGTTTTCTGAGTTTATCAGGAGTTAGCATACCCATGCAACTGCTGGCTGTCCTGCTCAGTCACCCACCTGCACACAGAGCCAGTGGAGTACAAGATTATTTTCCCACAAGTGACCTCTACTTGTTAAAATAAAAATCCTATTTTAGTACTGTTTAGAAGTAATGATATTTTGGGAGCAACAAAATACTTGTGGGATAAAGCAAATCTAAATCTCTCCAGGCCAACTCCATTCTCTTACCTTTCTCAAAGACCATTTCCTTGCTCAAGATGGTCTGGTTATCTCTGATCACATCTCCCCGTACCGTGACCTGTGCTGGGCTGTCCGGCAGCAGAGCTACTCCAACAGTCACGTTTGCTCCAGGCCTGATGTTCCAGGGAACCGCCACCAGGAACGTGGGTCTGAAAAAAATCCAAACGGGCAGAGGGAGAAAGGCTAGAGGAGTGAAACACAATCCCCAAAAAGTAACAGCGTCCACCCCATAACGTGCGATACACGTTGCAAAGCACTTCTGTTGCACTCGGCGGCGAGGGCTGAAGTGATGCTCGCTCACTCCCCAGGCGCTGCCGAGCGCAGCCCGGGCTGGCAGGACGGGGGAGGCAGCGCCGCTCCGCCGCTTTCCGGACAGGCTGCCAGCCGGGCGCCGCCGAGCCCCGCTGCCCCGCGCAGCCGCCCGGCCCCGACCCTCCCGGCCCCACGCACCCGGCTGCCGCGGAGCTGCAGAAGAAGAGGAGGAGGAGGAGGTGGTGGGCAGCGCCGCGGGTCCGCGCCATGGCGCCCTGTGCGCACTGCTCCGCGGCCGCGCTGCCTGCCGCCCAGTGGGTCCGCCGCTGTGCGCAGGGCCGAGCCCGGGCGGGAGGCGCCTTGACGGGCGGGGAGGGAAGGGAGAGGCCGCCGCTGCCCCAGCGCCAGCCGCCTGAACACCCGCGGGGGCGTTCCCGAGGCCGGCCCCGAGGGAAGCGTGGGGGGACAGCCAAGCGGCCAGATATGAACGTATCTATATCCGCGGGTGCGTTTCTGCTCCAAGCAGCCCCTGCAACCTTCGGGCAGATGCAGCTGGGGAGCGAGTGGGATCCTCGGACAGCGCAACGTCCTACAACATAAACGCCGAAAGTAATGTTTTGTGCCTGTAGCGCCGAGCAGCCTGTTGTCCGGACCTGCCTGTTTATCCTTAAGGCTTTGCACTGGAGAGACTGGGAGAGCCTCCGAGGCGCGCTGGCATGGGGCTCGGGCTCCGACGCAAGTCGGGAACCGTTCTGGGTCTGAACGATGATGGCAGAAATTCAAGGAACCTTGTAGCTACTTAAACGTGAACCGATTGGTAATGTAGCTCTGGCTGGACTGTCCTCTGTGCCCAATATCTGTAAAATAAGGTCATGTCTGCATTTGCATCTTAACCCAGTTTCAGAGTCCAAAAGGTGCCCTGAAGCAGCTTGGGTAAGATTGTGTTCCTTCAGCATGTTCATTGTAATTGTGTGGACTAGACACAGTTTTGATTCACCTGAATGTTTTCATCCCTGTACAAGTCCAAAACATGTAGAAATTCCACCCAGTTCTTGAAGTCTTGTCTCTTCAGAAATGCTGGGCTGGCATTCTCTGCATTGTATTGCACAGACAAAATATAGTCAGTTATAGCCCTGAATAGAAGCATCATGTTTTGTTCTTACGAAAATCAGATATGAACAGCAAATGTACATGAACACTTTGTTCTAACAGTATCCCAGGCAGTCATACAGTCTTTTCACATATTTTAAATTTGCTTTTGTAAGTTTTAATACCCCTGCTGATTCTTTTCAGAGCGCCAGTCTTTGTAGTGACAGGAGAGAGGGTGCCACCTCTGTAGAGCAGGGAAGGGGTGATACTGCAGCAACCACAGCTGATGCCTGGAAGGTCAGTCTTGGCAGCTACTCACCTGCAAAAGGTGAATGACGAGCAAAGCTTGGGAGATGTTTGCTGTTATTTATAAGCCCTTAACTCATTGCTTGTGAGAACCAGGCAGGGAAGATGAACAGTCACTGCCACTCCTTTTCCTGGAGATGTCAGGAAAAAGTGTTTACAAGTAGTGCTGCATCCCCAGCACCCCAGCCTCAGATGATAAAGCTACACACAGTCTGTATTTCTCCAGTCTCTGGCACTGAGCCCAGTGGGGACCTGTCAATACTAATCGACTCCCTTAGCCTCTGAAACAAGGTGGCCACATCCAAACTTCCTATTAGGTATGGTCTATGCTAACCCCCAAACCACACCACGAGTTGTTCAAGAAAGCTTTTGCTGGCCAGTGCAAAACCATGCCAAGGTCAACTTGAGGGTAGAGACAATCAACTTCCAGTCCCAAGAACATTTGCTGGCACTGTTTAATTCATTAGCATGGGTGTAGCTGAAAAGACCATTAGTGAAAGTGCTTGTAAATATCACAGATTTTGCCCATTTGTGTGACAGTATTGTGGACTCCCACATTCCTTGTTTTTTTCCCTAAAGGCTTGTTATTTAATGTTACTTTTGTATATGTATTTGATCTCTTCTTCTACAAAAATACCAAGAAAGGAATCCTACAGCAGGAAGTAAGACAAGAAATGGATTATTCATATCACAATTTCACCTGTCTTGAATAGATTTCTCACTGATAAGAAATGGATAAACACAAATAAGTATTAGATGCCATTCCATAACAACATGCAGGCATAATTTCTTTCAGGTATATCCATATGCTCAGAGATAAGTTAAATTAATGGAGGATGATCCTACCACTTGGAGATTTCTGAAACCCCGAGTCCTCTGAACATACCTCCTTTATTCCCTTCCTTATCCAACATGGAGTTTCCTCTGCTGAAGTTATACCACCCTCTGGTTCCCTCTGCCTTGTTAGGAGACACTTAAAACCTCTTTTCGTAATTTCTTTTCCAAATAGGATATACTACATTGTAGATACATGTAGCGGGTTTTCATGGTTAAACATACCATTTAGGAATCAAATGTGGTACGAAAGGATTCAGTACATTTCCAGTTAACAGAAAATTTAAACACATAATAGCCCACTACAGACATAATTTTAAGAGTTACCTCTTACCAGCATCTAAACAAGGTCTTGATTTTCAAAAGTGCTCTGCAGCTGCTAATTTTCATTGTAACATAAGGCGGTGTTTCCCTGAAACACCACTTCAGCTCCTCCACTCTTCTATTAAATGTGGTCCTTCTGTAGCGCCCAAATGGCACAGCGAGTCGTCATTCTGTGTGATGGTTCCATGAGAAAGGCAGCCCCAGGAGCTTCCTCTACCATTCTCCACCCAGCATCCCCCAGCTCTGTGGCCCACAGCCCTCCCAGCCCTCCTCTGCAGCCTGTGCCATACAGCTCCTTCTGGAGAAAGGTTTTACTTCTAATACAGCTCATTTTAGTGGCCCCATTTGCAGCTAAGCCCCCCCGTGTGGCTATCAGCACAGTGTGTAGATATGAAACTGTGGAGTGTGAGCAGATATGAGGTCAAATAAGGAAATAAGCCAATTTCAGTTCTATAACAAATGTATGATACAAATACACCATGTATCTCAAGCCTCCTCTGTCCATTCCCCTGCACATAGAGAAAAAATATTACACAGTAGTCAGAATTAATTGGAAAATGAGCATACTTATAAAGAATTGGGCTAAGCTGATGTCCTATTCACGCTCACTAAGTGTTCTGTTGGACTTGACCTGTGTGTCAGGTAAGCATAATTTATTACACAACCTTACCAGTTTCAGGACTGTTACATTCCCCTGCGCTCTGTTAATTTGCTCATTTCCATTCGCGGTTGTCTACACTAGGGTTTCATTATGCAGCTACATGTCACTGTTTAGTTTGATCCAGGTCAGGCCAATGACTCAAACAAAAACAAACAACACTTCATTTTGTGCTAAATTGTTCAAATTTAAAATTTGGGGCACCTAGATTTGAAAAGTTTTTGCATACCCTCTGTTTTCTGTTATAGGGCACAAAACATCCTCAGCTAAAAAATACTTGTCCACACAGAAGAGGCCTATTAAACTGCTAGAAGATCTCTGTTTAACTAAACAAAAGACCTTAGCTGGCATACACATCATTTTCAAGACCATAAAAACAACCATTTGGCAGTGTCTTGGGCCTAAGTAGGTTTTAAATGCCTGGCTCTGACAAACACCTGAGAGACTAATTTGTGCACAGAACTGGAAGCAGGGAACTGCACAGCAAGTTATTGAGATCACCATGTGAGGGAAATTTGTTTTGGACCTGATTTCTGCATATTAGGAATAATTTTGAAAGAGTATAACCTAGCATGAAAGAATTTAATAATCTTCAACTGCTCCATGCCAGTGAAGTGGATACTCTGGAGACACAATTTAAGAGGTAAAACAGGTTGGCATTGTGTTAGGTATGCCAACCCAGGAAGTTAGCTGAAAAATACCTCTCTGTTCAATTTTCATGTTTTGTAGTTAAGCAAGCATTACCAGACTCAAGTTTTACATCCATCTGTGATATGTCACCATAAAGAAAATTCCACTTTTACCACCCTCACTGCTCCACAAGAACCTAATTTTGCTAATCCTTCATGGTCTTTTACAAGCAGAGCCTGTAAAGGCTGTAAAAGTAATCTACAGCACTGGCTACAGGCTCAGGCAGCTAACAGCTTTACTGTTGTCCCTTCCTATACAACTTAGTTTAAGTCTAGACCAAATACATGTATCAGTATAAGCTGAAATCACACCTTCAAGTTGCAGCCTAGGTATACTCTAAGTAAAAGTATATTTTAGTAAATACAGAGAACTGGAATGGTTCTTTAAGGAGTCTGGAAAGCAACTTCTGCCTTTGTAAATAAGAAGGATTGGAGCACCTAGCAAGCACTACTAAGTGTATGAAGACTGGCTGGAAATAAACACATGTACAGCAAGGTCTATATTTCTCTAATATCACATGTAGAAAAGAGTACTGTTTGGTAAATGTAAAAACCTAAGCACTACTGTACTTAAAATACTGGGGAAAATCTCAACAAAAAGTACAACAGCAGGGACTTGAATGGTCCTGTCCTGCTTTTAGCATCAAATGGTGAACTTGGCTTGTCAGACATTCAGCTGTATTCAGCAGGCATTCAACCAGACTGTGGTGCAAACAAAGCATATTTCCATGAAATGAGGCAAATTCAGGGAAATCTGAAGGGTTATGTTACGTGGAATTTGAAATACAAGATCACTATAGTCTCTTCCAGCACAATATTCCATCTTTTCAAAAAAGCTTAGCCGCTTGCCTTATGCATCACTGAACTTAAGGCCTGCAACAAAGCTGATTTAGAGGATGGATAAATCTTTTAATTAATCTCAATAGGCTTTGGATGAAGTCCTAGCAGAAACTGTGATTCAGCAGCTCATGGAACTGGGAAGAAAGCAAAAGTTTGTTTCATTACTCATAATGAGTGGACAAAAATTATAGTGAATACTAAAAATAGGTGGGTAGAAGATCATTCCCTGGTAGTAAGAGGGCACGTTCCTTGCTTAGATGTAAGCCTGAAGAATTAGTATTTGCTGGAAGGCACTGACAGGAGCACAGGATATAAAACTCTCCCAGAAGTCCTCAGTAATATTAATAACATTTCTGATGCTGGTTCTAGTGATAGAATGTGTCAAAACATTTTACAGTACACTGACAAAGGGTGTGCCACACACTGAAACTTGCCCTGGGCTATTCAGGGTGGAGTTACAAGAAAATCTGGTCTGCATTGCAATTAAGATCTCTTTTCCGAGTACCTGAAGACACATCTCTTGATAAATAATGTTATCAGCAAATTAAATTCCAACTTGAACAGTTACTCCAAGCATAGCAGGTAGGATTCACCTGGTCAAATGTGGACTCTGCAGTTGTCTACAAGCAGTTATTCACATTCACTGGGTAGACAATGGAGCAATGTAGGCACTTTTCAGACCGGATTTATAGGACTCATTAAGATACCAATGTTTAAATAAGAAGACATTCAAAAGTGGCCTTCTAAATTAATCAAGGGAATCCGATCCTGAAAATACCAATTTCTAATAACGTCTAAACAGGGAGTCAAGACAAGTAGTTGAAATATATCTTGTTATCTCCAGAACATGTAAGATGACTACAGCTTAAGCGTCCTCATTGAGTATTAAATGAATAAAGCTAAAGACAGACATCAATTTTGACATGCCTGTCAAATCAGTTTTGATCAGGGCCTGTTTGAAGGCATCAGATTTTGTTTATATATGTTCAAAGGCTGGCATAAGAACAAGCAAGCAATGTCCAAATATGAAAATATCTTCTTTGTTAATATAGCATAGAAAGAGGTTATTATCTTGGAATTATATGCTTATATTTTCATAATAATTTGATTTTATTATTAAAATACCTATACACATTTTAATCATACCCATAAAAAATTATTGTGGTCAAATCTGTAAATATTGTATTATTGCATTATATTTAATGTGTGCTTTGAAATTCCCAAACAAAATAAAGTACTGTCTTTTAGAAAACACATCAAATGTAGAAAGGCATGATAGTTAAGGCTTCATGAGGTTTTGAGACATTCACTTTTAGAAATGAGATTCAGAAAGAAAGGGAATTAAAGAAGGACTATGGGAAATGTGAAAGTCTGAGGAGCAAATCTACAAATGTTACACCTAGTAGTTCCATTCCAGCAAAGATAATCCTCAGTTACCAAGTCCCCTGGCCTTACAGCCCTTTTGAATGGACTGAGAAGTGCAGAACAACCATGATGGAATGGAAAATTAGGACCTTGTCCTGTTTTTCCCAGAACAATAGTTCTTGGCAGTCAAAGGATCTCGCAGAACCATAATGAATTACTGCAAAATGACCCTATGTTCTTGCTACTGATGTGCTGAAGGTCCTCCAAGATGCATGTAACTATAGTAACCACAATGAGTTGTTATGTGTAGCTGAATTTGTTTATTTCCTCTGCAGCTATCCCCAAAGTAGACTCTTGGCTTTACAGAAACCAGTGGCACTGGAATCATTGCCTTCAGAGAGGTCAGGACTCAAAATTGTATAATCCACCTTGCTCAAATCTCTGTAACTTCAGTATGAAGGACTGAGTTTTCTTGCACTATTTGCTGCATTTATTCCCTTAACTTTGATTGATATACTGTATCTTATCTGATATATATAAGCAGAACATTTAAGAAGCAGGTTCATGTGATTCCTTTTTAATTGCAAAGTCAAAGCTATGCTGTAACTTTTTTAATTTTAGCATTTTTCTCTGATTGTAAAATGTTCAACTATACAGTAGGGGCACATTAAAGCATGTACAAACATGATGTTTTTATGAAAGTGAGAGAAGTTAAAAGCTTTTACAAATGATGACAGGTTGTCCTCAAAAATCTGTTTTCCTAGGGTGGTATTTTCTGCAATTGTATGTGATGAAATTCCTTTTACCAAGATTCATTAATCATTTTATCTTAGCTGCTCTTATTACTTTTGCTCTCTGAGGGTTTTCAAAAGGTCAGTGCAACCCCTCCTCCCTGCAAATACTGCTGAAGCAGCCAAGAAAAACCCCATTTGTATTAAACACTTCAGTGTGCATTAACACTATTTCGTTTTTTTTTTTAAGGTGAGAATTCCCTGTGGATTTAAGTATCTTAAACTATAGTTTATAATTATACTGTAAATTTAAATTACAGCTTTTAAAAAAGGAAGTTCTAAACCTAGTATTTCCATAGTGTCATGGAGTAGTATATCACAGCATTCTGGACTGCATGCATTCATATATTGTAACGTCACTTTTAATTGTGTACATAAAAACTGGCAGATTTTTTAATGAATGTGTGTTTCTGAAATAGCTAATTCATCTACCCAAAAAAAAGGGGGGATGTTAGTACAGCAGTCTGTTTTATAGACCAATGTAAGTCAAGATGTGGAGACAATGCTCTAAACCAACAGACTACAGAGATGTGTATTTTAATGTACCCAGAAAAGACAGAGCAGGTATCTGCTCCCAAGGAAATCAAATAGAATCTACAAGAGGGAAAGAAAAGCACGTAGCAATGGTGGAGACTATACTATTTCAGTCCTAGTTTACTCCATCTTGGCATATCCAGAAAAGGTCAACACCAGAAAAAAAGAAGACAGAATTAGAAGCAGTTGTTTAAAAGAGAAGCTTTTGTAGGATTGATCTCTGGTAGGACAGACTTTTTTTTTTTCTAAAAATGAAAACCAAACTTTCTTCTTGGAAATTGGCCCGAAGCTAAAATTGTGCCTATGTTTAAGTTTAGTTTGTCCTTTTTGTAAATCTAAAAAAAAATAAAAATCCTTCACTTTCCAACCACCTCCACAACTCCGCTGTGATATAAAGAAGCAATAGTTATTTAAAGTAGAGGTAGGCTGACATTAATTATGTAGGTAAAACCTCTCAGAAACTTCATTCTATTTTAGAATATATCCATTTGACAATCCTGTAACAAAAGAGTCAACCTCGTGTCATGCAAGTTGTCAGTTTCTGAAGTAAATAAAATGGCTTCTATAGACAGAAGTGATTAAGAATTATTTTTAAAACATACACTCAAGCTATTTATAAAACTTGCACACAACTTTGTGTTTAGTTAGGACAGAGATAAATACCAGTTGTCTCTCCCTGAGGGCCAACACTTACCACATGCTGCCTACAGGAAAGGAGGGAGGGTTAGGAGTCCGATCTCAGTGATTAAGGACTGAGTAAAGGTTTCATGTTTCAAGGCACCAAATGAGCCAGTGTCTTAATACACTTAGCCCTTGAGAAATGCCACTAGAGGATACTCATTCATGCTGTTCAAAAAGCAACTGTTTGTTCCATTGCCAACCACCCAAAGCAACAGTCGTGTTTATTCAAATGAAGAGGGTGTGGACCCAAGAGCTACATCTTTCCAAACCTTACTGTAGCAACCAAATGTTTGGAAATTGCTGTCATAGTCTGAAATGTGTCCTATATTGGATGGCTTTCTGAGGCCTCCTACCCATGTTTTTAGAATAAAGATTCACCCCGTGATTTTTCTGACCACTGGCAGCAGTTCTTGGAGTTTCCTCTTCTCATTTTGTTCCTTAGCAGTAATTTACTTCAGATATTAAAAATAAAAACAAAGCACACTATATTTAAGATGCCTAGTGCACGAGATATTTTTATTCCTGGGAGGGGGCACAGGATCACAGGACCACAGGAAAATTCAGGGCAGAAGAGAGCTCAGGATATCATCTAATCCAGCCTGCTGTTTGAAGCAGAGTGAGGAATGAGGTCAGACCAGGTTACTTGGGGCTTTATCCAGAATGATCTTGAAAACCTCCAAGGACTGAGACTGCAAAACCTGATGGTTGGATGATACAGACCTCAGGAGTCTGGAATTGCATTCTTTATTGTGTCTGAAACAGAGCTGTTAAAACTGCATTTATGCTTAGCTGAAATGCTCATACATTTTCATCTTGATTAAAATAATGTAAACCACAACCATGCTGCTATTTGAGTGACTGCAATAATTATTACTGCCTCATTTCCCCTTCTCTGGTAAACAGAAATGTTGACAATAGGACAAGGGGCTCTTCTACAGTACGTAATACAATTAAAATTAGAATTGGAGGTAAGGAAGCAGAGTCATATGTACATACCATGATAATGCTGTTTTGGCTCTCTCAGCAAGGTATGGCAGCATGGTATGTGGTGTTCACTAGAAAGAGAGTGAACAGTTACAAAGGATTATGTGACAGACATCAGGCCAGGATTCAATCCAACTGATATTCAACGTGTATATGGCCAGACTGTCCCAGGAGTGATCCTGAGCAATGTGGATATGTTGACAGACATCCGAGTCACACCAAGGTTTCCTCCCTGACATGGGTCACAAAGAAAGTATAGATATAGTTTACATATGTCTTAAAAAATTCTGACACTTGAGGATTGATGCCCTCCAAGCAAATAGAAGGAATAACACTTGTAGGGTATAACAAATGGAAGTTAGGAAAGACTGGAGAAGACTTTTCCATGCTATCCAGAAAGAACAGTTTGCTTGCAGCTATCAGAAGCGTAGAATAAGACAGAAAACAAACCTCACCAAGAAACTGAGAGTTCATAAGGGATGTGTTGGCCTACTTAGCTGAGAATTTTTGTTTGAATTTTAACATTTCTATTACTTTCCTAATCCTGAGGTGGGAATTGCATTTACTCTTTCAAAATTCAACAGTTTTCAAATCAACATCAAAGGAGATGTGTCTTCATTGTGATTGTTGCAAGAAGCTTTGTTTGTTTTTGCTAGGCAAACCTAGATACCAAATATCTGAAAATCTCCAGACTTATGTCTTCCTTAGACACCTGCTGGTAAAAACTAGTAAAGTCACTCTCTATTTCCCCAACCAGCCTAAGGGATCTCACACTACCACACACATTTTCAAGTCTCCTAGATTCACTGTTATGCAAGAGACTACCAGTTATTAAGTACCTAATTCACAGGTTCTTACATTAATTGGCATATTCTGTTCCTTGAGCATAAAAAAGCACATTATCTTGTTCTGCATGACAGGTTACATCCAGCTCTCTGAGATCTCTGCAGAAATGTTTTACTTAGTTATTGACAAGAGAAACAGATTTTTCGTGATCTCTCACCCTTAAGCATAATGCAAGTTTGTACATATCAGCACTTCTAGGATTAAGTGAAATTTATTTGCCACTCACTGGAAATATCTTTTAAAAGTTTTACCATTAACTTTCACTACAGAATCTGTGTTCAAAGAAAGATATGTACCACGTCATGGGGTGGAAACTCAAATCATTCTAGCCTGGCACCAGGCAGGTATGAAGATGTGGTTTCACAAGACTGAGCCACACAGCTCAGTATACGTTCAATATTTATGCACACCATTGGAATACATAAAATACACCCTGAATCTGTAAAATACCAAATATTTCAGCACCTGACTCTCCACGAGTAAAATGTATTAAAAGCTAATGTTTCTATCACTAGGCATGTGCATAGAGAGAGTTAAATCTTCACCAGGGATTCAGAAGATAAGCGTTTCTTCTTACAGCATGCTTAGTGTAAAACTGCAAAGGTACACCCCGTCCACAGCATATAACTCAGCTGTGGCAATCCCTGGCCCAGGGCATGTGAATACTGAATTTTACATGGGTTCAAAATCAGATGGCATAAATTTATGACAGGCAAATCTGGCAGGGACTACTGAATATAGAGGTACCACATGCAGCTTAGGAGGGGCCTGAATCACCAGGCAGTGTATTTGAACATGCAGAGACTGTTCAGAGGATGTATCAGCCCATGTTTGGGCTGTACGTGTCCTTCCCTCAGCATATGCTCTTGACTGCTGTGAGAGACAGGACACTGAGGGAAACGGACCATGGGTCTAACACACTATAGCTATTCATATCTTTTTATAAGCCCATTGACAAAAGAATTGCTCTTAGTGAGCTCTTGCACTTCCCTTTGTAGTCTATGTATCTACAGCTGAGCATTTAAAGCCATTAACCCAGCAAATACAGAACTCATCCACAGGACTGAGGGACAGCGCTGGTGGGGAATCTCCTCTTTTCCCTAAGAACATTCATGGCTTTTATACATCAGGAACAACTCTAGCTAAAAATAAAGAAGACTCCACAAAGCCCCCCTGGTTTAGCATTCACTGCAGAGGGAAAACTAAATGCTGCTGACAGAGGAGCAATATGAATCTGTATTTCCATGTACAAATTAGTGTCCTCACACTGTTTAATAGGAAATGTCCAGCATCATAGCTACTCCCATTTCCTTTAGGAAGAATACCTTTAAGTCAGGGAGTCTAGACATCAAGATTACCTATATTTCAAATCTATACTTCCACTGGCTATCACCACACTAAAATTTAAGTATTACAAAGCCTGAGTCGCTCCTCTGAATCCAGTTCAGCATTGCCACACAACCCAGAAGAGTACTTTGTAGAGGGCACAATACCTGCTTCCTTTCTTCCACAAGAAAGCAATGCTGCTGACAGAGGAAAGTCCTAAGCTTCCTGCTGTCCTGGCCAATGACAAAACTTGAACTGCATGGAGTGCCTCTGCTAAGAAATTATAAGAGCGGGCATGATGAATGTCTCCCCTCTCAACATAAACCCCCAGGCAAGAATATCCATGGCGACAGGGAGCCCCGAGGCATTTGCAGCAGACAGTATTCCCAGACAAATGAAAACACATTGTACTGCCAGGGTCACATAAACCATTTCTGATTTGGTCAGCATCATCTTATGCATGATTTAGTAATGACTTTGTATTCAGCTCTACAGCAGAAGGAGTGAACAGCTCAAGGCATCCTAATTCTTGTCCTTTTTGACTGACTGTAACTTGCTATCTTGTGGGAAACCTAAGAAAATCTGAATGCATATCCATACCTATTTTTCTTGTCCCAATGATCTGACACATTAACGTTATATTCTTCCATTTTGTAATTCTCAATCTACAACATAAATATCCTTGTCAGGCATTTACAACATAAAAATGTGTATACTATACTGCATATAAGGAGATTCAGACAAATTTAGAAGTAGATGGTTCAATCTTCACTCACTGAACTCTGCTTATATTACTTCCAGTCATTTAAGAATAACCAGATGATTTTTATTGTGAGTATGAGCTGTATTTCTCTGCTCCTTTCTTCTGTTTCTTTTGAAAAACAAGACTTTGAAAGTCAGGTTATTGAAAAGGGCATAAATAAATACCGGTATCTTGTAGTACTAAAAAACAAAAACAAAAACAAAAACAAAAACAAAAACCAACCAACCAAACCACACCAGACTGATGAATCACATGGGAAACCAGAAACAACTTTTTAATTATATCCTATAACCCTTCATAACCTAACAGAAGAGACATTATCTTGCTCCGTGAGTGAATGCTGTGACCTAGGTTCACACCCTTGATTTATTTTCCCGGGCTGCCTTCTTCATCTTCTAAGCAACCCTCAACTTTTAGGGTTGAGGGTTGCTACTTAGTATTGGTAGTGTTAAGTAGTTTAAAACACAAAATAAAACACAGGCTTCTTTCTACATCATCACAGTCATGTCCTGTCTGTCCCGCTGAATGAGTCTGAGAGTTTGCCGTAAGGGGCCATGGCACTGGAGGGAACAAGTCTGGACTTTCTTTTAAGATGCAGGCACCATGCAAGGTTTCTTCTCCCAGATGGAAATCAGAGGAAAGAGAATCATCGGCTGCTCTGCACGAGACATGCTGCAGCCTCTCTTTTTAGCCCGATCATGTGAAATGTCAGGGTGGGATTTAGGGAAGTGCAAACCTTTGCTGTTCTCCTTTCTCATGCTGTGGATCCAGATGACAAGGGAGCTGGGTTGCTGAGCAGTGCTGTCCCCCACCTCCCCAGCCTAGCACAGAGTACAACTGCATCCAGCATTGGAAGGAACCAGGGCAAAAGTGGTTGAATACAAACAACAGTCCTTTTTAGAAATAAAAAGAAATTAAGACAGAAAATACTTCAGATACTTCCCATTAGGACTGCATCACAAGTATGACACAGAGCCTGGCAGAACAGAGCATGGGAGACAACCAGCATTGCCTGTTAGGCTGGGCAGAAGCAAACCATGCATATTTAGAGACAGCTATATACAAATTCAGCCTCCAGGGAATAAGAAATTATGTTCTTATCAGCTCTGATAAAGGTCAGTGCTCCTCACATACTCCTTAATCTGTATTTATGGGTCTCACCTTTTGACTCTGGAACTGCAGCCTGGCAATCAAGCTGCTCTTGGAGCAGTATGTCACTAAGCAAGGAAGATTCACTCGCCAGTGAGAGTCTGCAAGATTGGAGAATGAGGTAGCAGGGCAGAGAAATCCACATTACTTTCTATTGCAAGGTTTGTTGGCATAACCTCATACTGAGAGTGTAGGTAGATTTAAGGTAAAATTTGCCTTAGTGAAAAGAAATAAGAGATGTGAAAAAAAGAGAAAGCCTAGGAAGAGCTTTGCTGATTGCTGCAGCCCCTGAAGTCCCCTGTCCTCTCTGTGTTATGATGAGGGGAGTACAGTGAGAGCTCAGGGTTCAACCTATGGATGGCAGTGATCATTCTCATGGCTCTGTGCAGCACATCAGTCCTGGCCCATACCCCTCAAGCATTCCCCATGGACTGGGTGCTCACGCACTGGGGTCTCTCACTGATTTTATGTACAGAAAGGCCAAGAAGAGTACAGCATGTGTGAAATGCAAAGCTGCAGTCTTCAAGTAGTCTACAAACCAAATCTCCACTTCTCATAAAATGTTGCAAGATATGTTTGATGTGTGTTTTGTCAGAATAAAGCAATTTTCTTTCATTCTGTAATTTTGGCTAGAAGAGTAACTTCCAGGTAAGTCTGACTCATAGAAGACAGTCTTAGACTAAATTTCAGAACCAGAACAGAAATCCTGGTTTGCTTCACGTTTGTGTAGATGTCATACTGTATGACCAGCAGACGGCTGCAGTCATACTACTGATACTTGCAAAACAAGTTTACCTGTAATACCTTGTGCAAAACGACATAGCCGAACATGCTGCCTGGATTCTTTTGCATTCGTCCATTTTTCCAGCACACAAAATTTTCCAGGCAGTTACGTACACATCAGTATGCTGGCACAGGCATCCAGCAGAGCCAAGGGTTTCAGTGGATGACTGGCAGGATGGCCAAAATGACTCAGCACTCAGCCCTGGCAAGGGCACCCATGAGCTCCTCCGTTTCAGCTTTGGCTCGGGTTGAAAAACACCGTTTTCAAGAGGAAGTTTGGACACGGCTGCCGCCGTTCACCGGCACCCAGCAGCTGGGTGTGCTCTCTGTGCCCCGGCCACCGCTGCAAGGAGGCCGCGACGCCAGGTTCCTCCGCCCCGGGCTCCTTTCCGCCATTGCAACCGGCGGCGTTTGTGTCGGAGCAAACCGCCAAAGACGGTCACAGCCGCTGCGGCAAAAGCGGCAGGGGACCCGGGGACGGGCAGGCGCGACTCGACTGATGAGATTTGTCCTAAGTATTACGGCTCAGGCCGCACAGCGCCACCTGCAGTCCGGCCGTCAGCCAGTCAGTCCGTCAGTCCGCCCGCCCCCCGCGGGCGGGGCAGAGGGAGCGGCCGCCTCGCTGCTGCAGATGGGCGGGCCGCCCCGGCCACTGCCCTCAGCAAAGATGGCGGCCGAGAGCCAGTTGGGAGCGGCGCCACGCGGCAGCTGAGGCCGCTTCCGCCCGTCAGCGCCCGTCACATGATCGCTGAGGGCTGCAGCTGCCGCTGCCCGTGGCCGGCGGGGCAGAGCGGGGCGGGCGGGCTGTGGCGCGGCGAGCCGCGCTCCCGTTCCGTCAGCGGTGGCGGACGGCGGTCTGACTCTGGGCGCGCTGCGTCGTCCGGGTGATAGCGAGATGGAGACCGAGGAGGGAGAGGACCGCACCCCGCTGCTGAAGGAGTCCCAGCTCGGCACGGGTGAGAGGAGCGGGAGGCGGCACCGCGGACAGCTGCCGCGGCGATCTGTGCCAAGCCGGGCTCCCGCCTCGTTGCAGACCGGCCGGTCCGGGGCCGCGGAGCTCGGTGGCGCCGTAGAGGGCGGGTCGGGCCGCGGCGCCTCCCCGGCGGCGCCGCGCCCCGTGTGCCGCGGCGTCCCGTTGCCATGGAGTGCGGGGCCCGGCCCGGGAACGGCCCTGCGGGGCCGCGCGGCCGCTCCCTCGCGTGCCGCGGCCGTTGCTCGTTGGCGCGCGCGGTGCTCCTGTCAGGGTAACGGCCGCCCCGGGTCCCGCGGCCTCGGGGGCTTCATCCCCCGCCGTTAAGTGCGTCAGGTCTTGAGGACGCGGCGGTGTCAGAGAGTGTTGGGTTAAGTAAACACGGCCGTGCGTTCTGACAGGGATTTGTCCCCAGCACCCATGGCGGGGAACAGGCGTACTGAATTCGTGTGTGAATACCTGCCCTTGGCTTGGTGAAGACAAGTTGGTGATTCCAGTTTAAATGCTGGCACGGCTATTAACTGCTGAGGTCCACTGAGGTTATGGCAGAATTTCGTTTTAAGACAGAATGTGAGTGAGGCTCATTGCTTGTTATGGAAGTATGGAGAGGAAGGAAGGTGGAAAAGGGCACGAAGATAATTATAGGAGAGGAGGATCGTTATGGGGTCGGGGCTTAATAACAGAGCTAATGTGTTGAGAGGGTTGTCTTTGCTGTTTGATGTCCCAGAACAGACAAGCTATAAAGTGAGATTTTGAGTTTCTTCAGTATGCCAAAAATACCTTAACCTACTTAGGAAGTATATTAACTGCAGTGAGAGGGGCTGCTAACAAAGTTACTTAAACGTGCTGGAAAGGGAGAAATTAGAGTTCAAGTCGGTTATGAAAGCAAGATGTTCTTAAGTTTGCACAATGCATCTTGCTCCAATTGAGGTGGTTCACCTTACCCACAAGGAAAAATACAGCAGAAGAGCAACTTCCTTTAACTGCTGTGGAACTTGAAGCACAGACATGTTTTTTTAACTGCAATTTAAGAATCTTGATCAATTATAGCTACAGTGTTATCAAACATGCCCCTGAAATCAGAATTGACTGTAGATGGACCCAAGACTACCAATCAAGGTAAGACCTTGATTATCATGGTTTGTTAACTTAAACTTTAGCGGGGTGGATGTCTGTGTCTGTGTGATTACGGCAATCTCCTGAAGAGGGTGGTCACCGAAGTGCATCTGGAATCTTCTCGAATCTTCTGACCTAATAGTCTCAGTTATTACAAATGCACTTACTGGAAAGACAGGGAAGCAGTAGTTTAGAAACCATTTGTTTCAGACTCTCAAATCTATATGTTTGTTAGATTTTTGTGATAAATTATTTACAGCTGAAAAAAAGCTGACATGTGTGATCTTAAATTCTTGCACATCTGGTTTTGTGGAGCTTGCTCTCCAGAAATGGTGTATACCAGTATGGAGCTTCCAGAGGAAGAGTAATGGATGTTCCAGTTAATCTGCATTTCCAAGGAAGCGTTACATCACCAGTGTAATATTCAGCCTTCTATTATTATTGTTTAACCCCAGCAAATACAAGCAGTGTAAAGGTTAAATAGCTTTACCCATAGTTATATTAATTGTTATAAGTTATGTGACTATATGTTTTCTACTTAAGGCAAATTGCTTTTTAAACAACAACAAAGGACATTGGAGCTGCTTGAGTAGTTTTTGTACAATAAGCACTTCCTGGTCTTGGTGCTTATTGTTTTTAAAGTAAACAATAACATCTTGGCTGCTGTCCTTCATGTCACTTAAAAATCAGATGTGCCTTTTTCAAATGCTGCTGAGGCAAAATTTGCAATTACTGCATGTCTAGAAGGTGTTTTGCTTACTTGTACAGTAGCATCAGTTATTATTCATGTACTAAATGAACATAGCAAATACAGTGTCTCTGTATGACTTCAACAACTTGTGCAGCCACAACGAACTTCCAATATAGTTGGTCAGAGTTAGAGACTTGAAAAATAAGGAAGTTCTACTACTTTCATGAAAAATACAGTTTTGCAGAAAGGCTCTGTTCATGCCACCACTGAAAAAGACGAAATCACGTAGGCTTATTCCGTGTTTCAAGGAATTTGATGGGAGAGGGAGTCTTTAGATAGCTTGTCCACAGGGCATACTTTTTGCTTCTTATTGTAGATCAGAGAATCCAGTCAAGAGACATACTGCAGTGGCATATCAGACTCCAGTCCTGTTGTTCATAGATATATTTGTTCTATTCATCATTTGAATTCTGAATAGTCAGAGAAAGACAAGATCACTGTAGACTGATATAATATCTGCAGGTGCTGATTCCCAACCTTCCTGGAGTTTCAGATGCCCAGGTTATAAAATTTTCCGTTAACACCATAGTTTCCTCACAAGAGGGAAACTCCACCCTCCACTATTTGTAAATTCAGCAGATTCTTCAAGTAGTTTCTCAACAGTTTGTTTTTGCTCAGTGGGTTCAGGCATTCTCAGTTCATAAAGCATATTTGCAGAGCTGTAAACTGTATTTTTTATGGATACAGAATTTATTGCCACTGGTGATGTGCTGGCCAAATTGCAGCTCAACTCTGACGTGAATCTCTTGGAACTGATGAACAATCTCTGTCAAATTCTGGAATCAATAGCTGTGTTACAGCGCAAAGTCTGATATCTGGGTTTGAACAGCTGACAGAGTTGACTTAATGCTACAACACAGATTTTATGCTGAACCTAAGATGAATTTTCCTTTGTCAACTTCATTGTTGTATGGTGACTGCGGAAGGGGGGCACACTGGACAACGGGGAAACTGTTACTGTTTCACAGTGTCACTGCAGTGTTTGCTTTTCTCCTTTCTGCTAATTTTCTGTTTGGCTGCTGTCAGCAAAAGCATATTCTTTTACAAGCAAACTTACAGAAGGAAAACTTGTCCTAGAAAACAGCCTGGAATCTCAGTGACTGTTCTCTAGCACTATTTTAAGAGCCTCTGTTTTTCTTGAACTATTTGCACGTATATGTCAGGTTTCCAGATAATTTTGGAGATTTTTAACTGTGAAGTTCTACTTTGAATAAATTTTACTGTATTTTAGAGAAGACTTTTGAAACCATTTTTCTAAATCCATTTCCGCAGACCACAAACCACACTTCCACTGCAGCCCCTACGCTTGTGTGGGTAGCTACCAGTTGTCTAAACCAGAATTACATTTGTTTTGCTCATCAGTAGAAAAGTGGGCTTTACTTTTTTTTTTCCCACTCTCAGCCTCTACCCCTGTTCAATACAACCCTTAATACTCAAAACAACTAGCTTGTTATCTTGCCTATTTTTTCTTGGCCATGAATTTCTGAGATTATTAGTAAAAACTGCTTATTGGTTTTTCTTATATTGTTAGGTTCTGTTGAAACAAATTTTTTTCATTTGTTCTTGTTTCAGTCCCTGCATGCTGCTCAGCTCGCTACAATCTAGCACTACTGGCCTTTTTTGGGTTCTTTCTCCTGTATGCCTTACGTGTGAACCTAAGCGTTGCTCTGGTGGATATGGTTGAACCTAACGCAAGCTTAGCAAAGAATATGACTTCCAGTGTGTGTCCAGAGCATTCCTCCACCATAAATGTTCCTCGCAATACAACGGTGAGGTCTCAAACATATTGTCCTATGATGTGGCTTTTAATAAAAATGTGTGATTGATGACTCATGCTTAGGTGGCAAGAAAACAGGCTGCTCTTTATCGGATGGCCTTTTCAGTGGTT
The DNA here is from genome assembly GCF_036013475.1 of Columba livia. Lineage (NCBI taxonomy): Eukaryota > Metazoa > Chordata > Aves > Columbiformes > Columbidae > Columba > Columba livia. The sequence continues at coordinate 32,668,908 of NC_088604.1, read as the reverse complement.
CCTTTAAGGCTTTTCTGAAAAATAATAGCCTTAAATGACTAGTTAATTCAGAAATGTTGCGCTCAGGGTCAGGTTTTATTATGTCCATCCTTTTGGTTCTATTACTTACAAATTGGCTAATCTGACCTTGTAGATCTACTATGACTCATTGTTTTATATGCCAGTAATCAGCTGTTCCTTTTACATCTGCGTCAGAACTCACATCACTGTCCATATTTGCCTGTTCGCTGTACAGTCTCAATAGCATGAAATTTCATTACAAATTAACATGTAATATTTTTCTCCTAAGTACTTTGATCTCTTTCCCACATCCTAATTCTTGTTTTTATATCCTTTATCTCTGACTTCCCTTCCAGTAATCCCTAAAATCATGTTTCTTAACTGAACTGTTGGATATGAGAAAATGCTTTAAAAAAATAAAAAGACAAACAAAAAAACCTTTGTGAATTTGGACTTGCATAGATATCATCTTATAACTGAAGCTTATTACTGAGTGCTCTTGCCATCTTCCTGCCTTCATTTTGTTCACTTGTTTAGAGGTCATTTATTATTTATCACAAGAAAATGGGAAGAAGATTCTGTCTTATCACTTTTGTGAAATGTATGCTGCTCATTTGGATGCTCATAAATTGGACTTTTGGAAGTGATCCCAAACTTCAAAATCACTTTACTGGGCAACAGTTTGTGTCTTCTTGCTGACTTCCTTTATAGCTTCAGACTTCTTATCTCCATCATCTTTGCTTTTATTATTTAGTCCACCAAAATCATCTTCCCCCTGCTGTGCTTATCCTATTCTTCTACCTGCCCTTGTGAGTCCTGTCCTTGGCTTGTCTCTTTTTTTTATATTCAATTTAAGCATCTGCATCTCGTTGTTTGCTTTTCTGTCCATAAATTTTCTACAAGAAAAAAAAAAAAAAAAAACAACCAAAACATTTTCTAGAACATAACAGAACGTCCACACTGTGATGCAAGAGTGGGATTCACACTCATGCAGACCATGTAGTCTGTACTTGTGTCACCTAACCCAGGTTGCTTAGAACTTAAAAAGGGATAACTGCCTGCACACTTACCTTTCATGTTGGTATGATTTTTATACTTGGGCTAGATATGTCTGGACAGACTGTAAACTACCTGAATTAGCTTTCAGCACAACTTTGATTGCAGTATAGATGTGCGTAGAGGAAGGAGGAGGCCGTGAAAGATTTGTAATTTAGGTGTGAAGGACTAAATGATGGATCCAAGTTATATAAAATATGGTCAGAGAAACTGCTATTTTGAACTCACTGCATTTTGTTGGTTTTGTTTTTCTCCTCTTTTTAGGGAGAAAAGTATTCTTGGGATGCTGATACTCAGGGATGGATCCTTGGTTCTTTTTTCTATGGCTATATCATTACTCAGATTCCAGGAGGATATCTTGCAAGCAAAATTGGAGGGAAGCTGTTACTAGGGTTTGGTGTCTTTAGTACGTCTGTATTCACCTTACTTACTCCCTTAGCTGCAAATTTGGGAGTTGGCTACCTCATAGCTGTCAGAGCCTTGGAAGGACTGGGAGAGGTAATCTCTTCTCTCTATGCAGCTTGAAAATGTATCTGAATAATTTATTAATACATTATAGTGATTAAACCCTGTGGGTGTTGGTATGCTGGAGTAGTATATGGATTGTTTCATTTTGCATAGCTTAGCTTTATTGTTTGGATAATTAAGAAGTTTGCCCTGTGTTTTAGCCTAAGCTTTCTAAATAAGAAAAGTTTTATTTTTGAGAACACTTCTAGAATTATCCCTTCTTATTTGTCAGAAACCAGGAGCTCAGAACAGTATTGTCTGTATGCGTGCAGCTTTTCTAGTATATACAGAATCAAAAGCAGCAGAAATTAATTCTGCCTGCTTACTGTCATGCCTTGCATGTTTTTTTTAAAGTGGTTTCTTGCTAAACAAGAAAATAACAGATTGTATTATTACTTTTTAATTAAATATGCTTTGAAACATGCAACATTGAAGGGTGTTCTAAAATTGTTGCATTTCAACAGAATAAAATGATGTTTTCTAGGGTGTTACCTTCCCAGCTATGCATTCGATGTGGTCCTCTTGGGCTCCTCCACTGGAACGCAGCAAGCTCCTTAGTATTTCATATGCAGGTGAGAAATTCCCACGCTGGTAATGGGATTAGACAGTTTTACTGCAGTAACGGGGAGGATTGACTTAAATCAAAGGGATTTATATTATGAATTTTAATCAGCATTTAATGTGGAAAGCATAACATTGAATTAAATCTTGCTTTACATTCATTATCTTCATTTATTCTTGGCTTTTATAACCCTGAGAAATGGTATTGATCTGCAACTAAGTATAAACTTCAGATTAACTTTGGTATAAAGTGGTGCAAAGAGTTACTGTGAAGCTGATTAACAGAATCACAGAATGATACTGTAAATAAAGGAGATTTAGTATTGGGAACAAAAAAACTGGGGCAGAATCACGGGATAGAGATGTTTCATTGTGGAGTTTGTTTTGTTATGTTTTGGCTTGTTTGTGGTTTTGTTTTGTTTGGGTTTTTTGTTGTTGCAGGGGGTGGGGTGGGTTGGTTGGTTTGGTTGGGATTTTTAAAGTGTTTTTGAAGGAAGCCAAGGAAGAAAATCTCCAAGGTCCCAGGTATTGCTGCAAGAGCTCCTTGTCAGAGTCCAATACTCCCGGACCTGATTCTTTTAGATATGCTATGTGTGGAAGGTGTAATGCTTGATATCTGATTTACTTATCTGAAGATATTTGTGGTTACACAGGATTTTTGATATAGCAGAGTGATACAAAATATAGTGAAAGCGCAGTACAAAGGTAAGTTAACACTTAGCAAAATATAGCAGTTGCAATACATGTTTACATTACTGGTCCTTAATATGCTCACCGTCATGATGCTGGGAATCTCACTTGCCAGGAAGGAATATGTGGGTTCAAGGCAGCTCAAGTCTGTTGTTCTATTACAATTTCTGTTGTTAGTTGTTTAGTTTTTATACTTAATGTTGGGCAGAGCGACGTATTCACTCCTCTCATGCTGGTCTGGATAACTAAGGGAGACAGTTGCACTTTTCATGAACTTGGGGAGAAACATTTACACCACCAGCTGATCCACTCAACTGTTGATACAGTTGGCTGATCCACTCAACTGACATAGCTGTTTATCAAAAGCAAAGACCACGCTCTGGTCCCCTTTCAGTTGAGATTGTCAGCTTGCTTTGCAACAGTTGTGATCGGTCACACCCTGCATTGTTCCCTGAGCTTCATGGACAAATTGCTCTTGCCCGTCTCCCCTGAGCCTTCCTCTGCAGTATTTGTCAGGCAGGTGAAAGATATAGATTTCTAAATTTATTAGTCAAAATTGATATTATTTCTTTGAGGATGACAAATTTTGCATTCACTTAATGAACCAATGGTTTGTTTTACTCACTCTTGTTAGTATTAATTCTGTTACAGATTTCTTATTTGACCTGAGCTTCATCAAGGAGACAGGGCTATCCCAAATAAACTGTAACTACAATTTCTCAAGCAGCTAGGCCAGTCCAGTGGCTCACTTGTGCTAAGAGGAATGAAGCCTTAATCCTTTCTTCCTCACGTTTCCTCACTTCCCTCATAGCCAAGTGTCTCATTCCTTCCTTTGTGCTATTTCAAGCACTGATCGGACCCTTCCATAAGCCACTTTAACCCACCTAATGCAGCAGAAAGCTTTTATTCCCCAATCTTTTTTCTGCTTTATTAATGAATTAAATCTGCTTTAAAAGAGGTCTTGGTGTGAGAGCCAGCACACAAGTTAAGCAGAAAGCACAGAGTTGGGGTTTGTCATCTACTATATTTACCAATTGGGAGCTTTTAAACTGTCCTTTTATATCTTGTGAAATTTTATGCTAGTGTACTAGTAAGAAGTCTGTGGCCTTGGACTACCAATTGTTAGCAGTTGTGGATGGATAAGGCATCTTGTGTAAACCTAGCAGAGTGTTTCCTTTTCCACACGTTCTCATGGTTGGCAGTCATGTGGTCTGTGGTTTATTTAGTCATGATCATGTTGATTTTCTAAGAACATATGATTGAGTTTACATGTAGTTGTTATTCTGATTTATATTGTGCATGAAGTATGTGGGTTTGTTTTTCGTGGCTGAACATTTCTGCCTCAAATAAATTATTGTTTCATGAAGATGGAATCTAGGCAGTCAGTATATCAACATAAAATAATGTTTTCTGACTTGGGATTATGTTTGGAGAAGTGATTGTATAACTAATATTGAGAGACAAAGTCTACTATTTATCACAGGTAGAGTTCTTAAGTATGTAAAAAATATGGTTTGAGTTTCTGGTTTAGACTGGGGGGACGAGGAACCCAACAACCTTTGCAGAATATATACTGAATTATAAACTCAATAATAGTTCATTCCTGCTTTTGGCTTGTATGTGTACTGGAATCTGCTCATCTTTCTGTTCTTTGCCTGATTCCATACTGTCTTGAATTCAAGGACTATGGGATTTGAACCTACTGGTTATATGGATGCCTTCTGGCTCTTGTTCCTAGCTAGAGGAGCTAGTAGGAGTTATGAGAAATGCATATTTGTTATATCAAGTCAGAATATTCCCCCTCTGAGGTCCTTAACTGTACCATGGTCAGTTCTCAGTTCTCCCTTGTTCTGCAGCAGTGCCAGTTGACTAATTTGTATTGTTTTGGGTGTACTAGAACTATCACTTTGGAGATGAACATGCCAGGAATGCCCTTTTTTTTTTTTTTTTTTTTGCTTATAATTTTGGATGCTTAGAGCTTTGTGGTTCCTTTTGCTTAGAGCTGCTAAAGCGGCTTATTGTGTCTGTGTTTCTTTAAGGCGAAATGGCAGTCTTGTAGTGGTGGTGACAAATCTTTTCTGCATGATTTATTACAGAAAAATAAAATAACTGTGAAATACCATTTATTTTAAAAGGGTCTATAGGAGATCTAATTACTGTTTTTCCACTTTGTTTTGCTTTCTTCTGGTAGGTGCACAGCTGGGAACTGTTGTCTCCCTACCACTATCTGGTTTAATTTGCTACTATATGAACTGGGTTTACGTATTTTACATATTTGGTAAGTGTTGGTTTGTTTGTTTTAATTATTGGAAGTACAATCCGTATTATTTTTTTAAAGCATAGTATATAATAAATTTTATTTTAAGATTTTAAATTGTGTTTGACATGTAGTGTTGCTATTTTATTCCTCCTGGGAAACTAGAGATATTTAAAGCTAAGTAGATTCCTGTGTGTGGTTATGTAAGCCTTGCTTCCAATGAGCAAAGCTGTCTCCAAGTTGGACAAAAGCTGGTACGAGTCAAATGCTGTTAACTCTCCCGCCACTTGAAAACAACAGGCTGAAATTTCTTATTTGAAGTGTGAAATTGAGTTAATAACTTTTAATCCAAGGAACAAATTTCTACTCTGAATGAAAGGACATGTGAAAAGTTATGCTGCTTTAAATGGAAACTGTGTGGAAAATCTCACTAGAGTCACAGGAACCTTGAAGGAATGCCCAAAATACCAGCCATAGCATATTTAGTGTGATTTATATTATAGAAGAAGCTCAAACACAGAAAATATTTTCTAACAGCATGTTATAGATCTGACTGATGCATTATATAGGTCTGTTTACATGTCTGAGCCATTTTATATTCTGCATGGGGAAGGGAGAATTAGAAGAAAAGACAAAGATTACACTTTCTTCGACAAAACAACCTCCTATTTTTGTATGAATAAAAAGGGTTCAAAACAAAGAATTGGACAAAATGAAATAAGTTACAGTGTTGTATAAAAGTACAGTTGATTTGGACTGACTGTTGAAAAGCTATCTTTTTCAAATCACAGTTCCGGGGTTTGTCATAAAAAATTAGAGAAGGATTGGTACATCAGTTAAGCTGTATGTAGTGATATTCTTTGTATGTACACAAAATGTTTTTGTGATTAAACTTACTGTGAATTATTATTTCCTCTGAGGGAGCCATATCCTTTGTGTCTGTTCCATGTAACTGATAAAATAGAATATGCATGTGTACGCAGCTTTCTTGCTGTGAGGCACTTCTAAGAGGATGAAAAAAAAACAAACACACACACAAAAGAAACAAAAAAACCCATCACCAGGCAAACACTCTCCTGCTTAGTCCTCTTTCTTCTTTATTACCTCTAAATGTGCATTGATAAGCCACTTTGAGGAACTACTCTTTGTCAATAAATAGAATAATAATGTTTATTAAAATTAGAGTATTTGGAAAAAGCTTCTAACTAAATAATCTAAGAGTGTTATTCACTAGATATAATTACTTATGTTTTTATTTCTGTCTCTTTACCCATCTTTTCCCAACAATAGGTGCACTTGGTGTATTATGGTTCTTCTTCTGGATGTGGTTGGTTAGTGATACACCAGAAACTCACAGGAGCATTTCACATGCTGAAAGAGAATATATACTCTCTTCTCTGAAAGATCAGGTATGACACTTTGGTACAGTCCTGCTTACTTAAGTAAGAACATAAACCACAAATATTGTCATAGTGTCATGCTGTCTTGATGTCTAGATAAACATCCGTGATCTGAGATAGAGGCAGAATTTGTCAAACAAAAAATTAAAAATACAGTGCAGTTGTATAAGTGAGAAACAATCAATAATCAAACACAGCATTTATAATAAGGCCTTTTGCCACAGATGTTGTCGTGGTGCTTTTGAAATAAAAAGCTCAAGTCTATGATCTTTAAACTAGATCCAGACATGTATAATGTATTTAAACTTTGTAATACAACATTTTGCAAGTTTTTTTTCATGTGTCTTCTAGAGTAACAAAGAAATTACTGTTAGCACGGAAAAAATTTTGAAAATGCTAATGAGTCAGTTCCTAAGGTGTGCATAAGAGATTATTCCTGTGACTAGGAATATGTATTTACAGGCTGTGAAGCTGGCAAGAGATGCAAGTTAATATCTAGGACTGAGCAGGAAAGATTCAGCTAAATAAACCCTGAGGGGTGACTTTAAATATTTGATAATTTATAGTAAAAGCGGGAGGCAACAAATCTCAACAAGGGAAAGCATTCTTTTTGAAATTCTGATTACAAAACATACTAGTAATTGGTTTACTTTGCAGTAGTAAACAACTGAGCAGTAGCATACATTAGTATACCTTCAGTGACAACTGAACACAGTAATTCAGTCATTGCTGGTAACTTGCATCTCTCAACTGAGGCTTATTTTGTGCCCTTCAGAATGAATTATCAGCACAGAGTTGGGTAGGATCAAAGCACTGTATTTAGTAAATGTTCATGTGAATGTCCTGATCACTTCTCTTCCCTTTTTCTCTGCCTCTTGCCTGCCTAGCTTTCTACACAGAAATCTGTTCCCTGGAGACCTATGTTGGAGTCCCTTCCACTCTGGGCTATCGTTGTGGCACACTTCTCTTATAACTGGACTTTCTACACACTTCTCACGCTCTTGCCCACATACATGAAGGAAATCCTGAGGTTTGATGCACAGGAGGTGAGATAAATAGAACTATAGTCACTTTCTTCTGAATTAAAGAAATAATAGAGACTTTCCCTGCTATTTAGAACAGTAGAACCTGTTTAAGACCTTGGAATGTAAATGTATAGCTAGGAAATGGTAAAATAAATCCTCACAATTAAGCTGATGCATCAAAAATGTTGCCTGCCTTGTAATTTCCACTTTTTTCCAGGACTTACTTTACATTTAGCTTAATGCTAGCTTTTGAGCTCATTTTTCCAGTTGAAAATTCATGCTCTGATTTAAAACAATAACTACAGAAATATGGTTTATATGGTTGCTTCAGATTTTATAGCTTGTTTCATGGCTTCTGAAAGATTATCTACTATTTTGCTCACTCATAAAGGATAACACTTTGAGTTAAAAAAAAAAAAAAAGAAGGAAATAACTGAACAAGTGACATTTTTGCAAGTATTTTAAGGAGGGGGTGGAAGAAGAGGAGAGGAAGCTTCAATCTCATTGGATCCATTTCCAAATTCTTACTTTCCTTTCCTTGAGCTGCAAAGGTAAAATAGTGATGTTAACAGGATGAAACAAAATCAGAGACTGAAGGTCCAGAAAGAGTGCTTTTCAGGGATTTTTTTTAAAATGAAATTATTTATCAGGGAAACATTATGGCGCAGGGGGTTAGAACATACTTATTTATAGCAATTACTTGGCTGTACTGGTCTTTCTTTAATGAGAAGGTTTCAGTGACAGCATGGTTTACCTGGAGAAGCTGGTACAGCTTGAGTAAAAAGGCACTCAGAAATTTCAAGAAGTTTAGCATAGTATTTTCCTGTTTTAACATGTGAGACTGGTTTATAGCAAACTGAAGATGCACACCATGCAGAGGTGATGCCAGCAATCTTTTGAGGAAAAATGGGGAATGTCTGTTAGAAGAGGAGATTGCAGCAGGGCAAGCTGCAAAGTGGTGATTAAAAACAAGCTGGATTTGCTGCTTGGGTTCCTTATTATGTCTCTTGAGGGAACACCTGCATAAATGTCTGTGAAAGTCATATGCTACCACAGCCCTCAATTGCATCTGTTTTGTAAAATGCTATTGCATTAAATGCTAACAGGTTCTGCTATGAAGTGGTTTCCTATGTCTCTGGTTTATGTTTCTTCTTGTGGAGTGACTTAGAGCACTGACTGTTGTGAACATTAAAAATAAAAAAGGCAGCTTGCATAATAATGTTGGGCTAACTTTGTTGCCACACATTTAGGTGGAAATTGCATTGCTGTTTAAAATATTATACAGCTGCTACTGTATAGTCTACCATTTTCCATGCTATAAAAAGAGGTTGGTTAAAAATAATGCTGTGTCTTTGAACAGTGCTCCGAAATAGGTTGATTTTTTTTTTTTTTTTTTTTAAATTACTGAGACTATCTTCTATTTTTCAAAATTTTACTTATTGCTTTTGAAAGATAAGCACTGAAACCCAACAGGCAGTATGTTTGAGTGATTTCAGGTGGGGATGTTTCTCATCTCATTTCCAATTAAATTTTGTAGGGAAGCTTTCACTTCTTTGACAAATATACATTGTATAATATTGTATAAACATTAGGGTATTTCTATCCAATAGGTATCCAAATACTTCTTTTTAATCACAGATTAGGTCAAATTATAGCTCTGTTGTCAGTAATTATCCATAATTGTACAGAAAGGCTGTAAATTTTTACAGCTTACTAGTACCTTTTATTTCCCCTCATCAGAAAAACATGCAGAATGAGGCAGAAGTCTCTAGGTAGCTCTCGTCTAAAGTAACAGGAGTTAACAGGTGATTTCAGTGTCAGTAATGTCAGGTCCTGAATAATATTTTTGCTTTGGGATCATAGGATGTCCAGCCTGGATCTGATGAAAGCCCTAGCTCTGTATCTTGTCTCTGATTACAGCCAGCATTAGATGTTTCAGCAGATAGATAAGGGATAACGTAATGCTGAAGTTATAGTAGTACAAAACTCTGAGATTCCGTATAGCTTTCAAAATTCTGAATAATATTTACAGCTTCCACTTCACTTTAGCAACTCACTTGATAGCCCATTCTACTTGAAACTGGTGTTGCAGTAGACTTGCACGATCAGGTTAATGTCCAGAAAATATATTAATGTGTAGTTTTCTTTCTCTGGACCCCAGTTGTTAATTTAAACCTTTGAGTTTTTGTCTGGCTGCATTGGTAGTTATGGATTAAGTCATGCAACGGAGCATTTACACATTGGTATCTTTAAAATGCTTTGCTTTTTCTATCCTTAGGTTTCTCTCTTATGTCAATACCAACAGTAGTTATGTGGATGGATGGTTTTGACATCTCTGGTTCAGTCTCTGTTAACACTCCGGCACAAGTGATTTTTCAGCATATTGAATTGTCATTTCAGTGTTTTAATTGTCTTTTTTTTTTTTTTCTAATCTCCTTAACAGAATGGCTTTTTATCTGCTCTACCTTATTTTGGCTGCTGGTTATGTATAATTTTGTCTGGGCAAATTGCTGATTATTTACGGGAAAAACAGAACTTTTCCACTGTTTGTGTTCGCAAATGTTTTACCCTAATAGGTAGGTGCTAGTATTAGCTCTGTCTGGAATGTATTACAGTATCAATTTGGGAAAAATGAAGGGTTGGGGAGGGTAGTGTGACATTCTGCTGTGAGATTAGGTGGGATTATGCATGGCTTGAGAGGAGCATCTTTATTTGTATATTAATTTGTCAAGAGTAAATCCTATTTTTCTTTTTTAAGGTAGGACTATTGCATAAGAGAATTATAAGAGACTGCTAAAACTTTTGTTTAGGTCAAGCAAAATGATTAAATATATGTTCAGGTAGAATTGCTGTTAAAGTGGTGATAATAACTTGAAAGAATGATAGCTTGTGAATGGCTTTCCTAAACTGAGGTGGTTCTACCTGAGCCTATTCCCAGCCCTGTGTTGTTCAGTGTGTTGTTTATTTAAGACTGAAGTAACTAAATAAGAATATGATTGTGAAACTTCCTACCAGGGTAGGAAGACTAACAACTAATTGGGAGGAGAGATAATCTGAAATCACCAAGAGATCAACAAGATCAGGTTTTTAATTAATACAGCTAAAGAGCTGTATTTACAAAGAAGTTGATTGCTCATTAAAAGAGAGATCGGGGAAAGAAGGAATGAAAAAAAGAGACTAGGCACAGGATCCACACAAGTTGCAGCATGCTTGATGTATGCCCATCCTTGATGCCTTCTCAATTCTGCTGATTCAATTACTTTCTTTAAAGCAGCTCTTATAAACTCTCAAGCATTTTTTATTATATTTTAAACCCACACAATTTTGGTAATCCAGTTTACTGCAGGGCTTCACGCCCAAGTACATACAACTCAGAGGGAAACATGCTGTTGGGAAAAGCAGGACTCTTAGGTTGGCTTCATCAACAAAAGTGTGTACTTGGACCGTTTTTTAGAGATCATGATGAGGTCCTATAAATCACCAGCTCTGGTGGTGGGAAACGGGTACCAAAGTTACTGCAGACAGAAAGCAGTGTGCAGTAGCTCACCATGGCTGCTAAGCTGTTTCAAATACATGATGTAGTAACTCTAGGTTCTCTAAATTGTACGGCAGGCTCCAGTATAGATATACCAGGCATTCAAATCTTGTAAATGTGAAATAGAGCCCATTCTAGAAGCAGTCTTCAGAAGAAATATACATATATGTGTGTGTCTGTGTGTGTGTGTTTGTGTGTATATTTGCATGAATCCTTCCAGCTCTACTTTATTATGTTCTACTGAAGTCAGTGTTTGTTTCTGAACCCTGAAGAGTTAAATGGGGATAATTTCTTTGCAGTGCACTGTTCACCTACCAGTGTCAGTGTGGCTTCTATTATTTTTACAACAATAAATAAAATTAATTTGTGAAGTAATTTCCAGTATCTGTTGATTTTTGTTAATTTTTTATCTAGCTGAAGTTTGTAGCTAGGGTGGGATTTTTCTGGTCTGGCTGCCGTTTCCTGAGGCAAGAGCACATGTGCTCTTCTTCACAGGCACACTGTAATGCATGTCGTGCAGTACTGGATTGTGTACACTAGGTGGTGGTAAAAGGCGTATAGAAAATGTATACACAGCTTAGCGCTTCTTACTGTCTCTCCTGGTAAAGTCCATTGATTCTAAGATTTCTGTCTTAAAGGAATGATTGGACCTGCAGTGTTCTTAGTAGCAGCTGGATTCATAGGCTGCAATTATGCTCTGGCTGTTGCATTCGTGACCATATCAACAACACTAGGAGGATTTTGTACATCTGGCTACAGTATAAACCATCTGGACATAGCACCTTCGTAAGTATTGCTGAAGCTATTCGTAATGCACGTCATACACTTATGACCACTGTTTTTTTTTGTATTGCTGGGGTCCCTGGGGGATGTAGCTTTGGACCATATTCTGTACACACTTGAAATGTAAACACTGATAGTGACTCAGGTTTGTGATTTTTAAGCACTCTATTTGCAAAAAGTGCAAGTCTGGCAGAGGATATGATATAAACAATGGTTTATAATAAATCCATTCTTGATCCTGCAGTAATAAATAATACAATTCCTGTAATTATATTTACTCATTTTTTTGTCCTATTTGGTTAATTACAACGTTTTTGTAACAGTTCAATACAAGCAAGTATTTCACCCTTTTGAACTTTTCATGCTAAAGGTTGATAGTTCTCATGGAACATATTCATATTTAAGTGCTGTGATACAGGTAAATTATTTGTATTTGCAAAACATATTCTAGACACTAGTGTCAAAATCTTGTTATGAGTAGGTGACCTATTAACAGTAGATGATGAATCCTGTATGTACAGGATTAAATGACTAGATTTTAAGAATGGAAAGTTAGACTTCAGGCTGGAATTTCTTCAGTATGTTACAAATTCAGAACCTGATAGATCCATCAATTTCCTGAAGAGCGTGGGTGTATGTGTATTATTTTGAAAGTCCGCATAAGCATTCTTTGCACTAGTAAAAGTCAAATACTTTGCTTTTTTTTCTCGTTTACCTATTTTCAGTAGCACTTAGATACGAGCAGGGTCAAAAGACCAGAAAAGGTGTTTCTGTACAAATGTGTAAGGTGAAAAGTGTTTAAGTGTGAGTGGAAAGGAAGAAGTATTTTGCAGAGATATTACCTAGGGAAAAAAATCCTTAAGATCTGGATGACTTATGTGGGAGACCTCAAGTCCAAATTGAAGATGGTATCCAGGCCTCAGCAGTTAGAAGGACAGTGGTCATGTCAACAATGATGGACAAGTTTTGACTTAACAGATAGGTATGAAATAGTGGGAACCCAATTAATCTTGGCATGTGAGATTAGGTAGCAAGCAAGAGGGAAGATGTTGGTGGCCAGCTATAAACAGCTTGTACTATGAATTGAATATGAGATAAAGAATAGCTTCTGTGATGAACTTTGTTTTAAATCAAGTAGAAATATGAATGGAGAAGATGACTTTAAAGCAGGGCACCTGGGGTATTATGGGGCTGTTGTACAACTTCTGCATCATGCTTATCTTTGTACAACTACAGCAGTTAGTTTACTAAAAATGTAAATATTGACTAAGAGTTGGAGTTATTTATTTTATGTCTCTGTGTCTAAAAATACAAAACATGAGCATTAAAGTGGGAAGGCGTTATTACAGTAAGTTACTCAATGGCAAAACTTGAATGTCTGTGCAGTTCTCATTTGCCTTCTTTTCTCTGTCCATTCCAAAATAGTCTTTGTGCTGTTGTTGTAATATTGCCCTGAACAGGACCTTTCCTTTGCTCAGTGCACAGGATGGATCATGCTCTAGAAATGACTGAGCATTGTAAAGGGTGGGAGACTGACATTCATTCCTAACCCCTCTGCCTCATAGTTGTACAGCACGTAAGGACTAAGGACACACAGTTGGACACATAGTTGGACAGCACATAGTGGCTGGGGCAGGGCATTAAAGGAGAAAAGGGTCACATTTAAGGTAGCTGAACACTGTTCTGGGAAATTCAGTCCTTTCAGTGCTCTGTCACAGTTTTCATGAGGTAAGTCAGTTGGATCAGACTCTAGTGCAATCATGCGTGAGGACCATGTTCATACCCTCTGGCTTTAGGAATCCGGACTTGAAGGTTAGGAAGATGAATGGGCACTTCTTGAGTATGGTTCAGACTACCATAATATGTAAAGGGGGTCTGCAGCAGCTTGAGTCTGAATTTAAACATTTCAGCTGAGAAGCTAGTGTTGGATCCAGTGGCATTAATCAAGGCCTAGCTTATTTATTGCTTGTTTACATATGCCTTTTCAAACTATTAAGTTCTGGTTTGCAAAAATGGTATTACTCAGGGTGCTCACAGAAGTCAGTGGAGTTGTGCTTTAAATGTAAGAACAGTGCTGTTAAATACTCTTAAAATTAGATCCTGAGGATCTCAAATCAAAGCATGCAGTAGGCACACATATTCTATGTTTTCATTTCCTGTCTGTAGGATGGGTTTCACATTGTCACTCCTGTTTCTCAAGAGTGTTGTGAAAATAAACTAATATTGTGAAGGGTTCTACTGGACAGGGTTTGGGATTATTAAAATTCTACTTGCAACAGCTGAATAGTAGCATTCTACTTTATAGCTCAACAGTATACAGAAAGCAAGGCTTCAGTCCATGCATTGAGCAAGTGAAGTGAAACAAAACATTAAATTATGCTCATTAAGTGAGTACAGTTCATCCTATCCTCAGAGTGCAACAGAGCTGTCACAAGAAAAAGGAAATAATGCAGTGGTAATGTGAGCCGATGTGAGGCACATGCACAAGGAACTTCCATGTACCGGTGGCAGATGCAGTTTCCAGAACTAGGATGTTGTGTGTGTTTTCTAATTTGAGACACACTTCACTTGGCATTTCTAATGTATTTATTTCAAGGGTAAATTTGTATATGACAATATAGAGAGTGGTTTAGGTCTTAAAAAAAAAAAAAATGTGTCATGATGCTGATACATGTCAGCAGGCATAACTCAGTTCCCCACATGAACTGCTGCTGACCACTCTGACCAAATCTCACTCTGTTCTTCCTACCCTTGGCAAAGTCCTGCTTTTATTCCCTTGCATTTAAACCAGACAAGTTCCTCCAGCCCTTCTTCCCTCTCAGATAAGCAGAAGGGAGCATACTGATTATGAGTGCAGGAGGGGTGGGTGTCTTGCTGATATAGATAGCTCAAGAGCTTTGGCCAGACATTGCCTCTAGAGGCAAATGGCTGCATATGTGGGGAAACTTTCCTGAATGGGAACAGAGTCAGGGTGGATGCTGTTTTACTGAAATCAGTGATTCTCTGGTCAGCACATGCATACATTAACTCAGGGGCAATCTGTTCAAATGGAGAAAGAGAAGGAAAAGGGCATGTCCTCGTAAAAAAGGTGGTAGGGAAAAAATCTTCAAATACAAAATACAAAACCATCTAAGATGAGAGGGAAAATGAGCCTTTGTTTCTTTTGTACTTTGTTGGATGAAATGGACAAGGTAGACAGTCACACTTCGAAGGAAATACTTGACATAGTTGTAGAAATCTGAAAACAGGCTCTGCATAAGACTGTGAAGGAAACCTCTGCTAAGAGTTTAACCAGAGCTTGATTTTATATTTTTTTTTCATTTACTGAAAGATATCAAAATCCATAGAAGTGATTCAAACCAGTTTCAAAATGCACTTAAATGCCTATTTTAAATATTAAAACTGTGCTGACTAGAATAGCAAAGGGTCCCTTGTTGCTACTAAAACTTGCATTGTACCAAAAAAATAATTATTATATTCACAGGAAAAGGTGAATGAAAATACTGATACTGAAGAAAAAAACAGTATTTGCTATGTGGTTTTGGTTTCTAACATGTATTTATTATGTCATCAGTATGTTGAATTGGAGGGGTCAGAGGCAGGAGTGGTACAAGATTTTTCTTGTGGGAAAACGTATTCTCATCTAGCTCTTTAAATACATCAGTATGTTGCCATGATTACAATTTTTAGCATTGCTGTTACCATGAGCCCTGGTAATATTCCCATGGCTGTTATACACGAAACACTTCACCTGTTTTTTCACTCTTGAGTTTACTACTTCACTGCTCTGCAAGTTGATTTGTATTTGGTTACCCCTACTACACCATAAGAACCTGACCAACAGCTTGCTATTACTCTTGCTCTACAGACATGTCGCTTTGTGGTTTCCCATTTCATGTGGGAGTCTCTGCTGTGCTGTGGGAGGGGCATAGCAGTTATCTGCATCAAACACCAAGTGCTATCAAGAATGCAACCTATGGCAGAAACACTGGGCATAACCAGAGGCATTCATCCAGCAATTGGTTGCCAAGGATCTCTGGCAACCAGGGAAACTATTAAACTATGTTTAGTTTTGAAAGTGTGTGTTAGCAGTATTGAAGTGCTTGAACATGTTGAAGACAAAATGCATTTGATTCTACTTAAAGGTTTTAAATGGAGTTTCATTGCATGTGCTTGTCTTCCTAGGGGAAACTTTTACACTTTCACATTCAGCTTTGTAAAGACTTATTAATTCTTAAACACCTTCCTAGATAAGAAGGCTACATGCTATATTTACAAGAAATAAGGATAGTTTTAATTCGAACACTGGAGCTCAGTCTAAAATACATCACCATGCTTTAAACTGATATGTAGTGCTAACTTTCAAGAAAAAAAATCCACTAGTAGTCTACATAATTTATTCTCTTTCTCAGGAAAAAACATGTTTCTCTAATATAGCTGGAATGGATATACATATCACAACCTTTTGTAGCAATGCTGTATGGTGAATGCTCCTGTTTTGGTAGATAAAACGTCAAATCTATGCATCTCTCTCTGGAGATGAAATAATATTTCTATTGTTAAAATCAATGAGAACATTATTTCACTCTGCTAAACAGCTTAAAATGATCACTGGGAGGTAACTCCTTTCTCCTGTGTTAAACTGCAACTATTAGTCTTTTGTGTGATTCTTCTGCCAGCAAATCCACCTTAAAATTCTGAAACGCAGGGATCTGTGCTCTGGTAGTTGGAAGGTCGAGTTCTGCTGCAGAATGTCTAACTCTTATTTCTCTTCAGTCACAAGTCTGCACTTGTGCTACAGTTTAAAACACTGTCTTTCAGTATTGCAACACTCCTATGAGAGAGATCTTTAATTGCCTGGAGATGAGGTGCTGACAGTCAGATATTAAGCGAGTTACCAGCTTTTCCCAGCAAGTTTTATGGCCACTGGTGCATATGCATGGATGTGTGTGTGATAGAGCAACAACACATTCATGGAACAGGAAGCCTCAGAAGGGAGTTGCAGGAATGGCAACCAGCAAAACTGGTTGAGTCAGACCCATTTCCCATTGGCCTTGACCTGCAGAAAGCTGAAGGGAAGGATTGCCACAGCGCTCTGAATTCCAGTCTTTGGAACACACACTCCGTAGTGTGAGGATATACATCCATGGTGGTGATATTGCCTTCTTGGCAGACATAGTTTAGCAATGATACCTGAACCGACTCTTACTGTTGCCAAACATCACTCTGGTGTACTCCTTGTTGTCTTTCCACTTCAAGGCATACAAGGTTTACTTTCTAACTTCTCTGATGGATCCATTCCAGACACTTTGTCTGTGGCTTAGCAAAGAGGATGTGCCTTTGGATTATGGATCCTGAGTAAAGTTATGAGTAATTTAAGTTAAATTCCATAACTAGCCTCTGGAAAACAGAGACATATGCACCAAGTTGTCAGTGAGTTGTTACTAGAATAAAAGCAAACCATTCCCGCTGTGATATTTGTGGTTTAATTTGTCTGTGTGATCAAGATGACACCTATATGCTCAGGTTAGCCAAAATTGTTTCCATGACTGACAAGCAGGGTGAGTTAAAAAGCAGTATTAACAATTTATCTTGCAGGTATGCTGGAATTCTCCTTGGGATCACAAATTCTTTTGCTACTATCCCAGGAATGGTGGGGCCAGTTATTGCCAAGAACCTCACTCATAATGTAAGTCTACTTACTACTTTTTCAGTTGTTACATTTTTATTGCCATTGAATGAAAATTCTCTCCTAAGTCTGCAGTCATTAAATGAAATCTGGGTTATATATGTGAGATGTACTGTTACGTTGCTGTGAATGACTTCATTCCCAGCCTTTATTCTTCTGATTCTGATCAGGAAAATAAAGGTGAAATCAAAGACCTGTGTAGGACTTCAAAATCACCGTATATTCTCTAGAGGCAGAATGAATGTGTTATCATCACAGTAAAACTCCGCTAAAATGCCAAGTAGGTGAGACAGTTGTGGTATTATTTTAGCAAATTAAGACAAGTTCTTACTTGTTTTCTTTTTTTAAATCAGTCTCTCACATGAGGTATTGAGGTCAGCATTTGTCAGTTGAGGGAGAAACTGGATTCAAATGTGTGGTTTTTATTATGCATCCCTTTGTATGTACATTACAGGATTAGGACATTCTAAGCTGTGTTAGTTTCACAAGACACCTAACTTGAACAGTGGTAGATTTGACTTCCAAGGTGTTTTAGTCAAAGGGTGATTTGGATTAGAAAAAGGGAGTGAGGAGTTTTTTATTTGGGTTGTTTTTAATCAACTATATGAGTTATTCCAAAATATTTTAAGAAAGGAAGATGGTAGGAGTAAGTTTATTAATGCAGTTGCGTCAAGTTGGTGATCACTCCAATGCTTTTTGTTTTGTTTTTTTAATAATAGGAAGATACTAATTAATACATGAATCAAAAAAGCTTAGTTCTTCCAGACATCTTAACAAGTGGGATTTTTTTGTTGTTTTTTTGGGTTGGGTTTTTTCCCCCCATACTAATGTACTGTTCTTGTATTATTATGTCTTAAGGTCTTTCTTAAATAAGAAAGTTAAGAGGATTCCTCTTGAAATCTGAAGAAAGATAACTACCTTGTTTGGGCTATAAATCTTCTGATTCTAGAATATCCACATAGTGGCCATTAAGAATAGCTTACTGCATAGTGCCAAGCACTTCAGCTCTTGGATCACCTGACCTGAAAGCACAGTAGCATTTCACCTTACAGAGACATTCCTTGAGAGTTTGGGTAGCCTTTATGTAAATGTGAGTTTTGATATGAAGGTTCTTCATCTCAGCTGATAAACTGGTCCAGGTAGTCTAATGCGGTTCTGATAGGGCTGTACTGTACTATTAAACTGAATGTGACTATGCTGATGATTTGATCTTTTATGTTTGTAATGCTTTCATGGTGATATGAAATCATGCTGAATAGCATATACATTTAGATAGGCAAGGCATGTAGCACTGATTTTAAAATTACTTTTTTCTTGAGTGTGGAGCTACAAATTGACTGCATTTTTTTTTCTTTCCCCCTTTTGACAGAATACTGTGGAAGAATGGCAGACTGTTTTCTATATTGCTGCTTCTATTAATCTATTTGGAGCAATTTTCTTTGCATTATTTGCAAGTGGAGAAGTTCAGGACTGGGCAGTCAGTGGATATCACTTGCATAGAAACTAAAAAAGATATTGAAAAAACAAAGCTGTGCTGAATCCCAGTGTGCTCAAATTACATGAACAGAAAAGTGCCTTGCCTACTGATGCCTAGGAGACTTCAGAGCTTTTCAGTTAAACTGTTTTATCTGTATATCTTTTGTACT
Organism: Columba livia; assembly: GCF_036013475.1. NCBI lineage: Eukaryota > Metazoa > Chordata > Aves > Columbiformes > Columbidae > Columba > Columba livia. The sequence goes on along the minus strand of NC_088604.1, from coordinate 32,649,759 downwards.
GAAAATCATTTGATAGCATATGTGTGCTATTTCCTAACAAGAAACTTCTTGGATTAAATATAATAGTTTCATGCTGGGACTTGATATCAAATACATGATCAGAGAAAACATTTTATATTGGTGTGCTACGTTCCAATTCTTTCCAGTTTTTAATATTATCTGAATTAATGTGTAGGCAGATGTATGTTGATACTGAAATGAGAGGAAAAAGCAAAATGATTATGTAGCACTGTAGGCAGGAATGGCATGTGAAAATGTGAAGAAGTGTTTTGATTTCCATGATGAAACTGGTAGGTGTTTTGCTGTTTAAAAGTCCAGAAGAGCTCTAGTTTTCTACAATCTTTTATAATACATTTATTTTGTCAGTGTTTTAATTGATATCTAAGAAATGCACACAACTTTATTCTATTTTACGCACAAGTTTTCAATGTGTAAACATTCCCTGTTTCATGAATGATACAGAGCAATGAGGAAGTAAAATGTACCGTTTTGACTAACAGAATAAGCCATGTGTTACTGTTCTCTATGGTGCGGGGTTTTTTTAAATATGCCTTATTTTTATTCATTTTTGCAAAGAAGAAGCAATGTGATGCTGTGGTTTAAATCTAGGCAGTATGCAAGAGTGAACTAGAAATAGAATATCTGCATGCTTACCTTTAAATTAACTTTCAGTTTGGCAGTTCATTTTTTGTCTCTTTAAACAGATGCAGTGGAATTCTTTCCTCTTGCATGTAGATATAGTTGTGAGCTTGTCAGTATAAATACAATAAAAGAAGGCCAGTGTAGGAAAATAAGTTATCTTCTCTAACAGCCTTAGATAAAATTAGAGTTAAAAACAAACAAACAAAAAAACACAACTAGTGCAATAACCTGTGGCTGTTGGTCTCCTATCAACATAGAATTTGACACTCACAAGCATCTTTTGCATAATGTGCAATGAAATGCCACACAGTGGGATTAAATGAGAACAGTGGCCTTGTTAAGAACAAATGGCTAAATAGCCTTGTAGTTACAAAGCAAAGGAACATTCCTGTGCCAAAGATTCCTGGATTGGAGCAAATAGGTAAAAAAGAAAATCATGGGGCTCTGGGTTTTTCATTTACTACCAATTCAAAAGAAAAGCCCAGTACTAAAGCTGCTCCAGTGGAGCCTACCTTCCTTCATTTCTAGGAAATGGCATCTGCCTCTTCTTTTTAGCTTCATGAGCCATTTTGTTTTGACCTTCCTTGAAGTGTCATGTTCTCTGATGGTGGAACTGTGTCTAAATCTGTATTTGTGTCTGCAGCATCTCCACAATAAACAGTGTGAAGTTCAGATTAAATTAGTGGTTGTTCAATGGGAGTATGTTAAAGCTATATTGTGTCTTCAGTGTTTCCACAATAAATTGAATTAATATTTACATGTGCATTGGTTGTTGAAAATTACTATCTCCCTGAAGTTAGAACAGTATTCTCCAGGTATGCTGAACAGGATTGGTAACTGGATTAAGGCATGGTTGTATTTTCCTGGAAAATTACCTGCTTCAGAAGTTCTTGTCTAGCTTTACAGGTGAGTACTGTTTTCCTGCTGACACTGTATCAAATGGAATAATTTCACTTTGTTTACGGAACTTTGTAGTCTTTAGGTAGCCTTGGTTAAAAACAGAGGAAAAAAGTTACAAAAAAAAAAATCTGGATATAGCTTAATTTATACTTTTGCTTTTCTATACATCATGAACAGGGCATAACATGGACAGGGTTGCTATTTCACCTGTTCTGAAGTTGGAAACTTCAGCTTCCCATGCTTTTAGTCCTATCCTTGAAAACAGTTCAGTTGAATATCAGAATTAAAAATAGATATTTAAGGGAGTAAATGCAGTAAAGTGAATGTAGACATTCTCTGTATCACTAATATGAGCCTGAATTGGATTCAGTTAAAACTGAAACAATTTTAGGCATATCAGCAACTGAGCAGTCTAGAAATTCTTGACCAGCATACTCAATTTTGTTATTTCCTCATCTAATGCACCATTAGTACTCATTACTTCTGTAAAAAGTTACATCTGTAACTTTTAAATGAGCTTGGAAAGTGGGACTGAAAAAAAAAAAAGCTCCAAATCCTTACATTATTTCTAGACAACAGGTAATATATAACTATTTCAAATTTGATTTTAAAATAATCAAAATATAGCATGAGAGTCTTACTCTTGATTCAACAAAGCTCTTAAAATTAAACTAAGAAACACCCCCAGCCCCCAAGCACTGAAGTTTTACCTTTCTGCATCATGCTCACAAAAAAAAAAAGCTGTAGGAAAAAGCTGTCAAAATGTTTTCTGCTAATCATGATACTGTGTCTATTGCATTGCCATGTTCCTGTTTGCACAGCTCTGTCAGTCAGTTTCATCTGCTCAAAAACATTTTGCATGTACTGTATTTTTGGAAGTACCTCTTGTCTCAGTTCATCTGTGTAACACAGGATCTTGATAAAAATTGGGCAGGTTTTTATAGTGACTTTGTTTTCCTGCATTTCCTTAACAGGTAAACCAGAATAAGAAGTTGTGCTTTCTGTTCCATCAAGAACCCTCTATTTAGGATGAGCAAAGTTGGCTCAAACCCAGATTTCACCCATTTCAGAGCAGGAGATGAATCACTGCTTTGGGAGCAAGTCTTAGTGTTGCCAGGTATTTTGAAGCACATTCTCCTAGATGTCTCCTTCTGACACAGTTCTGCTTAAATATTTTTCTGAACACTTGGTGCAAAATTCTACCACCATTAGTAACAGAGATGGCATAACTCTTAGCAGAATATCCTACAGCATGTGATGTGGGTATTGACTTGAGATCTGAACCATGGTCTTTTACAACCTGGGGAAGTGTCTTCATCGCACTTTTTCAAAGAGGAAGGGCCACAAAGTGATGGGTGTGAGTTTTAGTTCACTGTTTGGTTGTTCCAAGGTTGCCAGCTCTTAGTCCTGCACCTTAAAGAAGTTTGGAGTATTTGACATCCAAAAGCATGAGGTAAGTTACATAGGCTTTTTTTAATGCTAAACTAGCAAAGGTTTATGTAACTCTTCACAATGTATCAGCACCCGTGCATGGTGCTTACCTGTCGACATGTTCCTCTGTAACTGGTAATGAATAAGTTTGCTGTGTGAAAAGCTCATCTTAGTTCATTTCCTAGAAGCTGAATTGCTTCTGTGTTCTTTTTTTTTTTTTTTTTTTTTTTTTTCTGGCTTCTTTTCTCAATTGCTTATTTACTTATTTGCCAATTTCTCCTACTTTCTGGGAATGTTTGACTCCATGATAAATTAACGAACCTTTTAGTTTAACAGGTCTTGCAATATTTTTAGTATTTGCCATGAAGGAAAGCTGTGGGTGAGAAAGCCTATGAGTTACGGAGGTGAGTTAAACAAAGTTTGTAGGGAAAGATAGTGTCTTCTATTGGATAATGTATAGCTTCTAGGAAAAAGAGACATTTTTAAACTTCAAGCCTTTTATTTTACACTATGAGCTCAACCATCACAGCTAAACCACTGCTATGTTTTGAAAGCTGTTCCTGTGAGTAGAATCTTAGGAGGGTCTCCTATTTCTCCTGTGTACCTGTGTCTCAAAAAACCCCATATCTGCTCCTAAATAACATGATTTAAAAGCAATCAAATAAAAAGAAATATAAATTAATCTCACTGTAACAACTGTTGGCTGGCCAAATCATTTTCTGAGACATACAAGTAAAAATGCTGCATCTATTAGTACAAGGGCACTGGCCCGAGTTGTTATATTAAAGAAAAGATGTCCGACTTGAAGCTAAGGAAAGGAAATAGTTTGATATGAATGGTTTGGTATTAACATATTTTGCTGTTACTGTGCCCCCTGGGAGGAAACCACCACACTAATAGTAGTATATTCACCAACAGTGAAGTAAATAAACCTGAAGATATAAGAAGCATCTCATGAGGATAAGCACTTAAGGAGATGTTGGTTAGCCTTGTGCTTGTCTCTTTTCTGTACAGAAATATAATGAGCCATTTTTTTAAATGCATTTATTTAATCCAACAAATCAGACGACGCTAGAGTCAAATTAAAGCTTTGCTGATTTGCCTACTTCATGCTTCACTTGTACAGCAGTTATTAATATTTTTACAATTCTCTATCTAGTGGACTATATGTTTATAATTCTGAAAAATAGCTTAAGGGTTAATTTATTTACAGTTTATGTGGTGGTGTATGTAGTCTGTTGCAGAAGTAATCCTTGCCATGTTTGATGTGAAAGTTAAACAATGAGTTATATTTATTTTAATTCCTTGCCCTTAGCAAGAGGGCAAGCACAGCAGAGTTGCACATAGCCCCAGTAACTCTTTGATGTCAGGGTGTTAGTTACTAACATTTTGTAAGATTCAAACAGACAGAAAAAACACCACCAGTTATTTAAATCCCAGTTGCATACCAAATGGGGGGGGAGGAGGGGCAGGACAAAGGCATACCAGAAGGTAAAAAACTGCTACCTTGAGGGAGAAACTGGAGACTCTCCCAATTAAATCACCATTGCAACCTTTTCACTTCCTTCCTAAAGCTGCCACAGTGGTGGCTGATCATAGGTTTTAGACTAAAACTGTATCTACCTGATTCAAATCTTTGACTCAGGAATCAGTTTTTTATTGTGTGTAAAGCCATTGATCAGACTTAATGTAACATTTGGTAATTTCTAAGAAGCTCCAATAGGCATCTGGCCAATGTAGTTCTCAAAAGAGCCATACCTCAATCCAGTGAAATTTGCATTTCTTGTAGAAAAATTATTTCCATGCGAAATTTTAACTGTTTGGCCATATCAGTTAAGCAGTGCTGTCCTAAAAGTGTTGCATGTTATTTCAGAGAGGTAGTTTGCCTTATCCTTTTTAATCTCCAAAAATGCTGAATTGGTTTTTGCTCCTCGGTAGCATACTTAATAAGATCACACATTGGCAGAGTTCAAGCCTGGATCAGACACAAAACATGAAAACTCAGGTAGTGGAGTAATTAAAAAGAAGGTTCAGGTACTGATGTGCATTTTCAACTGAATGCAGATTAACTCTACAATAATGGTAATTTTGATTTTATTGCAACATAACCTGTAGAAAGTTGCAACACACTGCAAGAGGGTGCCTGGGAGTTGCCCAAGGCATGGCAATGCAAAGAAAATCTGGCTTATTAAGCCAAAATTCTGTTTGCCTTCTCTTCCCTTTAAAGGATACCTATTTGCTATAAAGTAGAGCTGAGTGAAGAGTGGTAACAGCCTTTCATAAATTGTTTTTGGAAGGAAATTTAATGAAAGGAATTTCTTTTTTTTTTTTGTACTATACAGAAGTTTCCATGTGGCTGCTTCAGAATAGGAAATGGATATATTATTAATTTTTCTGTTCTTTTCATAAATTAAATTCCCGTGTAGACACTTAAGTTTAGCTCAGCCAGACTTGGATATTGTCATGTTTTCTGATGGAAAACTTGGGTCTGTTGATGTTTCTCTGACTCCCTCTTCTACTGATGCATTCTAGCAAAAAATGACTAACCTTCTATTTCTGGATCATCTCACTAGCTGAGAAGATGGAGCCAAAGGGTTTATTTGGTTTTGATTTGGGGGGGTGGGACATGAAAAGGGAAAGTAAAAGGAGAGGAAAAGGGGGGGGAAAATGGGAGGTGAGGGCACCAACAACCTTCTTTCTCCTGCTTCTTGTTCCTTGACCACCTGGGCTTCAGAGAGAATGAGTGACAAGTGTCTTCTTTATGTACAAGTTTAAAAAGTCACTGCTCAAGGGGAAAAAAAGTTTTCCATGTATTCCTTAAAAGGAAATTAAGCAAGAGCCCTGCAACAACTGATTATTTGTAAGTAATTTAGGGAAAACACAATATTCTAAAAATCACAGGTACTTTTTGTCACAATGTGACAATATGAAGATGATCATTACTGGGACTGTCTTTAAAATGAAACTGTAACGGTATATTTTGCAGCTCAATTTGAGATCTAATTCTGCCAGTCCCACTGAGCAGTGAGTTACTCTAATGGTATTACTTAGGCAAAACTACTTCAACAGCCTTTTGAATATAGGGGTCGGGGGAGAGAAAAAAAAATAAAAGAGGGCATTTTCCTTGACACCAAAAAATGTGTGTCTTCTGAATGAGCTTAAAATTAAACTGTATGAAGGTACGAAATGTCACTAAGTGAAATTTGGGGTTGATTTGACTATGATGCTATCAAATTTGCATGATATGCATGCTCAGTGCATCTTGCATGGTTGTTTTGTTCAGCTGGGAAAGTACATAATAACTTTAAGGGGAGGGGGAAGGGAGGTGAGGTAATAATGTGTTGTTCTGCACAGACAGGATAGAAAATAAAGCCCAGAGCAATTACAGAGAAATTAATTATTTGCCAGAGTCTGATTTGTCATAAAGTCTCTGTCATTACCTTCATCATAACTGGCGTTCGTTATGCACAGTCAAGCACTGCTCCTGCAGCCAGCCAGCTTGACTGAAGGTCTGAGACTGAAGTTATCCATAACTGGATAAATTCTTTTGGAATAGCTATGGAAAGCCTTAATTTCTTGACCTGAATGCTGTTTGGGTGTTTGGGTTTTTTTCTTAATTAGTGCAGTCTTTGTCTTTCTCCTTTCATCTTTAGAGATGTGCATTTTTTGCAATCTACTGCCAATGCAGTTACTTATGTTAATATTTTCCGATATGAAAATATCTTCTGCTTAAGCTTAAAAGCCCTTATGTGGAGAGAATGAGAAATCAAGATATTTGAATTGCTAATACATAACTGATAGAATTGCTAATCATCTCTGCATGGTTTTGAAAATAGACAAATCTGGCAAACACAAGATGTACATAGCAATAGAGAAGGATCAGAGTGGAAGAATATTCACACAAGGATAGTGGTGTTAATTTAACATCTCTCTGAGGAGTCGTGTTGATGCCAATGGTGCTTTAAGCAGCTCTTGAGAGCTAAGCAGCTGCTAAATTGTTTTGCTGTAGTATGACCTAAAGCCAAATCTGCAAAGGAGATGGCATGTGGCAAAGCTATGTTGTCATATGTAACTGGTAAAGTACACATTCCCAGCAACAAAACACACAGTTCTCTGTCACAGGCCTATGTTTTCCCTCCCATAGGAGAAGTGGGCTTGAATTCCTGCAGGCAGAGGGTAGAAATCAACCTCGTTCCCCTTTCTATCATGATGGGGGGAAGAAACAATAATTAAGTAGTCAGCACTCATTCCTTGTTTTAAGAGCAAATGGGGAGCAATTTGTGAAAAGCTCATCAGTTCTCTCATCCTGAAGAGCTGAGAACAAGGCCTGCATTATGTTTGTGGAGCTGTGAAAGGCTTAGGAAGGAAACAGAAGTACCAAGCAGGTGTATGTCAAAGGTCTGTATAGCTGCCTCTGTGCAGCTAGGACCTTTATTGTAAAAAATAGACATATGTGGGCAGAACTGTCTCTAGAGTGGGCAGCAGCTGAGGTTTTTGACTGTCCCAGTCAAAGTGCATGCAAAATGTGTTCACTCAAGCTTTCATGTAACAGGTATCTGTAACTTTGCATGCATTTCTACAGACTTAGGATTCAAATTATCCCCTCTTACTGAAAAAGGCTGTGAAAATCAACCCATAAAAGTCTTTTTCAATCAAAGAACACGCTGAAATCACAAACCACAGGAGCTGTGATTCCTCCCCCCAGTCCTCTTCTTAACAGGGTGCTAACTTCAAAGGTTACTTTTGACCACTGAAATACCAACTGTATTAAACAAGTGGTCAAAATGCAAGCAACCAAGTTTGAATTACTGGAATTGAATTATAAGCAGCTGGCTCCACTTCTAACCGAGGATCCAATGCTTTAAAAAAAAAAAAAAAAAAAGGCAACAGACCAAAACAAAATTCCAAACTAAATCCATCTGTCTGCTTCTACTCAATGGGAGTTAAATACTAACTGTGTCTCTTTGAAGCCCAGATGAAAGTTCCAGTGTTCAGAGAATGTGCAACCTGTACAAACACACTTTTACAAAGGCATATGTCTCCCTACAGGAGGAAAAAATAAAACTCTCTACGGGTTTCCTCTTCCTCTGTGCCTGTTTTAATCCTTCTGAATCACAAAATATGACGCAAAATTGCAGCCGCGTGCACAGATGGATGGTTAATAGGCAGCTCCTGTTGTTCTGAGGAGGTTGCCGTTTGACTCGCGTCTTTTCAGCTGAGTCATGAAGCGCAACTATGTGGCTGCCCCGTGCTTTGTCTCACTACGCCAGGCAAGGAGGCTGCTGTTGGGAGGAAACACAAAAGCGGGGATTTAGAGCACATAGCGGGGCAGTGCTGAGCTGGTGTGCGCTTCTGCAACAAGGGAGAGTCATGGCAGCTTCTGCCCCAGCTCAGCTGTCCTCAGCCAGCACCCCCTCTCCTGCCAGCCACACACAGATAAGAAGGCACAGGGGACAATATAGATAAGGCACTATAGGAATTCAAAGCAATCGGATGGAAATAATTTCCCCTAAAATCGTGATTCTTCAAAAAATGTGAAGATCAGCAAGTGAGTTAGCTCAGTCAATAGAAGTTATTTATTTCTACTTTTTGTGTTGTGCCTTTTATTCACTTGATTTTGATTGGAGAACTGCTCATAAAGAAATGTACCAGATCTTCCCAAATAGGCCTCAGTCATGCCCCAAAAATCCTCTGAGGCCTCTCCACCCCACCATGCAGTTTGTTTGAAATCACTGCCTCCTGCTGTAATTCTGTCCTAGAGCCTTTGCTTTAAATGAAAATGGCTTGAAGTTGAACCCTAACCCTTATTGTCATCCTCAAAAGGAAAGAGGCCCAGTGGTAGTTCTGTTCCTGTAAAGGTTTGGGTAGGCCTACTTGACTCCTTCAGAGAGAAAAAGGACCTTAAATAAGTAGGCAGAAATATATCGGTTAGCGATATATAAATGATACAATAACAAAGTACAAATAGCTAGTGTTTGCATATCTGGTGTTTTCCATCTGAGTGACTTCAAATGCTTCCCAAGTATCTGAGCATCATGGTGCCTTCTTGCCTTTGTTCGTTAGATGTTGCAGTATGACAGACAGCTTCTCTGTACCATGCAAATGAGAATCTGCAGCCCCAAAGCTTTAGAAAAATCAGCCACTGGCTTGTGACTATTAGATTAGCAGTATTATGTGCTTTCAGTCCTATGTAGCTGAGATGCAAAGGTCAACAGTTTTCTCCTGTTTCTCTGAGACTAAAAATACAGTTGGTTCCCTTGTGGAAGGTTCTCACATCTAGAAAATAGGTAATACAGGAAGGCAACCAAAAGCTAAACACTGGCTAATTTTTATGAAAGCACAAACTAGGGATCTGAAAAGCGGGAGGCTCTGCCATGATGATAAGCAGCGTCACTAGGAAGGGATTCCAGCCATGGGGGTTACGCTTCTTCCAGCAAAGGCGTCTGGCCAGTGCAGTCTCTGTTGTCTGCATAAAATCAGCTTCATGTTTTTATATATCAGCTAAGTTAAAAAAAATATATTTTTTTAAAGAATATCAGTATGATGCAAGTCTAGTTTTCCATTGAAGTGGCAAATGGGCAACTATGTAAGTGATTTCCAGAACAGTGTAATTCTGCATAGTATTTGGGAAAAAAGAAAATAGTGTTCAAACTCTTGTGTATAGTATATGAGCCAATTATGTGACTCTTCCTGATTACTAGATATTTTATTTAACATCCACACATTACAGCTATTCACTTTTAAAACAAAACTTAAAGTCTAAAAGATGGGAAAAGGCAGGTGTAGGTGCACTGGATTAAACAGTCTTGCTTAACAGGAAGAGGGAATTAAAAGACAGAAGTTTGTGTATTGTATACTGCAAGGGGTATTGCTCATAGTAATTCCCAGCACAGGTGAGTTGTCTATAGAGTTTTGGTAATTTCATGACTCTCAGAGCCAAGTGATAACTTTATTGTGGTTAATTTTTCTTACATTTACATCTGCATTTGATCCCATTTTCACTACAAACAGGGACTTGCTTTTAGGCAGGGCTGTACTTCCTGCTCTTGCTTTCTCTCCTCTGATTGAAAAGGGCTCCGGACAGTTACTTTGCGTATGTGTGCTAAGGCTTTTTTTTTCTTCTTCTTTTTTCTAATTCTGTGGTTTCTGTTACATTCTCTGCAAATGTAGCGCTGTGGTAGAAATTATATATGCCTCAAATTAACCAGAAAAAATGTGGTTATACTGATAAATGTTCTGTTTCCATCTCCAGCTGCTGTAATATGATACCTGCTTTATAATTCATCCACTGGGAATTTTGTGTCTATTTTGAAACCTCTGACGTGCCTAGTAGAAGGTAACTGAGAACTGTATACCCACACTCTCAAGTACAGTGATGACAGATCAGTTTTTTTAAACCTTGTGGGTACTTCTGGACAGAGACTTGTCTTACATGTCATAAGAACGACAAGACTATAAATCATGATTAATCACCATGGCTTACCTTAATAGCCCTTGAAACCAGTTCCACTGCTTCTTGGATGGTAGCAGGAGCGATTTTTGTTCTTTTGAGAGTAGCTGGATAGAACCACCTCAGACCATCCTGTACTTACATTAAGGTAAGATGAGGCTGATATTCTCTACGTTATGCTGGATAACTCTGGTAATCTGTGCAGTGAAAAACAGATCTGGGCTTTTTCACACAGTTTTGTGGTTTCTCTTCTCTCTTTCACTCTGAATTAACCTGTACTTTCTGAATTTACAATAAGAGTACTGTGGTCTCATCCACAACTTTTGGGAGATGCCTCTGTATCCTGTGGACAGTCGGAGAGGCCCTCTGGTAAATGTGATATAGGTGTTGCCTGTGCTCCAGGCGTGATCTACGTTCCTTTTCTCTGAGCCTAGTCAGAGCGAAAGTACGTGAGAGGCTTCACTGCTGCCGTTCTGGGACACATCTAACATGCATTGGCAACAGTTTGGAAACTTTGCTGGTTTGGCTGAAATAATCATTTCAAAGCCATGGCAGAAATTATTTTTGTAGTTTAGTTTTCATGCTGCATTTTAAAGGAGCCTGAGGTAGTTGGTTTGTAATCCAAAAAACTCACTGTTTTATCTGTTTGATTTTTTTTCTTTTTTTCCCCTCCCCTTAGGCTGTGCTTTAGGCAATCACTGGATATCAAAGAAAACATTATATCTGAAAGAGAGAAAAATATGGAAGAATGGAGTGATTTGTAAAATTGAAAAAGAAAGCATATTTGGTTGATATGTTTTTAAAAAGCTACTTAAGTGTATAGAAGACAGAGTACTGTCACCTACTGCTTAAAGGATACATATATTAGCTTAACCAATTTGAAATGCCAAAACCCTGGTTTGGCTTCTCTAAGATGCAGCATAAGAACATGGTGGTGGATAGCTTTTTTCTTTTTCTTTTTTTCTTTTAACCTCAAAGCAAAATTGAATGAAAATTAAACTCTGGATTCATTTGGACACTTCTGTTATTGTTGCTTATTCAATATATTAAAAGAATTGAGTAGAAAGTGAACAATACATGATCAGATATAATTGTTGCAGACTGCCATGAATAGACCAATGGGTGTACCTGGGTATTGTCTGTTGTTCCTTGTATGCTTTGAGATGGTAGCCTTTAAGTCCCAGCCCCCATTAGCAGACATTGTACATGTGTACAGCAAGAAAAGAAAAAGAAATAAAGAAACAACAACAGGAAAAAACAATACGCAATTCCTGGTTCAGAACACAGAATTAAGAGACGATAGAGGTTGTCACAACATTAGGGTCTCACTAAGATTACTAAAATGGTCTGACCTTACCTAATCGTGCACAGAGTGAAAAGTAACATAATATTGTTGTAAAGTTGTAAATTATAATTCTTATTTTGTGAGTATTACCATTGACTTCTCTGCTGAGTAACAAATACTTAAGAATTAACAGTGGAGAAGTAGACTTGCCATGGAAAAACAGATTATTTTTGAAAGAGGTAAGTGTATTTTCACAAGGTTTAAGTATGAAATGCAGGTCTGGGGTTCTTAGGTATGTGTATAGTGTGTGACACAGCCTACATCAGCCTTGGTGGTTATAATTGCCACCTTGCTTAGTTGAGACAATAAATAAGAGTGCAATTTCACTTTGTAGGTAATCTGATGTAACTGAGCCTTGCCACCTAAATGATACATCCCACTTCCTGTGGGGTGAATCTGGAGATCAAGTGGCCATGAAGTTAATTTGGCCAACTGGGTGACTGAATAGAAAACAGAAAAAAAGAAGGGCATAAAAAAGCTTTGCTGCTGATAGCTTCCCTGCTCTTATGCTCCTTCCAGCTATGCAATCACTAGATCCAGTGCAGGCAACCTTTGGATAGAGGAGAAAAGCAATCCTTCTGGCAGGTATTCACAGCTGCATAGGTTTAGCTTTGACAGGGAATAACACCTTTCAACTTGCTGAACTCAGATGTAAGCCTAAGAGAAGGAATTAAAAACTTGTGCTGGAATAGACTTTTTTTCCTTTCATATTCCCTATACTACTGTTTGTTTTACCCAGACCAGTCACTGTCTGCTTCCTAGGAATGTCGTTATTCTGAACTGTTGCCAGTGCATGCTGTTTCTCAAGAGTATCCCAGAAGGAAAGGGGAAAGCAAGTGAGCAAGAGTTTCTTCTTCCTTAGTTCATACGGGTGTGTGAACGTTGCTGGGTAACATGACTCACTGCACAGCTTTGTGAAGTAAATGGGACTGCATTCGCTTGCAGAGCAAGTATAAACTATTTCCCATAAATAGTGATACTGCACTTTCTCTGATGACTGCAGAGCTAAATTTAGAGAAGGAGCCAAGATCCACTTTCTAAAAAGCAGTATTTCTTTACAACTGTCATTTCACTCACACATACATGCACACCCCTACCTTAGGTGGTGGGGGGACCCCATTCAGATGTGGGGGGAGTGGAGGTGCCACTGCTTGCGCATGCTTCTACGTGTTCTCTTATTACAGTACTGGTACCTGTATGTAGTGTGTATACCCAATTAGGTTTTCTATGGTGAATGATAATGTATGTACATAAAACAGCTGGGAGGGGGGAGGGTGATTTAATGTCCTCTGTGCTGAATCAGAACCAGCACACAGAATTAAAAACTCAGAGTGTGCTTTACATTTCAGGTCACCCTGGGAGTTGCACAGACTGTGATGTGGAGGCTGCCTGGTAATTAAGATGGACCTTCTAGGTCTTCCTGCCTTGCATAAAAGGGATGCTTTGGTTGCTATTCGCAATTTCAGCAGTACAGGCTGTCTCCTGCTGACAGCAGAACAGTTCCAGTTCCAGGCAGCAGAGGACAGTAACACATGACTTGCTCACATGATTCAGTTTGCAATCTTTTTCTAATCCGTACTGTCTTTTTTAATGTGTTTATGGGATAGCCACACCTCTAAGCTCAAGCATCAGTCGTTTACAGGTCTAATTCCCCTGGTGTGTCCTCCCCTCCATACCCTTCATCACTGACGGGGTGGCAGGTCAGCCTTGGCTCCCCTTCATTCTCAGATTTGGCCTTTGTGCCGAGAGCTGACTCAACACCTGTTCCTAGCTTAATGGGGCCGAAGTCTACTTTATACGTCATGTGGCACAAGCTTTTAACCTCTGAAATGCCATACCTCTGTGGATTGCCTGGCAAAACCACCAGCCGCTGTTTTTCATGAGTATCGCTGCAGAAGGGACTATGAGGAGCAGCAGCATATCTGCTGACCACCACCCCCCCCGCCCCATAATGTTACTTAGTTGGCAGTTCATGTCATGGTATCACTGCCCCTGGGAAAGTCACATGCGCTGTTTTGCAGCGTTCTTCTGGTCATTGTTTAGAAACTGATGGAGAAACCAAACATGTTTTCCAGCATTTCATTTTGATAAGAAACCAGTACTGAATGAATGCTTCATAACATCGTGCTAGGAATCTACTCTGTTCCTAACAGCTTTAACACAACCTGCCATATGCAGTGGCAGGAGGAGTTTGTGGTACAAAATTTCTTCTCCCATCTTTCATTTGTAGTGGGATTCTTCCTTGGCTAGAGTTTAGGGCTGACTATTCTATTTCTTTCCATACCTCCCCGTTAGTTATATTAGGGTAGCTTTTTGGTGTTCAATAAAGTGTACTCAATCACCCAGTGTGGAAGATGGACTTCATACAGCGAGATGCATGATTAATGGTTGAAATATTTGTGAATTTCCATTCAGATGTGACTACTATAACTAAAAAGATTGACCTTCAGTTAATACAAACACATTAAAGTCCTGGGGAGATTTTCTTACCAAGCTAAACAATGTGGACTGGAATTATGGGATAAGAAATTCACTCATGATTGCACAGATCTAAGTAATACAAATCTGTAGAAACTAAGGCTTGAAGAGACTTTTATATATCTAATCTGTAGATAATGAAGTATTAGTCATACTCAAACTATTCCTGATATGTATTTAGGTGTTTGTAAGAAGTTGGGTAATGATGGAGGTTCCACCAGCTGCCCACAGAATCTGTTCAAGCCTTTTTGTCTCTAAGTATCACCTCGAAGTGTGAGTCCTACGATGGACAAAGTATCCCAGTAGAGGCGTTAGTGAGTGCTAAGCAGAGTGGAAGGTTTATTTTTCGTATTTTGCAGCACTTCTGTTTATACATCTCAGTATGTTTGCTTTTTTCACAAGAGTATGGCAGTGTTGACTCATGTTCAGTTTGTGATCTACTCAAACCCCAGGTCCTTTCCTACAGGACTGCTGGCAAGCTGCTGCTTCTGCTGGTTTCATGCAGTGAACTGTTCCTTAAAAAGGACAAATATTAACCTTGATTTATTTCCTAATTATTTTAGACCATTTCTCTAACTTGGCTACATTACCCTGAATTCTGTTCTTGACCTCTGAAGCGCTTCGACCCCCACCTTCCCCCACAAGTGTGCAATTAAAGTTACATTTGTGTGTATTTATAACTGTATATTTGTATTGTGGAATAACGTCTGTGTCCACAGAAACTGATTTGTTACAACCTTTGTAGTAAAACTACCAATTACTTTGAGTACATGTCATCTTCAGGGAGTCTCCTGCATGCCCATTATTTTGTCCAAATTTTGCTGAGCTTACTTATGCAAGTTGCCTGTAAAAAGTGTCAAATCTTCCCTTAAGTTAAATGATATCCATATTTCCCCATCTGTGAGCCTGTTAAACCTGTCACAGTAAAGAAGATTAGTTTAATGCAATCTGCTCCTGACAAGTCTGGGGCTGTTACTTGTCAACCTATTGTTTTCTAAAAATAGTTCATGTGTTCCAAAATATTTTTCCAGGAGTTCATGTGTATGGTCTTTCTTACTTTTGTTTGTTTGTTTTTCCAATATAGTGATGTTTTTTCTACTTTTCCAGTGTTCTGGAACATTTCCATTCCATAACTTTCAAAAGTAATCAGTAGCGGCTCTGAGATAGCTTCATCTGGCCAAGTACTTCAGAGAGACAGTATTAGAGTCCCCTAACTAAAAACAAAGGCATCATTTTAAGTAAATAGCCTCTCTTGTTCCCTCTCCCTCCCTGTCCCCCACCCCCACCCCCCATCAAGTTCTTTTTCCTTCATTGTGGAGAGTTTTTTTAC
The DNA here is from genome assembly GCF_036013475.1 of Columba livia. Lineage (NCBI taxonomy): Eukaryota > Metazoa > Chordata > Aves > Columbiformes > Columbidae > Columba > Columba livia. The sequence continues at coordinate 32,634,183 of NC_088604.1, read as the reverse complement.
TAAAATAATTAAATATTGAGCACTTCTTCATCTGTTGGCTTCTTTTAGCAAACTGGTCACACTGTTCATTGCCAATTACAAATAATTGGCTTCTATTTCTACCTTAATTTAACTACCAGTAATCTTGGATCTTTTTAGGTCTTTGTGCCCAGACTTGTGATTCTTCCTTTATTAGATTTTCTGTCTTGTAGAATTCTGGAGACTAAGCCAAACTGCCTTTCACTAAACTCAGTCTAGATTGAACAGGTCAAGTATAAGTACTTTTCCAGATCTAGGTTTATTCCCATAGTTCTTTTCTGAAACCTTTCCAAACTTCAGTCATCTCAAATCTAAATTTCCTGAAAAAATGTCAAGCATATGCTATATACACTAAATCTGAGCAAGGCTTCTAAATGACTTGACTTGCACCACTTCTGGTTACTGTGGTTACCACATAGCAAGAGTGATGTACATGTGACTGCAGTGGAAATGGATACCATGGCCTGAGTGATGCCAAGACTTGAAACCACAGTAGTGTGGAGATGGGAGAGTGAACAATGGATGCCACCTCAGCTGAACAGCAGGATGTGTCCACACCATCCTTACTTGCCCAAGTCTTGGGTACTGCTCTTCTTCTTCCTTTGGCCTATCCATCCAGTGTCTCCAATTTGTAGCATACTTTTGCAATCTGCACCTAAATCACCTTTATTATGTTTCTTTCCCTTGCAGCCATAAGCTGCCTCTCAGTTTTTCTTGATTTATATAAACCTCTCCTAGGAATCTACCTATAGATCCTGTCTCCCTCCTTGAAAACTTGCCTTTACTTGGGTTGGTGGGAGAAGCAGAAAGGGGCAAATGCAAAAGGTTTGCAAGATGAGAATGGGGAATTACAGGTTTTCTGTGGATGAACTTCCAGCTTGCTAAGTGCACAAGCCAGCTCCAAACCTGCTGTAGTGAGGGGCAGTAAAATTGACCTTGTGAGTGGACATTCAGCTGAGCTATTGGAGCATAGCTCAACTGCTGTGGGGTCTCACAGAACTCTCAAATGTATGGTCAGTGGGTGAGGAGTTGAGGTCCCACTTGAAGGTTTTCTCACAGGCTTAATGGCATAAAAGAAAGAATAGGTTGGTTTTGGCAAAATGATTTTTAGCACAAGAGACTGGAACTTTAAAATAGAATTTTGGAAGCTCATGATAAATTGGGAGCAAGAGCCAAAGTGCTTTCACCCATGGATTTCAGCTCAGCAACTGACACTTTGTTTATACACAAAGCACTATTATACATACATATATATATATTTATATATACATATATATATATATATATATAATGCTCCCATTTATGGGTATTATTTGAATTGAACTCCTAGAAGGCCTTACCATTCATTTAGGTGTCCAAAAGGTGGTGGGATATACTAAAAATGTGATTCTGTTTGGTGAAGGGAAGCAAATCCTGTAGCCTGTTTGCTGTTGGAAAACACTAATGCAAAACCACAGAACAGTTTAACAAATTGTTGTTTCTCTGTAATAGCGGTGGTTACTTCGTCAGCCCTTCACCTTTATTCTGGTGTCTGGTAACTCTGCTTCTTGCCTGGAGCCAGGTCATAGCTAAATTAGCCTAGCACTAATGAAGTATATGAAGCCTTGTCAGGTGTCTACAACTGAAGGGTCACTTTTTGGTCAAACTAAGGGAGGAATTACTTCTTGGATCTGAAGTCCCCTAGTTGTCTGCATGTATCTTCCCATTCACTGTTAAGTTCCAGAACAGTCTTACTGAAGCAGCCACCTGCGAGGTTCTTTTCTTCTCTCTCAGGACACTTCTGCTCTATACCATACTTTCATTTTCTAGCTCAGTAACACAGACATCCACAGAAAGGAACAGCACAGAGGTTTAAATACAGCTGTTAGTTCTGGTTACATTTGCAGTATACCTGCTCTGTCTGACACTAAATCTTCAGTATCGATGCTCAACTGGTACTAAACATTCAATATAAATAAGCCTTCTCATGCTGTGGATAACTGTGGTTTGAAAAGACTGACCAAAGAAATTATTTTTATGTTTTTTTTTTTTTTTTTTTTTTTTTTTTTTTTTTTAATTAGACTCTCCTCTAAGCATTAGTCCTTCACCTCTTGTAAATGCTGTAACCAGAATAGTAGTGCTTCCCACAGGAAAGTTGTTTTAGGGGAAACAATGCCTTTTTAAGATGCTCATATTAAGTTGTTCAGAAGCTTCTGAAACTGTAGCTGCTTATTCATCCCAATAATACTCTAAATAGTTTTGAAGGCCACTCTCTCATACCTTCTACTCTAAGACCTTATTTTTGGAATCTATAAGCAAGGTCAGCTATGAGATCAGACAAGGTTGTTGACAGCTTTATCCAGTCCAAGTCATTAAGGCTTCCAAGGATGGAGAGGTTTATTTTGTGCTGTCTCCTAACATAGTAACTGAAAGTGTATTTACTGTTGTCTCTTCCTTTTACCAAGCAATTTCACTTACATAAAAAAATATTGGCTACTGGTCCAGAGCTAAATAACTTTCAAAAGTGGCTTTTTTTCCCCAGTAGTTTAGGTTACTTCATCCCTCTCAGTTAAACCATTTTTGAAGCAGGTTTTCTGTCTAATCAATTAATGCATGAATAACACCGTTATTCTATTCATTGTTCTTTTATTTATGAAATGCATGATTGTAAAATCCATTAGTAAGTGTTAGGATCATGTAGGTTAAAGGATTTCATAACAGATGTAGGTGCTTTTTATTGCTATTAAGAGTCAATGCACTAAAGAACAATCAGATGGAAGTAAAGCTGTGTGCTCATGCTATAGTTTATGTTGAACATTTAGACTAATGTATGTTATTATAATTGTCACATAGGGGTTAGAAAGCATTTCACAGTTAGTATGGGTTAATTGTATTACAAAATGATGCTGCGTACCAGAATCTGGTTTTGCTAATCACCAATTACTATTGGTAATTTTAGACCACTTTTCCATCACCCTTTCTTAAAGTACCCTCAAGAAACCTTAGTGCCTCTTCCATACACAGTGAGCTTGATCAACTGTATTTCTCAAATCTGTGTTTAAAGTCTTGTGCATATCAAAGAGATTAGTTTTGCCAAATGAACAAAGTGCAAAATTTGTAACAGGGTATTTGCATACAGGATTTAGCCCGGTGTATGCCTATCCGTGTTAGCTGACAGGATTCTTCAGAATGCATTTCCACTGAATTATGCGAGGCTGCTCATATATCTGAAGCTCCCCAGCTGTATAAATATTTTTGAGATTGATAATAGGAATGTTCCACTAATAGAATGGACAATGAAAGTTGTTGAGGGAATAAAAGCATGTATTGGGCAGATTCAAGAGAAAATAATAACCTTATTTGAAAACTCAATTAAAGAAATGGAGGGGGAAAAAACATCTGTTGTAGACTTAAAACTAGGACCATGGCTAAAAGTTTGTGCAGCAAAGTCAGCTTTCAAAGCTTTCAGCTATGTACATACCACAGAAATTGCCATGTTAAGAAGTACATAGTTCTAAATGCCTCTATTTATTAAATACTCTTATTAAAAAAAAAAAAGAGCCTTAAAAAAAATGTCCAGTTCAGTACAGGCCATGTAACAATCATTAACACATTTCCTTTCTCCTCTCCCTCTTGAGGCACAACTCACTGACTACATTTGGAAAGTGTTAAACTACCTTTTTATGAGATGGGATACTTTGATAGATCAGTCCATTAAAAATACCCCCTACTGAAATACACATTTTAGAAGCTAACTTCAAACCATCCTGAATAGTAAACCTCTTTAGCTGTGTTTACAAACAGTCTTTGCTCTATAGGAGACCTGTGAAGTGCAGCTTAGCTTTCTTACCAAATATTACCCTTTGGACCTCAATCTGAGCCACTGTGTGAATCACTTTATGATAATGCATTTCCGTTTCCAGAAGTTGATGCACCTCCATTTTCCTGCCCTTCTGTTACTGTGTCTTCATATGCAATGTCTTCACTAATAACTGCCCCTAAATATTAGTGTTGAGGAAAGCTGAACCACCTCTAGCTTCCCCCCACCCCCACCACTGATCTCTGCCTAAAAAACATGGGAAGAGAAAGAACCTTATTAATTTATTCCTTTCTTAAAAATTAGTGAGTTCAAGAATATCTGAATCTTCATGCAGGTTTTACTCTGAAACTGGATTTTTGTGTAAATTGAGTATACTGAACTCAGCACCTTCTCTAATGTGACATCTCTCAAGTCAAATCTTTTTTCTTTTTTTTTTTTTTTTACAAAATACACCCTATTTTTTTTTAATTTTGCAAATGGAAAAATACCGGCTATTTTGGAAACACTTCAGTTCCATGTCAATCCATGAAATACTAAGTTCACAGCTCTTTAGTATATTTCATGCTGGGTGTATCTCAGCTACAGAACCTTGGAGTCAAGTGACAGTGTAGACGCATGAGGTGGTTGGGGGGGGTTGTTTTTGTTTGTGTCTTTTTGTTTGGTTGGGTTTTGACTTTGTTTTTTGTTTTGGTGGTTGTTGTTGATGTTCTTTTTTGTCTGTTTCAAACAACAAGCTACTTCCATGCTTCCAACTGCAGTCTGAGGAGCATACCAATGAATGGGACAACAGTAGCTCTTTCTAACACAGGTGTATAATGTACCTGAAGAGGAAAAGGGAGCGTGTAGACTCGTTTCCTTTGCAGATCATTTTAAAAGTACAAACATAAATATTCGTTCCGCTTTTGAGCTTAAATTTCACTTGAATAGGTACAGGAGATGTTGAATATTTAATGGAATTTCTTGCATTGGTTAGGAGTGAGTAAACCAGAGACCAACCCTTTAGAATCACGAGGGCTTTCATTTCTGATGCTGTGAGCTGTTTCGTGGCTCCTCACCAGCATGATTTCAATAACAATTTGTTAGGGCTGCCAGTTTTCCATGTGAAAACATGGAATGGGGGCACATCTTGCAGTTTGGCTTTCTTACACAGAAGTCACATATCCTAAACGCTTGATTCTTTTAAATACCTTTGCATTTCAGATGCATCTTTGCTCAAGGTCTGTCCACCTTGATTTGTATTTTTGTGCCAAAGTTTTTTGAGCGGAGTCAACTTTTGGACTCTAATTGTATAAGGATTTTTTTTTTTTAAGCCAAAGATGTTTTTCTTTATTCCTGTGTAATAAGCTTCCTGAAATTCCTCTTCCCTCCCAGCTGTTTTGGGAGATTTGCAACATGGTGAGCTGGGGGGGTTCTTGCGTTCCGTACTCCTAAACAAGTAACAAATGCAGGCGAGTCAGCGTAACTAACTGAACGTGTCTAATCTCATTGATTGAGTTCTTTTGTGTCCCGAATAAGAGATACAATTAGTTTGCCCAGGGCTTTTCCCCACGGACGCTCTCTGGCTGCCGCACCCCCCGGACCGGGCCATGGTGCAACGTGGGCCGCTCCCTCTCGCCCGTGGGCTCCGCTGTGGCCGCGGTTCCACGGGAGGGGCCGTGCCGGCCGCTGACCGAGCGCTCGGGGCTCCCGCTACGCCGTTCTCGGAGGAGGCGGCTCCACCCGCCCGCTCGGCCTGGTCGCTTTCGATCCGCGGCTGGAAGGGCGCAGCGCTCCCCTCCCCCCGCTCCACCGGCACCGCCCCGCCCGCGCTGCTGCCCCGGCACACGGCAAGCCCGGAGGGACAGAGGACCCGGAGGGACAGAGGACCTGGCGGCGCCGCTGCCGGCGGTGACCGCGGGGCCCCTCCAGCTGGGAATGGCTCCGCTGGTGCCGCAACCGCCCCGCTCGGGGCCCGGGAGCGCCCTTCGCCCGCGCGGGTGGGGCTGCGGGGGCGGGGCCGCGGGGCCGCCGGGAGTGGTGACGTGTCCCTCAGGCCCCGCCCCCACGCAGGGTATATAAGGGGCGGTGATCACGCCGTCGGTCTTTTTCGCTACGGGTTTGCCGGCGCCTCGCAGGTGAGGCGCGGCCGCGTGGGGCAGGCCGGGGCGGGGGGGCAGGGCCCGTGCGCACGGGGGACCCGGCGGGTGCGGTGACCGGGTGTGGCCGCCGACGCGGAATAGTGCGCTGGGGGTGGGGGGCAGGGGTAGCGGGGGGCGCTGGCGTCGGCATAGAGAGAGCGCACGCCGGCGAGATGGCGACGCATCGCCCCCCTCGATCCACCCCGGGAGCGGGGTGACCGTGCCGGCCCGAGGCGCACGGCCGTTCCCAACCGCCGCGCGGGTGCCGTTGGGGCCGGGACGCTGGGGCGCGCGGTGCGCGGTGGTGGGGCCCGTGGGCCGCGGTGGGGGAGGGGAGGATGGGGCACGAGTAAAAAAATGGCCGCTCGCCTTTCCTGCCCGCCGCCAGCTCCACAAAATGGAGGACGCGGCGGCCCGGGCGGGGTGAGTCACACAAAGGAGCGGGCCGGCCCCGCCCTCCGCGCTGCCCGCCGGGCCCGCCGCCCCGCTCCTCGGCCGCCGGGGGTAACTCGACCCCGGTGGCGGCGCGTGGAGGGGGCGACGCGAGGGGCGCTCCGCGGGGCCCCCCGGCTGGCGCCCGCCCCTCCTCCCTCCCTCCCCGGGCGGGGCGGGGCTGGGGCCTCGGGCCCGGCCGGGCCTGCCCGAGCCGTCCGCAGCGCACGCGGGGCCGCCATGGCCGCCTGTGGCCCCTGGGCCGGTCCCCGGCTGTGGCCCGGGCAGGGCGTTCGCACCGGAGCTGTAACCGGCGTTCTCCTGGGGCACTTCCAGGTGTCGATTCTCTTTTGCCGAAAGAAAAGAACTTGACTAACATCCGAAATGGGAAAGGAGAAGACCCACATCAACATCGTCGTCATCGGCCACGTCGATTCTGGCAAGTCCACCACCACCGGCCACCTCATCTACAAATGCGGTGGCATCGACAAGAGGACCATCGAGAAGTTCGAGAAGGAAGCTGCTGAGGTACGTGGGCCTGTGACATCCAGCCAAATCTGGGCGGTGTGGCGATCAATAAAGATTCAGTTGAAAAACTAAGTTGCAAACTGTTTGATGGCCGCAGGGAGGCAGTTTGGTTGCAACTGTCCCAGTGGCTGAACAAGTGTGTGAGTGTTCTGTGGCCACAGGGTGGCAGTTAGGTTGCAGTTGTCCCGGTAGTCGAGCAAGTCCTAAAGTGTTAAATCCGCAATTATATTAGTTGGCAGAGCTTAAATGGTGGCATATAGAATAAAGGAAAGGAAGGGTAGTCAAAAGCTGTATCTACATAATTATACCTAAAGTTGTAGTTTGAGTTCTGAGCTTTAGTATTTGCATACATGTAGTTGAGGATGAACTTCAAGAAGATGCTGTGGTAAGGTTTACTTCTCAAAATAAGAAAGGTCTGGATTTTGGTGGTTGAACCTATAGCAAGTATTACTGATCATACTTTTTCTGTGTAATGACCGTGCATCTTCAGAGCACATGGCAGAATGAAATATAGTGAGTGTTAGGCTGAATGGCAGTTAAACCATTGGTTATCGCAGGGATTGCATTTGAGAGGGAGCTTAAATTTGTAGAGGACACTTGATAGTAGGAGGTAATGATGTGTTAGTGCAATTAGCAAGCTGTCAGGAGGGCCAAGCTGTCAACAGGTTAAATAACGGAAAACAGTTGGCATCTTTCACCAGTAGTGCCAAATGTATCTTGTTGCTTGTTTTACAAGCGGCAACATTTTTCAGTATTTAACCATTTACTATTCTTAGATTTTGCTCTTTAGCCAGTGTGTGATCTTTCTGAAGTAAATGCAAATATAATTCTTAAACACGTTTGCTTTTTCTCCTTTTTGTGTTGTTTATTTTTTTCTTTCTTTTTAATCCATAGATGGGCAAAGGTTCCTTCAAATACGCCTGGGTCTTGGACAAGCTGAAAGCTGAACGTGAGCGTGGTATTACTATTGATATTTCCCTGTGGAAATTTGAAACAAGCAAATACTACGTCACCATCATTGATGCTCCTGGACACAGAGACTTCATTAAGAACATGATTACTGGAACTTCTCAGGTTTGTACATAAAACTAAGGATTTGGGGAGTTCGGGCAGGTTGTTCCTTGGTTGGGGAGGTTCCCCTAATAGCCTGACACATGTGCAAGCATTATAATGAGTTGGGTTTTTTTTTCCTTTCTTTTCAAAGGCTGATTGTGCCGTCCTGATTGTTGCTGCTGGTGTTGGTGAGTTCGAGGCTGGTATTTCCAAGAACGGGCAGACCCGTGAGCACGCCCTTCTGGCCTACACCCTGGGTGTGAAACAGCTGATTGTTGGTGTTAATAAGATGGATTCCACCGAGCCACCTTACAGCCAGAAGAGATACGAAGAGATTGTCAAAGAAGTCAGCACTTACATCAAGAAAATTGGCTACAACCCAGACACTGTGGCATTTGTGCCAATTTCTGGTTGGAACGGAGACAACATGCTGGAGCCTAGCACTAACGTAGGTTTGACATTTGTTGATTTTAAGAAATGAAACTAGGAGGATTATTGCAAAGTTATACAATGGTAAAATGCACATATTTTTTAATAGTAATGTTTGGAAGTGCTGAGGTCAAAAACCAAATCCCAGCACTTCACAAAATATTAGTCTGCGGGAGTATACCGAGGTAACATTAAGGTACATGACTTGGTCTTCCCTGGCCTTGTGTCATTAAAATTGACAGACACTTAATGCCTGGGGTTTTTTTGTGTTACAGATGCCCTGGTTCAAGGGATGGAAGGTTACCCGAAAGGATGGCAATGCCAGTGGAACCACCCTCCTTGAAGCTCTGGACTGTATCCTGCCACCAACTCGCCCAACTGACAAACCTCTGCGTCTGCCTCTTCAAGATGTCTACAAAATTGGCGGTATGTGTTTTCATAGTGCTTCTTCTCACTTGCCAGCAACAACAAATGTATGGGACAGAAATGCAGTTGGCTGTCCCTGAAAGGTGCTTTTCAAGTGGAAAATGTGGAGTAGTTATCTCAAGTGTTTTCTTCTGTAAGGGTGTACGTACGCTCATTGAGCTGAATTATTAATATTGCTCCTCTTTTGCAGGCATTGGTACTGTACCAGTTGGCCGTGTGGAAACTGGTGTTCTTAAGCCAGGCATGGTGGTTACATTTGCTCCTGTCAACGTTACAACTGAAGTAAAATCTGTTGAGATGCACCATGAAGCCCTGAGCGAAGCTCTGCCTGGTGATAACGTTGGCTTCAATGTCAAGAACGTGTCTGTGAAAGATGTTCGTCGTGGCAATGTTGCTGGTGACAGCAAGAACGATCCCCCCATGGAAGCTGCTGGCTTCACTGCACAGGTAATTTTTACAGCTGTTTGAAGACTTCTGAAATGCAGCTCTAGATGGTGAAATCCTAGAGTCTTGTTCTTTTTTTACTAGTAGACTAAGCTATGAAGTGACATAGACTTGTTTTTTAAGAAATATTTTGTGTGAAGCAAATCATATAAAGCCCTGGCTTTATAAGATACATTAGTATTCAAAATCATTCTGGTGTTAACTTTGCTTTCCTGGTTTTCTAGGTTATTATCCTGAACCACCCTGGCCAAATTAGCGCTGGCTATGCCCCTGTGCTGGATTGCCATACTGCTCACATTGCATGCAAATTTGCTGAGCTGAAAGAGAAGATCGATCGTCGTTCTGGCAAGAAGCTGGAGGATGGCCCCAAATTCCTGAAATCTGGAGATGCTGCCATTGTTGATATGATTCCTGGCAAGCCCATGTGTGTTGAGAGCTTCTCTGATTATCCTCCTCTGGGTAAGACATATCCCAAAAGCATGTTAATCCTGGTCTCTGGAACAAAGCCCCGTGGTTGCTGGTATGGGGATGTAATGTGTTCTGTGAAATATATTACAAGTTGTGACTTCAAAAGAAGCTTCTTAGTGGAACCAAACCTTCAGCAGTACAGGGCTGCTCTCCAGATAATGAGGAATCTGTTCCAGTCCCATGCAGTTTCACTGTCCTGAAGCGGTATTGGCCCACTCAGCCCAAGCTGCATGTTGCTGCTGTGCAGATAATGCTGTGGGTCCGTAGCCCTAGACAAAAGTCATAAAACCTGTTTTTGTTTTCAGGTCGTTTTGCTGTGCGTGACATGAGGCAGACAGTTGCTGTTGGTGTCATCAAGGCAGTTGACAAGAAGGCTGGTGGAGCTGGCAAGGTCACAAAGTCTGCCCAGAAGGCCCAGAAGGCTAAATGAAAATTCTGTACATCAGCTGCCACCTCAGTCTTAACCAGTGGTGGAAGAACGGTCTCAGAACTGTTTGTCTCAATTGGCCATTTAAGTTTAATAGTAAAAGACTGGTTAATGATTACAATGCATCGTAAAAGCTTCAGAAGGAAAGGAATGTTTGTGGACCATTTGTTTCGTGGCAGTTTAAGTTATTAGTCTTTAAAACCGATAAATTTTTTAAAATGGAAACTTGACCAAAAAATCTGTCACAGAATTTGAGACCATTAAAACAAAGTTCAATGCTCCGTCTCTGTGTTCTTTGGGTTAATGCTAAGTTTATAGAAAAACCTACGTACAGTCCTGGTGGGATCAGAGAGGATGAATGTCACCTGAGTATGTTCAGAGTTGCAAATTCAAATTTGTAATTTCTGAAGAGTAAAGCAAAATTAATCTGCAGGTTTGGTTTTAACTGATTTAAGCCTTTAAAAAACAACTTACCTGGTGCTTTCTTTAAAAGATTGTTTGTAGATTAGCTAACACAAACAGCAGGTTATAGTTAATGGCATTTTGGTGCATTCTGTGATGCATTGAGTAAACCAAGAAAACTATACTGGGAAGAAAAAACAGCGTGAACAAAAAGCCAGCTTCGCAAAGGCATAAAAAAAGAATCAGGTGTTGGTTTTCCCATAGTCTCATACACAGATTTTTCTAATTGCTAGCAGAAACATTTTTTTCTGGGCAACTGATTAGCTGTCCTGTGGATCAAGACGAAACACCTCTATTTAAATGTTTCCTAACATTTGTAGTAACACGTTCAGTAGCTAAATTTCAAAAACAAATTTAGAAAGACTGAGGTGTGTCAGGCAATCTTTGAATGACCCCCCATTACAGCGTCTTGCACAGTTCTGTTTCAAGAACAAAACGGAGAGAAACAGGCAGGTATTTCTACTGACTTCCCAACTGGGATGCTGTTTGCACCTGGCCTGCTTGGTGGTTTTGGGTTTTTGAATTTGGGGTCAAAAATACTTTCAGAACGTCTACACATAACTGGTGTGTTTTCAAGACCAATGTGATAAACGTGTGCCGCAATGTCGACACCAAACAACGTGGTGGGACTGTGTACTTGTTTTCCTTAACAATGGGTTGAACATTTAGATTAAACAGTCAATTTGAAGTGGAATTGGGTAACTAGTCCAAAAGATCACAATCACTAGATAAATAATCCAAGTAAAACATACCAGCTGTAATAAATGATTCTATAATATAATTAAAGAATATGTAAATGGAGACAAGCAGTTAATGGATAATCAGATCTAGCTCGCATAATGATGCAGCTGTTTTTCTAACCTTTACCATGATTTCCCCACAGCATCCCCACTGAAGTTCAATGAGAATTCAGTGTCTTTGAAGGATTGTTGTTCCATGGCACCAGGATGTTGTTTCTGTCTGTAAGGGCTATATGCACTCGTTTGTTTTCCTTTCCTTCTTCGGCTGTGTGCTTGCTCTGCAGGAACTCACATCTGTACTGCTTGGATAATCCTGAACTGCTGTTACTTATTTTCATGCCTTGTTTGCTTTGTTTGGATCTTTCCTCCTTTTCTGCTCACCACCTGTGTCTTAACTACAGTAAGACTTTGGAGCATTCTATACCAGTGTTAAGGGTATAGATGTACTGAGTGCAGCTGTCTGTAGAATACTATGGAATTTGGTAAAGGAACCTCATCATGATTCTTAAATTCTAAAGGTTTGTTAGTATCCCCAGGGCAACAGGAAGTGCGTAACTTTAAAATTGAGGCAGATGTACCGTTGCCATAATAAAGTTGAAGTATCTTGCCAAATCTTTGCGTGCTTTTCAGTTTAACCACTGTTTTTTTTTTTTCCTAAGAGGCTTTGGTCAAACTGGTTCAGCAGTGTGAAGCTGCAACGTAGATGAAAAGAGAAATGGCTTTGGCACTGTCTTAAGTGCAGCTCTGTGTTTGTCACTCACAGGTTCCTGTTACCAAGTCTGAGGAGCCTCTGAAAGGCAGCAGGAGCTTGGCTGCCGGGGCTTGTTTGTGCTGTATCCCTCTGCTTTTGCAGGGTGGTGTCTCCAGCCGGGTGCACTTGCGTTAATACAGTTTGGAATTTGGCTTGTAATGAGCAACTCATTCAAACTGAAGCCTTAAGGAAAAATAAGGTTTGAAATAGCATCAGGTGTTTGTCTCTGGCCCCAAGCAGAAGCTGAAGGAAGGGCAGGGACCAAGGGCAGCCTGCACAGCTGTTGCCAGGGGCCGTTCTCTCCCTATCAGCTCTGTGTAGGTCGGAAAAGCTGCTGTGAAGGTGTTTGGGTTAAAAGTGCCCTTCAGGTGCGGAGTCAGCTGTGTAGTTTGGGGCAGAGAGTGGTTCTGCCTTTGCAGGAGAAAAAGCTATGAAGCCTAGAGAATGCAGTATTGCAGCTAACAGATTCACATTGTGCACAGTGAAAACATGCTTGTGAATGCTCTGCCTGCGACACTAGCACTTGCTTTCAAGTACTTAACATCAATTTTACACAAATTCTGAGGTTTTTTTCTTTATTGTAGACTCTTCTGCTTGTGTGCACTAACGCAATGCCATTTCAGTTCTTTTATTAATCTTTGACTACCTGGGGAAATTGTTAGACTTTTGTAAACAAATCTTGGGAATAACGCTACTTTGGTCAAACTTTTAATAAATGTTAATAGTTGAGAACTGTATTTGTCTTCTGACTGCTGATTTCTTTAAGCAACTTCTACATCTGTCCTTAACTCTTTCCATACTGTCCTGCAATGCTGGTGATATTTATAGAGCAGTGTGCAAGCACGCTGCCATGGTGATGCAGCTCACTGAAGGCAGAAAACTGGCTAGAAAACTGACTGTATTTAATTGAAGTTTTATTGCCGAAGGTGGCAGTGGGGAGCTGGGAGATTGAAATGTGATTTCCTTTTTCGGTTGATGATGCGTGCTTTGGGAGTCCAGAGGGTTTTTAGTGCACAGAAATATGCCAAAAATGTTTGTGGCGAGGTGTTTGGGGACTGGGATACAGCAGAGCCTTGTCTGCCTGGGGAAGCGGAGCAGCACAGTCGCAGCGGCTGCAGCCAAGTAATTTCTTGCTCAGTTGTGTCTTCCTAGGTGATTATTTTAGGCAGGAATAAAGAATAAAAGGGGGTCTGCTCAGGCGGCTGCCTCAAGTTTTTAAATTGTATTTCAGACCAGCTTGTGCAGGGCTAGTAACTGGAACAGTTAATTTTACTGACACTGCAGATGAAAGACTAACTCACATTCTGATTGTAGCTGGCTCAATATATTTTGAAAGGTATTGATAAACTTTGACGAATTACTGGTTATTTCTCTAAACGCATATTTTAAGTTTTAGATTGGGTGCAAATAAAACCATGTGGAGAAAATGAAACTTTGTGTGGCAATACCCTTTTCCTCATTGGTGCTAAATGGTTCAGTGTCTTTTTAAGAACAGTGTAGGCTTGATCTGGATCACAAGGACAGCTCGGCTGTTTTTGGTTCATGTTATTTAATGTTTGTGTAGTGCCTAGAGGGGGTGTGGGGAAGGTTTGGGAGGATGGAGGAGCTCCCTGTCCCCAGCAGCACCCTGCTGCCATGTTCTCAGCTCTGTAAAGCACAACTCCAGACATAAAATACCATTTTTGCTTGATCCTTGCTTTGTTTTTAAGTCTCTTCGGTGCTGGCCAAGCGAGTCAGCCGGGTGTTTTCCGACTGCTCTGCCCTGGATGGGTGTGTGAGGGAGGGCGCTGGGAAAAGACCCAGCTGAGGGAGCTGGCAGCTCCGTGGCGAGAATTCTCTCTCTCTTTTCAGTGCAAATTCACGACAGTATTAACAGCTCGAAGTTGATGAGATTCCAGATCTCTGTTATTTTCAAGTCCTCAAATTCTCCATATTGTTTGACTGCACCAAAACAGTACTTTCTGTCTGTGAAATCTTAAACAATAATAGCCAAATCATAAGCTGAACCAAGGAATAAGCAGAACTGTGACCATGGAAAATAACACTGTGCTGAATTACAGTTTCTCCTGTGACACTCCTACCGTGCACCAAGAGGAAGGCTGAAACCGCTCCGCTTCAGGAGGAAGAAGAGAGCGCCAAGAAGAGAGCACCCAGGGCGCAAAGGAGCCAAAGGAATAAAACCTTGTAGACAGAAAAACCATATTGGTTTCCAAAACACAGAAATGGTGGGGTTTTTTTAGCCTTTTCTGAGTCCTCTTGCGTCCCTTCAGATTATTTCTGTTAGAAATCAATTACATCACTATCTACCTTTTGTTTGGTTTGGTTTGTTTTAACTAACGTTGCTTTCTCTGGCTGCCTATCAATAATTCTTTAATCCTTTCAAATATTTACACAACATAATTCAAATCTGCTAGCTACTCTGCATGACAGTCAAACACGTATTTTCCTCAAAAGCTGCTGGGTGAAGTAATGCAGAGAGAAATCGGAGTGTGATTTCCCCATGGGCGCTCTCCAGCCTGCGGTTGTGGGGACAGTGGGGCAGCAGTGGGGTGCACAAGGGGTGGCTGCTGAGGAGCTGTGCCGGTGCTTAACAGCTCTGAATTTGTGCAGGTTTTGCTTCTTTTCTTTAAAAACACAGAACAAAACCTCAATAGTATCTAAGTGCAACATCCCTCCTGGGCCCAGCGTGTGCTTTCAAGGACGCTGTAGCAGTCGTTTTGCCCTCAGCGCGTTGATGGACCGAGCAAGGGCTTTCTCCTGCTTCTTCTGAGCAAAGCGGTCCAGTCTCCTGGTCATCCTTCCGCAAGGGCAGCTGCCAGCCCAGGCCCAGCACAAAAACAAGCCCATGGATTAATACGCTATTCTTTTTGTATTACGTAGTCACTGGAAATAACCAGAGCCAGCTCGACCCAAGCCTGGGCCCTGCCAGCAGCACATTCACCTTTTCCCTTTCAGCCCCATAAAATCTGAATCATTCAGCACAAAGGGGAAGAGCCACAGCAGAGGCTGTTTCCCCAGCCCGGGTCTGTGTTCTGCAGCCGGAGGGGTGGGCAGGCAGCCCATCCCAAACCCGCACAGCGAGGGAAAGGCACGACACCCTTCCCCTCCAGGAGAGGCTTTGGTGTGGGTAGGGCTGGAGTTTAAAAGAAAGTTTCAGATGCCGCTTATCTGCAGCCCCTTGGGCACATCTTAAGCAAAACTCCCTTTTTTTTTCTTTGATATATGTGTATATATACAAACAAATACATGTACACATATCTATATATAACATATAGATATATAAATACATAAGGTGCCTACTAACTCTTATTGCAGTTACCAGACTTCTTCAATCTCTGCAGTTCCTGTATTAAAGCTGGATTCTAAGCTAACTTGTTAGTAAACAGGGTGAAGAAAAACCACAAATGACTAAAATATTTAGTAATTTTTCTTTATGCAGAGTATTATCTATATAATATTATTATATATTTAGTTACTACTAAGTATTTAGTAAATATTTAGTTTCATAAGCTGGACTGTGGCTCTGTTAACAGGGCAGGGGTATTTTAGAGAGAGAAATGTAGGCTTGTTTGGTGTGAAGAGTTGTCTTTGTGTAAATCAAGCCCTTAAATAGCCTTTCCGAAGAGGGTGGAGAGGGGGAAGGAGAGTAGACAAATTTAAATGTAATTACAGGTTTTCTTGTACATGACTGTTACTTCTAGTAATAACAACTAGCAGTATGTAGTCTGCTGCTAAAGTGCTTTTATGGATGGCAGTGTCTAATTCTTTGGGGAAGGAGGGGATGTACACGTGCGCACAGGGACCAGGGAAAGGAAGAAGCAACCCCGCTGGTGAGCAGAGCAGCTCTGCCCTGCCCTGCCACACTCACATCTGCGCCAGGGTAACTCCTGTGACTCATTTCGGGCTGTGAATCCCCGGGGCTTCCGCCCCCGTGCCACAGTGGAGGAGCAAACTGAGATGACGGCGTGTGACGTGACCGCTCTGCACCTGGGGCAGCCGCTGCCCCGCGGCAGTGACGCCAGCACAGCCCGTGGCCGCCCGGCCGAAGTGCCACGAGGTGCGGCGGGACAGGGACCAAACCTCGGGGCAGCCGCTACACCAGCCTTCACACTTGTGACTCCAACAATCCCCTGCGCTTGTGCCACGAGCCACCAGCTGGTCACACACAACAATTTTCAAGCTGAGCCACGTTAATTTGCAACGGAGGAGATGAGTCACGAGGCTGCTGTCAGCTCTGCTCTCGCTGCCCTGCGAGGCACAGAGCGAGCTCCTTTCCTACCTGGCTCCACGCCCGCTCTGTAGTTCAACCACATCAAGCGCTAAGTCACTCGGAACAAGCAGAGCACGTGCTTATCGGTCCCCAGTGGTGCCTGAAAACGTGCCTCCTGGGGCTTGTGCGGGGGAGCTGCAGCTGGTGCTGGAAGCGAACACCTTCACCCTTCGCTTCATCTGCCCCCATCTCCACCCCAGCATCGGCCCTTCCTGAACCGCGCTGCTCCCCGGGAGCAGCTGCAGCCGCTCATGGTGGCTCTGCAGACCTGCTCCGGCAGCAGGGGGACACCGGCTCTGCAGGGACACACATGACAACAAGGGCATGTTCTAGCCTGTGCTTCACAGCTGAGCACCCCAAGGGGACATCACAGGCTGTCAAAATATCTCAAATCTGCAAAGAGATGAAGGTTGCAGCCTCCGGCTTTCAGGCCTCAATGTTTTCCATGGCCGCGTTCCTTGGCACAGAGGTCAAGACCCAGACAACACATTTGGTGACTACATGATGGTGACTATGGAGTCAGAAAGCCTCTCATGGGCACATCTTTCTCCTCCCTGAGTTACACATACAAAGTTCAGCCCAGACAGCAGTTTAGAAAGAAAAGAGACAAAAGCATAATTTTGTTTCCCTAACGCATCCCTGTGGTTAGAACAACAGATCAAGAATCAAGCCCTTTTTCTCTGCCCTTTTTGTGATGGCAATTGCAGAGCAAGTCTGCCATCTACCAGCTGAATGCCCCAGCCACCACTAACTTTGAGCGCAAGAGGGGAAAGACACGTATTATTTCTCACTAGCCCCATAAAGCCACGGCAAGAGATGGAAACAAACAGGTGGAAGGAATGTGAGCAGCACAGGCCATGGTCCAGGGGGAAGCACAGGAGAGCAGCTCACTGATGGAAACAGCAGCTCCTAGGGGACAGCAGATTCCTCCTGCATCCACTAAAAGGGGCTTGAGATGCTCGTCACCGGGTAGAGGAGCACAACCTGGGAGATGTGGGCATCAAAGCAAATAAACCCCATAGCATCTAAAATTAATGCAAGTGAAGATTGTTACTTACCAAAGTGCAAAGGCAACGTTCAACTAGGAGGCATGCCTGTACTTGGAAGGGCCAGCAAAGTGGGGGATTAAGGACAGACATTAAGCAAAGAAACTGCTGCACCATCACAACCATTCCAGCAGCGCTGAGACCATCAAAGGTTGGTGGTCACAGCTTTCAGTGTTTCCTGGTGTAAAATATCTTCTCGTTTTTCTCTTGCTCTCATCTTCCAGGCAGAAATAAAGATGAAGGAACTGTGGCAGTCCAAGCGCTGTATAAAATGAAAGCTGAACCGGAAAGGATGACAACAGTTGTCCTGAAAACCTGGTACAAGATAGCATGGTAGAGATCTGATGAAATCTGGCTTAGGGAAAACTGGTGATCACCAGGCCTGTGTTCTGCAGGAGGGAAAAAAAAAAAGACACTGACATGGAAACAGGGAGCACAAAGATCCCTGGTGTGTGCAACAAGTTAGGTCAACCTCGCCACACACCTGACCCTCCCTGCTTGCCAGGTCACAGTACAGATTAGAAGAGGCCCAAGTGTGATTCATTACAGCACGGCCAATGAAAGCAAGCAGACGTGGATGTCAATGGCAGGGTCCCCTGGTCCTGCCCTTCCTGTTCCGTCAGCCTTGGTAAGACCCACAGGACCGGTGAGTGTCTAAGCCCACTTTGTCTTCATGTAAAAACCAAACCTTGGGCCTTGTAACAAATCCCTGGTGGAGTTAGAAAGCAGATGGCATGATGTCCTATCTGCCTGTGCTATTTACAGCAGATTATTTAACCTTTCTCTGCTTGGCTTTTTTAATAGAATCATACAATCATTTTGGTCAGAAAAAACCCTCAAGATCATCGAGTCCAACCGTAACCTAACTCTGGCACTAAACTATGTCCCTAAGAACCTCATCTAAGAGTCTCTTTAACACCTCCAGGGACGGTGACTCCACCACTTCCCTGGGCAGCCTGTTCCAATGCCTGACAACCCTTTTCATGAAGAAATTTTCCCCAATATCCAATCTAAACCTCCCCTGGTGCAACTTGAGGCCATTTCCTCTTGTCCTATCACTTGCTGCTTGGAAGAACTACTTGTACAACTAATTGTAGCTATGATTTCTTTTCATGTTAAAAGTCGTCTCGAACAAGAACTGTTCGACAAGCCCTGTATACATGAAACTAATACCTGAGGAATGGCCAGTCCTCCAACTTGTCCACACACCAGGTTTTCCATTTCAACAAACATGGACATCATTAACACACATGTGTGAACAGAGGACACCCTGTCTTAACAAGAGAGCTCATCAGTGGCCAAAGACCCACGTCACGCAGCAATACAGAGAGCAGTTGTTACAAAAGACCTGATGGAAAGCAATGCATCCATGCACTTCCGACTTCAATTTCCCACAGTTAACTAACCCTCTCCCCCCTGTCTAGCTCTTACACCATGGCTGTGCATTATTAAATTACTAGAAGAAAGGCAAAAGCCCACTCCTTCTCTTCCTTTGATACTGGTGCAGCCCAGCTCAGCAGAATCACCCTTTCATTTACACTGGTGTTAGAACCAAGGCCTTTGTAGCACAGAAATAAGTTTAGCACAGAAAGCTAGGGGAAAAGTGTTTGCTTTTGTAGCAGGGTGCGAGGGGCTTGCCTTCCAAAGCAGACGGTACTGGAAGAAAGGTTTTCCTGTCAAACGTCTACCGACTAGAACTAGGAAATGTAGTTCTGAGATTGCACAATCTTTTAAAAGTGAGGATGAAGGTGCCAGTAGCGCTTCCCTCCTTGTCTGTAAAAACTAGATCTAAGTTTTTACAGACATTGGTACATCGAAACCAAACACAATATGAAGATAATGCAGTGAAGAAAATGTAAAACTTTTTTTGATCAGAAGCTCTGCCACTCTCAACAGGCTTCTTGGATTCACGTAACTGGAATTTCAAGAATACCATACCTGAAGCCACAGTTATACTGTGGAAAGCATAGTTGCCTTCTTTCCCTAAACTTCAGGCTTACAAAGTTGTAGTAATTCTTTGAGCCAACAAAACTGAAAGGAAAGTAGGTTACAGACATAAAAGGGCAGATACAAGTTAGCTTTTCTGAGCCATTCTGACATGAAGTGACCTACGGATCGTGTGTCTAAAACTGGCGACAATAGCCAATAGCTGGTGACAGGGAGAGGCTTTCAGGTCGGCCCAAAGAAAACCGTAAGCTCTGCCCACCCTCCTGCTGCATGACAGCATCTCTCTCAACGAAAAAGGATTTGCTCTGACACCCTCCTCTGGACAGGAAAGGGACTGCTCACCCAGAGGAAACAGAGGAAAGTCCAGGATCACAGATTTCAAAATGATAGCTGTATTTGACTCCAACAAACTTGCTCCCAAGCCCGCTTGCACAGTCAGTTCTGAGGATATTCAGAAATGAGACTGTCATCAGAGACGAGACTATCACCAGAGACCACTGCCTGAATTGGGCAAGGATTCAGAGGGTGCGCAGAAAGCAAGCTAAGTCGCAATCAAGTCTTCAGGAAGTCTCAAGCTTTATTTACCTTGAAGGAGGAAAAAAAAAGCCCAGGATACAGTGTTTACATTCAGTCGGTCTCCTACGTAAGCTTAAATATTTGTGTGGCGCGAGTTTTCATAAACAAGCGTCTCATGTTGGCTGACATCACACTAAAACATCAGACTGCGCATGGCCACTGCACAGCTATAAACACAAGTACTGAAGTCAATGGAGCACTCTTCCCTCCTCAAACCCTCTTGTGCTGCTGTGAGTTCAGCATGGTAACATTTCTTGCTCGTTTCAGATGAGCAAAACACCATCCTGTCCAAGATGCTTTAGATTTTGACCACCTGACATCTTCCAAATGAGTGGAATTTTACGAGCAATTCCTGAATTTTCATTTGGATTGGCAAAACCACAGGCTGTACTTATGTTCCTGAGCATTTACTTAAGGTTTGCACATTTGTCATCTTTGTTACGCTCACTGGCACTGCCACAGGACACAACCAGAACTGCACAGTATCCAGCCAGCATCGGTTTTATCTGCGAAGAGGCTCATGAGTGCAGGTGATCTTGCTGCATTCTCTGGTAGGAGTGGTGCGCTTCTCTACAAAGGTGTTTTAACAAAGGTATGCTCTGGCTCCTCTTCAGAAAACTCTGCTGAAATCTGTCTTTCAGAAGTTGCTTTCTCTGAGTACATTTTCCCTGGTAAATACCTGCCAGTCTGAGGTAATGCTTTTGGCATCTCTGACTTCTGATGATTGGTTTTCACATATCTTAGCAGATTAACAATAGCAGCTGGTGTAATTCCAGGGATGCGGCTGACTGCACCAATCTGCATGTGGAAACAGGAACAAATTAGCCAAGAGCAAACCGACACACCTGAGTTAGTGAGAAATGAGATTAAAACCTGTGGGTATTCCTTTCCCTGATTGCCCTTACCCTCCCATGCCCCTTGGGAAGACACAGAAGGGATTTCATTTCTCCTCAGCCTTGCTGTGGCCCAGTATCTTACCGTCTGGGGACGGTTAGAGTCCAGTTTCTCCCGCACCTCTGTTGAGAGCGATGCATCAATGGCAAAGTAATCAATGTCCTCCGGCAGTCGGAGGGCTTCATCACGACGCACTTCTTCTATTTCCTGCTGTTGGTTGACTACACACCACTCGTAAGCAACTGTGATGGAAGATCAGAGAAACAAGAAGACCAGATATCTATATCATATCATGTTTCACATCATGTGAAACAGGTCATTTGAAAGCAGAATGAACAATTCCACTGAGATGGTCAAAAGCTCCTAAGGAAGTTTCTAGCCTCACAGACTAAAGATCCTAATTCACATCACTACTTTGGAAGCCGCACTCCTGAATTTGTTACAGGAATTAAGACACATGGGTTGGCTTTTCCTCTCATCCCAGGAGAGGATGGTCTATTTGACAGAGTGGTAAGGACAAAAAACACAGGAGAGAACATGAATAATTGATATTGCCCCACTCGGTGAAAAACAGGTACTTGTGTAGGGCTGTGGCCTATGGTAAAAGGTGCATGCTCTGACAGAATCATAGAATAATTTCAGTTGAAAGAAACCCTCAGGATCATAGAGTCCAACCATAACCTAACTCTAGCACCATATCCCTAAGAACCTCATCTAAACGCCTTTGAAACACCTCCAGGGATGGTGACTCCACCACTTCCCTGGGCAGCCTGTTCCAATGCCTGACAACCCTCTCTGTAAAGAATTTTTTTCCTAATATCCAATCAAAACCTCACCTGGTGCAACTTGAGGCCATTTCCTTTTGTCCTATCACTTGTTACTTTGGAAAAGAGACCAACACCCTCCATAACAGTATTTCACTTCACTAGGCAGCAACATCAAACACGTTGGGATGAATGCGTTGGCTCTTCCCTTACTGAACAAAACCTACACAGATCCCACTAACTCCTGTACTCTACCTTCTATCTTCAGTCTTTCTGCCAGTTGTCTCCATTCAGCAAGCTTTCCCAGGGGCTCAGGAACAGCCCTTGCCAGAAGTTCCATGTTGGCCTCTGGATACTGAAGGATGTCAAAGGCGCTGTGGAGAACAATAGTTAATTTTTTATGGTTGGAAGGAGTCACTCGTGTCAGGCAGCTTTACAGCTGTTCCCAGATCAAACTTGCAAAAATCCCAGCATAAGCCAGAGCAACTGCAGAGCCACGCTCACCTCCCTACTATCCCCTCACAGTGAACACCAGAGCAGTTCAGCATTTTATGAGAAATGAACAGCCAGAAAGAAGGGACAAGGTAAGGGCATCAAGGGCAACATTTCACAAAGAGTCAGCCAGGCCTTTGTCTCTTATTTAGAACAATAGAAAAGATAAGGTGAGATAAAGGATGGGTAAAGGAAGCAAGGGCCTTTGTGTACAAGAACAGCTACCATCTGACACTAGCCTGAAATCAACTAATTGCTGCTTCGTCAAGCTTTCAGCAAAGCAGCAATCACTCCAAAACTGCCACCATTTGGTGACACTCTCAGTAAGGACAGCAAGAACTATCTGGGCCAGTGGAGTACTCCTTTACTTTGGGGGTCTATGTCAGCACCAGGATACACAGCATAGTAAAATCACCTATGTCGCACTTATTCTATAGGCAAACATTAGATTTCTGTCCCCTGAAGGTGATAATGCTGGAATCCTGGAGTACTGATGGCTTCAGGAGAAACAGACAAATGCTGTGAAACCACTAGCCAGATGTGTCAAAGCAAGTGTAGGTCAGAGCAGAAAGCTTCAGCTGTAACCTTTACCTGACGGGCGACCTTCGACTGCTACTGATGGAGACTTCTGGTAATAACTGGGACCATTTGGATATGCTGAACTGAAGGGACTTTAGCGTCGCAATTCCATCCTCTAAAGCAGATTTCATTTTAACTGCTTGTTCGTATCGCTGCTGTGACACACACCCAGCTTCTTCAAAACCTGCAAGAGACAGATGGTGTATCAGACAAAGGTCTACAACCAGGCAGAGCTTCTCACTGCAAGAGCCACCATAACAAAATACCTCTGTGGGTGAGCCTGGCATCGGCGTTGTCAGGCCGGAGGGACATGCGGAACTCCACGCGGCTGGTGAACATCCGGTACGGCTCGTTGGTGCCCAGAGTGGTGAGGTCATCAATGAGGACACCAATGTAGCCTTCGGTGCGACTGATAACGAAAGGGGGCTTGCCATGAACCCGTAGGCAAGCGTTGATCCCAGCAATCACACCCTACGCAGACAGAAAACAAACCAAAAAACATTTATCATTTTTTTCATGGCTAAAATATCAGCACATCTGCCTCCCAAGACTTGTGTGTCAAACTGTACCCTGGAAAACGCAATAATTATGCTAGTAACCTAGGCAGTTTCTTTCTTGTGATACTATAAGTATCTCAAGGGCTCCTTGGCCCCTGCTGACATGACTAGAGACAATTTCCACATGTTTTCAATGTCAGTTTCTCCATGTTGAAACATTTGACAGTACTTCCAATTACCTTAGTCACTACAATCTCAGTAACAGCAACTGTAGATACTAAAAGTAAAAATATCTTGGCAAGTCTGGAATTGAGGTGAGCAATAAAAATAAGAACATCTCACTAGCACAAGACGGGCCTAGCAAGACTGCGCATCAAAGGCAGATGCCAAGGCAATATCCCTTCCCAAGCGCTGTGTATGTACAACCAGATTCACGCACCTGAGCTGCAGCTTCTTCGTAACCTGTAGTGCCATTTATCTGGCCTGCCAAGAAGAGGCGCTGAACCAGACGAGACTCGAGAGAAGCAGTCAATTGACGGGGGTCTAAAAAGTCATATTGCACCCCATAGCCTATGACAAACAACACGAGAGATCCCTGTATCAAATAATTAATTTTGTTTCATATTTCTTTTGTTTCGCTATGCTCTAAACAAAATCTGCTTGTTATTAACTGGTAACCAATATGACCCCCTTACCTGGCTGTAAGATCTTGGCTTTTTCCAAGCCTGGGATGGATTTGATCACCTGCTCCTGGAGCTCAGGTGGCAGCGTCATCGACATGCCTTGGGGGTAAATGACATTAGACTCCAAGCCTTCTGGCTCCAGCCACACCTGATGTTCTCGGTTTGGGAAGCGCAGAACCTTTGATTCAAAAGAGGGACAGTACCTGCAACAGTCAATAGCCATGAGCGTCACCTGACATGGAGAAAAAGCAACTTTCCAGAAGCAAAGCAGGCGAGACCCACAGTTTCAGACAGTCTGTCAGCTCGTGCCACTGAGAGCCTTGCATGATGCCACATACTCACCGTGGGCCCCTTGTAGTCTCCTTTATATGGTTGTTCAGGTGGAGGTTATCAAGGACAATTTGCTGGGCTTTGGGGGTAGTGCGAGTCAAGTAACATGACAGCTGATCTTCTGGCTGAAAGAGGCCAAAGCTCACTTTAAGTTAATTCAGTCACAACTCCGTACTCTTACAGAACAGCTCTCTTTGAGGATCTCCAAGGGTTTTTCCATGATAATTAGCTCTCACTTCCTGGAGGGACAGGTAGTGCTGCCACAACCATTCTACAGACAGAGCAGAAGTAATCAGAGAGCTTGAGCAACAAGCCCAAAGACAGATCAAGAACAGAACAGAACTTGGGAGTTGAGAATCCAAGTTCTATTCTACACACTGCATTCCTAATTACAGGACGGATATTTCTATTAAAGCAATGCATTATATCACTGCATTCAAATTAACCAAGGAATTCAAAGCTCTGACGGAAGAGGAGGAAGTGCTGACCCTGCAGCTAACAGCCAATTAAAGAGTTCGACGAGGGAATAAAAAAACCAACAAAACAAAATTAATATGGAAAAAAAGCACCATATAAAGTATTTCACAGTTTTTTTTCTGAAAAAGAGTCAATGGACTCAACATTCCAATGGTAATAATTTGCACCTCAGCTCCTTAAAACCTTTCCTACACATAGCAAGGACTCCAAGGGATATTTCTTTTGCCTCTATCCCAATTATAATAGGTTATTGCAATATTCCTATATGCTTTGGGGCAAATTAACTCCTGATACTTAATTCTGTGCTGTTTTAACTACATTATGTAAGAATGCCATTTTCCAAGGTTTTCTTTGGAAAATTGAGTTTCTACTGCTTTTAAGTTACTGTTAACATGCCATCTCTGAGTTCTGTGGATAGTTATGCTTTTTCTTTCCGGGTCGAAACTATTAATGATCTCTAACTTCAACATTTTAATCTTATTCCAGAACTGAGGTAACAAGCAACACATCATAAATCTCCACAATACAGGTCTAATACTGAAAGGATTTTGTAAATCACCCACATAATGAGCATGTGAAGAATACTACTAACAATATTAAGTTTCATGCACTAGAGCGAAAGTAAAGAAAGTTTGGTTCTCAAGTTGAGAAGTGAGAGGAAAAAGGTAACTGCTTTCAGAAAACAACAAGTAATTTTGTTCTTTGCCCTGAGAGTCCTGAGAAACACAACACCCCCAGTATGAACACAGCCCAGCTTCCTTTCCCAGCTGCCAACTCCCTGGCTGATTCTGAGCACGACACTCCCAGAACTGCTCCCCACCTGGCTCTACGTGCATGTGATGTGTGTTACCCCACCTTGATCCACACAGCTTCGCTGAGGAAGCTGAAAGGCACTGGCGGATTGTCAGCCACACGTTCCTCCAGACCACTGAAGTCAATCGTATCTTTGGTAAGTCGGGGTGGTGTTCCAGTCTTCAGCCTGCCCATGGTAAACCCCAGTTTCTCCAGTGTCTGAGCCAGCCCGATGGCTGGCTGGTCCCCCAGCCGCCCAGCCGGGTGCATCTCCAGCCCGATGAGGACCATCCCCCTCAGAAATGTCCCGGTGGTCAGGATAATGCTCCCAGCATGTACTGTGCTCCCATCCCCTGAAACAGCAAGTTTTCCAAGATGCACATATTTCAGCATCAACAAACCCCGGTACTCTCGTGCTTCTGTCTAAAACCAGACTAACGCTGTTCACTTAGGGTTTCTTCACCTTTTATTATTTGACAAAATCAGCATTTCAATAATAAAAGCTCTAATAGTAATAAATGCAATAAAGAGCATATAGTTATTTCTGTATTTTTTCTACTCCTAAACACAGAATCACAGAATGTTTGGGATTGGAAGAGACCTCGAAAGATCATCTAGTCCAATCCCCCTGCCAGAGCAGGAACACCCAGATGAGGTTGCACAGGAACATGTCCAGGTGAGTTTTTAATGCCTCCAGAGTAGGAGACTCCACAACCTCCCTGGGCAGCCTGTTCCAGTGCTCTGTCACCCTCACTGAGAAGAAATTTCTTCTCATATTTAAATGGAACCTCCTGTGTTCCAGTTTGTACCCACTGCCCCTTGTCTTATCATTGGTTGTCACCAAGAAGACCCTGGCTTCATCCTCGTGACACTCATCCTTTACATATTTATAAACATTAATAAGGTCACTCCTCAGTCTCCTCCAAGCTAAAGAGACCCAGCTCCCTCAGCCTTTCCTCATACAGGAGATGCTCCACCCTTAATCATCTTTGTGGCAGAAAACCCACTCCTGGGAAAATTTCCAACGCAGGCCTTTATTTTGGAAAGCCTGTTAACTAGAACAGCAAGGGGTAATAAAGTGTGAGTCTGCTAGTACCAGGACACCATTGCTCGCTAACATTGTTGGCAGCAGGCGCCATTTACCAAACAAAATCTCAAAATGCAGCGTGACACTCAGTATCGCTAGTCTGAAGTAAATTAAACATATATAACCTGCCAACAACCCATCAATCCAGGTATATTTGTCATCGTTATTACAGACATTAACCTAGTTTAGTTCACATTCAGCCTAAACCACTTCTATCGGCTAATTCAACTTTCTCGCTCATGAATCAGAAATGTTTACCCAAAGGCTGCTCTCAGTGTAGAGTAAGTGACAGTGCTATCGAGTTACCAGCACTTACCCAGCACGACTCCTGTGACCCGGCATCTCCCAGGACGGTCTGTTTCTGGCTCTGTCAAGAGCAGATCCTCCACAGACGCCTCACGAACTGTCAACAGTGGTGTGTTAAGGATTTCTTTCTGTCATGAAAGGAGTTACTGCAAAAATCTAGTAAGTTCTGTGACAGGCAGGCAATCCCAACCCCTACTGAAAATATCTCACCCTTTTCCATTCTTACCAGGTCAACTGTAAGACCCTCAGTGACTGCACTGTCCTGATCTACTGAGCAGAACTTTTTATTCACACAGTTTATCCTCAAAAGAAGCTATTTCATCATGAAACCTGACCTGTATATAAAATTCTACAGAATTTTTTAAACTATGCTGAGCTCCAACAGCTTACACTAAAGTACCAAACAGAAAGGTACCGACGTTTGACAAGAAAATATTAAAAACCAAACCACCCCCTCACCATTCTCTATAGCTTATCCTAATGTTTCAGATCTGAGTAATTCATTCTTAACACTCCAGCACACAAACACAAAAATCCCTGGAAATAAACCCGCGTTTGCTTGTGTGAGTCCCGGCGGAGGGTGCGCCCCCCACCCCTCTCACCTGCATGTGCTCCTTGTAGAGCCGCCGGTCGATCTGTGCGCGCAGGCCCCACACGGCCGGGCCCTTGCAGCGGTTCAGCACCTTGTAGTGCACCCCGGAGCGGTCGCAGACGCGGCCGCACAGCCCGTCCAGGGCGTCCACCTCCCTCATGAGGTGCCCCTTCCCGATGCCGCCGAAGGAGGGGTTGCAGGACATGGCCCCTGCGGAGGGACACACGGACACCGCTCACCACCGCCGCTCACTGCTCCCGCAGCCTCCCCGCACCGGGGGGACCCCGCGGGTCCTCCCCCCGCCCCGGGCACCCCGCGGTACCGATGGTGTCGATCCTGTGCGTGAGCAGCAGCGTGCGGGCTCCGCCGCGAGCGGCCGCCGCCGCCGCCTCCGTCCCCGCATGGCCCCCACCGATCACCACCACCTCGTAGCGCGGTGCCCCCGCCGCCCCGGCCTCGCTGCCCGCCCGGCGGTGCCCGGGACGCGGCGCCGGGGGTGGCACCTGGGGTAGCGCCAGGCGGCGCCAGCTGCTGCGCAGCATGACGGGCCCGACAAGCCGCCGGCGGCGGGCAACAGCCTGCGGGCGGAACCGGAAGCGAGGGGTGCACGCTGCCGCGGCTCGGCGCTGGCGGGCGGCTGGGGAGGCGGAGCGGCCGCGGCGCTCGCGGTAGGTGGGGCCGCTCGGGAGCGGGAAAATGCTGGCAGGGGATTGGGGGCAGGCGGGTGGCCGCGCCCTCCGGATGGCCCGGCCGTCGTGGCCGGGTGTTTCCCGCGCCCGGGTTGCCGGGCCGGAGCGGGCAGCGCCGGAGACTCGGCCCTCTTCCGCTGGGGTTTCGTTTCCTCGGCGGCGCGGCGCTGCCTGGAAGAGGAACTTGCCTGAGGCGGGAACTCACCTTTGGCGGGGCCGCCCTCGCCGCTCTGCGGGGGCGGAGCGGAGTCCATGGAGGGCGCCGCTGGCCGAGGGGCGCGGGGCAGGCGGGGCGCGCGTTCCGGAGCCTCGAGGGGCCGGGGCGCGGCGAGGGGCGCAGCCCGCGCCTCCTCCCGGGGCCGCGGGGTCCGCGGCAGCCCGGACCGTGCCGTGACCCGCGGGGCGCAGCAGCGGGATGGAGCCGCCGCCCGGCGCGGCTGCCCGGCGCAGGGAGCCCCCGTCCCTAGGAGCCCGCCGGCGTGCACGGCAGCGGGCGGCGGAGAGGTGCCCCCCGCTCCTCGGAGCAGGGCAGCGGCCGCCAGAGCCCCCGCGGCGCAGAGGCGAGTGGCCGTGCCCGACGGGGCTGTCGCCGCTCCCGCGGCCGCCCGCGTCCTCCCGCCTGCAGCGGGTCCCCTGCGGCTCCGGGAGGTGGTGTCGCGGCTCACACTGCCCCGCCAGGACGTGTCGGACGCGGCGGACGTGGTGAACCAGGTGGTCTCGCAGCTGATCCAGGCCATCCGGAGCGCGGACGGCAGCTTCAGCTCCATCGAGCGGCTGGGCGCCGGCAGCTACTACGAGCACGTCAAGGTGGGTGCGGGGCTGCGGCCGGCCCGGCAGCGCCTCTCCCGCCGGGGCGGCCCGACGGGCGGGACGCGTCGCAGTGCCGGGCCGGGCGGGCAGCAGCAGCCGGAGCCCGGCGAGCGGCTCGTACCGGCCGCTTTGCGCTGCTCCCGCCGCTTGAGAACAGGTGTAAGGTGGCCCTTCCGACGAGGAAAGACTTTAAGGGTTACTACGTTAATCACGAAGTAGCTAACTTACTGAAAAATGAATGTATGTGCACTTAGTAAGAGACGCTGCTTGAACAGGACTCGCGTTAAAGCCACAGCCAGCCCCTGCCCATGCAGTGCGCCCACGTAAGCCCAGCGTAACCGGAGAGTCTAGCACTGCACGGACAGGCTCTGTGCCAGTTTTTAGTGTATAATTTAATTTATAGCTCTTTCAAAAAGCAGGAGAAATAGCTATTTGGTTTTTTTTTTGTGGTGCCAGCTCAATCCGAAACAAACTCAAACATGGGGACATTTTTTTTCTTAAACCAGCATCAGGCATAGCAATATTTCATTTTTTTTTCCCACACCTGATTCCTATGTGCAGAAGTATGACTAAGACCAGCATTTATGCATTACCCAGAACAGCTTGAGAATCTTAAAACTTCATTAAAAATTAATAAGTTGGAAAGCTGGGAAATAAACTGCTATCAGTAAATGGCTCTTCTCCACTCAACTGCACAGCAATCTTGTAATACAAATCCCCAGAAGTAAGCTCATATTTCACACCAGACATAAAAAGTAGACCAGGCTGTTGTAGATAAAAGTGCAACCAGAAAAAAAATATCTAAAGAGAGTAAAACCTAAATTGCATATTGACTATTGTATTCTTGTACTTTGCAGATAACTGAACCGAACGAGTTTGACATTATGCTTGTAATGCCTGTTGCGAGACTTCAGCTGGATGAAAGTGACGATACTGGTGCCTTTTATTATCTAACATTCAAAAGAAATCCTAAAGAAAAGTATTTGCTGAAGTTTTTAGATGAAGATGGAAAATTATCAGCCTTCAAAATGCTTGAAGCACTAAGAGGAATCATTAAAAGAGAAGTAAAAAACATTACAAGAAACATTGAAAGTAAGTATTTAGCAAACAAGCTTTACCTAGGAGTGCTGAAAATCCAATTAGATTGCCTATATGCATTGCATTGTTGTTAATAAAATGTGATGTTTCCCCCCAGTTAACTGTCTCTTCGTAGCAATGTAGCTATAACTGTAACCCTGCTTGTCCCCAGTGTCTCAAGTTTGTTCTTGTGCTAAGAATCACCACAAATATATCATAGCTAATAACAGTATGTGATTAGCCCATCGATCCACTATGCAATCCTCTTTCCATATGAAAATAATAAGTATTAATGGTTTTGTCACATGCTTGGTACTTATATTCAAAATATACAGATCATGTATCTGTCATAAATAAAGGGTCACTTGCTGAACTGGTAGCAAAAGGAAGAGCTTTCTTCTATAAATTATCTAATATTTTATATCAATCTCTGTAGGAAACACATCCCCTTTTACAGTGCTTTCAAAACCTTCAGAAACATTGTGGTCAAATCTCTTCCATCTCAGTGTTTCCACCAGGGAAGCAGTTAAACATTACTGGATTTCTGATTTTGTATATATGGTAAATCAAGCAAGCACAGCAGTTCAGAAAGTGTTCCTTATTTCACAGAACTCATTAACAGGCCTTCTTAATATTTTATTTAAAATCCATATCTTGAAGGAGAAAGAACCAGTGACTGAACCCAGGTATTTCTCATGATTGATTTTATAAACTCCTCTTCATTAAAAACTTTTTTTTAAAGAAGTTTCTTCTCTATTAAAAAAAAAATCTTCTTTATTGCTAGATGTGGAAGTGACTGTGAAAAGGAGAAAGTCTGGAAGCCCTGCAATAACTCTTCAGATCAAAAAGCCTCCGGCAGAAATATCGGTGGACATCATCTTGACTTTGAAACTTCAGCAGAGCTGGCCGCCCAGCACACAGAATGGCCTCAAAGTTGAACAGTGGCTGGGAAGAAAAGTCAGGCAAAAGCTCAGATATGAATCAGTTTATTTAGTAGCCAAGCAAAACAAAAAAGAAAAGGTTCTAAGAGGTACCTGAAATACAGACAATAAGTCTAAGTTATGAATTATCTTCTCTACAACTTGATCACTTACATGTGCTATAAAGAGGGTATCCAGGCTCTGTTCAGTATTCTGCCTTCGAGGTACAGATATTTGTCTTATCCTGCGTACATCCACATCAAAGACAATTGAAATCTCTCTTTAAAACACCAGATCTGTGACACTGCTTGTCCTGTACTGAAATCTAAGGACAAAATGCTCTGCCAAGCTGTATGCTAACCATTCTAAAAAGCGTTACTTTAAATCTACTAAGTCAGACACATGAATATGGACTTTTCCTGTGGTAGTGCTGTGCTTAACAGCAACATCTGCTCCTTTGCTTTGCAAGAAAAAAAGGTAAATTAAAAGGAGATTTCTAAAAAGGTGGGGAACATCCCTGTAAGTGGGACTTGTATACAGAAGTTATATACTTCTGCAAAAGTAAACTTTTCTAGCAAGATACATTATTTCTTGTTGAACTCCGGTATGGCTACAGGCTTTTTTTTTCCCCTCTCTCTAGACCAGGGTCATACCAAGCCTAAGTTAGTTTGCAGAAACATCCCAGCCTGTCATTGCATTATGAGAACTGATGATTTCAGGAAAAAGAGTTCAGAGAATCTGGTATTTTTTTTTAATTAGCATGCCCATTTTAGCCCAGTAATTATTTATTTGTCATTGTTATCTCTTCCTGTGAAAGTGAAATGCAAAGATTAACTGAACCGAACAGGCAAGGGAAACAGTCCAGCTTACCTAAGGAAGGCAAAAATGATTGCTGGTGTTTTTAAAACGGGGTTGAGCTATGTTCATCATTGTTTTCAGAAACATTACCAGAAGAACAAAAATAAATGCTTTAGAACAGTCACCTTACCTGAGACAAATTCACAGGCATATTACTTGCACAAAGAAATTGAAATCAGTGGTGAAAATTTTTTTTCTTCAAATGCAGAATTGTTACACAGTAAGGCTAATAACACAGAACAGAAATTCAAAGGTAGTTGATTTCTTTGACTAGTGTAATTCCCTAAATCATGTTCAACAAGTACAAAAAAGTTCAGAATTAAGCTTAATTTTAAAGCGAATCCAAACATCCTTAAGAATATAGTTAAAGCATCCAAACCATTAACTCTATCCTATGTTAATAACATTGTAATTGTCATTGTGTGGACTAGCTGGGGAATTAAGGACAAATTAACCAATTGTAGTCACCAAATTACTTAAAAAAAATTTTTTTTAAGTGATATTTAAAATTAATTAAATTATGAAGTCTTTTTTCTCTTTTCCTAGTTATAGACAGTGATACTTGTTGCTGTGTAATAATTTTAACGATCTTTTACTCAACTTTAGGAAACACCTGGCGACTTTCTTTCTCGCATATTGAGAAGACCATGCTGAACAACCATGGCAGCTCAAAGACGTGTTGTGAGTCTGGTGGACCAAAGTGCAGCAGGTTGGTATTTCATATGAAAAACTAAAAAACTTTAAGCCTGTGTGAGCCAGACTAGCACTGTTTCAGTTTAAGAATTTGATCTAGGACTAATTACTCATAATAAGGAGCAAGAATAAGGCTTTTAGGCATCATTGTGCTACAGCAGCACGACAGTTTGTGTACTCACTGAAGATCTGGCTTGCATTTACTCAGTGAGAAGTGGAAACAAATTACCTTGCAGGGTTACACTCCAGACTTGCCTTAGAAAGCAAAAAGATGTGACTTGTTAAATGATCTTTCCCAAACTCGGTCTTGTTTAAGAACCAGCTTAATAGTCTGATGATGCAGCTTTCTGAGCTTTGGGAGCAAAATTACACTTCATACCAAGGCAATTTCTAAAACAATGGTGAGAAAAGAACTGAATGGGATCAGGATGAATAAATGTCATTTTTTTGAGTCCAATAAAAACTAGTTTCTCTATTTCTTCAAAGAGAAGGAACAAAATCCATTTGAGGTACAGAACCTCCTGAAGAGCAAACCAGCTTCTTGGTTTATTTAATTACATCTTGTACTGAATCAAGCAAGTCACAAGAGAACTAAGACACAGTTCTTTGTGTTTGCTTTACAAATATTATAAGAAATGCTGTGCCCTGACCTAGCAGTGGATTAAACTACATATACACCTCTTGCCCTTGTGGTGTGCATTTCCCTCAGTGTAAATCCGAGCCAAAAGGGCAGGTTTAATCTTACATGGTGCTTCAAATTCACATTACACTGGTAGCACCTGCAGCTGGGAGCCTGTACTGCCTCAGCATGCTGCTGCCCAGTGCTTTGTACTTTGGTGTGGCTGTTGCTACCGATGAATGTGGTGCACGTACAAAACTTGCTGTTTATAGTAGAAATCCTTCATTGTTAGACTCTAACTTCATATGCAGTAGTTGAAGGATTATCTAGCCTCTTGCTGCACTTATTCTCTGATTTTATTCAGAACATTACTGAAAAGATTATTCTATTAAAGAACATTTTGATTGGTTTAATGAATAATATATATTTAACAATCTAAAATACATATTGAGAACTGACTATGTAGAAGGTATCTAATAAATTCTTATTTATTCAACAGGAAAAGTTGTCTTAAACTTTTGAAGTATCTTGTAGAGCAACTTAAAATGAAACATCCAAAAGAGTTGGACAAAATCTGTTCATATCATGTCAAAACTGCTTTTTTCCACTCCTGTGTTGTATGGCCAAATGACACAGACTGGACTTGGGGAGACCTGGATCACTGCTTTCAGAACTATCTGGAATATTTTCTGGGTTGCCTGGAAAAGTATCAGCTGCCACACTTTTTTATTCCCCAATACAACTTGCTCAGCCTGGAAGATAAAGCAAGCTGTGATTTCCTTTCAAGACAAATAAACCAGCAATGGAACAACAGATTCCCAATATTTCAGGAAATGTCTTAAAAACATTGTTTACAATAATTATGTAAAACCAAATTGTGTATATTTGCATATTTAAAACCAGAAGTTCTTCACCTTAAGTTACTCCTCAGTAGTCCAGTACTATAAAAAACCAAAATAAAATCAAGAACACTGTGGTAAAAAATGGCCATCAGCCTTAACTGTTAAGTAGGACTTTTAAAGTAATATTTTTCTTCCCTACCCAAATACAGTTATCACCTGTAAAGTATCTTCAAGGTATACTGAAAACATATAGAAGCATTTGTAATAGTTAATCTCCCACGCGTACTTTCTACAGTTTCAAATATGAAGGCATCAATGACTGGGTAAAGTGAAAACTGACAATTTTATTTAAAATGAAGATCCACTGCAGAATATCCAAAATACACTTTTGCATTCAAAAGAAGAAAAACCAAAACACTGGAATTGCTTTGACATAAACCAGAACAATGTCTCCAGATCAGCTGGGTGGATGAAGACCTTTTGCAGAGAACAATCACCAGCAACAGTGCCCAGAGAATATGGTATCAAAATAAAATGAAGTTCCTGAAATAACTTATCTTTTCTGAGTCTTCAGAATTTGTTTGGAAATTAGTCTTTTCATGGGACTTTGGATGGGGAGAAATAATTATCTAATGTGCTGCAACAGGCTAAAAGTTACTGTGACAACAAGCATTTGTGTGATGAATTGTGTAGAAAGAAATTGATCTTCAACCCATATCAAGGAGGAAGAGTCTCCATGTGAAAGGTTATCAAAACCACAATGGAGCACAAATCGGACATTCTCAGAATTCAGCTCTATTTTTCTTACGTCGAAGAGCACATGTATTAGGAAAGAATAATAATTATAATATTTCCTGTGCTGTAAAGTAAATCCATCTTAAAGCAGCCATGGGGAGTCCGTATTTTTAGCCTACTTTTTGAAGGCAAATAACCTGCTGTCTTAAATAATGCCCAGATTTCACCTCAGTTATGAGGAATAAAACTGAGGGAAGGCCAGAAGAACATTTAGAGAATAATTAAGAAAATATTCTCATCTCACTAGATTCAGTTTCTTAGTTTTTCATGTAATTATATGACACATGAGTAAATACAAGTTCAGACGAAGCATCAAATGAAGGAGTAGCTCCTTCCCACATAACTTCCAAAGACTGAAAACATATCCCATTGTCATGAGGGGTCTGTGTGACAGAACTTGACATTCCAATGTCTTTTTTTATTCATGAATTTGTTAACATTGCTCTAGTAAACTCTTGTTTTTCTTAAGCTAGAAAATTACATCCATGAGAACAAAAGCAGAGGCTGGGTTTTCTAATTTAATTTTTAAAAATTTTTCCAGTTAGCCACAAACACATACTACTTGCGCTCTCCTCCATTAGGAAATGCAGACATCTCTCAAAAAAAGTTTGAGACAAAAGTCTTCATATAAATGCCTTTCAATATTAGGTTACAAAATAAAAACCCCAAACGATACTGGTTTCAGAAATCAGTTACCGCAAACAGAGCGCTTTTTAATTAAAGTTATCCTTGGAAATATGTCTGCACTCCACTGGCAGATGTGGCACACCAATGCAAAAGTACAGTATTTTGAAGCCACACTGACAAACATTGCTCACATTCACTAGTCCAGTTCTCTGAAAATAAAAGGGAAAAATATATTTTACGTTCATGTATATTAATACTACTTTTAACTAAAAACAAACACAAACCATAAAACAAACCCACAATATTTATTGTAACCAGTAGATAATTGTTTTAGATAATTGTTTTAGAAGTTATGAACATCACACGAGAAAAATTATGAAATTTTTAAGTTAAAATAGTGTCCAAACGCAAAACTAGATTTATTTCTATATAGAGTTAATCCAGTTTTCTAAGCTACTTTTTAAAACGCATTTTATTTAAATGAGACAGGTACAGAAAACAACCGAGAAAATAAATTTTTAAGTTCAAGCACACACATGCTAACAGTAACTATCATCACTTACTTTGTTCCAGTAACTTCAAGAGATTAGTTATTTTGAGGGCTTTCTCTGAGGTCTTTGTATATCCTTTTCAACTTCTCTTCTGATTTGAAATTCTTTGTATCTTTTTGCCATTGCAATAAGATCATTGGGAACTACCTGATAAGAAAGCAGCACAAAAACAAGGTCAGTTTGAAATAGATCTAAACTTCTAGACTGCTTTACAAAAATGCTATTGATTTATGTGTTTTGAAACTTGATTTTTTTATTTATCTGGCTCCTGTCACTTTGCAGATTGTCTTTTCTGTAGAGGTGCATAGAGACATCTTTTTACATAAAATTATACTGATATATACGGAAAATCAGCACAGTGTCCCTGGATTTTCAATTACATATGTATGCTAATATGATACCTGATGACAACATAAAACTGGCTAAATAAAATATTTGTATTTCAGATATAAATTTATCTTTCAGTGATAATGAACAGCTGGAAAAAATGTCCAACGACACTAAAAGGTGATACCATAATATACATATTTAGTTAGTTTAATATTACACTGTTATGATTGATACTAAATTCATTTGGGAAGTTTTAAGGGCCTCTGAAGGGAAACTTTAGTACTTAAAGAGAGCGTTGCCATAGGAAGGGTTCTCACATGGGTAAAACAAAGCTAAAAGACAAGAAAAGAAGGGCAGGAGAAAACAGGTCACAAGAGCATCTTGCCAAGATCCATGGTGCTTTCCAGCATGTTTGTAATTATGTGGAAAAGGAGGTGAACAGTATGATCAACACACCTTGTCACTTCAGAGTTACTAACATTTGTAAGGACTGAGACCAGATGTACAGAATTACAGACAGACTTTACTAGGTTGAGTGATACTGATCATGGAATGAAAGAAAAAAATCTCCAACATATACTATTCTTGCAGATCGTGGAAGAAAGACAGTGTCCGACAAGTCTTCTTAAACCAGGTCGGGCATAATGCACATATTAATGTAAAGTCTACTGCAAAAGCCAGTGTGGGTGATTACTGTTAGATCAGAACCCAGCTGCTCCAACAACTGGCTATGGCACGTAGCCATGTGGCAGGTCAAAGGTATCCAGTCCAGAATCCATTTCCTGATCAGAGAGCAAGGAGAAAGCTCTTGCAGCATGTGTAAGCATGGGATTCATGCCATCACCCAGCCTCTGTGGTTTTCCCTCTTAGAGGAGCACAAATGCAGCACAAACAGTAGAGTGCAAGCAAATGTAAATACTTCTGCGTCTCCTTAGAAATGCCCAGACCTGACAATGCTTGAACAGGTGAGAAACGCAGCCTGGACAAAGGGCCTGGTAGAGCAGGAGGGTATGTTCCTCCAGTTCTAGCTTCTTCTGTCGGGCTCTATAATTCAGCAAGGCTTGACATTTGTTATCAGCAACTTTTCTTAAGCTGGCATGAGTGTTAGCTTGCGAATATATCTTTTATAATACTGAATTGCTCCTGCTGATAAACAACTGCCCTGGCTGCTGGGCGACTGTCATCAGTCCACAGAACTTCTGCTTCTGCATGAGTTTTAGACATTGTTTAAAAATAAAGTTAAAAATGATGCCTCTGTAGCTGAAAGTCACTACAGACTTCTATTAATAGAAATCCAAGTAATAAGACAAAGTCAGTTTTCAGTTGAAACACTGGATTATTTTCTTCCTCAGTATCAGATCAGATCCTCTCCTACAGCATGAAATAGAATTTCCTCCAACTAAAATTGCAACAATTTATTGCAGGAGTGCTTTTTGAGCAGGTACAAGTAAAGAATAGGAAAAAGACAAGATATGGAACATGAAAATCTCAGTGAGGTAATATGCAGCTTGTAGTGGTTTGATAAGATTTTTACACAGACAATCTGTGTATCTGCTAAACAAATAAGCTGGGGTATGGTAGTCCAAACGAGAAAACAGAAAAGGATAAATATGCCATAATTTATATGTAGCACTCTTCTTGGTATGAGAGATCAGTGTCTTTTCATCTGATTCCCCAAAAAATCTGTCCATGCTTCTTCATAAGCTAATACATAAAGATCCCTGCAGCATGATACATAAATCTGTTGTAGCTGTTTTTCTTTAGGGAGATTACCTGTATATTCAAAATCATGGAAACCACCAGGCTAACAAATGCATCTTACTTGTTTTGAAATGGAAGTATTCTGTACCTTCAGACCATGTTCTCAGTTGCTCTCCTTCCCTTTCACATGATGTTTTAGACTGAAGTGCTGATATTTTCTTTGTCACGAGAAACAAAAAAACCCCAGCATTAACTAAAAATTTGAGAATCATGTGGTGACTAACTGGTACCCTTCCAAGTAAGGATTCAGAGATGCTCTTTTCTTCTCAACTCAGAGACCCATTCCCAGGTGAACTATCGCACATTTAAAAAGTTTGGAAACTTCACAGTCCGCAGCAGGAGACAAGGCATCATGGATGGTAACGGCTGACTCTGAATACAGAACAAGCCACCTCTACATTCTATTTAAGTGGCTTCAAAGTATCATTACTGGTTACATTACTCCTACATTTTATGAAAAGACAAACAAACCAAACCAAAACACCAAAACCACACCAAAACCAACAAACCAAACACCAAAACAATACCCAAAACCAACCAAACAGAAAAGCCCCACCTAACTCCCCCCTGCAAAACCTGCAACTTCAAGAAATTATTAGGGGAAAGCTCTTTTTTTCCTCTTCCTACCTCAAAAGCATCTTATCAGGTTTGCAATAAATGGCATAACATCTTTCCAAGTAGAGTTTTAAAATGAAGATTTAGTTGAGGTTCTTGAGTTAGGGTTTATTGTTTGAGTAAGTATCCATTATAACAACCACAGGTCCCAGATGAAAGCAATTTATTTTGTACTCAAACTCCCATCCCCCCAAATAAAAAAAAAAAAAAAAAAGAAAAGAAAAATTTCAACTGAAGTCAGTGCATGAACTAGGGGTTTAATATAAATCAGGCAAAATACTGTTTCTTGTTCCGGCAAGAAACAGCAACATAATTGACTCTGGCTTCTTCTCAGCTATCAAAGCAAGAAAATAAAGTTTCTCAAAGAAACAAATGACATTCCGGTCCCATTTCCCATAGTATTTACAAACATCTGTAAGAAGGATAGCTTGGAAAAGTGCAGTCAGATATCACAACTGTCCAATCTAATAAACTGATAGTTGAGTTTCTTCCGGTACAAATATTGTTAATATTTACACTACTAAACAAGAACAGTGGTACACATGTCCAGAAGTGAAATACAATTGGAATAAAATACTATGAAATAAAATAGATCCTATCATTTCTCTGCAGACCTCTATGTGCCTGTATGTTATAGTCAATTTTTCTTTGGACATGGAAGACTTTGATTAAAGTTCCTGGTTCTTTTCTGGGCCTCATCTGTAAGGTAAAATACAGCTAAGGATATCCAGGACAAGAAAGACTTAAGTACCCATTTTTTTTTCCCTGAGACACTACAAACACTCACCAAGGAAGGTCTAAATAGGCTTAGACCTTCATGAACTCCTTCAGGTGGTAACCCAGAATCAATACAAATCTTACTCGGTGAGATGTATCCTTACTTGGTTTCCTCTTTCCAGAATTTCAATCAGTTCTGATGCAACCCTCCAGTCATTCTTGGTGACAAGCGTTACTGCCTCCCCAGTACGTCTAAATAAGGAATGAAATAACTGTTGATCTTCAAAACAACTGCTGCTGGGCTTTTCAGTAAAAAATTGTACTGCAGACCATATTATTGAACAGGTAGATAAAACTGGCTTGAGTATTTACTATGCACACAACAGAAAGCAACTTTTCATAAAGATCAGAATATGGCAATTCACCTAAAATGGAGCAAAGGCACAACTAATTCTGACTTTTAGACAATAAACATAGCATAAAGGCAACATATTTAAGTATGAAGAGACATACATTAATATAATAATTAAAATAAATACATACACAAGAAAAAAAAAAATCATACTTGTGCCAACCTGGGAAAGCAGCATTCAAAAGTGCTAACACCAAACTACACCACCATGATAAGCTGAAAACTCTGAATTTATATCTGTTTTTTCCCTATGGCCTCTCTAGGAAAATAAACAACTCAGCAGCTCATAAAGAGACAAACAAGGAAGTGACATTTCAAAATAACTACACGGAAGTTGTTTTGAACTATAATTCTTCCCCACATTTAAACCAGCTTTCAAACATCTGTTGTTCCCACCCACTTCAATGAAATAACAGAAAAGTGGCAAAGTTGTTTGCCTTAAATTTAACGGTGAACTAATTTCAAAACATAAACCCGTGTGTTATTATATAAAACATTTGATAGACTCAAGTCTTCACTCCCCCACTCCACATCACCTGTAGCTCTTGTATTTGACAAGTGAAACACCTATGCAGTGCATAAAATATTGATAATATATTACTATTGTCTTGTAAATACTTACCCTGCTCTTCCAGTACGACCTACTCTATGAACATATTCTTCAATGTTGCGAGGGAAGTCAAAGTTAAAAACATGAGTGATGTCATCTACATCAAGGCCACGGGATGCCAGATCAGTAGCTACCAGTATTCTGACTTTGCCTAAAGTAAGTCCAGAGAAAGAATGGGAGTTTATGGAATAAACAGAAAATATATTCCAGCCTATTATTTTTCTAGTGTACAATGCACTTAACATGTAAAAGGAAAAATACATTTGTTGCATGTCACACTGAGTTAGCTTCAAATACAAGGTGGTAAGTAAGCACTCAAAATGTCATTTTACTATTACTGGTATTTCATGAGTAGAACAGCAGGGTGCAGGAGAAGCAAGAAACATGCCTAGCTGATAGAAAGAGTCTGCAAAAAGAACAGAAACTTCAACAACTATATTATCACCCAGTATCCTTATATCATAGCACTACTATTTGTCTCATTAGCATGTGATCACACAACCCCAAAGTATAACCTACTGGCGTCATCAGGAGCAAAACCATTTCACTGGAAGCACCACCATTTGACGCTTAAATTTACTGCTCTGTAGACTAACACAATTTGGAGTTTTCTGCAGAGGTTTCAAATATGATATAAGCCTTACTTTAAATTATCTAACTCTTAGACATTCCAAATTTTATTGAAGAACAGTCTTTTTTTGCCCTTTGTTAATTTGGAAAAAAACAAACCATATTCAGAGCTCTTTAATATTTTCTTATCTATGGTACTGAAGAGACATGGCACTGACAAACAGACAAAGTTCTGCATATGACAAGCTTTAAAAACCTGGGTTAATCAAACCAGTACTTAAGTACAAAACGTACCTGTCTTGAAGTCATCTAAAGCCTGTTCTCGATCACACTGTTCCCTGTTACCATGAAGTGACTGTACTGGAATTCCCTGGAGACCAAAGTCACTTGCTAAGTCATCAGCTCTAAGATTAAACAAAACAACAGTTCTTAAAATGAAAAACGAAAAACCAAAAAACAAACCCAAGTATCTAGATTCAGATCCAAAAGATAATATTACAATGTGTCAACAAAAGCTAAATGTGTGCCTAAGGGGAAAACCCTACATAGGCCAGGTGATATTTATTGTAAAGCAGTACAGAATCAAAACTATTCCCCACATAAATGTTTGCTTTTATTCATGTGAAAAAGAACTAATAGATGATTTTTGTGCTGTTCACTGAAAATGCTCAGGCATGGTACAATGACCACTCCACACCAATCAGGTCTTGTATGGACCAGCTGCATACACAAGTCAACAGTACATCATATTAATGTATCTCAAAGAATTTTAACGTCTACTGTAACTATATGAAACCGAGACTTAGCACCACCACCACTAATGATATTAAAAAGGATACAAACTACCAATCTGTCTGGAGGAATGAATAAATAAAGAAAAAATACTACTACCACCATCACATTGTTGACAACAGCTGTTACACTTGGTGTTTGTTATGTGAACGAAGAAATTATCAAGTGTTTCTGTTAGGAAAAATGAACAGATGAAATACTGGGAGAAGATTACATACATAATTTTTCTTCCCACAAAAATGATTACTTTATCTTTTGGTTTCATAGAGTCAATGAAGTATTGCATGAAAGCTCTCTTTTCCTCCTCGGCGATAACAATAACACTCTGTTTTACTGTATTTACTGCCTGTTGAACAACACAAAGGGATGTTAAGTAGAAACAGATTAGAACAATATTTTTTCTGTTAATTTCCATATTACAATATTACAAAAATAGTAATATGATACTATGAAAAACTATATTAAAACCAAAAATATATATCAATCTGGAGTTCAAACAATGCAGATGTATTTGTTGTTTCCTAGTTGATTTAGGAGAATAGTAAAAGAATATCTTTCAGCAGTTTGCCAAATCATACACTTGCAGAGATTTAGAGGGTACAGATTAGCAGACTAGTCAGGTGAAATCATTATTCCTAATATTAGTGAAAACCAGACTGAAGTATTTTAATTTGCGTATATTTTATGTTCATCCAGAGTAAGTTGGAACAATGCCAGTCTTACTTGAAAGACAAGCTTTTAAAGATTCCATAATTTACTTGAAACAATCAGTTCTGTCCAGTTCTTCCAAGAACAGTTTGTTAATAAAAACTTCATTATATTGGAAGGTTGTCACAGAATATCTAAGGTATACCACATAAGTAGTATATCTAGACGTTCTCATGGCACTGCATCATAATCTTGTGGCAAGGACTGAAGAATCAATCAAGTACATCAAAAGATTCTCTATCCACATGGGAACCCTCCCGCTGCCCCAGAGGTCACCTCTTCAGTTAAGAAAATCGCCTATAAAAAGAGGCGAATCCATTACATTACAGTTGATATTTGTCAAATTACAATAGCAGTTGATATTTGTCAAATTCTGATCTTCTGTCTTTGACAAGTAATGCCCTTCGACAAAAAGATAGTTTCGAATGGAACAGATGAAAAGTATATTTTCCCATTTCTACCTAGAAGTATATTGGATACAAAGTTTTCTTATTCCCCATCACTAAAATGTGGAACCAACAAGGAAAATTTAATAATTTAATAACCAAACTCCAAGCAATCTCTGGACCAGGATTCTGAGATCTTGGAAGAACTACTGTTTCTGTAAATTCTGCTAGTACTGAAGCCAACTACACATATCTGCACAAGCATGACAAGTATGCAACTACATTTACATCTTAGAAGTTTTGGACTTTAAAGACAGTTCTAACA
Source organism: Columba livia (assembly GCF_036013475.1). Lineage (NCBI taxonomy): Eukaryota > Metazoa > Chordata > Aves > Columbiformes > Columbidae > Columba > Columba livia. The sequence goes on along the minus strand of NC_088604.1, from coordinate 32,591,050 downwards.
TATACCCCCTCCTCTAGACAAGTGCCCTCCAGGAGTTTTAGAAGAGCTTCCAGTCCCTTTGGAAAACAGCAGTTCAGAAACACAGTTGCAGACAAGCAGCTGTATGCGTTAGAAAGACCTTCAGAAGCAAAAGTAACTAAGGAACAAGAACTTGCTGAAGAGAAGTGAAGGCCACAAAAACAGTTCAGGAAAGAATACGTGGCCCTGTGAAGTACAACATTCAAACTTCAACTTGACCTTGTTACAGAAAAATAATACAAAGACTTCCTATTTTTTTTAATTTTAGTTCTTTCTAAACTTTTAATGAAATTTTAAAAGAATAATACAGAGCTGTTTTTTTAAAGTTTAGATTGATTTTAAAGTTACGTGTATTTACTTACCCATAGTTACAAGCAAAATATTTTCTGGTTTAACTGCAGGTTCTTCTCCCAAAGAAAAGAAAAGAAAAAACCAAACCAAACAAAACCCAACCCTGAACAGAACAACTTACTGCTAAGTCAAGAGTGCCAACATAAACAATCATAGGATTTTTCAGATAGGATTTCGCTAGGCGACGAACACCATCAGGCCAAGTAGCACTGAACAGGAAGTGAAGAGGAAAACAAACATGTGAGAATAGAGTGCAAAACCTTCTCCAATCCATTACTTTAATTACATTCTTCTTTTATTTCTTATACACCAGTGAAACACTTGAGTAAGCAATAGCAGTAGTGAGCTTATATAATATTTAGGAATAATCTTAAGAAGTTATTAGTAAACAGCACTCAAGCTTTTAAGATAACTTTCTAGGTTAATAGTGCAGGCAACAGTTATGGAGACTTTTGATGAAGCCAACAGTGAGTTTAGTAGTTCAGTGATACCTAATAAACAAGCTTCTAATCTCTGTTTATCTCTGAAATGATGGCTCCAGTGCAAAACACAGTGACAAAAATTATTGGTGGGATATCCTATTGTTAAGATCCCAAAAGCTGCATAATTTCAAAATTAATCCAGGTACAGACTAGCACAGATATTGATCAGAAGGCTAGGATTTGGGTCCCAGACAGAGGTGGAAGTCAGAATTTCAAGTTAATATGGCAAATTCTAGCACTCCCAGGACACCTTCGTTTTTGGTAAGAGCTCAGTTCCTTTTACCGTTGATGTGAAACATCACAAAGGGGGTAAGAAATGAAAATAAACTTCTTGAATGACTCATGAGGACTGACTAGACAGAGTCAGAAAGAAAACTGATGTCATTCCCATCTAGGCTAGTAAAAATCTTAATAAAACTGACACATTTGTTTTGAAGTTTAGTTGTCAATAACCTTACACTTCCAGTTTTCTAGTACTGGGCACTCTTACGTTCACAGACCTTGTCATAACAGTTTGTCTGTCAGGCCGCACGTCTAGTAGGATCTTCATTATCTGAGGTTCAAATCCCATATCCAGCATTCTGTCAGCCTCATCTAAAACCTGCTCAGAACAAGGTTATTTGTTGTGTCTAGTTCCTTAGATAAGGGTTTCAGCAAGACATTAGATAATAGACCACTTTTATAGTAACAATTTTAATTGCAGAATGCACTCCATAGTGTATTGCAAAACCTGTTGAACTTCTATTTCACCTCTTCAATTTCCTTGAAGCTTTTTCATTTAGTAATAACATTTGCAGACAGAACAAGAAAATCCATGGCACCTTTAAGAGAATTTAAAGACAATGAAGAAGAAACAACTGTTTGTTTGAACAATAATTTGGTTGGTGCCTAAACCTAAGCACAGAATTAAAAAAAAACAAACAACAAAACAACGAAATCAAAAGCAACCAAACCGGGGTGGGGTGGGGGGGCACGACCCTGCACAACACACTTTCAACAATAGATTTTTTTGTAATTTCAAGGAGAAATCTCATTTCTACCTTGTTAGAGATCTCATACAAGACCAAAATACCAGTTACCAATTCAGTTCCTCATTAGAGGAAAAAAGACAGACTGTACACTTTGGCTGACACTAGGACACTGCAGAACTCCCAGAGCTCAAACTTATTTCATTTGGTAAAAAAGCCAGAAGTGAACAAGTGAGCTGAAGGCCTGAGTACAACTCTTTGGAAATGATTTTTTTTTTTTTAATATGCAAGCACACTTGTGAATGTTTTGGAAATTTCATTAACTACTTGGATTCTAATACAACAGTAAGGCTGAAATATCACTGATTTTAAATACAGTGTTGGCTACTACACCTCTTTCAGCAACAGAAACTTTCTAAGCTATCAAGCACACTGGTACTTAGCTGGAAAGGAAGAAGAGAGCATGTAAGTACGTGTCTTAGATGGCTCAGAGTAGCTGAAGTTTACTTTCCTTATTTCTGATAGCTGTTTAATAAGGAATAAAGGCTGTAATGGATATAACATAAATATTAGCACTATTTTTTTCCAAGAGCTTCACAGCCAGGTCCTGGTTTATAGGCTAAATCTCCCTCCAGGTTTCTTGTTACATACATATATTTACCTGTTTGTAAATATTATTTATTTTAGTTACAAATATTATTTACCTGTTTGTAAATATTATTCATTTCAGTTCTACTTCTTAGCAAGAAATTCTCACAAGCCAGTTCTTCAGGTGAATATTATTTTCCTTCTTCTGTTTTAAATCAGTTATTGGTAAGTTTTACACAACTTTTTTTTCTTTTTTTAATTTTAAAAGTAAAAGGACTTGTCCAATCTATATTCTATATTCTACTTCATGATTTACATACTTTTTTTTAGTATACTCTTTGCCCTAAATGCTTCCCAATTATTCATGCACAAGTCCAATTTCCTTACTTCTGATATATGAGCATACGGACAAAAAAAAAAAAAAAAGGCACTCAGATTGCTGACAACTGAATACCGATTTACACTGAACACAGAAAAACAGAAAGCAATCTTCAAATGACTTCTATTGTAAACAATCAAATGGCCATATATGACAGAATTTCCCACTCTTTTTTTCTGAAATAATGAAAACCAGCAGCCTATCTTGAATAAACATGTTCCTAAAACTCTGAATCAAGACTGCAACTAACTTGATGGCACTGTCAAGCAAGACAACAAACTCCCTGCCTCCAATTCACCTTTCCTACAGTGTATATTCAAATATAACTAAGTCTAATGGAGGTGCTTTGTTGTTGGTGGTGGTTTTAAACCCACAACTGCACTCCAGTCTCTGACCCTGGAAGTACTTTGAGCAACTACATGTTACTCTTCTACATGAGGCTACTTCCCTGTTTTCCAATATTTTTTTCCAGATGGCAAAATTTCTAATGATACTAAAATACCAGTGGCCTTGCCAGTAAGCTCACAACTATTACTAGAATCAGAGCGAACTTGTAACCGCATAATGAGTGTTTAACCCTTAAAGGGGAGTGGGGCTGGAGATAAGGAAGGGAAAGCAGGCCAAATTGTCAAACTGGGCAACAAGTCAGCAGTTAAAGAGACAATTCAGAAATAATTTGAATATAGGAAAGTATTTTACAAAATAGCAACAGTTTAAAATGTCCAGCACAGCAAAAAGCAAGAATGAAGACATAAGGTTTCATAACGTTTACTTGGCTGTTTTCCCACTGAGATCAAAAGACAGTCACTCAAACGTTTAATTATCTAAGTGCTTGCAACTCTGCACAAGTTCTAATAAGAACTTGAGTCACTGGTAACCTTTAAAAGAAAAGGAAAAATCAACTTAGGAAAGGCATTTCATCCATTAATAACTGATCCTGACAAAATTAACTTTAAAACAGCAAACTTATTTATATGAGATAACAATTTAGAATTTTTAAAATGCTTCCTGTGCTAAAAGCCTATTTTATTTTCTAGGGACTATTCCAGATCTAGAATACAGTTAGAGCAAGTACGAACCATCCCTCCAACATAAATCTCAGTGTTAAGAAGTATTGTAATTAAGACTTAAAAAATGTAAAGACAACTTAATTAAAGCTTAAGTTCCCACTAAGTCAACCATTTTCCAACTGGTGTATTAGTCATTCCATATCAGCTACTTGCCAAGTATGTTATGCTCTTCAAATTTATGAAGTTGTTCATTTGAAGATCATTCAGTCTGCCAGGAGTAGCAATAACAATATCCACACCTTTGGTAACCACGTCTATCTGTCCTTTTCGGTCCCCACCACCATATATACAAATACTGAAAAAAAAAAAAGTTTTACAGAAGCAGTATATTAAGGTTCAATTAAAGTCAATCTTTTTCAAATAAACGCCACCATGTTGCTTCATTTTAAAAAGTATCATCTGGTATTACCAAGAGGAAGGAATATAGTAAGTGTAACTGACAGTATCACAGTAAATAATGGACTTAACACAGAATAATACTCTCTCAACAATTCAGCAATAGCTTGCTGCTGAAATTGCAGTGAATGTAATCGTGAAAGGACGATAGCTATTAAGCCACGAGAATGTTTTAGGTTGTTCTGAAAATACTCGCACCAAAAAAATAGATTAACATATGAACGGATACATGGTTTTCTAAACAGTACCAACAAACTCAGATGTTTTGCTGTTAAAACCATCAACTCATTCGATAAGGTGTTAAACTTACACACAAACTGAACACACTCTGTAAAAGTCCTTAGTATTTCGGGGAAGGAAACAGAACATGCATTTCAGTATTTGATGACTACAAGACTAATTCTCAATGCTGTGCAGTTACCAGAGAGCCCTAAAAGTAAGTTTTGGAGCACAGTAATGTCTGTTTAATACCTTAAATGAAGACCTGCACTCTGAGCATAGATGAAACCAAATTGGGGGAGTAGTTGATACACTAGAGGGCCAGGCTCTTACTCAGAAGCTAGAGAAATGGGCTGACAAGAACCCCATGAAATTTAAGAAGAATGCAGATGGAATTACCACATGGCTGAGGGCAAACATGCCAGAAGATGGCTTTGCAGAAAAGACTTGGGTGGGCAAGAAACTGAACATTACTCAGCAGTGTAACCCCACAGAAAAGAAATCCAGCTGTGTACTATGGAGTAGGTAGCCACCAGGGTGAGAGAACTCATTATTCCCCTTTATTCAGTCCTTGTGAGACCACACCTCAAGCATAATATCTGGGGTTTTTTTTACCCCTCATCTCTATTACAAGACAGACATATCCCACACTGGAGCATCAGCTGAGATGGTCAAGAGGATGGAGTGCATGATGTGAGGAACTGGTAACTAGGCTTGTTCAGCCTGAAGTGGACAAGGCTCAGGGAGATCTTATTGCTGTCTACAAGGTGCCAAGAAGACACAGTCAGACTCTTCTCAGCTGTCCACATGGAAGGACAAGAAGCAACAGACTAAGCTACAACACAGAGAACTCCAGCTACATAAGAAATAGATCTCCACCATAAGAGCAGTCAAAACAGGAATTCTAAAAACTGTGAAAATTTTACAACCTTCCCCTCCCCTCTTAGCAAATGCAATTATTTTAGTAGGTGAATTAAGACACAAGTGGTAGGAAAAAAAATACTTAAAAAGCAAGTAAGCAGTAAGATTACCTTTTAATTCCTCTGTATGAGTACTTTGAACACTCTGTCTCTACTTGAAGTGCCAGTTCTCGAGTGGGAGCAAGGACTAACATTCCTGGACCCCCACGCTGATCTTTGGATCTGCAATAAAGCATCTTTAGAATGTGGGTACATGAGGCTAGGCAAAGTCCATCACATCTGACTTCAGATATTTTTATACTGTTCTAGACTTCCTCAGTACACTGTTCCTAACGGAATCTACGGTGACAAATTTGGTACATATCCCACCAGGTTTAATTCTTTTTTTTCCAATTTATGGTTTATTATCTTCTTTACCAGAAAACCATCACATGGAGGTGGGGAAGAATTACCTAAACAAATCAGAAATGTGAGCAGTCCTTACATTGGCTGTGAAGTCAAATGAATGAATCCAGGCATTAAGTACGCTAACGTTTTCCCGGTACCAGTCTGTGCGATGCCAATAAGGTCAATTCCTTGTAGTATAATTGGCCATGCCTGGGACTGACACAAAACAGCAAATACTTAAATGTACTTTTCTCTTAAGCTTCAGTTAAAGAGTTATCAAAATTGAATAAGTACCTGAATTGGTGTAGGCTTTTGAAAACCAACTTTTCTTATATTAGCCATAATATCAGGATAACGCTCAAAGACATCTTCAAATTTACAAACAGGATTGGGAATGCAGCGCTTTTCACCTTCTTTTAAGTCATCACAAATTATATTATTATTTTCTTTCCTGTATAGAAGAAGTACAATTACTTTAAAGTCTCATTACCTGAAACAGTAGAGCTAACACAAAATACTGCCTTCCTGACATTTTTTTTTTTAAGCTTCTGGAAGAACAAAAACCAAGTTCAGGTTCGCAAATGACTTAGAACTATTCTAACTTTTAAGAAAACTTTGCTATAGAAACAACTGTCCTGAAAGCATCAATTACCATTCTTTCTTAAGAATGACTAATTTGAAGTTATATATGAATATTAACATGAACTGCAGTCCTGTCACATCAGACTTCAATTATACTATATTACAAATTAAGTAACTGTGTCAAGTTTTTAAACATAAAGAAAACCTAGAACTCATAGGAATGGATTGGACGTTTTTGTCAGATGCCTATATTCTGCCAAAAGCCTTCCCAAAATATTTTCAGAGTAGCTCCCTGGATGCTCTAGAAAATACATACAGAACAGTTTAGAAAAAATTAACCAGTCAGTAAGACAAGCTCAAAAAAAAAGAAAAGCGCAAACAAAAAACCCAAACCAACCAAAATACCTCCCAAAAGAAACAAACAAAACCCAAACCACAACAACGCACACAAGAAGCTATATTAAAAACTGAGATCCTGATGCTCTCCCCAATTCAGAGGTATTAATATGCATTAGTAGTTTATCTTGATTCCAGTCCTGTACTCTTCTGAAGATTCCCTTCAGCAAATAGGTTTTCTTCAAGCAGGGTGTGGGCTAGGAAAAGAATGGGTAATTCAACCTCTCCTCATGTTTACAATTTCTTTTTTTTCAATTACTGCCCTTTTTCCTTAAAGCAAACAGATTAGATGAAAAAGGAAAAACATTCCTTTATCACCCTCAATGCATGTTCTCAACCTACAGAACAATGTTCTGTCGCTCTTGACTAGCTCTAACAATAACATGCACATATACTTCAAGGAAACAGGTGTTAATTGCATGCTGTGCTTACTGTGGCAAGTTTTTTTTGGTGGGCAGGCAGCAGGAAACACAGACACCATGCAAAAAGAAAAGTAGTAAAAGGTAACACTTCAAGAATGTTCATCAGTTTCATTAGAACTACTGAAAAGGGTTGAAACTGCTACCAGGGCCTGAACAGAATCACTTGAAACAGGTAATTTGCTTTTCTTGCAGAGTAGTGATGTAGCCTGCTGGACCAAAATGAATGGATGCCATTAACTGAGGTGTGTACTCACCATGATCTCCTTGTAAAGACAAGATAGCTAGACAGACAGGAAGACAACAGCAATAGAAGTTGAAATTTGTTTTGAAGATGGTATTTGACTAAAATACATGGGAAAAAAATGGCAGTCAAGACATATTCAACATGTGACCACTAATGTTTGGAAGAATCTAGAAACTGTGAACATGCTGTCTCATGAAATGCAAAGAAACAGCCAAAAGCCAATGAACTGTCTTGATTTTTTTTCTCTTCTGAAAGTTAACTAGATCAAACACTTCTAGAGAAGCAGTTAATCCCTAAAGTTAGTTTTCCAAGCAACTAATAACATCTCATATATTAGCTATTGTTTAATTCATAAGAAGATCTAAGTTACTACAAGACACTAACATTAACGTTTCTGTCTCAATATTTCATCTCCGATTTTCTGGGTTTTATACCTTAGTAGTGATATTTGCCAAGAAGATGACTGCCTATATAAATGATCTTACCGCCATAGCTGCACTTCTTCTTGTGACATAGATGCAGTCCTTGAGGATTCTCTATAGAAGTTTTTCTCAATTGGAGGCAAGTCTTCAGCAATCAGAAAAAAGTAAACCTGAGTCAGTAAGAAATGCTACAGATTCAGGGTAAGTCTGCTAAAGCTTACGATGGAAATCCCAAACCCCAAACAGTGCCTTGTACTAGGAGACTAGTCAAAAACAGTGGAGGAATATTGTTGTTCGTGTAAAAGATAAAATTGAGACAAACACTTAATATCTGTGCAAGAACCACTACCCCACATTTGAAGTTCTAAAGTAATTTCTACTACCCTGTTTCCCTGAAAATAAAGATGGGGTCAGTATTAACGTTTTTCTCCAAAAGATGCTTACTTTTTTACATGTATAGCTGCCTGGACACTATTTAAATTGACTTTAAAAATGAACTGTAACTGGGGCTTATTTTTGGGGTAAGGCTTATATTTTGAGCATCCTCAAAAATCCTGAAAAATCATGCTAGGTCTTGGTTTTGGTGAAACGGGGTAAAATATATAGTGTAATATTTAACAATTCTCAGATTTTTGCTGTGACCACATACAAAACAACAGTATTTTCAAAGAGTGAAGTGGAACTTACTACTAAATTGGTATTGTAAGTCTTCATGCAGCTACCATGGTGTCCTCCATGACTGTGCTAACAAATGCTGACATGGTCACTTCACTGAAAATACTTAACTAATTGCAACACTGAAAGACTCAGTCATCTCAAAGCAAAAACTAAAAGTTTTTAAGCATTCAACAGATTTATCACACAAAACAATAAGTACCATACAATAAAAACTGTAAAACTAACCTGCCCACTTCATAGCTTCATATTTAGCTTTGTTTTCACGAAGAGAGGCCCAGTCAATCACCATTTTGTTTCGGTTAGTTTCAGGCTTGATCATGTCCAAGCTTGTTCCTGCAGAAATAGTACCAAAATGCTGCTGTTTCATGGAATCTGTTGGAGGGTGGGGGAGAAGCCCCCTCCCCCCCGCCCCTTTTTCTCTTGTAAGGCCTCTTATGTGGTTTTGAATATACATGAAGCATTTAAATAGAAAAATCTTTCCTCGGTTTTAGCCCAAAACATCGGTAAAACCTGTACAAATCCAGTTCTGATAAAAAAGAAGCATTCAACATCTTTAGCTACTTAAGGCTATAAATAAGGCTTGCTGTGCAGCAGGTTTTTTAAAAACTTGTGAACCCAGTAGATGATATGCATACAGCTTTATTTATAACAGTTACAAGAGCAATGTTAACTTCTAAAGGATCCAACGTCACCATTGGATAACATCTCAGTGTTGTTACACTCTACACACCTTTTTTTTTTTCTTTAAATGAGGTTAAAACTTCTTGAGAAAGGTAGAAATGGCAAAATAATTATGTATTAGTGGAAAAGCAGGAAACACAGTGAAGACACAGACAGATTAAGGAAGTGGGAACTATTTCTAGCCTCTTGGACCATATTCATCCACTTGCTGGGGCACTTCTAAAATCAAAATTCACTAATACTCCATTCCTTATTCTAACACTGGAAGACAACTCTCAGATCCCTTCTTCCTCATCAGTGCCTCAGATCGACAACTATGGATGTTGTTTGCCTGTGCAAAAACTCACTGGGAGCATATCCAAGACAAATACCAACAACATAAGCAGCATCTCAACATACAATCATTAGTTACATATCCACGTAACAGACAAAGTTAACACAATAAAGCCTACTAAAGTGAAGCATGATGTACAACATGAAATCTCAAATGCTAACTTCCCATGAAAGCAGTAAGAAGTCAGTATCACCCATGCTATAATTAGTACATTTGCTCTATAGACTACATTTATAAATATTGCACAGGTACTACATTAAAACTTAAACTATAAGCTACACTTGTATTTTGGGGGAATAAGATTGATAATATAAGAAAGCAATTAGTATAACATTGTGCATTCATTAAACTTGTTGATATCACACAGGAACAGATTTTCATAGAAGTGTTCAAGGCCAGGCTGGATGGGGCTTTGAGCAACCTGGTCTAGTGGAAGGTGTACCTGCCCACGGCAGGAGGGTTGGACAAGATGATCTTTAAGGTCCCTTCCAACCCAAACCATTCAGTTTGAGGGGGGCAACAGTTCCAAGTTCAGAAAGGAAGATGTTTAGATATTTCTGTTTTAAGGTGCTATGCCACTGTCCAAGAACAATGGGAAATTTAATTCATATTGGTAAAATAGTAACAATATAAAAACACTCCAGCAAACTACCAAATACATGGAAAGACAATGCATAGGTTCCCTGCGTCAAAAACAGCTTTTCTTACCTCTCTCAGTCCCGCCTCTAACATAGTTTTGTCCAGATCTTGTAACAGCGTCATCAATCAACATCTTGGCTTTGTTTTGCACAGCAACACTGCCAAAAATCTTTACTTCAGCTTCATAGGTTCCTTTTATAACCTATGTTCATAAAACGTTACTGAGTTTTTTTAATATTGCAAAGATAAACATTATTTAAGAATGCATCCTGAAAACAATATTTGATTTTTTTTTTTTCCTGAGTTTTAACTTATCTTCCCAGGATAAATTCTAAATTAAATGGAAATAAATGCATACTTTAGGAAAAAAAAAGTCAGTAAGCTTTTCCTACTTTCATACAGCATGCAACTTGCACCCTCAATTCCACTTCCTTTTTACCAGTTCTTGTAAGAGAATATAATTATTACAGCTCTTGCAACACCAGCTTGCTGCAGTAACTGTGGTTTACATGGAAGCAAAACTAAGTATGCTGCCAACAGTGTCCAGGCCTGGATGACACACAGCACATGTTACCTTTATCCTGGCACCTGAAGAATCCTCAAGTTCTCTTATTTTAGTTCCGCCCCGACCTGTGACAAAGATACACTGCTGGTATTACAGAGATTTGGGCCAAACTATCAAAAACCACACCTGGTAACTGTAAGTATTTTGGTTGTGAGCAAAACCTGAAATCTGTCTTCTCTGGAGACATTCAAAACCCGCCTGGACGTCTTCCTGTGTAACATCATCTAGGTGTTCCTGCTCCAGTGGGGGGATTGGACTAGATGATCTTTGGAGGTCCCTTCCAATCCCTAACGTTCTGTGATCCATATGAGTGCATGCAGCCACAAATAAAAGAATTTGTGACACCAAACTATTGGAAAATGCAGGTAACTTTCTTGGCAATTAACCAAACACAAGGTGCATGCAGGGGGTGGCGCCACAGTTAAAGAGATGGAGCAGTAAAACCAGCTCAAGAGATAGCCACCCTTCCTCCACCTGACTGCAGTGGGTCTTCAGCCCACTTACAATGGCCCGGCCACGACAGACAGATGTCAGCCTGACCACTTTGGGGAGGAAAAGTTCAGCTGCCCTGGCAATGGGAGCACTCCACACTTCAGCCAGCACCCTGCCAAAGATGTGAGGGGGTCAGAAGGGGCTGGGGCCCTTGCAGGGCCTGGGGCAGCGCTGCAGCTCCTCGGGGCACACAGGAAGGGTGGGCGCATGAACAGTCTCTCCACACCGGATCCTCTCCTCCTCCCTCACCCGCGCCCCTCAGCGAGCCAAGCACCCGTAGGTGGGGGTACGGCCGTTATTACCTATAAGAGCCCCGACCAGGGCGTTATCGAGGTGGAAACAGAGGGGCGCCCCGGCGTCCCGCGTTTGGCCGGCGGCGGCTCGGGGCGGCCGCTGCCGCGCTGCCTCCCTCAGGCCGCGGGAGCCTTCAGCGCCTCGAGGCTCCCACTCCTCCCTTCCAAGACCGGCCACCGCCGCCTCCCGCCGCCACTCCGTACTCCTTCGTTCCCCGCTGCTGTCGATGGAGGCGCAGTTCTGCGGAGGGCTCGCCGGCGGCTGCCACACACGCCCGGCGCCGGCATCACCGCCGGTGTCCTCATCGCTGCCGCTCTCCCAGTCAGACATAACGGCTGCCGCGCGCGCGCGGCACATGCGGAGGAACCTTGGCGCGCCTTAGGCTAGAGGCGCGCTGATTGGCCAGGGCGGGACGCTCTCTAAGCAGTGATTGGCTAGTTCGGAGAGGGCGCTCGGGGGTGGGAGAACCTATGGCCGTTCCCGAGGCTGAGCCGGGGCTGCGCCCTGGCGCGGTGGCTGCGCGGGCGCTGGGGGCGGTGGGGAGTGGGCTTCGCCTTTCTCCCTTCTCCTCCGCCGGCGTCGAGGCAGTCCTGCGTGGGCTCCACGGAGGAGCAGGAGGAGGCGGTTTTCTAGGACGGGAGGGGCAAGAACTTGGTTCTGGAGGCGTGGGAAGCCCCGACAAGGGGGCAGCCTCGGGCGAGGGGGGTGAGGATGGCACGGGGTAAGCCTGCTCGGTGTCTGCGTCTTGCTGATACATGCTGGTCTGAATTTTCTACGGAAGTCTCAATGTTTAATCTCAGATTAAGCTTTCATGATGATTTAATTACTATGGTTGAATATACTAAAGCTGATACAGTAGCAGAAAAGGAATGAAGAATGGGTGAGTTGAAGAGACTGCCGGAGGGCACTGAATCATAGAAGCATTTTGGCTGGAAAAGACACTCCAGATCATCGGGTCCAGCCATAAACTAACTTTAGCACAAAGCCATGTCCCTGACAGCTTAAACTATGGGCCTTTTAAACACCTCCAGGGACGGTGACTCCACCACTTCCCTGGGCAGCCTGTTCCAATGCCTGACAACCCTTTCTGTGAAGAGGTTTTTCCTAATATCCAATCTAAACCTCTCCTGGCGCAACTTGAGGCCATTTCCTTTTGTCTTATCTCTTGCTACTTGGGAGAAGAGACTGACAATCCTTGCTTGTCCAAGCCCCTGCTCAAGCAGGGATGCCAAGAGCCAGTTGCCCAGCACCGTGTCCAGGTGGCCTCTGAATATCTCCCAAGGGCAGAGACTCCATGGCCCCCCTGGGCAACCTGTGCCAGTGTTCGGTCACTGTCACAATGAAAAAATAGTGAAAAAACCCCCAAACAAACCCTGAGAAAAAACTAACATCACCCACTTCCCCTTCAATCAATTATGTTCAAAATCTTTTAAGTGACCATTTAAATTTGCCTTTTATGCACAGTCCTGTACTCCTATTGCACAGAGGTAAGCAGTGAACATTTATGTGTGTGCCTGTACGGATGCACATTGCTGCCTGTGCTGGGCCATTGTGACCTGCAGGGTAACAAAACAGTAAAAACTTCACACTGCTGCCTTCTCACCCTTCCCGACTACCTCTGTGTACACCTAAAGCAAGATGTCCTGGTTTAACGCAAAAGTAAGCATACGTTTGCCTTTTTTCTTGTCCTGTGTTTATTTTTAGGCAGAGCTTTGCACTGTTCACGCAGCCTGTGGGTACAAATGGCTGTCACAAAAAATATGCCTTTCTGGAGACGCATCTCTATATTTTAATATCTAGGATTACGTTCATCACAGAGGTAAGGGGTCAGCTATACAAGGAAATGCTTTGCTCTGATTTTGCAGCCTCCAAGGAGGCAGTAACTTCACCACAAGGGCAGTCTCTCTTTATTTGGTACTTTACACTCAAATACTAAAGCTTATCTTCAGCAGGACTGCAGGAAGAGCACAGTGAAGAAAGAAGGCTGTAGGTTTGGTGCAGTAGCATTCTAGAGCAACTTTCACGATTAAGCACGGAGGAACGGGCTTCACCTAGGCTTCAAGTTAAACTGAGGTAGCAGATGGGCCTTCACTTAGGAATCCTGCTCCTCACACATTCCCCTGGTTGCCGATCCTGAATCAATTCCTGTTTATCTAACAGGGGAGGTAATAATAACTTCAAATTAATTTTCGTAGAAGTACTGAAACATCTGAAGTTTCAGTGAACTCTGCTATAAACAGTTACCAGAAACCGAACATATCAGATTAGTTTGTGCATGTTTTATTCTAGCAAACTGCCTTCGTGGTGTTTGGGTCCATTTAATAAAAAAAATACAAAACTTCAAAAGGAAAACAATGAGCAAGTTAATTTTTTTTTTGCCTGATATGTACTTACACTATACAAACATTTATACAAGGGAAAAAAAAAACAGTAAGCATTGTACTTTTCAAATCATTTTTATTAACAACAATATGGATTCAACTTTGTCAAGAAGTTACAATTAACATTGTAATGTACTGGCTAATGTCATCGCAGTGTCAGTGAAAGCAGCCTTCGTGCTTTCTAAGCCTGTTAGGAAACTGGCTTTTTTTCTTTCAAAGTAGTAAAAAATGCTTCCAATAGCAGATGATATTGGATATGTCTGGAATTGACTTATGTGTGGCCACAGCTGAATGAACGGCCACATTTGCATCTAGGTGAATGAACAAGAAAATATTACATGCTTCCACTGACACTGCAGGGGACAATTCTTATTTCAAAAACCAATTAACCTTTTTAAGACAGTGACAGCACTTTGTGTGATGTTGTAATCCATTTGAATTAAGTTGATTAACACACTTGGAAAAAAAAAAAAGTGAAGCAGAAGTATCTGGGGCAAATTCTTTTCTGACCTGTATTTCATTCAAACCTAATGAATCCAAAAGGATTGCATGACATATGAGTCAGGATAAAAGTTGTCCCAGAGAGGCAAGTTCATTCCTGGTATAGGTGGGTTCAGTTCCTTTAAGGTGGGTGGAACTGAACCTGATCATCCCAACGGAGGCTGAACTTCACCCAGTTGGGCAGTGAACTCATTGAAGTCAGTGAAGCCATCCAAGGATGAATTTAGCCTCAGGTGTTTAAACACTTTTTTCGTTCATTTGCTGTTATGTTTTATTTTCCTGCTTACTCATATTTTCTGATTATTGTTCTTTTCTCTGTGCTTTTTTAAAAATGTCCCTTCTTCCCTTTTTACATCAATACTTTGTGCGTTATTTTTTATATAGTCAATGTGACATGGGTAAATTCAGCTAAGTATTAGTTTCCTCAGGAAATAACTGGAATATTACCATTTTCACTTTAAACAGATGCCCAACAAAATAAGGATTTGAATCTGAGCTCCCGATTCAAGAAAAAATCCTGAATTCCACAGAATGAATGAATTCCATAGAATTTTTGCTTGAGTAAGGATTGCAGGTCCCAATCCAGAAATACTGCTGTACATCAGATGTTCTACTATACGTCAGCAATTCAGTATGATTTGACTCATCACAGAAGAGCAGGTGAATTACTCATCACCATACTAGAATGAGAGCAGTCACTCTAAGTAGGATTATCTCAAAAACATGGAACAACTGTGGGCACTGTGAATGAAAGTGTATGATCTTTGCAATCTTGAACCCTAGGCTAAAACACTATATTAATATTTAAATAAAAAGTATAGATCATATAAGCCAGGACCAAATACAAATTTTTAAACAAATAATAATAATAATCAAAACTATTCCTTTCAGTTCTCTCTTCAATCAGGTACAAGAAACAAGCTGATCAGAAAACAGTTATTCGGATAAGGCTTAGTTCCTGAAGCTCTTACTTAAGGTCAAATTCTCTCTTCAACAATCCTCAAGTGGATTGTAAATTAGAAAAAAATTGTCCCTTGTCCCTACTCATGAACAATTCTTATTCGCTGTCATGAGCTGGACTTTAATAAGCAGCTCAGGACAAGACTTGAAAAGCCAGACAGCTCCTTCTTTCGTGAAACTAATGAATGACTGTCAATCATGACACTGTCTTTTAAAGAGAGAGAGCATAGAAATAGGAAACGCCTAATAAGGAAATATGAGCAAAGCTTATAAAACCCCAAACAAACAATTCTTCCTCTCCAGAGTTTCATATATTCACTATTTTTTCTATTCTCTATCAATATTATGTTAAAAAATTCCTATATGATAAGACTTGCAGCTACAAAAATAATAACGGTGAGCATAAAAGAAAAAAATTAGGATTTTAAACCATAATTTGAAAAGATACGATCTTTTGGATTTATTAGTACTTTGTAAAGACATTAAAATTTTCATACATAACTTATAGAACTCATTCTTTTGTGCATAAAATTGTATTAAATAAATTAACTTAAAATTAGAAGGACTCAAGCATGTCATTTAAGGCAAAAATACCAAGTTTCCGTGAGATAAATGATCGGCAAAGCCCGACGCCTGTTTGTGTACGGAACCCGTACCGGCAGGGCCAGGGCTCAGTTCTCCCATCGATGCCTCCTGGGCTCAACGGGGGTGCAGCCACCTGCTCGTGCAGGTGAAGGTGGAAGAGTGGAGTCCAATTAATGATGCCTCGATTAATTGATCTTGTCAAGGAGGGGAGGGGAATTCCGTTACTGACACACAGTTGCTGTGTGTCCTCTCTCTTGCTCCTTAACTGAACCTAGGTGCGGGTTTACGCTTAGGCCAGTGGGAGGCTTTGTGTGAAAGGCAAGAAAGGCACCGTAAACCATTAGCAAAAAGAAAGCAAAGCCTAAAAAAACCCCAGACTTGTAAGTTTTAAAATTTTGGATAGGCCTTTAAACTTATAGATCTCTCTGGAAAAACTGTAGACATTCAAAAATAAGTTAATGGTTAAATGAACTGAGATGTGGAAAACCCCTTATTTATCCTCACAAAATTACTATTGTAATCAGGCTTTAATATGATCAGACTGCACATAAAAGAAGACAGGAAAGAATGTGGTAAATAATATGGCAAATCAGTAGGTGAGGAAATTGTGCTTCGAGGTATCTTTCAGGATTTAACAGCTGAAGTTTGCTCTGGCATAAGCCCTGGAACAGTGTACCATCCATGGACCTCGTATAACAACACAATATATACACTCTACAGTTTGCATTTACTTTCACAGAATAAGGTTATCATGGAACATCCAGGAGTACTTCTGTAAAGGAACTATGGAAGCAGAAATTACAATGGTTTCATAGTAAACAGATCAAGTCCTTCACTATACAATCTACAGCATTTAGCCATGGTTAAGACTGGAGTGACATTTTGGATGTATTAATAAATATTAAGTTCCCAGCAGGTCTGGGCCTTGAGAAAACACTGCCCTGAGTGAGCTGGCACTGGCACCTCCCTACATTCGGTGTTCCTGCTGCTATGGGCAAGCTGGGCCCAAATCAGGTTCTCTCCGAGCCTGGGGTGCAGGGTGTGGGGGTGTAAATCTGGGGGGAGGCAACGCACAGAAACCTCCTTCAGCTGGGAAGAGCCAAGGCCTGTTTGGGCTCCACAGGGCTCTAACTGCGGCAAAGCCTGGCTGGGAATGTGCAGATAGGCACTGACAGCACTCCCGCCTCACAGCATAAGCGAAGCATAGTTTAGGATGAGGAAAAAAAAAATAAAAGAGGATGTATCAAGCAGGAATGCTCGGTCTGATGTAGGCTTTGAAACTGAAAACTTGGGTGTTAGGAGGAAAGAGTCTGAAGGGCCTTTCTTCGAAAGTTCACAAGAAATGACTGCAGTTGGGACACTGTGTTGAGATAGAAGAGTGTGAACACTTTCCTCTCTCTTCCCCTTTTATTTAAAAAGCAAACAAACAAAAAACCTTGTGCCTTCATGCTTTTTTTTTTCCCCAGTTAGGGTGGTCTTTCCTACTTCTATTTCCATTTCCGATTGCCTACATGGCGTCTTTTTTTTTTTTTTGGAAATAGCACTCAATATCTCTGACTGACTGGCTGGATTAAAAGAAAAAAATCTTGCCTTTTTATGTTCCTTCTTTTATTTTCTGCAATCATTTCCCTTCCTGCCCATCTAAATAATTTTTTTCTTCATTGATTGTGTTATCTTTCTCTCTTCCATGTTCTGTCATCTTTAGTTTTACTCTAGATCTCAGTTCCTCATTTTCCCTTCTTTCCTAGCCTTATGAAGTGCTGTCATGGTATCAGGTTGGGACGGTGAGAAAAATTGCCAGAATTTTCGCAGAAGGAAGTATTGCTTCAACAATAAAGGCAGCACCTGCTTCCTTCCCTCACCTACTGCTGCCACATGTTTCAGATTCACAAGATAGCTCCTCAATGAGACTGGAAGAAGGAGAGATTCCCCATGATTTTTAGTGCAGTCACCCAGCTTATCCGTTTCGGAGGCCAGCCCCAATCCCTAAAATACAAACTCTTCATAGCAAAATAATGTTCTCTTTATAAAGAACAATGTGATAGTGGTGTGTCAGGTACTTTTGCCACAACACTAAATCACAAAATATCATATGGGTATTAACGTACTGGTTTTCAGAGTTAAAAATAACTGATTACTGATGAGCTAATGTGTGTATCTTGCAACTGGCAGCCATTTCTAGTCCCGTATTACTGGTTTCCTTGGTACCTTGCTAGCAGCTGTAGATAGATTTTTTTTTTTGTTGTAAACATAAACTATCATCTAAATCAGGACATTATATATATTTAATTAGTTCAGAAGCAAAGTGCTTTAAACCCTATGATTTTTACTTCTGCCCTGTAGAAACGGCACTAGGTCTAAATGCTCAAATTTTTGCTTTTTGATACATCCTGCAGCATTAGCTTTGTAGGCAACTCATCATTTAAACCTACTGTACTACATAAAGCTGCCGTACTGTAGGTGTAAATGTGAACGTTTGCCATCACTTAAACATGCATTTTCATGCAACTAGGAGATATGGGCTCATTCAACTGCTTCTCAGATTCATCCTGATTTTTGTGATTTTATCTCATTAAAAAGGCTTTCAAAACAGTTCATGCTATGATATGTATGACTAGAGGAATGACCCAGCCAATGAAGAAAGCCCACAAGCTGTTATTTAAGTTTGACGTGGAGCAGATTGAGTGCTTCTGTACCATCCCCTGGCTTGCAAATGCTTTGAGATGATCTTGATATTCCAGTCCTTAGAGAGTCAGCAGAGAGAGTTGTTTCCACTAACGGGCGCGAGATGGCTTCAGTAGTCTCTGTTCCTGCCTCTGTTTCCAACTCTTCATCAGTTATAAATAGTTTTGACTCCCTCCATTTGGAGTATACATCTTGGCTGCCTCTGGAACTGCTGGAGTCACTGCCAGCAACCTGTACATTCAGTTCTTCTGTTGACTGTATAAGGTTTTGTACAGATAAAGATTTTCCTAAATCCATTTGCACCACAGGTTTAACTGAGAGCAACGGTTCCCCTTCTGTATCCAGACTTTTTCTCCATGTGCGATCCTTTGTCACACTGGGCTGTGCAACTTGTCCATTGTCCTTTGATGCAACAAGGCAAGCGGTGACATCGGAAATATTCTCCTGGGTGGTTACAGGAATGATATGAACGGGCTCAGGCCTATTGATATGCTTCATTGATGAGAAAGGTGGTATTTGTAATGTTGTTGGAGTTGCTGGCTTAGTCGCCTGGTTTATTTGGTTTGATGTATTATTAACTGTTGCAGGTCCATCATTTGGCACTTGCGTTGCTTGACTATGCATAGCTGGACTAAAAGCATAGTAAGCCTGAGTGCTAAATTCATTTGGTGTCAGTACAAGCTGCAGGCCACGAGGCAGATTGGCACTAGCTGATCTGGGTACACATCCACTCATTTGTGAAGAATTGGACAAGTCTTTGCTGTCGGATGGACTCTGGTAATCAGAAGTCTGCTCACACTCAAAAGAGGGCATTTGAAACGAAGCCAAAGTGAGCGCAGATGCAGATCCTTTCCGCAAAACTTGTTGATAAATATCTAACAGACAGTCCAGTTTTGACTCAATGGATTGTACCTATAGGAGGAGAGGAAAATGTTAACATTAGTGCCAAATACTAATTGAAACTATTTGGAACCCAAGCAAAGGGAAAATGTCACTGCTGAAGGGAAAAATGGCAGGAGCTTGGTATATGCTATTGACCCTGGAAAAATAATGTCAAAAGCCATCTAGATTTTCCATAAGCAAGCTGATAAAGGGGAAAAAAATGCAGTAACGTGTGATTTTTCCTTCCTTACTTTTCTATACAGTTAAGGTAATACAATTCATATCCATTTTATTTCAACATGTAAATGAAGCAGATACTATAAAAAAATATTTTACCTGTTCAGCCTTTGAAACTGGCAATAAAATACACAAAAAGCATAAGAAATAGAGCAAGACAAAGCAACATAGATGATCACTCTACCTGTTTCTCCACCTTGACTACACGCCCTAACATACTGAGGTCATCAGTTGTCTCATTCTCTGCAGGATTCTTTTCTCTGCTTCTTTTATCTGCCGTGATTTGTCCTTTCCCAAGAATTTGATCAACACTGTAAGAGAAATCAAAAGCTGCTGTGATTCCTGAAAACGTTGATGATATGGAATTAAAAATGAAAATCACAGTATTTCAGAAAAGCAATTGAGAAAGAAGACGAACCTAATTTCATTAACTAAGAAAAATAAAAGGAGTGATTTTTTGAGCATTTGAGACTGCTTTTCTTTTCTTTTGGCACCAGCTGGGGGCCAGAATTTAGCCGTCATTTAGCCCAGAGCCAGGGCTGGACTTGCTGAGAGGGGGAGGGAGGAGGTGGCTTCTCCAGCAGCCTGATGTTGTGGAGGAACAGAGGTACCAGTGCCATGCTCAGTGCTCCTGTCCTAACAGCAGCATCAAGTCCTGGGAAAGCTGTCAGTCTGGAGCAGGAGTGTCAGCTTTGATGCTGGTAATCATACACATGGTGCCTTTTTTTTTTTTAAATTGTTATTGCTGGGAATCTATGACATAAACCCCACATAAATACTACACTACCGGTAGTTCCCAATTTCTTTTATGTGAAAAAGAAAGTTTGAGGTGGGAGAAAAGCAGTTCTCAATGTCAACCTCATCCTTTTGGCAACTTGCTGACTAAATTCCTTCTTTATGAATGGACTTTACCTATAAAGGATTACCTTTTCTATTTTTCAGACTCTCATTTCAGGGGACAAATTAGATACATGCTTTTTTGTTTGTTTTTACCCACAGTGTAATTTCTGGCACAGCTGTGTTCACAGAAAGAGAGGCTGGGCTGAAGCATTGATGGCAATTTGTACCCAATTATAGCACAGAAATGTTAAATGTTGCCTATATTCATTATGCAGTGAATGACATAAGATACTTCTGCAGAGCAGAAATTATTCTTTCCTTACCGTGACTGAAGACTCTTAATTCTGCATAACATGTCTAGATGACCTGCTGAATACTGTTCAATGACATCTTTGACATCATATGGACGGAGTGTTTCCTTAAACTTTCTCTTTGCAACATGAAATTTCATAATTCTGTGGGGAAAAAGCATTTCACAGATTAATCTTCATCAGCTGTGAAACAATACAATATATTCCATTGACAAAATCTGACATCTAATTTTTAAATGTAAAATATTTTCAATACAGCTTGGACAAGGGAACTTTTCCTTTTACAAAATTGTTCCTGTAAGTACAAATGCATTGCAGCTATCTCTTTGAATTGTTATTTAAGAGAGATCTAGTAACATTGTTTTATAGAGTGCAGAGCATGTTGAGTTTATTAGTATCCACCTATTTGGCTTTTTTATGCTAGGTGCCTGATATGAAAGGTACTGAAGTACATGCTTAACTTAAACCTGGGTTTAGTCCTAGTGATTTGAGTGCAATAGCCTGTAAGCTACATTTGTGCTTAAGCTACTTCTGTCCTTGTTAGAGGAAAGATTTCTCTAAAAATTGACTATGCAAACATAAATAATTGTATTTTTTTTTTCTTCTTTTTTTTTTTTTTTTTTCCTGGTGCTCATTTTCAGTTATTTTCTTTCAATTTTGTAAAAAAATGAGAGAAGCCAAGGGACCAGGTGTGTTGGCCACACTGGTCTGTGTTACAGGGCTCATGAATCTCCATTAAGGCCAAACTGCTGATATCTGCAACCTATTGAAATTAAAAAAGCAGGGACAGTAAATTGGTATCCTATTCCAAATGCCAATATTTCATGCTAATATATTCCCTCCCTCTTTACTATGATATGTATATAGCAGCTGTAAGACAATGACTTATAATGAAAAAAACCCATGTATCTCTCTATAAGAAAAATAGATTAGTAGTGTTTCAGTAGAATTTAGGAAAACCATACTTCTCATATGATAATAGGTATGTAGAGTCAGATTAATAGTAGGTAGTGATCCTCTACAGATTTCTGTGTCATACATGTCTGTGCCAAATGGTCTTCCAAATAATATCAGCCTGTTCCCACAGTGCTTAGGTTGTTGATATTTCCCATTCTGGTAACTTCCAGCTAAAAATGAGATTGCCTGTCACTGGTATAGAGCTTGAACTATGATTCTGATTGTAGAAATTAAAAATGGAAAAGGCCTATTAGGAGTAGTACATCACCTTGACAGTTCGGGACTGATCTCTATGCAGTTTTAAATATGTCAGATGATGCACTTTCCTCTTTTCCATTATCAGCCAGTTCTACAGACTAATCGCCTTCAGCATCTGTTGTAATCTGAAGGCCTCTAAAGCTGGGATGCAGAGGTTTTTTTTCTTTTAGCTGTCAAATGATGCCAAGATGTTCTGTTCATAATAGTCTGACAGCACAATCTCCTGGAATCTAGTTCTTTATTCATGTTACAAGAATATAATTATTTTGTTATTGTTCTCTCTGTTTTGGTATTCACATTTTTTTACTTTACTCTCTTGATAAAGTAAAAACATGAAACACTATTAGAAAAGCAGAGCCAGAGAATTAATAGCATAATTGAAGACAACTGAATTTACCATAGCTGGGTGATTTTACAAGGGAAGAGACAGAAGGCTAATTTTTATTAACAGCCATAGAAGCTTCTTAACCAGTGTGCACAAGTCTTCAGTAGTGCCTTGCGGCTTTGTAACAGCTATTTTGGTTATCAAGGTAGTTTGTTCAGAAGTCAAACACAGGACCAAAAGCTGCACAGCTGTATCAGTGAGGTGTAACTGTACTATTTCTAGTTTAGTTATTGGCTCATCTTGATTAACTTGAGCAGGATTTGGAACAGACCCATATTGCTTACTTCTTTTTGTTGGAATGTACAAAATTATACAAAAACTGCACAAAAAAAAATGAAGGGTTGTAAAAGACTGGCAGTTTAAAAGCCCGAAAGGTAATTAAGAAGCAGGAAACATGAATTCTTTCAGTGGTGGAGCCTAGCAACTGCTTTGCAGTTATTGAGTTCATTTTCCATATTTATTTACTTCAATTTTAAAAATTCAATTATCTTTCTGTATCTTGAAATAACTATGTAATTGAACTTGACAGTTTTGAACAGCCACCCTGAGAGATTATTACATCTACACAGAGCACATTCAAAAGTAGTAGCTGAACTGAGGACAAAAAAGTCTTTGAGCTTCCTTCATTTGTACTTCTAGAATAAAAAGTCGCCTATTCTGGGGTGCTCGTGTGCGATGAAAGCAGAGGGTTTGGTTACATGGGCACAGGAGGAAAATGTACCTGTGCAAAAAAGGGAAAATGAGCACAAAGTGGGTTATACCCCAAATATCCGACGCTCCAGCCCTTCACACAAACAGGAGGAGCAGAGCAAACCAAGTCCCGCTTGGTCTGTCATCTCCAGCTGTGCCACACGGGGGCAAACAAGACTCACCATAAACTGAACAGAGTTTGATACTGCACCACCAGTACTGACCAAACAGCGTAACTCAATTAAGATTTAACCCAGAAGAACAAAGCCTGTAGTGCCCATGATTTTTCTTAAAAACATTATTTGTATTTTTAAATCCCTGTATGCCACGTAGTGAGGTGGCATTGTAAAACTCAGATCTAATGTGACAGATGATACAGGGTTGTAAACGTACTCCGGTCCCAAGCGTGACAATTTTCTGGTGAGAAGTAGCCATAAAATGTAGCTTATTTCAATGATGCATCCAGAGAAGAGCAGAAAAACAACTCTTGCGCTGAATTAGACCCATATATCAGAGTGCCTTGTCTGCACTTCATGTCTAAACCACAGCCCCCCCAAATCTTTAGATGCCCTGATCATTTGTAGAAAGTTAGAGGTCCAATACCAACTTTTGTCTTATTGACCTCTAGCACCCAAAAGCAGCATCCATTTCATTTATCTGTTGTCAAATGCAGGTTCAGCACTGATCTAGAATTACAGTGTTTTCTGAACGTGCAGATTGCTTATCTTTCCTGATGTCTGTTGCTTTTTATTTTCCATTCATGCCCCTTCCACTATGAAAAACTATTCTGCTTGTCATTAGTGCACTTTGCTGAGACTGGCACTAAGTCAGATCATCTCTAAACCTCCTTGCAGCCTGGTCATGCTCTTGTTATTTTTTTAAACCTGTGTCTTGTCAGTCTTCTCACTATCTCAGGAAGAAATTGAGCTTCATTCTACCGGTATTCAGGTAAACTCACAGATGGTTCCTGCCTTAAGGATTACAAGACAGGTAGGTTGTTTTGCCCATGGCTAGATAAGATGCCCACAGATTGTTTGGTCCCTCACTACCTCAGGAAAGCAGGTGCACACAGATCTAGTTGTGCTGGTTCCTCCGTCTCTCTACCCTTAGCTTGCTGAATAACCATTCTTCCTTGGAAACATGGAGAGGCCAACAGACAAAGGTGGTTGAGAGATGGTTTCACTATGTGCAGGGTGAGTGCGTCAAAATTCTCTCCTCTCTCAGGTCTCGGCCTGGACTAACCCATCCCCTGGCAGCCAGAGACATCGTTTTCTCCCAAGCACAGTGCTTTAGTAGCCAAAGACACATCTCAGAGCCTTGCCTAGACTCTGAAGACCATCTGGGCAGAAAATATACAGTGCATTAGGATTTAAAAGAAATAGAGGATTCTGAAACACCGCCATTGAATGAATTCATAATGGCTGCTAGAAATACATTTTATAGGTGTCTCATAAAGGTTTCAAAGACTGAGAATAAATGGTAAATTATTTTCCTTCTTTGGCTATTAAATATGTATGACTATTAACTTTACAGCTTATCAGCTCATGAATTCTCAAGTTTCATTATGTTAAGCTACATTTATTATTATTATTTCTCATTAACAACAAATGAAAACATATCTATGCAATCACTAGAGTTAAAGAGAGAAAAGACCTCTTAGGTCAGCAAGTTCATCTTCCTGCCATTGCCGTTATTTCCTATTGCATATTTATTAATGCTTCTCAAATCTAATTTTATATTCTATAAATAGTAAAATAATTCCATCATTTCCATTGTGGAGAATATTACAGAATTTACTGTCTCTTGCTATGAAAAATGATCAGAGATATCACAGTATATGGAAACAAGGTATCCTCAAGGATCTTTGGCACAAGGTATCTTCTTTTTAAGTCTCTTTTATATACATTCATCATTGTGAACTAACATAGCTGGAAAATGCAATGTTTTTTTGTTAGTCTCCAGGAAAACTGCAGGATATTAACGGCCTTTGTTCAAGACAAGACTAGGGCCGGTTGAGCAGTGCCACAAAAACCTGGTGGCACAAAGTCTCAGGGCGCCGCTTTGCACGCTGCTCTGCCCCAGGACTCACAGAATCACAGAATGTCCTGAGTTCGAAAGCATCCTCAAGGATCATCAAGTCCAACTCGTGTCCCTGCAGCGGACAGCCCCAAAATTCACACCATGTGTGACTCACCCTGGCCTGGCCCCAGGCATGCTGTGGAGCACACCATGTTTCACCACGCTGCCTGTCTGTTGCCTGCTCGCCCAACACCGAGCAAATGCTTCAAGGAGCTTTTCCTGGCCTTCTCTACTGCCTCAGTTGATCTTTTCCAACAGAGAGTTTGCAGTAAGGGGGCAGCACAAGAACTGGACCGTAGAGGACTCAGCTTGAGGGGCCTTGAGAGGAGGCTGACAGTTTGGTGTTACTGGACGGGTCTGCCCAGTGGGTCTTTAGTAGGACTGGCTAAGAGTCCTGATGTAGGAAAGGGCCAATGTGTTAAAAGATTGAAGTGTTTTTTTCCATTCTATTTTTTCCATCTCCTGTTTCGACCATTTCAAAATGAAAGTTTGAGAGTGTTGTTTGTTTAAGATCAAAGGTTGTTTTGAAGAATAAGTTAGTCCTGGAAAAAATGTAAGCAAGGTCAAAACTGAAGCAGTACGCTCTGAAATTAACAAAATGAAAGCTTATAACTAAACCAATTTTTGTCTTTCACTATTTCAAGGCTGCCCAACCTGAGAGTAACCCGCATATTCTATGCTCCTTTTACAGAAAAAAAACCCCAATTCTTTCTGATTCCAAAACTGTGAGAGGCCCTACCTCTGTAAACCCACAGGCATGAATTAATTTTGCTAATTTCATTTTTTTTTTTTTTCAAAAACAATAGGACCATTTGTATCATTGTAAAACAATTTGTACCCAGCTCTAAGCAGGACAAAATAGTTACTGTCCCTTACTGCAGCGTTTCACGGTGATGTACCCTGAAGAGATTCAACTGTATATGCTTCCATTTGGGGTCTTTTGCACAGTGTCTCATGAAGCTGTTCAAGTACCGTCTGTCTTCAGCTGCTCCTGTATATGAGCATGAAAGGAAAACCAGCCTCCACCCTCCCCCATTGCCTTTGCAATTAAAAGCCATTGCTAAAAACAAGCTCCAAAATGAGGCACAAAGTTTCCATATAGGCAGATGTTATCATCTTGAAATTCTACAGCTACTATATAGTGTCTCAGATCCTTCTTCAGATGTTTGCATAGATCCCAGTGTAGTCAGGTAACAGATACTCTGAATAATAAGAAAGAAGAGTATCAGCTACCTGACAAACTGAATTATCAGACACTTGATTTTGAGAGATTAAAGAGTCTCAAGATCATTGCGTATTACTGCTTTACAGACCTCAAACAAAGGTATGTTTCTGAAGCAACATGCATGTGCTGCTTGTAATTTAGTGAAAAGCTAATATTTGCAGCAAGAGATGGGAAAGATTTGTGGCTACCTGATAGCAAGTGAAGATGCAGAATTCTTATTCTCAGCCTCAGTAGTGAAATGAGCTGTTTTTTTGTAAGCCAAGTACACAGAGAAAAAGTTGATGATAATCTAAAAGGTTGACTCTTATCAGTTAAATAGTACTCGTCTGAAACAAACTGTTGCATCTTTGCTCTTCTTATTAGAACATTTCTGTGGATGGCACTGGTGAGAAAGTTTGACAACAAGGTCTTTTGCATCTGGTGACTTGCCCTTTGGGCTGATAATTACCAAGTGAACCAAGAAAAGATGCAGATGATGCACCGCACAATCCAGTGGTGCCTTTGAAAGCAAGCTCCATGGATTTAGTATTAAAATGTCAAGTTGATCTTAAAGAATTTGGTCAGTATTAAGAATGAGATGACCATTGTTATCACTTGGCAATGCAGTGACAAGGTGCGCTTGGAGCCAAGTGTCAACCAGTCTATTTAAAATGCAACATCACAGACAAGGATCTTTGGCACCAGAGCCAACAGGCTATGCTGATTGTTCCTAATTTGAGCATTTTCCATTTGAAGGAATAGGTCTGCCTTGTAGGTGGGTGTCCACTCTCTGGATTTCTTTCACCTACTGAAACACTGCTGGCGAGAGATAGTTCCCATCGGTGACATCTGAGTGGCCAGTTTCAGTGGCTGTGGACACAGACCTGGTATCTGACACATCCTGTGAAGTAATTTCCAGGCATGCTGGAAAAATGGTTGGAACAGACATCTGCAAGCGATCTGTCAGGCTGCCTGTGCTAGTAGAAAAGTCTTAGAAACAGCCTTACTATCTGTCTTCATTGGCGATCAGTGGGAAAAAGGGGAAGGAAATACAAGTAGCCTGTAGGTTATCTCTGCATTAAATTATTTCATAAAGAGCCTGAGTTCTTTCTTCCCATAGTGCTGAGAGGACTAAGGCAAGAGTCTCCTTGATGGAAAACATCATCTTTCCACAAGGCTTTGCAGAACCACCCAGTGGCTGCTGCAAGAGGGGTGCCAGGCACCGCTGTGGCTGTGCTGCAGAGCCAGCGGGTCACCCCATCAATAACCACGTGTTTGCTGTCAGCAGAGACGGAACACCTGAGCTCTCCTCGCTTGTCCATGTTCTCTTTATGGCGGGGATCTGGCCTGCCAGAATTTACATTTCAAAATATTCAGGGAGATGAAGAGCCTTGGCAGTCTCAGGAGAAAGAATGCTAAGTTTAAGCTTTCAGTACAGGTAATTTTATAAGTTTCAATGCAGTTTGCTACTCTCTTGGAAAAGAAGGAGACTATTAAGTTATTTGGGTTATATTTAGTTCAATGGATAGTGGCAGGCAAGGCTTTGCACAACTGAACAAAAGTAATTTTTCTGTTGTTATCGGAAGAAAGTTGAAATAAAAGTCATATGACAGATAGTGTCAGGAACACAGAAATGCAATAAAAACCTAAGCTTTTAAAGAAAATAACTTCTTCCAGGTAAGGTGATATACATTCAGTAAAACTACATCAAACTGGATTACAGTAACTTGCATTATGGGAAATACAGTGGAAACCAGCATTCATTACTCTTTTGTGAAGCAAATCACGTAACAGGTTTAGACACTGAAAAGCTGATAACAGAACAGATAAAATATTTCAACTTTTAATTAAAATACTGATGAAAAGGAAGCATAAGTAAACTATATAATCATTAGTTATGTGACAAATATAGAAATAGAATAACCATATAATAAGTTCAACAAATTACCACTTTATTAATTGGCCTCTAGATAATTAGTATCTTAATTTAAGAACTCTCAAATAATTATTTATTCGGTATTTTTTTACTCACCTAATTGCTCTGATGACAGTTTTAAGAGCAGGGGTGAGATCTTCTACTGACACATCACACTGGCACCCTTTATCATCATAAACATCATCTGTTCCAAGACTGGTGTCAGCTGCAAAATACAAGAGCAGACTAAACAAGCAGCATTTAAAAATCTCTTCTGAAGTGTTTTCTAACTGTGTGCACAGTGGCTCTGGAAAATTAAGGACTACAAATCAAATAAGACAGAGCTTCATCAGTTTACAAACTATATGATGCACTTGTTTGTGTCTATGCTTATGTCATTAAAGGCCCAGGTAGTCTCCAGTGTAAACAGTAAAAGTTACAAAGGAAGAAAACCCTGTTATTTTTCAAATTAATAGTTTAGTACCAGCATGTCTGTTCCTGATGTCTCACTGTTTTTCATCAGATTCTCTCTCTTAAGGGAAAGTGGTGAGCTAACGGATGTGATGGAAGAACTAACAGATGCTGAAGTTATATCCAGTTGTTGATTATTTTACCACTATGGATGAACCTGACATTGAAGACAAAGGAGAAGATCCATTTCATTTACTAAGGAGGCTGTGGAATGATCCAATGCTTTATTGCAGGTGAAAATAAACGAAAAACCTTTTTGCCACAAATGAACAGAAAATGAGATCCATCATGTATCAACTGCCACCTTAAACCTCAGAGCTATGTATGTCTTTCAGCCTTCCTTTGCAATAAGAGTTTAAGCCAAGTTACTGTATTTATTTGCCTGAAAAAAAATAGATCCTTTACCCTTTTCTAACATCACCTCTGCAGACTTACCATTTGAGAATTAACTAGAAATCTCAGAAGTGCCCAGTGTACCTGAATACACAAAAAAACCCAGGGACTGATGCATGACCAAGAAGTTTTACAAACTTAAAATGTGCTGGAATGGGAACAGAACAGGGAAGGCTGGGTTGGTGGATGTCCCTATGTCAAATATGCCTTGAAGGTATGTGAAGTACAGAAAGACTCTTGAAGGTAGGTGTTTTTCCCTCCCCAACCATCTCTCTTCACCTGCCTAAAGACCAAGTTTCCAGGTGAAGAGTTTCACCCAAGGTCAGTGTATTTCGACATGTGTCTCTGCTTCATAAGAAAGAGAGTGTAAAATGAGAGAAGGACATATGAAATAGAGAAAAAAGGACCGGATTCAGTAACCCTCAGTAATGGAGGAGATTTCTTCCCAGTCCTGTGTCCCTATGTACATTCATGCTGTTATTTAAAACATAGCCTTAGTCATCCACTGCATGTAAACCATTTCGGGGACTTCTATTGTAAGCAATTTTGAAACACAATTAGACACAAATGATTGCAGGACATTTTTTGCAAGTTCCCTTTTCACAAAGACTGTAAATGAAAGATGAAAAATATTATTTGTCAATCAGGAGGTCCTGGAAATTTCATTGTACCTTTTAAATCGAATATGAATGCTTTCTTGGAATAAACAGCATTGTACCAGGCTGCATCTTCAGGAACTGGTGTTGCTGCAGTGTTGTCTTCGTAGATTTAGTATTTGGCCATAATAATTTATTTTGATGACTTTGGCTAGTCCATTACCGTCAATAATATATTTTCTTTTTTTGACTGTTGCTGAACTGGTACATTTATGAGGAACATCTACTGCAGCTTTGAAGAGTTGGGGGTTTTATCATTGATAGATCAGTTTAATATAGAAAGAAAGATGGGTTATAGCCAAGTTAATGATGTCTTCAAGTACACATGAAACAAGCAAATGCAACCTTAAAAAAATCAATTTAACACTGTAAAACTGAAATTTTAATACAAAACTTTGAAACCTCCCCTTCCATGGTATTACTGTCATAACTGCAATGATGACAAGAGTTTTTTTTCTTGCACTCTTTCACGAGCTTTGCTACTGACTTGACTTATATTTTTATTTCCACCTATCCTACCTAACTAAGATTTGGATCCCTGCTCAAAAACTTTATTAGCTGAAATAAACTAGGTAGTTAGTTTGATAGGTATATACACTATGTAAAATTCTGTCTCCAAAGGTGCTAAGTGTTCCTCGACACTAACTTTCCAGATGTCATGTTTGATCAGCCTCTCCAGTTATTTCTTCCAGTGCTGAAATTTCCCAGCTCATTTCTAAGTACCATACTAAAGCCAGGGCTTTTTATGCAACTGGCATCGCCAGAGGCTCTCTAAGGTTTGAATCTACTCAGTTATGCTGGTGTAAATTAGGAATAATTCTGCTAAGGTCATAAGAGCTACTACCACATAACCCCAGTGAAACAGGAGCCTCCAACTTGTAAGTTTAAAATAAACATGTTTCTGAATGGTTCTCTCACTGATATGGCTCCTGGGTCCTTTGCCAAGTACAGTGTCATTAATAAAAGGGCTTAACACAGCGTAACTTTGCAGAACTGTTTTGAGAACAGTGTGGGGCAATTAGAGTATTCCATGTTGCTCAGATATGGGTACAAACATCAGCAAAATCTTTAGACAGACGCTGGAAAATTCTTATAAATTTAAGCTAGCTTTAAGAAGAGATACCACTCCTAATAAATCACCTCCTTTTTTTTACTTTCTAATATTCCCACTGACATGAATTTCCTTCATTATAGCAGGCACGCGGTACCACATGTCAATAAAACTTGTGAAGAGCCATAAACCTTGTTTGATTCATATGGGAAACATTCATGGGTTTTTTTGATACTGAGCAGACTTGGGAAAAAGTTTGGGAAATGTGGAGTAACAACTTGGAAAAAAAAATCCAGCTTAAAATCCCATTGAAATCAAAGTTCACATTCTGCTGAATTCTTCCAGTGGAAGCTCATGTTGTGTATGACATAGTTACGAGGTGAGATGTACTTGTATCTCTTCTGCTCCTCTTGAGTTCATTCTCGAGGTCGGGGCCATGTTGGGGCCAGTTTGTCTGCTTCAGCAGCTCCAGCTGTTAAAATTGCTGCCAGTTCCCAGACAGGGTTAAGCTACGGCCCCCAACAAGCCCAGACTCATGCTGTTGTCTGTTTCCAGAGAGAGCCCTCCCCATCATTAACAGGGCAGGTAGACCTTCTGATGACAGCTCATGCCTTGCCTGGCACACATCTACTTCTTCATTGTTCCCTGTAGTCCCTGGTCACATCTCTTGCTTTCTGTTGGGGTAACTGCACATGGTCCAAGTGGGCTCCACAAGGAACCTTAGGCAGAAGCTGCTCTGCATGAAGTTGGCCGCTCTGCCAGGCCATCCTAGGGCTCTTCTTAGGGCTAACAGGGGTTCTTCTTTCTCTCCAGGAGCCTCTACCATCAGCTCAACAGGACTCTCAAGTCTGTTGCTTGGGCAGCTCACAAATCCAGCCTTGATGGTGGCCAAAGTGTCTCTCTACAGATTTAGACACACCCCTGCAAGTCTTCCTAAGAAGGGGTGTCAGCCAGTCTGGCAACCCATAAACAATTCCCCTTTTCTAATACCAGCATCTTCACAATTCAGGATATGTTTATTTCACAACTGACGAGGCATTTGCCATTATCTTATGATCTTTGACATTATTTACTCTGGGCTAAAGTCTTGTCTTTGCCACTTTTTAATTCTTCTTCTTCCTTAAGAGCAGTCTTTGATTTAATCACACAGCAAATAAGCAATTGCCAGCAAACAGAAGAAAGGCATGCACAAGTTATTAAAATAATCTTGATATTTCCCTGTTTGTCACAGTATTTATGCATTCTTCATGCAAACTCCAGTCATTTATGATCAACCAGAATGAAAGGGCTAAAAATTACAGTTCTGAAACATTGTATGTCACCAACAAAAAATTTACAAGTTTGTAGCTGCATTTCATATGGCTCTGTGCAGAAGTTACGCATAAGGCTTGATTTATTATTTCTGTAAATACCATGTGCCCTTTCTTAGAAGCGTTTTCTGTCATTTAATAACATGCTTTGGCGTCAGGAGAACTGTGACACTGCTCTGATCACCCTCATAGCTCCATGCTTTCAATATCAGTAACAGTCAAGTAATTATGTGCCTGTTGAACAGAATCAAAAAGATTTTGTACCCTTTAATTTGTTTTCTGGGAACTGCCACATGCTAGCAATGACAGTCCAGCATTAGTAAGTGCATGTGCCGACACCATGAATAGTCCTGTGGAAGTACTCCTAACATAGTAAACAGTACAGTGATCCCAACACTTTGACTTGTTTTTTGGAAGCCTTCAAAAGCACTTAGATCTTACTCTGTGTAGGAGGTAGTTAGGGCTCCTCATGTGGGTGACCTAAATCATTCTGCTGAGTCTGAGTACACACCTTTTTTTACCAAATTGACACAACACTGTGCTGTAACATCAATAACTGAGAGTCATATGCAGACTGTCAACTTCAGGCACCTATTTATGTTTTGCTGCCTTACTGTTCAATGGCTGCTGAGCTCAGGTGAGAGATGCTGGCAGCTTAACACTCTCATTCTGTTCTTTCAGCCTCTTTTGAAAGCAATGTGGACCCCCTGTTTTGCTGCTGTAGGTACTGCCTAGGATGCCCACATCGTAGGTGCATTTCACTCAGCTTTACACTGCCTTTGAAATACCTTTCTTCACCCTGTGCGTTTGCTGTGGGAAGTTTGGGATTTAGCCTACATTATCTAAAAAATGGAGATATCTTGTACTTACTTTATAGTATTTCCACAAATGTTATTATATAATGCACTGAATGTTACACAAAATATCAGTTACGTTTTTCCCTCAAAAATTATTGTAAGTACAAATATCTTCACAGTTTATGTTCATACAACTCATGCAATTTCCCTTTATCAAAATACAATGTCTCAGTCTAGTGCCTTTGTTTAAATTTGTTTCATTAAACTTCTCATTTCATCACAAGCTCTCCTTATTTTCCTGTTTGCTGAACCATGAATGCAAATTCCCTTTGCCACCCTTAGGAGTGATTTTCTTTCAAATTTTCCTTTGCTTTAAATCACCAACAAGCTGACTTTCTTTCAGTAAAGAGTTCACAGAAATTGTTTTGCCGTGATTGCTTGCTAAGCTCCACAGGAAAAATCAAGTGAAAAAAGCAACGCTAATTGGGATAGAACTTAATTGCATGCATAATGATGAGAACGCCCAAAGCTTCTCCAAAAAGGGAAAGGCAGCAACCCATTTTTACATGCTTTCCAGAGCAGCGGCTAGGAAAAGGAGGTCCAAGGGAATGAATCATGTATTTATTTCCTCAATCCATGGGAAAAAAAGGCTTTCCTCTAATCACGAAAGAATAAAGGAGGCAGGACAAGTAAACTTCTGTGACATGCTCTTCATGTTAGATGCTTAATATCTGTCTAGAAAATGACACCAAAATCCCTGGTAGTGACAGGGATTTTGTCAACAGTATTCAAGTGACAAAAGTAAAGAAAGATGGAATAAGGCTGACAA
The DNA here is from genome assembly GCF_036013475.1 of Columba livia. Taxonomy (NCBI): domain Eukaryota; kingdom Metazoa; phylum Chordata; class Aves; order Columbiformes; family Columbidae; genus Columba; species Columba livia. The sequence goes on along the minus strand of NC_088604.1, from coordinate 32,557,146 downwards.
CATTTTAGAACATGGTTTACAGGGAGCTTTTAAGAAATGGTTGCCATTTCGATGCTGGAAAGCAATTTCTCAGGTGAGGAAGGAAACTGGTGCCCTCTGGAAGGAGCAGAACTTCTGCACGCCCTACAGGCAGCACCTACGAGAAGCGCAGTCGTATCCATAGCCTCTTCCTTGCTCCCTGGTCTTTCTCCTGAAAAAGGCAAAGCTTTCCAGAATGGGGAAGAAAAGAGGACACCAGAACTGGAATTCAGTAGCTGCAGTGCACTATGAAGCAGAATATCACAATTAATATCCCCAACAACATTTTACAGGTGAAAACATTTCTTAAAAAGTTCAGATTTGGCCAAAATGGAAGATAGGATTGGTGGAAACTTTTTACGTTCTGGGTATAAGTATCTAATGTCCCTTCTTTGTAAGTGTAATTTTTAGGGTCAGAAACTTAATTTATATCAGTTATCATATAATGTAGGCAAGTTTCAAGTATCTAAAATTCTGGCAATCCCTGCTAACAACTCTCAATTATCTTCAGTTATTATTTAACTTATCAAAAAAATTCTGCACTGGAAATATTTCATGGAACAGCTCCCACCGCTTAATTAAAAAGGAGTCCTTTTCATTTTGAATGATGATATGGAGGACCAGGAGACTTTGTAAAAACAATTCATTATACACACAGTAATTGTGCAGCTAAAATGGCTGATCTTATTAGAAAAAGTGGCACATGAGCCAGCAAGTTTAGACTAGGAAAGAAAAATGCTGGGTGACTCCAAACATACGGTTTTAGTGTATTTTTAGCTACACATCTCTCTTTTATTTTATGTACACTGCACACAAGAAGTTAAAACTGCGGAAGAAATTGCAGATATACGTGCTCAGATCTAGAACTGTGGACTAATGAGCTAAATGTCATGCCTAACTGACTGTCTCCCTGTGAGACCTTGTAGTCCACATCAGTTGATACGATGTCTGATATTCCGTAAGGACTACAGGGGCCTTGTGCCCTGGGAGATTTCCAGGTCCTGTTGTTTGAAGGAGGTGGTAGCTACAAGCAAAAGGAGAAAAGAGGACGGCAGCTTTAGATTCAGGTAGCCACAGCAGAGCCCTACATTTTAAAAAGCCATGAAATATTTTCCCGGTGATGTTTTATGAAAATGAAAACATTCCTCAAATGTTTCTGATTTGGTGCAAGTGGGTTATATAATGTTTAGGAATTTTTATGAGCACCCTCTCAGCATGACTTCTTCATTCATTTCTTTACTCTTCACTGCAGATGAGGTTGTCTGAAATCCATGCAAATCATACTTCTGCACGGTGGTCTGCTGCTGCCCCTCATGGAGCTGACCTTGCTAATCATCCACCTGTGACCACCAAGTGAGCCCTCAGTCCAGCAAGCATCGGTGCACAGTACGTTCCTCAACATGTGTCATAAAGGAGAGACTAAATATGGTCTCATATGGCCAGGATCTTGGTTGGAACAAACTAAAGTAATGCCTCAAAACCAATGGCTGGTACTTATTTGCACAAAATGAAAAAAATGAGCTTAGGTCAGAATGCCAGATTATTTGTATAAGATCTCCCTAACTAATTACAGTGACAGTGGTAATAAATGAAACCTCTATCATCGAGTTAAACAATCACAAGAAAATTAATCTACTACCTGGCAGGAATCGATATATTGATAATAACATATCATTTAGCCCCATCATGTGGGGTTTATACAAATTGAGCAGCTTTGTTTTGACATCATGCAGCCTCATTTTGAATCAGCAAATCTAAGCTTACAGAGATGTAAAAGCAACCAAACTAAGGACCTTTGCCATGTCAAGTGAACCTTATACAAGGTCAAGATGTTTGTGCTACTGGAAGGAAATACATAAATTACACAGTAGTAACTGAGGACATGGGGGCTCAAATGCACAATTGCATTCTTTCCATGGCTCTTATAATATACTCTACCCTGAGGATTTTGTGCAAGTACTCTGTAGGGAATAAAAGGCTAGAGGTCGTGTGAGCATATAATGTTCCAGGATGGTGCAAGAAATCAAATACTTCCTTAGAGACTCCTTTTTAATTAATCAAATGAAATATGTTTGTAATATCTCCAGCGCTGAATGCATTTTATGTTTTATTCAAAAAGCCACACAATGTCTCTAGGTTAGAGTGAAGGCACAATAACTCATGCAGAGGCTTAGATGGTAAAAAACAAGTATAATAGGGCATTTTTGTCCCTCACTGAGAACTGCATGCACAACATAATATCCGTTCATTACTTCAGCTGTGGCTGTGCAAGACTGGAGCATGATTTAAGCAGAAAAGGTTCTCTTCCTCAGAAAAGAAGAGAAATTTTGTGAGGTTAGTTTCTGTGACTGGATCTGTGCTAAGCACAACAAGGCGTTAGGCAAGGGTGTGAGATCACCTGTATTATTTGATTGCTTGCACAGATTCTGGCATGGGTTTGGCCCCTGCCGGTGGCTATTTTCATGTGCCAGGGCCATTCCCCATGGGCAATTTGGATGTGGTTTCACTGGTTTTGGTGCAGGGACAGCTCCTCTTCAACAAGATTTCTGGCAGTTGTGAGCCACATGTCAGCAGAGGCTGGACATGTATTTAAAATCAGATTACATAAGCTCTGGTTTTCAATTTCACTTCCCTGCACTGTTGTTAAATGCTCTAGAAAGCATCTGTAGCCACGCCGCCAAAGCTCCCTCCAGCCATCAAAGCTCTGTTAGGTTTGGATTCAATTTGCGAAAGCACATATGTAGCTGAAATAATTGCTGCCGTTGCCAGGCCCACTTTGGCAATTGGAGAAAATGGTTTATAGGCAGTTTCAGAGGACTGTTGCTACCCATAAAGCAAGCCATTTGTCTAACAGTGCATACTGTTCTAAGGCTGCCATGCCAAAATCCTTTTGGGAGATACCTGTGGCCAGCTTAAGTGTTTTGCTTGCTGCCAAGAAACCCTCCTTCTATGGTTTTAATATGCAGAAGGGGAGTGTTAGTAAGCTTTTTTCTACTGGGTAGCTTAAGAGGAAGGCTATGACATTTTTGATCACGTCAGCCTCTTAGCTGCATCCATAAACTCCTGTCTGGATTAGAAACCTCCCTTACAGGACAGTTTCTAATTGCTAATGTTTAGTTTTTCCAGCAGTCTTTTTCTGATCATTTTGTCCCAGGTTCCAACCACCTTTATCAGGACTCGGTCAGCCCTGCGAAGTGGATACATTGACTATCTACCTTAGATGGTCCTTGTACCCAAAAAAAATCTCTTCCTTTCTGAACCCTCGACTTCTATACTTGCTTATTTGCTTTATTTTTACACAAAGTTCAGTGCACCTCACCTTCCCAATGAAGTAGTTCCTTCTCTGCCTGCACTAACAGAAGATCATTTACAACCCCAAATCCCACATGTTGAAAGGAAAATCAAGCAAATATATGAACATCTTTTCTTTTGGAAGGCAAAGTTCATAGTGAGAGGTTATTTTTTCACTAGATTGCTGATATAAAGTTTTCACACTGGACTGGGCACTCAGTATTATGTTGTCTCTGTCCAAAAGGTCTATTGCAAGTGTCATTTCTTGCCCCCAAAAACAGGCATCAGAGCTGTAAGAATCAACAGACAGACCAGCTGTTCAAGGGTATTGTTCTGTGTCCGGATTTTTATCTAGAAAGGGGTGGTTTCTAATTTGGCTGGAAAATCATCCCTGACAACCAAGAGATATTAATAAAATGCTTCAAATACTGTATTTTCAGCCAGTGAAAAAATGCAAGATATTCTAAACTAAATACATAATCTCCAGATACTTTTCATTGAGCTGTCAAATGCAGAAAGCATATCAAACTATGAAATTGGTAAAACACCAAAAAAAATAAAATAAATAAATCAAGGTTGGTAGTGCCTGACTTTTCCTGCAACAGACTGAGGAAGGTAGCAAGAAGTTGCCCCTCAGCAGTGAGCACACTGGACATCTTTCTGATGATACCACTCCTAGAAGTAGCTGGATTGGGTCCCAGAGTGGAAACTTGGCATTTGCCTAAAACCTGGAGACAATGGAAGCTGTTCCTCCTGCCATGGATGAGAAATTGGTCATATCTGTTGGCCCCAGTTCATAAGGGTGGACTAGTAGCTGGAAACCTCTGGCAAGGAAGCAGACTGCGCTCACCCTGAGGAGCAGCAAGATTGCACAGCAATGAACTCTCTGTTGTTGTTATTATCTTTTATCTACAGAAATACCCAAGGTGCCGTTTATGACACCTTTTCCATGAAGTGGAGACAATAAGAGGGAACATGACCTTCTTGCGTGGATCATTGCTATTAACAACAATACATACAGGACAAAATAGAGGACACGCTGAGGAAATGTGTCTGTGACAAACGGACTGATGAAAAAACTAAATGGATATTTGAGCGAGGTGCAGACTACAAGGCTGGACCAGCGGTGAGCTGCTGACACCCAGGGACTGTGCTCAACAAATTACTCTCTTCTTATGTCACTTCCACGCACAATGCGAGTTACAGGGGTTTAACCTATGAAATAACTTCTCGCGTGGCTTTGGGAGATACTTGTGCTATGAAAATGATTACGTAGGAAGTCTGAATTTAGACAGGGCAGCGTGAAAGCCCACTCTGGTACTTAAGAGCATTTCTCACATCCCATTGCAGTGCAAGTGGCCTCGTCCCAGCGCCACGTCAGCGTGAGACCCCGGCCAGCATGGCACAGGCCCTGCACCGCAGCTGCCGCGGGACACAAGCCAGGGCCGTGATCCAGGACCGAGCGAGGGGCGGTGAGCGGCCTGGATGGCAGCCCGGCGGCTGGGGCACCCCAGCAGCTCACGGTAATGCAGTCAAACTCAGGATTTGTGCATCTGAGAGGACTCTGCAGGGTGGGCTAGCCTGGAATGATGACCTTAGCAAACACTGTTGGTTTGTCTTGTTTGCCCTCCAGGAAACGTGTATTTACCCAGGCTCTTCCTGAAGAGATGTGTTGCGTAGGATGTCCTCAGCTGAGGGATGGGGCATTTCAGTTCAATGGGTATTTTGCAACCTACATGTCTGTGATAATATGTGCTCTTAAAAAGGAAGCAGACACTGAGATCGCACTTTCGTCTAATTAGTTTTACCACAATTGTTGGATGTAACATGCATGATTGCCATCACAGAAAGAGTTTAAATTTTTATCTCGTTACTTGGATCAAATTATTTATATGGTACCTTTCCCACATTTCCCACATACCTTTTCCCACTGCCTCCTGTTGTAGCTGGTCAGTTAGTTTCCCTTATTTTCTGCCTGGGGGTCCCCCAGGAAAGAACAAAGCATTCTTAAGTTGGGAAAAATGTGAATGGGGAAACCCAAATCCAAACCCAGTGGGGCAGTGGTATCCCCAGAGCTGTGTGAATGCGCTTTTCAGTACCAGACCTGTTTTTAAAGGGGTTGGGCTCATCTGGTGCCTTTGGCTCCTGCCTGTTGGGGGGCTGCTCTCACCCACTTTGGCTCTCTCTTGTTAGGGGAGTCACTGTCTCTGTTTTGGGAAGTTTTTGTAGATGGAGATCTTTCCCTGAACAGTGGCTACTTTAATGCCCAACAGGACCTTAGAGGGGAGATTCAAGTTAAACATGAGGAAGAAATTTTTAATACAATGAGGGTGGCAGAACACTGAACAGGTTGCCCAGAGAGGTGGTAGATGTCCCATCCCTTGAGACATTCCAGGACAGGCTGGACGGGGTTCTGAGCAACCTGATCTAGTTGAAGATGTCCCTGCTCATGGCAGGGGGGGTTGGACTGGAGCACTTTTGAAGGTCCCTTCCAACCCCAAATATTCTATGATTCTAGTTGGCGAACGGAGAGTGTAGAGAGGCAGTATCCATTTCCATGGGGAGGCAGCATGTGGGACAGGTTACGTTCCCACCTGCTGTGCGGTCAGTGAGCCATTTTTACAAGAATTCACATTTTCATGCATTAGGAGTCCTTCCTATATCTAAAACACCCTCTAGAAAGCAATATATAAAAGCAATAATGCTGATTTTGTTTGGCAGTGGGTTTGGGCAGCAGCTGCACCCAGTGCTGGGAGAGGGGCTGTGACAGCAGAGCTGCTGCAGCCAAACCTGTGGGATGCATTTAGTGCACCTGCCATTTTCTGGAGTGACCCCCTTTTCCACCTGTCGCTCCCTATGCACCACTGACATGAAATTTCTTATTTAAACAAAATCCCCTGGGCATGCTCTTTGAAGTAGGCTACAGCTCTCTTGTGTCTCTGTCCCCACATAACAATCCTTTCTGCTTCCCAAAACCAGGTTGCATTCACAGTGCATGTGAGAGCGTGAGTGGGCTGGTGGCAGTGCACAAGGGCAAACCAGGCACAAAAAGCTCCTACCGTCCACCACGGGTTTGGGCTGTGAGCTCTTCAGCCGCAGCGAGGGCCTAAAGCGGGTTCGGTCATTGAAGCTCCAGCTCTTCTGGACTTTGGTCGGGCTGCCCTCGGTGGCAATGTCGGCACTTGGTGACCGGCGATCTCCCACGGAAGACTGCCTGTTCTTTATGCTTTGACCTCGTGGGCTGGCCATCCGGACCCGCTCCTTAAAACTTAGCTTTTGACTGTGAAGAAGAGAAATATATTGTATTTCATAGTTCCCCCACTCAATTTCTTTTTTTCTATCGTGTGATAATAAAAAATGATTTCTAAAAATTCTCAATAGTATAAATCTATTGCTTACCCACTTTTATTTTCATTGAATATATTTCATTTGGGAATGAAACAGATTTGATGTAATTGTTTTTTGACAGAGGCATTATCAATAGCCGTCTATCTTACAGTACAGAATAACCTTGTAAAGGAAATTGAATTTAACAAATAAAAGCAATTTTTGCCCAATTATTATAGATTAATCTCTAGGATTTTTTCTTTCTATGCCTTGAATTTTAAATAGGTTTATTTCCATCTTAGCCCAGCTCAGTGCATTTCTGGCCATCTCTCCAGATAAACAAGAACAAAATGTATTCTATTATTACTGCATGCCATGTAGTATCGTTTGGGGTTTTTTTAAGCAGGCAGAAACACTGTTAGTATATTCATGCTTTTTCAAGATGTGGCACTTCCAACATTTCATATGCATTGCAAGCGATCACTTACATCCAGAATTCCTTCTTACAGCACTTACTTGGACAAGACAAAACTAAAATTAACAAAACGTCCAAGAAACAGCGTGATGACCAATTAATGGAAGTGTAATGATACACTATGTGCTCACTAAAGTCATTGCTGGAGATTAAGCCGGGAGCTGACTACCTCAGGTGGTATCAGACAGGTGCTTTAAGACAGGTGCTTTAGGGCAGGTACAAAAGTCCAGCCAAGCTCATGACTGCAACTGCTGGATTAGTGGTGGCCCTGTGGTCTTATAGTTGGCCAACTGTAAGCTGATTTTTTTTTCCCTCCTGTGCTTATAGCCCTCCTCTCCAGTCAGCTAAGTGTGGGATATATAGATTTTCTAGTTTCTAGTGCTTAGGTTACCTTTGTTCATGTTCGAACATATCTGATGAACACTCTGTGGTCACTGTGACTATCTGCCTATGCTTTCTCATTGCTTAACATTTCTGATATTTTTTGTCTCTTCCTGTAGCAAAGGGCACAAAGGGGAAACAGAGAGAAAGTCTGACAGCAGGGTTTGAAAACCTTGCTTTATCTACAAGGTTAAATTGCCTGTACAAGGGAATGGTTGCCTTGATCAGCAGTCCTGTTCTTGCAAGGGGAGAGATGATGGGAGCAATGCAGTAGCTGCTCATGGGATGTTACTGGGTCCCATTGCCCTGGCACAGGCTTCGGAGGTGCTTTTAAAACACCTATAACAAAGACTGTCTATCTGCAATTTGTAACTCTACTTAAAATTATGACACCTGCTAGTACCCTCGAAGTCTTTGCATGTAGCTTCAGCATGCTCATATTTTCAACAGCAATGAGTTCTGTGGCTAATTAACTAATGCTAACACAGACTATGTGGTTCTTAGATGTTTAACCTACTGCACTCTGAAAATACAGTGTTAATATGTAATTATATGAAATACAAAGTATACACTTCTGTGGCTGTGAAATGTTGAGATAATCAGATATCTTTGTCCATGCATAGCACAGCATAGCATTTCATGCTGAATACAGACATCACTGAGAGCAGAAAGGATGCAGTTTGTAGCAGGCAAAGCACATGCTGGGAAGGTTATGATGAGATCATTTTCAAGAATGCTAAAAAATAAGCACATCAACAGAAAGATTATTAGATAAATATATTTCTATATGGCATGTTGGATTACTTGAAATAATACCTTTACTATAATTTCTGAATGTAATCCCCTTCTTCCTTTGCCCAAAGTAAGCAATTGTTGAAATAAACACATCATGGTGCTTGAAATGTTACCTATTTCCATCGCAAATTGTTACCCAGACCTGCAGTATTGTGTGCTGTTGCATATGCAATATGCAAGACCCACAGAACCTACTATTTGAAAGAAAAGTGAGTTCTAAAATTTAATTTTCAATAAAAATACATTTCAAGACTGAATTACATTTCAGCTCAGGAATCTCTTCCATTGTACAACTTACTGAAAATATAAGCTGTAAAATACTCATTAACCACATTATTGCATTGTCATACTATACAGCATGAGCAACAGAATCAAAATGGACTTCTTGCAGATATTATTCTAGGCATGTGTCTCCTTTGCTTTTTCTAACTCCTCTTATGGCTCAAATTGTTTTTGCTATGGAAGAATGAAATCAAATTATATTTTTTGACAGATCTCAGAGCAAAAAAAGGTTCAAGACAGCTCTCTTCCTGTTGCACTAATTAAAATGATGGGGAAATCGATAAAAATTGATAAACTGATTAAAATTATCAGTATGGAGCATATTTTTTATAATCCCATTAACGCCAAAATAAAAATGAAAATTAAAAAAATGAAAAAAGATGTGTTGTTCTGTCAATTAACTTGTATTTATGAAAACAATGGCTGCCTTTAAATGATTGTACACATGGTTGTTTCACTTATAAAAGCTGAATGGTACACAACAGCTACTTAACCTGAATATCTTTAGTTCTCCAAATCAAAGCAATGAGGCAATGTGAAAGGAACAGTAGACACTTCATCTGTACTAGAGACATTTTTCAAAAGTGCAACACTGAGAATGAAAATATTAATTTAAATTGCAGACCTCATACTTAAAAAAAACAATTAAAAAATTTGCTTGGTAGCAATGACAATGTAACGGCATGCCAAGGGTCCATGCGGAGGATGCTGCATCATGAAGAGAAACAGCCCCTGAAGGAAGCGTGGTTTGGAAACTCTGTTCTGCATCTTGAGAGTTTCCCCAAAGACACTGGTTACCGCAGTTCTTTGCTTCTTGGATCCCTGTTCCTGTTTTGAGACTGGTGGGAAATGTTTCTGAAGTCACTGGGTCCTTGTGACTTGCAGCAGTGGAGAATTCTTGCTTGGGAGAGAGCAACCTGCTGTCCTTGGGAGCACACTGCCTGGGGCTCTTCTGTATGTGATAAATAACAGATCATGAAGGAATAACTGAATCAGAGAATTGGGGTGTTCTGACCAGGCTTTTTCCCATGGTGAAAATCCCTTTCCGTACAGGCTATGTAGTTCCTGGCTCTTGACCCTCTTGTTGCAATAGAGGCAGAGATGATGTTAGAAACACAGAGGGGAGATAATCTTATGTCCTTTCAAGCATCTTTGGGCATTCTGCACTCGAATCAATAGCCACTGAAGTCTTTAGGGCCATTTACTCTGATTTAATGCTGGTTCAATTAGCATGATCCAGTGCTGTGCTAGAAATCTTTCACTTCTTGCAGGACCTAGTCTATTATATTTTTTTTCTCTCCCCTTTTATCCTCTCTGTTTTGCATGATATCCAAAGGAAATCCCTTGAATTAATGCAAACCTGTTAAAGGTCGTTGGAAATTCACATATCCTGAACTTTAAGTTGAATGTTGGTCAAAAGGGCAAAAACCAGGAGAAAGAATCAGGAAAATGGGTGTCTAAATGCTTTCTAAAAATACACAGGCTCCTGAAGCAGACCTAAATGACAAGGATCTGAGAGAACAACAGCTATTTTCAGTCATCTCTGCATTCCTTCAGGTGTGTGTCTGTCCATCATTTCTTCTACCTTACATGATTTATCCCAGTTTGGTGTATATATATATATACACATACGTATATATTTGCTTTCCATTACAATTTTCCTTGGCAATCTCTTTGGACCTATTGCTCCTCTATCCTTGCAGGTTGCAAGTTGTGGAATATATTCATATTGAATACATTAATCTTTTAGTGGAGATCAAATACAACTGGCACCTGTGGGAAAAAAAGCAAGTGACTTTTCTCTATTTGTTTGCCTTCTGGAAGCTCAGTTGTAGGATCTTACCACACATTCCTCCTGTCAGTACATGCACGAGCTGTTCATTTCCCCGTGATAGCAGAGGACCTATTTTGTCTTTTTAAAATTCTCTTTTCCAGCTTTGATTTATGAAGGAATAGGTGTTCAGAGACACTAGAGGTCACTGTAGCTTCACTGCAGGGGCAATGAACATTTCTGTGTCCAACCAAATGACTGGACTTGATGAGATTTTCTTTTAACTGATAAATGCCTACAAACCTTTGCTTTTATCTCCCGTACTCACAGCTCTGTCTGTCTTTCATGGACCATATTACTGTACTTTTGGTTAACTGAGCATCTCTTTGACTCCCAGTCCCACTCCCCTATTTCCCTGCCTACCTTCCTGCATTTCTGGTCAAGTTTATCTTCTGCCCTGCCTCAGCCTCAGCCCAGCAGCACTACTGCTTGCTGCTAATCACAGTTTACAACTTGGTTTTCACCTTTTCAGACTGAGCAGGCTGGTTAGAGGCAGGAATGGGAAGACACTGAAATGAATCAGAAGTAACTGAAGGGCCTGAGGGTGAGGGGGAATGCTTTGGATCTCGAGCTGAGGCAGAACCTAAAACTGTCAAAAATTATCAACCACGACAAACAACAGCAATCAAACATACGTGCCAGTTTTCAGCAGTTAACTTCAAATAAATACAGATGTTGATTCTTACCAAGCCTACAGACAAATTTACTGAAAAGAAGGCAAGTTGAACTAATGCAAATGCAATGGATGGCACAGTGAGACGTGAAGTTCCAACACTCAAGACTTCTCCACCAGTCTCATGCTAGGAGCATGAACCCAAGACACGTAGTGTTATATCTCATACCTTCAATGAGTAATAACAAGAATTTCAGGGACACAATGTCAAACAGAAAAAAAAAAAAAAAGAGAAGTTCATGGGTTTTGTACTTTTTCCTTTCCAAAACAGTTTCCAGATGAAGAGAAACTATTTTTGTTTCCATATTCTATCATCAGTTTGTACCTCTATTGATTTTTAAATTATTTTGAAAAAGTAAGACAGAAATGTAAGAAGCTTTAGCTATAAATCAAGGGTTTCTTCCTGCAAGATCCATCCATCTAGGAATTACCATTTTTGGTAAGAGACACAATTTCCACAGAATTCAGCTGAAGCAGATGGTTGATTTCACATGCATTCCTCTACCTTCCAGTACAGGACACAGACACAGCTTCCACGGGCTGTGTCCAAGGGGATTCTTCCCAACAACAATCACACATTTTTACTGTTGATATAGCTTAATGTTATCAATAGCTTAATATTCCCCACTAATGATCAGATGGAGAACTCTACTGCTGTGGTTATAAAAATCCTCTTGGACTTTGGGAAATGTCTTTACCCAAATATTCAACCCCTGTTTTTTCATCTCTGCACAGCAATGCATTCCAAAAGTTCAAGTCTCAGGCGGAGAAGGGGAACCATGTTTTGGCAAATTGCGCGTGCTGCACACTGCAATTGTCTGACCAGATGAGAGTCAAACAACTGGTATTATTGCCATTGTCTTAAATGTTATTGCAGGCAACAAGCAGCGAGGAGAACCACAAGCACTTAAAAAAAAAAAAATCAAGAAACCTCCTTTGGAGAAGTAAAGAACTTGAAAGCATTAAGGAGGGGAAGTAAATGAATCATGCACCTGATGTTAGTTGGCATTCTCAAACATCATGTGAATAGGCAGGATGCTGAGTACCTATGTTTCCGAGGGGTGTACATCCTGAAGAGCTTCTGTTTATTACTACAAAGCTTACTAGGAGTGAGGGGAGATAGAGGACCATGTTACTAAGCATTCCACTGCTAGGTAAGGGGTTAGGCTTTCCACCTGAAGTTAGATTCTGCATCACTGGTAATTCTTTTTCATAACAGTGCATGCAGAGAGTTTACATTAAATTTATTTATTTTTAGAAACAGATATGATATAGGAGGTGGAGAGAATTCCAGACTACAATTTACTTGTTTCCCTCAGAACAGGGATGAGTTTTTTCCCCCAAGCTCCTATACTGGCAAAACTCCCCCTTACTGCACCAGACAGAGTTGTCTGAATAGGGAATTTGTATTCAGGCTCACTAGTTACAACACTAGATGGGTGACATTCTCTCTTTGCAGACACCCAATGCATGTCCTACACACAGCTTAAGACTGCTTATACTCTCAGGATGTTGTAAGACTTATCAGTCTTGATCTAGTTTCCTGCACAGGAAGAATTTCAGCCACATTATGTAATTGAACTGAAATAAATACTATTTGCGTACAGCCTCATAAGCACAGCTCTCTCAAGTCAAATGCACAGCAACATTTAGTTACCTAATGAAAGACTGTAGGTCTATACATAACAGAACACAAATTCATTTCTGTAAATACAAGTCATTTTGGTAGGAAAAAGTAATTAACTTTTACCTGAAGTAATAACAATTTTTCACCACTGTTATTAGAATGGAGTAAAGAGCATATTCAGAAAGCAATCCAATGCACTACTTGTGCAAACACATTTTCATTGGAAAAGTGAAACAAGAAGCAGCTTACTTAGTTCACATAGCATCCCATGCAAGTCACTCAGCATTGCAGTAAGAAAGAAGTTAAACAGTCGAGGACAGTTATCCTGAAGTACATTACAGCAATTTGCATTTACATTTTTACCACAAAAGACCACATACAACACATGTATTTTAAGTGACACAAACATACAGCAATAGATCAGCATAAGAACGATAAACAGCCACTGACAAAACACACCTTTTTTAAAAGGCACTGAGTGGTCTGTAGGGTTTTTACTGTAGACCTGGATCTCAGGAGTTGACTAGTTCATTTTTATACCTATGTTAATTTTCAGCAGTGTACATATTAGTTAAGAGTTTCACAAGGGACAAGCCTCTTCCATTCAGTGAAAATAAAGTGAAAAAATCTGGCTAAATAATTGACTACTTTAAAAACCACAACAGTTATCACTTACATAGAGTATGTAATATAATTTTGACAGCTTTTTTTTTTTTTTTGCATCTAGCTTCTACTTATTGTAAGTAAATTTGTCTCTAAGTGCTCGCAGATACAACTGGGAAAATCCTCTCTCCTCTACACAAATCACATTTTTGGAGTATGGACTCTTTTGCTGCCAACTTCAGCCCCACCTTTAATAAAGCTGAAGTCAATTTTAAATGTTGCTGTTGAAGGAGTAGGAAATATAGCTGGAAAGTGCAAAAAGTTTTGATTAGGCTGTAATAATTTAATGAGACCAATACGTTGCTAGCAAGCCTGTGGAGGTAACATATATGAAATGTCACAGAACTGACAGAGCAGGTGAAGTGCTCTTGAGGGACACTTCAGAGCAAATCCAGTCACCTTGAGTTACTGTGACACGAACAGCAGTTATATGCACATCAGGGAAAGGGATGGAGTCAGGTGCTGGAGGAGCAATCTGCAAAGTGGAACGGGACACAGGTATTTGATGTGAAGACTTGCCACTCCTGACTGAATAACCCAGAAGAGTTTGTGAACCACAGTACAGCTCAGGGGTGGGTGTGTTTCAGGGCCTGATATGTCATCGACACTTTTTTTCTTGTCTTTTCATAATCTGCTGGGAGGTAAACTCCACCGTTCTCTGATACCACAGTGCCAGCTGCCAAACGCCTGCTGACTCCCATCCCTAATGAGTTCCAGAGGTGGTGTAATTTCTCCTGTAGCCACCAAGTCCTTTTCCATCTCTAAGGATTTGAGCTGTAAGTGCAGTAAAGAGCAGCATTTCTCTTACTGCCTTAGGACGTGCATCTCCAGGGCTTAATTTACCCAGCAAGGATAGTCCCGCCAAGGCCTGCCTCTGCGTGCTGTAGGCACCTGGTCCTCAGCCGGCATCCAGGCTGGGTGGAAACACCACCTGCCCTCCCAGCCTTTGGAGAGATGCCAGGCTGCCTTCTCCACCTGAACAGGAACATGCAAGAGAGCAAACTGTGACGTGGGAGGAGTTGAGCCACTGCAGCGGTGCTTTTCCCCCACCTGCTATGTCCCAAAACTCTCCTTAGGAGGGAAAGGCAGGAAAAAGTTAGGAAATGTGGAGAGACGGCACTGAGGAAGCATTAAGGGTGCTTCTGCAGGGCAGCACGGACCTCTGCTGAGGTGACATCCAACCAGCCCTGTTGGGAGGTCCTCCCCCGTGACAAAGGGCTGGTGGGCTTGTTCATAAAGCCAAATTCAACTATATGCCCATAACTTCCACTGCAATTCCTGGAAACCGTGAGCATCCATTTTATATGAGAAGCTGAGGGCCACATCCTTACCCAGGAGCTGAGTCTGGGGAGGCTGCTCCATTGCTACTCTGCCACTGTTCAAACTGAGCTCCTCCTCATAGTTAAAATATGTGGCTAGAAAAGTAAAAAAACTGCCTAGATTTTTCATACAAAAACTGGGACAAAGAAGCCAATTTCAGCAGTGTTAGTCTATTGATAAGAGTTTAAACAAAGGCAACTTGTGTTTATTATCAGTTAACAGTTACAGTTCATTGAACCTATGGCACAGAACCTGAAGCATCTAAAAGCCATTAAGAAGCATCAATTTCACAGATAAAAGAAATAAAAGAAATTACAAACCTGCTAGAAGCTTCCCCTTGTTCTTTTCTTCAGGTCAGGGAGTGGGAGGGAAAAAACATACTTGTTATGCAGATAGTAATCACTTAGTTACACATGATGTTAGATATATGATGAACATAAATGGATATGATCATTAGTGTACAACACACGTTACATTGCAACCACAAAAACATTCAAGCAAGACTCGTAACTACAATGCTTCTGATAAAGAAACTATTCAGTTGTTTTAACACATGCAGAACATGCTTAGTACATACCACTGCAGACTCAGTTGGCAAAGCACTTAGGCAAAATGCATTGCTGACACATATACAACAGAAAGCTGTAGGCTCTTATTAGATAAAGTTATTTCTAGTAAATAAAAAGGTTTAATTTTAAGATAGCACAGCAATACACTTATTTAAAATAACAAGTAGATGTACTTTTGAGGGATGTATTTTAGAATATTGTTGGTGGGATACAGCTTCCTTATTTATGTAATTTTATATCCATCCATTTATACCAATGTTGCCTTTAACCTGTTGGTATACGTCAAAGATCAATATTCCATGTAACTTTTAATCTAAAAGCTCCTTTGAGTTTGGAGCATTTTGGAATTACAGTTATGGTAATGGATTACTTATGGCTCTGTTCTTGTCAACTCTTTGAAATTCAAAGATCAGCTTTGGGTACACAGCCAAACCTCTTTTTGGCTGAGCTTGTTGGCACACGATTACCTTTTTACTGTCATGTGGATGTTCATCACCCAGCTTTGAGAGAAACCACTAATTCTCTTGCACTGTCTGCAATAACAACAGTTAGGATGCTTATCAGAGCTTTCCCATAAGGCTCTTAGCACTCTCCTTTTTCATCTTTATCAAGTATCTTTTACTTCCTGATCTGTGCTCTGTATTGAATCAGTCAATTTACTACCTTCTGGTAAATCTTTTACTGAATTATTGAATAGTCTTGGGCTGATGGTGCTCTGTGAGTTCTCACCCAAACTAGGACATCAAATATTTCCTGTTACCCAAACTGTGAAATGAGGTCTTTTGAGTCATCTTCCACTGACTGTGTGTATAACCAAGGATATAATTTACCCTAAGGAAATACTGAATATACCAGAAGTTATGACAAAAAGGAGCAAATTCCCCAGTGTATTCACCTGCAGAGTACCACAAGGCTCTCTCCCCTAATAAAGACAGATCTGTAGCAATAGCCTTACATAGAGGCACAGGCATAAAAATACCATTAAACCAAGGAACAAGCTCTGCATTAAACTTTTGGGTGCATTCCTGTGTGACCTGCTCTAGGTGGACCTGCTTTAGCAGGTGGGTTGGACTAGGATGATCTCCAGAGGTCCCTTCCAACCCCAACCGTTCTGTGATTCTGTGTTTAATATCTTCTCCTTAGAGAGAATTTGGAACTGGGTGAAACATTAACCTTGATATATGAGTAGGGCTTTAGGAAAATGTTTCTAATGCCTGTGCTCAGATAAATAGCAATGATTTGTATTTGCCTCACTGTTTTAGGCTCTTAGATATTATAAATATGATTTGTTAGTAGAAATTTTTAATGAGAGGACTTAAGAAGACAAAACATGATGAAACAGACAAATAGTAATTCTCTTTAAGCTTGAACAGACATCAAGAACAGCACCAGCTGCCATATTTGTACCTACTTTGTAGGGCTGCAGGTATGCAAGGCCTTCAAATGAGGCTTCCAGGTAGCAATGGAAACCGATTTCTCATCAGCCGCATAACTACGCCATACACACTACGTGCAGGATATATGGTAAAAAAAGAAAAAAACAAGGCAAGAGGGAGCAGGGGATGAAACAAAAAATTGAAAAGCATATTAGTAACCAATACAAGTCGTGGCTTTCTTTTATCATTCTTAGCACTGATACATGCCTGAGGGGAGGAAGAATACTTTCATAATATCGCCAGGTGGCTGTCAGGTTTGTTCGGCTGGCGTCGGTAGAATAAAACCGCCAAGAAGCCTGGTATGGGGAAACAATAGAAAAGCACAAAGGAACCAAGAACATGAAGTGACAATGCCACTGCACTGATTAGGGAGAGAGGGGATTTTGCTCAGATTGGGATGTGCTTTATTAGGTTGATTAAGGAAATACCAGTAAAAACCTAACAAAACTTTTGTGAATCACAATATACTTTACATGGTAAAGTAAGAGATACTGGCTTCGTGGAAGCACCAGGAGATATTCAACACATACAGGTGCTCAAAAAAGCATCGCAGTGATTTATTTGTGACAAGTCCATATGGGACACACACACAAACTTGCAGTCTGAGGTAAAGAAAGTGTCATAATACATTTTGTAAATGATAATGAAAACCAGACAAAAAGCATTTAGAAGGAAAGTGAAGTGTTCTCTGTGGTTTGAAACACTGCTAAATGTTTAAAAACACAAAATGAATCATTTCAAAGGTGAGTGACCAAAGCATAGCTTTGAAAATGTATTCACCCTTTAGATTTATAACTGCATGCAGACTGTAAGACAAATCTTCAGGTCTACAAACTGGAACAGCTTCCCTGATGTCAGCATAACTATATTAATTTGTACTAGCTGAGTATGTGCGCTTTCTGTGTATTGTCAACCATTAAATGTCATCCAGGTATTCTTGTATGCAATCTAATATCTGTGTTTTCATATTGCATATCTCCCAAATTACATCTAGTCTTCATCTACAGATGGAGAACCTGTCACTTACTTTGTAAATCATTCCACTGGTTGATGATTGTCATTGTCAAAGATTTCTGCATTATTTTAATTTGAAACTCTTTGGTTTTGGGTTATAGCCAGAGACACTTGTTACATTTCTGTCTCCTACATTGAACAGTCCTGTAGGTTTCAGTACTTGCTCGCTGTACTCTTATGTTCAAATAATATTCACACTGGATATTTGTCACAAGTTAAATATATTGAGAAAAGTATGTCCCTATGAAACATTCCAGTTTTCTATAGTGATAAAGACAGATAATGTAGATTAAATAAAGGCTCTAGCAGACAGCATACCTATGGCAACAGAGGAGTTAGCACAGACTAATTCTACAGAGTAACTGATTATAAAATAGGCATTATCCTGGTGAGCTAAAGCACATTGATTTCCATGGTAGTTCATTATCAACATCCACAACAAATTATTTAAAAAAGCGCAGGAAGTGTTACAGTAGGCAATGATACGAAGTTCTGACACATCCTGCATTTATAAATTAGAAATTTTGTCCAGTACTGGACTAAGTTTTTCCAATGTTTTATTTGCTTTCTCCAATTTTCCAGTCTCATTTACAAAGTGTAGATGCTGAGTTAATATGCAGCATGTTAGTACCAGCATCACCATATACAGTGATAATATCTACCTTCTCCTGCTTGTTACCTTTCTGGTTCTTTACCTAAGGACTGTAATAAACCAGCTGGAGTAACATAATGGGAACTCGTATGAAGCTCTTCACTCTTCTTCCTCACTCTTTCTCCTCTGTGTTTCTCATCCTTGGTCAAATCCTTTCCAGAGTCACTAATATTAGGATAGAGTCCTCTTGTAATAGTCTGAATTCATCGTTTCTTGATCAAGTTTTGTATTTGGTAAATTAAGCCATTTGGACAAAGTCACCCAGGTTATCCTCAGGTTCATTCCCATGTGCCTGCCCTCATCTTTACCATTCTGCCAGGCCTTGTGCTGTTGACAAATATCTCCATCAGCAACTTCATTTAATTTCCAGACCACTGAAAATGCTGGACATGAAAATGAACATGTAAATGCTGAACAACTTTCATCGCTGGGATCCCACCACAAATGTCTTCCTTCCGCAGTGTTTTTGCCCATTGAGAGTCACTTTGTGAAATCAGTCAGCTTAGCTACTCTTAATCTATTTAGCATTCTGTCTTACTAATATTTTGTTTGGACTGTCACTCAATAATAAGAACTACATCCAAAACCTAAATCTAATGTGTGTTTCCTCTGGTAGCCAAACTTGGAAGAAGTAGATTAGAATATATGTGTTAGAAAATATCCCAGACATTCTACAGTACAATAGATCCAAAAGGAGTGGATATCTATTAATTATTCTAATAAATATTACATCTCAAATATTTAGTATTTAATAATCATTTAAGAGTAATAATGGAAAATATTTATTAACTTTAAGAATGCTTCATAGACAGCCTGGCATCTATCCTGAACTTATAATGGAACTCTAGTATATTCATGCTCAGCTTCTTTATTTGAATTTATTATTTCAGAATTTAAAACAACAGCGTAACTAGCACCCATAAAACACTTGGTATCCCAAGAAAATAAACTAGAATGCTAGAAGGTTATTTCTCCCCCTCCCTCTTTTTTTTTTTTCCAGTGAATCACGTAGAGTAAAGCTTGGTGCAAAATCATTCTTTAGAGGATTTTCTCATTTTTAACTAGGGCTGCAAGTTAAGGAAAAAAAACATGCAAACCAGCTGTTTAACCAATATCATGCCACTTTTGCTTTAAAAAAAAAATATTTCTAAATTGTAGATCTGCACCATCATGTCAATATTAGAGCTGAAACCAGCTCAGTGAAACCACCTCAGACAATTTCAGACATACTGGAATTGCTAGTGCCTACATTTCCAAGTTTTGAATTGACTAATAGTGAAAGCAATTCTCTGGGCAGGACACTTTTCATTTTCACCAAGTACATGACTCACTGGAGCACCCTAAACCCTGACAGTAGATGAAAAGTAGCTTAATATAGGCCAGAGTGCTGTGCTGTCAGCTGGGTTGTCTAGGGATCAATTCTATTTTTCCACATAATTCACTAACTGCAGGCATTAAATTGACATCCTTGACTTGGTTTCTTCATCATGGATAGAACAACCCAAAAACTAAGCATAGAAATGCTATGTACACAATTATGGCAGCACACAGCAATCGTTGAACAAAATTAAAATAACCAATCCGTTAAATGTTATTTCCACAAAACTTTCCAAACTGAAAAAATAAAACTTGTACTTTGAACCACCTACTGTTACCTTTTCACTGATTTCATATTTACCTGAATTAGACTGGCAGCTGGATTCCTTCTTTTCTCAAAGTGCTTCTGACGATGCTGTTCCTGCACTTTTAATGCAAATCCTGAGCCAAGGATGCCCTACAAGACAATACACCATTTATCATTATGTAGGCAGTTTTTTTAACAAATATACACAATCACGTGCAAATGTTTAGGTGTCACGCCACATGATTGCTTCAGGTAACACATTTATGACAGTATAAGGCTCAACAACAGTGCCCGTTCATGGTGAAGCAGAAGACTCATACTGAAGAGACAACATCTGTGGTGCTACCAGTGACCACACATCCCAACCATTGCTTGGGTTTGTGCTACACTATGTTCCTGCAACTCTAAGGGCCACGGATATGTATCTATGTGTAAAATATCAGGCAGGAACATTCAGAGGAATTTAAGCCTGGAATGATGAAATGCCCAGCTGCCAGATATGCCAACTCTATATGAACTTCAAAGCCCATATCTGCAGTGCTTATCAAAACTTTTGAATTTGAAAAGATATAATATGCCTTGCTTGACAGATTAAAACCATTTCTTCTCATTTTCCCACCTAAATAGTCCTCAGTGTTCATGCTATAGGTGGTGATAGAAGTTGGCAATGAAATGTCTCCCCTTTTGGCTTTTCTACCTTCAAATGAGTAAGACAATTTAGACCCCTGCTGAACTGAGACCCCAAAGACTGAGAATGTTTCCCTCCTTGGCTTGCAAAGACTATAATATTTCTGCTGGATGTGTCTGCATTATAAGGAAGAATATTTCCACTTGATTCTTAATATTATAAATGCACAAGATTCACACATATATTTTGCTTTACAGAGAGATTCAACACAGAAGTGTTTGTGATGAAAATGAGTGTCTGTATATAGATATGACATGGAGAACAAAAGTTCTGGCATCTCTAATATGTAAGGTTATTAATCTTTTACATGTTCATTGTAGTCCTGCTAACACTAACTTTCTTGTTAGTGGTGACTAGGTAACAAAGAGAATTAATTACAGTAGCTGCCATTAAATGCCAAGTATTCACAAATAGGTAATGTATTACAATTATAAATATAATTAGAATGCATTATAATATGCCAGAGATACTGAAATACTCTCTGTACTTAGAATAAGAAATAAATGCAGTACACTAGATGATTCAAGGCTGTTGGCAAATGCTGACTTTTAGTCTAGGTTTGGCCGTGTGGCTGAAAACAAATGTATTGTCATAACATATGTATTTTATAGTGATCTATAGATAATGAATCCTAGCATTAAAATATTGATTTTCTGTATATATTATTCAGGATGCAATACAACAATATACAAATGTCACTCCTGATCTCATGCTTATTCAATGCTAATTTAAAAAAGAAAGGAAGTTAACTCACATAAATGAAGTGTTACTTCTGAAACTACACTATAGTTCAATCATTTGATGATTCCCATTTCCATTAAAATCTCTTGAACATTGAAAAAAGCAACATAATAAATTTTATGTTTATTTAGAATCATTCGCAGAAAATTATTGTTGCATTTTTACACTCAATGACATTAGCTTTTGGTTGATTTAATGCCTTCTATTACCCTCTGTTGGTGGCCTGAATATGGTCGTACAAGACAACCTATTAGAAATATCTCACTTTTTTTCAGTAGAATCTAATTCAGAAAATCATATCAGCTGAAAGAAAACCAGTCACATATGAGCCACAATTCATAACAAAATAAAGGATTTTTCAACAACAGTATGCTACCAAATTCAGGATTATATCCAAGTTCTGTTATTGCCAAAGGAACTCCCCGAAACTCAAGCAATGACAGCAACACCAAACCTTTCATTTGGATTTTGGATAGCAGTGCACCAGTGTTGTCACAGAGCAAAAAGCCTTAAACAGTTGTTGTTCATGTCGAGAGGTTCCTTCAGCTTGTTGTACCGTAACAGCGGTAGGAGCTGCGGAAGTTTCTATTACCTTTTTACAAATTTCATAAGCATACTCACAGCAGGTAGTGCAAAGAAAGAAATGCCAAGTAGAGCAAATCCTGCAGAAAGCAACCTTCCAAGCCAAGTTAGAGGAGTTTTGTCTCCGTAGCCAATGGTTGTCAATGTGATCTAAAAAGAAATGAATGAACAATGTGGTTTACTAGAAGTCACTGAGAGATTAGTTGCAGATTATTTGCATGGCATAAAGCAGCATTTCCACTAAATAACCCAAGATACATGAAATACATATAGTTGTTTCTAAAAGGAAAACATGCATAAGTAAATTAATATGAATACATTTTTCTATGAAAACTTAATACTGTCGATGACAGAATGAAACTGAGATAAATAACAAATGTGAGAAAATTACCTAAACAAGGAATAAATAAGTTTTAAAAATAGTAAACCAGGAGGTCTGGGATCTTAAAGTTGAGGCACACGACAGGAAATTATGTGAGTCAGGCAGAAAAAGGTGTTCTTTTCCAGGGATGTAAAAGTGTTTCACCTATTTTCAGCTGGGAGATATAACTGTATCTATTTGCATAACTACACAAATATAAATTACACAGATTATTCTGGAAAAACACAGTAGGTCTAAAAGGAAGTTGAAGTTCACAAATAAGCTGAATTCAAAGGAACAGCAAGAAGAAGCTGTCTTTTCTACAAGCCCATCAGTACCATTTGAAGTGGATCATCCTTTGAAACACAAAAACCACTAACCAAAGCTGGAAGGCACTTTAAGAAGTCTCTGGTCCTTTCCCCTTCTTTATGACAGGCCCAGATATACCTACATCTCTCCTGACATGAAGCTTCATAGACTCCTACACAGCAGCAGATGCAGACGCACCTCAGGCTGGTTGACAACGTTAGCTCAGAGCTACATGGGGAGAGGCCAAGGAGGAAGAGGAGGGCATCTGTAATCCTTTCATGAGTGCAACCAGCAGCTCAGCACACATATGTTTCATAAGCCGTGCTGGGAAAGCCAGCACCCGTGCTGTGAAGCACCACTGCAGATGATTTAGTACACGTGAAAGCGCTCTCTCCATGCCACTCATTGGATGCAGGCCACGTTGAAATGCAGCACATATGCAAATGCCACTGAGATAATGATGTGTGTGGTTGTTGGTTTACAGAGCATGTCTCCAAGGCAAAAGGTTATTTTCTCATGTCTGTGTGTGGTTGAGGTCCTTCCTCAACCCAAGGAAATGTCCTCGAGGCTGCTCCTGGCTGGGGAAGCCAGGGGAGTTTGGACCCATCCTGCTGCTTGGTGCGGGCAGCAGGAGGAGGTGCAGGCAGGGTGGAGGATTTCTGGAAGCTGGGTGGGAGGCTGCAGGACGCGTGCTCAGGCAAAGGCACACGATGTTAGAGGACAAAGATAGACAACAGTAGGCTGAAAGCCAAGGACTCCAGGGCCTGTTGTTAGTGGAGAACATGTGCAGGGAGAATTATTTTACATCGTGTACCAAATGTGGGCAAGTTCAGGCTTAGCAAATATTCTGGCAGGAACGAGTTCTTCAGGAAAATGCCTTCTAGAGACATTATTTTGCTTCCAGATTCCTCAAAGTTCATTCCTAGGCAAGACGGCCAAAGCAATTCTATTTAATGCTGGGGTCACCACAGGACAAAAGAAGGAAAGTCTTTTGGAAGTAATTAGATTTCAACTATTTAGGGCTCTGTAGATAGTAAACAGTGCTTTCAATTGCTCCCATTGTTGGGAACAAGCTGCGGGTGTAATTTACCCTCAGAAAGCCACAGTGACTAAAGGAGGGCAAGCTGAATTAAGGCTGCAGCTGAAATTTCAAGTGGTTATCAAGACTCAGGCTTAGTAATGTGAGCCTGGTCACAGGCATACCACCTTGCATGCCTGCCAGGTCTCAGTCTCCTTCCTTGCTCCTCTTCACTTCCCTGCCCCATTCCCTCTTCCCAGGTTTTGCTGGACTCTTTGGAGAGCCAATGCAACCCAGGATGGTGGAAAGAATTATCCACATTTGTGCATGGTTTCTTTCTGCTGTTGTGTTAGCTCACTGAGCCACCTGACGAGCTCCAGAGCCTGCACAAGGCAGCACATGGCTGAGACTGAGTGATAAGGAGGGAGATGGGAAAGCAGCTCTCTCTTTTCTGGCAGAGGTGAGCTGATGCAACCACACTCTGGGCCTGGCAGAGGGGCTTGGTTTGGCTTTCCTTTGTTTGCTGAAGAGGGTATTCCCAGCTCTTCTCATCAGAGGGCAAGTGCAGAATAGTTTGAGACTATTAAGACCCTGAGAGCAACAAAGGACTTAAACAAATGAATCCCTGAATAAAAGTTCCTCAAAATTTGTTTCCAGGTCAGTCATCGTGAAGCAGTTTGAAGCTCTAGAACGAGCCCAGTTTCTTGGCTTCTCTCCAGCTCCCTATCTCTGCCAGACACTGGAAAGTACAGAGATATCTCCTGCCTGGGCTGAGAAGAAGGAAACAGAACTGTCATCTGCATATTAATGATATGGCCACCGAACTGTCTTCCGAAGAAGCCAAAGATAAACTTGAACCTTTGGAATATGACATCTGGGAGCAATCCAAAACCAGGAGCAGTCACACAGACTGTATCTCTGGAATTACTCCAAAGAAAATAACAGGACCATATTAAAGCCTTTCCCCCCATTCTTTTAGGTCCTGAAGACTTGATGGTATCAGTATATGATTAAGAGTATCAGTCGCTTCTTGTTCACTTTAAGCTGTTTTATCTCAGGATGGTCTTTACATGGGTGTATGGGTGTCAGCACCGTGCCGTATCATCTTACTCAACACTGAACAAATAGATTTGATCTTCATTTTATATTACTCTCATCACACAACTAAGAAAATATTTTTCCAGGCATCTTCAGGGTCGAGTTCAGGAATAAACCTCAGTATCTTTGTTAGTGC
The DNA here is from genome assembly GCF_036013475.1 of Columba livia. Taxonomy (NCBI): domain Eukaryota; kingdom Metazoa; phylum Chordata; class Aves; order Columbiformes; family Columbidae; genus Columba; species Columba livia. Next base: position 32,532,235 of record NC_088604.1, on the reverse strand, counting down.
TGCAAGCAAATGACTAAACTACTGGCTGGGCCCGGACTGGCATTATTCTGAGGTTAAATTAACTGAGCAGGCTGTGGAAAACTACTGGACGTGAGACCATGACAACACGTGAAATTTCCAGACGTCACTGATAGTAATGTAAGAAGCAGACAGAAGTTACAGCCAGCGCTGTGATGGAAGGCTGGATCCTGCGGGTGGTTAAGGGAGATGTGACCCAAGCTCAAAGGTGACTAGAGGAAACTCTTTGGGACCTTTTGGGGATTGCAGTCTTACAAGGACAGCAGTACCTAAGTGACTGCATCAGCAGTACGAAACAAGGCCAAGAGTGACTCGGTCACAGAACTACAAAATCTCTAGCAAACCTGTGAAGGTAATTAGGGACAGGTTGTTTATTTGAGAGGAGACTTGGTCAGAGGAAGCAAAGTAGTGAAAAAGAAGATCAAGATGCAGTAAAAGAAATAACAAGGTGTGAACATCATGTCTTTCTAGGGATACCTGCTGAGCGGCCCTGTGTCTCATCACTGCAGCCTAAACCAGGACAAAAACCCAAACTTTTTAGAGTTTGTTCCTATACGATTTATTTCACCCAACTTGAAAAATAAAACACACACGTGTTTAGCATGACCTGGTCACCGCAACATGCACAATTGAAACAGATTCCTCCAGCAGGTAACTCATCCTATCCTAAAATGTAGGACTCGGTCTTGCTTGAAAACAAATGTTTAGCGCCACCTGAGATGCCGTAGGGCATGTGAACAGAGACCACCTGCAGGGGAGGCAGCAGACCCTCCGACAGATTTCCCATGGCACTGTATGCCTATGTTCAAGCAACTGGATTACACTCTACATGGCTAAAGGGCTTATCTGAGTCCTGTCTTTTTTATCAGATGCAAAACACTCCATCTTGATTGCTTCTATAAATGAGGTGTCTTGATAGACCAGTCAAGGCAGGCAATATCACCTGGCTAGACTGAAAACTCAGAAAGATGAGAAAACTTCTGTTATATCTCATTGCTGGAGCTAATAAATATGCTAATAGTAAGTAGGTAATGTAATAATGAATGTGATTATATAATCTAGGTGCCTTCTATTAGATGAGATAGGATCCAGGAGGCCTCTCTCTAACCTTACATTTCTTTCTGATGTCATTTTATGTTCTGCTAGCAGCACTTACCTTTTGAATCTTTACCTGACACCAATTAACTGTAAAAACTGTAGTTTGCTCACGCTATCCTTACATTAAATGGGTAAAATGTCATCATTTGAGCTAGTAATTGTGACAATATTATACATCGTAAGATGTTTTGTTCCCCTATAGGCACTGTGGAGTGCCAGAGCCATTCTGTATCTAACTGTAACAACTGGATATTTCTAGAAAATAATGACTTATTAAGAGAAACTCTGCCAAATGTGTAAGACAGACAGGAATCTTAATTGCATTACATTTGCAGGTAAAACTAATTAACATAGAAACTAAATACCACTTTAACCATACACCGTTCTAGCTAGCAGTAGCAGTTCTCAGAAAACCATGCATGATTTGGTTTTGAAATACTTAAGATTTTGAATTGACCTTTTGTTCCCATATCGTTTAGTTATTTTACTCTGTTAAAGGAATTTACCTTCTCTATCAAAGCAAATTCTGAACCTGAACTTTTCATATAACACACACTCGTGTGCCGCTGTGTTGGGCTGCACTGTGGGGACCCCAACCACAAGAATATTCACAATAGTAAAATTAGCATGATGTTTAAACTGCAGGTTGCACAGTACAGTGTGCCACTGCAAATACAGTGGAGTATCTGCAGACAAATTAGGATGCCATATCTTGCCTTCTGTTTCAGTATAAAACGATGGGCTTCAAAAACAGCATCAGTGAAATGACCATAGCAGTGTATGGCCTTAAAATAATCTCAATCAATGAATGGGTTAATTACTTCATGCTGGGTCTAGTCCTGTAAGTGGTGGGGGGTGTAAGTGCCTCTAAAAGCTTGAAATTTAAGAGAACTATTTGCACCTGACTTCAATGCAGTCTTTTCTTTCTTGTACCTCTTCCATCACAGAATTCAGTCTGGGATTTGGTAGATACTCTGTGGTTTAAATTAGAACAACTTTTGCAAATGAACAAATCAATGAGACTAAGCATTGATTTCCCCTAGAATGCCACACAATCTGACCTTTTCAAAATCTGCATGTGGGTTACTCTGGCAGTAAAAACAACCATGACTAAGAAGCACGTTATGCATTTCCCACATACTGTTTTACATATTATACAAAAAATACTATTATTAAAATGGCAAAGATAACAGGTAAGAGGGAACACTGATTTTCAGTAACTTTGTGCACTTAAGCACATCAAAAATTTAAATGTATTAATATCACACACTGGGGAAAGAAGATATAGAAATATACAGTATAGATTGTTTTCAGTTTTTTTATTATAATTTGTTATTTTTCCTGCTGATGTCAAGAAAAGATTTCTATTTTCTCAGTAGCACCACTTATCTGACCTATGAGTCACACATTTTCACTTCATAGTGTACAAAATAATGTAAGTACTGCTTTATACAATTATTATTTCTTAGCAGGGTTTTTCCTTAAAAAATAGCAGTCAGCAGGTAGTGGTGAAGCAAATTCTAAAACAAAGATCTTGTTCCTGCTGCTAGAGCTGCCCAGGGAGAAGGATCTGGATCTGACATCTGCTTCAGTTGGACAGCGGAGCTGGGTCTGAGTTTGCTGGGACTTTCCCGATCCTCATGCTACATGTCCCCTCACTATTGCCTGCTGGCAGGTGGGTACAATCCTCTGCTTAGTCCAGACTCCCTGCTTATGCAGTGCTCAGTCAAACACAGCGTTGCAGAGAGGTGGAGGGTGTTTCCTGGAGAATCAAGCAGCTGAAAATGCACATCCCACCTGCAAGACCTCAGGAGGGTCTCTTGCAGAACCACGTCCCCACTGCCACCCCCAAAGGGACAACTGTGTTTACAGGCTGCCGGAGTCAGGGTACCCATCAGCGAAGACACCAGCTTCCCAAGCCTGATGCTTCACAACTGTGTCAATAAGGGCAGGTCAGAAAGCTTTAAGCCAAACCTGGAACTCAGCTTTTGAAGAGAAGTGAAACTCCTGCATCGGCTGAATTCCATTATAAGTTACAGACAGATAAACCACAAAATAAATTGCAGTGGTGTGACTGAGGGCAAAACTTTCTCTCATTACTTTAACCAACATGACTGTTACATGTATTTGGATTACAGGATAAAATAATGTATTTTATTAGAGATCTGCATTGATGCTCTAAAGCGACAAGTTACAGGAAAAATATTTCTGTATATCTGTAAATACACATGTAAGAGCTCCTAGGTCTGGCTTTTCCAGGCTCCCAATTTTGTGCACAGATAATACAGAAATATAATCTCTAGTGAAGACACGTAACAAATGATTAACCTTTAGCTTAACAAATTTCAAATACATAAACTAGTCCTACTAATAGTATGTGACCTTGACCTTTGCTGAAAATGAAAACAAAACTTATTAAAAATATTTTTCAATGATTCAAATAATTTTGGAAAAGGCTTTTGCACAGTCCATCTGCACATTGTCTTTGCCTGCAGATACTACTGAGTTCAAATGAAGTCTTGTTAGCAGAAGGTCTGAGGTGAGAAAGCTTCATTTCTGCATCCCTCTGATGAGGAAAGGTGGCAGAGGCTGGTTCAGGTCTCGCACTTATTCCAGGAAAACTAATGAGTGCTGTAGGTTATGTCAGCACTAATGATCTCACAGGCATCATTTCACTACCATTTCACTTTCAGAGCTCATGGTGTTTTTTCTACAGGATCAGAAGGAAAGGAAAAAAAAAAGCAGTTTTATACTGCCTGGCCATAGCTCTGCCATAGGCTTTGTTGGGGCAGATTTGCTAAGCCCCACATGGTGGAGAAGTCTAGCTCACTATAGGGCGTCTTTAAGCAAAAAGCCTATACATTGTGCCACTAAAAGAAAAAAAAAAAAAGGCAAAATTTCAGACCCAGTTTTTCATTTTTCATTTAAAGCCTAGTTTATTTAAATATGTAAGCATTCATATGGACATTTTCAAGATTCAGTGGGACAATGTACTGGGCCATCTTGTCCAGACCATGCTTTTGCCAAAAAAGGTTGGACCAGATGATCCTTGAGGTCCTTTCCAACCTGATATTCTATGATTCTATGATACAATCTTCCTTCTTTCAGAAAAGCAGTCAGTCATGTACTTAGATCTCACAGATTTCAACAGGGTAAAAACAATTGTTTTGATAGTTAAGCATGAGCTCAACTAAATCAGGGCTTCTACACCTGTAAAAATAATTGGAGAACACTGGTGAACCAGAATGGGAACATTTACTTTTGCTTTTTTTGCTAAAGGTGCAGAGGAAGGAGAAACAACATCATTTCTAAGTATGCTGATGATACTTTTTACTTCACTACAAAGCTGATGTAACAATTTTTTCCCTTTTTCTTTCCTGACACCTGTTCCTTTTCCTGCACTGCAGCTCACAGCCCTCTGGTTTGGATCAAAGCAGCTCTTTGTGGGACCATATTACAAACTATATTACTGAAAGGATCTGGGTTAAAAAAATAAAATGCTTTCTTCTCTTGAAGGTTCAGTGGTCTGGTCTGAAGGAGAAACACATAAGCAGCTATTCTGCAGGATGAGGTGAAATGAATGATGGATGTGCAAATGAACAGCTGGAGGAGGGAGCTTCTCAGACCAGTTTTTTGCCAGTGAAAACAATTAACCGAACAGCACACTAAGTTAAAATCCACAGCAGGTGACATTAAGAGCACTCTAGCATATGGGTTAACAGTCCATATTATTTTTCTGTACTTACTGTGCCCCACCAGAGCGCATCTGCATATGTGGAGAATTGGTTATTTGCATCTTTTTCCACCAGATAAACCAGGAAAGATGAAAAGATGAGTACTAAAAATCCTATGTACCAGGCTGTGATTAATTCCTAGATAAAAGAAATCAGAGATCAATATCCATTCGAAAGATTGAATAGAATGACATTTCAAGGAAGACATAATGAAAATATCTGTATACATTTTTGGCATTAAGGCAGTTAAAAGTCAAATGCTTCTCTACAGATGCAAATTTTCTCTAAAACTGGACCAAATCTACTCCTATGGCTTGATGCTCCAGCAACTTCAACAATATATATTGAATTACAACAGCATATCAAGGACAAAGTTTTCAACATATTTTTAGAACTTTTAGTGTTTAACTAAGGTATCTATCCTGAAGCCCATTACAACTGATGTTATTTCAGAAAATTTTAGGTATTCTGCTCAAAAATGCTAAACGTTTATTTTTTTGGCTTCCTCTTGAATCGCACTTAGTGAAGATATGAACAAGAGAAAATAATTTATGATTACCTACCTTGCTGTGTGCATAAACTACTGAACCTAATAATTTCCAAGTGCCTCCTCTTCGGTCCATGCGCACCATACGAAGGATCTGTAGGAAACGAAGACTTCTCAGTGCTGATGTTGCAAAAATGTTACCCTGAGTTTTTGCAGAAACAACTGCTATTGAAGCGATGAGAACAATGATGTCTGAAAGAAATACATTACAGAAATCATTAATGTCCAAGTACCAATAAATAACACATACATGTAACATGAGCTGTATGAGGGGACAAAATAGAGACCCCTCCTGCAGCTGGGTGGGAATCCAAAGCACTGAGATTCCTGTTTGAGATTGGGATGTAAGGTCAGGTGTCAAAAACTGCCTCAGAAGCCTCCAGGGTGAAAACTGAGGGTAGTAATTTTTAAAACATATAGATAAGAGAAGCAGTGTTGAAGGAACCTCATGTAGGAGCTTTGAAGCCTGATGTAGCAAACTGTATAAATCAGCAGGTGGACTAGAAATTTTCCCTTTATATCTTTTTCCATCGAGACTTTTCCTATGAAAAGGTAAAAAAAGGGAAAAAAAAAAAGTAAGAAAAATAGATAGCAGCCCCAGTGGTGAGAGTTCAGTAGAACCACAAGCACACATACTAATTTCCTATGAGCACAAACACTGTGTGGTTGCGGCGTGTAGCTTCTCAACACAACTCCCCTGATGTACCATTTCCTGGAAAGAAAGCGATACAGTGCTGGGTACCCAGGGACATCCTTTTAGCCGGCAGCCTGGAAAGTTCGTTGAAGCCCAGCAAGTGTTAGCATTTATTTCTTCAGGTCACAGATTCAAACTGCGAGAGCGTTTCGTTCTGCATGAACTAACCAGCCAACTGCCACTTGAGCCAGAACAGCATTTAAAGGGAGATGAGGAGAAGAGGCACAGTGATGGCACACAGACGCTGTGAGGAGGAATAATGTTCTTTTATGATGACTGGGGCAGGCACACCATTGTGCAGGGAGTGGAAAAGGACAGAACAACCTCTGTTTTACTTCATCACCTCACCATCAATTGCCTGACCTTCTTTAAAAGCTTAAAGAGCCTTTGTAAGAAATACCTGGTTTAAATCTTAGGATTTTGTGGTGTTTCTATGCAAGGATAATCTAAACCCATGTTTGCCAGTGAAGAACTGAAAGCAAGTTCTTGTTGACACAAGTTTTGCTTCCTTTGTGTTGGGTATGAACACTCATCTTGTCCCAAACATAGCTCCTACAAGTCATGAATGACCCAGTAAGTAAAAAGGCTCCCTGCAAGTGAGTGGTGGGAGAGACCAGCTGTACCTACAAGCAGGACACTCTTTCCTTAGCCTGCTCCAGAGTAGGAATTAGCCTTGGTTCATTCTGCTCAGCCACCAAAGTAAGTTGAGGTCCAAGCACCCCTGCCTGCAAACCTCCTGGGTTTCTCTGAACCCACCTATGGCTCTTATTACAATACAAAGGGTACAGACAACCTGTGGTTTAAGGAGTGTCCTGTTAAGTTGTGGAAATCCTTGTCACAAGATACTGAAAGTTTAGATGGGTTCAAAGCCAGTAGGATGATCTCATAGGAGAAAATTTAACCCTGGGCTAAGTAATACTAAGGGCCAACTTCTGGTCCAGGATGTCTCCAAGTAGCAAGCACTTGGAGGCCGAGAGACTCTTACGGAGAAACACGGTTGTGTGCTTGCCCTGCATCTTCCCTGACCGTTCACTGTTGGCTTATGTCACTGTTGGCCACAGTGTGTCAGGCCAGGCTGACCTTCTGCCTGTCTTTTGCTCTGACATTTTAAAATGCCATTGGCTACTACACAGGTGGGTCATAGGTGGCTGCAGTATAATTGTCTACCAAAAGAGCTGGATTTGCTTCTAGAGGTAAATCCAACAAGATCAGAGATCAGGAAGAGCCAGAAATTGTTGAAGTATTCTGGAATGTCTCTGCACAGCACAAGTCTCAAGACCACAGCAACCAGATACAGCAGGTATGGGTGAGAATTCAGAAGCAGGATAATTTGCCAGGAAAGGTTAAAGACATCACAAATCCTAACGGAGATCAGAAAAATAGACAGGGTCAGATTCAGCTCCATGTGAAGACATTTAAATTTGGGTGTCTTCATGTGAAGCAGGTGTCTAAACTCCCCATACAGCACAAGGAAATCACGTCAACTGAGGGAAGTGCAGCTAATCCTCAGGAAGGCTCCTGCCGGCTGCCCAGATGACTCACACTCTGGGCTTGGTACAAAAAAGGCTTGATTCAGCTGCCTGGATTTATTTGTCCAACGCCATTTGAGATGCCTTAAGGTATGTGAGACATCCCCTAGGTCTGGCAGCTATGCTCTGAGACCTGGGAAGGCTGTGCCCTTCAGGAGAAGTCACTGGGTGGCAGGGAATATCACGTAACAGGGGGCACCTCTATGTACTCTGCTGGACTAAGCCCCAGAGCTCAACCAACTATACTGTAAGTATAGACATGTAGCACACATGTACTCACCCACAAGCAAACTTCTATATTTAGGTGTGTGTATCTGTATCTGAGGCTCACATAGAGTATGCTAGAAAGCCTTGAGCAACATCGACTGTGTTGAAGAGTGTCCCTGGTTACTAACAGAAGGGCCAGGTTGGCTTGGCTTGTTCCACACTGCTCCAAGCAGAGCAGCAATGTGACAGCCATTTTTATTTATTGGTGACTGGCTCCCAGTAAATCAGATATCATTAGAAAAGCAGCATGCACTCCTGCAAATCATTCTCAGAACCTAAAAGAGAGTAAGGTCACCCAAATATTATGAATTATGCATTTGGTCTGGAAATTATTAAAGTGCTTACTGAGGGTTTCGATTACACTCAACCGCCCTCAGTAGGACAGTTTTTTACAAATGGTAGTCATTTGCCCCTGCCTTTATTCCTTCCCATTCCAGGAGCTCTGACTTACAACATGGAGTTTACTGGAGTTATCCCCGTGCAAAAAATTCAAATTAATTCAGTTTTGGCAGCTCCGCACAGCATCTGCCCTGCACTGCTGGGAACCCTTTATCTTGCTGAGGGTCTCTGGTCCCTTCTGACCACAACAGATAGAGAAGCCAACAGCAGCATAGCTCTCTTTTCCCTTTTTTAAAGTATTGTTCGAAAGAGGTTATCTATTGGTGTAAACCCTTCTAGATCGAGGGTAGGGATGAGGACAAGCAAAGGAGGGGAGGGTGAAGAAATGAGTGAGCAGAAAACACCCTGACACATGTTTAAGAAACAGCTGGAGGAGGGAAGAGAGTCTTCCCAGGCTGCTGGTGGCTTTTTCACACCTCGCTCTCTCATCTTCTTCAGCTCTTCACAACACACCATCCCCAAAAACCTGCCCCCATCAAGTCCTGAGGCTGGGAATAGGGACCGGAAGAGTGTGTCCCTGGCCCAGGGCAGGCCCCCCCGGCTGTGTTTCCCTCGGAGACAGGAAGGCAGGCAGGCACATTATTTCAGAAGAGTTTAAATTGCCAGGAACAGGTGTAAGATAAATCAAAATAAAGCCCTCTTGGAATGAAATCAAAGCCCAAAGAAAAGTTTGCAATAGTCGAAAGTCACTTCTGAATATGTTAAACTTGCTTCATTTTCTTATCTAAACATACCCATACTGGAAAAATTAAAAGTTAAGTACTTTATGATTCTCTCCCTGCCAAATTTTTATCCAAAATACCTCAGGTGCCATTTCTTCTGTTTGAAGTAAGAGAGCAAAATATTTTTTCTAAACTTCCTTTCATATTCCAATTGAATTTAGCTAAAATCTTCACAGCATTTCTGTATTTTAAGAAGGCTTTAGCCAACTTGTATCAATATTTTCCTCTTTATCTTTTAGTGGCAAAACTGGGAAATCAAGAAGTAAATAGCAAAATTTCAATCAATTTAACAGGTTTCACTCTGTATCTTGCTGTAAAGCACCAGGAAAGTTTGGGATGTGAGAATGAGTAATGGGCAGTATAAATCCAAACTTCTCTGTAATGATTTATTAGAAGACAGAAGTTTCTGATGTTCATTTACTTCTTTGAATTTTTCCACACTAATATCTTGCGTATGATCTTCCAAAACATTAAGCATCTCTTCAGCTATGATGTTGATTTTATTCACTCTTTAGAAATATCTCTTAAATATTTATCCTTGCAGACAGCATCCTCCCTTGTTAACTCCAGTCTGAGGTTTCAGATCTTCTCAGCAGCTTTTGCAATGTTCACTTTCGAACACTTCAAATTTCAAATTGTTTCAAATGTAAGTTAAAATTAAATTTCAAAAAATGAATTATTTAAAATTAAATTTTAAATTTTAAAATTGAATTCTTACACTTCAGACATTTCACCTAGTACCTCTCAAGAAACTGTTGAGATTACATCAAAGTTTCGTTAATAGTAATCTAGAAAAGTTTTTTTAGTTGACCGCCACCATGTTAACAATTGAGGGCCCCCCCCAAAAAATAAAAAAAGATGAACCCAGAACTTATGCATGTAATAGATCACACTTGTATATTGTCCAATCTCACTAAAATATTGACATACTAGTAAAGACAAGTAAACAAAGCTCAGTAATGCAACACCCCGCAACTCGAATAGCTCATGCGAGGTGTGCCAGCCCAAGTTCCCCAGGTCACAGCGTGGGGCCAGCGTTGGGCTCCCTCACCCTGCTCAAGCTTGGCCAGAAACTTTGGCTCACTTGGGTCACCGATGGAGATGTGATTAGCATTTTTGAGCTGATTAAAAAAGAAGGCATAACAAATCATCATAATGGATCGTTTTACTTCTAATGACTTTTTCAATGTAACTTCCCCACTATGAACTTTTTTGGCTGTTGTGAGATCTTATAGTATTCAAAGGTATAATGCTAGTAGGCCCATTTCTATAGGTAAAAGGAAGAATGGAGAAGCTTTGTTTGGACATTGTGAAATGTCCCAAAGCCTTGATGTGCCATCAGGACAAGAAAAAACGTCAGGATTTTATTAGGAAATGTAATTAATGACAATCTCCCACCTGCTCAAAGCTCATGTACATGCTGCAACTAATACACAAACCTGCATTATCTTTCTCTTTCTTATTCTTCAAAATCTTAGTGTATAAGAAGATGTTAGCGAGAGCTTTTCCTGTTGCCTGCATTTAATGCTGATGAGTTGGAATATCATTTCCTTCTAAATAAAAATGACACTTTGAGCCAATACAGGTTAAATGAATCTTGTGCTATTTTTTCTCTGATAATATCTGAATAGAAAATGAACAATATTTAATCATTTTTATGATCATCACTATATCATCAAAACAGTGTTTACCATAAATTCACAGAAAATGCTCCCAGTTTACACATTCTTGTTAAGAATACGTAGGAGACTACAATGCCTGTCAATTACTGTGTCTGGTCTGGCTACAGAACAGTACAGAAAGGCAACAAGCTAGCACAAGAGTAGGACACATCTGCCCCCAAAATTGCAGGAATAAGCAGAAAATCTCAAGAATGTGGTTTATCTAGCCTGCAGCTGTATTAACTCACAAAGGAAATTAACTGTCGAGAACATAACAAAATTTAGGCTACCCTTAGGTTGTCCTTCTAAGGTCTAATTTTGGGCTAGAGTGATTATCTATGACCCAGAGAAAAGACATGGCTCGTAGTGGTCATTTCTTATGAATAGTTCTCAGGACACTTCATTATCCTGAATTTCAAAGCTGCTCCCGAAACAAACAGCACTCTGATTCTGTGGCAATATAAAGCTACTGGGCTTCAGAAGTGACTAAGAGCACCGAGGGTGCTTTGATATTGGTTCCATCTGATTCCAATGGCACAGGTTATGCAGACATATTGCAGCACAGTGAGCAATTATTCTCACTCATTAAGGAGCTTAAATAAGTTTCAATCCAGATTTACAACAACTGTGTCAATAATTAACAACTTTCAATTCTGAGTTGCAAGGAGGTGTGAGTGGCGGGAAGGAGTGACCAGCATTTTAGTTTTTCTAATATCTCTTCAGACATCAGTCCTTCCAGCAGCTTCATCGTGTTTATTGCTATACTCAGAACTCCCTTCAATTTGTCTACAATAATCTCCACAGCTAGCTGGCTGGGGCTGGAGGGTATCGTCAATGTAGAAACGTACTTTGAATTTTAATCAGACGCTACAGCACAGTTAACACACATTCCATGGCCCTGTATTTGAGCCCCTCACACCATAGAAACATGATAACAAAAGTATATTAAATGGGGTCTACCCTAAACTGATATAAATTGCCAGTTCAAAGTAGTTTAAGGTGTAGCCTGATCATTGACACCTGACTTAAGCCACACATTAGTGTGTGAAAATAAGGGTGCTCTTTATCAGACTCCTTAAAGAAAACGTCTGTTTATATAGGAAAAACAGGCTTTTTGCGCAGCCTAGTAATATGTTTATCATTGGTGTATTTTATGCTCTTGTGGGTTAGATGAAAAAAAAAAAAAGGAAAAGAAAAAGACATCCATACATTTTAAGGCTTCTGAATAGCCTAATAGAAGGGTATTCAGAGAGGGAAATAATTGTCTCATTGTTCCTTGAGCACTTGTTGAGAAAGGTCATGGAATGGAAAAGGTTGTTTCATCATGCCTGGCTGCAAAAATGCTTTTAGCTTCAAACAAGGGATGAACCACTTCCCTCTACTGGTTCAAGAGGGCAAAGAATAAAAACTATGATTAGAGAATGCTGCAACAGTTAATTTGAAAAGAGGCAAATTGTGATGTTTTTAGCAGGTGGAGCTTTCTTTGCTCTCTGAAAAAAAACTCTTGCTATGAAATCAGTGGGATATTTCACATAGTTATGGCAGCAAAATTTGGTCTAATATGGCTGAACTTCCAGTGACCTTGTGTAAGTATTCAGCCCAGAAATCAAGAATTTTCAATATTTTTATCTTTAAAATGTTCAGAATCTTAACCTTTTATTGTTTTTTAATTTTTTTTCTTAGATCAAACCTGCAATTAAATCTCTGAAGAGAGATATGATCGATATTATAATATTTAGAAAGATTATGAATGTTATAATATTTTGTAAATTGTCCCACTGGAAGAAGCAGAACCATTTATTGCTAAAGTACCATTCAGTATGTGAAAGATTGTCGAAATCTGCAAACTGGATTTTTGGAGACTACTCTGGAGACATATGGTCTTTTGAGGTCACCTGAATTCACCCTCTGAAATACGATAGGCTCAAGTATTATTCTCCAACTATTAAAGAGCAGTTTTATATCATCCATTGAATAATATCACCTGAACATCTCTAGCGTAATTTGGGAGAGGCAGGAAGCTGAGTTCTGCACGTCCCACAAAAAGCTGAGTAGATTTACAGCAATAAGGCCTCAATTTTACAGAGAAAAAAAGCCTAAACAACACCAAGAACAAAAAACCCCAAGCAATAAGAGATAACCTGGGTTTTGTATACACTAAAAATAATGGTGCTCAGGATCTTAAGTCCTGACAAAATTTGCTTTCAGCTGTGTCTGAATGTAGCCTTTTTTTTGGTCAGGGATTGGATCTCTCTGCTCAGATGCCACACAGGTTACGATTAATCATCACCTACTAGTAAAAGTAATTGGCAGGATATCTTCAGGAAATTCTTGGGATGGATGATGCTGCTTCATTTTTGCAGATGTTGTTGTCACTCCAGCCAAAAGGTCTTTGCGTTTTCAAATATATATCAGTCTCTGGATGGAAACTGTATTAATCATCATTACAGGCAAAACAAGCTGGTGATTTCGCTTCCTTTCATAATCTTTTTTCAAGATGCAAACAACACGGTATTTCTAGAAGTAGGAGAGTGATATAGTTTTGCGCATCAAGATAATTCGCAGAGATAAACACAGATGAGTATGAAAATTGACTTTTATTGATGTTGAAAAACAGGAAGATAGGGAGGTATGGCAGTGGCACATAGAAGAGAAAAAAGTTTACAGAAATGTCTAATACTGTCTCGGCACTGCAGTGGAATTAACAAAAAAGTCCAGAGGTTACAGAGTAGACAGAGGTCTACTCTATTGATTTTATTTTCTTCTAACAATGGAACATTAGTCAGTGACTTCAATTCTAAGGAGTCCACTAAAACTGATTTGTGCATAGAAACCTGGATTTTCCTTACTCATCACCTGAGCAATACTTCAGTAAAGAGATCACAAGAGCTGAACCATCTTGAACCCTTCTCTCCATCTACAGTTTTCGTTTGCAATGTATTGGAATCATCTGAGTAAGCAATGTATCTTAATATGAAATGAAAGTGACCTCCTGGAAATACAGACAAGCTCTTTCTAGGATACATGCTAATTTTACACAACCAAAGTGGGTCAATTTAGAAAAGCAGCTCACCAGCATGTAAAGCTGTCTTTTTTTGGCAAAAAGAAAATGGTAGGAATTTTATTTCACAGAAATTAAATTAAAATTTAAATATGGAGATAAACTAATATATAGTATTATTACATGATATATAAACCCCATATAATATGTAACAATGAAATTATGTACAATAAAAAACACACATGTATTTATACTATAAAAGTACCACTGCATGGTGCTTAGCTGCCAGCTGGCATTAAACCACGACACAATATGACATAAAATAGGTTATGTTTCATGTATTTTCAGTGCCACAGAAAATAAACTCCGCATTAAACTGCAAGCATGCTTTAACAGACCAATTCAAAGGTTTTAGAACTGCAAACACTATGAGGATTAGTTACAGCACTGTGTCCTGACGCTGAAACTCAAGATTTGATGGGAGCTCCCAGAGTTTGGTGCTGGGGATGGGGTCAGCTCTGCAAAGCGGTTTTGTGCCAATGGGGCTGCACCCCATGGCATGTTGCTGGCGAGCTCGTCTGTACAGTCTTTGTAAGTCAAGGAGGAGAACCATCCCATGTTTCTTCTATCTATGAATAGTCCCTCCAGGCAGCACCAGTAAATCCCTTTCTTCACAGGAGGCACCTTAGTATGTCTCCACTACACCTTGAGTAAAGCTCTTTACTCAATCATATGTTGCCCTCAAACAAAATAAAACAAAATTGGAAACCAGTCAAAGACACTTGTTAGCAAAGTTAACCAAATGCAAGACATTTGGAATCTGTAGGTCAAACAATTTTTGAAACTGAGAACAAGGAATATCTTGAAAGAGTGAATACTGGACATATTTAGAATAAAACTAAATATTCCCCTATGAAATTCCAGAATGAAGAAGATGAGTCAGATTTTTGTTTTGTCATTTTTTTAACCAAGGTTTATAATGAGATCTTAATTTCATCCCTGGAAATGGATCAACTGATGTTACTCATTAATATGCCAATGTACTAAAAGTATATGTACACTGTTCCCGTGTAAGAGTAGCACATTCTCAGGTCATGATGACAAATACACCAAAATAATGGAATTCTACTTTTTGTTATAGATAGCCAAAATATTCTGCTGTGGGCTGAGAATCACAACAGCCCAATAAATACTGAATTTTAAATTGTGGTTATGGTTACCATTTTTTATTCAGTCAGATAAGAACAACAACATTAACGGGAACATTTCACCTGCCTTTGTACTGCTAGCAATTAAAGTTCATGGCCCTGCTGAGAACATACTCTGTCTATGGACTGAACAAATCCTCAGCAAGTATCTTTATATTATTAACAGCTGGCTCAATAAATCTCAAAAATCTAAGGGCCTCCTGCAAGCTAAGATTAAGTTCAATTGCAAGCCTATCATGGATGTATACTTTATTAGCCTTTTTCAATAACTGATCTTTAACAATATTAATAAGCACCTGCCAGAAGGAATAAAGCACTATTTTTCCAGTTTTATTTGCCTTTAAGACAGTCTGACAGAAACACATTTAAAACCATGTCTTTGACCCAGTGTTCACCAAACCAATTTCTGTCTAACCAGAGAAACAAACCATCAGTAACACATGCAAATCCTTCCCATAAATCTTCACTTATTCTGCCCAGCAACTTAGAAGCCCTGGGAAAACAGGGTTTGCTAGTCACTTTACTATGTCTGAGGCTTTTTTTGGGATGATAGTAGACCACAGTGAAAAAGGCTTTTGTTGCGGAGAGAAAAAAAACCTGAGGACTTCTGGAGTGAAAGGCAGCAGGATGGATAATCAGACACACACACATCTGATAAATAAAGAGGCTCATTAGGTCAGACTGTAAGAAAACCACAAAGTTATCAGCAAGAAAAAAACAAAATAACTACAGGCATGGCACGACTTGTGTATGGAGAAAAGGCTGAATAATTTAGGAGTGGTTAGTCAGAAGACAAATATGAGATGGCAGATAGAGGTATGCAAAGTAGCAGACGATAAGAAGGTCTGTTGGATGCCTCCTATTTACCCCTCCTTATAAAAGTGAGATCAAAAGACAATTTAAATCTGATAAAAAGAAGTACAACATGCAATTAACTTGTAAAATTCATTGCCAAGGGATATAAAAATATAACCTGGGAAAATTAAAGAAAAAAATGGATGTTTCTCCCTGAATTGCTGGAATTAGATCTTTCAGAGGATCCAGATTGCCGTATGGGTCAATCACTGGTTACCCAATGTCCGTACAAAAATATTGTGTGATTGGCTGTTTGGGCTGCAGGTATCAACACCTTTTTTAGAGATATCTGGCACTAGACAGTATGTAGAAAGACACTGAATGGGGCTCCTACATGATCCAGCCCAGCAGGGGAAGCAGTTGTGTCTCTGTGCTGGGTCGTCGTAGGTAGGAGCTGCCTTTTCACAGACTTTTCAAACATACTCCAAAATGTCAGGGAGGGCCAGGAGGGCACGGTGTTGAAGTGTTCATCTAGTGCATTCCCAGGTTGTGCATAAAGTGAAGGTGATGCAGTGGTATGGGAGCAGAAAGGCCAAAAAAACCCCTGGGAACCAGAGAATCCTGGGTGTGAGGGTGAAAGTGGACAGGCAAAAACTGAGAAGTAAAGGTGATGAAAAGAGCAGGGGAGCATGTCTCTGAGGGAGAGAAAAAGCATGTTTGTAGATGGAGAGGGGAGAGACAGTATTAATAATATGTTCTCACATTCACAGGGCTGGAGAGAACAGGAGGCATCCAGTATCTAGCTGAGGTATCTAATGCAGGTTTTGAGGGCAGGAACATGGGTTCCCTAGCGTTTGACTGAAAGAGATTAACTCCTACTTCAAGTTTTCTGAGCCGTCCTCTGGAGGCACACACCTCTTCCTGCTGCCTAAAGCCAGAACTTGCATTCCCAACCTACACAACTATTTTGGATGTTTGCGCAGTCAGTGTGAGTGCCTCCTGGGACTCCTCTGTTTCTGTAAATACAGATTTTACTCAGACAACACGGAACCGGAGATTTCCAGCCACTTTTTACCCTTAGCTGCTACCCTGCTTGCAATTTGTGTGTGGGTACCTTAAGAGGGACCACAGTGCAAAAAGAAGCCTTAAATGTTTTGGAGAACACAAGTGTGGGGCACTTTGTGGCCACCCTTGAGACTTCCCAGTGTAGGAGATATGAAGAAAGAAATAGAAGCTCTGTTCAGTGCCTGTCCAACAGGGAAGAAAGCATTATCTTGTAGCCCTCTCACAAACCAAACAGGAGGCAATCCCAAAATGAGATCTTCAATACAGTGGATCATGCCACTCTGTGTGACAACCTCTCCACTCTGCCTTGTGACATTTCCATCTGAAATGAAGCAGCCCCCAGCATGGGGGTCTCACGATCAGGCTGGGCTGGTGAAAAGGAGCCCCAGGGCTGAAGGTGCTGGGCCGTGGCTTGGCTGGTTCCAAGATGGTGGCACACAGGCCCTGGGCCACCAGGACTGGGTGGTGTGAGGGTGGAAGCAAGCGGCTGGAGCGTTCTCTTTCTACATCAGGCACAGCTTAGGCCAGGCTCAGATAAGCCTTTACACCATTTTGGAGTGTACACAGGTTGCCATAAAACAGATCAGAAGGATACCTTCCTTAGATCTGTTATTGACAGCGATATCACGTATCAGCAAAAAGGTCAAATCTTCTCTCTTGAGAGTTAATCAACACAAGCTTAAAGGTAAAAAACGTAATTTTTCTTTAGGAGGAGTCCATAGCTTATGGGAACCCAGTGCTTAAGTGGTGGGGGTGGGAAAGGAGGAAATTAAAATGTGGAGAACATGCCCAATTTGCCATCTAGAAATATGCAAATATTTCTACTTAACTGTATTAAACTTAAGATATAAATATTGTAACTCTGTTACACAATGTAACAATGTTGCTACATTGTCAAATCCTTCCTAATTGCTGTATTTAGCATAGCAACTGTAAAAAGGAGGAACTAAAAAACTGTACTTGCTCTTCTTGTACACAAGTCTTTTCCTAACATAGCAGTTGGAGGGTAACCATTCAAGGCAGGATCATAAAAATAGAGATTTCCTGCAATTCCCACTGGACTACTCTGCCCATCTGCCACGTTAGCAGTGCTAGTGGCAACACACAGTTCTCTGAAGCGATGTAAAAGAATGGAAACATCTGTGGAAACTGAATTTCCTCAAGCTTTGTGATCACTAATAAGCTAGCTGCAAGGCTGGGTGAAGACACCTGGCAATCAATTTGACTATATGGAACGTAACAGTGGACAAAGCTTGTGTTTTAAACTGTAAGCATTGCCAGTTAATAAACTAAAGCTCAGCAGATACTAGAAAACTGCATTTGAAGAAAATAACACTATTTCTAAAATAATTGAAAATGCCTATTTTTCTAAATGACAATACAGCCAAGAAAAATGCAACCACTGTTTTTCACTGACTGCACCTCTGGCCCTTTTCATGGAGATCTCATTCACACACAGATGACCTGAAGAGAAATAAACTAGTTTTAAGCAAAGACAGCAAAGAAGTCACAAAACTAAACAGGTATTAGAGTAATAATTGTAAACTAGAAGCACCAAAGAGACAGAAAGACATACAGCAAATATAAGATAGCAGCATGCTGCACGGTGAATGTAAAAGGAACAAAGTCACCTGTGCAAAAGGATTATTAAACATGTTATTATTACAGAAAAGTGTGAAGGAGGTGGTTGTGCACAACACAAAACCTACGGTGATCATTTCTCACTACATTTCCCCTGTTTGCATAGAGCTTTCAAACCACCCTACAAAGATTCCTGCAGTATATGGCAAGCCAATAATTCCAAAGACCTCTTGAAATATCTTCATTTGTGCTCACAGAGGTGAGGCTGGGACACCATGAGAGAAAGGACAATTTGATTGACTAACACTAGTCAATCATGGATCAAATAGTCAGGCCGACAGTTGTCTAATGTACCACACTGAGGTATTAATGTTGAAATTTATGTTAACATACTGCCAAAGCACCCCTAAGTAACTATAGGCGTGTTAATAAAGTAGAAGTCACACTGAAAATGGCTTTTGAAATGAAGTGGTACCGCAAGCCAGGGATACCACAGCCCTTGTGAGACGCAGCACTTGTGCCAATGATAAAGGGCACTTGCAGAAGTCCAAAATAGCAAACACCTAGTCTAATGGGATGCTATTTTGGACCAATATGGAAATGTGCCTAAACGATTCAGATTTTTGCCTGGAGAGCAGCATTTGCTGCTGCAAAACCAAGACCTGCATGGCCACTGAAGTGGCAATTCCTCTCACAGAGGAGCTACGGGACGGGAACCAGCTGACGATGATCCAAGATGGGAGTTACAAGGAATGTCACACACTGAGGCAGCTGATCTGCAGCACAATATCTGGAAATAAGCCAAGAAAGCTGAGTATGTCCTTGTAAATCAACCAGGCTCTGAAATGTCACTTACTTCATTGAAATAAATAAATAAATAAATAAATTTTATATATATATATATATATATATATATATATATTTTTTTTTCCCCCTAGGAACAATAAAATTTGACAAACTGTTGTACCGCTTTCTAGACTTCATATGCTGAGGTAGTCGGATAAGTGCATTTGGCACAATCCTGTCCACTTCTAACTTCCACACCAGTGCTTACATTAACAATTACTTAATTTGGATTGGAGAATTTACTTGTATGTATGGAAATTCGAGCAACTATCTTGTCTATGGATAAGATGGGAATTCAGCCTAGTAAGTCAGGACATGAATACCTCAAATCAAATAAAGAGAGGTAGTGGAAAGAAAGGTATTTCTATAAGCATCTTCATATACTGGCTATCTCTAGTAGCAACAAGTTTAAAGCCAGTTCCTAAAATATGTGAGCAAAACTGAACACACCAACTCTGAAACCAGAGAATATTGACTCATTCTAGGTCTATCAGTTTCTTACCTCCTTCTTACTACACACTTCCAAGTCATTGAAACTTTGTGGCTTATAAGTAGCACTGGAAGTTCTATAATACACATTTATACCATGAAATATTTTATAATACATATTATTTATTAATATTTAATAATAACAACAATTATTATTATTACACTACAAGACATTTTCTGAAATTCAAATATGAGATATCATCAGTTGTTTGAAAGACTCCATGAATCATTTACAGAATCTCAGTATGGACAGAGAACCTCATTATTTCAAAATCACTTGACTGTGATATTTGACTTCAGGAGACTTGCCTAACAAAACTGAACTGAATTAGGAATTGCTAAAGATTTTAGTGCAGGTACTGAATTCCATCAGTCTTGTTTGGAATGGACATAACTACCTCATGATTGGGAAAATATCTTCATGCCTTATAAGAAAATAATTCTAACATTACAAGTGAATTCTTTTTAGTAAAAGGTCTCTGGCTTTTTAACATGCTTTCTGTCACAAACCTGTCTTCATTCTCTGATTCTTCACATCCCAGGGCTCTAACCTATTTCATTCATTCTGGTGTGGATCTCTTCTGATTTGTACTGTTGGAAGTGTCTATTTACAAATGACTGATTATTCTTCAGATAAACAAAATCAAAGTTTCTCATGTAGCAGATGACTACAATTAACACCAGGTGACAGGGTAAAAGAGCATCTCTCCCTGGACCAATTAAGAATTATTTATCGATGTTTGGATAGTTTCAACAGGGCTGAAAGATCATAATTTCCTGCACCATATCTCCCAGAGCAAGAATTGAACCATACTTTATCCAGAAAGCACAAACTGCATTATTGGCTATTCTGCATGTTTCAGAAAATGCTTCTAATTTTGATGATGAAGAGAAAAAGATCCAGACTGAATATAAAATGCCTACCCTAGGGAAAAGGGAATTGGTTTGTTTCCACGAATCACTTTGTTTTAAATTAATCATACTGATTAATTTCCAATGAAAAATCATTTAATCAGAAATCTCACATGAGCCTTGTTGACTTCCTTCATCAGCAGATATCTCACCAAATGCACAGAACAGGGATGCAAAAAAATTTCAGCCCTCTCATCAAAACCACAGTCTCCAAGCCTCGGGAAGATGAAACGTGACACTACCCACAGCTGCCCAGCGGGAAAGAAGTCGCTAGACACACCTCACTTGGGTTGCCCAGGTCATGGTAGGCACTTAAAATGACAGGGTAATGACACAAAAAAACATGCTAATCAACAAATACAGGCTGTGAATTCTTTAGCACACACCAGAAATTTCAGCATGAACTGCATTGTACCAAACTAGCAGGTTTCTTTTGAACAGCAGACATACAGCTTCTAGAAAGAGAAGACCAGAGGCTGATGTCTTTACTCATAGCAAATGGTACCTTATTCAGCAGTGAGGGAGGTAGTCAGAAAAACTAAATGTGAAAGAATAAGGCCCACAGATGATATCCAAAAGACATTATTTTTCCTGCACATTTCTAAAAACTGTACTGCGAAGATTGTCAAACATGAAGGTGTGCCACGAAATATTAGTTTTAAAAACCTACACAACTTGGAACTGTTTTAACCTAAAGAGCACCTCTGTTCATTGCATATAATTATGACTGCTGAAATTATTTGAGGAAATTTCAATTTCCAGTCTTAATACTCCTCCTACTACTATCAGAGTATTTTCTGGAGTGAAGTGGGAAGCGTGTTCTGAGATGAGTTCAAGTCAGGCTGGCAGGAGATCCCTCCAGCATGGAATCTGCGCATGCTGGAGCTTGGTTTTGCTGGGATTTATAATGAGATGTGATGTGAGATGTGCTTCCTTGGTCAAGTATATACTTAATTACAAACCACCGCTGGGTTATTTAGAGTTCAAATTATACTGAAGAGAGGCTGTTTATATTGTTTATCATGAGCAGCAGATTTACTATCTGTCTGTATTCAAACTATATAATGTGTCTAAATACCAAGGTGACCGACACACAACCTATCATTACATAAATATATTGAATTAATTCAAATTAAAGGTTCAGCAGATCTTGTAGCACACTAGATACGGATTTGTATATAAAGGTTTGACAAAAGTGCCATATGATGGTTCATTACCACTCTAATTAATGAAAAATAGATCCAGTAATATGCAACAGCCGCTGCTATCATTTAATGCTCTGAAATGAGGTTTGCCAGCCATGAAGTTCAAGAGCCTGATTACAGATAATGGACTTAAGCTTCCTGTTAGGAATTTGTTCATTCTGCAGCCTCAACAGAATTTGAACTTGTGACATTTCCATCATGCTGTAGCTTGACTAGAGGTAAAATAGGAGCAGCTGTGGGGAAACTACTAATGGACTGAAATACATGAAACCTTTCACTGGGCTGGACCACCAGGAAGCTGCCCTGGAGAAATGTTATATTACTAGAAGTGGGCTCAAATTTAAGGGCAAAAAAATCTGAAATAGGAGTTTCAAACACTAAGTTTAAATCTAGAAGTCGCATGAAGTTTAGACACTAAAATTTGCTGCTTCCAGCATTTGAAGGGAAGTGTGCTCATGGGCTCTTCACTTGCCATTGCTGGGCTTCCTCACATAGGAGTCCCAAAGTCTCCTACAGAGTCAGTGGAGAGAAAGAAGCTCCTCTGAAAGCCCAGCAGACTTCAGACATGCAGGTGAGATCGGCAGGATCTCACTCTTCTGACCTACAGCTCGTTATCTATTATTCCTCATTGTTTTTATAACGTGCCACCATGCAGGAGTCACCCTCACAGACTGCGATTTCATTGTGATGGTAAAACATCTCATACAGACAGGACTGTGGCCAGAAGTTTAATTTTGTCAGGTCACATGTCAGGTCACATCTAGGAAGCCCATTGCTAGAGAAAGGACAATGAACTCTACATTTATTTCAGTGTCCCTGAATGGCTTGACAAGGGGGGAAGTAATACTTTTTTCCCAATTTGAAGACATGTCCCCTTTTGTCTGGCGTATCTTCAGGGAGCATGGTTCCTCCTAAGGCATGGGCAGACACAGGGTTCTTCCCAGGCATCAGTGTCCCCGGCCCTGGAGGCAGCAGCTGGGAGATGCTGTGCCTGGACTGCTGCTCTTCTGCACACTATAACACACCAACATTCCTTAGCAGGGCTAACAGCCAAGATGCAGACTGATAGACCCAGGAAATTTAGGATTTGCAGAAGCACATCTGTAAGAATATACCTGGAAGGGCACGTAGGCATGCCCTTTATGTTACATATACAAGCTCATATACAATGAGAGAAAGTGAGGTATGGCAGCTAAGTCCTGACACGAAACAAAATACAAACCAAGGTTTAATACTACACTATTATTTCCATTTTTACAGAAATAAACAACGGTACAAAACTGTCAAATAACTTGATAGATATAATTACTAACCTGGTAGCACTCAGCCATGCTTGATGAACTAATTTGTCATGGTAGTGACATTGTAGGCACACTAACCTAAGCACAGAGCTTTGGTCCTGAATATTTTTTTCTGGTTATTAGGTTATTAATGGAAAAAAATAAAGGCTGTCTGAATGTGACCCTTGAGGCAATCCTCAGATTTATTATTTCCAGCTCTTAGGCCATTCCTTTCTGTGATTTGTGTTTGATCACAAAAACAATCAGAGAACAGATCTGCTGGAGATATATAGCAGTTCTAATTAATAGTAAACAGACTAAGTCTTCTAAACCATTATTATTTCACTGTAACAATAAACAGAAAGAATACCTGATGGATTACTAAGTAAATAATTAAACAAATGTATGAAAAGTGATAGGCCAAAACTGGCCATGTGCTTCTAAGGAGACCTTAGCACTGGGTTCACTGAGTTCCCCTTGAAGCCATCCTTTCTCCAGGCTGAACAAGCCCAGGTCCTTCACCCTCTCCTCATAGGGCAAAGGCTCCAGCACTGATCATCTTGGTTGCCTTAAATGAACTACAGTTTATTGACATCTTTCATGTAGGGTGTTGGAAGGGGCAAATTGAGTGTAGTATTTGATATGTGGTCTAATGAGCGATGGTGCTCTAGCTAACGCAGCCTGTTTGGCTTTTGTTGCTGGGGCACGCTTTGCCATGACTGCAAAGCCAAGGTGACTTGCTAAAGGTTCTTCCTCAAAAGATCAAATCTGGAGAGATGCTGAACACCAGGAACTCCCTTCAGGGACACTAAAGTCCAGAAAAAAACAATTAGCATAAGAAAAGATACACAGAATAATTAATGGCAAGAAATTCAAGCTACTGGTTTAGTTTCCAGAAGCTGCGCTAGTAGCTGTACAGTGTTTTGCTGAACAAAGCTCCCTTCTCATCCAGTGAACCAACATAGGAAGTCATCCACAAGCAAAAGACTGTTGGCTGCTAATTAATTCTGCCAGCAAGTGATGCAGTTGCAAGGGGGACAGAGAAGATGCTTTTAAGGCTAGAGGTTGCCTGTATGAACACAGGTGCAACAAGAAATCAGGTGGACTCCAGAGAAAAGAGGAAAAACCACAATCAGGTTAAATAAAGCCCAACACTCACCAAGGCCCATGTCAGGAGACCTGCCTGAACTATTTCACAAACTGTAGGAGGGTAGTTATGGGCTGTTTAAAGGCAAGGGTGAAAATCTGCATCAGTCATCCCAAGATAACATGCAGAGCTTTTAACAAGGAAGAACCTCTCTGTTCACTTTTGCTGGCAATTAACACCTCAGACTAAAGTTAATCACTGGCAGAAAACTTGCCAGCTGAATGGAGACAAGAGATGGAAGGGAAACAAAAAAGCAGAATCAAACAAACTGCTAGTGTTTCCACACAACAGCATTTGGGGACCAGCAAATCACTCTGAGATGTCAAATGACTCTTAGCAACTTAAAATTCTTTAAAGATTTATATGTTTCTACTAAGTTCTAAATGACTGAAGTAGGTTAATTTTACCAAATTAAGAATCTGGTGCTTTCTTCCAATTGTGTGCGGGCAAAACCTGACTACTGCAAAGGTTCAGGTGTACCACAGAATCCTGGAATAAAGGTAAGTCTGGTTAAGGAGGGCGGCTGTGTTTGTTGATGCCAGGGAGAATGAATGTCTGAATTTCTAGCCTTCCCTTGACAGGTGGCTGGTAAAGGCTGGGAAGATTCTTGAATTTTCTTTCCACTTTTGGCCAGGCATGGGAATCTCAGAGCAAGTGTGTGACCTGTCACCAGGCGGGGTGGGGTGGGGTATCTGCCCACCTCCCCTGCTGCCTGAACAAAACAAGTACCAATCCCAATACTTGCCCCTCTCCTACAGTGCTATAAAATAGCGTAGATGAGGTTAGTCTTCCCAAGGAGGAGACAGTCTGTGATGCCATCCACCTACACATGCATCTCTTGCTAAAGAACCTTTCTCTGCTGTGGGAATTCCTCAGTGGGAGAATGTATGGATTTACCAGGGAAAGAGCCAGAAGGCTAAAACTTGCTTTATGCATTAGCCCTAACCAGTGCATTAGTCTGCTATGCCACGGGACACTGAATAACTTTTTTTTTTTTTTTAGACCAGGATGGCATTAATCTACACGACAACTTGTTATTCACTGTTTACACTGAGACCCATGTGTGTACCAGCTTTAAGCATGAGACTCCATGTGCCAGCTGCCATATAGATGCATGGGAGAATATGTTTCCTGCCCCAGTCGATCTATAAGTTAATTTAAGATACAGGTAGATGAAATTAAAAGCTGCAGAGAGGAAGAAAGTTGAGAGAGAAGTTGAGACACTGACATCCTGAAGTTCCACATATGTTCTGTAAAAAGAATTTGCTCCAAACCATTGGAAAAATAAGAAATTATCTGATGAATTTGGTTAGCCATCCTTGATTTCTACCTTTTTTTTTTTTCCTGCAGATTCTTTTTCAACATAGGGTTTTGTATGGCTGTAGGCTTATTCACCATTCTCACAGACAATTTCTAGAGCAAAAAGGGGAGGAATAGTCTCTTGAAATAGTTGTAGAAGTATGCTATGTCCTATGCCAGAGTCACTGGCTGAATAGATACCTGGACTGTCATGCATAAAGCAGCAATGCAGGAAGTAGGAACAACATCCAAACTCATTGCAATGTCTGATCACAGAAGTTAAATAAGATGAACACAGTGTATGCACATATGTGTGTGGTATCTATGCATGTATATACAAGATGTGTAATGTGTCCATTAAATGCATACAGCTCCCATGTATTTCAGTGAGATCAGCTCCCAGCCCTTCATTCTTTCAATATACATGCCAACTGTAGGGCACGCATAGGAAAATGTCTTAAAAAAAATGGATGGACTGGTATTTAGGGACTTTGTGATTTTATATCTGGAAAAGCCCAGGGCAGATGACAGCTGACACACAGCTATTCTGAATTTACACCCAGTTACTGTAAACAGAGTCTGATTCCAGTAGTTTTCATTCAGAACGAAAATGGAAGGGGAGGGTGTTTATTTTTATCTTAGAATAAACTAGAGGTGGGACACTCACCTATTACACAGAATGGTTTCCTCGCAAAGCGCAATCTTCCTTGCCATCCTCGGTATCGACAGCAGCATCCAGCAGACCAGATACGAATAATAAATTCCAAACCAAAGACAACAATCATGACAAATTCCTAGAAAGGGCAAATAAGAAAAATGCCTGTTACATGCAACCAACACTGAAGTGCCAGGAAACTTACAACTACTGTGTGTGTCTAGCAATCCACCTTGAGCATCTGAAGATCCCAAACCAAACTTGGGATCCTGCTTCCCAGAATGGTTACACATTTACACACAGAACAGTACCCAGACCTTCCTAGTAAATAGCGCAAGTCTAACCCAAATAAAATTAAATATCTGCTAAGACTGGCTACTAAATATGAAACATTGAAGAACTGAATCATACACAAAAAATATAAAAGCAAAATAGTCAGTGAGTCTGGATACTGAGGACCAGACCTCAAGTAATTTAGACAGCTAGTGAAGAAAATGTTATATATCCACATCCACAAAATTAGTTCTTTGTTTGATGGCTGAATGTTTTGGTAGCTATATTATCATTGTAGGAATATACAGATGAAGTGACTGAGATGATGCAAAATCATTTAGGAAATCAATTTGTTCCCAGAAGTATGTTAAGATACACACGAGTGTTATTACATACAATGGGCATGTAATTGTTTGTAGAACAGTAAATGGATGTTCACACTAGGCATAACTTTCCCTGGACAACTTGTGAATGAACGTATTTAAAAATCTCGCCCTGCTTGTCTGGCTTGTTTTTTTTTTTTTTCACACTGGAACCTTATTTAAGACTGTCCATTTTAATAGCATCAACCTGTATTTATGCAATTGCTATTGGAATAAATTTTTCAGTACAACAGTGAGGTCACAGAGTTGCAGCAACAGAGACTGGAGCACAACTCAGCTTGGAACCTTAAGGAAAACTGAATCCCTACAATATGCAGTGATACAGTACGTACACAGTGGTATGGAATTCTAAACTCAGATACTCTTCTGGAATACCATGATAAAGTTATGGGTTTTGAGATGATAAAATAAAAATCTGTGTGTTCACCAAAAGAAGGAGAAGTAGTACTTAAAGGAGTTTCTTAAACAGCTCATCAAGAAGAAGAGGATTAAAGTTGTATTTTATTTGGCAGCTGAACGTGTTTCCATGTCCAGGAGAAAGCTGTTCCTTGTCAGCCAATTAATTTGTTATTCCTGCAGGATGAGGACTAGTGTGGTACTGGTAAGGAAGAACTGCAAATGAGTTAAACAGAGGAATATTTGCAAGTGTAGGGTTTATCCAGTATTGACTTTTTCCCAGTAAACAGTTTGCATGTTTTAGACTGTGAGATCCTATAATTCTACAAACTGATAAGGCTGTAAATATCACATACGTCAACTCGGACATTAATTTACCTGAACGAATGGCATTATTAACATTCTGTCATGTACTGGTGCTTTACTAGCTTATGATTAGTGGCAGTACATTGAAATATTGTCAATTTAATTTGCTTTTGCTGTCAAAGAAAAATTTGAAAACATAGTATTTCTCCCTAAAATGTCAGCTTTTATAACTGAATCATATTGAAAGAGTTTTTAAAACCTTCTTCAGTATCTTTGTTTCCAATTTTGTAAATCCCATATTGAATGCCTAAATTACAAAAAGCAGAATGAGATCCCTCTGCTAAAAATGTCATATTTTTTGTTAGAAAAGAATATATATGGAAAAATGAATGTGACTGTTTAAGGTTTTCTTTTTATTCATTCTGCCACAAGAAACTTCAACTTAATTCCATGGACAGAGTTATTGTACATCTTCAGAAAGGATTATGTGCAAAACTGAAAAAGTTCTCCATATAGTAACAATAATTCTTAATAGTTGGCTATCATGTGGTATATGTCCTTATAGGAAATTCTGTGTAGGCCAAGAATAAAATGCACAAGAGGCCAACTGGAAAAATGGAAGAATATGTGTTTTAGTTACTTAACTACCACTCTTACAGTGGTAGTGAAATTATGAATTGTCAAATCTGTTTTACACATTGTTAACTGATGTCTCTGAATTAATGGGGGTGCATGGTAGGGATCCATGCCATTTGACATCTGACTCTCCGCGTGAAGTTTCTTCTTTGGGGCACAGGTAGGAGCTACTAAAAGAGAGGAGGCTAGCAAAGCACGAAAAGTTATTTGCTTCCAGTTCCTATTTTCCTTGTTAAAATTTAATCACACTTCATTTGACTGAAGTTTGTCATTTTCCTGGAAAACAGACTCTGTGTACAGATGCGTGAGAAACACCTCTTGCTTTGGAAGGATGCTGGAACGGCCATGGGCGTCTTAGAGGAGCTGATCGCACATGCAGGAGCGTGTCCTCCATCACAGTCCAGACCCCAGCGGGGCCTCCGATGCAGAACTGGCAAGAACAGAAAGTACTTAACGATTCTGGAAGGACCAGTCTACAGCTTCAAGTCATTTAAATCAGTATCAAAAAAAAACTGCGGGTAGAAGTTCAAAAGAGGTAATTTTTTCAGTAGTTTACTATCCTTCCAGTCGATGCTATGCAGTTTTGTATTAATTATCTGTGCTACTATTACCAATTACTATTTGCTGTGCTTGCTCAGTTATACAATGAGGAAAAAGGTCATTGTGTGCTGAATGCATGTGTTTGAGAGTCTCTTGTACTACATGGTGTACTCATATGGCAGAGGCAGAAATCCTATTTGTCTCTCACACACAAACGCATATACACATACTAAAATAGAAACTTAATGGCGATATATCTATTCTGAGAAAGAAAAAGAGCAAAAGGATGTTTTCTCAAGTGTTTTTTTTTGGAGCAAGAGTATAAGATTCTTCCTGGAGATGCAATGTGAAATATCCTTGTTCATTCCGTGATAAAAATAGTTATGATTTCTAGCAACACTATGAATTTATGCACAGTGATGTTATCTCAAAATCAACTGAAATTTCTGCTATATAAGTAAATTTTAACAACAGCCACTGTAGTTATACTAAGTGATCTCAAATGCAGTACATCTGGCTCTGTGCACTGGAATGCTAAAAGAACTGCTGATTTTAAAAATACTATATATTATTTTCTTCCACACTTATCAAATTTCTGGAGGTTTTAAAATACAGTATAAGCTTTAGTAAGAGAAAAAACATTGAACAAAGCGGAAATGGGGTTTTACACTTACTTTTGCACTGTCTGAAATAGTGATATTTCAAAATGACCCTTATATCCTGGTCATTCCAACTTGCTCAAAGAACAACTGATTTTGAAGGGAACACATATCATCATGTATAAAGTCTAAAGGAAAAGGATTTTCCTAGAAAACGTGAATGCATTGAAACAGAAACTCTTCGTAGTAGTACATATGACAGTTTTGTTGTATTTTGGATTGGTCCAGGTTGGAAGCAGAGAGAAACAAAGAAACCGACACCACTGTGAAAAGCACAATGTTTTAGTAATCAGCGCACTCAGTCACAATGTAAAGTCAAACCTCTGTCAGGGTTAATGCAGGCCAGGGAATGACATTATTTTTTCCTACGGCAGCTGCACAGTCATGAGGTTCTTAGTTTCACAGACAAAAATTGGGAGGATGTATCCCAAACAAAATCAGGATATATATTTTTTAAATTTCATTAGGAATAGCTTATTACATAATTAAGCATAAATCTAGGCTTTTAAATAACTTGATTTTAGTTCCATAGCAATTGCAACAGAAAATCAGAACATAATTGAAAAGGCATGTGATGGAAAAATCATTAGACATCATATGATTTGTAGCCTTGCTGTAAAAACTATGCATTCCAAGTATCTCTGTCCTATGTATAATATGCTGGAACCTCATTAATTTTGGATTACTTATGAGATATGAATAACACTTACATCAGAACAGGAAAATCCTGCACTGTTGATAAATCTGGCCTCCTTCAAAATTCAGCAAGGCTATATTTGAACTGATGAGCAAGCTTAGACCCACTGGAAACCTAACCCTTCATTCTAGGTAGAGCAGGGATGATTTGGCCTATGTAATTTCTTCTTTTTCCCCTATCTTGTCATCCTTTTGCAATCCCAGCGGCATCTGGCCCTGCACCACAGTTACCACAATCAGTAACTTTTTGGGCTATTTAAGCTGACAGTAACTGATATGGCAGATGCACTGGTGGTTCGGACACTGGAAATTCTTTTTTCCTTCTCAAAGCACAGTTCATCCCGACTGACGAACTCTTCGTTCTGAAATGTTTCTGCATACACAGCTCCAATTGTTACAGGGAACTATGCAAATGCAAGAGAAGCAAGGCACTCTACTGCTAGAGCAATGAGGGTCACACAAGTGGCAGGAAAGGAAAATAAGATGTCATCCGGAGCAAGGTTTCTATTAACAAAAGGTCCTGAAGGACTCTAAGGAAGAGGGTTGATAATTACTTAAATCAAGCATACTTTGTACAATACAGCTATGATAAGCACTTTTTATTTAGTTCTTCCTATCTAATTGGGATACAAGTGATGATTTGTTGAAATTGCCTACATTAATATGCTTCTCAGGTAGTTTTTAATGGTAAGGATTTCCCTAAGCATTATATTATAACAGCAAAAAAAATTATTTCATCACAGCTTTCTTGTTCACTAACTTAACTACTTATTAACACTGTACATGATTTGCTGCTGCTGTAATCAAGTGCCTTCATTGTAGACCACCATTTCTGGGAATTAGAGCCATTGTCGAGATGAGAAAATGACCAAGTTGAGTACTCTGTGCTGGTCTTCTAGAATGCTCTTGGTTATTTACCAATGTATGAATGAGCTGAGGTTTGGATATAAGAAATCTGCCCACAAGGAAATAGCTCTGCTGTTACTTTAATTATATTTCTTGTATGGAAATTGTGTTGTTAAGTATTCTAAAGTCTAGTGAAGTAGGACAACAGAGCTGCAGACTGACAGAGGGAGCTGCCTGCCTTGAGCTCATAGGAGAAGTGGGTCTACAAGTTATATTGTCTGATTAGAACAAATCAAATTAATCCCCTGAAATAAGGTTTAATAAGGCCAAAAGTGTTTCCCTACCAAAGACAACACCTATGCAGTGTAGCTGCACTGCAGAGGCTCATGTGGTGTAAATCAGCACAGCCTTGCTGCACTAATGTAACAGCAGGAAGAGGAGGAGCAATGACACAGCTCGGGAAGTGTCCCCTCTTCCCTAAAAACTCATCAACAGGAAAGTCCACTGATTCCAAATCAGTTGGAAAAGAGGGAGAATAAACATGTTCTCATCCTTCAATTTATGGGTGACTGGTTTAAAAATGTCACCAACTACTAAAATCTCTTTATCATGACACATAATGAATAGTTGATACTATTCAAATAGAAATGCTTTATTATTGTCGAAGAGGATGAGATTGTTTTCTCATTCAATTAAAGAAAGAACGTAACACCTCATCTTCTGCATCCCTTTCTCAAGCAAAAAAAACCCTCTACTGATTCAAAGTACCGAGCACCAGAGTTGGACTCTACACATTAAACAGACGCTATTGGGATGCAAGAGGAACTGCAACACTAGTCTGTCTCAGAGAAACTCCAGGAACGTTTGAGCTTCAAATAGTTGTGATGCAGAGCTGGTGTAGGACTAGGGACACTTCTGTTACACCGGCTGGTTTCCAGATTAAAATCAGCAGATATGAATATGTGCGTGCATTATTGTTCAAAATAATAGTATAATTTGAATACACTTTTTTTTAAATTCCAGATTCAGCATTAGAAGGGGAGATCGTAGATCTAAACAGCTAACAAGTATATCTACTCATATGCAATTAAGGAACTAATGTTTTAATTCTTTCCAACCGCAGTTTAACAGAGGGAGAGGCAGCTATAAATCTGAAAACATAACCCAGAATAGACCCTATTAGTGGCATATAAATCACAACCAGAGACTTCAGTTCAACTCCCAGTGCAAGATACAATAAGCAAGAAATGGAATTTATGCACCTTTTTATCATTTATTAGTTTTATAATGAATGTGATACTTCTACTACACTTGCTTTTCCAAATTATGATTAAGATTTCTCATGCTGATTATCTGTTAATAGAGGATTATAGAGAAATCTTTTCTGTGCCTTTTAATCTAACACAGAGCTACGAGTCTATTGATATAATATTAAAACCCAGTGCTATGCTTAGTTTTAATTAGTCACATGTTATATAGGATTTCTGCTATCCAACTCCCTTTACCTTTTTGTGTTTATTACTTGAAATGGCACCTATCAGTCGTGCTTCTTTATTCACTTAAAACAGAAAAAAGCCCAGAATTTTTATGTCAAGTAAAACCAGTTTTGAATCAGATTGTAAAAGCAGGCACCAGAATTAGGTAACTGCCATTTAATTACGTTTCTTATAATTTCTTATAGAGTAAATGCAAGTATTTACTGTATGTTCCTAGCATTGAAACTGGGCTCACCTCCCTCAGCACTCACAAAGGGAGGACAGACACCCTTCTGCCCCTCCAGAGCAGCAGACCCACTTCACGCCACCGCTACCATGTCAGTGCATGTGTGGGCAAACACATCCCAAAACTCCTTTTGCCTTTTAGCCTTTGGTGGATGAGGTTCTTTGAAGAACACCCCGGTGTCCACTGAAAACCCTTTCTCAAACTGGGAAAATGGCAAACGCTGACTTCACCACCCCACACGTCTCTCCTGCTCTTCTCCAGATACAGCATCATCCTTTAATAAGGTGTTTTCCAGCCGTTTTCACCCCCTGCTTTGTGCCAGATCACTTGTTTATATGTCAGGTACAACTACACTTCTGAGAGAATTCCTGAAAGGAGATGACAGCCATAGAACTCACACTATAGAATAATCTTCTATTTTCCAAACAACACCATATTCTGCTTTGTGCTTGTTCACATTTTCATTCTCAGTAGTGAGGTATCAGGGGTAAATGGTCTTGTTCTGGTTTTAAAATTATCTGCATATTGAAAACAATGAAGCTCAGTACAGCTGTACCCAGGCCTTGAATTTCCTTTGTGATTTCTTCACGCATTTTTTTCCTCTGTAGTCACGTTTCTGATGCCATACGTCACAGGCAGAAGTTCAAGCACATCTCTCTGTAGCAACACAGCTCCCAAATCTTCCTTTTGAAATGTTTGTGAAGAATTCGCTATTTTTTGCTGTGTCCAAAAGGAACGCGGAATGGGTGCCAGAGCCTGAATCCTTTTATACGCTGGCATCCATGTTAATTTTGCATTGATGCAAGGTTTTTAGGCTAATTGTTACGGCTGAACACATGTATGTGAACCAACTGATAACATTTGACATACTGTATGGCAGAGCGGGACAGGATGGCTATTCTTTTACTTTTTGGTCTTAGCATGTTTGGAGTTGTTAAATCCTAGAGACTTTGCAAACGATATTTGCTGTGACTATTTTTAAAGTGATTTCTTCTTGCAGTTTCCCAGTTTGCAAAGTTCATTAACAGAGTTTGCCTAGGAGTATATCAAGACATGATTTTACTACTGGGAGACCTATGGGCACCTGGGATGATATACACTGAAACACTTTCAGTACCAAATGTATTCAGAAAGCAATTTTAAGAAAGTGTTTTCTCACAGTTGGTAACTTGGCAAAAGGGACTTGGAAGGCACTTTACCCAATCTACCAAAATCCTGCTTATACAGGATTTTTCAAGTTATTAACTTCTGTCATCTCACCAAATATTTGTTACTTGAACAAGTCTTTGGTTACAATATTTTTATTCAGTTCCTTAAGTTCAGTGAAAAAGTTGAGTTGGTCTCCTCTTTTCAGTCCAATAACTGGACTATGAGAGCCAATATATCAACTCTTGTGTTTACAAATGATGTCATTTGCTAAGTGTTTCGCAGCTTTTCCTATTATCTTTTTTTCAAGGCTTATGGAATTTTGGTCTCCTGGAAAAAGGAAAGAACAAACTCCTTCCACATCCTCTCAAAAACATACATATATCTTTGTGAGACATTCATTTCCTGTGAGCGTATCATCATATGGTGCAATCAACCAATTCCTGTCTGGTTCAGATTTGATACCAAAGTTGTTATCCTGCCTATGACACAACAACTGAGCACCCTGTGGAAGCCTACAAGTTTAAAATGGCCAGTACTTATTTTGCTAATTCATCATTTTAGCTCACCCACAGTTCCCAGTCCTCAGGACTGGACGTAGTTCCAGTGTGTGTCTGTGTATTTACCACTACCTACACCTTAAACCCTCTTTGGATTTTGGTGTTATAGGTATGTCTGCTCTGGACGTTTCCAGATATTTTTTATATTTGCCTGTGTTTTAGCACTTATTTACTTGACTTCGCAGGTTTTAAACTGTATCTTGTGAACAGATTTCTTCTCTCACTTGAAGAAAGTTCACATTTTGAGTGTAGTGAGCTATGTCTTTGCATGGTTTGTCACATTTGTGCAAAGCGACAGAGTGGATTATGGATTCTGTACACCACTGAGATGATGGGTGTTCCCCAGGTTTCCAAACAGCTTTCACATCACTTATGTTCTGCCTTTCTCAGCATTCTTTTCCTTTTGACATTTAGTGCTTCATAGACATTCTCCTCACATATTATTTATAACCATGTCATTTGGCTTTCCTCTGGAGACATATTCTGCACTTCCATTTGGCAAATCAATATTTCCCTAACAAGGGTCAGGTCTGAATTTCTGATAGAGAGTTTGATATCTATCCATTTTTACTGTTGCAATCTAAATTGTTTGTTGACTGTTTTAAGGAGGTAGCTATTGCTCTCCATATAACAAATTTGGATCCTTATCAAACTCTGGCGTGAAGCCAAGAAAATTCAATACTTCAGAGTCCAGCATAAACTATTTCAAATCTACATCTATGGAAAAAGTTACACTTATGACTTGGAAGTGGTTTCCCATGCTACTTTGTTATTACTTAAACTGATAAAAGAAGAAGGAAGACATGTCATGGAAGAGCAGTTGTTGTGCAAGGAGTGTTGTTCATTTATGTTTCAAGGAGGTCAAGGACAGCTGGTTTGGTCCTTCAGTACAATGTGGTGATTAGCCTACAAAGAGACATGCTTTTTCCTCCTCAAAGAGTTATATCCCTATTAATCTGAATCCTGACACGCCATCACTAATATATAATCCTCCCCATTTTCTACCCTTAATCTCAAAATCCTCCTAGAGATTCTGTGTTCTCCTAGAGAAAGCGGTCCCTTGAATGGCTGGCTAAAAGCCTTTTTTTTCCTGAATAATATGGATAATCCTTTTGCTTTTAAGAATATGTTCTCCACCTCTGAATGCTAGTCTTCTCTGTGTTGGGAAGCAAAGGGAACCAGAAACTGATTGTTCACAGTACTAGTATCTTCTCTCCTGACTTTCTGCATATAGCCATATAATGTTATGGACAAGATAAGCCAAGTGACAGCTCTATAACAAGAATATGAAAGAGTGTAATGTACCTATCAACACTGGCTTTCTTACTACAGGTTAGTCATTTCAATGTTAAAATCGCACCAGGTAATGAGTTCTGTTACACTTAACAGTGTTTGTGGGTTTGCTGTTTGCACCCATCTTTCTTCATTACACAGTACCACCCATTTCTCTACACATGTCCTGTTCATTCAGAGAGAATGGAAAATATTTTCATGGCCGTATTTCATCCAGTCACCGCTCACTTGTGGCAACCCCAGTGATCTTAACATTGCACAGTAAATGGAGATTTCTTGTTGGCAGGTAACTGGTTGGTAGTTCTGCCTGCCTGGGAAATGCGACTCTGAAACTCTCACTTGCCTTGCATTTGCTGTT
The DNA here is from genome assembly GCF_036013475.1 of Columba livia. Lineage (NCBI taxonomy): Eukaryota > Metazoa > Chordata > Aves > Columbiformes > Columbidae > Columba > Columba livia. The sequence goes on along the minus strand of NC_088604.1, from coordinate 32,496,269 downwards.
CAATGCTGTAGCACTTGTGGTAACCATCCATAGTTATCCTGCCTTCTTTAACTGATGCAGTTATGAGATTTTTCTTTGACCTGATTGTAGATTACACATAATAATACTCTCTTAGTCATGTTTAGTCATCAAATCTATTTAAGCTTTCCCAGTAGAACTATAATATATTGCATTTTTAATTAAAAGAGAGAAATTATTCCATTCAATGTGTGATTTTTCATTCTTCTCTTCACAAAGGTTATTTCTGCTTAATACACAAAAACAAAATAAAAGAAAGGACAAAACACTACTGACAATGTAATCAAGCCCAGAAACAAATCAATAATAGGCTTATGCCAGTATCGAGAAGTCTTTATTCTCTGATGTGTTTGAAGTGTCTTTTATCATCCTTAGCACTGTTGACAATAGATTCATCATAGATACCTTTACAGTATAATGTGTGGTGCCATGTTCCTTTGTCATGAAATATTTTTTATTGTTACTTCCATCTCTCTCCAAAGCTACAGTCTGTGCTTATTTGCTTCAGAGCTTTGCTGGTTGGTCGGAAGTACCAACACTGCCTTCTGACAGAATAATTACAGCTTTGGGGACATCTACTTACATGTTTTCAAATAACTTCACTTTTTCATTTACATTTTTGCCTTGTCGGACTTCCTTGTTATAACTGTTAGCTCAGAAAAGTGCAACCAGCACTTACATTTCCAACGAGAAGTCTGCTCTGTTTGCACGCAAAGATTCTCAAGCAGTTATGATGAGATCTGGTCTAAGTTTTTATAACAACAGTCAGATCTGATTTGATGAAATCAGTATACATAATAGGAGAGTATCACTTCAATCAGCAAAGACATTAAATTATTTGTTCTGATAAGGTAAGAATATTTTCTTTCAAAGCCAACAGGCAGTTTGTTGTGACATGGTTGAATTGTTTTATGCTTATGTTATCATCTTGTTATAATATTAGTGTATATGAATCTGAACAAGACTGAAACATGAAGGCTTTGACCTTATCAACATTACATTTCCCTCTCTTATTCTGTCTTTGATAACATCAGTGTCGTCTGTCTAACAGACAATTTTTTAGAGATGTATGTGTAGAAATTTTGAAATTTCAAAGCTATGCTTTGATTTGGGGTTAAAAAGAACACTGAAAATTATTATTTCCCAAGAAATACTGATTCTGAGTTTTGATAAGCTCTGGTAAACTTGAAACTCACTGATTTTTTAGCTCAGGGATGAGTTCATCTGTTTCTCTTGGGAGAAGACTTAACAAAACCACAATAACATGTGGTCTATACCTTACCTTCTTTGTTAGAAATGTATCTATAATTGAAATCTCTCAAGATGATTCAGGTTTTCCTTTTACGCATGGTTAATTGGTCCTACTGAGCCATCCGTCTGGTCCTTTGCTCAAGTCTGGGTCTTTTATCCAAGCATCACAAGAAGATTCAAATTCTGGGACAATAAATCTAATCTGAAGAATGTTATTATTTTTTTTTTTTTAATTGAGCACTATCCACATCCCTCTTTAAAATCCACTCAGCTCAGCTTTAAAATTTTGTAGCAGATTTGTATGATTACATTGCTGCAGATGAATTCACTCTCCTAGCACATGAACATATGCCTGCATGCTATCATGCATCTTTACTGTTGTTTTTTTTTTTTAATCTATCTTCATTCTCCTTCTATGCTTCTTTTATGGGAAAATGTTAAGAGAAGGAAGAAATGTTAGGAAGATCTTAATTGCTAGAAGAACTTACTAGGCTCTCCTGTTGGATTCACATAAGTGACCATAGTACATATAGAAGCCAACCTCATCTACTGCACGTTGTCTGCTTTTATGTCTTTGGGAGCTATTTCTGCCTGAAGAATGTGTTCCTAGAGTACATTTTCATAGGCCCTTATCTTACAGAACTGGGTACAGCCTTCTACCCCAGCCTTTTTCAGAGAAACACACAAAACAGATTTGACAAAAACAGTCCTGCAGAAATTCACATAAGTGTTGCAATCTCTCCATCTCAATTAAAAATGAAAATAATGAAAAAAATTGAGTCCTTTTTCACTTTAAATAAAAACGGCATTTATTTCCTACAGCTTCAATTTTACTTTTAAGCTCGAAGTTCTAAAATGCTCAAATACACAATATTTTATGCCACGTCAAATGAAAGATTTAATCTGATCCAACACTTTGTTGGGACTTTTTGATTTGCCAGATCTTCATCAGCCAACTCAAATAATTTTATTTATTTTCTTGAACTGATAGCAAACAACACAGTTCTTCACACAGCTTTAGTTGAAAATTATCTTAAAATAATGGTCATGAGAGTGAGTGACCTCCAGTTCCAGAAATATTCCTTCTCGGCTGTTTTCCCCAAAAGATTTGATTTTGCCTTTCCAGTCTAAGTTTTACTTCCCTTGTGTTTATTATTTGATAAAACGCCAGCAAATGTACTTGGAGGAGATCAGCAATACATGAAAGGTTATTTTTTTTTTGCTTCGTTAGCTGGATTCTTAAGTGTCTTGTGGCTTTTTCGATGTTGAAGTAGACTTTATTCTGCTGTCTGTCTGGGATGTATCACTGCTACAAGTTGAGTGCCAGAAGTTGTGTGCACAGACAAGGCTAAAGCATACTTATTAAAGATATAAGGAGTTTTATCTGATGCTCTCCCCCTGGTTAGGCTTATTATTTCTAGACAAAAATCTAAGCAAATTAATTACTGATGTAACAATCCAACACTGCTGTGTGTAACATGCACTTAACTTATCTGCAGGACTTTCATTTTAAGCACCAGATTCAAATACTAAACACGTCTCCCCTTGACAAGCCCCTGATAAGCAGGCGATGCCCGGAACACAGTAGTGCCTGTGCAGCCGCCAGGACCGAAGCCCCGGCTGGGTTCGGCACAGGGCAGCGGGGCAGGTTTGCATCGGCTCAGATGTTTCTGCAGCCCAGACAAGTCCATTAACCTCTGCTGATGCTCAGAAGCTCTCAGCTAATACTGCTTTCCTAAACAATGATTTACTCTGAGCTATCACACCTCGTCGTATTTTTCTGAGATGGATTTTAGGATGCAATGATTAGGAGATATGTTTTCTCCTCCCATGTAAGGCGAGGTCAGGGGAGATAAATGGAACTGACTGATTGCAGAGCAATAATCTTCTCAGCTCCTCTGGGCTTTCTGAGAAAGAGGGAAAGGTTTGCTCACCCCATCTTCACTTCCCTATTTGACCTCCTTTTGTAACAGCAAATAGCTGCAATATGTCAAAAGCCACAGGTGCCAGTGAAGGCAGCAGCTCAGGTATTAAGTTGAAGGAACATTACATTAGCTTTTTAGCCAATTAACATGGCTGTAGGGGGGACATCTGCAATAAATCTTCAAAGCAAACAGTTCACAGAAACCCAGCAGGCAACTCTAGGGATTGCTGTATTTGTACTGTACTTCATTAGAAAATAAACATTTATCTTCCATCTCAAGCACGAAACAAAAGAGTATTAAAACACATCTGATAGTTAATACAACTGTCTCTACTAAATGACACATTTGTGAGCGTTGTGTGAATCACTGCTAGGAAAAGGTTGTGAAAACTCTAATGACTGCAGTTATGTGTTGGCACTGCCAAAACAACTGCTCCTGAGCTAATGTAGAAATTTATTTCTCTCTTGGTTTGCAGTTGAAAAAGCCTGCTTTGATAACTTTGCTAATATCAGCTAATAATTCAGTGTTCAGAGAAGGAGCAAATCATGCATCAGCAAACTGGAATAAACCAGTCAACTTTAGCCTGCTTCTGGAACTTCATACTTTGCTGTGTTTATATTTTTCTCCATTAGAGACCCACAGCAGGAGCCGTAAAATTCGTCATCACTAGGTTTATTCCTGCCAAGGGTTTGCTGAACATACTAGACTATTGCACAGAAATGCTGGACTGGGCTAATATTGATGCTTCAGGGATTAACTATCCACCCTCTTCCTCCTTGAGGGCATTTCTGTGTTCAGAGGATGCTACAGGATTTACAGTCAGAACCATCCCTGGAAACATTCAAGGCCAGGCTGGACGGGGCTCTGAGCAACCTGATCTAGTTGAAGATGTCCCTGCTCATTGCAGGGAGGTTGGACTAGACGAAGTTTGAAGTCCATCGCAACCCAAACTATTCTGTGAGTCCATGAACTGTTATGATGAACGAAGTCCATCTTTGAAGCCACAGCAGCAGAAAGCACCACTGTGTCCTGCTGTAGACCTCGAGCAGTGCCTCTCCACTGACGGATGCCTCTATGAGGCCACTCCATGCAGTGCAGGGAACAAACTCAGAACTTTGCAAGAGCTCCTTCACATTCCAGCTCCTGGGAGAGCCATGGCGAAGCACAGGGAATGTGTTGATCAAGCAGCTGGGGAATCAGCGGCAGTATGAATACCGCCACAATCAACAAATATGTGGCTCACGGGAAATGCTTATTTTATGTCAGAACAAATGGTATTTCTACAATTTACATAAACAGACTAGTAATGAAAGTACCTGCTATTAGAAATAGGGTATTTTCAGACTAATCAAATTTTCCTATTTTCTATATCAGAAAATCTTAGCAATTAGTGTAGTAATTGAAACAATATAACCAGTTGCAGAACATTTAAACAAGCTTCAGTTTGCAAAATGTTGTTCACATATGTAAATAATGGGACCAGATATGAGTATAGGATTAAATCTGATCACTTTTCACTATTTTAACATCACCTGGCCTTTTCTCCAGAAAAAGGGCTAAGGATGCAAACCACCACATTTAAGATGAGCCTCCTTAATTAGCCCTGCTAAGAAACCATCAGATGGAGCATAGCACCACACATCTGCACCTCGCCAGCTCTGGATGTTTAGTTTAAGTATCTTGATGCAGTAGCACATTGTGCTGTAGAGACGTAGCATGGATGGTAATTATGCTTATTGGCCTGCTCATGCCATAATTAATTAGGGAGCTGTTCTGAAGACCAGGGCTTTTGGATATATACAAGCGATGACAATTAAAATGTTGGCATTTGTCAGCAGTTACTTCACCCCAGGCACTACCTAACAAGCCACAGTCTGCTGTATACATGGAACTGAAATAACCATGGTAACTCTGGGTATATAGTGACATTTTAATGATCACTACTGCCTATCCTCAGGCCATCACTTGCAGAACTAAATGGCCCATCAAGAAACAGATGAGTAAAGCGGCATCCATACAATGCATGAAAAATGGCAAGCAGTTTTAGGGATTAAAGCCATTTGTATCTATCTCAGAAGAGAAAAGGCAGAGAGAAATATAATGCAAAAGCATGTGTTATGAAAAAATAATGAAACTACCACTTCCTACTGCAGCAACTGCCACTAAAATGTCAGCATCTACCAATAGTTAGCACAAATTGGTATCTAAGATACTAAAATTATTTCCTATTTTAAGTATAAGTGCCTCTTACTACATACTGACTTTATAAAAGGCAGTGGCAGCATCAAAGGTCTTTCATGCTCAGTCTCTGCCAAACTGCAGTAGAAAAACTATCAGTTATTAAGTACAGCAATTCTCAAGCAAAGAAGGGATGTGATACATTACTTCTTAACACTGTCATACAATCTGACCTGTTTTTAAAGAAAAAGATGGTGGCATCCTCTACTTTATTATTTTTTCATCATCCAGGTGAAAAGTCTGGTTTCTTCAAGCATTCAGGAATAATACTATTTTCTCCACGGTGAGAGAGAGCATTTGAGTGTATATAAAAGTATCTGTAAATCTGTCTTGTAGTTAGAAGTTTCACTTACCAAAATGAAGAGACAACCAGAGGCAAGTTTTGTGTGTTCAGGAATAGTAGAAAACACGGACAAAATCAAGCAACCAAACACAAGGAGAAAACTGAAAAAGAAAGAATATTAATAATTGTTAATATTTTTCAGAACCCCAAGCCAGTATCTATATTGATCCTACCTCACCAACATTAATAGAAGATTATCAATGAACAGTCTTCATTAATAGAAGGGAATTCAACCACTACTTAACTTAGTCCATTAAAAACACTAGAGTAGCCTGTTACTAAATCCACATGCTTTTGAGCAGCACTTGTAGAATTAATAGAAACAAACACAAGAAACAAGATTTTATTGGAGAAATGACCCAATATACACGACACTACTTTTGGTATCACAATCCTGTACCTATACGCAGTCCAGATACTCTTAGTGGCTTTAAAGAAAGATAACCAATGGGACAATCCTCTCTCCAGTCTGAAAAATAATTTCTCTAACAACTGACCACAAATATCCGCGATATAAGCTTATTGAAGAGCTAAATACATATTGCACCTAAGTGCCCATCTGAAAAAACTTCCCTCTGAGAAACAGACTTGATGTACAAACTACCAGAAGCTGAGCAGTAGTTGAGTTTTGGCATCACTGCCCTAAATGAACAGGCTCCATTCTGGGAACAAACTTAATATCATACAATCCACTGAAGAAGTTAAAACAAAAGAGTGAATTAAGGAAGTCTTACATGAGTCGTGCAATTACAATCAGGAAAACGACAGCAATTTGAGCTTGCATGAGCTTTCATGTTTCAACATACTGAATACACACAAGCAAAGCAAAGCAACATGCTGCTAAATCCCTTTGTGAGGAAGATGCAAACACCCAGTATCACTGTAGAAATTCTTGCATATCCCATGTCTGATCCATTCAGCATACAGCAGAGGTGCTGTTTGCAGACATCAGCCTGTAGAGCTGGTATCACTCTGAAGCCTCTACTATGGATGATAAGGAATATCCTTTCTTATCGTACTGCACCACCAATAATATCACTGTGCTGGTGAAACCACCTATGAATTGGATCAGAAGTTCATTACCACAATATCCCACACTGACTAATCTGCAGCCAGGCAGCACACTGTATGAGTGCAAGGCCGTACATGTTCTATATTTTAAATTCTTGCACTGGATTTTGCAAGTAGCAACAATTAATTCTACCAATGTTTTCCTAATTTCCTTCTTAAGACATCTGCCAGTCATGCTGGGCAATGAGTCAACCACAGAGGGCAGACCTTCGGCTTTTATCTGAATTGCTGGGACTCTTGTTAACAGATGCTCTAACCCAACGTGAATAGGTATTGTGAATAATGCAGATATATATCTGCAAGAAAGTACAAATGGTTGCTTCCTGATACAAGAGGGACTCAGATCTCTCCAAGGGATGAAGGGAAAAAACATAAAAATTACAGATCTATGTAATGGATGCATAGGCTCTTCAATATGATGTTTCCATTAAATAACACAATAATTCTGAAAACACAGAAAGCATTTTTTAAGAAAAACACTGGAGAGGGTGTGTGGAGGTGTTTCTGGTGGCCAAGCTGAACATCCCTCAGCAGTTTGCTCTTGTGGCAATGAAACCCAACCACACACTGAGGTGTACTAGCACAAACGTATACAGCAGGTTGACAGAAGTGATTGTTTCCCACTGTTTGGTATCTGAATGACCACATCTGGAGTGCTGTGCCCACTTTGGGCCTTCCCAGCACGAGAGACAGAGGGACAGACTGAAGGGAGCCCTGTGGAGGGCCACCAAGGTGGTCAGAGGCTGCTGCTCATGACACATAAGAGGGGCTGAGCAGAGCTGGGTTTGCCAGCCTGGATAAAGGGAGACTGAGACCTCTGACTGATGTCCTCAGCTATCTAATTCTGGTTATAAAGAAGGCAGAGAGGAAATAATTTGCAGGACAGAAAATTATGATTATCTATACAGAAAAAAAGTCATAATGAAGGTGATCCAGCACCAGAACAAGTTGCCAAGCGAGGGCGTGACATCTGCCCATGAAGACGTTCAGAACTTGGCTGGAAAGGGCCCCGGTCTGACTTTGAAGTGAGCTTCACTTTGAGCAGGAAGTTGGACTAGATGACCTGAAGAGGCCTTTTCCAACCTAAATTCTTCTATTATTCTAACTACTGGATACAGACTTCAGTATATTATTGCATCCGCTCCCGCTTGTGCTTCAGGAGCTAAAATTGCTTTTTCCCTTATAACATAGAGAGTTTCCATAGTGCTGTAATATAGTAGTGCTGTAATATATCCAGTACATTAGACAAAAATGTAAGTCAATTTCTTCAGAATTTCTATTAGAAAATCTGATGTGCAATGCAATAAGACATTGGAGGCACATTTTGTAGCATATCATTTAACTGCTGGGGTGAAGTTCTGTTCTTAAAATCAAATCTGGCAGGAGCTTGCATATAAACTTTACCCAGACCTGTAAATAAAACAGAACCCAGCAGGGCAAAGGGTGTCTCTGGCACATACCACTGGCAAGCCAGACTAAAGAAGGATAAAGAGCAGCATATACATGCTTAAAGGTTTCATAACAAACTCAATCAAGTGACAAAAATCCATCTTGTGAAAACTCTTGTTCCCCTTCTCCCCACTTTTTAAAAAAAGGAAAAGCTCCCACAACATTGCTGGTAATTTCAGGTGCTACAGTCTTCAGATACAGCCCCCCTGTAATTACATCCTACTGGCATAGGCATAAATGTCGTTTCTCCTTGTTAAAGCTTGTATAGAGGGCAAGATAAAATTAAGAGGTGACTAAGAATTTACAGTAAAAGGATATATTTTCCTTTTGTTGAATTTCTTTAGTCCTGAATCAGTTAAAAATGACATTCTCTTTGATCCTTTGTAATAAAAATTACTCTTGTTTAGATGTATTCCAGTAATACCAACTAAACTGGAGGTCCAGTTGCAGAGTCTTGTCCAAACACACAATACAAGTTTTCACTTGCAAGAGATCTCTTGTAGCACAATTATAGAAAATAGACGTAGCAGGAAAAAAGAAAGCTTGTTGTTCACAGCTGGAGACCACAGCACAGAAAAGGTAAGGGACTTGCCTAAGGCTACACAGAAAGTCTTTATATGTGGAATAAACCTGAACATTTTAAGTCCCAGTCCAATCCTGCAGTCATAGAACTATCCCATACTCACCCACCACTTGCGTTACCACAGTTCCCCAGGCTTCTGATTTAGAAGATCACTGTGGGCAGTGTTAATTCACGATAGACGGGAAAAGTGAGTCAGGAGAGGGGACCGGCACAGTTAAACAGTATATTAATCAAAATAATGGTAAATATTCAGGAAAGTCAGGCACAGTGTTGATTAGCACCTGGAAGACACAGTTCTGCAGATTATCCATGAAATCCAGAAACAATCCCCACAGCCATACAGAAGAAATATATTTTTCCAGACCTCTATAACCTTTTATTCTCAGTTTTTCCAGAAGCTCTACAAGGAATAGAGCAGTTTTATTAATTATTATTAAAGAACAAAAGAGAAATGTTTGCATTTATCCACTCAAATCTTGCCCCTCTACCCCTCATCCCTCCTTCCAACACTGAACACTTTTTTTGCTGCCATTCAGCATATTATGTCTAAAATGAATCTGTAAGCAATTTGGGGGAGGGAAGAAACCCAGTCCTATTAGCATTGCAAAACTAAAAGCACACTTTTAGGTGCTGTAAAACACAACACTGGCAACAAAAAGAAAAGGGTTAAACTTTCTGGAATATTTTCAGTAGTTTATTTATCACTGACGTTCCTTCCTTCAATATAAAACAATAGTTGGGATTCACTTTCTATCTTTTTTTAATATAATCTGCTTACTGGAGCCATTCAATGAAAGCATCTCTCCTTTTCCCCAGCAAGAACTGAAGGCAGAAAGGATACAGCAACACATTCCACCTGGCTGGATGCTAAACAAGGGCCTGTACAGCAAAAAAAAAATCCCTAAGGTTCAACCGCCACAGTGGTCAAAGTGTATCAGAAGTTGTTCTTTTCTATCATGAACTACTTCTCCAGTGACAGATGAAGTGTGTAGGTTTGTATTAAGCCCTGGACAGTCATAACCCTCACTAGAGGAAGAAGTATTTTCAAATGCCAGCATGTGAACTGTGTGCTATGACACATGCTATACAACAGGATGCTGCTGTAGGTAGAGGGTAGTATAAAGCAAAACACAGACCAATTATATTTGGCCTCTAGTGGTTTAATCTGGACCATATATTTGTTCAGGCTGAAAAAAACAGATGGTCTTTCCTCATGCATTCAGTATCAGACAGTAAAACATATGCCCTAGGCAGTAACTTCCCATAAAATTATTCAAGCACTGCCATAGTCTTGTATTTTATCAAAAGCAGCAACTTCCATTTTGTTTCACCAGTAATCAGTTTTGATGCAGAGCCTTTCATCTTATTCCCCTGCTTCTGAAAGCATACACTAATTGGAGAAAAGCCAATTTATGAAAGATAGTATAACTCAGAAGCTTTGATATTTATTCAATCTGCCTCTCATAAACTTTTCTTACTGGTTAATTAGGAACTACCAATTCTCTATTTATTTAATTTTCAACAGAATTTTACTACAGTTTGTGATTTAAAGGCTGTTCATATGGAAGAGGATATTCAGCTTAAAGCAATTGTTAAAACATTACTCAGGGAATATCACAAGCATAAAAATACACCCAGGGAAGATCTTTAAAAGCTATTTTGCTACATTATTTACTGCTAGAACTAAAATAATCAAAACTGAAACATCTGCAAGCAGCTTTATACCTCGTCTGTAAACAATAAAAGTATATCAGTGTTAAAGTGACATAATTAAGCTATTAGACCACCAGAGTTCTATTCCAGTATTATTTGAGGTCTGATTTCATCCCCATAAATGCAAGGACATTCAGGATTATGACCAAAACTGTCTGCAAACCATTGGCAGTGACATTATCCTGGATTCTGTATAGAAGGCAGAAAATGTTTGTAAGCTTTTGCTAACCCTAACTATGACCAAAAGGTAGCTCTTACTTTCCCCACCGTTACAAAGTCAGAACTAATGCAGTTGCTTGCAAACTTACAGGAAGCTGTTTGCATTCATGAGGTCTGAGTCTACAAAGATGCTCTTTGAGCCCCTCCATAAGTAATTCCTTCCCGTAGCCAGGAGCAGTGCCCATGTTTTCTTAACAGTGATCAGGATCTTGCTGTTCGAGTACCCAAATATTGCCTTTAAATGACTTTTTAATCCTTGAATGCATAAAATCTCTATGAGGGATTAGATAAATAAACGTGCTGAAGATTATACTGGAGGTATAGCACCAATAAATCCATTGCAGGTTTAGGTAAATTAAAACAATACCCACTAAAAACCCTACCAAGAAAGGAAGGAGAGATGGTCACTCCTGGCATTGTTATACTTTCATTGGGACTATTAGCTTTGGTGAATAGTTCTCACAAAAAGCACTGAGACAGATGTTTGATAAGTTTGTTGCCCTATGCGAGATCACTACCTTGGCTGGATGCTGTTGGCCCTCTCACCCCTCTTGGTGTGTGAGCAAGGGAGACTTCACAACTTCAGTGTGCCCCAGAGCTGAAGGGGACAGAGGAAAACAGCATCTCCTGGACTAGGAGTTACTGCTGTAGATAAACATGATTTGCAAAGCAGTCAATTCCCACAGAGCAGAAAGTCTGCCTGCTGTTAGAATGAGAGCTGGTGCATCACACTGCAGAGAATCATAGAACAGCCCGGGTTGGAAGAGACCTTGGAAGATCACCTGGTCCAACCTTTTGTGGGAAAGGGAGCCCAAGTGAGATTACTGAGTGCCCTGTCCAACCACATCCTGAAGACCTCCAGTGATGGGGATCCCACCATGTCCCTGCAAAGGTTGTTCCAGTGATGGATCCTGAAGCAGATATGTGCACTCAAGACAAGGGAGGCAGCAGAGATCTGGCAGCTCCTGCCAGCCTCACAAGGGTTCCTGGTGGCGCTGAGCAGACAGTTCTTGGAGACGAGTGGAAATATCCTCTCCAGTAGGATGCAGAGAAACAAACGCTGGAGCTTTTTCCCAGCTTCAGGAAGAACTGAAAGTGAGAATTTTGGCCAGTGCGGGTGTGTGGAGGACACTTACGCAGGTCCTGTGGTATCTCCCTTAAAAAGTAATCTTTTCAACATTTCTATAAAACAGGTAATGCACTGCTGACATGGTGGAAAAGAACACAGTTTAACAGTTTTGATAGTGAAAGCCATGTGGATTAAATTTTCCATCATTTATAGTTTCAATGTGACTTGTTTACGCAAGAAAATGAGATATGACAAAGGTTATTACAATTTGTTAAAAATGTTTGACAAAAGCCGCATGGAGAATAAGCGCTCTCCCATAGAAAAAGCTCATAAATTTCTCCTGTAGGCTTTCTTTAAAATGACTTGCACTTCAACCTTTTCTTCAAGTGGAAGAGTGTAACATGTTAAGGGCTTGATAATGCGCTGCATTCCACCCAGAAATAACACAGCCCTGTCTATGGAGAGGTGGAGCATGAAGACCTCATTGTCTTAAAATGTGAAAACAAACTGGATAGGAAACTTTAAAAACAATATTGCGGTAAAAATAAACTTACAGAAATACCATATTTTTATATATTCTTTCCTCAGATTGGTACCTTTTTCAGAAATACAGAAATTTGAACTAAATTTCATATCTGAAATTTTCTAAGAACTGAACTTGTTGCTGAAGCAACTTGTTTAGAAAAGTGAGTTTTGTCAGGCTCTGATGAATAAATTATATTTAAACAATCTTTTATTTTTCGTTCACCTACAGGATGTTTATTCATTCTAAAAATTAGAACAGTTCCAATATGAAAGAGTTTAAGTTTGCAGTATTAAAAAAGTGGTGTCAGCCTAAACTGACCTTTTCTGCCATATTTTGAAGACATTGTATTTTTAGCCATGTCTGCTAAGTGATTGTATTTGGCTTATATCGACAAAGCAATGAAAAGGCTTAACAGGAGATGTAATCAAACCCAGGCAAATGAAATAGCTGAGATACCTATGGGACACAAATCGAAGTGTCCTTAAATGCACATTTGATAATCCATTCCATCATAGACAAAAAATAAAACATCAAGGTACATTTTTCCAGGGTAACAAAAAGCAGGCATCATTCTTCATTAAGCAGGCGTATCAGCTTAAAAGACAAGAAAACAAACCAAGAAATGCTTATTCTGACAGATTTAATGCTCAGAGATACTTCTGACCTAGGTATTTTCCAACAGGTTTTCATTGGCTTCAACAGGAGACATTTTTAACACAAAAATAAGAATAAAGCATGTGTTGTTCTGGATTTTAACTATTATAAAGACTGGGAAGAATTATACTGATTCGCATGCCAGGATCCTTGATTGCACTTACAGGTGCCTCAAATCTGTAGAAGATGACAAAACACTCCTTTTATCACATCCAAAGAATAGGTCTTATTGTAGACCAACATTTTCAAAATGAATGCTTAGTTTAGTAAAAAAAAAATTTAAAAATCTGTATTCAGACAACTCTGTAGATATTTATTTTTTCTTTTGAATCAAATAGCCCTGATTCCCAATGACAAGTCTAGTAACTCACCTAGCAACCTTTAATTGACCACTGATATTTCCCATCAGTGGCCAACAGTGCGATGGCTTTGGCGGCTAAAATTAACTAGAAACCACACTGGGTTGGGGAAGAAATCCCGTCTAAGCCTCTGGAGTTAATCCCAATCAGAGTGACTCAGCTAGACCCCTAGTAAATCATCCCATGCCAGGGAATGGCACCATTACTCCCGATAGCTCCTGATGGTCTACACCATTAAATTGTGAGGACTGCCATCAACATCCTTTCAGTCTGGGCCAAACAGCACTTTCCTAGACAATTTCTGGGTATGCACTGGGAGTTAGCATGTATCTGGATGAATTTTTTTTTCTGGATTTGCTATTATATCATTCACTATGGACAGGTACTTCTGGACATCAAGTTATTGTGTTGAAAAACTATTATTATGCAACTATTATGATACACAAGTCCCTATCCAAGCACTATCAAGCAAATATATTTAAAAGATGAGCTGTAATTTATGATCAATGAGACTATTTCAGTACAGGTTTATGTCTTAATTAAAGGTCAGGACAGAGGCAAATTCTATTGAAAATCTAATAATTCAAATTCAGGTGCCTGCCTGGTATATTTTAATGAAAAGGTTGGGATTAAACTACTCGCAAGATTCGGGATTAAGACAATTAGCTCAACATGACTAATACAGATTTACACTGCGGGCACCACCCAAGGATCAGCTGTGCATTTTCATCTAAAATATTCCATCCTATTGAAGAGTTCTGGAACATAAACCCATCTCCTTATTTCTCCTGTTTTTCTCCGGTACTATGTTATGTATTGGATTTTGCTTTGGTTTTACATTTGTTTTTCAGTAGCGTATGGTCAGTAACGTAGAGAACTAAAGGAGCTCTTAAGGGGAACGGGCTCAAGGCAGTCATGTAAATACACTGCAGCAGTACATGAGTACTCCTCTCCATCATATCTCTCAAGAAGGCCTCTCAGTAACCCTTGGCTTCCTCTATAGTTTTTTATTATTTCAGGCATGTGAACAAAGTAATACCCACAATGAACAAATCCTCCAATAACAATTTTCCAGACTGCAAAATAACACAATTACTATGGCAGCAACGTTCACTTTTATAATATAGATGGAGAATCTATGACACACGTGGCTTTGCATGGGGATTCCCATTTATTTGCTGCCACTAAATGCTATTAAGTTTCACATGTTGCCAGAATACTGGATAAGACAATAAACCACAACTTTTTTTTTTTTTAATAGAAAAATGTATTTTGAAGTGGAAAAGTCACAGTTCCCGAGTGTCATTGATATACATTGTACCATATCTCTATATCAGCCTGTGATGGCTGTGGGAGGAATGGTACAAAATTATTAAAAATGACAAATACCAGTTTATCTGCTCACTTTATGATGCCTTCGTTCAGAAGGTTGATTAAGACAGGAACAATTTACCACCTTTACATATACTGAAATACATAATAATATTTTTAAACACACCACTTAGGACAATAAGGATGAAAGAGTAATTCTGTCCTGAACAAAACATGGCAACTTCAAAAAATACGCATAACAACAGTATCTAAAAGTCCAGGCTACCTTATAGCTCCAACACCCCTCACAACTACCACAGAAGCAGCCACAAATGCAAGGGCTCATCAAACTTGGCAGAGTAATGTCATAATGGCGTCAGGAATAAACATTTTGAAGTATTTCTTCAGTGCACCAAGATCTAGGTCTTCTTTCTCTAATTTCAGTCACTCCTTTAGTAGCTGGATTTTGGTCTTTATTGACTTCAGTGGAAGTATGGCTTTTGTGGGGAATTATGAGCCAACTCATAAGTATCACCAGTGCAAAAAAAATCCTGTTAATTTCCTATAGTTTTCTCCCAGTAGTAAACAAAGACATAAATGGAATACAGAATATTTTTCCAACATAGTGCATTGTTAGTGTTAAACATACTTCTAAAAATCAATCACTGCACTTTAGCTTGAGCGTGTTCAGTTTTATGTCACACCATTAGTCTTGTCTTCCTTAACCTAAATAAGTTCTGCGCTTTCTGGAATCTGAAGTGCCCTTCCTTGTTGTTAAGCAGCAGTACTAACAGAACAGGACCTGATGGCAGAAGCATGTCAGATTGCAAAAGAATCATCCCATCTTGAAGGGTTTAAATGATGATGAGAATTTCCTGGGGTTAATGTATCAACAGCAACACTTACCTCCCATCTCCATGGGGCTTTATGCTTATCTGTATGAGACTGACAGGAAGGCAACACAAAGTCTCAAATCTGGGAGGCAGTGGGGAGTTCACCTATTTCCTTGTATGCTTTAAGTTTCTTCATGTTTAAAAGCAAAGAGCAGATATGCACTTTGTCAAGCACTAGGTCTTGCTGAGGTGGGTACAACAAACAGCACGTAGTTCTACATCACACGCTGCTTTGAGAACGGAACAGCTCTCGCAGTGGCCTAAAGCAAGATACAACACTTTTCAAAATGAGGCTTTATTCTGTCTGAGTCTCTCCAGTCAAAGCCAATGCTGTGACTCATTTTCCTCTATTTTTCAGGGTCTTTTATCTCATAATCACTGAAATTGGAAAGAGTGTATACGTAATTTCTTCTGTGCATCAAACAAGATATTCTGGAGGCCCTACAATGCTACATGCACCAGCGGTGGCTGCCTGCAGTGGCGCGGAGGGGCAGCATCTTCTGTGCCTGCAGAAGGACCTGCTGCTCCTGGGATGTTTGTGGGGAAGTCGGCTGCTGCTCACGTGTCTGGCTTCCGTGTGCCAGTGGAATGCTAATACTTTGCTTTGGCAACAATAATATTTCTGTTTCGATAATGAGTTATTTTATTAAATGAGGACTTGCAAAGGTTCTGGAATGACTATTATGCTTATGCAGAATGTTAAATACACAAAGCGATCACTTATTTTCCATATGGGGAAAAACTTGCCCTTTGACCTTCTTAAACACATTAAAGCTGCTGCTTGTCTGTTTGAAACAACGCATGAAGGTGCTTTTACTTTCCAACATTTTATCTTACAGTGGCTTGTACTCTTTGCCAAAATCATCCTGCTCAGAAATTAGTGTGAAACAAGTTTGCATTTTTAAGACATTATTATAGGCACAGAGACAAATTTATATGAATTTTACTTTAGCAGATCACTTTCTTTTCACAGATGCTGATCCTGTAAGCACTTACTCAAGTGTTCAAGGTCAGGCTGGACAGGTCTCTGAGCAACCTGATCTAGTGGAAGATGCCCCTGCCTACAGCAAGGGAGTTGGACTAGATGGTCTTACAAGGCACTTCTCAACCCAAACCATTCTATGAACTATGTGCACAGTTTTATCAGAGATGATTGCGAGTACATACATATAAACACTGGCCGCAGAAGAAGTCCTGGAGATCTGTTTGTTAACCATACAGTTGAAACAGTTTTTTCTGGAGCTTCAATACACAAAGTACTAGCCTTTGGTAGTTGCATGGAATGTTCCAGTGAACAGGACTCTAATTTCCCACAACTATAAGAGAGATAGATATGCATCTCTGCTGGAAGGAGAAAAACACCTCTCTCACTACAAGGAGGTACAGTTAATTAGCGTATCACAGCTAAGAATCATTCCTGGCTGTGCAAGTGCCAGGGGAACATCTCTCTGTTGTACCTCTATGACAGCAACTTAACAGCCTTCAGTGTGCTCAGTCCAGACAACCCCATCATGAGACACAATAGCGTTGTCTTCCTATATTAACAAAGTGGAGCAGAGATAAATTACATTTTGGCCTCCTACAATTCATAAAGATTCACATTAAAAGTCAGTACAGGCTAGGCACTGAAGGGCTTTTGCAAATTCAGAGTCTCTGAGACTCTAAAATGCTTAACTGTCTTCAAAACGTTACCTCCAGTGTACACGAGAAGCTTCTGAGAGTTGAGAATTGGTCCTTCCTAGGCTAGGAGTGGGACCCAAACAGAACACTCACAGCCAGGAATGGTTCTTAGCTGAGATACACCAGCTGACTGCACCTCCTAGTAGTGCAAGTGTTTTTCTCCTTCCAGCAGAGATGCATGTCTGCCTGTCTCCTAACTGCTCAGGAAACTTGACAAGCAAAAAGAGTGGGTTCACAGTGAGCGAAAACTGTTGTATAAATTTGTCTGTAAAAAATAAGTTCTGCTAGCTCAACTCTTTTAATATATTTTGTGACCTGTTATGAACATTTATTTATGTAGATTCAAAGAATAAATACAGAGCAGGACTAGGCATGTTGATTTAACTGAAAAATCCCATAACAGTATCCATCCAGCCATATGAGAGCAAATAGATGAAAAAGTAACCCAATCAACCAATCTATCAAACCAGCAGAAAGCCTTTTCAACTTAACAAATCATTTAGTCAAACCTTCCTACAAAACTGTATGAAATAAATAGTTCTGCAGTATGCCCAGAGCATCACTGAGCTCAGACAATCAGAGGCGAATAAGTAACCAAGGGCCTGTCTGTTGAAATCGCATTAATATCTAACAAAACTAAAGCTATACTGGCTTTTTTTACAAAGGGAATTCATAAAAATTCATAAAAATCACAGTCCCATGTTGGCTGGAAGGGACGTCAAGCAGATATCTTGTCCAACCCCCTGCTGAAAGCAAGTTCTATCACACCAGCTTGCTGAGGGCTGCGTCCAGCTGAGTGGTGAGTTTCTGCAGGGAAGGCGGCTCTGTGGCCTCTGGGTAGCCTGCTGCAGCACCAGGCTGCCAGCACCACCACAATATTTTCTTAATATCAGCTTGCAACAAGAAACACTGAGTATCACATTACTCCTCGAAGTATAATGAGCTAATTTCTTCTTCTTTTTTTTTTTTTTTTTTTTTTTTAATTCAGATCACCAGACCACATCAGTCAATCTACTAGATTAAGAACAAGTGAGCTTGATGGGCTGGAATGATGGGAAGCTCTGCATCCTCATCCTCCTGGTGCTAATCTCTTATAGCTATTGTCTCCTCACCCTGATAACCTCACATTGTTCATACCTTTCGGTTGAAGATCTCTTAACCTAACTTTGAAGCAGTGAGGTCAGATATCAAGACCTCTCAACCTAAAATGGCCTCACAGTTCTCTGTGGTATCCTCATTATCTGGATTGCTATTCTTGGCCCTCTCCCTTTTATTTTGCCTGTTATTTTTCCTGCAACCCAGGCAAGAACAAAGCTAAAATGCCTATTTTACTACAATGATAGACATAGTTTACTTTGTACATAACTCCACTTATTTGTTTATAGTCCTTTTAGTTCATGAGAGGGTATTATTTTATGTTGCTGAAAATGCAAAAAATGCCACCAAACCTGAGATACTGAATTAAAAAACAAACCAGGATGCATATAAATGGTATCTTGATTATATAAATTATCTCTTGCACAGCACAGAAGGATTTTTCCACCTATTGGATGGTATTTTCAGATACAGAAGAACCCAATAAACTGTTTTGAGTGGCAGACATACTCAGCAGTCCTAGTTTGCCTTTGGAGCACTTCTGAGGCTCAAGTCAGTAACTAAATGCCCAGGCAGAGATTCAGATGTCCAGTAGCACAGCACTTTCATTTGGAAATGTGTTTATCACATCTTCAGTGGGCTGCTTGATGTCTTTCCACAAGGCATTTCCTCCACCTGTGGCCATGGCCCAGCAAGTCACACGCTGCACCCGCCCATGTTATTATTAGCTGGTTTGGCTTTAGATAAAGAATGGGGATTTGTAACTTTCCTTTCACAGATGCTGATCCTGTAAGCACTTACTCAAGTGTTTAAGGTCAGGCTGGACAGGGCTCTGAGCAACCTGATCTAGTGGAAGATGTCCCTGCCTACAGCAAGGGAGTTAGACTAGATGATGTTTAAAGGTCCCTTCCAACCCAAACCATTCTATGATTCTATGAACTGCGTGCAGAGTTTAATCAGAGATGATTGCAAGTACATGCATCCTACAGGATCTGTTTGAAAGGCAAAAAGGCCACTTCGGTCAGTGTGCTGTGATGCACACGTATCCAGCGGTAGCTGTAATACTTTTGTAAGTAGGTAGGTAGAGAGAATTACTTTTAAAAAATGACTATTCCTGTATTTCTTAGAGCTTATGAGTGGGAGTGGCCATGTGGTCCCTTAGCTGAGCTTCTGAATGTACCAGTGACCACCGCACTTCAGGAGGCTGAACTTTTCCATGCCTTCAGGAGCTGGGAAGAGCAAAGCCCATCCACGGGGCCCTGAAGCTACCAGCACCATCTAGGAAGGACCACACGATTGCCATGGGTAGGCCATGGCCCAGCTGCAAAGAAAAGCCAAAATACCTTCTGAATCCATGACAATTTGATCTGCAGGAAGACTCTCCTGACTCCAGATTGACCCATTTGATTTCTAATAAGCAACACGAGGTAAAATGCAGGTATCCAAGAAAACTTCTTCTTTTAGACGTCTGCCTTGCATGTATCTAGTGGCCTGTCTCTAGTTGCCACAGCTCTTTGCTTCAGAGGAAAGGGGGGAGGGGACCTGAAAGTGTTTGGTCGATTTTGCTTCAAGGACAACAAGAAAAAACTCCAAACCCTCCCATCCAGTTGCTGTCAACTGAAGCACTTATGCCTGAGTTTCACTTCTAATCATCTTGCTGAGGACATGACAGTATTATCAAAGCTTCCTCTAAAAAATTCAATTTTGCAATAGCAGGAAAAAATAAAATGAGAATGTCTTTAGACAGAAAGCACTTACAAAGACTGAAGGTAAAATTACAATTTTTATTTGTTCCTGTATTTTCAGTTTTGCTGCCTTATTAGAACCTGTTGCCTACTGCCTCAGGAAGCCTTTGCCTGGTTTAATGTGAATCACCTGACAGCTACATGAAGCACATAGAAGTTTTTTAAAGTTTTTTTTCAGAATTAAAAAAACTCCATAAACTTAGTAATGAAAGTCCATGCAAATCTGCTTTATCATGGACCAAACTTTGCAGAGAAGCGCTTTGCCATTCACTGTCTGGGTGATCACAGAGGACCAGGCCAAAGCGTATCCAGCCCTTGCAGCAGTGGTCTCCTCCTGTGGAGGTGCCAAGCCAGGTGGGACTCAGGGGCTTCCCAAACCTCAGGCTGTGGACCCTGACAGACTCTGCTGCTATCAGATTGCCTAATCACAGTTCTGGAGTCCTATGTGTATTTCTAGCATGCATACATAAACCATGAATGATTTACAAAGTTTGAGTTCTATGAAGATGTATGTTTTGTTTGCCTAGATCTATTGTGTAATTACTGCCCCAATGCCTCTGTGTGGAATTCTGAGAGGCAGTTAATTTCCATTTCTGTTCATCTGCTCTGTTTGCATCTTGGCTTTACAAATCTTTATTATATGTGAGTAAAGAATAAATCTTATTCAGGAACTAGGAGAGAAGACTTCAGACAGAAGTGAGCTCTAATTTCCGAATTCTAATCCAATGACCACTGAACCCAGCCCATGCCAGGCCAAGCAGGCTGGCAGGGCTAATGAATGCCGGTGTCTAGTTTTCATGACTCATAGTGGGCTGATATGTCTGGAATAATCTCCATCTGTCTGCGTCTGTAGCTTCATGACCAGATTTGTCGACTGGAGACAGCCGACACTAGGAGGCTGAGTTAGGCCAATGCTTTAACTGTATGTACAGTACCTAATATTCACACTGCACCGCAGGGACAACAACATTGTCATTACCTAAAAGGACACTACTGTTTCAAAATATATTTGCAACCTGCTGACAAGAGGACCTGGTTTGGACAAAACAACTCAAGAAAAATGGCAATTTTAAAATAATTATTCCCGTTACTAGATAAGTCTCAAATCAGACATATGGAGAAAAATAAGGACTACAATGCAACCTTTGCAATGGCATTGCAAAACATCCAAGGGAAAAAAAAATGACTAATTGGCTAATACACTGCAAAATTGCCCACAATTTGTAAAATAATGATACAGCGGGAGTCCTGAAACACACATGTATAAGAAGTTTTCAGGTCATTAGTGTCTGGAAAAATCAAACTGCTGCTACCAGCTTCAGTGACTCCTGGTCTCCCTGGAGTCAGCACAGACTTCTCTTGCATTTGAGAAGATTGAAGCTGGATGATAGGTAATTACTGCACAAATGCAAACAGCTTGCTTTTAAAAAATTCTTCTGTGCATGTTGAATGTATGTGATAGATTTAAACAACATCATAAATGTAAACTGTACTTGAGAAAACTATAACCGTGCAGCTGGTAGAGTCCATAAAGATAAAAGAAAAGTTTCCATAACATTTAATTTCAAGTTGACATTTATATAACAAAACCATGGTAAAGCTATGTTTAGCTGAAGTTGTTTGCATATTTTGCATCAGTATCACCAAAGGCTCTCTCCCTCATTTATATAGTTACCACATTTTGGTAACCACATTTATATAGCAGAGGCAACAGCTACCGCAAAAGGAAAACTGAAAACCAGAGAATTTGTAACACTTGGATAAACAAGCCATCAATTCTGGTATTGTAACTAATCAACAACTGGATTGTGTTCACTTTTGACTGAAGCAATTGCCCTGTTTTCAGTAACGGAGACACACAGTGCAGTTCATACCAAGTTCCTGAATGTTTAATATTTAACTGTGAAAATACCCTAATCAATATGATTTTATTTTGTCAGAAAGAAACACACCGTTATGCTTTTGTCTCTCTCATCTTAACAGTATCACAGGACATGGCCAACCTTTTAGGCTTCTGAGTTCATTTCCTTATCAAGCACAAGGTCACAGAAATGCGGTGTGTTTTTTTTGTTGTTGCTGTTGTTGGTGTTTTGTTGTTGTTGTTGTTTGAGTGGTTTTTTCTTTGCTTTTTTTTTTTAATTTTTGTTTTCAGTCCCATTGCTTTAGCAAGGAAAGAGACTTAACATAAGGAGATCCTTCCTGACACTGCAATGCAGAGAGGGTTCATGTGAATATTTCCTAGATGCATTACACTCACTAAGGGACACAGAAACATGAGTTCCACATTGGCAGGGTGACATCCCATCCTGGCTGGAATTAATACAAGCTTTGCTGTTGACATTAGTAGGGTTAAGATTTCCTGAAAGGAAATCAGCTCCTTTTTTTTGGGTAACAAATCCAATGTTTGAGAAACATTTTGTGTTTAGTGCAGTAAGCCACAGCAAAGACGGGCCCTTACTGCATTTAAAGATGTGAAGACACAGTGAGACGGTCACGTACGTCAGCCTGCCAAGGTCAGCTTTAAACAAGCTCGCTCGAGTTCTGACGAAGTGCAGCCAAAGCAGCACAGAGGTGAGCTCAGGCCAGCTGTCCCATTATTCACCCAGCTTTCCAGACAGACAGGGTAGTTCATACTCGCACTGCAGCCTGGCACAATTACACTACTACCATTACCCAAGCATTGAAACTAGTGCATGAGTGTCCACAAAAGTGCCTACTGACTTACATAGAGATTTTTCAAACATAAGAACACAATTTGCAATACAATATCCAAAATAAACTTCTCAAAGAATCTGTTACAGAAGAATAGCGGGTTTATCTTCATCACCAGATCAACAAAGAAATTCTTTGCAGAGCTAAGGAAATTTAAATTAAAAAAAAAAAAAAAAAGACTGAATGTCTATAATAAATGCTATGAAAAATCATGAAACTTCAGTGAGATGGGAACTCAGGAAACGTCGTGCATCATGATAAGCAAAGCTCAGGATTTATGCTGAGTATCAATGAGGTTACATGACACCACTGGACTACTAAAACACACAGGAGCCATTTCTCACTGCTGTTGGTCCTTGCAAGTCTATGAATAGAGATGAGTTACAAAAAACCCCACACATCATATGCCTTGATGCTCAAAAAGTAAATGTCCCAAGAAGATGCTGAGGACAGTGTTCCAGCCAGCACTCTTTCCCTAGGCACCCCTGTTACAGTGCTTTGAACGACATCGCAGGCAGCAATAAATACAGCACATCACTAATCTGCTTTTTTTTTTTTTTTTTTTTTTTAAATGAAGGAAAGCTACTTTCTTAATACAGCTTCCAGGCTCTTCAGAATCTTCTGAGAAACCTCTAGTGTTTGAAATAATAAGTATTTTTGTACGTGACGGCCAATTATGCAAGAAAAACCTTGAAGTCAATGGAATGTGTGCAAGGAAACAGTGCAGAATCAAGTCTGAAACCAATAACGAGATTTCTGTTGTGAGGGTTGCAAAAATGCTAGGATTCTAAGGAAACATTTCCAAGGGTGTTAAGCTGCAAAAGACAGAAATATCTACTTAGTGAGATTTTTCAGAAGTTTCTCAAATTTTGCACCTTCTACAGTCTTCCTTAAAAATCTGACTCGAGTAACATGATAATAGTTTGATTATCTTTGCCCTGAAAGACATTTAAATGATTTAAAATGCGAGACAATGAAGACAGTATGGTCTGACTACAATTAAATAAGAGTGTTCACTTATATCACACAGTAAATAATGTCTATTATTTATATATAAGATCTGTTAGCGATAGTGGTTAAGACTAAGAGACCACAACTCCAAAGAAGAATGATTAAAATGAAATGTACAGCTTAAAATATCTTCCTATTGCTAAACAATGCATTTTACAGAATTAAACCAAAGACAAGGAACCAGACTTTGGATGGTAATCTTTTGGAAGCAAGCTGTGGTTCCTTGAGTATGCCTGCAAAATGTTCCACATGTTGGCGGTGTGGTCTTGGATGGAGGAGCAGGGGCCTGGATATGACATTAGCAGCCAATCACAATCCCAAAATACTTAAGGATATCAAATCCATGCTTTTTTCCAGTTCATCTTCTATCTTGGAGGCTTCCATCCAAGTTATTACCAGTGTGGGTGAGGGACTATTGGCCTTACTTGCCAGCCCTGACTGTCACCCTGAGAAGAGCTCCCAGTGAGGGGACACTCAACGCTGCTGAGCCAGAGGTGGAGTACGGGGAATAGCACTGTGTGGGCCGTGAAACAAATAACTTCATTTTTCACTTTAAAAACCTTGACAAATCAAATCCCAGAAAGCCTTCAGGCTATTTTCTTGTTAAGACAGCCTTGAAAATAAACTGAAAGAAACTAAAGGTAGCATATTATGTAGGATAGTACTGGTAATAATGAATTATAAGTATTACTTGTAGAAAATATGAGAGGTTCATTTAAAAATACCTGAAAGTAAATCAGTACATCATTAATAAGATGCTTCTTTCATAGTATTGCATAACAGCAAAAAAAAAACCCAAAACAACAGTGATTATCTGAAAGCATTGCAAGTGGTAATAAATGATTTTACACTTTGCACGAGTAAAGAGTATTTTTGATAGTAAGAGATGAAGGCATGACTTTGGTCCCCAAAATAATAGCAAGATGAGAGAAGGCCCACAAAGGAAAGGTTGTGAAGATACTCAGCATGAATGTAGTGAGATTCTGCAGTGAAGAACTTTCTGGGAGCATGGATGGGTGCTGACAGCCTTGCTTTAGGACACGAGAGTGTAACTGTCCATTCCTGTCAGGAGGGCCAAGGGAGGAAAGATTAGATGGCAGTAGAATGTTTGCCAAGGGTCCACAGCAAAGAGATCATCCAACAAGATGTACACGATCAAGAGTAACTGAATCAGAGTAATAAAAGAAATGAGAGTCAAATCAATGTCTTCTACTACTTTGTTCTCTATAACGTAAGTATATTTAATTATTCCTCAGAAAATAAAGCTAAGAGAAGTTGTCTGTTACAGGCTGATAGACTTCCATATGCAAAGGTCTCAGTTGTTTGGCTTGTGTTAGCGTGTACCATTCTAGTCATACCGTATCTAGTACCGTATCCAGTCAATATATAATATTGAAATCGCAAAGTCCCACTGACTAAGTAACAGCTTTTACTGAACATTGGAATAAAAGCAAAGTAGCTCTAAATTACTTGAAAGTTATAAAAAGAAAAAAAAAACACAGAAAGATGAGATAGATTGTGGAACAATAGCCTGTTAAAATAACCTAGTCTAATTTTTATAGCTACTCAAGTGCTCAAAACATTGCCAAATTTCCATGATGCTACTGACTTAATGCCTTTGAAGACTCATGCCAACAGACTTCTCATATCTGAACAAAGAAAACAAAAGCAGATCTTTCCATGAGTTACATACAAATCCTAAGTTAACAGGATCCAGATAAAAAGGTAATAACAACTGACAAGATTAATAAACTACATGAGCACACACACTGCATTGGCAGCAGGTTTCCATCAGCTTGAATCCTCAGGCTTGCCCTTCACTTTTAAGCTCCATGTAGTTGTATTAAACAGATGTCAGACACAATTTTACTGCACTAGTGGAGCCAAGCATCCAAGCCATCCTTTGTGCTAAGCCTTTTTGAAAAGATGGTACATTTTATTAGGACATATTTTGTGGTCCATACTTGTTGTTTTAGATGCATGTCAACAGAATAGTCACTGGTCAAAAATGCTCTCTTCCACCCGTCCAGGTGACAGCATCGGTGTTTTAAAACAAAGGTTCAGGCATGATGTGTGAGAAAATGTCTGGAAGAATACATCTAGAATACCTAAATAATGTGATGAGCTGGGAGTTCAACTACTATAACACACTTCCTCTGCTTGCCTCTGAAAAACCTTAAAGAGACGAGGAACAAATGTAGTATCTGGCATTTACTAACCTTAAGAAATTATTCCCAGTATATTGCTGTCTTTTCCAGCCAGTATGGCAAATACATAATTAGCCCTGCAGACAGACAGTCTAACAACCACCACTCTCTATGAAATCCCTCCTTTCAACCAAGCACACGAGTGTGTGCTGCTGCTGACCCTATCCAGCTTCCCAGGAGAATCTCAAACAGACCCACATGAATCTTGCAAAATTATATGCAAAACACCTTCTTCCCCATAAGCTATCTTTAATGGAGCAAAATAGAGATTTTAGACACATATTTAGAATTCTCTTTACTTCTCTACAGAAGTGAGAATGTCAGTGGTTGTCGACAGGAAAGATGTAATTTCTTCGTGACTTCAAGAAGACTTCTTCCTTTTCTGCATGGATTAACATTCAAATATATTATCATATTTTTAAAAACTCTCTGAATGGTGTGACATAATCAGCATCCAATCCCATTTACTATCCTACATTTTACGCACATATAACATGTAGCAATCTCAGTGACAAAGTATTTATTCCTTGTTTAGCATTCAAAACACAGTCACTAAATTTCCTCCCTCTACCCTACAAAAGACCCTACCTAAAATAAAGTAGGTAAATGGTTTTCTGGTGCCTATGTATCAAATCTGATCTACCAATCCTTCAAGCCACGTGCTGCTTTATTTCAGAAGGTATCCCACCCTCTTACCTGAAAGAAAGCAACTGCTTCGGTTCTGTGCAAGGCCAGAAATGGCTACGGCTGAGCAGCTCTTGGCTATGCAATAGCGGCTAACGTGCCCCATGACCTCATTTGGTTCCACTCAACCTTGTTCATTAACCTGTTTCTGATCCATCAGAAACCGGGGTTCCCTCTTCCCCTTCTAAGAGCCTTAGTACTCCAAGGCAGAAACCCCTTCCAGCCCTACATGACAAGTTAGGATTTTCCCTCATTCTGACATGCAAAATAGCTAAATGACAATAACAAGCTATTTCCACAGTATCCATCATGCCAAAGCTACAGCAAATTAGAATTCTTTATATCCTTATTCAGCACAAAGCTTGAAGTTTCTTCCACAAAGGAAAAAAAAAAAAAAAAAAAAATCCTACAAAGAGAAGACTCCCTGTTGAGTTGCAGAGTTATTTGTGTGGTGTGAGACTCATAACAGTTGTTGGAATAGGGAACCCTCCTGCCTGACTTGTTTATTTAGCAATTTGACATCTCAGAAAATCACAATATCTCATATATGGTTATTATATTATTGATGCAAACCATGATTTGGTGAGTTCTAAATATACTTCTTACAAGAAAATACAATACTTTTGTCAAGGAATATAGACCAAATTCCTCTTGTCAAGGACCAAGGCCAAGCGCCGGGTCCTGCACTTGGGTCACAACAGCCCCAGGCAGCACTACAGGCTCAGGGAAGAGTGGCTGGAAAGCTGCCTGGCAGAAGACCTGGGGTGTTGAGCAAGAGCTGGCTGAACAGGAGCTGCCGTTCCTGGATGTGTTTAAAAGACGTACAGATGAGGCTCTTAGGGACACGGTTTAGTGCCAGAGTTAGGTTATGGTTGGACTCAATGATCTTAATGGTCTCTTTCAACCAAAACGAATTCTATGATTCTATATTTTGGTTACAGAAAAAAGACTCTAACCACTAGACAACCTATTCTATGCATGCAAAAATGTAGGAACCACCAATTATTCAGGTAACCTGCACTCTTCATTAGCAGTTGTTTTGCTCTTTGTTGCCATAAGTTAAACTATAGCCCAACTCAATTTTAAGTCAAATTTTTTAAGTCAAATTTGAAGTATTTTTTTCTCTTCATGTTTGAAACATGAGGTGAAAGGTTCACCTTTCGGCAACTGTAGCACAGACATCTGCAGCTTGGTTAGCCACCCATGGTCCCCTGAAGAGCAGGTACTTTTAGGATGAGATATGTTTAACAAGTTTTAGATTTTAAATTAGGAATTATTACAGGAAATGAGCTGTGTTGTGCATAAAAGCAATGGCATGTCCCAGTCACAGTCCATCAACCCCTTGTGTCTCAAAGCTTCCAGTAACAGCAATATAGATAAGGGTCTGAGAACAGGAGGAGCATGCAGAATACTTCCTTAGACCCTAGTGCAGGACAGGGCCTCCCAGCACAAGGCATATTTTCGTATTTAACATCCACTGAATACATTTATCTTTAATAAATTTGCTAATTTTCTTCCACACCTTCTTTTAAATCCTGTGCCAAGGTAAAAGCATTCTAGAAGATGGTCTCTCTATTGACTGTGAAGACTCTTGACCATTCATATGCAGACAACTGAATTGCAAGTTATATGTCTGGTTACTGTTATTATTATTAATTCACATTTGACATAGATTTAAAATATTCCTTCTGGCCATTTTCTGAAATCATAAGATTTTTTTGGCAGACAGTTTGAACATGACTCAACAGAAGATATACCCTGGGGCAGAATTTTCCTTATATATTCAGATTTCAATTCAGGACTTTTCTGTGTATGTCAGCGAGAGACATATCAGATCCATAATTTAAAAATAAACCATCAAGATCTTGAATTATACAACTGAGCTCAGAAGACACAAGCGTGATTTAGATATCATGGTTAGCTGGCAATAAATCCACAGTTAAAAAAAACCCAAACCAACAAACAAAAAACCTCCAAACAAACAAAACAACAACAACAAAAAACCAAACCAACCAACCAACCAACAGTGGCACCTTATTTACTATAAATGTATAAATGTGTCCCAACTTGTTAAACATGAAAGAGATCAGAGTTCATTCTTGTGCTGAAGGACCCGCATGTGCGTGCCATGCTGATGGACTGATTATCCTAGGGTTTCTCGAATAGCACTAGATGCTTATATTTAGATAACTTCCACCTTTGAAGTAGACTTCAAGGTGAACCAAATCGATCTTCAGGTTAATTTGTTATGTATGACAAGGGCTGCATGGTGAGCTTACCCACCTGGATGTAATTCTGTTGCTAGTGTCATGTAAGGTACCTTAAACTGTATTCAGCCTCCAGCTACTGCACCAGAAGGCCAAAAGTCTCCTACAGATCATGAGTCATACCTACCAATGCCACACAGATGTTTAAGGTACTCTAGGACATTTCAAATGTCACCTGTATTTTAGGCAACTGAATGAAGTGCTTAGTGTATCTCCAGACAATTTAATGCATGTTGACAAAGTATCTTAAAGTTGAAGGTGAAGGCCATCCTTCTGATAACGCCAACATGTAAACTATCTGAAATGTGTACTGACTGAAGTACAAACAACACTGAAAGAGAAAAGTGGACGCCTAAAGTCACTTCTGATGGATTATAGACATTTTTTACTGCAAAAGCATGGTATACTGTGATAACTTTTTTCTCATTAAGGTGATAAAGGTAAGCATGCTGTTAAGAGATAAATCAGAATTTTCAGAAGACTGAGAAAAAGACCACAAAACCTAATTCCCTACTGTAAAGTCATTCCTAGGCCCAATATTAGTATCACTTCTTTGAATACAGCAATAGAATTAAATACGCCAAGGTTGATTTTCCCCCAAGAGAAAAATCAGAATTAGTCCCTGAGAATTAAGGAAAAAACTCAACTGTATTTCCTTTCCATAATAATCTATTCAAAGGCAAAGAGAGTGTAATATGACTTTTCTAACACAATTAAAAAATTCCCTTAAAACTATTGCAGAAATGTCTCCCTCCTCCTTCCTTGCAGAAAAAAACCTGCCAATGCCAAAGAAACATGACACACAAAAAACCCTTTATATATTAGCTTTTGAACATATTTTAAGAAGGGAGAACTTCAGTCCAGAAGCTAAGTACTCAAGCATAATGTAAAAAATAGTGTTCATCAAAGCTATTTTACTATTGTGGCTGTAGCAGCAAATGTTGGAAACTTGTGTTAGAAACTGTGTGAGCACCGACTTCACCTGCTGCTTGCAGTGACATTTAACTGAATATGGCTACATTTTTCAGCTTTTATTTGAGCTATTAAGCCATCACAAGCTATATACTTTGGAAGAGAGGAACAGTTTCATCTTTCAAGTAATCAGATTATGAACTGGCTGATCCAAACTCAGTATCTGTTTGAAATGAGCTTCCTTGGGCTAAACCCTCTGTGAAACTCTGTCAAATGGGAAGAGTTCTTCCCTGTCCCACATGCTTAATATGATGTTGTACTTGTGAACAGTATTCATACACTGATGATGAGAGGCCTCTATACATATAGCCAGAGAAGTGCCTTATGTAGTGATGAATTTTACAACAAGGAAGGTCAGTCTGATGGAACCACAGGTTCGGTACAGCTCCAGGGAGGTGAACAGACACATCTGGGAAAGCACCATTCGTCTCTCATTGTCTCACATCACAAAAAAGTGCATACTTTATTCCTGCCCTTGGAAAAAATGCCAGAAAATTCTCAGTTCTAGAAACATCTAGAGTAACTAGTTGTAGTTATAGCAGATGCTCCATAAGGGTCAGGTCCATCTTGGATTATGCCCAAGGAAAGACCAATTTCCCTATGTCTGAAATAAACCTAGTCCGAAAGACTCAATGCATGTGCACAAAAAGATGATGTGGGACCACGCACTCCATAGCCCAGTCCAAAATGATAACACAACAGCTATAAAAAAATGTTTTTCTATGATTGAAACACCACCATCCCATCAATACAAATCCTGGATTTTCCTATTAAAAATATAAGATTGTTTGAAAACAAACTTTTCAGAAATAAGTGAACACTAAGTTGTTCCTCTGCAGCATTCCCACACTGATGCAGCTGATAAATTTAGAAATAACAAAAGCTTTTTCTGAGGTTTTTCACCCTAAATCTGAGGTTTTGACTCACTTAATTATCCTTTAATTATCCCCAAAGCAAATTCAAAACATTAATATATGCATTATAATGCAAAAGCACACATAAGGTCAAGCCAGTTGTGCAAGAAGCAAGATCTACAAGGTCTAATTTTAACAGCAGTTTTGCACCACTGGCTTTTATGTTGCCTAGGTGTCTTAATTACAGAAGTTAACTCCATTATATCATTGACATCAAATCCTCTCTGAAACTTCACTGTTTTCTATCTGTTCTTCATATATTTTAATCCTTTATTTTCACAAATATGTAAATATAGAAAACAAAGCCTCATTAAAATGCAGACCTTAAAAATTACTGTCCCCGATATATCACACCTGGTTAATGACAGAGAAGTTTCCAGATTGCTTGATTATTATTACAGAATTTTTCCTTCATCTATCATAAAACTTTTTGTGCTCTACCTGACTAAAAAGCTTCCATTTCTCTCTTAATACCAGCTAGTGTTATTATTACAATGCTACTTCATGTAAATATTATGAGATCATATTTTTCTGGACCACTCCGTTTCGCAGACAATTTAACAGGTACCTCCTCTGAAACACGAAGGCCAAAAATAAATAGAATCAAATTAAAAAATGCAAGTGCAACAGCATTTTTGAGGCCACAAGGGCAAAGACTTGCCTGGAAGAGGAGAAGTGAAGGGAGAGCCAGAGGAAGAACTAAGGTCTCCCTCTTGCAGCGCTCTTTGCCCTGTAGATTTCTGAGCATCACTAGATTTGCCTTGGCATTATTGCAGTGAAAAGCCAGAGGAAACCACCTGCTTCACAGTGCGGGGAAGGATGGGGTATGATACATCCCATCATGGAATTTCATACATGTCTAGCAACTGGGATGTGCTCTGAAGATTTTGGATTTTAAGCTTCCATACATAAGCTTTCCATTCAAATACTGTATGAGAATAATTGAATCAGCTACATGTAAAATATGCCATGAAAAATATTTTGTTGAACTTTCCTGGGGGCAGAATAATGGACCAGATGACTCTCAATGTTCATTTTGACCATATTTTCTCTGACAAAATACCATACATGATATATAGCCATATATTGATGCCCAAGTACACAGCTGGGTAAAATAATAACTGCTGTATTCTTCTTAAAATGTTTCTAGAATCAAAGACACATCCAGGCATAAACTTTTATAAGAACTTTTTCAAAAGTTCTTACAAACTTTAAGAAATCCAAACTAACATTTTACTGCCATATTAGGTGTATGCAAATTCATTAAAAGCAGGTCTAGATATTATAGATAACAGGTGTCTTCAAGAGCTCAGACACCTGAGGCCCCTTTTGCAGTGATTTATGGGATTTTTCAATAGAAGTAGCCATTCAGGTTCCACAAAGGTGTTGTGGTCTGTCATTCAGTTACAACAGGCTTGATGGCTCAGAATTTCTCAGTGGATCTCCTGTGTGCCCAGTGCTGGATTCAAGAAATCAAACACATGTCACACATATCTGGCTTGCTGTATGCAAGAAAAATAGATGTGCAGTTTCTGAGAAAGTGTGCACTGTAAGAAACCCTGAACAAAAGTGGGAGACACCAAGCAGTGCATCAGGACTCCAAACATGAGGTCGATGTCTATTCAGTTCTGTGTTGCGTTCCTTCATTAGTTAGTTCACCAGAATTTTCCTCTTTTTTTTTTTTTTTATTTTCTGCTCTCCTTTGCACACTTTTTTTCTAAACAGAATGCAAATACTGAGTTCAACTTCAATTCTTCAAGAACACCCAATATTCAAAAGCATTCAAAATCAGACAGATTGAGTTCTTAAAATCCCACATCGTGTAAAAAATGTTTAGAAGAACGCAAGCAAATTAGGAAGAGACAAGCTCAAGCATCTCTAAGTGCAAATAGAATCAAAATGATTTTGTACAAGTAAGAGGTGAATAAGAACAGATTTTCTAGAAACTTTCATAGACTCATTTGTCAAAGCAAAAGTACATGACAACCTCAGCAGGATTCTGGCCAGGGATTTCTGACACATTAAAACAGCAAGAAGGCTTGCTTTTTCAGATATTTAGCATTTTCCCAATACAGCTAGTAGAAGTTCACAGCATACTGAAGCAGTTATAAAGTTGTCAATCACATGTCCTGAGTCTCAGGGCTCAGCAGCTTTTGGTTTTCTTTTTTGGTTTAGACTCCCTTGGTCAGTGTGGTGTGACTTTTAAATTAACCATCTAAATACTGTGACAGAAAAGAATTTATTCGTTAACTCATTTCTCAAAAATGATAAAAAAGCTCCTGGCAGCTAGTTTAAGTAAGCAAAGAAATTTATCTGACAACAGCACTCGTGTCCATCTCCATCACACTGTACATACGCACAAATAAGATTAGTAGCAGAGCTGAGATGCATTCGGAAAATGTCCTAACAGGCTCACCACAGTACTGTGATTAATAACCATGTTATATTTATCAAGTGATCATTAAGCATATTTTACCAAGATAATTTAAAATCAGTTAGTCAATAGAAGCATTAGTCAATAAGATTTATAAGCTTTTTACATTTATATTTCAAAACTTCTCCTTAAAAAGTTCCCTAAAAATGAAAGATTAACTATTGTCTGTATATATACTGACTAATGGTTTTTACACAAATTGAAAGTACATGGTATTCTTTACCATGGCTTGGACTTTTGTAAGCTAATAATTTTCTCAGTATAATAAAATAAGCCAATTTTTTCAAGCCAGCTTTATATACAAGCAAAGGAGAAGTCTATTCTTATATTACCCGAGAGAAAACAGGATCTAATCTTCTTTTGTAGAATTAAAGAATTCAGAGGTAACTAAAAAATTCTTTTTGCAGGTTAAAAAACTGGTGGCAAATATAGATGGTACAAGACAGTTGTTGTAGATGTTGGTTATTTAATCTGTCTTACTTCTTTTATCCCCAAATTCTTCGTAGCTGACGATGTAGGGCCAGTGTCTTCATGACCTCAATTACCTATTTATTACTTTCTCCTTTTAAATTATGTACATTTGTATTAAATATCTTAACTGGTATAAATCATGATTATGAAAATGGTAAATCATGATCAAATGTACGCTAAGGACAGAGTTTTGTTTCCTGGAGAACTTATTGATGGGAAAAACAAACAAACAAACAAACAAACACCAAAAAACCAACCCAAAGACAAAGAAGCAAGGGGATGGGAACAGACAAGACAGACTGTAGAGCCCATGCTAATTACAAGAGGAACATTTTGACAAAGTTTTCCATGAGGTGTCAAGCTCCATGATAAATATTTTAGCTTAATGTGGTGTGTCAGAAAGACTCAAAGCTGGATTACCTTTAATTCTGCCCCCCACCAAATGAAATCTAAAATTACATCAATGATCAGCTCTTTATCTTGAAAGCATCAAATTTCCTCAGGAGGTTTCATAATATTTGTAGGATGTGTCTGGTGCAGAATCAAGCCCAGCTGCTGATATTCACCACATATGACAATGGCCAAAAACCCAACATGGAGCAGAGACAGACAAAATACGTCACCTTTATAATTATTTTCAAGACTAAGTTTTGTTGCAACAGAAATTATACTATTAGTTGGGTCATGAGAGTAAAAAAATGCTATAAAACAACAGCTAGAAACACAGCCAAAGCTATTGAATGAACTGAGTATATTTGATGAAGATAATATCAGCTTTCAAATAACTTAAGTCTGAAGTACAGAGAACTAGAATGGTCTTCTATCTTTAAGTATTCTCATGGGAAAACAATAAAGAAGAAGTTTCCATACCATGTTAATCATTGTCTGTTTAAAGCTCATGAGCTTTGCAGTTTACTGAGAAATACAGGGTCTTTTTGAGGGACTTCTCTGTGGGTGTACAGCACACTTGATATGTATGAAGAAGAGGACACAAGTGCATATGGTCACAGGTCTTCCTTTCGATGTGTGCATGATGGCCAGGGCAAGCCCATCCATAGGTAGAGTAATTGCTGCAAAGACTGGGGAACATTTGTGCTGCCAAGGTCACCTTTCTGATCACCTGCCAGGACCCACAGTCACTGGCTTCTGCACCCTCTCAGTGACAGTACCATTACTGTCAGCTTCACAAACACAACAGTCACTCATACCAAGTTCTTGAACTAAACTCTTCACTAATAACTCTCTAGTTAAATTACTCCAAAAATTTACAGCTGCAGTAACGTCCTGGAAACATTTACCAATGTGTATGTCTATGCTACCCTTTTTTTTTACCTTGGATTTGGAATAGGCATGAAGCCATGCTGGCTGACCATGAACAACAGCAGAGGAAACAAATGTCAGTCCCAGCAAGGAGCTGGGATATTCCTGACACTCACCCCCATTTAAAGGCTGATGCAGGAGAATGAAGCAGGTCTTTTTCCACAACAAACAACATGTGTCACAACGAGGGATTTTCCATTCCTCTGTTCTCATTCCCTGATGTCTCTGGCCATAGAAAAGCCTGATTAATTATCTGTTTCATAAATGTGCTTCAGTATCTGCCTTATCCTACCACAGCTGACAGATGCATTATTAACTGTAATGCAGAGACAGGCTGAAACTCACAGCAGGAGTGCTGGGGTGTCAGTGAAGGCTGAGTGACAATGGCAATCCATGAACTGAGTATAGTGGAAACACCCGGCAGAACATTTTGTCCCATAACATCTCTCTTTTACCTCAGAAGCTGGTTCCACTGTTCTCTAGCCTTGCATATGCTGTGGAAGTTCAGAAAAAAAGTTTCATTGGTCCCAGCCTTTTATAAGAGCTCCAGGATCCAACACCCAGATGTAAAGATTCACAGCCACAGGCATGCACAACATGGGACAATCCATGCCTAGCAAGGCACGATGGAGGGAAGAGCAGCCTGGTCCCCTGTGCCCAGCTATGGGGCAGAAGGCTGGATGGTTCACCCAGAGACTTGCACAGACTGGACTACGGCTCTTGCACCTACTTTTGTTACTGTTTTAAGCCTGAAAGCAAGTGCAAGTGCTAGCATGGATTGATCTTGGGAGACAGGATGGAAAATGAAAGCCTGCCCCATGGGGCCCCTGGAGCTCAGTAAATGTGTGTTATGTGAGAGGTCCTCTGAGAGCTTCCAGCATGTGGAGAAGGATAAGGAGACAGAAAATCAGCTTCTGTAATAGGCAGAGAAGCCCTTAAGAATAAAGCAGCCTTCTGGGATGTAATTCTCTGAACTGATACTAGCAGGGCTAAGTGGTTCCCACACACTCTTCAGCCCCTAGCCACCATTTTGGATGTATTAATGGTTTTAGTGACCTTTTAGCAATCTGTAATTACAGTGCTGGCAATTGCATTAACCTTCCACTAACACAATCTTACTAAAATTATTCAAAAGGCTCTATAAACTCCAGCTTGCTATAATGTATTTATTTTCTGTAATTTATCCTATAAATTTATTGTTTACTGCAGTCAAGAACAGGAGTGACAGGCTCTATACTGCCAAAATCAAGGGAAGATGCTTAAGCTATACTTATGCTTAAACATTAATTTTAAACACAGGAGCCACCAACAAAAATGCCAGAGAAGTAATGTAATCTCCATGCTTGAAAAGTTCAAAAACCTTCAAAGAAAATACACAGACCTTAACATTTCTTTTAAAAAATGGGAGTCTGTTTCTTTCCATGTTGTTTGACTTGACCAAAGACTGAAGCATACAATAGATTATGGTTTGCTCAGGCATTGCAGCTACAAGGAAACTCTCCTGCCAAAAATCTACATAAGGAGAAATACGTATGTCACAGAAGGGCTGTGTTGGAAATGCAGTATTTTGCTGCTTTTGTAACAGTTTCAGTCAGTATTCAATGAACAGGAATTATTTATGAGCATTTCCAGTCTGCATATGACCATGTACATGAATATACACAGAATTATTTACTTTACACAGCACTCCTGAAGGATATTAGACACAAGTCTTTAAAGGAGAGGAAACAAAAATGCAGAGAAATTAAGTGACATGCCTAAAGGTATACACAGAGAGAGACTGTACAAAGAACTGACTTCAAATATACAGCCTTTGCGTTCCCATTGTCAGACTACCCTATGCAATTCACTCCTTCCCTTACAGCAAGTTATAAAGTACCAGAGCGCTGGCAGGGGAAGTGTAAAAGAGCTTGACCCAAAAGAATAAACAAAACTGGACCATTAGCTCACTAGTCACTTCAATAAGACAAATGTGGCTGAATAACCCTACAGAAAAATAAATAACCCTGAAGAGGTGAGCTTAGAAAGCAAGGGATGCAAGCAACATACAACAACAATGGAATAAGGCGCTGGGAACGTGCCCTGTAGAAAATACCTACATTTAATTTACTCGAAGCTCCTGCAAGCAAAGAGACAATCCTGTCTGCCTCAGGTACAGAAAACATGAGCACAGACTGTGCGACAGTACGTGCACACAGTGTCCTGCTCCCCACCCTACATCAGCACATCCTCGAGGGCACCGCATCCCGCCGGACACGCTCGCCCACACAACAGGGGTCACAGCAGGTGGCAAAGGTGCCCCGTTGCTGCCGTCACTAAGCCTCAAAGGAATATAATGAAATTTTTATTAGGCTTTTGGAAGAAAAGGCAGGTGTAGTGCCAGATTCCTGTGCTGCAAAATAAAGAAAGGAAGGAGCAATTAGCCTTCACTCATAAAATTCCTGACAAGGTCTGCGCACCATTTCCTCCTATGAAGTCTCCTTCTCTTTGTGGGCTTTTTTTCAGATGATATATTAGTGACAGAGTATTTAGATGGCAGGTCAGTAAATGCAGGTTTTCCCCGTTTTTGCCATTTATTTGGAAAAAAAAAAAAAACAGTTAATGTGTACAGATGCATCTAGAAGTTATTATTGCTACTAATACTACTTAATATTGCCATGAATACTATTTATTACTAATACTATTTCTACTACTTTTAACCTAATTGAGCTTTTGTTTTCACTGACATTGCTTTTCTCGAAGTTCAGTATTTTGATTTTCTTCTGTCTGATGAAAGGGGAAATTGGTGCAGCCCTGATAGTGGTTAATGCATCTACCAGTGCTGTTTCACACTCATCGTGTTTCCTGCAATA
The DNA here is from genome assembly GCF_036013475.1 of Columba livia. Lineage (NCBI taxonomy): Eukaryota > Metazoa > Chordata > Aves > Columbiformes > Columbidae > Columba > Columba livia. The sequence continues at coordinate 32,458,283 of NC_088604.1, read as the reverse complement.
CCAGTCCTGGGTTTGTGCCATTTTTCACCCTGAAAAATGTGCTACCTGGTAGATCTCACCACATAAGCCACAACTGTCACCTTCTCTCAGCTCTGACACTGAAAGCAAAAGCAATTCTGGCATAAGATCACAAACTGCACTTAAGCAAAATAAATTCTTTGTGCTTCCATTTTCAATGGTTCTGGTCAAGAAAAGGGTTTTGTGAACCCTTCTTCCCCGCTCTGGTTTAATGTTGATACTTGTTTCTTTAGCAATACTACTTTATTTTCTTACTGCTTTGCCCAACCTCACTGAAGACCGTATCTTTCCTCAGTCTTAACGTTTGCTGTGCCCTAAATGCCCCTATTATTTTTTCTTAAGGATAATCACTGTAAGTATAAATTATACAGGCTCATCATCTATATTTTTTTTACATATTACTTCTTTGTAATTACAGTGATTTACCAATATATATTATCAAGAAGCTTTTAGTAACCGTTCTATTTGTATTCTCTTACAACTTTAGCTAAACTGCCCTGCTTGTCCAGCTTTATTTTGCACTAGAATTGATGAAAAGAGTAGTATGATTCTGTTTTCTTGTGTCACAGATATCCCACTTCTAGTACGGTTCCAAGAGCCAAGGCTAAAGATACAAATATTGAAGGAAGAGATAGAGCTGTGCTTCTAAAAGTAAAGCACCACACCTTCAATTCATATTGAAGAGATGGATTGTTTATTTCAATTTGTCAAATAAACCTCAGTGATACGAAAAATTGAGTTCATTTATCTCTGTACTAGATATGGTCGTATTTTTTAAGTCAACATTACCATCTTGCATATATTCAGTAGTGATAAGGAAATCCTTTCCCCACCTTTCTGACATCTGGATGTAGCCCAGCCTTGTATCATATCCACAAGCTCTTTATTGCCCCAGAAAATGTTTTTTCATCTCAAAAAGTCCAATTGCTTGGATTCCCTCTTTAATGTTAGGGAGGACATATTTGCCTCTGTTTGTTAGGTTAAACTATCTGCATGTCAATCAATTTCACTGCACATTTCAAACAATTTTGGAACAAAATGATATCTTAATTTCCTTAATCTTTATGTAAGAAATACACTTCAGTATGCACAGCTTTTATCATGGCAACATTCTTTTCTGACTGAAAGACAGGGACAACCTAAATTCTGCCTATAGTGTAAGATCAAAGTAGCTTCATTGGCTTTCTGCTTAGTATATACAATTTGGCTTTCAATTTTTGATTAGTCAATTTATTTTTGTTACTGAGCAAAAAGCTCTTATGAGTGTCCAGAGCGATGATGAGATTCTGAGAATGGTAACGCTGTAGCGGAATAATGGTATGGAAAAGAACAAACACCAGTTTTCCATCAGTTTTACAACCACTGTAAAAGTCCAAGTCAGAGGCTGAGAACTGTACAATTCTTTAAATAGCTTAAGCCAAAAACTTGTAAGAAAAGATATCCAAAAATAGCATTGTAGTAAATTTTGTATAGAGAAGAGCTTTAACAGACTTCCTATTCGCTCTTAACTAGAGAAGAACATGGGTTATAATTGTCCTCTAACTCTTGAAAAGGAAAAAGCAAAAGTCTAAGCTACCAGCCACCAAAAGTGCAAACAGTATTTTTAGAAGCACATAACAAAACTAAAGAAGAAGGAATGAAAGCAGCACTTGAAAGCAAGTATGCATAAGTGAGTGATATTTTAACGTTTTCTGTCATAAGCAACTCAGGCAAGTTTAATTTCTGGGTATGCTGCATATAAGGAACGTATACAACATTAAGCACCATCTGTCGTGTGTGGCGGAAACCACTAACAGAATGGCAGGCAGTATCTGGGGAAGGGATCAGGTTCTTTTAGGGGAGGCTTCAGCAAACGCTTAAACAAGAACATCAGGTACCACTCCAGGACTTCCTTCCCATTTGAGGATCTTAACATGCGTTACCGACAGTTACCACATCTCTCAATCACCAAGGGAAGCAGGTAAACCCGCTGCTCTGTTAACAGACTGCAAAAATGAACCACAGGATGGTTTTACGCTTCTTAAGAGTTTATGAAGAGGTGTGATGTGAATAGGCAGAAAACAGGTCAATTCCCCATTTTGTAGCTAATTTCCTTCTACATAATACTGTTGTAATAACTCCAGTAGCACTAGTAGTTTTTGAAGCCAAATTGTCAGACTTGAACAGAAAACAGCCATGTTTCATCTGCCAATGTGTATTCTTTGCTCAAACCATCCATTTTAGAGCAAGCATTTCAGTAACCAAACAACTGCCCCGCTGCTGTCCTGCAGTACCCGGAGGTCTGCAACACACCAGCACCGAAATTTACCTTTGAAACTACTGAAATATGAAACACCCTCTTAATACAGGAAATTCTTGTAAAACCATTTACATTCTTGAATTTATTTACTACTAAACAAACACCCCCCCCCAAAAAAAACCAACCCCCAATCAAACAAAAAAAAACCCAAAACAAAAGAAAAAAGCAGAAAAAAAACCCACAAAAAAGCCCAAACAAAAAATTAAAACCCCCAAACAAACAAAACCAACCAACCAACCAACCAAACAAAAACAACAACAAACCACAAACCAAACCAAACCCAAAGCCTTGCAAATGCTCTAAGTGCAGTACCACATAAGTGGTCTGATCAGCATGTGATGGGTATAAATCTATTAACAGTGTATTGTAGATTGTGTAAAGAACTTATTTATTTTTTTTCAGCAAGTCATATTGCTTTCAGGGAGTTTTTGAAGCTGCTACAGCAGGTTCAATACAGAAATATTATGATTCTTTTCAACAAGCGGTCCCGTGCACTGCGAGACCACATCCTCCAGGGGCACGCTTGCACATTATACATCAAAGAGCTAATCGAGCTGCTAATCTCACACTGTGCTCCTGGCTTCCTCTCGAAAGCTAAACCAAACAACAGCGTGTGCTCAGCTGCAGCCTGTCTGGCAGCGTCTTAGATGTTTCTCCAGCTTGAAGACCAAGTATTTAAGCGAACAACTGAAAGGTGCTGTATAATTAAAAGATAATTATTTTTCAGCTCTTCACAGAAGCCTCCCTCTAAGCTGAGAGCTGATGCTAAGCACAGTGGCAAAGATCACACGGTACCTAAGCAAATAAGATAACCCTTATCTTGGCCAGGTACTGCACTGTTGTCAGCCAGGAGTGAGGCACATGGTCATTAGCAGACCTAGTGGGCAAACTAGTTACCAGCTTTTACGATGGATTTTCTGTTTTACATTTTGGAGGAGGCCATTCACACACTAATCACTCTCAGATTCTTGTGCGGACAAGAGAGAGAGATTCTCTGAATTGATCACTGAAAACCTTATTTTTATAATTTCTCTCTGTGCATGGAGTCAAGAGACCAGACTTGGAAAATCGGGTATCCAAGTTAGATGCACGAGGTAAGCAAGTGTGACAACAGCCAACAAACAGGCTCATACAAAATCTTAAACCACAAAACTGTCCATGTTGGCTGCTTATCAACCATGATTATTGGAGGCAATTTTGGTGTCCCTTAACCCATTCTGTCAGTGTAGCAACATCAAAATACTGAGACGAAAAAGTGGTATTGCCCAAGGTTTCTCAAACAAGAAATACTGTTCAGAAAGAAATATAACATTTGCCTGATGAATGATTACACTTCATATATGTCAGGAGCCCAAAGCTTTAAAAATTAAGTAGAAAAATTCCACATTAGTTCACATAAATTTACTTGCATTTCTGGACTTCTGGCTTCTGCTGCTCTTATTAAGGAGGACAACAGCAAAATACCTATAGATTTTGGCAAGACACATTTGTGTCACACATTTGGAATTTATGTAGAAAGATTAAACCAGGAAAGTAGCTAGGAGAGCACATCACACTACACCCTGTTATTCAAAAAGAGAGACCTTAGTGGGGCTTTTCAGGATAAGTGATTTAATGTGTTCTGAATTCATTCCTTCATTTAAATTGACTTAACGTTCCTCAACATGCTTGTGTACACAAAACCATAGAGAAGATGCCTCTTTGAATTTACCAAAAATAAAAATCTGCTATCAATTAACTCATCTTCCATCTTGTCATCACTTAAGACAATGCAGTTGAATAGATCTCTGCAATGCCTTGTTTCTCTGTCCCTCGAGATCTGCCTACACCAGTATGGTTAGGAAAGTTAAGCTGAATTAACTAAACATGCAAAATAAAAATACATCAGTAAAAATGTATTAATCCCTAAGGTGCAGTCCCTCATTCAGAAACAAAGCTGTCTTAATTCCTCACTATTTTAACTCTCAAAAAGAGCATCCAAACAAGGCTTTCGTGCACTTAAACTAATTCGCTTTCACTTAACACCTTTACTTAACACCCTCCTGTGACAAAGCAATGCCAGCAAAATCATTAGCATAAACAGTTTCAGGAAGAAAAACATCTTTATTGCTGGTAGAGTTTCACTTAGGGAGCAAACTATTCTCAGAGTCAAACTCTTCTTTTGCCAGGGGAAGTCTCATCTCCATTCAGATGGGCTGATGGCAAATGCTACTAAAAAGAACATCCAACCTTCCCTACACCAGACAACCATATTTAAGATTCTTTAAGATAGTTGTGGCTGTTCAGAAGAACTTCTAAAATAATGTAGGTATATAATTTTCCTGCTTCATGCAATAACATATGAAAAACAACTTCTAGATTTAATCTTTTAAACACCAACTTTTTCTCGTGTTGAAATTTTATTTTACAAAGACTTCAACAAATTTGCTAGTTATTAAATGTTATTGCATTCTGGTGCTCGTAACAGTGTTAGACAATGCCTCTACTCAACACTTTTGTGAAACAATTCAAACATTTCTCTTCCTCACAAGTAGATACCTAAGAGCTTCCCCTGCAGTAGCCTAGTCTATCATTTAGCTTTTTAGTACAACCAAACTATGCCAGTTATAGAACTTGGCACTTCAGGTAAAATTATAGCCCTTTGCTACAGTATTTTTATTTCTCTCTACAGTATTTGCTCTAACCATCATTGTAAAACATCAGTAAAAGCTCAGTCTTTTTGCTGGTTTTTATCGCAAACATTTTCACTGAATTATGCAGGATGCAGAAAGCCAGAAGCAGAACTGGAAAGAGAAGCAAAAGTAAAACAAATAGCTGTGATGGCACAGCCCCAGAGCAGAGGGGCAAAGAACCAGGGATGGAGTAGGCAGAGCTGGAGGAAAACGGGATGGAGGAAGCGGGAGAACACTCCGTCCAGCTTGTGTTTGGCCACAGGGCGACCACTGCCAAGGATCTTCTGGAAAGTCTGGCTTCCCTGTTCTGGCAGTGATTGCATTTCTGAGCATCTTTGTTTTGCTGTTTATTTTGCATCCAGCAGTGTTATCTGCCCCCCTGCCTCTCAGTGTGCCCCAGCCAGCTGTCCCGTCTTCCCTCACACGCTCATTGCTCGCTACGGCAGGAATCACAGACTGTGCAAGAGTCCCTGAGCCACAACTACCACATTTTTGCCACGGTTTCTTTCCCTTTATTATTCCTCAGCAATCATCTCATGATAGTTTGTCGTCCCTTTCCCCCTCTTCTCATTTACAAACAGAAATAAATTTACAGTACTTCATCTACTAGCCTTATTCTACCTAAAACTCACTGCTGATTCAGCATGTAATAATTATGAGCAAGTGAAATTAACAAAAAGTTCGCTTAAAAGATATGCGATGACTCCAAGAGCACCAATAGTCCTGACTACTCCTGCCCAACCCCTCTGGTGCTTCCTCCACCCTGCCCACAGCCCAGGACCCCATTTCGGCCCCCTGAGGACACCAGTCCCTGCTTCAGCAATGTCACAGCAGGGCCAGCCTCCAGCTCCACCTCTGTAGGTATACTGGGTGGACCCTCACCATGTATGCTGCAGCTCGTCTCAAGCCCTGCCTCTGGCTCCAGCTACTTTATGGGTACAAGCTGGAACACAGAGGTTCCACTTAAATATGAGGGGAAACTTCTTAACAGTGAGGGTGACAGAACACTGGAACAGGCTGCCCAGGGAGGTTGTGGAGTCTCCTCTGGAAACATTCAAAGCCCGCTTGGACACATTCCTGTGTAACCTCATCTAGGTGTTCCTGCTCTGGCGAGAGGATTGGACTAGAAGATCTTTTGAGGTCCCTTCCGATTCCTAACTTTGATTCTATGATTCTTTAGCTTCTCTTGGCAGTCTCTAGCACCAGACCATCACCTGGTGCTGTCGATGGCCCCATCACTTCCAGTCTGGTACTCAGCTCCAGGGGGATGGACCCTGCAGGGAAGGCATGTCTTTGTACCATCAGCCCTTCCTGCTCCCTGACAGGAGGCAGTTTATTTTACAAGAATTTCTTACTAAAATGCAACTTTCTTCTGTAAATTGTAAGCATCCAAACCTTTCTCAGCCTCCTTTTCCTATTTAGGATTTCTCTCTAGCCTTGCTATCTTTGTAAGAAAGAGTTATATCTTAAAAGATAAGTGCATACCTCCCCTGTGCTCCATTCTTTCCCATTTGAGCCCTCACTTGAATAGGTGATGGGGAAGTGGAGAGCCTTGTCAGGCAGGATCGACCTCTCCTAATGACAACCTAAGGAGCTGCCCAGGAGAAAAGAGCTGGAGATGTGGTATTGCTCCCAGGGCCTGGTCCTGCTCCCACAGTGCAGCATGCTTAGATGGGTGCACGGCAGCAGCATCCATCTGTCCTGGTGTCCCGCCAGGTCCTGGCTTCATATCTGAATGACCACACAAGTTTTTGAAATTGTGAGGCCCGCTATCCTTGACCATTGACAAGACTTCGAAGGGACTTACTCTGCTGCAGTTGTTTCTTGGTCAGAAGTAAGATGACAATACAATTTGGGGAACCAAATTTAACTCTCACAGGGAACTGCTCTTCTCTGAACATTTGCTTTGGTTTAATTTACATTCAAAAGCTAGAAACACATCTAACTTAACATCAACAGAGGCTCTACAGAGTGTGCAGCTGGAGGTTAATCTAATATAGAAGTTGCACTAGAGAGCTCATAAAAAATACCCTAAAACCAAGCTGGCAAAGGGATATGTCACTGTTTAGCAAAATAAGAGATTCTTTACACAGGAGCTCACATGAATATATAAACAACTGGTGAGATCACACCTTGCATGTCAATTGCTTCAGGTACTTTTTACTATTAGCAATCATGTTTCATGTATGTGCATGATGAGCCTCCAAAACAAGGAGAGTCATGGATGAAATATCGCTACAGAATAAGAAAAGAAAACCCAGGAGAACTCTGACTCTAGAGAGATGAGATATAAATTAAGTATACAACATAAGCAAAAAAAAGTAAACAAAATAAATAAGTATATTAAACCATGAGCTAAGCCAGAGGTTTATAATGATTTTAACATGCAGCTATGTTGCTTTTGAAAGTAATGCACTGATGGCTGTTTCAGTTTCCTAGACACTTACATTTGGCTCCGCAGTTTATTTTGAAACAACTTGAAACCTCAGCCTATTTTAAAATTAAGTTCATCTGTAACTTTCTTGAACAGGCTGCAAAGAGTGTCTTCTGATGCCTACTGCTTGCCTCAGTACTGTGGCCAAATACAAAAATGAGCTTCTGAGCCACCTACATTCCCCTCACAATGCTACATTTGATCCAAAACCAAAACTCCTATATATTGCTTGCATGATGTGGACATAGTGTTTGCCTTTGAAAACATTTAACTGGGTTGCAGCAGGACCAGAGGCTATAAAATTACATGTCATGAAAATTACTTTAACAGGACAGAACACTGTGGTATATTTGTGTTCAAGAATATTGCATGAATGAATCGGAAAGTATTGTCAAATGAAGTGGGAGGATCAGCCTCCTGTGAAGCAGAAGCACTTCTTCAGGGAGAGACTTTGCATTGCACAAAATTATGTGAAAGTTAAAAGTATTATAGCTGCTCTTCTCCTGCTATTTATATGTAAAGCTACTAGAGTATTACTTGGCACAAATTTATTAACAAGTTCCTTGAAGAGATATTGGAATGTTTACTGGTCTGGAGGGACTGATATTTTTCCAGTTTGCTATTCCCTTTAAATTGTTTTATTTTCCATTAGCTATAAAATCATTATGTTTTCACAGTGCTTAAACCAGTAAAAAACTAAGGAGGCAGCCGAAAATGAGCAACACAGAATACTTGATTTGCTTACCTTATTATTCCTGCCTTTCCAAATCAGTCAAAATCTAATTCTCATGACACTTTATGCTATTGTAAATTTGCTTTCAAGCAAAGTAATTTTCATAGACGTTGCACACTTTTATTTTTCTTCTTTTTCTGCACTTTAACAGCAAAATTCCTTTTCTCCTTTCTTTGGGGGACAAACTCCCAAACCAAAGGAACAAAACTGGAAAGTATATGAACGCTGTGATTCCTCCCATATCTGAAACCATGTACTTCCCTATTTTCTCAATAGTAATGTACAGAGACATTGCATATAATGTCTGTGCAGCTGAACCTCAGTGTCAGAAGATGAAAAGTTAAACGATCTACTGACTTCTGTTGTCTGCTCCTTCACACAAAAAGCTTGTCCCAATAGGAACTACATTTTGCTTTTAGAAAGCACGTGCCACAGCTCCAACTCTTTCCTTCTTTCCTCTGCTCTCTGCAGGCATTACCTTAACACAAATCCACACCTTAGCAGCTGCCCCAAGGGCTCCCAAGCAAAATCATGTTCAGCTTCCACAAAAATGAGTCATTGCAAACTTAGTCAAGGGAGCACGTTATGAAAGCAGAAGAGGCAATTCATTAAAGGTTAGCAACATCGTGCAAGATTTCCTCCTGTATATTTTGAATGAAGTCTGAACTGCTACAAAATATGCGCACAAAGCATGAAACGTGGCAATGAAAAGGTTAAATCTGTCTGAAAGCAGTCTATAAATGAGAGTTACAATATTCCATTTGTGACCCTTGTGTAAGTATAGCTTTCTGACCTCTTCTTGATTTAATATTATATTTTATATATAAAAAACCACAAGCCTTTCTTATAATACACATTATAATATATAGGTATTCATTCCTCTTAACTTCATTCCTTGTGGCCAGAAGCTAACTTTGTGTACAGCCCACATTTCTCTATTTACTGACTAGCCTTAGACAGGAGTTTAGTGTAAAAGCCATTTTTCATAGTCAGAACGTATGAGATGTGTGTTTGCTTCTTAGGCATGTTGGATGATGAATTCAAAAGAGCCAAGTATATGACCAGAAGCTTTCTAATGGCTTTTTTCGATTATAAAAATATTACAGTCTGTAAACTGAAGCAGAATACAGTCGGTCCCCAACCTAGCATACAGAAGATGGTATGAGATGCCTGGCATGGCTATGGCAGGGTGCAGAAAAATCGACTTGGGTAAATCTCCCAAGGTATCCATCTTAGCCAAACTCTCCATCTTTTTAGAGCATGAGACTGGCTTATTTTGACACAAATTGTAAATGTCAGTTTCAAAGCTGAATAAAATTTTAGATTAAATTGATTTCAGTTCTGTTGAAATTTCTACAGAGATCCCCAATCTTTAGCTATTTAAGACAAAGCAAAAGCCCTATTTAACTGCTAAGGGGAATTGATTTTAATGTGGAATATATGATACTGTGCAAGCACAAGTTTCCATTACTCTTGAATGCTGCACACATGTGTTTTTGCTTGGTAGTCACAAGACAGCTTCTGATGCCTCAGAGACTTCCAGTGCTGGACTTTAAATCTAAAACTACAAACCAAAACACTTCAAAAATTGCCTAGTATCTCCCAGGGAAGAAGCCAGTTTGATGAGTAAAATGCCTTTTGGAGATCAAGGGTCTTTGGGGATTTGTACGATTTTAGAAAGTCTTGGGCCAAGTTAATCACTGGTGTAACTTCACTGACTCCTGAATTTGATGGAGTTACATCAGGGATAAGCCTGTTCAGTGGTAGCTTGCAGTTAGATGAATGAATATTACTGCATGAGAATAAAAAGACATATTATACTATCTCTTCGGCTATAGGTTAGTTTTCTTTCCTATTTATACATACAGGAACCTCTGAAAAATCTCTTAATAGCTAAAGATTCATTAAGTTTCTCATATGTATGCTTAATCCTAGTGAAAACAGCATTAATTAACAGGCATGAAATTGTTAAAGCCAATGTCCTGTAGGAAATAGGGTGCTGAACAAGGAAGGTATTTGCCTGTATTTTTCAGGTTCATTTAAATGTAATAAGCTAACATTGCTACTCCCATTAAGACCTTCAGAAATGTAATTAAATGCTCAAATGACTACTAACATGATTAAATAAAGAATAGGGAAGGTTATTAACTAAGCTTATTAAAGAGATTTCACATTCTTTCCTGCTCAGTAATAAATCACATTGACTTTTTTTAAAGCGTATCAGCAAGCAAGGAATTTTACCATTATCCTGTTCAGCAGAAGATTAGTGCCGGAAAGCTATTGCCTTTTTTAAAAAAATACATCAGTTATATGTGTGCCATACATAGTTGGGTTTTGTTTTGCCCTTTTTTTTAAATATCAAGTGTATTTCTTTGCTAATGCAGTAGAGGGAGCTCTCTTTAAAATGCCTACCTATAATCTAATTAAACAACATCTGTGCTTTTACCTTGACTTTGGTCTGCTATGTACAGAGAGAAACAGATTTTGAATAATATACTTATATGTAAGCCAAAATATATAGCACTACTATACTGCTTCTTTAATTAAGGCATTCTTTGGTAACTTGATATTTTTCCCCATGAAGGTCTACACTGTCATCAAGTTACTTCTCAAGCTACCTTCAACACTAACCTTAGATAAATGAAAACACTTCACTTCTGTTCATACATTCACTACTATATAAACATTTATATGATAGTGTAATGCATCCACACACATGCATCTAATGATACATGATCATATGCAATGCATGCGTTGATACATATGTATGTCATCTACATTACACACATTTACATTTGTGTATGTATGACTGTTGTATGAATTAGCATAAAAAACACGTATTATATGTACATACCTGTGTAAATATTTAATGCTTTTGCTTTGTTTTGCATCACATTTCAACAATAAACTCTATAACCTTTTCAGAGCACCATTTGCCAGGATACAAATTTCTGCAACTACAGCTCAGATTCCTTATCTAAGTTTGTACTGGGTTTTAGCAAGATATATACATTTTTGTACACACAGTACTACATATTTTAATAATGATTTACCATACCGGTATGAGTTATCTACAAATTCTACCTGTAGTGTTTTGTTGGTGGTAGTTCTGTTTATTTTTTTATTTTATTTATTTTCTTCCAGATAATGAAAACGTATGAACACCACCTCTGGAGTCTATTCTACTACCACTAGAAAACCTTAATTCAACTATGAGTCTCCATGGACAACTTCTTAGAGTTTTATGACAACTTATTCTTGAGCCCTATTCTTTCCAATAAAATACTTGTAGACACGCATTACTTTGCTCTGGACTGGAACTGAGAGAACTTGTTCCTGGGCACATTTAGGTCTTCTTACTTGCACTTTTCAAGCAATGGTACATCAGATTCCTTTCAATTTATCCTGAATTCTAAGAAAAGATGAGGGATCACCACCAAAATGGTAGAAACCCAAGTCTCCTCTTTGAGAACACAGAGCAAGGCAGCAGGGCCTGCTAATGGAATAGTATTTATTGCTAAAGATATTGTTTAAAATCTTTGATCCTTTGTCAGATTTTATTTAATAGATATGTTTCCCCTTCCAAACACCTAACAAATATTTATTAAAGACATCTGGGGTTTTGGCAACATTGGTAATAAATTTCCATCCCTTAACAGGCCTAAACAACTTTTGAAGGGACTAATAAGAAGTGGTGATTTAAGTACAATAAACAAAATTCCTAAACCAGTTTCACTTACTCAGAAGAGCTTTCTTGTATCTTTAAATTCTCTTATCAACAGTCCATACTTTATAACTCTACTAAATGAGCAGATGTAACAATCCATATATGTTGGATTTTCTTCCAGCATTTTTGAAGAGAGATTTAGCAGTTTCAACTAAGCAGTAAGACAGATCTAACAATTAGATATGTCTGAGCTTTAGCAATGCTTATCTCTACTTTCTGGGCAGCATAATGAAGCCATCTCCTTCCTCACTTTCTAAGTAAATTTCACAATAATGGCAAAAGCCAAGATTTTATGCTGCCCATTTCTGTGCACTGGTGTGGAATGATCCCACATGCCTCCACAAACTACCCAGAGCCACTCCGCCATGGTCTGTAAGCCATGTGGCACGGATGAGCAAGCAGGTACTTACAGGGATGAAAGGGCACTAAATGGGTGTTCAGAACCAGAAACAGAAATATTTACAGCCAAGGATACCTTGTGGCTCTTGGCCTTCCATGACGCACTCAGGGTTTCTTGCTTTAAAATTCTTGCATCATGCTGCTTTACTTAACAGGTGCTGTATCGATCACTGTTACCACCTCTGTTGAACTCTTCGCAGTACCTCTATGTACAAAGTGAGAGAAAAAGTGCAGCAAACTAATGGAATAGATTTTTAGTTAAATGTTTGTTTTAACAAATGTACTCAGCTCTTCTTTTAATAAAACTCAGGTCTTCAGCATTCTTCTAAGTGTTGACTTTGGAGCCAGAATTTGACTGAAGGAATGGAAAATTCCTACATAGGTTGGATCTTTACAGAGAAACATAAAATATCTTTTACCTCCGCACTCCATTGATAAAAAATGCTTAACAACTAAAAATTGTTATAAAAGTAACAAAAAACCCTCAAAACACTTCAAAGATTTCAAAGAAAGTAGTAATAGCAATCAATACAAAACTTGTCAAGTAAGGCTGGTATAGCTGTAGGCATTTTAAAAGTACAGGTAACAGACATTTGGGCTTCAGGATATTTCTTACAGCTAGGCTAAATTAGCTTTAGTGGACTTTTAATTATGTAAAGTACACCATTTTTGTCCATAATTTGTTTTGTGGTCTTACGTTGTATTAAAGGTAAATTGTTCCATATTGTATTTTTGCTCCATAATATTTCCTTTTCCCATAGGAAAATCCTTGTTCTGTCTGCTCTTTCCATTAAGAATTCATTGTGTTGAGTCTGAAGGTATCAACCTGTACTCACCTTGCTATAATCTTGACAGATCATAGCGGAGCGAGAAGAGGGTATCTGGAAAAAATAATTAATACACTTGAGATTATGTTCTTCTTTCAGCTACCACAGGAGATGTGTAGTTGTCTTGATTAGTTACAATGATAAGAGACTCTCTGCAGTGGCATCCTTAATGACTAAACTAAAACAATTTTTGAGAAGACACCTACAAGGAAGTCTAGGAAATGTGCCTGTATCAATTTGTCTATCTGGTCTGGAGAAAAATAAGATAAGGGTCTAAAAGAGAATTTTGTTCATTATCAAACAGCCCTTAACTGAGCTAAAAGGGAATGACAGTTCTACCTGTCTGTATTGCTCAGCTACGTTTCCAGAAGACAAATCTTCTATTACTGCATATTATAACTCCCATAGAAATAACCAGCACTCTTCAGCTGTGCCATTTTCACACAGGGAATTACACAGACTCAGTCAGCAGCTCCAGTTTGACCTAATCACAGAAGAGACTGTTTCTAATGCTGATGCCCTTAATCTCCTATGAGCAGTACTGCCAAGTAATTATTTCTGAAAGTGCAACCAAACTCCATCAAATAATGGCTTACCATAAAGAAAAGAAAAATAAAGAGGAAATATAAGACAATAGAATAACTTTTGTTGGAAAAGACTTTTAAGATCGAGTTCAACTGTTAACCTAAAACTGTCAAGTCTAAACCATGTCCCCAAGAACCTCATCTACACATCTTCTAAACACCTCCAGGGATGGTGACTCCACCAGTTCCCTGGGCAGCCTGTTCCACCGCCTGACAACCCTTTCCATGAAGAAATTTTTCCTAATATCCAATCTAAACCTCCCCTGGTGAAACTTGAGGCCATTTCCTCTTTCCTATCACTTGCTACTTGGGAGAAGAGAGAACACCTACCATGCTACAACCTCCTTTCAGGTAGCTGCAGACAGCGATAAGGTCTCCTCTCAGCCTCCTTTTCTCCAGGCTAAACAGCCCCAGCTCCCTCAGCCACTCCTTGTGCTCCAGACCCCTCACCAGTTTTGCTTCCCTTCTCTGAACCCCCTCCAGCACCTCAATGTCTTTCTTGTAGTGAGGGACCCAAGGCTGAACACAGGATTCGAGGTGTGGCCTCAGCAGTGCTGAGTACAGTGGCACAAGCACTTCTCTAGTCCTGTTGGCCACACTATGTATGCTTTATTAGCATTCGTTATTTGTATTATAGCGGAATTCAGCAGTAAAAAATTATATATCCTGGAAAGATTGTCTAGTTTGACAAGAAACAACAGTTGAAATAAAAAAAAACACAGTGGAAAAAACAGGGGGATTGCAAAGTAGTTGACTGGAGTATGGAACTGAGCACTAAAATACAAATTTTTTTCGTATTGAGGAAATAACCAATAAGTAATGCAGAGCTTCAGCTTTTGATATATTTAACAGGACTATTGCTTCATACCAGAATTAAGCATGGCCAGTTTGAGGTAGTTTGGGTATAGGGTTATGTCGGCTTCCTTCCTGCATATGAAAGCCAGATACTTTGCAAAAAATTTCTACACTTCTCTTCTGAGATTAAGAGCACACAAACATGCCATGATTATAAGGTCACATCAAGCTTATACACTAGAAGATTATTATTCCATTTTGTATGTATGGAAGTGAGTAATACAGTGGCTAAAATTCTCTCTCTGCATGCCCACGAGCCAATGGCACTATGCTGGTTCAGACCTGCCAAACAAGCAAGTCCCAAGAGATTTGCTCACAGCCACAAGTCAAATCTGAAGCTTGTCTCTCAAGGGTCAACTGGATGCAGACTTACATTTCTTCTTCAAACAACTTTTATTTTCAATGATAACTTTACTAAAGCTAGGGCAGATCTCCCTGGGAAATAAAGGTATATTCTGCCTCATAAGGTAGGACCTGTATTGCAGTTTCTGACTAGATGTCCTTCGTAAATACAATATGCTCTTGATTTTGAAGTGGAAGCAAGAACTGAAAAACGGATGTGTTCCAAATCTGGGACATTTTTTCCTCTCAATAAACATGAAAAATCTCAATTCTTTCGAGTACTCATGTAAATGTATTTAAATAACTCAATAATGAAAGCCAGGGCTTTGGACAGCAACTGACCATTCATCAATGACACTTGGTATCAAGTGAATCCATAAACAGTTTTGTTTTTTTTTTTCTCATGAAATGCTTTTAAATATAGCTCATCATAAAAAAGCAGAAATGATTCAATGACAAAACATCCTCCTCTGCCTATTGTCTCTGCTGATGGATTTGCGTCTCCCCTCCAAAACCAAACATATTTCATTTATAGCCTAAGAAATATTTACACCAAGATACAAATCCCACAAGACTTTTCTCGCTTTTCTTGTTGCACTTTAAAATGATTTTTAAAATTTGTCTTCTGTTTCTGCTTGAAACACCCTTCAGCAGTGTCCCACTTCAAGGCAAGTCACTTGTGTTAGACTGGAATATCTTTTTGTCACAGAAAACTAAAATCATTCATTAGCAGCTGCTGCATGAAGCTGATATTAGGGAATTACTTTCCTTTACATTACAGAAATCAGTCCCCACCTATCACCAGTGTTTCTCCCTGCTCTTGCATTAGTTCCAGGTAGTTGAAAGCCACCTTTACTTCATTAAAAAAATACCCTTAAAATATAAAGGAGATGACAGTGAAGAGAAAAATCACAAAGAGATAAACATTTGGAGGCGTGACAGAAACTTTGGCATGGCTCTGACCTGATGCAGCTGGTAAGACTGAGGTATAAACTACATAAATCAGATGTACCTTGCAAGTAACACATACAATGAAGGTGTACAAACCCCTGTGTGATGTTTGTAGTTGCGATTTAAAAGAAAGCATTGTCAGATATTCCCCAGTGTTTTGCTACAGACCTGCCTAATAGCCTTGGACATATCAAATTGTTCTGATTCCACGTCTTCATCTATCAAGATGGAATAACAGGGCACATAGTGAGAATGAAGTTATACACACTCTGAAGCCCTTGGGTAGGAGTTCAGTATTGCTAGTCATAATATATATACAAAGTGAGACCTTCCGAAGTTACTCAGTTCATAAATCTTAATTTTATTTAGTCAGCTCTAGACAGGCTGCTCCTTCCCTCTCCTCTATAAGATATCAGATAGACAGAGTCTGCGAGTGCAGCTTGTCCCAGTTACTGCTACAGTAAATGTCTCCTGCCAAATTCCAGCCAAGACTCGAAAGCCCAGGTCCCTAGCATCCTGGGAGGGCTTGTGAAATCTACCCCAAAAACTTTTCAGCAAATCTTCATTGCCATCAGACCTTGAAATAAACAAATTAAAGCTATCATGGGTATGTTTGTATGTGCAAACATGACACCTCTTGATGCCTGTCCTAGAAACACGCAGTCTCCTCCAGATACTGCTTTCCTTTCTCCAATTTTCTAGCATATCCCTTCTCTTTTTGATCTTCAATTGATTTAGTCCCGAAATGTAGAAAATTTTATACCCAAAAGATAGAAGAATTTCTCTTGGGTAGCAGCAATGATCCCTGAGGAGACCAAACAGTAACTTCTCATTTCAAATCAGGTTAGCTCTGAACACAGCATGAATATTTCTCTCTGAGTGGTGTCAAAGTTGCTTTCAGATCATTCTCCCAGTTATTCCAAACTGGAAAAACATGTTACATACAATATTTCACAAACTTATTTGTTACCACAAACCATTCATTTTTTACAGTTGGAAATTTCTATGCAAAACTGTTTAGCTCAGTATTTATCTGTTATATTTTACTTTTGTTTGCCCTCATTTTTTTCAGCTTTGCTTGGTGTCCATAATTAGTGAAGCATTCACCATCATTTTTCTTTGAGAAGCACTGTACACACTTCATGCAGAACAACTAGACTCTGTAACTAATCCTTACCACTTATCTGTATCCTAAACTTCTGCTCCAATGCCATGCTTCACAAACTTAACACAGGATTGCCTCTCCAGCACTCTGCGGTTTTGCTGCTACACAGGTATACAGGCTTAATGCAGTAAGTAGGTACCAGAAGAAAAAGCCAACATCTGTGCACCCTGAGAGCAGGCAATGTTTCCTTAGCTGCCTGCAGCTCTTGCTGCTATTTCACCTCTGTTACTTTTGAGCATCGCTTGCTAATTCCCCGCTCATTCTCCTATCCGTAATTTGTGCCACTCTGGAAGGCCTGCAGTGCTACAGCCTCTCTGGGTTCTCCAAAAGCAGAAAGCAGCTGTGGTTGACTCCACACACATCCTATTCCCATGTGTTTTCCTGGCAACCTGGAGAGATGCAGCCCTACTGTATGACCTGTTGTTAGCAAGTGTTCCTGTTCCACAAACAGATGCAAATCATTACTCAAACCCTTCATTTATGACCAGCAGTATCTGTCTACAACAGGAGATAAGGAACTCTATTTGAAACACCAGATAGGTCCATAGAAGTGACTGCAAAGGAAAAAACTGCACCTTCATTACAACAGTACTCATGAGAAAGATCTCTATTTCTTTATCATGGGATTATTCTTTTTGTGTAATCATATGCATCTATTGACCTCACCAATTTTTTTTCACTATCCCTGCATGGGAAAGGGAACTGGACTATATCAGGATGCACACACATCATCAAGATAATTTATTTATTTTATCTAAGTTCCAGATTACAAATTCTGCCTTCTCTTATATCAGGAACTCCCACTAACTTTATTAGTAAAGGTTCAAAGATAATGAGAAGTGATGGCTTTTGGTGACAGAAACCAGCTTGACTTTAGGTTTGCGGATCATGCACATAGTGTTGGCAGTTAGCAGTAAACATTTTTTTACTTGTAAAAGGAAAGAATGTGGTATGGAAGTCGCAGAGTGATAACAGACACAAAATTCCAAAGGCTATTAACAGTCATTTTTCAGTCTAGAAACCCGCATTAAGCCATTTCCTCCCCTCACCAACAATTAGAAAGCCCAAAACTGAGCAGAAGGTTCTCCTTCCTTTGTTGTACTACTAGATAAAAACTGATTGCATATTTGGTAAGGAAAGAAAAAAAAATGATTTTGTATGTCAGAAGCACGACCGAATAGAAAAAAACCCACCTATCAGAAACAACTATAACAAAGAAAGACATAAGATGCACGGTTGTACTGAGATGAATACTAAAAGAACTGTAAAATGGCAGCTTTAACTACACCTACATATGCATTTCCAGTTCCTCACCTGAGTGCACTCATGCTTTGATTTTAAGAGTAATTCAATTCTAAAACCTACACCTACTATAACCATGCAATATCCTACCATGTTACAATTCAAAATCAGAAGCCCAGGAACCATAAAACAGCATTACACTCTTGTCCTTTATTGCTGATTAATCATATCAAAACAGATTTCTGGCAAACGGCAGATTTAGCAGTCAGACACAGCACTTATTACATTTATGCTGTATGTCCCTTCTAATTTGAAAAATATGCTAGCTACAGAAACATAGCTTGATCTTCTGTGGAAAGCTTGCATGTTTAAAATCAGAAAGTAGCCAGAGGATGTAATTCAGTATGAGTATCTCTTAATGAAGATTATTCCTGTCATTATTGGTATTATCTACTAGGAATATTGAGAGATGGAAGGAATTGTTTTTTTGTCAATGTTTCATTTTCCCCATCTGAAAAACAGCCGTGAGTAAATGTGTATCTTATATGAAATAATTTATAATACAGAAAACAGTCTTCACAGGAAATCCTCATAAATACCACTAATATAACATAAGGATGTGCTATCATATTTTTAATAGATATTGTAATTTTTAATTACTTCTTTGCTTCCAGAGAGAGCATAATCAACTTTATAACTCAAATGCCTTTTTGTGTGCCTCAAGAGATCTGAATGTTTCCAAGCTCTTTTTTTTCCTCATATTTCAAATATACCTACATTTGCACTGCATGTGTTCAGTTACTCAAATATATGCAGTGATTTTTTTGTTCCAAGACTCTTCAAACTCTCTTCTGAACATTGCTAACAAAGCCGGATGTGCCCTGGCATCACTTGGCAGATGGCTAAACAGAGGATGGCAAAGAAAGACAGAGCAGTCACAAAGGTCTGTGCAACCAGCCTCGATACCCCTCCCTGACCTCTCAGCTCCGGCCTTTCTATTTTGCTATGATGTCAGCTCTCTGGTTCCCTTTTAAAAATTCATGTTATGATCCTGTACAATCACATCTTTTAGAGTTTCATCTGGGTATTTCTACACTTTTTTTTTTTTTTGTAAATCTGTGCTCAGTTGGAACTCCTCCCCTGACTTTTAGTAATCCAGTTTGTGGGTACAGTTGCTATTTACAGTTTTGTGAAATGAGTTTACATGAAAAGAAGTAACAGTACTGTCACGTCTTGCTCAAGGGGACTTCACTCACAAAAGGCAGGTACCACTGAAGCAATGACAGCAGCTGCTCCTCTGGCCAGACAGAAAGCCCAGGATGAACAGTCATGGGCTTTAAAGCAGTTGGTGAAATTCTGGTCCTACCCAAGTCAATGGCAAATCTCCATGTGGAGTTTGCATTTCATGCTTGACGGAACAGAGGTGCACCATATAAACAACTGGAGTTAACTCCTGTACAGCTTATCAGGAGCGTTAATACAGTCAGCTTTCTGCAGACTAGACTGCCAACCCTCCTTTCAGCTCTTCAGTTCCACACATGTAATGCCCTACAGGCACAAATTCAAAATCTGTTTGTGGCTGTTAAACAGAGCCCTGTACCTTACATAAAAGTCTATAAATCCCCAAATAAATGGTTTTAAAACACTTATGTCAAAAAGCATTGCAATACTGTATTCTGGCTTAAGCTTGAAAAGTGAGAAACCACTTAGTTTTGATTCACTTCTAGTGGCTGTGACACCTTCACTGTATGTTCAGCAAGAAGTTTGGGAGAGGCACAGTTCCTCAAGATACACAAAGATCAACAGTCACCTAAAACTACTTGTACACCAACAATCTTTTAGTAAGAACCTAAGAACAATATAACTACCAATCTCCTAAGGTGTTAAACATTCTAAAAATCTTAAAATTTCTTCTACAAAGAAATCTAGAAACTGCAGTAAATGCAACAGAAGTCTTGTGGCAGAAATAATACTTGTTGCTTTGAACAGTATTTGTAAACAAAAATCCCCCAAATGATTAAAATGAGAAGCAGGGTTAACACTTAAAAAGACACATTACTTAGCAGTCTAAGCAGTACTAAAGGTGACTCAGTCACAGCCTTTCACTGAGTTTTTGATTCACTGTTTAATTTTCAAAGCTGAGTTTAGAATAGGTCTCAACTCACTTGGACAAGTAAATTGGCTGAGCTTATTCTTAGAGTCATCCCAGAAGCATTGAGCACCCAGCAGCAACACTGCATCATCTAGCGAGTTTTTGTGAAGTTCTTCCTCAAATCCAGTTATGGTGACCCACAGTGAAGGTTTAGCCTAAGTGACACTTGTAGTAAGAAACTCAGGATTTGGAACACTGCCTTTTTAAGTATTAAAGGTTTAAAGATCAAGGGCCAGCCTCTGTCCCATGTTCTATGTGCAGAACTCCCACTGTTGTGAGTGGGAGTTTTACAAACATATCCAGGGCAGAATGTGACCTTGTTACGTACACAGCCTTTCTGGGTAACAGTAAAATTTCGAAATTGGCCATCAATTAGATTCACATCAAGGGTGGTTTTGATAAAATGGTTAATAAGGAACAGAACATTATGCTGACCTTCAGGGTGAACACCATCTTCTGCTGGCAGGTTGTTCAATGAATTGAAATTATGAATCCCAACAGACATGTATTTATTTTGCCACATAAACTGCTAATACTCTAGTGACTATGAAACCCATATATTAATTCTATGAAGAAGCAATAAACAGATAAGAAAATGGATTTTGTGTAAATTTTTAAAAAAACATCATCAAGATTATTATAAAGGCTCACTTGAGACAAAAATACAATTAATTAATGTTTAATACCTTATAACCAAACACTGTTTACCTGTTCTTGCTTGAAGTCTGTAAAGCAATAGTTCTGAGTGCACAGAAAAGGTAAAAAAAGGAAAAAAAAAAAAAAAAAGAAAAAAAGAAGGGAAAATAACATATTCCTTCTCTCTTTTTAGGCAAAACTCCCCATCAACAAATACATTCCCAATCTAAGTAACAACATGAGGTTGGAACCCAGATTATAAACACACTGTGAATTGTGCTCCTACAACACCTCTACCCTGAGCAAGCAGACTGTGTTCTATTAACATTTATCATTAGTTTGACCAGCTTTTATCCTTTCAGTATTAGCATTTCAGCAAATGACTATGTAATGAAAATCTTAAATAACATTCACAAGGGGGATAAATGACATTTATTTGAAGGAAAACTTACAATAGTACCAGAATATATCTAATTTTAAAGATTAGAAAGCCAAAGATGCATAAATGTACATTTGTAAAGCTAAAGTCCCAATGATGAACAGAAATACTATAGTTATTATTTACCTCAACAGACCTTGCTTTTTATAGTAATTGTTCAGCATAAATAGTCATAACTTGCAGCAGATACCAGTAGTATGCTTAAGTACATTATGAGCGTTCTAATACAGTCAATGGCTTACATATGTTTATCTTGTCATTTATATGTATTGTGTCCACATTATGAGCGTCCTAATACAGTCAATGGCTTACATATGCTTATCTTGTCATTTGTATGTACTGTGTCCTCTCTTGTGACAACTTTCATGTCTGAGAGGTTCAAAGTGGAAAAGATACACAATGTGATAACTTTATCACAGAAGGTAAGAAAATATGTTGTTCCAGGTGATGCTAGTAGGAAGTGGAGGGAGCAGGGCTCATTCCCTTGTTATCTCAAACACTCTACACCTGCTGGCTCACGAGTTGACAGCTGGAAGCAGCAGGAGGTCTCAAAGTGTGGGGACTACCCAGTGCCATGGGAGCCACTTGTGAGCAGAGCATGGGCAGGTGGATACCTGGGGACCCTCTACTGTGAAACAAGCCCTGCTTTGGCTCTGTGACTACACAGCAGTGATCCCCAGATTCCCAGGCACTCAGACAATATGATGCTTTTTTGACAAGCTGCACAGCTTCAGGCATTCAGAGTGAGTTTAGGGCCAAGGTGTATGGAGCATGATATTTCGTGTCGATGGCAAAACTACGACATAGTCTTAACCGACCTGTGAAATTTGTTATTTGCATATACTCACTGTCAATCCTTTTTCTTAGTTATATGGCAATGGTGTCTGCAATAGCTGAGAAATGGCTCAGGGACACCAGTGAGCCTATACAGTCCTATATGCTTAAACCAGTGAAAATCAGATTTAAGATGTCTGACTCCAGATGCATTCCCCAGGAATACTCATATTTAGAGAAGAAAAAGCTGTGAAAGAATTCCACTGGAAAGAGCATAATCTAATTAGTACCTGGCTCAAGTTTAATAGAAATATCCTCAACTTCTATGCAATCCTCTTCTGTCCATTATAGTATTCTCCCTTTCTTTGGAGGCAACAGTAGAGCCAGATAGAGAAGAAAATTATGGAGTAGATGTTAAAATGGCAAGTCATATAATCCCAAATTGCACAGCTCATCTTTTCAGCTTAACTTTATGCTCATGTTTATTTGAAGTCAAAATAAATGTGGAATTTGTTGAACTGGCACCAATTTTACTTCATCAATCACAATGTGAAACAGAAATAAATTATATATTCAGGAGGTAAGCTATGATTTTCATTTTCTTTGCCACAGAAAGATGAATTAATAAATCTAGTGATATATTTGGCACAGATTGTTCCTCTTATAAAAAAAAAAAAAAAGAAGAAAAAGGAAAAAATCTCATATAGGGCTCTTCCATTAGGAAAACATAAACCACTTTATGAGCTGTCAGTATAATGCACAGAGTCATTTTACTTAATGTAAGAACCAGCACCCAGAAGGAAGAAAAAAATGTTCAGCAGATCAACAGAAGAGTCAGCAGCATGAGAAAGGAGAAAACCCAAATTAAAAATTATGTTACACCAAAATTCAGAATTTACAGCAATTTTCTGTGAAATTCGGCCACACCTTCAAGTGTGCCTAACCCTTTCCCTTACGACTGAGTACGCCTTCAGGAAGACTTGGGCAACTTGGCTGACAGTCAGCAGCGCAGGTTGGCTCCAGTTTACAAACCACATGTCACATCAGTGTAGCGTCTGCCTTCGGTAGTATGTGCTGCCTCTCAGTGATTTAAGGAAAGTAACGTTCATATACACATCCTATAGCAAGTGACAAAGCACAAGCAGGGCTAATGCTGCTGCCCACTTCGACAACTACAGCTCGAGTTCCCCAGCAGCACCAAGTGACGTCTCAGCTACAGAGACAACCTCAGGAGCAACACGTAGAAAGCTGTTTCTGATAAGACCTCATAGTGGAAAATATTTTTGGAGAATACTGAAAGCTAAAATCTGACAGATGCATGGAATGAATTTATAAATGTTTCCCAAGATCTGATCTAAGACCAGAACTTGGCCTCTCTGGGTCACAGGCTTCCACATTCCTGGGATGCCTAGGCATGAGAAGTCCATGAGTGTGACAGCTATGTAACCACTACGCATCCCCACTCTCCAAGGATATTTTGGAGATGTGACAGGAACAGCCTGCACTTATAAAATAAGGGATTTGCACTGAGATACTACATGACCCATCTACGGAGGATAAAATTAATTTACTAATATCAAACCATATAAATCACAGAGATGACTAACCACCCCCATCTACCTTCAGAAGACAAAGCAGTTCAGAGAACACAGAAGTTATTTCCTGCAGCCAGGATGTCAAACGAGAGGAGGAAAGTGCATACAATACATGTATCAGATCAAACAACTAATGTATGATCTGATATCTTTGCTTTTTCAAGTGGCTCTAGATTTATTGAACCAGATCTTCATCTGAAGTAAATCAACATCCTTCATTAAATCAGTTAGCAGTGTTTTCCTGAGTCTCACTGGATGGTGATCGGACTGCTGGACTGGTTGTGGTCAGGAAGAGCTGGGGAAGTCTCAGGAGGACACACATGGTTGTTCAGAGGCTTCCTGCTCCCAGCGACCTCCCCAGGAACAGGCAGAAGCCACTGCTCCAGAGAGAGCTGGCTTCCTTGTAAAACGCACTTGTATTTAAAGCTGATGGGAGGAAGATGGATTCTAAGAGTTACTGCGTGTAACTCAGGGTGGGTAGGAGGCAAAAAATAGTAGTAATTGGACAAATTAATTTTTAAGTTTTGGGGGTTTTATGCTGTCTGACAAAATAAGTCAGTCAAGTAGCAGAGATTAAATAAAGACTTTTAAACTTGGTTTATCAGCCATGACCATTGCCAGTAGTGCTACTTTGAGCCATTAAAGTTGAATAAAACTTTAGAGCTTTACACGATACTAAAGTTATCTATGTGGTTAGCTTCTCCAGAAACTGAAACATAGTACTTGCTTCATAGCACTCTGCAACACTTCAGAGCATGGACCTGGACAAAGAAATGCTTCTGATACGTGTTTTTTCAGTTTCACCTGATCTTGGATTCAGCAGGAACAGCTGTTAACACCTCCAGACTATAAAGCAAACAAAGAAACCAAAGCCAAGACTGGTCTTTGGCATCAAAAGCAATAAGGCCACTTCAGCAGAGGTAGGTGATGTCAAGCAGAAGCAGCAAAAGTGTATTTATCTCTCTTCATGCTTGACAGAAAAAAAAAAAAAGCCAGAGTTTAAAAAGTATGAATTTTTACTGAAACCGGGCCTGTGATTTCTGAGTCTTTGGTCTTGTGACAAATGGCTGGTTAGGTACAATCATAGTTTCAAAATATTTGTAAAAGATTACAGGATAATTGCCAGTTTCTAGAAAGATCTTTAACAGATTTCTATCCTTTTGTAGAACTTACACTCTGAGTTGCATGGGTGTTTTTTGTTTTATACCTCCAGACAAGGTCTTTCAGCTTTCCAAGTATCTGATCATGCAGGTTTATTTGCAGTTTACAGAAATAAGGAGATATGAGAAATACGGAGATATGAGAAGATAAGTGACTTCAAACCTGGCCCTTCATCACTTAACTTTCAAATAGGCTAAATCCTGGGAGCAAATTCATTCTAGGTACAACCTACTCTCTTCTGGTTCACTGACCATGAAATTCCCATCCTGTCAGGACCAAGATTTGTATTTCTCTCTGTTTTGCAGCACATTTGCTGAACCAGGCCTGGCACTGCTATCCTAAACTTTTCTCCCTAGCGTTATCATGCTTTTTCTCTCCTTTCATAAAGTACACTGGAGATAAGGCTCCACTTAAACGCCTCCATGCTTGCCTTATTCACCTTCAGAAGATGTTTCAAATTAATTCCTCTGGTGACACTCTAATAGCAAAAGATGTTCTGTTGACCAGGGGCACAGTAAGAGGCTCAGATCAGCTCCTTTGATCTCAATTCCTCAGTAGCTGCCTTAATCAGCAGGTAGCGGAATCTTTTCCTTACAAGTAAAAATAATATTGACTTGTTTGTAGGAAGAGCAACAGCCAGAACAGAAGCAGCAGCTTTCCCAGCACAGCCTGGGACATCAGGCTGTCATCTGCGACTCTCACCAGGGACGGGGCAGACAAGCTTGAGAGATGAGTCACAAGGAGCAACTCCAAGGAAAGTTTTCAAAACCCAATGTGTATCTAGATAAATTTCAATGGCAAAAGCAATTGAAAGGCTGTCAGCTGGCTTGGTTTGTCTGAATGGCAGAATAACAGTGACGCGCACTTTAACTCAAACTTTCCCCATGTCCTTTGCTTTTTAAAGAAGGTCCCTTCAGTTCAGGTGACACGAGCCACACTTCCTTTCTGCTTCAACGTGAAAAAGCACAAGAGAAAGAAGCCACTGCTTCCATGAAAGACTTTCTGCTCTTGCTCTGGACAAAGCAGCCCCTTTGGTTTACACAGCAACCTTCCTGTCTCCAGTTGAATTAACATGACTTGCATGCAACACCTTGAGCAGTCACACAATTTTGCCACAATTTCCTGCATCACTTTCAGTAATTATAGCATGAAGAGAAAAATAAGGAAAATCCTAACTCTCCAGAAATGTGGTACGTCACACTTGAGTGCATAATGAGAACGTAGGTAAAATGCATCTGAGTGTAGTTCTGTCATCAGAAGTACACACACACCTCACCAAAGTCTTGGTAGTGCAGATGTCCTGGGCCATCCCCATGGAGATGTGCGACACCTGGAGCCAACAATGTTCCTGGTGTCCCCAGCTGCCCTGGTCCCAGCTGAGGTGGTGGGATGGGCCTGGCTGCCAGGCCCTGCTCTGAGGAACCTCACAGGGACCCCCCCTGCTCATACCATGCTGCTCTTGGTAAACTGGAACCATGCCTTTTGATGTAATGAAAATATATTATAAGTGCCAAACATACAAAATATACATTACCTCCTTCATATCCCTTTAAGGATTTAAATTCAAAGAATATCACAGAATCACAGAAAGTCAGGGATTGGAAAGGACCTTGAAAGATCATCTAGTCCAACCCCCAAACCAATCACAATTTCTCTGATTTATAATAATTATAAATAAATGTGGTCTATTATATTGTGCTTTATTTCCCCTGTTGTAGTGATCATTGGACAGATTCCAGTCAGTGCGTTAATATTTTTTAAAAAGAGATATAAAGCAGAATGGAGCCATTCTTCCAGTTAGTCTGTCTAATCTAGCTGGTATTAACACTTTGGGCTTACTCCTTTAAGAAAATAAAGTGTTGCTTACAACAACTCTGCCAAGGTTTTTACAGATTTCCAATATTGTATTTTTCATAAATCATGCATTTGTTTTTCCATATAAAGCAATCAATGCATGTAGGATCCAGAGCTGCTCAGCGAAGCACTATTTCTGTCTAAGCAAGCAGAACCTGTGCCCCGCTGCTCTGCCATTCCTCACTGGGGTGCCCCACCAACCCCATCCATCCTCCTGCTCCTTGGGACACATTTTCTAATTCAAAGCTTGTGGGACACTCTTCCTATCTCATTTTCTGGCAGGTTATAAGCAGAGCCAAGTATACTTCGAAAAGCAATGCAAGTCCACAGTGTTTATGTAATCTCGGATTAGAGAGTAAATGGAATAGTGGACAGAAACCACATAATTTAAAAACTACTGGGGAATGATAAGGAAGTCTTATTACAGAGCAATAAAAAGATGTTTTCAGATATGGCTTGCTAATGACAACCACTAAATGTGCTGAAAGAAAAAAAACAAGATCCATTTTTTCCAGCTTTATTTTTCTTTTCCAGCTTTATACTTTTTTCCTGTTCTTTGGCTTTTACCCGAAGCAATGCAGACAGAATAACTAGTTACACTTGTGCTCTGCTGTTCCCTTCCAAGAGCACACATTCTTCTGTTCTATGCGCATTGGGGTAAGGAAGCCCAAGTGTCATCATGAGATCTTGAAATTATAGCAGTAGTTTTCATCATCTACCTCTCTCTCAGTTTTCCATCTCTCTGGTGTACCCAGCCATCACCTATACAAGAAGCCAAATCACAGCAAACTCTGCTCAAGTAGTTGTGTCTTCCAAACAGAAATGAACATGTTAAAAATATAAAGCTGCTTCAAGACCTACTTTAAAATTCCTGAGTTCCTAATAATTTAAACTTTTTAAGAGGAAATGTACTCATGCAACGGTATCATACAGTGAGTGTTGTATCGATTACAACCTATGTGTTTATGAAAGTATATGTTATTCTAGCAATAAATAAATCAATTAGAATAATATTTTCTTTTGAATAAGAAAATGTGGATAATGGCTTAATAGTACTTCAGTTAGTTTACCTAAAGCTATATATATTTTGATCACAACTACATGAATTTTCATTTCAATTTTGGTGTATCAACAGTATCACCAAGTGCGTTTCTTTTCCTTTTTCTATTTTTAGTTATAACCAGTAGCTACAGTGTGAGAAAAACCTGGTATTCACTCTGCATCTTTCACCTTCTGAAGTGATACAGCTGAACAATAGTTCAGTCCAGAAATATAATATGTCTAGGTGTCAAGAGCGGACCTGTTATGTGCTATATCCATACAGCAAGACGGCAGCTCCGACAAAAGTATACTTCAGACTTCAGAAGAACTTTTTGAAGGATTAAGTTACAAAATAAGTTTCTACTGATCAGATAATGCTTTTTTTTTTTTTCTTTGCTAAAGAAAAGATTACTGTGTAACATCTCTTTTATGAAGGATGATGTAGCCAGAGAATGGCAGTGGCAGATTGTTACCCTTTGCTGTGGCTTTGCTTGATTCTGCAGACTAGCACGCTTCATAGTCTCAAACGAATTGATTTGGGCTCTACAGTTCAGTGGGGAATTATGTAATCTATAATACATTGCTGTTTACTATCAGACACAGCTGATTCTATATTTCACCATCTTACCAGACTACCAACATCAGTTTTGCTGACGTCAATTAAGAAAGTACAGAGTTATTTATCTTTTAAAAGTTCTTTTTCTAAATGAACAGGCTTGAGTTTGATCCAGCTCTTGGCTTCAGCTTCAGGATCTATCTTTTCATGCATGGAAGTTTCTTCACAGAAAAAAATCTGCTAAATGGTCTTCTGGCTTCTTCTTCACATGAAAACTGGAAAGAGCTCCTTCCAAGGCGGCTTAATATTTACAAATAGATATATACATACCCATGTAAAAACAAGCAAACAAATAACACCAAACACAAACAGTGTACTTATTTCATTTTCAAAAGGAATTTACTTTTAGGAGATCTCTGATTTCTAGGTAAGGAAAATTAAATTTTACTGAATATTTTTAAAACTGTGGCTTTCAACTGATTTTATTAGAGAAAAAGTAAACGAAGAGCGGAATGCTCTTCAAACATCTTTCAGAAGAAAAGTGCTCCTCTTAAAATGTAGAAATATATTTTACTATGTTGCTAACACTGGTGAATGCTTTTTGAAGTTCCTACAAGCACTGTATCTCGTGTTGCTAAATCCCCCAACAGATGCAGTTTTCCCTCAAAGCTGGAGCCAACCTGGAGGATGCTGTTTGGGACAGAGCAGCACTTCACAGCCCAAGCAGACTCCTCGGCTGGTGCGGATGTTATTCTCACTTCTATTCCCTAAATGCGGAGTCACGTTTTTTACATGAAGTTCAAAGCTATACTCTGAATTTCTCATGCACTTCACAGCACTATTATTTCAAAGTTGTGAAAACCAATGTGTGATAATAGGGGGGGAAAAAAAAGTACTTGTACAGATTATAATATGGGGAAAACAGTAACAGCTGCAACACAGGCTGTCTTGCCAAACTTCACATGCTAGGGTTTGAATAAATCACACTACAGTTGGGCAAAAAGGCTGGATGTTAACAGGGAAGATTACATAAAGCTGCTAACTGGTAATATACAATAAAGAGGTAGAATATGGAATTACACAAAGCAGTTTAAAGTTTAAAAAGTAAATTGATAAATATACTTTCATTAAGAATTATCAGGAATTAATGGTACTTCCATGATTTCCAGTCTTTATTCTTTAAAGCCAACTACTGCTTTGAATGGATATTTGAGAACACACACAGTGTCAATTGCCAAAAAATTATTTTGTCTTATGTCAGACGCATAAAGGGTGTTTTCAGCATCTGCTGATGGACTATTTAGATCAATTCAGGCTTATTAAAGCCTCACTTTTAAAGTAAAACAAAACACCAACATTAAAAATCAAATTGAGTTAAATCAAATGTATTATAGCAGCTCTTCCTCTCTCTGGAATACCAGAGCTCACAGCTTGCAACTGAAGGAAAAATTCATAACTGCATCCAATTAATAGAGCTATAAGCATATGTCTGCTCACCAAGGAAATCTGCTGCATTGAACAACTAGAGAAACCAAGGCCAGCACTCTTGAAACGAGGTGTGATTACAGGTTGCAATTGTGGCTGCTAAGAGACGAACACTACCAAAATAAATACAAGATGAAAAAAAAATCAGAAGTAGATATAACATTTGCTCTCGGGTACCAATTTCTGCCTAGTGAGAAAATCCAGAGCACTCTGCAGATTACAGTAGTTGTCATAGGGTCTTTGAGAGTTCCAGGAAAACCGCTGCCAGTATGGACGTCAGAAAAAAATAAACCCCAAATTAATTCATTATCTGACTAGAGCTAAACTGCCTGTTTCAAATAAAAGGTAGACCCCCCTTTCAGAATTCCTTGATCCTTGCACTCCACAGGTAGAACATCAGTTGGCCACGGGTCAGGGATTGCAGCCTATCTGGGAGGGGATATTCTAAAATAGGAAAAGGTACAGAGTTCCCAGCAAATTCAGCAATGGGCACATCTGAGAGCAGTGACAGACTAGGTACCCCTTTAAAGGCTTTTTCTTCTCTCCCAGAGAAGTTGGCTAACATAGGTTCATTGCTAATAAAGTGCTCCTGCAGCCTCTGCAGAGAAAATCTACTCCATTCTTTGTACCAATGGGTATAAATGTAAGAAAAATGGAATAGTAAGAGTTATGTTAATAAATGTTATTGATAATTAAATCAATAGAAATAGCCTCAATCAAATTTCTCCCACTGTAGATCCTACTAGAATGCAATTCTGTTACACACTCAACCATTCACTGGATAGGAGCTTTTGCTTCTTGACAACAAATGCCAGTTTTTCGACAACTGCTCTGTCTGAAGTCTTTCAGATATGTTCTGTTTCGAATTCTTGATGGCCAACCAGTAACACCAAGGTTAAATTCATAACCTTGATAGAGAAATGTGCTTTATCTAAATGTAAACAAATTAAGACCCATTATCTTAAGATATATGGCTAATTTGTGTACCACATTCTCTGCAATCACAGTGTAAAAGACACATTTTAGCAGACAATCTACAGAATACTTTATTCTCCATAATGGTACTCATGGGAATTTTACATTCCATTCTATTTTCTATTTTATGCTTATGATTTAAGTACTCATGCTAATAATACTGATACTTCAGTGGTCTGCAGTAATACGTGTTTGAAAGAGCAAGAAGAACTATTTGCTTTCAATGTTTCCAATTTAGCTAAGCATTAAAATTCTATTTCACCTCATTGTTACGTTTTGCTGCAGGATTTAGGCAGCTGAGTGGAATATAGCTGGAATATAAGACGTTAGATACAAAAGAAAACCCTCAAGACTTCATCTAATTAATTTGTTTGTAATCCATACAGTTTCCTGCTCTAGAATACTTTATTCACTTCCACAACTGTTGCTGTCTTGTCTGAATGAATTGCTACCAGTCTCCTGCCTTGACCGCATGGAGACCCTCAAGCCATCTGTCCCTTTGCTTAAGCCGCTCTGTGGGGTACGAGTCCGTATTGTGACATGGGTGTTCACAGCGAGACTCGGCTCTGCACCCACGGGACAGTCACAGGAGCAGAGCTCCTTACCCTACTGCTGCAAGCAGTGCAGCAAAGAATTTGCCCACCTTGAAATTGCTCTTACATTTTGGGAATGCTGAACCATCCACCTTCCCTCCCTCTTGAAGAGCCAGACCCTTGCAACATGATACTTGGCTGGTTTTCCACAATATTACAGCGACGTAAGGAAGAAACAAAAACATTCAGATAAAATCAAATTTAAAACAAAGTTATGTTTTCTACGGGAGCTGCCAAACTTCAACTGCTGAATATCATGCTCATATTTGTTTAAAAACCGTGTAAACTTTGGAAGACACTGAAGAACTTCATTGCAAATATTACTTTACTTAAACTGAGCCTTCTGAGTTGGCAAGGCAGCATCTGTGTACAGATCCTGACTTCCTATACTGTGCAGATTTAATTACGTGACTCTTTTTAGGAGATGCTTTTGAATCCTCTGGATTGAGACTGAGTGTCTTGATATGAACACTAAATATATATAACATCTGAAAGAATGCAGTGCCCTGATACACTGGTTTTGGCTGCAAAGTTGGCTTAAGAAGTTCCTTCTTGCTCTTTTCGTCCCTATGTCCCATATATTGCAATGGAGAAAGATAACACACTGTGGTTCGCATATAGGAAACAAAGTGGTTGGGAGTATAGAGATGGTCACAGGAATGTCCTAGCATGGCTTCATTTCAGAAGGAAGTTCCATCTGCTTTGAAAACCCAGTGACACTACAGAAGTGCCTAAAGTAGCACAGGGGTTTAAGTACCTCACTGAACAGTCACAGTAGGAACTTGGTTTCAGAAAGTCACAGCGATTGGAAGGAAACAAAAGAAGGCTTTTTTTAAAAAAAAAAAAAAAAGTTTGCACATTTTCCTTTATTGTATGGGTACAGAGCTCTAACTGTGAAAGGCAAAATTCAGTTTCTTTTCTGGTTCACTTCACAAAGCACATTAGCACCTAGCTGACATCAGTGAAACGTGTCAGTCTGGGCACAAGCACACTTGCCTTGCAAAGACCCCATTGCAAAAAAAGGCCCTGATTACAGACTGAAAAGGTTAATCACCCGTGTAACAATACACAGAATAAGCAGCAAATACACTGAAGTAGCTATGCTTGGTATTGGCCTATCCTTAATTGTGTGAGCAATTTTTAGTCATTCAGTGTTCTTGACCAATTCTAACCAGTATTGTTACCTCCCATGAGACTGCTTGAAAATGTAATGGGCACTTATTTATTTTTGAAGACAAAAATAGAGTTCAAATTACTGGCTCTGTGAGGTTTTTTATTATTATTTTTAGTTTCACATTTTTAGTGCCAATCCACATGCCTAAGTGCTCAAAACAGAGTCCTGACAGCTCTCACTTCCTCCGCAGCGCAGTATGGTGGGAGATGCATTTATTCGGAAACAATAAGGTCAATTTGGTTTCTTTTTAGAGCTGCCCAAAGTATAATTTCTGCTAAGATCAATATGTACTTGTAGGCTGACTGATCTCATGACTGATTTCTAGTTGTTTTGACAGCTGCAGTTGTACTATAGGCTGCCATTGAAGTCAGTAGGAAAACTTGTCACTAACTTCAGTGGGAGTTTGAGCTGGAACTTTACAAGCTGCATTTAAGAGTTTAATAAGTTCTTAGAGGCTTCACTGATCTAAAACATTTATAGAGCATCCCCTTACTCTTTATAGAGCTTCCCATTATTCTGAACAGAACTGTACTGTTGCAAAGGAGATGCTGCTTTAACTGTGTATCAACAAAAACAAACATCAGCAGACCACAGCTACAGGCTTTGAGTTTACTTTAGCTATGGAGATTTGCCCCTACAGAAGATTTATCACTCAATAATATTTAGATGGGTAACAAGAAAAATACAGACTTAAATGCATTTTTAGAGCATCATTAAGAATAACTTTATAGCTGATTCTTTAATAGTAGTGTTTTAAGAATTATATCTGTAATATGAAGAATTTCCAATTAATATTTATTAAATTTTATGTTTAAACAACTAGATAGTATCAATACTACAGGAAGTAGACATAAAGTGCAGAAAGTAACTTAATTCTGTTAAACAGAAAAACAACTCATGTAGTGAATCATATCTATCCAGAAACTGAATTTAAAAAAGGTTATTCAAACTATTATGCTATTAAGGAAGGGCAGCTGTCTTCTGGTTTTAACTGCTCATCCTTCAGCGCTATGTTTTGTTTTGCTTCTACAGCTGTGCACACAGTATTTTTGAAAGGATAGGGGAAAAAATGTAATCAGATAAGTCTAGCGCTTCCACCATATTAGCCTGGGATACTTTCGGTAATTTAAATTCCTGCCAGCATCTATCACATGCTCTGCCTAGTTGGTGTCTCCACTCAGTCCCATTACACTAGAAAGAGCTTCTGGGCTTGAACTACCCAGTTTACAAATTGAACTCTTCTGCTGATGAGCTCAGTAGAAGAGCTTTCCATACCAACAACCCTCAAAGCACAGAGGAACGGTGTGACGAGTCATTGTTGGAAAGTCTCATTTTCTCCTCTAGATTAATGGCAAATGCAGAGAAAATCTTACATGATTCTCTTTTTCTTTTTTTTTTTCTTTTTTTTTTTTTTTAGTGAGAATAATGAACGTATCATGCTCCATGAGACAGTAAAAAATTATTGTGTTCCAATCTAAGTAAAAGAAACTGAATTTAGTTCTCATATGTTATCACATGACGCAAGAAATGAAAAGTTAAAGCCTTCTCCACTAAAAACTGATGAGGGGCAGAATAATGTATTTCACTACTTACATTTAAATTTATAGTGACTATTCTGCGATTTGTCTAGGCTAAATTTGCTACTGTTGTGTTAAGACAAAAGTAGATCCAAAGATGGAGAGAAAATAGCTATTTAATTTACACATTCCTCAACACTCCTAGAGCGGAAACATCCATCAACTGTATTTCGTATAAGAAATATGGGTTGATGTTGCTTTGCTTGACTTCGGGTGACTGCAGCTGTATCTCTCTGGCACTACCTGGCACCTTGGAGATGTTTTGAGAAAGCACGACCATATTTCCACCAATCCTAAAAAAATCAGGCACTAACAAAACACGTAATTTTAAAGCTTATTTTAATTAGTATATGACCACCTATAAGTGAGCTGCTAAGTGAACTATGGGGGGAAAAGGGCTTTCTTTATGTGACAGAATCAGTGGGCTTGTCCAGACTGGGTACATGCTTATATTATAACAGTTGAATACACAGTGTAAATCTTTATAAATCGTATGTTTTCCTCAAATAAGAAAGAGATTCGTTCCTAAATTCATTATTTTCATACTGCTACTGCTAAAAGTATAATATAATGGAAAAGACCAGCCACAGACAGCTCAATAAAATTAAATGTGTATAACTGTCCCACTTAATATTTACTTAATATAGTAAATATTACTATATTACTATTCTAGTACTATATTAATATTACATTAGTATTACTATACTAAGCATTTACTTAATATTTACTTACTATGGTAAACATTAAGTCCACTTGGAACTACTTTAAATGGCAAGGTTATCTTGTTAGTATTTTTGCAAGTGACACTGTCTGTCCCTTGTCTGTATTTCAGATAAACCACCAAAATGAAATTTATTAAAGAGAGATTATACTATGAGTATTTCTGTCTGTTTTTCAGAAATTAATATAAGTTGATAAATTTGAATTTTTGAAGAAAAATATCATTAGTTGTGTGAAACCAACAACTGGAAAGCATCAGTTTAGAATCAAGTGGATTTTTGGTGTAAAAAGTGACTCCAGAATAAAAATGAGAGAGAGTCAATTTGGAACAGAGGTCAGCTAAACACTCTCACTGGAATTTAAACACACGAGTAATGTTTGTTTGCATAATTTTTCAGTGATGTCCCAATTGCGTATTCACTTGCAGCCAAAGCACAGATGTGACTGTTTAATGAGAAGACAGTCCTGCTCTAAATCAATGACGAAGCTGTTCTCTCATAAGAAATATGTGTACGTATTAGAAAGATAACTAATGTCTATGATGAGATGCCCAGAACTAAACTCAATATTCCAATTATTCTCAAGTGTCTGGATCCCTCTTTTTTTTTTTTTTTTTTTTAAATCTCATTTTCTGAAATATATTTGCTACAATATTTTGCCTGTTCTGTTTTTTTCACAAAAGCTCTACACACTACAAAGTAGTTTTATACATGAACGGCAAAGCTTTTTTTGCTGCTGTCATCATCAGCATTAATCCTGTTTGCTACCCTAATGAAAATCCTAGCAATTTGTAATAAATAATAATTCTGATAATCTTCTTTGCAGAACATCAGCTGTACTCAGAGTATTCTGATAGCATTCAATAATTTACTCTATAAAATTTCACTTTTTAAGCTGTCAATGAAACATTATAAGTTAGTTAAAGATCCACTGCTGAAAATACAACCTTTTTGTTCTAGGCTAAGATTTAAAATGCAAAAGAAAATTCACTTCCAGGACAGCATGGGCTTATATACAAGAATCTACTAAAGGGCATCTTGTCAAAGGCTGTCTATCTAGACTTTCGATGAAAATAAACTATTATAAGATTATCATAAAAATGTGAAGGACTACATCAATGGGTATGGACCACTAAAAAGTCTGGATTCTAAAATAAGAGGCCCTGAATATTTGCTCAGAATTTAAAATCATTTCTCTATTTCACAGACAAGTGGCCTAAATGAAGGTAAAACTGAAGCATCATATTTCCTTCTGGGGTTTTCAGTGTGTGACCAAGTCTTTTTTACTCTCTGAACTCTATTAGAAAACTTATTAGATGGGCCTACTAAAATATGTAACATTAAACATTATGGCTGAATAAACATAAAAGAATAAACCATTTTCTAAATACATATGCATTCCTAATTCAGCAGTACTTCTTAGGGTGTAATTAAATGGGTTTACTGCAGGTAGAAAACTATATGAAGTGAAGGTGGAATCCAGTGAAAATACCACATTGGTGGCTGCCATTCCCCATCCCCGTAGGCAGCTCTCGAGCTGGAAGAGCACGGCTGGAGCAGGCTCCCACCATTGTGTTACTGAAACCTACACTTGCAACACAGAAAAGAGAAATTTGATTTTGAGCCGATTAACCAGAATGCATCTGTGCATTAGGATGGGCAATCTTTGAAGGAGATCAGTACTGAGATTTCTGCCTTCTCCCTGCCTTTACGCTCTCTGGAACAGGACAAACAAAAAAGGATAGTTAAGAGAAAATAGACACTTTTCACCTTGCGTTGATACAAATACTGAAGCTGGCAGTCCTGCTGAAAATATGGTGTACAAATACTAAGTTTAGGCCATACTGTAATAATTTAATATTTACTAAAGGATGGTGAGGCAGGACCTGAGTGCACTGGGAGCTGTTCTGAGCTCCACTGTATTCCGTGGGTCTACAAAGACCCAAGCACCATTTTTGTAAAGCCATGGAGTGACAGAGGTGCCTTCCTAGGAACATCTCAGCATTGTTGCCTGGACACTAGTGTCTTTGACCTTTTCTACTTGCTATTAGAGGATTTAAAGACTTACCAGAAGTTTTTGTGTTGCTTTCAATGTGTTTCAGATCAGTCCTTAATAAGGAGACTGTATGCCCCTGAAGGCACCCTACTCCAGTGACATTTTTCCATCCTATGCCTCAAACTGTGAATATTATTTGATCATAGCACTGCACTCAGCCTTGACTTCTCCAACTGCTGGCTTCACACTGCTGACCGCCAGAGCATCTGAGCATGGCAAAACATTTGCAGCCTACAGCAAACCCTCCTGTTGCTGCACTTGCTGGTAAGAGCTGAGCTAACATCTGTGAAATTATTAACATTACATTAAGACATACATCCCCATATAACGTGTTTTCCCTGTGATATGTTGTATTTGGGGTGCAAAGAAGATAATGACCATTGTATATATGTAAGTATAAAATATCTAAACCCAAAATGAATGCAGTGAAATCCAGGATACCTACATCACACATAGGATACAATTGTTCCCAGCTGTTGAGAGGTGAAGTCACGTTACTATGCTACCGCTTCACAGAAGAAATACCATTTCCTTATGAGAACTAAAAGTTAGTATTCTTGTAAGTTATTTTCAATATGACCTAGAGCGTCCTATTTATTTTGTGAGGTGTGGAGGCAGCTGGTCAAAATACGAAGGCCGAAAGGACAGAAGTATAAAAGCATGACTCTGAACATCTACATTCTGATAACAGTTATATATGTCTATAGCATCTACTGAATTATACATCAAAGAAGATATTGATATTTCTAGTTTAATAATCTAGAGATGTGAGATTTGGCAGAACCAAATCCATCTGAAACAAATGGTGAAGTTTCCCACCTAATAAATCACCTTTGTAATGACAGGAGATGTAGCAGAGCAAAATATTTGTACTAGCACTGACACACAAAATCTATGTATGTCATTGCAATAACAACTAAGCTGAAGCTCAGTTTTCATTAAGACAGCTATAGTAAAGCTATATTTAGAACTCCAGGAACAAAGGTTCCAACTAATTATCTCATTACTGTATGCTCATAGCTACAATCTTTCTGATTTCTTTGTCCACCAAGATAACTGTATGACATCCACAATGTTCTGAAATGCATTCCTTTAATAAATCCACATTTCACCTCATGATTCATCCTTCCATCTGATAGCATTTCTCAAACCTTCCTGGATACGCAGGGAATATATTTGCAGCTATCATGAGAACAAGCAGCCTCGCCAAACCTGTGTGGGGACAAAGCTGCTCGTTCCCTTTGGACCTCTTCAGAAGAAAATAACACGTCGCGCTGCTACAGAGTACTGAACCTGCTAAATGCCACTCATGCAATTTGCTAACAATAAATGAATGAAGAACTTTATTTGCTCAGCTGATGAGGACCAGCACTGCACAGAGCTGTGAGCCCACGGACACACAGGTGCTCCCACACACTGTGCAATTCTAATGAAGGCACTAGACAAGTCATGAGCTTCACCACAGCACTGACTTTTCTTAATTACTGTTGACTGGCATGCGATTATTAGAGAAATTCTTATCCTCTGTGGAAAGATTTCTTAGAAGTGGAAACCATCTTTCATTCCAAACAGACCCATGCACACACGGATTCAGGTTTCGAAGTCAAAAGCTCCCTTGCAGGACATGCTGGCGCTAAGCCTCCTTGGGCAACCTCCATTTGGACCCCTTGGGTCTATGCATCAGGTTAGTGGCATTCACTGCACAGTTTTGTAATCACGTGCTCTTTGACTTCTGATGAGATCCATGTTTTTTCAGCCCAAAGCAGAGACAATGTCGTACAGTGAACAGCTAGTCAGTATTTTGTGTCCTCCCCATGCGACCTGTGCCCGTGTTACAAGAAAACACAGCTGTCATTCCAGTTTAGCAAGTACTATCAACTAACTCTTTTTTAGGCTGCCTGTTATGGGGATGTCACAAATATTAATAAAACTATTTTACAGCATGCTGATAAGGTAAGTTATACAGAATCACAGAATCACAGAATGTTAGGGATTGGAAGGGAACTCGAAAGACCATCTAGTCCAATCCCCCTGCTGGAGCAGGAACACCTAGATGAGGTTACACCGGAATGTGTCCAGGCGGGTTTTGAATGTCTCCAGAGAAGGAGACTCCACAACCTCCCTGGGCAGCCTGTTCCAGTGTCTGTCACCCTTACTGAGTTTCTTCTCAAATTTAAGTGGAACCTTTTGTGTTCCAGTTTGAACCCATTACCCCTTGTCCTATCATTGGTTGTCACCAAGAAGAGTCTGGTTCCATCCTCGTGACACTCACCCTTTATATATCTGTAAACGTTAATGAGGTCACCCCTCAGTCTCCTCTTCTCCAAGCTAAAGAGACCCAGCTTCCTCAGCCTTTCCTCATAAGGGAGATGAACCACTCCCTTAATCATCTTTGTCGCCCTGCGCTGGACCCTCTCCAGCAGTTCCCTGTCCTTCTGGAACTGAGGAGCCCAGAACTGGACACAATATTCCAGATGTGGTCTCTCCAGGGAAGAGTAGTTAATTCCTGTTTTATGGATCTAAATGAATCACAGGGAGTAAGGTAGGAAATTTGTATTAACTGAGCCTTTTTACACTGGCCTGGTCAATTATTGTTTCCAATCAACTGGCACAGAATGAGCTCAACAACTTCATTAAAGCTCCTTGGTGCTACCACAGTAGGAGACGTACATCTGGCTTTATGTCTACACTAGTAAATGAAGCAAGCCCCGGAGAGCTGCTGGCATGAAGGGCAGTTGGCACAGAAAGCTTGCATCCTCACCAGTAAAGCCCTCTTGCCCCCAGCACACCTCTGGCTGCATGAAAACTGTCTGCTGGGAATGGTCTCTGGACCATTTTAATGGTCAACTGTGCTGGCACGCTGCTGGGAAGGGTCTGGATGGCCACGTCAGCTCAGGCCAGAGAGGGCTAGAACACTTTGCCAGCACAGGCGTTTCTGCCCACTGCCCAGGAACACTACCAGGCACACAATCAGTACAGGTTTCATCACCAAAATCGCCTCCTTGCATTCTTCTTCCTCTTCTTAAAAGCACTGCAGAAGGTGGTTTGCTACATAGAAACCAGATCATTTTGCTTATGATTTTTACTGGTGTTTTTCTTACCCAAATCTATGACAATGAAACACTATGGAACTGAAATACCCATTGTGCGGCATTTCAAGGTAATAATAGCAGAAATCAGCTATATTTGTATGGCTTGTCACTCCAACACATTTTTTGTTCTGGGTAACAGCAGTTACTAATGTAAAAAACGTAAAATGGATTACTACACTGAGCAGAAGATAAGCCGCAGGCACAAAGATTTATTCATTTCTGTGTTCCTTAAAAAAAGGGGGGGGGACTGCATACAGTGTTTGCCATTTGTGTAACAGATAAATTTACCACATTTTGTCAAACTGATGGGCGAAGGGGAAGGAATCTTTTAATGCAACATCCAGACAAAAGATGAGAACAGAGTTCAGTCTTCTGGAAAGTAACATTTTTTTATACACAAGAAAATGTGTGGCCAAAGGGTACAAACACTGTGCAAAACATACTGCAGCAAGTGCTACTTTAAAAAACAATGACCCCCTCCCCACCCAGTTCCTAAGTACATGCACTCTTGCAAGAAAAGTAAAACACACATTATGGTAATGACAGTATCTCAAATTGTGATCAGTCTTTTATTTTTATTTTAATAGTACTATTTATTTACTTATTTTCATGCTTACTTTTAGCAGTTGTATCCCTTGTTATTGTCCCCTACCTGAATCCTCAAATGTCTAAGTTTGCAGAATCTACGTTACCACATTTGTAATGCCAATATGCCAAGTGACTCATTTATCTTTTTTTTCCTTTTGCTATTACTCTACTGGAGCTGGTATTTTTATAACATGATGCATTTCTTTTTGCTGTGAAAAATAAAAATGCTTCTATTCCATATCTCATTATTTTGGGAATGGAGATTTGTGACTAGGTACTATGTCTGTCTTATTGATTTACTGCTCAGAATAAGGAAGTATCTGCAAAACCACCTAAAAAGTGAAAACATATAAAAATAATACATAATAAAAATCAGCATAAAAATCAAAATCAAAATGTCCAAAATGCAGAATTTGAATATCTATTTTCTAGAAGTTAATTTTACACTGTTTTCAAGATACCAATTCAGATCCTAGATACGTGTATTACAAGGATAATGCTGGAGAGGTTTTATTCAGTACTTAAAAACCCTCACATTAGAGCTAAAAATACTCTGCTTTGGATATGCATTTTTGTTTTAACATCAGCATCCAAATATTAAGCAACTCAAATATCACAGAAAATAGAATAAGCCTAACCTCATGGAAGAAAACAAAAAATAAAAACTTCTTTGCATCAAATAACCCAGATACAGATTCCCCACTGCTTGCATAAGCTTTTTAGCTTCGCAAATCCAGAATAATATGATGTTATCAGATGAAAAATACTG
Source organism: Columba livia (assembly GCF_036013475.1). Lineage (NCBI taxonomy): Eukaryota > Metazoa > Chordata > Aves > Columbiformes > Columbidae > Columba > Columba livia. The sequence continues at coordinate 32,416,799 of NC_088604.1, read as the reverse complement.
TTCTGCTCTGTGCAGAAGTACAAAGGTCTATATGAATTGCAGTGCACTGGAAAAACAAGGTAATTGTTTTGTGTCGTTGTAGAAACAACAGAAGCAGCACCATTGCAAGCAGCTGCTGAATTAGGTGCATTGGTCTTTCTTGTTCTGTTAATTGCCAGGGAGCCAAACCTTCAAAGAACATCCATGCACATAAAGGTGTTTTTAACGCTGGTCTTATTACCACAGTAAGGAATTTATTGTATTAAAATCTAACTGCACATTTACTCTGATTAAAAAATACAAGAAGATTTCCCCGTTGGCTTAGCATTAATTACAACAAGCTGTAATATCCTGGGATCTTACAGTGAAATGACATTATTTCATGAACAAGCTGTATGCTGATGATATATGATATATAAATGTTTATAAATGGTTGACAGAAGTTACAGGCATGTTAGAGACAGGTAGAGATACTGTTATGCTTAATGGCTTCAAGCACACATCAATCAAAGGTGTTATAGAGAGTTACAAACCTTTTCTTATTAGGAACCTGCTGAACTGAACTATATATCTGGAACAAAAGCAATCAATATATATATCTCCATTACTGAGCTCATGTAAATGGTTTGTAAGTTTGACATAATATAACAAAAGACTGGAAATTGTTTATAAATGGGGCATGAATAAATTTAGATTTAAAATTTTGGGAGGATATTTAAACATCTGAGGATCAGAGTTCTGAAATTGTTGTGCAGGGCGAGAAACCTAAATTGCTTTAATATGAGTCTCATAAGCTGATAAAAGGCACTATATAAAAAAAACCAGAAGACATAAAAAGGGAAATGTGAGTCTTATGTATCAAATTTGTATCATCAAATTAAAATGAGACTGGACCATAACATCTTTCATTACAATGCTTATTGTATGAAGCTCATACTGAGACCCAACCACAGCTCCCTATGGGATTCAGGAAAACATTCAGCTGTCCTGGAAAATATAGGAATTGAGAAGACCAGGAGTAGTGGGATGCCCACCTGGAAGCTGGAGATCAGCCACGTAAGACAAGCAGCTGTCCCGCCTTCTCCAGCTCTCAGACATGTGGTTGGTGTGTTCAGCTCACTTGATCATGGCCTAATTACTCTGAAAATTTGGGATCAAGACCAGCTTTTTTCCACAGGTCAGATTACTAAGACAACCAACCCAGCTTGTTTTATTTTGGTTGCTTTTCCCCCCACAACCTACCCATTAGTATACCTACTAATATCACCCAGGGATATTGTTTGTTACTACACAGAAGAGGATTTGGTGATAATGTCATTCTCTGCAGTGTATTTCTAGACAGAAGGTACAATCCCTTAACGTAGCCTATTCTACTGTGGAATAATAGTTGAGCATTACAGATAAAGGCAAAGAAGAAAAACTTCCAGCCAAGGAAGAGTTAGAGTCCATACAGTCAAGCAATGACACCATATAGTAACATATTACTCTGTCATTTTGTCATCATATGAATCTGACATAAATTTATTTTGACACCATATTAATTAGTAGGAAGAAGCAGGTTTAATCATGCACTGGAAAAAAACTTTAAATTAGGGACTGGATTATACACAACATGAGGTTCTTATCAGTCAGTTTTCTGTAGTCTACAAAGCCTAAGTAAAAGTCTACACTCTGCTGAATTGTGTCCAACCACAAATGCTGTGTACTTAAACCTGGTTTTGAGTAACAAAGCTACTCACAGTCCAATGAACTTTTGTTCCCAATTAAAACACACAGAACTTTTTCCTCTCTATAGGAACCAGAGAAAAATTTTTTTCTTCTATTGATATAACTTTATCTACTAAACCAAAGTGTCTGTGTGGTTGAGAGTGCTACATATGTTTGAGTTTATGGAGACATCTTGGCCACTGCTGGGACCCTCAGCTGTTCAGATGAAGGTAAGGAGGGTGATGCATGGGTTGCTGTGCTCCTTGTTCAATGCTCTGCTTGCTCACCTTCCACTTCCCCAGAAGGTTCATCCCTCTGTTTCCAGTCCTACCCTATTAGAGCACCAAACTGTGACTGGAAATGAGGCCCTGCTGACTGGGACTCAGATCTTCCAAATACTACAGTGAGGCCACCAAAACCAGCGTGTACTTTCTTTAAAGCAGAGTGCAGAAAAGGGATATATGCAGAGAACACGCATGTGGCTCTTTTGCAAAAGACACTGGCATTAACCTTACTCTGTTGGTTTTAACATGGTGATAATTAAACTGAACTAGATTTTCACTGACTGTAAACCTGAGGCCTTCTTGCCCTCTATGTGTTCCACATATATGATACTGATCATTGCTAGAGCTAAGTCGCAAATCAATGTGCTAGTGAGGAGCTGATAGACATCAATGACAACAACCATCACAGGACATCTACACGTGGGAAATTTTTTTTTTACTCTTTTTACTGAATTGCCTTTCTCCTTCAAGGACAATTCTGCAACAGATGCTGGGTGCTAGCATCTTTGGCCACGAAAAGTGGGTCAGTGACACTGCTTGTTTCTGCCACCTAACAGCACCTGAAGGAAGTAATGGGGTACTGCAGCATCGCATTGCTAGCAAGGGGAATGGACAGCAAATAGGTACAAGCAAAGCAGAAACATTTCTGGCACTGCTTGTTGACTTCATATTGCCATGGACTGTCATCTACTTGATTCTGAAGAAAAACAGGATGTTGAATTGTTGCTCTCCCATGTGTTTGCTGCATGTCCTTGCCTGCTAATGTGATGTGCTAATTGGGACCTTTTTGCTACCACTGGGTAAGCCTGAGTTAAGATCCTGTGTCTCCCTCATGAAGACCGTAACAGATGATTTTTGGCGTGAGATTAGGAGGCGTGTTTGCAAGACTTTCATGAAGCTGATTACAGTGTCCATCTACTAGTAACATCTGCTTTCATGTCCAGCCATTTATGCAGCTTTAAAAGTCAAAGCTTCATAGCAAATAAAAATTTTAATGCTTTGATGGAATTATGTATACCTGTAAAGAATCTATTATTTCAGAGATATTTGATATGCAAACTGTCTGTTTTCCTTTTTCCTTTTTTTTCCCCCTCTCTGAAAACCTCATGAGGTCCTCAGAGCTTCAGGAAAATTCCTCTTGATGCATTTCTCCATCTGTTAGTGACTCCATGCTTTTAAAAGTCAGGCCCTATGTGGCTTAGGATTTTAAAGCCTATTTTAAGAAGTGACATTAGCAATCACATCCCACTGCATTTTGGTGAAATCGAGTGTCCAATTTTCAGGAGACTTTAGGTTCGTATTGATTCAGAGAGGTATCTTGTAGGGCTTATGAGAGCATCAAAGCACTTGGACTTAGTGTGAATTAGGCACCTGGAGTACTTTATCAATTTGAGACGACAATAAGGATATTATCTGAACCTGTTGGAGCTCCAGAGTGCTTACATTGCTTTGAAAATGGAGCTAAGGCTGCAATGACGCTTAGATAATTTTGGAAATGCTGCCCTTTATTCTCTCACACACTGTACTTTTCTCTAACACATTTGTAGTAAAAGAAAAAAATGCTTTTCATTTCAGATGTCTTTACTGTTGTTTTTTTCCCTTGGACTCCAAAGCAAAATTTCTGCTGGAACCTGTGAGGTGTTTACCTTGAAATCAACACCAGAGAAAGCTCACAGAACATTATTGAGTTGTGTGGATTTCTAGAGGATGTGTGGAAAACATCTTTATGGAAGAGACAGCAGTGTCTCTTCACAGTAATTGCAATAAACCATTATTGCTTCATTATTAAATTCTGCCAATAATTTGCATGTAATTTCTGCACACTAGAGCAGAGTCCTCTGAAGTCTAATTCTTTTTATTTACAATGCTAAGGTGCTTCTCACATGTGGTGGATAAAACTCTGGGATGTTAAAGTACATCCAACATCTATACTAACATAAAGGTTTATTCAGTGCTACAGGATGGTTTTAGTAGTGACACAGCGAGCTGTCTTCATTTCACATGAGAAGAACATTTGATTACTATCAGAATGAAGTTCATCAAAAGCAGGAAAATTCTTTGAGTTCAAAGATGATAGTGAAAACCTATGTACATACGTAACTAGATAGTTGGGGTTGGACAATCTGTGACAATATACAGACCTCTTCAACAGATGTCACACACAAAGAGAAGCACAGAAGTCATGTAAGACAAAGAGCATATGATGCAGAAAATGCCAGCAGAGAGATCTGAGATGATTTACACCTCAGGAGTGAGGTGAAAGGAGCATGGAAAGAAGTAAAAAACTGTAAAGCGAAGCAGACAGAGCGGAACTTTGTCTCCAGCTACCTACTGGGATCTGAATTCATTTGAAGCAGATCGCTGCACTTGTTTTGCAGCACTAAGGGAAAGAGAAGCTGTGGCACTGAGAGAGCCCCCATCTCCCCGTCACACTGACCCGTCTGCTCAGTGCCAACGCAACGCTCCAGCCATCCTTCTTGCACATTTTCTCGTCACTGCATCCCGTCAGCCCATCCCTGCATGGACAGCATTGCACAGCCCTGCCAGCCACTGTCCCTCCAGCGTGTTCCGCCACCGCTGCCACCCCCACAGCGCTGGGATCGGCATTTACATTTAATTTGCGCTGGCAGAAGTACAGACAGACAGCAGTTGAGAAGAATAGATATTGCCAAGCCGAGAGTGACATTTTATTTAACTGACAAGAAAATGCAGAGGGGTGGCTTTGAGCTTTGTCGGCAATGAGATTTGAGCTGCCAACTATGACTATGTTCAAATTTTCTCTTATCCCAGCACGACTGTTGATTGGCAACAGCTCAGACTTGACAAACAGCATGGGGTGGCACAGCTGTTCCTGAATGTTAAAAGATATTGCAGCAAAACCTTTGCTTTTTGCCCTGTTGGTAGTAATATAAAGTATGTTCTACGTATACACACATGTATGTGTTCTCTATAATTTTTTACTTATTAATTTATATGTAACAGGTTCACCTTCTTTTTCACTTAAATGAAGACCTTTAGTACTCTCTAAGTCACAAAAAGCATATACCTCATGAAGGCAAGTATCTTTTATAGCTCTGAAGATAGAGCCTATTCAGGCTGCATTTTGATCTTAATATAGCAATGTTCATAAGCTTTCTATTAAGGAATATTTTAAAACAATTATTTTGGGCTGAAATGGCTAGATACATTGAGAGCGCTGGGTTAGTAGATCCGAAAAGCTCCCACAAAACCAAATCCAAAACCTCATAAATTCATATTCATCGTACACTATTTCATGATGAGCCTGGGGAGCACAAGAAAGCCTTGCTTCCCACACTGATGCATGTCAGTGGTGGAATCTGTGCACTTCTGGAAAACTGTTAAGCGCCATGGTTGTGTAAGCAGAGGGCACAAATGTAGTCAGGCTTGACCAGGACCTGGAGACATTTCATTTTGCGACCTGCCTCCCATCAGAGGGCAGTTCTCCCACCAGGATCCAAGTGTAGGGGTTTCCACCAGCTGCCATGGGAAGCCCCCAGGCTGTCCCCTCTCCCAGGCTGGCTGTCCCCCACCCCATGTCACAGGCACAAGGGGGAGTTAAATGCTTCCCTGAAGGGCAGGAGGGAAGTCGCAGAGACTGTGTATCTTCTGCAGGAGTCTGCTGTTTAACGTAACAGAGATGTTGTGGACATTTTCAGCATACAGTGTTCCTGCATTTACTCCTCTTCACAGCAAGGATGACAGGGTTGTGTTAACACAGGACTCAGACGGCCTTCTCAAAATCTCAACTGGAAGAAAACATCACACATGCCCACGTACACAAATCTCAGCTCATCCCAAGGCCAGTGCCACTTACAGAAGCTTGTCTATACCACTTCAGGATGAATTTAGTCATTCTTTCCACTGACTGTTTTTTTAAAAGGGCCTTGATTCTGTATGATTCAGGTTTTAAAATATTTTCTACACAGGGTTTCTCTTGACTCATTAGCTGGTAATCTTTGAAAAACTCAGACAAATGCATTCCCTTTCACCAGTTCCAATCCATTAACAATGACCAGTGACTAAATTTAGTATATGATAATCTTCTGTTTTCTATGGCACTGAAAAGGCTAATCATATCAGGAGAGGAAAACATGAATTATACTTTAATAATTTCCTAGGGCCTTATTCTGCATACCAACCGTTTAACTAAATAATTTGATTATTACTTGTCATTTCAGAAGATAAAAATGTCAGTGGGGTAATAAATTCTTAATTCAACACTCAGTTGTGATCTGCAGGCAAGCAACTCAATGGCTTCATTATAAACTTTCATTTTTATATATTGATTTTCTAAAATGAACATATGAAGTTCACCTTAATTCTGTTAATGGTACTATTTACAATTCTACAGTACATAAAATTACACAGTAATTTTATTTTTGTAATTAAAATATCTACAGGAATTTAATATACACATTTTCCACATGCCATGTCAAGCACGCTCCTTATATGTACATGCTGGCAAATGAAAAATCTTGTTCCTGCATGTATATTTTCCAAAACATAGATTTTAGTATGTGGTGATGTAATAGGATAAAAGGTCTACTAATTTGTTCACAGAATATCATATAGGAACAAATTGTTTGCCGATAAATCCTGTGTAATACATCAAGGTCTCTTGCATATCAAGAGAAAGAAAGGTCTATGCCTTAGTTAGGTTTCTAAATCACTTTATAATATTTTGTACGTTATACACTATTTTTACAGACACTGAATAGGATCGTATTTGTACTTCTGATACACAGCAGCCAAATTAATAATGCCTTCTGAGTTCAAAGGTTAAACACAGCCAAAGAGCAGACATCACACAGTACCAAAGTGATGAAAGAACATGATAATGACCATACTGAGACATACCAAAGGTTTAAGCACAGCATCTGTCAGTGCCCAATGGAAGAAGCCTAGGCAATTATATAAGAATAACAAAATGCATAATGTTCTTTCCTAAGAATACTGTCCTGGGCTTAGCCAGACACAGAGTCTTTGCAGCTGTCAGCCTACGTTTTTAATTCCATTAATTAGTCCAGTTACTTTTCTAATCCATCTAAGCTGTTAGCATCCACAGCAGAGCTCCCCAGCTCAGCTCTTCTCCAAGTGAAGAACCACTGCCTCTGCTCTGCTCAGCTTGCAAGTCCCTGGCTTTATTTCTTGTCTGCTACTACTTTTAGCTGAATGAGCTGAGTCTCTTATCCATCTTTGCTATGCTACATCCCACTCTCACACCTTTTCCAGCTTAAAGAGTCTTGGTACACTTTAATATTGTTTACTACACAAGCTGTCCACAAAGCTTTTATCATACTTCTTGACAACCTCTGAATCTTCTTTGGTTTCAGAACATCCTTTTGGAGACTCAAGGAATGAAAACTGTACGCAACATTCACAACACTTACATGTCCAGCTTTCTCTTTTCTTCTCCTTTCTATTAATTCCAAACATTGCATTTGTCTTTTTTTATTGATTCTGAACTTTCAGCTCACCTTTTCACACAACAGTCTATTGTAATTCCAATATCTCATTCCTATGTGGTATTCATTAGCTAACAACCCACTACTCAGTGTCTGAAGGAAGGATTGCTTCTTTTTCCCCTGTGCATCACTTCACACCTGAATTTAATGTATCATTCTAACATCTGGTCACTCAGTATCATACAATCCTTCTGCAGTTCATCATGACAGTCCTTATTCTGAATAACCTGTCATTTAACATTTCTTTATTCATCCCCTTACACATCACTTACAAGTACTCCGATCTGCATGGACATGTGATTACACTGGTGATCTGGCAGAAACTGACAATACATTCCCGGCCTTTGCTGCCTATAATTTAATCAGTTGTTTTCTTCCGTGGGGAACTCCCCTTTTATCGCAGAGTAACTTTGTTTAAGAGTTTCTGGTGAAGGATCTTGTCAAAAGCCTTTGATATGATCCAAGGAGATCACATCAGCCAGTTCTCCTTCATCTGATCATGGAAACCCCCACAGTGCACCAGTGGGTTACAAAGGTCAATTCTCCTTTGCAGAATCATGCTGACTCTGCCCTAATATATCACATTATTCATCTATGCACTAATTCCACTCTTTATTGTAGTTTCTTCTAATTTGTTTGCACTAATTGCAAACAATAGGTTTACTCATCTGTGATATCAGGGATCTTATCCAGAGTCCTCTGAAAACTAAGTGTCCTGTAAGTCACTTTCCTATCCTCCAGTAGCAGAGTATTTTTAAGCAAGTCATCAGAGACCAGAGCTCATAATTCAGAATCCCCCTGTCCTTCAGAACAAGAGAACAGTCTATGCCATCACCAAGCTATACAGGGTCTGAACTATTATTTTACCAAATGACAAACAAACCCCATCAGCAAACCACACAGTCAAAGGCCCCATTTCAGATCTTCCTGCAAGATCTTCAGATCTTCTGAAAGACACACTCCAAGGTGGAGACCATACTGAAAAGCTCCAGTCTACAACAGCTCTGGGAGAGTAACCAGCAATGGAAGTCACGTATTTTGCCTAGAGCTTGATATGGTTTCCCTGCAAAGATGAGCACTAACTTGCATTTTGGATAAACTGCTTCTCACAGTAGGTACCAACAGTTTCTGAATTTCTTGAATTCATCACTCTGGTTCACACTTTCTGTTTTACCAGAAATTATTTCCTTTTCTTTCTGCCCTGTTTCTGCTTTCTTCATTTCCCTTCTAAACTTTTGGCTACAATTTGTGTATACCTGTTTACAATTTCCTCTTCTGCTTGCCACATACTGTCTTCTTTCCCCAGCCAGTTTCATTCCGCTGTAAATGGTGGTCCAGTATAAATTTTAAAACAAGAGGCCATCTTTTAAAATGTGTAAACAGCAAATGTCAGAATATGAAGTCTTCTCATTAGTGCATATATAATTGGATGTGTAAGTTGAGTCAATGGTGAGCCATCTGTTTCAATGCAAAGTTATCTGATTTAAATATGTGGATATTAGCAGAGACTCACAGTAGGGGATTTCCAAAAGCAAACTTCAGCCCAGTGGTGCTAACCTCTCTATCTCCATTTCTGTCATCACTGGAAACAGAATGGTTCCTTCACAGGGTCACAGAGTGTGGCTCAGTTAGATGAGTTTCCCAGTTTCAAGAAATATATTGAAAGCTGGGGAGGAATTAAAAAAATGTTTTGAAAGCCAAGAATAACTTGATAATACGCTTTAAGATTTCTTACATATGCATGAAAGATTTCTGCCTCTCTCCAGTCCCAGTGTCTCAGAGAGTCCCCTAAGCGCAGCTGTCTGGTTCCAAAAATGCCATTAACTTGAATGGAAAACTGATATTCTGTTACAAAATCAAACAGAAAAACAGCAGTCAAATACTATGATTAATAAACTTCAAGTAGACCTAATTAAGAAGAAATCATGAAAGAATTTTTCCTTAAAAATTGGTGTAAGTGAGCAACAACCTTCTGTTTCCTATTTCATTGGTCACTGAAAACCTTTGAAATAGTAGACCTGCCCTAAACAGAGGACAGATGCAAAGGAAAAATACCATTATATTAACTTGGTAGTAAAACTTTTCTGGGAAAAATAAGACTAACTCAATGAAGTTCCTCATATTAGAACGTTTAACATGACATACGTAGTAAAAAGTAATACAGTGAAATGGAAAACATGGGTAATGATGGCATTACAGTTTCAAAGTAATCAACACATGCAGTTCCCTTGATTTTCCTGCCTATGAAATAGAGATAGAATTACACTATGATAGGATTCACAGAAGATTTCTTGGTCAGAGTTCATTCCAGATGTGTATCTCCTTTCCTTAAGAGAGGAAGAGAAAGGTAGCTATGAAGACAACTTAAAAAACATGGATTAACCACCAACAACCAAAGGGGTAAATAAAAGCAAAAGAAGTACACCCAAGGCACCTGTGCAGGAGCCCAGGTATGTGGACACCAGAAAGTGAATGCCCTTTTTTTTCCAAAAAAACATACTTTTTGACAGATAAAAATTTTCAAAAACGTTTTTCAAAACATTTAGGATCTGAATTTCTTGGTTTCAGAAGCAAAGATAGAAGAAAACAAGAATGTCAGTGAGAAGATGAAGAAAAGAAACAAAAGAAGGAAAAGAAAGAAAAGAAAGAAAAGAAAGAAAAGAAAGAAAAGAAAGAAAAGAAAGAAAAGAAAGAAAAGAAAGAAAAGAAAGAAAAAAAGAAAGAAAAGAAAGAAAAGAAAGAAAAGGAAGGAGAAGGAAGGAAGGAAGGAAACAAGGAAGGAAGGGAGAGAAAGAGAAGAAAGAGAAAGAGAGAGACAGAAAGAGAGAAAGAGGAAGGAAGGAAGGAAGGAAGGAAAGGAAAGGAAAGGAAGGAAAGGAAGGAAGAAAAAGCAAGCTAATTCTACTCCAGAACAATTCATTGATCAAACATTTGCTCAAGAGAATGGAGGGGAACCAGCTTCAGATCTGATTGCTTCTGTTTTGGGAAAGTATGGTATTCATATGACTCTCTGTCTCAGTCTTAAATTGCTCTCTCTGCCTCAAGGAGAGAGACTGACTCCACAGCCTGGTCGTCAGGCAACCCCACACCCTGGGTGGCCACCACCCCATCACAGGCCTGGGCTCTTCCCCATCTTGTGGCCCACTTGGCTGTTGTGGGCTGGGGTCTCCTTCCCATCTGATAGGTGGGTGAGCACACACGTGTCCCAGCTTTCTTCTCCACCCCCATCAGCCTCAGGATTTGTCATGATTAATCTTCTGCAGTCCATACCAGAACACACACGTGTACCAAGCCACTGAATAAAGAACTCTGAATGAGCAAACTCGTATTCAGGAAAGCATTATATTTTTTGAAAGCAACCACCAATTAACAGTTTCATAAGCCAGCTAATCACAGGAAGGCCACATGCCTGTGGCTAAAGTGGCTCTCCATTCACAAATGGTAAGTAACGGGATTCAGTGTACAAAACACAGTACTGGAGGAAGACAGATGCACGCTTTTACCCCACCTTTGAAAGCAGGTAGGGGGTTAATTATTAAACTATATGCTAAATGCAATTCTCTGAAGAGTTTTTTTACTCTTGACTATTTTAATTTTTGTCAAAAATTACAACAAGTAAGTACAATTTATCTTTTGAGTACTGGTGCTGCTGTCCCAAGAAGCACCAGTTCCCTTTGGAGAAGGGAATAAAAGTGACTGAAAGAGATGTATGTAACTGAAGTGTGAGCCAGCAAATTACAGAATCTACAGATTTACCAAATTACCTGATTTTGAGATATTAAAATAATCTGTGCCATGAAATTGTACAAATTACATGTCACAACCTATAGCAATAGGAGAAAACAATTAAAAAATTTTTATTTATTTCCTTTTTTATTTCCACCTGTATTATCTGTTTACTGATAAGACTACTAAATAGTCCAGAGGGAAGAATCACGGAGAATTCTATTGCACTATACTACATCCCCTTGATGGTCACTGGCTAGTTAAAATTAACTTTGAGGCCTATGTTTAGCCAGCTTTTAATCCGTGCCACGCATGGCTACTGATTAAGAATTTAACCAACTCATAATCTCTCAAGCAAGCTATTGACTTACACAAGCCAAAAATCTTGTGCATCTAATATAATAAAGTTGCTAGGAATAACTGAAATACTGGCTAAATTATAATGCTTCTTCAAGAGTTTTAATTAACAATTAACAATTTTCTTGGATCAGACTTTGAGTCAGAAGCTGCAATTGCTGCATGTGACAGGACAAAGCAGACACAAAACTGTTGATCTCAATTCCTTCTGACTAGTTTATCAAAAAAAACTACGAAGAATGTAGAGATAGTTAAATAGTTACTTGTTATTTTTAAAAATAAGAGTTGTCTTGCATTATGATTTGGTTTTCAGTTACAAAGACCTGTTATTGTTAAACTGTTAAATCTAGCATGCACATGCTTTGCTGAATTAACACAATTATAGGAAATATATATTAAAATAAGTTTTTATGCATGTTTAAGGAAAAGTTAAACAACTCTAAGAAAGTGATTTATCGTCCATGTTTTGCTTAGACTATTAGTTTTGTTTTGAATTCTGTGCCTGATAACTGAAAGTAGCATAGTTAATTCCTTTTATTTGTAATCAGTTGCTAATCAATTGAATTTTGAGCATGTTTAATGCTACACTATTTACTTTAAAAACAGAAATATTCTTATAGTCTGTAAACCTGAGATGCAAAATCTGTATTTTAGGCCAACCTTATTTTTGATGGTTTCTTCCTCTATGTCTTCACAATTTCTTTTAATTAGCTTCCTATTAGAAGGAATATGAACGATAACACAGAGAAACTATTTGCATATTACTTGTAAGTTAAATTAAATTCTTATCCTGATGAGACAGAGTGAAAGATTATATACTTACATCTCATCTCCCATTAAGCTTCTACTTAGAGTTTTTCATTTGCACGTAACTGCTTGGAAAGATCAGTTGTGAAATTACACTGGATTTTCACCTACTGACTTGTAGAGGGTCTTAACTCTTTAAGTATGTGTGCATGTTTAACAGCATTTCAACAAGCAGAGAGGATATGTCAAACGTAGGAAACTGCTTCATTATTTTTGTCTACGCATTTCTCAAACTATTCTTTCTTGCTGGGTCTTTCCTTCAGGCTACCTTTCAGTACCTGGAGAACACAGCTGTGGTTGGGAGGGAAGGAAGATGTCTTAAGGCCATTTATATCCTGGGCCGTATTTTCTCCTCAACTACCTCTTCTCCCATTATCTATGGGACAACTCCTGCCAGCCCAAGTCTAGTCTTTCACTAGTTTGGACCTACTCACCTCCTAACTCCAATACACAGAAACACAAAAGGGTTGGGGCAGTTTCCTTTTGGGAAAGACTGCCTTCCTGTGGCTGCCCAAACCCTCCCAGGTGTGCTGGTACAGTGGCAATAGAAGAGAAGCCACCTTCCAAAACATCCCATACCATGAGGATCAGAAGGAAATTGCATTTCAGCTGTCCTGACTGGCTTTGCTTCTTCACTTCTCCACCCTTTTACAGCAAAGCAGCTTCTGAAGCTGCATCAGCCATGTGAGAGCAGCTCTTGGATCACAACCACACTGGTGACAGGGCTGGCACCACAGAAAGAATGGTGAGGTTTAAGAAGAGGCTGACAGATGGCATTCTTCTTAGCAATTCTTTGTTTTAAAGAAAAAGTGCTTAACTGCTCTGTGCAAACAAAGTGCAACGGAGTGGCTGAGATAACACAGCACTGTTGCAAGGAAAGAAAAAAAAAAGAAGACAAATATCCCTGAATACTTCATCCTATGATCCAGGTAACACTAATGCCATAGCAGATACATTCAGAAGGTGTAACAATTATGGGTGCTTCCCAGGAATTTGGTAAGTCAGTAACTTACCTCAAATACTCTTTCCTGTGGTGTCAGCATCTCTCCTGTTACTGCGTACACTGGATGCTACAATCCTACCGAGATGTGTTCCACCAGCTCCAAAAAACCTGCCCTGATTTACTGCTGTAATAATCAGTCTTCGGCTTGGCAGCACTTCAGTGGGAACTGCGGCTGCCCTGGTTTCTCAGAATCAAATCTAACCTGCTCTAAATCAGGCAGCAACTATTAGTGACTGCTTTTGAAATAGTGGGCATTTTGCCTTTCTGCATTCATTTACCAATCTCAAAAAAAGACCATGCTGACTTAGCGGAGACCTTGTTGTGATGAATCCATTGATTCTGCTAAAACATTGGAAAGAAGTTGGGTTACACTGCCTTTGTACATTTGGGGTATTTTTGCTACATTCACTGAAAACTGTGCTGTGGTCTGTTAGCAATACTTCTGATATGAAAAAGTCTTTTTCGTTGCAAATAGAGAAACTCACTGTAGACCTACAGAACCTCATTATAGACACAGAACACTTGGTGGGATGAAAATCTACACCCTAAGCTTTTTGTCCCAAGAACAGATTATTCTCTTCTTGTCTTTCACCAGTGATCAACTTTGCTGGGAGAAGACCAACAACATTGCATGATTACACCACAATAATGAGCCCTGTGGCAGAACTGCAATCCCACAAGGACAGGTGGAGTCAGACCAGCAAGAAAATCAAAACCATCAGACTTCCTGCCCATTTGTCCTTCTGCTTATTTTGATGATGTGGAGACCTGCACCATACCAGTATCACCAGTTAATTTGATACCCAACTATGCAGTGTCCAAGCTGCACATCATTTTTAGGTACTTCACAAATTATTTCTGCTGTATATTAAAACATGACATCGAATCTGCTGGCAAAGTGGAAATACAGAAATCTTGAAAAATAAGTGCTCACCAGACACCGAATGAGAATAAAAAATGCCCTTCCCTGTTCATCACTAAATTCTTAATTTTATTCTGGTTGTGTTTCTGATGTTTTCTGCAACTCCTTTAATTTTATATAATGTTAAGCAAGTGTAGAAAGCCCCACAAGCAGGCAGTCCAGCTAATCAATATTGTCAGAGTAAAAAGAAAAAAACCCAAAAGCAATAACTGAAAACTGAAAAGAAATTCACCCATTTCCACGAATATTCCAGCTCTTGTAAAGTAAGACATTTTTCACTTAATTCAGTTTTGATTTCCAAATGATGACTTCAAATCAGAAACAAAACCAGAATTTAGAGAAAGTGCACAAGCATAATCTTACTGCTGATATTATAGTGATACATTTTGAGTTCAATGGGTTGTAACAGAAAATAGTTTTTGCTCATATTAGAATCACATAAAAGATAACTTTTCAACTTGTTTTCATCCCAAGAGGAAAATCCATGTAAAAATATTGGAAGCATTTATTGAATATATAAATCCTTATCTCTAGGTAGAGTCACGCATTTATACAGTACCCATGGAGTGTGAAATTTTTATTTTATATTTTTATTTTGATTTTTTTTGTTCCCTTTAAAAAAACCTCCCAAACCCCATAGCCAAGTCACCAACCTCACTTCACTGTTTTCCAGTGCAAATCCCATTGCTTGGCCGAACAGTTTCCCCAAACTGTATCGAATCACTGAATCTAAAGAAATAGACATTTACCTATTTGCATCTTTATCTATCCGTTCAGATGCCTTTAGTATAGAAGATACATTGATTCTATCCAGAACAGTCAGTATTTGGTAAAAACAGCTATTTTGGCTAGAGGGATACAAGGTGGAACAACCCAAGCTCATTCTCTTTCAGCCACACACAACCAAAGCATCTGTTATTTCTTTTACAAGTTGCTAATGACAGAGAACAGCTTTCAGCTCCTACTGAAAGTACATAAAATGCGACTGCACTAGGAAACCCTCAGATACTGGAGCTTTCTTTGCAAACATATGCCGGTACTTTTCCACTGAATATATTAAAAAAAAAAGGCTTTTATCTTCTTTTGGTATCCACCATTCTTATATTATTTATGAGCATACTTTTCTTTTCCTGTAGATTTCTAATATCCTGACATTTTTTGCTTCTCCTTACACTTCATAAAGTTACTTTGAAAGCTAATTCAGGCAAATCAATTTTCACCCCATACAAAGTAAACACAACCACCACTGTTCCTTGTTTTTAAAGAACAGTGCCTCTAAGGCATCACTTTTACAATATATAGATTGTTAATTCTCTTCCTGAGAACATTTCAGTTTACTGTTAGCACAAAAGTTAAATTTCAGGCTCACGTCACAGAAGCATAAGTAGCCACTAAGCTTTGGTTGTACAGGCTAAAAAATTGCCACCTATAAAACCTAAAAATCTTTACGTGCAATGTTTTCACCCCACATTTGCCCAGGAATATAAAGAGAAGACAGCCAGATGCTGCGGAAGAGGGAAAAGCACTAAAATTCTGCAGCTCTGCTATATTTGATTGCATTCTCTGCATTTCAAAACTCTTATATAGATGGGAAATTGTAAATAAAGCTAACATAAAAACAATGGTGATATTATCTTCATAGGGTTTGGTTATGAAAATGAGCTTGGACTAGCCCTGCTGGTTTGGTTTAACCTTTGTAAAATGTTGGTCAAAATGTGATGCTGGAGGTAAGCAGTCATCTAGTATCACACTTAGTGACATATGGTTGTGTTCTGCTGCTTTGGTTGGCTGGGAAAGGAGAAAGACCACTGGGGTTTCTGCACAAGTCCCCCTAATTGTCTTGGTTCTGTTCCAGTGACAAAACATAGGTGATTTCACAGGCTAAGCCTGCTGAAGATGTTCAGAGCCATACAATGTGAAAAGGGGTTTGTCAAGGGCTGTTAGAAATGAAAATGATCAATGAGTAAATTGACAGTGCCAATAAAACACTCCAGTTGGCCAATATTAGCAAAAATTATCAGTTTTACCCTTTAAAAAGAACTTACTATATATGATGACACACAGTCTTTGTTTGCTGTATCTGCTACCTGACATGACTGCCTTTATACAAAGGAAAACAATTTTGACAGTAGGAACAACAGTTATTGTTTCCTTTTTTTCCTTTATATTTGTTTTTGGTAAACAGAAATGCTACTGAATTATTAAATTAGTCATTAAAATTGGATCCAAGCAGAATTCAACTGAAGCTGTATGCTTTATTGAAAAGCTAATCTTAGAGATGTATAAATCGAGTGAATTTATCTTCATTACAGAGGCCAAGAGTGGATTTCTCAGAAAACTAATCACTTCATAGCCAATGTTTGGCAGCTGAAGAACTGTGAAAAATTCAAGATCCTGACAGAAGGCCAACAGAATAGGCTGCTGGAGACAGAAAAGTAATTTCCAGGGTTTACTAAAAATCTCAAGGTATGCCAGTTCATGCAATAGTTAACCATTCATAATAGGTAATATTCCTGCCACTAGACAAGAAGGTATCGGCAGTGCCAATGAATATATAGCAAAAAATTTTTGAAAACTTTACTGAAATTTATCATTATCTATAGCAAGAGTGCCACTGGTTTGGCATACTTCACTCGTCATTTGCAGTAAGAACAGAGACCTTATACTAGAGCATTGTAAAAGATAAGGAAAATAAGCCGAAGTACTAAATACAACAGATGGTTAAGAATAGAAAACATTTTTAAAGGCAACAGAAAAACAAAGAAGAATGAAAGCATAAAGAAACATTTAGAGATACTAGGAAACAGACAAAGGAAAAAAAAGAGTCAATTGGAACTGATAGAACACGGTTTTGGAAAAAATGGAAAATAACTGAAGACATCAGATGCTGCTATGCCACAGCAATGACCAAAAGACAATTCGGTGCAACAGTCGACAACAACAGACTGAAATATTTTCAGGTACAAAAGAAAGTTAAAAGCTCAGTTTTGGCTACATATTCAAAACTCTGAGCAGGGAGACAACCACAATGCTTCCAGATATCAGTGACACAGTTACCAGTGAGAGCTAATGGACCGAAGTTGCCATTTTCCACTTCTCCTACAAGCATGCCTCATAAGGCATTCATGTTCCTCGTTATATGATGAGTCAGACAGTAATGGAGGGTCCCATCCAATATCAGACCTCTGCCAACATGAGACCACCATGGTGGATGCAAAAATGTTCCCTGTGAATGGACCTGCAAATGCCTGGACCAAGAGCTGGACCTCAGCCATATGTCCCTGATGTCTCACGCTCTCCCGCCTCCCAACGAGAAGGACCCACAGCTGGACCCCAACATCCTCCTCTACTTTTTATTCCTGACCAGCCCCACATCTTTAGCCAAAGCCTGCATTGTATGAGGTTCATGTTTACACGTCTGCAAGAGATCCTGTTGGCCTTGGCAGAAACATCCCATGAAACATAAAAACATTCAAAATTCAGTTATATGGATGATCAGGAAATAATAATGTTTGGTTTCTGCCCAGGCTGATTTAGTTCACTTCTGCAGAAGAAGCTCAATACGGGTATTCAGGACCATCTAAGGCTCTCCTACTGTTTGCTAGCAGCCAGGTAAACTGACTTCAAGAGAACTGTTCACAGTTAAATCAGTCCAAAATGCAGTGCAGGTGAGCCAATGGCCTTTAAATCATCAGAAAATAGAACTGAGATTTCTGAAGATTGTAAAGAAAAGGCAAGCAGAAATATAAAACACACACACACAAAAAGTTTCTGAATGTGAATAAGCAAGGTTCTGCAGTCATGCTTAACGTAACAAGTCTCAGACTACAAGCTACAAGCATGCAGCATTTGTAGTGGTGGAATCCCCGAGTCGCTCTGCTTCTATTTCCTCACTATAAACTGAGAGCAAACACTGCTGTTTACATGCTTTTCACTGATAATCTGAATGCTAGACCTGGACGATAGAAGCTGTTTGGCATAAATGTATGTATTTCTCATACTAAAGAGTACTTGTCAAGAAATACAGATCATTCCTTTGCCATCTGAGAAAGAATAAATAGCGCATTCAAAATCCCATGTCAGATGCTGGGCAGCCCCTCTCCAGGACACAGACGTCCAGTCCCGCAAGCACCTCCTGTATATCTATATATAAAAGGTGTCATGATCTGATCCTTTGAGATTCAGTTCTGCTCTGATTAATTTCCACTTGTCTTCTGAAATCTCATGAAATCATCTTCTCTGGGTTTGCACAGGTTTTTACACTTGGCTAACAACTGTAAAACAACTTTCACCTCAGACAGGGAGGTCCATTCAGTGCCCTCTGTAATTGCACACTCAGTGTCCGGTCTTCAGGAATCAAAATAATAAACCCATTTCTAAAGAAAAAGGGCTAATTGCCACACACCTCAATATGTCAAGCAATAATTTCTATGAACATTAAAAAATAAAAACAGCAGGTAAGTTGAGAGAGTACACAGGAGCTTTCCTCCTGAGTCACTTGAACTGAATTTTCAAATCGACATTTTTTGAGACAAAAAGGAACAACTATTCCAATAACTTGAGATTTCCTTCTTTTTCTGTTTCTTTCTTCCATGCCTTGTCAGTATGAATAATGAAGGGTAAACACCCAGCTGGTTACACATTCAATATCAGTCTGGCTTTCTCCTGGGAATGGAACATGCTACATTCTGTGTAATATAATGGTGCAAAGTTAAGGGAGAAAAAATAAGAAATACCAACATAAGGATGATTTTCTTTCACTCAGTCAATGACATTTTTACTTTTTTTTCCATTATGTAATGATAAACAGCTTCGACTTCAGTTGAAAATGTACAGAATGGATTTCCTTACATTTTAAGTACTCCTTGTCCAAAGCCAAGGAAGTGTAAGAAAATGATATTAACTACTAGCAACAAATGTTCACTCGGTCAAGCTCTGTTTACAATAATATTACCTCTAGCAGCCCATATTACAGAGCAAACAAGCAATAAACTGTCATGCCAGATTCTTATGGAAATGAATGGAGTCTGTGGTGTAACCCATTTAACCAGTGTGGAATATGCTGTAATGGTTTTGTTACAAAGCTTCAGACGGACCCCAAGCAAACATTTACTGCCTGCACTGAAGAAGAGAGAGGCATTCTCGGGCTTCTACTGCAGGATGCACTATTTCTCCCAGCCATTCAAAGCTCATTAGCTGTCACGGCAGAGGAAAAGAGCAACTGTGACATGAGCCACTAAAAATACCTCTTATTGGCATCTGTTCTGTGGTATTTTGTGTTCACTGGAACCTTCAGTGGGTGTGTGAAATTTTCCAGCTGCTTATAATACACAGGACTGAACCTTCAAAGACTCAGATACAGACCTTGTGTTATAGAGAAAGGAAGGTTTAGCAGAGGTAAAAATAAAAAAGCTACTTCTACATGCTAGAACACTGCACAGTGTTTGCAGTTTGCTGGCAAATAAACACAGGTTTGCAAGTTATGGTGAAAGTCTATCCAAAAACTGACTCATTCTACTATTCCCCAGAGTTTACCACACATATACCATGTTTTCACCCTGTGACTGTCTGCTTGATTTCTACCCCATATATGGCAGATTGGAAGTGACTTCTCATTTTTGCTTGTAAGTAAATTCAAACTGGTGGGCTTTTTGTGTGTTTTTATTTTTCCAAAATGCCATATGCAATAGCTTCACCTACATTTTCAACTCCCAGTAAAGCAAATAAAAAGCTGAGAAAGAGGAACTGGTCTTTTAGGTTTATTTTATCAAAATCAGCAAGGCAAAGAGGCAGAAGCCACCGAGCAGGACACTGAGCCAGGACTGTCTACCGTATGGAAGCCCAGCACGTAGTGGTGGGGAGAAAAGCTGCCCTGTGCTGCTGATCGTTTTGCCACAAACCTTCTTCAAGCACATTAACTGCCCCAACAGCAGGTAGTTTTCTGCCTTACCGCTTTCTTTGGTGGTACACATTAAAAATAAATGCATGTAAAAAATAAGAAGATCTGTTCGGTGTTTATGACTCCCCATAGGAAAAAAAAAAAGCCAATTAAAGGAGTCAAGAAGGTAACTTGCAATAACAATTTAATGAAATGCTATGGGTCTCATCAGCTCTCTGAGCTGATATTTGCAGTAGATATAACAACTGTCTGCTGCAGGTGGTTGGCCAAAACCAATAAAAGGCATAAGGACCACAGAACTACTTTCATTTAATTAAGGAAGTGTCATGTTATCTGGTATTAATTATACTAAGGAACAATAAAGCTGAAGAAGTCTAAATGATCTCAGATGGTAGAAAGGGAAAGAGCTCCACCACAACCTGTATTCAGCGAAAGAAGCCTCAGTGACTTAGGGAAAATCCACCCACATTATAACCTCTTTCCAGCTATTTAATGTGCATTCTGAAATGACTATACAATACAGCTGAGATAAGCAGAAAGCTTTCTGCTTAAAAATTATTGCAGAAGATATTGGTTCATTGTGTCTCCACAGGGAAATTGAATAAGACTTTACCTCCATCAGCAGATCTAGTGAAAAGAGTATTAATCATATCACTTTATGGAATACTTTCGCATTACTAAGCAATCATTTTTTTTCTAAGTTGTAAGACAAGACACCATTTCTTGTGAGACAAATAGTGAGGAATTACCACTTAGACAATGGAACAGGGCAAGTTCATTCACTGTAATGTTGATCCTGGCTTGGTGGCACTCAATATACTGTCATGACTAATTTCCAGCTACAGGGGTTAGTAAATTCACATCATCAGAGATATGAGTTGGTAACAAATATATTTATACAAGTATCAGATGTCTCTTCGAGATTCTAAGTATTGCTCATAAGGGTTTTCCATTTCAAGATGATAATGAGTAAGCAAACAAAACAGAATATGCTAATGATGATTAACTTATTTATTTCTCATAGAACCACACTGACAATTCCAGTATATGGCAAAGCACACTTAAGTCAGTTCCTTCCAAGAAAAAGTAGCTTGCTGCAAAGTAATAGTGTATTTGTAAGCCTCATAGAGTAATGAAGACAAAACTTACTGAGAAAGCAAAAGGATTAATTGAACCAACAAAATCACCTGTTTCTGTGATCTGTAGAAACACATCGGGGACTCTCAGGCACTTGAATAGTGTAAAATTTATTAGTAGTTCATAGCGCTGGCAACGACAGGAACTTTCAATGGCAATTACGCAATGTTCAAACCTGACCAGCCTGACTCCCTTCTGCAAGAGTGAGTTACATCAGAAAAATGGTATCTGGCTTCCCTCTTTTGAAATATGCAGTATTAAATGGCGACAAAGGAAATTTGATTCCAACAGAGTGGACTCAAAGGAGCAGACACAGCAAGCAAATGGAGTGGGAGAAGAGAATTTGGCACCACAGCTTCTAAGCCCAGCCCACCTCGGGCCTCCAGAGCTATGAAGAACATAACCTCTGAACTCCGAGGAGGGCAGCATGGCATCCATGCCTGCCTCCCTGGGACCAGCTGTCCCCTCGGTGACAACGCTGCCAAGCTAAAAGCATGTTGCCAGTCCTGCAACCCGAACCCCGTCCCCTGGTTACTGCCAGGAAACCCCGCTGCTCAGAGGAGAGGGCTCCCGCTGTGGCAGTTTGGATATCCGCTGATGGACAGCTGTACAACACTCGATCTTGGCCCTGCCCACGCCTGTGGCCAACGGGACCGAGGGCTCATGGCCAGGGATGAAGATGCTGAGCGTGCCTGGGCAGTCATCCTTGCTGGAGCTGCAGATGCCAGCCCGGCCCTGTGCATGAAGTCACCTTGTAGTCAGGGAACACGGATGAGAAACTGGTCTGACTGTGGAAATGGGGCAGGTAGAGCTTCACAGACAATGTCAGTGAGACCCAGGAGTACCAGGTGGGCAACGTGTCACTTCAGCGCCAGCCTGCACCCTGCAGCATGATTTACAAATACAATGGGGCTCCTAACTGGTATCTACCTTAACATGTCGAGAGTACATGCTTTAAATGATAACCACTTCATTTTTGCATGTATTTTACTTTTTACAAAAGAAAAAAATCCTAACAAAATCATCCATGAGGTTCCTAAATTCAGATTTATAAGACAAAAAACAGATGAAGCAGCGGTGAAGCTGAGGTTAAATTGGGAATTTGGAAAAGTGTGCTGAGGAGGGAGAGAGTTAATGAAGCACAGAGGAAGGATAACAATAATAAAATGGCCTAAGATGACAGAGACAAGAGCTAAGGAGAAAGCTGTAGAAGACAGGTGAGAAATTCGTCATCAGTAAGGCAGGGGCAGGGAAGATGACTCCCTGGATTAGGAGAACTGCTTAGAAAATTCACACTGTACATAATATTGCATTAGCATGATGAACAAATTACCTGTGGAAATACCAGCTTTTAATTAATAAGCTATTTATCTCATGGCCCTATCACAATCCCTCACCAAATTAGCTTACGAATTACAAGGCACAAAATTTCAGTGACTTCATATAATCTCAGAGAGTTTGCAGAGTAAGGTTAGACCCTAATGCTGGTACCACTCGAAAAAGTAGTCTAGCTTCCAGAACTTATCACTGGTGTGTGACACAGAATATTTTCTTTATTGTTCAAGGACAAATCAAGAATAACTTATGGCAATCAAAGAGAAAATGAAAAATCAAAAAAGCCACAACCAACCAACCAACCAAAAAACCCCCACGCCCCTCCCCTCAAAAAAAACCCCAACAGCAACAAACTCCCTAAAACAACAACAACAACCACCACAAACAAAAACCAAACTAAACAAGCACAACTCCAAAAAATGATGCAAAATCTTGTACCAACTTCCTCTTCCATTCATAATACAGACCCATATATTTTAATGGTGGTACACCAATGCAACTGAATGTAAGTATTTACTTATTCAGCAAGGGATGTTGTGAACAGGATATCACTGCAAACCAATGCATCACAGAAGTCATAGTATTATAAGAATCTCAGTATATAGCAAAGGCTAAAGAAGATATAAAGCTGTATAGAAGGTGCTAAAATATATTTGATAAAATAAGGGTACATGTAAACTCAAATCGAAATGATCCATCTGATTTTATAATCTTAATGTGGAATGATAACCTAATACTTGTCCAGTCAATAGGTTTCCACCTCTAACTATACCCTGGGAATCTATCATGTAACATATATGCAATGGTAAGGCACAGTATCTTTGCAACTACTTTAATATTCACTTACATAGGACTCAACCCTTGAAGCCAAGAAAAAATATGATAACTAAAACTACAAAGAAGTAAAATCAGAAATAAGATTAACCATTGGTAACACATGAGAACAGCACTGACAGAATCTGCTACTCTTTACATATCATAGATTTTTTAGTAAGTCCAATCTTTTGGCCAATTTTGTAATTCAAATTATGGTCTTGAATGTTTTAACTCCATGTTCTGATCATGCAAGATGAAATTTTGAGCTCCACACATTGTGACTGCAAATCCAAAAGAGATCAAAACAAACAGAGGGAACATTAAATTCTTCATCTCTCGCTTAGAAGTGCTCAGCTGGGTGAATACCAGCACAAAATGCAGAACAGTAGAACTCTGTGTATAGCAACGCTCTTCTCTGTCCCTCAGATGTTGTACCGATGAAGGATAGCTTATATTTGATGCAGTGTGATGTTTTCATACAGACCATTCATACCATAGCATATTTTGCTCTTAAAAAAAAAATCAAAAAATTCTAAATTCAAATAACCTGCCCCTGACTTCAGACTGTGAAGGGAAATACATTCTCTTACCCAGGGCTGGGCATCTCAGCGTGCCAGGAACATACAGCTCCTCTGCTTTTTAAAAACCAAGGCACTTACTTATGAATGGCTCTTTAAATGAACAGAGTCAGTGGGAATTTTACAGCGTTTTGCCAGAAGAATGTTTTGCCTGTGGGCTAGAACTGCTACGGGCAGCACAGTGTCACTTCAATGAACTCCAGATAACCAGGGCTCGTGTGAATGATTTCTTTATGCAAGGCTCTCACAGCCAAAACCCATCTGAAGGAAACGCTCTGTTTCAAGAAATTTTAGTCTTAGCCTCCTCCTCATTCCCTCGGTCTATAAAAATAAAAAGTTAGCTTAAAAGTGTAGTAGAGAAATAAAACTGCATCCAAATAAAATCTATTCACTCCCAGGCAACTGTGTTTCCATTTCTAGCTTACTGGCAAAAGATAAATTTGTGACTTAAGGGCAGAATTTTACAAGTCGGAATGTAGCAAAAGAGGTACCTTTATACAGTATGGATTCATCTGCTTTGGAATGAGATCTTTCAGACTGCTTTGTGCTGCATAGCTGAACCTCATTACTGTTCACTTCAATGTTAGGGATTATTATATTTCTAAAATTCTGTTGTTTCTAAAACCGTGCATTTAAAAAAAATGACTGTACAGTCCACATACTTTTTCTCAAATAAATATATTCAGTTTACCTGCTCTGTATGTTAGTCTAGATTATTTGATAGGCATGTAAAACTACCATTTAAATTCCTTGGTAGAGGTGCAAAAGCTTCTTCATTATCAAGTCTGAATTATATCAGCATAAATATTCTCTTTTTTTCTTTTTTTTTTTTTTCAAAATTACTCTCTGATATTTGAGTTGCTTAAACAGAGCTAATAAGGCCTAAAAAGGTGCAATAAATATGCATGCATAAATGTGCAAATGTAATAATAAATAATCATTAAGCACCACTTATGAAAACACAGGAGACAAACAATAGCAATTTAATGTCTCTCTCAATAAGAATGAAAAAGCTTTTCATCTCCAGGTGTATGGTATTCAGAATAATCTTAAATACGCTTTTAGCGAGCAAGGAGAAAGTGCTGTCATTTATTCTGAAGCCTATCACAATGAAGAGCATAAAAACCAAAGGACCACAAGATAATTTTTTTGCTTTAAACTGGAATAAGGCACGGCTGTTTCTTTAGATAAGAGACACATTTTAGCCTAATTTAGACTAAAGTATCTCCACTAATGGTGATATAATGTTGCTGGTGTTCTGATACAGCAACATTCAGATAATATTAAAAAATGGCAATATAAGTGAAGTCTTGTCCACTAAATTGTTTTAAGTAATTCCTGTTCAACAGTATATGCAACGCAACAATAAAGCATATTGAAAATGTTTTTGTGTTGCTGTTACTGATCAGTGCAGAATTGTGACTTTTTGCAGTGGCATCTGGGGACCAAATCACAGGAAAATAAAGGCCATATCTGCATGGTTAAATATGTATTTTCGTCAAATCATTCTGTAATATATGCAAATCTGCTTGAATTTTTGAGGATCTATGAGCTCCTAAAGAATGCATGTTTGGGTCTAATGGGATAACCAACCATCATCACAATTAGATGGTGCAGAAATAGTTTGGAAGAAAAAACAATGGGATTTCCCATATGTAGAAAAGAAAAGAAAGCAGTCAGTTAGTAAAACATTTTCTTTTCTTTTTTTTTTTTCTGTTTTATGATCTCGAGAAACAGAGGAGTGAGGATATGCCACTGACACGTATTTGCCCATCTCCACCTCAAGTTTTACTGCTTGTTTTGGGAAACTCAGACACAACAGAGATTTTAAAACTACTCTACCATTTATTTTTTTTTTTTTCTGAAGCCACTATACTGCAATATAAGCAATACAGTAACAGAGTCTTTTAATTTCTTTTAGTCTTTGGTTGCTAAATTCATGGCAGCAATTTCACTACTTCTACTAGGGTACCGGAACGGAAGATAAACCTGAACTGTTACCCATTGAAGGAACAAATAAGACACCTTCCTGTGCAGATTCAGTTAAAATAATATATTGCTATTTCCTTCATATTTGCTTTGATTTATTAATATCACAGTACCACAGTATGTTTGGGATTGGAAGGGACCTCAAAAGATCATCTAGTCCAATCCCCCTGCTGGAGCAGGAACACCTAGGTGAGGTCGCACAGGAACATGTCCAGGCGGGTTTTGAATGTCTCCAGAGTAGGAGACTCCACAATCTCCCTGGGCAGCCTGTTCCAGTGCTCTGTCACCCTCACTGAGAAGAAGTTTCTTCTCAAATTTAAGTGGAACCTCTTGTGTTCCAGCTTGATCCCATTACCCCTTGTCCTATCATTGTTTGCCACCGAGAAAAGCCTGGCTCCGTCCTCGTGGCACTCACCCTTTATATACTTATAAACATTGATGAGGTCACCCCTCAGTCTCCTCTTCTCCAAACTAAAGAGACCCAGCTCCCTCAGCCATTCTTCATAAGGGAGGTGCTCCACTCCCTTAATCATCTTTGTTGCCCTACGCTGGACCCTCTCCAGCAGTTCCCTGTCCTTCTTGAACTGAGGGGCCCAGAACTGTACACAATATTCCAGATGTGGTCTCACCAGGGTGGAGTAGAGGGGAAGGAGGACCTCTCTCGATCTACTAACCACCCCCCTTCTAATACACCCCAGGACGCCATTGGCCTTCCTGGCCACAAGGGCACAGAGCTGGCTCATGGTCATCCTGTTGTCCACCAGGACCCCCAAGTCCCTTTCCCCTACACTGCTCTCTAATATGTAATTTCCCAACCTATACTGGAACCTGGGGCTGTTCCTGCCCAGATGCAGGACTCTACACTTTCCCTTGTTAAATTTCATCAGGTTATTCCCTGCCCAACTCTCCAGCCTGTCCAGGTCCCGCTGGATGGCAGCACAGCCTTCTGGTGTGTCAGCCACTCCTCCCAGCTTAGTGTCATCAGCAAACTTGCTGATAGTACACTCTATTCCCTCGTCTAAATCATTAATGAATATATTGAATAATATTGGCCCTATGACTGTGGCTTTTTTGGAAAGGAAAAATTCTCTTAGGACACAAAAGCTGATGCTTCCTGGAATGCTGTAGGACATGTTTCTTTGGGATGGGCCCATTCTGGGTCTGTTACACACAGAAAGCGCTTATTAAATGTACAATATGCCCCTGTTTGCCCAACACCTCAGTCTGAAGCCACAGCAACTGAAGCGGAGAGAAGCTAGCTCGAAGCTCAGTAACTCAGGATATGAACATGCTACGCTCTGCTAAGGAGAATTAATTGGCTTCTTGAGCAGGTTTCGTAGCTCATGCAGGTATCTACACTGACCAGCATCCATATCAGCTAGTTTAATCTACCTTGGCTCTTTTTTAACTATACTGGTGTCATTTCTGTAGACACTAGTTTGTTACTCATATTTATAATTCAACTATAACTTCCTGAAAAAAATGCTGACATGCATTTTCAATTAAAGTATCAATAAAGCAGAGAAAAGATAGCTGTATTTGTGATGAGTAGATATACAACTACTTATAGAAATTTTATTAACAGAAGTGCTACATAATAAGTTTAAAATGCTTTCAAAAATTGATAGACTCACTTTAAAATACACAGAGCTTGTTGTTAGTATAATTCATCAAACTATGAATATGTATTGTTAATGAACTAGCCCACTTAAGTGTATGAAATAGAAAAATTTAAGGATTCAGGTTAAAAAACATGTATCTGCTAAATATTGAACTGCCTTGAATAAAAACACTAATTAAAAATTAAAAGTTCAATGTAAAGACACACAAACATATATATCAAGAAAACAAACAAAACATCTGACTTTTTTTAATCTTATGTAATAAATAGCGTCACTATTCTGCTGTCGTAAATGCTATTCTATCATTAATATCATGTCAGCATTTGCAGTTTAATTTACTTTTGATTAGATATGCATTGTATGACTCAGTGCAGATCTTAAAAATCTATTATAAAATACCGCCGTCAAGAGAACAATAGTTAATACAAAGCAGTTGACTCCTTCTGCTGATTGAGTCTGATTAGCACGGATGGCAGCTGCACATGCACAGGAAGAAAACAAAGCCCTGCGCAAGAACTCAGAGATCAGTGTGTCAAGGTGCTGGCGCAGGAGTCCTGGTGATGTTTTCCCCCCAACATTTCTCCTAAAAGGAACAAAACAAAGCCAAACAGATCCATAATAACAACATTTCTCATTTCTCTCTACACTTTTCAATAAATGTTGCTTTAGTTTTCTTGGCTTGCTTGACTGCAAGAGAATGGCATAATCAGAAAGTGGTTTTTAGAGATACTTAATGAGCTTAACTCTACTTGCTTTCTCCTTTAGCTAAGATCCTTATCACATTTACAATAGTCTTCTCTGTCAAAAGAGTAAATTCAGAGTTGAAAACCTGCAGGTGTCAGCGAGGACCAGCCAGGAGCTCATCAAAAAGTTCACTGCCCGCAACAGGCAGTGCTGCTGTGTCCCAAGGACTGCCTTGGCCACTGGGACTCAAGCACATCTGAAGACCACTAGACACCAGGTGGGACAGTAAGGACCAACTACTCTGCTTTGAAGTGCCCGCTCCTGGAACTAACTGTATTTAGAGGGGTTATTAGTCTCTACTTCAAATGCTATTCATCTGAAATTTCTTTCTCCCAATAACATGCTAACACTGCCAGAACAGCCTGATATCTTTGTTCTCCAGTTTTCTTTCTTTACTTTCTAAAAAATGACATAATTAAGTCATGTTCAGGCACATTAAGAAAAGCATGTTTACTTGCATGCCACTCTCAGAAATAGGGGTATATTAATGCAGATGATAAAAAATAACTTATACCTAATCACGTCAGCAAAAATCTGTGCAAGCAAGGTACAGGAGACTGGCAGCAAATGAGGAAATCTTTGTGGTCATCACATTGGGCAAGCACTGTAGGAATAAACAACAGCATACTTTTGCTGGTGCTGTTCCAGTTTCACAAGATGACTTGTGTGACCTAAAGCCACGGTCAGATTTGAAACACTGTAAACGTGTGTGTACATTATTTTCCCGTCAGATGTGACATTAACTTAAACACTGAAACATATTTATTGCTAGCCATATAGAAGGGCAGAAAACATCAACAGCAGAAAATTGCAACCACTTGTAGTTAGGCCAAATAAACAGGAACTAAGGACACAATTCAGTTGCCTAAACATTGGCACCCATTGCCATTGGAGACATACTAGGATATCTGAGACATCTGCACAGGGTTGGTAGATGACAGATACTCAGCAGGAGACCTGCAACCTCCAGAAACCACAGATGGTGGCCCGGAGAAGACCCAAGAGCATCTCAAATAGCACCAGTTGCCTGTGGCTAGGCATTGAAATGAACCCTCAAAAGATATGACAGAAAAGTTTTTATGGGGCGCTCTGTTTAGAGAGGCATGCCTCCTTTTAGCAGTATTTCCACATTTGATTTCACTGTTGGTATCTTCTATGATAAGTCCAACGAATGACACTGGACACTGACCTTAAATGGGGCCTTTGCAACTATATACTAACTTTTGATAGGAATAGTTACGTGACAAATTCACAATAAACTGTCAGTTGCTCAAGCAGAACTTGTAAAGAAAGATTTTGCTTTAGCAGTTTTTCATGTAACTGCCAAAATACCAAGGTACCATGTCCACAGCAGTGTGCTGCTCCCTACCTAAGCCTCAAAAATAGTCTGATAACACTTTTTGTCTGTCAATGCTTTTTAATTTTTCTTTTTATTCTGTTAAGTTTCAATAATGATTAAATTTTCTTGAACTAATTCTATTTGGAAGCCTTGAAATCTTGATTTCCCTGGACTGCAATAGTCACTTCAAGTCTCTTGTCATAGAGATCACAGTAATATCTTCTAGTTTCTTTCCATTCAAAACATAATCAAATAATGTCCATGGATATCAAAGGCTGGCTACAAGAAACACAGTTTATTATGAAACTGCTATAAAAACACAAGATACTAAGGTATAAAGAAAGACTTTTAAAGGGCTTACGGTTCTTGATGTCGGATTTAATTTTACTTAAATTAAACTTGAGAGAGTTCTCTTTCTCTCTCCAATCATTCCATGCTGGTGCCATAGCTACCCAAATGTAAACATACTTCTCTTAGTAAATGAAGGCACTCATGGTGGAAGGCCTAAAGATGTTCTAATCATACTGTGATTAGTACTTAAATAGGATGCGGGACATCTCCCTTGGCAGTCGATTGGGGCACAGGAAGTTGAGCTTGATCTTCCCCAATGGAGAAAACATTCAAAGGTTATAATTCAGTCTCTTACACCAGTCAAACCAACCCAAAATGTGGTTCAGACAAAAAGTTTTAAATTTAATTTTGTTTTAATAGCAATGACAGCATCTTAACATTGTTCTAATCAAACAGGGAGTATCCCAGCAAAGCAATGGTGTCCCATCTGCTTTGTTGTTCCCAGGAACAGCAGTTTGCTGCTAGCTTACTCTGTTTGTCTAGTCATTGCTTTGGGGGCATGGATCTAAGGCTTTCTTTTGTCAGCAATCTTTTATGATGGAGGAGATCTCTGTCCTTTAATCTGTTTTATTAAACTCACTCTCCAGGACACAATTTAGCCCCATATGGCATGACTGTGGCTGGACAGAAGTTGGTCACCACCTTTCTCCAAGGAAATGTTTCTGCTTGTCTGTGTCACTCCCATCTCTTTCATTTCCATTCTTCCCTGTAAGCCAGATTCCCCAGTCCCACCATACCTTCTGATGGACTATGTTTTTGGAAACTGAGAACAGGAGATCAAACGAACATGTACTGACTAGAGGATGAGACCACAAATAAACTGGTCTATAAATTCCATGAGATGATATGGCAAAGCAGCCATGTGTAAACACTGCAGCTTTCCTTGAGAGGTTTCAGAAACTTTTATTTTTGATGCAATCCCAAAACCTTCCATTGAAGGTCAGCATTTTTGAATAAAAGAAACTTTTAATCAAAAATCCATTTTTCTGTCAAAAAAAGATTCAGCAGAAAGGGTAGTATTCAGTTAGTTTTCACCTATCGTAAGGTTATTCATGCTAATATTGTCCAGGCTCCCTGCAAATACCAGGACGTATATCTCTTGTAGTGTTGATTCCTCGAAAAACATACATTGAAGATATGATCTGACATGAGGGAGTTAGTAGCGGTGTTAGATAGATACACGCTTTCCCCTCGTCGCCCTTCATCCCTCCCTCCACGCAGCAGCTCCCCATCCCCGCACCCACACAGGTAGTGCAGGGGTTTCTGCTGCCCGGCTGTGACACAGAGGGAGGAAATCAATGGTCTGGATCAGGAGTGTCTCAGCAGTTCTTATACTGAAGCTTTATCAGTTCTCCTACTGCTTGCAGCCAAGCAAAGAGCACAGCACACTTTTACAGCATCAAAACACCCTATGAACCACCAGAGGAACCGGCAACTCCCCTCGGGCAGAGTCTAGGGGGGAGCTCAATTCATCACAGAGCTGAAGTTAAGCAAAATGCACCTTATCTGAAATGTTACAAGGTTCAGTACTGTAAGTAAATTTCCATCTTTATGTCTCTTGTGTCTTCTTCTGAGGCTGCGTACAACTATTTTAAGCTCTTTAGAATGTTAAAATGACCAGATAACTCTTTTTTTTTTTTTTTTTTTTAATTTCTGTTACTATATATTCCAACATAATGTCATATCACTCAAAAAAAATTCCGTTTTCCTATTTTAAAATAATACTGCTCATTTAAGTAAAACATTTCAGACATGCCTCCTCAACTGGTTACAGTAGCTCAAGTTCAGCACGGTTTCAGCTGCCCCAGGCATGGCTTTGTCTGTGGTGTGAAGAGAAGTGCACAGAACAACTGCTGTAATTATTTCCTCAGATCTCTGGCCACATTCCCATTTCAATCAAATTAGCAGTGCTCTTCTTCATTCTTTTACCTCTGCTAAGCTGCTGAGTTGTCTTGCTTCCAGTTCCTTATGCTAGTAAAAGATGAAGAAAGAGAAACAGGGAGAGACAAATAGGATAACACGAAGGGATCTCCTCTTACAGGTACTGTCTTGTCATTTAAAAGATGAGAATAAATCATTTAACTCTCAGTACAGACATGGTCACTGGTTCTGTATGACTTCCAAAGGATGACAACTGCTCCAACTATGATGCCTCTTCAGCATCTTGTACTCTGATCCTCAAGTGTTACTGACACCGATTAGCAATAAAACCACAAGTCTGAGCAAGTACTGGCTCTTATTCTCTCAGGCATATAATGTACACTTGTGTTGACTGCAGACATTAGGCTAGAGCTTATGATGAGAATATTTCATATAAAGCTGACCAGGTGTACTTCTGGTTCATCATCCGACTTCCAATTTCTGACTTATTCATTTGCATGTAATCCTGCCAAGTACAAATTTCTATACTATGTTCTTCAGACAGTTTTTGTTTCCTAGAAAAGCTGATGACCTCACCAAAAACAGTTGCTACATCATCAGTGCACTGTTGACAGTTCTGAGGTTCATTTTGCTTTACTGGCAAACGTTCTCTAAGCAAACCACAACTTACAGGGCCAAATTTTCTGCTGCTGAATGCTAATGGCTCATTTGGAGCTAATGTATGAGAAAATGCAATCCTGTACTGCCTCTTTTTACAGTTATTGCTTGAAAGGGAAATTAGGTGCTTCTGGCCCTGGAATGCAGGAAAATTGTCTTTTAATTACTGATTGCAACAATTATTATCTATTATGATTACGGATGGCAAACGTTTTCCATAAGAAGATGTCTTGTTCTAATTTTGACAGGGCCACAGAAAAGTATTTGTTTTAATTAGAACTACATAAGACTTTAGCCATGTGAACTGAAACCATACAGCCTAGGAAAAATAACATTACTTTGCTCATGTAAAAAATTTTGAAGAACCCTTATCTGAAATACTCAATACACATAGGAGAAATGCTGAGCATTTTGAACATCCTGAAGGCTTGTAATGTACTAATTATGGCATTTCTTGAAGAAGGTAAGAACACATAAAAGAAACAGTGCACCCATAAAGGGGCAATTTTTTTGTTCCATTGTAACAGTGACAATCTGCCCAGCACTTACTCCATTTTCATGAATGAAACCAACCTAAATTTTAACATATTTAATTAGGTTATTTGGATTCAAGAGGATACTCTGGGTTCACAGGCAGTATGCTGCATTCTTTGAAGTAATGTCTCCTTCATGGCCATAACCCCTACATGTTGGTCAGCACGCAAATCTATACCTTAACTCGGGCTGTTCTTCTCTGCATTGTAAACATTACTGCACTACTGTTTTGTGGAGGAGTCTCAAACAAATGCAGATAACAGATTCTAGGTCACTGTTAATATTTGTATTAGTCTCCTTAGCAGAAGGACATTCTGAGAAACAGTTGAAATTACCAAACTATTGAAAGAGAATATGACAAAAGATGAGCGTGTGTGGGAGAAAAAAAGAAAATAGGTTCTTGAACCCGTAATTTTGACTCCCACACTGTTTCTTTCAACTGTCTGTGGTGATAGTGTTTATAATACCTCACCCCTTCACATCCTCAGTGTGGTCAAGTATTAAGCTTATTTTCCACTGCCACAAAATAGTACACATTTTAGAGAATCTGCCTGTGTTCATAGGTTCAGAAAGCAAGCAGTGTTTTCAGGAGAGGTGTGGTGGAAAAAGCAACAAAATGTTCATTTATGCTAACACAGTCCCTTACAGTCCTACAGTGAAGTGTGTGCACATTTGCAGTCATGCTAGTACTGACGGCCTCACTGTCAGCGCAGTCACAGAGAAATCAAACACACATACAAAATTGCACAATTCATGTTGTATGCTAATGCGCAGTATAAATTTGTACTTATTAATTAATGTTTAGCTGAAGCATGCTTTGAGGATATTTCTTCTAGTCTTCATCCGTAAGATAAACCTACAGTATTAAACAGCAGACTCTCATCTGACCAGCATTTTGGACTACCATGAAACTATTCCTGGAATTATTTAATTTCCCTAGAATGGGCTATGGGACTTATACTCCATTTTTTGGATCCACCAAAGTACAAATCCAGATCTTTCAGCAACAAACAAAGATAACTATCATTGTGTCAGTATGTGTAAAGTAACTACCAATTAGGAAACTAGCAATACAAGAATAGCGGTTTAATACATCCAACCAATACAATCTCCAGAAATAGTACAATATTTGACAAAATAGAGCTGATTCCCCCAGCTCAGATTTTCATATATAGCACATATTTATGATTAACTTAGTATTTGTATCTTAAACTATTTTCTCCCTCCTAAGAAATGAAAATTTTATCAGTGTCAATACTGTATCTGTCTTGAGACAGAGTCATATATTATTGCAAGTTACTTACATTCCTTCCCTTTAATTTTAAACTAACCTTCAGAGATGCTTCAGACTAAATTCGTATCTTCAATAACTAATTTAATACACAGGTAGTTTATCACTCCTTCAGGAAAACAAATGAACTCCTTTCTGGAACAATAAATCAGACATGGTATTAAAAAAAATTCCAATAAATCCTGTCAAAGATGTGAAGAAAAACAGGATGGGTGCAGGACAGAGTAGTTTAAGACACAATTTCATTAATTTATCTTGCCCCTCCCCTGCCCAGCAATAGACTGTGGCATTCAGAGACCTGTTCATTTTATAACTGTTCACAGGTATGTGCAATCAGGACCTCTGGACTGTGCCATTACTCGTTTGAGGAGCATGAAGAAAGGGACTGTTTCTCTCTTCCACACATTGACAATGCCTTTCCCCAGCTTCCTTACCAGATGCACCTGCTAAACCACAGCTGTATTGACATGTACAGTGGGCAATTTGCATAACAAATGTGATGCAATAGCAAAACAGCTGGTGTTCAGGACCTGGTGTGAACAACATGGGAATTTAGGGGTTTAATTGCAGCCAGAATCAAGCTTGGTCCTGGAGACTGAACACCAGCTCTTAGTGGCTGGAGTACACTAGATGTAAACACCTGGGACACATCTTTTCAGTTCCTTTCACTCCAGAGAAAACCATTTAAGGTGCTGCAACACTGTTCCTGGTGCAAACCAAAAAGAGACAGTGGGGAAATCCAGGACACTCACTTCAAAAGATCCAAAGTAAAATGCTAATGTGTAATAGACACAGCCTGTGACACCCTGGACCATGCTTTGGGTCTGT
The DNA here is from genome assembly GCF_036013475.1 of Columba livia. NCBI lineage: Eukaryota > Metazoa > Chordata > Aves > Columbiformes > Columbidae > Columba > Columba livia. Next base: position 32,381,527 of record NC_088604.1, on the reverse strand, counting down.
CAGAATGGTCACAGCAAAAGCAGATGAGAAGGGTTGTCCCAAATGAGAACAAGCTAACAATGGCACCTGCAGGTCTCAGGTGAAACTTCTACATGGTGTTCCAGAAGATGACCAAGAGGGAGGTCTAGCTCAGCGGCCTACAGCAGGGTGGTCTCTGTGGCGTGGGGGACTGGGCAGGTAGACATCAGAAAGGCTTCCTATGAGTCTGCACAGCTGCTTTCTTGATCCCTTGCCTGAAGACAAGCAGAAGCATCCTCCCTGCTGAGGGGAAGAGCCCTCCCAACAGGAACATGCTCAGCAAACAAAACCATCCAGCCTTACCTCTGCAGGCAGGGGAAGGGGTAGTGAGAAAGAAGAAATCTGATTTTCATCTGCCTGTGCTCACACTTGCTCTTCATAAAAGCCTTTGACCACCCCTGTGTAACTCAGGAGAAGTCAGCAATGATTCCCTCTCCCCTGGTCCCAAAACCAAAGCTCCCCTCAGGAAGGCTGAGGGAATGCATTCTCCACGGTGAGGTGTAAATATTACACACTGCACTGATATTCCCTGTCCTCACAACATTGGCCTGTAAGAGGTAATCAAGATTAAACAGATTTTAAGCAGCAGGAGGAACACAGCTGGCGTCTTACCTCCATAATTGCAAAATATCTATTTTTATCCATTTTCTGTTATGCACTAATCAAACTACTATGGAAACCAATTACTGAACCTGGAGTGCTTTTGCTCTGTCCACAGAATACATAGAAATATTAATATGTAACAGATGTCAACATAAAGATATAGGGACTACTTAGCCTCCTCCATGGAAGAGGTTGTGTGCCCAGAGTTAAACACTTATGGGGACATTGTTCTCACTAGAGATATTTCTGTAAAGGCACTACTTTCAGAAGTCCAGCACAAAATTTATGGCTTCAGCTACTTGCATCTGTCTAGTGTCTTTAATTTTACTCCCAAATTAACCAATATAAAAAATTTATTCAGCAGGTTGTTGTGGTTTTTGTTTTTGTTTTTGTTTCTGTTTCTGTTTCTGTTTCTGTTTCTGTTTCTGTTTTTGTTTTTTGATCTGCACATGGTAGAAGGAATGGTGAAGAAAGAAGTGCCTTAAATTTTAAATTGAAGTATTTACATTAAAAGATTAAATGCAGCTTGGCTTTAGTCACCTACATGATCTACGAGAGTGAGATTTTCTGAGTTCTGGACTCAAGTCTTTGCTGAGGAGTGGACGAGCTCCCACAGCAAACACTACCAGTGAAGATATGGAGCCGAAAAATTGCCTCCCCGCTCTTCTTGCTCCTGTTGGAGCAGCTGTACTGCTGAGTGGACTATTGCTTGCTGGTAGCATTCACTCCTGTACAAATTAACCCTAAAATATATCCAGCCTATCATCAACAATTCCCAGTAAACACCAACGACACAGATATTGTACATAGACAGTAAGAAATAACCAGAAAAAAGGAGCAGTATTTTCACACTAAGGCACCTGAACTGGCCTCCAGATTTTTCCTCTGCCTCACACAGCTGGCAAAGGAGTATACTAAGATACTGTATCTGAAATGTGTAATTTAAAAGTCTTGAAAGTGCTGAAAACATGAGAATGAGTGAGAAGATCTGTTCTGAACTGAGACTTGAAAGGGATAAGAAGGTGGAGGAGGGACATGAAGTTTGTTTAAGCTGAAGATGAAAAACTTCTGGAGTTTGTATCCTACATGATGTGAGGGACCTTGTGGAACCATTGCAGAACTACTTGGTCTGAACATGGGTTCAAACAAAACTGAGATGACAAAGAGCATTTACAAGGGATGAGATACAGAGCAAAATACTGAACAATTTAACATGAGCCAAAACCTAAACTAATATTTGACTTGTTTTGCAAATACATTTTTGCTGAAAAACAGAAGGTGAAAGACGGCATGACGAATAGGAATGGACACATATATTCAAAAACTAACCCATCTGACATGGAAGCAATTGCAAGGCTTGACACCCTCGTTGTCATGGTAGAGGTTACCTTTTGGTGACCTTTACAAAACACTGAGAGAAGTGGCACCTGACATGAAAATATAGTTGCGTACAGACATTTAATAATGGCAGTCATGTCCAGCGAATGGTGGGTTTTTACCTCTCTCTGAAAAGGAGGGAGAGACTGAGCTGGAGCCCAAGATTTCATTATTTTGAAAGTATACAAAACTTATCTGTGAGGGACATATATAAAGAAAATAAAAGAGAAATATACGAAAGCCGGCTGGAAGCAGACAGATGAAAGCAGAATATATCCAGAGGTTTCTTTTACAGTTTTGAAAGTAGCAATTTCCCAAAGAGAAGAAACATGTCAATGCCAGTTCAGAAATACCCAACCATTGAGCAGGAGCTATATACAAGTCCTAGAAGACTACATCCTATTAATAATTTTGGCTTTAAGCTTAAGCCATTCAACCAAAATAGCAGAGGAGAAAAAAGAGCCATATGGGTGGGTCAAGAACAGCTAAAAACCATCAGTGTCAGGTTGCTGTGGAAAAAATTATAAATATGACCTTGGGTTTTAATAGATTAAGTATTTCCAGTATAGACAGGGGAATATTAGCAGCACTGTCTGGAATCTACATCCTGTATACCATGTACAGTTTTGGCCACCGTTCAAGAAAGAGAAATTAATCTGAAGCAAGAGCAAGGGAGGCCCAACTAGTCATGGAAGCGTGTTCAACACAAGATGAAACTGAGTTTGGCTTGGTTGGCCCAGAAAAGTAATAGCTGAAAGCAAATATAGTTTTTTCCTAACCATTAGTGGGATAATAATGAAGATGAGATATTTAACCAATAATCAGTGCTAACATGCTGTACAAACTGTACGATCATAAACTGCTTATGAAAACTAAGGCTGAATATGAGATTTCTAATCAAAGGTTAGAAGCACTCAGTGGGAGTAAGAAGTGAAGAAAACCTAAGCAATATATAAGACAGAGTTCATAAACAAGAAAGTTTCCAATGACAGTATGTCATGGTTACCTGTAGGAGCTGGCGATGAGACTCAACAACCTAGGGGTAATACTATGTAAATAACGGACTTCTTATGCAGGCAGCCAAACCAAAGAAAAACTAGAAGAAAAATCAGTTCTGGTTGACTCCAAATGGAAATTCTGATAGTGGTTTGTGGCTTTTTTTTTTTTTTACCCAGTTGATGAAATGAAATGGGAAAACCCCACAATTTTTTATCCTACTTTCACTCAATAACATGATTCATTTTGTTCTTGGGTTACTTAATTACCTTTTAAAAGCCTTTAAAATTTTATTTGGTTTCAAAATACATTCTTTCAAAATGAAAAGCTGACACATTTATTTTAGAAACCACTGGAATGGCATGATTCAACTTTTCAAAGGTCTCTACTCTTTTCAAAGATATTTCAGCTTATCCTATTTAGGATTCAACACAAATTCATGAATTGTTTCCAAGGGGGCACAATCAGCACAACGAAGGAAGTTTAAAATAATTTACTCAAATCCAGTCTTCAAGGACTTTAAATAAGAATTTAGCTGTGGTCAGAATCTTGGGCTATTTTTGGAGGATTAATATATCCCCAAAGTTCCTCATTTTGATTCACATATAGGATCTTTACTTTTACCTTGACAAGGGTAGTGAATTGAAGAGCAACTTGTTCAGCCTTAAATAGAAGTTTTTAATATTAAACAAAAACCGTCTGTGATAGCCAAAATAATTACTTCTTACTGGGTCTTCAAGTCTAATCAGCAGCTGTTGATGGCTATATTTGATCCATCTGATTGCAGAGTAGTCATCTGCTTCACAGATTGGTAAGGTATGTCCACTAACATAAAGTTCAAAAATGCTTTTTCTGGTTCAGTTTCCAATATAACTTCACCTCAACTTCTAAAACTGATGTTATACATAAGTAAACACTAATAACCCTCCTTCTGTGCCCACAGAAGTAGCTGAAGGATTATGAGCACATGAGTATGTGTACAACAAACTGTGGACTCTCAAGACTACAGTGCAATAGTGCATTTAATACAGGTCTTGAAAATGCCACACAGAGAAGTCAGGAGTATATTCAGAGAAATTTACTACCTTTCTTCCTCCTTTCCAACAGAATAATTATTACTTTACAGAAGGACTTGGTAAAGAAGAGCACTTGATAGAAGCATTTCAGTAATTTTAGCAATCAAAATGTTTACTGGTAAAGGGGGCTGAATACACAGGAAAATTTCCTATCTATCAAATTGTATCAGAAAATCTCTTTAGACTTTAATTAAGTATTTCAAGTAGCCCTGGTGATTTCCAAGTCCAAAGTTAGGTTCTGTACAACTATGTCAAGTACTTTAAAAATGACAGAGAAACTAAATTAACCACAGACACAGATTTCATATAATAGCTACAGCTGAATGACCTCTTCACTCAAAAGTGTATTTAAAATAAATGCGGGTTTTGTTTGGCTTTTTTTTCCTTCTCTCCAGGAAAATAGTTTCTTTACTTCAAAATAGCTTATATTTTTAAATGTGCCTTCTGTACGTTTATTCCAGAACAAAAAGTTGAGCTTGGGGATAAGCTCAAGTGGGAAAAAAGTTAAGAGAAAAATGCAAGGACATTTGTAGTAACTGAAACTATTTTTCACTCAGTTTTACTGAACCAAGTCAGTGATCACAAAAAATTCTAAATCTCTGGAGAGGTGGAGTGCCCACAAATAAAAAATAAATATATTTTTCAATAACTGTTCTTGTGGGTTATTCTTTTTGATATCCATAGTAAAGCAGATGGATTAACAAATCTGTTTTCAAAAGAAAGAAATCTCTGTATTCCTAACAAATGTCACCTAATTTTACATTTATTTATTTGCTGACATTTGCTTTAGCAGGCTAATAGAGATTACAGTGTTGGCTGAGTTATCCATAAGTATATAATGCTTGTTCACAAGAAAATAGATAATATTTAGATTCTGTAATGATTATTTTAGAAGATAGTAATAAACCAGAACTTTTCATTCCACTCTGTTCAGATTGATATTAGGTTTTAGCATGGAGGGTGTGGGTCTCCTCTCCCAAGTAACAAGTGATAGGACAAGAGCAAATGGCCTCAAGTTGCACCAGAGGAGGTCTAGATTGGATATTAGGAAAAAAATTCTTCCCGGAAAGGGTTGTCAGGCATTAGAACAGGCTACCCAGGGAAGTGATTTATCACCATCGCTGGAGGTGTTTGAAAGGTGTTTAGATGAGGTTATTAGGGACATGGTTTAGTGCCAGAGTTAGGTTGTGGTTGGACTTGATGATCCCGAGTGTCTTGTCCAACCAAAATGATTCTATGATTCTGTGATATTTTAGGATAAACGCTAGAAAATATTCACCCTGGATATGCATCTTTTAGTCTGGACAAGCGTCCAAAAACCCCAGTAATCTTACCATACAGATGTTCTGTTTCAATAGCATCTGCAAGAGCATGACTATTCCAGAAGTCTGAAGAAAAAAAATAGTGTACATAGAAGGTGTTACTAACTATGCTAGAAATATGACTGAAAAATATGAATAAAGGGAGTTTCACCTGATAAAGAAGGATGGAATTTTAAAGACAGACTAAATTTATCAAAACACATCATTCTAATTTTTTAACTTAGACAAAATAATTGAGAGTTGTTTTGATTATTCTACCTCTTCAGAGGCAAAAGTGAGGTCCTACAGAGCTGTGTGCCACAGGCTGTTGAGTATTGAGGATCAGGCACCCCCAAGAATCTGCTCTGCTGTGTTTTAAACCAGGTGTTTCACGTGTTAATGATTTCTTTCTCCATCACTTTTACCTCAGCAAATTACTGATACACCCTGTGATTGTCTTTGAAAAGTGAAAGACGTCAAATATATGCAAGTATGTATTTACACATTTTAAACAATGCTGTCCTGGTCACTTCTTGTGGGACATGGAAACACAGCAGAAGCCATTCAGCCAAACAGATGGGTTACAAAGGAGCAATCACCACACTTCCCCTCTCAGGGCCCAAGTCTTGCTACCTTAGGTTTTCACATTAATTGTAAAATGGTAGGATTCACTTTTTTTTTTTTTTTTTCAAGTATTCCTGGAGTAGCAGAAGTCAAACAGATGGCTCTCATTTTGAGTTTCACAGATGGGGTGCAGCAAAGCAGAGGCTTTTGTGGAGTTCCTCATTGTGGAAAACGCTACATCAGGACCAAATGCCAGGAAATTGCATCCACACACACCAGAAGTAAGGAACGTTTCTTATTAGGAAGGAATTACAGCAAGAAAATAAAAGAGGAAAAACTGCTGTCCATTTCTCAATGACTATCAAGTTTCACTATGTCTTCCTCAAAGACCTAGCATATATTAGGCTGTGGGATCACTACAAACATCATTGAATAGAATCTGATGCAATTTGATGCAGGAAAGGTGGTCTAATGGTCTCTCTTGACTTTGAACTCCTAGAATCCCTTTTGCTGCATTAGTGAATTACAGTTTTGCTGCTATGTGACTTTCCTGAGTTTGACAGATTAGTGAAGTAAACAGGAAAAGACCTTTCACTTCCACCTATATCACAGCCTACTTTGGTTAAGGACCAAGATGCTTTCTCCTCACTCCTTGAAGACAACAACCTGGGTCCACAGAATTTTTGTGTTCTTGATTTAATTTTAACAACACAATACATAAATTTTCAACATAACTCTTTAGGTGTCTGAGGCTCAGACTTTCTAAACATCGTCTTTCCTTGCTATCCCAAACGAATATACCATTTCACCATCCCCTTGCTCAGTGGCTTGTGAGTCACATTTCTCTGCTTAGCGTTACTGTGCTATGATTAAGCCTGACTCAAGGCTCCTTCCTAAGGGTCAGCATACAGCCAACTTTCTGTTTCAGCATAGTATCATAGTTGACTCCTTTCTGTTTTAACATTAATCACTATAAAATGGTTTGCTGTGTAGTAATTGAGGTTTGCAAGGCCATAAAGAAAATGAAGCTGCTACAAAGGTGGTTTTGTTCCTTCCTGCTGGAGACACTTCTTTTTGCACCCTATTGCAGATCTCCAGGGGCTGCGCGTGTCTGAAGGGCCAGACGAAGTGCTGGGGACTGGAAACACAGCTCCTTCTGATTTGGGATAAATACTGTTTCTCTTTTGCTTCTTTTATATGTTATTAGATGCTTCTGTTAGATGGCATTTTAAAACCTAAGACACAGACTGCTAAATCATTAGCAAAAATGATCTGCTTCCTTTTTAGCTCTTTCCTCCTGACTATTCTCAGACTTTCTAAACACCATCTTTCCTTGTTATTCTAGCAGCACAGACAGTTATAGTAAAGATCTATATATTAATTATGTTATTATTTATTACAATAATGATCCATATTATCTGTGTTGGTCTGAGGTACAGCATTACAAGGAAGCATGTCATGCCGATGCCTTGCAGACACTGGCCTCTGCAGTGGCACCAACAGAGTGAACTTCCACTCCCTGTGGAGCAGTTTTTGGCTTTGTCCTTATATATATATCCAAATGGCTTTTAAACAGGTCAGAGAGTTCAAACAGGTAACCAAGCGACTCCTAAAAACATACATTTTCCATACTCTCTTAGCAGAGAGTCCTTAACCTCAGATGTTTGAATTAAGCAACTGAAATGTCCAAGCAAATTTGTGGCCTGAAAAAAACCACATCTCTGAGCTTTTGATGCTCATTTTTAATAAATCCTGAAACACTGGGCAAGTTCCAGAGACCTAGAGGTGAGACAGAGAGAACAGAAAAGCTGACATAGATAATTAAAGGCTTGTAGGGCTCTTAAACTCACATATACCTCCCCCCCCTCCCCAAACCTGAGTGGATAACTGACACAGACTTCAATAAATATATTATGGAAAAAGAGAAATATTAGTTAGAATGACTTAACTGAAAATACACCTGGAAAAACATACTACATATTACCCTAATAAATTTACGTGTTCAGTTGGCAGGAGGAGCTATAGTATTAGATTATTAGCCTATATCCTGCTCTAGTACGACAGTCTAACTATTAAAAAAAATGTGATACAATCACCACAATCATATTAATGAATTAATTGTCAGACTTGCTAGCAAACTAGGGTCTAATCACTCTGATCCTGCAGAAACTGGTTATTGCCCCAGTGTTATTTGTTTCATCAAATGATGTACACAGGTATTTCATCATAAATAGACATACACCTGATTTCTGAGGTGGGGTATGCAGGTGATACACTGCTTGGGTTAAAAAGGAGAAAAACAATGACAGTTCTTTCAAATCCACATTTATGGTTTCTGCTGGAAGTCTGAGTGCAACTTGATTGTTTTATTCATATCAGACAGATGACCTCAGAGAAGATTAAAAACTCAACAGTAATTCAAAGTCTGGAAAACATGGGTTATGTCATCCGTCTTCAGTGGAAGTTCACATTTAACAGCTTATCAAAGGGCAGGTTCAAGATTTGTAGTGACAAGAGTAACCTCTGATACCAGTTGGTTCTTCAGAGAGAAAGGCATTATAAGATCATATGACTGGAAGCCGAAGAAAGGAGAATGAAAACTGGAAATTACGTGAAAATTCTTTCATCGGGAAGGCTGGGGTAAGATATCACTGAGTAAATAGACAAAGGAAGGTTCTGGTTCTATTTCTATTAGGAGTTACTGGGCTTACTAATGAAACAGGGCCACAAGTCTATAGCCTGAATTATGAAAGATGTTAATGACCCACTGTCCAGGCTTAATATCCTTGAAACCATGAAAAGAATGCAAACTCTTTCAGGTCTCAGGTAAAAAAATATCTATGTGTGCTTTTTTTTGGCGACTCAAATCATATGAAATTTGCAGAACCTTGCTGAGACCCCCCTCATAAGGGGACAATGACAGTGTATGAAAGGTGGTGTTACTTTTACTCTCTGCATGGGTATCTTGCCCAATCACCATTTTAAGCTACTTCAGATTATCAGATCACTTCTCAGTCCTTTTATAGAAGGAAGGGACCACTCTAAAATATTCAACTCTGATTTGTAGATAAAATTAGTTTAACAATTTAGATATCACATTAAGAGTTTTTTGTAGTAAGGGAGAAGGTGGTGGTTTCTTTTTCAAAGCAAGGCTTTTACCTCAAACTGCTTCTGCATCTTATCAGAAGTTCACTACTAAATATTTTGAAGCCCATTATTTCAAACTATCAACATACTTATCAATCACCAAAGTTAAGAAACGCATCATTCACAATTGGGAGAATTTATGGTTGGCAGAGTTTGGCGTTTCCTACAAACAGGCAAGCACTCAAACACTGATCAGTGAGTTAGAAATGGAAACATCTGGCACATTTCAGTGTTTGTATTGCACAGATGATAAAATTCAAACAGGTCTATAATATATTGATTAAATGGATGAGCCTGCGTTTGCAAGAAGCACTGCAGAATAATAACAGTTTAATAACCCTTGAGAGCTAAAACTTTATCTCTATTTATATTTAAAGATGCCACACAGATTAACTCCAAGACCAGGTTTCCAACTCTTCTTTTAAAAGAAAAATAATAAAAGAAGTTCAAGTAAAGAAACACCAGAAACTGTTTTTGCCTTGTCCCTGACCTCAGCTGACAGTTACCACAATATGCTGATCATAAACCCAGGAAGAAAGTCTACCCTAAATTTATCCAGGCTCCTAGATATCATCTGTGGATTAAGATTATCCTTTTGATATCTGGCCCTAATACCAAATTTTCTGGCTTTTTATTTTTTTTTCTTCTGACTCATGTGTCCTAGCAGTCACACACTCATGCCTTCAGCACTTGAGCACTACACAATCCTAAATATAGAAGACATATGGAAATCTAGAGGCCAGAGAAATCAGATGGGGACATTGGATCAGTTCCATTACTCTATACAGATAAACTGTTGGGGAAAGAAATACAAAGGGCACATAAAGCAATGTAAGCAGACAGAAAAAATCAATACAAATGTTAATTAGAATTCTTCCTCTGTTTGTATAGACAGTAAAAATAAACACCTATCCTACTGTCTGCTCCCTAGGTATAAATGCACACTCCTCTGCCCTGCCTATAGCTAAACATCCATGCTAAACAAGCATCAAATTACTCACAATCAAAAAAGCAGTGTACCCATCCTGCTGAAATCATTAACAACTTCAGATGGTGAAAGAAGAATCCACTTTCTGTTATCTTTGATCGACTACCAGAACAATACAGTGATTAAACTTGTCTTACTAAAATTCCTTCTTATTTTCTAACACAAGAGAAGCATAATTAAGTTTACTTACGTAGCAGAAAATGTAAGACAAAAATCAAAGCACATTTAACAAAGTAGTTGTTACTAGCTCTCAGGTTCTGCTTTGGCATAGTGCTGATTGGCCTATTTATGCCAAAATTCAAAAAAGAAGTTTTCTGCCCCTGTCAAGAAATTAAAGTGGGGTAGCACTTGGTTTTAGAAGAATATAGATGTAGTCTAGAGTAAAAGTTGCAGTATACTCTTATTCAAGGCTATCTCTTGTTGAACAAACAATAGTTACAAGACTAAACACTCTTCTGGGTAAACAGTCTTCAATCCATTTGTCTATATTTTTTTTATTCTAAATTCAACAGAGAGCAGTCATCTAAGTCTGTTGGCCAGTGCATGCAACGTGGGAAAACCAAGATTCAAACTTTATCAGAATTACTGTTATTCTCTAGCTGAGTGCACCTCCTTTGGAGTATATTTTGCAAAATGCAAAGATTCAACAATTCCCTTAGTCCAGACTCATCTGAAACTAATTGCAGGTACCAGGGTGCCCAGGCAAGGGGAACATGGTTGCCCTGCATGATCTGCTATAGTTGGCAGAGACAAAGAGAAACCTCCCAAAGAAAGTCCTGCTGAGACCTGAATTGTTTGCTGTAGTTGTCTATGTGTCTTGGTAAGTTACGGACAGCATCTTGGCAGATGATTAGTACTCTTAAATTAGCCTTCTTAGTTATGTACCTAAAATTAGGTGGGATCTAGCTGAGTATCATTGCCATGTCACATACCCCAGAACAGTCTCGGTGGACAATTTTTATTCCTGTCTTCTTACTTTATGTAGAAAACTCTGAAAGCAAATTTTCTGGTAAGAAATGTGACTGTTGACTGAACTCATTAAAAAGTTTCAGCACAATTATTTTTACAAGAGAATTTCTAAAGCAGCTGTCCTAGGGAAAACGTTTCAGCTGAAAGGGAGACTACATATTCTACCTTTTCCTCATTTGCAACAGTTTGAAAGGGCTGCCTGACTGTCCAGCTAATTTTCAAGCCAGATTGATGCTGGCAACCTCAAGTTCCATTTTCCCCCTCATTTCAGATGTTTTAGGGCTCAGTATTCTTCTGCTGAACAGAGTACTGGAGAAGACAGATGAGGCAGATTATGTACTGTTTCCACTTCAGTCTGATTATTTGTGCAGAACATAAAAATCTGAAGAACCATGCAAGCGAACTTCTCAGTGCTTCCCTCTCTATCTGCTAATTTGGTACTAAATCATTTGACTTCCTGGATTGCTCCCTGATACCACCAATTTAGACTGTGATTTCATTAAAATAATCATTACCAGGGTAAATACCGCCTAAATGAGTGTGCAGCTGGTGAAACACAGCAGCTAGAAAGCAAGACAGTCTGCTTTAGTTTCACCTCTTTCTACATGCTTATATAAAGAATAATGAATATGTAGAAAAACCTGCAATACAATAGAACTTGAACGTTTTACTTACTGTTTTATAATTCTAATGGAACAGTTTCCAGCAAGATGAAGAGGAATCGTTTCGCCTTTCAAGATTTTCTTTCTCACACATTCTTTGGATCTAAAATGGCGTTATTCATTCTAACCTCAGACAATAAGAGTACAGTAATCATTTTTGCATTTATTGCAGATAAAATGTGTATCGACTTCAACATAATATTCCAAAAAAGCACTTCTGAACAGTTCAACACGCTGCCATGTAGCATTCCACCAGCAGTCACCACTGACACTCTATAACCCACATAAGTCAAAATTAGACCTAGACTCTTCACAGACCCTGTGAAAGGCCTTGGTCTCTCTTTTTCTCTCCTAACATAGCATTTTGCATCTTTCTTCAAATGAGTTCAAATGTTCCAAAGATTTTAATTAATTGGTATAGGAGATTTTTAAAGCATATGTTTTCAAACCTGTTTCTGGTATCTCCAGGATGCTAGTGGCTCCATTCTTTTATATATATGTAATGAGATAAACAGCCTAGCTAATGCTTTAACAGAATAATTCTTGGTGTTATAACAACTACTGAAATAGGTAAACAGCTTTAGGTAAAGCAAAACTGTACTTAAAAGCTGATAACACTGAAGAACATTAATTACCAAATGCATTAATCCATGAATTCATGCTAGAAAGTGAGTTATACATGGCATTAATCAAAATTAATATCTTACTTACAATTAGATCAGGTTTCATAAATGGCATAAAGAGCGATTTCTGACAGAATACTCCAAGGAGCTTACTCCAGGCTTTAAGCTATATATCTCATATTTAATTTGCCTAAGCAGCAAAATAGCATGACCACTATTTAATTAGATGTTGTATTTCCTTCTCTCTTCAATCCTTGCTTGTCAAACTGTTAGTATTCCTTTGACATTTTAATTGGTCTGCTAGTTTGATTTTCTGTATATAAAGAAAATAAAATCCTTCAGGAAGCTCAAATGTTCAAAGCTAATACAGTAGCTAGCATCTCAACAGTAGAAGATGAAATACAACACACACATCAATAGATGTGAAGACAAAAAAACAAAGCTGGAAGTGGTAGGCAAGAGAAAAAAATTTAATTCACCCCTTATTTAAGCTGAGAAAATGTGAATATAGGAAGCAAGGTACAACAAATTTGGCATCGATAACAGTTTTACATAACCCATCAAATAGTGACAACTATATTCTTGTTAAACTATTAAGTGCTTGCTAAATTATCACTTAATAAGGCAATTACTATAGACTAAACTGAGAGCTGAAGTTTCCTCAGGATCCATAAATTAGTATAAGGACTTCTTTCACATGTCCCTATCCAAAAAAAAGCTGCCTTAAAATGAATTTATCCTGAATGGGCAAACATTTCATTCACATACCTTGTCTCTTCATTCATTTGAAAGGACATTTCCTGAGTATATGATTGTCAGATTTGATTATGCAAAGAATAGAGACATTTTAAAATACAAATTTTGGAGTATTTCTCAGACGTTTCTGCTGAGCAGTATGGTACCTAAGCATCAGTGCATACTAGATATTTCCTACCACAGGCCAAATTATAATCTGTATGAATGGATATGTCAGTTTTGAGACCCTATGTATAAAAAGGAGAAGTAAGCATTATAGCATAACAAATGCTACTGGAGTGGACTTCACTATTTTATTTGGTAAAATATTAGAAGATAAGAACAGAATTAACAAGAATAGACAGTAAAAACACAAGTCCCTTTTCCTTTCCTCCAGTGATACCTAAAAATCATTGTGTAGGTGAAGGCAATCCTTGCAGACATTGTCCAAGATCCATACAAATGTGTGAAACCCTGATGTAATTTTTTAAAATGTGTTTGGTTTCTTATCATACAAATGAAGGCTTTCACAAGGAAAACTTTAGATTTATCAACTTCTTCCTTTATAAAAAAGAGACTAGTTGACAAGTCCCACCTATAGGTTTAAATTTCCTTTATGAATCTATTATTCTATTTCAGTGTACACTCACTCATTCCTAATGCAGTTTGCTAACTTTCCCTCTGTCTCTTAAATCCAGTAGCACATGCTGTAAGCAATAAACAGAAATATTTATTTGGTTTATGTCAGTATTGAAGGAATATTTTAATATGTAATAGAAGAACTCAGTGTCAGATAAAGAACATTCTCATACCCAGATGTTATAAAAATTCTGAACGTCTGCAAATGAACAGTTCTTAGAAATCTTCTATTATCTAAAAGTGGAAAAAAAGGATTATGTGAAAAGAATAAAGACTAAATGCTTCAAAAAACTTTGAATTTGTACAATTTTTGTAGCAGAATATGTATTTTTCTGGTAACTTCAAAGACAAAATTTGACAATCTCTACACATTATTTGTTCTAATAAAACATTCTAAGATTTTAAGAGACCAAAGCCTGAAACCAAAACATGAGGAGGCAGCAGTGGTTATTTATCAATAATGCTAAAAGTACATTAGTAACTATGGCAAAATCATGACGGATATTGTGGACAAAGCACAATGTGAACTGAGAGAACTGAAAGGCCTATGACATTTGATGGTGTAATTAGAAAATGAATGCTTCTGTTCGACCCCTGATTTCTGTTTCTGCATCCAAGGAGATTTATCTTTCCAGATCTGGATGCCCTTTGGAGTGGACTACATTTCCACTACTTCTGTTTCAGCGTCTTTGTATTTGGACGTTACGGCTAGCCTTTATCTCACCAGTGATTAGTGATCAAGTTGACAAGTTTATAGGTACCATTAACGTCTGGGTCTTTGGTGATTTCTTCTGTTACAGTTTTCTTATCTTCAAGTGCTTTTTTGCACAGCAGAAAGCAGGTTATTGGAGACAATTAAACAGGTTGAAGTGACCGGGGATGTTCTGTCTCTTTCCATTTGAGGAATGTAGGTCTTCTGTAAGAATTATTTTGGGCTGTGGGGGAAGTCTGGATACAAGATGTACTAGCACACAGAAGGTCCACCCCTGCTAGTTTACAACTTCATCCAAAGATTAATTGAACAGATACATCTAACAGATATGTAACTGCAGGAAAACATGTTTATGTCTAAGTTGTAATTTTTAATGATGGTGCGGGCAGGAGCTAGCTATAAAGATTAAGAAAAAGGAATTGTAATAAAAAAAAATGTACAGAACATAGAAAAAATTAAGGACAACAAACAGAACCAATAAGCTACCTGCAATGTAATGATGGAGCAGTTCAAATAATAATGTTCAAGGTTGCTAGAACACTTTTTCCTCTTCAAAGCTGGAGCAAGCAAGTTTAAACACTAATGACATTTTGGTTACAATATTGGCTATTTTGGAGAAACTAGGAGGTCAGAACACAGCGAAAATAGCAGCAGTGGTAAGTGGCATGAATAATAGGAAAATTTGGAAATCAGAATCAAACTGAAAAACTTAATGCCAGTCTATCCTGAAAAAAAATGAGAGTAACAACTACATTTGACTTTTCTGTAGGAAAGCACATAAATTACTTGTAGATATAAAATTATTTAAGCTAGCAGGACTCATTGTTCTTTTAGATCTGCATCTAAATGAGGCAAAACCACTTGAGTTTTAAAACCTGCAGTTTCACAGTTAAAATCCTCATGTTACTTGCAGATATAATAATTCCAGCAGCGATGGATAGGATTAGTAACCAAGCATTTAGACTAATAATTTCTATTTCTCTGAATTTTTTATAGTTTTCAAGTGGCAAAGCTCATTTTTAATGAGGAGTGAGATGCCAGGGATTACACTGTGTAATTGTATGCCTGGCTAGGAAAAGAAGTGACTGCAGATGTGCAGAATTAGAACTGCCCTCAAATTTGCCAGAGCTGGTCTCTTCTTGATCTTTATCTTAAATGCTGGTACATGGAGATAACAAGTTCAAAAAGCAAAAAAAGACCAACGACGCTGATGTTAAAATGTTATTGTATGCTATATGCCACTTCCCATAATATATAACATTTCCCAGCTGATAGGCTTGATAGCTACAATACATGTGTTTGCTTTGGAGTTTCTAAAACAGAAAATTTTTTACTAGGGACCTTATGTTCTCCTCTCTCAAAATGGTCATAAGTCATAGAAGGACAGAAGGAGATATTAAATACCCAGCTAGAAGTAAACATATGTGGCACAAAGAGATAAACCTGACAGTTCATTTGATTTTCTCTTCAGAGGCAGAGTTTCCTGAGGGCCTGCATCACAAGAAATGGAGCATTCAAAAATAACACAATGCTAATTTTTTTTTTTGGTCTGACGTCTAAGTTGTTCTGCTTTTTCTTTGTACATGAAAGATGGTTTTCCTTCACACAGACCCAAGTCTAGAGCTTCTAAAGAAATAAGGAGGAAACCAATTTACTACAATGATGTAGTCACTTCTACTTCTCACTTCCTTCACAGGTACCTTTTACTCACCTTTTTAGTCCAATGGCAAAAGCATTTATTTTTAAACTGGACAAAATCGGAAAGGAAGAAGTTTATTATTGCAGCACTATCTTAATCTTCTCTGAGAGCTATCATTATCAGTCTCTGAAACAAGGAAAACTCTTACCGTAAGCACTTGCTAATTCTAGATGTATGAATGAATACTTTCATTACCCAAAGAGACAAGCCACACTGGAGCCATATTGTCCAGTATGTTGCATTTTCCACTCTTTAGCTCCTGCTGCAGTGCTGCAGAAATCTCTGGGCTCTGTATGATTAATTGCATTTACAACCTTTCACAACTGTAACCAGAGTAGTTAGGCCTCAAAAGCCACAAACAGGAAACACCCAACAGACTCCTCTGAAAAAAAGGCAATGTTATTTTTTTTCTCTTTTTTTTTCCAAAAATCAGTAAAACCACCACATTTTCTGGAAAGCGTTCAGCAAGGAAGCAACATACAAATTCAGCTTTTACTGACTCAGGAGTAATGGCTACTTTTTACCTACTGGTAAAAAGTCACAAGACAAATCACCATCTGATGCACCTCAAGGCATCCTTACATAGGTAAGTCAATTTAACACCATGCAGGATACCTTGCTGGGATCTTGTAGGCTGAGAATAACTTGGGTGGCATGCCAGTTCAATACTGCTCTGCCTCGATGCGGAAACATGCCCAATGCAACCTCTGCTTTGGCAAACTGAGATTTCACCACAAACATTTTTCAGACCCTGCTCATGTCTGTGCCCTTGCGCCCTTCCTTCTTTCAACATTTTGAAGGTACAAATCTCTGCAGGATACCTCTTTCCTTTTCAATTTAAAAAAAATACTGCCATAGGCTAATTACACTAATTGCATATCTCAGACCAACAGATGAAGAGCAGAGCCATCCTTCAGCCATGGCAGAGACTTACAGCTGAGCCCAGAAGCACCTGCAGGCATCCTGCCTATGGTCTACTCTGCATTTCACAAGAACACATAACCCAAGGACTGGCAGGAAAGGGGTCACTGTCACCTTGGGAAGATGTGGAGACAAGTCTTGTTTTTTCCTCTTTCTCCCTCTGCTTTCTAGGAACCCCAAGTAGTGTTGGTTCAGTCTTGGTGCGGCTGAAGGCTTGTTCTTCACTGCCAACCTCTGTTGAGCCATTGGCAACAACTATCCAAGAAGCAACATGAGAGCTGCTCCACGAGTGAATCTAAATTACCCTCCCTGTTTCTTCAACAGCATTTCTACCCCCAAAAAATAACATCCACCAAATAGGCTCATCTCCATAAAACACAGTGAAGGTTTTTTCACTATGAAGAATGTGATGTATTAGATTCAGGATGGTTAATATTCAGTGGTTTTTGTTATTGAAAGTGTATGCATGAACAAGAATTAGATAGACTTGAAAAAAAGAATTTCCAATCAATCAAAAAATTAAAAGTTATTATAAATAATATCACATTGTTTTCTCCTTGGCAACATCTACAGTGAACATGTTTATTAAAAACGTCAAATTTCACAGAAGGTTTTAAATAGAGCAGTCAGACAGAAAGGGACCTGGGGGTGCTAATTGACAGGAAGCTCAACATGAGCCAACAGTGTGCCCAGGTGGCCAAGAAGGCCAACGGTATCCTGTCCTGTATCAAAAACAGCGTGGTCAGCAGGACAAGGGAAGTGATCCTTCCCCTGTACTCTGCATTGGTGAGGCCACACCTGGAGTATTGTGTTCAGTTCTGGGCCCCTCAGTTCAGGAAAGACATTGAAGTGCTGGAGCGGGTCCAGAGAAGAGCAACATGACTGGTGAAGGGACTTGAACATAAGACCTATGAGGAGAGGCTGAGGGAGCTGGGGTTGTTTAGTCTGGAGAAGAGGAGGCTTAGAGGTGACCTCATCACTCTCTATAACTACCTGAAGGGAAGTTATAGCCAGGTGGGGATTGGTCTCTTCTCCCAGGCAGTTAGCAATAGGACAAGGGGGCATGGGCTTAAACTCTACCAGGGGAAATTTAGGCTGGATATTAGAAAGAAATTCTTTACAGAGAGAGTGGTCAGGCATTGGAATGGCCTGCCCAGGGAGGTAGTGGACTCGCTGTCCCTAGAGGTTTTTAAGCTGAGATTGGACATGGCACTTAGTGCCATGATCTAGTAAACGGACTAGAGTTGGACCAAGGGTTGGACTCGATGATCTCTGAGGTCTTTTCCAACCCAGTCGATTCTGTGATTCTGTGTGATTCTGTAAATGAATATATAAATAGTAAACCTTTTTGAACTATCCTGCCACATTTCATTAATTTCATTAGTTAGCTTTGTTAAGCACAAATCAAAAGAGAAAATCTCTGTTTGTGCCTAAAACTAGACAAGAATTTGGAGAAATAACTCCAGTAAGTTTGAGGGACTTCCAGAACAGAATGTCAAAACATGGGTATACAAGAAGAAGGAAGGCATACTACCTAAAAACAGGGAGGAAATGTTATTACAAATTCAAGACTCTTGTAATACAGGAAAATTACCAATTCTTAAAAAAAAACCAAACCATAATTACTGTCAGTGTATGGGACACGCAAAGCAAACCTGGAAAATTGATGTGCAGTATCAGATACTTCTGGCACTTCAGTTCACAAAGAATAGGTGGAAATGACAGCAGAAGAATACCTATGGCAAGCAGAACTTTTCAGATCCACAGAAACACTCTTCAGTGTTGTGACTGAGGGTGATTGCATTTCCCTTTATGAACTCCATGTTAATATCCAAGGTATTCCAAATTACACTGAAATACAAGGTAATCATTACATATGCTGTTTGGGGACTTTTAAGGAGGTATTGTAGTCCACATAACTGGAAGTCATTTAAAAGCCAAAATAGTAATTTGGCACTAGCCCAGATCCCTAGAGGCGGCTTACACTCAAAGAACAAA
Source organism: Columba livia (assembly GCF_036013475.1). Classification (NCBI taxonomy): domain Eukaryota; kingdom Metazoa; phylum Chordata; class Aves; order Columbiformes; family Columbidae; genus Columba; species Columba livia. The sequence continues at coordinate 32,362,499 of NC_088604.1, read as the reverse complement.
AAGCAAACAGTACATACTGAAAATAATCTGTAAGAGTTTTAGGAGTATTAACTTCAGTCAAGTTGGTGTCCCTTATGTTCACTACAAACATTTAAATACTGGGTGACAGCAACTGGCTGAGCAGCACCTAGAGTAGGTTTTTTATATATATGAGTGAAATATGAGTGGCAGAAAGGCTTGCTTGTCGCCACTGTTAAGTCTGATGAGTAACATCATGCCTCTCCCATCTGATCAGCCACAGTGATTCAGCACAGATCAGTATGAATGCTTCCCCATAATGTTTTGAACAGATCCAAAGAGTTAAATATCAGTTGCAAAAGTGTGAGAAAGTATCATTATCCACAATAAGTCCAAAGACATGAAAAAAAAACCCTAATTAAAACACATGGACTCAAAGTGCAAGTTTCACTTTTTATACTTTATTCCTAATCCTCTTAAACTTTGGATTTTAAAAAAAATATTTTGCAGATCCACCCCCAGGAGAGACAGGGATGCCTGGGGATCTGCTCTTCCTGCACTTGTTTGAATTCACTCTGCCAAACAGTGAGGTTTTAACACATCCTCTGCCACAGAAGCATGGAAGAGTACGTTTTTACTATGCACAGATTCTGGAGGTTAAGCAAATAAGCAGGAAGAGTTTGTATAAAGGCACTGTGGTGCCACTACATCAATAGAAATGTCTACAGTTCATATTATCACAGCTCAGTAGTATCACTATTGTGCTAATCCCTTACAGGTATGAGCTTCAAACTGCTGAACATTCAAGGCAAAGGGCTGACAGGCACAGTCTGACATCCTTAACATGCTTACCAAGGCTCATGCCATGGAAAGGGTGCAAACTTCCCTTCATCCCAGTAGGGCCAAAACCATTTCGGCACAGTTGGCCAGGTGACTACAAGAATTTACTGTTGAGCATTGAATAGTTATATGTGTACTGTCCTATTCCACAGATCTCAACACTACAACTAAACAATAAGAAAATCTAACTATCATTTTCTATTCATTTTTAAATGAAATCTATGGAACAAAGCCAAACTAATAAGTAACGGATGGTTTTGTAGGTTTGGAAAAGCAGACAAAATTTGAAGGGCCATTTTTTTCATTTGTTTTATAATAAACATGTTTTTATTGAAAACAGAAAACAAAGCAAAACAAAACACAAAGCAATTACCTAAAAGAGAAAAGAAGGAACAAAGAACACTATGATGAACAGACATCATGGCAGGGCTTATTGTCTCCTTTTAGTTGGCACTGCTGAGCATGCATTTGGAAAATGGCACCCTGCTTTGGGACCCTAGTTCAAGACAGATGTGAAGGAACTCAGGAAGACCCAGCAGACAGCAACCAAGATGGTCAGGGCCTACAGCCAGTGACCTGTGGAAAGAAGGTGCAGGCGTTGGGCTTGCTCGGTCCTACAGAAAGGAGGCTAATGGGTGGTCTAATAGCAGCCTGCAGCTACTTGAAGGGAAGCTGCAAAGATGATGAAGCCAAACTCTTCTTGGCAGTGCCAGATGGCATAGTAAGGGACAATGACCTCAAACTGTGTCTTGGAAGTTTCAGGCTGGGCACCCTCTCAGGAAGGTAATGCAGACTGGACAAAGTTCTCTAGAAAGGTGGTAGAACCTCAGCCCTGGGTATTTCCAAGACCTAGCTAGATAACTTCATGGCTGACATGCCCTAGTGTTGGGGACACCTGTGCTTTGAGTGGGACCTTTGACTGGATGAACTCCAGAAATTTCTTCCAGCTAACATTTCTATGATTCCACAATTGCAGTACCATTTTACCAAAACACCTTTTCTCTTTCTTTTGGGTTTGTTTGTTTGTTTGTTTGTTTGTTTCTGTGAAACTGAATGTACTTTCCTCCAGTATTTTACACCTATTTTGTTATCAGAGAGGCTTTAATTCAAAGAGGTAACTTGTGACTCAAAAGTGAAAACTTTGAACTAATGAGAAAAAGACATACTTTTCATTTAATTTGTCTTAGTGTGTATTAATCAAAGAACTCAACTCCTGCATAGAACAACTATGAACTATGAACAACTATGAACTATGTTCAGACTGTTTAAGAAACAGCTTTAAAAGTGAAGACAAGCATTTAAGTTTAATGCAATACAGACACAGGAGCCAGTGGAGTGATTCATGGACAAGGGGTGAGACTGCCAAACACACTGGCCAGACAGATCATTGTATCATCCTTATTTTACATGGATATTGTAAGGGCAGAACTGCAAGAGAAAGTGATTTCACAGTAAGCACAATGTAAGACACTGAGGATGCAAATAAGGGATTTATGTCTGTGGATGAAAGGAAGAGAGGGGTATCTTGGAGATCACACAGAGAGGTGACCTGCAAGAATTGTCATGGTCTGGCAATGAGTTGCTATGGAGAAGTCCAAGACACCACTCAGGCCATTAGCTAATATGCTAGTTTATAGAGATAAACCTTTCCATATACATCAAGAAAGGAAGTATCAGACAGTATGTGAATGGTAAAAAAACCTGAGATCAATTCAAATTTCAGTTAGAGACAGCTGGGCAAGAAGAGATGGCAGCAAATAGGTCCTAGAGTAGGTCTGGAGCAGATCCATGAGTCACCAGCACGGGATGATGACTGAGTCTGTTCAAGAAGATCATTTGCTGATATGGCAGCAGCAGAAAAACAGACTTGTTTTTCAAGGCACTTTGGGCACATTCACACAAAACTGAACTAGGGAGGAAGAGGCAGAAGTCATCATAAAAACAGATGACTGTGGAGCCAGTTAATCCAAGGGAGGTGACAATTACTTCTCGAATTGCCTCAAGTGTCCTGGAAAGGTCAATGGGAAAAGTATGGTTGTCAGATTTGACTAGAAAAAATGAATTAATCAGAATTCTAGAATTATAATTCTAAGAATTAGGACCCAAGAGAGACTTTTTTTTTTTTTCCTGACTGCCTCCTTCCATCCCCTTCAACTGAGGCCGGTTGGGGGCACCAAATACTTTTCATTTCTCTGTTACTGTGTTGTGTTTTCTGTCTTTTGGTAACTGTGATATTCAAGCCCCCTGAGAAACACAAACACATACAAGGCAACTGTGTGGGAATATGTTAAGAACTATAATTGAAACTAACTTGCCAGTGAGACTACAATGTTATCCCAGACTAACAAACCTGGCTGTAATAGGTTTGGTTCTGATCATATTTACACCTGTATAATCAAGAGCAATAGTGCTTAGGGGGAAGCCTTTACACCAGTATTACTACTTGTCAATATATATTTCCATGATTACAGTACACAAAAGTGAGTGCTTTCTAGCTTGTTTCTGAAGTCCCACCTATAGGTATTACTTACATAGGTACGTAAATGATCCTGTGTATGAGAATAGATATTTGCATACAAGAAGTGTCTTGTAAATCTGCAAAAATGGTCTCTTCATCAGAAGCTAAACTAAAACTCAGCTAAATAAGTTCACACAGAAAAGCAGATATTAGAAATGAAGTATTTATTATATTTGAACAGATGACACTGGCAAGGTGTATATAAATGCCATTAATAATCCCTTGGTTTATAAAGTCATTTTTCACTTCTGCAGCAGCCAATTTCTCATGCTCAACAATGTCTAGAGATACTCAAGGCAACAATGGCAAGCACAAAGTAAAATGTACTTATTGCCAACCTGAAATGTAAATTACCACTGTTTTCAAATAATTGCATGAATAGCTAGGAACATAAAACATTTCCTCTTGTTAGATAAATGGATACATTTCATTGAGAAGAAGATTAATGTGCATTTGAAACAGAATAATAGGTATAAACAGAAATTAAAGTGGTCTATTAAGATACAAGACTCTAAACACAATATTCTTAATCTAATCCCAGAGAATGAATAATTGCTGGACCTTTGCATTCCTCTTAATGAATCTATTTACACATAATTAAAACTATTCATCCTTCTTCAAGTCTAATATCTCTTGGATGGCATATTAGCAACTTAAAGTCTTCAATTTGCAATTCATTTTTAAGAAAACCATTGTGCAGGGAAAAAATTAATATTCCTTTCAGTTTTACTGAATACCTGATCTTTTATTTGCAAATTATCTCACGCTCAATATAAAGGGTAGAGCAGGGATATTACCTTTTCATTAGTAATCAGTAAAAGACATATTGCCATTTTGGCTCTATGTCCTATGGGTTACTAATAAAAAGATGGTAATATCTGTGATTTGTACTTGCTTAAAGTGGCATACTATCTGAACTTGTTATTTACTGTGATTTATCACTGCATCTCCTCTACACAGAGAACAGCATTTCTCTTGTGGTACTGACAGGTTCACTATAATTAAACCCACATTTTGTTCATTTTCTTTGATAATGTCAGAAATAGCAGAAGCTGATATTAATGAAGCCCTCTTTCCTTGCAGGCAGACCAGATGTAAGTTTTTCTTGTATGCCATCATTTTTTGTGATGGGAAAGAGGTGTGGTGGGTTTGTTCTTTTTTCTGAGTGACCACCAGTCTCATGTGCATTACCAACATCACTGGGAGCACTGAACTCTAGCTGAGTGAAAAGAGTAGTCTTTTACAAAGGGACAAGAGGTACCAAGAAGAAAAAATCATATTATCACAGAACCATAGAATAGTTTGGGTTGGAAGGGACCTTCAAAGTTCATCTAGTCCACTTCCCCTGCAATGAGCAGGGACATCTTCAACTAGATCGGGTTGCACAGAGACCCATCCAGCCTGGCCTTGAATGTCTCTGGGATGGGGCATCTGCCACCTCTCTGGGCAACCTGGGCCAGTGTTTTACCACCCTCATTGTAAATGAGGTGCCTCGGGGTCTCCCTGATCCACACGTGGGGCACCACTAGCAACTGCACAGAATGGCTAATTCCGTGCTTAGAGATCACAGACATGGACTCAAGCGCTGATCTGCGTGTCCCAGCTCCTGATCTTACTATTTTCTTAATGTCAGACATAAAACACCAATACTGTAAGTATGCTATGAAAACCTCTTACTCTTGAGATTATTACGATTTTTTAAATTACAAAAAATAATTTTATCAGGGGAATTAACACAGTCATTATTTCAAATCAGGGGAAAAATAACCAGATTAATATGCAACTATAATATATTTTTTCATCAGTAACAGAAGAAAATTCAATATTTCAAAGTTCAAGAAAGTAGAAAAGAGAAAGCTGTAAGAAAGTACCGGCAAAATAGTGGAGGACCTTCCTTCTAGCTAAGATATATGTCCACACTAAACCTGGTCCTAGGACTTCAACTCTTTTACAGCAAAAGTAACAAAATTGTACTAGAAAACAGGGCATCCATTGCAGTAGTTTGTTGCTCAGTGTGAGCTGCAAAATAAAATCCATTCAAATGGATAAAACAAGAAGAAGTTAGTCTACCTGAGTTTTGGGTTGTTGCGAAACTCCTGTTTGCAGGACCCTATCTAAGAGTCTAAAGCTGGTTTGATGCACCCTCAAAAGCTGCAGTCTTACTGAGTGACTAAAACACACACATGTCCTTACAGCAAACTGTTGGGTCTTTACAGAACAATTATATTTCTTCTGTTACTTATCTGCGTGATTCTGCTACTTGTCATGTAAAATTACGTTCAATATAATAGAATTAAAAAGAAATATTCTAAAAAAAGAGTGCAGAGACGCAGCATGAATTGAGAGAGAATGTAATTACAGCTCTTTCTTCTCGAGACTGATGGAGTCCAGACTTCAAAATCTAGTTCATAAACTAATTGCCTTGAAAAATTCAGCTTGAAAAACAAGAAGTGATTCAGATTCATGGTCTGTTTACTACATTATTGCACATTTATTTATTTTTCTTATTAACTGGAAGGTATTTGGAATTGTAGAACTGCCATTCAAAGCAACCAAATTTGTGAAAACACTGTAAAATATCTTCCTACACAATGTGAGCAACAAGTTCATTGCTTTAATACAGCAACTGATGATTTAAACTCAGTTAAGGCTAGCAAGAGTAGACCACAAGGAATGATACCTGCCTTTAAGGACAAAGATTAATTATTCAAGGTACAATAAATCACTAGAGAAGCAGAAATTAACAGTCGCCTCAAGAAGATACAGCTTCCTGTTATGGATACAACCTCCCAAAGGGCAGACCAATGTAATTAGAATCCCTCTTAAAACCATTTGTGTATTGTGGAAGCAGCAAGGCCAGCAAGTATCTTTATATTTATATATATTTTATTTTATATCTATCTATCTATATATATAATATTTTTATATATATTGCTACAAGTACAAAGCCATTTAAGTGAGACATCTATGAGGTAAAAGAATTAAGCACAGTACACCAACCTATTTACAGTTATCAGTTTTCCTTTTCACTTTGTAAAAAGGCAGGGCTCAGTATGGGTGGCAAAAGCCTCCTGCCAGCTGTTCTGTCCGTGTCTCTGCAGAGCCAGAAGCACAGAGGCCGTGTCTGGGTGTTGCACAGCCACAGCAGCTGATGCTGTCAGGGCTCCTCTTCTCATCTGATGTTCTTCCCAAAGCACCACGGTTTCTCCCTGAGGTCACCGGGCATTACGCCTCTAACAGAAGGCGTCGTGGTTGCTGTCATCCCCACCACCCACAAATGGGCTCTGACTCTGACTTGAAATCACCTAGTTGAGAATATACTAAACTAGAGAAGAATCACCACTCTTTCTTTTGCAAGGGAGTGTACACGATTTAATCTTAAACCATATTTACCATAATCTCAAATATCATGGATACTACCCACATATAGAATAGTGTGTGACTAATGCTTCTCTACAGAAATCTTCAAAGCCAAGCCACTTCCCATAAAGCATTACAAGAAAACATTTCGTAAATGAAAACAAAACAAACAAACCTCAAAAGTTCCTCCCTAGAATAATTGGCCTCAGTATAATGAAAAACATAATGCCTTATTTTAAATTATTTCAATTATTACCCTTCTTAAAAGCAAAAACCTTCTTGAACAACTGGTTGTGCAGATGCTATACTGCGGCCACTATTTTTAGCCAATAGCAAATTTATTGTAACTGACAAGTAGGTTTCAACATCTTATTGACAAAGTAACAATTTAATAAAGTCCATAACTTTAGCCATGTGACTTTAGATCATGTAAATGAACAACCTTTACCAAATAAATGAATCAAAATTTCTTATCAATACATTACTTAAAATTTTATATTTTTATTATTATTTTGTATGCTATCCAACCATACTCTGCTTTAATAGCTAGCAATTTAAACAGTTGTTTTGTACACCAAAACCTACATTAAATGCAAAAAAAGCCCCCCATCAGTTAACCAGAATAGGAATAATAAACAAATTCCTTTGTTCTCAGCGTGCACAGGGATTAACCACATAGATCAGACTGAAGGAAAACACACCTTTAGCGATTACCTTATCTAAGGCAACTTGAAGCCTTCAACATTCAACAACACCACTTTAACTAGCACAGTTAATCTTATAAATTAAGTTTTGAATTAAGTATTTCTGTCCTGACCTGGATGCTATGAAGCAGTTAAATGTAGCTCAACGTAAGTTCACTTCCAATAAGTCTATGACGGTATCACACTTTTTGCATTTAAAGAGCCCAATATTACTGTCAGATGTGGTCAAACGAAAAATATAAACAACTAAGCCTCAGTCATCCATGGGCAAACTACCAAGCTGGTGGATAACTCAGTTTTGCTTTCCCCAGCAGGCTTTAGCAAGACACGCTGCAGGAACCCTGCCACGTCCTCGTCTACCTTCTCAGGTTGCTCCAGCACGTTGCAGAGATCTGCACAGGTGAATGCTGCAAATGCGTCCTGGTATCCTGGCTACAGTGGAAACATGCTTAACACAAATATGATTGCAAGAAAACACAGTGCTGCCTCATGGTCATCCTGCTGTCCACAAGGACCCCTGGGTCCCTTTCCCCTACGCTGCTCTCTAACAGGTCATTCCCCAATTTATACTGGAACCTGGGGTTGTTCCTACCCAGATGCAATAATACTCTACACTTTCCCTTGTTATATTTCATTAAATTTTTCCCCGCCCAACTCTCCAGCCTGTCCAGGTGCTGCTGGATGGCAGCACAGCCTTCTGGCGTGTCAGCCACTCCTCCCACCTTGGTGTCATCAGCAAACTTGCTGATAGTATACTCTATTCCCTCATCCAAGTCACTGATGAATATATTGAATAATACTGGCTCCAGTACTGACCCTTGAGGCACTCCACTAGATACAGGCCTCCAACTGGACTCTGCCCCATTGACCATGACTCTCTGTCTTCTTTACTTCAGCCAGTTCACAGTCCACCTCACTACCCCATCGTCCAGACGACTCTCCCTCATTTTAGCTGTGAGGATGCTGTGGGAGACTGTGTCAAATGTTTTACTGAAGCCTGAGTGTTGGGGTCTCCCACTTCCACAGCTTGGGTAAAAGGCTGAAATCCACCCAAAATCAGAGCTGCTGCCATCTTCACAAGCCTGGGTCCTGGCCACAGCCCTGCACTTTGTTTCACTGCTTTTACAGCTCTAAAATGTTGGATGCAGGAAACCCATTGAGCAAGCTCACAAGTGTGTCGACTCATGGGAGGAGCTCTGGTAGCCATCAGGTGGCTGCTCTTCAAGCCGTTGGTGATCTGGCCTCCTCAGGGTCTGCCTCATCGCTCTCTGCCCTTCCTCATCTCCTGGCCAGACTGCGCCATGATCCAGGCAGTGCCTGATGGGCTGGACTCTCCTCAGGGTGAGATGGCCAACACAGCCATGTTCAAACAGCAGCCCCAAAGGGCGAAGTGTCGAAGCCAGGGACACCTGGATGTCTAAAAGTAAAGTATGTTCGTGAAGGGGTAGGTATGAAGAAATGACAAACGAACACAGCTGTATTTTCAGTGTTTTAGGATCGATATATAACATCACTTAATCTGTTGCATAATCACTGAGATGAATGGCAGACAGAAGACATCTGAGCGTTCAAGCATCAAGCATGTAGGAGGGTACTGCAGGTTGATTAACTGATTTTTAAGAATAAAATCTTGCTAGAAAATATATTATAAATGAAGTACGTATGTTGAAAATATATTCATTATAACAGAAAAATCCTACCAACGCAGGCCATCTGCTTTTGACTGATAGGTTTGGTAAACTGTCAGAATATCATGTAAACTGTAAAAATCTCATTTAATGAATATCTCAAAAACATACATAGCTCACATTACTGGCAAGCTTTTAATGAAAATATATATCAAAGAATCAAATATGTGTGAAATCTGAATTTCAATTACTCAATAAGATTAAGAACAAAGGCTGTAGAAAAACAGCAAGAGCTCCATCTATCCCTTCTGAGATGAATCAAAATCCCCTGAATTATCTAAAAGCCATGGTTATCAGCTTTTTAAGAAACATAATTCTTCCACTGCTAATTCATTTAATATTATGCAGCATTTAAAATAATTCTGTAAGGACCAAAAGCAAACTAAAAAGAGAATACAAGTTCAGCCCCCTGTGAATATTTGCAGAAATTCTGTCCAAAAGATAGGTATTCTCTCCATCCCTTTTCATTATCTGAAATTTTTCATGTTTTCCATTAGCATCTCATTACCATCACCCAAAATATGATGATGACCTTGTAAGTTTGAGTTGAGGATCCCACTGGTGTCTAACCGCACCCTTTTGGACTGCTCCTCTACGCAAAGACAAACTCACGTGCAGTCATCTGCAGGACTGGGACCACAGATGTGCATGTAATACCTTCTCCCCTTGTTTTAAAAGTTTGTCCGTTACTTAAAGGAATGTGTGTCTCTGAGGAGAAATAGCATCTTTCTTCTGAATACATGAAAAGATTATCAAGAGAACTTCCAGCAACTTCCCTAATCTGCTTGAACATTTAAATTTCACTGGCACAAAAATGCTAGACTCCAGAGACTTTTCACTGTGATGAGGGATCATATACATAAAAAAAAAACCCTGCTCCTTCCACCACGGCATGTCAGGGATAATGCACCGCAGCCTCCAGCCCTTCTCCAGGCATTTTTCTTCCCGTTGCTCAGCTCCCTGCTCTCCACCTCGTCATGGCCAAGCGCAGGGCTGTGGTACAGCATCTGCTCACATGGGTTGCCTTCATGGAAACGCCTACAAGTAGCTTAAAACTGTAAGAATCCAGTTTCTGTAGAAAAGTAGGTGATATAAACCGAATGTCATATAGTCTCAATGTTTTCTCTATACATTTCAATCTCACACACACTGACATTAGTACTGAATGATGTGATAGCCCCGTACATAAAAAACATTAATAATGACATACAGTAAATGGAGTAGGTGCAGGCAGCTGTCAGATCCTGTAGAAAAATGCAAACTATTACTTATCATATATAGAAACTCCATGGCTGCTTTCACAGCTCCTTCCCTGCAAACTCTCTGTGATGGCAAACAATCTTCTGAAGGAGGAGAAGACGCTGCTGCTCTGTTGCATTTCACAGCCTTCCAGAACTGGCCATGGTCTCTCTGTGCTCATCTTTGCCTGTACAAATGCTTTACTAAGTTCAGCATTAGATTCTCATATAAATCTGCCTTCTGCCACCACTAAACTGCCACCATAAAATTAAATTCAACTTCGGATTTATTTCTTAGGGCAGGGATAGAGTACAGAATCTGCCTTTAAGTATTTTATTGATGGTATTTTTACACCCATTTTAAATTGCTTTGCTATCTCAAACTGTATTTCACATTACCCTGTTTTCATTTTCTACAGCTCATACGTTTAGATTTTGAAACACTTTTTTCTTTTTACCCAACTGTATTAAAAAAAAATTCTTTTTAGGTACATGTATTTTTACTGAAGTGGTAATAACAGCAGCAGAAACTCAGAATACTCTAGCCTTGCTAAATGACTATTTGACAGCCTACAATTTCTCTGTCATTAAAATACATATTCTAGCACTGAGTTCATGTCGGAAGAATGCTACCCTAAGGAACAGTCTTTTCTCATAGTATGTAATTTAATTTTTCTTAATGCACTGTGCATTAAAACAAAAAGTGGTCAGTTCTGGAAAGAGAATTTCTGATATAACTGACCATTTAAAACAGTGGGAAGTACAGTTCGTTCTCATAAAGGAATTCAAGCATACCACTCACTGCACATGTTCTCTAGGAAGGGTCTGACTGTTAATGTACCAGTGTATTTTTTTTTTTTTATTGTCACTGTAAAATAAAATAATTGTTTGCCTTGAGAACTAATAAATGGTAAATACACATGGGAATCTGGAAGGCCATGCAATAAGCATTGTACACAAACTAATTCACAGGACTACCCTTCTAATATATATACAGTGCGGATTTGAAAGCAGTCTTAAAGGTGAATAAAACAGCCTTTAAGATTACTTTGGCTAGCAGTGGTTTTTATCCAGTAACATGATTTTTAAAAACCTGTTCTTCTGTTCTCCTGCAAACAGCACAACAGAGACTAGCTTTTGCTACTGCTGTAACTTACAAAATGACTAGCTATCAATGAACCAGTCCCAGAAATATCCACTACTAAATAACCACAAGCTGGTTTAACTTGTGTTTTAGAAAACAACAGGAAGACTTTCAAAAGTCCAGAGAGGACCTACAAGCCTTGAGAAAATGCTGAAATTCAGAGAGGCAATATGCAGCAGCCATTCCATCTCATGTAATTTTCAGAATGAAAAGCTGCCTAGTGGCAGAAATTATTTGTTCTTGAGTAGTTATTTTTGTATATACTGTCTGGTCTCCGATTTCTATCCTGTGTAAGACTCGTCCCCTACAATCACTGTTAAACGGCAGGTGAGTGTGCTCTGGAAGCGCACACCACAGAACATTACTGCCTTTCACATGCTCATTTTAGTATCCCCTGTGGCAGCAGTACCCTGTCAACTCTAATAGTTTTACTACTAACGGTGATATTAATACATATATTTACATTGCTACATATTTAGGAGCGTGTGGGAAAGATCAAAGGAACAGACCTGCAACAGCGCTGGATTCTGTACAGCTATTTCACCCCTGCAAGAGCCCCTGTGCACAGAATCATTGAATAGTTTGGGTTGGAAGGCACCTTCAAAGCTCATCTGGTCCAAGACCCCTGCCCTGAGCAGGGACATCTTCAACTAGACCAGGTTGCACAGAGCCCCGTCCAGCCTCTCTGGGCATCCTGTTCCAGTGTTTCACCGCTCTCATTGTAAAAAATTTCCTCTTCATGTACAGCCTGAATGTGCCCTCCTTTAATTTAAAACCATTACCCCTTGACCTTTCATAACAGGCCCCACTAAAAAGTTTGTCCTGAAAAATAAAGACAAAAGGCACATGCATCACCACGGGAAAGCCATGACTCCCATGGACATCATTTCACCAAGGCAGGAGCATGGCCATGGGACACGGGAGCTGCTGACCCCTCTGAGGGCAGGCATGATAAACAAACGACAAACACAAAGCATTTTGGGCTGGTTTCCTAAATGCCAAAAGTTTTGTAGAGCAGAACTGTCGTGACACTCAAGGGGGGTGAGGTGCCACCCCCAGCTCCTCAGATTGCCCCCCCCATGCCAGTGCAGAATGCACAGACCATCGGAGCTGACATTCCTATTGCAAATTGCTGCAAGTAAACCACATTATCAACCCATATACAACCCAATGCAAACAACCTAGAAGGAATTGGAAAGGGATGGTAAAAGAATGTGAAGCATATACTTTGATAGCACATTTTGTTGAACTCTGGAATTTTCAAATTTAGCATGACAGGTAATAGTTTCAAAATGTCATACGTATTAGTTGAGAAATAATTTTAGAACCTCTGTAAAGTTCTCAACGGGCACAGCTGCACCAGTCATTTCATAGTCGGTATCCACCAAGAAAAATCTTTTTAACCACAAGCACTATATTTACCACGTGTTCAGAATATGTTTAGTCATTAACATGTGAATGCAAATAAATGATTGCCATTGTATTTTCAGAAGAGTGAATGGGGGAGTTAATATTCCCCCCAACTCCCTTGTATCTGTGTTACTACAGATACCTAGGCATTCCATTGGTTTGTTGCTGTTTGGGGTATTTGTGCTTTAAAGTTCCCAGTGGGATGACGGAATGGTAAGAAGTGCATTACTGTACCGCCCTACAAAGGCCGGACTAATGTTGTGCTCCTTCTCCTCCTGAGCTAACGTGGTCAGAGTTACCCTGGGTATCTCTGCACAGCAATGCATAGCTCTATGTACACATGTCAGATCTACAGTTGCAAAATCATTATTAACACTCTGTACTAAATAAATTTTCCTAATTAACTGATCCACCCACCAGTTCATCATTATTATTTCCTACAGCATTTGTTGATGTCTAAAGTTTCCCAGAGCATTCAAGAGAGTAAAACCTGATTAATTTGTGGGGACTTGATGGCAGGACAAAGCAGCTGCAAGCTATGTAATACTGGTCTTTCTCCCAGATATTCTTGTTATGCTACCAAAGTCTTAGTTGGGAACAAAGATAACACATAGAGAATTGCACAGTACTCTAGTAGAAGTTCAATCACTGAAATATGAGGATTACACAAACATCTTAATTGCATTACTTACAGAGCTACTGGGGAAGAAGAGATTATTTGGCAGGGAGAATTCAATTTGCTTTGGAGCAGTACAATAATTTAGCTGCATAGCCTTGTTTCCAGCCACAGATTAGAACTTCTTCAGACAGCAAATCCTAAAACAAGAAATAACCCAGGTTTCTTACAAAACATTTGTAATGCAAAGAGTCAAGAAAGATTCAGTGATGAGCATAACAGGAAGATACTCTGAACAGGGAAGCAGCAATTAAAGAACTTGGAACAAGGCTTAGAAAAAAAGCACATTTTCTGCCAGAACTTAAATGCTGAAAGATGCTTATCACATAAGTTGTTAAAATCAACACTAAAAGTCATTTTAATTGCTTGGATGTATAAACAAATGGAGGATCTCCAAGTTTTGGGTCCATAAAAGTCAGTGGGAAGCTTTGGGGCATTTAATTATGTCTATAACTATTCAACTAGCCTAGCTGCTGTCCCATTTCATATACCAGTCTTCCCAGTAGCAAGAGTTGAGTCTTACTTGATCATGCAGCAAGACTGTGCTTCAAAGAAGGAACACAGTGATTAAGGTTTTACAAGATTATGTTTATAATCACATCCATGTTAAGAATCACAGGCCAGCTGAGGCTGGATGGCATCTCTAGAGATCATTTAGTCCAACACCCGTCCAGAGCAGGGTCACCTAGAGCAGGTTGCGCAGGGCCATGTCCAGACAGGTTTTGAGTATCTCCAAGGACGGAGACTCCACAGCCTCTCTGGGCTCCAGTGTATGACTGCCCTCACAGTAAAAAAAACAGTTTTTTCTTTTCACAGAATCACAGAATGGTTGGGATTGGAAGGGACCTCTAGAGATCATCTAGTCCAACCCACCTGCTAAAGATGGTTCTTCCAGAGTAGATCACACAGGAATGTGTCCAGATGGGTTTTGAATGTCTCCAGAGGAGGAGACTCCACAACCTCTCTGGGCAGCCTGTTCCAGTGCTCTGGCTTCCTCAAAGTAAAGAAGTTTCTCCATGTTTGAGTGGAATTGAGCGTGCTTCAGTTTGCACCCACTGACTCACGTCCTTTCAGGAATAAAGAGTGTTTCGTTGGCATGGTTTGAAAGAGCAGATAAGCATGTAGAAGATGGCACTCCAAAAGATAATTCTGGAATAATAACTCTTCTTGCACACAGATTTGAACAGCAAGCTACTTAGGACGCTGTGTGTACTTTAAACATATTTTGATCGGAAAAAGAATGAACTCTGTCAGATAAGAAGGAAAAAACCCAGAGATCTTCCTACTCCTAAATTGGGTAGATTTAAGTGACTTTTCCACCAAATGCTCTTACGACCAGAATTGCACTGTGGATTCTCTCTTTGTGCTATTAATATACAGAAAGGAGCAAGGAAGGTGCTATCACCTCCCTTCTCCTACAGACCACCCTGGCACTACATAAAGTTGGTTGCCACCATCACTGTAAATCATTCAAACTGGAACTTTTTACAGAATTCACGCTTTTGTGAAACCAAGTTGGAAGACAACTGCAATTTGAGAAAGGGCATTGCCACCTTCAGAGAATAAACGCAAAACAATTAAAATTATTTGGGTGTATAAACAGAGGCATGTTTTTAAATTATTGGCTCAAATTTCTAAGCCTTCTGAGAACAAACACAATGATCCATGAATGCAGTAACAAAGGATCTGGAGAAGAAACTACCCTAGGTCCTTTATCAGTAAAATAGCTCGAAAGGTCTACAGCAAAAAGAATACAGGAAAAGGAATATCAAAAAAAGAGAATACTGGCTTTACAGTTCATCTGATATGTTGCAAGTACTTTTTGCCCCCCAGTACTATGCAGACTTATTAGTCTTTATTTTGGGGTCACAGTGGACAAGCTGAGAATTATTAATTTTTTCAGCTTATGCGTCAGACAGGAAAAAATTACCTAGGGAAAAGAAATACTGCTTATATGTGTGTATATATTACACTACACTCCATACAGATATATATATTTACAAAGATTTGTAGAAATCACGCTGTCAAATGTTTTCATTTTATAGGAAAATGGCATATTTCTTTATCAACATGTGAATAAACTTTAATTTCTACATTAAAGAAATTCAGAAAACATTACAGTGCCAATTAGCTAATAATAGGTGGTGGGAATGACAGAAGATGGCAAGCTGCAATGTTAGACATGAGGACACACACACACATACTCTACTTCCTAGCAGTAATATATAGCAACAGCCTTATATTTCAACAGTTAGCAACTTGATATGACAATAAAAAGCACGAAGTAATCCTTTCATTACAATCATACAAAATCAGGGTGGAAAGATAGCATGTGTTTTTCTAAAGAGATTGTATTTTACTATTCATTATGCTCCTGCCAAAGAATACAGAATCAAGGAAATACTTTCTTAGTTCCACTTTTGGCATGCTGAATCATAGCTTCTACAGAGAAAGCGTAACAGATTTGTGTTCTCAATTGTCTTCCAGAATCTGATGGATATTTGGAAAAAAAAAAGAAGAGAAAGAAAAATATCAGTATCCTTCCTAAGCATCTAAAATGCTTTTGCCACTGTGTTATTTTAAATACAAATCACAAAGAGATCAGATTCAGAAACTTCTCTCCACTCAATTTCAAACACAGACACACAACCCCTTCATGTTATATCTGTGCTCTGCTATATGTACAGGACAAACTGGGAAAGGTCACTGATTCTCAAATAAGACTATTAGCACACACACAGAATTACCATGTTAGAATTAGAGTGAGGCTACCAGAAATATTTCATCCAAATAAAGCTTCTTAATGCTGTGTTTAGCATTTCTGATTTTTGAAAAATGCAATTTTCTAAAAGGGAAATGTGAAATTCCAGTAACTCACAAAATGATGAGGAAATAGAAATACAGGCAATAAAGCATAATGCCAAGGAATCTTTTCCCATGTTAACATATATTTAAGTGTTTGTAAAGTAATTTTCAAATATATTTACATATACCATAACATGACTTTCTGTAAGAAGATGCTGTTTATCTATCAAACAATTTAACTGAACTTTTTACTTTTATGGCAATTGTATCATACTAGTCTTCAGATACGAGGACTCCAAGAAATACAGACAAACTCGTTAAAAACCCACCACTCTTTTCTAGAAGTGTTTCCTCCTTCTTGACTGTGGGTAGCAAAACATGACTACAAATTGCTGAACTTAAAACATTTTTTAAAGCTACATTATCAAAACCTAAAAAGTACGTCAAAATGGTTTTATGCATTTTCAATGCTGAATTTGCAGTACTCACTGTTGTGAAGTCATCTTTTTTCTGCCTTATACAGCCCATGTACCATTACTTATCCTGGCTTTTAGGCATTCAGGTTCACAAGTATATATAAAAAGTATTCATATAACATCCAGTAGAAAGCATTTATAAATACAAGAGAAAGAATAGTTGATGTGGCTGCCCTGCACTATTTTCAGATGTATAAGATGTCTGCATAAATAAGCATGAATCACTGATTATTTTAGCTTCTCATAGGACAGCTAATAGGAATTAAGTTATTATACTCAGTTATACCCCAGTATAAAAAAAACTCGGCAGTTCCTTAACAGATGCTGCCATTATCACACATAGAATTGTGTTTTATAAAAATTACAAGAGGTTTTTTACTTCAAGGAGACTTCACCAGTCTTTAAAAACCATGCTGCTTTTCTTGTTGGCCCAGCATCAACAGATGCAAGCCCTTTTTGTTGTCTCTCACAGTCAAACTGGTTTGTCTCATGGGTAATTGAAAGAGTTGGGTGCCTCGAAAGTGCACTTTATCTTGTCCTAAAATGAATACCAAAGACGACAGTTACAACATCTTTGCCTCTCTGAGTGCCTCATTTTCTCTCTATAGGTTAACATACAATCTTACATTGCTGAGTCTTGCTGAGTCTAAGGTAGACGTCTTAAGCCCAGATACCCAGCTCCTGATTGGTGAGGTGATCCCACCTTACCAACCGCATAAAACAGATCAGAAAATAACCTAATTTCAAAGGCTGCAATAATAATGATAGTCTTAAATAAGCTACTTTGCTCCTCTTTTACCAGCACACCGGTGTCTTAATACATGTCCTTTAACACCCACTGTTGTCCTTAGCATCAGTGTAAACCCATATTGAACTTTACTTACGCATATGAAATTCTTTTGGACTTCCTTGAATATAAATCAGCATGCTACAAAATTTACCACCAACATTCACTGGAGTGAATCCTTGAGGTCAGCATTCTAGCATGAATATTTAGCTCATCATAAGCATGCACTTTCATACTGCAATAAATCTAAACTTGCATTATTCAAATCCCAAACTCTTAACCACTAATCTACAAGAGACACTCGTTGAAAGAAATACCACGCCTAGCACTTTTAAAGATGTAAGAGCCGACAACAAGGAACATCAAGCTGGAGAATCTAATGCTGGAAGAGATTCGAATGACAAAGTACAGAGAGCTTCAAAGTACGATTAGAGTATTTCTCAAAGTAGCTGCCTGCTGAGACACAGCCAGAGTTTACTGGAGCGCAGAAGAACATAATCTTTCCATACCTGTGCATACTGGCAATCACAGGGAATGCATCTGTGGTCTGACCAGCATGGCCTTGTGTATGTCCTTATAGATGGGGAAACTAATAGCCAGAGTTGCATCCCCCATAGAGACAGAGAAGGAAACTGCAAGAGGTGTAGGTGAGGGGCTTGTCTAGAATACAATGGTGAAGCCTAGTCAAACTTAAAAAAAAACCCAAAACAACACAGAAAAACCCACTGCAAAC
This sequence comes from Columba livia, assembly GCF_036013475.1. Classification (NCBI taxonomy): domain Eukaryota; kingdom Metazoa; phylum Chordata; class Aves; order Columbiformes; family Columbidae; genus Columba; species Columba livia. The sequence continues at coordinate 32,344,162 of NC_088604.1, read as the reverse complement.
CTCTTATATGGGGTACTAGAGAACAGCAGTTTTGGCACAGCAAAAAACAAACCAAAAGGATCGTGATCTGTGTGTATGGATACACTGGGGGCCATGAGGGAAGAGAGACGAGACAAAGGAACATGACTGGCAGAAAAGAAAATGCATACAAACCAGCAACGGAGAAATTCAAGATCCAAGTTAGACGTCTGCTTCTAACCATAAAAATAGCTAGATTTTGGAACATCCTTGTGCAAGGTGTCAGCTAGCTCAACCAGAAGACACCTTCATTCAGGCATTCATGATGCATGGCCATCACTAATTGTACAAGAGGACTAGATAATATTGATTGTTACTTTAGGACCTTAAAATCTCTATAGCAAAAGAGTGTAAAAATGTTACGTAAAATAGTCCCACAATTTTTGTTGCCTGCACATAGGTCTTTTTGTATTTACTATTTTAGGAATCATTCCTTTTCAAAAGCTGTTAAGCATAGTTTATAGAGCTGTATGGCTAAGATGAAGGATAGTGTTCATTGAAGTAAAGAAGACAAAAGAATGTAAAATTAGAATTACAAATAACTGATCTTTTTTTAAAACAAAGTGAGTAAGAAAGTCTACACAGGCACATTGAATTCACAATATCTAAAAGATATTAGGCCATTTGGCATTCATTTTCACTAGACATTGATAGTATAATTCAATTTCAACAATTATCTTTCAGTTCATTATAAACCTGCTGACAACTGCAAGAAATCAGGGTCCTTCCATGAGATCCACAGACATTTGATACAACTTTACAGCTACAGGAATTTTCCTTAGATCATTATTTACAAAGATAAGATCAAAATTAAAACATCGGGAAAATGTTGAACATTTTGACATGTGAAACTTCAGGAGACCCTTTTAGATTGGAAGCATTTTATATTTACAGTTGGTTTTGATTAAGATAGAAACTAAGTCAAGTTTTCAGTGTGCTCAAATACTAGCTTAAGAAGGGTTTACATGCAGTGACTAAAGCTTTGTCTGTACTGCAAAAACTGGTAAAGTATTCTGCATGATTGCTACTGTTTCACCTCAATCCATGAGAAGTCCAGAAAAATGACTTTCTACAATTACCACTCTCCCGTCTTCTAAATTTTGTTTCAGCATCCCAAATAGTATCATCACTTGGATGAATGAGTTGTAAAGTCCCAAGTGAATTATGAATTCTTACTTACATGTAGTTAGTGTATTTTTGAAGTGTAAGTACCTAGATTTAGCTATCAATCCCGGAACTTCCGTGGAAAGCCTGCTGTGCAAAATCATGTAGCTGTTAGAAAAGAGAAACAGTCAATCACAGGCTTTGCCTGGTCTCTTCTGGCAGTAAATTCTACAGCGGGGGCTCTACTTCTAAGGATGGTTTGCACAGAAAACAAGCCAGGAGTCTCTTACTATTCCATGTGGCACATGGCAAAGAACGGTGTTTTGCTTTTTTTAAAAGTAGACATGTCCAATCTATCAGATGGTTTGGTAGGTGGAGAATTTTAGTTCTGTTCTGATGAGCACAAACTGCAAGTGAAGTTCACAGAAAAAACATGGAACAAAACATGTTCGTTTGGCCATTCTGTTATCCATGAAAAGCACTGCTGGTGACTTCAGAAGTAACCACAGAAATCCACTGCAGCACAGGATACCCGAGAGGGCTCAAGTATACCCTTAAGTTAATTCTTAGTATATTTTTTAGTTATGCAAAGCTGTTTTTCTTATCTGAGCCACAGCAAATGAATTTCATGAAATTACACAATTACTAAAAATAGAATTTACCTGGGTTCTAGTTCCCTAGATCACGTGTTATGTGATAGCACCACAGCAGTTGAACATGCTAAAGCCTGGACCCTTAATCCACAGCACAAGTAAGTACTCAAAACAAAGCAGAATGTTACAGGGCCTATAAAAAACACTAAAAGTGCATTTGAAATTAAAATACTTCTTTCTGCTCCCTTCTTTGACTTGATGTGGGGGGACTCAGCCCATAGCACGCCACTGAAGTATCACTGGCAGAGTGAACTCTAGGTAATGCTTCTGCAGCGTGTGGTGTGACCCTATGGTCTTGCAGAGTGGAAAGCATTTATAACAGTAGAAGCCCACAGAAGGTGAAAGCAGCGACTTGTTTGCTGTCTTCCTGTCAACCTGCAGAATCTTTCTCCTTGCAGAACCATGAGAGGCATTGACAGCCTTTGCAGAGAGCAACGAAGAAATCTCCAATATAAATGTAAACTCCGGCATAAATGTAGTCTGAGCCTTCTTGGTGTTCGCGGTCTCCACTTAGTCAAACAAACTGAATTTGTTTTCTTCGGTAAAATTAGCTGTGCATTGGCTGGGAGACGCACTGGTTTGTATCTTCAGAACAAATCTGATGAACAAGCTACTCGATCCGACTGAAAACTCCTAAGAGCCATAGCAGAAACCAGATTCATAAGAAACAGTCTTGAGTGCTCAGCCCACCGAGTCCCTTACAGAGGTCCATACCTCAACTTTTGCTATATTTCTTAGAGCAAAAGCACATGAAACACAGTCAGTGTATGTAACTGCATATTGTTGTAACTCCCCGTTGCAGAGAAATTATTCAGTGCATTAACTGTAAGAAACCAAGAGCTTACATCTCTTGATATTAAGCATGGATGATGTGTTTTCAGCTTCTTCTGGTCAAATATGACAACATCAGTAGACATCAAGTTCTGATTATATTGCTCAGTACTACCACTGAGCTATTTTGAAAGCTTCCTTCTGCCATAATCCCCAAAAGCACTGGGAGCTTTTTTGGGGGACAGTAACTAAGATTGCTTCCACATTTGAATCAAATATCAAAATAATCAATTCCTTACATTCTACAATATTAGATACAGTGTTTTTCTCCTTCATTTATGTGAAGCGTGCATTAATTTTGCTGAGAATTCTGAATTCGAAGAGTAACTCCTCCAGCAGCAGCTGAGTCTTTCAACCTTCAAGCTCAAAATATTAAACTTCTTGCAGTCTCAGTAACCATCTTTCCTCTGCAAAATTCAAAGTTATTACTTCATGTGAAATATTCTGCCTCCCTGCCTCTCCTTTCCACAGCTCTATATATTATCCAGGCAGAGGTAAAAGTATGGACACTTTTCAGTGGATCAGCAGGACCGAGAGAGCCAAGCGCCTGGCTGCAGAGCAGCACACACGTTCTGTGTACCAGACCATTACTGGCGCAAAAAGCAATACTCCTTTCTGCATTATGCGTTTTTAATAATCCTGGTTTTTCTCCCTTGATACTTCACATTTATCCAACTTCCTTCTCTGCAATTTAGCTCTTTATTTAGCTCACAAAGTAGGCATTATCCTAAGTAGGTAGAGTATTCATCTTTTGGCGTCAGTGCCAGTTACCCCTAGCAACCAACCTTTGAAGGAAAACCTTATTTTCATCTGGTAACCCAAAATAGGACTAAAGGGTCAACTGCAAAGCAAATACAAGAAATCAGCTCTTAAGCCTGAAAAAATGTTCAATAAAGGGCCTCCTTCTATTTGTAGAATTCACGTGTCAAAGAGAGATTAGGTTTCTGAAGAAATTATGTCACATGACTGGGAGAAAAATCCCTAAAAAGTGACATGTTGGTGCTCACTTAAAAACCAAATGCAACAGCATCACATTTCAAGCAGCACATCCATTTGGAAGAAGCCTCAAAGTTGTACGACATACATACTGACCTTATCTAAACAAGAAGAAACCACACAGTTTAATTACAAAAGCTAGAAGCAATGACATTGGTTTTAAACCCAGTGTATTCAAGACACACCAATATACATCCATACACACAGCTCATCTCACCATTCTACTCGGCTGAAACCTGTGTGCACTACACTTTCTGTGACCAAGTAATAATTAAATTTAAATTAAAAACAGAATTAAAAATAGATCCTATGGCAAATGAAGACAGTAAAACAGTTGTTAAGAGTTATCTGAGACTCAACCCGTGTGACTTGCAGAGCAGTGGTGCTTTCTGCAGACACAACGGGCGAGTCACCATGAAGACATGTAAGGAGAACGGACTTTGACTATCTGCTGCCAAGGCTGAGAATTAGTCCTTTGCTTGGTTTGGATTACTTGAAGCAAAATCTCCAAGGATCTGGAAATAAATCCATCCGTTGATAACAGTGGGTTTTGTACAATTAAGTTGTGTCATCTGTTATGCAGCTAGTGGCCTTGAAAAAGTTGCCAAGGCAGAATGAGCTGATAGCACGGTAGTGCTAGGAACAACTCTATGTGATAGCAGCACACAGCATGAGATTCATCTGACAAAAGACAGACATTGCCTAACACGTCACCTAACCCTTAAAATTGGTGTAGAAAAGCCAATACTTTTAGAAGGCAGTTCATCTTGTTAGAAACCAGAGGTCTACAGCAGGCCAGATGAACTGCACCCTCTTTCTCTCCACTGGCTTTAAGGGACTGTTGGATGATCGTGTCCCAACAAGACACCCACAGCCCAGCACAGTGTCTCCTGCCAGGGGACATAATGCCTGCTCCAAAGCCAGAGTAAGCATGGGTTCACCTCAGGAAACAGAAAGCCTGCTATCTCTTCTGAAATTCTCTTGAAATCTAAGTTGAAAGCCCAAATGGATATTATTCTTCTAACTGGCTTACAAGGATCACATAAACACATTCCTGACTCTTTATATATAGGACGTGGGAATTTCAAAACACAGCAACTCCAGAACGTTCATTCTTGGTTTTGGATACTTCAGATACCCTCAATCATGGTTAACAATTGAAGTTAAACTGCCAGACCCATCATTTTGTCTTGGCTTTGTTTCTGTTGCAAGTAGCTGGGTTGAAAGACAGGAGCTTCTTATTTATACTTATCAAAAGTACATGGGAAAATATAACATAATTTAAAAACTGCTTTCTATCAAGGAAATAGCTTTAGTCAGTGAGCAGCACCGCAATTACTGACCAAGCATGCATAGGTCAACATTGTTCAGCAAAAACATCAACTGCTATTTTTTATTTTAATTTGCATTTATAAAAATAGATTCAGGAAATGCAGTTATTTGTTTCACAAGCATTGGAAGAATGCACACACCATATTTACCATTTGGGCATAACCTGCTTCTACTGAAGTTAATTAACTGACATTGATTTCAATGGAAAAAGGATCAGTTCATCTTTGCAATACCATCTACTGAATATTATTGCTTCCGTAAGCAAATAATGTAGGACATGTGATGCTTTTATTTTCAGTGCTTGGATCTCTTCCCTCTAAAGTGCATTAGGATAAAATTAGTAAGCTGTATTTCTACCCACTTGTGATCAGCAATAAATACACGCTCTTGTAGCCTAGTGCACTTTTCCCTGGTGAAACTTAATCAACACTCCCTTTTGAAAACTCAGATACGGGGCTTCATATTTCTTCTTTTTGTGTAGAAAAAGAACAAGGAAAGATGATACAGTGGAGTTTGTATGATAACAGAGTATAGGCCTTTATGGTGGGGAAAATACCTGACTTAAGTGGGGCTGCCTACACAATCATGAAGTGAAAAGAAAACATCTACTGTTTCTCGTAGCTCAAAAATTAAGGACATAGAGTGAAACTCTGCAGTGGAACGTCCTTTGGGTCTACTGAGTACAACAGAAAGAATTCAGCTTCCAGTTCAGAAAGTCCTGAACACTTCCTTAGCAGCAAGCAAGGTGGTTATTGGAGGAGGCATCAAGGGGGACCTTGGCTCATTCACTCTTTCTCTAAAAGTCCATTACTGGCTTGTACTGGGACACTGGAAATTACGGCAGATAAAACCCTAGGCTGATTCGATAAGGCTACTTCACGAAAAGAATGACCCGTGGCATTTTTTACTTAATATTATAATTTTCTATTGTCAGTTGAGAAGAATCTGCTTCTGGAATACTATCCTTCTAAGTTTTTTCCTAATTAGAAGTACTTTTGTGCTTCTGATTGACTTTCCAAGTGACTTTTGGTGAATGCTTATTCATCTTGTTCCAACTGGCAAATCACATCTATGTGACAGACAGATCACACACATATGCGACAGACAAAGAGATGCGATAAACATATTTATGTAAATTTGATTACAAATTCCTGACAAGACCCCAAACTAACACTTACAGTGTTACAGACTATATTAAACTATATCTCATAGTCCTTAAGAAAAACCTGGGGTAGCCAGGACAGTCTCTGCTACAGGTGTCAAAGCACTATAAGAACATAAGGCTAAGGGCCAGAATCTTCACACCTCCACACTGGTGCAGAATTATTAAAACCTGGGTGGATGGAAATCAATTGAGTCTGTTCATGTCTAGGAAGGAAAATAGACTGATTATAGATGACCACAGAAACAGGACCAGAGACACACGGGAGACACCTTTACGTATACAAGTTCTGGACTCTTATTAATATGAATAGGTAAGTCTAAGCAACCCTTTGCCCCTGTGAACTGCTGGATGGAAAGTGTTGACTGCTTATTCTGATCTTATCATGGCATATTCAGTTCCCATTGGGCAGACGTTCCTTTTTCATGCAAACATTTGTGGCGTTGTCCTGCTTTTTTTGGAAGTTTGTTTCAGACTGCTGAATAGCTTCCTTTAAACTTGGGAATATATCTACAGTGCTACTCCTTAAGCACTGGTCTGCTAAGAAGGCAGAAGCTTATTGGAAAATATCCTACACTTAATTGAATGTGGTCTCCCTTTCTCATGATACTGATACCCATGGGCACAAACCAATCTGTGTAAAAAAGGGGAAATAATCTATTCTCTCCAGACATCTAAGCCAAATTGCACAGGAGGTGAAGAAAGTACTGTTGTCTTCTTGTCGAGATTTACCATTTATCAAAAGAGTCTAATGCTCGGTCAGTGAAAAAAAAACTGGGCTTATCCAAAAGCAAAATGGACTTTTTTTGTGTGTGATGCTTTTGAAACAATTACTTTTCAGGAAAGTCAATTATAGACGAGTTTCAATACCCCATCTAATCCTCTTATCTTTAAGCTGAATATTTTCTTTACTTGTTATAATTAAAGTGTCAAAGGTAACACAACATTTGTGGATCAATTTAAAGAACTGACTTTAATAATTAAAAAGATAATGATTTTGAATTAATAGGAAACCTTTATTTAAATGTATAAAAATATTTTCTTGAATATTTGCTCTTTAATTTTGTTACCTAAAGAGAAATCTATTTTCTTGATTGTTACCTACTAAAACTTGTTGGTTTCCAATTAACCACAACTTTTTGGCATTACCTTTTGCTAACCAGGAGGCTACACAGATTAAACATATTTTCACACACAGAGAAGCTATATATAAATGAAAACATATTTACACAGTTTTGTATCAGAAAATTTATTCATTTGCTGACGTTTTGCATTTTAATTTATGAAACACTGAAACAGTACTTTTTTTTTAGTAATTTGTGTCAGACTGCATTCAGATGGAAACTAGAATCATAAAATGTAGAAAATAATGTTCTAAAAATAGTTACATATGTTTATCAGACTCCTGGAGTCATGCACACACACACAGTCTCCTCCCTCCTCAAGATCATTTAAACACAGTTTAGGAAAATTATCTATAAATGAAAAAAAAGTCTCATTTTCAGCCAAATGAGCTGAAAGTCCTGATGATCACATCTTTAAGGAATTCAAGATTAAAAGAGACTTATGTTTTTATATGTAAAACTAAAGAGAATGCAACTGCATTTCAGTTCCAAATGAATCTCTGTAGGTATTGAACTGAACAAGCCAAAAATGCTATTTCTTTATCCACTGAACAGACTAGAGAGGTTAAGCCAGAAATTTTCACATTTGGTGGTACATCAAACACGCTGGCTCTAAAATTTGTAGCACTTAAACATTTCTGAAACAAAACATAAATAGTATACCATAGTAGATGCTGACTGACAGGTCACAATTTTAAACAGGAAGAAAAAGTTTATGGAAAAATAAAAAACAAACACAAACTTACTTGAATAAAGTAGACAAAAACAATTCAGATTGTTACATACCACAACACACGTACACATACACACATTATATCCGCCTCCTGAAAAAGATGTGTGTGTGATGTGAATCTTTTAGCTTCCCAGCTTTCCAGCACTGTACTAATCAGTATAGCACTTTCTTTTCAACAAACAAGAAACCATACAATAGTTTCTCTGTAGTCTCTGGTGTCAGGAATAACTCATTCTTAAAACAGCCCCAAAACAAAAGCGAGTAAATTGGCTCATGACAGCCAAGCACCTTGTGGGACAGCAACTTCTGTACTTGGTCCTGAGCCCCACAAGACCTGGTCATTCTGAATTTGCCTCACTTCACATTTCAGCATCTTCTTCTGGCCCCAGCAACAGAGTCGCTGCCTGGAAGACCTCCCTGATTTCTGACAGCCCTGTATTCCAGTCAAAGCCAAATACACATCCAGGATCAACCACAGAAGAAAAGAGTGATCCCTCACGGAACCAGGGTGATACGAAAAAAGTTCATGAAAATAAGCATGACATTCAAGCAGTCTATGCATAATGGAATTGTACTATGTATAACCAGACAATAACTTGAGTTCTATTTGCAATGAAAAAGGAAGGCACTTTTTTGCTCTGAAGTTTGCTTAAATGTTTAAAAAGTTCTAATTTAATAATAAATTTAAGTTTACTGCAAACTGGAACTAGCTGGAGACTGTCTCTTGACACAGATTATCTTTCTGTTTGTGGATACTTCCAATAATGCACTGGTATGATGTTCAGAGGCTACCAGACATGGAGGAAAAGCCTCAGTCCCACTTGCATGGATGACTCTAAATCTATTCCTGAAATAGCATCTGGGAAAACTACACTCCTCTTGTACCCCATCAAGTCCAGCTTTATGTCTGGCATTGTATTTTCTCCCATCTAATTTTGTCTTTCTAAGGTCATTTTTGCTTAAAAACACCTCACTTCTGCAACTCATAGATTAACATTTTTAAAGTTTGTATTACCACAACTGTTAATAATATCCCACTAGATTTTCTGTCCAGAATGGGGTCCTCACTCCTGACACAATGTGATATGTCAATTTGGTTGGAGATGAACAAAGGAATAACAATCCTACAATGCTGTGAAACAACAATGATGGTTGAAGCACTCAGTTTCCAACATGATGCTTCATCCTCATGCAGAACAGTATGGAAAAGTAGTTACTTTTTAACCATGTACAAGCATGATGAGGATTTGCATACAGCCACTCACATCTTCAGAGCACCAGCTCCCCAAACTGACTGAAGATCTCAGATGTTCTTCTGCCTGTTTCTCCTTAAGTTACGACGCCAAGAAACTATTCGTCTTTTTTGCTCCACAGACTCCAACTATAATCTCACAAAATGTCTTTTTTTCCATAAACAAAGCCAAAAATAACTTCTTAGTCATTTGATTGTGAGCAGAATAGCCTTTTATCAAAGCACTGCAATGCTGCTGACAGATATGGTAGTAATTATCACCCTCCCCAAACATGTAACCTAGAATGACATATAGTCTTTATCGGAGCGATAGAAATCCAGCTAAGGGGAACTGTACTGTTTGCTCAATTCTCAACAAGTTTTGTAAGTCTGCAATAAGTGTGTTCCAATACAATTATAACAATTATACTTGGATAATCTGCCTAATACATCTTAATCAAGAATACCATATGGATACAGGACAATTCCCCCAGCGCCTGTGGAAAGGGCAACAAATCCCCAGCCTCCCGGGCTGCACTTAGAGCAAAACCGCTCGTACAGGTCTCACTACTATTTAACTGTGACAGTCAGACTTACCTCAAACCTCGCGCTGATGATAAAATGCTGGTTATGTGAGTCTGCCACGTACGCACAAAGGAACTGCCATGTTTATCAAAGACCTCATGTTCAGTAAGACTGATTTCAAATCAACAGAGCTGTCTGCGTTGCTGGGAAATGGGAGGAAGCGAAATACTATCATATTTTCTATTATTACAGGCACATATCACATAGCGCAGCAGGACCTAATTAGAGCTAGTACGACATTAGTATGATATTAATGATCACTAATGTCAATTTGTTTGGAGAAAATTGGACCTGTTGCAAGGATTTGATCCATTTATTAATTCGCATTTTTCAAGATAGCTTCCAGAAGCAGAGCAAAGTGCTTTTGTCATTGCAAACATTAAAAAGGCATGCATACTGTATTTTGTTCCGGGTTGGTGCACTTCACTAAAAGGGTATGTCTTAAGCATGCAGGCCACAAAATCATGATGGTCACTAAAGAACTGGCCCAGAATTAAGGGTGCAAAAATACAGGGTGTTTCCAAAAAATGGACCCAATTTGAAATCACTACCGCTCTGCAACCATGAACCGCCCATGAATGAAACTCTTAAGAGTCCGTACAGCAGGTGGAGGGAAAACAGAGCATTTGTAGTAAGGTTACAAAAACTTGACAACTCATTAAACCATTTGTAAATTTTTGTGTAATTGTAACATGTTGGGTCCATGTTTTTGAAACACCCTGTAGTATTCAGGCAGATACTTTACAATTTGAAACGATAAACTGAAGCTGGGGAGGGGTATTTCATGCAAAGCTTCAGTTTCACTCTCTGGTTTCAGTCCGCCTTGTGGGGTCAACTGGAAAAAAACTTTTTGGCTCTTTGCTCAAAGACAGAGAAGCAACATTTTAAATTATTTCCAAGCTGAACGACAAAAACACCCGAAAAATGCCTGTTTCTGGACACATGGAGAATAAAATAACTGGGACAATAAAAGACTAGATTTGTAAAATGAGGATGAAACAGCAAGAGTTTCTCAGCTCTGTGACAGCTTTGCGGCCAGACCCCTCTGGGAGGACACTGGATATTAATCTTGAGCTTCCCCAAAGTCAGAGTCAATGCCCTAGCAGTCAGCAGAGGCAACAGGAACATCCAAGCAGCTCCGTATTATGCAAAATAGTTTAAAAATTACTGATAAACAGACCAACAGATCTACCCAAGAAGCAGGATATGATCGTTTCCATGAAGTTTCCATTCTACCAAATGTAAAGGTACACAGAAGAGATGGACAACCTCCCCTAAAATGTTTGGTGAACTTTTAGCTTAAAGTTCACTGCAGGAAAATACAAGGACAGAATTTCGACTAACCAGAGACCACAATCATTCATCCTTGGTTACTTTCTGAATCTAAACCCAACCAACCTCTTTGACACAACAGCTCATCAAATTGGGGACATGTTTGCAAACAGCTTTAAAGTGATGTTTTGACTACTGATGAAAAAAATGTCACACAAATCTAGTCACAACAGGCCAGGATTTACAATGCTATGGTTAGGGAACCCACAAAAAAACGTATTCAACTTTGAAACTGACGAAACATCCCAGGTTCCATTTAATAAATATGTAGATAGGCAATGGAAGTATTATTTGCAAAGCCTGAAAAAATGTAGAAGCAAACCAATATGTTAGAAGTATGCAGAAACTGTAATGACTCCAGAGAATTAAAAAATTACATATATCTATATCTATATATATATATATATAATCAGCATTTAACCAGTGATAATTCTATCTTTAAGGTCTGGCTTAAAATATGGGAATTAATTCTGTTTGCAGTTATACCACTTCAAGCAGAGATACTGCTTTAAAAAGCAAAACTTGAAGCATGAAGTTAGAGCTATAAAACTCACCATTGATGGTGTGTGACCACTTATGTATGCACCTTTAGCATGTCCTCTAACTAGAAGTTTTCTTTGTCTGTGAGATAGTAGTTCCTTAAAACAAGTAAAATAGAAGTTTATCATCAAAACATAGTCTTTGTTACTGCACTGGCTATTGTGCGTTGTTTTTTTTCCTTTTTCTCCTCTTCATTTGGACAAAGCGGGGAAAGAAAAAAAAAGCATTCTTGCTGCTTGCTTGCAGAGAAATGTGTACTCCAGATTGGACAGTGAACTTGGAGTTGTTTTGATTTTAATACTTAATTCATTAGTAATGGAAAAACTTCACATCATAGTAAATGAATAATCTGGTGAATTTTTCAACTTGTAGGACATTGTTTTTGATAATTTGCCAACCAGAACGGAAGATTTATTATGCAGAGTATGCCAAAATGGTGAAAGGCTTCTCACACTGTAGGGCCACAAAACACTCACTTTATTGGATTGAATTTACTGATTCTTTTGCTTTATGGCCCTGTGTTGCCAGGCAGAAGGTGTGAGTCTGCTGTAGGTCCCGTATCACATCTCAACAGGCTGCCCAACTGCCTGGGATGTTTTGCTCTGTTTCTTCAGGCTACCACATCGCCTTTGCATTCAAAGTACATCCTGACACTTCTGTCAACCTGATCGCTAGAGGCTCAACATGCTTTTATGCTATCACTGTTTTGTTACTTTCCTGTGAGTAAAAACAAAAGCATTTCTCCTAGAAGGTAGGCTAGTTTCACTATATTTGGATATGTTTATTTTTATACACAGATTATTTTTAAAATTCAGATGTTTGCTGAAAAATATAAACATTTATCATAGAAGAAGACAGTCCTTTTTATTTTAACTTCAAATTTATCTTTGTGAAGAACAAAACATAATGCTATCCATTTTTTTGTATTAAAAAAATATTTATACACACGTAGGTTAGCTCTATTTTGTTGGTCATAAAATTAATGGAACTGAAGAAAAAAATTCCAGTTCTAAAAATATTTAAATATTTAATGATATCAGAAAAATAAACATTTTTTAGTTTGCCAGTGGGATACAGCACTATGAGTAACAAATAGTTCTGACACTGACAGGAAAACAAAATAAACAAAAACAAACCAACCACAAACTAAACAAAAAGAAATAATTAAAAAATAAAACAAAACAAAACAAACCTTGTTTGATAAGCATAGGAATATACCTACAGTACCATGTCTCTGTTCTCACTTGTAAGTTAACAAAAGCATAGTTATTTTTTATAGTGCTTGTACAGCAGTCCCTCACACTCCTTTCTGCAGTTAAGAAAAAGATGTACATGCTCAGATACAGCAAATGAACATGAAGCCCTGACTGTTGTCATGGTTACTCTGAGACATCCTAGTATATAAACTATCTCAGAGTTAATTTTCATTTTTGTTTTCAAAATTATTTATTTGTTTACAAAGTTAGAATTCTTTAGTACTGCATATTTAGGTGCTAATATATCCATAATTTAGTGGCTACAGTTTTTCCAAGTAATTTAGTTTTAATGGCCTCTGTGCTGTGGAAAATGTGGTATCATAAGGGTTTCCAGAACAGTTCCAAGTAACATTCAGCAAAATGTTTTGTCTTGATCAATTGGACATCCCAGCCATAGCGTATCACCTTTCAAATATGTGGCTTCCCAGATTTATTTTACTTCTCATTTATTTTACTCCAAAGCTTTAGCTAAAGGCTGGTTTAATTATTTATTCTGGAGACACTTCCTTATGCTATTGTAGTTAAGTCCTTGCCAGCAATTTTATTTTTAGACTGTGCACTTGGGTGGAAGAAACTGAGAAACTGCAATATTTCACACTGCAAGCTTGATTTGTATTGTTCAAAAATGATATATATCTTTTCTGAAAACATCTACCCTCTAAACACATTTAAGAGTTTGAGGACGTGCAATGAAAGGATGCAACACCCAGGTCATATTTTGTGTGTGCATAAGAAAGACATACGATTACCATGTGCAAACAGGAGTTGCTAAGAAATTTTCATAAAATTCCCAGCGGCATGCAAAACTGTTTATTTATAATAATGTTTGTGTGCTCCAGCTCAGCAACTGATGCAAAGCAATACAAATTTTTACAAACACTGTTAACCTCAAATTTTACAAGTATGCTAACGTCCTGGCAGCTCAACTGAAACTGTGAGCTGACTGCAAGTGTTGCATTTCTTTGGGGTGGCTTTGTTCAACATGTTCTTGGCTAATTTTATCACACAGGATCTTAATTTTGGCATGCTTAAATTTATGGTGTGCATGTCTTAATAGGAGTCAAAGGTTTTAGGGAACTATTATTGTATAAAACTAGCGATAAAAGTAGGCAATGTTGTTAATGCCTGTTGTAAAGGAGTTATGTTTCTGTGTGATCAGCAACAAGTGAGAAGAACCCTAAGAGTTGCCCTTGGAGGAGGAAAGCACCCCAAGTGCATCTCTGGGTACCAGTTTAACCCAGCTGATTTCTCTGGACAATGTGTAAATTGGCTCACACATCCACAACAGGCCTGTTAAAATATTAATTTAGGAAGCACCTTTCTAGAGGTCAAGGGAAGGAAAAGATAATAAAAGAAGGACTAATGTGAAAGGGGAAGTGAGATTCAAGTCAGTAGGCAGCTGAAAAAGAGATAATTAGAATTAATTCTTACCCATGAACTACCCAATACATTGCAGACACAGCCACAGTGACCCAAATCTCTCCCAATTCTGCAGTCTCATCCCCTCCTTTTGGCAAAAGTAAATGGCAAAATGAGGAAAAGGATGAAAGCAGAGATGTATTGAAGCAAATGAGCAGGCTTGCCTCTCCCTCAGCAATGTAAGGCTGAGGACAAGCGTAATACACCACACCTTATATGCTTACTTTATGCATGCTAGCAAGCAAGGCAGCAGGGAGAAAACTGGTGCATCACCTTGTTCAGGAGCAGGTGGCTTTCCTCACATCACCTGCATAACTGAGTAGACTCACAGAATCAGATAAAATTTAATAATAATAGTCAGCTTTTGAGATGTGCCTTTTCTAAAATTCTATACACTTTCATGACAGGCACTAGTGTGCTATCTTCTAGCAATTACTAATAATGCCTCTGGATCTGTCACCAAATCACTTATTCCCCACAGGGCCACGGATCCCCCTGCCCAGCCAAAGAGGCAACATGGCCCCTTCTGCCAGCACCGAAGTGGTTAATCCTCAGCCTCTCATCAGGTCAGGTCAGAAGAAGCTTCCCTATTGCTACTGCCCTGCCCTGGTGGCAATCAGAAATCAATCAGCTTGAGCTGGGTCAGTCGGACTAAATGGCAACAGCCGCACAAGCCTGGGAGCATCCAGGTCTTGCAAGGGAGAACAAAAGCTCACTCAGTCTAATTCCTGCAAATAAAGAGAAAAGCCAATTTATCTTAATTAGGGTACAGTCTAATTTAGGTGGGAACTACGTATGCACAACGTCTGCTCATTGTTTTTAAATTATTTGTTTAAATCATTGAATGATTGAAATGATTTTGTTACATTAATTTGTTTCAAGAAGGACAGTATCATACGTCACGCATTCCCAGGGGAGGAAAGGCAGAGGCTCAAAATCCAGTTAAATACATCAGCCTGGACCCTGCTACAGACTTGAATTTGAAGGAAATGCAACATCTCACCCTACAAAACATGAAGGAAAAAGTTCTCGTGCCAGAGGAAGTGCAGGAAAAGGAAAGAAATCCAGCCAACCTCATAACATCACTGCATTACTAATTAATTAAGAACCAAGCCAAGGCAGACATGTGCAAATGCCATTGGCATCGCCTTTACGCTACCACAACATAAAGGTCCATTGCCAGCTTAGCCTTTTTCTCTTTGGTTATCCCATGATGGATTACAATAAAAATTACCTTTGGTAATTAATTTTAGTGAGAGAACTCCAGGCCTACACATCAGTTCACAGCTCTGTCCCAGCTGCAAAGCAAATGTCTAGAGGCAAGCTGTGCATGAGCTCCAGGCTCTGCAAAGACAGGAGGACCTTTGCAGAAGGGGTGGGGGAAGAGACACCTTGCTCAAATATCCTGTTTGGCTCCTTTCCCCGTGATCCCTGATGCAGATGTCCAAGCGTTGCCAAGCACCTGCTCCTCCACTGAAGCTGGCATCCAGCCACCACAGCGAACACCAGGGAGAAGCCTGGGGCTTGGTCCCAGCTCCCTGCACCCCTCAAGGCTCCGGAAAGCCTTCCTCAGCTCCAGCCGATGTGTGTCAGAGTCACTAACCCGGCCAAATCCACCTGACGTTCTAACCTGCTTCTCAACGGCTTCCAATATCACCAAATGCTAGTAGATAGTCACAGGGTCCTTCCCAAAGGCCAGACCCATGTACAACTGCAAACCTCTGCTCTGAAGCAACTCCGACAGCTTCTTTCCTGGTTGCTTGTTTTCATTTATTTGTGGTAGCTAAATGTAAACAAAAGCATCTGTTTCCTTCTCTCTCTTTTTTTTTTTTTTTTTTTTAAGTATGCTGGAATGTTTTACTTGATGTTTTTTCATAATAATTCAGGTGAAAGGAAACATGTGGCTAGCATGGCCCACATCTAAAAAATATGCCTGAACACACATCTTTGAGACACGAATGAGAAACATCAGGCAATCTGAGAGCAGTCCATGATATTGGCTCAACCTATAGCTAGAAAACAGAAAGAGCATTCATTGCCCTTAAGCTTACGTTGCACAACTGAGCATATGTACAACACTACACGTTATGAATTCATCATTTCTGAATACAGAAACAGACAGTGAAGTGTTCAGGCCTGTTCGCAATTCTCGGACATCTCCAGTCCTGAGAAAATTTATATCTCCCCCAGCTCCATATATCTCCGCAAAAATGAGAAAACAAATAACTCCAAAAGAAAGCACATAAAATATAAAGTGACTTCAAGCATCTTTCTCATAGTTTTGACACATCATGTATATGAAAAGCCTTTTTCTCAAAAAAATATCACAGCCCACTCAGCTTATCCCGAGTTTTTTTTCCCAGAGCACCACGCAGAAAGCCTAAGCTTTCGAGCCAATCTTCTAAGCTTTCAACTTATTACCTATCCCTCAGCAAAGCTTTCCAAGTGGCATGGCAATTGCAGATGTTCTGTGCCAGCATAACATCAAAGATTTACCTTTCGTTTAACTACAGCATTTTTCTCATTTTCAATATAACTTCACTTTTAAGAACCCTAGCCTGTTTACCTTCACTGAACCATCAAATATTAATCCTCTTCTTAAAAATACTTCCCACAACGTCTGAGAAACCTGCAGCAAGCCGAAAATCCAGAAGATATGTACATTCATCAATAAAGAAGACAAAGATGAATGTGCATCACAAGGAAATCACAGATCTTGAAGCAAACCTGAGTAAGCTGAAGAACTCATTAAAGCTACAGACTGCAAAGTATTAAAGCTCTGTTCTGCAAAGTCAAACTCACAAGAGCATCCTTACTCCCACACTATTCTCTGATTTGGGTAGAACCTGTATGAACTGGAGCTGAGAAGGTTTGAGTAATTAGCAGTAAAAAGCCTTTTCTAACAAAGTATTTAATGCAGATTGCACACCGAAAAAAAACATGATGTAGCTCAAGTATTAATAATAAATTGAAACAACTTGGCACAAATCTCTCATTCATTTTTTTTCTACACCAGCAAATATATCCCAACTCTGACAATTATACTGTACTTTGACTAATACTTCTGTACCAGTTCTTAGTAGTAAGTGCTGTTTTTCAAACCAGGTGTGGATTGCTGCTGAAATAAAACCTTCTCCATGTGACTGTAGAGTGTGATGCCCAAAGTTACTTTGCAAATCAAAATGTTAAAGAGCATCCTGAATTTGCACTGGTTCTCCCATTATGCCTTTTAGGCTCCAGATGCATCTATAGAAACATGAGAGTACAGATGGTTAAACCTCTCTGCAAGCTCCAAGCAGTAATGTGTTGACTTCAACTCAGCAATCCCAAATGAAAACACTAGACAAGTGCCATATATCCTTGTCTCTAGTGCATTTTTTTTCTTTTTTTCAAATGTCACCCTCAAAATGTCAGAAGTCTGTACGTATTTTCTGGCTACCTTCTTCTTGTTGCCTGTCATTTAGGGATACATAATATCATACAGCAAAACTTTGCCATGAGTCCTATTTCCACAACTCTTGGAAGTTTCACTTGCAAATAAAGGCAATGCTTACTCTCCAGATGCAGAGCTGACTGAACACTTAAATGTCATCATTTGGTTCTGGTTTATTTTTAAATATAAAAACCAAAAAAAGAGCAGTGCAAGAATGCAAGTCCTAACTCGACATACATGCAACAAGCGTAGAAGGACAACTTCACCCAAAGTCCAAAAGACCCCAAAAATATACTCCAGCCATCTCCTCAGCTGTTTTGGGAGCTCTCCTATGCGTGTCCATGGAGAACAACTAGTTTGGAAGTCCCACATGCTCACCAGGTGGAAGCTGGGACCACAAGATGTGGAAGCAAGAAAGGGGTTTAACCACAGGAGAGGAAAAACAGAACTGGGAGCTGTGAAGGAGGAGAGAGGGAACCATCGGTCGTAGAGCCAGGCCCTGGCACCCCTTGTTTTCTGGACACAAACTGCAAGTTATCTGTCTGTCTGAAAATGTGGAAGAGGGGGTTGCTTGCTACTGACACCGAGACTGAATTACTGCTGTGGCGACCCAGGGACTGCTGCTTACAGGGGAAATTCAGGTCTATTCTCCGCTGCCACGGTGTTCCGAAAGTGCATTCAAGTAATGCAAAGATGTGTATTTGGTAATCATGTATCCGGACTAAGAGATCACCCTGGTTGGAAGGAAAAGATCTGTGTGTAGGACTTTTTCGTCTAAACTTCACATATGTAAGCAAGCAGAAACCAAACAAGAAAAGTTGGATAGATGGAGTGAATGGCAAGATGGTTCTTTCAAAACATTACCCTTAAGTATTATTTCCATAGTTACAAATGTTATACTTTCTTTCTCCTAAAGAAACTGTACTCTAACAAACAATTGCTCTAAGGTTTTATAACATGTAACACCTTCTCTTCCTAATAACCCAGAATAAAAATGTTATTCTGCCCTTTGTTTTAGCAGAAGCATAATGCAAGGTGTAAGACAACCAGAAGTATAACAGAGGCATAAACACTATTAAAACATCACTGTTAGCTCAAAAAATTAGTATTGTATAAAACACAGAAGAAACCTGAATTAACATTTGCTTTAATATATGAAACTCGTAGGCATATTTCTGTGAGTTCAGAGATGTTTTTGTCCTTCAGGCTTAAGTGACGACACAAACACAAACAACGAAAGAGAATTAGACTGTCTGGATACCTAGACCTTGTTCTGATTTTGTTTCCATGCCATAGAACACACATCAGACAGGGAAGTTTCCACATGAAGCAGCAAGGTAAACTGACAGAGCCGAACACACAAATATGCCAGTTACTTACAGTTTATCATCAGAACACATAGGTTAATAGTCTTTTAATTTTATTAATTCATGTCAGTAGATTATAAAGTATACACAGCTTTTGAGCAGAGGCCACCTCTAAAGCTTTCAGTGTAGTAACCAGACCGCTCAATTTGAAAATGTCTAGCTCCACTGACACTCAAAACCATAATCTACTGATGTTTAAAATGCCCAGTTATCAGATAGCAGTGATACTTTTGTATTCCTCACAGATGAATATGTTCCCTTGACATGATATGGCTCTCAGTTCAGCCTTTAATGGCAAAATCTTTCCCACACAACTCATTAAACTACAGTAGTGGACAATTTAACGGTGCAGCTCTAATCCAAGAGGAAAGAAATGACAAAGTGATTATGCTGAACATCTAACTTTTAAACCTGCCCCCCATACATGTTAAAAAGTCACAATATCAATAAAGAAGCAGCACAAGCTTCAAATATGCATCTACCGCTGACCCCAAAAACATTTGGAAGATTATCTATAGATCCAGTAACTCTCTGCTGTGATTTGTACCTACCTATCTTCATTTGCTCTGTTTTACACTGACCCAGAACTAACTCAAGGGTAAAAAGCCTATTTCCCTACAGGAAGTGCTACTGATGGCATTGCTGGCATTGCCTACAGTTGGAAAGGTAATATAGATTGATTTAACAAGCATCTAACTTTCCTTAAAAAAAGCTATAAAATACAATCCCAGTTTTCAAAGGAACAAGGATATTGCTTCGTACTCTACAATAATTTCTTAAAAATGCAGGGAAAATGTAGATATTCTACATCAACTGTTTCACGAATCCACATCAAAATTTGAATTGATATTTTTTGTTCATTTAATCTAATTTTCCACCACTGAAAGAATAAATATCTTAGTAATTTGGCTATGATGATTTCTTTTTGTAAATGTAATGAAGCTGAAAGACTATAAAGATGAAGAAAAACATTTTTTTTTCAACTGACATTTATGGTATAGGAAATGAGAGCAACAAAGTTTTCATTTTAAAAATATTATCTTTAGGAACAGTATATTAGCCTCACCGTGTATTGAAAGCTGTTTTCTAAAGCAAGATATTTTTCCAGCCTCACAATCTGCATTCATTATGGCAAGTATTTATGTGACAGGTAACACTAATTTTTCATTAGCGTCATTTTATAAATTCTACTGTAATTTGAACATGATTTTACATAGTCTAATCGTCCCAGCATCCAAAACCCCTTTGGCATGGGGTATATGACATGATTAACATTTATATTAACATTTATATATGCTATTTCTTCCCAGAATATGAAATGTGTGTGCCCTGTCATTTGTTTTCTTTTATTATGTACAGCCTTTGTATGGAACTGCATGACTTTCCATAATGTGAAAAACAGTGATCTATATACAACTTGGGTGATGCTACCATGCCAATTTGCTGGATGTTCCTCATAACTACATTGCAAATACTGAGGATTTCTGATTTTATTTTACATGCCCTTGACTCATTTTTCCTGTTCGGACTTGTATGGTGTGATCTGTTAGTACAAAAGGGGAATAAATACCTCGTCTCAGAGAGAACTAAACTTGGGTTTAGCTGTCCTGGCACACCTATACTACACTTTGAGTACACAGTGACAGCTTTTAGGAATTCATAACTTCCTTTATCTTGGAAATATGCTAAAAGCCCAGTTGTTGGATGCCACCTTGACAACCTGCTGACAAGGCACACAGAGTGGGCTAAGCAACAGACCCAAAGGCTGAAGCCAAGAGCTTCAAGGTGTAGGAAGACCAAGCTGAGCATACATGTGACCATCAGAGCTGGGCCAACGCAGCCAACGTCTGCTCCCAGCATCAAACTCCGATTTTTCGTTTCTTAACGCCCTAGTATGTCATATTTAATCAACGATAGCTTCCTTATTTTGAAAAGAAATTGTTTCAGTATACCTAAGAAACACAAAACGCAGGAAGGTCTGGTTTTAACTCATTTGCCAATTTGTGCCATTTGGTTATTCGGAATAGAGTGTCAGGTTCAAATTTAGCAGCTACTAGACTAAGTAGCAGGATGTACTTCAGAGCTCTTGTTTTATTTTTTGAGACAGGGTTCAACGTTGCTGAACGAATGTGCTGCCAGAGGTACAGGCCTGGCAGCCACGCTCACAGCACCGCTAACATCTCCCTTACATCAACAGCCACTACTTCTAATTATTGCTAAATACCATTATACTTAACGAGCTATGGAGAAGTGCTAACTCAATCACACAGCATAAATGAGCTGAGGAGGGGGTAGGACAAGCAATCGCCATGGTCTTTGAAGGTAACTGTCTCTGTTTTCTTGGCAATGGACTGGCCGAATTTCCCTGACTTTTATGCCGTTCTCCAGCAACATGCTCTGCACGCTTTGTCTGCTCAACATCAAGGCAGGAGTTAAGTTATGCTGCTGTCTTTCCAAGGAGTATAAATGGACTGTGAATCGTGCTGCAGCTCACAGCAGGCACCCATCTTAACGCAAGGCTTTAAGCCCACTTTGTGCCAAGAAGGAGCCCTCTGCTCCAGTGTCCTCACACTGGGGCTCACATCAGCTTTTCCTCGGCATGGACTCTTTCACAGTGCTGAGAAAAACTTGCTGCCAGTCACGAAAATGATGGTAAATGTGTAGCGCTCTCACTATTACTCCAGGGTAAATTTTTCCATACCTACCTAAGTTAAATGGCCTCCTCCAATTTCTTCCCTGGTATTTAAAAGTCCCTGCAGAAGAAGCCTGAGATTCAACGGACACCCACAAAAGCCATATGGCAGGTCTCTTCTCGGCCATGTTAAGCTTACAAAAGCGAGCATCACTAGCACAGATGGCACTAAATGACATGCAAAATACCCAAGTACTGCCTACTGATGCTAAGATATCCTGAAAATAAAGTGGAAAGAAGATGAGAGCCATTAAGAGGAAAAAGAGATGCCCCTGGTGAATGTAAGAAAGGAAGAAAAACAGAGAGGCAGAAAAGCACAAACAGGCCTTGAAACTCAGGGAAGAGTGAAAGGATTGAGACATGCCTAGAAGAAAAAATGTGGTGGGTATAAAAATCCGGGGTTGTGAATATCAATGAGTGTTGAAAAAATTGATATAGTCACTGTGGTCCCTATTGAGAAGAATAAAACTTAACACATGGCTTTCTGAGTGAGGAAACAGCTACAGTGGTTTTGCTACAAGACTCACACAAAATGTTTCAAAAGAGGAAACATGGATAGAACGTATGAAAATTTGCACTTTGACAAAAAGTAGACCATACTCAAAGAGGTCTCAAAGGTTACTGAGGTGAACCGATTTTACTGTCTTCAGTAAAGAACATTATCATGAAATGCACCCAGTTATGAGAAGCGGCAGGAAGAGATCCCACCAGCAAACAAGGAAGCTGAGGTGCATTACACTGCACCATGCAATGCAGATCAGCACCTTCTCTTGATAAAGGAGTGAGCCAAAGCACCCCACACAAACATCACTCTGCCTCCGCACAGCTATTTGCTAGTTGTCAATGAACAATTTTATCTGAATCCAGCATTTCTACCAATAGCACACATCTGCTGTCTCAAATATCCACTGTTCTAGTACTCAATATTCTGCTACTAAAATTGCAAAAAACATCATGTTTTTAATCAAACTGACCTTCTTCTCCTTATTGTTTTTCCACATTCAGCATGCTTGGAGCTTCGAGCCAGAGCTGTAATCTCAGTTCAAACCTTCTTTAAATGGTTTTAGCCATTACCTAGCAAAGAATTACAGTTCACCTGAGCTCCTGGGGTTCTGTTGACTATTCTGAAACAGATTCTTTGATCAAGTTTGCCAAAGGACCAACATAGTCAAGAGGAATAAAGCCCAAAGTCTGTCATATATCAAATGTGAGCATATCTTGGTTATTGCAAAATACAGTGTGTCACAAAGCACAATTTTTCCTCTGACATCACCTAACACTACTGTTTATATATATATACACACATATATATAAAAATTATTAACTGGCACGATGACTTTATTTGAATGGATCTTTTTGCATCTGACTGGGATTTACGGCCTAAAGATACATGCATTATATCCAAGCACTACACAACAGTCTGTCCGTTTTCGTCTATTTACAATTTTTAAATCATAATCTCCATAATCCCCACTGATGAACATGCCATAAATTAGTCCTTTTAGACAGTGTTTTTGGCTCTGGTATACACTTTTTAGATACTAAAAACAAAAGGATTCCAAGTATTTCAGCATACATAATTTAGTTCAAATCACACTATTCTCCTAATGACTGATTTACCTTGAGATGCTTGAGAGCAAATATTTTCTTCTATGGCACTGTCATAGATTAGAAGCTGGACATCACTTCTTCTCCAGGGTCCTGCAGCAATTATCCTTCTACAAAGAAGTGGAAACTGCAAGAGTTTAATCTTAAGGAAGTTCATTTTGAGTCCCCTCGCTGGAGTTTGGGTTCAGGTCCGTCAACACTACAGCCCATTGGGACACCCATGAATCTCAGCCAGCTCTACATAGACAGGAATGACTTTTTTTATGGTGTACAAACTATCACTGCTGGCCCTTGACTCTTTCAAAGGTGTCTTGCTGCCATAGAGGCTCCAAGGGAACCAACAGAGAACAATGTCCTTGGCCAGGACACTACCAAAGCCCTTCCTCAATAATCTGCATGTTGGGGCGACAAGCTTGCAAAAAACCTACTAGAAAGGTTCTCCGCACAGCACAGCTCCCAGCTCAGTAATGCACAGAAATTCACACACTGATTGTGCTTTTTCATTTTCAACATGAATTACAAACACAAAAAAATCACTTGTTTCAAATTTATCATCTTTTACTTCTCTACAATACAACCAGACTGGAGTATTTCTATCCATATTGTCTAAACAAGGAACCTGAATATGCAAATACAACTTATTCCAACACAGGAAGCATACCCATAAGATCATAGTTTGGCATGTTAAGATAGGAATTCACATATCCATCTGGTTTTCCAGTTCCCTTGAATTCCAGGTTTTTATTCCAAGAATAAAAACCCCGTGAATTCTAAGAAATAATTTAACAGCTGCTCCACAATCCTTTGTATTTGTTTTCAGCTTAAATTGCTTTAGAAGTCCACAACATTAAATAATCCCTAGAAATTTCTAGAGGTAGACGCATATAAAATGTTAACTGAAAATATAAATTATATTGGCGTATGTTTTCAATATTCAAGACTTTTAAAGTGGGCAAAATGCTGATTTTTTACTTTACAGATGTAGATAGAAACATATTTTTTAATGACTTACCACACTTCATCAAGATAACCATTTTTATGCATCACCTTGTGTACTTCACGTCTTTAGAAAGAACCATTATTAGTTGCATTTTTGCTGCTACAAAACCAGCATTTACTCTCTAACTTGTGGAAAAGTGGCTTTATTCCCATTTCTAATTTCAGAGTGGAACTGATTATGACTGGGTTATGAACCCATATCCTACAGAGAGCCAATAAAAACATAAATAGGAAAAAAGTTTTTATAAAGAACTTTAGAATAATATTTTTAATAGGATTCTGTTGGCATTCTGCAATTTTGCTAGAATGTTTACAACTCTACAAATCTTAGAAACCTAAAAGGGACACAGAGTTTAACTTCTTGCACATTTACTGCTGATAAAAGACAAGGCATTTACTTAAGTCTTTCAGAAACTGTTCTTGTCCTTCAAAAATCATCAGTATGTAACAAATAATTATTGATTAAACAACAGATGTTCTGTCATTAATTTATTTTCTTTAGTATCTCCAAAATGCTACTAACTGGCTAGTTAAAATGTCAGTATTCTCTTATTAAAATGACAAGGAAAGTATGTGTAGAATAAAAAGGAATGCTAGGCATTTGTTCTTAGTTGCTTGTTTTTCTCCTTTATTTTAGACATGTGATTATATTTTTCCTTTAGTGGAGGGAAAAAAGAAATAAAAACCAACCAAAACCAGTATAAGCATCCTCTTTCCAAGAGCCTCCTTTCCATCCAAGCTTTTCAATGACGTTTTCTTGAAGAAAATGGCATTTCAGCTTCCATGTAACTCCAGTTCTTAACCCCTCTGCCTAGAGCTCTCAGCCATCATGCCAACTATGACAAATAAAATGGGCGTTTTTTGTGATGTAGAGACATGCCCAGAAGCGGGTATCATCTAATTCATTTGACACAGACAATCTTGAGCCATTGAAGGAACCCTGAAGGGGGATGTGCCTTGTCGTGTTGCCAACTTCCCGGCACTCAGCACGTGTAGACATGACACATTCAAACACATGGGGTGGGATGCAGCAAAAATACTGCTGCTTTTTGAACTTCAGGTATGTGAATTATGCCAATCAAGTCTTACATTTAAATTCAGTTTAGAACTTAATTAGTTTATACACAGTGCATGCTCACATACACTCAATCTCTTCATTCTTGCTAATCAGCCAGCCTGTGTATCTAACATTAAGCATCTTGTTTCTAAGGCATTTGGTCATTCTGGATTATTGAAGTGTGCCTCCTACTTCAGACCAGTAACTTAATCCCATCTGTTGTTTTTCTTTTTGTTGTTTTTATTGTTTGTATTTTTGCAAAGCTGTCGCTAGTTTTGTACCCTCTAAACAAGAGTCTAGTTTTGAATCTCCTGGAGCTAAAGCTATGGGGGTAAAAAAAACAAAAGAGAACACCAACACAAGAGAAAAAGTATTTCTCAGTTATTCTCAGTTACAGCGACAAATCAGTAGAAGAAAATAAGAGAATTTAAACTAATAATTCTCATGAAATGAAAATAAAAAAGCCACTTTGGTTGGAACCTTCTTCGCCACCAATATGTGATTTTTTTTTTGCCACCAACGTTGTGAATGACACTATAATAATTAACAACGTGTACAGCCTTGATCAAAATTTAATCAAGAGAGATGACTACAGGTTATTCTGCTGAAGCAAGATATTGCATTTTCTGTGTAGTGCAGATCAGCAAAGTCATTCTAAACCACTTGATGTTAAAACATGCCGATTTAAAAACTAAAATAATTTACTCCAAAACCAATTTATTTAGTGGAGTTAAAACACTAACAACTAAACTGTTATTCTAAAGAACAGTTACCCAAGGGAAAGTCTCCATTCAAGATTAATAAAGCCTCATTTCCAAATCAATAAAAAGAAGATACAATTCAGTAACAAAAAAGTAGAAGGCTTATGCAAAGAGATAGAGAAGAAAAATGTTCAAGTGTTCTTTTACTATACAAAATATCGAGTATATTTAATTTTTTTTTCTGTTTCCCACACAGTCTCAAGTATTTCTGCAATCTAATTTACTGTACTTCCCACAGCAGGGTTGCATCAGCTCCCCAAGGAGTAAGAGCATTTCTGGAAGCTTTTGAAGGTGCAAAGCCCCTTTCCCCTACAGCTCCTCCATCCACCCCACACATCTGGCCTGGTCCAAGCAGGGCCCTGTACTCTGCCTTCTTGGCAGCCCCTCTCTGTTTATTCACTCCTTGCAGCCCAGTGGGCAGCCAGTTTATTTAGGGAGTTTTCTTTGGATAACACTTCTAAATGCTGGCAGCTATGCAGAAAGCACCATCATTGCTTAACATCAACATCTCTCCAGGCTGGTAAAAGAAAAACGGTGTGATTTCTCATCTTCACATTCAGCACCTTTTTTGTCCACAGGGATTAAGCAATAGGCGTGGGGGTACCTGACGTTTATCTTTCCAGGAAAACTCTCATTCAACAGGAATGTGGTTATTATTCACCGTGGAAAGACCTTGGGTGAAACCTAAGTGACAAGCCAATTTTAATATGTTGTGATTTGCATTTTTTTTAGGTTAACCTTTGAGACAGAGGACTCATCTTTTCCTTGCTAAGCACAACTCATGTTTACGGCACAAGAAATTCGGTGTTACTATTACTGCTCATTCAAGTCAGCTGCCCCTGGACAAACTAAGCATATTCTCAAAAAAGTGCCACAAAGTCTTGAACTGCTACTGTGTGCTTCTGGAAATATGGTCAGTTTAGTCCTCTTCAGCAGCAGACAGGCCAGCAGTGGCACTGGAGCTGGATTCTTATGGAAACAAGACTTCTGCAATCAGGCAGCTTGTGTGCATGCTCCTACACTCCAGCCTCCCCTCCTCAACGCAAATCAACTTTTCAACCTGGTAGCTGATTTTGATCAGACTTGACAAAGGGGAGGATTCTCAAAAATGTTACCTTCTTACATATTTAATGAATATAACTGACCTGGCAATGGAAAGAAACTGCATGCAAACCCCATGCCAGCGAGAAGGTGCAGCGTGCGACGCAGCCTCACTGCACATTGGAAATGCACAAGAGAGAAACCTACAAAATGCCACAACTGAACAAAAAGCGTCAGATTGAGCTCTGATCACCTTAAGGCACCAAAACGGGAAAAAAATCCAGAAACATAATGCCACGTTTTACTAATTCTGCTGCTTATGGAGCTACCTGTTAATTAAAATCATACTAATTCTCCACTCATCCAGCCTCTTTTGCATTTTTTTAATTACTAACTTTATATTCAAAGAATGGTGCTTGGAGAAGAGAGTAACCAATACTGCCTTGGAATTCATCAATAAAAATGAATTAAGTTTGTGGCTCCCAAATACCTTTGCAAAATGTGAGGCAGTAACTGTTTTTCAATTGCAGTGAGGTCACAGTAGAAATACCTGTTTGCTAATGAGCAGCTCCCCGCGATGCCTGTGTCCCACCAAGCCCAGCAAAAAGGTGTGCTCTGCATTTGGTTGGTACTTCCAGGAACTTCAGGGGCCTCAACAACCCACTCCCACTGAATTTCTATACATTTTCTGTTCCTTGCACATTACAAAAATTAACCTGTGCAGTCCACGTGGTAGCTCAAAATCATATATGGTGTCATCTAGCACAAGCTTCTTAACCTCAACTTTAACAAAATGCGCAACACAGAGTTGTTAGCTGTCATTGTCCCTCAATTCTCCTACATATGCAGAGAGTGGGAATCATTAGGAAACATCACGAGTATCAAAGGAAGAATCATGCCACTGGGGTATCAGCTACCTTTTTTTCTTTCACCCTGAAACCTTGAGTAGCAGGTTATCAAGGAGCTCCAACCAACTCCATAGCGAACATTCCCCACAGACTAAACACAGAAACTATGGAAATGGTCTGGGTCAATCTGTGTCCAGTATGTTGCATATTTTCATTTTAATCAAAACATTTAGATGTTTATTTGAACTACAAAATATTCAAGATCTGAACTGGACATGAAAATTCCCACAGAAATAAAAAAAAAAAAAAATCAAAATTCTGAATTTAATTAGTGGAAATATTAAGTGCAGAATCTTTTCTAAATTATGTAATTTTTAAAAGGTACACAGGAATGTGGTAGGATCTTCAAATTCCCAGCTACCAAACTCACGGATGCCTCTGCTCACTAAGCTTCACTTCAGCTTGTCTACTGTTCCCCAAGGTGCAGAGAGGTCCACTAAGGAATCAGAGATGGAAGACGGCAAGCTGAAGTGCAGGGAGCGGAGAAAACGGGCAGACAGCAGGACAGACAGACAGCAGGACAGGCTGGTGGGCAGGAGTGCAGAGCAAAGCAGTGCGGAGAGTCATCAGCCATCTGCTTCCCCTACAGATACAACTGCAGCACAATCAACAGGCTCTGGGGGCACTTCCTTGTGGTTCTTCTCGATAAACAAGCATTTACTGACACTAGTAAGGTAAGGAATAACAGAAGTTGCCAAACAATTATTTTTCCTAGAACTCAATGGTGAATGACCCTTGATTGGTATTTCATAACATAACATTAAAAACCACTGCAGTTTTTAGGTTCTTTTCCTGATCCAAGAAATCCACAGGAGCACCTGGCAGAAAAACCTAAGTGCATTTAAGGGCACACTTTCCTATGAACATTTTTTTTAATATCAAAAGCATAGCCTCAAAAAGCTCCTTCATGCTTAAAAATGTGACTACTTTAAATGAATCATAAAAGTTACTGGTTGTTGCACTGGCTTCTCAAGCTGTTATTTTATGCCTTAAGCCAAATTTAAAAGAAGCAACACCAGAGTGTAACATCAACTTGTCTTCACTTACTGGCTTGCTTCATTTGCATTCTCTCAACAAGGAACTGCAAAATGTTAAACAACCTGAAGAATATTTCTAACTTGTAACAGCAACTTTGCTTTGAATTATCCTCTCATTAGTCGCATAATAAAAAGGCTTCTTTATCTTGAAAGTATTTCAGGCACAGATAAAAATAAACAGGTTAAAAATACTATTAATATATCATACTACTAAACACAGACGTACTACTACACTCATTATTTATCAGTCCAGACATTTCATACATTACTATGAAGTCCACAAATGCTGCATTTGTTATCTGAACTGCTCACTTTGATTAGAAGTCTTAAAAAAAAACCCCACAAGTATCAAGTTAGAAAATTATAATTAAACAGATGTGAAAAAGCATATATGGAGTCACTTTTTTTTTAATGTGTGCTAGAGGATACAATAGACTTCTAAAACGTTATTCAGGTACACAAGGCTTCAGGTAAAAGTAAACAAATAGTATATGGGTTGTCCAGAGAGGTGGTCGATGCCCCATACCTGGAGACATTCAAGGTCAGGCTGGACGGGGCTCTGAGCAACCTGATCTGGTTGAAGATGTCCCTGCTCATGGCAGGGGGGGTGGACTGGATGTCCTTTGAAGGTCCCTTCCAACCCAAAATGTTTTATGATTCTATATGGAAGACATCTCATTTTACTTGGATCCTTCTGGGACACCTGCATCTCTAGTGGGATCAAAGGTGGACCCCGGAACAGCCAGCACAATGACGCTGCAACTGGCTCATTAAAAGTCTGCAAACACTGACTGTTCCCCAGCGTAGAGCTATGTTTGCAGTAATAAGGGATAAGACCTGTGCCCATGATAACAGCAAAGGCAAAAGTGAGTCTCAGATGCATGTGCAGTGCCAGGTCAGTCACCGCTGCAGCCAGCTCTGCCACAGGGCCCTGCTGCATGGTCCTTGGCTCCCTGACAGCAAAGGCACTGGAAAACACTAAAATGCAAACTGAAAGTATTACCAAGAACATTCTTTCAGTTTGCATCTCAGTGTTCTAGTCTGAAAAAAGGGTAAAATACATGCATACACATACAACTCCCACGGTTTTAGAGAAGAGCACCCTTGCTGACCAAGTTACAGAAACCAGCCCAGACAGACTCACCAACCTTTTCACATAGTTTTGCCTTTCTGGAGGGGCAGAATGTGGTGATTAAAGGTTAAAGCTGGGGGTCAGCTTGCCAGTTACTTTAACAGCTTCTAATTGTTTTAACCAGTACTCAGCAGTACTTTCACCCTCTCTCTCCATCCTTTCTTGCAGCTCCCCAACTCTGCTTCGTACTTTTAACTGTGCTTCTTAGAGCACCAGCTAGAGTGATGTAAGCTCATCTCTTAGAGTATCAGCCTCCCTCTGCGAATTCCTCATGAAAAATGCAGCAAGAAATCTCTAGTGGGAGTCTCACTGCCTTTCCACGTGTTGGTCATCTGCAAAGAAAAGAGG
Organism: Columba livia; assembly: GCF_036013475.1. Lineage (NCBI taxonomy): Eukaryota > Metazoa > Chordata > Aves > Columbiformes > Columbidae > Columba > Columba livia. Next base: position 32,313,463 of record NC_088604.1, on the reverse strand, counting down.
GAAAGTGGAAAAGAGAAAATGGCTGGTTGTGAATTTTTAGCAAAACTTTCTCTTGAAAAAAAAATAAAAATGCTAATTCACAAGCATCTAAACTTTCATCAAAGGAAATGACTTATTTTATTCATCCTTCTCAAGAATGCTGAGGAGTCTGTGAAGCATTTTGATTTCAGGTGAAAAAGTCCTCTTAGTGAAGTTCAATATATATTTTTTTTTAAAGTACAAAGTGGGTAACACCGAAGCACGGCATTTACCTAAGACCTATTTTTACATTTGCTTTGGAAAACAGTGAAATCCAACTCTTTGCTTCAATTTGGGACAGGATTTTTCGAGTCTTACCTTTTCACAAGACAAAGAACATCTTCTATCAGCTCTGACTGACAGTCACCCCTCCCACACTATGGCCCAGGGAGGCTCTGCAAAACGAGCTATAGGTATCCTTACGTACGCTTATACCACTGAAGAGAAGGTGGCCAGAGGGAGGTCTTTGGCACCACACTCCTGAACACTTCAGCTGTTTAGCCCCTGGCTCTGGTTTGTTCTTTGTCTTCAGGAACAGTTTGCTCATTTTTGGGGAGAAGGACGGGAGATGGATGAAGTGGACATGTATCTGGCTCATATGCAACCTGGCAGGTTATAAAACATGTGATTTAAGTTTTGTGCTATAAAAAAACACCCTTCTGGTGAGATGCAACAGAGTTTTCTCATTCTTTTGCATAGTTTGGACCAATAAAATGCATGGACTATGTTTAAGGGCTAAAGAACTACCATCTGATGTCCAGAAGAGGCCCATGGCCAAGTACAAGATACGGCAGATGCAGCCCGTCAACTCTGGTACAAGTTAGCCCTAGGCAGTGTGGTTTGCACCATTTCACCTTGAAATCAGGAGCTGCTCCCTTCAACAGCATGTTTGTACACACATACATATATACTTACATATAAAAGCTTTAAGCCTATTGTACAGATGCACGCTAAGGTGGGTGTGCAATTTTTTTGAATTTATTCATTTGATGCTACTTCTGATATGCATTTAGCATGAAGAATAAATCAGCATATACATTAAGCAAGAATTAAACATGCTCACATTGCACTGGCGCGCCTATCCAGTATACAGCTGCTAGGTCAAAAGGAAGAAACATCAGATAAAGGAAGAGAAAGTTTAAAACATAGAGGAAATGTCAAAGTTTCAAAAGCTACACAGCAAGGGATAAACGTTAATTTACATCAAGATTATTTAAAAAAACATACTGTGTATGGGTTTTGGAATGGTACCTTTACAAAAATAATTTATTCTGTTTTTAAATACAAATGAAAAATACCACAGCAATTTCCCAAAATTTCAGCTTTGGCTTTATAAGTCCAATCCTTGCATCTTCAATGTCACTTAATTCTTCCTCTCTTGGTATTCAAGATGTTGCCCATGCTATTTACTGCCATTTTAGGGAATACATTCACCATTATGATCTACTTAACTGGATTATAAAATGTACTTTAAATAAAAGAACCTGAAGAATCTAAATTTAACTATTTAGTACAGCTTTGCAATATTTATATTTTAAACAGAGTATTCTTAATCTTAAATTAGGGTTCCACAAAAAAATTCATGCAAAGGATCCTTAGTAACATAAATGAACAAGAGTCAAAAGACCATATATTAAAAAAAAATAATTAAGATACACAATAGGGAAAAAGGCTAACTAACCATGAACATAAAAACATAGCAATCAAAACCTAGTATTCACATCACTATAGATTTCAAGACTGACTACCCAGATTTGAAGTAACTGCCACAACAGCAGTCTAACAAATCTAAAGAAAGACTAAAAGTAGATTCTGGGTTTCTTTATAAAAGTGCATAACAAATTCAGTTTTTTCCCTGTGGCTTTAAATTCTACCTAGTTCTCTTAGGAGGCAATATTTGCAGTTTTGTGCCATAAGTATTGATATATTTCTTGTATTTCAAGGAAATCAATACTATATAGTTCTGTACTTAATTGCTCCCAGGTGTGTCTCAATTACTACCCATAAGGATTTTACTCCATTATTTACACACAAGCAATTAAGCACATAATCATGTCTGATGCAGTTAATACTTATCTGTTCAATAGAATTTTAGTCTTAAAATATATGGAAACATTTCTCAGATAATTTTCCTTTTTCAGTAATACAATTATAGCTAAACTGCTTCCTTCTCCTAGTGACAGACGCACCCAATTGTTAGGAGCCAAAAATTATCAGCAGTGAATAATTCCTGTGTCCTCTGGAATACAAGTTGCTGCTTTCAGTCCCATTTTCAGTCAGCACCATGCACTCAGCCACAGTACCACTAATTAGCAAACTTCTTAGCAGGCTGGTCATGCAAACCAGACTACACAAGCTACAGAAACAAAACTCACTTTCAACAGCAATGCCCCAGGACAAGGCTACAGAAAAAAGGAATTTGTGGAATTTAATGGCAATGTTGGTTGTATATAGCCACTCTGAGGTTATACAGGATACCTACATTTCCAGTTATGTCCATCTGGCATATTTCAAATGTATCAAAGCCATAAAAATTTTTAAAAAGTAAGACAAAGAAAAATAAAAGGAAAAAAAAATAGCAGAAGCTCATCATTACCAAGAGGCTTATCAGAACAAGTACAATAATAATTTAAAGTTCAATGGCATTATTTTTTTTTTTTCAACAGAGTTTTTGAACCACCTCTTGTGTTGCTGCATTTTGTGTGCCTGGAAAGTTGCACAAAACGTGTTGCTTCAGGGCTGCACCTAATTATACTGGGCATCCAGAAATAGGTGTATCTGACTCAGAATTTCTGCGTGCTTGGCCAACCAATCAAACCGTAAGAAATGAAAGCTATGGTTAAATTAAGCAATAAAACACCGCAAGCTGCAAGTTGTAACGTATCAGCACACACCACACTGCAAGGAAGAAGATCTCAACAGGAAACAAGTTTCACGGTCGTACTTGTCCCCTGCGCTGCCAAGAGTATCATCACAACTGCGACTTCACACAATTGCAGTCAGAGGACCAACTATTCTAAACTGAATGTTACAGAACAGGATTAAACATAAAATTAGGGTAAGTGTAATAAGGAAGTGTTATCTTTGATTGCCAGCTGTTATCTACCACCTTTATAAAATCAAGTTTTTTCACTTGATAATCATTCCTCTCTGTAGACAGAATCTTCCAGCCAGGTTTAATTCTTTTAATGTCTCTGACAAACACAGAACTGGTACAAAACCAGACTTAAGTAGAAATTCATGCTGAGACTTTGTCATAAACCTGAAGCTAAGAAGGTAAGCTCAGGTGCTGTATTTTGCCAGTGGTCCAAGACAGGTGGGCAACTGACCAGGTGCCTTCAAAAAACCCATGCTCATCCAGGTCTCTTCACCCTGAAACATCTCTGGGATGGAGGGTGCAGTTGAGCTGTTATAATTTATTTTTCATAATACTATGCAAGCAAATAGTGTAAATCAACTGGACCAAATCTGGTCCCAGAGATTTCAAAGGAAAATATATTTCATGATGAGAACATTAGGATATTTGTTTTCATACCCCAAGGGTGGTTATTAATAATTAGCAACTTACACGAAGTTGCTAGACAAAGCACAAAAGAAAATAGTAGATTAATCCTCAGATATTTTCAGCCTAAATCTTAAGAGAGCTAAAAATTAACCATAACAGTAAGAGAATGGCCTGAGAACTATAAAGCAATTACAGCCATTGATAACCACTGTATACATAAGCAATGACAGCAATTAGAGAAACCAGTAAGTGATCCATGCCAATACTGAGAACTTTCCATTAACAGCTGCTGTTCCATAGAACCATTATAACCTTGCTAATCCAGTCATTTGACTAACTTGCAAGGTCATTTTCTAAATGAGAAGTGCTAAGTCTTGAGCTTGAGTTGCAAAGAGTTCTTCTAGTTGATAGCTATGTGTCAAACTATGCGGCAATAAATTCCAAGCAATGTGGCAAGTTGACATCAACTGCACGATATGAATATATGGAGTTTTTTAGATTGATAATACAAAGAACAGTCTTCATCTGTATTCATTATGAAGCAAACTGCTTTGCACAGGGGCTGCAAACATAATATGCAATCACCTACCAAACTAAAATATGTTTAAGAGCTATTTCAACAACTGAAGTATTTCCTATTGATTTTAGATTAGGAACTTATCCAGATTTCCATGCCTGCAAAAGAACAATCGTTTTCAGAAATGAATAAAACTGTACAAAGCAAAACACCTTATTTTGTACCATATCATTTTCCAAACTCTATGGTTACTTTTGTGGCAGCATTTTAATGGCTACTTTTCAAGGAGAAGTATTTTGCACTTAGAGTCTCTGTTATTCTCTGCAAATTGTTAACACAAAGATCTAAAAACACTGTCTACAGCATATTGCGATCCATTGCAGCCGCAGGTGATTTACTGTATAACATACCTCAGTCCACGCAGCACAAATGATCACTCACGAGGCTGCACAAGACAGTGACGAGACAGGGCTGATAGAAACCTGAAGTATATATATATATATATATATCTTTTTAATTACACAGCACTCTTAGAAAATTCAAGAATACAAAGATAAAACATCCTATTACTTCACTAGTATTTTGCTTGAGTAAGAGGTACTGGATTGAACCTGGAATTAATGGGTAATAAACAGCTTTAGGATTTGGCCAGGCATGGCTTCTCTATCTACTACTTACTGTTAGACTCAACCAAACACAAATCATGTTCTCTGCTTTTATTAACGGGGACAGCAATGTATGTCAGCATTTTATATATATATATCTGTAAACATCTACATGCTTGAATGCATCAGAGATTTCGGAAAGCCAGAATGGTGCTGAAATTTCAAGGGAAATAAACCACTGTGATAAAAGCTGTGCTCTTTTCACCCCTCAGCAATGTCTACGGGATCCTCTTCCAAGGCTGACCATTAGAGCAAGCCCTTAGGTCCCAACTGCATGGTCCTCTGAGGAAAGACTTGAGTTAATCAGAGAGCACAGAAGTAGGAAAAGATCATTAGTCCCTTAGGAAACCAACTCGGCACAACCAACGGCGGAAAAAATTGACTGGTGGAGAAGCTAAAAAGCCACTCAAACGGAAGTCCGATGCCTTTGAGTGGCTTTTTAGAAAACACCTGAAATCTACTAAGAAGAAAAAGAAGCTTTTCTTCACCTTTCCATTGGAAAAAGAATAAAAATCTTGCTATTACTCTCCACATTTAAAAAAAAGAAAAAAGAAAAAAACAAAAAAACCCCAAAACATGTTTTTTTCAGTGTTTGGTTTGGTTTGTTGTTTTTGGCAGCGGCCAGTTTTTGTTTGTTTGTTTGATGGTGGTGGTGGTGGTTGTGTTTTTTCCCTCAGGATAAAAGAGCTGACAGTCTTATTTGCTTTATCCAGTTATTGCCAATGAATAACTGAAACAGCAGACACAGTGGACTCAGCCTACCTAGATACAACAGATGTCAATTTTAAACACCTGTCATCTAGATGTTCACAAGACTTCTAGTTGCAAAGATCTGAATTGCTCTTACATCCTAGATCACAAGCAAAAATCTTATTTTTTACCCCTGTTTTTGAAGAATTTGCACAAAGCTTATACAAGGCTTCAAAAATTTGAGAGAATGTCCCAAAAGACACAGTGATCGTATCACAGCAATATAACCAGTTGAAACTAATTAAACTAGCTCAAGTGCATTAAGTCCCTCTTCACTCCATACTACAGACTGCAAAAGGATGCAGATGCAGAAGTCTGTTTTGAGAGACACAGCTTCACAAAAACATGCCTTAAAATGAACAAACTACTGCAATTCATGTTTCACTTTCTCAAAGTTTGTCAAGCCCGAAGATTTTGACAACTGCCTGTTTCAAAGAACCCATGAGACTGATATAAGTCTGTTCTCCCAGGGCATCCCACTGATTATTTTCCCCATGTTCTTAGTAATCTTCATCGGCCACTTAATATCTGCTTTTTTTTAGCTCCCAACCTCAGAAAAAGCCTGAATGAATGAAGTTACATGAACGAAGTTTGCGGACTAGGTGATCTTTACCACCATTAATTCGTCTGTATCCTGGTATCCCTGCTATGTGCTGGGAAGCTGTATTGCCATTTTGCTTGTTCTTCCACCTGCCACACACTTCTTTAACTCAGTATTATCTTCAGACAAAGCCAAACAATGCAGGAACAAAACTCTCATTAACCACATGATGTATAAAGTTCATAAAATCATTATACATTGAAATTCCTAGCTAATGTGACAGCCGAAATAAGTGTCACTTTAAAAAGGTGACTGGAAAAAAATACACCACAGTTTTAGTTACAGGTTTACTGAAGACGGGTTTCGTTGCAGTAAGTTAGAAATGCACCCATGTTATTCTGCTGCTGTCAGTAGCTTGTTGTTGAATGAACAGCATTTCTATCACACCTGCTGGGGCTGTCAGACCTAGCAAAAAGGAGCAGTTTCATGTGTTCGTTTTTTCCTCTTCATGAATCATGTGAAGTTGACTTTCTGCTTCCAATAGTCAGTTACAAATGTAGTTTTAAAAATTAACTAGCCAGATGCTTTTTACAGCTATTGGAACTTAAGAGAAATAACTTTCTCCCTAAGCAGTAAGAGGGGCTAATTCTGGGCTGAGGGGCAGGGGTTTTAGTCACAAGGATGAGCACTCTGAGCATCCTGTCGAGTCCAGGCAGAATCGGGTTGCAAGAACTAAAATATTAAGGATTTGAAAGATAGTTTGAGCTGTGGCGACAGACAGGTCACACCTTTGACATACTAGGTAGACATAAATCACATTAGGAATGATAAAGGTCCATCTCAACAATGGTGCCTGGGTTACCATCCTGAATAAAAGACAGTGACACTGTCTGTGGTAATTTAGATGAATGTAGAGGGAAAACTGACGTTTGCCTGTGATAGTGACCAATATTATTATTTCCATATTACTCCAAAAGATAGATTTCTTCTGCAAAGATTTTTCACTGTTTGCAGAGCATCTAAGACACTGACAGATAACTAACTAGAACACCCAAGAACAAAATTCATACAAATACTTAATTGGTATTACTTAATAATGAACTTGCATTTCCTGCATTTGTTACATGAATGAAGTTTGCGGATTACTGAATGACATCCTGCAGAGCTGTGGCTGGGTGTGCCACCATTTTCACAAGGTATTCTAACAGTTCTCCAGCATTCTGCATTAATTATTGTTTTTAATAAAACCAAAAATGTGTAGTGACTTTTTAGAACATGTAACAAGCAATTCCCAGGGCAAGACTGCAAGACACCAGTTTTATCCTCCTGCCAGAAAACAGTATGAGCTGAATGTGCAGTGATTTGTCGCCGTCACCTGCACACCCTCTAGAGGTAGGCAAGGCAGCCCTCAGCCTGTAATTAATCCACAGGTCCATACTTGGAACAGCATAACCTGCAGCATCATGCACCCATCACACTATGCCTCATATTTAAAGACAAGGCTGAAAGACAGAATTTTATCACTGAGCCACCACGACACACAGAATACGGCAGATATCCTGTGTCTTCATAAGACACACACTGGGCTGCAATGAAAGCAAACACTGGTTCATTGCAGGATGCTAAACAGAGGTACTGGGAGACAATCAGGCCACCCTAATAGACTTATCTCATTCCCAAAATCAAAATACACTTCACATTTCTTGACTGGTTCTTCTCTAAATGACTTCAAAATCTTCACAACTCTTCATGTTTTCATTCAGGATTGTTTTCATTTTAGTCTTATTTCACAGAGATTTGCCTCTTTTACACATAAGACAGAGAAGAATACAGCTTTGCCAGGGATTAATAAACCTGAAAAACACAATCAAAATTTCATAAAACTGTATTTCCTAAATCCTGAGTGCTCTGTTAGTTAATTTTATCTTCCAGACACAGAGCGTATCTGAAATGTCACTGCACTGTCTTAATATATCCAAACTTTCAGTCACTATGCATTATACTAGTTAAGATTAACTCCTAAAGCTGGTTATAAAGGCAAGCTAAAAGAATGCCGTGACCTTTCATTGTGGTGAGGTAATTTACAGATATGGGGAGATGAAAAAATACTGGAGAGCAACATCAGGCAAAGGATTTTTCCAAGTAAATACTTCTCTTCTGACACTTACTGGTGTGATACTTTGCTTCAGTTTGGTACAGCTACTTCAGTTCCAGCTTTCCTATTAATGAAGAACAGCAATAACAACACTTAATCTTATATTATGTTATTTTTAGATGTCTTCAATATTTTATGGATATCATTAACTCAACTATGGTTTCAAGGAGAAATTCTGTGGACAGGAATAAGACTGGCTGAATTCCTTCCTGTAGAAAAAGTCCCTGGGGATTGTATTTGTCACCAAGCAAAAGGGTATTCAGAAGTACTAGAATTTCTGATGCACTTCCTCAGGTTTTCTTCCAAGTGTAGATGTAGCCATGCTGGTGGTCACAGACTGGGCTGCAGTGTGCTGACCCAACTGCATCCTTTCCCACATCCCTTCCCATCGAATGACCCACAAGACCAGCTAAAAAGTGACTGAAGGCCCAGCAAAGAGTGGACCCAGATGGGAATAAACCAGCTGAGGCTCAGTCTCAGCAAGGAGATTTACATAAACTTTTACCAAAGGAAAAGCAATCAGAAACATAATCGGGTAGTGAATAAAATGTTCATGTTGTAGTAAAAATATTACTGATAATTTCCTCAGGTCTGCACACAGGGTCAAGACCTCAATGGAAGAAAAACGTAAAAATCAATACCATGTTTTATTTATACATAAATCAAATAAATTGATTCACTCTGGTACTTCAGCTTTCTCTCTAAAGAAAGCAGATAAAAGGGGGGAAATGTTAATTAAAAACATATTATTAATATAAGATGAACACATTTCTAACCTGAAAGTAATATCTAGTATCAGTCAAGTACTGTTACAGTCAAGTAGACATTCATAAATTCTCTTTCACCTGAATGATTTTGTTTCCACCACTCCCGCTCTGCAAATCCACCACAACTCTCTCTACGTAATATCTCCAAACAGCAAAATCTCATGCAGAGTGCCCACACACACATAATGTAGTAGTTTCAAAAGACTTCAGGATAGGTCTTCCTCTCTCCGTAGAAGAATTTCTCAAGTATAACTTTATAAGCTTCAGAAACACGTCTCTAATTCAGATGGGGTTTTACCATCATCCCTTACTCAGAGTTTTTACCAATGCTTAGTTTGATTATTTCTACTAATTACTATGTAAGTGCCCAAAACTATTAATAATATCAGCAAAAAGTATGTCTACAAGCATTTTCAGATTGAAAATGAAAATTTCTTGCAAAGAGTATTTATAATTCAAGATCATCACCTGCCTCATCACTGCCTACAGTAACTTCTCAATTCCCATACCCCAGCAATCAGGTTATTTGCAGAAGCTAAATCACAAGTTCAGTCAGCAATTAGAGCAACCTCTGAGGAAGGCTGTTTCCTCCAGACAGTATCTCCAACCAACAAATGAAATCTACTGTTTCTAAGCTTAACGAGAAAGAAATATGTCAGTTTGAACAAACTGTTGTATGATATAAAAGTTTACAACACCTCCAGACATCAGCAAAGCTGTTCCTCTTTTATGATAAATTCAGCTTAATCTTCAGTCTACAGATGCAGTCAGGACATCTCAAAAAGAGAAATATCCACTGATTAAATGACTAGCAATTGAATAAATAACTTGAGAGCATGCATACTTATTGCAACTAAATGACAGGTGCACAGGAAGTCAGCTAGAACATCCTTGGAAAAAAAAAACAAAAAAACAACAACAAAAAACACAGACAAACAAAAAACTGAACATGTAATTAACATTTCCAGCAGAAACAAGTAGGTGGGGGCAAAGGCATGAGAAAAGGAGATTGAAAGGAGGGTGCAGAGAGGTGGGTGTTGGTCTCTTCTCCTGAGTAATAAGCAATAGGACAAGAGGAAATGGCCTCAAGTTGCACCAGAGGAGGTTTAGATTGGATACTAAGAAAAATTTATTCATGGAAAGGGTTGTGAAGCCCTGGAACAGGCTGCCCAGGGAACTGTTGGAGTCACCATCCCTGGAGGTGTTTAAAAGATGTGTAGATGTGGTGCTTAAGGACGCGGTTTCGTGGCAGACTTGGCAGTGTTAGGTTTATGGTTGGACTGGATGATCTCAAAGGTCTTTTCCAACATAAATGATTCTGTGATGCTAAGTTCTGCCTCCCAACTGCAATTCAGATGGCCCTGAGGGACAGGTCCAAGAAAAACCCTCTAACTGCCAGCACAGTCTCTTCTTTCCTCCCCATTTCACAAATACCTGCAAGTACGTCATTCACAAGTTGCTTTGCATTTCCTGCCACCTCTACACATGCTTTTGCAGAGAGCAAGACTGTGCTACTTCCTGTGGCAATGGTTCATCTGATGCTGGTGAAAAAAACTGACTCTCCAGTGAAGTATCAACTGCACAAAGACAAGGGCAGAAATAGAGATTTCTTTCCTCCTAATGATTTTAGAGGCTACTTCTAACCTCAGTCAGCATAACTTACTTGGACGTAAAAGAGTTTCTCAAGCTGCTGAGTGCGCTGCCTGATTTTCTGGCAACGTGGCAATGCCTCTTCTCCAGTGCTGGGCCACCTGACGGCAAGAGGACATCACCAGCCCACCAGCCCTGGCTGCAGCACGGACATCACTCCAGCCTCGCCACGTCAGCTCCAACTGAGCCATCACCTGTCATTCTCCAATGATGTGGAAGTTTTGCCATTGAAAAGATACACTTACTGATACAGACTTGTCTCCTGGGGAGACCCACCTACATTTCCAAACTCACTGCCAAGGATCAGGGGCCCTCCATCCCCACTACTTACAGAAATGCATCCAAACCAATATTTCATCTTAATTTTCCCACAAAAGGCCCTCTCAAGTATGTCAGGATCCTTATGCTTGTTTAGAAAGGCCCTAGCAGTAACTCTTAAGTGCACTCCTGCCACGAGATCTTGGAAGAGGAAGATTTGTGCATTTGCTTCTAATGGGTAATTCGCAGATACCATGGTTATGGATGAGCTTAGACCGTACGAAGCAATTAAATTTAATGTCCTAGGAGAAGTTAGATGCTATTTCTGACTGAATGACCTCAAAAGGGTGTGTGCAAATCTTCTAATCTAAGACAGTAGTGAACTAGGGAGGCATGTGAATATGTTTAGGAGCATTTTTTTCCTCTCAAAGCAGAAAGTTTTTACTCTCTTGGTTTGGTTGTATTTGACTCCTGGCACCAGTCTGTTGCTACCATCTGATATCAGGTATGACTACAATAAAATAATTACAACTCCACAAAAATCTTGAAAGGTGTAATATGTTTGCTTTGTTGAACAAGGGAGTCTCAAAGCAAGAAGGAAGCCAAGACAAACAAGAATATATTGCTTAAATCAAGAACTAGGCAGATACAGAACTTCCTTTCTTCATTATTTCTAATCAGTTTAAGAGCATGATTCATTTGTTAAACTTCATTCTATACGAGTGGGGAGAAAAAAGTGAATTACCCATTGAATGCACAATACAATAATGAAAGGAAGCTGCAGGTACTCCATGTCTTTGAAAATCATTCACTCTTCAAGAAAATGCTTACATACATATTTATATCCACCACTGTCAAGGAAAATACGTGCACTTATGTTTGAAGATTTTCTTGGGTGAAGGCCAAGCAGAGAAATTCAGATATGTCTAGCTGGAGGACTGCGTCCACCTCTGAAGCACTGGACCAGACTGCATATATTAAGAAGTGATCACATAGTCTTTCAAGTAGAAGCCTCTGCCTGAGACTACACTTCAGTGCCCAAAATGATGAACGTTTGCTGAGCTTCCTGTAACGCAATTACACTGCAGTTCAGACAGCTATCACAAGGTAAATCTGCTGCTCAACAGAAAATTGAAAATATTTCTTGATTAAGTGCAGCTGACCTGTAAGACAGCCTTTGAACTTTTAATTAATATCTTTAAAGGAAGTTTACTTTGCACATGAGCACAGCAACTGATTAAAATTATTTTGCAATTGACAAACTGTACAGCTGATGAATTTTCAACCTCAACTGACCTGTGGTGGCAATCCCTTGGGTAATCTACATCTGCTCTCTTACAGGAAATCCGTAAAGCAAACTTGAAAAAAATCTCTCAGAGAAAACAAGAAAGGAGAAAAAAAGAAAGTTTCCCCAAACTCAGTACAGTTTACATAACACATATTTAGCAGTGAATCTCAACACACCAGCATTAATTAAAAAGCCAAGAATGCATGCTCTGTTGTGTTGATGGTTTGCAAAGGGGAAAAGCAACACTTATTGTAACAATAAACATCTGCCTCATTAGTAAAAATGCAGTAAATGATGTCTATTATGTACACATATTAAAGATTTTTCATTAGATAGTATTATTTATGTTTTCTACTCCATCTTTTTTACCTGTGTGCAGAAGACTCGATTTTGCTTCAATTAAAATCAGTGGCAAATTCCATTAATTTTCATCAGACATTTATGGTGACATGGAACTTCTGGAAATATGAACCATATAAAAATATTGAACACTTGGCACTTACGTTATGCCTTTGAATTATTATGAAATAATTACCTTACAACAATGAGTTTTATTTGCAATGGCAGGAGTTTACATTGTCCAGGAATAAATGCTCTTCCTTCTATAAATTTTCTCCATAAACAGATTAATAAAGTTATAAGGTACTTTTCCTTTCCACTAAAACTATTATGAAAAATTTCACTGCACCTTAATGAGTATTGGTAAATATATTAACAATGTTTACTCTCATTAATGGGAAAATCACTATTAATTATTAAATTATCATTGTTTTTCCATTTGGTTGATGCTAGAAATTATTTGCAATTACTGCAAAAACATTACTTCAATTGTACTTTCACCCAATTCAGAAACTTAATTAAGCTACAAGCAACAACAGTAAAACAGGGTGAATAGCTATTAAAAATACAGTCATATTTGGAGCATGGAAAGAGCATCAAGTTTCTGTAGATATAATTACTTTTATTTTTGCTTTAAAAAAATCAAAGATCACAGCAAGCAGTACTGGGGAAAAAAAAGGTGTGTAGCTCATTAAGCTGTTGTCTAGAGCCTACTTGGAAAACCCATCACACAAATCCTGGTTCACAGGCAATTAAAATCTTTCTAAAATCTTCCCTGTATCCTCTAAAAGAACTACTCTGAGACAGCACATATTTAATGCCACATTATGTGTTCATAGATCACCTGACCCTTGGACAAAATCTATAATTTAGGGCAACTTCTCTCACCATATGAGACCACAGAAAGTTCAGCAAGGGTCCCCACATCACTCAATAAGGAAGACAAGAAATGTCATACCCAAGACTGGCACACCAAGAAAAACAGATGTAAGATAGGACTCTTACTCCCAAATATAATGCTAATTGCATGGTTTTTTGCATGAGAGGAAAAAATTACAGAAAAAAAAATATAATTACAGAGAAAGTTCTTAACTTACTTCTTGCTTTAAGGTGGAGAAAAGATGGAGAAAACTCTGCCTTCAAAGGCTGTACATGTGTTTAAAAATCTGAAGCCCAAACAGTAACCTAAAATACTATCCTCCTATACATGATTCCTAATCCCATTTCAGAAATAAACCTGATGACAAATAGAAGAAAGTTAATGTGCATTAATGTTCCCCAATCCAGATCTTGGTGACCCTCTCCCAAATAAAGCCTTTTGTTCTCTTATTTCTAGGAGGCTGAGGACTAGTTTTGATTTTTATGGCAAATTAGTTGTTTCTCCTGGATCACTGCTCTTGAGGTCAGTACGAATGAGAAAACTTAGTAGACCAACCCTTTAAAGATGAAATGAGAAATGGTATTTTACTAAGGTAAGTATACATCACATGATAAACATTCCTGATACTTATCTACTGAAAATTCTGAGGTAGGCAATAGCTTTCCAACAAAAACCAAGTGAAAAAGAGAAGCTAGATGTTATTTCTTGACCATGACAGGGTTCCAGAAGAGGACTGCTGTCCATGAACAACACCAGGAAAGAGAAGGAATGAAGTGCTGCTGACTATTTTATCTTCTTTGCCAATCACAGACAAAGTGCAAGTGGTTTTAAAGACTGCTGTACTTCCACTTCTCTGGCCAGTGTATAGTGACTGAACAGAAGAAAATACAACACATGATTAAGAGAATTAAGAGAAAAGCAGAGATCCGCGTCTGGTGTAGAATAATCCCACGCATCCAAATACGCTGGGAACCTGCTGCTCAGGCTGCAGCCCCACTGAAAAGGGTCTTGGTGTTCCTGTGGACACAGCAGGTTGAGGACAAGCCCATCAGTATGTCCTCATTGAATATAAGACAAGCAGCATACAACCACATCAGAGTGAGGCAGCAGGCTGAAGACAGTTATTTTTCTCCTCTGCTCAACGTGGCCTCACACTACATCACCCAGTTGTGCCTCCATCCCCAGGTGAACAGGGATATGCAGAAGTTGTAAGAGATGCAGGAGAGCAACCAAGATAGTCAGGGGTCTTGACCTCATGTCTTACATGAGTTGAAGGAGCTGAGCTTGTTCAGTCTAATAAGAGGGCGATCTGACAGGCGACCTGGTAGCAGCCTACAGCTACCTGAAGGCAAATTACAAGGATACAGAAGTCAAATTCTTCTTGCTAGTGCCAGATGATACATAAAGGGGCAATGAACATAAACTGCTACTTGTGAGGTTCAGGTTGGCTCTCCCGTCCTTCCCTCCCTGTGCCAAAACCCCTCTGTTTTTAACAGGTGGGTGTTGCAGCCCTGCAGGTTACCCAGCAACGCGATGGGAGCTTCATCCAGGGAAGTTTATGACCTGTGTAGACAGAACCTGGCTGACATGACTGGGAAGAGTGTGTCTTCTAGTTGTACTGTGTGACTTCCAAAGGGCCCTTCCAAACAATGTTTAAATGAGAAATATGCATGCATATAGCATCACAAACTGCCTCAGATGCAGCAAACCACTGCAGATTTATACTGAAGTGCAACTAGATATCCACTGTTGTTCACTGTCAGGTCCTGAAAGAAAATGCCTACTAAAGCTTAGCTGTTAAAGAGTTTCAAATTTTTATCTCCTTAGTACCCAAGAAGATTTGCTTTTCCATATGATTTATGTTGTCAATGCTATTATTTGTTATTTGTAAATATGAAGCTATTGTTTTTATAGCATATAAAAATATATTGCTACCATAAAAACTTCAGACCCTGACTCTGAAATGGTGCTTGGAAAGATGAAAGCCATAAACCTACCCAGAGAGCACCTAGAACTAGTTCATTAGATGACTTGAGATAGATAAAATACAGAGATAAAAGAATTTCTCCTACTTTCTGATAGTAGGACAAAAAGCAAGTATTGAGGCTGTTGCACATTCTTGCTTTTTAATCCGAATGTGAATCTCCACAATTACACAAATGGCACCCTATGATGCAGCGCTGTTAGCTCACATGCAAAGACTCTGCTGTTCAATAGCCATCTGATCATTAGTAAGCAATGTCCTTTCCAGCAGATCTGGAAAACTAAAATAGCTGGTTAAATCTTTGATGGCATCATTAGATTTTTTTTCAGAAATACTTTTTCAGCCTTTTTCCATCAATAACGCAAAGGACAAGAAGAACATCATACAGGCTCTTAAATTCACCTAGCACTGTATCTTATCTCCAGCAGTGGCCAACAGAGGATGCCTGTGGAAACCTATCAGTACAGGTCATGCAAAGTGATACTGCCCTTGTGCACCCATCCAGCCCTGCGATTTGTGATTCAGAAGCTTCCAGAGCAAAAGGTGGTGGCTTTGTAAAGAGAAGGACATCTCCACAAAAAAAAAATGTTAGAAGAGTTTTGCATGGGATATATTACAAAGAAGTCAGCAAAAAACAGACACTTTATTATTCCTGAAATAAATCCAACATGTTAAATTGGGAAACTTATGCGACTAATTATATTCTGCCACTATAAACAGTATCAGAAAGTAGTATTTTTTTCTCAACTTCGAGCCATATCTTCTTCAGAATGTCAGTTAAGAATAAAAATAATACAAAAACCTTATGACAACTGGAGATGAAACCCAGAGTTAAATTTGCAACAAATCTGGAATTCCCCTTTGATCATTGTAAGGCAATGTCTACACATTCTTATCAAACCAAACAACCCAAAATAATTTAAATAAACAACAACAGCAACAGCAGAAAGAAACCCTATGTCATCCCAAGACAATGCTTTTGAAAAGTTACAATATCGCAGCAATTTAATGTAGATGTGCACACGTTAAATATGCACATGCTCCATGTGTAGGTTATGTGGTGTGGCATAAATATTTTACTAGCAGGAGTTTAAGTTACTGACTCATTACTCACAAACGGTACGAATGTTCTTTTCTGATTTCGTAAGTGTTCATAGTGTTGGTGCTCCTGGATGACTAAGAACAGAAGACTGTGGTATCTGAAAAGCAGTTATTTCAAAAACTTGATGTAAAGATCTTAGATTTTTAACTTGGGCTTCCACATAAAGAACTACTGAGTTACACAAGAAGGAGCCAAGAAACATGTAATTTATGGAGCTACTCCCCAGAACAACTATACTGAAGTCAACATCCTTTGCTCAAGAGTAAATCCTCCCTCTAGTAGCAGAAGTTTGCAGCACATCTGCCTTTTTCAGCATTTTGCAAGTTTATACTTAGAAATAAACTAACCAATTGACTTCTGAATGTAGGTCACAACGCTCATTCCTCAGGTGGCTGGCCTATATTTCTGTCTTACTTGAAATGGTAAAAAGTAAAAAAGAAGAACGAACTGTGCATAACTCTCAGCTCTGTTTTTCCCTATGGAAATGAGAAATTGAAATACCGCTGCAGGGATGGTTTCTTATTTGTAACTGGCACTTCATTCCACACTTCTTATTTCAAAAACAAACAGGCAACCTAAGTAAACTTCTAGATTGAAAACTTCAAATTGAAACTCTGAAACCAACCTTGTGTTATTTTAACCTGCATATCAAAGTGAGCCTCATTTCAGGAGACCAGTGATCTACACAGAAGGTCTCACACCAGACAGCCCATTCCTGTAACAGAAATAGTGCAGAGCTATAACAGGCTCTATTGCAGTCAAGAATAGCTTAGCAGAGGTAGAAGCAGACATCTCATCCATGTACTTAGTAATGTCTTTGCAACTCTAAGATACTTGTCTGCTTTAAGACTTCTTTTCAAGTAGTCCTGTTTTGTTTTGCTTCAGTTTTGTTCTGTACTGTAATAAAGTATATTTTCCAAGATGCAATTGTATTTGATCAGGTGGCTGGAAAAAATGGAGCCTGAAACACCAAAAATATTATCCAAATCTCTGGCAGCCATTAAATCAGAATTATATAAATACATTAAAGTAATTTATAGGCTGGCAATGAGAATGGCTGTCAAATTGAAATCCAATGGAACTTCAAATGCACCTTAAACACTGTAGCAGTGACAGATCGTTAAAGGTAATATTATTACTAGGTGCCTTTATATCACAGTAATGTTTCAAGCTCTTTCGCACAGATCTGCTCAGATAAAAGATATAATGTTGGCATTTACAGCTGCCAAAATTGCCATTTGCAATTAAAAATTAAAACTGGCACTCTTTCTATGTAGGCAATTATCTAAACGCAGCTGGCAATCTTCCTTGTTTACAGTGCTGCTGTGTCATGACTTCACTCTGTTTGGAAATTTACATTTTTTTTAGGTTTAAACTTGTCAACTGTATTTCCAACTTGAACTTTACCCATTTTAATTATTTTCATCATGATCTCAAAGAGAAAAGTCCAAAACTGCAGTTTACACGTGTGGCATAGCAACTTCAGGCACTGCAGCAAGATAATTCCTAGTAAATACTTTGGTGATTCTCACAACACTATTTTACATCCATCTACACCGCAGGATAACACCTAGAAGAACCCAAACAGGAAAGTGTACCAAATAAACACCCTCCAAGAAGAAAGTTCAAGCTCTAAGAGTTTACTTTCACAATAAAACAGAGAATTGGCAGAACTTCTAAGTGGAGGAAAATCCTTTTAGTGAATAAAATACACCATAAAGTACATTTCTGTTGCTTGTTATCCACAGCAATTTTGATCTACTAAATAGATCTATACACAAAGTATCCTATTAATAAGACTGCCATGTTTTTGTCAAAGTATTTTTTCACTTATAAAAACTTCTATTAAAGTAGGATTTGGGGATTCCCCTGCTGCTGGGAGAGAAGCACTCTTCATGCTATCAAACAGCTTTGAGGGAACAGATGCTTTTTTACTGAAGCTGCTGTAACCACTAGCTGGATTCCAGCAACTACCATGGAAATGTATTTACCTACAGCATATCGGTTAAATATTCTGATTTATTTATGATACATTTTCTGTAGCCTAACATAGAAATACGTTGTATTATATCCCCAATACAGTAATACCTATCATCCTTCTTCTTTATTACACCATTTTCATCTAGGACTATGATCCAGTGAAATGACGCTTCACCAGCCTGTATCGCCCATCTAGCTCAGCCATCCAAAATGCTTTTGAGTCAGGCCTTTCCCTAATATTACCAAAACCGGTAAAAACAGGGGAGTGCTAATGAATTAAGGAACACCACTGACCCTGGGGAACAGTTACAGCCTCAGGTCGCACTCACACAGCTCTCCCAGGCCAGTCTCTGTAAGTAAAGCAGCACAAGTTTCGCGGCGTGGTGACAGTACCGCTCTCCACAGAGAGATGTGACGGGACGCGTGTTTTAGTCACCGGCTCTTGCAGAATGACCGCGACAGAAGGAGTCGCTCGCTAAAAGAAAGAGCGCAGAAATGAGAAGACACCGGAGGGGCGAAGCGAGCGTGGCCGCCAAGTGCAGGAGCCGCTCCTTTCGCCCTTCCCCGGGGGCGGCGCCGGCGCTGCCAGCGGCAGGTGGGCGCACCCGGGTGGCCGCATCCCGCGCCGAGCACACGCGTGGGACGGCGGCGCGGCCCACGCCACCACCCGCACTCCTCCCGCCGGGGCGGAAACCACGAGCGCTCGGGAAACACGCGGGAGGGAGAAACGCGCCGTGCCGCTCCACGGCGCTAACTTTTCAAACTGCGCAGCGAAACGCTCGGCGGGGTCACCGCCGCTGCCGCGGGGACTCCTTCTGCCGGCACTCCGCTGCCGGCACTCCTCGCCCCGTCTAACTCCGGGGTCGCCGGGGCGGCCGCTGCGGGAGCGCCGCGCAATCCTCCGCGTAACGCCCTGCGCAACCCGGCTGCCTCAAACGCCTGGGAGACAAGCGAGCGTGTGCTCCCCTCCGTGCTCTCCTGCGGCCCTTTCTGTCGGCTGAACCGAGCCTCCCCCTTCCATCACCTCCCACCGAGATCTGCGCGGATTTTCCGTCGCCCGCGGAGCGTCGCGCTGCAGGTGGCAGCGGCAACCCCGCCTCCGCTGGTGCCTCCCGGGCACTTGAGGCGCGACTCGCGGGGGACTTGTCCTCCCCGTGGACCAGCCGACGGCCGCAGAGCGATGCTCGGGGAGCGGAGGGGGAGGAGGGAGGTGCACGCGGTGAGGAAGCGGCTCTGGCCGGGGGCAGGTGCGGGCGGCGACCCGGGGGACGGGCGGGACGTGACGGGACAGGAGGAGAGGGGAGAGGGTCGGTACTCACACGAAGGCGTGGTAGACGAAGGCCCATCCGCGGGGCCGCTCCAGCACGTTGTACAGGTAGTTCTGCAGCCGGCGGTACTTGGCGTTCCTGCGGCAGCTCGGGCCGCTGCTGTACGACAGCGGCTTCCCCAGTAGGCTCATGCGGGCGCCGTGCTTCCCGCGGCGGCCCTCCCGCAGCCCGGCGGGGGCGGCCGCGCCGCCGGTGCCCAGGAGCAGCAGGCCGTCGCCGCGGGCCGATCCGCTCGCCAGCGCCCTGCCCCGGCCCGACTCCACATCCTTCATGCCCGCCGTCGCGCCGCTCTTCATCCAGAGCCCCGCGGAGCCGCCCTCCTCCCCGCCGCCGTGGTTGCGGGGCATGGCATCACCCCGGGCGCCGGGGCGAGCGCCGGGGCCGCGGCGGAGCAGGGCGCAGGCGGCAGCGGCCAGGCACCCCGCGGCGGCGGCCCGCAGGAGGCAGCGGGGGCCGAGGGTCTCCGGGCGGCGCCCGCGGGGTGCGGAGGCGCGGGCCACTTTGGGAGCCCGGCGCGGCGGGCCGGGCTGCGGCAGCTTCGCGGGGGCCCCGGCGAGGGAGCGGGCGCCCCCCCGGGCGCACTCTCCTCCCGGGCGGCGGGGCCCCGCCGCCGGCCCCCGTAGCGCCGCCCGGCGTGGCTTCGCGGCCCGGGACGGGGCGGCGGGAGGGCAGCTCCGTGCAGCTCCGGCGGAGAGGCCGCGAGGGCTCCGGGCCGCGGTTCGGCGGTGCCTTTCGCCGCCCGCTCCCTCGCTGCCTCCCGCGGCACTTGGCCCTGCCGGGCCGTGCAAGCTGTTGCTCTCGCTCCCAGCGGCGTAGAAACTCGGCGAGAAAGGCGGGCCGGCGGGGGCAGGCAGCGGCCGCGCTGCCGGGCGCCTTCGCGTCCCGGGGCGCAAGCGGCAGAGGCAGTGGCGGTGCCCGCGGCGGGGCGGGCGGCTGGCGGGACGCGGCGCCCGCGGGCTACGCGCGCTCCCGGGAAACGTCCATTTAAGTCCGAGAAAGTGACAAAACTGCCGTAAGACTCAGCGGCGGCAGCGCGGGGGACTCTCGGCTGGCGGCGGGACCCCGCTGCGGGCGGGGAGGGTGGCCGGCCCGGGCGGGGCACCGCAGACGAGCCGCCGGGTGTCCCCCCGGGGGGGCGGCGTAGCCCGGCACGCCGCTCCGGCGCTTCCGCCGTGCTCCGGCCCCGTGCGGCGGCGAGCAAGCAAATCCCAGCGGCGGCGGGGGTTGCTGTGCCTGCGGGCTCCCCCCTAGTCCTCAGGAGCTCCGACGCGGTGCGGCCGGAGAGCAGCGGTGCCGCCGCTCAGTGCCCGAGCTGCGCCGAGAAAACAAAGCTCCCCCTGCCGAGAGCGGGCCTTTAACTCCCCGCCGCATCAAGGTGTGCTTGCGTTAAAAAAAAAAAAAAAAAAATCCACCCCTCCACGCCGCAGGCGCGGTCGCTCCGCGCCTCCCCGCCCGGAGCTGGGAGCAGCCGCGGCCACTTGGCCGCCGGTTGGTGCCGGTGGTCGGCAGTCGACCCCGGTGCTGCTTCGCAGTCCCGCTCCCCGCGCTGCCCGCTGCGGGCAGCTGTGCCAACCGTGCCCCTGCCCGGGGCTCGGCAGCACCCACCGCCCCCGGGGGACGCCTTGGGAGCCCCGGGCTGCCCGGGGGAGAAGGCGAGCCGCCACCCGGGCATTCAGCGCCCGCTTCATGAAAAACAGCTGCGTGTCACTGGCCTTGCAGCCTGAACACATCAATGTGAAAATGTGACGCTAACTCCTGAACGGTTAATGAAGAGAGTGTGGACGCTAGCGTTATGAGAAAGTCAATAGAGGCATGCAGAAAGTAAATTTTCGTTTTTTCTCCTCATACAGGCTAGTTGAAGGCCAGGCTCTCAAGCCTTTGATCAACACACCATCATCTTCCAACTTCCAGAAAAGTAAGCAGTGAAATAGGTGTCGTACTCTGGCCATGGACGTTAACTTGTGCCTCTACTAAAACAACATAGAAACATCAACAGTACTAATTTACTGCAACAGTGTCTCCAGAGGCATTCAATCAGCTGTCTCTAAATACGGAGCTTAATCTTCTTCCTTTCTTCACCGCGCTTCCTCCCCCACTGCAGGCAGCTTCAAACAGGAACTTTCTAACATGTGAACCGCAGTGGCCACTCACGCTCGTGATAAGTGATGGCAGAAACAGCACACATGTCAAAACAGATGTTAAGTAGTTGATACAAGTATCCACAGCAACGCCATTAATATTAAAGCTTTCCAGTGGCACATATCTACTCCACTTTGAATTGTAAATTGAGTTAGTTAATCCTTCATTTACTACTTGTTTGCATTTCGCTGGTTTGATATGCAAGTGTTTATACTCTTCATTTTTCTCATGCTTATATAGTCGTTTACAGCTGAAGATGTATATAGCATGCCTTTCACCTCAGCTGGGCCGCTGGAACCATGCTTAGATTTATACTCCGTTGGCCTAAGTCACTTGAGTAAAATATTTGAGTGTTGGTACTCAAGTTCCAGAAAGGCGACCTGTGCCGTTCAACTGGGAGCACGTGGTCCAGCCTGCTCAGTAAGGCCTCTGTCCCACAAGCGCCCACCCCCGAGCTTGTCTGATTGCCATGGGTGGGCAATGGCAGCAGAACTACACGCATGCAACACTGTTGATAGAATTGAGGCTTTAAACTGGGGATTTGGACAATAAACTATCAAAGTTACAAAGTCCTGTTCCTGATGTACTTTTTGTGATCTACTAAGAAATATTGTTATAATTCTGTGCCCTCTAGTGGTGCTTAAAATCATCTATTAATTTAAATAATAGTAAGGAAAGCAGTCTGTGAGCACAGATAGTATGGGCCAATGTTGAAATGTAGCCATAGATGCCAGGACAGCTAGAAGCAAACAGAAGTAATACTGTTAGTGATGAATTAAGTATTTTATGATCTGTGAACAGAAGTATTTTTCCATTTAGTATCTTTCATTAAATAATGCTTTAAAAAGTATGTATTACAAGAAGAGATTGATGGTAATTAATCTAATCTCTACATGTTAATATGTCAGATAACCAGGTCATGATGTGCTGGTTGAATGCGGAGTAGCTCATTAGCACCCAGGTGACTGCCTGCCCTGTACCAGGCAGAGGGGCTGTACTATGTAAAAAAGCTACTCCTCCCCGAAGTATTTGTTGCAAAATACAGATCTGCATTTATACAACATCAAATTCCCCTGATATTTTGGCTTCTGACTATATAATACTTATAGAGATGAGTCGTGTGAAATTCTAGCGTGTCCACGTGGTCCAAGGTCACCCTGGGTTCAGGTGTCAGTAAGTGGATCTACTTGACGAAATCTCCAAGGCAAGAACATCCCAAGGAATCTTGACTTCTTGAGGCTGTAGGTACAGTATGTCCCACCTGCACGTGGGACAAGGAAAATGGGACACTAAAGTGCAGCTGGGGAGTCGCTATTACTGTGCTTTATGGCAAAGGCAAACCACATATTTTTCCAAAATTGTAAATCATGGGTTTTAAGATTTCATTGCATTATTCTATGTGTATACATCATATGTTGTATATCCCAACTTGTGAAAGGATCAGGTGATACATATAATTTTTTATGATCAGCAACAAAATGTTACATATGTTTGGGATTTTCAGGGTTTTGATTCCAATGTGTTGCTTGTGATATGTTGTCTTAAATCAGTGTTTTGGGGTTCCATTTCAATAAAAGAGAGGAAATTATTTAAACAGCAGTGATATTTCCTTAGTCCCATATTAATAATAAAATGTGGTTTTGCGACAGCATGTAAAATTCTTTTCTAAGACATTTACTAATGCAGTTTTGGGGTTAGCCACACTAGAAGTTGAAGCAGGCCTTCACAAGGACTAAATTTGCTGATAAATAACAGGAATACTGAAATGCACTGGTGTAATCGTGACACAGAGTAGCTAGTAATAGAAGAAGAACCTTGTAACAGTGCAAAAAAAGAGGGAAACAAGGAAGACCAGTGGTGTTGGAGGGCGCTGGCCAGAGTTCAGGATGTCCAGTTCACTGCCTTGCTCTGCGCTACCAGGCCAGGTAGGATCTGGAGCATACCCACGTCACGTCCAAAGTATCTGAACATGTAGCTGCCTCAAGTCACAGACATATGCTTACCGAGTTGCTGAAAACCAGTTGTGTATCTATATGCAGCTTATACTATTTACATGGATTTGAAAAATCTCTCTGTGTCTCAGTTATATACCTGTGAAAGAGGGTGGTAGCAATTTGTTCACAGAGAGAGAGAGATTGTTAGCATAAATTCATGGAACAGTCTAAGACGCTCGAATGCTGCAAAGGGAGAATGATACAAATCATGTACATACAGTGGTTGTTTTAAGCAGAAAAGCAGATAGAGTGCAAGCTGGAGGGCCTTGCTTTACAAAGGTCCATTTACCATGGTATCGTGTTTTGAGTTTATTTGAGTTGCTGGTTAATAACCTTTTTTGTGTTACCATAATATGGCGAGGTACCATGTACCAGTTTTGCATCTCTTTGTAAGATTTTTACCTTTCTGCCTAATTATATAGGGATGCACATAGATATTCTTGGTGCCAAGCATCTGAGAGTCAGGAATAAGTTTTCAAAGCACTTGTGTGTTAGGAACAATTAATTTGCTTTGCAGACCTGTTGTATGGCCTGTAACAAATGGTACACATCTCCAGTTTGAGCATCACTATTGCATCATAAATCATTAGCAAAGATGTCAGATGAGGTGAAGAGAATGCTAGGATTTGTGTTACAAGATGTTTAGTCAGTGCATGTTAACATGTTAACAGCTGTATCAGGGCTCTGATAGTAACATTCCAAAATGTTGGAATATTATATCTTTTACATTAATATTCCAAGATGTTGGAATATTTTCCTGCAAGCTCTTTTCACCTTAATGAAAGAAGCAAGACTGTCAGTAATACAAGGTATTAATGCACTGAACACAGCAGAGAGAAATGCCCAACCTTGCCATTGCATTCTTCATGAGATCCCTTAACCTTGAAATTGAGGGAGTACTTTCAAAAGTAATTCAGTTTTGGTGTCCCTTTTATGTGTTGACCCTGCTGTTAGACTGCTGCAAGGTCACTAACTCTGAGGAAGACCTCTCTCCACAAAGAGCTGTCCTGAGACCAGACTTTCCTTCCAAACAGACTGTGACTGGCACTGACAATCACTCTGGGTTGCTACCAGCACAGGCTAAATTTTAATCGGAGTACAAGATGTGAATTGTTCATTTGTGGTACCTGTATCTCCTTGGCTGGAGGTATGCTGCAAACGCTTCTGCCTGCTTCTTACATCTGTAAAAAACAGGTTCAGTTCCCAAACTGTTTCTGGTGGCCCCCTCTTCTACCAGTGTGGGTTTGCTCTTGCCCAGCTAGAGGAACTCTTTGGCCTCCTCTCCTTGCCTGGTCCAGATCAACAGCAGAAATTCCTTGCCTTGCTTCTGTGCTGTCTGGCTGTCCCAGCACAATGTTCATTTTGCTTCATGACATCTTGTATTTCCTCTCACTCATCGGATATTCATCCCTGATAAGAGAATTAATTGATTCCGTTGATTCCTACTTAACTAAATATCTAAACATCACTCTCAGTTAATAAGACATGCCTCTCTGTAAAGTCATTGTGAGACCCCGATGCTTTCTCTCTTAAATGGCTCTTCTGTTCATGTCTTCTACTTTCTCTTTCATTTGCTGGTGGGTTTTTGTTTGTTTGTTTAGTGGGGTTTCCTTTGTTGTTTGTTTGTTTTTACTATTTTGTGGTGCTTTTCTTCCTTCCTTCCTAAGTCTCATCCCTATGTGATTCAAGGATCTGGACTCCTGAGCAAATGGTCTGGTGACAAAACAAGACCATAGGTCCTGAATGGTGCCAACTCTGCCTCAGATGCTGGGCCTGCATCAAAAACCTTTCCCACTCTCTAGTCTAGTGAAACTAAAGCATTTGACCATTAAAAAAACCTCACAGGAGTCTATATTGAGAATTGTAGAGCAGTTTACCATACAAGAGCTGGGAATATAATATAGAATATGACATTTTTCAGATAGAAAGGTTTCATTTCTCAAAATATTTAGATTTTCAAAATCATATTCCCCCAAACACCTAGAAGTTTTGGAGAAAACATGACAATCAAAAATGTTAGTGTGTAATGCAGTCTTTTGTAGCCAAACCCAGTTTCTAAATAAGAACAAAGATAGGACACAAGATGAGATACCGTCTACATGTTTCTGGCCAGTTTAGAAGGTTTCTTGTTGGGTGCCCTGGCTTCTGTGACCCTCATGTGGAGGTGCCTATATGCTTCATTCATTATTGAGGTACCCTAACATAGGAGTCTGGTTTCTGCTCTTGGGATAGGACTTAAAATTTTAGGGGCTAAAGAATAGGGTTTGCTGGCATTCAAAGTTTCTGTCAAAATCTAGGAGTGATTTAATATCCTCAGAAGTTCATCAACTGTTCATCTTGTATACAAATACTTTTGTGTCTTAGGCTTTATTCATAGCATAAATACAGGACTCAAAAGTGAATGACTGAAATTCATTGTAACTGGAGTAACATTCCTTCTAAGTTACATGGTTAATCACCAACCTAATATATTCTGCAGGTACATTTAAAAAAAAACTACTGACATTTTTCGTAAAAAATATACAAATATTTGGCCTTTTCACTGTTCAAATAATTTGACAGCATCTACAATCCTCAAAGAATTTGAATGTGTTGTGCCCTCTGAATTACTAAAGTGACACAGCAAGAACTTACTCATAAGCTAGAGACACCACAGAAAACTGGAATATATACAAACTCTGACAGTGTGTGCTTCCATTAGTGTATCAGAAGATGCTGGAAACCTTTTGTAGGAAATGTATGCTTGGGGCTCCTCCTTTCTGCTACTGCATTCCTGTTGACTTCAGTGAGATTTACTCCTGTTATTAGGTAGACAGTAAAGGTGGGGCAAAAAGTGTCTAAGGTCAGTAGGGCCCTTAAGAGCTCTTGTTGGATGAGTAAAGAGACTCTGTTGAAGTTGTTGGAATTATAACACATCAGAAAGGAGTTCCTTAAGCCTCCATAGGCATGATTAAGCACACGACTTACCCATGTTCTTAAATCTCGTCCTAAAGCATGCACTTCAAAAATGTCCATCAGGAGAAAGATGAAAAACAAGACAGCGAAGGTTAAGAGGAATACAGGCAATCTAGTGAGGCTGCGAGACAACAACAATAACGAGACAGAGTTTGCAACAGTGGTAATCATAAACATGGGGAATAAGATGATAGCAGAGAACAGGACCTTTACCCATGCAGGTTAAAGGGGTGATCTAACAGCTCTAGTTAAAGTCTGGAGGCAGTTATTTAATTTCAAAAGAGAAATAAAGCAGAAGCTGTGATGTACCTAAAGCTAGCTGGTTTTATGTCTCCACATATATCATTGTCTGCAAGGAAACATATCAGACAGAAGTGATTTTTAATATACTTGCAGGTTTGGGGAGAGGATGATTAAATGCCAGATTTACTAGGGGAGTATTTAAATGAGAAGCCAGAAGTATAGATACAGATATAAGGCAAAACTCACAACCTTTTACCATGAGGGTGGTCAGACACTGGCACAGGTGCCCACACAGGTTGTGAAATCTCTGTCCTTGGAGTTTTTCAAAGCTTAGCAGGCCTCAAGCAACCTGATGTAACTTTGACAAGAACCATGCATTGGGCAGGTTGAAGTAGATGACCTTTAGAAGTTCCTTCCAATCTAAATTATTCCATGAGTCTAGATGACCCAGGGCAATTAATACTTTATGACCTACCCTGTGAAATAAAAACCCATTGATAAGTTTGACCTGGTCAATACTGTAAGGACACATAAGCATCTGTCACTGCTGATATCCTGCCCCCACTGCAAAATCACAAACCTTATGTGCAGGGGGCAGAAAGGGGTTGAAAGGATAGCAGTGGTTTCTGCCTTTGATGTAATAGCTTCTCTGATCACTTCTCTAAAAAGGGGGAGGATGGGGAAATGAGCAGAGAGAGACATCATCGCACAGTCTCATGTGAGCATAACTGCGAGGAATGGGACAGGATCAGGTGTTTGCCCTGTCTCCGACATGGGTCCCACCACTTTGCAGCCCACTGACTTTCCCTTTCTTTTCTCCAGCCCTCTCTGCCATAGCAATCATCCTTCTTTTTCTCCTATTTCTTTCCCTGTGAGATGGTTTGAACTTGGCTTAATTTTTTGCAGTGAGATTTTTCAATGTCAAGAGATTATGGATGATTAGTTGCAAACCTTATCTCCCCCCAAATAAAAAATCAGCATTTAAAAAATTATATTTTCTTCAAAGGGAGTAGTTATTTTAGTTGCCCTGCATAACAGACCATTATAAGAAAGTGTTGAGTGGCCCTGCTTTGAAAATCATGTTTATGGTTTGAAAATCACGTGTCTGTTAACATTTCCCTACTAGGATTTTAAAATCTCTAGTCCTTTTTAAAAATCTTGGTCAAACTTTACCTCTGGTTAATAGGACATTCACATTAAATCCATTTAGATTGTTTAATTTAAGCAGGGGTCAAATTCTGCTTCTATTTTATTATTCCGCCTGAAGATTTTTATTCTGCAGAGAGGTTCATTGTTTCCACCTTATGAGAAGAAGAAAATAACCAGCTCAGGTTGGTGATACCATAAATGCTTGGAATGAAAATTAAACATTATTATTAGCAACTTTCAGCAGGGTTTAAAGTGTTGAAATTTAACCTTGCCATGTGGATCCCTATCACTTAACTTTAATGAGTAACCAGTAGCAGGAAAGTTTCCTATATCATGTGTGCAGTAGCTGCTGAAGAGAGATATGACATATTATCTAGACTAGTTTATAGAAGTAGCTATCCTATCACTGCAATGGAGAAAATAGAAATTTAAGCCAAAAGATGCACTATAAACTATGGTTCTAAAACGATTTTTATAGTGTAAAGATCATGTAGTGGAAGGAAAACTCTTACATATTTCAAAAAGAAATGATGGCCTAGGTGATAATATTGGGTGATTGATAAATAAAACCCACAAACTACCTTTATAACTCAGTTGGAAATGGTTATCACTATGATTCCACCTTCTTTATGTTAGACTCTGATAGGAAACCTTTTATTTTTTTTCCCTCAAACTGTTTCACTGAAGCAGAAGTGAGAAATAGTTGAAAGCTTAGAGATGAGTGTTTTGGAACATTTTGCAGAGTGCACTGTCTGGTACCATAAACACACGATTCAGTTGTAACTTAAAATATCTGATTGAAGTTGTTCTTTCCATTCACTGTCTCTTTCCATATTTAAATCCATACAGATAAGGATACCTCTGTTTCCAGAGCGAATCTGTACACTGGAGTAGTATAACAGTGGAGGCAGTTTCCTGCTGAAAGAAACGAGCCCCAGACAGTAATAAACATTTTACTATTTACTTCTACTTAACTGATGAAGAATTACTGACTTTATTTTTTCAAAAGGGAAGCATTTGCAGTGGTGATGATAATTTCAGAAGAGTGATGTTGCTTTAGACCCCAAGTAATGTTGATTAGGGTCTTATTCTGCATTGTAAATCAGGTTTTCTTTCTTTACTATAGTATATGACAACCTCTTTTGTACATTGCCTTTGGCTGAGGAACCATACTAAAGGCATCTTGGTTGCATGCACCACATCAGTTAAGAGTAATAATTTCCATCGTGTAACCTTAACTCCTCTTGTGTAATCATTTGCTGCCTGCTGAACCGGCACCTTTTCTTCCTAAAGCACACCTCTGAAATCAAACAATACGCTTTGTAAAAGGGAAGAATTCACGGCAAAACACGTTGCGGAAATGCCCTGTGATCATGACGCTTCAGGAGATTGGAGCTGGTAGACCGAGCAGCTGCGGGAGAATGGGAAGAAAACTGTCGGCCCCTAAATTTATCTTTATTTGACACTGTCCTTAGCGCTGTGATGCTGTTGGTGAACATGCACAATGATGTGCGGGGCTGACCGCGCATCCCCTGCATCCTCAGCATCCTCTACATCCCTTGCATGACCCGGCCCCCGGCGGTCCCCCGGTTCCCCGGCGGCCGCGGAGGCGGCCGCCGGGGGACCGGGGGACCGCCGGGGGTCGGGATTGTCACTATCCCTGTGCCTTCAGCAGGTGGCAGTGGCGGCCCGCAGCGGGGAGGGGTGTCCGGAGCCCCCCCCGGAGCGGGTACGGGGGAGCGGCATCGTAGGTGGATGTTGAGACTTGTCCTTCTTCACCCCCTTCCCCGCACTTTTAATAAGTGCTATGTGATCGCTTAAAAGGAATTTCAAAGGAAAAAATGGATGCATTCAGGAAAAAAAAAACAAAGCAAACAAACACCCCCAAAACACTCCGCAACCCTTCAGAAAATAAACCTGAAGTATCGGAAGTATTGCTCCCGTGTCCATGCACCATCACCACTGTGACTGGACTTGTGTGTACATGATGGTGAAAACATTGCAATAAGAACCACATCTTTTTGTTAAATTTGGTCAAGGTGGATTTAGTGCTGTTATGATTAAACATTTCTGTGACGGCTCACATAACGATTTAGAAATCTTGCCCGTTGTGAGCTATTCCCTGAAGGGAGCAGATACATAAAGAATCCATGTAAAAGTATGCTGAAACAATTACATTTCAGACAGCCAATCCCTTTCTATTTGAATTGCCAAAATATTAACCATGTGAACATGCTGAGTTTATACAGGCAGACATGGTAAATAGTGTCTGTGTTCATTTTGTACTACTTTTTGAGGTATTTTAACTGTTTCTGTAATATATTTTTTATTATATCTTAAGATTTTTAAAACAGCCTTCAGTTAAATCTCTCTCTTTTTTTTTTGACTATCACAAGTGATTACACATTAAGTGCATTAGGGTTTGTGGGAACAATTGTTGAATGGAGTTTGTTTAATTAGTACTCATCTAAATAAGGGTAGTTAAGACGCTGATCCAGACTTTGTTCTCCATTGTGTCTGTGCTGACTTCAGTGGAATGACATCAGTAATGAGTACCGCTCATTATTTTTAGCTATTTTGGCTTTTTGTGTAGCACATGTAGTTCTTTAGTTAAAGAGAGAATAAAGCAAGAGTAATGGAGTATTGTATTTTGTATGTTCTATTTATTTGCTAGTACCTGTTTATAAACTATGAAAATACTTATAATTTTATGCATTTGGCTCATTTGCATATATTGTCTGACAACTTTTCAGTTTGTTTTCAGACACTGTGTATCCACTATTTAAAACTGTGGCACTTTGGTGCAGTCATGTGCTGGCTAGTCGATGATTTCAAGCTGGACTCAAATTTTTAAGAAGAAATTATAGGTCTTGTGGTTTGGGGCTTTGGGCAATTAGGAAATACTGTATTTTCTGTGGGGGGAGGAGTTTGTTTATTGACAAGAGCTTCACAAGCCTACCTCTGGAGTCCAGAGAGGCGTATTGATTGACAGTTCCTCTTTACCTGCCCAGTGATGATTCACCTTGAGGCAGAAGAGGGAGTAAGAGGGAAGCAGGGAATGGAAGGAGGCGCAGGTTGGGTAGTTCTGTGGTTCCTCTGAGGTTCTGCACGTTCCATCAGAGGAGAGCTGCTGATGTGGTGGTTTCCATGGCTGCGCTGCTCTGTTTCCCTCCCGTAGCCTTCAATAACACCGAACTTTTCTATATTGTTCTAATTGCTTCCCATTGGAGAACATTTCCAGGCTTCTGCTTTTTTGAAGCCAGGTTCCATCCCTGGCTTTAAGTCTTCTCAAACTGATTACTGC
Organism: Columba livia; assembly: GCF_036013475.1. Taxonomy (NCBI): domain Eukaryota; kingdom Metazoa; phylum Chordata; class Aves; order Columbiformes; family Columbidae; genus Columba; species Columba livia. Next base: position 32,281,952 of record NC_088604.1, on the reverse strand, counting down.
AATGTTTGGTTGTTGGTTTTTTTTCCATTAAAATGAATGCTTTGATGAAAGAGGCTGGTACCAGGGCAGGCAAGTAGTGGAAGCATGACTGGTGTTAGGCTGCAGAAACACAAAATCCAACACATTTTCCATGCTGTACTTATCAGCCTTCAGACCGTTGCACTAGATCAGATGCTTGCAGTTATTTAAAATGAAATCTGCAGCTTACAGATTTCTTGAAACACATGTAACTGCAGGTAACAAACTATTTTAAACTATGAAGTTAATATTTACATGCAGTCCTCTTTCTCCTGCTGAAATAATATAGAGAAGACTATCCTCATCTATTTATTGTTATTTTACAAGTAACTTTTCCTTACGGTACCTTACGGTGCCTTACGGACTTACACCAGTAGCATATAGGAAATACGCCCCTCCTAGATTTTTACTTTCAATTTTGCATGTAACTGTGGGTACCTGTATTACCCCAATCACCAGAACCCTGCATCTGCTTTGAGAGCAACACTACAAAGATGGAGCAATTCCACAGGTCTGGAACACTTAGTCTTCCTGGGGATCGCAGCTTTTGTGACTTCTAGTGCAGTTATTTTGGTGACTTCTTACAGAGCTCTGAAAAAATGAAATGCTTAATAACACATATAATTTTCCTTTTTAACATAAAAGAAATATTCCCTTATTAGTTTTGTGGTGGCTACAATTGTTGCCTCTACCACGCTGTAACACCTTTAAATTTGTTTCCTTCTTGCTTTACCCCCTGAAAAGTTCTACCACTCCCTTTCCAAGTGATATTATAGAATCATAGAATCATTTTGGTTGGAAAAGACCTTTAATATCATCGAGTCTAATCGTTAACCTGACACTGCCAAGTCCTCCTCTAAACCATGTCCCTAAGAACCTCATTTTGCCTTCAGTACTTCATGGTATTGGATAACAATAGTTTCTTAAAGTTGAGAACTTCATGCCAATTATTCTTCTCTAAATTGTCCCTCTGTGGAAGAAAGAAGCCCTGAGAAGATTCCACTTCCTACCTTTAACTTTGCTCAGTTGTTCAGAGGGCATGAACTCTTTCTAACGAGATAGAAATGCAAAGATGACACCTTCAGTGAACATCTGAACTATAAGTGTCCTACCACACTCCCCCATTTTCAGCAAATGTGTTACTAAAAGTGTTCAGTATCTACCATGTTGCTATTTAGTACATTCAGCTTTCTGCCCTTTTTGTTCCAGACAACTTCAGGTGAGTAAAATTGAATTTGCTACTCTCTTTAGATGTTGTGTTCCGTCTTAGAGGCATGCAGAATGGGACTTGACTAAGCAATTTTACTAAGACACAAGGCCATCAGGTTGATGGTAGGATCCGTAAAGATGTCTTCCTGAGAAAAGCTTTTCTCTGCAGTATTTGTAAGAATAATTTAGGATGTAGGTTTTACAAAATTTTAATAAACAAGGGGAAGGTTTATGTTGATAGTAAATAATGTTCCTACAGGGGCTGTAAACCTTCTGTAGCTTTTCATCAGGAAAGCATTTGTTTGAGCTGGTTATTCAGCATGCAGAGGAATGGAGTCTTTGAGATTGTTGTTTCAGCTATTTTGAAAACTCTTTATTTAAATTTCTTTAATTAATTGCTCAACTGGGAATTATGCAGGCAGTATAATGCACTGCAGGAAAGCCCCCCAAAATGCACACCTCCCCTTTCCTAAGCTAACTGGGGGACAGGACATAAAAGCAACTCAGATCTTGACCAGAGCTGCATTAAGATCTCAGCTTTCGTATTAAAATACTTTTATAGAATGAGGTAAAAGGAAGAATTAATTTTTGGTTTAGAAAAGGGGAAGATCTCATGAGAAAGCATCAGAAGGAAGACAGTTTTGTAATTTAAGTGCTGCTGATTTAACTTTGATGTGTTGCATATGGAGGATACTACTGCAAATCCATTAGTTTGCCAGCACAGCCAGCAGTGTCCCCCAGCAGATTTAGGGAAATTCCATGGCACATCTGTGCCTCAGTTTCCCAACTGTAAAATTGTAGTAATGATTTGTTGCTTCAAGTGGTGTTATAATCATGTTCTCCTCAGTTTTTGGAAGATTCCTGCTATCATCCTTAAGATGGTTTGAAAGCCTATGGTTAAATATGTCTACTCTCCCTTCATATTAAAAAACCTCATGGTTTCCTTATCTCTTCAGTCATCTCCCACAGATGGAGAGGATTGTGCTTACAGTCAGGATAACTCTGACACAAGAGGATGTTGCTTAGTCAGTGAGATGTTTTGCATATTTGTCATTCTGTAAAATACATCTATTTTAATGCATGAGTAAGAGTGAAAAATTTATTACCACAGGGTAAATCAGTTAAATGTTCTTATTCTTATAATAAGTATACATTTCCAATGGAACATTTTGTAGTATGTTGTTATATTGCCCTATAGTACTAACAAATATCTGTTATTATACACAACCAATCAAAATCTGACTCAGTTACCATGCAAATAATTTTAAAACACCTTAAAATTTTTAATTGTGAAGCACTCAAGCACCTTTAAAAAAAAAACAACACCCCAAATTGAAGCATATAAGTGGAAATAGTAAGATGACAAGGAGTAGATTAAACTCATATTGAAACTAAGATATTCTGCTATTTTATTGCAAAATATTACATTCTGAAGCACATCTTCTGAGTGTGTGCTCCCCTGAGTGATATTCCTGTCTCCTCCAGTGAATGCTGACATTCCCTTCTCCTCTCCACCAAAGTAATTTAGCTACTTGTTGACTAGTTTAATATAATATTTGAAAGCCTGCAAGCAGCCTGTTGATATGTGATCAAACCACGGTTCCTCCGCCACTTTGCTCTCTGTTTGTCCCTCTCCCATCACACGGCTGGCAGGATGGCTTAAGCCACATGGCTGGAGCAGTAAGAAGCAGGACAGTTCTCCAGTTGCACTGTTTTGGAGAGGCAGGAAAAAATCCCCATGTAGATTATGCAGGGTGTCAATGGATGTGGTAAAAGGTTCTTGTTTGTGAACAGAGAAGGACTTTTGGGTGATGTAATGGTTGGAGGATGCCTTGGGTATAGCAATCACAAAATGACAGACTTTTTAATTCTTGGGGAAGTAAGGAGGAGGATCAGCAGAATCACTACCTTGGACTTTCAAAGGACAGACTTAGACCTGTTTAGGAGGCTGGTTGGCAGAGTGCCTTGGGAGGCAGCTCTGAAGGTCAAAGGGGTCCGGGAAGGCTGGACGTTCTTCAAGAAGGAAATCGTAGAGGCACAGGAGCAGGTTGTCCCTGTGTGCTGAATAAAGAGCTGGAAGGGAAGAAGACTTGCCCTGCTGAACAGAGCGCTTTGGTTGGAACTCAGGAAAAAAAAGAGAGTTTATGATCTTTGGAAGAAGGGGCAGGTAACTCAAGAGGACTACGAGGATGTCAGAAGGTTATACAGGGAGAAAATCAGAAGGGCCAAAGCCCAACTAGAAATTAATTTGGTTACTGCTTTAAAAGACAATTAAAAAATGTTTCTATACACGCATTAACAACAAAAGAAGAGCTAAGGAGAATCTCCATCCTGTATTGGATGTGAGGGGGTACAGAGTGACAAAGGATGAGGAAAAGGCTGAGTATTTAAAAGACGTGTAGGTGTGATACTTAGGGGACATGGTTTAGCGATGGACTTAGTAGTGCTGAGTTAACAGTTAGACTTGGTGATCTTAGAAGTCTTTTCCAATCTAAGCAGTTCTATGATTCTAAGATGCCTCTGACTCAGGGTCAGGCTCTTGGTCTTGATGACCAGCTGGCCTTGTTAACTTACTGTGCCACAGATGCTCAGAAACTTCTTTCTGCTTTGACTGCCTTAAGTTATATATTAAATCCACATTCCTATGAACAACTTTTAACAAGTCAGTAGGAACTATTGGCTGTGTAGCACCTCTGACCATTCAGACAGCTGAGAATATGGACCTGGGGATTTCTTTCTGCCCATAGTTCGTTGGCAGAGTACTGAGGTACAAGTTTATTTTTATTTTGGAGATATTATTGAGCCATTGCTTTTGTTCTGAATCTCAATTTTCAGTTGATATCTAGTGTAACATAAAGTACATTGTATATATAACTTGAAATATCTTGTTTCGTGTTTATTTTTCCAGTGGCTTGGTATTCTTTACTTAGTCAATAGTTACATTTATGAGAGATGGGTGAATTTAGAGATTTCTGAGCACAAACCTGTTAGTCCAACGGGATATTTCTCCAGCTTTTCATTTCTGGAGATCTAGCTCTAAATGTAGTCTGTATAATAATAACATGTACTGCAGTTTGTTTGTATTTCTCTAGTAGAACTACATAGAATTAAAAATCAAAGCCAAACATGGAATGAGTTATATATAGCTATGGCTTGTAGCTTCTCCCATATTTGCTCCAGTAAGGCCTGACATTAGAGAAAGATTACTGGAAATCAGAATTCAACCACATTTACATCATCATGTGGGTAATCTTTCCAATACCTGAGTGTTATTATTACAATATAGCTGGACTACTATAAACAGCAAGTCATATAAAAATTTATAATTGGTTCTCCTGATAGTCTTCACTACAGTATTATAAACTTCTTTGAAAGTGGAATTTAACTGCACCACCCAAATGGTATGAATTCCACTCACCAAAACAAAAAAAAAAAAAGGGGAAAAAGATAGACATTTCACTTTCTCTATATTTTTTTGTTGTGTTTTGTAAAGGTTGCTTGAATTATTGATGTAAGAGCTTACGTGCATGTATTATTATATTACAAATACTGTCAGAACTGTGTTTACTTTGCTAGGTTATTGGAAAAAATAGTAAAAGAAATTGGCTGCATACTTCATAATGAACAGAAACCAAGGAAAACATAGAGATTATCTCAATTTGTTTATATATTTGGTTTTGCATAACACATTTTAAATCATTCTGTTTTTCCCACTGGAAAGCTGATGCTCAGCCTGAGGATAAACTATTCTGGGGACAGAACCAGGAAGACCCACATTATGAACCCATACTGCGCAAGCCTGGATTTATCCCACCTCCTAGTCTTTAGGGATTTTCAACAAGTCTTGAGTATCTGCTTATTCTCTGAAGACAGGAGGGCACAGAGGCTTGCACAACCATGGCTCACTTTAGGAAACCCTGCAGTGGGTGCTGACATGCTCAGCACATCAGCAACTTCTGTTTCCTCTGAGGAGCTTTATTTGGGCAGGCTGAGTTGCCTGAGCCGTTCTCCTTCCTGTGAGAAGTGTCCCAGTGTAGCGTTGCCTGTCACTCATCACCTACAAAAGTCCTGCCAGTCGTCCTGCCTTGGTGTGTCATCCTCTTCCCTTGCCCATTCACTGTGAGTGTGAGCAGCTGCTGCAGTGAGAGGGACAGCATGGGCTGTCAACTCTCTAACTGCTGGGAAACACGCCAGTCTGCTTCTCATTTTTAGATGCTGCATGGGACTATCCATTGCTGGCTGTAGGTGTAGGTCCAGGAGGGTGAAACGATGACAAGTGGAACATCTACACGCTGTTTGTCTCATATCATTGGTCATGGCCTCTACTGGACTGTGCTGACTCAGTTGTTCTTCCACAAAAGCATCCCTGAAAAGGTTGAGGATGGGGACACCAAGTACATTCCCCAAACACACTGTAGGCAATTGTGATGGTAAAAAACTTAAACCTGTGCTTGAAGCCAGTCTGCTACCAACTCTTAGTCCTCCTCACTGTCACGTGGGAGAGGTGAGGTAGCAGGTCATGCCAGCAGCTGAGCAGGCAGCTTTTCACCTCCCTTCCTCATGGCCCACATCAGACCTTGTCTGGGCAGTACAAGGCCCACGTGATCAGCTGAAGCCACCTGCAAAACAGCCTTGCTGGCAGCTTGGACCACAACCTGCCATTACCATAGCCAAGGAGACAGGGCACCCAGGTCTCTTTGGGAAGTGTGGTCTCTGGTGAATCCACTCTGCCACCTTAGGAAAATATAACATTGCTATTCCAAAGCTTAAGACATTTGCTTATTTCACCTTCATTTTCAGAATGACAACCTCAAATTTCACCTGTTCCTGCCTCCATTTCTTTGCTGTCTCAAGGACAACTTGGGGGAGAACCATGGAGAACCACTCTGAGATAGTTAACCCCCATTTTGCACTAGCCAAGGACCACTGCATGGTTTTCAGGAAATCTTGAAACAGAAAAGTGAGGCTCTAATCTTTTTCAGGTTTCAAAGGGTTAATTTTCCTTTTCTCCAAAATAGAAGAGTGGATGCTGGTTGTTTGAAGAAAATACTCAGAGGATGTGGTTCCTCTGTCTCAGCTCTACTCTTCAAAAATCAAAAATGGAATCACCAGAGGGAAGTGCTTGTCTCTAAATCTCCAGTTAACACCCCAAAAGTGCTTGGATAGCTGCTTCTCTTAAAGCTTTAATGTTTAATTACACTTCTAGGGTAGAAATAATTGTAGAGAGTTATTATAGGCTGCTTTACTTATACCTCTGGTAACATGTCTATTCCATAACTTAAAGTAAAGCTAGAAATACATGGAGAATGAAAAATGTTTCCAGAACTTTTGGTTTTCTAAAGATATTTTTATCCCAGTTCAAGAAAACTTCAATAATAAAGTGTTCTGCAAAATGAAAAATATCTAGTTTCAGATGGATCAATTCTTTCCAATTCAGATTTCTTACTCACATCAGATATATCTGTATGAAACACAAAAATATTTTTTTAAAAAGCTGTTTCAAAAAAGGAAAGTATAAGACTTTCATTTAAAGATGTCAAAACGAGATTTTTTTGACATTGCCAGAGCATTTCATCCTGTTTTTTCTCACATAAATGAAATTTCAGTAAAAAAGACAAGACTTCACAAAGCATTTAGAGAGTGCTACACTATTTTAATGAAAACATATTCTGTTAGTGGTTTGATTATCAATTGTAATCAAAATAATAGAAGGTTTTGGTTTTGTTAAAATATAAAAAATGAAACTCTTAGGTAATAATAAGATACAGCAGCACTCAGCTGGTGTAGAGTGTATAATAGCATCTACTTCAGAATTGAGTTCTCAAACAGTCGTTTGTATTATCCATCAGTCACTGACTTTCCACATATAAAAGATAAATCCTCTTGACATACTTCAGCTTTGGTAAGTAGAAAACAAATGTGAGTCTGAATTTGTAAAGAACTTTTTTAATAAGAAAAATCTTCTACTTTTGAGATTAGATACTTCACTATACTTTTTTTTGGGTTGATTTTACTGACATTTTGAAATCTATTTATAGTTACACATGTAGCTCATTCCACTGATTTTGATGGAACTACGAGAGCTGACAGCATATTTTAAGGACAGAGATTTTAATGATTGAAGGACTTCACTGCATTTCCTGTAGCAGACAATTATCTTTAATGAAAACTGTTTTTCAGCTAGAATTAAAAACAACTCCCTGGTAATAGCCTCCTTCTTGTACAGTGATTTAGAAACACAACTAATTGGCAACCTTGATATTATGCTATATTAAGTAAGTAATCTGCTTTATCTTATTAGGTCTGTTATCATACCTGATTTTCAAATTTGATTTTGAGATATGAAGGACATGAAGATCAGCTATAGGACGCACTTGTCCAGTTGTAAAAATAAACAGAAAAAAGACTGTCCTCCCATGCTATGAAACATCTCATTAAATATGTGACACCTCTCTGATGTAATTGACATTAAACAGCACATTGGGCTACTATAATTATAGGGATCTCACTGCACCAAAATGTATCTTAATGATTAGTCTTATTATGTAGGCTTTCTCCTTATATTAATTTTCTTACCAACGAGAAACAAAATGAAAAAAAATATAACAGTGCTCAAAAGTGAACTTCTGGAAACTCGAGTTAATAAGAAGGAGAGGTGGATATTAGTATACTTTCTTCAGACAGTAAAAATGTTCTTCAAATTGAAGCCTAGTTCATCCCATACACTTTAACAAACAAAGAAGGGGTTCAACTCTAAACCAGATATTCCTGGAAAAAAATCAAGCTACTCATCTATTGAAAGGTTAATAAAAAGCAGGAAAGACATTTAAACCTTTTTTTTTGCCTATTCCAGTGGGTTTTTTTCTGCTTTTAATGGGTACTAAGTGAGTAGGATTTAAAGGGCACAGAAGAAATATCAGCATAGTTTCTTCTACATGGGTGATCTTTCATGACTACTGAATCAAATAAAATGTTCACTCTCACCTAGGTGTGAGATACAAGCAAGACTAAATTACAAGTAACAGAGTACTTCATTAAAAATGTTCTGAGATCACCTCCAAGTTAGGCCAAAATATAAAAACTCTGTCTATTTTCTTACATGAAAAGCTAAGATGTGGAAGAACAAGTTAAGATGAGGGCACCACTGTAAGTTGTTTCTTAGGCTTCCTTGTTAATCTTCTTGCATATAAAATATTCATTTCCGATATTTTCTCATACTTCCACTGATCTTGTTTCTGCAGCAGTGATGGTAAACTTTGTTGGGTCTGATGCCAAACTTATTTTTAAAAGCAGTGTAACTTTCTGTCAGCAATTCCCAGCCAAATCCTTGCTGATGCCAAACCTGGCACCAGTTCTCCACAGCTTTTCTGCACTAGACAACTATTGAACTCTGAAAATATTTAAATATTAATGAAAGGCATGCTTATGGACTGTGATGCTGCTTCTAATTCCTAAATATCCGTGTCTTTCCCCAGACATACCAACTGACTTGCTGGTGACCACCTCTTCCATCTGCCAGCAGAAAAGCGCCACTGCTGACTGTCAAGGACAGGAAGCGGTGGGCAGGGCTCTCTGCTGCACCACCTCTGATTTGGTGGAAACCGTAATTTCCTCTTATTTCCAAGCGTGGAAGAAAGGAAAGGCTTTTGCAGAAGCCTCCTCCTCCTTCCTTATTCTCCTTTTCTCCTATTTCTATCTCTAGAAAGAAGGCATCTCATTGCTGAGGAGACCAGGCTGGTGGCCCAGGCATGGCTGAATATGTGGATATATCTCCTGCTTGGTCAGGACAGGGGAAATGAAATGGTCTGGACTTGTTCATGTTGGATCCTGACTGCCAGACACATCATGCTGGAGATGAGGGAGGACTTGGATCAGAACCCGTCTGTGCATCAGGAGTGCGCAGCTGTGTTTTCCTTTTCCTCCTGCAGAAGCACAGAGGAAAAGCGAAAAGACGTTGTGTCATCTGAGACAGCCTCTGTGTCATCTCCGGTTGAGAACAGTGTCCTTTGCCTGCTGCCAGGGTGCTGAAAGCCTGCCGTAGGGATAAAGATTGCAGGAGAGGTAATCTGCTGGTAGCATGTTCCCAGTCACGCCTTTGGTGCCATAGCTCTGAGGGCAAAGGCAGTTCCCTAAACTCTTCTGTCCACACCGCTAGTCCCTGCTCTTCCCAGAGCTGACACTGGCTGGGGGTGCTGGAAAGCACGAGCCTCCCAGGTCTTTCTGCGGAGAATGGCAACGATTTAATGAAGAAGTGCAAGTGGGTGCATGTCTGGAAAGAAGCGAGGGGCACAAGAGCAGATGTGCAAGGTCTGTGCATGATGGGCCACCACCTTGCAGACATAACGCAGCCTCCACAAGGCAGCGAGCCAGGGAAAGGCTGCCCCTCTCCAGCTTCTGCTGAGAGGTTTGTGTGCCTCTTAATGTGCACACGAGGGGATCAGCCACCTGCCTGGCAACAGAGGCTTCCTGCAGGTGCCTTGCCTGAGGACAATATCCTGCTACGAAACATGTTAGAAAAACATCAGTTTGGGATGCATCACTCACCTTTTAAAATCATTGAACAGTAATCAGCAGTGATTCAGAGCCTGGTTTTGACAGTTTTCTGGAGTTATGTAACGTCCTTCATATCTTATATATATATATTGTAGATATATGCATTATATTAGTGTACATACACATTATTATATATATACTACATGCACACATACATGGTAGTACTCTTCTTAAAAATACGTACAACCTTTTTATTTAAAAAGGATGGAGAGTATCATGAAATGTCAGACCCTGAAAAATCCCACATGATGAGGGAATGCCACATAATTCACAATCTGTTCTGTGGCAGGTGACTTTGAGGGGCTTCCAGCAGAGGAATCTTATGACATTGAATTTAGCTGACTGTGCAATTTTAGAGTCTCCTTCCTAAGGAGGGAATTCAATTTGGATTTTGAATTTCCTACTTGAAATGCAGGGTCTCCAACGCACAGTATTTCTGTTGTTGTTGTTATTCTGATTTGTTTTGCTCCCTATTTTGCATTGCAAATCTTTTGTTTGGAATTGTTAGCGAGGCTTGCTAACAGACAGCCCCTGTGGACTCAGCCCACTCACACATCAACCTGGTGAGCTGGCTAGCAGACAAAGCCACTGTCTTCTCCAGAAACAGCAGACAGGTTGAAGCTGACTTTTCCTACAAGCTTTTTGTGCTTCTCTTGAATTAGCTCCAGCTGCCAGGCTAGCTCTGAATCGGGATGCAGGGATTCCCAACTGGAAGACCAAGCAGAAGAGGGCCTCCTCGCCTCCTCACCTCCCCAACCACCTCTTTTATTGGTCTCTCTTCTGTTGAGATGCCCCCACTAGTTGGATGTAGCTCCTTCTTCCACGTAGAAGACTGTGTGAATGTCCTGGGCATCCTCCTGCCCTTGCTGCCAGAGCAGGACCTCAGTGTTCTCACCTCTTATGGAAAAAAATTGTGTGCTGGATTTATATTTCCCTTTTTGACCAAGCAGGTATCTGAAATGTATTATTCCAGTCTGCAATTTATATTTAAACCCTTTTTTCCAATGGATACTCAGAAAATATCATATGTCGGTCTTCAGCAGCTTAATTATACAATGTGTTTTACTGCTTTCCCCTGGACTTTGAACCTCTATTTGTTAGAGCTTATTCGTGCTATGAAAAAATTCTATTTTTTATACCAAGAAGGTACAGCTTCAGTAATTAATTATTAGACTGCGGTAGTCTTTGTTTATCTTGAGTAAGTCCTCACCTCATAGACTGTTTCGATATAAAGACACATTCAATATGGAAATCCTTCATTTTCCTGAAATGAACAGCAAAATATTCGCCTATTTCAAGAAGTGGGATTTCATCCAGCTTGACAAAAGAGTATGATATTCTGGTGTTAACATATAAGAATATATTTCATGCTAAAATATTTAAAATGTACGATTACCTATATCATATCCTGGTGGCTTCTCAAGAAAGAAAACTAAAAAGGGTCAGCTACTAAACAGGTGCCCACATCAGCAGAAGTGGGAAACATTGCAGGATCCGTGACACGCACAGCTTCAGGGCAGGATAGCTACAATAGGTTGAGGAATCTAACCTTGCAATATTTACGGGGTACAACATGATACAGATGACTTTTTCCCCCTTTTTTTCTATGCTTTGCCTCCCAACCAATGTTCTTTGAAGGCGTTTAGAAATAAGCTAGTGCTGGGAATATTTTATGGGATGTTTTGTTTATACAAAATACATTTGTACAGCTTTTCTATAGAAAGTAATAACATGATATTAGTGTTTTCAAAACAAACCTACTGTGAAGGAAAAAGTTTTACCTAAGGAAATTCTGTTTGTGGGTGTTTCAGGTGTTCTCTGGATATTACTAGTATATGACCCATAGCAGTTTTCTGTAGGGGTAACACAGGGTTCCTGTCTCTATGTTTAAGGGTAAGTTATCACAATTTAAAATTTTTCTTTTTTTTTTTTTTTTTTTTTTTTTGTGGGAATGGTTCGAGTCTAACTCCGAAAGAGAGGTTAATAGAAGCCTTTTAACATGGAAATGAGTGCTGTCAAAAAAAGAAAAGAAAGGACAATGATATGACAGATCTTTTAGAAGTCATAAAGAGGAGATCACAGTCTTCAAAGATTTGTATTCAAGTGTTTTCACCAAAATATTCTGCTGCTGGGTAAAAAAATACAAAAAGCTAAAACTGGTTCACCACAATTACTTATTTTCCACCAAGAAATGTGCCACAAATTAAATTGGTAGAAATAGATATACATGTTTCTTCTCCCAGGAGAAAGTCTGTAGCATAGTAATGTATTAAATTTAGAGTGTTAAGAGTGTTTTTCCTGACCTAGGAGATACTATAGGTGTTTTCATAGAGTGGAATTGCAGACGAACTGGCTGGCAGTTTCATCCTAACATTTGGAAAGGGAAAACTCTGTGTTTAGAAGTTTTGCTGCCACTAAAAAACCTGAAGTAGGTAATCATTCTTCCTTGGATGACAAATAGGGTCATGATATTTATTTCTGCATCCTCTTCAGAAGGTAAATGTTGGGTTATCACTAAACACATGGTACTTGTATTGCATCCAGATCAGCAGGTGCAAAAAACAATCAGAATTTCTATTTAATATTGAACTCCATTGTTTCTCCTTGTACCTACACACATAGGTACACCGTTTTCAGTAATTCTGAAAATTACTCTGAAAGACATCATTTGGTACTCTCAAGAGTACGAACAGGAGCTAACATAAAGATGGTCTCACAATGTAAATAAATTTCACCTGTTCCTAAACATTAGCAATTTAACAACCTGATTTGTCCCACCAGTAATAGTGGACTGTCTAAACTGCTTATTAAAATAGAGTATACAACAGTCTGATTTTATTATTTTCTTATAATTTTGAAGAGAAATCTACTTGGAAGTTTTTCAACAGAATGTTAATGTTTCTCTTTTGTCTTTGATGGTAACTTTCCTTTCTCCTGTCTTACTCTTCATACCCACATCATCCCGTGCTTCTTTCATCTACTTCCAAATGTTAACATCTGACAAAAAAAAAAAAAAATAATCAAATAAAGGTCACAACACAATCACATATCACACATATCAATGCAATTTGGGGGATGGATGCTGGATCAATCATTGCCTTCACACTTGAGGTTGCACTGTCAGAACCACTTGACTTCTCCGCCATCAGTTGGAGGGGTCCCAGTGGGTGCTGACTGCTGCACAGGGAAGGGACTTCAGCTCTGCCAAGGCAGGAGGTTTCGGCTATTCAGCAGCAGGTACATCCATGTGCTGAGCACCAACAGGTCTCACCATAGCAAAGCTGTGAAGGAACCTCTTGTCCTACAACTCTATCCCTTTCCCTGTACAAAATGAGGCTCACTCTTGGTGCTTCAAGGAAAAAAAACCTGCCAAAGTCTGACTCTTTGCAAATAATTGTCTTAGCTGGGATTCAGTGTTGGGAGGCCAGTCACACCTCTCCAGAAAATAAATCTACAATGCAGAACAGACAAGGCAAATGCTTTTCAGAGTTTGTTCTGCTGCATAAATTTCTACTGAAAAACATCTTTCCGTTGCTAATGTGGTGATAACTTGACATTCATGTAACGTGTTGCATATTGAATAATGTGGGTGATTTTTAAAAGCAGTGTTCAAGATTCCCCTAGAAAAAAATGAAGCTGTTAGAAATTATTTAGACCATTCACTTTCCTTAAGGCATTTGCTATGGAAATAAGAAAAATGGTTTGCTTATTTGGGAATGAAAATTTGTTGTTGAGACGTTATCTTCATTGTCTTAGTCATAATTATATCCTCAAAACACATATCCAAGCTATATATATAGTCAGATGAAGACTTTAGCTCATAACACCTGAAATGTGGACATATCTTAGGGCCCTCAAATAGTTAATATGATTCTGACCCTAACTATTCCCCATTTTAAGACAGAATACATAACAAAAAAGTCCAGATGTGATGCTAACACTTATAATAATTTAGGTATAGATACCTTAAATTGAAGATTTGTGGGAGCTTCACTGAGCCCTCTCATCTTTTACCACGTTTTTAAAATTGTGCCAATATCCAGGTTTCAGTGAAAAGCTTTATTTGAAATTTTAATCTTCAATATGTGTTAACCAGTAAGCATAAATACCTTGGCGAGTCTAGGTCTCCCAGTCCTACAACCTCACTGCACTAGCTAGTGTGCATTATTACCCCAAAAGCAATAGCAGGACAGTATTTTTTATCATAAAACTAAATTGAAAGAACATTTGTGTAGGGAATCTGGGGTTTCTTTGACTAAAGACTTGGAGAAGTTTCAGCTTTGTGGAAGAAGGATGGATGCTTCATGGTCCACTTGTACTTTCCAGGTGTGGTGTGAGGATGTGCGTACTCTCACAGGGGTTCATGTCACAGATCAAACTCGGGCACGTTGTTTAGTCCCCACTCCGCACTCGCTTGGCATCCTGAAGAACAAAATGTACCTGTGGTGGCTTTGTGCACATCCCACAACCTTTCCACCTCCTACATCTGGCACATGCCTCGTGCTCGGGTGTGGGCAGCCCCACATGAGCCCCACTGTGCCAAGGGCACAGCTGCATCCGCTGCTCCCCAGTGTGGTCTGCTGAGCACATGCAGCAGCAAGGCACTCCCTGCCAGCACTGCCCTGGCACTTCTGCGTTGCTTCCTGGAGATGCTGGTGCTCCCCCAGCTCTGCTTCCCAGGGACAGTGCTGCTGCTCAGCTGCAGGAGCAGGGTGGGAACCTGCGATGGCCAGGACCAAGAAGGATATGAAGCCTGCAAGGGTCATATCTCTGCCATGGGACCTTGCATGAGGGGCTGTGGGTACAAAGCTTTTGCAGCCCACCTGGCCACCCAGCACATGCGTGCCTATGAAAAGCCATTTTGTTTGAAAAGAGGGCAATTGTGCAATGCCTTTGGCTCACCTCTGGCTGGGGACTGATTTCTTGTCACCCCGGTGTGACATACAAGCTGCATTGCATACTCTTCATGAAAGTTAAAAATAAATGTGGAGTGACATGCGGTGTCAGATAGCGTGTCTCCAGCTGCCAGGTTAAATTGAGCTCTGTTGACCGTAATGCAAGCTTGGCACCTGGCTCACATGTAAACACCTATATTTAGCTACCTAACTTCAGGTGTCTTAATCCCACCTCTTTGTGGGGGGAATCAGTTACCTGAACATAGACATTTAGTGCCATTTCAAGGGCCATAACCTTGAAATGCCCGAGGACATTTGATACATCTGAGCCATCTGATATCTCAAATCACATTATTTGCTTATATTTAGGTATTGTTCTCTGTCTCCAGCCCAAAGTCTGAGAAATTAGGGGCACAAATCCTTTCCTGTTCTTCCCACCAGTCTCTCAGATAAACTGCGGTTTCTTTGAGTTCATCGCAAGTTTAAAATAAAACACATGCATAAAATCTAAGGGGGATCACAGCTACTGAGAATTGTAAAGATAGAGAATTAACACACACAGTATCAAGAAAACCTTAAGTTTCATTTATAAGGGTGAGAAAAGACAAAATTCTGATACAAAATAATGCCTTTGGGGATAAAGAATTTTATGACTTAAAAGTTTCGACAAGATCACAATGACAAATACACTAGGGAAGAAATTTATATTAAAGTCATAAATAAGACTCTCTAACTGCTAGAAGTGACAGAAAATAAAAAGCTGCAACTGCAAGGCTTTAGAATCAGAGTAGTTTTCTGTACTTGGGGAATGCAGAATATTTTCAGTGTGAACAAAGAAAAATTGATTTAAATTCTGGAAAAAAAAATTCTTGATGAGATACAGGACTCAGAATTGTACATGAAAAGGGTAGTTTAAAAATATTGTAGATCCATTTGAGATCTCTCACTTGTTGAAAATCATGCTGTGGTTAATTTCTAGCTCCCTATCATTTGTGGCTAATTTTCATTTACATATACAACTCCAGTAATGATTAAAAAAAAAAAAAGAAAGAAAGAAAGAAGAGACCTCTCATAATTACTAAGAGAGAATACAAACCTATGCCTGAATCCAGGAATGGTTCTCAGGCATCATAGGTAAGTTCCTACTTTCAGTGGGACAGTGAAAATTATTTTATTATATATATATATATATATATATAAAATTTTATTATTTTATATCAATATTCTTACGTACCTGGGGGAGAGCCTAAATACTGCTGTAGATTTACTTCTGTATACTTAATATTCATCAAACCCAAAGCCTTGTGTCCCTTTTTCTGGTGGGATGCCCTAATTCACCAGGAACAAGGATTTCATCCTCATTTTCTCTCTGAACTACTGCATATTGACTTCTTCCAGGCAAATGGAACAAGACCCAGATGAAACATGAATATTCCTACTCTGCCCTGTGCAGCTGGCTGAGGTGGCCTCAGATGCGAGTCAAATTTCTCTAGCAAATGTCCAGTGCCAGGAATAGTCACACAAGTGTTGAACAAGTGAGGGTGGCAGCAACTACGGGCTCTGCATCCACTGGCTTTCCTTGCTGCATTTTTTTGTGGAGCCAAATCAGTCAAGCATTCCCCAAGCAAGATGCTCACTCACAGTGCTCCTCAGGTCTAGTGGGGTGGGTTTAAGAAGGTGGCATTAGCTGTTTGGCACTTTGGGACAGAGGGCTTCCAAGAATGTGCCATCTCTAATCCAGGTTAAGACAACAGTTGAACAGGGGTTTTGAGACTCTAAATTATAGAATTATTTGTGAACTCTTTTGTGATAGCAGTTCCTGGACTCCTTCCTTAGAAAAAAAAGCAGATTCTGCACGAAACAGTAGTTTTGTCTGAATGCAAAAGGCCAGATTCACCAATGGTGTCAGCTGGCCCAGCTCCACTGCATGCAAGAGCCTTGCACTCAACCAGCCAACACGTGCACTCAGAAATGTTGGGTGGGGATGATGTCTCATCCTCTGGTCTTCGCAGTAATTTGTATGGCCATAATTTTAGATATTTCCAGAGAAGACCACGCCTGGAAAGGAGTAAAATCATTCCACTGAAGATGAAAATAGATAAAATAGTCAATTGAAGCTCAAAAGTACATTGTGCCAAGATGCTGGCCGGAGCTGCAATTAGAGCAAGCAGAGTTTTTTTAAACAGGCAGATATGCAAACAGTAATAAATCAACAGGACGTGGCAGCACATAATCAGCTACTAACTTTATACGTGTAATTTAGAAGAGTGGCTGATGTGTGAAACAGAAACAGTTAATTTCCAAGGGACATATGCAGAGAAAATCAAACCCTCTCTGACCATGAACAGATCCAGCAGCCATACCAGTGTGTTGGACACCATGTGTAGGAGCCTCCTGTGCTTGGGGCTCCCAGCTGGCCCTGCCTATGGCACAGTCATTCTGCTGAGGGTGTGAAAGAGCACCATAAAAAAATAAATATTAATGTCTTTAGAGTAAGAACTGAAGCATATAGTTTGCCCAGAGAAGCTGCAGATGCCCCATCATTGGACACATTCAAGGTCACATTGTATGGGGTTTGAGCAACCTGATCTAGTGAAAGATGCATCTGTCTATGGCAGATGGGTTGGACTAGATGAACTTTAAAGGTCCCTTCCAACCCAAAACATTGTATGGTTCCATATTTCAAGTCAGCATACTTAGCCTTCCCTCACAAATAGCTTCATGGAGATGCAAACTGTGATACTGAGTGGTGGAAATGATGACTGCCCTTCAGAAGTGGGAGCTGGTTCATATTCTCTGCTAAGATGCTAAGGGAGGGGAATGGGTCATTCAGGTCAGAATTGGAGGCAACAAATATATTCTTTTCCTGTTCATACACTGGGAACGTGTTCTCTCAGCTACGTCATTTGGTAGCTCAAAATTTAATTTTATTTCCATTTTCCTGCCTTAGACAAGGAAGTTTATTGAAATGTAATTTTTAAGGGACAGTATAAAGAGGCAGCAGATTCCCATCAATGCATAAACAGTTAAAAGACTAAACCAATTTCTACTAAAAATCAGCCCTTTCTTTATGCATGTATTTCTTCATAGATGTCAGAGTCTGGGGGCTGAAATTAATCATGTTTTGAACTTTCTGAAAGTGATAATTTTAGGAAGTATGAGCAACAGTAACTGAAAAAAATTAGGAAAGTAAATTTTTTTGCAGTCGGTGCAGTGTTCATTTCACACATTGTGTTACACAAACAGTAGTGTAGCTATTCAGTTTTCATAATTTCACCTTGACTTTGTCCTCTGCTGTTTCTTATCTTGTCTGTGTCTCCATATGAAGGTGAAACTTGGGAGGAACCATCTTTCAGCACACTAAGAAATAAAAAGAAGTGAAAAAGATTGAAAAAAGGCTGACAGCTGAAAACTTCAGTTTGGAAGTTATGTGATACTAACCAAGTCACATTAAATGATAAATTTGGATTTAGATGCAAGACAAAGTACCTCAAGATTGTTGTAGAGCTCTCAAAATTATACTTTGGACAAAGCCACTAGATTTGCTCAAGGAAAGGAGCTTACCTGTCCAGAATGACATTCACAGAGGAGTCATACAGGATATAATATACATGAGACCTCAAAATAAAATTCTACAGGGAAATGATACAGAAAGCTGCGTATCCTTTGCCAAACAGCACTGCCAATGCCAAGCATATGGAAAAAGATACAAAACCTTGGATGCACACTTCTGTGGTGAGTACACACAGGGGGAACAACAAATGTCACCGTATTACAAGCTCAAACAAGCTTCACGAGACAGTGATGCAGCAGATGACAAATGGACAGTCAGCCTGAGAGCTAATCAGACACATTACTCGTTAAACAGTCAGAGAAGCAGAAGCCAAAGTGATGCCAAAAGCAAACATGTTTTCTCTGAGGAAAGAAAACAACAATAATCTTATGATGGAAGAAAACTGACTGCCATAATCCAATCCTTATCACCAGGGAAGCATCACAGAGCTCAGTGTTGGTGTCTCTCTTATACCTTTGGGCAAGGACCTGTGAGCCAGGGAAGCCCCCAGTGGGTGGCAGCACAGCCCGATGTGCACCCCCAAGTAGAGCCCCCCTTGGGCTCTGTTTTCCCCTGTGCTGGAGGCTCTTGGCCCTGGGGCCTTTTTGCTGCTTGGCATCACTGCCCTTCTCCGGGAATGAGCCATTCTGCTTCCTGCTGGGCTTGCTCACCGATGCTGGGCTGAAGCTTCTTGGCTTCACTGTCCATGTCCTCTCCATGGGCTGCTCTCCCCATGCCACCCTGCAGCCCACTGAACATTTGCCCCTTCACCATGCCTCTGCAGCAGGTTTTCTAATTGCTTCTCTGGTCTCAACTTTGTGCACGTGTGTGTGTGTGTGTGCGCGCGCATTAGACTTTTTCCAGGTTTTTCCCATGTGAGATATTTACGTTCCATTTGACAGAAAATACGTCCCCTGTAACAGTACCACAGGAAAAGACCACCTTAGAAACGTGTCAAACCCCTTGGTTTCATCCAGCAGATGCATTTGCTGGAGATGGCAGGTGAACCAGCTGTGTCAAGTGTGTTGTGAGGTTATATTCAGAGGAAGAAGAAGTTCACACCTATGTCCTATGTACTGAACTTGAAAAATTCCGGTGATCTTACAAAATAGTCTATGTCTGGGGCAAAAAGCTGGGGAAGCAGGCTCTGTGCCTCAGAACCACACAGCAAAAAAGAGAACCAGCAAACATCCAGGCACATGCAATTCAGCACAGAAAAAGGACCTTTCATTTAGATGCTGACTCCAAGAAGCTAAACAGTCACACTAAACCACAACATTTTCTATTACCTAGAAAGGAGAAGAGTATTTAGAGAAATGGTAAATATAAACTATTTTTTCCATGCTTAATGAACCGGGAGGCTGTAGTGAATTGGTATGCTGATAAAGACAAAACACTTATTCTGGCCCTTAAAAAAGGAAGAGACTAAAGGGGTCAATGAGATTTCAGTCATGAGTTGCTATGATGATAAATGAAAAACAAGTTTGTTCACTGATGGCTCTAGAAAAGCATTGCACAATCCTTTGCAATGGTGTGGCCAACACTTAAAAACCCCAATAGAATAATCATCGTAGGAATGAACAAAAACCAAGCTTTCAATAAACTCAAATAAAGAATGTGGCTTTGGTCTCAGTCCACGGGTGAAAAATGTTTCATGTTTTTATTTATGGGAGGCCACTATTATCTGACACTGACCATAAACCACTTGTTGACAGTGCCAAAAGTGGCCTGGCAAACTGTTCTGCTGCTGCTAAGAATAGAGCTTGTTTTTTCAGCTACAAATGTATGATTTGCAAATTGAACAGCAAGTGGGGAAAGAATTAGTGGTTACAGACGCACTCAGAGCATTTTGACAGTGCAATGGAGCTAAGTCAAGAGGTATGTTATGTACTGTGAATCTGATTAAAAATGTGGTCTGGTTTCAGGTGAAAATAAGGACTATTATTCCTGGCACTATTGTTAGGAACAAGACCCCACAAAAAATAGCCCTGGAGAACCAGTACAGTGTATTCCTCAACCCCATTGTAAGGGAAGGTTTTCAGCACTGCTGAGTTTTTATTTGGAAGCATCAAGATAATGGTTGCCAAGCTATTATAGAAAAAAAAAAATACTTCAAAGGCTAGGTATAAGGATGATTTACAGAATAAAAAACCTTAGAGTAGGACAAGACTTTAATGATTACCTAAAAAGACCAATTGCTTTCATTAATGGTGTTTGGCTTACAAAAAGGACAAAGAATATGTATGGCAAGTCATCTGAAAGAGCCAATGCTTGTGATATAAGAAGACTTGGCCCATTAAGGAATTACAGGTAGAGACTTTCTCACAGTGCCTATATTTATTTATGATGACGCACCTCCTATAGTTGTTCTGCCTTTCCTGTGATTACAATACTATATAGTAACCATGCTTAAACAAATGATCATATATTTATTTTTGTGGAATATAGTATTCCTGGCCTGACAACAGCATGCTTATCAGTAGGAATGAGTTCGCAGTGAAATTTTAATTTGAAAATATAATTAACTAGCTCCAATTACCTGTAGTCTAAGTAGTTTAAGCAGTTGGAATAAGTTATTGACAAAAATATGGCACCTACCTAAAAAGATACTGAGATTGACATGCATCTGTATTTAATACTATTCAGCTAAATAAGATTATCACTAAGGGAGTAAAGGACTTTTATTTTTCTTTCCCTGCAGAAAACAAGATACCTTCACTGCTGTATGCTATATCAGATATGGAAAATTTTGGAAACAAGCAAAAAAAGCAGTATAAGACATATGGCTTGGAATCCAATTCCTTCAAATGGCATTGCAATAGCACTGGGGTAGCAAGAACTAGCTCTATCTTTTGATGAGGTGGTTACTCAAGATCAGTAAATATGACAAAGAAACAGAGAAAGCACCTCAATTTTCCATCAAAAGAAGGGCCACAAGTTCTCTGCTGTGGAGAAGGCAGCTGCAGGTAGGCCACAAATACAGCAGGATGAGATAGCTGAACCAAAGCACAGCAGAGCCAGAAAGAGTGAACACTGCCTAACAAAACCAGGGTATTGCTGTAGGAGAGCCATAGGTCTAGCAAAATTGTAAATCACATATAAGTTTTAATGTAAACGAATATAAAGCACATGGAGAGAAATAGTTCTAACTAGACATACCTACTGAAAGTCTCTAGATCAGTTATTACATCTTAGAAAATGGATTGTAGAAGCATTGTGAAAGATTCTAGGAAGATGTCTGCTTGGTACTTAAAACAAAACATTACAAATCATTAGAAAAGGGACAGAATCAAATAAAAGAAAAGAGAAGAGAAGAAAAGAGAAGAGAAGAAAAGAGAAGATGAAAAGAGAAAGAAAAGAGAAAGAAAAGAGAAAAGAGAAAAGAGAAAAGAGAAAAGAGAAAAGAGAAAAGAGAAAAAAGAGAAAAGAGAAAAGAGAAAAGAGAAAAGAGAAAAGAGAAAAGGAAAAAGGAAAAAGGAAAAAGGAAAAAGGAAAGGAAAAGAAAGGAAAGGAAAGGAAAGGAAAAATGAAAGGAAATGAGAAAGGAAAGGAAATGAGAAAGGAAAGGAAATGAGAAAGGAAAGGAAAGGAAATGGGAAAGGAAAGGAAAGGAAAGGAAAGGAAAGGAAAGGAAAGGAAAGGAAAGGAAAGGAAAGGAAAGGAAAGGAAAGGAAAGGAAAGGAAAGGAAAGGAAAGGAAAGGAAAGGAAAGGAAAGGAAAGGAAAGGAAAGGAAAAAGAAAAGAAAAGAAAAGAAAAGAAAAGAAAAGAAAAGAAAAGAAAAGAAAAGAAAAGAAAAGAAAAGAAAAGAAAAGAAAAGAAAAGAAAAGAAAAGAAAAGAAAAGAAAAGAAAAGAAAAGAGAAGAAAAGAAAAGAAAATTATGCTATTGTCTGTCCACACCTGGAGCATTACTTATGGTCCTGTCCTCCCAGCTGACCGACATGTCTAATAGAATAAGGACAGTGGAAGGTGACAGAGAACAGTGGCAAGAATGAGTAGGAGTACGAAAGAACTGCTTTATAAGTAGACTAGCGTTCTTTAAGACAGAAAAATATTCCTTAGGTGAATATTTTAAGAGTGCATGAAATCACTAGCACCATGGATAACACAAAGAGGGAGTGATTATTCACTACCCACAGCACAGGAATAAAGAAATTAATGTCAGCAGCAACTTTGAAGCAAACAGATGTAGCAGAAAACGTATGTGTTGTGGAATGGTTGCTGCAGGATGTTAGGGAATCCAGAAAGATAAATTGGTTCAAATTTACTTTGAGAAATGCATAGGTGAAGAGACCATCGAGAATCATTAAAGTGACAGGTAAGAACACTGCCACCTGCTAGGTTGCAGGAGGCTGAGGCAGTCAAGTTGCAGCAAGGGAAGCAGGACCTTATGGTACCCTTTTCTCACCATCTGTTACTGAGAACACAGACAGGACTATGGACTGTACACACCTTGCTTTGACCTGAGCATAACTCCACATAGGTTCTGCGTAGTGGCACCTACACTTTAGAATATATGGAGAAAACTCCAGAAAATCCATGGAGACACAAAAGAGGTTTCTGAAAATATTTTAAGGGAGAACAGAAAGAAAGAGCTGCAATGAAAGCAAGCTCCACCTGTTTTGCTGCCTGTAGAGTTTACTGAAATGTCAGATTCAGAGAGAAAAAAGTCATAGAATCACAGATCATTTGATGCTGCATAGCACCTCTGGAGATATCTAGTCCTTGCTCACAGCAGAGTCAGCTCCAGCCCATTGCCCAGGACTGTGTCAAGCTGGGTTTTTAACATCTTCACAGATGGAGACCTCACAATCTCTTCTACGCTACGTGTGCCAGTGCTTGATAACCCTGGCTGTAGAGTTTGTTTCTTGTGCTTAAATGGAATTTCCCTGATTTCCTCTTGTGCCCATTGCATCTTGTCCTATGTCCTGGTTTTGTTAAAAACAAGACCAGTTTCTCTATTAGCGAATTTTTCCTTTCAACTAAGTTCTTCTAAGTAACCACACTTTTCTGAATTTGGCTGCATGTTTTTAAGACACTGTTAACTCCAGAGGTGATAACGGTAGCAATGGTATGCAGAAGAGCCCCAGGTTTAGACTCATTGCTATGGCAGCCAAGGTTACTGATAAATTTGCATGTCCTGTAAGTGAGAGGGGCGTATTTGCAAGGAAGGGTGAACAGAACAGGTGACTAAAATTGACCAACTAAGTAGTCCACCCCATACGCTCTATAAAAGTGGGAGATCACAAGGGTCTTGCTCCTCTTCAACCATGACCGGCATCTGAAGAGGACCCTGCCTGTCGTGCCTGTGATCCTAGGCCTAGTTCCAGGCGCTGCATCCCTGAATCTAGTTCTGGTTTACTGCAGAGTCCAGCCCAGGACTCCCGGGTACCTGCCCTGCAGCTGCTGGAGCAACGCCAGCTCCACTATGCTGGGAAGTTCAAGAGTGGTTTTGTATCTTTTGTATTATTTTCTCTATTCATTAGTAGCATTAATAAAGCATTTTTAACTTTTCCAACTTGTAAGTCTCTCTCCCTTTTCCTCCTATTACCTTTCATTAGTGGGGAGGGTGAGGGGTTAACAGAGAGCATCTGCCACCGTTTATTGTCCCCTGCAGTAAACAGTGACATCCTGCCACTGAATACCACTAAGAGTCTGACTCCATCTTTACTCCCTCTTATCAGGTATTTCTATACATTGGTAAGATTTTCCTGAGCCTTCTCTTATCCAAGCTGAACAGCCTCAGCTTTCTCAGCCTCTCCTCATAAACATCTCAATCCCTTCATCACCTTTGAGGCCTTTTGCTGGGCTTGCTCCAGTATCTCCATGTCTCTGTTGTACATGGAAACCCAGACTTCAGTCCAGCACTCTGGATGTGTCACACCAGAGCTTAGTGTGACCTGATGGCAATGCTCCTCACTGTGTAGCCTGGGATGATTTTGGCCTTCTTTGCTGCAGTGGTACGTTGCTGGCTCATGTTCAACTTGGTTTCCACCAAGAGCTCCAGTGTCTTCTCTGCTAAACTGTCTTCCAATCCACTGGCCCCCAGTGTGGAGGTATATGCCCACTGGCACATGAGGTTAGTCCTCCTCAGGGACAGGACCTGGCATTTCCCTTTTCTGAATTTCATGAGATAACCACTGGCCCTTTTTTCCAGCCTGTCAAGGTCCTTCAAAATGGTAAAACACCCACTTGATGTATCAGCCACTTCTCCCAGTTTTGTATCATCTGCACACTTGCTGAGGAGGTAGCCTGCTCCATCATCCAGACCATTAATGAAGATGTTGAGCAGCACTGGTCTTAGTATTGACCCCTGGGGTGCAACCTCTAGTGACGAGCCAGCAGCTGGGCCTCATGTCACAGGCAGTGCACAACCTTTTTAGCTCAGCACTTCAGACAGTTTTTTGATTTACCTCACTGTTCACCTATCTAATCTATACTTCCACAGTCTGTCTATGAGGATGTTATGAGAGGTGGTGTCAAAAGCCTTACCAGAGGTGAGATAAACAACATCCATTGCTCTTCCTTCATCCACTGAGCCAGTCATCTCATCATAGCAGGTTGGCCAGGTATGATTTCCCCTTCACAAATTCGTGCTGACTGCTCCCAATCACTGTCTTGCCCTGGATGCTTATGTGTGATTTCCAGGATTAGTTGCTCCAGGATATTCCCAGGGGTCAAGCTGGATCTGGCAGGCCTGTAGTTCCTCCTTCTTGCTCTTCCTGAAGACAGGAGTGGCATGTGGAACCTCCCCTGATCATTGTGACCTTTCAAAAGTAATCTAGAGTGCTTCCTCAATGACACCAGCCAGCTTCTTCAGCACTCACGGACATGTCCTGTCAGGTTCCATGGACTTGTGCATGTCCAGTTTGTTTAAACACCTCCTACTGTGATGACCTTCCACCACAGGTAAGTCTCCATCACTCCAGAATTTCCCACTCATCTCAGGAGCCTGGGATACTTGAAGGCTGTTCTCACCACTAAAGACAGAGGGCAAGTGTCATTGAGTACCTCAGCCTTTTCCATGTCCTTTGTCACTAGGCCACCTGCCCCATTCAGCAGTGGGCCCATGTTTCCACTTGTCTTCCTTTTGCTGCTGTTGCACCTGCTGAAGCCCTTTTTGTTGCCCTTTATTTCCCTGTCTGGGTTCAACTCCATGTGGATTTTGGCTTTCCTGACCCCGTCCCTGCTCACTCAAATAGTTTTTCTCTCTGTATTCCTCCAGTGTGTCCTGCCCGTTTCCCTTTATGTACACTTCCTTTTTGTTTCTGATTTGTCAAGAGATCCTTGTTTATCCATACAGACCCCCGACACCTTTTCTTGATTACCTAGATGTGTAGGAGGACCAGTCTGAAACTCAAAGGAGGTGAATCCTTTAGAACTGGACTCCTTTCTATGACTGCATCCCATGGAATTCTTCAAAGAATATTCTTGAACACGTCAAAATCTGCTCCTCTGAAGTCCAGGGTTGTCATCCTGTTCCTTGCCTTACTCTTCTTTCTCAAGAACCTGAATTTCACCATCTTATGCTGACAGCTCTGAGGCTTCCTGGATACCCAGCCTCTCCGCTGCTGCTAAAGTGCTGACTCCCTTCTGGAGATGCAGATGTGCAGATAGGGCTGGAGCCATCCTCCTGGTGCCAGAAGTCACCAGCTTCCAGCCTTCACCATTACAGCATTCTCCATTTCCCAGTGCCACAAACGGGGACTCTGCCTGCCTTTCCATCAATGCAACCTGGGGTTCAGGCTCTGGTACCTCCAGGGTTTTGGAGAAGCTCCAGTTAGTCTCTTGTTTGCTGTCTCTGAAGCTGCACAGCCTGTGGAGCCCCTCCTGCAACTGTCTCAGTTGGCATCATGGGCCACCCCCAGCATTCATGTGCTACAGGCAAGGAGCACATTTAAGCTGTGCCCCTGGCGAGTGGTCGCTGGTGTCTCCACAGTCCCTGGCCACAGAACTGCATCTGCCTGTAGGAGCTCACTCTCACCTGAGGTCTCTGATGTACCAGGGGTAGATGGTCCTGGGAACCATGCCCTGATGCATGTCATGACCACTGCAAAGGATGCAGATGCTGTTCTGAGTGGAGATGCTCGTCCCCTCTGTGTGTTGTCCTCCAAATACTGCTGTGTCTGGGAGCAGACTAGCCAGATCAGAAAACGGTCACTTATTTTTAATTTTGCACTGGACTTGTAAGCAGAGCATCAACTTTTGGCAGTTCTTCCCAGCAGATGTATGAGCTGCACTCTGTCGTCCAAAACAGCTGGAAATGTGATTAAGTCAAGATGCTTGTCCCTGTGTAGACCCTCACAGACTAACAGAGAAGAATCAAGTCCATTCCATTCTCTTTCTAGAGCATCACAGTCTCCTTAAGGTTCACAAATGTTCTTCTCCTTACTTGGAAGAGCACAAGGACTCAAGACTCTGTAAAATTCTCTCAGTTCTCCTTAACCAGGTTCTCAGGTGTTTCAGTTTACACATACAAAATATATGATTGCCCTAGAACTTTCTTGTCCTGTGCTTCAATTTCCTACTTGTGAAATAAGCATAATACACCTTTAGGCCACCTGGTATTTGAAATTATGAAATTGTGAAAACAAATCATGTCATTTAACAATTACAGCTCTGTTCAGTCTGAGCTATTCCACATAAATGAGTCAATTTCTAATTTTAAAATGTTTTACAGGAGCATTTTTCTTTGTTTTCTAAATCAGAAATTAAAAATACAAGACTATTATACGTGATTTCATGTAATGCAAATTCCAATTTCCACACAAGTCTCACGGTCAATACTATAAGAAACCTGTGAGGGAATTAATGATAATGAGAAAAATCTCCTTAGGGGGTTAATTTTAAGAGTGTGCTGTAAACAAGGAATGAGACCACATGCTGAACAATGCAGAATAAAAATTTAATAAGTTGCTACCCTTTAAGTAAGATGCCATCCATCTTTTTCAGGAAATGAGGATGAAATCTGCAGAAAGAAGTAGATTTTGTTCAGATGATTAGAGACTCTATCATAGCACACGCCACATGCATATACACATGGAAAATAAAGTTGAGGAGGAAACTTTAATTAGGTTTCCCAAAGTTAATTAAGGAAAATCTTGAGGGGGTCCTACAAGCAGCCTTCTAGGACCTATGACAATGTCATCAAGGAGACAGAGGCAGGTAGAAGAGAGAACAAACCTAAACTGCAAGAAGAAAAGTTCAGATTATATAGGAAGAGAAACTTTTACACTGTGAGGACAGACCTGCAGCAGAGCAGGTTTTCTGGGCACTCCACATTTTCAGGATCCATCTGGAGAAAACCATGAGCTACCAGGTCTGACCCCTAGCTGACTCTGCTTTGAACAGAAGGTTGGACTAGTGACCTCCTAGGGTCTCTTCTCACCTGGATTATCCTACAATTCTGTGAAGTTGCTTTTTCCTTCCACTAGACTGTTTGACTCTGTAACCTTATTATTTATGCATTGTATTTATACATTATAGAATAATAGAATCACTTTGGTTGGAAAATACCATTAAGATCATCAAGAGCAACTGTTAACCTAACACTGCCAAGTCCGCCTCTAAACCATGTCCTAAGTACCTCACATAAGAACCACACTCTGTTTGCCTGCTCTCCTCAAGCCATAGAGTGGCTAGTTTCTAAGTTGAATGAATATGGGAGTGACTGTATTTTCATCTGCACAAGTGCCAATGCCAGCCAGAGCACTACCTGTGCAAGCACTGCAGGAGCAGATGGCGTATGGTGATGTGCCTGAGCGCTGGACAGTGACCTTGTGTCCCTCACTGCTTATCTTGGGGGCTGGCAGAGCCTGGCCCAGCCTGGTTTGTAACTGGACTCCTGCTGAGCATGCCTGCAAGGTCTGGAGGTCGGAACAAGTGTTCTTGTGTTGGGTGGTGCTTTGGGGCTACTGTCAGCAGCTCTTGGTGCCCATCCTGGAGCCATCCCCTGTGTTTTCCCGGTGCTGCCTGGTTCAGGCAGTCAGGCACTGCAGGACACGCTCACAGCAGCAGAGGTGAGCAGCACAGGGAAACACCCCCTGGGGTGGCTGTGGAGGAGGTGATGGGACTTGGGGAGCCAGGAGGGTGTCCTTCTCGAGGGGCCTGGGCATTTCTCCCTCCTGTCTGTGGGACAGCGAATGACCACGGCCTCTCTCTTTTGCAGCTTGTGACACCAGCAAGGGGGAGCAGCTCCTTTTTCTTGGCTCTCCCCAGCCTGCTGTAAGAATCAAGGAATCAGAGTGGAGCTGCCCCATCTGCCGTGACCCTCAAGATGACCTTGCTTATGTGACCCGCTTTCTCCACCATTTCTGCCTGGGCTGCATTTTGTGGTGGGCAAAGAGGAGACCATCGTGCCCCCTTTGCAGGCAGACTGTCAACACCATCATTTACTCCGTGTGGTCAGAGGACGACTTTTTGGAGATGGATCTTCCACACCCCTCAGATCCATCAGTTGCCAGCCACCAGAAGCTAAGGCAGGTGGTAGCAGATCCTTCTGCTGCTGGCCAGAGCAGGGACCACTCACCTGGGGGACCCCAGCACCTCCCAGAGAGGAGAGCTAGTGGCTCCCAGGCCTCCTCAACCCACAAAAGGTGACACCACTGGCAGCAGTAAGGTGACCTAGATGCCGATGAAACCAGTGCCAGGCCAGCAGCTGGGACAGCCCCGCCAGGGGACTCGGAGACGTGTTTTAGTTACCTAGCTACGAAAGAAGAAACTGAAACTATGGAAACTGCAGGAAAAGTTATAGTCTCTCATTCCAGGCAGTGCAGCTGGCATTGTTGTCACTGCCACCTGTGGTGCTTTCTCCTCCTTCTCCTGGTGCTGTGCACACCTTCCCCATCATGAGTCTCTGGAAACTTCCACATTGTCTATTGTAGTTTGCCCTGAAGCCTCAATTTATCAGTCAGAAAATGTATCTTTTGCAGGTTCTTCAGAAGATTGTACTATTTTAACTATCGCCATGTCAAATCTTACTTGCAATGTGTCTCTCAGTTTATCATAAAATTGATGAATTCCATGCAAACAGCATGTTCCATTGTACTACCATTTAAATATAACTTAAGCTGTATTTTATTATCTTCTTCGATCTGCTAATAATTATCAAGGGAAATTAGCTATGGCATTTAAACATATTTTCAGATAAAGCCTAAGACTTTTCTGCTTTTTGAATATTTGCCTTGAGTTGTTTGTATAGACATCCTGTGAGTGTACAGACTTTGATTCTTTCTACAGAGAGATTAACATATGGCTAATCCTCCTGAAACAGGTCTTTAGCTTCCTTCAAATACAGAGAATAATAGTAGGATATTTGAAATTGAGCTTTATTTTCAACAAAACATCGGTAAGTCTGGAAATAAACAGTCCTGAGCCTTGGTTGTCTATATGTGGACAGACCAAAGAAAGGTGACTGCTCTCTGCCTTGGCTGGAGGGTTCTTTCCCTCAAGCACTGCACTGATCATAGTAATTCCTGCAACTATGGCTTGCTGGGGAATGGCTCTTTCCATGGAGATTTCAAAAGATGCCATATAGCACTACCAAAATTGATTATTTCATTTCCAGCCTCTGCCTTTAAATCTAAATGTGCAACTAACTGTGCTAACCGGAGGAAATCAGGACCAGACCAATTATTGCTTCAGCTTTTTGTTTTTGTAAATGTATGTTAATTTAAGATGGTCTGGTGATCTTAAAATGTGAGACATCACAACCTTCACCTGACCCCACGGCAGGGTAGCATATTCTAGCTTCACTAACAGCAAAAGAGCTTAAAGGATCAGGAAAAATAAATTACTCCAGAGGATACATTTGCTTATGGGAGAAAAAAACTCCATCATCTCCCCTTTCCTTTTTTTATTGTGAGAGAAACTTTGGGAGGGGAGGAGGAAAGGAGAGGTCAAGACCAGGTGGTTTCCAAGTGAATATGAGCTTGGAGAGATTTGTGAAGATCATCTGGGGAGACTTCACTTCCCCAATGTAAAAGGGGAATATAAATATATATTTATAAGGGAATGTAAGAATATCAACAGGGATTAGAGAGAAATCTCAATTTAGAGTTGTCCTACCAGGCAGGAGAGTAGAGTGCTCTGGGAGGATATAGGGCATGTATGAGAGGAAAGAATTCAGCCAGTCACAGCTCAGGTGAGAAATCTGACCCCTGAGCCTATGGAGAAAAGGCATGAAATTGCCACATCATATTTTATGAAGCTAAAGCTTTATTTCTTTGGCTTTTCTTTCAAATACCTTAATGGTTTTGTTTGTGCCAATGGGAACATTCTGTGTCAGAACATCTCTTTTTTCGGTCTTGCCATAGTAAGAATTTGGTTGGTGCCAATGGCATTTTTATTGCTCATTTCTCATTTTACAGCAGAACTAACGAAAATAAATCAGTAATTCTTACAGAGCTCTGCTGCAGCTTAGCAAGGGTTATTCAGTTTAGAGCTGGAGCTAGAGAGCTCCTTTCCAACCCTGAAATAAATAGGCACAGCTCCTGTTGGCTTTGAAGTTTATCCTGGTGACTATCCAGGGCTGTGTTTGAGCCATGGAATAGAAAATAAATGTAACTAAAGAGGAGTTAATAAAAGTTTTAGACACCCATTAAATAATGGACCTTTAATGCTCCAGACACAATAATCCCAGTGCTTCTAAAATTAACAAGGGTTCTTTTTGTCCTTGCCTGACTTGCAGTGTAGTCCTATCTCATATTACGGATAAACCCTGGAAATAAAGGGACTGTTCCTTCTACATGTGTCCTTCACAGCTTAGTTCTAAGGAGACATGCTGTACCTTGGGCTGTGTCAGGATCTACTGTGCTTCTCATCTATTCATTCCTTTCAGTGCTTAATGTGCAAGATCCTGTCCTATTGCCATGGGGATAGCCATTCAGTCAGAAAACTGTTTATTTCATTTCAGACACTTACATAGTAACAAAAGGCCCAAGTTCATTCCAGATTTTACTCCTGTTGAGGATAAAAACAAATAATTCATTTTAAATTATGCTTTGATTCTCAGGTTGCCCGTTTGATCATGTTTGCTTTCACCAGCATCTAGATTTGAAAAAATTATCTTTCTTTTTCAGTACCGTAAATCTGAAAAATAAATATATATTCTTCCTTTTCCACTTTGATTCTTTTCATATATGTACTAGATTTAAAAAGCCTTTTCAGACCTCTATTGCTACCAGACGTGATCCTTCACCAGACCAATCAGACTTACTGTGAAATAAGGTTTCCTGTCACATTAAGGTTCAGCTGTCATCTCAACCCTCAATGCTGTAAACAGGCAGTTGCTGGCAGTGGCTCAGAAACAGAACTATAATCTATGTACCTCAATTTTCCACATGTCTGGCCAAGAAAGGTATCTCTCCATGACATCATTCCATCTCATCCATCTCCCTGTCTCCTCAGCCTTACAACACTTTTATCCTCCTTTTGATTTCTTCTGCATCCACATCCCTTGCATCCCCTTGGATAATTTCTCTGTGCCGTTTTGGTTACTGTATGTAGCCCAGCAGTGACTCATGGAAATGTCTGTAGACTCCTCGCCTGTTTATTCTACCAGCCATATCCTGTTATTTGTCTGTCTCTCAACTATTCTTGTAATGAGACACTTTCTGGTTGACTTTCCAAATGTTGCTTTTCTTGCTTAGAATTTTCATTCTTGAACATGCAGGCTCAGTGTTGCTTTGGTGCTCTTTCTGTTTCTAATTTTCCATGCTCTGCTGACAAAAAAACCCGCCAACCTACCTCTTTGGCAGTTTAGCAGAATGCATCCATCTACCTTCTTACTTCTGCAGTGGAAACTGAATTGGTTTCTTGTTACATCTACTATGAGTTGTTTGCCCTCTTCTTTTGCTTCAGGGAGCCCATCCCCGGCAGAGGCCAGGGGGCTGCCTCTTTAACCCAAGCTAGTCCCATGCTCACAGTACGATGACTTCAGTGCATCCCACATGTGGGTTTTCTTTATTTGTACATCTTGTCTAGCAAAGAAATTAAAATATTACCCACTGTGTGTGTTTACAACTGAGTGATTTTGTTCCTCCCTCTGCAAAGGAATGGCAGAAGTAAAGGAGAAAAGACTGAAAGGACAGAAAAAAAGACAAGACAAAGGATCTTTTCTGTGTATTTTCTTTCCTCTCCCATAACATTTCCTATTTCCTTTTCATGAGTCTCCTTAACTAGAATACCAGTTGTGTAGGTCTGAGGGGAAAAAAGCACATATTCTGGACTCTGCTCTCTTTGAGTATACTGAAACTGCCATTACATGTGGCATCAGTAGGGTAAAAGGCCTTAACGCTATGTGTCAGTAACGTATTTGTTAACATTTTTGCTGCTAATATTTTAAAATTATAAATCATATTAGGATCAAATATATATTTTTTCTTGCTCTATTAGCTCTAGCAGATATTTTCTTCTTGTGTTGTCACTTGCGCTTTTCAAAGTACTGCAGACTTATCTTCCTTGTGATGCAGTTTTCTTCACTCTTCTACTGCACAAAGATTTCTGAATTTAAAATAACCAATGAAGTTTTTATAATAGCCCCTTCTTATAGCAACTCTGCCGGTTAGTCTTGGAGCAGGGCTCCAAAGAAACAAAGTCTCTGATTCTTCCTTCACTCAGAATCTAGTTGCAAAACCTGATAAGGACTTCAGCATCAGCATTTAGAGCCCAGCCAGTACTCACAGTTGCTGGAGCCTTCCCTTCCAGCCATCCTGCAGAGACAACTCTACCAAAATACAGGATCTCTGTAAAAAATAAATCCTGCTCTCACTTGCAGCTTTAGGCTCTGACAACAAAGGTACCCAAAAGAAAAGCATTTATTTATGGGTGGGACATGTATCATTAGGGACAAAGCAGGAATCTTCAAAGAAATCTTTGCGTTTCAGTATTAACTATCCAGTTAGCACTGAGTCTCATTGACAAATAAAGAGTTTAAGTTCTTGTTATCTAATTTTGAACTGTCAATCAAAATCACTCAAATGCTCAAAACCTCCTATCCTACAAGCCCATTGTTTGCTAAATGCTCCGATCTAAATTCAAAGAAAGCTGTTAGTCTCATTAAATAATATCCCAGGCTGACAGTTTTAATGATTTTTCCCATGGGGATTATAATAGCTCCAAGTGACTTTTGACTTTTTGTGTAGGACTCAGTCTTATTTCTGCCTAAGCTGCTATTTAGGTAAAGTGTTGTACCTGAATGAACAGTCTGTGAAATTTGGAAGGTGATATGGGTGAATCTGAGTCCACAAAAGCTGAGCAATACTTAGAACACGGGCCACTTACTACTAACATATCTGTATGTTCAATGTATTACACTACATGCCTGCACTATAGACAGGCAGCACTGCTCTTCCTCTTCTTAAAAGTCATGATCAGCTGTTATTTCTGCTTCTAACTCCTCCATAACAGGTGGATGTAATGGCCTTTTTCTGAACTCTCCTTCATAGTCCTTCGAGGAAAAAGCAAAATGCAAGTATCTGTTGATACAAACTACACTTGCAGGAAGGAGACAGGGAACCAGAGTCTTTGCCAGATCCTTCCACAGAACATTACTTGACAATTTGCTGTTTAAAGGATTAGGCAGTTGTCACTTCTCCACTTAAAAGAATCTCCTGTCCTCACCTAAGATGTTATTTTCCTTGCATTGGTCTTTGAAGAAATTATACGCAAGTCTTTGTCTAAATTTGCCATTCATGAATACTTGTTCTGGCTGGATTCAGTACTTGAAATATCAAAAGAAATCACTGCCAAGTTTCTTATATTTTCTTCATCAAAAGTTCAAACCAAATAATAAATGTCATGTGGGAAATACCTCTCAAATGCCTGTCATTCATTCAGAAAAAGAATGAGGGACGTGTGATTTTTATTCTGCTCTTGTTCACTTCACTGGTTGTAGGGTTAGGCCTGAAAACAGACTTTCTTTTATTTTCTTTTTTTTTTTTCTTTTCTCCTTTTCTTTCTCTTTTTGTTGTAATTGCCTATGACAGTCTGTTGACAGAGAAAAAGCACAGAAATTACTCCTGTTCAACTTGTCATCTTTAGTGCCCTGAACTGGTGCTGCAGAATGACACCACTTGCTACAACTGTAAGGCTCTGTAGATTCCAGGATGATAGATATTCTTTTCTTATTCTTTTCTTTTTTTTTTTTTTTTTTTTTCCAAAAAAAAAAAAAAAAATGAAACAGTAAACTTTTCAGAGACACCTTCTGTCCAGTTAATCCTTTATGCTTTCTCTAGGAAAACATTACTTGCTCATTTTAAAGACCAGCAAGACACTTTGGCTGCCTAAGGATTTTAACTCCTTTCCCTAGCCTGCATTTGGCACAGGAAAGTTTTGGACTGTTCTGCCACTGATTTTGCACTTCAGACACCAAAGTATACATTGATCTCTGCCTGTTTGATACCAGAATGTGCACAGGGAATGGGGGAAACAGCCTGCAAACAAACAAACAAACAAAAATCCTTAAGAAAAAGTGGACTTCCTTGTAAACTAAACCATTCTTAGTTAAGTCCGAACACTAAGCACACGGCAAAAAAGAAGAAGGAATAAAGAGTATGCTTTCTGAGTTCCAAAATGAAAACTGTTCACCTAAAAAGGGGAAATACGAGCACCAGGATGCATACTGCCTTTTTCTTTAGTACCTTTGTACTTTAGTAACTTTGTACCTCCAGCTCTCAAAGCTGAGCAGTCTGAAGGAGGGACAACCCCTCCCAGCTCCAGGGCAGCGTGGCTGGTTCCCATGCAGCAGCCTTTGCCTCAGCCTCCAGCCCCCACAGCCATTTGCCCTCTGCAAAGTGAGTGCTGATTTATAAGTACCAGGTACAATTAGGGAATTTGTATTCAGGCACAGTCCCAAATTCCAGGCTAATAACATAGGTCAAGAATGAAGGTAAAGTACAGGTCAAATTTAAAGCCTGAAGGCATTGATCTAAATTATTGCAGGCTCATGAGAGGCACTACTGAAAACTACCATTCCAGTAATACAAAATATTGCCACCTACTACTTGTGTAAAAATACCTATTTTTTATATGCTAACACAAAGGATTATGTATGCTTTCACTGCAAGTGTCTCATAGATTTTCCAATAAACCTGTGCTGTCCTCTGTACACCTAAGTTTAGAATAATTAATATAATGAATATAAGGTGAGGAGAGGCTAAATAGGAGCTTTCCACAAACACAGCCTAACCAGCACAAGATTAAAAAATGCACAACAAAGCTGTTTAAAAGTCATGTATGCTTAGACACAAAAGGTCAGTTTAACGTGGTGGGGGAACTGATCTTTTTTACGTGACTTTATCATGGCACCCATCAGATTTAAGATTTATGTCTTTTACATTGCACCAGTGGATACTTGCAAACGTGCCTGAGAAATCTGGAAAATTACTTGCACAACTAAGGAAAAAACAATCATGCAAACACAGCAAAACTTTATTTCCTTCCAGCAATAATTGAACTGTATGAAGTCTCAGACTGGCCTTTTAGCATCAGTGATTCAATGCTAACATTTAGATCAGATGCAGCGTGGTGCACACCCCCGGTTGTGTTACTGTTGTGATGTTCATCATCTCCTGTCTGTCAGTGAAAGCGCATCGTGCACACAGTTGTGCCCAGCTCCCGTTCTCTGAGAGCTGGCTGCCAGGGTAGACTTGAGCAAAGGGCATACAAGGGGCAGAACTGACTGGCTGCAAGGTGTCTGGAGTGCCTTTTGTTGCCGTGTCCTTGGAAGGTGTCTCACACTGGAGTAAGGTAAAACATACCTTGAAGGGGACTGTCCTTTGCATTTATACACAGACATGCAATATCTCCTGTTGTATCTCTGGTACGGGGCAATTACCTGCTAGCAGGCTGTTCACACAGATATTGCTGTGGTTCTGTGAAAGTGGGAAATACTGCTTTTCGGTGAGTGTACCTTGACAGTTGTGCTTAAGGAACAGGATTCACTTCTTCTTCCTTTTGCATTTTATTCATATTCTGAATTTAAGTCACAGCTCAAAAGCTTGCAATTTACTTTTGACAGTCTTTGTTACAATATCAACCATTTTGCCTTGAAACAATCTTTAATTTATGCCTAGACATCTAATAACAGAATCACAGGATCAGAGGATGGTTGGGGTTGGCAGGAACCTCTGGAGATCACCTAGTCCAACCCACACACTAAAGCAGGTCCACCTAGAGTATGCTTTTTTCAGTTGCAGTTAAAACAGACTGCAGGCCTTGAGGAGCAATCATCTACTTTCTCTATCACCAGACACACAAGATTGGGTCCAACAGCCCTTTTTCTCTCTCTTCATTCTGCCCTTCTTTCACAATCTTGCATTAAGAGCTGGTTGGTCTCATGTTCCATTAACATCCCTGAAATGCTCAGAGGGCAGGTAGCAACATGACTTGTCCAACACTAGTCCAGTATTTTATTTTGTTGACCTGTAAGAGATTCATCAGTGCAGAAGTCTTTCTAAATGGATACCAGATTTTTTGGCAAGTTAGCTTACAGCCCGCAGTGTTGGAGATTAAAGGCACAGAGGGATGAAAACTCCTCAGGCAGATAAGGATACAGATTTTCTGGATTCATTTCTTTCCTATCTCAAACTGCACAGTGTTCATAAAGTGGGGATGCTGCCTCCATCTTTTAGATGGAGATTTTCACCACCCCCATTCAAAACACTTATTTCATACATTAGTTACAGGTAAGTGGTATGACAGAGAAGAAATGCTGTTGTTAGTTGGTGGCACAGAGAACAGAAACCATGATTTTAATGAAGGAAGGAGTACCAGCGAGTTAGTTCCTTGATTTGCATTTGTGAAGAAGTGGGAATTTAATCTCAGCAGACTTTTTTCTTCCCCGGAGTTACTGTTTTTCACAGGAAAACAGCCTGAATAATTTGCATAGGCTCATGAAAGCAAGGTTTTCCTTTCTGGATGTGTTGTCATTGTTGTCAAAATTTTTTTTTTTTTTCTTTTTTTTTCCCCATTGCATTTGTTGCCATTGTTGCCCAAAAATATTTTACTCTCCTGTGTTTTTGCTCTGTTTCTCTGCTGCAGTACAATGACACAGCTCTCAGCCTGGGAATTCATGAGTGGTCTGCCTTTCCACTATTATTCAGGGATTTGGAAGAACTGAAGTGCTCCTGGTATGTAACTCCAGTGAAGTTTTCCTGGTATGCAGCCCCAGTAAGCAAGAAGTTGGGGAATCATGATGAAGGGTTGTTTCGCAGAATCACTGAATGGTTAAGGTTAGAAGGGACCTCTGGAGATCATCTTATCCAACCCCTCTGCTCCAACAGGGCCACCTTGAGCAGGTTGTCCAGGACTATGTCCAGACAGCTTTTGGATATCTCCAAGGAGGGAGACTCCACAAGCTCTTTGAGCCAGTGTCTGTACCGGTGCTCAGTGACCCTCACAGTAAAAAAGTGTTTCCTGATGTTCAGACAAACCCTCCTGTGCTTCAGTCTGTGCCATCTGCCTCTGGTCCTGTCACTGGGCACCACTCAAAAGAGCCTGGCTCTGTCTTCTTCGCAGACTTCCTTCACTGATTCATATACATTGATGAGATGCCATCTGAACCTTCTCTCTTCTCTAGACTAAACAGTCTCAGCTCTCTCAGGATACTCCAGTCCCTTAATCCTTTTAGTGCTTTAGAATGGTCATGATGTAAAAGGAAAAAGCAGACTGATAAAGTACATCAGAATAAATTAGATCCTTAGGTGAATAAATGCATTTGGAAAAGATTTTCTAAAATAAAATCCTTCAGTTCTTCACTGGAATTCATGCTGAACACATTGTACTCCTTCACTAGCTAAGATAAAACTAGGCACAGAAAACGGAAAGCAATGTGTCTTGTAGAATGTAACTCCTTCCCCTTGATGAAAATCAACTATTTTCTGTCTCACTGGTGCTATTACTAAATAAGTGTCAAGAAGACATACCAAAGTATTCCTAAAGACAAAGCCTAAAATTAATCTGAATTTTAGAATAGAATTTTAGAACAGAATGGCTGAGACCATCAGGTTGGTTTACAGAATCACAGAATCACTGAACGGTTGAGGTTAGAAAGGACCTCTGGAGATCATCTGGTCCAACCCCCCTGCTCAAGCAGGGCCACCTGGAGCAGGTTGTGCAGGACAATGTCCAGATGGCTTTTGAATACCTCCAAGGAGGGAGACTCCACAGCCTAGATATGCACTTCATGTCTTCAATCTGTGATTAGAAGATGGATATAAAAGGTATTGTCAGTGATAATCTAATATGATGTACTTTTAAGCCTGTTTTTAATATACATGAGAAAAAGGAAATTAATAAGAAGTAGACCACATGACAAACTAAGATATTATAGTCAGTAGCAGAACTAGTAGTAAAGCTGTAAGAAAATATTTATAATAAAAGATTTCACACTTATATGGAATGGTAGAGCAACTAAACAGTAGACTTTGGCAGAAGGATTTACAATAGTCAATAATCTACGAAAGACCAGCGTAACTGCAGGTATGTATATGTCTGGCCTCATTTCTTGCAGTTGCTGTATGATGGTGACAGACTTTTTACATACTTTTTGTCACCATTATTGCATAGTAAAGGTGAGTCTTACGAGTGTCAAGAACAATCCCTGCAGGGATATATGCTTAGATCTGTGGAGAGTGTATATCAAAGATTAAATCCTCTTAATATCTGGATAGGTGATTTAGAGATGATTCTGGCAGGCTGAGCAGCAAGTCCCTGTTGCATTGGACAGTGGGTCTGCCCTCAACCAGGGCAGGGACTTTGCTGGATCTTGACACCATGCAGAGCTCCTGCGTTTGCCCCCAGCACGAGGATGTGAGATGAGGGGGGACCAGTGCACACATAAACCTAGCTCTGCTATGGGGATACATATCCGGGCTAGAGATCGCAAAATTCCTGCTGGATATGCCAGTTTGGGTGCAATTTGATACTTCTACTTCAGGACAATGTATTCTTTTATTCAGAAGGTTTACACCATTCTCCACCCTTCATGACTGCTGGGTTGTTTAAGTAACTCCCTACATCCTGATTTCCAACCTGGTTCCTCTCTTGATCCTTATACAGATGCACTGGGCGTGAGGCCAGTACTGATTTTGTTTCTGGTTTTGAAGATCAGAAACAGGGCTTGGTGGAAGAGTTTGGACTTTTTCCGGCAATTCATTGTGTGCCACTCGCTCTCCAAATAAAAATTGGAGAGAGCAGGGTCCCTAAGAGCTCTTTCAGGCCCTGGGTCAAGTTGCTTTAAGCTTCTCAGAGTTCTCATCAGCTCTGACAGAATCTAATCAGAAGTCCTCTGAACAGAGAATTGTTGTGATTATAGGTGGGTTTAATATGACAAAATTGAGAAAACATTTTAACATGCAGTTGTTATGTGCCACCAACCTATGTGCTTAAAGTTTCTCCACCACATTGCAGTATCTTTTTCTCCCTCACTCAAACCAGCACCTGCTGTAAATGTGCTTTTCTTAAGTAACATTCCATTAAAGGAATTAAAGAAAATTCTTGGAAGCCATGTGCACCTGAGTTATCCTGGTGTAATTCTACATTTGATTGTCTTCTATGAAACCAGAAGTGAATTTGGTCCCATCTTCATAAGCTAGTCATCATTACTTCTTCTGTGCAGATATTTTTACTGCATTCCTGCCAGCATGAGAAAAGATTCTGTAGAATTCATTAGGTTATTGTACTTGGCTGTACAAAGAGTAATGAGGGAACACAAAAAGATCAGGGTTTTGAAAGACATGACTTTTCACCAGAAAAAGCTGATCCTGCCTAAGAATCACAACTACACTTAAACAGCTAGAGAGTTTTATAAATTGAGTTTTTGGTAATTCTGGCACAACATGTGCTTCTTTCCTACAAAGTCAACTGGAACTTTTATCTATGTCTTTAAAAATCCTTGTTCTACCCTCAAAAAGAACACATATTAAAGAATCTAAGAAAATATTGCTTGATTCCAGTGGGAAAGATGTTTCTCTGTGGTAACTTATGGAGAAGAGCAAAGTTGTCTTTTTCAGGACTTCTGATTCTCCGAGATTATAGGCCCTGATGTGCTGTAGCTCCTGAAAATGGACTGGCATAGGCAACAGCCTGCCAGTCTCCAGAGGAACAGATTAATCAACTGCGGTAGAGTCTCAGAAGCTTTCCCAGGTAGGATAGGAAACACTGAACCAAGTCAAAAAGAGAACATGACAGATGGAAGAAACAAAGAGCAACAACAGGTCACAACCAGGCTGCCTCTCCCTGGGGAGCCTCTAGTATCCAGCCAGGTATTCCTTCAAAAAGCAAAGAAAAAACTGCTTTATTCTAGCTGGTCCCAGCAAAGGTGTTTCTCCTCTTAACTGCTATTTTTTTAAACTAAGATGCCATTTCAGAATCAGTGAGGCTGGTTCTGCCCAAAATAGTCCACTAATTCTTCCTTTATCTTTGGTAGCCTCTTGCTCTGTGTAAGGTAAAACCCA
Source organism: Columba livia (assembly GCF_036013475.1). Lineage (NCBI taxonomy): Eukaryota > Metazoa > Chordata > Aves > Columbiformes > Columbidae > Columba > Columba livia. The sequence continues at coordinate 32,241,268 of NC_088604.1, read as the reverse complement.
CAAATGTTCATTTCAGTGTCTGCATTAGGTTTCTCATTAAGTGTTCACCTTAGTTTGAGTGTCAGCAGCTGATCATCATTGGTCTTTTTTTCAGCCCCAGAATACAGAAAATGGCATCCTCGTCCTTCTGCCCTCCTGCTGCTGAGTAAAAAACCAGCTGCAGCTGTTTTAGTTATGGGCGCAGCATGATGCTCTGCCACAAGCGACCTTTTCACTCCAGCTTTATAATGTTTTCTTAAGGTATTGACATGCTTGGTGTCAGGGACCATCTCTTTGTCCTCCTTCTGTAGAGCATCCCTCCATTCGGGACCATCTCTCACAGGTTTTATAGTGATGCTGTAATAACAACCGCTGTAGTTAATGCTAAATGCCACCCAGTCGCTGGGTTTGCTGTAACCAAGTCTACAGAGATGTTGTATAATTTCTGTCTTGGAGACTGTCAAGAAAACAAGTCGCTTAACAAGAATTATTAGGAAATGTGTCAACCTCTCTTAAATAAACAGCCAAGGTTGTTCCTTAGTTGCCCAAAGTTACCTGAAAGACACAGCAGGAACATCTCTTTCTCTCTTTAGAATTGGCATCATTACAAGGATGTCCTGATTGGCATCTTCCATCAGCAAGCTAACCACAATCACCTTCAACCTTCAGTACCTTTTATTTTCTGTGGTCCTAAGACCTCTTAGCATTTTAAAATACTGAGGACCACAGAAAACTGAGAGCAATCAGAGCCTGTACATAATTTCCAGTCTCTTAAAAAGAATCAGAATTAATTTTCTTTCTGAATGCTATAAAAAGAAACATCAAAACTAGTGCCAAAGTAATACAAATATTTCCTACAGAAATATGTTCAAAATTCAGAGTTTTAATATTAACATCCAAATTAAATTATTTGAAAATTTGGGATAGCGGAATGTGATGGGACCCAGCCAGCACTTACAAATGGATTTACTTTTCGCTATAGTAACTTCACAGAAAGATCAAAAGGCTTCTAAACTCAAAAAGACAGGTCTTATTAGGATATAAATACTTCATAAATAGAGAAGCACTCAGAGTGACCGGGTGAGAAGGAACAGAAGTAAAAGGGTTTATAAACAAATCTCTCTTCCTCCCATTGTACTCTTGCTTTCTGGAGCGGTTTCGGCCAACTCTAAAGCTTTCTGCCCGGGATCACACTGTGCCTGTTCCTCTGGGCTCCCCAGGATGCTGTCCCTGCTTCCCTGCTTCCCTCCATCCCTCCTTCCCTCTTTCCCTCCATCCCTCCCACCTCGTCCATGCTGGCTGTGGGCAGGCTGCCTGCTCCCCTTGCAGCCCCACAGCAGAGGATGTCCTGCTTGGCGTGGTGCCTCTCCAGCCCCTCTGCTGGCTTCTCCACAGCCACCTCCAGGGCTCTGCGCTGTGGGCAGGAGCTGGCCCCATTCCTGTGGCACATCCCAGCAACCTTCACCCCCTCCACTGTGGGCAGCCACTGTGCTGATGGAGAGCAAACCAACACAATGTGCCACCAGGACCCACCCGGAGGTGTTAACGTACACAAAACACCACATCTCTCAGCCTCCTGGTCTGATGCCAGCGGAGATCTGAAATTGCTTGTATTGCATGTACAGTCATTTAGGACACTGCTTCCAAAATTATTTTTGGCAGAGGGGTGCGGAAGGTGAAGGAACAGTGTTTGAAAGAAAAAATAATCCTTCCTTTGAAGGGGTTAGTTTTGGCCATGAGGGTTTATTACTATAAAACATACCTCTGTCATACCCTCTCAAAAAAAATCACCTCAATTATTCAGGATTATTAAGTGAAAAATTCTCCAGCAGTACACAGCCAACAGAAACCTTCATTGTGTTTGTACTTTTGCTCTTTATTTCCATGATGTTGGCAGCTGGGTGTGAAACTCGGCACCTGAGAGCACAGCGTGACTCTGTGAGACCCCGGCAGGACGCTGAGCCAAGTAGGAGCACCCACCCATCTGCAGGGGCAACACAAGCAATGTTGGTGGGTCTCTAACAAATCAGGAGAGCAAAACTCAATATAAAGTTCAGGTTAGAAGCATTGTCCAGCACACATAGCCCCTTGCACCCAGCAGCTATGTACTGTGAGGCTCCTGTGCAGCCAGGATGTGGGCAGGCAGGGCTGGTGCTCCCTATCCCGTCTCCTCTCTTGGCCCTGGGCTTCCCTCTGCTCAGCAGCTCAGCTTTGATGCTGGTGCCAGCTCCCACTCACATCACTCACATTGTATTCGGTAGAGCCCTTAGACTGAGCTTCCCAGCAGGCCAAAGGATGTGAGTTTGCTTGGTCTCAGGTTGCTAGGAGACCTCCTATTTCCCAGCTATAACCTCTCAGATAAAAGAGGATTACTACTTCCACATTTCAAAGAGAAAAGAGATTTGTTTTTTCTTTTTGCCTGGAATCAGGTCTGGTCGGGGGATGATGAGCACTCCTGTGGTGCCAGGCCCTCTGGGAGATGAAACTGCAGGCTGACCCTGGTCTTGGACTTAGCTAACAGTTGAGAGGGAACTACCTACCAAGGCACCACACCTGCATATCTGAGCATCAGGGAAAGTCTTGAGGCAGAAATGGAAATAATCATAGAAATTAGCTACACCCCAGACAAAACTGATGCTCCATAAGTATTTTTTGCATTACAAGTTTGAATTTGTGGGCCTGGAGGCTACCTAAATCTTCTTTCAAGCTCCTAGGAGAAAAAATAAGAGGAAAAAGTCATAGTATAGATTTTCAGCGACCCCAATGGGTGGGGCAGCAAGCTCAAAAGGATCTGTCCAGCAAGACACTTCATTCCTGGGAAAATCGTCCCTCTGAAATAGAAACTACTCAAGTGTTCAGAATGGGCTATGTGCTTATTTATCTCACTGAACCAGTGCACAGCAACAGATTAGCTGGAAGGGAAGGAAGAGATTCTTTATACCATATCTTGTTATTGCAAAATGAAAGGAAACAATTTCCACATCCCAAATTTGATCTGCACATTTCATTCAGTATTTATCTTGAGGATATTTTTTATATTGAGCTGTTCAAATAAATCTTTTTGCCCTAGAATTTTCACATATTTGTCACATTTGGCATTATATCTTTTCACTGCTTATTTGATAACCAGTGTTTTATCAAATTCTGCCACATTTATTACCTAGATATTTTTATAGAGAATACATAGTAAGATTGGCATGTAGGTAAATGAAGTTCTTAATTGCTAGTCTGCTTGTTTGGTATTGATCAAGTATTTTTGACTTTAGAAATTAACAAAAAGGACCAAAAAGGACATGTTCTGATTTAATTGTAGATATTAGCTAGATAACAACACTAATCGCAGTTGTAAGCAAGAGTACCTCAATTTTTTTTTTTTTTTTTTTTTTTGTCAGTCAGAAATTAAATACTTGTATTTCAAGAAAGCTCTATAATATTAAGTTGAGTGGTTTGGATCTGCAGATCTTTTTAAGTCATCATTTTTAAGATAAAACATTTTCCATTCCAACTGGCAAAATTACCTAACAGTAAACCACAAATACCTTATTTGGACTAATATTTTTTTTGAGATACCAAATCTGATATCCAGGCTTTACCATTTGTAAATTCTTCCACACCTACTTTACCATAGTTTGCATTCAATAGTTCAAAAGGGAGTTTTGCAACAGCAATCCATTTTTGCTCACCTCCAGAAAAGAATAACTAGTGTGACCATTGTGGGGGACTATAGTGGGTCCGTGGATTCCCTGATGGAGGGCATGGAAACAGAAATTAGCCTTGAAGATATGAAGGCCTACCCGTGAGAAAGATGGGAGTAAAGGAGTATCTGGAGATGTTAAGGATGTACCCGTGAGAGAGAAGGGAGTAAAAGAGTAACACTGATGATAGCAAAAATAGCCAATGAGATGTTACTGCTGTAACTTGTAACCAATAGTGAAGAGACACATGAATTGGTAAAACTGGATAAAAATGCACTTGTGGCAACAAATGGCATCTATTACTTTCATCCTGGAAGAACTTGGTCTATGTCATTTGTCCGTCTCAGCCGCGACAGACCTGGTTATCTTTTTGTCCTGTCTTTTCATTACCTGTCTTTTGATTTCTGATTTCTTCATATATTCACTTATGGTAAAATTTTCTTTCAGGTTTCCTTTCTGTAAGCTTATTTTATGAGAAAAGTTCAGATTTCTCTCTTTGGAACTACACAGAATATCTTTGTTCTGTTTCTTACTTTATGATGACTTTAACGATGCATGCTGATAACTGTACATTTCAAATATTCACTCCAAGAGAAACAGAGAGGTATTTGAATAATACCAGTGAAAGCCAGAATAAAAAAATTAATGTTAAGCTCTTAAACCTGTGCTTAAGTTTTGATGTCATTTTCACTGGTCTGAGATGCCCTGACTGAAAAAGGTTTACCCAACACTTTCGGGAGAGGAAGGGACAGATTGCAGATGGAAAGCATCTACTATACTGCATATAACTTGCATATCCCTATTTGCCCTAGTATCTGGCAGAAAAACAAAGTAACTGCTATTAAGGAAATCAACTCCTTGAAAAAAAAATTGAAAGATATGGAAAATCCTGAATTTTACATGAAAACTTCAACTTACTCAAGAGTCTGGGAGACAAAAATATCAAATTTTAACATGATTGTAAAAAAAAAACATAGGATGAAAGACACAGTTAACCTTCTGAGTGATGTGACTGTGCCATAGTTAAAAGCTTTCAGTGTTAATGGTCTGAAACATGAGGTCATAATGTGCACTTAGAGTGGAGAGAGGAAAAGAGGAGTATGAAGTCTCTTTCATATTTATTCTTGAATAAGTTCATTCTCTCTGCCAACTTTTCTGGTGTGTGGAGAAAACCTGAAAGAGAAGCAAGTAGCTGAAAATATCATACTGACTAGGGGCTGACGGTAGCACCAAGCTCAAGCTTTGTATCACCAAACCTCAGAACTCTGTTCCCTTACAGACTTTACAGACCTTTAAAAAGTTTAGGCCATTCCTCTGATGCTGGGCAAACCTCCAAAACTGTTTTGGTGCTGTCAGTACCCACTTACTTAACAGAGTTCTCATTTGCTTTTTCTCTTTACAGAATGGTTAAGTTTGAGAACTGGAAACGTGGTTCATTGCCTTTGTCCCAGACAGACACACAAGGGAAATGTACACTTCAAGCTCCCAAGGATCCAAATATGACTTGGATTCCCAAAAACAACATTCTTTACCCCCTTGCTTTATTATAAAAGCATCATCACCTGAAAACTGCTGTATGTCAAAGACTTGTGATTTAACATAAGACCTTTCAATCAGAACTGGTTATTTAAGCCTGAGATACAAGTGTGAACTGTGCCTCATACTCCCTCCTCCCAGACAGCTTTTCAGGAACAAAATGAATTTGGATTACATCGAAATCTTTCTGGCACCATTGTTTTTGCACAGATTAAAGATTCGTTAGAATGCATTCTTTCCATCCCTGCGTGATTATGTGTATGTTGGCCAGCATTTCTACACATGGAGTCCTCAGGCTGAGTATTTTTAAATGTCTTTAAGTACTAAACACATGTTTTGACATTCAGATAGGCTGTACAACTGACCTCACAAATCCCATAAAATCCCAATGTCTTTTTACCCATAAGTAACTAAATAGCAGTAATTAGCTATAAGAGAGCAGAATTCATTACAGGCAGATTTTCTTTTGAAATTTCCTGTTTGGCAGTAGAAGGTTACCTTGTGTGTCATCCTGTTACTGTAAAACAGCTCTTCCAAACTGGAATGTATTGAAATGGGTACGATAGATTTTGTTGAACGGAGCTGTGCAGAATCAATCTGCTATAGAGAAGAATATATAGCCAAAACACAATTATATTAGTGTAGGGAACTGAGAGATGTGGCTCAGGTTCAGCAATACTTTGGAAAAAACAGAGCAAGAAAGACACAGTTACAGTGTATTTCATGATTCATTGAAAGAATATACGGTACAATGATGACCTTTAAAAACTGGTGAAAACCCAACAGCCTCATTTAACTGTTTGCAGACAGCACGAAGAGAAAGCAAAGGTCCTAAGTACTCTGGTGTGTAAATTGTTTTAAGAATATACATGGTAACATCTACACTCATTTCTAAATGGTGGGGGAAGTTTAATCTGTGAGTGATGTAGGGTTTGGAGTTCAACAAGCTTATGTCTTCTTACTGTTAACACTTACTGTCCCAATTAGCTCACAGTCAAAGAACCTTGATTTTACATACTTGGCAAACAACGAAACACAAATGAAATCCATATAATTTGTTTTCTATAACTCTCTTACTGTATCCTAGCTCAATGTTTATCTTAGCTCAACATTTATCTTTTCAGTCATAAACTCCTAAGAGCAGGGACCTCTAACACAGATAGAATGTTAAAAATCCAACATATCTAAGCCAGCTGAACGTGTTGGAAAGAATCTTATTATTGCAAAAGGGTTTGAATTCATTACTCAGTCTTCCAAAAAGCAGCATCTTTTGGGAAGTTCCAACTGCATTTTGTAGCCATTAATTATAAATATATTTCTCCGTACCCCACACCTTATATTCAAAGGCACGTACACTAAGTGATCAGCAGAAGGTTGGAAGCTGACTCCAGTAGAGTCCTTCTTTTCTGTGCATCCCTAATGCATTCCCTATCCCCCTGTCCTTTGTCCCTGCTTTGTCCCCTCATACCTCCAGCTTCTCCAACATATGCTTCCTTTCTCCCAGTACTCCTGTATTTATTCTCATATTCCCTCAAGCACTTTCTGTCTACTTTGCAAGTCACGTAATTTCCAAAGGCATAAGGGACAGCATCAACAGTGACTGGTTTGAAAGTACATGCTTTTGACTGCCAACCAGGAGGCCAAATGCAGAGGGCAAGTGTTGAGTTCACTCAACAACCTTTAAGGAGACAGCAATAGGGACCATTCTTCACTAACCATTGACCAACCTCTACAAAATCTGTAGGAATTTAGTATCTTCCAGACATCTAGCTTTCTATGAGAGTTTACTGGCCAGGGAATTAAGAACATCATCTGTAACCCAGAACTCCCCTGGCATCAATGTCTCGTCACTGTGGGATGCAGTCCATTTTATACAGGAGAGAAAATATCCTTGGGATCCTCCTGAAATTTGTTACTGTTTCTGTTTCTGTTTCTGTTTCTGTTTCTGTTTCTGTTTCTGTTTCTGTTTCTGTTTCTGTTTCTATTCTATTCTATTCTATTCTATTCTATTCTATTCTATTCTATTCTATTCTATTCTATTCTATTCTGTCCTGCCCTGTATTCTCCTCTGCTGTATTCTAGTGCAATACTGGGAGATGGGAGAAAATGGGATGCAGTTTAAAACCAGAAGAATATAAACCACCTAGAATTAAAAATAGTGGACTGCTTTTTGGGGAGAGAGGGGATGAAAAACTGAGTCTGAATAGAAGTACCTAGCACCTGGAGGAGAGTAAAGTTTATGGTAGATTTAAATCCCCTAGGGAAATCCATCATTCTTGGAATGGTCTTAAAAGTATTTTGTAATTGATAAAGATAATCAAGCCAAATGCCACCACAGAAAAATATTATCTGGAACTTCAAACTTATTCTTGCACAAGTACCTCTGTGTAAGTCAAAGATGCTACTCACATGCATGCATTTGCTAGCTTACAATGTGTTAGAAGGACCAAAAGCCATATCATGAAGAATTAAGGCACAACAGAGCAGAAGTCTATTGCAGTCCACACCCTTGTGAGAATCTAAAATATTCAGCTTTAATTTCCCCATTAAGACTTTGTCAACTTGAATAACTTACTCTTTTAACATAAAGAGTGTTTAATTTGACATTTTTAATGGATGTTGGAGAAACATGCAACATTGTTCAGAAAAGCACATTAGTGCTTGCACAGACATGGAGACAAGTTTGAAGGACTTTTAAAACTTAATAAAACATGAAACAGCTAAAGTAAGAACGTGAGAGGTTTTAATTAAGTCTAAACAAAGAGAAATCTGTGTATTTGCCTTGTTTGCTCATCTTTGTCTCTAACCGTAAAGATGAAAAAAAATCCCATTAGACTCCACAGGCCTGGAGAGCATGGTGCTGACTCTGTTTTCCGTGAATTGGCCTTCTCCATCTTCTTCAGTGTTGTGCTGGAGCTAGCAATTTCTAACTATTTTTAATTAGTTCTTGTGAGTTTGGGGTGGATTGTTTGGTTTGGTTTGTTTATTTTTTTTTCAGTTACAGCAAAAAGTTCTAGAAATCTTTTTTTTAATAAAAGTCACGAGTTTCCTCTGGAGACCGATAGTGTAATATTCCAGCAGAAGATATTTTTCGTGGAACAGCAGAGTTTGAGAGGCCACGAGGGGCAGTGCTGCAGGCTGTGCCAAGCGTAGAGATGTGCTACGTGGCCCCAGGGCAGGCAGGAAAGAAGGAAGGACAAAATGGTGGTTTCACAGGGCTCAGCCTGTTGGAAACAGGATTTTTTCAGCCATCCCATCCCGCACTTTCATCACACGTGCTGCCTGGGAAGCACTGTACAAGACAATGTCCTGCTGAAAAAAAGGATGGTGGTGAGATCTAATTGTTCCAAAACCAAATCAGCCTTGATCCACACACTGGCCAGCATGTGCAGAATCCAGTTAAGTGCCACAACTCCTAGTGGAAAACATTAATGAAATGAGGAGGTGGGAAGAACAAGTAGTATGATTAATGGTGTACAATGAAGATATCAACAAACAGAGCAACACGGGACACAGGTGACAATATCTGTGGTTAGTTCAGAAAATGGCAGCCATACAGACCAGCTCATACAGTGATCCCATTTATCCTACCACCAGCGCTAACGTCTCAGGCACTGTACTACTTTAGCACCATAGCATTAATACAAATATGATCAACAACGAACTTTTGCATAGAGCATATTTTACATATATGGATAGTGCATTTTCTTGGTTCTTTTTAGACAGCCCACCTATCACATGAACAAAAACAGTGCTTTTCTTCAAGAAGATGTCTTATGCTTGCTCATATTCACTTCAAGTGTCTTTCCCATACTCTTGATCTCTTGCACATCTGCTGGCTAAGTAGCATCTGTATGGGATATTTTCTATGCTCTCTGTGCTTTCTTTCGTGCTGATCTCTTTCTCCATGCTCAGGAAACCTTCCCTAAACTCCCCAAATGCCTACAAAAATTGGATAATGGTTAGGTTCCTGATGCTGTTTACTAATGTCTGCTTGTTTTTTTTCCATGGACTTCTCATCTGTCTTTCTCTGGTTTATGCTCGAATTGCACTTTTTTAGAGTTAGGCAGTCCTTTTTGTCTCTGTATTAGAATGCTGGCTGCCATGACTAGGTTCTGATAATGTTACTCTCAAGAGATCCACCAATCTGAACAGTAAATTAATTTTCTGTTAAAATAAAACCCATGGAATTTTAGTTTTATCACGGACTGAAGGCCTGATATTTAAATCTAATGTGCCTCTTGGCACAGCCTAGTTTACACAGTGCATAGTGAGACAGCAAGGCCTTGAGATGCGCCTACTCCTTTGATGAATGGAGGATCAATAAGATGGTCTTGGATTTAGTACAGGAAGAACGGCTACCCAGGACCATTAGTATTTTATAGAAGCACAGAGCAGCTGAGATTGGTGAGGACCTCTGGCAACTGTCTAGTCTACCCACCATGCCCAGAGCAAGGTCAGCTACAGCAGGTTGCTCAGGGTCTTGTCCAATCAGGTTTTGAGGATCTCCCAAGGATGGAGACTCCGCAAGTTCTCTGGACAATCTGCTCCAGTGTTCAGTCACCCTCTGCTCCCAAATTAATTATCATGGAGCTCTAGGCTAACACCTGCTCGGGCAGCATCCTGATAGTGTGTGGAAGAGCAAAGAGAGAACAAGGATGGGCATTTCACCTCTGAGCTCCTGAACCCAATTGCACTTTTAGCTCATAATACGCTCATTTGGAGAAAAATTCTCGCACTTTTCCAGAGAGGGTGAAATCTCAAAACCTTATAATGCTACTGAGCTGGCCCAGTGCACCTGTCCCAACAGTCCAATCTGTGCACTATTTCCCCCTCGTAAGCTCCAGTAGCACCAGCGATGTGTGTGGGTTATCTGCTACTTACGGCAAAACTGAAACAGAGCATTACAACAGATAACAAAGCAGGGCATTGCTGATGCCACACACATCAGCTCAACAGCCATGTGGGGCTCCAGCAAAAGGATCCAGGCAGATTCACAGTCTAAGTAAGAAAACCTACTCACGAAGGAGCTGGGTATGTAATGCAAGCTTCCCTGGCTATTCAAGAGAGCTAATTTTCTTTAGACTGTTCAGTGACAATTCTCCTCATTGAGGAGTATATTTCTGTGACAAATTTCACAGATTATTTGTCAAAATTTTGTTATAAAAATATTTATGGGAAAGAAGAAAAACAGAACCACAGAGATTGTTCCTTTCCTCTTCCTGACACCTGCCTATAGCTAAAACATTTTTGGTTTTGAGAGTTTCCTTTTAGACAGTGATTAATTACAGAATATTTTGGCCCAACACTGGCAGGCACTTCTGGTTTTGGTCGAAAAATTTTTCCATCACATGTGGAGTTACAGTTTTAAATTAAAAATGTCCAAGCTGTGTAAGATGCCATAAATTACAGCCTAGGAAAAGTATCCCTCAAAAAACATACTGATCTTAAATTTTCATTATTTTCATTATTTAACTGCTATGCCCTTGTATTGTCAATGTATAAAATTAAACTTTAATAAGATGCATTTGGCGATGCCTATCTGAGCACTGCTAACAGGGCACATTTTAAAGATAACTGATGATAGTTTTCAAAGAGTGTTTTTCCTTTTGAAAAAAAAAAAAAAAGAAAAAGTCGTTGACTACATAGTCTCTTTGTTTTTTATTCCTCTTGGGATTTCATATTGAATAGAAGCCAAGCAGTACAAATTGTGTTAGCTGGTGTCAGTGTGATCATTTCACTCAAGCCTAGATATTCTTATCTCATAGAAAAAAAATGTATGAAATGAAGCATGTGTAAACTTTTTCTATCAGTAGATGAGCTCTCTGTGGATATACTTTTATGGTTTAATTCACACAGAGGAGTTTTTATGTGATAAAGGAGAAGGTTTCTTGCTAGCCTGGGCAATCATGTTAGGACATTTTCCTGAGATCTCTAAAGTTTCGTAAAGAAAACAGATTGTGGATTTTAGATTCTAAATCACATCTAGCAGCTGTAGGTTTGCACTTTCACCACTAACTACTCTGCTGACTCACTGGCTGACTCATTCAATGAGTTTCATGTTGTTCAATATTAATTTAGCTTAGGGAGAAGCATGCCACTGAGTATTTGCAATCTTAACACATCCTGTCTCTACGCTTCGATTTGTAGCTAATAACAAAAAACAGAGTTGGGTCAGAATGAGGAAATCCAGCATTTGCTGCCCTGTAGACTTTGATCCTGCCAATGAAAGTCATGAGCTGGGGCAGGCACGTGGCCAGTCCCAGGAGCACAAGATGTGACATATAATGGCTCTGGGTGCTGTAGCTTAATCTCAGTCAAAGTTGCCAATAGTTACAAAATTCTACGATGAAGTGAGGCTTATAAAAATGGTGCTGAAACCCTTCCAGTGGCTACAATTTAGACACTTTAAGTATTTAATATAAAGTGATGTTTTTAATATTTATGAATAAAATTATAAGTGGATGCTTCCCTGGACAGAACTTGATTTTCCATTTTTTTAAGGCTGATGTATAAACAAATAAAACCTGGGATTATACTGAAGACAACAGCTCAACCCCTTGCTGTTTATGTACTTCACATTAAAGCTTTCTGAAATTATTACTTCAGAAAGCACACCTAGTGAAAATAGACAAAAAATATTTCAACAAATAGTACTGTTCGAACAGATTCTTACCACAGAAGGATGGTCATTTAATAATATTTTTTAAGATCCTAAGTCAAGATGAAATACTGTTACATTATTTACACTGCTGCAGCTTTAACCTTCATTCACCCCAACCTCAGCTATAAAAGGCATCCAAAGACAACAGGAGCAGCATCCTCCCTCTAATTAAGTTAGGGCTGGCCAAGACAGAGCTCAAACATTTTTCTGAAAACATAGGCAGGGTTTCATGCTGGTTGTGTTTCTGCCCTTGCTTTTTATCAGGTTCACGTCCACTATTTTTTGGGAGTGAGGTAATACATAAGTATTTGGACATTTGTTGTCATCTGACCTTTTTTTCTCTTGTACTCAAGGGAACAAGAAATAGCAACCCACAATGGAGGCGACTGCTCAGATGATGCAAGATGTTGGAAACCATTAAGGCTAACCCATAACCTCAGACACATTCCTCCCATCCCATGTCCCAGGGACACCAAGATCCACTACCCTGTATATGGCAGGTATGAAGAATGATAATATTTAATTTAAAATTGCTAGCACTTGGGCTGACAAGTAATTCTGGGCTTTGATTTCTCAGACAGTTTATTTAGCTTTGAAGTAACACATCACACATGCTGCTGAGAAGGAGGGTCTACCAATTACTGAGAAATTATCTAACTGCCATAATCCCATTTCTAGATGTCAGGGCAGCTCAGGAGCAAGCCAGGTAACAAACTGCTTGTCGTAGCTGAGACATATGCAGAATAACAACTCACAGTGACCCTCAAACTCTAGTGTGAAAATCTCCCTATGGCATTTTGGCACTGAAATGTCAAATGGTGACTGAATTGGGAGGTTTCAGAACTGTAGTTTGGGATTTGAACAACACCACTTCGCCCAAATGACTTGTTCAAAGACCACATCCTTCTGAATGGTTCAGATGTCTAGAGCACACTAGTGATGAAAGCACAGCAAAGTCCACAAAGTATTTAATAGTTTGTGTGTGGTGGAGAAATTGGAAGACGGGTTGTAAAATTTAGAGCTAGGAGTGAATAGAAATGCGGCACATTCCAGTACACCATTCGCCGTCTATTATCACTGCTTGAATAATGCAGGGTCTGGAGAAGAAGAAATAATTTGTGTTTATGCAATTGGACATTCATAATCATGTGGACAGTGAAGTCAAAACAAGATTGTACATACTTCACTCTTCTGTTTCCTCCCTTTTGATTATTTTTCTTGAAGAATCTTGTATTCTAGATACATGCAGTTATACACATAAAAGAAGGCAACCTCCCCACAGACTCTTGAAACTATGCCTAGTGCTGCACATACAAGAAGCAAAAACAGAACTGAGGGAAGATCCTTGGATAGATTAATAGAAACTGAGCAGCTGAGGACAGACTCCTACAATGCCACAGGCATTGTTTATCCCCTGTGCCTTAATTCTCCTTGAAAATGGGTAAAATATCACTTCTTTACCTCCTGAGAGTCTTCAGAAAGAAGAACAATATGGCCAGACACTACTGTAATGAGGCCATCTAAAGGATATATAGATAAGAAAAACATCTGCTGCCTTCTGTAACAGCCTTTCCTCTTTCCCCTATCACCTAGCAGCAAACTAGATTATTGCAGAGGCAGAGATTATTCAGCTTTATTCTAGTGTATACAGAACTTTCATCACATTTTGTCTAATCAAAGATTTTATCACTGTATCATAAGCCACACCTGGTTCCTGTATAAGAAAAGCAAAATTTCTGGCAAAGCCTGTTGTCAAGCTTTGAGAACATTTGGCTCAAAATGAGTACTCCTTTCCAGCCTAGTCTGCACACACTCACAGCCTACCTGGCTTCTGCAGGGCTGTAAGGTAACAGGAGAGGGAGAGGAAATCAGGTCAAGAGTTGTTTTTCTCTCTGCTCCCATTGCCAGAAGCACAGTTCAGCCTGACTTCTAGTTCACTTGCAAGGCTTTTCATAAAGCTCCACAGGGCTGTGCTGGTAGGTGCTCTCTGTATTTGATTAATATAGAAGACTTCCTTTATTTAGTAAACCTTTCTTCCACTTGATGAGAAAAGCCCCTGATACAAAAAAAGGTGCTGTGACACCAGGTTTGGGAAAAGGTCTACCAATCCAAGTCCAGAGGTCAGGAGGAGAATTAGGGTGCTGGACAGCTTCGCAAGCCTTCAGTAAAATTTCCTTGGGAATTTAGATCTTGTTGTGCTGGTACTCATGTGAAATAGCTTTTAAGTTCCACTGCTGCCAGATATATTGGTAATACAGTGTGAACTGTAACACGGTGCTACTGGGCTTCTTAATTTCTCAACATTTCTTAACTTATAAGTAGTGGACTTTGACAGCTTAACATGGTTTTTTGGAAGTGACTGTGTATTCCTATGAATTTCAGTATAGTGACCTGAACTGAAGAAACAGCAAATTCAAACCAGAAGCTCTCTCAGGTGGAATTGCATTGCTACTGAGGAAGGTCATCGCCAAGGCTGAAAATTTTCAATCCACCACACTGATGATCTGCTATTTGAGCTGCACAAGAAGGCCGTGGAGTACCAGCAGCATTAAGTTGCCACTTACTCAGAAAAACAGCTCTAGTAAAGACAGAGTCATTTTACAATGAGGGTGGTGAAACACTGAACAGGTTGCCCAGAGAGGTGGTAGATGCCCCATCCCCGGAGACATTCAAGGCCAGGCTGGACGGGGTTCTGAGCAACCTGATCTAGTTGAAGATGTCCCTGCTCGTTGCAGGGCGGTTGGACTAGATCACTTTTAATGGCCCCTTCCAACCCAAAATATTCTATGATTTCATGATATTAGCATAGAAATCTGTTCACAAGGAACAGGAAAAATTGAGAATCACAGATTATGTTCCTCTGAAAGTCAGCATAAATTAGTGAACATGGTTTTCCTGAGTCTTTTTCATCAGCTTCATTTTTTCTCACCTTTGGCTTCCTCCCATGCCCATTCTCTTTTGCCAGCCAGAGTACAGCTTCTCATGCCCATCTCAAAATTTTTCTCCAGGAATATGAAGTAGTACAATCAACTTCATGTAATAATACAACTAATTAACAAAATGCTAACAGTATTTTCATAAAAGCAGCTGATGAATGCTTTATCTCTAATAGCATGCATTTAAATACCACAGACATAATTATGCTGGCCTTTTTATGTAGGGTAAAAAAGGCATATGTCAACTTCACCTAAAAGATTGTAAGAGACTTTGATTTCTGTCTTCTGACATTTCAGCAGTGGTTTCTGCTTTATGCACTTTCAGATGTAAGCCCTGAAAGGGTTTACTCTCCTTTCTGTGTTATTGTGTGGGATGGTAAATTTTAAAGCCATGAATAGACAGAGGTCTTCTTCTTATAACAGATAAAGTGAATGCTAATTTCTAGTTGCATGAACCTTGGTACTCTCTCTGATTAAATCTCTTGTAGAGTACAAAGCTGTTTTTTAAACATGAAAAGCATGCCATTAGCAAACCTTGTCTTGCTGATATTTTTATCTCCCATATTCTGTGTCATGCTTTGAAGTCTAATGAGGAAAGCCACTCTGCACTCCCTAGGCAGCAGTGCAGAACAAAGGATTTGAAGATTTGAAGTGTTTGGTTGCTTTCCTTGCTTGGGAATTAGTTTTTGGTTTTTGTTTTTGTTTTTTTGCTAGGAAGATGTTAGTTTTAGAATTTTGCAGACCATTTGGCTCATTTCATTGTGTTCATACTTAAAATTTTCATGGATAAGAACATGATAAGAGATAGGAAACACTGCTGCATCTAATGGCAAAAGTGAACAGAATTAAACTGTAAAAATCTTAGGCAGTCGTCAGTGTAAATCACTCCAAATCCAGAATTCCAGATTTGCTTTTCTGATACTTAATCATATTAAGATTACATCATTATTCACAATGAGAAGCCAGACATGGAAATCTTGGAGAAATACATTGGTTTACATGAGGTTCATAATTCTTATAAAACTACAAGGTATACCATGCCACACAGGAACCATGCGGTTTTTGCGGGGAGGAGGAGCAAACTGCCAGACATGTTTGGGCAAAACAAATTTCTTGCCGGGTCTGCTATTCACTCATAGTTAATTCACCTGTCAGGCTCTTCACTGCTCCTGGAGAACTCCTTAGCAAGAACTGTTTTATGAACATCTTTGGGTCCATGTGCCAAATTTCACTACACTGCTTTGGAGTTCATGGGAGATGGCTTCTCCCTGATCACAGTATCACAGTATGTTTGGGATTGGAAGGGACCTCAAAAGATCATCTAGTCCAATCCCCCTGCTGGAGCAGGAACGCCTAGGTGAGGTTGCACAGGAACATGTCCAGGCGGGTTTTGAATGTCTCCAGAGAAGGAGACTCCACAACCTCCCTGGGCAGCCTGTTCCAGTGTCTGTCACTCCCACTGAGAAGAAGTTTTTTCTCAAATTTAAGTGGAACCTCTTGTGTTCCAGCTTGATCCCATTACCCCTTGTCCTTTCATTGGTTGTCACTGAGAAGAGCCTGGCTCCATCCTCATGGCACTCACCCTTTATATATTTATAAACATTAATAAGGTCACCCCTCAGTCTCCTCTTCTCCACACTAAAGAGACCCAGCTCCTTCAGCCTTTCCTCATAAGGGAGATGCTCCACTCCCTTAATCATCTTTGTTGCCCTACGCTGGACCCTCTCCAGCAGTTCCCTGTCCCTCTTGAACTGAGGGGTAGTCTTATAGGTAGTCTTTTAAAGAAACTGGGGATATGGATGTCACTGAACAAAGTATAACTTATTGATATTGTATATCACAGAAGAACATTTTTGTAACCCCAAAAGACGTCTGAGGAATTTAACATGAACAGACTGAGAAGGGACAATTAGTTAGTGGGCTGTCTAGGCAGCTCTGAAGCACTGAAGGCACTTGGCTCCAGCTAAAACCATCTGGAATATTTCCATTTGTACTGAAATCTGAACTAGAAAGAAATGTCAGAGGGGGTAGGTAGAGTCATATAAAACTTAGAGAGCCATCTGGAAGTCCCAGAAAATGTCTGAAGGCCTAGTTTTTGCAGCTAGGACATGCTGGAAGAATATAGGTGACAGGTATAGAAAGTAGCTAAAAAGGAACATCATTAAATACAAACAAAAAATACATTTTTATATTTATCTTATTTGCAGCTTTTGTCCAAAACTGTGTCTAAAAGCCTGATGCTAAATCTTTCTAATTATGACTTTACTGATTTTTTTTTCCACAGAGCCATTCTGATGCTGGGAACAAGATGAATCTGGATGGAATCAGAAAACACAGGGTATGGCAACAACAGGGAGAACCAGGGAAAGATGGTGGGTTCAGGGCACAGCTGCCGTGTGTGTGACAATGGACATGCTACTGGTCCCACAGCTGGGTGGCCAGACAAGAACCATGAGAAAGGCAGTGCTTTTCCTGCTTTTTCTGCTTTTCCCACTTTTCCTGAAAGAAAGAAAGCAGAGGTGCAGCCCACGGCTCCCACATGCCAGCTCTGCCACAGCCCCTTGCAGCATTGCCCGGCTGTAAAGATGTGAAGGGCCAGTTTGAGTTGAAAGACACAGGTGCCCCTGGCAGCACTGTGCTGTATAGAATGCTGTGACCCTCCCTGACCTGCAGAGCTCAAACTGGGGTGGAAATGCTGTGAAAATTGTCTGAACTGTGGAGTTTGTGCTGTGCAGTGGTTACATGTTATCAGATCAGGAACATAGATCCAGACTTCGGAGCAAAGAAAGGGTAGAACATTTCTTCTGCTGTTAGCTTCTCTTCTTGTTCCTCCCACACACGCGCTGCTGCACTGTCATCTACAGATTTAAAGGAGTTTTAACAGCTCCTGAAGGATCAAGCTCTCTTCACTCAGATTACCTTGAGAAATTAGTGTCTGAAGAAAAAAAAAAATAAAAAATGCAATTGGTTATCTACTATGGGAAGCTGACAAAATATTTCCTTAAATTGGATCTACCTTTACTGGCTTCTGGAGGGACAACTTTATAAGTGATTTTCAAAGCTTTTCAGTGGAACATGGGCGTTCTGCCATATATATACAAATGAATAAAACATACTCCAAAACTTAGCAAATACAAACTCCAGGTGGATTGGCCATATTTTTGCATCTTTCCCAGCCATGGAGATCAGTCCAGGCCCTTTTCAACCTAGGAAGTACAAAGCCCGGAAAGTAACACACTCAGCAACACTTTGTCCATACTGAAGGGCGCCAAGCACGTCGTTAACACGTGTGTATGTACAGTCACCATCCAACACTTTGGGAATAGAACACATGGCTGTTCTAGGACCAAGTGATGTAAATTCCCTTTGCTGCAGCAAAATTTCTTGTCTAAATGAGCACAGCAAAGGCCCTGTGCTCCAGATGGCCTAAACAAGGTGTGGACTTCCCCTCCATGCACCGAATTCCAAGCTTGCTAAATGTGGCACCCTGCCATGGGAAGTTGAGTCTCAAAGTGACCCAGCTTCACCTCCGGCTGGTCAGCTACCTCCCAGCCAAAGCTGATCAAGGACTATAACAGCAGGGGAAGAAAGTATATATGTTTATGAAATCTCTCTCCCAGTCCCTTGCTCAAAAAAAGTGCCATCATCCCAATCCTTTCAAGCACAGTTTTATTGTTCGGACAGAGAGCTCACAAACAAATTCCAAAACAAAGCTATTTCCTGGGCTGAAATGACCTAGGGCTATTGCCAACAACCTCAAGCCAGTGTAGCTACATTGACAGGGAAGAGATCTAATTCTGTTAAACCAGCCTCCCCATACTTTAATTTCACTGCCAGTCAGATTCATGTTTCAGCTCACTGCCATAAATCACTGATCTTGAACAAATATCCAAGGCAAAGACAAAAACAGGCTTTCAAGTTTTAGCACCACAGGCTTTGAGAGCCTGGTATATCAGCCAGTGTTGAGCTTGGGCCTTGCTCAGGAAACAATTGAACTTTTGTCCTCCCCCTGAGAATGTACACTGTATGGTGGTGTGCTTAGCAGCATCTTGAAGGACTGGGTTGATCTCTGGATGCCACATGATATAAGGAAAAATGAAGAACAGTGATAGAAACACTCCATGCTCAAAGTAGTATAGCATGTCACACCCCCATAGAAAAACACAGAAATGTTCAGAATATCCGTGGGAATGCAACGGGACTGATTGTGATTTTGCCAATGCCGCGGACATGCCAAATCTAGCAAGCTGCCTCTGGAACCATTGCCATCAGCAGCTGCCAAATATTGCCAACCATCTCATTAGCAGTGATCTGCATCTGCCAACAAGAAAAGCTGCCAGAGTGAGTTATAGCTGCTGAACTGTGAGCTTGAGGGCTGGTGGGCACTTAGGAAGGAGAGACACTGCCTTCATGTCCACTAGAGTCTCTCCGTTCCCCTCAAGGTCAGGTGCGAGGAGCTGGACTTAAACTCCTTGTTTCCTTCCCCTTTTCTTCTTCTCCCATACACTCTACAGATAGCTCTAGTTCAGATTCAAACAATTTTTCCCATGCAGAAAAGAGAGAAAAAAATATCCTCTCTCAAAATATCCCCCAAAAGAAAACAAAACCAGTGCAGTAACCAAAGCAAAGTTCTAACTCTGAGAAGGAAAACTGGCAGGAGCTCTGTGAAACCAGCTAGCAGCTACTCTAGGCTGTCCCTCCCAAGGCACTTTTACACAGAAGGTGCTCAGAAAGCATGGATGGGATGGAGGAGGAAGAAAGAAAAGATCCAAGAGTGACAAAACAAGTAGTCAGAGCAGAAACTTTGCTGTTTCACACAAACTAATACAAATACTGATCATTTAAACTGCTGTGTTGATATAAATGATGGACAAAATATTTACTCAGAGGTCTCTGATCACCTTTTGAAAGCAAGCACTGCTGCACAAAAGACAGATCCTGTCCTGAGAAATCTACAGTCTTGCTTGCCAGGATGTCTAAATAACAAGTATAATTTACTATTTGTGGTAGTACAGCACATAGTCACATAGCTCCTCTCATCATGAAGTGAAATCCCACTGTGTAAGGACTGTTGTGGTTTAACCCCAGATGACGACTAAGCACCATGCAGCCACTCCCTCACTATCCCCTCTCCCCCACAGTGGGACAGGGCTCAAAAGAGTAAAAGTCAGAAAACTCATGGGTTGAGATAAAGACAGTTTAATAATTAAAGCAAAAGCTGTGCATACAAGCAAATCAAAGCAAAGGATGCATTCATTACTTCCCATTGACTGGCGGGTGTTGAGCCACCTCCAGGAAAGCAGGGTTTCATCTCATGTAATGGTTACTTGGAAGGATAAACATCATTACTCTGAACACCTCCCCTTTCCTCCTTCTTTCCCCAAAATAAACACTGAGCGTGACATCATATGGTTTGGAATCTGCCTTTGGTCAGTTTGGGCCAGCTGTCCTAGCTGTGCCCCCTCCCAACTTCTTGTGTACCTGGAAGAGTGTGAGAAGCTGAAAAGTCCTTGGCGGCTTAGAAACCACTAAAACATCAATGTATTATCAACATTATTCACATTCTAAATAAAAAACACAGCACTATACCAGCTATTAGGAAGAAAATTAACTCTACCTCAGCCAAAACCAGGATAGGACTATACATAAGGGTGGAAATGCCAGGCTCTACTCAGAGAAGTGAAGCAGATGGAAAACAGAGAGATATAGGCAAAACAAACACATTACAAGTAAAATTACAGTTCATGTACTTTTTTTTCAGGCCTTCCTACAAAAACTGGCTGCGTCAAGATCCTGAAAGACTCAACATTGCCCTATTGCAGGTGATTTTAGAGAGCTCCTCCAAACATGAGGGCTGGGATGGAGATCACAGAATCTGGCATTTGAAAATCTTAGCAGGGGGCACTCGAAGAAACCAATCAGTGGTGGCAACTGGCTTTCCATATTAAAGAAAGGGAAGACACAGAGTAATGATAGGGTATGAAGCATATAAATCTGAGGTCAAGTCTAGAACACGCGATGTTGCAGAGAAAGAGGAAGCCTCCGAGCAACTGTGGGGTACAATTGTAAAGATGTTGCAATAATTAAATAAGGCAAAAGGCTTTGAATCAGAGAGTAAGAAAAGCTAAACAACTTCATGTAAAGTAACATATTTTTGAAATAACCCAAGGTTGTAAAACATAACAGAAATGTCCTCATTGTATGAATATAAGCATTTCTTTTACAATTTTCCTTATCTGAATGTTCTTATGGAAGGAAAATTCATCAAATCACTAGCAATCACATCATGACCTGCAATCTGAGATTCTGTCATCACCCTGCTTTCAGTTTGGATGATTTCAGGGTGCCTTTGAAGGGGCAACAGTTATTTCCCCAGAGTAGTTTCCAGGTACCAAAAGAAAGCCTGATTTCTTGTAAAATCCAACTTCAAATGTCGTGCTTTAAATTAAAGGACTGGCATTTGTAAGTGGAACTATTATAAAAAGACATAAAATGTGGCTTAAGGCCGCAAATTATGTTCACTAAAGAAGTCCAGAGGCACACACAACTGTGCAGCATGGTCACAAACTGCTGATGCATCCAGTGCTCCACAAGCATCTGTTTGTGAAGGAAGAACTGCACTACGGCCTTGATGGTGAAGTCAAGGTAGTAATTTCATTTCTGACTGGTAAGCATTATTCAAAAAAGCTACAATATATATTAAAAAAATATAATGAGTGTCTCACTCTATATTTTCATCCTCTATTAGAGAAGGTGAAGGTTTTTAATGTTGCTTGGGATTCAAAGATTTTCGCAATGTGGATTATAGGCTGAGAAAAGGGAACTGGAAGATGGCTTTGGGATTTCTAGCTACAGTCCCGTAATGGTTAGAGGTGTCCTGAAAGTTGGGACAAGCAGCAGTTGCTGAGCTGGCACGTTGCTCCTGCCACCCAGGCAGAAGTGTTAGCATAAGCCCTGAAAGCAGACTTCAAGTGGCCTTGCTTGGTAGAGGAGACCTGCCAAGGGATATATATTTTGGGACCTCAGTAGTGACTCTTTCATGATGTGCCACTTGTGGATGATATACAGAGCAGTACACAGATCATCTGTTTGGTGAAAATATTAACTATAGACACTACTTGACCGATTTGGTCCTCTTGTGATATGCGAGGTGGAGCAGCGCGAGGCTGGCTGGCAGTGTGCCACAGCCACGCCATGCACGGAGGGCTGGGAATCGGCCAAAGAGCAGAGGACGAACCTTTCACAAGCTCACAGTGTGTGCTTAGGTCTGCGGCACCATCCTGGTGCCTTCACCTGCCTCACCAGTTGTCCACCTCCTACACAAGAGGGTACTGACAGGAAGGATTGTAGATTTCCAAGGACATCTGAAAAATGAGAGCAATTCAATGGTGAAGAGGTAGATATGGCAACCTAAAGTTTCTAGCCTCAGCCATTGCAACAGCTTTTGTACAAAATGCTTAAAAGCTTGAATTCCCTACAAAATAAGGAAAACAGTGCTTATTTCTCAAGAGTGTTTTACCAAATGCAAGCCTGGACAGGAATGGAAAATCAAGACTAAATATTGCATAAATAATGATTAAGTCTGATGCTAATATTGCTTAAATGTCCCCATCAGCATACCTTCTGACTCGAAGCTCAATTGCTTCCTGGGTTTTAACCATCTGTTTTTCTTACCTCTTACCTTGACTTTTGTTATGCCCTTTATTCTAGAGCCTAGACTTAAGGTATGCTAAGCAGCTGTATCTTTTATTTCTCTATTTATTAATCAAAATTTTTGGTGATTACAGTGGTATTCTGTGGGGAGGAGAAAATCATTAGGGTGAAGATCTTCAGCTGGTGGTGGAACCTGAAGTTATCTGGCAACTTTAAGTGGCTTTGGGTATGCGGTTGAGGCTAAGGCAGAAAGAGAATTAGACCTTGACATCAAACTTCCCATAAAAGAGAAATCTCTGTAGGAGAAAGAACCTAGCACTTTAAGCTGGAAAGTTTTAATAAGAATGATACAAATCAATATTCATTGAATTCCTTGCATTGTAGGAGTGTTGAGGTGTTGTTTTCCCTTCTGCCTCACTTGGCAAGGCCTTTTTCACTATGGACCTGCTTCCTTGCAAATACAACTATGTCTTCATCATAGATTAGTCATAAGGTAAGAAGAGAATTAGCATAGAGTATGCCAGCACACCTGAAATAACAAAGCAATATAGGGGGAAAACCAATAAATATCAGCTGGATGTTTGCTTTATGATCTAGGGATACTTCAAGGATCTCTGGGTAACATACTGAGTTTGATTTCTCCACATAAAACAACTGCAACAAGCATTTCATCAATATTTTTAACAGGGATCTTTAGTTGTATGGGAATTCGGGTGCACTCCTTTTTAAGGAGAGAACAACCTGAGGCCAAAGGGTGTCTGTGGGACTGAGCTCTCAGGAGACCCCCCAGCTCTCCTGCAGAGATCAGATGGGGGTACCTCAAAGGCTTTTCCCTTCCAGCCGAGTGACTGAGTGAGGGCATCCACTGTGCTCCTTGCTACAAAAACAAAGATGGAAGGACCATTCGCACCACAGTCCAGGCCCCCATGATTGCAAGCTCTTCCATGCACTGACCAATCTACAGTTTAAGAAGTAGTTGTGTTCTCTGCTATAGTCATGGGCTCTTACCGTGTTTGAGGGAACACTCATCAGAGTTAAAACCAGTCTTTCCCACATACCAATGTATAGGAGTCAACAAAGTATAGCATGAGCCACAAGCTTCCCAACAGCCTGGCTGCATTGCTCCCTCTGAAGAAAACCTTTCAGGCCCTAGAGAAGTTATCTTCAACCCATTATATGCTGACATCATGTTAATACAGAAGAATCTCTGAAGATGTTCATGTTTATGTAAAATTGAGGTGGGGCTCCTGTGGTTCGGCTGTGGGGTATTCAAGAGCGCTACCTGCTTGGCGGCTGCTATCTGGTGACCTAGACTGCTCTAAGAGTCTCTAGAAGATGAAGAGCATCCTGTCAGAGCACCTTGGCTGCCTGTTTTTCATCTCTATAGTGATGGAGGGCAGTCTCATGTCACCATGCTAGAAGTTGTGCTCAGCTCTTCTGAAAACACTGTCACAACAGAAAAGAGGAAAATGCTCATACAGTCTCCTAACAACAACAACAACAACAACAACAACAATGTCATTACCATGGGAGAGAGAACCTGGAATAGCCTGTTGCAGCCTAAGGGGCTCCTCCAGTGTGACCCAAATAATGCAAATTGATTGGGACTTTGTGATTATTTTGCATCTTTTCTAAAGGAAGCAGGTTCCTGCTCTGGTGGGGGAATTGGACTAGATGATCTTTCGAGGTCCCTTCCAATCCCTAACATTCTGTGATTCTGTGAAAATCAAATTAGGCCATTAAATTCTGTCCATAATACCAATTGCATTTGTGGTGTGTGTGAAGAACATGAAATTTAGAAGTGCATCTTTTATCTGGATGAACTTCATTTGGAATGAGCCAACAAACTTTATTAGAGAGTTTGTTGCACAAAGCAACGTGTGAGGATTTGTGTGTTTGTACCCTGGAGAGTGGTCAATTCCATTATCTGCCCTCTCTCTTTCTTTGTGCCAAAATAATGGTTTCCTGTACCTAGCAGAGACAGATATATATATATATTTATATTTATTCTTATTTATTTATTAAATGTATATATTTATGGGCCTGCTTATTTATTTCAGTTGCTGAGGATTTGTGCAATCAATGGTTAACTTTTGCATTACCACAGCAGTGCTTCTAGTCTTTTAAGTGAACCGGATCCTTTGCTACTTGATAGTAATGCAACAGTTACTGAGATTTCTTCAGAGGTTATGCCTAAATCAAAAATCGAAAGCTGTGATTCAGCAGGAGGATGGGTCTCAAGGAATTTAGCCTGAGCATCCTCCATCTGGCCAGTCCCGTGCCCTTCCTCCCCTTCATCCTCTTCCTTCTCTCCAAGGAACCTTCTCTCACAGCCCGTTCCCCGCTCCTCCTTGCCATTCCCTCTTCTTTCACTCATTATCTTGCAGATTTACGTGAGGAGACACATTATCTGAAAACTGGTTTTACACATAAAGGGACGAGACCCAGAATTATGAAAATCCAATATATTAGTCTCAGACATTAATGGTGAAAGACCAGCTATCGTTGGCAAAAACCCCAAACTAATCCAGATGCCCACTAAAGCATGAACAAATGCCGTCCGAATGTCTCCAAAACCACTAAGAACTATTAATTCACCCCATATAAGCTCCAATGCACTTCCTCTGAGTGGGGCAAGGGAAGGCATCTCCGTCTTCCAGGGAAAAAAAAACAGCCCCCCTTGCTGCATCCTAAGCAGGAGCCAGACTCCGTGCTATCAAAGTCAGCAGGAATTCTGCCATCCATTTTTCCAGCAAAGTCTTGGATTTGGTCTGATTTTCCTGGTAAAAGATTTTTGAAATAAATATTCAAACCTGAATCTCTTTTACCCAGAGGTTCAGGATGGCAAAATCAGAGTTTCATATATTTGATTAACACCTGGAAAACAATTTCTGTCCTCTTTTGTGGCTTTCTGAAACACACCTACCCTGCTGCACTAGATTCTGTAGAAATAATATTTCAGTATTAGACTGCAGTAACACTCCCTTTCGCTTCGCCTGCTTTTTACATAATATCGTATGGCACAAGTTACAGATGTGATGGCCAGACAGTGAGCTATGTGTGACAGGTTAGTCTCTTGCTGGCAGCAAGGAATGTTATATGTTGCATAAGCAACATATGGGGAAGAAAACACAAATGGGGGACTAAACACAGCCTTGTCCAGTCCTGCCTATTCTCATTCATTTTACATCAATTTCAGGCTTCAGCATTTTTCTTTTTAGCACTTTTCTTGCTTTCTTCATGGATGATACGTGGTTTGCATCAGCAGTTAGCTCTGCAAGACAACAATTAATTGCTTGAATTACTCTTTAGATAACAGAGGCCAGAAGAGGCCTGTAGGATGACTCAAAAGTCCAGTAGGATAATTCAAAGGGAAGGATAAGTCAAAGTGGGGAACAAATACAAGAAACCATCCTGAGCCTCAATAACCTGCATGGTGATGAAGGAGATGAACCCCTGCATGGCCACAGACTGAACTGCAACTTTTGGGGGCTTTATTGTCCCTTCATGGGACATTTAATGTTTAGGGCAGGGTGTGAAATGGATTCTTTAAATTACACTTTCACTGCAGCCTCAAGACAAAATGCATGTGCAATCTTTGTGTTAGAAAGGCATAAATACCCCAACAGTGTGCCTGCTAGATTAATTGAGAAATAGTTTTAGAACCAGAAACTCCGTGTTGGAGACAGTGTTTGTCAGCTGCACAACCCAAGGCATGACACAGACTTAAAATATGTTCTTCTCATTTTATACAAGGAGAAACAGGCAAGAGCTGTCACATGAGGCTCTCCAGGGTGGAGCCGGGGGGAACAGCAGGGAGACGGGTGCCCCAGTCTGGACTCCCACCACCCTCAGGCAGCCAGACCCTCGCCAGGAACCCCCAGCACTGGCAGTGTCATGTGCTGTCCAGGCTAGATGAACCACCCGGGCCTTGGTGGTGCACATTTCATCTTGCTTAAAAGAAAGCACTTGTTAGTCTAAATGTATCTCAAGAAAAAAACCCCACCCAAAAAGCCATATAAACATATCTTTATTCTCCATCTGTACAAATGATAGTAGGCATATGCTGCATGAATTAACAAATTCTTTGCTCTTCACTCCTGCAAAGTAAATACTTTATTTCAGATGCTAGTTGTGTTGTCATTTATTACGACCTAGGGTCTTTCCTTAAAATTTTGGCAACTGAACTGTTATAGCAACCGTCTTGCTATAAATACTTCTATTTCATTAAGACTTACTAAAAGAAACACAACTTCTCTCTCTCACTGAAATGTTAACCCCCACCCAATGCAGCACAGGCTTCATTCCCCTACTTAGGGGATTTCTTTTTCCCTTAAATTGCTTACACAATTTATTTGCCTTTTATCTCTAAAACTCCTTACTGCAGATTTTTTTCAGCCAAGTTTGTACAAGCTGCCTCATAGTCTAGAAATACTAACTATATTTTATTCACTGCCTTTGCATTGTATATGGGATTTTTATTTGATTTTTTTTTTTTTTTTAGTATTAAATTCATTTGGAAAACTTAACTGTTTGTTTGTTTCCTTGTTGGTTTGACTTCTACCACAAAACACATCCTCTTATTCCTTCCTTGGTCTTTTCCTTCTGGTACTGCTGTCTCCCTAAAACGATTTAAAACAGTGCCATGCTGGCTCAGCTCTATTACAAATAAACCTCAGAGCCCTCTGCTTCAGGAGAGCCAGCAAGCAAGCACAGAAACTGCAGGGAAGTGGTAAGAATGATCAGAGGACCAGAAAACGTGACCTCTGAGACAGGCTGAATGAAGAGATGATCATTGTACAGAGAAAGAAGAGTCTGAGGGAACAACATAGTATTCAAGTATGTTAAAAAATGTTTCAGAGGAAGGGAAAAAGTATTTTCTCTGTATGCACAGAGCTGAAATGGCAAGAATGGGTGAGATTAATTGTAGAAAGGGAATTCAGACTGGACATTAGAAGAAAACCCTAATGAGAAACCCTAAAACATAATGGAGCACTAACTTTATTACTAGATGAGCCCTGGGAGCTCCACTACTAGACACCTTCAAAAACAAATATTTTGGAGAATATCTGTGAGCCACAACAGAAATGCAGTTGATCCTTCTTCAAAGTAGGGGTGAGTGATCTTTCGAATTCCTTTCTATTACTCAGTCTTGTGTTACATCACTTAAAACCCACTGTGGAACATCACTCTTTACGGTGAAAACTGAGAAGGCAAATTAGGATTAAAATTTAGATCCTCACTACAAAGAGACATGAAGGGAAGAAAAGATCAGAATCAACAGTTAGTAACTCCATACATCTTAATAACATGAATCAGGAGTGAACATTTAAAAAACCAAACCAAAACAAAACATTACTGTCTATTACTCAGTCATTAAGAGGGATTTCAAAACTAAAACACACAGCTAAACCAGATTTTACATTAATTTACATTAAATTTAATAAACTAAAATAGAATAATTTATTTTACTGACTGCAAGGTAATGTGACATGTACCTTACAAAGCCGGGGTCATTAAAAAAAATAAATGGGTCAAGCTCATGATATCAGGAAAACCTCTAAAATGCACTTTGAGAGGCAGTTATATAAGGACAAGACAGTGCCCAATTTTACCGCTTTGTGTATTGATTTCAATAAAGACCTCCAACTATACATCTTACAAGGCAAGGGGACATCCCTTTGCAGAGGGCAGTGGGTGGGAAATACGTGATAAACGCAGGGGCTCTGTGTCCCCACCACCCATCAGCAGCCCTGCCCTCATTAATACTGTGTGAGGCTTCGGGACTGCTTTTCTGCATCAGATTGGAAAAGAGAAGGCCTTGCCTAAGTTAATAAAAAGCTGTGGAATTCAACTTCCTGGACTTCTAAAAACATTGGTGTCTTAATGGAAAACTATTACTAAAATGACACCGAAGATTTCAATGCTTTGGAACTGAGCCTGCCCAGCATACATAAGCAGCTTGTGATTTTTTAACTCCGGTAATTAAACTGATTGCAGATTCAATCTGTGATCCAAAACCTGGTTTTCTTCTGTAAGATTGTAAGCACGAAGATTACAAGATTTCTCCACCAGGTCTGTTGACAGCTTTCAGAGCATCAGACAGCTGAAAACTAGGACCTGCGTCATTTCTTATTTACATGAACAGGCTCTGGAATCACATAAGTCTGAACAAAATTGATAGGTTTTACATAAATAGGTTCCTTTTTAAGACACCAATGAAGAAACAGACTCTACTTTGTTTTTTCCTCAGCCATGTTAATTTGGCAGCTGTAGCAAGAGGAACTTGGTTTTTGTCACTAAAATAAGATCCAACCAAACTCTTACAGGGGGCACATTACAGATAAAAGCAATTTTACAGCCACTTTTCAGACTAAAACGGCAGTTGAGATGGAGAGGCACACATTATTTTAATAGTAAGAGAAAGATGGAAGAGAACTGAGGGAGATTTCAAAAAACTGTTAATTAAAGAAAAATAAATGAACTCCATGTTCCCCTAATGGCAAAAGGAAAAGCAGCCATCATTTCTTTAGAAGTGATATAAAATTAAGGAGCAATAAAAAGGCAGGAAAGTGGAGCATTATTTTAAGTTGCAATCAATTAGTGAAATGGAGGACACAGGGCAGAGGCAGGTATTTTAAAAAAATCTATCTAGACAAGTTCCCTGTCTTTATTTCAACTTCCTTTGGGTTTTGGGTCTGCTAGGAGCTGGAAGAGGAATGTGGCTTCCCTCACTGAATTACACTCATGTACCCTCTCTGGTTCTTCTCCCACAGGGGGATGAAAGGTGCCCCTCAGCCTTGCCACCCAACCCCGAACAGCTCTTCTGCGAGGTGGCCGAACGGGCACCAGTTTTCTTACACAAGCAAAACTGGAACGGAGTTCAGGCAGGAATAAGCACGGTACCCCAGACTGTGAATGTCCAGTCCCACTATGGGTTGTCATTTCTTCCCAATACAATCAGTCCCTGAGCTAACAACAAACAAAGATAACCAGGTCACATGACCTGGGTCACATTTTGTTATACCAAAAGGGTCAGCATGTTATAGAATCTTATTTTATCCCGTGTAAAGCCACCAAAATTCAGTGAGAATTACCACAAAAAGGTCTCTGACTTACGTTTCACGGGTACATGTGGTAGACACAAGAGAATTATACAATGACTGTGACGGGACCACACTTTGCTTCTTGATGGGCTGTCATGGTGGGCACTCAATTCCCACTAACCCAGGAATCCTTGCTGTATCCAGTGGCAGTAACTAGCTCAAGCTAGACATTTGGTTGGTGTTTATTATCCAAGACCTTGAAAAACGTCAGAATGACTAATTTGTTAGCACTTTATTAGACATCCTGGTATGTCCTTTCATTATCTCTTACAGACAAAGTACAGGAGAAAATTGGTAAAGAAAGAACAAGAGAAAATGCCTCTATTGACTGCTTCCCCGTATACTTGTTAGACTTGTCTTAAAATCAAACACTTCCATCGTGCAGCAGTTGTACCAAGTTTTATCATTCTTCTTTCCAGTACGCCAGCCCAGGCTCAAAGAACAATACTCTGTGGGAGTGAGCATCAAATTAACTTATTTGGGAATTGCCTGACTTCTCTTCCCAGGCAGGACAGGGGTCCGGGAGCAAAGCATAGCAGCACAGCTCTGGCATACAACATCTGACCATCTGTGGAGACCTTGAGAGTGGTATCTAAATCCCAGATGTAGTTCAGGTCAGGTAGGTGGTCATAATTCTGTGAGCCAGATCAAGAAGGGTCTGCTGCAGAAGGTTGTAAAACATGCCTGGGTGAAGAAATGTCTCATAAATGCTCTGGATTTTTAGTCCACTTTTAATTATGTTATCTTTCTCTCTTATTTTGCATGAAAACAGTTTATAATATTTACAAAATACCTTGTTCCCTGAAATTGGTTTAATTAGAATAAATCCTATTTTTAAATCAGAGTTGATTTTATTGAGTACGTTCGGCCACAATGAGGGGAGAAGTCCAAAGAAAAGAAAAAACTACTCTTCCCTTCCTTTAAGACTTCCATCCGGACTTGGGAAACCTGTTTCAAATCCCTTCTATTGCCTCTTCCAGAACAGACTGCATGTATGATAGTCCGAAGGAAGTATAAACTGGTCCACATGCTTCCAATTTGTACAAAACATTTACTGCTGACCAGAGCAGGGACTCACATCTGGGCCTCCCTGGGCCATGACCTGCTGATCAGCTCTCTGTCCAACCACAGACACAAGTGTTTTCTCTAAAATGGGACTGTTCTGGCAAAGAGAGGCACTATAGCATATGGGTCACTGGGATGATTCTGCTGGGAGGACAAATATTCACTTAAGATCTCTGTCTCTACTCAAGAAGGATAAGGGGGCACTTTTCTTCCAGGTTAGCAGCATGTCCTGGCCCTAAAAGTATCACCCATAAGACACCTTTTGAAGCTTCTTTGAAACTCTTTGCTAAATCGCTGCTGATCCCAAACTGTCAATTGTTTATTTATCTGTTTTTCAAATCTTCTAGCTTAACATTCTTCAGGTCCACAAGCTGGCTTTGCTGCATGGGGGCTCATATATGTAGTTTCTCTGATTATCAAAAATCTTCTACTGAACCACAGCATGAAAGTACAGCTTTTGGGTTCTGTGCTAATGCAGACTTTTATTTTCAATGTTTTTTCTCCCTCCTTATCATCTACAGCTTTTATCTTCTGGACAGAGTAACTTCAGAGATTAAAAAAATCACAGTTCCCTGTCATACTTGTTACTCTACTTTCTACTAAAATTTTAAGGAACGTCACTGCATGTAAATATTGGTATATACTCTTTGTGGTTTTTTGTGGCTATGCACAGCATCAGCCTCCAAGTAGCTTTACTGACAGAGTATAAATCAATAATAATCTCTGTATTTTCCCAATTTTTCTTTTTCAGATTGTCTTAAGGTTCATCTGCTTCAACTTCTGTCCTGCTGCACCTTGTTTCCGCTCCATCTACTGATCCCTAAATATTTATTCTTCTTCTGGCAGTCTTTCTGCCCTCTGGCATCAAGTGCAAAGGTACTGGGGATGCTGTGGGGACCCAGCTGTGAAACACCCCGTTAGGCTTATTGATATGACAGGGCAGGCTCACCATGGCGCTAAGTGCAGGCATGGGAAAGAGCACGGTCCCCTTGCCTTCATGTTTTTCAGAGGTGCAAAGCCAGCCTGTAGGCCTTCTGGCATTCTTCCCAGGATCAATTCAGCAGGCGCTTCCCTGTAGCCCCCCAGGAAAGGCTACACTGGGGCGAGCTCTGGCTCAGCTGCACTGTGAGCAGGAGCAGCCCCGTGTTCCTTTGGCCACCACCATGGGACCTGCCAGGCACTTGGTGGGGTGGTGATGATCAAAGGGCAGAAGTTCCCAGGACTCAGCCTCTTACAGCTAAACTGGCCACTGGCTTCTGCTGTTAATGCTTCGTGTTCACTGAAGGAAAAATACACAGTACTAAATCAGCTAGAAAATAATGGAGCTTTTCTGTGTCTCATTGTAATAAAGCTGGTGAGAGGTCTGAAGCAAAAGTCTAATGAGGAGCAGTTGAGGGAACTGGGGCTGTTCAGCCTGGAAAAAAGAAGGCTGAGGGGAGACCTTATCGCTGTTTACAACTACCTGAAAGGAGGTTGTAGCATGGAGGATGTTGGTCTCTTCTCACAAGTAGCAAGTGACAGGACAAGAGGAAATGGCCTCAAGCTGTGCCAGGGGAGGTCTAGGAAAAAGTTATTCACAGAAAGGGTTGTCAGGCATTAGAACAGGCTGCCCAGGGAAGTGGTTGAGTCACCATCCCTGGAGGTTTTTGAAAGGTGTTTAGATGAAGTTCTTAGGGACATGGTTTAGTGCTAAAGTTAGGTGATGGCTGGACTTGATGATCCTGAGGGTCTCTTCCAACCAAACTGATTCTGTGATTCCCCTATATGTGTTTGTATTTCAGAGCTACAGCAGGATCTTACTAATGCCAGCATTGCTTACTGAGCCATGCTTTGTTCTGCTGCCTTGTGCTCATCCTTGGCTTTTGGAAATGCTTTGTACATAATGCACTTTATGACTTATATCTGTGCTGTCAAAAATATTTCCTTCCATTTAAACCTGGCCTGGGCCTCAGCCATGTGGATTCTTGTATGCTGTGACTGGAAAACATACTTTCCTACACTTGCCTCTGAGAATTCATTAGAACTGCACCATCTTTGTCATCAATATTGTTCTTTAAATATATATAGAATTTAATTTCCTTGGTGGTCCATGTTTGCAGTGTGACATACCATCAAAGAAAAAGACAAATGCTTTGCTAAAATTTAATAGCTTATATGGCTATTCCTAATCTAGTTGTTCATTATGTCATAGATACTTTGACGTACCTATTTTGTGACGTTTTTACCCTCCTATGCCTACAAATCAGATACATTTTAATCAGTGCAATTCCTAACACAGAAATGGGATGTGACTCACGCAGCTTATTTTTACAGATTGGAATTTGAGATTTCTGTCCCACCAGAGGGATACAATGATTGATGGTTAACAGAGATGTTACATTTGGGTCCACGATATACTCAGCCATTTCCTTCAGACAGTCAGGCTGTATTCCACCTGCAATCACTGTATATCCTTTATCTAAAATTCGGGTGATCCTTCTGTTATTTAGTGACCATAATATTAAATTTTATATTTTTATATACATATATATATATATACCTACCTAAAGACACTGTTGGCCAGCTTCATCAGTCCAAATCAAGATCCTGAACACATGCCCATAAAGGTAAAGAGGAATTTGAGAGACCCTTGATCAGAGTCCTAGTCACAACAAGAAAGAGAATAACCCAATTACCTAATTAAGATAATTGCTGAAGAATTCAAAGCTTCAGGAGGAGTAAACCTCTCCTGTGCTGATGAAAATAAAGGGAGGTAAACTGCCTGCATGCTACCTGTAAGTTTTTTGCAAGGTAACTGCTGTAGGTTACTATGACTTGCTGGCATCATACGCAGCAAATGTGCTCATGGGGTGTTTCAGAGTCAGCTACAAGGAGCAGTGTCGAGGACGAGCCAGATCTGCAGGACAAGGCGCTGCTTCATTCCCAGCCTGATGCCCATTCACCCCACACACAGACCCACTCTCAGACTCACCTCAGTCCAGAGGATTATCACTGAGAAGGCTCTTAGGAGGCATCCTGCTGCTTGCATTAGTGTCAGTTTGTTTGTTTGCTTTCTGAAAAGGAACCCTACTGTGCCTAAATAGATTGGATTTTTTTTTCCAAAGCTATAAATTCAATTATCCAGTAGCCTTATCCAGCTGACAACCATCAGAAGGGAAGCACTGAGTATATTTTCTGAATGAGAAGTTGAAGGAGATTTACTGTTTCTTCATGCTGTGGTATTTCCTCTCAGGTGTTTGCCACAGCATGGGAGGGATTTAGCTGACCATTGCACAGCCTGGCCTTCCTTCCTCCATGCTGCTCATTTGTCATCTCGTCTTCCTCTAATAAGCTGCTTAGTGAAAATAAAATGTAGTCTCTTTTAAGATAGTGATTTTTTTTTTTCATATTAGCTGTCCAGACCATACCTTTTGGTCACTTTCTGGACAGGCAGTTGGAAAAAGTACACTGTCAAACTTAGAAGGCTATTACTGAGATTACAGAAGAAAGCTAAACCATAGGTTTCAGACCTGCATCTCCAAAATCCACTGCTTTCAGGAGAATTGTCTCAAGGATATACCCAGCTCTCAATAACAATATTCACTATGAAAGTCAGATTTAGGAACAACTGAGATACAAATAAGCTGTACTATAATGTAGAAACAGTCGCAAAACTTATTTTTTATTTGGCTTTGTTAAACTAATATTCCTTCGCACTTTTCTCTCTTGATAGGGCATGTAGTCAAATGCTGTTGAAGAAAAGAGGAAACCTGATGGAGAAAGATAAATGAGTGAAGGAGATGAAAATGCTATAAACACAATAAAAATTCATAAATACAAATCCCTATCTAGCAGACTAGGTAAAAGCTGTATTTTTGGTGATCCTCATCAGACATTAAATTTTATGTCCATATTTCTTGTATAAGGTAACAATAAAATATCTTTCTGGTCTACATCATACTCTGGCCTCATGCTTCTTCATGCCCTGTGTTTTTGCAGGACCTCAGACCTCGCCCAGAGATAGATGTGAGTGCCGAAGACACTTGTCACTTCCAACCTCACAATGAGTCAGCCTCATTAAGTATTTTTAGTACCCTTTTTTGTTAATGGCCCTAGGAAATTTCTAAAACGCCCATGGACTCTCAGTGAAAATGCAGCATCTGTATTCCTTTTTGTGAAGGCCTTCTAAATTATTTGGACCCTTCAGATAGGAGTAAGGTCTAAATATCTTTTAAAAGTCTCTGATGCTTCTGCTTGTATCCTGATCTTCTGTAATGGCAAGATGGACAGCACCAGTTACACAGTCCCACATCCTTCATTTTGGGAGACTGAAGCAGGCCTGAGCTAGGAGTCTTACTCTCCATTTTGATATAATGCAAGACAGTCTAACCCGGGGCCTCTACTTTTAGGGATTCCTTTTTCACAAAGAGTCAGATTATGGAAAGAAAACAGCTCCTTTTTGATAAGGGATAATTGCAAAATGTAGGCAAACCATATTTGCTGTAATTTTCTTTCTATGCACCATTTTTGCAAGAATATAAAGCAAAAATTTTAGACCATACATTCTGATGGAGGAAAAAAAGAAACCCACAAACAACAAATCTCAGCTCATCTGTTTGTGCAGTCTGTGAACATTTAGCATTGAGACCCTCCCAGAAACCCTCACTGCATCTTCCTCTGGTTCACGCTAGCTCATGCTTAATATATTTTGGCTTAAAAAAAAACCAAATTGACAAGTAACAGCCCTTCACCTTTGTAGACAAGCTAACTGCCAAAATAACTGTTTTGCCTCCTCTAGACAAGCCTAGCAGCTTGCAGACAACATGGTGGCCGCTGAGCAGTGACACTGGTTGACAAGATGACAGGAGCAGCCATAAAGGCAACCTGGTTAGAAGGGGAAAATTACTTAATAGAATAAAATACATGCTGGAAAAATACCGACAGAAGAAATGCCTGCCAGCCTGGGAACCAGGCCCGGGAACCAGAAGCATCCTTGAGAAGTGCGCAGCTGGCATCTTTGAAGTACAGCTGGGTACCTGGAAACTGGAGACATCCAGAGATACCACCGATAACTGCAAAAAACAAAGAACTGTAGCAGCAACTTATAATTTGAAAAGGTGAAAAATAGTCTGGAAAAAAGGGGAAAACATTCTGAGAAAAAATGAATCAGTAGCTACCATTGGCTGTCCTAACTGTAAGAAGAGGAAAACAGTCTGGGAAAATAAAAATTGGTCTGAAAGAACAGAAAACATCATTATCTATTGGCTACCCTCCTTGAAAAACAGAATTTAACAGACTCTATTGGCTGTTCAAAGTGGTAGTGTGTTGTGGTTTAACCCAAGCTAGCAATATAACCATGGTAGCTGCTCACTCACTCCCCTTGTCCCACCACAAATAGAGAAGAGAATCAAAAGGGAAGGGAGAAACTTGTGGACACAGTTTAATAAAATAACAAAATAATACTGATATACTAATTGTAATAATAACATATATAAAATGGAAAATAGAATATAAGATAAAAGATACTCAATGCAATTCCTCACAAAATCCATCCTCACCGAGCAGCCAGACCCAGGCAGCAGCACCTGGTCCCAAACAGCTGATCCCAGAGAGAGCAGAGAGAAAGGCCCAGAGGCTTCTGCAAAATTTCAGGATGGCAAAGGCTGAACTAAAAAAAGCTCTAAACGGAACTCCCCAAAGAGGTCTCCATCCTGGCTCTGAGATGACCCTGAGAGGAGCCAGAAGATCCCGACTCTCCTTAAATATAATGCGTGATGTTAATGGGATGGAATACTCTTATTGATCAGTCTGGATGTCAGTCAAGCTCTGCCCCACCTATGCCCCGCTTCCTTGATGCCTCATATCTGCGGGCAGAGCACTCAGAGTGTCCTTGGCTCTCAGACCAGAACAATTAAAAACATTAACTCTGTGCTGGGGTGTTATCTCTTGTTCTCAAACTAAACTCAAACAATGACTGTGCTAGCTACAAAAAAATAAAGGTTTCTAACTGCATGAAGAAAATTAACTCATTTTCAGTCAAACGTGGTGATTCATGGCGTACTATACTCTCTTATGTCTCTGTGATACAAAAATGGCTTATTTTTTATCCAAAATGGAGCTGCTTTCTCTCTGAGAACTTCCTGTGCGGTACATACTTTTCTTTCCCTAAACAGGTTGAATTCTCCCTATGAACTTTGAGATCTTGGGCCCTCACAGGGGAGACTGGCTGGCTCCGGCCTCCATGACTCAGAGCATCTTTGGAGTGAGACTCCCTGTCACATTACTGATCTCCCTTTCCCTCACTTCTGGGGTCAATGCAGTTTGTCCTCCCACATTTGGGATGGCTTGGCCCCTTCTGAGATCCGTCTTATTTGCTTAATACTGTTATTATATATTCATATAATATATTCTATCATAAGTATATCTGCTGTTATATTGTTCATAATAGCTTCACTAATTATAACTTTGTAGTAACCTGTAATACAGTATACCTACTCGGTTGTTATAATACTATTGATAGCTGCTATACGATTGACTGTTACTGTTATTGATTGCTGCCATATGATTAATTGCCAATAGTAATTTGTACTAGCTTAAGATATATATATATATATTCCCTTTATTAATCATAGGTGTACTTGCTAGTGGTGATTTTTGTTATATTTGTGGTAATTTGTAATAAAGCAGAGAAATCTAGAGGATAAAGTCTCCTTGCTCTTGTTTATTATAGAATCCTATAAACGCATGGTCATGATCCCTACACACCCGCAGGCTGGGTAGCCCTCCAGGTCGTGACATGGTGGGGAGAAAAGGCAATTTCCCCAAAGAGCTCTGAGCCAGATGAGTGGAAGCACTTGCAAGAATGGCACTGCTGGTGCCACAGCACCATGGCCAAGAGGAGAGCTGAGAAGCAAACGTGGGAAGTGGGAGCACACACACAATGGGAGCAACTGTTAGAAAATCAAAATGAGTCAAAATCTGCAGTATTTCTGCATTTGTGAAATACCTCCGCTTATTTTCTTTTACAGGAAAACTTTGGGCAATGGCAATGTGAAGAAGCTGAGACTGGGAAAATTGTTGAGTGTTGCTGGGACAAGACGGCTGTACTTAATGATCTACTCCACTACACATGTACGTTCATGAAAGGAAAAAATGATCTTCGCTTGGATTTAACTCTCCTTTTGCTCCTTTTACACCACTTCAGGTATGAAAACATTTATTTATAATGTCAAGTTGCTTGTAGTTCTCAAACCCAGTTTTTCTGCTTGTCTGGTAGTTGTTTATATAGGTTGTTGCTAGGGAGTAGGAAATGAATTTTCTTCATTTTGGCATGTGAAAAATCAGAAGTCTGCTACGTTGCTGCTGCTTTTGAAGGTCTATAGCAAAGGCAAGTGTAGGAGATAGGAGAGAATGAGCCTTAGGGCATGTAAGCAAGAGCATTGTTATGAGCTGGTGGAGAAAAGATGATTCTTTGACTGTCCTCTTCCTCCCAGAAAAGGTAAAATAAAAGTTTTAACTAGAGTTGCTTGGAAAAGGGCTTTGTTTTTCCAAAA
Source organism: Columba livia (assembly GCF_036013475.1). Taxonomy (NCBI): domain Eukaryota; kingdom Metazoa; phylum Chordata; class Aves; order Columbiformes; family Columbidae; genus Columba; species Columba livia. The sequence goes on along the minus strand of NC_088604.1, from coordinate 32,203,102 downwards.
TATATTTTTAATCTTTTTAAGGAAGAATCTGAACATGAAATTTTGACATTTCCTGTACCAACCATGCTCAAATGGCTCAAAGGTGTTGCTGCAGAAGGGGTCTCTGCTGTTTGCTCCTGCGGCCAGGCTCTTCTCCGTGCACTCTCCCTCCTCTGCAGGGATGCCAGAGCAGCACACTTGCCACACTGCATTTCGGGAGATACCGTCATCTGGAGGCTTGTTGAGGAGACAGCCAAACAGTGGCTCCACAAGCCATTGGCAACAGCACCAAATATTTTTTTTCCACACAACTGTCCAAAATGTTTTAGCTTTTACTGTTCAGTCTTTAGAGAGAATAAATAAATAAATAAAAATAAATAAATTTTCTGTCAAAAGCGAATGCTGTTTTGTGAAAACAAAACTCAAAATTTCACTACAAAAGAGTTTTGACAGAGATTTTCTAACCAGAAGTCTGGTAGAATGGGGGGTACCGGACCAGCGCCCTCTCCTGCCCTGGCAGCTGAGTAGGATGGAGTGGTGGCGGTCCTTGGAAATGCCCTCAGCTCCACAGCGTCACTAATGGGGGCCCAGCCGCCTTTGGTTTGGAGGCCACACAGCTGTCCCAGGGCCCAGCTCCCCAAAAGGCCTCTGCGAAGAGATGAGAGGACCCTTCTTGGTGCCTGGAAGCTGGAGAGCTAAGGGGGACCTGCTGTCAGGGATTTCTTCCTGAAAAAATGAAATGTTGGCATTCAAACCATTTATTCTCACCTTTCCTGTGTGTTTTCTTTCTTTTTGTGATTCCCATTCAGCAGCAATATTCTGATCACTGCAATTCATGGACAAACTTGCCCTCGCTCAGAAGGAAACCTCTCCAGAAGTGACAGATGCCCATGTTGGTAATTTTATTACTTTTCCAGTGTGCACTGCTTGCAAAAACCGTGGCTGCTCAGCGTTTTTTTTTTCTACTTTAATATCTGCAAGATCTTGGTCTTCTCTCTTTCATATACATTAACTTGAGAAATAAGCAGGCACTGTTTCTTAAATCCAGATAAAAAGGATACATAATAATTACCAGCTGCGTAGCTTCCTGGGGTGGTCCCCCCCATCATGCTCCCCTAATCTAATAAAGCTATCTGTGAGCAAGATCTGATTATGACTATCAGCTGGCCACTGTATTTGTTCACATTGGTCAATAAAACCTCAATAAAAAAAAAAAATTGTGGGTTTTGTTTTTTGTGGGTTTTTTTTGTACGTGGAGGTAACTTACAAGGCCCCTCAGTACCCATATCTGTGCCCATGTAACTGTCCAAGTGTCTTTTGTACACCCACACTGCAAAATCTCAGCACTGAATCTTTTTCAGAGACAATTTTTTAAGGCTTCTCCTCATGGTCCTTCCCCGGGCAGGTTTGAAACACTTCCTTCTCAAGATAATATTTCAGCTCTTTTTCTTAAATGTTTTTTAAAGGAAAATTGCTTTCTGTAAGTTTCCTGGTATCATGTAAAATATAATTTCCTGGACTTTTTTTTTCTTTTTCTGAATTCTGAAACTTACTAAACAACAATACTTAGAAAAAGAAAACACTATCTAATGTGGTACTGCATAGTGTGTATTCAGGCTGAAAGGGAAATAATTTATCACAAAGAAATTCTGCAAAGGAAAGTACTCCTAAAAAAAACCCCATTTTTGTGCTAGAGGAACATTAAACAACTCTAAAAAGATTAAAAACAACATATGGTATTTTTCCCTTTCTCCCCCCAATACTAGGACAACCAAACACGTAATTCAGCTTTTTATGATCTGGCATCAGCGGATGCCAGTTATCATTGTTCAGTTGCCATCAGCCAGCTCCGTAACAGATTGCACTAGAGCTACAATTAATTAGGAGGAGAGCTCCTGCTGCCCCAGGTCTCCAGTTCTCCTGGGAAGTGTGTGGTCACTCCCCAACAGGGTCCTCAACCCAGATTTTTCCAGAAATTTGTTGTGTTTAACACCATGTCATGACCAAAGCTTTGCATCAAGAAGGGTGTGGGACAAGCCTTTGTGTGCAGGAGGCGGCTACAAGTGGAGAGCTTAACAGAATACAAAAGCTCACTAATTATGTTAGCTGTCACCTAAACGCATGGCTAAGATGGAAAAGTTCAAGTATGTCGCTGGAGCTGCCACCCTGAAGCCATCCTGTGTCTCCCTAAGGCAAGTCAGCAGCTCTCAACATGAGACCTATGGGCCTTGATTGGGACCCGGTACGACACCAGCACACCAGCAGCTTCAGTGCTGCTGAACTTCTGTCTCCTGTCTCTCCAATAAAACTCATTAAAGGAAGCTAAAAATAGAATAACATTATTTTTCCATTGTCTTGGATCAGAGAGGGGGAGGGCTGTGCTGGGGCCTTGGAGAAGCAGCCCTGTGTATGTGTCTGCAAAGCCAAGGAGGTATGTCCTCCAAGATTGGTTTTTATTAAGCTGCGTCTCACTGTAAAAGCTGGTGAACTCTACTTTAATCCCAGTAAAGGCTTTTAGCTTCTGCTGACTTAGATTATCAGAAAAGGTATATCTTTTACAGACTACCAATGATTTAAACATTTGTGTATGGTGAAGATAACAAATTAAAGTCAGTTGCCAGAGTACTCAGATCGTATCCTCCCTTGCAGTGCCAGTTTCAAAGCAGAGAAGGCTTCTGCAGTTGCAATGACTTTTTATTTAATAAATCCCTCTGTTTATGTATTTACACAACAGGAAATGCAGAATACCTGGAATATATCAATTAGGAAAAAAAAAAAGAGTTCCCCTTCACTTTTGGTTCTTCTGTTATAACCCTTCTCCCCCTGTCAGACTGAATGATGAGTTAAGACCTTCATCACATTTTAATACCCTGTTCCTGTGCTGTCCCCTCCAGTTTTCAGTGACAGATTAAAAAGGGGAAACACCTACAACACAATATTGCATATTTCCCAACTAGTAAAGCATTAACTGCTACATATTATACTTTTACTAATTTGGCCTTGTACTTCTGTGTTAGTCTATGCACGTATCGCTTTGAAAAGCCCTGTAAAGCAAGAAAAGACTATTATTCTTGCAGATCCTGAATCAGGGAGTGAAAGAGGATTATTTGTCTCAACTAAAGCTATATAGTGAGTCAAACCAGAATTAGGGAGAAAATCCAAGAACCGACACCTATAATCTGCTGTTCCTACAGTTTTTTCTCCCCTCAGTTCAGTGTATCTTTTTGTTCTTGTATTTTCCATTCAGAGGCCTTTTTTTTTTTTTTTGCAGTGCTGCTTTCATGTTTTCCGAGAAACTTGAGGCAAATCGCAACTAATTCCAGAAAAAAAAAAAAAAGTAATACACATAGGAGTCAAACCAGAAATTATGAAGGGGTCCTCTTCCTCTTTGTCTAGGTGCATAAGTGTTGGTGGAGTTTCTTATCCTGACACTACTACCTTTTACTGGCAAATGTTTAAAGACAAGAAAAAAAAAGCACTATAAATCATAAAGGTTGTAACAGGATTATTCACTGTAATACTGAAGATGTTTCTGGCAAAACATACTTTATAATGTATTTTCTAATGGATGTTGTATTCTTAAAATTAAATAAAATAGCATGAGTTAAATTACATTCATTTTGCAATGAGGAAAAGAATAGCTAAATTAGGAAAGAGAAATATCATCCTAGTTCCAAGGTGATTACTTCCAAGTCTCCTCATTCTCATAGTTTTGAAAATGCTTATGATTTTCAGATCCGGTGACAGTGGGCTTTTTATTTTTCACAAGAGACCCTGAGGCCTCTGCTGTTGTTTTTGTGGGTGTTACAGCCCTGGCTGGGACCACCGTGGGGCAGATGAAATGGCGCAGGAGAGGCTGGACAGCCATGGCCCCAGGGTATGGAGGAGCATAAAGGGAAATGTAGAGTCTTGAATAAGCAGTGCAGAGTTTTGAAAGTCTTACAGAATATTAACTATTTCCTTTGGAATTACCCTCGGTTACTTGTTGCTCATGACACAGCTTGTCAGTCTGGCCAGCTGCAGCCCAGGGTGTCCAGGCACGTGTGGCCATGGCGGCTGAGGCCTGGCTGGGGCCCACAGGTCAAATGGCAGGGCAAATGTCACCCCTTTGGCCTCCCTTTTCACACACGGCTGTTCCTGCAGGAAAATAAAGTTTCTGTTTCTCAGTCACACAGGAGCTGGAGGGGGAAGGAAACCACAGACACCACTGCAGCTGCAGCGCTCCTGGGCTCAGGAGACCAGAGGAGACCAGATGGGTTTTGGGACCTGCCTCCAGCAAAACAGGGACTACCCTAGAAAAAGAGGGACATGGCCCCCAGCCTTCATTACAAAGGCTGCAGTTTCATGCCACAGTGCCAGCCTGACTGCCGGCAGCTGAGCTGTGCCAGGTAGTGGTGGCACCGCACCAGGGGCACCCATCACAGTGTGGGGGCTGAGTGGCACACACCCCACTCTTCCCCCAGCTCCTCACTGCTTCAGAATTGCAGTAATCAAATGGACAAGCATCACCCATGAAATGGCCCTTTTGAACGACCTTTGTGCCTCTGCAGGTTTTACACACATACTATGAAATCTATGGGCACACGTAGCTACTGAGCATTCAGGCAGATGTAGTGACTAGTTACTCAGATTTGCTATGCAGAGTTTCTTTAATATCCTTTTTTTTTAAAAATGTTATGTTTGTATTTTGAGCACCAAACACAGCACCCTTTCAATCAAAACACTAATAAGCTTCTTTGAGTATCTCACTGGTTTGCAAGGCCGCTGTACCTACCTTCCTAACTCCCCCAGCCTCAAGCTTTGCTCCCGATTCTTTGCGAAAGGATAGCTTCTGCATTGAAGAAGAAGCCAAATAGAGAGAGAGCTCAAGCACTATATAGTTTTTTAACATGATTGTCAGAATAGTAACTTTTAATGTTAACATATTTTTAACAAAACATTATGATTCAGAAGTGAAATTTCTTGTCCCCCTGTCTTAGAGTGACTGAAAGTTCAGGTTGGGGTGGGCATCTGGGTAGACAATGAGAGAACTTTTACAATTGTGCAAATTGGATTTTTTTTGAGAAAAAGATAACTATACAACCTGTATTCATGGGGCTAGAAAACCCATTTCATCCCAGCTATCCTTTGCAGACATAGGCTGATGTGGGCTGGGGGTGACAGCACCCAGAGGAAGGTGAGGTACCACTGATGTACCAGCTACTGCCAGAGAAAATTGCCATGTTAGATGGCCTGGAGGCAGCGCAGACAGCTATGGCTAGGAACCTGAGATCTATGATATTATCTAATTATTTTTTCACAGAAACTGGAGGAGGGACATTCAGTCCTTTTGCCAGGACTTTATAAACACCTCCTTTTTAAGTTCAGTATGAAAGCACTCAGCAGCACACACCTCTAAGCAAGACCTGAAACCTCATCATCACAGCCCCCTGTGATACAGGATAAAAGCATAGCTGGCTCTAACTGCATTTTTTAAATGTGGTTAAGAAAACTAATTGTGCAAATTCTTTGCCAAGTGATTAATATTAAAGAGGAGAAATCTCAATTACTAGTCAAAAGGGAAGCATGTTCTTAATAAGAGAACATTTGGACCAAAACAAAATGTCAAACATTTTCTGATCAGCTGCATCCTCAGCTTGATGTGCCTCCTACTCTCTCACAAGATCAGCGTCACCTACTGAGCTTCAGAGTGATATCAAGCCTATATGGCTTGGTGGCTTTTTCAAAGGGTGCTGGTGCCATCGAGGGGTCACAGCGCAGTGGTGGGAACAGCCATCCCCCATGGAGAGCGTAGGCACAGCAGGAGGTGGGAGCTTGAGCTTCTGAGGGACCTGAGGGGTGATGCACTCTTTGGCGTGCACGATGAGACTAGTGAAATCGGAAGAAAAATATGAATTGGTGAACATGAGTGATATAAATACTCATAGGTAACGTACAAGGCTATTTTTCAAAAAGTTTACTGCCCGGGGCCAAAGGTGCTTGTCTTCACCCCAGGGAAAGCCATCAGTGTTCACAAGCCTACAGCAATTCTGGACTTCACTGGGACTCATTTGTGCTCAGGGTGTCTGGCTCCCGTGAAGCTACACCACAACACTTTATGACCAGTATGAAAGGCTACACTGAAGAACAAATGTTACACTTAAATGAGGCACCTGCATTGACCTACATATTTACAAACTACATATCTGACCTCTGCAACTAACCTCATATATGTATTTGATAAGGATTTGATAAACTATCATTAGAACATGATCAAGGAGGTTTTCTTTAAAATATAACCCTCAATTGCACAAAGCCTCACTGCTGAAGGACCAGTAAGTATGAGGAAGTGGTGGCTGAAAAAAAAAATTCTAATAGCTCCAAGCAACAGAAAAGTGAGGCTTACAAAAACACATTTCATAACCAAAATTATAGCAAGTGATAAGGCAACATATTCTCTAGCATGGAAACTGAGAATCTGTTTTCTTGCAAAGATTCTTGGCTTATTAAGTTAACTGAGAAGGTAACAGAGAAGCAGAATGATGTTCCCAAGAAACAAAACCCCAACAGTTTTCCTCAATATTATATGCATGTTCCACACAGTGACTAGGCACCCAGATGCTGTTACCACTATACATTAGATTAGCCACAATTATTTCATTGTAACTATGTGTTCTCTCTGGCCCTTTCTTGTTTTCAATTCAGATGCTGAACTGCGAGAGGCAGCAGCAGTATTCTGGCTGGTTTATGGTTCGCTGCAGGAGGAGAAAAACGCTTATACCCTGGGTCTGGGACATGGGATCCAGGTCATCCTGGGTTAGCTTTTCAAAGGTGATGGCAGAAAGGTGCTCCTGCAGAACCTTATCTCCCTGTTTCTGGCTGGGCATCTTTGCTAATTTACAGCAGGCACTTCACCTGCAGCTCACCAGTGGCAGAAGGAGTTCATAGAGCTGTTAAAATGAAAGGTCTTGCTAAGCCCCTGCAGCCCCTCTTACCCTCATCCCATGGATCTAAAGTGTTCAATGCTGCTTCCTATATTTCTGAAGAGACCAAACCACAAACTTGGGACAATTTAGATCTCAAATTTGATTCAGACTTATCACCTTATATCATCATCTGTTTTAATCTTTAATGAGGCAAACTGTACCTTAGTGTGAGATTTGGAAGAGAACCAAGAAAAACAGGGTTTTGATTTTCAGTTCATTTAAACACCAGACAGTCAAGAAACATCATCCTTCCAGCTAATTGAAGTCAGACGGCAGGTTGCTGCTAATCTGGGACTAGGAGTTGCACGCCATATCATGGCCCTGTGTGGCCAATATGCAGATGCACAGAACAGCAGCTACACTGAAATGGAAGGTCATGAGCAAAACAGGTAATAAGAATACCACAGTAACACAAATAGGAAAAGAAAAATTGCTGAGGTACTAGTGCCAGAATAGTGCGAATGGAAACTTTCTCTAGCCAAAGCCTTCAGCACCTTGCAAAACACTTTCTGAAGTCAAATTCCAATATGAAGAACATAGATCTTTTGGAGCCCCTATTTGACTGGAAGGACATATCTCCGTGCTGCTGCAGGAGTAGCTTCAATTAATTCCAGCAACACCTGAGCTAACTTTACATCAGGTGCCATGGAGACCAGCAGAAGACCTGCCATAGCAGCAAGAAACTTAGTCTTTCTTTACCTGTCCAAATTTTGAAGAGACTACTCTGTAAATACACTTTGACTGAGTGTAAATACACTCAGATAGTTAGGGTAACATGTTCTCCCCTTCCTAAGTACCTTTAATTCTGTTAAACACATGATGCTCTTATTTAAAAAAAAAATCTTCGTTTTATTTCCCACTCTGAGGTTCCCACAGTACTGTGACAATCAAAAGAAATAAGATGTTTCATTATGATAATTAATGCAATGAGCCTGGTGAATTCATCGTGATTGCTGTAAATGTCATTCCTTGGGCCCATAGTTTGTTCTCACCTTCTTTTTACCTTTCTTCTACTTTCTTTTTTTTTTTTTTTAATCTGTTTATTTTAATCTGTTGTGGGGTTTTTTGTTTTGTTTTGTTTTGTTTTTGTTAAGGCTGATACTAGCACTCTTCTTAAGTACAAACTGAGAAGTTACCACTGTTTAGAAGCACACTGGTTAGCAGGTCAAATAGCTGCTGCAGAGCTGATGAGTCCCTGGAGAACCTTTAGCGCAAGAAAGACCATTTAAAATTAGAATCTGCAATGACTATGGCTTGGCTGAAGATCAAAAACAGTGGAACCAGTATCACCTCATTTTAGAAAAATAAAATATGTGAACATTATATTAAAGGCTTACTAATATATCTGTAGCAAGAATATATTAAAAAGTACAAAGGAGAATTTGAATTTGTTGGAATGGACAGGTGAAGATATTAGCTGTGTACCCAAGGAGAAGCAAACCAAGACAGAGATGAAACATTAATAACATTTGTGTTCTGGTGAAAGGTAAATGTTCTGGACGACTTGGCAGGGGGGTCAGGGAAGGCTGCTCAGGGACTGGGGTCCTTCTAGACTGTACACTGTTCTTAGCTGTGCTCCTCAGAAGGTACTGTTTAGTTTACAGACAAATTTATAATGTTGTGACACGTTTATCTCACTCTGAAAGCACAAAGGACACTGTAATTCTATAAACAGTGTCCTTCCTTCCTTCCTTCCTCCCTCCCTCTCTCCCTCCCTCCCTTCCTCTTTCTCTTTCTCTCTCTTTCTTTCTCTTTCTCTCTCTCTTTCTTCTCTTTCTTCCTTTTCCTTTTCCTTTTCCTTTTCCTTTTCCTTTTCCTTTTCCTTTTCCTTTTCCTTTTCCTTTTCCTTTTCCTTTTCCTTTTCCCTTTCCTCTTCCTCTTCCTCTTCCTCTTCCTCTTCCTCTTCCTCTTCCTCTTCCTCTTCCTCTTCCTCTTCCTTTTCCTTTTCCTCTTTCCACAGTTACTGCTGCCTCCTTATGGTTGGCATTACTCTCTCTAGGGAGTTCTATTGCAGAACACAAACTTAACAACTGCTACCTTGATGGCAACATGACAGGCATTTGAAAAAATACGCAGGCATTTACATGTAAAATGATAGAATTTTTTAAGTATACTTTACTCAATTTTTAGCCAGCTTGACCTGGTACACTTGGCCACTGACACTAGATTAATCACTTTTCAATTCCCTCTGACCCTCTGATAGAAAGGCCATGAATCATTTAATTGTAATTGTTTCTTTAAATACAATATATATAATATTTTACAAGAAAAAGTATCTGTGGTCTTCTACAGAAGCAAAATCAAAACCATGGATTGCATGAGAGTGTTTCCAGAAAGGCAGTTGCAGCAGTTTGATGTCCTTGGCCCAGCGAAGGGTAGCTGTCAGAGGAATGAGGTGGTGTCTCCAGCTCCAGCCGTTGCTGCTTTCCAGCTTCTGCCCTCCCCCTGAGGACTAGAAGTGGGGTGGGAGGACGAATGCTCCTCATGCCTTGCCTGGGAGACATGTGGAGAGCTTCTGGTGGGAAGCTGGTTGGCAGCAAGGAAAGTTTATGGATCAACTGCGTGAGCCAGCAGAAGAGATGCTGGGTACGTCTAAAAATGTCCAGGCAAAATATGCAAGCCAAAGCACATACACAAAGAAGAGAGAATGCAGGGCAGCGGGTGGATAAACAGCAGAAGCATGATGTAGCTGCATAAACTTTACTGGAAAACTTCAGACTGGTACAGAAAAGGCCGTGAGGCCACTGGGATACTTGATGAAGGCTCCTATACATGTACCAGGGCCTTGACTGCTGCTACTGTCACTGAGATCTGGGGAGCAGCTCAACAGGCCAACTGAAATGCCCTTGTTGTCTGAGCTGGCTGCTCCATGTGGTCTTCCAGAAAGGCAAGGGTCATATCTGCTGGGCTCTTACCAATGTCTGGGCTACCCTAGGGCTTCTCAAATGGCTAGAGATGCCTGCACAAGCAACTGAATTAAGCTCTTAATCGGCAGAGCAGCAGACCATAAGGCATGGTTCAGGTTTGGTATGTGGCTGGGGCTCAATGAAGTTGGCGAAACATAGGTGTCTGTGTTATGTTTTATTAGGCAGTCTGGGGTACCTCATGTGGCCTCTCATCTGTCCCATGTCTGTGCTGGCTCTGTGCAGCTCCTAGGTGTCTGTGGTGCCCCTGGTGCCTCAAAGTACACAGGCTGGACTTCATCCCACTTGGTTGGTGAACTTTAGGTTCCACTGACTGCATTACCCTGCCCTCTCTGTCATGCTCAGAGCTTAAATAGACATAAAAATTCAGGTTCCTCGTTCTTGAACTGAATAGCATCCCAAGTGTTTACCTAAGTGCATATGCTGAAGATTCCTTACAGTTACTCATATTCATCCAAGGGAAATAAAAAGAGTTTTATCAAATTTTATCAAAAGTTTGAGGAAGATTACATTGGCTGGATTGGATGGGTTTTTGTCTTGAAAAATTTATTGCCAGCAAGCAGCCTATGTCAAAAAAAAAGCCCTAACAATTTAAACTGTAACAGACCCTATGGCTTCCTCTGCCCTGAAGCATCAGAGAGTTTATTTCAAATATTTGCCAAAGAAGTCTAGCAAAGGAGAAATACTTTCTAAATAAAGTATTCATTATTGTTTTTATTATTTGAGGAGCTGTCTGGAAAATTTCACCAAATTAAACTAGAAGCTAAATAGTATGCAATTTTCAGTGCATTTTCTCAGTTCTTGGAGCAGTTCTAATTATTCCTTCAGAGGCAGCTCCTAGGGACCAAACTCTATTGCCTGTGCAGAAAATCAGGCAAACACAGAACCAATCTCTCAAAATTTACAACCTGACTAAAATCCTTATCCAGCAAACCATTTACTCACTTGCTTTACAGTAAGTGTTTAAATAGCTAGAGGCTCTTAAAATCATGCTTCAAATGATGAGCTGTGTGAATATAAAATACACTTGTCACTTTCTGCTTTTTGCCAGAATTTCCATAACTTGAATAGACACAAAGCTCAGGAGCACAAGAGCTGAAATTCTAAGCAGTCTTTTTATACATACACACATACATATGCTCTCTGTTTATGTGTGTGCCTGTGTGTAGTATATGTATAGATACGTGTATAAATATGTATGTATGTACATATGTATATCTAATTACAAAGTTTGCACAAATGCTGGGAATCTTAGTCACTGCTGTGAACTGGAAAGGTCACTCGAGCTGTATGAATTCAGAGAATTTGCCCTGGGGAGCAAGTCTGGAAGCATCAGACCATGTAGCTGTCCAAGTATGGGAAAATAATTCTGGAATATTTTTTTTTAATAGGGATGAGCCTGAACAGCAAACCATAGAGCCAAAACATCCCAAGTGTAGCAGAGCTTGAAATGGAGTTATAAATTCATGTCTTCATAGACAAACAGTCATCCATCTTCTAGAAGAACAGTCGGGAGGGTCCAGTCATACTACTGGGAAGAAGCCATTTCTCAGTTTTTCACCCCAGTAAGGTCATTCATGAAAACAGTTGCCAGCACTATGATACATACTTCTCTTTTGCATTGGTGTTACTGAGTCAGAAGACTACAGGGGTCAGCTGAGTAGACCAGTAGCTGTTTGAACTCTCATCTGGATGACCTGTCATCCACCTCTCCCACATTGATGTGTACATCAGTTTTCCTCCATGCCTGATGATTCTTTCAAGTCCTCAGTGAAATTTAGACCATCTTTGCAGGACTGCAGATAACATCACAGATCTCTGCCTTTTCTGTCAGAGACTTTTGGCTATGTTTGACCTCAGTGATGATGTTTGAAGATTGCGTCAATGAGCAGTGATTACAGGAGCCTCTGCTTACCCATCCTTACCCAGCACTAGTTGTACAGCTGTGGCAGACACATCTTCCCAAAAGCATCAGAAACTTCTAGACTGATAGACTGATATGGTCATGTCCACGCCCCTTGGTCAACAGACAGGGCCCTTGACCAATTAAATGCCTCGGTTGAGAGAAGTTTCTAGACCACTGCCATAAATTACTTAGGGTATAACTGGAACCTGTTGGAGACCACTTTTGAGTGGGTCTTTCTCAGGGCAGTGGGGAGGTAGTGGAAGGCTCTTCTCCTTAGGGTGGGATGCCATCTAAGGGTGTTTCCTCAAGGACTGAGACACTTTGCCTTCTTGGTAAGTGGTTATATCTTCTGGGTACCCTGGGGAGTCCTCAGTTTTTATGAATGGCAAGATGCACATTGTGAATCATCATTCTAGAGGTTTGGGATCCCTTGAGTTTGAATTGACTGTGTAGTAACTGAAGTCTTGACTAGTATCTGAATCTGTGTTTTAAAATGTTGGAATGCAGAATAATTTTGGATAAACCCTGTTGTGTAGTAACTGAAGTCCTGACTAGTATCTGAATCTGTGTTTTAAAATGTTGGAATGCAGAATAATTTTGGATAAACCCTGTTTCTAGTTGGTTCTCTCCTAAGGAGTTCTGGTTAGAATAAAGTCTGTCTGGAGATTATCGCCTGCCTGAATTGATTTTTGGAGTGTCTCTGTGACGATGGCACTGAAGAGGAGGATGACAGAGGAGGGAAATAAGCTATCAGCTTGGGAAGGGGACTGCAGATGTAGAACGGCCAGCGAAACCCCTCAGTGGCCTGAGGGGGTACAGTGAGGGCTGGGTTCTGCTGGGACACCTGCCCCCTCAGCAGTGCCAGCAGAGCCCTTTAGCAGCGACTGGAGTGGGAAGGGGTGCTCAGCCGGCAGCTTCACTTGACACCTAATGCCCCAGGGCTGTTAACCTGCTGAGGGATAACCAGGGCATTTGTGCTCACTTACAAGGCACTGAATACAGCTGGATAAACTCCTTTAAGGAATCTTTGTTCTATTTTCTTCCTGTATTTCGTTTCCAGTTCCTCAAGATGCACTGGTTGCCCTTGGCAACATTCTCCAGATTCTTCTCAAAATTTATGAAGACAAAATGGCACATTTGAGGACAAGCCAGCGTGGTCATTAAATAAACATTCCCTTTCCATTCAGTGGCAGCATCAGAGCCACAGAAAGTCTTTTGCCGAGGTAGTTTCCTGAGATTAATGTCATTTGTTACTGAAGCTACTGGGTCTTGCAGCAGAAACGTGACAAGCCCCCCTCGCGTAGCCCAACCCATCTCTCAGCACATCCTGGGATGTGCACAGTCCTGCTACTCAGAGAACAACAAATTCTTCATCAAAATACTTGGTGAAAAGATCTTCTTTGAAGTTCAAAGTTATCCATTTAAAAAAATCCACAAAAACATTCTTAATTATTTTTTTTAATTCCTGGCTAGTTTGAAATCTATTAGTACAGACTTCAAAAAAAGATCATAAATGGATAGCAACTCTATAGATGCCTTTACTCATTGTTTTCTACCATTCCTGAGCAGATCACCCACAATTGCATAATATTGTTTGTGGCCCACAAGAAGCCTAACAAAAATAGAAAGTGATCATAGGCATAAAACTCCACAATAAGAAAAAAAAAAAAAAAAGATGAAAAAGATGAAGAAAAAAATTCAATAATTGTTATAAAGAAATCGTGACTCCATCTGCACAATATTTAATTAAGGCAAAGAGAGAAAAATCAAGCCCTTCAGACACCAATATTTTCAGGCAATTGACATGTTTTGGCACTAGCACAGCCACATTACAATGAAATAGAGTACCTAAGTCTGTAAAACCTTGGCTGCAAAACCAGATTTTCCAGATGATGGATGGATATAGAAGAAAACAAATACGATTTGCTTAGAGGCTGGAGTGCACATTAGGCAGGGATATATGCAAAATATGGCACAGAGGTTAGAAAATATGTAGCTGAAATGTAAGCTGCTGAAGAGAAAAATCAGTTGGAGAAAGAAATGTGGCAGAGAAGAAGCAATTTGAACCAAGAATTTGTCAAGTCAAGCTAACAAGGGGTTAATTCCTCTTTAAGTAATTCTTTAAAAAAAAAAAAATTTACAAACAATTTGGCTTGAAAAAAGGCACACACAGTGCCAGTAATAGACATTCATACTTGTCAAGAAGGAAAATTAAACTATTTTTTAGTAAAAGATGTATAGCAGTATAGAAAATTTTCAGATCTCGAACTGTATATGTTAAGAATATTGTTGTGGCACAGTCATCATTTAGTCCTTGCTGGCAATATGCTACATCTTCACTCCCTTGATTTTGCACTTTAGTATTGTTTTTCACTCTTTTAAGAGGGATCTGAGTTTTTTTGCAGGCAAGGGTGAATTTGTAAGCGAGTTCAGCTTGTCAGAGCCTTGACCAACCTGCCTGCTCAGTGCTTGACCAACCAGAGAGACATTAAATAAGAACCCAGAAATCATTCTGGCCCTAATTTTTTAATACTTGAGACAGAAATTGATAAATATAATTAGTTGACTACCAAACATAGTTAAATATAATACTTTACATTTCACTGCAAAGAAAGACCATTTCCTCAGCCCCACTTAAATTCCATGTTTCTAGTTTAAACCTGACAAAGAAGCAAGAAACTAAATATTATGCACAAAAAGGCTGAACTCCAGGAAGATGTTGGGTGAGCTTTCCAAAAGCATTTTCCCATCATCTAATGGGGATGTCACCACTTCTCTGGGAAGAGTGACTCTGAGTCTTTCCGAACCCTCAGACAAGTCCTCCTTGCTCCGAGTGGGCTGTGTCGTGTGAGGTTTCACCGCGGTGCCCTCTACAGTGAGTGATGTGGCAGAGCTTGTTGCTTTCACTGGTGTCATACAGAGAGTTTGTGCTGGTTCAGCCACCCAGCCCAGCTCTGGGTAGTTCTTCACTTCAGCTGGGACCCCACAGGAGAGGACCACGGCCTCTGGACACGCTCCCAGCCCACGCACCACTGACAGATGTGGGGAGGCAGAACCTGCCCTGCCTCCTCCAGCACCTCATATGCTCACTCAGGTTAAAGTATCGGGTTCACGACAATGTTTGAACCTGGGCTGCTGACCCAAGTTAAAACTGAACAGCCTGCTCTTCACAGCTCTTTGAAATCAGGTTAGTAAACCTAGATTAAGAAGATATCTTTTTTTCCTATGCTAGTGAAGGTGAACTCCCAAAGATACTCTGTCACTTTGTCTGCCTGTTTTGATGCTGCAGTCTTGCGCAGGCTCTCATGTACTTAACCCCACTGTGTTCTTTTTCCACCCCAAATCAAATGAGCAAGGCCTTTTCTCTGCAAACTAAGTGTATGTTTGTGTGAGATGTTTTAGTAACAGCAGCCCTGAAATGTAAAGATAACAAGCCTGGCTCTATTTACAGAAAAGGCTGAGGATGTAGCATACATTTACATATCATTATTTTAATAAGGAAGAGTAACTTTCCATGTCTCCAAGCGCTTCCTGCACTTCTAGAAGCCGTGGAGTAGGGACACAGCAAACAGGGAGCCTGTCAGGACAGAGGATCTGCTGTAAAGGACATACACAAAGAAGGTGGGATATGACTGAAAACCCAGGGGTGGCCATTAAGAAAGCTTATTTAAAATTACCTCTGCAATTGTGACAGTTCCACTTGATGGTATATTATGTTCTTAGCAGAGATGTTGTTATGAAATTAAAGCAAACATGTTACGTTATTCCTGTTGATCATCCTTATGTTTATTCATAGACTGTAGGGTAATTTCCTCAAATGTTAGCTTCTGGAGTTTCTCAACATAGAGGAATGAGGTAGAAGGAAAAAAGAGCAATATTAATTCAGGCTTGGCTGTAGATATGTACCCCCACCAACTCAAACAATCAAAAATAATTTAAATGAAACCAAAGCAATCTCCTCTGAAAGGCTGATCATGTTGGAGAGGGAGAATGGCAGTAAAGCGAGCTCTGCTCCTCCACTGGAAGCTGCTGGGCAGCCAGGGGTGCACAGAGCTGGTCCCAGGCTGCAGGGTGGCCTGGGGAGCAGTTCTGGGCACTGCCAGTGTGGGGGGTGATGCTGGAGTTATGTCCCTTGCAGTGGCCTGGGACACCTTGCTCTGGTTTTTAACATTGGAATTATCTCTGTGAGTATCAGGTTGCTTTAAAAGTCACTTGCTGTACACAATGTAAATCTCATCATTTTGAGGATGCAGAGGTGTTTGCAAGGTGAAAAGCCTTCAGGGAGAAGAAAAAGACAACACCACAGCAAGCCAGTGGGAACACAAAAGAAGCAAAATCTAATATCCCTCCCATCAAAATAAAGTGAGTTGCTTTGCCTAGGTAAAGGTTAGCTCTGTGTCCTCCAGAAGGGAAGATAAATGCTTGGCTCACAATAAAATAAAGACAATGCCACAGCCTGTGCGAGTGAATAATCAACTATTTAAAAATGGTCAAGCAGTTGACAGGTGCTAAAATGGGAGCCATTTTGAATGTGCTTGGATTTCCAGGCATACTGTGTTCATTTGGAGAATAAATTCTTGTGTTCTGAACCTAAGTTAATGACACTACATGACCCTTTTTCTTCATTTTATCTTTGCAGTTTAATTGTCAATTTGCGTAACACTGCTAAGTCCTTATAAAAGCCCAATAGCAACAACCCATATGTCCTGCCTGCTGCTGGCTTTATAGTGACTGGTTGATCTTTTAAAAACATGCTGAGGAATGTATAGGCCTTGGATAAGAGACAGCTGAGTAACAAGAACCGACTTATGTCTGTAATTGGTTTTACTTATTCATGCAAAGATTGGTGATGATGCAGGATGAAATGCTCAAAGGTCTGGCTTCAAGCTCTCAGTGTCAAAGTTAATGGTGTCAAGCTCCAAGAACACCTTAACAGCCAACCCTAATTGCAAATATGTACTTCTTCTGCCAGGTCCCAAGAGCAATTACAAGGGAGGGGATTGACTTCAGTCTCTCTGAGGGCCCTTTTCCAAGAGTTTCCTGTGCTTAAACCTCCTCAGCTCTACTGGCAGAGGTCTCCTTCACAGCTCCTGAGAACAAGGAACGGCAAAAGGAGCAGACAGAAAAGGCCCATGACAGCCCTAACCATATTTACGGACAACAAAATGTGCAAAACCCAGCTGGCATGTCAGGATTGTGATCAGCAGTTCAGTTCAAAGTATTAGTTATTGAGCCTAGTGGGGTCCGGGAGGCTTAGTTATGCCCAGCTTAGTCAGCTCTGCATTGCTTCAGCCTCTCCCAGATCCAGAGGGGTCAGAGTCGCTATGCAGGGAAATTCAGAGCAAAGCCTGACCACCAGTCAGCCTGATGGATAGTCTTCTCTTGCCAAAAGTCTCACCCATGGTTATTCCCTCAGCTCTACACCCGATCCAGCACCTAGGTGGCGGTGGGGGTCACTTGGGTAAGAGACATAGCTCCAGGCCTATTTTTCCATGTAGCCACCAAGCATAAACAGCTAAAAATAGAAAATTTTCAGTTAAAACAAGAGCACAGCATGCAGCATGGTAAGTGAGCCACACTTATATTTGCCCAAGTGTTCTGTCTGTGACTGACAAGGACCTTTATTGTAGGGAAATGAGATTCTCTACAAACGACCTCTGTTCCTCTTGGAAAGGATACCATAACTTTCCAAATACTGCTACACCTGCCTCGCCAAAAAGTTGATCCCTGTCCACGGGTGTGTTGGCTGTTTCAAGTTGGCTTCTGTGGCGTAAGTTCACATCTTTCCACAGCCATACAAATTATTAATTGAGTAGCTTATGATGCTTAAAACAGGATCCAGAGTAATTTAGAGAGTGTGTGAGCTCACTTCAATACACAGGATTTAGTTGTGCAGCTGATTGACTGACGTTTTGCTACAAGCCTTTGCTTTTTAGGGGGTATGAATGTTTTTCTGGAAATGCAGTGGAGGGGGATTAGCTCTGATGAATTCCACCACTGAGGCACATTTTATCTTTCAGCCCTTTCACACAGTAATGAATGGGAGCTGTCACTGTTGCGTAAATTACATCTGCTCTTACGTATGTAAATGCCTAATCCCGTATGTAAAAGTAGTGGTACACAGTAGGCAAAAATCTTCTTCAGAGACGCGTTGTGGAAGGTTTGGATTACATCCCGGTAAGAACATTTAGTAACAGCAGCAGCAGCGTTCCCAAATTCCTTTTTCAGAATTCGCACAACTGGTAAATGGAGCTTTAAACTCACACTGAAAATTGATACAATTTGTTTGTTGATATAGTTACCATCATCTGCAGTTGTATAATTTATTATCGCCTACCGCTGCTGGGGATAATAAAAGAGTGAGTGGGTTTTGCGATGTGAGTAAAACATGAGCACAAAATCTGCACTGGAAATACTGAGTCACTTAATAAACATGTAGACCACAAATTCATTGTACATTATTCATTATACAGGTTACAGATGGGCCTGAAATAGAGGAGCCTGCTTAGGTTTGTGTGCACATCTGCAGTGCACACAGGCCGAGGTGGGGAGGAAGGGTGTCCGACCCTGGGTGCCACTTCAGACCCTCTCCAAAGACAGAAGCCAGAGAGAAAGTTTGGATTTGATGGACCATATCACAGCCACCTCAAGGCCCGGCAGCCTGCAGTTTTATAGGTTTTGGCTGATCTCCAACATAAATATTGTTAAAGACCTCATTGAAGGAATAGTGATCAGGGGTGTCTGTATTCTTATAAACAACAGATAAGAGACAGGAGATACCACGGCTGCTTTTTTTGATGCTCTTGTCTGCCTCTGGTGCAGCAGTGGCAGCTGGCTGGACCCACACAGTGTGGCCTCCTGGCAGCACAGCAGGCAGGGGCAGAGCCTGGATGTGTCCACACTATGGCTTGTCATGGGTGTGCAGATGTGCCAGTCTGACAGGAGCTGGTGGGATCCTCATCTGACCCTCAGCTCTGCGGGACCAATTCTGCCCTGAAGGTAGAGCCCGGGCAGTACTCCATAGGAAGGAGAAGCAAGAGGAAAGTCTTGTGCAGGGAGCCTGTGCAGCCCTGCGGTCAGGCCAGAGGTCTGGACTGGTGACTGCAGCATTTATTCTAGGCCCTTGTGAGGAGACAAGGACCTGCAGAGAGAAATGCAGAGGATGTAAGTGCTCCCCAGGGTGCACAGCAGCAGGGAATGAGGACCAGCCAGCCTCAGAAGTGGTTCTGGAAGCAGGTTCTGCCTCAGAGCTTTAACCAGAGAAGTAAGGGCAGTGATTCACCTCAGCCTTCTTCTCACCTGGTGCACTTGCCTAATCCAAACCAAGCAGCACGACTTGCCTTTTCAAGGTTGGAAACCTGCTTACCTGCTTGTGGGGGGAAGAAAAATAAAACAACCAACTTTGAGTATTATGTGTAGCTGTGCCAACTGGTGACACCTGTCACAACATGAATAAACTGGTAAGAGTTTGCATTTGCTATTTGAAGTGCATTTTGTATGTGAAATACAAGGAAACCGGAGTTCGGTGTAAGCCCAAATGCTAATCCTGCATGTGTTTTGGGGGTGGGGAGGGAATAGGAAGAATTGTGGGAGATCTATTCTAACCGAGTAAACCCTGCTGCTTTGCAGATTTTTGTCAGGCATGGACCACTCTAAGTATTGACTCTCCTGGGATAAGTAACCATTTGCAGATTAGCCATCGTGGCAGAACTGATAGACATCTCCCCCAGACTGAAGCATTTATTTGCTTTCTCACATCTTTGCTGCTATATTAAAAAAGGGCAACTATTGATGATTTCCAGGAAAAGCTTTGCAGTCACATTTTTCATCATTGCATAAGCCCTTAGATATATCTCAAACATTAAACATGTTTCAGGACTCTTTCTTTTTTTAATTTTTTTTTTGTTTCAAATGGCTGTGCAGTGCTGCAGTTCAAATTTCCAGAAAGGCTGTAATTTACTTGGATTGTCATAACTTTGTTGTAATAAAATGGGCAAAATGCTTAATGGGCAACCTTTACTTACTATTCTTTGCAGACAGTTGTGGTCTGACATTTAGAGGAATGCTCACCCAGCTTACAAACACAAGGGCATTCAGGCTCAGGTGCTGAGGCACAGCCATGTGCTCCATCTGCGATCCCTTTGTGCAGCTGTCAAGGTTCCTACAAAATGCCAGTCAAAAGCACAGGACCACCATCTTACCCAGAAATCACATTACAGGCATTTGTGTTTTCAGAGCGTTTTACACTCCTCCCCACCTCTTGGAAAGCTACTTTTACTCATTTGCAGTTGACAACACATCTATCCAAATCCAATCCTACAGCAGTTTCCTAGGTAACTAGCGCTTTGGCACAGAAACCCTCTACACGGCAGATAGAGCCAAAACACCCGTTAGCATTTCCACTTCTTTTCATTGCTTTTGAAACATGCAAAGATACAAAAAAAGCACCACGCAAGCATTAAAAATTAAAAAAAAAGGCGACCAACCAACAACAAGAAAGCCAGTGGCAAGGTATGTTCGGCTGCTCTGTTTAACTTTCATCCAGGAAATTCTGCATCTGCCAAAAATTAGCTTGGATCTAGAGACAAGGCCAATCTAAGGTCTGAAACCATTTCACAAGGGCTGGACCCCTTCAGGTTATCTTCATAGATTGCAAATACCTTTCCAGGCTCTGAGTCATGCCTGCAGTGTGGACAGGTACTTCAGAGTCACACCAAGAGCAAGTAGTTTGAGTCTCTACTCTCCCAGCCTCTCTTACTGTAGCCAAGCTCCAGTGAGGCCTTACAAGGGCCGTAGGGCAAGGACCGTGATCTCCATTACCTCGTGGACTTCTGAGGAAGCGTTTCCTCAGATCACCTTGTTACACTGTCCTGTTCAATGCTCTCTCATTCACTGCTTGGCTGCAGAGCTGTGATCACTATCGTGGGATCCCACTGGCCCATCTTTGTTGCTCTGCATGTGGCTGCAGCTCATTTACCAAAGGTTCCTCGATCCATCGAGAGAGAGAGACTCTCTATATCTCACTGTGGGACTGGTGTCTGGAGTACTTGGGTGGAGAAGGGGCAGGGCGACTCCAGCGTTTGCTCTCGCTGCAGCCCAGCAAGGCAGTTGTGGTTGTGGCAGCCGTGGTGAGGCAGAATGCATTTCCATGTTTCGTGTGCAAGAATAAAGCAAATTCTTGTGCTCGCCTAATAGCCACAGGCGGTGCATTTAGGCACTGGAAAAAAAAAAAAAAAAAGCCGCAGCTTGAAGCCAGGTTCGTATTATTAATAGAAGAGATTGGGCTGCAAAGCTACACTGACAGCTCTTCCTGGCATTAACATACACACACACACAGAGCTGATCCCGACTAAAAGGTAATTAAGGAGAGGGGGAAACCTGGGAGTGGCTGGCATGAACTGCCCTGAAGGGGAGGAGTGGGCTCAGGAATGTGCATCTGAAGGGCTTGGTCCCGTGTCAACTTCTGTGAACAAGTCCTGCTGAGTCTTGCTCTGCAGGCCCTCGCCAGCCTGTTTCACAGGGAAGGGAGAGGGCTCCATGATGGGCGGCTGCAACTTGCAGGCAAGGCCCTGCCCTCCCTTCTCCGCCTGCGATTGTGCTGGTTCACTGAAGGGCAGCGTGTGCGCATCGGGCTGGAGCAGAGTTCAGAAGTTGCCTGCAGCTGTCTTCACTCCAGAGCATGTTACAGCAGGTTGAAGGCTGCTGTGAGCTATGCCAACCACCAACTCGAGAAGCTTTTCTGGCAACTGAGCATTGCCAGGATATAAGGATACGCTAGTCATGTTCCGTGGAACAGCCTCTTCTTCAGGAGCTTGAGGGAAAATGCCAGAGACACCTTCTGGTGACCTTCTGCTACTTGCACAGGAGAGGGGAGCTACAAGACGCTGGAAACACAGGGTCAAATGTAGGAAGTTTTGTGCCATGACCTGGTGCAAAGCTGCCACAGAGTGCAGCTGTCCTGCCACACTAGATAATTTAAGAACCAGTAGCTTTTACAGTTTCAGGCTTTTATGCTAGCAACCTCCCCAAGCACTTCCTATCAAGTGAGCACTTCCCTCATTGCCGCCTAGCAGAACACCGTTGCCGAAGTGCAGCTGTCACTAGCAGGGGGCAGCAAAGTTTTTTTGTCCCCTGCTGACCCCCAGAGCTGTACCAAGGTGGGTGTCATTCTTCTGATTGTGCTCCACTTTCAGATTCCCAACAGCTCGGTTAGAGTCCTAAACCTGGGCCGTCTCTTTTTAGCCCCTTGTGATTTGGGTCGGGAAGCTCTAGCACTGGCTTCAGGGCCCTTTTGCGCAGCGCAACAGCCCATAGCTGGGCTGTGAGACACTCTGTGCCAGGTCAGCTGAGGCTCAAATCCCAGCAAAGTTTAGTTTTACTCTTTGGGGATGCTGATGAGCTGGAGGCATGAAGACTTTAGTCCACTCATTTGGCAGTTTAAATGCCATGGTAGGTATACGGGGTTACACAAAACGGTCCTGTGCAGTTCACTGCTTGAGTTCCTTCACGGTGTTGAAGGTTTATTTATGGTTCAGGTACCAAATTAGACCTTGCTCCTGCAAACCCGGCCTGCTTTTTTTGTCCACTCTGACTGTGCAAGACCTTTCCTTTTCTGCCCTTGATGACTGACCTTTCTCAGCGGGTAGATGAGCAGCACCTCCTTGAATAGATTATCATTGAAGTTTAATAATCTTCCAGCACAAGCATTCACTGGTCACAAGAAATTCTCCTGGTGTATTGGACTTGGAGCTTAATATGAAAGTAACAAAGGTGTCGTTGGGTACAGCATAATCTAACAAAAAAAGTCATAATCAGAAAGCAAAATGAGGTTGGTTGCTTAACCACCCAGTACCCTGACATTAATCCCTCAGAGCAGCCACTTCAAATAAGGAAGGAATGGGGACAAATGTGGTTTTTTAACACTCCTTAGTGGAGCTGCATTGATTTGCGTGAGTTCATAATCACTACTGAATCAGAGTAAAGCGTAGACTGTTAAATATAAGCATTATTTCTCTTTGTGCTTTACAAATTCTCCTTCAAAACTTTTGAGTTTTGACTGTTTTGAGAGCTCTTACTTGAAACCAGCAGAGAAGCACAGCCTGTGATCACACAGCCGGTTTCACTGCATCTGCAGGTATACATCCGAAACTTGGAAAAAACGCTACAGGTTTGGGTTTGTTTTGTTTTTGTTTTTGTTTGGTTTTGTTTTTCCATATAAAACAGGCGCCTGTTTCTCCACTCGACAGCAGGGATCTTGGCGACCCCCTGCTCCGAGGCGGCAGCAGCAGCAGCCGCGCCGCCCTCGGCCCGCGGGGCTGAGGCGCCCTCCGGCGGCCAAAGGGGGAGCGGCGGGCTGCGCGGCGGAGCCTCGCGTGGCACCGGCAGCCCCGAGAGGGACCGGCGGCCTCATGTGGCACCGGCAGCCTCGGGAGGGACCGGCGGCCTCGTGTGGCACCGGCAGCCCCGGGAGGGACCGGCGGCCTCGTGTGGCGGTGGCGGCGACGTCCTGCCCTGCCCCGGGGTGGCTCGCTCACCTCAATAATGTGTTTTAAGGCTTGTTTGCCACTGTTTGCAAACAGCCTAAATAAAATTGTAAATAAATTTCCACTAAATAAATGTCCATAAGTAGATCTATGTAACTAAATAAATCACATTATTTGCAGGAGCCGGCTCACCCAGAGGGTTGTGAAGCACTGGAACGGGCTCCCCAGGGAGGTGTCACAGCCCCAAGCCTGACAGTGTTCAAGAAGAGACTGGACAATGCCCTCAGACACATGGTGTGAACTGTGGGGTTGTCATATGCAGGGACAGGAGTTGGACTTGATGATCCTTGTGGGTCCCTTCCGACTCAGGGCATTCTATGATTCTATAACAAGCGATCGCCCACAGTGGCAGGTTTTCCCTCTCGCTGTCCCTCAGACACCCCCAGCACTGTCACACAGGACCTGGCACCGTCCAAGGCCACCTCAGCTGTCACAGCCCAGCGCTGCACTCCGAGGCTGCTTTTCCAGAAAATAACAGCTTTTGGTCTTCTTTGTTACAGCATATGCATTACAAAAATAATAAATGAGGCTCATCTACAGGCCAGGCAACATCCTCTTGTCATGAACAGGGTGCCTTCGGTGGAAATGCCTCCTCTGAGAGAAAAAGGAGGCTACGAGGTTCTGAGCTTGGTGCAGCTGGAATTGCCGGCTGGCCTCCTGCTTGGTTTGGGGTTTGTTGTCAGCAAAAGGGCCTCGCTGTGTAGTGTGGATCAGTCACCTTTTGTCACAAAATTGCCTTGAGCTCGGCCTCATTGAAATTGGTGGTGAAATTCCCACGTTCATTGCAGATGAAGCAAATCCTGAGTCCATAAAAAATGCACAGCTTGCATGACATATGCAAGTGGGGTGGGGGAAAATAATGGTCTTAAATCAGCCATGTACCAATGGAAGAGCAGCCCCAGAATGGTGAGGTATTCAACCACCCGTCTCTGCTTTCCTCCATTCACTCTCACTCACTGAAGAAAAGTAAATGTTATCAAATCCAACAGGCATTCTCTGGAGAAAACAGATACAGCTCTGAGCTGGTATCAGACAGACAAGTGATGGGAGAACAAGGCTAAGATTAGTGACAGGCTGAGATGCCAGCCTAAAGAGACAAGGGAGAAGGCTAAACCCTGAAGGGTGGATCACTGTCTTGCAACATATCTCTTTCTCCTCTTTTACATTTGGGGATTCATTTTAGGGAATATTTGAATGGCATAACAGAAATCTAACAAAGAATCCCACATGTGTTCAGCAGACCTGAAGGATTACATAGATAGCACAGCAGTGACTTCTATTGCAGCTGTGATTTAATTCTGTTTAAAGCTCTCCAACAAAAGAAAATGGTTTTCTTCCATCTTTTCATGCACATGATGGATGAAAAAGGCTTGATGGTTGGGTTTTCTTCGTGTTTTAACATGAATGGATTAGGAATGCTGGTTTTTGCCACCCACAGGCTTGGGAATCAAGTGAAATGCTGGGAGCACCAGAGCAGACCAAGTAAGAGCTGAGTCCAGGCACCAAACTACACTAAACTTTGGTTCACAACTTGCAGGAGCAATGACCAGGACAAAGTGAGAAGAGGGAATCAGCATTTCTTAGTTTTTGTATGAGAGCAGATACTGTTCTTCAGCTGCCTCCAAAATCTTAAGCCCTTTTTCCTACCAGGAAAAAATAAGCAAAAGAGGTCAACAAGCCACTCTTAAGCTGCCTGTGAGAAGATTACTGATAGTCCCTGTTCCCAGCAATTATAGCCTTTATGTGCCTTTTGAGACTAGATAACAGAGCAACTCAAGGATTATTTGTGCCATCAACTTACTTTTCCTCTCCCAATTGACTCCTAGAGAGTCACCGGTCAGAAAGGCGAACAGTGCCTTTTGACAAGCCCTGCTGCCACCAGATGGTCTGTTCCCAGTAGTGGAGTAATGAAGTTGGGCCAAAGCCTTCAGCCCTTCAGGAGGAAATACACTGCCACCTGTGAGGCTTTAAGGAGCTTCTGTCATTCAAAAATACAGGAGCTAAGCTGTTATGCCTCTTTTTTTTTTTTTTTTTAATTTTTTTTATTTTATTTTTCCCCTTGGTCTCCCTCTTTTGTGTCCCCAGTGATACAGAGGTGCTCCTTCCTTCTCTTCCCTCCCTGTCTATGCTCCCCAAGCCTGCATTGCCCTCCACGGAGACCTGTTTCTGACTCTCTGGTTTACTCATCACAAAGAACCTGACTTCTTCACCATCCTACCCAATGCTTTGTGAGGCCTGACGACAAGATCTCTCTTCCACAACATGGTTTTTTTTTGAGCTTAAAATTAAATATACACTTCACATCCCCTTAAAGTTAAGCTCACACTCAATGCATGTGTCAAATGGTCATACATACAAACTACTCCTTTAGGAAAAGCTGGGTCATGCTCAGCAGCTCTGTAGCATTGGCTGCTAACAGTCATAGAATTGTAGAATCATAGAATAGTTTGGGTTGGAAGGGACCTTTAAAGGTCATCTGGTCCAACCCTCCCTTCTAACCCATGATATGAGAGGGACATCTGGGTGCTCATTCTAAATCCAGACTCTTGTTCTGTACCTGATCCAGGGACAGCCGCATTCCCAGCTCTTCATAATCATAAGGCAGTCTTCCATATGTTTTTGAAGGGTTGTGGTTTTTTGCTGTAATTGTGAATATTTTCTTTTGGGTTTCCTGTTCATTCCTGAACACTCAAGGGTTGCTCACTTAGCCTCAGACTCTGTGACTCTGGGAGAAACACAGCCCTTTCTAAGACTGGAGGGTGAAGGGTTTGAGCTCACTCTTGGTTCCTTTTGCTGCAGGTTTAACAAACAGCAGCTCAAGGATAATGCTGCTCCTGGCTTCTAACAGACTTTGCTTAGTAACTAAATATTTAGAAAACATTTCCCTCCTGGCCATCCCTCACCCTCTGCTTTGCTGAAAATAATAATTTGGTCTTTTTTGCTCCTGTGTGTTAGTGTTACAGTGCCATGTTTGCACTGTGTGTGGATGCTGTTTCTGCACTATGCAAATAGTTATCAAAATCGATTTATTTTCTGAGTACACACCATAACATTTAATTGAAGTTCTACTTTGCAATATTTGCTGGATTTGCAAATCTTGGCTTTTTTGGGTTAAAGTGCATGACAGGATTTCTTAAACTATTGAGAACTGTCTCACCAGCCCTTGTATGAGCTTGTTCTAATTGGTATTGTTCTGTCTTCTGTAATTAGTGCCATAGCATGTACATGGGTGGCTTTCTTCTATGGGTGCCTGCTGCCAGACCAGACAACAGTGACTATAGACAAAGTGGTGGTATTGGAAATGCAGTGGTGATAGTGCTACTTAATTCCTGGGAGACTGGGACACGAGACATCTTCTGTATGAAACTCTGTACAGGGGATGGTATAAACTGCGGAAAACAGCAGTGTCCTGCTGAGGTGTGTGACTCAGGAGTTTTTATTCGGCTGTATCTGAAATGTAGTGACAAGGTTTAGTACAGAAGATACAGACAAGAAGGTGAGATCTTACTGTGTCATCTCAGTCTCTGAGGACTTCAAAACTGCTTCATACACATTTATGCACTGGTCTTTCTATATCTATGTCATGTTTCTAAATAGGAGATTGTACCTTCCCCCACCTCATTCATCACAAAGTCCAGGTGCAGAGACTGGTACCTACATTCTCAAAGTCACTCAGTAGCCTACATCCCACTGACATAAATGAGAAAAAAAAAAAAAGTGAAAAAAAGACCCTAAATCTTCACCTAAATAAATTGTTGTAGACACAGTGAAAATCCACACAGGTGGTGATATCATATGGCCTTTCACACAGGGCATTACCTCTGGGCCACTACTGACTTGTAACTGCATTTTAACAGGGCTCTGAAATTGTAGGCTTGTTAAAGAATGGCGATCAGGATGAATGATTCTGAATTGTCCAGGGAGCACAATAATAACAACCTGCTACTAATCACTTCCTGTAGGTAATTTTTTTCAGAGGCCACCATGGGGATTCTGTGACACCCTTAGGTGATTCACTTCTAGCAGCTGAAACCTCCAAAAGACTCAGGGTTTGAGGATGCCTTTCTTGTACTGGCTAAGACATAAATACAGCTGTATAAAGTTTGTCTTGCCTGAATTGCTATTTTGGTACAGTTGTCTACAGATTCTATCAACCTTTTATCCTTTCCCTCAGGTACTACACTGACTCAGCAAGGTGGAACATCTAAGGTTTTATGTCCTGATGCATGACTAGAAAGTACCTAATGAAGGGCCATTTCATTAGACACCTGGGGGGGCATTACGGAGCTGAATCATCATAATCAGATGGGCTCTAGAAGGAGTGAAGGCAGCTTCCCTTTCTGTCTCTGGCACCTCAGGTAGGACAAATTTGGATTACGAAACTCAGAAGAACGTTTGATCTATGTGACACGCCTGCCACACACAACCTCTCTCATAATGATAGTATTTAACTAACAGCACACATGGTGACCAGTGCAGACCCTGAGAAAATACATACATGACCTCTGCATTTTCTTTTTCTTCTGGAGAGAAGTGAATGGGCTGGGAGTGAGGTATTGAGACTTGTTATGCTTGATAGATGTTAGCGGAGTTACTGATTATTCAAGATGCCAGAATACTCACTACCTGAGTTGAGAAACCACATTATTCAACAACAATCTGCTTTCTTGCAGATTGCTTTCTTCTACATTTGCAGAATGCAGTAGGGTAGAAGTTGTAGGGTAACATGGGGTGAGCATTTGGGGCTTGAAATTAAGAGCTCCGTTGCTGTCTGCCAGGACTTTCTTTACCTAAAGCAAAAGAAGACTATGAGTCCCATAATCCTTTTTCCTAGAGTTAAATGGGCTGTGGACAGTAGCATAACAACTATAGGGGAGCAGCAAACAGCCAGCTTCATAGAAGACAAGTCACAAGCTATAATTAAAATATTGGAGTATGCAGAACAGCCACTGAAGATCCACTCTGAACTCTTCTTGTATGTATAACATATACCTGGGCTGCACTCGACTTGGGTCTGTCATTTGTTAGTGAAAACAGGCAACCAAAGTGCGCATATCATTTCCCTGGGATTTGTGGAGGAAGGAGATCCTGAAGCTCTAGTTTGTCCTACTCACTCACAACAGTTCTGATGTCTCTCTAACACAAAAGTCAAGGCCAAAAGCTTTTTCGCCATTCAGAAAAAGGGACACTAAATTTGCATTTCAATACAAAATTTAGAACTTTTACTCATCATGAGCAAAATAACTGTCTGATTAGACGACAGAGATCATGGTTTTAGTATCTTTGCTCTTCCCCTGAGTATGACATGACTAGCACACAATTCATCTGTCCTACTTCGTTCTTGAAGTCTTTGCATATGTGATCCCCGTTCACCAGAAACACCATAGAATAAATGGTTCAGCATGTTCTTTTGCTTCCATATTTTTGGTGCTATAGGAGTGGGGATCAGAAATGCTGAACTTTATTTATTGCTCAGGATCAGAAAGGAAAATAAACCCTAGTACTGGACGCGATATTCAAAGCCATGAGATTTTTGAAATTGAGGGCTTTTTGCAACAGTATGACAAACTCTATATTTAAACAGATCACTCCCACCACACAGAAGCAGAAATATAACATGCCTTTTGTTCAGAGATTTACCATGTTTAATTATTCATTTTTTCAGTAGCTTAACCATGTATTCAGATAAATAAAGTAATAAACAAAAGTGTTCAAAGTGAGGCAATATTGTCTTTATGTTATTTTTAAGTGATCAGGTATCTGTGGGACATGGAAAACTAAAAATTAAACAAAGTACATAATCTTTGCTTCTCTAACAAAATTTAGCGCCAAATTCTGCTCTCAGGTAAATTTCTACAAAGCATTGTCCATAAGGGCATTACAACACAAGGACATATTTCTGGGTTTAAAAAGTGCAAAAGATCAGGACTTGTTCTCACATCTTAAAGGCTCAGCACACAGCAAAGGGAGAGCTGGGGCCTGGCTCTGACGCACACCACCCCGCTGACCCAGCGCAAGTACACGCAGCATCGCTCAACTCCCACAAACTCATAGGATTTCACCAGATGCTAATTTGGCTAAATTTGTGGGTTTATTCCAATTTGCCTGCTCCAGTGAATGAGAGCACAATTTGGCTCCTTTCTCAGGGAAAAGGCAGCCAACCAAACATGACTTTCACCAGGCCTCAGTTTTTGGCCCCAGATTTCAACATACACTATTACAGCGATCAAAAGAACCATAGAAATTACTTATCATTTTACTGTTCCTTAACACATTTCACACAGTCCTGAAGCAAGCAGAATCACAGATGAACCTCAGAACATACAGAGAGCACAACTACTACACTGGACATGAAAAGGAAATTTTATTAAACATGTTTACATAACATGAGTTGGAAGTTCATTTAAAAGCACAGGGGAGTGTTAAGACAAGTGGTCAAAATAGAAAGATACTATCGAATTATAACTAGTTGGTTTTTGGCCACTAAGACAGAACAGGACCTAGTAGTAGTGCACCAATGCTTGAGTTCTTCCTGCTCAGCAGGTCGAGCAGTAACCAATCTGTGCCCTATGGAAAGGTGGGCAGAGTAATTCCCACGTATTGAGTATTAACAAATAGTTCACTTGGTGCAGGCAGTATGTCTATGAATTAAAACCTAGTGTGTACACAGTTTCTACATGTGTTACAGCCCCACAGTAGGAATCTACACCAAAATAGTTATTAGAAGGAATTTGGTCCGTACTACATCACGTTTTCCATAGGGTAAAAAATAAAGTCCATCTATAGACATTTAGCACCAGACTCACAGACCTAGCCTGGCTAAAACCTGCAAAATGTCTATAAGAAAAATGGATGGCTTAGATTTCTTGGTTACTTCAGTATAGTAATTACGAGCAAACTGTACAAGTACATGCAACATACAAGCTGGCCTATGTGGAACTAACATACATTATTAAATAACCTTTTTCATCTTTTTTTTACAAAACGTGCATGCAGCTTTGAACAGTTCCAAGTCATGCTGCTCTATTTGTGTGATCACAAAATTGAATGGCCCGTAAAAGGAGGGGAAACATATCAATGCACCTGCAGGAATCTGCAGTTGTTCACACATTTACAGAATATCACAAGGGATTTCAAGGCCAAGAAGAACTCAAATGAATAAAAAGCAAATTGAAATTTGACTTTTTTTTTTTTTTTTTGTCTCCAAAAAGTAAGATATCTTGCGTTAAAAAATCAAGCCTTGTGCTTGCATCAATCTCAAAGAAATGTAAACTAAAATTTGATAAAAACATTAGTAAGTGCAGAATATTTCAACTGGAATTTCCAGTGAAACACTGAATAACTCATACCATGCTCTATCCAGGGCAGACAGGTGCGTCTGAAGCGACACACATCAGAGGAGCCTGGGTACAGCTGAAAGTGTCATATGCTCAATCCATTCCTGGTCGACGTTTTTTGGGAAGTCAAATATACATTTATACACAGAAACATAAATATTTCCTCTCCATTTCTAGGAGGAAAACTGCATTACCAGTAACATATTCAATGTCAAAATTAAGACCAAAGCTGCTTTATACCAGTCCCCAGCAGTAGTTGCAGAATTCTTCAAAATTTTTCCATGCAAAACATCATAAACATAAAATTTATTATATATAATGCAAACATATCTGCTTTTTACAAAGAAAAAGTGGCACTGTGATGATTATTTATTTTTCAGAATAGAACTTAGATTGGTCATCTGTTCTGGGTTCCCACAGGAGAGACCTGGAAGTCCCAGAACTGAGAAACGATTTGAACTCGCTGGAATTGTAACTGTGGCTGTTGAACATTGTAACGATGCTTACAGAGATATGCTTCAGCCCTTTTTTGTTTGGTTTAGAAAAAGAAAGGAAGGGTCTCTGTTAGCGTTGTGAGGACTTCTACAAAACTAACAGAATCACATGGCAAAAAACTCGTGGAAGTGACAAGTACAGAAAAACTGCTGAAACACCAGGAAGGTAACACTGCTTGAGGGCTTGTCAAAATGTGAAAAATACAACATTGTTAACAGAGTGAGAGCTTCCAGTTTGGGTCATCTTTGACTTAGGTCGAATCTAAACATCTCTCTCTCTCTTTTTTTTATTTTTTTAAAATCATCATAAGCATCGGTGATAGCCGCTAATAGATTGGCCGTATGTGATATACCTTTGTTCTGTCAATTTAAGCCATCTCTTGACAAACAGCAATATTTTTGGATAACTACTACAAGCAAAACCAGAAGTGATTGTCTCTCTCCAACAGTGTTTTTTGATCATGTGAATATCTGGTTCCAATTGTTATCCTGGGTGATGTTTTCATTAGACAGCACCTGCTACTACGATCTAATGCAGGGAGGCCCAGTTGAACTTTCCAGAGATGACTGGGAAGCCCTGCGTGTCAGGGGAGTCAAGGTTGGATCCACTAGCGATGAAGGTGGAAATAATTTATACCAGCCTATTACTACACTGGACAGATCCAGTTCCTCCAGAAGGATCTGGGCAACTCCCATGAAGCATTTGTGGTCCATTCGGCCGTAGTCTCCCCAAACTATTACCTGGAAGAACATAAAATACAGGTTTAGCATTGTCCCCAAATCCATGCTCGTACCTTCACTCCTGCTGTTGTGTGTAGCATAAGGAAAATGTGATTCTTAAGGGTGAATGATTGCTCCCTCTTGTGGGAAAACCTCACAGCAGGATAGCAGTGAGAGTCAACAAAAGAGAAATGTTTAATTCAGCCAGACATTTTGCAGGTCTGAAACCGCAAGCCACAAGGACGTGTTTGCTGGTATTTATAAAATTAAATGCTTAGTGAGCTGGAATGGGTTTATGCATATTGCTTAAACTTAAGTAAACATGCAAATGCTTCTCCACATGATAGCCTAAAATGGGATTAAGAAGCAACTGACCTGAAGGACTTTACCCTGTGGACTTTCATCAAAAACCAGTGTCTGTTGGTACAAAGGATCAAGGGTCTTCCGTGCAATTCTTGTCTTCTTCTTAGCTATACATGCTCCATTTTCCAATAAATACACTTTGACATACGGAGCTGCAAACAGAACATCATTAATTTTATGTTTGGACTTAAAAACATCTACATTGCACATCTGAGCTGGAGCACAAAGGCCTTAAAAGGAAGCTGAGTGGAAAGAAAATGACATGCTGTCTTCACTGTATAATCTGAATACAACTATATTCATAAAGTAAATGACACAGCCCATAAGAAATAAACTTGTTTTTTATAAACTTTGAATGTAATGATCTAAGATGTTACTAACAACAATTACATTTAAGCTCTGTCCTTTTAAAACCACTTTCTTTTGCCAGGAATTAGCTGTTACTGATAGCTACTCTGGAGTCTCTATGTATGTTTAGGGGTCAGAGATATTTCAAAACAAAAGACTGATGTTTCATTGAAAGGAATATTTAAAACTAAGTCACTCTGATAACACAGACATTAATTGTTCTTTATCTTCAGCTCCTAAGGAGGTTGTAAAGTTCCATTTTGGAAAAATGTCATCTAAAACAACTGTTCCAGTTGTTAGGGCAAGCAGTGGTTGTGGTAGCAATTATAAATCTCCTCTAATAAGGATTTCTATAAATAACTAGAACTTTAAAAATGTCCTTATAAAATGATACAATATTAATTCTCATTCAATATACAAATTATTGACACTGGGACTAGCATAACCTGCTGTCTTTCGAGGCACTGTTGCACAGAGAAGATCCTGGCATGTGGGTCTCTTCAGCTGTTCGTTCAAAGCATTTTCATATGTTTTCCATCTCTCGTTTTGATACAAACACAAAGAACTTCATCTACATCAACAAAGCCCCTCTGAGATATGTAACTTGCCCAAGATACATAGAAATATTTCTGCAAATGTTCGTTCCAGAATGGATGCAGAGTGGCTGAAAACCATTCCTTGAAAGGTAGGATGCGACTGGCAAGGTGGTGAGGAGTGGACATTAGTCCCAAGGATATATCCACACACACATTTCTTGTTGAAAAGCAAACCAAACAAATGCAAAGATAGTGACAGCTAATGAGGAGCTCAAAAAGTCTCCAATCCCCAGTTCATCAGCACATTTCAAGTTCTTGTTTTCTGTTCTTATATTGCCTTTTTTTCCTTACCTGGGGTAGATTTGGAGCCAGGTTTTTGTGTGAGGCCACGGGCTCTAATAACTTCTACTTCTAACTGGCCCTTTTTATCCACCATTCCAATCTGGATATCACCTGAGAGGGAGAAGAAAGAAGCCCACATTTCAGAGAAGCAGCACAGCTGGGGAGACGGTACAACAGTGAGAAACAGAAAGACTAGTTTGCTACTAGTCTGATGCATTAGTGTGCTTGTCACCTCTCCTCCTGATCACTTGAATTTTTCCATCCTCAAACGAAGACTAAAAGATGTATATACTAAAAGATATATGTATCTGTAAGAAGCACGGTGCCCTCTCTTGGTGAATGGTTTCTACCAGAGCTCAGGATTTCCTCTCCTTGGAGGCAGGCAAAATTACAGCAACCCTACGGTATAATCACCACACCTTTAAAATTGCACTGTTGAATTATCTAGAGGCTTCCTACCTCGGACTTTTGCCCCAGGTTGCCAGGTGCTGACATGTGCCCTGACAGTGGTCCCACACTCAGAGAGCCTAAAACCCAAAATCAAGTTCAGAAATCCCTTTGGCTGGAAGCTCCTGCTTCCAAGCTGAGATGCAGGAGCTGGCAGCGCGAAGGCTCCTTGTCTGACATAGTTGGAAGGAGAACTGCTGGTAGAGGCTAATACCAAAACCTTCTTCTGTAACTACTGACCCTGACTGGATCCTCAGTGTGAGGCAGAGGCACCAACCAGACCAGGTACAGTCACAGCGCAGCTTCAGAGAATTACGCCCTGCCCCCCAGAGATCAAGAGGTCTTTTTTTCTGCACCAGACTCCAACAAGTAAGGGGTAACAATTTTCTTGTTTTTATCAATATTCCACATTCATTTTTGGAGTGAATAAAATGACGCAACACGTTAAAATAAGAAGGTGCTTTCACTATTAATATTAAGACTTGTTTCCCTGCCTGAGTTCTGACAAATGACATTTCCTGCAGAAAAAGGAAACTGCATAGTTTGAGACCAAGCTCTGTTCTGATCTAGATCAATAAAATGCAAGGGAAGTCAACTATGGGCTGATGCTCAAAGCGTCGTATCTATGTGGTTTCATATATCATGAAAGCAGCTGGGTAGAAATCTAACAGGCCACTTAGAATAAAAAATGCACAGTCTGACACGGGCAGCTACATGATGCCTATGTAAATAAATAAACTATATGTGTATCCATGACACACATATGTATATATTTGACATGTACACTCTGCCTAAAAAAAACACACTCACAAATAGATTGTCCTGAGTATAGATTTTGGGGTCCAGGTTTAGAAAGGCAGCATTTTGAAATTAACTGAGCATGAGATTTCCACATGCTCATCTAGCAGTATACGAAAGCAGTGTTCATACCTTAGTACTTGAAGTATGACAGAGTGGCACAGAAGATTTTTTTATCAATCAAACTTTGCTTGAATAAACAGAACTCTATGTTGTACTAAAAATAGTTCACAGGAAAATGTCAACAAGCCTTTTTAAGAGCACATCCAAAATAAAACGTGCAACAGGGAACCAGAAGGGGGAGCAATAATACAGACATTTTCAAATTGCCACTAGTGAAAGGATACCACATAGAAAGTCTTCTGAAAATTGTTGAAAAGCATGACTGAGTGCTTTTTTGGGGGACAAAACTTGAGCCTTTAGTAAATAAAGCAGCTCTAACAAGTGAAAGTAAATATATTACTCAAGTAATCTGCATAAAAATATTTAGTCAGAAAACTAGACTCAAAGAGATGTGAGAAATCTAAAGCCTTATATTCACACTGATAGAATCACACAGATTTTTATTGGGAAAATTATCTCACAAATATATTTTCTTTCAAAATAATAATAAAAATATGATTTTAAGAAACGTAGTGCTTATTAATGCATTAGTAGCAGTCATTTGGATTTACACAGCAACCCTTGCCTTAGGGGGTACTCCAAGTGTTCTCAAGAAATCTTCTGTCCCCTTCTGCTCATGAGTTGGGAGGAGAATACTCTGTTCTGCAATTTTTCTTTCTGTTTCTCTCTCTTATTTCAGAAGTGGCTCAGTAGCCCTTCCTGAAGCTGACTCTTCCAGGATAAATGTACAGAAGCATTGGCCATTTATAATTTCGAGCATGGTTAAAGCAGTGGATCAGGGACTCCTCACTCAGAATCCTAAAGCATGTCTAAGAATTGCTCACGTATAAGAAAAAAAGAATCAGACCTTTCCAAAGATACTTACACAGTACTGCACTGTTGCACACTTACACACATACTCTAATCATAGCCAAAATACAACTAATACTACTATAGGGAAACACAGACTGGCCTGGAATAAAGAGAAAAGTCACAGATAACCCCAGGCAGCTGCTGTAGAAAAGGATTTTGTCTCTTTCATGACAAACACTGGCTTTATCAGCAACTGATTACCGGGCATTGCAAATGGGGGCAGAAGTTTCACATTCTGGCCTTAGAAGGTTGGACAAGTGCAGAGTTTGGCCAGAAAACTGTCTGTTACATCCAATATAATCAGTGGCAAGTAAATGTAAACTCTGAACAGCTGAGACTTTGCAGTGAGCTACAATGGAGAAGCCACAATAATTCTGAGTGGGAAGTATAATTGCAACCCCTGTCTTCAAACTGCAAATGAGATGAGCCAACACCTCAAATGGAGCAAATACCGTTTCTCATCCCATTTCGATTGCTAGCATGCTAGGAATACCAGTGACTGTGTACAGGACCTTCATGCTTACAGTGGAGGAAGCCACTTTGTAAAAGTCTTTTTGGTGCTGTAGTCTGGCAGTGTGTGTTAGCTAGTTTATTATTCAGTTAACAGAAAGGACATATTATTCTTACCCATGGCAGGGGTTGCTAGTGTTTGTCGTCCTACTAACTGGGCAGGTCCAAGTCCATCGAGGAAATCACTGAACTGACTGTCAGCGCCCAGCCGTACTCCAGGAAATATTAAGCTGAAGAAAAATAGAAGCTGGTTAAGCATAAGAATAGGATTAATTTCTACTGTCCTACTGTATTTACCTCAAAAGTACTACTGATACAAGGCAAGCAGCTAAGGATGTGCAACCACAAATTGTTCTGCAGCATCAGAGAAGGAGAAGGAGAGAAGCCAGAGAGTGGTAGTCAATGGTGCGGAGTCTAGTTGGACGCCAGTACCTAGTGGAGTGCCTCAGGGGTCAGTACTGGGGCCAATATTATTCAATATATTCATTAACGATTTAGACGAGGGAATAGAGTGTACTATCAGCAAGTTTGCTGATGACACTAAGCTGGGAGGGGTGGCTGACACACCAGAAGGCTGTGCTGCCATCCAGCGGGACCTGGACAGGCTGGAGAGTTGGGCGGGGAATAACCTAATGAAATTTAACAAGGGTAAGTGTAGAGTCCTGCATCTGGGCAGGAACAACCCCAGGTTCCAGTATAGGTTGGGAAATTACATATTAGAGAGCAGTGTAGGGGAAAGGGACCTGGGGGTCCTGGTGGACAACAGGATGACCATGAGCCAGCACTGTGCCCTTGTGGCCAGGAAGGCCAATGGCATCCTGGGTTGTATTACAAGGGGGGTGGTTAGTAGATCGAGAGAGGTTCTCCTTCCCCTCTACTCCGCCCTGGTGAGACCACATCTGGAATACTGTGTCCAGTTCTGGGCCCCTCAGTTCCAGAAGGACAGGGAACTGCTGGAGAGGGTCCAGCATAGGGCAACGAAGATGATTAAGGGAGTGGAGCACCTCCCTTATGAAGAAAGGCTGAGGGAGCTGGGTCTCTTTAGTTTGGAGGAGACTAAGGGGGGACCTTATTAATGTTTATAAATATATAAAGAGTGAGTGCCATGAGGATGGAGCCAGGCTCTTCTCAGTGGCAAACAATGACAGGACAAGGGGTAATGGGATCAAGCTGGAACACAAGAGGTTCCACTTAAACTTGAGAAAAAACTTCTTCTCAGTAAGGGTGACAGAGCACTGGAACAGGCTGCCCAGGGAGGTTGTGGAGTCTCCTTCTCTGGAGACATTCAAAACCCACCTGGACATGTTCCTGCACGACCTCACCTAGGCATTCCTGCTCCAGCAGGGGGATTGGACTAGATGATCTTTTGAGGTCCCTTCCAATCCCAAACATACTGTGATACTGTGATCAGGGAGAAGCCATCTCCCATGGACTCCAAAGCAGTGTAGTGAAATTTGGCACATGGACCCAAAGATGTTCATAAAACAGTTCTTGCTAAGGAGTTCTCCAGGAACAGTGAAGAGCCTGACAGGTGAATTAACTATGAGTGACCTTGCATGAGAAAACATATAAAGTCTCAAGAAATTTAATAGCCTATCATTCTTCATTCTTGAATGTTTCATTTACCTTCTAACACTGTTTTGTATCTCTACACACACCCAAACCCCTTCTGCACCAGTTTAAACAAACAGGGAAAACAGATGTATGTACTAAATTAATCTGATTGCTGCAGCTGTTTAATGAAGCAGTAAACTGGCAGGTAGCACTAGTGTTGATTAGAGTTAAACCTAATGCCACCCCCGGCCAAAATATTTTGGTAGCCACATCTGGATCTACAGCTGGTAACCACCCCTCTTTCAGGACATATGAATATATGTGCTCTCCCAAGCTGCTTGTATTCCAGAATCTCAACTTCCTTTTTAATAGATACACAATCTCCAAGAAAGGAAGGAAGGAAAAAGAAATATAGAAAGAGAGAAAGGAGCAAGCAAGAAAGAAAGACTTTGACTAGACTTTGAAGCAAGTCTAGATAGCATCTTACCCAGCAGATCATCCACTATTCTGTACCTGCTTCTCCCTCAAAGGAAATTCCCTGTTAGACTGGAGAAAGTAACAAAACTTCCTAATGAAAATATTTAGTATAAAAAATTTGATTTCCATAGATCAGGCTTATGGACTCAATTCACAGTGAAAACTCTTTGCAAACCCCAGTTAGTTGGATATAAAAAGCCGATTCCTGTCTTCAAGACCAACTGCTCTTACTATTCCTGCAGAAACATATAGATTGCCTGTAACTAAAACTGGCCAGAAAATATCAGTGTTTTTCACTAGAAAACTCTGATTTACCAAAAGGTAAACTTTTCACAGAAATTTAGTTTTTAGAAATATTTTTGTTTTGTTTTTAATGTTTCTTTAGATGGAGGAGCGAAAGAACCCCATGGTCTCCAGTTCAACCATCAGCATTCACCTAACCTTGAGATGTAGCTTCAAGCCCATCCTCCCTGACCAAGACACACAACCTGCTTCTCTCCAAAGCGGCACTACCCATTTACTCTTGCCCCTACTATGAAAAGTTTCTTGCTCATTTCTTTGGCCTTTTTCCCCAAAAAGCATTAAATTTTGCTATGGAATGGCTAACAACATTGAAAAAGTTCACTTGAGAGCCTTCTCACTTTTCAGACACCTCTAGCCAAACACATAATAATGAAGGTTGTGAAGCAGACATTCACCTTAATGTGTATTAATTCTAATTCATTGAACTCCAGTTATGGGTCAAGCGGAAGAACATAATATAGTACCTGGGGTAACTACTGTAGGAATCTGCATTCTCAGTTGCAAATCAGTATGCATCTGATTTGCCTTATAAAATGCAGGATGAGGCATGATACTGCCAATAAACTATGTGATTCTGGAAGTAAAGTCAGTACCATCATGTACACATGCACATGGAAGGAAACGTAGCCTGTGCAAATTAATACAGGCATTTCCAATTGTCATCATTACCTGCCTACATTAATGTCAAGAGTGGGCTGCAGACAAAATACTACTCAAGCAACCAAAGTCAAGCTCTCACTGATTTTGGTGGGAATCTCACAGGAGAGAGGAAAAACCTAGCTAACAGCTTTGCTATGCAAGTGTAGGGGAAGTCTGAATACAAGGTGCTATCAAAAACTGAGTCATGCTGACACTAGAAATAACGTCTCAAGTTAAAAGTAACATTTCTAGTGTTTGAAAAAGGCCCAGAAGAAGAAGAAGGGTGTGAGGAAGAGGATTTTAGGATCAGCTGGCACAGTGCATGTACCCCTGATTCCATGATGCATTTCTGAAGCTTCCCCTCCACCTTGCAGTTGTGTCCAACTCAAGTTCTACAAATAAGCCAGTGATGCAAGCATGGGAAGTGATTAAACAGTTGAAAATTGCTTTACTGATCATCTTTCTTACAAGAATCTCTGCATTTAACATTCTTCATTCACTGTGATCTAAATCCAGAGCTGCTGTAAAGTAACATTATTCTATCAAACTCAAGCAAGTTTACAGAGCATCTGGGGATTTTGATCTACAGCTAAATCATAGAATCACAGAAAAACAGAAGACTTCAGGGATGTTTTCTAAGCCATAAAATACAGCACCATGCTGAACAGAGCCCTCTGGTATCCCTTCTGCCTATGGCATTCTGTCCTGTTCATGGAATGTTTCTCTTCCTTCATTGCAGGAAGATATATTTAACTGTTTCACCTGAGGTTTATCTGCCTCCTTTGGCCTGTTCTCCTGAACTTCCCTTCAGAGTGACTGTTAGATATTGGTGGTGTTCACACTTCACTGGCCTCACTGTTTCTGTACTCTTGCCAGCGACTGCAATAAGGATCTGGAGATCAGGGACAGTGTTTAAGGCTAAGGTCAAGTGCAAAGTGTGTTTGGAGTCAGGAAATGAAGTTGAGCTATACTGAGGAACAGGGATCAACCAGAAGAGGTGGTAACTCCATCAAACCAAGAGTCTGGGACAGAAACTTAGTGAAAAGTTAGGGAGCTGGTACCAAATAATGGATCAAAAAAGCAGGACAAAGGTGGTCAGATGTGAAGAAATCTGTTGTATGCGAGCACTGAGAGAGGTAATGAGACTGGTCAGAGGCAGAACTGGTGCTGAAGCAGCAAGAGGTGGGGAACATGCACAGGAGCTAAGGAGGCAGAAACAAGACCTCAGATGCAGATAGTGTGACTGCCAGTTTACGATAGCTCACTTTACCATGAAGCTGGACCTAATTCTAAAGGATAAATTTCAGACTAAGTCCCACTATGCACACTCAGTCTGCAATATGTCCCAATAAGAAGCGAGCACTCCGTTTGCCTCCCAGGCTTCTCTCTTCTCTGCCTTACTCAGAGGCCGATTCTCAGGTCAACAATTTAAGGCTCTGCCTTGCAGTTTCTGTACTCCAGTTGCATGTTGTGACCTCCAGATTCACACCTTGGCTGCCCCAGCCTTTTCAAATCTATTTACACACTTTGAGGATGGAGCAGATAATTAGGCTGTACCCCTGAAAAGGTCTTCACCTCCCTCATACAGCTAACCAGGGAAACAGGCCCCCCAGCTCACTCTCAGCAGGGTCCAGTTTACTGGGCCCTTTGCCACCATGGTGAATGACTGGTGCCTTACAGACTGATGGTCCAACCTAGAGAGAAGGAGGATGGCAGGATGGAGTGTTGAAAGGGTAAAGGTAATGCCCTATCACAAAGTCACAATGGGAAAAATACTGTAGTATTTTACTCTTGCCCCTCATTCTTCATCTGATGCTTATCTACTTTTTGGTTTTGAGTTATTAATGATGGAGCCTGTTTTTTTTATGTGGCTCTTGTGATTCTTAGCATTATCATTGAATCATAGAATAGTTTGAGTTGGAAGGGACCTGAAAGATCATCTAGTTGCAAACCCGCTACCATGGGGAGGGAAATCTTTCACTAGATAGATCAGGTTGCTCAAAGCCCTATCCCTGAGCACTTCCAATGACAGGGCTTCCAGAATTTCCCTAGGCAACCTGTTTCAGTGTCTCACCACCCTCATTGGAAAAAAATGAGGGTGGTGAGATAATATGATGATGGAGAAACTGCACCTTTACACAGCTCCCTGCCACCACCATGGCTGCCCCTGGCTCTTCATGCCCTATAGAACCTGCAGTAGTAATTGTGGTAACACAACAAGCATATGAAAAGATGAAGCCAAAGAAGTCCCAATCTCTCATTTTTTCCCAGGTCCATAGGGTAGATTTGCCTACCCCCAGTTTCCCTTTTTGTGGGGAGGCATCTTCTGAGAATTCCTCAGTGACCCCTGTGCCTTGGCACACTGGTAGAGTCCCACCGAGAGCTGTGAGGAGACTGGAGTTTTTGTGCACACTTTTGTGTCAGATCTGCCTTTGTTCTCCTTTTCTATATACCGAGTGGTGCAGTAGTGAATGAAAGCAGCTGCCCTGCTCCCCACAGTCTTCTCCCTGATTTCAGCTGATGGGGCAGCTGGGCTCTGGGTTTACAATTCTCAATAAGAGACTTGGACCAACTCCAAACTAAACTTTCTTTGTTTGCAGTACTACTGAACAGAGTTTCATATCACAGGGATCTACATACAGCATCTGAAGTTTAACCCTGAGTTAATCCAAACATAACTCAAAGAAAAAGGACCCCTCTGTTTTGTTTTGAATAATGCAGTCTGAATTTAGTTGTCTTTTGACGAACAAAATGCCTCACTGGATGACAGGGAAAATGAATCCTTAATAAGCCCTCTCTCAGTTTCAATTTTCAAGAAATTTGTGTTAGGTGCATAAAATAGGTCAGTTTGCAAATGTTTCAAGAGAAACAATCTGTACACAGAGCTATCCCCTTCAGCCAGAGCTGGGACCTCTGTTCCTATCCCAAGGTTTCTCACAAAGACAGGAAACTTCTCCTACATTACTGATATTTTTAATGCCACTTACTTGCCCTCGGAGCTATAACTATTTATGCTGCCATCAGTGGATTCCCGACTTGGCTGTCGAACCATACGACTTCTCATCTCTGCTGCCATTCCTGTCTCTGTGCTTCTCTGTATCGTGCTCTTCAGCTTCTTGTTGCCAGCTTCTGAAAGCATAGAAAAACAAGTGATGGTTAGAATGACAACTTAGAGCAAAGCCTTTCCTTGCAGTTTTCCCCCATGAACAGAGATCTGACTTGACCATTACTATTTAATAATACTAAACAATTATTCTGACTGAAGAAAGAATCTCCATCATTCTTCAGCTGCAAACTGGCAATGGCTTCTCTTTAAAAGGGCTGCAAACTGAAGGTCTTCATTAGGGCGAACTGTTAGAAATTAGGTGTTTAATGAATAACCTTTACACAGTTCAAGTGTAGACAGGATGACTGTGACCATGTCTGCTGACAGTATACTCGGTAAGGTGTCTCTAGCCACCTTGTTAGTTAGGTTGGGTGACCACAAAAGAATTTACAACTCTCACAGAAAAAAAGAGGGAAAAAAAATCCTTCATGCATTCCACAGAAAAATGTTAGCACTAAAATCCCTAGTATCAAAAAACAGTATGTTGTGACTCAGCAAAATACTGCTTTTCACCACATAAATTCCTCAAAGTAACCAGTCTGGGCTTGCATCTGAACACTACAGGGTAATGTCAGTCTTGTGAAACTGTTTAAAGATTTGATCCATTTGGAAAAGTTTCCATCACACATTCTTTAAAATGCAATTTAATTTCCACATGGAAGGTTTCGTGTTCCCCT
This sequence comes from Columba livia, assembly GCF_036013475.1. NCBI lineage: Eukaryota > Metazoa > Chordata > Aves > Columbiformes > Columbidae > Columba > Columba livia. The sequence goes on along the minus strand of NC_088604.1, from coordinate 32,160,159 downwards.
TGAGCAAGGAGAGCTTCCAGTCTTTTGCAGGGGTGGTTATGGGCTCAAGGTGCAATGGCCGATCTACAATGAATTCCACTGTCACGTAGTAGAAATTACACTTGTAGATGATGGTAATTGTTCTCAAACATCATTAACTGAAATGCTTCTACTAAAGTCTCTATGTGATGTAATAGCGTGTGTTGGCTTCAAACTGAGTATCCTGTTCTTTTTTATTTAGTTCAGCCTGTCATTCAATGGGTAATACTACTTTCTTTCAGGAAGCAGTAGGTAGATTTTGCAAAATATTTACAAAAAGATACTTCTGCATTTGTCCCTTTATTTCAGTGCTCCTTCCTTCACTCTTTGCAAAGGCTGTGCTTCCTTTTCACAGTCTCCTCAGGGGAGCATCTGAAAAAGTAAATGTTTCTTCCACCTCCACCTGCTGTGGAGACTGAATTGCTCTGAAATAATTTTCACTTTTCTGTTTCACTTGGACATCATTGATGTTTGAAGTTGACAGATCTGGATCTCTTTTCGCATAGAAGTTATGGCTTTGGTAGCCTCCACAAGGCTTGCCCATTGCCCAGGCTGTGGAGAAAAGCTGGTCCTTGCTCTTTGGGTCCGCAGAGCTGGTTGAGGGCAGGGAGAAATCACAAGGCAGAGCAGCTCCCCCTGAGTTATCACAGTAACATCTTTGGAGCTAGCAGATGATAGACAGCAAACATGGCCAAAGCAAAAAAGAAAGAATTCATATATTGGGCTTAGAGACATCACCACAGCGAAAGGGTCTGTGGTTTTCCTCTTAAGCCTTCTGGACCAGGGGTTGTTTAGCTGTGGCCAGGAGCAGAGAAACAAATGCCTCTGACTGGAAGAAATCAGCTGCTTCCAGAGACCCTTTACTCCCTTCTGAGGCCAACAACTCTGAGGTTTTGCTGTGGGCCACTGCAGCACATCCAAATTCCCAGTCCTTGGTCAGCTGAAAACACACGATTCAGTGCTGTGGAACGTGAGGCAGAGCAGACAAGGTACATCAGCAGACCAGGCTCCACTCTGGGACACTGCAGGTGGCTGTGGGAGGTATTTGCTGGAATTTCAGTGACTCTGTATATAGAAAATCAAATGCTACCTTTTACATCAGAGCTTTATCTTTAAAAACAGATGGTTTGTCCAGCATATCAATGCTGAAAGGTTAGCTTGAGCACCAAAAATGAACCAAAAGGCAGCCTAGGAAGTATAACCCACACACAGAGCCCTACACCAAAGCGGGATTCTCACATTTTCAGTAGCTAAGCGTGTGCCACACATGTTGCTTTGTGCATTTCTCTCTCTTGCTGGGACCTGTCTGAAAGTGCCTCTGTTTCCATCTGTTCCTACAAATCGTGTGAGGTTATGTGGTTTGCCCTCTGCCTTCTTTTCTGGAGCAAGCTAGATTAGACAGCATAACTAGGAAGGATATAATATGGTAGAGCCTGAAATATGGGCAGCTGAATAGAGTTGCCTGTGAGCATTCATGGCTCAGGAAATGGGACGGATGACAGTAAAGGGAGCTACAAGATCATCGTGACCTTGGCACAAATTGGGAAAGACACGCTGCTCTGGACCACCAGGACAACATGGTGGGTGCTGAAATTTAGGGATTAGAAGCCAGGCTGGTGGGAAAGCATAATGAAGAACACATTGACAGAAATAATTATTGTAAAAAATATCCATTGACTACATTACAGAAGTTAATCTTAGCTCTGAGCCGCAGTAGAGATTGAAAAGAGCAAGTGGGTTTTTTTGAAAGAGTAATTTGGTATTGTCGTGGATAACCTCCATGTTGCTGCTTGAACAAGCTTCTTTGCTCCACAGATTTTAAATGAGTAGACCATTTAGTAGGAATCCTCATGCATGGCCATAAGAAAGTCCACAAGCTTGTCTCGCTGTGTTGCAAATACCAGATTATATTTTCCTGAATATTTTTCAAGTTATTGCTTTCTTTTATTGTGCTGAATTCCACCTTTTTTTTGGTCAACATTTTTTCCAGGTTGAAGATAAAAAAAAAAATTCCTTTGCCTCCTCTTATAAGTGCTACTAATATCTACAATGTTTCCTGGGAAGACTAGAGTCCTCCTGCATACTTCATTTTATAATTCAGTATAAGTATTCTGCAGTACAATCAGAAATATAACATAAAAGTAACCCAAGACAGAATGGTAAAATACGTCAAGAGTTTTATGGCATAAAGGGAATTGCTTTTGCTCATGACTAAGAACCGAAACACATGTTGCACGGGTTTCGGAAGTTTTACTCGGTCAGCTATGCATATCATATTGTTTTCTTCCACTTACAGCACAAAAAGTAATGAGAACAGCTTATCTTGTTGGTGTATTCCTGTAAACCTCTCAGCAAAACCCAGTTTTGTGAGGGAGGGTGGTTGGTTTGCACACAGCTGAGTGGGGAACTGCTGTTGTTTCTAAAGGTGCCCCGGTAACGTGAAGTCATTCTGGGGCACAACTTGCAATCCTGCCTTGGCTGCACAATGAGATACAGGATATGAACAACTACCAGTGGTCCTACTGCTCTTTAGAATGTTTTGCCTTTTCATTGTTGCTGTTTTGTTTTGTTTTCTTTCCTTTTCATCTTATATTACTTTTACTCTAGCAGTTCTGCATGTATCTTTGGAATGTTGTCTTTATATGAACAGTACAAGCTCATAAAATACTCTATGCTATGATATATTGAGAAGATTTTCTGCTTTTGTCTGGGTATCTATTGGAGAATGCTTGATCCTGCTCCTCATTTTTATTAGTTTGATATTTACAATTAAATAATACATTACGGTTATTTGCCTGCAATGTGTAAATTACACTATATTCATTGTGCAGACACTGTCTCTATACTGAATACCATTTAGGGGAAAAACGGTCTGTATGCTTCTGTCTGCTGTGTCAATTGTGTAAGGTTTTCTGCTGCAGAAGTGCAAACTGATGTGCATAAATTGCATGTAAACACATACTGTAACAGGTACAAGCTAGCAAAAACTATTACAGAGCAATTGTGATGATAATTTTTGCACATTTAATAACTGATGCAAAAGGATAATAAAGCAGATGTCTGCAGCTACAAAATATACACAGCTTGTAAGCATTTCGTAATTAATCAAAATCCTTGTTGTAGCACTCCTGCTACAACACACCAGTGAGTGTGTGCAATGTGCTATTTCAGTCTACCTATTATAAATATAGCCTATAGTGATTCCTTTTTGTTCTGACAAGAAACTGGTCTCTGATTTTGGTTTTCTCAGACAAAAATAAATTAATGGAAATCTAGATGTATGTAATGTAATGATGATGCACAAAATATCAATGTAATTGATGTGTCCCCAAATTCTGTACTTCTTATCACCTTCAAACATAGTGGCCAGGAGCAAAACGCTATTGACAACGGAGTTATATTAGCGAGAAAGGGTCAATGATAATATCTACAGAATTAAGACGGTCTGTTTGAGATACCTCAAGGCAGGCTTTACATTTCTAAAGGCATCCAACTCAGAGAGGACGATGCCAGTACAAATGACCCAAAATGACTTGTGTCCATGACTGCCCTTAGCAAAAACACGACTGCACATGGCATCACCACCGGCTTGCCTTACTTCTGGGCTCCATGTGGTGCCTGGTGCCAATTACTACATTTTTCTCATGTTTCGCTATAGAAAGTCTGAAATAACGGGAGGGCCTGTGCCACGACCTGCTGGAGTAAAGCTTTTATCTTGTGATGCCCAGGTGTCTATTACATGCCACAGAACAAAGCTGGGGACATACAAGAATATGCAAGGACACAAACTTGGTGACTTAGTCAACAGGACAGCGTGAGAGACCTCTGTGGGGCTGCAGAAGACAACCCTGACGTGGTCTTCTATAAGGAGAGGTGCCTTGAGAGGGCAACTTCTTGGTTAGCACCAAAAAAAGAAGCAAATTTACACACATGCAGCACCTGGGTATGTGGCATGGAAAATTCATCACTGATTTAAAGAACACTCTAGAGAGCAAAGCTAAATCCACAAATAAAGGGATAACAAGAAGGGGACTAATCCTCAATGTCATCGCATGACTCAAGGGTAAATAATTCACGGTATAAGGCCTGTTTGTGCATCCAAAGAGAGCCCAGAAGGACTGCAGCTCCAGGCCAGCTCTGGCTGAAACCTGGCAGGACTCTGACCATATTGTGGGTTTGCACACTGACTGTGCGAGACACCAACAAGATCATGCCAGCTGGAATAGTAAGAGCCATCCTCAGTTCAGAGAACTACAAAACAGAAATGCCAAGGGGTAAATTTCCTTCTGGTCCTTTCTGATTTACAACCTCAAATTTGGCTGCTTGGAGACCTGCTGAGTTACAAGTTCTGCAGCATCCCACTCACTCTGCATGTAGTACTTTTAAACAACAGCAAAATATATTTACACATGAATTAACAAAGCGCCCCTTGGCTAATAGACCTAAAACACAGAAAGAAAAGAAGACATAGTTCAAATAGCATTTTTTCTTTTACATGTGTACATCTCTCAGATTAATTCAGCGGTAGATTGATCTCAAAGACTGAAAATGTATAGTGACTACAGACAGAAGATAAACAGCAAAAAATACATAATTTAAATACAATTTTTTCCTACATTTATATCCTGCAATGCTCCACTGTATTTTCCATTCTGTGTATTCTGCTATACTCTCCTCAATATCTAAAGCTGCTTATAAAAAGACATCTGAAACACTGCAGTAATGGTCTTTTAAATATTTCCTCCAACTATCACACAATGTATTCAAAGAAAGTAGAATGTTGTTTATATTCTGTGGTGTTAGATCCCGAGGTTTAAAATCAAAAAATAAAAGATTGTGTACTTTTTCCCCACTTCTATTTATGAAAACAAACCCACAGACAACTTTAATACTATTATGAATACCAAAACCTTCTAGAAATAATATTCATCCTTTTCAGCTGAGATAATTTATGAAGACGTATTTTTTTTTCCAGAAGTTTGGAAAAACGGTAGCTTATAACTGTATTAATAAATTCACACATTCAGCTTGCAAACCAGTTTCATTCCCAATAAATATTTTCAGATAATACAAAACTGATAGTGCAATTACACATATTTTTTTTTTTTCTTACATATTTGCAGACAAAGGAACAAAAAGCACCAATCCTAACAAAAGGTGACTTTACTGAAATGCTGTTAATGGTTATATTGATGCTTCCATGGCATTTTAGCCAGTGCACTGCAGAACCTCAGCTACGGACTGTGTTATTCCTTGCAAAGCAAACTTGCAAACTCAGACACTTAACAGTTTGCACTTAGATTTCAAAGGAAAGTGACTTTACTTATCCAGCAGCTCCTACTGACTTCTGCAAAGCTGAAATAGCTCTTTGACAACAAATGACAAGAATGGAGGCTGATCCATGTTCGTAACAAAAGTAAACAATAACTTGAAAATCAGGCTATTATTTACTGCCTGAAGATGGCCTCAAAACTTTAAGCAACTGCTTTTACAAATTTTGTCTCCTTAAAAAGAGATGGTCCTGGGCATATTTACTGAGAATGAAAAATGTAAAAAGAAGCATGCGGTTTTGTATTAATAACCTGATACATATGAATTTCTCATGTCAGAGAAGAAAACCTGTGCCTAACCAGGGCACATGTATCTTAATTTAAAAGCAAGAGTATCTGTTAAAAAAAATAAAGTTTAGTTATGGCTTCTAAAATTATCAGTATTTTTGTCCAAAGATTTTTAAATTAATAGTTTTGTCCACATACTTGCAATGAAGTGAAATGAGCAACTGTCAGCCAAAATGAGGCAATCAGTGATGATACATGGTAATGAGTTTTTACTGCTGGGATTGCACTAAACACTCTTTATAAACATATGAAATAACAGCATATTAATTATCTTGTTCAAATATATGTAAAGAGCTATGTGAAAGCAGAATACGTAAAAGAAACTGAAAATAGGTATAAATGCCTAGTTCTTCAATTCTTAAAGCCTATTTCAGTGAAATTCAATTAGCAAAACAACGATGTCATGTTTCCAACAAATTATTTACTATATAAACAGTTTATAAAAGTTTAAGCACTCGTTTTCCCATATACACTTGGATTTGTTAGACTGAAGGAGAAAGTGAGATGGAACGAAATAAGAAGCTCAGAAGAGCACTTCAACAGTAACATTTTTAGAGTATAACACAGTTATATTACAACTTTGTTTATTACCAGACAACCCTTAGAAGAGAAGTAGCACACAGTACAGTGAGAACATTTGTCCACCGAAACGGTGGACAAAAATATGAGTCTTCACCAATACAAATATCTATTATCAATCCCATGAAATTACAGCATGATCAGTAAAAGACAATGTTTTGCAAGAGGATATTACCAATAAGACAATTTAAACATCACTAACAAAAAACCTTACTATTGCTATGTGTCTTCAAAAAATTTCCTGAGAACTATGTGAGGTATAGAATAGCAACCCAAAGTATAATTCTTTTAATAATTTCCATAAAAATTGTAAATCGAAACACTGTCAAAACCATTGGTGCCAAAGCATCTTCTAGGAAAAAGATGTCACATGTCTTTTTGTACAGTTAAAAAGTTTCTGAATAATAACTCAGCCCTAATTTAACGGCACAGCATACTGCTCAGGAGACATTACAGCTTAAGAAAGTCCTCTCCTTTTTCTCACAACAAATAGCATCCTGTTAACGGATCTGAATATTCTGTACCTTTTCTGTAGTTCGATTTGTTCGGACTGCAACTTTCAAGCCCTTCAAGTTGTATTTTACCACTAGCAGCACCTCCAGGTAGGTATTACATTTCCCTTTAAAGATGTTACTAACCTGCCTTGAGAGGCCATTTCTGGTGGATCAGATCAAGGGAGGATCACACTGATACAGGTTTTTCCTCAGTGGTTGCAGCATTGCAAAGTTACCACCCCAGACTAACACATGCTGTTAAATCAGACTAATACGCAGGCTCACCACAGCAACACACAGAAAATACAGGCTTACCTCTGCTTTAAGCAAAATTAAACATTGGCTACGATATAATCCTTAGCACGCAGACAGCACCTAAAGCAGCTTCACCTTTGTTTAAATATCCCGTGCTGTTTCTGGGTAGAATAAATCCCTGGGGTCCTGGTGCCTCCTCTCCCTCGCTCTCCTGTAAGCACTTGGCACCGCAGCGCTGCGAGGAATGATCAAGTTGCTTCACTCACAAGTTCCTTTTACAACTGTGATTACATTATAGGGCCTTGCTGTGAAAAAAAGTACTGAACTACCTGCCAGCTAGCACTTCATAATATATTGCCAAAAGGTTAAAGAATTCAGTCAGCAGTGCATTTTCGAGTGATGTGCAAGTAGAGAAGAGCACAAAATACTCTTGGCAACCTTGGTCAATGCATTTTTTTAACACTGCTGTTCAGAACTGGATGAGGAGAGTCAGATAAACCCAGAAACACATTTCTCTGTCCTGGTGGTTTTGACTCATTCTGCATTTATTTTAGTACAAAACCACCTGAAATATGGCAAAGTTGAGAAAGCATCAAAATAGCATTAAATACTAAATTGCAGTTACACTACAGAAAAGTCTTAATGATATTACTGTCTTAGATGGACTTGAGCCTGCTAGAGTTAAAGCGTCACTGCCTCCCAAGTGCCTGCATGCATTTTGAGAACAGAAATTGATCACTGAATTACTCCTTTCATGTTTAAACTTCATTTTGAGGAAACAGACTTTGCCATATGGCTGTTTCCATGTCAAATTGTTCAGTTTTTCTGATACTTTATTTCGAAAATGCAATATGCTTTCCTCTTGCAATTGGTTAGGAATCAATTAATTTAACATACTTTTATCAACTTGGCATTCCGGCATTGTAGGGACTGACGTGCTTTCTCTCTCTCTCTTTTGCAAAGCAAAGAGGCACCTAAAGTACATTGTGAATTTGGATATCAGGTTGATTAAAGATAAAAAGCAGGAAGGAAATGACTCAGCGTTTGTCAAGCAAGAAGAATAAAACTATTTCAAAAATAATTGTAATGGGGGAAGAAATGTATGCAATAAATCTCCCTCCAGTTGATCTTGATTATTTAAAGTATCATAAAAAGATTAATGAGAAAAATGCCACAAATGATAATGTGCATTTCAGCTAATAAGCGAATAACAGCACTTATGATTGCAAATACTGTATAGGTGAGTAACAAATTCAAAATCCTCCACAAAAGGCATGCAGTATATCTCACGTCACACCTATGCTGAAATCTCCACCTGTTTTTGTTGCATAGGTACAGATTTCCTATGTAGTGCAACGGTTAAAGTAATTTGTATTTTCCTGTTCAGACCACCACAGAGAGGGTGGCTTACCACCTTTTTGAAAAATACATAGCCATGCAGTATGCAGGTCTCTCATGATGTATGTTAAACAAATTAAACATGCAAAATACAACTAAAGGTCCGTCTTCCAGAGATCCATACAATGCCACGGTAGGAATGAAATGCTGATGTTGGTAGCTGCTGATGCCTCCACGTCACCCTCCTGAGACATCCCTTCAGCACGTCCAGGGCAAAGGCGCTGAGACCAGACTGCCATGTTGAGCAGTTTTACACAAAAAGTACTACACTTACATCAACTGTACAGAAGTTCCCTCCTACTCAGGCTCTTGCTCAGAGAAAATCAACAGAGGTTTAAAGTTTGAATAAAAAACCCATGGAGGGAAGGCTTTCATGCCATAGTCTCCCAGAAAGCCCCCCCTTTCGATCACAGCTTTTCCTCTTCTACACTCCTTCTCTTAGTCCCAGGAAAAATCCATCCTTGTATTTCTTATTTGTATAATCAAAACCCCCTTCCAGTATTATAACTGTTTGATATGTTCTTCTGGATCTGTAACAGAAAGGCCAACCAAAAGCTTGGCTTGTTCCTCGACCACTGCAGGAAGAATGAATTTGAGCTCCTCTGGCTCCGACTCTCTACAGAATATTTTTCTCTGAGCAGCCTGCAAAGTACTGCACCCTAAACCAAACTTTCGTTTAAACTCTCTACATTTGTAAACACAAATTTGCATGTTGTTTTTGCTGCCTTGTTTGCAATGCTGTACCTTGTATCACCATCAGTGATCCCACTGAAGTTTCAGCTAAGGTAAAATGCAGCTGTGCTCTTTTTGAGCCAAAGCACCTCTGTTAACTTTTACTCTGCTTTTGAATTTCTTCTGCAGTACTTTTGAATGCAGTTTTAAATGTGACTATATGAAGTCCCGAGGCAGATGTGTTGCGATGACGTGAGGATCTATCCCCTCACATTCGAGGTCAGCCCAGGAAACAGCTGCCAAAGAGAGGCTACAAACTCAGGAGAGGCTCCTTGGTTTGGTCAGTTCAAATCCACTTAACGATGATCCTGGTGCAAAACATATCTTTTTAATCAGCTCTTTATCCATAGCAGTAGTTAAGACAGGTAAGTAGTGAGCGAGACAGTCACTGAATGTTTCCATTCTAAAATAGCTGTTTGTGGGATTGCATTCAAACTGGTTTGCATTGGTTACAGCAGTCAGCATTTAAAAATACCTATGGACTTGGACAGTGGATCTGTGCTAGATAAACATCGCATAACTGTAAGATATAATTGTTCCCTTTGTGTTTATATTATTGAAAGTGGACAGCTGTATACAAAGACTGAGTTTAGAGACAGATCGTTCAGCCAAACTGCCCGCATGAGTACTCTGGCATAACTCTGCTACAAAATCATAAGGTTTGCATTCAATATTGCCCGTTTATGTTCATTATCAAATATACAGCTCTACTGACAAGATGTAAAGGTTCAACTGTGCCACAGAGAGATGCCAGCACAGGCATTTGCCACAGCATCAGTATAATTTTGAATACTGTGCAATAGGGAGAGATGCAAGAGAGCAGGATTTTCTGTAACACCTTGCCTTTTGCCATTAAAAATGAATCCAGCTTATTTTTTACAGGTCTGTATGGCTGCCCATTTCTCATTCTTCTCAGTTGTCTTTTCTGGGTTGCAAACCTTGCTTAGAAAGGCTTTGCCTTTCTCAAAGGCAAAGGAGATGAGGCAACAGTCAGCAGATGCCAGGCAGAACGGGCACCGATTCAGGAAGAGTTGTTCTGTGTTTTCTCTGGTAAATTATGCTAACTTTTCATTACAAAGCATGATTTCTTTATTGCAACTGTTTGCTTGAGTGAAAATAGATTTCTCAAATAACTAATCTGTTGCAAACATGATAAAAAGCTATGAAAAATAGAAGCACAAGAGAGAGTTAGCCATATATTATAAATGAATATTTGAGAGCATCTGAATTACAGCCAATATATTTAAGCAGGCGGCAAGTGTTTACCCAATTTTAAAGCCCTCTCAAGCACAAGGCAGGATGAGATGGAAAAAAGCAAATGAAATGGTGCTAATGTTGCCTATCTATAGAAAAAAAAAAACAACTCCCCCCAAACTTCTAGTAATTTCTGAAGTGAAACCACTTCTGAACTGCTATGCTGACTAAAACACAGGGTTATTTGAACTATAATTTTGAATGCAACAGTGCAGGCATAGTAGCAAGTTCAATGACTGAATGCACTTTTCTTGAAATAATAATACAACATCCATAAAGGTTGCTCCATCTCTGTTAATAATGTACATTACAGTACAATATGAAGCTACTTCAAATAATTCAGAAGTATTTACCAGGCCATTTCCCTCCTTCTATATTATCTAAAAGAATAGGTTGAGATTTAACATTAAATTTTCTTGCTGTTTTCATATAGATGGCACTGACAAACCTATCACAGATGAAGAGATGACAATCATTTCAAAATAAACTGGAAAACAAAAATTGCATATGAACATTGGCACTGAAGAAAATGAGAAAATGTAGCAGAAAATCAAACATCTCAGTATGAAGGGAAACTACATCTACACCATAAAAACAAACATGAAACTCCACAATAATCAATTGGCCAGGCTGAACTACAGATTTCAAAATCTGAATTTACTTGCAGATAGCATATAGAAAGATGTTTCCCCAAAGTACACAGAATAAAATCAAAATATAATAAACAAACCTTATTTTCACATTCCTAGGCTTACTATTGGTTAAATAGAAACTTGCCTTTTACAGTAAATTTTGTCTCTCTCTTAGCAAAGAACATCTCAAGCCAAGCAGTACTACATCTTTCCAGCGATTTCAATATATATTAGCTCATGGATGAAGATCATAAAATACGAAAGTAAAACAAACTTGCCTTTCATAGCAGGATTACACCATAGTGCTTGAATCTTGCAGACCTAATGGTTTGAAGGTCAGGCGTTTTGGAACAGATGCACTAATCTCTTATTATCTGCATATTACACAAATTATTTCAGATAGTAGTTTTTCCTTGGAACTGACACATAAAGCTCTGTTTGCTGCTTAGGATTATTCTGGTCATTAATGAGAGTGGCTGCTGCCAGGGTGTGTTCACACTGTGAGAGGTTAGCTGTTATTGAGTACAGGCTGCTACAAAAATAGCAATGGACAGTTAAACAGTAGTCAAAAATAAGATAGGTAAAGACATTGTGAAAATAAGGATTAAACACAATATATGCACAGAAAAAATATTGCCATCCAAGATATGAATCAAAATCACATAAGGTAAAAATTAAGATCAAAACATGATCTTGCTCTGTCATTACGAAATGCTCTTTAAGGAAACACGCAATTATTATAGCCTTTTTAATATAGTAGATTTTAAAACTCCGTGAGTACAACAGAATCTAACATGATGGAATATTGGAGATAAAAGAAGAAACAATAAAATGTGCATAAATCTTGGCTCATTTTTATAGAAATTATATTACTATCCTGAACAAGTAAAGATTAGATGGACATAATAAAACTAGCTAATTGGCAGTTACCTTGTAATAAAATCAGAACGAAAGGAGACATAAAGAGCATGCAAATATCACAAAAGAAAAAGTTTGGGGAGCTCCTTGATAAGTTAAATGATATAGCTACTGCCAGAATAAGAAACCATATAGAAGTGACTTTCAACAAGCTTAAGTAAGATACACAGTTAGTATAACTATCTTGAAGCCTTTAAATAATAATGATTATATGTTATTAAATATTCCATCTTTAGACTATGAAAAATATCAAAACTAGCATGTTAGAAAGAGGATATTTTTGAAAAGGAGACTGCAATCACAGGATTTACCCCATCCATTAGTGATGAAGACCATCTCCCGTTTCTTTTGAAGTGAGTATTGATGTACATTCCAGTGGCAACAGAAGCCAATGTCACTGAAAGTTGATTCAAATCTAAAAATTATTTTACTTTATAATTATTTCATACAATGTGCCTGATTGCATACAGTTTCCAAAAGATTTTATATTCACAATATCTCCTTTATTCCTCAGCGTTAAATACATATATTTAATTTTTAACAAAACAAACATATTCTAGAGGAAAATTGAAGGCATTTCTCTCAAGTCAAGAACTTCCAATATATACACAGGAAAGTTCTTAGAATAATTCATGTTTTCTTCCACAAAAAAAAAAATTAGCTAAAAGCAATCTTTCTAACCCTAGATTGCACACCATTGTCCAGTGGTGGTCTTTCTCTGAAGACTGCACGGTGCGTATGCCAAGTTGGGAATGAGAAAGATGCACAATGAAGAACAAAGCTTTCTTAAAGGCCTTAGCTTTTCTATACATCTTTCTGACATCTTCAGAGGAACTTAGGGCTACACAGGCTTATTGACTGTATTGAATTAAACACAAAAGTAGGGGTAATTCAAATAAAATTCAAAGTGCATGGTCCTATTAATTATTTCCTGTTCCTATATATCTGCAAGAAGTGTTTTTTATGTCGTACATACTCCTTCACATTTATGGTTTACATAGTTATCCACAAAAGCATGCAGAATTTTCACCAGGGTCCAAGATAATCATGTTTATATCTCCATGGGATTATTCCCTGTAAAACACACACAGGACTGGGCCTCACCCACATTTGGATACTTAATGCATCGTATTGAAATAAAACTTCCAATGTGTTTGCAGTGTGACAATATGGTATTTCAACAGTGAGGAAAATAATGCATTTTTAGAAATCAAAGTCAACTCTCCCATAAATCCTGTTCCAGCACAATGGTGCCTGAGAATCTGAAATAATTAAAATTACCTAGCTACTAGGATATGATACATGTTTTCAAGGCTACCCAGGGATGGATGAATCTATTTGCAATTATTTCAATGTAGTTAATGAGTTGTTCATATATATTCACAGTTAACTGAGTTCACCAGATTAAAAGATTTTAGGGATCTTACAGTGAAATCCTGACTCAGCTTGTGGTCAACATATCTTTTATAATAATATCACTAAAATATGTCAAGTTATCAGGTACCACTACTTGATCATTTAGGTTATTTTACACTGCAGAGAATAATATACTATATTAACCTTTAAAGCAAGTTCTTCCTGGGAGGGTATTTAACTGAAATCTCCCAAATAGAAACATTCTTACTAGGAGGACACAAGAAATGAAGATGCTAAATGAAGCCAAGGATGACTGTAGGAACAACCCACATGATATCCCACAGCACAGAAGTGAGTCCTACTTTAACATGTGGCTGGAGTCAAACATTATATTGCTTTCAGCCAGAGATTCCCATTTCAAGAAAGCTAATGCTGTCATAGTTGGTGTTGTAACCATTATTAAACATGTTAAAATATGTGATATTTAATCATGCTTTAATGTATGGGTATTTAAGATCCCATGTAATCTTTGCTTAAAACAATATCCCTAACTAAAACTTACACACACATGCTCACACATATACATGCCCACTCTGTGGGCACTCTGGATTGTCTGTTTTCCAGCACCATTTCAATGAAATTACTATAGCTCTTATAATGTGCTCCTAGGTACTTTAAACAGACACAAATATTTATTTTTTTTTTTAAATCTTGTAATTACAGTCATAAGTTTTTAGGAGGTCCTGGTTCTTCTACAGATTGAGATTTTTTCAGTAGGTCACTTCCAATCCTGGAGTTTGCTCCTCAATAAAACAGGACAATGGCACTTACCGGTTCTTTGTAAAATGCTTTAAGGCCTATGACTGCCAACAACACAAAGAACAAAGAACCATTGCTACTATTAAAGAGGTTTGGGATAACTATAAAAGTCAGAACATAAATTAAGGGCACATAAAATAAATGGCACTACAAAAGAAAGTTCAATAGTACATGTTTACATAGTATCTATAGCAGTTCTTGCTCCAGCTGGAATTGCAAAATGATCACTATACTTCTACTGCAAGTCTGAAGAGGACAGCAAACTTCGTACAACAAACAGGAAAAAAAAATCTTTAAAAGGTTGTCCATTTGTTCTACAGAACAGTCTTACGGAGTTACCAAATTCTTAAGCCTTGAAATCAATTGGATTTTTCATCACCAAGCTCTCAAAAGCAATTGATTTCTTAAAAATAAGCACATCCTACCAAGAAAGAGAACTTTTTACACATAAACTACTTTTGTATGTATCATGCTGACTAGCATGCCTGTAGGAAGAAGGAAGGTTTTTAAGTGAAAAAGGCATGCTATGATGTGATGCAAAGCATCAAGGTTCAAACTTCATCTCATTCTTAGCTCTTTTACAAAAGAGCAATGATCCCACTTCTCTATGGCACACAACTTCTGTTGTAAGCACTGCCAATATTGTAGTGATGGGAACCACATGAACACAGACAAGGAGTAAAGGACGAGAAGGAGGCCAGGAGATGTCATATCTGTCACCTTAAACTGACATCTTTCAGCCCTTCTTTTGGGACCAATCACTGATCCACTGATGATGTGATTTGCCTCACTGCTTCTCTTCTTCACTTTTAACTCAACTGAAATACATGTTGTCCCAATACATTCTCTCTTCCAGCACCAGGCTTTTTGTAATTATATGTGAAACGTAATAGTAATACAATAGTAAAATAGCATAGTATGAATAAAAACATTAACACATCAAAGTTACACCCCTCCCAGTAAAACTATGCATATTCATTGTTCATTACACCAGCACAGAGCTCTCGAATTGCCCTTTGAAGACTAAAAGCATTATTGTGTTCCCAGCTCTCAGAAACTGGCAGTGTCACATCACAGAAAAAAGTAATATTTTTGTTAATGGTACATTAAAAAAAAATAATACTATTAGTGAAAGTACTTACTTTTTATCATAAACAAGGTATCACAGGACAATGCTGTTATTACGTACTCTGCTTGATTGATGACAAAATTTGAAAGGCTTGGATCAAGACAATTGTGCTGAGAATGCAACTAATTAGAGTTACAATAAAATTACAATTCATTGTATCATTTCCATTTACATGGTTATTCAATTTTTTGTTTGACTGGAAGGGTTTTTACCAATTACAGTGTTAGTTTTGGTGATGACATTTGCTTATCAGAAAAGGTAAAATACTTAACAAGATCATCAGACATAAAACTGCCTTCCCTTATTCTGATTTGATCACATTTAAAACAATTAACCAATGGCCTTCTTAAAGGCTTTTCATGGCAGTAGTTTTCTTCTGAGGCTGACAATCTCACTGTCCTTTATATAAACATATTAATGGCTCCCTTCATGCAAACAATTAATACAGAAATATAAAATAGAAGTGCACATAAATGTAACTCTTGATTAGCATTCACACAAAGACTTTGAAAAACCTTACATCTGCAACCAAATCCTGCTGCTGTTTTGGATGCTGAGCAATTAGCAGAGCAAATGAGAGAAGCCACTTACGAGGTAGAGAATTACTGCATCTCAGTAAAGTCATTATCTGATCTACAAAAATAACATCGGAAAACTTAAGACAGTCATACCAATGAAAAAACACACCCTATTGAAAAAAGTGGTAATTTCATTTTAAGTGTGCCAAATGCACTCTTGTATTTGTAATTTGAACTTTGCAATCATACAGCAAGATAAGGATCAAACCTCGTGCTGTGACATTGTTTGCTTATTGCATTGCCAAGCTGCAAGAACAAGAAAGTGTCTATTTTGTGTAGCTCAGCAGCTGGGTCATTTCTTAAGACCTTTTCTATCCATGTACCTCCGCTCTGTGCCTCTCCTTTCTGTAAGAGGGGCAACAGGAAACCTTGGAGGACTCAGCCACTTGAGATGAAGGGTCGGGGCAGCTGATGCCATTGCTACCACCTGCCTTGAGGGGGAGCCAAGGCAGGGGCTGGGAACACAAATAAAGGGCGCTGTGCACAGGCTATGTATGACCCGGCTCACTGAATTTTACCTGTCATGCCAGGCTCCTTTTATAGCCTATGGAGAGAAACAGATATTTTATGGTGCAGTTCATTTTTGCTATTTCAGACATTTACTCGAGGAGGGATAAGCATGCGCAGAAGCACACGCTTCTCTCTGCTGGTGAGAAATCCTGTAGTGATGAACTGACAGCTACTTTGTGGACACCTACACTTGCTCAGACTAATCCCACTATTTGTGATTACAGCTCCTGGTCTGCTTCTTTGAAGAGCGGTGACTCTCCAGTTGTTACGAGGAGCATTCCTGCTCTCTGTTCCCCAATCCCCAGCTCATACCATACAGGTGTATTGAAAAAGCATGATGTGAGGAACATGGACACATGGGATTCCTTGAAGAGATAAGCCACAGTGGAAATTAGTGGCTGGAAGATTTGTACTCAAGTCTTTCTAGATGCAGCCTCAGGTTTTACTCCCAGTGAACATGAAAATAGAATCCCTGTCTTAGTCCAATATTAGTTTAATAATTGCTTTGAAATGTAGTGCAATGGTGAAATGCGTTGTTTTAGAAACAACTGTTCTCTAAAAACTGATAAATATAACAGAGCTTTGGGTAAAGGTTTGAACGCTCCTAAATGAACTCCTGTTATTTCCAGCCGCACCAATAATGTGGCTTAATGAAGGTTTGCAATAGCGTGATTTTTGAATTGCAAATACTTAGATCTGAGTGTAGACTGCGCTTCAGTGAGCCAGTTGGGTTTTTTTTCAGCCTTGAGCAATTCACCTGTATTTGGAAAATTTCCTGAATGGCTTTTCATAATGTGAACCAGAGAAAATGTGTGGGAGTTGTATCATTAGTAACTCCACCCTATGCATTATGTACTGCATTCAGCATCATGTCCTTATAAAAATGCCATCAGGTGACACACAGCCCAACAGCTGGTTGGGCCCAGAAAAAAGAAATGGAGGTGAGGCCACCTCAGATGAGAGTGAATGACTCACTGGTGCTACCTAAGGGATATTTAATACATACTTATTAACACACACTTATTCTGACCATTTTTTTCTTTTTTTTTTGCAAGTAAAGCAATGAAAGATCTCCCATAAGCAACAGAATGGCACCACACAAATGAAACCATCCATGACGTCAAATATGCAGTCACCAGTATTTACACAGGAAGATTTGGTTCTGGGCCACAACGACTAGTACTGGAGAGGGACTTTCTGCCCTCTTCAGAGTATCCCTTTGCTCAAGTCAGTAAACTTTAAGTGGTATTGCAGTAGCCTGTAACAGTCTGGAGGTGGTTACTGGGAAAAGTCAATCTTCTGAATATTTAAAAACACATGCACCAAAATAAATGCAAGTCAATTTAATTGGCCTGGGATTTTGGCCATGGGCAAACTTTGGATCAGAAACTACTGTGAGGCACACTGGGAGAGCCTGAACCTTGGCTAAAAAGGGAACTTTGGGTTCTCATCAAATTTCTTGCCAGTGTTCCCAAGCTGGCTGTAAACACGTCTGTTCCCTTGAAGCAGAGTATAGGGTCAAGGCCTGTAACCAGGCATGGAACAAAAAAACCCTGCTTGAAAAAAAATAAATAAAACTGTATTTGCAACTATTTAAGTGCTGTCAAACTGTGGACTGCTACTCAAACCCACCACAGCTTCTATGTCACCTTCTATGTAATTTTTCTCTTGGATTCCCCAGTCAAGGACAACGGTTCATCTTCTAAAAGCTAAGTCCTGACGTGGCACTATAATCCCTGCATAAATATATCAAAGTTGCCTGTTCCAACACGTGCTAGAGATGATAGCTCTCTTCTTGTTGTGATACGAGCCTGTTGCCAGAACTGTAATTTTTTTCACATCAGAGGAGAAATAAGTGCAATACAAATGCAGCTCAGTTCTGTCACACCCACCCCTTGGAGTGGTTGTGTGTCACAAGGGTCATTAGTGAGATGACAGAAAAAGAATTTGGTTACTAGATAAATTGGATCCTGTCTGTGACCTTTCTTGAGTGACCACAGTGCTATGGAGTACCTCTACCTAGGCAGAGGACCTGGTTCTTCATACGGTATGCCTCTAAGGTAAAGATAACTGACTCCATCAAAATGTTTTCTCAGTAAATTATTCCTTTCCTATCAATAATACTAAACAGAGTACTTTAAGCATGCAAAAAACAAGCCAATCCTACTGTGTATACACCCTGGAGTTTGTTTTCTATGCCCCTTGACCGTCTTCCCCATTAACATTTTAGTCACTTGGAGTCCAGGCTGAAGATAGCAGATGAGTCTTGTCAAAGAAATCCCCCCACCCTGCCCTGACCATGAACTCTAGAGAAGAGCTGCTCAGGCAGGAGAAAAGATGGTTAGTAGGATAATTTTCAAAGGAAGAGTGATGGGTAAAACTGATTTACTTTTATACATAAATCCTAGGTTACATCTATACCTAATTCAGTGTTTCAGTCTGGCCACACTCTGAGAGAACACTTTGCACCATCAAATCTAATCAAATGGCACAGCTATAAATAAACCCATCAACAGCCATGTGAAAGCAAAACTAATAAAAAAGCAGCCCTGAGATTCTTCCCTGGAAGAGCTTTTCAGATATTTAAACAGGAAATCCATTTGCATGGGCCTGCATGGAAAAGTTCTGTTTTGAGACCAAAGAAATCATTACAAATAGATGGATTCCCTAGACACTGATTTTTATCCCAAAGACACAAAAGCCACCATTAACCCCCTTGGATGCTTATTGTCCGATCGCACTCAGGAGCTGAAAGCCATGAGGAAACTGGACAGGAGGCAGCAAGGGTGCTCCAAGGGTGGAGAGCAAGTTTCTCCTCAGTGCTGATGGTGCGAAGAGGCAGTACCTCACATCAGCTTCTCATACAGACTCCTCTGACTTGGTTTCTTTCTTCAGTAATATCAAATCTTGCATTTTTCAGAATCTAGCAGGAATGGGTGGGTAATTCTGACCGGTCAAACTTTCACCACACAGGGAATTTCTGCTGGCATTGCAGACTTTTAGAGCTTCCCAGAAGAGAAATATCTCATGTCTAGGATTTCTTGCAAAGCACTGTTTCTGAAGTTATCAGGCTCCAAAACCTCATTTTTGCAATATGAAAAATGACTATATGGGTAAATGAAGTAAACTATATATGCATGTCTGTGAGCACCAAGGACTTTTATAAATATTAAGTAATTTCAAGGCAATTCTTGTGTAACTTATGAGGATAAACACACAACAGATCATTAAAAAATACTGTAGTTTACTCTTTCAGTTCGTTGGATGTCTTGAGTCTATGACACTGCAGTTAAATATTTGTAGACTTCAGACTGAAAATCTAAACGGACTGCCAAATTTTAGTAAACCCAAGCAAGTTCAGGGATGAACCTTCCAACAGACACCTAAGGATATGTAGAAGCAACATGTACTGTTTACTGAGGTCTAACCAAGTAATACTGAGGTCAGTAAAACAGGAAACAGTAATTCAACTTCAATATTGCACAGTATTTTCATGACTTAGAGTAAGTTATATGAAATAGCTGATATACATAGCACCTAACAATGCAAGATAAGTCAATATAGATTTAAACAAAGCTAACGTTTCACACTACTCATCCCTTTTTGGAAGTTATATGACCATCATATTCTAAAAATTGCATGCTTATCAAACTAAATAAAACCTGGCACAACATTCGAAATGCAGATGAAACTGTAAAAGTATGCCACACTTGGTAAAAATACTTGCACTTTGACAACATGCTGATGATTTAGAGATCCCAACACCTCTAACTTCCTGGGCTGTGTTTTTTTCTTTATCTTTTCTTGGCCATTTGAAGAACATTTAGCAGATGCAACAAACTGGCTAGTAAAATGGAGTGCCTAAAAATCACTGAAAGTTTAATTTAAACACCTGAAATACCAGTGCATGGTGTAAAAATAAAAAAGCATTTCAAATATAAACCTCTGTGAAATTCTCACCAGTCTCTGATTGATTTCCTTAAAAAAGCAATCACACCTGGTGTGTTATGACGAGTGTCATTCATACGCACAGAGAGTTATTTCCATGGGATAAAACCCACTGCTCAAGAGCAGCGTTCACACATGACATGCAAGTGGATGCAGAAATTAATTGGGTGCCTCAATCCCTTTTTCCCTTCTCTTTGTGCATCAGACAGGGTGGCAGGAAGCAAGTCAGGACTAGCAAGTCATACAACATGCTTGTTTTCCTCTCTTCTATCTTTGCTCTATTTTAAGACTTGCCGAAGTAGTTATTACTTATGTTAAATTAATTTATATGCTATGTAAAGAACGGAGAGGACTCTGGGCAATAAGTGTTACACAATCAGAGGTCAAATTCCTTTGTCACACAGTTTACATTAGGCTGCTGCTCCTTCTCTTCTTAGAAACAGAGTCAACACTGGCCCAGCCCATAGCCCTGGCCTGCAGATGTGCTGCCAGACTGATGCATCTGGGACCAAGGCCAGTGATCGTCCCCGTTGATCGTCCGTCCCTTCCTGTCCTGCAACGCTGCTGTGACCCGAGTCTTGGCCAGTTGAACCAAACCGTCCTTCATGATCTCTGAAGAGTCCTGGAGAAGGGAGCTGCTTTTAGGACTGTAGCTCAGGTGCGCTCAGAGAAAGGACATTCTGTGCAGGGTGGCTGCTGCCCAGACTCTCTCCTGTTTATATGCAGAGGGGAATATATGCAGAGGGGAAACAAGGTACCAACATGGCTCTGCAAAGCTGGGTGAAATGTTTCAGCTGAATGCTTTTTTTCAGGAAAGAAAAAAAGATATTCAGCAACGCTGAAAAGTCTTGTGAACCAATACCTACTCTATCCAATGCTGTCAGCATTTTATTTAAAAACGTCATTCATATTTGTTCATATTTAAGGAAATACTCAAGCTGAATTGTGTCCTTTCAATGAATTGTATCCTTTCAAGATGGACATCATAAGCTGTTAAATTTGAAATAATTTTTCATCCAACTTAATGACTTGCAAAAAAACTTTAAAATTGTATTTAAAAAATCCTATAAACAGTTCTTCACAATTTTACTGAGTTCTGCATATTTCATTACCTATAATACACAATTCAGAGCATCTAAAGGCCACTATCCATGAAGACTGTTAGTTATATTATAGGTATGTATCTAGATTTTTACAAATATATTAATAACATCAGCTGCAATAACAACAGCAAGCTTTATTACTATTATCATTATTATCCTTGAAAATCCCTTACAAACACCTGTGGATCCTTTTTGTCTTAGGTTAGGTTTACTGCTTTTCGTTTGGATTCCATTGTTAACAGTTCTATTCCTAGCCAAAAAAATACTGAAAAATCCCTCAAAGCTCATCTTCACATTCACATGTAAAAACTGCTAAATAAGATTAAAATACTGCCTCTGAATCTAATGCTTCTTTGTATTCAGCTAAATGCAGTTTTTAAAAAAACTCAGACCACAAATATCTTAGCAAACGTATGATTACCACCCATTTTTATAAATGTTTTATGAAAAAATACTTCAAGATTTTTAAAAGTCAGTTTTATTTTTTAAAAGATTCAGATGAAATTATTTCTTGCCCCTAATAAATTTAGAGATATATTATACTCATAGTTTAAATACTATCCTGGAATCAAAACAACCCACTTTCTCCTTGACTGTAGCTACACTGAAGCTACAAGCAAGGAAGCAAAATATTAAAGGTGTTCTGTAAATGAAAAGAGTGCAAAGAAAATCTCAGTTTTAAAAGATTTTTAAAAATTTTTGCAAATTCTTCAGTTACATGGGAAAAATAATAGCATAAATGGTTTGAAAAAAAGAGTATAATTTATTGGCCAGGTTTCAAAATTTCTCTTTCTACAATATATTTTGATCTGCTCTCTGAAAGTCTGTGCTACATTTTCTAAAAGTATAAAGGAAAAGGCCATAGTGTGAGAATCTGCAAAAATTCAACAAAAACGGTAACACTAACAGTCTTTAGTTATAACTGCAGTAATATTTCTGTTAGGAAATCAAGGGAGAAATTGCAAAATGACAGAAAAGCAAATGAATACTTTTGAGTACAAGTCAACCAGCTACATAACAGGAGACACAGTCAAAATTTATATTTCGGGAAAAAGGAAAAGAGTCACACATAATACTAACTCAACAGAGCGGCGGGACTTTGTTTGAAAATACTAGCCCTTATTAGGAAATCTTTTGGAAGATGAGTAACTGGAACTGAATTATGTTTCTATTAAGGGTAGTGAATTCCTCAGCTAGACGGCAACAGTAAATAAAAGAGAACATGCTTACATTCACTCAATAGTTTCAAAGAATTAAGTATCATTACTAGAACAAAGAGTTCCTCTTACAAAAATAATCAGGGCTTTTTCTTTGTTTTGAATGTGACTGTTCACCCGCTGGTTCAGTTCCCCCTCCTGCTGCAGAGACATTTGGGTGCAGGCGGGATGGGCACGGAGCTGTTACTGGGTTTGCGGGGCAGCTATTTGCTGCCAGGGTGTCAGGTTTAGAGCCCAGATCCTGTCACTGTCCCTAAGACACCGTCACCATCCCCACTGTTGCATTACAGACTTCTTTTAGACTGGCTGAAAAGAGAAATCCATCTTCATGTCAGTCTCTCCGTTCTCTTTTCGTGCAACAGAGCCATTGTCCTCATAGGTCACCACACTACGCAAAGCAAGTGCTAATGGCCTGCACTGGGAAAAATAACAACCTGGATAGGAAAGGCTCTCCCGGAGATAATACTGAACAGCCAAACAAGCCTAATGACTGAGCTGCAGGATGGAGCACCACACTTCTGCTAGGCTGCAAAAAGTTACTTTTCAAGTACACACAATATAACATTAAGGAAAAGATTTGCAAAGTGTGCAGACTTCAGATAACAAAACTGAGGTATCTGTAGACAAGGAAGCTCGTGTGTAAATGCTAAGTGTTCTTGCAGAAATAAATTCCCAATGCAAGCAAATACTTGGAAATTCCCCTCTACAACACAGTGAACAGGTGAACTGCAGAAGTCTAAACTAAACCTGTGGGATAACCGTACAGCTGTAAGACTCATGGTAGTTCTGACTTCCAAGACAATTTTCTGAATCTACCATTAGAAAATCTGAGATCTTGTAGCATTTCATCGGGATGAACAGGAGATGGCAATACAAAAGAACAACATCAGAAAAGAAATCCTATGAAAACAGCAATGGGATATTATGCTAGATAAGAAACAATAAAAAGGCTGTTTCATCCCTAGTGAGCTAAATGCTTGGAGAGGTTTAAGATACCTCTCTTTCTGTTCTGACTGTTAGAAACTTTTAAGACAATTTACAAAATTTATTCATAACTAATTTATACCCATTTGTTCTTACATCACAGTTTCTGATAGTGTTGCCCTTAAGCTTCAAAAGCTCTTCTGCCTCTTTGATGTTTACTCTCATTGCATTCTTACAGAACAATCATATCCCTGTTCAGCCTTCATTTTTAAAGGCTGAACAAATCAGGCAATAAATCATCCTTCAAGGTCTCGGTTCCCACAAACACCCAGCATTCATTCCCTTGAATGACCAGTATTCCAGATGAGCTGTCAGCTGTGCCTCATTCAATGATGTTAACATTTGCTTAGCTCTCCAAGGAAACATCTTACCCGATGTACCCAGGATAGCATTTGCCTTTTTCCTGGCCAGATCTTATATATAGTTTACATTCATTCTCTGATTTTTATTATACCATTGTCTTCCTCCTCCTCCTTTTTCTAATGACAAAGCTCCCAGATCGCATCTGGAAATCTTCATTAGTCATTCTGAAAAGAAAGATCTTGCAATCTGCATTATGACATTTTACCTCAGTTCTATATTATTCTAGTCCTCAAGTTTACCAGTCCTTTCTCTCTGTCACCTGGAACTGACATACTTTCCAAATCAGTATCACCAGCATATTCTAGCAGCATACACACTACCTCTCATTAAAATATTACTGAGGTCTGCCGGTGTTTTTTGTCATAGAAACTCAACCAGTAAGCACTCTCTGGCTCTTGTTCTAATAAAACCAGCTGATGTCTCCCTCCTAACCAGTTTCTTCCTGACATTCAGTACTCCTTACTGATTTCTATGCTGCTCATCCAGTTTAGTAATAATAGATGATTTATTGAAGTCTAGATAAAGTAAGTATTTTGAACCTTTGTCTAGCCCTCAGCTTCTTATCAATTGAGTACATTTTTTTAAATAAGCACTATTTGTTTCACTACAGTAATAAAAAAAATAAAGGTTATGAGGTAAATGAAACATGCTCAGAAATGCATCCTTGTCATTGTTTATAATTGAGACCGAAGCAATCAAAATGAAATGTGAAAAGAAAAAAAGCCTGACCACTGCATTAAAAGGTTGTTATGACCCTCGTAAAAAAAAAGTAACAGAATTATGGAAAGAAAAAATGGCTTTCCCAAGAAAGACAACAAACATCCCCCCTCCCGTCCCCTTATTCCAAAGGCCTCCACCCTCCAGCAAATTTTATGTCCAATTTATTATCTGCTTCATCTGTCTGTACTATTTAGAGCTATATGAAATCTCTTGTTGTATCATAAAATTACTACAAGGATGGATGGAAAATTATCCCTGCCGGCATTACGGAACAAAGGCTGAAAAAATAAAAAACCCAGATTTCTTTTTTTTCTGTCAGTATCTACTCTGAAATGATGTAGCTCTGAGCCCGGAAGCTTGCTTTACTCTGCTTAATTTCCATGTTTCCCAGGCAGTGTTATATTTACCACTGCATAGTGGTACTTGCTAACAGTCACTAAGTACCTCCAGTGAACTACCATATTCTCCATCACTAGAGGACCTTTTGTGTAATGGTTGGGGGTTGTGTCTTCTAAATGTTTACCTAAAACTTGGTCATCCAACAAAACCATGACAGAAAGCCTTCCTAAGACCAGTCTCAGAGGTGGTGTGTGGGGAAGTCAAACAGATTAAGAAGTGTTCTCTAAGCTAGAGCAAGCACACAAAAGGAGCACAGCTACACTGTGGAGTACAAGGTTATCAAAACTTCACTGCTCAATGACAATTTCCTCACTTAGATGATAGTACCTCTTCTGAAATCGGGAATTTGGAATTTAATTCAAAAGAACATATAGAAAGCCACTTCTTTAATAGGAAAATTACAGGAAATTGCATAAAATATACTGTATCAGGGAATTCCATGTGAGGACGTGTAATTTTTACGTAGGGAAATATGTCAGAAGATTCTCACGTGGTTTCGCTCAGGTTGCCAGTAACATCCTAAGTGAAGCAGTCAGACACTTAAAAATTTCTTCCAAGTATCAAGTTCACAGATGCACATAAGTGAACATAGAATCATGGAATAGTTTGGGTTGGAAGGGACCTTCAAAGCTCATCCAGTCCAACCCCCCTGCCATGAGCAGGGACATCTTCAGCTAGATCAAGTCCAGCCTGGACTTGAATGTTTCCAGGGATGGGGCATCTACCATCTCTTTGGGCAACCTGTGCCAGTGTTTCAACACACTCACGGTAAAAAGGTTTTTTTCATGCTGTTTTCACCTTGTGACAACACTTGATTTCAGCCCCACTTCATGGTACGCAACCTCTCTCTGAAACATTAATGCCTACGGCTCCATTTCAGGTAATTGATGCTAAAATTCACAAACAGGAGAGGGACAGCAGATAACTTTGTTTCTTTCATAGAAATTTTTCATCGTGGTTCATAGCATAAACACGGCCAATTATTTCCACTTAGAAAAATGATCCGGTATCAGTGTAATGTGAGATTGGACAAGCTCCCTGTTCTGCCAAGCTCTTTAGCTCTCCTTCTCTGCATCTCTGCCACTCTCATCTGTTTTGAGCCAGTAATGTGAACAATATACAATATTCCAGGCAAAGTCTCACCTTTATCATATACGAGGTCACTCAAGTTTCTCAAGCAATGTCAATGGAAAACTAGTCAGAATATTGAGGTTATTGGTATTGAGCACCTTGGAAAATCAAAGTAGTCTCAAAGAACTCATACTGGGGAAAAAAGAGAGCACATGTCTCTAAAGGCTCACCAGTTCCATCCCTGGTAGTTCAGTTCATACTTACGTCAAAGCTGGTATTTTCAGTCTTTCTATCTGTTTATCCGAGACTGAGCTTTTCCTTTTCTCCAGAACTCATCTCACTGGTGATACCCCTACCATTACTTCCACATGCTTTGAAATGCATCATTATGTCTCTATTTATGGTCTAAATTCTGTAATAAAATTCTTTGATCCTATGGCAGAAGTTTTAATGTCTTTAAAAACAAACAAACTCAGAACCCCAAACCAAAGTGCAGTATGATCAATACTGCCCTCAGTCCCTCACTGGCCAGGAAACTATTATATAAGAATATATATAGGGGAATAGAGTGATGTACCACAAAATCAAGACAATAGATGATGACCTCCTATCATAATCTGTTTTCCTATGGCTTTCCTATGATTTAAAGTTTAGTCGCAGCAATTATTTAGACAATCTGCAGTTATATATTTATTTTGTATATATGTATTATTTACAAAAACTAGGCTGGCAAGGAAAGCTAGAAAGTTGGATTATAACTGAAATTGTACAGAATATGCCTGTATGCCTGGACTTATTTTCATTTGTCTGTGGTATTTTAGGGGCCTTGGCTTCCTTTTTTTTTTTTTTTTTTATTATTATTATTCTTTTTAACTGTGATAGTATACACAGAGCTGGAATTTCATTAGGAATACTGCTGGAAGATTACAAGCTTTTTTTTTAATGAACTAAAAAATCTATCCAGTTTGTGGGTATGATTAACTAACCACAGTAAGTAAGGATTTCATTATTTCAACGAACAGTTACAAAAAGTATTATGAAATCTTAAACATAATCGAAAGGAAGGTGAAGCAGAAATATATATTTTTCCTTGCACATTTAAATAAAAATAAAAACTGGTTATTTTCATGGCAAATGCACTTTCCAAATGCACTGAACAAGGGTGCACAATATACTGTGATTACTGGTCCTTCTAAATCTAACACGCAAAAGGATCTGTCTCATATATTCAAAGAGGTCTATGTGTGTATATATAGACACATACATGCATGCACACACACTCCTTTTTCAATTGAAAAGAAAATTGACTCTTAGAAACAATATCTACCTAGTAGCAGTTTCATACACACCACTTCTATTTTTACATAAGATTAAACGGTACAGTATACTAAACGCAAGATTCATCTACAAAATTCGAATTCACAGAATCACAGAATGGTTTGGGTTGGAAGGGACCTCTGGAGATCATCTAGTCCAACCCAACTGCTAAAGCGGGTTCACCCAGAGCAGATCGCACTGAAATGTGTCCATGTGGGTTTTGAATGTCTCCAGAGAAGGAGACAATTCAGCCCTTATTGACCATTTCTTCCAATGAAAAACTGCAAGATGGAAGTTAATTTTACTGGTTTTGAAGACAGTAGTAAACCAGAATTTAATGTTCCACAAAAATATGCAAGGCTGATTTTCAAGAAATATCTGACTTTCTGTTTAATTTCTCATCGTCTATTTTGAGTTTTCAGAAACAAATAACTGTTTTTGTCATGCATACCCAACTTACAATCATTCAAGCCATAGGAAAAAACTTACTTAAACTGACCAATTCAGGAAAAACTATGGAGGCTACACATACATTTCTGGGTTTTTTATACCTTCTTTAAAATACAAGCTCTGTGTCAAGAGCACACCTTCAGTGACTGAAGATCTGTAGCAGAAGTTCACACCTGGCACCACTTTTTGGAGGCACATATACACCTCCATGCCACTTTTAAAAGCTCAGAATTTGGCTTTAAGAACTGATTTTCACATAATCAATTTTAAAGACCTAGTTTAGGGTCAAACCAGATTTAAAAAAAACTCTCAGTATTGGAGATATTATTAAATTACTTAGGCAGAACACATTAAAATTAATTAGAGCTTTTCAGATTTGTCCTCCCCTTGTCTACACTGCAGAAAGGAAGGAAAGTGGCTCCCTGATTTAGGGCATGAGTACTTAGTCTCCAATAATGAATTTTCTTTGGAAAAACTATCAAGTCTCATGCGTATGCTGTACTAAAAATGCATTAATACAAGTCACTGATTTCTAACATAATTTAACTAAAAAAAAATAGTGACTGACAAAACATTCCGCATTTTATTTGCTCTGCTTATACCACAGATAGTACTGTTTGCCTGAGCCACAGTAAGGCAAAGTAAGTATCATTCTCAACTCTGTTTTACAATAATGAATAATACACAATCATACTTTTCATATTTGTTTTGCTGTTTGAGTTTCATTAAAAGTTCAGGTGCTCCATTCCTTGCAAAATTCCTGTTGTTCTGAAATTTACACCAAGCAAAATTTGGAGAGCTATAGTATCTTTTTATGAAGAATGGCAACATCTGAGCTTTAAACAGATAATGCTGAGAAGTGCTTGCAAGTCACATATTACATTTTAAGTCATTTACTAACTTCACTGAGTGAGTTAGGGCTCATGCAAGGCAAATCATCCTGTTTGGCAGCCCCCTGAGCCTTCTTAGGCATCCAGCCCTGGCTTCTGGTCAGAACTGGACTACTGAGTAAGATGGAGCAAAGATTTGCTCTATCAGGGCAATTCCTATTTCAATGAGATTTAGGAGGTAGAAAGGAATGCCAGATCAAACCACAAAAATATGCTGTA
Organism: Columba livia; assembly: GCF_036013475.1. NCBI lineage: Eukaryota > Metazoa > Chordata > Aves > Columbiformes > Columbidae > Columba > Columba livia. The sequence continues at coordinate 32,131,188 of NC_088604.1, read as the reverse complement.
AAGTACTTAAAATATTTTATTCTTTACAGCAAGTGGATTAAAACATCAACCTAAAATCCTTTCTGTAATACAGTAGCACGTTTTTACTGTGAGAGCATGTAATTAATTCTGATGCATCTAAAATATCATTTTACTGAATACAACTATCTATATTATAGTCTAATATTCATGCAGAGTACATTTTTGAGCAACACAATATTAATTACGATTCAAGTCTTCAAATTTGCCCACTACATCTATCATTTGGTCCAACTGCATGATTATATGCTTTCTAGACTAAAATTAAACAAGTAGTGTAGGAAAGTATTAAAATCTTTTTGTTAAAGCTCACCAAGCTTTACATTTTGAAAGAATCACTTCTGTTGCTCATCTGGTAATAAAAGGAAACCAAGGGAAAAGGGTGAGATATTTGATGATAGAAATAAACAATATTGTCATTATACTTACCTTAGTTTAGATGACCCTGCCTATGTGAGATGAGTGCTGCAATATGTGTGCATTCTATGCTAGGCTGAAGCTTTTCCTCTTTCTTTTCCTTCTTTTAGTAAGAACCCTTAGGGTCGGGTCCTGCTCTTCCTGAAGACGAGAGCAAAAGTCTTCATTGGGGTTCAATCGGAGCAGGACAGGGACTTTAAAACATTTTTTTCCCCTTTTGTGTCTTTCTTTATGAGCTTTTGTTCCTTCAGGCTATGCAGATATGAAGCTTTTAAAATGTCTGAAGTCACAATCAAGAGTTGGAAGCTGTATGTTCCAAATGAAACACCATGCTGTTGTCTAATCTATCTGAAACCACTGACCCCAATTTGCCAGTGTTGTTTGTAAAGAAAAAAATATTTGATTTACTATTCACTATGAAATCAGAGGTAGTTTTTAAAAACATATATATATATATATATTTTTTTTTGCCACTACAGGTACAACCTTTTGTCCGAGTTACACAACTGCCATTCATTTGCTCGGATTTAAATTCACCCATTCATACTCAGATCTTCTGACAGAAGACATTTCCTATACAAAATAAGCTGCTCTTAGCCAAACCATTATCCACTGCTGATACCCACATATGTCTCTTTGCATTTCCTTGCCTACCTGTGAACAAGGTTTATAAAAGCTGAAACCAGTTTTCATTGATCAGGACAGAAAGTTGTTACGGCACACATTCTAAAAGGCATTTGTATATTGTTTCTTGCAGATGCCTGGTGATCAAAGAAAATTAATATCTCAGAAATTCATTCACAGCTGTAAAATCACTCCTGAGAGGTCTATATCCATTTACACGTAACACAGATGCCACAGAAGAAATAATGGTAAACCACATCGGGTGAGAGTCCTGTTTCGGAAGAGCGTGCATCTCACTCACCTGTTTGGCTAAGCTGAGATGTGCTTCTGCTCCTCCGAGACACTATGGCCACCACCTTGGCACTAAGGCTGGAACGTCTTTTCTTCCCACCTGTTCCAACCGTGCCGACAGCCGTGTCCGACTGACTCCCGTCATTGTGCTCCAGCTTATACATCTCTCCGCTCACACTTGTGCTCTTAGTGATTCTCCCTGAAGTCCCCATCCGTCTCCCTTGCATTTTAGGAGTAAATGTACTACAGTTACAAAGTAAAAACAAACATGTTAATTTGTCTGTGTGACAGCATTTCCAAAAGCCTTTTTTTTTTTTTAATTAGTAAATTAATTTTAAGTCTTGATACATTTTCACTTATTTGGTTCACAAATAAAAGGTTAATTTGATATTCCTCAGAGTACATATTTACAGTATTACAATTTGTTCATCACTTCTTTGAGGGAAACAAATGAATTAACACTTTCCCATGTTTTCCAGAGTGACAGAGACACACAACATTTAAAAGTTGTGTGGAGCCTTCCTGTCTATATCCCTAGAATACATAACGCAACAAAACAACAATTTTACATCGAAAGAAAATGAATACAGGCCAAGAGAATACACGTAGGTTACTACACATATCTTATCAGCACTGTTCACCAAAGCCATAAGACCTAATAGATATGAAAATATCATCTCCTATGTTTTCATACTTCACAGAAGAGATAATACGTAGCATTTTTTAGATCTTCACTCTCTCACTTCTTTAAAGGTAAATGAAATAATCACAGTATACAGGCAAAATAACTTTGAGGCAAGAAAACCTAATAACCCACTAGAACTTTCATTGATTGACAAAAAATAAATTGCTCTGTCAGTTTTGTTTAATTTTCTTTACCTATCGCATTGCATTTGAGTGTTTCTATACAAATCCTTTTCCTGCTGTTGCACAGAGAGTATTCAGAAACACGCTCTAGAGAACAATCTCAAAAACACACAGGCCATTCTACTACACAGTCCTAACGCTGCTGCGGCCATGCGATGCCCCGGCTCTAATGGCAAGACAAAGTTCGCCATCACTCTGCAGAGACCCAGAAATTGAAGCTGCAGCCTGACTCGCTTCAGATCTGTATTTTGAAGTCAAATTTTGAATGTATTTGTTGAGCGACTTCCTGCTGTCCCTCCCAGCAGGTTCCCTTCCCAATAGACATGCTGGCCTGCTCCTGCCCCCACAATCCCAAAAAAAGAGAGAGGTTAGAGGCACAGGCTTGTCCTATCATGGCAAGTTTCAGATAGATAGGAAATCTTGCCTGGGAGAAACGAAGGGGTCTATGGGAGAATAACTGAAATCCTGTGATTTTTCTACGGATCTGGGCTCTGCTAAAACTTAAATCACTCCTGTGCAAAGACAGATTCAGGAAAGTACAAAATTATGTATATCTAAATTATGTTTTGCTAGTAGTTACAAATATTTACTACCATGTGACCATAGGAAAGAGCAGATAAAAATAGACAATACTTTTTGAAGAAGAAGCTGGAAAAGTAAAGTCCTTGAATAGACAACACTTAATAGAAAGGTCATTATCAACCTCTGCAAAGGCATTTAATTATGACTTTGGGGACCGCTCCCGCTCAGACAAAAACCCGGCCACCACCTTCACACAGAACAAGGTGCTGTGATGCCCTGAAGGACTCAGGAACACTTTCTAGTGGATCACCTGAGGCACACTCAGCTTAAAATACACTCTCTCTTGTTCCCTCCTATCCCACTGTGACTTTAGTGACCGCCCTTTGGGTTTGCATGGCAAAAATAGCAGGACATAGGTATTTTGATGTTTCTATGTAAAATTCCATTGTATTTTATCGTAGATTTCTCCCAGCACACACTCCCTCACATGTATGTGAGTGCACACATATATATTCAGTCATTCCAGGAAGAATTTTAACTGCACTTTTTGGTCATTACAAAAAACAAAACAAACAACCCCCCAAACAAATAAAAAAAAGACCACCTTCCCTAAATATGCATGTATCAAGGAAAAGGTTTTGTGTAAGGCAAACTAGTTTTGTTCACTTAAAAAAAATAACAAAATGCAAAACAACACTCTAAAATAATTCCCATTTTCAAAACAGAGACTGACTTTCTTGAGGGAGGTAAATAGTAATTTCTTGGCTTCAATATAAATCATGTCCCTAATATAGTACAGGTGTTTCCTTCATAGGCTACTTATACTGCTGCTTTTTAAAGTTGTAATGAACACTAAATAACACTATTCTTGTTCACAGAATGCAATAACCTCAACTTTACAAAATATCTAACCCGGCAGCTACTTTTGTTACAACTTACACAGATTACTTTCTTCTCCACAAACACTGCAACGTGAAAAAATATTAATTGGGATTTCCCCATGGGAGTCATTATTCTTGAAAGAGCAAATTAATTCTAAAAAAACAGCAATGAACATCACAAAATTCACGCTGAAACTTCATCTCAAGCAGAGGGTGGACCAAAAGTGCCATCTGGTACTTGGAGGGTGCAGAACCACACAGGCCTCATTTTCAGGGGTCCTGCTTTCTACTTTGATTAGGCATGGATAATTGCTTTCCACATGGGTAATTTCTTTCCACCAGTGCTTAGAATTGGATTTCAGTGACTATTCTGCAATGCTGATGATGCCCCTCATTCAAAGCTTTCTGTAGTCATTTTGTACCAACTTTGAGCCATGGAGTTGTTGTCAATTCTGGAACTCTTAAGTTTATGCATCTATCACTTTTCTAAGGGAGAAGGAAGAAACTGAAAACACTTAGAGAGCATCTGTTGACATTTGAGCTATATTGACAAGCACTTTGCTGACATACTAATCTACAGATGTATAATTTACAGCAATAAAGTTTAATGGACTACAAAATCTGCCATGCAATTGAAGAAATAATTGTTTATCATCCTATTGACTTTGCTCTACTGAATTTCAAGTGTTTAAGAAGATAATAAATACTAATCTTATGATGTGTTTATGCCAGTCTTCACTTTTTTTGTACAATGGAGCTGAAATGCTCTTAACTCACATTATTTCATAAGAGTTTAGGAGACAATGATGCCCATCCACTGAGAGGTACAAATTGATAGTATCATAACTTTAGGAAAATCCCTTTTTTGATGTGTTAATTTCCTAATTCAAGGACTGTGAATACTTTCTGAATGATAGATAAATTACTTTTTCAAAGACCCACATAAATTTCATTTTTCATTCCTTGTGACAGATAGAGGGGCCTAGACAATTCACCTTAATAAAAAAATGAGATACTTAGAATTCAGATTAATCTTGTACTTGTTTCTACCTTGCAAATATGAAGTCCCACTTTCCTAAGAAATATGTTCTAGTGTACTCCTAGTACAAAACAGCTATTAGTTTACTAGAAACAGGCTTAACGGGATAGGATCGAGTATCAAATCCTACAGCTGTCCAATATTTCTCCTTGTCATAACTAAGCAAACAGATTAAGATTCTTTTGCATTCATCTAATCCCTGGGCTAGTTTATTATTTGACATTGATTTGAACAGTATCAAAAGAACAGGCATTTAAAATTAAGTCTTCTTATACCATCTAATCGAGTACCCTTAGAATACAATATTTTTCCATTCCATTCCTGGCTATTGCTTGAAGAAATAGCTCCTAGCTCACACTGTTACTTTCTTCAGTATAGTTAGGGTTTAATTTATGGAGCACAAAGAAGCAAAAGACCTGCATGAATTTACATATATCCTTTTGCACTTAATCCTTCTGATAATAACATACCTAAAATTTAATTTTATTTTACTGGACTTGCTGGTATTATTGACACATTCATTTAAATGCAGCTGTAAGTTTTTGCAGTCCTATGGCTAAAATTCGTAAATTAAGTTATATTGTTGGTTCAAGCATACTTATCGTAACATTATAAACAAATACAGTTTTCAGTAGCAGGATAACTAAGAGAAACGTATTTATCAGTACACTCCACTTATTTCTAAATTAAATAACTGACTACCTTTTTATTGTAAATTATTTTACCCTCTTTAGCAATTATTTCATTGACTTGTTCAGCAAATTTCTATTTCTAATTATTGGCATAACAACATAATCAATGTCTATATTAAGAATAGTTACGGACTGTCTGTGCCTTTGCTTTACTTCACAGATATTTAGCATGGAAAAGGAATCACCTGATTTTGTGGGTTTTTTTTTTCAATTGAAGGAAACCACTGAGGCCCCCGCCCCTTTGTCCCCAGCAGCAGCAGAGCCGTCCCCCTGCCTGAGCTCCTCAGGACTGGGGTCACTCACTAACCCCAGACTCCCACATCAGCTGTGAAGCCTTTCCCAAGGGAAAAACGCTTACGTTTTCCTGCCAAAACTTATGCAGCTGAGAGGGATCCTATCTAAACTGGTATCTGTACTACACAAGGCAAAATACAGCCTGTATTTACATGTCAGCCATCGGAGTTGTGAAAGAAAGCAGCACTTGCAGTTTTGCAAGCTGCCAGTACCTGAAAGTTGTACTTGTATCTATGGGAATGAAGACTGAACTATTAAGATAAAAAAAAATTATTCAAACAGTAGTTTGAGTTACAAGTTGCCATAAAAATTAATCATGAGATAAAATTCTATAAAATGAACACAGTACAAGGACACTGTGAATTATACTTGCCCATATTAAACTATGGCACACACAACTACATAGAACTGAAACAAAGCCAATTGCATGTATTAAATCACTGTATAACTTTCTACACACGTACCTAACATATATATTCAAAATGCATAGAACTGTACTCAAAAATTATTTGGATTGAGAAAATGATTATTTAGATATACACTCAGTATTTCTCAGTAACTACATAAAGTACCCAGCAATAGTACATATCACCTGAAAAAGAAAGATAGTAAGACACAGGAAGTTCAAACAAACTTTGCCCATAAACTCACCAATATAATATCTGGAAGTATCTCCCTTGAAGGAAAAAATCTTAAGTGATTAGCCATTGCTAAAAAGTACAGTATTTCCTACATTCTCTTAGACTGACTGATGATTTATAAAAAAACACTTTAGGTGTTTATGTTCATGATCACTCATTTTTACTTTGTTTTTCCAATAATGGGAGCCATGAGTTAATAAATAATCCCCTGTATTCCTTGCCATACAGATGATATTTTAATATAAGCTCTTTCCACAGAGTTGCAGGAAGCTGAATCTTTCAACAGAATCCCTGGCCTTCACCAGCCTGAGCTAGAATGGTTCCTTTCTCTTCTGTTCAATGCAGAATCACGTACTAACTCACAGCCCCTGTGGTACCCCTTTGCAACGAGGTAGCTCATGAATACTAATAACCTCCTAAACATGTAATACTTGTGGACCAAAGGGAAGATGAGTACTCCTTTATAATGAGGAAAATCACATTTCTAAAAATAAACTGAATTCTTGTTATTAGTATTCTATGATATGTAATTAATAAATCCAGACTCTAAGTTTGCTATCCACAAATTGCTCTGTTGGTCTTAGAATATATAGCTATTTTTACATATGATATATGACATTTGATGCAAGATTAATTCCTGTACAATTTATGGTATTTCATAAATTAGTTCAAACATGGTGCTTTACAAACCAAAGCACAAACATATATCACATATTAAAATTCTCTCTAGTAGGTCAAGAGACTTTGTTAGACCATAAAGAAGTTAGTTGATTCAATGAAATAACCATTTTGTACAGCCTGTACAGTCTGTACCAACTGGAATTACATATTGATTTAATGTGCACATTGATCATATATTAAATCCATGAAATAGCTATTACAAGAGGAAAAAAAACCTTGCTTCTCCTGTAAAGTTACCATATTACAGTCTTATTGGTGTTGAAATGCAGTAACTCTTGTAAATTATATCAATTTTTGACAATATTCCTATATTGTCTGAAAGTGCTACTCAGTGAGATGGATACGGCCTCTGAGATGACACAGTTCCAGCACCACTGTGTCCTCTGTGTAAACTCTCACCAAGGAAAGGGCTGGAGAAGATTTTACTACAGGTAAGTCTTCTCTGGTTAACATCCTACTTTGGAAGACCAAGAAATTTCCATTTTGGAATAGAGTATCAGAAATCTGGTGAAAATGCATTTCTCAGTAATGCACTGACCAGTGAACTGGGCAAGTTTCACAGCTCTAACAGATCTCTTTTAAACTTGTAAAAATAACATTTCTCCACAAAATGAAAGAATAGTAATTCAGAAAGTCGGTCTGAACATGACAAAAGATGATCAGATTTCGAGTCTTTCCCAAGAACATTTCATCAAGTTAATTTATATTCTCCGAAACAAGCAGAACAGCTGTCTCTGTGCGCGGGAGCCGGTGTGTCTGCCTGCCCATACCCACTGCCCTGGCAGCCTGAAGCCAACTTGTCACACGGATCATAAAAAGAAAGCAAGAGGACAGCAGTTAGTTACTGCACAGACGCTGCTCCGGGTTAACTACTGATTAATGCTGATGCACACAGGCTAATGGGATTCAGAGGGCAAACAGCTCAAATCACCCAAACTTGACAGCAAATCACTATGTATATATTAAGTGCACCAGACATAGCAAGCATGTAAAAGTCAAATCTGTATCAAGAAAATAGGTACTGGGAGGGTTGCATAACAAACAAAGAAATGTGGAGGATTTTATGCTCACCACTGAATGGAGAAAACTTTCTTCAGTAGCAGGAAGGATAAATTCACCAGTTTTTGTTTCTTTGCATAACATTCTGCAATGACATACTATTCTCCCTGTTACAACATGTTGTATTGCTTTTTTTACCTTCAAAACATGAGGTACTGAAGTACCCATGATCTCACTACTCTTTCTGTAAAAAGGCTACATCATTGATGCAAAATACTTCAGTCACTGTTCCTTTGCAAAAGTAAGTAATAGCAACAGGTAATAGCCACAAAATAGGGAATGAAGGAGGAAAACCTGGAAGGTTATAGGGAACATTGAAAGGACAGGACTAACAAAGACAGAAAACATTTTTAAAAAGATAAACTGAGCTGAAGATAAGGCAAGTAAGAGCTACTTTGAGGTCTGAGCCATGGCTAAAACGATTTTCCTACATTTCTTCATTCTAAAAATAACATGTACTGCCTGTTAAATGTGTTAGTGTAATGTCCTTATACTAAAAGTTTATGAATTATATTTCATCTTAATCAGCTGCTATAATTAAATGAGAAAGCAATTAAAATTATTTTTCAGTCTTTTTAAATAATTAAGAAAGGCTGCTGGTAACATGACAGTTTCTTTGAAAGAGGAAGCATAATTAGATAATTAAAAATGCACAAGCAATGCTTCATAGTACATTTTTCATGTACAGATGTTCTGAAGGGATTAAAAACTCCATCTTCCTCCCTCTCTGACAGACATATAAAGCAGTTTATAATGACGGATTTGAAAAAATCATTATCTTTAGATAATGAATAATTAGAACATTAATTACTCTGGCTTCACCTTGGTTTTATACATAAATGACCTCAGAACCAGAAGTTTACATCTGTAATATACCGTTTGGGGGTTAAAAGGATACATTATATTTTTTAAGCAGCTTAGCCTGTTTTCATCTATCTTGCTTCCATGGCAATAATTTGGAGGCTATTGTCCTCTATTTCCCCCTCAAAAATCACAGTTGTGACTCAGGTTACATCGGTGTGCTTGCCCTTGTTTGCAGAGAGATCACCTAAGAAGCAATATTAATTAATCACCAGACATGTTCAAAATGTTTCTCTCTTTAATGAAACTGAGAAGTGCACTAATTAATGAATCAGTTTTGGTGTTCAGTTTTGAGCTGCAGTGATTTGGATAATCAGAAACAAAGCAGGATTACCAATTTACTTCAAGTATTGCGGTGAATGCTTACACTGGAGATTTTCGATGCAAACTGCCAATCAGTTATAATGTTACTTGCTTGCCTGTTAGTTACATCTATTCCTCAAATTTGTCACATATTAAAAATTCAGGTAGGAATTTTCATACCTGGTTTCTGCCCAAGGTGTTGGCTGAAATACCATGACAGATTGTCTGGTCATATGAAGGAATTAAAAAGAAAAACAAAAAAACAAACCAACCAACCAAACAAAAACTCACAAAAACCAACCAACCAAAAAAAAACAAAAAACACCCACATTGTACTATTGCATAATAAACAATTAAATAAATTCACTTTGAGAAGTACTTATAGCTGGTGCCTGACTGAAAGATGCCAATGAGGTGAACCTTCTATTTGGCACAAACTGTTTTCTGTTTCTTTGAGTATCTGCAATATTGGTAAAACAACATCTTTAAGTCATAAATCTCATGTTAAGAGACTTGAAAGAGACCAACAGTTAAGATATCAGGTGACTTTCTATTACAAAGTGGCATTCTACTCACTCGCAGATGCTATTGCTAAATAGATTGTACAAATCCTGAATATTACTATTTTGCCTCAAGGCTAGAGGCAGAAAGTTGGTATTTGCCAGGAATTGCTTCTCTTGGCTACTCTGGATCTGGGAAAATTAGCTGTCCAGGATGCAGGAAAACTGTATCTTGTCTGCTGGCCATCTGGCATGACACAGTCATCTGACTGAAGTGCAAAAAAGTGAGATAGACAATAATCCCTGGAAAGAGAGTGGTTCATGGTGATACTGAAGTAGGAAGAGATTAAGAAAACTTGGGAAATAAATTCTTTTAATCTCTCTTTCTGATGACAATGGTTCCTAAATATTCTGAGACTGAACGAAAGCCTTTCGAACACACCATCACAACTATTATATTATGACCCTCCCATGAGATGGCCAGTTTATCTTTTGTAGCAACTAAATCCTCACTATTCTCTTGCTTTTGCAGAGAGAGCACACTGCTTTTCCATGGGCCATTCACCCCGTTTTGCATGGTGAGCCCAGCAATCATATAACCTGTGCAATCTTTCAGTATTTAACTGGGTTAAATGAACCAGAATGCCAAAGAACTGTGTATGATTTTGCTCCAAAGATTGTCCATGATGAGGGGATTGAATCCACAGATTCAAGCCAGAATAAACTGATGTGCAACAGGCAGCATACGGTCACCAATGAAGACATGTTTTGAAGTGATTTGTCAATCATCACACAAAAGCTATGGGCAGCAAACCGAAGAGATTAATTTCCCAGAGCAATAATTAACTAGCTGAGCCAGAAGATCATCCTTTCTCTCCCTCTACAATTCCCCCCTTGTTCTCTAAACAAGTTCTAGCTTCTGCAACAAAGACAATTTGAGTTTTAAAGATGATTAACTCATGATGTCCAGTGTCTTCATTTATCCCTAGGACAGGCCCATACCATGCACTGATCGAGGCAATTTCCATGGAGAGAAATGTGAAACTAATTAAATGAGTATGCATACATACACAAAGGCCAAGTATACACAGGCCGGCTCAGGTCTAGCATTTCCTATCTTTCAGCACTTAGCTTTGCACTTTTCATATTCTTTTAATATCAGTTTTATGAAAGTTTTCTTTAGTAAACATTCTTTAGATTACATAAATTCTAATTCAGTGCTTTATGTCACTAAAAATATCCACATGCAAGCAGTAGAACTGGTGGAATATTTTATTCATATACATGAGCAAAAATGCTACTGCTTTTCCTCTTTTTTTTTTTTTAAATATAACCATAAATCTAAGAACTATAAAATGCTTTTTCTTTCCATTTTAGGCTATATTTTTAAAGAAGTGAATTTTTATAAAAAAACATATTTTATTCTAATATATCAAGAACTGAAGAGTGAACAGCCATAAACTTAACAAATCAGAACCATTAAATTTTTCCTTTTTTGTTTTCAGTTGATGTATTTTAGACTGAGGGGCTTTGGTGACTTTAAATTTATTCTGACAGCTGTTCAAGCCAATTTGCTGGTCATTTTTCCATTTCTGGTCAGTATAAATTTCAGTGAGCGTACTGAATTGCTTAGCCAGCCAAACTTTGTTAAAATTATAGTTTTCTGACTTTTTGACATCTAAGCAAGTGATGTTGTTTGGAGGCACAGAGACTAACCACAACATCACAGACTAATGCAAGAGATCACTCTCAAACCAAATTACTATATCCTCTCTTTTAGCACTTGTTGAAAAAAAAAAAAAACAGTCCCTATGGTAACTATTCTGTGGAGACACTTTTCTTCCCACTGTCTATTTCTACCTGAGTTTCTTACACTGTGTTATGGTTTGGGTAACCTGTCCTCAGCTCTATACTATTACTTTCTTGGCAAACTCTGGCCAACTCATGATGTGATGGTTCCTCTATTGCCACCAGGAGATCATTTAGATAAGGGAGAATCTGACAAGCCTACTCCCTGCTTCTCAGACACCTGGGGATGCAGATGAGACAACCAAGCTAAAGCTGCCCAATGCCGAAAAGGTTCCTAGAGAGCTTTTTGCTGCATAAACACTCTTTCCTTTGTGAGAACAAACACTATTACCATCCTGAAGTTTTGAAAAGATGGTCCTTCATTTCTCAGATCTGATGACAGCTAGAACACAATTATCCACATCTGTGAAGCTCTTAGTCTTTGCTAACCCTGCTAGGGAATTTGCATTGGCCACAAGTTGCATTTTGCACTATATTAAAATAGTGCTATTTTTCAAGACAATTTGTCTTGGACTGTTTTGTCTTACATCTGTATTTCTCAATTTTAAATTGTTGCATTTTTAAGCAAAGTAGCAGTCATACCACTACTACTCAATACAGTTACACTGATGACTGACAAGTTTTCCACTAGCTTGAACTTCTGGTGTGTGTAAAAAATTGAAAAGTAGTGTAATTGTTTAAAAGACTTCTCTGTATTGAAAAGTATCAGTTGCCCCCTAGGGAAAGCTGAATAAAGGTATCAGTGTCTTAAGCACACAAAATAGTCAAACTCCTAGCCTGTAAATAAAAAGATGAAGTAGTGTTCTTTTCAAGCTCAGATTTAAAATGTTACCATTATGCTACTGTGTTCCAGAGCATAATGTTCTAAATAATCATAAAAAATTTACTAATCCTTGCAAAAATGTATCACTATCTTGAGTACAGACTTTTTAAAAGAGTTTCAAGTGCTCTTTATCATACTCTCATCTGAAAATCAAATTACTTTTGGCTTACAAACTTCCAATTCAGAAAAAAAGACAAAAAATCATGAACTTCATTTTTTAACTCAGATGTGAAACTTCTGAGATTTTAGCCTTGTTTCCTGTGTTCTGTACACAACCCTTACAGCTCCTATCACTCATCCCCTTACTGCCTCATGGTGGTGAATTTCAATCAGAACTGATCCATTGGGAAGGAGTTGGAGACACCAAGGTTTTACAAATTTTGTGAAGTCTGCTAACTATGCAGATAAGAGACACATTAAATAAGGTGACCTGCTGAAAAAAGGCTGCTATACGATCTCAGTACTTATCTATTCTCCTTGTTCTGCCAGTTGGACACTCTGGGTCGTGGAAGACTGTGGAGCTACAGCGGAGGAGGGAGGTGACTGCAGTGTGGGCTGCAGGTTGTGACACTTCACTAACTGAGTTGTTCCAAAATATCCCGTATGCATGGCCTTTTCACTGCGACAAATATTAAAGTTGCATTGTGTTCAATTTTTTTTTTAATCAAGCCTCCATATTTTATTTAATGTTTGTATCTCTTGTGAGCACAACACTAATGCAAACATGTACTAGGGCCACACACACAAGTACTTACAGATGCAACACAGTGCAAATGGGCATGTTAAATGTGGAAAGCCTATATCCCAGAAATGATTGAATCTAGTATTCACTGTTGATGGTCTTGATTTCACTTCTTTTTTTTCTTGCAGTAGGAGTTTGATTAGCAGTTATGGAGTAGACAAGTTTCATTGATGATTTTAAAGCATCCAATACTTTGAAAAATACTGCTTCTTTTAATGCTACCCCATATGCCATTCTCTGCATCATTAATATTGAGATACTCTTTGGACTGAATAAGTGCTAACACCAGTCACATAGTAAAATGCTAATTTAAACATTCTATTTTTAAATAAAGACTTTGCAATGGAAAATTCCAATATGAAAATAAATCTTCTGAAAAGATAGCAGACATATAGCTACAAATCCAATGAGGGCTTTTATTGTTTATTTTTAATAGTAAGACACATGGAAATTCTTTAGTCTGTCAGCAGTGCTGGCTACATTATGGATGCTCCCATTCTAGCTGTGGGAGGGAAGATATTATCTGTAGCAATATCAACTAATTAATCTCACTCAGTATTTAAACACAGAACTATAAACCACTAGAAGCCACTGCACAATAAACGTTGTTTATTACATTATATAAGACAACCAGTCACTACTTAGTGACCCTAAATGTCTTGTTTACAGCAGAAACCTGGATTACAAAGAAACAGTCACATACAGACAAATTATCAGGAATATAATTAGTGTAATAAAGATAGAAGTTTTCTTCTGGAATTTATAACAGTTTTTTCTTTTTCATCAAACTGGAATTCCATTACTGTTTTGGTCATGCTGAACAAAAACTAAAGAACTATAAATATCTTTGTTCTAATACTGACTTTAATTACTTGTATTTAAAAATTAGAAACAAATAATTGTTAAAAAATATTAGGGAAATAGAAGCAGATGGTCACTATTGCCATGTGCTTAATTAACTTGTTAATACAGGTGCCGAGACAGTCTAATTCCTGAGGCTAATGGAAACGGGAAAGGGCTTGATACTTCATTGCAAGCGGTCAGTGCCATGCAGAAGTCCAGTCAGACAGAAAAAAACATACAAACAAGCACTTAACATCCAGATTCAGCAAAGTGCTGCCACGAACTTGAATCTTTTTCTTTGCAGCAAAGCACGTGTGGCACAGCACAGGCTACGTACTTCACGGAATCTGAGCATAAATCACTAACCACAAGCCTTCATCAGTTGTGGGGACCACACATTCATCCTTCACTGAAACCATCTGGCCTTTCTTGGACCTGTAGCCTGTAGCTCACTGTCTTGCCCTTCTCTTACTGCTGCTTGTTATTGTTGTGCAACAGAAAAAGCTATCAATCATTTATTCTCCACTCCCCACACACAGCTAAGTTGGCTGGTATGAAAATACACTTCAAATGCTCAATTCCCTGCAAATTCCCCCCAAATATCCATTTTAGTACAAAGATCAACATGACAAAAGCAAACACCATGAAGAGAGACCTTGAAGAATGAAGAATCGAACCACTGTGCTCTGCTGGCTATCCATTGGTGACGTTCGCTACAAATATAGAGTGACCATTTAACCATTTTGAGAGCCAAGTTCACCAGGCAATCACAGCAATTTGAGCTCTGCAATAATGCCTTGAACCAAAAATCCGTTTCTTCCATGAAGAAGAAGCTGGCCTTGACATTAGGTCAAACTGGGCCACTAACTCACTCAAAATGACCATGCTTCCAAGTGCATGACAATGTCTCCTTTGCCAGACAAGGATCTGCATTGACAGCATCTAGCACAATTACAATAACATCTATTTTTTATCCAGAATACCAGTAGTGAGAACTATAAAAATCAGGAGCATCCAACTTGGTCTGGTATACCCAAACAGATCCCTTGCATGCTACACTAGAGTACTGCATATTTCACTGCAAATTTATGTAGGTCAGTCCTTTCTTTATATTATATAATGTGAATTTGCCCTTACACAGGTTTGTGTAAGGAACATGGGATGAAACGTATATAAAGCAAAAAAAAAAATCTGTAATAGTCAACACATTTTTAGGATCCTCTCCTAGCTTTAGAGTGTGGCATAGTGAATAACCCACACAAAGCCAGTTTGGAAATACTTGGTAATTCGTTCTCATTTTCCGGGTGATTTGATTTTAATGATGAATAAACTGAAGTGTTCTTTTTTTGCTTCTATAAGTTCTGTCTGCAATATCTATAATATTAATTAAAAGCTTTTACATTTTGGTTTGTTTTTTTTTTTAAGGATGAAGAATCTTAACTATACCCTGTACACCGTAGCACAAATTCAATATATATATTTTAATTAGTTCTGTAATTAACGTGAAATCAGTGTGTTTCTTTATTTCAACACAGACCACAGTCTCACCAACTGAGATGCATGAAAAGCCTTGGTGTATTATGTTTTTCCTTGACTGTCATGACCTGAAGTTAAGTTTGGCTCAGCTGGCACTGTGGTGCAGCACTGCTGCATTTCAAGTGAATTAGTGAGCTGACAAAGATGGATGCAGCCCTAGTCTAAGCAGAGGGTGGGGGAAGGACTGAATAACTTTATTGCACAGGTCACATCACAAAGGTTTATGATTGTTACAAGCAGAACTATTGGGAAGGCCGAGAAGAGGTCAGAAGACCCTTCAGAGTCTGTGTACTCCAATATCCCTCATCACCACAAATTTTATTAAACTAGCTCCAATGCACGATGTGGAAGGATGGAAAAGCAATTGGAGAAAATCTGTTTCCAATCCACAGAGTGCTCCATAGCTATATATCCTTGAGAGATCTTCTGCAGGTCGTTGCTGCTGTTTGTCATCCATGAGATGGCAAACCTCCAGTTACTTCACCTGGCTCAACACTAAAGTCACTGACCATTTTATGTAGGAGAACAGTGTAATAAGCAGCATGAAATGAAACTCTGAAAAGAAAGAAGGATCTATGTGCACAAACATTACTAAGTAAGAGGGAGCTACAAGCACAGAAAAGCCACCAGTCAGAACTCACCAATGAACTCCAAGCAGAATGTCTCTGGGCAGGTCTAGAAGCGGGGAATGGATAAGTCTTACTTGAGTCACTGGGAGCCTTTGCCTGGCTTAAGAGTTTGCAAGCTCTTCACCTTAAGAGCTTGAAGAAACTGGCTCTACAGTAACTAACAGGACAAAAAAAGTACAACAGCATAAGGAGGTGGACACAGTCCTGTGCTAGAGATTCTCCTACATCTACATAAAGCCAGCAGACTCCTCTTCCAGAAGTGTGAGCTTTCAGAACTGTCACAGTAACTAGGAAAGTCCCCAAATGCCATGAAAATAAAATATTTAAATGGCCTAATTTCTAGTTAGCTCCTTGCATGAGAGTACAGGCAGCAGAAGGAACATTAGGTTATTTTTGCAGAGACTGACACAGACATAGCAGGGGGTACTTCTAATCCCTGCTGAAAAACTGGAAGAATTGTTGAAGTTAAGCAAAAATTGTGGATCCTAAAAGTTAATGTTGCATGATACTCTAGCTGTGTTATCTTCAGTTTCACAGTGACTTTCAGACTTTTAGTGCAATTCTTCAGTTATGATCAAACACAACTTTAGTAAGCTCATTCATTTTAAAAGAAATAAATGAATGGCAGATTCACGAATTAGCAGACAGCTCCTTTTCAGTACAAAAAGTTAAGGATACTTGGAAACCACCGTTTATGTCTGAAAGCTAATTTGGATTTAGCATATCTTCTCTCTCAGTGAGTATAGCTAATAAAAACTACAAGGGGTTAGAAAAAATCTCTCAGTTTCTCAGATTTCCTCTTGGTTGAAGTGGCAAGGAGAGTCTGCAGAGGAAAGGCCAGAAGCGGGGTGCCAAACAGAATGCTGTACCATGGTCCACATCGGTATCAGCCAGCTCTTCATGCATGCTTGGTACCCAGGGAGAAAGGAGATACAGGGAACTGAAGAAACCATCCAGATGTAACTAAGCCTCCAAAGGTACAGCTTCTGACATGGTTACAGTTTTTGACCATTTTGGCCAATTGCTGCACAACTGGCACAACCAAGAATTAAGGTAATGAAAAAAGCAAATGGATTCTTCCATGTGTTGGTTAGGGCAGAATTAATGACACTGTGCAGGAGACCTTGTCTACACTACTGGTCACAAGAATTCAAGAAGGTTTCATTCAAACTGGAAACTGGCAGAGAAGAGCTGGTAGGATGACCAACAAAAGAGAAAGGATGTAATATGTAACTGAGTAAAACAACAGCTAGTTAAACCATTCAGCTACGATTGCTTGCTATGATGCCCCATGGACTAAATAGAAGGGAAGAAAAACCTATCTAAATTAGATGCCAGCATTGGCACAGGGACAAATATGAACAATGTGTTTAAACTCCTTGTGAATAAATTTACCCCGGAACAGAAAGAAACTTCCAGAGTATGAAAGAAATCAGATTTGGAAACCTTCTGAAATAAGTGGGTGCAATGGAAAATCATCAAGAAGTCCAGGTATCTTTGCATAAGAAGGCCCCTAATGAAAAATGATGCCATGACATCACTGGGCATAATTTTTAATGAAGTGAGCAAACGTCCTTCTTTGATCAAGCCCATAGGATGCTGATTTATAACCATGTGGTAAACGTGAATTCTTACTTAGCAATCATTTGCATTAAACTGTGAAAAATTTCCTCCTGCTCCATTTAGGATGTGAGAAATGTTCCTGAGTCATGTACAGTAACATCCGTAGCATACACAGGCACAAAGTCTTGCTTGACTGTATTATGAATACATAAATACCATGACTGATGAAAGCAAACCTCCATAAAGAAGGAGTGGTAATCTGACTTCAGTCATGAAATATGCACCAACTCCAAATGCTATGGCAAGCCTAACTCACAAGTCTGATTCTGATTCAAGTCAAAAGTCCCAGAACATTTTGTTCCCGCAACAAAAATTCCTGATATTTGTCTGCACTTCCACTAGAGAGCATGGCAGTCAACCAAATTTCCCAGGATGGTAACAAGAAAGATGGTTGGAATATTTTCATATGCAGACTAGTTTATCCACTCATAGTCCCTTGTTACGACATTCACCTGAAAATGCTAAACAAATTAGAAATGTAGAAGCTATTTTATGTACTTCTATTTAGAAACTGCATCAATCATAATTCGCTCTTGCAACCTATCAGAAGTGTAAATCAACAGAGTCTCCAGACTGAAGGTTAACTAATGGTATTTTCTATGCATGCTATGTCACAGCTTTCTGACAGATAGCTCAATTACAAATATAACGTAGGAATGGAATTAGTATTCTGCCTTAAAGGGTTTAGACACAGTCTTGTCATTAACAGAAAGGGAAGATTTTATTTCATTCTCTCTGTGCTACTAACTTCTTCAACATGCTCAAGTTTCCTAATACTACAAAACTTTGAATTTGGGAGTTCTGACCCAAAGAATAGCTAGAGTGTTCTTTAGCTATTAAAATAAGATGTACAGTATTTCTGTGTTGTTCTGCCTTGACTGGTTTTATCCTTGCTGTACAGATACTGTTTCATTCTATAAATGCTGTACATTATTAAAAGCACAATGCAATTTGAATGTAACTGAAGGAATTACTCAGTAAAATTAAAAATTGCTGAAAACCCCCACAAATTGTTCTACACTTATAGACAATACCCATAGACCTCAGAGCCACAAGAAGAAGAAATGTGCTTCCAGGTTTTAAAATCTTTACTGTCTGAATAAAGAAAAAACAATTTCTAAAACCAGCATGATACAGAATACATTGTCTGAAATGAGGGAGAAGAGAGAGAGAGAGAGATCAATTCTGCTTGGATTGATGGGGAAAAGGCGTTAGCTAGATTTTTTATGGTTCTTTCCTTAGTCAGGAAGCTGTTTGTGCTGGCAGCTGAAGTAAGTGGTGGTAGTGAAGTAAGTGAATATAAACCACAACCTGAAACTTTGGTCCCTTTAACATTAAAAAGTAATGATATTTTATACAAAATTACAACAAAAATTTGCCTTCTTAATGACAGCCCCAAAGAGGACAGGATCCTTTATTCTCATATGTCTAGGAGCTAAATTTATATCCTGTTTTACAGATGCATTAATATAAGGGATGGTGATGTTATGTTGACTAACAACATTAACTAAAACTATTGCTGTCTTAAGCTGGCACACTTCACATTCAGAAATTTGACACCACGGCTCTTAATATGAATAACCCTTGTTTCTGAGCTCAAGTACAAATGCTAGAGGAGCGCAGTTTCACTTCAGGTTACTAATTTGAACTCTTGAGTTCTCTCCAATCGCATTTCTCTCTACTCAATGGAGAAAAAGATAGAGATACCCTTTCCAAAGGTGATACAGACCAGGAATCTTGCTTGTGTATTCTGCATCTGTGTATTTTTCTCCTAGATACAAAAGGCATCTAAGAACACCAGCTGAACGTTTTACTGAGATGGCTAAAACTGGGCCACCTCCTTTGAGTTGCTGTATGCTTTCTAGATTCTTCATAGCTCTCATCTCCAGAAGGTATCTGGAGAACAAAAGTAGATGCATAAAAAAGGCAGTTCAATGAACTTTGTCTTTAAACTTAACATTACACCTGTCTTTGACAGCTGATGATGAGGTGAAACGTCCACCATAATTCGTGTTTGCTTCTTTTTAATAATGACTTAGGGAAGTTAGGCAAATCATTTAACAAAAACTTAATTTTTATGTGAATTCTACTGTCGATACATAGTTTTTAAGGCTAAAGTTAAACAGCATCAATCTCACTCAGTCAACATTTTCCCTAAATTAAATCTTCCATGTAACAAGTGAACTGCACAAATGATTTACTAAAGACTATGTGACAGAGGCTACCAGTAGAGGCACGGGAGAGCAGGAAGCTGACTTTGTCTTAGATCACCAGCAAAACGCCTTTTCTTTTTCTTCAACACCCTTCTTTTCATTCTGACCTCTTGTGGTATCTAATTTCCAAGATACAACGTTTTTGCAGGGCTCTAAAGCCTTTGACCTTCTTATAGTGATGATAGACAATCATGCAAAAATAAGTGTGGACAACTCAAATGGAAAATTTTGAACCATGGATGTTAATCTGCTGGGTACAATGTTTTCCAGCATGACATCAAAATGATTTTAAATTTCACTCCACTGCAATTAGCCTATTTCAACAAATCAGTGCAAAGGTAGTACATTACGCACGTCCCACTTATTTAAACAGGTCTTTCAGTGGAGCAAAACCGCTGCCAGCTTAGAGGAAGAATGTTGAAAGTTATGAGTAATTTATGAATCTGTTAATTTCTTCCTCACATTTCTACTGAATGAGCTGCATTGTATATTATCACTATACATTTTATTCACTATGGAAGTACTACCTGAATTTAGTGAAAATGAAAGCAAGCAAGTATGAAGTGTCTAATCTCTGTGGTATGGATTCTGCGGTCTGTATCAGAACGGGATGACATCTGAATTCTATTTAGATCTCACTTTAGGGGTTTAGAATGAAGCTGAACTGGAGTTGCATTGCAGACACTTGGTTTTGTACACTTGGTCGGCTAATTCTGTACCCAAGGTGCTCTGCTATTAGAATGGAAGAGGTTGAACAAAGCAAGGACTTGGCCCCAGGTTTTTCCCTTTCCAAACTCACATGGGGCTACTGTTTCTCCTGGTTCTAATATTTGTGATCACACATCCTGAATCCAAAGAATATTTCTGATAAAATCTGTTCAATGCAGAGATATTTATGGGAAAAAAAAAACATATTCTGTTCAACCTGCCAAAGATGAGTTGACGTGGCCTACTTGAGAAAATTCAATGTCTAGAAAATATAGGTATTTTGGTATCACTAAAGACCTCTGTAAGAGACAAATCCTGAAAAGCTAGGACACAATGAAATGTAAGATTCAAACACATGAACTGAAATAACTTTAAATGTTCTGGTGGATTGTGGATTACTGCAGCTGTCAGGTTATAATTTCACCAATCTGAAACGTGATTTTGTAAAACCCTCATGAACTTTCCTTAACAAAAAAAATGAGGTGGATCTAGTTCATACATTTCTGAGTTTCCCCACCATCCCTTTCCATTACATCAAAAAGCCCACAGCTGAACTTCTCAGATAGTGAATCCATCTATAAGTGTTCCAAAGTACTAAATAATGCCATCTAGACTTTTATCAGACCGATTTCCTCCATAGATATATTTTTTTAAAATAGTTCTTAATTCTGCTTGTGTCTTAGAACACTTTAAGTAAATTTTTTGAGAGTCCAGATGTAGTCATAGACTACCAAGCCAATCCTACAGCCATCATAGCTGGGGAGAGTTTTGTCCTCAAGTTAAATGAAGAAAGGAACCAATTTGTGTATCTAAAAATGCACTAAACCAAGAATAGATTATTATCAAGGATGAAAGAGATATTTGATTATTGATAATGCAAATGGATTAAACTACTTTTGAACCAGAGATATCAAAATTACTATACAAATACTTGTTTCAAATCTAGTAATTTATCATATGCATGAAAACAGCACAAATAAGGCAGGTAAGGAAATAAATATAAAGGTTGAAAGAAAGAAAATCAGAACTAATATGAAAGACAGTTATTTTGGTAAAAAACCTAGTGATATTTCTGCTGTAGTACCTTATTGGCTGTAATACCCTATTCTGTTGTAGCATCTTACGGATTACAGTGACAGCCAGCAACGAGATAATAGTGTGTGTTCAAGTTCCACTTGCCACAAATACATTTTTCTGTCATCTCATGGGACGTTTGCTTTCTGTTTTAGATGCACAACTGCATCTAACAATGGAAGACAGATTATTTTCGCACAACAGATTATATGCACGTAACATTTTTCTTAAATTATCACGTTGTCATCTTCTAATTTCAATAATTTCTGGTTGCATTTTGGAACTAAATGCAAGAGGGGGTGTGATATAATTGAAACTGCACTGAGAACTCACCTGATTCTGCCCCGAGGGCGTTCAGATTGCTCTGACATAAAACTTGTGCTGCTGAGGCGTGAGGCACTGCTGGTTCGGGAAATGGCTGACACATCACTGACATCACTATCTGATGATCTGGCAGAGACGTTATCACAACTTCTGTACTGATCTGTTTGTATATTATACTAGAGATCAAGAAAAGAAAGGGTGAGGAGTCTCATCAAAACATAACGCATATATTGAGACAACAAATGAGCTAAGTACGACAGTTCTAACTGCTTTTAGATCTAACAAAATTGTATGAAATTCAGAGAAAAGCCTACATAAAATAATGTCTTCATGCCTAGTGAAGAAACCAAACATGGTATTTATGGACCAAATAAGACACCTGAAATAAATTAAAGCACTGGAATTGAAATAGGCTCCCGGTTCATTAGTGTACTGGAATTATAGTAATGAAATATTTATGCAATGGACAGGCATCTTCTCAAGCACATACATAACATTTATTTGGCTATAGAAGCTTTTTCAATTTTTCAAATATTAAAAAATATGCTTATGAAATACCTGTACAAAGTCAGTTTGGAACAGGAGAACTGTGTATGAGTCTGAATGAAATGTAATGATATATGAAGCTGACATTAGGGATTGATTTCAAAACCTATGTTATATCAGAAAAGGGAAAAAGTACATTTTCTACCTCAAAATATTTATTTTTATCATGACTCTAGAGGACTAGTTAGGCAGAAAGCTAACTCAGCAAAAATAGCATTTGTTTTCAGGCAAAGCAGTTCCCTGATCTATTTGCTTTTACATATGCACAAGCATGACACCTAGCGAAGACCCAGCAGGAGGAATATGTGGGCAGAGGTAGAAGGTATTTCCCTTTTGTTAACAGCAGAAGCTTTGATCAGTTAAAACCAACTGCAACACCACACAAGACATTATATAATGTTCGTATTACTCACATCATCATTCAGAAATGCATAAAAGGAAGCTTCAATCCCAGCAATGTTACACTTACCTAAGTCTTCAGTCACACAAATATGAGGATCAAATAATTGTCGGGTTCACAAAAGTAAACCCGACTACCACAAGAGAGCATAGTACCCTTGGCTGGGAAGTGACTAAACCAGAGGCATACTTCGCATGGCATACTACGGGAAAACTATTAACACATGGGAACACCGGGCAGTTTATGACATGACAGTCCAGGGAGTTCGTTTTCTGGATCTGTGCTCTGTAAAATTGCAAGTCATAAAAGCTTATTCATGAACTGCACACAAGCTGGGACAGTCTGTGAATATCCTCAGCTCAACTAGGCACTGGGCTGTAGGCTGCGTCAGCTGGCAGATGTCATGACTTAACTCTAAAAGCCTGGCAAATGCAAGACTGGGTTTGTGCAGATGAATGTTTCAGGCCTCCTGTCATTAAACCAGGTTTATCTTCTAATGCTCTGGTACCTTTCAGCAGCAATGTTTAAGGTCTCCAAAGCACACTTGCAAACCTCTTCATAAAACATGTCAGATAAGATGAGGAAGTTAATGGGAGTAGAGAAGTGGAGGAAATAAAGACAATACTAAGCACTGACTGTAAATATAAAAATCTGTAGGAAAAATCAAGTTGTACAAATTTAGTGTCTCAGCATGTGTTTCCAGCTTACTCACAGCTCCTGAATGGCATACGCCAAGATTAAAAATACGAACCAATCTACGAATAAAAACCTGGGGGTGTGACCTTAGCAGCATGCATTGAGGAAACTCTTAGCAATACCCTGTGAGGGGCTTACACGGGATGACTGAATAAAAACGTTCACAGGAGGGAAAGCTCTGGTTTACTAAAGGTAAATTTTCAGCTGCAAATACTAAATGAGACTTTTCAGAATAGCTTGCAGCACGATGAGTTTGAGCTCAAATAACATCTCTAACAGGCATTGACATGGAAATAGCTGCAGCAGAACTCTAATTTAACAAAGTGGGTAACACAAAGGACTCAAGAACTCCAATATTTAAAAATATTTTCAACTACAGCAAGGATTTATTTGGAGATTCTCTTCCAAGGAACTTGATGTGACTTATTGGAATATAAATGACCAACAGGGTTAAGGTGAAACTATGCTGATATGTTCAGTAAGATCACCTTTTGAAAATGGCTTGTAGAGTCTCTTAAATAATTCTACTGCTTCCTCACTTTCATACTGCAAAATAAACCTCTCTGTGGGCCAGCGGGAGACACCCTGTTTCACTCATACTGAATTTGCTCCACCTTTCATGGGCTATCTACATGGACTGGAAAAGATGGGGAGAAGGGAGAGAGAAAGCATTAAGCATGATTGTCTAGCTTACTGGTTAGGATACTGGAGAGAAGTCCCAGCTTGTGCACTAGTGCCTGTTTAGGTACTCAGCCACAATATGGAACCAGGGTCTTCAGTTCACATATCATCCCCTGTAAATGGAGGCTATGTAGATGTCCTCACTCTGTCCTGCTCCCTGTAGTCCATCAGTCTGTACAAAATTACTCTGTAAATATCAGACTGGCTTAACGGCCAGTCTTTCACATGTTGGTAAACAGAGAATTTTACGGTAAGAGGGGAGAAAAAAAACCAAACTGAATCCATGTCTTCTACTTGCCTTGGTATTCTAATCACAGAGCTACTCCATATAACATGGAGCTGCCCTTCCTAAATGAGATTTTCATGGCATGGTCGAGCTTTTACTACCCCTTTATCCTGGATGCCAGGGCTGTGATTCCCGAGAAACTGAAAACTTTTCCCTTCAGAGAAACAGAGATTAGTGCAAAAAGTGGTGATGCTGGAAGTTAATGCTGAGTGCTACAGCGTTTACATTTTACTACTACTTCTTCTGGATTTAGCTGTTCCTTCCTATAGCTGCTGCTTCTGATGAATTCACTGTCCTCTATAGGAGGCATACAACTTTTCCCATGTATTCCCTACCTGCCCCTTTCCAGTACAATATGATAATCAGTCATCTCAACTAACTTGAACAAAATGAAAGCAATTTTGAAGTTAACCTTCCCCTCACCCCCCACCTCAAATAAAGAGAAAGCTGTGATCATTAAAAGGTGTATTACTGTTGCAATACACCTGAACTTATCATTTAGAAGAAAAACATCATGGGCTGAATTAAAGTAATGCCTGTAGGTTTCCCAACTGGGCTAAAAAGTAATATGCTACAGTCCTCCTCATCTAGAAAACTACTGCTCTTCATAACTCTGCACTTATTTGTAATAAATTTCCCTGTCATGTATTATGTAATATTATGTAAATATTATGTAATTTTGAAGCTTCAAAATGAAGTGAATTCTTAGTGCAATCACTTCTCTTTCAACTCTACATCTTACAGAGTTCAAGCTTACATAACATTTCTATTCCAGGGTGCACTATTTATCACATTGGGAGAGTTGCTGAAGTTTGCAGCAACTTCAATAGCAATTACTAGAGAGTATGTCTGGTTTTTTAAACATTATGAGTGGCTAGCATCAAATGGCCAAACTATCTTCACTGTCTGCTTCTGCATTACAAAGACAAAAGTTTTTTTCAATAGAACTATCTGAAATATAAACAGCTGAAATGCAGTTCTTCCATTCACTTTACCACCTGTGGAGCTGCTGCTACTTCTATGCCAGCAAAAGGAGTAAAAAAGGGTATGATGAACTGCAGATGTGTTAATGTCAATGGAAAAACCACAGACATAAACCAAAAGAACGTACTTCATTAATCATTTTACAGTTCCTCAATGACTAACAATGTTAGCAATTTTACTGATTATAAGGTACATTTTAGAACTAATTTAATAGTCCATTATATTTATATTATCTTTCATATTCATAAGTATTTATATTTCTACATTTATCTCCCAAAACCATGGAGAATACCATAGTTCAGAGCATTGAAAATTGAAGGAGTGTCCCCTCCTTTGACTACAACAAAAGCTCAGATGACTAACATCTGAAAATATCTGCCTCATTAAGTGCTTAAAATGAGGAAATTAAACAAGAAAATTAAATAGGGATTAAAATGAGGAAAGAGAAATCCAGATCAGAAACATTAAGGACTAGATTCATCCAGGGGCTTGCGCAAGTCTTGAGATCACAGCTAGCTTTTGAGGAACCTTACTCTAACAAGGAATTTTGTCAGAAAACACTGAATCATGTGCAAAGCACCTTGAGTTTTATGACCGCTCACACAGGGTTCCCCCAAATGCTGCTGGGGTTCAGAGCCCAGCAGTCAGCACCTCGGTGTGCCCAGGCCTCATTTCTGACTCCTGCCAGCATCTGTCTCAGGAGCAGCTCAGGCGATGCTCTTCCCAATTCTTCCCAGTACTGTATTCACCTCAGCTACTGTGAACACCACTCAGCTTCCTAACAGGGAACAGTGAAAATGAGCAAGTCAAACCATGGCAAAACTGCAGTGAAGCCCACGAGTGGAATGAACACACCTCACTGGAAGTTTGTGAAACCCAGCCAGTACTGGAGTGACTGTTGTATCGATATGATATACAGTAAACATTTTTTTCTTGAAGGTGGATGAAGAGGGATTGAAGGAAGACACTCATCACATCAGTGTCCAAGAGCACTTTCTATACTTAGCCCTATGTGCCTTGCCCAGTATCCCATAAAGCTTAAACACCATCAGCCTCCTGTCATCCCAAATCTTTTATCCAGCCCTTTCTTGTAGACATTTACTATCAAGTTAAATCCAAAGAATGTCACTGAAGTAATGCCATGATTGCACTTCATGCTAAATGCTTTCCAATCACATACAGTCTTAACTGAGTCAGGAGTGCGTCTAAATATAGAGTGATGTCCTTTTAAGTATGTACTACCGTGTTCTGATCAGTAACTCTCTTGAATAAACAGACTTCCAAAAAAATGTGTTGCACACTCTCTGGAAAACTGGAGCAGCTGCAGCATGATGTGTATCTTCTGTGTGTGGAATATAAAACTTAAGGCATTTTGAATTAAAAACCTAATAAAGATATACTGTCATTTGTATCTATGCAAATCCAGAACTGTGCTGCCAAAGTGTTTTGATTATCTCAAACACTGAAACAACACAAATGTGCATACTAGCCACTGCAGCCTTACCAACATACAAGAAAGAAGAGAGATGGATGTTTAAAGCTCTCCTTTAAAGCCTTTTGCCAAATCCACAGAGGGTTTTGCTGTTGTTGCTTCATTAAACTTTTTAGAATTTAGCTGTTTCACATAAATTATGGAGTCTTTCCACTAGAATTGAAGAAAATAAGGATGTGAGATCTGTGAAGGTCTCAAAATGATTAGAATGGAACAGCCATCAAGACTATATAGATGGTTCAGAGCAGACAGTTACCTATTCAGAATCTATTAACAGATGTTTAAAACACAGATCCTTAAAAATGTTTCCACACTAACTGCATGGTGCATGCTTGAAAAAACTAGTGCTTGCTTACTGAGACTAGAAGATTGAGAAACTGAGTGGAAGAAATAACAGAAATTGAAGAAATACACCAGAAACGGATTGAAAGTTGCAAAGGCCATATTAGGACACCTTAAGAAAAAAAGAAAAAAAAAAAAAAAAAAAGATTTGCTTCAATATAAGAGAAAACACAGTTGAATTTAAGGAAGTAATTTTTCATACATGCAATTATCCAGTCCATACTGACAGAAAATTTTTGAAAGGACTAGGGAATTTCATGTGTAATAAAACAAGCATATTTGCAAATGTTAAAATAGTGGAAGAATCAAGCCCGTGTGAGATGACTGCTCTGAAAAGGAGAAGTTAGTATCTTCTTAATGTGAAGCATGGCATAATTTCCTTACTAAATACAAACACCTATTTTCTGAAGCAGCGGGCAAACACCACCACTTGGAAAGAAAGGAGTATTTCTTCCTCACTATTCCAAAATGTCTATTAGACCACTGATTATTATTATTTTTTAAAATCTATTTAAAGTTGCAGTCCTGTGGCTTTTAAAGACTTTTCACAGGTTTTGGCAGCAGAGATATGTAGTCAGAAGTCCTTAGAAGCTTCAGTCATCAGCTTTACTCCATCACCTGATATGACTTCCTACATTTTCATTACAGCTGTCTAAATCTTCATCTGTGTGCTTATTTCCTTGACTCTTTTAGCATCTTCTGAAGGTAAAGAAAGACAGTAGCACAAGGTGTCCTTCAGTAACGTTTCTAAAGTGATGAATACCACCATAGTGATATGAAGCAAACAGCTACATCACTGAATCTAGTAGTGTCAGAATGGGCTAATATAATTTGTCCTCAGCACTTAAAAAATTATAGGTTGCATCTTATCTAAGATTACACCATTATCATGTAGAAAATGCATGAAAAGTTAAAGATTTTTGATTTAAAGACAGGACAACTAATTCATTCTCCTCACTACAGTTTAAGCGTGGAAAGGAGTGGGTGTCTGTCAGAGCACCAGGTACAAAAATATTTTTCTAGTAACAGCAGACAGAAAATTTGCTTCCTCAAAGTTGCAGTCATAATTAAAAAAAAATCCAAATAAACCAATTTTTAACAGAGTTCTTTCCTGTTAGGGCTCATCGTGCTGCAATTTCAATTTTGATTTCATTTCCATGTATTTTTAAAAACTAAAGATGATGCTAGAAAACTTGAGGTACTAGAGGACAGGAGAAATTTGTAATATTGCAGGTTGACGTTTTCCAACAACTATTTAACCATACGTTAGATGTACCTTAATCCAATAAAAAATTACATTGAGGAGCAAAAATAATGCTTTCAATAAATATTAAAGATAATTGGAATAAAAAAACATGGTCATAATGAAAAAATTCAAACATTTGAATCAATCTGTAAACACACTTAATCCAAAGCAGAAAACCAGCCTTTGACTATGAACAAAGGTGTATATTTTGTTGTCCCAGTCGAAGTCCTCAGATCACATATTACCCCTCTCTCCTGCAAGATTTATCAACCAATTTTTACTATTTTTTTAACATGTTAACTAGTTAGGAAGTACCATAGAGACACACGGCATCTCACGCTCTGGTCCTGAGTTGACCTCTTGCGAAGGTAATGGCAAACCCAACATCAAGTGACCTCTTCTAACTATTATACAAATTCCAGCTTCTGACAGATGATTTTGTTGGAAATTTCCATCTCAATTGTTTGTTTGGTTTTTTTTAATAACACTGATATCCTGCAATTTGGCAATTGAGGACCTAAAGCCTTGTTTCTGTTACTTCCCTTTCCTTTGACAACTGTTTCATTTAAGTTTTATGTTCACAGTGAGGCAGTCTCCTTATTAAAGTTGTCCCCATATTTAACTCTAAGAAGATCCTGAACAAATCTTTCAAGTCTGTTAGCTATTACAAGCTAGAAGCCCAATTGCATATTTATCCATTCCATTTGTTTCTGCTGAGTATCTCTCTTATCCCTTATTTTAACTTGTGCCTCAAGGGTCATGCATCAGTTCTGCAAAACACCACGCAGTTGCCCTGGAAGGGCAGCGATAGAAATGTTGGTGTCTGTGCTATGGCAATTAATGCTGGGAGCTTTCTGATGTCTGTAGCTGTTGAGAGCTTGACAATGTTTTCTGCCTTTTGTATGGCACCAGTTCACAAATGGAAAGTTTGACTCTTTCAAAACGTAGAAGTAAAAATACAGGCATTTAGGTCTTACTGATGTAAAGAAAATCTTTGAAATGCGACTCTCGAAGCATGAAAGTCTAAATTAATAAAAGCTGTGATTTTCTTCCATCTACTGTTATTCTCGGACATTATTTTTAAAGCAAACTGTTGCTATGTGTCTTCGAATTTTTTACAGTGGACTTTTACATTCATACTGCCATCCCGTGGTCACTCGTCGAAAGCATGTAACCCTCAATGGCACTGGAAGAACTGCAGGAATGCTTCCCCCACCACTCAGTTACCGCTGGTTTTGCCTCTGCTTTTTACTTTACCTACACCAACACAGCGCTGTAGCTCTAAATGGAAACATAGAATCTAATCAAACATTTCCCCTCCTGACTTCCACAAATGTTCCCCCTCCTCTAGGCATCACAAGGCAAAATGTCTTTAACAGAAAGTTCAGTTCCAGGCCCTCACAGCTTGATTTGTTAGTGGCAGTGGAGACATGTGAGATGTCTTCAGCAATTCATTCAGAAGAAAAAGGTCCCTCTATATAACCTCTTAATCTAACATCATGTACACTTATCAGAGGAAATCTTTACACTTTTGTTAGAAAAGGAGATGAAAGTAATCAGCATACATTTCAAGAAAGGAATTACTTTATCTGGAACATAATTAGGATAGAAAGAAATTACAGAAACTTGAGAACAGCTGCATGGGATTGATCTATTGTAGTTGTGTCTGGCCCTCTACATGTCAGACAAAGTTGGGCCCAGAGAAGATCAAAAGAGCAGGGCCAGGTCACAATGACACTTCCATGGCCCACTTCTCCAGCCTCCAGGGATTTGCAAGCCAGGCACTTCCTAAACTAGAGGTGACATGGCTTTGTTCAACAGCTGTTGAAGGGTCTTTCTGCCCCACATTAGTTTTGAATTGTTCTGCTTTTTGCAGATACATTTTAGGTGAGATCAAAAATTAAATCTAATACACATCAGATGGGGGTTAAAACGATGTTAAAAAGCTATAACTCGAAGACATTTCAGTCAGGCTTTATAACACAGTGTTCTTGAGGGTTATGTAACATTTAAAATAAACAGATTTATGCCTTGAATTTTCAAGCCAAAGTATCATTTCAATACTACCGACTTTACCTTGGTATATTGCTCACGCTCATGTTCTTGGCTAGAACCAGACCCTGATGTCTGATTATAACGGTGCACTTTCATTTTCATCTGTCTCGTTCGCTCCTCCACTACTAAGCTTGCTGCAAAAACACACAATGAAAATCAATTAAAAAGAGTGGAAACTTTTTGGAAAAATGGTTTAACAACTATTTTAGCTTATTTCCATCTCAACGAAACGAAGAAATGTACAAACATGTAGAACAAGCAGGGTGTAAACACAGAACGAAGGAACACTAATGTCAAGAAATCAACCACTTCCATTGCAAGAGTCTTTACCTGAAAATGGGAAGATATCCCCATTTCCTATACATAATCAAGCTGGGGCAACAGATATGAAAAGAGTGAAAGAATTTAGGTGATGATAGGCTGAATTATAAACCTGTTAAGTATTCTGGATGCAGGGGACATAAAACCATGATAATCTAACCATGAATTTGCTTAAATGTAGAAAATATTACAGTAACATTCTAAGAGTTAAGGTAGTAAACAAGTATTAAAATTTATTTTTAAAGTAATTAACTCCTACTACTATTTTAAACCAGAACTGCTTACCATAGCTAAAGATTATTCGAGAAGAATAATTTCTCCATCCAACCAGTCATAGTAAAAATACATTAATGTTCTAGTACTTTTTTTTTTTTTACAAAATTATGACAATGTTTGTTTAAAAATAAAATCTAATCTTAGACTTTCAAGAAGTTGTGGTGCTATAAGAAGCATCTTCTTCAATTTGAAAAAGTTATTACAATTAATATTGGCTGTCCTTGCACTAATGGAAAGAGTGATGTGAAAGCCACTGGGCTAATCGT
This sequence comes from Columba livia, assembly GCF_036013475.1. Classification (NCBI taxonomy): domain Eukaryota; kingdom Metazoa; phylum Chordata; class Aves; order Columbiformes; family Columbidae; genus Columba; species Columba livia. The sequence goes on along the minus strand of NC_088604.1, from coordinate 32,099,583 downwards.
TCCTTAAAATAAGTCAGCCTTTGTGGTAGTGCATAATTTTCAGAGTGAACCACCTATTTTACCATTCTTAAACTTGGTAGCATTATAAATGCAAAACAATAAAACCGAAACCTGATAAACTAGCCCTTTGTAGCAGTTCTAGCACTAGACCCAAATATTTATCAGTAACTATTCTACATCACAGTAGCGCTCACTTTGTTCATCTTTTTTTTTTTTTTGTACAGGTTATAACATCACAGAAGGACAACTTAGTTTGAATTTTTTGTGTGACCACAAATTCAAGACTGGTGTTTTATTTGGGAAAAACCTCTGCAAAAATCTTCTGCTGCTTTTGGGTGAACCACGGATTTATAGGACTCTCTCCAAAACTATTAGTTTTAAAGTCATTACTTTTGTAAACAGCTCTTCCCCAGCACAGTGTCAGGAGAGAGACACCAATTTAAAAGCTGCATGGAATCCATTTTCAATCACAAAACACAAATAATTTTAAATTAGTTGAAAACAAGTACTCTATCAGGCTTTTTAAACATCTGTATTGTGAATGAAGAAGTACCAAAGTTCTCATATGTGGGTTTTATGCTGTTAGTTAACTGTGGGATTTTTTACACATCTAATTTTTTTGCAAGCACAAAGGTACCAAAAAAAAGAAGAAAGAAAATAAAAAGGCAGTACACTCAGGGTTGGAGATTTTAAACTGTGGGCTACTGCACAAATCCCAGTTGTGCATGCATGTACCATCTGTAATGCACTTGTGGAAATGATGGAATGTCTGTGCGCTGGTTGGGTATGAAAAATATACAAAGACATCACTGTGAAAAATATGCTGTTTTAATGTCTTCCTTCCACATTTCTTATTTAAAAATAGGAAAATTTAATACAGCAAATTACATTAAAATTCTGCTACAGCTACAAATTTAAGGCATGAAATAAAGTTATAATCGTAAACTTCAACCTCCCACACGCAGAGGGTCCAATCTCGGAAATTCTGCACATGCAGAATGTCACACTGGGCCCAGCAATTATTCCAGATGACTAATTATGCCGGTAAATGTGTACCTTAATTGCAATGAGTCCAGTTCCACCATCAGATATGCAGGCACAGCTCCAATTACTTCAATGGAAGTTGCATGGAGGTATCTGAAGGCAAAATTGAGCACTTTAGGTGAAATTTTTAAAGATGGCCTCTTATTTTAAGGACAGATATGAAAGGATTAAGATATATCAATTAGTGACTGAAGTAAAAAACTCAGATATCTTAATCCTGTCATACATGCACGAAATAGAGTGAGGATATAAAATCAGAGGGAAAATTGAGACCCCTTTAAAAATTTAGCCCTATATGTGTGTGGTGCACAGATTACCGTTACTCTAAAAAATAACCCTTTCATTGTGTGAGTTTTAAGTGCTTCACCCTGTCAAGTGTACGTCGTAATAAATAACTTATATGAATTAGTGTTTCTCTGATTACTTAAGATACCTGAGAAAAAACAGATGCTATTTCGTTGACTATACGTGAAAATGACCGCAGTCAAGGTTGGCTAAATATTCAAACTTAACTCTGTAATTCTTGATATTTGTTATGTTCAAATACTTAACCTTAATGATAAGTTTATGTTCTGGTTTTCATGATTAGATATGATTATATAAAATAACATGAGAACAATTAATGAGGACTGTGAAGTAAATCTAAATTCTTTAATAGAGAAATTTGTTTCTGTGTTCAGAATAAAATGTAATTCAGTATCAATTAGCTGTTTATGTATTTCTAAGCAAATGACTGTCTGAAATGTAAGTCTGATCAAAAAATACAACAATGTTCTTTCCAGCTTTGTTTACTGTGAACATCTGAACTGATGTTGTATCTAGCTCAGTTCTGTGATGGAAAATTTAATCTGCCTGACAAGTAGCTTGGTATGGTCTTTACAAGTTAATTACAAAAAGCAGGAAAAAAATCTAACACAGGAGCAAAAGCACATTAGCGGAAGCTGTAACAACCATAGGTAACACCACCATATGATCACATTACTTTCTTGGAACACAGCTGGTTACCACAGGTAACAAAAATTTGACATAAACAATATTTCGAGAACTGAATCTGCCACTTAAAAAAGTACGGATCTACTTTCTTTAAGGACATCAGTATTTACAGAGTGCTTTTCCTGGAGCTCTTGAGAGGTAGGACTGCACGGTAATGTACAAATGGAAGCACCTCTAAATTCTACAGTGGGAGATTTACCATAAGTGTCTCAAATTAGTGGTACAACTACCATCAATATCAGTTGTGTCAACATGTTACTCTCTGTGATGTCAGAAGTCATGCTTCAAAGAGCTATAACTCTCATCTCTTCGAGAGTTGCTGATTCAGAGGCAATATCAATCAGTATAAGAAGTAATTGCAGGAACTCATTCAGCAAGCTGTTTCGACAAGGGGTGCAAGTTCAGAGCTAAAGCTTTTACTACTAATAAACTATGTGAATGTTGTACAACAATTGGGTACACAAACAATCAAGCCATGCAAGAGAAAAAACACAGACATACAAATGGAATCAAAATGTTACACTTCAATTCCATTAATATATTTCAAAACCCGTCTGACTCCTTTAATCCCAGGTGTACTCGTTCTGGCGGAGATAGAGGTAGATTTCTTCACAGCAGCCTGTATGGTGCTGAGGTTTAGATTTGTAACTAAAACAGTGTTGTTAATACAGAAATGTTTTAGCAATTGCTGAGCAGTGCTTGCACAGAACCAAGGCCATCTTTGTTTCTCATGCTGCCCACACTCCCAGCAACACGACTGGAGACTAGGAGGGAGAACAGCTGGCCCAGCTGACCATCACTGACCAAAGGGATGTTCCATACCACACAGCATCATCCTCAGCAATAAAACTGAGGGCAGCTGATCCAAAGTAGCTGTTGCTCAGTGACTGGCTGGGCATTGGTCCGCTGGTGGGAGGTGGTGAGTGATGCCTTTGCATCAGTTGGTGGTGGGGTATGTGGGGTTTTTTTTCATTTTCTTAATTTTTTCCCTTCACTTATTAACTGTCTTCATCTTGGCCCATGAGTTTTTACACACTATCGCTCTTCCAATTCTCTCCGCCATCCCACCGTGGAGGATGGAGTAAGTCAGCAGCTGGTGGGTGCTTAATTGCTGGCTTGGATCAACCCACCACACCAAGCTACCAAGAATCAATAGCCCAGTGTAGTTCTGAATGGTCTTCTGTCAAACAAAAGTTCAACTCACTGCTAAGTCCCATTTGGCTTCCCCTGTGAACTGCATTCAAAAGAAGATGTGCTCTACCAAGATGAAGACCATCTCCTATCCCATAGGCTAGCATGTCCATCAGCTCCTCCTGGGTCTCTTCCTCACATGTCATTCAAGAAGCATTCTTATGAAGACTGTGTAACCTGGATTGTAATTCAAAATGGATCTTATGGGATTCTAAATATGCTACATGTTGGAAGTACAACTAAACATCTGAATTTCCAGTCTTTGAAGAGGTGATCATACTGTTAGTGAAAAAAAAATAACATTTGCAGATAATGGAAGAGGGGTTTTCTTAACTCAAAGTAATTAAGACTTGCTAGTATTTCTTGTGACAGAAGCTTTGATTAACATTAAAGGCAGTTCTTGGTACGTGTTTCCATCAAAGTAAAGTTGTGGAAAGAAAATAGATACAGATCTAATTTTCAGCCTGCAACCTACCCCCAAAGAAAATCAGGACAGGCTAACACTTGTTTTTCTTTAAGGGAGAGGGCAATTTCTCAGTTTTTCTAAGACATTATCTGTTCACTTAGAATTTATGTACTAATCATACTCCTTTTAATATAGCAGTGTTATGGTAAGGTTTATAGAGTTATTTCTGATGGCATTAACTTCTTGACAGCCTTGATCTTTATTTCTATCCTCAGAAAACTAGTAGGGACACATTTCAACTCCAATCTACTGTTTAATTGATAGAGAAGTTAGACCTGACTAGAATCCTCACTGTTCAGAATATATGCTGCCTTTTCCATTGTATACAGAATGAGAGAACCATAAGCAATATACTATATTAATGTATCAAATATAGTAGGGGAGATAAAGCAGTTTTGGTTTGTGTAGGGTTTTTTGTTTGATTGGTTTTGTGTGTTGTTTTTTTTAAATACGTTAGTAGATAGACAGAATGTACCACATGGCATGTTTCTACTACCCACAGAATGGGAATCTAACAATGCAAGAAATGTGACTTCAAAATAAATTCAGCCTGCATTAGCATCAACAACAGACCAATACTAAGAAAAATCAGTGAAAGCCACAAAAGCTGCACTAACAGTAGTGACCTGTGCAAAACTGAAGTAATTTGAAGGTTTTAAGTCCCCTATTTAAGGTTTGAAAAGAGGCCTAAAATATATATTACTTGCAAAATTTCTTAAATGGCATAATGCTATAAACACCTATATATGAAGCGGGTAGCACAATGTAGGAATCATGTGGGCTTATTTAAATAAGAATTGTAACCCAGACAGCAATACTGACCTAGCAAGGAATAGTAAAAATGCTATAGATGCCTTTTTAGCTCCAGTTTTTAATTTCTAAGCTTAACTTTTTAGGTATCTACCTCTTTCACATTACAATAATCACCAAAGAGACTCTGCATTCTGTAGACTTTGGAAAGCTGTGAATCTTGACAATAAGTCACATCTAATAAGAACCCTCTCAAACATTTGAAAAAAAAAGGGATTAGAATTGTTTTAGCACTGAAAGTACCTCCTGTGTAGCAGTGTGACCACCACCAAATTCCAAGAAAAAACACCTTATATCCAAAATTGAACTGCTGTACATGCTACACATGTATCTCCAGCAAAACATCACTATCTCTGAAACGGAGACTTATTGCTATCTAGCAAATAATAAAGCAAGAAAGGAGAAGGGAAATTTTGGCAGGGTATGTTAACATAAGCCTTTGTGTTTACAAAAAGAACGAGAAATTCTTAAATGCCATACAGACAAGGAGTTTTAGGACATCAAAAATAAACATGGAAACTGGAAGATATCCAGTTTATCAAAGGTAAATGTATTCTGATATATTAGGAAGATTATCATTCCAAGCATACTGTTGGTGAAACAGATTCAGAGAGAAGTCATGAGAACTACATGAACTCCAGGACACAGTCTTGCAGAAACAGATTTAGGAAATTACTAAAAAGTAAGAAGGTATGTGGTTTGAGTGGGGTCCATAATTATTTACATGTGAGAAGATTACTCTCAATAAAAGTCTCTTCAGTTTAGCAGATACAGATCCAATAACGGCCTGTGGTTATGAAGTTAGGTAAAGTCAGATAAGTAATAAGACATCTATTTAAGAAGTCAGGTGGTTAAGCACAAGAACAATTTCCCATTGCTTGCAATCATTAAGTGAAAATACCTTACTAAAAGGATATTCTTACCCAAGCCAAGTATGGCTTTACTGCCAGAATGACTGGTGACATCACCTGGTCTGTGACTGAAACTGGTAGCCACATCAGTTTTTTCCTAGATTATAGAAAACCTATGGATATCTTAGTACAGGCTATACCATTTTCTGTAAAGGTGAAGTCTTCAATAAATACAGAATTTGCTCTTGAGGCATTTCATATTTCTGTTCAAGTTGGTCAAGACAGAAAGGAGATGTAGACAAACAGTACGGTTTGGAAATCCTCCAAGTCTTACCCACACTATTAGATGTTGGATTAAGCTATGTATCAAGAAGAAATTGGCACCAAGATTTCCCTTACCAGCAGATATCACACATCCTTATGATGCAGACTTTAAGGATAAAGTCTAAAAGTCTAAACCGAGAGAAAGATTTGCTTACACAAGTAAGCTACTGAAAAGTAAACTGAAGTGAAGATTTATCTCATGAAAATTATTTCATAGTAATATTGTTTCTGGGGCACAAACAACAGGTTCTGGCAGGGCAACAGGGTTGCCCTGCATTCATCCCAGAAGCCAACAGAGATCTGACCTATTCTCATTCTCTTCATACTAAGAAGAAAAGTTGAACAATGACAGCTACTGCTATAATACAGTCTAGAGGGATTTACACTTAGCCTTTCTACACAGCAAAATCCAGGAGTTTCATCTGTCTGCATTCTATAGATGTTCTGTGGATGGGAAGTGGGGGAAAAAAACAGTATTTGGTTTGAGGAAGTGAGAAGTGGAAGCTGGAGAAGAAACTTGGCAAAACCAACATCCAGAACAAAGGCAAGGGAATAAAACAGTGGTGAGATTTGGATGGGAGAATCCCCAGCGCAGTGGGCAAGGGAAGCGAGAGGGCAGGGGAGGACCTGTGGTAGAGATGGCTGTGTGGCACGGGGGAGAGGACTCACACCAGTGTTGGACCAGGATGAAGCATTTCAGAAATAACAGAAGTAACAGGTTACTTCTGTTCAGCCTTCAGGATGAGTTTTGCAATACGCACACACAAAGCATCCCTGCAGTAAGGTAATCCTCAAATTCTCTTCTCCCATTCACCCACTGTCTATTCTTTTTATCTCTTATTCTTATTTCTTCTGGGGAAAGTCAGAAATGTCAGTGGGCTACTAGTGTAATTCAGCCCAACTTAAGCTTTTCATGATGTCCCAGAACTGACAGCACTCCACTTCTTCTTGCTTCTTTTGCCCAACTTTTTTTTTCTGCCCCTGGGCTGCATCTGAATCCAGCTCCTCTGAGCCAGAGGAATCTGTGCACATAGAGATGCCACCACGTTCTACACACTCCAAAATCTTGAACCAGATCCCTCCATATCTTGTGGAAACAAGCTCTTCTACAAACCTGTTACAGGCTTGGTCTAGTTTGTCTGCATAAAGTCAATTGTTTCAGAGAAATATCCACTGCAGTCCAAATCACAGGGCAAGGTTTGTAAACTTGAAGGAGGAATAAACAAAAAACTGGCATGATTGATTTGTATTATTCTGTTTGAAAGGAATATAAATACTGAATAAGGCAAAAATGACAGAAAAAATTTGTGAAATTCTTAGCACTTTCTTAAGATATTTCATAGTACATTCTTAACACTGCAAAATAACTTCTAATTACTAATACCTATGTGAAACACTATTTCTTTTCACCTTTTTTTTTTTTACCATTGTCATTAAAACATACTCCTGAGTATTGGCGTAGGTGTTAGAGTTCAGAGCTAGGGGAACAGGTACTGTATTTTTACCTAAGCAAGTATGAATGCATAAGTGGGATTCACCCTTTCAGAATGTAAAGATGTTGGAGGAGGTATTCTGATTCAAGTTGAACTCACAACTTGTCTTTGACCCACCAAAGCATGTATGCAGACCAGAATGTCCCAAGATCTGCATGACTCAGCACTAGGGGTCAGAAAAGGTTAATCTGTGCTGTTAATGTTTATGCAGCACAGTATTTTCTGTTAACATTAAAGGGATTATTTTTTTCATTTCTTCTCTCCCAGTTTGTTTCTGATTTTGAGATAGTTTCTACTTTCAGGAAAATGAAAAAAAAAAAATAGGACTTCTCTACATTGTTGTTGTGATAGGGACATGACAGACTACACTTTTTACTTTGCAGGACAGCCTTAGATATCTATTGTTTGAACTCACTGATTCACTGGTATCAGCACAGACATGGAAAATTCACAGGAGGTCAAATTCATAGCAGGCGAGGGCTGTACGTCTGCCCCAGAAATGTGCCCTACAATGTGACCAATTTTCTGAGTGTCAAGGGCTTGTCATGCAAATGAACCAGCTCATTCTGCAGCATCTGTCTGCATACAAAGGATAGTTTTTGGCCATCATCACCTTCAACTATTCCTAAGCCCAGACCAACGAAACAGCCTTCACAGATGCCAAGAGCCACGGCTGCATCATTAGAAGTAGACATTGTGCAGAGCTCAAGAGCAGCTTAGGTAAAATCTTAAGTCTTTGAGTGAACTTTAACTCAACTGAGCCGCTTCTGAGTCGGGCAAAATACTATGACTACTCCTCTTAAATCCATTATATTGCATTTCGATAGGAAAATTAGAAATCGCAAGAGAAACCATTTTAAGATTCTAAACAGGTGCATCAGATAGCATATGAATGTTTGAGAAACAACCTTCTTGCCTGTTAAGCACTGTTATCTAAATACTATATACTGACATGGAATATATTGAAGGAAAAGTCAGTATTAACAGTTGTCAAACATTTGTAAAAAATTACATAAATATTTACCTTTTGTGGAAGAGTTAAAAGTCTCTTGCTCTTCAATGAATTAAATGCACGGAATGATGGAAACAGAAAAAGAAATCAGCAAATTTAAAGTTAGATAAAGAAATGTGTTACATGTGACAATGGCATGTACAGTAGGCAGTATTCCAGCATATGTAGAAGTAATGTAGAAAATTAAAATGACAAACCATGACAAATAATAAAGCCTATGACTTTTTCTTTAAAATTAACAGGAACAATGAAGTTACTGAGATGCAGATTGTGGACTCTTTAAATATTCTGCTCGAGCAGTATTGTCATACTCAAATTTATGAATGACATAAAATTCTTAAAATTGCTTTAAGCATCTCTCTCTGTCCTGAATAATGTAGTTCTGTTTTAGATTCTGAAGCCTTTTCTGCAATAATGAGTGTTACAAATTTATTTTCTATTAACCGAAATCTACAACACTCAATAACCACTGGACTATTGAAAATTGGACTTTAAGGAAAACATAAAAGATGGTGAGGCTTGAATTCATTTGCAAGAGTTAGTAATGCTGAGAAAAAATACTCTCCAGTGTGATTAAAGATTCCACAAGCTGTCTCAAAATATGCAGTGCCACCTAATAATTTCAAAATAAAGCCAGAAATATGAAGACAAAACAAACAACACTAAAAGACTAATATCTAAAATTGAAATGACTTATTGTTTTTCATTGCCACTCACGTTTTATACTGATGGATCTGAAAAAAAGTTTTAACTGAAAGGGTTTGATCTTTTAGCATAACTCAAGCCATGCTCTCACTGCAATGACATTTCAATGATCAAGTACATACACAAAGAACAGTTTTCACTAGCTATTCATATTTTTCAGGATCTTAAGTTCATAAAATATAAAAGTATATTTGCAACTCAGATGTATTATTTGACAACATACTGATTTTTCTGTATGAAATTCTGATTTCTCTTTGTTTAAAACACTGTAGATCAAAACACTTAATTCCTCCATGTTTTGACTACCATTAAATACTTGTACATATACTACACACATGAACTTTATACAAGTAATCCCCCCTCAGTATGAGCAGAGCCTTCAGTGTAGCTTTCCCTCATGAAACAGCAGCACACACACGCACACACACTTGACCTGGCACACAAGCTGCGTCCAAAGCTTACGCAGCTTTTTCTGACCCCAGCTGAGATACAGTGGTACTTAATGCTGGTCACCCTTTCGCTTTTCCAAAGGTCACTGCATAAGGACTATTGCCAGAAACAGATGCCACCGGAAACACGCACAACAACACCAGTTCAGTTACATTTACGGATGCTCTTTACATGTTAATAGGCTGCTGATTATCACAAACATTACTCTCATGATAGGGCTTCTGAAACATGAAACCAAATTTTTGAGGCTACGAAAAAGAAACCATGCTGTGAACAGCCAAATTGAAGCAGATACAGGGAGAAAGACGTGTTTTGCAAGAATTAGCTCTTAAAGATCGTTTCTATACTACAACCAACCATTGCACATTTATCTTGCTGGCTCATAAATTTCAATAACGCATAATATAATTTTTCTTATTCACTTTCTAGATTTCCCAATATTATCCCTAATGTTACCTACTGCAGCTAAGAAGGAGTGTAGAAAAGTGCTATGGATCTTCAGACTGTATTCATTTCCTTCATCAATACAATGATTAACCATTATACAAAAGCATAGAGACCCAACCTCAAATTCTATTTAGGCAAGAATTCCTGTGATGTTTGATAGTCGCAATGACAGAGGAAGTATTGAGTAACAATCACAGAAATATGCTTTATACAAAGTATCATTTAAAATCCATTTAACTACATAACAAAATTGTTATAGAAACAGCTGAAAAACAAAGTCAACGCAGGACCCCCACCCCTCTTAATGATTTGCACAGATCCATTCAAACACGATGCAAATAAAAAAAACACTGATGCAAATCTCTTAGAGCTTGGCACAGGATGACGTATTGAGAACACAGTATTGTTCTTACCATGGCTTACAATTCCACTACATTAGCCACTGAGCCCAAACACCTTCACATTCATAGGTTCTAAAATTATCAGTTTAAACAAAGAAATAAAAAAACACTTCTTAAGTAGCGTAAGTTAGAGCAATGGCTACTAAATCACGACTGTTTGAAAACACACACAGACACACCTATACCAGAATAACTTTCAATACTCATCTCAAGACCTTTAGTTCCAGTAACATCCCAGTGTGTCTCGCACTCTAGGAAATCCTGCTGATGGGGCAGCAAAGGAAAGAAATACAGCTGAAAGAAATACAGCCATGTCTTCTTTGAATATCACTGGGATGAAAATAAAACCACATTGCCTAAAAGTTATAGAAGCCTATAATCTTAACTGTAACCACTTTAAAAAGTCTGCATGTACTGTAGTTGCTAAAAATATTATTTAGTTAGAAGCATTCCAAGTGGAAATAACTACCTCCTTCCCCCACTCCAAAACTAGGCAAAGTTGCTATCCCCTTTAGAACACAATCAGCAAGAAGCCTGTTTTTAAAAACACTTTTTTTTTTTTTTTTTTTTTTTTGCTAGTGTGCATAAGTATGCTGTTTTGAGGTTTTAGTCCTTAAATTGGACTTTTTCCTCTACATTTAAGATTACTGTCTGTGTTCCTCATCTGTTGTACCAACCCCATTTTTCTAATGGAACAGGGACCGCTACCTTGGTCTTCTCTGTAAGAATTACTTCTATGAGATTTTTTTAAAATAAAGTGTGTCTACTAATAAGGACCTTTCAAAACTACCTTATTTTCTCACAAGTTGTCTTTTATTGATTCTCAAACTGTTGACCAGAGCAGTAACTAAGGCAGTATCATCTGGTAGACACAAGGAAACAACTATCTTTTTAGTTCTAAACTTGACAATGACAAAATGAAATGTCCAAGATGCAATGTCAGTCCTAGAAGAAGCCTTATTAGCAGATAAAATCATTTGCAATTGAGAGCTAAAGACTGAGAGTAAAAATCTCATCTAGGATTAAGAGTTAAAATATCATTCTGTTTCTCAAGATCAAAACCACTACCAGTTTCCTGTTCCCTCATTAACTCTCATGCCTTCCGTAATAAGAACTTCAGAGAGTCATAAAATTACTTTACCGGATTCTTCTATGCCTCTCGAATACACAAACAGCAAATAAAAAACCCATTCTTGATATACAGACATTCCATCTTTTTACAGCAATTAGTGTGATTTGTAAACCAGACACAGATTCACAGATGTTTACATTTAGATGTGTATTCAACCCTCTTGACATAACAGAATTTGTATAGAGTGTAAAGAAGTACATTGCTATAAAAATGACACCTTATGATATATCATACTGTATTTCCTTGAAATGCAGGATGTCATTACTGACCACCAAGAAGTAGCTTTATTTATAAATGAAGAAAATGCAAAGGATTTTGAAATGCTCCCTATAACATTTGTATATTGCACTAGACTTTGACATCATCTATATCCATGGTGACTGTGAAATTAAGTCATTAAGGACACAATTCAGTTCCAAGTACAGTTAATGGAAACCTTTTACAGACCTCTGTGTGCTTCAGAATCAATCCTACATTAGGGTTAGATCACTTCTAGTCACTTCATTTGACCCAGATAGTCATTTGCAAGCAATTAAAGAGGTGAAAGTGATATTAAAATTTGATACTGTAAATCAGAGCAAATACTATGGTCTTGTAGCCTCACTGAATTTAATTTCTCGGAGTAGTATTAAGTTTATACATACTATCATGTTTATTACAGAAGATACTGACAAAACCATTTAAAAATATTTCATAAAATCTCTTCAATTTAGTAGTTCTCTGCAAATACATTCTCAGCTTGAACAAAGTGTTAAACATGGGTAAAATGACAAAAACTCCCCTTCAAATAGACAAGCCAGTCACTTAGACAAAACCAAAGTACTATGTAGAGAAGAAAATCTCTTTAGCCTTCACTTCCATGTGCTGTAACACGGCCATATTGACATAGGCAGTATGATATATAACAATGAAATAAACAGTATACCACATCGTATTTGTACATTTTATATGTAAGACGCAGGGGTATGAACCATGAGCATTGATGGGAGTTCACTGATATCACGTTACTTTACAGATGTTCACAGTATGAACAACTTTCTAAACCTAGAGCAGCTTTAGCCTTCTGCCAAACTTTCGTTTTCTCTTTCCTCTTCTGTATACATTGCATCTCTACTTATTTTCATGGTTTTACATTCATTTTGTACATCTTCAACAAAACGTAACTAGTATTTTATTCTCAGCACACCAGTTATCAAGAACAGCAGAAAGATGATAGATGAATATCCAAAGGAAAGCCAGCTTTAAATTAAAAGCTGATTCATGTTTATATATTGTACCAAATTCCGAAATTGCAGAAAAAAAACATGAAAGAAAGTTTAAATTAATTACTTTTTACATTTGCCTAAAAAGCTTCCAACTTATTAATATGCAGAAATAGAAACTGTAAATGTAGTTTGTAACCAGTTTATAATCCAGACAGTCCTAGATTCACTACAAAACTAAATGAGAGGACTCGAATGTAAAGTTGAAAATGAATAAAACTCACTTGTATTAGTATATTAATCATTCACATAAACACATGCATAAAACAAGAATACATTTTCTATGCGTTAACCGAAGGTGTAGTATGCCATCACAGCTCAAAGCCATAAAATTAACGTAAGCTGATTGCACGTTAATGTAAGTCACCAAACAAAAAAACCCAAACAGACAAATTATGCTTATTTATAGTGATAAGGTCATAGTCAGCAACATTATTGATAAAAGAAAGCAGTCTGCCAACAGTTCTATAAAGCACTACAATATATTTCATTCTTAGAAGCATCTCTTCAATTTCCATGTAGAAGAAAACTTTGCAGTACATGGTAATCTAAGTTGTTGCTTGTAGTCAACGAAAAAACAGACTTTTTAAACACAGAAGAAAACCTGAATGTGCAAATATTGTAAATTGTGCCATTTCATTTTACCATAATAACTCATACTCTGTGTGCTGTATGTTGCTAGAAAAGGAAACAATATTCATACTTGTTTGATATTAGTATGTAAAAGACATCTTCCACAACCACTAAGTCTTCATTGACTTTTTCAGAGAAGATCAGCACTCATTGCCTGCTCAGTTAATTCTTAAGAAAGAAAGAGCTCCTGACCTGTGCTTTCACATTTCCCATGGTGAATTTTTCAATTTTTTAATCTATGAACTACGAACTTTTGAGGTAAAAACTATTTGTGATATTTATTATTGATCTATGTTAACAGTGCACAACAATTAATATAAACCACAAAATAAAAAATTACTAAGACTGTCAGAATACTTGCCCCTGATTTCTTCACCAGAATACAAACTAGATGTATGTTGGAAACTACCACAACTCTAATAGAAATTCTAAAGTAGACAAACTTAAAAGGGTACTAAAAAATTAAGGCAATTAAACCATGTGTGATAATCCACCAGTCAACTCCACTGGATTTCCCAGAGTACAAATATGCTTTCATTCTCTTCTTATTGCTTTATTGGTAGAATTATAGCATTGAACATATAGTTATAAAAGTAGACTTTAAGTACAAAAATGTAAGAAATCAAAAAGTTTGAGCTATCGTAAGCTCATTATTTGATACCTTGCTCTATACTGCCACTTCTTACTGGAACTTGCGGTAGCTGTCTTCCCCTGCGACTGCTGAAGGATGTGTCTGCAGGAGGAGACTGTGTGGGACTTCCTTGTTGATGTATTCTGCAAATGAAATGAAAATAAAAACAAAATAACCCAAAGGAAGAGAATTTTTGATATTCTGAATATTAAACATGTATTAAGTTTCATATATTGAAGATGAGATCGAAAAAGTTGGCATTTGGTGTATGCCATATGCACATACCCAGGTCTGGATACTGTGTAAAAACTGATAAGGCCTCCCATTTAATGCCTCTAATGACCTTCAATTAAGGAAAACTATTTTACTTTGTTTTGTTGGGGTTTTGTTTGTGTGTGGGTTTTTTGTTTTGTTTTGTTTGTTTTTAAATAAGGTACTAGTCTAAAACCACTGAATGATACTCAGTTTTCTAAGAACCATTTGTGATTTCAACTCACAATTTAAGTATGTTCTCCTGCACTGGTCCAAGGGCAACACAAAAAGACACCTCTATTTTTTTATTAACTTTTATGTTCTCTTTGTGCTGATGCAATAATAGCACAAGGGCAAAGAGAATTGGACAGCAAGTATCTACTCCCATGGGATAACATGTTGTTTTTCCCTGAACTCAAAAAGGAACAAGAGCTTTAACCTTAGTACTGGGGGGTGCATGTCTGTGTGTGCATGGAGAATGTACATGATTTTTAACATTCTTACTTAAGTAAATATTCTAAACTCCTTTGGCTGAATTCTAGCTAGCACTATTTCAGAGCACCCTGGCTACTTGATTTCTTATACCTAGATCCAGCATCTGAGTGTAACACATCAAACACCTTTGGAACTCTGGTAAGTTTGCATTTAAAATAAGCAGGGCCACCCCTAATAACTAGGGGAAAGACTAAGCAAGTAAAACAAAGATGAGAAGGAGCAGACTGCTGAGAGGGAGAGCTTACTATTCAATGCACTTGCTAGTTACAGCAGTATCACACTCACTGTAGTGGATAAGCACTATTCTGTCTACTACACTAAGGCTGCAAGCAGATAATTTGCAATTTTAAGTAACACATTTGTGCAAGTTCAAAATACTCTTGGCTTTCACACTAAGTAGACCAACTGACTTTCTCTTAGCCTGTAAGATGAGAGCTAGCCCTGTGAAAAGCATGTGATTTCCTGCACAGTGTTTATGCAAAATACTTTGATAATTTTCATATGGATACAGAACAAAACACAACAATGGATGGACAAAACACAGCCATTTTTTTTTTTTTTTGCTCTTACATTGCATAATTACTTAGGCTCAACAGCAAGAATTACCACCTCGATGGTGAAAAGGATATGGGAGAAGTGTAAATACCATGAAGAGAGGATAATCTATAGTGCCAGAATGAGTGAATGCGCCATGTATGCTCAGGAAAGTACAACACCACACTGACACCTGGGAGGCAGAACACGAAAGCTGTGCTGTACACATAATAGCAACCTTGTCAGAAGTGGAGAAGGCGGTGCCGACCCTCCGGGCGCTAGATGATGCACAGAGCATAAGGGTCTGATACTAGAGTGCTCACTCGACCTCGAGCGAGCGTGATGTTTTCCCCTAATGACTGGCTGTTCAGTCGTTCGTGGGGTTGGAAGTCCCCTTCTAGAAAGACATGGTAGCAGACCCCTAAAACATCAGGGCCAAAAAGAAACCGTTCAGTTGTTAGCTCCAGGCACACCTTCCCGCGCCCCCCTCCACCAAAGAACATTGCAAATCCTGGCTGCAGGACCAGGGTTGATATTTCAAAGTTATTAACTCTGAATGCAAATCCGTTCTCAAAATGATGAACTGCAGAACACTCACCACTGCAGATACAAGTGACCCTAATTGTGGAACTGTTGAACTGCACTGCATTTAGCGGACAGTTGGTCAAAAACTCCAGCTGCATCTTAAACACAGGAAACACAAGCTAACAACACCTGTGATATAAGTACTAGGACAGAGTAGGATATGAATACTCAGTTTTACCACAAAGCGCTTCTGTTCTAAAACATACCTTTTGGCGTTTTAAAAAATATTAACTGGACTTCAATGAGTGTCCTAAAAAAGGACAATTTGTAAGCACATATGTAATTACTTTGGTTGCCTTAGGAGTTGGAAATAAGGAATCTATTTAAGTATCTTTCTGCTGCAAGGAACTCAAATGAAACTATAATTAAAAAATATGGTAAAATGATTAATCTTGTTAGTATAATAAAGCATAATTATTTGTAGTTTAGTAATTGCATCCACTGCAAGTATAAAATAACATGAAACATTTCACATTTGGAGAGTGACGAAGTATTCTAAGTTGTGCCTTTTTACGCTCCCTTGGTTTCCCAACAGTGCAGCATTTTGTAAATAGTACTACTGTATCTGCTGTAATTTCAAAAATTTCCATTTACTGTGACATCATTTCACTGTGGGTTTTTAGTTTTGTTTGTTTGTTTTAATTTCTGCAGTCTTCTGAAGTCTTCCTTCACACACCCAGCACAGCTTTCCCACAAGACACAACATAGCCAAGAGACCGTCCAGTTCATGTGACTACCACAACGAAAAGTCATCCTAAAAACAGTATATATTAGGTAAAATGCAGTAGCCTACCAAGGATAATGAACAGGTTTCGTGTCAAAGCCATTTCACCACAACAGCTTATATTGAAGTCCAGTCACAATGCAACAAAACCAGGCTCCTGTTACCCTTGCTATATTCTCTCTCTTAAACCCTAACGCTTCTTTAGCCTAAGTCCTGGCTTATCCTGGTGAGAACAGTAACATTCTCGCAGAAGCTGATTGCCCTGATTCTAGAAGATGTTTACGATAATGAAGATGAACTGAGTTTTGAAAACGCCTGTTTCTCCACACTGACAGTAAAAGTAATGCATTGCAACGATTGCATGCAACCAGCTTTTAAGTATCTCTTTTATCAGATATTTAAATATCATAACATCCATAAGGTAACCATGGATCCCACTCTGTGCCAGAAAGTGCTTGTTGCTTTTACTATAAATGAATGCTCCCATCTAACAAAGTCATCGTGTTCTCAGATTTTTCTCATTTTAGAGGCTAAATACCCTGGAATTTATCTGAGAGCCCAGTGAAGCACTAGGAAAGTCTGTTCCGCTTTTATAGAATGGACAATTTACCTGAGACTCAGAAACTTACTTCCTGCTCTTTCAGTAACACCCTTTTTACAGACCTGTCCCTTTCCACAAGAGAAAGATAGAGGATCTCCTTAACTAAAATGAAGTCAAATTAGGCTTAAGACTTATATTAGCTGGGGTATTACAGTGAGATGAATACGCTACTTGAGGTGCAAATGAAAATAAATACAGCTAAAGGGGAACTGGAGAAAAGCTAGAATGGAATTAAGGACTTGCTGCCCTAGGAGAAAGATCAGTTGCTGAAAGGAAGAAATCTGGAAATGGCTGATCAGGTGAATGAGATAAATAGGAACAAGCATGGGAGACAAAAGCTAGTGTAGGACTGAGGAAATGAGACATAAGTGAGACAAGAAGTACAGAGAGGAGAGGAATTCAGGGGAGAAACAATACCTGGTGAGCAATGAAACTGCAATGAGCACGTACGAGAGTGTCTCATCCCCTGGTTCCTTACACAGGAAGGTGAAACTACCAGCAGCAAATCTATTAATTCAATTGGAAATGGTCTGCAGGGGAGTCCTACAGATTCCAGCTCTGCCTGCACACAAGAAAACTCAAATTCCTTTCTCTTCAGGCTGATGCCTCAGTGGCATGTACTGAATAAAACATGGTGCCACTTGTAGAACTATAAAGAAAAACTAAGAATAGGAGAGCATCGCCAATCCAGTGCACCCCTGGCAGAGGGTCCTGTGTAGAATACAGCAAGTACAGGTAAAGACTGTATGTATCACAACACATATGATAGGTAAACTCAAATCTGGCATTTCTGGGGTGATCAGTTAGGGCTGAAAGAAAACTTTTAAGGGTTGGGATGAACCAATTTTTACCACAGTTTTGCTCATTCCTACAAGCACAGAAAATTTTCATGTAATCAGTTTTACCCCTTCACAAGAGTTTACTGAATCCCATCTTGAAGGCTTATCTCATTGAATGAAGAGAATTCTTAGGCTCTGTAAACTATCCTGAAAAGATCTGCCTTTTTCCTTTTATGTACATTTCCTAAGCTGTCACAAAACACAGAGAAGTTAATCTTCTATATGATCTTATACAGCATGTTGAAAGGCTTTACAGAAAAGCTGACGGTATGCTGATATCTTATTCCAGTAATCTTCTTAGCTAATAATAGCAGATCAGATCTGCAAATTCCAAAACAAACCCCAAATCTAAGACAGAAATGGAGAGATGAGAAAGAAATAGGATTGAGTTATATTTGCCATTTGATGAGAAAATTAATTGCTTGTCCTGTTATGAAAACTTTCTGGCACTAGCGCAACATTATATCTATGATGAAATTATAAACTACAGCACTCAGGCTTATTTAGGCATTTGTGTCTCACATCTAATAGCAGTGAATCATTTTGTGAAAACAGAAGCCTACACCATGTCCCACGGAGGTGTAAAAACAAGAAGCACAATTCAAGTTTCCCTATGCTCTTGTTGCACTGGGTTTATTGCTCTTAAAATCAATAAAAATCAGAGCTGGCTATTTTTCTTCTGGAAAGTAAATTATAACTATGGGGACTCACACTTCTGGTAACTTCTCTTAACTTCAGGGGAAAAAAAAAGAACAGATTTTTTTTTTTCCCCTAATAACTCGTGAAAAGTGATTCCATATTGCTTTAAAAACAAAAACAACCCCTCTGCCCCCTCAAGCCAGCAGCACCCTCCCCTCCACTCCAAACACTAGCACTAGGTAGTGACTAGAACCAATACCTGGGAATGTATCAATGCCAAATTTGTCTCAGCACAGGAATGACTAAAGTATCAACTTCCAATCTATTAAATCCAATACAAATTCTGTATATAAACACTGCAGCAATATTTCACAGTGGCCTCCAGACTCATGCTTTCTCATATATATGAATAAATCCTCAATCGTACTTTATAATTATGAGGAGCTTTGAAATGTCCAGGCTGGTAATTTCAAAGCAGAGAAACATGTTGCCCAAGCCTCAAAAGGCCTTTCTCATAATGCTTACCCTTTGAGATGGAGCCCATGTGCTACTGATACGTTCAGCATAACAATTCATAATCATAGTCCCTGCAAATTGGTTCCTATATCACCTGCAATATCTGAAATTTTAAGTATTTCAAGATTATGATTTACACCTTCCCTATATTGAGATTAGTGTGAAACACTAATTAGGGTAAACAGATTTTATTGAGGTACATGTTTTTGACCTATGCAGTGATCGTAACATCTGTAGAAGACAATGTCCCCCATTCACCCACAGAAGTATCAGCTTTGAAATGGTAACGCATATACTGATACACTGATTTGTCCAATTGCAAGTGGTGTGGGATTTCCTTTTGTAGTCTGCCAGTATCTCTCACTCTTTGCTCTGCCCTTTTACCATCTGAAACTCTTACATTTATTTTGCTACATACTGTGCATTTGCATTGAAAGTAAAAATGCGTCTCTGTTTTTCATGGAAGTTTTTCAACCCTCACATGGTAAAGAGATGTACATTGCTCCTCTGCTAATCAAGGGAACATAAATCTGTTTCTGACAAAGTTAGGATCTCACCCCTCCTCACTGCTCTTATTTCAGCCAATACACAGAGTTTAAAACTTAATTATATGTACTTCTGATTTAGTAGGCATCTTTTTCTTTTTCACTTTTACTTAATAATTTGAATACATAAACCTATATTACTGTAGTATGAAAGCCAAAAGTTACAATGATAACACAAGGAGAATTCAAAGAATACAAAGGTTGAAGTCCCAGTGTTTATACTAACTTTATGTAATGATAGATTATAAATTTTTCTATGCGGATTTAAATGCATAACTTAAGATTTTCATACGATAAAATGAAATTAATTTGATCAGAGATGTTTTGAATTATTAATCTGTTAATATATTTTTTCATCATCCAAGTTATTGTAAGCTAGATGAGATTTTTTGCAAAAAAGATCACTGGTAGATTGCAGAAAATGTTAGTTTATGTTTACTAATGAAATACGCTACACATTTCCACATTTCATCTTACATGGGCCAAGATACTGGCAATGGGTCTCAGATCTGTGCTCATAAAATGGATGGACTGCTAGTCTTTACCATTGAGTTTATCTGCAATGATGGAGAATGCCAGAAAAGTTCCATACGTATGCAACACAGCAAGCAGTGCTAATAATATGGACGCAAAGTAAATAATAATACTGTAAATTATGACAACATAAAAGATGCTCTGCTTTCAAAGTTGTATTATAGGTGTATTGCAAAAACTGGAATCAGATTGATTATAAGAGATGTTTACTCATCAATCAGCAATCCTACCTTTCTGTTTCAGTTGCAGAGCCTTTCCTAGTTTGTTTCTGGCTGCTATATCTTTCCACTTTTCTGGACTGCCTGTGAAATGATATGTCAGAAAAGAAACAAACAGAGAAGAAAAAGAATACAAAAATATGAGGATTATATATTTATTAATGTATTGTAAATGTAATAACGTAAATGGCTGACAGATGAAAAAGTGACAACTATCTGCATGGACATGCTGGTGAACTTGAGGTTTAAGACACATGGCCCCGATTAGGTTTGATTGAGGCTGATGGTGTGAAAGTTATGAGGTAACAAAACAGGGGAGGTAACATTAATCCTGACTGAATGTGCAGCTGGTTCCCACTTCACAGTCCGTATTTGATTAGAAACAATTCCTCCTCATAGGCCTTTTAGTCCTCTCTCAACAGCATAAAAAACAAATGCAGAGTAGATGGCAGGAAAAAAATCACTGCAGAGAGGACCAGGAAATACTATTCAGATGTAAACTTAAAAAAATGCTTTTAAATCTAAATTTCAAAAGCAAAACAAATACTGCAACAGATTAGATTTCAATAATGCTGCCACAGTATTAATAAAAACATGGTTTCTCAAAAATCTTATTGCATTAAAACGTCTGATAGTCTACACACTTACTTAGATAGAAAATAAGAACAACAAACCGTAATATGAGTCAATAGATACAAGAACAAAGGTAAAGCATGCTACACCATTATGACCCAGGACTATATATGTACTATAAAGACCGCTGCAAGCCTTGTGTGTTCCAAAATTTCCATTATTATCCATAGTAATTGAGATTTTCAATTTTAAACCTCTGATAATCATCATTATATATCAGGTTTTTTTAGAACAAAAAAGCGCAGACAGTATTTCACAAGTGGTCAAAACCAGGGAGCAATGATTATTCACTGATAGATGAGAAAAGTTAAGAAATCCTAACCTGCATCTTACACTAGTGCAAGAAACATGTATAGGAACTTGCAACAATGTAATCAATGTCATGTATTAACCTACAAATGAATTACTGTGGGTGAAACAAATAGATAAAAATAATACTTAAAAAAATATTTTTTTCCTTTTAAACCTTTGTGGTTATAAAGAGCAATACAGTGTCTGAACTGGAAGATATCTAAACATCAAATTATATCTAATCACAGAGGGTTTTCATGAGTTGTACCCTCTGCAATATTTGATGAGTGCTATACTGTGATTCAGTGTGCTCCAAAACAAAGAAAATACTGCAGCAAAATACAAAATATTCTTTTTGCACGAGCAAAGGTCATTACCA
Source organism: Columba livia (assembly GCF_036013475.1). NCBI lineage: Eukaryota > Metazoa > Chordata > Aves > Columbiformes > Columbidae > Columba > Columba livia. The sequence continues at coordinate 32,077,953 of NC_088604.1, read as the reverse complement.
GATGTTTACCATGTTTTAAAAGAATATATTTTCTTACCAAAAATATCCCCTTGGATTAAAAATTAAAATCCCCTTTGTCCTCAAACTGTTTTCTCCAGGTTTATTTTTTGTATATTCTTATTACTTTTTAATTTTTTCTCTTTATCAGGACAAATACAAGGCAGATACACAGGGAACCAGATATTAAATACTGCAGCTTTACTTAAAGCCTACAGTTAGATCCACTGTATGCAGCAGCATTATCACTCAAATGACACCACCCTCTTCATTTTCTGTTTGGATGGTTATGGGGCTTGTTTTCCTCTTATTCCTTATGTCAGTTGCTTAGACTGTGACATTATATGCAATGGAGAAAAAAAGCACACGGTGACCACTCTTTGTAGGGTGGAAAAGCTGAGAGTAGGAAATGCTTTCCTGTGAAAAGGGACAAAATAATACATAGCTCTAGTGAGCTGAATATACTTATTTCTCTGCTCTCTCTGCTGTCCTTGTGAGCAGCACACATTAGAAATACATTTAAAATCACAATTTCCTTCGTCTTTCCTTCTTCTTGCTAAGATGACACTGCATTCTGTATAGCCGAACAGCCTAGCACAGCACTCGTGGTCATGGCTCAGCTTGAGGACACTCTGGGCATTGGCAGGTATGTATTAATATTAACACTAATATTTACAGGTGGGCATCCCTTCATGGCCAAACAGCACAGTGGGGATAAGAACACTCATGTCATACTTAAATTTACCTCTTAAACACACTTTCTAGGGGATTATAAATTACCTATGGACAATCCATGCATATATGTACTTACACATCAAAAGAGAACAAAAAAACTAAATACGTGAAAGCATTATGCAGAGCATATGAGGAATATACTATAAGCAATGCCTCATTTACTTGGAACTATGATTTGAGTAAATAAGGATACCTCTGTGCTGCTCCAGGTTTAGCACTTAGGTGGTCTACACTGTCCTGTTCTGGAATGCAAGACTCCAGCGTCCTTGTTCTTCAGAAAATTTGGAAACATGGATGTGAATTTGGACAGAATGAGCAGAAACAGAGAGATGGTCACATGCAGTGAAGGTGAAGACATGCAGTAAAATATATAAACCAAAAGCATTAAGGCAGTATCGGCTGAGAAAAATTCTATTTCTCATTTCCCCTTCAGTTGATTTAGTTCATACACTTTAAGGAAATGTTAAAATTTTCACTCATAAAGCAACAATCTAAGATGAAATTAAGAATGAAAGCCACAATGATTAAAAAAACCCCAACTTTTATACTCTACATGTTGAATGGCAGCACTGTGGCTGAATAGTTGCCATTATCCTTCTTGAGAATTAATCTACAGTATTGTTCATTAGACTATTACATAAACCTATACAGAACACCTTCCCTTAGGAGATTGAAAAATGCATATTTTGTGATTATATCATGAAATTAACCTGAAAATACAAGTAAATTTCATAATTTCACATATTTTGATGAAAATTTCATATTCTATTGCCAGCTAGTCTGCTAGAGTACTAATTAACAACAATTAAATAGCAAAGTATAATAACCGACTCAGCTTTTTAAAAAAAAATCCCAATAAAGCTCTGAATATTTCTTAGTTTCTGTAGTATTTTCATTTCTGCTGAAGCTGTTTAAGAAACTCAACTTGTTCACAGCTTTCAGTTTGGCATAAAGATTATCAGCTTGTTGGTTTATTATCAGTTTTTTATGGAATATATGGTAAAAATAAATGTTTTCCTTGATATGGCATATCAATGTAAGACTTTTTTCAAATATAAAACAGCTTTTAATGAGAAAACTCAGCAAAATTTGCAGTCCACCGATGATCTAGGGTATGTAATAAATTTGCATCTATATCTCCATTATGGTGAGGAAACAATAAAATCTCTCTTAAGATCATTAGTCTACCAACTGTCACACCAAATCACTGATCAATAAGGCATTGTTATATATACAGACAAGCACTATTCATATATTGTTTTATATACAGACAAACTATTCAGAGTTCATGTGCAAAAGACCCTGTTTCCTCAAAATATTTATCATTGTTGAGTGTAAGCAACATCTACACACAGAAATATAATAATAGTCCTGCCAAAATTAAAAATCACTATTCCTAAAGTGACAAAATAACATTTGTATAAAATCCAGTATCTAACATTTAAAGTAATTTATTACTGACTTGCACAAGAGACCGCAGTGGTTTGCAGCGAATCTGTTCATTTATATAGTATTAAAGCCAACACCAGTGTCATGTTCAATACTTCCTGATTTTTCCTGAAGATTTCTGGAAGGCTGGACCTACACAGTATGTGAGCTGGGAGGTACCAGAAGAGTACTTGCTCCACAGCTGAATTCAGGATGACTCCTGGACAAGCATTCTTACAGATGCTTGCATGACTGCCAAAAGCTACTTTACTGAAAATATATGAGAATTAATTTTTTAAAGGCTTATTTATCCGGTTTTGTTATGTGCTGAAATTATATGCAGACTTCTCCAAAAGAACAACCTGAACAAAATTCCCATCTACCATTAAATGCTCAGCTTTCATTCACCTTGTTTTTATCATCACTTACGATATCTCCAGTTACTAGAAAGTCTTTTGCTTTAGACAGACTTTCTAATTCTAATTTCTAATACTAAAAAAAAAAAAAATCTCCTAGCAATAAAGCTACCAAATTCAGCCCAAAAGCTCTTCTTTAAAAACTACGTGATACTAACCAAGCACTTGTTGATTCTTAACACCGGAATAACATATAATGCATGTCTTCATCTTATCAAGGTACAAATCACTTTTTCTAAAATGGCAAGTGAACGAATTCCAGAATAACAACAATCTTGCCAAAAGCTTTACTAAAATTTATATTATGAATCAGTACCAATAAACACAATGTTGCAAAAACTGAATTTAAATGATTAAAATTAACTATAATGCATAAGTCATATGTTTAAGAAATGTCATCAGAAATAGATCTTCTTGATTGCACCCTATATGCAAATTGGTCCAATTTGTAAAGTAAATCTGGAATGTACTCAAATGAAGAGTAAGATGACATCTGTCAAAGTCAATTAATCTGTGAAAATACAATTTGAAAGCAGTGATAAGCAGCTAGTTACCCCTGCTGATCCATCATTCCCTGACACCCACTGCATCTGTTGTCAAGTTGACGAAAGCACAGCTTAAATATACAGAAATTATAGAACTGAGTGGTGTTGGGCAAATGTCAAAGCTTTGGGAAATATAATAATCAGCATGAATGTGAACTTAAAGACAAAGAAACAAAGGTAAAGCACCTTTGATTCCCTCACTGATACTCTCTCTCCAAACAAGGCGGGCTGTTATTTTGTATTGGCCTTCAATGCAAAGAGCCCTATGTTCTGTGAGCTTCTCTTAAACCAGGATCCTGGAACTGGGAGGTTGCAACCAGTCATCAGGATTGGGGGTAGCCTAAACGCCTTCAGCACTGGCTGTATCGCTGGGATTTGGTGACCAGATGACCTGCAGGACTTCCAAGCACAAGAAGGCACTGCTTTCACTCAGCTCAAAATCTTTCCCAGAACAGATTCTATATCCTACAGATGCCTTACTGTAATATGTTTGCTAACAGGTATTGTATCAGTCTTTCTCCGCAGAACTTCAGCTGACATCAAAAGGCTTACAATTCTGTATTAGGAATGGCAGTATTTAGACGAAAACCTCATTTCACTGGTATGTCATGTGATTATGATTTAATTCTACTGTCTTCAATGACAACAAGATTTTACGAAGTCTGACTCACTGAAGTCAAAGACAATCTTTCCACTGACTTGAAAAATGGGAAGCAAAATTACTTAAAAAAGCCTCAAAGTACATTTGAAAACTATTAATAGCTGTCCCATCAAATGGATGTATTGGCAAAATTTCTAGAAATTAAGTGTCTGTAAGGGGGAACAGTTTTGAAACAACATTTCACAAATTTCATTTTAAAATTTATAATGCTGCCTTACTCAAATAAATAGGAAATGCTACCCAAACACAATTACACACTTCCAACCTTGTATTAGTGGAATACATCCAGTATCAAGCAAACAAGACAAATTACACTATAAGTACTGTGGATAGACTTTATCAGAAGGTAAGCACTAGCACTATAGTAACTGAGTCTTAGGAGTTTTAAGTGCAACTTCATGAGAGTTTACACATTTATGGATTATTTACATGAACCATCTGTATCCTGTCATTTGCTCTAACACAAAAAATTTGACGGGAAATTTTGAAGGTGCATCTCAACAGAAATTATAATGTCCGCTTAAAAATCACCTCATCTATCCGGAAAAGTAAAAATCAAAGGTGCTTCTATAATTCATAGGTGGCATTCAAAATAAGAATTTATTTAAAGCACTGGTGTTTTTAACCAAAACATACCTTGTTGGGAAAACCTGCACCATGGAGACCATCATGATTTCAGACAGAATTTACAAACAGAGCCAATTTTTACATGCATCAACTAGCAAGTGTTACCAAGACTTCCGACATAACAGTTTGAGTTTAGTTTGTGGTTTTGGTGGTTTGCTTTTTTCCCCCTTATGAACAGTTTGTTAAAAAACAGGAAAAAAAAATAAACACCTAGACAAGAACAAGCTCTATAACAAATACTTATCACATTATAAAGCACCACAGTGAAAACACCATCAACATTTACAGAAGCAGGTAAAAACAGACTAAAGAACATTGACAAAGTTGATGGTCTGTTGTATCAGACATTTTCTTTCATGGCTTGTGACCATCCAGGCAAACAGAAAACTTGAAAAGACATTATTTCTTGGGTGCTTTATAGCAGTTCAACAAAATGCAGAGATGCTACCTAAGCTGCTGTTTTATTTTGGGCTTCTGGAAGTTGTAAGTCTCTCTCTACATATATGCATACTTATACATTTCAGGATACTCCTCTGTGAGTGCAGGATGCAGTAAGCTACTTTTCAACTGGGAGGAGTTGACTAGTACCTGTCATCCTCCGGAGATGCATGCTGGATATGAATCCTGGGACTAGTAGGTCGTCTCCTCTCTAGGGAGGGGGACCATCTACCCCTGTTTGCCCGTTCGATAAAACAGGAAAAAAATAGGATATTTAGTTTGTGATAAAATTAAATATATGGGATTTGGGACTGGAAAAATACCACAAAAAGTTAAAAAATTGTGTAATTTAATTATTTTCTAGCCGTTTTCTAATTCCCAAGTATACCATTCCTGTGGCTGCTCACTGCAGAAACACTACAGCTGAAAGAAAGACAGTGTATGCCCACAGATGCAAAATTTAGACTGATATAAATCTATTACATAGTGTACCATTAGGTTTTCAAATGCTATCAAATGGTACACTATCTAAAAGCCTGTCATTCACACAGAAAGTCATAATTCCAAACCTAGAAGAGCTTTTCAAAGACCATATGATGGTTATTGCTTGTTGACTACTGGCTGTTTTTTTTGTTAAGCCCATCTTTCCTAGCTCTTTGCACTGAAAAATGAATTCTCACTAAAAATGTAGGACTATGAATTATAAGAAAAATTCTAAGACATAAAGTGACCCTTTTCTGGAACACAATGAGTGCGTAAAGGTAAATTAATGAGCTACAACTAAGCTACAACAAGATTTGTGTAGAAGTACCTGGGTAATTTTTCTTGCTTTAAAAATATCTATTAAAGTGTGTGCAGCCAGCTTGCTCTTCTGTTCATTTCTCTGCATTCCTGCAGTACATACCAGCAGATTATGTTATATAATTAAATTTAATAAAAAGAATCTGGATTGTGAATGAAAACTGGTGTCTTACATGACTTTTTAATTGAAAAAGCTCATTTAATTTAGATTGGTGTACACTACGCTCTAGACTGGTGTTGCTTATTTTGTTAGAATGTTATGTGATTGTAATAGTACAAGTGTATGCATAACAGTTTACAAAATCAAAATATACTGATTAATTTACAAACAGTAAAATGTTTATATAAACTCTGCATATTTCACTTTCTGAGGCATCCTTCCAGTCCACGTAATAAGGAAAAGGGTTTGATTTATGGAACATGCAAATAACAAAAGCTTCAAGGTGATTAGCATCACTTGAACAGTTAGGAAGATATTTCAGAAATTTCAAGAGGTTGTTAGTAGTTAGTTTCTTTTTCTCTCCAAAGCAAGAGTTAAAGAAAACATTAATGCATCAGTGCATTCAGTCAAAGCCCTTAATATGCTGATATCTACTATAACTATTAAACAGCACTTGATATAATTAAGTAGGCCATGCAGTATGAACTTTGAGAACATGCTCCTTCACTGAATTTTGAATGACCATAAGCTCCAGTACGATGCTGACAAACATGCAACAACCTATTCCTTTATGTGGTTGAAAAGAACTGTAAACACAATATGTTGAATACTTAGTGCAAACAGTTATTTTACTGTACATTATTTTAAACATAAATAGTGACATACAACAAAACTTCCTTAACAACATGCAAGATAAACACCTAATACTTCAGACTTATAAAAAACCCTAGAAAAAACAAGATTAAATAGGGACAGGTCTTAACTGCATCAGCTGACAGTTCCGACTTCTCTACTATCTATTTATGAGTAGGTAACAGGTAACTGTTGGGCTCTGTATCCTGTTCAGGTGGTAGTGGGCAGCTGACAGCAAACATCTTTGAAAATATTCTTACCGTAGCAAAGTACCTCAGAACAAACCTAACACAGCTGCTGGGGCTGCATTTTACAGAGATGCTGACCCTGTTGTACAAGAACTAATCCCTGGGCTTGCGCTTCTCACTTTTATTTGTTCAGATCTCCACTAACGAACCTCTCAGGACCAAGACACACAAATAGCACCAACCCATCCAACTGCTAACTTGTGAGACACACAATTGCTGGCAACACAAGAAACCGAAAAGGTAAATAAAAGCCACACTACATATTATAAAGTAACTATAATTGGCTGCAATTTTAAATCAAGATGCTAATATGATGGGAAATCACTGATGAATCAGTTCAGATACCGCACTTAAATCTCATGCCTACACACTTTCCTGACTGGAGGCTGGGGGAAGCAAACAAATTTCTCTGTTCTAAAGAAATGGTGCCAAATTTACATGGAGAAAAAAACATATTTTGAGACACAGTGGAAAGGACAATTAAAAATCATACTTAATGAAGTAGTACCAGAAAAAAAACATTTCATTGGCATTAGAGGATATTTATAACCATATTGCAAACTAACAAATGCCTTGCAGATCATCACAGGAACTTCAACAACACAGTCATTTTGAAAAAAAACAGCTTGGAATAAACAGGTGAGGCCCCACCTTGAATCCTGTGATCAGTTTTGGGCCTCTCATCGTAAGAAGAACATTGAAATGCTAGAGAGAGTGCAGAGGAGGGCGACGAAGCTGGTGAGGGGTCTGGAGCACAAGTACAATGAGGAGCAGTTGAGGGAACTGGGTCTGTTCAGCCTGGAGAAAAGGAGGCTGAGGGGAGACCTGATCGCTGTCTACAGCTACCTGAAAGGAGGTTGTAGTGCGGAGGATGTTGGTCTCTTTTCCCAAGTAGCAAGTGATAGGATGAGAAGAAATGGCTTCAAGTTGTGCCAGGGGATGTTTAGATTGGATATTAGAAAAAATTATTCACAGAAAGGGTTGTCAGGCACTGGAGCAGGCTGCCCAGGGAAGTGGTTGAGTCACCATCCCTGGAGGTGTTTAAAAGGCGTTTAGGCAAGGTTCTTAGGGACATGGTTTAGTGCCAGAGTTAGATTAGGCTATGGTTGGACTTGATGATCCTGAGGGTTTCTTCCAACTGAAATGATTCTATGATTCTATTCTATGTTTAAAAAAAAAAAAAAAAAGGTAGGCACGGTACAACTGTAGAAATACATTAGCAGGGTCTGGATCTTTCTGAATATTCTAGTGTATACTGTGCCAAAGAGAAATATATGAAGGATTAAGTTTTGTACCAAATGATCCTATTTACCAAAAAGCTTCAGCAGGTCTGTGTCAGTTTGCCAGTCAAGTTATACAGACTTCCCTTGCTCAAATGATGAAGCTTATAGCAGGAGAGAAGGAATGTCTTTTTTGATGTTTTGGGGTTTTTTTTGTTTTAGCACAAGACTTATGTATCCCAAATTCATACATGTTGCTGCAAGTATGTTTCTGTTGGTATATGTGGGTCAACAAAATAACTTTTACTGCCAAAGCAGCATCTTAAAAACAGGGACTACTCTAACCATTCCAAATGACATGACTGATGATGTATAGAACTTAGCAACTAAAATCCTTTCCAACAAATCACTAACAGAGAAATAGGGCTCTACTGTCCATCATTTACATACATCCAACATAATTTTGGTAAAAAAAGCTCAAGGGGACTATTTTAACACTTGATCTCAAATACAACCTAATATATAACCTCTGAGACAAAAGGTTGGGGCAATAAGTAGAAATAATTGTCCATAGGTGAGTATACTCATAATTTTATTGAAGAAAGTACGCAATGTCACATTTACAAGTCTGTCTTTATATTTTGAGGACTAAAAGTCCAAATTTTAAAATAAAATATCAAATTTCATTGAGGGGGTGGGGAAGAAACACCATGAAAGCAACTAATAATACCTTCAACATAGGTCCCTCAAATATAATAGTAATAGTAATAGTAATAGTAATAGTAATAGTAATAGTAATAGTAATAGTAATAGTAATAGTAATAGTAATAGTAATAGTAATAGTAATAGTAATAGAGTGGTGCTGTACAGATTGGACTTCACAAAACCATAGTGTTTCTCCTTGCTACGAGCAGGACCAGCTCTACACCTGATAGATGTTTGTCTAATCTCTTCTCAGACAGTCTGCAGTAATGAAGCCCCAACCTTTTCCATATTGTCTATTATAGTGTCTCATTAGATTTGTTTCAAAAAAAGCTTTCCTATTGTTTAAGATGAACCTGTCTTACTGTATGATAAGTCCCTTATTCTCATCTTGTCCAGCCGAGAAACAAAATGCTTTCTACATACCTTGGACTCAATTCCGCATTCTTCACACTGAACTTTCCTCTATCATTCCTTCAACTGATCACTAAACCTCACACTAAAGTGTAGGCAAATACATTCAACAGTGGAAAATTACATCTTCTAAAATTAGCTTTCCCCAAAACAAAAATATTAATTTGGTGGTTCTAATACATTAAATATAACATTTTCCTCCAAAAATTGGGCTGTATTGGAAAAAGATCATCTACGTTGGTCAAAAAAAAAAAAAGTTATGTCTGAAGTCCTCTCTCAGGGGTACACAGATCTAACTATTTTCAACACAACCATCATGGAAAATTTGCATATTAATTTCCTAAAAAAAGAGCTTTTCGGAACTCTCATGAAGGATCTCAAGTCAAAAGCATTTATTTAAGACTTCTAAATGCAAAGAAGTAAAAGTTTCATAGTGATGGACAACTGTTCCGGACCAGGCCCAGAGATGGTTTGGTAAAATCATGAGGTTAACGGTTGGACTTGATGATCTTAAAGGTCTTTTCCAACCAACATGATTCTAAATTTGTGTGCTTAGTAGCAGTAGAAGCTATTAACACAGACTAAACACTTTTCTTTATAAGAAGATAATGAAAAATGCTGCAGATTCTGTGCTGTGGCTGTTGGACGGAGATTGCTGGACACGAATTATAAAGACATAACAGAACTACTGAACATCAGTGACAGGTGTAGTTTTGAGTATCGTATTTTAACTAGATAGTTTACAATTGCCAGTTAGTGTTTCACTGAACATTCACCTCGATAGGTGTTAAATAAAAGTACAAAACATATACTGGTCATGTCCATACGACATTACATTAAATAGCTGCTTGAAGATTAATACAGCCATATATATCTTCATACTTAATTATTAATAAGATGCTACAATATTTTTAAAAAATATAGAATGATGCCTTGTATTTTATTCTGAGTGGCCTTATTTCTGTCATACTTTTTTCTTGTAATAATAATGTATATGTTATCTATGATATCTTGAGCTCAATCTTGAAAAGAAATGAACTAGTGTAGATCCATTGAGAGATCACAGCAGAACATTCCTCTGCAACAAGGGCACAACTTGAGAAGAGCAAAGTTTCAGTCACAGAGCAGTGGCAAGTGGGGAAAAGAGAAATTTCACAAAAAACTCAGAAGAAATCTTATCTCAAAGAGAAAAGTATGTTCTTATTGCCTTTCTTCACGGGTCCTCTCCCACAATAATAAAAATGTTGTAACTGTTATAACCATCACACTGAGGGTTGACTGACAAAGCAACGTTGCATTATTCACTGCCACACTAGTTTAATATGTACTGCACAGATGAAATTCTAATTCCACTATATTCCCACTCAATGGGAGCCTATTTTCCCCTTTGCTGAAGCTAAAATCTCACTCTAAAAGGCTATAGTGCTTAGCCAAAATGACTGAAAGTGCTGAAAATTCCTTTGTGGAACACACCAGTAGTATTTGTTTCACCCGAGGTTTTGAAGGAAGCTATTGTAACATTAAAAATTCAGAAAGCATCCATAAAATGCTTGCACAAGGTATATGACACAGCAGTATTTCATTTAAATTGCAAACTTGTCTTCTGAAGACTTATGTGTGCCTTAATACAATGTCACAGGGTGAAAAAACTTAATGCAGTGACTTGCCTTGTAATTGCAAAAGCAAATGCAGCAGATTAGATGAAGAAAGCAATGTTTGGCTGTTTTGTAGAAAATACATCACTATACAAACTACAGTTCTGTTTCGAAAGGTATGTTTTGTCATAATTCAAAAATTATGTCACTGCCTTATTAACAGTTCACAGAACAAGCAAGAAACAAACGTAATACGTTTTAGCAAGTGATGATGGAGATTAACAACCAAAACACTTAACACTGCAATGCTATTATCAGCATACTGAGGACTTTTATAACAACGACATCAGCTTGAACTAAAACAAGGAAAGAAGCCAGAAGCAGATATAAACTCCAACACATAATTTACATGACACACATGAATACAGGAGCAAAAATGTCTACAAATCCCAAAGCAGACATGGATGTACAAGAATGTAGAGTACTCATATGAAGAAAAACAAAACTGAGAAAGATCACCAGCACAGATGACAAGAAATTCATAAGTTTTTATTTTATACCTTTCTCGTTCTGGTGAATGCAAACTAGTATCTGGTCTCAAGCAGTTGGTACTAGCACTCCTAGCCCTGTCAAGGGAGGGCTGTAGTTCACTAGTGCCAGTGCATTGCATCCAATGGTAGAAGAGAAAGAAAAAGAAAACAAAGGAATACAATGTTAGATATTAACTCATAAAATAATGTTCTTTTTACAGAAAATGTAGAATCACAATGATTTAATTAAGGAAAATGTAAAAGAGCTGACTGGATGACAGCGCCAAGATTTCTTTAGAAAATAAAAGCCAACGAAAGACTGCTAGAAATTTTTTTGCTGAGATTGTCGAAATGTTTAAAACTGAATGAGACAGAACAACATCCAGAAAAGCAGAATGAGAAATATCAATCAATTTAAATCCTTATTAACAACAGTAAATATTAAGCCAACATAAAAGGATGTGATAAACTGCATATTACGTGAAATCACTTTACAGTGAAGCTCATTTATTCTGCAAATCCATATTAGATACCAAACAGGAGGAGGGATTAATCCTCAGCTTCTTACCTAACCAGTAGATCATCTCCAAATTTCGGTATTCGTGAATTAAGGCAATCACGAAGCAGTGAAATATCCTGTCTAATCACTGATTTGGTCTTAGCACATGCAGGAAGAGTTGAGCTTTGTAAATTAAAATTATTTAAACAAAATGAAAATAAATGTGACATGTAACCAAAATCTTACATATAAACAAAAGGACGTAACAAAGAAAAATATGCAACATATAATTTTAACAGTGAAAACAACTCTACCTAATACCAAGTGGTTTGGGATTTTTTTGTAATGTAAGGGTTAATTTCAACAATTACATGAAGTTATTTTAGGATTATATCTCTTATCTCTCACTTATTAAAAGTGTATGAAACTTTTACTTTTTTTTTTTTATTTTTTTATTTAACAAGGGAAAACTAATATTTTATTTTTTTTTAAAGGAACTAACTACTTAAAGGTGACTCTAAGCACTTCTTACCTGTATAGGTTCCAATGAGTACCATTTTCTAGTAAAGGCATCTTGGGTGGTAATGTTTTATAGTGCCTAACAGAGCTTCTTGAATGTGGTGGAAAAGAAAAGAAAACAGAACAATGCAAAAACACGCCAAAAATAAAAAGATGGGTAAAGGTAAGCCAAGACTGACCCAAACGGAACATAAATGCATAATATTGTACTATATTTAATAGCTGTACAAGTAGATTTTTCTCAACTATTGTGACAGCTATCTGGGGGGCAAATTTTTGTATTTGCACTTTTGTTAATACAGTTCATGAACTCATGGCAATACTAATACAGCTCAGATGTTTTCCTTGTAATGAAAGTAATCTAAATTCAATTTAAAGAGATTTTTAATTAAAATATACAAGCTTTTATAAAGGATTAGATTGATATTAAACTTGATCTTTAATTCTCTTAATGATGCCTCACTTAGACCTACAGAGACTTTTACTTTAGTAGCTAAGCATGAAAAGCTTGCTAAAACAGTGATACATAGTATTGCAAACTGAATTACAGATGTAATGCTATTAATATAAGCTAATTAAAAAACCTACGAGATCTACTATGTCAGCCAGCACAGCAGCACTCTGAGATGTTACAACTGTCTAATATAATCACTTACAGTGAGATTTTAAAAGGTGAAATGTTTGCTTTATTATCCAGCTCTACTCAATGAACAAGAGAGAAATTTAAAGACAGACAGTGGCTGCCAAATGGAAATCATGGCCATTTAATGGTTAAGGGTTAATAATTAAGTTCTAAAAATTCACCGTATACCCTACCAGGATATAGCTGCAGTGTTATTAGCAGAAGAACCAGCAGACTTGAGGACTTTTCAGCTTCAAGAACAGTCTAGCAGACTTGAGGACTTTTCAGCTTCAAGAACAGTCTGTCCTAACAGGACGGAAGTGCTCACCGAGGTACTTTCCATCCTTTATCAGGAGTCCTGGCTAACTGGGGAGGACCCAGTTGACTGGACGTTAGCAAATGTGATACCCATCTACAAAAAGGGCTGGAAGGAGGATCTGGGGAATTACAGGCCTGTCAGTCCGACCTTGGTGCTGGGGAAGGTCATGGAGCAGATTATCTTGAGTGACATCTTGGGGCATGTACGGGACAACGAAGTGATCTGGCCCAGTCAATATGGGTTTATGACAGGCAGGTCCGGCTTGACCAACCTCATCTCCTTCTACGACAAAGTGACCACTTAGTGGATGAAGGAGAGGATGTGGATGTTGTGTACTTAGACTTCAGCAAAGCCTTTAACGCTATTTCCCACAGCATTCTCCTGGAGAAACTGGAAGCTCATGGTTGTACTCTTCACTAGGTAAAAAACTGGCTGGGTGACTGGGCCCAAAGAGTTCTGGTGAATGGAGTCAAATCCAGTTGGTGGCTGGTCACGAGTGATGTTCCTCAGGGCTCATTATTGGGGTCAGTTCGTTTAATCTCTTTATCAGTGATCTAGATGATGGGATTGAGTGCACCCTCAGTAAATTTGCAGACAACACCAGGTGGGTGGGAGTGTTGATCGGTGGAGGGTAGGAAGGCCATACAGAGGGATCTGGACAGGCTGAATTGTTGGACTGAGGCCAGTTGTATGAGGTTTAACAAGGCCAAGTGCCGGGTCCCGCACTTGGGTCATGGCAACCCCAGGCAGCGCTACGGGCTCGGGGAAGAGTGGCTGGAAAGCTGCCTGAGGAAAAGGATTTGGGGTGTTGATTGACAGCTGGCTTAACATGAGCCAGCAGTGTGCCCAGGTGGCCAAAAAGGCCAACAGCATCTTGGCTTATATAAGGAATAGTGTGTCCAGCCGGACTAGAGAAGTGATTGTGCCACTGTACTCAATGCTGTTGAGGCCGCACCTTGAATCCTGTGCTCAGTTTTGGGCCCCTCACTACTGGCAAGACATTGAGGTGCTGGAGAGAGTTCAGAGAAGGGCAGCAAGGCTGGTGAAGGGTCTAGAGAACAAGTCTTATGAGGAGTCATTGAAGGACGCTGTTTAGCCTGGAGAAAAGAAGGCTGAGGGGAGACCTTATTGCTGTCTTCAGCTACCTGAAAGGAGGTTGTAGTGTGGAGGGTGTTGGTCTCTTCTCCCAAGTAAGAAGTGACAGGATGAGAGGAAATAGCCTCAAGTTGCATCAGGGAAGGTTCAGATTGGATAATAGGGAAATTTTTTTCACAGAAAGAGTTATGAAGCTTTGGAAGTACATCTGAAGTTCATAATATACTATTTACTTTGGGAATTAAGTGAAAATTTAAGCATGGTCATTGAAGAACTCAAATGAAGTTTATCATCTTTAAGAAGGAAAGAAAAAAACACTGACTGAGGGCAAGGACGGGGGTGAAGCTATAGAAGATGCAGCAGAAAGAGAAAGGCCATAGGAAGGAGGCAGGAAAATTTGCTGTTATATGCCAATAAACGGACATAAAATAACAGGGAGTAAAATGAATGATTAAGCTTTCAAACTAAAAGTATTGAGGGAAAAGCTTTTTTAGATGAGAATGAAACTCTTTCTACTGATAATATAAACTTGAATTTTAATTTAACAGCTTCACTGATGCACAGGTTTTTTTTTTTAAATTTTTATTTATTATTTTACCTTTATACCACTGTGCCTTATAACAGAACTCTATCACAGCATCTTCAATGTTATTTCAAATTAAATAAAAAGAATTAAAGCAACCTGATGGATATTTTAAAATCCCTACTCTGTAGGGGAAAATCCTACACCAAATAAATTAATAAGTACTTTAGTCAACATGGGTTTAAAAGTTTGATGGTTTAAACTTATAGCGTTGACATAAAACTGCTAGAAACACCCAAATCCTGAAAAGAAAAATGGTTAACTACTTGGCAGAAGTAGTTGAGTGGTTAGTTACTTCCACTTCCACCTACATTTTTACTGATTCTAAATGGAAGATTTTCTGCACAAGGTGACATATTTTTAACAAGGTTAACAGATGTGATGAAAATAAAGGGGTGCAGAGGCAGAATTATATTAGTTATATACAGATATTTCAGTCCCATTTAGTTTAATAATATTGGGAGAAGTTGAGACAGGGAGCTCCAAGCTTTGGAACAAGAGATTAATGAAGACTGAAGATAAGCCCAAACTACAAAGCTTATGCCTGGATCTAATTTATAGCACAATCTACAGATGCAAAAACAAGTTACATGAGACCGCTCAAATCTGGGGTTCTCAGTGAGTAGTCATTAATCACTGTTCTTTCCTCTACAAGTGACCATAATCAGTATGAGACTAGGTGTCACAACAAGCAAAGATTGTTGGCTTGCGCATGGCTGCAATATAAACATAAAAATGCAAATAAAAGCAAACATAAAAACACTTTAAAGGGAATGTTTGAAATTATAAAAACATTGTCATGCATTGAGAGATCAGGACTTCTGTGACGGGACAGAAAATCTACCACAAAATACAATCGCAAAATCAGAATTTCTTCAACTGCTTTAATCCTTACTACTGAAGTTCACAAACACATATAGGCATCTCAATCTGAATTGAAATGAATGAAAAAGAAAACTGACACCGGATCACAATGTACTAGGAAGTTCTTTACTTACTGGGACTAAATACACTAGGGAAAGAAGTCAGGCACACAAAATATAGACAACTAACCAGATGTCTTCATGATTACCAAATTCCTGTATTTACCTGATGGTATGTAGGCACTCTGCACTTCTTCCTCGTTTTGCTCTGGGCAGCATAAGAAGCTCACTGCACAGACAGGATGGGTGGTGAGTGAAACAGATATAATTATGAAGCATTAGATGACATGGGTTATGCCAATGATATGCAAATGAAAACATAAAAAGAAGCAAGAAGCTTCCACCCAGAGAGATAGGCTGAAAATGTTCAAACCCAGACTGCACTTATCAAAAAATATGAGCAAAAAAAATGCCTGTGATAGCTACATTTTCAACAAATTCCTTTTAGTGTGGCACATAATTTTGTGGGATTTCTCCTTTTAAAACTCAGAAGTACTGTTTCAGAGCTCTTAATGACAAAAGGAATCCATAAACCAGCTAAATTTCTCCAATTATGTCGTTTCTTTTGAACTAATTAATGTAGAAATACTTTAGGAAAAAAAAAAAAAAAAAAGAATGGTGCAGGCTGCTTGTTTGTTTTCCTGAACTACAAAAACGTGCATGAAAAAGCAGGAAGGGTTTGCTACTAATTTATTGCAGATCCATTTATGGGAAAAACAAAAATGTATATTCACTGGAAATAATACATTTGGCCAAATATAAATTCTAGCTCAAAGTTCTTGACATTATTTTTTAATGCAATCCTAAAGAAACAAAAAAATATACTAACCTACCATCAGACTTTTTGTTTTTAATTTTTTCCAATTGAGAAAATCAGCTGTCTATCATATTTTTTCATTTACTGCAACCAAACACATGCTACAGCCAGCAAGATGGTAAAATTAACACATATTTATGCCTATGGTAAATATGACTATGATATGAAATATCCCTTGAGTTAATCTTGCAGTTGTATGCAGTGCAACACAATCAGAAATACCAAGCTCCAAACCTCCTAATTATCAGAAATATGAAATTAAACCTAAACTTCATGGAAACGTGCTTAAAAACGTCTCAAAAGCAGCAGGGAATCATATGAAGTACTATGGTGACAAAGAGAGAAAAGATAACAAAATAGATAAAGCAGCAGTTCTTTAATGTGTTTTGGGTTTCATGCCATTATCAAATGACCCATTTAACTGATGCAGTACAGGTAATAGTTATCTAAAATTCTAAACTGGGCAGTTTGAAATAATGGCTTGTGAGTTGCATGTGAGATTCAAGTTTCCATCTGGAACTGCTAGCCTGGTTTTGATGCAACAATATGTATTAAATGTAAACTGAATTGCTTGGGTTTTTAAAGCAAAATTTCCATTCATAAGCTCAGAGGACTGACAGAATTTGTATGCAGGTTTCCAAATTACAAATAGAAATGCATTTTAGGAAGAAGTTACCACTTTCTTAAGACTTGCGAAGTAGATGCGAAGTCCACATTAAATCACGGGATACTTTGTTAATATTTAGCTTTGCTAAGCCAAATAATATCTATTGTAATTGGCCAACACCAAACAGTAATATAAAATTCATCCAGAAAAGGGATATAAAATAGCAAATCCACCACAAAATCTTCAAGTTAAAAAAAAAAACAAAGCAGAAGAAACCATCACAGTAGATTACCGATAATATAAGACATAGTTATATAATAAATTAAGTCTGGGTTGGAGACATTTAAAATAAAGATTATTATTCTAAAGCAAGTGTTTTCTAATGTAAAAATTTTAGTACTAACATTAATGGATTTTATTATTGGAAAAAAATAAAACACCAAAATAATGAAAAGGGTCATGCCCTTGAAAATTGGATGATCCTTAATTCAGAGTAAAGTACAGTGCTTAGCTAGATTTCCTAATAAAAAGCTTTGCCTAACAGATTTATATATATATATACATATATACACACACGTGTGTGCATACATGTGTACAAATATATATATAAAATGGTACAGTGGACAAATCAGTTCCACTGGAAATTCATCACACTAGATGATTTAGTAGGAGACTATAACAACTATATTTAAAAAGATCTATTTAGAGTATTCAGCATTAATTTAGAATCAATAACAGATCATTGAGAAAATGATCAATAGTAATCAGCAACTGTAATTTCTGCCATGTAACCATCAGATAATTACTGACCTTTCAATTCAAGTTCATGTTAGGTATCTACATGAATGTTCTTGTTTAGATGAAGGGCTCAGTAAATGAACAATGTGTAATACTTATACTATTATTGATACTAATACATAACAATGAGGTGTTTTTTTTTAAAAAAAATCCTTGGATGTGATAAAGAATCTTCCTCAACAAAAGCTCGTTTTGATTTTCCCTCTCATGCTGCTCTTACATACTGATAGACAGTGAAACCTGAGTTAAACAGTCTCCGCGACTGAAGAAAACTGGGGGAAAGATGAAAAAGAAAATGGGAAAAAGGAGACCACTGCAGACTAGATTATTGCTCAAGGAGAGTAAGCACATGGACCCATCTCTAAAGCCTGCACGTACATCCTTCATGTCTGATCTTTAAACTTCTGAAAAGAATTTGCTGAACATTGAAAAGAACTGAAGACTAAGTCTCACTCCTCTGAACAAATCCAGCAGCCCACTCCTGCTGTGGCTCTGGTCTGACTGTTCACCCCCAAAAAAGCCTCAATGCAAGCCCTGCTCTCTACACATAATCCATTCATTGATCACCATTCATATCCTGGCTTCAGGCTTTACTGGAATAAAATTTCCTGGATAATTAACAGCCTATATTTATTTCTAATGATAAAAGCTACTTTTTAACATCTCTTCTTCTTCAGATCTGCTGAACAAGAAACCTGCTCAATAAATATCTTCAGATATCTTCTGGATATATCACTACATAAAAAAAATAATAACACAAAACATTTGCAACAAGTGGAAATTACTTGAATTAAATAACTATAAATCTGGCTACAACATTTAAAAAGCATTTCATTTCACCTCTGAAAGGAAATTCAGCACAACAATCCAACTTAGACAATTCCGTACATACTTCTTGCCTGTAAGGTCGAATTCTAAAATGTTCCAAATACATCTTTAATTCCCATGTGTATGCTATCTCATTAGAAAAAGCAAAAGAGGCAAGATCATATACAAAACTGAACTAGTTTAACTGCAAAAGTCATCTCTTATTCCATTTCTATATTGCTTCAAAACTGGACAAAGAGTTCCAGAGATTTTTATGGTTTATTCTTTACATGTTTTCACACCACTATCAAATGTATGTTACATGTTGAATTTACTGGATCATTTGGAAAGGTTTTGTCATCTTTACTCATAAAAAATAGTAACTTACTGCAAAAAAAAATCCAAAGACACTCCTAGGACAATTGATCTTATATGAATGGTAAAAGTTTGCCGTCATAGAGTAGCTATATGATTTTTTTTCAACATCATAAACAACCCACAAACACGGATCTTCTATCTGACTGTCATGATTATATTTCCCAAAGACTGAGCTGAAATGCCTGTTTAAACATTTTTCAGCTATAAACTAAATGGAAATTTATGGGTTTGTCCCTTGTATTAGAATATATTCCTAGATACCTGAAAATATTCTCCAAGGAGTGTAGCCACTGCATGTATTCCAGGGAGAGATGTGTGTCACGCACTTAAGACTGGAGATTTTTGCTAATTACAAGCACCACAACTATCCTTGCTACACTTAGCTACTGTACCTGCTTCACCAGAATGTTACCCAAGATGCTGTGCACCTGCATGTATCAATGCCCAAAGCACAGGAATGCAATTCACAGTATATGCAACTCCCAACTAGTAGGAATGCATGCCTGTTTTTTTGCTGGCTATTGAAACAGATAAATTCTGAGTTAAAGTAATAGCTAGGGCATATATGTGGATTTATGGATTACTAGCAAAAATCTCTGGGCTTCACTCATGAAACAAACAGCAGAATCACACGCAGAGGAGAATACTCCATGACAAGCAACGAAGAACTGTTAGTCTAGGAACCTATTAAACCCAGTGCACAGTTTTACCAAAAAAGAGGTATAGATAATTTAACTATGACACTAGATTTGTCAGTTAGGATGATTTCTCTCCCCTCCTCATTACTATCAGTTGTGTTTCTACTGAACACTTGAAAATTAGGCAAACCGACACAGACATTTCTAAACTTTTTTCCAAGTTCAGGCTGACGATGTACCTTTCTTGATCAGACAAATACTGACTATCCATGTCTCTGGATCTGTAATCAACTGGAGTTCTGGAGGCATCATGGTGTCTAGTTGGAGAACGTGATCTTCTCATCTGATGAATTTCATCTAAACTCCTGAAAGGCAAAAATATGTATGATAATCTTATTTTCTCATAAGTAACACAGCTTAATGGATTACGGTACAAGTTGGTTGAAGGAAGTTTTGAATCCTTACATTGTTAATATATGACTTCTAAAAAATACAGGATCCTAAGACTAAATAACCCTACCTCTAATATAGAAAGCAGCCATTTCTATCCCATTTAGAAGCACGTGCCTGCTTCTGTGTACACTGATGGATTCGATAATGGCATTTTCAAAGCCTGTACTTAAAGAATAACTGAGATGACACAACAACTGACAATAGGAGGTCCCATGAAATAAAATTTTAAGCATTTGTAGATTCATAGTCAGATTTCTGGCTAATTCTGGGCTGTCAGCTTTTTACAGATATCTCCAATTATCCTTTAAGAATTTCTGGGATAGGATATGGGAACTTGCAGCAGATTTTGTCAGTCTCGAACTAAGTGTTATACAAAAGGGGTATGATTTTGTATATATGCAGGTAAGCTCTGACCTCCATGACAGTAATTTAAAGCTCTCCTCACACCGAAAAGAACAAGAAACTACTACTTGAAGGGCAGATTCTTCCTTTTGTTTAATAACTGCCATTGGAACAAGAAGCACTAGTATTTCAAAGTATAAAATGAAAGGATAGGTGGAATTGACTATTAAATATTTCATTAGTGCATTGTGCTTGCAGGTGGAAAGATACAAGAACATATATAATTGTTTGCAAAAACAGAACAAGGAACTCTCCTTCCCTCTACTATAAAAAAATGAGTCAGTGCCACAGTCTGTTTTATGCACAGCCATACTCTCCTGTATTACTGACAAATGCAGATGTGAAATAGCTTCATCTGTAAGGTGCAGGGAGTGAAACAGCTTCGTCTGCAAGAACTGATGTAACAGAGAGAGATGCATGCAGGAACTTTAAATACACCCAAAATTTCAATGCACAAGAACAGTAATGGACAATGGAAAGGAAGAAGCAGGACCATCAGGATCCTCAATTGGAAGGAGAATATACCATCATTTTGAAACATTACGGATGTCTGGTATTAACTGATCAGTGATGCAACTCAAAAAAAACAGGCACAAGATGATGGATAAGGACAGTACTGTAGCACTGAATTTTGTACACGAAATTCAGCTGAGAAGGGTAGATTTTCAGTAAACTACCACAGCTAGTGAGCAATAATGTTGCTAGTGTAACACTCTTGCAATAATTCAAGAACAAAGCTTCCTTTAAATTGGAGGAAAGGGAAACTAGTAAAAACTGGATGATACTTAGGGTTCCATGAGAGGTTGCAAGAGAAGCTTATTGTGCTTAAACAGTCAGTACAGTGCTGTTCAAAAAAAAACATAAAACATGCAAATGAAAAGTGAAAAAATGATTCTTCTATTAATAGGTTGTCTGTTAAAAGCAGTAAATGCAGAAAATAGAGGTTTATAAATCACTACCTGAATCTGTGAAGTATTTTTAACTTCTTCTATTAAAAATATCGCTTTATAAATACAACTGGTAATTTCAGCTGGCTGTTATTTCAAAACTAGTTCAGTTCATAGTTATTATACAATTTGTACATACTACTTATTATGCTACAAATAAACTTCAATGGCTTCATAGAAGATTCAGCCACTGACTGAAAAAACATTTCCAAACCTACATATTAGTTATGGTACACAGACGATGAATCACAGAGAAAGTATCAGTAACAAGAGGCAAGTCTTAAAAAGTTACAATTCATCCCATGCATGCTCTTGAATGATTAAGAAAAGCATCCATCAAGATCAAATACTACACTGTTAAATTCAGACACACACACACAAAAATATTAAAATTGTGAAAAACTGCTGAACAAGAGAAAAGTCAATAATGCCAGATTATACAAACTTGAAACCAGTCAGTGCTCAACTAATTTGTGATGCCTACCTCTGTAATGGCACATTTGGTAAACGTGAACGGGTCCTGCCCTGATCGTCACCACGGTGAGGAGATACGGATCGTGAACGATGATGTGTTGTTCTTTGCTGTTCTGGCACAGTTAGCGTTGTAGATTTACTTTCTCTAGTACTAGACCTATAACCTACTGGCAAGAGGACAACAAAAGGAAATTAGAGAATAAAAGTCTGGGTTTGGAAATAATTCAGATGGTTAGTCCTTCCAGGAACACATATCTCAATGCTTACACAACTTTCAAGTTGTCATTCAGCTGTTGTACATTCCAACGTATCATGCAGGCAGGATAAATTACTAGCATTACCTTTAAATGTCTACATGTACAGAGACAGAGAAACTGAGATGATTTTCATTATGTACTGGAAGACGTGGTGGAGAGGACTGAAACAGTTTTCTGACTTGGGGAAGAGTACGCAGAGTAACCTGTATTTCAAAATTATCATACAGTAGCAAATATTTGAAAGGAATCCAAGCAATGTAGGTTTACCTTATCTAACAAATGGAGAAGGCATGCTCGTGTAGGACAGCACAGACTCATCCAGGATTGCTCATAAATAAAGCATCCTTCTGACTCTTGTTTCAGCTGAATACAAATATGTTCTCCTACTGAACTTGGCCAAAGCCACCTACTTTCAAGAATTACAAGTATTTATAGTGTATTGTATAGAATACTGGGTGTTGTATATTCCAAAGAACATTTTTAACAAATACTATGGATGAGCTGTAAAGTTTCTCATAGTTTTTTTTTTAAATCCTCTGTAAAAATGAAGATAAAATCAGCAGAATGTTAGTACATCTTAAAGTGTTGATATCCCTGTGCCTTCTTCCATGTAGCCCACTGTTTGCCTTGTTATACACTTTGCATCCCATCCTAAAACAGACAACGAAGTTCAGTAGGACAAATAGCTTTCAAAAGGTGCCTGTTACCTTTCCAAAAGAGCCTAAAGAGATTTGCTCTGACTTCAGTTGCTCATTTCTAGACATTTAAATTAGATTACAAGAATCCCTTGACTGCAAATCCCCTCATCACAGAAAGGCTCAACCCTCAAGTCATCCCTTAATGACTTCACAAATTATTGTTTAGATTCCAAAATAATAATTTTGCTGTTTGTCTGAATTTTTCAAGCATTAAGTTCCTGTAATGTGTTATTTTGTTCAGCTGAAAAAAAAACAGCCTGAATCAGAAATCTTCTTTCCATGCAGGAAAAGATTATGATTTAGTCACTCAATCATCAATTTGATAAATTAAAGAAGGAATTTGTTATGGTGTTTCAAGTTTGTTTGTTTTTTTCTGGTTTTTATTGTTGGTTTTGGCTGGTTGCTTTTTTGATTGTTGTTGTTTCATTTGTTTGGTTTGGTTTTTTTTTTCATATTTTGTATAACTTTGTAGTTCTCCGATCTTCTACCAAATTGTTATAGCCCTCTTAGAAGCGTGGCCCATACACAGAGTCTGTATGAGGCTTGTTGATGTATTCATATATCCAATACATTCATGTAGCTCAGAAACAAACATCAGAGACCCTAATGTTGAGGGCATATGTGCACTGTTCTCAAACAACACTGAGTTAGACATGTCAAATAAAAATAATGAACGTAATTTCATATTTAAAATGTGACATTAATCAAGTTTGGGGAGGGCGGGGGCTGTTGTTTGAAAACCAGAGAAAAACTATTGGGAGAGCTCACTTGTAGTTATAAAACCAGCAAATGCTTGTCACTTACGGAGCACTTTCAATAGCAAAGCTGTACTGAGTACCGACTGCAAAATAGGCCTGTAAAAGTTGATAGCATGCATGTAAGCATCTACCAAGGTTTATCAACCTTTTAATAAAGAAGGACTCAAATGTTTTGCAGGTTTTGACATACTGTGGTGCTGCAGTACCTTACCTGCTGAAAAAGTGCTTCAGAGTTGTATAATAATATTAAGAAGAAATCAGGATTTCCCTGATCTTGGGACAAGGACTGGGTGCAAATTTTGAAGCAAAAAAGGGACTCCCTTAGGACTTCATCTCATGTACTAAGGTTGCTGCTGAAAATGTCAAGTTTTTTGTCAGAGGAAGAAAAAGGACCACACTTGACTAGAGCTGGATGTGTTCCCTTTCCCAGGATAAGTAAATCTAAGCTGTATGTGTTAAAATATATTTCATTTTCCAAACAAGCTTAGTTTAGGTAAAATCTTATCATTTCTAGCAGAAGTAACACTAGTTTACATTTATTCAGCGCTAAAATCAAAGAAAATCAAAACTTCTTTGTAAGCTTTAGGTAACTGTACTGAAATACATATAGTTTAAATATTTAAAATTTAACTATAAATTTTAGTTGAAAACCTATTTCTAGAGTATCTCTGGTCTGCCTGGAAAAAATACACCTAGGATTGTCCTATACACTTAAAAATCTGGTATAGAAGGATGATTTTATCTCCTATATTCTTCATAGCCAAGCTCTCCAGGGAACAATATCTGAAACTTGTGCATTGTGCACACAAAGCTTACAGAACAGACAGAGCAATGGCAATTCACATCTGTCCTAAGTATGAGCTCAAGTACTGACAAGTTGGTCAAATCGCATCCGTACTTCCACAGTGACCATGACAGTGACAGCAACAGCAACGTTTCCTCACATCCTCAAAGACAAAGTTTCCGTGCTCTCCAGAGCGAGCAGAGGAATTTTTTGCATGGACCAGCACAACAGCAGCAACCAAGCTTACGGCAGCTCAGGCAGAAGAAGTTTCTCAGTTGCTCATGGGAAACTGTCACGTGTGACATGAAATGGAAGCAGATGGATGATGAAAATGGTTCTAGCAAATGTTTCATACTAAAACTTATTTTTTTTTCTAAGACAATACAGACAACACCAAGGTGTTGTGTTGATGTCATCCTGCTGCTACAGGAGGAAAGTACAATGCAACCACTTATACAGTTTACATACGACAGAAAAAGAAATTGTTCTGAAGAGTTACCCATAGCATAAGCAACACAGGTCATTAAAAACACCCTTTGGGATACTGTATACCAGCTTTTTTTTTTTTTATTTTATTTTTAATTAGGAAATTTACTGAAGTTTTGGTTAAAAAGATAGGCCTCAAAACATGTTCAGTTTTTATTAAATCCTACGCTGACGCTTTGCTAACCCTTCCTATATACTTATCATTGGTGAGGCCACAGTCAGAGTACTGGGCTCCCCAGCACTAGACAGGCATGGAGTTACTGCTGTGAGTCCAGCTCAGGATCACAAAGATAATTAAGGGACTGATGCAGCTCTCACACAAGGAGAGGCCGAGTGATTAAAATAATATTTTCTTCATGTAAATACATGTGGGCATACTGCAAAAACCTGTCAAAAATCAATTCTATTACAGACAAGTTTCAATTTAAAGTTTATTTCAGCTATTGATACAAATTCTGTTTATAAACAGTTCTACGAGCTGATTTTCTTAAAAATTATATATATCACTGCAAGATGCTACTAATAAATGAGGACAGTACAATTATATGAAAGACAAGGCACATTTGTGATATGACAAGGGAAAAATACTTTTCTGAAAATACTCTTGAAGTTATCAAAATACCATTGTCTTTGATGTAGCAGTCTTTACTTCCATTGACAAGCAATGATTCTTTGCAGCTACCAAAATTCTAGCAAAAGAGTTTTCTCTTTTCTTACTAAATGCTAATACTGTGTTTGCCTTAGCAATTCATAAAGCATTTGAAATGATAGTTTTAACGATATCCAGTGTTAATTAAATTAGCCAAAATATTGTCATCATTTGTTTGTTAGCTTATGGTGGTGATCAAATGAAGTTTTGTGCTTCTACATTTTGCAATTATGTGTCTATTTTTTAGAAACTGAGCAACAATCTTTGTGAAAATCTTGAGATATTAAGAAGGCAAAATAACTTCCTTCTCTTCTGAATATTTCAAGAAAAAAGAATAAATTAATAACTGTAAGAATATACCTTTAATAGAGATAAAGCTTATATATAATGGTGGGTAACATTGGCTAATAAGTAGAAAAGGAAGGAAAAAAGGACTTAAAGGGAAACATTTGCTTTTGCATCACATGTTGCAAACTCAATTTTGATATCATTACTTCTGTTGAGAAGGAGTATCTTAATCCTAGATTAACCTAGTTGAAGCCAGTAGAGGCTACGACAAAATGGTCTAAGAGCGCACCCGAGCTGCATCATTATTCCCTGTTATTATGGGGAAATACAAATATTCGTTGTTCCCTCCCCCACACATCCCTCACAGGAAAATCTGTGGGAAATCTGGACCAGACAAGAGCTGCAGGGCACTCTGCTGAGGTCCATGGTACTGGGAGGCAGGAGCAGGGACGGGGTAACGACCCTGCAGCACAACAAGGAACTTGCATGCAGCTCAGTTTGAACAGAGGAGACTGTTAAGTGGAGAAGATACTGTACTATTCACTCAGTGCAAACAAAGGCAGCAGTCCCAAGTCTTGAAAGATTGAGCAATGTGATAAGTAAGGAAGGCTGGACAGGAGGGTAGGAATGCATTTCTGAACTTGGTGTTCACTTAGTAATCAAGTTGAGCCCATGAAGATGGAAGGGGAGGGAGGAAGGTGTCTTAAGATTTAGGGTTTTTTCCTCATTATGCTACTCTGATTTGATTGGTAACAAATTAAATAAATTTTCCCCCAAGCTGAGTCTGTTTTGCCTGTGACACTAACTGGTGAGTGATCCCTGCCCGTCCTTGTCTTGACTGTGATGAGCCTTTCATCACATTTTCCCTCCCCTGTCCAGCTGAGGAGGGGAGCCCAGAGCGGCTTTGGTGGGTGCCTCGTGTCCAGCCGGGGTCAACCCCGCACAGGATTATTTCAAATAGCAAATGGACACCTTGAAGAATTGGCAGCTGAAAAAAGCCCCAATTCTTAATACAATATACCAAAAGCTCAAACTAAATAAGACTACCAATATCTATATTGCCAATATCTATATTGCCAACAAAAAAATATTAAATAATAAAGAGGAAAAATATTTAGAACCTATGATTTAGTTTTAAATGTTCACTCACCTGATGTAAAAATATCAAGACTAATCACTTACTTAAAGCAAATATCATTACTAGGCATACCTGAAAAAAATTACCTCTTGGAAATTCAGTTGGTAAGTGTATTTTAAGTAAGGAAAAAAACCCAATTAACATCAAAAGAAGGAGAATTTGGCTCACTAAACATCAAAATGACAGGGTTTTATCTGGTTATGTAATGAATAAATAATTTTTCAGACTATTTCAAACCCAGATCTGGAAGACAGACAGCCTTCCAAATCCCACCGTGACTTAATTCAGTGATTTTCACCAGGAAGATCCACAGAAAAACTGATTTAGTGCTGGCAATGGCATGGTGACTCTTCAGTTAGTTAGGGACAATTGGGAAACATTCATCTGACTTGCGGAAACAGTCAAATGGAAGTAGTAAAATGTGATATCCAAAATGATTCTCAATATTTTCAGTATGTAAAGAATGCTGAACTGTAAGTCAAACCATTATAGTCTCTACAATTATATATATTTGTGAACATTTAGGTAATGATAGTTCATGAAGGCTTATGAAAACTGAAAAAGATACAGCCATGCTACATGCACCTTAATCTAGAGCCATGCATTCTCAACAAAGTCCATGGGAGACTGCATTATATCTTAGTTTCAAGCAAACAGCAAAATAAAAAAAATGCTTGTGAACACTGAATCCTTAATTAGCATTTTAAAATGATATTTTGAACTTGATTTATATTTTAAATAATGCTTGAAACATCACTCAGTAAATAATTAAACAATTTGAATGATCCAGTGATTCCCATATGAAGAATGATATGTAAAAGAAATATCAATGAATGAATAGTAGAATCTTTCAATTCACCATGATTTAGGACAGGTACCACGGAATAATCAGGTAAATTGTTTTTATCACAATGCACTCTCCAAAACCAGTATCCTCAATATTCCAAAATGTTATAAAGAAAAAAAAAGGAAAAAACAAACAGGCAAAAAAGAAGAAGAAGAAAGCAGGACCATGCTGTTCACCCACGCACCTGGAGGAACAACTCCAATACCATCATCAACATCATAATCTGAGATGTCACTATCACTGATTGGCCGAGATCCTGCACAACAGTAAGGTAAACAAATACCTGAACATCTGGATGTGTTATAAAATGTAAAAATATGTTCATTTCATGTACTACTGATTAAAAGGATGATTTTAAGTCTAAACAAAGAGGAGGAGAACTAAACTGGAGTGACTGACAGTGACGTTACACAAGATGGCTGAGCCAATTTAACATCTTAGAGCTGCTGCAGCCCCCCTTCCCCTTCTCCTTCCATCAAGTCCTCAGAAATCATCTACCAGGATAGTTTATCTCACTAAACCAGCAAAACGTTAACTCAAATGAAGAAAAAAACATGCTTTTATGCTATTTCAGTGAGTAAGCTGAATCAGTTTGCTGAACAGGAAAGGAGAGGTGGCAGCATATGGTGAGAGAGGGGAAGAGGAAACAGTGCTGCCAGCTTTTAGAAAAGTTTAAATATGTCATGAAGATTAACCTTTAATTTTCTCACTCTATACTCTATACTCATGCAGCAATTACAGCAGTATCATCTTTTTATAATTCATTCCTGAATGTGCACCAATTTCCCATCCATTGGCTGGAATGAATGACTTCCATGTTTAAGCAAAAACAGAAAAATAGCTTGGAAATGTATTTTAAAACAATGCCCTATGTCCTTCTTATGTCTAAATAAATCTGAAATTAATTTAAACTAACAGAGAGGCTACAATATTCAAACGTTTCAGTGCTTTCATTCTTTTAATATACCTCATGCAAACCTGAAATCCGACTCATCAGAACTGTACCTCCCAAATACAATAATAACATTTATCTTTGTTGGAGAAGTACTCTTCTCATCTGATTGTATAATGAGCATATTGGAGGTTGCAACTAACTTTATGATGAAAAGTGGTTTTAAGCCTCATAAGTCTTGAAGGACTTTATTTTTTAAAATAAATATCTTTAAATTATTAAAAAGTATTCAGTAAAGATGATCTTCATCTTTGTATTTAAAAGGAAATTTATGCAAACATTTGAACAATTTTCTTTTGCTAGTGAAAAGCAAACCAAATCCAACAGGTTTCACATACTTAAAAGTTATATGTCACAGATGAAAGACTGCCATGTCATAATGTCAAAATTTGCATCTCTTTTCTGCCTCAAATTTTCATTATGTCTAAAGACTATCATATTTTTATTTTATATATGAAAGTTAAATACCATTACACCATATCCAGCATTTCTAATTTAAAATTTAAAAGATATGAATGGAATTTGGACCTACTTTGTAATTTTTTGCTAGTGCTTTCTCCACCGTGAACATGTCTTCTTGGCATGAAAGGTGATGGCTGAGGCAGAGGTAGTGAAGACTCATCATGTGTCTGTAGCTTATACCAATGTGGTTCATCATCTAAAAGTGCTGTCTCCAGCTCTATAAGAATCTATTAGAAAAATTATCAGGTTTTAATTTTACTTTTGGGGCACATACACACAAACATAGATAAAATATATATGCATATGTACTCAAAACCAAACAATGAACTCAGTAGAAATGTCACTGTATGTATCACCTCTCCAAGAAATTCACTCTCTTCTTCTTGTACTCTTGGCTGATCCCATACGGTTATTTCAAGCATTCGTTCTCTAAAATCTCTACGATGTACATGTGAGTAGAGAAATGTTTGGTTCCATTTTGGCTCTAGACTTTTCTTTACCGTTTTAGTCCTCCGTTTACTCTTATCACTGAAACATAAATATTTGTTGTAAATTGTTTGTAGAGATAAATCATAAAATGCCATCTACTTATCAGCACTCATTGTTTTCATTCCTTCTGATCTGATAATGTCTAAGAGAAAAGTATTTTCTGTACAGTGGATCACATTCATCCAAATGTCCACAAAGTTGATTTGACACTGACTTGCATGATTCAAGTGCAATTTTTTGTTGCAATAAATTTAACAATAACAAACTATTAAAAGGAATTATTTATTTCATAAGCATTCATTTAAAAGCATTCATTCAATACATAGTAACTAACAACATCATTTTCTAATCTGAAAAATTACTACCTTCTGTCTGGAAGAAAATACATTTTTACATAGGGATTCCTGGGGCGTCCATCCACTCTTGGTGGCAAATCTGTTGCTTGCAGAACATTTACTATTAACTGATGTCCCACTTTGTCGTACCACAGTTTAACCTACATGAATCAAGTTACCAGAAAACATTATTAAAAATGGAGAACAAACAGAATTTTCAGACTGCATCACATTAACCACAATGTAAAAGTAACCATTGCTTTTGTCTAGAGACAGATTTTTTTTTTCCTAGAGATATACTTTATGTCAAATTCCTTAATATTTAATTAAGTTAGATGGGAAAGATGATGGTATATACCAAAGACTTTTGTATTCACGACAACGGAATAAAACGGTCATGCTGATTACACTCACATTGTTTACTGTACTCAGTGCATAATCTTGTATCTGAGTGCATTGAAACCAGTCTACGTCTTAGCTCTGCATCTTAAAAGGTACATTCAAACAGGAAGCCCTGACTGCAGCTAAACTCGAGTCATAGTTGAAATCTACCTACTCTGATTTGTCACATTGCAAATGTCGTTATGCAAAGCATAACATACAGCTAAACCATTTCTTCAGAGAATCACAGTATGATGAAAATTTTGAGCCTGCTGTATACTTAGAAATTAATACGATTAATACAAAAACATAAAAGAATGTACAAAACAAAATCTAAGTGCCCACAGTATACTTAATAAGCACAGCTCCAAATAAGTATTACAGACAGTTCCATGATGTAGTGTGTATCTAAATTAAAATGTTTTATGGAACAGCGTAACTCTTAAGAAATACACAGCTCTTCAAATGCTCTCATGAAGCACTAAAAAGTGCACTACACTTGTTTTCTGTGGATTACAGTGCATGTACAGCAGAATGGCCATTTTCATTGCAGAGGATACAGGATGACTAATTACAAGGCACTTTTATGGGCTCCTCTCAATGTAAATTCCTGCACACTTTGGTGTATTAAGGCAACAATTCTTTGCCTCTTCTGTGATTACAGTGGTGGTGTGTGAATGTATACAGAGGGTCTTAAAAAAAACCTTTGAAAGATCTTAGTCTTTACCAACAGCAAACATTTATCTTGGCCTCCCAATAGACCTTGGGAACGTAGAGGTTTGAGAGACCAGCACTTCACAGGTTTTTATTACCAACTCAGGAGAAACAAAATATACTCACAGAAAGCTGCCCTGGTAGGACTTGTGGTGCATCCCGTAGGGCTCCAGGGCTGGTCGGCGATATAACAGAAATAGAAGGCCTTTCCATCTTCTGAGATTCAAAAGAACTTGAACCTAAAAATACATGAGAAACACATGAACTTTCCATCCAAAATTCTGAAGTAAATTCAGATAACTTATGAATTGCTTTTTCTCTGAATTGTATAAAGGTTATCTTTATACACAGCACAACTGAACTAATATACAGGAAGATTTAAAACTGATGTGATAGCATGGTGAAAAAGGCTGTCTGGATACCTTACCCCAGATTAAACCTGCCTTATTTTGGTTTATTTGAAACAACATGTAAAGAAGCTCTCCTCATATAGCAGTGACAAACTGGATTATGTTCCCAGTAGCTTCTCCCCAGGAGCTGTCACACAGAAAGGTATACAGGACATGTGTCTGGCATGGAGAATACTCTGGGACCTGCTGGACATCAGCAGTTCTTCACCAGTGAAGCAGAGCCCTGACTAATGAGATGAGCTCATGACATGTGTAACAACACTCGGTGGCCCCACAGGACCCTGTCTCAGGGAAGGTTTCTGGCTGCATCTCAGACAAAGCTCAGATGTGAAAAGGGGACCATGGCCCTCACACACTCTAGTTGACATGGTTCAAATGGGGTAGTTAAAAAGAAAACCATGTTTTTGAAGCACAATACATAAAAATCTCATCTAACCAGTGCTTTCTTGTTAACAAAAAGAGAAACAAGAACTCTTGATTAAAGCACCATTCAGCATACGTCCAATCTATACTGTTTCAAGTTTAACACACAAGACCAAAACCCATTGGATTTTGTCATACAAAACCCTCAGAGCCAAAGCAGTTTCCCAGTGCTCATCTTTCAGAAAATTCATAGCTGAAACAATTGTGCTGGGTACAACACCACGTTTAGTGCAAGGAATGAGGCGAGTACTCACTAGATTCTAACGGGGGGTGAGAAGTCTCAGGAATCCGTGGAATATCACTAAAACATGAATATACACATAGCAATTAGAAACAATGGAGATGACTTTCTGCTGTGACAAATACATTTCTGGGACACTTTTTTAGAAATAAGGATCTGCTTCTGTTCTAACGGGTTACAAGGGGTGAAAGGGAAAAAATTTAAAGACATGTTTTCCACTAGCATCCATTAAAAACTTAGTAATGCAAACTACTTCTTCCAATCTAAGGAACTAGCAGAGGTAGGAATGTATTTTTATAACCAGAACAATAAAGTTAGAGAGCTTTTAGGAAAAGTGGCAAAAGGTAGTGTAGCTACAGATGTTGAATTATTTTTTGGAGGAAAAAATCCAAAAAATAAGACATAGATTAACTCACTAGTAATTTTTATATAATCGTCTCAAGGAGTTCACGGCATGAAACTGATGAAAATGTCTTATAATAATAAAAAGAAAAAGCAAATAATATTAGCAACATTAAATAAACAAAAGAATAATGCATTTCTTCATAGGCTACAAAAAATCAAACCATATTATTATTAGGTATGGACATTTTTTGACACACACATACCCAGCACATACACAGGTATAAGCAAAATCAAGCTAGTTAAGTCCACACGCATCTATCAAAATTTTGCCATCAACAAATTTACTCTTCCATCAAAATCTGGATGATGCCAACTGCTGGCTCTCTTCTGTTCTCAGCATTCATTGAAAATATATTGCAAGAGCAAGAAACAACTGTTACTGTAGAAATGTTAGCAAAGCAGCAGAGCAGGAAAATGGAAACTCCTAAATATTTTCATCTACAGATAACAATCTGAAATTGGAATTACAATAACATTTCTGAAGAGCATTTACAAGATTTTAAGTTTAAAGCTGAGCATTTTAAAGGTATTCAGGCATTTCTCTGTTTGGCAAAACACTATCTTACTGACTTGGAAGTCAATAAAACTAAGACTTTTCTTTTTCATAAGTGACTTACATACACCTAGACAAGACTCTTAAGTCTGAAAAGGAATGTAACACTGTCCAATTGATTAGTCTTAAATATACTTTTAATGTCCTGAAATTTAAACTTCTGGTGCCCATGTTTTAAAAAAGGCTATTTCAGTGCCAAGCTAATGTCTCACATCAGCTTACATCTCACATCACTGAACAAGAATGTGCTTCTCTTCGCCTTGACTTCGTAATTCCATAGCAATTTGGCTTCCTCAAACTCATGGAAATATAACTCAATTACTCATTGTTGACAAGGCATAGTACTACTTCACAAACATATAAACAGATTCATGACCTCTCCACAGCAGGGCTGCTGTGCAGGCTTCTTCCTCTTTAACATTTTCTCTCCTTCCTGGGCAGAATGTTCTGGGCAATTCTCAGCAGTCTGAAATATTTATTTACCATATTCAAACTTATTTTTCTCTTCAATACAACATTAAGTTTATAATCTTTTTGTGTTATGTTAGAATATGAACACTCTCATCTGCAGTATAGCATTGTTTGTAATACTGTCATGTTTAGGATACCTAAACAAAGGCACATATGTGCAATGAGTGTTTCAACATGGAAAGTGCAACTATGGTGTCAAGTTGCATCATCCATGGAGGGGTGATAAAAGACACTAAAATTAATTTTGTTTGGATCTTTTTCTATTGTTGAAAATACAGTAGACAAAAAGGCAAAAAATATGCCTCAAATATTAATTACATATATAAGGACTTAAGAACTCACTTATACTTACACTAAGGCACCCTCACACTATTAGACCAACACAGAAAAGTCCAATAATCAATCAACATTTAGATCCACACAGTTTGTAAAAGGTAAAACCAGACACTGGAATAAAGATGCCACATCATGAAAAAAATGGTCAAGTTGAGCATAGTTTCCTTACTTAGAGCTGGTGATACAAAATTCCTCACCAGGTAAAGATAAATGACAAAAATAGTCAGACCTTTCTAAGACTTACTCATCAGACAGGAAAGAACTGAAATTACAATTTTTTTTAATGTACTTGTCTTAACTTCTTGCAATTCTTACCAAAACCTGACAAGAACAGTGAAAATTAGCGCATAAATTTCAACTCCAGACAAAATGCATGGTTTGCAATAGAATTAGTATTTGAAATCTATAAATCTTCATAGTACAATGGACACCTTTTAAAAATATATATATATAATTTCTATATATAAAATATATGTTATTTAGGCATATATTTTAAAATAATATATATAATGCATGTCTGTATGTGCACATATATAAAAAATACATTGCCAGAAAATCTCTTCCCTAATATGTTTATCTTGTTCAGGTCCAGCTCCACACTGAACTGCAAGATACGAAAATAAAATGAATAAATAAATAAATAACGCTATGTAGTGCTGATCACTCATGGCAGAGTATTCGAACAAGCTCTGTAACATTTCTGCTTTTGATTTCAAAAGGTACATGAAGTAATTTAAAGCTATGCTTCTGTCTATTTGCAAATTTCTTACAAATTCAGTAATCCAGTTTATATAATCATTTCTTAAGTATCACACGTGCACAAGAAAAATAACAGGTGTATTAGACTTTACCAAATGTATGGGTGATATTTTTTTAAAAATTTGGCATTTTAATTAAAGAATGGAAATTTGAAAAAGAAACTATAATGTAAGAATTGTTATGGAAGAAAATTAGTGTTATCTAGCCTGCTTTTACTTTTGGATTGCAGAAAATATCCAGACACTATGATTTACAAAAAAAAAGCTCTTCTGAAGCAATAGTATCGTGACTTAAAATATTCAAAACCAGACTAGTAAAAGCAAACGGCAAAAACAAAATAAGAAGTTGCATGACCACTCATTTAAAATAGTAACAAAATGTTACTCCCCTATCAGAGCAATGTGAACATCAGAAAAGTAATGTGAGACTCATCCAGTAAAGAGCTGCCAACACTGAACTTTGTTTCTCTATCCCTGCCTCGGAAGGCAAAGGTATTTTGTGGTCTTATGTGACGTTATATACGATTATCTTCTTTCTGATCCTCCCACATCTCCATGAATACATAAATTAAACCAAAGTATAACTTAAATTGAGACTACTCTGTGCAGATATATGGTTTGTGAGGATCACTATATTGTAAAATGCAGGAACAGTTATGATTTCTCTGAGGGCTATAGTAAAGAGCTTGATCACTGAAGACAAACCAAATTCAGATGTGGCTGCAACCCATGCTTTTTTTAGCTTGCTCCAGGGACAGAAGCTTCGTCCAGGACATCCTACAGAATTTTCAGAGCGTCTGAGTACCTGTCCCCAGTGCTCATCCTCCCATTTCCAAAACCATTCCTTCCC
The DNA here is from genome assembly GCF_036013475.1 of Columba livia. Taxonomy (NCBI): domain Eukaryota; kingdom Metazoa; phylum Chordata; class Aves; order Columbiformes; family Columbidae; genus Columba; species Columba livia. Next base: position 32,042,237 of record NC_088604.1, on the reverse strand, counting down.
ATCAGAACGTGTAAACCAATCTGCAGTTTGCACTAATTACATTACTTCAGCAACTCTCTGGAATTCAGTACTGCCTGGTTTATGATGGAGGTTCAACCTCCTCATGAAGACCTAGAGCACAGTAGCAGTTCCTGCATGGAGGAGCTGAAGTACACCAGAGAAACAACAATTTTGGCAGTATTATCTGTGGAAATCCAAGCAAAGATAACTGACATATGACCAAGAAAACAGAGACAAATAAAAAAACCCATTTGTTTTACCTGCACTATCCCATAGAGCTCACCCGAGAACACACGAGGTGGTGAGTTAGTGACCATGCCGGCTTCCTTCTCCAAAAAGCTTTCTGACAGAGGATTTTCTATGCACCTCTCACGTTGTATGCATATTCATAGGTAATTCCTCCCCTCATATTTAGATAGCCAACCCATTAATTCTACTTTTTATAGGTTTCTTATCTACCTTGTGTTGCAATCATTAGCATTAGCTTCAATTAGTTTCTATGGAGTTTTCACGGTACTATTGTGGTTATACTGTTTATTGTTGTTATGCCTTCATCTGCTAATAGTGTTACATGTTTCACATTTTTCTCTAATAAACATCCTACAATTATCCATTACTCAAAATTACATTTGCTGGTAGACATCGAAATCCAAATTTACAGGACTGGGAAAATTGTTTAGACATCAATTTTGTAACTAGCAGCCTTATTTGTGGGCAGTCTAATGCATGGGCTTTCAGTCCTCCCATTATTCACTTAAGCCAAACTGTGTCATATTTGGGCTTTTTAGACCTAATATGCTAGGACTTTTTAAATCAAGGCCATTAAAAGTGCTGGTACATTATTTGCATTATTAATACTGAGAGATGAAAACACTTAAATTATGCAGGCAAAATATCATTTATCAGGTCTTTCGGGAACCTGTTTCGTCTCAGGAATTGTATGTGTAATGCGTTACCACTGAATGCTGGATCAAGCAGCTTCGATTTTGCTGACTCAGCACCCAAAGTAGACACAAACTTTGACATACTAGATTTGTTGGATTAAATAAAATTCCCTCTCATGAATTTGAAACAATCTCAAAGTTTGGATAACAAGACAAGGAGAAGCTTGTGGGAGGGGAAGTAATCTGTTAATGCTACAAACTACTTCCCATTGTGTAACACAATTTACACAGATTATAATTTTATAATTATTAAAGAAAAAATCCTGTGAAGTATGCTCTTTCTCGTTAACTATTATCAGGATTTCCTTCATTTTACAATGTCTGATATTTTTTCTTCTTTTAAGATGACAGACAGGTAAATCTCAATCTGATATGAAACAATAGGACTTTGACTCATTGCTGCTGGAAAAAGGAAAAAGCTTTACATTTTGGAGTTATATGCTCCAGTCACTATAGAATATTTATTTGCTCTTCTCAAAAAACAAACAAACCAAACTAAACTCAAGTAACAACAAAAAAGTCAATCAGAACACAAATTTACAGTAATAGTCTTATTATAGTATGTAAAAATCTCTGTGCTAATACTCCATTTATCTCAAAATAAAAGCACAACCCGATGTGCTCCATTTTTGCCTATGTCTGGAAAAAAAAATGCATGGGTAATCCAAAGAAGAATTTAACATTTTATTGGTACTATTTCTGGGTGCACTTTTTAATTGTAAAATCTACTGCTGAGATTCAAAAACTTTCTTTGATATTGAATGCACTTCATTTTCTATGCCTCAGTTCCAACAGTTGTGGTATTTTCTCTCAATTTTTCTCCAATAATATGTCACTGGAATCTGGTCACCTTGTACTTCACATTTTGAAGTTATTAGATTTATCAAATTCATAAGCTATAATAGTTCAATTGGTATAATAATGAAGTTACCTTAAAAGCTTACAGATATGTTGACATTTGCAAATATGCTGATAGCAATAAATATATCTAAAGCTCATAATTTAAAATATCAATCTAGCACTCTCCATTTACATCATTTGTACACATAAATTTTCAGGCTTTCTTTAATTGAGACATGGAGTTCAAGTCAGGTCTGGTATCAACATATTTCTTTTCCACTGATTTAAACATAGAAACCAGACTTCTAAAAATCACCTTATGGCATTTTATTTTTAATTACAAAGACATAAGACTGAATTTGCAATTTTCAGTCACGAATGTCTCCTATAGTTATCTGACTAAAGAATGTAAAATAATGTTTCTGCTTCCCAACAGTCTCCACCTAGATGACAATTTCAGCCTTTAACAACCACATCAAGCTTTCACTTTCCATTAGAAGGTCAAACTCACAACTGTAATTAGCACCAAATATTAATTTTAAGTACTCTAAATAGTGATTGCCATTAAAAAGGAAGAACTAATTTGCAAAATATACCTACACTTGCACAGTGTAGACAAAACTAAAATCAAAAGTTGACGTGAAATAAATGTAAAAGAAGAATGGTTCAGTCAGAAGGAAAATTAATGGTGTTTTTTGTTTCTAAAACGGAAAATTTATTGTATGTGAGAAAGATGAAAAATATAATAATAATTAGAACTAGCAAATTCAAAATGAAATAATCATGCATTCATAAGGAGGAAACAGTTTACCATCTGCCTATAGGATAGTGGTATTTACAGACTTACAGTGAGTGTATACGAAAATTGGGCAGGTGGCAAACTACAGGGCAGGTGGCAACTACTATTTTTTTAAACTCCCCCGGAGTCACTATTTATTGTTCATCATGTGGCTCTGTTCTGCAATATCAATGTGAATTTACATTTTACAATTCTTATTCAATCCTGTAAGACTTAGCTCAAAACAGTCCCAATGGAGTTGTTTTCAGGGAAGGAGTGTAGAATACCAATAAATCAGTTGTGACAAATGCAGGGCCAACCCTACTAGTCTTATAAACTCAAGCACATTTAATGAACTTTCTAAGGCTTATTTGGGAAATCAAGAATATGAGAATTGTTATCACAAACCCTCAAACTTGTATTTATAATAAATAAGAATTAATATCATAAATGTAACACATTAATGCTAATTAATTAATTTTTTGTTTCCACTTTTGATTTTAATGATAGTATCTTTTAAGGCTAAATACAGTGTTTACAATTAAGAGCTTCGGGGTTTCCTTTTTCTGGCTCTTTAAAGGAGGCCTTTTTAAAACCTACTAGCATGGACTTATTAAGATCCTGTAAAGCTAAATGTTTGCTGATGCTTCATTCTACTCATGAAGACTCATACAAGTTCTTCTGATTTAGTGAAGCTAAAAGTTTGAAAACCAGATTTTTCTCATGCATGGGTACACTTGAGCCACCAATTTTCCCTTGTCACTTGGCAAAAACCTTGTTAGTACTTTGACTATACAGAGAACAACAATTATATATAAATACATATCACTGCAATAATAGAAAGTGAATCATATTCCATTATTATGAGATTAAAAATAATGAACTCACAAATAGTCCTTTTAAAAGTCCCATTAGTAGAAGTAAGAACTGTGCTTAAGGAGTAAGTCCTTAGCCTTACCCAATAGGTCTTGAAACAATAATTTCAACTTGAGGTTCTGCTTTTGATTCTAAAATAATGTTGTAAACTTCTTCATTTGTAGCTCCAGGCAAGGGTTTACCATTCCATTCTAGAACTTCATCCCCTTGAATTTAAAGAGAAGTTTATCTCATTTCACATTCTTTTACAAAGTGCAAAACATTTATGAAATCTATATAATCAAGTAACATTGCCCAAAATCATTTAAAGAGCTGTGCTGAAACCCTAAAATATTTTTGAGACACTATCAAGGGTCCTTTCTCAGAACTCAACTGCAATTTGTACATGGAAAACATATTAAAGAAACCACTTGTGCAAACATATTATGTATTTTCAAAATAATACAGGACCTGTTCTTGTGCTATGAAATGGAAGAGTCTTTTTAAAGGTTCCTTTTTAACTAGCAAAATAAAACAGGTTAATCTTCCAAAATCAAAACTATAAATACCTACTGTTAAACCTTTTAAAATCATGACATTTTATTACAATTCATATACTGTGCAATTTGATTGCTCTACAAAGTAAAGGGCAGTCTTCACTGTCTATCTCAAACAAACCAAAAATAAAAGCAAAGAGTGAATCACTGTCTCCTGAGGACGTCAGGGGAGACAGAATAGAAAATATGATGCGAAAGTTATTTAGTCATGTTCAACTTACTGTCCTCCAGCACCTCCAGACACTTCTCTGCCAAGCTGCTTTCTGGCTGATTGGCTCCTAGTGCTTACTGTTGTATTGGCTTATTCTGTTCCTGATGCAAGACTTCAGATTTGCCTTTGTTAAAATTTATGAGTTTTGTGGAATTACTCAAAGATTTATCAACCAGCCAAATTTTGAAGGTTTTCCACAAAAGACAAAAAGGTGTGTTTTCCTAACATCAAGGACTCATCCACAGCTTTTTGTGTGCGTGTGTGTTAGTCAAATACAATAGGATGAATAGACTCCCATTCGTTGAAAACCAGTACAAAACAATGTACTTTTCTGTGAAATCATTTTGGCTCTAAAAACATTTTGAGAAATTAAAAATAGCTTTGACTTAAAAAACAACCTAGACCAGACATTAGAAAAGTAATATTAATATGTCAGCCTAAATACTTCAAGATTAGTGGAGATAAACTTATTTTCTGTAATTATAATCTGCAGTTAAAATCTACAAGAAACTACAATAACTTGTGCTATCGGCTCCATGTATATTAACTTGGATAAAAAAAAATTAACCAATGTCAAAACAAAGTAGGACATTTTTAGAGACTTATCTTTTCTACTTCTTTATGACTATTAGCTTCATGCAATTATCCTAAATTCATACAAGTTGTCATTGGAACTTCTGGATTCCTAAGAAGGCATTGCATAGCCTTTGGTTTGCTAAGACAACAGTTGAAAAATATTGCTTAGAGCCATGGTAAAAATATAAACTACTAAGTACTTTTGGAAACCAACTGCTGTGCATAGTTCTTGGTTGGTTTAGAAGCTTGAAGCTTGCCAACAACACAGCCACTTATTTGGAGCATATAAACTACAAATATATGTATAACCATCATACATAAATGAAATATTTTAAGATTTTTTTTTGGGGTGTTTTTGTTTTGTTTTTTTGGGGGGTGACAATTCACATTAAAGAAGCACTAATAAAGTCCATTGTGTACATACTGAATCATCCTTCAGGTGACACTATAGTGCAAGTAAAATAAAAAAAAGTAAAGTGAATTGTGTTTGCCATAATGAAACAATTTTTAAAAATGTTTGCATTGATTCTGTAGAGTGTAACAAGCAGCTCCTGAGCTAGCAAGCAAAAATTTACCAGTAACACTCAGGCCTGACACCAGCACTGATCAGGATTTTCTCGTATTTTGCTCACACAGCCAAGCAATAGGAGTTAATAATACATTAGAAATGTAGGCAACTGTGGTATTCCATAATAACTTTACAATATTGTCTTGTATTTAAAAAATACTAGCACATTACATGATCAACATTAATTTACATTAACTGCTGCATTACAAAAAGCCATAATTAAAAGACAATCTATTTTGTATGCAACTGACTGATTTACCTGCTCTGAGATGCCCCACCACATCAGCCAAGCTACCTTTCTTCACTTTGGTAATGAAGGCACCGAGTCGTCCCAATTCTGTCATTTTTCCCCCAACAACCTGGTTAATCATAAATTTGTGAGTTTCCAAGCCAGAAACCAGACATCAGATAAAGCATAAAGACAGGTCATTTTTTGCAATATTTTAAAAATTAAACTAAAAATACGCATAACCAAATCTATTATCAATTTGGGCTCTACAGAGGCATAAGGACAAAGTTGAAGATACAAAAAGGCCAGATCTAGTTGAAAAGAAGTAAAGCTAACATAGAATGAATAAGATTTATATTCCTTTTAATGTGTTTGACTAATCAATCTTATGCAGTTTGCTAAGTATCTTAATCCGTTGCAGAAAGAACATTTATTAACAAATAACAAAGAAAATGTACTTTCGCAAACAGATGTCTCTCATGTTCTTAAGTTTAAATTGCAAGTGCACATCAAACCAAACATACAAAAATCCCAAATTGGTACAACAATTGAAAACCTAGCAAATACACCACTATGAAACATGGGAAAACAGTTGACAAGAACATTGTTAATGCTAAAACCCAGGCCTTCTCATTCAAGCACATGACAGGACAAACCAGCAACTTACGGTTTCTATTACACAGAATTGAAGAGAACTATCTTAGAAAATAACTGTAGGATAAGGAGTTCAGGAAAATCAGAAGAAAAAAAGGTTCCCTCAAGAGAATAGATTTTTATAAAATAGAAAACAAGAAAATGTAGTCTTGCTGATGTGCAATTATTCTCTGTCTTATTCTCATCAGTCAGGTTTTTTTGTCAGCGATATCCAGGGAAGAGTTTTTTAACAAAATTAAACAGTGGTTCATTAGGTTTTATTTCCCCGTGTTGCAACCACAACAACTAGTAGAAGATTTAATATAGATATACATCCAAGAAGATCCAGAAGCATACCTGCCAACAAGCTTGTCACAAGATAATGTGTTAAATTTCTAAGTGGGGGCCTTTGTTCATATCATACAAAAATGAAACTTGAAAAATCAAAGAGAAGTTCTCTAAATCTCTAAATTTCCTACTAGGACCAGCCTTTTTCTCACATATTAAAAAAATTGCTCGCTGCCACTAAAATTCTGCTTTGTGCTACAGACTACTAGACATTTAGTAGAGTGAAGCTGTTCTCACCTTCTGTATTCACACGCAACACTATCTCACTTCAACGTGGATAAATTGTTCTTACTCAGGACATGCCATTCATGCCATTATGAAGTTCACAGGGTTCTTTCTTGATATAATTCCCACCACGACAAGTAGACCCGACTACCCATGTGTCCATCACATGTGATGGATTGACCTATCAGACAACTGTATGCAAGAAGCAGTTCAGTGTCAGTGCCCTTTGAGGTAGACTCAATTCTAAATGGATGGGAATGTTTCACATTTTCATTATTTCTGTTGTTCTCAATGGAGGGAGAAAGACACCTGAATTAAGTTATCTCAGTCTTTTTTGAAGGTCCATATAGTTAAAAATATACATGGAGAGAGAAATTCTTGACCTGGCACACTGTACTCCTAACCAGAAGTAGTGCTCTTTTAAGTATTCCAGGAATTTAGGGACACAAACCTTAAAGTCCACTACAAATCACTGTTTTAGGGATTTAAATAGGACATGTTGCCAATGTCTTAATTTTGGGGCACCAGATTAACTGTAATTACATTAAATACAATCTGTTATGCTTTAAAAGTTGTTTGGGTTTTTTTTTTGTGAATTTTTGTGTAGATGTTTAGTATCAGTCTACAAAATTTCTCTTTCCAAATGGTTGTGTGGATTTTAAACACTGACCTTGTAAACATTTGTATCTGGATGACATTTATGTATGTGGATTATGAGATGAATTACTTGACTGAAATGCAAACAGTAGAGCTAGAAAAGGCAGGGCTCCATTAGTGTAGTGCAATGTGCAGTGCATGTCTTGCAGACATAAATCTGAATAAACACATACTTGTTAATCAAAACGTTTCAGCCCCTATGCCATGGATAAGTGGAAGACTGCATAGAAAGACAACTTACCTGTATAACATTCAAAACTTACTAAAAATAAGGAATATATTTTTGAAAAACGACCACATAACTGGAAAGTCCTCTAATTTAATGGGTTAGACCTCTAGGTCTAAGATCAGTGGAAGTTTCTCTCATTTGCCACATAAACCATGTAACACTTACTTTTAGCCCCAATAATGCACCTGATTCTTTTGGCATGGTTGTTCTCTTGTTAAGAATAACACGCCCAATTAAGCGGTCTCCCTCTTTAGAAGGCTGCCACGTTACTGGATGCTGTTTAAAAAAAACAAGCAGTGGAATTAAAGAAGAGCAACCATTTTCCTTTATTTAGAGGCACATTTATAAACCAATACAGTTTTTGGTTCATTATGTTACAGTAGACACAAACATCCTTCAGAAGTGTTACATATTGTACCTGAGCTTTCTGTTATATCTTTTGGTCTCTGGCTTCACTAAATATTTATGCCCACTGTAAAAAAATCTCAGCACTAAGTGTGCATATAGAATTATAATACAATTCAAAGTTCAATACAATTACACATTTAAAACATACCTTAGGTAATAAAACTAATAATTTACTTTTAAATTCCATTACTCTGAAAAGCACATCCATAAATTCTGTTCTTTAGAATTGCGTACATGTCATACAGCTCTAACATACGGGTTCACTATATAGGAAAAATCCAAATAATCCTTTCCCACTCCAAGTCACTAGAAAAAGTCACTTATCTCTCCCAGAGCCCCATCACACTCACAGCTGCTTTTGCAGTGTAGAGTGAAATCTAGTATCATGTCTATAAAATAATTAAATTGAAGTTAAAATTTGGACAATTTCACTAGTACACATTTAGGTGAAAACTTCTTTATGAAATTTCCATGATTCACTGAACCAAATTTTCATATAATTTGTATAGAATATTTTTTAACAACAACAACAACAACAAAAAAAACTATGTTAAATGGAAATAATCAGCGAACATTTCAATTCATACTTGTGGATCTCTTTTTCCCTATTTCTTACCGAACTAATAGGGGATGTCTCCCTGCTGTGCCACGTGGCAGGATCCAGCCAGTAATAATCCAAGTCACCTGGAAGAACAGGAATAGAAAGAAATGTGTAATCTCTCAAAGAGAGAAATACCTATGAATGATCACTTCTACATGCATGAATTTTATTGTGCAATAGTTTGGTGAAGCAAATATAAAACCTGTATTATGATTCAAATTAACTTATACCAATTTGAAAATAACATAGCCTAATAATATAAAAACAAACCCACATAGCAATGCATTTATTTGGACCTCTGCTTTTTCACGAATTGCACCTCAGAATCGGTTGTGCACTCCAGCTGTTTTTGACTTTGCCCAGTCATCTTCCAAGAACAGACCCCAGTGCATCGCCCTCCTCTTCCCCCTGTCTCCGTAACAAACACACAGGACTACGGCTAATGATGACACGAGAGAGAATACTCCACAAAATAGGCACTTTGCTATAGTTAAGGACAGAACAGTCAACCACACTCAAGAATCTACCAAGTAGTTGATCAATACTGTGACAAAAGGTATTGTACAGACGGAGAGACACAGGAGCTGGTAAAGGGTAATAGACTATGGGGCAAAACAGCCACACAAACAGAGCAAACAGTGCCAACAGCAGATACGAGGTTGCAATCTTCCATTTCACTCGGGACAAAGTTACACAGCATGTACATCAAGAATATACCCATGAATTACAGCAGTCTGGAAGCCATGAGCCCATCGGATCAAGCAGGGGAACCGTGGGGAGGGTTTGGCAGAAAAGGCGGCAGAGTATAAGATCATGGAGAGTATATAAGTAATTATGGAAAGCTAAGGAAACCATAGTTTGAGTTGATATATTACAGCTGCAGAAGGATGAACTGGTAGCAAAAAACTACCAACTTCAGTGGCAGTTGTCTGTGATAGAGACTGATGTGCTCCAAGAGGAAAAGGAGGCAGCAATTGCAAGAGGAAGACTATCAGGCAGTGCAATTCAGAGTGCGATTTTCTTTACAAAGAGGAAGGGTGCAGGTGATATTGGGAAGGACACAGAAGAATGAGGAAGGCCAGAATAGATCCAACAGAAGGAAAAATGTGAGACTGATATAGCAAGAACGAGCTGAAGTATTTCTGTGCTAGTTTGAAAGAGAATACATAACACCTGTGAGCTCTGAACCTTGGAATTATTTCATCCCTTCGGGCATTGCCACAGTGTAGTAATAAAAATGCAATAGTGTAATTAGAAATGAGAATGACAACTGTTTCTAATTGTTTTCTTGCAATAACACTAGTATATGAAAGCTTGATCTGAAATAACCAAGAGGTATTTTTTAATCTTATCTGAGAAAAAGTAGAGGATTCTGCCATTTAGTTTACAATGCCTTTAAACACTTGAACAAACAAAACCCTCACCAAAACAATATCTAAACTATCACTTCAGAGACAGTTTTATACCCTGAGGGATACACAGTCACCTCTCACTGAGGTTTATACCCACACCTGCGCTCCAGGCGTTTTTCACTCTGACTCAGGCAGAGAAGCTTGCTCATTTGAAATATTAGTGGAACAGTTTAATAATACTGCTTTCTGAATTTACAAGTGATTTTTTATTTTCAAGTCTTAAAATTATTATGTCCCAGAGTTAGTTTTGTTACGAAACAACTCTTCACTCGCTCTCCTGAAAGCATTCCTACAAACTCTTTAATAATCATTTAAAAGCCACTAGGTAAAAAACCTACTTTATCATTAAAGCTAAATACTTATTGCCAATGCTTTCTGCACTCTTGATATGTTCCATGTCTTCAGAAAACATATTTTATTTATTATCTAGACTTTAGGCAATATATCTTCACTATCTAATTTTAGAAAGTACGTCTCTGTAACACTACTATTAGATGAGTATTCTTACTAGCACACAGGCATCCAACAGAAGCCTAAACAAAGCATGCTTCTAGCAAGAAAAATAATATATTTAATCGAACAGTTTATTATTTTTTTACTCTTTTTTTTGTGCCGCTCTTTATAACCCATAAAATCTTTAATAGCTTACCATCTACATGATTATACGCACAAGCCTGTTTTTAAACAGGTTACTATTATCACATGCATAACCACACAAGACAGTTTGTGGTTGCATTAGCTACTGCCATTTTGGAGAGCTTAACTTCACATTAAAGATTTTTCAGTTTTATTTTTAGCGTCATTCCTTGCCCCTTTATAGACTTCAAAATTGCAACAAGAACAACAAATTCACAAACCAGACTGCCTCGCCAAGTGCCAGCAGTAAGCTGGGCCCTGTGGCACAGAGCTCTCCAGTTTTCATTAATGGACTCAGCAGTAACACCAAGCAACAGGTCCGTCCTGTGTGAGCTGGCCTGCTGCACAAAACACAACATGCTCTGCCTCTGTGTTTCACAGCTAATTGCTCAGTGATGGAGAAACATTCAGGCAGGAACAAATGTCAGCTCCAGCATGCAGAGGTGTGTGTCCAAGCACTCAGAGACATTTCTGCTCTTGTCCCCATTGCTCCCTCCTCTCCTTTCTTCCTTCCCCAGCTTCAGCTTCTGTGTCTGAACGTCCTCGCTGCTCTTTCTCCTGGTTATTGCAACCCCATGAGCACCTAATTCATGCATCTATAACAGCATCCTCCCCACCAAGTTCCTGCTGCAGCAAGATCCTCTCATCTGTCTTCTGCCTTAGCTCCTACCTGCTAACCTTCCCTCCTCACCAGCTACCTACTGTTTGCTGCCTTTCTTCCCTCTCACTTTTGTTGCCATCTTCCATCTTCAGTCTCCTTCTGCTCCTGGCTTTGGTGTCTTCTCTTTAGGTTGTGTACTTTAATCCCTCCTTTCCCTCATGCCCCACGATAATACGCTACATCCTCACAACCCCATCCTCCCCACACATAAACCTTTTGCTTTCCATCCCTTTCACCCCTCCTATCTGTTCTGCAATTCGGTAAATTCCAAGCCACCAGCTACATCCACCACAGCTGGCCATGGCCACAGCTGTGGTCCTTCTGCCCTCTGCTGCACTGTGCTGCAAATGCGGCCGCATGGAGATGTACTGCGGTGGAGCACAGATGAGACACCGAGAATGCATAAAGATAGCTTGCAAATAAAAATTATTGAATGAAAGTGATAGGTCTACAATTTGGTAAATACTTTTAAAGCTGCAAAAATACATTAATTGGGGAGAAAAAAAATAAGAAAGTCCATGTCCTTGAAAAATGACTGAATTTTTTAATTCCCCTTAAAATTCAGTATGGAATAGACCACTGGCATGCAAAATTTAGATGAATCTCCAACTGAAAAAAGGGTTTTACAATGGAAAGTGTCAGTTAAACCACATTCATAAACACTCATAGAACAGAATAAACAAATTAAAACATAAAGGAACAAAATCCACAAATGAGCTTGAAAAATAAACCAGCAACACTGTCACTAGGGTCTTGACATCTGCAGTTAAGTACTCTGTTACAGCTATATTTTTAAAAATAATTTCTCCTTCCTAATCCTACGTCATTGCCGCTTCTTTACTCAATACCTATTTATGCCGTTCTTGCACTACCACACCCTAGAACTGACCATTTATTTACACAAACTAATTCCACTGAACTAGTGTTATAGAGATTCAGGAATAGATAAGTAACATGCAAAAACTTACAGTCTAAGAGCATAGTTTCAGAATTTCAGATTTTCTCAAAAAAAACTCCACCAAAACTCAAAACAACAAAGACCTACACACAGACTACGCTTTCCACTGGTAAAAGTTACTAAAAATAACTAGTAACATATGACAAATTTAAGACAATATGTAGACAAAAAACCCCAACTTTTCAAATGAATAAGTAATTGATTTACAGGCTTAAACTGCTTTTAAACAATGCTTTAAATATGAAAACATTGAAACATGTAAAAATAATAAGCCTCTGAAAATATACATATACAGTACCATTATTTTTGTACATTACTGATATATTCCTAAAACATACAAAGACATATTTCAACTTAAAGCATAACATTAAAAATGCATTTGCAGTTATAATACATAATGTACTTAAGAGTAATGGAGTGAAACAAGTACATATTTACAAAACCTTTTTCCTGAGGGAATAATTAAAAAGTTGTACCCTGCCAGCAATGAAATATTTTTCCTGTTAACATGCTGGTGCTCGATTACTTTACTCTTGAACACAGGCAGGGCTAATAATAAATCTACTTTTTCAAGACACAAAAGTGGTTTTTTCCTCAATAAGTCTTTTGCAGTCTTCGACCAAATTTCAAGATGGGGAGTACAACTCTAACATATTGCTCTTGTTTTCATATCCATAACATGCTTGCAAAATAAAGTGAAAGCAAAATTCACACCACCACAACAACAACAGAAAAGCTCTAAAATACTTAATCTTCAGCAGCACTGCCCATAACAAAAGCTTATGCTGGGATACTGCAATTTCGAGTGAAATCCTGCAAGGCTGAGAAGTGCTGGAAACTACAGCCTTGTCTCACTTGCAAAGGGAAAACAAGCACAAAATATGAGAAAGTCCATTATCATGTATGACCAGTCATGCTGATTTCCAAAGAATCTTGAATACTGGATATACAATGTCCCAAGATGTTTTCCCAAATCCATCCAGGATGTATTTGGAGACTACTGATATTCAGCAAGGATCACGCTGCTGGTGTTTTGCTCAAACCCAGACACACTAGATTAGCAGCAGTTACTTGAGACAAGAAGCAGACAGTTTAACGATAAAAGTCAGCCAGCCCATGTTAGGCACTTAATCAGGCCTAACATGAAGCTGCTAATAAATAAAGCAGTTCTATCACGTAACTAGGAAACTTAGACAATTATTTTCAGAGACTGTATCTAAAATTGAGGTGCAAACTGGCTTCTTAAATAATCTGACGAGATATCTCTAATTAACATCTGTGACAGCCACTTATTTATTTACTTTTCTTAAGTTTTAGGGTCAAATATAGCCTGTATTAAATAGACAAAAAAGCTAATCGAAGACCTGGAACATCCTCTGTTACATCTCCCACAGTTCCCCTGGAACTGGCTCAGTATCTCAAGGAAATGATAACTGTTTGCCAAGGTAAAGATCATTAGAAGCCACATATCAACCTATAGAAAGTTACAACAAATGTGAAGAAACTCCATGTACCAACTCGACTACCTTCTTCCTTCACAGTCTGGGTTTTCATGAGTTAGAAGACCACTCTATATGCTATTGGTAAATGTCTTTAGCACACTGTTATTGCCATCAAAACATCTGGCTGCTGCTACAGATGAGGCAAGTCACATTGTTAAGCAAGAAAGTACTTCTATGCCCCCCCCCAAAAGCTAATTATTTTATCACGTCAGATAACGTATGTTTAAATCATTATAGTGAAGCTGCTAACTACATAAAGAGAAAGCACACGAGTACCCTGGCTTGACAGACAGCCCTCACATCTATGTGACAAGCAGAGAAATCAAAATCTACCTATTACTTACACAGAAAGCTTCACAAAAATGCTCATTACGTCCTTGCTCTCAAATCAACCCACTTCAGACACCTACAGTTCAGAACTTAAGTCCTTTTATCATTTATGCAGTTCCAGGACAGGCCGGCTCATGAAGTATGTGGGAAGAATGCACCACATGACTGTGAAGTTTAGGTTTTATATTGTACAGAAAATATATAATTGCATTGGATTTTACTTCCCTGCTGGCATATGTGCTATACACTGCATGCTAACGTATTGTAAGACTCCAAAATTCAAATATAGACTAGTGCCCCATACAGGTGACAATTTACACGTATGTGATCCACATATTTGGAATAGAGACCTGGCACTACATGCCTGTGACCCCTGTAGCTCCCATAGCTAGAGCCAGCCTCTCAGATCATTCCCTCAATCCAAGATTTATGTAGGCACATTAATATAATAATGGGATACAAAATTGCTTTTCTTAATTAAATTTCTTAATTAAATTTTCTTAATTAAATTTCCGAGTAACAGAAGATCATTGAAAAAGGGTCTCTGGAGCTTTACTAAGCACTAGAGTTTCAGATCTGTGTAACTGACAACCTGGGCTTACCCAGCACACACTGAAAATAAACATTATTCCTTACTTTGGTGTTTAGAAGATAAGTCATTTCATACTCTTTCGCATGCAAAACAAACACTTCAGGATTTTATTTTGAAACAAAACCCTTAGTTGAAAATCTTTTTCAAGTGGTAGTTACATCGTGAGCACAGCACAGATTGCATTAGTAATTAATATTTGCAAACCAGAAATCCATAAATAATTAGAAAGGAAGCACTAATTTGATTATTAATGTCAGTAATATTAAACTAAATCTAGTGACAAGGAAAATCCATTTCACTTCTCCCTTAGTTACTGTTGCAAAGTTGTTTCATTACACAATTATTTTTGATTTTGCAAAGGAATGATTTGGCAGTGGCTGATTACTAAAAATTATTTCATTATATTTTTTTTTTTGGGTGCAGGCTGAATTTTCTGTGGACAGTTTGAAATTTAACCTCAGTTTCTTACCTATATGTGTATTTCTCAAAGACTTTTTTATTTCATGGATTGTGAATTTTTTAATGAGTATGGTTTACACTTTCTTTTATAATAAAGCATTGCTCTTGTGTTCATTGATGGCTCAAGGTTTCTCAGAAGATATACTTGCAAAAGACCTTCAAACACGAAACTAACTGGGCCCATTTGTATGTTCACAAGATGCACATCCTACCTGAACTATCTTCACCTAGAGATTGGTGGAGCACTGGAACGGGCTCCCCAGGGAGGTGTCACGGCTCCAAGCCTGACAGTGTTCAAGAAGAGACTGGACAATGCCCTCAGACACATGGTGTGAACTGTGGGGTTGTCATATGCACGGACAGGAGTTGGACTCGATGATTCTTGTGGGTCCTTTCCAACTCAGTATATTCTATGATACTAAGTATTGTTAGAAGGCTTTATAAATTACTGAAAGTGAAGATTACTAATCTTGCCAGTGGAAGCTTGAAGCCAAAAATCACAACCTACCCAGTCAAGAAGCAAACTGAGGATTTATGAATGTTTCTAAAACTTTTAATATAGGCACGAGGAATGTAAAAAGGAAGCTGTTCAAAGTTTCCTGAATCTCTAGAGAGTCTGCTCATGAGACTCCCTGAGCCAAGATTATTTCATTCCTTAGAGTGCTGAAGAATTCACCAACCCTTTCCAGCCAGATGCTTATTTTTATCTCAGAGACTGTCTAAAATATTATTCTGAGAACATGTAAATCTTACTGTAAGCATGTGAGTCCAAGAATATATGATTCACAAAGGGATGGTTCTGAGAAGCATGTTCTGTAAGGTCTTCAGAAAGTATGTTTCAAGAGCTACAGAACCTGGAGAGAGTCAGAAATTTATAACAGAATACTAAGCAAGATGCATGATCTCAGATTAATTTGAAAAGTTCCTTAAAAACCTCTACTAAAAATATTTTGTTGAAGACAGTAGGAAAAGTGGTTAGCACTACCAAGAACTTCAAAAAAGCAGGTAAACATTTTAACTGATTTTTGATAGTGCTATCCAAAAATTGAAGAAAAACGTGGTTGTCTCAGGGTTCGCTCTGAGTGCTGATTTGGCTGACTTTGATTACTCTTTTGAGTGGAAGGTAATATTATAGATGGATGGATGGAGATCTCCATTTTGGAATTTAGAGCTTCGTTGAATGAGTTTATTATTGTTATTTAATTCCAACCCATTATTGACATTAACTTGTTTGAACAGTTTAGAGTTCCTGTGTCATATAATTAACACTATTAGTTTTGGCACAATTTCTTGATAATACTTTTGTTCAGCACATGATTAAATTTGCAAAATGTATATAGCAAGTTATCTCAAAAAGTCACAAAGGCTCGTAATTTCAGAGACATGGATATATAGAATAGCTATCCAGTCTGACCAGCTCTTTTCTGCTGTTCTGAAGGAATTCCCAGCACTTCAAGTATGCCATGCTGTTCTCCAGCCTAACACAATTTTTCTTTTCTGCATTTGTTTGTTTTGATTGGCTTTCATGGAGTGGTGGGAGAAGGTGTTTTAAAAAGCCCATGTAGACAAAGTAGCTTTCAGCTGTTGTTTGTGGCTTGTTTTATTTTGTTTTGTTTTTCCTGTGGACATTTAAACCAATTGAGTAGGTGTTAATTACAGAAGAAGGTAAGATTTTCATTTGGTCTCTTTTGGTATTTTTCCCCTGACAATTCTAAAAAAAAAAAAAAATTCAGTTGATTATTTTTTATTTTAGCATTTTTTAAAGACTGATTTATGAAGAAATTATGATTGAAAATCAAAGCTCAAAATAAATTCTTCTCAAACCCCAGGGCGTTTCTACACTGACAGAGATAGGAATTTTAACAAGGACAAGCAGACCAGAAAAAAATGTAAGGCTGTGAAACAGCAGCCCATGCCTTAGATGCCCAGTGAGGTATCAGTGCCCTGGTAGAACCCGCTGCAAATAAGGTGACCAAAATGGGTGATGTCCAGACAGGCTTCTTTGAACATACATTTTCTCTTACTGTGAGGAAAGAAGAAAGGCATTTCTGCTCAGATGTAGAACGTAATACAGGTTTTCATAAACATGCTGACAGAAACAACAGCAACTGGGAGCAAGGTTTCTTGTTATCCACAGGACCACAGGAAAGAGAATGGAGAAAGGCAGTGAGACTTTCTGTTGATTGTCCAACACACACACGGAGTCAACCATGCTGACCTGCACAAGTCACGTGAGAACTAACAAGAAGATTATATTTCATAATCAAAGGTTTTTTTTTCATCTTCATGAAAACTGGGGCATACAAATAATCTCAAATATTGCAGCAAAAAGGAAAATCTGAGGAGGTAAAAAAAAAGCTCTTGATTGTCCTGAGCATTGAGACTGTAAAAGTGAATACAGCAGATGAAATTCTCCGGATCGTGACTAAAGAGAAAAGCACTTCAGCAGTGCCATGATGGGCATGTACTCCAGAGCACTGACTCAGGAAGATGAGCCTGGTGAGTTTGGGTTTTTTTTGTAAGGATTCATCAGAATCCCCCATTATGCTGCATTTGAACATAATGAGAGGTTTCTCTAGTTCAGAGGGGGATACAGAAGGAAGAATCCTTGGACCACACAGTGAGACACTAGGAGAGCAACCAGCAAAGGACATTCAGAGCTTTGCTTCCCACCAGTAGAAAGGAAATAGTTAAGAATGTGAAAGTGAATAAACTTTGTAATCTTTGAAAAGGGAAGGAAGCTGACCAGAAGAAAAACTCAAACAAAATAAAACAAAAAAAAAAAAAGGAATGAAACAAACCAAAACCACCACAACATTAGATAAAACTAGGAAGCAGCCATGACAGCAAAAGGAGTCCAGCAATCTTGGAAGAAATCTGAAGAACTAATATCAACATCCAATGCACAACCAGCCCGATACAGAGGAAGAAGAAATGCAGTCAGACTGACCAGCTGAGTCATAAGTGTTTCATTTTCTAGAAGAAGGTGAACCATCAATGGAAAGTTGCCTATGAATGAGTAATATAGAGTGACAGAGTACCGGGAAGCATACAAGAAAACATCAGAAACGCACAAAATGTAATGCAAACAGCAAATATGCAAAAACAATTGAGATAATTCTGCAAAAATTTAGTCCCTAGTATTTTGTTTCTAGTACCAAGTACTTGCCGTTCTAGAATACTATAGAGAGTCTGCTACCATTTGGCTCTATCGGGAAATGATACGAAGGTAGATAAGTGTTTGGTTGGGTTTTTTGTGGTTTTTTGGTTGGTTGGTTTTGGTTTTTTGTTTTTGTTTGGGGTTTGTTGTTGTTGTTGTTGTTGTTTTAAATAAGTTCTCCTTAAAACAAACTCAAGTAAAACTCACAGCAACAAAAATTAGGTGTTATGCCGAAGCAGGAAGGGGTCAGACTGCCTAGACTGTACATTAAACACTAGGCTAATCCAGTTCACCCTGGAGTACTTACAGACCTGCCTGAAGTGATCTCATTGCCAGGAACAATTATTTCTTGAGAATTAGTGGACTATGGATGAAGTTCTGCAAAACTGGGAAAGGGCAAACACAGCACACATTTTTAAAGGAGAAGGAAGGGGAAGAGAGACTAGAAATTATACATCAGTCAGTTTAGTATCAATTCCTGAAAAAATGCTAAACCAAAACAAACCAACTTCAAGACAGTAAGAAGAGATGAGACCTAAAAATCAAAGCATCAGAAATCAATTAATCCAATTTTATTTCTTACCACTGCAATATGATAGGTAATAAACAGAAGTCAAGTATCTTCTGTTGAACAGTTCTGTTTATGAGCATGCCATGTTAGAGTCACAGCAGAAAAAGTGTCTAACACTAGTATTAGGTGAAAAGCTATTTAGAAAACCATATTCTAAGCAGCTAAAATTGGTAACAAAAAAAACCCAAAATATTCTTTAAGCAGGGTCTACCATGTTTGTCTAGGATACGGTAATAGTCAACAGTCACATTACCATTCTAGACAATAAATACAAACAGGTTTGTAGGTGACCTGACTGCAAGGAGAAAGGAATGGCCAGCGATAGGAAAGCAGGACTGGACTTCAAAGCTATCCTGACAAAATGGAAAAATAAACTGGAAAAATAAGGACCCAGTTCAGAGTGAACATGGAAATGGCTCCACATTCAGACTAGGATAAAAAAAGTGTAGAAACAGGGAGAGTCAACCAGTGAAGAATTGGCTGTGCAGATTATGCGGTAGATACAATCCATCCCAGCGGTGACAGCAGAAGACAGTGTACAAGCCTGGCTGCTGCCTGAAAATTACTACCCTTGCACTTGGGGAGCAAGCAGGGTTGGCCAGAGGCCAAGCTCAGGTGTCTGGCATACTGCTTGCCACCAAATACCAAATACCTCTACAGCTCAAACTGGTGGAGAATTTAAGGTTTTGTTGCTATTGTATTTTTGATTTTCCTTTACTCTGCACCATGGTTTGTCCTTCGGGCACCTTTGCCATCGAACCAACATCGTGACATGGAAGTGACCTTGATGGCAGCTTAGTTCCTCAGGTTGTCTACTTGCAGAAGACAGTTAAATTTTCAGTGAGGATTATTTAGCTTAACTGAAGGGTAGTTATGGGAGAGAGAGGAGTTAAATTTAATGGCCAGAGAGATACAGATGGTCTGGTTTAATAGTCCTTTATAACTCTACAATCTATTTCACAAAAAAGTCAAACGTTCTAAAGAGAGACCAAAACTGCACCAGGGAATGTGGGGTTAGTGTGATTTTAGTTACCCCAATTCCATGCTATTCTGAAGGCTGGAGACGTGCTGCTGTATGCCATTGCCCACAGCACAGCCTTGAATCTCCGCAAAGCAGGGTGACACAGTTCTGTACTTCTCAATCACAGCCCTACTTCGCCATCTTCATCTACTTGTGCCAAGAGGTGCAAGAGGTCTCTGGAAGGCAGTTTATGGCTGTCTACCATAGTGAGCACCCTGAAGGAGAAACAGGGGGTTTACCTTCTTTATGTAGCTATAAAAAACTTATTAAGTGTGAGAGAGAATACAAGGCTTTGATTTTAACCAAAGGTTTTCTTCATTGCTTTTCCTTTAAACTTCATGGAGAGCTAAGGCTGACCATTGTCCCTTCCCCACCCTAGCAGCATCTTATTTTCCTGATATTCCTGCTGCTGTTTCAGTTCCATCTCTGTTCTTATTGCTGCTCGACCCCATTTTCTCCAACACATCTCTCCAGATTTTACCCTCAGTATACTCTTATTCTTCTCTAAATTCTGCTAAAACAAATGAATATCACATATGGATTTCTCAACATATATTAACTAATACAGCTGTAATAATTGACAGAATAAAACCTCTTTCATGACTTAGTCTATCACACAACCTTTGAGATCACTTCATCCAGAGAAAAAAGTACTTTTCAAAACCAGCTTTTACAGACGGTGTTATCAACTACCTAGATATAAGTCTTTATATAAAAATCTTTGTTATTCTCAACACACTGCATAATCCCCAAGAAACTTAGAGTTGTCAATCCTTCCTTTCACAGGGGAAACCTGTGATCCTTTAGGGATTTAGCTGAGGACCTTCTGATTTCCCTCCCCCCTGCAAGGAGAGGGCTGATGTCCTTCCCTGATTCAGAAAGTGCAATGCATCAGTATGATGATGCAGAGATAAGATACAAAATAAACACAACTGTACATTTATAATAACCCATATATTATTATCAGAACCATATATTATGCAGTTCTTGTTCTATGTACATGGATTTGATTATATTTTCCCAACATAATACGTGAAAATAAAACTAACAGAATCATATTCTATTCCGAACTTGTTAAAGCTACTAACAATAGCACAATTCAATGGATCGAGGGTACATCAATTGTCCTCTGCCAAAGAGAAATAATACACAGCAATTATCATTTGTTTCTTGAAGTAAATTCCTAAATTCTTTATCCACGATACCTCCAAAATGCAAGATAATCATAATGCAATCAGAATATTATTATTACTTTTCAGAAACACAACTACATTTTGATGTATGCTTTCAAAATCCAGATTTTTTTAAAAAACTCATGCCATATAGTATCTTTAATATCAACTTATATTTGACATGTGAGCTTTCAAAGTATGAACATAACTGAAACACAGACTTAACAGCAAAATGGTTCCTTATCCCCTGCTTAAGATGAATATTTGCTACAATTAATGCTTTACATTCACAGGACACAACGTCCCCACTCAAACTGTACAGTTAAATAATTCTGTTTGTAAAAGGATATATTTTTAAAATATAAAATATAAAAATAAATCTAAAACCTCAGCACCATATGGTCACTTGTTTACCTGTCCCTGAATGCAACGTTTGGAGAAGAAACTGAAGAAACCCAGCAAACATAGCAAGAGAACGGTTAAAAAAGCACAACTGGCATCTAGTAGGTTGCTGAATTCCAGCCTGCAAGTGTAGCAAAACCGTAATGCAAGCAAAAATCCACTTCAGTGTGAAGGAGATGATATAGAAATGCCTAAGGTTCTTGCGTCCTGATTCTAAGCCAAATTATTCTGCAGCGTCAAACGTTCAACACCGGTGACACCAAACAGGGCTACAAGAGCTCTTGTCATCCAAACAAATCTCTGCAGTGTATGCAAGCATCGATTACTGCATTAGTTCATACACGCCCGCTGCAATGACAAGGAGTTTCAGCCTCAGAAGGAGTTAATGATTTTAGGAATCCAGAATTAACAATCCTCAGGAAACAAGATGGGAAATAAAAGCTCCTTCTTCTCCAGATGGAACAGGGTAGAAGTTTCTTAGTGCTTGAAAGCCAGCAGTAGAGGCAAGCTCAGGTACCAATGTAATCAATATCAGTGCTGCAGTTACTGTTTATACTTAGCAGTGCTGTGCTGCACAAGTTTTAATGAACTGCATAAATGAAGCAAACAGGAAGTAAACAGTGTTGTTTTAAGTTATGTAAAACTACCCAAACTGCAGACTTATTTCTAGCACACTGAAAAGACAATGGCCCTTGAAAATATTTACTATTTTTTACAAATTAAAGGGATGATTTAATACTTTTCTTACATAATAGATGTGCATGAAAATGTAATTTTATATAAGAAAAATATATTCTAAATAAAAAATTGGAAACAATATTTTCTATTCCAAATTACATATTCAAGGTAAAAGAGAAAAGCAGAACCTGCATACCAGCATATTTGGAAAAGCCAGACGATTGGAGAATTACAGCTAATAAAATTTGCTAAAGAATTTAATCTAATTTAATTATATCTAAACTGTATGACAATAAAACTATTTCTCTGGCAGCGAGTCTTCCTCTGTAAAAATTCATGCTTCTCTGCAGCAATTCTAGATACTGCAGGACTCCAGAAATACAAAAATCCTGCCTGCTTAGAAAATGTGAGAAAACAAAGCACAATGAACTAACCTATTTAAATTTCCATTCAAAGAGAAGCTTATATGGGGTAAAATATAAATAATTAGGCTAATAAGAGCTTACAGTTCTGTCATCTTTGACAATATAGAGATCTGTTAGTAATAATGAAAATACAGTTTCAATCAAGTTGTTTCCCTGCAATTCTGGATCACATGCTCAAAGCCAAGGTACTGTACCCTGCTGCCTTTCACACACTATCTCACCTGTCAGTCAACAGCAAAAGCCACAGCTGACATCCCAGGTGACTTCTGACTTTCAGTGTCCCCAGTTGCACAGTATTAGCAGAAAGACAACACAACTTCTTCCACGGGCATGTCCTCATTAGGAGATGATTTTTTACAGGAGGACAACGTCCAGGCTTCACATACTCCAGAAGCCAGTGATCATCTGGACATCTGCTGACCAGGGAAGTACACACAGATTTCTCCTAAAGCTGGAGAACTTTTCATGCAAAAGGCACAAAGGACAGACTGTGCCAAGTGCCTGGTGCTTCTGCAGCGCATCCACTCTCCCAGTGACCCTTCTACACTTCTCCTTGAAGGATCTCCTGTTCTGCCAGGCCTGGCATGAAGTGCTTGGCTTCATTTTCAGAACATACCTCACCTGGATCCTGAATGCGCTCCTCCCTTTGCAGCACATATTCAACAAGGCAGGGGATTTTGCCACAACTCAACATATGACAAATATTTACTCCTTACAACCTCAGAATTTTTAAATGAGACTGCACTGTATGGGGCTTGTTTTCTGACTTTTTAAAAATGTTCCTGCCTTTCACATTGCATGTATGTGTTTGTGAAAAAGCTAATAATCTGTTCTCCCAAATGTATTTAGAAAGGTTGTTGATGCCCCACGGTGTTTTTGAAGCTCCCACTGTCTCCCATTCCCGTGAGCAGCCTCCCTCTGATCCTCCATCCCCACATCAGGCAGCCCTCAGCACCAATTTTACCCACTTCTCTTCATAGCCATGAGATCTGCCCAAGCCCTGCCTAACTAGCCCTGCCTAACAGCTTCAGCTTTAGATGGTAGAGGAGTCTGCAAGTATTTGATGACAAGTGAAGGAAGAGAGGAGCAAAGGAGGAGTGTTCTGAGGTCAGAAGGGGCATTTTGCAGAAAGGACAGTGCCAGAAACTCCAGCGTGTGCTGTACACCCTGAAGCTGGTTTTCATTCCTCCCAACCCAAATCAGAGCCCTTCTAGCTGTCCCAAAGGCTCATCTGACAGCTTGAGGATCAAAGTTGGTTTATTTACTTTTATATCCATTAATAGTAGCAAAGCTACTGGAAACTAACTAGAAATCTGGTTACCATTCCATTGTTCTAGTAAAAATACATAAATCAGTTATAGCATACTTTCAACCTTCACTTTGGATACCATGGCCTATGTAATCTCAGGAGGTTTTTACCCTTGCAAATTATTTTGCTGCCACTGTCCTCTGAGGCTCAATACATTGTACACCTGATACTTAGACTTTGACCATCATATTTTATCTTCTTCATAATCTTTCTCCTAATAATTGTTCTAGATCTTAATCTACGTTCAATACCCTGCATTTATAAAACTTCTAGGATCATTAGAAAATAATGAGCTTGAACAATCTCACACAGATATCCAACCCTACCGGTTGACGAGTTTCCAGAGGTCAAATTCCAAGTACTAAAAGTCCTTTTTTTTTTTTTTTTTTTTTTTAAGAGGAAAGCCAGAGAATAGTCCCAAGCTTAATTCAGTACTACAGAATTAGCAAGTCAAGGAAAAAAAAAAAAAAACAACTAAAACAAACTATGCTTTAAGTTGGAATTTAATGTAGGAAATCAGAGAAACAAAAGAAAGCATCCATGCTACCGTCTCCAGAACTCAAAGCCAAGTGGAGAAGAGTTTCTAATCCCATTGCAGAAGTCTTAGACACAGTATTAGGTATTGTACATGACATTTTGTACTGTAGCCCTGTCTGATCCACTTCAAAAGGGCCTGGCTGTTGTGAGAGATCCACAGTGAGCGGACAAGGCAAATGTCACACCACTTTTCAAGGAGGGCAAGAAAAAGGACCTGGGAAACTACAGACTGGGAATGCCAACCTGAGTCCCTCGGAAGATTACGGAGTGAATCCCTCTGGAAGGCAGTCCTGAGCATAGGAAGGCCAAGATGGTGACTGGGAACCATCAGCATGGCCTTATCAAAGGCAAATCATGCCTGACCAAGATGATTTCCGGATCTGGCAGGCAAAGGGAGAGATGCAAGGCTTTCAACCAAGTCCCCACAATATCCTTGCAGATGAATTGGAGAGATATGGATTGAATGGTGAACTACAAGGTGGGCAGAAAACTGACAGAACCACTTGACTCAAGTGATGGTCAAAGGACTGAAGTTCAACTGGTGGTGAAATGTTAGATATGGAAAAAAGATCAGAACAAAGATTTACAGGGGGGAATCAAGGCTTTGCTCAGCTAGCAGCACTCCGGACCACAAAATGCTCTCCCAGGATCATAGAAAACTTGGACATAGCCTTTAGTTATGGATCAAGAATTAAACTCGGCAGAGAAAACTTACTTGCTTCTGATAGGCTTAAGTGCAGAGTGTGTCTGACACTGGGCTAACTAAAACACTTCTGTTCTCTGTGCACTCACACAATGTACATTCATCTTCTCTTCGTTAAAGTATTGCCCAGTGAAGAGGACTAAATATTTTTCAGATTCTTTGGCAAAATAGTTTGATTGCCATGCTCAGGTACAGGCTTAAATTCCCAAAACTAAATTGCTCAAATCAATTTATGTTACTAACTGTAGGAAGAGACTTCAGCCATCTAATCTGCACCTGCATTTTCCTGCCAAAAGAAAAGCCAAGCAAAAAGTTATTATATGCAAACCTGGGCTACAGCAAAAGTAGGAGATTCAACCTACCGTGACAATGTCATTACAGCTTCTTATTTAAGTCAGCAACACCACCCTACCAAAACGGTTTAAAATAATTCATTTTTTTTCCTTCAAAACCTTTTTTTTTTGTCCCCTCTATTACAAAACAAAAGAGAATGCATGTCCTGAGCTGATCCGTGTGGTTGAAAAGTTGTACAGCTAAGGGTGACAGACATCTACACATCACTAGTTCATTCTGTTGCTCTAGTTCAGAACACCTTTGGCAACTTAATTCACATTTTCCTCCTTTTCCTTACCACCTAAGTCTGAGTAGATGTGGTTTAGTTTCCAGTTCCTCCTACAAGTCAGATTCCCCCCAGATCCTTTAATTCTAAAAATTTCTGATTTAAACCTAGAAATCAGAGCAGCAGTACCATACATACTGACCACTTCAAAAGGTTAATCTCTGTTAAATACAATTTTATTACTTTAAAAATGTTATGTAACATTCAAACAAACAAACAAAAAACCCAGCCAAAACAGAACACAAATCTAAATGCAGGGTTTAACAGTGACCATGTTGTTTGTTTAAGCATTGACAGAAAATTTGTTCCTAATCCTTCTAATAATTTTCTAGGTCAAATTAAGATTAGGTCTACCATAGCACAGATAACAGATATCTGACTACGTGCCTTAAGTTAATATCATTATTTGTCGTTGTCGCTTTTTCTTCAAGGAAAAGGATGTTTATAGTTTAGTATTTTAAAGAAAGCATTTGAAAATAAGTCAAAATGTAAATGATACAGTTCTTTGTTTAAAATAAATAAATCTGCTTACTGGCAAAATAAACATCTTTGTAGGAATAGCCATTCCCTAAGACTTCATTGGCAGTGAGATTTAAAATTGGGTAACAGGAACAGATTAATCAACCTTTTGTGTAAATCATTTCAGAGCAACTTGTCTGTGGAAAAGAGCCCGCAGCAGCACAGCTGGATTTATTCCTAAGCGTTCTGTTCAATTCCCATTCCCAGGGGGCTGTTTTGCCCTCCCACAGGCAGTCTCTGCTTAAAGATGATGATGATTCTACTCCTGGCAAATCCATAACACCCACCCCATAACTGAACCTACCTGGGTATGCTGACAGGTTCAGCGTGTTACATAAAACTTGGCAGAAACAGCAAACACCAGAATTGAGAATCTACATCTATTTTCGAATTTCTATTTGTGAGTTGCTTTTGTAAGGTTCACTTTTATCTGTAAATGCAGGTCATTTTTACACTATATTTTAAGCAAAACCTGAGCTTGTACAGAATAGCAAGTTATCTTGCATCCCATGTGCTTTGATCTAAACTTAGGCCAATTTGCTGTGGTAGAGCTCTGGAGAACCACAGGCAAGAACTGGCATTATAACTCAGAGTGACCCAGGACTTTGGGGAGTTGGAATAAACAGACTGTTCACTATCCCTTGGCTCATGGCACTGATCAGTATTCACTGCCTGAGCAGAGGTTTTTTCTCATCTCACAATTCAGGTTAGAACTGTGTGAATAAACTGCAGGCAGGTTAAAGCGAGGCAGTTGGGGAGCGCAGCTTCGCACAGCATGACCTCCCTGCTCTGCAGAGGTATCTGCCACTCCTGCCCAAAAACACGGGAGCTCGGTGCCAGGATTTGCAATTTCCAGCCGAGACTTTGGAGCAGGGCTGGGACACTCCAAGGACTATATCCAGCTGCTTCAGAACAGCATTTCTTTTCTTGTAACACCTCCTTATAATCTTTAATGCAGAACAGTCTGACTTTCAAACACTTTATAAAGGCAAAGAATGAAACAAAGACCTTCAGCATTTTATATTCACATTTAGCTCTGTTCACTAACTTCTAACGCCACTCTGGAGTCATGCCCTACAAGTACACATCATGCCACTTGAAGTATTTACATGCAACAGATGTACCAGAATGCACACATGCCTTCCAATAGCACATGCACATTCTAATTCATATAAACATCTATGTATATACTCACAAGCATGTATGGGCCTCCAAAAAATCTTGTCTTACTAATGTTATGAAACTAGAGTAAAACAAAGAATATGAAAGCATTCACATACATTATTGTATCTTTCTGCTCCTGAACCTACTTCATTGCAGTGTTCCTGAAGCAGATAACATAGTGTGCTCTCATTATACAGGTGTTTCTTAATTATCAGGCTGGAAGGAAATATGCTTCTGGTAAGCAGGAAGAAAAAATGTGACTACACCTGGAGTATCAGTAAGATTTCTTAAGCACAAGCATACAGAGTCTTCTGTATATGCATCTCTAAGCTTCCCAAAAATCTTCAAAATCTGCCTCATGATCCTCAAAAATGAGTAACTTTTTCTTGCTATGTTTATTTTTTTTCTAAGGATCAGACTTATGTAATGAATAACTGCTTCCATAGAGCTTCACTTGTCAATGTAATGCACATATCCAGAATACATTCCATACACCGTCTCCTACACTGACCCTACAGGACAATGTAAATCTGTCTAAGGAAAAATGCACATGGAGATAAGATCTGAAAAAGGTTTTTAAACTACCAGTTTGAGCAGGAAGGTATGCCTGCATTTCCAGACTCTCTCTTTGCCAAGAGAGAAATTGTCTTGCATAAACAGAATGTGATAAATAAAAATTAGATTTGACTGCTCCATCTAGCGGCTCATTAAGCACAACTTCAATGATTAAGAACATGTAGCCTAACAGGTTAAAAAGAGCCATATTTGGTGCTTGCTTCTTCTCTGAACAACACAGCAAAATAAATTATTAGTACCAAGCTCTTTTAATAGCATAACATAAAAATAATCTCCAAAAAGGAAATAAAATTTCATGAAAGTTTAATGTAGTTAGGTCCATAAAAGCATTTAAATATTTTTACATTTTTAATTATGAGCTTAATTTTTTCTATTTTGTAAATAAACTTTAATATGAATGGCAAAGCTTTAGAAATCATTCATTTGAACTTACAGTTGAAGTTACATTCATATTTGAGTTTATGTTTCCAGTGAAAAGATACCTTACCTTTTCAGTAAAAGAACCAATTTAATAAAAGTCCAACCATGAAAACATATATGCTGACGTATAAGAAGTGAATTTCAAAGCCCAGTTCTGATTCAGAAAGGCACTCCTGCTCTGCGAAGGACAACTCCTAAACAAATCTAGAGCACCACTGGTTATTAGGGGGAAAAAGTAGAGTGTGCTCTTGAGTCTGCCCAACGCTATTTCATGACAATTCTAAAAAATACCAATAACTTAGTTCCTTTAGAAAACTGGTATAACAACATGACCAAGTTGCTTTAAATAGAACAGTTTTCCAACAACAATTTTGAGAATAACTGATTAGAATTAAAGCTCATATTTCAGATGAAAGAATTACCAAATTAAGGCCTAGGTTTCAAAAACTAGAACATCAAGTTCTGGAAATTAATGTATATAAAGAAATAATAAAATGCGTCTGACTTAAAATCAGACAGAAGTGTAATGTACTGAATTTTTCCTTGCTACATGTCTGAAAACGTTTTGTCTTGAATTACACATATGACTGAGCGGTTGCCAAGGAATATAACCATTGTATTTACTACTCCACCACATACAGCTCCCACAACTAACACCAAAGATACATCAAGTTCAGACCCTGTGTGCAATCAAAACCTCTATCTAATGGAAGTTAAACATATCCTCAAGTTCTTTATAGACTTGCCTTTATAATTGCAAAATAATCCATGCTAGCTGTGGCCCAAGTGAATGGTAGAATACACATTAAGTTAAAAACCCTTTTGCATCTAATGCTCCAACACCACTTCATCTTCCCTTCTAGGGCCACACTGGGATTTGGAAAGTTCAGATGAGCTGTGCTGCCCCTGCACATCTCTCAACTTGTTCAATGGACCAAGTTAAAGACTTGGCCCAATTTGCATATAAGGTACAGCAAAGCCACAGGTCGCCAAGTAAGGAATGCTGATATTAACTTTCCTAAAATAGAAAAGGTCAAGTTTAGAGACAGAAAGCAAATGTGAAAAGAAAATCATTCTAAATAAAATGTACTATTAGAATGTACTTCATGGCTAAAGCGAAAGTGTAATAAAATATTTAATACTGAGGGTCTAAAAACTATTGCTGTAGGTATGCATCTACTGCATAGCATCACAGTATTTCTAAGACTTACACTCTCTTACAAAATACCTCTAAGATTGGAAGTGTTTAACAGTTAAAAAGCTCTTCATATACTATTTTTGTGGTCAGTCAAGAGAATATTCTGAGGGACTCACGCCCAAGAGAGATATTTTTAAGAAGCTAAACATGTACAAATGCAGAGATTGCAAATGTTGAAGCACCTCAAAAAGTAACTAACTCAACTCTTTCTTAACATTTAGAGCAGCTGGATGTCTGCAGGGGGAGGTGGTAAACTTATTAACAGTCTGGCAAGCAGCATGTAGGTCCCAGCTGTCTACTACATGCATTAGCCAACAAATAATCACTGTTGCCTTACATTTTGCCTATCCTGCTTGCAGACTTTTTATTCTCACAGTGAACTTACACAGAAAAGGCAAAAACAACTATCAAACTGAAAATAAAACTGTAAAACTCTGCCCTCTCCTTAAGTGTCTTTAAGCTGGGGGGCAAGCCAGAGACCTCTAGCTGGACCAGAAGAGCAACATGATCAGTAATCAGAACCATTATATTAAGCCCTTAAAACTGGTCAGGGGGAAAGGGGGAGAGAAAAAATGAAAACTGAATAGAGCAGCAAGGTCCCATGTATACAGCCGTCAAGCTGTCATATCCTTCAGTGGTAGCTCCATAAGTCAGAAAAAAAAAAACAAAGTTGTGCTGAAAAAAATATAAACTGGCACTGTTCATGTGTATTACAGTAATTAAGTGCATCACTATAAGAAAAAAATTATATCAAAGGTATCAGAGAAATATGAATGCAAAATACTAACCAATAATACTCAGTACCATACAGCATAACCCCTGCATTTGGACCCGATTTGATTTGGGATTATCAGAATCCTTGTAACTAAGAAAAGGAAACAGAATTAACTTTTTCAGAAAATAACAGAATCAGATGCTTGTTTGCTCCTAATTAACTCTATAATAAACTAGAATTAACTCTGAAATTATTTATGTGTAAGTATTGTTCTATAATAAGCCAATAACTAATTTACCTTTTTCTTTCACAGGCTTTCATTTTTCAGCCAAAGGGAGACAGCTTCCTCATACAGGTGGAACAAAGCAAAAGGTTTGGATTTCAGTCCCAAGACCTACACTCATCCTTCAATATGCTTCCCAGAACATCCACAGTTACGCAGCTTTACCAAACACAGTTTGGTTTATCCTTCACAGTTCACCTTTTCCTCTAAGGTCTCAGATCAAAAGAATAACAGTAAATCCTGAGTAGCTGCTCACATAACTTTTATGGTATACAAAAAATATATGTGAATACAAAATACTGAATAGTAAGATAGAGTGCGGGGAACGGATCATCCTCTGGCTACAACCCCATGCCATGTTTCAGGCTAGGTGAGTTTTAGCTCTGTTGACCACATAGCTGCATTTTGAAAAGGGCTCAGCAGCTAAAATTAGGGCAATTTTTTCAAAACCTCTCAGCTCCCCTCAGATCCTTCAAAAGTGCTCCATGATCTGCAGCTCCCGTTGCTCTTTTCACACCTGCTATCTCTGGTGGTTTCTCTATGGGAAAAAACTGCCTGCTGAATGTTCTCAAGAACTGGTCTTTCACGGAGAAACCTTGAGCAGAGAGAAACCTCTACAGGTCCAAACACTCTCACAGCTCCTGAAATTAAAGCTACCCTGCTTACTGTGTGTTAAGTCTCTTTGAACATATGATCCTAGTTCCGCCATGCTTTAGTTTCCCCTTTTTGTAATGACAATACTCATCTTACTACTGGACAAATTACTACTAGGACAAATTCATTGCTATTTTATGAAATAGATGTGCAGGAGAAAGGTAAGTGACAAAGAACAAACAATTAATAATATGACGAACATGTGAAAAATAAAGCAACATAGAAGACAGAGCATGTTGGTAATAAAGAAACATAATGCCTGGCCAACTGCCAGAGATATAAGAAAGAACTCAAGATTAAACAGTCTGTGACATCCTTTTCTTCCATGTCTCTTGATACGTCAAAATGTATATTTCTTTTTTCCTTTTCAGAAACCAGATTGTTATTACATAAATTTGTAGTGCAAATGGCTATCATTACTTAAAAGGTGACCAAAAAAGGATAAGCTACAGTCAAAAGTGCTGTGGATTTAGCCCCAGATTTGCCCACCTTGGCCTGGAGCCTGCCCCAGGAACAACAGCAGTATTTCTAGCCTAGAACAATTTGAAGGCTACAAAGAAATAGATTTTTACTTCCAGGAATCCTCTATTTCGACTAAGAAAGTATGATTACAATTATCCTTAACTTTGCTTATCTGTCCCCAGAGTTGACACAGTTTCTGGCACTGAGCTTTAACCTCCTTAGCAGTAACTCAACCCTCCAGGGAAGAGAGAAGCACTCACTCAACCTCCTTCCCCCTCCAGCTTCTTCTTTCCCATTTAAAGTCCCCCCTTTTTGCCTTTCTTTTCAGTTTTTTTCTTCCTTTTTTTTTTCCTTTGTTTTCTAGACTATTCAACCCCAATCCATCCTACCTTTCCTCACATATCATGTTTTATAGACCTCAGTCAATTCTTGCTGCTCTTCTGTGAACTCTTGCAGCACGTTCACAACTGTCTTAAGGTGAACTAGAGAAAAGGCTTTCTTAGGATTTTAAAGGAGAATTCAGCCACATATCTTCTATGCAATGCCATTTATATGGTTATGTATCTCAGTGACGTGTTGGATTTCTTGACAACAGTATGACTTTCTTCCAACTTGTGCTCAGCTTATTTCATTTGCATATACATGTATGCACTTCAAGTAACTCCATATACACAAAGCAGACCTCTTACTGTCCAGCACCAATTTATCAAGCATTTATTTAAAACTCCATCAGCACTGTAAATAATTTCAGCTACTCAAAAGCACTGAATATTGACAGCATTGAATAATGTTAGCACTGACCAAAATCCTGAAATCAGAGCCATTTTACATATTTTCATTAAAATATGAATCAGATGTAGATCTAAGTTATTTGCAAAGGTATTTTCTTTCACACTAAGTTAAAGCTCAGTCACATTTTTAAATCCAGCTCTTTTTAGAAGCCCATGCCCAACTCTCCATATGAACAGATGTTACAATATGCTAGCAGATGTTACAGTACAACTTCACTTGTCTACACTCCAGATTTAAAAATACCACAGTGAAAAAGCTTAGCTAAAAACATTTTAAGCCAGCCTGCTCTTCTCTATAGCCTTTTCCTGATGTTTTCTCTCGGTCCATTTACACAACCTGCCGCATGTGTGCGGTTTCTCCCTTAGCCCACAAACTACCTTCCCTGCCAACAATGCTACTGCACTGGAAGAAATCACAAGGGAGGATTTTAATTGGTGTTCTCCTTTCCCCCAAAGCACCCCCAAGCACAAGCACCCAAAGCAGCGCTCGACACACCAGAGGAGGACGGGCCCAGAGCTGATCCAGCACTGACACATTGGTCTGCAAAGCACAGCGTCCATTTTCCTTCTGGCCTCCAGGTCCTCTCCTCCTGGTCACAATCTCCCAGCCTCACAAGATCAGACACCAAGATCCCAGCAAGATCCCTGCCCCTCACACTTTCCAACCAGAAGGGTAATGGCAGGGGAATTAAATGAAACTGGGTTGCTGTCTTCCTGCTGGTAATGTAAGAAAGGCATTATGAATGAAACAATCACATCCTCACGGAAAGTAACTGGAATGTTATCGCAGAAGGGGTTTTTTCCAAACCAGACTCCAGCTCTATCATGCCCTCCTTACCCCCAGTTAAATCCATTAGCCAGTATACAAAGTGCGTTTTACTGAGCATTTTACCATTTTTGCTGACACTATGTGAGTATTAGGCATATTTTCAAGCCTATATGGTGTGAATAAAATATACATTTAGGCAAATACTAACAATGAGTCTGTAAAACGTAAACCTATTAGCACATCTATTTACATCAAAGTACACGAGAAGCTTTCAGTACCTCCTCACGTTGTTCCAATTTCCAACACTATTTTATCTTCCAGTTTCAAAGACTGCATGACAGAAGTCTAAAGTACCTCTTGTATCTACCATGGCATAAAAGAAGTCAGGTACAACCCTGTCTGGACACAAATCTATTAATTCTACACAAATACCTGGTTTTAAACTTTAAAGAAAATATTTTTTCGCAAGCTTACTCTAAATCCAATTTGCATTCTTCATTGGATGGCAGTAGGCAGAAGCTGTTTTCAGTTTTAAAATGAAGTCTGGATTTCACGTGTGATAGTCTGGTTTATGTTATTCTATCAAGTCTTTGAAGCAAGTAGGAATGCAATCTATGCCTTCTAAGAGGACTCCTTGTGCCTTGGCAGGACAGCGTTGTCACTGGAAATTCAGTCCACCTACTGCTCAACTATTACAGATTTCAGAATAAGGAGCCCTACAGCCTGTACTGATAATAGGATGAAAATTATTATTAGTAATAGTGTCCTGTAAAGGGTGGAGATTATTATTTCTTTTTTAAGAAACTGAAGATTACTATCTTGGACACTGCTAAACTACTTTCTCTAGATTTACTCCAACATGGAAACAGCTCAACATAAATCTTTGGGTCCTCTGCCAAAGAGGCAAAATCCCTGTGGATTGCAAATGACATTTATTTTTTTGGAAATAGAGTATCTCCAGTGCCTGTGAATTATTTTGTTAATAATTTTGAAGAAATACATATTAAATGGTTGCAGTAAACAGCAGGGGATGTACTAGCTAAATCAGCTTGGTTTGTATTTAAGAATAGCACTTTTAGAAGGTTTTTTTGTGCTCAGAAGACAGGGTAATGCAATCCTAAACAGTGTTTCTTGGAAACGCAAAATATAAAAAGTAACTTTTGCACAGTATCTACTTTATATGTCACTTTTGACTACAGATTTTTAACCCAGTCCAGTCTTATCCCCTCTACTTATACCTTACATTTCTATGGGGCATCATTTTCTTTTAAACATCCATGCAAGCTGTTTTCCATAGAAAACTTCTATTTTAATTGTTCAATATAGAATTGAAAATAGTTCCTCTTTATTACTCAGGTGCTGATTGATTTATATTGGCACTCACCAAATGCAAACATTCATTTTAAGACCTTGTGTTTTTCTTGGTAAAGCTGCTCAAAGTTAAAATAATTTGCAAGAAGCCTATCTTTCTATCTTCATTTCTATTACTTTGGCACTGCATTTCTTACTGAGTTGATATTTAGATAAGAGAGGATGGATTCCAGACCCTGCTGGGCTTATAAACTAAAGCACTACAGCTAGGGACCTGTGCAGTATCTCTCCCAAATTACAAGCAAAGCACTGAAGGAATGGTGAGTGAAATTCTGTTTGTAATGACGCTGCTAAATTGTAAAGAATGTGATTCTGACCTCAGTTACAATAGGAGCATTTTTAAAAAAAATTTCTATCAATTTTTAACACTATACCCTTTTATTGTGGCATTTTTTTCTTTTTAAATATTGAAGGATTTCTAAAATATTTTCTTAGGTAAATAAAACTTCCTGCCTTTCCATCTATTCTTATTAAATAATGCAGATTTTTTCAAATACTGTTGAAAATTGAATTCTCTAAAAGTAATTGGATACTTTACTACCAAAAATGCTTCTGTACCCTCGTTGATATTCATATTTCCTATCTCTTTTGCTGTACTATACCCCCAGATACAAAGGTTTTCCACTTCTTTTCCCATGACAAGGACTGTAAAAGTAATATCAAATCAGGAAAAAAAAACCCATTAACAGCTATATCTCACAGCTACTAAATTAATAAATGTATTTCTGCAATTAGTATATTGCAGACCCCCACACACACATACATATACATATATACACATATATATATGTGTGTATATAGATATTCTGGTTAGTAACATGGTGCTAGATTACTGCCAATTAGAGATAAGGTCTTGAGGAATGCTCAACAATGTTAACCAGGTATTGAGTTGGCAGTGGCCAGACAGGTATCTAACATACTCTTATTTATAACTTTTATTTAGATACTGTGAGGTAGCACTATGATGTGATACAAACCAAGACCTCCACTGTGTAAAGGGAGAGCCTAAATATCGATCTCAGAGGTAACCGAGAAGTTGATTCAGTTACCAAGAACATTAGCATTTAGTGACATTTGAAATCCTCTGGGATTCATAACACTGAAGGAAAAAAGTCCAACCTTTAACAGTTTAACACTACAATGGGAAATTGACCAAAAGCTGAGATCAGTGTCATGAGCCTGAAAGCAACCATTGAAAGGTTTTACTTACAAAGGACCATTACAGAGCAAACTCCATCAACATATTGATATGAGTACCAATAACTTTCAGCCTGGACTTGACCTTCACATCGATGACCTTCCAGTTGATAATGATACCCCTCACTGAAGATGGGAAATCCTTTCTGTTTCATAAGCAACCTCAAATTGATGCACATTAATGAAAGCAAATAACAAAGATGGAAAGGAAATGCTATATTACAATCAGGGAAAAATCACACAAATCCAAAAATCAGCATAAAACATTGCCACAAAATAAAGGAAAGAGATGTGTTCTCTTAGAAAGACAGAATAGTTGAGACTGGAAGGGACCTCAGTAGGTCCCTTGTTCAAAGCCCCTTGCCCAAACGCAGGGTCAGCTACAGCAGATTGCTCAGGGCCTTCTCCATTTGGGTTTTTATCATCTCCAATGATGGAGACTGTACATCTCCGTGCTATATGTTTCAGTGTTTGACGACTCCTACAGTCAAAAAAGTGACTTTTTCATGTCTAAGTGGAATCTGGATTAAGATTTCAGGAACATGATCATCATCCCTCCTTAAAAATGAGCAGAAAAGCAAGCTTGAATATTTTGAATGGAAAAGTTAGTGCTTAGAAAAACAAGCAGCTATTCAGATGGGACAGGAGAGAAATGTTGTCTCTTTTTTTATGTAGGGATGCTTTAGGGGATGTCAGGAGACCACAACATCAGATACAGACAGGTTAGCATATATGAATCAAGAATGTGTCAGGAAATAGTGAATCAAAGACATGTCAGGAAACAGTGCCAGGAACTAAAAGGCAATGCAGACAAGCTGCTGGCATTTTGAGTATGAACACCAGCAGAAAAAATTCAAGTTGCAAACACAGATTATTACACTAAAGAGCTAAAAGCTACTTCCAAAGACGAAAATCCTTCAGCTCACTGTAGCACCACTTGAAGACAAATCAGGGTTCAAAGACAGTTGGTACCTTCTACCCATCTTTTCTGAGGATGCTTATTTTATCTGTTCACCATTCATGAATTTGATTAACTTCTTCAGCCAGAAGAAAGGCTTTATTTAAAAGCACACAGTGTCCTACACTTATTCCTTACTGCTGAGTGTTAGTGTCAACAGAAGACAGCAAACTGAAATAACAGAATTTAAACATACTTGTAAGCTTGGGAGCAAATTCATCTAGACAAGTTAGGCAATTCTCATACAGACAAAAGATGAAGCAACAACCAAAGGAGTACAGATACCATCAAGAGAATAAACTGGAACCCTTAAATTCTGTCAGTTCCAGGTGAAAGAGGGAAGAGAATGAGAAAGAAACTCATCAGCTGATGCTACCTGTGGCCACCTCATCTGAGAATGCAAAAGGAAACATTGCAAACCAAATGTAAACAAGTATAAGACACTTCTCAGTTGGAAAAAAGAAAGGGGGGGGTGGGGAGGGAAACAAAGGTGTATGTTTAAAATAGAGGCAAAAGAGAGAGAAAAACACAGATTATTTTTTTTTTCCCAAACCATGGCCATGTGCATAATATACATAAAGGTCCTTACCTTTTTCACTGACACTTTCACTTTCTATCTCCACATCTTCACAGCTAGTATATTCTGGTGTTGATGCCCCTTCTTCCTCTGAGCTACTAACTGACATCTGCCTTTTCTTTCCGCCTCTTTTTGCTCTATGAGGCTTTGGAGGGGATGGCCGCACTGATTCCGACTGGTCAGAGCTAAGGGAATCATTCCTTAGCATGGTCTCCATTTTCTCCCGCTTTGCTTTTCGCATGAGAATAGCAGAGCTAGGATCAAGGCGGCTCTGTTTTTTAAAGGAATCGTGGTTCTTGTATTCTACGTGTTCTATAGGAACTGGACTATGCCTGGGAGTTGGTGGGCTATGATTAGTTAATTGTTTAGAAACAGAAATTCTTACATCACCTGTTCTGTCTATAGAGTACGACCTCTGAGTTTCCACAAGAGATTTTCTGTCCTGAGTTCCCTGTAATTGTGAGCGTTTTCCTAATTTATTCTCAGGTACCTCCGCTTCCTCCATTTCTGTATGTGGTAAAGCTACATCACTGTGCCTTCTCTCGTGCCGCGCTTTAGAAACTTTTGCATGCATGCGCATCTGCTGTTCCTCAGGATGCGGTTTTACAGGGTATCTTGCCAGATTGGGGTCACTCCTGTAACGGGTATGATATTCATCTTCCTTCCTTTGTTTTTCATCATCAGGCACTTTGCCTTCCTCAAGTTTCTCAGGCAAGTCTGGGTAGTCCTGTGACTTGCCTTTCTCCAGCCTTCTTCCTTCGTGCCGCTCTTTACGCTCTCTGTCGTCTGCTGGTCCTTCTTTTTGAAGTGAGGATTTTGGCACACGCTTACGCTCACTCTTCAAACCTTTGCCATTCTGGTCTGAAACCAACGTTGTCTTCTTCCTACGGTGAAAGGGAGTACAATAATTTCAAGAACCAAAACCAAGAACACTTGTGTACACTCTTACAGTAAATAGATTATAAACAAGACTAAGTTATGGCAAAACATATAGAAAGGTACTGGATCCATTAACATGAATTAAGTCTATTAATTCTTCCAGCAGTACTTTTCCAACAGCAAACAACTTCCAGAGTCCATAAAAACATAAACTACGGATGGCCCAAATAGTTGAGTAAAATCACAAATAATATTAATGTGGATAAATGCAGATAAAAATCATTTACCCATGTAAGCAAGAAGACTCAAAGTGATCTTCGTAGTAACTGCAGCACTATGACAGAATGCTGGAGTAATTTTCCCACATATACACAATTCACTTCAAGCACCCTGACAGTATAAACACCACCAAATGGAGTATTGTCCACAATGATATTATAGACAGAAGTAATGTGGATATACAAAAATGCAGGAGAGAATGTATGCAGAAACAATAATATTTGACCTAGTTTGCTTAATCTTATTGAAACTCTAAAACAAAGTGCCCATTTCATAAGCATATAAAGAAATGCAAATTGATTCCTTGAGATAAATCAATGGCATTCCTTTCTCTGGTAGTAAAAGAAGATGGAAAATGTAATTTATTTCTCTATACAGCAAAAGTACAGAAAAATGAATCATGAAGCTGCTTGAAAATTATGCTCTTTCCTCTTTCATCTTCTGCTTTGGGAGAATGAGCAATCTGAAGAATTATAAAAATCCCTTATACTGGATATTTTTATTTCTGTCATCATTCCAGTTGCCTTTTTGCTTACCATTCCACATATCAATCCATCAATTTTGAAGAACGTTGAACACAGCTATACACTGTATTTGAGATGGACCTGCATCAGGACAAAGTCACTAGGACTTTGTTTTGTGGCAGTGAATCTTCCACAGCTGATACATCTTCCGATTACATATCACAGATTTTCACAGACGCGTCCGACAGGACAGGCAAAGTTGGATATGATTCAAGCTAAGCTTCTGTCTCCTTTGCTTCGATCTCCTGTTCCTCTTGAGTTTTTGGCAGTAAATGGGACCTAAGCTTACCATAGATGCTCTACATTCAGAACCCTTTGACTCCAAATGAAAGTGATGAGTAGAAAACATTATTATTGTATAATTAATATAAACATCTCACTTTTGGACAGCAAAGGAGAAATAGAAAGCATTTTGCAGCCCTACAAGTGTCCTTCAGCCAAGTGATGACTGCTCTGGGGGCCTTCCCAGTGTTGGGGGGAAAACAGTCAGAATTAGGGGAGGACACCATGTGTTTACATCATGCATATACATAACAGTAACCTGAGTTTTGGTACAGTTAAACCCAGACTGACCTCACCAATAGAGTCAGTTTTTAGCCACTGCTTATCATCCATTTTCAACTTCAATAAATATGAAAAAAGAAAACATCAGCCATTCTGGCCAAGGGAGAATCTTCTATGGCAGACTCTTGTTTTGTTGTCACAGGCTCCCTCCTCAACCGCTCTGCCATCTGCCAGGCAACAGCCAAAAGAACAGCAGCGGCTCCATGGCATTAGCCTCTCTTGATTTGCTGCTCAACCCATTCATCACAGTGAATGCAGCCTGGGGATTTACTCATTTACTCAAATATAATAGTTTACTTCCAGTTGGCTTTATTCTTGCCTACAACTTGCTCTGAATTCAAAATGGTACTATTGCAGTTCTGCATGAACGTTTACATTGCAGGTATAAGTGAGCTCTTTTAATAGTTCCTGTTTTATTATTAAAAATAACACAATCATTGATAAAAAGATAACACATAAAGATATCTGACAGAACTCCACAGGATGGGTTTTCCTTTTGTTTGGTTTGTTGTTGTTTGTTTGGTTTTGGGTGGAGGGATGGTGGTGGTGGTATTTTTTTAATTATAGTACATCATTTCATCAAGTTAAAGGCTTGCATTTCGTTCAATCACTTTAAAATACCTGACAAATATAAAATTTAAAAGTAACCTACAATTCTGTATTAAAAGTATACACCAAAATTCATGTAAGTACTTAGAAATATCCCTAAAGTACAATTATTTTTTTTCTTGATGTCTGTTGCACAAACCAAATCACAAAATGTATTTGCTAGTGAACACTTATCCTTCCCTGCTCAGTCAATCAACTTATTCTTGGTTTTTACTCAGTTCTAAACACACATGAGGCCCATCTGACAGCCCTGTGTAATATTATTGAACTAGTGAGGCTCTATCAAAACAGAAAGCATTACCTCTCTCTTGGAGGTTCACTTCTAGACCTTGATGAAGCCTGCTTTTGGTCCAGGCCCATAGCCGGCTGCGGTACTTCTGCTCCTTTCCTCCGGTCGGACTGCACGCTGGAAGAAGAGAGTTCCTGTGATGAGGCAGCTGCTGTACTTAAGGGAGTCTGTGATCTCGATCGCTCCTGAAGTCTTGCTTTCTTTTCTCTCGGCGCATCCGAGCTTCCACCCGTCGCCGTATCACTCAGGGTTCCGTCCTGGCTCGGTGAGGGCTGCGGTCCACTTCCAAAAAACCACGCTCCAGATTTCGTGAGGATTTCTTGTTGCTTTCGACATAAATTGCATACCCACATAACCTAGTTGAAGACAACAAGAAGAGTCAGTGCAGCGATCCCTCAGACCCTGAAATGCATGCTCGCTATCACAGAGCAGGTACCGTCTCTTGCTCTTGTCTAAACTGGTGAGGCTGGTGCTCATGACAGGACCCAGAACATGCTTCTCCAAGCACTGACTGCACTGGCTACAGCCAAGCATCCTACAGGCACATGCTATGCGAGCTTCTCAAAAATGTCCTGTCAATATACATCAGTCCTACCTGTAGCAACCCCCCTCAGCCCAGCCTTAGCTCCATCCTGACCACCTGGTGTTGATGCAGTTGGTGGGTGGGTCAGGTTGTCACACCTGGTGTGAGTCGGTGTCAGGACAAGCCTACCAGATGGTAAACAGGACTTATACCTTGGGCGGCGGTATCCTGCCCAGCTAACTCCCAACCTCCACCGGCACAGAAAATGAACACGGTATTTCCCTTTAATTAATTTTTCTAACATAACATACCTCAACATTATCTTGCAAATAATTCGGCATTTACTGCGCATGGTTTTAGCTACATCCATAACAACTACTTACCAGAGATGTAAGGTAAGACCTAAAGAAACCTACTGATAGAGAACTAAATGCACCAGTGAAAAGAATGCAAACGTACCGTATTTTGTACTAATTTGAAAAGAACTTTTACCATTTCTTTGAGTTATAATACATAATGTAAATATGTAAATAATAAATAAATAAATTAAACGTTTGTCCCTGCCAATGAAAATTCAGCTGTGTACATACAGGGTGCTTCTTAGGATTTTTTTTTCTTTTAATTCCAGATACACAGAAGCACACACAGTAAAGCCAGACTCTATGCTTCAAATCTACACACATTACAAAACAGATTTATGTACAGGTGCAAATCACCAGAGAAAATAAAACGTGAATCAGAACTCTACATGAATATTTAAGAAAAAATTGAGACAAACACAAAAGGAGTTTTGAGCCAGCAGAACAGAAAAGGCAAAATGCATGAAGAATATATAAGAGGTAGGAATTTTGTCAGAAACAAAAATAGCGATGAGAGGAAAGAAAGCTGACAGCTAATAAGCGAAATGGTAAAGAAAATAGTTTAGTGTGGAAAGAAGTAAAAGAATGGATAAAATTGTAAAGAGGGTAAGAAAGATGACAAAAGTTGGAATGAAAAATAGGTTTAAATTATTTTTTGTAAACACAGGAATTATGCAACAGCTGCAAAATCAAACAACACTTAAAAATTAAAAGAAACAGAATAAACAATCACTTCAGGGAAGAAATTACAATAGGACAGAGCTCTGGTACTGAGCTCTTTTATCCTCCAGCTTGAGGAAGAAGTGCGGGGCTTACAGGGCGTGATGAAAACTTGAGGCATTTTACATACTTAGCATAATTAAGATTTACTTAAAACACCCTAGAACAGACCACCTGTTTAGGTCTGAAGACTACATCTGAACTTCCAATACTATTTCTGCACTGTTTGACCAAACCACACGGGGAAGACATTCAACTGTTTTCCCTCTATGTGGATTGTGCCTTTATCAAAAGATGACTGTTACATTTCTTATATTTAAGAAGGATAGTAAAATGCCCATAAAAAAATTAATTAATTAGAAAAAAAAACCTCAAGGAAAAGCTACAGTTATTCCAATAATGGCACAAACATGTATTATGATAAAAACAGATAACCCTCAGTAGGATAATAGGAACAGCAACTTTGACAAAATAAATGCTAGTCTTTAACAAAAAATCCCTTGGTTCCTAAATGTCTTATTCCATTCATCTAGTACATCTAAAAAAATAAAGATCCAGTTTATCAGACTATCTGTTTTAATAGAATAGATTTTTAGTCTATCTGGTATTATTATTACTATTATTACAGATATTTAAAAAACAGCAAGACTAAAAGGAAAAAAAAATTCTACATTTGTAAATGTCTTTATAAACTCTGATACAATTGTTATCCCATTAGACAGCAAGAATGCACATGCATATGCATCTGTGTATAAAATCTATGTCAATGTTATAAACTGTCATTAATTAAAAATATGTCTTTGCCTGCGTTTTATCAGTTTACAGGGAAAGTTGAAAAAAGTGTTAATAAAAATACGTCAACTAGAGATTGTTTAAAAGAAGCGTAAGGAATACTATAGTAAACTTCAAATATTCTAGTCAATTACATATATGTGTATGTATGCAACCACATTTACATGTGTAAAGATGATAACAGACTTCATTTACAATTTAATGTATTTGAGCATTTAAAATATGGATAAAGTATGTAATAAGTGTCAAGAAATTACCATTAATTTACATAATCACCTTTGATACTGTAATTCATTTTATGCAAAATATTGTGAGATCCAAAGAAACAGGAATAGCTAGTGCACAAATAGACACAGAAAAATACAGAATACAGAAAGAATAAATACTAGACATGCAAATACAGAATCATTTTCTTACACCTGTCTTTAAACACTGCAGTTTGGACACAATACATACCAATCATGACAGATTACACATGTAGGAAATCTACATTATACTCACACAGAAGTTACACTACCATCCCTGTTTAGGAATCTCCTCAGGACTTAATATATGCTATGCTTGCCTTGAGATAGATTTGGTCCAAAAGGAAAAATAAAAGCTTTTCTTTAAGAGGACGAAAAAAAAAAAAACAAACAACAAAAAACCCCACCAAACTTGAGGTGACAGAACAGTTTCAGTGACAAAACTGTATGTTGAAAAACATTTTTAGAGAAGTCTGTGGAGCAAGCAATTTAGCAGCATGCAGGAATTATATCCTGATTGAATATACTGGGATGTGGTCCAAACTAATCCAAACTAAAGCAGGTCTGCGTAATAACTTATCTTAACAATCCACAGATGTTAGGCAACCAAACAAATGCTCTGATGAAGGATTATAGTTCTCTAATGTGGCTTCTGGACCTCCACGCGATGCATCAGTAAAATGAGGACTGTTAGACAATTTTACTCTGGCCTGTCACTTCAAAAATAGTTTCTGTTTACTGTTTTCTGGATGGTGAGCTCTGATGCAGTGCTACAGTAAGTCATTCAAGACATCCAGTGTCTGTTTTTTGTGGCTGGGTTTGTTGCTGGTTTATCACGTCCTTGCACAAGTCAATGCATATCCGCACATGAAGCTGTTAAAGAGAACCAGTAAAGGGGTGCTCTTCATTCAAAGGGTTCATATGCATGGCTCTGGAAAAATGTGCATTTTCACGGCATAGCAAAGGGGTCTGGGCGTTACTGCTACATCACAAAGTGGCACATACAGGACTCAGCGGAGGTGGGGCAACAATTCCCACACAGATTCACGTGGAAAATTTACAGGCTGCGTGAAAACATGCTAGAAGGGTCCCATGCTTGCCTTCAGGTGGAATATGGGGTATTTTATTCACAGAAAAAAATATTCCTCGAACTTACTCTTACAGGTACTGTTGAATGTGATCCACAAGGAGTAGGAACAGTATTCCTGTACTAACACAACATGAAATTCCAACTTGAAAGAGCCCACAGTAAACAATATATACAACTATACACACAGAGAAAAAGAGCATTTTCAGTTACAAAAATAAGAACTCTTCGTCATTATTACATATTTCAAAACTGCCTTTTAGAATGCAGGAAAAGGTGCTTTTTTTTTTTTTTCAATTCAAATTTAGAGACTTCCAAACAAGCATTGGGAGACTAAATTCACATTGTGGGGGAGACAAACTTTATACCAAATTTGTGTGACACATGCCAGGCAAAGCACAGGCTAAGGTCAGAGCAAGGTCCCCAAATCCTTCACCCAAGGTCAGATTCTGAGGAGACTCTATAAGGAGCACATTCC
Source organism: Columba livia (assembly GCF_036013475.1). NCBI lineage: Eukaryota > Metazoa > Chordata > Aves > Columbiformes > Columbidae > Columba > Columba livia. Next base: position 31,997,429 of record NC_088604.1, on the reverse strand, counting down.
TTCATGCTTCACGAATTTAGAAATGGCAAACCCACAGTTACACTGACCCACATGCATCCTGCTTCATCTCTGTACAAGGAATTAGGTGACAAGTGTGCTACTATAACAGACATTCCTTACTGAACCTTCACGCTGTCTTAATTATTTCCCTTCTGAAGGATGTGTACACAACATCTTTTCAGTTTATTGATTTTGTTAATGTTCTTTAGTCACTTCCTATGCACTTCTAGAGGACCATTATTTCAGACAGATCTAATCAGGCAGACCCTCTTCTCTGAGGCACCATTAACTTCAGCAGAGCTCTGCCACCATCCTACACATCATCTCTTGAAAATCAGAGGGAAGAAATGGTATCAATTTGCTCTTACAAAACTATTCATTCACAGAATTAAGTCAGACTATGTATCACTTAATGTTTCTGCAATAACATAAAACGTGCAGCAAACCATGAAATTAGTTTACAGCACTGCTTTGCTGTATCAAAATGAATTCTGTAATGAGACCTTAGCTTAAGCATCATCATGGCTTCATTAAAATATAAATAAATGAAGCTGAAAATCTACTTGAATCCTAGCATTAGTCCAAAATCTAAATAAGTAAACAACTCTACCTTTCAAATGAAAATGTGCTTGTGAATCCAAGCTTTCATCTAACATATTGTTTGAAAGTGTTCAGACAGCTGAGTTCATCCAATGGCCCCTGGTCATCAAGGAGAAAGTCTTGTCCCCACCTCCCTCCTCTCTCTCCCTGTCTGGGTTTGTTCTCTCTGTTCTTTGCTTCCAGCTTCCCATGCTTCATGTTCCCTTGACCGTCAGTTCCTCCCAGGAGCCACTTGCATTTAAAAACATACTAGAAATTTAACCCTAGTTTTAAATTGTTTTCCTTTTTCATCACATCTGTTTTTCTCATGGAGAGGTATGGTAAGTAGTGAAATCCTGTGGCCAGGAACAGAGGCAAATTTGGGGGAGAGGATGTTTTCTCCAGGGCAGTGGCTCACTGTCCCCTGTTAAGCTACATCTTGAAATGACACCCATGCTAGTACATTAAACTTGCACAGAAACATTTTTGAGTACTTATGTTGAATGACATGAAATAACTCGGCATTTCTACTAGGATCTCTGCTCTACTTCAAAGCAAGGTGGCTACATATGGATTGCCTCCTGGAGGTAATTCTTGGAGCATCCCAACTCCTGAACCACCAGAAAAAGTTGATGAGAAAGTGCTAGTGGGCAGAAGACCAAGAGCATTTCAAACAGCCTTCTGCTGGTTTACTACTGAGATACTCTAACATCTAGGAACGGTCCCAGCTTAGGTTTCATTTGTTAGTAAAGTAGTAGCCAAGGAGTCTAGGTTCTGCTTTATGCTGAAGCCCCTCCTCTAGATTGAAAGGTTCAAAAGGACAGGACAACTCTCTACTGTTCTCCCCTCCCAAGCAAGGAGAAGACTGTTTTGGCAACATTGACATACAGGGCTCAGTCATTTCAGGACTGTGATACAAAGCCATTTTAGCACTCTCTGTTCTTCCATTCCTGTGCAGAGCAGATTTTCTTCATAACTTAGGTTTTCAGCCTGATATTTTTATCCCAGTTTGGCAAGAAAATGAGGTTTATGCTGACAGTTGATTGGTTTCTTCCCCGTTTTCTCCCCACACCCTCCAATAACATAAGACATTATTAACCCACTGGAAAAATGCAATAAAATTTTGCACAGGCATAGATGTTTTTGAGGGATTAAATTCTAAACAGTTTAATGAAATAGGTAGTTCTATAAAAGCCCCAAAAGTATTTCATTAGAGTTATCTTTATTAGCATCACAGAATCTACACAGCAATTCAATCGCAAGACGTCCATAGGGAACGAGGCCCCACTGCTCCCAGAACTACACGTTACCTTAAAGTCTGTGCTGCCATTTACATGTTTGACCAAGATCATCCAGGAAGGATGTTTAAAATCTCACCTTATCAGAATTTTCCACTTGCACTGCAGAGCACACTTCATACTCTTCCTGCTTGCCTTTCATAGATAACTGAGATGTTAACTTTCCAAATCACATCCTATGTGTATGAATAAGGATGAGAGTGAGATGCTTAAGTTTTCTCTGTCTACGCAGAAATGCGTATAGGCATGGCAGGTACTTAAGTTTCCATCCAAAGAGAATTCATTCACTCTCATCAAGCAGACACAACTAAATAAAATGAAATCCTGTGCCTAATGATAGGCTGCTAGCACAGAGATAAGGCATAAGGGCATAAGCCAGCCATATGTATATGTCTTATGTACTGTAGGGCATAAAAAATGGCAACTCAAAGTTCACACATCAGTCCTTATCTTATTCCTGGCCTAAGTTTCTAAACCCACAATTACAAAGTGTTAATAGAAAAATGCAGGAAAGGTACAGTGGAGCAATGATTCAAGAAATTTAACATCAAAAGGGGTTTTTTATGCCAGTTTTGTTGACACTGTTGCTAGCAACAGTGTTACTAGTCATTTTAAGGTAAAAATAGAACAAAAAACAACTCACTTTCTTCACTTGCCCTTCTGCCAAAATGTCTCAGCTACAGCTGCCAATCTTTCAGAAAGCTCCTGACAACTTCCACTGAAAGGAAACATTCTCTAGAATAATCCTGCAGCAAACTGAGGGTTGGAAGCAATGCATTCAGGCAACTATAAAGTTATCATATGAAATAGTACCTCTAGAACAGTACACAGACAGGCTCCAGTCACTATCACAATGTACTTCTCCGAGAATGCCTTTGGAGTCCAAGGAAGAAACCAAAATCACTAGCAAAGAAGTCTTGTTTTTTGTCTAAAAGTTCACACTGGCACATCTACATACAGTAATGTGAAACATTCTTCCCCTGCAAGTTCTTTTTCTAAATCTACTATAAAAGTAGATTAATTGATACACACCACTAAAAACATGCTACAAAAATTGTATTGCTTGTCTCCGTTACAGTTGTCACCTGCTAAACAGGACTATAGCTTGGACAAATCTGTGAAACCTTGTGCCTGAACTTCCTTGCATCTCTGGTTTTAAGGTCTACATCTAACTAAATGATCAACATTTACAAACTTGCAAGTTGGAGGGAGACAGAAGAGATAATCATACCAAGAGAGGAGGGGTTAAACATGGAAGAGACTGCGGAAGTTATTAGTTGTTTGGGCTGATTTCTCTGGGCTTGAGAATTTCATTTTGCAAAAAAAAGAAGTAAACCCTCTAGACAAGTTTACAGAGCATCAGACAGTTCAGGCTTTATTTATCTACAGGTCATCACGATGATGCTTAGAGCACCTTTTTCGAGACTCAGTGATCCCAAACATCCCAATAGTTTGATTCCTCCACAGGTGCTGTGTTTAAGTGTACCCCATTGAAATACATTTTCCATATTGCTACACTGACACCCTCCTCATTCATCTTGTCCGCATTACCCACTTTTACCTTCAGTATTTTCACTTACTTGGCAGTGGGACAATTCTAAGTCCCAGCAAGAATCAGAGCTTTCAGAGAGCTCTGCTTTGGTCTCACTCTTTCCTCATAGATCAGTTTCTTTTTCAACTTCATTTCTCCTGCCTGAATTTCCTTCAATTTCCTAATATATTCCTGATAATGTAGTAGCCATGAATTGCTAGTCACTTTTTCTGTAACATCAATCTCCATTTTTCGTAGACCATTAAGCTACACTAGAAATCATTATCCCATAGATCATTTTTGTATATTCTTCTAAGCTTCTTAAAAACAACGAAAAGTTTTATCCAACTATTTGAACATTTGGCTGTCTTGATGAGCCACAGAAGCATCAACTGCACTCCTCTTAATCACTTTATGGTTTCCATAGTTACAGATATACATGGAACATAGAAATATATATATTTTTAAATTACACAAGTCTAACAAATAAGGTTAATGGCATGAAACAGCTTACAGTCAGGACGGATATAAAATTTCAGTTATTCAAAAAAAGAGAGAACTCACCAGATGCTTTCCACTCCATTTATCCATTTCTATATTTACAAATTGTAGTACAAATATACAGATGCCCAGAACAAAAGTGTCTTTAATAGTGCACAAGCATGCACATAATCTCTGTGGGAACTTGAACCGTAAGACCATTATTTATGTTTCTATACTAATCGTTTATATAAATATTCTTTTATACAAACTGTGTCAAAACAGAAGTAGTAGAGAAGTAAGAGAGATTTTTTTTTTTTTTTTTTAATAGAATATAAAATAATTTAGGCCGAAAGAAACTGGAAATGTTAAACTGCAGAGCCAAATTCTTGAAGTAAAAAAAAAGTTCATGGAAGAAAAAGTGAGTGGGTCAACTGATGGAGGTCATAGGGGACTTCATGGGCATGAATTAAATTCTGATTTTGTACTCTCTAACACACACAAACAGTTGGAGACTCTCCATCCTTGGAGACATTCAGAGCCCAGTAGGACATGGCCCTGGCATCCTGATATACCTGGCCCTGCTCTGAGTAGGGATTCAGTCTAGAGGATCTCCAGAGGCCACTTCAAACCTCAGCCATTCTGTGATTCTTGGCCTTCTAATTCTTCAACTATGAAAAGCATTATTGTGTTTGCGATACTTTACTGTCAGGAGGTCTGCTTCTTTTTTGTCTCACAATCTACATAGCTTTCTGCCCTAAAGCAAACAGTACATAAAATGTGAAAAGTTCCGAGTTGGAGAGGGACTGTGCTCACACAAGGGACTATGCAAAACCCACAGCAAATTGACCTATTTTCTTCCAGGAGCATACAGCAGTGTATAAACATAGATATTCCCCTCAGCTATCTGACATCTTGAGATTACCAGCACCAAATTCTGGTGGAGTGACTGTGTGTTTGAAAGCTTCCAATATCAGTTAGTGAGAATCAAGCTGTCTTCTATTATATTTATCATATAGATAGATAGATAGATAGATAGATAGACAGATAGATAGATAAATGCATGTCCAGAGATTTCAGATATTAAGTGTCTCTATCCTGTGTTGAAGTAACATGTTAACAGCTGATGGTGTTCCCTCTAGATTTGAAAGAGACTCTGCCTCAAACCTGTATTTGGAGTTCCCAACTTGTGAAACACACATCACCGTTGAGTCACTCAGGAGCACATACTGGCCCTGACAGTCACTAGGAGCATGGGATGACCAGGAGATCTGTTCTGGATGCTTCTGTCTTTAGGGACAAGAACAATGGACACAGGAGATAAGTAAAGCTTACAGAGATTGCTTGGATCCATAGGAAGAACAGCGGAGCTGAGACTAACAAAGCGCTAAGCAGCCATGATGTGGAAATCCAGGGGCTGGGAGGAAGAAGATGATCATTACTGGCTGTGTGAATAGGGATAGAAGTCAACAAAGGATGGCAGTTCAGGAGTATTCCCAGAGGGAATAAGCTGAATATACAGCAGAGTGACAATCATGTTAGGTCGTGCCTGGTTTTTTGGATGACATAACTACTTGTTCAGGGAACGTAAGGGAGCGCATACAGCACATTCGGATCTGTCAGTTCAAACAAATGCCCAAAACCACTCTGGTTGAGAGGAGAGAAAACAGGTTTTTTATATATTGCAAGATAATCTCATTGGAGTGATCTCTGCTGTGCGGATTAACAGAGGCCTTCTCTGATCACTCTGCTCCTCTTTCCAGTCACAGGGAATCGCACTGGATGACTATAAGCTCTGCTGACCCAGAATTTCCCTCTGTTCCTTGCCAGCTCTGTGCTGGGAAGTTCTGGCTGCTGAGTTTTGCTTACAGCTCCCACACCCCCAAATCCACACAAAGCCTAGATTAAGGCTGTCAGAGCCCTACAACCAGACTGTGAAACTGAGAATATAATTTGCAAGTGATTAAGTGAGGGAGAGCGTGGCACCAAAGGTGCCTGGGCAGCCCCACGCACAGCCCAGGCTCACCCACACGGTCAGGGATGGTCGGTGCCCTTGCCACTGTCCTTCTGAGGCTGAGAACAAAGATCTGAAACAGTCTCTGATTTGTTACAGATACTTTTTTATATCACGTACAGATACAATACTAAACACAATCCAGATAAACCTGGAAATTTAAGATTAAGTAAATGAAATAATGACAAACCTCTACCAGTTTGATCTTTCACGTTTTAACTCTTCTTAGGCAAGCAAGAGCAAACATTCTCAGTGGAAGAGAACAATTCATATTTTATGACTGTACATTATTTTTGTATTATTTAGTTTTCAGAATTTGAAAAAAAAAATCACCATGCTGGAAACATAGCTAGACAGAACTTTTCAACACCTGGGGGATGTTAAGTATCGCATGGTACCTACTTATGAGTATTTTGCAACAAGTTAGTTCTGCCCAGTCAGGGTTCTGACAAAGCATCAACTAGGATTGTTCCCTATACATGTTATACACACTAATGATTCACAGCTGTCCCAGAACCACCCTTTAGTTTGTAGTTTTCTTCACACAAAAATACTTAAACTTGGTATTTTCTTATGCATGTAAATGCCTGCGATGCTTATAATTACAGAAGGTATATTCTTCCCGCTTTGATATCATCACGGCAACTTTTTATCTGCTTATAACAGCTTTTTTTAAAACAAGCATACAATTTCTTTGTGCAACATTCTGAAGATCAGCAGCCTGACTGAAAAAGCTACCAGACTATCCTGAGAAACCACAACATACCATATGAGTTGGCTCAACATCTTATTTGCATTTACTCCCTTACTGAAAGGATGACAAAGTCTTTTGGCTTTGGGGTTGTTTTTTTTTTTAATTTCGTCTTTGTTGATCCTACCTTCTGAGATGTCCATGGTCCTTTCTCTTAATTCTCCCACCTCTCGCTCCAGGTGCAGAGTCTGAGGCTAAGTTGGTTAAGTCTGTGCTATCTGTGCTATCAAGCTCGAGCACAAAGGAATCTCAGTAAATCTGGGATGGAAGATTTGAGGAAGGGGAAGAGAGAATATCAGTGTTCTACAACAAATTTGATTGGATATCTAAGATTAAAAAAAAAAAATAGGAAAACCAATATATTTTTGGTAAGGAAAAGTGTGGATTTTTAGGAGAGTAAAGATTACAGGGTGACTGAGAAAGGGATAAACAACTGTGAGTTGGAATATGGAAGACTTAAAAGATAAGAAAAAGGAAAATGGGGCAGGAAAATGCAGAAGGAGTTTCGTGCCAGTGTAAGAACATTATAATTTTTTTTAAATAATCTAAACAGTGCACTGTTACGAGCCAATTCACAGACGATTCCCAGTGTCAATTTCAGAAGTTTACTGTCCCAAATTTAAAATACTACTGGCAGACCACACAGGGAAAGAGGAGAGTTTCAATAAGGTAAGAAGATGTAAAGCAGTGCAGAACATTACAGTTGGGAAATTCAAACAGTAATGATATTTCATCATTCGATGAAGCTACTGTTACAAAAACAGGTTCAAATACTGAGATCAGAACTTTGTTACATGATGAGGCAATCATTCTGATCTTCTGCACTTACCTGCATATTCACAGATATCTAATGAGGCTTTGTATTTCCTAAATAAATAAAAGGCATATAGCACAGTGATGACTTAGGAGTATGGTGGGAAGAGGTAACAGTTAAGGATATTCTGCCATTTTATTATCAGAAAAAAGAGGGATGGGTGCTCCATGGTGGCATGAATATAGGGACCATGAGCCCTCAGTCCACATTTACACATCAATAAACACGTGTACAGTCTGTTCAGCAGAGACAAGCGATCTTTTCAGTCAGGGAACTGATTTGTGTGTCACAGGTTTCTGTGTGTATCAGGAGCTAGAAGAAATTTAATGGTCAGCTAGATCCTTCTTAAATACTAGCTCCCCAGGCTCTTCCACCTTATATAGAAGAAAGAGAAACATCTCAGCAACTAAAAAGAGAAATTCCTTCTCTCCACCTTGGTCACCTTACAAAGCAACAGCTTCTACAACTGGTGGGGTCCATCTGCTGTTGCCTAAATGAGGATCACCCTTCCTACATTCAGATGTCAGCTGTATTTAATGTTAAATATTTGGCCATATTTGAAGTTGCTGAACACTAACCACAACCACAGGGTTTGCAGGAAGCAACGGTATTTCTAATCACATTGGTACATCTGGAAAAAAATAAGTTTCAGATACATCAGTCTCTTGCTGGGTCCAAAAAGGTGGACCATCTTTTGAGTTGAAAATATCATTTTGACCAGCCCACCTAATAATCTTTCTGTGCATAATACCAGCCCTCTCAGTTCTGATTTGATCCCTGCTTGTTCTCATGAATCCATCTTTGAACTTTTTTAAAAAATTCAGATTATGTAATGTAGCCACCAGAATCATCCCAGCCAAAAACATTAACTTTGATTATTTGAATCCAAAACAGACATAATAGACAAAACAGGGTTTTACGAAAGGTTTTCCAGATAAATTTATTTCAGTAATATCCATTCTTTCTAGAATGTTAGTTTAATCATTCGTTTTTCTCTCTGGTCTGTAATTAATTTTAACTCTATACTGAAATACTTTAAAGGGGTCAGTAGATTACATATTAAGGTTAGCAGTGTTCTACTCGGGTTCTCTCTGTAAGTTTTAGGTGATTATACTAAAACCATTGGTTTATCCCAGCTTAAATACGACTGGTTTACTGGAGGTCAGACTCTTCTGGCCATGTTGTCTTCAATAATTTTCTTGTAACCACTTCAGCTCTTTATTGAATACAGTGTAAGAGGGAAGACTTGGGGGATGAGGTGGCCGAGAAGAAGGAACATCCAAGAGGACACAGACAAACAGGCAGAAAGCTTCAAAGTAGGGTGAAAAGTTAAAGAGGCAACGACAATTGGAGGAGAAGATTTCAGAGAGAGACAATAGGGAAAAAGTAGGACAAATATCAGGAATTAAGAGGAAACAAGTGTTCTGGAAAAGCAACAAAATTGGGTTGTTGTCTTGTCTCATATGAAAGGAATAGAGAATGGAATTCTGGAACAGAGACGATTGCACAGACAAATAAAACTTACTTCAGAGGAAACTCTACTTCCTTTCCTCAGTTTGGATTTTTTTCTTTGGGTTTGGGTGGGTTGTTTTTTTTTTTTTCAGAAAAGAAAGAAGGCATTTGGGGATTCAGGTTTATCTCTTAAGAAAAATGCTTTTTGGCAAGCTTTACATCTCTTCAGGCAAAATCAGCATAAGATGTTAACAAGCCTACACACACGTGCACTATGACAAACAACCTAACCAAGGAGCTTAGAAGGGCTCTCAGTGCACAGTGGTAAACAGTGGCAGATTGAATGTGAGACACTACAGCTCTAAATGGAAACAAAACACGTCCAGCAGGTTTGGAAATAATCATGCGGTATTGCAATCTTTTATTTGCCAGTCTTTCACTCTTTTTATTTTTTGGTCCTCCCTGTTTTAAGGGAACTAGACCTATTCTGAAGTTTAACATTCAACCACTAGAAGAACATTTTTCTTCCCTGAGCAGCAGTGACAAGAGTATTGCTACCCTTATAGGCATTTGCTGCTTGCAGAATATGATAGAACTGAAAGGTTTAAGATCTACACTGAATGTCATGCTTGCAAAAGTCAGGCAATAGTACAAAGATTTTTGTAAGATTATAATGGCTGTCTTTCAAATTAAATCAAAGCAGAGGTGACTCCTCAGTTTCTAAATTTACATATGTTTACTTACCTCCCATAAGAAATAGTACTATATATAGGGATTTAAGCATTTTGTTTGAAAGAGGTTATGCCTTGTGCAAGCACAAGTAACTTTTTTTTTTTTAATCATTTATTGTATCTGCTATACTTAGTCACCCCAAAGAGTTTACAAGACAAAAACTTAAAAGATGCTGTACACTACATTAATCTTGAATGCTGCTCTCTTGCTGTTTGAATCACAAGTTCTTTGCACTTGTTTAATATAATACTGTGTGACATTTAAATTTGAAAAAGGAATTACTGGGCAGCTGAAGTTAGTCATCCAGAAAGCTATTGGACATAAAGAAGAAAAAAAGATTAAGAAAGTACATACCTTTCAGCTATTCAGGAAGATAAACTCCTAAGAAACAGTAGTTACAGTTAAAATATATGCTGGGCAGGTTATATACTTAAAGAGAACAGAAAAATAAAACCAAGAATAGAACTAAGGAGGAAAAGGTGATTTCTCAGCCCATAAAAGTTGAAGTAGCTACATTTAAGACATAGATATAGCCAAAAAATAGAGTTCTTAGTCACCTATGAGCAGCTCTAAAATAACCCTAAAATGCAGATTGCTATCAAACAAATTGAAGGCAGTAACCAAGTGAAAAGATAGCACAATATGCAAGATGAGTTTTGAGAAAACAGCCATCTTACAAAGCAATATAATGTGTTGTACACCAGGAAGCTCTTCTTGCCATAATTTAGCACTTCCAAAAAAGCGGCTTTTAAAAGCAATTGTTAAAGCAGTTAAGTCCCAAATCTGATCCTTCTGGGGCTAAACCAGACAGACAGTCATTTTATGCTGATGGTGGTTTAGAGGTAGCTCTGTGATCGCCATTTAACACATTTTCATCCACTTAGTGTCTACATAGTTGCTTCTGTATGGTTCTAATTCATTACACAATGTAATGTAACACTGGGATGCTAAATGCAGCATTATTATATATTAATTTATTATTTATTTATAAATCAGCTTATAATGGAAATAAAGCCTGTAAGTAACACTGCCTCAAAACTTGCCATTATATAGTCTCAAAATTGGCAGGTAATCAGTTAAATAATCAGAAGTTGAGAACAAAATGAAAAATGAAAGCAACCTAATAAGATGTTGACAACCTGTGTGCCACTGACTGTGTAAATGATGTTCTACCTTTAAAAAATCAGAGGAAATAAAAAAGGAAAACCTTCCAAAGTAAAGTTTTAAAAATCTCCATGCTCTACACTGAAAACAAGCTGTCATTTCATGCATCAAATGAAGGATTAAATCCAGTCAGTTTACTGAAGAAAGCAGTAACTATGGATATTTATAGTCAAAGAAAAGAAGGTAATTACGCAGAACACAGTGAGCTGACCCATGACTGTCAGAGTGACAGAAAGAAGTGGCTAAGAAAGAAAGAGAAAATTTTATGAGGACTACAAAGGACATGCTGTACAGGCCAGGCTCCCTCCAGCTGCACTAGCGCTTCCAGGGAGATGGGTGAAGGTGCCCAACAGCAGGATGAGGGGCAACAGGCACAGACTGAAGCAAAGAAGGTTCCATCTGAATATGAGGAGAAGCTTCTTTACTTTGAGGGTGCCAGAGCACTGGAACAGGCTGCCCAGAGAGACTGTGGAGTCTCCTTCTCTGGAGATATTCAAAACCCACCTGGACACATTCCTGTGTGATCTGCTCTGGGTGAACCTGCTTTAGCAGGTGGGTTGGACTAGATGATCTCCAGAGGTCCCTTCCAACCCCAGCCATTCTGTGCAACAGGTGCCCAGGCTGTGGCAGCGGGGTCTGCAGGGGGTCTCTGTGAGGAGAGGTCAGGGCTGCCCTGTGCCAGACACAGCCAGTTCCAGCGGCTCCAGCCACCCACCGCAGGGCACAGCTGAGCCCCGAAGCCAAGGTGGCGGTGCCTTGGGGAGAGCATGTGTAAGAAAGGGCAAAAATATGACACAAGAGAAAAAAATAATCTTCCCCAAATTTAGTCTGTTTTGCCTGTGACGGTAATTGGTGAACTCTGTTTTATGCAATTCCATGAACGTTTCCATCTTATTTTCTCCCTCTGCCCTGTTGAGGTGTCTAGCAGCCAGCCAAGGCCAACCCATCACAGCAGCTTCTCTAACAAGACCTTCAAAATGAAGAAATGCAGCTGACTGGCATAAATCTTGTCTTTGTGAAACCAACCGCATTAACAGTTTTACAAATTACTGGAAGCTCATCTATGGTCTTTGGAGTCTTAAGCCTCTTCCCACAGCCTTCAATGGGGAAAAATAATATCTGGATGCATTTCAGGTGCACCTCAGATGGATTTAACCACCTCCTTAATCAAATTTAACTCAGTCATGAACTTCCACATCAAGGGATTTGTTTAATAAGTTTCTTTTCATGTAATTACAGTCACCGAAGTATTCATTTCTATTTATCAAGTCTCGCAAACACAGCCCCATATCTGTCAAGCTTTCAGCTCTCTTCCCAGTGGATACTTTGGGAATTCAGACAGGGAGTCCGGAGAGAACTGTACCTGACAGTTTGCAACAGATGCTGAGACTCCACAAAGCTTTTCCTATGGCAACTTTTGACAGTGTGCATCTCTGGCATTACAGAAGGAGCAGTTTCTGAGAAACAAAGAATATACTAGCCTGCCTGAATCTTCTGCAGCTTGAAGCATTAAGCTTGCCCTGTAGTTTTGACTCAGCAAAAACAGCCTGCATGGCTTATGGCACATCTGTTTTGTATCCCAAAACTGTCAGTCAGCTTTTTTTTACAAAAACAAGTAGTTTCTCCTAGATCAACCAGACCACCTTGAGTTTTTCCCAATCACCATCTTAGCCTCAGGAAGTCTGAAACATTTTAGCCCAGACTAAGTTAAGTAAATTCTTCCCTTAGCTGACTACTGATCTTTATGAATACTCATAGTCAGTCAAACTACGCCATTTTCATTACTTCAAGATTATGTGTAGCAAATTTTCAACAAGAGTTTCTGACTGTCTAATTGCACAGCCAGAGAGTTAAAAAAAAAGATTTTGATCTTCACAGGTCTATGAATTATACTTGAGAATTGGAAAAAGAATTGTCCAACACTAATAATTTCTATCCTAAATAAAATATTGAAAATTGAATTGTGTGTTAGTAAAATTTTCAGTAACATACAACATTTTCTTATCAGTGTTTGTCTTTAATGTGTGGGGGGGGGCGGGGTTGGGGGTGGAAATGAACTCTCTATAGAGGAATATATTCACAACTTTCCACGCATCCCAGACTGCATAAGACCATAGATACCCTCTTTGAAGAAGGTCAATTTATGTAGGAGACAAAAGGCTAAAAAAAATTATCTGCTGTTGTATGAATTTTCAGGTTGCCTGTAGAAGAGAAAAGGCGTAGGTTTGCAAATAAGATTCAGATGGAGTGTGTAGAGTTTCAGTTGAGATAAGACTAAATATAGGTTTCTAAATGTGTCTACAGGCCACCACTGCTGTCTGATTTCGTACTGTAACTAATGAAAATCTATAGTAGGATTCAACTGCCTCAACAATGACATTCAGTTCTACCTGAAATGCCTTAACATTTCCAAAATGCAAGTGTGGAGCTGTCAGGTATGACATGGGAATTACCTGAGAGCCACCTTCATCTGTGGTAGCTGCTGGAAGCTACAGTAAAACTGCAGTACCCAATGTGACACCAGATGACATGGGGCTCTGCTTCCCTATGGCTGAGAGAGATTCAGAACACATTTAGGTCAGTTCAGAGGAAGCTGAACCCCTTTGTGACACACCAGTCCCCTCCAGCACATACACAGCTCACATAAAATGTGGGGGTTTTCACCTGGAACTAATTCCTACTCATTCTGACAGGTAAATGTATTGACATAATCTTGGACACCTCACCAGCCCCCTCTTTAATGGCCTATAGAAGTGACCAAGTGGGCAGCTCCCCTAATGTGAACAACAGGCTCTACTAAACACTCGCTGACTGATCAGCAAAACGTATACTTAGGTGTACACAGCAAAGGTGTATAATCTGCAACACAGGATATCCACAGATATGCAAGAGTAAGGTTATATCATTGCTGAAAGCAAAGGTGTAAAAAAACAGAACAATAGGAAAAGCAGGTAGATGAAGTCTTCTTCCATTTAATACCCTAATCCACCGTGTTGCTTCTCCTGCTACACAGGTAGGAAGTTGTCTCTGGGGTCTCTTTAACCCACCCACAAAGACTGTCAGACCAGTCCCTGAGAACAGGCTAAGAAAGCACGTTTCTCTACAGCTAAAAGAACTGATCCAAATAATCCTACAGGGCAAAGATGTCAGGCTGGCCAAGGTCTTGAGAGCAGGTTGCTAGATGGACCTTCAACTGCCATACCTCCATTTGTAGAAGCTATTGGGCCAGAGATAAAAAGTTACAGAGAGAAAAATTAACTTTGCCAACGCATGCATAGGCAAGTAATAGGATACATGAGTTTTGATCATTTACCACATTGCAGAGATGCAAGTTACACTAACATGAGTAACATCCCCACAACATACAAATATTTCCTTCAGTCATGACAGCACAACCATTATGTGCATGCTCATCTTTAGAGAGTCCCAGCAACATCTGTTCATCTCTACAATTAATCAGTATTTCTCAGTAATACTCAACTTTTTACAATGTAACATCCCCAAGCATTTTCACAAAACTCACCAATACAAATGTTTTGTTATGGGAGTCTGCTTTTTATGGGCAAGTTAATTACAAATCTAATAAATAGTTGAGAAAACAGCATTTAATTCCAAATTTTCTGTAAATCTGTTGCATGTAAGCTAGTTAACAGGTGTTTTAGCTGGAATAACTGAAGTTGCACAGTAAGTGATTAAACTTCAGCCTAAATAATTTGCAGCTTTTTGGTAATCTCAATCTGGATTTAAAAAATTATTAAGTTTTATTGGATCCTTAAGGAAATGTACATTACATTTTGTGCAGATTTTCACTTACTGTCTTACAGATCATTAAATAACCAGTGACAGTCATTTTACACCATGTTATAGTCACAGTTTTGGGGAGGGGGTTAGTTTATCTCCTAGGAAGGCTGAGTTGCAAATTAGTCCCTATATTAATGGAATCCGAAGATACTCCATAAAATATTACAGAAACTTTGTCTATAGATTTGCTTGCTTGACATACGCTATTCTGTCCTCAAACCCACATATTATATGTAATAAAATCATGTATATCAGGTATGTTTATGACAAAATATCCTAAACCTTCACTAATTGAGCACTGGAGGTATATAGATGGAAGTATCCATCTGTTAAGTAAAATCACAAAATGCTACAGAATGCAAAAGATATAAAAACATAGATGGAAGTGCCTTTTATCTAGGACATCGTATTGCTAAAAATACACTGAATTTTAATCCTGGATGAGGATTAAGGTTATTTATTATAAAAAGAGAAATAAAGAATGAGAGAGAGCACAGATTACATCTAGTCCTCACAATTACTTTGTTCTCTGGAAATTATTTCTGCTATTTGTTGGTTTCTCATGACGCGTAATAGGTCATAAATCTTAACAAATCTCTTCGCAGCAAGATCTCTTTTTAGCTAAAATCTCGCTGGTTCTGGGGTAACAAAATAGCCCCAGAATTCAGTTTGCTACATTTAGTACTATTTAGCATCTCCACATTATTTTGTGACTATTAAAACTGAAGAACTGTGTCCCAGCAGTGTACATAACTATGGAAATTTTAAATTAATATTAGGAGTCATATTTAGTCCAAAACCTCCACACATCACGTTAATTATCCCATCACATGAATGGGTCTTACATGAACGAGTGCCTTCATGATTTAAACTGAGAGACACAAATTCCCAGGAGAAACAAACTGATGCAGAGAAGACCCTGCTGGGGGTAAGGGACACACTCTGGGCTGTGGACTCAGCCTGTGTTTAAATGTGGGTGCTGCCACGTCCCCAGGAGTTGGCAGGGTCCTGGTGGTGTTTGTGACCACCAGGAACAGGGGTAGCCACAGGCTGAACAAGGGGATTCAGTTGGTTCTGTTGCCGCAACCCAAAGTCTTTTAGGGAAGGATGATGCATGATTATCAGACAACTTCACTGGATTCTTCTACAGGACTGTTCACAGATACCACAGCTGGGCACAGTGGGAACTAAGGGACAGGCTAGATTGTCTCATAGCAGTAAAACCCAGATATATCTAGAAAACATGCCACTGCTGGAAAAACTGAAAGTGCATTGCTCAAATGATAAACACTTGCATCCAGTGTTGCCGTGAGCCAAATAGCTCTGACTGAGCTCTTAGTTTGGATATGAGCAGGCAGCTCTGCTGGTGGGCCATGTCCCCTCAGACATCCCACTGAGGTACATGCTCCTTCAAGCCCCTGAGCCTCAAGAAAGGCTGGGCCCTTCCCTGGAGGTCTCCTGCACATTTCTTATTCAGCTGAGGGAATAAAAAAAAGTACCAAGTGTCTCCAGTCTGTAGGGATAAGCTTTCATTAGAATACTGACCAGAAGAGACATCAAGGTTCACATCTGCTGTGTGAAGCAGATGAAAGTTTAGTTGGTTTGAAATGTTTGCCTGCTTGGTATGTCTGTGTAAAGCAATCCCTTCCCTTCAGGCGGGGTTTCCACAAAACCCCTTCAGCAGAGTCCCCCACTGGAGTCCTTCACCTCTTGCTGTGGTTTGGCTGTACCTCCTTGCTTTCTCATTATGTCCCTGGGGACATAATGTGTCCCTGGTGTCCCTGGGGAATCCTGCCAGCTCCACGCTGTGCTCCAGACAGGCTCTACCTGGGTGCACTCAGTCTTCAATTTACACTGCCAGTTTAGTTTTTTTGCACCCCAACTGAAGCTGGGGACAGCAGAACACAAAAATGACCTCTCTTGGTTTGCCAATAGATGGCACGTCACGTATGTGGCACTCCATTCAGAAATATGTATGTGTGAATTTTTGATATGTGTACATGAAGCATTCAAGAAATATCTCAAAATGATTAATATCTAGGATTCTGACTGCCAGATGCCCCCTTGACTAATAGGCTACCTCTGACATGAACAAATGCTGGTTAAGTATATTAACCATCTGACACAAGTATACACATCACATGTCTGTGAACTGTAATGATGGCACTGCTACTTAATTCCTATTTTCAAAGCATTGCACAAAATGAATTAATTTCCAGTGATCAGACTCACTGTGCAGACCAATCTATACAGATATCCTATCAGTAGCTAGCCAACCCTACTCCCAAAAACATCTGGAAGAGAAGTATTTACTGTATGAGCATTAAATATTTACTGTAAGTTTAAGCCTCAGTATTTACTAAGAGTGTTAATAATGAATCAGCAACAATATTTTTCTTCTAAAAGGTTCCTGTTACAGGAGAAATCCATCATTAAAGAAACGGTCCATTTAAAATTGAGATTTTAATCATATATATCACTATTATTACAGCTATCTACAGATCTTTTTGCTGGCACAATCTCAAGAAAAAGGGTGATAAAATACTGTTAATATATTTCCAATCCATCATAATTAATAACTAAAGGCAATAAGATATAGAAAGTTAACTTGATTTCATGCATTTGAACATATCATTTTAGCATTTTTTAATTGGCTGATTATTTTCTCCTAATTTTATAAAATTATACACATATTCTTATCAAGAATGATCAGAATTGTGTCTGACTTAAACTGTTCATGTTGTTTCCTTTTACCATGCACCAAATATGCATACATTACCACATTAAATATATCAGGTCATACTTGTGCATTTTCAAAAGTGCAGTACACTGAATAGACAGGGATCAGAATCTACCAGAAAGTTAGTTTATAGGACCATGTTGATTATATTAATGATGAACACATCAAAGAGAAAACAGGCCCTTATGACTTCTTATTGTTGAATTGCACCACTACGTATTTTCTCTGTTTATTATCCTCTTTCTTCTTAGGGTGCAAGGCATACAAGAAATCTCAGATTTCAATTGTTAGAACATATTTCCTTTACTCTTCTTTTCAATATGTACCTGCAGCTGAAATTCGTTAACTAAAAAGTATGTTCCTTTACACAAGATCCTCATCCCAGTTCTTTACTTACAGAGATTTAGAGCATAGATGAATACATTTTTGACAGAAAAGCAAAAAAAATATATATTTCTACATTTTTGCATTTTCTGAAAACAGAATTATTTCTCAAATCCCTAATACCACCTTTCTCTAGAAATTTCAGATTTTCATGTATCAGCTAATGCAGGATCCCAGTCAATCCTACTTATTACTCAATAACATACCAAAGGGGAAAAAAAGGGCAACACCTGCTGACACATAAGCAATTAGAGGTTTAAAACAATCAAAAAGCTACAAATCTTATTTTATTCCTAGGAAGAGGAATAAAAAAATCTTAAGGGAAAGCATTCAAACCCAGAAGTGTATACTATCGCATGACACTTTTTTAGTTTAATACTTCACAATACTTTTTTGTTACCATTATTACTATGAAACAACACATTTGGGGAAAATAGCATCAGCCTGGGAAAATGTGTTCTCTTGTTCAACTGAAAACACCTTATAAAACAGACATTGAAAAATAAAGAAAAAACTGAAAGTCTTCTCCCAGGAAACACAGAAAATATTATCATTGTAGAACAAGTTCCTATATAGCACAATCATAAGACAACTACCGTGCAATGCAGCGGAGCAGCCACTGTGATCAGGTATCTGTAGCATTTCAGTTTAATACAATAAAAAAAGTCAATAGCTCGGTTTGTGTCACTTTTTTTTTTTAACTGACCAAACTTTTCTTATGTATTCTCCATACATGATTTTATTTAAAATAACAATGAAAAAAATCACATGGCCTTCACTCACTGGAAAAAAATATAGTTCTTTCCCATTATTTTAAAGCATCCATTTAAGGAGATCCAGCTTGTAAGGTGTAAAATGTCAGAACTAAATTTGCTAGTATCTTCTACTGTGAAGGCACACCTTTAAAAGTAAAACAGAGACATTTACTAGAAAAATGCAATAAATACATTTCCAGCAGTCTATCTAAATACTAACTCAATGTGTACTTTTGGACAAAAAGAAAACCAGAAAAACCATTTCGACTTTTTAGTGAGACTGATACAAGTCAAGTAGTAAGATGTTCCTCTTTCTTTCAGTCCTTACAGCACTGTATTCCCATCTGAAAAAGCAAGCTTTAACCACCATGGAGGTCAGGACTCCTCAGACAGTATCTGAGCCAGCAGGATATACAGCGTCACTGGGGGAACCACCCACAGGCCCTCCCATTCCCGCTCTTTGACCTTATACCATCAGCTTAATTGGACCAGACAGAATATGAGGTTGTTAGTGTTAAAATGATAGAAATACAACCTTGAGGGAAACAAACGAAAAGCTTAAAGTCAATCTGTAACTCGTGAGTCACAGAATTATTTCCTAGCAGAATTTAAGGAGTTTTTGTGTAAGCTTATATTGCGTGTAGTTACATTGAGGAAATGAGTAATAAAAATGGCACAAAAGATCCTTTGCTCACCACACAAGTCAAAAGACACATGGATATGTCAAGCTGTGAGGAGCAAGTTCCTCTTGGTGGCCCTGCTCGAGCAGGGCAGCTGGATCAGATGACCTCCAGGGGTACCCTCCAACCTCAGCCATTCTGAGATTCTGTGTCTGCTATGGCATACCGTATCTTTTTTGTCAAGATAAATGGGCATATAGATAATAAGTCCTCGATTTAAATACCTTGAATGATTTACAGATTTCAAAGGTCAAAAAGGTAGTTCATAAAAGCTTCATTCTGCCCCATACTTCCTGTATTAGACTATATAGTAGGATGCGTGTATCTTCACTTACAAAAAATCTATACGATATATGCTTATGCATACATAGACCATATACATATATTCAGTACATGAGATTAGGTAAGAGAAGGTGGAATAAAGCTCTTTTTGAAAAGCCTTATTGACCTTTGAGATCTTATCAATATTTAATTTTTTAACACAAGTTCTTACAGTGGAAACAACTGTTACTCTCAAAGGTATTGCTGACATTTTAACTAAAAAAAAATTCTAAATAATTCCTGTATTCTTTATCTTCAATCAGTCAAATTGAAACAAAGATACTGAAAATACAAGACTAAAACTAGGATAACACGTCCAGTAGTAATGTTCCAGGGAATTAACAGTTTGTTTTGTTTTGTTTAAATTTAGGCTCCATTATACTACCTGGAATTTCCAATATTGATTATGTGGGTTCTCCACAGAACACAATTACCCGGATCCCACGCTAACAGCAAAAGCAGCCATGAAGGATTCAGGAGCCCACTATCACAGGTTAAGAAAGAAGGCTGCAGTAGCAATATTTTTTCTTGGTCATCAACTGTAGAATAACATGACAAACAGTTTAAGGTTTGGCGAACAGGTGAACTAAACCTGGACAAACCAAGTAGCATAAGCAAGGGGTTACTGACTTAATGCTGCTCTAAAATTACAGAGGAAAAGAAAAAAACATCTGTCTAATGACTCTGCTGCAGTCCAGCCATTAAATGAAGAAGGTCTGATCAGGTTAACTTCAGAGCACAAGCATCAGTCGCTGGCTTTTGTTCAAGTTCAAAAGACAACCGACCATTTTTGCCAGCTGGACACTGAAAAACAAGTGCAAAAGTCACACACGTTGCTTCAGCAAAGTTGGTGAAGAGGAAGCTAATTTTAAGGATTTAATTAAAAAAATTTAACACTTGGATTTGTTTGCAGTGAACTAACTTCCCAGAAAGCAAAGGAAAGCACTCTACACCTTGCTTGAGATAGAATTTCTCAGATTCTTGCGGGAGTTTTGTGGGTTTTTTTCGTTTTTTCTTTCATTTGCTGGAAGCAGCAGTTCTAGGGAGTGATTACTAGAAGCTGCTTCCCTGATGCATACAAACCCCAAATCTTTTAGGAAACAAATTACACTGAATGCTACAGAGAGAGAGAATTTATCTGCTATCACTTTTCAATTTGCTATGTAATTTTACCTCCTTTTGATGATTTTTTTTTTTTGGTTCTACAGCTGTATTTGTCAGAACTTACATAAATTAGACTTTCAATGGAAAATCTGACACAAGTTCTGTGGAAGGCATGTAAAAACACTCCTGAAAATCCAGACATTTTGTTCTGACAATATTAAGAACTTCTGTTAAACCCATTAGTACAGAGATGAATTGCACAGCATATGGGCTCAAGTTGTTACAGCTTAAATTAGCAATCCATTACGTATGAAAATTTCAAGCATATTGTAAAGGAACTAAATGACAAGGACCCTGTAAAAACACCTGACATACAATTAGGGAAGTGTTTTCAAGTTGTCATTCTTTCCAAGGAGAATTCACTGACATTACACTAAAACAAAAATAATTTCAGTGAAACCGAGATCAGAAATGTGGATCTTTAGTATTTCAGCACTGATCATCCACATTACTTTCCGCAATCACATGCTACTAAGTTCAGTTAAATCAATTCTCTTTTATCTATAATGTATTTTACATCTTGATTTCCTCCCAGTTATCCTTTCTGTATGTAAACAGAGAAATGAGTAAGCAAACTGATCTATTCTGCACAACTAACATTCTTGGTAAATATGGGAAAATGGTGACAAAACTGTTTTTCACCATTTGCTTTTTTTCTTTTTCTTCAAGTTCTTTTCACTTTATATTTGATCAGAAATTGTAATCCTAATGAAATCTGTAGAATTGTTGACTGATTACTAGGGAGACATATATGGCTTAATCTGGAACATGGATCTTCTACTTAGTTCTGTCAATGTCATGCAAATTTCACTTAGTTCAATACACCCAGAGCACCTCACAAAATACTTTAATTTCAAATCAAAGAAACTGCATTCATTTATTCAAGACTACGTTTGTACCCTAAAAAGTAACTCCTTTTCTATAAGGAGAAATAAACAGAGCTGCATAACTTCATATATCAGGTGTTTACAAAGGAAATGCATCTTTTTCCATTACTTAACCAAATATTAGGAAAAAATAATGAAATGGAGAGAAAGAACTCAAACCCATTACTGTTTTGGCAATTAAAATGATGGTGTGTGAAAAAAAAACCTAGAAGGATCCAGAGCAAAAGCATAGACACTCTGTAAGAACTTGACAACACCTAGAAAACAGTAACTAAATTAAAAGCAAGGAGTCAATCCTGCCAGCTTTTCTCTAAGCACCTACATGACTTCCTTCTGAAATGCTAGCCAACTTAAAATCTTGTACTAATAGTATTCAGCTTTCTTTAAAAGTATATAGAAATGCTCAGCGCTCACAGTGAATAGGATGCCACATTCACACAACATTGTTTCTGAATATTAAGGTAACAAGAAGGAAAACACTTGTACTTTTTCTGTACATCATACAACAGCCAATGGTTTTCAAACCCAGCCACTGCTGACATTATTACTAACATTATTAACACAGCGAATATCTCACTGCACAACTACATTTAAGCCTGATTGGAATAACCAAACTAGCTCAGAGTCCTCTTATCTGACAGTGCTCCCATTAAACGTGGTCTGTCTGCAACCACGCGAAAGCATTGCAGGTTCAGGTGAGAAGTATGAAGAGCTAAACAATACAGAACATGGAAGAACTTAAAATACATATTTAAGTGTGTGTTTTGACATATTAGAATAAAAATCATTAAGAAGTATATGCCTTTTAATGGACGTACCAGTTATTGCCAATTAATTTTGGAAGTGCACTGGAGAAGCCTCATGATAAACCTAGGATGCTTCCTAACTCCCACTACATGAAATTAATGTTTTGGGATGTCCTTTTTTATTTTAAACAAGGAGAAAACATATTAAGTTCTGCTATATATTTTTGAAACAGTCCTTAAAATATATTTGGTGCTTACTTGAAAAGGTCAAGACCAGCTTCAAAGGCTTTGCATGCAGTATTACGTGGTCCTAGTAAGGACCTAATACATTCATCTACAGCCACAAGTAACTACATCACATAAATCCTTTCTTAAACCAAATTTAGCCTTTAAATTTCTATTGGGTTATTTTTCCCTCCAATAAGTCACACAAAAATACTTCCCAAAAGCTTTACTCTACTGATTGCAAAAATCTTTTCCCAAGCCAAGAGCATTTACAGGCAAGTTACACCCATTTGGTCTTACCTACCACCCTCTTATTCTATTGTGTCGCATATTCACTATCCTCCACTTTAAAGGTTATTCTTATTATTTAAATGTACTGTATTTCTGGATATCAATTATAATTTCTTTAGCTTCTGTCCTTCTACTCTCTTTAGTCTTCTCTGGTGAACTCTCAATTTATTGGATCATCCTCTGTGTGACTTACTTTGTGCCTGTCAGTTTGAATTTATCAAAGATGGGTAATGAACGGTACACAACATCCCAGGTGAGGTCTCATTACTACTACCAACTATCATTTAATTCTCCAGCTCTACTGGAAATATCTTGAATCTAGGATCACGCTTGACTTTCCCTGGGCTTGGCACTTTGGTAACTCACTTTTTACTATCCTTTCAACTGATGCACCCCTAGCTTGTAGGAGCTGGGTGAGTGGGTTTTAATATCAATGGGATTTATTGTGGTACAAATTCATGTGGAGAGTACAAGGCTCATCTAAACATACTAATGTTTAATTCATCAGATAAAGAAAGGTTTCTCTGTATACATAGATTAGTCAGGAATGTTGAGCCACTGAAAATAATTAACAAATTACTTTTTCTTCCGTGTTGCTTTATCTAAATTATACCACTAGTTCTGCTTATGAAATATGTTACTTCCTAGGTATGTAGTCATATTTTGAAATTAATTTATTATATATATTCCATTAGCTTTCAGAGACAGGCACTGTGAAAGCAATTTTACTTTTTATAGAAAGTTCCCATGTTCCTCATACAAACAGGACTAAGTGTTGGATACTCTCTCTCTGGCTTTCGTAACTTTTCAACTATTAAAGAGATGGATATTGTCACATATGTTATTAGAGCATTTTCTTGGTATATGGGAGCTTGGAGTTCAACACAGGAAAACCCAAACCAATGCAAGCACATATTTAGTTGAACTTGGGACACTTCCAGCACCTAAGAACGTTGCCATTCCTGGCCCTAGAGAAGACTTTGCTGCAAGCATGTCAGCCTTTTAATACACCCCAGTGGACACACCCAGGATGCACTGCTTTAGTAACAAATCAATGTCATGCTAAAACTTCTCTCATGCTACCCTAAGTGATTTAGAATAATAGAGTGGAAAAGATCTGGAAGTCCTGGATTACTTCAGCACTTGGTTCAGAATACCATGCAAAAAGAGAGTAGAATGAAACTACAGCAAGTTATATTTCATAGCCATTAGGAAAACAACCATGCTGTCACAACACAGCTCACTTAGAAAAAATCTACCACAATATGCAGGTACGATAGAAATAATTTTCTCTGAGTGTTGTGTAGTACTAAAGCACAGGCTACAGGTGTGCTATGAGGTCAGTGGGGACATCCCACCATTTCATGACACAAGTGCAGCACCATCATCCTCACATCAAAACTCCATTGGCTTTTAATGTCTTTACACTCCTTTGGGATAAAGATCCAGGGAAGCTGGTGAATTCCCACTACCCAGGTCTCCAAGTTAAGTCTGGACACCACCTTCTGCAGAGCTACCAGACACACACTGTCCTGCTCAGGTCCTGCCAGCCCTTCCTCCATGCACAGGGACCCACAGGGAACTGCCCGCATCCATCTCAGCTGAGGCACAGGCATTAGTGACCAATATGCCAGGACTTGATCCTAAGAGTTTTGCACATATTTGAAATGGTAACTATGCATTCACAAAGGACTCACTCCATCCTGCTCGCTATACTTATGTCCAGATTTAAGAGGTGATTTTGAGCCTATGCAAATAATTTCAAATGTGAAATCAGAGAGCTGATTTCACAAGAACTCCCTGAATTTCTGCTGCAGCTAGAAGCGAAACACAGCAACCCATATAAATCAATGTAAAATTGTAATTAAAATTTCTAAATTAAATTTCCTGAAGCAGATAGAAGGACCTTGCATGCAAAAAGTCAAACTGTTAACCAAAGGCATTTTTATGAAATAAAGCTTTATTACAGTTTTATACCCTTCTCTACTTTTTAGCTCATTAATAATTCTCAGTTCATAATTAAGTTATTTTATTGTCCTAATTTTGGCAACAGTCTTGGGTTTCCTTGCTGGACTATCTTCGAAGAGTATATTCAGCTAGGGGGTGGGCAGGGCCTGGGTGTTAGAATTCCGGTTCTTCCCCCCCTCCCCTAAGGAAGATTTAAAAATTGCATTTCAGTTATTTACATTAATATGTTTCCCAGTTAACTAACAACATTATAATAATAAATGAAAAAAAGCATGGATTCTAACCACTTTGTCCTCCTTTGGGAAAGCATCCAAGGAAGCAGAATAAAAAGAGAAAAGAAAAAAATAAGAGAAAAAGAATAAAAGAGGCAAGTATTAATAGACAGATTTCAAAGAAATGCAATTCCTCTACAGAGATAAAATCATAAAATTTCCAAAGGAAAAAAAAAAAAGCTTTGAATAAAAAGATTACATTATTGCATATGTAGAAAACATGTTTTCCCACCCTAACCCCCAGAAGCATAAACAATGTAACAAACAAAACACAAGTTACAAATGAATGGACACGTTTCCACTTCTGTGACTTCAAACAGTGGGTGAAAAATAATTAAACTTTATTCAATTTTTTTCTGCATAAATACAAGCTGTATCATATACACTCCAATTAATAGTATAACATATCAAAGTAAACTGTATTTTCATAGACTTGCTCTAATGACACCCCCTGCAGGTTTTGCAGTGTATTGCATCTATTTCTATTAAAATATGAATATATGATTTTTTTTTTGGTCCAATACAACTACATAATTTTTTCAGCATGTGAATTTAATTTAATGGACTCACAAGAACATCAGGGCTATGGAAAAATTCCAAAATAAAGATGAAATGGGCATTTTTCTGAGGTTGTGTTTGGGTTTTTGGTTTACATGAAATTTAAGAAGACCTATTCAGTTGATATTTAGCTCAAAGCAAAAAGGCCATAAAGTAATTCTGCTGTGAACATGATTATCTGCTATAAAATTTGTGACCATTTTTAACCTAATTTATTTTGATATGAAAAGCATTGATGCACTTCCTCTACCAAAGATGGGCACCTCATCTCATGACAGATAACAAAACTATTCATACAGTAAAAGAATATTTGCAAAATGTTTTATAACACACCATAGCACTAGATGATTAGCCAAAAATAATCACTGGATAATGGTCTTCCAAATATAGATCCTACCGCTCACATGCAAGTGAATGGTCAGTTCCCTGTAAGAGACTGATGGAACAGAGGGGATTCCCAGACACTCTGCAGTTTTGTGGACGCACTACTGCAGCTAAATGCAAGTGGGTCACAAGGAGAAAGATTTATCTTGCCTGCCTGAAACTAGGATATTTAACATAGATTAATTTATAGTTTTACTTTCAAATAAATTTAAAATAAGTTGACATAATACTCCCACTGTGGTAAGAAAAGTGGTTGTGTCTTTTTTCTAACCAAAATTGGACTGATTTTATGTAAGAGAAATCTATAAACATATATGAAAAGCTCTACAAAAATAAATCTAAAATGAAATGAAAGTTCAATAAAAATTTATCAATGTGGAGTTGTACCTAAGCAAAAGAGTTCATTCTTCCATTCCATAAAAAAAGTATGTTTTTTTCGAGCCATCACTCAGTAGAACTACACACTATGTATTCTTTTTTTTTAATTAACTCTGTGAATCCTAAGTATCTCCACAATCATTAAATACATTGTTCTACTTTATACACACCTCATAATGAAGTAATGAATGAGACACTTAGGTAAAATGAAGCATGAAATGCCAAACTTAAGGTGAACAATCTACAGTGGAACAATATCAAGGAGGCTTTTTCTTAAGAGTACACATCAGAAGACTTACATTGTTTGATCGCAGAGAGACACGACCTCCACATCGAGCACAAAACTTGGTCCGGCAATAAGAGCATAAATGGCCACAACCATCTGCAAACTTTGTTTTATGACAGATTCCACATGTTGGAGCATCATCCTTGTGCTCTCCCTGGTAACGGCGGGCTTCTTCCCCTATCTTTCTTACTTGCTCTTTATAGCTTTCAAATTGTTGATGCAACCTCCTGCATAGATGAGAAAAAAGTTTATATAGCAAGAATAGGAGGAAATACTACTACCGTGTATTTTTTTCTTTCAATTTATAGCTCTACCTAACATTCTTGGCATGTTCACAACAATAAATGTACCTGATATCAAATACACACTGCACATGGAAGGCTGCATAGGAGAATCTAAAGGAAAAAATAACAGACATATGTATTCCCATTAGGCTTGCTTCAAAGCTTGTGAGCAAATAATTCCATTTAAACAAAAATTAATGCAAATACAAAAAGATGGCAAAGAATGCATAGTCTTAAACAGAAGTATCTACCATGTACAGAATACAAGCTGAAATACAATTGCCTGAGCAAACTTGCATTGCTTTTTAATCAATGTTATTTACACAGATGGTGTAATAAAAAAATATACATATATGAATCAGTCTTCACTTACAGTTTTGAAGATCAAAATTACTAAAACATGTAACTTAAAGATTTCAACAGGTACTCTACAATCACACTGGCCCTACAAGAATCTGAGAACAGATTTCTATGTCAAATAGATATATTAACAATCTGCAGCACCCTCTCTTATCAAGTATGAGAGACTATGTAAGGTTTGCTGTCCCTCATTACAGACATTTCTTCCAGCTTAGCTGTAGGAGTATATAGGAGTATTGGCAGATACACAGATTGATGTTCAAAGAAGTAGCACTTCTCCTCCAGCTGCCCAAAATAACTAACAGCCTGACACTATGACAACCAACTGGCTAAACCTCCTGCTACCCAAAAGAGCCACCTTCTCATCATGAACTCAGGGAGGTGCACAAAGCACTGCAGCCTTCACTTTCCCTTCTATCAGTAAGGAATAATAATAATTAGATATTTAATTATAACATCTGTCATATAATTATGACATTATCTCTGAGGAAAAAGATGTTCTGTTGGTTTCTGAGATTTTGTTGTCAAGGATGAAGTTTCAGAGGGGAACCAGCTACAGGTCCAGGCACTTCACAAAAGGGCAATCCAGCTCCTCTCCTGCTCCCAGCTGCAAGCTGTCACTGCTCCTTAGGCACTGATTGTGACATTCACCTGATCCCTCTCAGTGGCCCTGAACCCATGGCCTTGAACTAACAGAAAATTAATTCTACCCCCCCAAAAAAAAAAGGATTTGTCTTTTTTCTTTCCCCGAGTCACTCCACTCTGAGCAGGGCACTGGAGACCTGGGAGGAAGGTAGGACCCGAGGAAAGGACCAGTGGACATCAGGACCACCCTTTTTGCAGCAATGAGCAACAAGCTTGGCTGTCAGGTGAAAGCCCACCCTGAAGTTTAATTAGAAGGATCATAATTCAGCTCTTTTAACTATCTTGTTTTTCATCAAATCACACAAGAAAGCAACATTTCTGTAGGTGCACAAGGACAGCACTGCAACACTTGACCTTTATTTCCATGAGCTTAAGCAAAGACCTCAGTCAGCCCCCGTGGCAGTGCAGTGCAGCACACTGAACAACTCGTCCTTTCACCATTTATGTGGAACATACAGTCTTTTCACCCACATTTTCAGGTGTTGCTTTGAATCTACAAGTCCACAGATGACATTAAAAAGAAATCACGAACAGATAAATAATCACTAATAGAAACAGGGAATCTTGAGTTTAATATATGATAACAGTAGGTGTATTGTCTATAGAGGTCTTGATTAATTAGCATTGAGACTCTCATCATTTAACCAATGTACTTCCAGTGTACTTCAATTCTGTGTTTCTGCAGGATTTTTTGTGTGTGTGGTGAACTTGTTTTGACTTTTAAGGTGTAAGTAAACAGTGTTAACTGTATAAAATACTCTTTTGGTGAAGTGGGTATTTTTACTTTAAGATGATATTCAAGCCTGGAAAATGATAATTGAACTTAACTAACAGGTAAAACACACATATTCTATTTGGACTGGAATATCACTGCTCATAACTACATAAACCGACCAACTTCCACTCTAAAAACAGTGATTTCATATGGGCACATCCTAGTGAGGATGCAGCAACAGCAAAAGTTAAGCCAAATAATCTCTTGTCCCTCACTACAAACATGATGCATTACCATTAATACTTTATGCTAATGAAAATCTTGGCAGAAGTAGCAAAGAGGTTCTTTTGTTTTATTTTTTTACTAACCTGCTTAAAGAACCTTTGCAGTATTAAGATGAGAAAAGTGGGGCAAAAGAATTAGGCAAAGTACTGGAGAAACATAATATTTTGGGCCACATTATTGGATTACACATATGATTTAATTTATCTTACACAGCTGCTCACTTATAATGCATAGAAACAACCAAAGACATTCAAGAATTTGTATAATAGCCAGCTTAAAGAACACAATTAAATAATGGAGAGGTCTGGAGGTATATCTTTTATTGCATCCAATGTTCTGTTAAAATATGGAACCATGGAAACTAAATTCAGTTCTCTTCCACTACAGGAAGACTGAAAGCTCTGGCTCTTCAGTAACACAGAAAGGGACAATAACAGCAAGCACTGAGACTCTTCCTGTTCTTTTCCAATTCAAGAGTCTAAATCTGATTTTTTTCTATCTCATATGAACCTTACAGATTGTATTAATACAATGATGTTTTGCCCTTCTGTGTGCACGAAGAGGTAGATGAACATACTGGCAACCAAGCAAAACCTAAGTGAGAGGAGATCCCATTTATTTATAAATAAGGTGCTCTTATTTATAGATTTCTTATTTTCTGCATCAGTGTAAGACCAGCCTTTTTACCGTCAGGGGTTCAAAACCCAGTTCTCATCTTGCACGTCATACGCCGCCTTACTGGAGAAATCCCAACATTTTATCTACAGTGGGAATAAAACTGGACAAAATGGTTGCAGAATTCATAGAGCAGAAAGAATCTTTCCCAGCCCATGATAGTTCAGGTTCAATTACTCCTTTTGCAAGGTTTGAACCATCTCTCCCCCCTTTTGGAGGAATGACAGGATTCCTGTATCTCTGGCTATTCTATAATGGCGACAGCAAAGCCCTCTCAACAGTTTTGCCTTATATATTACAGAAGTATTATACGCCTTACACAGAAGTATATGAAGTATTCTCTGAAGCAAGAACAAAAATACAGATGAACACTTTTCAAGTTTGCTCCTTAACTTCCAGGCTCTAGAGAACATTTTCATCAGATGCAAGGAAAATGTACGTCTATTAATTAGTCCTCAATGTAAACGGGCACCTAAAGGTTAGGTTAGAGACTTCATAACAGCATGTCACATAAAGGCTTGGAGATCTCCAACAGAAAGCAACCGGGCTACTATGTAAAAGAAATATGTGCATATATCCACACCACTTTTCATCATGGACCCCAAAACTGAGCTAGTTCTACTACTGAGGTCATGGCATAGCCAAAAAGGGGAGGTTTCCTCTCCCATCCAGCCTCCAAAGACAAAGGTGGGAAAAAAAAAAAAACAACAAAACAAAATATTAGAAAAAAAAAATAGAGGAAAATATTCCAGGGCTTAACACTGGACATATATGTCAGAATGAAGAAGTTTCATAGAAGCTTTCCTTCAAAAGCGAGAAATAGAGGGGGCAGAAGATGGCCAGAAGGGGTAACGCACTGCAAGTGTGTTCTTACAGCCTTCGCGTATATTGGGACACAAGCATGAAATCTAATTCGTTCAGATTTTATGCTACCTATTAATAAATAATTGCTAAAATCATCTTCCTTATGTGCTCTGGAACAACACAGTAACCAATACAGCAAAATTCAGTACTTAGTTTTAAAATGTTGACCAGGAAAAAAAAAATCTACCAAATATTCTTATTATTAAAATAAATATTTATGTTTGAAATCGATATCTTGAACAGATTTCATTGAGTTTTTATTCTACAATAGAAAAAAACTTAATGGTAAAAAATATCTCCCAATAATAGTATTTTGTAAAAGCTTTTGTTGTTCATGGTTCGTTTGGGGTTTTTGAGGTTGTGACTTAAGCAGACAGTACATAAAAGTTAACAACCACTGTTGTTACTCAGTTTAAATGTCCTTTGACATTAAACTGCAAATCTTTGATTCCACTTAAAAGAAAATGTGCTTCTTTATCTGTTCCTTAGGATTTGATCCCTGAATTCACAAAATCTAACAGCAGCAGTTGCATAAGAAAATAAGTAGGAACTGTTAGATACAAAATTTGAATTTGTTAAAAAAACATCCCTACAGGTGTAGATGTAAGAAAACATTAAAATTCTCATAAGTTCACATATTTTAAATATATAATATGGTACCATTAATATTTTAAGTATTTATACATTTACCTTTAAATATTGCTGAACTAGAAGTCTGCTAATTTTTGTTCTGTATCATTCTAGCCGCATTTCTTGCTTAATGGATCTACCTTCTTTAACATATTGTCTCAATGTAATAAAACTTTGGGTACCTCCAAGAGCACCTCTTTATAACACTTAGATGTGTAATTTCATCCTTTGCTGGAAACACTGAAGTGTCTGCATCTTTGGAACTGTTCAGATCACCAACAGCATCATCCGACAGGCTAAGGCTTCAGTATTGGTTCACCTTTTACTATGCAGTTAACTTACCAGGCAGGAAAAACCTCTCCACACATTGAATTAAAACCATTCTCCTCTTCATGGAGAAACAATATAAAAAACAATTACAAATGCAACATAGCACAGAGAAGTCGAGAAACTTGAAGGATAAGCTTCCTCCAACATTATTATTGCTTTACTTTCCTTGTGCAGACCTCGCACGCTCTTAACAAAACAGCTGCCCCTACCTGCATGTATGTGTATGACCAAGAAAAGATCATATATTTGGCACATTAGGTCTCACATGACTAAAAAAATATCTTTTATTGCTAAAATTCTGGAAAAGCTGCTCAGAAAGGCACATCATAGCACCACGGCTATGACTCCATTTCTAGTCTCTTAAGCATCAGCCTCAGTACCGTACCACGTGTATGTGAGATGTTGGCACCACCGCCGGTAGTGCAAGACAAGAACCAATACACAGTTTTCACGCGTACACAGGAAGACTTAACCTGTTCACTTTTACTGTAGGACACTATAACATACATTGAGGTTTCTAGGGTTGTTTCCCAAGAAAGTGTAGTGACTTCTCCACACATTTTTCTTCAAAGGCATTTCACACAAAAAAGGATTTAGCTGTGTGTCATACCTATACCACATTTTTATTTCAATATGCAATATTTTACATTATTAATGTAAACTAGTAAAAAAAAAAGTTACTCATGGGCAATTCTGCAAAGCTTTACTCATGTCTTCATGTACTTACCGAAAACTATAAGCCTAGGAAGACACTTGTGTCATAAGCATCTTAAACATCTCAAACCTTTCAAACAGCTCACTGATATAATTAAGAGGACAATGGATATTGAGGTAATCTCTAATATTGACTGACCAGAAAGTGAAGTATCAAACCCCGCAGAAGTTATCATTTATGTTGTTGGTTTTTTTGAGTTGGCCCTAGATGTGTATTTATACTGCTGCAATCACCTCCATTAGGCAGATATTACAACTATGATCCAAGGATTTACTTTTTTATTAAAAGACTATGTTACTGTTTTTTTTCTCACCTTCTTTTACATTTCTAGTGTATACCTATCTGAAATGTTTGCACATATATACTGAAGATTAAAAAGTGACAAAATAATGCAATTGCAAATGTATGCTCTGTCTGCACAGATTTTTCTTAAAATGCCAAAGATTTGGGTCACCTTTATGAAGTTACATTTTAAATGATTTTTAAATGTAGTATGAAATCATACGCATTTATTTACCTAAAAGTCCAGCAGATGGCACTACAGATTGCATTTTCACCCTCCCAGTTGAACTCAAATAATTCCGTCTTGGAATCTTAAAACGCTTGATTTAACATTTTAAGAATATGCCGTCATGAGTTCATGTTAGTAGAAAAAGTACCACTTACTAAGTGACATAGACTTAGATAACTATGCACCAGCGGCTATTGCATGTATGCAAAAACTTAGTAAAAAGCAATACTTTGCCTTGTTCAGTCATGCCAGAGAAACACATAATCATGCTAAGCATCATCCCTTTCTCCTCCACGTGCCAACATCTCTTCTTCCTCCCTGTTTTACTGACTCAAACACAAATCTGACCACGCTTGTAACTCATTGGTCTGTTTCTCTCCCTCACATTTGTCTCCTTCTGTCCAAAGCTAAGTGTTTGGTGCAGATTTCCAACTCCTGTCATGGGTGATCTGTACATCAAACTCTATAAACTGAAACTGAGATCTCTGCACACCCCCAGCAAACCTTAACCATCACCTCCACTCTGTCTGTCAGGCAGGACCAACCACTGTTGTGTCACACTGGACTCAGATCTATTTAGACCTTTACCTCAAAATGCTATGCAAACCTCGGAGATTAATTTTTCAAATGAATAAAACACACTTACGTTTAGCTAATTTCATATCCATCCAGCTTAAAACATTCAGCTATAGGGAGATCATCCCTCAATTCCTTTTCTTGCCAGTGCAAGCCTGTCCTCCTGACAGTCTAATCAGATAGCTTGCAAGAAATACAATTTAATTTGCTTTACCTTTCTCTTTGTATTCCTCCGATGAGCCCCCTTTTCTACTGCATAAAACATAAATGGCTTATCTTCACCTTCAAAGACTTTCACAGCCTATTTCCACCCTGTCTGTCATTTCTCATTCAGTACTGAGACGCTTCTGCTCAAGTTAGACTTTCAAGCACAAATCTTTGCTGTTTTTCCCTTGTTACCCCTAACATGGGAATATTAGTAACAACATCATCCCATTATCCTTCTTCAAACTGTCCTTTGCCTTGTTGCCTACAAAGATCTTGACAAAAATTAGGTTACTGGTAGGTTAAAACTTTTACTTATCAGGCCAGACAATACAGACTCCCCTGTCTGCTCCTATTATTTATTATTTGCTTAATACTTACAACACAGGCTGCCCCTGTAGCAAAGACTGCCGTTCTTTCTATGGCCGTAAAAACCCTCTTTCAGAAAGATTATAGTCCATGACAAGTGCTTCCAGGCAATATGGTAATACAAATCTCCCAACATTATTTAGAAATTCATGAAGTTACTTTTTAAAATTTCTTTTTAATAATTTTATTATTCCAGTAATACACCTTGTGGTTTCCGACTCTCAGGCAATATACTTTTCTCCACGTCCATGAGGAACAAACTGTTTTTTATGCATGTTAGTATTTTCCTACATGCCCATGACCCTAAGAACCAGGAGCAGCACAACCATAAAGCATTTCATTATGAGACACGTGATGAAGTTCAGACTCGGCCAAGATGAAGGTTTCACGTGCAGACCTCACACATCACCACTGCAATTAAAAGTTGTACACATGTAACAGATACTTATGCCCTCTGTACAAGCTATCTTAATTCCAATTCGCTCATATAAAGTCTTATGAAGTGCATGCTACCTGTCAGCATCCTAACAAGACTGTACAGGTTGAGGCAAAAAAGCCCCACACCTTGGTTAGAAAGTCCCCCTCCTCACCACACCAGAGCAGAGGGACACCAGCAAAGTGGCGTGGACTGAGGCTTTATTTATGAGGCTCTTATCCGGTGTCTTTTCATCAGCAGTAATAGGCATTTGCAAGATAACATTTTACTAAGGACAGGTTTTCTGTAAGCATATAAATGAGCTCATTAAATAACTTGCATAAAATGTCATTTTTCAGCTTCCTGAAAATTTCCTAATGTAGGTTACTGGAAAACTTCATTTTCATAGACTTCTATTTGCCGGTTTGGGTTTTTTTTTTTTTAAATAACCACAGCCCACAAGCAGACTTCCTCCCTACAAAACCGAAGAACTGTGAGTCAGAAATGTGCAATATCTACAATAAGGAATTTACATTCCAGCTTCCCACAGTTCCTCCCCAACGACTGTTGCCCTTTCTGAGGTATAACAGAGAAACCAAATAATGAAGCAAACAACACATAACAGAACTAAAAAAGGCATATCTGAGGAATTCTGGAAGAAACTGTTTATGTCTTGTATGAAAAAGCACTTACATGCTGAGATATACTTAGTACTAAAGAAATCAATGCCTTCAGCAGAAAAAAAATAATTAATTATTATCCATTCTTTGTTTAAAAACATATTCTTATGTCATGGTTTTATGAAAAATGCAAATAATTTAAATCAACTGATTTTTTTTCCTCTGAGTTCATAAAAATATGAAAACTGATACCATTGATAAAAAGATGTTCCATTCCCCTCATGTGAATATTTCACTACCTTAAGTAAGAGTACAGTCCCTATGCTTTATGGTAACTGTGTGAAGAAAAGCTTATATTCCAGCAGTTAGAGTCTTATTTTTCATTTAAGTGTTTCAGTAGCATTTGGAGGTGTTTTGTGGGTATTTTGGAGGCAAAACTGTTACATTTCAACAGTGAAGAGTTATTTGGAATTTTAATGTTTAAATAGGCAAAAAAAAAACTGAAACAAGACAAAGGGAGGAGGGAAACAACATCTTTCTACCTAGTACTTCTCCATCCCAACTACATCTCAGGACCTAGAGTCCTTGCAGTTTTGGGAACCTCCATGCCCCCTTCCTTGGCCTTTGTCAGGAGGTATAAGCCCTTCCACCCAATTGACATTATGAGCTGGGATCTGGAAACACACTCTCCTTATTCATGATGTCCCAGCTGGCTTGCACAAAAACAAGGAGAAAGACCTCTAGGTCACAGCACAAGCATGGAAAACACTGAAAGGGCAACACAACTTCAGAATACAAGAAAAACAGATGAAATATATGATCCATCCCTCCGAGGTGCAGAGGGAACTGTAAGCGATAGAGATTACACCGTGATGGAAGAGGCTCCAGATTACTGTCTTAGAGAATGAGACCCTTGTCAGAAGTTGTCACAGCAAGAGAGGAATTTCAGACCAGCCATGAGACCAGGTTTCACATAAAGCCCCTCAAGTAACCTTCTGATGTAAGTACAAGCAAAAGAGTCAGTATTAACGACTTTGAAGATGTTAATGAGTTAAAAGAATGGAAATATGATGGCGAGTGGGAAATGGTGGCAAGGAGTCACCCTCTTTTCTGTCTTCCGGTGACAGGAAAAGGATAAAGCTCCATTATTTTAACAATTTTTTAGCATTATCCAAATAAAATTTGTAATTACACTGACCACAAATAACTACACTGCTCAAATTCAGTGACACAAGGATTAATACAATACGAAGTCTCATCAGGTGTGTTTGCACATAGTTTCACACCAAAATAACATTCATAAACATTTGTGCCTAAGACCACTGGAAAAAGCTGTTTTAAAAACTGCAAGGAACAACCATAGTCCACATAGTCCAGCTTCCAAGCGAGCAGACACTTCTGTGTCCCCTAACACAGTCAACTCAATGCTCTGCTAGAACAATGGATACATAAAGGTACATGACATGGTATCACGCAGAGAGGAAACATATCTTTACCCACTTGCCTTGTACTTCTATGCTTCCCTGGATAGCCCCAATAGGACACTTTTGGTTCTCCACCTCTAATATGGCCTATGGAAGAGGGATGGAGCTAAACACTGTCACCACCATCTCAAAGCTGGGAAAACAATCATGGGAGTCAAAGAATTAAAACAATCAAACAAACAAAACAAACATATGAGATAGAGAAATTTAAGAGAAAAAGACTCAGATGTAAAAATAGTTAATGCCAGGGGACACCAAGCACAGCACCACAAAGACCTCCACAGAGTCAGTAGACTACTCAAACAACATTCTGTCCAGAGACATGAGAGGATGCTGGAGGCCCCAAAGCCACCAGGATCCTTTCTGTCAGGCTTCCTCTTCCCAATGCTGTACACGGACAGTTTGGCCAGAGCCAGCAGAAGAGTGGTAAGAACAGCCTACAATGTCTCAATGCCTTCTCCTTTGGTTTCAACTAGTATGGGCACTTTCATACACCTCTTAGCCCTGCGGGCAATGTCACCAACACTGGTCATCTCCTGCAACCATCACAGCTCTTCTGCAGTTTCCCATTTAATTTCTTCACCCCTCAGTTCTCCTAACACAGACAGTGCAGCAGGAGAGCAGGTGGTTTGCTCTTAAGAGTACCTACCAGCTCCAAGTGACAGAGTACAGAAGTTTCATGAGCTCATACATGAGATGCTATTAGCAGCCTGAAGTTCTCCAAGTGCAACCACTATGGAAATATCCCCAGGTTACAGTCCTGCTCTTACTGAATTGTTAAAACAAGCATTCTGGGCCAAGCCTTAGCTACCTAATAAACATAAAAATATTAATATCTTTATAGGTTCTAAAGATTGTTCTAACTACTCATGCATCAAAACTGCACAAGTAAATAAATATATTATTCTACTTGCAGCATGAAGGCAATACGTGTTGCAGGAAAACAAACCACAGTAACCAAGGGACAGCAATACTCTTTCAACCACACGGTGAACCAGACCAGGAAACTGAATGGAGTTAGACACAAATGAAGGTAAAAAAAACTGAGGCCACACATTTGCATCAATGCTTATGGATTAAAAAAAACAAAATAATAATAAATAAAAAGCAGAAGGAAAATCAGAAGCTGAGGTAGAGGGTAGTAAAACCTTATACTGCAGCAGAAGTGGTAGCTTGAGCTGCTCCTACAACTACACTGTCAAAACAAAACATTTTCAGAAATAAAGTCCTAGCATTTGTCAATGCACAAACTTTATTTTGTTTGTATATGACCTTAACCAAGATATGTGCCTCTTTGGAAAAAAAAAGGCTTTTCTTACTGCAAATCAAATTAAGAAGGTTTGCCACAGACTTTGTTTTAAAAGTGAATTTCAGTTCTGTAAAACTTGTCAGATCAACAGTTTCCATAAGATAAACTACAAAAAGAGACCTGAGAAATGTTCTCCTACCTGCTGCCTACCTGCATTATCAAACCACAGCAGGGAGAACATCTTCCAGCATCTCTGCAATTCACGACAACCTTGCAATTTAGCCCCTGCTAAACTGAAGTGAGATAAGTCATGTCTTCTTTCCCCCTGTTAATTCAGGGATAAACATCTATTCTTATATGTTAAAGATAAGTATTTATTAAAGTTTTATGCAAGGTTTACTTAAATATATGAAACCAGGGCTTACTCTGACACCAAGAGAAGAATTATGAAATTATTAAAGGCAATTAACTAAGGTTAATTTGCCTTTTTCTTTCAGTGAAATCTTTTCCTTTTCTCTGCTTTCCTTGTATAACATAGCAGATGAACTGTTTTAGTACAGGTGTATGGCAAAAAGCGAAGATCCCAAAGACACCCAGCCATGCTGGTATCATTTGCAAGATTATAGGGCATGTCCTTTTACATCACTGCATTTGCAGATACAAGTAATTTTCATATACAATGGCCTTTTAAAAAACAAGCCCTAAATATGTGAGACACAAGCTTCTTTTATGAAATCTTGTAACAAGCACTGTTGAAGAGTTCCTTAAAGAAAGTTTCATCAAGATGCAGAGTGAAACTAATTGCTGTATTCCCCAGCCAAATCAACAGCTCTAGATTTTCTCAGAGCAACATGAAACAAGACTGTTCGCAAAATAAGTGTTCTTCAACATGCCCGAGAATCAAGAGCACTGATTAGCAGCTGAGGAGGAAACGACCTCTAATGTAGAGAACGGGACCAAATCACTCTGTGAACTTTTTGTCACTGAGTCCTGCTGAACCAAAACCTGTAAAAAAGTGTGGAAAAAATAACTGGAAGTACCAATAGATTATAATAAGTTAAAAAATACAGATAAAAACCGTGCTACCTAATCCTAGTTCTTTATTGTTGCTTTGCTAGCTAATAAGCAAGAAGTTTCCATCTCTAGTTTTATAACAGGACATAAAAAGTGGAATATTTCAGGTACCAGATCAAGGTTTTCCTTATCAACTGTGTAACTGATGTCTTCATTTCCCTCATTTACCTAAATATTACTGAATCTAACCCAGCACCATGTAATATACAAGACACACAAAACGTTGTCTCCTGAAGGAGCTGACCTGTGTCAGCTCCGGATGGCATAACAGTCCTTTAATGCCACTGCTTCACTGAAAGAAGCACAAAATGATCCTTGAAGCAGTAGTCTCGGAGCCCTGTAGGAAATTTCTCCAGTAAAATACTGTTTTGTGAAGTGGCTCTGCCAGCAAATGTCCCTTAAAATATATTAAATCAATGAGTAAAGAATAACTTGATTTATTTTCTCTTCAAAAAGTCAGCTTCATTTTATTACGGAATACAAATATCATTTATTTAAACTAAACTTCACCAAAATCACATTTTTGTGAAGAAACAAAACCAATCTGTTATCAGAGTGAAACAAAGGAGAATTAAATGGTGTTCTCTTCATTTTTTTCAATAAATTTACTGAATCACATAATATGCTTCTGTAGGCATGTTTTTTTTTCCCAAGGATGGTCATCACATTTTAACCAACCAGGCATAAAATGGCGAATAACTGAAAGCCACGTAAAACAACGTGCAAAAAGCCTGAAAGGGCATGGGAGGTG
Organism: Columba livia; assembly: GCF_036013475.1. Taxonomy (NCBI): domain Eukaryota; kingdom Metazoa; phylum Chordata; class Aves; order Columbiformes; family Columbidae; genus Columba; species Columba livia. Next base: position 31,958,018 of record NC_088604.1, on the reverse strand, counting down.
TTTACAATATAAAAGCTCAGTTTAAGGCTCGGAGAGGATAAAACAATATGAATTAAAGTCTTATGGAAGAGGTTTTAAAGGTGAGGCACAAATTTGCACGCACACAAAATCACAAACACATGTACCAGTGTTTAAGTCTCTTACTCTGAATATACAACTACTAATTACTAGATGTATTAATGAACCAGTGCCTGAGTAAACGAAAGAGAAGCCCATTTATCGAACTGAACAATACTAATTAGTAGCATCGCTAAGTTCAGCTGAATTAATCCCATAACCTAAGCAGAACTTGTCCTGACCACTCAAACTCCCTACAATGCAGACAACCCAAGTCAGTGGAGAGCAGGACAACTGCCCATCAGATGGGACCACCTGAAGTCTTCAGAGATCAGCTACTGTTTATAGGCAGTTGGTCATGCAGGGACTTGCACTTTCAAGCAGTTCAGTCAGTTTGGAAAACCCCACGCACAGCGATACCCAGGGATGCTGGCAGAAGGTGACCACAGAATTCTACAGCTTTGCTATGGGTGCTCAACTGTGAATTGCTTTTGTTCTTTGTCCTCACCAAGAAGCCATAGGAAACAGAGGTTCATGAGCACCTCTTCTAAAATTTAACCTTATGAACAGCTGGCAAGTCCAGATTTTTGCGTCTTAAAATACTCCTGAATGAAAAACTCATCATGTCTAACACCCTAAATGCTTTCTCAAGCTCCTCTACTTCTAATTCAGTGATACAGTCTTTTGTCATACTATCTGTTCCCCTGCCCTCAAAATTTAATTATATCATGACAGCTGGTGAAGTGATTTTTTGGTGTCAATATCACGAGAGATTGAAATGTTGGATTAAAATGGCATCAGCCATCACTAATGCCAACACTTGCAAATCCTAATGTATTCTATCTGTCAAACCAGTTTCAAAAACGGTTACTCAGTGAAAGCCTAATAAAGTCGGAATTAGCAACCAGGGTAAGAACAGACCCTGCTATTCTCTGAGAATACTGTTTCTGTTACAATCACGCAGTGGGAAAAGATGCTTAAACACATTAGAGTTCGCTACTAACAGCGCAATGCACACAACCAAGAGAAAAAAAATATAAACCCCAGTGCTGCAATGTATCCTTTCAGTCATCTGGCACCTGTTAAGAAGTTTGCAAAGTTGAGAGGTGTGGGTACTGGTTCAACATAACAGGAAATTACTTTGGAGCAATGTTTATTAAAACAGCTTTCTGAAACAGTCTTTCTCACACATGCATTTGAAAAAAAAAAAAAAAAAGAGTATTTTTGGCATCCAATGTGTTAAACAGATGATGGGTATCAGATGGCAATACAGGGTGAGCAGCAAAAATATGACAAAGCACAGTGGTCTGTAAACAGAGCAAAGCTACTGAAACTCTAGCTACCATATGGTGGTGACAAACAGGACACGTGCAAAACAGGAAAAGATCTCACAGTGAGGGGTGTGATAGGAGCCGAACTGAAAAAAAATTACAATAGGACTGCAAGCACAACAGTGATAATGTTTCAAATTAATTATATTCAGCTGAGGCTCAGTGTGTACAGTATGTCTTCTATCTAAAAATAATTTAACAGCCTCGCTGAGAGCATCTCTAATTTATCATCCTATTCACCTTCCTTTATAATACCCATATTACAAGGAACAAAAAAGGCTCACACATCTATTTTAAATATATCATCAAAACGCTTGAACACAAGATAATGATTAAGCTTGTCTCCAGCATTATTTAATTCCCTTCATTTTTCTGGATGCCAAAGTAAACACAAATGAAAAGCATATGGCATTTTACTGAATTAGAAAATTAGAAAAGGAGAACATTAACTGGTTTTACTTTATGCTTTAAGCACAGCACATAGTAAAATTAAAAATTTCAAGGCTTTTTATATTTGTGATTTAATTCCTTCTTTTAAAGTACTCTCTACTGAAGTTAAATGTTCTCAAGAATACTATTTGTGAAAGAAAATCCAAAGCGTGCTCTCTACATTTTTATCACCTATTTTTCCCCAAAGTTAAAACAGTTCATAACTGTTTTAAGAAAATTGTCTTGAGCCTGAAATTATTCTCAGTAGATAAACTGAGCCTCTTTTGTGGGGAGCATCTTTGTTTCTTGATGCTCACTGAGACTGTACAAGCTAAGAATTAAATCAGTGTTAAAAAATAATTTTCCTGCAAAACTCTCTTATCTGATGAAGTTGTTGAATAAAAAGTACGATCCCCAAATTAGTAGAAACTATTCTTCCTTTGATCTAAACCTCCACAGCAAGGCCTATAGAAAACCACGTCATCAGATTTCAGGTTTTCTCCTCCCTTCCTTTCTGTTTTCTATCAACAGTTTGATTAACTCCCAAGCTTTCTGTTCATTTGCAAACTATTCCAAAAATCATTCCCATAAAGAAATTCAGTCCACACAGTTCAGTACTGGTAATATATCAAAATACGTGTTTTATTCATGTAATAACACATATCAGAAAACTGTCATATGAACAACACAGCAGAAGGACATGAAGAGGGATGCTTCAGGAACCACATGCTCATTAATCACACCTAGCAGACCCACTGGGGTTCTCTCCTGAGGGGTCATCCTGGTCATAGCTATGATTTTAAGCAAAGGAAAGCTACTGCCAACCCATTTCCCATTGAAGTCCTGACAGAAAACCCCTAGGGCTCGTTTTAAACCAATAATATCTTAAATAACACGAGTGAGTGTCCTTTGGGAAACACTGCACGAAGTCTACTAACCTGTTTTATGATTCTGCCTGCTACCCTGAAATACCCATAAATTTGGCAGAGAGACGTTCCTCCAAAGGTTTTCCTTGGTTAATATTTTTCTACTTTTCTACAGCGGCTCTCACAAGAGCCCACTAAGCAAAGTGCACTCACAGAGCTTCAGATCGCCACAGGAGTCCACAGGCTGGTGAGACACCACATGCAGTAATGTCAGCTCTCCAGAGTATTTGGTCCAGTGCCACAGAAGGCTTCAGGTACAAATCTGAACATTCCACTGTAGCTGTGTCCATAGAAAAAACACTGATAATTTTTTCAGTGACCAAATCAGTATTTGCTCCAGAATAACTCCTCCCTGTTCCCTAGCAGAAAAAAGTATTTTGTTCCCCTCGGCTAGCCCTTTAGAGAGCCAAATCTGTAAGGATTTAGTTCCTGCCGTACATCAGTATTTTCTTAACCTAAAATGGATTTCCAGACAGAGCTCAGTGTAAAGGAAGAACATCATTCTTCTACATCAGGATTTCTTACTGCTTGAGCCAGCAGCCTCTGATAATCTAAGCAGAGTTCTTGTGTTTTTCATGATCACTGACTTGTCCTTCTGCCAAATTCACAGATTTTTCACAACCACACAGAACAGTCATAGAATGAGACCACTATTTTGCAGTCTTGTTCTGTGCCATGTTTTTTAAAAGGCACTCACTGCCTTTACTTGAGGTACATGATGTAAAATCCAAAGCTGCATGTTAAGAGTGCTTAAGTGCCATTTTTACCCAGCACATTGTACAATATTCTCTAAAAGCTCAACAGAATGACAGGAGTGAAGCTGTATGGAGATCCTAAAAAACAGAAGATGATGATTTCTTATCAGTTCCCTCTCCCCATGTGTAACAACTAAAAATTTCTCTCCATCAGCTATAAAGCAAACAGCCACCAGTGCATTTCCAAAGTAGAACAGAAGATCTGGAGGCTTCAAGAAAATTCCTGGAGCTGGCCAACAGTACAAATACTGAGACTTCCTGTGTTTCAAAGAAAATCATCTCCCAAGCCATCTGTGCATTGCACCATGGCTTGGTCTAAAGCCAGAACAGCAAAGAGGTGAGCTGGGCCCAGAACACTGACATCATCCAACCGTGTCACTGACGTGGCCTTGTATGTGCCAGCTTCCCAAAGAGCAGGAAGTTAAGTACAATTTGCCAGACAAATTTGTCATGTTGAATGATGGCCCACAGCAAATCTGGCTTGCTTGATGAAAAGTAGCACTTTTCCTACCTGAAAACAGACAAAGAGTTAAGTATCTCTGGGTAGCAGTACCTCTCACCTCTTCTTCCTCTCAATAAATTGCCAGGATTATCAAAATAATATCCTGGTATGTCCAATATTACATGTATATTCAAAAAACAGGAGAGAGACAATATCTTGATAAGGTTGTACTAGTGTGAAACTGTCTCTTGTGCTTTATGAGGACTTAAGATATGGTACACTGCAGGACAAACAGGGGTTTCTTTCTTCAGTGATGAGGACTGAGATACTGGAAATTTTTTTTTTTGTACTAGACTATCTGCCTGTGCTCACTGCCGTTGCTGCTGTGATGTATTTATGTCACAGGTCATTAGAAGACCAAAATATATATGAGAAACACTGGAAGGAAGCAGAATGTGAGAAACTCAAATGACAGAGTCCTATTTTGTGTCATTTTGGTATATGAAGTCAGCTGGGGGATAATTTGACATATACTATTTGACATATTACTATTTCAGCTCAGAGGAGTGTGGAAGTATGGCTTCACACATTTTGTATCAGTACCTAGCTGATTACCAGGAAGTTACATTTGGTGGTACATACAGCTGATGAGTTGAGATACAGTGGACTGGTTGCAACCATTATATTGGAAATATTACCAGCACATACAATGAAATATATTAAAACAGTAATTCTAGGTAAGTTGTCTTTACTACACTATAAAACATGTCAATTAGTTCTTTTAGGAAACCTGCTCCTGACCTAGGAAGATCCATACAATATGAGCCCATTAACATTCTTGCAACATGTTGACACCAAACCCTTCAGTTCTAACTCTACTAAACCAGTTTGAAAATGGCCCCAAACTCTCGTGTCTGCCCTTGGGGAAAAACAACAACAACAAAAACAACCAACCAAACAAACAAAAACCACCACCCAAATTAACTAAGTCCTAATGTTCAGGAAGTGTGTAACACTGTGTTGATGAGATCTGAAGCTGTATGATGCTTTAACTTTGAGATAAGAAGCAAGTGTTTTCCTGAGAATACTGAGAGAAGACCAGCACCTCCCAGGTGAATCCTCCTCATCATGACAAATGCATGTTCTGCTTCCAAGGACAGCCACTCCAACTCCCCTCCCTCAGTGCTTATGCTGCCTTTTACCAATAGATCAAAAAGCTTTTAGTGGTAGATACTGTGTGTCTATGAAAGTGTTTATATTTTATAATCAAGTCACCTCTTGATCTCCCCTGTGATAAACTAAACAGATTAAGATGTCTAAATCCTTTACTGCAAAGTAGTTTCTCCAGCATCTGAAACATTATTGTAGCTCTTAACTGACCCTTTTGCAACCTTTCAACAAGCTTTAAAAGCATAATGCCCTAAGAACTGTATCTTTCCTTTATTCATTTTTTCTGTTTTCCAAGTGCTGTATCACAAGCAGGGAGTTGGACTTGATGATTCACAAGACATTCTGATTCTATGATTGCATGAAATGCCTGGGACAAGCGTCGGGCTTGATGGCCCAACAGCCTTTGGTTACCTGAGTGCCCCTTTTGAATGCTAGAACTGCATCAGAATTCATATGAATTCACAGGATTTTCCTAATGCTCCCAAATTTGGCAAAGTAAAAAAGAGCATCAGTCAACCAGAGTCTTCTGCAGCCAAGTCTTCCAGTCTTCTTTTGAACAAGTAACTAAGGCCATATTATTTTTAATTATTTACCCAAAGCAGGTCTCAAGCTTTCTTCAGTTACTATCAAAGTGGGAAGCAACTTCTTTTTCCTCATAGGATGCAAATATACTTCTAAATTTTTTTCGATGTACAAACAGAATATTTATCTAATGTTCTTACCTTTTGTACGTATTAGCAGTGCTAGTATGTCCATCTGAAAATGGGCTGGTAACTTCCTTAGGGTATCTTCTGTGTAAAATACATTTCCTGAATGACCTCATCCTCACTGCAGCTCTGGATTTTTTCCTTATTTCTTTAGCATCCCTTACCAATTCTCTGTACCCCACAGCTTGTCATTCCCAACAGTTTCTATCTGTTTATAACAAATCAATACTGACGAGTAAAGGCAATTGGAGCTGTATCATCACATATTACCCAAATACAAGCAAACAAGCATACAATCGTTTTGGTTGGAAAAGACCCTCAAGATCATTGAGTCCAACCATTAACCCAACACTGTCAAGTCCACCTCTAACCTATGTCCCTAAGAACCTCACCTACATGCCTGTTAAACACCTCCAGGGATGGTGACTCCACCCCTTGCCTGGGCAGCCTGTTCCAACGCCTGACAACCCTTCCCATGATGAAATTTTTCCTAATATCCAACCTAAACCTCCCCTTGTTACCTGGGAGAACCACACCCTCCATGCTACAACCTCCTTTCAGGTAGCTGTAGAGAACTATAAGGTCTCCCCCTCAGCCTCCTTTTCTCCAGGCAAAAAACAACTGAAATTGCATTAAAAACAAACAAAACAACCAGCAATCTGCCCTCAGGAAAAAAAAAAATCTCTTTAGAACTGCTTCAGATGAAATTATCAACCAGGTGTCACCTACTATGAGCTGAATAGATTAGCCACATAAATATCTTCCCTGGAAGATATTCCATTTCAAACTTGACAGGGTGCTGTTGAATATAGGCAAATGAAACTTTCAAAGTATTACATTAGTCTTTTCATCTCTGAAAAATGCTAAAAATATTGCCCTATTTTCTTCTTTGTAGTGTCTACACAGAATTACTTAAAAATCTTTCCTGCAGTTTTTAGTAAGTACATTTGAAATTTTAGAAGTACAAAAGTGAACTCGCATTTTTATGACACCCAGGATTTACAGATTAAGAGTCCTACATAAGCATTTAGTATTAACCACAATGAAAAATGGCAATCAGATTTTTAAGAAAAAAACATTCTCTTGGCCATTCAGGCATACGCTTTTCCCTTGATGATTTGTACTACTGAAATCTTTTAAAATTCATAGAAAATAGCTTCTTGTCATGAAAAAAAAAAATCAGCTATTTCTCCTTATGAAAGAAGGCTCTCGCTATTCTCACATAAAGCCATTTTCTCCACCCCTTCTGAATGTGAATCATGGTAGAATATAAAAAACTAAACCTCATTGTACTTTCACCAAAGAAACAAAAAGATCCATTAATTGCAGCAAAATGTTTCAGAGTGTTGTATCTTTATTTTCTCCTACTAATGTCCCTTAGGTAAATCCCAAAGCCTTCAGTCAGGGGAAATTCTTTAGCAACAATTTTGAAACCCTCTCTTCATTCTACTTCCTATTTTTAGGTTTCAGATGTTGGCAGGTAGGAAAGTTGATTACTTTCAAATCCTGAATTTCAGCAGAGCTCCCCTGATTTCTTTCTTCGAGGATGCAAGAGACAATTAGGATGTCCCCGCTGTCAAAAAGTTTCTTAATTAATTTCACGAAAAGGCTTTTGAATTCTTGACTGAAGTGGAACACTCTTGTTTATTGCTCGTGGTGTCATCACTGCTGACGCTATGAATAGCTCTCCTGCTTCTCCTTGCACCAGGCGTCGTGGCTGCTATCCTCTTGTCAACTCTGCTATTGCAACTGGCATCATTGGCAAACTTCTCATACGCCTCGCAGAGCTCACCCTGACTCCCCTGACGTTCTCCACTGATTTAGACTCTTCATCTTAAATCACAAATACTCAACTCCAACAAATTGCAACATATTACCATAATTAAAAAATAATCCTGAGTATCTGCTGTTCAATTAGCCTCATCACCTTCTGTGAACTGTAAAGCATCTAAAAAGCCTAATTCAGAGAAAGTATAATTCTTTGAGCTGGAATTCTGACTTTTTACATACTTTTTTAGAGCCAAAAAAAAGTAATGCGGCATTCTGTGATTTTCTCAAATAGAAGGTGAATCTCAGTTTTAACTTTCAAGTATTTGTTCTGATTTCACGTAGATAAGAGTTTAGTTCTAGCAAGGATATGATTTGCATTTTATTTGTAAGAAGAGCAAAGACAGATTCACAAAACAAGAGACATTTGGACTGACAAGAGTTGTGAGACAAAAGATAAAATTTCCAGCTTAAGTCTTTGCAGGTGCTGAAAACAAAAAGGGAGTAGATGACAATACAAATGCCACTCTAGGAAAAAAGCAAAAAAAAATTGAAGCACAGTGTCAGACAACTTTTGTCATGTATTCATTTTTAGCACTTTCTGAATCTTCCAAATATATTGTTCTAATGTTTAATTTTTCTTCTCTATTTGGAAAACATTAAATGCATTAGCAGGCTTTTACTATGGCAAGCCAATATTGCACTATTTAGTTTACTTCCTTCCTTATTCATTAGCTGAAATTATTAAGTCAAGAGGATTAATAAGTGAGACATTTTCTGGTTCTAGATCTCACAGTACAGCAAAGTCTATAATGTATTAGATCCTTCAGAGACACAGTCATTTAAAACAGTTTTTTGAGACTGGCAACTGTATAAACATACAAAATAATACTTGCTTAACTCTGCATATTAAAACTGTGAACCCCAAACACACAGATGTTCCCAAATAAGAAGTCCCAAAGAACATATCAAATAAATGCACTAGAAGACCACAGTCAGGCAACCAAATAGTGAACCTAGTTACAGGCAATGAAGACCATAGTGCAATTACCTCATACTAAAATATCTGCTTTTGATTGCCTGAATAGCTCCCAATTGGCTCTACATTTCTTTTTTTTCTTTTTTTTTTTTTAATTTGAGATAACAAACAATTGCTCATTTTGTAATTATAATTGAAAAACCCTTAAAAATGTTATTTCATTTGGTAATCAGATCTCTAAATTAGACCCAGACACCCTAGAATAAAATTTCTTTAAGGACTGCCTCTAACACATTCACCCACGTCTAACAATTAGACATTCAGGCCCAGAAATTTTGCTATTGACTTAAAAAGAAACAGGTGGTACTATTTCACTGGTAGTCTCACCTAATGGAGGTTTGGCTCCTAGACAACTGTAAATTATTACTTCTTCCTTAATGGCATATCATTTTAAAAGGGCAGCATAATGGTCAGCTTTTGAATTGCATGGCCTCTCATTTTCATTTGCAAAGCAAGGGTAGGACCATATCTATTGATACTTTCTCTAGGATATTTAAAACATAAATACATAACTAAATTTTGAATACTATTCAGCAGAATGACATGACTTAGAAAATTCTAATGAAGAGTCTGAGAAAGAGCTGAGTTGCCTATGGCTAGTCCCAACATGATCTTGTCCTCATCTCTTCTGCCCCCAATTTGGACTTGTGCTTTCTGGGTTCCTTTGAACTTCAAAGCCGGTGGCTGAACATTTTATGGGGCTAGAAGATGTACTCCAAAAGTTGGCTTAATCACACCGTATGTTTAGTTGACTCAACATAGCATTGCACAAAGGAGAAGAAACTGGGGGGGGACTGCTTGTTTGTGATATAAAAGACCAGCTTTTATAATATGTGGGGTGGATAATCATCTCACTGGAACTGAGAAAGAGTTCCAGAGCTCATTCCAGTAATGACTTTAACTGCACTCCACTGACAAAGCAACTTCGTTGGTGTTACTGCCCAAAACACAGGAACCTATTTGAAACACACCAAGAAAAGTCCTACCCAATATGAATTTACTTCTGTTCTGCAAATGAAAATAAGAGTTGAGGCAATAATACTGTTGATGTTCTCTTCTTGAATTTAAATCACAGGGTGTGGAGAAGAAAGAAAAATGTTTTCAAGAAACCCAAGTTCTAAGGCCCAAAGGCACAGAAAAAGTGTTCAACTCTTCATGTTAAGAGCAGAGCTCCTGTCCTCATTTCGGAAAATAGTAGGATTAAAAGGTTAATTTACTAAAACTCACTTTAGTAAGCTAGAAAAAATACTATACTATATTAAACATAAGCCATGAGTCCATATAAAACTAAGACAAGTATAGAATAGTTAATTCTACCAGTCAGGTGCATTTAAAGTCTAGTAAGCATCTACTTAGGCCTCCTCACATGGCATGAAAGCAGTCATGATTCCAATGACTTCACTGTCCTTAAAACAGTTTAAAAAAAGAAGCTAAATATTCAGCTAAAAAGAATGCTCTGCAGACATTATAATGTTTAAATATTTAATTTATTAATTTGAACTTGGGTTTGTTTTGGCCCTGCCTGAGTTGATTTAGTTGTAGCTCTGAAAGCAATCGTCTAGCAGTCAAGATAACTATTGCCTAAGGTTGTTTTGTTCAGCTTTAGTTTATAGTAGTAATAAGTAGCTATCCTGTGTGGATTAAACTACCTGGTGGTGTCGGAGAGTGCAGACACCGGACAATACCAGAGGTCCCAGACTGTGCACAGGAGTGACAGTGGTCAATGAGCAGTCACTGCAGGAGTGCAACCTCACGATTCATGAAAAAACAGCAATAAAGACAACAAAGAGGATGGAAAAACAGAATAGTTGAGGACCAAGGGAAAAACAAGTGAGAAAGACTGAGTTTAAAAAGAAAAATACAAAAATTAACCCATACTGACCAAAACACCTAGGATGAGAGACCAAGAAGCCCCCCTCATGAGCATCAGCTCCTCCTAGCAAAGACCTCAAGGTGCTGACAGTTTATCATAACCTCCCTTCTGCTCAGGAAAATCCAAAGGGTATAACCCTAAGGAACACTGGAAGGGCAAGTAGAGCAACACAGAAAAGCGAAGTCTGCAGTTCCAGCCCTGATGGACAATATTATGGAAGTGCCTTCAGGGAGAGATCTCCTCTTTTGAAAGGGAAGAGCATGGCAGGATGTTTAGATGCTTAAATTCTGTCAGCACTTTTCTAAAAATCTTTCCTGCTCTTCAGAAAAGAAGAATCACAGTAATAACATTTGTGCAACTTTAACCTAATCACAGTCTCTGTTATCAAATTTGTACTATTTTTCTGAAATAACCTGAACTCGCACTTATAAGCCACAAAACCACACTCAATCTAAATATGATCTTTCTGGTTATGCTTTAATAACAATCATATATCGTGCCATTCTTCAAAATGAAAGGAATAACCTTTTTGATAGTAACTTTTAATAATAAACGAGCATCCTTTATCCATGTTGAAATAACGCTTCAGTCTGTTTAATACATTGAGATAATGAAATGATTACTGCCAATTTTAACTTTATAAACTCTGTATGTTTACACTGTCTTTGAGGATCTTCTATGTGAAAATTTCATGCAACGTATGTACAGAAATATAGTAGCAGATTTTCAGGACAAGTTTCAACACATTTTAAGCACTTAATCATATAAATGTGTAAAACCTTTCTGATCAGATATGGTTATACTTGTACCAAGTGGACAATTACACAGTCCCCTATCTGTATAAATACTTTATTGTTCCCTCATTCGAGGTCTTTACATACAGGTACATTCTCAGTAATAGGAATTCTTTGCAGATGAACAAATTGTATTTTTGGGACACCAGAAGAGTTACAGTAAGTCAAGATGTATAAACTAATAAAATACAAGATTCAGATGAGAAGGAAGACAGGGATCTCACTAATTCCTTAACTACAAAATCCAAGTATTTTGCTCTTCAATATATTTTGTCCTATGCATTTTCACTATGGTAACATATGCTGACGATTTAAAATTAGAGCATTTTCCTCATGTTCATATAGGATCAAGAGCCAAGATCAAGAATACCACTTGAGAATGGATGGGCTGACCATCACTCTTAACTATTTCTATGACACAGCTAAATCAAGGAATCCATACTCTAGCAAACAGCTACCTTATTTGTTCTTAATGATATTGTTAAGCATATTAAAAGCCGGAGGTGAAGAGATGGCAGGTCTGTTGACAGTCAAAGGGAGGATGGTAAGAATAGCAGGTTTTTATCTTGTGGCTGAGTCACACATAATAGAAGTTGTGTCTTGTAGGTACAAGAAGAACAAGAAGTACCTGCAAGACTGACTGTTGCACTGGATGGCAGAGGAGGACAAAAGGTGGACACAAGAGAAACAAAGTTTTATTCCCTAAAACTTAGTTTGCAGTGGAAACATTTTACTAATTTCAAAGCAAAAAGGACTGACCTAAACAGAAATGCATCTGAGACGTAAGAGATTTTTCTAGGATGAGGCAAGAACTGCACGTGATCAGCTATATGGAGTTTGAAGGCAAGAAACTCGTGCAGCAGAGCAGACCAGTATTATGCAATAAGCAAGGTGCCAACACTTAGAAAAATGAGTAGGGGAAAAAAAAAAAAATAGGACAATGGTATAGAAATTGTTTTTCTTGTCTCCAGTATTACATGCAGCATTAATGTCCCACAGAAAAAAAACAAAAACAAAAACACAACTTCTTCCCTGTTTAACAAAACAACACTGGTCTTTGAAAAGTTTTAATTTTTTTTCTCCCAACTACATATCACTACTGCCATACACTACATGATAGTTTAGATAATCATATGTCACACTACTCAGAGTTCATAAACATACCAGCAGAAAAGTGTAACCAACTCAAGTGTAAACTCAAAATCAAAATAAGATGTGGACATCATCTTCACAGTTTACTAGTTACTCTTTTTTTAATACACTGCGTAAATCAATCAAATGCAATTCTATCTGTCATTTCTATGAAGCCACTACTTTTCTTTTGATTTTTCAGTTGATGTGTTGCATCTTTCTACTTAGACACCAACAATGCATTGACTTGTCCAGACGTTTTCAACTAAACATGATGCGATTTCATTTATTCTACTATATAAAATATACAAACCTGGAAATGCCTGCCTTCCATTACAGTTAACTAAAAGAGGAGGGCATTAGACAGACTGTATCATTTTCTGAAATTCTCTTATCCATTCATTATTCAAGGAATTTAGGTGGTTATATCACATATACGGATAGGGGTGGAATTCCAAGAACAGGTACGTAAAATTTTAGTGAAGCAATGTCTAATTGGTAAAAGCTGAACTAAGGAATCTGAATACCCTAAACTTCATTTACCTTGTTCCTGATTGCATGTTGCTTGCATATACATTCATTGTCTCTTTTGGGGGCTCTTGCTGTTTTCCTCAGTCTTTTATTTCTCATCTTCATATTGATGAGAACCATACAAGAATCATACAGGATCAGACCTATGGGATCAGGCAAATCATCTGCCTCTCCCTAACTCCTTTTCATATGGAACATAAAATTAAATAAAGTTTCAAAGAGCAACAGTTGAATTTTGCTCATTCTCTAACAGTGTTTTTTATCATATTCTTCCTTAATTTAGCTGTCCTTAATATTAGTGCCTTAAATCGTAACTTCAAAACAGATCTTTGATATTTTTTCTTGTTCCTCTTCTTTGTAAATATTCACTGAGGACTTTTTCACCTATTCAATACCATGTAGTGTCTAGCATGTAGTATTTTTAAAGTAACTGAAATTCAGCTCTGAACACACCACAGGATTGCAACGTTACAAGTTACCACCAAGGAACATAAGATGATGCCATCACCTTCGCAAAGTCCATACCCTAAGAGAACCTGTAGTTGAAAACTTACAATTTACTGCAGTACAGAAAATCACTGTGGCAAGTGTCTCTGAGGAAGAAAAGAACATTAAAAGGAAGAAGAGACTAGGTTTCCCTGAAGACATAACCCACAGGCTAAATGAGGGACATGCATTTTATTTAAATCCTTTCTTCAAATTCTGTTGTGCCATGATGCTTGCAAGTTATCTGACAATGCTTATGGTGTAAATTTTGAGATAAGCATCTGTTATGCTAACCAGGATATTCACAGTCTTTCCTTGCATGCTACTGTCTGTCTGTTTAGACTATAAACTCTTTTGGACAATGTATTTTCTGCGGTATTCCTTGCGTACAGCTCCAACGAGGATGCCACTCCAGGCCTACAGCTCCTAGATGCTGGAGCAATCCAAGTGGCAGTAACAACAGTAGTGTTCTCACAGACATTCCTCACAAAGGAAAATATAATCTTCAGCCAAGCACAACTCACCAGGAAATCTCAGTTTCCCAGTGCTGTTCTTCTGTTGATGAAGGGAAAACATTAGAGGTTGTCCACAAGTCTCCCTTGGAGCAGCATCTTCCAAAGAAGTAAAAAATAAAGATGCTTCTATGATTTCTAAAAAAATATCACAATTACTCCCTTATTTAAGATTGTCTTTCATTCTTATTACATCACTATAGAGTCTGCAATGGCTTCTCACCATGAGTTAATATTGGGGAAGGTATCAGGGAACAAACCCGTGCTTCCTACCATGAAAACAGCATGTCACCTCTAACAAAGTCCCTCAGTTCCACTCTGGGATTTGAAATGTACTCCTATGAACATCTCTTTGACAGATTAATGCACTGAATATGGCAGGTCATTAAAACATTTTTAAATAAAGTACAGTTCAGGGAATTCTAATGTGAACATGATTTCTAGAATTAACTCAACATAGAATTTCTCCATTGCAGTATTTCCCCAGACATCATAGTGACTACAGAAAAGCAAAGCACCAAAGCACACTTTCCATTTTAATTTGTAACTGCTCAGCACCATTAAGTTGCTTCAGGAGGGTTGGGGGTGACTGTTTGGCGTACATATTCCAAAAAAATCCTTGCTATAAACAAATGAAATCAACAGTCTGTATTAATGCACAGAACAGCAGCAAGTAAATAATGAGCTGAATGCCCCTGTTGCTGCAGAACACACAACAAAGAAATGGAAAATGCACAGATGATCGCTCAGCATTTACAGGCAGAGCCATTCCTCGTGTTATCAGCTGCCATCTCTATCCTTCTGCACAACCACCGTTATCAGTCCTAAGCCTTCCTGATCAAAAGGCCAAAATGGTATGGTCTTACACAGAGAAAGGACAGTCTGTGAACAGCCACCCATCATCTCCAGTCCATCAATGGGAGAAACACTGATTTCCTTCAACTTTTCCATACCAGAGAAAGGGATGGTGTGGGAGACATTCACAAACAGAGGAGAAAGGTGGACAATGTGAGACCATGGAGGAGCAGGGAAGTCCCGGCTATTCTGTGCCTGCCACAAAACTTGCTTTTACCAAGCAATGATTTAGACAGTCTCCAGAAGTTCAATCCCACCTAAGGATAACAGTTAGGGAACTAAGACGCAAACGCTCCTTTAGATTCATTTTGCCAAAACTGTATCTTTATGTGCAAAAAATTGCCCATACATCAACAGAAAAAAATAAAAGCCCCTGGAGATACTTCTCCACGCTGACCAGGGCGCAGACTTGCTCGACATGTTTAACTACAGGTTATTCATACATCTACAGCTAAGAATAAAATAAAGCTGATGCGTTCATGGCTTTGGAAAATTAACTGCCTGGCAGAAGAGGTTCAGGACCAACATTCTCTCTAATTGCTCCTCCTGTGAGCAGGAAAAAAAATGACTGCCATATCTCCAGTTGAAAGTCACAGAGCAGAGTCTCTCCCCTTTGCATGCTTTCTCGTTATTTAATCTCCCCTTCCACTCACCTGCTCCCCCTCCTTCTTTGTTCTATTTTCCACCTTCATTACCACCTCCTCCTCACCTCTCACATTCTCCCTTTTGTCTCCCTCACTCTCTCTTTCACTTTCTCCCCCATTTTTTTACTCCTCATCCCACACATCCTCCTCTGTTAGCTTCACTATGTGAGAAGTTAAGAGAAAAAGAAGAAAGAGAAAAGACAGAAGGGTTTACGGAGGTGGGGAATGACAAATAAAGAGGGAAAGACAAAAAAAGAAATATGTGCTAAGCCATCCTATTTGTGTCAGTGAAAGCAAGGATACGAACCCAGAGCCCCCCAATCCAGCAGACAGATGCTAACTGGCAGGAAGCAACTCTGCCAGCAGGGACATCATTTAAGAATTCAATCAATAGCAAATCTCTGGTGAAAACAAATAAGCATGCAATATTCAAATGTAAATTAAAAACCATTAAAATCACACTGGGTTTTAGCTGCAGAGTCAGAATTAGAAATTGTAGTACAAATTGAGTGACTCCTTACTCGGAACAGTTTCAAATACAAAAATGGCTGAACAAACTGTCGTCTTCCCCCAAAACTACCTACAGCTGCCTATTTGTGTACAGACCACCACATGCACAGCACATACTTATGCAAACAAATCATCTGGGAAGCATATTTTTTAATATTGACATTTTACTGAGAATATCCATAATTGCGAACCCCAATTATTCATAGGCATTCTTCCTCCAGTATTCTCAAACTTCGTGTCCGAGTTGGCAACAGGGATCCTCCTGAGTTGCCAAGACTGCCCAGCTTTCACTTTCACATAGAATCAATCAGGCAGTATAGAGAGTGTTTTTTAATTAGATCATATCGGGATTATAATTAGCACTGTGCAGGAGGAGAGTTAAGGTAACACAGCAAATGCAGAACAACTCTATCCTGCCTGGCACAGCTAGTGCCAGCAGTAAAATAGCTAATAGGGTCTGATTATTTTCTCCTTGCTACATGTATGTGCTTTCATTTCCAGCACAAACCAGTGGAAGCAGCTCTAGGAGAGAAAAGCAGGGAGTGCCAGCCGAGTCCCATGGCCACAGAACTAACAGGGTGCAAAGGTGGCCGGTCACTTCCATACCAGGTACAAGCACCATACGGACTTCAGGAGCAACAGCGGGACCTGCTGCACAGTGCACAAACAACATACGGATTCAGCATTAGGGGAAGCACGCGCATGGCTGCAGGTACCTTTTCTCTGAGCTCTTGCAGAGTTCAAGGTGTAGGAAGCAGGTTGGGCAGCACAGCCTCTGCCTCACACTTTCCCTCTGTGAGCACAGCCAACAGCTGAACAGAAACACACTGAGCCTCCCCATTTGTAGTTTTTCCCTCAGAACAGCCAGGGAGTCAACCTGAACACAGGGCTGCACAACCACCACCACATCGCAAAGTGTAAGACCATGCACAGCAAACCTCGCTTGTTCCTCTGCCACACCAGAAGATGGGTGTTGAGGAAATGAAGCTGCACTGAGACAAGCAGGTCTAAGGACAAAGATACTAGCTTAGCATAGTTTGCAGACTTTTGTCCTTGCAGCTCTGGAAGAGTAGGAGGTTGTCCCTTCTGCAGTCCTCTCGAGGCATTTCCCTTGAAATCTGCTCAAAAGTCTCAGCCATCTGCCTACTCTCTTTGTCTGCATCTCATGATGAGAGAAAGTAGAATGAAGTTGACCATTATCACATTTATCTCAACAAATAGCTGCCTGAGATTCCACGTCTATTTTAACAAAAATAACTAAATACCAACAACTAACAGCTCACAAGGCAGTCGACAAGTTTTAAAGCTCCATGAGTGCTTTAAACAAGGTGAGCTGGAGCACAGTCACATTTCACAGAGTAACAAAACCAGGCGGGCTGAAAGGGATGTCTGGACCTCATCTAGTCCAACACCCCGCTCAGAGCAGCATGGTTTCCAAAGATGCGCTGCTGTCTGGGAGCAGCAAGAGCACCTCTGCAGATCAAGGGGAGCCAGCCACCAAGCTATGTGACAACCAGGCAGGCAGAGGCAGTCAGTCCCACAGTACCAAATGTGGGGAGCAGAACACACATTGTGACGGTAGCCAAGCTCAGCCAAGAGTCTAGTAATTGCCAAGCAAGTCTGCCGTAACAAACAGCATTGTCCCTCACCTTCAGTTCCTGGGGGACACCACTAGCAGTCAGTTGCCAATTGCATTTTGGTTGCTGATCACCAACCTTGGAACAAAGCAATCCACCCAGAACTTATCAATCCCCAATTTGTCTACCAGGATACTACTGAAGTAAGTTTTAGAGAACTCACTTAGAGTCCATTCAAGCAACTTTCACTGCACTACTCTTGTTTACAGAGCCAATCATTAAGGTAATTAGGTTGGTCAGGCATGATTTGTCATTAGTAATGCCATGCTGGCTGTTCTCAATCACTTTATTGCCTTTCACATGCTCAGAAATGCATTCCAAAATAATTTGCTCCAAAATCTTCCCAGGTGCTGTGGAGAGACCAACAACCCTGTAGGTGTTACTTTTCTTCAAGATCAGCGGAACGTTTGTATTTTTTCCAATCATAAGGGATCTCTCCTGATTGCCATGACCTTCCAAAGATGATAAAAAGTGGTCTTGTTACATTTGAAGGCTTCCTCCACAACTTTAGATGCACCTCTACCGTAGGAACTACTGCAAAAATTTCCTTAGATTCTTTTAAAAATATGTTCTATGTCCAACAGAATTTCAGATCAAGCTTATATGTTGCACAGTTTATGTCTGATCCGGGGCCCAGCAACTGACGTTTTCACATGCCATTAGAGACTTTAAAATACTATTGATAAAACTAGCATATAGATTAATATTTGATGTACAAACAGCATTTGAAAAGCCCACTTGGAGCAAGCAAATGACTCTTCTCCTGATCTAAACAAAATCCCTTTCAGTTTGATAAATGACATTTGTTGACAAACAAGTTTACCCCAATGTCAAAGTTATCCCTGCGAAGTTAACCAAGTTGGCTTTAAAGATCTTTTCTGTTACCACATAGCAGAAAGCCATCTTCCAGTGGCTCAGATCCAGCTAATCCAAGTCTGTGTGTGCAGAATGCTCTTCTCTTCACCCCTACATGCACCTTCTGGTTTACTCAGCCACTTGCAGTGAACATCCTTTGCATATTCAGGGAAAATGCTCCATGTCTGGTCTCTCCACTGTGATCAAGTTCTTGCATACTTTCACATAATGGAATTTCAGTAAGATACAGTACTTTTGTCAGACAATCAAATAAATCCATTCTCTGCCATAATTTTTTTTTCTATTTTACTGCAGCTAGAATATAGGCATTCTCTCCTTCCCATGGGAGTTGGCTGAAGTTTTCTGCTGCTTCTCTACCTTCGCTACAAAGGGAATTACATTAGACTGGCAGCAACAGTCTCACAGCTTATTAGTACTTCCTTTGCTGATCTTTGAAAGGTTGTACCCTGAGAGAAAGCATTTAGCAACTAGGAAATGAGCCAAAGAAACACAGTACTTGAAGAGAGCTCTCTTTCGCAAACTACAAAATATTTTTACTAGGCTGACTAAAAGCATTATACACCCTATACCGCCAATTTTAAGAAATCAAAAATTGTATAAAAGGTCAGAAAATAACCATGAGACTGCTCCCCAAAGTCTATCTCCTAAAGATAACTCTAAATTTTCTGTAATTTCCCTACATCCTATTTTTCCCCACATCTGCCTGAATCAGAACTATGGACTGAATCTGCAAAATTAATAACCAAGAAACATGCAAGATCCTTGTTTTGTGCCAAGTTTCACACTTACCTTTCTTTTTCAGCAGATATTCACATTTTTGCATAAATGAACCAAAACATAGCTCAGCTAACATCATTGTTGTTATTATACAAGGCACCTTTTTTCCCTTATCCACTAGTGTCAAAATACTTAGCAAAAGATTAAATCATGTGACCTGATTTTTACAATTCCAATCAACCGTATAATTATACACATTATTTGATAATCATATTACTTTTATTTAGCTTAAAACTCAGATTTGCCCAACAACTAAGCAGAATTGATTCCTTATTGTCTTCTGATCCTACTTCCTGAGACTTGTCAGAAATGAAAAGGAAGAGACAGAAACCCTGCCACTGTCTTCTGGACAGAAGTTCTGGAGAAATGGGGCTGGGAGTGCAGTTTTCCTGCTATTTCTTTCACGCCCCTTTACCTGAATGCCAGGCACCATCACTGTGCCAGGTGATTTGGGGTTTGGGTCACTGCAACAATTCTTCCTGCACTAGGACTTGGTTGACTTGTAACCCAAGGGACATTAGAGTGATTTTTCCTCTTCACTACAGCATGCAAGAATTTCAAGGAGAGCATTTTTCCCTGAGTTGTTTTGGGGATGGCACAAACCGAGTACCCTTTGGCGCCTGGCAGATGCAGATATTCAACTAAAAAGAAACACCAGACAGGTATGGATCAACCAAAGAGTCAAAGGGTTAAGCTGGAACGGCTGAAAACATCTGATTTGATCACCCATGGTGAAAAAGGCTAGAGAAGCATCTAGGCAGTGCCTGCACCATCAGTGGGACCGAAGTAGTAAAAAATGCAAGCTAATACAGAAATACCATGATATGTGTTAGAGATAACAAATACAAGGCTTAAAGCCTGTGTTTGTTCACAAGGCTGAGTAGATGGTACCCAAATAAAAGGAGTAGATATCAGATATACCCTGAAGATATTTCTTCAGATTATTTACTGTAACTATCATGTCATATAAAAGCCAGTGCCGAAAACCACTGATTTGAAGTGGTGGTTGATCAAAACCATCCTGCTAACTTTGAACAGTCTCTGTACACTGTCATGTGTGCAGTCGTATTGAACAGCTGAAAGACTGAACTCCTGTGATGTAAACTTTAGCCTATTTTGGTTAATACAGAAACCCTTAAACATTTATTTAGAAAATAAACTTAGCGGGATGTCTCACAACTTGGAAATGTTCTGACTTCCAGTGTTCTCTAATAACTTCTCGGCACTCTGCTGTAAACTAGGCCCTCTGTAAATAGCATCAATAAAATAGCAGCTCCTGTGGAGGGAATTAAAACTAAAGAAACAATCCCTTTTCAGTTTTAAAAAACTTAACCAGAAAATTCACGCTTTAATTTTACATATGCATCCTAGAAAGATCAGAACTTCAATGGTGCTTTAAGTGACACCACTAATGCAGAGCTCTTTGATGCTTAAGTCTTACATTTAGACCATTCTCTGGGACTGGTTTTAAACACAGAAACCAAGGAAAGGGAAACTATTTTCAGATTCATGTGAGAGAAAAACACGTTAACACTGACTTTGTGATTTTTTGACTGAAACCATAAGTGTGATTTGAGTTCTGCAACAAGGAGAAAATTTGATAATAAAACACCACAACAGCTGAGATTTCAGCAAAAGGAGCATTCAGACTCCACAGCCCAGCTCTGATGACAATGGATACACTCCATAGCAGTATCAGCAAGATGGATCATTTAGACAAGAAGCACAATCCTTATTTATACAGCCCATTAACTAGCTATATATACACACACACATGGAAACTTTCTGTCAGCTAACAGAGCATTATACAATAAACTTGAGGAGAGACAGTTTCACATGAAGTAGTGGAAAGAGTCCTTAAAAGGCATTTTGAAATGAATATCAGAATGTCTTCTATTACAGATCATTTTTTTATAGCTACTGATTTTTACTTCTTCCAAAGTCTATTTTTTTAAAAAAATCTGCCTAATAGAATCTACTTCTAAATCACAAAACACAAATCTGTCTTTAGGCGCACGGTGCATTTCAAAAGTCACCATGAAGGAGAAGCCAGCAGGTTCAACAGCTTTAGGCTGACGGGAAGACACCTCCTTGCAGTCAGCCCAGAGAAATCTGGTGCTGGGATCTCTCCAGGCCCACTGCAGGAAGGTGTTTTCCCCCAGGAGCCACCGGCTCCATGCCCAGCCCTGGGATGGGTCAGCCCAGCCACACCGCCCTGGGCCGCATCACTGCCCCGCACTGACCCACTCCCTACCCCTCGCAGAGACAACGCCCGCTGCCACCAGCTAATCAAAGAGCTTTATATTAATCCATAATTGATTAATTTTCTAAAAAGAAACTTTGAAAACATCAAGCCGTCTTTCACAGTCATTAATTCAACCCTCTGAATATTTTATATCTCCAGACACTTCTACTTGTGCATACTTATTTTAAGAGCACTTCATCACAGCGCTGATGCTACTTGTACACATCCATCACTTCTTAATTTCGCCGTGTGTGTAAACAGAATGGGATCTACAAAAGTATGAATACAGCAAAAAATACGTAACTAGAAAGGCCAGGAGTTTTATGTCATAACAGTACAGAAACTGTACTGGAAAGACGTGAAGTCACATTTACTAAAAATGGTGAAACTTAAAAAATGAAAATATATCCAATTCTATACACAGAATAGCTATGCCCACTTACATAAGACTACTTCTGGCAAGCAGAATATTTTATTATTTATGAAACACAAGTAACTCCTCTTTTGCCGAAGAAGAAATAAAAACTTCCCTTGTCTTATTTTGATAAAAGTATCTTGAGATTCTTTAATTCACAGCATACATACATTTCCTGCTTTCAAACACCAAACACCTACATTATTAATTCTATCAGGAATTATTTATGTGGAATGATGGGTCAAAAAAACAGGCTGGAAGACAACAGCTTCTTTTGGATTTTATTTTTCAAGTATTATACAATTGATAACTTTCTGAAGGCTACTGACTGAGCAGTCAATACCATAGACACAGTCAAACTACCAACATCACCCCCTGCACCACCTTCCTACCTTGTAAAACCACATTCCTGAAGAGCAGAGCATCATCCACCCACTTCCACTCCCCAGCCACTTGCAGCTCTAGATTTATGACCTCTTGATGGGCTAGAGATGGGGATCATGTTACTGTCTGGATCTACAATCTGCAGAAATGTGAAGCACTTTTTTCTTGGTACTCAAGGAACTCCATAATAAAAAGGACACCCTGCCGAACTCACCTGCTAGCTTTTCTTCCAAGTCATCAATTCAATTGCTTGCAACTGCTGTCCCAACTTGAATCATTGAACTTAAGGCTCAATGAGCAAGAAGAGGAGCAGATATAATGAACATGTCCCACAGTTGTTGCTTTTTAAAAACAGTCTTTGAAAAATGACAGAGAAAGAGTGACAAGAAGTGGGGAAATAATTTATGTATTTTTCCCCTGTAAAATGAGTTCTATGAGACCTGCAGTGCTCTCAAAAATAAAAGTGAAGCTAGTGAAAATAAATATTACACCACTTATGTTCTGCTTTTCTTGAGCATCTTCTCTCTGAAGGCATCAAAATATTTTCAGTAATAATACCAGCTAAAAGCACAAACGTTCTGCTCATTTTTCACTTTTTTCAACTCTTCACTGAAGAATTTAGCACCCTACTGTAAGTCACACACTGCATCAACTGTATTGATAGGAAAATACATGAAGACAAGATAAACAGGCAATGAGAAAATACAACTGGATGCCAACAGTGGCACTAAATGACGTTTGACTTACAAGGTTGTTTTAAGAGACTAAACTCTCCTCAAGGATATAAATGTTTTTCTGCTAACAGAGATCTACAACAGCTCACTAACAAAACCCTGTGGAACCTAGAAAAACATTCATGACATCAGTACACTCATAACAACACAGTATGGCAATTTGTCACATCTAAAAGCAAGAAAAGTAAAAGGAAAAAATTCATTTGAAGTTAACATCAATACACAGCTCTTCACACTGATCAACACATACATGATCAATTATTAAGAGTATTTTTAAAGGAAAAGTGAGCTGAACTTAAATGTAGTTTCTCTGGGGAAAGCAACATTAATCTTTAACCAAGGAACTTCATGTACTAAAGGGTTAAACACCAGCTTCTTCCTATTGAGATTGCTACAGACAGAAAACTGTTAAAAGAGACAGGCTTACAGACTTTTTTTTTTTTTTTTAAATATAAAAGGCTAATTTTCTCACCTCATTAGGGCAGTCTCTCCCCATGGAAAATCAGCATGTTTCAGCACCCAAGTAGAAGAGAACACTACTGCAAACAAATGTCTAAAAAAGAACTTGTTGTGAGTGACTACAGTTTTTGCAGGTATTAAGTACACCTCGATCACACATTCAAAGCTGACTAATATTTGCCAACTGAGATAAATCAGGAAACTTCGCCACTATTTCTTTTATTATTTTTGCAAAACATAACAGCCTTCTACAACACTTTCTACAGCATTTGGAGTGGCAAATTTTTTTTCAGAAAGTGTCTCCAGTGAAAAACAGCAATGTGCACATAGTTGAGCAGTTTTCAACATTATTCCCTCACAGACCAAGATAGCAGATGCATGTTTTTAGGTCTTTTCCACATTTTATACAACTACTGCCATCTTCTTC
Source organism: Columba livia (assembly GCF_036013475.1). Classification (NCBI taxonomy): domain Eukaryota; kingdom Metazoa; phylum Chordata; class Aves; order Columbiformes; family Columbidae; genus Columba; species Columba livia. The sequence goes on along the minus strand of NC_088604.1, from coordinate 31,934,105 downwards.
CTCCATTAATTAGCCCTTTGATTTTTGGTTGTGCTATGTACTCCCTATAAATTCTTCTGCTATGCTTTTCCACTTTCCATTTAATTTTTCCACTCCCCATCCCACATGGTTTTTTTTTAAATCATAATTTTCTTAAGATTCCCTGCCTATTCTTAGTAAGGCTTCAGGATACATCTGCTTTTAGAAAAGCACTGCAAAGTCTGAGAGAAAATTTGCATAAAATTACATACACCGACGTTATGCAAATACAAACATCCCACAGTTCTACCTTGCTATATCTCCCCTCATCCTACTGACGAGCATAACACATCTGTGTATTCTGCCAATAAATTCCACTAATTTAATTTCCCCCTTCTTCTAAGTCAATTTGTCTTTCAAGTCACCGTGTCCCAGTTTCACTTTCTTTGCTCTGCCACCCATCACCCCTAAGACACCTTCCCTCCGTCCTGCCAATCTCCCATCACAGAGTGAGAAAAGAGTAAAGACCAGGAGGTCAAAAAGCATCGAGCAAGAAGGGCAGGAGAGAGTCATAAGTGGCCCTTCCAGTTAATTACAGTGACTTTGTTCAACTGTTTAGAACCCAAAAGCATGTTAAAATAAATAAATAAATTCTAAAATAAATAAATTCTAGAAACTCCAGTCGAAACCCAAAAGCCAAACAAATCTGATTTCATATGAAGGGAAAAAATGTTGATGCTTAGGTCCAGGGTGGCTGCACCAAGAGTTGCAAGAAGCCCCAGGACAGAGAAAATATGAGCAAGAACAGTTAAAAGACTTCAGGAGTGCATGGGAGTAAAGAAAGCTTGAAAGCTTCCATTTTGCCAAATGAGAAATTTTAAATGTTTATGGAGATTAAACCTCAAATACTTGCCTTTCATTCTCTATTATTTCTCTGTCTCTTGAATGTATAGCTTCAATAGTACGTGTAACAATGCTAGTTCACACGCAGAATCATTTGGATTTGTAGAGACATGTTGAGATCATCTTGTCCAACCTTGCTGCTCAAGCAGGGTCAGTTAGAGCAGGTTTCCCAGGACCATGTTCACACAGGTTTTGAATACCTTCGAGGATGAAGTCTCCACAATCTCCCTGGGCAACCTGTTTCAGTGTTTGACCACCTTCACTGTAAAAAAAGTGTCTTCTTGTGTTCAGATGGAGTGTATTTGTTTTTAATTTGGGCCCATTGCCTCTTGTCCTGTCACTGGGCACCACTGAGAAGGGTCTGGCTCCATCATCTTCAGTCGCCATCAACAGGTTCATCAACATACACATTGATAAGTTCCCCTCAAAACCTTCCATTCTCCAAGCTGAACAGTCCATGTTCTCTCAACCTCTTCTCATTACAGACGCCCAAATTCCTTCATCATCTTTGTGGTCTTCTGCTGAACTCCCTTCAGTGTCTCTTGTACAGGGCAGCCCATAAACTGGACACAGCAGTCCAGACATGGTATCACCAGTGCTGAGTAGAGGGAAAGGATCATCTCCCTCAGCTTACTGGAAACACTTCTCCTGATGCTTCATCCTAATGCTCCAGGATGCTGTTGGCCTTCTTTGTTTTCAGAGTGCATTGCTAGCTCATATCCAAGTTGTTGTCCACCAGGACCTCCAGGTCATCTTCTGTGAAGCTGCTTTCTAGATGTTTGGTCCTGTACCGGTGCCTGTAGTTATTCCTCCCCAGATGCAGCACTTTGCATAACCCTCTGTTGAACTTCCTGAGACTCCTGTTTGCACAGTAGTCCAGCCTGTCCAGGTCCTTCAAATGGCAGCACACCCATCCTATGTATAAGCTATTCCTCCCAGTTTTGTGTCATTTGTGAACACGCTGAGGGTTCACTCTGTCCTACAGTGCAGCTCATTAATGAAGAGGTTAAACAGTACTGGCTCTAGTATTGACTCCTGGGGTATAACACCAGTAACCTGCCTCCAACTGGACTTTGAGCCACTGATCACCACCTTCTGGGCTCCATCATTCAACTTGTTTAATCCACCTCAGTGTCCATTTACCTAATTCATACCTTGTCAGATTGTGTATGATGATATTATGGGAGATAGTGTCAAAAGCCTTACTGAAAATGAGGTAAACTATACCCACTGCTCTCCCCTTACCCACCAACATAGTCACTCCATCATAGAAAGGTATGAGGTTGGTTAAGCATTTGTAAATGCATGGTGACTACTCGTGATCATCTTCTTGCCCTCTATTTATTTGAAAATCGTTTCCAGGATGAATTGCTTCATAACTTTGGCAGGGTTGGAGATGAAGCTCACTAGCCTGTGGTTCCCTGGACCATCCTTCTTGCCATCCTCAAAGACAGGAGTGGCATTTGCTTTCCTCCAGTCTTCAGGATCCTCTCCCAACCACCAAGATCTTTCAAAGTTAACTGAGGGTAGTCTTGGAATGACATCAGCCAGCTCCCTCAGCTCTTGTGAGTGCATCCCATCAGTTCCACAGACTTATATGTCCAATTCCAAGAAGTATGTTTATTTGGAGATTTTTATTTTGCTTTTAAGTCATATCAATGCTACAATTCCTGACGGGATGTTTGAATTTGTTGGTTAAGGAGAATTGGAAACATCCAGAAAGGAAATGAGAAGTCACCATTCACCTCCAACTGTGAAGAATTCATGGAGCATACATACACATTAAAGTCGCATGCAGCAACTACATATGTGGCTAAACGTGCACAACAGTACAAAATTCATTCCAATGCACTAAAATACAGTGCATTGTACATGCAACAGTAACTACCTGGGAGAGACTTATAAAAAATACCATTGGGTTAACTGCTCACTAGCTTTGCTGAATAAGTTATCAAAAAATAATCCAAATATCATTCACATTGAGTGCCTGTTTACTAGAAAATTGACAGTACAGGATCACCAAAGGCTGACAGGCAGCACTTATTAACACTGACACTCAGTTTTCCATACTGCACTTTGCAATGCAACTCCCTAATAGCCTGGACTTTTCTTTATAAAACAGCTCAAAAGACTGACCTCTGCTCTACGCTGCAGCAGGAGGTTTGCTGATGTGCAACAAAAAATAAAGGGGGGCTACACAGCTAAACTGCTGTGCTCTGGTCACCTGTCCCTGAGCCCATACACTTCCTGTTCATCCTTCCTTCCAGCTGCCTGCCAAAATGGGTAGAGCTGAACGCAAGCTTCGGCACATCTGTAACCACATCTGTACAGGACAAGCCACCTATGCAGGACAAACCACCTCCATCCAGGACTTGAAAGAAATTCCTTCAGTTTGAAATTCCTTCAGTTTGAAATCACAAGAAAAGGCATCATTCTGGGCTTTTCCAATTAAACTCTGAATTCTTTCTTACTGGACAGTTAACAAGCAAGAATCAGTTTATGCTTTATAAGAGACACGTGCTGTTATTTGAAGATCTAATGGATGATTTGAACAGCACAGAGCAAATTGGGTCAACAATTTTCACCAACAGCACATTGTGTTACTTATCACCACTTCCTTCATTTGCAAGTATGATGCCTCTCGAGTCAGTCCCAACTTGGGAATCACCTGTTTTTCTCAAAATGTTTTTTATTCATTAAAAAGACATGCTTCATTATCACAATGAAATAAATAGCCCATGTGATGTATTGGATAATTTTTTCCACATTCACATTCTCAATTTTAGGTTAGCAGTTTGGGATATTACTTTAAATTTTTTTGCACAGATCTACATTTCTAAATACAAATATTATTGATAAGAAATCCTCAAAGGGTGTTATATCCTTCTCAGTGAAGCACAATTAAATCTGTTCAACTAGGCAGACATGATTTAGTCAGTACATTCCATAAGCTACTGATTTTGAAATTATGCTGCAATACAAAGGAACCAATTTCCACATTAATTTGTATTAATGCAATGCCTTAAGATCAAGAATTCTCTTCATCCTGCTCTTGCCTACTGTGAAACCATGGCCCGAATTCCAGAAAAATCTCACACTTGAAAGGCAAAGCCCACAGAAAAATCCTGTGTCGTGAAGAACAGCTTTCGCTACTGAAGAACAGCTGGTTTTGTCCTTCTCACTGGATCCACAGAATTTATCTGAATGCTTTAGCTAAGGAAACCTTCTAAAAGTTGTCCTTTGCTAAAATTTGTGTTTTCTTCAGAAGCAATTCAAAGAACTTCAGAGCTCTGTAACATGCTTTCCACACCAAAAAAAAAAAAAAAAAAAAAAAAAAAGAAAAAGAAAAATCATTGCCCTGTTAAAAAAAAAATGTAGAAAAGTTTGGTGAATAGACAGCACTTCAGTTACTACATTAATCATAATTATCATTAGTCTCTTTGAAACCTTCTAAAAGATAAACAAACCTATCGTAAGGAAAACACTTGACTGAAAACTCAAGAGACAAATTTCGCCACCACTGTAGATCACAAGCTTGATCCTCATCTCAGAGGTGACTTTACTAAGTCCCGTTACAAAAATCCTTGTCCCAGGGCCATTTCATTTGCATATCCTGTATAATACAAGAACAATCCTCTGTATAAATTATGCCTGTTCGTGATTCATCAAGCCTGTCATCATAGACATGGTTTTCTGCACCACTGGACAGAATGGCTTCTACAGGGGGTGAAGTCAGCCAAAAGAGAAGCAACTCGACCATAAACAAACAGATTAATTAAAACCACTAATTTATGAAAGAAAAGAGGGCAGCTATAACTATCTGCCACAAATTACATAAGATGTATTTGTCCATCTATTCAGGAAAGAAGGCGCCTACAGAGCCTTACCTAGCTCTGTGATGACAGTGACTCTTTAAACAGTATCTGGATAAATTTCAACTGTTATTTTTAAGAAGCTTTAAAATCATTAACAAGTCAAAAACGTACAACTTAGTTTTTCCACGGCAAGCTGTGTTACATAAACATTCACCTGCTTCCTCTCCAAATTGCACTATATTTTTAAAGCTATTATGAATTCTTGTTTTATCCTACTTCTGTTTTGATGGCTCGTAACAGATGGTAGAATTATTTAGTGTGTTTTCAGTTTACTGTGTACCTACCTTATAGATGTTTAACCCAGAAAGGATGCAAGCAAAGAACAGGAGGAAGGCTGTCCCATTGCAGTGCACTGACTGCTACCCTGGGGGAAGAGGCTGCTTTGCTCCTCTGAGCTCCCCAGCATCTGCAGCTCCAGCCATGGACCAGCAGAAAGGGAGGGCACTGAAGACATCTACACTTGAAAAGCTGCCAGGGAGACTTTCAAGGCAAACCACCAATGGACTGGAAGGAAGAGCTCTGCTCTGGACACCAGAGGAAACTGGAGTTTGCACGGCTCAGGAAAACTCCAAAGTTGGACCGATTCCGCATTTTCAAGAGGCTCGAATAATGAGATACACCTGGTTATCTTGTTTTAAATTATCTAACTGTACTTTAGTAAAACATAAATTTAGCTACTGGAAGGTTTCTGCCACCATGTAGTTTGTTCAGTTTGAAGAAAGAAGTAGGTTACCTCCACCCAAATACTCAACTCAGAGTTGAGTCAATGCGACTCAACTCTGTGTTGAGTCAAGTGGTGGAGGTTCCCTAGTTCTAATGATCTTTTCAATAGCTCTTGAGATGAGAGAGAAAGAAGGAAGTGAAGAAGCTACATTAATAGAGGAGTTATCAATGCTAATTTGCAGGAGTCTCTTAAAGGCCTATGGCTTGGGCCAAAAATTGTGATTAAGTTCTTCTGCAGTAATTTTGTTTTCTAAAAATGAGGAACTAGTCACCTACGGTCTTTCAACAGCTAATGGTGGAAAAAAAATACAACGTATTACCATCTAACTTATTACAGATGTTTTTCTCAGTACACATGCCCTCTGAAAGTACCTTTTGACAGCACTGACTAAAAAAAGTTCAGATGACAGGGAAATGTAGATGAGAAGAATCTCAGCCCATACCACCTGCAGAGTTAAGGGTTCTCAGATGCTGAGTTTTCCTTGCATTGCCTGTCAGGTTATCCTAGAAGCAGAAACAGAGATCTATCCATGTAAGTGGTTTCAGACATGGTAAGTGCTTTATTCGCTGTAACTTTGAAAAGATGAAAGCCCCAAAGGGCAGTTAAGGTCCCCCTAAAATATGCTTGGTTCATCTAACAAAAACTATGAAAATAATAATGAAACTAAAAATATTTTGCGTTATTAAAGCATTTATCTTAAAAAGAAAAAAACACTTGAAGCCAAAACTTATCTTTGCACTATGTTCCAAGTTCTGCCAGTCAGGAGGTCTGGTTGGAGGCCTGGAATTACAGCAATAGGGCTTACCATAATGCAGACCCTAAGACAAGGCCATTAGAGTAGCTCTTCTGAGTGCAAGTCCCATTAATGACTTCAGACTGGCACACAGCCCGACACAGAGACCATCCCATCCCATGCCAGCAGTATTACTTGCTGTCAACACTGCTGCTAATGGCCGTGTCTGTCATTTTTGCCACTGTTGACTGTGACATCCAGTCAACAGCAAAGTAGTTTGCAAACCTCTGGCTGAGTGTGAAGCTGTTTGAGTAAAATTATTATGCATTATGTGAATTCAAAGTATAATACTTATTTTAAATGGCTGTAAGAGATACTAATGGAAGTTCCCAAAAAAACAAAACATTCATTATACATGATACAGAAGCATTACAATTATAAGGATGTCAAAACATTTACACAGAACTATAACATCTTAAACATTGTTAGCCTGATGATTATAAAACCTCATACTGAATCAAAATGAAAATCCAGGAAATTATTTTCACAATTTCACAATGAATTCCCCATTTAAGATGACAGAGACCTATGAAATCTCACACATACAGACATGCCCTGATATGAATTTCATTTTTCTGCTGAATTTAACTTTATAGAATCATGGCACCACTGAGCTTCAGAAGGATGGCTCAAGGTCCCTAGTCCAACCCCACCCTGCTCAAGCAGGGTCAGCTACAGCAGGTTGCCTGGGACCACGTCCCAGGTCTTGAATACCTCCAAGAACGGAGACACCATGAACTTCACATGGCATGAACTTAACAGGCGTTTAGTCTGACTGGCTGTATTCATCTGAGAAGCCTTTTCATTCTTAGGTAGCTGAGTCAACCAGCTGCCTTCACAAAGGGGTGTGCCATAGACCACGCAGTTACCAACGAGGGAGAGAATCACTGGTGGGCACTGTGCAGCCCACGGCACGCTGGAAGGCTGGCAAGTCCTCACTTCACACAGGCTGGAAGGTGGAAAAGTGGTCCAGGAAAAAATTATCTTTTACCGCTCTTGTATTTTGCCATTATTGCTTCATTGAAAATAGATTTTTCATTCAGCATCTTTTTCATGTTTTAAACATAAATAGCAACAAAAAAATCCATCTCTATCCACAATCTTCTGCCATCGGAATCAGCCCATGAGGCTTAAAATTAGCTACATCAAAAAAAACCTACCAACTCTTGTAATTTGTGTTGCCACACACTATGCTTGAGGCTTAAAAAAATTCTTTGACTTACAGCAGTGAGAAATAAATACAAATTATTTTCAGATAATATCTCAAGATGCACATAGTTTAAGGAGGCAATTAAATTTACCTGGAATATATACTCTAAAGGGAGAGAGAGGTATATTATCAGACCAAGTAATCTTATTAAAAATTTCAGCTGCTCTAAAGTTTAAATTACCCCTATCAAGATTTATCAAGGTGCTCAAAGGCAAGACAAAGACTCAGATAGACGATATACTACAATATTTATTAATAATTAAACAATAATTATTAATAATTCAACATACGGAGAAGGAAGGAAGGAAGGAAGGAAAGAAGGAAGGAAAGAAGGAAGGAAGGGAGGGAGGGAGGGAAGAAGGACTGCTCAAGTAGTCATTGCTATTGCATTTCTATTGCTATTCACTATTGCAAATAGCTTTTATTTCAATCCACAGACCTCCATATGCTTTATTTAATTTTTTAAAAGTCAAATGATCTCCATTTTATTGATAAGGGTGCTACAGTCCGCAGGAATAAAAATAACTCAGTGTGTATGGCTGGCCAATTAAAGAATGAAGAAGAGTGTTATGCAAAAGCCTGGCACCCTATTAGAAAATGGGAGAGTGCTCCATGCACAGACACCATCGATGGAACATCATATGGCATTGGTAGCCAAAGTGCTAAGCTGACGTTGAACGCAACATGACCTGATGAATTGGCAGATAAAATAACTGGCTTACGGTAGGTTGCTGGTTTTAGCTGCTGAAACACTCTCCACTTCTTGCAAAAAGCTACGCCAATGACTAAAAAGGAATATTACTTTCAGATTAAATTTTAATTATGCAGTTTCGAATATGTTACTTGTCTGAATATTTATATGGTATGATATTATGAAATATGTCTATTACAGTATACCACTTTGAAGTGCATAAGCAGAAGAGCGAGGTACATACCAATAGGTTCCTACTGCAACTTAGATTTTTAAAACATTCTTGAAATTGTAACAGGCAAAAGCCAGAAATTCTCAAAGCATTTATTCCCAACACTGACTGTCTCAAAATATATTAATTAAGACCAACAACTCAAAAGGTATACTTTTTAATAATGTATGAGTGGAAATAGCTTTGGCTGAAGGCTATGCCAAATTCAGAACCAACAGAAACTCCTTTATTCTTCTGTGTAGCAGGGTTTATCATCTAGCAAAGAAACAACCTTAAAAATACAAAGTTTACAGGAACCAAGTATAACAAAGCAAAATAAAGGAAAAATCTTGCTTGCCTATACCTTAGAGTACCTACAAACCCCACTCTCTAGGATATCACCAAAATCTGCTGGTTGAGATCTCGGATTGGTTTGATTGTGAGTATGTAAGTTTACCTCTCTAAAGCAAAAATGCATGGTGCATTTTCTCACTCTATAACCTCTGAAGAGGACACTGTTTGCTACTTCTTTTTAGCCAGCCCCACATATCCTGGACATCATTCCTGCACATTTCCCCGTCTGGGCAGAAGTCCCGAAGCAGCTGCAGAGTTAATTCTAGCAGCTCCTGTTGAGTTACACCAGCATAAGGAGACGGGTGACAAAACGACTGCTTCCCCTCAACTCCAGAACACCAGGTTCCCAAATCAAAATGCTTTGAATTGCAGCCTGTGCTAGAAAACAGCACTGAAGAAAGGAAAGGACTGTCGATATTTAATCTATCACCTTCCTCTACTAGCTTATGGTAACCCAGACAAATGCTCACAGGAGTCCCACCTGGTTCCTCATCACTGGAAGGCAGCAATCAATTCAGGATTACCAAATTAGGAAAAATCAGACACATGCCAGAATAAAACCTCCCGAACTCAAAGCAAAAACTTCCATACAAAGGGAAAGCAGCAATCTCCCACTTTAAATCACAATATGTACTGTAATGTAATCATTCATCCTCAAGACGTAGTCAGGCAATATTTTGATTCTTGCCTTTCAGCTGTTCTGAACAACTTAATTATCAACCTTTGCTAAAATAGATACAGGAATGATGCAGGTTTTAGTCTCCAGCCGTGTCTTATGGTGTGTTTAGTTGTTGAAGTGAATACCCCAATTCAATAAAGCAAGCTGAACTAAACATAGCTAAAGCTTTTTGCTTCTACAGTGATTTTAAGAGATTTCTGAATAACAACATAGAAATGAGGGAGGACATATTGCAAAGACATGTTGGAAGCAGAATTACTGACATTTGCAAGCCTTATATAGCAAACACCTCCTTCATCTTACTGCTTTTCCAGATTTGCTCTCTTGCTTCTGCACTAGTCCTGTGCTTGCATGGTACAAGTATGTGGAACACACTAATGGGAAATATTTTGAAAGCACAAAATTTTATTTAATAACTAATGAAATGTATTAAATGATCACTTCATTACAGAGCATTTCCCCTTTCTATATGAAGGTTGAGTTTACTTATAATTTAAAGCATAGGTTCAAATATTGTTTCCAAAACAATATTAATACAGTAATAGGCATACTTTGTTTCACTGGTTTATTTTACTAATTCATTTTCTTTTTTGCTTTATTTTATCATGTCATCCAAAGTGACAGCCTATTATAGACTTCGTCTTTCCTGTCTGACTTTTCTGAAGTTTAGATTAATAAATGTATTTATAACTATTTACGCTGCCACTTTGGAATTACATTTAACATCCTCCATGCAACAGGACACATCTACCTATGAAAGATCCAACTCGCCTCTGTAAAATATTGACTTTCTAGCACCTCTATGAGAAAACACAGAATTTTAGGAAATCCGTTTCTCACCTGCTGTTTATTCAGGATGCTCACAAAAGGCATAGCAATCTACAAAACCAATGGGGTAAAAATAAACGTAATTGTTTAAATGATTATTTGCCCTTCCAATGCTTTACACTCATTATAGATGATAAATCACTGACATTTTGTGACCAAATTCAATTAACACATCTATAAATAAACTACAATCACTAATCAGGTTTTTTGGTTTAAATGCTACCAATATGGAGGCAGGAGTCTACACTACAACCATATTTTAAAGTCGCATGTGCATTTAACACTGAGATGCAAAATTTTAAAGCGTGCTTACTTGTGCAGGACACAGATAATCAATGAGTTGTTTCTGCGATACTGGTCATACGCTGATAAAATATTGCCTAATGTTTTTAATGCAATACAAATACTAATTTTCTAAAGATTTTTTTTTTTTCTTCTTAAACACCAGCTGCTTTCTTTACCACATGGCGGTGGCAAAGTGGTTTAACACTTTTGAACTTCTCTCTCCCCCAAATAATGGTAAACCTTTAAATCAAATAATCATTATCCTGCGCTCCAAAGAGATAATTGTGGCTTATATTTTTGTACATATCTCAGCTCTTTTGTCCAGAGGACTGGAATATTGTGTTGATTGACTGCAACAGTATTTTGATGAAGTAATATTTGTTTCCAGCATAGATGTGTAACAGGCTGTCATTTTTATCAGTACTAAACAAATTCTCTGACAGATTAATATCTGTACGTTTTGATGTAGAAGAGCTTGTTAAATAGGCTCCCAGAACAGTCATTTGCTCATTTAATTGACTCAGTATTCTTTCCTACTTTTCTTAATTGACTGAGTAGCTAGAATATAGATAATGTAGTATAGGGATAAAATCACATGCTGTGTAAATTCTTCTACAAAAATGGTTTTAAAACAGTTCAGAATTACACACATTTCAATTATACAGTTAAAAAATACATTTCATTGACACTTCAAGTCTGCTCTTAGCTGGGCCTAGCATGAAAAAAAAACAAACAACAAAATAATAGTTAAATTTAAAAATAACTTATTACACATTATGGATTGAAATGCAGTCAGGGGACCCTGAATAACATTAATTTTGCCCATTGAAGGCAATAGGTTACAATCATATGATTAAATTTTTGTATTTGTATTCCAAGAAAAAAATTAACTGAGTGTTCTTTTTTTAAAAAAGCATCTCTCCTGGCTTCTATCACAACATGGTAAACTTGCAGAAATGGTGTTCTAAAATCACAAGATCCACACTAAACAATTTAAAAACATGACATTACATCAAGACATGGCAGATAGGTGGTGATGAAGGCAACTTAAACACACACACACACATATATATATATATATATAAAACACAAACCACCACATAAAAACAAACCAACAAAAAAAACCCCACCACAAACATAGACACTTAGAAGCACAGAGAAGCATAGCAATTACTGAAGCATTCTCTCCCATTCTGCTACCCAGACAGATCTCCTGGCTTTCTCAGATAACAGAAAGAAAATATTGTGGTCCTAGAAAACATTATCAGATGCAGACAGTATCAAACACACAGAACACCTTCTAATCTACTTTACTGCCCTGGAAATGAAGAAGGAGAGGTCATTGTTCCTCTGCTAGAGAAGTAGTAAAGCCACACTTGAGGGAACTCTTCTGTACTAAAAATCATTCTGTCAAGCCAGGCTGCTGCTGTTCAGTCACTGAAGGCACCATCTACCCCTGCAGGAAAGACTCGGAGAAATCTTCTCCAAGAGCTTTCCCGACAGAAGTGCAGCCTTCCTCTGACTTCAAGCTCTGTTACTGTGTGATGTTCTCCAACATCACCCTTCAGAAGGGGGTAACTACACTGTGGGCATGCACTCTTGGCCACGGTAAGTCATGTCAGATGTATCTGCCTAGAGACCTTACTTCATCAAGGGCTGGGGATACACCAATGTAAAACTAAAAGGTGGTCTGAGGCAAAAAAAAAAAAGTCCCTGAATATTAGGCGATAATTCACAAACAGATTTGCTTGGCTGAAAAATCAAAAATTCCAGAAACAAACAAACAAACAAACAAAAACCAACAACCCACAGAGTAGTCCTACACAGCATAGCAATTCTTTTTCTCATTCTATCTTGCATATAATCACCCCTATGAAATGTTTGTCTCCCCCACCCCCACCAAAAAAAAGAAAAAAACCCACAAGTTGATATCACTATTTTTATTTTTAAACCTAAGCAAAATGCTATGATGATAAGTGCCTTGTAAGCACACAGAAAGAAACTTACAGAAGAACAACACAGCATATCCCAACACAGCTTTGATTCCAGATAACCCCAAACAACTGGTCTGCTTCTCTGTTTAGGTCCTTACTTTGTGCAGATTCTTATGGAATCTGAAGGCTGTTTCTAATCCAGCAGCTCTAAAATCTTCACAGTAACAGACCTGATCACCAGCAAGATAGTTCCACACAAGAAAGTCCACTCCAAGACTCAAGGTACATTTAAGAGTGCTTTTTAGTTCAGAATTCAAACGTGTTCTGTCTGAACATAGGCACAAAGTAAAAACATGAAACATGGTTGCTACTGGATTTAAAAGACTTAGAAATACTCTACACATCATGGCTCCAACACCACTTGATTTGAATACTCCTACAATTAAAAAAAAAAAAATACATTTCCCAACCTTCTGGCTATTTCTTTTGGTAAAATTTTGTATTTTAAGTTGTTTTCCTTTTCTGTGAACAAGTGTTGGCAGACTGTTCCAAGCCTGTCACTTTACTGCAGCTTATCTTTTAGTTTCATTGATCCTCTAAATCGGCATATTCCTACACTTTAAGTACTAACAGAAATGTAGGTTTGGGTGCTGGCATACTAAGACTTAAAAATATTCACAATAGCATGAGCATTTTATAAGAAATGTTTTCTCTCATTTGTGCCTCCCCAGCTACTCTGATGGACAAGATTTTCTGTGCACATATTTAGTGCTTCTGTCCCCCTGGTCTTAAAGGTCTGATTCATGTAGGTGAATAACTTGTGTCCATTTAAAAAGCAAAGTTTTCTCACAGAGATCATCATCAGCACCTGCAGCAAAGTTTCAAAGTCTTAAAAAGCAAAATAATTTAAAATCCAGTAACAAGACATTTTAACATATCACTGGTTTTTTAAGACAGAACTCTGACCAACTGAAAGCAGTTTTCTCCCTTCAAGCAGTTTTGAAATAATATCTAGAAGGGTCACTAATTCCACAGGTATCCAAAATGAAAAAAAAAAAAAAAAAACCAAGAGAAAAAGAAATTGCTCATAAGCCTCTTCTTTTAGAACAGAGCATAAGGTTAGTATTGTTCCTATATGATTTTCTTTCAGCATGACAAACATTTAATCAGACAACTGGGTCCTGGAGAAGTATGTGGTATGACTGCTTTTTGTTCCTAGTCATGAAGGTAAACTATTTTTCCCAGTTTCATGTGACCAAAAAAAAAAAAAAACCTCTAGGTAATCAATTATTTTCAGAATTCGGGAGGTGCAGAAGAACTTCCATGATAAGCAAAGTTCACAGAGCTGCGCAAAAGTCTACTGTGAAAGACAATCAAGCTGCTTCAAGACGGAGCTTTCTTGGTGCTTGAAGGATATAAATGAGAAGCCCGGCTTCAATTTCTCATGGCAACCCTGAAGAAACTACATTTGGTGCATGGTTTGCTGCTTTCTGCAGAAATTGCCAACTTTATACCTTTATGAAGCAAATACTACAGAATGTACCTGAGATTCACTAGCTGCCCCTACATCACACTGTAGATGCCATACACCAGATCAGGGATGGCAAACGTTAAATCCCCGTAGGGAATTCCACAGAAGGACCTGCTCAGAATTACAATCCTTTATCCTCAACAGAGGACGAAGCTCTCCAGCAAGCTTATAACCAGCTTTCCATTCTCCTGTCTAGGTTCCTCACAATCACAGAGCCTCCGCATTTGACTGTATAGTTCCCAAAAACATGGTGGTTTCACAGCAGGATCTTTCTTCAGGCTTTTTGATTGGCAGATGCTCTTACTGTCCCCATGAACGAGCTAGAATGAAAAGCCTGTTTTAGAAATGTGCTAACAAGCTACCGAATCCTGAGTAGTTCTGTAACTGGCTGTTCAAGGAAAACATCTTTGGTTACAAGGTACCACGTTTTCTCTGAACTCTAGGGTAGCCTCAACTGCTCAAAATTTATCCTGGCCTTAGGTTTTACATCTCAGTATACTCAGGTTCATTTTGTTGCAAGCCATTAGAAATAAAAGGCTCAGGATATGGGCCCTCTTGTGAGAGGATTTGTTATATGAATTGATGACTGGTATCTCCAAAACTGAAGTGCTATCAAAAAGGATACTGCAATCACTGTATTTTCATTTAACTCATTAAATCAATAATCACAGGCAATGAAGAGACATTAACTATTCTTTTTTATTATTTACTTTTATTATTATTTTATATGCATTATATTTTACACAAATATATATATATATATACTTACACACACATATATCTATATTAAATGGCATTTTGTGTCCATGAGGCTGCAAGCAAAACTACACTAGTGTTTTACCCAGCAGCTGCAGTTTTCCAGAGCAGACATTATCAAAGCAATATCACTGATGCTAAATTCAGCAAGTCTCATGTTTTTTAGTTGGATGGCTTGGGCGTCAGTGATGACAGACAGATACACGTTGGGTGACTTTACTTATAATTACGGCAGAGGTTTTCCCTTCCTCATCTCCTTGTGGAGGAGCAATGGTTCTACTTTTCTACCTACAAAATACAGATGCTTGCTTCACACAACATGTGAGGTTTGACCACAAAGTCCAAGTGCCTCAGATGGCCAGAGCACACACGGCAAGTCACATCAGATGGTTTGACTGCACACATGTGGTGCTCACGTGTGGACTTTGCTGCAGACTCTCCACTGACTCCACAGTAAGTATGAAACATCCCGGCACCGTAAGTAAATGTCTGGCTGATTACTAACACACAGGGGTTACTCACCCAGGATTTCCAGGCATCTAACAAAAGAACACCACGGCATCCAGCAGTCCAGCTAGAAAAGCAGCAACTGCATGGACATCCCAGTGAAAAATGCCAGTTCCCTCCTTCCCCATCTCACCCCCACCCCAGTTGAAGCTTTGTAATATTACAGCTAAGCAATCAACTGAAAAAAAGTGATGGTTTCTGTTTAGTAGGAAGGCTACAACAAGGGTAAAAGAGGTGAATTTTTGTTTAAACCCTTTCATATCAAAGACAGTTGTGCCAACAGAGCACACAGCTGCCATAAGGAAACTTCTGGTAATGGTAAACCTATGGGTTGCATCTAAGATTTTTCAGGTCCACAAGAGTATAAGCCTTACTGCAACCCCTATCACAATAAGCTTTAGATCCTGAATCACCATGTAATGACAATTAAAGATTTCTCAAACTAAGTAAGCGGTCCACAGATGCAAACAGTCTTCTCTTAAAGGTGAACCCATTTGTTGAGGAAGCCACTGGCTCAGTCTCAGCTACGAAACTGGTAAGTTAATGCAAATTTTATGCTGCAAGTAATCTAAAGTAAAAATTATTTTCTCCAAAACTTAAAAATATTTGATCTATAACTTGTTAGAAAAATCGTATTATAAATGTGTTTATGCTGATTACACCTCTTCCCTAACACCCACACCATTTAGAATTGAAAGGTAGCCATTTCTAATCTCAGCACTTAATTGAACATCATTTTTGCAGATTTTTCACAGATTGTCATAATCACACTTCCTAATCAAGAACCTTAGTTCCATGTTTCTTATGGTTCAAGGAGTTAAAAAGCACAAACACTTCCATTCTCACAGTATATACCTTCATTCTTCCTACTCCCTTTCCTCTATATCCTCTTTCTTTTTCTTACATTTTCCTGGCTCTTTGAATGCATTTTTCCTGCATCTAAATCAGCTTTTCTTTTGGTTAGTCTTTTTTTTTTTTCTGTAGTGAAGAACTACCAAGACTGCAATACTTGCTACAACAAGCCTAGTCTTCAACATCGACTTAGAGAAGTACATGAACAGAACAGACACTTTTGTACTTGATGTTTATCAAAGCTCTCTTAGATCAGACAGTATTATCATCTTTCCCTCCATCACCCGACAGGACTGTGGCTTACGTGTATGTCACTCACATTACGAAGAAGAAAGCCTGGCTGTCACTCTCCAGCCCTGTACATTTGCAGAAAAGCAGATATAGGTTTCCCAAAACCCACACACTACTGAAAAAATAACCTCTATGCTTGTCAGAACTTATTTATAATAGTAAATATAAATAGAAGGAACCTCTAAAGAATGCAAGATTTAGTCTTCCTGACACTACTTCATATGAACTCAAAATGGAGAAGGTGCTTACAGAGTGCATGCAGGGTCAGGCTATCATTTCCAAATATCAAGGAGGGCAAGATCTGCCCTTTCCTTCCTCTGAACCGTCAGAGGGCTGGGTGGCAGAAGCAGACTGAGGAACGCTGCTGTGGCACACACAGAGCTGCTTGCTGACAGCAAACACAGGCACGCTCTTGCTTCCCTTCTCCAGTCCTGCTGAGACCAGGTGCTATTATGGCCTCTATGCTTGAATTATGTCTTCAAAACATGGCAACACAATTCTGCGGTATCTTCCAGGATCAACCAGATGAAGGCTGTCCAAATGAAAAGGAAGCAGCTACTTAGCTCACTGCAAAAGACTCTCATACCCTTCTTCATAGAATCATAGAATCACTTTGGTTGGAAGAGAGCCTCAGGATCATCGAGTTCAACCATAACCTAATCTAACTCTGGCACTAAACCATGTCCCTAAGAACCTCGTCTAAACAACTTTTAAATACTTCCAGGGATGGTGACTCCACCACTTCCCTGGGCAGCCTGTTCCAATGCCTGACCACCCTTCCCGGGAAGAATTTTTTCCTAATATCCAATCTAAACGTCCTCTGGTGCAACTTGAGGCCACTTCCTCTTGTCCTATCACTTGTTACATGGGAGAAGAGACCAACCCCCTCCATGCTACAACCTCCTTTCAGGTAGTTGTAGACAGCTATAAGGTGTCCGCTCAGCCTCCTTTTCTCCAGGCTGAACAGTCCCAGCTCCCTCAGCTGCTCCTCATTAGACTTGTGCTCCAGGCCCCTCAACAGCTTCATAAAACTACACCCAGAGCTACTAGTTATCTCAAACTCTACCTGCCCTACTGCAACACAAGAAGAAAGGGTCCATTTTCCAGGAATAAAGGACCCTGAACCAGATTCCATGGTAGTTCCAACAGAATAAGCTATGAAGCCATATGTGGAAGGTTTCCTTATGGTTCTTCTGAAGATATCTAGACACACTTTTCCTGGAAGTCTCCATTACACCCATACAAGAAAGAGCAACAAGGAGAAACGTGCTTAAATATGTACCTTCACACTGAAACAGGTCTTTCGGTAATGATTTTTGAAAGTGTTCAGGCTTGAAGGGAGATTTTTGAGTGGGTTGATAAAATCTCATTAGGCACCTGAGAGCTTTCAGTAAAGAGTTAAAGAGTCTACCTCCAGTTTGAAGTTGTTAAACAATGTTAAGCCTTTTGTCCTTGTATCTAGGCTACAAGCAAAGACAGAACACACGGCTACCTAAAAAGATGGAGAAGATAAATAATTTGGATTAAAAAACAAACTTCATGACTTCTGTCTCTCTGAGTGTCTTTTCCTTACAAAGAGAGACTGGACTCCCGTAACTTTACTCATCCACATCTGAGCCAGTCACCCCAGGTTTATTCCACAGCCAGGAGAAACAGGCACATCTAGGAACATCTCATTTGTTTTACATATTCACTTCAGTCTAAGCCATAGTCACTGTAGATATATATATGCCTACTCCTTTCAATTAACTAGTAATTTTTTCAGAATTATCTACACTAGAAGTCAGTGATGCTGCTGATGTTTAAATGGAGCCTGATGCATCCTCTTTTAGTTGTCTGGATGGCAGCCGAGTACTGCTCAGTTAGACAATACTACCAGCTCTTTCCCATTTTCTTCTGCTGACACAGAAGCAAGCATAAAACCAGAGGGAGACGCAACATGTGTAAGAAGCAGCAGTGAGAGAAGACATTGGGTAGAATGTGAATCTCCATTAGAGATAAAACATGGAGAAATGATTCTGTGGGTACACCATTCATCCATGCAGCTGGCATGGCACTTACGTCACAGAGGCATTTGTATGTTGTTTGGTTTTTTAAATGCTGCAATACAAAGAATGATTTTTCTGAGCAGCTAAACTATTTCTGTATATAGTTGCTAACACTGGAGTGTAAGAAACAACACATGAACACAAGCAATACTCTACCGGGTCAAACCAGTGGTCCATTCAGTCCTATATTTTGGCTCTAATAAGCATGGCTACATAGGGAGAGCACACGAGCTGGACCACTTTGTGCAGCCATTTCCCCTCATTCACCACAAGCATCCACTGATGTTGTCAGAGGGGTGCAAAATAAGGTAGGCCCCCAACAAAACTGAGAGAAAATTAGCTATATCTGAAATGTCACTGAAAGCTGTAGCTTGTTACATGGGGAAGTTGCCAGGTTAAAAATAGAAACTGCCATTCTGATTACAGCTGTGAGATGCATTTCACTGATGGGCTGTTTTTTGGCTATTTTATATTTTACTTAAAAGGATTAATCCCTTAAAAAAAACCCCAACCCCCTAACATCATAAAATGTTACCTATTTCAGAACACCAAAACCTGCAGTGCTGACTGCAAAGAACAATCCAGTATATTGCAATACATGTTCTCATCAGGAGTAGGTCACAAAAAAGAACTGTGATGAATCTGCTGCTGCTTTTCTATTCTGACTGTGGTAGTAAAAGAGATGGTTAGAAACCAAAAAAGGTATCTTTAACAGCTGCTCTTCACGGATGCTAGGAGTTATTAAAGTGGGACTAGTCTGCATGGGTTTGAGTCTGCTTTTAGGGCATCATATTCGCCTATATAATGGTTAGAGCCGTATGTAGACAGCTACGTATATAGTGTAACCAAATATATCATACCACTCATGTCTAATATCAGCTGCTTTCCAGTAGAAGATAAAGGACTTCAAGCCAGCCTCCAAAAATCACCCAGATGAATGACCTTAAAATAGACAATACATTACTTGAAACTTCTGAAAGATGAAATATTGCTAAGGTGGAAAACAAGTTCAATACATTTGATTTCTTCCTTCTGTTGTGAAATGCGTCTTTGAAGGGAAGAGGAATAGTTTTTAAAATTGTATTTGTACAGCACTTCATTTTTCAAAATGCAAGGAATGAAGTACACTCAGTCAACACCCACATAACTTATGAACAGATAATTTCCAGGCACCTGTAAATCACTTCACTTGAATGCAGTCAATTAACTGCACATGCACATATGGATAAAGGGAGGTTTCAAACCCCATGCATGCTGCTGGACTAGAGCACATGGTCACTTATCCATCCCAAAACAGAAATCAGTCTCCTGCAAGAAGGGATATTTATCAGTACATGAGACTCTTCTGGTCCAGCTCCCCGAGAAAAAGCAACATATCTGGGAAAGTCATACCTCCAGACAGACCTCTCAGCAGGTCACATGCAGTATTCTTTTTTAATTGTGTATCTTCCTTTGATGTACATATTTTACACTTGTTAATACTAATGAGAGCACTGAGAAAGTCTTGAGAACAAAGGGAAACCAGCGCCCCGAGGGGGATGTGCTCACTCCTGGCGAAAGCAGTGACTGCCATCGTTTGAGCTACTGAGCTACAGTGCAAAGCCTCCTGAAAAGGAGATGAAGCACACACACACTTTCATTGGAACATTGCCATAGTGAAGTTTGGCTTATATATATTTTAATCAGAGCTTCTGAAAAAGCTTCAAAGAGCCTACAGTGTACAATTTAATTAGCTATTTGTTAGAGAGAGACCAGGGTCACTTTGAAATTCTGCCATCTGATAAGGAATAAGCACATTCAGTCCAAGGTGCAATGGAAACCATACAGAGACAGTGATCCAGATCTTCATTTAAAATAAAATCTTCTAGCCCAGCATCATGTTCTTCCAGACTGTGCTTAGAGCAGGATCAGACCCAGGAGTCCACCTGCAAACAGGTCAAATACAGCGAAGTAGACTGATTATTCCACTTCTCAATGGACAGTTCTGGTTCCATAAGGGGATAGTGTTGTGTAATTTAACATCCTAGACCCTGACTTACAACAAAGAACCCGCCATTTATCCTTCAATTTAAATGCAATGGCAGCCCTGACCTTAAACACCGTGTCCCAGCCAGTACTAGATCAGCCTGCAACAACAGTTCCGTTGCTTTCTGAGAATGAGCAAACTGCATAGGCCAAACTACAAGAGATTAAATAGCTGATACAATAGCATTTATTCACACACAGTTTCAAATAAATCTGATTTATACATCAAAATTGGAAGTCTATCAACCTGCTGTAACTTCCCTAGTTTGGACACAAAGATGAAATAAATTCTTGTTGAGACCATCTATTAGACTGGCAGTCACTGCAATGAGGGGAAAAAATATAGACACTGTAATTTTAAGAGCAAGAACATACAGGATGGTTTGCTGCTTCTGACACTCTCTCTTCTCAAAATTAAACTTTCACTGTCATTGATGCCTTAAAAATATGCAGTCCAAGAATATATTCCCTACTCACCTCAAAATTTTTCTTTTACCAGTGGATAGAGAGCCATTAATTTCCTAAAACTGTTTGTTTTAAAGGCGAAAGACACATTCCAGATGGTATCACAAACTAGATGGCACCCCTTGAAAGTGATTCATTGCCTTTAGCTGAACACAGAACCATTAGACCTCCAAAGCCACCAACTACAGTGGGCTTGAGGAGAAAAGACTTAAAACATTTTCCTTTATACTAAGCAACTCCCTTTAATCAGATGCATTTAGCACACATCTCCTCATTACATTCATCACGCCGTATTTGAGCAGCTTCCCGAATCGCTTGTGATTGCACAAACGTCTCTTCTGCAAGAGCCTGGAAGGCGGCTGCGGCTGCTGGCTCCACCTCGCAGCTCGGCAGATTTTATGAATGACTCGCAATCACTGACAGTGAATGACTGCCAACTGCCCACTCAACCCTTTCTACTCTTCCCTGCACGTACATGCGAGAGAAGGAAACAAGCTCTGCGACTGCAAATGAGCCTTCAGTACACTTTCCAATGCACGGCATTCATCTTTCAAAAGAGGAACTAAATGTTCTTCCGGATACCTAGAGTATAGAAATTAAATATTAAAAGCTTATGCAACATCCTTTTTCTTTTCTTTTTTTTTTCCAACCAGATAACTTTTTAGGCATTTAATCAAAGTGAAATTGTCTTTTTCTGAATGCTTCACTGCTTCAGCAACAAACAGGAAAACTGGAATTAAAGAGCCCTCACCTACTTCCAGCAAGCTGAGATTATCTGGAGCCAAAACATAAAATCTGTCAGTTGTTTTGCAATACTATATTGGTAATGTTTCAACATAAAAGATACTGTCTATCCAGAAGGCAGTTACTTCTATACCGCTAATTTCTTAATTTAATGGATACATGAAAACAGCCAGTACTATTTGGCTTGTTTATTACAATGAGAATGGCCCATAAAGAGCGTTAAATGCCACAGCAGTTACCATCATAGCCTAATCAATCTAAATTTGTGACTGCAAGCAGAGGGTACAAAACCCACACAGGAGAAACATTTGTGTTATACATCAGTTACTGAGGCCAAATGTAAATCAAGAAGTAGCTCACTGCATGCTCTGACATTACTCTGTCATAACAGAAAATGAAATAAAAAGCAAGGTACACTCTGTTGCATGCTGCTTCAGATGCCTTTTCAGATCTCACAACCCTGCAGCCCAGTATTGCCACTGCTAGGAACAAGCCACAGGCTTTGCACTGAGTTTGCAAGGCCTTGAGACCAAGGCCTGTCAGCTCTGCTTGGGCTGAACTTCCCCTGTCTGTCTTCAGCTGTTTCACTCGGTTTAGCTGTAACAACAAATAGCAGAGCTTTGCACCTCCTCTTATCTAGAAGGGAAAACAGGAGGTGTTTGGGACATGCGAGGAAGAGTGAACCTCAACAGTCTGCAGCTAGCACATCCAGACACACGAATGCCTGCACTGAACATTATTCAGTCAGGAAAAATATAAAGGATCCAGAACAGAAACAGAGGAAAAGTTGTCAGAAAAGGCAGAGTCCAATGGCTTCTGCATGCCTCAAGCTCATTTCAGCTAAAACAATCAGTGATTGAAGAGATCTGAGCACAATAAATTACCATCTAGAATACAAGCCATCGTTTTGAATGTATGTAAAAAATGGAAAACGAGATACTTTCAGAAGCAGCTACTACTGAAGCTTAATCTCATGTCCTAATGCCACACAAGTTTCAAGAATAGATCTGGAGATGTAACACACTGCAAACTTATACACCATGTTTCAGCACAGTTATTGCTAAATGAAGATCATTAAAAACACAAGTAAAGGCTGAGGAGGGGAGGGACACGGGACCTAAGGGGATCTTGTCAGTACATTTAAAATATCAGTGAATTTAAGTCATTTAATGCACTAGTAGGTATTTTTGATGTAAATGTGCTGATAACTAGACAGTGGTATGCAGGTTGCAAATCCCATTCTCCATGCACTTGCTCTAACTGAACTGGGCTAAATGAAGTTCCTATTTGTGCTCTGTGAATCTGAGCATGGAGGAAAAAAATGTAAATAGTAATGTATATAGTGATGGAAGTATTTCAACATCTTTACCTTCATGTCAAACGCTTGACTTCAGCTGGGACCCATGAAATTATCACAAAATGTATCAAAAGATTTTAGCGAACTCCTCCTCGGGTGCTATGACCTCTAGCAAACCATTTCTTCTTCTCCAATTCCTAGCAAATACTGACACACACAGGACATGTAAAGTGGTGTGAAACTCATGATGAAGCCAACATTTCCCTTCCGTCCTGAGAAACAGTATTAAAACAAACCCTTAGCAGAAATTTATTTTGCTGTGGTTTTGGTTTGGGGGGGTTTTAGGGCTTTTTTTAAGCCTTCTTGCAAAACAAGTAACACAGGGACAAAAAAAACAGAACTGTCTTGCTGCTTATGGAAGATCAAATGGCTACAAAGGAATAGTAGTTAAGGAGGCCTGAAGATGAGCCCATTCATACGCAATTAACTTGTTCTCCACCTCCAGCAATATTAGATAGTCTTATAAAAGATAATCACCTCTTATTATGAATTTTGCATTGCTTACTTATATCTTTACACCATCACAAGCTACCACAAAATTACCATTAGAAAAGTAGAAGGTGAAAGTGGCAGATGCAGCCTTTGGAGTTCTCTAACCCTGTCAAAGTTTGCCGCCTTTCCCATCTCACCACAATGATGTCCATCTGTAAACAAAGCATGTCCTCCACTGAGATGTTTGCCACACACAGTTTTTGAGAGAGCTGATCAGTTCACGCTGGCTGGTTTCTGGGCCAGGTACCCAAGGGAGACAACCAACCACTAAGATTCTAGCGGTCAAATAAGATTTTAATTGCGTGGCATCTGCCATCATTTATGCTCCTGACATAATAAAAAACCCCAACATTTTTCATAGAAGAACAGCACTACTCAGTTTTGCAGTTATGGCCATCATCCAGCTCAAGGCAAGACTGATGATCCCCAGCTGACACAGGTTTTTCACTTACTACCCTACAGAAAGGAGCAAACAAAAGGGCAGGGGATGAAACCAGCTCAAGTTGCTATCTGAAACAGCCAATGTGTCCCCAAATTTGTTTACATTTCAGTAATGTAAACTTTCTTTCTCCCCTGGATATTTTGAATTTTCAATGCAGTCAACATGACTGCTTAATACATTCACACTAGTGCTATTTATAGCAAAAAACAATCTGAGTAATTCCGCTTTTTCTTTTGATCTATTTTTGCAGGTGTTCTGATGCTGACATGATTAGGCTGAGAGCATATTTCTTGATCTGAAAGTAATTCTGAAGCAAGACCAAAAAAACCTTTATCACTGCAAGATCTGAAATACCATCAGTCTTAGGGACATAATCATGGATTTTTTTCTAAGCTATTTAAGATTCTTATGACAGATCCTGACTAAACAGTACTAACCATTCTTTCACATCCAATTCAAACAACGCTTGCTATATGATCATGGAGAAAGCCAACATGTTAGGCATCGTAACATATTCAGGAAGACAGACAGTTATGTTCACATAGCACAAAATCAGCTCCTCAATTATTCTTGATTACATCTGTGCTGCCCAGCTGGAAATAGCTGAGAGCTGCATTTAGACTTCAGTAGGGGACATTTATTGTATGAATTATTTGTAAACTGTCAAATACCAGCATTATGTTTACCTAGAATACATGTATCACCCTTACTCTATGTCTTCACTTTAACAGACATGTAGTATTGTGGCTATTTGAAGGGTTGTCTCCAAATAGGACAGCTACATTGATATATTGAAAGCTGTTTGTTTGGGTTTTTTTTCCTACTCCTCGTGTCCTATTCTTTACATAAATTGTGTAAATGGAAGTCACTTATTAAATCCTTGAGAGAGATGCATTCAACATGAATGCAGGCAGGGAATATGTGGATGAATATGGTGACAACATTTCAGACCTTGCTCGTTCTCGACTAAAATAAGGACTGTGAAGCACTGGGGAGGTGGAGAAAAGCAGATACAATGGGTTTGTTGTTCTTTTTTTTTATTTTTCTCCACTGAAATCCAAGTATTCCTTGTTAAAAACCCACTATAATTTACTTTCAACAATGAACCACTTTTATGGCCTCTTATATCCTCTGTGAAGACATATTCCATGTATGACCTCCACAGAACTCATTCTGTACTTAGTCCATACTTGCATACTCTCACCCACACACAGGATCACAGGATATTTGAGGTTGGAAAGGATCTCTGGAGGTGATCTAGTTCAACCCACTGCTCAAGGCTGGGTCTGCTCCAATGTCAGATCAGGTTGCTCAGGGCTTTATCCAGTCAGTCTTCAAACCTCCAAGGACGGAGATTACACAGCCTCTCTGGGCAACTGCTCACTGCCTGACTGTCCATATGGTGAAAAAGCTTTTCCTTATAGCCACTCTGAACCTCTCATTTCAGTTTACACCCAGTATCTCTCACCCTCCACTAACACAATGCTTGGAATAGCCTAGCTCCATCTTCTGAATAAACTCCTTGTAGGTACTGGAAGGCTGCTAGCAGGTCCCCCCAAAGCCATCTCTTCTACAGGCTAAACAAGCCGTGTGTCCCTCAGCCTCTCCCAGGGCAAATGTTCCAGATCCCTGACCCTGTTGGTGACCTCTGCTGAACTCACTCCAGTTCATCAATATCCTTCCTGTACTTCGGCTCGAAAACCAGATGCAATATTCTAGATGGTGCCTAATGAGTGCTGAGTAGGGAATAATCCCTCCCCTCTATCTCCTGGCTGCTGGGTGCTGTTGGCCTTCTTTGCTGCCAAGGCACATTGCTGGCTTGTATCCAGCTTGCTGTCTGCTGTAATGCTGAAGTCCTCTTCTGCTGAACTGCTCCCTGTCAGTCAGTTCCCAGCCCACGTTGTTACATTCTTTCCCAGATGCAGGAGTTTGCACTTGTCCAACTGAATTTCATAGGGTTCCTGTCACAGAATCATAGAATCATTTCAGTTGGAAGAGACCCTCAGGATCATCGAGTTCAACCATAACCTAACTCTAGCGCTAAGCCATGTCCCTAAGAACCTTGTCTAAATGCATTTTAAACACCTCCAGGGATGGTGACTCCACCACTTCCCTGGGCAGCCTGTTCCAATGCCTGACCACCCTTTCTGGGAAGAATTTTTCCTAATATCCAATCTAAACCTTCCCTGGTGCAACTTGAGGCTGTTTCCTCTCATCCTATTACTTGCTACTTGGGAAAAGAGACCAACATCCTCCATGCTACAACCTCCTTTCAGGTAGTTGCAGACAGCAAAAAGGTCTCCCCTCTGCCTCCTTTTCTCCAAGCTAAACAGCCCCAGCTCCCTCAGCCGCTCCTCATTGTACTTGTGCTCCTCACCAGCTTTGTCACCCTCCTCAGCACTCCCTCCAGTACCTCAATGTCTTTCTTGTAGTGAGGGGCCCAAAACTGAAAACTGTTAACTCAGTCCTCCAGTTTATTGGGGTCAATCTGGGTGGCAGCCTTGAGCCTATCTACTGGCCCCCGCAGTATAGCATCATCTGCGAGCATGACCAGAGTGCATTCTGCTGTCTTTTCCAGGTCACTGATAAAGTCATTAAATGGGAGAGACCCCTGTGCCACTCCGCTTGCCACTAGCACCAAGAGAGAGTATGAAATGTTAATTGCTACTCTCTGAGCCTAAAAATCCAACCAGGTTTTCACCCATCTTGTTGCTAACCCATCCAGGCAGTAAGTTCCTAACTTGTACGTGAGAAAACTGTGGTAGACTGTGTAGAAATTCCTCGTAAAGACAAAGTCAATGACATGCTGCTCATAGAATCATAGAATGTCCGGAGTTGTAAGGGACCCACAAGGATCAAGTCCAACTCCTGTCTCTGCATATGACAACTCCTCAGTTCACACCATGTGTGAGGGCATTGTCCAGTCTCTTCTTGAATACTGTGTCTTTAAACACTCACAAAAGAGTTTGAAAATTAACCCAGTTAACCAGAGCATTACAGGTGAACTTGTGAGTTGTTTTCAGGTATTCTCCTAAACTGAAAACTTCAGCACAATCAGAGAAGTAGCTACCCTTTCTACCGCTGTTACCCTGATAGAGTGCGAGGTGAGAGGACGGCAACCTGAAGCAATTTTGGGTGACATGCTGCCCGAGAAAGCGCTCCTTCTCAGTAGCAACTGCCATGGAGGAACTGGGGCTTACAGACAACACATTTCAAGCACTATGGTTTTTTAAACTACCTGACAAGACTCCTCATCCAAGAGATTCCATGAACATTACAGAGTTTCCTTTTCATTTTCAGAAATATTTCCATTTAGAACCCAAATCAGACCGCAAGATATTGAAGAACAAGAAACCGGAATGGTCATTCTGTCCAGTTCCCCGATGTTCATGGATTCCTTTGCTTTTAGTAGATCACAATGGACCTTCCACTGCAGAATCAGTATTGAAGGTCTAGGACAAGAAATAACGGTGCCATGAAATTAAAGGTCATTAACCAAGCCCAGACATAAATTTCTAATGACATATAAACAGGTATGATGCTGGGTGAGGATGGAAGCAGAGGAAAACTCGCTCTCATGCACGTGAAGGTGGAACATTTTAGTACCTCATTCACATTAACAGGTCAGATATGGTGGCTACAGACACACAATAATCCCAGGGTACAACTGCTACAAAACGTAGTATTTGTACCACAAAATCATGGGTATAAATGTTTTATGAGTTCCAACAGGGCCTAAAGAACATATTGCAGATTGGGTGGAAGAGGAAAAGATGCTTAAGGAAAGGGAAAGTGGGTCTTGAGCACTCAGGTCCTCAATCACCCAGCATGTGGAAAAAAACATAAAAACAATTCCCAATCATATGGTCACAACTGATTAACTGTGAGCAAGGGAGGATGGAAACACAGACTCACCCCTAAGTACTCCTTACACCTGGCTTTATGCAAAGTTAGCAGCAGGGGCACTTCCGATATGTAACAAAAACTAGCTCTGAAAATAAGATAATTACACAGAAATTGAGCTTATACAGAGACCCCCTAGAGATGCCCCAGCCCCTTGCTCAGTGTCAGCCCAGGGCTTACTCCCAGGCAAAGAGATTCCCAAGAAATACACACAACTCTGCCAGCTCTTCAGGTTGCTTTTGTTGATGTTTGCAGCCTCTGCACACTGTTGTCTCATGCCCAGAATGCCAGTCTCTCTCCCGTAGTTTACTAGTACACATTGCTCATGTCACTTAGGCCATATTTTTCCACTTGAAAATTTAATTTAAGCCAGTTGACTTCTCCTAAAATTTAATTTCTCTCTAGTGAAACCAGCCACATAATACTAGACCATATTAGCTTCACAAAGAAGGCCAACACCATCCTGAACTGCATGAGGGGTTGCAATGCCAGCAGGTCGAGGGAGGTGATCCTTCCCACCACCAGTGGGACACATCTGGTGTGCTGGGTCCAGCGCTGGGCTTCCCAGTACAAGAGAGACATGGACATACTGGAATGGGTTCAGCGAAGGACCACAAAGATAACTGAGGATCTGGAGTGTCTGTCATACAAGGGGAGGCCAAGAGTGCTGGGACTGCCCAGCCTGGAGAAGGGTCAGGAGGGATCTCATCAACATTTTTAAATACCTGATGGGAGAGTGCAAAGAAGATGGAGCTAGGTTTTTCTCTGTGGTATCCAGTGAATAGACAGGAGCCGACTGTCATAAACTGAAATACAGGAACATAAGAAAAAGCTTTATTTTATTGTGAGGCTGATTGAACACAGGTTCCCCACAGAGGCTGTGGAGATATCAAAACCCAACTCACTGTGGCCCTGAGCAACCTGCTTTCATTCAGGAAAATTCCAGAAGCTGAACATGGCTGTACCTTCAGATGCTGCAGAAAATTCTTGTTTCACTAGTACTTCTTCAGTGGTCATGCCTAAATTACTTATATTTATTAAAACATAACCAGGAAGCCCCAGAACACCACCAGCAGTTTCCTCCTCTTTTGGCAATGTACTTACAATAACACTCATCGTAGCCTCTACACTGTACAATTGCCACAGACTCCACACTAAGCTCCTGTGGGGAAGGAGAGAAAAGCGGTCAGATCCCTCACTACCAGCTAATGGCGCACGTATACCAGTTCTGCAACCGAGAGCCCCATGTATCCCAGGTGAACAGGTCCAGAGACTGGTGTGCTGCTACAGTTGATAAAAGTGCATGTTGCGCCCACACAATAAACTGTCCTGTAAATGGTAGGACAACTGGTCTGTGCCTTCTGGGAGCAGCCGAAAACAGAGAAAGCAGAACACAACAGTTCAGAAAGCCAGTAGCATCTGAGCATAGTTAGCCTGCATCCGGAGCAGTGGTTATGGTAGCAGCTGCTAACCTGCATTAATTCAAACTTTGAACTATGTTACCTAAAATTCGATCAACAGGGTAGTTAAGAGCACTGCCATTTTGAAGACAAAAGTGTTGTGTATTGTTTGGACCCAAATTATGGCAACAACCAAGTTAACGCCACAGTGGCAAATCCTACTGAACATCCTCTCCTCCGCATGCAGTGGGTGCTTGAAAGCATCTCCAGCTAAACAAGGTCTAAGCATGCCCAGCTAAGCATGTCTGAAAATGATAAATAAATCCAGGTGTCTACATGATTGACAAAGAGGTTTTAGGTCTATCAAAAATACCAGTGTCTTCCTTACTGCTGACAATAACTTAATCCATTTGTAGGAGAAGGCGGAAACAACATATAATTTATGGTTTTCAGTAAATATCATTGTGACAAATTGTCAAAGGTAGAACCAACTTAGTTTTTGAAAGCTATGTGAAAAATAAAAAAGACTAACAACTTCCTTTTAATGAAATCTAAATTTAGCTTTAATAATTAGAATCTTTACAAAAAGGAAATTGTCTTCCAAAGCGAAGATTGGAACTAGTTCATGTTGTCAAATTTGACAGCATGAAATCATAGAACAAATGATGGGATTCTGCAGCTGCTATATACTGTCAAATATATTTTACAAGTTTTATTCTTATAAATTCATTAATAGGAAGCCCTATTTTTGCAAGGAACTGCCTCTCTTCCCAACATACAATTTGGACAAAAACGGTTCTAAAAGATTCCTCACCGCTGTTAAGAAGGCTTGCTGTTCTTCCAGCATTTAAAGGCCCTGGTCTGCAGCATCCTACGGAGTTGGCAAGAGTTTGGAAACAGCTAGAACAGTTTATGAGCAAGTTGGTACAGCTGTTCTGCGTGAGGGACTGCACAACCACATCCACTGACGGCTAAGGTACAAGCCAACCCGGCTGACTTGGTACAGAAGCACACGAGATCAACCACAATGCATTAAAGCTGTGACCTTCTGTGGCAGTGAACAGCTAGTGAGAAGTAATGTTTTAAACTACTCTAGCTACAGGTATTGGTTTTCATTTTCCTATGTATAAAGGAAAAATATAAAGTTGTGTAACAAATATTGTGTGTGTGGACTGACATCAGTATAAGCCTGATGCAGGTCAAATTGCTGCAGCTATGTGGCTAGACACCCCAGTTAGCACATATTTTCAAAAATGTAATGAAAACCCAAAATATTATCCTTTGAGTACTTATACTGAACACATATTATATTTAGTATTAGAATGGAAAAAAGTGTTATATGAATTTAAAAAACCCTTAAAGTTTCTTTTCATTGTTGTTAAAAAGCACTAAAATCAATCTGAAAATAAAAATAAAACTACTTCGAGAAAAGCATATGCTAACAAAACTGATTATTGAACTATTGGAATATTTAACTATTTTTTTCTGCATGTCAATTATTATTACTTCAAGTCACCCCGTCTCCTAGAGGTACAATTAAAGTTATGTTGTTCATGCACTATCTATACACTTTTCTCATGTGTTTGGTTAGGTTCTTGCACCTATTCTTATAATATTCCTAATGCTGTCTTATATTAAGACCTATTAATTGAAATTAATTGGCAGCTCTACAGTACTTTTGGGAGCTTCAAAATATTTGTTATTGGAGAAAACACTTCAGCTCTTACATAGCACTTCATCATCTGGCCTCACAAAGAGCTTTGCAGGAAATCAGTGCTTTGTTCACACTACACTTACTGGGAACTAGAGATATAGAGAGTATAAAAATATTTCCAAGGTCACCCAGTAAGATGCTGGAGAGTCTTCTGAATTCCCAGTCACAGACCCATTAGTTACTCTGAGTATTTATTGATAGTTCGTGTTTCTCTTCATTGTAACATCACATCCAACTCCAGGCAGCCTTTGCCAGCTCTCTATCTACTCCTGACTGCAAATGTGAATGTTCCCCTAAGGATTACTTTTATATTTTCTTTAAGAGTACATTAGCA
The DNA here is from genome assembly GCF_036013475.1 of Columba livia. Taxonomy (NCBI): domain Eukaryota; kingdom Metazoa; phylum Chordata; class Aves; order Columbiformes; family Columbidae; genus Columba; species Columba livia. The sequence continues at coordinate 31,902,799 of NC_088604.1, read as the reverse complement.
CAGATTTTGGAGCAAGATCTCCTGTGCTACAGCTCTTTACTGCACAGGACAGGCATTCAGTAACTGCTTCCAGCTTCTTGATCCTGAGAAAGAGGACTTTGCTCCCACACGCAGCTGCTGCCAAGCAGCTCCATCTTGCATCACTGACACAAGGAGTGGGATGCACCTTGCCTATCTTCTCACACCTACCAAAAATGATATCTCTATCTGAGCTACTCCCCCTAGGCTCCTTTTGTAGTCACTGTAGAGAAACAGGGACCTTAGGATAAGATGAATCGCATGCCACAAGTACCCATTCCTCTCCAGCTATTACTAAAGACAATTTAAGATTACTAACTTGTATGAGGATTTCTGGTACAAACATACACTTAGAAACCATCAATGAGATTCAGCTTAACACGTACAAGTGAGCACAGGTTTGGATTTGGATCTGGCATAGATAACATCCCTGAAATATTTGGGGCCAGATTCACTTATTTTATGGTGTCTGAACAGCTGGAGAAATGTTGTATGCACACCCGAGATTTGATCTTTAACCATACATATGTTGACAGTGACCAGCTACTCCTCTCAGCACCATGAGGTTTAAGTAGGACAACCAGAAGTGTGCCAGCCTCTCTCTTTGATGCTTCACATCCAGTGAAGTTTCATACATGTCAAGTGAAGTTTCAAACATCCAGGTTTCAAACTTGTCACTCACCTTTTACAGCCTTTGATCAGGATTTGAACCTCCTCTCCATCTGTCTGGGTATTACATAGTCCTGTTTTAAATAATCTCTTAGGCAGAAAGCTTTAGACCTTCCCTCCAACACTGTGACAAGAAGCCTGATCAACTAATGGCTCCCAGGCTGACCATCAGTAGTTCTGCTATGGATTCAGATGGGAGAATGCCTGAGAAAAACTAAAACTCTCACTTAAGTGGTTATTCACTGGTGTTGTCGATGCTCAATGGCTTCCCCCTTCCATACTCCTGAAGCAAACCAAATCTGTATTTTTCCTAACGGGCATCTTCTGCCTTGCGGCAGCAAAGACACACATTTGTCATGTCTCCCCAGCCACCAGGCTCACAGGCTGCCCACCCTGGATGGAAGTGAGTAAAAAGGTGCCTCTGAACAAGATACCCCCACACAGCAGTCAGGAACTGAAATCCCACCAGTTAGAAGCTCCCAGAGACAGTGTGGAAGCAGCACTAGCACCCCAATGGAAGGGAGCACCTTTCCCACCTTCCAGCAGGCACTGCGGAGGATACGGTCCTGTACTCCACTCAGGGAACGCACCCAAGTGTAAGAGAGGTAAAAAGAAGCACGACTGTGTTTCCTCCCCTGCTTATTTGCTCCCAACCCTTTCAACACACACACTGAGTCCTCTTTGACCTCCGCCACTCCTCCTGTTCCTGTTAGACGGAGGCACAAGTTGCCTTTAGCTTCCACACCCTATTTTTAAAATCAGTACTGCTTTCTGATTTTTTCAGGTCAAGTCAATCTGCCCACGAGTCTGTTGATGCTCCATATGCTGCTGAAAGCTGGAGAGGAAGAAGTGCAAGTGAACGCTGGCAGAGATCAAGCAGGAGGAGTTGGTATTTCAGTGCCATCACATGTGGCTGAGGATGGGAGTCATTCCCAGTCAGCTCTTCCCTAGAGGAAAGTTTCTGCTTTTAAAGATCTTTACACGTAAATCCTCGGTGAATATATCACATACTAAGTGTAAATGCTGGACACGGGAGGACTATGCCATATTTTCCTCATACAAAAATACACAACTCCATTCAGTGAAAATGATAAATACACAGCACACTGGAGTCTAGCTCCATTTTATTCTCCATGTGTACGTGGTGTGAGGGAGGGGATGCATAGATTCCTACTGTTGTGAACTGAAGTCACTGCTGCTGTCACTAGCTGGTTAGATTTAAAAAGGAAAAGGCTGTTTTTTCAGTTGGCTGCAATTGAAATCTCATGAGAACAGCTGCTGTCATTTGAGTTCAGGCCAAGATGGCAACATTTGAGAAAAACAACTGATCTTGTGAATTTCCCACCACTTGGAATTTAATTGTAGAGATTTTTTAAGTACACAGTCCTAGTTGAGACAGGAAACTGAACCTACTGAAATACCTTTCCAGTCATCACCTGTGTCATCCTCTCACCCACACCTCATGCCCAGGGTCTTTACAGGTCCAGGACCTCCACAAAGCTCCATGATTGAAAATGGTGGCCAAGAACCAGGTCCAGGACCTCCAGAAAGCTTCATGATTGAAAATAGTGGCCAACAACCAGGTCCAGGACCTCTAGAAAGCTCCATGGTTGGAAACGGTGCCCAAAAACCAATGTTGATTGTTAGCCACCATTTCCAACCATGGAGCTTTCTAGAGATCCTGAGGAATCTTCCACTTCAGATAGAAAACCTCACTTGGCGGGACCTAGCTTTCCCATAGACCAGCTCAAATAAGGACTTTAAGCCTCACAAGATATATACACCACGACTGCCCTCTGCTTCAAGTATGCATCTTCAGGTCTGCCTTTTCTAATACGAGCATACAGAAATACACTTAAAATGAGCTCTAGTAAAACAAATTACTATCCTACGTGCACAGATTCCAAGGCTGACAATGAAGCGCACATGACAGATGTTAATCATGCCACATAACGCATGACTGGGTGGATGCTGAGGCAATGTGGGTGGTTTAAAACAATACAATACCAACCTAGAGCTGCAGGAGTAACTGAACTCTGCCACTGCTTTAACAGCACATTTGTTATTTGTGTGGACCTACTCATATAACAGAAAGATCCTTTTAAAATGACCTCATATCTAAAAAGTATTAACCAAGCATTCAAACCACTACTGAAGAATCAAAACACAAGTTTCAAGACCTAATACTTGGTAATGCTAAAAACCAAAGGCTATATTTGACACCACTAAAGAACTCTGTATACTGGCTTGAATGTGTTCCTCTATTTTTGCTCTTTCCCAGCTCTCACCAAAATATCAAAACTCTCTTTCCAAACCTTTTGTTAATGAAAATTATTCACATTGAAAGACCTGCACGTAATCTTCACTTCAAATAAAACTTTCAAAATACTAATTATCTTAAATTTGAGTTATGTGGATGATTAGGGTGAATGATACACTTCTGCTCCCTCACTGAATGAATGTAAATCTGCAAGGCAGGGCTGCAGCGTGAATGATTGTGATAAATCCACATTAAACATTTGTGTCAGATATCTGTAACTACTTCTTTAAATACGCAGTCTGCCCAAAGAACCCTGTAAGTAAAGGTGCATGGAAAGCAAAAATAAAACATTTATAAATACAGTGAAAATTTAATTTGGTTTTAACTGACAACGAAAACATGTTGTGAATATATCTCTCTTTTTCTAGTTCTTGGGGCATTCAGCAGATGTTCAGTGAAGAAATGCATTTGAAATAGGAAAGCATGTAACACTTTTTTCAGTATTCCAAGTGGAAAACTGCAAAAGGGTTACAAGCTACATAGATATTCCTTCTCCTGTAAATGCTATCTTACACTCTGCACCTACAGATGCTAACACTGACTTTAAAGGAATATTTACCTGAAGAGCTAAAAGCAGCCATATGATTCTGCATTTCGAATACAGGCAGTATTCTGTGGGCAATACTGTGTCCACATCAATATTTAAGTGATTTAAAGGATGACTTCAAGTTCTTTCTTGGTTATAACTTCACACACTTGCAAAAAATGCCAGAAGACCATGATTTGACCACAACTGGTTAAAAAATTTAGTTTTACATTCTATAGACTAGATGGTAATAGCAGAGTATAGCTAAATTTTAAATTTCAAATTATACCATAAAACCTCACTTCAGAACTGTCCAACTGTGTCTGAAACCTAATAATTTCAGACACAGTGGTAGGTAAAACCTTATTTCCTTTCATTAGAGTTCAGTCATTACTATGTCTGTGATAACGACAGTACATCAAAACCAAGTGCATAAATCTGATCAGTCTCCTGACATGTTTTTAGTTTTTCAACTGCTTTCTTAAAAAATGGCTAATGTAAATTGCATTATAACAGTCTACATGTATTTTGGTTTTATTGCTTATATCACTGAAAAATAACAAGAGTATATCTAGGTTTAAAGTATTAATATTGAAAAGTATTTTCAAAATCAGTAGCAATTAATGAAAGTGATGAGGCATGATCAATCACACTGAAATATTTTCTCAAATGGGATAATTTTTAGTAAAAAGTTACTATAATTGATGCTATGATTGGTTTGGTGGGTTTTTTTGCATTTGTTGTACAAATGTCAAGTGGCTTTCTATGAAGCAATTTTACACACAGTTCTGCAGTGAGTACTTGTGAGTAACAGTGTTTTTCAGACAAAGTATCCTCAAGTAGGAGCTGAAACTTAGGAGTTTTAGATAGCATACAAAATTTGAGCATGGCCGTGCCTTCAATTGGTGTGGTCGAAGTTCCACTTAAATTAGCTGGAGCTTTTGGTAGACAAGGCAAGCAAGACGGATCGTATAACATGTAGTCGAGGTTTAAATACTCTTTTGTTCAATTTAACACCATTGCAACTGTGGAGAAAAAGTGGAGAAAAATATACAGAAAATGTTTTTTTGTTGTTTTTTCTAGACTGATTAGAAACATGCAAGTAATTTACATGCTTTGATTCAGTGACCTGAGTTATAACTCATTGGTAATGCATTGGTAATTAATAACATTCACAATATTTACATTTAACTCAATATTCTGTACAAATAGAATACATGAAAGTGCTTCAAAAATATTATTTAGAAATTATTTTGAATTCAAAATTATTTATTATTACATAAATTGAGTTCATACTCTCCCTTTTCTCCTGAGGGTACTGACACACTCCTGAGTGGGCTTAAACTCATTGCCATTAGCCCATCATCTTACAAACTCTCTGCAGAATCACGATTTCATAAGTTTCATGAAATATGCAGCCAGGAAAAGAGATCTCAATCCAAATATATATTTTTATTGTTGCTAACAAAGTCAATAAGTTTACTGGTTTAGGGCTCTGGTTTTCTTTTTTAATCAGACTGAAATAAAGTGAGGGCAAAGCAAGGAGGTTCACTGAAGAACTATGTTAATAAATTTTAATGCATATTTAAATTGCATATTTGTAAATAACCTAGTGTCCACCAGCTTTTCCATTTGTTATTTAAGAAGCTAAGAGCATAATGCCTGAGCACTGCACATGAAAACAAAGGGTAAAATTTCATTGCAGTCACTGGCTTTTAACTCTTGCCAAGTGGTCGGTGCACAGAAACTGGCCCTTATCAAGCAGTTCAGTGTTTGTTTCCAGTAGGAACCCAAAGCTCTGTTTTCAGACAGTCTGTTTGAGGCTTTGGACCCGCACTCAGAGCCACATCGCAACCATGAAGCTCACCAGGCACACGTTGCTTACGCCTTTTACAAAGCAATGAAGGCTTCATGTACAGCACCACCCTTCATTCAGGACAACAAAATGAAGAACAGAGGACCAAAATGTAAACAGGGAAGCAGCTGGAGATGCATGTAATTGAGACAATTCTTTCTTTAATATTCACTCCTCTCTCTTCTCAACTCCAGAGCTTTACAACTCAGGATGACTGACAGCAGTCAGGGCCCGCACACATGACAAGCTGAGGTGCCCGTCTACATGTGGTCAAGGTTGGCTTGCAGGGCTTATGTGGCTTAATGGATGTGGTATGCTTTTGTAAACAAAAGCAAAACCAGAAAGGCAGATTTCTTTTTTCCTCCTTACTTAGTCACGAAAAAAGAGAAAATATTATGTATTTAATGCACAAAGGTAAATTAAATAGGAGCTTCTCAACCACTTAGAAAGAACTCCACAGCTATACTTCAGACCCAGTAAGTGTATACTAACTAGCAATAAAATAACAGCATTTTTTTAATTTCAGTGTTAGTAAATATTTTGATTTTATTGTTATTTGAATCACAGGTCAAAATTATTTGTTGAATCCTATTTCCCAGCAATGAAGCAAAATGAATAGTCTTATTTAGAAAATATTCTTTTAATGTAACTAAGGAATCGAGGTGCTCAATTACAGTCTTTTAAAAAGGAACAGGTTTTCAAACACTGCCAACCTTGAAAATACTCTAAGGTGTTTCATCTAACAACTGTCATATTTCAACAGCAGTTTTTAAAATCAAGGCCACCATGCTTAATAGGCACATTTTTTTTCAATATTGCTGAACAACTATGATATTCTGGTCCAGAAAGTGCTAAAGGAATGCAAGGAAACATTAAAAACAATTATATTGAACAGATATTGCAAGTATGTGGTGAAGTAAAACACACAAAAATTAAACCTACCATGTTAAAAACAGAGGCATGTTTCAACTAGGAACAAACACAGTAATATCATATTTAATATATGTAATGATAAACAGCAAAATCAGGTAACAGACGATGTTACCATGCTATTGAATTGCATTTACAGTAGGCAAATGACAGTTACACTTAAAAAGATGAGCAAAGGATGATTCATGCTAACTTATGTCCTGCTTTAACTTATTTTAAATTCTAAACCAGTGTTTTTTCAACTCAGTGATTAATGACATACTGGTATGGTACAGGAGTTTCAAATACTTCACTGATAAAGAGATGCGCAGTTAGGTTAAGACATTACAAAACTTTTTAACACTATGCATCTTCTAATTTTAACTAAACACACATTTTGTCCTTACACCTAACTCCCACTTACCAGATTTCCTATACTGAGAGGGGTGCTATGGACTGCACAGAATTCAGCAAAAACAAGCATCTAAAAAAACTTGCAGTTGGCAGAGACTGGCATGTTCTCAGGTACAGCTTCGCAAAATAACTACGGGAACTTCCTGGCTAGTGAATGGGACTATGGGACAAACCTCCTTGCTGACTCTGCACTTTCAAAAGCATTCAGATTTCGTATGAGTGCTTGGAAGCAGAAAGAGCACAGTTCTATACATGGCTCCCCTAAGATACATGACAACAAACACACAGGACAAACTTCTGACACATTTAGACATTCTGACACATTTAGAAATCTTCAAACAGAAGCCAAAACAAAACAAAACAAAAGAAACAACAAAAAAAAAGTCAAAATATGACAGCTCTTATTAATCGCACCATTTTAGGCAGAGCTGTGGATACTCTGACTGGTGGAGGCTCTAGGTGTTGTGCAGCCACAAAAGCACAGCCCCTGCCAGCTGATTATCCAAGTACAGGGCACGCCACAACACACAGGCACCAACAGATGGGCAAGCAGAAGGAAAGAATGAGTCAATATTGGTCTGTGTGTCAAAAGAGCTGGCACATAAAGTCTCAGGTACAACTGCAGGTCCACCATGGGATGGTCACATAGCGAGGAAGAGCAAAACTCATAACCGTTTTTAGAAGGGCAACTAAAGCACTCATTAGCCTGGCCATGCGATATTTTATTCCAGCCTACAGAGTACATATGACTTTAGACAGGCCTTGGTAGTATGCTTTTGAAGGAAGCGACTACCAAAGACGGAGGTAAATTTAAGACAACTGAGAAAAAAGATGAATTTCAGAAAAAACAGGTCACACTAGATCAGTGGCAAGAGCCTCCTCCTCCTCCTTTGATGAACTGACTCGTTCTTCTAAACAAAGGGAGATATAGTAGATCTAAATTTCAATAAAAGATTTGATACAGAGTCAAATGGGAAATCATTGGCTAAACTGAAGAAGGTTTCTTCAGCAACCAAGCTGAAGGGATGAAAATATTTGTCTGAGAGACGTACTACCAGCCAAAAAGAGGATGACTAATCAAGTTTCACAGAATTGGGATTAGGATTGCCTCTACTTATCATTTATCTCAATAGTCTTTGCACAAGAAGTGTAATTGTGATCAAGAAGTTTTTTTGCAATACAAATTTGGGAGGCAAGGTCAATTAAGAGAAAGATTGAGCTGTACACAAAGTCAAATGACCTTGAGTAACACAACAAGATTACATTCAATAGTACAAAATGTAATGTCAGGCAGCTACAAATTAATAACATCTATTACAAGCTGCAAGTTCATTACCTGGAAACGAATGAGGAAAGAGAGAGAGACCAACCAGCCCAAGTCTGCTTGTTCATCACAGCTTGGCTGTGAACAATGAATGCAATCCCAGGATATGGTAAATATAGTGCATTTCTAATAGAGATGGGAGAACTCTACCATTGTCAAAGCTCTCTCAAAACCTCACCTGTACTGAGGAAAGCTGTGGACAACCCAGTGAAAGCCTCGTGATGTACCCAGCCTAAAATGGTTTTGGCTTTTGTTTGGTTGGTTTTTTAATAATGTTATAGAAACAGGCAGCCAAGGATGGCCTACAAAACTATATTGGACCTCTTGTTAAAGCATTTCAGCAATGTTGTATATATTGTTACCTTAAATAAGCCATGTGTTGTGTTTATTGTGATTATATACATATTAAAGTTCCACCTAAAGGCCTCTAAACCCTCATTAATGCAAGGTATAGCGAACAAAGGCATGAAATTCACTGATGTGAGAGCAGGAAACTGTGGCCTGTGATGTTTTACTGTAGAAGTGGTACAGGAAGGTTCCCTCACTTTGTTAGGTCCACAGGCCACTAACAAGCAACAATTAGTAACTAGCAACAACTAGTTTTGGCCAGTGCTTAAGAATTCAAGGATATATAGACATTAAAAATGCAATGAATTAAAAAATACAGAACAGGTAAATGTGTAAGGACTGAATATAAAACTGGAATGAAAAGAAAGGCATCACTGGAATGACTAGAATAAAAGTCTAAGAGGAATGAGGTTCCCTACCTCCCAGAGAGCCTCCTTGACTGCAGCAACTACTTCAGCATAGCTCAGATCATGAATCTGTCTGTAAATTGTGTATCTTGGTAGCCACCCACTGAAAATTCTTGAATTTTAAGAATAAATTATGGCACTGGCCAGCCTCCTTCTCCCTCTAATTGTAGGAAAAAAAAAAGAAAGAGAAAAACCTCCTGGACCATTCTGCTGGATAAAAAGTCCACCAGGATGACCTGGGAATGGAGCCTGCCTGAGCAAAGGAGACCCAAAGAGCTCACTCCATCATCTAAACAACCTTGCAAGAATTTAATGCTGTCTTCTTTAACTACATCAGGATAAAAAGCATGGAGGAAAAAAGCTGAACAATAAGCAATACATACACGTAATTGGGAAATAAATTAAGGCTGAAATTTATAATATTTAATTATCAGGCTAGATCTACGGTTTGATCTCTTCTGGCTGGCATCTGGAGGTCTTTTGACAGAGGAATCCTTTTGCAGAGATTTTAATAGATACATGTAGGCATAGAAAAAGCATCACTTTCCCTAACACATCTGAAAATACTGAGTCCTCCTCTGCAGCTGAATACTGGAAAATGTAATTTTTAACCAGTTTCTAAAGGCATCCTGTGAACATCAAAAATAAAAGTTACAGATGTATTGAATGGCCAGCCTCATATTTCACTCTTCCATAAGTTCATAAGCAGCCATAAGAACACTGGGAGAGTCACTGAACTCACTGGCTATTTAGATTGAGCTTTTCAGGTGAGACAACAAGCACCACATAGAAGATCCAAATCAGGCTGTAGTGCAACAGAAGGAGGACACAGAGAGCATGGGAAACACCAATAGAATGACATGAGCACTCAATGTAGATATAAATATTATCCTCACGATTCAGATGTGTGATCATCTTGTCATTGCTGGTCCTTTAAAGTGCAAACACAGAAAAAATCTTGAGGAGATATTTTTACCAGAATTATTTGGTAGCATCAGATACCTGAATTATAAGGGAAGATGCTACTAAGAGCCATTTCATTGCATAAAAAGAGTATTCTGAAGCAGCTATAACAGAAATTATGACCTACTAATATATAAAAGTAGGAAATTTTCATTATTTGACAAGTATCCTTAAAAAAAAATATATTTGTGTATTGTGCATGTATACACACATATATATATGATATCCTTTCAAATAAAGATTTCAAAGACCAGCAAGTAATCCAGCTGCTATACAGTGGGAGCTAACCTAGGAAGGTGTTGTCAATACAGTATATTAAAAAGTCATTCCTCAAAACAGCACAGACAGAAGCAGGCAGCATCCACATTGACCATCTGATGCTGGGCACACATGTTCTCACCTGGAAGAGGCACATCAGCTTTGCGGGTACAGGAGGAACTCCAGCCAGGCTTTTGTAGGCAATTGTCAACACACTGGTTCGAGCCATTTGGCTTTGCAACCTGGAACACAGGTCTCCAAAGCAGCTTCCACATAAAGCTGTTGTTGTAGATATGCTTGTCTTTGGCTGAAATGTAAGGTCAAAAGCCAAAAAAGAGCCTGCTTGCTCACTGGTGGCAATTCTGCAGGAATCCCTTGGGCACAAAGCGCCAATCGGTGCTGACAAAACACAACCAGCTGGGAGAAATTTGGCACTGTAGGCAGCCCCCTCTTACCCCCACTGTTTCACTAATTCGACTTACAGCATGGTTTTGAACTGATCCAGCCAGATCAAAAGCCAGTGGAGGCATCAGTTCAATTGAACTCTGTCACTTAAGTCAGAAAGGTACATTGGGTAACGCAAACTTACATTTCATAATGGTTTCATGACACAAACCCTGGTCTTTTCTGAGGGCTCCTTTCTTCTTTTTTGCCAGCGAGAGGATGGGAGCGTTAGTTGTGTCTGGAGGTAGGAGAGTGTTGAATCCAATGGTTGCCCAATGTGTGCAGCTTTCGGGCTAAAGTCAGGCCACATCTTATTTTCTACTGACTAGAATCTCGCATGACAAGCTTCAAAACTGCCCAGTTTCAAAATGACTAATAGACCAATGTGCCTCCTAAACCTCATGTGACCTGGCAGGGAAAGCCTTTCGAGGAATTAGGACCTGTGATCTGTAAATCTGACAGAGAAGAATCTGGTTGCATTGCTTCTGATATGCCGTGGCTTCCTTCATGCCTAAAAATCAGCTGTGATTTACACAGGCACCCAGAATACACCTCCAGGGTCTGGATCTTGAGTACGTTCTAGTTTGTCACTCTGAGCTCCAAAGCAGAAAGAGCTGGGACCCTCATGTCATGTTAACCCCATTCGGGGTGTCTACAAGTCCCCGCTGATAACATAGGAAACTGGTGTACTGGAACCTACTTGCTTGATCATGCTCCTCAGGCCATGTGCCTGAGTTGGAATTGCAAAACCTCAGTTTTTACCAAAAGTGGTCTTTCTGTACATTAACTACAATTCTAAGCCAAATAAGTTTATTCCTCCTTTTTAAACTCAAATAGAAGTTCCCCAGTTCCATTTGTTTCAATAAACGATGCATATCTGTGCATACACAAAACAAAAGATTAAAAGAAACTGGATATGCTGTGTTATGGGGCTACCACTATTTGTCTTGATTCATTAGCCACTTCTATTTTAATATTGTTCACCTCCTTGTGGGAAGGTGATATATATCTCACTGGTATTTTCAGCTGAGGGGAACCCCACACAGATGTTTAGTGGCCCCAGCACCACTGTGAAGACAACACAGGGCTTTTTTTAAGAACTCAATCTTTGCACAGTACAACAAATAAACATGAACAAGCAAGCACACAGACACACACTGGAGACACAAAGAACCACGGTCACCTCATCTAATTTTTGGGGTGCAGAATGCAGCCATCACATCGTGGTTGTTACCCCAGCCTCCTTTACTAGCCAAACAGGAACCTTCAGGATATGAGTCATTTCATCTTAGCATAAAGGTAAAAAAATAGGTTCTTCAAGGGTGTGATTCATCTGTCCTGTTTCTCTCCATTCCTCACATAGGGAGCCTTGGGTGACTAACTCAGATGTAGACGTCTACATTTTGCCATATGAATCCCACTCACAGTCTGTAATTTCCTGCACATATCATGCAAGAGCATGAGATTTCAAAACTAAAGAAGGGAGGTAACGGAGACAATTTCCCTATCCTCCCCCCACCAAGTTAATTATATATGTTGCTCTTGCATTGTGTGTGGTCTCTGGAGACATCTGACAACATACCCTGAATGGTAAAACTATCAAAATATTTTCCAAGTACTACTTTATTCTGATGCTTAAGTTGAAAGTTATTCCAAAGCCAAGAAAAAGTTCACAATGAATATCACACTTTCAGGAAAGGAAAGAGTTAGATGAAATGATAATTCAATTGACCAGATGAAAAATGGTTCAAGGGGAAGAAATCAGCATGTCACAAGGTCTGGGCATCTCAGAGGACAACCTAGATTCAGGCAATCTGAAAAGAGGAGAACAAAGAGGCTTGATTTGTATTCTCACAAACAACCAGAGCTAATCAAATTTTCTTAAATTAATTAATAAAAACAAAGGAAGAAGCAGGGGTCCCTGTAGCTGCTCTGAATATTAATTTGAAAACTGTAGTGTCCAGATGACCCTCAGGATTGGTAAATCTGAATTGTCAGTGGTTTGGAAAGCACTGGGTGGGATTTTTTATCTTCCCTGAAAGTGGCAGCAAAGGGGGAAGAAAAAGAGTGGCCATTCTTCCCTCCACCTGGAGAGACCCAGAGATGCAAAGAAGGAAAAGCAACGAGGTGACTGTGTGAGGAAAAGAAGGAGCAAGTGGCAGTCCAATGGAAATTGGGAGTAGTCAGATTTTTATTTACAGTGGGGAAAAGAAATTTCTAACCCTGCTACCCAGAACATAGTCACTGTAGAAGCAGAGTCAGGGTCCACTCCAGCAACTTCACCTACGAGAAGTTAAATTTCACTCCAACTCCTCATTTGTCTCCACTGACTTCAATGCCTTTCTTCTGTAATTTCCACTTTTCTGCGCAAAAGCACAACTACCTGCTTTTCTGAAATATGTGCTGTTGTTGCTCAGTCTAGTGTACAAAGTCAATCCAGATGACAGACACTGAACATACTATTTTCACAGAGGCAGAAAATCCAAATAGAGCAGTGCTGCACACAGAAATCCATGAAGTACTCAAAAACAAAGGCAAATCTCTGGATCCCACACAATGGGGTGTCCTCCTCAATAACCTGCAACCTTCTGTTGGCAGAAAGGTGTCAGATGAGAGATCCCTATTAGTGAGTATTTCCAGTGTCCCCCTGGGAAGAGGCAGACAATGAAATTACAGTTTACAACTATGGGAGCACTGTCACAAAGAGTTAATAATATTACATCATTGTATTAGATATCAGCACATTACCTCCAAATATACTTTAATAAAGTACTAGGCCACCACTACAGTCCACTTACACAAAACCTTGCTGGAATCTCCTCAAGATAATATATGTCCTCTTTTCTTTCAAGACATTAATTTGAGCTGCTTTGGATTTTTTTTTTCAGTTTTGTCACTAATCTTATAAGAATTTCCAGAGACATTTCCATATGAACATTGTTGACTTTTTAAAGTGAAGCACGAGGAAATTTCCATCTTTAGAGGATTTTCTTGCTTCACAACCAAGAGCAACATATTCCTTCTGTGAAAATACTTTGCAGACTCATTTTCTTTCAGCACATATCTAATGCATTTAGGTCCCAAACCTGTAATGAGCACAGATGCAGGGGTCTGCCCACACACAGCAGGAAAAGGGCCATAATTCTGACTCATCTGGTAATTTATGCTTCTATACTGGTGTTACAATAATGTTAATATTGCATGAAAATATTTCTATAACACTTATAATATTTGTCAAAAAATAATGTTCAGAGATTGTCCAATTGCCACCATGATTCTTACACGATCAGAATATCTCATCCTCCAGTGGGCTGCACTGGCGAGGGCACATCTGAACCCAGCACATGTGCTTCGGTATTTCCACAGTTCTCAGTGACCTCAGGCACCGACAGAGCTTGGAGGGGCAAGAAAAGAATATGCCGGAAAATTAAAATATCCAACGCCGTTGCTGAGAAAGCCTCCAAATTCTGCTGTGTAAAATGCCTTCCCTGCTGCCAAGCAGATACTTACCAGCAGATCTTTGTTAAGGGCTAAAAGTGCCGTCTCTTGTTAAAGTGTACATTCATCTCATGTTCCTATCTCTCTTTGACAAATGCAAAATTTACACTGGTTTATGTGCAGTAGTCACTGTACAGGACAGGTCTAAAGTAGATGCAGGATAGGTCACATGGAGAATAAACATACAGGAGTTTCATATTTTTATACCTCATCTCAGCTAGGATAGATTCAAAATTGGAGACCAAAACTGGAACTTTTGGATGGTATTCCTAAAATCTCCTTTAATTAATGAATTCAAATGGAGAAAAAATGTGTCCCCTCCACATTTTTTCTTTCTTTTTAAAAATTATAGCACATTTAATTGATGAAATATAAAACATAGAGAGGAGATGTGCAATTTTGACTTGAATGCACACAGCCAATTTTATGCATGTTTTGCCACAGTTTGATTTCCTTTTGTTCAGAAAAAGCTGTTCTGCCCCTCCATGCTTGTATTTCAAGTATCCTTATTCTGTGGTGATTACGTATACCGGGGGCTACATTACAGAAATGCACCTCCTAAACTATCATTAAGCAGTGATGGAATTTGCTAGGATACATTTTGGTGTCTTCAATGACAAGAAAAAAAGATTCTCAGATTATGGGGGAGGCTGGTTTGAAATAAAATTGTTGCTCTGAATGACTGAGTTGAGTTTTTTAAAAGAAACGCTGAACATACTCAAATGACTATATTAAACGTTTAAACAGGTAAAAGTAGGAAAGGTCATTGTGTGTGCAAATGCATGCATGTGGCAGAGTGTGAAGATGAGTACTTATGTAGATATGTACACTACTAGATAAAAGAAGCTTACGTTTGAGAACAAAATAGCTTACACAGATGCAATTCCTAAGTTCTTGAGATCTCTTCTTGAAAGGTCAGATCTTTCAGCTCTTCTAGACCCTTTCCAATTTTTGCTATTTTGTGTTAACGTTTCTCAAGCCCTTACCCAAAGAAAAAACATCTGGTGCTTCTTGTATTTCTTGTTAAATGATTAAAAATCTCTGGTTCATTCCTTCCTGCACAATTTTTTTTAAATAATAGATAGATAGATAGATACATACATACATAGATGTAAAAAACACCTACACCACCTCCTATCTCAGTCTGACTTGTAGCCTTTGGATGCATGAACATAAGTACTGTGATTCTGCTTTGAGGGTCCATATTCCTGGGGAGCTGTGGTGCAAGGAGAGATGGGGATAAAGTTACCCACAGGTTCATCACTCTTAAGCTACATGATGAGAAGTGGCAGCTGGAGTTGATTAGTTCTTCAGTCACTCAAAATCATCACTGCATTAAATTAAGATTGCTTGAAGGCACATGGAGCAATTTACCTTGCACAAAATAAAGGAATTAACAAAATTACACGTGAAGAAATCATTATCTGATCCCTGGTTGTAACACCTCACACTTCTTTAGCACCCTTCATCCAAGGATCTCAAAGCATCCAGGGGCCAAAATTTTCTCAAGTTGAGTCCCAACTTTGCTTGCTCAGAGGTTACCACTTGCACAGATTTGTGTCAACTTCACACTGAAGGCATCTATGATGCCCTCTGATGTCCAGTCCAAGGCTGCATTCATGACAGAAGACTGGAAGTCTGAAAAGAGCAGGCCTGCAGGCACAGGTTGATGCACAGCTGGAAGGTGCCCTTGGAGGCACACCAGACCCAAAGTGTACAAGCAGGGCATTCATGTCACCGCGTCTCCAGGGATGGCCGCATAGGTCTTAGGGCACTTGACAGGAACAGCAGTTGAGAGCACTCTCTGCAAATGGATGTATTTGAGACGACCCTTTTGGAAAGGGCATATACAGCTACCCATTATGCTTCTCTCATCCACTAACACAAATCTTTGGATTATTCTGTCCCTTCTGATGTCCTGCAAAAAAGCTTGTCCTTCTCCTTCCACAGTAAGAAGATACAGTTTAAAATTAAGAAGGTAAATACATAAGAAAGACAAAGCACATCTGCTAGGATGGTATGCCCACCAGGGAATCAAAACAGCAGTCTCCACCACTCTGTGACAGATTACAAGGCTGCAGAAATGTAAAGAGGTTGTAAAAGCCCTGGTCCCATGAAGAGAAGCATTCCTCCAAGGAGCAAAGGCGGGGAACTGTGGGCAGAGGTACTTAATTTTGCTCACATTTAACTACTGATGTTTCACTTCCAACACACAGCTCACAGGTAAGAGGTGAAGTCCTCAGGACACGGCACTGCAGAAGACACAGGGTGGCGGCAGCTGAGGACAAATCTCTGTAGGTCTGACTGTCTGTACCATGTCTGTAGTGTTGATTCCAAGGTCTGAAGCAGCCCAGAACTGCACAGGTACAATGTTGATGTAAAGCCTTCTTAATTCTCTTCCCTTTTATTTACAAATTCTCTTCCGTGCATCACAGAATTTCATCCAATGACCTAATTTCACACACACTTCTGAACTGGTTTATAACAAATACACACACAAATACACATGCATATATACAAGTTATATAGAACACATCTAAATACACCACAGGAAGACCCCATAGATTGCCAGTAAGGAGTGGTCAGGACCCTAACATTTGATGTGATATATATTGCTTCAAAAACAATTTTTTTAATTCAAATTTTCATTCTTCATTAAAGAGTCTTATTAGGATCCAGAGTATTTGGATATATCCTTTCATACAACTGATACAGCTAATATAAAAACACTGAACTACTTACTAACTCAGTGTACTTGAAATTATCAACTGGCCTTCACAGCTCTCTAGTTAAGCCATATGCTTAGGAACCTGACTGGGTAGGATCCACTTCCTAATCCAATAAATATTTTTAAAGATGCAGAATGATTTGGGTGATTTGTTCTTTGGCTTTTGTTGTGTTTTGATCTGGTTTTGGTTTTTGTTTGTTGTTTTTTGGGGGCTTTTTGTTGGTTTGTTTGTTTGTTTGTTTTTTCCCAGAGGGGAAAGTGAGGGAGAATTTTCTGATTAAGCACAATTTTTAAAAAAAATTTTTGGTCACTCTATAATCCAAACTTTTTTTCGGGGGGGGGTGGGGGGGGTGGGCGGGGGGTGCTGCATCCCAAAAATAGCAGAACTGACCAGAGACTTTGTGTTACCCCTTTTAGTCTACATGGACTATGTAACACAGTAGAGCAAACTTAGAGAAGTGTTCCACTTTCTTTCAGGCACCAACACAAATCTGATTTCACAAGGAACTGGCCTGCTGGATGATCACTGGCACTAAGTTCTTGAAAAAATGAAGACAATAAAAGAGAGCCATACCGATGTGTTTGCAAAGCACAGCAGTTTCTATGTTTTATGGCTCTTGCCTGCAATTCAACACGATGATAGCTCCATGAAAGCCAGAGCAAAAGGTTAGGTACAATATTACCACACCGGTAGCAGCAGAGGCATTTGATACTTCGAGCATTTCAGCTCTATCAGAAACACTGCGTCTGCACTGAAGTCAATGGGGAGAGTGCCTATTGATTACAATGGGGCAAGTATTTCACCCTAAATCTCTATAGAATGTATAACAGTAAACACACCACACTCCTCCTATGTGTTGTGACATATTACTCATTACAAGGTAAAATTCCACTGTTTATTCAGGATTAGACTTTTCAGAGAATGGAAATACAGTTAATAAATTAAATCCAACAGAAAGTCCTTTAAAACAAGCCTAAACAAATAGCACCTCTTATTAATATGCTGTGTTTCTTTCCTTCCACGACACCATGTTCCATGAACTCTGGAGTAATCTCAGTCTCCACCGGTTTTCATTGAAGTGGAAGACTCAAGGACCTCCATACATGTTGCTAAGCACATTGATTGGATGGATAATCTTAACTCTTTGGCTCTGTCTGCAGTCCATACCTACATCACAAAAAACTTAGCTGTACTAAGGTGATCTTTTAACTTAAGATAAAACTGTATGAAACATCTTGATTTGAAAATAGTTGACATTTAATTGTAGGTATTTTTAGTCATTTGTGAATTCCCAAAGTTACACTAATACAGCTGACCACTCACAATGTTTGAGTGGATTTCTTTGGAAATTTTAAGTGGAAAGCTTTGGAACTTTTCTCTTGCTTGGTTGAATACATAGTGCATAAGAAAACCACTTCGTAGCAGCTACTGAGAGTGATATGTCATTATATGTACACCAAAGTATACAGGTATGGCAGAGATGGCTTAAATCATTATTTACATCATGTTCACTTATGAAGAGAACAACTTCCTCCCTAGGGAACAAAAGCTAGGTTCTCATGAACCAAGTTGTAAACAAATGATCCTATGGAAAATGTACTTGCCTAAATGATTCCAATGAATCACTTGTACCCAAGGAACGTGAGGACATCACTGCTTCCATCTTGTAAGTAAGGCACTCATCAACTCACCACCAGAAACAACTCTCTCCTCAAAATTTGCCTCCTCAGATTCCTTCCTCATCCAATAATTTTGCAGTGTTTACTCATTAATTCTGGCCATTTATTGCAAATAAGCCTGCATTTCCTACTGCTAGATTGACTTACTAGCTATGGAGAAGCAGTAACCCTATGCCAACAAGAAAGAAAAAAGAAAAAAAGCAAGGATTTAGTTGAGAAGAAACTATAAACTTCAGAGCAGATTGTGTTTTCTCTGTAACATCTAACTAACTTAACTATGCAGGTATTTGCCTAGGTGTTCAGCCCTCCCTAGACCTCCAACATGTACCCTGGCTTCTAGAGCAATAGCACAGGAGTTCCCAGCACCATGTCATTAAGTGTCTTCACTGCAGTCAGTGTTTTGAAAGACACAACTCTCTTTATCCTAGCTGTATTCCTTGGGAGGTACATCTGGGAAGTAAATGCAGTCACTTCTGATGACAGAGCCTGGGACTGTGTACCTGGGGGACTTCAAGGACATCTTTCCTGTCCAGGTCATGTCTGATCAGAGCATGTAAGGCCTACATAAGTACAAAATATTATTTCTAGAACTGTTTATTGGGACACTCTTCACCTACTTCCCCTCTCAATTTTCTTCCGTCAAACAAGCATTGTTGGGATTAATTCCAGTAAATTATTAAAAAAATACCATTATTTACAGACATACCGTACTCATTTTGTGTAAAACTCAAGATTAAAAAAACAATCCAACTTTGAAGTTCTAAAAGTGGATTTTAAAATGCTCAGAATGCCCTACAGAAGGGGAATATTCAGCTATTCAGAAGGAGAATACTCAGTCCTCTCCCAAGCACCTATCTAATAAGGAATACAGAGTGACTGAGAGATGCTGCAATCATTGAGCCTTAAATGCCAATTCCCCAGCAGTGAAGAAGTTCATGGGTCTCTCACCAGCCATGGGTTATTCAAAATTAAGTTCCCTAGGAAAAAAAAAAAAAAAAAAAAGGCATTTTGTGCTCTGTTTGAAGCGCAGCTTGGCCAAACATAAGGACCTGATCTAAACTAATCTCACACGCTACCCTGACACAACTTTTCAAAACTATTTCTAAGCTTTTTGGTTCATTGGCCTAAAACTTCCATATTTATCCCACTAGAAACATGATACTTTTTAGCATCTTTGGAAAAGGAATATTTTGCAGAATACAAAGACACACCTGTATAATTTACACAAAGTTATAACAGAAATATGTGTGCTTTTAAAATATGCATGGGGTTCTACTTGCCCCAGCTAAAGGTGGGGTGTGAATAGAGTAAGGATGAGAGCGTCTCACAAAAAACAGTTTTCTCAGTCTCTAATGGACTGTTCCTTAGCGGGCCTGGGATAACACGAACAAAAGCAGAAATTGTCAGGACCTGAGGTGTGCTTGGGTCTTGGAGAGGAAAGGACATGAAGCTGGAAGTGAATGGGGAAGAATGAGAGTGCAGAGTGGACATGGAACAGAAGATGAGGTTAGACAATAGATGGCAAGCAGGAGGACAGCATGGCTTATGTCTGTGCCAGAAAACACAGAATACAATGCCCCTAGCTATAAAATAATATACATGTATATTTTATATATGATATATTAGACGTACACATACATATACTCAGAAAAATGCTTTATAAGACATTTAAACAATGCGTAAAGTTTTCCCCAACCCTCTGTTCCCTCAGCCATGCGTTACCAAGATACTGAAGCAAGCTGCCACCTCAAACATGTTCACCTGAAACTGGCAGCAGCACATTCCCAGGAGGGGAATGGACTTAAATGTGCCTTCTGGACTTAAAGAAACTGGACGCCCCTATGCATATTTTGTATGCCTGCCTAAAGGAAAATTGGTGCTGAAATAGAAAGCAGACAGGATTTCTGAAGAAAGAGACCAAATTGTGAAGGACTTTCAGAAGACTCCACCTAACACTTCTTAAAATGCTACATTTTTATATAAATCTTCTACTTAAAATAGCCCAAGGTAAGTAATAAAAAACCTGGACGGGAGCTATTAAAAGGCCCAAACTGTTCCCATTTCCCTAACATTCTTCATCCCCTCACTACCACATCAGCCAGTTTTATCTGTGCCTCTTACACTTGTAAAAATGTATGCAAACAGTAATGGAATAAGTGACTAGGAGATTACGAAATCCAATTTTCCTGCTCCCAGTACAAATTTCCAATACACCAAAACACCCACCTATGCTATCTCACTCACTCCAGGAAACCCCACGTGTTAGCTGCTACAAAATGTATTTAAGAAGACAAACTTGCACCCGTGAACACACACAAACATACACCACCATACAACACATACAATTCAAGACTAAGAGATCAATAATTACAGTCATATGGTTCTTCTCTATCACCACATTGTACTTTAAAAGAAATAAATAAAACAAAATAACTGTCTAGTATTACCTAATGTTTCAGATATTATATTTCTACTGAAATCTCTGCACTTACTAAGCCATCAACACATCAACATATACCCAATGCTTCACTTTCACTGCAGAATAAAACAAGAGGGAAAAGGAAAATGTGCACAGCATAGATCGACACTGGAGGCAACAATGAAGGACTGAAGGCAATGAGAACTCACTGGGTTCTGTAAAAGTTCATTGCCAAAGTCACAAACTGGTATCTTTCTCACAGCTGAAATATTTTGCCTAAGAAACACTTCTACTAATCTTTCATGCATTTTTCTGTTCTTCCGGGCATTAATGTCTCTGGGTATTGCCAAATAACCCTTTCTAAAAGCTGGCACAGTTCCGGGGCTCATTAAAAGACCTCTGAGGAACTCAAATTTTTTAACCTTTAAAATGAGACAGACAGTCACAAGCTGCCATTACTGTCAAAATACCATCAGTAGATAGATTTATAGATAGATTAGATATAGATATAGATATAGATATAGATATAGATATAGATATAGATATAGATATAGATATAGATATAGATATAGATATAGATATAGATATAGATATAGATATAGATATAGATATAGATATAGATATAGATATTCTCAGTAGAGTGCAACTCAATGTAAATTTGCTAATCAGCAGCATGCCCTCCCCATTCAGGCTAAACACAAAAACAAAGAAAATCCCTTGACATGTGCAGAACATGTACTCAGTATATTAAGATTATCACTGGCTATGAGGAAAATATTTTTGCAGGAACCACTTGTTAAACCACTGAAAACATATGACTCATTAAGACCTGTGGCCTCTAAAACAGCCACTAATTTTCCAGTAGCATCCTGCACTTCAGGGCACAGCAGACTGGCACTGCTGCACTTGGAAAGAAAATTGTATGTTTGAGTTTGTACTTTATGATACACTAAACCAAGGTTTATGGTCTCTAATTAAGGGCCAAATAAGGTCTAGAAAGCAGTGAAACTTTTCATTCTAATATAATTTGAATTCTACATTAGCAAGAATACAATTTAAACACAGCAAGGCTCATAGAAAAAGAATATTAAAAAATCTGAAGATCCCTTTGAAGAACTATTTTAGTTTTCCATTATAAGCAGACAAAAAAGGTTTTCATATTAAATGCCTCATGAAGAAGTGTGGCCTTGGTTTCAAGCTTTCAATGAACTAAAACAATAGAGAAAATTAACAGAAGATGTAAATAGGATTTTTTAAATCTCTTTTGTTAAAGTTGGAACTGTGCTTATTCTTAGCTGCATATCCTATACTGGCTAAAAAATAAAATATATTAAAAACAAGTTTTTTAAATATATTGATTACGTTTGTTTATAATAAAGTTGGATTAAAAGGGTTTGTAATAACTGGCTTCAAATTTTTTAAAAATTTTAAAAATTAAATTACATCCAAAAAATACAAAAATGTGCTTAGAGGATTTTGGAAGGGAGACTGGAATAAAAGACTCCTATATCAGAAGAACTATACTATGTATTGCTAGCGTGGGCTCCTATGTGTTAGTATCTTCTATTTCAATATTATTTGCATATGTGCTTTAAGGTCCTTGATATATTTTCCTAGCTGCAGGGGTTTTTTTATTTTTTTTTTCTCTGAGGTTAGCAGCCATTTATTAGAGAATGGCCACTTGGACCAGCATGAAGAACAGCTTTTCTGATGTGGTTTATCTGAAGGCAGAACCCCCAAAGGCAAATTCATGATCATTCAACCAACGCAAGAGGGATTTCCATTCAAAAAAACAGTGGGTATTTCCACTTTTTCTTAACAATTAGGCCTTTAGTGACATTATAAATATGACTTAGAGGAAAATAAAATATCATCACGTAATGCTAAGCTTGCATAGTTATGTAAAAAATAAAAACCTTTAGAGCAACACAGAGTAGGAATCCGCCCTGTTTAAACAACACAAAGATGATCAAAGAGCGATACAACAGTTAACAGTTCTGATATTTTGTCATTGTTTGCCTCCATCTTTTGTAATGAAATAAGACTGGATGATGCTTGAACACCGTATTCACTCCCATCTTGATATCTTTATCAACAATCTGGATGAGGGATCAAGTGCACCCTCAGTGAGTTTGCAGATGACAGCAAATCAGGTGGGAGTGTTGAACTGCTGGAGGGTAGGAAGGCCATACAGAGGGATCTGGACCGGCTGGATCGTTGGGCTGAGGCCAATTGTATGAGGTTTAACAAGGCCAAGTGCCGGGTCCTGCACTTGGGTCACAACAACCCCAGGCAGCGCTACAGGCTTGGGGAAGAGTGACTGGAAAGCTGCCTGGCAGAGAGGGATCTGGGCATGTTGGTTGACAACAAGCTGAACACGAGCCAGCAGCGTGGCCAAAAGGACCAACAGCCTCCTGGCTTGTATCAGGAATAGTGTGGTCAGCAGGACTAGAAAAGTGATCATTCCCCTGTCCTCAGTGCTGGTGAGGCTGCACCTCAAATCCTGTATTCAGCTTTGGGCCCCTCACTACAAGAAAGAAATTGAGCTGCTGGAGAGAGTTCAGAGAAGGGCAACAGAGCTGGTGAGGGGCCTGGAGCACAAGTCTGATGAGGAGCAGCTGAGGGAACTGGGGCTGTTTAGCCGGGAGAAAAGGAGGCTGAGGGGAGACCTTACCGCTGTCTACAACTACCTGAAAGGAGGTTGGAGCATGGAAGGTGTTGGTCTCTTCTCACAAGTAGCAAGCGATAAGATAAGAGGAAATGGCCTCAAGTTGTGCCAGGGGATGTTTAGATTGGATATTAGGAAAAATTTCTTCACCAAAAGGGTTGTCAGGCATTGGAACAGGCTGCCCAGGGAAGTGGTGGAGTCACCATCCCTGGAAGTATTTAAAAGCTCTGTAGACATGATACTTAGGGACATGGTGGACTTGACATTGTTCAGTTAACAGGTGGACTCTATGATCTTAAAGGCCCTCTTCAACCTAAATGATTCTATGGTCTTCTCATGGAGCACATTTTTATGCAAATAGAGTTTTGTTAAACACACTCCCTGTGAATGATATTCCCTGTCATCAAACACCAAAGCATGGATTTTCAACACAGGAAGAAATGCTGGTCCTTTAGCGTTTCATGACGTGCAGGGAGCACGCACATTAAATCCACACAATGGAATCTATGCCTTAATAAAACAGCATTTGGGTGTGCCACTGAGCTGCATGGCCAACCTTGGACAGAAAAAGCAAGTGGAGAGATTCAAGAGTATTCTCAGCAATACATTCCAGTAAATGACAAAGTTGTGCCTATGTAGAAGATGCATTACCAGACTGGGTTAACAACATGAAATGTCCAAGTTTAAAAGCAGTAAACACAAACTTTTCCCATGAGCACAAAGTGTTGAACTCCCAGTTAGACTGCCATTGTAAAGGAGTAATTCCCTGTACTGCATTTCCTATATTATAGATTTATATCCTCCTTTGCCAAAATGATTTGTATTCATATCTGATTCTTCGGAAATTATCACCTTGAACAAAGGATGAGGCTTCACTACCCAGGAGGCAGCAGTCATTACAGAAGAACCCAAACACAGTTCCAATTTCAGTACAGAGAGTGAAGTCAGACCCAGCTGCAGACATTGACAAAGTTGGTTATTTGGATTTATTATTATCGCTTCACCTTGCAGCACTGTGCCCTGACATCTCTGCTGAGACCACGGATTCTCAGGAGCAAAGCCTAGAGACTATCCGAACACACAGGAAAGAAGTGCCACTGAGACAAGAAACAACCTGAAGAAAGAAGATGGACAACTGAAGGGAAAATAATTATCTCAATTTAACGATGCAGACCTGAGGTACAGGCAGACTTCAGCTTCTCCAGAGTGGCAGCACACAAAGGTTAATTGCATCTCAAGTCTGTGTCCAATAACTTAACATCCAGACTGATTCTTAAAGTAAAATCAAGAAATACAAATCTCAGAGTAGCACTAGCAGAACAATGACAAATTTTCTGGATGACAATGACTCATAATTGCTCCTGACACTTGCTACAGGCTGCCAGAAGTCTTCCATCTACAGTTATACTCAGCATTGTGTAGCGTAGTGCACCTTTGAAAAAAATTAGATAGTCTTGATTGTAATTTCTGGCAAACAAGCAGCTGAATTAGCAAACTTCTATCACAGTTAGCACTTCTGGAAAATCTCTACCTTCAAAGTTCAACCAAAAGCATCAAAGATGTGGGAAATGAATCATTACATCATCTTAAAGTGACCTCTCCAGAACTGCTGGATCCCAGAACACACTCTGGATATTGCCTTTGAGTTGTGGTTAGACAACTCAATATCAAGGGTTGGTACCCTTCAGGTGTTTCACATTAATTTGAAAGAAAGGGGGGAAAAATTATGTTTTCAGAAGAACAGTATCATTAATCACTCTGCTCTTGCAATGGTTGACCACTAAGATACATGAGTATGTATCACAGCGTCACCCCCATATCTTGACTTCTTGAAACTCTGAATTTCAAAATTAGCAGACACACATTGGTATGGAAGCAAGTCACCACTTGATAAGCCAAATAGCTGATGTCAAAATTTTGTTCCTATCAAGAGTGCTTATTTTGTATTTTGGTGAAGAAACACAAAACAGTCAGTCCCAATCTACAACATATTGGAGATTTGAAATACCCTTCTCTTTCCTCAGAACAAGCCCCAGGATATCCTCATTCTCTCAATCTTCTTCCCCAGCAAATCTACTTACCTATGTCTCTCTGTTTCTCCCCCACCTTTTTTTTTTTTTTTTTCTTTTTTCCTGCCACTTTGTGTGCACACTTCTGGCCAGCAGCAGCCTGTGAGCAGTAGCATTTGCAGTAGCAGTAGCTGTGATGACATGATACATGCATTGCAGTTTGAGATTTCATTGTGCATCCTTTGCAAAGCACACTGAGGGAGACACCTGTTTCACATTATGTCCACACCCTTCTATCCTTAAGGCCATCCGAAACAGCTTAAAACTCAAGATTAGTGCAAAACTGTCTGCTGCAGTCACCCCTCCCAAATGTAGCACTGATACACTTTTTTGCCTCTTTCAGATCCATTTTCTGCCTGCCAAGGTACAAGATGACACTACTGCTTACCTGTTTCTCATCACAGTTTGGAAAACTCATTACTTCCTCCAATATCTAGAAAAGAAAGACCTAGACCAGCCCAGGAGAGTCAAGGTTTAGTTCTGTGTTAACCACAGTATTACTGTGTGACAATCTTTAATTGTGAAAATAAGGTTCATACTGTAACTCATCAGAGTCCTCCTCTACATTGAGAAAAAAGGGCAATAAAGAGCTGAAAATGCTCCTCTTCCCCTTTCTAGCTGTTTCCGAGGATCAGATGGTGCAAGGCAGAGACTTCTACACAACTTCAACAAGATTTAGGTGCTGTTTCCTCTCTCTCCTCCCTTTCAATTGTGCCACTGGAGAAAACGCAGAGAGCAATAGCCAGATGTTGCAGGTGGTGGGATCAGTGCTAGGAGCAGCCCAACAGGCCCCTGATACCAAAGAACCCAGGGAGTAAAACAAGACTGCCTACCTTAGTGTTTGCTCATCCCAAATCACACTATGCAGCCTATGAGATTATGCCCCTATGTGGCTCATCTTAAATACCGGAGCAAAGTTTTCTAATGCTGTTTCCTATATTACTATATATAATATGCATGCATAGGCACAGCCACACACACGCATACCAGGGAGATCTCCACATGCTGCCGAGGGACCAAAATGTTATCCCTACCCAACGGAGTGTGGTACTGGGGAAAAACTACACAAAAGTACCAGGCAGATTTCCAAGCCAAGAGTAGCTGTTGATTCAGCAAAGCAGGGATCTTTACACATGCAGAGCACTTCTTGTGGTTTTGATTAAGGTCTCTGCTGTACAGCGATCTCTTTGCCATGGTTGTTCACTTTTCTTCTCTCCTGCTTGGTCTTTTAGCACCCTCGCCTCAAACTTCAACATCCCTTACTGCTTTTTCTTTCCATTTAGCTGATTCCTTTTAGCTCCACTCTTCACCCACCCAGAAAGCAGAGATGCCACCTTTAATTAAAAACAAAACCACACAAACACACACCATTCCCTCAGGCACCAAGCCTGCACAGATTAATATGTACATGCACACAACCTCCAATATGTCAGGCTGGAGATGATAAGGCTGGACAGACACAGGGGACATGGCACCCTGCCTACAAACCTTGAGACTAACACAGCACTTAGTGCTGCCCTACAGAATATCTACTCGTGCTCTTTATACCTGATCTCCCTTTTGTCTGCTTACTCTGTTAGGAAGGTAAACTCCTGGTGTGGGGCCTTTCCACAACCCAGTCATCCAGCTCCTGTAACAGCAGGCACCCTTTCCTAACCAGGGAAAGCACTCATCTTGTAAGTAGCAAGCAAATTCCAAATAGTCAAAGGCCTTCAAAATTCTAAGACTGAGTTAACAGAGCAAAATGTTTTGAACAATAATAATTAGCGTTACTACTGTCAGGTTTAGGAACTCTTAAATGTGGCTGAGCCGGGTTTCCAAGTCCTCTGCTACAAACAAGGAGGAGGCTTAACCACTCTCCTTGTTAAACCAGATCAAACTTCTTACAGGGACCTACCTTTCAAGGAGAAGCTTGGGGGCAGCGCAAGAGCAATTAGGTAATACTACAAAATGCTGATTTTCTCACATGTTGAATTCAAATGCACCGAGGTATCCAGTTTCTTCTTCGGTCAAGCTACCCTGTGTTTCTCGCTGTACCATCCAAGTCTGCCGAGACCCAGGAAGGCAGCTCTGCCAAGCCCCGAGTGTTCTAACCTAAGGACTCAGACCCATCTCTTCACAGCCTTCATGAGGCTGGCTCACACCCTGAGCATTTCTGAACCTTTTGCACTTTCTATTGCCTTCTCATTTATTTATTTTCACACTGAAAATAAACGTTCACCTCCCCCTGATTTGTGTGCTTAACCATCTCCAGTTCAAACCCAAAGTGAAAGAGACACATAAATACACAAGTCCCAGGTCTGCTACCAAAGGATCCATCACTTTTCATTAGCCAGTTCTCAGTGCACAGAACTACTATTTTACGCTTGTTCTGCACTAGACGAACAGGCAGCTGCATCACTCACAGCCGACTTCCAGGCTCCCACCCCAGATAATTCCAGCCTTCTTCTCACATCTCTCCCTGTCAGATACTCCTCCTCTGTATGATGCCCACAGACCCGTCTCTATGCCCTCTAAGTCCCACTTTTTGTGCCTTAGGGGATGTATACTTTCTTACACTTTACACTTTCCAGCTCACTAGCTACACATTTTCCTCTTTTCTGCTGTCCGTCACAAGGCTCTTATTTCTCCTCTCCTCATTTCTCCTCTCCCACGGCAACTAAGCAACCATAGTTTTTCTATTAAATAGCCTTGCCAGCACAATGCAAAATGCCAACCATTTTGTTGTATTTTCTCATGAATCTGGTGTTTACCTTGTGAGGAGATTCAAAACACTTTAGCTAGCATGAGACTTGGGTTTAACACAATAAAATGAAATAAGAATTTTATCGAAGTATTGCATTTTCATTGATGGCAGTTTAATGATAATTCACATTCAAAAGGTACTGCTTCTCATGTGGGGAGAAACATGCTTTTACCTCACTAGCCATAACATTATTGAGAAATGAGAGATCCCCAAAGGAAAGATAGCGATCTCAAAAGTCCCACAGGAGGGATCTGGAGAAAGTGTCAGGCTGTTGTACATGTCTGAAAACACAATCAGATGCAGCGACTGAGCTGAAGCTTTTGTCATGGCCGTCTATGTCCAGCAATGAAACCCAGATGGCCCAGGGACCGCTTCCAGCAGAGGAAATACCCACCCATGGTGTGCCCAAGGGAGATCCGTGCCCGCCAGCCACGGAAACCACCACCCGCTCCGGAGCTCCCTCCACTCCCTGCTGCAAAACCTGGTTTAAAATAGCAGCCAGCTGCCCACCCTTTCCTCCCCTCCCTCCTGAAGACAAGGAAGGGCACCAGTAGACATCCCAAACAGCAGCAGATACCTGTGTATAGACAATGACATTCCCTCCATGCCGTCACCACAGCCCAGGGACAGCACAGACCGACCCTCTGCCACAACCGGGCAGTGCTTCGCACCTCTGAACACCCACCACAGCTTGTCCTCTTACCAACACTTTATGAACCGAGCATGACATTTGCACTGAACTACACCGGGGCATCCTTACAGTTTTGCAGGAAGCCCACCTTAAACAGAAATGCAATTTAATATGTATAGAATGGCTCTTTAGCTCAACTTGATTTGTCTTAGATTTTATCAATAGCATGATTATAATATCTGGAATGAGGAAAAAGAAAAAACTGCACGTGTTCCTAAAATATTACAGATTGAAGTCTGATGTACTGCTTATGTTGCATATAATGGGTAAGATATATAAGTAATATACATCAGTGTAACCACAATCATTTAAATATCTGGAAGTAAGTAAAGTTGAAAGCCTTAATGAAAAATACATTATGAGACAAAGACACACATGCCATAAATTGGTCTAGAATTAAAGTGGGAAGCACCACAGTGTTATGGGGCATAATCTGAACTGTCTTCTAGTGAACAGACAGTAATAATACTTTTCAGGTCTACAAAATGTAACAAAAAATATTTTGGGAACTAATAAAAAATACGAGGCTGACAGCCCGGGGGTGCAGCTCTCTGAAGGACAAACCTCTTGATATGAAATAAGAAGAGTATAGATTCACAATATAAAAAACTGCAGGCTGTTAAATTCAGACAAGCTGTGGTAACATAGCAGAAAAAAAAAAAACCTTTCCCATACTCTCAGTGGCCTCAGCTTTAGCCTGAAGGAAAAACTACTTTTCCTTTTCCTTCAGGGAAAACACTTTTAATTTTCTTGTTCATTCAGTTCTCGGCCTCTGACAAGGAAGTCAAAAGGGTGGCAGTTGCCGAAGTCATTTATTGATTTTCTTGGTTTATTTATGAATGCCAGACATGCAAGGGCCTGTCTTCAAAATTTAACACCTGGTATTTCATGCCATTAAGTACATTGCCAGGAAGATTAGTTCCTTTCCACCTCTGCGACTTTCACATAACGAGCAAGCTGCCCTCCCAGAAAGTTCATTAAACTTTGGCTTTCATAGAAAGCTCTCAAATTTAGGGCCAGAAAGCTCTCAAGTCTCAGTTAACTTCCATTCTTCTACCAACACATGGGAAGGAGAGCTCTGCTTTAGGCTGAAATATGTGCAACAGGAAGCAGAGGGAAAAGTAAAAAGGCACAGTATGAGATCAACAGGATGGTCGTCGAGGGTAATCCCATGTACAATATGTTGCAGTAACCCAACAGAAGGTGACAGAAACCATGAATCACTCTGAAAAGGTCTTGATTTCAGAGAAATATGGCAAACGCTTAAATGCAAAAAGAAAAAAGCACACTTGACCATAAATTCTGCAAGGAGAGAGCTGAAAGCATTGCCAAACACCAACCTGTGAAAAATAAAGAGGACAAACCCCTTCATAACACGAAGCACTGCTGTTGCTGCCATTCTCCTCTAGATTCTTCCCTCATATTGTCAACTTCATTCATTTTACTTTACCTCAAAGAAAACCCCAGCTTTTTTACTTTTGATCCCATACAGGATAAATACCAGGAAAGAAAGAATTGGACCACCTTGGTTGGATGAAGGAAGCGCATGGTCTCATCTGCCAATGTAACCAGAACTCCCCAGCTGCTTTTCCACATGGACATGTCAGAGACAAGACGTGTTCAGACAGGGACAAGCTTAGAACTTGCATCATCGCCATCAGAAAAAGAAACTCCACAGGTGAACGAAACTGTAAATTCACTGCTGATTCCCTCAGCTGGTCACTCCAATCCAAACAGTTCCTGGTGGAAGTTATCTCACAGTGAGTGCTATAATTGTTTGAAAGACACTATTTTAAGGGAGGATGTTTTGCTTTAAGCTAACGTAGTTTTACAAAAAAAAAAAAAAATTATGAAGAGATTTAGCTTATAAATGTGAGAGCTTTTAAATGTAAAAAGCACGATCAATATCAAATCATCTAAAAACACAAAATACAAGAACCATAATATGTTGGTGAGGGTCTATATTCTTAGAATAGATTTCTCATTAAAAAAAATCAATATCTAATTTTGCTCTGAAATATAAGAAAAATGTACTGTGCATTTAATCTCAAGGAAATTTACACACTTTTTACATATACACTATCAGAAACAATTAATACAGCTCTGCAATCTCCACCTCTGAGTGAATATAGTTCGTTTCTATGAGTATATTGAAAAAGAGCTTTTTGGAGAAAACAAAATATGCAATTAAGACTGCAGGAAATCAGCGGTATACACAACAAAATGTAATTTTTAAAAATATAGATACACTTACGAACCACTAGTGATAAATGTTTTTTGCTTGATTGTTTGTTTTAAAAATGTAGGTAGCTATGCCTTGGTTTCACTTTTCTGTTTGCCCTAAAGCTTGGGGAGTAACTAAACAGCTATTGAATGCATTTGAGAAAAATGTGCTGCTTTCTGCAAAATACAAGACGTACAGGGACATATCCCATCTAAACACACTCAACAACACTTAAGTCATACTCCAGTTAACAGATGTGCTTCCAGTGGCACTTGTTCCAAGGCAGAGATTCACCCAAGTTAACCAAACCCAACACAAGCACAATACAATGTTTTAGGGGTCCATGGCAGCAACTTTTTCAGCTGTGTCACCTGTCCCCATAATATGACTGCAGGTAAAACCGTTCCAAACTTTCAGCTCCTCATCAAATTTCACCAATGCACTCTACATATTTTAAGTGATACTAAAGAACCTAATGTTGCAATTAAAGTCCATAAAACAACTTGTACGTATTTCTGTGCAGCCTGGTTCCATATTCTTAGGCATGAGCACAAATACACACACAAAATCTCATCTCATTCTCAACCGTCTTGATATTTTGCAGGTGGCATCCAGGGCCAAAATCAATAGAGTTAAACTAGGATGATCTAGAGTTCTCCTAAATTCTGTCCTTTCTTCTCAACTGCGTAGCCTCAAGCACCACGCACTCCATCAACCAGCTGCCTTCCTGTTCTACATCTATAGCTAAAACCACACAGCCAGCAGAACATTAAACTGTAGGGCTGAAGTTTGCCATGCAATGTTAAAATTTTTGCAATAAACAACAATATTAAGGAGACTGATCACCTAACGTAACTAAAATACTCATAGATTGTTCATGTCTTTTTACTGTTCAAACTTTCACATTGTTTTCATCTACATCTGTGCAATTTAATTTAATCAGTACAAAATTTAGTCTCCTGATGTCAAATGTCAAAATTATTCTAAAGTTAATACTGTAAATATGAAAAAGTGCAATGACTTTATTTTGAAAATAACTTCATATGAAAGGCTAATTAAAAAACTAGAGAATAATTAATAGAAATGAAAAACTACACTGACTGCTTTCTTAGTACATGCAAGTGCTAAAGAAATTGTGTAAAGAAAAGAGAATAGAAAGCTCAGACAGCTACTATGCTTTTTCCAAGACCAATGGAATTCTCAAAAGGAAAGAGTTAGACTAACCAATCATGGCTAAAAACACAACTAAACATTTTCAGTCATCTAGTTCCAAAATAGCCTTTTGTTACATAAACGACTCATCATTTCTCTCAAAAGTCCTATTACAAGTCATTTGATCTGTAGAATATTTCCATATGATTAATACACGCTGATGCAAATCGCTTATAGTTAAATCTTTGGATTGTTTGCATAATATAGGACTGTAAGTTTGCTAAATATCTGGAAAGAGAATGATGTATCAATATCACGAATTCCTAGTTTATTGATAGGATTTTGAAGCCTTACAGTACATTCAAATACTTTAGATTAAATGTTTTACAAAAATGTAGACAAAATCTTCATGAGCAGGGGCTACAAAATGTGTAATGCTTTTTAGGCTCATAGACCAAACTAGGCCTGTGAAAAAAATGTAGAATCTTTTATTAGGCCTGCTAATATAACAGATAGACAGACTTTTGGGTACATAATTTCTTTGTTTGGTCAATTCAGAGTATGCAGTATTGGTAATCAAGAGAAACGCTTGAGAACACACTTCACGCTTAGGTCATTCAAGCATGTGAAGACTTCCCTTAGCAATTCTCAGAACAGAGCACTCTGTTTCTTGCTAGAAGGGTAGTAGACTTTTTCTCTGCAATATAATAGTACTTAAACTAAAACAGCGTGGTTGGGCTGTGTGCCATTCATGAGCAATGTCTTAATAAATTTCACATAACGAAGTTTACAAAAATAACTCTCAATTAAGGACCTTAAAGTAAATAACTGTATTTTGATGCAAGGCATTTAAACCACCATTCTAACTAGAATTTGGTGTTTATCTAAAGCCAAAAATACAGAGAAAATTATTCTTTGGTTACATCCCAGATCTTCAAAATTTCAAACACTTAATTTGCTAGAACCACCACTGTCTTCACTAAAAAGCCTAGCTCTGTCTGCTGAGTTTAATCCTGACCAAAAAGCAACCCTCAGGACATACACTGATCTTCAGTGATTCCAAGAGGGCCTAATACAGGAAAGAGGGACCAAAAAAAAAATAGGATATTTCAAACACTACCCATTTTTATTACAGATATCTGAAAAAATCATACACAGACACGCTTCCCTACCTTCAATAGTTTTAACAATGCTTATCATAAGCTGCACAAAGTCCTGACACTGAAAATAAGACACACCTGATGTGAACAAACTCAGAAATGAATGTACAAATAGATGTTCTAATTCAATCTAGAACTGTCTGGAAACAGCTACTCATTGTGCTGTGTCTCTTTGTGCCTCTGAAACACCAAGTGTATGAATGGTTTTGTGTGTGCCATTATTCTGAAAATTGCAACTAGCTTTCCTTGCCTTCGTTACAGTGCCAGAAAATATATTTGGAACATGGTTTTCTTGTTTCATACTCTCTCTGGACATTAAGTATCTGATATGCAATCAAATTTTGAGGATGATTACTTCAGTTATAAGTACAAAGAACTGCAATGCTACCCTATCACCTTGTGCAAATTGTCTTACCTGAGCAGCTATTAAAGCAAACTGATTGTGGTATTCTTTTCTGCCGTTTGTTGTGAAAACCAAAAATAATTCTGACTAACATTTACTGCCTAGATTCCAAAACCAGGCAACACCATAAACATTGCATAATATTTTACCGTTTCTGTGAAGTATAAAAGAAGGAATAAAACAATTATAACTCTAGACAGATGCAGATATCTGATAAGCTATCAGCATCCTTACAGATCCAATATTTCGATCTGACTGGGGTAAATCACACAGCCCTGATCAGGTGTAAATCATTCCAGTAACTGTAAATTATATGCAAGTATTTCCAAAAATCAGAATGAAACCAGTCTGTGTTTGTAACTGATTTTGTAAGATTTTTCTTATATGTTTTATTATCACTGGGAAGTAGGTTCAAACTCAAGCTTTTTTGCCCAAAATGTAATTTCATGCCAGCATCTACTAATTAAAGCTGGTAGGCCTGAGGAGAAAACAAATGCAGTGGGCATCAGTGGGTAGAGCAGAGGAGAAGGTAAAAGTAGCTCTAACTATGGGCAACCAAAAATGAAATTTTGGTTTTGTCATTTTCCACCTTCAGTAACACCTGCATCCCAGCAAACTTGAATACAAGGGCAGCAGTATTTTTAAATAGCCTTTCCTTAAGGTATTAAGTTCAAGTCTTAAAATACTTAGTAACCTCCTGATGAAAGAAGCACGCTACATCTTTGTTAGTTGCTTCCTTGTAACCAAGGATGCAAAAAATTTTTCACAAGTCTTTAGAAATAAAAGGGCATTGATGAGATTGAGAATTTCAAGTCTCTCTGAATCTTCTTCTCCTTCTTTTATCTTCCATAAAAATAACCCATGGGGGGTACTTTAACCCACTAGAGAAGAAGCCTCTTCTGCATAATTCCTTTTAAGATCTGGGTTTATAACAACTTCGTACTTTGAGAAGTTCCTGCCCAGAGATCATGTTCTTTCACCCATTATTTGTCTTCACCCTTCTGCAGGGCACGTCCATGTATTTGTAGACTCACAGACTTCTCGGTCAGAAAGCATTAGTGCAATGTCAGGCAAAGCCAGGCATGAAGCTTTGAAGGCTCCTTGTATCAAGTGGAGAATCACGTGGGAAGATGCATGCACAGAAATAATGCCTTGTGTATTTCAATAAAACCACTGAAACTGGGACCAGGAAAGAGCTCTGGATAGAAGCTTGCACTTCGAACCTTTTGAAATTTCAACATACGCTGTTCTGAAGCCCATGTCTAGAACGTGGTCGGGATGTTTATTACTGCCTGTCATCCCCTACCACCTCCCGCTCTTCTATAGCTTTTGAGGAAATTCCCATGAATCTGCTGTTGTCTGCAGACAGTCTCCTGCTCCTGCCTTGGCAGTAAAATGGACCCTCAGTAGAACAGACAGTGAGTGTCTCATATAATAATTGCCTTACCACATGACTGCATACAGTTGTAAATACATTTTTACTACATATAGTAGTCTCCTTGGACTAAGTCCACCTTCCTGCTTAAAAATCACTATCAATTCTCTGAAATTTCCTAAAAATCATGAAAACCCTCCTTGCAATTCTGAGGTCATCACAGTTCTCTCCTTTAATCAGGACATTTCTGGACATACCTGCCCTCTCAGAGTGGTGAAAACTTGAAGCCTCAAATGCTGTTAAACTCTTTCTGATGTTTTCATTGCCCGAAAGGCAATAATAGTTTCTGCACTGCTCAATTCTCTCTCTCCTTCCCTGAGTGAGGACCTTGGGCAGTAAAGAGAAAGGGGCTGGAAGCAGTGACCACAAGCAACTCTTCCCCTGAATGATTCAGACTGATTTGAGAACACATTAGACACTGATCTCCCTCTTAAGCTTTAAAACATTCAACAAACAGACATGCCAAGTCCTGCATGAGGAGAGGAATAATCCCATGCACCAGTACATGCTGGGGGGCAACCAGATGGAAAGAAGCTCTGCAGAGAAGCAACTGAGGATTCAAGCTGACCATGAGCCACCAATGTGCCACTGCAGCGAAGACAACCAACACCACCCTGGGCTACACTGGAAAAGGATTACCAGTAGATCAAAAGAGGTGATCTTTCCTCTCTGCCTCGGCACTGGTGAAGCTACATCTGGATGCTAAGCCTAGTTCTGGGCTCCTCAGTACAAGAAATGCAAGGACATATTGGAGCGAGTGCAGCAAAGGGCCACAAAGACAGTTAAGGGACTGGAGCACGTCACATAAGGAAAGAATGAGTGGGAATTGTTCAACCTGAAGAACAAAAAGGCTCAGGAGGATCTTAAAAATTTGTACAGATCCCCAGTGGGGAGGAGTAAAGAACACAGAGCCAAACTCTTCTCACAGGTGCCCAGGGGCAGGAACAGAGGCAATGGAAACAAACTGAAACACAGGAGGTGCCATAGGAACATCAGGAAACACTTTTTACTGTGGGGATGGCTGAGCACTGGAAAAGGTTGTCCAGAGAGGCTGTGGAGTCTCCACCCTTGGAGATGTTCAAAAGCCATCTGCATACACACCGTCCTGGGCTACTAGCTGTAGGTGGCCCTGCTCTGAGTAGGGGGTTGCACTAGACAATATCCAGACTCCTGCAGTCCTCCAGCGCTAAAATTGTTTCACCATGGATCGGTGTACTCAAGTGTCAGGACCAGAGCTGGCACTGCCAGAAGAGGTGAAAGACAATGTTCTAAGTTTGTCTGGGAGATTCCAGGGGCTTAGACCACCCACGCACACAGTAAGCAACCTGGACTCTGCTCCCTGCTCCACCACAGAGCCTGAAACATGGTGGTTCCAAACCCCCTTCTATACAAAGGAGGAAATAAAGGTTTTCAAGCAGCAGAGGTGAGGGCATCCTCCATTCCTCCTGCTCCACTCCACAGAAAGTGAGATTCATGGGACGATGGAAACAAGAAGCAAGAGGGAGTCTGACGCAGAAAAAGGTGTCTTGGTATTGTTTATTTTATCCTTTAATTCCTTGGTGCCAAATGCACAACCAGTTCCCAGAACTCTTGATTCCTCATTTTTCTTCTCAGTGAGATTAAAGATAGGCTTTAGATCCTTTATCCTAAAGAGAGGAAAAAGACAGACTACCTCATGATGGCCCCTTGACTCTTGCTTTTATTTCTACAAAGTGGCCCCATTTCAATAGAAGGGATGAAGAATGATCCTACCTCTCCCTTCCCTACTCTTTATGGAAGGACAATTACTGTCAGGGTATTTATAGCATCCAGGCTAACAAGGTCTTGGAACCCTACTTCCTGATTTTGCCCATAAGTACTACAGAAAATAAAGATGGCGCCAGCTGCCACTGTGCTTTGAGCAATATTCAAGGTTTTCTGACAATGTTAGGTGTGGTCCGAGTGTTAGAAATGGAGAGGGAAACAAACTGTCTCCATGAAACCAGTTAAGAGCACATGTGTCCCGTCCAGCCTGTTAATGTTCAGAGTTACAAAGCTAGTAGTTCATGCTGGAAGCTTCCAGATGCACACATAGGGGTTATCTTGCAATCTCTGAAACAGATTCTCACCAACTCAAGTGACTTCAGGATTTGGCAGCCCCAAAAACTGAGTAGCTCCAATATCCCTGTTGATTCTAGAGACCTGAATTCTACTGAAGTCAAGTTTGTGTACCACACTAGATGATCAAAATAGGGTGGCAGGATGAATTTTCCCCTAATTATTAACTGCCACTCCCATAGCAAATCTTAAAATAACTGTCTTAAGATCTGGGAAGGTTTCAAGTACCTGCTAGCATCTCTACTGAAGCTACTCAATTAGAGTTACAAAACTACAAAGAACATCCTATGTCTCTGATTTAACCTTCCTACTATTGCCACTACCTTGGCAAACAATCTCTTTCAGAGTCTTGTTAAATCCCTTTAGAAGTGTAGTAAGAGCTTTTGTCCCCACTCAAATTTGCTCCAGAAAATGACTGCCATGGTAACTAGGAACCTTCTTCTAATTTCTGGCCAAATTTATCTAAGGATGATTTATAGCTATTCTCCCTTTGATAAGCTACTGTTACACCAGAGCTGGAGAAAAGTACTTTGGCTGTCCCAATGTGTGGACCCTTTGGGCTGTCCATGGGAGAACAGACCTGGAATTCAACCAGCTGTGTTCACAGCTGCCGTGGTTTACACTTAGTACTTAACTAACCAGATCAGGTAAGACACACGGTTGCACATAAACTCCAGCTTAAGTACACACATATAAATACAGATGGTTCTGTGCTTTGTCTGTTATTGAAATTTGCTGTATATTAAATGGGGTTGTTTTACTTCAAGGTACCTTGTAACCACAAACAATATAGTTGTTTCAGGCTATCCAGTGTTTGAATGCACACCCTAAACTTCTAAACTATTTTTCCTTTAAAATGTAACACTGCCTGTCCCCTATATGTTAGGAAGGCAGTCACCGCTGTGACAACAGCACTTTGAGTTCAGCACTGAGTATCAATATGCATTACAGAGGTACTGTATTAGCATCAGTTCTTTCAGAGGGCTTAAGCATATGACTGCATAGTTTGTGACTCCCAACCAGGCTTAGGTATAAGACAGACAGCAAGCAATTCAGTAGCCAAGGCACCCACATGCTCTTACCCTATATGCCCTGGATGCACAGGAACACCCAGCTGTTCAGGTGCACCATTACTAAAAGATTTTGTGGACTGCACTCAAGGTGTCTCAGTTTCTACTTAGTGCCAGATAAGCATCGAAGTGCTTATGTGGATTTGAGTCTTCATCGCCATACAGCAGCCTGGGGTTGCACTTCACTGCACGAGGGCACAGGCATGTTCTCAGAAGTACCTAGTCACACCATCCCCATTACAGCATGAATGCAAAACCGATCTCTGGATGTAAAGGCAATTTCAAAGCAATTGCCTAATGTTGAAGTGCTCCTCATGCCAAGGTGCACCTGTTCATAAAAAAAAAAGGCAAAACAGGAACCTTCACAAAAGGCCTAACTCCTCAACACATTCTTCCAAGGTATTCAACAGGTCATAGGACAGCAGATTGTTCCCTTTCCACAAATGCCACACAGCAGTTTGAACTCTGATATTGGAGGGGTGAGGGGAGGACAAGGTCTCTGCCACTGACCAGGTACACCTAGAAACAGAAAGTCACACTAGCCAGTGCAAGTTGCATGCCTCTGCCCCATGGGTGTGACAAGCTCCTTTAGCCCCAGACTGCTGAAGGAAACTCAGCGGGCCAACAAACTGGCAGATCAGGCAAATTCCTGGAAAGAACCGAGCAGGTGGTATCAAACCAAAGCATGCATTCCTGTCACTTTCCAGCGCAAGCAGCGGAAGCATCACGTTGTCCGCAGCCCTGCTCCCCGGCTGGCAGGCTGCAGTACATGCTGTGTCAGCAGGGACTGGCAGAGAGGGTTTACAAGAAGGGCTTTAGCTCAGAGTCCGAATCAGGGCTCTGGAGTACAGGGAGGTACAGACCAGAGGAGAGGCACATAGCCTCTTTTCTTATGATCCTAATCTCTTCCACTTCTCCTGAAATTCATATAGTCTATTCACAGAAACCCCTCAAATTCCCTTGGATCTATAATTTTATAAGCATCATGTGAAGAATACAGTAGTTTAACCAATAATTCTTCCCACAGTTTCCTGCCATGAGGAGTTCTGGAAAGGAAAACTGCCAAGTACTGTTTTAGTAACTTTTACTGCCAAGTATCAGGACATCCAGAACAGGAGAGAAATGCTGCACCTTTTTTAGCTCTTATGATCCACGACGCAGCACGTATCCAACCGCTGATCGGCCCAGGTAGCCCAGTTTGCAACATAGATCAACTTCACTTCCAGGGGATATTACAGATGCGCGTGTGGGTGTTACAGACAGAAACATTTCTCTGCCGGGTGGTTTTAAGAGAAAACTGGTGGGTATTTTGCTGAGACATTTGGATAATCAGAAAAGCTTTTACTGAAAATAATAGGAAGCGATGGTGACAATACACAACTTTTACAATATAGCTGCGTCATCTGGATACCACCATTGTACATTTGTAACAAACCTCTACAAAATTATGGAAGTAAATTCTTGTCTCAAAATCCAGTCTTTTAAGGGTTACTTTCCAGAAAGATGTGTCTAACTCTTGTCCAATAAAGGAAGTAAGTGCTCAGCATATAGAAAAGGCAAACAATCTCGGAAAATCTAGTGGAACTCTTGCAGATTCAAATCATAAACCCTATGAAAATTATTTGCTGTGATCTAATTTTTGAAAACTAACAATATAGCTGAAGTGAGTATACACGTTCGTAAGTTTCCCCAATGTATTTTCTATTAATTTCTGGCTCTTTATTTAAAGAATTAAAAAATCTATTTAAAAATCACAATTTCTCAGACCAATTGAGAGCCTGGACTTTTGTTCCCATGATATGAAAGAACTGTTATAAGGAAATAAACTTTTAACTCTGGGTATCACAAACCTCTGAAGATAATATGAAGTAATTTAAAGTTGAATTCACAAAGCACAATTTTTGACCTCTTCTAAAAATCATGTTTAAAGTGTCCTAAATTCATTTAGTAAAACT
The DNA here is from genome assembly GCF_036013475.1 of Columba livia. Taxonomy (NCBI): domain Eukaryota; kingdom Metazoa; phylum Chordata; class Aves; order Columbiformes; family Columbidae; genus Columba; species Columba livia. The sequence goes on along the minus strand of NC_088604.1, from coordinate 31,862,349 downwards.
ACTGAAGATTCCCATAATCTCACAGAAAAATGAAGTGTCAGTGCAGAATTCAGAAATGCCAATACCAAAGAGAAAAAGGGAAAAAAAGAAGTAAAATTTATCCTCCATCCCATGTTAACAAGAATAGGGCTGAGAAATTACCATCTCTCCCAACAAAAGTTCATTCTTGCAGAGACTGTAAGATTTACAGTATTGCTCTTCGACATCATCACAGAAACAGTAATCTTCTTCATGGAATAAAAGCTAAATATTTACAGGGAAGTAGGTGTGCTGGAAGACAAGGAATGGGAGAAGGATAAACGTAGTTTATGGCCTTTGAGCTACTCCTTTATTTAATTTTCTTTTGATAAATAGAAACTGAGGAGGGATCCTTCACTTACATTTCCCCACATTGACCAGTATACTGCATCTTCACAAAACATTTCAACCACCCCACCTTGGAGACCAGCCACACCCCAAGTGCAATGAACAGCAACAGCAAGTGGAACTCTTCATCTTGGACCAAGGTCCAAACACCATGCTCCCAGCTGGCTCCTTGGCGATACGCATCACTAGTGGCTGGGCCTCAGTACCCACCGTTGCAATGGCCTCTAGTAGCCCCTGTAAAAATCCAGGGCCAGGCACCGATGGGGAGGGACAGAGACAGGAATACACCAAAACGCTGTCCCATCTTCACCACACACAGCACGTGGGGCTGAAACCGGGACCCTGCGGGGTTTAGTCTCTCTATCGGTCATGGAAGGCCAGAGTGAAGAGCTGGCACCTGCATCACTCAAGCAGGTATTTCCGACACTGCCCAGATCACGTCACACGTTCAGAGCATCCCTTCCAAGCACAGGTGTACGCGCCCAGGGAGGTAAGAATACACCTCCCGTGGCAGGGAGGGTCTAGGTAACGTCAGAGGTTTGCACTATTGCAATCACCTCTCCTACTGTCTCCCCCTCACAGCGAACAGGCCTGATGGGTAGTCATAAGAGGAGAAACCCTGATTCTCCTCCACAGGCCAGAGCTTCAATCTGTTTATTCTCATCACTCGCAGCAGGCAATTTGGTAACGTTATGTTTGAAGCCTCCTATTGACGGCGGAGGCTAGAAAATGTGGTCACATGTGCTGTTTGGCAAGGATGCGTGGGGGGATGAGAGAGAAAAGGTTCAAAAGAGGCTGTGGGGACCTGGTTTCCAAACATGGCACCTACACACACCCCGCGCTCCCCGCACCCCTCCCCGTGCAGCCGGCAGAGGAATAAACCCGCTCCCCCTCCGTCCCGGCAGCACGCACGCACGCTTCCCCTCCGCAACGAGCAGAGCGACTAATTGCATTTATTTCCTAATTACGAACGCCCTGCTGTCCCCACAGCGATCTGTCTCCCCGCCCCTGCCCTCCCGGGAGCAGGCGACGGGCGGGCCGGAGACGGCGGCGGGGGGCGCGGGGCGCAGGGCGCACGGAGCGGGTGAGCGGCGGGGGGCGGCAGCTGCCTCAGCCCGCGGTGGGCGGCAGCGGAGACCGAGCCAGGCGGGGGCAGCACAGCGGCCGCGGAGGCTCCCGCACGCAGGGAAACCCCACCCAGCGGCCCCTCCTGACAGAGGCGGGGTTTTGGGGACCCCAAAGGAATCCCACCTCGCCCCTCACCCCCATGGCGGGGTTTCCGCCCGCCCCTTCGCCCGCCCTCCGCCGCTGGCTCCCTCGGGGCGGGGAGGGCCGCCGTCCCGGCTCCGTGCCGGGTTCCCCCTGCAGCTCTGCCTCGGGAGGAGCAGCTTGGGGTGGGGGAGGAGGAAGTTGTGGGTCGGGAGCGGAGCGGGACCCGGGCTCCGCAGCGGGTCCCTGCGGGGCGGCCGGGCGAGCAGGGTGAAGCCGCTCGGCCCCGGGCACCGGCCGGCTCCCGCTGTGGCAGCGCCCGCTCCCGCCCGCCGGCGATCGGCGCATGAATGAGTGGCTGAATGAATGAATGACTGGCGTCTGCTTACTTGAGCATGGCCTCTTCTTTCTCTTCCTCTTCTTTCTGCCGGTCCATCACTGCCATGATAATGTTCCTCTCCTCCTCTGTCAGGTGGCTCAGGTCAGGCAGCTCCTGCATCGGGGGGGGCACCGTGGGCGGGCGAGGGCCGCGGGGCCCCACCGAAGAAGACATTTTCTTTCCGCCTCTCCCTTACACCTTCTACCTTTGCACGGCAAACCAAGCCAGCCTCTCCTCCGCCCCCTTCACACTGGAGTCCTCCGAGCAGCAGCAGCCGGCAGCTCTCTGGCAGCAGCGGAGGAGGCGGAGACCCAGCCTTTCATGGTTGCTTGCATCCACCCCGACCCGGCTGCTGCTGCTGCTGCTTGCTCCCTTTGTTTCCGCGGCTTCAGAGAGCTCGGGGGCTGCCGTGCCGCCGCCCGCAGCCCATCCTCCCGGCGGTGGGCGTGCGGGGCGGGGGTGCCGTAGCGCGGAGGCTCCCGATCGCCGCTGGCGGGCTGCGTGCGGGAGCGGGGGGGGCGGTGCGCGCCGCGGGCCGGCCGGGAAGGGCGGGTGCTGCCGCCGCCGAGATGCTCCGCCGCTGCGAGCCTGGCGCTGGGAGGAGGGAGGGAGTTCGGTGCCGGTGAGGCGGAGTCCGAGGCGCGTCGCCGCTGCCTCACGGGCGGCAGCGCTGCCTGCCCCTGCCGCTGCCACTGCCACTGCCCATGCCGGGGACCCGGGCTGGCAGCGCCTCTCCCCGCCGCCCCCCTCGCTCGTCCCGCACGGTCACGGCGTTGGTCCCGGCACCGCCGTCTTCCTCACGCCCTCCTCGACGTTTCCGCACCTCAGGTCGAGGCTGCGAGCTCGCCCGAGTCCCGCCAGCGCTGCCGTCTCTCCCGAGGCAGGGGCGGCCGTGGGACGGGCAGCGGCGGGGGAGCCGCGCTGCGGGCTGGCTGCGGGCTGCCGGGGGAGCCCCGGGCTCCGGTGCTGCAGTCGGTCCCTCGGGTGTGAGCCGTGCCCGCCCCAGCCCCTGGGACTCCAGTTGCAGCCCCCCTGCCTTCAGCCAGCACTGTCACCACTCGACCGTCCTTTCCTCGGGTTCCCACACTTCTGCATTTTCTTCGTATGCTTCTTACACTCAGTCAGTGTCATGCTCCCCACACACCTCCCATGGGGGTGGCAAGTGCTCTTAACTCTCCTCATTTATCAGACCCGTTTTTTCACTGCTGTGACCCACCAAGACTGGCCATGAACCACGCCACAATGCCAGCTATTAAACTGAGGAGGTAGCACACAATGAAACCAAACATCACTTCCAGACAGACATAGCTTGCCTATCAATTTTTGATCTACCAGCTCTGATCAACTTGATTTTGTGTAGCTGCTAATGAACACAGCAGCCTGTCTCTTCAGGAGATCATCTGCATGTAATCCACTGGCCAGAAACTCATGCCTGTAGCTCTGAACAGTCCCTTGCTCAAATGCATGCCTGTCAGTGAATGAAGTTGCTCAGGCTCCTCAGAAATGCAAAGCTGAAATACAGAGAAAACTTTCAAATAAAATGTGAACTATCACTAGCACACACTGACATTTAAGACCTCTCAGTCACGCTTCTGCCGAGGTCACAGCATGGAAACAGCTCTGGTTTCTAGAGAGATCGTCTGATGGGCACAAACCAAAGGAAAAAAATCTATGTTGGCAGTGTTCAATGCTTCTTGCTGCCAAGCTTGCCAGGTTTGAAACAGGGAGAGGGGCCAGCTTTCCACCAGCCACGCTAATACCTCTCACACAAATTTTGAGAGCTGTGAACCTTCATGACCCTTTGAATTTGAGAGGAATTACCATGGCCATCTGCTTGTGTCCCCTCAGGAGATCTTCTGCAGGACACAATTTGAAAACACAAATTAAAAGAAAAAAAATAATAAGCATTGCTGTGACCACCAGAACTTTTGAGTGATAATGTCCAAGTTCAGCTCAGAGAGTGAAGTCTCTCAGCTCTTCCGGCACATGAAGGAAACTGAAATGTGAATGACCGACAGATGGCTCAGAAGAGATTAAAGTGGTGTTAATAAGCAAAGCACTTTGAATGGCTGGTAAATACCATAATGTCACACTCAGTTAAAGACACAAACCCTCTGCTAACTTGTGTGGTGATCTGTCCTAGGGCCTGGCCATGTTATTACTGCTAGATGTAATCCTTCTAGCTAAGTACTAACAAATCAATAAAATCACTTCCCGCCATCTGCGACCGGCAGGGAAGACAGCCTTCATGTTACAGGCTGATGCTAAAGAATTTAACCGCTCATTTCCAACAGGCAAAAATATTTCAGCCACCTCAGAACTGAAGGAAGCAAGACTGAAAATGACAAGATGATGAGAAGAAGCTGAGGTACCACCAGATGTTTAGTATCAGAAAAAAACTAAAACATGCCATGACTGGAATGTTAATGCTAGACACCACGATTCTGTTGTTACAGGTATCCTTAGGTAGCCCACACCCCTTCATATAATTTAGGCCTGCACATGCCATATAAAATGTGTAGTTCAAGTAACTGCAAGAACTAATTCACTAGGGCCACTGCCCTAGTCATTGGAAGAGTCATTGCTTTAAGCACAATCCAACCAAAATATTAGAGGTCTGAGACCATAAGACCCAAGTCCATCCAAGATAATTTTATGTAGAAAATATTACATAAGGTTGAGTTATCCTACCCACCTTTCTGCTTGTTAATTACTGACAGAGTCACATACATGCATGTTCTGTGTTATTGTGTTAATTGGTATATGCTGGCTCAAGCACACTAATTCTTATTTCTGTGTGTGAAATACGAAATTAATACAAAGACTATGAAGGGGTTTTATGTATATTTTCTTATAACTTAAAAGGGAAAGCCAAAAGCTTTTGTAGAGTAATGGTTTAAAAAAATAACAGAAATTGGATTACGGACTTGCACCAGACTGATATTGTGAAAAAAACTCTGTTACTGAAAAGCACAGCATCACAGAATCATTTAGATTGGAGAGGACCTCTCGAGGCCATCTGGCCCAGCCTCCCTGGTCCAGCAGGGTCAGCTAGAACAGGTTGCCCGGCACCGCATCCAGATGGCTTTTGAATGTCTCCGAGGATGGAGGTTCCACAGTCTCTCTGGGCAACCTGTGCAAGTGCTTAGTCACACAGGCAAAGTGTTTCCTCATGTTCAGATGAGACCCCTTGTGTTTTAGTTTGTGCTCATCGCCTATTGTCCTGTCACTGGGCACCACTGAAAAGAGGCTGGCTCGGTCTTGCTTACACCTTCCCATCAGATGTTATTCACATTGATAAGATTCCTCCGAGTCTGTTCTCTAGGCTAAACAGTCCCATCTCTCAGGATTTCATCATATTACATGCTTCAGTCCCTTACTTATCTTAATTGCCTTTCACTCGACCTGCTTCAGTATGTTCACATCTTTCTTGCACTGGGGAGCCGTGAACTAGACCTAGCACTCCAGATGTTGCTTCACCAGTGCCAAGCAGATGGGAAGGTTCACCTCTCTCAACCTTCTGGCAATCCTTTTCCTAACGCCTACAAAGTCCTAGGCACAACAAATGATTTTACATTATTTTTGCACAAAGACAGTAAAATTTACTAGAGAGAAATATGTTTGGACTCAATGATCTTGAGGGCCTTTTCCAACCAAAATGATTCTATAATAGAGAAGAAATTATAAAAGTCATCCAATTTTCCATAGGGCTACAGAAAGAGGCTCAACTCTTGTTGTCAAACCTTTAGTGGCAATTTTCTGATTTGCCTATGTTTGCTTTGTAAAGGTTAAATAGCTGACATCGCTGTCCAACCAACAACATGTGGAAAGCCCAGTCTAGTTCAATACATTACATCCTGAAGCCAGAATGATACATGAGAGCCTTGAAGATAATTTCATTGCCTAGTTGGTAAGAATGCCCCTGCTTGGTAACATCCAAAGTCTTGTCAGTGATAGGCATCATATTAACTCCCTTTTCTCTGAAGTCCTATCTTGAGAAGACTGCTGTGAAATCTAGAAATTGAATATCAATATAGCTATTGTAACCTATCAAGTAAATTACTTTCTTAAACTTGAAAAGCCAATCATTATAATGACATCTGTGATCTTTTCTTCTCAGTTCAAACAGTTCTGTGATTCTAGACCTTCCCCCAATCTTAGGAACTTTCCTTCTCCCCCATATCTTCCTTTCAGATTGTCCAAAGGCCACATTCTAAATTTCTCAGTTCCACCAATACTCCCTTTTCAAGCTCTTTTTGTTAGCCTAGCTGTGAGCAGTCATGATTCACTGTTTTCTTGCTTGAGGTAAACTGAAAGAAGAAACTGGAAAGGAACAGTTCAGAGGGTTTTCCTGTAGGTTCCTTCCCTAAAAGAGTGGCAGTCTTTCTCAGAGTCATGGGAGACTGAGGATAGTGAAAGCTGTGGGGGAGATTTCAGTCTGAGGGGATTTGCTGTTTGAGGGACAGTCACGAAGGATAAAATATCCTGTAGCATCGTGGGTTGAAAGTAATGGCTCGCAATAGTAGAAGTGGGACATTGGGATTCCTCTCACTCAAGATGTTGAAGGAATTGAAGAATTTAAAAGACAGATCAAATTCACTGTAAAATATTTTTCATTAGCAAATCGTGATTTTGAAGAGCAGTTTTTGTTTTGACATCTGACTTGTGATTTTTGATTTCTTTAAGTTTGGTGGTACTGCCATATTTTAAGAGAGAGAAGAAGGTCATAGCTAGCTCTAGCATGAGAAGAGATGGAAACAGTGCTTTCCAGGGGAGACAAAAAAACACTGGCACAAGGGGAGTTCATTTCAGGTAGGGATTTCAGGGCCTGTTCTGGATGAGATCTGTTATTATGCATAATTTTATAATGAGTGCTTACATCCTGCAGTGATTAGTGTTTTAAAAATACTCTTAGACAGAGGTCTTGGTCTTATTTTAAATATATTTTATTTAAAAACTAAAACCAAAACCAATAAACAAACAAAAACCCCTCTAAACAATGAACTAGCAGATCTATCAGCAGCAAACCTTATGGAGCCTGGGTTTGGATGACAGTTTTGGATTCTCTTGTGTCAGATAATACATCTGAGTTCACACTTCCACCTGCTCTTTAGTGGGTACACAAATCTGAGTCTTCTTTATCTGGCTGCTTATTTTCATAAAACCTGAAGGAGCTCAGTGTTTTTAGCCCTCTCCCTTTTTGTCAGTCTTTGAAATTGGTCAAAAGATTCTAATGTTATTGCTGGACTACTGACAGAAAAACGGTGAGATTACATAGCTTGATTTCCTTAAAAAAATAGGCTAGAAACTCTGTCCTACCCCCAGAGGTCTCTAGTTATTCCCTTTGCTCTTCTCAGTTCCCTCTTGTTTAGCTGTGTGTTTCTGGCATGGCAGACTCCAGAAAATCATCCCATCCTTCAGGTGAAGCCTGCCAAAAATGCATAAACAGGAACTGTCACCTTCCTCCTCCATGGCATGATGCTTCTGTATGTGCAGCATCAAATCACAAACCCTTTTAGGTGCAATAGTGCATTTGCAAACTCCATCTGACTTGAATCTGTTATGAGATGATTCTTATTTCAGTCTGACTCCCTTCCAAATGTGTTAATCTTTTTTAACTCAGAAATACTAACAAGGTTTTAAGTACAACATCAGCTTCCAAAGTACTGAGATCAGTTTCCTTTTTTTCTCCTTTAGCTGGAAAAAAAGTGCAAAAATGACAGAAATTACACCACCCTCCATCCCAAAAAGTCATCATCTACTTTTTATGTTCTGGACCTATTTTCTAAAGCTGATAGTGCAGGCAGATTCAACCCCATTCAGTTCAGGGGAACCCTGCATATGGCCATTGCACATAAAGACCCTGAGTTTGTAATATCTTTTCACATCCATCAGAAAGGCTGAGAAGTGTTATGGCTCAGACAGAAGAAACTGAAGCCCAATACTCTTAGTCAGCAATCTGGCAGTTGGAAAAGCAATGATTCAGTTCAAGCCTTGAAGTAAAACAACATTTTCTATAATTATGGACCCTATCTTTTTGGAATAAGAATTTTATTGTTGCTCCAGTGGTTTTGCTGAACAGTTCTAATAAAATTATTAAAGTAGCCTATGGATATAATGAATATGTACTTTGTATTATAACATATGAAGTTGATAGTTTTGTTTTGTTTTGTTTTTAATCTATTTGCTGCTAAATAAAGTATCTTATCATTATTTTTGCTCCAAAAGAAAACCTTCGGTAAAGTCTTGGATGTTTTACACTATGACTGCAGCAGAGAGAGCAGTAAGGGTAAGATCTAAATGCTCTAAACCATGAAATGAACAAAGTGCTTAGTACACTGAGGTCTAATGCCGTCCATGTAGTCAGAAGCCCTCCAACAGCTGCCAGCAGCCCAGAAATATGTTTGTCAAGAGAATGCAAGAAACTCTTGCTGTTTTATCAAGCCTAATTGGCAGTAAACACTGAATTCCCCAGACAGGCTGTAAAGAAGCAGCAGGTAAGAGGATCGCAGTGAGGGGAGGATGGTGTCGTTCTCCAGAGCTGTTTGTACGGTGGAGGATGTGCTATGGCAAGTTTTGTCTTACAGTCTACTGCAACCTCATCACAGTCTCATGCACCTCTATTCAAATTGCAAGATACTTTAAAAGACAGTATTGCCACTAAAAGAGGCACAAGAGTTTTGATGGAACAGTTTGTCTTAAGAGGTAGTGAGGCAAAGTTTGTAGGAGAAATAAAGCTTTCATTATCCAATTGATATAGTAAGAAAAGATGAACACACTTTAAGACACACAAGCACTTTTAGGTTCAAAAAGAAACAGCGAAATTTAAGCTAAGCACTGCCTAGGAACAGCTGCGTTGAACTCAACTTTATTATTTTAATCAGCTAGACAACCTGAGAGAAGAGTTCTTGAAACATGTTGAATAGAGAGAATATTTGTCAGAGGAGTGATGCATTTGTGGAAAAGAAAAGGAAATAGAAGGAAAGATGGACATGAAGATAATTATTACCTGTGAAAGAAGAAGATGTCAGATGAGATGCGAGAACAACCAGATGTCACTAAACCAATATGTGTACTGAGTTAATGACTTTAAATGAAACATAGTTTCATCAAAATGAAAGCATTCGTCAGAAATGTATCAGCATCTACTGCATTGTTTAACTGGAGAAGAAAATATTTATTTCTATGGAGTGGAATTTCTTCATTTTGATAATGTTGTTTTGATTCATTTTGTTTGAAATTTATATTATACTAAATTACTGAAAGAGCAACTGCTGATGAAAGAATGTCACATATATATTGTATTTAAGAAGTTAAATACTTCAGTATAAGAGGCATAACTGTGTTAAAGAGAAATCATATACCAACTTTATAATTTGGGAAGCTGAGGCACAGATTGATTTCAGGAAGCTGAGGCACAGGTTGAATAAGTGACATTACCCAAGTAATCAAGTGAGTCACTGAAACTGAAGAGAAAATATTAAAGGGTCACATCCAGTTCCTATGATCTAACTAGTCATCTGCCTCCCACATGTTAGGGTGCTCTTACAGTCAAGCTGAATAATCTAAGTAGTTACTTTCCTTAGGCTTCCCATAGTTGCTGTACTCTGAGTCACAACAAAGCCCATGTGTTTGTAGTCCACTGCAACAGAGAGTAAAACAGGTGAACTTAAACAGGTGATTTAAAGTACTTGTTTCAATATGGATCTGGAAACCAGCTGTTACCTTTTCTCTTTCAAAATGTTATTTTTGTTACCAAAAAGGTACACCATAATATTCTTATTTATGTGTTAAATATCTCTCTTTTATATATACAGTCCTCTCTATTTTTTCTGAGTCTTTAGGTATACACATACTATTTTATGCATAAAGAGGTATCCATTTGTGAAGAGGGAGAAAATTCAGAACTGTGGCACCTAAACCAGTGTGTTCCAGCCAAAAGCTTCACTCTGAATAATCTTGTTTCAATGTTTTAACAATACAATACAACAGCAGCCACTTGCTCACTCTTCCCCTGGTAGGACAGGGTAGAGAATCAGAAGAGTAAAAGTGAGAAAACTCATGGATTGAGATAAAGACATTTTAACAGGTAAAGCAAAACCCGCACAAACAAGCAAAGCAAACCAAGGAATTCATTCACTCCTTCCCCTTGGCAGGCAGGTGTTCAGCCATCTCCAGGAAAGCAGTGCTTCATCAGGCATAATGGTTACTTGGGAAGACAAACACCATCACTCTGAATGCCCTCCCCTTCCTTCTTCTTCCCTCAGCTTTATATACCGAGCATGACTCATATGGCATGGGATATCCCTTTGGTCAGTTGGGGTCAGCTGTCCAGGCTTTGCCTCCTCCCAACTTCTTTTGCAACCCCAGGCTACTCACTGGTGGGGTGGGGAGCACGAAAGGCTTTGACTCTGTGTAAGCACTGCTCAGCAGTAACTAAAACATCCCTGTGTTATCAGTACTGCTTTTTGCACAAATCCAAAACATAGCCCCATACTGGCTACTATGAAGAAAATTAACTTTATCCCAGCCAAAACCAGTACATCTGGAGGTTATGTTCCTAAAATTACTTCTCAGTGGTCCCCAATAGTAATTTTGTTGCCAAAGAATTATATTCTCAGATTATTTTGCAAGTCACCTTTAAAAAGCTGAAACTCTGAAAGAAAAGATGAAACTCCACCTAGGTTCCTAGTTTTTTTTCCGCTTCTCAGGGTAGATGAGGTTGTATACCGAACTCTTAAAGGAGAGGTCTGTGGTCTCAGGTCAACACCTGAGATTCGACTTGGAAAGGGTTATCTCTGTAAGTGTATATTTGTATTAAAAATAGAATTGTATCTGTTGAAACATTTTGTGGTCAAGGTGTAATTAGAGAGGAGAAGATTTTTACAAGTATAAGAATGCCTTCAGTTACAGTAAATATTGTTGTTCTCTGGGCTAAAGACAAAATCAAAGTGCTGGAATAGAAGATTATCAGGATGAGGAAAATGGAGTAGAATTAATGAATTTGCAATGAAGGTGAAAGCATTTGGGCACAGCAGAGTACTAGAGAAACAGAAGACAAAGCTCAGATTTTGGTATTAGTAGAGTGAGAGTAGCAGGCTTCAGGGTCAAAACCCAATGGCATAAACTCTGCTGCGATACTAAAAGCAAAGGAACTGGGTTAAAAACACACATACTGATGATGTGATTGAATGACTATCAATTTCAACTTTTTTTCTTCATCCCTTCTTCCTGATGGAAGAAAGGTAGACAATGGGAAGCTGTAACATTACTGTATAAAATAAAAAGGGATGAGAAAAGTATATCATGTTACAGTGTCACCGTTTGATTGCAGGGCGACAATAAAACAATAAACCATGGGAGAAGCTTTGTTTAACCCATCCCCTTCCTCCCCGTTGTCAGCCCCCCCTCCCCACTAAGGAAACACAGTAGGAGGGCAGAGAGAGGCAAAGGGAGAGAGGACTTGCAAGTTGCAAAAAGTTAAAAATGTTTTACTAATGCTACTAATAAAATAGAGAAAATAATACAAAATATACAAAACAAATCTTGAAATTCCCTGGCAAAGCTCAGCACTGCTCCAGCAGCTGCAGGGCAGGCATCCGGAAGTCCTGGGTTGGACTCTACAGCAAATCAGAACTGAATTCAGTCTGTCAGTAGACCTCAAATTGCAGGGATGGCAAGCAGGGTCCTCCCCAGATGCTGGCCATAGACGAAGAGAGTGAGACCCTCATGATTTACCACCTTTATATGATGTATGACATGGATGGGATGGAACACTAAGTTGGTCAGTTTTAGTCACCTGTTCAGTTCACTCCTCCTTGCAAATACATGAGATGCATTCTTATCAGCGACCTTGCATTCCATTGCTATGTCTACCAAAACATGTATCCAACATCAGAAAAGTGCAGTTACTAAGAAGAACTTAGCTGAAAGGAAAATTCACTAAAAGATAAACTGGTCTTGTTTTTAACAAAACCAGGACATACAGCTACAATAGAATTACATGTTTACTGAGAGCTTGGGATCAAATTGAATTAACAAACCATCCACCTTAACAAGTAGCACAGAAGCTGGATTGACATGCCAGACCCAAAGAGGAAGACTGTAGAATGGGGCCAGCACTACCAGCCTCTCAACCAGGAGCTGAGACAGGCTGAGTTAAGCTGTAAGAAGTGAGAGAGTTGGTAAGGACATAAAGTATTAGGTCACTTCATTTACCTTCGTGTAGAAGAGGGAAACTTCACTCATGGTCATAAATCGTAGATGAAATTGTCAATGATTCTTTCATGGATCAGCTGGCTTGCAGCCCCACAATAGGAAATGCAGTCCTTGACAAGATAATGACAAAGATCTGCTTCAAAATTTCTTCTGGAAGCACAATTCTGTAACAATAATTGGTCCTCAGATCCAGCATCCGTGACACAAAAAAAAGCAAAAGGCCAAAAACTTCACCGTGGTTGCACCATTAATTGTGTGACAAAGAATTAAGTTACAGGTGGCGTAGAGGCTGAAGGACACCGGAGTGGGAGCACAACACCACTGTGTACTAGGAGAGGCTTGGAAACAGGCAAAAGGAAGATGGAATGGCTAAGCCTGGTTGTCAGGATTAAGAAAGCATCATGTAAAAATAGGGGGCAGATGAAATGTGAAAATTTAATCAAGCAGACCAAAAAGGAATCGAAGGAGTAGCTTCATAAAGGAACTAAAAGTAGTACTAAATTATTCTCTCAGGACATCAGGAGCAAAATATCTGGCAAGCTTTTGTAGCACTTCCTTAACCGAAGTAGAAAAGGTGCAGTCAGAGAGGACAAGACCATGACAGAGAAGCTAAATAGGTTATTGGCATCCAAGTTCATTTTAGAAGAGATGGGAGATTACAACACAAGCATCATTTTTAAGGGGAACTCAGTGAACCATCTTTCTGAAAACTGAAGGAACTTTGGAAGGGATTATGATTCAAAGTAACAGAATGAAAAGTAACATATACAAATCACCAGGACCAAGTGATATTTGCCTAAATACTTAAAGAGGAAACAAGTGGATTTCTAATGGCAATGTGTATCATATTCTAATGGCATCACACCTGATGATGACTATGATCTTGAAAAGAGAAAACATGGTTCTGACTTGAAAACCTCTTGAAGTTCTCTGGAGTGGTCAACAAGTTAGTTGTTCTGTGTGATCCTGTTAGTTGATCTGTGTGATCCAGCTGGCGGCCAGTCACTAGTGGTGTTCCCCAGGGGTCAGTGTTGGGTCTAGTCCTGTTTAACATCTTTATTGACGATTTAGATGAGGGGATTGAGACCATCATCAGCAAATTTGCTGATGACACCAAGTTGGGAGGGAGTGTCGACCTGCTGGAAGGCAGGAGGGCTCTGCAGAGGGATCTGGATAGGCTGGAAAAATGGGCTGATTCCAATGGGAGGAAGTTCAATAAGGCCAAATGCTGGGTGCTGCACTTTGGTCACAACAACCCCCTGCAGCGCTACAGGCTGGGCGCAGTGTCTGGAGAGCAGTCAGACAGAAAGGGACCTGGGGGTGCTAATTGACAGGAAGCTCAACATGAGCCAACAGTGTGCCCAGGTGGCCAAGAAGGCCAACGGTATCCAGTCCTGTATCAAAAACAGCGTGGTCAGCAGGACAAGGGAAGTGATCCTTCCCCTGTACTCTGCATTGGTGAGGCCACACCTGGAGTATTGTGTTCAGTTCTGGGCCACTCAGTTCAGGAAAGACATTGAAGTGCTGGAGCGGGTCCAGAGAAGAGCAACACGACTGGTGAAGGGACTTGAACATAAGACCTATGAGGAGAGGCTGAGGGAGCTGGGGTTGTTTAGTCTAGAAAAGAGGAGGCTTAGAGGTGACCTCATCACTCTCTATAACTACCTGAAGGGAAGTTATAGCCAGGTGGGGATTGGTCTCTTCTCCCAGGCGGTTAGCAATAGGACAAGGGGGCATGGGCTTAAACTCTACCAGGGGAAATTTAGGCTGGATATAAGAAAGAAATTCTTTACAGAGAGAGTGGTCAGGCATTGGAATGGCCTGCCCAGGGAGGTAGTGGACTCGCCGTCCCTAGAGGTTTTTAAACTGAGATTGGACATGGCACTTAGTGCCATGATCTAGTAAACGGACTAGAGTTGGACCAAGGGTTGGACTCGATGATCTCTGAGGTCTTTTCCAACCCAGTCGATTCTGTGATTCTGTGATATAGTTTCTGGGATTTCCAAAGACCCTGAAAAACATCCTTCAAGAAAAGATACTGAGCATCCATGTGAGAAGAGGGAAAATCCTGTCTTAAATGCATAGAATAATGTAAAAATTTAGGTTTGAATGGAGTTCTGGAGGTCATATAGCCCAACCTCTTGCTCAAAATAATGCCAGCTAACATTTTAGATAAGGTGGCTCAGGGTCATGAACAGTCAAGCTTTGAATGTCCTAAAGGACAGAAAACCCACAAGCCCTTTGGGTGTCTTGGTACAGTGTGAAGAAAGGCTTTCTTATTTCTAATCAGAATTTCCTTTGCAGCAACTCATGTCTGTTGCCACTTCTCCTTTCATTGTAAACCTATAAGCAGAGTCTACCTCTCTGTTTTCTATAATGTCGTCTTAAGAAGCCAAACAGAGCAATTAGATTTCCCCTTAGCCTTCTCTTTAAGCTGAACAAACACTGCTAGAAGTAAAACATAATAGGAACTAATAATCGAAATTTTCAGTGAAGGAAGAGGAGTTTGACAAAATTCTGCACTGGGACTCACATGCTTTAGCACAACCACAAATGACCTGGATGAGCAGTGAGATTTCGAAGTTTTCTGATGATAACAGCTATCAACGTAATAGGACGAGAGTTGCTGATAGATCTTATGAGGCTTCACAACAGAGCAATAAAATGGCTTCAGGACAGAGCAATAAAACATTTTGTGAAGTGTCGTGGTGAAAAACAATCTTAACTTCATATATCAAATAGTGGACTGTGACCTGACCATTACCACTGAGAAGGAAGAGAGACTTTGGGGTTAAGATAAATATTAATAGTTCTAAGAAAGCACCACCTCAGCGCTCGGCAGCAGTCAAAAAAATAAATCAACTGCTAGGAACTACCAGGAAAGGAGTCAATAACAAGACAGAAAACACAGTTACATCTCTGGATAAATGAACGTTTCTTATACTTCGAATACTATCTGCGGTTCTGGTCTCCTCACTTAAGAAAGGATACGTTAGAGCTTAAAATGATTCAGAGAAGGACACATTTGATGATCAAATGGTACAGAGGGGCTTCTGTAGAATGAAAGATTTGGTAGACTGGGCTCCTGGAAAAAAAAAAAAATAAAAATAAAAATAAAAAAAAAGGGTGATTTGCAAGGATGTGACAGATATCTACAAAATCATAAGTAGCATGACTGAAGTGGATAGAAATCAGCTATTCACTGTCCCTTCCAGGGACATTAGGAGTCATCAAATAAAGCTTGTGATGGTGGTTCCTCACACATTGAGTAGCAGAACTTGCAAAAGACACTGTGAATGGAAGAAGTTTATATAAATTTAGGAGGTGAGGTACTTGGAAGGATGATTCATGAAGAGTTGCTAATTAAACAAACTATAAAAGGCTTGGGAAATCCTCTAGGCTTGAAACAGTAAGATGCTGGGAGAGTACTAGGGGAAACAACCATATATTCTTACACAGTTATTATTCTTCCCCAAATGTCAGCTTATGATCACTGTTAGAGACAGGACATTGGCTAGAGGGATCTTTGTTTTGAATTAGTATGGCATTTTTTATGTTCTTACTACTTGGTTTTTTTATTTTTTTTTCTTTTTCTCTTTTTCTTTTCTTTTATTTTCCTTTTTTTTCTTCCTTTTTTTTTTTTTTCTTTTTTTTATTTTTGGTACATAATCATCCTCAAAAGCAGCCCATTTCAGGGGCTGTGCAGTTGCCTGACCTGTCTTCTTGCTCCATTCCAATACTTGCTGAGATGTAGCCTAGAGTCTAATCCATTTTATTCCTGTCCAAAATAAAGAAATACATATTTTATCTCAACAAAACAGCTTTTTCCTCCAACCACAGAGTAAACCAAAACCAAGTTATGTGTTTTCTAAGCACAGCCTGCTCTTGTATACACTGCGAACAAAGTGATGTTCAATATCTCATTAAATGCAGTGTTTAATATGTCTTCTGCATTGACAGAACAGAAACAAAACCTCTGTTAGATTGGAGATAGATGAGATTTCCTTATTTAAAAAAGCTCAAATCAGTCCTGTAAAGGATGCTTGTTAAATTTTTTATAGTGAACTGACCCAAGCCAGATGCTCCGAAGAAATCCCTAGAGAGATCTACCAGCTGCTGCTGGTAGAAACTAACAAAATGGATGTCAGACTAAATAGCTCCTTATACTTTACAGTGGAAGAGAGTTAAAAGGCATATATAGATCTTCGTCCTTTAACTGGTGGTGCTGTGGCACATAGGTAGGCTGATGAGAGACTTCTATTAGAGAAAAGCTTTTGTCGGCAAGGAGACAGCAAATACAGATTTCCGTTCTTTGGAAAGGATTGTTGCTGGCCTTCTCACCTTGTGTTAAGGAATCTATATTTTTTCCACTTTGATTTAAAAACCCACATTGTTTTCAATCTCGTGGCTGTACCACAAAGGAAAAAATCAAGAAACCAGAAGTCAAAGCTATTAGACTTCAAAATAGAATAACTTCTTTCTGAGGGCCAGAGATAGTTGTCAAAGTAAGGGTAAATTCATTTATGTTGTGAGAGTTAATAAGATCAGCTGTCCTTGGACAATTCTTCTGAGACTCAGAGGCATCGCAAACCAGAAAAGTGTTGTCAATAATGGAGAGAAGCCCAAGAAAATCATAGGGATTGTACTAAAGCTGTCTCAGTATTAATAACTACCCACCACCATAGCTTAATTTACGTAGCTGTTCTATAGCAAACCTGTAGAAGAGATGTAATGTGTGGGCATGGTGCACTGTAGCTTACAGTCTTCTATATGCTATACTGGCTTAGGTTATAATTCACATTATTATTTGCCTTTCAGGGAAGGGCATGCATTGCATCTGCTGCAACTCCATCAGTCTAACCACAAGGGTTTCTTTGAAACAGGTTTTTCATTCTATAGTACTGCATCCTAACAAGGGGAGTTCTTTGCTTATGTGTTTCTGTAGAGGCAACAACTCCTATAGAGATGCTGCTGCTGAAAAGAGCATCCCCAGAGATACAGCACACCAGCTGAATGTCTGCAGGCATTGTAGTGATTTAACATGGCTCTTGCACAGCCTTGTGTCCTCAGGGCACCCTGCTAAGTCTTCTGACCTCGTGCAGGGTGATTACGGCCAAATCCTGGAAGCACAGGTTTAACTTGAAGTTCTGTGAGAGCTCTTACCCCAGGAGTTGCAAGTGGCAACTTCCAGACCAGTAGCTCGGTGGATTTCTGGCAGCACCCGTGTTTTTGTCAGAGCCATGGTGCTGGAATTGCAGGATTAGAACCCCTTCATGCCACCCTTCAAAGCAGTATGCCAACAGGCAGTCGTGGTAGAAAGCTGATTTCCGAGCACTCTGTCTCCAGCTGAGGTACTGGCTTGCAGCTGGTGGGCCAAGTCATTCTTGGTCTAGATAGGTCTGCTTTATTAGGGATAGTGGCACAAACCCTGGCAAGCTCAGCATTAATGGCAGTCCCTGTCCTGCAACAGCTGTTCTGTGAGTCAAAGAAAGGATGAATACTGCATTGCTGTACTAAGCTATAGTAAAGATCTTTCTAGACTTCAGTGTTTCCTCCTCAGAGGTCAGAAACATGCTTCATTCTGACTTCTCTCTCTGTTGGCACTCTTTGAAATGAAACACCACTGGCATGCATCCCATCAGGCTCTGAGATCCCATTATTTTGTTTAGACCCTTCTGTCTCATGTCTATCTCTTCAAACCTCAGAAGCTTACTTTACCTGAAACCTAAGACTGACTTTTAGGCACGGAGCATTGCCACTGAACCAAGGCTAGTGCCACATCTCCCATGAGCCATTCAGAAGTTATTAATAATTCCTTCCCTGAAGAGTGTTCCATTTAAGCATGAAGCCAGAGGGAACAGCTGGGTACCAGGAGAAAGAGCATACAAAGAAACAGTTCTCAGTGTCTGTCAGCATCAGGGGTGACAGTCTCAGTCGAGGGCTGCTGCCAGTGTGGCAAAGGAGAGTGTAAAGAGACACTTAAAAAGAGCTAATGAGGTAGCTTTGTGGCTATCTACAGAGTTTTCCCTTAGTGTGAAGGGCAGGAGGGAAGACAGACTGAAGGTGATGTTTTGGGGTTTTTTTGTCTAATAGGTAGAAAATGGAAACTGGCAAATTGAATAGAAAAAGAAAAATGAAAGGCTGAGTCCTAACACTGCCATTTTTAAGACCATCTTTTGATGAAAGGCCAGGCGAAATGAGACATTATTGTTATGCCTCGAAATATTAAAAGAAACAATGTGCATTATTTTGTTTCCCAGGAAATCTTCCTGTATCTGAAAGTTTGATGTAAGACAAGATATCAAGACTGCACACCTTTGGCTACAAGCTACTCTTGTAGCCATGACCTAAGAAGTCTCAAAGCTTTCTTTTAGCCTTTATTCTATTAGATGGCATTCATAGTCTATAACCAGTGAACTGGATGACCTAATGCAAAGATTTCCTCACTTCCAAATATGTCTATTAGTAAGAAGATGCAAGTAGGGCTTGTTTGAGTACATATCTGTGAATCTGTTCATTGCATGTTCTTAAACACAGATGTCTTCCAAACTGTGAGTAAACAGATTGGAGGTACCAAAGATGAGGTACATAAGCAGTCTGGATATTTTAAACAAGTTGAATAATCAGCCTCCACGTTTTCAAAATATAGCTCCCATCTTATAAAATGTTCAAAATTCAGAAGTGTTGCTATTTTGGTTTTGCAGACTTACACTCACCTGGAGATTTGATAGAATAAGTGTGAAGGAGAGAGAAAATCACTGGACTGATATAGTGCAAAAGATCAGAACTGCACTCATGCAGTCTATCAGTCACCCTTTGAGTTCTCAGAGGAGGTGCAAGTCAAATATGACACTCAGTGAGGAGAAACAGAGGTTCCTCTGCCAAGTCTCTTGTCTTCCATTCAAGTATTGGAATATCAGACTTGCAAGAGAATGAGAAGAGGAGAAAAGATGGCAACTCAGTGCAAGGGGACAAAGTGTCTAATGCAACTGAACAGAAGGATGAGAAAGAGGCATGAATGGAACAAAATACCTAAAGAGAGTAATTAACATGTCAGTATTTCTCATAGATTTCCTGTCTTGCCTATTTTGAGTGGTTTTGACAAGTGTTAAGTGTGATAAATATCAGTCACAGAATCACAGAATCACAGAATGTTAGGGATTGAAAGGGACCTCAAAAGATCATCTAGTCCAATCCCCCTGCCGGAGCAGGAACACCTAGATGAGGTTACACAGGAAGGCGTACAGGCAGGTCTTGAATGTCTCCAGAGTAGGAGACTCCACAACCTTCCTGGGCAGCCTGTTCCAGTGCTCTGTCACCCTCACTGAGAAGAAGTTTTTTCTCATATTTAAGTGGAACCTCTTGTGTTCCAGCTTGTACCCATTACCCCTTGTCCTTTCATTGGTTGTCACTGAGAAGAGCCTGGCTCCATCCTCGTGACACTCACCCTTAATATATCTGTAAACATTAATGAGGTCACCCCTCAGTCTCCTCTTCTCCAAGCTGAGGAGACCCAGCTCCCTCAGCCTTTCTTCATAAGGGAGATGCTCCACTCCCTTAATCATCTTTGTTGCCCTACACTGGACTGTCTCCAGCAGTTTCCTGTCCTTCTTGAACTGAGGGGCCCAGAACTGGATACAATATTCCAGGTGTGGTCTCACCAGGGCAGAGTAGAGGGGAAGGAGGACCTCTCTCAACCTACTAACCACACCCCTTCTAATACACCCCAGGATGCCATTGGCCTTCCTGGCCATAAGGACACAGTGCTGGTTCATGGTCACCCTGCTGTCCACCAGGACCCCCAGGTCCCTTTCCCCTACACTGCTTTCTAATGGATCATTCCCCAACTTATACTGGAACCTGGGGTTGTTCGTACCCAGATGCAAGACTCTACACTTGCCATTGTTATATTTCATTAAATTTTTTCCTGCCCAACTCTTCAGCCTGTCCAGATCCCGCTGGATGGCAGCACAGCCTTCTGACGTATCAGCCACTCCTCCCAGCTTGGTGTCATCATCAAAATTGCTGATAGTACACTCTATTCCCTCATCCAAATCATTGATGAATAAATTGAATAATACAGGCCCCAGTCCCTTTGTTATCTTAAGTATAGAAAATCACAGAAAAACATGTGAGAGGAGGCATCTTCCCACCCAAAGTAGGATCGATTATTCATTTATGATCAATTATCATTGCTGGTAGACATTTGCCTACCCTGTTCCTCAGGACAGCTAAACTATTCCAGAGACTGGCTATCTTTACTCTTAGAAACTACTCCTAATGTCAAAACTTTGTCTGCTGCAATTTTAGCCCATTGTTTCCTGTTTTGTACACAGGGGACATTCTCATCCTCTTTGCAGCAGCTTTTAATGTATCTGAAGATTGATATCACATCTTTTCTCAGTATTCTTTTCTGCAGTGTTCTCATCCTGGCAATTTCAGACTTCCAAACAACAACCAAACTTTTAAAAAGAAAATGGCTTTCTTGATTCCCTTTCTCTTTGCTTCCTGAAAATGTGTAAATTTTATTCTTAATGTTATCATGAGGGAAGTGGCTACATAGTTCTTCTGAATCGCCTGGAAGAAAGAAACATGAAAGTCATGGGCAAATGAAACAGCCTACAACAACTGTAGCTGTCCAGTTTCTCCACATTTCTTAGAACACAGCTTTAGTATCGGAATATCATTATGGCATTTGAGCACACTTCGATTTTGAAAAGTAGGCTCAGATTATCATTTAGGTCCTTTGTGTTACAGTCTGATCTGTATCGGTGGAACTAACATGAATCTAATAGGATGTCATGGAGATGTAATGATTAATCTGTAAGGTCCATTTCAGAGGCTTCAGGTGTGCAGGTTTACAATTGAAGTAGCTCCATTGCATTAAGTATAATTTAAGTATAATGTTACAAGAATTACTATTGTAACATACTGTTATAACTGTTACCTGCAAAAATTATGCATAATTTCTTATACATGAAACAAGGAATTCTTTTAAAAACAAGTGGTAGAATCGTGCTTTAGAGTAACACATAAGCAGAAATTAGGTAGTTATTAATTTCACTCAGAACTAGGAAAGACTATCATTCTGATGAGATTTTTATTTCTCATTATGATTACAAATGCAGATTAGACCAGGAGCCTGTCTTACTGCTGAAGGTTACTGCTGTACTGTAGCACTATAAACACAAGGGTCAGCAATTGCTAGGCCATTCAATCTCTCTCCTCCATTTATACCCTTGAAAGGGAAAAAGAAAAAAGGCAGAAAGAGGTTCTGTTTCTATTCTTGTTAAAGTTAACGCAACAGGATCCTACAGGCTGTAGGTGTTGCTAGGAAAGTACTGCACAAGCTGGTCTGCCTCTTTTACTGTACTAGCTCTCTGCCTTCTACCAGCTGAGAATGCCATGGAAACAGAGGTTGGGAAGCAAAAGCTGGTCAGGTTGGGGATCGGGGATTTAATTTTTTTTAGCACCTGTATCAAAGGAGACTTTCTTTGAAATGGCAATGTGAAACACCCTGCCCTATTTCTAGTGAGCTTTACAGCAGTGACAGCATTCCCACTGGACAAAGACAAAACAGTATGACAAGGTCAGTGCAGGAGCTCTTTGACTTGGTATCTCCTAAGCAGTACTTAAAAACATTCAAGTAATTAGGACGGTGAGGCATGCAAGTGTAAAAATATCTTTAAATGGAAGCAAATAAACTCAGTTTACCTTAGAAGTGGTACATGCAATGGAAGTTAATAAGTGGTGCAAATTAGCAAGGATGAACACAGACAATGAAAAAAAATTAAAAAAATCTGGTTTTATTATAATGAATTTTAATGACTATTTTTTCTAGTATGTTAGCAAATATCTTGCAAAATTGCATTTGTCATTCCATTATCATTTCTTGCCTGTGTCAATAAAAACCTGATCTTAACTGTTGCAAATAAAGAAACTTATCACAGCAATATCTCAGTCCAGCTCAAAGGCTTATAGTCTGTAGGCCCGTAGCTCACAGTGGAGTTACCATGATTCAAGCATTTATTCTTATCAGGTACTACCAATATGCACAGTTTTAATCTTCAGTGAATGTGAGGCAACACATCTTGTTTTAGTTTGCAGGAAAGAGTAAGCAAACTAAATGGAAATGTTTTTGAAATTGCTGACCTGGGCCTCAAAGAGCTTAGTCAGTGGTTTCAATAGAATTAACCTCCCATCAGCCTATGAATCTTCAAACATGTACACAGTTGCTGTGGAATTGCTCAGCTGACACCAGTTAACTTGTTAAGTGTTAGGAACTGCATGTGTGAGCTTACATGATATGTCAAACAGCTCTGTAACTTCCTACTATGGAGACCTCCAAACATTATCCAGTTCCTAGTAATATCTTATTTGGAAGTCAAACAAAAAAAACCCCAGAAGACTTAAAATGAGAATAATTAATACTAAACACCTGCATTACAACAAACTGCTGTCAGGGGAAACTGCATGCCTGGTATTGTACCAATTTAAACTTGCACAGAATGGCAAGGTTTTGTTGTGCCTGACATTGTCTTGAGTTGGCAAAACTACTGTTACTCATGCTTCAATATATTATAAATGAAAGTGAAAAGATAGCCATTATCACTGAAATTGTTCAGTAATAGTTATACATAAACATGCCATCAGTGACCAAGCAGAATACATTTAATTACAATAGTTGTGACAAAAAAATAGTTATCCAAAATTACTTACGTGGTCTTGTGTTTCGTGAATAATTTGTATTGAGTATCAGTCAGTGTCCTGAAATATGCTCTTGATAAACAAGAAGACACATACCAGGTAATCCTTGGAGTTTCTTGCAGACATTCAAGAACATAAATCTAAGAGGTGTGAACAGTCCCATCTACATTGTAAGAAAATTTTTAGATGATCAACAGTGCTAATCCAACTAGAACAGGTTAATAGTTACCTAAACAGAGGCACCTAGTGCCATTTGCAAACCTTGTAAGTGCTGCAGACACTTGCATGGGCTTGACAGACATGACTAAAGGGCTTACAGGACCCCAAGCAGAATATCCTGTGAAATCTAATTTATGTTAGATTAATTTGTTTATAAATCTGAGTTCTGCCCCAATATTGTCGACCTTTCCACTGCTTGTTAAAGACAGAAGATGACAATTTGCATCACTAGTCTCAGCACAAGCTCATGATTGGCACCTCTGTTTGGTATTGTTAAGATAGTACCTCATAGGCCTGTTTATTTTGCCCAACAGGTTTTTGCTCATTCTGACCCACTAAGCCAGAAGATCTGAAGAGTGTAACGAAGTATGAAGTTTATCTGACCAGCGACATAAGCTTTGTCTGTATCGCTAAGTTAGAGTACCACAGAATGGATGTGGTCATTGAAGGTGAATCAGCTTTACTTTTTAGTTTGCAGCAAGATTTTCTCTCATATCAGATGTGGCCTCTACCAAGCAATTCCCTTTCTTGGTTCAACACAACATAAGCCACGCAGTTCCTACAGAGAACCTAAGTAATCCCATACTGTTTTGGAAGCTAAAAGTGTTTAAAAAGTATGGACTGGGCCAAACTGCTCCAGCTGGCCTCAGTATCCCAATACAGAACCTCTCCCTGCTTAGCCTATCAGTATGGAGTAGGTATAGCTGAAGAGACCCCTACGGCATCTTGTCTTCCCAATACACAGCTCCTAACTGCAGAAGCCAGACTGATCTGACAAGACCCAAGAGGCTTTTTCCCATCTTGAAATGGCATCATTTCTTTCTCTGCTGGCTCAGGAAGACCTTCCATGTTTCCAGGTTTCATATTTTTCACTGTAAAAGCAAGAAGTAAGAGCAAAATTAAGACTCAGATACCCTCTCCACCCAGTCTTGATTTAGCCTTTAGCACCTAGAGATAAAGCTGTTGTGCCTGCTCTTTTATTGGGACAACACATTGAATGTTCTCCAAAGGGGACCTAAAAAAGGAATACAACCTGTTTTGTGCAGTATCTTGCTTTTGCATTTCAGGTGGGAAAATGTTTGCTTTCAGATAGGATTTGACAGAAGACTACCAGTATCTTTTTTTGCAGTGTGAATGCTGAATCATTTTGAGAGTATACTGAGTACTGAAGAATTAAACCTCAGTTAAAGGTTGGATTAAGACATTTTTGTGGTTTAGGTCTCTAATCCAGAAAGAAAATGGGTTAAAGCTTCCTAAACTGCAACCTCCCTCAAAAAGAAGTTAAAGTTATCAATAGCTAACTACAACACCTGTTTATACAAAGACTTAGAAAGCTCAGACATGAAACTATTGCCTTGAAAACTGTGACCCAATGGCAAAGTTATGAATGGACTAAAAATCTCAATTCCTAGGCCTCTGCTTTAGTTAGTAAACTATGTGCTATGGCAAGGACCAACAAGCCTGGGACCACTTTGTGAGAAATGATGAGGAGGTGACCACAATGCAGGTAGGTAGGAGCAATGACCACACTGGCAAGGGCACAGTCGCACAGCATCCAAGCGAGATAAACAGAGCAAAGCTGGTGAAAGTAACAGACCTGGCAACAGTCCAGTGATCAGACACAGGCAAAGTGTTAAGTTCGAGGTCAATCCAGGAAGTACAGTCAGGATCATCAAAGACCAGAGCTGGTCACAGGCCTACCTACAGTGTAGCTCAGGCAAGGACTAGGGCCTGGGCCTGAGCTTAAATGGAGTAAGCGGACCAGAGGTGGAGGGTGTACAGGTGAAGGTCCCAGATGTTCTCAGGGCAAACAAAGCTAATTGGTGCACTCGGGGTATACGCACTACACACTGTATTTCCTGTTCCTAATGTCCATCAAGAGGAATCTTGAGCATTGCTATTGTTACTTCTCTTGACGTGACATGGCTTTTCATTAAATGTATGGACTACTTTGTTTTTACAATGTTTCAAGAGCGCCCTTGATATGTCTTTGTAATTATTTGCAATTTTAATAATTGTGATGCTATAGTTATCCTTTTTACAAATCTTTTTGACAAAGTGCTCTCACAGAACAAAAGCATGTGCGTTTCCTGAAAGGTAACATGCATTGAGAGAAACAGCAAAGGAAACCTATGAATGCCGTTGGCTCCTGAAAGAGGTCCTACTTCACACGAAAATCATCTAACCTTGGTGTTGGACAATCCTGTGGCAGTGCCTTCACACTTCAAGGAGGTTTTTAGAAAAGCAAGAGATGTAAGTTATTTTATTTTTGATTGTAACTGATTCTGGAGATAAATAAGTGCATTTGAATAACCAAACACCAGCAGCTGTTGGAATTAGAAAAAAGAAAAGGTAATCTGATAGGTCCTGTCAGAGAGTGAGAGTCAGGGACATGGTAGCTGTTTGTCTCTTCATGTGAGACCATTTCACACTCTTCTTTTGGTCCTCTGATGTGCTAGCTGAAAGGGGTGAGGTTGCGACCTCTTCATTTTACTAGCAGAGCTGATTGACAGGAAAGGGCACACCAATGCCTACAAAGACCCACTCTATACTGTCCTCTGACATTCAGAGCCTTTTGTTACAATTTCAGATCTGTTATATGACTTCCCACTTGTTCTTAGAGCTTAGTCTGTGAAGTACATTTGTGTATAGAATATTTTATTCTTTAAAGCAGAGAGTGGATGGAGAGTGCAGATATGGTGACACACTCACATAAATGTGTTTACTTTGAAGGCTGCACTCAATCCAGGATCTCACTGATTTCTGTATTTGGCTGTGGAGCTGAACCTTTAGCTGAACTATGGCTTCCAGTAGAATTTTGTCTGCTTCTGACAGCTAAAGTTCAAACCTGCCTGGAGAGTTCCTAAAGACAGAAATTTACAGAGAGGTAATGAAAATTACTAGGGGGTCAAATGCTTCTTTGTAAGTGAAAATAACTGAAATTGCTTACTGTGAAGACAACTGCAATAGCAAATATTGGGTTAAGTACTAGCTCTAGCCTTTAAAGATTTCCTTGCCTAAACTATGAGAAGCAACTGTTGATGTAGGTGTTTCACCCTAAAGTATTCAAAGAGACACCTCAAACGTGTTTCAATTTCACAGTAATTGAAAACTTGCTATTTGGAAACCAGATTCCACAAGTTATTTTGAGTTAAGTACCGCAAACCAAATGACTTCCTGAAATTTTAGGCCAAGTTTTAAATATGTAGTGCATCACAAGCAATGAAGTTCATTATTGCAAAGGATTATTTAGAGATCTGATGGAACACAGAACCATATGAATGTGTGAATTTCTAAGTATAAGATACCTACTTAGTTCTGATCAGGAAAATATTGCTTACCATATTATCACACCTTTATGGGTATTTTCTCCTGACAGCTAAAAGGCATTATTTTAGCCCACTAAGAATGCAATTAAATATAGATGAAATAGGAAGATACTGATATTAAGAAGAGCTAGGTAATTTTAGAGTTCAGTCTTTGGTTACACTATTAGCAGAAACCAAATCATTATTTGGTGTAGCAGCACATATGGTGCATAATATCACCCACTGTTCTGAGGCACCCTGTTAGACAACTGTATGTGCTGACAAAAGTCTCTGTTTGTTCAGGGGCTTATTCAAGATTGACTGGCTGATTTTTATCAAAATGTCCTTGATTTACTGCTTTACATCTAAATTAGAGCTTTTAAAGTGTAAATATTCACGCTCGGATTTTAAATGCTAGAGCATGTATAATTTTGGCCTGAAATACCAAGCTTCATTTCTACCAGACGAAAACAAGGAAATCCTTGACACTCAGGAACTATGAAGAAAGGTTTATATTTTGATATTCTGGTCTAAGCATTATTAACTTCCCTGCCCAAGTCTTTTTCCCACTTTACTCCCTAACAGTACATACCTCTAGATGTGACTTTCTTCATGCTTGTAGCACTACAGTCCTCATTTCACCTCTTATCTTTTAGTATCCAGTTTATTATACATACACACTGTGTGTTCTCTGTGGTTTGAAGAGTAGAAATATCCCATAGGAAATGTATGTAAATAGCAGCAGTTATGGGACAACAAATAATGAGTCTTTCGTGAGTCAGCTTTGGCTGCTCTGAATAATACGGTTTAGAAGATAGCTCATCACAATAAAAAGGATATTGTAAGATATCTGCTTAAAGGAAAAGTTAAAGCATGGGAATATATACTGAAAATAAGACTGGAAGAGTATTTTACAATGGCAATTTAGAGTGAGAGCACTGCAGAATAAAATCACAGAACATTTGCAATTAAATATTTTATATACTGTCTTTAATGGGAATCAAAAGACAGGAAGATACAAATTTCAGTTAACACAAAAGTAGGTCATTTTACTTCTTTGACATAATAATTCCTTTGCTAAAGGAACTGAGATGATTTAATGTAAAGTTTAGTCAAGAATATTACTTAGCACCTTATGAAATTCTGTTAAACAATTAGGACTACACAATACCTGTGAAGCACATGCTAAGTGGACTCAGAAATTATAGTCTGCAACATTGTCTGTCCATATGGAATCATCCCTGGGTGGTGTGTCTCTGATGGATTTCCTTATGACTAAAATTTACAGTATTCAACATTCTCCTGGGTGACCTAAAAGTAAATATAAAATCAGCATTAATAAAAACTGCAGATGACTTGAGGGTTGGCACAGTGGTAACTAACAGTGAATATAGATAAGTCAGTGTGCTTTGGGTCAGCTGGTAGACTTGTCTATTCAAACAAAATGTAATTTAATACAGCAAGATACAGCTAACCCTACAAAATACTGAATTCTAAACTGAAAAACAGCAGCTATAAAATAAACTGTGGAGTCACAGCAAACAAGAATCTGAGTTCCTATTGTGATGCTATGGCACAAAGAGGTAGCAAAAGGAAGTAGTGAATAGAAACAGGGAAGTGTTTTTTACCCTGCATGTGGTATTGGTGACACTGGTGTGCCACCTCCACGTGCGGTACATACATCTTAAAATTCATGCTAGAAAATTAGAGGAAATGGCAGGAGATAACTGCAAATATATCATGAAAGACTTAAAGAGCTCAGTGCTTATTTATAGGAAGAAGGACATTCAGAAGTTACTTGGATATGTTGTCTTGCAGAAAGAAAACACAGAGTTTCCCTCTCTAATAGAGAAAACAATAATATTTTGGGAAGGGGAAAAATAATTTTTGATTTCTTTAATTCAGGCCCATCTTCCTTTCAGAAGGAATTTTTAACCACACAAATTTTTGAGTTCAAGACAGGGTTAAGTGGGTGAAATGTGATGATTTATGAAAGGCAGAGTGTCAGGCTGAATAACCCAGCACCCTTTCTGATCTGAAACACTATGAATCTATGATACATAGATAAATCTGTTTTCTCCCAGCTCCATTTGTTTGTTCCACAAGTAGATTTAATTGCGGTAACCATTTTGTTCCAAAACACACTGGCACTTTCAAATGGAAAAATATTAGTTAATATAGAAAATCTGCAAATATTAGGTGTAAATGTTTGTATTTACATCACCCTGATCTGAGTGGGCAGATGCTGATATCCATGTGTAATGACATTAGCAGGGATTGTTGAGTATAAATAGTGAAAAAAACCTGCATTTATTCATACATTATAATAGTAGGGTCATTGCTCCACTGTACATCTAAGTATATGGTACGTTTTTAATGTTTATGTAAAGTGTCTGTTTTCTATAGCACTGCTTATCCCCGTGGAAGCCCGTGCGGAGGAGCTCCCCACAGAAACCGATCAGCACCACGGACAGCGCCCGCCGCCAGCAGCCCGGTCCCAACAAAGTACAACAATATACTAATACTACTGCTACTAAAAAGCATATTAAAATTGATATATATATAAAATAAGTGATACTCAATGGAATTCCATAAACTCCAACCGCACTGAGCTGCCAGTCCTGAGGAGAGAGCCCCCTGGTCCTGAACAACTGATCCTGGGGAGAGAGTGTAAAAGCAAAAAAAGGCAGAAAGGACGAAAGAACAACTGCAAAACAGCAGAATGGTAAAAGGCCAGACTAATGAAACTAACTGCACTAACAAAACTCCTGAATGGAATTCAACTGGAATGGAGCTGAACTGGAATGGGTCTCAGAAGCCAGAAAACCCAACTCCAGTTATAGACGAAGCATGACATTAATGGTATGGAGTATTTCCATTGATCAGACTGGATATTAGTCAAGGTCTGGTCCCAGCTATGCCCCTGTTCCTAGATGTCCTGCACTTACAGACAGAAAGCCCAGAAGGACTTTGGTCTCCCAGACAATGGCTAAGATATCAGTAAGTTCTTATGTTCTCTTCATACCAACTCAAAAACGCTGGGAAGTTACTTGAAGACAACATGAACTCTATCCTAGAGTCCTATCTTATTATTCTCAAAGTAATCCAAATGATGACTGTGCTAGCTACAAAAAATAAATTTTCTAACTGCTTGAAGAATATTAACTTGATTTCAGTCAAACCAGCAGAGTTATCTTCTGTAGAGAATCCAGAATAATCATGGGCAAAGTGCGTGACTTGGTTTTTGAAGTCATTAAAGATGCATGGATGCACAGTAAATGCAATCAAACCACAAACAAGAAGGTGTGAGTGAAAACCTTGTTCTGCTGGTAACCACCACTGACAGGATGCATTGCTAAGTCTAATGTGTGGTGAGATGGCCCTGGCCAGCAGCCCAGCACCCACAGAGCTGTTCGCTCACTCTTCCTTTTCTTCCTCTCCCACAGTGAGAATGGGAAGAAAATATGAAGAACAAGAATGAGAAAACTCGTGGATCAAAACAATTACAAGGAAAACACTCACTAGTTACTGCAGTTGGCAAAATAGACTCAACTTGGGGAAATTAATTTAAAACATTTAAATACTGATTTGAGTATTGGGAAACAAAGATGACAAACATTTAAAGGCTTAGAGAAGACACCTTTTCTCTCCCACCCCTAGGTTCTACTTCACCTTAGTCACCTCCTCTCCTCACTTCCCAATCTCCAATCCTCTTCCTATTATTGCAGGTTACACTCAGTCCCATCAGTGAGGCCACAGGTGGTGCAGGAGGTTGGGGTCAGTGTGCAGCTATTTCTTTCTGCTTCTTTGTTCCCTTTTTCCTCCATTGCCCCTTCCTTCTTACTGTTGCCTCTGCTCCAGTGTGGGCTTCTCCATGGGCCACACTCCCTACAAAGGAAAACTTGCAGCAGTGCGTGCTTATCCATGAGCAGCAGTCCCTTCATGGAAGTGTTTGATCCAATGTGGGTCTTCCACAGGCAGCAGTCCTTTCCAGAAGTACTTGTTTTGCCATGAGCTTATCCACTGGCCACAGTCGCTTCAGGGAAGCACCTGATCAAGTATAGGTCCTCCATAGACCACAGTTCCTTCAGGACCATAACCAGTTCCACCATGGAGTGCCTCCTAATGCTGTGGCCTTGTTCCTTCAGTTGTTCACTTGTTCCACCACCCTTGGAGTTTTCTGCCTTTTCAAAAATCTGTCCTCACAGAGGCACCTCAAATTCTTCTGATTTGCTTAGCTTTGGCATGCAGTAGGTCCATTGCTGAGCTGGCTTGAATCAGCTGTGTCTGGCACAGGGCAGTCCCTGACCTCCTCCTACAGGGGACACCATTGCAGGCCCCCTCCTTCCAAAACCCTCACCATTTATACCTTACACTAAAGAAATTAGCTTGGGAAGAGGTCAATATGCCAGGCAGGGGCTCAGGAGTCTTTTTAGATGGCAGCAAAAGCCCATTGAGGACTAAAGAAAGGAGTATTTGTCTCACTGTGTCTGAGACCAATACAAATCCATTATTTTCATTTGTCTTGGTTCCACAAGGGCTCATGGGCTCATTCCAGAATTAAAGCACTCAAAGGTAAAGGAGAATGGGGCTAAACATCATTTGTTGTCCTGTTTGATTGAATTGCCCCTGATTTGTACATTGGATAATTACTTGCAGATGTGCAAAGAAAATGTAGAAGGCTACTTCACTAATTTTCAAACGCCTTAAAAGCTATAAAGACTCAAAGCATTTGGAAATGAGGCTTCTTTCACCAGTGATAAGGTAGACTTCTTAAGGAGTATGGGAATTCTTGATAACAGATGTGAGTACATCACATGGCAGAAAATCTCTGTTAGATCAATCTAACTAACTGTTGCAAGGAACATGCAGCACCACAAACTTCCAAATGTGCACCCAAGATCTGGAGGGAGTTTTTCTTGTAGGTATTAGAGCACATCGAAGACCATGCCATTGTATCTTCACAGTTGCTGCTTGTGCTAGCTAGTTTAAGCCCACATTGGCATAGCTGCAATTGCCAGATTCATAATTCCACTTCGTTTTTAGACTCTTTTCATGTATCAGAGACTGGCTTGGTGTAGCTCTGTTTACCATTTTTTATTCCTTTGACCTAATTTGCCTGGGATTCATATTGGTGTAGCTTCATTAATTTCAGAGGCATAGATTCAGACTTATACCAATATAAATGTCAGACCCATAGTTATAATGACATCCATATATTCTTCATTATATTCATGGACAATAGTCTACTAACAAGTCAATCAATTTCCTTCCAAACAAGCAGACTAATGAAAATAACTTCTCAATATCCAGCTATTATTTTTTCACAGACAAGACAAAATCACATCAAGCAAACTAAAAAGTCCCAGTGTTTCTTGTTTCCTTAACATGGGGTGGGGGAAAAAAGAAAGGCAACTCTACTCTATTATGGATCCAAAATTCTGTTTCTAGTGGATTTAATCATTTTTACTGGGTTTTTTATTCTGCAGTGGTTGAACTAAACAATAATTAATTATTATTTTAATATTGATAAATAGAATTCGTGTCATAAAGGGATCAAACTAATATGTCATTACAACAAGGCAGTCCATCATTGTAGAATAGCTTTATTCTACCAAGAACATATTACATGTAATATATAAAGATAGACATAGATGCCATTATAAGGTTGAGATTGCACAACATTTGGCCACTACACAGAAGATGCAGGAGTCAAATCACTTGGCACCTTTTCATGGGGCATTATCATCAGTTTTCCATCAGTGCTGCCATTAAGAGACACTTTTAAACATCTTTATCTCTGGGTGAGTCTGTTGAGCCTGAACCAGGAGAACTAAATCTTAATAGGACCAAATGCTTTTATATAACAGAAATTTCTGTCACTTTTCCTTTCAGAGTATGAGGAGTAAGCACATAATAAGTCATCTGTGCCTAGACACTCATCTGTCAGACATTTCTCCAGAGTATTCTATAGAGTGCAATTGTTTTTTCTTATTTTCATAGCTGCAATTTGTTTTAGTGCAAAGATTGTTGAGGAGTGAACAGGTTGAGAAAAAAAAATAATGGCAGAACATTGAGTACCTCCATTATCAGAAGAAGTTCTAAAGCTCTGCAGCAGCTTTTCAAAAATATGCAGGGTTCAGTGTTTCTCAGTGTTCCCTCTGAGAGACAAGATATGAATAGGCTGTGAGAAAGCAAACTTAGCCCAGGTTGTTGAAATGTTCAAGTATAAAAATACGCTGGTAGCATCCCTGAAAATGATGAGGTTACATTTCCAGTCTCCTCTCATCCCTCAGCTCCACTTTCATTCTCCTTTCCCATTCTCAAAAAAAAAAAAAAAGAAGATGATTTTTAAATGGACCTACCAGAGATGTGATTTTTCTGTCATGACTTTAATGAGTAAATAGTTAAATTGCCAATAGTTAGAGACATAGCAGGGAAATTTTGATGACTGGCATGGCATAGCCCTTGTGGAAACATTTGTCTATGCAAGAGTGAAAGGATTTCATTTAAAGGGAGTCCATTGTTTCTTCAGAAAGTGAAGGCTTTGGCAAAACAACATTATAAATAACAAATCAACACTTACATTATTTTACTACCTTATTTTACTGTAATCCTAGTTGATGGGTAGACTTTCTAACTGAAACATTAAAATCTCCACTTTTTTAGTAATATAGGCAGTTAAGCAGACATTACCATTACCTTCTCTTTCACTCAAAGTGCCTATCTGAGCACCTGTTCACTCCAAGTGCCAACATTTTTAATGAGACTGTGCTTAAGTTAGGTATCTAATACAAAAAGTAACTGGATTCTATAAAGATATTTATTTAAATTTTGTTGTTTTGACACTTGTCAAAAGTTTTGTCGCTTTGACACTTGTCAGCCTTCAGATTTACTCAAATTCAGTCAATAAACTGAATCTTGTGATAACCACACTTCCACTGGTGGGGCTTGTCAGATATCATAGGTGTTCAAATAGCATAGTCCTAAGAACTTGTCTGTGTTTCCTCCTCCAGCAAGAGGCTCACCTTTGGCATGGAGTCTTCCTTTAGTTTCAACTGCTGCTTTGCTGATACGCAGAAATGCAAGGCCTCTGTTTTCAATCTGGGCCTTACATGGTCGTCCTCATGGGGTTTCACATCACCTCCTGTCTTTGAGTAAAATTGACACAAAATAGCTTCAACCACAGCATCAAACTGAAGGGACACAATGGTAATGAAAGGTGGGAAATTGGCAGCTAGAAGCTAATCAAATAAAACTTTGCAGTTCTCAACTTGTCCAGTGTAAAAGGGTTCATTACAGCCTCAATGGATTTTTTTTTTTGTCTGAATCTTAATCTACATCTAAAATTAAGGTCGCAGATTTGCACCTACTCTGTTTCTCACCTACACTGTTTCTCTTACCTTTGCATTGTTATGTTGTAAGCAAAGGGAAAAATAGGAATAGCAGGAGTGAAGAGAGTCAAGAGGAGGTTTCTGAAAAGAGCACTTGTCCTTAGCAAACCCTTATCAGGTCTGCAGGTATCTTGGTGCATGCACAATTCAAGGTACTGTGGGTAGTGGAATGGGTGCATAGAGATTATTATTTTCACTCATCTGAAAAGAATGGACTTAGGTTGATTTAAAAAAAAAAAAAAAAAAAAGTAAAATTACCAACTCCTGATTGTTTGAAAATTTCTGACGAATGCCTAGCATTGTAGAAAATATTGAAGTCCAGAAATGGAAAAATAGATTCCTCTGACATTCTTCTATGATTTAGCATAAGCATATTAAGTTTTATAAAAACGCAAGCGTTACTCAAACCCGGAAGCACTATCACTAACTATGTTCTCCCAGCTGTCACATGTGCCTAACAGGTATAAAGGTCTGATTTAAAAATCACTTTTCTGTTCACTCAGTTTTGTTTCACAATTTCCCATTGTTATTGACTATTAGAATGCAGAATTTGGTGCAGGATTTTCTGTACTGCAATATGGAGTGTGTGCTCTTGTTGCTTTTTTACCTTTCCCATTAGCCATTCCTCTTTATTCCATGCTAGCTTGCCGTGAAGTTTTTAAGATTTTTTCTAATGCTTTGTTTCAACTTCTCAATTATTTATTATGTTTCACTACTCCCATCCTCCTCCATTGTGTGCTTTCTCAAAATCATCATTTTTTTTTTCTATCTCACTCAAACTGCATTGGTCCGTTACTCAAATATTTACTTCTTCACTTATGGGATATTTTCTGTTGGGAGAGGAAGAGAAATTTCTTCTCTTCCCCCTCCTTGGAACTATCAGGAAGGGAATGTTCTTCTCCATTGCTGCTCCAGAAGGAGCAGAGCTCTGACTGAAAAAAGACAACGGGTAGAAATTTCTGACACTGATTTCCACCTAAATAGGAAATGTCTCTTCCTCCCTAGAACCAGGCCTTTTACTTGCTCATCATCCAATTTTAGCTGTTAGCTGAGTCCGACCTTTCTATAATAATAACCGACTTCTAGATCTCATAAAGGAAAAGTTTAGTCAAGATATCCTAAGTTGGGTATCTAATACTGTATGTTTAAATCTATGTTTCTTTGCCTAATTTCCAGCTGAACAAGATACTGCCTGGCTGCTATGAATTCTTGTCAGATTTGGAATAAGTAAGGTGGAAAAAGAATCAAAGAAGTAGATAGCATGAATTATAGAGCTACACATCCCCCTTTCCTGTTAGATTGTCTACACAGAAATTCAGTAATAGCTAGGCAGCCCATGACCTCTGACAAATCATCTCATCGTTTTCTTGGTCTTTCCCATCTTCTTTTCTGAAACTGCCAGTAACCTCATGAAGGCAGCTATTGCATTTCAATATTTCTGTGCCAGATCTATCAACTCGGAAGGTTCATTGTTGCTTGATTTTTAGTTTGTCAGAAATGTTTTTATCTTAAAAGATTCCTGACAAAATCTATTATAGTTTTAATAACTCTTATGAGTATGACTTCTATACAATCCTGCCTCTTATTAAAGTCTGACATTTGTTTCACTGCTTTGTATTTGTCTGTCTACAAAACTTTGAGGGTCAAGGAGGACTATAGTTATTCTGCTGCCTTTAGTGGAATGACTTGCTGTTTTTCTGGTTGTTTCTTGGGTTTTATCAAAATCAAGAGGAAAAAGATGCCTGAATAATTTAGGCTTGGCCCTGTGCTTTGCATTGCTAGGATCTGTGGGGGGACAGATCATATACTTCATATCTTCAAAGCATATCTTCAAAGTATGTAAACTATGTATTGGTAGACAGATTTCATCCACATATTTGTGTACCCAGGGGACTGTTACAAAAATTGTCTACTTTCTGCTAATTTATTTATTTGTCCAAAGACAGACTGAAATATTCCAGTACTCAGGATATGACTTACTGTAGCTTCGTTATTACTGTAACATTTATCATAAAAATAGGCCAGATCCACCTAAAAATCACTAGATCCATCTAAAAGTTCATAGTACTGGGATTTATGTACTTAAACACCACATAAATAATTTTCTTCTGCCTTTATTTTGCTGTTGATGTACTTGGAGAAGCCCTCCATTTTGCCCTTCACATTCCTTTTTGGTCTCAGCTCCAGGTGAGCTTCGGCTTTCTCAGCTCCATTCCTGCATGTTTGGGTATTGTCTCTATGTTCCTTCCTGGAAATCCATTCCTCCTGCCTCATTTCATGTACTTTTTGGTGTTTGAGCTCACTCGGGAGTTCCCTCTTCATCCACACTGACTTTCCATCACACTTGTTTACCTTCCTACATATCAGAATTGACTGATTTTATTTTCTGAGGAAGTTCAGCCAGCTGTCCTTTGCCCTGGCGTCCTCCATGGCAGCTTCCCTTTGGATCCTGTCAAGAAGATCCCAGAATAAGCCAAAATCTGTTCTCCAAAAGTCCAGAGTTATGATTCTACCAGTTGTCTTCCTACTTCTTTCAGAATTTTATACTCCACCATCTCATGGTCATTGTAACCAAGATAGCCCCCAACCTGTAACAGTCTACTTATTAGAATAGTCTTCCACTTAGTGGGAAATTTTAGGTTTTATGTTCCTTAAATACATCCAGTCCTTCAGTCTTTTAGAGACTGAATCCACCCCATTGACTGTTACTATATTTTCTCTCCGTTTAATAAAGACATGGAAGAACATTAGACAAAGAGCAGATCTCTCCATGACCTGCTATAAACACTCCAATGGATGATTTGCAATTTACATATACAATTACATTTTGCAATCTATTACTTGGCTAGTTTTTAATTTGCTTGAAGTAGGTTGCATCGATTTTGCATATTCTTATTTTTCATCAGAATGTCATTAATCTAAATATATTGCACCATTTACTTGTATTAACCATGCTTTTAATCCAACTATAAACAATATAAGATTGGTTTGATAAGACATGATCAACAAAGCCACGTTGATTGCCATTAATTAAACACCTTCATTTAATTCCTTGATGATTGAATTCTGTTCAACCTTTTTGTGATTCTGCCCAAAAGTACTGTACAGCTGATGGATCTATTCTTTCAGGATGATGGCACTTAGAAGGAAAAAACATGGAAAGAAGAGAAGGAAAATACATAGCAAACAAATATTTCACATCTGAATTACTGTTTTCCTTCTCGCTTGGACACTGGCCATGTTGAAAGAAGGTCCAACATAGATGTTTAGAACAAAACCTGTCCAAGTCAGGAAGCCTCAGCAGACAGAGAAGGCAAACGGTGTTTTTATTTTATTTTGCTGCAAAAAAAATTACTTCAATTTTTCGAAGTTAGAGGAATTTTTTGATAAAATGCATCCCCCAAACTAACAAGGGTGATGATGTTCTGTCCCCTGCTGCTCAGTGGTATTATCACAGAGAGACAACTCTGTCCCTCTGAACAGAGCAGGCTGCTTCAGACACCATCCTCCTCTGCTAAAGCTGAATGAGACAGAAAACTCAAACACAGAGGATAGAAGCTAGCAATTGCTTTGAATATAGGTCAAGTAGTCTTATTGCTTATTCATTAGGTTTTGTGTTTTTAAGTATAGGCTATTCAGCTATGTAATTGTTTAAATCAGGAAATGAGGCCCAACTGACACTTGTTTGATTTAAGATGTTCCTCACCACACCTCTTTGTCTACTATCATTGCAATTTAGACTGAGCTAGACAACCCTGTATACAAACACAGCCACTGCAGCCTGGCTTACTCACACACTGCCACAACAACTTTCTTACATTAATAAGCATATTGAGTGCAATACCTCTCTGGATAAGGTTGCCTTTTTGTTCACTAGTAAAATAAACCTGAGACAGATTATTGGAAGTTGCCAGGTATTTAATATCAGTTTTCATTATCAAGGGACAAACATTGCAAAACTTCTATTAACTAGCTATATAAATGGGCACCTTTTTTTTTTTTTTTTTTAGGTTTCTTAACATTCAAATCTTTGAAAAGTATTTGGCTAAGACTTTGTGGAAACTGTATTTCGAAGTCAGGGTTGACTAGGATTTTAAGGAGACAACATTTTTTTTCTTTCCAGGTGAGCTTCATTGCCGATTACATATATCCTTAGAGTAATTCTTACAATCCTTAAAATTTATCAGGAGAATTTCATAAGGCCCTTTCCAAGGACCAAAAGCCTCTCACAAAAGTAATCGCACATTAACTGGGGCTGCACAGTTGTGTGGCTCCACTTCCTCATGTGCTGTGGCCATGCACCTAAAACACGGCCTGGTACTAAAAGTCTTGCATGTACCACACACTAATTACTAGCACTCCATTGCCTAGAATTCATCTCCTCATCCTTCTCTTTCCTCAGTTAATCAGTGGCCACCAATCATGTCTATTGTCTTACTGAAGGAATCCTGATAGAAGAACCATGAGGATGAGGAACTGTCCTCTCAGGAGCCAGTATGCCAGTCAGGAATATCTTTATTTGGTGGTTTTCTGTCTTCTTGGACTCTCTGAAGTTACCGCTGGCTTTCCACAGACTTCAAAAGGAACAGAACTGGGATAGTAATGTTTACTGCATGACCTTCACTGTCCAAAAGAATCATAAATATTCATACCGCCAGTAGTACTTCTGGCAGGTATCTTGTCTGGTTAGTTAGTGGAGAAAATGGCATGCAAAATGGCATTTTGTTTTTCAAAATGGTGGTGGTGGTTTTTTTCTCAGTTCATCAGTAGACATTGTCTTTTACATTTGGTGAACTTCATAGGCAACTCCTGCAGGCCATGTGTCCAAGATTTAAGGCTATCTCTGCCCAACGGTACTGCTCTCAATATCCCCTCTCTCTTTACAGACAGCCTTCCTCCTCTCCTTGTTCAAAACCTCGTTTTGCTCTGTCCCTTATCTATTCTGCTAGAGAGACTGAATTATTAAAATCCATCTGAGACTGCCAAATTACAAGAGATAAGAATTCCTGTGGAAAAAAGCTATGTAGGTGTTCTGCTGCAGACCAGAACCTTTTTTGACCTGCAGAGGAAAGGGACAAGACTTAATCCAATATTATTAGCTTAATTGACTTTAAAACAACACTGCACTGGCATCTCATTATGTGAAAGTAACATGGATGCTTTTAGCTCTGCCTGCCTAAGAAAAGCTCAAACTTATAAAGAAAATAAGTGGTTTATTTGGCTCTCTCTGTGGTAGCTCTCTTCCTTTTTTTTTTTTTTTTAACAAACTGAAGTCACCTTTAATAACTCAGCAACCGCCACAATTTCCAATTCCAAATTATTGGGGCTTTACAAGAAATTTCATCAGTAAATACCTTTAGAGAGGCTAAACTTTGCAGAATCCTGTCTGTGTAAAGCACAGCAACTCTGCATAGGTACATATTTTAATTGCCTTATTTGTTTCTTAGTGGTGATAACTTTATTAGTTCTATTATCTCTTGCTGTTTACTCTGCTTCAAGCAGTTTGAAAAATAATCTAACTAAAAAGGAATTCTAAAACACTCACTTAAGTTGCTTTCCAACTTCTGATGCTTGGAATAGTGCCATTTGAAAATAAAGGCCACAGAATTAGAGGGTGTACTGCGCCTAGATGCTTTTTTTGGCTTATATAATAAATACCTATTTCCTCTCTACTGACAAAAGAGGGAGCTCAGGGTGATTAGCCCAGTGGTAAATGCCTGTATTGCAGACATCTGAAGTCAGATGAGATGAGACCCACCTTTCTTCACAGCAGAATGCTTCAGCTCTGCTAGCTGAAATCTCTTACACTTCCTGGGACTCCAGCAGGTCCAAATGACATCGACTGTCCTTTGGAGACCTAATGTTTTGAACAGCTGAATGCTCAGTGAACGTCTGCAGCAACGCAGTAACTTCTTTTCAAAATGAGATGTTACCTATTACTCAACACGGATTTAGTGTTTGGAAACACTGTCTTGAATTTATTTTCTCATTTGCTTAAGAGCATCCCTTTTTGTACTGGCCAAGATAATAAATTACATGCATGTCTGCATAAGTCTCTTTAGCTCCGGCCAACAGGCCATAGATTGTATTATTCTCTCCAGAGGAGATAGGATTCTTATAACAACTCCTTACTAGCAATGGTTTTGTTCTTGTTGCAGTCACATAGCTGACATGGGTACTGCTTTCTCACACTTTGAATCTCTTAAGGGAGGGGGTTTGGTTTGATAGATCATATACCACACCAGAAAAAGAGGAAGCAAAACTGCAACTGCTTCAAGCAATCATATAACACAACCTCTTTCATAATTCAGTCAAACACCACACTATGGCCTTTTTGCTTTGTTACTATTAGAAGATCATTCCAGAACCTG
This sequence comes from Columba livia, assembly GCF_036013475.1. NCBI lineage: Eukaryota > Metazoa > Chordata > Aves > Columbiformes > Columbidae > Columba > Columba livia. The sequence goes on along the minus strand of NC_088604.1, from coordinate 31,822,178 downwards.
AATGTTTTGAGTACAAAAATCCTTTTTTTGAATTTCAAGCATAGCATTAATTCATGCCAAAATCTCTTCATCTGTGCTGTACTGCTGCCCCTTAGTTTGAAAAGCTCTTCTCCTACATTGATCTTTATATTTATAGGCAGTGATCATATCTCCTTCCAGCTCTTGATTTAGTGTACTGAGAGCCAGTCTCCCAAATGCTCTCCATTCCCCTAATTGTCCTGTTAACCATTTCAAAAATGCATTCCACCTTGAGACCATTATTTTGAACATGGATGAGCAGGACTGCATAAAGTATCCTGCATAACAACTCACCAAACTATCTTATACTTGCTTTAATATTTGCAGATGACACAAATCAAGGTTGGTGGAGATTTTTCCTGAGATGTAGCCAAGAAGGATATATTCTTTTTATCTAGGATACACATGATAGCTGTGCCTGCTTTCAGAAGTAAATGGGGCTGTTATAGATTATGTCCAGTACACATTGGCCTGATCAGGAGTTTGAAATGCATCCAATTATGTACACTTTGGATCCCAAGTGATTGCTGCTGGTGCCCTCCTCAGGGGTTTTTGATATTGCACTTTGGCTACAAAATACAAATAATAAAGGATAATAATGGCAACTGAATAAAACTTGTTTTCTTGTGTATGGAATAGAGATTTGATTAACCACCAGAAAAGACCTCCCCTTTACAGAAACTCCAGTGCTGAGGTGGTCAAACACTTGAACATTTTTGCCAGGAGAAAATGCTGAGTCTAAAGCAAGCCAACTCCATGACTGTGATGTGCATCAGAAGACTCTAAAACTTAGTAGTTATGAGCAGGATGTGGCTCAAAAAGAAAATTAACTTTCCCTTATTTTACTGAAATATTTTGAACTGCAACCCCTGGCATCACATCTGCCTGTTCATGAACATCGATGATATTTTTACCAGATACTGCAAAGGCTGCTGGCAAGGAAGGCTGTAAGTGCCTTCACACTACAGAACTTAGCTCTACAATTCAATATATCTGTAGATGAATATATGTGATGTTAAGTGTTCAGACGGTGTGGGAAAGGATAACTGGACATCTGGATGAAATATTTTCATGTATGTCAATCTTTTAAAAAGGTAGGGGTCCAGTTATTGGTTTCCACTGTATCATCACAGTAGCACTAGCTACTTGCTGCTGATTCATGATACACCATTTATAGCACAGCTGACATTTCTACTTGAACCACATCCAATCCATTTTATGCTTATTCCATCCTTTCCAGTACATGTCTCTGTAAAAAGTTAGCCTTTTGAGACAGAGTAGGCAGCAATACAAAAATCAATGCATAAATAATACAGAAATACCTAACTATACGTACCTCATTTATGCCATGCAAAATGCATTTCAATTAATTTTTCAAAAGGCAAGGATGAATTAGATAAGTGGAAATAAATATTATGCACCAAATGACATACAATTTAACCTATTTTATAGTCTTCAGTTTAAAATGGGTGATGGCCTTACATTTTAAAAATCTGCGATATAAATATTCCCCTGTCAGCTTTGGAGAGATTTGATTCAGCTGCAAAAAATGCAGACATAAAATCATAGAATCACAGAATCACAGAATCACAGAATGTTAGGGATTAGAAGGGACCTCAAAAGATCATCTAGTCCAATCCCCGTGCTGGAGCAGGAACACCTAGATGAGGTTACACAGGAACATGTCCAGGCGGGTTTTGAATGTCTCCAGAGAAGGAGACTCCACAACCTCCCTGGGCAGCCTGTTCCAGTGCTCTGTCACCCTCACTGTGAAGAAGTTCCTTCTCAAATTTAAGTGGAACCTCTTGTGTTCCAGTTTGAACCCATTACCCCTTGTCCTATCATTGGTTGTCACCGAGAAGAGCCTGGCTCCATCCTCATGGCACTCACCCTTTATATATTTCTAAACTTTAATGAGGTCACCCCTCAGTCTCCTCTTCTCCAAGCTAAAGAGACCCAGCTCCCTCAGCCTTTCGTCATAAGGGAGATGCTCTGCTCCCTTAATCATCTTTGTTGCTCTACGCTGGACCCTCTCCAGCAGTTCCCTGTCCTTCTGGAACTGAGGGGCCCAGAACTGGACACAATATTCCAGATGCGGTCTCACCAGAGCAGAGTAGAGGGGAAGGAGAACCTCTCTCGATCTACTAACCACCCCCCTTCTAATACACCCCAGGACGCCATTGGCCTTCCTGGCCACAAGGGCACAGTGCTGGCTCATGGTCGTCCTGTTGTCCGCCAGGACCCCCAGGTCCCCTTCCCCTACACTGCTCTCTAATAGGTCATTCTCCAACTTATATTGCAATCTGGAAATCACCTTGCTGAGTCAAAACAGTAGCTTAACAAGTCACTGGTAACAGGCAAAGCTTCAGAGGCTGATGAAAAAGTTCCTAGGATGGACAAATATAAAGAAAAAACACACCTGCTCCCCCTGGGATTTCTTCTTAACAGCAGTCACATGGTTTTCTCACTGTAGACTTTATAGTCTAATTATTTTTGTTCAGTTAGGAGTTTTTGAATTTTGGTGAGATCTTGAAGACATTGTTTAGAAGCAGCACCTTCTGTGGGCTAATTATTTATATGTGAAAGTGCATTAATGGGTTCCCCTTCTAGTCATCGCTAACAAATATCAAATTGTAGCAAGTTATAATTTCACAGACTTTGTTAAGATATGTTACTGGAGCAATAAGAACGTTTTATTGACAGAATAAGGGAAGAATGAAAATTATGGAACAAGAAAAGAAAACTGAAAAGAAGAAAGATAAATTGTCTTCAAATAATTTGTAAAGAAATCATCATTTAGGTGAATTTGGTCTTCACGTGACCATCATCTATTTATACAGAAATTTGATACTAGGCTATAGGAACAGCAAATAATGTTCAAAGTTATTACTCAAGAAATCAGATAGGGATGAAAGTAATAACATTATGTATGAAAAAAAAAAGCTTAAGGATAGACCTTGCACTAAGGAAGAAATTTGTTACCTGATCAAGATCAGGCTAATTAAAGAACAATAATAGAGACTGAAGACAAGTATCAAAAGACTGTTTTAAGAAACAGTTCCTATTATGTTTTTGTAACTCAGACAAGAAAAGAGGGGAATCTTCAGTGTAGATAGCATGATGACAATGAAGCACCAAAGGAGTTGAAATGGAAGAAAATTAGTCTGGCTAAAGACAGGAAAAGTATATAGTGTTAAGATTAAACAGATGGATTAAATTAAATACTATAGAAATACATAGAAAAAAATTAACTAAGAGGACATTCTTACATGAAGGATGCTGAAAGTTTGGTGAAAGACAAAGAAAAGATGAAATATTTTTAATTACTGAAATTTAAGACTGGAGAACTTGTAAACAGACATCTTGAATAAAGCCTTCTCATAACTGAGGAGAAAAAAAGCAGACTTACAGGCAAATGAAATGTTGCTGGTTTAGCCACATCTTTCAGGAAAAAAGATCCACAGCTTTTGTAAAAGTCACACATATTGTCATGGAAACAAACTGGAAGTGTTGCTTTGGTGAAGGGTATTTCAGGCCCAACGAAAGCAAAGATGAACATTTGCTTGTTTCAGTTATACTAAACAGAAGAGGTCTGTTGTCAAGTTATCTTTGGGTAGCTTTATTATGAAGAACGCTTTACCTTGAGCTTCTAACTTGTCGCTATATATAGAATCAAGAGAGGATAAATATTAAAACACTTGGCATAAACAAATATTACTTCATTTTCATGAATTCCATATTATTTTCCTGTTGGATGTACACAAACAAGTTTACTTTCTGGATTATTACATTTATTTTACAGTCTTAGAGGGAAAGAAGAGTTTAGACATTCTTGAACTCCTGTTCAAAACTGATTGTGTTGTCTTTTAGATAAAGCACATAGAAAGGGGAAATGTAGCTTTTGTTTCTCCTTGGCACTGTCCAGTTCACTGATGGAAAATACTAGGGATAGCATCTGAGGTTTCTGGACACTCTGAAAGGTCAATTGATTAACTGATTAATGCATTGCTTGAAACCCAAATTGTGCTGCATAATAACAGTGTTACCTAAGAAAGGGTTATTTTGTTTCTCTAAACCAGATTCTCATTAAAAAGAAAGAAAAAGAGGAAGAGGAAAAATTTTAAAAGGGAAGGATTGAAAAGTCTTGTATGCCATAGACCCTTAGGATTCATCCAGGCTGGAGTAAGGTGTGCGAACAACTGTGTCCTCTTTCTGAAATGCTGAGTAACGAGATAATTTCAAAGCAGAACAACAATGACTGACATTCAAAGCATCAAAATGGCCAAATATTTAAAAGCTGTTGTCCAAACTGCTTACAAAGTTGGCTTTTCAGTGTATGCTATTCAGAAAGCAATCTTACCTCATTAAACAACCAAACATGTCTACAGACATTCATTTCTTATCTGATGGACTGTTCAATATCTCTTCCAAGACAAGAATAGAACTTTAAATGAAGACAGTAAGAACCTGGTTCAAAATGAAAGGTGGGTTGTTTTTTTTTGTGCGAGACAGTCCCAGGTAAGGAATGCTTTGCCAAGGGGATCTGAATGTTTCCATTAATTCAAAGGGCCACTGTACGAGTTAACTGAAGATAAATCCTCTGAAGGTAACAATAAGCAGAAACCATATGGAGCATAGGAAGCCCAGATGAAGATGGTTAGAGGCCGCTAGAATATCAGGTGTGAGCACTTGCCCTGTTGTTATATTTTTCTCTGTTGGCTTATGGCAGCTGTTGCATACATGAAATGTAGCCAGGGTGAACTTTGGTCAGTCATACTATGCCTGTCTTTATATTCTTTTAGTCTAAGCACTTCCTTCTCTGTTGAGAAAATTGCTTCTCACTGGCATGTTACTGTATATTCTCATCTTTTAAACCTTCTAGTCACAGGTCTTGAAAAACATAATCCAGTGTGTACAGTTCTTTCTAATACAATTTTTTTGCTTACTCCATCAGATTAACTTCTTGTCCCACCTGGTTTTCTGTGTCAGCTATTCAGTGGTTTTGGTGTTGATTCAGCAGCCACCATTTGAGTTGCTTGCTCACTAATACTGCTGTTTCTAACACAGTTAGGCAACAGAGGTTTCCTCTACATTGCTTCCTCTTTGCTTTAGCATTACAGTTGCCAAAACATGAACCTATTCCCTAGAATTTTCAAAGTATATGTAGGTCTCTGTTATCTTCACTGTATGATCTTCATCTGCAGGAAGTCATGTGCTGCTGAAATCTCAGTGGTACTTGGTGTGACGGACTCACATCAAGATCACAGCAGTGTGCCTGGAGCTTGATCCCCTTCTGGAAGCCACAGGAGCACAATCAAGGCCAGGACCCAGCTCTTACCTACCAGCACACCACCCTTCCCACACTCACATATGCGTTAGCACTCAGCGCTCATCTCATCTCTTCCTCCACACTTTCCAGGCATCTCTGATGTTATTTCAATACTTATAAATATCTCAAGGGTGGATGTCAAGAGGATGGGACCAGCCTTTTTTCAGTCATGCCCAGTGACAGGATGAGGGGAAACAGGCACAGGCTGAAGCACAGGATGTTCCACCTAAACACAAGGAGAAACTTCTTTATTTTGAAGGTGCCAGAGCACTGGAACAGGCTGCCCAGAGAGGTTGTGGAGTCTCATTCTCTGGAGACATTCAAGACCTGCCTGGACACATTCCTGTGTGATCTGCTTTGGGTGAACCTGCTTTAGCAGGTGGGTTGGACTAGATGATCTCCAGAGGTCCCTTCCAACCCCAACCATTCTGTGATTCAAGGTTCACCTGGAGGTCCAATCTAAAGTAGACGGGGTCAGGGGCAGGACTGGAGACACACATGTGCATGACGACAGCCCCCAGACAGGGCAAAATGGGGGTGCTGGGCTCCAGCAGTGGCCATATGGGGACATTTAGGCCTGTCAGTCCTCTCAGGGCCCTGGTGCTACAGATCAACACAGGCATGGAGTTAACCTTGTATCCACCAAATATCGCAGTGCTGTACATGAGAAATGTTGATGTCATAGGGGAAAAATAATACACTATTATGCTAGGAACTCTAAGCTGAAATATGTTTTATTTAATTAGTATGTTCTTGCTAACTCAATTTGTTTTTATCCTGGCAGAAAGTTAATAGAGCTTACAAGCAGATGATATTTTTTCCACTTCTGGTTGGTCTAAATGTGTAGCAGTCAGATTTTTCCTAACTAGAATATCATGTCTATATTTCAGCTTTCATTACTCCCTCAAACTGTTAGTTAATTAGCCTATAGAAAACATCTGGCACTGAATTAAATCCAAGTGGCTGATGAAAAAATCAATATAATAAAAATGGAAAATTAATTACAAAAATATTCTGTAGGCATTGGTTTAGTTAATCAAACCCTGAGACTACACTGAAGATTTGTGATATGTACATTGTAAGCACTGGCATCTAAACTAGTTACCCTAGACTTCCTTTTTAATCTAGTGAGAAAAACGAATGTTCCTTAGGTGTGTTGATCCTAAAGGATATTTCTAAAAGGTGCCCTAAAAATATTTATTTCTCTCTATTGACTATAAAGTGTGCTTCCTACTCTCCAATGGAAATACTGCACGGTAGACAGTTCACCATTAGGTCGTCTGAACAGAGTCCAAGATATTGTTCAGATTTTCCTAAAATTTTTTTCGCTCTTCCTCGTGTGTAAATCATTCCATCAGCAAGATATTTACTGAAGTGTGTTCTGTCCTGTCTAGGTCCATTTAACATCTGTCCCTCAGCATCACTAGAACATGCCTTGGAGAAGGAAGCAAGTTAGCTAGAAGCCATTTGTCAACTTCGATGTCTTCCTTCGAGACACCCGGTTCTGTGAAACTTTCCCTGACTCAGTCAGACTGTCACAGCTCATTATTGTCATACTGTAGCTCAATGCATTAGCGTCACAGTCTCAGAGAACCTGATAGCCATCATTTATTTCTAATACAAAAATTCCTGGGTATTTTTTTGTTTTTCCCTATTATGGCATCATTCTGTTTACTTTCTCTGTTGCACTTTGTTATGTGAAAGTAGGGACTGTATAATACTTCAGTCTAGTGGTCATGTCCTTCAAGAAAATTCTGACAACAAATTAGCACAATGCTTGCATGCCTAATTATTTTACTTTTATTAGAAGCTTGCTTTTGTAAGACATATTTCAAAACTATGCCCTTTCTTAAGTGAGAGCTACTTGTTAGCCTAAGGAAACTTAAAGAAACTTTGTTAATTGAAAGCAGAATGTTTTTATAAAGAGGGTCTTCAGATTTTAAAAAGTTGATTTTACACAGGTCTGTCCACTCATACATAACTTCTATAGATAGTGGAAAAAATCGTGTTATCAGATTTTTCTATAAAAATGCCATTCCATGGAAATCTAAACTTCCTGTAGGAATGGGCCAATTTCTGTGACCTTTCATGAGACAAAACCAGTCCAAATTGAAGCATCTCAGATCAAATATTCCAGTTTGACCTCATCATATTTCCATTTTTCTTATTAAAATGTCTTTTCATCTCCAAATATATACTTTTCCATTACGAATTATAAAACGTAAGAAGAAAACATCAGGGAAAAAAAATCTCCATTTTACCGAACAAGGGTGAATTTTTAAATATGCAATTTTGCTGAAATTCTGAAAGATGTGTGCTTCATTCTAGTATTGAAGAAAACCAGTTTTGTAAGCCCATTTCCCACAGAACATTAATACCATTTCCTGTACAACCCTAATCATTTTTGTGGCGTATATTTCAGAAAGCAATCCTTCTCCACTTAACATCTCTTCTAAGACAGACAGATGAATCACGCCCTGGAGGTGCCTGTTTCTTTCAGCTGGCTATAAAGGGAATCTAGGTTGATGAGTCTAGACATCGACAACCAACTTTTAGATATTTACCCTTAGGCAAGATGACTCCTTTCTATTGAAAAGATGAAAATACTTCACAATTACTTTTCAGTAAGCATGATTCTTCCATCATGCTCGAGGGAATATTTATCAACAGTTTGTCTTCTAATTATAAGCCTTAAAAGAGGTTATTTAAGGAGGTGGTGGAAGCCCTGCCATGCCAGTACAAGGCCATATTAAGTACATATGTACCCCTCAGAGATGGGCTATGCCAGTGCAGTCAGCTTTATTCAACTCTGGCTCGAATTATAACCTGGGGTAGCTGTGTAGGTCACAAACAGAACTATAACGCTCCGGTCTCCACAGTCACAGGAGAGTGGTGCCCTCCTCCCCAGCGAGCATGTCAGCAGTTGCAGAAACACGTGCATGAGCATATGGAGATGATCAGGACCCTTCCAGCCTCTCCAGACCTTCACATGTGGCCAAGAACAGCTGTTTTCCTTGCTCACCCTTGCACACAAGGTGACAGCAGTAGATGCTGGGCTGGATGGGATCACTCAGCTGTACTGAGCCTTTTTGCTGCTTGCCACACACCATGATGGCCTGCGTATATTTAGCCTTGCTTCTTAATAGAAAAATGGACTGCATGATCTCTGGAAGCATCTCCTAATTCTTACATTTCAGGGTTATAGATTCAGCCCCAACATTCGAGGCAATTCGCTTTCACTGATTACAGCTGGAATTCCACACTGCGGGAAACCTGGACCTCTGCCATCTCGAACCACTAACAGTGTTGTAAAGCCCAACTTACTACAGATTTAAGATGAACAACCAACAGTCATTTGAGCTATGCAAGTGAAATATTTAGATAAACAGTGTGAAAGACCAAAACTGAGGAGTTTTCATTCTTTCTCCTGCCACTGATTCACTTTGTGTATGCTGAAAAGTGATGTAATATGTGTTTATTTAAAAACTTACTGAGAATAATTATGGGCATCTGACAGCACTTTTGTATAATTTTGAATTCAGCAAAACCAAAACTTGTCAGAAAGCTCAGAAAATAATACGGACAGGTAGAATTCTGTCCTGACTCCTCTCCCCTTGGGGACAGTAGCCCTGGGAAGGCTGGGAAAAGTCTCAATGTCATGCTCGCAGTGGGAGTAAAACAGCAGCACGTGACGAGAGCAGCATGGGTGACCTGTGGGTCCAAGAGATCATCAGGGCTGAGGCACAGGGAGAACAGGAGCCCCTGGCTCAGTCCTTGCTCTGTGATCACAGAAAAAAATAGATACGCTAGTGCCTTAAGAGATACCATCTACTACATTTGAGCAACTACCACGGAGAGGGGCGTGTATAGTAATCTCAAAGGTCTTTTTGTGGTAAAGCTCATCAGCACTGAAGCTGGAGATTAATACAGTTTGTGTAGAGACTAATGGAAAAATGAAAAATGTGGTGTTGCATTTCACATCAGGATAAAGGGGTGGGAAGAGTGGGGTGAGGTAGCTGTAAAATCTAGCAGGTGCAGTGTACTTTTTTGGACGATGGCAATTCTGAGCACAGGGAAAACATAAGCAGCTTCTGTTTCAGTGCAGGTTTCAAGGCAGAAGGAGAGAAGTTGTGTGTTTATTGGGTCATTGTTCAGATATGGTAAAACTAAGGTTATTTGAGAACTTAAAATAACTCTTCATTTCATGGTTTTATAGACGCATAATATTTGTTGACTTTCCCAGTCTGAAAGGGCACAAGATATGCCTGGGATGCGTTTACTGCCTTGGCAGAGTTTTTCAGCAGTGAATTACTCATTCTTGAAGAGAATACATTTACAGTTGGTTTTGTACATGCGAATGGAGTTTTCAGCAGTTACAGGTATCCATTTAAGATGTGGTTACAAGTGATGCAATTCATGCGTGCAAAACCAGACAGTGCTTTTCCTTGGCAATTACTGGAGGGTGAAACACCACTGCCAATATTGCACAAAGAAGGAACAGGTCAGCTCACGGGCATGGTCACAAACATCCCCCCAGCTCCAGTGAGTGGCTCTGTGGATCCCACATCACTCTTCACTGGCTGCACAGGTGCTAGAAATGCCCAGTTCCCATCCCTAAGCTTCTGCTTTGTTATGGCAAAATGGAGATTATGGTTGTATCTGAAATACTATATTTGAAAAGAAAAATTTGGCTCCGTAGCTCAAGATGTCAATGACCTTTCATGACGTGACTGCTACAGTAAGAGTAAGCACTTAAAAGCAAACTGATGTCTCCTTCTGTCTTTATCTCCTTCACTGTTTTGTAGTGCACAAGTCACTCCCACCATCCTGGCCATCGAGATCCTGTTACTCTTTTTTCATCCCATTACAGAAATAGTATCTAAGAAGCAAAAAACATTCATGGAATCCAACAGTTGTAAGAAAATCTTGCTCTTGCTTCCTCCAAAGGTTACCTCTGGAGAAGCCCAGCTCACAAGTTCTCAAAACACATCTCTGGGCCTCCATCACTACAAGGCACTCAAAATTAAGTAAACATGCAGATTTGAGAGCACTTAAACCACCTACCCTTTGCACACGAAAAAGTATTCTAAGCCATTCAACCAAATGCTATCAAATGAGTGTGGGTGCTTCTGGAGAAAAAAAAAACAACCTGAAAAAACAGCTGTGGCCATGTGCCCCAGGGTGGATGGAGGAGGTCACAGCACCTGTCCATGAGCTTCTGTGGGAGGAGGGTGAAGTGCTTAGAGCTGCCCAGGAGATAGCCCTCATGCACACACGGGATGCAAAAGGAAAACTGGAAAGACCCCCCACCTACAGTCCCCTAACCCTCCTCCCGCTCTGTCTTTTCATTCCTTTCTGACCTGAACTTGACCATACCCTCCTTCCTTTCCCAGGACTATGTCCTTTCCCTCCTGCTCTTACCTCATCCTTTACCCCACTCCTGTAACCCTTATCTTTCCTTTGTAAAACATGGAGATTGTCATGTGAGTGGCCTTATATATTGGATTATGTTAAATTTGTCTCAGAGATCTCCACAGGCTTCTACAGGTTGTTGCTTGGGACCAAAATCTCTTAGAAGTTTTAGTCTTAAAACTCTCTTTTCTACTCTGGGAAGATTTGTTTACAGATCTGGTTTTGTTGCTTGGTAGTGTTCTCATCTCAGAGGAAAATTAACAGCATGTGAAAGCTTATCAGGATTCTGCGGTGAATCTACTCCACTTAAGACATGCATATTTTTTCTCTAAATTTCATTTATGCATAATATCTATGAAAAATTAATTTGCCATGTATGTACCTCTGAAACACTTGCTTCTTTGAAAAAAAAAATATAAAACTAACACTGTCTCTGTACCAAATTATATTCTGTTAAAATGCTAAAAATAACTAGATTTCTTCAATGTGTATGATGTGAGCAGCTGAGATCTATTATGGGAATCTTTTATCACACCTTCAACTATGCTGATTATAATTAAATGAAAACATTCCCATTTATTTGATTCATTTTACCTTTTGGCTGTTTCTAAATTGCCTGCTAATAGAGACCAAGCCTTTCTGGAACTCCCTCTAAATTGCAAAAGCAGCTTGAAAGCTTGGCATTCTGAGTGCACAGGTGAGGAACTGTAACGCACCGGGGTCACAGGGGTAACCCTCATGGGTACCAGGAGGCTCTTCCAGTGATGGGGTTTGCCAAACACAAACCATCCTTTCTCCTCCAACCCTCCCAGACTGAAGGGTAAAGAGGTGCAGGATGCTGTCTCTGAGCCACCAGGCTTTTGTGTGCTGTTCTTCCAGGTGATTGCTCTCCCTCAGAGACACCATCTCCAATGCACGACTGAAAGGTGGAAGAGTAACACAGTAATATTTATATACTTCGTTATTTTTAATAATAATTTAGAATAGAAAGAAAATGGAGGGAGTGAAGTCTGGAGAAGGAGGGAAATCCATTTTGACATCAATCCTTTTGAATATAAGTTACTGCAATTCCTTACCAGTGTTTGATGAAATATTAGGGAATCTTTAAGGAAGTCCAAGCCCTTTTGTATTAACAGTATCAACTACCTGAAGGTTAAAAAAACCTCAAAACAACATTTTTCCAAGAAAAAAAAAATTAAAAGTGCCTAGCTTTGGTTAACATAGCCTACAAGATGTCAGTTCTTTGCATAAGGTTGATAAGAGTTTTAGAAGGCATTCCTTTTCCTCGCTTCTTGCCTCGTGATAACTTCATTGAGAACAGGAGTGGACCAAGTTTCAGTCCCTGCCTGGAAAGCCATCACCACCAAAGGTTTCTGAAGGTGGAACCAGCTCCTGTAAGGAATGGCTCAGGGGTAGCTGGCCCTGCCTCATGCACAGAGGGCTGGACGAGGTCAGTGTTCTTCAACACGTGAGCTGTAAACACTCGCTGCCTACATGAGAGCACACCCCTTTCTGAGAAATTACTTTCTTGCAGTGCACAAACATATTTTAAAACAGGGAAGTGAAAAGAATGAGGTAAATAGCTCTTTCCAACTTAATTTTTATTTGGTTTTTAATTAAAACTTGGGGACACTTCCAGAAGCTTGTGTGTGGATATTTTCATAATGATTCTGGCACTGAAGAGTGGAGACAGACTGGACAAGACATTCTGCAAATGGCTCTCCCAACACCCTCCTCTGTGACTCCAAGTTATAAAAGCAGCGGGGCCCAGACATCACTCTGCTTACTCCTCTGCTTGTATTTTTAAGGCATAAATTGTCTGCCCAGTGCTTTACTTTGGCGACGTCCTTCAGCACGCTGCTGAGCTCTGCACACAGCTCTGCCCGGGAGCCGGCATCGTTTGCTTCACTCATCTCCGGCGAGGGCCCAGCGCCGGCTCATCTGTCCACCTTCGGAAGTTCTAGCACTGCTGTTAGATGATGCTGCATTAGCGAGATCTCATCACTGTGAGAGCACTTTATTTTATTAGAAGTGCAATTAAAACAAAATCAAATACTTTCATTAACTGCAACAACTAAAAATTATACTCCCAGTTGCTTTCTTCTCATTAAGAAAATTTGCATTTGAATAACTTTTCAACTGTGTGTATTTGTAATTAATGCAATTACAAGCCAGAGATCTGTTCCCAAAAGTAAAGAAAACTTCTTTATCAGTTTTACCATTTTAATTGAAATAAGACTTTGTATAGTGAATTATTTAATGTCTGTTATCTGAAAAGTACATACAGAGATAACAATTCAGCCTCAGTATCTGGGACTGTGCCCATTTATTTTAGAGCTGGTGTAAGCCCTGGGAGCTACAGAGGATGAATTGTTGGGTTCAACCCTGGAGTACTGAGTATTACGGCTTTGTTGGTTTAAAACTAGGACGTATTGTTTATTTAACTCTTTTAAATGATCTTTTTATTTTCCAAATTAATAAATCACAGTATCACAGTATGTTTGGGATTGGAAGGGACCTCAGAAGATCATCTAGTCCAATCCCCCTGCTGGAGCAGGAATGATAATGATAGATAGGAAGATAAATATTCATAAAAGGGGAAAATCTTTAGCTAGGTTGAGAGAAGTTAAAAATTGTTCATATGAAGAAATGGGAAAAGGGAAAAATTATGTTGTTTATAAATGAAACAACAGAACCTGGGCTTGTCACATGCAATAACAGGATTCAAGACCTCCAGGCATAATCAAGGTGATACCAGGTTGGATGCTGCACGAATACATGGCGCTTGGAGTATTTGCTTCAATTAATTTATAAACTGTGTTTTCAAGCCTGAAATATTTTTTTTTGCCAATTTCTCCTGGGACTTCAGAGAGCCTTTGTCTGGCCTCAGCTTTCACACAGTCTATGGGTAGGTGTTACTGCACAGCTCTGTATCTTCACAGGTGCAACATTCAATGATGGAGCCTAGTTTGAAACATGAGCCACAGGTGTGTGTGATCAGTAAATTGACATGGAGTAAAAATGGCTAAAAAGACACATGCAGATAAAGTGGGCAATTTGTAAAGTGCTGGAAAGGTTTTTAAAAAGGTGCATCTACTGTTACACAACTTAGCTATTATTGCTTGGGTAATTTTTCACCTGTACTACAGCAACATCCTTATTCAGAGGCCTCTTTAAAGGAGGGAAAGATGCAGGCTGTGTTCAAGAAAATGTATGTATCATGCAATTGAGCACCAAGGTCTAGGCCAGGGGTGTCAAACTCCTTTTCACTGGGGGCCACATCAGCCTCGGGGTTGCCTTCCAAGGGCCACATGTCATTTTAGGACTGTATAAACGTAGGAGTAGTTCACAGTATCACAGTATGTTTGGGATTGGAAGGGACCTCAAAAGATCATCTAGTCCAATCCCCCTGCTGGAGCAGGAACACCTAGGTGAGGTCGCACAGGAACATGTCCAGGCGGGTTTTGAATGTCTCCAGAGAAGGAGACTCCACAACCTCCCTGGGCAGCCTGTTCCAGTGCTCTGTCACCCTCACTGAGAAGAAGTTTTTTCTCAAATTTAAGCGGAACCTCTTGTGTTCCAGCTTGATCCCATTACCCCTTGTCCTATCATTGTTTGCCGCCGAGAAGAGCCTGGCTCCATCCTCATGGCACTCACCCTTTATATATTTATAAACATTAATGAGGTCCCCCCTTAGTCTCCTCTTCTCCAAACTAAAGAGACCCAGCTCCCTCAGCCTTTCTTCATAAGGGAGATGCTCCACTCCCTTAATCATCTTCGTTGCCCTACGCTGGACCCTCTCCAGCAGTTCCCTGTCCTTCTGGAATTGAGGGGCCCAGAACTGGACACAATATTCCAGATGTGGTCTCACCAGGGCGGAGTAGAGGGGAAGGAGGACCTCTCTCGATCTACTAGCCACTCCCCTTGTAATACACCCCAGGATGCCATTGGCCTTCCTGGCCACAAGGGCACAGTGCTGGCTCATGGTCATCCTGTTGTCCACCAGGATCCCCAGGTCCCTTTCCTCTACACTGCTCTCTAATATGTAATTTCCCAACCTATACTGGAACCTAGTTATGTAGGAGGAGTGGTCTAGGCAAATGCAGCTCCAGATTAGGTCCACTGAGACACAAAAGTGAATTACAATTAGGATGGAGAGAAGACATTTGGGGAGAAAACAACATATTAATCTGCTTGTGAGTTCACACTTAACAAAAAATTCACATCCTAGAAGAAATGTAAGTTCTACATCGCAGAGGATCTGCTCTACTTTTGCTTCTCATTCAGCTGCTGCCATGGCCAGCTCTGTGAGACAGGGCCTTCAGAGAGGGTAGGGGAATGTTCTTGACTACAAATGCATCTCTTCACCGTACCAGGCAACAGCCTAATAATCCTACAGGAGGGACAGTTCTGCACCTCGTATTTGCCAGACTGTGGGATTCATGTGTTCTTTATATGTGTACCAGAACAGCCTGAGCAGAGGCAGCTTTCCACCAGTGCTCCATCCTCACCATGCACTAGCACTAGCTGGGCGCCCCAGGACCACACAGCCAGAAAGCTCACTGCACCTCCCACGGAATTCCACTACAGAACTCACCTGGTGGACTTACTGGGCTGAGCATTTATCAACAGGGAATTCTCATTAAATTCCTGCTTTTTTTTTGACTACATTAGAATTAGAAATCTTTCCTTAATTTTAATTTTTCATTCTGAGAATGTATACATCAAGATATATGGAATTCCTCTAAACCCTTTCTCTCCAGCAGTGAGAGAATACCCATCTTTCACTAGTCCTAAAATACAAATACATATAGGTTTTTCTCATATGATGTGTTCAGCAGCAAAACAAACTGTGCAGAGAGAACAAATCAGCAGAAGGAAAAGACACACTGAACACATAATTTTCCAAATTCTCCTGTTTCCCCTCCCTTTCCTCCCTCACAAGTACAGGGCTCGCATCCATGCTCTCAAACTGTCTATCTTCTAGATTTGGTTCCCTGCTTAAAGAATATTTCAGGTGAAGAACTAGGAAAAAAAATTGCATAATGAAATTGCATAATGACCCAGACACCAAGGGTGCAACCCTATGGAATGGACAAGAGCGAAATCTAATCCAATCGGGAATTGCTTCAAGAATGTCCTGCACTAGTTCCTTCAGGGTTATATATTGTTCATCTAAGAATTTGTTACGAGTTACACCTTATATCTGTATAGGATTGTTCACTAATGGCCATTTACTGCTGTTTTTCCATAAAAGGAGGCTTCCTCCTTTTTCCCTGAGGGGGCCTGATGTAGGCAGGAAATTGAACATCACAGGAACTGAGTCCTAGAACTGATCAATTTAATTTTTCTTCATTTCATCCTCAGTTCTATATCCTGCTCATTGAACTACATAATTCTCCTTTTTTTTCTGTACACCATTTAAGTATTTATAAATTGCTACCATGCTTTTGTAGAATTCTGGCTGTTATGCAGCCAAGCTGTACACGTTCAGTCTTCCATTTCCAAGCCACTTTTATTGCACTTGTTCTGTACCCTCCAACTTGTCAAGACCTTCAGGACACTGACTCACCCAGACTTAAACACACTATGTCACATCCAGTTATACATGGAACTCTTCTGCTGCTCTGTGTTGTTTCCTCATACACATCAGGTAATTTCCAGGTCCTTGCAACAGCTTTCACTGAATTTGGCTGTATGTCACAAGGATTTCCATCTTGGATCAACACTCGGATCCTCATAAACCAAGAGAAAAAATACTCACGTTTTGTGGCTCCAGGCCACAGACAAGGAGTTCCTAAAGCCTGGCATTTAAAAGTGCTCTGCAGGTAAACACAATTAGAATAACTGTCATTTTTTCTTATCTAATAAATGAATTAAAGAGAATATGTAATATCCCTTTCAAAACTCCCATAGTCCGCCACTGCAAATTTTAACTATGACTCAGCACTTCACATTTCCATTGAATTTCCACTTCTGTAACCCACTGATGGCATTATCCCCATTTATTTCTACTGTTCTTTCAGTATTAGTACACCAGTTCAATATAATACATAAATGACAGAGGACTTACAAGTCGTATCATAATAATTGTTAACGGTTTCATATTATTTTGTACTGTTCTCACTTGCATATTATTTGAAGTTTTGACTTTCAAACATTTGAGTAATTCTACTGAAATAACCATACCATGAAATCTATTGGAATCCATGGAGTCCAGTATCCTATAGATATGTCTCTCACCTTTGAGCTCTGATGTGGGTTCTCTGATGTCTTTTCAATAAAGAATGTTCTTATACACAGCACTGTCTTCAAAGCTGCTCAAGGCACCTCCTGTCCTTGAACACCTTCATTCATGGAACTTGTAGAAAATGACCTCAGAGTTTTCTCCCTTCTCAAATCTGGTTGAAATGGGGCACTAGATTAGAAAGTTTTTGGAAGAGTAGGCATGAGGCAGAGAACAGAAAAAGAAAGCTGAGAGAAGGACACAGAGAAAACATAAATCTCATTTTCCTTTGGAAAGCTTCTTGAATACATGTTTATAAAGCTATGTGCAATCAAAGCCTAATGTCTTCACAGTTTACAACTCACAGACTATAACTAGATCCCCTACAGTTTCCCTTACTTGGTCTCTTGAGTACTGTATAAAATAAGTTGCTTTAAACCAGATTCTAGTGAGATTGCATGATATCCCTTCACCAATAGTTAATCATACTAAGCTTTCCAGGTAATTTAAAAATTTAAGTTAAGGTAATGGACTGTGATAGACATTTGACACATTTATGCTCTTTATGTTCTTTTAAACATAGCCATTGATGGCCCGTAAAATAAAAAGGAATAAACTCCAGAAACCAGATTTACAAATTTGTCTGCAGATGTTTTGTTGTATCTTCAGACAACAGTTATTTAAAGTAAATAAGAAGAGTCTTTTTTAATTCTGAAATTAAAAGCTAGACGAAATTCAGAGTGAGAAGAATGGAAAGATGCTGCTTGATAGATTAGGCAAGAAAGATGCAAATATGTTCTAGCAGAATGTAATTATTTTGAGGAATCTACAGTTCAATAGAAGATAAATTATATTTTAGAAGAATTCTATAAAAACCCAGGTAAGAACTTCTAATGAGGAAATTGATAATTATTTTAACAGATGAGTCGGCTGTCAGTTACACATAATGGGAAAAATCTCTTAGATTTTTCTTTTTGTCTCACAGGAAATTGAGAAAAGCAATTAAATGTATCAGATCTGAAAACTTTTTACTAACGACAGGTTTCCAATAGTGTTTCACAGACCTTACTGACTGCACGGACTTCAGCCTTTAATTGAAATATTCATTCCTTGTACAAAAGAGCTACTTGTGATATTGCTGCACAAACAGAAGCAATCTCTGCACTGCTTAAAATAGACAGGGGTCACTTAAATGGCAACAGTTTGTAAGTCAAAGTCCTTTCTTAATAAACACTGCAAATTCATTTTCAACCCTTTTAATACACATGCTGGCAAAATGAATTGGGAAAAAAAAATAAATAGTAGGTGTCAGGAAATACAGCTTATTTATCAGGAAAAAAAAATACACAAAAAACAAGCCTCAAAACCTGTTCCCCAAACTACATAATGCTAATTACCTACAAGTTCCTTTCTGCAGTTGTTTTCAATGCTCTCAAAAGTCCTTTGATTGCACTGAATAGCTGTGCAAAATCCTGAGTCATTTCAGCCTGGGAAGATCTTTACCCAGTGGATTAAGGTAGTGTTGGTGGTGTGAGGTACCTGAAAACATTGTATCTGAGAGCCAGCACATGAGACCAGTTCGATTCCTTTTTGTTTGGAGACATCTACACTGTTAGACCTCTGTACTTATGTAGGTGTATAACATGAAAGAGGCATTTCTCAGTGTCTTTCATTTTACCAAATGGCATTATCATCAGATAAGTAGAGATTGGAGTCAGACAAACTCGAGCACTTTCACGTGGAAATTAAGACTTATGTGCTTGTATGACACCCAGCAAAACACACCCTTACTCCGATCGAAGATTCAGCAATATAAAATAAAACACATTTGACCTTTCTTAGACAATCCTTCTTTAAATTGCCTCTCGGGTTCTTTTTCATTTAGACTGTGTATTGGTAAAAGTATTTTGGATCAGTGAGCTAGTGTACAACCTCTCATTTTGCAGCCTAATCATAGGCACGTTGGGGCCAAAAATGAAAGAATGCAAAGTATGAACCACTTTATAAAAGCTCCTGGTTTGTGCATACCAGAGGCAACCACCCTGCCCCAAGCCCCATGTGAAGAAACTGCTGCGTGTGCCCAACAAGACCTAATAATGCCAGCATATGGTATTCTGTCAGGAAAACTCTTCCACAAAACCTGATTGTGTGATACTCTGCTACATTTTCTGATAGCAACAAAGTACGGGAGCACCACAGAGCCATGTTAGCACTGACCTTCTGGAGGCTTCTATTTCACTGCCTTAGGTATTCCGAACACAGTGGCAGAATGAAAACAGGGGGGCGGCAGGGGAAGATGATCACAAATACCAAGAGCAAACCCTATTCAATAACAGAAATTGCAGAAATTTAGGTTTGGAAGTATCCCAAAATGGGGATGGACCTGTTGAGAACAAAATCCAGCATATCAATACCAGCCCTGGAAGATATTTAGGTAACCTGTTTCTGAAATTTTCCCACAGAAATGTTAAAGCAGCCGCAACATAATAGATGTTGTCTTGCTTTAGGCAGAAGCACTTTTTGAACATAGGTTTTGATAAAAAACGAAATTGCTATCTTCTTGCTCAAGTGACAGCTCCTGCCTTTGTAACAGCCTTTTAGAGACTGGAAGAGTTACTGTGCTTCCCTTAAGAGTGTTCTTTATAGACATAGATAGATATATACGTATGTATCTCATTAAACACTAAATACTCTTCAGTAAATGTGTATAGCTAAAGAGTTTCTCAGACACCTGAATGAGAGGGAGAGTTCCCCACTCCACATTTCTACACTGCGTTCTGCTGTCTCTTATAGATCACATTTTCTTAAACCTTTGTATTTGTTGTCATCCCTCTGGATTCTTTCGAATGGTGTGTTGCCCTGTAGTGGCCCAGCTGATGCCAAGTAGGGCAGGTCAGCTACCTCCTGTGCTTTACATATGACATTTACTTAATACACCACAGAACCAACATTGCCTTTTCAGCAGCAGCATCATACTGTCAGCTTGAATCGAGTTTACTGTTCATGGCATTTTCGGTTTCCTTTTCCGTGTTGTCCCAACCTACCAAGGAGGTGGAAGGTGGCAAAGGTATCCTAATAGAGAGATCTGTGGGTTGCGTGAGATATTGTGAAGAAGGAGTGACACTGAGATGACAGTATAAAATCAGAGCTAAATTAAAAGCTTGATTATTTACTTCACCAAAAACAGAAGTAGATTTTACGTTGGAGGAAAATAGCAGATCTCATGCAGTGCTTAGCGTCAAAGGCTTTATACTCCCTTTGAATTGTATCTTTATGCATACTTGCATGAAACTACTCAGGAAGTTTTATTACCATATTGAATAATAGAGTCCAGAGCTGATAGGAACTGAAAGACAAATCTAGTCCCAAGGCAGTATCTATTGTATCTGACAGATATTTGTCTGACCAGCTCATAAACAAGCAGGCAGAGAAGCCTCCACAGTCCCAGTGCTTTCAATATGCCCAACAAAAAATAATGTAATGATAATATTTAGCCTGAATGTTTTCCTATGATTTAAGCCCATTTCATATTTTTCTACTCCCATTAGCCCACAGGACAGGTTATTCTCTCTCTACTTTCAAGTCTTTTAAATATTTGATATTTGTCATGTCTCCCCAGCATGTTTACTTTTTATAGTAACACAACACTGTTGACTCATGCTTAACCTGAGTACCACAATTCATTCCTCACACTACATTTTAGATAAGAATACCGTCTAAATAAAGCAGTACTTTGAATTTGTCCCTGAACTGCATCCTGATTTCCTCAGACTATTTCTCCACATCAGTATTAAACCTCTCTTGGGTGTATTTCAGTCCTTCCAGCTTTGAATTGTCTATAAACATGAAAAAACCTGTAATCAATATTGAGAAACATAGCTTATGGATATTGTATATCTGCAAGACATTGCACACAGGATATTTTCTGCTGTTTGACATCACTGTGAGACAAGAATAGTCACACCAAGCACGGTTATTCATAAATGAAAGACAGTAGAGAAGCAATTCATGTAAGCGACACTACTCCTAAGCAATTCTAATTTATGTATCTTACATTTACAGAACATGGCAGAAATCCACGCTTCCCCAGCTTTAATGATATGCACAACCATATGCAAGCCTAGCCTTAACTATGTTCCTAAATCGCTTTTTTACAGGTGTTTTAGGCATATTGAATATTTTGTACTTTACTGATATTTAAATTTAATAATTAAGCCACTACTGTAGTTTCCAAATACAATCCAGCTAATTACGATTTCTTGTTGTTTAATACGTGTTCACATGACACGCTAATAGATCACTAAGGCCTGTTCTGTATCTTCCCCAAACCAAGGTCCATCCTATGCTGCTCAGTTTAAGGCTTCTTCTTCATCCCTCTTACCATACACACACTCACTCAGCCATTCAAAAATGCGCTGTTTAGTCCTCAAACACTGTTTTGTAGTTTGCACTTACCCTTTACAAGTTTTTATATAATCATCGCAGAATGCTTTTACTTTTCTTTCTGTGAGATAACCATGGAGACCTGAAAGGGCTGACATTACTCAGCAAGGAGGAGTAAAGGCACTGCTGCAGAGTCTTTGTACAGAAAGTAATCCAAAACTAATCCTGTTTATTGTAGCAATAGTTGTTCTACAGCCTTTACCAGTCAACATTGTCCAAAATTTTTAGCAGATTTTTTTTTTTTTAATCTGGAAGAAGTTCTAAAAAAATAATAATAAGAAAATAAGAGCATTTAATTGTTGTGAACAGCGAGCAACATGATCAGAAAAACTGCAACAGCAGCTTCATGTGTTGCTCCCAGGCGTGTTAAAGCAAGCTAATTTTAGCAATCCTCATGCATTCTCAGAATATGTGTTCATTCTTTATGAAATTGCGGGATATCTTAGTAGAGGCATTTCATGTAAATTATTTATGATTAATCCTGTGGCTTGGTTTGGCTTATGTCCACTCTCAGTGAAAGAACTTTAAACTTCTTAAGTGGAAGCACGATGTGAAATATTAAACAGAAATATTTATATATACATTCTCTTTCTATCTATGGATTTCAGACATGAGATAAAAGGTTTCTATTGTTGATTGTTTCAGCTCTCTTGGTACTACTGCAGAGCACTCACTGCCGAGCTTGAAGCTACAGCTTGGGGATTTCAAATTGACAGAGCAATGCTCCAAACTAGCAGTCTCCTTTTGATTTGCCAAAAAGTCTTCTGAACTAGCAACCAAAGTATTCTTCTGGTACGAAAGAGATCAAACATAATGAATCACATTCATCACCCTCTGGAGAAACAATTAAATTTCTATATTAAATAACAGCAGTTTGTATGCGGTAATGGTTTCAGGAGTCCACAATGGAGTCTTGCCTGTATTATGCATCCCTTCAAGTTTTGCCCTCGGTAAGGAGATGTTAGCTGACAGCACAGTCAGGTTTATATTCAAAACCAGAAAACTTTTCACAGTCCTTTTTTAACAGATGTACTTAGATACAAAACTTCCCACACTGTCCAGACAGGTGTTATCTTTAAATAAAAGTATGTTTAAAATGAAAATTAATTCAGTAGCTGCTCAAGTAATTTCCATTGCCCTGTTTAATGCACCCTATTACAGACAAATCTTCTTTATGGAACCATACAGTGACAGATTGGTCTTCTCTTTTATCGGGTATCTAGCAAGTGAGCCTCATCAAACAGCTCTGGTGACTATAAATGATGTTCTTGTTCCCCTGGATACACCCTTGTGTCCTTCACGATTTTACCTTACTTTGTCTTTAAAACAAGAATTATCACAGAGTAGAATTTTGAAATTACCCAACAGATTCAAGGTTGTTTATTGTCTTGGGTGAATGCATTCACTATTTCTTAGGGTTACCATATTAAAGTAATTTTGTCATCTAAGCTTCTTCACTGTAAGACAATGCCAACACTTGTTGTTTGTCTTTTGTAACATGCCTCCTTTTCCTCCAGAAAGTCTGGAAACTCCTCCCCACCCCAGGCAAGAAGGCAATATCCTCTATCGTGCTGTTTTCTCTCTGTGTGCAATGAAGATTGATCAAGGCTGGTCATTGTTCTGTGACTTCTCTTCACCCTTCCCTGATTTTGTGCTTTACCTATAAACATGGACTTCCACATTAAAGGAAAGGAAAATCCACAGATCTCAACCCACCATGTCAATATCTTCCTAAGCTCTGTTGATGATTTTTCAAACTGTAACAAATTGGTTCAGCTCCCTGAATTTCTAAGCTCTGTACAATCTGCATAAAGCAATATATAATTGGTTATTGTACTTTTAAAGCTATAGTACGGGTGTAGTGCTTTGGGTAAAGTAGCTGTTGACCAACAGAAGGATATAAAACTCACTGGTCTGTTTGATTCCAAGCACTGCATTCTAACAATCTGAATGCAATGGTAAGTGAAGAGGGCCTTGCGGTGTCCTTGCCAGACAACGGCTTGGTACTCAGGGCCTTGCAGACACAGAAGAAATTACAATTGTTTATGTTCCAACCAGAGAGCACACAAAATGAAGGCAAACTTCCTGAGAAAACCGAATGGATTTTGCTGACCACGCCGGGCATGTGAGGGGTGCTCAGTCAGTTAAGTTACCAGAAAAAAAAAGTGTAAAAACGAGCATACTACATACATTACATTACATACATACTACTACATTAACACTGTTGAACATACTACATACATTAAGCATGGAGCAACTACTTTTGATGCAAGCTAAGCCTGACATTCCAAACTATATTTTAAATATATTCAGAAAAATATTCCGCCCTGAGTTGACAACGTATTACTGACCTAAAAATTATGATCAGAAATAATAAGGGTACTAATCACCCTGCCCACTTTAACAGCCTACAGCACCAGGCCAGATTTCCTCCACGTCAAATACGGAGGGGTAAATATCCCAGAGGCTATTTCAGAGGATCCAGGCCAGGCAGCGGAGTGAGTCCCCTGGAGGGGAACCTGAACCCAAACCTCCTGCTCACCTTTGCTGCTCTGCACTGGTCCCTGGAGGTGCCAACTCCTCTCCGCTGGTTACAGAAGGTGCCCAGATTCCTTGCTTAGAAACTCAGTTCAGTAACTAAAATCAGATGTTGTGAATATTCACTGAGACTTCATAATTTTCAAATTGGCCAAGTGATGGGTTTGAATTAAATATTAATGAGTTTAAAGCTTAATTTTTGTAATTCTGAAAAAAAAAACACGCACCTGAAGCAGTAATCAGTGGACAGTGAAGTTAGTGTCATGTACATTCCCTTGCCAATCTTTGAAGTCCATGCTGTACTTAAGCAGATACCTGCTAAAGACATTTTAGTATACAAACACCAAGTGTAATGGATTTTACATCCAGTTCCACTGGTACAAAGCAATTTCAATAAAAAGCAATTTCAGTAACGGAAATTAGTGCAGAATAAATATCATGTTCGTTGCTTCATACTTCTATGTAATGTAAATGACACTTATCCCTTTCCAGTGGGATTTTTAAAGTGAAGAAACATCTTTTTTTCCTTATAGATTAATTTAGTAAAAATAAAATCAATATATTTATGAAATATACAGCTGGACAGAAATGCAGGTCCACCTCTTTTTCAGCATCTACTGCAAGACTAATGCTCTTACAGACTTTTTCATGAGGACTACATACTTGAGCCTCGTTTCATTGAAAAAGACATTGGTGCTAAGCTCTCTCACACGTTACTTACCCATCCAGAATTTAGCTATCTAGGGTAAGTTAGTCATCTAGGTCTCCCTCTGTCGTCAGTAAAGTGGCAGGTACTCCAGAGGGTGAGTCATCTCATCTATTTTAGACATGTATCTTAGAACAGAATGAATCACTCTGAAAATCCCTCTCCCCACGGCTTACAGAGGAAGCCTGGACAACCAGCTCAGCCAGGACACCCAACTTTCAGCCAACTAAGGAAGGTGCCTGCTACTTAGTGTAAAAATAACGTTACTTAGAAAAGAGCGTTTCTTCAAATGTAGATACATGTCAACTGATGGCAATATAGAGACACCTTCATGCAGAACTACCAGACCATAACAGCATTAAATCAGTATCAACCTGCCTTGTTTCTGACCTTGAGGTGAAAAAGTCCCTATTCCTCTGCCAACATTTTCTGCTAACTAATTCACATTTGAACATGTTGATAAGGCAGGTGCAGCTGGGCAAATGCCCTGGCAAGCACCAAGCCTATAAATTAGTGACTGGGGAGTAAATTTTTTCTAGCCAGTTCAGATAGTCTTTAATCCCTGTTAGTTAATACTGCTTATTGTTTTTATATCCTTCTGATTTAAATTCAGACAGGAATGCTTTCATACAAATTGCATTCAAAATATGCGATTAGATTCAGAAAAGAATGAAGCCTTATCACAGAGGTATATGTCTATTGCTTTTTCCCCTTCGAAATGGGCTGGATAGGGAAAAATAAGTCTACTAATTAAATTACAAAATTTTGAAAGGGTCAAAATAGGGTAGCAGGTACCGAGCTCTAATTCAAAGAACACAGGAAGCAGTGCAATTCAGATTTGTCATCCTTTGACACAGATTGTAACAATGTAGTCAGGAGTTTTAGAGAAACACGCATCTTTTTCATTCTTTCTCTCCCTCTGGGGTCACTGCACAGTGATCTATTTTTACACAGGGGGGAAAAAAAAACAAGGTTTTCATTGTTAAAACACGTTTGATACTCCCATATCTCATATTCCATCAGAGAGCATTTCAGAAAGCCTAGCGTCCTCCTTTCAATCTGCTTTGAAGCATTTTTACTGGCTATACGCATCATTCATCCACACTCCTTTAGCCGTAAAAATCTTCATTTTTTTCAAAAGTGGGGAAAAAATTGAGCTTCCAACGAATTACAAATAAATGGTATTGAAATATTTTCTTTAAAAATGCAAAAGCTAAAGAAGGAACAAAAGCAGCAGAAAGATAAGAAATCTGACTACATAGCCCCAAAATTTTAGTCATACTGATGTCCAGATATTAACTATTTTTCCTTCAAATTCTGTCTTCACTAGGGTTTGTCTAAGGAATTCCTCTGCAGAAATAGCTCACCCAATATGATGAAAACTGGTACTATCGTATGTTCTTGAATTGCCCATCAACTTGAAATACTAAATCTGCAGTTTTTCCATGAAGCCCACCGTACAAAAAAGGAAACTCAGAGGGGGAGAAGAGGTCACAGAAAGATGAAAAAGATGCAAGAAAGAAAAGGGCAAGGACAGCAGTTGTCTTGGAATTGCCGATGTCTTCCTGATTACAGCAGGAGACACCTCTGCGTTACCAAACAAGAAGTTTAGTTACAAAATCCCAGATCACATTTTACCCATGGCATCTTGAAGACCGTGCTTGGTACAAGTCTCCTCTCCACACCTGTAAGACTAGAAACTTTCCAAGCTTCAAAATCAGAGCTGTTTGGGTTGGCCTTGCCACAGCACACTGGCCACAAAGCCTATTCCCCTTCTCTGGACCGATTCAACACGCAGAACTCAGGTTTTGGTTTCATGTTGGAACCTTGCCCTTGAAAAGATATCATCTGATAATCTCCAATGTTTTGCTGTTTTCACGAACATACATGCCAGGTGTTTATTAGATGTGCGGACATTTGGATGAATAAATAAATCATTCTTTCCTGCAATGTCAAGCAAAACCATCAACATAACTCCAACATATGAATGCCCTTAACAGATTAAATGATAATTTACTTCAGACATTTTAATGACATTTTAAATGGAGACTGTATGATGAAACAGTATTAAAATAAGGACTTATCTGATAGTATCAGAGACTGTTTGCAAGTGTACAAAGTAAAGAAGAAGGAGAATTTGTGGTTCAGGAAAGAATTGATTTGCAGTTTACAACACCATGACAATCCAGAAAAAAAAAGATTTACTACAAAGTGTCATGTTTGTGTTGTCCTCATTTCTTAACACATATTTCAGTGCTGGAAAAAGCATAATGGTACCAACATTTTGATCCTTAGCAATGCTCTTTGCTACGCTCAACACTCATCTTAAACCAGTCCTAATGACGTGTTCATTTGTTTGCTCATGTGTTGTTAGTACTGCAATAGCTTTAGTCTCTTCAGTAAAATATACTGTGAACCCACTCCCATTCATTTATCTTTCCTTAAAAATAAGCTGATGAATTGCCCCCTTCTGTAACTTTAGAATAACACCTATCCTGGGTTTTCCTGTGAGTTTAGAAATTTGGTAGCACCAGCAACACGATCAAATCTTTAGGAAGACATCAAGTTTTGCAGGCATCTAGCAGTCCAGTGTGCATGTGTAAGCTGCAATTTTGCTTACTAGAAGGCAAACGAAGTCTTTTGCTTTCAGCAACTTCAGGAAGCTTACCAGATAATGGTACCAAAAGAAACAATATTCCCCACGTATGATTAGCACAAGTGACACTACAGAATTCCCTGTACCTCTGGTCTTGAATTCTTCTCCAAGCTCTCATGAAGTGATCACTTTCTGTGCTGCAGTGGGGAGTGAGTATCACTGCTGCTGTTCCCATGACTGAGGAGAAATTCACCATACTGCTCCCACTTTCAACTAAATCCACTGGTTCCCCATTTGTATTGCAATCAATACAAAAGTGCCTTTTGTTTCCAAAATCCTTAAATGGCTTACCCCAAGATCTCCCACAAAACTCATCACCTGTTACACTGCATTTACAGCGTCATCTTTGAGCAATCTGACATCAGTTCTCTCTGTAATACTATACATATATAATGAATGGATGCCTATGAGGCAGACACCAATTACCTATTCATTTAGCATTCTCATTTTAAAATATACCTTTTCTCTTTTCCCCATTTGATTTGTTTTCCCTGCCACCAACCTCATGACCGACTTCTTCGATTTATACTGGGGAATTTTCTGTTAGCATGCTCTTCATGGCCTACTTTGAGCAGTATTCTTGCATTTTATAAATAATTTGGCCAACATCTTAAAAAATCCAACCTTAAATCAGACTTTGAGGTTGCTATGCAACAATATGGTCTTTAGTTACTTCACTAGAATTGGGGTTCTGAATCAGGGATAGAAGAAAAATAAAGGTCAAGTTTTCAAAAAAAACCCCTTAGTTCCTGATGTTTTCTTTGTAGTTATTTGTCACTTTAAAAACTACAGCCATAATGATGTCTTAACTCTAAGTTTTTCCAGGTTCATTTTTGATCAATTATTATTACAATATTACAGATACCATATTAGTTTATACTTAGGTGGAAATGAAGAGGGAGAAATACAGTTCCTTATTATTAAAATACAAAAAACAGATGTTTGCTCAAAAGCAGCCAAGACATATGGGAAAAAAAAAAATGAACTTTCTTAAGAAACAGATTGATGAAAAATTCTGAAGATCCCCCTTTCTAAATATGTCTTTTGGATCTTGTTTTATGTACATTGCACACATTTTTTCTAAGCATTTCTTAATGACTACATTAGGATATACTTTTATTGCAAAAAAAGACCATTTTGATCAAACTAACTTGATCACTTCAATTTTTATGGTTCTGTTACTGTTACATCACAGCTTTGTACTTCATTACACACAAAAATAGTTTTAACAAATACACCAAACATTTGAACTAAGCAAAACCATCATGCCTTTATTTTCTTTTCTAATGGCCACACACAGTCATTACAATCCTCCCGGGACCACAGTAACTACCATATATATGCATACCTGCAAGGTAATGCACTTATGCCCAGAAAACTTCTAAAGCTTAATATTTCCCTGCTCACCTTTCTGCAAAATTAGACCACCTCCACAGGGTCAACTGCAGGCAATGATGATGACCCCCTGGAGCTGCATTTACTAAGTCTTCACTATTTGAACCCCATTTCAAATCATGAGAGGGAATCTTTGATGATACAGGAGCCCTCTGTTTCCCTCCAATGCTTGGCAACTTGGTGAAGTCCTTAAGTTCCTAAAAATTAATTATTTTAATTCCATGACTATGCCCCAACTTAGTTTCATTTTATTCCTATTTAATCTCTCAGGTCTGAAGAGTATTTCAAGTATCAAATGTAGCTTTGGTATGTTTCTGCCATGCTGACGTGCTTTTATCTCCTGCCTTCTGTGATATACTGCATTTAGGGTCACTACACATCCACACATTTGAGTGACAAGAAGTTGCAGAGGATGAAAGAACTTCAACAGATTTTCATTTGTCATTTACTAATTTTCATTCAGCTCCAACTGGGAGACAAGAAAATCCTCTAGGAATTATTTTGAACTATTTTGTGATAACTTTTCTCCCCACGGTGTTCTATATATTGACAATGTTGCCTAAAATCTTTACCATGGAAACTTTTATCGCCCTCAGTAAGATTACACACATGACAAAATACTTAGAACTGAGCCTTAGTTACTGCTAAGGTGTATTATAAATTTCCCTGAAAATTCCTGGAGTATTTGTAAGTTTGAGGCCTTATCTCAAGCAATATTTAAGTAAATGTGTTCTGATGTATTTTTAAAAGTAATTATGGTTTTACCCAAAGCATGGCCTAACCTAAAATCTCTATGTTAATTATAGCCTATAGCATGCTAATTGTATATCATTAAAAACAAAGAGAACTGCATTTTCCTAATGTAATCAAAATTTAAAGATAAAATAAATGTAAAAGGCATGTAAGAGAAATACTCGCTAAATCTTGGGGAGTGCCTGCAATTGTTGTGATAGCTCTGGACTTTGCATGTGTTTTTGGCTAGGTGTGTGGGGTTGAACAAAGAAAGTATGGCTCTTGCCAACTCTGAGGGTGCCATCTTCCTTAAACAGATCCATCCAGAAGCCTCCTGCACTTGCTGGGAAGCTGTAAGCTTGTGTCAGACAGACAGGTTCTCCAACATGCTGCAAAGAGGTACTATGCAGATTAGCCAAAACAAGAATGTCTGAAAGAGTTTTACAGAGGGAACGTAATGCTTGGAATAAACGGAGAACTGAGAATAATCTCAAAAAATTGAACTTGATCTCCCCTCTTTGAAGTTAAAGTGCTTAGAGGGGAGCAGGCTGGGATTTATAGACTTCACAGGCTGTGGGAGGGACTTCAAAAGCACAGGGGTGATAGATTAACATGTTTTTTCATGCGTGCAGTGACAAAAATGCAACATGGTTTCAGGGCTCTTATAACAACAGATAGAAAAGAAAAACAAGAGGTTCTAATTTTAGTTTCTGCCAGTCATCCATGATGTTCTTGCCTTGTGCTTATGACACTCACCTTCAGCAGAGCACAAGGCTGATAAATACTGATAAATTCTCATTAAATACATGTGACACAGAGAAATTAACCACCAGGACCATTTTTAAACTTTAGTTTTGAAAACTGGTCAAACCCACCCTGTGCTCAATTCAAAACTAGAATCTGAACTGGGATTTCCCATGACCAGAACCGCATCATATACTGCTCTACCTCCTCCCCCAGCACACAGGTTTCTCAGAGAGGTGCCTACTTCTGTCGCTCTGATAGGAGCATCCCACTGTGTGTGAAATACATAAATACGGGGAACAGCAAGATGCTGTTACCATCCTGTTTGGGACAATCTACTAGGTGAAGGACATCTGAGTTCTGGGGCTAGAATCTCCTCAAAACAGGAAAATGAGCCCATCTCCAATTTAACCTCACTTCTAGGCAGAAGCGAAGAAAACATCATTGCCGTTGGTGATGATGTTTCTAGGCCCTCCACCAAGAAAATATTTCCAGCTAAACTATTCAACATACGACTCATTAATGAGTTCGAATTGATCACATTTGTATTTTAGTGAATACCACATCTACCGTTTTCTGTCTTGCTGCTGCACATTTCGCTGCTAATCTTACTGGAAAGTAAGTTTAAGAAATATTGCAATTTACATTAAGAAATTAAACTCTCAGAGGAACTTTTTTTTCCCAGCTTATCTAAATGGGAGCATACTCTTTGCAGTAAGAATATAGTAAGAAGGGGTTTACAGGCTTAATCAAATTGTGCATGTAAACAAAGTTACTCAACATGTGTAAGTTTTTGCAGAGCATGATCTGATGTCACAGTGATCTCCATATGACAGCTCTGCCTAACATAAGATCCAAGTTTTCGAACTAGTATGGTGTTTCTGCATGCTTATGACACTTGCTCAAGCAGCCTTAGCCTTGATCCTGCATGCTCCTACAATCCAAGTAATAATATACAGAACACTGCTTTCTGTTCCACATCATGTTTTGAAGATTCATGGATAACAGACAAGTTTCTACATTAGCATTAACTCAAAAAAGAAAAAAAAATACTTATTACGTATATGCATTAAAAGAGTTACTTTTACAGTATATTTTAATTTGCTCATTCCTAGAATTAACTTTCAAGGAGATTCTAGGGGAATTCTTTCTCTAGAAGCAGGAGGGCCTGCCCTTAATTATACAGGTTCTGCAGGAAAATAGAAGGCACAATTATAGTTGGATATTAGTCATCTTAGATGCAGAGTAGACCTTACAATATCAGGCTATTCTCACACACACACATGGCAAGACTGCTTACTTCCCTGCTTCAGCTCTCTAATCCTTACTCACCTCTGGTAACACATTCCCACCTCTTTCAGGTATAGTACATTCAGCCTACAAGCAGGAAAGCAAAGCTCCGTGAGGCTGCACATGCAAAATAACTCATTTATTCTATGTATTTTTAAAATTTGCCTCTCTGGCAATTATAATATGCAAAGATCTCTTAAGAAAATTAGCAAGAATGAAATAAATAGCTTTCTACAGTAATTATTTAAAAGTTATCCTAACAGTTTACACAGCTTTAGGACAGATTCCTAATACACAATTCAATATGTCGATTTTTAAAAAATCTACATAAGTTATAAAATTAAAAATAATACTTTGCAGCAAGTTTTGAGAAGCTAAACAGCATTATTAAAGGAGCACAAAATGATTTGACTACAATGGCAAAGAGGGCTTAAGGCAGAAAACTGATGTAGAAACAGATTATTAGGTGCTGATCTCTGTGGTGATCAATGACAGAACCCGAGAGAATGGCAGGAAGATGTGCCAGGGAAGGTTTAGGTTGGACATTAGGAAAAGGTTCTTCACCCAGAGGGTTGTGGAGCACTGGAACGGGCTCCCCAGGGAGGTGTCACAGCCCCAAGTCTGACAGTGTTCAAGAAGAGACTGGACAATGCCCTCAGACACATGGTGTGAACTGTGGGGTTGTCCTGTGCAGGGGCAGGAGTTGGACTCAACAATCCTTGTGGGTCCCTTCCTACTCAGGACATTCTACGATTCTTTTCCAGGTCTACTAAGTGATGCTTGTTTTTTTTTGAATTGTAACATTATTAGACTAATATTAAAATTTCAGCTTGTTACTATTTAGTGTTCAGCTGTCCATGCAAAAAAAAATGAAATAATTCTTCTAAACTATTTAATCTAACTAACATCCGTTTCCTGTTTTGGTAATACCTCTGAGAGCAAGATAGATATTCCATAAAAACAAGTGATATTCTCAAATGATTCACATATGAAATTTAAATTCCTCTTTGTTAACCCACCAGTGACAATGAAAAACCATCCAGAGTAGTTTCTTTTAATTAAACCACAATAATTCATTTTAAACCAACCCCCAGGATCAAAACAGACGTAAGTCCTTGTCCTTTTGCACAGCCTTGTCACCTCAATTCCTTGCATGGCCAGAGCAAACTGGATTCACTGGTCACCCTGCAGCCTTGCCTAGAGCAAAAAAATGGAGAAAAAAAGAAGCAAAGAGGTAGCGAACTCAACAGGAATGGCCAAGGAAGAAGGCCAGATGCTTGCTGGGTAGAGTTCGTAAAAATGTTGAGAAATTTTCGTTTATATTTTTTAACACAAAGGTAAGGAACTTTGGAATTATTTTTTTAAAATTAAGTCTATTTTACCAATATTTTTCCTTTTCAGGAAGAGTCTTTTCTAGTAGGTCTTTTTATAGCAAACAACTGTTCACAGAATCACAGTATGTTAGGGATTGGAAGGGACCTCAAAAGATCATCTAGTCCAATCACCCTGCCCGAGCAGGAACACCTAGATGAGGCTACACAGAAAGGTTTTGAATGTCTCCAGAAAAGAAGACTCTACAACCTCCCTGGGCAGCCTGTTCCAGTGTCTGTCACCCTCACTGTGAAGAAGTTTCTTCTCGTATTTGAGTAGAACTTCCTGTGTTCCAGTTTGTTTGTCCCACCAGCAGTCTACAATTAAAAAAAAATAAAAATAATAATAAAAAGCAAGATTATTTGTTGCCTTTGCTGCCTATCTGGGCTAAGTGTGTCCACACACAGCTTGTCGTCCCCTGCTCCTCCCATAGGCCCTGCGGCTCCCTCCAGCCTCCCCGGGCAGCCCGAGCGCTGGGAACGGGAATAACCCGGCGGGAGCAGAGCAGCGGGAGCGGCGGGCAGCCGGGACGCGCCGCCGGGTTTCCATGTGGGTCAGAGGTGCCGTTTCTCTAGTTTAACGAGGGGAAGATGAGGCGGCGGTGGGTCGTGTCACACCGCAGCTCTCGCATCCCCCGCGCGGCGGCAGCAGGGCGGCCCCGGCGCCTCCGGGGGACTGTGCTGCCGGGGAACGCGCTCCCCACCTGCCTATAGCTCATGGGGGGAACGACGCCGAGAATGGCACAGCGCGGCAGCACCGCTGCCCGGGCCGGGCCGGGCCGGGCCGGGCCGGACCGTTCCCACTGCCCCTGAGGCAGCAGCGCCCGGCCCCTGCCCAGGCGGGTGGGGTGAGAAGGCAGCAGGCCGCCATCTTAACTGTGGGCATCGCTCAGCGCGGGTGGGGGCCGCCATGTCTGCTGAGGGCGGCGGAGCAGCGGCTCCGCCGGGAAAGGGCTGTCCGCCTGCCGCCGCGGTGCGTGTGCCGTGCGGCTGGGCCGGCCGGGACCGCTCCGGCACCGCCACGGGAGGGCGGCCAGGGTGCTGCGCTCGGCGGCCGCGGGTCGCTGCTGGGACGGGGCGATGCAGCTGGGCTCCAAGCCCGGGGTCCCGCTCCCCGCAGGGGCGGGTGAGGCTGAGCGAATGCGGGGGCCCAGGGCGGGCAGCGCGGTGGGGCGCGGGGCCGCATCAGGCCCGCCCCAGGCTGAGGCGCCGCCGCGCTGGCCGGCAGGCTTCCATACGCGGTTAGGGAAAGGCCGGACTGAGCTGTTCTGATCCGAACCACCTTCCTTGGCCCTCGCGGCGGGAAGAGCCTAGCTGCCGACTGAAATAAAAGCTTCAGGGGTCTCGCTAGCGGCATCCTGGGTGGGAACCGGGACGTTCCTGCCCCAGCCGGGGCTGTAACGCGCAGACAGTGCGGGCTGCGGGGCTGTGCTGCCCGCCTGGCCCGCGGCCCCGGGAGCAGGTGCTGCTCCCAGGGGCCGGGTGGTCCGGAGCCCCGGGAGCTGCGCCGGGACTGACCAATGGTCTGCGTGTAGGATGAGGAGATCGCTGCTCGGTTTTGTGCCTCACAGCCTCCAAAAATAGCTGGCCCTGAGAAACCGTTTTCAGGTGGAGCGTTTCCTCTGTGAGGTGTCCTAGATTTCGGTGGGAGAAGAGGCTGCTTCTCCTTTGCCTTTTCTGGAAGCAAAAAAGTGATTGCCATCACCAAAGGTGTATAGCAACGGGAGGCCGTGAGCAGTAACAAGACACTGTTGGCTGCCAGGTTTGCACGCCTTGTTTTCCTGCGCAAAGTACAAAGTTTTGCGAGAGATCAGAGGTTTGAACTTCAGGCAGTAGAGCTGGTTAAGCTGTGAACTCAGGCCGGGTCAGGCACTTTTTTGCTGTTTATATTGTATTAAAACAATGAGGCTGCTCATCTAACGTGAAGAGCAGTTAGCAGGATCAAGAGTCGCTCAGATGCTTTTTCCAGTGTAACTAGTAACGTTACCAGACAGGGTTTGTGACAAATCATAAGATCAGAGAGTAATTTAGGCTGGAAGGTGCCTCAAAGCAGGGCTGACTCAAAGTTGCACCAAGTTGCCTGGGGCCTCCTCCAGCCCTGACATGACATTAGGAGCTCCTGGGTGTGAGCACACAGCTTCCTGAAAGGTAAAATGGTTGCAGGGGAACTGACCATATCAGTTAACTAACCTCCAGGGCTCTCTCTGTGTAGAAGGGAGCAGATGATGAAGGCTTTTCTTTCCCAAACAGGCTGGTTACAAGTAACCTGTGTGCACAGCTGAAAGCCTTGAGAGGAATTTGGCAGGATGAAGCCTGTCATTGTGGTGCATGGTGGAGCTGGCCGAATCTTTAAAGAGCGAGAAGAGGGAAGTCGTGCTGGTGTTGTCAGAGCTGCGCTGCGAGGCTATGGTATCCTGAAACAGGGAGGCAGTGCCTTGGATGCAGTTGAGGAGGCGGTACGGTCAATGGAAGATGATCCTCACTTTAATGCAGGTAGTTTTTCAAGAACTGAGTTTAAAATCATCATGTATTTCAAGTGTTTTGCCTTGATGCTTCTGAAAATGCTGGCTTGCACTTTCTTTGAATTATGCACATTGCAGTGGAGTAAATACTAGTGTCACAAAATAGTTTATTTCTCTGTGTAATAAAATAGCATGGTATATACCATAGTTTCTTATGAGTCCACTTAGGCAGATGAGTTACTCTTTTCTCATTTCTTAGTGGTTTATACCTGCCATTTCATTCTTGCAGTGCCATATTACTTCTTGGAAAATCTTTTCCTGTTACTGTGTTGTGTATTCAGTTTTAAGACATGGGCTTCTTAACAGAGTATACATTTAGTTAGCGTTCATGTTTAAGACACTTGAATATAGCTTGCAGCAGTGTTTAAGCCTTAACACTTTACCTGTTGCTAGAGAAGTACAGTTCTTGGGGATGTGAGGTGTTTTTCTCTTAACTAATTCTTGCAATTAGTGTTTTTGTAAATAATATTACAGAAATAATGCAGTTATGGTATATGTATCATGAATTTATACAGTTAGGTTCATAACGGAATTTCCTATCAGTTAATGCTAATTAATGTTCATGTCAATAGTTGAATATTTTTCTGCTCTTCATATGACCTTAAATTTATTGTTTTGATGAATTTCAGTGAAAATGTTTCCCCCCTCCCACCAAGGTATGTCAGGAATAAATGTGGGAAGAAAGACCAGTCAGTGTTCACTGTTTTAGATAACATAGCGATTAGTTTTGTGCACATGTAGTTTGGAGAGATCCTTCTGTTCCTTGTCACCTTGCAATTGAGAGTGAGGGAGAGCTCTTATGTCATATGAAACTTTCACAGTGTTTTGTTACTGACTTGGGTTGATCATCTTGATTTTTAGAGGATTCAAGCTGAAATAATGAAGCAGACATAGAGATGTGGTGTGTACTATTATATAATTAACATCAGGGTGGCATTCTCATTTAACTTTTACTTTTCTTCACCTGTTCTCTAAATCAGTCACTAGCCTTTAGGACTTTGTTTTGCTCAGGTCAGTAAATCAGTCTCTATTTGGCCTTTGGCTCTCTTTATGCTTCTGAGTTATGTCTCAAAATATCTCTCTGGTGAGATAATTAAGATTTACTATTTTAAAAACACCAGCTACTTCAGGGCAGGAAGAAATCCTAATTCTTGAGAAGCATCTGAAGAATGTGCTGTCTGACATTAGGTGTCCAATATTAATGTGGGAGTAACTTCAATATAAATTTAAGCTTAAAGATTGTTACCTGTCTTAATCATTCCACGTAAATAGTTGCATACTTTCTTGGTTTCTTATATACTAGTTTTAATGGTCTGTGTTTAGATGGGAAATATATTTTAGTTCAGTGTGACTTTCAGTGATGAAAGCTTACTTTATAACGATCTGTTTAGGCTCATTTATTTCACTTGTACACAACAGTCTGAAGCATTTGCATCCTAAGTAGGATCACAATAGCTAGCCATATTCTGTCTTTTGCATGTAAGCTTTTTTTAACCTTTATGTGGAATCTTGTCACTAATACTGCTAGTTCTGAGCCGCGCTCTTTTGTAACATGCCATCATTGAACTGATACCGGTGAGCAGTGTATGCTCCTCTAAAAAATTGTATCATTTGAGGATAGGACCTTAGAGTCTACTGTATACAGTGACTGATACACAGTTATAACTTAACATTTTGCTTAATGTACAAAGTGCAGTATTGGTTTATGACACACTTTTTCATGGTCCAAGGTCACATTTATACTTACTGAAATATATGTTGAATTATTTTTTGTATAAAGGTGTTTACTTCAGTTTGTTCTAACAATATTAATACCTTGTTTGTATATTAAATGAGGATTTTTAAGCAAAATTTGCTTAAACTGGACTTGAGCCTTAAGCCCTTGTTGAAGTTTGACTACACTGATCCTAAGTGGCAAGTAGTCTGGTAATCACTTACAGACACATCTAATTGTGCTAACACTCATTAGATAGAGCTCCTAAAATGAGCTGGAATGGCAAAAATGAGCTGGAAGCTGTGTGAAGAGGGCCATGATTGGAGTGGCTGTTTAAAACTCACTATGTGGCATTTATCTTTGTAGAAGAAAAATCCATTTTAGTCTAATATTTTCTAGGAAAACACAGACATTGCTAAGAGACAACAATAAAGATTGTGAAGAATGGGCAAAATGATCGAGTTGTGTCCTTTTTTCAATTATAGGGTTTAGGTGTACTATGTGGATGTGTCTCAACATAGGCTTGGTGTAGGGACTGAGAAGCTGTATTGTTGTCTAAAACTACCATCTTAGTGACTTCTGCAGCATGTAATTTATAGTGAAGTCATCATGTTCTGCTTGTGATGGGGAAATGGCCATGGTAATATTTCCTTCATGGCATCTCTTTGATGATTAGAAGTGTTAACTAGCTTGATCTGAATACTCCAGATGTAAGAGCTGTCATTCCAGTGTAGTGCTCCTTGCACACTCTTTCCTCCTCAGCCTTTGCAGGATAATGTATAGATAGAGGGAACGGGAGTGCTGCTCTCAGCACCCCTACTCTGATTTGGCTGATGTCAAACATGTTCATTGTTTATGTCCCCTTTTCCCCTTGGATTTTCTGTCTTTTGTTGTCTCTCTCTTTTTTTTTCTCTGCTTTGGCTTCACAAGTGAGCTGAACTTTTTCTTCTGGTGCTGCTGCCAATGGATACTGTGGCCTCAGAGGCAGGTAGTCCCAACCCATCGTGCTGGAAGGCAAGTGAAAAGACAGTCTGTAACAAGGGAAAGAAGGATTTCTCCTACCTCAGATAACCTGAATTTTAGCATCCAGCCTTGCTGTGGTGCACAAGCTTTCAGGGTGATGAGTAGAATGAGGAAGGATGGCTGTACAGCTCTCTAAGGCAAGGGGGATGAATTGTTCTTAGAGGGCACCTATCTGCACTGACTGTAGAAGGAGATTTTTGTAGGAAGTTGCCTTTGACTACCAGATCTGTCTGAAAGTGTGTTGTGCTCCAGAAATTTTAGAAAATCCAAAGTTGTATCCCAGGAGAGATGTCTGGTAGACATAGTATTAATGCAGTGATGAAGGCGACTGGTAGAGCTTCCCCTGAAACTGTGTTTCTTGTCACTGATTCCTGAGCAAAGGGTACCCTAGTTCTAGTGGCAATTCGGTGATCATGGGCTGGAGGGCCTGCCTTGTCAAAGGAAGCTAGAAGAGGTTTATCTAAGAAAACAAGTCTTATTCCTTATAACAGCATAAAGGAGAAGCTGGGACACTGGTGTTAACACAGGTGGCATAATGCAGTTACCTGTAAGCTCCTTAGAGAAAGTGTAGTCTAGAAATTGCCACATTGGGAATGGTGCAGGGCTGAACTCTGGAATAGTTGATGCAGTTGGAGAGGGGCAAAAAATAATTTTTTGGAGGTGTGTCTGTGTGTGGTGGGGGGAGCTCTGGAGATTATAGGAGGATTACAGGATTTTGTTGCCTCTTGTAACAGGATTTAACTTCATATATTTAGGTCTGATGGAAGTGCTTTCTGATCTCCTTTAATGTTGGTTTAACAGAAATAATAAATACTTTTTTTGCTCTGTACAATGTTCAAGTCCTTCTACCTGAGCTACTGTGTAAGTCTGCCATATTTTTTGGTTTTGCTTTTTTTAACTTATTTTTAGGATTTGTATTCTCCATCCTTATTAGCAAGGCTTGTGCACTTGATGGCTTACAACTGATTATTCCCCTGTGATAGTTATTTGCTTTATTAAAGAAAAAAGCACCTCTTTGCATTGTCTCATTTTGTATCTCATTAATTTTCAATTAGGTTAGTGATAGCACTGATAATTATAGAACAAAATAACTACCCAACATTTTATTACTTGTTTTTTTGGGTTTTGGTGTTTGTTTGTTTGTGGTTTTGTTTGTTTGTTTGTTGCTTTTGTTTTGTTTGTTTTTCTTTCCTTTTTTTTTTTTTAGTTCCTTTGTCTACTGTTTTTATTTGGTAATGAAGAACTTGTGATTTGAAGCTTTTGCTACACTAGTGAATGGATGCTTTTATTCTCCATCTATTTTGGCAGTTTCTTGGAATACTATGTGATGTTAATCTGTTGACAGGATTGAACACTACACTATTTTGTTGGGTTCTTCTTTTGGAAGAACTGTAAAGGTAAAATAGTTTTATGTGCACTTGAAGTGATCTGGGGGATAAAGAATTCTGTTCATGATTGTTTGTCATTTTAACTTTTGTACCTAGTATATCATTTTGGATGGGATTGGAAGTGTGTTTTTCATCTTATAAAGATAAAACTCAATTTTAAAGTAGATGTACCCTGTGAGACTTCTCTTAATGGCTGGATTTTGTGACTATACTCAGCAATGTTTCTGCTTGTTTGTTTGTATTCAGGAGATACTTTCAATACGTCAGACAACAAACTGGGAAGGAGAAAGTTTGCTTGATGAGATACAATAATTCAATCACCTGATGGTTAGCTCTTAATGACTTTCTTCTTTTTCCCTTCCTCCTTGATTTGTGTGTGTGTGTGTGTCTTTAGGCTGTGGATCTGTTCTAAATGAAAAAGGTGAAGTAGAAATGGATGCCATTATCATGGATGGAAAAAATTTAGACTCTGGAGCAGTATCTGCAGTTAAATGTATAGCAAACCCAATAAAACTTGCTCGACTTGTCATGGAAAAGGTATGCTGAATATGTACTTGAATATGAAGCATTTTTTCCTTTTAGAACTTCATTCAGTACATTGATACACCTCAATGATGATGTTTGTGTAGTGCTTTAAAGAAGGAAAGAAGAGAGAAATAGATGGTTGTATTTGGAAATTATGGTCATGATCATGGAGAACTTTTTTTTAAAGGGTTTTTGAGAGTTATTTATTGAAAATAACATTCTAAGGAAACAGAAGTTCTGCCGTGCAGTCAGAAGCTCAAGGAGAAATTGACCTATACGTGTCGATCACCTGTAGCTCCACAGTTGGTGTTCAGGATTTTAAGTTGTGGGGCTTTTGTTCACTTGTCCTTTGAAGAGATTTCCTGCTGTCATTGAGTCTTCTGCTTGATCTTGCAATATTAAAGTTGGATAATGTACTGTTGAGTTTGCAATGACATAGAACTTAATTAAATGACCCAGTAACATACTTGACCGTGTGACACAGTATTTTGTTGTTGGCCTTCTCCACTGTGACCTAGTCAGATGGTAGCCCTCGTGCAAAGTCGTGGTCTTCCAGCAGTAAAATATTACATTAGCACTATGTGATGGTGACAGATTTTCCAAGAGAATCAAATTTATAAGGGCAGCAACATGATTATTACTTGACCTTCTATGTAAAATCAATCCCACCTTACTCCACTAAGAAGTCCTTCTGATGTCTGTCACAGCAGATGTCTCATTTTTCATAAATGGTTCAACTGCTGTGGTTCAGGATGGAATAGGTCATTTGTGTGATATGTGCATCCATTTTATAATTACTAGACTGTGACAGTGATCGAAAAGTTTGTACTGTCTTTGGAGTTTGTTTTCCAACCTGCTAGTGCAGCTTCATCATTGTTGAAAAGAGTTAACATTTGCAAAACTACTTATTAAAATATGGGATTTATATTTCTTTAACCTTTCAAAGTGACTTCTCAGGAAACAAAGCCTCTTCTGGTGTCTATAAAGGTAATTGAAATGTAATTTGTCCTTAACAGCCTCCAAAGAAGATAGGCATTATTTTTGCCCTTAACTGGAGGATGTTCTGCTTTTAAAATCAGAACTTTTCACTAAAATACTTTTAAAAATGTGTATCCACTAGAAAACAATGTTAAAACTTGTGATGAATCAGCTTTTTGTTCTTTCATGTGTGGTTTATGCTGTCATGTAACTAGAACAAATAAGTATAGCTGGTAGACAGCTTTGCAAGACCATCTGCTTTATCTGTCTTGTCTGTTATAAGGTCTTTCTTGTCATTGTGTGGTGCTTCTGGGGTTCAGAAATACTGAGGCTCATTTTGAAATGAAACAATAAAATTCAACTGTACAGGATCAAGTATAATGGTATAGCTCTAAACCCATTATGGTAAAGTGTATTACTCTGCTCAGATACAAAAAAAAAAAGTCTGTGTAGATGACAAAGTACAAATGTAAATGTTAGCCTAAATTGCTTGATATGGCTTGAGGTGAGTTTCTGCTGTTTCTCCAGGTGGAATACCAACTGATGTTACTCTTCTGTTAATCTTGGATAGGAATTTTGGGACACCAGCCCAATCCATTTCACAGTACTTTTCAGAGCGTATTTTGTTTTGGTTTACTGTGCATAATTAAGAATATCTTGAACTCTCTGACCCATGGATAATAAGACTAGTTTTCCTGGGGTTTCCCAGTGGTTTTGAGATGCCTCACTGCCTTAAGGAATTTTGAAACATGTAGCTCCCAAAACCAGGCAAACAAATAAAGCAAAAAACCACTTCCCACCCGTTTGTAGTTTTCTGTATTTCCATTCCTATTATGGAACAATATGGGCTCCATCTGGTGGCCAGAATAGCTCTTCTAGATTGTTGTTGGGCACATTTATCCTGTGTGCTGTTTCCTTCTCACTGGGCTCAAACTTGTCCAAATTCACGGGGTAGAAGAAAGGAGGGAACCAGAATAATTTCCATTTGTGATTTAATACGCTGTTGAACACGGCAACCTCTAGAGATGGAAAGCTTTTAGTACGTTAACTAATTAATTCAACAAATCCTTGAGAAAGCATTTAAATCACAGGCGAATTATTCCTGTTTGTATTGAACAAAAATAGAATGATACACTGAAATGAGGGGTTTTTTTGGTTGGTGGTTTGTTTGGTTTTTTTGTGTGTTTGTTTCTTGGTTTTTAATGGGACATGTAATCCCCCTCAGCTCCAACACTTCATTAGATAGGTATCTTGTGAAAATTAGAATGCTGATTCACTGGTATACATGAGCTGTGTGTATATTTTCCCTTTCTATATCCTCCAACTTTTTACATTAGGCACAGGAGGATTTAGCTGAGAATACAGGCTTCTCAAGGCAAAGGTGCAAATTTTTGCTGTGCTCTGTGCACTGCCAAGCTTGTTAAATGAAGAACAGTGATGGTCTGAATTTCAGTCCAGCTGCAGAAATTTGAGGGATTTTCTCTTTTTCCCATGAAATTAACTAAACTTGCCAACATTTGTTGTTTATTAGTAAGATTTCTGGAACCATTTATTCATTTATTTTGTCCTTTGGATTATTTTGTATTAAATAAATGTGTCCCAGATAAATTAGGCACTTGAGAAAGTCAGCAAACGTATTAATGAAACTGTAGAAGGATGACACAAAAACGTGCTTTTGGGTTGTTTGGCAATGTTCTAGCAGGTCTTTTGATCAACAAGGTATATTGAAGAGAAAAACAAATCAAGTTCTGCTTCAGAACCTTACCATAAAAAACAAAACATCACAAGACTGTAATAGAAGTTTATTCTTCTATATTGCAAGTATTGTTTGTGCAGCTCAGGAAGGTGGGTATGTTATGAGAATCTGCATACGGGAGGGAACATTTTTCAAAAAGTTTTAAGAAATAACTTCCATTTTTTACAATAAAACTTGAGGGGTTTTTTTAAGCTTATTTAACAGATGATTTAGGGGTTTAATTGCTGAAGAAAGTAAGTGATGGAGGGCACAGCCTTCATCTTAAGGATAAAGCCAAAAGAAAAGTTCAATGCATTCCCTAAGAATAAAGCAAACACCAAAAAAAAACCCAAACAACAAAAAACCCCACCAAAACCAATTTGGATGGTGTGCTTGTGGTGGTTTAGAGGCAGAGGGGGGCAGTATCGCACAAAGAAGTGACTTTCTAAGTCAGAGGAACAGAGGCAGGTCTTTTATTGTCTGGTGCCCGCACTTGGCATGTGAGGTTATTGCCCCCTCTCACAGATGCAGAGGGCTCTTCCTTGAAACCCTCACTCTTGTTCCCTAAGCCTGTACTCTTGGGAACTGAGGACTTAATTTATCAATAGAAGGACATCTAAATTCTCAGAAATGTTTGATGTCAGGGCCACCACATGCATGAATGACTGTTCGGGAATGTTTCTGAAGTGTAGTCGCGTTTCCTGCTTGTGCAACCATCTGAAGGGGTCAGAGCAGAGGCTCTAATAGGCTGGAGCAGAGCTCAGTGTCTGTGGTTTGGGAAGAGGTTCAGCTCAAATCCTTCAAAACAATACAGTGCTCTGGGTTGGTGTTGGTGGTGATGGCTTGTCATTGCTTTAGAAATCAACAGGAGCTGATGG
Organism: Columba livia; assembly: GCF_036013475.1. Lineage (NCBI taxonomy): Eukaryota > Metazoa > Chordata > Aves > Columbiformes > Columbidae > Columba > Columba livia. The sequence continues at coordinate 31,778,556 of NC_088604.1, read as the reverse complement.
TTTGCAGCGTCTTAAAGCCTGAAACTTTGAGACCGCAAATGTCCTGCGGAATGCAGCATGACACAGTAATACCCAATTTCTGGCATCCTCACTTCAGGCTGAGAGTAGAGTAGGTGTCGCTGCGGTCTCCTGCTTGGCTCTACAGGCTTGCTGCCTCCAGCATCGCCTGGTTCAATGTTTTGGACCTCTGCTTTTTCGTACTTGTGTGCTGTGCTGCTGCATGGATGTAAAAGCTCGTTTGAAGTTAGCTGCTGTGCTCTGAAATGACTCCATGCCATATAGTCAGACCACTGCTCCTCCAGAACCTTACTGGACAGTAATAAGCAATTAACAGCTCTGTAGTGGTCCAAGAAGTTGGTGTTTATTTTTGGACACAGATTTCTCTAAAATACGAATTTTCTAAAATAGGAATTAACCAAGTTGTACAGACTTCGAAGCATGGAATTAACTAAGGTTGTTGGCTTAAATCTGGTCCAGGTGCTTGCTAAATAAAGGAATCAAAACAGAGCTTGTCCAAATGTTAGAAGAAAGCAAACATTTTTTTGTCAAACCTGTGAGAACAATATTCTGTACTTAAATTTGAAAATCTGGGTCTATATGAGTAGCAGCTGGTTGAAGGAAGTATTTAGAATAAAATGGTTCAGCTGATATTAAGAAACACCTTACTGTATGATGTTTACATTTATTTACATTACAAAGTAGTGATTGGTGATTGGAAACAGTACAGAGGAGTTTCATGCTTATTAGCAAAAGCAAATGTACCTATTTTTCTTTTCCCATTACAATAAGTATTAAATAGATAAATGCAATTCTTTGATACTGATGGTGAAAGTTTGTATCTGTGCTTTGGAGAGCTGAAAATCTTTTGAGCTAGTTGAAGAGAATATAGGTATAGAAATCTAAACAGTTTGAAACAAAATTTGGATTTTTTTTTTTTTTTGTGGCTACTTCTAAAAACAAAGAGTGATTATACAAAACTGCTCTGTACAAAGCAAAGTAAGAATTGTCAATTAATCTCTTTCTTCTGTAGACGAAGCACATGCTGCTGAGTGACCATGGTGCACACCTGTTTGCTCAGGCCATGGGTGTTCCTGAGATTCCAGGGGAGAAACTCATAACTGAGAGATCCCGGGAGAGATGGAAGAAGAACCTTGAACCAGATTCCAACCCTGAAGAGTTTCAGAAGTAGGGTTTTTGTAAAATATTTTTTCTTTTTAAATTCAGGTAATTTAATTTGTGCTGTCAGTTAAAAAAAAAAAAAAAGCACCAAAGCTTGATGGCCTGTGTTCAGACTCCAGACTACCTCAGTTGCGAGTGTTACATGGTTTGATACAGTTTTCAGAGTGTCTTCTCCATGGAAGTAATGAAAAATCAAGCTTTTAATGACTGGAACAGACTTGAACAAACTTGTTGATGCTTAAGAAGGATGTTGGTGACTTTGACATAGGGTAGGTTTTGTGGCATTAATGGAGGACGAAATTAAGACTTGATATTGCTCTTAAAATCACCAGGTAGAGAAGTGCATAGAGTTAACAAACAGCAGGTAACACTTTATATAGCTCTTTTCTGTGGAGGAACTATGATTTTAGAAAATGTCCAGTCCACATTTTAAAACAAGTCCATAAAAAAAAAAAGCTGAATTTGGTTAAGGAGATGATCAGATTTGTCTTTGAACTGGATTAGGCAGTTAAACAACATCAGATTTTGACCAGTAACTCCTCCTGAGTGCTGGTTGTGGCTGTTGATTATGTAGATATGAATGAAAAAATAGACCAAGTTCATTGTAGTGGTGGGTGTGAAAAGAGATGCTACTGGATGGAATTGCACAACAGCAAAATTAAAGTCACTTGAAAAATAAGCAAGTTTCATATGAAGTACAGAGGAAGGTGTGGTGAATGAGAAAGGAAGGAAAATCATCAGGTGTCAGATATGTTTTTTATGCCTGTGAGGCAGGCATAAATACTAAATTGTTTTGAGTTTTTATTTGTATGTCAGTGGTTGTGGCATAGGAAAATACTTTGATGTTTTATAAATGCTGTATTACATGTTCGTCTGTTCTGTGAAACAGCAGTAATGAAAGAAGCAGAGCTGAAGAATTTGTAGATCAAAAGGAGGAAATTTATTCCGTGGACACATTAATTAAAGCCCATTAAATAAGCCCATAAAATACAAGCTATATGTTACTTTCACGAAGTTGCTAGAAAGAAAAACAAATTTGTGAGACAAGTGTAAATACACTCTTGCAAACAAAGTGACGTTGTTCCTTGACCATGGTGTCTTAGTCGCAGTTCATCTTGTATCCAACAGAAGTTTTCTTTTGATCCATGGTCTATCCAAGGACTATGTGGTATTATGATTCATTACAAAGAATGTTGAGGATGGTGTAGCCCCTTACTGCTACTTGGTCTCCTGAATATATAAGTTGGAATGGCATGGCATCCGGGTCTCAATTCATTCTTTATAACTGGGGTTTTGTTTGTTTGTTTTTCTTTTGTTTTGTTTGTTGGGTTTTGTTTGTTTGAGTTTGTTTAATAACACTGTTAAGAAAATGGTGAAACTGAAGATACCTGTTCTGGAAAATCTGATAAAAGAAGGCTTATGTATTTCTGAAGTGCTCAAGACTTTTTCTTATCTTAGCCACACTGTTCTTTTTCTGACAACTGGTGGACAAAACATCAGCACAAATTCACAAAGTTGAAAATCAGTCTGTTTTTAATGCAAGCCCATTTGTTCCTGTATCACGTGTGGAATGTTCTTTTACCGTGTTAGGTCCACAGTGATTATACAGAAACTTGCCTGAGGCAAATAGGCAGAAGGTGAAGCAGTATTAGTCAGAGGCAACATCATACCAGGTCATACTGGGAATCTGGAGGTTGGTGTGTACTTTGCCACCAGTCCTCTGGTGCTAACAGTGTTGGAAACCTTGGGGGCTCAAAGCTTTCCAAGCAAAGTTTGGTGTTTCCAGAAGAGAGACCTTTCTCTTCTGCTGGTTAGGAGCTTGCATTCATCTATGTTAAAAACCGGTGATTCCATTGCATGTACATCACAGCATCTTGTGCACCGTTCGCTGAGAATATGGAGTGGTTTGTTTTATTTTCAGTCGCTCACTCCAAAGATTCTGACCAGTTGAGAATTACTAGAGACTGTTTGAGAACCCCACAGAAAGGGAGTTGAGTCTGGCCTTAAGGTAGAACATGGGCTACTAGTCCCTCTGTGAATCATAGCACAAGAGTAACTCCTGGAGGTATTAAATAAAAGGACCCTGACAGCACTTGACGGAAAACCCTACTTCTGATGCAGTGCAAAGAGACAAAATAGCAGATACTTCATTGGTTAAATGGGCATAGAATAAGTGCATATAATTTCATGGGTACTGGACAGTGAAAGATTTAAACAAAAGGGAATGAACAAATCCAAGTGATCCTTTCTGTATCGCAGTATATGCAGTACATAATAATTATCGATTGAAAAAAATCATTATTACTAATAGTATCCTCTGATATACTACAGGTACTCTGGGATTCTTACTACTATCACTAAGTAATGATAGGTAATTATAATATGATATCTGTACTTACACAGTTTTGCCTGCCTTAGCAATGTTTCTGAGTTGATTAGCTGTGCGACAGATTGTTTCTATCTTCTTTGCCTTTGTTCTGAAGATGAACAAACATGATACTGAAGCAATAAAAATGTTTGAAGGGACAGAAAGAAATTGTGTAGTTGTCTGTTTGCTCTGCAGCAGATGAGGTATGTCGGACACATGCTTTTTGTTATTTATCACTCATTGAGCTCTTGTACCTGAGCCGTAGCTGCTGCGTGTGTGACCTGTGTACTTTCATTGTTCTCACAGTTGCTTAAGGTAAATATAAACCTAGGAAAATGTACATTTGGATGCACCTTTCTTAACTTCTCAGAAGCATCTAACTCTGGTTGGTTGAAGGTACAATGCGAGTGTGCAAGGAAGTATTGAATTTACTAATACTCTTCAGCAAACCATTTGTAACAGATGGATGGGTGGGAAGCCCATCTGCACCATCATATCAGTTTGAGATGAGGTCTGTCTCCACATAAATGTCAGAGCAGTTTGTAAGGCCTGTGATTCATCAGTCAACTTCGAATTGCTGTGAATGAAGTGTAGGGACTGACAGTATGATATATTCTGTAAGCAGGAGGGAACAGGAAGTTGGTTCTCTGAGAAGTCGACTGTGGGTTTCATGGTACACGAAGACTTTATCTGATGTAATTAGCTTAGATTTTGGGAGTGTCATAGACCCTCACCAGTGCCCAGGCAACTTCCAAAGGTATTCCTCTTCCAGTCACCTGTTGGGCAGTTTCTTCAAGGATTATTAGAAATTCTTTTCCTGTGTGGAGAGATGTAGATTTTTCTCGCACACATCTCCTAGCCAGATACTGGTTTTTGTTCCTACATGACTTGCCAAAATTGGAGTATGTGGACAGTCAAATTGTTGTTTCTCAGTAATGTCTTGCTGCTCAGTGCAGCAACTGTTACAGTAAGTTACAATACCTTTTTTCTCTGAGTATGAATACATATGTATATTTTAAGGAGCCTATTATGTATGACTTTTCTGTGCTGAAGAAATAAAGCAGCAGTTGAGACTTATGTTTTCTTCAGTGCGTAACGTTTTTTAAGCTGCTGTGTGGTTTAAACAGATTCTACTGGCCAAGTGATTTAAACCTCAAGATTGCTTAGCTACAGAGTACAAAGACAAAAATATGTATTAATGATGCATTGTGAACAATACTAGTTGAAAGGCACATAAATAACCTTTTTTTTGTGGCTTTCAAGCATTTAGGGGAATAAGGAAGAGGAAAGAGGAGGAACAGGAAGGAAATGATTCAGTGCATTCATAACATGACTCGCCTTTTCTGTATTCACTTGTTTACATGCATTGTCATTAATAATTCCGGTTTACCTCCCATCGAGACAGTGGAGACAATTCTTGCATTTTTGAGTTGCTGTTTAGGGGAAAGTTGTGTGTTGGGTGTGTCACAGCCAAAAAAACTACTGCAGACCTATGATGGCTAGAAATATTTCTCCCCTGTGTGGTTTTGTTTTGTGGGTTTTCTTCCTCCCGAATTCAAATTTTCCATGCTAGGAATGTAAAGAACTCATGGGGGGGGGGGGGGGGGGGGAGTTAACATTCTCTATTCTATTAAATATAAAGCTGTGAGAATTGTTGCTTATTGCTTGTTATTTTTGTAACAACAAGCATGGTAATAAATAGCTTTATGATGAGCAGTAATTTTTTTGCAGTCATCTCTTTTAAAGCTACCTGGAAAATAAATGCAACATGCTTTGGCAGGTATGCTTTAATTCTACCTAATTTTGTGAACTGTTTTTCTTGGCAGAGACCTTGGAACAGTCGGTGCTGTTGCTATAGACAGTGAAGGAAATGTAGCTTGTGCAACATCCACTGGAGGACTCTCTAATAAACTGGTTGGCCGTGTTGGTGACACAGCATGCATAGGTATGAGGTGTGGGGTCTTGCCTCTCAAAAAGAAAGATGCATCACGCACATGTGAAATGAAACATAAGTACTGGACATCTGAAATGGAGGTCTAACATTCAAATTTATCAAAACTCAAGCTCCTTAACAGAACATGGAGATTGCAAATAGGAAGTAGGAGTAGAGGTGTGGTACTGTCATCATCATCCAACACTTTTCTGTCTGAAAAATGGGGACTGGTGTTTGTTGTTTCTGTCCTATCCCGGATGTTAAGTTGTTTGGGTGTTTTTGGTTGGTTGGTGGTTTCTTTTTTGTGTGTGTGTTTTTTGGTTTTGTTTTGTTTGTTTGGGGTGGTGTTGTTGTTGGTTGGTTGTCTTCTGTCTCTGTGTTTGTGGGTTTTTTGTTTGTTTTTGTTTTTTCTGTGTTTCCTTGCATTCACTCTAATAAAGCTCTCCTTTTGTACATCCATGCTTACAGCCGAATCAAAAAATGTAGCGTGATCCATACTAAGATGCTTTTTTCTTGATACTTAAGGAAAGTGGTGTAATTGTAATTACTGTTTGCTATATGAGTGAGACAGAATTGTAAAATTACTGGCAGCTTTGAGTAAATTCCTGTTCTTAGAGAGCCCTGATAAGGCTGCCTCAGAGCCTCATAGATGCGGTGTGGAATAAAGGAAATATTTTAAGAGATCTATTATCCAAATATAAAGAGACACTTAAAATCCTTTCCCCAGACTTGTTCCTCTCACGGGACAGACTTGCCATTTGATTGCTTCAGGGTTCTACCATACAGTTGGGATTTAGAAAATAATTAGTAAAGCATGTTCCAAACTCAAGCAGTACTGCTTTTAGCAGTACATGATTATTACAAAACTAATACTAACTTTCTCTCACAGTCTAAGTTGCTAATATTTTGGTATCCTCTGCATGTTGACTATGATTTTCAGCTTCATTTCTGACTGCAGCCTTCTGACCATGAATACTCTTCTCTTGCATAGATCACATTCAGGGCTCCTATAGTATGGGACATAGGTCTGTGAAAGACAAGTGAAACTGGGCACTGGTGAGCGTATTGCTTGCAACTTTTGCTCTTACTAGACATCTGAAGGATTTGATATAGAAATACTAGCTGTTCCTTTAAATATTAGAGCCTTTTGAAAGCGGGCTTGGACAGACTGACTGTGGCAGTGTTTTTCCATGTGTAAATTACGGTCCAGTGAAACGATCTAATCTGATCAAGAAAGTACAGGAGGGTAGAAACTTTCATTGCTCTTCTGTGCCGCTTTCCCCTCCCCCAGTACCTTGTTTATAATGCTGTGGTATGCTCCTCCTCTGCTCCTGCGAAATATTTTCCTTAGGAGATGTGCTAGAAACTTGGGTGTTGAGCAAGCGGAAGCTTGGTGGAGAACAGGGTGTGGAATGTGCCAGCAAAACAAGGATGGGAGAGAAAAAAAAAAAGGGGATAGGGAGTGAGAGTTCAACAGAAGAAGCACTCTGCTTGTGGTGAGGACTTGCAAGATTCTTCAGGGGTGCTTTGTTATGCTTCACTAGAGTCTAGGCTCTTCAAATGTCGTATCTGCTTTTGCTCTTGTGGATTGGCACCCCTCAAAATTTGGTCAATTCACCAATGTGCTCATGAGATCTCCCTTCCTATCTTCTTAATCACTAATGTGTGACCTGGCATTCTGCATCCCATCGCTATCTTGCTGATCCTCAATATACTGTCCCTTGCCGTTCTGGAAGATATTTTTGTCCATACCTGTGAAGCGTTGCCCTGCTTCTGCTTCATGTACCACAAGCAGATCACTAGTCTTCTAGCTCATAACTTGGCAACTGACTTCATCCAGTTGTTGTTGATCTCTTTCATATATTTTACTTTTCAAACTGAGGCAGAAATGAGAAAGAAGTTACTGACACTTTGCTCCCAGAAGTGCCAGACCTTTAGGAATAAACGTTCCATACCTATTTTAAACAATGCAGAGCTTGTAAATTTTTTTATGGAATATTACCTTTTTTTTCCCTTCTGGAAAGGAAGTGGAGGTTATGCTGATAACTGTTCTGGTGCCACTTCAACCACAGGACATGGGGAGAGCATTATGAAAGTGGTCTTAGCCCGACTGATCCTCTATCACATGGAACAAGGTAAATTCCAAACTTCCTGTAAGCTCAAATAATGAGGAAACATTGCGTAATGACAAGTTTCAGTTTGTGTACTATCATCCTAGAACAGTTGGCAGAAGAGTTGCTCCCAGGGGTATGTGGTTGGGTCACCTCTCTGTAAAAAACAAAACGAAGTACTAAAGTATTTAAAACTCAAGTGGACAGAAGTATCTGTGCTGCTTGATGTTTAATCATGCATTGGACCAATGTACGTTGAAAGACATTATTGTCTACTTTGTCTAACTTAAGTTCTAATTAATAACCTTTTTCCCCAATTTTAAGCTAAATTTTTGTCAACAAAGAAATAGAAAACAAGTAAAAGCAAGATACTTTAAAGAAAGCAGTTGGGGAGTGCTAGAGGTGGATAATCAGAGCTGAAATAAGAAACCATAGAATATCTCCTTTCCAATAAACTGTAATGGTTTTTATTTTAACAGCACTGATTATAGCAACAGAAATGTTTTTAAGATGTTTTAACTGTGATTTAAATTTTTATTTTGTTTTGGAAAATATACCAAACTGACTGGGTGGGTATGTGGCAAACAGCTGACACAGTATGTCTTCTGTGACTGTAATATAATCTGACTGTGGCATGACCCTTTGGAGCTTTACCTTCGTGAGTTAGTCTGGCATCTAAACCCTTGATTATATTACAGCCTGTAAACATAGCCAGACAACATACTTGTATTCCATGCAGTTGAAGAACCATTAATATAGATATCACCATTATTTTTAGCAAGTCATAGCTTTTGGGCAGTACAGTATAACTGGCTTTAAGATCAACCAAACTGGAAGTAGCTGAAAAACTTTTGTTTACATTTTCCTTGGAGAAGCAGTAAGTAGAGGGACAAGTAACAGCTGAGAATATTTTTGTTATGCTTTTTAGAGCTGTTTGCATATAATCAGTGCATTTCTCTGTAAATCTCCTGGCTACTGTGATAGTTTCAGCATAAAATACAACCTACAGATTATTTCCCAAAGCTGTAACATGTTATGATCTGCCCTTACTCTCTATATTAAGTCCCCGGCCATTCAGTTTGTGAATGGTCTTCTAAACAGTACATATGTTTAAACCACTTTCTTTTCTGGCTTGAAGTTAACTGCATTGTAAAACCTGTGCATTGATGCAGTTGTCTGGCTTGTGATAAATCAGTATGAAAGGTAAATGAGGCTATTTTTTTTCTTTTAAGAGAAAATGAAACAAAGATAATGAATCCACATATGTGCATGTTTAATGGGTTTGCACTTGTTCACCCTGCCCGTGCTTGCTCTACCTTCAGTCATATGGCCCAGAAGTATAACTCAGCTGCCAGGAAAGTACGTCAGCAATAGACTTCCCCCCACCGCCCCTCGTTTCCATGAAGGCACTTGAAAACAAATCCTCAACTTATTAGAACTTTGAGTCCTTGAACAGCCAACTAAAGTTGCAGACTTTAGAACAACTATAGAGCTCTTTCATAATTCCATTCAATATTCAGGAATTCACATACTAAATATCTTCTTTTAGACCAATTCTGCAAAATTTACTTTCATATTTTAGGGGTGAATTGCTTTGCTAGTCTTTTAACAGCTGTTGGAATCTCTGTCTTATGGTGGCAGCTGTCGTCTTTTCGTAAAATCAAAGGGTGAAATACTGACCCTTTGAAGTCAGTGCCACTGACTTGAATAGTGACAGTGTCACCCGTAATGTCAGAGAAAGGAGCTTTATCCTGTCAGTCACCAGTGCTGAGAATAATTCTGTGTTGGTTTTGTTTGGTTTTAACTCAAAATGTGCAGAGAAGGCATGAAGGTCAGTTTTTGTTCCACAACTGAAGCTGCATAACATTACCAATGGTATATATCTTGGAACAATTAGGGTAAGCCAGCTGCATTGCTGAATATATATTCATACATATATATAGTGAACAAATATTCCCCAGCTGTTACAGGCCTGTGTGTATGATGTACACGTTAACTTTGATTTATTTATAAAATATTCCTGTTAATATGAATTAATTGTAATGAAAAGATAAAGTTGCTTTGCTGGTTTTTTCTCTGATATCTAGTACATCAAGTCCTTGCCTGATAACTTTCAGAAGTTTCAGGAAGAGTAATGCTGATGTTTGCTTTTTGATAAAATATGGCAATAGGAAATATGTGCTTTGAGATTCATTAGAGCCAGTGGGCTTGGAGCACAGATGATGAGTGAAATTTTGGATTGTTTTGATGTGGTTTGTTTGTTTTGTTTTGTTTCAAATTGTAAATGCTTTAGACCTAACTTGTGACAAACCTTTGATGGAAAGCTTGCAGAGTGGCATTTTTCCCTTCAAATGCTGGCATAAGAAATATATCTCAAACATAGAGTTCATGAGTTAATCTATATCAAGCACTGAAGCTGAATTACAATCTGAAGCTGTTTAAGACCTGCCTTTGTAGCAGCACCACACCATAGCAGCTATTAGCAACTGTCCAGAGCCTTCCTACAAACAGTTCCTTTGCTACACTGGGAATTTCTTGCTAATTTAGTTGAAGGAGGAATAGGATTTGGCTGGCTCCATGGGAGGAGTGAAACTTAAGGGAATTGAAAAACTGACTTCAGGACAGATACCATGAAGTTACCTTGTTCTTCTTTTCAGGATTGTCACCAGAGGTGGCTGCTGACACTGCATTGGACTACATGAAGACACGAGTTGGGGGCTTGGGGGGTGTCATTGTTGTTAACAGTTCAGGAGAGTGGGCAGCAAGGTTCTCCACCAAGCAGATGTCCTGGGCTACGGTAAAGGATGACCAGTTGCATTATGGGATTTATGCTGGGGAAAGGCACACAAAATCTGTTGATGAAGCACTTGCATCTGAAAGGGAGGGATTCTGAGAATGAAGAAAGGTGGACTAAGGAGGAATGAAGACGTCCAGTTTTTCTGGAGGATGATGACAGTTGATTTCATCTTTTCAAAAGATCTGTACTCTTGATTGGTTCACAGGCATTGCCACATTTACAGTCAAAATGAAACCTAGACATGGTTCTTCAGTGGTCATGGGTATATGTATAGCGTTTATTAATACCTTCAGGGAGTCAGGAGATCCTTCTATTCTAGATAAGAAAGATAATGGTTGGTAGGTTTCTTGGTTACAGACCAAAACAAAGTAGGCTACAATATTTCCAAGTATATGTGGACAGTTAATAGGAAGAATATTATTCACTTAATATCTGGGGTAGTAGTAAAGAAGGTCATGGTTTCAATAAATATCGCTAAACCAGCAATCCTTGCTAATCAAATACAAAGGTTATAGGCACCTTTTAAGTCTAAACATGTTACAGAGAGACAATGATTAACTGGAAAAATAATGATCTGAAATCAAGTGATAAAAGCAAGCTGTACTGAAATAAAATAAAATTGCCTCTTCAGCTTCTTGTGTGCCGTCTGAAATGTTTTCTGGTGAGGTTTTCTTTTTAAAAAAAATTTACGTTCTGCTTTATTTCTGAGACAGCTTCATCATTAAGATTTTGTATTTTTAAAAGAAAGAGCAAAATTTCTATTTTCTAACTTAACTATATTTTTTTCTTGTGTTTAAAACTGTGTAGTAGTTTTATGGATTTCAGCTGGTGACTAGATTTCCCCTGAGGACAGATTGTATGCTATAATTGCATGCCATTGTACTGTGGAATGTTCCCCCTTACAAGATAACCAGAATAAACATAGCAAAAATTGAAACTACTCATACCTGCGTCGCAACAACAATATTGGGCTGGCTCAGACAGAAGGGTCAGGTTGCCAAGTTGTCTAACCTGCTCTCTACTTTGATCCATGGTTTATTAGACGTTCCAGATGGCTGGATGGGGACAGTGATGGTTCACAAGTAGGTGGCTCATGCAAAACATAACCATGGAGTATTTGCATGCTTTGTTGCACAGAAGGTAATGTAGAAGACGGCTACTATCTGATCACTAGCAGTTTATGAAACAATAACAGTGTTTAAGATGTGCTCATCTGTAGAGAGAAGTAGTATTCTGAGTAAAAAATAATTAATTTCTCTTTCTGTGCGTGAGATGCCAATCTAACAGGGCCAGAGTGTTCTCTGAAAAAAAAGCAGTTATTGTTTTAGCTTCATTTCTAGCATATCAAGGTAATCCAGGTTTTTGTTGTCAAGATTCTGCTTTGTTTACCTCACCTGTCCCCAGTGCTAGATCAAATTCAGGACAGGCAACAGGAAATATGATCTCCTCAAGTTCTGCCAAATCTCACTCTGCAGCATTGTTTTGATGAAGTTGCTCAATTATTCTTTCTAAAGAAAAAGAATCAAATGTGATTTTTTTAGAGCTAAATGGTGATACATGGGCATGAATGTAGGTTATACACAAAAGAAAATGAGTACAAATCTATTGTCTTATACCTGTTTTATTAGATTTATTAGACTCTGTAGAGGGCACATTCCTAGTAACTATTCATTTGCTTGAAGTAGCTGGAGGGACGAGCATTTAACGCAGTATTACCACAACACTTGGTGTGTCATCTTTGTCAGGCTCTGCTTTTGTTATGTTCTCTTAGTGCATTCAAGCCTGTTCCCAGTTGACCAAAACCCGATGGTTAGCGTAGCAGCAGGCATAAAGCATTGCACCCGCCGGGCGGTTTGTCGGCCAGGGTTTGGCACTGTGCTCTCCTGGACAGTTGGCTTTTGGTAGCTTTGAACAAGTTCGTGTCTGCTCAGAAGGCACAGTCAACCACAGCAGCAGTACAGATAGGATCTCAGAGCTGTCCAAAGGAATGGTAAATGGTTGCTGTGGTTAATTCACCTCATCTGTTGTCAGGAATATAATGCAATAAATTGCTGACACTTAACAAAGTGTGTTATCCTATATAGGTTGTTCTAGCACTCATCACCAGCCTAGCTGGGCACCTTCCAACAGTGCATTAAGCAGTGTGACTACCATCTGGTCTGTATGGTTTGTTCTGTCTCACCCGCTCCTTGCTAGCATGCTCAATATTCCTGTCTTATGAAAAAGCATCTGGTTTTCAAAAACATGCGTGATGTTATGCCTTTCCAGTTCACATGGGGCTGGGAATGAGGAACTGTCCCTTGCATACGGATTGATGGTGTTGGATAATGTCCAGGCTGTGTGGAGCTTGCTCTGCCATTCAAAGGACAGCAGCTCAGGCCAAGCACGGGTGCCAGCGGTCAGGGCTGTTGGCTTCTCCAGCCCCCTGACCAGTCTGGGCTCCTCCAAAGCAATTTCCACAAGTAATTAGGTACACTTCTTCTAGGACAGTGTTCCCCTTCTATGAGAAGGGGGGTTGACAGCAGATGGTCAGTAATGGCGCAGACCTATCTTTGGAAGAAGCTGGAGATAAAACAGTTGTTTTCCTTCTCTTTACCCTTTTTGTCACGTTCTTCAGCTGGAGCAGGATGAGACTTTGTTGCTGCTGATGTAAGAAGTTGCTGGTGTTGCACAGGGCTAACTAATTTTTTAATATGCTTACATGTCCCTTGACCCCTGGGAATATTGACAAACTGCTCTTTATAATGGCTTTAGCATTTAACAGCTTTTATAAATATTGTTGAAACACACTGAGCTGCAGGGGGATACTGACAGCAGGACGAGAAGTTGTGTGCCACTGCCGTGCACTGCTGCTGGAAATGAGCCTCTAATCCAAATGGCTGTGACCTGGATATCAAAGGAAAATTAGAGGTCTGTTGCCAAGAAACAGAGTGTCCTTGGCATGTAGCAAAGCAGCAACAGAGTTTTAATTATCTAATTAAAGTGCGGCATCCCGTTATTATATATCATTCAGAGAGCCAGTTGTGGATGTTGTCCTGTTTCTTTCTTACTGCTCGCTAGAAAGGGTCTCTGACCCGAGCAGGTAGCCACGATGTTAAAAAAAGCAGCAGAACCGTGATCATTGACTTTGCTAATATATCGTTGCTTCTGTGCAGGTTTTTCTTCTTAATCTTTGCAAATTATAAGTAATAAAAAATTGTTCTGTAGGACATCAGTGTTTGGAAATTTGGGGTTATGTTTTTCAGTGTTCTACTTTGTCCTGCATTTTAGCTCTGTGTCTCTGGGGTGTTTTTTATTGACTTTGAAATCTCTCTTGGCAAAGTTTAATGGCACTTGCTGTTTTGCTTGTTTCTCTTCTGGTCTGCTTTTCCTTTGATATGCTCTGATAAATATTTGCTGTGGGACAGATTTCAGTCTTGGTTACGTCAGTATAACAGAAAAGCGCAGTCACTGAAGTCCGTGATTACACTAGAGGAAGTGAAATCAGAGATGGGCTCGCCTGTCCGAAGCCGGTAGCTCCGCGGGTGCTCGAACAGCCTTTGCTGAGGAGGGACGGAGCAGCGAGGGGACAGGAGCTGCTGCCGGCAGCCACGGCGTCACACAGGGCTCTGCTCGCCGGCAGCGTCGGGGACAAGATGATGCCCAGTGAAATAGTTAAATGTGCACACTGGGAAATGAAAGTGTCAAATGATTCACATAAACGAATCTTAAGATCACACAGACAGGGTGAGCAAAGAGTCATTTTGTTCTAGACGTGTAAACCACGAAGGAGAGGAATCTCATTTTCCTTTCCACTGCACTCTTTTCGCTTGGTTTACTGGGGGCATGTAGATACCCCGCAGCCTTTGTGTAAATGAGCTTTGCCAGAGCTGGTCACATGTGCTTTAACTTCAATTACTTTTAACATTCTTGCCTTTTGGCCTTTAAAATTCTCCTTGGTTGGAGTGAGGCTTGTTTTCTTGCAGTTCCTCCCTAAGTCCTTTTCCGCTGGGGACAGGATGGGTTCCGATGCGGTCTGCGTGGGCTTTAGCCCTCCAGCCCTGCACTTTTGACCCTTTACTGCTACGGCTTTACTACAACTTAAGCTATGTAAATGCATGGTAGCATGCAGCTTATTAAATACTCAGCCTCTTCCAGACTTAATGGCTCTGCCCAGTGCTGCCTGCCTAGCGGCATAGCAGCCTGCCTGCTTAGCAACCCCGGCTGCCAGGAGCACATCACCCCCCCGCGCTGCTTCCCCTACTGCCTCCCCACTCAACACAAATTGTATTTCAAGCTTATTTTGATGGTGCCCAAAACCTTCTCTAGGTTCAGTTGTAGCTATCACCTGCCAGCCACAGCATGCGCTAACAACTGTTTTACAACATCACCACGAGGGCTGACTAATATGGGAGTCAAAGTGATTGTAAAATATACATACCAGTAAATGGACACCCTATTGTTTTAGTACATGCTTTTTCTTAGCAATTTCCAAATGTCAGCTCATAAAACAAATTTCTAGAATAATTAACAAACTGCTTCTCTTTCAGGCTAGAAAAGTTCACAATTTGCAGGGACGTAGGTACTCTCCTCTGTACTTGGAACTCATTTGCTGCGTGGAAGAGGGATGCAGCCAGGATTTCTCTCCTTTCTTAAATTATAGTAGATAATTTGTGGTGGTGTTAGTCGGTTGATTTTTTTTTTTTATTATTTCATTGGGTTTGTTTTTTAAAAGCTGAAAAGGGTTATTGTGTCCTCACGCAGGAGTTCTTACCTGTCTTTTGTCTCACCTCAGCTAACCCTTCTAAGAATGGGAATGAGTGCAGCTCAGCTAAGCCTGTAGTAAGATAATCACTTAGAAATGATGATATTAGGGAAAATGGGTGGAACACGAAACCCAGCATGTTTTCCAGAAGGAATCACAATTATTATCTAGTCTTACTTCCCAAATAAACAGGCCATAGGTCCTTCTCTCTGTTATTTCTGAATTAAGCAAATAACTTCTGTCGAAGTATGGTCTATTTCTGCCACAAACAGAATGAAAATGAGGACACTCCCTGAAAGAAAGCACCTTTACCATTTCTTAAATAATTCTATTTATTGTTTTAACACATTGGGGAAGGCGGGGGGGAACAAAAACAGAAACAAACAAACAAACAAAACAAAGAAAACACATACCACCACCACATTATCATGGCAAACACCCCAGTGGCCTTTTTGTTGCCACCAGGCTGTGCTTCAAGTCTCCATGGGGCGAGGGCATCTCCTAGAAAATAGACCTGGAATTTCCCATCCAAAGATACATGGTATGTATTTTCCTGGATACAAACCTCCAGAAGTCCTGCATGTAATGGTAACATTTATATAACAGTTCAGGTCTTCAGAGAAGTATACAGAAGCTGTGAACTGATCTGCACGGCTCTTCAGTGGAGTTTATTATATTTGAACTGTTTTATCTCTGGTGAGCACGCAGGGAGATTAAACAACTACTCCAGGGCCACCAAATGCATCTGAGGCAGGGCCAAGATTAGAATATTGATTTCTGGCCTCTGCAGTCCCAGGCTTAGTTCACTACATTATGTTGTTTTTACAGATAACGTTTAGACAAATAGATCTTGACATATCAAAAGCTGGGTAGCCTCTCAGTAAATTGAGCAGGGCTTTAGCTGTTCAATTCCTGTGATTTGTGCATGCCTCATGCTTGGTCCCAGTAATCTCAATAGCTATTGTATATTTACAGTGAAACCCACTCCTAGCCTGAAGCATACTAGACTTTTTTTTTCCTCTTAGAGCAGAAATAAGGCTAATTATGATACATTTTCTTCTTGTCAGATTGAGATCTGCAAATATGTTACTTCAAAGAAATTCTGCTTCAATCCTCTTTAAAAAAAAAAAAGAAAAAAGTAGGAATAAAAAGAAAAAAATAAAAGAAAACATGTTGGTGGAGATTCTCAGTCCTAACCAACAGTAGTTTGTCACTCTTTCTAATTCCTTGTTTGAGTTAAAAGTCAGGAAAATGGGAAAAGTCCCACAGACGTGAAGTTCAAAATCGGAATGCTTTTAATGAAATCGCCACATGCCACCTGAGGATACTTGGTTTCTGAAATCTGAATGCCAAACGAAAGGCAAGTATGTACTTGAAAGCTGAAATAAATTCTACACAGAGGATAAACAGGTACATTAGTATTAGAAAACTTGTCTCCCAGTATTTACAGTGGTGTGAGCATATTGCCATTGCTACGACCCAGGAAATCTCCGAACTACCTGAGCTTGCTGAGGCATAGACTAGAACCTTTTTTACACATTTCTGAACTCCAGGTATCTCATCTGCAGCTAACAAAGGACACTGCTTGCTCTTAGAGAGCCTACTTGAAGCTTGGCAGATCTACAAAAGCTGTACTGGCGTTTCAAACACGTCAAGTTATCTAACAGCCTTCTCCACCCTTCTTTGTTCCTCGATGCAGTAGCACGATGTCATTTGTCAGAGTGCCAAAACTGGAGACAAGCTGAATATGTGAATACCAAGGAAGTGGTTTCCTTAGCAATAACAGGCATGTGAAAGTCAAAACTTCCTTTCCTCCTCATGTGACCTTTTTCAAAGCAACTCAGCCGGGGGACAATAGGAGTGAATTCCAAGCACCCACAGCGTTCCTGCGCCGCTGGGCAAGGATCTGACAAATGGCAAACTTATCTTACCTTTTTATGAAGGTAAAATTGTATTTCTCTTTAGATGTTCCCCACTAGGAATTTGATGTGTTTATATGTACAACATAGTGTTTCTTGAAAGCAAAATTGCCTAATGCCATAGAAACAAATATCTAGAAGATAAGTTATTTTCTTGCTAAGTAATTTTCTTGCCATTGTGGACCAAAACTTTTGTTATGCATAAAATCCAAAGTCCTTTCTCTGGAGAGGAAACAAGGGCATGAAAAATCTTACCAGTTTGTTTTAATACCTGGACATCCCTGATGTGATTCTTCCCATTTCATATAAGGTCAAAATCACCACTCCTTAGGAAAAGCCCTAAGGAAAAAAAGGAGAGACAGAGAGAAATTATTTATGAAGTCAAATAAGAGGAAGGTGACATTCATCTCACCCATCCTGCACACAAGTGCAGTATCAGTTCTTTGTTGCTATCCTTATCCTGAATGTATTGTACAGCCTCTACTCATCCTAAATATTTAGTACAGCCTCTCCTCATCCCTAAAGAGACAGGAGTGATAGCCAGAAGTACTTACACAAAGCCACATGTCCAAGAATACTGAAGTATTTTCTAAAAGCAGCTACTAAATTTAAACCTGAGCTTACTATTGAGTTAGGGAACTATTCTTATTTTTCCAGCTGGGGAGGTGATACAGCAGCTGGTTGTCAAAAGGGCAGAGAAAATTCCTGTTGGAGCTGGAAATAGTTGTTCAGCATCCTTTCTGTGTTGCAATGTGTGGGAGATGGGCTTGGATTTCAGAAACTGGAGGAAAGCTCTGGTCTTACAGTTCTCCCCAGCTCCAGTGTTTCTGGGCCACCCATGCACAGGCCCTTGCCAGCTGCTTTGCTGTTCACCTGGCCTGCACTTGAGTCGCTGGTAATTAACAGAGATGGGTTTCTTTGGTTCTTAGGGACCACCAAACTTTCATCTTGCTTTTAATCACCTGCTGTGGTTTGAGGTTTTTTTCACCCCAGCTTCAGCATTTAATCCTAAACTCTAGAGGACTGGAGGTTTTTGGACATGAACTATGCAATGTGAGTAGCTGAGGTTGGAGCCTGTCCTGCCAGGCAGGAGAAAAAATTTGACAGGAGACAATTCATCTGCAGCTTTCTGTGAATCTGGGGAAGGAACATGGCACAGATTTGGAGCCTTAATGTCTGGAGGAAAACAGGCGAGCCATCTGCTCCTGCAGGCACTGGCACGTTGGTGCTTTGTGCCAGTTACACCAAGGCACAACTTATTGTTTAGCCAAGCGTTGATGTCCAACAGAGTGTGTAAGTACCTGCGGTGAGTTGCCTTATGAAATCCCAGTCCACTCTTGGCAACATGTCATACTGAGCATGTCCACATTTAATGCCTTTCTGGATATAAGACGTGGCCCTGCGCAGGGAATGAGGAGCGGCAGAACCAGGACCATGCTTCTCAAGGGAAAGCAAGGGAGCAGCGGCCCAGTCACGGCTGCAGCGGCACCACCGCAGCCTGGTGCGAGGCGGAGGTGGGCTTTTTGCCATTAAGAGGCTTTAGCAAGCAATACTATAAGCCCAAAGTGCCGTGTTACACAGGCAGTGTGAGGTAGATACAGACTTGGGACAGTGGTGGAGTTGAAACCAAAGACAATCATGTGCTCCCAGCCAGTGCCTTGGTGTAAGAAAGGACTCCGAAAAAGGCCCCTGCCTTTTTGGGGTTTTTTTGTGGTGTGGCCGAACAGGGTCAGAGAAAAGGTGCAGGAGCAGCCCAGAAAATGCTCTCCAGCAGAGACAAGACAGCAATGGGCTGCCCACAAGTCACCCTCCAATAGTAATGGTATAGACCGGGTCAAAGTAGGCAGTATCCTGGCACTCTAGTAATATCCAATAAACTATTGCAGCACCAAACAATGCTGATATTATTATATGCCAGTGCCTGAACAAGTATTTCAAGATTTATTCAGCTAGCTCCGTGTTGTTGCTGTGTGCGCAACACTTCCCAATCCCCCTGTCATGCATGGGGCCTGTGGGAAGTGTGGGGGAAGGGTGCTGCTGGTGCTTTGGGACTGGAAAGGCACTGGGAGATGCTGGGATGCAAGTGGGCAAGGTGAGGTTTTGTTTGGGACAGGGTTCCTGGCAGCCACAGGAGGACACAGGGCTTGAGGGGGATGGTCCCCTCCAAGCAGGGTTGGGGAAGAGCAGAGGTCCCTCCAGCCCACAGCTTGCCCCACACCAGGGGATGTCTCTGGCCAGGCTGGGGATTTAGGAAGGTACAGAACAGCAAGGTGAAAAAGCAGCTTTGGCCAACAGTTCAGCCTTTCAGACACTGCCAGCCCACCACCATCCACGTGTCTTGATGTCAGCACATGAAGCATTCAAGCACATTTCAAAGGCTGAGGGTCTGCGGGGGGCTGGCTGTGAGGACCAGCTCTGGTGGGACGGCAGCACTGTGCACTGGTGACCCAGACTCCGGGAGGAAGCACGGACTGGTGCAAGAACACAACAGCGGCAACAAAATCTGAAGGACAAGAGAGGGGTGTGCCTGGAGTGTGAAGCCTTAGAGGAACAGAGATGGCAAGGGAGACCTGGCACCAAGCAGCCTGCCTGCAGCACTAACTGCTGGGGTTGGGGGAATCACTTTCCTATCAAGGACTAATTTGAACATACAGGCTCAGTGCATTATAATTACCCAACTGAGAACAGACTGGAAGATGTGTGTCATGTGCCATGGGACTGGCCACTACTTCCAAAAATGCCATAGAAGTGTCATAGGATGATACCCTCAGCTACGTGTTACTATTTTTTTTTATTCAGTTTTCCTTTGTTCATGTTAAGACAGGCTTTTTTTTTCTTTCTGTGTCATTTAGCTTGATAAATCTATTTGAAAAATTACTTCACACATATTCAAGCAAAGATTCTTTCTAAGTATGTGTCCCTTTTGGAGAAAATCTGGCCAAATATCTTCTGATCTGTTCCTTCATAAGACAGATAATACAGTCAGGATATGCCAGCTCCTCCTGCATAGTCCAGTTATTTTTTTCCCTTCATTCTTGCGTGTTTCAATTTTACAATTGCTCCCATGGGTCATAATAAACCAAGATATAAAGAAAATATATTCAGCATATTTTGAAAAATAACAAGCTGTATGCTTTACAGGAAATGTGGGTTGAGGCATACTATGCAAACTTTTGTCATGTCCTTTAATCTCGCTTGACGGGGACATAGTTCAGCCATGCTGGTTTCTCCAGAGCATGTGCAGATACGATTTAATTAAGAAATCAGATTTCAGATTCTGTGACTGCTACAAAATGTTCAACAGCAAAGTCATTTTGACTGAGCTGCCTTTCAACATATTATCCTTCTGCTGAAAGATCCCCCAATGAATCCAGTATTTGTCTCAAGCACTGAGGAGAGCAGTGACCCACTATAAGGAGCACTGCCTGGCAATCACAGCTTGTTATCATCAAGTTACTGCCACAGCAGATCATTCCCAACCTTGCTGAATAAACACAGGTATTAAATCATTCAGCTGATGGAAAAAAAAGCAGATTCCATTTAAATTTGTGTATTATGATGTTTCTAGACTTTACTTTTGAGTAAGTGTATTTTAACAAAACTCAGACTTCCAGGAGACAGGAATGTAAGCTAAGGCAGTGTTATATGCCTTAGTCCAGAAATTTTCCAGCTATTTCAGCACAACAGTGCTGTCAGTTTAGTGCACTTTTGAAAGCCGCTATGAAAGCACTATGAAAGTAATGAGAACCAAGCAGATTGTGCTGGATCTTGGAAGAGCTGCTCCAGGTGAAATCCTAGCAAAAGGAAACCTTCAGTGACCAAGAACGAGCACAGGATGCAGAGACTAGGGTGGGATGTGAAAACAAGGGTGGGATGCAAAGATGAGAGTGGGATAAGGGCCTAAGCAGACATGCAGCTCAGGTGAAAGGAGACTTTCACCAAACACCGGTTGCATCCCTCCTCCTAGCACAGACACAACCTTGCCTCTCCACAGTGCACCTCTAGGCCCTGTCTGAGAGCCACCAGGTGCTTACCACATTGACTAAATTAAAAAGCATCTCTGCAAGAAAGCAACAGCGTTTTCTCATGATTGACTTGCAAACATACAGTCGCCCATGAAGCTCCATTTCTGTTGCAGACAATGGAAGGACACACAGAAATTCAGAATCCCTGCTATTGCAGCTACTGAGACCTGAAAAACGGGTTCATTACCAGTTCTACGGGTGTAGTGGGAGGATATGGATCTCATATCTTTGGTTTCACTTGTTCTTGTGCCCGTCACTTGATCAGGCGGAGCTGTTCCTGTTTCTGGTTCATTCCTCCTTTGCTCCGGTCTGTGTCGCAGGCAGTGTTTGGGAATAGCACATGACTCTCCAGCACTGTTTTGCACCAGCAGGTCTCTAAGAACTTGACAAAAAGAAAAGAAATTGAAGGAATGAGGCAGATTTGGGGCAGTTGGCAAAGGCAGGTGCTTGGGGAAGCGCTATGGATCAATGGCTGGTGTTTGAGAGGAGCTGGTGTAACGGTGTCACGTGAAAACACAGCGTGGTCAGTCCTGGAGCGATACCCACGTTCCCTAAATCTTCTGTGGCTGCCACTACTGCTGGAAGCCAGTGAGCAGACCTGTTCTTGTCCTGGTCCACCTACAGAGAGTAAGCTACTGCTACAACAAACACAGGCTGCTTCAAGTGGCTGTGGTTTTGTGGGGAACCTAAGGGTTTCGGCCCCGATATGCCAATGTCAGACAAGTATTGGTATGATGTTTTCATTATTTTCCTCCATTTTTATTAAAGAAAATTACTTGTAAAAGCTAGATTAAAAGAAAGCCATAAAATCATGTACTCATGTTACGAACTGTAAGTATTACAGTTTCACTCTTTAATTCAGCTCTTTTTTTTGTCCCTGCCTGATACAATCTTTAATTACATTCCACCAGCTAAACTTGTAAGAAAAATGCTACTGATTACTTTTACTGGTAATTTACTGTAGAAAATAACACTCTAACTTGAATGACATGTTCAGTGATGTAATATTACCAAAGTAATAATGCAATAAAATATTGTGGTGCTACTTGTTCGCTCCTCATGCTGTACTTACTGCACAAATGTTTTAGTGAACAGCACAGAAAGCCGGGAGCTTGAAAGTATCTTTTGGCAAAAAGAAAAAAAAAAGACTTTTAGTTGATGAGAAAAGTTATTTCAGGAAAAAACCAAAGGATGTGGACTAATTACTTAGCTTTCTTGTCCCAGACATTCAGGCATTCAGCTAGAGAGAAGAAGCTTTACAAAACTCACGTAAGTGTGAACTGAGAAGCTTGTAGTGCAAACCAGAACTGTTATTTTGTGCTGTTTGATGGCACCTTCCCAATGCACACAAGGCCCTGGTCCCTAAAAGCTCATGCACAGGGCATCTGTTAATGTTAGACACATTTACCATCACAAGACCATCCAAAAATAAGTAAATCCCAGTTCTTGCAATACAGTATTTCACGTTCTCCTCTCTTTGTTTCTGTATTCACCACGACTCCAAATTTTAATTTGTTAGGAAGTTATACTTTCAGTATGTTCTGGTCTAGTCCTGGTAGAGGGTGCAAAGAGCTACAGATGTTTACTGTCCTCTTACAATATCACAAATATAACTTGGTCTGAATTTAACTAAATATGTAAGATCTTGTACAAGGAGAACTGCAGGCTGTGTCTTCAGATACATTTATTAGAAATTTAAGTAGTTACAACATAATTGTTTGCCTCTGAGTGTTAGATTATTTTCGCTCTTTACTAATATCAAGTGGCACTAACTAAAAATTGTCCTGTTGTTGCCTTTAACAAGATGACCTAAGGAGAAAATTCCTCTGATACCAGAATGGCAAAACTGGGCCTTTCGTTCTTTAAACAATGATTCAAAGTCACGTTGCCCTTATTGTTGGCCTTCAGTACTAAAGCTTTTCCTCATGCCTGGCTTCACTTTGACTTCATGGCTAAGGTTTCAGCTAATTATGCTATCAGACAACAGCAGAACACAATTCAAAACAACTACTGGAAAAATCCCTACCCTCTTCCAAAGCTGTCAGGTTAGGACAAAAGAAGAGCTGTAATACCCACCGTGAAGCAAAGACAAGCATTAAAGCTGTCAGGCCTGTGGCTGTACATAGATTTTCTCACAACACATTTAGAGGTTTGTTGTTTCAAATCTAAGTTGCAAGTGGTTTGACAACATGGCCTGAAAACAGAGTGTTTGCAACTTTTGAGAATTTGCTATGGTCCTTTTTTAAAAAAGTTATTTTATTTTTTTCAGCTGCAGCCTTACTCTGGAATTAACTATTGCACTGTCCAATGAAGCTCACCAGAGACAGCAAGCATATGCCATCATGATCAATACATCATGTCTAGGCATTCTGTTAGGGAATTTGTGTCTCTGTTGTTAGCGTATACTTCTTTTATTACGCTGTCCAGTGTTAAATCATGGTATTAATTATGGAGACAGAAGAAGGCAACTGGCAATACTGGGGATACTCTGGACATGCCTGTGAGTCACTAAATCAAACCATATCAGTCAAGAGAAATATTTTGTTACAGTTGAGATCTGAGGTCTAAAAGTCACTTACTGTTACATTGTAAAATGTGTTTTCTAAACTATGTTAATTTTACTTTGAAGTCCAGAGCAGAAAAATGCAAGACAAAATTCCAGTTACTCTGATGATCGGTTTTGAAGGTTCAACACTACATATCACTTCCTAACTGTAACTCACTGTGTGCATGGTAGAAGTATTGAATTGAACATCTGCTGCTGTCCTCTTTACTGGCCAGGCCACTTTAAAAATCTCTCTGTTGTGCTTTCAAAGAAACCCGTCGCTATTTTCCAGCACTGAAGGCAATAGTGCTAGGGCAAAGAACTAACTCCCCTTGCACAAATGTTGTGTGTTACACCTCCTGCAGATCAGAAACCGTCATGTAAAGGAAGAAGAAAACACATTTTTGAACACCGTATTTTTCCAAATAATACTTTCAATCAGAAATGAAGTGGCAGAACTGCCCAATCTCAGTATGATTTATTAAGTAGGTTCATTATGGTTGTATCTATCAGCCAACCCGCATCAAATCCTCCTGTGCTAGACATTATAAAACCAAGAGCTGTACTGAAAGTTGGACTATGCAAAAAATGATTTTGTACTGCTGAAATGTGTTGCTTGGAGAAGTGGTGAACTTTGTGACATTCTAACAAAAACATTTTTGGAGTAAGGAAAATGGCATAATATTAATTTCACCCAAAAGCTTAGACTACATAGACCATTCTACTCATCAGCCAGGACATGTTGCTTGTTTGTGACTGGAAACAGCCAGAGAAGAGGCAAAGACAAGCAGCCACAGCTGCAAGGTAAGGGTGGAAGATGCAGCCTGAGAGAAACATGAGGACTCCTTCTTTCTGGTAGAAAAAAAGACTGGAAGAAAGCTAGGAGTACTGAATAAATATTGAATAAGGTATGTTCTTCTACAAGGCTGCAGAACTTCGTCAGTGACACTCCCAACTCTACCCTTGACTTGGTTTTCTGATGGAAATAATCTGTGAGGCCATGACTATTGGCTCAAAAGGGATTTGGGCCACATTTAATGAGTTTGGATCAGAAGAGACAAGAAGATATCACTGGTTTTGGCCTTAATGTTGCATTGTGTTTGTCCTTCATTAAAAGCTAAAAGGAAACGACTGTGCTTTTTCCTCCTGTGAGCCTCCCACACAGCAGCTCTGCTGCAAATCAGATACTGTGTAGGGTAGGTACGTCTTCTTTCCAAATGTCTTGTTTAAACTCCTCCTTCCCTTCTGTTCAGCTTCTCTTACAGTACAATAAACCCCAGGCTTTTTCCACCAGTTGTGTGTAGACATTAAGTCCACAACCTTGTTTGTAGTTCTGATGACCTCTGGGGAGAATATATCAACACTTTTTCATCTCACTGGAGCAATGAAAGTGAGTAAAACACAGTTGTTTTGTCTTTGAGCAATGGATTTGATGAGGCACTTATCTTAGTAATTAAAAAAACCCACCCCCCTCCCGGACCCTGAATGGCTTCTCTATTAATCACTACAAGGACACCATTGACTTTCTGTATTCGTGAGAAACATGCCCACAACAAAGTAGGTACAATGTTTTCCTAATTCAAAGAGCATTTTATATAGCAGAGTAATACCTTTCCCTCACAGATATTACACTAATAAACTGTTACTGAAAAAAAAAATATAGTAAATATAACACTGCACATCTTAAACATATGATTGAACTTTATCTGTTTACCAAACTCTTTTAAGTGTAAACCAGTAATTCTCAGCTCTCTAACAGTCAGCAATATTGGGCTAACCCAGTCTTCTGATCAACCCGCCTGGGCACTACAGCCTGCTGAGAGCTCACCATCGGTGGAGTTACCAGACACCAGCCAAGCAGCAGTGCCCATCCCTGCTCTTAGCCCATGGCAAAAGTGAGAAGCGATGCTAACATAAACCTCTTCCCCTGTGAAAGTGGCTTAGGAAATGTTTTTCTCACATTTGAAAGAGTTTATGAGCAGGAACAGGGCAAATTACCGCAGCTCAATCAGTGGCAGCTCATAAAGGCATTGCAAACCACTGACATATCTGTTGTGACCAATGGACACCTTATTTTACCCACATATCGGGAAGCTGGACATAGCTACTGTAAGAGGGAGATATGGAGTATAGATTGGAAGGACTCCAAAATTTTTGCTCTGCTCTGCTTCTGAGATTTGGCTGAATGGTTAGATAACTATTCCATGTGTAAATACTAGATGTTCCTTCAACATATCCTGCATCTTGTCCAACTTGAGCTGTGGATTTCTGGGGGCAGAACTGTCCTTGGTGGGATGATTGTACCACAGTGTCATGCCTGGGTTCTGTCCCTGGACTTGTGCCCAGCTGTGACAGAAATACAAACCTTACGGACAATAATAATGCCTGAACTTCTGGGGTAAAATCCCCAGACACCAGAAAGGTACCAAGTTGGCTCAGCAGATCAGATCTTAATTGAGAAACAGAAATGCAGCAAAAAATGTAAGCTAAGGCTATGTTTTGACATGCACAGGAGAGGATGCTAGCACCAATGCGCTTATGCACTGGTAACTCAGCTCTCAAGAGAAAAGGCTGAGAAAGAAGGACCTCTATGCCACGTATGGGATCGAAATCCAAGTTCAGCCAAATCTGTTTTTGTTAACTGTGATATTGTTGACTCTCCTATGGCCACAAGACATAGTGTTTGGCACACAAGCTGGAATTACCCTCTATTTTTCTTGTATCTATGGCATGGGACTCCCACTATGGCAATCCTCATCAAAAGGCAAGAGTCACCTATGTTCTCCCCAGGCAGGAGGCAGCCCATGTGGAGTTGCCACCAGTGTGCTCTTTTTGCCAGCATTCAAACTCAGCAGCAAGCAAACTCAGACTACTTGTCTGCCACCATTTGTCACTAAGGGTTGAGAGCAAATGTATATGGCAAATGCAACAAAACAGGTGGAAAGTGAAATCAAATGCAACAGGGCTTTGCCAAAGGTAAATCTTGAGAGGCAAACCCAGTACCCTCTGTGAGAAGTGAGGTTCCTGACTAAGGAGAAGGCAGGAGATCCATCACGACTAGACCTTAGGCGGCGTTTGGTTAGCGACTTCATGGGAAGCTGCCACGGGCAGGTGAGGTGCTGCGGCCAAGGGGCGATGCCACAGAGGGAACGCTCCCACTGAGAAGAAAGCTGCAGAAGGATCAGGCATTACACCTACCTAAAGTTTAACGGGTTCATCCACAAACTTGGCACTCAATTATGGGGCACACTGGTGAAATTTCCTGACGGCGTGGCTGGGAGGGAAATAATGACCAGGATAGGCTAAAGAAAGATTTGCCTTAGCTGGAGGACTGAAAGAACATGACGGAAGTTCAAGCAACAAGGTCATGTATTTTGAGATTAAACAATAGAACCACTGGGTTTTGGGGTGTGTAACTGCGACTTGTTGGGCAAGACCGAGAGGAGTGTACTTGTGAGCATAACATAGTCGTGGGACTCAGCAATGAGACCCCACAACAGTGGCTTTCATCTCCAATTTGTTATTACTTTATTTCTTCTGCTTACTCCTTGAGTATACAAGGGAATTTGTCCTCTTTAAACTCCGAAACTGACCGAATGCCTAAACAGAGGAGGCTTTTGTCCGCGGCCCGGACAATCACAGACAACACTCCTCAGCCTGGAGGCTGCTCCGCTCTGCACCGACTGGTCTCTCGGGATCTCAGGCGGGATGTCACTCTGCCCTGTCGCAAGCCCTTTTTGCCTTCTACCCCTCCCACCTCACCGAAGAGCACCCGGGGAGGCAGGGCTGCCGTGCCGGGGCGCTGACGGGGGCCAGGAGGCCCTGCGGGCCCGCCTGCCCTCCGGCCACGCCGCTGCGGGGACAGCGGCCAAGGCGCGGCGCCGGCCGGTGGGCCTGGCAGGGACGCGTCGCAGCGGTCCCGCGCACGCCGGGGCTCCGTGAGCGCCGGAGCCTCGAGCCGGGCCCACGGCGGCGGCAGCGCTGACCCCCGCGCCGGTACCGGCCGGCGAACACCCCGGGCTCCGCGGAGGCGGGCCTGCCCGCCGCTCCCCGCACCATTGGCTCACCCTGGGGGACTCTCAGAGCTCCCCGGCGCCTCATTGGCCGGGGCTGCCCCTTTCCCCCTGAGCTAATTGGCGGAGCGGGACGGGATCCCCTCCGGCCGGGGGGGCGGCGCTCGGCCGCGGGGCGGGGGCGGCCGCTCGGTCACCTGCGGCCGGGGCGGCCGCGCTGCTCCGGCCCCGCCGCGGAGGGAGGGGGCGCCCGGCGCGGGGGAGGAGGCGCCGCGGGGCCCGCGGCCGCGAGGGGAAGCGGCTGGGGAAAGCCGGAGAAACAAAGAACATGGCGAGGGGAGGAGGAGCCTGCGCCCTCTCCCCCGCCGGGAAGGGCGCTCCGGGGGCGGACAATGCCCGGCCCGGCCCGCCCCGGCGGCGCCCGGGGGCGGCTCGCCTGCCCCCGCCCCCTTTCCCCGCCCCTGTGGCAGGGCCCGGCGGGAGGCTGGGCCCGGCTCCTGTCCCGCGGGACGGGCTGGAGGCGGCGGCCGGGAGCGGGCCCGCTGCCTGCCGCAAGTTTCGCCCGGAGTCGGAAAGTTGGGTACGGCGCCGCGGCCCGGCGGGACCCGGCCAGGTAAGGAGCGGGCGCGGCGGCCGGCGGGCTCCGGGGCCGGCACCCAGCGTGTGCCCGGCACCCAGCGTGTGCCCGGCACCCAGCGTGTGCCCGGCACCCAGCGTGTGCCCGGCACCCAGCGTGTGCCCGGCACCCAGCGTGTGCCCGGCACCCAGCGTCTGCCCGGCACCCAGCGTCTGCCCGGCACCCAGCGTGTGCCCGGCACCCAGCGTGTGCCCGGCACCCAGCGTGTGCCCGGCACCCAGCGTGTGCCCGGCACCCAGCGTGTGCCCGGCACCCAGCGTGTGCCCGGCACCCAGCGTGTGCCCGGCACCCAGCGTGTGCCCGGCACCCAGCGTGTGCCCGGCGGAGCGCGGGCGGGCCGGGGCACCTGCGGGAGGGACCCGGTCTGGGCTGCCCGCCCGCCGCTGCCGGGGCCGCAGGTGCGGCGGGACGGAGGGACGGACGGAGCTCTCGCAGCCGCCGGGCGGGGGTCAGGCAGCCCCTGCTTCTGGGAACTTTTCGGAAACTTTGATCGTCGCCCGCCCTGGCCCCTCGCTGTGGGAGAAGCGCCTTCGTGTCGCTGCCTGGGGTACCTTGCCCCGAAACCCGGCGGGGACCGTCCTCCGGGTGCCGGCACGGGCACCTCCCGAAATACCCTTCTGAAAATTGCGTGGTTAGAAGCGCTACCTGTGGAGAGGTGCTGGGACCGCTGCCCTTGCGCTCGGAAAACTCTCCAGCCCGATTTCTTGGAGCTGCACAGAGCGTGTCTCTCCGCTGGTCTTTCTCAGCCTCAAATCACTTTTTATCTCTGATCTTGAATAAATACCGCTCATGTCAAAATGATTGTAGTAGTGATATGAGGCCTTGGTCAGGGTTTTGATCCCTTCACTTTGTACTGAGATGGAGACTTTCTTTTTAAACTATCTCGTGATTTGAGCATCCAGTTTGAGAGATGATTTAAATGGATCTGTACTAAGTGTTCAGCTTTTCAGCATTAGTTTTAAGATGTCTTGAGCTAGTTACCTGAAGTTTGGATTTCCAGAAGTGTTCAGAATTGAACAGACATATCTCAGATCTGACTTAAATCATTATTAACGTGTTCGTAATTAGTTCTGCAACAGTTCCCCCTGCCCCTTCCTTCCCTAGTTTTACACCCAGGCAGCTCAATTGCATATCAAAAGCCTCTTCTCATTTTCATATAGTAAATTATTAGACTTGCAAACTGTTTTAACTTGTTTTCTTCTCCCTTCACTCACACCCTGAACAGTTGAAATGAAATTCTGGGGAGAGGAAGAAGAGTGTCTTCTTGTATGTGGTTAGACATAAGTCATAAAAGAGAGTTTAGCTGTAGGAAAGCCAGGAGCATAAATAGCCATTATCTTCTATCAAAGGTTAATTAGTTACCGTGTTTATATCTGTACATGTAAGTATAGGATGTGTAAATTTTAAGGTGAAAGTGGTACAGGAGCTTTGGAAGGTACTGTTACACATCGCCCCAACTTAAGAAGAATATCTCTTTAAAATGTGTTGACATTTAATTGACCTTTGAAAGTTCATTCTGTTAATCATACTCAAAGCGCTAAAGCTATGGTTGACTGATCTGGTGTTCGTACATTCAGCCGTGCTCAGCATATAAATTCTGCAGCATAATTGCTACTTATTGAGCAAGACTTTCCTTTCTTCTCCGAAAATGAGAAAGTTTTGCTTCGCCTCCGGCTGGGTCCTATGGGTAGAATTGTGAATCCAAATGCTTTCCTGCCATCAGTTGTTGTGGCGGGTGTGGCCTCCAGCCAGGCAAGAAATTCCTTTGCTGAAACTGTGTTTTTCTCCTTCCTGAGGCCGCAAATAGGGCAAGGTAACCTTGAAGGTTACTTCTGTGTCTGCTGTGAGTCAAAACACAATGGCTCACTTTTCTTTTTTTCTTTTAAGCTCTTCTAAACTCCAGCTGTTTGGGTGGAGAATGCTGAGTTTGAGTAGGTTAATTGCAGAAGATAGCAACCCCCTCCAAAAAAAACCCTTGGCTTTTAAAATCAACTTAATACACCCATGTTAAAACACATGCTACCTGCTTTATGGCTGTTGTCCATAGCTTTGTTGTAACCAAAATTCATACAGGTCCTGAGAATGGAAGTGTTACATGGGAGGTTGCTATTCAAAGATTTGGGTAAAAGTTTATTTCTATTATATTCACTTGCCAAAGATAGGTTTCCTGTTGAGGTTAATATCACCAGCAGTATTTCTGTGTGTGGATACCTCTTGTGCTATATGTGGGATTTATAAGTCGATCTGTTTCCTTGTGTGAAGTGAGGGAAATACTAAATGTTAAATGGAGTGTCTGGGATTCCTAATAGATCATTAGCTCTTTGCTGTTACCATTGAAAACTAATTAATAGCTCTTACTCTTAATTATAAATCCACTTACAAAGGTAGAGCCCTGACAGTGCTGCTGCACTTTTCTAAGCTATTTTCTCAATGCTGCTTTTGTAGCTGGAATCCCCTTCCCTAACCACCAAGTCAGATGTGATGTTCAAGCTGCGTTTGCAGCCAAGTAACTGCCCTGCGGCTCCACAGGGTGAGGAGCTCGCCCTGGGGCGGGGGGTCACCTGGGGGAGCGTTTTAATGGGTCTGCCTCCACCAATGCGCGAGTGCTTTGAATACCAAAAAGAGATCCTGTGGTTGAGTTTTGTTTATTTTAGTACAATAGATACAAGTGCTGCACGTGATTCGTTTCACTGAATCTTTAGAAAGCTATGATAAATATGCCAACAGCATGTCTATACTTTCTGTACAGCTGACAGAAGGGGGAGGCAAAAAAAGCCAAGGTAGCCTAAGGGTTGGAGCATGCACATGCCCGACTGCAACTGCTCTGATGCCCAGCAGCCCAGAGCTGGTACCTGCTCTGTCTGTATGACCTGCAGGGAAAGGCCATGCAAAGTGTCCTCTGGCCAGCTGAGAGGACAACGAACAAAGTGCCTTAGCTGGCCAGCAGGACATGTAGGGAGAGATCTGCTGTACGGGTCAGCTTTCATAGAGGCTTAGGTCTTGGGTCTAGCTGGGTGGAGGTGTCAATCCATGCATTATTATTTGCAATTGCAAACACTGTCCTTGAATGAGATGCCTGAGCAGGGTCCCCTTTAGGGCTCCTTTTTACGTTGTCTTGCTGATTTGTAGGAGTGATTTGAACGTGTTGCTCTCCTGGGTGGTAGGAGCTTCTGGGCTGAGCCTTTCCTGTTGAAATCACTGGACAAAGCATGGATGGCACCACCACAAGGGCATAGGTAATCAACTGTGTTAACAAAAGCCAGGTTTTGGTTTGTGACCTGAGACAGACCTAGGGGAGATTTCAACCTGAATGCTTCTTGTCCTAATATTTGTATTGTACAAAAAAGTTTCTGATGCAGCTGGTCCATTCCCAAACTCCTGATTTTATTTTTGTGATAAAGGACAGAGCTGCATTTTGAAAAGCTCATTCCTGCAGTATGGCAGTGGAGGTGGGACGGGGTGAGCAGGGGTTTTGAGAACCATGTGGAGGTTTGGATGTGTGGTACAAGCAATGTTACAAAGACTTTAGTGTTAGTACATGTACCCACTGGCAGAAGGTTGTGTGCCTGAAGGCTAGTAGCAGCTGAACACAGATGTTTGAAGTTTTATTCATATCTGAAACTCTGTCAGGCACCTAAACCCTTGAAGTTGAGGGAGTCTTAAGACGGGAATTGTTGTTCGTCTTTGTATCTGCATTGCTAGATTACTCTGAGGAGGTTACTGTGAAGTCATTCACTGAAGATTATGGCATTGCATGAAAGAAATGTAACACTGGGCCATAAATTAACAGAAACAGGAAAGTGCATTCTCTTATCTGGTTTGTTAATCCAACTGTTTGCATATAAAACCCTTAACACCAAGAACTTGTACTGCATAAAAGTACCTTTTATAATAACAGAACCTTACACAGCAAGTACATTTTGCAAATAAAATTCCCCCTTTTAAATTCAAGTGTGTAGAAAGTAAGTTTTACATTAATCTCAAAGGCTATTTTTACCTGTAACACTTTGCGCTGAATAAAACAGGTTGGTAGCATGGTCTTGATCAGCATTAGTCCCACAGATGCCTTTCCTCTGTAACCATTTGAAATTTAAAAGAATCACGAGTTGGAGTGCAAATGCATATGGGTTTAGTTGCATTTTAACATACTTGCCTGTCAGGGTGAGACCAAGCCATCCTAATGTGACATGATTGACATAATCCAAAGGGGATTAGTTATTAATACCTTTGAAAAATAAAGACTGGTCTTGCTTCAGTGTTTTTCTTCAATGACAGATGTTCAAAATTAAAGCTTTTGTGGCAAGTTGATTATAAACTTTCTGTGAGTCTAAGCAACTGAGAGCTGTTCTTGGAGCTGTCAAGTTACGTTCTAATAGCTCTAATTTTTAGCTGACTACAGAAGCTATATTTATCCACTGGGGATTTTCTTTGCTAATAAACATCAGAGAAGATTTTTTTGTATAGGAAACCATTTCATAGGTGTCTTCCTGTCCCCTTTTCTGTAACTTCTGGGCAATTATTTCTGCTGATCAGGAGCAAAACACAGTTACAGCACTTGTTTGTGCCTGTAGAAGGCTGTGTAGGGGTAGTACTTAGTCACTCTTTGTGACTTGCACTGGAAATTTTGGGGTGAAAGAAGAAAGAGGATAATTTTAAGTTCCCAATGCCAGAAGCTGACAGTAGGGTTTCTCTCTCCTTGTGCCTTGTTCCTACCTGTCCCTGGGCTCTTGCGTGCGGCTGTGTTCTAGCTGTTTCATACGCGGGCTCAGTCCACTTTTTCCTCTTGCAGGACTTCCCAGTGTGTGCACTCTTTGCTATGTCAGTGTTGATTTCTGTGTAGTAGTGATTGAGCATTTTGTTGCTTCCGCAGTGGCTTAGCTAGGACATTTTTGCTGGTAAGCCCTCTCCCATTCCTTAGGTGGTCCATCTAAGGCTTTCTTCTCTCTCTGTGGGACTGAACTGTTTTTCTCTTTAACTTGGTGGATGTTTTTTCCAGGTGCATATTAGCCTCTTGCAGCTTCTGCTTCT
Source organism: Columba livia (assembly GCF_036013475.1). Classification (NCBI taxonomy): domain Eukaryota; kingdom Metazoa; phylum Chordata; class Aves; order Columbiformes; family Columbidae; genus Columba; species Columba livia. Next base: position 31,745,257 of record NC_088604.1, on the reverse strand, counting down.
GGAAAGCTGTGAGAAAAGACATTTTCACACTGATGAGAATACAGGTTAGGAGAAATTTGAAAGTGTAACATTAACAGGATTCAGGTTCATGGCCCTGTCAGCATGATGTCAGCATTTTATCCGATAGGTCAAAGTATTTAATTACAAACTGTGGGAACAAGCAAGTGTTTAACTACCTTGAGGCTGATGTCCAGCCTCATTCTATTCCCTCATGCCATAAGCCTGGTCATACTTGGGGAAAGGGGAGTCTGTTGGAAATAAATGAAGAATGGAACTTGAGTAGGTGCATTGCCCTGGTCTGTACGTGTGCAAAGGTTAATGCATTTGCTGCACATGAACTCTAATTTTGTTCTTTAAATGTTGCTGTTATGTTTTACTCACGTAGTGCTATGAAGAAACAAGCCTTTTCTAAATTACTTTAGTGAATGTTGTTGTTAACAAAAGTTACTTTCTGCACACTTCTAGTGGATGTATTGCTTAACATAGTACCCAGAAGGTCTCTTGCATCTAGCACTAATTTCTAGAAATGTTCAAGTACCTTTGGGACAAGAGTAATCAATGCATTGCACAACCTCATAGGCAAGACAGTGTAAGCAGAAGCCTTGCAGACTCTTCTGCAGCATCTGGGGCTTCTGCAGTTCACTATGGAGCACACTAAGTAAAAAGTTTTGTGGTCTGAGGCTGTATTTATTTTGATCTATTGAAGATGAAAGACAAACATTATAATTGTGCTAATTATTCTGAGAGTCTTTATGTCCTGATTGTGTGTTTGAGCTCCGTACAAGAGAAGTGATGGGAAGAGAGAAATGACCTTCCCTGTGTTTGCAAGGGAGTTGAGATAGGTGCTGTGTCCTGGCTATGGGCAAGCAGAACCTTTTCCTGCACTGATGACCTGACCCTGAAATCAGAAATATGAGGGTAAACTTGCAGCATGTGAGGTGTGGTTCATGGCACCGACACAATAATCAGAGTTCAGCCCCCTGCTTTTCTTCAGGAGTACAGCAGGGTATAAAATACATTCCCTAGAGATGTGACTTGCAAGAAAATTACGTGTTTTGGATAAAGGACATAAGAAATTTGAGTTAGGAGGCAGTTTGCAAAATACAGGACGAAACCATTCTAGAAATTATTGGGGGATGTTGCAGCCAAGTTCTGTGTTTGAAGATGGTTCTGGTCAGCCCAAACATATGTTCACTTCTGCGTTCAGGGATCTTGAATATGGACTACCTGCTGCCCATGTCCCTTGTGCCAAAAGCTTGTTCTCACTGCAGCTGTATTTTGCCTTCCCTTTAAATAGGGACAATAAGATTGAATAAGTTGTCTACCATAGGTGGTTTGTTCACCGTCTTAAATTTAAGTAAATGTTCTTTGCTAAGCTTGGGATCTGGTATGTTGAGCTCTCTTGGGTCACACTTCTCCCAAATAACCATGAAGTGTTATTGCCATTGAGGCTGTTTTCTTGTTCAATATACGCTCTTTATTCTTGTGTTGGCCCAGTGCGTGGTCTCCATATTTATCTGAAATGGAAAACCACTGACTTAAGCGCTCTGTGCTGGGAACTGACACAGCAATGCTTACTTACGCACAGCTTTGGGCTGATCACCTGCTTGACTCCGCGGTGGAACAGTAGCGGGCACAATGCTTGGCTCTGCCAATGAGCAGAGTGATGCTCTGAACCCCCTGGATGTCACCCGCTTCTGCCCGCAGACCCGAAAGGACAGCTGAGCCTGTTGCACCTTCCTTTCTGGCCAGTACTGAAGGTTTGTGGGCTTCACAGTGATGCCCTCGTGACTCTGAAATGTGGAGTCATAAACACTATATAAAATAAAATAAAACTATTGTTCATTTATTCTATAGCAGAGCATAAATATCACTGATATCCATCCTTAACCTTCACTTGTTGCTGGAGCTGGTTGATTGACAGAGATGGTCTGTTTGTCAAAGGCATCCTCATTTCATGTATTCATGTACAGAACTGGTTCAGGTACCATCAAAAGGTGTCAGAGTGCAAATCAATAAATAATATATTTTGAGTAGATGTATTTCAGTTAATAAGCCCTACTTACTGCATTTCTTTTGTTTTTGTGGTGTACTCATAACTGAGATTTTGGTACTGTCGTGTGTATCCTTCTCCTTCTAGAGGTTGGTTTACTTTAGTTCCTCTTGTTGTGTTGTTTCCATGCTCTTCTTAATATCTCTCTATTTCTTTGATTTTTCTCCTAATAGTTTGGTTCTGACTTGTGTGTCTCTCCATCCATCCATCTGCAATGGGGTTCTGTATGTCCCTTTTCCTCCAGAATGATCGCATGAATAAATTCCTTCTCCACCTTAAAGGCTTAACTAGGAGGCCTCTGGGGTTTTTGCCTTCTGAAGTGATGCTCAATCTCAGATTTATGGTATGGTTGATTTTCGTTGTGTAATCTGTGTGTTTCTTAAGACAACAAATAAGAGAAGTTGTTAAGCCTGTCTCTGGTGGGAAATTTAACTACTTCAGTATAGGTTCTGAATACTTACACTGCCTTAGCAGTTAACCTTTATCTCCTCTAATTGAGAAACAGCTGCATTCAGGAGTAATGTGTCACTTTAAATACATTCTGAGTCTTAAATGACTATACCAGAAAAGGGCATGGTTTTAATAATGGTTGTTAAAAGCTACCTGACTTCTTGCAGACAGTCCTAATAATTAGAAGTATGTGATCTGAACTACCGAACTTCTGGAATTACAATAGCTTCTGTTGATGTGTGCGTTACAGATTCCTGAAAATCTGAGGAGCAGTCTTCGGCAGCTGAAGAATGCAATTCTCTCCAGAGGTGTGGGTATCTTGAGTGAAGGGGACGACTGAAGTAGGATCAGCTGGTACCCAAGAAGTAAGTTCTTGGTTTTTTTCCAGATGTTTTTCTTCTGAGGTGCGCCGTGGTATTCATTCACCTAGATGGATTAAAAGTTGATTAAGGTCCCCAGTGATCAGACAGCAGGGAGAGACTCTTGGGAAGAGGCTCAAGAAAATGCACTACACATTGTTCATACTTTTTACCAATATTTTTGACATCCCGTTCCCACATGTTTGGTGTTCTGTATCTTACTCTGTGCGTAATTTCAACTGGTTGTCTGCAACTGCCTACTCTGAGCAGGGGAATCCTGCTCCCTCTGGAATTTTAGTGTGAGTTCAGATGCAGTTGGGAGAATCGGGTTCATCGGCAACAGTTGGAGATACTCATGCAGTGTCATAACAGCTGTGAACTTGAGTTCATATAAGTAATATGTGCTTAATCTTCCTATGCTGTCAATGACAGGAAGAGGAGGAATAATTTTTTCCATATTTAATGATGATCTTAAAGTTTTTGACAACCAAATTTGAAAATGTACACTACAAAGCAAGTTAGGAAACAGTTGCCATGAGTTAAGTTTTTTCTCAGGTTCTGTGCAGCTTTGAATTTTCATTTTTATCTGCTGTTTATTCCAGTGTTATTCTAATAAGATTAAAACCTAATTTACCTGTCTGAGTTTGCACATCACCTCATCTGTATGAGAGGTAATGGAAAATGCATAGGCCCTGTTTTTGAATTCTAGAAGCATTTGGGAAATCTTGTTTTAGTTGCTTTTTTGCCTTATTTTTTTTCCTTTTTACTCTCATTTGGCTTGGAAATTTCAGGAGAGTGTGAGGAAAACAGTTGGATTTTTATTTAACTGAACAGTGCTTCAGTACCACCACTTTTTCCCTTTTTCCTTCTGTTACATGAACTGCTAATTCGTGAAAACATTGAAAAGTTAGACTGTTGTTCCTTTTTCTTACCCATATTTGTTCAAAACATTGTCAAGATCAGTGTGTATTGATACTTGAGGCTTGGACACTTTATTCCTAAACACCCCTATAAGAATACTGTACAAATGAAAAAAAAAAGCAGTAAAGATAGCTGATTGCATTCTCTTTACATACCGTGTGACAAAATGCCTCACAGTTTTAGACTGACCTTGCCTTGACTTTCATACAGATATAATCTGTTTGATGTCTTTTAAAAGCGGAAAGGAAGCCATACATGGAGTGGAATTGCACATTGTTGCTGACATAATGTCCTTCATCGAATTAACTCAAAGTGGTAGGATTTTGTAGTCTCCCTACTGTTTTTTTTTTCCACTTTAAGTTGTAGATTTTATGCTGGTACACTTACAAATGAAAGGCTAGTTTCTGTACTTTTTGTTTCATGACCAGGTGTAATTAAACTGAAATATTTTCATTCTGCAATTAGGGATCTAAGGATTTTTTTGTTCCCCCCCCCCCCCTTTTTTTTATTTTACAATCCATACAGACTGACTTATTGTGTTTTTCTTAGCTGGCTTGTGATAAACAAGATGGAGGTTGCTAGAAGAGGAACTCTTTTTCTGCTCTTCTTCGAAAGTGTCATTATGAGGAAATACGTTTTCTTCCCCCCGTGTCCTTCAGTAGACCTCACGCAGGGATGTCCCTACCTCCTCGTATTGGCAACTCTGTGAAGTTGGGCACCTTGCTGCGAGTTTCATAGCTTGTTGCAGTAGCTCTGCTGAGGAGAGGGCAAGTGGATCCAGTGGCTCTGGCGTGGTATATAGATGCCAAGTGCTAGGAATTCCTGGAATGTGGAGTTGTGCGGCACTGATAAAGTTCGCTTTGTTTCCTTAGTGACTTGACCCATTGAGAAAATGTGGTTCCCTAGGAAGCTTTAATAGCTCAGAGTTGGTACTGAATAAAGGGAAAGGCCCCAATGTAATTCTGCTTGTTTTCACCTGCTGCCTCAAAGATTAATTTTCTTAACCTTCGTATAGAAAATGTAACCCTGAGTTTTGAAAGTGATTTATACAGATCCTTTACACTTATCAGTTTGAGTGAATGCGCTGCAGGCTTCTGCGTTCCAGCTATGGTCTTTTCATAGCCTGATAAGTTTACAGTGCGGTAATTTCATTTGGGGACAAGAAAGTTTTTCAAGGAAAAAACACCTTCTAATTAGAGTGATATAATCACTCTGTTTGCCTGCTGTGGTTTCATATGACTTCAGAAAAATGGTTGAGTGATTAATCTTTAATTTTCCCCATCATTAACTTAATAAGGAAACAGGAGATAGAATGAAAAACAAACAGCAGAACTGTACAACTAGGATATTATTATACCAAATCTTTTTGGCTTTTTCATTTGGTGAGAAATGCCGTTCTGACAGCTATGTGAAGGGCAGCAGCAACTGTTACCTCAGATAATTTGTAGAAATCTTCCAACAGGTTTGAACTTTATTGGAGCCTTTGCAGAGCTTGCTATGCCACTTCCTACCTCTTCCCCACAGTGCCCTGTGGGCTGGGTGGTTTTTTGCCACGGTTTTATTTGGAAGCAAATGTTGCATAAATTAACTTCTAATATCAGATAATTCCCTCGCATCCACTTTTCTGTGGGGAGGAAAGCCATCCCAGACATTGTAGTGAAATCCCCTTGTAAAGGGTTTGGTTCTATTTTTGTGCCGTTTGCTATCTTTAGTCACTGTGCTGCTGATAAGTGAACTTAGTTGTGGAGTAGAGCATTTTTTGTCATGAATGTGACAGGATTGCTCTAGTCTCCTGGAGAACAAAACTATTGCAACGCTGGAAGCAAGTTGCTCTTTTCATACATCTTTATTTTAATTTTTAGCGGATGTAAAATAGGCAACATAATTCTAGAAGTGTAATGCTTGAACACAAAATATGCTTAGCTGTTTGCAAATGTTCCTCTGGAAGTTGTACTTTATTTCATGTGTAAATACTTATGAAGACAGTCCCATGTACATCTGCGGGTGGCAACACAGCAACAGAAGTTGTAGCGATCTTGACTAACCTGCTCGGAGGCCTCTGCGTGTTAATAACATAAAGTAAACAGCTGAGGAATGTGTATTGCTGTTGACAGTGAGCGACTGTAAACATCCTCGACTGGAAGCTGTGAAGCAGCAGATGGGGCTTTCAGTCGGATGTTTGCAGCTGCCAACTGCCACAGACGTCAAGAAATGTTTGACACCTAAAGCATAGTTGTCTGTTTAAAACTTCTATTTGGTGTATCACAGACATATGAATTTAGGCCAAACTTTTCCACGTGCTGCTTCATCTTTTTTATGATGTCTGAATATCTAGAAGTCCCCCAGTCTATGGTAGAAAAAAGAGCAAAAATGAAATAAGTTGTATTTTTAACTGCGAACTCAATTCTAAGTTTTCGGAGGTGAGATTTCGTGCAGCTTGCTTGGATTCGTTTCTAGACTCTGCTACAAAGTTTTTACAAGATTATCACACACATTTAGCATCTCTGCAATGGTTCATTTAGAATTTGAAATCCTAAGCCTTACAGGAAGCAATCACTTACAGGAGTTGTGGAAACTAGAAACATACCGATTATAGCAACCGTGGAAAAAAATTAAAAAATTCCTGGAAGAGGCCCAACCATGCAAAATGATGGGGAGGTCGGGGAGATTTCATGCAACTGAGTTCACCTCTGACATATCACAGCCTCTCAGCTGTTTGAGGTTCAGGGATCCTCCGCCTTCCCCCTTTCCTCTTGTTCTCCTTCCTGCCTCCCTTCCAAAAAAAAAATACAAAAAAGAGAGGCGGAAGTGCTAAAAGCTGATTCATACTTTTCTAGAAGTTAGTTGAGACCATTTCAAGACTCCAGCCCTGCCAACTAGTTTTATGTGTGGGTGGACCCCTGTGCTTAAATATGACCCCAGGACATAAGAGAACAGCTTCTGTGATTTAACAATGATTGTTTTCCTACCAGAAAAAGAGCAGCGAGATTGGAGCACATAACTGATTTAAGTTGATACGGAAAGCACTAGTGTATGCACTCTTGAGAGAAGATATGTATCTTCTTGGTATATATGTTAAATATCTAGCCTTTGGTAACAAGAGTTTTGTTGTTAACTTGTTTTTTCTTGTAATCAGTACCCTTCTCTCTCAAATACGTAGGTATGTTCATATAAAAATGTGAGAGGATATAATCTAAACAATCTGTCCTGTTACATTTCACCTAAGATGCAGATAATCTAAGACTCTGGAGTTTGACTTTTTTTTAAAGGAGCTTATGTCCTGGTCAGCATTCTTATAAAACATCATTGACATGTAGGTAGGTAACACAGCATCTGCAATGTCAAGAAAGCATGCTCTGTGTTTGAGGAAATGTCACTAATCTATGCTTTGCAGATAGCTTTCAGTGTAGACTTGTACATTTGCCATAGATTCATAGTATATTGTATTTCAGTAGTGCTTGAAGGGCTCCTGTTAGGTTCAGCACTGTACGTCATGTTGCACACTTCATTGTTAGTAGTAAGGTATGAGCTCTCCCAATGAGGGATTACAATCTGATTGAAGACAGTGGCATCGAAGTGGAATGCAGATAATGTGGTCAGGAGGCAAATGGGAAGAGTGAGAGGAAAACCAGGAGGACAGAGGGTTGGGCTCAGGAGTAACTGCCTGTGTGTGCAGGTGGCTCTGAGTTGTTTGCTTAATTAAAACGGAGGAAGACAAAAGATGTATCTTCTCGTCCAGTTGTTTGTCTGGCTCTACATATCTTGAAAGGTGATGGCTTGGTTGGATGGTATGTGGATTTGAAGTTAGGACAGACACTGATGAAGCCACGTTTCTAGGTTGATTTTTTTTATTTTTTCCTAAATACAGCAGAGGGAGGAGATAAAATGGGCAGAGGTTTCCAAAAGCCTTTTCTTGCGAATCTAAGAAGCTCTGAAAAGCTTGTCATGAACTCAGAAGAGTCAATATGAATGCATTGCAAACTTAGTGACATACAGACCAAGTTCAAGGCCAAGGTAGATGTCAGAGTTAGGGCTTAAGTTCATTGTAGAAGCAGCTGAATTTTTTGTGATTATCTATGGCAAAAGACAAACAAGAATTACTGACAATAGTCAGGTTATATTTCTGAGTTACAGAGATGGGTGTTACTGTTGACAAAGAAGAACAATAATAGAGACGTGTGGTTCAACACATAACAAGTTTTTAAGTGAGTGCTCCTGCAACTTTTCTGGGTTTAAAACTGCCTTTATTGCCAAACCAGAGAACGTCCTAAGTGACCTTGTAATTAAATTCGTGGAACTTGCACACACTTTAGAAACACTATCTAGGCAGAGGATTCTTGACATAGTCTTCTCATCTGGAAACCTTTCTATATATTGGAAGAAGAGGACTGAGCAATAGGAGAGAACTTGCATAGGCAGAGTATTTAATATCAAAAGCATTAAGTACCTTCTGTGAAGATTTACATATTGATAATATTTGTGCTTTGACAGGAAATTCTTTCAATACCCGTTCTATTACTCTTCTTCCTGAATTACGCACCGTCTCAAAGTTCCACGTGTTTCCTCTTGGAAAATGCAGTAGTATGTTTGGACTGTTTTATTCAGCCTCTAATCTCACTACCTGCACATGAGGACTTTTCTTCCAGAAAAACAGCTTCAGACACGTAACTTGCCCTTCTGCCAGCTACCTCTTGAAACCCGCTAGGGCTAAACTTCAGAAGAACGTTAGAGCAGTGATCCTTGATTTCTGCCTGTGGTGGAAGCTGCGTGCTGGCCTCGTCTTACCCGAAATGCTGGTCTATGTTGTCTTACCTGGTACTTGTTGAGGTCACTTCCACTTGGAAAGCAGCTTTTTGCTTTCGGGCCCTGGCTTCCATATTTGGGTGGGTCAAGTCAAGCCCTCTTCACCCCTTTACTGAATTAATGGATGTATTCTTAGAAGGGCTGCTTCCCTCCCTTACCCTGTTTGAAAGGGAAGAGCAGTTCATGTCTGAGCGGTCCCGGTTTTGACTCTGCTGGCCAGGAAGGAGGCAAGAAAAAGGGCGAAGTCAAGCAGCACTACTTACCCATGTATGCTGTTAATGGAAATCATCTTTAAAATGACGGAGCAGCTGTTGGAAAAGGCACAATCCATCTGCCTACATATGCCCTTGTTATGAGGAGAATACAGCTGATGGTGTGAATAGAAAGCTTTCAGTATTGAGCTGGCGTTCCTACTCCAGCCACACTCAAAACAGATATGTGCTTTAACTCTTTGCTTGAAAAGTGACAGCGTTTAACAGCCACACTTCTCGGAGAGTTTTTTTGTTAATGATATGTGAAACAGGCCTTACACAATGTGCTTGTTCTGTTTAAAAACACAGTCGAAGAAGATACAAGGAATCAGAATTGGAAAGGATGATTTTTTTTTTTTTAGGTGAATTTGGCATATAACTTTTTTCCCTTCAAGCAATAACTTATAAATTTAGATGCATGAAATAATTCTCTTTTTTTTTTTTATTGTACTGATATATGCAGACTGTTCTGTTTTTTTCCTAACGCTTCAAACAGTTATTATGAAACAAACAAACGAACAAAGGATATGAGAAGGAAGCCACGTGCCATGCAGTGACATAGTGTTTTTCCAGATGATGGCTTGAGGCATCTTTTTAGCTGTGGATGTAAACGTAGCTTCTTTTATTTAACAATGCTTCTCTTGATTTAATATGGGTAGGCAGCATTTTGCCTCAATTCAGACTTCCTGTCATTGGTACTTGGTTTTTCTTGTGAGTAAATTGGAGATATTTTCAGTAACTTTTCTTTGTTGCTGAAGATTCCAGACCCCCCCACACACATGCCCTTTGATTAAATACATACCTCTTTGATAATGCAGAGCATAGAAAATTAACTCCAGAGCTTCTGCCTATAGCAAGGCAAGAAAATCAGTGGAAGAGAGGGATATTGCTCAGGGGTTTTGCAGTCTCTTCTGGGCGTCCAGGTATATTTCAGTCAACAGCTGGTCTTTTAACGCCTGTGTGCCGGAGTTCTGAGCCTCTTAGTTGCACTCCTTTCTTTCTTCTTGCCTTGTGTAAGTGCAGAGGATTTGTATTTAGCCGTCCAGGATGCTGTGCAGATCTCCTGTCCCTTTGCTTTCATCAGATCACTCATCTCCTTGCTTTCCCCTGACTCACCTTTCTTTATTCATGAGATGCAACTTAAACTGCATGCTTTTGTCTTCAAGGCCATCACAGCCTATACATGTATTAACTCTCACATCCAGTTGTCCTGTAATGTTATTCTCCATTACCAGCTTGAACTTTTTCTGCCTCTTTCAAGCTTTTTTGCTCGATTTCAGAAAGAAAAGGCTAATCAGTCAGCAACCTTTCTAACTACTTTGCTGTAGTAAAAGCTTTGAAGAGTTTGTGTACTGTTGTGAAGGCTGTTCAGAGATCTTCTTACAATAATGTTTATAGTACTTTTTTTTTTTCCCCTTGCCCTCATCACCTTCTGTATACTTTGAGAGTAGGATTAATATTTTCTTATTGCAGTGTTGACTTTGCAGAGTTGATAGCTGCGTTTCTGACGTGTGCTGCCATTTCTGGGGAAGCTGTCTGCTTTATCCTCTGCAGAATGGTGAAAATATTTTACTTCTTCCGGAAAGGTTTTAACCAGTCTGCAATAGCAACATGTATATCCTTTATGTTCCTTTATATATATTTTTATATATCCATATGTGCTTGAAACAAACTGTATCAAGAAATTCTACTATACAAGGCTGATAGACGCCGCCCTGTATTTTTATGTGTATACACACACACGCGTGTACATATATTGAGGAAGGAGAAAAAACAGGCAAGGGAGACTGTGCAAATGTCTCAGTTTTTTTTCCACCTGTTGCCTTGATGTGCATGCTGAGCACAGTAAACCAGCCTTGTGTTCTAGAATTTCTTAATACAATTAGTTTCAAGCATTTTAGCTGTGTTTTACTTATGATATCATTCCATGGAATATGTACTCACCTGAAGGTCTTGCTTGAAAATTATTGATTTTTTTAAAAAATAAAGCAACTAAATATCTAGTCTGCTTACATTAAGAACAAATGTTGCTGTTCCTTTAGAGCAAAGATCTTATTAGTGTGTCAGCAATTTAATGTATGTAGGCTAGATTGGGCTGCAAAGCTCCTGTTTTGATTGTTGAAAGCTATGTAACCTTAAATCCTTTCTGCATGTCTGATGCAATGCTGGGATTCATAGCAGTGATTAATTCTATAGCTATGAATGCTCATCATCAGCATCCTGAAGTGTTTTCAAAACATATGGGTTTTTTAACAACTTGAACTAAGCGGTGAAATAATGGAAAGCCTATGTGAGACACAGTTAGAACAGTACTTAGTATCTCCTTGAAACTGTACCTGCAGTGAGGGGGTTTGGTCAATAGTATGGATAGTTATGTCCTTTGAGACATCGTAGCCGGTAATTGGAGCTTCTGTAATGCGTGGAAAGCAGTGAAGCGAAGGAAACTAGCTTAGATCCTAGACATACAGGGGAAGAACCCAACTACAAGCAGTGGGGAAAAGAGCATGAAGTAACACTCAAACGGCTCTGCAGGGTTGGCACAGTGTCCTGTGTGCTAAACCTTCTCCAAGAGTTTTGCATGTACAGCAGCATCTTCACTAATAAGTCAAAGACACAGGTCAGACGCATTGGAAATGGTTGCACATATTCTGTGGAGCTTGTTAGATGAGGCCCAGGGCTGTGACCCTGCAGGTGTACGGCTCTGACCAAAGGTGACCTTGGAAATGGTATAGCAGCCATTTGGGAGGTCACATAACTACAGGTATCTGTGAATCACCTAAGTACCTCAAAGATGGTTACTTGCTTATTTTCTGAGCAATTAAACTTCTTCACAAAGAAACAAATAGGAATTAACATTCTGAAAGTAAATATGGTTGTGTTTTCATGTGGAAGAAAATGCTAGAAATGCAATTTCTTTGTTCCACAGTAGGTTTGTGTGGTTGTCATTACCTTTGAATAGTCTGTGAGCATCTAATTGTTCCTGAAAGTTGGTAGGAAATACCTATGAAAAGGATTCATATTGCTGAACTTACTATAGCTATGCTGTAGTTAAATATGTCTGAGATGGAGCATTTAAGGCTTAAGTTAATAAAGAAGGAAAGGCCCTTTTACAGGATAACTTATATAATTTATTTTAGATATGTATTTAGGAAGAGGATGGCTTGTCCCCAGCTGACATGCTTATTTCTCTCCTTTATCTTCAAAGTCAGTGCAGGATAACTAGCTCAGGTGTGGGTACCATGGCTTATAGAAGGCCCTATGTGGTCAGATGAATACAGTCTTTTTCTCTCAAAGGAGGAAATTCAAAAGGTAGAAAGCTTTTGAATAACACAAGGTGAAAGATGATATATGAACAGAAAAAGCGGAGCACTTTGGAATGGCTTAAAACAATCTTAATAGTTATGAAAGAATCCACAACCAAGGGACATAGCAAAGATAAAATCTCTGAGAATAGAGGTGGAAACTGCTCTTAAAAATATTCTTTCCCTTCCTTCTGCCACCAGAAATCTATAAATAGATGGCTGTCAGCTTTTATTCCATGAATATAAATTAGCAGATAATGAAGCAATATATAAAATTAGTAAGAAAATTACATGGATGGAGGGAGGATAGCTGGACAGTCAGAGAAAGAGAGATTTTTATTAGAAACAAAAGTCACTTTAATGTTGGTGCTCCAGGTAGAAGTCAATAAATTTGCCAGGTATGTGGTTACAAAGCCAGATTTTAGTCAGATACAAAAGTTGATGGTGTTCTTCCCACTGTAGCAAGCCAGGAGGATGTTTAACAGCAGCTTTTAAGATATGACATAATTTAGAAGATGCAAGTAACTTGTATTGAGGAGTTAGAGAGGAGTAATATGAGAAACGCTGTGGACTGCTATTCTAAAATTAGAGTACTCCAGATTACAGACAGGAACTAAATTGTGCCAGGATTTAACTGAGTAGAGTACACAATTGCTTATAGGCTGTCAGCTTGGTATGGTTTTGGACACAAGTACTGAAAGAGGACTTGCACCAAAGTAGGTGAGCGGAGTAAAGAATACTGGGAAATGGAACTCATCTGCTGTGTCATCTTTTTATTTTATTTTGTATTAAGTCAGGAGGATTAGTAGCCTCATAAAAACACTAACCTTTATGATGTACTTCAGGGTATTGGATTTGGCAATGCAAACATCCTGATGGAAAAAATTGAAATAGTAAAAAGTCTAGAGAAGATATATCAGAGGGATTAAAAATTGGTGAATGGATTTAAAACTACGATTATAATTGAAGAATTGTTATTGAGTGGTATGTTTCCCTGGGGTGGAGAGAGGTAGCCATTGATTCTTTATCTTCTCCCCCTCTCTTATCCCCCTCTCCCCCCCACACACTTCCCCCTCCCTCTCCCCCCTTTTCACTAAGGAGAGGCGATTGGGAGGAAAAGAAGCACAGAGTGAAGAGAGTTGGAAAAAATTAAAGATGTTTTACTAATACTACTAATAGGAATAGAGAAAATAATACAAAATATACAAAACCAATCTTGAAAGTCTCGGCAACTGCAGAGCCGGCAACCAAAGTCCTGGATTAGACTCTGCAGCCAATCGGAGCTGGATTCAGTCTGTCACTAGGCCTCAGTTCACAGGGACGACTAGCAAGGTCCTCTTCTAATGTCGGCCATAAGCAGAAGGGAAAAGGGAAAAGCACCACGAGATCCTCGTGATCTCCCACTTTTATATGAAGTATTCACGTGAATGGAATGTTATACACAGTTGGTCAGTTTCTTGGTCTCTTTCTTCTCGTCGCCCCTCTCGAGAGATGTCCATCCGTGCTTATCAATAAGTTTGCATTCCATTGCTAGGTTTACCAAAACATGTGTCTGGTTCTCCAGGAAAATGCAGTTAATATGAAGGCTTTAGCTGACAGGCAAATTTACTAAAAGAGAAACTTGTTTTTAGCAAAACCAGGACATCCTGTTAGCTTGGAAGTGAATTAAATATTGGAAAGGTACAGCGAAGAGGGGCACAGGTCATACAGTGGCCTACTTGTATCTCTTAGGAAGCAAGCTGGTACTGTTCATCTTGAATGCAACCAAAATGTATATATACACATTTAGAAATCAGAAATTTAGGATATGTTTATACTTGCTTTTTCTGTTTGTGAAAAATACATTGTCTTCTGAAAATCAGGCCTTTAGGATTTATCTCCACACAGTCAGCAAAGAGTGCCAGTTTTGTCACAAAATGTAATTGTGCTCTTTTAACTCCTAATGAGGATCTTCAGGGTCATCTTGCAGCTTGTGTTGGGTGGTATTTTTGAAAGAAGTAGAATTTGGCTGTAAAAAAATAACGTGTTAAAAGTGTTGTTTGAGAGTTCGGGGAGCTGTCTGGTCTCAGACCTGAAGTAGCTGAGCTACAGGTCAGTTTTAACACTTTGGGGTACACCACCACTATGAGCTGAGGGTAGTAGATCAAATTCCTTAGTCAGTCAGTCTCTGATTTGTTTTTCTTAAGTGTAGTTCTGGGTCTTCAAAGTAAGCCAAATTCTCTACAACAACAAATGTTTCTACTTCTCCGAGCATACTGAACAAGTAAATAAGTCCAGTAAAATCCAAATTCAATCTGACAAGCCAAGATACTGGTGGAAATACTTGCCAAAATGGCCTTGGCAAAAGCTCTTCTCTGTTTTCAGTAGATTTGGAATGAAATCAGACAAGATCTCAGCTCTCTCTCCATGGGAATCTTGTGACTCTCTTAAATATTCTTACTACTGCGTGAATTTTGTGTAATGAGTATGGTTATAGAAGCACTGGGAGCAGGGTAGTTTCCTTGCACAGAGCGTCCCTCGTCTTTGAGCTGTGAGAACTGGGTTTATGGCTACATTAGCAGAATCATTCCGATGCTTGTTAAATAAATGGGAAAGGAGAACCATGTGTGATTGTAAATGTTACAGTGAAGGGACAATGCCTTCTCCAGTGCTTAAAAGTTAGTAGCGGTTCTGTCCAAGTCTGGCCTTGGTGAAAATCTGTAGACAGCACGCAGTCAGGAGGGTTTCTGGGTTAACAGCCAGGAGATTAATGTTCTTCTCTTGGAAAAATATCCCAGAAGGTGGAAGAACCAAATAATAATGGAAATAAGTCTATCCTAATACCCTCTAGTGTATTTTTTTTTCGTTCACATTTCCTGTGGTGCTGGTAGTAGCACAAATACATTAGATTAGATGCTATTGTTTCAGTTTTGGCTGTTTGCTAGCAGTTGGGAGCAAGTGGTTTGGGGCGTTCATTAAATTTTCCAGGTGTACATGACAGTAAGAACCTTTAGGGGAATGGGAAACAGCATTTTTACAGTTCGTTCCAACAGTAAGCAGGTAAAGAAAGATAGATCGATAACAGCAAACAGTAGCATTGGGGGCAGGGGATGAATAAATTGCAGTCTAAAGAGAGCAAGAAAACTGCCATGGAATTTGAAATCTGTCATAGGTCTTGTTTCCTCTCCTGTTTAATTTTTAATTTTGTATTCCTGACCTGACAGTAGAATATTCAGACTGTGGCAAAATGCTGGTGTGCCCAGTAATGATGCCTAAGATGGATGTTCTGAGCAAGTTAAATGCAAAAAATTAGACAGCATCTCCCTCTGGAGGCCTTTAAAGGCATCTCTTGTCTGTGCGGGGAACTTTGTACTTATTTTAGTAAGACTACATCATGAAGTTCCTAAACCTTGGGATTATCCTGGATACTGTAGTCACTTCTACCCCACTGTGCGTGTTCAGTAAAAATGCAATATATGGCAGAACCAGACTGGTCACAGGCTGGATGGGAGAACTAACATGTTCTGTATCAGTGGGTATTATGCACCGTATTACAGAAAAGGTGATTAAGACAGTTCATGCAGGCAGGTTATATAGAAGACTTTGGCAAAAAGGTTCTAGTCTAATCTTCTGGCAAGTAAAACATGGATCTAGGCAAGAAATTACATGTGGCTTCTTCTTTAGAAGATGGGACCCCAAAGAAGTGACTGCAAAGGCCAAATCTCTCACATAGCAACAAAACTCCAATGATGAATAGCCTAAGACTATCCTACAAGTGATAGGTACATTTTTGTCACTTGGCAAAAGAATAAAGGACGCATTCTGTTCATGACTGGTGAAGAACATCTAAGTTTTATACTTCTGCACCAAGTTTCTATGTTCTTTCTCTCATCATAGCTGGTGAAAATTTAGCTGATAGATTCAGTGGGGCCTGGATACCAGTCCTCTGGTCACCTGCCTAAACCTAGTGCCAGTTAGGATCTCTAAACCATTAGTAAAAATTGCATAATACTAATGGATACAACTTGGGACCTGCAGGGTTTACAACAGAGGCAACCTGAAGTGAGGTGGAATGCCCAGGATGTTTAAACTGAGAGCAGATACATGTCTGGGTACCTGAATTACATCCAAAGTGTCTGTTGTAGTATAAGCTGAATCTTTCTGTAGGCTTTTTGACTGTAGGGGAAGTTTGTGTCTTTATATGGTTTAGATGTCTTACAGATAGTTGAATCCTACCCTAAATGTCTTTGTCTTATTCTTCTCGACTCTGTAAATAGCCAGGTATACCTGTTTGGATGAAACCTTTGTAAGAAGCTCTTGGCAGAATCAGAATTTTGACAGAGAATGTCTAAACAGTGTACTTTTTTATAAGTCTATGCAGTGTTATTATACATTGTGGTGAAGTGTTGACAGTGTTCAAAGATAATCTGGCATTTCATTCCCAGAGTAGGTCTCATTTCTCTTGAGTAAGTCTCTCAGGATTTAGTATGGCTTTTATTCTTTTTGAAACTATATTGGCCCTCCTGTCTGATGTCTAATCCACATGGAAGTTTTTCCTCTAGATGTATGTAGAACACGTGGGAGCTTTTGTAAAGTTGCTGATGCTGTGTTTGTCCTCTGCCATCTGACAGCCTAAGAGAGGAAGCTAAGGGGTTTCAATTTCAAGATGGATCAAGTGGAGCATATTGGAAACCTGTAAACAAGGAGTCTGATCTCCTCTCTTTTTCCTTTTAAGTCTGCACCATAGCAACTATCTACACAGAAGGATTTCATGTCTTACAGGAGGAAATCTGTAGAGAATTCTTGTTGTTCTTTTTTTTCATTTCTATCACAAAGATATGTTATATGAACGTTATCTGGTGCTGTCTTGGAAAGGTAGGTGTTTCATTCCTGGGAGGAACTGACTGCAGATATCAGTGTGGTTAAAAGACCTTATTTTTATGTTATGCTTCCCTCCATGTCAGTATACTGAGTTGAGAATCCAATGGTAAAGGACCTGTGAACTCATACTGAAAGATAATGTACAGGTTTTCTAATATAAGCATTTTTGCTTCTCAATGCGAAGATCTGCCGACTTTCCATGTTAGTTGAATGGAACTAAATTTGTAGCTTTAGGAAAAGGAGAATGTAAGTGTTTCAGTACAGAGTTTGAATAATTAAAATTTGAAACTGAACACATTTTTGCCTTGGGCTTTTTGCAGTTGCTGCTTATGAGGACTGTTATTTTGGAATGATTTGGATCTTTTGTCAGTATTGCTGATTTAAGATTGGTTTAGCCCTTATATTGCCAGGTAGATGTATGTTGAAGTGAAGAGGGGCAACTGTTTCTCATTAGGACACAGACAAAAATCTTCAAGCATAAAATAAAGGTATGGAAAGCATCTTGCTTGCAGTAGTATCAGCTGGACCCAGTTCTAAGCCTGTCTGTGTACTGCCTTTCTGTGGTTATACATGTGGGTTTGGTGTTTTTTCCACTGCCAACTGCCTGTTTGATGTTGGTGAGAGTTCTTGCACAGCAGGGCTGAAGCTTTACATATTCCTGCCTGGGTGCTCACCTTCAGGTGCACGTGGTCTGCCTGGTGTTCAGAAGTGCTTATTGTCTATGACTTCTCTTGACTAAGTGTACTCGTTCGTTGTAGCTTAAATAGGTTTAAAATGTTTCTAGGCAGGTTATCTGGTACTTTAAGCCCCTCAAACTTCGGGCACTTGCTGTCTGATGTCTTGAGACATGGGTGACAAGACTTGTTTGTATCACTGTCAGTGCTTCTCTTGCAGAGAAGCTTTCTAAACCAGTGGCAGACTACACTTGCTAGGTGTATTGGGTTACGAGGTAGTGATATATGCAGAAATGCATTCCCCTCCATGAAAGCTGTAGGACAGCCAAATGCTCCTAACGGCACCTGAAGAGTGTCTGCTGTCTGTTTTAGATACCGCTGAAGTGTCTTTGTTCCTAGAGATGCAGTAAATAAAACTCGCACAGTTCAACTTCTAATGTATGAATACAGCATTTTTGCTTTAAAAGTAAGTAATTTTAAACTTTTTGAAGATGTTTCCACGGCTGCATCAAATCTGTTCTGTTGTATGAGGTGAGTGGAAACAGCATGTGCTAAAAACTGCATCATGAACTAAATCTGGGTTGTAACATACATCATATAGGGAGAAATAGTTTGCACTGAATTTTGGTTGCTTACTGAAAAGGACACCTGAAGGTATAAATCCTCTAATTTTCATTGTAAGGAATAAATCATCTCTCTGATTTCCTTGCATTTTGCCTTATGTTTTCTCCTGTTAGGAGAGAACTGTCAGCTGGTTAGATGAAAGTTTCTTTGAGCCAACCAAAAGGTATCTAATGTACCTTGAATGCAGTAATTATTGTAGACTAGCATATTATGTTTTTCTACTATTTGCTTCAGAGCTCATTTTAAATTTCCAGTTACTTTAAACTGAATGAGAGTAAAATATTTGCATTTTAGAAAACAAGGTGTATGCTTTCAAATCCAGTCAGAGAAATGACTATTGTTGCAGTAAATTCTGCTGCAGAAAATTTGCATCAATTCCCTACTTTTCTAAAGAATCTGAAGACACAAGATGTAAAACTGAACATCATAATTTTATAATTTTAGGATGGTGGATTTTGGTGTTTTAAAAATTAAAATGTGAACCTAACTTAACCTTCAGCTTCCTCTTTGGTTCCCATTTTAGCATCTCTTGACATTCCTCTTGTGTTGGCGAGAGGTGTCATGGTGCTGGGCTCTCGAGAACAAAGTTTCCTGCACTAGAATGAACAGCACCAGGACAGATTTTCTGTTATGAAGAAGGGTGTATATGTTACCAAGCTTCTTAAATTCAGTTTTTGACCTCTGCTGAGTGGCCAACGGTGGTGACAGAATTGTTTCTGATACTGTCCTGCAGTTGCTTCAGTCAGTGCCACTCGTGCAGCCTGATGGGGCTGTGAGCAGGCAAATGTCAGTTCTTGTAACTTTGAAGAGGCCGTCTTTGTACCTAGAAACATCAGAATAAAAGGAAGACATCGTGGCTTTTTTAATCTCATTACAATTATATTTAGTGCAGAAGGTAAAATCAGGATGTTGCTGAACTCTCCTGAACATGTTAGTTGTTCAGAAAAGACCCATAGAATTGCAGCACTGGTCAAAAATATCTCCGGAAAGGAAGTACCCGAGCTGCTTACGTCTCTTTCTTCTCACTTTAATATTTGGCAGGCTTTTGCTTAGCTTGGTCAGGAAATTAATATGGGGTGGTAGTTGGAGAGGTCACTTACATCGAGCAATCTGAAATACTAGCTGGCTGCTCTCATCTTTAGCCAGGAAGGGCACAGCCAGAACGGTAGGTGGGCACTTGAGTATTATTATTTATTTTTTTTTTTCTGTATGCTGCTTCTAATATTTCTGAGTATTGTAAGACTGCTTAATTTCTTGCAAATTACTTTTAGTGAGAAGTAGTCTGCTAATTTTTGTAGCAGGGGAGAAGCTCTGGAGGTGAGTGGCACCATTCCAGGTTATCACGATGGTTCACAGCCCAGAGCAGGGCAGCAGGATGCGATTTAGCAGCCTCCATGCGGGAGGAGGTATGGAAACTTCTAAAAAAATTATTTCCATTGCCAGGCCATTTACTTAGAAAAATTAGATGCCAGAACCTGTCTCTGCTCTTATCTTCTGCTGCTGACCCTTGAGCTTCTTCCTGCTTCTTGGATGCAGCCGGGATGTCCACATTTGCTCTGACTGATGCTTCTTTGCCTCCTGCTTCCTAGCAGCCATGTCTGTCACAGTCGGCAGGTGGGTTGTAGGGCTGAACGAGGGAACATGAAAAAACACGATGCATTGTTCTGATTTCAGCTGGGTTAGACTTGATTTTCTTCCCAGTAGTTGTTACAGTGCTGTGTTTTGGATTTAGTTAGAGAATAATGCAAGTAAACGGCAGTGTGTTTAGCTGCTTGCCAGGTTAAACCACAACATGGATTTTTCTCTTATGCCTGCTTGCCTTGTCTTACACATAAGATTTACAAGTTTGATTCATAGGCAAAGTACATGCTGAGAGCAGCTTTCTGCTTTACTCCTGTGTTGGTAACTGAACGATCAATTACCAGATGGACTGGGTTTCCCAAAAGTTATAATTCTTGTGAACTTTGTGAAGCTTAGAGTTTATATTTATATATCCTACTCTTGGGTTATAGTTGCCTGTATTTATTTGTTTAAGTACGGGTACAGTGTGTACTATTTTCATTTACTATTTTTGATCACTGTATTGTTCCACTTCCTTAAAATAAATAAAATAAAAATAGACTAATACTTAGCAGCATGCTAAGTGCTGAAAGGTTGATGGTAATTAAACAGGGTTGTAAAAGTGCATGTATGAAGAAGTGCACGTGGTGCAGAACCTTTCTAAACACTTCAGCTACTCCTGCCTTTAGGCTGCCCAAACTTTTAGAAAATATCAAGTATTTCAGTGCATTAAAAAAAAAAAAAAAAAATCCAAAAAATACAACAAAAAAGTGTTCCTCTATTTTGTATTCGCCCTGCTTGGGCCTCTCATTTGTACATGCGTAAGTTAGGCAGCGAGAGGAGAGGTAGGGATGGAAATATAGAAGCGTTGCTAAATCGGTACCTTTCAGTTCCTTTGTTCAGCAAAAGATTTCCTTCAACCACAGTAAAATAGATGTGGTTTTTAAAGAAGCCTCCATATAAAATAACTAAAAAAAGTATCAACATTTGACTAATGCTTAATTTACTCCTTTTTCATTTAAAAAAAAAAAATTGCCTTTTTTTTTTTTTTTCACTTTCAAACTATTTTTGTTCCAAAGTATCTGAAACTCTCCTATCAGTGACATTGCTATTTCTGTAAACACTGTCCCTGGGCTGGCTCCGGGACTGTGTTTGTTCAGAGCGTGAGTTGGGAGACTCCCTTCCAAGGGAGGAAATGGGCCGATGCGCTCAGCTCTCGCTGGAGATTGTTCACATCCACAGGAGCTGGATCCTCTGCAGGAAAACAGAGCTTGGAGCTGTGCCACAGCGTGTCCGTGCTGTTAATGAGTGGGAGAAGCCATGTGCTCATTGCCTGCTTCAGCAGTAATCTGCTAATTCAGGGGAGGAGGGAGAAAACAAAGTGGAGTTTGACAAAATTTAAATGTGATACCTAATCCTGTTAGCACAGGGAGGGACAAGCTTTGTGTTGAGACGGTGCGGTGAGAGGAGCTATTGAATTTACCTGAAATCTATGCATTGGGAAGAGCCAGATCAAATGGGATCTGGATCCATGCCTTGTTTCAAATACATCGTCTCTGCCAAACAGAAACCTCAGCTGGGTTTCTGTAAAACTGAAGCCCTGCTTGTTTTCATCCCGGAGCAACTGTTGTTTAATACAGATGAGCAACTTGATCTTCTTGGCCTGCCCACATACCATAGTGATGAGCCTCACCAAAAGACTAATAAAGACGTTTTAAGTTTACTGCCTATTTAGGAGAAAAGAAAGTATGTTCAGGTGAGGTCTGTTACTACTATCTTTACGTTCAAGTGGTGAGTTTAAATCCTTGTTTCAGTTTCAGGCTTGCTACTTCAAGTAATACCTATTACTGCTCTCTCTCTTTTTTTTTTTTTTTTAAATGCTGGTAATTTGGCAGCCTGATTGTGAAATGAGTTGACTGACTGTGTAAGCTGTCAGTCAGGTGTTGGACGTGGCTGCTGCACGTGGTGGTGCTGGGCACGGTGGTCTGTGTGAGCTCCCTGGTGGAGTTCGGGATCACTACGGGTGGGTGCACTGGGGCAGGGCAGCACTGGTGGGGCTGGTAAACCAGCAACACCAGTTTGTTGCTTAAATCTTTTTCTGTAGGCAGTGTGAAGAGGAGAGGAGGAAGGAGGACTGTGAGGGAGGCTATGGGGCTGGAAATTGCATTTAAGACAACATGTAGAGGAAAGCACAAATGAGGCTTAATAGAAAGTGTAGCGAGGCGGGCAGAGGCTGACATTGTGTTGACTGGAGGTAGAGAAGATGTCTTAATGGGGGGAAGGATTGTTGTAGACCCCGATAGGGCTAGACCATGACAGTAGCTGCTGTTCAATTCAAGTGAGAGAGGGTAGCCATAAGAGGTTGTAAAGGGGCGACTTCTGGCAGTAGTCTTCTGAATGTGTTACAGTCACAGCAATATTTTTGATTTTCCTTCATTGGAGGACGTGGTGTGAAAGAGAACCTGGAAGAGGAAGAGTCACCGGATGGGATGGAAATGTAAGGATCACTTGAAAGGCCTGCAGTTTAGATTTTATGCGTAATGAATCTGTAGGACTGGGTGTTTGGCTGGTTCTGTGGAGTTGCAAGTATTAATGACGTGTTTGAGTTGGCAGGCTTATTTTTCTTAAAGTGGAGGAGAAATGAAGACAGATTTCATATGTAACGATGGACAGATTTGGAGTAGAGGCAGTTTTCTGGACCGTGTTCACAAAGGTGGCAGTTTTTCTAAAATTGAAAAGCAGATCACCCAGAGACTGGATGTCCAGAGCTTCTCAGGATCTCTACTATAAAAAGAAATGAAGGATCTTCTGATAGAGGAGAAAACAAACATACAAAAAGTAGCTGAATAAGAGAGGTAGGCCTGGACTGTTACAGAAAAGATGACCGACAACTCAAAATGCAAGGGGATGAAATAGTGCAAATATGTTTGGACTTTGGCAAGAACACTGTTAGCTAAGTTAATCTGAAGAAGGACTAGGGTGGAAATAGAAAAGTGAAACTTGAGACAGCTACTGTACTTAGAGATTAAATGAAAATCTGGGTAGTAAATGAAGAGATGAGGAGATTGAAGGATCTAAGATGAGGAAAGTAGCTGAAGGATGGAAATTCCCTAATAATGCATACTCTTCTGTAAAACTTACTTGTAAATCCTTAAAAAAGGGATGTCATTAAAAACACATGAACCAACAAAACTCTTTTAACATGGTTATAGTGACCATAAGCGTTAAGCAATGCAGGAATCATTTCCTATTGCGAATTCTTGCTCTGTGAGTTTGGTAGCACTCTTAAACCAATAGCAGCAAGAAAAATTGACTGTATGAATCCTTTAAGCATTGTGCCAAACGTCATGGTTGTCTGCGTAAAAATGACAACAGTTCAGGTTGGCAATTTCCCTTTTTTTTAAAAGCATCTTTATCTAGAACTTTTTTTCAGTAGAGGAAAAGAGATGCAACCATCATATGCTGCTCGATCATGCAAATACTGTCTTGTAACTATTGAACTGCCAGGCTCTATCAAAGTCTCACAGCTTGGATGCCACTTGCTGCCGTTCATTCAGCAGCAGAGCTGGCTGCCTGGTGGGTGCGGAGGAAAAGGTAGAGGCCAGCAGAACACAGTGTAGGTGATTTAGAGAAAGATGCAAAGCCCCCTTTGATGCTCAAGGGTGAGCTTTTAATTTAAAGATTTTTAGGAAATTAAGTTGTGCTAAATAGCAACTGACTGTAAGCTCCTTTCTATTCAAAGTTTGCTGCTGATGTGAAATCATAAGTAACTTCTAAGTACAGCTTTGCAGCTTTGTTCCTGCAGAAGCTGAAATTCTTCTTCTTAAAACTTTGATTTTGAAGAGGTTACATTTTCTAGGAAAAAGGGGCCAGCTATTCTGTTATTCTGACGTACTGTGGAAGTTGGCTGTTGAGTCATGTACTCCTGATGCTAGTAATGTTCTTGAGATTTCCTGAAGAGGGAATGACTGGAATAGTACTTGTCACCTGGACGTATCATACTCCGGCTGGGCGAGCAGTGTGTGTAAAACAGAGGCACTTGGCTTTGTTTTTGCATGTTTTGAATGTGCAAAAAGTGTCGGGGGAAGGACTTGCTGTCATAGAAACAAGTGTTTACGTGTAGAAAATTTGAGGGAGAGAAGTTAACAGAGGGAAACTATGAGCCTCAAGGGTCTTTGTTACAATTAGAGCCAAGATTCATGAATTAAAAATTCCGGTTTAGAGAGTGCTTATAAATTATCTCTTGTTTTAACCTGACAAAGACTTGCAAGTTGTATGGAACAAAATAGGAGTTGTGCAAAGGTTTCCTGATGTAACTCAAAAGCAAGGTGAAACATGCTTGTAGGTTTTATATTTAATTAAGCACTTAGTCAGGTTTGCAACAGAACTTGACATCTCTCTGGAGTCTGTGATCAGGCTCCTCGGAGAGAAACTCCCGAGACTACATTGCTTGTCTGAATCAGAGGGAGGTTCCAGGGCTTAATTTAGGTACGAAATTAGAGGTACTCTTCCTTCGGACACAATTTTGATACTATGAGGGTTTCCTGTGAAGCGATTTCCTTCAGATTCATTTTTTGCGGTTGCTGCTGCTCAACGGCTAAGTGGTTTGTACTTCATCTCCCCTTCAGGATTATAGAAGGTAAATCTTTTAGGATGCTGCCTGCCTCTTTGCTCTTTATTTCTCTTTTACATGGTAATATCCAAGTTGTCCAGCATTTATATTAAGAAAATATAAATGCTCCACAAAAGTCTCTGTGTATCTATATTTTTGCTGCTCTTCCAATTCTACTCACCTTGAGATATGAAACCATGCAAAGGAAATCTAAGAGTGTGGCAGGCTTAAAACTTAAGTTGAAACCTCCGAGCTGTGCTAAAACCACCCTATAAGTCATGACAGAGGTGTTTCAGTAAATTTGCTTCCTGGCCATCAGCCTAAAAAGTTCATTTTCTTTTCACAGTTTTTAACATAAAATTTCTTTTAATTATTTCATTTTCAAAGTTCTTGACATTGGACTGTAAGAATGTATGTGCACTGAGTTAACTGCATTTGGTAAGAAAATCAAAGAGGTTTTTTTAAGGTCATGCAATAAGCCAGTATTATGACCATAAATCTGGTTTCTTATATTACTCTTGTTCCTCAGAAATGAATTTAAACCAAAGTTCTCCCAATGTAAAATTGCATAGGTCATTGTATGTCTATTGCTTTGCTTTGCTTTACCTGCATATTTTCCACAAAATAACAGTCAAGATGGCACCCACATCCAGGGGTTCTGTGCTAAGCAAAAATGACATTAGATAGATTTCTTAATCACTTCATAATTCTTTTATTCGTTTCTACAAATTCAGGTGTTCTCTTAATACCTGTTTTTGTTTCAGAGTGAGACTTGTAGATCGTGGTAACACAAAAAGTTCAATCTGTAAACTAGCAAAGCTGGAAATTCATGCTAAAATTAAATAACATAGGTTATGTTTGGGATGGAGAGTGGTTTCGTGTGTTAATGTTTTTAATCTCTTCACTAATGGTCTAAAATAAGTCCTACCCTTTCTTTAAGTCGCCTGTGAAAGTTTTCTAGTTAGTAGCTTTAGTGGCAAAGAACACGGAGCCCCAAACACATTTTGTCCGATGTCTGTCTTGCTTGAAACTAATTTGTACCATTAAGAAGTTGTAAATTTTGAGATTTATTTGCATGAACAAACGAGATAAATGCTACTGTTAGAATTTTCTGAGTAAAATCACGTCAGCCGGAGGTGATCCGCAGACATTTACCTTACGAGTCTTGTCAAAACTCAAAGAGACAGGGAGAAGGTGGCGGGAGCCTCTGGTGTAGCACAAGGACAATCATGTTAATGCTTGTTTTGCAGAAAAGCTTTATTTAGTTTAGCAACCTCATTGCTAAATATTTCCCAACGCTTTGCAACATAATCTAAAGAGACTAAAGCTATTTACGAACAGGGGGAATGCAAGCATGGGGCAAAGACGCTTGCCATAGCAAGAGAGTTGGGTGAGCATGAGGGAGAAAGGCATTGAACCTTAATTAGAGATTATTTAATATCAAGCTGGTTCTTGATGTCGTGCAGCAGTAGAAACTGATGCCTGTTCTTACAGCTTTGTATTTCAATTTTTGCACATTGATAACATACAAATGAGGTCATATGGCAGTTCTCGAGCTGCTTCTCCCAATGAAAGTGAGACTTTGTGTTTTGTGTGATCCTTCCATTCAGGGCTGTCGGCAGGGCTGGATTTGTGTACCCAGACAGCTGCGGAGGCATTAAACGAATATCTTTACAATCTGGAGTGCTGGGTTGAGCTAGCAGTTCTCTGGGCTGTACTGACATCTGGTGGCAGTTTATATATTTATATAGAATTTGAAACGCTTTTTATTCAAACATGGGGCAATTACTTATCTACAGTCTACTTGCTTTTGCGTTGTGGACTGTTCCACTCTATTTTGTGGCTTTTGTTTGGTGGCTGTTCTCCCACTATCTTGCTTCTGACTCCTAGGAGAAAAAAAATTAAAAGGTTTAAAACTGCTGAAACTCATGTCTCTTTCAGCTAGTTTAACAATGTATTCAGAACTTTCAGATTTTTTTAAATTCTGTGTGTGTCTCGTAGCAGGAACATGGAAAAGGAAACGTTTTTATCACGTTTTTTCCCTCCGTTCATAGTGCTGCAAGGTGACTATTTCATGAAGGAAATTAATGGAATAGTTTTCTCAGAAGGCAAAGGCACATATAGTTGCTAAAGGAGAGCCCTGAGATCCACCTCCATTTTTAGGTCTTTACCCTCAGACAGAGACCCTGTGGTTCATCTTTACATACCCACATGTATAGAATCATAGAATCGTTTTGGTTAGAAGAGACCCTCAAGATAAATGCATGTATCCAAAAATGTAACACAGAATGATCAGGACGGGAAAAATCATAAAATTCATTTGCGTTGGCTTGAAGTAATCTTACAAATGTGTCAGGGGGGTTTGGAGAAAGTTGATAATGAATTGTTGTTACCGTGACCAGAACATGTTCACTGAAACTGTGCGGCCTTGCAGGAGCAGCCAAGTGAGAAGAAAATCTTGGCAATTTTGATGGAAATGCTGCTTAGTGTAGTAGGAAAAGAGCAGAAGTGAGTGATTTGTGGTCTTCACAGCTACCACCTAAGGATGGAGACATATGACAGGAGCTCCACCAGGCTCTAGCTAAGTTCTAAGGATGCCTGCCACTTTGCCTGCTCCTTCCCAAGTCCAGATCTCAATTCCTGCTTCAAAATGACACAGCTGTTGTACTTTATATGTTGCTGGTTGCTTTTTGAGGGTTGGCAGATCAGTGAAAGAGGTAATTTGGGATATATCTCCAAATGTAAAGACCACACAGCCTTTACTCCAGTATTCTGCCAGGCAAGGAAGGAAGAGTTTGAAATACCTTGAAGTCTTCCCTGGACCTGCTGGTTTTTAAGCTGTATTGAGGAGGGGGATACAGCACATTTGGCCCCTCAGGTGGGTCACTGCAAGTGGATCAGGGCACACAATTGTAGAATGTCCTCTTTGTAGGCTGATTAGAATCCCCATGTGCATTGTAGGTTAATTTTGAAGGAGGTTTTAGAGACTGTTTTGAACTTTTTTCATTTGTATAAGAAGGCTTGCTATGTAAATAGTGCCTCATTAGTTTTGCTAATGCCATAATATCCATAATGTTCAGTGATACTTTCCCCCCCTCTTATTGGTGTGTCTGATGCAGAGGTAGCAGAAAGATAAGCTTTTTCAGAGAGCCATGAGTACATGGAAAGTAGCAGGATGTCAGCTTGTATGACAACGCTGTAAAGCTGTTACACCTGACACTATATATAATTTTTTCCCTATTTACAAACCGAAGGTCATTTTTCTTTATTTTCTGGCCATCTACTCTTGGGTGATATAGTTGAGCGGTTCTTGACTGCAACAAATATTCTGCAAAGTGAGCAGTGAGTAATTTGTGTATGTTGGCACCCAACTTCTTGTCATCACAAGAAATTAAATACCTAACTTGCTAAAGAGAATAAGTTTTCTTTTCAGTCCTTCCATTTAATGCTTTGTTGTGAGATGAAAGCAAATGAACTAGTGCGGTCTCTTTATCGTGTGACCTGTATTGTCCAGTTCAGAATCTGTTGCTTCCAGGTGATGGCAGGGCAGTGCTTCAGTTGGGGTTTGGGGTTGCTGGGTTTTGTTATTGCACTACCTACTTCTAGCAGCTGCTTCTTTCCTAAGTCTCTGTATTATTTTTACAGTCATATCGCTCGAGTGAAGAACAGTGAAGCTGAGGGAGAGAGAGCAGATTCTAGGGTCAACTAAATAACTCTTTCACCAGCACCTTGCCTCTTGGAGATCCGGGGGAGAAGACTCTCTTTGCAGCAGTTTATCCTCACTGTTGTGATAGCCACATGGTGATCATGTTCTCAGCAAAGCTATCGGTGCAGGTGGTGCCTTCCCTTAATTCCCTCAGCTGCAGAATTAGTCCAGCTTTGTGCCGGACTTGCTGGCAAATCGCCAGCTTTGTGTTTTCTCAGGCACCTGTAGAAGGACATGCTTTGCAATGAAAGCTGGTAGGTTTTCTGCTGCTATTGGGGTACCTAGACAAGGAACTGTGCCTAGCAAGTGGTAGGCATCTATATTTGGCAAAAGGATGTGATGTAATTTCCTACCCCTTCCCAAGTATCTCACCTTAGAAGCATCATTCAGACTTAATAAATATTGGCTAAAATAAAACAGTCAGTTCAAATGATTTGGAAGTCAATAACGAAGCAGTGGAAGCATACTGGACCTGGGCTTAATGTAGTTATTTTGTTGGTGTCATGTTCTCCTGTTTCTTGTTTTGAATGTAGGCCCTTCAGAATAGGAATGACTGTGTTGAATATAAATGCAGTTCTTAGCAGAAGACTTCCTTAAATTGTTTGAAGTTGTTATAACTATCTGGTGGGAACCACATCTGAAATATATATACAAAATGGGCTTTTAAAGTCCTAAGTCACCTGTATCATTCAAATGCTGAAGCCAGAGATTGTATAGTAAGTCTCAGAAGTGCTTGGGATTCCGTAATAGTCTGAGACAATAGTACATTGCTTAGTTTTTATTATGTTCTGGATTTCTGGATTGTTTTTTCCTTCATCTGTGAGTTTTTCCTTGTCACTGCATCATTTGCCTTAACAAGTTTTCTTCCTTTGTGTGCTGACAGTATGTTGCCTGGCTCTCATAAATCTTTTAGATATGAGGCCAACAGCTCCCATAGTTCACAGGCTTATTTTGAAAGCAGAATTCTTTGTTGCTATAGAAAAAAGCCAAAGGAGATATTTTGGGTTTTTTCCTGCTACTTATTTTTTAACAAAAACAATATCCATATTATCTGAATTTGATAGCTTGGGGTTATTTGCCTTAGGGATGTACTGGATTACTGGGGGTGGGGCAATTTTTTTGTTTTCCTTTATTTTCCATTCATTAAACATGGGAAAACTGTTTCAATGTTAGAGAATCTAACATAGGTTAACATTTTCAAAGTCAACCGTCTGATTTTAAGCCCTGAAGTTTTAATTATACGGGGAGAATAAAATAATAGTAAATAGAAGTAAACCAACAGTAATAAGAGATGCGAATCAAGATGGCATCATGATTGATCACCCCTTAGATGGTCAAAGTAGGATCTGTTAACAATAGTAACATCTGTCTGCAAAAGGTTGAGAGTACTGTGGTAAATTTAATCAGAGACTTCCACAGTATTACTTTTCTGCCTTCTCTTTTAAAAGGTTGAAGTGGCTTCTGCAAATTGTACTTAATCTGGAAAACCTTGAATGAGCGGTACAAGGTCTGTAGCAGCTGTTTGTGTGGCACTTTGAAGCTGGCTCTGCCCTCCGGCAGGGGCTGGGACTGGATGGCTTCCTGAGATGTGTTCACACCTGGATTATTCTGAGATTTACTCCTTCTACATGTTCTGAGGATGCAGCTCTGTGATTTTCTTTCTGAGCTTTACGTACTTGTTCCTCCTGCTGGATTTGTTGTGGAGCCGATGCCAGGCTGTCCTGTGCCGTGCGGGGTTACCTGGCACTGAGCAGCTGGGTTGCTGGATTAAAGGACAGGGATTTCCCTCTTTCACTGTGTGTGTTAGAGAGATCCAACCCATCGCCCCGGTCGATGTGTAAAATTGGTGGAGTGTTTTAGGAGAAATACATCCTCTGGGCACAGAACTAGGGTAGGTTGTTCAGCTGCCGACCAGAGGGATGATTTCTGTATGACAGGCAACTTTAGAAGGGAAACCCCTTAATTCTTGCAATTTTTGCCTTCTTTGCTCTTGTGGTTTATATTATTTTTTAGCGGACTGGAATGTGAAGGTGATCTGGACCTTCAGATTAATTTCAGCTTTTCAGGCTCCTGCAAATCTCTAGGCCTTCTAATGAATGGTGAAGTGGGGCATGCCATTACACAATCCCCATCTTTCCCTCTCCTGCTGCTGTATTTCTTTGTCTTGACCAAAGGGATCTGTGTTGAGGATTTTTTGTGACTGGGCTTTTAGATACGTGGCCTGATTTTTCAGAGATGAATGAGATGCAGGTAACGGTAGAGGAGAAAATTGTACAGTAACTTGGGTCCAGTTGAAACATACTTCATGCCCAAAGGAAAGCTGTTTCTTCAGAAAACTCGACAATATACCGGGCTGTAAATGGTGTTCAAATAATGGTGAGAACAGCACCAGTGTTGGTGCAACCCTTCTATGAATTAAGCTCTCAGATGAAGCTCCTCTGCCTTTTCAGTAGCAAATCAACTTTTCTTCAAGTACGTTACTGTGATTATCTAATACTATTTAGGTCTCCAGTCACTTGCACATTTTCTTGCACATGCGTGGTTTTTTAAAGTAGAAACAGTTAATAATCTTGTCCCAAAGTGTTTCTTAAGTTGTACTAAAACCCGTTTAACTGGAATTTTTGATCTTCTGAGGATTTTGGCTTTTGTTCTACACGAGGAAAAACCTTTTTGTTATTTATTACTAGATATATATATATATATTTTTTTTTTTTTTTTACTTTTCCCTTAGTGGTGGTTTATTTAAGGAAACTGAATACTTTATTTGTGAGAGGAAAACAATCTCAAACATACCTAGACTGCTGTTAACTGAACTCTTAAATTTACCAAGCTGTGCCTTTAAACATATGCTTTACCTCACAGTATTCAAAGATGGCCCAGAACCATAACTCCTCTGATAATTAAAAATAAGCCAGATACTGTAGGCATTCCTCTAAGCCAGCACTCTAGGATGTTGCTTTAAAATTGTGTTAAAATTTCCTCTGGAAAAATTACATGACAGCTTTTACTTGTGGAATGCAAATGCAGTTTTTCTGCTTGATTGGTTTTTTGTTCATGTATTTATGTGCACTCATTAAAATGGTGAATTCTCTCTTTTCTGCAGGCACGACTTCGAGACAGTCAGGAGTGGCTTGGAGTGAACTGTCAGGAGCCTTGCAGTGCCCTGGTGGCCATAGCGGTGGCCGATCTCTGGAGATGCTTGAAGCTTCTTTCTTACACCTCCCAGCTCGTGCACAAAGGACTTAACATTGATTTGGATTCATGTGGTATAAAATAGTGATGGGTATGGTTTTTTTCCTCCCTTTACTTGACATCTGCATGTTTCTGGCAGTAAGTGATGAAGCCTGTACTCGGTCTGCTGACATTTGGCCTGTTTTTGAGAGCTCTGAGTGACAGGTACTGTAAACATCCTACACTCTCAGCTGTGGAAACTAAGAAAGCTGGGAGAAGGCTGTTTACTCTCCCTGCCTTGGAAATCATCTGGAGGACAAGGATGGAGTATTGTGAGCTCTGTGTTGATTGTATTTCTGACAACCTGTATTTTATAATTTACGTTATGGTGTCAGTAAGTAAATAGTAGCATTATATCATGTCATCAGAGTCTTGTGTTTTAAAGTCAGAAGGGCCTTGCAATATGCTTTAGCTGCGCTGCTGCCTTGAGGGAAACTTAAATAGTAGCAATATTACATTACAATACTTTCATCCTTAAGCAGTGGTTAAAACAGCCCTGTCCTGCTGTTTATTTATATGTGGTGTTATGTACAAGTTAGAGTGTAGACAACCTCAGGTTGACACATCAGTAGTGTATTTAGTCAAAATAATCCAGAAATGTTTAGTTCTTGCTTTCTAGGATTCACTCAATTCTCGTTTCCCACTTGAAAGGGCTAGAAACGGAGTTGGAAGACAATAAGATTCTAGGAGACTTCAAATTTGAGTTTCTTTTCAAAGAAATTCAGAGGTGCCAACACTTATTAACTCCACCTCCATATTAACTAAATTAAAGGTACAAGGGTATTTAGCATATGTTTTCCACTTAAAGTTCCCTGCCACTTATCCCCCGCCCCGAGACTAATAGTGGTCATTGTACTTTGTCCTGGCAATCCTTTTCTTCCTCCTCTTCCTTGTATTTCTTTCATTCTATTTGCTGTTAGCCAAGTAGAGTTTCTCTTTTAAATGTAGAATAAACTTTACTGTCATGATTTAAATCCTCATAAAGTGTAGTTTTGCAGCTCTACTTAAGCAGTGACCTTGGCAGAAAGGATATGGTTCCTCTCTTTTTCTTTTATTTATGGGATAGAACACTTTTTGTGCTTTCTAAGAAATTTTTCATAATACAGTTGAATGCAAAGATCACCATCTAGCTCCTTTTGCAACAGTATTCTTCCCACTTCAGATCCTGCTGCTTCAGCTTTTAGTAAAGGCATTTAAATATAAAATCTTTGAAATAAGGGCTGTTCTAAGAGATAAAATACCAGGGTTTGGAAAGAGGTGGGAGTGGGAAGATAACAGGAAAATGGTAAAAGATCGCGTAAGGATTTGAAGTAGTGCTGCTACAAGAAAGAATTCAAATTGTTAGGCAGAGCTAAAAAAAAAGGTAAATTATTTAAAGCAATAATTACCTTTCAGGCTCTGGCTTGCCTTCCTTTTGGAAAAAGGAATTGGAGGGTAAGCCAGAGTCACAGGGCCGGTTAGAGTGCCGTGGCCAAGGAGTAAGTTGATGAGTAAAAAGCATGTTGAGGTCTGGCTGTGCAGGAACAACCACCAGCGCTTCAGGTTTGTGGGGATTTAACTCATGATTTGTGTAGTAATTTCTGAGAAAAGCAGAGTTGGCCTCCTAGAATTGTCATGTTAAGAAGACATTCCCTGTTCAGACTAGTCAAACGATAGAGGGTAGCATTTCCTAATACACATGGTTCCCTTGGCAGAGAGAGATCTCAGAGGGTGGTGGAGCACACAGTTAAATCCTCCACTATGTGATAATACTGATTGTAGTCTCTGCTGCCAAGGAAATACAACCTCGTGAAATGAGGTAACATCCTGAATTTGTTTGGTTTCATTTTTGTTATTCCTCTTTACATTAGCTTTAGATTTGGAATCGTTATTTTGTGTCAGCTGGAAAAACTTCTTGATATTTCACATTGCTTATTTGTGCATTTAACAGAGAAATTCCATCTTCTGTTTCATCAGTGGCAGTTGGGACTGCTGGAGTCTTTCTTGTACATTCTTCCTCAGCCATGCTTTCCTGCCCTTTTACTTGCACTTACATTAATGTTTGTTTAAACTGCAAACTAATTCAGTGGTTTGACCCCACTGGAAACTAAATAAGCAAACCAGCTTTTATGTGGATCAGCTGAGTAGTAGCTTACTCCACTACTGTGCTGTGGCCTAAAGTGCTACTGAAAATGCTCATTCCTTCAAATATGGCCACTCTCCTGAAGAGCTAGAACAGAGTTTATTCTAAATGAAGTCTTAAAACAAAATAACTGTGAAAATATGGGATTTTGGATATTTTTGTATTTTATTTGATATTAAATTATTTTGTTAGTGCTGTTTGAATGCAATTGCAAGCATACTTCTAAAATAAATTCAGATAAATTGTTTGAATTAAAGTTTTTCATTTCCTGAACACCATTCGTGTTTCTCTTTGAAAGTTTTGTTTGTAAAGTCTAATAACTAAATTGTGTGATAATAGAGAGCAACCAGTAATTTTGCTACCTCCAGCCCTTTAATTGTAAAGGTATCCTCTGATGTACTTGCACCATACTGAGCACTGTATAAATTGCATTATTTCTAGATCACAGAGTTTTTTTTCCTCCCAGGTATCACTTGCCAAGCCAAAGGCAAATGTTATGTCATTTTCTCTTGTTAATCTCAGACTTCAAAGAGTTTAAGATTCTTTACGGTCTATCAGTTGCATATAGAGCTTTCTCATTGTGAAAAAACATACAGGGCTGTTTCAAAAGCCTGTTGCCAGTAATGAGCTTTGGATTGGGTCCATGGAGAGGTAATCTGGATGGCTCCCACAGCAAGTCTTCTGTGGGAAATCGCTGATTGTAGGCATGGGCTGCTTTCTTTTTTTTTCTCTCCTTGAACGTTGGTTCTGCCAAGATGCAAAAGTGACTCGCTCCAAGTGATTCTTGGCAGTACCCAGGACAATATCATTCTTTCATATTAAGCTCAACATGCTGTATTGCTTATGTTTTTATTGTGGTATTTTTAGCAAGGAGGAGCAGGATAGTTCTTGTTATCATGTTGCCTTACTTCTAAACTTAAGTTTTGGTACTGTAATTTTTTTTCTGTAAACGCTTAACACAGAGGAAAAGCAAAATTTTTCTTCTCCCCTCCCGCCCCCAGTTACATTTTTGATTACATAGTTCCTCTAGGTAATTGCCTAACATCCAGTTTTGGTAATATTGGGAGTGACTGTGAGAAGAAAGAATGTGTGGAAGTTCTTGGCCAGAGCTGTTGCTTGTTTGGAGGTTGCAGCCTGACCTTGAGGTTTTCAGGTGGCACATTAGAAAAACATTATATTAAAAGTTTCAAAGAGCTGCTGGTGAGGGAAACAAGAGGTGAAGGGGGAAGAGAGGTGACTGACTTGTCATCCAAAGGGGAAAGAATAATATACTGTTGATTTTAAGTGTAAACACTTCCTTGATGATGCAGGAAGAGAGCAGCAATTGACCTTCATGCTTATACAAAAATTGAGTTTTTATGCAGAGAATCTCACTGCCACTGATTCAAATTCGGTGCAGGAGAACTTAAAAGTCTACGACAAGCTTTTCTACTTTGAAGACCTGTATCTACATTGAAAAAAAGAGGGGGGAAAAAAAGAGTGTGTTTTGAATGCAAGGGGAAGAAAAATACAATATTTGTACTTAGATCATAGCTGCCCCTGAAATGACAGCATGGGTTCCAGATTGGAATTTTCTCTGTGCTATGATTGATGAAAAGAACCATGTAAAAGCAGCTGTTGTTCTGCAAAATGCAAGCAGGTGTAGAACATCTGTAATACAAATATTATGCAATCATATGCCAACAAAGATTTTAAAGCTTAAAAGTACATTAACTTAGTTAACTTAAAATCTGAGCAAACACGCTTTCTTCAAAATTAGGCTCTGTTTTTTAAAAACCTCTTTTGTGAACTGATTCTCTTAAAACTTTTAATTAAATGGAATGCAAAAGCTGAAGCTGCTTTTGTTCTTGTATGACACTTCAGTGCTTGTCGGCCCTGAGTTCCATCCAAGACGTACTTAGCTACAGTTAGGCTTTTGTTTCCTTAGTTTTGGCCTCCAGTTCTAAGGATGTTAGCATGAATTAAATGGAAATATGCTTTTGTAGCATCCACTTTACATAATATAATAAACAAACTTCAACTAAGCATTGCAGTCTATAACTACAAAGTACCTCAGAAGAGAAGCTGAGGGCTTGCTTATTTTAAATAGTGTAATATGATAGCTAAATTATAGCTTATTTAACTCTCCGAAAGGGAGAGTAGAGTAAGGCTGTGTTGAGTAAGGCTTACATTTGCAACACTGACCCCACTCCGTAAGGGGATCCAGTTTTGTTCCCGCTGCAGTTAATAAGGGATTTTTGTTGCTGCCTTGCTCCTGTTATTAAGCTGTTAAAATAATATTGCAGTAAGATAAACACTAATCCTGGCTTTGGACAGAATCTCTGCACTTTTTCCTTTGTGAAAGAAGATGATACTCCCTCTGTAAACACAGAACCCCACGTCATTTAGGAGTCTCTCTTTTGCAATGAAGCACGTTACACAAAATCACGCCATCGCAAGTCAGTTTGTTTCATTGTGCTCCAGCCTTTCCTTATGATTTAGATGGATTGCACTGCTGGGGATGTGGAAGGGGTGTGCTTATTACGTGCCCTAATGCTGGGTTACCATCAGGGCTGCTATGAAAGCTCCGTCTTGTGCTTCTGTTGTGCTGCCATCCTCCCACAGGTGCCAAGCGGGCACACGGCACCTCTTCATGTGGGGGTTTTAAGCGTGTGCTCACAGGGCAGCCCAG
Source organism: Columba livia (assembly GCF_036013475.1). Taxonomy (NCBI): domain Eukaryota; kingdom Metazoa; phylum Chordata; class Aves; order Columbiformes; family Columbidae; genus Columba; species Columba livia. The sequence goes on along the minus strand of NC_088604.1, from coordinate 31,709,058 downwards.
GTTGTACCATCACACCCAGGCAGCCGCGGCAGCACAGAACTCGGCTCCAAGCCGGCCTCACCTCGCTTTCTCAGGCCCTGGGTGTATTCTTAGACTACAGGAGGGTCCAGCTGACCCCATTTCATTACACAGGTAGCAGAAATACAATGAGCACCTTCACCAACTCAGGACTTCTGGGCTTTGCATCATTTGAAGGCTGCCTTTCTCTGCTGGTTTCTGTACAGCCTGAAGCACCTGCTGGCTCAGCTCTTCTGAAAAAGTGCTGCTAAAATAATTCAGCTCTGATGGCCAAGGGATAGCTTGATGTTGACAAATGAAATAATTCCAGGATCTATGAAATTCATGTTCTGTTCCTTGGCTAGAAATAGATGGCTCTGTACAACTGTGAACTTTGTAAGTAGTTGAACTTTGTTCAACCTGACTGGCTTGCAAACAGTTTTAGTAAGGATGTTGAGATGGCACTAGATTATGTTTAGTTCACAAAGTACAGTTAAAATATGTACAGTGGTAGATTATTTTTTTTTTTTTTAGCAGCGACCGTACTTACTGCATTGATACCAATGGAGCTGCTTATTAAGATCCTGCAGCTTGACTGTGTGCGTTTGATGAAATTCTACAATATTCTTTGTGCTGCCTGCATGGAAGAGCAGATCAAATCTAAATTGAAATAGATCAGTTACCATAGGGTAATTGTGTGTAGCATACACCCTTGGAAATTAAAAGTGACAAAAGCAGTTGTATCCGTTGCCGTTCAGAGTAGGTGTGTGTCATAGTGTATAGGTCTGCAAAAACAGGAGTTATCAAACTTGTCTGCCTTTCACTGAAAAGTCTCCTCGTTGAAAGTATAAGCCACCTTTCCTGATCAGCCTTGCTGGAGTTTGCATACTGTGAAAGTTCAGCAAATATCCAAACCAAGAGGTGCTTGGTGATACTAAACCTTACAAGACAAACTCTGTTGCTAATGAAGGTCTATTTCCTGATACTTCCAGTGGCAAACTTTATTCTGACAGCGTTTTCAGCTAGATTTAATGTGTTTTCTGTCCTGCAGAGATGTGTGCGTGTGTAAGCCCAAATGCTCTTCAGTGAGGCTTTGCTGCTCTTTCGCTCAGAGGTTTGGTTAGAGCTGTGTGAACTCACAGCATTGTACGGCTTTGTTTGGATAGGAGAGGAGCAGTTGGAGGACGAAAAAAGATAAATGAAAAATATCTGGTAAGATATTTTTATGAATTGCTGAGCTCTTTCAAGTGAGGGCAGGAAAAGGATCAAAAATGAAGAATATTAAAGACAAATTTAAGTTGGTGTCTGAACTGTCAGTTCAGGAAACTCCAGAGACAAACTGAATGGAAAGTTTTCCCTGAGGTCCCCATGGAATTTTTAAAGACAAATCTAAATGGAGAACAGCAAGGATTTACATCTTTGTCTACAGGAACGGAATAATTATTGGCAGCCAGAAAAGAAACTCTCGTTTTTTGGCAGAAGAAGAAAGAGGTCTGGCTCAAAGACTTGAACTGAGTTGATTTAAGGTCTTTCAGGGGCAAATGTAAGTTTTTTTATATGTACAATAGAACGAATTTGTAGAAATACCGAGGTGGGAAATAAAAAATGTTGGTTAGGGCTTGAAAATATGTATACCTATATCTGGTTTCTCTGAGTATTTTTTCAAGCTGGAATGATGTCTGAACATATGCCAAATGCATTGTTTATAACAAGTAAGGTAATTACCTATAAAAGAATATAGAAGTTCCTGCTTCAGATTGTGGTCTGTCACTGAATTTTAAAAGCAAGACTTATTTTGAGTATTTTAACAAAAATGCAATTTCTGTTTCACATTTTACCTAAAAATGAGAGGAAAGGTGGTTGATGCTGTCATCGTCTCCCACTTTGAGCAATCTGAAAAATATATTTGGATTGTAGGTGTGTGAAAGTTCACAGTGATTTCTTGATTGCGGTGAGTGGTTTGGTTTGGGTTTTTGTTGCAGTTTTGTTTTTTTCATAGATCATGCTGCTCTTTTGATCTGTGTGATGCTGCTGGAATCATCTAAGGCTGGGGTTACTCCTCTCCCTTCCCCTCTCTCCAGTCTGTATTTTTGTCTAGTGAAGATGAGGAAGTAAGAATTTAGATTCAGTACATTTGAGTCAAGATTTCCGTACTGTGCAAAGATTTTTTTTGGTGAGGCCTTCACGGGCTTTTAAATTTTGCTGGTGTAGTACCTTCCTTTTGAGGTCCCTTCCAGTCCCTATCATTCTGTGATTCTGTGATCCTCTAGTTCTGCGGTGAGGTTAGAGAGAGTCACAGACTGGGTGCTCTGCGGCTTGTACAATGAAATGCAGGCAGGACAGGAGGCTGGATTTCTGTGTCCTTGGAGCCTTCCCCTCCAGCTCTCCTGCTCAGGTTTTGCTATTGCTACTGCTTGGCCTGAGAGGACAAAAAGTTAGCTGTAAAGAGCCTGGTCTGTGGTGTCATGTTCCTGTGGAAGGAGAAGGCCTTTGCTCTGGTCACTCGTAGCCAGAGCCCCTGCACCATCAAAGGAAGGTGCTAGGGACACCAGGGAATACGGCCCGATTCTGAGAGGGAGAGTTAATTCATCACAAAATTATCTTACCCAAACCACCTGCATCAAATCAAGCTACTTTGAGAACTTGTCTTCTATCAACAAGTGATTTTTGAAAGGCCTCCATTAACCATTTTCCTCCTCCAGAGCAGCATTTTGGAGGTAGCTCTGCAGCATCCATAAGGTTCATCGAGCACTGTGGTACAAAATGGGAGCTGCCTTTCCCTGTCGTGGCTGATGTGAGGTGACCAGAGCCAGGGCTGCAACAGCAGACTAGAAAGTAAATTTGATAATGTGGATTTATTTTGGGGGATTTTTTTTTTTTTCCCCTTGCTGGAGGCTGCGTGGATGACAGAGGCAGGGTGCTGCCTCTGAAATGTTAAAAAATAATAAGAAAACAGTCTTCAGTGCTGCTGCCGGCCTGGTATGACACAAATTTGCTTTTCTCCCTCAGCACTCTGTTCTCTGTCCAGCTGAAATACAATCTAAAATCCCTACTCTGAGAACTGGAAGAAATTGTTTTCCTCAGTCTTCCGTGGGGCCCGTTGGCTGGACTGGCGCTGATAGGAGGCCATTGCGGAGGGACGCGTCCCCCGGCTCAAACACGTGAGATTTAACTGTCTTACGCTGCCTTAAGGAGAAGCTGGAAGGAGTTAGAGGTAATGATCTAGCAATAAAGACCAAGTCTTAATGAGTGAGGGCATAGCCTGGCTTAATAATTCCTTTTTCCTGACTGCCATTTTGTGTTTCAGGACAGGAAAAGTGACTTTTGTGCTTTAATTCAAGATGGATGCTTTATTCTGCATTGTCTCCCTGCTTATTCAGGATTTAGGCAATAAATCTGAAATAGTTTTGCAGCTAGCTAGTCTATGAATTACAGCAGATTTGGCTTATTTTTGGAGGGGTTTGAGGTAGAGTTGTTCACAACAGCTTGCAGAAAGGATAAGACTTGCTTTGTAAAATTCTCCTTAATGTGTTAGCATCTGGGCACCTCAGTCTCACTGATAATCAGACTGTAGCTTTCAGAAACGTGAGGCTTTTTCGCCTGCCGTGTCTCTTGTTTCTGGAGATGGGGAGAGGTGAGACCTTCAAACCTAGCACAAAACTCTTGTTTGCATTTTCATATGGAGCTCGGGCTCCAAGCTGCGCAATTGACAGAGGCCAGCTGTGATTGCATCTTACACCTTGCTAGCTTTTTTCAGTTTGTGTCAGCCCACAAGAACCACCTTCTCTGTCCCACTATATTCCAGAGGAAATCTTTGAGGGAAGATGGCAAAGGACACAGTGATAACATTACGCTATCTGAGTTGGCTTTTTAAGGATGGTATGAGACTCTAAATCATTCTGTTGGTGCAGGAAAGGGAGATCTTTTGTTCGAAGAAAACCCTGGAGCTTTAGGAAATAGTTTATTTCACATTTTAATTTTGCTGATTTAAGACAATTTTTTCTATCAAACTTTCTGTATATAATTGGGCGACGAAGTCAGTGTGCTGGGGAACTGTGGATGACTTCACTTTCTACGGTTCTTACAAGAAAACACGAGGAACCGGCAAGGCTTGTTAATTTGCTTTACGAGAAAGCCCAGTGTACCAGCTTGTGTATCCCTGCAGTATTTCACCCATCTGCCAGGCTTTCTCTCTTCATCTGACAGAGCAATGTGGCTGTATTGATTTCTGTCTGCACCACAGGGGGTTTCACTGGACAGGTATTACCTTATTCAAGGCCTAATCATCTTTATGACATGAACAGGGAAACAAAAAATTCTGAGTGTGTGCCTGATGTCTGCTGACACCCAACTTGTCTTGAAACCCATGGGAAAGCATGGTTGAGTCAGGCTTAGCACCCTGGTCCTACTGCATCGTACAGCACAAGTACTGGGTTTTATTGGTTTTAAATTGTGTTTGTGCAAAGGTGTTAGCTTGACTTTTTTTTTAAATTTAAATTACTCTTCCAGGAGCTCCAAGCTTTTGCTTGGGATAAACAACCAAACTGTTCTGGTGAGTGTTGCACTTTAAGCCTTTGCACCTGAGTATGGTCATACTTATGAAATGACCAGCTCTGCTGACAAAATCTGTAATGTTGAGACACTTGTAACTAACAGGGTGGTTAGACAGTCATATTAACCTTGTGTCTATGTTAAGGCAACTATAGGACCAATGAAATGAGCATTTGCAATTTGAGAAAATCTGGAATTTCAAAATGCCTGCTGTATCAACCCAGGCATGACTTGGAGGTAATTGCTGTAGAATATCTAAATTAAGCAATGAGGTTTCTATTGTGGCAACTGTTAGGAAAGACTTTGCAATGCACATCAATTCCTCCAGGACCCAAATGCAATTTTTTTTTTCAAGGGGGAGTTGTGGGCATTCAGATCCTTGCAGGCAAGCTACTGAGGCCCTAAATCACCCAAATGCTTTTAAGTATATTCTCAAGCACTTTGTTGATGCAGGGGAGACATAAGCTCTCAGCAAAACACTTTTTAAGCATATCCTTAAGCACTTTGTTGATGAAGGGGAGACATAAGCTCTTAATTATCTGTGCTGAACAGGGAGCTGGGAGGCTGCTTGAGTATCTTTTGAAACACTTATAGGCTGGCTGTACCCTGAAATGCAGAGCCTGAGAAGCTGCTGCCTCACCCTCCAGCTGCACTTGTGTTCTGTGAATGTGCTCACTAACCTTCAAGTAAATGGTGCTTTACATCTCACGCTTTGTGGGAATTTTGCCTGTCCTGAGTGTTTATCAGTTTAGAAGAACTGGCATAATGCTGTATTCAGCTTTAACTGCAGCACTTTTGATAACAGTCCATTTTATCCAAATAACTGCTGAGTGTGGGATTATTAAATAATCTGAAGGACAAATGGAGGATGAAGCCAGGAGAGGAACTGACTTTTGCCTTTTATATGTTTGCATGTGTAGCATAACCAGACGTTAGTATAGATACTTCAGCCCTATCAGTGCAGCCAGCACTTTGGAGTCCTCTACTGGAGGCAGAAAAAGAAATAAAATAACCCCCCCATAACTCCCCCCAACACAGCAGGCAATTGCAGCTGTTCTCAAGGAGAAGGTTTGTGTCAGCAGATCTTACACAGCTATGCTCGGAAAGTTTGTGTCAGCAGCCATAAAAGCTGGCCTGTCAGCATTTCTGTTTTGTTCCATACACAAAATGCGTATTACTGAACAATTATGCGAAAGACCAGGAATATTTCTTGATAACGCAACTTGGAAGTAGCGTCTTCCTGTGGGAGTGATTCCCGTCACGTGCCACGGAAATCTGTGTGGGTTTAGATGCAAATCCTTGTTGCTGGTCCTTACTGTAAGGTTGCGTTGGAAGCCAAGGCATTCGGTGTTACATCCTGGCCAAGGTAGTCTTGGCCTGACCCAAAGTCCATGGAAATTAGTGAATTCCTGGTAATTACAATAAGCTTCTGATCATGCCCCACAAAACCATATTCATTATGAAGCTTGGTGATGCTCAGATTTTTGCCCTCTAAAGTCTTCAGAGAATATGTAAACTGCATGCTGATTTCAGAGTGCTATTGGGATCTAGCTGCTATAAAAGGCAGGACAGAGGGCTGGGATGAATTTTAAATATGGACTGATTTACTGCATTAATATATGCTTATTGTTCTACCTCAACCACCATTTAACTGTTTTGGCTGTCTCCATTAAGAAAGATATTTTTATTCCTCCATTGTCAGAAGTCACAGTTCAGAACAAATGCTTCATAAAATAGTAAGTGGAGAAACAGAATTAGGTTTTAATTTCACTTTTTGTTCAATGAACTTTGCTTTTCTGTCCTCATCTCTGCTTACTGACAAGCACCATTTCCTTAAGAAACAAACAAAAACACTCAAGCAAAAAGTCGTGCTTGGACTAGTTAAGGAAGCAGGAGAAGAGGAGCATAAAATCCCCAGACGCCCATTGTGGACTTGATCTTTGTGTACAGAAGCTTGACTAATCAATGACATGAGGCTTCCAGTCTGATTTCTGAAAATAATACATATCTCTGTTGGGACACTGGTGATCCAAGTCAGTGCAGAAGTCACTGTGACACTGAGATCTACCTTGCCCACTGCCAGCCTCTCCGCCGCACAGCAGATTTTATAAAACCTCCTCTTCTACACAGCCTTCAGTGGGATTTATGATAGGTCTGCATCGCTGTGCAAAGTAGTGAAGGGAGTGCGAGATTGGTGTACCCAGATGTGTGGTGCCAGATGCTAACCTCTGGCTGGGGAAGGGAGAGTCACATAACAACTTAAAAACCAAAAACCACAGCAACAACAAACTGGCACCCAAACAACAAAAGAAACAAAAAACCACAAACAACAACAAACAAACAAAAGCAAAACCACAAGCACTGCCAACAACAAAGCATCTGACCACTGCTGGGACCAGACTTAAAGGAAAGACCATGTCTACCTAAGCGCTAATATCACTTTAACAAAACAGTGCCAAAGGATGTAAGTTAGAAGAAATTATTTCATAGAGTTGCAATTCCTTTCCCCTCTTCCTTTCCCCTCTTCCTTTCCCCTCTTCCTTTCCCCTCTTCCTTTCCCCTCTTCCTTTCCCCTCTTCCTTTCCCCTCTTCCTTTCCCCTCTTCCTTTCCCCTCTTCCTTTCCCCTCTTCCTTTCCCCTCTTCCTTTCCCCTCTTCCTTTCCCCTCTTCCTTTCCCCTCTTCCTTTCCCCTCTTCCTTTCCCCTCTTCCTTTCCCCTCTTCCTTTCCCCTCTTCCTTTCCCCTCTTCCTTTCCCCTCTTCCTTTCCCCTCTTCCTTTCCCCTCTTCCTTTCCCCTCTTCCTTTCCCCTCTTCCTTTCCCCTCTTCCTTTCCCCTCTTCCTTTCCCCTCTTCCTTTCCCCTCTTCCTTTCCCCTCTTCCTTTCCCCTCTTCCTTTCCCCTCTTCCTTTCCCCTCTTCCTTTCCCCTCTTCCTTTCCCCTCTTCCTTTCCCCTCTTCCTTTCCCCTCTTCCTTTCCCCTCTTCCTTTCCCCTCTTCCTTTCCCCTCTTCCTTTCCCCTCTTCCTTTCCCCTCTTCCTTTCCCCTCTTCCTTTCCCCTCTTCCTTTCCCCTCTTCCTTTCCCCTCTTCCTTTCCCCTCTTCCTTTCCCCTCTTCCTTTCCCCTCTTCCTTTCCCCTCTTCCTTTCCCCTCTTCCTTTCCCCTCTTCCTTTCCCCTCTTCCTTTCCCCTCTTCCTTTCCCCTCTTCCTTTCCCCTCTTCCTTTCCCCTCTTCCTTTCCCCTCTTCCTTTCCCCTCTTCCTTTCCCCTCTTCCTTTCCCCTCTTCCTTTCCCCTCTTCCTTTCCCCTCTTCCTTTCCCCTCTTCCTTTCCCCTCTTCCTTTCCCCTCTTCCTTTCCCCTCTTCCTTTCCCCTCTTCCTTTCCCCTCTTCCTTTCCCCTCTTCCTTTCCCCTCTTCCTTTCCCCTCTTCCTTTCCCCTCTTCCTTTCCCCTCTTCCTTTCCCCTCTTCCTTTCCCCTCTTCCTTTCCCCTCTTCCTTTCCCCTCTTCCTTTCCCCTCTTCCTTTCCCCTCTTCCTTTCCCCTCTTCCTTTCCCCTCTTCCTTTCCCCTCTTCCTTTCCCCTCTTCCTTTCCCCTCTTCCTTTCCCCTCTTCCTTTCCCCTCTTCCTTTCCCCTCTTCCTTTCCCCTCTTCCTTTCCCCTCTTCCTTTCCCCTCTTCCTTTCCCCTCTTCCTTTCCCCTCTTCCTTTCCCCTCTTCCTTTCCCCTCTTCCTTTCCCCTCTTCCTTTCCCCTCTTCCTTTCCCCTCTTCCTTTCCCCTCTTCCTTTCCCCTCTTCCTTTCCCCTCTTCCTTTCCCCTCTTCCTTTCCCCTCTTCCTTTCCCCTCTTCCTTTCCCCTCTTCCTTTCCCCTCTTCCTTTCCCCTCTTCCTTTCCCCTCTTCCTTTCCCCTCTTCCTTTCCCCTCTTCCTTTCCCCTCTTCCTTTCCCCTCTTCCTTTCCCCTCTTCCTTTCCCCTCTTCCTTTCCCCTCTTCCTTTCCCCTCTTCCTTTCCCCTCTTCCTTTCCCCTCTTCCTTTCCCCTCTTCCTTTCCCCTCTTCCTTTCCCCTCTTCCTTTCCCCTCTTCCTTTCCCCTCTTCCTTTCCCCTCTTCCTTTCCCCTCTTCCTTTCCCCTCTTCCTTTCCCCTCTTCCTTTCCCCTCTTCCTTTCCCCTCTTCCTTTCCCCTCTTCCCTTCCCCTCTTCCCTTCCCCTCTTCCCTTCCCCTCTTCCCTTCCCCTCTTCCCTTCCCCTCTTCCCTTCCCCTCTTCCCTTCCCCTCTTCCCTTCCCCTCTTCCCTTCCCCTCTTCCCTTCCCCTCTTCCCTTCCCCTCTTCCCTTCCCCTCTTCCCTTCCCCTCTTCCCTTCCCCTCTTCCCTTCCCCTCTTCCCTTCCTGAAATCAGGATACTCTCAGAAAAGAGAGGAAAAAAATCAAATGGTTATGTAAACAGTATTTTCTGGTTGTGTTGTTGGTTTTTGGTTTTGTTTGCTTTGTTTTTTTTCATGGGCCTTCTAGCAGTATCTTATTCAGTCAAAAAAAAAAATCCATTAATTTTATCCATGTCAGAAACAGTTTGACATGCTTCAAAGCCCTGTGACTATTCTCCAGCTTAATATTTTTAACATATTTTATGTATATAGGTTTTAATTGTTTCCACTGAATGTGAATTATTTGTTGTTTTCCCTCATGAGTCTGATAATGGTTCCATTAATTTCATTGAGAAGTACTTAGGGCCTCTCACCATGTCCTTTCCAGGGCAGCACTGATCTCTTTTTGTGTTTTGGAGGGAGGTGAATGGCTGCTGTAGCTCTCTTTAACCAGAGAAGCCAAGATTTTGTGGTTGCAGTTCATTCCAGGACATCTTTTTCAAGCATTACTTATCCATAAATGCCAACCTGTTGGTGGAAGGGGGAGGGAAGGAGCTGTATCCTCTTGTGGCAGATGTATTGGGGAAGGGAATGACATTGCTTTCCCTAAGGTTAATAACAGAACAACAGATTTTGCTGTGTTGTTTGTATGAGAGAATGACCCAGTTATTAATTTTCAGCCGTATATGCAGACACAGTCCTGTTCATCTCGAAAAATGCAAATAAATACCCTGAGGACTAACTGCAGATGTTTCTAACATCTTATGAGCTTCTGTATAAGCTAGAGCAGAATTCTTTAGAATATAATCTCATCTTGAATACCTCCCCACCACCTAGGGACTTAGTTGATAGTCATGGCCAGTTTCTATCTGTTTTCTCAAAACTTTTTCTATAGTGGTACCTCAGCAGCTCTCGTGTGTAGGGTACTGAATGCCTTCTCTCATTCAGGTTCAGAGAGTCCTGCACTGCCTGAGTACATTGGTAGGTACCACAGTGTTCTTTATCTTCATTTGTCTGCATAACTTCCTGCAAGTAATCTCTTATAGAAGCTAAAATGCACTCTGCATTGGTTGATGGTATCCATGAAGTGGGTGAAACTGGAGGAGAGAAGCTGCTGAGAGTTTCTAATCCTGTAATTTTTCAACAGTTCAAATAGTTCTAGTGACTCATGAAAAGATACAAGCACCAACTGTTTCTATTTTCCTTACACTTTGAGAATCAGATAGCAAAACCCAACAAATTTGGCCTGAAATGGCTGAAAAACACCTATTGTTGCCCAGGAGGGAGGAAAGGGAAGAGCATCAGTTGGTGCACTTGAAAAGCAGTCACAAAGTTTCCTCTCTGTCCAGCACACCGTAGTGTCTTTAAAACCCTTTTTTATGATACAGAGCTTAAACGGAACTTTTTCAGCTTTAGCCCTTTACATTATTACAAACAATCCCCAGTGGAAATATTTCTCTTCCTTTCGTTATTCTTTTTTTTCTGTGAATATTTATGTTTCCTTTAATTCTTCTCCCTTTAGGCCAAGTAAATTTAGTTCTTGTCATCTTACTTTCAAAGCTGTATTTATAAATAATAAAGCAGTGTTAATATAGTTGAAAGCAGACAACATAATGTGCCTGAGATTTCACAGTGATTTAGGCTTTTGGAGACAATAGCATCCGTTTTACTAAGGCCAGTAATCCAATATTATGAATTAGTCCTTTGTCAGAAGTTTTTGAACATTTGAAATAGTAATTGTCTTTTAAAAATAATTTACTGTGTGTTACTGGCATGTAACAGCCTATTGTCAGACTTTACATAAATTCTCCATTCTGTTTTAATACTAATTACAATGAGAACTTGAATGTTTAACTTTTAAACACTGAATTGATTTTTTTTCTTTTCCTTTGCTTGTTAAAACACTGGAAACTCATGTGACATCTGACATGGGACTTCACGGTGCCTGATGAAAGTGTTCCACGTTTCCCCACATACTGCTCTGGCAATATTAACACTACTCCTTCTTTAACAAGTGGGACTGGGAAGAAGTTGAGGTTTATCTGTCTTTTCCTGGGAGAACTGCAAGATCCAGATTATGGGATGTAGAGATTCTTAACCTCATAAGCACTTGTTTGAATTGCTAGTAACTGAAAAGTTTAATATAGTGAATATATTTGCCGAGCCTCTTACTTATAATTTGTATACCAAATGGTATCCTGCAGTAAGCTTTTTAGTGGGCACTCTTCCTGGAAAAATCACATAGAAGTTAACAAGGATGCAATGACTGGAATTTGACAGAAATAAGCTGCTAGGTTGATACATCACCGCCTATTTGATTTGTTCACTATAATTTTTACACACGCTATTGCTAAGTCATTACCTCATAGTATATATACATCTTCTGATTAGCTAGGATTTGTAGATACTCTATTGAAATGAAAAGTGGAAATGATGAAGATTGGAGGTTTATCGCTGCATCCTCTCTGAGATCTTGACTACCACTGGTTAAAACTTCTGAGTGCACTTCAAGGCAGAGTTACTAAGATGACTGCACCAAGACTAAAAAATGCTCTGAAGATGGATCTTTTCAATAGTTTGACCAATAATTTGAATTTTGCAAACTCATGCCTTTGGCTCCAAGCACTGGGTATTTTAAATCAGGCTCATAAAGAGCGATAGGAAGTTACCTTTTCCAGGTGACACCATAGATGCATTGCCAATACACCGAGTTTAAATTTACTAAGCAAGTAAGCAGTAAAATAAAGTCTACAGAGGTATATAAAACTAGAGTTGCTTGGATTTACTGCCAACAGATACATAATGAGTATGTTTAAGAGGCACTCCATACTGACTTTCTGATAACTCTCTGCTAAAATATGTATTTCAGGCAGTTCTGTCACCTTTATTGTTACTTTCTAATTTTGGTCTAAAGATTTTTATCAGATGTGATTGCTCCCTTTGGGGATTATAGGATGCATAAATTTCTCAAGATGAGAAAGTTTCTGTGATTCATTTTTCTTGGGCTCTGTTGGTTAAGACGACACTCTTTACCAGTGTCTGTAGTGATTGTTTTTGTACTCTGAATTACCTTCTGAAGTCTTCTGTTTGATGTAATATTACCTATAGCATAGAAGAAAGTTTCCATTCTGTATGACTGTAGGAGGCTGGTATACTGGTTTGAATAAAGGAAGCCTTATTCTTTTCATTGCTGAAAAGAAATTGGGTTTGAATTCCCATAGTTTTGTTTGTATTTCAACTACGATCATGCTGAAAGAAGTTAGAAACTGAAGCTCTCTGTAAAAACCTGCTGCCCCAAAACTAAATGTTCAGTGTTTTATCTTGCGAGATTAAAGCGATTTAAGCCTTACATCTTAAAAAATATATTAAAACTATGTGCATCTTGCCCATGAAGTAAATGTGGTTTGATTGTCCTGCATAGGTGCCTGCTGCCCTAGGCCTGTCTGGCTTCTTGCTTCTGATCCAAAAGGACACTGGTGTTTCATGACTCTGGTGTCACACCCACCAGCCCTGTGCACATGTAACGAACAAACAAAAAACCTAAACTTTGCCATTTCTTGGAAGCAGGTGGATGAAAGCTGATGCTGGTTTTCATTTAATTTCTTTTAAAATGCTTTGACTTTCCAGTAACAGCCCATGGAAGCAACAAGCATCTGTGGGCTCAGTTCAGATCCCCAAGCACCAATATCCAATTCTTTACTAGATATCCTGCCTGGCCTCCAGATGCTGCTCCAGAAGTCGCTGAGTTTCTGATAAATCCTGTGTCCTATCTGCCAACCTTGTGTGGGTGTTCTGGCAACAACGGTGTCTGTTGTAGGTCAAACTGAATCAATGTCCAGGGTCTTTTGACTGTGTCTGCCTTGGCTTTACATGTAGGTCGCACACCCAGCTCTCAGGTAGACACGGTTAGGTGTCCAGTGCTAGCCAAGATGCCCTCGTGGCCTCCTCCTGGTTCCAGCTGCCACTCCAAAAGGACACTGGTCTCATAAATCTGCCATCCCTGCCTGGACATCTCAGATACTCCAGAGTGTCTCATTGGTGTTAGGCACTGTTTCATCTAGAAGTTGGTGCCAAAGCAGGTGGCCCTGCTCTATCTGTTACCAAACAGCCACTGCTGTTCTGTTCTCCTTCTGGAGAAGAGACTCAGACATTCAGACTGGTATCAGCCCATTTCCTTTCCTTTAGGAAACTCTATCTACTAAGGAATGGGATTCATTTCACCCAACTTTAGAGACAAAACTCTTAGTCTACAAAGGGAGTCTAGATAACTAGCTTAGTGATATAAACACCTTGAAAGGGTTTTGCGCTGAGGAGGAGCCTGAGATGATGGTTCCTGCTTCTTTCTTGTGACTGGAAAACTAGATGACTAATTTGAACTGCAGCCTCAGAATGTATATCTACATAGTATGCTAAAGAAACTACGATTAGACTGTAGGTGTGCACTTAGGCACAGCCAGGCATATTGTCCAGATAGCCCAGGAACCCAAGTGTACAGGGTGTTTTGTTGGCATGTCAGTCACTGTGCAATGACAAGCATCTTGAGACTGTCTGAGAGACAGCAGGGGAAGGAGGTGTGTCCTGGTTTCAGCTGAAATGATTTTCTTCCTAGTAGCTGGTATTATGTGGTGGTTTGGATTTAGTATGAGAAGAATGTTGATAACACACTGTTTTATTTGTCGCTGAGCAGCCAGTGACTTTTCAGCTTCTTATACTGGCCTGTCAACAAGAAGGTGGGGAGTGCACAAAAGGTTGGGAGGGGGCACAGCCAGGACAGCTGAACCCAGCTGACCAAAGGGATATTCCATACCGTATGGTGTCATGCTCAATATATAATTTGGGGGAAGAAGAAAGGGAGGGAGGACATTTGGAGTGATAGTGTTTGTCTTCCTAAGTAACTGTTACACATGATGGAACCCTGCTTTCCTGGAGATGGCTGAATACCTGCTCGTCAATGAGAACTGATGAATTAATTCATTGTTTTCCTTTGCTTGTACACATGGCTTTTGCTTTACCTATTAAACTGTCTTTATCTCAACCCATGAGTTTTCTCACTTTTACCCTTTTCATTCTCTCCCCCATCCCACTGGGGGAATGCAGGGGAGTGAACGAGTGGCTGCGTGGTGCTTCGCTGCAGTCTGGGGTTAAACCACAACAAGGTAGAATGGACCATGTTCAGGGCCACCCAGGAGAGGACTCTTTCTGGACAGCATAGCTATGGCTTTAAGACATTGCCATCAAAGACGTGAAGGCAGCTCTGCAGGCATACCCAGGTCCAAATCAATGCCTGCAGTGGATGTGGCCAGGCTGTTGCTGACCGGAGGTGTGAAGGGCTTGATAAACTGCAGTTAGATGCACTCTCCCTTACAACACACACCACTACAGCCCACTGACCTATCCTCACCCTGTTTCAAAACCACCAGTTGATGAGCTTGATGACTATGTGAAGCCATTTTATGTGGAATTCAGTGTGGATTAATTGCTTAAATATTTACCCAGTTTCTCAAGGGAGGCTATGGCACATGCCAAGCTCCACGTTGCTGCTGCTACGCTACAGTAGTACTTAGCCTTATTAGCCTTCAGGTTAGTTGGAGCTTTTCTAGAAGGGTTGCACTAAGCCTGCAGTATAGACATAGCTCCTTCACGGGAACTGCTTGTACCTCTTAAGAACCCCCAGGGGCAGCTGAAGACACCTGCTTCCTCTCTGTGGTGGCTGAAGTTCCCTGGGGAAAGTCCTGTGGTGCTAGCCTGGGGCTGGCTAACCAAGCGTGCAAGACTCTTGCCTATGAGCACATGATGAACTTCATTGTTGTATGATGGTATAAAATCTGACTACATTTTTTGTTCTCTTTGTCATCCTCTCATCCTACTATGGATCTGTGTGTGTGTATATATATGAAAACCCTATATGTATATACACACATAGACATATACACACACACAGATAGTCTAATGGGGAATGTGGGTGGCTTGTTGTCATAGTTGTACTTTGTAAAGCTAAAACTAAGCTTTTGTTGTTAAAAATGGTGTAAAGTGCCCAGAGCAGTGGTTCAGCTTTGTCTCCTCTCGCTGTTTGCTTGGTAACCATAGCAACAGCACTTTCCTTAGTGGGAGCAGATTTCTCAGAGATTCCTTCTTGTAGAATTACTGATGTAATCACTTTTCAAATACCAACAGAAAGCTTCTGCAATGAAAGTCTAGTCTTTTCTATGGACTTCAGCCTGTTTGCTGGTCTAACTGCTCAGCCCATGGTCAAAACCCACTCCTGGTTTGCTCCATGCTCAGCTCTCCCCTGTGTGTACCTGTCACCTCTCTACTGCTTTTGGTCGACAAGAGCACCTGACACCACCTGTTGCAACCCTAAAGAAGATAACCAGCAGTCCTGGCTTCTGCTGAGTATGTTGATGCTCAGCGGTAAAGCTTAAAAGATTCATTATCCCAAATTGTTTTATTAGTTATTGGAGGTGCAAGTGTTAAAAAAGCACATGCCTCTTTGCAAAAAGCATGCAAGGATTTCAGGTCTCCTGCAAGAGGCAGCAAGCTAGCAGGGGAGAATAAATCATCACAGGCACTGTGGTACTGGTGATTTGTGTTCTTGTAGCACCTATTCCTTAGTCCTGAACAGCCACAAAATAAAAGTCATTCCCTTGCCCTGAGTGATGGATAATCTTGGCATAACAGCAGGAAAATAGCAGATGGATTTAGATGCAGGGGGGAATACAGCCAGCCTGGGTCAGGATGATGCCAGTCTTAGCTTAGCAACTGTCTAACTTCACTTGAATTTTTGAGGCGTTATGACTTTGGATCATTTCAATGGAGAGATATGACATAAAAATGACTGTCATTGTGCTGTCATAAAAGAACAAGACAAATATTTTGTAACGTTTCTAATAAATAAGGAAAGGTACTTTTTTGTTGTTTTGGCCAACAGATGCCTCTTTTGGGTTTTAAATCCGGCAGAAGCCTTGTGTCATATCTTGCTATATTCGATGTCTTAGATTCCCCTGGACATCTCAGACATTACCAGACACATGAGCTTGGGCAACCGAGTCACACCCTACCTGCTGCCTGACACTGAAGAAGTCTGCTCAGAATCTGTGAGCATGGTGTAGATCTTCATTTGGGTAACCTCAAGTGTTGGTGTATGAGTAGCAGCTGAAATAAGGGCTTAATAACTAGCTCTTGCCCAGTGTTGGAGGAATGCTCAGCCTGGATATATGCGGAGTTAACATCACACATAGACAAATAATTCAATATGGGTGTGGAAGAAAGCTGATTTTCACTAGCTGGGCCAAGTAGGTAGAGATCCTACACAGCATGTTCTCAGTTAAGTTCTTGAGGTTACCATGGCATTTACCACAATACTTGCTCAATGCTGTATTCTTGTTTTGAATGCCATGTCATCTATGTTACATCAACTGAACTCTCTCTTTGCACTTTATACCCAGAGACTCAGCATTGCAGGGAACAGATACAACAGGAGCTACCTATCAGGGGACAGTGGTGTAGGCATCTCTGTAGTGTGTGCTGGTGTCAGCCTGGGTGCAAACTTCCTACCTTGGCATCATGCAAACCCACCTGCAGCTGGAGAAGGAGGAGGCAGCTCTGCTGCCAGACTCCCCTCTCTGTGCCCTCAGAAGCGCTCTGGTGCTGATGTGCACCTTCATGTGTGTTGTAGGGGAATAGTGTTGTGCAAGCTGGGTGATGGCATCTCATGGACCTTTGATGATGCCTGACAGGAATTTGAGGTAAACCCTGGGGCTAAGAAACCAAGTGATCCATCCCCGAGTCCTGCGTCTTCTGCTTACAGCCCACCAAAGTGAAGACACGCCACTTCCTTAGTGTTACCCATCTCATCCACCCTCCTATGCTCTCTGTGTTGAGTTTTCACATCACTTGGTTGCATTTTATCTTAATTTAGAGCTTGATTTGCTGGTGAACTGTGCTGCCGTACTGCCATATGCTATATGGTTTTCACAGCAACGCTTACGTGAGCCGAGATCCCAAGTGAGTTACTCATGGTCAGGAAACAGCTTGCTGTGGCTTTGTACAGGGGCACGGCACAGTAAATCCTCAATTGGGACCAGTGGATGTTAGTTTAATACAGGCAATAAGAGGTTCATTTACAAGGAGAATGTGAGTGACGCTGCTATTATGAGGGGCAGGCGTGAGGAAGGATGTAACTTTTTGTTCACAGATGAAGCTGTATGATTTTCTCTAAATTGTTATATTGCTTAACTTTGCTAGCTGTCTCTATTCCTGAAGAAGTAAATGCTTTCAGTAGAAGAATTCTTGGTTATTGTAATGTACATGTCCTTTGCAAGTGAATGGGAAGGGTTAGGGAATGAAGCAGCGTTACATCAGTGTGTGAAACCATGTTATACGCAGAGACACCCACAGAGGCCAGAATTGCCTGTCTTGTTTTGTTGCCATGCAGAGAAGCTGCAGTTGTATTAATGTCTGATTTTATTTGAGTGAAAGCAGGAATACCTTTGAATTAAGTTCTCAAGTACTGATTTTTAAATTTCTATTTTTAAAGAACATTAGCTATCAAGAGATGTATTAAATTATGCCCCTTCAGTTTTGTATATAGTATGCGAAACTGAAAATATTATGGTTCCTTGTAGAACACTACATTTATCCCTTCTGTGCTATTTCAGAAAATCAGTGAAAAAAAAAACCTGAATTTTATAGATGTAAAGTCATTCTACAGACATTTTTCCATAACACACCTATTTTACAGAGCAAGCAACTGATGAGATATTCTTGTTCCGGTATACCTTGAAAAGGTTGGTTTGTTGTGTCTTTGTTGTTGTTTTGTTTTTTTGTTTTTTTAAGGAAAAGATATTTTGATCCTTTGGTAGCAGGTTTGCTATGATTTCACTTGGAGTAGCCTTCTCAGGAAAACTCAATTTTAACCAGATACTCAGATTGAACTATGAAGGGTTGAAACAGTTGCCTAGTCTTAAAGTAAAAGGAACAATGGAAACATGCCAAATCTATTGTTTTTTTGATCAGAACTATTAAACAACAAAGTATGAAAAGTATATATATATATGTTTGGTTTTTTTTTTTTTTTTTCCCCTGGGAATCAAAGTGTCCATTTGTTTACAGGAAGGATAAAGCATTTTGTAACTTCCCTGAATGTATGCAAATACATTGCATGAGGAAGAGCTTGGAGCTTGTGAAGCAATGAAGGTGCTTATAGGTCACGTCACATGAAGCAATTCTTGCAATGATCACTTGGAGCAGTAGCTCCAGGATGTCATGGTCTGGCTGGGATGGAGTTAATTTAATTCGTAGCAGCCCCTATGCTGCAGTGTTTTGGGTTCATGGCTAAAGGAGTGTCAGTAACACACCAATGGGCTCTTGGTGGGCAATGCTTGCACAGTGTCATGGATTGCTCTTTTTCTCACTGTGCCCCTCAGCGAGCAGGCTGGGGGTGCACAAGGTGTTGGGAGGGGACACAGCCAGGACACAAATTGGTTAAAGGGTTGTTCCACACCACATAGCATCATTCTCAACAGCAGAGGTAGAAGAAGAAGAAGGGACAGGGGGTGGCTTCGTAGTTAGCCTGTGCTCAGAGCCTGGCTGGTCACTGCTCTGCCTATGGCAGATTTCCTTTGGTTCGCTTGTTTTTTCCTTTACCTATTACACTTTCTTTATCTCAACTCATGATTTGTCTCACTTTCCTTCTTCCTGTTTTCTCCCTCTGTCCCACCAGAATGGGAGAGTGAGCAGGCAGCTATGTAAGGTGCTTGGCTGCTGTGCAGAGTCAACCCACCACCGTCCTTTCTGGCACCCAACCTGGGGCTCGAGGGGTTGAAGATGATGACAGTTTTGATTGGAGTGTGCCAGACTGAGTTTACAGCTGTTACAGCTATTTAGCTGTCACTTGGCAGGCTGGTACTTGCTGTTGCTGGTCCAAATGATGGCATATTTGCTCCCTTACTTGCACCATTACTTGCTCCCTTTCCTGCTGCACATTGAATGCTGGGGCTTGTTAATGGTTCCTTTCAGCTTTTGCTGTTTTCTGTGTTGTTTATCACTTTGTTTTGCCTTGCCTGGGAAAGTACTGGCTTTGAGCCTTGTCTGCTATTTGGCCCCTGCATCGCTGCTCTGCCACTCTCTGGAGAATCATTTCATGGAGACAGCAGCAGTTATACCTTCCTCCTCTCCTCTGGGAGCCACTTTGTGGGAGAGTGAAGAACAGCACCTCCCGCATCTCCAGGGTGGATGTTTCCAGCCTTATTGCAATGACCTCTCAGTTTCTTGAGCATACCTACACAATCAGAGCTCTCATACATGGGCTGTGAACCTGATTTGTTTTCTCGTAAGAGTAGCTAGATGGTAGGGGATGTGACACAGGAGTCTGCCCTGAGGCAGCTGATTCCTGGGTGGCAAGGTGTGGGGCAGAATTTGGGCAGTGTACTGGTGTGGCTAGGGTGGAGTTAACTGGAGTTAACACATAGTGGTGCCGTGTTTTGGATCTGTGGTTAAAACAGTGTTGGTAACTCACCAAAAACCTCCATCACCAGGTGTTCCCATGCAGTCTCCCAACTGAGTATTGCTCCAGGTCTACCTTTTCCGAAGAGTTGATCCAAAATCAGTCGAAATTCAGGACTGTCTTTAAGCCATCTCCAGTATCCTTCAGGCCACCTTGGTAGAGCCCTGGTTAGTGGTGCCTCTCATCAGCTTCTAGTACCAGCTTGCAATGAAAATATTTAAACTACAGCATATTCTTTTGTATTGAGGCTCCGGTAGAGATCATAATACTTGATTATCAGGTGTACTTCTCACTGGAGTACCTGGTGCACTAGCTGGGCCAGTACTGCTGGAAATGGTCTTTGTGCTTTGTTTTGCAGTTTGTGTTGTTCTTTTGCAGCCACATTAGCTGGTAGGTAAGAATGTCATGTTTAGTTTAGTACAAATTATGCTTGGATGAAGTCCTGAAGCTGTACTGCTATAAACAAAATCCCACTAGTAGCTGTATTTTGAATTTACTAGACATCTCAGACAGATATACTAACTCTGTAAGCCTGGAAGAGTAATTGGTAATCAGCAGGTATTTTGCATCCTCAGTTAATTCACTGCCTCATGCCCTGGCGGGACTTGTTTCAGACTATGTTTAATGGATGTTTTCCTTTAATTAAACACTAGATTTGGGAAAACTAGCTTACAGCCCATTTCGTGGTTATTCATTTCATTCACTTTTGAGTATGCTAACTTAGCTACCTTGTCTTCCTAAACTCCCCCAATGGTTAATGGAGCGAGGGACTCTTCCGGGGCCCTATATTCACTTCACGTTATGTTAGCAAGTAGTGCAAACCAATGGCAGATCTGTAGAGCAAACCAGCCAGTTCTGAGGACGTGACATGCACACTATAAACATGTTAGGGATTTTTTCTTTTTCACAATAGTCCTAGGTTGGTCCCATGGACTGAATGTCCATCATATCTGGGCATTAGGTACACTCCTGGACTCCATCTTGCAGTTTACTTGGTCTAAAAAACAAACACAACATCTTTAAAAGCTCTCTTCTGATCCAGACTAAAACACTAACATAGACGCGACCTCAAAGCACCAAGTCAGATTACAGTTCTAAATTTCTTGCTGTAGGAGTCTCCGTTTTCCTTCATTCGCCACAGAGCAAGTCTGTGGAGACTCACCAGCTACTTTACTGCAACAAAGCTGGGTCCTGAGAGTTGCACCACGAGTCGTGTGTGACAGCACTGCAGTGCAGAGCTGCCCTCCTGGTGGGACCAAACTTTGCAAGAGTCCTTCACACCAGCTGAGTTTGTCGGTCATTAGCCAGATGGCCAGGCAGAACAAGCTCAGCCTGGTAAATTAAAATGTGTCTGGGTACTGAAGATGGGTTTCTTCTTGGGTAACTTTAGGTATCTTCAGTGCAGATGTCTACATGTAAGTCAGTCAGTTGCTCTCCCTTTATAAAGAAGACAAAGAAAGAGGCACTTTATCAGGCCTAGTTTAAGTGCCTGTGTTAGGATTAAATGATTCATGACCAGAAGTTCCAGTTTTTCTCCACTGACTGTAAGGAGACTCTGAGCAACCATTTAGAGGCACCCATGCTGTAGATGTCCAAAGCATGAGAAGCCCACTTCTCTTTTCCGTACCTGACCCAGACTTCACAGATATACTGGAGGATTCCTCTTGAGTGTTGAAGGGTTGTTTTTGTCAGAGTGAATTACTTTTCTCATTTTCTGTCATTTTCAGACCCAGTGTGCTAATGATGACTTCTTTCACATGTTTCAGTCAGCTCCTGGTGTTTCTTCCCTGGCCTAAAGTGTCTCACAAACATATCAGCCATTACTAGCTTTCACTCCATGATCTGAGCTCAAATCCTATTAAATCTAAGGACTGCATACAGAAATACTGATGCTGGAACAAGGTTTAATTCACATCTTGGTGGATTGTTGACAGCCTGCAGTGCATTAACATACTGAATTATCAAGCCCCTTAAAGGAATAATGAATACTGCTCGCACTGACTTTCTGCCAAAAACATTCCTTTGTAATGTAAATGAAAGAACACACCAAAGTGGTTAGATACACGTCCCACTGCTGTGTCTGCTCAACCTGGCAATGCTGAAAAGGGCTGTTCTTATTCTTTTAGCCCTAACGTGATGCCATCGTTTTAATGTTCTTAAGACAAAACAATTGGGTTTTGTCCTTTTTAGCTTCCATTTGGAGAACAAAAATTGCCTCTGGTTTGTTAGCCATATATTTCTGTTGTAGGACGTGTATGGAGATTTTTTTAGGCAATGACAATGATGAAGTTTGATGATGAATATTGATTAGTTGCTCTTATCCTCTTGGTAAGGATCCTCCTGTCCTCTGAACAAGCCACATTTACCCAGCAAGGAAGCTGCTCCTTGCTTCCCATCTCTGGCCTGGATCAGTCTTTTCTCTTTTGGCTGAGCTCAGTTCTGCCTGCTGAGTCTGGATTTGGCCGCGTTCTTTAGTCTGTGTCCTGGTTTGTGTTTTGCTTTGTTTGACAGTGTATTTTAACTGTTTTATCCACTGTTAATTCTGATTTTATCTGTAATTCTGCTGACAATGTGTGGGTTTTGTAGTTCTGCTTTTGGTGTTTTATAACAGTGCCATTGATTAACACACGTAATTTGCACTCCCTTGTTCATCCCCAAATCCTGAAATTTCCAGGCTCACCTTGGTGTTTATGTTTTTGTTTTTTTTAATGACAAATTGACTGCTCCCAAATCAGACTGCAAGCAGACTCCTGGATATGTACTGAAGGAGTACAAAGCTCTAATTGTATTTTAGCACATTATCACCAATATTTTGCTGGCCCTCTTTGCCACATGCAGGACAATGATGTGCTTGTTCACTCGTTCATTCAGGCTGGTCAAACACCGATGTGAAAGAACAGCAATGTCTTTCCTGAGCACATCAAAGGCTGCCTGTACGCCAGGTGGCTTCACGCTGTAACACGGCATGTTACCAACTGAAACAGCCTAATTCTGGAATACTGCACATGCTCTCTGTGTTCAGATAATTTTGATCACTGCATCAGATTTCTGAACTGGACATTTGTTACCATTATTTGTTACCACATAACTCAGATTCTCCATATCAGGAAAAGATCCTCCCTCTGCTTTGTTAGCTCTCTAGTGTCACTAGAAGCAGAATTTGATCTCTTTAAACTTAATGTATTGGTGGCACTGCAGATATAAAGGGGGAGAGGCTCTACTAACATGTTTTCTTCAGAGCAGCAGAACACAATAGCATTATGATGAGGCTGTCCTGCAGTGATCTAAGGAAGCCTGTGACAGGGACAGTTACAGAGGCAACAAGTAAGATTAAAAAAACATCACTCCTCTCATTCCAGAATCCATGTGTACCAACTGCTTACAGAGGTTGTTTTTGAAGCTCACATTATGTAAAGTATAACATGCTTCAGTCCCATCTCAAATCAGGTTCATGTCACAAACTGTGAGCCATTTCTTGCTCCTCATCACTTCAAAGTAGTTGAATTCTTCAGCTGTGCAGTCTTCTCCCTCCAGCTTGCGCACCCTGAAGTCAGCCAGGGCTTGGCAGGGATGGGGAGGGGTCACTCTGAGGTGCCATCAAAGAGTTGTGGGCAGGGCTGATGCAGGAGGCAGCTCTGCCCCAGTGCGGCTGGGACCTGGACCTGTGTTTTAACGCCGTGCTGCGTATTTTAACTAAGTAAACTAGCTTAATGATTATAAAAATCCGTGGACCTGTGATAAGAAAGTGAAAGCCACTATTGTTAGTGGTTTGTGTTTCTGGTTGTGTGTGTTTGCTTGCTTTTACATCTCAGCCTACATGTGTGTGCCTTAATCACAAGCTAAAAGCCCTGTGGAGCATCAGTGGCCTAATTAAAAATGGCTTCCCTGATGAACTTCTTCCCTAGTTTTTGCATTTATATAGGTTTTCTACAGATGACATACAAAGCATGATACGGAACAGAATGAAAAGCAGGTGGTGGCAGAGTCACTGCCTGCAGTTGTCCCACTTCTGGTATTTGGCCTTGTGCCAGGCTCTGACTGGAACTAACTGCTGAGGTGTTTGAGATCAATTATTTTAGGCATTTTCAAATCATCCACAGTCATCTGCCCCAAAGCAAACTACAGAACTGCACAAATGCATACTTGTAACATGGACTTTTTTTACTCTTAGGGCTCTGTGAGTCGCATGAATCACATCAACTCTGATGTCAATCAGATCTTTGAAATAGCTGTGCTGCACCATCCTGACTACATAAATTCACACAGTCACATACAAAAACTCTGTTAAGAGAGAACAAGCAGAGTCTGTGGTTTACTGGCAATATCTTGTGCAGGGACAGCATAAGCTCCTGTCTAGTCGAACTGAGGTATTACTTCTTGTGCGTGCTTCTCTTTCAGCTGTTAGAGGTGGGTCAAATCTGTGATGGCTGCACACTGGTACTGCTGGGCTGCACTCCCAGGGGATGCCCCGGCTTTATGTCACCTTAAAGTCAGGCCCTTTAACTCGAGCACAGCAGAACAGGATTCATTATTGCCTTCTCATTATGGATGTGGAAAGAGCTCTACACAACTTCTGCTGTGTTTAGGTGAGGAAATAAAGCACAGCATCATGACATTATTGAGATTGTATGATGCTATGATCTCCTTCTATGCTATCATACTTCTCTGTTGGTCATGGAGCCAAAGACTGACCATTCAAAGACCCAGGAGGAGGCAACTTTCTTGTTAGTTTTCCTAATCTTTGTGATATTGTGCATAAGAAATTCAATATAGTGTGGCAGGAAGGTTAAAGCCCTGTCTGTTCCTAAGGAGATTTGAGTTTTACATCTCTGAAAAGAGATACTCTGAAACAAGGGTCCTCTCAGTCTCTCACCGGAAATGTATTACGTAGTATGACCTGATTACAGATACTCCTCATGTCAGGGAAAGGGATGCTCACCATAGGTGCAATTGGCTTCCCTCTCCTGTTCCTATGGGAAGCTGGGTATTCTATTCAAAATTCAATAGCTTTAGAAAACCTTAAGAGTGTGGGACTGGCTCATGTCATGTAATTTTTGAAATTTGAAAGTCTTTGTCTAAACCTGAGTTTGGCTAGACTATGCCTTCCTTTGTAATCAGTAGATACAAAGAACTCTTCAGTGATTTAGCTTACAAATTTAAAATACCTGTCTTAGAATGATACAGATCACCCTCTGGAAGTGCCTACTTTTCTCCATTGACTACACAAGGAGTGTTGTGTAATTAGCTCAGGCTTAGGGATCTACACGTTAGTGCCTCAGGGTACATAAATCCCCCAAATGAGAAGCCTGCTGAGGCTCAAGAAGGATGTCAAGTCTGTCTCTGGTTCATGTCCCAGAGAAGACAATCACACAGTCTGGGGTGAGTGGGGTTTAGCCTACCCTGAGAATACTGCCTACATGCAGCACAGGTAGAAAGTGCCATTCTGGAAGTTCAAGACAGGAAATACCGTGTGCTGTCAGATCAGAAATGTCCATTTACACATCCAATGGCAAAGACAGTCTGTAGGAACCTTGCCAACAGAAATATGGATGCTCAGGGAGATCAGAGGCAGGATCAAGGTTGTGATAAAACACTTAGATTTAGTTGTTTATACATAGTTGTATGCGTACAAGCTAACTAGAGGGTTAAGTGCCCACTAGATAATGGAGCTCTGGTCAATACAGTTCATGCTGCTTTCAAAGTGATTGAGCCAATCCACCAGTCATGTTTACGCATAGTTGGGCTATGCCTGTATGTGGTAAGTACACACCTAGTAGGTATATTGTTCCCTCTGAGACGTCCTAGAGTAGCCAAGACATCTGTATGGGGCTGGCAGTTACACTGCGGGACCTACCGAATCTACGGAGCACCAGTGCCCTTCTGCAGCAGAAGGTGGACACAGTAAGGAATCTCCAAGGGTGCTTAGATGCCTACATTTGGGCTTCTGAATCACATTCTCTGTCTTTCAGGGAGAAAAATATCTTTTTAGGTTCCAGTGTCAACATTACTAGCTTGCTTGGTGCAGTCCAGAAGCCCTTTAGCAATACTTAATGGCATCACCTAATCCTGTGTGAATTTCTGGCAAGTAAATGTCATCTCTTATGGGTGGTGTCAGGCAGCTGAGCTGCTGATGCACTGTAGTCAAGCCCCGCTGCAGGAAAGCTGAGCTTGCTAACCCAGGCAGCCGGTTTCAGTCCATCAAAAGAGTGATGTAGGACCCTAGCTATAAATCAGGGCTTGCTCTGCAGCAGCTCATTTAGACCATGTTGCACCTTAAAACTGGATTAATTTTCTCTCAGGAAACTGGCTGCAGCCTTGTGCCACATTTGAAACACCAGTCTGGGAAGCAACTGAGAAGAATCTTGGAAGCTTAAGTACTATACTAAGACTACTTCTCTGACCACCGAGACAGACCATCTTAAGGTAATGCACTCTTTTATCAATTTGTTATGGGCTTACCTTGGCTGTGACCTTTCACAGAGCCCTAGTGTGAGCCACTCCAATAAACATGGCTTTAGTTAAGGTCTTCAGGATTGTAATCATAGCCCAGCAAAAAAAGGGAAGAACTTCCACTGGCTTTAGTGAGCTTAATACACTGATCGGTATCATCTGGCATGATCTATGTGAAGTCTTTTCTTCTCTACAAATTAATTTCAGATTTCAATAGAAACAAATTTATGCAAATATACAATCTGACTTCTGAGTTTCCAGTTAGTTAATAATTTCCAATTACATTCACTGGAGGAAAATTCTGGAGAATTTTATAAATTAGATTCACTTTCTATAGATACAACAGCAGGCTTGGCATTTAGCAATCTGGGGCGTTACTGAACTAAAGAAGAGAATTAAAATTCACCATAGTCAGATATTCACTGAGAATGCTTAGTTCTTTTCAAAAATAAGCTAACAAGATAACAAATTCCATTACAATACCAGTCAGCTACAGCTATTGCACACAAACTGTTGTACCTGTCTGGCTTTGTACGCTTGTCCAAGTATATGTTAGTGTCCAGATATATTCAGACCCTTGTCCAAATGTATGTTAATAATACTATAACTCCCAGGTATTTCTGTCATACTGCTGCCTTTCTGCATTTCTAAAATCTACCTTTGTATATTGAAGTATCTTTGTATCATTTTGTATCACTTTGTATCATTTTACATTATCTCGATTAAATTTCATTTTACCAATGTTATTTATTTTGCCTGCTTCTCCCGTTTATCAAAGTGGTTTTGAAGTCTATTCATATCCTCTAAGGTTGTGTAATCCCTCACAGCTTTATATCACCTTAATATTAGGTTGGTAAGACTATTCACAGTTGTTAATTGACCTCTCTGGTATCCTATTCAAAACATCCTCCCGAGATAATGATGAAGTATTGGAATTACCTCATATTTAATTTTTAATGCAATTTTACAGTTATCACACTGATATACATGCAACATTAGCTTCTAGAAAGCCATGTGGTATCCATATTTAAGTCCTTATAAAACCATAGCCTTGTGGAAAAAAAATCAGTAATCTGTGTTGTTTAAAATGTATATAAAAGTATATAACCAGAAATCAAATGCTTGTTTTTTCATCAGTGCTAAGAAAGTCAGTATTTGATGTGATAGTCGTCTGCATTTCCCTAGGGCTTCTATCATTCTTCAGAAGGAGGTAGGGTAAGAACTCCTCTGACCCATGTTATGTGCAAGTCAGGCTGTTTGATGGAAACAGGTCCTCCTGGCTTTCACACTTGCTCATCTTCTGTTGTACTGGAAAACTGTGGTGAACCTTAGAGCAAAAAATTCACCACCTTCTCAAAAATGACTACCAATTACAACCATGGGATAACTTCTTAATTTTTTTAAATTAAGATCTGTCTTGTGGGGATCTGTTCAAGCTCTTGTATACCACTCTCAGAAGCTATGTAAGGTGCTAGAGCCCCTTCATGAATCCTGACTGCCTCCAGATCACAACCAGGACCTGCATAAGCTGCAACAGTAAAGAAGGCATTGTTCATGGAAAAAATGCACACTTCTGTCAAAGTGCAGACCTGCCCCACCACAACCAAGGCTTAGAGTATTCTTATCTCAAAAAGTCAAACATGTGTCCTTCTGGGCAGCTGAGAGATGACTGCGAGTAGCATGATAAAAACAGCAGAGAACTCTTTCAGGGAAGGAACCCTTCGTTCCTCACTCAGATGCACAACAGTGCAGCCAGGTCTCCATAGGCACAAACTGCATGCCCCATCGCTGTCTAACCAGCGATTCTTGCTGGATGTTGATCTACATAAGAGCTCTTCCATTCTTCTTTCCTGAGCAAACTCACTTAGAAACTAGCCACTGTCTGTCAGGGATTGGCTCAAGGAGCGTGGACATGAGCCCATCGAGCAACTGTACGAGCAGAGCCCATTTTAGTTGACATAAGTAGGCCTTAGTTAGCTTGTCTATTAGGCCGTGGGAAAGGGGGGAACGGAAAAGTACTAACTAAGGCAGGGTCAGGATATCCTTGAAGAGATAAGAGTCAGAAGAATGCGGGATGCGCATAGCTAGCTAAACCCAAGTAGGTGGAGTAAGTAAATGTAACCTTTTAGTGCTTAGCCTATTAGATAGAGACAAGTATGCATAATTATGGTATTTGGTATAAATGCACGCTATCTCGGGCAATAAGGTTGAATCATGCTTTCTCACTCACATTGAGTCGGCCTGCATGTTTTCTTCAGCCGCGTACTCGCAACTGTCCAGTGATAAGCTAAAGGATGAGAATCAATTGTGTGAGAGCTGAGTCCAGCTACATTATTTCTATGGGTATTTGAAACATTTTGAAGGTTTGCATCATTGGTGCCACTGCCTCTTTTTAAAGTGCCATACCAGCAATCACTCAATTCAGTTTCTAATTTGGGAGTTCTTCTAGCCTACCTGCTGATAACAAGCTCCTTTATAGCAATGAGTAATGTCTTCTGATATTTCTGGTTGGCTGGGAAAACCTGCACCGCCCTGGCAATCCACCATCATTCCATCAGCCTGCAGCCAGCCTCATTTCTGTCACTTCATGTGTAGATTGCAAGCAATATGGTATACCTAGTTATCAACCACCATGAAACTCCAAAAATACCTCCTAGTACTTCAGGGAACTCCATCACATCACCTCAGCAGCATGAACTATTGTCAATAAGTCAAATTGGCCGTGGCTTCCCATAACAATTCCAAGTCAATTAATTTAACTCCCAGTTTTTATCAGTGGTCTGAGATCCAGATCCTTTAAAAATCCTCCTAAAGCTCTGTGATGAGATTTGGCTGATACCTTTGCTCTTCAGGTAGAACTGAGCTTTCTATAATAACATGTGGTTATTTGCACAAGAGACAGAGCTTTCTTGCAGGAAGATCTTCAGTTTGTGGGATTAATTGCCATGCAAACTAAATATCATCAAAACTTTCAGCTGATTTTTGGATGCATGCACAAGACCTGCTTTTGAGGCTCCACTATCTCTAGTATAAACACAGTCAACGTGAAGAAGCATTGACAAAAGTTGTGTCAGGAGAGGGGAACATAGCTGGTCTGTACTGGGACCAGTTGATTTTGGTCAGCAGGTAGTCATGACACAAGTTCTAGGCATCAGAATTTCTTAAGTCAGTTCCTCCAAACTGTGCTAACAACACAGGAGGAGATATTGCGGAAGAAGGAAACAGATCTGCCTTTCCCCCAAAGAAGGCCAAAAAAGAGGTAACTCTCTGAAAATGTGAGACAAGAGCATGAGTTATAGAAAAGACTACGTTCCCCCAATTGCAGCGCTAGCATCCAGTCTTATAACCTTGCTTGGCTGTTCCTGATGGGGATTTTTTATTCCACGCTAAAACACTGTCTGCTGTCAAGAATGATGCTGAATCTTCCTGTATACTGCATCCATTCCCGGATATCACATTTCAAAACTGTTCCAGTAGAGCTCGAAAACCTACAGGAAAAGGTCACAAGGATAATGGGAGGAATGCAATGGCTCTCATGCTAGGTAAGACTGAATAGGGTATGAACTTGCATCCTGGAAGAAAAACAATCAGTATTGAAGTGACAGAGGTCTATAAAGTTGTGAATAGCATAGAGGCAAATAGGGAGCAATCATATACTGATGCTCATAAAAAAGAACTAATCAGAATCATATTATTTTATATGACAACATATATACTAGATGACATGTCGTTAAACTGTATAACATTGTCTCACTGTGTAACAAAGGTCAAAAGTATATGTAAAGATTATAGAAACAGGTCCATTGGTGGCTATTAAAATTAGGACTCAGATGCAACCTTTTGTTCTAGAGGTTTCTAAAGCTTTGATTTTTCATAAGCTGGGAAGACATGTCAGGGTAAGACTGTTAGGTAAATGTCCTGTTTCTTAAATCCTTCAGTAAATACTGCTGAACGACCTTTTCCAACACTAGAAGAGGAGGCAAAATTGACCAATTTAAGATCATCCTGTTGTCCCATTATTGTGGAACAGAGACCACCTCCAGTACTGGGGCTAAAATAGATTCAGGGGTGTTGGGCTGAATGTCAGAGTGGGGGATCTTGGCTGGGACTACCAGGTTTGATCTTGGACGGAGTGGGTGTAGCTGGGTCCTGAGGAGGGCAGCAGCTGACGTGAGAGTGACTAAGGGGTGTTGGAAAGGCTGGACAGGCAGAGGGAGGGAACTGTCTTGGTCAAGGCAGGTGATGGTGGGGAACCCAAAGCCAACTGAGCTGTAGGGGGGGCTCATAGTTCAGCCACGCAGCTGTGGCTCCACCCAGGTGAGCTGCAACTGCACATAAGGTTGCTGAAACAAGGCCTGACAACAGGGTATTCTCAGAAATTTCCCATCCTTGGTGTCAGCGCGTGCAGCTCATACACTTCAGATGAACCTGACAGAGAGTTGTGTGAGAGTGGTGAATGCATCTAAACATGCAGCTGTGGCAACTTGAGCTAAAGTCATCTTTCAGTTTATAGGGAGTGGACTGGGAAACAAGAATGTATAGATGATATCATCACTACACTGATGATCCTGACACCTAGTTAAAATGTCGGTATCTACACTTGAAGAGGATCCTAAAACATTGAAGCAGCAGCAGAAAAAAGGCACAAAAATGAGTGAGGGAATGAGGAAGGTCACTTATGGCAAGAGGATGAAGACACTTGACCTGCTTAGTTTACCAAGAAAGGCACTGAGATGACTTGATGATAGTGCACATCTTTTGGAGCAGTCAATGCACTGGGCACCACAGAACCGTCTTTAAGGAAAAGGCAGAAATTTGTGAGTGTGCACTGAAGCCTGACACCTCTGGTTAGAAACAAGAGGGTCCCAGCCGGGCGAGCGTTGCCCGGGGCGGCGGCGGGCGTCGCTGGGACGCCCCGCGGTGCCGGCGTCCGGTACGGCCGGTGCCCACCAGCGGGGCTGGGTGGTGCGGGGCGGGCGGGGGACTGGGCGTGCGTGTCACCGGTGGAACTCCCGGAGCCTCCAGCTCCGCCCTGCGCCTGTCCGTGGGCTGGGGCCGGGCGGGGGAGCAGCCCCGGCCGCCGCCCCGCCCCGCCATGCCGCAGCCGTAGGCAGCCCGCGGCCGCTCCCACCCCTCGGCCTCCGCGGCCTCCGGGCGGCGCGGCGGCGGCGGGCGCGGCCCTGCCCTGCCCGATGGGCAGCCTGCTGAGCGGGGTCAGCTTCAAGGAGCCCACCACGGTGGAGGACTGCGACTCCACCTGGGAGACCGACTCGGAGCCCGAGGCGGCGGAGCCGCGGCGGCAGGAGGGGGTGTGCACCGCCGCGGGAGGCGGGGAAGAGCCGGCCGAGCTGCCCGCCGCAGACTGCCGGCCCCAGGAGCCCCAGGCGGCTCTGCCGCCGGCGCCAGAGGAAGGGGAGCGGGCAGAGGCGGACGCCACCAGCCCCGAGCAGGTACCGCCAGCGCCGGGCGCGACCCCGCCTCGCTCTGCCCGGGCCGGGAGGAGGAGGAGGAAGCGGCGGGGATGGCGACACTTCGCAGCGGCGTCTGCGCCGTGCGGCGCCGGGCCGGGTGCTGGTGCTGCTGCCGCTGCCCCGCCGCGCTCCCGGCACCGGAGGACGGGCGGAGCCCCGCCGAGCCCCGGGCCGTGCCGGGGCAGCCCCGCTCGCTGCCGCCCTCCCCGCTCTGCGGCACTCGCCGGCCGAGGCACCGCGGCAGGGGGACCTTCCCGGTGCTTAAATAGCGGCGGTGGCTTGTGATACACGAGCCCTTGATCTGAAATAGGAATGGGCCGATTTGTTCTCCCCCCGTCATTATGGTAACCTACTCTTGGGAGAAAATTGAGGCCTTGAAGTCACTGTTAGTCCCTCTGCTGCTGTTTCCAGAGAAGGTTCTGCTTTAAACTAAATGTAGTCTTGAACTTGGCCTCTTAGTTAAATGGGTTATAAATCTGAATGTTGGGGTCACACGTGGCAACGGATTTGTGACTCTTTGGTGGGTCTGAGGTGAGGAATTTTCAGAGCAAGTTTCTGCCTTTTAGGACCCTTTAAAAATGCTGACCCTAAGGAAATAAAGAGTTGCTTTGCCAATTATTCTATTGGAATTAGACCTGATTGCAGGGTGGACCAGCCATGTGTTTTTTACCCGGTTGGATGTATTATTTTTATATTTGTTTCAGCAACTATGCAAAGCAAATAAGTATAAGCATTTTTTCCTTTTTTGCTTGATACGTGGTGATACCAATGCCTGATAACTGTAGGTCAAGGGGTGTTGCTTGTTCAAGTGTGTTTTGGCTGTGGGTATGGTCAAAGCTGGTGTTGCAGAAGGAAGAATGAAAACAGCTGCTTGGTTGCCATTAATGTGCTATTGATAAGCAGTGAGGTGGGCAATAATAAAGGCAGATGTTCAGTGCAGTCACTGGGAACTTCCCTTTTTAGGCTTTGGCTTTAACCTATTAGACGTGTATTGCAAGGGAGTGGTGTGAATTTTTTTTCTTGTTTGGCCTTTGGTTTCAGTGTGGTGACTTATTTTATGAGACTGAAGAATACAAGAATACAAAACTTTGTTGCAGTATGGCTATAAAGAAATTACAAATAAAATAAC
The DNA here is from genome assembly GCF_036013475.1 of Columba livia. Classification (NCBI taxonomy): domain Eukaryota; kingdom Metazoa; phylum Chordata; class Aves; order Columbiformes; family Columbidae; genus Columba; species Columba livia. The sequence continues at coordinate 31,676,603 of NC_088604.1, read as the reverse complement.
ATTGATGGTAGCAAGTTGAAGTCTCTGTACACTAATGCTTCTTTTTTTTGCTTTTCTTCAATGCGTGCAGCTTTTGCAAGCACTCTCTGAAGTCAGTGGGATGATTTCCATTGTCCTTGATGGACTCTGGTTGTTTCAGGTCACAGCTGCTGAACAAGTTCTCATACATGTGTATTCTCTCTAAGCAGGCTTCTGTTTTGGGATTTAGTGGCTTTACATTGAAGTCCTGAGAGATAATAGAAGATGGTTCAAAAAGGTCTTAGAACTGCAATGTAGCTTGTCCATAACTATTCATTTTCTTCCACAGGATGCAAGGATATCAATTAAGTCAGTGTACACATGACAGATAGTCTTTGCAAATCGTGTGATTTCCCGTTCAAAATGAGTGGTGTCTCTGTATTTTCATGTTCAGTTACTCATTTCATCCTGTGCTAGCACTTGCTAGGTTATTTTGAAGTGTTGCATTTGGAAATGACAATCAACCTGTTGATTTAAATCAAATTCAGTCTCACTGGGAGGATATTTCATAGTCTTGCTATTGTGTTTCATTTTATTTTTTAAATTTAGGTTTAAAGTGTGTGGTGTTAAGTATTCAGCAGGGAGACTTTCAGTGTTGGACCAAGCAGTAGGCAAATAAATGCACTCATTTTCGTTTATGTTCCTGAAGTTCATAGTGAAAAATAATTGTTACAGTATTACATGAATTTGCTATTTAATGTGTTTGCGTATAGTTATTGTGTATTTTCTAACTGTTTCAGAGTGGTGATGGAACCGAGCTGACGGCCAAGCCAAAGCGAAGCTTCTATGCAGCAAGAGATTTATACAAGTACCGACACCAGTATCCGGTAAGCATATTTTGTGGTGTAAAATTGTCTTTTTAGTAGAAGACAGAACACAACCCAAACATTCCTGAACCTTTGTGGTGACTAATATGAGAAATGAGAATCAAAAAGCTGATGCAGGAGCCCAGCGTATGCCAGTGGGAGAGGAGTGAAACTAGTGCAACATCTTTTCATCCCAGGTTTGCGTGCAAACACACAAGGTGTATGAACCTGAGAACAGTGGTAGGAGCCCAGAGAAAAGGATTATACCTTGAAGATTGAAGAAGGTAGATTATAGAGTTTGGACTTCTTTTTGTTTGTCTCTCAGGTCCCTTGAGACTGATGTTAGGGTGCTGCTGTGCTTGCTGCTCTGCCTCAGTAGGAGAAGATACCAGCCAGAAGAAATTTGCAGATCCCTATACTGAGTCTTTTAAGCGCATGAGTAAAAACTCTGTGGTTCCTAAAACCACAGAGGACAATCTTTTGTCCTCCAGTTATTCAAAGAGGACAATATCACTTTCTGGATACTCTTGATAGGTTTCTGTAGGTTGATAATTTCCTATTTCCTTTCTTTTAGCAGAACTTTAAAGATCTTCGATATCAAAATGACTTATGCAATCTCCGCTTTTACAAAAATAAAATCCCGTTTAAACCTGATGGTGAGTAGTCTGTGGCAATAATGGTGATAACAAAAGAATGCTCACTAATAGTAACAAAGTGAAACTGTAGTGATAATTGCAGTGCTGCAAAATTAAAAGTGGCTAGTTACACATTGTATGACTTGAGCCTCCCATGTTAGAGTAGCATGTTGATAACACACAAGCAGGTTATGCTTAAAGCAGAGTTTGCTTTCACCCTAGGGAGGTGCTGCTTTTCTCATGCATTTTCAGCGTGATGTAGTACAGGGCGTTGTTTGTGCCCCGGCTTTACAGTAGTGACACAACCTTTGTTTAATAAAAGATAAAGTTGCTCCACCATGCTGCACAAACTCTTGCTGCTGGAATAGGAGTGGCAAGGATATGGGTGTTATCCCTAGTACTGTGTAAGGGAAAAAGAATGTGTTGTAGCTACCTCATTATTATCATAACAATAATAAAATAATTTCTAAAAGTCCCTAGTGGCTCTGGTAATGGAGTGGGAACCTCATATGTGGGGTTCTGCACAAACACAGGATGAGCTGGAAGGTGAGAAACCCTGCTCTAGAAGGAGTTTGCAGCCAAAGTATGAGAGACAAGAGGATAGCAGACAGATGGGAAAGCAGAAGGAGGCAATAAAATAGCCGTGGTTGGAATGGTAGACAAAAGTGTTGTCACGTGAGAGCTTAGCCATTGGCAAAATAAATTTTGCAAGCCAAAAATAAGCTTTTGAGAGTTTAGAAAGAATGATGAGGAGGTTACTTTGAAGGTGTTTGCAGGAAGATCCTTTCAGCATGAGAGCAGCTTGGGAGGAAATACTGAAGTGGACACTGGAGTACAGAAGTGAGATGTGGAGGCTGCCATTGGGCAGAATCCTGTCGGAGGCAGGATCAGTCTCATAGCAACAAATGGATTCTGCTAAGGTAGGAAGGGTCCGGTCACAAAAGGCTTTGGAAGTGAAGGCATATTATTTTTGTCTGATGTTCAGAAAAGGGTTTCACAATGGAAGAATGCAGAGCAAGAAAAAAAAAAAAGCCATGCTCTAGAAACATGCTCTTAGCAGCAGCATTCAGGGTAGATGTGAGTGTGACAAGAGGACACTTTTCAAGGTCAGGAAAGAGGATGTTGAGATGTAAAATGTCCAAGTTCTGATAAGAAGCTGGATGGGAAGGGGTGTTATACAGAAGGATGTAAAGATGTACATGTAGGAAGGTTGAAGATGAGAGCTGTTTATAGGCAAGACAGTGATAATATCCTCAGCAAGTGAGAAAAACAGGTTATGTGAAAGAAAGATAAGACCTTCATTTTAATCATCTTGAGCTTTATCTAGGTATCCACAGGCAGATGCTGGAGACTCTGTTCTTAGATTGGCTGGAAGAAAAGAGCTGTGAATTACCAGTACAGAGGTAGCAAATTCATGAGATGTTACACAGAGAACAGATACAGAAAGAAAGAAGGGCGCTGAGGACAGTGTCAACCTGAGGACCATATGACTATGAAACTTAAAACTGGAAAAGGTTGGGGGAGTGATCTTTTAAAGGGCAAAGTGATAAAGGAATTCAAGAGGCTTGACCAGGAGAAAAGAAGAAGCTAGAGGAGGGCTTCCCTCCTAAAATTTGCAAATAAAATAATTTAAAATTGTAGGTGAAAACTACAGTTGGTGGTGTCAAAAGTAGCTGATAGTCCAGGGGGGCTGAAGTGTTGATGGCTGTGAGCTCTGGTTATGCCAGAGTTTTATTGAGACGAGGGAAGAGTAGCCACCACCTCGACCTAAGTCTGGGTCTGTGAGAGCGTTCAGAGGGAACCTAAGCTACCATGTTAGGAACTGAAGTACTGTGGAATGTTATTTAAAAAAGACATTTCCAGGGCAACGCTAGATCTGAACTTTAATTCCATGACCTACAGATTTAGTTTGTGGTTCCGACTCAGAGTTTGCCTGACTCTCTGCCCTGGAATTGAGCAGCAAGTTTTCCAGTACTTGAAAGGCAGTTATTGTGAAAGCTGGACACAGGTTGGTGATGGCAGGATGTCCTCTTAGGGAGGTCCTTTTCCAACCTTGCCTACACTGGAAGCCTATCTTCTTAGCAGCCCCCTTGACTGGCTGCTTTCTCCATTTCTCGAAGAAAAGTTCTCCCTTGTAATTCAGACCCAAGTGGAAATTTTCACTGAGGAGGGAAAGAGATCTGATATGTATAGCAGGAGACTACCTGCATGGAGCTTTGGGCCTTGTAGGCCACTTGTGTGCTGTTTGACTTTGGGAGAGGCCTTGCAGCAGTGATAAAACTGTTGTTGGCTTCAGAGTAGAAATAGGCTGACACTGAGCATTCATTCATGGAAAGAGACTTGTTCGGAACAAGGACTGTCCTTTTACGTGCTTCATGTATTTGTGCAGTGCCTGGAAAGGAAGAGCCCAGGCCTGTGACTGAATTTCATGGGTACGGTCTCAGTGTGAGGAATGATGAATTTCCTTTTACATGTACTTTGTCCACTTTTTCTATCACTGTGTTTATTGCAAGAGGAACTGACTGAACTCCACAACTATTCTGAGACCACTAGAAGCTGAAATTGTCATTTGTTGAGTACGACCTGAGGCTTCATGGTCGAACTCATGGCAATGGTGTCAACATGCCCGGCCACACCTAAATGGGAAAGATTTCCAAATCTTAGTATTGTTTGCAGTTGGAGAGATTCATGGAATGGGAGATTTCTCAAAGACCTGAGGCTTTGCTCTACCAGGATGAGCTATATATATAGATACATATGCAAAGTTTTTTCGTGTTAAAGCAATGACAGGTGATCCATGATCCAGTAGTATACCAAAGCGGTTTTTTATTGATAATTGCCAGTCAGTGTGGTAAAGGGATCTAGGACATGAGAACTTTTTGGGAAGTGTGTTTTACAGAGGTTATTGTCACATGCCCTCTGCTGGAAAGTAATTCAGTGTAAGTCATTTGGTTTTGTTTGTATTAAAATTTGATAAATATTTTATTTTACATTAAGTTTTAGTAATTAAATTAATTTTTAATTGAATCTGATTTATTTATGACTGTAACAGAACTTATTTCACATAGTATGTGCAAGGGAATTAAAGCATGCATTCTATCATTATGTTAACGTAGCATGTACTTATGTAGCTGAACGCTATTTTTGATGACTGCCTAACAATTTTCAAATTATTTTTATGCAGGGGTTTACATTGAAGAAGTCCTAAATAAATGGAAAGGAGACTATGAGAAACTGGAACATAACCACACTTACATACAGTGGTTAGTCACTTATTACCTATTTCTGTTTCAAAGCGTTAATTTGATTAAGTGTTCATATACTGTGAGCCATAACACGCTTTTTCTTTCAACAGGCTTTTCCCACTGAGGGAACAAGGTCTGAACTTCTATGCTAAAGAATTAACTACATATGAAATTGAGGTAATACAAGTTGAGCTCAATATAAATCACATTAATTTTGATACATAACTGCTTTTTGTTATGTAGAGTTGTTTTATACAATGCAGAAGTACTTGCTTTAGTGCCACTTAGAATTTTGGACATATTCTTTGTTTATTAGGAATTCAAGAAAACAAAAGAAGCAATTAGGAGATTCCTTTTGGCTTACAAAATGATGTTGGAGTTTTTTGGAATAAAACTAATTGATAAAACTGGAAACGTAGCACGAGCTGCTAACTGGCAAGAAAGATTTCAGCATTTGAATGAGTAAGTAATGACATGCACTCCACTCTCTAGAATTGCCACAGAATCTCTTTAGCCTTTTGTTTTCTAGAGAAAGGAAAGATGTGTTTTCCAAAGATTGCCAGGAATAAGAGAAAAAGAAACAGTAAGTGCCTGGTTTGCATCTTTATGTGTATGTCCTCCTCCCCCTTTTCTTGGTTGTGCTCTTCACCCATTACCAGTCTAATTGAGATCAGTGAATTCCCTGAAAATACACCTTCAGATGGTGCTGAAGAAGATCACGCTTGCAAATTAATTTGTTTGTCATGATACTGAACTTGTTTTCACCTGATCCCAAAGCACTGCTTCTCATTTGGAAAGAGTGAGTGGCTTATATTTGTATTTCTTTTTGACAAAAATCAAGTTCTCCCCACCTGTATAGAAGCTAAATAACAAGATTTCCCTCCCTCCTCAAAACATGAAATATTATGTATTTAATACTTTTTAATTGCATGCTTAACTGGAGAGGTTTAGATACACATTAAGTCAAACCTGAGCCCAACTTTCAGCGAATTACATCTGTTGCTTTGCACTGAATTTTGTCCCATGCAGATTAATTGTATCAAAATCTCTTTTCAGATCTTGTAATTGCTTTTGTAATACCTTGGACCTTATAGCTGAAGTGTTTTCTTGCAGTATTTTGTTCTCCTGTCCAAATGAAAGCTTGTAGGTAGAATTGCTGATGAATAATTTTAGGTGAATAATGAGAATAACTTGTTATTAATTTTATTTAAATATTGTGTGAGCCAATATGGGTGTGGGTTCAGACTTAGATCACAGATAAAACAGGTTTTCAGGAAGTCCACATGTTACTCACTGTATGTTTTTACACTGCAATTCCTATATTTTCACCACTGAGTAGCTACACAGTTTTAAGTCAGGGATTGGGGCTCTTTTTACCTAATTTTACCTGTATAAAATTTAGGCATTTAAGTTTTACTGTTTACTTAGGTGTGCTTCATAAGGGAGAGAGCTCTTCACAAGCGCTCCACAAGACAGGTCGTTCCGTTTATCTTAGATGCTTCTTATGACAGTGGGACTTGCTTTCCAGAGGTGCCTGTTTTTCTCCCAGCGCTGACTGTATCGGAAGCACAGGTAGTTAGTCCAGACAAGAGACTCAGCTTAAGTGAAGTGCCGTGACACCTGTTCTGTAGCTATATTACTGCAATACACTACAAAATCTGTATTTTAGAAAGTGACTGGTTTTCTCCTCAGAAAGAATATATGCAGCAGAAGGAATCAAAATCACTGCACACTTAGATTTTTATTTTTCCAGCTTGTTGCTTCAGTGCATTTTACAGACACTAATTTTCACTCACAACATCCTAGCGAAGGAGGTGCTAGCAAGCTTTAGCAGCTGTGAGAAATTAAAGTACAGGAAGCCTCAAGTACACACCTGGAGTGATAAAATTGAGTGAGGAATTGCAGTTCCAGTTCTGTATCTGTAAGGTGTTTTTTTCTGATTCAATGGATTTTTTTTTTTTCACCCTTTTCTTCCAAAGGTCTCAACACAACTACTTGAGAATCACTCGGATTCTGAAAAGTCTTGGTGAGCTTGGATATGAGAGTTTCAAATCTCCCCTGGTAAAATTTATTCTCCATGAAGCTCTTGTGGAAGATACCATTCCCAACATAAAGCAAAGTGCTCTAGAATATTTTGTGTATACTATTAGAGACCGAAGAGAAAGGAGGAAACTCCTGAGATTTGCCCAGCAACATTATACACCCTCAGAGCATTTTATCTGGGGACCCCCAAGAAAACAGAAGTCTGAGGGAAACAAAACAAATAAAAAGCCAGCATCTCCAGTTTCTATTAATAATAGTTATATTTCTAAACATAAGAAATCAAAAGAGCCTAAAAATACGTCAGCAGGTGGAAGCTCAGCTGGTAAAACAACTGAAGAAAGAAAGGCAGAACTCACAAAAAATGGGGAAGACAATGACCAGAATGAACAAGAAATGAACTGTGATGCTGTTAGGCAGAACAACAGTGAAAAGAACAGTGATACTGATACTGGTCCACTTTCAAAATCGGAAGAAATTCATAATACTTCAGACAGAAAGGAGGACGCTTCTCATTCCAAAAGAGATGATGAAAATCTGAGCAATGACTGTGGAAATCACCCAGGCACTATACAGAAGGATTTATGTGACACTGAGAATTTGTCAAATAACACATCAGCAGATCTACCAGATAACCTGGATAAGGATATGCTTTCAGGGGGGACCACCACAAAAAACAAGGATGAGCTCAAATCGTGAATCTGAGGTTAAAAATCATTATATTTCATATTGAATGAAGCAAATTATTCATTGCTCCTTCATTTTGGGTGAAATTTCCATCTAGAGTAGTATAAAATGGTCATGAAACTATGCTTATTGTGAATGCAGCAGATTAGGTTTCTGTTAGGTTAATGAATTTGGTTTTTTTTACCTCAGTTTAACAGCAGTCAGCGAGGTATGGCTCTTTAAAACAACTGTGGAAGTTCAAAGCCTAGAAATTAATTTTCATTTCCAGACAGTTTGCATAGAAAAACTTATCTATTTTTTGCCATTAAATTAATCCAATATTTAAAAAAAAGTGTAACTTATTAGAAAGCCTTGGAACAACAGAATTTAAAGTTTCTTTTAATATACTTTAAACGTTGATTTCTTTTTATGAAATAACAAAATTATTTCGAGAGCACAGTTTTTCTGTAGTGCATTTTTTTTTAGGAACTATGTTAATGTTTAACAGCAGTATTTGCACAGCATCTTTTACCTTAGATTAGCATCCTTGTCAGAGGGACTTAGTAAGATATCAAAATGTCCTATGCAGCTGGGTATCATTGTACATTGAATAAAAGTTTAGCTTAACTGAAACTGTATCCACGGCTTTTGGGTACAAGGGAAGTTGCACTTTAGACTACTTTTAGTCCCTGTTGAGTTTTTTATCCTCTTGACTCATTTGTTACTGCTACTAATCTGGGGGGAGTGATCTCTCTGATCACTCACATTTGGTCTCAAGGTGGAAGTTCTCTGTTGATCAGCTGTAACAAAACAACTCCCCAGCTGGGTTCAGCACCTGGAAAGCCTCTGGAGAGCTGAAAAGCAGTGCCTTCGCCACAAAGCACTGCGTCATCCTCAAAGCCATCAGGGGAGTGTCACCAGGCCTGTCCAGCTGGATCTTACCTAAACTTGGATCTTCCTTGGCCAGTTTTGGGTAAGCTCTGCACAATGCTGAACCCCCTGTTGCTGGTCTAGGAGAAGAAGGCAGCCCTGATGCCTCCTGCCAGCTGTCTGTTTCCTCCCTTTGCTCTTTATCAGAGATCTTTCATGGTTTAATGTTATTTTGATCATAGGCTGAAACCTGAAACAGGCCAGTCTGCTGGCCCAGCTGGAGCCCAGCAGATGGGAATTTCCCAGTTAAGGTCTTTCCCAGCTTTCTTCGCTGAAGGGCTGTCTGCCTCTTCTGACTTCATGCCATTCAGTCAAACAAGATGGTACCCAGCAAGTTACTTGTGTAGAATATGAATTAGAGAATAATGCAGGCAGAACTCAAACTTTCTACAGTCCTAAAATAGTCTCAAACTTCTGTATGCATTTTCTATTCAAAAGTGTATATATTATCCACTGCCATTACTATATTTTTGATTAAATGTTGTAAGGCAAGTGGCTGACTCCAGTTTGAGTACGAGAGTGCTACAGGACTTTATTCAAGTCTTATAACTCAAAATGACAAAGTTTCCAGGGTCTTGTATTGTTCTGTTAATCCCCACCATGGCAGTACATCATCCGTTGCTTTCCCCTGGTAGCATTGTACCCTGCACTTGAAGAAAGATCCCCTTGTTCATGTTTGCCTCTGTCCTTCAGAGCAGAAGGGAACAGGGAATGCTGGGATAGAATGGGTCTGTATGATTACGGACTCTAACCCCACACATATGCACAGGAGTGACATCTTTATGTTCTGCCTGTGACTTTTAAAATCTTGAGTGCCTGACCGTGCCAACTTAATAGCGTTGTTTTTACATAGTTATTTATTGAATTGCACAGGGTAAACTTATACCCTGTGTTTGAGGAACATAACTATAAGGTAGGTAGTTATACAGAGCCTTCAATTTATGGACTTTAGTATTAAGGATAAACGCTGTAAAAAATGAATAGTGTTCAAGTGAAATCAGGAATGCTGGGAGTGTTATAACTGTAATTTCATTGAGCATAGGACTAAGGAAGTGATCGTCGCCCTGTACTCAGCACTGCTGAGGCCACGCTTTGAATCCTGTGTTCCGTTTTAGGCCCCTCACTACAAGAAAGAAATTGAGGTGCTGGAGATTGTTCAGGGAAGGGCAACGGAGCTGGTGAGGGGTCTGGAGCACAAGTCTGATGAGGAGCAGGTGAGGGAACTGGGGCTGTTCAGCCTGGAGAAAAGGAGGCTGAGGGGAGACCTTATCGCTGTCTACAACTACCTGAAAGGAGGCTGGAGCACAGAGGGTGTTGGTCTCTTCTCACAAGTAACAAGTGATAGGATGAGAAGAAATGGCCTCAAGTTGTGCCAGGGGAAGTTCAGATTGGGTATTAGGAAACATTTCTTCATGGAAAGGGTTGTCAGGCATTGGAACAGACTGCCCAGGGAACTGGCGGATTCACCATCCCAGGAGGTGTTGAAAAGATGCATAGATGAGATTCTTAGGAACATGGTTTAAACCAGAAAACTCCTGGGGTGCACATCCCAAAGATGTCTCTGCAATATGGTATTATGTTATTGCGACACAGCTTTCACCTATACCTGCTTGCTGGTTCTCCACTCATCGTTGTACTTAATGTACTTTTCATCTGGCAAGGCTGTCTGCATTAAGGGCCCTGTGTGTCTGAAAATACAATCAAAAACTTTGGGACTCATGTCCTTATTAACTCTGCAATTATTTCTTAAATCTGCAACTCAGTGTATTTTTGTTGGTTTTCACGGAAGTGAGAAGAGTAGTGGTGTACCAGTTGCCTACAAAGAATTTTGGGGATTAGGTGCATGAGGGCTTTTGTGTCAGGTGGGCTCCCGCACTCTCTGATCTTTGTCATACAGCTTTATCAGCAGAATTACTCCCAAGAGACACTTCAGCTTTAACTAACAAATTCTGCTCTATGTAAAATGTGATGGTTTAGAATTCTTTCCATGGAGGAGTTGTTTCTTCTGATTTTGCAAGTGTTCAGAAGAAGGGTTAATTGCAGGGCAATCATGCAGTGTAGCATCCCACTGCGATCTGTGAGTATCAAGTGGGTGCACTGTATGCATTTAGTTACAGGCATGGCCTTAGGAGCCAGAAGCACCCTGTGCTTAAAGTTTCTGAGTATTGACTTTCGGGTTTACAGTACAATATATGTTAAAATGGTTGTTTTATCATAAATGCTAGTACTTCATTATTTATCCATTACTTCAGAAACTGAGGATGTACAAAGAAAGGATGTTTGCTCACTGTTAAAATTGGTTTTGTCTCGCTACGTGCTTAAGTATTCAGGAGTTTCTGTGTACTTACTTCAGTAATGTATTTTGTCCCAGTGTTTTACTAGATTCTGAGCTATCAGCTTATCAGTTGAGCAGAATCTCCCATAGGGGGGTTCTTTCCCAATAAGTAAATTTGATTTTAAGTATCCTATGGTGAGGGAAGATGAATGTACAAATTGACAAAATGTTACTGAGAAAACAAATTCAAGTGAAGGTGATCATACAAATCATGCAAAAATGCTGCACTTTAGGATCAGTTTCAGCTCTGTGCTCTGCTGTCCAGGATCTAACTGTGCTTTGGTACCTGAGACTGCACTGGCGCAGGGACTGCAAGCTCAGGTGTGTGATGTGAAGAGCAGTTACGCCTGTGCACATGTCTAGGATCAGAGCTGAGCCCTTAGTCTCCATATTGCTTGTATTTAAGGGCATGGTCCTGAAGGATGCTAAAAATACTTGCAATAAGCCTTTCAGAGCTGTTCCCTGGCTTGGTCTGTTCTTCAGTTTCCTACTCTAAGATTACAGCAGTAGGATGTGTTAGGTATTGGTTCAATCATAGTTAATATTTAATGTAATATAGTGTAAGTCTCCTTGAATTATTCCAGTATAATTCTAAACATCTGCATATACTTGTACTATAACCAGAAAGTTTACAGACTTCAGAATCTTTGTGTAATTTTGATGGGTAATCCAGTAAGGTAAGTCAAGGGAGATTTAATAGATTTAAATGGAAATCAGCTCTTGTTTATTTTTAATAAATTTTATTTAATCTATTTAATTTAATTATGTTTTTGCACCATTCTTTTCCTGATAGTTGTGATGGTAATGATTTGTCTAGTAGCTGAGAAGTGGGGTAGGGGAACGTCTGTGTTGGGAATCAAAGGGTGAAACCAGCCTACTGGTTCACCTGTTACTAACAGACCACTCAGTAACAGCCTTTTGTAATTATATCTGTGATACATGTGTAATTCCTACAGACAATTCCTAAAAATGTTTATGGAGGAAAGGCAAGTCCTCTTAAATAAGGCATTGCCCAAGATAATACCACGGTGTTTAGGAAAAAAATAATCTCGATCAAAATTTGTATAGAGATGGAAATAATTTTACTTTTAGAAGATAGAATATTGCTTATTCTTATTGAAAAGAAAATGATCACAAATACATTAATGCAAAACTGATCACAAATTACAGTAAGACATACATGTTTAAGTGAAAATGTAACTCTTATTATGCCGTATTTTTACAGGTAATATCATGTTGAATTTCCTTGACAAAAGCTGTATTGATGAATAAGATGCAAATATGTGAAGCAAATTTTGTCACTCGTAAGAGTGTGACAATATCATGCTAATGATGGACATTGTCCTAAGAGCTGCCACTGTGGATCAGAATGAAAGGTGTTTCTAGCTTTGTATCCTGCCTTCAGCAGTGACCACCAACAGATGGTGTGAAACAAAGAACAGATAAGATGACCCCATTTTTCTCCAGGAATTTTGGCATTTTTGAACACATGGTTTCTTTCAGCCTCCGCAGTCCCTTATGCCTGTGAGTTCCATGTTTTAATTGTGTTTTGTGCGGAAGAAGTAATTTCTTATGTGTCTCAGATCTGTTTATTCAAGAATCGTTAGTGCATTTGAACACAGTTGCTAAAAATACTGTAAGATGAACAGTCATCCACTTCACGTCAGTTTTAAAAAGCCTTGGGAGATTCTAATGATAAATAGCTGCTTAGGCAGAAAATGTCCTATATTTCTGTCCTTAGGCAGATGTCTGCTTAGGCAGGAAACTTGTCCTATGTTGATGACAGTATTATCTTACTTGTCCCTTCTAAATAAATTTTTACACATAAATCCTTTTGTATGCAGTATTAAAAGTCAGATTCCAACTGCAGAAAAGATTATTTTTTTCCTATCAGTGCAAAACCAAGATTCCTAGCCCACATCTGAGTGAGGTACCTCTGGGTTTGGAGACACCGGCATCAGTGGGTGTAGCGTTGTGATCGTGTAGAAGATGGACGTACTATCTGGGGTGTTGCGAGGACCGTACTCTTTATTCCATATTTTGGTAACTGATGTTAATATGTGTCCCCAGTTCCAACTGCAATTGGAGTAACTGCTCAAAAGGTGTTTTTGATGGCCATTGGAGCCTGAAAATGAAGGATGGGTCAGAAAGGCTTAAGCATGGGCAACCCACTTGCTATTCACATCATGGCCAACAACATAGATTCACTCCTAACAGGTGTGCAGCCCTCCAAAGAGAATGCGAATTGTGTCTCTAATATTTCTGTGCTCTGTATTGCCTATGAACTGTTTCTTTTCCTATAAACTGTGTTCCTTTTACAGCCCACGTTGTTAAGTATGCTTATTGAAGACCATTGGGGAAAGCAAGAGTTTATTTAAAATAAATATATTTAATACATGCCGTACCAAATGGACTCTTAAAAATATAGTTCAAAAGCTATAGAGATTAATTAAATGGAGACCTCCTGTGGCTTTACACTTAAAACCACCTTTATTTTCAAAAGCACTAAGCAGTTCACTATAAAATAACAAACGTGAGAATTGGCAAGTTGTTCTGAAAGAAGTCTCCTTAGAAACTTGGCACTTTTAAATTCTACCACACTTACGAGTCTAGTGGCATATTCATCAAATAAAGTTTATTGTGAAATATACTGAATGTATTTACTACTGTGGCTAACTATGTGAAAATAATTGTTTTGCAGTAAAAAAGGTTATGGCACTTATATTTTTGGGTCCTGCTGAAGCATGTTTGCTAATCATTAGTTGTTCTTTTTTTCTGTGTTTTAACCTATTTCATGGTTGTTTGCCCTTTATGCAGTTTAGCTTCAGTGACAGACGATTAGGTATAGTTTTTGCACTGATAAAATTTGGAAATATCATAGACCTCATTGTTAAAATGTATTCTAAGAAAAAAGTGCAGCAAAAACAACTAAAACCCAATGATTTTTACTTGCAAAATGAAACAGCTACATGTCAGTTTTTATGAATGGTCCTGCTCTCTTCTCTGTATTCCTTTGCAGTGTTTAATTACAGAATGCCGTGCATGTTTGGTAGTACCAATACCATATGTATGTGGTAGGAGTGGTAACCAGTTTCTGGATTTGTAATGCACTATAAAGATATATTTTATAATTCTGTAATTGTATGGCAGTGTTATGCCAAAAAAATTGTACAAACATAAAAAGCAATAGTTTATGTTGCTTACTGCTATATTTTAAATCGTTTGTAATATGAAATACTTGTATTTCCTTTCAGGTAAATATATTTTTAATAACAGCAGCCAAAAACTCTAATAAAGCTTCTTCATTTAGCAGCATTGTTTTAGCAACATGTACAACTGTTGTGTAGCTCTAATGATGTGTAATTGCTGTTCAGCGCTTGTTTGTACAGTCTTCTGTAAATGTATTAACAGTTAAAAGTAGGGCATTAAAGGCTCTGGTCCTCCTTTTTTGTTGTCAGTGGCAAAACCACCATGGAGAGCAGAGGAACTAGGGAAGGCCCATTGTCAGCTGTACTAAAATTTCAGGGGTCTTTTGGTGTTTTTTTCTTTGTTTGTTTGTTTGTTTTTTTTTTTAATTTAAGAAAAATATATACTATGAAAACACTGTTAACATTAAAGGGTAGAATATCCATGGTGATCATGTGGGTAGAAACCCTCCAGAGCAGTGCCAGCAGCTGGCTGCTGCTGCTTAAACTTGGGAGGGAAACATTTAACCTGCTGGTTGTATTTATCCTGCACTGACACCGCAGAATTGGGCAGCTTCAGCTCGTTCCCCCCTGACACTCCCTTCCCCCCCCCACCGCCCCAGTTTTGTAGTACGCGGTTATTGACATGGCGGGACTGCAGATTTATGTAGCTCTATAAAGAGCCCAGTGGGTTCAGAGAGTGTTTCCTATTCTCACACATTTCTCTTCAAAGCCGGGAGAAGCAGATGCTCCTTATGCAGAAGGAGGGCTTCGTGGATGGTCTGTGTCTTGAACAAACCTTGGCATTAGCATGGCTGGATTAACTTCCATGTTGTCAGGTCACCCAGGGATGCGGTGAAACTTGTAGGCAACAACATAATGTGTCAGTGTGTTTGGTTCAGGTACAGCTGCTTGAGGCAATTGTGATGGTTCATCTGCCACTTGGCAAAGACTGGCTGCAAGGCAGTTACCCTCTTCTACCCTTGGAGCATAAACTTCACAACTTAAGTGTTATTGCCTGTATGGACACACACAGATATGTTACTGGCTGTTGTACCAGCAGCTCCAGACTTTGATCACATCTGCAGTAAGAAAGATCCTTCCCGTGTGAGCGCTGGCCCCCAGCAACACCACAGCCACTTCTGAAAAGTTTTCTTGGGGCTCATTGCAAGGGTAGGAGCATAAGATGATATCCAAGATCTACCTGTCCCTAGATAAATGAAGACAGACCAGCTTCTGGAGGAGGTGGGACAAGGGGGTGATGGGCTCAGCACCCCACGCCTTGCCTGCAGCCTCTTGCGGCTAAAGTGGCAGGCGCCCACTCGGGAACACAGTGATGCACCATCAGTCGGTGCCTTTGGGTCAGCAAAAGAGCTCGCTGCTCCATCCCCACATCTGTGAAAATAATGACGGTGGGTGGAAGTTTATGCAGAACTCTCAGGGTGGATATTCACCTGCTTTTCTTTATTTTTGGGGAGTGAAATCTAGGAAATTTTCAGCTGTTGGGGTGACATAGGGTATGCAGATCCTGCACCTGTGCTGCTGGGGAGAGCAGGCAGCAAGGAAGGACCCAGATGACAGTGTTGGCATTCTGTGTGAGGAGAGTGGGGAAGCACTTTGATTATGCACAGAGCAGACAAGTGAAATAAATCTCAACTACCTTTGTTGTTCAGGGAGTTAAACTGCAAGGTTTTGCTTTGATTTTGTTGTTTTGCTGAAATATTTTTCTAACTGAGCTGCGCCATAAAATTGGGATGAGAATATTTTATTTTGACATACACGGATGATCTTGAGTAAGGCCTAAAATGTTTATAACGATCACATTAATTGTGAAAATGTGATTTAGCTAACAAAACCTGGGAATACTCTTCTTAAAATTGAATTTTAATGGATTTATTTTTCTTTGCTTGTCTGGGTTGGGTAATAAAATGGAAGACAAAATATGAAACATCTTTACTCCCTGAGGTCAAACAGGTCAAATATTATTACTTCAAACTTTAATCAGCAAATGTGACTGGTGGGTATCTCCAGTTTAAAATTAATCCTCCAAAGAAACAGCAAAAGTATCTATGCATGTATTTTGCAACTAAATAAAGATATATAATGACATTGCTTTTAAAATGTTAGCTTCACATATCTTCTGAGGTGGATTACGTGACAGGCACAACTCTAGTATGACTTTACTGCCTCATTAGTACCCAGTATGAAGGTTGCACTTCAGCTCCATTGAGCCCATTCCTTACAGAGTGGCTCCCTTCAGTGAGGGCTGGAAGGGTGGGTGTTCAGAAACAGCGGGGTCCCTGGTTTTGTTCCCGTACTGGATGGCTGTACCTCCTGGCTGGTACGGAGAGGAGATCAGGCAGAGTCTGGGGTCGGGGTCATAGCACAGCCCTGCTCCCCGGCTCTCCAAGGATGCTGCAATCAAACACGCCTCATTTCCTCACCAGGAGATGAGCTGGTTTGGTCTTCTCAGAGCTGGCCTGGGATCTGGGGCTCATGGGCTGGGGCTGGGGCTGAACAGGGGGTTGTTTTGCCACATCACTGGGGTCTGATTCCTGCAGGTCAACTTGTGAGCCAGGTGGATTTACTGACCTGCCTTAGTGCAATTACTTGCAGTAATTGCAGCTCAGACCTTTCCCTACAGTTAATCTTGAATTGCATATTATGCGGTGAGCTTAAAAATAAAATTATTTTCCAAGAATTCTCCCTATGTAAAGCCAGTGTACGAAGATTTAATTATGCCCAAGTGTTTGCCTTATCTGATAAACTCTTAGAATGCTTTAAAAATATTTTTATATAGTATATGCAATACATTAGACATTTTTGCAGGCAATTTTCTGTAGATGTCATCATTTCAAGGCTTACTGAATGTAGGAAGAACATTAAAATTCAACTGGCTCTTCCTATTTTTATTTAATGTATAAATCAGACATAATTCATGCATAGTTCCTTCCAGGTTTAGACATTTATTGAGCACTATGTATGGTTATAAACATTTTGTGGCAGCTGTTTCAGATTTCAGAATAGAAACAGAAAGAAAAAAAGAAACCTCGCATTTTCACTTCTCCAGTTTCCTTTGAAAGCTTAAACAAGGAAGCTTCAAAATTTGAGCTTCCAAATTGGCAGCTGAAATTAGGGCCTTGAATTACTTCTGAGAACTAGGAATTGGAACCTTCAGTCCTACATGGGACTCTCAGTCAATTGAAGGCAAATCTTTAGTAGTTAGTTAACTGAAAATGCAGAAGTACAGTAGAATTTTCCAAAACTGCAAGGCACATAATGCTGATACTCAGTAAGTGCTCTAAGAAAGTCTATGAAGGGTTTCTCTGCATCCAAAGCAAGTACAGGAACAGTCTAATTCTTCAGTCAGTTTTGGAAAGGTTATCTTGAAACCCCACATTTTAACTCTTCACTTAAAAGTAAAGAGTTCTTTCTTTTTTTTTTCCACCTTCTCTTGCTGTAAGGACACAGTAATAATGGCACCTTTTTATGACTTAAATTGTAAACCAAACCCTTGTGATGCTAATGTGCATCAACACCACCACCCATACTGGTGGTTGCCTCTTACTCATTCTCAGCGCCATTGCACGCTCAAAGCTGTCACTGCTTGGTGATTGTGCCCAACAAGAGCTGTGACTGCCCAACACCACGGAGCTGACCTATGGAACTATAACAGCACTGGTGGCCACGGTCCCTCACGTTCTCTGTCACTGCAGTAGAAGTGATCACTGACTTACAGCTCTTCGATGAGGAAAGCTGGATCTGAAGTGGGCATCTGCTTTCTCATCCCCCTCTCTAAATTGGGTCCTTTTATAAAGCAGTTGAATTTTGAGGCAATTCCCAGCCCCTGACCGCCACCCTAGACCACGCACGGCCTGGTCCTGGGTGGGACGTTGATTTCCAGGCTGCAGCAGGAGCCTCACCCGGCGGCTGGGCTGTGCCGTCCCTCGCTCAGCTGCTGCTCCCCTTCCTAAAGCAGAACCAGGCTTTTCCCAGCTTTCCAGGCTGCACTTTTTCAGTGATGTGTAGTGTCAAGGCAGCGCAGTCTCACTGACAACGAGGAAAGGCCACCATCCCTTGGGAAACGGAGACCCCAGCCTGTGTGGAGACCACCGTTCTTTTTAAGGAAAGACGCATGCACAACTGCTTGCAATTATCCTTCTTGTGGCTTTATATGAAATTCCCTACACTCAGGTATCAGAGTTTGTTTATGATAATGAAGGCCCAGTGCCATAAAGCTAGCAAGAATATGTCCCAATAGTGCTTTTTAGAAGCTTTTCACCACTTTGGATAAAATGCTGCTGACAAAATTTCAATCTTGTAATCTCCTGCAACCACCAGATAATTAAGAAATGTTGCTGAATCACACTGGCATGGGGTAAGTGCCTCCCTGGGGCATAGCTGGGAACACCAATGCCTATTTCAGATGTGTCCCCGAACGCAACAGATGTGAATGATTAAGTAATACACCCTGTGGCACATTCTCTGCTGACTCATTTGCTGCACTGCTACTGAGATAATAGGAGTCCTACCAGGTAAATTTGCAGGAGAGTTTGGCCAGAATGTTACAAAGTTATTTTCCTATAGGCTCAGAAGGATGATAAATTTATATAGTAAGAGTCACATTGTAGTTCAAGGATCTTTACTGGGAGAATCTGACTCCTCTGGGACCTGTTTGTTGGAATTAGAGGTAAGAGGCTGTGCCAGAGACTCTTCTTCTGTTGACACCTGAGCAAGCATCATCTGCTTTGTCAAAAATAATTTGGGAGATTAGATGAATCCCAGTCTTTTGGTGTGAGTAGCCTAAGAGCAAAGGTGAAGGTAGGACCATATCCTTTAGTATGAAATAAAAATATTTAAAAATATAAAATTAAAAAAAAAATTGTATAGCAAATATGAAATTTTTTACCCAATAACTCCAGTTCAGTGGCTGCTTAACCCTAAGCTGTCTTACCTAATTAAGTCAAATGTTTCCTAGATGCCTTATGTCACTCTTTCTGGGCAGGCCCTGGTGGTAAAATTCCAGCATCATGAGACAGATAGGAATTTGAGAAATGTTACAGGGTTCTGCATGGAGGGGTGCTGAGAGAAAAGTCACAGAAGGGAATCTGCTGGATTGGAGGGTTTCTGACCAAAGAACACCATTGTGGTAAAGGCTTGGGGATGAAAAGAGCAGCTTTCATGCCACTGTGAGACGGGCTGTGTGCAGACTGGATGTGGGTGCTCCCCTCCTCTCTTACGTGCTTTCTTAGCCAGAACTGACTTGAAGATAAGTAGAAGTGACGAATGTTTCACAAGAGACTTGTGTTGCATTCAAAATCTTGATGCATTTATGGATCTGCAAATCTAATTTTGCCTTCCTGTAACATGAGCTAAAAGCTTTATTCAAAATCCTGAGCCTACCTTGAGCAGGACTTCCTCACGGGCCAGTGATCACTCTTGTAGGCCCTAGTGGAGCAGCTGGCCTTATGATTCTTAATTTTTTTGGTCCTGAGTGCGTCAACAGGCTTTGCAACACCCCATGAAGGTTTTGTCTGCTTGTGCTCAAGGGCAACCCTGACCCAGTGCAGCCCTGTAACCTGGGATCAGACTGATGTCAAAAGAGCTGTGGGAGAAAGAGCTGTGAGACACCTCACTGGGGACCTCTCCTGTCTTGCAGGGGAGCTGGGCTTAAGCTCAGCCCCTGATCCCTGGGCTTTGCCTGAGTTATTCTGCAGCTGTGCCTGCACCCAGCTGTGCATCTCACTGAAACCAGACAGATGTCTTGACTCATGGCTTGACTGGACCTGCCTCATCATTATTGTTATTTTTCAATTTTGTAGCTAGACAAGGGAAAGAGTAGATTAAACAATGTAATTGAATAGGTTTTGCTGTGAATGTAATAGGATAGACTGCTAGTAAGACACTTTGGTTCTTTGGACACCAGCCTGGAGGGTCTCTGCAGGTCTTCTTCCTTTATCAAACTCCCTCATCCCACCACCACAGCCCTAAAGCATGGCACCAGCCAGAGCAGCAGCTGTGAACATCCGCACCACTACTGGTGCCTGTTCCCTCCTGGCACAACAGCCCAAGAGCCTGCTGACTTACAGCATGTCTCCACTGCTGATGGATTTGCCTGCTTTACTGGGATCTTGCTGTCCTGGTTTTGGGCTGATCCCACCTCCCCTGCCTCCCACTCTGTCTTATCTGCATTCCTTTTCAACAAAAAAACTCAGGAGACAGCCAAAATGAGGACCAAAACTAATGGTAGTTGCACATTTTTAAATCATATCAATGTTCACGCCTATTTTAATGACAGTGCTGCTAACCACAGCTATGTTGTGATCTTTCCAACTCCAGTGGTCACTTGAACAATACTGGAGACTGCCTCCAGCCTGCAGATACCACCCCAGGCTCAAAGAGTCAAAACTCAGAGCAAACACCCAGAGCTAAAACAAAGTAATCATCAGAATGTTTAGGATTTACACAATGCTATTTGCACAGGTCATGACAGTATTTCAGTTTCTGGGTTCATTTGGTGCTGATTTCCTCCTGATTTTGCAATGATAACTACCAGCAAGATTAGAGAACCTTTGCTTCTCTTTTAGTTTTAAGTGTCCTATGAAAGAGAATTAGCAAAACCAGATGAACCCCTGAAGTGGCCTCTTTTCACAGGTGAAAACTAGGATGCTGTTGAGAGGTTAAGGTCACTATTTGAAAAATAATCCTCAATTTCTGAGGTGAAAGATTGTTTGATATTTTGCCTCAAGTTTGCTTTGCCTCTATCTCTTGTATATCTACAGTGAAAGCTGAAAATATCTCAGGATGAGTGGGTGATGGATGGCTTGTAAAGAAATGCGATGGCACCGTAGGAAACTGATGAGATGCTTTCTGTGAAAGCCAAGCTGCAGGACAAGAGAGGCAATTCACAAGTGGCAGAACAGCTGGCATCTCCAACCCACACCATCTGGATTTGTGTGATTTTGTAATATTTATTGTCACTAACTCCGAGAGGAATATGAATAGAGCTGGCTGCAAGTGGAAATGAGCTGGCTTTTCAATAGAGCGAATTGTGTGTGGAGCCTTGGCAGGGACACGTAGCAGGATGAGCATCTGATACCAGCCGGCCAGCCATGAATCACCACTTGGTTGGTCAGGCTGGCTGAAGGAAACAACAACAGAATATTTTTCAGTCAGGCAAGGGAAGCCCTGCTGAAAAAATGACATTTCAAATCTATCATTTGGAGAGGAGAGATAGAAGATTGCCAGCTTCCGTCTTTAGTCTGAGGCTTGTGAGAGCTGCATAATTTTTTCCTAAGAACCTTTGCATCAAGGGATGTGGGATTACTCAAAAATCTTACACTTACATTAAAGAAAGTCTTTCTGGGTCTTATGGTTAAGAAAAAACTATGACCTACCTCTACCTAACAACCACAGAAAATGGAACAATGCCTGAGTGCATTTTCCTAAAACTTCTTTGAGCCAGTTTGATGGTTTGGGGATTCTTACTTGTGATTGTAAATGCACCAGGTTGTCACTGCTGAGAATATTCATGTAGGTAGCATGATTGCTGCCTTAGGTAACTGTTATCTAGAGGTCCCTGTTTCACTCCATGAACACTAAAGGGAACACTGCTGCTCCTAAGACAACTGTCCCAGTTAGATGCTCAAAGTGGGACAGGAAGAGCTGAGGCTTTTATGATTCTGTTCTTCATCTGTGAACTGGGATAACATGTTTTTTTGTTCTTTCCTGCAGATCAGCCAAAGGATAAATTATTCTTCTTCTAATACCATGATCTGGTAATTACATGAAAGCTCAACCTGTTTTTTATTTTAAAATGTTTTTTCTTCTTGTGGGAAATAAGGAAAGCTTAAAACTTTTAGTCTGACTTTAGTAAAATAAACTTACACAGGAAGACAAATAATGGCATCTTCCTTCCTTACTTCCTCCCTCCCTCCCTCCCTTCTTTCCTTCCTTCCTTCCTTCCTGTCCTATGTGTTTTGGGAACTGACCTATTTTTGATCATTGACTGTAGTACTGAAACAACAGAGAAATAGATGCTATAAAACATGAAATAAAAAAGAGCATTTGATTCTAGTAGATTATTTAGATTGCTATATTTCCTGAATCTTTTCTTCATCTTTGAAAAACAAGTTTGGTTTTTGTTAATGGAAAAATACTGGTTCTGTGTTCTGGGATTCACTCCAGAGCTGAAAACACTAGTATTTGTAGTACATCAATTTACAAAACCTGTTAGTTAAGGTGAAGAAAAATGTAGCAAGACATTGAATACCGGAGAAGATGAAGTCCCTGGCTGAAAAGCCCACAAAAATGTACCTTATGTCTGGCTTTCACTGAGTGCAGTGCCTCAAAAGGGAAAGGGCAGTCACAGGGAGCAGCGCTGGCTCTTCTGTCCTCAGCTAGAAGAAATGGTTAATAAAAGCAAGAGCAGAGAGGAATGCAAAGATCCAGCACTGGCATTAACAAGATACTCCTCTAGAAAAGCCTGCACTGGTGTCAGAAATGTCTTCAGCACTGAGGGCTACTCTGTAACTACCATCTTAAGAGGACACTGAGAAGGAGACCAACTCATGTATCTATCTCATGTATTGTGGTGAAGATAAATCAAGAACTAAAGGAGGAAACGCGGCTGTTTCTGCCAGCAGTGAGGTGTGAGCTGACTCTGCATCTATTGAAGAGTTCACCTAGAGAAACAACAGAGGGACAGAAGACACAGCCTTCGTGAAACACGCTAGTTTCTCCAAATAGCCCCAGGGCAAAGCAGATGTGTGCCTGCGACAGTCCCACTCTGGAGTGCCTTGTCCTGCTCCCCAGGAACGGGGTTTGCCTCTGAAAAGTGTCTGTGCAGCTGTGAAGGCAAGCGGAGAATAGTGGATCCCGAGCAAGGTTCAGACAGGTTGAGCCACCCAAAAGCAACTGCCTGCACCTTAGAAGACTTGAAAACCATGGTGGGAGAGAAATGAAGTGTGTTCCTCACATTGGTACATATTCTGCACCCCTTTCTCAAGGTGGTGGAAGAGCTCTGACAGAGCAGGAGTTCGGGGGCGGGGGAAACATTGTAGAGGCAATGTGTTTTCAAACCTCTCTTCTTTCTTTATCAAGTGATAGTGCTCTTCTACTTCAAGAGAAAGGACTGGGATTTTTTCAGTCTGTCATTGACTTAATTCATTTTACCATGTTTTGTGTCCCTGGTGAAGTGTCATTGTAGCTGAAAAAAATAGAAGACCTGGAAGCATCACCTCAAGATGCAAATCCCAGCTGTGCTTGCTGGGCATGGGACACCGGCTGCTCTGAACGCCTCGTGTGTGCACCAGGATCTGCCCCTCCCAAGGGCTTTTCCTGAATAAGGCTGTGTAATACTAAAGAAGTTCCCCTATGATGAGTTTTCCTGAGGACATTTTGTACAAATCTGTAAATTCATTCACTGTGTGTTGCATTCGGTGCCATTAAGATTTCAAGTATTTAGGGGAAAAAAAATCCTATTTTGGAAATAACCAGCACACACAGACAAGATGAACATAAAGGGAATGGCAGCATCTTCTCCTTTTTTTTTCCTAGTCAGACGTGCTCACCCATAGTAGCAACTGCCACAGCAGCTCAGATATCCCCAGGCCCAAGTCCTAACTGGTGACAGGCTTCAGAGGATGAACTGGGCAGACTGGTGGTGGCAGCCAGCTGTGCTGGGCTTCCCAAAGGTGTCTCAGTGCTCAGTCTCGGTACTCTGGGCTCACTGTATGTGTGTCATGATGCCACAGGAGACTCAGCATTTAAATGGAGGGTTTTTATGGGTCCTCAGCAGGTCTTGATACAAAATTTTTCAATTCAAAATTGTGGTTAGAAATCATTAATTCAGGTCCCTGACACCGAAATTCATATAAAAATCTATATTTCACAGCAGAAAGTACATTCTTTGTTCCTGAAATAATATAAGAGTTGTAATAAGAGTTGTATTTTTTTTTAATGTAACTGTTGAGCAGACAAATGGAAATATGACCATTATATAGAACAAAGTATGTCATAAAGAGAACAAATTCTTCATCTTCTTAGCAGCAAAATTGTATTTAATCATTTAGCTCTTTTCTCCTTGTCCAGGCATGTCCAGAAGAAATCAATCTTGTGATCAACATGCCACAGGAATCTCATTTTTTAATTTATCTCTCTAAGGGATTCTCTTTTGATCCTTCCGATCAGACAAGAACAATTACTGTGCCTCTAAGCTCTCCCCTGCCTCCGGTCTCCAATTAGTCACATCTGATAACATTTTTTCAATGTAAAAATAAGGTCATCTCTTCAACTGCTTATGTCTAAATCAGGAGACACTATGATAACTCATTCACAAAACATGACTTCACTCTTCCCAGTCAGCCTGCAGCCTCCTGCATTCGGGTTTTCAGTCTTATCACCTTTCAAAAATCTTTGTCTGGGCCGCCACTGATTAGATTTTTGTTTGCTTGAGATACCTCCTGGTGTTTTGAGAAGTACACAGGCTAAGCCAAGCACTTGTTTCAGTTCACTAAACAACCCTCTGATCAGTGGGATACTGACACATCCAAAATTGAGCCTGTACTTAAGTGCTGTGAATCCAGAACTTTCTCCTCCACACTTTTCCAGTTTGTTTTCTTCTTTTTAAACTTTGAACTGTGTTGTGCGATTTTTCTTCAACTGTCATTTCAATTCTGTCATGGAGAGAGGTCACAGTCTTCACAGTTCGTTGGCTTTCTTGTCTGATTTCAGCGAGGCCTTGAAGGCAGCAGCTTCTCCTCTACATTTGTTCAAGACGAAAAGCCATGTTGCGCATGGTGGCACTCGAGCTTACTGTTGAAGCACTCCCCTCCCCACTGGTGTATCTTCTTCCTTTAGGCAAGCACCAGCAAAGCTTGCCAACCGTTCAAACCGAAAGTGTGTGTGCTGGATGTGACAAAAATACAGTGTTTTAAATCTCCACAGACTCCTAAAGCACTGGCCTGTTATCTACAGCCATGTGGATGGCCTATCACGTGGAAAATCCCTAATGAAAAAGAGATTTTTGTTTTAAAGAAAAGAGATTTTTGTTAAGTGTTTTGACACACTGTAGAAAAATGGATGAAAATGCCATAACCTGCTACATCTACCTTAGCTCCAGGCCTGGAAAATTGCCTTTGCTTTTGGCAATGAAGTGTTCCGCTGGTTTGCCTGTTTCCACAAATACCTGGAAGGCTCTCTTTTGCCTCAGGTTCCCCATCACTTCACCACAATACTCCCTGGCTGGAGCAGACGGTTGAGGCTCAGAGCATTGCCAGACTCTGGGTCTCCATCAACAAAACAGTAGGAATTATAGAGTTATAGAATCATACAATATCTCAAATTGCAAGGGATCCATAAGGATCATAGAGCACAACTCTGATGTACGTATAAGCAATTTGCCATAATAAATACAGTATCTAGAATAGAAAACTTCAAAATAATGAAATGCGTATGTTCCTGTTTCCTTTCTTTTTACTAGTAAAGACATGAAATCCTGTAGAGATTAGAAAGGAGGATTATTTTTATGACCTATATCTGTATTTCTCATTTGTCTTCTGTAATTTCATTTTAATAGACTGGGCAGTTTCATTCATCATTATGCAAAAGCACACAGTGATCAACAAATGAAGAACTAGTTAATTGATACATTGCACAGACTAATTGGGGATGGGATTCCTGGTAGTACCTGGCATCTTCCCTGACTGCATGCTATATGACATTTAGGTAAATAT
This sequence comes from Columba livia, assembly GCF_036013475.1. Classification (NCBI taxonomy): domain Eukaryota; kingdom Metazoa; phylum Chordata; class Aves; order Columbiformes; family Columbidae; genus Columba; species Columba livia. The sequence continues at coordinate 31,651,008 of NC_088604.1, read as the reverse complement.
CGATGATTTCTGCGTTCTTAGCTCAAATGCTCCCTTGACTTTACAGATAGGATGTAAATGTTCTTTTGTCAAGGTTCCCCACAAGATTAAATCTTTCAAATAATAAAATTTTCTGTGGTGGGAAAAGAAGTCTCCAGACACTAGCCCTGGATTTCCAGAGTTCCAGCAGTCAGTTAAGGACAGGAGCCTCTCCAACCCTCCCCAGATTCCTAATAAATGTCCATTATGCATACACAGCTTAGCTCTTTGCTGGACACACTCGAATGATGAGTTTGATGTGTTGGACAGATGGTCAGTGCTTCCTCAGCAAGCCCACCACATGAAGGAGACCTCAGGCTTACTCTGCAAATATTATGCTTGTTATTTGAGCGGTAGGTACGTGGCAGGTCAGGTACACCCTGGCAACTGCACACTCCATGGGCATGTTCATAAACTTTTGTCTAGGAAATCTAGGACAGAAATATGGCAGGTGTGTAATATAGCTATATGTAATATAAGTAGCATTTTAAAAAGCAACTAAGTAACAGCATAAGGTCCATATTCAAGAGTCTGTTTCATCAAATATAAGATTTAGTGTACTTTTCCCCACAGTGGTTAATTGTTTTTTGTTTTGAGTTTTACAGTATTTATGGCTGTGAGGTCCCTGAGTTTGCTACTGGTTTGACAGTCACGGAAATACTACTTAATGGCTTCACCAAGTATGTACAAGGTCACATCAAGGTATCATTTTTTAAGCAGGAGCCCTATAGAAAACAGCTGAACAATAGTGGTGCTAATGGCTCTAAATGTGTTTGTATCAATATTTTATTTCACTGGATCTAGAAATCAATATTATTTAAAAAAAATCATAGCAATCATAAGGACATAGCCAGTTTGAGAGTGCTATTTACTGAATAGTTGGTGACCAATTTTCCAGTCCTCCTGCTTAAATTAATGAATATTTAAAGGGGAGACTAATTTGATTTTCCTAAAACCTGCCCAGTTTCATTAACACAGCAGGGAAAAATACAAAATATGTCTTTGAATACTTTGTTCTTCAGGAAAAGCTATTCTACCTCTGATGCGTGGAAGATTAAAAGAAACTAGTGATTAAAATAATATTAACACAGTTTGTCTCACTCCTGTTATTTCCCAGTCATGAGCCCTGGCAAGTGAAAGATGGTTAAATTCCTATTTTTTAATGAGGCTTTTCAGAGAATAACATACATGCTTTATTGGAAGGCTGCTTTTCACAAAGCAGCGACAACCATTTGGAGGGGAGGGTGACTCCAACATGACAAAAGTGTGGTGTGGGCTAGGATGTCTCCCAGGTACAGTGACACTGTATTAAAGCCATTCTAAATGTCAACAAGTTTTGCTGTGCACCAAGACTGTAAATGATACAAAAGAAGTCACTTACCTGAGTACAACAAAGACTATCAGAAAATTTTTTCTATTTTTTTTTTTCCCTAGATGAATTCGTTTACCTTTTCAACAGATTTTAAATCTTTCGTAAAATACTTCAAGGGGGCATAGCACAGTGTGTGACTTGTAATCAGCCTGAAAAGACTGACAGAAAGCTGGCTCATTTGGTCTCTCTCAATGCTTTCCTTTATCCTAGTCTGTCTGTTCACAGCTTAAATCACTGGAAATTTGAGCATTTAACTCTTAAAGCAGGTAGCAGAAAAAAGCACAAAGGAAGCTGAGCAAAATATTTGAAGCAAATTCTAGATTCAGAAGCAAATTAGGAACATGACTCTCTTGCCTAAACCAATTATTGTACATGCAGAACCTTTTCTGTTGTTGAACCACCTGACAAGTGCATGCATAGCTTTAACATGAAAAAAATACCATCCTTAGTTTTTCATGCAGGAAGCAACTAATAGAGTAAAAGCAAATTTGGAAGAAAAAAAAAAAAAAGAGAGTATATATTAGCTGCCTAACAGCAGAAACAAAGAAGGATCTTGGTGTGGAGCTCTAGCAATAAGTGCCAGAGTGTCTACGGCTGGTACCTATCAACCAGTTTGTAACTGCATGTGGTGGTCAGACATGTCCCTCACCCAGATTTGGGTCCCTAAGGGGGTATCTGCACGAGAAAGTAGCCTTCGGTGGTTTGTCTTCTTACATTCTGCCTAAATAAATAGATGTGTATATTTTAAATCTTATTCTCAAGCTCTTGAGATGGGCACCATCTTTTTGTTATGTGTTGGTGCAATACCTGCCTGGGCTTTCTGGGAGAAATGAATGGCATAGAGGAACAGAGAATACCTGAAAAATGTGAAGTCTGGAAACATCTGGAAAGATGAGAATATCTCTCTGTATCAGAGCCCTTTTTCTGACCCTGGGACGCCTGCATTTTGCATCTCTCTGTTCCATCTGGAATTTCAAGCAGACACTTCCCTAGGGATATTTTCCTTGTCACTGCTGTTTCTCTGTTATTTCTTTAAAATAGAAACATAATTTCATTTTTAAGAAACATATGCTGAAGCCACTAAAACCAGTCTTTCTAATACCACTTTGTCAATATTAAATATAACTCTCATGCTCCACAGCCAGAGTACAGAACAAGGGGGATAGGATATTGTCTGATAATATTATTCAACATCTCCAAATCTCCACTTACATAACCTGAAAATCTCTGTACTGTAACTATAAAGTTTCGATATATAACTTGCACTGTACATTGCTGTTGGTTGAAACAGGCTAAGACAGTACTTCCAAAAACTAAGAACTTCAAAATCACTAACATTAATAAATGGCTTAATGAAAGGCTTGTCCTCTGGAAATCTGAACGGATGCCAGTGGAAGTAGAATTAGAACCCACATTTGCACAGGGTGTCAAGCTGTATTACAAACACAGGTTATAGATCTGGTCTTTCATCCTGTTTTGCTCAGCAAGGAAAAATTTTGCTTCTTAGGTTGTGTGGGTGACACTGCCAAACACAACTGGACACAAGGGACTTGTACACTCTTCATGGGACTGTCTCTGTTCTTGAGTCATTAGCAGGCTCGTGGAACAGCTTGAGCCTGTGTCAAACACCACATTCTCAGGCAGATTCCCAATGGGCACCCTGGGCAAGGTCATCCTGCTTTGGGAGGAAACAGCATTTTTTAGAGAACAGCCCATATTGTTTACTAGCACTGACATAGTCATGAAACCCAAGGTCAGGTCAAAGCAGAGCAATTGCTGTTCCACACAGACATGAGTGCAGAATAGCTGGGTAGGTTAAATGGTAGGCAGCAGGGCTGTTTCCACTTATAGGACTCAAAGATCTGGCTGATAGTAGTGATTTTTCCTATATATCACAACAGAAGCTGCGATGGCTCTCTTTGGCCGTTATACTCTTCCCAGGGCACATGGAGCCACTTAGAATCCACAAGAAATTATATCATGCCGACAAAGAGACTGCTCTTTCCCAACATAATTTTAAAATAAAATCAGGTAGTTTGTCCCAAACCAGATTGATCCGCCATGTAACTGAAAATGGAGAATTCTCCCAGGAATGGGTCAGGACTGCTCAGCGCATCTTTCAGCCATCTCTTACATGGGGGTGGAAGCGGGGGACTGAGGCAGCAGAAACAGTGGCGCTGTGGTATGAAGACCTGAAATAGTGTCAGCTATTTCCAGCGTGACTTTGTGTCTATCCTGTCAGACATTTCCAAGAAGTGCAGTGTCTGCTATATTTCCAAGTCCTAAAAAAAATTGAAGCCAATATTAAATTGTGGATTAAACCTCTGTAGCTCAGGCATCTAGGTATTCATTCAATTGGCAGTTTATGTAAATAATAGTATTTCTGACTCTGTTAAAAAAGACACAGTGAAATTCAGTTTCAGTTCATTTCTACAGCAGTAGCTTTCCAATGAACAGTGAAACACTCCCTCAGTGGCAAATCTGATTTCAAAACACAAGCTGTTTTCTTAAAAATTATTCAGTAAGATGCTGAAAGGAGCTATTGTCAAAAGGTTATACTACAAAACTGTCCTCTGTCTGGCAAATAAAAATCAGGTACATATCAACCTTTCTATTGCTCCAGCAGAGATGGTTTATCTGAGTAGTATTAATCCTTCCAGTGAGGAGAAAACTGTTTTTGAAAATAATGTAAAATGCTTCAGCAATGTTCTTTCAAGCTTTTACAATGTCACCGCTGAGTGTGATGATGTCCAACAAAGATATCTGAGAATGCTGATTTAAGAACTGGCATTTCTGCACTTTTTTGTTACATTTCTTCCGTCAAAATGAGCTTCAGTTTGGTGTGGTAATGCAGGAGCTTTTTCAGCATCACACATAATTTAAACGGAGCCACAGTTCTGCAAACCAACTTATTTGTGCACAAAGCATATTTTAATAGCAGCAGCTTCTAGTATTTTCTACTTAAACTGCTGGGATTACGTGAAAGAAGCTGGAGTTATGTCAGCAGCTGCTTTGTCTGGACAAGACTAACAGCTGCAATCTTGCTGTATGAAATTTTGGATTAAGAAAAGCCATCCTACCATAGTCATAATTCAAAGTGATCTGAGATTACTGCATTCCCTTCTCCATCAAAACCTCTCTTACAGGTTTGTGATAATGGTCCCTTTTGAAGTACTGTTCTTGTGTAACACAAGCTTCAAATTCACTTGCTGAAGCGTGTTTCTTTCCTTCTTTCTCCTCGGAAGTACAGCAATATTGGATGTTAAACCACTTGCAAAGAGTGTAGAACAGCCATGCTGTTTTACTTTGTAATCTCCCCAAAAGTGGGACATCACTGATAATTTTATTGACAGCACCCTGGGTCCTGGTATATAATGCACTTCTAGGGCCCACACCAGCATGAAGTGTTGCTAAATGTAAACGACAATGAGAAGGACACAGCAGTAAGGGAATCTTGATGGAGTTGTCTGATAAACTGAGCTTCTTCACACAGTGTGCCATTTTAGGAACAACTGAATAAAAAACAAAATATACATTGAGAAGCTGGGAGTGCAGGGGCCTATTTATGGAACGTGTGAATGTATGCTGTAAATGTGCCTCTAAAAATGGATTTAGTGCTCATAGCAGAGGAGCAATTGAATATAAATTCCAAGTGGAAAAAGCTACTTCTGTTGACAGATGTATTACTAGTAGTAGTAAGGAATGAGTGGGAGGTGATACATTCTTCTCTGATTGGTATGTGAATTTGTACAGTTCTGTGGTGCTACACATCTCACCTAGCATTCATCATTTAAAAGACCTGCATATAGTTTAAACTAGACTTTCAGACATCCTGTGCATTCAGTTAGACACCTTCATGGGGCACCCAGCTCTTCCTAGGTGCCTGAATGGTTATGAGATAAATTGCCTCTTGGAACCGTCTGTATCTCTTTGTTGACTGGAGAGCCACAATTATTAATTTAGGCTAGGCATCTAGACAACTAAACATAGATGATTCGAATTCTGTTTTCAATATCCATGATTTTTCAAGGATGACAAAATAAAAAACGTGATAGAAAAAAGTATTTTGAAGATACAGGAAGAGCCTTTCAGTGATACTCATAGAGAGCTCAATGAATTTAGTTGATCCAACAGACACTGAAGAGAAGACTTGATTATAGTGTAATTACCCAAGAGAAAAGAGGAGGTACTATAAGATTCTTTACTGATGAGAAGGAGAAGACAGAAGGAATTGGTAGCTGGAACCTAGAGTCAGTCACATTCAGTTTGAAAGCAATCTGGGTAAATGATTTGGGAACAACATCTGTGGAAAGGGTGGCTTGTCCATTTCATGGCACTTTCACGCTGCAACTTAACGATTTCCTGCAGTACATACTACAGCGAAATTCAAGCTACTGGGCTCAAACCAAGGTGAAGTGGATAGGACCCAGCCTGCCAGTCTGAGAACAGAACTAGTAGCATAGAAGTACGAACATGATCACGGGTAACAGTCCCTTTCCCTAGACTGGGTTATTGTCTTCTGCTGGCATTTAAAAGGATGATGGATCTAGCTGGTCTTCTTTTCAGCATCTGCTTATCTGTTCTACTGTCTGATTAAATGTTCACAAGGTGGGAAAATCTCACCACTTTTTTTTGATGCTGAACACAAAACAACACTTCCCATCACAGTATGACCAAGTGATGCTTAGCAACTGGAAATTCAGTGCAATGTGGACTGCTTTGATTTCAGATTTCACTGATCAGTTTTATTTTAACGTATGGGATATGGAGAAATAGAATTCCAGGTGGTCCAATGCTCTTCATCATCTCTCTGTAACATGCTGTAAGACTTCATTCTATAGAGTAACGCATTTTTTCAGTTCACTCACTCTTTTAAAGATGTAGAGGCGATAATATTTACAACTTCATAGAAATAATCACTTTTCTATGTGATATATGGAAGCATAGCATGTACATGAGCTCTACACCTTATTTACATAAGTTGATTTTTTTCTATCAGCTGTCTTCGCACTACATCAATTCTCCCCTCTTTCATTGTGCTGCGCCATTACTTACACACCCCAAAACATAATTTCTCACATGCACAGTGTGTTTTTTCCCCTTGAATATTCTGTCAGATAAACATAGGTTCTGCTGCAATATTTGGTGACACTCAGAAACATCATCCTGAATAACAAAATAACATGTCACAGGGTCCTTCCTTCAGTGCTACTGATAACACAGTAATTGCCAAAGATTCTAACCGAGACAAACCTCAAGTTACAGACCTACCTCTAATGAATTTGGCAGTTGCACCACCTGCATAAGGTGCAGGGTTTCTTTCATTTGATATCTCCCGTTTGCATATGCCTGGTTTATACATGATTATCACCTTCTTTGCCACTTGCTGCAGTTGTCTTGCTAATAAAGTTAGAGAAAAATACTCTGATTTATCACATGGTTTCTCGTGTATCTTTTGATTGAAGCTGTACATGCAACCCTATGCTGTCACTATCAAGTGAAGGTCATATGTGTATTTCCTTAATGATGACCTTCTGTGACAAATGCTTAACAATTTGAGGAGAAGTTTGTCATGCTGCGTGAGGGGTGCTATTGACAGGTCACCCCAGAAGACAACTTAATTAACTAGGAAGGGGTTATAAGATCCTGCCTAATTCAGTGTGTGTGATGTCAGGAACATATTCAATCACCTTCTCCCAGAACATACTGAAACCACAGCTTATTGTTGCCTGAGGTGAACTGGATCCATAATTTGGAATATTATGAGAAAAACATTGTCCAAAAAACCTTGGAAGTAAATTAAGAAGCTCAATTTGGGTTCATGAGCTGACTGTGTCTCCTCGATTCAGACAAAAAGGATTCCTTCAGAGCAGCTGAATGGCAGCTTTCACAGCATCCCTTAGGAGATACTTAACGAATATTATGACAAATTCAGTAGTTGGGTAAGAAAATTACCATGGAGACAGGAGGAAAAACAATCTTGCATTAACCTTACCAGTTTTCACTCTCCTTGTTAGCATTCTCATCTAAATCCTTTTATCAAGGATTTTCAACAGCCATTTCCAATTACATTGGACTGAAATTTGTCCATCAAGATGAAGATGTTTGAGTGAAATTCTATTTAAGTTGCTTTAACCTCTTTCTATAAGGAGCAGAGCAATGAACAGTTCATCTTAGTATGTTTTCAGACTTTTACCTGTTCCTCTGTTGTGAGCAATTCAGAGAGTAATTTGGTATAGCAGCTGGAGGGAGGTCTGGTGGACTCCTGTAGCTTATAGTCTCAAATTTGACACTTTTTCTTCTTGGGAAAGTCCTTTGGCTTTTTTTCTAATCCCTCCCCTTCACACATACAAAGTAGTAACTGGAGGAGCCAAGAAGGAATTAAAGAGGTGTAGTCACCACAAAACGCTTCTCTCACACTCTGTTGTAAACTACTTTTTCCATGCTCCACTTTATCTACTCATTTGCTGTCATCACTTCCTATGTTTAGTCTCATCAATATTTTAAGCTCTTAGAGCCTGACACCTTTATTTTTCTGTGAAGTTGCATGAATGTTGCTGGCACTCTGCAGGTAAAATTAAAATAGTAATAATAAATAATAATAATAACAACTATTTGGGGACAGTTTAAGATTCTGAAAACAGGGCACTCTATCTGTAAAATATATTCCTTTTTGCTTTTTATTATTATTATTATTATTACTATTATTATTATTATTATCCATTGTTGTGACAACCTTGAAGCATTCACCCCACCCTTAGCAGAACAAAGGACCTTGTTATGCTTTAAACATCTGGTTTTTGTTACTTTGGGAGGAAGATATAGATGACACCTCATCTTATCTTTTCCAAAGTTTTATGGCTATGGAGGCAGACACCTTGGAAGATAAGGACAGTTAACAGTGTTGCTGTAAAAGGTCTCATGGCCTAATTGGGATGATAGAGATGAACCGTCTGTTGGACAACCAACTACCAGAAGAAACTACGAACCAACAGCTACCCCTGATGGGCAAGACAACTCACTTCTGGTCAATACCATGAACTTTCCCCTAGTTTGAAGACCCCAGACCCATTTCCAGAAGAGTCTTCCTAATTAGCATGAAGAGGGAGCAGAGGGAGGAGACAAACTGCCTTCTACTATCTCGCATGTAAATGAACTGGGTTATAAAACAACTTCACATATGATACAGGTGGGTGGTGTGTAAATCTTCAACACGTCCCCCCTCCTCTAGAGGTTGTCGCGGGACCGATGTACCTGTGGAGTGGTGAGATCTTACTCTCTCTCTCTGTCTCTCTCTCTTTCTCTTTCTGATATCTTAGTTGTCCTCTTCTCTCTCTCTCTTCCTTTTTCTTAAACATTCTTTATAAGTAATACCATTGTAAGTTCTGCTGCTAAAGTCTTGTTAAGTTTTGCGTTACAGTTTACTAATTGTTGCCAATCCACCATTTTTAGAAGGGTTTTTGCTGTCAATGTGTTGATAAGTTTTGTGGTACTATAACATACCTTTGCCAAATCACTGATTGCTGTAATTTGTACACTACCATGTACTTTTAGTAAATTCATAATTGGACCCCAGGAGTGATTGTCTGTCATTCGCTTCATATTGCCATGCAGAATTACCCGGAGCTAACTCACACCTGACCTCATCTGTTGAGTCAGGGCACATGTCACGTTCAGAGTTAACTCATCCCTCATCCCATCTGTTGGAATGGGACAATTATGAAGTGGCAGTTTAGTACTTCATATGGACTACCAGCATCTTTCAAAATCACAGCTGAATCACAGCATACTGTTTTTCTTTCCTTTGAAATAATAACTTTGAATTTGACCTAGACCAGCAAAACAAAAATATTTTCTGGCCATCTGAATGTCATTTGGGATGGGATCCATCAATTCAAATTCAGGTGCTTGCAATATAGGTATCTGCATATAAATAAGGCATGTAAGATCCAATTTATCTGAGATGGGTTCTGTTTCTTTTACTGAATCATCCAGGACTTCTGGACAGGCAGCTCACCTGTGCTGAAGCTATTTAAACTTAGCTGAGATTAAATTAATGCTGTGCTGGTGTTCCCTCCTTCAGCATTTTTATGCTCTAACTCCAGTCTCAAAGCAACTTGCTGCTTACTTTAGAATACCAGTTAACAACCTTTACAAAGCAATTACAAATTGAATGAGTGTTGTGAGGAGTGAACTTTTCTCTGGTGAGGCAGCTCCTTCCTGGTAAGTTCTTTCTTGGATAGTGTGGAGGATGGCTAGAGTGCTGCTATCTGCAATGTACTTGTTATGTGAATAAGAGCCACAGCCTATAAAGCTGTCAATCTGGTGGGTTTTTTGCCAACAGAAAACTCATCTTGAGGAAAGAGTGGAGGAAAGGGCATCACAAAGAAGTAAATAGTATCCTGTATTCGTAGCTTATGTTTATCTAGGGAGTGTTTGTGATCCCAAGATACTTCAAACAGTGTATCTGAAATGTTAAGTGAATAAGATATTGCAAGGAACAAACTATTGCTTTATGTCAGTGAGGACCGAAGGCTGCAGAAGCTTACAAGTTGGCTCCTTTCACTGAAAATGTCAACAGCAGCAGAGTTTCAGGCTAATTCCAGCAGCAGAGCTGACACAGGACCAGACGGGTGTCACGATTGCCCTTGGTCTTTCTGTTGCTCTGCTTCTGAAGGAACTTTCAATTTGTCAGTGTCTAAAGTATACGTCTTGAGGACTCCAACTTTTAGAGATTAGAGAGAGAGAAATTTCCTATGTTAAGTTTATTAAATTACTCTGTTTCATTGAAGGATGAAGCATACTGTAGAAAGGAGTGGTTATCACACAGGCCCTGGGGGTTTAGGGCATTGGGAGAATAAATGGAACAATTTATTGCAGTGTACTTTAGAACACTTTCAAAGAATCATTTTTGTAATTTGAAATTACTTTGGTTCTGGCAGAGCTTATCCAATGACTGACAGAAATTAAAAACAAGTAATTTTTAAAATCTGAAAGTGTTTGGGCACTGATAGCAGAGATGAACAAACATCAAACTGCTGCATTTCACACAGAGGCATTATGGAGAAGTCAAGACTAGATTTTGGACCAAGATATTGATGTTGTGACTCCTCTTTCATTCTTGCAGCTTCCTTGAACATACTACTGAGGTTTTTGGCCTAGTGGCCAAAATGGGTAACGGAGACACCAAAACATTTTTTGGTAGGGCAACAAAGTATCTCAGAAGGTGGGGCACTTTTCTCTTTTTGAATATTGAACGTACAGTAACTCAACACTGCCTTGAGATCTGTGTCATCGCTTAGACCTGCGTAGTAAATATGAAATGTGGCTTCACCAGGAGGGTAATGTTAAGCATCCTTTTTACAAGTAAATGAAGCCCTGTATTTGGCCTTGGCTCCATTAATTAAACTCTCCTCACTGTTTTGCTGCCAAGCCTTTAAGCATTTCTTAGTTGCTTTAACAGCATAGCTACAACCCCTGCTGTCAGCATGCCATCCTTTCCTTTGCTCCTGTCTTCAGCAAGGGTCCTTCTTCCATACTCACTGGATAGATAAGACTTCTTTTACAAGGTCTGTGCTTTACTACTGCCAGAATAAATCCTGCTCCAGATTCACCAAAGGTCTGTGATTATACCTGGGGGTTGACAAACAGCACTGAGAATCTTGGCTGAAGGTACCCTGCCTTGCTGGGTCACTACCTGAAAGAAATCCCACACCCTCAACTGTCTCAAAAGCAGTTTTCAAGAATTGCTTTTCAAAATTAATTCCTTAACATGGAAGGAGCTTCATCCCAGGACCCAGAGCCACAGCTCTTCAGTCCTCAGTGCAAATTTCCTGTGGGCTCCCCCTTAGTCCTACCCCAGATCCAGAGTGAGATCCATCCATCTGTATGAAATTTGTGGTTGGAAGTCACTCACAAAAAAAAAATCACAGAACTTCTGGGAAATTTCCGTCTTCAGTTCTTTAAAAATCATGCCTCAATAGATGAATATGATTCACCTGCTTTATTTTCCAAGCTATTGGGTAGGTGCTACACACCTCAAATGAACATGTAAGGATGGAGATCCTGCCAAGAAGAGCTCAAATCCTTACTTGGCATGACACAGTGAGTGATGACAATTATGAGATAAAAGGGTGGAGGAGACGGGAAGGGCAAGAGCAGCTGCTAAGACAGTTGTTTGGCAGCATGTGGAAAGGGCTTTTCCACAGCAACTTGGAAGACCTGAAAGCACTGACAAAACAGTTTTGGGCAGCACGACAGACAGCGTTAGGTGCGTAGGAGAGGGAGACAGCAAGGCTGACTGATGATAGTGGGAAGATGAAAAGAGCGGAGGAAACAGAGTTAAACTTAAATTGTTTAGAAAAACAGTACTGACATCCAGGTCTGCTATGTGAATTGAGCCCTGCAACCACGACCAATTTGAGGCAGTAGCAGAAACCACAACATTTTTGCACAGCTGGAAGTACAGCTTCATACTACTCCCCTGTGCTCCCTTTTCCAGCACTTGTATAGATTATTGCCTTCTTTGTTTCTGTTTTTACTAACCACATTTCAAAAGTTTGAGTGGGAATTGAAACAAAAGTACTAGAATTTATAAAACTTTACTCCTTGATTATAAATTACAAATCCTAGCCTAAAATGAAATACATAGGAGGAATGATGAGCAGCCTTCTGCTTTACTTTTACTATTTAACATCTGCCATTTTTTCCTCTTACTATGTGAGAAAAACTCTCTCTGTCTCCTTATGGTGTGTATTACAAGTAAGATATCTGTAGGGACAGCTAAAAGGAGAGAGAGCCCCATACAAAGAGAGGTGCTGTATAAACACAGGGTCAGAAACATTCCCAGTAGCAAAGAGGTCATAAAAAAGAAATTGGGAGACACACGGCTAAGAAATTAACCCTCTGTCGGGCTTGGGATACAGGAAGAATAGGACCACACGTCTGCTGCATCCACCATGGCCTGGTCATCTGCCATGGGTTTGGGCAAGGTGTGTACAGCAACCCTGGCAACTTTGACGGGCTTGCTCTCTACACTTTTTCTTCCCATTAAATGCGGATCATGTGAAAAGATCCAAACTCACATGTGTCTGCTTGTCAGCTTCTGCAACTTTCTCCAAGGGTTATGTGTGGGGTAAGCAAAAAGTCTCGATTAAAACAGGCACCCTGTTTATTCCTCTCAGAGTAGCTCCATGCATTTTGCAGAGTTAATCTGCACCATTCAGCTACAAGAAAATGTAGCACAGGCAAATGCTGGGCAGGCTAATTTGGTATTGCCCACCAGGGATAGAGAAGAGAAAGCATCATCTTTCTTCTTTGTTCAGCAGGGACTTGGCTGAGGCAACAGCAGCAGGATTGACAGCGTGCAGCTAAATAATCAATGTTGGAACAAAGGTAACTCCGGAGAGAAAACTTCTTATCTGAATTATATCTATACCTGTACAGGAGTAAAAAAACCTGGGATTTCCTTCAGTACATCCCTCTGGAAATGTGAAGGAGGCCTGTGGGCAGCTCCTGTGCTCCCCTCGAGGTTGGCCACCAGCAAGCAGCAATAAACTGCTTCCCTGATAGTTGTGTGTTGAGAACTGTAGGAACTTTTCATGGAAGAAAGGGCATGGGAATGGCCCTCAACAGAAGAGGGTGTGAAATGTTGGACAAGGCTGGTGCATGGGAACAGGTGTTTCCATCCATGTTGGTGTGGAGGGAGGAGGTGGCCGAGATGGGCAGCTCTGCCTCAGCCAGGCCCAACTCACTCACTGGGCTCCATGTTTCTCTTATTTCACTTCATCCAAAGGGTTGCAACTGCTGCATCCCAGCTGAGGTACCACAGTTGCCAGCATTTAAAAGTGAATACTAGCCCACACTTAAAGAAGGTACTGGCATCACTACTACTTTTGATGATGATGTCAAAAAAAGCTGCATCTTAACATGACCATCAGTGATTTATTCTTTAAATTTTGCTTTTATTACAAATACATGCAAAATATTTATGGGAGATAATGCAATGTCAGCAAATGTTGAGTAAGGGTGACTTTAAAGGTAGTGCGATAAAACAGTGGTTCCTTACCTCCCATTACTATTGAGCAATATATTTCAGTATGCAGAGCCTTTTAAAAAAATTATTGTTCCTAGGAAGTTATGATAGCCTAATAATTTTGCATCTCTTTACAGTTATTACTTCTTTTAAATACATCACTTGATAACAAGTGATTGGACATGGTTGAACAAATTATGCATTCCTGAACAGAAACCAGCAAGACTATTTTTTTTCATAAAGAAGGCACCACTAAGACTATACTCTGGACTACCTTCAAGGTATAATTTTAATTGTCCTGTAATTGCGTTCTATTGACATTTGGTTAGTTGGGATGTTATTTTCTAGTGTATGCTGTAGCACTAGATTAAATTTGCCTAGGATTTTAAAATTATATTGTCTACAGCTTTCATCTGCAAGAAAAGGTCAAACCTTACTGTGTTGAGCAACTACTAGAAGAAATTGTCACTGGGGCTATAGTTGTAATAGAAAGCTCACAAAACAGCATCTACACACTAGAGAGATTAGAGAGGTTTAGGAGCTCATTGTGTGGCTGAGAAGAACAAACATCAGCTCCTTTCTATAACCTCTTCAGTCTTCTCCTCTCATTAAACCCTCTCCAAATCTGTTTGCTAGGCAAATTCTGTATTCAGGGCTCCCTGAATCCTCTAATCCCTAATCACCAGAGAAAGGACTTACAAGCACAACAGCTTGTCCAGCTAACTTTTTTCAACTCTATCAGTTTCTGTAATAATGTAGACCTTTCCTTATAAATTGTGCTTCACTTAATCATAGTGGTTGGAAATCCCTGCTTGCATTACCATTTACATGCAAAATCACTGGAAGAAAAAGCACAGGGATTAGTCTCAAGAATAAGGCATAATGTGCCTTGTAAATTGTTCACAACTGTTTATCCAGTGACCAGAGCAGCTCTGTAAAAAGGCAAAATTAAAGAAATTAAAGTAATTTAAAATAAATCAGCTGTACATGAGCTTTGCCAAAGTTCTTGTGGTTTATATTTATTGATGTGTTTGATAATGCATGGTTGTGTTTTGATATGACTTGATTAGTGCTAAGCCTTCAACAACGTTAGGAGATCAATCTGTCATTTGGCCCTAGTGGTAAAAAGTCCTCTTGAGATCTGACAGTGATTCTCTCACATGGAATAGAGCTTCACTTTCCTGGGGAATGGAGTGCAAGATGACAGGAAATCTTGTGGAACTAAAGTAGCGGTAAAAACATACCATCTGTTACAAAGATGTGTCAGATCTGCTGTATTGCCCACCCGGGAGCAGCGATGTGATGCTACAGCCTCCCAGCATCTCCCCTTTGCTGCCTTTTCAGGGTTAGTTTTGACTCCTGCACCTCAACATTTCAGAGCACATTTCTCCTGCCTGCAGCCTTTGGCATGTGTGGCGGGCCCATCCCAGCTGGCCACTAGTCTCTAAATCCTAATCTTGGTGCCCGTTTAAAGAGAGTCACACTTGCCAAAAGTCCACCTGAAACCTTTTATTTCCTTTTATAACATCTTGGAAAGCATGATTTAAACAGGATTATTTGGTGTAACTACAATACTTCCACATAAGGACAGACCAGCTCTCAGTTCAAGACACCACATGCAAAGACACATGTGACTTCTGCCCCAGCTCCTAGCAGCAACCAATGTACTTGAGTCTTCAGAAGCTAAAACCATCAGGCATCACTACCTCTCCTGACAGAAAATCAGACTGGTATCTTACATTCAGTGACACATTTGATTATCTGCAGCTCTTTATGGTATTCACTGGCATTTGACTGTCATGGCAGCATGAGCTTTCCTGCATCACTAAGTGTCTGTGTGTTTGGTTGTGGTGGTATGACTCCAGGCTACCCTTCCAGCCTTCTAAATGACAGCTTTAGATCCCACTTGTGCTACTTGGAGACTATTTTACTCCCTGAAATATCCAGCTGCATTAGATGCTCTTTGCTTAAGGCCATGCTCCACCAGAGCATGCCGCAGGACAGCCTGCTGGCTCACAGCACGTCCCCTCTCAGGGGACACCAAGCTCCACACCAGGCTGTGTGTTTCTCTCCTCTATGAAAGTTGTCTACTCTTGTGAACAGCTCTACACAGAACCTAGTGGGAGCAATTTTGTTTTTAAAAACACGTCCAAATGCCAACCCTTTAAACATAATATAGCATAGCTTCAGTATCGCTTGGTCTCCTAAAGGTCACCTGTCTGACATTATTTGAAGTATCTTGACAAGTATGAAAGGATGATCATACTTGAAACAATTCACTTGGAAATGAACTACCAAAATATGCTTGGTCTTAGGACCACTGTATAGTCATGTATCTGTCTGCTTGCCCCAGGTACTGCTTTGCTCACTGTTAAGATTGTGGTTGTGGGATGTCACATCCTGGAAACTTTTTATTAAGAAATAATAGGAAAACTGCAATCAACTTTATTTCTTTTTGTCTGGAAACAGTCCTGTTTGCTACTATTAATTTTGCCTTCTTTTCTTACTCTGCAATATAATCAATGTTACTGCTGTTCTTCTTTAGTATTGTTTTAGATGTGATGGCAACTAACACCTCAGCTGGGAACAAGGTTCCCTTGAAATTGGAAAGACAACTGATATATGGGGAGACATAATCTGTTCCCCAAAGAGTTTAAAAGAGAATTCAAACCAAGTTGTAATAATGAAAGACCAGATGCAAACGCACGCAGTGATTATGAGATGAATAATTATGATGCTGTGGTCACATAAAACACAGGTCTGTGTTTCCAAAGAATTGTTAAATCTGATTCTCTAAGCATAAGAAAACCTCAAGAATATCAGCTTCAACATGTCTTGCCTGTTAATGGATGACTGATTTCTTGGAGGCTACAGATGTAGGCTGCAGAGGCAGTGATGTCTTGAGGAGGGTTTTAAACAGGATAGTGGTTTAACCACAGAGTGTGTGCAGGATGTACGAATAGCAATGTACAAAGAAGATTACAGTCTTTTGTGAGTGAGGCAGAGAAGGGAAACTTCAAAGCTGGTAACGTGACAATGAAAGGCAGAAGGGCAACATGTTCTGAAACGAAATCAGAAAAGTAGGACAAAGTGAAAATATGAGTAGCCTTGGTCTTGAGGTGTAACATCCCAGCTTCAGCAGCAGCAAGGATGAACTTGTGAAGAGAGAGCTGGGCTGCTGACTTGGGAGCACATTGTTTTTTCTGTCATATTTCGATAGTTTGAAAAGAGTAATACAGATAAAAGGAATCAAAAGGCTTGGCTGCTGTGGGAAAATGAGTTTTGTTTTTCCTCAGTTAATCCCATGATTAGATATCCGAGGGGACATGCCAAAGACTGGCCAAATTTCTGAGCTCAGTGAAAGTGGGTAAGTGAAGAGACAGTTTTAAATTGCAGTGAGCTGCAGAGAGAAAAGGCTAAACCAGTTTCAACTGGAAAGCCAAAGTTCTAGTTAATCATGGAAAGATTAAAGGAGGACAATATTTCAGAAAGAAAATTTAGTTAATTTGCATAGAAAGCATCTAATATCACAATGATCAAAGCGGAGCACAAAGATAGAAAATTTTTGCGAGGATACCAACCTTCCAGGTAGACTAATGTTTTAATAGGTCTTACTAATGCTTAATTACAGCTAGGTCCTTATTAAGGAACTCAAGAAGAGTGTTCTGTGATTCTTTACAAAGGAACAATATAATTATTGTGAATCAACTCAGCATCTTCATCTTTCTCTCGTGCTACAAAGAGACTCAAAAGTTACATAGCTGAAAGGAGAAGGTATTGTTCCAGAAGCCAAAGCTAGATAAAATGCAGGACAAGTTTAAAGTAAGGCTACAATTAAATGAATAAAAACCTTGTAATATAAAAAGCTTTGATGATGACAATGAAGGAATCAGAGATTTGCAGGATTGTAACATGTAATTATTGCTAATAACATAGTTTTAATGTAGCACTTTTCAATTTAAAGGCTCCCAAAATGTCTTGGAGACTCTATTGTGAAGAGGTGCTTTTAAGAGTTTAAGTTTGAGCTTTTTACAGTTGGACAAAGTAGTAACAGTACTTGCAAAATTGCCATGGTGAGTAGAAGGGAAATCAATGGCCATTCAGAGAACACAGTGCAATTTTGCTCAGCCTTAACTGCAACCCCCTTATCTCACATCTCCCGATTGCTTCAGCTTCACTACTTTTCCTTACCCTCTCCCACTCTTGAGTCACCAGTCAGTGCCTTTGCCTTCAGTGTTACTCTTTCATTATTTCTCATGTCATTTTTCATGGTCCATTCCCGTCAAAACCCAAGCCTAACACAGCTCTAATATGACATTTGCTTCCTCATAGAGCCTGTTGTCTTCATTCATTCCTACATTCTGCATCACCTTTGCCCAGCGAGTGTGTAAATGCAACGGGACAAGGCAGTCCTCTGCTCCGTGCTGAGCAAAACCCTGGGACAGTGCTGGTTCATCGCTGGTTGATCCATAGCACACCACAGTGCTTGTGATTAACACAGCCTGGCTGCCATTGCACTGACAAACTCAATGGCAAGTGGAAAATGCATTAAATTAAGGGTATCTTTATACAAGGAACCTGCTGTTAAGTAATCTCATCTGGGAGGAACACAATCCAGCTCCATGCCAACAATATGTAGAAGTGA
The DNA here is from genome assembly GCF_036013475.1 of Columba livia. Lineage (NCBI taxonomy): Eukaryota > Metazoa > Chordata > Aves > Columbiformes > Columbidae > Columba > Columba livia. The sequence goes on along the minus strand of NC_088604.1, from coordinate 31,632,939 downwards.
TTCATTATTTTAGGACAAAAAGTGAAGAACAGCAGCTTTATTTCCTGAAGGTGTTACTCAATGCAGAAAAATTGCCCAAGATGAAACTGGTCTTGTTTTTCTGGCTAATACCTCTCCCTCAAACTTCTCTGAAGTGCCCTGTGTACAGCTGATCAAGACTCACATATCTTCTCTGAAAGACCACATTTACAAAAGCACTGTGTCCCAGTCACAGAGGACTGCTAAGTGCCAGGCTTATGGGGAAAGACCAGGAAAGTTCTGTTTTTCTAGTTTTTCCTTGCAGTCACTTTTCTTTCCTTATGACAAACACTGCTCAGGAGCCATTTCTGATGTATTTCATACACTAAAAGTGTTCAGGATACTATTGAATTTCTGTTGTTGAGGCTAACAGAAACATATTTTAAAAATAGTTACATTTTCCTGTCCTGCTATGTTACAGGACAGACATATTCTGGTGGATTTTGAGACATACAGCTTTAATGAACATGTCATTAATTGTCAGTGGTGCAATGAATCCAAAGCCCAAAGATCAAATTTGTTTTCTCCAAAATGGGAAACGATGTGCCAAGAAAAATCAGCTCAGCATAACACTGCCACCTGAGATTGGTTCTGGATGTGAAAATGCTACCACATTTCACAACATGTGGTCCTGATAAAGCACTGTATATTTTTTTTTAGTCTGGTTGTTGATTCCAACTCTGTAACTTCTATTATCAAATCCCTTAAATATCCTCTGCAGTTCATATTTCTGCACCACCTTAATAAGATAAGTTTCAAACAAAATGCAATTGAAAAACAAATAAAATAGAGTGTGTATTAACAAAAATATAGTGGAAACGCCTCCTTATAGCCTTTTTTTACAAACCTCTATTTATGTCGGAAAGTTGGAAACTTTTTATCTTTACATTTCTCCATTATTTAGTAAACTGAAGTGTGGCTTCAATGCTGCATGAAATACAAATTCTGAGCTAAGCTGTCATTCATTACTGCCCCAAAATTAAACTGACATTTTGGATAATATTCTGTGGCATGTAGTGTTATAACATAGGACCCATTCTGCTGAGAATCACTCATTTCAATGGAAATTGAGGGCATTCCAACTCACTGTGAACCTCCACTTCTTGCTATCATATCCTTGTTTATACCAGCCCATCAAACCCTGTGTCAACTCAGACTGGAGTCAAAATCAAACATGAAAAGAAGACAACAACAAAAATGAATAGAACACACTGGTGCTGAAGTTAATTTAAATTTCAAAATAAAACTTCTTGCCAGCTGAGCTCTGTGCAATGTTTGAGTGGGAAAGTAAGGATAGAAAAGAAGTGTGTGGTAGACTGATGGTTTTGGGAATCAAAGTTTAGGTTTACTTGACTGAACCGGGCATGGACATGTTGTCTGACCACAAGTAAGTCTTTTTAATTTTCCTTACTGTAAAATTCTACAAAATGTCTGGTGGATGGGAAGGTTAAGTGATGCTGCAGTGCATTCCCACATCCTTCTGTAAGTGGGAGAAAGTGCAGAAATTTTATATAAAAATATGAAGACAGCTATTTGAAGAAAGTCCTCCACAAGTTCAATGTCTTTTGACCTTATGCAACCCATACAGTCTTACTCTTGAATAAAGGGACTGAAGACATGAACACCTTGATGGCAAAGACCCTGCAGAGCTGAGAAAGAAAGTTCCCTTTAACCAGTCACAGATTTCTAGAGGTGCAGATGGAGAGAAAGACTGAGGTAAGGGTTGTAATGTTTCTATTAGCACTTTCTATTTTGTTGTGAAATCTTCTGTGTTGTTTGATGTGCTTGTATTTGCAGAGCTCCTCCACTTGATTTGGGGGCTGCATCTGACTCTTCTTTTAATGGCACAGACAAGTGAAGACAGAAGATCAGAACTCCGTGGATGGTGTGAATGGCTATGTCTGGGGAGGCGTGGAAGAATAAGTGTTTGCATAGCTGGAAGATAATGTTCTGCTCCACATCATTTATCAGAGAAATAGGAGACCAAAGTCGTGGGCAGGAAGAATAAATATGGAGCTCTTGTGCTAGGTATGATTTCAACAATATCACTTCAATTATAAAAGCCATATAAACAGCAGGAGAATCACAAGGGCAGCAGTAAAAGCAGATGCCTTCACATGAGTCCTGATTTAGCAGTTCTGGCATTTTTATAGAGGATGCTTCATCTTTGTCATTGCTATGGGAATAAAGGAAAGGGGAAATAATAAAAGCTTCATGAATTTCCTCTGATTAATCCCCTATATCTTTTCTTGTCTATTAACAAAAATTCAAAAATAACTGCTAGACATAACAGTCTGACAACACAAGGGAATGATCAGGGGAATTTTATATCCTCATTAGCCAATCACAGAAAACACAATTTCTCTGATACTGCCTCCAGATCACTCCTTTTTCAAACAGCTTAAACCAGCAGCAATACTGTGCAGAATTTGAGGCCAGGGAGCACTACATTGTTAGAGCGGCCTCCTGTATAACCAGGCTGAATGCTTTCTCCCCACTGCCCTTTACAGTGAGCCCAATAGCTCGTTTGGAATATAGTGACTTTCCTAAATGCCATCAGACCTGATGTGAATACGAGAGAGAGAAAAATGGCCACTGCGGATTTTTAGCAATGGCCAAGCACACTCATCATTAAGAATCTGTGTCTTGTTTCCCATTTAAATTTGTCTGCTTGGTTCCTGGAATCACTTTCCCAGAATGGTTGAAGACATAGTCTCCAGTATTTTTCTCCTATTAAGGAATGTAAACTTTGCAGTTAATTCGCCTCTCAAGCTCCCTTTTGATACACTACACAGAGTGACCTTTTGAAGAATTAGGTCAAGCAGTGGGAATAGTGACACAAAGCTCAGCACAGTAACTAGAGTGTAAAAATACTGAAAATCTCCTCACCTAGGAGCATTTACTCCCAATCTCAGATAATTTCTGTGAATCTCTTATGCACATTCTCTAATATTTCAAAGTTGTTTCAAAATATGTCACTATTAAAAATACATGGAATAGTTCTGTACCAGGCTCACCTGTCCCTGGGTAGAAGCATCAGTTTCCCCATGATCGGTGTCCTCTCTTATTACTGTAAAAATCTGCATTTTTCTTCACGGTGGCCTCCATTCACTTTTTCACTGTTTATAATCCCAAATGGTTTTAAGGAGACAGTGATCTGCCAATAAATACCCATTCTCTTGGTTTCTGTTGCTGTATATTAGGATATATTGGCTGTGTGAAGATATTTTCTGTATGAATGGGCTAGCATATTGAATTATTCAGATGTCTCAAAAGACTGTCTAGCTTCCATCAATACTTACCACTCTACCAGTATCATCCAAAGTTTCTGCCGGGAATGAGCTCAGGATTGTTTCCAGATCTTGCAGAATGTTTGCAGGTGATTCCCCTCTGAAAATCAGTGCTTAAAATTTGACTGCTAAGCAACACCTAATCCATTCTAAGATGTATTTTACTGACATCAAACTCTGTATATCTTTTATCATAATGGTGTCTGTTACTAAGGACTCTATTTGTATACAGTTAGGTGGTTATCTTTAAATTTGTAAACTCATCAAAAAAGGAAATTATCTGTGTTTGACTGGATCTGTTTTCCATGTTTTACCTGTATTAATTATGCTGTCGGCTTTTAATTCATTAACAAATGAATCCTGTACAGCTTTCAGATTTATGTCAGACACAGCCCACATATAATAACCTGGATCATTCTGCTCACAGTATCAATATTAGCACAATATTAGTGTTCTTCCAGTCTGCAGGAATTTTCACAGCATATCAAGGCAAACACATAACAATGTGCCACAAATCACCAGATTTCACTCAGCCCTGCAGCTGATTCCAAGTATGCAGGATGTCATTGCAACTCTCTGAGTCGCTGAAAATGTTATGACTAAACTGTTATAAAATCTTCTCTTTCCAGGCAAAGTGCACAGTGTTTCTGTGTATTAAAGAGTGCAATTATCCTATGTCTGAGCTGTCATTCTAAAGCCAGATTACTTTCCTGCAGTGTGACACAGAGAACTACAAAGTCTTGCACTGCTATCTACATTTTTTTCCCCTCTGAGTAATGCCTAATTCCCAGAACCAGTTTTGTGGTTTCGTTAAATCCTTTAGTGCTTTCAGCAGAGTTCCAGGTCAAGGCTCATCAGGTGAGCAATTGGTAGACATACTTGATAATGACTTACATTCAAAATGAAAAAAACAAAAAACAAAAGCCACCACCGATAAAATATGTTCCAATTTAATCAGAGCCTTTTTTTTTAGGCAACAATTTGTGGTGCCAGTACTAACTCACCTCCCTTCTTCTCCCTGAAACAACCTACCGGATATAAGAATAAGAAGGGAAGAAGAAATGGAAAAATAAGGGAGTAATCATCAAGATTCTGTTTGGAGGTTTTTCTGTTTGTTTGTGTTTTGTTGTTGTTGGGCTTTTTTTTTAGGAAGAATCAATGACTGAGAAATTTGAGGGATTCTGATGGAAATACTGCAAAAATAAAATGCTCCCTTTTGAGAATTTGTCACCAGAATCTAAAAATGTAGCATTTTCACCAACAACATGCAAAAAAACATGTATTTCATTAATTCAAAAATCTTTTATTGATTTTCAAAAGCCATCAGAGATTATTGCAACCCTCTAGTCTGACTTTCTACAATATAGAGAGGACTTCCTAGAATATCATAGAATCACAGAATGGTTTGGGTTGGAAGGGACCTTAAAGATCATCTAGTTCCAACCCTCCTGACCTGGGCAGGGACACCTTCCACTAGACCAGGTTGCTCAAAGCCCCATCCAGATGGGCCTTGAACACTGCCAGGGGTGGGCCATCCACAGCTTCCCTAGGCAGCCTGTTCCAGTGCCTCACCACCCTCGTTGCAAAAAACTTCTTCCTTATGTCTAATCTAAATCTACCCTCTTTTGGTTTGAAACCATTGTCCCTTGTCCTGTCACTATATGGTGTTGCAGAAAGTCGCTCTCTGGCTTTCTTGTAGGTCCCTTTAGGTACTTGAAGGCTGCTATAAGGTCACTCCAGAGCCTTCTCTTACCCAGGCTGATCAACCACAACTGTCTCAGCCTGTCGTCATAGGAGAGGTGTTCCAGCCCTCTGATCATCTTTGAGGCCCTCCTCTGGACCCTTTCCAATAGGTCCATGTCCCTCTTATGCTGGGGGTCCCAGAGCTGAATGCATTTCTCCAGGTGAGGTCTCACAAGAGCAGAGTAGAGGGGTAGAATCACTTCCCTCAACCTGCTGGTCATGCTTCTTTTGATGCAGCCCAGGACATGTTTGGCTTTCTGGGCTGCAAGTGCACATTGCTGTGTCATGTTGAGTTTCTTATCAACAAACACCCCAAGTCCTTCTTCTCGGGGCTACTCTCAATCCATTCTCTGCCCAGCCTGTATTTGTGCTTGGGATTGCCCTGACCCATGTGCTGGACCTTGCACTTGGAGTTACTGAACTTCATGAGGTTTGTATGGGCCCACTTCTTGAACCTGTCAAGGTCCCTCTGGATGATGTCCCTTCCCTCCAGTATGTCAACCACACCACACAGCTTGATGTCATCTTGGTGTGCACTCATTCCCACTGTCCACGTCACCAACAAAGATGTTAAACAGCATCAGTCCCAGTACTGACCCTTGAGGAATGCCACTCATCATCAGTCTCTACTTGGACACTGAGCTGTTGACTGCAACTGATTGATTGTTTGATTAATGCCCCCCCAATGATGAACATACCATCCCTTGAAAAGTGGGAAAGGGCTTAGTACCTGAAACCGGACTTAATCAGTTAAAAGCATGTTCGAGACCCCTAAAGCATAGCTGTATGCTTTTCGGACTCTGAGTAACATCAAAATACCATGGATGTCAACTCATATTCTAAGAGAGGCTCAGTTAATTAACAAAAATGGTCTGAAGTAGTTTTAGACCAGCTTATATCACCCTGAAGTACCATAGAAAATTATGTGTACAAATTAGCCAAGCTGTTTTTTCTTCAGAGCTGAGCCCACATCACGAGCATTTTGCTGCCATGCATGGTAGCACACCTGCAGCAGAAAGGTGCTTTGAGCACAGGCATGGTCAAAATGTCAGCTGGTAGAAGACTTTTGCCTGACGTATGGATTTAGGTCAGATGTCTGACATACAGGTCTATGTACCCAGCTTGAGACTGTGCTGGCTGTAAAACCTGAGACGGACACTTTGCAATCAGAACACATATATTAATATACACCAGTAAATGCTTGAGACAAATTATGAAGAGGTGTAACAAGGATAATAATGAGCGTTGCAAATAGCCAAGAGCCTTGACACGGCTGTGTTTTATTATACTGAGAGAGCTTTCTAATGAGGATGAAGTGGGCATCATTTAATCAGTTCCATTTTTCTTATCAAGCAGATTATCCCATTGGGACAAACCTACTTGCATGGTTTAATAAAGCACATTATAGAGGAGAATTATATTCAATGATGTTGCAACCTATAAATTAAAATGAAAAATGAGGTTAAAGTTTGGAGAGAATACTTGGTAAAACTTCATAATTTACTCCATCTACCATTAAAACCTTAGATTTACTGTTTTTGATTAAGCATTCTAACTGTTCCCTAGTCCCATCCTTTGTCTGTCTTAAGGCCATGACAGCAAGATCTGCAGTCTACAAAGAGACATCGTCAGTGCACAGGGTAGGATATAAAAATACTGTATTATCTTGTCTCTTTCTTATTACAGGGTTAATGAAATTCCATTAAGAAGAAAACTAACATGTTCCCATACACCTGCAAAAAATCCCACAGTGTAAAAAGGAAATGGGAAGGGAACAAACCTGTTCCTGTGGCATAAAGAAAAACTACTTAGAGTTGTAGGACTCAAAGAGGAATGGAAGACACTTTGCATCTTGAAGTCCTCAGCATCTCACAGGGTTGCACTGAAGCAAAGATGTTACTATAAAACACGAATTGCTTTGAAGATAGATGAGCCAGCTCTCACTATACATATAAACAAAAGAAAGACGGTTGTGTTCTAGTTCAACCCCAGAGGAAATAGACACATAATTTTCTTTTAATACTGTGCGCAGTTTTAAGTTGCTTGATCTCTAAAATGATACTCTGGTATTAGGAGGGGTTCAGGGAAGAGTACTACAAAGGATCAAATCTGGGGAAGGCTCCCACAGTTTTGGCTGAAGGAACAAGCAGACCAAGATCATCCCTCTGAGAAGATACCAATAAAAAGATGGGGAAACAATCTGGATGTAACAAATCAGGATGGCACAAAGGGGGTGAAGAAGGAGCAACTATTTATTCCAATGCAAGAAATACAGCTAACTGGAACTTGGTGTAAAACAGAACTAGATGTTCATGCAGGGATGGTGAGACAATTGCTGCCAGTGGGAGGTGTAACTTCAAAATCTTTTCATGTTTAAGGAGGGGCTAGGCAAACACCTGTGGAGGGGAAAGGTCCATTTGGGTCACCCAATACAGGAAACACATCAGGCTCAGAAAATTCTCTAAGTTGAAAATAGTTGGGAACCAGGAGATTACTCAAGATATCAAATCCTCCTCTCCTGTCCCCTGGCATTCGCTTGTAGCTGGAGACAGGTTAATGGGCAAGTTGAGCCCTGGATCTCTACCATGAACAGTCCTTCTGATTTTTTGTTCAAGTAGATAAACTCACTGATTTAAAATTGGAATATGACTCCTGATTAAAAAAAAAAAAAAGAAAAAAGCAAACCCCCAGCCCAAAACCCAAAACACTCTAAGGCAGCCATTCATTTCCCCTCATTAACTATATTATTAGGGACCCTGATACTTGTCTTCCTTTTCCAAGACATGCAGCCTTTCTTTGATCACCTGTATCATAATGAACCTTTGCACTTGGAGGAGAAAAAAAAAAAAGCTCTCCACTGGAAGGAAAAGAAATTTAAGAAATCTCTTTGAGAGATATAGCGCAGCTGGACCCTGATCTTTAACAGTGTTTTCACACTGATCATCATAATTAGCAGGAAGAAAATGAAGAAGCCTTGTTTCCTAATCTATTGTGGGTTGCTGAATTTTAGAGAAAAGTAAAGGATCCCAGCACAAGTTGTCACCTGAAACAGCCTTAATACAGGAATATCCTTTAATGCACCAGCCAAAGAGATATTTAGGAAAAGGCAGCAGTTCCAAAAGGGATATTCAATAATAACGGATCCTTCTTTATTCTTTCTTGTCATCTTCAGCAATATTGCACATTTTCCCAATCTCCTTTCATTGCTTTAGAGGACAGTAACTTGGGATTTCAGGAGTGCTCTTTAGTTCTCTCTGCCAATGACCAGGATATGCTACATAGAAGGTGACTGTCTACTAGTTGCATTCAGTGCTTAAGAGTAATGGACAGATTATCACTATTTTTTCCTACTTTAGTTATGAAAAACTGGATTCCAATTACTGCAACATCTTGGAATTAAACAAAATGTGCATACTTTAAAAATGTTATGTCCCTATAGCTGTGAGACTCAGCTAGGCTTTTCTGAGACCAGAGGTATGAGGAAAAGCACCAAATACGCTTCATAAGCTGTTATGTGGAGGCTCGGTGAGACTCAGGTTGTCCCTGCTGCACAATTCATGTCCCCAGGCCTGCCAGGGAGCATCAGGAGCTGCTGTCAGTGGGATCCAGCTCACAGCAGCCCCAGGGAGACATGAGGCACTGGACAGGAGGAGCAGGAACCACCTGGGAGCTCAGGGTGCTGCTGCCTTGCTTGCCTTCAGCCTCCCTTGTGTGCCATCCTCCCACAGCTGCCTCCCTGCCCTGCAGACAGAGGCAGCCAGAGGAGAGCAGCAGACTCCCAAATGTACACCTGATGCAAACAGAGAGAGGAAGGAAAGATGCTATCTTCTTCTTTCCTGGAATGAAACAACACCTGATACCTCACTGTGGAAACCTTTGCTTAAACATCTTACAACGCATTTACATGGTTTCAGGCAAAAAGTCTGCAGAGCAGTGAATCTGGGGACGGCATGAAGTAAAAGGAATTTAACATCAAAGGGCTGCATGGCCCCCTGCATGGCACAAAGAAAGGAGAGGGCTTCTGCCAGGCTTTCTCACAGACAGGGAAGGTGTCCTGGCATTGATGCAGGGCTGAGGGGAGCGGGGAGGAAATGCAGCCACTGCTGCACCTATACATGCACACATGTTTTCATGCAGAGTATGGCTCTGGCCACCTTCCTCTGGAAAGGGATTAACATTTTGTTGCTTGAAATGTTTATAAATAAAATACAATAGTCTTGATGGAAACTGCAGGTTCACTTTGTTGTAAAGTAGGTAGAGTTTTGCTTTAAGCAGGTGAGAAAAGGTGGCTTGTCCTTGCAGGACCTCATTAAAATGAAGATGCCAGAAACTGGAAGAGCATTTGGCGAAGAGCAGGTCCGAGTTACCATTTTAAGTCTCCACTGTGTGCTTGGGAGGGTAACAAGGGAAACTGAGCTCCAGATAGGGCTTGGATAGGGGGACATGGTGAATAATCCTGCAATATCCCAGGTATAACTGGGAAAAGAGAAGACTGAAAGAGGACACCAAAACTCACAGCAAGAGTACCCTTCAGTTCCAGCATCTGCACAAAACCACACAGCATCAATAAGGATGAGCAAATGGATAATAGTATCGAAGGATTGTTTTGAGTCTTACAAAAAATGGGTAAGAAAAGAATGGAAACCTGGACAATATTAAAGAACACATTTAAGTCTCCTGGAGTATCAGAACTGTACAGTCAATATTAATCTATTGAACTGGCCATAGGAGTAACATTAGTTGATAGAAACCCTGTCACAGTCTCCTCAGTTTCTAAAGAAAATCTATACTAAAGCATGTAGTAAAATGGATTTAGTGATATAAGATAGCCTCTGATAAAGCTGCTATATCTTGGCTCTCCAGTATATGTTACGCTGCTGTAACTATACTTGCTGCAGCAGTATTTCCTTAGGGCAAACCCTCCTGGGGAAGCCGTGAGGAGGTTCTATGTCAATAGCAGAAATGATGTTATTTTTGCTTCACTGTAGGATTTTCTAAATGTTTGCACCTGTTAAATAGAAATTAATTCTCCTAGGGAGAAAAGTAAGACTTGAATAGAACAGGGAAACTTTTCTGAAGCTGTCTATCCTGTAGTTGTTGAGATCATAGACATGGATCATAACCTAAACATTTTGAAAATCTGATGATAAATCTTTTCTGTGTTCATGATAAACAAAAACTTTAGACCTGAAGTTCACCAGCAACAACCAATACTTACTACAGAGTGGTAAATCACTGCACAATCATTACAAATTACCTAAATGATGCCATTTAGGCACTAGTTTGAGAAGAAATCAGTGCGTAGCTACATGTGCAAAGTGAGACAACATCAAGATGATTGTGCTTAAGAGGTGACAGCTTTGCAATGTATAATGAAAGACTGTAGCCTATTTCTCTCAGTGAAATACCTCTGTTTCGCAGTTCTGTGCTAACATATTTCACCTCTAAGGAGCTGAGCATGACTGGGTTTGTGCATCCTCCAGCACCACTACCTCGCTTCTCCATCAATAACAAGAAGGCACAGCTGGGACAGGTAAGTTTACAGCTCAGCCATACTGACCTGTGGGTGCTGTCTGAGCCTTTGAGGACTGTTAACACACGCCACAGGTTTGTACGTCTCTGGGATCCTTAGTTTCCGGGTGAGGCAGTGTCTATTCTAGACTGACAGAGAAGAGAATTGAGTTCTGTGCCCAGCCTATGCTGTGTATGCAGATGTAGCTGAAGAATGAGGTTGGCAGTTCACAGTAGGTAGAAAGGACGGAGAAAGAGCAGAATGTAGGTTGTCTGCAGTTTTCTGAGTGTATGGTTTGATATTTAGAGCTAAAAATGTATAAGGGATGTGACAGAGAAAGAAAATTATACCTGGACGTAAAAGACACTCTTTTTCTCTATCCCTGAGTAATTACATTCCCTACATGTGTAGCAGCAATAATAGCACTTCCTTAATAAACATGGGACCTGTGAATGTGAATTCATTAAAAAGTCTGAGGTAGACATGTATTGGTGAAATGACCTGCTCTTGAGGTACTTTAGGAGTATTTGGAGGGAGAACTTGTTGAAAATGTGCACAACCAATTGTTCACTCACACTGAAATATTTTGGAGTAATGAATACATATTTTCAAAAACTTTATGTAAAATCAAAATAATTTGATCTGCCTTTAGGAGATGTTAAATCACAAATTATGATATCAGTATATTCAATATTTTTTAATTAAAAAAAAAAAAAAAAAAGATAGCTCAACTGTTTGTCCCAGTATAAGATGGAAACAATCTTTGTAAACCTCCATGTGTTTCTAATAGAACAGAGAGTCTATTTATTTTTAGCTTTACCTAGCAGATGTAGTGAAGGTCCTGGCTAAGGGTGAACTGTGACTTCTTGGAGGTCTATCTGTGCTCAGCTGCAATGTAAGTCATGTCAAAAGCTAAAGGTATCGCACTAATGTACTATGCCAAGTGCAAACTCCCTGGGGAATCAGGTAATACCTTATGTTCTCTGTGTAGGCATATACAAAAATCTGTTAATGACAAGTTCACAAAGAAAAAACAGCTGCAGTCAAGTCTGTCAAGTGTGCAGACTCTTCCTGGAAGCAAGATCTCCCTGTACCTATGACTCTGGGTTACCAGCTTGTGACAAGCTGCTACGAGCTTCCAAATATCTAGTGCAAAGCCAGAGGAAAAATGGAGCTATGCACTTTGCATCAATATGATGATCATTTATCAGCATGAAAACAGAAATGCAGAGGACAAACACTGGGCATTAAACCTTTAAAATACAATGCCTTACTATGGAGCCAAATATGCAAAGTCATCGACTTAGCTCTACTCAACACCATCTGTGAGGAAGGTGCACACCACTTCAGTTTCCTCTCCTATTTGTCCCCTCTTCCCTCTGGTGGGTGTCACAGACTCGGTCTCACAGTGGGCACTGTGCTCATCGCTCTGCTAAGCCAACATCTGTTCCTGAAACAGAGCACTGCCTGGCTGGTGTGCTGCAAGTGCACCGGCCTGTCAGCTCTTGGTTGCAGGATGTGAGGATTTCAGAACAGAAACAACCCTGCAAGAAGATGTTTGTGTCTGAGAATGAAGTTACTAAGCTGAAGTAGGACATAATTAACCAAATTCTGATTTTATTGGCACATTCTGTCTTCTGCTCATATAATGTTACAGACTGGGAGGGAAGAAATCATGTTAGATCACAACCTCCTCCTCGTCAACATTAGGTAGCTTCCTGTAGCACATCTACTATGTTTTTTCTACTAGTGTTGTAATTGTCCTGAGAAACTCTATCAGCTCTTCCAGGCAAATAATCTCCATCCCAACGGATTTCCCTTTGAAAGAGTGAGCAATAAAAAAGCTTGGAATTAGTTTTTTTTTTTCTTTTTACTTTCATATTCTTTAGAAAGCAGATGGAGATGAAAGAACGGCTCTGCTTAACAGAAGGTGAGCATGTAACGAATTACACATTGAAGGCTGCTATGCTAATGCCTTTTTTCTCCCTTTTTTGGCTCTGGTTCTCACAAATGCAATTGTTTCCAGAAGCTTATCAAGAATCATGTTAACAACAACAACAACAACAAAGTATTACAAAACTGACAAAAGGAAAAAATATTCTGAATAATAATTAGTCAAATTCAAGCTTTTGTACCATGTTGAAACACTCTCCAGACCACCATACTAGAAACCACCAAGAAACCTAAGAGACTTCTATCTCAGAATTTAGAGTCTGTTATAATTCACTTGCTTGGTATTAGATTAATTCCTTGGAGTGGATTTACTGAACACCCTCTCTAAGAAGCCCAGCAATAACCCCTGGCAGCAGCACTGGGCTGTGCCGTGACCAGTCTCCCTGGAGCTGGGCAAGGGTGGGACTCGCTGAGAGAGCCCCTGGGCTGTGGGGAAGGAGCAGCTCAAGGTGGAGGAAAGCCAGGGATGCCTCCCTCATCCACAAGGCCTGCTGCATGGCGACAGAGGCTGCGGTGAGGAACATCACGGACAACCTAGGAGTGTGGGGGGCAATCGCAGAGCCACAGAGAGAACTGTGTATTGGGGTGAATTTTGGCCAGAGGAAGCCAACAGAGGCGATCTGAAAAGTACATTTTTGAGAACTCATGAAGCATAAAAGAAATGTCAGAGGACAAAGAATGACAGATGTCGTTTCTACCTTCAGAAAGGGAATAAAGGAAGCCCTTGAGAATTTTGGAGAAGTCAGCATCATTTCAGTACTTGAGAAGATCCTGGAACAAATTATTATGTGTTCTGTTTATAAGCACCTTGAGAATAATAAGGTGATAAGAAACCGCCACCATGGATTTGTGAACAAATCGTGACAAACCTCTCTGATTTTTCCTCTAGATAGGCCTGCTGGATAAGAGAAGAAAAGTCACTGTGACTTCTTCAGTAGGGTTTTTGACACGGTCCTGTGTAATATTCTCCAACATTTCATAGCACAGTGGGAGATGGCCTGGTTGAAATTGCTTGAAAAAATATAGCCAGAATGATTCACATTCTTATCAATGCTCTCTATCAAACCAGACAAGCATTTTATATGGGCTCCCGCAGGGGGCTATCTTGGGCCAGTCCTATTCAATAATTTCATTAGCAGTTCAAATGATGGAATAGCATGTATACTAATTTGCTGATGACACCAAGCTGGGAGGGGTTGCAAGCTCTGTGGAGGATAAGTTTAGAATTTAAAACAATCTTGACAAATTGGAGAAATGGCCTGAAATCAATAACATGAAATGAAATAAAGACAAGTACAAAGTACTGCACTTAGGAAGGAAAAAATCAAATGCACAAATATAAGCTTGGGGATGTTGAGAGAGACAGATCTGGGATTGCTCTGCAGAAAAGGATCTGGGATTACAATAAACCACCATTTTAACATAAATCAAAAGTAGCTCAAAAAGAAAAATGTCATGAGATGTATTGGCAGGAATGTCAGATAAGATATGGGGGTCAATAATTTAGCTATTCAGTGCTGCTGGAATACTGTGTCCAGCTTTAGTTCCCTCCTTTCAGAACACAGGGTCCACAGAAAAAAAACAAGAATGCAACAGTTCAGACATGCTGACACTGAAGGAGAGGTTCAAACGTGGTTTATTTTCTTTAGACAAATGAAAGATAGAGGGGATATAACAATGATCTTAAAATAAAAAACAAATTAACAAAAAGATGACTTTTAATTGGACAGTGGTTAACTATGTTTCTTGTCTGTTAAAAAGATGGCGATATAGTTAAATTTGCAGTGATCCAAAATTATATGTCAGTAAGCATTTTCCAGTTCTCAGGCTGTAAGACACTGGAAAAAACTTTTAAGGAAAATCTGTACAACACCTTCACTGGGGTTGTAAGAAGAGGTTTGGCATGTCTCAGGGGTGGTGTAAAAATACTTGATTCTGCTGTAAAGCAGGGGTTTGGCTTAAAGGTTGTCTTCAAGTTTTTTCAGTCTTGCAATTGTATGATTTTTTATAAGCTTTTTCTGATAGTCTGCCTACATTTTTAAAGAGTTACTGCATATTCTTTCATCCTGAATAATTCTTTTCCAAACAGATACATCGCTACCATGTTTCCAACAAAAGATGCTTTGATTTAGAGCTCTCACAGAAGACAGTGTCGAACATCCTGTTGACTCTAACTGTTGTCCCAGAATGGGGTTTTCAGGAGACAGGTTCAAAATGTCTTTGCTTTAGTACCTGTGAAAGGCTGGGATTTAAGGTCTCTTCAGAAAATACGCTACGTGATCCCTGCTACCTGTTTCCTGCTGGAGACCAGATACTGGTATTTGTATCAAACAAAGCTGGGTTGAGCTAACGCCTGTTAGAACTGCTAATGGTACATTATATTATTTTAAAAGAGCTACAGACTGTTTATCTGGTGCTGTTAACTGGTTGTATTTCATTTGCTAACCTCATCAAGTAAAAAAAAAAGTCATATTTAAGTCATATTTTTTCATTACATCAACTCCCCAGGTTATTTACTTTCTCCAGGCTAATCCTGTTAGAGCTGCACCTTGGCAGAGGCACTTTTGGCAAGGCAAAGCCCAGAGACAGGACAAAACTCTGTTTGTCCTGCCAAGCACGGTCTTGGCTGAGATTACAAGGTTATTAAAAATTGTATAAGCAGCCAGCAAAGTGCAAATGTTCATTGCACAGTTTTGCAGATAATTGGCTTGCTAGTAATGTTGTCCCTGACATAGAGGGGACTCGGATCACATACAATATCCAGAACAATAGTAGGAGACCCCACAGGGCTCCCATGCTGTAACAGGGCATCTGATCTTATCTGTGGTAATATCTAAAATTCAAAAGATAATGTGGGTGATTCCAGCAAAAAAAATCCAGGCAAACCAAGTAATTCGGTGAGTACCAACAAACCATCTTGTAACACATCAAGTAAAACTTATCTGGAAAGAGTGCAGATTTTTCATCAATGTGCATTCAGAAGAATAAAACTTGTCCTCTCACAAATGCATTTTCTCCACCAGAAAGTGGCTTGCAGTAACTACCTCTCCTGACACTTTCCTGCCCTCCGGAGATGAGTGCAGCCTTGTGCCTGCCTCATCACTGAGCGCACCTCTGCATCTGGCAACCAAGGGTAGCAATGCTCAGGAATTCCCCAGGAGTCAGCAGACTTCTACCTGGAATCTGCCATAACTGTGCTAATATACATGGGCTTGAAAGGCTTGCAAACCTTTTTTCAGCACTTTGTCTAAGCCACATTTCCTTGGGAGATATCTGCACAAGCAACCACCGCTTTGCTATGTTTCAGACAGGCCTTTGGGCAACCTGAAATCCCATTTCAGTCAAGGGGCTTTTGGCTGTAGAACATGCCCTCTCCCTCTGCATTGCCAGAAAAAAACTATGTGATAATTCTCTGGGTATGCAGCCTGGTCTGTCTTCTTGTGGCTGAAGCTGATAGCTGAATGTTTGGGTTTAATCTTTATCAACTCACTATATCTACATATGTATATCACTGTGTGCATGTTTGTACCTTGCTCAGAAGATCTTATGCCTTCTCCCATTTATTTAGCTTATGAAATTAGTAACTCTGAAAGTTTTGTAAGAGAACAATGTAGATCCATTGTAGTGCTTTGGACAGTGAGACTGCAGCCAGATTGAAAGGAGACGGCAGGGCTGTGTTCCCCTGGGGTGCCATGCAGCTCTCCAGGCCCAGGGATGCTCTGGAAACCTGCTCGTATGACCAGCACAAGTGTGTTACTGGTTGGGTGTGCTGAAGTCGGTGTTTCAGAAAATCCAATCTGCCTGTGTTCGTCATTCAGCAGAAATACAAACCTGTACAGCCCTTTTTCTTTATATTTCTATGTCAGCATTCAGGAAAGCCCACAGCAATTGGTTTGGCTTGTTGGTTTGCAGACAGCCCCATGAGGTTTATCGGTGACATGGCTACATGGGCAGCGTGAGGCACTGACTGCAAAGAGGTGAGCTTGTGTGTCCTTTGGTGTTCCCAAAACATCAAAGGCCTTCTGTAACATGTAAAATGCTCAGAGGATGGATGGATGGATGGATGGGTGGATGGATGGATGGATGGATGGTACGACAGCAGCCTTACCGTGTGTACAGACCTAGCTACATCCTTGCTAAGAACCCTCTGAGGATTTATCAACCTTATCAAGTTCTTGTAAATGAATGACTTGCTTTATTTTTTTAACCAGATGGCTGAGACTATTAGTGAACCAGTTTATGGTGTGTGTTTGACAGGCGGGATTCAGTTCTCTCTGGGGGCTGAAGCTGCTAAGAAAAATCCTTTTTTTTTTTTTTCTTAATCTAATACTTCTCCTGATGCACAGTTCCTTATTAATCACTCTAATTATATATTTTAGAGTAGCCAAAGTCTGCTTTGTTAGCCTCCTAGATATGGTGCATTGTAGGTATTGCCTGGCAAAGAAGCCATCCCTGTGCCCTGTGTTATTCTGAGCTCTGCAAGTAGAAAGAACAATGATTCTTATAAATGACTTAATTATTTTGATTACTTCTGGTTATCGTGTGGCAGTATATCAGCTTTACAGATTTCAATATTTCTTTCAGAACATTAAATGTCACCTTATCCAATTCCATGTTTATTTTTCCTCTTTCTTTAAAATACAATAGAAGTATCATAACAACATTTCTTCATCCAGATTTTCTGAATATTTCTCCAGTCACTCGTGGAGTCAAAACCAGATGTGGGAGAACTATCCTGTTCTGGTTTTAACCTGAAAAGTTGTAAGCAGAGAGACAGAGACCATATAGCCAATTTTCTATTTAGAAAAAGGCTTTAAGCAGAAAAAACTCCACGGATAGGAGTTATATTACCCAGAAAATAGTTTGAATGAATGAAGTGATATCCTTTCAGGATGACACAAGATCATAAAAGAAAAACAAAAGATTATGTAGAATTCCCAAAGAATCTAACATCATTGCCAAAAAGGCCCCATATTGAAAGATGAAACTCAGTGTAAGAAAGATAGTTGCTGTTAAATTAACTGATAGAAATGCAAGACAGAAGGCCACATCTACCTCAGTACTCCGGTACTCTAAATCAAATAAATCATAAGACAGAACACGAACATCACCACGGGTATCTCATTGAAAAAGTTTCAACAGGAAATAAGAAAGCAGATCAAATAAGTGTTAAGCTCTATTAAGAAGATGACAAAGAACAGTACCAAATCAAAAGACCAAATACTTCTGCTGCAGGTCACTGAAGCCTCATTAACTAAGCTAGAAGGAAGTCTCTAGGGTGCATAATTTCAAATATTACAGCTAAAAAGTTACAGTTGAAACTGGAGAAAAGGATAATACAAAAAAAAAAAAAAAAAAGAAAAAAGAAAAGGCATAGGATATATTCTCCCACATGAGGAGATCTTGTAAAAGTTAGGACAGACAAATGAGCAAGCACATAACACAGAGAATAGGATAGCAACTGAAGTCTGCTACAGATACTTCAAACTTAAGAAAACCAGCCACCCTCGTAGAAATCAGAAAATCCTCAAAGACAGTTCGTTTCCACGAATTATACAATTATCATGTGGAATTCACTGCTGTGAGCCGCTCTTGAAAGCTCAGCAAGAGTTAGATACTGCTGTGAGGAGCACAGCAAGTGGCCTTCACTGCTCTCCGATGCACTGCCACACGATGGGGAGAGGCTCTGCTGTGGTACCACAGCCTCTCACACATCACAGCCGCCAGCAGCCTTAACGAGATTAACTGCTGCTGCATTAGCCGGGATGAAACATGCACGAGACACAGATGCCTTCCTGATTTCCACAGCTTGCCTTACAGTGAAGGACAGAATTCCTCTACACACAGCGTAATGCCTAGCCTCCTTGTTAGAGATACAAAGCTTGAAATCAAACATGCTTTGCCAAAACAGTTTGCTGCTCACCATCACTGGAGACAGAAACTATATACAATTGGTCTGATTTGGTATAGTTAAACTCCTCGCGTTTCTGCCAGCATAGCTGTCATTTACTCCTATGGGAGGAGATGGGAATATGTAACCACTTAGTCATTGCATATTCTCTTTGAAAATTTTTTTTCTTCTAATATTCAGATTGCTGAAGCCTGGTGTGAATTTTAAATTAAGGAACTAGTGGGGAGAATGCATTTCTTTTTGTTAATGGCTTTTTCTTTTAAGCCACATTATTATTCAGTTGCCATGGTTTATCTGATTTTGTAAAGTACCCAGGGAGATATGAAAATGATTGGGCACTTAGAAGTATACTGATAGACAGACATAGCATATTTCTGAAGGGTAGAATATTAACATTTTCCATATTAGTGACCACCCACTGCCTTGGTCAGCTAAAATAAGGGTCCTTTTTCCCTTATGTATTGAGTATATTAGAAAATTGACTGCCAAGATAAGTTATTTTCTACAGTAAAGCTATTTACCGTTAAAATTCCTCCTTAATCAGAAGAGACCAGATACCCTGCAGAACTACTCCTTCTCTAGAAGCAAACAAATATTTTTAAAGTAAGGAGCAAATTTTAGTTTCAAACATAAGCTTCCTAGTGCTTACTCATTTGTGTTGCTCTTGTTTTAAAAGCTGCTGTGTGGTAACTCTCCTGCACTCTTTAGTAAAGCGTATATGTGGTAAAGCTCTGTGCACTTCATTTCCCACAGCCATCTCCAGAGCCCACTGGTCCACTGCAATCTCAACATCTTATTTACAAGTCCTCTGCTGTGGGGGAAAAAAAACTTAAAAGAAGACGTTTGCATTTCAATGTGTCGATGTCTGTAGCACCCCAAATCCAGCATGCTGTACCCTGAACAGCTTGCTCTGGCAAGAGTGCCATCTCCAAACGCAGATCTTCCTGCACCATGTTGTAGGAGAAATATTCTCAGCAGCCTTTTCTGCTACCATCTTGCATTGGTCTTAGAGGCACTGAGATTTTCTGGACTATCATCAAATGTTATTAAATGCACTACAATAACCCAAACTAGCGCAAATTAGGACATGTGCCTGGAAGATGCTGTACCAGGCTCTGGCTAGATGTGCAAGCTGAAAGGCAGCTCATTTAACAAGCTCAGTTCTCCATCTGGCCTTTTGCCTACATATTTTGAAGAATTTTTACCTTCCCAAAATGTTCCTTATGTCAAGCTTTTGATACACACATTTGTGTCCCATGCATCCAACTGGTTCCTTTGCTGGGCAGATTCTTATCATGATGGATAACATGATCATTTCTCAAGCAAAAATGGGATCCAGCCCTGAACACATTTATTGCCAGGTGTGGGAGTGCCACTGCAGAGTGAGCTTGCTCCGGTCAGCGTATGAGCACCACACTTCTGGTCTCACCATATACTTGGCCTAGCTTTAATCACTTAAATTTTGCCTCAGTCTCAGAGGAATAACCTGCATGGTTAAGCCAAAAGCTTGTATTTTAGAGCATTATTGCTCATGGCAGATGGCTCAAAGTCTTGCAGGATCGGGCTGTGCGGACGAGCAGAAATGGGAGTAGCAGGGAGGCTGTACTGCGTCCCGGGATTCTGAATGAGAGCATTGCTTCAGCCTGCACACAATGTCGAAACAGTTTTGTTTTGTAAGTGATAAAAATCACATAATTCCAAAATACTTATATTTAGAACAAACACTGCATACTCAGCTAACCACTAACTGGCAGGCTACCTAATACTGATCTGCTGTGTTTTTATAGGAGGGGGTGTATGCTTATAGCTGCATCCACATGTATGCATATAGGGGGTTTATAACTATTTTCACCTATCTAACCCCATTTGAATAGAAGACTTACAGGAACTGACTGTGGGGGTGGCTTTCATGTTATTCTGTAAAAGTATTGGGATGATCTGGTATTTTTTACTACGATTTACTTCCTAGAAACTGAAACCACATTAATGCACTTCTTATGTCTTTCAGCTTTAGTCACTAAGATTAACCTAAAAGCAAAGGCAAGTGATTATAAATGTAGTAATATGATGCATTGTAATCCATAAGAGAAAAATAGTTTACAAAAATCTCTGATAATATATTTTCTACTTCAAGTCTAATATATTAAAATTTGTTCATTCTTTTGTTTGTAATTTGTGGCTTCCTAGATTCTAATTACTTTTAGCTCAGTGAGGTATCCAGTTCAGACAAAACCTCTTTCTCTGAATCCATCTTGTAGCAGGAGCAATATGGTCTATAATATTGTACAGGCACAGAACTCTTTGGCATCCGTGGCCTTGTGGAAGCCCATGTTCACCGTTGCC
The DNA here is from genome assembly GCF_036013475.1 of Columba livia. NCBI lineage: Eukaryota > Metazoa > Chordata > Aves > Columbiformes > Columbidae > Columba > Columba livia. Next base: position 31,612,169 of record NC_088604.1, on the reverse strand, counting down.
GGAGGAATTTCAGAGCTCATGACCTCCTCACCCTCCAAATGGTTCAAGAGAGACTGCAAAGACACAGGTGGTGCTTTTGGTTAGACTTGGAAGATGATCCAAGCTTTTGCCAATAGACCAAAAATCTACGTTGTTCTTGTTCATGCAGAATTTAAAAAAATAGCATTCTTGGAATCTGTGGTGCATTTCAGGCTCACATCCTTTCTCAGCCAAGTCAATTAAAATAGGTACTGCTGCACTGGAAAGAACTTAAAGAAAGGCAACAAAGAATTATAATTACAAAGTAGATCCATAGCCTCCAGAGTAAAATAAAATAAACTTAATACGTGACATGCAGAACGAGCACAAGAAAGCAGATGCAGAGAGGCACCATAAGGTATGCAGAAGGTAACATCAAATAAAGGAGCAGGAATTGTTTTGAGTAGCCAGAGTCAAGCCTTTTAAAAATAACTTGTTTTGTTACATCCTCGTATTGTTAGGGATGGAATTATTTAAGCAGCTAACCAAGAGAATGCTGTTCCAAGGAACCTTGGTGAGGCACTGCAACCAGGTGTTCCAAGCACGATCAGGTAAAACACAAAAGCTAAATACAATGTTATAGTGACAGAGACACACAACATTCTGCAGTACTGGAAGAAGGTTGATTACATGAATGAAGTTAGCAGAGGATCAGAGAGTTTACCTTAGAGATGGAAGCTTAAAAAGCCAAATAATGGATACTGTAAGGAAACAAAAAAATATAATCTCAGCTGTTTACTGGTTTCTAGGGACATAACCTACTGTACAGAGTTTAATTAGGGATTTAGGATAGAGTGATGTTCTGAGGCATCAACTTGAGTGCGTTGCTTCTGCTGGCATCTACGACATAACCTCATTAGCAGCCGTATCAACCTACATCCTTTAAGCACCTAGTTCTCAGGCTGACCGCCCCGCTCAACTCTTTAGTATGATCGAAAAGAACTGTGCTCAAAGGTAAATGCTTGAAGATGAGGATGGGCACATTTGGGCCATGTGTAAGATCAGCAGCACCACAGGCTGAAGAGAAGCCCCATGAGATGTATCTCCACCCATGCACAGATCTTCAAGCAACACCTATGGAGCTTCCTCCAGGCATGACGTGAGCTTCTGGGCATCTTATCCAGGGCAGCCAATCTGCAAAAGCTCAAAAGTCAAGCAGATAGTTGGCCAAAAGGGAAGTGCCTGAAGAGAGGAGTGTGTGTGTACTTAAGAGTAGTCTCCAACCTGTATTCACAGACTCCTGTGCTGGTTGCCTGAAACAGGCCTTCAATTCAAGAGCAGCTGAAAGAGGGAGGGGAAATGGTTGTGTCAAAGGAGTACCAGAGTGTGAAGAGACTGAGAGAATGGGAAAGAGGAAACAGGAGAGAGCGAGAAGAAATATGAATCAACATCAATTTGTAGGTTAAGGGGTAGGAAAATTACCTGGAAACACAACATTTCTGTCCTCACTTAAATGAATACCTAGTACAAAATACATTACAGCAGGAGCTGGCATTCAGGTGAGTGTCCTAGCCACTGCATTACAGAGTTATTCCTGCTCTTTGCCTCAAGGAGTATCTCCTTTTCCCACAAGCATTTCTGTGAACATCCAGGAGCAGACAACAATAATCTCCGGGGACTTTGCAGAAGAACATCCACTGCTCACTTCAGTTGCTTAAGCATAAACATCTAGTGCCTTAAGCTTTCCCTCACCTGCTCCTTTGGAGTACAGATCTCCCATAAGTCTTGTGGTACATCTGCTGCCTGCATGCTGATGTCCTGAAGACACCTGAGAGGGGTCAGGCCACCAAAATTTGCATCTCATTTCCAGCAGCTGCTGGGACCTGACACCAGTCCTCCTGTAGACACTTGCCTGCAGGGGCCTCAGTGTATGTAGGTGTCTCTAAAGCCAAATCCCACCCTTCACCAGCAAAAGGTATTGGTCCCTGCCAGGTTTCAGTAGCAGCCACATGGACTATTTTAGGACATACTTTTGGCTGGCTACACAGATGGTTTGGTCTGGCACATTTCTACCTTTGTGTTGACATACATCTAGAGCACTAGACTGTATACAACCCAGGAGAGTGGGCCATATAGCCCTGGATAGGAGGTGACAGACAACATTGTCCCAGGGGATGCAGCAGAGGAGTGTATCCTGGTACCACTCTGAAGGTTTACCCACATCTGGCTGTGAGGTTCTGGGCTCAAGAGAGCCCAAGGGCAAATTAATGAGTTGCTCAAACAAGGAGGGCACTTTTTTTCTGTAAGCTTCCCCCAGGAAGTGGAAAGAAATGCATCTTTTTGTTCCTGTGTCAACCAAAGCTATCCAGAAGAATGACTCTACTATCAAAACCATCACATTTAATTGAACAGCACTTGTTTTTTCCAGTGATGTTCTTGTCTCTTGATTGTAGCCTAGGGAAGATTCCTGCTATTGTTTGCTCTCCAGTCCCGAGACTGATCTTAGCAACCACGTAACCCTCCCATTACCTGCATGTCAACACTACAACAAACATATTTTATTAAAATACTATTATGGACTCTTAGTGACTTTCAAAAATTAGGTCATTTCCAGATCAATGCAGCTATGTTTACTTCATTTCAGAGATTGATTTTGGTGCTGTAGGAGAATAAGCAAATGACTGATAGTAGTTGACTCTCTTTGGCATTGCAGCATTGAGCAGTCTGACTGTAGGATAAACCAGTAAATCTCAGCATCTTTTAAATTTAATTTCTAATCAGTCTTAGGGCAAAATTTTTACTTCCAAACTGCAAATGACATTTTACTTCTGGTACCATTCTTATATATGCTGAGAACTCCCACTGATATGCAGAAAAGACAATATTAGAATTAAGAGCTACACTACAGATCTGAGAAATAGTATTACTCTTATGATGCCCTTACAAGCTGTGAAATGGCTCTGTAAGAAAGTGACATACAGAATTCGGGTTTACTGTTGTTCAGCAACTTCCATAAGATATGTGCTCCGGTTACAAGGAAAAAATGTTCCATTTACCAATCCTGTGGGCTCAGACTGTGTTCTATGGTTCAAGCTGCCGTCTTTCCTTCTCATGTGCCATCACTAGTGATAAAGCACCAAGAGTCATTTCAGTCCTCAGAGTCACTTGTGTAACATTTGTTATCCTGCAGCCCAGATGCAAAAATGTTAAGATTCAGTATATGATTCAGTTGATGATGCTTTACAATGAAAGGCATCCGTCTAATATCCCATCATGGTGCTGGCTGTTCTGGGAAAAGAGGACCAAAACTATTTTTAAAAAATGCAGTTTTGCTGATACAGGAAGCACTGATGACCCTAATATACAGCCTGTGTATAGGGGAAAGCATGGTGTTGTATACAGTGGTGCTTTTCAGAGCAGTATAAAGCTAGTAGCTGTCAAGTTGTTTACAGAATCACAGAACCACAGGGTGTTTGGGGTTGGGAGGGACCTCTGGGAATCATCTGGAGCAGGTTCACCCAGAGCAGATCACACAGGAATGCGTCTAGGCGGGTCTTGAATGTCTCCAGAGAAGCAGACTCCATGTCTCTGGGCAGCCTGTTCCAGTGCTCTGGCACCCTCAAAGTAATGAAGTTTTCCCTCATATTCAGATGGAACTTCCTGTGCTTCAGTCTGTGCCCATTGCCTTTCATCTTATCATTGGGCACCACTGAAAGGAGTCTGATCCTATCCCCTTGACAGCCACCCTTGAGATATTACAAACATTGATGAGATCCCCTCTCAGCCTTCTCTTCTCCAGGCTGAACAAACTCAGCTCTCTCAGTCTTTCAGAAGAAGAAAGGTGCTCCAGATCCCTAATCATCTTAGTAGTTCTCCACTGGACTTTCTCCAGTAATTCCTTGTCCTTAAACTGGGGAGCCCAGAATGGGACACAGTTGTTTTATCATTCTCCTTGGCTATGGCATGTGCCCATTATAGATAGTTGCCCTCATCCTGTGGGTCAGCTGTAGGGAGAGCCCTTGGCTTTTGCATAGGGAGCCCCAGCTGCACGCAGGGAGCCAGGCAGGCCCTGCTGGCTTTGGGTATGTGGCCACATCTTGGTGAGGAGCATCCCCACATGCAGAGGCATCCTGTTGCCTTTCTGATCCACCATGCAGTGCTAAGAGGCGTCTCCTGCAGACATTTATCCAACAGAAATGAGGCTTTTCACCTGACCTGTCCTCATTATTATTATTATTGTTTATTTTGGCATATGATACCTGAAGGTACAAAACATTTTTAGTCAGAAAAAATAGGGTTTTATGGCATTCTGAATAGCTTCCCATAAAAAAAATTAATTTCCCAGAAGACATAAAAGTCCTGAACCCCTCGTAAATCACCCCAAGACACTTTTGTTACGAAGTAATTGAAAATCCAGAGCCTCTTAACCTTCTCTTAGCCTTATTTTTCATCACTTCTCCTACAGATGAAAAAAGTCTTACTTGTGCTAGAATATCATATTTAATACATTATCCTATATGCCCTTGCTGGACCTCAATGCTCACTTTCCAGTACTTTCCAAGGTAATACAATTTATGCTTTCTTTAAATCTCTTCCAGCACTAGTTTTTTTTTAATAAACCACAGTCAGCTTTAGGAAGTCCAAGTTTACCAGAAGTGATTCAATAGCTACTCGATTGCCTTGGGCTTCTCCAAACAGCACTTGAAAGGGAGGATGTGGTGAGACTGATAGTGGGATATGGTGTCTTTTACTTCCAAGCTGCCACCTTGCAATGAATGCTCTTGAGGTCACTGTGATTGGAAAAAACTATATGAGATGTGCTTGTAGCCACCTTAATTTTCTTATGGCCCATTGCTTACTGCAAAACTGCCTGCCACTAGAAATGGGCAAAGTTATGCTGCAGCCTGGGCAAGGGGCAGCAGGTGAAGATGAGAAGGGCATCCTGTTGTAGCCTGTTGTAGGACTTGTGACCGTGTATATGAAAGTACCCTTTGTTTTGATTGTCTCTTTATTACCACCCAAAGAGTTGAAAAGTAAACTGAAAAATATTCCTACAAAAGTAGGAATAGTAAAGAGATTCTCAAATTTATTGTGTTTTCAAAATGTTAATGGTTTGCAAGGCAATCTCACTACTTTAGGAAACTGTCATTGTTTCCAAACATTTAAACTTAATATGGGAGGAGAAATGTCTTAAGACCCTTTTGTTTTAAGAATGGTACCTCTAGCCCAGGTGACTATTGACATTGGAAAAGCATTAGCAAAGCAGTGCAGAGGAGTTGTGCTGAGCAGCTTGAGCCATATGAGCTCTGTGAGACATTCACACTGCTCCCAAAGCCCCAAACCAATCAGATGAAATATCTGATGCTTTGAGTGTCCTGGGATATGAAAGACAACTCTCACTGTGCCTGCCCATGAAAGGACAAACTACTTGTGTGTCACAAAGAGGATGCAGAGACTTCTTGGACCATCTATAGGTCTACAGGTCCCACCTTTGTGACAAGGCAGAGATTATTTTTCCAGCTCTGCCAATGTAACACCTTCAATAAACCAATCCGGCATCGCAGACATGAACCTTCCGAAAGCTGATGTGGAATTTAAGGGAGGCAAGGGGCAAATTGCAACTTGAAAGTACCTACAGGTTAGAAATTTGCCTCATTTGATGCTTTCATTAGAAGCATCGCATTTCAACCCAATCTCTTCACCTGGTAATGTTCTTCCTGTCCAGTAGCACCACCGATTATTTCCAGCATGGCAGGAATACATGGCAGGAGAATTCAGCCCAGCCAAGGAAGCTGTGTTATGTTAGTCCCAAGGGCCTAGCATCAAATGACCTGACCTTAACAGCAATATTCTGCTGCCCCCCAGGGGAAGGAAGGAACATGTATGGGTGGGCTCCTAGTGACCTGTGCCACTTCACCCCCAGCTCTGGAGCTGAAGTTCTGCTGCAGGACTTGTTTTCTTCAGCATCTGTGCCTCTGGGAAGTGATGTTTAAAATGGCACTTTTTAAAGGACAGAGCCAGAGGTTGTGAAAGCAATGGGTGCTGCAAGACTCTTTATTGCCATTTCACACAATGAAATACTGAGTGATGATTGCTTACCTGGTTGTGCGGCAAGAAAGGCAAGGTAATGCATATGTATGAGAAATCCAACTGTTTGCAGAAACAACAGTACTAATGTCAATAGGCACAAGAATAACCTTCCATTGCAAAATAACATACATTATTTAGCAATAATACATATGCATAAATAATAATGCACACTGAGTATATGTGTGCCTTCTTTCGCTTCTGAAAAATATTTGTTAGTGGTACAAAAAAAATGTTGTTCATGAAAATACACAAGGCTAATATGCTATGCAATTGTCTTAACATTTACATAAAAATATGATCTTCAAAATGATAGATCTACCCCACTTAGGATCACACTAAATTAATGGCTTCTGAAGGCCACCGTAGATGTCATGGAAACTGGGGCTTCCATGGCTCTCCAAAAGAAAACTATTGCTCCACAAATTCCTCCTGTCAGCCCATCCAGGCTTTTCCTCTGTATTTAGGCACATCACATGTTGTCCAGTCCAGTGTTGAATGATTCTGAAAAATTACTTATCTCAGTTTGATTTACTCCTCAATAATCTGCTTCTTTACCATAAGTAGAGATCACCATTTGGACCTACCATTTGCATTTGGCCATGCTGATTTATGTTGGATCGTGTTCTTATTCTGCTGCCAAAGGACTGAGAGCTCGCTTATGAGAACACACGAAGAGTGAGAATGTCATATCAAGCCCCTCATGTTCTTCAGTCCCTCCAAGTTAAGAGCTGAAGCAACTGGTAATGCAAGTCAGAAAAAAAGGTACCACATGACCCTCAGAAACAATCACAAGAACAAGCACTCATGTTTCATGAGATTACTCTCCCTCCACAGAGAAATAACTACATTAACCCATGTTAGGTAGGCTATTTTGCTATTTCTCCAGGTTTCCTACCTGAAAATTAGAAGTATCCATAAAAAAGTAACAGAAATATGAAACAAACCTGACTAAATCAGTGCTCACTGAACAATTCCTATGGAAATGGAAGATGTGGAAACTGCATTGTTCTTATTGCAGGTAAGAAATGACAATCAATGTTAAGACTTCAAACCCAGGCCTTCAAGGTTAGGTAATATGTATGCATCAGAGGGGGAATTAAGGTTGCTGAACAATTTTCATTTGAGCATTTCTTGGTATTTCTGCCATCCCTGTTTATCTCAGACATGAGCATCCCCAGGGAGTGTCCTGGTGGGTACCACAGCCGGTGTGAGTGTCCCTCACCCCTCGGGCAGCTCGGCAGCACCCCCGGCAGGCAGGGCATAGTGGCATGGGGGCAGCATCCCCTGCCCACTACAGCAGGATCTCCAGAGGGTTTAGTTGCTGGGGTCCTGGTGAGTCTTCCCTGAGAATTTGTGTACAGAGCTTTCCATGGTGTCTGACACTTGGTCCAAATTCAAGGAAGCCTTCACAGGGACAGAAAATTGTGTATCCCCAGCATCAGTGAAATCAGTTGCTGGAACACAATTTTCTGCTTGAAAGCATAAAATAATTTGTCAAGGAACTAGTTAGGAACATTTATTTACTTTTCCTAGCTTTTATATGAGCTTACTCTTGGAAAGAGCTGAATTCTATCAAGTCTTTCAGAAAAAAAAAAAAAAAAGGTAGAGTGGGGTAGATGGCTGGCATAGAAAATGTCAAATCCAGTTGACTGGAGGAAGGTAAGAGCAGGTCCTTTAGCGATCAGAGGTGGCCTGGGGTTCCCTTTGTTGCAGGATTTGCCTTCACTCATTGCCCATGTGTGTTGACATACAACCCTTTTCTCTGCTTGATCTGTTTCCAGGGTTGAAGTGAGGTGACCCCAAGCTATGGACCTGCCGTACAAGAGGCTCCCCACCTTGACACAGCCAATACAGGCTCCTGCTGGTAACAGAAACCTCCTCCTGGTACATGGGTTTGTTGAACCTATCAAGCCAATCTTGTCTTTAAATCTTTTGTGAACATGTTATTCAAAAGACACCATCTGCATAAAAGTGTAGCTGTCTGTCCTACCTGGGCTTGGGAAATATTGTCTTTCTGGTGCATCAAAATCATTCTTGTCACTCCCATTAACACAATCTCTGTCTAGCCTGTCTTCTCCAATGTAGTGTTCTTCAGATCAGAAGGATATATATTATGTATGCATTGAATTAGAGGTTAAAACCACGTCTACGATGGTGATTATTTGTCCTTATCCTGTATTTCTAGGAGATGTGCAGGACTGCACAGTTCCAACACACTTGAATAAGGTCTATTAAAAGTTTTCCTTTATGCTAAGAGGATTTGAAAACTCTGCAACCTAAGCAAGAAGGCTTCCTAACAAGCTTATTTCATATTATGTACACTTGGTTGTATCCTAAACTGACTGTAATTTGTTAAGATATGGTACACAAAGAAATTACACTCTAAACTTTAAAGCATTCATCAATTTCAATTTGATTTGTTTAAAAAAGCTAAATTATGGGTTAACTCAGAAGGTAATAGAATTCAGAAAGAGAGTACTTATGATACAAGGAGTTCCTTCATACATTAATTTTCATTTTTGGTGAGATGAAGTTTGAAATTAGATTCAGATTGCAAATTATAGCTTTGTATGGGCTCCCTATTGCTAGCTCGTGAAATACTTAGATTCCTGAGGATGAAGCAATTTTCCTTCCCATAATAGACTGCAAAAGACTTATTTCCCACTGGCAGAATAATAGGTCTGCAGCTTGAACTGAGAGCAAGCCATGCTTTTGCTCCTTGACTTGGTCACCAACAGGGATACATTAAACTAAAACATATAACTGAAGAAGAAATCGTGTCATAAGGTGGGTTTCATTTTAATTCAAAGCTTATATCTGTCCTGTTCTTTTCACTTCCCCGTTGCAACTGACACTGTAGCCTGAATTCTGTGCAGGAGGCTGCCCATCACTTAATGCCATACACGTACCTTATTTACCTTTCCCCATATACTGCTGACTTCTTGTTTTATACCAGTTTTCAGGCTACACAAGGCACACAGATGGGTGGAGGAGAATAAAGGTATTTGTCTCCTTGCATAAACCGATGGACTCATTTAGCAGAAAAGATCCATTACATTTAGGGAAGGCAGAAGGAGTAATGTTTATGGCAAGCAAGCAGATGTGTGATGCCCTGTAACCCTGGAGGTAACACACTAAGTTTGTTAATTGTCTTCCTGCTGTGTCCTAAGCATCCATGGTGGTATTCATGCATTATCATTGCCTTTCTTGCAGCGGCAGGGAGGGAGGCTTAGTGGACCTGCACCTCAGCAGGTGCTGGCAAGTGTTGGTCAGAACTGGGTCTTTCATTGGGCAGAGGTTCACGAGCTGAAACCATGACCAGCCAAAGCTTAAATACCAAACAAAACTGCTCTGTCATCTCCTGCAGCTCAAAGCAAAATGAGTGCTGTGTGGGTACAGAAATAAAAATGAACTAAGAAAATTTCCCAGAAGAAGAAGAACAGAGCAGGTTTTGAAATAATATGTGGTGAAATTCTCCAGAAATGTAGAAAACTGCTGGAGAAGGTTTGAGTTTGGTGTCTAGTGCAGTAAAAGGCTACACTTCTGATTTTTGCAGGTTCTGAAGCATTTTCTGGTTTTAATAGCTTGCAATTAACTCTGACTGATAATGAAATTGTGTTACTGCATAAAAATGAGGAATAGTGGCAAAATGAAGCAAGTGTCAGGTGTGCTTCCAGAGTACAAAACAGACTTTGCAACTGATCTCATCTTCCAATTTTAGAGGTTTCTATTTCTAAGCAGAGACCAGATTGAGACTGGGAAAAGGAGCAACAGATTTAGAGAGAAGTTCCAGCAAGACCCGGGATCAATCCTCATCAACACAAAGTTAGAATTGTCTAAGCAAACTGGTATGAAGCCTACGGAATATGACTAGCTCTTTGACAGTCAAGAGTCAGACGTTAACAAAAGCTATGCAAAAACCTGAAGCTGGAGCCTTCAAAAAACAGTGTCAGAAGCTACACGTGCTCCAGCAAACATCACAAGCTATGACAAGGTCTGACCTTTGGAAAATAATGCAAGGATTATGGTGGAGGATATTGCTCAGTGAGTATTTACAGAGAACCTCTGTAAGGGTACACACACTGCATGAACAAAAACACACCAGCAATTTCACTGGAAATCTTTGTATAATAGACACCATGCAGGGAGATGAAGCCTGAAAGCAAACAGTTTTTATTCGTTTTTAAAAGAGCAGAGGTGAATAAACCAACATGGTGCTAAAAGCAGTGATAGTAATGCTAAAAGAAGAAATACAGGGAATAGAAAGCAAATGGCTAAAGTTTTAGGATGGAAGGTGAGAAATCTAGCATCTCTGAACTGTGGGAAAAAACAAACAAACAAGCAAACGAAAAAACAAACCAACCAACCAACCAAAACCAAAACCCAACAAACAGTTGGAAATAGGCTTCAATGAAGAGGAAACGTCTGCATTCTTAAGCTGGAAACTTGTCCATCATTTAGTCTCATTAAGAGCATGCACTCATTTGCGAAACTGGGAACTGGAGACACAATTAGACAGTGTAGAGATATATGCCAGGGGAGAAAAGAGCTGCTAGCAGAGTACAGGATGGCGCTGGAAGGAATGTCTGCCCCATGATTCCTGTCTTTAAAAAGGTTCTTCTCATGTAAGGCAAAAGTAAGAAAAGAGAATGTTTTTGTTATTCTGGAAATCTTAGAGCAAAAGAATCAGAAATGTAATACTGAATATATGTAAAAAGACATAATTCTTCATTGAGGTATGGTTTCAGAAGGATATAAATCAATATGTAAACAAAACTCCTCCTCCAGCTGTAAAGCTTGCACACCTGAAAGAAATGGCTGATATTTGTCTATGCTTCATGAATCAGGAAGGTGGCATTTTCTCACTGGGCTTCCTAACTGGACTGGCAGTGAAAGCAGATGTGTCTCCAGCACCTCTTGCTGCCTGTCTGTGGACAAACTGAACCAAACCACTAGTAAAAGCAGTGAGTGGAGCCCAGGAGCAATTTTGCTGGCCAAGAGCTAGAGATAGTTGCTTACATACAAACACTGGGAGAAATTTGAGATGCCTTAGGGCATCTGAGCCGTCTGCATGAGGCTGGGCCAGAGTAACACAGGCTTTATGGTGACAGTGAACTGACTATGCAAGTAGATCCCAAATGGTATTTAACAATTGTGCAGGCAACTATACCAAACCCTTAAATGTCCCACTGTGTACTTAGACCATTACTGTGCCTGTGAACACATTCATGCAAACATCTGCACTCAGATGTTGTAGCCTTGAGTTATATTCTGCCCTTGGAGTCCTATCTACAACATATGTTGGAGAAAAGGAGACACAGTAAGGTGTATGTGTAGCTCATAGGAAGTTCAAGACCATATCTATTAGGATGCCTTTATAGGTCAGAGAAAGTACCATGGTTCCTCAGAGGGGTGACACAGGTGTGGGCACCCAGCCTAACTCAGATCCTGGTGGTTGCCAATGTGCAGACATGGGATGACTCTGATCTGCAGCTTCTCATGGAAAGTTCAAGAAGCTGATGGAAGTGTTCTCAATTGGAAAGCAAAAAAAACATTGTACACAGATGCCTCCATGCAGAATATTTGCACAGATCTCTTGCAGTTGTGAGGTTAAAAAGGAAGACTGGTGATTAATGTGCTGCGGGTTCTAGCAAAAATAGGCTGTTTGCAGACTCAAGAAGAGAAGGAGGCCTTGGCTTTGTTCAGTGACTGTAAATTTTCATGTCTTTATTTATGGGAGCTGTGTGCTCACTGAAACTCATCATAAATAGTTAGTGTCAGTGTCAAAACGAGACCAACAGCAGCGCAAGCTCTGAGGAAACAGAGATTCATTTTTTCAGGGCTAAGATACTGGTGGCTGCATGTCTCACCATCTCGAAAAGGTGAACTAGAAATTGCATGAAGGTGGGCAGCAAGGTACTGAGTGACTCCTGCAAGAGGGAGCAGTTAAATAGGCAAGAACTCTTAGAATCATGGACAAGATGAGGACTTCAGTAGAAGATGATCATTAATAGAACCAGAATAATTTCGGTTGGAAGGGATCACTGAAGGTCACCAAATCCAACCCCTTGCTCAAAGCAGGTCCAAACAGAAAAAGTTGCTCAGGGACTTTCCCAGCTACTGGGTTTCCCCAAAAATAAGACCTACCCCAAAAATAAGCCCTAGCATGATTTTTCAGTATTTTTGAGGTTGCTCAAAATAGAAGCCCTACTCCAAAAATAAGCCCTAGTTAACAGTTAATTTAAAAAGTCAATTTACATAATGTCTAGGCAGCTATACATGTAAAAAAACAAGTATATTTTGGAGAAAAAAAAATGTATAAATGTATGTCTTGTTTTCGGGGAAACAGGGTAGGTTTTGAAATCTCCAAGGATGGAGATTCTGCCACTTCACTAGGCAATATGCTCCTGTGTTTGACCACCCTCATAATGAACATTTCATGTTTCAGCCTGTGTCCATTGCCTCCTGACTTATTACCATGAACTCTCAAGAAGACTCTGTTTCTGTCTTTTTTACCCTTCCACCAGGTTTGAAGAGATCCCCCATGAGCCTTCTCTTCTCCAGGCTGAACAGCCCCAGGTCTCACAGCCTTTCTTCATGTCACAGAAGCTCCAGTCCCTCAATCATCTTAGTGGCCCTTTGCTGGACTCTATTTGGTATGTCTATGTCTCTCTTCTACTGGGCAGCCCAGAACTGGACTCAGCACTCCAAATATGGCCTCACCAGTGCTGAGTAGAGGGGAAGGATCACCTCTGTTGACCTGGTGGCTAACTATTGGTTAAAGCATTCAAGGTTGCTGCATCCATTATTGCACTTGATGCAAGACCTAGAGGCCAACACTACAATCAATGGTCATGCAGCTGCATTGAAGCAAGTGGAAGGAAGTTCTTCTTCACAAAGTACAAAACTTAACTATGGGGCTAAGTCTATTTTAGAAGCCAAAACTATACATTCATTTAAAAAAGGATTAGATGGATTTGTTAACACAGGCCTGTTGTGGCCTATTAAACATGCTAATTCAGACACAATCTCCAGTTCAGAATGCTGCTAGGCTGCCAGCTGCTGGAATCTGGGAGAGCATGCCAAGGGCAAGGAGCACATCTCCCTTCTACCTTTTTTCTTTGTAATTGCTATATTTCATTGTCCTCGGTGACTTGCTGTGGAAGGATGAGCTAACGTCTAGCCTGAAAACAGTAAGATCTCATTGAATTGGAGAATAATAAACCTCAAGTGTATCAGCAAGGGTCAGAGGTTCAGTGGGAAGTGACAGGAGGGGAGCACTGAATGGAGAATGTCTGACAGCACCACCACCCCTTGGAGGTGTTCAGTGATGCTTTCCTAAAGGCATGAAAATACAGGGCCACAAAAATAGCTCTAGGGTTGACAGGTACAGATTGTATCTTTTTGCTTCTCTTTGTCACAGAGGTACCCAAAACAAGAGCAGTCAGACAAAAAGCTCAAAGCAAACTTTATTTTAATTAAAACAGCTTAGCAGAAAAAACAAACTAGAAACAAGGTCTATCAAAATCACTCAGCACTCCGACAACATTATAACTACAGATTCAGGATAGCATTTCGGAACTAATTACCACACAGAGAACACACACAGGACACCAGGAATTCCTAAAGCTCCGGATGATGATTGGAGGCATGCATTCACCCGCTCACAAAGGAGGACTCTCAAGGATACGCAGAATACCTAATCCCTCATCAATAAGGCCAGGGTGTTCAAGGACAGTCCAGAAAACACAATTGCTCACCAAATGGTGGGGCACTTAACCTCAAATGGCTTCCTTAGACCAAGTTCCTATCCTAAGGGGAGAGACCCCGATGGAAGACCTACTGCTCCGAGGGCACCATTTCAGAATGGGGTCTCCAGTGGCCTCTGTTTATAACCTTATGTCAAAATCTGATCTGTGGCCATGTACAGTCAGTGGTCCAGAAGCTTCTCTCAGCTGAGGTGTTTCATTGGCCAAGGGCTCTGTTGGCTGAGCAGGGGGTCTTGCCTTGCCTGTCCCCCAATCAGGGGGGTGTACGTGACTACAGCCAGTGTGTGGGGTTCGGTCACAGGGGTGGGGAGTGTCGTGTCCCTGCCACACTCACTATGGCTGACTCCATAGGGCTTTAAAAACGGTGTGAGGGGAAGGGTGCAGCCAGGTTCTGGAGAAACTGCAGCTCAGTGCATTTATCTATGTTACGATATTCTTTGTGTCACTGAAGGATGTGTAGTGAGGGGCTCTCTAAACCACACTGTGAAAAAATACCCCTGCACACCTTTGCAAAGTGTGCTGTTGGAGGCAGAAGGGTGGGCTGGCTGGTGGCTGCTCTGCCTGCCCAGGGTAGGCAAATTCTTACACAATTGGAATAAAAATTAACAAGGATTTGGGGAAGGCAGTCACACTTAACAGGAATGCAGTGGAGCAAAGACTCAAGCAAAATGATGTTCACATCCATCAGATTAAAAAAAAACAACAAACAAACACACACAAAACCCCCACAAAACAAACCAAACAAACAAACCAAAGGACACAAGCAAACAAAACCACAACAATAAAAACAACAAAAACACACAACTGTCTGGTCCCAGCCAAAACATGGATTGCTGATCGCCAGAGCTGTTGCAGGATGGGACCGCAGAGGGTGATAAAGGCTCTTAGCAGGTGGCTGGGATGGCATATTCCCAGGCTGTTTATCAATGTAAAGAGAAGCATCCAAAAGGAGACAGAATTTTGTTTGAAGGGAAATGTAAAGGTATTATTAAATCGTTTTTAAGGAAAATATGAAAGTCATTGTTGCTGTGTCGTATCTTGGACTCAAATGAACAACAATATGGATGGAGTTGCTTAAGTTTATTGCATGTGCCAAAGAAAGGAGGTCAGGACAGGTATAATATCTGGACAGGTCACACGGGAAAAAAATCAACTCCTTCGTGAAAAGTGCATTTACTTGTGCTTCTGGAAAAATACAGCCTGATTGTCTGAGAACTGCTTGCCCCTCTTTCTGCTAGGGCTGAGATACCTGACAAAGTACTAGCTGTATGGCCCACAGGTCAGGGGCAAGAAGCCTGGATTTATGGCAATTTTTAGAAACATCAAGAAAACCATTTTATTCCCATTCATCTCTCCACCAAAACGATGTGCTGCAGAGCTGCTGTGTGAACTGGGCATCACAGTCGGCAGCAGCCTCACTGTGGTGTATGACGCTGATGATTAAACTGATGCGTATTGTGGAAAAATAGTTGATATGCCTTATTCAGCCCCCAAGGGGAAAAAAATAAGAGGTATGAAATGAGACAGTTTGTTACAAGTAGCTCACAAATCCTCTTCAGGCTAGTGCAGACAACAAACGTCTAATTCAATCCGCAAAAATAACAATACCAATTGCTGCCCTGCTACCACACAGAGGCGAAGGACAATTTCTAAGCAGGACTTCAGGAAAATTTATAGCATAATTTTTAGTCCCTTCAAAAGCATGGAAGAAAGAATAACATTGTGTGTTTAAAAATGGAAAAGATAGAGCCTTATTGAAAGGTACTTGAAGTACTTTTGTATGTTCTTCCTCCTGCAAAAAGGAAACCACAAATATGCAAGCCTTCTTGCTTATTATAATCTGCTTCACATGGCTTTTCTTTTTTGATTGCTCATAAATTACTTCTCTCTGTGTTAATCAGTTTGTCCCATTTTATTTACATCTACTTCACCTCCTCTCATTTTAATGTGCCAGTGATTCTCAGCCTGAAAGGGAGAAGGCACAATTCACAGAACTGAACCTAAATATGCAGCCATTCCTCCCTGAATCTCAGGCTTGTGCTGAGGTATCATGTCTTGGATCCCAAGCAGGAGCACAGTGCAGGTGACCTCACAGGAGAGGGGATGCCAGGGATGCAGAGTCAGGGTTTTCTTCAAGGAAAAGCACCAAGATGCTACCCAGAGTCCTGGAAGCTTTCTCTCTTGCCCCAGCTTAATCTGCATTTCAGCTCCAGGCCAGCTCTCTTTATACCCACAGCAGACCTCTACAGAACTGAAAACCAGATTAAACTGCTGCAAACAGCTTTCAGGAGCCAAGCTAGTTTTTTTAAAGGCTTTCTGAAGTATCTCTACATTACAGTGCAAACTGTACTGTAGATATAATTTAAGTATAACTCTCTTTATTTACATATATCCCCAATCTTGAGAAGAAAAAGCCAGAAGGCATGCAAGGCAATTCTTCTTGCAGGAGTTTTACCAAAAAGCAAATCCCTATTTCCCAGGGGTCAACTTTGCCTCAGGGACTGATGCAAATCAACACCTCAGGCAGAGAGGAAACTATTTTGCTGCTCATGCAATTCCCCCTCTCTCTAAGCTGATTCTGCATAAAACCATCACACAACTTGAAACGCATGAGCTTAAGAACAATAACTTGAAGACTGTGTTTAACATAGCAAGCGTATGATGCCTACCATAATAATATATTTATTCATGAGCTATCTAATAACTGAGGAAGCCTATTTTACCATAATGCTCAGATACAGAAAAACAAACACTCTTTGTAGCTTTGCACTGTTTTTCTTGCTTCGGTATATTGATAATGCTAATGACCACAGTTAATGCCTTCTTTTGCTAATCACAGAAAATCCCTTCTTTGATAATATTGTGCTGTGACAGAATGATAAGAATTAGAGCTGTGCGCCAGAGAACCGTCTTCTTCCACAGAGCGACTTTGAACTGCCAAGCCAGAACATCAGAGAAATGCGATGTCACTGCTGCCAGCTGCAGCCCCGGGGAGTGGGTACTCAGGCTCTGTGAGGGAAACCAGGAGCAGCTAAAACTGTGGAGAAGGGTCATAACCAGAACCCACCGGCAACATGGGTTTGGAGTACCTATGTGTATGCATGCTGCTCAGGGCAAGGGGAAAGTGTAATATGATTGCAGCGATTATGCTAAAAAAACCCACACTATTTCTCTTTCTGTCCGTGTGATAATTTGTCCCTTTTTGAATAAGATGATTAAATGCAGTAATACCTGTCTGTACAGTTTTGGGGAGGACAGTGGGATGTTTTTGTTCATCTGAAACCCATGTAAGAATGGGCCAGACACAGTATGTTATCACCCCATAAAATTATCACTGAGGGAAATTCTACAGTTTATTATGCCTTTAATTTTTACATTGTCAGCTTCTTTGCCGGAAATTTTTTGCTTTACCTTAACTCCCCGGGGATAAAAGCCATTTTGCCCCTACTCTCAATGGGAGCAAGTCCAAAATCTTTTAAAATATCCTCACCTGCTGGAGCAAGCATTCCTCCTGTATCAATGTGCATCGTGCACTGAGATTTGCTTTCAGAGATGTAGGAGGAAAAACTGTGTGATCTATGCGTACAAGCTGCACTGTAGGAGCAGAGAGACAAGAACAGATTAGACTGGTGTACACGAACACCTTCCCAAAGTATAACTTTTCTTCTGTGCCGGCAGTGAATGAGCAGAATTATCCATTTGCTTTCCCAACAGACAGGAGCACCTCAGGTAGAGGTATAGTACAAATATGCCCCTCGGGAGACTGATGCTGTGTTTTCTGATGGCCCGTCAGCTTGCTGCTTTCCCTTGATTTATTTGAGCACTGGTGTGTGTCTATCTACAGCGTGCATATTTAGAGAAAGTGAGAGTGTCTACTCAATTACTACAGATAGACACCCAGGAGTGAGATTTGGCTGCTTGGAGATACGCTTTCTGCTTACTCCTGAGCATCAGTTTGGATGACAATCTCTTGAAGTCATGGTCCAAAAGAAGTCACAGATGATTCATATGATTTGAATCTTATCCTTGATTTCGAGTGCCTGTATGTCTTATTCCATATCTAATTAACCTTGCAAAATCCCAGTTTGTAAACACTAATTAGAAGCATGGAAGGTTAAGTGTTCATGTAAATCCTCCTCTGCATCTTTGGGTGTGTCAAGTGCTACAGAGAAACAAATCTGACACTAGAAAAATGCTGGGAAGTTTTGCCCATGCAACTTGAAAATTTGAGCCTGTACGTGAGAAGAAAAAAGGTGCTGTGTTAAAACTGGTTTAGAATAAGAGTCCGGAAGAGTTACAAATAGGCTGAAAACTGCAGATAGCAAAGGCAGTAAATTGATAGTAAACCCACAATTTTTACACCTTATAATTAGCAGTGGTAGTATAATGCAGAGATAAATGAAATAAAAATTGTTAGTGAAGTGGCCAGCTCAGGGGACTGATAATAAAACTGTATTTTGAGCTTAGTGTCTCTTGCCAGCAAGTCACTGATTCTGAAAATGCCAGACTGAGAAACAGCAAAGATCACCACTGTCTGATGCAGAAGTGGTTTCCTGATTCAGTCTGGTGTTTCACATCCAGCATGGGCCCTGGTGTTTGCTGGCTCCATTAAAAGGCCAAAGGCTCAATGGATGCAAAATGGAAACTGCACCTCCCTGGAGAAACACTTGCCTGAACAGCTATGAAATAGACTGCTAAGGCTTAAGGGACAAATTTTCCTGTTTTCTACATGTGCTAAATGTAATTCTAAATATACAGTTGGCATTTATAGTGCTGTAAGTAACTAAGGACACAGCAGGAACTAATCATTGTGAACTGGAAGACATAAAATTTAAACTCATCATATTTTTAAACATCAGGTTGATGAATTCTAGCTCAAAATACCAGGAAAATAAATGGTTGATTCTCCAGTTCTTGATATCGAGGCATAAGGGAAGATACCTTCTGAAAGGGATGTTCATCCAACTTATTTGCTTTATGTTATCAGCTTTCTGCAGTGGTATCTAAGTAATACTGAGCTGCATTATAAAGGACATCTGCCTACTGGCATAGGCAGACTGCCTCTTAATGGTGAAAAATGCATGACAGTAAGGAAACTTCAGTTCCTAAAGTATCATCTAAGCAGAGAAAGGGAACATCCTTCAATTACTACTGCATTATGCAGAAATTATTATGCAGAAAATAACTGAAGAACTACGTGAGGCAGAGACTTGTTAAAAGCTTGGGGAGGTGCAATAATTTCACATAAGTTTCTATTAAGACAGAATCAAAACTCAATTTAATGTAGCCCTCCTTCTTATCAGGACTTCAGTCAGGTTCTTCTGTGGCAGATAAAGCCCTAATATTCTTTCATCAAACATAAAATTATTCTTTGGTGTTAATTCCACGCTGCCTTCCACATCACCTTGTCTATCCTTTCTGTAAGTTCTGCTTTTCAGTGTTTCTAAGTCTGTAATTTTCTTGGCTGTGTTATGCTTTTGCAATACCAATGACACAGTACCCCTCCTGCAAGAGATATGCCTCTAATTCATCAGTCTTATTATAGATGCTTTCAGCAACGTTTTTTTTGTAACAGATATTTCGCATTTCTTTTCTTTCTCCTACTGTTCTCCTTTCTCTACCATTGCCCCTTGCAACCTATGCTTACAGTTCAGATCTTTATGGGCCTAGCTCTGATACCACTTTACACTGGACAATTTTTCACTAGAAAATAGACTATTGATTTACAGTGGGGTAAATAAAACATGACCTCAGGCCTTTTGTCTTGAGAATTTTACCTTTCGCATCGTTAGCACTTAAAAATGTTACTGGGTGATTTCTGTTGATACATTCAGCTGAGGTGCAACACTCCCTCCTCCCCGCAGGCCTCCCACATTAAAAATAGAAAAATAAAAAAGATACATTGCCTTATCTTTCTATGATAACAGAAGAAGTACAAGAAGGGGTTTTAAATGCCTTCAGAGCATTAAAAAAGGTGTTTGTCATCTCAAGCGATAGAAAGGACTTAGTCACCATAAAATCTACTAACCATAAACCACACAAACTTCACACACATTTTGTGTTATTAGTATTACAAAGCATTTCTATAGTGCCATACATCTCCACAGCCACTTCTTCCAAGCAGATAAAGCACATTCCCTTCTTCAGAGAGCCTGCAATTTAAATAAGTCAAGACAAATATTGTATGTGATAAAAATAGAGGACAAAAGTTCAGGGGGAATTGATGTGTGGAGACAGCTGATAAGGAGAAGAGTGGAAAGGGAAATGATTGAAGATTGCTGTTTGGGATCCTTTCAAAACTAGCGAAAAAGAATCTTGGCACACTACAAAGTCCATGGCAATAAATGCAGTAGTGGTAAGACCTCAGTTGCATTTATACTTTGAAATGTATTTTACATGGAAGAAGAGTGCTGCCCGGCCAAAATGGCTCTTTCTGGTCTGTCCAGATGAATTATACATAAAGGAGGTCTGGATGAATTATACATAAAGTGGGCATTGGCTAGGATGCAATGTTTTCATATGTGACCGATTTGGGATTTCATAAATGGGCTGGATTTTCAAGAGCAACATGCTAATGCATACAAATACTTCCCTTGTGATGAGGACTCTCAGGCTGGGCACCCAAGAAAGAGGCATCTGATACTGAGGAGAAGGTCACAGTTTGTGCGCAGGTTGAGAGCTGCTGGCTGGACACATCCAGGAAAGCTGCTAATCCAGGGAAAAGCAGTAAGGATTTCAAAAAGCATTGGTGACTGTGGGGCTTCCCACCTCCTGCTCAAGACAGGGGGAGCACACTCATAGCACTTGTGGGGCACCTGGCCCTGGCTGCTGCCTGGAGGTGGTCCAAGTGCTGACATTTGTGGGAGGCTGGTGCAGGGTCCCCCAAGGAAGGTGTGCACATGAATCCCTTCCTGTCTGCCCCACCAGGCAGCCTGAGCCAGGGCAGGAACCTGCTAATTCACCTTATAGTCTTCCTCTGGAAAGAGATGCTGTGCCCCATCATTGCAGAGGAGATCATTTGCTCTCAATAAATTCATCACAGGGTTTCACTGCAGCAGCAGGTTCTCACTGAGATCTGGTGCTGTGTTTACAAACTTTGGTTTATTATTAATATTAAGCTTCCTTCCATGACTTGCTTCAGATGGCATAAGAAAAAGCACAGCTATTTGGGTATGCATCCTCAGGGCATTTACCTAAAGTCATATGGGTTTTTCAGAGACTCAGAATAACTACTTAAGTGTCTCAGATGAAGCAAAACTAATGAACATATCTAAAGTTTGTAGGTATAGACCCATCTATAAATGTGTGATCATTATATCAGCACGTACTTTAAAGAGAGGTTTTGTGGGGCACATAATTGGCAGCATGGATTGGGAAACAAAAACAAGGTAAGCACAAGAGAAAAAGGAAACATGCAGTTAAGTTGAATATTCAGAAACAAACAGGAAAGGATGATTTAAGAAACATAAATACACACATAATTTGAGAAACATTGTCTGAAAGAGGACATTTCACTTTAAAAAAAGACTTCTAATGATGAAAGCCAGAGGGAGAGAGGAGGAAACAGAAGATGTCAAATACTAGCATTTAATTAGGCCTGCTTAAGAGAAGTGAGGGCTAATATTTAGGTCCAGATCCTTTAAGTGTATGATTTTTTGCATAATCTTATTATGCACATAGTAAGAATTATGCATAAAATACACAAGAACTAGCCATATACTCCAAAATATATTACTTGTCTCCCTCCACAAGCACAGAGCGTTGCGATGTCCACCTTCTTGATGAGCCGAGCCAGTGTCTAGTTGTTCGAAGTGCTGATCTCTTTCTAGAAAATGCTGTTTAATCTCAGCATGCCATAAGAGAAGAGGTGCCAGCGGAAACTCCAGCTAAAGAAACGAAATGGTTTCCCCTTAGATTGGACACAGAGCTTTCAAAACTGCTGGGAAACAGTATTCCTCAAAACAGCAGGCATGACAAATGGGAACTAAGATCTGAGTTTAATCCTTTCACCTCCTTTTAAATAACATGTCCATGAACAGAAGTTGAAAAAAAGAATGAGTTCAGAATGGATTTGTTTCAAAACTGGAGACACAAATAAATCTCACATTTATTAAATATGTTGTTCCTGTTGGAGATGAAGTGGCAGCTAAATGTTGAAATGTAATAATTGCATTTGACAGAGATGCAGTTCATCACCGTTTTCTACTTTAAAGAAAGACTTCCCTCCAACTCAGATTGCAACCCAGCAGTAGTTACTGGGGGTCTTCCCAATTTCTAAGGCTTTTTGAAATTGTTTTCAACATCACAATGCATTCAATTCTTAATGTGACCTACCTGAGAGAAAAAAACCTGCACGTGATGACTGAATCCGTGGCAAACATGGACATGAACTTCTGGTTTCAATTCCTATATTAAGGTGTTCTTAGACATTTTATTTATACCAGCCACTGGATGCAAGGCAGAAGCTTTTTCTCCTAACAGAGACTGTCTCTGCACTATCCCCTGCTTTCAGCTGAGTGTTGCAATCAGTAGGTTGCAGAGTTCTGATTTCTTTCTCTGGCCCAGAGCCTGAACTGAGTTTTGGGAAAATGCACTAACTTAAACAGAGATTTTTGGAGCTGACATGATCTTTTAAAACTCTAATTTCAAATGTCCCCCTGACTACGCACTTGATTTTAAGTATGTGAGTGGTCTCGTGTAGCTGACCCTAGATGAAATGTAATTTCATCACCTGTAAATAACTTTTCCTTTATTTGTACTTCCTGTTTGCTTACTCTGGAATTACTTTGGGAGGAAAACAAGAGATGCCCCAACTCCAGGAGTGTGGAAGGTACGAAAAGATCTATAGTATTGTGTATAAAATTCAAGAAGGCATAACATCTAGGGCAATAATGCACACAAGAGGGGATATCAATATAGAATCATAGAATCATCGAATAGTTTGGGTTGGAAGGGACCTTCAAAGGTCATCTAGTCCAACCCCGCTAGTCCAAAGGTCATCTAGTCCAACCCAACTAGATCAGGTTGCTCACAGCCCTGTCCAACCTGGCCTGGAATGTCTCCAGGAAGGGACATCTACTGCCTCTCTGGGCAACCTGGGCCAGTGTTTCACCACCCTCATTGTAAAACTTGTATTCCTTATGCCTGTCCTGAATCTCCTCTCTTTTAGTTTGAGCTTCTGGTACTGGCAATGACTCCTGGGGTTCAACCTCACCAGTCTGCAGACAGAGGCAGCTTCCACCTACAAATTTCCCAGTGGTGCAATAGTCACTGTTTCATTTTCTACCTTGGCAGGAGACTAGTTTTTAACAAGAAGTTCACGTTCCCTTCCTAGGAGGAGCCAGTGAGGAGGCCTCCCATCTGATTTCTCTGTATCAAATCACTCAGGTTGTCTCCATGACAAAATGCTGTCCTTGTACTCCTTAACAGGAGATAGCTGAAGTAGCACTTTTGCCACTGGAGTTGTCACTAGCAAAATATTTCTACAGCAGAATTCTGTATTTTCTCAACAATTATTTAAAACTTCTTTTGAGCTTTATCACATATGAACCCTATAATGTTAAAAATCTAGTCAGGCAATTTCTCTCTGCTTCCAGTGCAATCTGGTAACCCAAATGCATTGTTTACAGTTATTTCTAGTGAACATACAGTATCTTGTCAGCCTTCTGTCGATGTTGCTGCTGTAGTTCATTGTTAATTAACCCCTTATATAGCACGAGGTTTTAGCACTCTTCTTGCTAATATTCTCAGCTGTTTCAGCCTGACTCCTGCTCACACTGTCTGGATTTAAGTGTGCTGCAGCAGAGATTGAGTGGTGTAAAAGTGCTACCGGCAGGCTGGAGGGGGCCTTTGGGATGAGGGGGAGCTTTCACAGAATCACAGAATGTTAGTGATTGGAAGGGATCTTAAAAGATCCAGTCCAATCCCCCTGCCAGAGCAGGAACACCTACATGAGGTTACATGGGGTGGTGTCCAGGTGGGCTTTGAGTGTCTCCAGAGGAGACTCCACAACCTCTCTGGGCAGCCTGGTCCAGTCTTCTATTACCCTCACTGTGAAGAAGTTTCCTCTTGTATTCAAATGGAACCTCCTGTGTTCCAGTTTGGAACCATTGCCCCTTGTCCTATCATTGGTTGTCACTGAGAAGAGCCTGACTCCATCCTCGTGACACTCACCCTTTACATGTTTATAAACAGTAATGAGGTCGCCCCTCAGTCTCCTCTTCTCCAAGCTAAAGAGACCCAGCTTCCTCAGCCTTTCCTCATAAGGGAGATGCTCCACTCCCTTCATCATCTTTGTTGCCCTGCGCTGGACTCTCTCCAGCAGTTTCCTGTCCTTCTTGAACTGAGGGCCCCAGAACTGGATACAGTATTCCAGATGTGGTCTCACCAGGGCAGAGTAGAGGGGAAGGAGAACCTTTCTCGACCTACTAACCATCCCCCTTTTAACACACCCCAGGATGCCATTGGCCTTCTTGGCCACAAGGGCACAGCGTTGGCTCATGTTCATCCTGCTGTCCACCAGGACCCCCAGGTTCCTTTCCCCTACGCTGCTCTCTAACAGGTCGTTCCCCAACTTATACTGGAACCTGGGGTTGCTCCTGCCCAGATGCAAGACTCTACACTTGCTCTTGTTATACTTCATTAACTTTTTCCCCGCCCAAATCTCCAGCCTGTCCAGGTCTCACTGGATGGCAGCACAGCCTTCTGGCGTGTCAGCCACTCCTCCTACCTCGGTGTCATCAGCAAACTTGCTGACAGTGCACTCTAGTCCCTCATCCAAGTCATTGATTAATATATTGAAATACTGGTCCCAGTACTGACCCTTGAGGCACCCCACTAGATACAGGCCTCCAACTGGACTCTGCCCCATTGACCGTGACTCTCTGGCTTCTTTCCTTCAGCCAGTTCACAGTCCACATCACTACCTGATCGTTCAGACCACACTTCCTCAGTTTAGCAGCAAGGATGCTATGGGAGACTGTGTCAAATGCTTTACTTTAAAGCGAGTTCCACACTAGTGGCAGACCCTTGGTGCCCGCCACGGTCCAGAGCAGCAACTGCTGCTCACACAAAATCACAGAATCACAGAATGTTAGGGATTTTGGTGCCCACCGTGATCCAGAGCAGCTCCCGCTGCACCCAGCTTCTCTCCTGAAGGAGTTAGCTTGGGTTTTCCTGGAGTAAATGCTGTAGAGAACAAAACAGGCTACCCACCTACGGCTGAACATCAATTGCTTCCCTAATGTTACGCCTTGGCTCATTTTGTGTCTGTACCCTCGCTATCTGCCTTCTCTTTCACACATCTCCCTCGTATTAACACTCCTTTTAGCTAATGCTAGATTTTTTAAGAGATGCTCTCATCTATGTCCATGTTTTTTTGTTGCCCTTAAGGAGAAAAAGGGAGTCAATGCAGAGCTGAAGGAAATCATGGGCCCTGCCAAACAACAACATGACTCTGGAGGCAACCGAAACAAATAGCACATCCTTTACCTATGGCAGAAGATTCAAATCGCCTTCCTGTCGATTTATACAAAGCAAATTTGATGGATTAATTTCAGAAGTCAGAAGCAGAAAACATTTATGGATGCATAGAAATGATTGATGATGCTGCAAGCACTCTCTCCTGGCTTTGCTCCATTGTTTGGCTTAGAAAATGCTTTTGACAAAGCAGAACTACTTTCTGCGAGCAACTTTCTGTGATCAACTTCAATAAGAAATATAAGGGCCAGATTAAAAATATGGGGAAATAAAGTATAGTCATACACTTATGAAATACATGGTCATTGTGAAGCTGCCCCCTTCATTTTGGCAATCAAGTTCTATTCAGACTGTTACAAGCTGTCTGTGCTATATACAAGCTGTATATAGACAAGTCCTTGTCTATACTGCACAGTGCTCTCAAAAAAAAAAAACAAACACAAATATCTGATGTGCACTTCCCTTTCCTGTAAGCCTAACCAGATCAGACCAAACACTTTGATGAAGTATTAAGGGAGGAAAAGCCATTCTGCTGTGTCTGCTGTTTGCCATTCTGCAGACCACTGTTGGAAGGTGGTAGAAGCTCTGTCTGGGAACAGACAGTGACAAATGAAAGCCACCAATGTCTGGTCACAGAAGCTAGTGCACTTACGATATAGCCATTACTAGACAGATGGGTCCCTCCTTGCAGTTCTTCCATTTGCAGGCTACTCTCTGCATCTCTTAATGTCCACAAAATGGACTTCACAGAAACACAATCTTGGTTTTTAAGTCATTTGAAAGAGTCACTTCTACACGTGGTAAAGACTCTCAGCATACACATGCATTCAATTTTGCATTATGGACCTTGACTTCCACATAAATTTGAGAAGAAACTTCTCAGTGAGGGTGACAGAGCACTGGAACAGGCTGCCCAGGGGGATTGTGGAGTCTCCTTCTCCGCAGACATTCAAACCCGCCTGGACACCTTCCTATGTAACCTCATCTAGGTGTTCCTGCTCCAGAGGGGGATTGGACTAGAGGATCTTTCGAGGTTCCTTCCAATCCCTTACATTCTGTGATTCTGTAATTCTGTGATACTCATTCCTTATGACACAACTTCTAAATATCAGAAGCAAAATTTTATTATAATAAGCATATGCTTTTTCATTATCCATATGTTGTTACATATGCTAGTACTTCCTCTTTCCTCCCTCAGCTTTAGTGTGTCCCAATCCAATTAGTCCATGCCATTTGTCTGTGTTTTGGAGTATCACGAAGATCTTATCCAATATTACAGCATCATATGTTAAAATGTTATTTCTTGTTGCTTAAAAAGTCCAAATCAAAATAGACTTCACAATCCACCTAGGAGTCTCCATTTCTAGCTGTATAATGTAAGTGATAAATTATTCACCTTTATTTTATGGAATTTCTTGCAATGTAATTACATGAAAATCTCAAATTGTATTTGTAAGTGATAGAGTGATTAAGATTTTAAATATCTCATTTACATGCTGGTGGTAATCTTTTAATGAATATATGAGAAAAGGTTATTGGTTTGTGAATTCTGTCTGAATGAACAATATTCAGAGAATTTAAAAAATAGCTATATAGCTACTCTTTCTCCCCAGAATTTTTATCTCCAGATGCACAGAAATAGAGTTTTGATTCCAGAACATGCTCTGCATTTAGATAATAATGAAGCATAAGATAATAATAGCGCACAAGCTCTGGCTGAAGTGTAATTCCAGCTCTTCTCCAGTTCTGGTAGGCACATGATTTCCATACACTAAATTAATGACTGCAGGAGCCATAAAGGAAATTCTTACTGGTACACTCTGTTACAGTGCTATGACCTACAACTCTTGAACTTTAATTCATTTTTCAGGCATGTTAAATTTAGGCCCCTATCTAGCAGTGTCGTCCATGGCAGCCTGTCTACACATTAGCCTGTTCTGCAGTGTTCTCTGAATGCAGTATATGACCATCACTATCGCTGCCTTAGCATTTCAGCACTGCCTTTGTCAGCTTTAGGACAAAGTCAGCTTTACAGAAAAGGACTAGGGGTGCCTGGTGGACACCAAGTTGAACAGCAATGTGCCCTTGCTGCAAAGAAGGCTAACGGTATCCTGGACTGCTTTAGGAGGAGTGCTGCCTGCAGGTCAAGGGAGGTTATCCTTCCCCTCTGTTCTGCACTGGTGAGGCCACACCTGGAGTGGTGTGTCCAGTTCTGGTCTGCCCAGTAGAAGAGAGACGTGGACATACTGGAGAGAGTCCAATAAAGGGTCACTAACATGATTAAGGGACTGGAGCATCTCTCCTATGAGGAAGGGATAAGAGAGCTGGGGCTGTTCAGCCTGGAGAAGGCTCATAGCAGGATCTCATAAATGTACATAAATAGCTGGAGGAAGGGTGTAAAGAGATTGGAGGCAGGCTCTTTTTCAGTAATGTCCAGTGAGGCACTAACTGAAATACATGAGATGTCATCTGAACATCAGGAGGACTTTATCACTGTGGTCGTGACTGATCATTAACACAGGTTCCCCAGGGAAGTTGTGGAGTCTCCATCCTTGAAGATACTCAAAAGTCATCTGGACACACTCCTGGGCAACGGCACTAGATGGCCCTGCTTGAGCAGGGTGCTGGACCCTCAGCTATTCTGTGTTTCTGTGAATCCAGCAGTGCTTTTAGGCATCCAAGAACTGTGATATTAGGGGCGTGAATCCAGGAGATCTGATTCTCATTACTTGTTCGCTTTTGCACTGTTTATCCTTACATCTTTAGAGCTCTTACCACTTTCTCAACCAGCCTGTTGACCACACTGTCTAAAGCAGTTTATCAAAGGGAATATATTGTGATAGTGTCAGATGGCTTTAATGCAACATTATTTGCTCACAAAGAATAAGATAAATTCTGTTTTTCTGAGCTCTAAAGCAATGCAGGGAATGCTCTGTCAATTAATGCTCACCTCCTGCCATTTTATCTCTTGTTTTCCCTAGATTTTTGCGTAGAACTTTCCTTGCCATGCTGATACTTCTGCTTTCTCTCTGAGTGCCTCTGCTCTTCCTAAAGCTTCTTGCAAAGACACAAAGACCTTTAAAAAATGTACCCAGATAAACACCTTCTCCACCATTTGCTCTGCATACACCTTTGATTTGGATGGCAGCACAGACCTGTCTCTAAAGCAGAGACTGCTGTTATTTTAGCTACCTTCTCCACATTGGCATGTCAAACTTCTGTGAAGTGTGTCAGAGTGGATATGTGCCTCCAACTTGATCCAGAGATGTATAAGAGATCTAATCCATTGTGTAGCAAAGTCTGACAAACTGCACAGACTAGGTCAGTTTATGTTCTACAGTGCTGAATTTTTCTATTACCAGGGAAATGTGATACTGAATTAAAGTTCTTCCTCATCTCTTATTTTCTGCTTTGCTTGATTTATGGATTAGAAAAAAAAAAAGCACAGATATGTTTTGATAGATACCCCTTCTCATAGGGGTTTTATAATTCAGAGTGCTATCATGCAAGCAAGGAGTTTCCTAGAAGAAGACTTTCTGATGAGATATGGAGACTATTCTGTTAGAAATGAGGGGTGTGTTTCTGCTCTAGTGACAGTGATGCCAATCAGGACTTTGAAGCTGACAGAATAATAATGGCTAAAACCAGTGAAAGACTGAAAACCCATGAATTATCTCAGATTAATTTTAGGATGAAAATTTCAACTTGCTGCAGTGAATCTTGCAATCAATACAGGAAACCCCAGCACTTTCTTACCGTTCCAGATCTCCAACCAAGAGATAAGAGACAATAGATGAACAATAGCTAAGGTTTTCTGAGGTGATAGGGTTGCAGTAGTCTTCGTGATGAGACCCATGGAGCAGTTTTATTCCTTCCAAAGCTCAGATACTGTTGAGCAGCAATGGGCTGAACTGCCCCACACCTGGGCTTCACCCAGGCATGGAGCTGGCTGTCCCCATGGCTTGGTCCTAACCCAGCCTCGGCTCCCTGCAGCACCACCCACCCCACCCAAAACACATCAGCATCCTACCAGATTCTCTGATTTAGGATCTTTAACCCCACCTCTGTTAAGAACTGGATAACAAAAATAGTTGGTTTTACCAGCACTTATCTTATTTCCCAAGACTCTGAAAGATTGCTGCTTTTCATTCACTGAGAAACCTTTACTGGGATGATTACAGCAGAGTCAATTATTTGATTTAGGATAGGCGTTGCCATCAAATAAATAATAACATGCTCATCCTCTTTTCTCTTTAACCATCCCTTCTTTTTGGAAAATCACAATAGTTCTGCTGATGCACTTCAGGAAGACCAGGTCTCCTTGACAAATGTTGCAGTAGTTATACAGTGCCTCCAAGATATCAGGTTTCCAGGGAGGGATAAGTTCAGTGAGCCTCCCTGCAGTATTGCCCAGGACCTGTGCCAGAAGAAGACTGTGTTTCCACACAGACCTTCCTCTTACTTCCCAAGCCTTACATTTCTATCACAAATGGAGCTGAATTCACCCCAAAAAATGAATTTACCATTTGTCATACAAGAAGATTACACGGATTAAGTAAATCAGCATCATCCACAGAGTGACCTGGACAGTTGCTTGTAGGAGAGGAAAATCCAATATTATTGTTAATGGCAAAAGGTTCTTTATCTCACTATTCCAAATGAAATTCAAAGTAAGCAAAGTTGATAACGCAATATGGTCTTTCACTTGAATAGTGTTTCTGAGCAAGCATTTGTTACTGCTTTTTTACCCAAGGCATTTAGTCTGTTTTCTGCTTGCAAATTATTCATCAACAAGCTTTGCTCTTAAAATATGGTGGTTTTGTTGTTCCAGAACAGTTTTACAAACAGTTTTCAGTTTCTTGAGTTCTCAATTTAGGATGTTTGCTATTCAGTTTTCATCCAGAGCCCACCATAATTTTGATTCCCTGACCAGAGTAGAAATACAGCCTGTCAGCCAACTTCCTATAAAATAAACATATGTGCTACTTATTTTTTCATCTTCTTCTGCTTCCTTTTCATATTTTCTTATCTCATTTCATTTTCAGTAGCTTTTCCCCCTAACTTTCTTTTTAAGTTCATCTTTTTCCTTCTGCTTGCCCCTTTTTCATTCCATCTTCCGGCAGTCTCCCATCCACCATTTTATTGAGTCTCACACAAGTTTAGAAAAATGTGTCTTCTACAAATTTTCAAACAAGTTTTCCAAACCTGTATGAGATTGTTTTCAGAGCAGAGAGGGTTTCCCTAGTCAAACACCTTTTCTCTGGAGACTGCCACAAGATCAGAGTTACTAAGAAAATTGAGAAAGCTCCAAATTATAGTTTCAGACCCAGGAGTGCTGCATACAAATGTGCCTTATTTTAGAGAATGTAATAAACTTTTATCAGCAGCTGAAATCTGAGGATATACATTTATTTGTTGCCTATGGCCGAGTAAATGTGTTTAGTACATGAAAATTCTCCTAGCAGGAAGATCTCACGTGAACATATTACTAAGAAAAATACTTAGGCAGTTTGTTTTCTGAAAACCATGGAGAGGAGGTTGTCAGAGAGCAGAGGTCCTGCTGAGGACCTCAAAAACCCCCAATATGATATTAATGGTTCTGATGAACAGTCCTTTCCACCCATCTGGCTAATGTATCTGAAGTCAATAGTAAGTAACACTGCATGAGTTGCAAACAATAATTTATTAAGGCATATATGTTATGGGAAAAGCAAGCAGTGATCAGCTTTACTTTCTGATCAATTAACAGCACTCAGAAAAGCAGAACTCAAATTATTCTGCAACCCCAAATGAACTGATCTAGTCATTAGGAAGTCTGTGGTGCTGCTTCATGCAAGCAGCTGTTCATTTTATCATATTTACTTTTATAAATTACTGTTATCATCCTGCAACCTTAGCTTTATGACTCCTTGGAAACTACCCAAGGTTTGATTTTTAAGGACTCTATATGCAATTTAGTCTACTTCAAGAGAGAATATTGGAAATTTTGAATTAATTGGAATTGCAGTAGGAAATGTTTTAACAGCTATTTGCAAGTAATAAGAATACATTGTAAGCTCCCACAGACGGCACTTTCTAATCAGGGACTTTGGTCCCACATGGCAGGCAAACCTCTGTGATTAGGAGATGCTGACATCTGCTCCCTTTCAAGCCGCCTGAGATCCACACCTCAAAATGGCCCACAGAAAGCAGTTCCCAAGACAAAACAGCCTTTCACTGCACACATTGCCATTGTCTTCATGCTATCATCATTTGTTTAACCCACAGAGCTGCTGCTCCCCTGCTTGCCTTTCCAGGAGCCTGAGTAACCCATTGTCAGATGACAATCATCATGGGTGACAGGAGACAACGTGGCATTCTGCTTCCCAGAACAGGAGCAGAGCCTTTGGGATGGAATGTGCTAGAAGTAGGAAGAAGATAATGTATAAAAAATAACTTCTGTACTTGCTACAGTAGTGCCTAAAAGCCTGGAAAATGAGATCATGCTGCGTAGCTGACCAGTGTCACCAGTGTCCTGCCCCAGCTGGAGGAGTCCAGACCAGCACTGGAAAATGAGCTACAGCACAAGACAAATCCTGCTTTCCTTATAGGACTGCTTCTCTTCCTCTTATTCTCACTTTTATCATTACTATCATTGTTATTTTAAGAAAGCAAACCGGAAAGGAAGAAGGAAAATGAAAGGGCAGGTGGAAAGGGATATAAAAGGTGATTCAAGTGAAAAGGGAAAGAAGAGAACCAGGGCCGAGGGAAAAGCCTGCTGGAACTCCGCATGTTTCCCTCCCCTTCAGTGAAATTTAACTTTCAGGCACTCCAGGATCCTTTCTTTCCTTTCCTATGTGCAGGTGGCTTTTCAAGATAGATTGCTTGGCATTCACCAGTTTTCCTCCCCAGACTCTTCATTTGGCAGCATATGCTGCAGCTACTAATGTGTGTAGCCCAGGAAAAAACAATTCAGCTGCAGAAAAGTAGCTTGTAATTCAATTATATTGTAGAAACACACAAACTTTGGGGAAAGAAACTGCACTGCCCAGTGTGTGCCTGTCATCCTCTGGTGACAAGGGATCTTGACTTAAGTTACAGGCAGCAGCAACAGCAGGAGGGACTTCACCTGGGCTGCCATGTAACTAATAGCAAGGCACAAGCCAGTGCACTTGTTTTACTAGATACATTTTCATCCTGAAAAAAAGTCATTGTTTTTCTCTGGTTGGGCAGCAAAAGTGTGCCTGCTAACACATGCTATACTACAGATGTGGTTAGTTCAATATTATCTTCCTTTTGTATGTGTGAATCATTGGCTGCTGAAAAGACAAAAAACTCTGTGGGTCTGGTGTTACCTTTGGCTGAAATGCTGGACCAACATACACTTTATCAAAACAGACCAAGGGAAGAAGTCCACCTGTCTGAGCCTGGGAGAGAAATTTAGTCTTTAATATGGGTCTTTTCTAAATTATTTATTCCTATTTAGATAATATAAGGTTTCCATAGTCACTGGCTGGCTGTGATTTCTAAAGCACCGCTTGCTGCAGGGATCCTCATTCACTACCTTATTTCCAGTTTTCTTGATTTCCCTTTGTATAAAGGGATTTAATTGCAGAGAGTTGTTGACCAAATTTGCATTTCCATCCTCCTCTTGCCTGTCTGCAGGGCACTGCATTTCTTCCAAATGGCTCTGCTGTCACGTCCTTGGCCTCCGCCTGCACAGGACTGCACAGTAGTGTTGCCTTGCACTCCTAGGGGTGATCTTTTTGTTTCATTTCCCTTAATGGTTTTTATACAATATGGAGTTATGCCAAGATCAAAACTCACATAGCAGCCTGTCCCTGTTGCTTATATGCCTCACAGCCATACATGTGTCTAACAGTGACCCAAGCTACAAGCTGCTTACAAAAACTGGGCAGCACGTGTCCAAGATGTATATGTAAAAACTTCTTTTAATCTTCCTCTTCTCTGGTTATGCAATTAAGAGCAGCAGTTGTGTTGGCAAGGTGACTATTCTTACTACCAGGATAAAAGGTTTTAAAGACTGAGAGGTGCTTGTATTGCTCCGAATGCAGCCTCCACAGTAGCATGACTGCCCTAAAATCTTTATTTACTTCCTCAGCCATTTAGAGTCAATGGTGGTTTTACAGACCTCTAGTAATTATCACTTTGGTTGTTGAATACCAGAAATATGTTTAGTGCTTTGCTGGACACCTGAACCACAGCCCTTCAAGAAGAAAACCTCCTCCAAGGAGCACAGCACCCACCACTCAAGGCTCAGCACTGCAGAGCTCACCCAGGACTACATTCACCCCGAACACAAATCATCATGCCCAGCAGCTTCTCATTCCCCTTACAAGCGTCTCAGGCTGAAGTTCAAGTGACATTCATTATGAAGTTCTACCTAAATGAAGTATCTCGGGGAGGGGCAGGTTGCTCGAGTAGCCAGCAGGAAGAGCAGGACAGGAGAGGACCTGCACTTCTCTCGCCTCTACCCAGGCGAGGGACTCTGGGATACTCCAGCTCCAGGCTGCCCACAGCCTGGGCCAAACCTTAGCAGAAACCTTAGTTTCAAATGGAGATAAGTAAAAGAAGATAACGAAGTGGTGACTCCAAGATGGTTTGTTTTATCTGTGTACAGCACTGAGGCAGCTTTGGCAAGCCTGTTCACAGGGACAAGCCAGAAAAGTGCCTGGGTTAAAAACCTGGCTCCTAGTGCAATGGCTGGCAGAAGACTTCCTGACCTAAGCAGCGAAATGACAGCACAGACACAACTATATTGACAACAAGTGCTGTGACAGAGCCCCAGCTTGGCCTCAATTTTGATACCTACACCTTGTTCTTATCAAGCCAAAGCCACAAACCACCCCCATCATTCATTAGAACAGAATTTAAAAGACTTCATATTTTTAACAGAGAAAACTTGAAGGGTTGTATATAAACTTTCAAAGGAAAAATGCTGAGGCAGGACAGTGTGAGAAATAAAATTCTGTCTGGATAAAACATCCTTGCAATTGTGTGTTACATGCTGGTCATGCAGGAAGAACCAGTTTCACAGAGCCCACACCTTACTACCTTCTTCATCTCTACATAGGTTAAAGACCATTTTAAAGGTTGTATCACCCTGCATTTTTAATAAAAGGGAATTATCCTCCCAGGTTGCGGGTTCTCCAGGCAAGCAATAATACATCTTCCTTGGAAACAAGGGCCATCACAGCACAGTGTTGCTGACATGGCATTTTCCAACTACACAAAAAGACCCATGTGGGAGAGACTTGGCCCTGAAAGCTATAATCTAGAAAATGTATTGTACTTCCAGGGTTTGACAAAAGAGATGCAAGGACAGATTTCCCTGGACCAATGCTAAGCAATGAGCTTGAAGGGGGGTAAGTTCAGACATACATGTACCTACATTTTTCGAGAACCACCAGAACTGCCCATTTCCACTTTCAGCTCATGTATCATTCACTCAGCACTCACTTTGCCATATTCACTGTAATATCACTCAGTTGGAAAATTTTCAAGCCTTGCCAGGAGAAAGTAATAAAAAAAGGTATTTTTCAGCTGCTTAGTTGGGTTAGTTGATCATTTTTGCTCACAAATTCTGACGGGTCTGGACCTCCTATGTGATCACGTATATATATAACCATGGCTAGAGAGATGGCTGAAGAAAGAAGTCCTAGAAATTAGCTACTTCCCTGATCAGTCTCTGATTTGTATCAAAGGAGACATTTGCTTTTTCCAGTAATTCATTAACTCTCGATTGTTTCACAGTGCATACAGCAAAATCTCTGTAAAATGTTTTACTATTAAATCCCTTGCTGCTATTTGTGGCTCTGCTGTTATTCAAAGGGTTTTTCAAGGCTCTGGCTCACATCTCTATATACCGCTTCTTATAATGGCCAGCACTGTGGGAATCAAAGACTCCATTATATCAATAGATGGTACCTGTCACTTTGTAACATGCTTTTTATGGCAGGATATTTATTTTTCAAAGATGTATTCCTCCCGCTGTAATCCTACATGTTCCTCCTTTACACTTGCAATGTGCCAGGCTTTAAAGCAGAGGACAAAGCAGATGAAAATAGGAGCCTTTCCACCCACCCAGCCCATTTCTTTTCAGATAGTGAGAAATTAAAACACAGGGCTTTGTGGATGAATTGCTGTCAGAGTCATTTGATAACTAGAATCCCAGTAGAAGCTTTTATAACAACATTAATAAAGATGCGCTAGCACTAAGATCCCTGCGTGCCGCATACCAATAACGCCAGTTAGAATTATTGCCTTCAGATAATGAATCACAATTTTTTTAGGAGACAAAAAATTATTAAATCTGTCTCCCCTTCCCACCTCCCCAGGATTCAATAACAGGAGGGGTTTTTTTTTTAAAAAAAAAAGCTGCTCAGAAGCACAATCCTGCTGCATCTCTGCCTGCCTGATGGTTGCATCTTCCATGTCCTGTGGTGCAGTTATTCACTTAGAAGGGGCAAACCCCTACCTCTCCATACTTTGATATCTGTTTTCTGCTTCATTAAATACTGGGGCAGGTTTTGTTAGCCGCCAGCAGCAGTGTGGGCCAGGGCTGGAGAGAGGAGCCAGAGCCAGAAAAATACAGCATCTTTTCAACCTAAAGGACAGGCAGAAGAAGGGGTGTCTGGAGCACAGTGCAACACGTCCACCACCTCACCCCCAAGACATGAGAAGCCAAACAAGAACTGTGGCAGTCCTAAGGTGACTCTGCCTTGCAGAGCAAGGCCAGACATGCACAGCACGTGGGGGTCTCTGATCACCGCCTCCCTCCTCCTCCACAGCTCCAAGCCACTGCAGTTGGGTATTGGGCTAACCAACCTTTAGGGCTGCCAAAGGAGCTGACTCTGTGCTGGGGAGGTCCAGCAGTGAGGAGGAGGGATTTCCAGGTCTGGGTCTCATACCCACCTCCAGGATATTTTTGTTGGCCATGTTCTGGGTATGCCTGATACACTGGAATGTGCCCCACAGAAAGCACAAGTGCTAGCTGCAGCATGGGGACACAGCAGAGGACAGACTAACCTAGTCTGGTGCCATACTAACGTAGCACAGGAGGAGGGAGGCTGGGCGCTTGTCTCAAAGGGATAAACAGCAGCTGGGTTGTGAATAAATGAGATGAAACCAATTTTGCTTCTCCTTCTATTCCCACAGCAAGCAGAACTCCAATGAAAGAGGAGCAGGATGGCTGAGTTTTAAGCAATTATAACAGCCTGGATCTGGTGTTACAGACAAGCAGCGTTGACTCTTCTGGGACACGAGACTCTCTATCTGTTCCTAGCTTTAAGCAGTCCCAGTCAGAGGAATATAAGACTGGAAAGGAACTCCAGAGTCTTTAATAACAGTCACCTGCCAAATATTTCATGAGCTGACCATATTGTTTTAATGATGACTAGGTTTTGTACCACCACTATGCTATTCTGGATTCTCAGTACACTGATAATGAAAAAGCTTTTATGGCCAAATATATTCCCAGTTGTTTTTATATGAATTATATCCTTTGACTTAAATAACTTTTCTTCTCCTCTTTCTCCACCATTTAGTGTCATGATGTGTTTGCAGGGGACAATTACATCTCTTTTGAGCTTTGAAAAGACTGAGGGAGCCAATCTTCTCTGTTTTTCCCTCCTACATCCATCCCACAGGCTGGGAGCTCTGCAGCTCCTCCATCTTTCATGCATGGGGGTGCCACCACCACGCACAGTACTCCAGACGAGGTCTCAGCACTGTCTTCTGCAAACCTGCCTGAACACTACTTTTCGCTCCGCTGGAAACATGTCATCAGGGATATCCTCAGCCTGGATTTGCCTTTCACGGTTGGATCACACCGATGACCATATTCATCCTGACTAGCTCAGTGACCCAGTGCTTTCCACCCACTTCCAGCTGATGAATTCCCAGTTTTTAGTGCAAATTCTTCACATTAGTCTTTAAATGATCTTCCCCTTAATTCTGCTGAAGGTTACTGCATTTTCTGCCTCTTTGAGATAGTCGCTTTTTGTGCCCGTTATCTTCATCTTCTGCCATATTGACAATGTCTCCTACCTTCATGTCACTAGGAAATTTCAAAAGGACCCTCTTACTATTAACTTCAAGGATTGTTTACCAAAGTCTATTCCAACTTAATATTTCTATATTACACATTTTCCCATGTCAGTTGATAATTTACTTAAATAGGTTTCTATTTTTTTTTAAGGAGACTGTCAATATTTTATTCTGTTCCTTAAACAGTGAAGATTGCTTTATATCTGAGACTAACTTATATTTAGGTCAATATGTCAGTTGTTTAGCCTCCTTGTTCTCAGTATTAGTACTTTCCTTCTCTGCACTGTCCATCCCCCCATCTTCGGTACTTCCTTTACAGATTGTCATATTGTTGTTTATTTGATTTTTTTATATTAAATCTCCAGGCATGGAAGTTAAAGAAATCACTTTCATCCTTCTCCATTCTTTTCCAAGTTGGAATTCTAATCATTGTTTATGTCAGCTTCAAGCCAAGAGGCATAGTGCCCCAGCAGACAAACAGCCTTCTGGTTTTGCAGTGATGCACAAAATCAACGACTCAGAACATTTGTGTGAGTGAAAGACATGAAAATGCACCCAAGTGGTGTATTTTTCAGAAAAATCAGGGTACATATTCTAGGAAAATTCTGAAATCTGTACCATTTCCCTGTGTACCACTGTGAACACAACCACAATACAATATTTCATTTGCCTATGGATTCAAGTGACTCTTGATCCTGGAGAGGCTTTTATGCAATATCATAAAAGGGAGTTTGGGGTGATGCAACAAGAAAGAAGCAGCATTTATGATGTTTATGCAATCCAAAAAAAGCCTTTGTATTGTCAAGGTAGAGGAGCAAGACCCCTGTGAAAGTCTGGGATTGCCCATCTGTTCAGTTGTGGGGCTGGCAGAGGCTGCCAGCACCAGCTGAAATGGGGGCGAAGGTGGGTGGCAAAGAGGGGGGAGCTGGTCTGGGGTGACAGCACCAAGTCCTGCACACCTGCACATTCCCAGCACCAAGAGGTCCTGGCCAAACCTAGTGGGTGGAAGCAAAGTAGTGCCTCTTACTCCATTATTTTGCATGAGTAACTCATGTTATCCCACCACTGTGCTTGTTAAGAGAAGAAAAATAATATGGGAAAGACCCAACAGCTACAGACACAACTGCTGTTTGTTTGCATATACAGCCACTGTTATTCTTCAGCTGACAAATTTGATTTGCGGCCTTTAATATGTTCGAAGTAATGCTCTTGCTAATTGTAGTCATGCTATTGATTTTCATAGAGGCATTTTACTCCATACGAATCTATTGCTTTTAAGCCAATTAATCATGCATCACTAACTTAACTGCAATGGTGGGTTTAATGTGAATATTCAAGTAGTACTTCACTTCAGGGTTTGTCAACAGCTACGATCTGAAGACAATTTCAAAGCCTTAAGAAACTGCTTAATACAGTTACTGGATGCTCACCAGTTCGTAAGACCCTGCCCCAGCTGCCTCATATATTTTATGCAGAACAAAACCTTCTAATTAAGTAGATGAAAGAAACAAATTAACATACCACCTAGGGGACTGAACATACATGATTATTAAGCATCACAAAAAAATTTAAAAGGCAATCCCAGCTCAAAAAGCGGATTAAAACTGAGCTAAGTGGGGGAGCAAACCTTCATTACACTGCAACAGGGAAAAGAGAGTTCAGGCAGACCTATTGCAGTGACTGACACTGCAGGGACGTGCTGGAAGTAAGGTATAAGATTCTTGAAGCAGCTGTGTGTGCTCTTTAAGTTTCTCAGTCCATTTTTGTTTCCCTTTTCAGGACACTATTGGGGGAATTTCTCAAAGAGGCCCTGCACAATTTGCTGTGGATGCAGTGATCCTCCCCATCCAGCAGGCACCAAGATCCCACATCCCACCCCCACTTCTGTTTGCCGTTGTCCCTGTTAGAAACTAAGACCTTGTTTTTCAGTCTGAGTCCACCAGGGACACAGGGCAAAGCTGTGTTTCCTTGACCTTCCACAAAGTCTCAGCAGCCCTCCTGTCCTGCTCTATGTCTAAGGACTTCTACTGCTTCAGCAACATTTGCTATTGCACCAATGGTAGTCAAGTCAACTGCACTATCACACCAACACACATCCTCTCCCAGGCCATATGCATAGGCTATATGTCTGGGGAGCAGAGACAGGACGGACAGAGCCAGAGCACTGATTTCATCCAACCACCTCAACCATAGGCACAGTTATAGAAGTGCTAGTTAGCAACTGCTTCAGGATAGTACCATAGGAAAGAGGTATTTTAATACCAGGTTTAACATGACAAACTTAATGACAGAAGTGACAGACCTACTGTGGTTGGTCCATACCACATTCCCTTATCTCCAGCTTTCCTTGCCTGCCTGAAGAAACAGTTATCTTCATGAAGAATTTTTCCAGCTTCTTCCAAAGCAGATGCAAGTCTTTCTCTGATGACATCAAAAGAGGTGTTTGGTTTTCAATAGGCAACAGTCACATTAGATACATAGATCTTGCATACAGCAACTTAAACACGGAGAGGCAAGTCACCTCAATATCAGCAGCATAGCCAGAACCAGATAGTTAGTCCATGCTAGACTGGGCTCATCTGGTCACAAGTCTGAGAGCAGAGATCTTAATCAAACTTAGCAAAAGAGAAGACTAGGGTGTGCAGTTCAGATCATATTAGACTGAGTTGATTTGTTTGTGCAGCCTTGGAGTAATTTTTGAAGAAAAACTAATTAAACATGTGAAGGCGGATGGAAGATTAATGTAACATACCTGTCAGATGAGCCTAGTGTATTTCTCGCAAACTGTAATTGATATTTTAACCATTCTTATTATGCATTACTAAGACTAAAATCTAATTTATCTAGACATCCGTGAAACATCTGCTATACAGCCATACAGGAAATTATTTTGTTTGGAGAAGAATGAGTACAAGCCATGTAGAGTGAGTAAGGACACTTGAAGGGAAAATGTCAACAGGACAGGCTGGAAGAGATGGTGCAAAGCTGAAAGAGGGTCATGAGCAAAGTTTCTCAAGACTGGATGTGATTTAGTATTAGCAATATTAATAGTGCAAAATGTGGATGAGCAGTAAAGAAATTTGCCAAGAA
Organism: Columba livia; assembly: GCF_036013475.1. Taxonomy (NCBI): domain Eukaryota; kingdom Metazoa; phylum Chordata; class Aves; order Columbiformes; family Columbidae; genus Columba; species Columba livia. The sequence goes on along the minus strand of NC_088604.1, from coordinate 31,571,736 downwards.
TACCATCCTCAGTATGGGGAAGACTGGCTCTCATGCAAGGAGAGATGGTCCTGACGACAGGAGCAATCCCAACAGAGTACCATAACACATAAGGCCATGCACTTCAGCAATAATAATAAAAACATGCACTGTAATCCAGGAGTTCCTCAACTGGCAACAAACACTAAAAATAATGTGTGGATATATGTGTGTGTGCACACGTGTACTTTTGTAAATATTTGTGTTTCTACATATACACAAGTACTTGTGTGTGTTTGCAGATGTCTTCAAGCCTTCCAGCCATGACAAAGGCAAGTAAAATGTTGTGGTGACTCTGCACAAAACCAGGGGTGTCATTGGCATCTCATACAGTTCTAGTCACTTATGTGCAAGAAAGTGGAATTTTAACCTGACTAGACATAGGAAAGAACTTTTAGGATGAGCAGAGCTATTTTCTGTGTTTAGTGGAGAGGACTAGGACAGCTTGATTTGTTGAGCTGAGCAAGATTCTCAGGAAAGACAAGGCTCCTCTACATCAGGGTGAAAAATCCAGGAGAGCAAAAGCTGTTTCAGATAAAATACAATAACGACACAACAAAAAACCAAAAAATCGCACAAACCAGACAGGAAAAAAAAATTAGGTTGAAAATCAGGAGGTGGTTTCTGGCCACTGGAGCCGGCAAAAGCCACAAAGTTAGGTCAAGGCAGTCTAAGGCGGGATTTGTGACCCAGTGTGCTGGGGGAACAGAAGATGCAAAAATCCTTTCTGGACTTGTACACAAAGGAAAGTCAGAGGTTCAGCAGCCCAGTGCAGATGATTCAGTAGTGAGCTACAGCTTGTGATGTTTGGGTGAAGGGTTCCTCATTCTGTCGAGACATCAAGACCAACTTCAAGTGAGCCCAATCCCATTGCAAGCATCTCATGCAGCTTACCCACAACTCAGCATATTAAAATACATCACAGAAAGAAATATTTTGCCTAAGGCCTTTAATAAAGCTTTTAAATATGCTGTCTTGAGTTTTGTTGCTTCCTATTTGAAATAGACAAATAAATAATCAGTACATCAATTATTTTTATCTATATTATGGCGGAAATGTAAAATGTATCTGGCAAGTACCCTTGTTTATTAATTTCTGTTTGATGTCTAAAAGATAATTAGATAATTAATAACAATCATGGTTATTATTTAACAATTATATTGAAGGAAAATCTTGAGGCCTCCACAGCAAACATTACACAAAAACCATGCAGATATAAAGGAAGCATTATGCTGCAAAGGACACTACAGTCTTCCTCAACATAAAAGGTGAAAAATAGTGAGGGTAACTTACCCAATTTTTTTTGTGTGTGGATAACAATAAAACATCCCAATTGTATTTGAGGCACACTGAGTCCATGAACCTGTGGCTATGAGACATAAATGCTTATGTCCATTTTTTTTGGTAGCGTTTGTCCTGGAACTGTAAACTCTTCTTTCAGACCACCCTTCTTGGACAGAAAGAGGTAAGACACATTTGTACAGAAATAACTAAGAATCATTCATTAACATTGATTGTGTCCAACATTTCTGTAGTGAACATGGCTGACCTAATTCTGTTAGCAATTATTATTTATTATAAACCTAGAACTATTTCTGCATGATTGGTGAAGATACTCCAGGTTTACATCCAAGAATGAGAACAGAACCCGAACAACTATTTACAACAGAAAATAACTAAATGAAGCCTATTTCCTTCATATTGGTTATCCATGAATGGATTTAAACGTCACCGTTTTACCTTTGTTCAAAATCTCCCAGTGATTTCAGTAGACCTGTTTCAGCACAAGGAATTCTGACAGACAACGGGTGGTGATTCACCTCCTTCATGAGGTGACTAGGCACCAAACAAAGACAATATTCTCCCACAAGCACAAAAGAAAATTGTACCTTTTAAATGCAGCGGGAGGGTCTATGAAGTCTTTATACCAATACAAGTGTGAGCACAGTCTCACACAGCTATTTTACTGTTTCTTCTTAAATTACCAACATTTTTTAAAGCAGATATTCGCAGTCAGTTAAAAGCTTTTTACATGAGGAAACTTTTTTCACTTGAATGAGTAAACACACTTTGATGTACATATTTATATATAGAGGTTTATATATAAATGTGTGTGTGTGTATTCGATATTTTCTCAGTGTGAGTAGAGATGCTGACTCAATGGAGTCAATTAAGTCCATTTTTCCTGAAAGGTAGCTTGTGGCTCCTCTACAGCCAGTAACAAACAAATTTATGCTCTGAAGTGCTGTTACAATTACGGAACTGAAGATATGACAACAAAAGTTGAGATTTTGTATATATTTATGAAATTCTGCTTAGCTCTGTGGGTAGTAACATCCTCAGGTACAAAAGAAAATGTCTTCAATGCATTAATATTGATAATATTCTTTGTGTCTTAGAATTATAAATGCAGAGTGTTAAAAAGATTCTGAAGTACTAGGAAGTGATATGTTGCTTCAAAGACAAACCTCCAGGGATAAATCCCAAATGTCAGCTTTAAAAAGCTTCATATAGTGCATAAACATAAGAGCAGGAGGACGGCATGGAGTGAGGTAAATAAGTTGCACTGTAGCTTTGCAAATACGACTCTCATCTAAACTTTTATTGATTTATTTGGACTTTACATTTTGCATCTTTCAAAGGGTGGAAGAAGCTGCCATGAGCCTCAGTTCCACCTGGTTTCATCTATGAAACTAGAGATATCAGTGCACAGGAATTATAAGAAGGGATTCAAAAGAGATTGCTTTAGATTCTTACTTTGTCTTTTGTTGTTTTGGTTGTCTTTGGGGTTGGTTTGTTGTTGTTGTTGGGGGGGAAGGGATTGCTTGTTTGTTTGTTTTCCTAAAGGGCAATTCAGTACTCTGTGAGCTAGAGAACACTAAACACCTACAGCCATGCTGACCTTCTCACATTTGAAAATACCACCACTGATACTTATTTTATCTATGCTTCCCTGTTTTACTGATGTTCAAGCTTTGCCACAGAGCCACCAGAAAGAAGCACCGAAGCTGTCTAAATTCACACCACTTAAAATTATTCAGCGGAAAAAAAGAAAAAAAAAAGGAGAGAAATGTGCCCCCAAATTGCTGATTCTTTTTCCATGTCCTGGTCAAACACAAACAGCTGCAAACTGAGAGTCACAACATTATCGTCACTATTATACAATAACAGAAGATGTTGAGCTTAGTTCCAGTGTAGCCCCAAGGATGCTCGCTTGACAGCACCTGAAGGGTGACGGCACAAGGTCCTCTGTCACCCCGCTGCCACCGGGAACACTCTCAGTTGCTTTTGGACACTGACTGAGATCAAAGGGATGAAACTTCTAAGAAAGAAGGAAAAAAAAAATAAGAATAAACAAAAAGTCAAGCTGGAGGGGGACCAATAGAGATGGGAAAGTAGCAGAGGAAAAAAAGCATTTCAGGGAAATGTCACGGATAGAGAAGGAGTCACACAAAAGGAGAATGCTGTCTTGAAAACATGGTTGAGAAAAAAATATATAAAAAGAGGAAGGAGTGCAGAAATATTAGGTCAAAACCAAATAAGCATATCTAGAAATACAAAATACTACAATCTGGACAGGTAGAATATCAGTACTAGGGAGAGAGAAAAAACATTGGAACGCCCAGTTTTCCAGGAAGCTGTATTAAGAGAGGATCTTAAACTTACATAGCCTTTCAGGCCCAGGGCTATGGAATCAGCCACCAGTAGATTCTGACCTTTGCAGCTGTTTTGCAAACTCTTCCAAAGGTTTTACTCTGAGGAAATCGCCTGGGCACAGGCAGCAATAGAAGGAACCACAGGAACACATCCCCAGCTGAGATGCCCCACAGCCCCTCAGCTCAGTGGCTTTATGGGACACCCAAAACTGCCTGAGAGGGTGATTCCCCAAAGCTGGTAGCACTAATGAGGAACATGATCAGCCTGATTAAACAATAACTGGGGAATGATGAAGAGACTGGTGGGAGATGACTTGGAGCAGCAGAAGGAGGAGCAGTGACCCTGCTTGGGCAGCGCCAGGCATCCCCTGCAGCACCCCCAGCAGCCCCCCGTGGGGCACGGCAGCAGCTGGCACCCAGACAGGGACACACAACGTAGGAGTGGCTTGGGGGGACACCCCTCCTCAGGGTGTCTTAGCAGGGGGCCAGCAGCAGCAGGGGTGCACACACTGCAGGAGCACCCACATCTCTACAGGAGGGTCTGCACGCAGGGTACCTGCACCCACACCCAGGGCATGGGCTGTGTAATCCACGCTGCCGGGGCGGGGGTCTTCAATGTTTGGACTACCAAAGCATGCTTAGAAATCTGCAGGCATTTACTAACATTTTGTACGTGTCTAGTACTGTGGTTTGTCTGATGTGTTGCTGATTTCAGTCCTGAGCATGCAGTTCACTGATTGCAGGTTAAATATGTGCTGCTAATAAATCAATAAATTCCTTTAATCCCAGTTTGATTTAAATCATGTGAGCTGACCAGCTTTTCCTTGCAGTAGGGCTGCACATACCAGTGATGCTCTATGAAGCCAGGACTGTGTTCTCAATAGTGGCAGCAGTAATAGTGACACTGGGGACACTGTCTTCCACAAGCAGCTTTAGCACCTAACCTACCTTCCAATGTTCTCCTGAGGGTGATCACCAGGGTAAAGCCACACACTGTGCTCTTCGTGTTGGGGTCCAGAGGAATTATTTCATAGCTCCAGCTTCAAAGAAACATTTTATTCCCCTTTCCAGTTGCCTGTAATGGTTGTGCAGTACTGGATTATTTCAGATAAAAGTTTCAATGGTGAGTAAATGAACTTGTCATTCTTAATGACAGCTGTGAGAGCTCGTGTCTTTGCTACTGTCATTGTGTTGCTGGACCGTGACTGAAGAAACAACCACAATCTGATCAGTTAGAGAAATGCAGTGAAATGCAGAATAACACTGACTATGTGCATATTGAAAAGGTACCTAAAATAGACCCAAGCCAACTTTCACTCTCTGCTGACTGCTGGGCAGTTAAAATTCAGATCCAAATCACAGCATCTTCTAATTTGATACTAAAAAGTATGAAAGAACATTGGCCTGTTCCTAATACGCAGCATTATACACTGCTGATGCTGATGTGCTCCTGGGTAAATGTCAGCATAAGCTCTGCATTGTGGATATATTTCAATGATGTGCTTGAGTATATTACTCCGGGATTTTAGGACAAAGACTACAAAATAATTTCAGGTCTCAGAATGTTCCATTTCTGGGCAAGCACCACAAAAAGGACCCAAATCCCAGCAGCTGGTGATAAAAATCTCCATTATAGACCTAGCTAAAATAAATAAGAAAACATCTATGGTCTAGATCAGCACACATCTGCCTGGGGGAACCATCACAAATGATCTATATGTAGAAGAAAAATGATCAGAGACCTATATCACACTGACTATCTTCTGAATATTTCCACCGCTTAAAAAAAAAAGGAAGGTTGCTTTGCTGACTGAATTCTGACTGAGGAAAATGATGTATTTCTCAGGTCCATGAATTGACTGGAAACCAACATACATTAGCTGAAAATATGTCTTTATGTGGAATTGAATAGTATGCCACATCTTTGATTCTGCTTCCTAATGCAACAGTGAATTTGCCCTAATTTTTTCATTATAAACACAAAATGTACCCTCACATGTTCTGCAAATTGGGAGCTGCTCTATTTGACCAGTGACCCCAGAATATCCCATATCTCCCGCTGCAGATCGACTTGCTCCTTTGGGCCAGGGGTGCTCCTGCTGGCACTTTACAGCTTGTCGCTTGCCGACTGCAATGTCTGACTTATTCTGTGGACACAGCAGCTGGAAAATCAATAGTTGTTTGCTGATTAATAACTGATTTTCCACTGACCAAAACACCGCATTGGCCCAGCTGTAGCAGACAGCACAGGTCACACACGGCTACAGCTCCACTTTTAATGTGCCAGATCTGAAAACTCCCACTATCATTTTATTTATTTTATATTTTATTTTAGCTTTTATTTTTATTTTTATTTATTTATTTTATTTTATTATTTTATTTTATTTTATTTTATTTTATTTTATTTTATTTTTATTTTATTTTATTTTATTTTATTTTATTTTATTTTATTTTATTTTATTTTATTTTTATTTTATTTTATTTTATTTTATTTTATTTTATTTTATTTTATTTTATTTTATTTTATTTTATTATTTTACTTTGTTTTACTTTGTTTTGTTTCAATTATCCTCCCGTTCCGCAGAGCCCCTCCCGCGGCAGCAGGAGGCGGGGGGCGCAGGACGCGGGCAGCCCCCTGGACGCCAGGCCCCGCCGTTGGCCGCCAGGTGGCGCTGCAGCCCGCCCCTTGCGCCGCCCGCGGGGCCCCGTACAGCGCAACCTCCGCCCGCCCCGTCCCGCAGAGGGGCCGTGGGCCCCCACGGAGGGCAGGAATGCCCCACTCTTCTCCCCATCCTTTTCACCCCCAGGCCTGGTGCAGACGCGGGAAGGGACCATCGGGCTGCCACAGGACCCTGTAGTGACGCTTGGCTGAGGCTGGTTAAGCACTCGAGCAGCAGGGGCAGCTGTGTCGTCAGTTAGTGCCAGTTAGTGTCCTGCTCTAAGAAAATTGTTTAAATTTAATACATGTTGTTCACATCTTCATAATGGGCTCCACAGTTTGCTTGCAGGTAGGTTTTTCTCTTGGACCGTTTTATTTATGTTCCCATCTGCTTCATCTCACTGTAGGGGTGAGGAAGGGGGTTTTGATAACAAGCATCAGGACTGTTATCATAGAATCACAGAACAATTTGGGTTGGAAGGGACCTTCAAAGCTCATCTAGTTCAACCCCCCTGCAATGAGCAGGGACATCTTCAACTAGATCAGGTTGCTCAGAGCGCCGTCCAGCCTGGCCTTGAATGTTTCCAGGGATGGGACATGGACCACCTCTCTGGGCAACCTGGGCCAGTGTTTCACCACCCTCATTCTAAAAAATTTCTTCCTCGTGTCTACTCTGACTCTCCCCTCCTTTAATTCAAAGCTATTACCCCTTGTCCTATCTGAACAGGTCAGGCAACCTGGAGAAGGACAGTGGATGGAGTGGTAGATAACACTAAAGACCTCAGATCAGGCAATATGGGCTCTGGTGTCTCACTGCACCATCTGTGAAGAGGGAACTGATACTTATTTTTCATCATGGGAGCACCACAAGTTTTGCAAGGATGATCCAGCTCTGCAAAAACACAGCGGGCTGCTCGTGCACCGAAAGTAACCCAAAGGAACTGCCACGTTTTGCAGATCTCTGTGGCAGAATTTTGTTAGTATTGCTTTTGGAAAAGCCTGCCCCTGCTAACACAGCCAGGCACACGTATGTTGAAGGCTGCATGCATGACTGCTCGTCTCCCGGCCAGCCTCTGCCCATGTCTTCATTCAAATGTCCGCCCCGCTCCAGGGCATCTGGCCAAGAGCGCTGCCATGATGGACAGCCAGAGCAAATGGTTCACGAGGGTTAAAACCAAGATTGTTAGACTATCTAATCAAATCTTTATGTCTTACAAGCCCTTAAATTGACTCACGGTCTCTTCTCCTGAGCCTTCTATATGTGCCTTGCTAAAGCGTGTCTTCTTGCAGGGTATCCAGCATGGAAAACCAGAAATGGAGAGTTCACCACCCACTTCTGCTGTATCAACAGACTATTTGGATTCACTGCTTCATTTCCCATTTGATTTCGTTCCGTTTTATCTACCAGTCTGTGGTTCTTATCGTACCTTTCTCCAGTAGTTTAAAGAGCTCTTTAGCACCTAGATTTTTCATCTCAAGCAAATATTTATAACTGTAACCAAGGCAGCTCAGGTTCTTTCTCATAACCCCACCAGCAAGAAGGCTTGTCCTTTGCTGCAAGGCAATCCCTCTGAGCTTTGCTTCAACTTCATGAGGCTTTCTGCACTGCTTACAATTTTTCAGCAAATGAATGTGACCTCCCTTACTTCTTACAGATGAACAGCATTTGTGTGTAGCACATCAAATGAAAATGTGCAGCGTGATGTAAAATCAAAGGTCCTGATTCTCATTCACATTAGCGACCTTTAACTAACTCCAGCAAATTACATTTCGTTTATATCTTATGTACGGCTCCCCTAAAATGCCAGTGTTGGAAAGGGGCCAGACTGTAAATAAGGAGTTGATTTTCTATTATTTTTATTGACTTAATACTCACCCCCTGACCAGTCCATTAGGGTTACTGCACTTTTGCTTCTTTTGGACTGTTAGAAGTGCACACTGACGAGCGCTCATCACTCAAGTGCATGCATCCTGGTATTGTATAGTGGATTACAAAGATTCATTTCCATCTTAATTTATTTAGTAAGGGCAGAGGTGCAGTTCCCGAGGAGGCTACTGCTCTATGTTAGGCTTGAGATGGGAGATCTGACTGACTTCTCTCCAGCTCTACCTTGGCATAACTTCATTCACTCCTTCAGTGGATACACATGCCTGATTTATGTCAGCATTAATAAAATAAGAATCAGGTCTGCTGCTTGTGCCCTAAATTTCCATTACCCCAGACCAGCTCGCTGAGACATCCCTACTTCTGCATTCAGAAATTTCTTTTGTTCTGTTTCAATACACCATTAGTAACAGCTAAATAGGGGGGCTGAAAAGGCGATAAATACATCTGCATTTCTAAGCATGGCTGATGCTTTCCTTCCTTAAAATTACTTACATGGGGCATCTATTTGCCTGAGTCATTAATTCCCCTTTTACAGAGGCTGCCTCCATTATTTTTATGCTTTGTCCTTGATGTTTGCTTACATTGTCCCCATTTTCCATGTCAGAGAGCACAAGGTGCTGTACCCCATTAAGGATGACTAATACATGGACAGAGAGAAAAAAAGAGGGAGATTAAACCAGAAAGAAATGCATACTAAAAACATTGTAGCGTACTTAACAGAAAAACCCTGCTGCTCACATGAAAGCAATCTGGAAAAGGAGACTATTAGAAAGCAAATGCACATGACTGAGGTGGAAATACAATTAAACCACCAGAGTAAAATAACAGAAAATGTAGTAGAGAGGTTAATAATAAACTCCAGTCATGAAAGCACAAAGTGTAGAAGGGAAATTACACTGCCAGTCATCATCTCTTTGTTAGGGAGCTCATTAAAACCAGAGCATTACCACTTCTTACACTGGAAAATTTGGATGGGCAAGAGCAGGTTCCTACCGGAAAGAGAGCTCCCTGTGGGCACAGAAGAGGGACGATCCCGCTGCAGATGCTAATGCAATATTTTCATTAATTGGTTTACGCACTTACTGTGCGTGTGCATCACAAATGCAGCTTATTGCTCACTACTGCTTCGTTGGCTTCCTTTTATCTCATTCGGCCGCACCTACCTGGCAATTTAAAGCCCCATATTTCAATTTCATGACAGGACAATCTGTAGCAAAATCTTTGCTCCTCTCTGCTTCAGTCATCCTGGCTTTTCTTATCCTTGCTTCACCAGTACTCGGCTGTCTTCACGCTGTCTGTCCTTCCAGCTCCATGCTTTACACTCCCAAATTCCCTCCTTAAGTTCCTCTTTCACTTTCTCCTGCCTCTGCCTTTACTTAGAAGCAAACCCACTGCCCTTGGCTCCCAGTGCAGCTGGCTCATGGTGTGTCAGGGGATGGGGATGTAAAAAGACTGGAGAAATCAAGGAACCTTGTGGTGAGAAGGAGACAAGGGATGGGGGGTGTGCATAAGTGTGGCTGCCTGTATAATTTTAACCCAGTAAAAAGGGCAATAACAGTGAAAGAAAAATCGTGATGAAAACAACACACTTACAAACACATTTCAGGTTTGTTTTTTATTGAAAGTGAAAGCTCTGTCAATACAATTTGCTGAGACTCAGAGACCTTTAAATAATTAGAATAACTTTTCTGCATCTAATCAGAAAAGTGCAAGGGTTGCCAAAATAGATGTCGTTTCCTCATGTTCCACTGTGGGTATATTATAAGCACACGCTCAAACATGCATTTGTATTGGGAGCTTGTAGTTCTTAGTGGTAATTTTCAGCTGTAATTCTCCAACTAGAGAAAATAAAGGATACCAGTGCAAAATTTCACAAGAATTTTTTTGTTAATTCTTTTCTGTTATGAAGGTTGTGGTTTTTTTGTTTGTTTGTTTGTTTGTTTGTTTTAATTATATAGTTACCATACCAAGTTAAAAGTCACCTTGACATTGCTTTAAACACAAATGTTAAGCACTGAGGGAGGTTTGCAAAGATGCAGTTGGGGCTGGGTGCACCATTCCCAAGGACCTTCAAAGTCCTTTAAAATCTTGTTCAAATCTGCCAAGAGTGCCTCTGTTTTAATAAAAGAGTAGGAGGCCCTAACTTTCTGTGAATTTTCTAGATATAGAAGCCTACTGCCTCTATATTTATTTACTGTACTATTCTGTACTTTTAGAAGGTAAATACTTTGAAAGAGGGTTTCTATTTGTGTAAAATACATATATGTTTCTGTATGAATGGAACACTCCACTCAGAGTGAAAATGGTAACTTCAACACGTAGATGGTGGGATTGAGTGCTCTCTCAGCAAGTTTGCAGATGATACGAAGTTGAGTGATGCAGTTGATTTGCTGCAGGGAAGGGAAGCCATCCAGAGGGACCTTGGCAGGCTTGAGGAGTGGGCTCACGTGAACCTCATGAGGTTCAATAAGGCCAAGTGCAAGGTCCCAGCACCTGGATCAGAGCAATCCCCGGCGTGAGAGCAGTCCAGCAGAGAAGGACTTGAAGGTTCTCAGTGGTGAAGAGCTGGACATGACTCAGCAATGTTCACTTGCAGCCCAGAAGATCAATCATTATCCCGGGCTGCATCAGAAGGAGCGTGGCCAGCAGGTGGAGGGAGGTGATTCTGTCCCTCTACTCTGCTCTGCTGAGACCCCACACCTAGAGTCCTGTGTCCAGCTCTGGAGCCCTCAGTACAGGAAAGACATGGACCTGACGGAGAGGGTCCAGAGGAGGCTACCAGGATGATTAGAGGGCTGGAACAGCTCTGCTGTGAGGACAGGCTGAGAGAGTTGGGGTTGTTCAGTCTGCAGAAGAGAAGGCTCTGGAGAGACCTTGTTGAGGCCTTTCAATACACAAAGGGAGCTTATAAGAGAGAGAGACTTTTACCAAGGCTTGTAGTGACAGGACAGGGGGCAATGGTTTGAAAGCAAAAGAGGATAGATTTAGATTGAACATAAGGAAGAAGTTTTTTACAACAAGGGTAATGAGACACTGGAACAAGTTGCCCAGAGAGGCTGTGGAAACTCCATCACTGGAAGTGTTCAAGGTCAGGTTTGGCAAGGCTTTGAGCAACCTGGTCCAGCAAAAGATGTCTTTGCCCATGGCAGGGTAGTTAAACTAGAAGATCTTTGAGGGTCTCTTGAAGCCAAACCTTTCTGTGAACACCAGATGTGTAACATTCTCTCCCTGCTTGCCTCTCCTGTCGCAAGAAAGGAAAGACAAGCTGAGTATAAGGAAGCCAGCTGAAGCTGTGTCCTCTCAATGTTCACAGCCCCATCCCTGACCAGGCTGCCTGGGGAGCCCAGCCCTGCACACCCCACCAGCACCCCAGCCCCAGCAGAGCAGGCCTGGAGAGGCCTCCAAGGGGAAGAGAAACAGGCAGAGTCAAGGGAAAAGTCAGGAAGAAATATTTATGAGAGCAAAACTGGCTAGTGTTTCATGGTGTCTTGTTTTCCTTGTGGGGGATACTTCAGAAGGAGGGGTGAGGGTGAGGAGCAGCTTAATTTCCAAGAACTGCCTTTTGCTCCAGCTGTTTGTTTGACTTGCCACTGGCAGGATTTGGGCTTGCTTGCTGTTTTCTCATTTGATTTTTGCTAGCTCACCATGCCCTGGGGGAGCCTCAGAGAGCTGCTTCCCTTTCCCCTGCCCTTATTGCTGCTGCTCTCTGTTTTTCAGCAAATCATTTTCTCTGCTGCTGATATGGGTTTTCACATTTCAAGTTTCTTTCTAAGGTTTGCAAGACTGCGGCGGCCCCCAGTACAAGGTCCTGGCAGCAAAATTTGTATTAGCCAACGGTGGACAAGACAAATTGTAATTAATAAAGTCATCACCACCTGGCTTATAGCAGTGTGGTGGTAAAGCCAAACTTTTAATCCTCAGATTATCATAGGGCTCTGATGTGGAGCTGATGTCACTGAGTCCCCTCATAGCGTATGTGGGTGCCATCAGGCTCTGTGGACCACAGGGGTACTGATGCTGGCAGTGGGCCATGTGGCCAGTAGGGTTGTCACCCCTACTGTGCTCCCACCCATCCCCATCCTCCACTGTGCTCCTGGCCAGCCTGGCCCTCCAAAAGGCTGTTCAGAGAGGAGTGGGCAGGGATGTGAAGGGGCACAGTGCAAGAGGACACCTCTTTCTGACAGGCTGTGGGCATGTGGGATGGAACTATTGGTTCATAAACTGACAGAAAAAAAATAAAATGGCTGGAGAAAGCAGGCTCCATATTTTAGATAATATCCTTGCAATTACTGAATGCCTCACTTAGAAAGAGAGAAATGCAGGATCAGCACTTCCACAGCCTGGGGTGGCTTCAAGATGAGAGCACTAGGTAACATTAAATCCCTTTTTTCTCTCTCTCTGGTCCTGTCATTCCTGCCCTCGCTGCCGTCCATCCGCTAGCATCGCTTCAGTCAGTGTATAGAAATCACAATTTTGTTCTTCGTCTCTGGTGTGACTGGCACATATCCTCACGGAGAGGACATGTTTCTGGAAGGTGACAAATGTGGGCTTAAGCCACCTCAGCTGGGTTTGGGCTGAAGGTAATTGCTGAGCTACACAGTCAAGCAGAGCTCAAGGCAAAATGATCTGGCGAACGCTGGAGCAGACACAAAGGGACGCGTCCCCAGTTTAGGTGTCTGAGGAGGGTGCTGAAGCTGAATAGAAAGGTTTGGGAGTGGTGCTGGGTCAAAAAATTGGGCTGAAGATAATCCAGCCTTTCATAAGCTCTAGTCTTAACAGTGGATGGTAAAATGGGAAGAATCTCCGGTGTGCTTGTTGACTGGTGGTACAGTGGTATAGCCTCTGCATTTAATTTTCCTCCAGTTAAGCTTAAGCTTGAGGATAAACACTTGAAAACACGTGAACAAGAAGTGACAGAATCCAGACCTTAAACACCTACCCCCAATAGCCTAAAAGAAAGCTTTTAATAAAGGAGGAAATAATCCTCTGACAGGAAATAAACCTTAGGGGAAAGAAAAAAAAAGGCAAGAGCTGAATATATGGTGAGATTCAGGGGAGGCAGAAGAGGGTACTCCTTTGGGATTGGAACTGGATCCAGAAATCATACTTAAAAAAAAAAAAGGCAAAAAGCCAAAAAAACACAACCACCGTCAAACCTCCTCCCCAAATTGTGGAAGTATTTTGTAGCCCCTGAACACCTTCAGCTTCCCTCTCTTGCAGTGGGTGAGGTTCTCACTATATGGCCTTCTTTGCTATGAAATTTAAATTACTTAACTATAAATTGTTTTCCTAACAGTGGCTGGCACCTTGGATTTCAGTCAAAGTCACTGGTGATGTGTCCAGGTTTCCTGGAAATGCATTCAGAAAGACTTCTATTGATTTAGACCTTCACGCAGATCTATTATTCCCAGGAAAATTCTCCAGGGGATGAAGTTTGTTTTTTCAGACCATGCTGGTGCCAAACAATCTTGTAGCACCAATCAGATAGGGCACTTGACAAAAGCAGTTTGGGGAAGACACAGATATTTCATTTGACAGAGAAAATAACGTAAGAAAATTCTATTACTCTGGATGTTTAATTTGATTTTCTTCTTCCTGGTTTCACCTCACCCCTAGACCTTGTTCTGGTGTGAGGCTGCGATGAGTAACTGAGCCTGACTATGACACACGGTAGAGCTGTGAATTATTTTGGCTCCAGCCTTGCAATGAACTGTGCAGGTGTAGAAGTCTATCTCCATTGCTGGGTTAATGAATCCATGGAAGGTGACCCTTGTGCAAGCTGATGCAGGGAGCCTGGAAGTTACCTCTGAGGGTCCCTGGTGTTGGAGGAAATAGCAGAGCTATGAGGAGCTACAGGGAACTGAAGTCCTGCAGAGAAGGGAGCTCTTTGCCAGCTTCTACTGGGGTTTGGGGAGAAGAAATCGGGCTTGCCTAGGACCCATTTACCCTTTATTTGTAAGACTGGTAGGTCTGCTCCTGGTAATGATGCAGATACATTCTAAATTTGGCACTAATATAATTCTATTGTCCCTTTATGCTCTGCCTTAAACAAGAGCCCTGAACATAACCCTGTTTTGAACAGGTTTGATAATGAGACCTCAGGCAAACAAAGATGAGAAATCGCAAAGGAAAAATCTTCTCCTTGGGAAGGTGTCCCTCGGGCAGGGCTGTGTGTTTTTCTGAGTGCTCTGCACCTGGGCATCACCAGTGATGAAGCAAGAGGTGGAACAGCTGGACTCAGCACTGCAGCCATGCCTGAAGAGCCCATCTTTGTCCAGAGCTCACCAAAGGAGGCAAGAGGTGAGACATGTAAAGCCCTGCAAAACTTTGAGGGTTGTCTTTGATTTTGTGGTGTTGATTTTTTTTGTTATTGTTGTTGTTTATTTTTTTTTTCCTATGACAGGGGAAGAGTTGCTCATCGAAGGAATGCACATAAAGCAATGGGGTCTCCTAGGTTTCTGGGCTGGACCTTGAGTGCTGGTTTGATTATTCAGGGGGCACCACTTAGGTAATGTAACTCCATGAAAATTTTGCAAAGAGTTCCTGTAAAAAGGAACATCACTCTGCCCTATATTTACTCTACCTAACCTTTGTTTTTTGAAATAGGAGACTGGACAAACTTTATTTGTTTTTTGTTCTCATTTATTATTTTACACATTCTTTATATCACTTTAGTGTCTGCTGCTTTGTTGTTGTTGTTTTCTCCCAGTTGAAATATTAAGAAAACAGGCAAGCAAGTTTTATTTCCAGAAAGCTATAAGCAATTGAAGAAAAGGTTTTAATAATGAAAATGCCTGTTTTATTGCATAGCTGTCTAGAGCAGCAATATCTAGAAGGTATATAAAAGCATGTACCTCCCTATTGAGAAGAAAAGGTCTGCTTATCACATACACACACGTGCCTATTTAGCATTGAAGGAATTTTCTCAGTTTTTTGTAAGAGCTTAGAAACCTCTCATGCTTCCTTTGGTTTTCTGCCTCCGTGCTACAGTCACTTATTGTCTCTGAAATCAGATTATGAATTGTTCACGACTGGAGCTTCTTTACGTGCAAGCAGTGCTGCAAAAGCTTCATCCTGGTGCATTCTGTGTGATTAGCCGTTCCCTGCAAAGAGGTAGCGCACAAACAAGGATGAATGCCTTTATTTATCCCGTAGTTGTATGAATTACACAATAGGAATGTTCTACCGAAAGGTTTGAACAAGCAGTGGCTGATGCTCTGACCCTGTTGGAGTTGGTGGCAAAGCTACCACCAAGCTACCAAACAGTGAAAATTTCATTTAGAAATTGTAACAACCCTTTAACACCTGGCCTGATACTGTGAATGTGTGAATTTGCATCAGCCTGTATGTGAGTAAAAGGAGCACACCCAGGATATCAGGTGATGTTTTGCATCTATCACAGAAAAACACTCTGGCATAAGTAGGAGTAGCTGTGTTAAAAAAATATTCCTGCATTAAAAAAAAGGTAGAAACGTAAATTTGACATCAGTCACAGAAAGCTGGAAGAACAAGAGGAATCTGAAAAAATAAGGATGATCATTGCTATGTGATGCATCCAAGTACAGATACAAACTAGCTTTCAAAAGTATCTTTGTCTTATGTTCTGCCTGGGCAAACTTCATTCATGCACGCTATAAATATTGGTAGAGGTGAAGGCACTGAGTTATGAGAAGACAAAGGACTAGCAAACCCAGCTCTTAAGGCGATAGATAATTTAACACTTAATCCTTTAAAGGATTCTGAGAAAGAGAAATTATTCAGACTTCCCAATAAATAATGATCTATGAAGGACTGAGATTCTCATGGAATGACTTTGGTGCCTGTGCCTCTGTCTCTACATTTTAATCTAGACAGCAACTGCTATAATAGTGAAGTGAATATTTTTGTTGTATGGACCTCAGCATGGAATTTGAAATCACCATGCTATGCTTGGTCCACGGAGGTTTATTCATTGCATTGTCGGTGAGGTTTTCTGAAAAGTCTACCCCAAATATGCATAACATTCTAAAAGCAATATGCATGACCTTCCACGAACTTCCCATGTTTCCTTTATTAATCACCAAAAAGTTATTTTTGACCAAATATTTCATGCAATTAATTTCAACAAGAGCACAGGAACAGAGGATGGACTATCTAGACAAGCTGGATGTATTCATGTCAGCTGGCTTTGAGGAAATTTCTCCAAGAGTATTTTAGGACTTACTCTGAGCAATCTCCCAACTGTTAATTTAACATTTCTGAAGACTGCAGGTGGACAGGGAGTCCTAGTGGCTAGAAAAATGCAAACAAAACCCATCTTAAGGGAAAGACTAGGAAGAAATCTATGTGACATACCATGATGGATGAGTTAATAGTCTCACTGAACAGTCACTTAATAACAAACAAAGCAGACAATATACAGCATTGTTAAGAGCAAATCACATTATTCCATTCTAACAGAATTCCTTAACATTGTTAGAAACCTAGGAAAAACATGAGGAAACACAGACAGTGTTGGTCTCTTCTCCCAAGTAGCAAGTGATGGGACAAGAGGAAATGGCCTCAAGTTGCACTAGGGGAGGTTTAGATTGGACATGAGCAAAAATTTCCTCATGGAAAGGGTTGTCAGGCATTGGAACAGGCTGCCCAGGGAAGTGGTGGAGTCACCATCCCTTGAGGTGTTTAAGAGACTCATAGATTAAGTTCTTAGGGACATAGTTTAGTGCCAGAGTTATGCAGTGCCAGGTTGTGGTTGGACTCAATGATCTTGAGGGTCTTTTTCAAACAAAATTATTCTATCATTCTATATTGACCATACCACAACTTTTGACAATCTCACACAATGTTCTCACAATGGGGTTGAATGAAAAAGACATAGAAAATAATTGAGGTGGATGTACAACTGGTTGTGAACTGCTATTTGAGTTTATCATTCAGTGGCTTACCTAAATGCAATGATAGAAGATATGAGGCCCTGAAGAAGTTTGCCCTGATCTGTTTTATTCTGCTGCAGAAAAGGATACAGAAGATGACAATGGATTGCAATTGCAAGCACAAAATATAGCACTGCTGCAATACATTCAAATGCCCTTCTGGGATGCATTAACAGGTATAAAATATGGGAAGTGGTTCTTTTACTTGGCTTGACACTAGTGACCTCAACTGGAAAACTGTGTCCATTTTGGGCTGGGTATTTTTAGAAGAATATAGGTCTATGAATCATGCAGCTCAGAGGTGAGCAATAGGAATAGTAAGAAATATGACTTCTTGAGAATGGCTGAAAGAATTGAGTCTGTCTTTTCTAGAAAGAAGACAAGGATGATGTGAGTTTTCACATGCACAAAATATGTACTCTTCCTCCAAAATCAGCAGGAAAACGTGTAATCTCAGTTGCTGAGAGCAAAGGTAATTTAGATTAGACTGTCTTTTTAATCAAAAGGACAATTGAGCATTGGTTACTGTAGGCACTGTTGGCATCCTCTACACTGAAAGATTTTGAGAGCAGCTGAGGATGGTGTAAATCTATTCAATTTTGCCTCAAGGATGGCAATAGACTAAATCAGGGCTGCTTGTCCTGCCAGCCATCCATAGATTGCTCAGCCTGCTGACAGAAAGAAGCTTGACCAGGGTGAGATGTTTGGGGGTGTCAGCCTCTGTCTGGCTCCCAGCTTTACAGGAAGAACTCTTATATGGTGGGTGCATGTCAGCTTCTCTGACCAGAGAAGGACCAGAGCAATTCAGAGAGGACAGTGGTTGGGAACCAACAGTTGCCAGGGCTGTTTGTCTGCTCAGAGCTCATTCTCTGCTCAGGTCTGAGGATTACCTTGAAAATGGGAGAGCCAGGTATAGGTTGTGTGAAATACAAGCGTGGCAGCAGTATACACCCAAATATGCAACAGAAGGAGATGACAGAGCAGCTGTTCCTGGACTCAAAGATGTCCATACTGAGGTCCTGGGACACCTGGTGGTCCATGAGTCTGGGGCTCTGTGATACATAACTGGAGTACAGAATCATAATGCAGTTATTTCCCATGAAAGTGTGCCAATAAAGCTGGATGGTAGCCTGGGAAATATTGTGAACTTGGGCACACATCCACTGGTTGAAAATGTGTGGAGATCATTAGATGAAATGACCTCTTGAGGTCATTTTCAACCTCACACTGCAGAGATTTCTGTGAAATAGTGGAATAATTTCACTCCCCTTTGGAATAACAACAGGACTCAAAACGGAAGAACAAATAACAGATAAGAAATGGTATAGTCCCTGTATCTGCCACTAACAGTGCAAGTTCATGAGGCTTTTCTCTTTATACTAGACATAATAGAACATCAATGCAGATTTGGAAGAGCTGGTGTGTTAAACTATGCCATTTGAGAATTATACAATATCTCATCTTCAGTGAAAACTTCTGGAAAATAGCTAAACTGTGTTAAGCTAGATTACCTGAGAATTACAAATAGAGTAATTTGAGAGGAAGGTTGTGACAGGTAAAACTACTTGCCTTTTCTTTCTACAAAGAATGAGATGCCTTATTCTTCACAAACGCTAAAATTGGTCAAGGATTTCTGAAAGAATAATATTCCTTAAAACAAAATGATAAACCAAAATCCTTCAAGTTCCACCTGCCAGGGAAGAAAAGAAATGAAAGTTTCTGCATATCACTGATATGTGCTGAATTTCCAGCTGTAGGGCAAGAAATCTCCTGTGGAAAGACCTAATTTTCATCCTTCACATCTGTGAAAGACGTGGTGTCATTACACTGGCACATTGTGTTGGAAAGGGGCATATTTTTACTTTGGACCTGCTACTTGTGCTTATCAGAGAAGACCCCCACCATACAAATGCCTGGCATAGACCCGTTCTCTGAAGCAGGGGACTGGGATCTGGACTAGATAATCTTTAAGGTCACTTCTAACCCAAACAATTCAATGATTCTACAATTCTACGATATGACAATATGCCCTAAGAGCCATCTGAAGTTACAGTTCTCCGTGCAAGCCCCTGCAGAGCACAGCAGGGCTGGCTGATCCCTAATGCAAGATGGCACGTTCATCCAGCCCTAATTATTAAATTGTGGTACGTGCTACCATGTTTCGGTATCCAGCTCTCACCCTTAAAAAGAAATCTGAGTGTTTGAACATGGTGAATAGGAGTATAAGCTGTTTACATAGTCACTGTTTACATTCTGTTAGAGGTGACAAAATCATCACAAAAAAAAATGTCAGTGTTGATAAAGAGCATATCAGTAAATAGTAGATTAAGCAGGACACTGAGAGCCTTACAGCCCAATTATACATAATTTGCCATGGACATGGTTTGAGAAAGAAATGCACACAATGACTTAGAGAAAATTGCTTAGCTTGGCTACATCCTTATTAACAAAACAACAGTGCCTGAGGGCAAATTGTCCTTGAAAAATAACTCCTCGGAATAATAGTGTGTCCTCATCCTTTGCCTTGTGATGAAGAAGAGCCCTTTCCGCCCATTGCCCACCCTGTCTAAGGTATGAGACATGCCCCCTCTTCCTTGGAGAACCAGGGTCTACACTTCTACTCTGTTACAGGCCTTCACCAGCCTGTTTTTTTCAGATCTATGCAGCTCTTTCTTCCTACCTTACAGCCAGGGTACTGTGGATTTGGGAGGCTCTGATACTTCTCCCATTCCTGGTCTGCTGTTTTATCTGATGAGCACTTCTGCATCCTGCCCAAAGTCTTATTGCCATCTTTTCCTACACTCATGTGTCGACTGAAAGCACAAAGGCAAACCAAATCGCCAGAGAACTGAATGTGTGAGCCTTCAAGCAGTCTAAGGAAAGTGTCTCTGCTGCTGTATTTTATCCCAGCTGTTCATGAAAAATGTGCTTTTTGTTCCACCACACCTTCAGCAATGATCCCGTGGGGCATTTTGTTGATCATATTTCAGAGTGACAGTCAGCTTACCACAAGTTTTCAAAATTAGAATGCATCAAGAATGGTGACTTGTCCATTGTTTTCAGGTAATGAAAAAGGGATTTCAAAAAACTTTTATAATTCCATCAAAATAACATGAATAGTAAGGACAGGCTGTCAAAAATGACAGCTTAAGAAATACTGAGGTGTAATGTCTTGTCTCATGACTCAATCTTTCCTAAGAAGATGATCTACGATCCATTGCCTGATGGGATTTAAAATTAATCATGAGAGAACAGGCTAGAATAGGAAAACAATGATTAAAGGAATATTGGGATGAGCAGGAATTAATGAAATTCCCATGTCTGTGACAAAACCTCAGAAATCACTGTATTTTGTGAGTTCATGGGGAAAATGCTCAAGAACAAGAACAAAAACAGCCATATTGCCACCTTTAGAAAGGAGGGAGTAGGATTATGTACAGAAAACCTGGCTAGGGAACAGTACCATAGAAAAGGACCTATAAGAGATAAAATGAATGGAACTGTTCCACGTATGATAGGCAAATCATTGGTGGTAAATGCTGTTATTCACATGGCACTGTTAAGATCTCGATCAGAACAGTATTTCTTGGAGTCCATGCTTTAAGAAATATAGACATAAGGATAAGAACCTTACTTATGAATTCAAAAAATAATTTCTAGAAAAAAAAAATGCTTTTTGTAGAAAAGCAGAGGTGAGTGGGTGGTGTTGCTGTCAGCTGTGTAAAAGGTTGCTATCAACAGGAAAGTGTTCAGTTATTCTCCAGTTGCACCAAGACAGTAACCTGTGAACATATAGTAATAGTAACGCTTATGTTAAACATCAGGAGAACTTTCTTACCATTGGGACAGGGGGGAAGATGGCTGGATTATGATCACAGGAAGATCAGAAAAATGTCTCCTGGCTTGAGGACAGCAGTTGGACTACGTGAACTTTTGTGCCTGACATCTCTACAATTTGTTTCTTCCTTGCACATACCTTAATTTTTAAAGCAAGTTTGTGCCACATTCAAATTCCAGCTGCAAGCTCTCTGTTTTGTTGGCCATACGCTTTCGAGCACAGAGCAGTGTGCTGTGCTTGACAAGCTGGAAAGCTCCAGGGACATCCTGCTGGAACAATGCAGAGAAGAAATACGGGTAAAGGGAGTGAAGAGGGAAGGAGGAATATATTAGCTCTGCGGCTCGGCGGCGGTGTTACAAACACCACCAACATAGATTCAGTTCCTCAGTGCCCATTGAGCCAGCTAATCACGGGCTGAGTTTGCAAGCTTAGCACAAGGGTACTGTGTAACATGTATATTTATGATATCATGGCCACTGCTAGGGTTTAATGAGAATTTCAGTGTGGGAGGAGACACCATGAGCAGATGGAAAGGCAGCAGTAATCCACAGACATATTGACGAGCATGCGGGCCAACTGGGTGCTGACCAAGCCTAGCTGTCCCTCTCTCTGGTCTAGTCTATTTCAGAGATAAAAAGAGAGGCAGAGTTTCGAGTAACACTCCTGGTGCATGAGTTTTTGGTTGGTGTTGATACAGCATGACCCTTTTTCCACTGCCTGTCTTATCCATAGCGAAAATGTCATCTTCATTGTCTTTGAAGTACCACATTTGCAGACTGCACTAGGATGCAGCAAATTCCGCTTTCTTTGTGGTAATGGATCTGTACAGGCAAGCCTGTCTCAATGAGAAAAATGTGAGCCTAGGTAGGAGACAGTTTGAAAAGGCGCCTGCTCTCTCCTAGCCATGATAAATCCTCAGCTGTTCTAGGACTGTAATGTTATTGGACAGAGACCACACCTTCATACTTGCCTTTTCACATTGCCTGCCTAAAGTCTCCCAAAATCATATACAATTATTGGATACAACACATATAATAGTATATCCCATATATCCCAAATTTGGCCAGCTAGTCCCCCAGTCTCCCTGGAGGTTTGGGGAGGCAGGTATATACTCAAGGTCTTCAAAGTGATCTGCCAGTCCCTGTCTGCTCAGACCCTAACGTTCCATAAACCACTCGCCATCTCAGAGATGCACTCTGAACACCAATTTTCAAAATACATCTTCATAAAAAATAGAGCCAGTGTCAGACAGTTATTTCCATACAGCAAAGGCCAAGCCAGAAGTAAAATATTGTATCCTGAAATCAAGTTCCCAGCCAAGACCAGGACTCTTTCCTGTCTCCTGGTTCACAAGGTGTCAGCCAGCTGCCTTGCAAGACAGTTTGCAAGCCCTGTCATACAATACCCATTTACCATGGTGATTGCCAGCTGTCTCAGTGTCCCTGCTGTCAGCCCAGGTGGGGTTTTAGCCAGTGAGACAGAGGATAATAGATTCACACAGGGCTGATTTAGTTTTCAGGTAGGGCGAAGCCTGCTTGCAGAGACGTTTGCTTGCATTCAGTAACACTGGTTTAAGTCCACATCTGGTCATAATAACACAATTTATTCTGTCAACAAGGCCTCATGTAGGTCTGAAGGATAAAGGCGTGGAAGGTTTCTTTGTGATTTCAGAGGAAACTGAAGCAGAACCTTTGACTTCTCAAGGACAAACAAAATTAATCAACTTGAGGCTCTTACAAAAAAATAGCAACATGATAAAAGAAAACATTTTCTTTATGTGGAATAACTCTGGGGAGTAACCTGGAATTGTTCCTCTTCTGGGGAGATTTCAGTAAGTTGCTGTTTCAGACCTGAAGAAAAGCTTGTATGTCTGAAAATTTATCTGCTTGGATTTTTTTTTACTGTATCATGTAGTCTACTAGATGATACTACGTCTCCTTACAAGCTCACATGACATATGCTAGGACCCTGGTGCTGTAACAACATTACCTCATTAATATAACATTGCATTACAAACAAAACATGGAATAAACATTCAGCCCTCCTTGTCTCAGGACCAAGGGTCAAGTAGCCTTTTTCAACTATTTAGCTTTTAACTTTCATTTCTTCATACACTGGGCCTGCTAAAAATATAAGCAAACTGACCAAGTACCATGACTCAGGGAGACCTCAGGGCCTTCTGAAACCAGTTATATGAATACAGGGGAGTGGCAGCCAAATAGCCTTAGGATGATCTTCTTCATAGTATCTGAACAGGTAGACTTAAAAGAAGATAGAAGGTGCAAAGGCTGAATCACAAGGTGAGTGCTCAAAGAGACTACTTCAAGGTTCAACAGACTACAACAAGGTTCAACAATCTTAATTGTAGTGCTTCCGATCCTTGAATGCCCAAGTTTGTGTTTCTGCTAATATTCTTGTAACACGGGGGGATTTCTGTGTGTGCACGGCTTGCTAGACTGAAAAGCAAATAAGCACTTTTCTGTCTGTGTAGTTAAGTTACCTCTTAAGTTTATCTCCAGAGATGGCATCTGCTCTGCCCCACCAACCTTTGCCACTTGAGCAAATGCTGTAGCTGTGAGATGTCTCCTGAAAGGTGGCTCAGCACCAGCAAGGTACTTACTGGCACTAGTTTCAGAGGTGTTTGCAGGCAGCAGATGTTTGGTGAGAGCATTGATTTCCATGCGTACCCACACCTGGAGAACCTCCCCTATGCAGGTTCTTTGCACATCCATTTCCCACCTCTTCCAGTCTGCATCACCAAAGCCCATCACACAGAGGGATAATTGAATCTTTTCTGCATTCAGGATTCAGCTCTGCATTTCAAACTCTTTTTTTTGCCTTATATATGACACATTTATTTTCAATTAAAACCATGTTTATCTTTTGTGATGGTTTCCATCAAGCTATGCATAGCCCTGTTCACCCTGCATGTCCCACTCACACTGTCACACCATGTCACACCTGCCTCACCCCGCTCTGTCCCTGTATGGTGTTTCAGAGCTCTGGGAAGCAGGTGTGACACTTCGCTCGTACCATCTCCCTGTGACTGACCACAGAGGTTCAAATGGGCATTTGCAGCTCTTCTTTCCAGGAATCTGTCACTGGTTGCTATAGTGATAAACAAGTTGGCTTATTAGGAAAAGGAACAAAGCGCTAGAGAAAATTATTTCAAAATGGCCTATGTGCATACATAAACATGCAATCTTGGTCTTCATTGTCAGCTCAGGCAGCTGGTTTCTTGTTTCTGGAACAGAACAGACCCTGTATACATTATTTTAGCAAGCCCAGCCTGGTCTTCACTGCCTGTCTTTTCTGACACACAGCGTCCTGCGGCAAGTACGGGGCCTTCACTTCTGAGTTGGATTATTACATTTCTTGGGGATTTCCACAGCTGGATAGTGTAGGAAAATGTGCTCTCTTAGAGAAAGTGCTAGGTGATCTAACGAGGCTGAAATTAGTCTAAAGAAGCAGAAGAGGACAGAAAGAATTATGCTTTGGTGCATCCTGTGCTGCTGCTTCCTTTTTCCTCTCTTTGCCACTCACTGATGCCAAGATACCTTTGTTGCAGACACTTAGGGTGGCAGTCTGTGCCTGTCAGATGGCAGAACATTACTTTCTCTGTGGGACGCCTGGCTTAAGCATCGGTCTTTTAGGCCTTTTCTAATGTGCAATAAACCTGTTCTCATCTAAATCCCTAGATACACAGTGGTTCCACTGAGATGAGATTCATGCCCTTGAATGTGCAGTAGACACGGATGTTCTCTGACACTCCTGTGAGATGCTCTTTTTCTGGCTGATCACACATTTTGATTGACTGAGGGATACCAAAATGTTCACATTCAGACACTAGAAATTACATTGCATATGTTTAATTTAGACAGGCAGGCTAGTAGTTTGCCTGCTATGATTTGAGTCACTTGGTATTTGGTTTTAACTATCACAGAAACGAGGCTGATGAGACACCTTTGCATGCCAGATCTGATCACCCACCTTCAGTGATCACCGTGAAGCGGTCCAAAGAAATGAACCATCCTTGGGTTTAATCTATTCAATTACAGCCATGTGAAATAGGAACAATTTCTCTGCAGTGTTTATCCACTAATTAAAAATAATTGCACATTTGTATATGTTTATCCAACTGGTTTTGCTTCTGCTTCCCGCAGGACTGTAATGGTTCTATTGGCCACAGAACCTACAAAACAATCCATTTTAACAGCTTTATTTCCAATGCTATCTATAACTCCAAGCATTATCTGAAAAAGAACAGTCTGCAATGTCGTACCTAGCTTGAGCAAATCCTGGTGTTCAGAAATGGAGGGAAAATTCAAAAGGACCAAGCAAAAGGCTTGGCCAGCTTGTCCCCCAGCAACATGTCCAGCAGAGAGGCTGGGTGACAGCACAAGCCCCTAGACGGATGGTGGGTGACCCCAAGTAGTGAGTAGGAGAAAAGTAAAAAGAACTGAGTTATTTTAGAGAAAGTGGAACGGTACATCCATGGCACAGCTATAGGAACTCTTATGCCATGCTTATCCTTTTCTACAAATGTTGGAAAGAGTGAAACCAGTGAAAAAGGAAGAAACTGGGGCATGCAATTGCTGGCTAGCATTACAGTTTCTTACAAACTGCATCCAGTCGGTGCAAGGCCAAGAGTCTGCAGCGTGCTCCAATGTGAGAACCAGCAGAGAATGTTCGCAGGGATGAGATTTCTTTTGTAAGCACGTGCACATGCACACTTGCACACACACACTGCTTTCTAGCACTGTGTCAAGCATGCAACTGAAATGGAGGTAGGTTTTTTAAAAAACAAATGAAAAATCAGGTGCCAAGTCCTGACACATCTCTGACAAAAATCTTTGGAGAATGGGGGCAGCAATCAGCCATACCATAATAGATGAGCCAAGCAATAAACTACTGCAAACAAACAATTCTGGACTAGATCCCGAAGTGAAATGCCTGCCCACACAGCCTGATACAACCCAGAATATTCACTGTGCTGCATATTGTGTATGAAACCATAGGCACAGCCTGAGTCACACAATGATTGGTGTCATCCATCACAAGTTAGAAATTCGTCCTTTGTTTTAGAGTTGCACCTGAGGCCTCAAATCAAATGTGACAATTTCTATAATAACCAGTGCTAAGGTGTTTAGCAGAAAAAAACTGTCTTTGTAGACAGTTTGTCCCTACAAATTGAGTGGTTATTTGATGGGGTTCCTCCAGTTTCCAAAGGAAGAACATTTTGCTTTGCTTATCAAGAAACAACAGTTTAATAAATAACATTTGACTTGTATGTCGTGCCTTCATTATCTTTTACTTTTTCCATCTAAGATAACCTGTACCTAAAGCTAGCAGAAAGTGACGCTGCATTATTTGATATCGCACCAGATGTACTCGACTCACAACCTCCGAGTCTGTTCTGTGGCACGTGAAAATGGTTCTGGGGTAAAAAAATAGCCATTGCAATTTGTTATCGAACAGCCAAGTGTCTCATATCGTTACATCACAGATCTTGTGTACAGTTAGGAGCAGTAAATAAGATACTAGCAAGTGTACAGAAACACACAGTTACCAGCTTTCAGGAACGCAATTAAAGAGATGGAAGAACACCAAAGAGTTCATGGGGATACCTCCTGGTGCTAAGTCAGCATTTGTGCTGCTTCCTAAACTCCTGCCATTACATTTAGCTATTCTTATTGCTGCCTTTATTAAGGTCTTATAGCCATAAACTATTAAGTATTCTCTCTAGGCTAAGCTCTGGATACAACACACAAGTCTGCTACAGAAAATGTTTTTGTATGAAAAATGAAGATAAAAATTATATTTTTATTGTAATATTTTTAACTGTGAAGAATGTCAGTTAAACATATCCATTTGTAACCCTTAGTTTCTAGATTCTGCCCCAATAGGTTTTTAGCGTCCTGATGTGTTATCATGTGATATCTAGAAGTGACTGACTCTGAATTAACTTTTCTGAATGACTCTTGACTTTCAAAGGAGAACAAGCAATACCTTATTTGTATGTTGCTTTCATACATATGTTTGCATTATTTGAATGAATTATCTCTGTAAATAGGATTGTACTGTAAATGAGAAAACAATGGTATGTTCAGTCATTGGAGGGAGACGGTGTTTAGATGATTGTCCTCTAGATAAACTGCATCAGCACAACATGGGAAACTGTAATTTCATGTCCGAGATGTCTTTGATCTTGATATATCGAACTACTTATGCTCACTGCATTCCTCCATATTATTTCATTAATCACATAACAACCTTTCCACTCCTCCACTAAACACGCTAACTCTAATTGTCTCTCTGCTACAAAGATGTTTCCTCATTTAGATGTTCAGTGCCTGGTCATGTGTCACCCTCACTTTCACATGGATTTCAGCTCCTATTACATCACTCCAACGTTCTTTCTCTGTGTGAGCCCTCTGGGTTAATATGTCCTGTTGAATAACAAATTGATTGCTGGATAGATATGAATGATAGATCACAGTATCACAGTATGTTTGGGATTGGAAGGGACCTCAAAAGATCATCTAGTCCAATCCACCTGCTGGAGCAGGAACGCCTAGGTGAGGTCGCACAGGAACATGTCCAGGTGGGTTTTGAATGTCTCCAGGGAAGGAGACTCCACAACCTCCCTGGGCAGCCTGTTCCAGTGTCTGTCACCCTCACTGAGAAGAAGTTTTTTCTCAAATTTAAGCGGAACCTCTTGTGTTCCAGCTTGATCCCATTACCCCTTGTCCTATCATTGTTTGCCACCGAGAAGAGCCTGGCTCCATCCTCATGGCACTCACCCTTTATATATTTATAAACATTAATAAGGTCCCCCCTTAGTCTCCTCTTCTCCAAACTAAAGAGACCCAGCTCCCTCAGCCTTTCTTCATAAGGGAGGTGCTTCACTCCCTTAATCATCTTCGTTGCCGCGCTGGACCCTCTCCAGCAGTTCCCTGTCCTTCTTGAACCAAGGGGCCCAGAACTGGACACAATATTCCAGATGTGGTCTCACCAGGGCAGAGTAGAGGGGAAGGAGGACCTCTCTCGATCTACTAGCCACCCCCCTTCTAATACACCCCAGGATGCCATTGGCCTTCCTGGCCACAAGGGCACAGTGCTGGCTCATGGTCATCCTGCTGTCCACCAGGACCCCCAGGTCCCTTTCCTCTACACTGCTCTCTAATATGTAATTTCGCAACCTATACCGGAACCTGGATATACATGCTGTCCACATTATCTGCATCTGTTATACACATGCAAATGTGAAGGATGCACAGAAAACAGAAAGGAAAGCAGTTGTTTCAGCCAAGGAGGCTGGTATGAAGACATGACTGACTTCTTCAACCCACACTATTGCCTCCGAGAAGTCAACGTATCAATGATGAATCACTCAATTTCTGATCTCAGATAGTCCACAAGTCAGTGAGGCTACCATTTAATCTATACAAGGTTAAATGTTTTAATCAGAAAATTAAGGAGAATTCAGTAATTTGTGTGCACTAATGCTGTGGCACTGTGTTTTTCTGCCACATGAAGTTTTAAAAGCATATTTCAAGCTGTGTTTAGTTATGACAGCACGGAGTGCTGAAAAATGCATTGGAAACTTGCCTGGTAGGGAAGGATTCATAAGGTTTCAGATTGTGCACTTCGTGCGCGTTGCTGCACCTGATGAATGCCTTTTTCTCAAAGTAAAGATAGGTGGGTTATTATGAAATTCTCATACAAATACTTTTTTAAAAGCAGCTCTCAAGTCCGCCCGATGCACAGGGGAGCAGCACGGCAGAACCACGAGGGGAAGCGGCTCAGGCCAGCGCGGACAGACCGGGCAGCGCGCTGTGCTGCCTCCCTCGGGGGCAGGGGACGGGAAGGCGGCAGCGGGGCAAACCGAGGGGACCCGCGCGAAACGGCCGCCTCATTTACAACTTCTTACTTCTGCAGAGCTCAGAAATATTCCTCCGTTAACAAAAAAAAAAAAATCATCAACAGAAATGAAGCGAGCGGTTGCGCGCCGTTACAAGAGGTGAGTACTCGGGCATGATCCCCTCCGTCTCCCACAGCACAGCACAGCACCGCACCGCACAGCACCGCACCGCACGGCACAGCCCGGCCCGGCCCGTCCGCGCTGCCCCGGGGAAGGCGTCCCGACCGCCAGCCGAAGTTGGCCCCGCGGTGGTGCCGGCCGCACCGCGGAGGGAAACGAGCGCCGCCAACGCCAGCTGGGCCCCTCGCCGCGCCCCGAGGGCGCCGACCGCGGAGCTCCGCGGGCCGCCCCCTTCCCGCGGCACCCGGGGGCGGCAGCCGGAGCGGAGCGGGGCGGGGCGCGAGCCCCCTCGGCCCCCGCCCGCGGGGACCCTCCCTCCTCCCTCCCCGCCCGCCCTCCCTCCCCTCCCCGCCCCCGCGCACCGCCAGAGCCGCCCGGGGAAGCGGAGGAGCAGGAGCGTTTCCCCAGAGCCGCCCGCCGAGCCCCGGCCGCGACGGCGCGGCGCCCCCGGCCCAGCGCGGCGATGCTGAGGGAGAAGGAAGAGGAGGACGAGGGGAGGCGGCCGCTCGCGGAGTAGAGGCGGGAGCGGGGCCGGGCACCTGCCCTGCTGGGCTGCCGCGGGGCGCCCCGACCCGACCCGACCCTTGGGTGGCCCCCGTGCCCGCAGGACGGAACGCCAGCCGCCCCGCGGAGGAGCGCGGGCGGGGGAAGGGGCAGCCCCGCCGCTGCCCGGGGCCATGCGCTGAGCGCCGCCGCGCCCGTCCATGGGGCGGCGCTGAGGGGCGGCGCGGCGGGAGGGCGCCGGGGGCAGGATGAAGTCCCTGCTCTTCAGCCGCTTCCTCCTGCTGCTGCCCTGGGTACTCATCGTCATCATCGTGCTGGACATCGACAGCAGCCGGGCGCCGCTGCCCGCCCTGGCTCCCCGCGGCGGGGGCGGCAGCGGGGGCGGTAGCGGGGGGGCTCGGCCGGCGGCGGCGCGGGCGCCCCCCCAGCGGCGGCCCGAGGCGGCGCTGCCCACCATCTATGCCATCACGCCCACCTACAGCCGCCCGGTGCAGAAGGCCGAGCTCACCCGCCTGGCCAACACGTTCCGGCAGGTGTCGCGGCTGCACTGGATCCTGGTGGAGGACGCGGCGGCGCGCAGCGAGCTGGTGAGCCGCTTCGTGGCGGGCGCCGGCCTGCCCTGCACGCACCTGCACGTCCCCACGCCGCGCCGCTACAAGCGGCCGGGGCTGCCCCGCGCCACCGAGCAGCGCAACGCCGGCCTGGCCTGGCTGCGGCAGCGGCACCAGCACCTGCCGCCCCCCCAGCCCGGGGTGCTCTTCTTCGCCGACGACGACAACACCTACAGTCTGGAGCTCTTCCAGGAGGTGCGTGCGGGGCGGGCGGTGCGCCGGTCCCGGCTCCCCTCGGGCGCCCGTCGCTGCCCGTCCCGCCTCGCTGCGCGGGCTGTGTCCGTCCCCGCTCTGGGAGCCCCTCACCCAAACCCCGGGCACGGCTGCGCCAGCCCCGCTCCGCTGCCCGCCCCTCACCCCGGCTCTGCCTATGTGCGACCACCCCCTCTCTCGATGGTAACAGCTTCTCGTCCCTCCTTTCCACGCTTCCACCAACTTTTTTGCTGCTGTTTTCTCGTTTTCCTGCTGAGCGAGGCCAAATTTAGGGTTTATATAAGGGACCCTGTGGTTTTGTTAAAACTGGAATGAAAAGCGCTCTTTGATGTCCCTGTCGGGCAAGCTTGCATCAAGAGCCGCCATCCTTCACAGTTTTTTCTTGGCGGGAATGAATTCACCCAGAGCTGTCTCCTTCACGTGGAGCTGCCCAGTCTTTTTGAAGCCTTTCACTCTTAAAAGCAGCAAATCGTTTGTATAATCACTAAACACCCTTTCAGGAGTCTCTTTTGTGAAGGGACCAGGGTTTTTTGTTTCTATTGCAGCCCCTTGGTGAAACACTTTGCTCCTTTTCGGTGGGAATTGGCAAGTACTTGGGAGAGAGGGTGTCCAGCTTGCCTTCGGGGTTCCCCCTGGCAGGAAGGAGTGATGTTTAATAAGTGGGCATAAAACACCAGAAGAAAGGTCGTGTACATCTTCTGTGACAGCTGGAAGAGTAACCTTGGCAGGGAGAGGAGGCAGGGAAACGGAAGAGTAGATTGGCAGCGGATAGGGAACGCACAGGGCTTCAGACAAATTGTGGTCCACGACTTTTGCTGGCAGACAGTGCAGTACTCAGTGGTGCGCGCCCATATTCTGCAGTTTGGAAGCACTGTGCTTCCTCGGATGCTTTACAGTCGGTAGGTTAAAATGCACACGGTACTCAGAAATGTGGAGCACGTGAGATTCTCCAGAGCAACTTATTTTAGAAATGCTTATGTTCGTCTGTGTTTAGATTCGTAATGCATCCCTTTCCATTTCCAGGCTGGGCAGGTGCAGGGTCCCTGTTCCACAGTAGGGATGCTCCACTTCCTTTGCCTGTTTGGCATTCAGCATTGGAGCCGCTAATTTGAAGACCTTTGCCTGGAGGCTAAACCTTTGTTGTAATTGATTTTCTTAAAATCTCAGGGCTGTGCTTAGTGCATTATAATGCAGACTAATTCCACCTACCGATGTTTGATGTGATGGGAGTGTCCACCCCTGTTGGGGGATATAAAGCTAATTTGGTTCAATTTAAGGGAGTCTGTAAATCGATACAGAAAATACACTTTGCCAGTATGAGTGGTGTGGGACAAAAGATATTTGGAGACGAATCTACTTTGTTTTTTTTTGAAGAACAAACATTTAGGGCAAGCTAAAGGAAAAGCACTGGCAGGTGTATCCCTTGAGTCACTGAAAGGGGGTTGAGTCTGATTTATTCTTCTATCATTTCCCGTATTATTCTTCTAATTGCTGTGAACGATGAAATAAAAGAGGTACAAATTACCTTTCTAATCAGCTAGGAAATGCAGGAAAGCAAGGGTTTAAATCTCTCTGAAGGATTAACCTTGAAAATTGCAAGCACAACAGGCAGTCTGTGTTTCCTTTTGCTAACAAGAATGGAAATCCTGGGCGTGCAGCTCCGCAGTCCTAAGGCTTCTCTTTGACCAGGGTTCAGCTGCTGGGGAAGAGGTGTTTGTACTGAGCCCAGTGTTCACAGGCAAACACATGCATGAGTGAGTTTTCCCTGTGAAATGTGGTGGTTGGAAAGCTCTGTTACAGGAGCTGAGAAACAGCTTTTGCTTCTGTTACCAGTGCAGGTTCCCGTGGCTGGTTCTGGGGTCACCAGCGCTGTGTGCACAGGGTCTGGGACGGCACTGGTAGCAGCACGGGGAATGCCCACTGGCCTGGCAAAGTTAACCCAAGTCCTTTGGCAGACTTTGCCAACGGGATGTGCTTTTACAAGGAGTGGGAGGTTGTGTGTGGAGAGAGCCTGTAGTCTTGTTTTCAGTCGACGCACTGCTTGAGTTTGTTGGGTTTGTTTTTTTTTTTTTTAGTTTTTTTTTTTTTCTTGTTTAAAAAAACCAAAAACTTCTGTCTTTATGGATTCTGTCTTGACAGCTCTGTAGTAAATCCTGATCTCTCCTTCAGGAATTGATTGATTTATGAGGGTAAAACATGCTCGTCTTCTCCAAGCATGAAGAGAACAACTTCAGAATATGTTGCGCACAGATGAATTGTAGTAATTCGTGTCAGGAAAGTGGCAGTAACAACACCTGAGAGGGAGTTTTTTTCAGTTTGTTACCCTGCCATGAACAATTGTCCAGAGCTGCAGTCGCATAATCCCAAGGGAGGTCTGATAAACTGTAGTCTTCTCACTGGGGAGGGTAGTGTACATGCAGAGGGACAAGACAGGAGCCCTCAGTTCTGGTCCTAAAACCATCCTGTGCTGGCTGGGTGACCTTCAGCATGTCACTGACATGAGCTCCAGGGGCATGTGGGTCCCAAACTGCCAGCAGCAATGTCTGCCAGCATCTGCCCACAAGCAGTTATGTACGTTTGTGGGTTTGTAAAATTGTAGGTGTGTCTTCTTTGTAGTGGCTTTCTGCCAAGTCAAAGTTGGTTTCAGTAACAGCAGGGAGGGTTTGGGGGGGTGACATCCAGTGCTAGTTAGAACCATAAAACCAGTATGAAGGAAGCATTGGTGTTAGGGGCGCGTCTCACCCAGATGTGGAGAAAGCAGTACTAGGGAGCAGAAGGCGTGCCAGGGAGCTGCACATCAGTGAAGGATTATGTTTAAGGCAG
Organism: Columba livia; assembly: GCF_036013475.1. Lineage (NCBI taxonomy): Eukaryota > Metazoa > Chordata > Aves > Columbiformes > Columbidae > Columba > Columba livia. Next base: position 31,538,570 of record NC_088604.1, on the reverse strand, counting down.
CTCCTTTGCTGTGGGTTTCCCCAGTGCCCTTAGAAGAAGACAGAGCCTTTTTAACAAAGCAAAATCAGCAAAGCCTTTACTGTGAGTATAGACTGTGAGGGCATGATCAAAAAGGAGTGGGCTTTGACATGAGGTGCCATGGGATACTTCCGAGAGCTTTTGATGGGGAAATTCTAATCTCTGTCCAAAGTACTTCTGTCTGGCACTTATAGGAATGAGTACCTTATAATTGATATGGAGTGAGCTGGGCCCAACAGACCTGGGCAAAATGTGTTTCATGGAAATCAGGAAACAACTCAAACAGCTTACAGTAGTGTTTTGCTGGAAAATGTCACCATCTGGACTAAATCTGGAACCCTCTGGTGCTATTTATAATCGTCCTTTTTTTTTTTTTTTTTTTTTTTTTCCCTAAGGCATAGGATGGTATGTGGATGTATAGTGTAGCTTTTGATTGGCAAAGCTATGTCCTTAAAGTCAACTTGTGCAGGCGCTGGGCAGGTTTAGCTGTTTGTAGAATAAGATGGGGAGCCTGGTTTGTCTCTCTGCTGCTACAGTGTACTCAGCATTGGCTCAGCTGAGCATTTTGTTAGGAAAGGCTCATCTTCCCTGGAAAGGACCAATTGGTTCAGTGATTGTGAAGTTCTTTAAAGTACTAAATGGAGCTGAAGCAATGATGAAATATTTCCAGGAGTGGATGTGTGACTTTTTAGTTATTTGCAGCTCTTACTGCTTGAGAATATAATGGTGGACAGGTGAAAAAATCATGCTTCAATGCTGGTGGCTCTGGCATATTGTGTTTTGTTACTTACTATTTTGGGATCCAGATATCAACCAATTTTATATTTTTTTCTGCTCAGGTATTATCTGTTCACCTGGAGGTGTCCATCTGCACCTCTCCCTCAAAAACAACAGTCCACTTTTTGAAAATACCTTTTATCAGTTGAACGTCAGCCTGCATAGATAACAAGGCCGCTGAGAGGCCTGAAATCCCAGCCACTGTGTTTTATATGCCTTGCAGATGTTTCTACATGAATCATCGTAACTTCTATTTTTTACTGTAAGCTGTTCTTTTTGTAGTGACTCTGTTATAGTTTCTCTTGTGTTTGTGCTTCATCTTACTCCTGAATGCAAGTTATTGTAGTATTGTGGCTGATGCCTAGCAACTGCCAGTTCTATACTTTCAGACTTCCAGAAAGAAAACCTTAGATAAACTGGCACTCCACCTTCACAGAAGGATTTTAAAAACAAGATTAGCCTAAGTGCTGGAAACTGAAGACAGACATAGCTAAGTTCCACTTCCCTTAACTCTTCACATCCTTCGCATATTTCTATACCTCAGTCATTTTCTCTCTGCCCTTTCTGTATTTTGAGTAGTTGGCCAAAGGCCACTTCATCCTTGGTCCATGAATGGTCATGTATGCAAGTTGGTGAAATTAGTGTTGGAGATCCCGTCTATACTGTTGTTGATTGTGCAGACTCCTCTGAAACCTTTGAGGGTGAGGGGTGAGCTGTCTCAGGAGCACAGAGACCAGGACAAAGGTCTTCTGCTTGTGTGAGCTTGCTGCATTGAGAAATGTGTGGATTTTCAGAGATTCCTGCCTGGATTATATCTGTCACCTTTGCTTATGTTTTGCTCAGACACCTGAACTGAGATGGATGTGAAAAATCTGGAGTACTGCGTCCAGTTCTGGGCTTCGCCAGTTTAAGAAGGATAAGAAATTCCTGGAGGAGCCCAGCAGTGGGCTACAAAGATGATTAGGGGTCTGGAGCACCTTTCTTATGTGGATTGACTGAGAGAACTGAGTCTGTTCACACTGGAAAAGAGAAGGCTGAGAGGGGATCTCATCAGTGTTTATAAATATCTCAAGGGTGGGTGTCAAGAGGATGAGATCAGACTCCTTTCAGTGGTGCCCAACAATAGCATGAGGGGCAACGGGCACAGACTGAAGCACAAGAGGTTCCATCTGAATATGAGGAGAAACTTCACTTTGAGGGTGTCAGAACACTGGAACGGGCTGCCCAGAGAGGTTGTGGAGTCTCCTTCTCTGGAGACATTCAAGCCCAGCCTGGACACATTCCTGTGTGATCTGCTCTAGATGAACCCTCTTTAGCAGGTGGGTTGGACTAAATGATCTCCAGAGGTCCCTTCCAACCCCAACCATTCTGTGATTCTGTGAAATTAAAATGGTCATATCTAAAACTATGATCTCCCTTACTGCCACCCCATGTCCTTTAGTCATTGGTGTCTAAAATTTCTTAGCAACGTTTGCTGGGTTCCTCAAGCAGGCACGTGTAGCATGTTCCACTGTCTTGTCTGAGGATGAGCTGAGGATTTGCAGGCTGGTCCTCCTTAGGGGAACCCATGCTGTAAGGTTAAATCTGAATACAGCCTTGCAGCACAGAGCTTGAAGAAAATCACAGCACTGGCATTTCTAAGGAAAAAAAAAAAAACCTTAAACCTTTTATTTAATAGCTTAGTAGTTAGCCCTGTTGCCCACTGAGTTGGGGACCAGGATGCCCCAACTGTGATGGCTGAAGCTGGGAGACAGGTGGGAGGAGAGAGAGGTCAACCCCTTCTCCTGAAGCTGATGTAGTCTTCGCTGGTAACTCAAGGTTCATGGAGCCACAGAGAAGGTAAGAGTGATCACTGAAGAGGACAGTCAGCTAGATTGCTCTTTGCAGAAGTAAGTTAAACATCAAATTAAACAAAAAATCCCTAATATTTTGGAAGTATGCTATTTCTTATGTAGTGGCCTAAATTGCCCAGCTAGAATCATCCTCAAATCAGCTAGGTGGGAGCAAGCATTCATGAAGAACGGGTGGGAAAATAGGAAACATTTTGTCTTGGCTAATGGATGTGAGCTTCTCATTGAATGTTGGGCCTGTCCAACTCTGGTAATTTTTGTCATGGCACTGTAGAGCAGAGGGCAAATTGTGTGAATGAGTCAGGCTGAAAATATTTTCTTACGCCCCTGTCCTTCACTCTCAGAAGGTGTGAATGAAGGTAGCAGATATTCTAATGGCTGATAATAGTTTCTAGTCCATCCCCCCTCATCCTTATTATTAAAAATAGAACAAAAATACTTGCAGGCATTGCATGTCACACAGGCTTCAGTTTTCCCATGATCATCTTTGTAAAATATTGTGAGAGCAACTCAAAAAAGACATTACAGAATAAGTAAATGTTTAGTATTTATTCCTACTTTGACTAGGGAAGGCTTAGTGCTCCTTTGATAACTTTTACATAACTGTCCTAATCTTTATGCACTGCATTAAGTTAACTTCTGTGTATATTTTAATGGATATATTTATGCAAAAGATTTCAAAGTAATAAAAGTGAATCTGTTTATCTGTGAAAACGTGGAGATCTTTTATTGTATCTCTTGGAGCTGGTGGGAAAAATGAAATTTTTGCTATAGTCTTAAAAATAACATTTGGTAGCCTAGACAGAGTTAATTATTAGCTGGCTGTCATTAGTTATTTTCTTCGTAATAAAAAGATCTAAATATGAGTTAGCAGTGCATTAAATACCTTTCTAGTATATAAATGATTTAAGAATACGTGACAGATTTTAAATGCATGCTGACATTCCCCTTGCACGTAGACATGTAATACCTGTGCTAAAGAGGCTGGATTAGGAAGACTGGTAGAGGAAACAGTGGAGGATCTTAAAAACGAGAGGAAACAGTAACCAAAAATTAAGGGGAGGAGGGGGGCAAATTGAAACGGATTTATCCAAGTGGGGGACTCTGCAAAGTCCCGAGCACTGTCTGTTTCAGCACTTTGACAGCATTGTTCTTCCTTGTGAAACTGATGCTGTTACTATGAAATAAATTACAGAGTGTTCAGCAGCTCTTCAGAGGTACAATGCGCACCACCTAGCAGAATAACAGAAAGTAGGATGAGAAAAATAATGAGTATGTGGAAGGGCCAAAAGGAAACATGAACAGCAAATGTTTTGGAAGCCTTCCCAATCTGGAGAAACTGGCTCCTAGCAGCTTTAGTTAAATATAGTACAGTTTTCTCCTGTAGGGAAGCAATATTGACATTTGTGCCCGAGGATGGTGGTGTAATTTAGAAGCATTAGTCATTGTATCCAATATGTAAAATGTTGCTTGAGAGAAGGGGGGATTAATCTGTCCTCTCTCTGAAGTGTAGATTGGGTACGAATCAGCAGAGGGTGTTTAAATCAGATGTTTGGAAAAAAAGCTTTCTAGTAGTGAGGAGAGTGAAGAACTAAACCAGATCTCCCGTGAGAGTTGTGGAGCAAGGTAGATCAAGGACTGACTTTTTATCTGTAGACTCTTTCTACAAGTTTTCTCATAGAGAGATACCCTTTACAGTCAAGTTTGCTGACAACAAACTTGCTTTTTGAAGTTACTATCCCATAAGCATCACAGTCCCTGAGCCCCAAAACTCCCTGGCACAGATTTTGTATGACTCGGTACCTCCTTTGAAGTGATGGTAAGTGGTGGCAAACGCTCCATTTAACACCTAAGTAAACAGGCACGGCATCGTTGCAGCTGAGCTGTCCTCCTGTCCTGTAGTGCAGTCATGTAAGGTTTGTTGAAGCAAAATTTGGCTTTAAATTACCTGTGAGTAATGCAGGATGCCTGAGAACTAGCAGGGAACCTGTAGGATGGTGGTTCCAGCCTGGAAGCCTTTTCACTGTAGGAAACGTGGCTATGTTTCCTTCTGTCTGTCATTTGCCTTCATTCCCCTTGGGCTTTTATATTTTGTTACTGGCTTGGTATCTTCCCTATCCATCAGTCTGGCGCATCCCATTAAGCAGCTTTTCTTGATTGACTAATGAGATGCTATTTTTGGCAATGCTTTTACAACTGTCTTCTAGAGCTCAGCTACATTTTTCTGCATTTTCACTTGTTATTCTTTAGTGATTCCTCTATGACTTTTGTGTTTACTGTTATAAGCCCATCACCTCACTGGGATTTCTTTGGTCAGCTGTTACTCCTCTGTCCCGCCATTTCCTTGCCTGTTCCTTCCTGATTGTCGCCCCCCACCCTGCTTCGTTTGGCTTTGTTTTAGCGCCTTAGAGAGTCCAGCACATCATTCTCCTCCTATGGCCAAGACCCCCTTCCAAATAATCAAAAAGTAAATAGAGGACAAAAGCATTTCCAGGGGGAGATCCATCCTACCTTAAGATAGCTCTCTAAGCCAGGCAGGATGAATCACATCAGTAGGTTCCTACCTCTGTTCATTATCTATAGAAGTCTCACTAGGACAGGCCAGATGCCTGACTTACAGAGCTAAGTGTCAGTGAGATGAATACCATTCATTTAAGCGACTAGAACTTAAAACGATGAGTATTAAGACAGCATGTGCTATATTGCACCTGAAAATGACAGATGATAGAAGAGTAATTTAGGAAGCTGTTTCCAAGTTATAGGATTTTGGCAGTTGTTTAACCCACAGCAATAAAGCTGTTCAGAATTAACATGTTTTTGAATCACCTTTTTGTGTCCCAGTGATTAGGAGCATCAAATTCCAGATGCAAGTTGGCCTTTTAATCCAAATAATAGCTTTCTCCCCATCATATATAAATACAGCCTTAGCACATCAGTATATTAACTGCAGTAATACTGTTCTCAGAAGATTAAAAGAAATATTCCTACTTTCATCTGCCTAGCATATCTTGAGGCTGTGAGGTATTTCAGAATTAGCATAAATACCGGTCTAGATGTGCTCTTTCAGTTTTTACTTAAAGGGATCGCTGTTTTCTTGACACCTGCTTATTTCATTTTCCAAAATGTAACCTGTGAGAATAAAGAAAGTAACCCAAGGACAGAATAAAAGATCTGTAAAGGTTTATTTATTTCCTTCTGGTGTGTGGTGGCTTTACTGACTTAACTCGCAGGAGCTGAGATGGACCCAAGACTGTAATAATTAGAACACCTTGGTTCATTTTGTGCTGCTTTCAGGAGGTCAGTAAGATACTTTTCATTGACAAGATTCTTCCTATGCATGGTGTGTGGTGAAGTATTAATGAAAATCAGTGTGGGTGATGAGGCTCATTTTGCAGCACAGCTGCCCAGATGTTTACGGTGAGGAAGGCGGGTTTTGGGCTCACCTCGCTCCTGTGTCCGGAGCGTGTCTGCCCTTCTGCAGCAGTTTGTGTTGGCCCTGGGTACAGGCAGCTGGCACAGGGCAGCTACAGTGCTGTCAGTCAGTACACTAGTAATTTGTTCAGGTTTCTGTACCCTCCAGAAGGTGTTAAGGGCAACACAAAGAACTTAGTTGGCATCTGTGTTCCTCCTGGGGTTAATACCAGTGTCTGGGTGCATGTGGCTTGATCATGCCATTGCAAACCTATTGGAGACTTGCCTGTGTAGACAAGTCCAATAGGATGATGCCTTTTGTCCATGTCTGATGTGTTTGGACGTTAGTTTAAATACACTGTTAGAAGATTTTGTGAAATGGATGTATCATTAAAATGAGAGCTAAAAAGCTCTTCATGAGAAGGTTTGACTGACTTCCCTATCCAAATAGCTAATTGCTAACTCTGCATTTCCTAAAGGAAGGAGTGGGAGAGATTGGAAAACTAATCCTAAGCAGGGGGAACAGTTACAGACAAACACATTTAACAATAACCTGTAGAGACATTCATGGCAGTCTCTCACTGGCAGTTAAATAGTCAATGATTTGGATAGAATCCTTATCACAAATTCCTCTGTTGCCAACTGCATACACACCCTGTTCTTCTGCAGTATGGGCTGCTGCTACCGAGTGAAATGGCCTGACCTGCTGCACCAGTTATTAGGGTGGAACTGAGAAAATTTTGCTAAACAATTTCAAAGTTGCACAAAGAACTGGAGCGAGAGAAGGTGCATGCCTCTTCTGTGTATACAGACTTATTTGTGGATTTTTGAATGTGTCTTCTATGGCTTCGCCGTGTGAGACTTCTCCTAAGAATCTGCTAATGTTTCTAGCTTAGAAATGTGAACCAGAGTGATGAGAGGTCTGTTTTTTCTGGTGCATCTCCTGGGAGTCTAGATGATATGCATGATAAGTCTTTCACCTTGGCAGAAAGAGAGGGAACTGTTTAATATTTAACCAAGGTTGTCTTTTACTTGAACATCTATTGATAGGGGACTGCAGTTACAAATATGTAAAACTGTGTTTGTTTTTGCTAAGAGGAGTGCTTGGAAGGAGAAAGGGATAACCTTTCCCTAAGGAATAGGCCTCAGCTACAACAGAAGACAAGAGATTGTTTTAAAAATTGATCAAATTAAGCCCACGTTCCACTGAAATAGTTTAATACTTGCTTAAAGAGGACCATATTGAATCACAGTAGTTAAAACGGTGGCTTTTGAATCGGTGTGGTCAAATTGTGCAAGTTGCCATGTCTGTGCTCATCTTCTCCAGTTCTCACACCGGACTGCCAGGGATTTTCCCATGGGGAGCAGCGCATCAGGTTCGTGTCATGTTATCTCCTGTTTACTGAAGAAAATAGTCTGCTAACCAGTGAACTGAATTCACCAACTCCCAGTCATTCACGCTTTGTGATACGGAAAGAGTAGGTTTTTTACTTTCTGTAGACTCCTATAGATAGGTTAGATAAGGACCGTGTTTCCAGAATTACATTTAGTTACCTTTACACCATTGGGAAAAACTCCCGTTGCTGATGGCAAACCAGCAGAAGTGCCCTGCCCAACCTGCTGTCTGTGCTTCTCGGAAACTTGTAGGAGCTTTTTGAGAGAACATGTACGAGCTGGAAAGGCTTAGCCCAAACTTAATCTTTTGGTGAGCCTTTAATAGACCTGAGCTCCATCTGTTGTACAAATCTGGTACGTTGCAGGTAGGGCAAGAGTTGTGTGTCACGATTTCCTGTAGTCAGTGTATTTGTTGCCAGTCTCAAACTAATTGTACTTAATGAAGTGTGCATTTATTAATCATCGTTATTATAATATTCTCTCTCACTGGGCTTGTACAATACCTGAGCAATCTATAGAAATAAGCCTACTGCAAGAACGCTATAGTCTTGCAGATAAAAACAATCATCTACTATACCTTTGAAAACGCAATCAAACAAGAAAACAAATACTGCTTTTTCATGGCTTTTAGAATTGTTGCTATATGAAATAATATGAAAAGGATATTTTAAGTAGAATTTAAGTAGAGAGAGATTTCACAGAAAATGAGTGGGCACATGCAGCTTTCAAATGCTTCTTCTGTTGGGCTGAAGTCTGTAAGCTGGAGCTGCTGTTAAATACCTGGTCTTGATGATGACTGTGCAGGCTTTCACAGTATCACAGTATGTTTGGGATTGGAAGGCACCTCAAAAGATCATCTAGTCCAATCCCCCTGCTGGAGCAGGAACGCCTAGGTGAGGTCGCACAGGAACATGTCCAGGTGGGTTTTGAATGTCTCCAGAGAAGGAGACTCCACAACCTCCCTGGGCAGCCTGTTCCAGTGTCTGTCACCCTCACTGAGAAGAAGTTTTTTCTCAAATTTAAGCGGAACCTCTTGTGTTCCAGCTTGATCCCATTACCCCTTGTCCTATCATTGTTTCCCACCGAGAAGAGCCTGGCTCCATCCTCATGGCACTCACCCTTTATATATTTATAAACATTAATAAGGTCACCCCTCAGTCTCCTCCAAACTAGAGACCCAGCTCCCTCAGCCTTTCTTCATAAGGGAGATGCTCCACTCCCTTAATCATCTTTGTTGCCCTACGCTGGACCCTCTCCAGCAGTTCCCTGTCCTTCTGGAACCGAGGGGCCCAGAACCGGACACAATATTCCAGACGGGGTCTCACAATATTCTAGGTGGGGTTTCCACCAGCACTTAACAAACGATCCCGCTGGGAAGCCCCCCGTGCAGTCACGCCACGTCTGCTGCCTCTTGCAGATGCGCACAACCCGCAAGGTGTCCGTGTGGCCCGTGGGGCTGGTCGGAGGACGACGGTACGAGCGCCCGGTCGTGGAAAACGGCAAAGTCGTGGGCTGGTACACAGGCTGGAGAGCTGACAGGCCCTTTGCCATCGACATGGCAGGTAAGCACCACCTTTCGTGATACACAAACTTTTCTCGTAACCGTTCTTACTTTTTTTTTATGATGGGACAGACGCAGGTGTCTCAGCGTAAGCAGCTCCTGAAACTTCTGAAGTGCAGCTGCTGTTATGGAGCCCTTCAGCACTGAATGTCCTGGAAGTCTTAGCTTGCACGGCTCATCTAATTAAGCTGCTTCTTGGCAATCTCCGAACTTACTTTCAGTTGTTTTTAATTTTATGAGGCAACTTGGCTTTTATGTTGTATAAATTGTTTGTCTGAAACAAGTTAATTGTAAATTAATCCATCCAGTTAATTTTTGCAAGGAGCTCGTGCCTTTCATTGTGTCATCAGTCTGCGCCAGGCGGTATAAATACAGACCCTTCTTAGACCTCATATCATAAAATGCTATTTTATGATGAAATTATTCCTTTTTTATTGGTTATTTGGAATGACAGTGGTAACTGTAGATGGATATAGTTTGAAACACTGGGCTTAGGGGAGAAATCACTGACAGCCATGGACTAGTAGATGAAGGCAGAAAAACTTCAAAATGGATTTAATCAATCTTCTGCTGTGAAGTTAGCACACCACGTAGCTCTGTCTTGCTGTCAGTCCACGCTTAGACAATCTTTTGTACATATTCAGAACTGCCACTTGGGTCACCTGCGTGTAGAAGTCTGAGTTTTGATGTAGTAGCAGCTGGTTTCCCAGCAAATGATACGATATTTGCACTTAAGCATCTTCTGTATTCAGGAAGGAGAGGGAATGGGGACACTATGAATACAAGGGCAAGAGCAGGTAGAAATAGCCAGCTGTTTTCTTATACCCTTACGATTTGGGAGAGGGAGACAGGCAGTGCCTTCTCTTCTCAGTAGAATATTTTTATGTGGATTGAAATGTTTGATGAAAAATATGTACAGCACTTACAGTACAATTAGTTAAAAAGAGCAAAAGAGAACTAATAGTTGTTAACACCTCAAAGACAGAAACATTAATGGGTGAATTTTTCTGCAGTGTAGAAGCATTTCAATACCATCGCTTGGCATAAAAATAAATATTTGAATGTCCAGGAAGAGGAAAGGGAGAGCTAGATATGTCAATCCCTAAACCCCTGCAGCTTGTTGAGGACTGCAGCTGTGCTTTTTAACACTCTCTGCTTGTGGATTTATAGATACATATTGATACTATGCTGTAGAAGTGGTTACTTAAGGGCATTATAAAGGCGATGGCATGGTCCATAATTCATTAGCAGCAGGCAAAAAGCCATTACACGACAAGGGCCATGGGACTAACGCCAGCATGAAGAGACACATGGAAAGCTCTTAAGTTATTGTTGACACTTGGCAGTCGCTGGCTGAAACACTGGGGTGAGGGAAAAGCAGCTCCATGGGGAGCGTTACCTGCTCGTGCTTTTACTGAAGTCACGGGAGAGAGAGGGTTGTCGAGACAAAGATACAAGAGTGTAGGAAGTGATTGCGGATCCACAACAAGGAGTTACTACTTCGTGTGAGAACCTTTGTTAGTTTTAAAAAATAACTGAAGAAATTAAATTGCATTTTTAATTTCAGCGAGGAGAGAAATGAATGCTGTGTAGGCTGGTAAAAAATGAAGTTTGCATCTTCATTCCCCTCAGGAATATGGTGGAAGGGCACAGAAAAACAGCACAGGACCTGTAAATCCAGTAGTGCATATGTGTTTGAACAGGTGCAAGATGAGGTGTTAACACGCAGTTTTCCACCCCTGTCCACACCAAATCCCCACAGACCCACGGGGACTTGCAGGGCTTGCTGACAAACCCGAGTCCATGCTGTAGTATATTACTAGCGTTCCTCCTTCTGCTGGCACCAAATATACAAGCAACTTAGCTTATGCCTAAGTTGCACATAGAGAAGATCAAGGATCTCTTTGGAAAATATTGCCATGAAAAACATAGGTGCATACATTAAACTGCTCAGCTGTTTATAATTAATGTTCTGATTCCCAAGGCACTGGTAACGAGGTTCTTTGTTTTACAGAACTATCTTTTTGTAGTGATTTTCACAAGAATTTGATCCTGAGGCTGGGTGCGAAAGGAATGACCATTTAAAAGGTTTGGGACCACTGATTTAACTTGTAGCTATTCAGAGGAAGAGCATCCTTGCTTTTAAGCACATGAACTTATTCTAGACTTCAAAATACAGGGCCAAATTCAAATCTACTGCAGGTGGAGACAGGTCCTGCTAATTTCATTGGGATCAGCTCAAAGTCCCTTGCTGGTCAGCTTTCCTAGATTCTTCTTTGAAATGCACTCACACAGGGCAATAACATTAGATCAGCAAACATGGGTTATTTGTTTTGAGAGGTTTGTGGTTGGCGCTGCTGTTCTCTAATGCTAAATTACATTCAGAAGGCAGAGTAGGTGTTTCCTGTGTTGCTTCTTGTCTGCCAACCAACACACCGTATGAATTTGTTCTGGAGTTAATTTTAAGTTCTGCCTCAGTTTTAACTGTAGGTGGGTTTAAGTTTGACACAGAATTCCTTACCCTCCGGGAAGAAAAGCAAGAGAGAATTGGGTGGTTTTGGCCACCCATGAGAACGAGTTACATCGTGATTCTCTTAATGTCAAGATCATTAAAGGAAAACAGTCGTGTGCTTTACAGTAGCACTCCAGGAGCTACTTGAGTCAGAGATGAATCCATGCCTGTGAATCACTGAGGAAGCAGATTTTGGAACTGAAGTTCAAAGCTCATCTGCTGTGCCCTCAGTTCCTCTGCTATGGCCTCAGCAACCACCTTTTTATTGGATTTTGCTGTAGTTGTGAGATCTTGAGTACATTTCATCTTCCTTATGGTTCCCTGAGGAAAAAAGGTAGTCTATTAATGACACTGCAAAACATGGCATATTTGTCTGAATCTGAAAGAGCCAGTGCTGGAAGTCACAAGTACAAATCAAAAATTTGAGTGGCTATGGCAGACACCACACTCACAAAAAAAAACCAACCAAAACCTAAACCACCCCTTTATTAAAGGGTAACAACTATTGTAAATGTTGAGTTAAAAACGAGAGCCTCTTTCGTGGTGAATTGACTGTTAGCAGATGCCTTTATTGTGAACTATAAAAACTCCTGGTTGAGCCTCTCTGCCTTATTGGAACCAAAGTAACAGGTCACGGGGAGAAGGCAACTTGAAAGCAGCAGACCCCAAGCCACAGCATGTTCAATAAGCTAAAGGTGGTACCTTGAACTGTGTGGAAACCAGTGTATCCGTTCCAACATCAGCACTGAGCAGCAGCATTTGCACAATCTGGGAATGACAAACACTCTCAGTCTCTAGCTTGCCTTCAGCTACTGCCCTGTCTACAGCATTCAGGAAGCAAAGGCATTAATCATGGCAACAAAATCTTTAAAGACTGGCTCAGTTTAATGGGATGAAGAAAAATGGTTTTTCCTTTTAACAGAAGCCATTGATCTAACACAAGTCAAGGTGTGAATTAACAGAAACAACTTTGATTGAAAGAAGCACAGATGTAATCTTTGCCATGTCTCCCAGGTATCTCATTCTCCAACAAATTAATTCTTGTCTAGGTGGCTCTTCAGCCAATTATATTTAATTTACAGCCTTGCATTAAGCACAAAAAAAACCCCTAAACACCTCTTCACACTCCAGCTATGAAATTGTCCTGTGGCGTTTCACATGCACTTAGGCCCAATATGACCATGTAGGAAAAACAACCAAGTAAAAGAATTGTATGCACGTAGCACTGTTCTGTTGTGCTATACTAGAGGCAGTAATCCCAGATTAAGCCCCGTTTGGGGATACAATTCAAAGTAACAGTGGTTTTTCACCTATTACCACAGGATCATTATCTAGTGAGGTAAATGACCAGTGCCACTCTGGTCAAAACCTGGGCCATCTCTTCTCTTTCTGATGCCAAAACGATCCATGATAAAAAGTCAACTGCACGTTCTCACTAGAAAATGTTTTTTCCTCAAATTCATCTGAATTCTTATCTACATAAATACAAAATGTCACATGCAGGATTAAAGCAGTTCTGAAGCAGAGGTGAAGAACTACAGAGCCAGGAGAGAAATCTCCTTGAATTATTTAATCAAGTTGCTGCTTTATTTATTGGATTTTTTTAAGAAACAGAGACTGCATGACCACTGATGAAGGAAACAGACCTCAGGCCAGTCAGTGCACAGTAGTCCACGTCCTTGAACACTCCGTTTAATAATTTGACTCTTATTTGACGCCTGAAAACATGGTGGATTTTTGATAGCACCCTAAACTGGTGGTTTGCAAGGGCAGGTTACATGCAGGGGGCACGGCACAGCTGGAGATCGTGCACAGAAGAAATCCATCCTCAGAACTGGATCCAGTTTCCTCAGCAGAGGAGCAAGTGTTGTACGAAGAGAACCCAGGAGAAATGAACATATGAGTAAGTCTGGGCTATGGGGCCAGGGAGCCAAGCTGAGACACACAAAGATATGCAGTAAAAATACGCCTCTTCTGCTTAAAATGGATTGCTTCTCCACTCTAAAAACTAGGACACTACACTGATTTTAGTGTTCATTTCATTTTCTTCTCCATGCATAACCAGCTTAAGCCTTAAAAATTACACTTAAAATCTTTTTTAAAAGAAACACAGCTCATACAACTGATGAAGGCTCCAACAATACTTTCCCTTGCAAAGTGAACATTTTTTTGTGCCCAAAATATGAAGCACCCTGAAACCCAGTTGCACCAAAAATTTATATTGTTTGTTCGAATTCAGAAGAAAACCCTAACCAATTGTACTGAAGTGAACCAGGCCGATTTGCTCATCAGCGATGCGGCTGCGGGCACCTTTCGGGGTGCAGAAGGGGCTGTGCGCACCGCAGCTGGCTCTGGCTGAGGGGTTTGAACGCGCACCCTCGGCTCCTCACAAGCGCTCACACTTGGCCATGGGCAGCGCTGGGACCGAGCCCACCTTGTGCTCCCGTGGAGGAAGCAGCGAGGCCTGCAGGCTGCTGAAGGCAAACCCCTACCTGGGAAGAAGAGTCCAGACTGCAATCTTTTTCCCTGGACCCGCCTGCGTAAGCCCAGCCGCTGCAGCAGAGAGCAGCGGGATCCCAGCATTGCTGCTGGTGGGTGGCGCAGGCCGTGGAGCAGGAGCTGCAGAGCTTCACGCTGCGCACAGAGTGAGGTCAAGCGCACACCTGCAGGTCTTCTACTCACTAGAGCGCTTTGCAAGGTGTGGATAAGCCCTTTCCATCTAGACACCTTTATCTTAAGCAGGATAGAATGTTTAAAGTTAAACATGTTTTCTTCAGCTGTGTCTGTCAGTGAATTGGGAACCTCAATTTACATCCAACCCATAGTCTTCAGGTGCAGTGTCCAAATCTTTATTAAAAAAAAAATAATAATAATTTCCTGGTGCCTTCTTGTGCTTTGCTACAAGTAAGAGCACAATAGGTAAGGTGAAAGTGGTTTCAGTGTGTCTTCTTTACATGTGATGCAGTAATTACTTCCTCATTTGTTCCACAAAAACCACAGATACTTTCAAGGAAAATACAGTAGCAAGATAATTCTAGTATAAGGATTTATGTTCCATTAGAGAAAGTTATATAAATTTAAAAATGAGGAATTTTTTAATACTAGCTTTAGAAATAAATGTTCTTGAAGTTTTCCAGAACAGATGTCAAAACTACAGAAAGTACTGTGAGTGCTGCTGTTAGAAAGGGACAGCTGGAGCCACTTGGAACTGATGAAAAAAGGATTTCTGTGACAGGCTTGGCAATTGGACGCAAGGAGTTAGAAATGTCATTTTTCTTTGCAAGTATATCAGTCAAGTTTTGAGTCATACTTCAAGACGCGCATATGCGACTGAGCCTTGCTGAGGGAAAACCGGAGAGTTCTCTAAATAATGGCAAACTGGAGATGAACACGAGCTGCTTCAGAGAGGGCGGGTTTGAACAAACTAGTGATTTCAGAGTTTGTGACCTCCCTTTGAGGGACCCAAGACTTGTTACCAGAGGAATGCGTTGTAGAGACAGAGGCACCGTGCAGCTGCAGCGTGTCCTGCAGCCGCCGCTGATGACAATGGTTCACGGGCCCACAATAACTAAATTGTGTACAAGGCAAAACAGTAATATGACTTGTCTTTCATCAACAATAATATTAAAACTCTCTAAAGGCTGAAAATCCCTAAAGACTGCAGTTGTTAGGTCTAAACACACTATAACCTTTTTTCTGACTTTCACCTTTGGGCCTCGAAGTGTTTGTACAGTATAAATTTCATACATTTTATTTTACTTAAAATTCAGTTTTATTTCTTAATTAGAAGTAGAAAGGAAAGACAGTCCGAGATCTTGGCAATACCTGATTTTTCAGGCAAAAAAGCATATATTCTCTACATGATGGGAAATTGATTAAACAATGTTGAAAATATGGTGCAATTAAAAAAATGTGATTGCCTCTTCAGGGCAAAACAAAACAATGCAGGATCTACAAACCTACCAAATACTGCCTATCCATACAATCAAATTTACACGTTTTTAAAAAAAAACATGGGAGATGTCTAGGTTTAAGTGTAACCTGGACAAAAATGTGAAGCCTAAAGGTTTTTCTTAACATTTCCCCCCCTCTCTCCAAGGATTTGCTGTGAGTCTTCAGGTGATTCTGTCACATCCAAAAGCCGTATTCAAGCGTCGTGGTTCTCAACCAGGAATGCAAGAATCTGATTTTCTGAAACAGATAACAACAGTGGAGGAACTGGAACCCAAAGCAAACAACTGCACGAAGGTACTGATTCCACGCTCACTAAAACACTTTCATGTCAGCTCTGTAGGTGACTGTACTAACACAAATGTTGTTTTATAGGTTCTTGTTTGGCACACACGAACAGAAAAAGTAAATCTAGCTAATGAGCCAAAATACCATCTGGACACAGTCAATATTGAGGTATGATGTGGAGACACAGCTCCAGAGGAAGGACAGTACGATGGATGTGTCCAAAGGTGTTCAAGTTCAGGCAGTGAAATAGTCTCCTTCTGCACCAGGCCTTTCCATAGGCATCTGCTGGACTTCTGTGGAAACAAAAGAAAGTTGTCAGACACTCTAATAAGCAAATCAAGTGGGTGTGCTTTGTTCTAACTTGTTTGCATGCATTTCTGACCTCCCGTTTTAATAAACTGACACTTACCTTTGTTTTAAAGCTGTTTCCACATAGTAAAAACAATCAAGAGAAACATGGCTGCAATGGAGTATCTTCAAAAATCATCATTTATGTATATACTTTTTGTATTTATCCAGCTTAATGGTGTATTTATAAACTGCTTTTAAATCAGGAACGGTTGGTCTAAATATTCGCATAAATGGATCCTCCAAACTGAACATGTTTTCCTTCATTAAAAATAGACTTCTTGAAGAAATAGTGGTCAAATAGGTCATACAATAATGAAATAAAAACCCACAGTCATTCATGGATTTATCCTTTTAATATAGGGAAATAACATTTCATCATTACGAGGCACCATAAAATGTAAACACAATCACTGTCATAAACCTGGATATCTCTGCAAGGAAAAATATATCTGTTCGCACTGAGTTACCTGGTATACATATTGTGCCACTCGTTTTCAGCATTAATACTGTGTACGTGCCTCGTGAGCCACATTGGATACTTTATCACAGGAAACTCAAATGGATCAAATGCTCATTTTTAAAAGAATAAACTATTGATTTGTAGAACTACAGCAACATCCAGGTTTATCTTTCTTTCGATAACCATATTCCCGGTTATGCACACCATAATAACGTCACAGTGAAATGTATGATGAAACAAAATTTGTTTGATACACTAGAAAACAGTGATACATTTACATTCTATTTATATATGATTAAACATTTGTTCATACAGTACCTTCTACAGGATTACTGGGTAATTTGTGGGAATCAGGGTTCATATTTTTGGATATTACTAACATGATAGCTACATCCCTTATATGAAAACATTTGATCTAGAATTTTGAGGGAAAAAAATCAGTACGTGGTTAAGCAGCTTCTTAAATATATGGTCTATGAAATCATATGCATTATATGAAAATGCTGCCAACGATGTATAAATGTATTCTGGATCTGCTTTTCACTACATCAAATTTAAATCAATATAGACCACAACACGGTCAGTCAGTTATATTCTTAATCTGAACAGCTGGGGAAAAAGAAAAAGAATATGTACATGGAAGGAACAGCGAAAGTAAATGCATTTGCACAAGGAATGTTGGGTGGCTGTTCTGGGCGAGGCTCCTATTGCGGCTTTCATTTCCACAGCTGTGTGCTGAGCGTCTGACCAGAGGAGCTGCCTGTCCAGCCCGCTGCTGTGCTGGGGGGCTGCCCAAAGCCCATCGCCGTGCTGGAGCTGCTGAGGTTCATCCCAGCCATTTGCTGGTTCATCTGCAAAGGGTACACACGAGCACAGTTAGCACTGCTAGCCAAAAAGCAGTCACACTTCCCAAAGCAGCAACCCAGTTAAAGGATGTATCCCTCCAATTAATATTTCTCATTAAATAAAAATATTGACTCATTATAAGCTTCTAAGCATTTTTCAAGAGAACAGCTTTTCTGGGAGCAGTTGCTGTTCAGGTGATCACGGTTACACATCAGCTGTAGGGCTGTACGTGCCAAGTCTGTATAAACCCTCCACGAGTGAATTCACAGAGCGTGTGACGAGGGAGTCCAGTGTGTCTCAGCTGACAAGAGCTTGCTTTTGGAGTTTCAAAGCTCACCGACAAAATCGCGGCAACTGCGATACAGAAACACCAAAGCAAGTAACGCAGCCTTGTCCACACTGGCAACTCCAGATGGTTTTTGTTCCAGCAATGTTTCTTTGAAGACCTCAAAGTCTTGGATACACAAGCTTTTATAGCAATTGCCCATTTAGGTGGCAATCAACAAAGAATGAGGCAGATTTATAAACTTGAGTATTACCTAAATCTAACCATTCTTTGCTAAAGAATCTACTCAAGACACAACAATTTCTTAAAAACAAGTGAAATCGTTCACATGAAGTTAAAGACTATAATCTAGTTAAAGGTAGGAAAGAGCTCAAAATTAAGCAAGTTCACTTTAGGGATGGTGCAAAAATACTTCTACTCTCTACAAATACTACCTAACCACTGTAATTTTCAGTGCTCCATTTAAAAATGTTCTTCAGGTTACTCTCCCTCACCTTCTATAAAATCAGTACTTATTGACAAGCCAAAACCGTAGCTGTATAGACAGAGTAAAGATGTCCCCTCTCATGAGTCTCAGGGCAAAAGAGCATTTGCAGCAATTAATAGTTGGAACTGATGAAGAGGGATGTTGGATAAGCAACATTAGATTCAGGTTAGAGACAGCATTAGGTAAAAATCAGAGTTCACCTAAACATGAGCAAACAATAGTGGGTTGCAAAAGAAACTGAAACACTGGTGAAAAAAAATGTTAAGTAAATTGCAAACTAATATTTCAGGGTAAAATTCAGCACTGTGTGCTTTCACGTGTGCATATGCAAGAACAATCCATCACCGAACATGGAAGTTCAAAAGAGCTGACTAAAACATGCTTTACCTAGTTGTCAATCTCTTTTGGAGTGGAATTCTCAAGCAGCAGCCTACAGCAAGCATGCTGTTCTGGTGAGGAGAGCAAGCTCTCCCCCCTGCAGCTGGAGCCAGAGATTAATCAGGGCCTCCTGACAGACCGTGGAAGGAATGTCATGTACTGATAAGATCTGATGTGCCACACGTTAAGAGCTTGTCCTAGGAGCCAACTTTTCATATTTATGCGATAAAATGCATGATTTTAATTTCAAAGCTGATATGGCTCTTTTTCAAGTTAGATACCTAAAAAAAGACTGCTGGCAGTAAATGCACAGATTTTTTTTTTTTTGTTTGACATTTTGAAATTCTCACCTTTTAAAAATTACTTTCAAAGCAGCATGACAGCCAGTATTTGCAAATAGGGGCTATTTTATGCGTTTAAGAAATGCTGCTTACTTTCATAAATGTTCACACTGCAGGACTGAGTAGAACAGTAAAAATTAATATAATCAAATCTAAATAAGTCACTAAGGTTCATTTCCTGAATTACTACAGTAAGCAGCATGTAATTATCATACTGTTCTTATAATTAAGAAAATATTATGAAAAAAATAGTTGCTATCGTCCATACTGAATGCCAAGGGAATCGTTTAGGTTTGATCCGCCCCACCAAATACCCTCTCAAATGCCTGATTTCAAGATGTTTCAATGGATAATGTATAAATAGAGCAGTAAGTGTGCACTAGCACTTTTAGAGAACCTTTTAAACATATTTAAAAAAAAAAATAAAAATAGCATGGAAATGCTACAGATAAATAATGAATTAGCCTCAGCAAATTATCTACAGAAGAATGTTGGAGTGCAAAGCACTGCACATTCCACTGAAATTTATCTTGAGGTCTGTAAATTGAAGTATTAATTGTTAATGGCTATCCTCAAACAATTAAATTCTCCTTTTAGTTATCAGGCTGTGTTTACATTTCAGTGTTTTGTAAGCAGAGCTAAGCCAGCTTCTTACCTGCCTATTTCAGATGCTGGGATGAGGGTAGCTACAGAAGCAGAAAACTGAGTTTGGTCTACCTTGCCAAAATTTATTCTCTGCTTCTATATTAGTTATCTTTAATTTAATTAGTCACTGCTTATTTCCATGTGCGTCTGAGCAGCTCACAGTTCAGCAGTGTGAAACTTGGCTACAGTGCAACTTCCCTCCCGCAGCCCAACATTTTGCAGCTGAAAAGCACCATCTTTTCTAAAGTGCTTGGGTCTGGTGATAGCAAGTCTTTACCTGAGAGAGGTTCCATTGAGCTTGTTGGTTTTGTTGCAATCCAAACTTATTTTGTGGTGTGACCATCTGTCCCACCATTCCACCTTGAGGTCCAACAACATTTTGAGGAAGTCCCATCACACCAGTTTGTGTCGTACCAGTAAATCCATTGGGCATTCCCATTCCCACCATCACGCCTGTGCTCTGTCCCATGACTGGCACCGATTGTCCCATCATGTTTCCCATCATCCCAGCTGCTGCAGGCACAGGAACTCCCATGGCTGGAAAGCCTTGAAAATGAGTTGATGGTTGTGTGGTAAATGGCATAGAAGACGACCCCATGAACATACCTGTACCAGAGAAAGGGAGACTTCAGAAAAAGCGTTCTGTGATTTTCTCCCCCATCCCCATAAGTTAGAAGTGGAATAAATAATTTTAAAGGCTAACTTTGTCCAATTGGACGTCAGTGCTGCTAATTTAGTTTCTGGCCTAAGGAAGAAGTTGCTTAAAACCTATCAGATTGGATATTAGGAAACATTTCTTCCCAGAAAGGGTTGCCAGGCATTGGAACAGGCTGCCCAGGGAAGTGGTGGAGTCACCATCCCTGGAGGTGTTTAAGAGACTCATAGATGAGGTTCTTAGGGACACAGCTTAGTGCCAGAGTTAGGTTATGGTTGGATTCAATGATCTTAAGGGTCTCTTCCACCTGAAATGATTCTATGAAAAGGAAGGGACTCACCAGGAGGGATTAACTGCCAGTTCTGCAAATCCCTGTGGTGAACCAGAATCTCTTAATCACTGTATTGGAGGTCTTTGTTTTCATACAAACATAGCTAAATTATGAAGATATGACAGCTCTGTAGCGATCCTGGCAGCCTGCTGTTTGCACAGCAGAGACTCAAAACCATAAATGATGAATTAGATGGCAAAAGCTGAATTCACGAATCTTTCAGTAAATTGTATACTTGATAATTTGAACAGCTATAAATAAATTAAAATCACATACTGTTTTTCTTCTTTAGCTTCTGTATTATGTTTCAGTAACTTTCTCATTTTTATAAATTGTAAAAATAAAAATCTTAGTTTGAATATAGGTAGCGGGGTTACCCAACCTTAGTTTTATATGGGCAGGAGATTACTGTTCTAGGTAAAGTTTAAAATAGAAACCTTTACAAAAAAACCAGAAACCTTTACAAAATGATTTACCTGGAGCATTTTGCTGCTGCATGGTTCCTGTGCCGTACAGAGATAAGATGGAGTCTTTGGAGAGTTGTTTCTTTGTCGACTCTTCGGATTTTGTTGTTTGCTCAGTGAACAGATCAAGATCCCCGGATGCTGCGGACAAGGTGGCAGCTGTTGGTTTAGTGGAAGTGCTCTGGGAAATAAAGGTCAAGACAGACTACTGAATGAAAATGGCAAAATAGGTTAGGTTAAATATTTACTGCACATCCTCCCTCCTAAACCAAATAAAAACCAATTCATTTACAGAAATTAACTTTAAGCAAATGAGGATCTAGAAGGATCTGGTATGACCCAAGACAAAAAAGCAGTGCATATGATATAGAAAGAGGACCAGACCAGACAGAGGTTACAAAACAAGAAAACCTAAGTTCCTGACCATCTGCAGGGCAAACACATACAGATTATTCATTCTTGTTGCTCCTACAAGTTAGAAACATAAATCACAAGCTGTAGTTAGATTATGAAAAATAATTAGGAAATCAATAAGGAGATTACAATTTACATCTCATTAATCCTCTCATAGGCAGAATAGATTAGAGCTAAAACTACTGTTACAACTCAGAGGAACAGTATTTTGGAGAAAAGGCAAAAGTAAAATTTCAGTTGATCTACTTAAAGTAATAAAATTTCTAAAATACATTGTTTATAATTGGCGTAGAGTTCTTGAGTGTATTTCATTTCTTGAGAAAGTAGTATTATCTATAACTTACTGTAGACTACAACTGAAAAACTAAAATTCATGCAGTCTGTCAGGCTTGTTTACTGCTCTTGCACCAAAATGTTTTGTAAACAAATGACATCCAGGTGTATTTCAGTGCTGTTATTTTGCTGCTCGTACACACACAGTTCCATATGGGAGTTTGCTTCGGTAACTAGGCAACTCACTGCTATCCTGTTGTATTTCTTAAAACACACAACTCATCCTATTACCAGCGGGAACTTTTAATGCAAATTGATGGTATATGCATTGAAGAAGAGCCAGGATTGCATGCATACCTAAAATATGGCCTTATTTTAGTCCAGCTAAACGATCCCCAACTGCTCAGCATCCACCTGCCCGATCCCACAGCACACACGAGTTTCAACTTTATCCTGCCCTGAAGGAAAATACTCCTTGTGCTGCCACCAGGAAGGGACCAGATCTGCAACCAGGTCCCTCTGTTCACTGTCACTGTGTACCCATGTTTGTCAGATGGACAAGAAGCCACCACAACATATTCTCACTTAAAGAAACAACCTCCAAGCTTGTCCTGGTTTTGCCAGCAGGCTGCTGACTGGGCCCCACCACATGGATTTGTACAAATGCCACAACACAAGCATTCAATAAGCGGCTTCAGAAAACACATCTGACTCTCGAAGTGCTGAAAAGCTCTCTCAAAATCTAAAAAGCTCAGTGTTATAAGATGGAGGAGAAAAAAAGAAAACAACCTACAAAACAATTCTGGTACAACTAAATTGCCCAGAAAGCATCAGGAGGAGTGCAGATTCACATGGTTGATGGTGAAAAATCTCCAAACCTGCTGTAGAAAGGGAAGAGAAAAAGAACAAGAAGTGGAAACTCTGTGGCAAGTGAATACCCTGCATTTATACAACAGCCAATTTGGGCCAAGGTCACTTGACCTTAGTCAGCAAGGAAGGGCAGGGTGCAGAGGGAAAGCAGACAGAAAACGACCAGGAATTGTGCAACTCCAGTGAAACCTTCTCTCTGGCCAATGTACAAGCAAACCATCCATTTCCTTCTTAAGTATTTAAAAAGCTACTGCGTCTTGCTTATTACTGACAAAAATTTCTGACTACAAAGCAAAATCAAAGGGGTTTTTTTAATGGGTAGTAGGAAGTCCTCTCCATTTGGGACAATTCTTTGCCACTGTTGCATAACCAGTCTTTGAAAATGCCGGAGTCGGACTTAATAATGCATTCAGGGAAAAGCCCATCCTAAATAGCAGTATTTCTTTGACTGTATATATACCCAGGAAGTCCGATTATTGTATTATTCCATATTGACACAGTCCTCCCACCACGCACCCACCTAAACCAGCCCTGAGCGACAGAAGAGCAGAAGACCTGAAGGACTGATTATCTGTTATGTTTATGTAATGAGATTAAATGTTCCATTAACGTCTCTTCATTCAGTTTGTTTTTGGAAGATTTGAGAGGAGCCAAAGCACTGAACAAGCACTCCCTGAAGTGTTCACCATCTCAATAAATGGAAGGTAATGCAAAATACTTGGCAAGAAGACAGCAGGTGGCATTCAAGTAAAAAACAAACAAACATTGACATGATTTTCACATACCTAACATTCTCACACTATCTAAGACCTCTGTAAAAACAAGCCTGGCACACATATAATAGTTTGCTTTTAAGAAAGGCTATACATGGTGCTCTCAGTCATAATCATTGGGGGGTGGACTAGATGACCTTTAAAGGTCCCTTCCAACCCAAACTATTCTATGGTTGTACACCAATATGAAACGCCCATCAGGAGGTCAGGGAACACGCTGCTGAGCAGTTTCATGATGTCAGTGTAACAGCATTTTTCAGAGCTACTGGAAGCTATCTCCAGTATGCATCATGTTTAAACATAAATAATTTTTGTCACTGATAGCTCATGTGATTACCCATGAAAGGTAATACCTACCCAAAGGAAGTTTTCACTGAAATAATGGTCAGAAGTGTCGGGACCACAAATACGGTTGCTGAGTCCATCACTTCACACTTCCCATCTGACTACACAAATAGCATGTGGCTGACAAGAAGTTTAGATTAACACATGAGACTAAAAATAAGTTCTTTCATTTTGGCTTTTAATTCCTAAAAGAGTGCAAACCAGCAGATAAATATCATGACAGCCTCAATATTTTAAGTTGGTCTGACAGCTGTAGCAGTCCAGATGGCGTTTGCCCATTGTTCCTGTCACTGGGCACCACTGGAAGGAGCCTGGCTCCGTCATCTCGGTGCCCTCCCTTCAGGTGTTTATGTACATCGGTGAGATCCCCCTGAGACTCCTGGCTGAACAGTCCCGGCTCTGTCAGCTTCTCCTCACAGGAGAGATGCTCCAGTCCCTTCATCATCTTAGTGGCCTTCTGTTGGAGTCTCTCCAATATGTCCCTGTCTCTCTTGTAATGGGGAGCCCAGAACTGGACACAGCACCCCAGTGATCGAGGTGAGGCTGACTGGCCTGTAGTTCCCTTGGTCCTCCTTCTAGTCCTACCTGAAGATAGGAGTGACGTTTGCTTCCCTCTAGTCCTCTCCCAATCACCACAATTGTTCAAAGATGGGGAGGTTAGCTGAGTGCTCCTCCAAAGCCTCCCTTCTCAGAAGCCAGTTTGGGTGAATGTAAAGAGGATGGGACCAGACTCCTGTCAGTGGTGCCCAACAATAGGATGAGGGCCAACGAGCACAGACTGAAACACAGGAGGTTCCATGTGAATATGTGGAAAAAATTCTTTTCTTTGACAGTGCCAGAGCACTGGAACAGGCTGCCCAGAGACGTTGTGGAGTCTCCTTCTCTGGAGACATTCAAAACCTCCGGGACACGTTCCTGTGCCATCTGCTCTAGGTGAAGGTTGGACTAGACGATCTCCAGAGGTCCCTTCCAACCCTAACTGTTCTGTAAGGAGGTGCATTCTGATGTCCACCAGCTATGTTTAGCACCAACACCTTGTTCTTTGAGGCTGAAAGCCACGTGGAAGGAGCTGCAGCTTTCAGCAGTTTCTTTATGCGTCGCAAAGCTGCCTTTCTCAGCTACAACAGGCTTGGCAATAGGGCATCTTCCAAACTATCATGGCTGTAAGAGAGGGAGTGGGCCAGATGCAGGGGTTATGCTTTCCTTGAGGAAAGACAGACATACAAGTTGTAAGATGAGACAGAAGACAGATTAGCCTGGGAAGCAATACTAGTTTTTCTTGACATCCATTCCTGATTTTGAGTATGAAGCTTGAGACCCCAAATTTTTAGAAGCTCTAAGAAGCATCTGCTGTAGCCTTTCCTAAACATCAGCATCATATAGTAATAAGAGGTATCTCTTAAAGGCCAGTAACATGAGAACATCAAGTAAAAATATATTCAGCAATACCTATTAAAAAACAGAACAAGACAAAAGAATGTAAATTTAAAAGAAAACATGAATACTATCACCAGGGTAAGACAGAATCCAGCCTAGCTGGATAACATGAGGGAATCAAAAGGGAAGACCACATTATTTCCTATTTCTACATCCAAACAGCATGGAATCTTGATGAGGTAAGAAAAATACAACCATTACAGCTAAAGAGTCTCCAGTCACGAGTTTTGAGAAGTACGCATTCCTTCTGTGTGAATGAACAATTCCCTGAAGGAAAATATGCACGTGTATGCACATATTTACACACACACACACGAATAAATTTTACCTGCGCAGGAGGTACGGCAGCTGCCGGTAAAGGATTAGAGATCATTGGACCGAAGATATCCAGGTCATCATTCAGTGCGGTGACAGCAGCAGTGCCTCCGTTCGTAATGGAAGCTTCAGCTGGACCATCTTAAAAAGACAACAGAATCACATTTAAAGTGAAAATGGTTAATATTTTAACAGCATGAGAATACTTAAAGCTGCCCATTCCCCTCCTACCCATCAAAGATGTATTCAATTTCTGAGAGAAGACATTTTTCAGACTGCGATATTGTTCAGATTTTGTAAGAACTTCTTTCCCTACAAAGATAGCATACTAGCGTGCTTCAGAAAAAACAAACAACCGCCACCAACAAAACACTTAAAAGATTTCCCTAAGGACAACCACGCCAACTTATCAGTACACATTATTCATTTTTCAAGTGGCTTTTTCAAGAACACCAACATTTTCTGTGAGAATTTATAAACAGATGAGAATTTAAACTGAGAAGACCCAAATTTACACTGAGAAGGCCCAAACTTTGTAGCCATGTATCACACAAAATGCACTGATCTTTGTTCTCAAATAAAAATTTGTATTTTAGAATACATAAAGTTATTCTTGGTTTGCTAATGTACTCAAGGGTACATAATTAAACTTCCCCCTTTTTCAAAAGCCCTTTGCACTGACTTTATACTGTAGCTCCACAGGCCCTGGACTCATGACCCGTAAGAACCCACGGCTCTCGCTTCGTACAGTTCACCTTCTGCAGCCCTGCTGCTTGTAACCATTTTAACACAGGAATATATTTAGTGATCTAAGTGAATGGGAATACGTGCAGGACTAATAAAAGGCTGAAGAATTATACTTTTAACGAGAATTGGAAGAAAATACTTTAAAAGATGTAGGGACAAAAACATCACAAAATGTGCTTAAGGAACTGAGTGGCCATTTCTCACGTGGAAAAAAATGGTTAATTAGTTTTATTCCTAAGCTTATCACAAATGGGTTGCCATTACATAGAGCTTGACAAATACAAAGCTGAGTACGGATTCTGATGAACACTATGATCACTGCACAGTGTTAACGGCAAATTTAAGAAAGCTTTTTTAGGCAAAATAAAAAGTTAAGTTTCAATGTATCCAATACTCTCTGGACAAGTCAGACTTTTCTGGCAGAATAAACTGGCCAAATTAAGGCAAGATTCTCTCTCCGACAGAAATATTGCCATGACAACTGGCATGGCATTACCCGAGGATAAATATGCTAAAACTATTGGATTACAGTACACTGAAAAAACTACTACTAAAACATATAAAAATCTCTACTTCCTTTTACTTGCATGTATTGTATCCACTGATCTCATTACTCAGAAGGAGTTTCTGTAAAGCAAATATTAACTTACCTAGCATCCTAATTAAAGGATCTTTAATTTCTTTTTTGAAGTCACACAAACACTCATAGATAGCTAACTTCAAATACATCAGAAACTTCAGACATACATTTACAAGCTCAAATATTCCAAATTTAAAATACCACGGAACACTTTAAAAAGCATCAAGGACATTAAAAAATATTTACTATATATTGAAGAAAACCAGTCACTTTCTCCTAAGTGAGGAAGTTATCTTACAGTGTCCTACACTCATGACAGTTATCCTCCTGTGTGAAAAGATCCATTTCAACAGGAGAGGTTAATCACTGGAACATCAGCAATAGCAGCTTAGTGCTAACACAAGCAACACATGCCTTACTGCCACAGAGAAACACGAAAGGCTGAAAGCAGATGTGAGGTTTAGGCTTATTAAAGTTTCTAGAACTCTAATGAGGACAGGGAAGTGGTACAATTAGTAAAGAGCACAGTCAATACACATAATTCAATTAAATCAAATCATAGGAAGCTTCCACCAATTATTTAAAATAATACTGTTCCATCTCTCACATAATTGCAATATTCTTTCCCATCTGCTAAGGAACAATTCCAGAAGAATCAGTAATGGAGTTTACTACTTGGAAAGAAGTTCTTTTGCTCTCTTCTACCTTTCTGTTTAAGAACACAAATAACTAGCAGACCATAGCAAGACCGGTCACCCCCACCCTGCATGTACAACATTCTAATTTTTCATTATTTTGTTCTGTCACATGCAAACTCAGTGCAGTTCTGGGAGCTGGAGACTAACCTTCCCAATAGACCAGGACATTGACAGGATAAAACAAGGTATCAGAAACTGTAAGAAGCACCAGTCCCTTCACCAGCCTGGAAATCACTTGACTGAGGAGACCATCACAGGAGACCTGACAAGATTTTTGGCCATTAACTCATCCGAGAAGGCACTGCATTCTGAAACAATCCATTCTGAAGATCACCGCTCATTTCTGTCTGCCTTCAAACTATGATGGAAGGCGGCCCTGCTTTGGCTGCCTTGCATGAAAGTACTTTTTATTTTAAAGACTGTTACCACTGTATATGTGAAAACTTGACACAGAAGTAATGAATGTCAAAATCCAACAATGTGGAACAGTCAGCAGTTAGCGCCACCCATGCATATGCAGCTTGTCTTACTGCAGGGATGCTAGCCTTTGTGCCTTAATACATATAGGCGATGTGGCACAGCTATAGCTGCTATAGAAACCACAACTTTGAACTGACTCTGGTATATGTAAAATCCCCAGCATATTTTTAAAGCACTTACTGCACCTTTTTCATATAGGGAATTATGAAACAACCAAGCGGAAGGGTGCAGGTTTGCAATTCTTTGGGAGCTCTGTGCTTGCTTTCCTTACTACTTCAGATGCACAAATTATTTTATACCCTAATTTAGTAGCAAACATAAACAATAGCGTAGTATTTGCTAATTCTCAAATCCACTCCATGTCAACGGGAAACTGACATCAAATTCTGCATGGGAGCAGCAGCAAACAGACCCAATAACAAGGACGAAAATACCTTGGCGGAGGGATGTGAGAAGGAAAAGTGAGTAGCATTCGCAAGAAACTGAACCTCAGCAAGTATTTATTACCCAAAATTGTGACAAGTTTGTGATGATAACTGCTGTCTGCAAGAACTAATAAAGACCCAAGAACTCCACAAAGGCAAAATGTCCATGGGAATGGCTTGGCAATATTAGATCTTCTATGCTGAGTAAACAGTGAGTAGCTTGAACAATGACCACAGGAGTGAAGTAGCCACCTCAGCCAATTTTATTACTATGTCATGATTTGACCAGTGGGAGGATTGCCATTCCAACAGTTCTGAAAAGCAAAGTTACAAACTCATCTGTGGTTATGACAAAGCTATTTACATCTTGGCTGTGAAGGTCTCCTCCTTCCCTTATTTCTGTTCCGATGAATGGAAGTCAGCGGACAGCAAAATGACCACATGTATGATCTGACCCACTGTTCCATCCACACCAGTGCTTTAAGATGGGTGTAAATAAATACACTGGTAAGTTAAGGAACAAGCTTCTTTTGAAGTCATTCTGCAGACAGGCAGTTCCAACATCTCCCCAAAGGTTGACTGTTTCAGATAAATTTAGGAATGAACAGTGCATAATTTTCATGCAAAAGGATTGTCTAGAATTAATAATTTAATGATCTCATTTTCTCAGTGAGGCACATGTATTAATAAAAATCTCTCTTGTCACATTCCAAAGTGGTTCAGTTTCCCTGAATGAAAAAAAGTTTAACATATGAGACTGAAAATTTAAACATAATAATTTACTAAAACAGGCATTTCACATATTTACGATATTCATGAGGGAACACACTTGCAAGAACATAGTATTTTTCAAGTGTTTAATAGGCTGCTTATAAATTAATATTATGAAAACCAGGTTTTTGCTAGATCCCTTCTGTAAGAGCATTATTTGATAATGTACATACCTTTCATCTCTTACTGAATTTTACATTAAAAATAAATATTTTCCTGTCTGCATGAGTGCAGAAACCAGACATTTTGAATTTTGACATTTTGAATTACTGTTTACGAGGCAGTCTAAAGTCCGTATGAATAGTGTTAACAGGTGGATCCTGTCTTACTGATTCTCAAAAATGTAATGGTTGGAATATTCGTATCTATTAAAAAGCAACTCTGAAAACATATTCCTCCCATGAAACAAAAAGATTTCATAAAGAACTAAACTTCAGAATACAGAAGAAACCTAACAGTGTTTTCACTCCAGTTTATCACTTGTAGAAATATTAGTATCTTCATTTAAATATATATATATGCATGCAGGAATACAAATATTTCTATTTCAGCATAACAGTTCACGCTTTATATATAGAGATTACAGACAACGTCAACTTCAATGGACCAGGTCATGGATTACGAAGCAGTTCTTAGTTCTTCCCTTCCTTCCTCATTTTCAATTATTTCTGTAGTAGAATAAAGATACTCCAGCAGAGTTCTGAGTTCTACATTATTCTATGTATATCACTTTTCATTCAGCTTGTGCTTAAACTTAACACTGATTAGAAGAGGTGGCATGTATTTGACAGAAGGAAACATGGCTGTAGTCTTTCCATGGAACAGGTGAAAATCAGATTAAGTTATACAGGCCTGTCTGAATATTTTGAGAAATGTATAGCTTCAACCATCACAGATTTACTTTGAAACGGCTAACTTGTCCTTCCATCACTTCTCTGGAGGACAGCTCCATCGCTAGGTATGAAGTGTCAGGTGTGGCAGAAGCTGTTGCGGTGAGAGCAGAGCCCAGGCAGAGCGTCAGAGAAGGTAATGCGGGCAGTCAATAGCTGCTGTTCTTCATTGTTGCTCCAGCCTGTGGTCAAAAACGGCTCTTCTTACAATTTATGACAGAATATCTGACTGCTGTCTGCTATACTGTCCAAAGCAGATGCTGCTTCTAATGTCGGATTAGGAAGTCTTGCTTAAATTTGACAGCAGAAACAAAAGCTATTTAGCAGGATCTATTTAGTGAGTGAGGGGTTCCAGTGATGTTAGCCTTTGCAGTGCTTTTCTGTATATATTTTATTAATGCCTGATATGATGGTTTCCAATTCAGTGCTGCTGTTTGTTATGAAAGCTTTCATATATACCATTAATCCATGGTATATTTATCTGCACCAGCAATGAGAATGGCCATGAGAAGAGCTTCACAGGGACAGCAAGAAAAGGAAAGAGCAAGGGAGATCTGCTCTTAAACTTTGCATTATGTTTCTGAAACTCACTTTCTATCCGGTAAACTATTTACAAGAACTTCTAAGCTGCCATGTATTTTTATATATACAATCATTTATGACAGCCATACCAAGACTTGCAATAGAGGGAGAATATGCATATTATTATTTATTACACCAAATTACTAGAAAGGCAGAACTGAGAGAAATAGTTCAATACTTAAAAAAACTGGGGCAAAGATATAAACAAGGCTTGTCTGTCCAAAATGATTGTGGAATTTTTTTACTGCATTAGTAGAATTTTATTTATTGCTAAAACCTTTGCAGAATTGACAAAGTATTCATAGGAAGGCCATTTTTATATAATACTTCTAAAAACAAAATGTGGAAAGCCAGAAAGCTAACAATGCTGTATGCCTCAAGTGGTTGTAAATGTTTTCAGTTTGAGTAGATACATTGCTAACCTAAGCATAATCTTAACATAGCAGCAATACTATAAATGCTAACATGTTTACAAGCTCAAGAAGTGGGCCCATGAGAACGTCAGGAGGTTCAGCAAGGCCAACTACAACGTCCTGCACCTGGGTCGGGGCAGCCCCTGGTATCAGTACAAGCTGGGGGATGAAGGGATTGAGAGTAGCCCTGCTGAGAAGGACTTGGGTGTACTGGTGGATGAAAGGTTGGACATGAGCTGGCAATGTGTGCTTGCAGTCCAGAAGGTCAATCGTATCTTAGGCTGCACCAGAAGGAGTGTGGCCAGCAGATGGAGGGAGGTGATTCTGCCCCTTTGCTCTGGTGAGACCCCACACCTGGAGTCCTGCATCCAGCTCTGGAGCCCTCAGCACAGGAAAGACATGGACCTGTTGGAGAGGGGCCAGAGGAGGCCACAAAAATGATCAGAGGGCTGGAACAGCTCTGCTGCAAGGACAGGCTGAGAGAGTTGGGGTTGTTCAGCCTGGAGAAGAGAATGGTCTGGGAAGACCTTATTGAGGCCTTTCAGTACTTAAAAGGGGCCTGTAAGAAGGAAGGTGACAGACTTCTTAGTAGGGCCTGTAGTGACAGGACAAGGGGTAATGGTTTTAAACTAAAGGAGGGGAGATTCAGGCTAGATATGAGGAAGAAATTTTTTACACTGAAGGTGGTGAAAGACTGAACAAGTTGCCCAGAGAGGTGGTAGATGCCCATCCCTGGAAACATTCCAGGCCAGGCTGGACGGGGCTTTGAGCAACCTGATCTGGTTGAAGGTGTCCCTGCTCATTGCATTGAGGTTGGACTAGGTGACCTTTGAAGATCCCTTCCAACCCAAACTATTCTGCGATTCTGAGTCTACGATCTGTACATCCATATATGATATTTATGTACTTATAAATGTATCTTCATTATTTCTTCAATGCAGCTTTCCAACTGACAACCAACTGTGCTGCTTTGATACTTACCAAAGAGTACCGGCAAAACTACAGCATGTTTCAAAACAGTATATTTCATGATGGCAACCACATAGAATTACATGAAAATTTACAAACAGTTTAATGAGTTATGGAGCTGTAATAATTTGAAATTCTATGCCCTGCCCTTCCAAGTGGTAAGAGTTTCATTCATGGGCAGTTCATGGTTGCAGACATGTAGGGATTTCAAATTGGGTCCATCTTTTTGAAACATCCTGTACATTTCTCAGTTATGCAACATTCAGCTACAATTCACACCATGATTCAGCTCTCAAAACTTCACAGAATTCCTTCAGAGAATATTTCCCCCACACAAGCAGATACAGAGCTTTCAGTGTATCATACTTCACATCCGGTCATGCCGGATGAACACCCCACACATCACATTCAGTTAATACCAACAACATAATAAACTTCTCTTCTTCTGGTCATTCACTGTAGCTTATTACAATGGTTAGTGGAGAATGTGCAATTGTCTGTTTTATGAAGGGCACATCTAAACATGTTAAATGATGCAGAATATGTAAAATGCACTTTCCTTTTTTCTGGTAATATAGTTTAATTATTTTTTTTTCTGTGAGTTTGTATGTTGAAATAATTTCTACATGCCATAGCTTAAAAAGCAGAATGATCCAAAACTGCCACTATCGTACACAGCTATCACACAATTTTTTACAAGTATTTTTAAAAACTGTATTTACACCAATCTGGTGTAAGTGGAGACATCTACCTTGTAAGACAAAACTCCAAAAAGGAGCATGGAGTGCCAGCTTAACATCAGATATGAAAATACAGCACAGCTGAAGAAATACAGTTTACCCACTGTGACTTTTGAACTGAAAAATGTTTCCTATAACTCTATTAAAATTAATGTTATAAAATCCCATATGATTGACTTTAGCATCAATTTTAAGTGCCCATTTTTTTCAATAGGGCACTCTTGCAGAGTGGATAAGATCCAACTAATTTTAGAGATCATTAAAAATCAGCTTCAGTTTTAGCGCACAGAAACAGGCTGTGATTTCTTAGGGCTTTGGAAGAGAATGAAGAAATTTGGGGTTGCACAGCAAGAACATGAACACTATTGCTTGTCTAGAATCTAAGATTATTTGGCTTGTACCTGTCCATTTCCTCACCTTTCTGTGTGTGTTGAACTAAAATCTACTCTGAAACAAAAGGCCAAGAGCCACAAATGTTTATGTAGCTGGGTCATTAAGAAGTGAATATACAAACGGTATCTCAATAATAAACCCCCTGAACAAGAACTCAAGGGAACCACATGAATCTATTTAAAAAGGCTCAGAAGAAACAGAAACATGATAGTACAGTCATTGAGGATATTATGCCTCCTTTGCTATTACAAGATTTAAAGATACAATCTGCCTACACGTATTACCTTGAGAATTTTGCAACTTGTAAAGAAAAATAAAAAACAATTTTTTTTTAGAAAACTATCTTTGTATCTAAATTGTATCTAGCTACAATTGCCACTGGGTAACTCCTATCTCACGGGATGTTTACCTTCTCATGAGACCACTATTAAAACCCAGTTGAGATAAAAAGAGCAATGATCCAAAGGTTAACTCCATACCCAAAGCTAGCACTGAGGTTTACTCAAGAAAATAGTTTGCAAGAGGCTGGGCTGCTTTGAAAGCCAAAATTATTCTAGCATGAATTGTGATCCATTAAAATTAATTCCTATGCTATCACAAGCAATTCTGATCTGCCCTACTAAAAGTTACTACTGTTCTTCATTTGCAGAAATGAAGACCTAAGAGAATGAATCCTAATTAGAAACATGTCCAGTCAGTAAGAAGAGCGAGCTGTGCAATCATATCAATTTTAATAGTGTTTGATATGACATATCAAACATTTTAATCAGCAGTGCACCGCTGCGCCAACAAAGGCAAATGGGATTCTGGGCCGTGTCCGCAGGGGCATCACTTGCTGAGACAGACGTGATCATCCCACTCTGCTCAGCACTTGCCAGGCTGCGCCTGGAGTCCGAGCCTGGTTCTGGTGCCCACAATGCAAGAAAGATGCAGACAGACTGAGGAGAGTCCAAAGGAGGGCCACAAAGGTGGTCAGAGGGTTGAAGAACCTGCCCTGGGGGGCAAGACTGAAGGAGTTAGGTCTTTTCTCCCTGGAGAAGGCTCGGGGGGATCTCATCACAGTCTGCCAGTGCTTAAAGGGCAGCTATTATACAAAGGGACCAAGGTTCTCTCTTCACAAGGAACCACATGGAGAAGACAAGGGACAACAGGTACAAGTTGCACCAGTAGAGGTTTCATCTCCATATTTTTTACAGTGAGATCAATCACTGGAACGACCTCCTCGTGGATGTGGTGGGGCCCCCATCACTGGAGGTTTTCAAGCTGCAATCGGACAGGATGCTGGATGATCTCACATGGGCTCCCTTGCTCACAGGCTGGACCAGATGATCTTTCCAGATCCCTTCCAACCTGGGCTATTCTATGGTTTCATAATATATTGGGTTGAAAACTTTCTTTTAACACTATGTAATACTCTTTCTTTAAATACCATCAGAAGTAGTCTACTGCAGGCATTAATTAAAAGACAACTCTCCAAATGAAATATGCAGGTCTACTCTCATTAATACATATCTCACTTGCAGCTCAGTGGATTCCAAGTGCTACTACCTCATTACACTGCCTTTCAATTTGTTATTTAAAAGATCTTTAAACACTCCCTCCTGTAAAATTATGGGTTTTTTAACAAACAGATTATAAACTTTGCCCTTTGTATGTCTCACAAAAGCAGCACAGCTGTTGAGCACTAATTATAAGACTCTTTCTTTTGCATTTAACATCTGAAGTTACCCTAAGTGATCCAAGTCATTATAGTATCATAAAACAGTGTTACCAAGACTCTTTTCAAATCATGACTAAAAGGACACAGAAGCCTAGCAATCTCAAAATCACATATTGATTAAATTTTGGTTCTTAATTAAGTTGTTGGTTTGGCAAAGGAAAATAAAGGAGCTTTCCATCAACTCTAATTACCCTTTTTTTTTCCTAATAGGTTCATTCTACATGTATAATCTAACTTCTACTGTGTTAATGAGATTTGCTTGCTTATGGTAGCAGATTACTTGAAACAAGATATAGACCACAACACATACATAACTGGTAGAAACATAGTATTTTGCAGCTATTCTACATCCAGAGGGAAAATAACATGCATTTTGAATGATAGTGTGAATTTTAAAACAGAGAAGCCATTTATTGTTTTGTTGCAAAACTATTCACACCTTAAACCCAAAAATTTTTAAAAATAAACAAAACATTTTTCTACCAAGTTTTTAGAAAAATTACATTTAAGACTAAAGCAGCCTCCTCCAATATTCTGTAAAAAATATGTGGAAATTTAAGAATAACTATTATATTAATATACATTAATATATACTCTTAATATCCACTCTCAACACTTAGAAAATTTTCCTAACACTGAACAATAAAAGACAAGAATCATTATTGTAATATATAATTATTCCAGTTCCATTTTAAGAGTCTACCCAATGAAAAAACACACAGTAACACTACATAAAAGACAGATTTTATAACTATGGCCATCAACAAGCAGAGAAAAAGAATGAAAAAACTCAACTCTATAGCCAGACAGTACAAATAAAATTATTTGGGTCCAAACCAGTTTATTTACAAGACAAATACACAGTTACCTGCCAGTCAGAAAACAAAAAGGTATAATAGATAAAAATGAATGATGGTCACAATCAGTACACAACACTGAAATGCCCAATGTATTAAGTTTAAAAACGTACTAGTCAGCTGCAGTCAGAGAGTTTACTGTTCTTTTAACTATATAGCAATTTTATGATATAAGTTACTTTACAGATATACAATTCAGATGAGCTCAGCATTTTCATTAAAAAGTACATTTGTTCCATAAACATTGAAATACCATAATCCACAAGCCCTTTGAAGATCACTTTGATAACTTCTCCTTCCCACAGGAGCTCATTACTCTCCTTAGCAAAACACAAGTATTGATATACCCAGATCCCTATGGCATTTTCCTTTATAGTTTCAAATCCATAGACTCCATCTTACAGTTTGCAAATTCATTCAACTATCAGTAAGCACAGAGAAAATAAAAGTAAGTCTATTAAAATACAGAATGATGTATCTGTGTTCAACTGAAAAACAATTAATTTTTTATTGCTTACCCAGTCCTAAAAGGTCGATAGTGGGTTCTGATGACTTTTTTGGACTGGCTTTAGCTTCTGATTGCTGATCCTCTTTCTTCTGCGGCTTTAAAGGAAAAAACCAAAACAAAACACAAGTGACCTTTCTGAAAAAGACAGAGTGCTTAAAAAATTCTCATTAAAGATGTTGCTCCGGTATCAGAAGTAGAACCCCTTTTCTGTATTTGTAATGAAATAAGTTGCAGTTATGGTCATAATGGACATGGCACAGGACTGTAAAATTTATCCTTATACCTTCATGTGTATGTAATAAATTTTTAAATAAATCTAAGTTCCAGGACAGGTTAAAAATAAACTGAAATCTTAAACTAAACCACTGCATATCATGCACTAGGCGAAAGCTGTCCATAATTTGGTTTATTGACTAAGTTGAGCACCCAAACTATACAGTTTTGTAACATTAATGGGAAAGATCTTCCAAGTTTTTAAAAGCTTAAATTTAAAAATTAGAAGCAGACTAATTATATTATTTAGGCTTCCTGAAAAGAGCATGTATAGAACATGCAGACTTTATAGATGCTAAGCACCAATGGAAATGATCTGTGTTCATGATCACTGTTTCAGTGGTCCACCACCCTCTGGGTGAAGA
Organism: Columba livia; assembly: GCF_036013475.1. Lineage (NCBI taxonomy): Eukaryota > Metazoa > Chordata > Aves > Columbiformes > Columbidae > Columba > Columba livia. The sequence goes on along the minus strand of NC_088604.1, from coordinate 31,501,725 downwards.
ACCTTCTCCTAACATCCAGCCTCAGAGATGCAACAAACTGAACTCCATTTCCACAGCTACAAGGAACAGGCATCTTCCCACTCAGACTGGGCCTTGCCAGCTCTCCCAGAAATACTTGCTTCCTCTTGCCAAAAATCCTTGTACCTTGTTCAAGACCAAAATTGTCTGGGAAACTCCCTGCTGGAAAAATATTCCACGGATTCCTGATTCTATATTGTGTTACAACTTTCACCTTTAAGTATGTGATCTGAAGAAAAGCACACTGATTCCAAATGCTACTCTAGATTGCAAAAAAAAAAAAAGCCTTATGTTTGGTATGAGAAGTATAGTTTTTGCAAGTAAATTTTTGCATATCAAGAATTTCTTACAAGTGACCATTCAAAGGACAGTTTTCTACAAATGACCATACCTCAGTAAATGCGCCATAAAACTTAAACTATTATTACAAACACCAATCAGAATTAACAGTGAGTATTTCAGCACAGAATTTATCATACAATTTTGCACATTTGGTTCTCTCCAACTCAGTAAGGAACACCACGGGTCACAGGAGCTGTAAACAGAAGCATTTCTGACATATTGCTTGATTTCACGAAACTTTTTTTTTTTTGCTTAAACAGCTTAACAATTCTGAATATAGAACAACTTATTTAAACTGAAAAGCAAAACTGTTCGAATTATATTAAACGTGCAAGTTTTCATTACTCCAGATTAGATTTACGATACGTACCTGAAAGCACAAGTTTGAAATAAATTAAGCTTGACATGTTTGGTTTAGAATGCAAACTTTTCACAGAAACCAAAACACTTCTGCGTACATCAGTAAGAACTAACCAGCTAGAGTTCAAATAGCACTCTGTTTTATTTAGTATTATTACAGTAGCAAATTAATCTCATTACCTAAAATAAAAATTTGAAAATATAGTAGGAATAATCTACTTAGGCCCACTGCTTTGTCAAATGAACATTTTCAATAATTATTAAATGCAGACTTCTGTTTCATTGTTCTCTAAATAGGGGAGGCAATGAAGATAAGAAATATAAAAATATGAATTTCTATTAAAATAAGATACTTTAAAGTACCCTTTTCCAATATCATTACTATAATTCTTGATCAGCAGTTTCTTTCCCATTTTGCTCCCTTGCCAGTACTTCAGAGCTAGTTACTTTAAAAAAGACTGCAAAATTATTTTCAGGCTTGTTAGTACAGCAAGTATTTCTAGATGTTAATACTGCATTCATTTCCTTGATGGAGATCTTCTCCTTAAAGCACTATTCAATAGCTCCTTTACAGCTACACAGTTTTTACCAACACAGTAACCTTCAGCCTGAAAAATGAAAAAAAGCCATTAGTCACCTACCAATTTACCAGTACTTGGTCTCTGTAATAGCGGACAATATTCAGCAGCTATATGGAACAAAACCAACCTTCCCCTTGCCCTTAATTTTACCTGCAACACTATATTGTTCCGCTCATTCTCTCACAATAACAAACACCAGCTGCTGGAATTTCCTACCCTCCTGTCTGAGACTTCAAACAATTTTAAAATTCATTATGCCTTTATTTCTGGCTAAGATATCGCATACCACATATGAAAGCTTTTGTGCAAATTCAGAAGCCACTCGGTTTGGTGCCTAAGGTCTGATATAATTCAGAGATGGACAGGGACTTCTCAAAAGTCGCCTACACTTAGGCATAAATTAAATAAGGCTGGCACTAATGAGACGAGTTAGAACAAGAAACTTGTGTGCACACAACTACTCCCAATTAAAAAGTACCTAAATAAGCCCCCTTTACCACACTGTTTCTTACAACAGTCTTGTTCTCTCTTTGGGCCCACAAATCTTGGGCTACCTGGCTGTACTGTGGTTCACTTGAAGAAGGTGCAATAAAAAGCAATGCCCTCCTAACGTTCTCTGCAACAGAGGACACACCAGATTTCTGGGGCTGCAGCAGTGGAGCTCCAGAGCTCCCTTCCAGCCTATATAATTCTGGCACAAACAAGGTGCTGAAACTTTCAGAAAAGAACAAAAAGGGAAGTCATACTGGAGCCACTTGAAATTTTTATTGCAAATCATAAAGACATACGTGATGCTTTATTTCTTTTTAGTAGTTTTGCTCCAACAGGACTCATACATGACTAAGCTTTATGTAGAATGGTCTTTTGAGATGTTAAAGCTAAATATTGCACACAGTGAGCACAGAAGTGTGCAACGGGCAAAAAAACGCATAACGAGGCAGTGACATTTCTTAAATTTAATATTTAATTCAGTGCTTCACTTTATCTAAAAATTACTGCATTTTGTAGCAGTGTAATACAGCATGACAAATGCTTGGGAATCCTGCTGCACTAAGATTCATCTCAGTTTCTATTACTAGTCTGCTTGACTCCTGCAGCAATTATTTTTCACTACTGACACCAGTATTAGATAAACTATTCTTTGCCAAACCCTCTGGAAAAAGGCTGCATAAAAATAGGGGACTAAACAATTCCAAATTAACTAAAAATAGCATTAAAAATCTGCTATATAAAAAGCCCAGTGGAAGGGAACAGGTACACAAATTTGTGCATTGTTTTTCAAGTGGGGCCTTCGAGGTTACTGGGGCTATTATTTTTTATAACATTCAAGGTTAGCTTAGCTTAGTTAGGTTAGCTTACACGGTTTTACTAAGTGAAGTATGTGATCATAGCAATTCCTAGATACATTTACTTCGGGTTGTATATTAACAGATTTTCATTCAAAATTATTTTTATGGTACTAGAACCCTTTTCTGAAACACTGTCCTTGCGAACAGGACAGCATCAACACATCTTTGATATATACAGACCCTAACTTCCCATTTTTCACAGTTGCCATCAATGGCCACTACACTATACTTAAAGGTTGTTCTCACCTTGGAATATCTATTGAAACCAAGCAACGTCCTCTGCCTTAAATTATTCAGGGATTATTGAAAATAGTTTATGTGCAAATATCATTGAATTAAAAGCCAGAATAAGCTTCAGGTTGAGGGCAGTGACCCTTCCCCTCTGCTCAGCACTGGTGAGGCCACACCTGCAGTGCTGTAATCCAGTTCTGGGCTCCCCAGTAGACGAGAGACCCAAACATACTGGAGAGAGTCCAACAAAGGGCCATTAAGATGATTCATGTACTGGAACATCTCTGATAGGGGCTGAGAGACCTGACACTGTTCAGCCTGGAGAAAAAAGTTTCAGCGAGGTCACATCAATGTATACAGATATATGAAGCAGAAGCTGGAGCCAGGCTCTTTCCAGTGGTGCCCAGTGACAGGACGGGGGCAATGGGCACAAACTGAAACACAGGAGGCTCCCTCTGGACACCAGGAAACACTTTCACTATGAGGGTGACTGAGCACTGGCATGGGCTGCCCACAGAGGCTGTGGAGTCTCCGTCCTTGGACATACTCAGAAGCAGTCTGGACAGGAGCTCGGGCAGCCTGCTCTAAGTGACACTGCTTACGCAGGGAGTTGGACACCACGATGTCCAGAATTCCCTCCCAACCCCAACCATTCTGTGATTCTCTCAAGTGACAGAGCACACAGGAATTGTCAGCTATTTTATTCACTCCTGGCAGCTGTTTTTGCTGAAGCTGAAGGCCTTTCACGCTTTCAGGTACCCTAAGTAATAATCTCTTAATTTTCTCAGTGGAAGGGGCTAGAAGCAACCTTCCATGGAATACTGTGGTTTCTCAGAGCCTCATCCATCTTTCTGGTGTGATGCCTAACACATAGGAACTGTTTCAGGATTGCTTTTGGAGAAACGAGCACTTTCCTTTGCAAGGTGATCATTCCTCCTGGCTGGATTTTGTCTCATCTGTATCCACCACAGCCTGCTCCTGAAGCTCTGAGAGATCATTTTACCAGCAGCTCTTCAGATTGCTTCAGCAATTAAGTGCAAGTATCTTCTGCAGGAATATTCAATGCAATATTCATACTCCATACTTAATAAAGTTAAACTGGGAAAAATAATCAAGTTCTGCTGCAGGAGAGATAACAGTTGCTATGAGGATCCCCTGAGAGCCATATCATGCTGACAGTATGGGAAGGTGAGTGCACAACAGGAATCAAGAAAGAAGGGCCTAAAGTCAAGGCTAGATTTTTCTTCTGTTGTCTGATTGGAATTTCTATTTTTATTCTTCTAAAAAGACTGTGTGGTACATAGGAGACTAAGACAAATGCTACTCCTTCATAAAATATCTGAATTTTGACTTAATACTTAGAAGGTAGACTAAATGTTAAAATATTAATTACATGGATAACATTTTCCTAGGACCTGTATTTAGGACATTTTATTAAAAGTATATAAAAGAATGTGGCTGTGCACTAAAAATTGATAAAGTTGCTATAATGGAAACAATTCCCTCTAAGTTTTTGCTCTGATTCAGTTACCTTTTTAGTATTCAGTGATGACTGACTCCCAAATCAAGCTATACCTAAATCCTCCCTGCTGTACATCTACAATACAATAAAAACATATTAGGACAACATGGCACTAAAACCTTATCCATAAGTAGCCCTTCAGTAACAAGATAAATCAACTTTCAGTAGCTACAGAGCAGATATTTAAAAAATAGTTAGGAAATTCCCATAACATCACATCTAGCAAAACAAACAGCTGAGAAATTATGTCTACAGATTATTAGAACCAACTCTTTCCTATTTAAATAAAATGGTAATGCAGAAATAAATATTTGGATCTTCACTTAATTTCCACACACTTTCTCTGGCAGTCAACTGGCTTGAAATTTGTGGACACAACTATGTACGCTGATAATTTGATACATCTTCACAGTGCAACTTTGTCAACTTTAATGTTTTGCACTAAGAAACCATCACAAACAGAATTCAAAAGCAGAGAACTGTGGAGAAGATCAGGCCATCTGTAATTTATTACAATTTTAAAGCAAGCAAGTGCATAAGCCTGCTTCAATAATTGTATGTAATGTAATTTTCTTAGATTGGCACTGAACTGATGCCTTCATCAATGGAAGCTGCACCAGTCAGTCTGCTTGTAATTCATAGAGGTACTGACTATGATTTAATCAATCTTGTTCATTTTCCTATCATTTGGAAATGGTAGGATCAATCACTGATCAATGTTGTTCATTTTCCTACCATTTAATCTCAAAGATTTAGAAGTTCATCAGGTTCTGGTGGGTACAATTTTTTAAAACTCAAAACTTGGAAAAATTTTATTTGCTCAAATCCTGATTACATCCTTACAAGATCAAAATAATATAATTGAAGAAAACTTCCCATTTTACCTAACATTAGAGTTTTCTGTTCCATCATGAAGGAGAAACTCGTAATTCAGCAACCTACATTTAATGTTGCACTGCTGTTTCTTCTGTTATTCTTTGTTTCCACTAATTTTGTTTAACAATAAAAGTTATCTGAGATTTAATTTAAAAAATAGGGTAAGAACACTAGTTTAAGCCAGAAAAATAAAATGTCTCCACTAGGTCTCAATTTAAAAAACAAAGCTCAGATTTATACAAACCAATATTAGTTTTTATTGAACTCTCACAATGTATTGCTCTCAATATACCACTAATAACACCATTCTTGTTCAATCTAATTTATGTGAAACACTTTTCTTGAGTTAGTTGAAACAAAATTACTCTATTCATACATCAAGTTCTAGGGCTGATTTTACAGATTCGTTTCTCTCATGTAACTCTAAGGCAAACCTTCTAGTAAACAAGGACATTTCTGTGATAAGGACAAGAGAATTGAAATCTACCTTATACCACATACTTTGCAAACTAATTACCTGTATGGGTCTGCCTGGGATGGAGCCAACTTCCTTTATAGCAGCCAGTATGGTGCTACATTTTCCATTTGTGGCTAAAACTGTGTGGGTAACACACGGATGTTTTGGCTGTTGCTGAGCAGTGCTGGCACAGCCTCAAGGCTTTTCCTTTTTCCCTGCTCTGCCCCCAGAGCGAGGAGGCTGGGGGTGAGTAACAAGTTGGGAGGGGAACCAGCTGGGAGAGCTGACCTGAACAGACTGATGGAATACTCCATACCGTATGATGTTGTGCCTTTGGAACTTATCCCATCAACACATGCAATACTGATATAACACTTCTGATAACCCTATCATTTCAGTTTTGCTACCTTTATGCAATCATATTTCTATCAGCCTTCGTTTTGCTAGTTAAAACAAGCCAACCTCTAAGCGCCTCTTGTTTAATAAACTCAGGAACTATACACGCACACACATACATATGCACATATAGCAAGCTATACTTCATCATTGTTGGTCCATCTTCTTCATACCACCTTCTCTTCCCTTTCTCTAGCATTCTATAGACTGTGCCAAGCAGATACAAGGAGCACATTAGTCAAGTGAATCAACCTATTTATGGAACTCACCCTACAAATGACAGTGATTCCCAAGTTCTGTTTTCCCATTGAAGCTTAGCGTACACAAGCCTCAAAGCCCTGAATCTGAGCACTGAAGTCTTGCAGTAGACTTATCCAAAGGTAAACTCCCACTCCCTGGAACAGGTGGCTATGTTTTCTCCCAGAGACTTCGTCAGCAAGTCTGCAGGAGATGGGAGTGTGAAGAACGTGCAAGTAACACCTGAAGCACAAGTTGCAGACTGCAGGAAGTCCAGTGTCTCATCAGATTTTGTTCAGCCAGCTATTTTTGCAGATAATCATTACGTGAGTAATTCATTCTGCCTCAGACAAAAGAAAAATAATGAAAGCATTGCCAAGTAAATCTTTGTCCTTCCTCTGTACAAAGATTACAGTACAGCAGGTATGACGTTGTCTACAGGGGATAGATATCTCATCGGCAAAACATAAAGGAGGGTCAGTACCACTATGGCCAACAGTCGCACATCTATTAAATTCACATACATAAAAAGATTCTGTGAGGTCTGTTGCTGACGTTACCGATGCTCCCTTTCTGTGAAACACCACTTTGTCTCTTCCCAACTCTGAGCACTGCGCCCATACATGTCTGGTGACTAGGTGTAGAACATGGGTAGGGGAAGACCAAATGGGAAGTGGAAAGATTTACACCAAGTTGCTTGGTTGACAAAACAGACAACATACACGAGATCTTGTGATAAGTGCTAGACTTTGGTGGAGAAAAAAATAAGAATATTCAGATCTAGCAGCAACTACGTTGCTCAGCAGTTAACCCCATTCTCTCTTTTTAACTATTATTGTAGCAAAATTGGAAAATAATCCAAGTTTTTAAATTGATTAAGGACACTGCAGAACATTTTTTAATATGACCATACACTCCAGAGCCTATTGTCAGTCTAAACTCTACATTTATGGGCCATTCTTCTGCACATCCCTGTTCACCAGGTTACTCTCCTTGGACAGAGGCAGCTGATGACACTTTGAACTGGAAATGACAACAAAACAAATTTGTTTGGCAAGGCCTGGTTCAGAAGTGCCAGCACAGAGTGAAAATACTGTAGCTATTTTTCATTGTAAATGAGTGACTTGAGGAAAAAAGAATAATGTTAGGTAATCAAGCTTCCATTTTCTGCTTCTGTAACCTTATGTCAATTATCTTCATATGCAAATTGTAAGGGTTTAAAAGTTCAAGAGACATACAACACCCAACAGAAATGTAAATCCCCCCAAATACTTTAAAATGAGTGGAACTTTAGCTGAATTCACTACTACAAGATATTCGTGTAAATATTTAGCAGGTTTCAAGACCAGCATTTAGGATTAACATTGAGTTTATTCTCATTTACATTATGTGAGAGCATTAGAAGGGAGAGCACATCCAGCCACATGACTAATAGCTCTGTAGTAGAAAAACTCCCAAGTCAGAGCAGTCGTAAGTTACTACAGTAAATATCTCTCCTACTCCGAAGCCAGATCAGTTACTGTCAAAAATCTGCTCCATCAGCTGTCTAGTACAGCTATCTGCTTCTATTTTCATACTTACATACTACACACAAAAATACTTCTCTGCACATTTTCCTCAGTTTTCTACTTCCATGAAAAAATCACATAAATCTAGAACACAGTCTGTTTCACAACCATCAGACCTACTCATGCATTTCTTATTTCTTTACCCTACCTTAAATACAAGAAGCTTTAAGAAAGCTGAAGATCCATCAAATAATTTAGCGAAAAGCTCTTCTACCTTACTTAAATGTAATTCCCAGTTTACTCACGAGAGCTCATAGATTCTTCTATGGTTACTGAACAGACGTTTTCCTTGGCTCTTATTAGCCAGGAATTGTATGCCTTGTGCATAAAGCAATTGGATTCCTTCCCTTTTCATTACCTGCTTGCAATAAAAGTTGCAAGACAGCATAAACATTTGAGAATTCCCATATGAGAAAATAATGTTAGTAATTTACTACAAGCTTGCAATTGGTTTGTAGATATGATTTTTCCTGACAGCTTATATACAAGTTAGTTTAGTCTGTATCTATTTAAAGCATTGCTCATGTAGGTATTCTAGAATTTTGAAAGAACATTTTATAGCTTTTGTATCTGACATGTAAATAAGTTTAAATGAATTCTTTCATAATACTGAATTTAAATCACGCTAAAAATGAAATGTGTTGGTCTGTTTACCCTCCTATAAGATACCAGCATACTATTCTATACTACAGTGGTATCATTATAAAGTTGTAGACTACAGCAACTCTGCAATCAAGCTCTGATGCATTCCTAATCAAGAGAAAAAACTGCATGTTAACAAAAAAACCAAACCTGCCACATTTATTTATAAAACTAGAATTACCTCAAACAAACAGCTAATCCAAGGGGAAAATATAAGTTTATTATTTAAGAGTCTATTGTGATAATTTCAATGAATCACTCTCAAACACTGAACTACTCACACTGACTTGGGTAAGCTAATTTAAAGCATTTATACCAAACAAAGCAACAAAAGTGAATTGCCTTTTTGTTCTTGTTAAATAGGATTCTGTACACTTTTAGGTAGTCCTTGATTTACATGGCCACTTTAAAAACTTAGGTATATGGATTTCATTAGATTTTCACAGTTAGGGCAAAGTACTTGTATAAGATTACGTACAATGTGTTATGTCTTCAGTCATTTGAATTAAAAACTTAATGGCAGAACTAATAGAGAGCTCATGCCATTAATATGATTTTATCTGGGTCTAGGCTAATATGCTAATAATTTCGCTGGAAAGTGGATTAGGACTATTCCTTTGCTATTACCTATTGAGCAGCCAGTACTATAATGTTATTTTAACTGAATTTAAAGTGTTAGCTCAGGTCTCATTTGCTTTAGTCAATGTATTCTAAGGCGGCTTAAAACCTTTCATGTCTCATACTTCACTAAATCAGGTTAGCTCCTTTCTAGTATATGAATCAGACATTCTCAGAGGCCCTTTCACCTTGCTCAAAACAAGGTATGCAACTGCAGAGGCATGATTTCCTAAAATGACTTTGTCCTTTTTATACTTACTGCTGAGACTATGGCAAAATAGCAAAGATTACGTTTTCCCCTTTAAATTGTCTTATATTCATGTATTAAATCTATATAATAATCATATTTGAAATACTGATCGCATGCATTAATATTGAAATATATTATGTTCTTTAAGCTGTCAAGTTCAGAAGAAGGTCTAAAATAAAGAGGGCAAGCTCTTTCTCCTAGGTTGAGCAGTTGAAGAAAAGAGCCAAAAGACTGCCAGATGATTGCCAAGTAACAATCACAACAAGGAGTAGGAACCTGAAACCGAGCCAGGGATGGTGAGACTGCAGAGAAGAACAGGCACAGGCTGCGTGCAGAGGTCTCAAAGTTTTCTAGGGATTCTGGGGTAAGAATTTGAGCGGAGTCTGCTGCAGCTCTACATCTCTGAAATGACTATGTTTGAGCCCAGAAGAAAGGACCTGTTTACAAGGGCGCAAAGGGAAAAGCTGTTTATCAACCCTTTTCCTATTTGGTATTATCTTGTCACGGAACTTGACGTAGATAAATCCCAAGCATTCTGGTTTTAATCCAAGAAAATCCATTTTTAAAATCTTTTAGAAGAAAACATTAGGAAGTAGAATATCTAGGCAGATCCATCTCAAAGCTGTAGCTGATCCAGTGTCCCATTACAACATCTATAAATCGTGTTACGGACAGAGTGTTTTAATGTACTTCAGTTTGCAAGCTGTGAAATGCAATAAACATGGCTTGTATTTTTATAAGCTATTTTAAATACATCTTCAAGTTTTAGAACTACATATTATGGTTATATGAACTCAGCTTACATATTTCTGTTCCATTTCTATTGAGCTCATTAGCCTGAGCAAGATTACAGTAATGCAGCATTGTAAGTTCCAGTTCGTCATTAAACTGTTTTCTTTTACAACTTTCCTTCTAAAAACCTTTCAAGTTATACATAATATAACATCAGTGTACCCAATCAGAAGTAAGGGCTATGTATTTCTAATTCCCTCTTCATACATCTCCAGACAAGAAGGAGCTGTTGCAGACACGGCAACTGACTGAGCTCAAAATGAAAAAAAAATCCAATACAAACACTGTTTGCCACCCCTGTTTGTGAAGGTATGGTTTGTATTATTTTCTTTAACTATAACAAAAGTGCTTTTTTGCTGAAAAATGCTTTTAGCGTGAAACTTAAGCTAATCCAGTATCAAGACCCTACACCCTTAGGCAGTCATCGACTCAGACCTTGGGTCTTTCCAGATGCCGGTATCCTGCTCACTGGCTAATCCAGCACGAAATGTGCTGGCTGGTGCACATGTGTGTGAGCAGCATGTGGGTGTCTCCAGTGGCTGGTGGTCTTAGACATGCTGCCTTTGCAATAGACGCTGCTCTTTCCATTTGCTGACACTCGGGTTCCTCAGAGCTTCTGTCTCTCTAGTGGCTGACACTGACCTCTGAGCCTACTGGTCTGGCAGTCCAACTTGAAGTTTGCTAGTGTTCACACACAGACACAGAAAAGACAACACACTTGCACACAACAGGGTTGCAAATATAATTTGGTAAGAATACAGGGCAGCCTGCAGTGATCAAGTGCTGGGCTCAGATGAACATACTGCCCAGCAACCTGCATATACATGACTGTTCCTTTTTAGCCCTTTCCTCTCTCTTTCCTCCACCCCAATCTACCTTGATCCCTCCATTCCCCTGCTTTTGGTCTGTCACCTCAACATCCCAAAACAAGCTTCATAAAATATTCTCTGCTCTGTCCCTTTTCTCTCTGCATCCCACAGTAAGTTCTATACCCTGGCATGCACTCACCCCTACTCACCTAGGGCTCCTGGGAGAGAATCTCTTTCCTTGACCCACCTCACCTCTCTCCATCAATGGACCTAAAAAAGCAGATCACTGTGCTCTGTCTTCACTCATTACATTCCTCGCGTTTTCCTCCCTAATGTTGTTGTTCCTCTGATTCTTGCAGTCTTCATGTTTTAGTCACAGTCTTACAGCATCATAATGAATGTTGTTTCATATAAAACACTTCTGAATTAGGGCTTTTCCTAACAGGGTTCTGCTTCTTAGCGTGTTGGTCTGATACTCCGTACTTGCATCTTTTCTATCATTATGGAAAGCAGTACGATACAAATATCTTACAAAGTCAAAGCATACTATGTCTATAGAGATGCACTCTTAAAAAGCCTCTCAATTAGTTCCATGGAAATTCAGTCCTGTCAATGATGGCTAATCAGACTGAAGTAACCGCATAGGTTAATTTTTCTTACTTCTATATCAACTTGTTTCTTTCTTTTGCTGCTACAGAAGTTAGGAACAAATTGGTAAGTACTTTATCATCTTCATACACAAGTACATAATTCTGTTTAACAAATGCAGAACTTAATATGAGAGAACTGCTTAAATAAATACTTATGCATCATTAGGTGTTCATGTCTACAGCCATTAGCTGTATTAGTTTCTTCTGCCAGTCAGGCTTTTTCCTCAGTTTTGTTCTCAAAGTTAACCACTTTGAAACAATTGTTGTAGAAGCTAATCAATTTTAACCTTTCACAAGCAATACTAAAATGGATTTCCCTTTACTCTAATGAAGTCCATTTTCTTCATCTTCACCCTCCATATAATCAATCTTTTAACAACAACTATCAAAAAGCATTCTAGCCACATTCCAGTCTAGCAGAAACAGTAAATGTAAGGATTGCAGAAACTTTAGATTCACAGCTTCAAAGATCCTGAAGTTTTCAACTGACCCTTCAAAGTGACATTGCAAGGGCTTTGACTTGCTTGTTCAGGCATCCATTTTGGCATTTATGCTGAGATTTGACCAAACCAATTTCTTTTACACCACTAATGTCTGTGTTTAAACAAAGGAAAAGGATACACTGATATCTCCTTACAATTTAAAGTGAAGATTAAGTATATAACACAAAATAATCTGTAGGTTATCTTGACCAGAAGTTACCCATGTTACTACACAGTGTAAAATACACTCTCCACCCAGCAGACAAGCCTGCAGGAACTTACTCTGACACGAAGTACAATATCCTCAAGCTAAGACATACTGTAGGTGAGACCGTTTGTTTGTTTTGAGTGTGGGGGTTTGTTCGTTTGCTTGTTTTGCAATAGTTACATTGACAACCAGTATGGTGACCAACTTCAGAGCTGCCCCCCTTTTATAGCTGCAAGTGCCAGTCTTAGAAAAGAAAAATTGCAAGTAAAACAAAGAAAAGCTCATTCAGTTGCAACCCTTTTTTCAACAGGAAGTAGTTGATTGCAGACTGCTTAAAAGTGTTGATTGATATATAAGCAATTTTGCATTAAAGAGATGCGAGTTATTTGAACAAATAAGTAACTGGTGACTTCATTTTCTACCATACTTATCAAGTCACAACTTCTTCTAGAGCAAGAAACTTGTCCATTTCCATCGAATTGTGTTAAGAGATCCTGCCTTTACCACAGCTACTGTACTGTCTTCCAAATAACTTTGAATTAATTTTGCGGAGACATAATGACATAACACGGTGAATGCCAGCTCCATAAAGTTTTCTGTACAACTATTCTAATGCCATGAGCAACTATTAAAATGTAACAAATGCAACAGTCCAAATAATCACTCTTATTCCTTTAATAAATGGCCATGAAATCAATACTTACATCAACTTTTAATTTAAACTGAAAGACACTGAAAGTTGCATGACAGTGTTTGGAAATTTGTTGAAACCTCTCAACTTTTTTTTTTTTTTAATTTAAACAATTTTAAACTCGTGTTGGAGCTTTTAATATTGTCAGTGGCATCTAAAATTATTTTTAATGGAAAACAGAGTTACCATCTTTATTCTTAAGTAAGATTTGCACATCTTACAGTGTCTCCCTTTACCGCACTGCCCTGTCTTGATGGTCACACACTGGAGAGAGATCTTTCCCCCAAGGAGTTCAAGCACATTCTGCTTACACACAGTAAAATCAAACAGAACACACATAAAGACACTTGATTGCTTTGCTCATGCTCTAATACTTGCATTATTTCAGGAAAACAAAGGAAGCCTATTACTCAAAACAAGATAATATTATTGAGTGACATTATTTAAATTAAATGTCTTTTTCCTGTTATCAACGTCATCTCATTCAATGCTTACCCTTCTTTATATTCAGTTCCATGAATCAATACCACTTCTGTAAAAATGTCATGCTTTTTGTTCTTACATACTTGATTGATTGTACACAATCTCCTAACTAGTACTATAATTTTTATAAAACTTTTTAGATGAGATTTTATACTCCCAATCATGCATGCTCCTGTGGTTTCAAATGTCTCAGAATGAATAAGTCTTGGTCATATAGATGTTTTTGTCTAAAGAAAGCATCCATCCGTAAATAAGGCTGATTTAGATCATGTTTATTTAAATGTGCCCACTTTTTTTGTTCAATATACACATAAATATATGTAGAAGTTGCCTCACTAATTGTCTCAAAATCGTCAGGAAAAAGGTGAAGCTTATCACAAGCAAGCAGCAAAAACCTGAAAATGCCATCTGTTAATTAGTATTATCAACTGAAAACCCCATGCAGTTTTAGGTTTTGAACCTGCATGGAGCAAAAATACAGCAGAGGATCTACTAAAACTAAGCACGCTTAACAATACCTTTTTGTTTGGCAAGTTAAACAGAGGCCAATTTAACCAAAACAGCCCAAGCCCAAGCTTGCTCTCATAAAGATTTCCCATTTCTATAGAATTAAAAAAAAAAAAAAATTACATGAAAATACTGTTCTGAGTTGAGAGGATCAAGCTGATACTGAGAACACACACTGTGCTGAGGAAAAAAAACATTATACCCTTCCTGTAGGTCAACTCCTTTTCCAAAAGTAAAAAGACAAAAATACCTTTCTTCCCACCTGACAAAAAAGGGTTTTCTTTCAGTGAATTCTACCCACAATATCTAATTCTTACTTTCTTTGTCTACAACTCCCAATATGTAATAAGAGCCATGACAGATTAATTTCATTAAATAAGGCCATTTTTCAAAGCAATCCTCAAACATAAGGAGTCCTTTGTTACCTGCAAAGACAATGAATCACACAGTTTTAGGGAGAATCTAATTTGATTTGCCTTCCTCCAGATTAGCATAAGAAGCAGCCAAAGAACCCAAAATAACCTGTTCTCTTCCATAAGACTGAAGAGGTATGATTAGAAATGTAAAACCAGGCTGGGACAGATCCATGCAGACTAAAATGCAAACTAAGAGAACAAGTGAGCTTTCAAACATTTCACCCTCTGTGGTGGTAGGAGGCAGGGAAACAGGTTGTCCTATGCCTTAGCACCTACTCTTAAATCCTGAGCTTTAACTCATATCTACTTAGTCTGAATTTATTAAAGCAAGGTGTAAGTATAAATAAGACTATGTATTCATCTGGAGGGCAAAACTTACTTCTGTTTACTGTTCCTCTGATAAATCCTTGATTGTTTATATATTAGCATTTAAATTTATATTTAAAAAAAATTATATGAAGAACATACATTAAAAAATGAAATAACTCAGAAGGGCAAATAATGTTTCCCTAGACTTCTAAACACATTAGCTAGTCAAGTGATATAGCAAATATATCAACAATATGGTATCAAAACAATGAAAACATTTAGAATATTTAGAATGTAGTTCTATACTTAAATTATCATTCAGGTCAATATTTGTAGAGTAAACTTATTCCTACAGCTTAAAAGTAAACAGCTAGGTATATTCCTTCCACCAAAATTTTGCAGGTTTTCATTCTTCTACACATTCTCAGAATGCTACACTAGAGCACTACTTGCTCCAACTCATTTCTCCTGATACAAAACAACTAGGATGGTAATTTGGAATACTTTGATTAAGTAAAAAACATCCCCAAAGAACAAATAAGGACCAACAGTTTCTCTTGTCTCACTTGCCCACAGAGGTTGGTTTTTGCGCGAGTTTCAGCTTTCAAGGGAAAATAAACACACACACCACTGCAATAAGCTGCATTAAGTAAAAAAGCTGGTAATATGATTTGCTCTCACTTTTCTTTGAGGGGTTCTCTAGCATTTTTAAAATGCAAACAAACCAACGCCCGCACCTCGGTAACGCGGCCGGGCTGGTGCTGGGGGTACCAGCTGACTGAGAGGCAGCAGCTCACTGTTGATGCTGAGTTTAAGCTGGCAACTTAGTCCCCAGTTTGGGGAAGAAAAACAGCATTTGATATACTGCCACTGAAAGATAATGATAACTGACCCATTCCTGTCACTTAAATCAACTTTATACACAAACAAGGGCCAATTTCAAATTCAAAATGCAATATAATAAACCAAACTATACTCACAGTGTCAAACGGTACTTCAGTTAATCAAGTTTAACTGCTGCAATCCCTCAGAAACATTAATCATCCTGACATGTTCGGAAGAATGAAAAAAAGCCTAACTCTGAAGTCAGTATTAGTTTGCAAAAGCACAAATATTCTAATAGTTTGTGAAAAAAAATAGTTTGCTCTTTATATACTAACCATTTAACTTTACTGTCCCAATACAACACAATCTTGTCTCAAAACAGCTTACTTTCAATAAATTACATGTGGTTTCATAGTAACTAGGGCCCTCAATGTGCAATATTTCACACTGAAACCATCACAAGATTTTAATGAAAGTCTTCAACTGATGCGAAACTCTAAACTAAACACCACAGAAAGCTACACAGTGCTGAACCCAAACACTTGCAAAGCATTCAGTGCCATGGCCTTAGCTGAACTTTCTGATTTTGGATATCAGAAACACTTTTCAAGTTTCCTATGAGCGACTTTCCAAATCAATTCTGGCTTAATTCTGGACTGCTAGCACTGATGCCTATCAGGTTTTCTTCATTTAAAAATTAAACAATCTAAAAAGTTGAACCCTACAAAAAATCTGAACATTCAGGCATATCAATTTTCTCACCCTTTACTTTGAGAGCACTCCAAAGCCTCAAGACATCATACCAAGTTATGACCTTTTTGTCCAAATCAGTTCTGCAGATGGACATCAAAAGGTATGTTTTAGAAAAACGTAGACTTGTCCTAGTTTCTCCGAAAATTCAAATTCAGCTCCATCCAAGTTGTCTGTTCTAAATAGCACAATGCAAGTGCCTTTACTAAATGAATTATTATCCCTTAGATCATTTCAGTATAAGTTGGGGAACAACCTATTAGAGAGCAGCATATGGGAACGGGACTTGGGGGTCCTGGTGGACAGCAGGATGACCATGAGCCAGCACTGTGCCCTTGTGGCCAGGAAGGCCAATGGCATCCTGGGGTGTATTAGAAGGGGGGTGGTTAGTAGATCGAGAGAGGTTCTCCTTCCCCTCTACTCCGCCCTGGTGAGACCACATCTGGAATATTGTGTCCAGTTCTGGGCCCCTCAGTTCCAGAAGGACAGGGAACTGCTGGAGAGGGTCCAGCGTAGGGCAACGAAGGTGATCAAGGGAGTGGAGCATCTCCCTTATGAGGAAAGGCTGAGGGAGCTGGGTCTCTTTAGCTTGGAGAAGACTGAGGGGTGACCTCATTAATGTTTATAAATATATAAAGGGTGAGTGTCAGGAGGACGGAGCCAGGCTCTTCTCAGTGACAACCAATGACAGGACAAGGGGCAGTGGGTACAAACTGGAACACAAGAGGTTCCACTTAAATATGACAAGAAACTTCTTCACAGTGAGGGTGACAGAGCACTGGCACAGGCTGCCCAGGGGGTTTGTGGAGTCTCCTTCTCTGGAGACATTCAAAACCCACCTGGACACCTTCCTGTGTAACCTCATCTAGGTGTTCCTGCTCCAGCAGGGGGATTGGACTAGATGATCTTTCGAGGTCCCTTCCAATCCCTATCATTCTGTGATTTGAACATTTGCAAAAACAGACTTCCGCAGTCCATTCTTTGGTTTATCCTTGGGATTCATGATCTGCCCCAGTCACACACTGGCCATGGCCTGACCATGTCCCTCCTAGTCCTGATCCCTCGGCCCGAATGACCAGACTGCACCCCATCTCCTTCCCTCCTGTGCTTCCCGGCAGTGGGAAACATGTCCCTGGTGGATGGGGCGCACACGGATCCTGCTCTCCTGGAGTGCTCCTCTGTGCTACCAGCAGAAACTCTACATAAAATGACCACACAGTTTAAATTTTATTTCAGAAAACTATGAGGCTTTGGTAGCTCCCCCCCAGAGCAAAGGCATGTGTAGGCTACATATTCTTTTTAAAGTCACCAAATGACTGTAAACTGAGCACGCAAGGATGAAGAAAAGTCCTACTCAGTAGACATACTGAAATAAAATGGAGTTCAGTGTTTCACTCTCTTCCTGAATGGAGAACACATTCAGTCAGCTTAGGCAGAAATGGAAGGAAAAAAAAAATTACGGCTGATTTAGGAAATGCCACCAAACTCAGCTGTGTAAAAGAGTAATTTATATGAAAGGAAAGCTCCTCAGCAGCTGATGAAAGGGTGGGCAGGATGATGAATTTTAAAAAGATGTCTATTAAAAGCCTACCTGTTTTTTCTCACCTACAAATTAAATATTTTCATTTGTTACCATTAACGTAAGGCTGGTGGTCAAACTACTAACTTTCTTCCCTCTCCACTACTGAAATGGGCTCTTAAAGTATCAGATTTATTTTTATAGCCAATTCAAAATCTCTTAATCTTAATTGTGTGTACAAAACATCTAAAACTTGCTTTCATTGCATGACAGTCTGCCTTGTGCTATTGTTCTTGCTATTGGCCCATAAGAAGCATTAAGAAGCATGTGATTAGCTCCATTTGATTATTTCTTCTTGCAATTCAACACATTTTTGTATTGCTCAAGTTGGTATTTCTGTTGCTCGTAAACAAGCCGGGTTTTGACGAGACATCTCAGCTCCATATAACTTGGTCTCAGTTTTCATGTCAAGAAGAACTGTATAATAATTGTTCCAGCAGTTTCCTGCATTTTTTTTTTTTTTTCTCCAAAGTAACTGTAAGGATAAGGTTATTTTAAGCATGAACACTAAGGAAACTTGAGGTCTGTCATTGTGGAAATGGGACAGGGGGAGGGGGAAGAAAGGGAAAACGGACCCTCGGTAAGTTATATGAGTTTCTCAACTTTCTTCAGTTAGACTGAAGAAACATCACATCTTCCAGTAGCTTGGAAATGTCACTTATTTTATTTAGAATTCTACAGATGTGATGTGGAACATCATGTTGTTGGCTGCTTCCAATAAAACACAGATCACTGGACCAGACTCAATCTGTAGCTGACACAACAAGATCTTGTTATATTACAACTTCACCAGTAATTTTGCCACAGAATGTACAACGGCCCAGAAAAAGTGACAAAAAAGTATTCTTGCTATTCACTGTTCTGCAGTAGATCTCTCTGATCTTAGAGGAAATTCTGCTCTACATCCCCAATCACTGTCCCTAACTCAAAGATTCATAAAAAACATGTCCCACGAAACCAACATTAAGAACATGAGGATTCTTACTGAAAAGCTATTTCAATAAGAAAGCCCACTATTGTTAAACCAGTTAAAAGATGATTTTCTGCTCTTTTTACTTAACAAACCATGCTAATCAACCAAGTATCTTATATGCCATAACTACCTGACACATTAATGTAATACTGGAATTATACAGTTTACTAAATCCATGCTACAGGCTTTCAGCAATGTTTAAAAATGCAACAGAAATCATGCTAGACATTCAGCTCATTAAAGGTGAGAAAGGCTCTTATGCAGATGCAGGAGCAGATTAGTCAGATCTATGAAGCAAAGATCAGAACGTGAGAATTGAATATCAACATTTTAATATTTTAGGATGCATATTATTGTTTTAAGAGCTAAGATATAAAAAAAGAGACACCAGGAACCTGCAGGAGTACATGACACTTGTAAAGAGACCTGAATTTTTCTATAGCTTCAGCTTTTTAACACTTTAAAGCCTGTAATTGTTTCCATCCCTATTGATTCTTCTACAGGATGGCTAAAACACTGCTTGAATTACCTTAATCAAGATCAGTCTCAAAATTGTAGTAGAACCATCAATTGCTTGGTCAGGTGTTTTTAATTCATTAACTTCCCAAGCCTGCAATATCTAGACTGGAGATAAACCACACCTGCAACAAAGGCGACCACTGACTTCACATCCAAGGTATCCAAATAATTCTCACATTCTGTTTCCTTCTCCGGGAAGCTGAGAACTGGGACATACAACCATCTCCCATTTGACTTGGTTGCTGAAAACACGACACTATGGTCAAGATACTAGCATTCCACTATTGATCTCCTATAGATAATCTTATAGACAGTCTCTAATGGATGTGAAGTATATTACTATTAGTCAAACTAAGAGAATATTAATGTTTATCAGCTCTCTGAAGCAGAATCACACTACAAAAGCAGCAATGTATTTATTATGCTATATATAAAAATAAAATCTTTTGGTCCTCTACCTCACCAGTACTTTCCAATGGAAATTCAAGGTTTTCATATAGATCTCTTTCCTTTGGATTCTAGAAAGTGACTGCAATTTGAATTATGTAAAGCTTACAGGTTGTATCTAAAAATAGGTTTTTTTGAATGATCCTTATAATCCTTGAAAAGTCTAAGCTTAAAGAAGCTCTTAAATTAAAAAGATGACACACAGATGAGTTCCATTTGAGCAATCAATGCTGACACATTAATAATGAAATAAAATATGCTGCAGTATTTCTAACGTTTTACAGCTGTTACAACACCATGATTATCTAATGCAGATATATTTGCCAAATTCCACATTTTGTAGTACAGGCATTTAAAATCAAAATAACTTCTTCTTACTTTCTTAATAATTAACTGGTAATCTAAAGACATTTAAAATGTAAATTTAATCAGTTGCATGTGAATTCAGTTTTATTTCAAGTCCCAGGATAGTCTTTCAGCTCTAACTTCGCACTGTCATCTTTCTTCCTCACCCAAGCAAGTATTCCCAGCCATGTAGCAAGGATCAGGCATCCTGGCAAAGGGAAACCACCTACCCCCCAGACAAATATAAAAACTAGAGCTTTGGGTTTTAGAAAGTTAAGATTTCCAAACCACTGCAATGTTTTTAGCCTTTATATCTGAAGTATACTGTTATAAGGACCAGAATAAAACATTTAATATGATTGGATGCCCTTGTAAAGCTTCAATAATAAAAAAAAGTAATTTTTATTGTCATCCATAAATATGCTTTAACCTCCTACCATAGGAATAAGGATATCCTTTTCCACTAGCTCAGTGAAGCTATGCAAATTGTCATAACAAAGTTTGCTTCTGCACTGGCTTCCAAAACTGCTTTCCAATTTCAGAAAGGCAGATATTTGTATTGGGGAGGGGCATTTTTCCTCTCCAAGTGTGCACATATTTTTGTATCTTGTTTTATTATGCAAAATAAAATACTTCTATTTGAAAAATGAACTAGAAATACATCTGCAATGAGAACGTATGAATACACAACATTTTTCATCATTGTAACACAGCACTATTAGGGAATAAACTGACAGATGGAGACTCCAACGCATTCTGCGGACTACCCTGCAGATCAGTACACACTAATGGATTCACATTATCTGAGAGAGGACATCTGTCTTAGAAGAAATTATTGCACTTCATACTTAAATTACCCATTCAGTTTTTGTTTAATATTAACTCTATGTGGAAGTGTACATGATTTAATCGTACCTACATTGCTAAGGCTGCTCATTATGCTTAAATATAGCTGTGTAAAGCACCTTAACTGGTTTGTCTGTCATGCTTTGTGACATGATCTAGTTGAATCTTTTCAGGTTATCTAGACTGAAGTTATTAATTCAGTTCTATAAATTAACCACTTACATTTAGAATGGATCCGTTTATGAAAAGCGTATTAAGTGACCATACAGCGCTGAATAAAAGGGAAAATTTTCTGTGCAACTATAGCAATAATACATCTTTAAAACCTTAATTATTTGAGTTTAAATCTTAACTCACCTCCTCCCCCAAACACATTCCTCATGATACGGTCAACCAAACTCTGTATGCACAAGTAAACGATTTATGTGGATTATCCTGATTAGTATTCACACACACACGCACATATTTATACATGCACAAATATATACACACGCACATATGCACTTACATATATACACACACTAAAAACTTCATTTTTTCCAAATGCTTGTACATGTGTAATACATATAATTTTTAAATAACCAGAAAAGATAAGATAAACTATTCCTACCTTTTCAACTGCTAATTGTTTTGATGGTTTTTCTGATTCTCTCTCTTTCTTTTTCTCTTCTTTCTTTTTTTCTTTTTCCTTCTGAAAAAAAAAAATCCAACAGGTGGGCATTTTGCTAGTACTTAATAACAAAGCGTTTGCAAACATATTGAATGTCCACAGTCATGTAGAATATAGAGATCTTCAGCTACTCCCTTTTAATTCACTTTATGCCTGTATCTGTTCTGCTTCCACAAGTGACTCATTTTGCTCAAATAGAACTACTAAAAATATTTTAACTCAGAGAATTCAATAAATTCTCAAATATAGTGCCACTAAAAATAGTGTAACTCTGACAATTCAATAAATTCACTATATTACCTGCTCATCTGCATTTCTTATAAGCAGAAGGAAAAAAAAAAAAGCGCTGCCTCTCTAAGTTCAGCAGATCTGAAAAGAAGAAAACATCTCCAAGTACTCCAGTTAAATCTGATAACCTCTGTCATTAGGATGGATGTCAGTCTCTTTGACCAAATAACTATAGGAGGGTAATTTGCATGCAGTTTTCTGCAGAGAGTTACTAATTTTTAAGTTAACCTAGTAGTCTTAAAAAAAACAAACACTGCTGAATGTAGAAAGTTGATTTGGACCATACGACAGCCCTGATGATTCATAAGACATTAAATTGTTCCAGAAAGACAAAACAAAGAGATCCCTTTACCTGAATGCATCATAGCGTCATTACAAAAGTACTACAGTATAGTACTAGTGAGGGTACTTGAACATTAAAATGCACGGAACAAGCATTTACCATGGCTAATAAAGGAGATGAGACAGAAGCTCCTAAATGTTCTTTCAGTCATTAGAGTTGAATCCCTCTGTTCAAAGCCTCAAAACAGCTTTTTTCCACACAACACTATCTTTTAGCAAGTTTCCCAATATTAGGAGGAAGGTTGGGAGGTTAGACTGAGAGTTAGATAACTGTCCATGCAGCTCCAGTATTAAAAAATAAAACAGCTTACTAGGCTACAGGTTTCTGCCAATAAGGATTTATTTTTTCCCTTTTTAACATCCAATATACATAATTTTAAAATCTGTGTAACACGATCTTTGATTAAAATAGCTCTGACATTAAGATGAAGTGGTTTTGTGTGCGGGGTTTTTTTTATTTTTGGGGGGGGCGGGGACTGGACTGGGCATGGGGAGACACAAGTTACACATTCTTCACAACTTCAAATAGTCAATTTTCAAAACTTTCACCGTATTTATCAGATGGAGTGGTGTTTGTCAATTGAGGTTACTCAAGTCCCAACTAACCCCTGTGAATTTTTTCATCGGGTGTTAACCTGAACACTGGGGCCCTGGAAAGTGAGACTGTCACACCAAGCACCTGCTTAAGTGTGGCTGTCACTTGAGCAACAGGAAGCAGTGACCACAGCCATGAAACTGCAGTTAAGGACAATTTGGAATGTCTGTTTTGAAGAAAAGAAAGAGAGACCAACTTAGATCTTAGTGAGCACTGGAACAAGAAAATTAGTATAGTAGTCCAAACCAGAGGTCCAGCCAACACCATATCACACCTGTGGCAGTGCTAGGTGTTCAAGAAATGGTCTGTGTGACTGGGACATCATGGTGTTTTATTTTGAGGCCATCGTAATCACCTGAGGTTTGCAGACTTACTGAACTACGATTACAACTGCATGGCCATGCCTTTCCAATGAAGCCTGGCCTTATCGCATTACTGTGTGTGTCACTGATCTTCCTACCAACCTATATTCTAAAGATTCCCAAAATCCTGTGACCACAACTGCACACAAATATTCTGCTAGAGCAATAAAAAGTCGTTCATTTCTTGTTCCCACTCCAACTTTCCCAAGCTGAATAATTTAAATTATTTAATCTCTTCTCCTGTAGAAGCTTTTCTACATCTTAGGCCACTGCGACTTGTTTCCTCCTGGGAAAGGTTGCTGGAAGTCTCATTAACAGCACACTTACTTTTTAAACACAATACCTTAACTTCACTTGAATATGTTTCAGTGAAAGGAGAGCTAAAGCTTTTGCATATGATCATTTACAGGATGTCCTCATTTCCAGTTTGACTTCAACAATTATTTAAAATGTGTTGTTACAGAAACCTCACTTCTAGAGGAAAAAAGTATCTAGAAACTTCTGTTCTTCAGGACTTCAAGAACAAGGAGGGCTTGCAGTAAGTTTCATATGGTGAACTCTCCACAAAGGTGACCCAATATAAATAAAAATAAAGTTGTCCTTAACAAATACTTGAGAGCTTCATAGTGAATATGTGAAGACTTGAACTGTTCACCAGCGTTTCTGCCTATACACCTCAAAAAGCCTACAGGAACTCCCTTGATTCCCAGTGACTTTATTTTCATTCACTTCATTGTCATTGTGGACTTGAAAACCCGTAAGTCCTTCATCTTCACACCTCACAATTTCAATATGCGAGCTTTCTGCTTCAGCTCCATTAGAGAAAAATGAATTAAGACTAAATAAAAACATTTCTCAGATGCTGTCCTCATGCCAGAATTTCAACTTAAGAGTTTTATTACTTGCAAAAGCAGTCAAAAAGAATATGAAGATAATAAAATTAAACTCATACTGGTTTTAAAATTCTATGCAAAAATTATTTATCTTTTTTCTCCAAGGTTCATTTTTAGCAGCATGGCATACTAGCTAGAGACAAACTTTCAAATTTGAATGCATCGAGCGAGATGTGTGAGAAAGCAAAGGCAAGCTTCATTCCAAGTGGCTGCCGCTCTTCCTGGTATAACTTAAAAACCATGTCAAATCCAGCAAGGCTTGTGGTCTAGTCCATGGCACTGTCATTTAAATTTTAATTAATGTTTAAATATAGCTGAACTAAAATAATTTATAACATCTGTCCATGTTTTCTCTATTTAGAAGACAGGGTTTATGTTTAGATTGTAAGTTATTTCACATACTGTATACAGCCTCAATTTAGAGTGAAATATCCAAGAATCTAACATTGAGCATTCACAATCTAAAAAATGTATTCCATTATTGTTGCAAATTGTGACATTTAATAAAGTTCATACAAATGATGCCTCATCTACTTGGGTTTGTGTTGTTTGTCAAAGGCCCATCTAAATAGTAAATGTAAGGTCAGGACATACACACACATCCCAGCTAGGAGGGATATTAAAACCAGTATGAATTAACAGAAGTGTCACTGAATTAATTCTATACTGATCTCCAAGGATACTGAACTAGATGGTTAGAACAGTACTGATAATTTAGATTCCGGAACAACCAAGTAATACTAAAAAAATACCAAAAGTTATTCCTGAGGAGAGAGGACAATGGCACTCATGCCCATTAGCTGGGAATGAAATGGTGTTTCCACAGTTTTGTGACATTAAATCAGAGCAGAACTGGAATTTTCACATATCACAATCACGCATGTGCTTTGTCTCACTGTATTGTTTTTTTTCATGTATCTAGTCCAGGAAGCAAGGAGAGATGGACTTCAAATGCCTGAAGTAATACCAGCAACTCAAACTGCCTAGTTAGCTCAGTGAAATTACTCTATATAAATGTAAACATTTGTGCAAAGCAGTAACCTGACAACAGCTACACCCAAAAGCAATATACCTCTGCTTTGCTCTTCTCAGCAGCGGCTTGCAGAGAAGGAGAGGATGCCAAAGGCTGAGCAGCATCAGAAGAGGAGATCTGTGCAAAACAGGAAAGATATGAAAAAGAAGGTAAGCAAGAACAGCTGGGAGGGGAGCGAGCAGAGGCAGCTAAGAGACGTGATTTTCACTCTTTTTTTTCAAAAATTTTGGGGGTGGAGAAAAAAAAATACAACATAACAGAAAAAAAAAAAAAGAGAGAAAGAGGAGAAAAAGTATTTCCTTTTTTTTTTTTTTTTTTTAAATCAATATGATTTTTAAAGAAAATCTGTCAGGTAGGAATGAGTGACCTATAATGAAATTCACTAGAATAGAATATAAGAAAATCAACCTGGATAAGATCATATCACAGGCCTAAGAAAAATAATTAGGTTTTCTCCATTGCTCAATTTTACCCAGTGTGACTATTGAAATATTAATGTCCTGAAGCACGAAGGCACACCATCCCAGAGGAGGGGGAGAGAGGAGAGTGCCTTTGTTCTTGTTCACTGTAACAGAATATTTTTATTAAGAGGAATGCAGAATAACTCTGAAGGTTACACATTAATTAAAGTTCTAATTAACTCTTCTCCAAGAGCACTCTGAATGAATAAAAAACTAAAGGTTAATATAAAGCTACATCCTAGCAATAGGATGCCAGACCTTCCAGACAGGTGATACTTCTTTTCTAGGGATCGGTATGTAAAATGGCAATTAGCAACACTAGACTTCCAGAATTATCCAAAAGGTATGTGTTATCTATGCAACAGATGCAGTTTACTCAAGAAAATAGGATTTCTCTAAATGTATTTTCATACATCTTCCTATCCTATTTCTTTACGCATAGTTGATCACTTTAATGGAAACATTATCTTTCTATTTCCTTACTAGAAAAACACAACTGAAATACATTTACCAAACATGTAGAAGATCCTCAGAGTTACAGCGCTCACACTTTGATGTTTTCTATCACCTCTACTATCTACAAGGAAAACTTAAAAATGAACGATGCTATTACAGAGCAGGTCATTATGTTGGATCAAAATAACCAATTTAGATGACATGTTTTTACTTAGTTTAAAAAAAACCCAACAGCTTGCACTAAAAGGTAACTGAAAGCTAAAAAAACCAAACCAAACCAAACCAAACCTGCCATGTGGTCTAAATACCCCATATTTCTTACAGAAAAAACAGTACTATAGCTTATATAGCTGGAATATTAATAGAATATATAGTATTTTTACAAACTCAGAACCAGTGCTTATCCTGGAAGATGGTGTAGACCTTCAGGAAAGATACTTTAAAAGTTTATTTTAAAACCAAATTTTACCTGCAGAAATAGGAAACAGAATCCTCACTTTTAAATGTACTGTTTTAAAATGCTCAGGTTATTAGAAGAGTTATGGATACATCTGCTGCAATGAAGCAGTTTCTCAAACTGTAGCATTCTGTTGCTATAGGAACACAAGGATCCTGTTTATTTCGATTACACCACATTGTAATCAAATAAAGATGTCAGAAAAATGATAGGATAACTACATATATTAAACTATGAGCTCTAACACTGAGTTCCTTACTAAGATTTCAATTAAATGTAAATGTGTGCTAATGACACATCTTAGGTATACTTTCAAGTTTCTAAAATGAGATTTTTTTGTTTCATTCTTTTGTATGCTTCATATTGGAAGAGAATTTCAGCTTGATAGGTGTCTCACAGGTGAACAGCACATAACAGCTACTCATCACGCAGAAGCAGGTAAGCAGAATTTCATTTGGGGGTTCAGGGAAGAATCAGCACTATAGGTGTTTGCATCACATTTCCATCCTTCCACAATAGTCCTCCTCAATCTGCATATCTTCTTCATAAATTAAGAGATTATCTGACCTATGACAAGGTAATCCTAGGAAGGCTTGAAAGTAATTATTCTAGTTTTGCAAATCAAGTATTGGAGAAGCGTCATGCATGTCGTAAACAGGGGACAGAATGAAAAGCAGTTGCCATCTAATCTGGGGTATGGAACGGGACGTACAAGTTGAGACATGCCCGAGTGTAATGTTTAAAGATAAACAGAAGCACTACTTTCACTTCAGGCTAAAAAACAGCACCTGAAAGCACCACACTTCACATATGCAAATACTGAACTAAGCAAGAGTACAAAAGGCATATGACTGAAGGTAATCTTTAAGAGCACACACACTACAATGTATAAAGAACTGATTAAGTTTATGTAACAAAAGTAACAGCATGAGTTGGGGCTACCAAACAGCTTTATCACCACTGCATTGTGTTAAATTTTTCATTTACCATGTGGCACCAAATATGGAAATCTGAATGAAAAAATCCAATCAAGTCACACTGAATGGCTGGATGAAGTTAAACATAAAACCGGATTAAAACCAGATTAAAACTGGAGCTGGTACAGCCCATTGTAGCAAGCGGTTAAGCAGTCAGGGAACAGCAAGAGCTTATCAGGGTATCAGCGAAGCCTGAAGAGATACTTGCCCTTGGGACAGGCCAAAGCTGAGGGGACAGACGGAATTTTCACTAACATCCAAGTCATTCTTATGGATGCTAATGCCTTCTTCAAGCGTGAAGAGAAACCAAACACCATAGTCATCAAGTGCTTGGTGTTAAGGAGACTTTAAAACACTCATTCTTAACTCAAACCAACTCACATGCAATATTTTAACAAACCAGCAAAGTTGCTTGATATTCTGAGATCTCAGTAAAACCTCCCAGGTTTTGTTCTCACCTGTAAATGCCCCCAACTCTACTTTGAAAGGTTGTGGTATGGTCGCAGTTGCAAACTGCAGCACTCTTCACAGATGCAATATATAGCAAAAAACTCAGAAAATATTTCTTCTCATTAGCATAAATCATCCCTAAACAACTTCAATGCTTTTCTGAGGAGTTCATTGCCAATATCCCTGTATGCCATTCAAAGCTAGTACTAATACCTTCTACGTCCTGTTTGCAGTGCAGACTTATCATAAGCTATGGGGGATATCAGATATGGAACAGATGAAACACCGATAAGGAACAGTGGCTGACGACAAGTTGTGTGTTCCTGGCTTATAGTTCCAGTAAAACTTTGTTTTTGAAACTACTGCAGTGCTAAAGCAGCTCATAGAGCTGTTCCTGTTTGTAGTCAAAAGAGATTCACTAGTTTGCTTGGAATGGCAACTGAGAAAGCATCTCTCGGTGACCTATTTCTACATTTGTGGCCAGCAGTGGGAGCGCTGAGGTTAGACTAACCCCAGGTCAAACCACTCACCCATGACACATAGAGGCATCTCACTCCAGAGTAAGTCCTGGTGAACCCGCCTTTAATTAGTCGAAAGCCATAAATGCACTTTAAATATTTATAGCAGAACTCTGATCACCACTCAGGATCGCCAAGTAAGGTTGCAATAATAACTTCAAAAATGTTTTTTAGGAGACTGAGATCACTGAAATGCAGCACCCCACATCAAAGTAACATATGGGTTTTCTATTGGGTATTTATCAGCCTTTATTAATAATTAATTGTTTCTATAAGCCTGATCAGAAGCATCAGTAAAAGAAGATCACTCCACGCTTGGGTCCAAGTTAGAGTACCTGAAAATACTGTTGTTTACAAGCACACATCCCCTCTTTAGTGTAGGAAAAACAATCTGGTTTGCAAAAAATTGCTATACCACAGCAATAATTGGCTTCTGTTATCACTTTTCTAATTTGGCAGTTTTAATCCAATTGTTACATTCCAGTGGAAACAAAGAGAAAAAAGCTAAAGTATCAGTTTCTAGAAAAGTTGGGCAATTATGACGTTTGAAGAGCAGACAGCAGGAAAGGTAGACAATATCTTTGTTTAATTTAGATCCAATGGAAAAAGACATTTGAGCAAAAAAGAGTAAGAGTAAGATTTGTCATCACAACTACTAAAGACAAGTGACCAAAACCTTCCCACTTTTGGCTACATGTGTAAACCAATAAGTTCATCTACATTTCTACATCAAAATGTAAAAAGTAATTTCCAGCCATCTTCCAGAATTCAATTAAAGATGCACACGCTGATCTGCTCTGATAACATACATTAGCACTATGTTCTGGAAAATCACCAACCAAGATGGCCTTGATTATTGGCACTTCACAGTACCAGACAAAAATGATGGCAACCCCTGCAACCAACTTTAGATGCTGCTAGAAAAAGAATAAAGTCCGTGTGCTTGTGTGCATTAAGAATGTGTCACAAACTGACAACTAGCATCAGAATATTTCATTTAATTCTTAATCTAAGAGTCGATGGGTCTTTTGTTTACAAAGTTAATTGAGAATTACCTAAAATAGGGAATGAAGGCAAAGAGCTGTTTCTTAGGTTTCCACATTTATACTCATATGTCCACAGAATTTCGATCGCATTTCAGACCAAAGGACTGGTAGTAATTTCATTTTAGCAATTCCTTCTATTCTTTGTGTTTTGGAACTCCCTTTTAGAAAGCTGATAAAATAAAAATAACCATTTTGCACAATGAAACTCAATACTGTCTTTAAAGCATCAGGAACACTCAGTGCTGAGCAAGAAAATACATACACTTGCAATTGTACCATAAGATTTCATTTGCACCTATGCTCTGTGAGAAACTCTTTGGTTCACAAAAATCATAAGATCGGAATGAAAGGATCTGCAGATTTACAATATTTTTCCAGTTCCCTGTCCTCTTACATGGCAACGTGTTACCTGTCCCTATTTTGTCCATTCAAAACTTCTATACTATTAAGTTATAACTTAGTAGTGGCACTATCCAAACACATACTATGTCAACAGTTCACATTAAAGCATCAAAACAAACACTATTTGGCCCCGTGGCTGTGATATAGTCTATGCACCAGGCTACAATTTCAAGTGAAAAAGGTAAGCTTAAGGAAGCACTAAATCTATCGGAAAACATAACATACGAAACCTAAGAAGGATTTTACTTTAGTTCACTTTGTACTAACATATTTCTGATGGTAGATAACAGTTGTACAAACACAGTCATTAAGGCCTATGTAATAAATAAAGTTTTAATCAAATTTTATTTGTAGTTTTTACTAAATCCTGCTCCTGATGCAATGCATGTTGTTATTCAGCCTTTTATTAAAAAGAGTTCAAGTTAAAGCATTGGAAACCTGTATTAAGTTTCAATTTAAATATGAAATTTAGGGTGCTATCACTTAGAAGATTCAAGAGATTAAAAGTGATTGTGTTACCAAACTATGACAATATAGTCAGGAAATCAGCAGCTGAACCAAATACAAAGGTGCCCTCGAGTGGCTGTTTTATATGCACACAATCGAGGAAGATACCCTAATAAGAAGACAACTACTCTACACTCATTTTACAGGTTTTAAGTTCAGCTACAACACATGTTTTTCTCATTTCAGGAGACTTTTGACCTTATTACCATACATCTCCAACAAATGATGACAAGACTAAGATTAGTATCCTATTTTAAATCAGTAGAAATTACATACTATTGGATGCATAGAAACACAAAACCAATTGCTTACCATTTTTTGAAAGAGACTTCTTATCAAAATACAGAAAGGAGTATAAGGAGTGAAGGAGTATACTAATGTACTATTAATAACCTTCATCTAGGAATTTCTGCAGAAGTTCTTTAGGCTAAATGGTAAGACTTTTTAAAAAGTTACTACATTTTCTCCCTTATTCAGTGCTCTAACTGCCGGATACCACATAAAAAGGTTGAGCATCCCATGTTTCACAAAACACAGCAGTAGCTGGCTTCTCAAAAAAGCCTGTACTGCTCTTCTGTCAGTGTTCTGAACATGCTCACAACTCCTCCATCCCTTCCATATCTTGTTCCAGGAATATGGTGAAGCTTCTGCACAAGCTGGCTGTAGTTCTGGACGTGTGCAGAGCTCTAAAAGTTCATAAAATTTACATCAAGTAGAGATGCAATTAGTGTCGTGGGAAATACAGATATATTTGATAGTATTAGACTTGAGAGCAAAATATTTTTCCAACTCTGACCAAGACCATCCATACCTACTGTTGCCCACATCTTTTTTAGTTTATTTAGCTTCTCCTTCAGATAACCACCTCTTGAGATACTACGGAGAGTCACCATGGCTTAATTAAAGGTTGACACAGGATAAACAAAACAGATGTTTTTAACTTCTTATTGGAGTGTTCTCCATTTCCCCTGTCCAACCTAATAGGTGTTTTCTCTATATGTTCCAGAAAAAACTGTCTTTAATGAAAGCTTCCCAACACTTCAGAACAATTACTTTTACATTTTCATGATTCATGTTAAACTAGCAACACAGTCACTGCAGATTTCAGCTTTGGAAGAAAGTTCGCTTACATGGACATTGTAACTCATAGCTGGGCAGCCCAGCTGTGTGAGCTGCTCCTTGAATGAGTACTTATGGAAGTGGGGAAAGTAAGACCCTGCACATGAACCCTGGCTTCTGTAACTCATTCATTTAACCTTTGTTGGGCAAAGTCCAGCTCAAGGGCAGACACTAGTGGCACATCCAGGCATTGATGCTGGGGCCAACTATTTAACTTCTTCATCTACACCCACCCAATGGACAGAGTACGTCATCAGCAAGGTTGCAGATGATACAAAATGAGGAGGAGCGGTTGATACACCGGATAGTTGTGCTGCCATTCAGAACACCTTTGACAGGATGGGTCAACAGGAACCACATGAAGTTCAAAGGGAAGTGCCAAGTCCTGCACCTGGGGAGGAATAACCCCATTAACCAGGGCAGACGGGGTATCAAATAGCTGGAAGGCAGATTTGCAGAAGAGGACCTGGAGGTCCTCGTGGACGAGTTGGACATGAGCTAGCAAGGTGACCAGTTCCAGGCTCACAGGTACAAGAGAGACTTGCAGAGAGACAGACTGAAGCAAGTCCATCAAATGGACACTAAGGTGATTAAAGGATTAGAGCACCTTTCAGATATGGAGAGGCTTAGTCAGTTGAGATTGTTTAGACTAGCGGAGGAGAGAAAGACTGTGGTATTGAGAAACAGGACCAAGAGACATTGAATGTAAATTGAAACACTGGAAATTCCACTGAAACACGAGAATAAACTTCCCCTCTTATAGGGGCAGTTGAATACTGGAAAAAGTTACCCAGAGAGAAGCTGTGGAGTCCCCAGCCCTGGAGATATTAAAAACCCAATTTGACACAGCACTAAGCAACCTATTCTAGTTGACCTCACTTTGACTAGGGGAATTGGATGATCTCCAAAGGTCCCTTCCAGCCTAAGCTATTCTGCAACCCTATAATTCAACCAATTCTAACAGCACCAACTTGCAAAATAAATTTATCCCGCTTTTGCTATCCCTGCCCACAAGTCATAATTCATGTATGGTACTTCAGTGCTTTCTAATGATGCCCATCTTCATTAGCATATTTCAAAAATACTTCATGCCACTTGATTTACAAATTCCTCATAAACCACTAGAAAAACTAATATGGTTCTTACAATATTGGGAGAGGTAACCGGTAACGTGTCTCCAAGCCAATGACTGAATGCTTCTCAATTGTAGCTACTATAAACTTACTGTTCACATACCCCATCATACCCCAATTTACCCATCTTAAGGTGCCCACATGACATATTTTAGTGCAGTACATGTATTATGGATTTAATCTCCTTTAAGATAACTTTCTGGAAAATGTGCCACCAGAGTCTCTAAACTCACATCACATTTTATCCAGTTGCCTAAGTTTATACTTCTTAAATTATACACAATGTCTTAGGAAAGCATGGAAAACACAGACCCATTATCCTTTTCCTTCCGTGAACTTAGAGTTATATGAAACTTCTGCTCCATACATAATTTACACCCTTTCTTAAATATAGAAACTTTGTTTACTATTCTCTAAATGCTGGCAGGACATGATAATATATTCACACTCCATGTAGTGGAAATAGATTGTGCCTGTTCATAATTTTTGAGACTGAACATATCCAGAGTCCGCTTAAGCTTATTTACCATCTAACCTGAATAAGGCAATTTCCATATGCATTACGAGAAACTGTGCACCTTATTCTCCTACGTATTTACTTTTATTAAGGACTGCAGAAATTGTTTGTGATAGTACCAATATAGGTATTCTTTATCAACACCCAACACAGCAACCTCACTGCTTCTCCTCATTACTTGTAAGGCATAGGTATCATTGTACAAGATGCAAAAATAAACAAAAGTTTAAGAAATATTGTCTTTTTACAGCTTTTATTTTACGTCAAATAAGATGTGCCAAGTTTTTTAAAAATTCAGAAAATATGATTGATTCCAACTTGTTTTCCTGAATCTGTTTGCCACTTTCATATGCTTTTAACTCAGCAGCATGTAGATTCAGTCAAATTAAATTATTTGGACTGGGTACCAGAAACCCCTTCATTAGCGCAGTGCTGTGTCACAAAGAATCCCACCTGTTGCTGTTACTCAAGGGTGTATTTTAGGCACATTTTAGTCTTTCTGGAACCTCGGTTCTACAAATCACACATTCCTCTTGGCTTATTGGTAAACTGTGTAATAATCTATTTTAAAGCTTACTTCTCCTGATCAGCAATTCTGGGAGATTGTTACTAATTCCCAAAAACCTAAAACAAGCTATTTCTCTTGGCCACTACATCTAAGATCATGAGCCTCATTAACAAATGCTTTTCCCCCTCACCAGTTGCATAGCTTTGATTACAAGTATTTGGGACTCAATATAGAGATCATCAGTCTAGATGAATACTCTGTTCAGAAATTACTTTCATAAAAACAAACACCCCAAAGTATCTGGAGATGCAGAGCACCAGTTCTGGAGCCACTGGTCTTGTCATACTTCTGCCTTATTTCCAGACTGAACAAATGACTTCGGCTGAAGCTGAGCTAAGTTGGCCTTTGAGCACTTCACCCTGTCACATACATGCACAATGTTGAGTTATTCTGTTTGTGACCAAAAACCAAGCAACATCTCTCATCCAAGCACAGAAAGCCAGTCAATGCATTTTTATCAGCTCTGTTCAGACTTTACCAAGCCAAGGGCTCTGATTTTTCATGCTGCATTCCCTTCAACAACAGCAAACTCCACCCACTGTTGTCACCTCAGACTATCATTTCAGGTACTGGTGATAAACCTGTCAAAGGATGGGCAGAAAACAGGAATAGTAAGGAGAGAGGTAGCCTTGGGATGAGCTAAATTTTTTAACAATGACAAGAAAGATGATATATGCATATTTTCTCTCTTAAACAACAGGATTTCTGTTCTTTAGAACTCATTACTAATTCTGAAGTGAAGAGATACCAAACTGATAAGTTGTTACAATCTCACATTCCTATACAACTGGGAACTGCCCTCACATCAGTTGAGCAGACAATGCCATTTCTAAAGACGTGAGTACGGAGAGGAAGCGATGCAGTCTTACTCTTCAGGTTTGATTATTGCAGTCAGTAATATGGGTAAATTTCACCTCTGAACAAGTTCATCTAAACTAGAAAGTGATCTCTCCAGCAACCATCCATTTTCAGTTCTGGATTCAACTGCTATGTTTTAGGATCGGTTAGATTATCAAAGGAAAGCAACAAGGCCAAAAAGTGAACTTGTCAAATAACTGCTTTGTCATGATAGTCACAAGTGTCAGTTAACACTTGAAATCTGCTCTCTCTCACTGGAAAACACAGTCTGCTCATAAGCATTTCTTGTGATAGATTCCTGAGAACACTTCTCATCCTGCATTGAAACCAAGCTGTACATCATCCATATTCCGTTTCAATTGAGTATTTCAAAATAATTAAAAGTTATGATAATCCAACTAAGATGACAATTAGCCCTGAATACACCACGTCATTTCTTCAGCCTGTAACAGGATTTATATTTATGAACTGCAAACATTCAATTTTCATTTCATTAAACAACTCTTACAGCTGCTGGGGATGTCAGAAAATCTACTGTAAACATTGTTTTCCCAATACAAGTAACAAATTCCATAAGAACTGGAAGAAGAACCTGTCCCAAAAGTCAAGAATAGCTACATCTGCCCTGTTTTCCACAAAAATATCACCACAGGAAATTAAGTAGGAAAAAAAAAAAGCGGGTCCAGAGAAGGGCAACACGACTGGTGAAGGGACTTGAACATAAGACCTAAGGGGAGAGGCTGAGGGAGCTGGGGTTGTTTAGTCTAGAGAAGAGGAGGCTTAGAGGTGACCTCATCACTCTCTATAACTACCTGAAGGGAAGTTATAGCCAGGTGGGGATTGGTCTCTTCTCCCAGGCAGTTAGCAATAGGACAAGGGGACATGGACTTAAACTCTACCAGGGGAAATTTAGGCTGGATATTAGAAAGAAATTCT
The DNA here is from genome assembly GCF_036013475.1 of Columba livia. Taxonomy (NCBI): domain Eukaryota; kingdom Metazoa; phylum Chordata; class Aves; order Columbiformes; family Columbidae; genus Columba; species Columba livia. Next base: position 31,466,059 of record NC_088604.1, on the reverse strand, counting down.
TTATAGAGAGAGTGGTCAGGCATTGGAATGGCCTGCCCAGGGAGGTGGTGGACTCGCCGTCCCTAGAGGTTTTTAAACTGAGATTGGACATGGCACTTAGTGCCATGATCTAGTAAATGGACTAGAGTTGGACCAAGGGTTGGACTCGATGATCTCTGAGGTCTTTTCCAACCCAGTCGATTCTGTGATTCTGTGTGATTCTGTGTGATTCTGTGAAATGCACAGGCTGCAGATAGAAGTCTTACCAACTCAAGTTTCTCTTTTCTGGCTCACCATCACTGTCACCATCCATGGTTTTCTTGGAAGTAGTAGAAAGTGGTGTGAGGAAATAAGAGTATACCAAGTTATCCAGAAAATTACCGATATATCCCAGACAAAAAATAAGGTAAAAAGTATAGAAACAAAAGAGTAACTGCAATTGTGCTAAGACTTGGTGAGAAGAACACAGGAGAAAAGCCTAAACAGGGAAAAAGTGGAAAAAAAAATACAAAAAGGGAAGCAAGTTAAGGCAAACAGCTGCCTAGCCTGTACAGTGTTTTTCCATTTGGGAGTTCCTTTTGTACACCCACATTCAGAACTATGAAAGTCTTTTCTGCTGCGATAAGGAGTCTTTCTAAAACAGTAAGGCACTTTATGCTGCTAAAAAATCATGATAGCTTTATATTTCATTCTCTCGGAATATGCCTGTGTCTCCAACAAGATTCGTATTTGCTTCACTTACATTTAGTGCAACAATTCTGAAGAAGACCTTCAAGTAATTTATTGAAGCATACAAGTTCAGATTCCTGGGGAAAGGTGTTTGTGTAATTGTAAGCTGTGCTCTTCTAAGAGTGCTCCAGGAGACAGTAAACTAAAGGAGCATTGAGAGTTTAATGCGAGCCCAAAGCAAACAAAAGATTTAATAAGCAACAGGCGTAAGGACTAAGATTGTTAGAGGAGAAGTTGCTTTGCATGCTTTACCCTTCAGTTCTAGGACTGTTGTGTACAAAAAAAACCTACAATGAATATAAAAGGACTTGCCTATGCTTGAAAGTAATAATCAGGTGCAAGTCTGAAGTGGAATGATATTCCTGAGCAGTTTCATGTCAGCATGCACCTGAAGGAGAGTTTTAACATTCCAAATTACTTCACACCACTTGACCTATGGTAACTGTCTGTAGTGAGTTACAGAAGTGATGCAAGCTCTCATTTGCGTGGTACAAGCTTTCAGGGACAAATCCAGTCAAGCAGCACAGCACATTACACAGTAAATTGCTTGTGTTACTGTATCTTAGATGCACTGTGTTTATAAAGACACTCTAATCATTTTACTACTAGGTGAAGTCTGTTCTATTGGATTCAATGCTATACTTTGTATCAATCACAGCTCATGGATGCCTAAAAATCGAGAAGGGGGTTAGGCAGAAGAGTACAGTACAGGAGTACAGTATTATGTTAAGGATATTTAAAATAAGTTGACTTGCTAAGAGCTACTGTCACTCCTAAGCTGATTCTTCGAAGAGTGAAACAAAAGTTGCTGCTTTTAACAATACCAGACCATGTGTTATTCACAGAACAAACGTATATATATTCCCAAGTAACATCTTGTCAGCCTCCAGTATTTTTACTTTTTAAATGTAAGCATTCATAAAAAGCATAAAAAAACATGAAGTCCTGATTGTTACAAAATTACATCGTACCAAAGCAAAACAGGAAGGCAGTTGCCATATCAAGAGCAGTTGGTCTTTAGAAGTCCCGACAAACCAAGGTCTCACCACAATAGGACTATGAGCTACTTTCTGAGAAATTTGATCTTTTATACCAGTGTGACTCCTGTTAATGTTGGGAGAGAATGATGATAGACGCTGTCCTGAGAAAGACTACTTCTTACTCTGCCATGAGCTACACTGCTTAAACAGAGTATACTTTCATAATAGGATACATTTGCCAAAATACAGTAAGTACCATACAGCTGTCTTCATAGTTTTAGTTATAATATCACAACCCTGCAACTCTATCTAAATATTTACAGATCATTTCAACTCTAAGAGTTTTCTGAAGAGCTGACATGCATCTGAAGATGCTTCCATGGGGGACAAAGAAAAAATCAGTTTGCCTCCCTGGGTAGGCTAATTTATTCAAAATTCTCTTCTTTACATTGATCAGAATAAAACCTAAAAATAAATACTGGCACTTTAACAGCAGCCAAACAGAAAACAATTCAAAAAATTACAACAGTGCAGTGCTCTTGAAATAAAGCATTTCAACAATTGCATTGATAAGCATTTTTCTAAAACTTTTTCTTCTTGTCTTACAATGTTGTAAAGAAAATGCATATGTAACTGTTAAAAAAGTTTCTAATGTTAAGAAAATGGTTTCTGTTCCAAGGAAGTTCTAAAAAAGTATAAATATGCGAAAAAAAAAAACCACAACTGAAAGCCACCCATAAAACTCATCCATGTTAACATGTTCCTTTAAATGTCAGATTGATTTTAACTTTATTATCAGTGTTAGTAAAAAATAATTAATACATCATTTCCTTGATATTTTTTTCCCAGGTTTCCTCTCCCAGTTCCATTGCTTATTCTGAACTGGAGCTCCTGTTTTTTGTTTCACCCCCAGCACGTGTGAAAGTACAGCTGTGAAAAGAAGGGACAAGCACAGCCTGAACTCTGATAAACTTCTTACCTCCATCTCCTAACCTGACCCTGAGCAGCACAGTTTGCCTACCTGGGGCTACCACTACTGCTACATTCCAGAAGGTTTTTCTCAAGGCTAAAGCCTAAGATTGTGGTTAAGAATTAGGCCTGATACCAGAATCTTTCCGAGTACCAAACAACACAAAACCACAGATAACCAACCAAAAACATGCCACTGTTCCAGGGCATCAGTCTCTCAGATCTTTCTAGAAACAAGTCACAAACCTGCACTGAGTCTGAGCAGGAACACAAGAGAGTAACTATTTACTGATAACCCACTTTTAACAGTTGAGTAAACTGTGCTACTCATTTAGTCCTGAGCACCGATATAGAACCAGCATTTCACATTTTCTCAACAAAATGGATCAGAAATCTCCGAGATCTATGCTTCAATAGACTTCAATTATTCTTTTAAGTCAGGCTGCTTTCAATCAGCATTAGATTTTTCTAATGTATATTTGATTTCTACTTAAATGCATTATTCTATTTAAAATGTAACTAACCAATAAAACTGCAGATGCCTTTTTTTTCTGTAGCTTTACCCTACATTGCTTTTCAGTGAACTGCAGAAAAAAAAAATCATATTTGCTTATTTTTAGTCTGCATGTTTGATGGCACTACTGGCTCTGCACTGGCCAATTCTGCTGTTAGAGTGTGTGTCTCTAAAAACCAAACTCAGTAAGATGAAATTCAGTCAGAACACAAAACGCCTCATGTAATTAACAATTATAAACAATCATTTCATAATAAAAGAGAAGAGACACGAATCCGGAGCACCACAGAACAAAGAACCGAACTTTGACGTGTACTCCTGGGCTCCACCAGACAGAATACATTAACACCAACACAGATGTTGTACTTGAAAAGCTTATGATCTTGCCAAAATTAAGCTAAGAGAAATATTGTACTGCATGTTTTAAGAGAACCTATTCAAAACAACTTACATTCTACAGGAAGACTCTACCACAAGAAACCTGTCAACTAAATCCAGAAAAGCCACTTACATTTTTAAATACCACTTCAGTGAAATCACTGGTTAAGGAAAGTGACCTTTAGGGCACAGCAAGCCTGTTTCTGCACTCCTATATTACTTGCTCAGACCCAGAAGGGACCCATTTTACAAAATGACAACATGTATAAACATCTCCAACTTAAACTGGTCCTAATCCAAGAAAGAGGCATTGCTATTTCAAAGGTGGTAACAAAAAGTAAGTGTTCTAAAAGCTCACATCACCCCAACAAGTGGGGTAAAGAAATTTTCCAGAAGAAAAGAACTTGCCATGACATAGCACAGACACCCCACTTTAACAGTTCACAAGACGATTACTCATTAAAGTATCATGCTAGCAAATGCTTCCATCCTACCAAAATACTTGGCAGAGTGCTGCAGATTCCAAACAGGAATCTCCTCCTTCCTCCGCAGCTGCCCATCAGTTCCCACCTCCTGGAAGGGTGGACAGAGGGAAAGTATCTAGGATGTCATGAGGACTGCAAAAAGGAAGCTTTAGAAACCATCACCACCCCTTGCACGGGGATGCAGAAACACACACCTCTGCAGAACTCCCTTCCTCACCTCATTCTTCTCAAACTCCCCACGTACCTCCCTGTGCTGGAAGCATAGGCAACTTCCCCTCCTCCCTGCCAAGAGGGTCCAGGAGCAGAAAAGCAGCATATCAGACATGCAGAATGGAGACCCAGCTTCACCTTTTCTTCCTCTTCCCTGTCAATCCCAGACCCATGCAAAAGCTGATCACTGAATACCAGTCACACCACCACAGGCGCATGTGCACTGGGCTGGGACCAGAGCCAAGGAGGGTAAGCAGTATAAGCGTCAGACTAGGGCTATAGGTGCTATAATACAGTGGTCCAATCAACTTAGTATTGTGTACTTTTATGATTTTGCTATGACTGATTTCAGATTGTCTACCTTCAACCTGGTGTTTGATGGCCTTGAAGAAATGCAGGTGAATTTGAATGTGCATGAGTCATCTGTTGCTAAAATATTTCATAATCAGATTTTGTTCTTATGTCAGGGAGATTGTGCCATTTACATGAGTTAGTGAAAGAAAAGCCTAGGTAGGAAGAAATAAAATGGTGTTCCCTACTCAGTAGTAACATGCATCTCTTCAGCTTGTCTGGATTCCATCCCTACTGCTATAAGAGGTAAAGTGATTCATATTAGCCTGCAATATGCTAAGCAAAATCCAATGACTCCTTCAAACATATTAAGGCAGCAGTGGACTACTACATTAGACACCTTGGTTTTCTGTCTAGAAAGATCTTTGGAGTATTTTGAACTTTTTAAAGAAGTATATTTTTAAACAATTCGTCCTATTTTCTACTTTGGAACCAAAGTAAGGAGGGGTAACTGACAGTGTAATTCAAATCACTATTTGTATTTTACCTCTTAAGCAAATCCATCTTCTCTCTACTTCAGCAATGCTTAATGAACTACACTGCTCTGGTTTCCAGGTTTGGGGTTTTTTTATCCTTCTAAAATTAAACTATTGGTCAAACATCCACTGTCTCAGACAGCAGAGGCAGCATAAACTCCCACCCTTTCTGTCCACCTTCACACGCATTTCCCTGTCAAAGTTTACTGCCTATGGAGTAGTAAGTTACATGTTAGACCATACTTGAACAAGGTAGGTATAGAGGAGCGAGTGTTTAAGCATACATATACCTATATAAATACAAGGCTGTGAACTTCAGTAAAGGCTGACATTCTCAAAACTGCTTTGCCAGAAAAGCACTCATCTACTTATCAAAGTGACCATACAGATCCATGATCAAATACCTGGTTTGCCACATTGCCTGTGTCTGCTTTAACAGTGCACCTTGCTCCAAGAAATAGTCTAGAATTCAGCAGAGCCATAAGGCTCACAGAAGAGGGGCCCAAAACACCCCAGGATTTCTCACTAAGGTATTACAGAGAATGAGGGAGGACAAAATCACCAGGAACAGTAATCCTATCTTATTCCTGGAACGTGGAAAAAAATATTCAAAAAGGACTCAAAGTCTAAGGTTGAAGAACTACTCATCACTGAAACACACAATATAAGGAGTCAGAAGCAAGCTATTTGTTGGATCATAATGCTTTGCTGTTATAAATGTAATACACAATGTATGTTGAGCTTACAGAACATAGAAATAGCTTTCAAGAGATACAAAAGGAGGAATTTAGCTCTGTATGAAGAAGTTCTCAACTGTGAAAGACATTTTCATATATGTAAAGTTTTCTACATTTCTCTTTTGCAACTTTCAAAAAAGAAAAGGGACAGAATTCTTGGTGAAACTGTTTACTTACATTGAAGGCGTTAATTGCATTTTTATCATAATACTTCTTTTTTTCGTACTTATCCCTGATGAAAAATTCCACAGCTCTGCAAGTAGCTTGTTTAAGGAAAAATATGCATTCAGATAAATAGCAACATTAACCTAAAAAGCTGACAGGTTATTAAAATTAAAGAATTGCACCAGATTCTTGCTCCATCTCATTTTGTAGTTTTAAAACAACAGAACAAACTGTTCTACACAGTACAGTCGCTATTGCAGTGTCCAAAAGGAGCTGCTTTTTACTACCGAGAATTAATCAGTCTAATCTCTCAGTAAACAATATGAGAAAGATATACTCAAAATAACACAGTATTCCTGCAAATACTTGAACAAAGGTACTTGCATGCGGTAAATAATTAAAGTATAGTTTACCACCATAACTTGGGAAAAAACGCGCTCTCTTCTGATAAGAGGTGAAATGTATATACCTGGTCTCTGATTTGCACAAATTATATCATTAATCAAGAGCTGATCATAAACAGTTCTCTGAGATCAATAAGTTCTCCATTAAAGTCTCCTACTATAGCAAGGGAAAGGGAAAAAAACCTAAAACATCAGTGAAAAACAATATTGAAGCACAGGTGGAAATAGCAGCAAACAGATTGATGTAGAAGACCAGAACTGACAACTCACTAGCTCAACCATAAACGGACAAGTAGTTGTTTTCCTCAGTTATTCTCTCAGCTTCACAAAGGAACTCATCCAAAGCAGTGTGAATACTTTACCTTTAGTAAAGCTGATTCTCTGGTAGAATAAATTTTAACTAATTCATTCATCAATGTGATTATCCATTCAAAAATTCAAATTGCCACTGTGGAAGTTCATAGCGATTTTTCTCTCAATGGATGGAAAGATACCTTAGCTCCAAGTAACAGCTCTTAAGATTAACACTAAACTCAGAGCTCTCAGTTCCTTCATTCTGTGCATCAAATTATATCGTCAACAACCACATTTAGTTTCAAATTGTATGCAAGAGTCACCTGAAGACACTGCTTCAAAAAAGCTGTAAAAACAAAAGCATTCTTTCATATCTCTTTCCAAATATATCTACATTCTAAAGGGCACCTTGAGCACAGACAACTATCTTAGTACTAATATTGCATTATTCTTTACACACACCAAAGGACTGTCATTTTGCCAAAAAATCAATGTATATTATCAAATTACAGAATAATGGAACTTGTGCAATATGGAACTCCCACAACTTTCCAAATTTAGCTAAGACTAAACAGGACTCTCTCAGTTTATTTTCAACTTGCAGTACAAATTAGTGCATTATATAATCTCAGTGGGAGGAGACAGAGAAAGGGAGTTAAGTTTTCTTCCATGTTTTGGGGCTGTTACTGGATAACTGTATTAAATTGTAACTAATTAAGAAGTAAACAGAAAAGATGAAAAACTTGTTATAAAATACCTTTAAACAACCTATTTGTTCTTCAAATAAAGTCTTAACTGATTTGCAAAAATTCACATTTTCAGATGGACATTTATTTTGTCAAGTGTTCTATTACGTTTTGGCTGCTTCAATTTGGGTGTTAGATATTTTAGTTCTTTTTGCATAAATATTTCCCTATTTTTAGCAGTTTCACAGAATGTACACTTCATGTTTCAGACAATCAGAAAGTTCCAATTCAAAAGTTATTAACACAGAATCGTAAGTATTTACATTTCATAGGGTTTAATTTTTCAGGATGCTATTACATTAGGGTATTAAGTTGTGTATTTTGAAAAATATGCACTTTAGTTGTTATCCCACTTCAATATGTGTGAACTTTTCGGACCACGCCTACGTTTCTTTAGATCAGTAAACTTCAGCGTTCTTGTTAACAAAATAATTTAAAGCAACCTCAACAGAGGTTTTAAGTGGTGAGTAAAATGAAGAGACCAAAAAAAATTATTTAATCTACCCTCAGAAAAAAAAAGAAAACAATTTTCAAACACAAAGCTAAAGCTGACATACAAAAAACCACCACAATGATACCTATAAGACACAATGCTGGTTTTGTAGTGATACAAAGAGGAAAAGCAAAAAAGCCCATAACACAACAGCTTGTCATGAATGTCAAGTGGGTAAGTAAATGCCAAAGTTATGGAGGAACTGACAAATAAAATAGAAAAAGCTGGCATCTTCTCTCCTGGCACTCTATTTTTAATAAAGAGAACACATGCAATAAAACATATTCAGTTGACCAGGTCCACTACTTAGAAACTGACAACTGTTCAAAAGGCTACAGAGTTACTTCAAGGTATACAGTGTCAACAAAATTATTTTTTTGAAAGTCTAAAATGAGACTTTAGGCCTGATCTGACAAGAGAAGCTTAAAGTAAAGCATGATTGCTTCTCCTGTAATAGCACCAGGGAATCCAAGTTATCTGCAGTAAAAACAAAATATACATCTTCAAGACCCACTTTTGAGTAAGCTTTAGTCAAAGTATTTCAGACTCATGGTTGAAATAAAGTTCTAGAATATTATGGCTGGAATACTGCAGTGCTATCTGGTTCCAGTGACTTTTTTCTCATGTGTATGTATGTTTCATTTAAAACCTACTGGAATATGAAGAAACATTATCTGTTTTGCTCAAGTGAATTTTATTATTAATCTAACCCTTCCAAAAAAAAAAAAAAAAAAAAAAGTCTGCACATAGCATATGGAGCATAGTACCCAATAAACAGAAGAACTAAAATCACTTTTTGATATAGAAGGAAAAAACTCAGATCCAGTTATGACTAAGTCCACTTATCAGCCTCTGTTGCCTGTATCATCATCAGGCTAAGAGAGCTAAGGAAGAATTCAGCTCACTTAACAGTAGGTGTTCAGGGTCTCATTATAGTGAAAAAGTTCCAGTAAGATCAGGTGAAGCAAATCCTACCTGTGGAGAAACACCACTAAATCAGGAGATAATACAAATCTAAATTAATGCCATTACACATTATCCTAATGATTCAAAAAAGGTATTTTTTGAGGAAAGCTATTTATTGGCAGTAGGAAATTTTTCTTTCAACCCTCCCCTTCCAGGTATATGGTGATGACCACACACCAACACAAGTAAGTGGTGGCTGTCAGAGAGGTTTGGTTTATTTTGATATTTCCATCCTAGTCATCTGTCCTCGCACACTTCATAGAATGCATACACTTCAACTCAAAAAAAATGACAGAATAATTAATCTAGAGGAAGAGATCCATACTTCACTTGAGTAAGACCCAATGGCTTATTTTACTTTACCATTCAGCTCATTATTTCCTGTTCAAATGCTTTGAACTTCAGCTGGCAGTTATTCGAGATAAAGACAAAATATTCAAGAGCTCTCCAGTATCACTCTAACTTCCTACATATAGGGAATTTATCAAGTCATCTCTTCTGAAAGCAAAAATAAATGGGGCTTGCCAGATCTCATTACAAAGTAGATTTGCTATAACTGAAGCAATTTAAACCTTTTCTGAACCATTCCCAACTTCTACTGTCATTTCTTATACAACAATATCAATGAAATAAATAAGGTGAGCTGCCAAACACAGCAGTTCCTTGAAGCAGTCATAACATCTAAATTGCATTAGAAGTCATTTCAATGTGAAAGCTAAAACAAAAAGGATACTGATCTGTTTGAGGTCTTCGGAAGTTCTCTGGCAGATTAGCTTCATAGAGTAGCCTTGCTTTAGTATTTCCCATTTCCTGCATGCACTAAGGAGAAGCGGTAGAAAACAGTTAGAGTGCGTCCTTCAATACTTTAAATCCTGGAACAGTCAGAATGCTGTTGGTGTGCTTAAATGACACTGCAGGTTTTTAACTTGGAGACCTCTATTGCCACACGTGTTGGGAGATGCTCCCGGGGCACGGGAGGGCTGCCTGCCAAGACTTGCTGGACAAAAGCTGACAACACGGGTGCTGTTTACAGCGTAAACCAACCCACCCAGGGAAAGATAAGATTTCATCTCTCAGGATGGCTCTTCAGACCAGGAGAAACAGGAGTAAGAAAACTTGTTTGGCAGTAGAAATAGGCTTCAGTCTGGAACATACCTAGAGAACTCAGTACTTGGTATATCTAACGAATGTTATGAAGAATCAGACAAATGTGCGAATGCAGTATACCGCACTGTCCCCTACTGCAAAGGAAGAGGCTTACAACATATTTTCTACAGATACAACAAAGCAGCAGCTTTCAGAGTCTCCATAGCAAGGTACAATACATCTAAAATAATACAGAAAAGAACTTAAATTCATTACAGTAGAAATATAACACATTAAGAACTACTTCAATTGTAAAACATTTAAGTTGGGGCATCATGAAAAACTCAAATAATTTCAAAAGGACTCCTGGCATTTCCTCCAAATTGAAAATGTAGTTTAAGATATCTTACCTGTATTTGCTCTGGTGTCCACTGGTCCAAGTTGACAGACTTGACCCTTGATATATGGACCCCAAGATTTCGATGTATTCCAGCACATCTGATGCAAATAAAAACACCGGTGTTCCAAGAGGCCCATCTTGGACCTAAGGAGAATGGAGAAAAAAATCAGTTATTTTTAAAATTCCATATACTGTGAAGATTTTCTTTGGCATAGTTCTATACTGACAACAGGAATAAATTAGTCTGAATAACGACTCACAGCTGTTTCTCTAGGATAACTAGTTACTTCTAACAATCTCCATTGTTAGCAATTTTATTTACTGCTTACTACTTTTAAGTAATGTCACACAGCATTTGAGTTAGCCAGAATAACCTAGGAAGTAATATATTGTGTCCACATCCCCCCCCCCCAAAAAATGCAAACAAACTTTAGAAGGTTAGCTTTCTAATAAAAACAAGATTTTGCTTACATCTTAATTAACCCTTACAGCTATGCATCAGATGCAAGCATCAGCAGAAATCAGTAGCTGTTGTTCATTTTTCTCCAATTAAATGCTGCCTAAGACATGCATCTGTAGCTAATTTGAAATTAGGTGCACGGCAATCTTATTCTAATGCAGCAAATCCTTTAATACCTCATACAGCACGGACCTTACAACAGTAGCATGCAAACTCTCAGGGAATGATTATACAGAGATTTGCAAAACCAACTGATGAAAATATCCATGACTAGGAATGGTGGAAAACCAAATACATTCAGTACTCTTGATTTTTAAACTACAGTAAGAGTTGCCATTCATAGCCCAATGAATTTTCCTGCAGAATCTGGTTAATTTATGAACCTTACTATTGCTTCCCAGCAGTGTTGGTATGTTGAGACAGACCTAAAGTCCACTGGCCTGAACTCCCACAGTGACACCTGGGATGTTTGACTTGAAGTTAATATAGAGTCTCAAATTAAACATGCTTACTTATATCATATTTTTCCAGCTCTGTACAACATCACTGCTTTAAAGTACATCTAGTTCTGAGCTCTAAGGAGTTCACATATTAAATAATTAATGATCAAAAGCAAAAAGGCGCATTGAAGAGCTGGAAAATGATTATTATTTTCCACCTTTGTATGACAGATGCGCACCTAGATCACTCATGCAACTGCAGCAGTTTGTGTTTCAATTTAATGTACTGCACATACAGTTTCCTGGGGCCTAGAAAATAATTTTATGCCTCCCTCTCCTAATTTTTAGCTTATGACTGTGTTGGGTTGACCCCAGCCAAACTCCCACAATGCTGCTCACCCACGTTCCTCTCCTGCAGGACAGGGAGAAAACAGGAGAGAAATGAGAAGACTTGCAGATCAAGATAACAGTTATAATAAGGGAAGCCAAAACTACACATAAACAAAGAAAAAAAAAGTACAAAAAGGATTTCTTCACTGCTTCCCATCAGCTGGCAGGTGTTCATCCACTTCCTGGAGAGCTGGGCCTCAGAACACACAACACTTGCTTTGCAAGACACCGCCATAAGAATGTCCCTTCTTCCTCTTCCTTTCCTTGAGCATTTATTGCTGAATACAACATCATACGGTATGGAATGATCAGAGTCAGCAGCTGTCCCAGCTGTGTGTCCTCCCAATTTCCTGCTCACCCACCCCTAGCCTACCCATCTATGGGGTGTAGAACAGTACAAAGAAAAGACCTGATAATGTCCACAAACTGTCAGCGTGTTCACCAATAGCCAAAACAGGGAAGCAGGAGAAATCCTTTTGGCTAGACTCCGTTCTTTTGAACTGCTATTCAAAAATCCCAAGACATATTCCCAGCTCCCCCAGATTTGTCGCAAGAAGTCTTCCTCTTCCTAGTGGAAATACTGGCTCTACTTTGGGTAGCCACCTTGCCTCTAATTTGTCTTGTTCAAGATCTCAAGAAGTCAGACCATCTGACATCCATTGTTTGACCTTTAAGACTAAAATGATAAAGATGACTGGCTGCTTTCAAAGTGCATGCTACCATCATAAAATTAGATTTCAGGGGTCAAGAGATCTAACAGTTATTCATTAAAACTAATACATTATTTCCCACATGGAACTTACACGTTAAAACTTCTACTTGTCAGGTATGAACAGAATGAACAGTTGTTTGCAATGTGTGTCTAAAATAGTCCAACAAGCAACCTGTTGACCTGCTTCCCCTCCCCCCAAATAAAACAAAATGCTCACCCTGTTCTTACAGACTGTGTAGATCTATAGTACAGGAAGATTCCACTTACTACTTTAAGTTTTAGTGCTCCAGGATAGAGTTTTGCAGGCCATTTGCTACAAGACCTTTATCAAGTTTCAGCTAAAACAGCACACCAGAAGACCCTTAATCAAAACACCTCCTTAGCCACTCCATTGTTGACAAAGTCTCTCAGCTTCTACAATGCAGCCATGATGGTTCAGAAACTAAAAGGTAAGGCAAGGTCTTGCGTGCCCAATAGCTCCTCCAGTTTTTCTCCCAAACTATAACTCACAGCCGTACCTTCTCAAGAGGGAAACCAGTTTTGGCCGGGTTACTATAGGGACAGGAAGTATTTATCTGTAGTATCCATATGCTGTCCACATTTTTATCCTGCAGAGTGTTCACACAGCCACTATCAACTTTTTACCACAACAGAGTTTGTACAACTACACATCACAAGTTTCCTGTTCTTCAGGTTGTTCTCAGCTACAACATCGCAGCTAGGCAGGTTCTCCATTAATGACACAAGACTGGAATGAGGGCTTGACATGACTGAAGTCTGTCTTCATAAATGAAGAGGGAGATCATTAACTTTGTAGTTTAATATTTTAACTTAAAATATTGTTAACAGAAAGAAAGATCATAACACTACTTACAAATTAGGTGGTTTTCTCCTGGAAAAGAACAGTTTCGTATTTTCCCAGAAGCTCGGATTGCATTAATTTGTACTTATTTCTGAAATAACTTAGGGTAATCACATCTATACTTAAGCAATACGGTAACAAACCTGAGGCCAGACAAAAATGTTCACAAGCAATCTCTGAATTTATTTCAGATTAATGACAATATGCAATATTAAACATTTCAAATGAAAAATGTTTTAGTTCACGCAAATCAATTACAGCCACAGTTAAGCAGAAGGCAAAAGCAGTTACAAAATAATATTTTCTGTGTAGGCATCAAACCAGCTGTGCTTGACTTAATCAAACAGTCAATTAAAGCTTAGTCTTAAACCTTCCTGTGTGAGAAATGTTTAACAGTAATTTGGACTGATTCAACAAACAATTTACAGTTATCTCAATTCTGTATGAAGTCAGGATCCTTATTTCTGTACACAGGAAATACTTTGCACTTAATAGAAGAATTTGCAGATTTCTTTTAATTGGGTCATTAAAGATACATCTGTTTTTCCTCAGCAAAATTTGCAAAAGCAACCTAATTTATTTGCTGCATATATTTTGCTAGCCAAATAAGAAAACAGACTTTTGGCTTCAGAAATGAAGACTGGATGTTAAGAATCTTGCTGACTGCTATTTTATGCTACTTAAAACACTTTTACACGTCAGTAGTGTTATCTTACCTATCAAGAAGTGCATTATACAGTGCAACTCCAATCAGCCAATATTAACATGAAATACTGTTTGATGTGCTTTAATACAATCATAGTTTTATTATTTTGAAAGCCATTTGAATACAAGCTTTTTACTAGAACAGCTTCACTTCACTTCAGCAGCTTGCTGCACCACTATCAGTGCACCACACCAATATTAAAATACATGTCAAGTGATTTCTCCAGTCATTTAAGATACGGATAACTGCTTAAACATAACTTTAGTAAAAGATGAAAGAGGCCAAAAATAATTCAAGGAAAAAAGCTGTAAGACTTGTGACCAATGTTTAAACTATGCTATATAGTACAATAGTATGAAGTCCCTGAAACATTGGATGAACCATGGAATAAACTTCAGCAACTTCCAAAGACAAATCGCTGCTTCCAAGATGAAAATCTAATTTATCTTTTTTTTCTTCAATCTAAATTTTTCTCTTTTCTATGTTTGTCTACTGATTTCGCTTACATTTTCGTTTCGGTTCTTAATAGGTAGATAGGTAAGGTCAGCTGTGAAGGTGTGTGCTATTTTCCAGAGAAATTACCAAGACAAGATTTTGAATGCATAAGGTCATTCTTGTGAACATCTGCCAACCTTCCTCAGGATGGTCTGACATTAACAATTTAAGCAACCTTTAAAATAACTTATCCGGAATAAAAACCCACAAGCTCTCTTGTGCATATTTAGTCTTACTGGCAACCGTGATTCAGGTGCCTTCATCAAAAGCAGTGATTAAGTTTTTATTTGAAATTTAAACACAGCACAAGTGCCAACTTCTTGTGAGAGCTAAACAGAAGGATGGATCTGAGCTGTCATACAGCTTCACACAAACTGATTTGGAATTGTGGCTATTACACATTAGATGGAGGGCACCCAAGCGACACTTCCCGCCGTACTGGGCCTGCCTAGGATGGAGTTCCCTTTCCTCCTAGCAACCCATACAGAGCTGTGCTTTGGATTTGCAGCTAAAACAGTGTTGCTGCTAAGACTAAAGCCTTGGCTGCTGCTGGGCAGTGCCTGCCCAGAGCCAAGACTTTCTGTTCAACCCCCACCCAGCAGGCAGAGGGTGGGCAAGAGCCTGGGAGGGGACACAGTCAGGGACAGCACACCCCAAGTGAGCAAAGGGACATCCCAAACCACATGACATTGTGCTCAGCGACAAAAACTGGGGGAAAGAAGGAGGAGGAAGAGGGGACATTTGTGTTTATGGCATTTGCTTTCCCAAACAACCCTAACACGTGCTGACGGCTGCTTCCCAGGACATAGCTGGACATCTGCCTGCGGATGGAAAGCGGTAAATGAATTTCTCTTTCGGTTTCACTTGCAGGAGCAGTTTTTGCTTTCCTTATTACACTGTCATGATCTCGAGTCACAAGTCTTTCCACCTTCCTTCTGTTTTCTCCCCAGTCCACCAAAGAGGGGAGCACACCAGAGGCAGAGTGGGTGTTTGGCTGCTCACTGGGGTCAACCCACCACACCTGCTACATTAGTTCACATTCAGGAACCGTGTGTCAAGTTTTGAATAGAAACTAGAATTTAATTAGATGCGCAGAAACAGCACAAATTGTTAAATACTTAAGAGTATTTAAATTGTCTTTTATTAGATCCCATTGAGACCCTAAGAATGAAAAGAATATGTAGCCACAAGACACACATTTCCTGGTATGTTTTTAAGCTTTTAGAATTGCTAGGTAACTTGTGAATTTAAGAAACAACCTGAAGAGAGTTTTTTCCAGTCACAGTAGACTTCCATGCCAGTATAGTTATTGCACATAACAAACATTCTCCCTACTTGCAGAAATATCTACAGCTACTAAAAAAACAAGACCATTTCAAAAACTGACTTCAGCTGTTTAAAACTTAAGCAATAAAAAGCTAGAAAGTAATTTACATAATTTTAGAGACAAGTCTTCTCGTAAGTCAATTTCAAGACAATTTTTAAATTGCTGAAAAAGTTATCCATCTTAACATGATGTTATTTTACTCTAAAATGCACTTCAAAGTGTGAATGTTGTGAAAAAGGCATCATTTTTACATATTCTCCAGTGAGGTGAAAACTTTTCTCCCAACATATTTCCATTTTTTTCCACTTATTCCCCAAACTTGCCCCTCTTCAAGATATCATTTTTTATAAGATATTTCTCTTCCGTATCATTTAAACTGGACTAGTACTAGTGCTTAATGTGTGTGCATACGCTTCCATACATCCCTTTCCTCTCCATCCCCATAACTCATTCGGTTAGGCTATATGTTCTACTCCATTATATTAGAAAGCTGTTTGAAGAAGCTGCAATAAACATTCACAGCACTGCTGATCCACCTTGCTAATGTGCTTATAGCTGATACAACTGACTTTTCCAAAGGAAATACAAGACAAAGCAGGTCAGTTTTTAGAAGTCCAAGGTTTAAGGTTTATTCCAAACTGCTCGAGTTTCATTTTGCATCAGCAGATGCATAGTACTCTATCAGGTACAAAACAAGGCTTACATGATACTGCTCATTTAAGATGCTGAGGAAAAAGTACTTTTATCTGTATTACAAAATAGGAAAGCCTCATATACTAACTGTATATGAATCTGAGCAGTCAATACAGTGTGAAACACTGCTTTAGTCTCTGTTTGATTAGTTTGTATAAAAATCCTTTAACTGCTTTAAACATCTCAGTCAACACTCCATCCTCTACTCAGCTTCTACCTGCAGTAAGAAATAAGTGAGAAAGGTTATACACTACCAGACAGGACTGGGCAGGAGCAGGAGTACCTGTCACACAAACACGTTAAAAATAAATAAAAGGCATCCCAGACCAGAACAAACTCAAAAGAAGCAAAAGGAAACAAAAGTACTGGGATATGACAGAATTGGGAGTTGTCCACAAAGGAGCAAGTATAAGATCATTGCAGATATAAGATTATTACAAAGTAGGAGAACAATGATGGTTGCATCCCCTACCACAATAGTTCAGAAATTCCACCCCTCGATCAGTCCACTACTATCTGTTTAGCTTACTGTAACTGCAGGTTAATATTGAAACACTTCTTTTGTTGAGACATTGGTGCTGCCCATTCTTACTAAATATCTCAATTTACAGAGAGCAAACAGAGGTCCGAATTGGGGTAAAAAGAGCGAGCACACAGGCTTTCAATTTTGGATTTGCTGTCAAAGGGAAGGGTGACTATTTTACATCTCAGCAAACTGCTCTGAACCTTTTACACTATGTGCATAAAACCTATTAGCCAGGAGACTAATAAGTTTGAGACAAAGTTTTAAATGAAGAAAGCTTCTCAGTACTAAATTTAAATAAGGTTTGCATTACAGAGGTACATAAAAACAAAATTAGTCTTCACTCTACATTCCTGCAGTTACCAATTAGCAATTCTACAAAGAAGGGAGCCAAGCATTACATACAACAGAGTACCAACTGCTTTGCATCTCAATATAGCCTGCAGCAAACTTATCTTGGGCCAGCATCTTCAAAGACTTCTGACAGACTACAATTCTTCCTTTCACTCAGCTGCACCCTGCCTGTCCTTTGACCATAAAGCAAAGTGAAGTTACTTCAATTCTCTTCTGTTTCTCAAAATTCTGTTTCTGGTTGACAGACTTTATTTGTCAAGTAACTGGCTCCATCTTGTGGAAAACACAATTAACTACAAGAAAATCTACGTGTCTCCTCTGACTCATCCTAAATGCTTGCTAGCCAGTTCCTAAAAACTACAATTTTTTGTCCAAAGACTTACTAAAAGCCTCAGTGGCTGCATCGGTACAAGCATGTCCATGCAGCGCCTGCTGTCTCTGCATTACTCTCCCACACAAGTCATATTGCACAAGTGTTCTGCCACTCAATATTTCAACCAGGTTACCAATGAATATTTTCCAGAAACATCTGTAATTTCTCCGAACTGAGGTAAAGATCAGTAACAGAAGACAAGCACTCATATGTCAGATACGGAGAAGAGAAGGAAAACAAGTAAGCAGCAGTTTCAGTTTGTGTAATTCAACACAAGAAGAACTCAGTAACACAAACCAGTCCCTCCTCCAGTGGGTACCCAGGGAAGAACAAAAGAACAAGGCAGAACTACAGTGATTCCTCCAAGTTCCTCTCATCAAAACATAACACACTAGAGACAGTGATTACATCAAGGTAACACTAAAATACTCAAAAGCAATACATTTTCAGTCTAATCCTGCTGCTTCAAAGACAATCGCATACTAACTTAATTGGAGGCTGCTTAGCTCTCCCCTCAAAAAGTAGAATCGCATCCACCATCTCCAACCATTTTTGATTCACAGACTTTCAGACAAGAAAACACACCCCTCAACACAAAAATCTTTATTGCAATGTTAATTATGTCCAGTGAATCAGACTTTGTGAATTAAAGAACAAATCTTAGAATAAAAAATCTCGCAGATCTTATGTAAAGATTGTGAAGCAAAGGAAACTGCAAGAACCACGGTACAAGAAACTTTCTTTCTCAAAATGTTCTTCAAGGTCCTTGAACCTTTAGTCTTTTGAGACTACTGATACAGGACTATTTACCCATCACTTGATCCACTGAATTCGTTTCTGATTAAGCAGAACAAATAGCCTGAAGCACATTCTTGTGTCACATCTAGTTCCCCACAGTAAGCTTGATTTCTTTTCCATTACAGCAGAAGAGGCTTCCTTGCTTTATCTCCATATCCAAAGACTAGGAAAACCATGCAAATACAGTCTTTACCTGCTTTTCAGATGTCAAATAACTATGCAGCAAAATTCGGTTTTATATAAGCAAACCCAACAGAAGGCGCAGCTTAAACGTACCTCTAGTTTTCAGAAGTCTCTTAGAGCTGCCTTAGTAAGCCTGTGTTTCGATAATCATGGCCAGAACCTGAGACCTTAAAATTCTGCACATCAAAAAAAAGTGTGTGGGGAGTTCAAATGAGAGGGGCTGTTTTAGCAGTTTTAAATAAAATCAAACTCAAACCCATAAAGTTGCACTGAGGGCAGGTAATTCGAACAACTAATCACACTGTTCCAGAGTCCAGCTTGATAACAGCTGAGATTTGTGTGGTTCAATGTGTATCGCATGAACAAGGGAAAGACAAGCCTTAGAAGCATCACTTGGCTATTTTTAGCCAGTGTCTGGTAAATGGTATAGACTTTCAGGGACAGAATTCCTCCAAGTTTGTCTTTTCTATCTGGATAACCATTTTCAATTGAAGTCACCAACAATCCATTAAGCTCAGTCCTATTCGTAACTCCGAAGAGGCCATGTAGAAGTATTCTGAATAAAACTCTTCCCCTGCACAACCCATCTCACCTCTACAAGTCAGAGGAATAAGTATTGACCAGTTTCAGTTATTCCTTCAGCTCACTGATCCATTTGCTTCAATAGCATCAATAATTGCTGGAAGTGTTTCAAAGCAATTGCGAGAGCATCCTGATTTCAACGGCTGTGTAAAGCCTTGACTAGAAAGGAAGTGCAGTGACATCAATGTTCTTTCAGTTCTATGTTTAAGCCACAAAATTAAGTGGCCAGATTGGTAACTACTTTAATTCTGAAATACATTTAAGTCATATAACATTTCAAACACCAAAAGCCTTATACAGGAAGCAAAATTAGAAATATGAAAAAAATGCTGTTTGCAAATCAGAGGACTGGTTAGTCACAGCTATTAGAGATATACAGGTAACATCAATTTATTCTTAAGATGAAGAGCCTTTTTCTTGTCTAATAGCCATTTGGCACAAGCAATCTTGTAAGGTGACAAAGAGAAAGAATTAAAGTTTTTTGGCCTTATTGACAAACAGCCAGTTATTAAAAATCTGAGTTTTGACTGAATAGGGTTGTGAAAAGATAAGTTTGTTTTTCCAAACTAAAAAAAAAACATTTTATCAAACATTAGGTGATGATGACATGATGCAAATGCTAAGTTGTTAAATAAATAAAACATAATAGTTAAGAGTTCACTGTGAAGATACATACGAATATTGTTGATCGCTCTTCATGTAAAGTAATATTAAGAGAAAAAGGAGATAAAGAATGGCATTTGGGCATTTGTTCCCCCAAATGTCACCAAGTCCTCCTATTAATCTTATTTCACAGAATCACAGAATGTTAGGGATTGGAATGGACCTCGAAAGATCATCTAGTCCAATCCCCCTGCCAGAGCAGGAACACTTAGATGAGGTTACACAGGAAGGTGTCCAGGCAGGTTTTGAATGTCTCCAGAGAAGGAGACTCCACTATACGATTAAGCAGAAAACCTTCCACATTATCATTAAAACACTGACTTTTTTAACGCAAACATCAGTTTAACTCAGTGTTTTGCATGTAAACTTCCTTTAAAACAATTTTCCAAAGTTTGTATTCCTGACTTGGAAGTATTTCACACCACAGATTTCCTGAACCATCTTAACACTGCCCAGGCAAATGGGATCATAACCCACTACTGAACTGTCAGAGAGCAGCTCCTGATCCTTGGCTGGCAACCGTGCCTGCCACCTTCAGGCTTGGTTACCCAGGGCATATGTATATGTATATTTTTGTGCATAGTATATGCACGAATACATGGGACACAGAATACATATATTGCCACAACACCCCTACCAGCCTTGCAGGACACCAGCCCACTACAGCACGCCCTTTGGAAAGCAAAGTCACTGCCCTAAGAATCACAAATGTCAGAGGTGCCAACCCTGGCGCATTCAATAAGCTAACAGCTTCAGAAATCACATTTCAATTTGGCTAAGGAGTAGTGCTCTGATTTTATCCTGCCTGTTCTCTCATAAAGAGAAAGACTGCGTGTGTCAGAGTTCAAGCTGCAAGAATAAGGTATGCAAGCTATCATCTCCTGCTAGCAGCATTTGGTACTTTCTAAAAAAGACAAGGTTATGTAGCATATTACAGCATTAGTAGGAAGCTTCTGGAGCTGATCTTGACTGCCATTTTTCCCTTGTCAGCAAGGACTGCTAAAAGGCTCACTGTTTTAAGTGTACAATTTATATTTCTTTTATATGGAGAAATAAAAGAAAAACTGGCAAACAGTGAGGTCTTACAAAATGTTTTTGTAAGTTGCAAGCTAAGCATCAAGTCAAAGCATCACTAATAAGAAAAAAAGTAAAGTGTAAATCTATGCTACTTTGTCAGGATGTAGCAAGAGCCCCCATGCATAGCCAGCCACAGGATAAAGGTTATACAAGCATCTGCTGCAAAAAAAAAATCTTCACCCAGCAATTAAAGTTCTTCCTTTAAAGATGTCAAAAACACCAGAAATAAGATTTGTTTGCAAGACGGTTTTATAATTTAGCCTTTTTGCCATAAACAAGAATGAAAGGTTATCTTTCTCTACCAGAGAGAAATTATCTAGTAATTGCATAAATCAGCTTCCCTTTAACATTTTTGCTCAAATACAGCTGAAGAGACTCTTAAGTAAACACTTGCCAAACCATACATCCTCCGTGCAGCCCTCAGTGACTCTGGAGATGCTCTCCTTCATACATTCTGTTTTACAAAACAGGCAAATGCACCTCCACAACATCTCCCACATCAATCTATATTTGAAAAAGATGCAAAGAGAAACCAGAGATCCAAGTCTGTAGACAAGAAACAGAGCGTCGAAGTTCAGGCTCTGGACTGTAGAAACACACTGAAAACACCTGTAAAGGCTAGCCAGTTAGTTTCTTACGCCAGTCTCCTCTATCATACTGGTTTGTGCTGGGACAGAGTTGATTTTCTTCATAGCAGCCCACATGGCACTGCTGTCGATCCATGACCAAAACAGTGTTGATAATACACCAGTGTTTTAGTTATTACTCAGCAGTGCTTGCACAGCATCTAGGTCTTTTCTGCTTCTCAGACTGCCCGGCCACTGAGGAGGCTGGGGGTGCACAAGTGGGGAGGGCGTGCAGCCCGGAGAGCTGACCCCAACTGATCAAAGGGATATTCCACACCATGTGAGTCATGCTCAGTATATAAAATTGAAGGAAAAAGGAGGAAGGGGGGAACATTCAGAGTGATGGCGTTTGTCTTCTCAAGGAACTCTTACAGATTATGGAGCCTGGCTTTCCTAGAGGTGGCTGAACACCTACCTGATGATGGGAGGTAGCGGATTAATTCTTTGTTTTGCTTTGCTTGCACATATGGCTTTTGCTTTACCTACTAAACTGTCTTCATCTCAACCCATGAACTTTCTCACTTTCACCCTTCCAATTCTCCCATCTATTGGCAGGGGAGGTCAAAGCAAGCAGCTGTGTGGGGTTTAGCTGCTTACTGGTATTAACCCACAGCCTCCACATTCACTGCAGAGACCTATTCACCTACTTTCCTCCCCTATATACTGTTCTCCCTCACTTCCTCTGTGGGTTAAATAGACCAGACTAAGTAGATTTTAAGCCCTTACCTACAGAAAGCTTCTCTGCCCACCCCCAGACACTAATATATCACAGCCCTCTGGCACAGGAATGGCCTAACATGCAAATGCAACTCTATTATTGGATGATCCCAGAGTTTTACTGTAACAATATTCTTAATCTTCAGAGTAGCACCTTCTGTGGACCTCAGGGTATAAGCTTAAGACCATGGGAAAGAACAGGCTGAAGAGGACAGACAGAATCAAGTCTTCCCTCCACTTTAAATTCCAGTAGCATGAACACAAATCCTCCCCACAAATCCCCAGGCTTCACATGCCAGCCCAGCTGTACCCCAACACCGTACTCTCCCGAAGTCTCAGCAAATAGCTCAGACTTTGGAATGCTTCAATACCTATCCCAGTAGCTGGGTTTGGGCAAATCCCCAAAATGTGCATGCTCTGTGAGGTGTTTAACACCTGCTCTTTAAAACATACAGCTATTGTATTTCTTCAGTCAGTGAATTAAAACTATAAAATAATTCAGGTGTGAATGGACCTCTCAAGGTCATTTAGGCTAACCTGATGCTCCAATCAGATCTAATTAGACCAGGCTGCTCAGGGCTTTGTTCATTTGTCTTGAACACCTCTAATTTACGTTCCACCACCTCTGTGAGGAAAACTTGGTCCAGTATTTGATAACTTCACAGTCTAAAAAAAAGGAAATAACTTCTACATGTCCAATCAGAACTCATCATGCCACAAAAGGCTTAAATGTGCTTTGCATTTTTCTAAAGGCATCTGCTTTCTTCCTGAAACTATGTTGGTCTCCTCTGAGATTATACTAAATTAAATATAATTCAAGTTAACACAATTAAGCAGTCCAGCATGACAGACCATCATCAACACTCAGACATGAACTACATGTGACTGAGAAAGGAAGAACACATTTACTTTTAGGTAGTGTTCTTCAGAGCTATTTTAACTAGATTTGTGTTAGAGAAAAAAAAAAAAAAACAACTTACTCTTCATTTATTTCAAAGTTATTTTTCCAAAATTATTGCTGCTATCTGTAGTTATAAGAAAAGATGTTGCAGCTGTAAAATATTTTTCCTCAAAATATCATGCACTTCAGAGGATAGGAAGAAAAATTGAATACAATACCAAAGTATTCAGCTGCACTTAGTCTGGAATACAGAATTAGGAGTAAGTGTTCAGGGTGAAATTAAGGTTGATTGAGAAGTGTCAAGTATCAAAATGTACTCCTAAAATGTTGCAGGTGATCTTGAATCTGTTGTATTTTTTTAAAGTCTCATTTGAGACCAAATGCTTAACAGAATCTTTCCTGCTGTAAAAACATATTTTTAGAATAACCTTTTTAAACAGGAATTCCATGAATAGCCAAACTCCATGAAAAGTGCAGTGGGCAAGACAAGCGTGGAGGGGCATTTACCACCACTTCTTTCAGTGGCTTCTTGCTGTGGGCTGCAGAACACGCAGAAGAGTGAAACAGTGCTTCAAAATCTTTATTAAGGAGAACAATAGTTACTTTTTACTTCAAACGCTCAAGAAATCCTCAGCAGCTGTGGTTGGTTAACACTGGCTGGCTACCACATGCCCACCAAGGAGGGGAGATTAAAAAAAAAATCATAGATCAAGATAAAAGCAGTTTAATAAAGAAAACCAAAGGTTGTATGCAGAAGCAAAAGACAAACATTTATTCTCTACTTCCTATCAGCAAGCAATGTCCACTTCCCAGGAAATAGGGCCTCAGTACCCATAGTGGCTGTTCTGCAACCTTTTAACAATGAATGCTTCCCCCCCCCTCTCCTGTTTCTCTTAGCTTTTATTGCTGAACACAACATAATACGGTACGGAATAGCCCTTTGGTCAGTTTGGGTCAGCTGTCCTGGCTCTGTCCCCTCCCAGTCTCTTGCCTACTGCCAGCCTTGGGGGGAGGCTGGAGCGCCAGCCTTGAGGCTGGGCCAGCACTGCTCAGCAACAGCCAACAGGGCTGTGTTATCAACACCCTTCTAGCTACAAATACAAAGCACAGCAGTATGAGGGCTGCTATGGGCAAAGTTCGAGTTAACTCCATCCCAGCCAGACCCAACACAGCAGTTCACTGTATTTAAAGTTGAGAATAAGGGACCTAGGTATCACTTGGCAATGAGAAGGAATACCAAAAAGCTTACACTCGGTGTGCTATTGGTGTCTCTCTGTTCAACCACTGCTTAGGAGGGGAGCTCAAATGCACAAGCACATTTCTGCTGAAGATATAAAGGGTGAACATTGCCATGTTTGAAGGGATGTTTTTGCCATCATCTACAGGTAATAGGCAACTGAATACATACCCCTCATATACATACCCTAATGGGTTCCTATACTTAAAAGCATCATTACTTAGTGGTGATACACCAGTTGCTTCTAGGAATTGTTGTGAATGACAAATTTAAACCCAAGTGATTTAAACATACATTACAAGGAGCTTTTTTAAAATGATCAATCAATTCCAGTTGCCACTCACTGCCATGTTTTGAATCCACCTGCAAGTTCAGCTGCATTCAAGAACAGTAGGTTACACACAATGAATCGCTTCCATCTTCTTTTGTAGAAATCCCTATAGGATTACTGCTGCCTTTAATCCTGCTAGTGAAGCCTTGTACTACGAAGCTTTATCCATTTTCATTCAAGCACTTCAGTAAAATTACATTATAGATTCTTGCTCTCTCCTCCTTAAAAAGCAGGTAGTACACAGGAAGAGTATGGCAATCAATAGCCAAACATAGAATACCAGAGCCCTTTGCCACACAAGAGGGACAGTTCCCTGCTTTTCATCAATTTATCAATTTTCTCACACAAAATCAGAGCCAGGCAAAGCTTTGAGAAACAGACTGCTCTTTTACCAAATCACAGCTGCAAAGTTAGTTGCTTGGCAACGTTGCCTCGAAGTACCACACTCTGACAGAAACTGAGCTACAAAATCTTTACCTCTTCTTCCTCCATGGTCTACAAGAAGTAGATACCTTTCCCCAACAGATACAGGGTGCTACTGACAGCCTTGGTTTACCAATACAGGCAGCACGTTGACCTGTGCAGTCTTCACTTCCCCCATAAAAATTATCACACCTTCATAAGCTACAGAATTAGTGCTCGCTATATCTACATGCACCACAGACTTGCAGCACTAGGATGTTCTCTGAACCTCCAAGATCATCTTCCTCTTCAGATGGTGCCCTCAGAACACAACAGCATCTGGCTCCTCTGGTCAGAGGAACACAGATCAACTCATAAGTATTTTGGACAGTCTGGAAACAAACAGGAATTCGGGTTCTCTTGACTGAGTCAAGTTTCATAGCACCAAGCAGAAACTCCTTGACAGTATGTACTCAGGCATAAAAGTTTCACCTACTGGAAGGCAACAAGTGATCAAGACAAGGGAGCAGAAGATAAGTACATTAGCATTGTACCATATAATCAGAGTCTGCTGTAAACAAAGATTAATACAGAATAGGTATCCATTCAAATCTAAGTTTGCCAAATTTTCATTGAGAAATTAAAGCATTTTTCAGCGAATGGCTTTTTGTGAAGCCATTCAACAGAAAAATGTAAAGAGAATAATATTGCTCAAGCTGTCAAACCATTAATCAGGTAAGAGGTCTAAATGGCAGGAGAATGTAAATCTGCAGTAGTTTCTGCTTTGCCTCAGTCTTCCAGGGAAGATAATTTTTAGTCACAATATGGAGTTCCAACCAGTAGTTTTAAGATCTAAAGTTTTCTGACACCAGAGAGTCTAGTGCTAAGCAACTTTCTACCAGCTTTAGTAGGCAGCTTAAATTGTGAAGTATTCTCCTAGCTAGACTGAAATAGCATTTCAGTCAAACAGAAGACATCAGTAACCTTTCTACATAGCCTCTCAATTCCCACTTGCCCCAAATGGCAAGACCTGGTCCTTTTTACCTCTGGATGCACAAAACACACCAAGATTTCTGTATCAGCTGTTTCAGAAAACATCAAGATGTTACTACAGTCTGTATTTACTGCTGTTTAATCACTTTCCTTTCTTATAAAGGACCTCAACTTTATGAAAAGAATCTACTTTTAATCTTTGTAGGCAGATGCTTGCACTGGGCAGGGGAGGAACTTAAATGGTATCTGCCATGGGACTCCATACCAGCTTGTAAGTGATGCAGCAGCTGAATTGGATCTGAAGTAGCTCAGATTGGAAGGGACCCCTGAAGATCATCTAGTCCAATTCCCCCTGCTCAGAGCAAACTACAGCAGGTTGCTCAGGGCTGTTCCCAGTCAGGTTTTGCTTGTCTCCAGGGTCGGAGACTCCATGGCCTTTCCAGGTAATCTACTTCAATATGGAACCTCTCCTAAAGTAAAAAAAAAAAAAAAAAAAGTTTATTATGCTTCGGTAGAATTTCTTATGTTTCAATTTGTGTTGTCTGTGATGCCCACTGATAGGACCAAGAAGCAATCAAGTCTGCCTCCACCACCTTTGCTCTCTTGTCACCGGGTAATTGTACATATTGGTAAGATCTCCCCAGTACTCTTCTCTAGGCTAAACAATCCCAGCTCTCTCAGTCTCTCCTCGCATGTCAGGCACCCTAACCTTCTCCTCTTGCTGTCACTTTGCTGGACTTGCTCCAGTCTGTCCATGTTTCTTTGTAATGTGGAGCCCAGAACTGGACACAGCACTACAGATACAGTCTCACCAGTGCTGAGGAAAGGAGAAGGATCACCTCCCCCCAGCCACTGACAATGCTTTGTCTGAAATTCAGTCCAATATGTTGTTGGCCTTCTTTGTGACAAGGGTGTATTACTGGCTTATGACCAATTTGTGATGCACAGGACCTCCAGCATCTCTTCCGGATCCGCAGCACCTCCTCCCTAGGAGTCAAGCTTTGGATTTCTCTTTGTGGAACTTCATGCAGTTCCTGTTAGCCCATTTCTTCAGTCTGTCCATTTTTTTTTCTCTGAGTAGCAGCATATCCATCTGGTTCAACCACCATTCCTCCCAGTTTTGCATCACATCAAGCTTGCCAACACTGCAGTCTGTCCTATTACATGGGTCACTGAAGAAGATGTTGAACAGTGCTGGCCTCAGTATCAACCCCTGTGGTACACCAATAGTGATTGGCCTCCAGCTCAACTTTAAGCTGCTGATCACAACTCCAAGCCTGGCATTTCAGCCATTTTCAGTCCACCTCACCATCCCTTTATCCAGACTGCACTTCATCAGGTTATCAATAAGGAAGTCACATAACAGTTTCAAAAGCCTCACTGAAGTCAAGACAAAAAAAAATATCCAGTCATCTGGGTTGGTGACTGTAGAAGGCTATCAGATTGGTTAGGCACGATATCACCTTCATTAATCCACACTGACTATTCCTCATTACTTTTTTTTCATATGTTTGCAGGATTATTTGCTCTGTCACCTTCCCAGGGACTGAGGCAAAGTTGACTGGCCTGTGGTCCCTTAGATGTTCCTTCTTGCCATTTTCAAGAGACAGAAACGACATTTGCTTTCTTCCAGTCCTCAAGACCCTCCCTTAGTCACCATGACCTTACAGTTATTAAGAGTGGTCTCAAAATGACATTGGCCAGCTCTGTCTGCACTCACAGGTACATCCCATTAGGGCCCATAGATTCCTGCACATCCAGTTTCTGTAAGCACTCCAAAACCTGATCCTCCTCTGCTACTGAGAAGAAGCCTTCCTCAATCTGTCCTTCCTCGTTTGCAACAGATCCATCTCAG
The DNA here is from genome assembly GCF_036013475.1 of Columba livia. NCBI lineage: Eukaryota > Metazoa > Chordata > Aves > Columbiformes > Columbidae > Columba > Columba livia. The sequence continues at coordinate 31,437,997 of NC_088604.1, read as the reverse complement.
CCTCTTCCTCCTTACTTAACAACTTGTATTGAGACACAGCCACCAACTCATGCCAGAAGCCTCCTAGATTATTTGTTCCCTGCTGTGCTGTCCAGCAAATATTGGGGTGGTTCCAAGTCCAGCATTAGCACCAAGGCCTGTGAATGTTAGGCTTGAGTTGTCTGAGGAAGGCCTCATTACTACTTCTTTCCTGATCATGTTGTCTGAAGTAGACACCCACAGCATCACTCATAATGGTCTGTCCTCTAATCCTGACCCATGAGCTCCCAGCTGGTCTGCTACCCATCTCTAGGCAAAGCTGCATGCAGCCCCACTGCTTTCACAAAAAATGGCAGTTCCCCGTTATCGCCATCCCAGCCTGTCCTTCCTAAAGCGCCTTACCCAGCCATTGCAGTCCATCCGTTGCAGCTGTGTAAGCCATCCCCCTCTGTGATGCCAATGAAATCATAGCTCAGTCTTAACTCATTCTTACTCTTGCATAATACCTGAAACACTTTGCTGTTGATGGTACAGTGAAGATGGATTCAATTAGTCATGAGTTCAACAGCGCTACTCTTCAAGAACCTCAAAAATAGAATGAGTTATCACTAAACAATTTTACCTGTTCACAAGGCAAAGTCAAGTCTCAGGCAATCCAGCAGTGGCCATAAGAGAACAATACAGAGCATCTGAGTTCATAATGTAAAGCTGAATCATGCTCAAACTAACCTTAGTGAACCAGTCTAGGACAATGTGGCATCTGAGCTAAATTAACTGCTGACTACTGCCTGAGTAATGGCTAATAACTGACTCTGTAATCCATGCTTCCTAGAGGATTTAAAAGGGACCCACCCCTCCAGGAAAAGGTACCACCCTAAAAGTCTACTTATCACACACATAATTGTTTCCTCTGTATTGTTGATAAGGACTTCTTAAGGCTGCAGCACAGTTGCTCTTTCTTTGACAGCATTCGGACCAAAGAGGGCAGATTCAAAAGACAGCATGAGTTTCAGTTCCACAAAGACAGATTTAGGAACAAAGCAAACATCAACAGCTGGTATCAATAGCATCCTGCATTGGCATAATTTCCATGTCACTAAAGAGTGGCAGAACCACAACTTGGGTACCACTTGGAGTGACACACCAGTAGTCCCTGACCAAAAGAACTAGGGTGTTCTGCACTTCAAAAGGCAGGAACTTGGTCTCATCAATACTAATAATCACTTTTCAGGAAGTATCTCACCTTCATGGTCCACACAAAGGAAACTGCTTAAATTGCCAAGGTCTATACTTCAGAATGTAGGGCAGCAAACTAAGGACATAAGGATTTCTGTATATTATACCTCAGAGAACCTAAAAAGTTACAGCACAACAACAACAAAAAAAAAAACCAAGGTCCCACAAATACTGTTTTAGTAGTCACAGAAACATTTAGGTTGAAAAGGACCTCCAGAGGTCATCTAGCCTAGCCTCCTGTCAAAGCAATGCTAACGTCAAAGCTACATCATGCCACTTTGGCTCTCTCCCAATCAAGTTTGGTTAAGTCCTAAAGAATGGAGATAGCACCCACAAATACTATTTTAAGGGCTTTGCTGAAAAGCCTTCAGGCTGTGCACACAATTTCAACAGCAGGAACAGGTACTTGCTAACAACACAGTTCTATTACAAGCTAAACAGATTTTCTGTGACTTACTTCAGAATATTTTTCTGCACTATAAGAGTCAGGAGATGGAAACAAATCAGTTTCTTACAGGCAGAAAACACACCACGAGGGTCATCCAATACTGCAACACCTCACCCACTTAGAAGTTTTAAGCTAAAGCTGCCATACTCCTCACAACAAGAGACATGTCTTCCGAAGAGCTCTTTTCTTGGGTGAGACAATTAAGTGCAGCTCCCACGGCTGCAACAGTAACTAATTCCTAAAAAAGTTCCAGTCTCATACAGCCAGTGTCAGTATTAGGTAAAAGGGTATAGAACAAAAACAGAGCAATGGGGTAGTTTCATTTAGTAGCAGGGAATCAGGGAAAAAGTCCTGGTGGTAACACTGTAAGGAGAGAACGAAGGAAGTTTCTAGTCCCTTAAGGTCCTTGAAGTTGCTACTTTTCACAAAGACGCCAGGAAAATAACAGGGTAAGTACCAGATGATTGCTAAGATTTCTAGTGATACAGTTCCTTACTATTATTACAGGTCAAGACACATCAGTTGCTAAGCTTCAGCAAGACTCACCTTGAATCAAAACAGTTCGTCTTCATCATTCCTTGAAGAAGGATATTGGAAAGCCTCACTGGACAGCTAGAGGTCTCCAGTTGTTGTATCTGTCAATTCATATTCTCATCTGTTACACTCACATGATCTTTACCAATCTGATCACACGGCAGCAATACCAACTTTGCAACAGAATCACATAGAAAAGTACTAGCAAGTTGAGCCAAGTAACCTGAAGTCACATCTGATATTTGCAGTTATATTCACTGGCACAAGATATCCATAGGGCAGTAATCAACCACTGATTGGTAACTCTGTTTGAACTCCAGCATCAGGCCAGAAGTTGCACCTGGGCTGATGTGTGGAACTGGCCTCCAAGATATTTCAGCTGTGTTCCATTTCCCCTGGTGCCCTACTTCAGCAGTTTTTCCACCTTAGGTGGAAGACAGAGAAGGTCTTCACCTGAGGAGGTACAGCAGCCAGTGACTTGGCCTAGAGCAAGCTAATACTGATGATGAGCTGTCCCAAAGCTTTCAGATGCAAAAGCTGAAGCCTCGCACAGGCTGTAAGAATTATCCATTTGCTTTAGGTTAATTCCTGAGGAAGAAGTACACTAGGTTTTGTTTCTCCTCCACTGCTAAGAGACTTTGTGTTTGAGATTGACAAATTGTTAGGGAAGTTAAATGTTGGTTTACTTGAAGCCAAAATGGTAATAACTGGTTCTGTGTGAATTTCAGTACTGCAACCTTACCTGTTCAGTCTTTACTCACACTCCTGAGAGCCTGTACCTGCCACTCTTCAGACAGAGACAAGACCAAGTCTTCAGTTATATAGATACCCAAGAATTGTATAGTACAACTATAAATACTGAAAAGTATTTTCATTAATATTATAGTCAAAGTAAACCAATTTTAATCTGGTTGAACAGGCAGCAGTGTCAATGTGACTCTTTGTACTAGGATTCACGTGAGATCATTTAGGCGGGCTTCAAGCACTACTAGGCATGAAATAAATGAACATATATGTATAAAACAAAAAAAACCCACACCAACAAACCACACAGAACACCTCCTCTGATACGCAAATTTATTCACCTTTTCTGAAGGCCCAAGACATCTGCAATTGTCTGTACAAAGGTCTGCAAGCTTCCAATTATGTTATTTTAACTTTGTTACAGTTAAAAAAAAATTCTAAAGCAGTTGACAACTCAGGTAATTGCCTTTTTGACAGAGAGATGCATTTACAAAGCAGACTTCAGTAGTCAATCCATTTGTACTAAAGCCAACATCCAAATGCAAGCATAACAAACAGAAAAGCTACCTTAGAGAACATTCACATTGGTTTCAGACATACCTCTTGTTTAAAGAGCATTAGGAACAGTGATCAGAGCCTTACGGTCTGCATTTGCAGAGATGGTCACACTAGACCAAGGCTGGTTGACTTCAGTTTACTTCACACGCCTACTTGCTTGGACAGCTACTCCTTTCATACTGCTCTACATCTTGCCCCCTTTTTTAAGACGGAGCATCTATCTCCTTTTGTGCTTCATTGCACATCATCAACTTCCATGTACTTGATTCAGTGGTTAATATCAGCACCCAAGTAATAACAGCCTTGCTGCCAAGCAATAACACAAGCTTAGGAGACTTCTAGCATGTTATAAGTAGATACTAAGCACACAGAAATAGCAGGTTATAGCCCCTATAGTCAAAGGGTTACTGACAGAAGATAACCATTTTTTATTTTGGCTCTATTTGACATATCTCCAAGAGGTGTTATTGTTTAAAAGATTCAAATATCAGCATTGGAACAACAATAAACATGCATTTAGTCTCCCCCTACAGTGAAAGAAGAAAAAAAAAAAAAAATCATGTGCTTTACAACAGCTTTCAGCATAGTCTACACACAAGACAGATGTACAGATCTGTAACTATTTTTCTCTCCTAGGTTGTTCAAATTCCTGCTAGGTTTACCTAGTTCCATACATAAAAGGAGAACAAAGGAATTTCAGTTGCTTATTTCTTTCAGAAATTCAGGATTACTTAAGTTACTGCCAACATGCCTCACTATAACCTAAAATATTAGAAACAGTAGTATAACTACTGTACTATCAGCAAATTTGCTGATGACACTAAGCTGGGAGGAGTGGCTGACACGCCAGAAGGCTGTGCTGCCATCCAGCGGGACCTGGACAGGCTGGAGAGTTGGGCGGGGAATAACCTGATGAAATTTAACAAGGGAAAGTGTAGAGTCCTGAATCTGGGCAGGAACAACCCCAGGTTCCAGTATAGGTTGGGAAATTACATATTAGAGAGCAGTGTAGGGGAAAGGGACCTGGGGGTCCTGGTGGACAACAGGATGACCATGAGCCAGCACTGTGCCCTTGTGGCCAGGAAGGCCAATGGCATCCTGGGGTGTATTAGAAGGGGGGTGGCTAGTAGATCGAGAGAGGTTCTCCTTCCCCTCTACTCCGCCCTGGTGAGACCACATCTGGAATATTGTGTCCAGTTCTGGGCCCCTCAGTTCCAGAAGGACAGGGAACTGCTGGAGAGGGTCCAGCGTAGGGCAACGAAGATGATTAAGGGAGTGGAGCATCTCCCTTATGAAGAAAGGCTGAGGGAGCTGGGTCTCTTTAGCTTGGAGAAGAGGAGACTAAGGGGGGACCTCATTAATGTTTATAAATATATAAAGGGTGAGTGCCATGAGGATGGAGCCAGGCTCTTCTCGGTGGCCAACAATGATAGGACAAGGGGTAATGGGATCAAGCTGGAACACAAGAGGTTCCGCTTAAATTTGAGAAAAAACTTCTTCTTAGTAAGGGTGACAGACACTGGAACAGGCTGCCCAGGGAGGTTGTGGAGTCTCCTTCTCTGGAGACATTCAAAACCCGCCTGGACATGTTCCTGTGCGACCTCACCTAGGCGTTCCTGCTCCAGCAGGGGGATTGGACTAGATGATCTTTTGAGGTCCCTTCCAATCCCAAACATACTGTGATACTGTGAACATTGGGAAGACATCTACTGCCTTCTGGATATAGCTGTTCAGATAGGGACGGAAAGAACAGCCAGCACAGACAAGCTCTGCTCTGTCTAATGTCATCCCAACCTCCTCACTCTTCCAAAAATCTCAGTGATTGCAAAGACAGCTCCAAAACTTTTGATTTTTAGGCTTGTTCCCCAGAGATGTCATCTAGTCTTCCTAGCAGCTATAAGACTTAGTTGGAAGGTGACATATGGCAACTATGGCACGGCCATACAGCAAGTAGTTTTCAACATGTTTTACCAGTGACAGATTCATAGCAGCTATTTCAACAGTTAAAAGGCAAATACAGACTAAAATGCACTTCCAGAAACTGTTGCCAGAGTCAGCAATCCTAATTATTGCTTAATGCTTATGCTGGCAGATGTGTCCGCAGCTGTATTCTCCAACTTCCAAAATACTTGCAAAACAAAGCTCTTTAATGTATTTGCATACCTCAGACTTGAATAAGTAGGCCAGAAACCAAAGGAAGGTTTTGTTCTTCATACAAGACCACTATTAATGATAGCAAGACTATTTTAAAGATGACCAACAGGCAGCTTTTTAAATTCTTACATGTGATAATTTAGGAAAAGTGCATGCTTGAAACTTCCTCACAAGCAATGCAGATAGTGGTCACATACCAAGAGCAAGGAGAGCTAATTCAGTAATTTAGGAGTGAATGAGCAGTAGGACAGCAGCAAGTTCTGATGGTCTTTTTGATGTGAGAAGTAAAAGCCAGCAGAGAAGCCTTAATGATACAAAGGAAGAGTTCAACAGTGGCATTACAGTAGATACAATCAGAGCAATGAGCTTTGAATATGTGAATGAATATGTGAATACAAATATAAACTTTCTAAGGTCACAAGAATATTTATAAGATTTTAAGTGATATCTAGCTACCTAAGAATTCCCAAAGGCTCAAAGAATAACAGTTAAAACAGATACACAAGTACAGTCTGCAGGATTTCAATGTCCCTTGGATTAGACTATCTGAACAGAAGCCTTGGATAAATATAATATCTAAGGCTTAAGAGAGACTGTAACACCTATGGTGAGAGGAAGAAATCAGTGATGAAAGCCTCTTAACTAAAGCTAAGAACCCATGCTGAATTGCCAGCTACCTGAAAGACCACACTGAAAAAAATGGTTGTAAGTATTGCCAGAATAAGACCCAAGATACAACCATAACTCAGTTAACAAAACCAGAGTTAATCACAACAATAATGTTACCCAACAATTAAGTAAACAGGAAGAAAGCAAAAAACAGAACTCATAGGATCCTATTGAACAATAGAAAGGAGGCTGACAAACAAAGGAGAAAAGCTTATACAAAAGAAGTAACAGAAGCTGAAGCAGACAGTATTTCAAATTAAAAAAGAATCTATTACATTAACAAAAGGAAAAGTATGCATTCTGAACTAGGACTGACACCAGAGAAGTCCTAAATATTTTCATAGAATATTTTGGGTTGGAAGGCACCTTCAAAGGTCATCCAGTCCAACCCCCCTGCAATGAGCAGGAACATCTTCAACTAGATCAGGTTGCTCAGAGCCCCGTCCAGCCTGGCCTTGAACGTTTCCAGGGATGGGGCACCTACCATCTCTCTGAGCAACTTGTTCAGTGTTTTACCACCCCCACTGTAAAACATTTCTTCCTTACGTCTAGTCTGAATATCCCCTCCTTTAGTTTAAAACTGTTATTCCTTGTCCTATCCTACCAGGCCCTACTAAAAAGTCTGCCCCCGTCTTTCTTATAGGCCCCTTTTAAGCACTGAAAGGCCGCAATACAGTCTCCTCAGAGCTTTTAACGTGTCAAGTTCATGTCCACAGAATCCTGGATGAAGGGAATCTCCAGTGGAACTGGCAACAGGAGACTCCAGACTAATGCAAATGACCAGAGGTGAAAGGGATGCTGTCAGAGATGCAAGAGGTGACGCCTGTCACAGGCTCGGGAAAGCCATGCAGACAGCTCACAGACACTGGTTAGCCAATAGAGCCCTGTTAAAAACTGCTGCCTCAGACAACCATTCCAGACACCAGCACGTCATTAGCACCCAACCACCATGGATTAAGTGGGAAACACATTAGGAAAAAATATCCAGCTGCATCTGAAAGAAGTATCCTTCACTTTCCCTCTTCTCATGGTCAACAAGAAGTTTCATCAGACTGATATAACAAGGAAGAGTTCAAGAGCAGCATCACATGCTCATGGTAAGCTTGATTTTCAGCTAAATGACTGATCATGTTTTTTCTTCTGAGCCACATGTCTTCTTGAAGTATACAGAAGTCTAGACTTCAGGGTACAGCAGAGGCACATCAACATTGTTCACACAACTCTGCTTCCTAGAAGTAAACCTCCTAAACTTAAGGAAAGAAATCTACAGTGTCCATATATGACCATTTCTCAGTCAAGTACCTCTAGAACAGCTGAAACTAAAGTTTATCATTCCACACTCTCTCCCCCCCCAACTATAAGAAAACCATATACTCAGCTACAGGAGTACAGGCAATGGCAGATGGCACTACAAAGCTAATATCGTGGGAGATTTAAAATAAGAATTATTTTAAATAAGAATTGCCAGGAGAGGATAAGGTGAGTGCAAATTAAGCTTGAAGGAAAAATGAGAATAAAAACCACACACAACACACAATTCCCTCAATATTGTACACTCACATTGCGTCACACAGTATTTTCATGGTGGCTGTCCCGGGGGATAAGGTGAAAGCAAGCCATGCATACGGAGAGATGGCAAGGGAGAAGGGGGCTGGGCAAAAGAAAAACCAGAGAAGCCTTTGGAACTGCAGTCAGATTTTAGTAAGGCAGCTAAGTAAAATAATTTACTGGAAAGATGGAAACTGAATTACAGGCACTAGCAGAAGACACCTAGTCAGGATATTAATAGGTTCTCCAAATCCAGAACACAAGAATCCCCAAACTCAAGATACATCAAAGCTTGGACTTATGAATGAAAGCTTGTGACAGAAGAGAGGTATGAGAGCAACAAAGGAAAGAACAGTGGATAAAGATACTCAATGACACAAATATAAGGAGGAAGCTGAAAGTGTCAGCACTGCCAAACCGAAGTGACAAAAGTTACCAAGCACTAAGGACCACAGAGATTTACAAACAATACTGTGTCCAGGTGATGGTTAGAAAGAGGGAACTCAGAAGATTGGACCAATATTAGCTGGAGAATTCCAGACTCTGATTGTGAACAACCCAGCTCTGAGGCCTGCGCTACAAAACATCATCAGCAAGCAACTCAGAGTAGCATTCAGCATGGAAATCTCAAGGACCAGTAATGCACAAAACATACAAGCATGATTCTTCCAGAAAAACGCCAGTTACAGTGACTCTTTTACATAGTAACCAGAAGCCTAGGAGCAAGAAGAGCTGTGCTAGAAAATTATTGAGAAGAGTTACTTGTAAAATACAAGATCTCTTATCTTTAGTGTAATCCATATTATATACTTCTTATGGTTATTATACTAGGAAGTTAAAAGTCTTATTTCTGATGTATCAGATACCAGCACGGTGCAAGGCACTGCATACTTTACATCCATGATGAAAAGGCAACTTGTGCAGATTGGAAAGGCAAATTGCAAACACAGTGCCATTGCTGGTTGCTCAGGCTTGCTCACCATACGTAACCTCTATCTGAGGTGGAAAAGGGCTCAACAAGGCAATTCTGGAGCTAATCATACACCGCAAACACCTTCCTGTTATTCAGGAAGTGTACTTTAAATGACTTACTGTGCAATCATCTGATTTAGACTAATATCTTGTTGAACTGACTCAATGAAAGAGAGATATGCTGCATTTTTCTATTTGAAAGCCACAGAACCCAAGGTAAATACAAAGGCAAACCTATATCTACTTTTGCATAGAATAAAACCATTAGACTAAAGACAAGTAAGATCTGACAGCACTATAATCTTTAACATTTCATTCACCACCAAAGCCAGATCTGTTAATACATTAGACACAGACACCTCGACTCCAAGAGCCTGGCATTTACATGACTGAGTCAACACTGAAGGGCATTGTTTGGGACACTCAACATGCAGCTCACCCCACATCCAGCCCCAGGACCCCCCCCCGAGGCCCAGAGCCCCGGCGGCTCTGAGCGATGCAGCACAGGGAGACGCGGCACTGAACTTCAGGGCAGCGCTAGGCCGGCGACGGCATGAAACCCCAGCTGGGGGCTCCTCACTTCGGGATAACGGGCCTACAGCCGGATGGAGAAGCCGAGACGGGCTCACAGCGAAATCAGAGGCTATCTGCCCTCCACCGCCGGCTCCCCGCCGGGCCCCGTGTCGGGAGGTGGCCGGTCACCGCCGCCCCTGCGGACGTGGAGCGGGGCGGGGCCCCTCCCCGCCGGCCCCCGCCCCGAGGGGGGACCCGCCGCGGCAGGCCCGGGCGGGCGGACACACGGAGGCCCCGCCGGGAGCGCCTCACCTGGGCCGGCCCGCCCGCCCCCCCGCGCCCCGCGGCCGCCCGTCCCGCCGTACCCTTGGCCTCGCAGTCCGCGCAATACTTGTTGTCCTCCTCCCGCAGCAGCTTGGCCAGGATGGCCTGGTGCTGCTCGTTCTGCTTCTGCGCCTTCTCCCGGCAGGAGCGGGTGGCCATGGCGGGGCTGGCGCTGAGCGGGCTCGGCACCGCTGGGGACGGGACCGGACGGGACGGGACGCGCCGCTCCGGCCCTGGCGCAGCCACGGGAACCGGCTGCCGCGAGCGCCGACTTCCTCAACCGGAACTACTTGCGGCCGCAGACACATCCGCCCGCTCGTTCATTCCCCTCGCGCGCGTGTGCACACTCCCACCCCGGCCACGGCAGCCCTGCGCCAGGAGTGAAAAATAGTCCGCCGAGTCCTAACGCCGCGCTGACACGCCGCGCCTCCCCCCGGGGCTTTCCGAACAGGGGCGGCGGCGCGACGCTTCTTCATGACTTGACTTTAGAAGGGCACAGAGAGGCGCCTGGGCGTAAGGGTCACCTCGCGTTAACAGGTAATATCCATCCGCCGCCGGGGTGACGCCGCCCTCCAGGTAGCGCCCGGGGGGAGGGCGGCGCTCGGCGCGAGCCGCCACACCTGTGCGGGGGGGCGGGGCCGCCTGAGGGAGGAACGCCCCGCCCCGCCCCGCCCGCTGGTGGTGCCGCCCCGCGAGGCGGGAGCCGGGTCGCCCGTCCTCGCCCCGCCCCACCGGGACCTCCCGGAGAGCGGGTTCTGCCCGGGCCGGGCTCCTCAGAGCGCGGCGGCGGGAGCGCGGCTGCCCGCGGAGCGGCCGGACGGCCGGGTCTCAGCGGCTCGTGCGTGCAGGGTGGGTCTGCGGCGGCCCCTGTTTCAAGCCGTTATTGGGACTGCGGGGTGTCCAGGAGCCTGTGCCTCTCCAGGTGGCAACTCACAAGTGGTAAATACCCCAAAACACACAGCAGAGTGATCTGCCAGGGTCGGTCATATGATGTTTTCACAGAATCATAGAATTGTTTTGGTTGGAAGAGACCCTCGACATCATCCAGTCCAAACATAACCTAACTCTGGCCCTAAACCATGTCCCAAAGAACCTCGTCTAAACACCTTTTAAACACCTCCAGGGACGGTGACTCCACCACTTCCCTGGGCAGCCTGTTCCAAGGCCTGACAACCCTTTTGGTGAAGAATTTTTACCTAATATCCAATCTAAACCTCCCCTGGCGCAACTTGAGGCCGTTTCCTCTTGTCCTATCACTTACTACTTGGGAGACCAACACCCTCCATGCTGCAGCCTCCTTTCCTGGGTTCTTGGGGCAGGCGTCTCTCTCTCCAGGCTGGCACTGAGGGCAAATAAACCTGTTACAGCCTCTTGATCGAATGGACACTGCCATAGTGTTAAGTTGCCCTCTGAGCTTTCTCCATGAGTAGGCATTTCTGTCCGTAAAAAAAGCATTATGGGCAGCAGAGACCTTGTGGGAAGGAGACTGGTGCTTTTTCACGCCCGCTGAGGTGGTGTGAGGCTTTGAGGAAGGCAGAGATGGATCCCAGGGCTGCTCTGTGAGCCGGACCCAACGTCCCTGCAGAAGGTGTAGTCCAGGCTGATTTTCTGCAACCAAGGCTGTGCACCTCTGCGCCTTCCTCATCTAAAGTACCATGTCTCTAGTCTCCTCTTCCTCCATTTTGTGTTATGTCCCTTTGCTGGGTACTCTGGTGAGGCTGTTCACCAGTAACATCGTTTTTGTCAGCTCAGTTCTAACTTGCTTTATTTTTTCCTTCTAATCCAACCCTTCTGGAAAGAGCTGAAGCCTATATATAGCCTATAAAATACTTAAGTGAGGCAGATGGAAATTCAGGTCTTTTCTCCCTCATACATTAAATTACTGAATCATTCTCTGTATCTTTCTTTTTCTCAGATCCAATGGTGAGCTAATTATCCCCTAAGTCTGGAAGAGTTACAAGAGAAAGAACTGACAATACTGCACATCAGGTTAATTAGTAGTTAAGCTAGCACCCAGCATGGGAGAATGTGTCTGGATCTCCCTCAAATAAAGTAGGGAGTTAAGATCTGCCCATCTGCTGTGAGAGCGTCCTGGCCAGTTAGTTATTGGGCATCAGGTTGCAAAATGAGGATGTGGTATTGATGCATAATTCCAAAAGATGGTTTAGTATCGTTCTTGGAGACAGGCATTAAGGGTTAAAACTAATAATGCAGAATAGTACAACAGAGTCAAGCTCCAGCTGCATTACTACAGTGCCTAAATCCAAAGACTTGCTGCACCAGAAGCAGTGTAACCAAACATAAATGTAGCCTGATATACTAGCCATACTTGGCTAGGGACTAAGTTACTGGGGCACGATAGTCCTGGCTGCCTAAACACGATATTAAACAGGACTGACTTCTAGTGGAATACTCTACCTACAAGCATACATTTTTTTTTCCTTTTCTAGCCCAAAGTGTCTGTAATTATTGGATCTTTTTTAGAGAAAACCAGCTTCAGCTAGAAGGGTAGCAACACCTCTTCTCCTTGCCATTGTCTCAGGGCTCTGGGGAACAGAATGCTTTTCAGAAAGGTCAGAGCTGTGGGTAGGATCTCCTGAGAGACAAAAGGAGATGAACTTGCCTCTCCCATGCTAGGTAAGCTCCTCCTGGGTTCTGGTATCAAGGGACTGTGTCAGCGGCTCTGCCATCTTAAAATAGTTGTTGCTTTTGTATTTGCGACAGACCTGACCTGTACATTACATATAGTCTGAAGCACTCTACCATATTGCCAGAAGGTATCAAATAGCTTTTAGCAATCAGATTAATTTAATGTGCATAAATTTCTCTGATCCTAAAATGAATATTATGATACTTGCCCTGAAAACTGGCTATTGATCCAGTTTCTGTGCTTGAAGAAACATACAAAAGTGCAGAGTAAGTGTATTGCTCTGTGTGTGCTTTGGTCTTTAGTGCCTTAAAGCTAGATGCACTGATTGCATATTTCCCAGGTCTAACTCTTGCTTTGTGTGCATGCTTGGGTGGATTGATGTGGGATATCCTCTTCTAACCATTGAGTGTGAAGGTGGGCTGCTTGTGTTCAGCTCTGAAATCTATCCTTTCCTTCAAAGTCCTTATCCATGCAAAGTCCTGTCCATGTAAAGTAGTAGAAATATGCTTCACTATGGGGCTGAGATGATTAGGTTATTAATATTTTAATAGATAGTGCTTTGAAAACAGCATGCTGTAAATGCATTATTAGGTATTTCCCTGAGAGCTCAAATGAATCTAAGGAAGACAAAAATTAATCCCTTCTGTGCCTTTGCTGCTTTTTCTGGATCCTAAGGAGAGGCAGAGTGTTGTAGATGTTAAGTTATTGCCTGAAGCATTTTTCATAAGGAAAAAAAAGGAAGAAAAGATCTCTTTCAGGATACAGTATGATTTATAGAATGAGTTATGGTGTGCCCACAACGTGGAGTGAAATATGGTGCAGAGAGGCCAGAGATGTCACCACCTAAGGCTTCTTCGGCAGAAGAAGGTACACAGTTGTTGTGCTGAGCCTGTCAGCTTAGTGCCCTTTGCTTCACCTTTCATTAAACCCTGCAGAGCACTATAAAATCGAGTTTTGGAATTGTTTAAGTACATACTCATGTGCTTCAAGAATTATATCTTCAGAATTGAGTGAGTTTCATATGGCTAACTGAATTTTCTGTAAAGTAACTTAAATACTGGAGTTCTGCAGTTTCCAGTGCTAGAGATTGTGTTGTGTTCAGTAAAAACACAGATTTAGCCAGCATGAAAAAAACCTCTCCCTAGCTGTCCCTCCATGTCATCCTGTGGCTATTCCACTGTTTTGCAGGGATACCTATAGATAACTTGTGAAGTTCATCTTGTCTTATGATCTGATAGCTGAAATTCACTGAATCTAGGCACCTGCCTTATTCAGAAGTCATCCCATAAAGCAGCTTTAAATAGTATTTGCTAATCAGAACAGTATTAGCATAAATTTGACTTAATGGAAAGAATGTATCGGGTGCAAAGTTATTAACTGAATTGAAACCAGGTGTTTAAATAGCTGTGTTTTTTTAATTCCTCATCCTCAAATACCAAAGTCCGTAAATAAATAGGGTTCAAGTTAGAGTTGTTGAGTGTGAGAATTTCTGATGCATAAGAAACCTTGGTGCTTCAGATGTTTTCATGGTCCTAAGAAAAAGAAATTTTATGTATATCACAGTATGTTTGGGATTAGAAGGGACCTCAAAAGATCATCTAGTCCAATCCCCCTGCTGGAGCAGGAACGCCTAAGTGAGGTTGCACGGGAACATGTCCAGATGGGTTCTGAATGTCTCCAGGGAAGGAGACTCCACAACCTCCCTGGGCAGCCTGTTCCAGTGTCTGTCACCCTCACTGAGAAGAAGTTTTTTCTCAAATTTAAGTGGAACCTCTTGTGTTCCAGCTTGATGCCATTACCCCTTGTCCTATCATTGTTTGCCACCAAGAAGAGCCTGGCTCCATCCTCATGGCACTCACCCTTTATATATTTATAAACATTAATAAGGTCACCTCTCAGTCTCCTCCAAACTAGAGAGACCCAGCTCCCTCAGCCGTTCTTCATAAGGGAGATGCTCCACTCCCTTGATCATCTTTGTTGCCCTATGCTGGACCCTCTCCAGCAGTTCCCTGTCCTTCTTGAACTGAGGGGCCCAGAACTGGACACAATATTCCAGATGTGGTCTCACCAGGGCGGAGTAGAGGGTATATGTATATGTATATGTATATGTATATGTATATGTATATGTATATGTATATGTATATGTATATGTATATGTATATGTGTATATGTATATATATGTATATATATGTATATATATGTATATATATATGTGTATATGTGTATATATGTGTATATATATGTATATATATAACATCCTTGGAAATGGACATTTCAGTAATGTTTCTGAAACTCGGCTCTTCAAAGCTGCTTCTCTAGGCTGCAGAGTCTGGGTGGCCCTTGGGCTCAGGTAACACAGCACCTGCAGTCCTTGGCTGGCAGAACCTGAAAAGTTAGCCTTAATCACTGTGTTTCAGCAAATACTTTAGATGGAATTTCTATCACAGACTTAAAATCTTGAGCTATGAGCCAATCATCCTGTCTACCCTTGGTAGCCAGTGGAGAGAAACAGACAATCCTGAAGGTGGTTTGTCTTCTTTGCAGACGGGTGTCTGACCGGGGCGAGCTGATTTACCATCTGGAAGGGTCTCTGGTAAAAGGACGTGAACCACGTTCTGGATCATTTGTGCCTTCTCATTGACTATAAAGGGTAGAGAGAGTGATTGCCTTGTACCCAACTGTACAAAAGTTATACATTTAAGGAATTAATTCCCAGCTGTGTTTTTAATTAATGAGCATTTTTAGCAATGTGCTTTTGTGTCGGAAAATTCCCGCCCAGCTCTAGTTCTGATATCTTCAATCAGAAAAACCACAACCAACAACAACAACAACCAAAAACAATCAAACAAAAACCAACCAACCAACCAAAACCAAAACAACACACAAAAAAACAAACCAAAACAAACCAAACCTGGAAGTCTGGTCGATAACTATTGTGTGCTTCCCCCAGCAGTGGCCTGAGTCGTGTGTTCTTACAGTTTGAGCACTCACTGCCTGGCCTATGAAGCAAATGTTATAGTGTCACTCCTGAGACAGTTTAAAAGCACAAAAGGAGCAAGATTTATAGGTGAGGCTGCATTTTTAATGACTTCTAGTTTCTCTACTGCAACTTGACTGGAGAGATGAGATATTAGAGGTAGTACATTTTTCTTCCAGTTTCTTGGATCTTCCTTTACTTCTATGCATAGACTGAGCACCTGGTATTAGATGAATTATTGACATTATGACATCCCAGACAGTGCAGTCTAATTTCTATAGGTGCTAAGCATTTGAAATAACACTGAAATAAAATTAAGACAGAAATTCTTAAAACTGGAAAAGCATCTCCATCTTTTATGAAGTGGCATCATCTTAGTGACATTCCATCACATGGTGACGCTTCACCAACAGTATTGTTTTCTTGAGAGTTATTAGTAAATCTGCACTGTAATTGTAAATACAAATGAGTACCTGGGAGGTAACTATAAATTAAGTAGATGGACGCAAATGACTAAATACATTTCAATGAGCTTTGCTGTCAGTCATAATTGTGTAAGCTCAGAAAAAAAAAATACCATGCTGTAGAGCTAATAAGTATATATATAATTATGTGTTAAACTACTGCATGTATTTGGCCACTATATTCTAGTGTGGATTATAGTGTAGGATCGTGTAGGTGTAGAATATAAGGAAATGGAAGCTCCATATGGTTCTGATGAAAGCGTGGAAGAGATCTTAAAAATTAAATGCTTTGCACTTTCCAAGCTCACGGTGTATTTTCAGCTATTTAAGGCTCTGTGTGTGTTTCAGCTTGAGTCTTTTCATTTCAATTTATCTCATTCTAAGATTGGGCTTTTTGAACAGAGACACTGTTGGATGGAACTTTGTGAGTCATGCATTTGGCTCACGTAGGCTTTGAGGATAAGAATACCAGACGTAGATAGCAGTAGTCCTTGATATCTAGCTAAGAAGAAGAGCAATGATCAGATGTAGAATCAGTTGCAAAATCATAAGTTTGAAAGATTAGGGAGAAATACGGAAAGAAAATACGAAGAGGGACAGATGAGCTCCATAGTTGTTACTGTTTCACGTGCTACTGTGTAAAAGGCAGTCTTTGAATCCTAAAAAAAAGTTTTGTTGACTGGGTAAATGATGGGATAGACACTAAAGCTAGGACAGTTTTTGATCTTGGCTTCATATGGGACAAATCTTAATTTTAGCTCCTCAACAATAGGAACTGTGATTCACGTAGCCCATTCTTTCACCCCAATGACATCATGAACTTGCAGAAAGTGCAGGTTAAGGACTAGCTGATCAACCGTGAGCTTCAGACTGTTGCAGACAAAAGAGGATCTATATGTACATAGTTTTTGAGATGCTTTTTCCTCTGAAACACTATGTTTTTCCTTCTCTTTTCTGTAGTTCTGTTTAAATAGTAGTGTAAATAAAAGTTTGCATCTTTTCAATGCCCCTTATGATAAGATACAAGTAATAATTGCATGTTAGATTTTACCTGCTTGAAAGTCTGCACTGATCCTGCCAATGCTGCCTATTTTTGTCTTAGTAGAACCTTCCTCAGACAAGTGGAAATGTTGAGGAGAAACATTTTAAACACTTTCATTTTACTTTTTTTTCGGCAAGCTAATTTCACCCTGGGGGAGCTGGAGGGGGTGGGGTCATAGCAAATCATACTGGCTTCCGAGTTCCTCTGAAGTCCAGAGATGCTGAAGAAGGATCATTTCTACTTCAAAAGCTGGATATTTTTAGTGAGCAGGGAGTCTTTTATCAATAAAAGAATGTCCATAGCACTCACAGGCTGAGCTCATATCTGCAGGAAAACATGTTTCTCCTCAGCCACTGGATACTCAAGCAATGAGAAAAGTGATTTGCTGTAAAAAAAAAAAAGAGAAAAATCTCTTTCTTCAGCCCTTCTGTGACTGATCACTCGAGGAGAAGCGTACTTGGATGTCTTCACAGTGCAGTGGCCAAAAAAATCTGGTTGGCTGCCTCTCGAGGCACAAAGTCAGTAATGGTTGCTGTGATGTGTTCCTTGCTTTGTGTACACAACTTGCAGCTATAGTGCACAGCAACTGTGATGTCAGGAGAACACGAGCTCGAGCTCCAAGAATTTGCAGCCCTTGAAGAGCTTCTGGGCCCTGCCTGGTGTGTGCAAGTGGACGGGACCTCTGGAGAGGCATCTGGCTGGGTTCCTTCCAGCTCGCTGGCTTGCTTCAACCTTTGACCGCCCTGCCTTAGGCTGATTCTGGAATTCCCGCCAGATCAGATCAGGCGTTCATGGAATAGGGAGGTTTTTGTGGAAACCACATTGCTTTTCAACGAGAGTTTTTCTCTCCATCCGGTGTCTATGTGGGTCCTTTGCCCCTCGGCTGTTTCCCTGTTGTGCTGGATGCCACTTGTCACTCCTCACCTGGCATGTTTGTTTTTAGTGACACGGGCCCAGATAGATACCTCATGTAATAAAAAAGAAAAATTAACATTGCAAAGTCTGTGCTTTTATTACTACAGCATCTTTGATATAAAAGTCCTGCACAGAATCCTAGTACAGTGAAGCAACAGAGATTTTTATAAAAGCAATATTATTTTGATTGTTTTAAAATAGACTTGTATCTCTAGAAAGTTTATTGAATTTTCTCTTTTATGGCTTAATGATTTGCTGTTATGACAGACTTAATCAATCTGATGAGTCCATGTTCAACATTCTGGCAAATATAATCAGCCCCGCAGTGTTTTCTTACTCCCCAAAGGCACATTGTTTCTGTGTTTATTTCATTCTGATGTTTTGTCTGAAAACCATATTTCTTTTTCTTGAGGAAAAGTGTACTGTTCGGAGACATACATTGAAAGCCATGTGTTTAATTTAATGAATATGAAATGATCTTTTTATTTAAGAAGTGAAAGGAGAAGGTTATAGAACAGAAAGTCCAGCTAGGTAATGGGTCCAGAAGTTATAGAGAGAAAACGCAAAAGATGACTCATATAAAAATCAGAGGGCAGATTTAAAGACAGTCTGTAGTAATGAAAAGGACTGTTAGATACTCCAAAATAAGTCCTATGTCTCATTTCTAAAAATTGTCTACACAATGTCCATTTGTTTGACTGCAAGATAAAGATCTACTTTCCATAACTCGTTTCTTGCTTCTGAATCTTCATTTTGTGTTCTTTAATGTCACTTGTCTGCCAGATTATTCTAGGGCCTTTGAAGTGCAGAAGGATGGTCTATTTTCAGGCTTTACTCCCATGCAGAGTTCCAGTATACACTGCACGTCTTTGGGGGAGGGATTTGTCTTCTGAAAAATATGAAGCTTGTTATTGAGTACTATAAAATAATGAATGAAAAAAAAGCAGATTCTAGACTAATAAAAGAAAATAAAAGGTAGATGTAAAAGTGTATCTTATATGTGATGTTGAGTCTACGAACAAGGATCATTATTTAACAAGCACTGCTTTTTATAAATGTCAGTACCTGATTCTGTGAAGACAGGAGTAAGAACGTGGAGCAGTAGACCTGGCTGTTTCTGTTCCTCAGAAAGTGCAGCCCATCACATGGAATGGTCTGTACCTTTCCTGCTGCAGGAGAGGCAAGAAAAACTTTAAGTTGTGCTGTAACAACTGCTGCTTCATGCTAATAGCTTTAGTACATTCACAGAATTATAGAATCACGGAATGGCTTGGGTTGGAAGGGACCTTAGTTCCGCTCACCCCACCATGGTTGTCCAAAGCCCCATCCAGTCTGTCCTTGAGCACTCCTGGGGATGGGGCATCCACAGCTTCTCCGGGCAGCCTGTTCCAGTGCTAGACCCTGCTTATGTTCTTAGATACTGCGCAGAATGAGCCTTTCTTAATTGAACCAGTTTCAGGCGTGACTTAGAACATGCACATCATTAAGATAAGGTGTCCAGTGTAACACTTGAACACTTTGTGTGTCAGGATAATTTAGACTCGGAGCTCTATGTAAACACAGATGTGTGAATGCAACACATTTAATAATAGTTTAGTGCTAGGCAGGACATAATTACTTGCTCTCTAAAGGATAATTTGTAATGAGCAGTGTTGTCCTTACAGCTCTGATGATGTGAGATGATCTCTGAATCTTCTGTTTAAATGACACGCCCAAGGTCAACCATTATCACTATGCATTCTTACAATCATATAGTCTGATAGGAATTGTCTTTAAATATCCACGTATAGAACATTCATGTCCATGACAGTTCTTTAATTCCAGATAAGAGTTTTGGTATTCTCTTTATAATGAAGTGCAAGTGGTCAGCCTTAGCAGAAGGCTCTTAATAGTTGAATTAGCAATAGTTAAGATTAAAATAAAATGGTGATGTACTTTTAAATTATGTCAGTTAATTTATAATAAATTTATAGTTCTAGCAGATCTTACCTAACTACAGCAGTTCTTAAATTCTGATAATTATGCAGCTATGTAAAATGTCATCCTTTAGACATGTTATTCAGTAGAAATCTTAACTGGAGTGCTGAAATGTACGTCTGAAACCCTTCAACTAACTCGGGGGAGACTTACGATGATAGTTTGACTTTTAACCCATGGAAAAACGCAGAATTAAAAAGGATTAAAATTGCATCTGATGGAAAGATGTTGTTGGACAGGTGTTTTCCTCTGCTATTTCCATGGGAGAAGGTGGTTTTTAGTTTGATTAGGCTTGGATGTTAATAAATATTTAGTTTCATTTCTAGTTGGGGGCTGTTTTCTGTGAAATCTCCCAGGATCAGTCATGGGTTTTTCTGTCTCCCTGATGATTCTGAAATCCCCTCTAAGTCAAAACACTGCAAGCAATTCACAGCTTCCTCTGGTTTCAGCTGAAGCTCCCTGCCTGCGCCACAGGTAACCGGAGAGCAAATTTCCGTGGGTGTCACAACAATACTGAAATTTCTCCAGGTCAGTGTTATACAAGTTCCTTATGCTCTCTGTGACTTTCTCTCTTTGCATTTCAATAGTTACAGACAAGGTTTCACATCCTTCCAGTTGCAGCTTTCAGAGACATGACACAATTAACTAAGCTCTTTAAGTGGCTCTCTAATTTCAGGGTGGTTTGCCTGACATTGATGGTGTAATTTAAAACCACAATTCTGAGCTTTTTCTTATTATTTCTTTTAGCACACATTTCCGTAACCTACTTGAATCATACAAAAGGAAAGAAAAAATAATTTCTTATGGCTGATTTTTTTTTTTTAACTGAAGATTTAACTTACTGGTAACAATTGTATGAACCTCACTTATGCACCACACAACATTGCAAACAGGTGGATTTGTCAACACATGTAATGTGGGGTTTCTTGTACTTTCCGGTGATGTGTCTGGTGGTTCTAGTCAGAGGTAGCATTTTAATCTGGATGAAATGGGTCTAGTCCAATACAGGCAGACCCACGTCTGGTTTTGACCAAGTCATTCCACCTTCCAGGGCTTAGTTTCCCATCTATAAGATGAGGATCATGTGTTGGTCTCTTTTTAAAGTGACACCACATTTACAGAGATGAAGTGCTGCTAAAGAACATTTTATTATCTAGTCCTGCATCCCTGGAGCTTGGATTAAGGTGAAGGTGTTTGCTTCGTGCTCATTGTTCTTTCTGAAATATCTGCTTTGTATTTATTTTTAGAAAATGGCATGGATTTTGAGGTTCAAGAAAACATTGGCTTCCTGCACTTGAGAGCAGCTGTCTCACTTTGTTGACCCTTCACAGCATCAAGCTGTCTCAGCTACAGGAGAGTTTTCAGCATGACTCATCCTGGAATTGCAGCTCCCAAAAATATGCATCAGGGGAGCAGAACTGGAAGGTAAGCAGGTTTTCCCATTTCTGACCCCATTGCTGGCTAAGACTGAAATACCCAATGTGTCTTCGATTCTATATCTCTTAAGCTGAAGACCACAACTCCTAATGCACCTCAGTGATAAACCAGTTTGGGGGCATTAGATGCATATGTATTTCCAGATTACTTTGTGATAAATACTACAAGAGCCATCAGCACGAGGAACAGCAGATGACAGAAAAATGCTACTACTGCCTGATGAGGCGCGGACAGTTCCCTGAGCTACAGCTAAATCCAGTTGGCAGCCAGCAACAACACATCATGATGTCAGAAGTTCTTGCCCCTCAGAAAATCAGGGTGAAGGCTGCAGCGCCTGCAGAGCTGGTCTCCAGCTGAGAGGTGCCCGCTTGCTGGGTACCAGTTGGGCATTAAAATGCACAGACTGGGGCTCTGCGTGCCCTGCTTTAGCTGTGGGGATTGTATATGCAGAGGTGCAGACTTCTGTTTCAATCCTAAAGTTACCATCTGTCACCTGTGGTCAGAACCAAAAGGTCATGTTTTCTGGGATGGAAAATCCCCTTGTTAGTAAACTAAAAATAGAGAACAAATTTTTTTTTTTTTTAAGTATTTTTACTTTTATTAGTACAAATGTGGATGAAGAGAAACAATTAAAAATCTATCAGATGAAATCTACATGGTTGGTAGAATTTGAAGCTTTATTGTTAATGAATGATTGCTGTGAGGAGTCCTACTCTTTTCCTTTAAATTTTCAAAGATAAATAACTTCCACAAATGTAAGTGCCTCTTACGAGGGGGCTTCTACCAAAGCATTGAGTGATACCTCTGTCAGATGAAGAATACTGGCCTAGCTGGATTTTGGGTATAGTTCCACCAGATACTATTCTTTCACAGTTTAGTGTGTCCCATCAGCATACCTCTCTCAGGACTACAAAAAATGTGCATTTGCTAAACAACTTCCCAGTAGCAGACATGAGACATTGGGCTTTTTACACCAGTCTTGATCTGCCTGTAACTTTTTCAGTTTTCAATATGATGTAAAGTGTTTTATAAACTAACTCAACTCCAGAAGAAACACTATTGGCTGTAGTGTTACTGCCTAGAATATTTTCTTGTAACTTTTTTCTATCAAGTTTTGATGTATTATAAAATGGTTTCATGAAGTGCCAGCCTCCCACACAGGGATGAAATCTGCAAACATTTCTATATGAGATATATATATATATATATATATATATATATATTTGAATACGGATATGCAAATTTATGTAGCTATTTATGTTATAGAAATGGTTACAATTTTCAATTGCAGCTCTGTGGGGGAGGCTGTTATTGAAATAATTTCCTTTCATGGAGAGGAGCGACATCCACATTGTGTGTTGCTGGAGAAGACTAGAGAGGAGAACCGCATGTCCCATACTCAGCAGGAAATGCTGTGAGTCCAGACTACTGCCTGTGTGGTGGCTGAGAGCACCCAGGTAGCTGGTAGGACAACCTGGGCTTAGCCTGCGTCTGCTTTGGAGAGGACAGTGTTGGGATGCTGCTGAGCAAGACTGTAGGTTATCTGCATCTCCATGGGGGAGTGGGAAAGCACAGTGACTCCTACATTCTGCAGCTGCTTGGGTTTGCCCAGCTCACAGCCAAGGAATGAGGGGAGAGAGCTGAAAGCAGTGGGAGAGAGGTGCTAGGAAAGGATGGTGAATTTGGGATTGGCTGCAGCATAGGGGATGTGTGAGAGGGGGCTGTGACATTCAGTGACATGCTAAGTCAGACTGGATGTTTCTTCCTGCTCACAAGAAACTAAGCTGTGTGAGCTTCCCACAGCACTTGTTCGTGATGTGTGCCAGCAGTGAGGCGCTGCAGCGTGTTCTGCTGCTCATGTGCCAAGTGAAAATAACCCCCGTGTGCCAATCAGTGCCAACAAATCACCAAGGTGTCAGTGGACGGTCTCCAGTACCTCCAACCCTTCCCAGAATCCATGGTATATCCAGGCCTCTTGTCCTTGGTCTAGCAAAGCTGTGTATTCATGCTAAAACTGGCTCTGATAACACAACTTCTTTGGACACAGCCTAAATTAAAACAAACAAACAAACAAACAAACAAGAAAAAGCGCCAACAACACAGTTTTAGCAAAAGTTTATTGTGTGTCCAAGAAGAGTACAACATCCAGACCACACTGAAGTTCTATGAATACGTACTGGACTGTTGAAAAGGGTTCTGTGGGCCACAAAGTAAAACTTGGGATGCTACTCCCAAATTAGGTTGTATGAAAATTTTCTGCAGACCCAGCAGCCCAAAATGTTCAAAGGGTTTCTTGCTGCATTTCCCCATCCCCACTCATCATTTTTCCATACCTTTCCATTCCTCTCCCAGCCGTCTGCAGATGATGGAGCAAGATCCAAGTATTAATTTTCTCCCAAAGACCAGGAGCAATTGTTCTTTCCTCTGCTCAGGGATAACAAACCAATGTCATGTTTTCCAGTGGCACTGTGGTCTAAAATAGTGCCAGCACCATCATTAATGCTGCTCTGCCATCATTCCCGTGTTGCAACACAATCTGAAAGGACATAACCCTTTTTTGTTCCCATAAACTGAAAGAAAAACACATGCACTGCTGTGACAGGGAAAATCCTGGGATTGTGTCAAAACAGAGACAGAAGAGCATAAGAAAGAGATAAGAATTGAAACTTTTATTCTGGTATAGAATAAATAAGTTCTCCGTTTTCTTCTGATGACCAGACCTGAAAGGTATGTAGCACTGTAGGTCAGGACCATTCTTAGTGAGAGACTAGCGCTTACCTCCATCTGCCACCAATTCAGGGGCTCAGAACATTTCAGGCTAAAGGAGGGGCACGTGGAGGGACCTGCTGAGGGACCCCCTTGGGCAGGTGGGGTTTTTCAGTGTCTGCTGGCGAAGGTCGGCCCATCCGCTGCTGCTCATGCACATGGAGCTCTGCGCTGCGCACACGGGGTGGGCAGCAGAGGGGCTCCCATAGCAACATTCAGTGAGTGGTTGTGACCCCTTCCTGGGCATCCACCCCTCCCTGCTCAGGTGCCCCTCTGCCCCAGCACAATTTTGCTGCCGCTGGTGGCAACAATCCAAACATTCTTCTCTTTAGCCCCAAAGTATATGAGGCTGAGGGCTAGAAAACAGCCAGATGAGGCATTTTAAGACACAAATATTGCCATATATAACAACTGGTTACTAATATGACACAGAGGGTTACCTCAGACAGGTGTAGTGACACAGCATACTACCGTAATGCTCTGGTCATCTCATTCTGCCCCCTTGATTTCAGTAATATGGGGAAATGAAATACTTTACCTTCCCTTGTGTCCCTGTACTGTTGTGCTTTCTGGCTTCGTGCAAAGCACCACAATTGCTGCACAAATCCTGCTTAGAGCATTCCACGTTTTCTCCTCACACACATTTGCGGAGCACAGCAGGCCTCTGCAATGCGGCCAGTATTCTTATCCACTTTGCTACAAGTGGTTTTACAGGAAGGACCATCTGGTCGTCAGCTGCCCAAATGCGCATTTGCCTGCCCTCCTGCACCTGTTCGGTGTGGAATGCAGGCTCTCCCTGCTGGGAGCTCCCCATCAGAGCCCTTCCTGAGCCAGCGGGTGAGAGGACGCAGCACATCCCCTGAGAGAGCAGAGGGTACAGACACGTCTTTGAGATCTCTGTTCTTAAGGAGGAATAAATCCCAGCTTATCTTCAACATGGAGGTGACATAGGGGACCAGAAGGTTCGCACTATTCCAGGCAACTTCATCCGTGCTCAAATGGGAAGGTCAGGTCTGGCATGTGAGCTGATGTCGCGCACAGCAGGCATGTGCATCGCTCATGATGTCACCATGTTCTGGGAAGCTCATTTATCCAAAGCTCTTTGCCATTTAAGAGATGTTTTTATCCACAGTCATTCCCAGGTGAGCCAACGAGGTACCTGCAAGTCAGATCTGGATTTCTCTGTGCAAACTGAGCCATCAACCTGTAAAAATCGCCTCAGTGACCTGTTTTGGGACTGCCCCAACGTACCCGCATGTCTGTACTGGACAGGCAGGACCACAGCCACATGCTCTCAAAAACGTTCAGTACCGCAAGTGTAACTGCTAAGCCACCTTCACTGATGCCCAGTTAAGGAAGAAAGCCTTAAAATGAGTTTGGGTTTATGTTGAAAGCTTTCAGGGAGACCGGTGCTGCTTGTTGCAGGCATCTCTTTCTCTTCACATCCCTGACTTCCCACTAGAGCTACATTTTACTAGAATAATGAACCTGAATGTGAGAGTCAGATGCAAATCGGGGATGGAGGAGTTCCAGCCCATGGGGATTATCTTTTTGATTTGACTGTCAACAAGATCTTGACATACAATATACAAATTATCAAAAGATTGCCTTCAGAGAAAGGTGAGGGAGAAACATCTGCAATTTGTTATTAATTTTTGTGAAGTATCCTGTTACTATTCTAAAGGAACTAAGGGTACCTAGCACAAAATGGCTTCAAGGTCAGCAAAAATTAAGAGCAGGGTTAAACAGCATGCAATTTAACAATGAAATAGCTGTAGCTGTCATTATCAGGCAGAAAAAAATGACATGGCCATATACAGGGTGGATGAAGCAATATGCCTGCCAGACCAAACAGTTGCCTGTCACTATACTGCAGTCATAACTCAAGAAAATCATTTGAAAAAAACCCCAAACCTGTCTAAAGATCGCACATAGGTACTGTAGAACTTGCAAGTGAAAGCCCTGGTGGGTGGGAAATAGGCGAAAAGCAGGATGTTCCCTGAGCTCAGCAACATTTGCCATTTGCTTGTGGATCTTCTAGGAGACGGTGAAATTTTCCCCAGCTAGAAACACACCATCCTTTGTTCTTTAACCCCTCACGAGGGAGTCACACAGATGAAGGCTTTGCTGAGCAAATATATGTATTTCTTTTCTGGTCAGACAGTTTAATCTTGGTATTGGCTCCCTCTCTTTCAGCAGCACACTGAATGAAGACAGCTTCATTGTTAGTTTGACGCACTTCACCCTTTCCTTATTAGGAAAATAAAACCTCACAGATTCCTAGGTTTTGAGATATTTGCTGTCAGCCGGGTATAAATATATCCAGCGATACACTTTTGGCTATATGATGCTTTAGGCATTTGTTTGGGAGGTGTACAGGCAGAAGGAATGTAAAGTTTTAGCCTCAGCCTTCTTCTCATTTTAAGGGAAGCCAGCTCGCATTTACGAGGTGCCGGGGATGTCCCTTTCCCTGAGCAGTGTTTTGGAAGGACACGGGCAGCAGAAGCCCTGTGGGTCCTGCTCCCTCACCGCAACCCTCCCTTGGAGAAGGAAGCGAGTAGCTCGCACCTCGACACCCTCAGCTTCTCTGCTGTCACCACCACAACGCCGACACATTCAACTTTATCTGCCTAATGGTATCATGCCTAAAGCAGCTGGTTAGGCAGCCTTTAAAGTTAATGGAGAAGACTCACTTAAAACTTCCTCCCATTCACCATCTGTAATGAAGAATTCATCTCCATGTACTAAGACAGACTACTTTTCAGAGGCATCTCCCTCCGTTGCAACTGATTATGAAGCAAGCACAGATGGTTAGATAAGTCACTTAATTTTAAAGCAGCAGATTAGGAGAGAGTCCCCGTGTAAGCAGTAGTTCAATATCTGGCTTCTGGAACTAAGCTGACCACCAGTTCACTTCATAGCTCACCTGATTTTGCCAGAGACTAACATTTGAAAATTACAACTGTGTTGTGATGGCCAGGTATGTCAGCTTTATTTTAAATTAATTTGTTATGCAAGGACCTTAAAAATGGCAACATTAAAATATGTGATTTTTTACAGGCCTAAGACTAGACCTGACTGAGAGGCTTAATGCCTGGAAGATGCATGTCAAGTTCTTACTGCTCTAAGCTTTAATTGGCACTTTTTATGTTCTTCAAGGGAAAAAAAAATAAATCTGTTCTCACAGTAGAAAAATGCAGAGAGATGATGAATATTTCTGAAGAAAATATATATGGTCAAAGTTATTCATCAGCTTCATTTCCAGAGGACGGGAGGCCAATATCTGCACTGCCCCGCGGCTTTATAAGCCAGTAACTTCAGCCTATCCTGCAAGGGTGTCAAGAAGGGTTTCCAAGGTAATTAAGTTCTTGCAAGCTCTGTGGCTGGGAAGGAGGTGCAAATAATGCCACCGGGGGGAAAGATGGGCAGAAAGATGTCCTGTCTCTTGCCTGGTGGAGATAATGTCAATCAACCAGGGAACATGGAGAAAGACACCAGATCTACAGGAGGTGTAAGATATTCATAGGAAACAGGACTTCATTCTGCTCTTCACAGCACTTGTTTTAAACAGAGCTCTTTTCTCAGGATTTGCCCAAACCTAATTTTATAATTATGATTCAATTTCTACTGTGTCACCCTTTCTGCAGCAGAAGTCCTTGGGAAGATGACACATGGGCTGCAGTCCCCAAGATGCAAGATGAGGGATGGCCACACCAACAGCAGAACGCGGACTGCACATCTCAGCTGGTGTGACACGAAGCACCAACCACCAGCAGCGAAGCAAAGGTATTTTCATATTGCATGTTAGAAAAGCATGAAAGCAACCGCAATTTTTTATGTTTTTTGATCACCATTGGCACACAGAAAGACATCTCGAATCATTTCCTTATCCTTTGACATGCTTGATGCTATGTTAGAGACAGATGAATGATTAGAAAACCCACAGAACTTCCAAATTCTTCCAATTCCAAATAGCAAAGACACAGCTTCGCTATTTTTCTGACACTTTAGAACAAGGTGTTGTGGTCTTTTTAAAGTAACAAAACCAAAATAAGTGTCGTAAACAGACATGTAAGATGTCTGTCACTACAGACCATTGGAATTTGTGATCATTTATTGCAGTGAACTGAAAAAGTAGTGAAGTTTTATACCAGCATTCTGTGGTCTTTCACAAACATCTGCTACCATAAAGGGTAGTTTTATTCTGATTCTACTATATAGTAAACCTTGTATTTTAACTAAGTAAAATCAACACTGAAATACGTACTTTTCAAACAAGGCAATATATAGCAAACATTTTCTTTAACTGTAGAGTGCAACTTCATATATTTTGTAATCAAAGTAATTACAGAGCAACTCCTTCAAACAATAACAGCTTCATAATGGTAATAGTGCACCAAAGATGTCTACGCAAACTAGCAGAAACAAGTTTAAAAAAGAAAATCTACTGGAGAAACACAACATGCAGCTTTTTAGCCAAGAAACTAGTACTAGAAGAATTTGCACACACAGCCAGAACAATTCTCCTTTGTCTCCCAGAAATTTAACAGAAAATGGATACAACCCCTGCTGTTTTACACTGTCATACTAACAAGAAGAGCTACAAAAATAGATTCAATCAGTATTTATGATAAAAACATACCTGTGGCTAATCTAATGGCTGATACCACAAGTCTGCTTCACCTTAATGCTGTATCCCAGTGAACTGCCAATATTAATCATCTGGGAAGAGAAGGAAGACACCACTGAGAAAGTGCTGATGTGCTGCTTTCCTCACTGCACACACTGCAAGAAAATGAACCAGAAAAGATCGTTTATGCCCTACAGTATCATCTTATTGGTTGTTGCATTCAAACCACATTTTGTTTTGACAAATACCACAAGTGATTTTGCAGCACTGCAGGACATTATTTTGGACTTAGTGGTACCCAAGCCCAGGACTTCTCTTTTTGGTAAAGGCCGGTTTGCGAGACAACGCAGAAAGGCCCCTTGGCATTCACCCAGTGGCCACCATGTGTTATCAGAGCCATGAAGATGATCAAGGGAGTGGAGCATCTCCCTTATGAAGAAAGGCTGAGGGAGCTGGGTCTTTTCAGTTTGGAGGAGACTGAGGGGTGACTTCATTAATGTTTATTAATATGCAAAGGGTGTCACGAGGATGGAGCCAGGCTCTTCTCGGTGACAACCAGTGATAGGACAAGGGGCAGTAGGTACAAACTGGAACACAAAAGGTTCCACTTAAATATGACAAGAAACTTCTTCACAGCGAGGGTGCCAGAGCACTGGAACAGGCTGCCCAGGGAGGTTGTGGAGTCTCCTCTGGAGACATTCAAAGCCCACCTGGACACCTTCCTGTGTAACCTCATCTAGGTGTTCCTGCTCTGGTGGGGGAATTGGACTAGATGAACTTTCAAGTTCCCTTCCAATCCCTATCACTCTGTGATTCTGTGTGATTCTGTGATCTTGCCCAAACTTTCAGTTTCTGATCTCTTACTGGCACATTCCCTAACAAAATTAAGCAAATACTTTGTGGCTTCTGGCACTGGCCTGGGATGTGGTAAGAAGGGCCTGAAGCTCCTCCAGACTGAAGGGGAACCCTCAATTTCCCGAGTGCCAACTCCTTGGCAGCTGTTTACAACACTAGTTAGCAGGAGCCTTTTTATTTTTTGAAAGCAAGCAAACCCCTGCCTTTGTGAGGCACTTGGTCTTGTGGGTACAGCCAGCACCCTCAGAAGCAGCTTCCAAACTCAGGTGTTCCACGGGTGCAGACAGCGAGTGCCTAGAACTCTCCTGAGCTCCAGCAAAGACAACTGCCTGTGGCTCCAACAGAGGCACCATCGCCCACCTGAGAGCAGCCCCTGACCACAAAGCAGGGGAGATGGAAGATAATGAACTGAAACATAAAGAAAACCATGGAAATGTGAGACAAGTTCTTTATATGCTAAATCAACAAGGCACAGTTCTGCAGGCAGGGAGGGAGGACTGCAGCTGCCGTCTGCTGAAGTGCCAATTGAGAGCTGAAAATCAGGAGTGCCAAGCAATGGAACCCCGTAAACATTCATGGAGCGTGTGCTGGGAAGGGTAAAACCTGGTAAGAGAAGATAATTAACTCATGCAACAATCCGTGGATGAGAATACGGTTTAGAATTCAAAAATAAAATAACTGCGGTGGTGTTACTGCCTCTTTGCTAATTAAGATGTTAAGCCTATTAATAGTGATGCAAAAAAGGCAGAAGTTTCCAATTAAAATTTCTGCTTCCTATCTGAAAAGGTGATGTATTGTGTGATGAAGTATTTCCCAACCCACTAGCAACTAAAGAGGCAAAGCTTTACTGGAAATAAGTATTTTAATAAACAGCATATATTAAAGATAGCTGACCCAGCATATCTTTAGGTAACGGAAAATGTCAACATATTTTGGGAAAACATAGCCGTCACACTACACAAGGGCAGCTAGAATGAATCAGGTATGAAAACTAACCAATTTTCCAATATCCAAAACATGCTGCAGAATTCAAGTTTGTAGAAGATTAAAGGTTCAAAATATAACTACCACTAGTCAACAGATTTTATGAAAAACATGCTTTAGTAAACCTCATTTTGATAAACCTAGTGGAACAGACTTAATACTTTTGTAGAGCATCGCAGCACTGAGTCAAATACCTTAACTTACAACTAGCGTGATACTACATCAATAAAATACACACTGGGTGTGCAAAGAGGCAGATTTCAATGAGGAGCTTCCCCACTGGCTGCAAGTCCTGCGAGTTTTAGGGAGGTTATTTACAATAAGACTGAGACACTTAAATGCTCTGATAAATTAATGCAAAAGGCAGAGCTGGGCAAAACCTTGAATTCTTACACAGAGCCAGAGTAATGCAAACCAACAGAAATTGTGAGGTAAAGCTGACTTGCACTCAGGCACAGTGTGCTTTTGCTTAGCAAAGGGCAAAAATATCCATACAGGAAAAAGAAATGCAGGGCATAAAACAGGAGACTGTCCTGGGCTCTCCGATGAACTTTTATTCAGTTTTAATGCCCACTGTGGTGCTGTGGCAAAAGCAGCTAATAGGAACTGTGAATACGTAAGCTGCAGCAGGTAGAATAAAAGATAAGATGCTGAAGAATCAGCAAAACACCAGGAAGGAAACACAAAGGGATGAAGAAAACATTTACAGCTGAAGACTAGAGAAGATCCATTTGTTTGAGCTATCAAAAAGAACTTGCACAGAAATAGAGCACATGTTCACACATTTTAATATTGACAGCTTATTCTTATTAGTAAGTACCCACACAAGTGGTAGATTTACACTGTACTACAGTATTTACAACTAGGCAATTTCTTGAATGAAGAACTGAGCTCAGTCTCACTGAAAGATATTGAGTACAATGACACATAACTTTGTTTCAAGACCTGCAATATTAGATCATCTAATGCAACTAGTGACCTTTGACCGTAAGGTATGAGATAGTAATGTTATTTTTCCTCGAGCAGCATTTAGCCAGCTTTCAAACAGACATCTCTATTTATCCAGGCAAAGTTAATGCAAATAACACAGAATAAGCTAGGTTATAAAGAACAGTACTCCAGAACTGCATATCGAGCACCCCTATGCTATTTGCAATCACAACCTGTCCCTGCTGGAATTAAGGCTTCATTTCCATTATGCCATTTCCAGCCTGTCCATCTGAGACAGGATAAACCAGAGTTTCTGTCCCCTCTGCACACACAGAAAGAAACTCCAGCCCACTCTAACAGGAGCAGATGGGATGGTTCTTGATTAAGGGGCTTCTACCAACGAACCACTGTGCTAAATACCATTATCTACGTTCATGAACTGCAAAGTTCTTTTAAGACACTACATAAATATTTACATGAAGAAACCCAAGCCCTTATACATCTCAGTAAGATCCAGACTACCAATTCAACATTACTGCACTTGCATTTATACTTGCATACTGTAAATAGCATTAAAGATCAGGTGTACAGTGAGCAAATAACAGTTCCAAAAATTGAGTTGCAGCATCATGTTTATTTACATAATGTGTCAGAAAACTATTCACAGGCATGACAGAAACAAGCTTCACAACAAATCTAGGTGAGATTTTTCTGTACATTATATTTTTCAACAACTAGAAATATTTTATTAGCAATAATTACATTTATACATTAAAAATCTATACAACGTCCTTTTCTTTCCCAATCTCCATAACGTGTAGGTTCAGGGCCTTTGGGTCCACCCCTCTCTTTTGTAGTAGGATTGATTCCATCAGGGAATTCTAAAATGACAGGAAAAGTTCATTAAGATGCCTATAATGTTGACAAATATAAAGAGGTCACCATCTACAATGTTTGCCTCTTAGGTTCATTTTCAAATACAAAATCAATTCTCTTGTTTTTAAAGGCAACTTTGAGTTAAACATTTCCCAGAAACATAAAACAGTAGTTTAAGAGAGTTTTTGACTACAGTTAGGAATACATTATCATATTCAGTTATGCAAAAGGGAAAGCAACTTCATATCCGAAAGCACTAAAGCACCACAATTTCTTGTTAACTCGCAGTGAGAACCTGCCTCACTCAAGTATGCTGTGAACATGTTCACTACATCACCAGGTCACTTTCTGTGTTTGTTTAGGTCTCTAAGCACTCGGGTTTTAATTTTAGCTTTAGTTTTAAAATTTTAGCCAAGATTTTAGATTTATTCTTGTATTTGAAACACCATGTTTTCATTGATGCTGGTATGTTTTTCAAGAAATAGCATGTTGATGTTTATCAACACCAGACTAAATATCTCAGTCACAGGAGGTACTAGAACATCCTAAAAAGCTAAGTTAGACTTTTCACCTTCTGCAACTTAACCTAAGCGTGCTAAGTCACTGTGATGCCCTTTTACAAGATGGAGACTCTTCCTAAGGGAGGTATGAATGCGGCTTTCCAATCTCTCTTATGAGTGACATGCTAAGCTTACACATTAGCAGTGCTGCTTCTGTTCCAAGCTTATGCCACCTACTCGAACACCATATACCTTTTTCTGCACCTCACAGTCCTTATGCTACTCTGTGCTCTCTTACTCAGGGCCCTCTCTTAGGCAGAATAACTCAGGCCACCCATGCTGCACAGTGACCATCCCACTAGGCTTCGCCAGGCCAGGGAAGCACTTTTGGGCACAGCACCATCCTAGGCTGAGTGTTTTCTCACCCTGCACTAGACTGTGGGGCTCTCTGAAGCTCTCTGCACCCCACACATTCCTTTGCCATGCTGATTCTCCACAGCCTCCCATAAATACACATAACTCGGGGCTCCCTCAGTCGTATCCGTAACTCAGCCCTGGTGGCAAGACAAGTAATGAGCAGCAGGACTGAAAATGAGAAAAGACAACAAACAGAAATGCTGGAGTGCAGAGAAAAAGGAGGACAGTGATGAAGGGAGACTCATGTAGCTACAGGCTATACAGAAGGACATATCAGGATGCCCGTTTAAAAATTCATGCAGTCCAGGATACGAAATGTCAGTATTTGAGCACCTCTGGCGGTACATGGGAGTGCAAATGCATCTAATATTGTTTTGTAGATACCTTCCCAATATCCAAGCAGTACCGATGTGCTGACAGTGGATGCAGAAGCTCAAAAGCTTTCGCCATGACAGCTACACAGCAGTGGGAATTCAAAAGGCCAGCTTAAACTATGTTTTTTCCTAATAACCATCGAAGATACAATGGGCACCTGGCATTCTAACAAACTATTGCTGGTGTTATATGTAAAAAAATACAGGTACAATTCAATTTAAAGCAAAAAGAAACCTTGAGTCCTGTTCTAAACATGGAACATCTCAGGAAAATACAAGAATTATGCATTTGTTTTAAATGGAGTAGTGATGGCATTTATTTTCTTGGGAATAAAAGGACAAGAATTAAATAGCTGCTTACACAGTAAGCTCCGAGTCAGTTCCCAAGTGAACTGCAATCTGAAATTGCTTGCGGCCATTTCGGTGATGATACTGTAATTTTTCAGTGATTTTATCATCTGGATATTCATAGTAATCTATTGATATATTAAAAAAAGCTTGTCCTACAGACCTTGAAATAGATAAACATGGGTTATCTCTCCTGGTAAACAGCAGCAGAACATCACACCATGATGAATAAGATAAAGCACAACTACCACTTTTAGTTAGGGAAGACAGCTAATTAAAAAGGAGGAAGAAAGAGACTGTGTCTTTTTCCTGTCTGATAAAAATGTGTATGTTTCTAGTGACTTCAGCAGAGATTTATCTGCACCCCAATCTTGTCAGGTTCTCTAAATGTAGCCCCACTAAGGTCACTGCAACACATCAAAATTAGCAGCTCATTAGGTCTCCCCTGACCCCACTGAGCAGCTCAGTAACTCAGTATCTCTTGTTGCTTTTCAAAACACTGCCTATAAAGCTTAGGGGAAAGACTGACCATGAAACTCAGCATGAATCAGAAATCTTTTGTGGATCAAAACAGGTTTTTGGGATCATAAAAAGTAGCTGGTGCCCTCATGAGTTCACCACCATGATTCATAGCTGTACTGTAACAGACCAGCTACATTTCTCAGAATCATGGAAGAGTTTATGGTGGAAGGCACCTTTGGGTGACATCTGGCCCCAACCCTGCTCAAAGCAAGGCTGATGTTAGGTCAGGACATCCAGTCAAACCTGAGTATCTCCAGGAGAAGGGGAATCACATTCTCTGGGTGACTTGTCACAATGTTTGACCACCACTGTTTTAAAGCTTTTTTTCCCTCATACATAATCTGCCTCAACCTGTGCCCACTGCCCCGCCTCTGTTTTTTTCCAAACCATCAAGATAAAAAAGCTATTCTGAAGAGTGCTGAATGCCAACCCCTCTTCTTAAACTGACATCGGCACTGCATCACAGGGTCTTGCCTTTGAAACATGGCTTTTGATTTTGTAAACCATTACTTACTTTCCAGGGGTTCCCTCTCCATACTGGACTCCTCTGGTTCATCAAATCGACCTAGTGGTAACTTCGGTTTCTTAAGTGGCTGCTTAGCAGGTTCAGATCTTCCTCCTGTCTTAGAGCTGGTGCTTCTCAGAGAGCTGCAAAGCAGCAATGACTCTATCAAACAAACAGACACGTGGCATAAATGTTTAATACCAAGTAGCTCTATGGCTGTTCAGAACACCTCTGAAAAACCCTCACTTCAGAAACTATGGAGTGGAGCACAGGAAAACAAACTCCAAATATTAGTTTAACATTCAACTCACGAACACCTAAGAAATCAGCACAGATAATTATTTTTGGCCCTAGAAACATATGCAGGCAAAACTGTGTTAGTTGTATAACTCAGTTCACATCAACAGTGTATTTTAAACTGCCTGAACTTATCTTCACTGTTATCTTCTTGTATTTTAGACTCTAAGTAGTAATTAGCTAGCACAGACCAGTACATTCTGTTCTCCTGGAGAAGTCCTAACCTCCCCCAAGAAGCCTGCTGACTTCCAGGTCTTGGCTCATTTCCAACAGCTTTTGAGTCAGAAAAAGCTTCTGCTTTCCCAAAGGAAAGTTTTAAAAAAATAAAATGTTGTTCCCTTAGTAACAGGTTTTCCAGAATGCTGATAGAGAATAGTTGGGCTTCCCTTATGACAGCAAAATAATTCAGCTGGTAGTCAAGAACGGGACAAAATTTGAACACATTTAAGTTCAATTATATAACTGCATGCAAATGCTTTAATTAGAAGTGTAAACTTTTTTCTTTTGAAGTCCTACTAACATTTTTTTAACATAAATGTAAAAGAAAGCCTATTAATAGCCATATCTGAAGTTCTTTCAAGTAGTATAAAACCACAGGTCTACGTATATCTTAGGTCAAATAATTCAAGAGTCATAAACAAGTCAAAAATTACTTATGAATATCGCTCAAAACGACTGATATTTTTGTGTTTGGTTAAAAAAACAGATGTCCACAGCGAGCATAAAATACCCTCTAAAAATACTCTAGCTATGGACACAGGCTTAAAGCAGCTCTGATTTTTCTCAAGCAGGAAGACACAAACGGAAATCCTCCCTTCACCAACCTGGGAGCAAAGCACTTGAAAAAACTAATATTCTACCCTGCTGAAGAGATCATATCGGGAAACCTTCCCAAGCAGTGTGGGTTTGGCTCACCTACATATACACCAACCAACAATCCACCTGTATTCCCAGAATCAACATATTCATTCACACTAAAATACCACAAACTTAACATGACACCCTACGGTCACATAAACTATTATACCTGCCAACTGTTGCCAGTGCCCCAAAGGAATGTGGGTTTTTTTTTTGCTTTAAGCATGACATAATGGGCCTATGAACAGTGAAGAATCTAATCCTTCTGCATAGATTGGATCTTTCTACTCCTGCCAAGCATCTTGTCACTCTTCAGCAAGCTGAAAGAGAAGCTAGCTAGAAAATTAAATTAACGCTGATATTCTAGTCCATGTTCAAATAAAAGTCAGATTAAGGTACTGATAGAAACTGGTTGTCTTAGTCAGCAGAGAAGAGGCAAAATCCATTTTCCTATTTGCAATACTTGATATTGTTGATCAAAATACATTCTTCTTGACACTGAGGTGACAAAGGTTGAACATTAAGTACCTCTGAAAAAAATAAGATGAACAATCAACTTTACCAGTAAACCACATTCTACAAACTGATCTTTGACTCCTTCATCCTTTATGGGCAGTCACAAAGCCATCTGATTTATTAATTATATAGCTGCATTTGAAAATAAGTTGAAAATCCCTGGTTGCTGCACACCCAACATCTGCCTTGTGAAGCGGCCCACAGAGCATGACTTATCATAACAAAGCCATTCATCTCACCATGGCCAAACAGAGCCTAGAAGGGGCCACAAACAAACACCTAACAACATTTTTTCCAGCTCTCCCATTAACATATATGCTATCGGTCTGTTTCAGGAACATTGTACCAATAGGATCACAGAAATCTCAACTTTTGAAGGGAGCGGCCTGACCTGCAGCCCTACAGAACAGATTAAGAACAGACACTGTAAACTACTTCATTTGTTCTCTTAAGTTTCTCCATGAGCAAATCACCTGAATTTCCTCATAAAGGACAGGGAGCAATAACTGTCAAGGCCACAGCAAGTTCCCTCAAGCTATTCTAGAAATATAAAACCATACCTTAATATTTTACCGCCGTTTAAAAAGTGACAACAAGGTTAGGGAAAAAAACCCTCCAGAACGGATAGTGAGGCCTGACAGCAGTAGGTTTGCAATGTAAGGGTGCATATTAATATCTAGAAGGGAAAAAAAATGCAGGAAACCTGTAGAGAAAGCGGGGGAGGGGCAAAATCAGTAGCACCGCATGACCCGTCAGCGCCGCGGCCGGCGGGAGGGGCGGGGGTCACACCGCGAGTCGCACCGCGGGTCACAGCGCGGGCGGCGCCGCACGGCCCCCGCCCACCGCCATCTTGGGCGCCCGTCAGCAACCCCGGCGCCGACAGTCCCGGCCGCTAACCGCCCCTCTCTCCCAGCTCCCCTGCGTGAGGAAGACGCGGCGAGGCCGAGGAGCCCCTCGGCGGCAAAGCCGGGCCTCTCCCGCCCTCCGCCCGCCTCTTACTCGCTGCCCCCGGCGCGCCGCGCAGCAGCCGCAGAGCCATGGCCGCGCCGAGCCGGCACTCATGAAGGCTGTGGCGCAGGCGTCCGCGCAGGCGCAAAGGGCGACAGCGCCCGGCCTGGGGCGGGGCCGCCCGCCCGAGGGGGAGCGGCGGGAAACGCGGTTCCAGTCAGCGCGGCGGCCTTGTGCAGCGCAGCTCCCACCGGCCTCAGAAACAAGCCCGTTCCTCCCTTGCCGCTCTCTCTCTCCGAGAGACGGAGGTGAACGGCGCCTTGGGAGCCGAGTTCTCGCTGGAGCGGCTCGAGAGAGGAGCTGCCCCTCCTGCCCCTGCCTAAAGCTGCAGCATCTCGTTCCTGCACGCGATGAAGTTTGTCACAGAAATAGCTCATTTCCTCCCCCAAATGTGTACTGCAGCCCCACTAATGTGTTTTTTCCTTCTTGAAAACAAAACAAACCAAACAAACCCCACAAACAACACGAAGGCTATACGGCTATGGTAAATAGCCTCCGTAAGAGGCAGCTGCTACAGTGATGCACAGACCCAGAGCGTCCCTCGCCACTGAAGGCAGCATAACTTCAAAGTTACCAGAATGTTACTTCGACATAATAATTAATGTTTTAATTTAACACTAAACTTTATGTTTCTCAGTCCTGTACTGCAGCTGGTGCCTCTTCTGCACTAGAACAGGCATCATTCACCATCCCAGGGAGAAGGGCGCAAGAAATGCAGCAACTAAACCCAAGTGCTGCACCAGAGGACTAAGACAGCACCTTCCAGTTTCCCAGTGCACCCAGCAAAAGTGCTTTTAATACTCCCAGTATAAAGCTAACCCTGGTAGAAGTAACACCTGTGCTCATGGGGTGGAGCTCCAGTTAATGCTTGGAATATGGCAATGTTTGCTTTTTGTCACTCTCCAAACATCTCAGGTCATCTACTTCTTCCATAAAACAGGATCCAAACTACTCTGTCCACGGACACTAAACTGCAGAACATGACTTTCACTCAGTCATTCTGGGAGATCAGCATCTAAAACAGCGTTTTGTGTTCACACCTGGAAGAGTTTAAGCAAGTAAATCTCCTTGGTAAATTAACAGCAGCAACGCTCCATTGAGTTTATTGCACTACATCTGGCAATGCCTACACACTGAAAGTGATTAAATTTAACTGACTACCTTATGTGTGACATTTTCTCAATCAGCATTTTATAACATAGTTAATTGGACATTAGAGACCAAAAATAATGAGACACTCTTTTTCCTTTATTCTAACAAGAAGATGCTGGGCCACTGGATCTGAGAGACTGAAATGAATATTGATGGCTCATGCAGAAAAAAAAAATGCTCTTCTGCCCAAAAGCAGCAAGAAAAAAACCCAACCAAACAAAACAACCCGAAGAGACCTATGCCAAGTTCAAGAACTTATCATGCATATGCTCAACACAGCAAAAGCCACCATGAAATCCTTACCTTAAAAATACTCATACCAAGCTGAGTGCAGGTACAAAGTAAGAGTAAGTTCTGTTCCTTAACAGCTTAACACAATCCATGAAAAATCATGCTTATGTGCAATCTCGAATGGTAAGGAGTAAATAGCAATGTAAGATCAATGAGGAACTGTTATTCTACCTAAAACCAAGCTGCAGTCTTCAAAACATTTATCTATTCTTCATTGTATTGCTGTAAAAAATGCAAAATTCGCTTTTTACTCCTATTGGGGCCAATATTATTCAATATATTCATTAACGATTTGGACGAGGGAATTGAGTGCACTATCAGCAAGTTTGCTGATGACACTAAGCTGGGAGGAGTGGCTGACACGCCAGAAGGCTGTGCTGCCATCCAGCGGGACCTGGACAGGCTGGAGAGTTGGGCGGGGAATAACCTGATGAAATTTAACAAGGGAAAGTGTAGAGTCCTGCATCTGGGCAGGAACAACCCCAGGTTCCAGTATAAGTTGGTGAACGACCTATTAAAGAGCAGTGTAGGGGAAAGGGACCTGGGGGTCCTGGTGGACAGCAGGATGACCATGAGCCAGCACTGTGCCCTTGTGGCCGGGAAGGCCAATGGCATCCTGGGGTGTATTAGAAGGGGGGGTGGCTAGTAGATCGAGAGAGGTTCTCCTTCCCCTCTACTCTGCCCTGGTGAGACCACATCTGGAATATTGTGTCCAGTTCTGGGCCCCTCAGTTCCAGAAGGTCAGGGAACTGCTGGAGAGGGTCCAGCGTAGGGCAACGGAGATGATTAAGGGAGTGGAGCATCTCCCTTATGAGGAAAGGCTGAGGGAGCTGGGTCTCTTTAGTTTGGAGAAGAGGAGACTGAGGGGTGACCTTATTAACATTTATAAATATATAAAGGGTGAGTGCCACGAGGATGGAGCCAGGCTCTTCTCGGTGGCAAACAATGAAAGGACAAGGGGTAATGGGATCAAGCTGGAACACAAGAGGTTCCACTTAAATTTGAGAAAAAACTTCTTCTCAGTGAGGGTGACAGACACTGGAACAGGCTGCCCAGGGAGGTTGTGGAGTCTCCTTCTCTGGAGACATTCAAAACCCACCTGGACACCTTCCTGTGTAACCTCACCTAGGCGTTCCTGCTCCAGCAGGGGGATTGGACTAGATGATCTTTTGAGGTCCCTTCCAATCCCAAACATACTGTGATACTGTGAATTATGTATTTCTACATCTCCTAGCTGAGGAAGCAATAAGTCTGAACACCGGTAACAGAAATGTAGCACACAGCACAGGCGTTCTGCACTTCATGCATGATTAAATGCAATGTTTTCTTTTTTTTTTTTTTTTTTTGTTTTCCTTGCTCTGCTCACTGGTAATTTACTTCAAATACGACTGCATTCTGCTTTGCTGTTCTAAACAGCAGGGATGGAGGACCTGGGGCCAGCACCAACTCTGCAGCAGGTCAGTGTAAGCTGGCCCTGGGGCCCTCTGGAGAGCAGCACAACCAGCACTGCTGATCCTGCCCCAGCGCCTCCTGTTCCTCCCAGGCCGGGTCAGGAGGCCTGGTTATCTGAACTCTACACCTGCTCAGGGCTCTGCAACTTAGACTGGCTTGGAATGAACGGTGTTTTGTGGTCACAGAGTAAGTTTTTGACAACGTGGAATATCTTGGCTCTGCAGCAAAGCCTGGTAATTTCCACAGGAGAGCATGAGCTCTTTTTCCCAATTGGCAAACAGAAGTTCAGATGTGATCTTATGCAGTGACCTCCTAATAGTATCGCTGAGAGCTTTGTGAAGTAACAGTAGCAACCTACTGCCTTCAGGGAACAGAGATGGGCAGCTTTCTAGAGGAATGTTAAGACCTTGATTTTTCTCTCTCGTTCTGTAAGCAGCATAATTCTCTTTCAAACAGCTGTAGGATACCTGCATAAAGGAGAGGTCACTAACGCTGCAGGAGCATGAAGCCTTGACTGAAACGGGCGCGTTGGAGCACTTTATTGCTGCCACTGCACCAGGTGACACTGGATTATGTACGTGAGCCAGTATTTCTAGCTGGGGAACAGAAGGCAGAAATAGGCGGTGTAGGGGGAGTGTGCCACACAACACACGCACAGCTGGCCAAAGCAGCAGAGATTGCACAGGTTGTTCAGAGAGCAACTGCAAGCATTCCCTACAGTCTGTAAACATAAATGTGAACTTCATACACTTTAAGGACACGTTGGGGTCATCAGGCCACTCACTACTGTTCCCAGCCCCCAAAAAAGCTACCGTACTGAGAGGGCTGTCAGAGCACATATGGACTGCACCGGGCAATACAAATTAGGGGAGAGAAAAAGAATTTCATGTTCTATTAATTTGCCCTGTTCCTTGATAAACTTAGATGCAAATATCACATGGTTTCCTGCAACATCTGTTTTCCTCAAAGAACAAACCAAATTCAAGCCTCCTCAAGGAGCTATTTCAGCTTTGCTGATCACAAAAGTATGTTTTCAACTTTTGGATTTCAAGAGCAAGACAGACACTTTTCAATAGCAACAGAAACATCCAAATACTTCTGTACTTAGTTTAACCTCCTTATTGTGAATCAAGGAACATTTTGTACATCTAGCTCCCTAAACTGATATTCAAAATTTAGCCAGGAGCCAAGTACTAAAATACTGCTAAATAAAAGCAGTTGAGATGTCAAAATATAAATTAAATATTTAGAACTTAGTAGCAACATCATAATAAAAACTAATAAAAGTAGATATTGTTATAGTGGGAACGTATTTAAGATATCTTTGTGTCATAAGGACTTGCCTAACACAACTTTGATAAAATACTCTTTTAAGTATGTGCGTTTCCAAACTGTAGATGCTCATTTGAGCATCTTGGAAGCTATAGAGGAAAAAAATACATATTACAAAGGATGTATTATACAATAAACCATACCAAGTGCAAAATCGCTTCATTATAAACTATTATTGCTATATTAATTGCAAATAATACAAAATTATTAATTATATACAAAAAACCCTCCCCAGAATTTTGGTAATTAGCAGAACATTTCAGTTTCTTTAATTGCTTCCATTAGAGTCATTTGTTCATTTTATTAACACCAGATGCAATAACACAATGCTAAAAATAAACATGCATTATACAATAAATTTATATTTTTCAAAAAATGTTCCTTACAATTAGTGAATGCACATGTAACTCTTTTCCCCCCAGCTTTAGTGAATTATTGTTTGAAACAGAGAAAAGGGAAGGAGAACCCAAACTTAATGCTATTCAGCACCAGTAGAAAGTCAATAGACCTTTAACATTCCTGTATATCAAAAACATTTTGTCTGTATCACTAAACAGGTGAAGTTTACAATACCGTCCCATTTGAAGATGTATTGATTTATATTTACAATACTTCATTGTCAATAAAACATTTTAACAATATTTAAAAATTGCTTAAATTCATAAAAGTATTGCAGAAATTTATAACATTTACTTATTTAACGTACATACAAGGAAGTCCATGTAAAACTGTCCACGTT
Source organism: Columba livia (assembly GCF_036013475.1). Taxonomy (NCBI): domain Eukaryota; kingdom Metazoa; phylum Chordata; class Aves; order Columbiformes; family Columbidae; genus Columba; species Columba livia. The sequence goes on along the minus strand of NC_088604.1, from coordinate 31,395,504 downwards.
CTTCCGAAGAACTGACAGAGTAAGGAGCAATCTTAATACAGTTTGCAAAACCCCAATTATTTGAAGGCAGCTATCATTAAACATTCAAAAATCCTTAGTTGCCATTTGCTTCTGAAAACTAAAGTTCCAGTAATAAAACTGAGTATGTAAACTAACATGTTTTTGAGATCAGTAGAAAATATATTCCCACAGGCAGAGCGTATTTACCAATGATGACAATGATCTTGTAGAAAACAGCGAAGCTGTAGTGATATCTGAACAGACAACTCGGTCATGGCCTTTGTGAGACCCACAGATATAATCATTTTCAAATATCCAGTATTTTAGCAGCTCATTGTGTTTCCAGTTAAACTTCCTACAGTGCTAAAATACAACAACTGAACGTGTAAGACCTTATTAGAATTTTTAAATCCAATTTATTTTGGCATCTAAAGCCTCTTGTAAGACGTAGCCAAGTAACACTGTCTTCTGTAGTCTACGAGCCAATAATAAACCAACCAAAAGTACACACTGTGCTTTAATCTCCAAATAATCAGGTACCCAAAATTAAGAAAAAGTAATAGAAAAGTAAAAAGAACAAAATAAAAAAATATTGCACAGCCACATTACCTAGAAAGTAAAGTTGATGTTAAAAAGCCCTAAGTGTGGATGATATAAATTATCTTCCATATAAAAAGTATAAATATCTCTTAAAATACAGCTGCAGCTATACTTCAATACCACGCATTATTTGATTCATCTGTTAATGAGGTAATACCAAGTCTCTTATAATGCTTTTCTCTACTGAAAATATTTTAGGGCAGCAACAAGAAAGAATTTTTCTAAAAATATTTCTGAATCAAGAACAGCAATATGTGCCGCTCTCCCTATGAGAGAATCTGCTGTATTGGGTAATGCATTAATTACGTTATAACGGATCAAATTACATTCCTTATTTTGAAGAACTGGCAGAAGCAGGTTCTGGATCATTTCAGCATAAATTGGTCCTGTAGAGGAAAAGAGAAGTTGGACTGTATGAATCACCAGAAACAAACGCGTTTCTTTGACCTTGAACTCAACATGAATACATTCCAGAGTAAGAGAGGTAATGATATGTGTTATGTTGTTGTTCTGCTAAGTAGTTTAATTTTCCCAGAAATCTCAGAAAAATAACCTGAAGCTCTACATTTTAGTTATTTGTACATTTATAGTAAAAATGTGCTCATCAGTATTATTACACTATGTAAAACGTATTTGTCAATACGCAATGCTAGAATGCAGTCGTGCCAGGATACCTCAACAGTAAATACAACAATCAACCTCCACTGAAAATGGGAAAAAGACCTTTGCTTTCAATGCTAGTATTAAGCCTCAACAAAACAGAGCCCAAGTGCTCCATGCTACAACCTGATGTCCTCAAAAATCAACGCTATTTGTCCTTCCTACTCACACACCAGGGGACTGTGCTCGTCCTGCCCAACTTTTGGCTAAGTCTATAAGCTAGAAATTTATTCAGTCTCATCTCCTTCTGCATGTAACAGAACAGCACAGATCCAGAACGCAATTCCGTTCCCACACAGATTTTCCATTACTACGGAGTAAGCCCAGAGTGTCTCGACACATAATAGAGGTGCCTTGGCTAAGCAGCACCCAAAAATAAATGGGATGAATCTGAGACAAGTGAGGTTTAACCTGAGTGGTCTGTTTTATTTTGTGGGATATTTATTACCTGATTGTTTATCCTTTAAAGCTGTTTTACACATCTCAATGCGAGCGGAGTGATAAGGAACATACCGATCCTGCAGAGATCCTACTAACACGATGTTTTTGAAATAATGAAGACCTACAAGAGAAAATGGTATCTATTATAATGAATCCTTTGACAATTACTAAAGAATAACTCTACATATCACAATTGAAATTTGGCATCAATTTATTACAATATCTTGTGTAAAAAGGCAGAAAAATCAATTACAATAGGTAGAGCTACAGAATAATGAGATATTGGGTACCGGCCTTTCCTCTGCACATATTTTAAAACGTACGGGCGTGACCCAAGTGCGATGCTTCCCATTTAAACAGAGTACAGTTCAAACCTTCACCTTGGTTTTTAGGAATGAAGTGGTCAGTTTCTGCCCGCAGAAGGGAATAAAGCCTCTGCATTGCTGAAAGAAACCCAAAGATGGATGGTGCCTTGTCTTGTGTAGCTGTGTCAGATTTAAGGCCCAGCATCCACACGTACACGACACAGCCCTATCAGGAACTGCCCCACTGTACGGTCTGGGCAGCTCCAGCACAGGTGCAGGGTCCACCCCACACAACTCCCCAAATATAATTAAACCTTTATTATTAAACCCGGACTTCCTACTGCTTGAACAAGCACAGATGATGACAAGGTAGGAACCCTCAGTAATGAAGAAGTTACAGTCCTCAAGGCAACCTAATTATGTTATCTCTAAAAAGCTTCAGTAGATTTCCAGTGCTGCCCATCTGCTTTAGGCCAAATACAACGGTGCATTTTAGGAAAACAGGCTGCATTTGCCTTAGAACAGCCCCTTCAGAATATCACAGCCATCTACAGTTACATAACAAAGGCAGCTGTGAGGCAAAACCAGAAAACTGACCGGAATTGGGAACCTCCTGGTTGTTAAGGTGCTCACAGATTATCATTGGTAGATTTGATTAAGCTCTATTTGCACCGGTGCTAATGAGTTTTTGCTTTTAATTTCCAGAGAATAATGGTCAGATCCTGTAACTACTAGTTTTTAAATTACAAAATGTGCTCAGTCCATTCTAAGAATTATAGAAATACTGCAAATAAAGTCACTCCTCAAAGGCGCTTCTTGGAATCTGCAGCAAACCTTTCCTGTGTTAATCTCCACAAACCAACATTTTCTTTAATTAAAAAAGGAGATCTGATTGTGTAGGAAAAATAAATGTATTGCTATGTGCTTTTCAGAAGCTGTACTGCCAGGACAAAGTTCTGGAATCCAGTTTCCTTGTTCTATTCGGACAGAACATATACTAATTATTAATACATCTCTGTTCCTAAAGCTGTCAATGAAGCCCAAAGCAAAAAATATTTCCTATTTTCAGAAGTTGTTTCCTAATTTTCAATATTTTATACACTCCAAATGATGAAGACTACATCTCCAAACCAAGTCAGTTACAGAAGCAATGCTCACAACTTTAGCACGTGAAAAAGTAAACGTATCTTCCCAGATCTCACAGAAAACTAAAAAAAAGAAATTTAAAAAATCCATGAACCTATAAAAACATACAGAAAACACATCCAAACTAGATCCTGTACTCTTCAAATAAAAATTCTGTTTGTGGTGTGTGGTTTTTGGTTGATTGGTTGGTTTTCCCCGTGCCCACTGAAAAACAACACTGTCTCAAAAGATCAGCTGCATCCCTGGAGTCTTTTCTTTGACATCTGATGAAAAATGACAGCAGCAAATCCTACACAGAGATGCAGATGCCAGTTTCAAAACTTTGTACTGAGTTGAAAAGAACGCATTTGGAATAAGTCAAGGACAGAAATTCTCTGCAGGCTAAACTGTAATAGTTTTGTAAATTCCTTGGGAGTCCATCTTGTATTAAGTTTTTTTGATATGCACCCTTCCTAAAGAAATACCCACTAGCATTCATGTAAAAGGTACAAGGAAGTGGACTGCCTAGCTCTTTTAATTAACCTGAAGAAATAAGAGATATCCTGGGGAACCTTTAGAGGAACATCAGCCCACATCAATCAACATTTAAACAAAATCTCTTCATCCTTACATGTGATTTAATAAATACAAACAAAAAAATCTCAAGCAAAACCAGGTTTAGGACACCACAGTCTAGTAAATTAGGCATCCCCTTTTGGTCACAGTGAGTCATTTTTATGCTTTATATTCTGATTCATAAAATTAACATCTTGGGCTTCACTTCATTTTCGGCATGATCAGCATCAGGAATATTTCATTACGAAGAAGTGTTTGAGGGAACTCTTCAGTAGGGGAAAAGAAGCCACATAGGGTATTTCATAAGCATGAGTTTTGTTGTGTAACTCTTCTTGGGTGTTTTTTCTTTGGAAGGCTCTTTGTGTCTATTTTGAGGAAAAAAAGTCTTATATCTTGCAGTCTTCTGACATGGCTCATGTAATATATATATATGCCACATATGACTATATGGATGGGAAAGAGAGGAGTCAAAATGGTGTGTCTCAGTGTCCAGAGCCCAGCAACATGAGATACCTCAAACCACTTATCAAGAAGAACTGCATGGTGTCCACCAGCATCCTTTCTGCCCTCCAGACAGGCTGGGGGACTGCTTAAGACATAGACACAGAATGATCCCTAATAGAGAAGTGTGCAGTGGTAAACTGTGCCTAAATTAAGTGTACTTGTGGACAAAGAAGCAATTTATCACAATCTTTCATTTACGCAGCAGTAAAGACTGGCCCACCAGTCATCTTTACATGTTGTTCTCTCACTTCCTAGACTTTAAATATATTCTGCCTTTAATTAAATTAAAAATTCAGGAACAAATTGTGAACAAGAATACAGCTCAGTTAATTCCTGTGATCCACATCTTTATTTTCCCACACTGCACATAATACAATATCTGTTATGCATACTGTAAGTATGAAAAAAATGCCCAAATGTAAAATTATTCTAAGTAATTAATGAATAACTTTTTCTTGTACAGCAAAATTTTCAGCTGCTGAATTAAGAAACCAACCCCAAAATCTAATTAGGACGTTTTCAGGTTGTTGTAGTTAGGCAAAAATGCTGGAAGATTAAAACCTAATTCTATCAGGACAAAATACATCTGAACTCATCACATGATCTACTGAACAGATCACACATTTTTGCAGAGCACTATAAAACACACTGAAGTTGTCATTAACTAGAAAGCATTGACTAAATTTTTCAACAGGATTTGAGACAGCTTGGAAAAGAACAATCCAAATGAAAGATCACTGCTGAAATACCAAGCTTTGTCCCACATAACTCAATGCTCGTTCTTGTAGTAACAAACCTTTAATGGGCTTTCCAAATTTTTAGGATGATCCTTATCACCCACTGCAATTTCAGTCTCAGTCAAAGTGAATTTAAGCATATACAGAGACCACAATTTTTATCATTTAACCATCGTGCCATTCATGTCCATTGCTGAATTCTGAATAACAGTATTAGTCACTACTGAATTAATGATATCTATAAATGCATGAACAATTTTTCCAGCTAATATATGAAGTGGAAAAATCTGTCTGGAACAGCATGTATAGAGACCTGATAACTCATAACTAATGGCAATCACAGAGGAATAAAATTTTATTTATGTTAAGTCTGGCCTTTAGCTATAGCCAACGTCCAAGTAAGGGCTGGGAGATGGAGCCACTGGTACAATGGGTGGCTGATATTCTCTGAGACTTGTATGACAAAAAGGATGAAAAAATTCCATACCACTGCCCTGTAACTAATTCAAAACAAAGCTTCAATTATTTGCAATGGACAATATTCACTGTGTATACCACAGAGTTCTTGAGCATAATCAAAACCACCTATGATAAGCTTAAAAAAAAATAAGTACAACAATCCGATTCAATTAGCAAGCTGCCATTTAGCTGCCATTTTCCTCAGGAATATACTAACCACAGAATTCTAGAACAGAGTAATTTATGTTGAAAGAGACCTTTAGAGATCATCTGGTCCTACCCATTTGCTCAAAGCAGGAACAACTTTGATGTTAGATCAGGTGGCTCAGGGTCATACCTGGTTGCTTTGATTTAAAGGAAGCATCTGAGTTTTGGCCAGATACAATACTCCCAAAGTCTTCTATAATTCTGTCCATTTACATGCTTGTTTGGACATAGGAATCTGGAAGCTTTGTCATAAATGCAGTCTGGAAATAGGGACTTCAAAAAATTACGCCCTGGAAGGAAGCAAACTCCTGCAGTTGGTCTTCCACACTGCTTGGTGAAGTTAATACATCACACACGCAGCTGAAATCACATCCCAAAAATTCAAGCACTGAGATTTGGGGTCAATAGGTCTCAGATTAAGGTACCAGGACACAGATGCAAAGAAGCTCAGGCTTTCAGCTGCAGCCCTACACCAAGACTGATAAGGGAGCTAGATTTACTTCAAATTGGGAGTTTCACATCAGCTCAGACTCTAAGATTTTACTTAAAGAACTTGGCTCCAGATGCAATAAAACTTACTAGATTCTTCCAGCATTGTTGGAAAAGAGCTACTGAGGGCTGGGAAGTCCTTCCTCTTAGCAGAACTGATTAGGTTAGTCCCCATGCCATGCTAGGAATGGGGATGCTTTTTCAATTCTAGTCTCACCTTCATAATGAGTTGTGAACAGACCCTCCCTCACAAAGTCTAATAGCCCCAAGTAAGCTAAGCTGGCATCGTGTACATAACAGCTCAAAGAAAACAAGTCTGCTCACTGCTGCTCATGCCTGCTCACTGCTGATGTGTTGTTAACACAGATGTAAACAAAATCAAAAAAGTCTTTTCCTCCTTTCAGAGATTAGGAAAATGCATATTTTTAAAGGAGGGACATAAGACAATAAACAAACTTATCAGAATTCTGATAATCAAGACCTGTGGAAGTACTAAGACATATGAATCTAAGCCTACCTAAGTACAAAAACATCCTGGAAGAGATGATGGCTGTACATTCACATTTGTGAACTCTGTAGCATAAGAGGAACGGAACTGTAGAGCAAACCACTTGGTATTGAGAATTCCCTGCCCATTGTAATGCCCATTTTCAGAAGAGTTTATGTTGGACTAGCTCTAGTCTGGTCCTGTGAACACAATGAGCATTTTCTGCTAACGCTGATTCATTGTGTTCTGAAATAAACAGGGATCATGAAGAGATTTGCTTCTGAATGCATTCCTGAGTACTAACATGAACATATTCTACAGCTGAGAAATGGGATTTAAAAATAAGTTGAGAACAGAAGCTGAGGTAGTAAAACTTGCAGGTCCAAAGTTTGTTGCAGGAAGCACTCCTGCTGGTGGGCAAATAATTCTTAACTGGGACAGAAAACAGCCTTTTGAGATTTGCTTTATGGAAGCGATACTTCTGACACACATCATTACTCATTATAGGAGAACAAGTTCTGTCCAAAGTTTTGGAGTCACTAAGTCCTTAAATGCAAACAGTCAATCACAGTTTATAGCAAATTGCGATCTACATCCAGAGTCTTCAGTTAATATTGGTTCAGGTGACTGACAAGCTCAAGTTTCTGCAAGCAGAGACCAAATGATGGAACTGGACTCTTTAATACTTGTATCAATCAGTGTACTGGCATTCTAAACAACGTATTAACATGTAGAAGTCTTGCCTGAAACCAAACAATGCAAATGTTATATGTCACTGACATTCTTCTTAGACCATCAGAATATCAAAACCAGCTTATGTATTAATGAAACTGTCCTCTCACTGTTGATTTCTTAACATACAAGGCAGGGTCTCTGAACCCATCAAAAATGACCATCTGAAGTACCATGAAGAAGAAAGTGCAGATTTGTTAGGTGAAAATGGCTACAAATCAATAACTTCCAGTTGATTTTTTTTTTCCTGGATTCCTCAGAAGACATTAATTTTTATGAAAAATGTAACTAGCTGAGTATAAAATGTAAATAACATAAGAAAGAAAATATTCTAATTGAAGAGAAAAAAGAAAAAAAAAATAGAAAGAGCTGCTCCTGTTTATCTTGCCCAAAACAAAGTGAATTAGAGAAGCTGGGAGAAGTGCTTGGGACAGTGCTCAAGTCACACCTGAAATCATCTTCAGTTCACTGGAGCTACTGCATTTCTGCTTCTGTGGACGAAATTACAATGCGCTCCAACTAGAATCAATTCTGTATTTGAATACACTCATCAAACACATATCCTTCTTAAAAGAAAGGATGATTATTATTATTTTGTTGATGTCCCAAAAAATCAGTTGGCATTTCATAAGCTGCTGATTACTTTCGAACATCAAATGTAACAAACATGAAAGTGCAGTTATCGCTTGTAGAAAATATTTAAGCATAACCAATAGATTAAGTGGAAACAAACCAGGAGCTGTTGAAATCCAGAACTTGTCCCTGAATCCCTACATGGTGCCAAGCTGCACAAGGCACTCGTTTCAAATAATACTGCACTTATTCCCACTAATCCCTTTAAGGACAGATCTCCGTAATTACCATTTTGTAAGTTTTATGGCAAATGTCAACTGTTCAGTTAGAAAAAGTACAGATTTCCACTAGGTGGATAGACCACACTAACTTCTAAAAGTCAAGCAATTAGAAAATAGAGGACGATATATTTATTTATCTTTGTGTCTAAAAATCTTTGTATTATTGGGTAAATTTAAAAAATTAATCTCTTTTTGTTCAATCTACAATACTACAACATGAAACACTGCATACACATAACAGAAATTGTCATGCATTTTTTCATCTGTGCGCCTACAATTGTGTTTGCACTGAACACATGTCATCACAGCTGGCAACTTGGTGTCATTTCTTGCCACAGTATGAAATTAACAACCACTTCCAAGACCCCAAGAAATCACCAGACTGATTGTGGCTGCTCAAGACACGACAAGGAGATTTCAAGGAGATTATTGTCAATGAACATAATTCTAAACATTATCATTATGAAGATCACAAAACTAAATCTTCCATTGGGTTAAAGATGGTATAAATACCTCAACTGCCAACATGGAGTGACCAGTGCTTAATGTAACTTAAAATTCAAGAAAGAGCATAAACCTTAACTCTCTTAATTTTTAATAAATCCTATTACATTTTTTTTAAGGTCATTTCTTCTGCTTTAACAAAACTCACAGCTGGCTAATGAAAGAGCTGTACTTGACTTTTTAAAAGTATTCTACAACTGTAACGCTCCATTAAGTGCATAAAAGCAAAACTGGTCGACAGACAAACCACATACGAAGCTGTGAAAAACAGAGGCTTAGAAAAGCAGACAGTTAATCATAATCATCACTTGTCTCTTGCTGTAATTTATTGAATCAATCATTTCAAAAGGCATTTACAATTTTAAGAATCAATTCCTACATATATACCAGAAACAGATAAAGAGAATTGTTAAAAATAAGTTATCTGTCATTCTGCCTTGACAAATTAATTGAAGATGAAACTGAAATGTTCCCAGAGTCCACTTGCTAAATGAGAGCTAAGTGCATCTCCAACACTAGATTTGGGAAATTCTGCAAACAAAACTCTTACCTGGATATAATTCAGAAAGAACAATCCAATGAACACATTCTAAATGATACATACCTATGTTTTGGTGAATGCTTCCCTTTTAATTGAAGGATACTACTAACAGTAATGAGAACAACAACAACTTTGTAATGCAAGTTTGTCACTTAGATGGATCACTATTCCAGCGTATAGTTATATTTACCAGGTACAACATAACATGTTAATCAATTTACACCAAGTTTCCTGGCAAATAACAAACTCGAGTTGGTACCAGCTATTTTTAAATCCAACAAAAAACAACCAGATCATGACCAGTAATAATAAGTATCTACTGTTTGAGTACAAACCATGTTTCAGAACAGAACAGATAGGAGCAAAAATCTCTTGTTTCTGAATTGCACAAAGCATCAGTACTTACTGAAGAGGAGATGCTCAACTGTACTTTCACCTACAATGACCGACAGAAAGTAGGAACTTCATCCATTTTGTGGTTAAGCAAGAAGATGATGTGTTTAACAGGCATGTTCTCTGGCAAATTTGAGAATTAGAGCCACAAACTACCACACAACAATGTGGCTGGGACTAGACCCTCAAAACATCACCTGCTGGATCCACAGCCAGTTTTAGAGATGATCTGGAAACCAACCAGACCACAGCAGAGCTGAAATAGCAGTGAGTTTTGCTGCCTTAGAGATTTTTCCAGCTGCAAAGTCAGCATCTGAAGAAGACACCACATGAAGCAGCAACAGATGTTTCTGCATCTTAGACTCCTGTTTTCGTATAGGACTACAAAAAAAGGCTATACTTCTCCACAGTGTTGTCCATCCCTTCCATGTAGACTGTGGTGATTTCTGGAAACACCTATGTTTAGAATTCCTATAGAGAACAGTATGTGAATTATGGATTGAAAATCTGAAGAGGAATTGTACAGTTAGGGGAGTCTCAAACTCCTCTCATCTGGTGTTTCACAGAATCACAGAGCGTTAGGGATTGGAAGGGACCTCGAAAGACCATCTAGTCCAATCCCCCTGCTGGAGCAGGAACAACCAGATGAGGTTACACAGGAAGGTGTCCAGGCGGGTTTTGAATGTCTCCAGAGAAGGAGACTCCACAACCCCCCTGGGCAGCCTGTTCCAGTGTCTGGCACCCTCACTGAGAAGAAGTTTCTTGTCATATTTAAGTGAAACCTCCTGTGTTCCAGTTCATACCCATTACCCCTTGTCTTATTATTGGTTGTCACTGAGAAGAGCCTGGCTCCATCCTCATGACACTCATCCTCCATATATTTCTAAACATTAATGTGGTCACCCCTCAGTCTCCTCTTCCCCAAACTTCAGGGTTTTGCACAGCCAATCCTGTATGCCCACTGAATGAATAAAGAGATGGCAGGACCGAAGCACCCCTTGTACAGATATCAAGAGTTAAAGACACCAACACCTACAGTGTACATACAGTATATTGACTCATCCCTCAAAGCAAAACTTTCTTCCTTCTCTTTTAGGGAAGCACAGAGCTTGCTTTATTTTCTTCTTAAATAAAACAAACTTTCACATCCCTTTCTCCTTCTCCCTCATACCAAGTTCACTGAAGGACCTGGAAACAAGACGGTGTATGAGGCTGTGGCCCAATACACAGCTCCTTCTATCTCTTCAGAAAGAAAGTAGAGCTCTGAGACTTCCAGGCTCCTTCTACAGCTTATGGGGAATGCACATTATGCCTCTTATGACAATGCTCTCCAGGTCTTTCAAAAGGCCTGTCATATAGTGGTCTGTCATAAGAAAATATGTCCTGTTTCTAGAATATACAAAATCACTCAAATAACAGTCATGCTGAGATATATACAAATAAAAGCAAGGAATACCAAATTATTTAAAGCCAACTGCTTAATTAATCTGACTACCTCTGTAACACAGCTCCCACAGTCTTACCCAGCGAACACGGTGTAATTTCTAAGGAGCTCGTGACTTCTGCTTCAGATCAAACACTTTTTTTCAAGACTGCAAAGCCAGACTAAGAGCACTGCAACTGATGGTGGTCGAGTTGTCCAAATGATTTTTAACTTTGCATTTTACCTTTAAATACCAGTTAGCCCTTAAATATTACCTTATGAACAACGAAATCACTCTCTCATAGTAGATTTTGAACACAAGGGGAAAAAAAATCCCAAGTTTTTCTAAAATCAGTTTTTGATCAACATTCATCTCTTATCCATAATTTTTATTCTTTCTCCTTATTCTTTTCTGCTTCTTCCAAGTCCTATAAGTTTTGTATTTGAACATCTCAAGAGCAAGATGCCAACCTTTTCTTGCCCGTATCTTTGTACTGCTTTGCTCTCAACAAAATTTCAGCTGTGACAACCTACAAATCTTTTGATGGAGAAACATGCTCAGATTTTTCACAAAACACCATGAGCATCTCTGGCTCCACAACTGCCTGGCTGTCGCACATTTAGAAATACCTGTTAAAAGAATGCTCAGTAACTTTATAACGCTTAATGGAAACTACCCCCCCAACTGGCACATTAGCCACTGGCAAAACTGGCTCTCAGCTGATACAAGAATATTCAAAACACAGAAAATTGTACAAATGATATAATATGAATAATCTAACATTTTTTTTAGCTATTATGCTAAGTACAGCTCTTCCTTCATCAAAATGAGTTTTTGTTTTCCCTGACCATCTTAATATGGTAATAAAAGTCTAGTTAGCAGAAACTTTATAGCAAAATTTTACACTTACAGAATATGTAAGACAGACAGACACAGAAACAGTCCTAAATGAATGTGTATGTATTTGACTCATCACACTGAAATTACTGGCTTCAGTGGCTTGAGGGAAAGCTGATTGATATAGATATATACAGACATATATCAGTATAGTGGCTGCACATGGAACTTCTGCTCATTAGTTAGGAAGGAAAGACTCAAAATAACCATCCACCTCTGAAACAAAAACGGTTTACTGTTTACATTACTTGAAAGATGCAGGACTAAAGCCAAAGTAACTTTGAAATAAACCGAAACAGAAGCTTGTTGGAAACATTTTATAAATGTTTCATATTCACATTCATATATAGTGGCATTTAAAAGAGAACAAGTATTACCAAAGCTTACCTGCTTTTTTACTAAGTTTGTATAAGAATGTTTGTCGTGGATCCGAATGGTCTCGACACGTCAATTGTAATAACGAACCAGACTTCTTCCATTTCTGCATAAACCACAGTCCTGCATTGTTAGGTACAACATGAGTACAGATCCACAATAAAACACGAAAACTAATTAAACATAAGTAAAATATGTAAAGTCCATATATTTCGCCTCTCAGATATTAATTTTATTTTTCATTGTCAAGCCCAGAAACGTTTACAATTTTTGTTCATTATTCTTTCCTGTCTATATAGCTCATAAAGCACAAAGGCTGTTATTTCCACTAATACACATGCTTGCCTACAAAAAATAACTATATTTATAAAAAGTGAGAATATGCGAATACGTTAGCCATACGGCAATATAAAAACTCTATTTCAATAATTTTCAGAATATTAGAACATTTTAATGTTCAAATATGCAACAATGAAGAACAAGCACTGCTTTTCAGATTTCTAAAAATAACTTTATAGAACCACCAAATCAGTGAAATATAACTTGACAAAAGGAAGCAGAATTTCCTGAGAGGAATACCCTGGTATAGCAGTTTCTATGATGCTTTACCCTCTTTATTAGTCAGTGAGGCAGCTGGTTAACTGGCTTTTGAGAAAATCTTACCTCCCTCACCAAGCAAAAGAAAAGCCTAAAGGCAACCAGGCCTTCAGAGCCTCAAGAATGTTGTTATGAGTTGATTCAATTCTCAGAGAAATCGTTATCTTTTAAATTCCAATTTACTGGCTGTTACTAATGTCTACCTACAGTATGGTCATTTAGACTTCAATACCCACAGCTTATTATTATCTTGGTATTTTCCAAAATCTTAAAAGAGTCTGAAATGTAAAGGAAGGCTATTATACAAAAAGGACGTTTTTTATAGTCTTCAGCTATAAAAAGCTTAAATATTCCAGAAATCCTTATTTTTTCAGTGAATACATTCTGGATTATAGATTTATAGCTTTAACCTTAGGTTAAAAGTCATTTGCTGGTGATTGTATAAAAAAGCAAAGAGCCTTGCCTCTTCGTGCCCTGCAAAACTGCAATATCTAAAAGCAAAGTAATGCTGACACTTCTTGTTGGTGTGGGTGAGATCCAGTTACAGATCATAATACTTGAAAGAAACTGTCCACAGATACACCAGCTGAAACACCCACAGTGAATTAATTATGCTGTGGATGTTTTAATCCTGAAGTGAACCTCACTGGTAGTGTATTGTGGGCTATAAACGGTACTGTTTCAACCAAATTCAAAGAGCTCCCATGTTCCCCGGGCTTCCATAAACGCCAATAATCACTCCAGTTAGCCACCAATTCCCGTCCTCTTAAGTTAAACGTGACTTAATTTTTTTCCTTCTCATTTTGGTATGAAATAAAATACTAAAACAATCAATAAACTGGCACTAAACAAGGTAAATCATGATTTTTAGAGTGTTTTTAAAGAGTTTAACATGCATATTTCTATTTAGTGAAAATAAGCGTTACTCATTTTGAATTTGGGCTCTCCAAGGTAGGTGGTAATCTCAGAAACAAGCTTTCATTTAAAAATTCAATGCTACTTGAAAATATTTATTTCAAAAGTCTGCAGTTTCTACAAGTCCTCCTAGAGCTACATTTAATCTTTAGAAAAACAGACATTCATGAAGTACAAACACATCTGCAGAACCGCACTGCAGGTGCTAAGACATTTCTGAGAGAGAAAAGACACCACTGGTAGTTCAGAATTATTTTAATGCATCTCAAACCTACTTGTTTTGCAGATTAAGTATATTAAAATTCAGTTTATAATAAACTGAGCTCAACACATTGAAACTGGAGATTCATTATAATGTAACAGAAAACCTGAATCGGACATACTGGAAAATGCTTGTGTCAACCATCTCTTGCACATCCTTCTATTGATACTTTATTTTTATAACCCTTTCTCTCTTGTTATGACAGTGAAACATGCACTTTCTCATAATCAATGAGAAATGTGCACCCCACATGAAACTGCTAACTGCACTTCAAAGACAGTACCTCCCCTAAACTACTACTGAAAAGAATAGTTTACCTGTATTAACAAGAGCACTGCTGTTGTAGAGGGTACCCAGATGTGGTCCAGACAGAGACAGGAAGGTATGAAGTTTGTTGAGGTAATATTTAAATCGAGGTCTTGTGAGCACGGAACGTATTATTAAATTACCCAGTGAGTGTCCAATAAAGCTGTTTAAAAAGAAATAACAGTATAACATAGAATTTGATGGGAAACTTTTTTTCTTTTAAACAGAGAAAAATACAACTGATGTCATAAAATGCTGAATGAGCACAGGAAGAAAATGAATGAAAAGTTCCCAGTCAGAAGCCTGTATCTTAGGTCACACAGAAAACACGGCTTGTTCACATCTCCCAAGCTGCGCAAACTCATTACCAAACATGTTCTAAGCTCCTCTAGAATAATTTTATACATTGTTTTTGAAAAGCTAGTGAGAATAAACTATCCTTCCACCAGCATCTCACACCCCAAACCAGGATTATTTCTGAGTGTATTTCCCTTAGCACCAGGTATTCAGAAAATATCTTATGAGTTGTGCATGACTGAATAAATCACTACTTGGGCATGTGATGGCATTCAGCGTGATGACTGCATGAGAGTTACTGAAACAACCTAGTGGAGAAGGATTCCAAAACTACCCCTATAAGGGAGAACAACATTACTTAATTTAATTTGATTATTTTAGAATAGAAGCAACATCTCAAATCTCTTTAGCAGTTGGACCAAAAGAAGTGAATATCAGTTTGAGCGATGCAATTGAGAAACATCTGTCTGCCAGGAGAATATTACATTTAGTTGTTTCCCTGGTTAAGTGAGTTAGGGGAAAGATGGATGGGACTCCATAGCTTCATGTATCTAAGGATAACTATTAATCTGAGGTGCCTAATGTTGTACCCACAAGCCTGTATAAAGCATTTCTTTAGAATGGACAGTTCTAGTTAAGCAGTTACACTTATAGATCACTGCTGATGTAAGGACCACAGCATCCCAGGCACTGACTTAAAGAGGATACCGCAGAAACAAGTCTCACAGAATTAGAAGGAAGAAGCTCCTTCCTGTTTTATAAATGTCATCTCAGCACATGGAAAGAACAGACAACCACGCAAAAATATACAGTAGAACTGTCGTGGCTGGACCATGTATGTGCCACAACATAACATCATCCCTCCCATGTTCTCTGTATCACTACATTCATCAACAAAAACAGTTAAACCAAAGCTACCAGTAATATCTGTTGAAAATATAGTGCTCAAAAATTACTCAACTGTTTTATTGCTTCCCAAGCAAGAATTACTGACTCTGAAATTCCAACTTAAAGCTAAACGAACAAACTCAAACATTAGGGTATAGAAGGGCAGGGCCACCCCTGAACTCTGACATAATTATACATTTCGTGACAGAACAGGCTATTTGTTCCTTACTGATACACAGTTTAATCATAGATGCATATCCCTCCTGTTTGGTTTTACTACCAGATTTTCAGAATTGCTGCAGTATCAGAAATTCTTTGCTGCAGCTTGCTATGTCTGTCTAACTCATTTAGAAATGAAAGATTTCTACCCTCTGTGCTGTCAGCACAACAGCAGTACATTTGCAAAACAAAATATTGAGCTGCTGACTCTCTTGAATACTAAACTTTAAAACCATTCTCTCAGAGTACATCATGAAGTCCATACAAGAAAAACAAAGCCATAGATTTCTTTAGGAACAAGAAAACGTTCACAGAAATTGAGTGAGTTTATCCTGAAGAGGACCTGCAGCACACAATTGCTCTTGAGTAAGAGACTATTTTTTAAAGATCTGAGCATAAACAGACAGTTCATCCACCATTTATTAAATGTCATAAAAGGATGAGAAACTCTTACAATTGTACCATAACAAAGGACAATTTTGTCACTGGAAAAAACAGTGACCCATCAATCAGTCCTGTCATCCTCAAGAATATGGGCATACCTGAACCAAAACTTCAGAAACACGAAAGATCCATTTCAGCAAAAACAGGGTGCTCACAATTAGCTATGTGAATGTACCTCGAAGATTAACACTTGTTCTTAATTTGTAAAGGCTTAGAAAAATAACAAAGTGTTAACAAAAATAATACATTGTGTTCGAATTCAGATGTTTAGGTGAACACTTAATAAGCCTTTAATATTATTTTCTAATGGGGAAAGGTTTAAGGATTTTCTCAAAACAAAAGGGAAGAAAATGAAAACCCTCCAAAAAGGGTTTTGAAAGTGTAACACTCAGTGTTTCAGATCCCCGCAACTGAGGGATGCTCTGCAAAACCAATGCACTTCTGAACAGTAGGTGGCAATATTACCATCTGTTGAAATTAAGATATTCACACTGAAGTAATAGAATTACACTGTAGTATTTATATACGCTTTATGGCACAAGTCTACCAATTCAGATCATACCAGAAAATTAGACACAGTAAAACCTCATTATTCTGTGCTAACAAACACAAGATCCCATCCACCTATAAAATTCATGGACCAAAAAACCCCACAAAATCCATCAAAGGCCACAATCAAAAGGTGCTGAAGTAATGAACGGGCATTTTAATAGGTGCATGTTAAAAATTGTCTTTTATTTTTTTCTTTTTTTTTGAGCCAATGTTACTTAGGGAAGAGGATGACAAACTGAATAATCCAACTGTAAGTCCAGTACAGGCCATCAGAAATTTATGTAAGACCTGACACAAGGAGAACAGTTTCTGAAACTACACTCCAAGAGCATGTGGTTTATTTCGTAGCCATGTGATGACCTGGAAAGGCTTCCATCCTCACAAACAATCCAGACTTGAACAGGTATGACACCAATTTGTCTTGCTTCAAAGTTGCATTAATTTTGAAGCTGATGCAGGTAACTGGTGCAGATGACCTACAGAGGTCCCCTCAACCTAAAGTACTCTGTGATTCTTCACCAAACACTTGTTTTACAAGACAAATTGCTCTTGGTTTGAATCAAGCTTCGAGTTCATGCTTGCTCTGCACTTGTAGTGAGCACAAATACTTTGTTCTGAGGAGATCAACGCACGTGTTGGTAGTATCAAAAATACTGGTTCACTAAAGCTGACACTCTAGTGTGGCTCTGGGTTCTGATGGCACAAGGGCTGCCTTTTCTTATCTCGGTGTAAGAATGTAGCACAATAAATAGGATTTTGCCATTACCTGAAGACAAGAGGCTTTGCATTGACCTGACAGTGCAGAATCTCACAACTTCTCTTGACTTGTCTTGGCCTGAGCTGATTTTAGTTTGTTTTAGCTGTGACAACAATTGTCTGGCAGAGGAGTAACCAGTGAGGGCTAAAGTTGCTTTAGTTTCACTGTAGTTTCTATTAGTAACAAGTATCATTCTGTGTGGCTTGAACTGTGTATTGCTCAAATGAAGTGTGGTGTGATAGTCTGCCCAAACAGTGTACCCTACTTTGAGAAAATAGAGTAAGAATACTCTGGAAGTAACAGAAAAAGGAAACAGGAATGCATAGACT
Source organism: Columba livia (assembly GCF_036013475.1). Taxonomy (NCBI): domain Eukaryota; kingdom Metazoa; phylum Chordata; class Aves; order Columbiformes; family Columbidae; genus Columba; species Columba livia. The sequence goes on along the minus strand of NC_088604.1, from coordinate 31,377,628 downwards.
GGGATAAGCCTTCTATTAAGATGCAAAACATGCTTTTTAGCAGATGAAATGTCAGAAAACGTCAAAATTATGACATAATTTTTTCATGCAGCTGCCCTTCAGTGTCACAAATAGGATGGAATTTCCCTATAGGGATGACAATATAGACAGTCTGCTATGTCCTACTTGGTGAAGAGACTATAAAATCAGAAGAAGGCTAACTTTATCTTGACATAGTGCTATTACAGTTTCCTTCGACCTCTTAAGCATTATCTGGTTTTCTGCAGAACCCCACCACGGAGGATCCGGGGAAGCACAGGACAGCAGTTCCTTACATGCAATGTACAACTCTGCCCTAAAACCACCAACAGGACTAGGTGAGGTTACAACACTCCAGTCTTCTTTCAGTTGGGAATTCCTTCTCTCTCCTTTGTCCCCCCTTCCCCTACTCCTCCCCCTCCCTGCATTTCTCTTTCCCGTGTCTCCTTGGGCCTGCTCCCGGGTATCACGGTTCAGAAAAACACAGGGCTCTAGCTTTAAGGTTATTTCTATAAATAATATAGAACAAATATTACCTGATTTTTGAAAGGGTAAGATTATAAATTTGTATATACTGTATAATTTCATCTAAAAGGCGATCTGTCATGGAATCAAAATCAGCAAAGGTATCATTCTGTAAAATAAAAAACAAAAAATAATAACTGTATTTTCTAATGCAGCAATATACATTCTGCATTCAGTCTGAATTCTTATTCTCCAGTGTTTTGCTCAACAGCACACAAACAAAAACATCCATATTAACTCTGAATACAAACACTACAGCTAGTTGTTATAAATTCTTCATGTTTTTTTTCTTGTACCATGAAGTGATATACATCTTCCTGTAAGACTACTTTCTTCTAGTAACACTGAAACAAATCTTAACATTACACAGCCAGTCTCACTTCTCAGCCTTCCCCTACACATAATTTTATCTGCAATGAAACAGAAGACCAAACTGCATGTTCAGAACTAATCACACTACCCATGAAACAGAAACGAGACAGTCACTGCAACAGCAGAGTCTGTATTAGTACTGTTTATTCAAAACAAAACAAAAATCCTTAAAGCCTTATTCTCGGTTCATAGTTGATTGTCTACAATGCTTAGCATTGTAGACAAATTAAAGATGAGGTAGGCAAAGGCTGCCTAAAACTTTTCAATGCCAGTTCAAAAGCATCTGTGCTAAAATCTGAGTGCTCAACATATTGATAAACAATTTGGGAAAGGGAAGGAGATGAGATGTCAGAGTTTGGAGACAAAACCACATATCCAGGATAGTCCAACCTAGAACCGACCCAAATTTCAGAAGAATCTGCATGCATGGATGATAAAATGGCAAGAAATGTGAAATAACGTTACATAGGGAAAAACAGCCCTAAACATATATGCAAATAATCTATACATCTGTGTTCTATATAATCAGCTAGGTTAGGAAAGCAAGGAAAGAACAGAAAATATCAATACAGCATTTCATAAGTTCACAGTGCACAAGAATCTTAAATGCCCTAAATTCTGATCATCCTTACTTTAAATGATAAGAATTTTGAAAGCGGGCAGGGGAGGATATCGTGTATGACCAGAAACTGTTCCACATGTGATCCTGAGAAATACTGAATGGGCTAAGTCTCTGCAGCTGCCTTCTGAAGGAGAAATTATTTTTTAATAAAATACTTAATTAACTGAAGCGGAAAATGGGGAATGATTATTGACTATTTTTTTCCAAAACAAACTGTAGAGGGATGTGTTTAAACGTTCTTGTTTGCAACTGAATTATTAATGTGTATGAACTATAGAATTACTCTCAACTGTATACTGTGGAAACTGGAATTATAAACATTCAAAGAGAATCAGCCGACATCAAGGAGAAAAATCCACCAGCTATTAGGGCCAGTGATCTCAATGGAATTCCCAAATCAGAGAGTTTCAGAACTGCTGACTGCCAAAAACTATCGGGCTAGAGAAGAGAAGGCGTCACTCGCTGGCTGTCCAGCCGGGCTGCAAAGCATCCCGGCAGCTATTGCCAGAAATAGCTTCTGCACTACATGAACCTTTTGTTTGAGCCACTGAAGAGACTCAGTTCTAATTCATCCCTGAAGTGTCTACTACAATATGTAATACACACACACAAAAAGCACAAAATTGGTCTTGTGTGCTTTGTCACGTTTACTTCACCTGAAAACAGCAAAATTTACAAAAGTTTAACACAGGTAATTTGATATTGGTTCAGTGCCATGATGTAGACCTTATAGTGCACTGACAAAAACAACAGACAGGTATTTTGCATTTCTCAGATCCTGTGAAATAACACATCTCCCTTCTTGCCACATCAGTTTTCACTATCATAATTTTTACTATTAACATCAGGGGTACCTTATTTACAATGTCAACTGATTATGCTGAGAATTCAGGAGATCCAACAACACAACAAAATGGCAGCAACAAACACTACTCCTTAGACATTTACCTTCAATATCATACTAGGTTTTTTTACTTTAACACAAGCCACAGGTCAAATAATCAGTTCTGTGAGAATACAATAAAAACATACAAACTGTAAACTGCAACATGACAATGCCATTAAAAAGCATGTAAAGATGTACCCTGTTTATTGCTTTACAAAAATTATTTTTCTGTTTGTCAAATACCTGATTCCTTTCGGACATAAGAAAATCTATTCTCCCTCCAGGCAACCCCAGCTCAATGTAAGTCTTGACTAATCTTAGGTCTGCGCTGTTACCTTAAAAGGAAAAACAATCAAGAGTTAGTACTGTGAAGTTAACTTGCAATATAAGCACTTAGAATACCAAAATGAACCTATGGCACAACTTTAAACACAGCTAATGATGTTCTCAGCCGTAATTCAAATTCAGTAAGACTCAGGAAGATAAACTGCAATGCCAAATGCAGTGACAAAACAGTCTAGAAAAATGACATTCAATGCACTTTTAAAAAAGCAAGGATTTAGGAAGTCATGTTTGATTATGTCTTAGCATCCAGCAGATAAATAGCACTGTGAACATTACATTCCCTAAAACCTAATTAACTTTGATGAAAGTCAATTAGAGAGCTCAGAGCTAGCTTAAGGAATTCAGGGAAGGAGCAAGGAACAAGGGCAAGTTGTAAACTTCATACAATAAAATGGCAGAGTGGACCGTCAGCAAATAAAGATACATTTAGACTGCTACCCAAGACAACAAATGCCAGTATAACCAGCATCCAGAAGATTTCTCTACATCAACAATTGTGTATGCTTTTGAAGAAAGACTACCCTTTCTGCCTTAATTAGAGAACAAGATTTTTATTTAAATCTGTTATTAATAGGAAAGAACTTGTATGAACTCACCATTTCATAAGAAAATTCTAACAATATGGATTTTTCTAAGGCTTCAAAGACATGTTTTTTTAACAACAGTTTTTTTTGGCCAAGTTAACTTTTGTGTCAATTTTAGACAAACTAGTAAGAAGGAACACCTCTGAGTTCCATTTTAAAAGCACTTAAAGGGCACTTTCTGCTCCAAGGAAGAAAGAAAAGCTATTCTGTTATTTTTTTGTTTTAAACTTAGGAATTTGAAAAATAAACAAGGCAGTTGTACAGTGTCGGTCCAGTCCAATATTCTTCCTATTGCCATCCTGTGTTTCCTTACATTGTTAATTTAAGAAGCTTCTCAAAAAAAAAAAAAAAAACAAAAGACAAAACCACTGATGGCAGAAAGCTACGAGTAGAGGGGATATTATTTCTTCACACACATATATGCTTTGAACTAAAGCAGGTGAAGCTCTTTGAACTTTTCAATTAGCAAGAGATTTTCTCATTTCTACCACAGCAGAGCCTCCGTCCTCGGAAACATTACAAAACCCAACTGGGTTGGGTTCTGGGCAACCTGCTGTAGGTGCCCCTGCTTTGGGCAGAGGAGTTGGACCAGACAATCTCTGGAGATCCTGTCCAACCCCAACCATTCTGTGACTCAGTAATGTAATCTTTCTAAAACCTCATAAACACTTCACCGCATTTTACTTATACTATTTTTTTCCCAACAAGATACACATATTTTTTTTCTTGAAAATGTAACATTACCAATTCTGAACAAAACTGTTTTATTCTATTACCACAATATGGACAAATACCGATACAACACAAAAAACTGGAACATCTGTCTAATATGAACTATGGTGTAAAGTGTGTTTATGTGCGTGAAAGCTTTACCAAAGATAAATGTTATGTAAAATTATTAGTTTAAATGATTGTATGGAACACATTGTCAAATGTAGCAGTATAGTGCCAGACTTCCATTTCCCTCCAGTTAACCTATTTCAGAAGCATTCAGTTCTGAGTTCAAATGACAAAAGCTAATCCTAACTGCTAATCTGAACTGCTATCTCATTCAGTATCACATTTCCCAGCGTACCATCTAGGCCGTGGACGCAGACTATAAGATGTATTCCTTCTTCTGAATAGTCATCTTCTTCCATACTGAAGTAAGGTATTGAAGAAGCCAGTTTGAAAACATCACTATACATAAATCCAGGAAGTTTAAGTTGCTTCAATTCTTCTTTAGCCTGTAGGAAACTGGAATGAAAGCATATTTATGATAAAGCAACATTTACAATTGCCAGAGAAATGTAGAGTCTCCTAGGATACAGTTTTGTACTGTCCTTTTACTTTGTCTTCTATGTAATTGATACAAAGGAAAGTATATTTATCAAGTTATTATCTTCACAAAACAAGCCAGTTCCTCAATGTATTTTTTATTGCAGCTTCCTACAGCCCCTTTTCCTCCGTAACAAAATCCATACCCCAAGTGCTACTCTCTTCTCTCCTTTGAACATCCCTGCAAATTCTGAAGTATTTCTGAAACCACTGAACATTTTGGATTAGTTCTGGTCTTGAGCAAGCAACAGCTTTGTTTAAATGCAGTAACAATGTCACAATCAATCAGAAGTCAAGGTAAAGATTTCCACTGACTTTTGGTAATTCTTGCCAAAATTAAAACCTATTTCCTAGGTCAGCAGAGGGCTGGAGCCCAGTGCTGTAACAGCTCACCAGAAAGTCCCTCTGGTAGGTTAACAACTGATAGTTTGAGAAGATGCCAGATCCAGACCTCTGGTCTCTTGGATATTACATGAAGGCATACACTATACAGTTGCTAATAGCCGAGCTCCCCACATGCTCGGAGTCCTTTGCATTCCTCCCTTTCTCCTCCTTCCCTCGGTTTTTTGTGTATGACCTTCTTAACTAACGGCACATCAGCTTCCCTGCAGCACTTCAAGCCCTATGCTTCCTTGTGCTTCTCTCCCTAATCCATCTGTTCTGCACAGTCCCTCACAGCACCATGCTGCATCCCGTCCTCTTGCTCCTGCTCACTGCTTCCTTCCCATTCTACTTTCTGTTCTCTGTTTTCCCAGACTTATCTTTGGCTCATTCCTCACTAACTGGCTTCAGTGAAGTCAGCCTGAAGAGAAACCACTGCAGACAGTTGGTCTTATCACTCCCCAGCAGAGGTTACTTCTTTTGTATTCAAAGCATGTTTTCTGAACTGAATGTACCAATGTTGGTTCTCTGTGGAGCAGATCGTGCCCTCTAGAATTCCAGTTATCCCACGCTCTGGGAGACTCTGCTTTCCCTAAGGCCAAGTCCTTGATTTTACTCCAAGTTCCTTCTTTCTTTATTGTAACAGAACACCCTAAATAGACTCTGCTTTTCATCCCTTCCATTCCACACCAGTACCCACCCTGCAGTACTTCAGAGGGTACTTTTCTCTCTGATTCTAACCTGTTTTCTTCTATCACTGCTCAATCCTTCCTCCTTTTCTCAGCTACTTACCACAGACTATCTGGTCTTTTATCTCTTCTGCATTCTTAGTGTTCTCCTTGTTTTTACCTCTCTTCTAATTTTTCTTCCTTCTGAAAGCAATATTTTTCTTCCGATACAACATAACAAGCTGCTGCTTCCCCCATTCAGTTAGCAGCACGGGGTTTCTTAAGGAAACTCCTATATTTACAGCAAGAGGAGGCGCAATCTGGGATCCCTGATGCTCCTCTAAATTTGGCTTTCCTGGTATTCAAATTGCAGCATAATTTAGAGCATTGTGGTCTCTGAGGTGTTATATTTTTGATATTTGAAGGCTGAAAAATAAGGCCATGACCTTGGCTAGCACCACACATTTGCTTCACTTAACTAATTAAATGGACAAACAGTTACAGAATGTTTTTAGGTTTATGTTTTTAAACTCAAAGCACATTTTCCTATGCTTGCTATTTTAACAGCTTCCATTTCATAAACCACCATTTTTATACTCAGTAGCCATTACAACATCACTTTCGAGACAAATGACCTTTTTTTTTTTTAAAAGGAACATATTAGAGAAACAAAACATACCACGTTTGGCTTGAAGTTTGTCAAACCACATGAAATCACAAAACAAATGATAGAAGGAATTCAGTGCTGACACGCTTTCTACCTGAACACCTAAAATGTGATGCTACTTGAGTGTGCAGAATCCACAAGCCACAGACCTGGGGGCACCATGGAGCCCAACCACACTCCTTTTCCCCTTCTATACTACCTTAGCATCATTTCTAAAAGCATAAAAAACTTTGTTTTAAAACAATCACTTACGCTAACATTTGAGGTTTTGGGGAGCTTTCATACCAGGAGACAGCTGAAGCTGAGCTGTAGGATGTGCTGCCTGGCTGTTGTGTAATTGCAGGAGATTTATTCCTTGAAGAACAGATAACATTGCAAGGAGAGTCTCTCAGAGAAGAAGGAAAAGAGAGACAACCAGGAGTACAGACAGGAGGAACAGTCATTCCATCTTGCAGATGCCCACCATCAATCCTTTCAGACCTCAGGGCTCCCTCTTCTGCTAAGCCATGATCCTGGTCAGCACTGGAAGCTCCATCTAATATACTGTAGTCTGTTTCTTCGTAATACCCGTTTTCAATCATTTCTTGATCCTCCTCTTCTTCCTCATCTTGTTGGGAAGAGCAAATAACTTGGTTTTCGTATGTTTCATTCTGAGGGCTAACAGGATTGCTGTTGTCCATAGGCCAAATATCTGAAATATCTGTGCTGCTTCGAGAGCCAAAATAGTTTTCGACAAGCCCTTGCTTTACCATGTCAGTACTACTGGTTGGAGAAGGATTATCTGTACCAGTTTCAGTTTTAGCTACTGACAGTTCTTCAGTTGTCTCCTTCAGTTCTGAAGGCTCATTATGTTTTCCTTCATTTGTTTTTTCAACCTCAAACACTGCATTTACAGATGAAGAACCTGAAACAACAGACGGCTCATCCATACAAGTAATTTCCAAATGCAATTTAATTGTTTGTTCTGTAGTCTGAAGATGCCTTTCAAGGTCCTGAGAGTCCTCGCAGGTGATGCCAAGGTCTGCCTGTGGGCTGTAACTTTTCACATCAGTGGATGAATCCTCATCCGAACCAACTAAGTGTAAAAGATCTTTTGTTCCTGAGAGTGAGGAATGTATAGACAGGGTTTTGTTATCTGAGTGCTCTGAAAATAAAACACACTGTTGCTGCAAATTGGTTTTTGGTTTTTTAAAGTCATCATATTTTGTCAAGTCAGTTGCTCCAAGATCCAGTACTGTTTTACTGTCACTTAGCTGGCATTCAGGTACAACAGATATCTTTGAATTCTCATCAGGTGACAGCTCATCATCATCTGAAGGCAGAGAATTTATGGATGTCAGGGATGATTGTATTTCACTTACAGCGCTGGTACTCTCAGTGCAATGGCTTTCTATTGTGGTTTTTGTAGCACAGTCCGGTTTCAGTAAAAGCTGAGGAAATACTCTCTCACCATTGTATGCACTTTGTCCTTGAACATTTTCAAAAACCTGATCAGGGTTGGGGTGAGTTGCAAAAGAACTTGGTTCACTTTCTACACCTGAATCTGAAAACCTAGAAGAGGCATATGTGACACTAACATCAGGTAATTTAGTCACGTCTCCACTTACAGAAAGTTGACTTTCTTTTGTAGAAAGAGTAGGCTGATTACTTTTCATTTTTGTTAAAATGTCACTGGTATGTCGGCAGTTTCTTTCGTGAACATCTTCTTTTTCAAGCCCCATTTCCTGTTCTCCTGAGTTCACTCTATTTCCAGATTCTGAAGACTGAATACTGGGGGTCTGCAGATTCTCTCCCTGCACTCCATCTTGCGGAAACTCGGCCCATGATCCAATGCTAACAGTCACTTTCTCCCCTTCATAGGGATTCTTATTACTTGGTTTCACCTCAATTGTCCTGACTCCTGAGGTAGCTGGTTGACCTCCATGACAACTTTCAAGCGTACCTCTGGGTTGTAGAGCACTATCTGCTTGTATCGTTCCACAGTCTGTCTGGGAGATAGCTAGTCTATCAAAAATAGCCACATTTTCACAGTGCATGGAGCTACCCAGACCTGGTTGGACACCTTCAGTCTTGTCAGTCTTTTCCTCGGTTCCGGATGGCAAAAATGGAAGTTCTCTTTGACTTATTTGCCTGGTGCAGGTCTTTGTATCACAAGGAAATCCACCTAATGCAGGGTCCAGCCCTTCGTTAGCACTGCAAGAAGGCCTGCCTTCTGAGCTCCTAGAGGCATCTTCCAGTGCTGCACTTTTCAAACATTTGTAGCCTACTAAGACCACCGAGTCCTTAGAGTTCTGTTTCACAACTTTTTTTGTGTTTTCAGGTTTCATTGTTTTCATGAGCTTAGTAACCTTAACTTTGGATTTATTTACATCTTCGTTTTTCCCTTTCAAAGTTTTTGTTAGTGTCTTTTCACTTTCTGGATGCCAAACACTGGAGGCACCTGCAGGTCTTATTTTCACTTCTGGGCTAGTAAAACCAGCTACAAAACCTTCTTCAGCTTCAAATTTATCCAGTTTATTGGACTCTGATCTTGGAAGACTCTGAACTACCAACCAGGGTGCATCCAGATCTTTCACCAAAAAAAGCAAAGGGGAAAAAAGAAAAAGGATTGTTTACAAGATTATGCATGTAAACTATTATAAACCACCAGTAATTATAGAACTTTACATAGTCTCGAAACTCAAACTAAAGAAATATTTCTGAACAAATAAATGTACTCCTTTAAAGCCAGTAAAAAAATGTAAAAAAAACCCACTCAGATTTTAAATAACTTTTGCTCAGTTCTTCAAAAAGAAAACTGCACTCTGAGGTGTGTTTACCTTCAGTAACTGAATCTAAATATCGATCTTCAAAGATTATAGGCAAGGAGTTTGTATCTCCATCAAGTTCACTGCATTCAATGGGGAGGGGTGGAAGGGAACTGCAGAAGGAAGTGTTTTTGATTGCTGCACACATCTGGAGATGACTTTGAGCACTGGAAAAAAAGAAGCAGTCCCACATGAAAAAAGTAGAACTACTTATTTTTACAGTAACAGAAACTAATAGTAGTTTAACTCACTTTAGTAGCAGCTTTTCTACTAATTAGTTGTTTAATAGCTTCAATAGTTATTCAATAGTTTATGATATAACTTTCATTAAAAAACTTCAAATCTATATTCAGGACATGTTTCTCTTGAACTTGTTATATTAAGTATTTTTGCAAGACGGCACCTCCACACTACGTAAGCTATAAAATAACAGTACCACACGCTACTTGCTGTGCACTTCAAAAGGCTACTCACTGCAGTTCTTGATAGGCAAGGGCAGCTTGCCTGGGATGCTCAAGACAAAAGAATGCTTCTGCAAATCTGCGCACCTGCAAGATCCAAACAGAGTTACAACTTATTTTCTATTACATACAGTTTTTGAAAATCCACCTGCATTCCTACACAGTAATGTTATTAACTTGCATGTATGATGGACAGGTAATTTTTTAGAACATTCAGGCTGAGTGGGAGGGAAGATGATGCCACAGACAAGACCAGCAACTGAAACGAGAATTTTAACTTGTGCACTGGATGACTGAGGGGAATTACATTAGATTCAACCGCCTGCTGTAAACTTGATTACCAAGAAATCAATCATCCAAATCAGTCCCACCTGAAACAATAACACAAAAATAGTAAGAGAAGTTTCAATAGGAAGAAAGGAAGTTACTGCTTGATGGACACTTCTGCATGTGTTGAGGATTACCTTCAGAAGTAGAAGCCCATTAGATATTCAAAATACAGAGAAGTACCTGTTTCAAATTTTCTATGAATACTCTCTAGGCCACAGTAAACTACTGTGCAAAAAAATATTTTGTTTGTAAAGATTTCAGCTGCAAATTACAAAGACAATAACAAAATGTATACTAATTACAAGCACTGTATTCAAGACTTAATGGTATGCCTGAAGTCAATAAACCATACAACACTAAGATGGGATTTTATAACAGAAGCATTTTTTATCATCAAACACATGGTGTGGAAACAGAGAGGGTGAATTATACAGCAATTTACTACAAATAAAAACATAATCAATGTATTGAACACAGAGTACAGAGAAACCCCAAAGTTAAGGCTTTGCAATATGAGACTTCACACATTTCCGGTATTAAATATTGGAATATAGCTAAATCTAGATACATTTTCAGAACATTTTTGCAATTGCCCAATGACCTGCATAAAAAATGCAATTCAATGCATTAAGACAGTATCTTGCTTGTTGTAACAAGACCTATAAAAAAGACAATGTGTTGGACAGTGTCTGTCAGCAGCTTCTTGTGCACTAACTTGGGCATAAACATCAATTTGTTTGTACCAATTAAAAGAATATTTCTATCCCGCTTAGAGAACCACAGCTGCAGCTAGTCTGCTTCGTCAATCATTTATTTACCAGCCACTTCCTGGCCCCCAACTCCTTTCTTTCCTCAGTATACTCTGGGTTTTCCTCTCAAGTTATCCCGTTTCCCAGGCAATGGGGTTTCCCTGTGAGGGTCTGCAGCGTATCTGGTGGAGCAGCATCAGACCCACTTCAGCTCCCGCAGCAATTTCACTTCACTCATAGCTGCAACCAGCACCTGCGTCCAGCCCCAGCACAGACACGCAGGAGAAAAATCCTGTGTGTCAGCTGGCAAACGTCAGGCTTTCAGCACCACCTTAACCTTTTTTCAAAGACAAGAACTTGCAGGGAGTTAGTTTTCTCTCCTGATACACGGCCCAGTATACTTTTAGAGAGTACTGTCTGGATCAAGTTTTATGTTCCGTAGCTTTTATTTTTTCCTCTTTCAATAGAAGAAAAACTGGGGAAAAAAAATTGCTCGAAGTTGCTTAATAAAAAAAAAAAACAAACAAAACCTCAAACCACATTAAACCTTCAATCTCTAATCTGCACTAGAAGCTGAGACTCCTGTCCCAACCTCCCAGAATTCAATTTACTGTATTACATAAAATTAATCTCACTGATAACATCATGTGTGAACAGTAATGGAAAATGTTTTGAAGTAAAAAGAACATGCTAAATGGAAAACTTCCTTGTAAATGCAACAGTAACCAGACACACACACAAAAGACGTACCTGCTTTCCTTCAAAAATGATGTTAGGAGTTTATGCATACACATGTGGGGTTAGAATCAGTGTTCCTAAATACTCCTCTGTGTTTTCCCAGCTGGCTTTTCTAAACACACATCTACCTTCCAAACACATGATTTTGTCAGAACTAATCCCCAGCCTTTCCCCAGAAAGTGAGAAGCTTGTTATACAACAGAATTTGAGACCATTTTACAGGTTAAAAACTAGATTTTACAACAATCAATCATGAAAAGCAGAATGGTTAGCATTGTAGACTACACAATTTAAAATAAATACCCAAACCAATCAGCTAATAGGAAATAAAACAGTAACAGGAATACTGCCCAATTAGTAGCTGTCTGTGGTTGAAGACAAAAGAGCACAAAGCTGTTTCCCAGGAGGCAAGCAAGGTGATTCTGACTTTGGATCACAGAATCACAGAATGTTAGGGATTGGAAGGGATCTCGAAAGGTCATCTAGTCCAATCCCCCTGCTGAAGCAGGAACACCTAGATGAGGTTACACAGAAATGTGTCCATGCGGGTTTTGAATGTTTCCAGAGAAGGAGACTCCACAACCTCCCTGGGCAGCCTGTTCCAGTGTTCTGTCACCCTCACTGAGAAGAAGTTTCTTCTCATAAACCTCTTGTGTTCCAGCTTGCACGCATTACCCCTTGTCTTACCATTGGTTGTCACCAAGAAGAGCCTGGCTCCATCCTCGTGACACTCACCCTTTACATATTTACAAACATTAATGAGATTGACCCTCAGTCTCCTCCAAGCTAAAGAGACCCAGCTCCCTCAGGCTTTCCTCACACGGGAGACGCTCCACTCCCTTCATCATCTTTGTTGCTCTGCGCTGGACCCTCTCCAGCAGTTCCCTGTCCTTCTGGAACTGAGGGGCCCAGAACTGGACACAATATTCCAGATGTGGTCTCACCAGGGCGGAGTAGAGGGGAAGGAGAACCTCTCTCGATCTACTAACCACCCCCCTTCTAATACACCCCAGGACGCCATTGGCCTTCCTGGCCACAAGGGCACAGTGCTGGCTCATGTTCATCCTGTTGTCCACCAGGACCCCCAGGTCCCTTTCCCCTACACTGCTCTCTAATAGGTCGTTCCCCAGCTTATACTGGAACCTGGGGTTGTTCCTACACAGATGCAAGACTCTACACTTTCCCTTGTTAAATTTAATTAAATTTCTTCCTGCCCAACTCTCCAGCCCGTCCAGGTCTCACTGGATGGCAGCACAGCCTTCTGGTGTGTCAGCCACTCCTCCCAGCTCGGTGTCATCAGCAAACCTGTTGACAGTGCACTCTAGTCCCTCATCCAAGTCATTGATTAATATATTGAAATACTGGTCCCAGTACTGACCCCTGAGGCACTCCACTAGATACAGGCCTCCAACTGGACTCTGCCCCATTGACCACAACGCTCTGGCTTCTTTCCTTCAGTCAGTTCACAGTCCACGTCACTACCTGATTGTCCAGACCACACTTCCTCAGTTGGATGCGAGCAATCACTTTATCACATAAAGGAACTGGATTTATATGGAGACCAGATCTCTGGAATCCTGCCACTGTCTTGATCAGAAAATGAAGGTTTTTTCCACTTGCAATAAATCCCATTTGCAATTGTTTAAGTAATTCCAAAGCTTTTGAAGAAAATCTGATTACCAGCTCCAGACAACTCCTAATAGCAACAGTACAAAACTAGTCAAAAGCAAGCTCTGAAAGCACACACAAATCAATATTAAGGAGAGAAAAAAAAATACATCAAACCAACAATAGTTTATTGTGTTAAATCACTGCTTAACTTATGAAGGGACCAAGGCATTTGCTTGGATGTTGTTAAACGGGCTCTGCAGAAACAGAGCAACTACCAGCTGGTGTCAGGGACTCAGGCGCCCCTGACCTGGGCCGACTCCACCACGACTCTGCAGGAGAAAATTGTTCCCACTACTCCTAGTTCCTACAGACTTCCCAAAATTAAGGGTTTTGTGGTCCTCTCAACGTAAACAAAAGAAGAGGAAATATCAGACAGAAAAACTGCTGTGGGATATTTATCAAGTCCCTGCACATGTAAAAGATGCAGTCTGAGATCTGAGTTCTCATTACTGTAGGACTAATCAAACTGACAGAAATATTTTTGGAAAAGCGTGTTCAGACCTACCACAGGATGCCACTATGGAACAAACAGGTGAACTAGCTTCATGTGCAATTTTTTTGCAATATAAAATAGCACACACTAGGCAGTTTTTTCAATAAAACAGACGTAAAACTTAGCAGTGTGACAAGGTAGTTGATGGATGCTTCAGTATACCTAAAGCGTTCCCAGTTTTTTTTAATGTAGTACTTAATTCTCAAAGTATTTGGAAAAAAGTGTTTAAACAATCAAGTCAAATAAGTAAAATCATTAAAATAATTTTAAATACTTAAAATAAATTATGCCATCATGACCTTATTTTCTAACAACATTTCATCAGAAATACCTGCTTTATAAGCACCTGTGCAAAGAGGGTGAAAGGCATTTGGCCAAATACAGATGACAGGCATTTCTACAGTGTATTTTAATACAAATATCTAAACCAATCAGATGAGTGATTCCCTGAAAGGGTTCATTCATCTTAGATTAATACTACATTTTCCTAGGGAGAAGTTTCCTGGGGAGATTATAGTCTATAAATATTGCAAGATGAAACGGTAAAGTTAAAAGAGACTCAGCCTCCTGTAGAGAACACAACGGACTATTGACTTCCAAAATAAAAGGGATTATTTAGATGGATGAAATTTTGCATAGTACAAAAATCTTATTCCAGAATGGACAGCTGTTCTCTCAAGAGGAGAATTAGAACATCATTTCTCAAATCTCAACTAAATTCACTAACCAGAAAGCCTGCATCATTTGACATGTGCAAATAACACCTCTAAGGAAACATGATCATTGCACACTTTCCAAAATAAGTTTATATGAACCCTCAGAATATAAATTCTAAGGAGAATATTATTACATATTACAAACTATTATGCTAAGCACTGCGAAACAGGATCCAAAAATCAACAACCAAACCAACCAAGGTTCAAATTTACCATCTTTTTAATTTAAAGGTTTACTGAATTTATGGATTGCTGGCTCGTGCTCTATTGACATGTGGGAAATCCAGTGCAGCTATGTCTTTTTACATGTATTTTAATTACATATACTTGCAAGGTATTTATACAAGCTCTTCACATTCTGAAGTACAGAAAACAAGTATCACATTTGCAAATTAGTCCCTTTAAAATTTAGTAAGAACATATTGCTGGTTCTCTGTAAGTTGACTCAGGTGGAATTTCCTTCTCGATGCCATATTATTCAAATTTTAGAGTCAGTCTCTTTGCTCTTCACTATCAGGCTTTAATTAAAAAGCTAAGTTTAAGATTACACGTGCCCTGCATCTCTTTTTCAGTCTTTGACGTTTAGGTAGATAATGTAGTATCCAGTAACTGCAGAACTCCATCACAAACAGAAATTAGCCACTTCCTTAAAAAAATAAAACAAGCTCACCTTTTTCAGTTATAACACGGATCACCTCTGAGCTCAACTTGGAAGGCTTGTAAGTCTGAGAGACTCAGTATCCCTTGTGAGCAACACACACTGAGCACTACGTAAGACTCTTCATCCCTACAACACTATGCTGCAAGTGTGGGTTCATATCTCCAGAAGAAGATATTTCAACAGCATTTATTAAAGATTAATTAGATTAATTTTTTTTTTTTATTTTTTTTTTTCAAAGAAACACAAAAACTGAACACGATGTTGTGGTTGAAACAAGTTTAGGTATGTGTAGTGACAGATAACAAAACGACTGGGCCTAACAGCAACTGGAAAGGGAAAAAGCGCAGGTGCGAAATCAAATGATACTTAAAAAAAGAGAGGGGAGGGAAGGGAACTCCTATTTAAATTTTGTAAAAAGAGGAAAGTATCCCAGAGATACTTTTAATATACATAATATCTCAATTCACATTGTATAATTAACTACTTTGATTTATATTCCCCAAAATAACCGCAGTAAAACTCAGTAATTAGGGTATTTGAGAGCTAGAGAGAATGACTTACAGAGATTTTAAAACAAACCACATTTAAGAAGCTAAAAACATAACTTATAGCAGTATATTTATTTTTTTTTTAATGTTGGAGCAGTAAAAATGAAAGTATTAATAGTTCTTTTGGTTTTATTAAATACATACTTGTACAAACACTAACATACCAGCAGTTAAATGCAAGTGTGGGTTAAGTGAAACAGTATTTTCATTTCATATCTTCCACTAGTTAACTTAAAGGACATGAAGGAATCCAGAATTTATATGAAACGCACAGAAAGGTAATTAAGACTCATAGACAGCCAGTAAAACGCTCACACTTTCCTACGGCTAGCACATCTAACAAATAAGCCTTGCGCTCTTTCTGAACTATTCCATTTATTCTCCAGAATAGGCCATTTCCACAACCATGATTTCCCTTAATAAACAATGTGATTTATCAAGTCTGTAAATAAGACCACAGTGCAGTGATCCTTCATAATCAGTTTCCCCTCCAGAACCAAAACAGCAAGGGTTTTGATGCAAGTGACAGAAATGCTGGTGAGATAAATCAAATCTCTCCAAAATAAAGCCTTAAAATAGACTTTGTTTTGGACTGTGACTATTACAAAGCACAGAAAACATATTCTTTTTAATCAGACCTTCTAACGGGCTCTCTGCAAATGATTGTAAAAGAAGCACCTCCAGATAATCTCTTAAAATGAGCTATTCTGTAACGTGTGCGAGACAAATGTGGTGGGTGTCATATTTAATTTGTTTTTGTTTTAATGAATCTTACTTTCTGAAAACTTCAGAATGTTAGGTTTCTTCAAATCCTCGGCCACAAAAGATGGCAGGGAAAATATATTAGAAAGTGAAGGTAACGCCTGAGATCATATTTGAAAACATTTCACTATGGGAACCAGCATTGCTGTGGTTTTGCATGGAGAGAGCCCACAGGAACTGCATGATCAACTGTGTGTGTAGGCACTCACTATACAGATATTTTTATACACATACACACATACTCACTAGATCATTTCCAATACGTCTCTTCTTTTTTTAAAACCCCACTTAAGAGACACTTCTAAGCTTATGAATGTTAAAAATTCTTAATTCAGAAGGAAAGTACACTTTGTTTTATGATGTAAGGAGGCAGTTTAAAGGCAGCAGGGAAGTAAAATGTGGGGTGGGCACTAGGAATGGCCTCTGCAGAAAAATACACCATTCTGCACACATACATCCTATTCCACAGACTGCAATTTGCCTCCTGAACTGCATTTCTTATTCAAAATATGAATGAATTAGTTGCTTTGTAAACATAAATTTATACATATACTCATATTTTATGTATTATATTCCAAGAATAAACTCTAACAACATGATACACAAGCTAACAAATGCAATACAACAGCTCCCTTTATGACTCCAACTAATCTTCCCAAATAAAACCTGAAAAATTAGAATCTGGTGTCTCATTTTGATACACATTTCCATAAAAATGTGTCCCAGTAGGTGTATGAATGTGGCCAAGTTCCTAAAGCCAGAGACAACACTTACTCTTAACGTGTGATGCTCCTGTGCCAGTAATGCTGTGACCTCCTCTTGTAAGGTAATGACCTCCAGAAACTGCCCCCAGAGCGCCATCAAAAGCGAGCAAAGCTGAGCAAGATTCATATTGATAAGTTCGGCCAGTTCATCAGGATTTTCCATTTTCTGAAGTTAGGAAAACATATTTACATGATTAACAGATGATGATCAACAGATAATGTACAGACAAGAATCAAAAAAGTGTACGTTATCTTAGTGAGAATTTTAATTTAAAAAGTAACTTCCAGATGAGAACTGTTTTGTCTAAGCAACAGAATTGAATTAATCTATGTTACAACACTAACAGATTATTTTATGTTGCTTCAAACATTATCCAGTTGCCTTTTAGAATTAGGACTGCTGACTTTAAAATAAAGCAACAATCCCATTTATGGCAACCATAACTGAGCTGCAACTGTTGTATTTCCTAACATGTAAAAATACAGTGTGCCTGAAAAGAACAGGAATCAGCAGTCAGAAAACAGAAAAATCGATACTTGCTATGTTAGTCCAAATTTGATACAACTGTAAGCATTTAATAACGATCTCCATTTCGGAATAAAGACAACTCGCAATAACATTTATATGGTGTTATATATCTACATTCACTTTCAACATGCTCAGGAACCAGTGTTGCAATATAGGCTTCCTAGAACCAGATCACATCAAGACAAATTCAGGGCGAACCAAGTTTTCTTTCCTAACAATGTACTGTAATCCTGTGATATATTACAGTTCAATGCCAGTCAATTGTAGACTATCACAAGGCTTATGCTCCCTGCCATTTAAAAAAAAATATATAGTTTTTCAGAAACTCATTGTGGGCACACAAGGGTTTAAAAAGTAAAGACAGTAAATACCCAACTCCAGCAATATTGAAGAGCAAGTAGTAAAAAGGACTGCAAATACTGAAACACCAGCTTAGTAGGTGAGACTGGAAATAAGAGAAGGAAGAACTTTTGATGAGAACTGCACAAAAGAACAGGAAGGAGAAAAAGGGAAAAAATACAAGCATACCTGAGCAAGCCAAGGGAGGAACCAATGAAACAAAAAACCACAGGTACTGAAAGAATTTACAGTAGCTATGTAAATGCAGAAAACCAATTTATTAAGTAAGATCATTAGTTGCCCACAGAAAGATAACTGTGCTGGCTTTTTTTTCCAGTTACACAAACGATATCCATTTAAAGCAAATATTCCATTTCCTTCCAGTTATACTACTGCAACAGTAACTAAAGGTCCTCAAGAGCTGGGCAGATGCCCCACTCAGTAGCAAAGCACGGACAATCTGTAAGAAAAGTGTTAAAACCTGTGCTTAAACCTCCCCGTGACAAGGACGTTAGCTATTCAGCAGGGGCTAGTTCTGACTAAGGAGAGAGTTGGGGAGACAAATCTAACTAATCTGAATTAGACAGTGTTTCCTTGAGAATGCAGGGAAAGCAGAAGGAGGCAGCATCAGGACAAGTTCTTCCAGACAAGGGGATGACCTAAGAATCTGCTTTTGTACAACTTACTATTGTACTACTGCTTGATCTTCTATGATTGTTATTTGACACCATTGAAACACAGGAATTCAAATTATAAATGGACAAAATTCACAATGTGATTTTAATAATTTCCCATAATCTTCAGTTTCATCGTATATAAAAGTTACCATGACTACTACTGACACACCAAACCACCACCACATTGAGAGTTTTGGAGTCAGTTGAGCCATTTATCTTTGAATGAGGAGCACTTGAAATAGAGTGTTGACAAAGAACCGTACAGGATGTCAGCACTGAAAAAACCATTTTCTTCCCAAATAGCACATGAAACCAGCACACTCTACTTTTATAGTTATTACACTTATTTAATAAATGAAAAAAAATAATGTACCTTTACTACTTCACACAATTCTGTAAGACGAACTTCTACATCTATGTTTTCTGGAAAGATGAGAGAACATATTCATGAAAAATGTACTTTCCAAGTTCCAGAATAAAACCAATTATCTCACAAAACAATTTTAAAACATAAAGAGAAAATAGCCATATTAAGTGTCACAATCAGCTTTAAATCAAGTAAATTATAAACTCCCATTAAAATAATTTCTTACTTAATTTCTTCTTCTTTCTGAGATTGAGAACCAAGCACAATTAATAAAAAGTTTACAACTGAGTATCATTATCACTTATTATGATACCTTGTCAGAGATACAGATCTTCCATTCAAAATTATACTTGAAAATACTGTAATTTAGATAATACCATTCACAGATTATCCAGAGAGCTGCTCAACTATTCAGCAGCAACATCATCGTTCACAGCTGAGGTAATACACTTCCTCTCCTACCTCCACTTTCCACAGATACCTTATTTCAGGACCATTTTTCTACAGGTATATTATTTACTTAATTTTCAAGCTACCTGACTATTAATACAGTTCATTCATTGCCTGGAGAATTATATTTCAGTCAAATAAAACTGTTTGTTAATTGATAATTTTCTCAATAGATCTAATATTAAGAGTAAATTAATATTCCATGGTACGGCAGCTTAAAATGGATCTGAAACTTGAATGACATATTTATAAAGAAAACAGATTTGTTCCTTCATGTAAGATGTTTTTCCTTGTTAATCATTCCTAACCTACTTAGGGAAATCTGATCAATTAAACAATAATTTAGTATTATGTTTTGATTTCCTCCTACATCTGAGGTACCAGCGACAAGGGAATGATTTATAAACCCTAAAATTGTCTGTAACAATTACTTATATTTAAATTCATTTTTGAAACACAGTATAAGGAAAAAGCCTGCAATGTTTCTTGAAAACATATGCCAACAAAAATGCCTTGAAACCCACAATAACAAATTTAGGATATGGATAACAAACACAGGTTTATAGGATGGCAACAGTGTGTTTACTCAACTTGTTTTCAAATGATAGTGTCTAGATTTGGCATGTACATACTGATTTTCAATGGATTGCATCCATTATACTTAGGCTTAAACTTAATGACAAAAAAAAATCAAAGTTCTGAGAAAATATGCAAATTGCAGAAATGCATGAAGTTCTCAGAAACAAGTTTAGAGACGTTTTTGAAAGAAACTACATACACCTGCATTAGCTAAACAGTACTTGATGATAATTATGAAAACAGTTTAAGATGTGATACTACTTTTGGTGTGTTTGTAGCCACACAAATTTTGTCATTAGAGAAAAAATTAAATGGCTTGATTAGGAGACACAATACTACCTTGTTTGTCACACTGCAATTGAGAATAGGCTTTGAACAACATTTAAAACCTTGAAGTCTTAAAATCATTATTGAAAATCCCAAACTACGATGTTATATTAAAAAAGGACAGAATAGAGACAATACAAGTCAAAAGAAATTAAATATTAACATTTTACAGCAGTAACATTCACCCAGCAAAGATCTGATGAAATTTTGCTGGCCCTGCTAAAAAATAGTTTTTATTTAAAACAAAATCCAAATGCAGCTACAGATGATTAAGCTGGTGACCTACTGTAAGACTGAACTGCTATTTTATTCTTTTCCCATCACAAAGTTCCCTGTGCTTAAGCAGCACTGTCAGCTTTTGTCCGGCATCAGACCAACACTGACAGTCTCCAGAGGCCAGCGAGACATGGAAAATGCAGCTTAAGCTCTGAGAATGTTTTGTGTAGCGTTTGGACAGATCCAGTCTTGAGATACCAAAAGCAACCTGAAAGGTTTCTCAGGAGCAAAAGATACTAGTCTTTAATTATTTACAAGATTGAGTCTCTGCTGAATTAAATGAAACTATACTTTTTAGCTATTTTATGTAAATGGTGACAACTGACTGAACTCTTCAATAATTTTTGTTTAGTAAAGCAGAAAAACACTAAACCAAACCCAGTCATAATTTCTCATTTTGTTATCTATATTCAGCCAGGAAATAAGTAGCTTAATACTGCAGACGTCAGAGTTTAACATACGCTTGATATGGCTGAATAGTGAAATAATGTTCCTGTTTACAAAATAACCTATTATTTTATATTATTAAGAATAATATAATATTTTATATTATTAATAAAAAGCTGAGGGGTTATATCACCTGCTTTGGAAACATACCTAGGTAGGCGTCTCTCTGGGTTCGTGGATATTTTCTTCTGAGAAGGCGTTCATAAAGGACCTGCATGCTGGCCTTGGCTAGTTATAGGGATTGCACACACATCACTAGTTACTACACTCCTTTTTTCATCTGTGATTTATTATTTGCCTTAAAGTTAGTCAAAAAGCTTATTGCTAGCCTAGCAATTAGTGCAGTTAGATCAGTACATGAAAGCATATAATTTTAGTATAGATTCTAGATTAGATATCGCTTGTGACATACATAAAGGTAGCATTTTTTTATTTCCTAAACCCAATAATACTTCAACGCTCAATTACAGTTATTGAGTCCAACAGTTGCCTGCATGTGCTTCTGCAAAATCACTGTCCTGTGTTACAATTATGTGACAGAGCAATAGCAAAGCAAACAGACAAAACGAAATTAAACAGATAAAAATTTAATTTAAAGCAAAAAAAGTGACAATTCTGGGATTTAAATGAGACTCGAGATTCTGCAAAGCCCTTTTAAACTTCCCCCCCCAAAAAGCTCCACTGTAAAACAGTTCATTTACTTTAAAAATGAAAAATCAATGCAAATGACATTTGTGTACTTTGTGAAGTCCAGAGAGCTTAATTTACAGACATCACAGAAACACAGCTTTTTTAAAACTTTTGATGGATTTTAGAAAAAGTAGCGTTAATGGTAGGCATTAGTTATTTTTCATGAGCAACAGGTGAGTAATAGTAGCATAATTAACATTTGCATGATTAGTTCTGTTATATCAATTGTTCCAATCAATCTATACACAAAATAACTGAAATAAATGAAAAAAAAAATATTTATAAATAAGAAAACAAAGTACTTCTAGCAGAGACATAAAAAATAACAAAAAAAGACCCCAAAACCCACGGGAAACAAACCAGCAGCAGAATATGTACAGTGAATGTTAAATGCAAGTAGTCATTTTATCTTCATATACTTATTTTGAGCATTTCTGTTCAAGCTTGCATTCCCAAAGGTAAGCTAAATCACCCACAGAAATGACCAAAGGTCTGACTCAAGTTCCACTGAAGCTTATGGAAATGTTACTGGAGACTACAATGAAGTTTGAAAGATACAACCCAACTATGCAACACAATGGCCGTCTTTTTTCTATTACATACATATTTTGTAGGAGTGTGTTAGGGGAATTGAAGGTCCTATCTGAAACATTCAAGTATCGAGATTTAGGCTAAGCCTATCCTTACCACAGCAATAGTGCCAACGGATTTTTTTTTTTTGGAAAAAGCACATTTTGTCCTTAAAGGAAAGACCAAGAGTTGAGTCATTCCTTTAACAGGGTGTTCCCTTCCATATCAAGATTAAGATAACTGAAACAGAAATATTCTTTGCACTGTAACTGTAGCAGTATTTTTGCTTATATAAAGTCTCCGTTTCAGATATTTTTCTATGCACAGACTTGTAATGCGCTCCCTCCCTCAAAGACAAATTAAATTCAAAAAACAGCTTTGTATTTTGTAATACAGAAGCTAAAAATTCTTTGTTTGACTCACTAATTGACCACATCACATTTTAAAAATAGTTTTCATATCTCAACCTTATTGTTTCATAATGCTTAGCTTTGACATTGGTAAAACTAAACAGTACAAAACCAATAAATGCTATCTTCAATCAGTGTCAAATCCAAAAGACCTATTTTTCAGATTTATATAGAACTTTACATGACTAAAATTGTATATGCTTGATGAGGAACAAGTCTAACTCATCCTTTATAATGCCAATATACTTTCCTTTTTTACTTTCACCACTCTCCTAGTTGAGGTTGGCTCTCTAAGACACCTGCATTCTGCAGAAATGTAACATACATTTCCATCCATTAGATTTCATGTAACATTTTCACAGTTACTTTTATCAGATGCAGTCACTAAAAGTCTTCATTGTCATACAACTTCAATTTCTTTCTGTTAGAGTGTCCTGTAAGAGTTTAACTTTATTAAAGAAATATCTTCTCTGAAAGCATATTTTAACTACTCAGCTTTATAGAAACAGTTCTTGTCTATTAAGACCTTTTCTAAGTCTTAGGTAACTAAGTCTGTTTAAAAAGTTACACTAGAAATGGAGTCAGCAGCAATTTCTTCTTGTAGGTCTTTTTTCAAACAGGTTTCCATTGTGATATTCTTCTCAAACCAAAGCTTACAGAGGTCCAATTTTTATGGAAATATACAATGTTTCCTTATAACAAACATCCAAGCACAGCATGCTACTTGGATTAAGAGTTTCTCTAACTTTCTCACCACTAAACACGGTGATTTCAAATACCAGGGCAAATCAAGACCAACAAGAAAAAAATATATTTGCATAAATTCAGGCTGTTATCTCCCCATTTCATTAGTAATGCAACAGTGCTACTTGTTTTCCTTGAGATATTAAATTCCAGCTCAGTTCGAGCACAAAGATGCTACATATACAAGATGTATGAAATTTATGCCATTTTAGTCTAGGAGAGGGGTATCTTTAATAAGCACAGACAGGAAAGTGATGCATTTTATTAAATTCAACATACCCAGTTCAATTCGGTGAGAAGAGGGGAGCTCCTTTGTTATCATAATGAAATAGCTGTGTAACCCTTTGAAAGCAAGCAGCAAACTGGCACAAAGCGTATAGTGGAAATTATAGGCATGGCTGAGGAAAGACTCTGAAACAACAAAACTGCACCCCTAAAAAAAAAAAGAGGTATTTATTAATTTTGTACAGTAAACGGAGTGTTACAGAATAACGAAAAAGATAGCTAGATAAATTGCTTCTTTTCATGAACCTCATCCATATTTTTGCGATTCTCAATACATTGCAGTATCTTAAAAACAAGGTTAAACACTAAATATTGTAAGCTTTCCCTCTGCATGTTCCTGAAGCATGTAACATAGCCTTTTGGAATAATTTGTCTCATTGCCCATATCATGTGGCACACTGCTGTACGTACAACAAAGTTTATTCTTTATCAAGCAATATTTCTTCTGCAGAAAAGGTAAAATTAACACTGCCCAACAAAATAAAAATAAAATGTTACAGTGATACATTCTTACATCTGCTGATAACTGTTTTGTGTAGTTATTGCCAAAGACCACACTTTCAAGAGAAGGAACCACAGAGTCTCTGTTTTGTGCTGGCGCATTCCGGTTCAACCATGTATTCTTCGCTGGGCGTGGAAAACTGCAAAAAGCACAAATTAACTGATAATTTGAACATACTATGTGTCACAAATCTACCGTCATTAAAAGAAATTCTTGATTTGTCTTGAAAAGCAGCAGAAACAAGGACTCTAAGTAATAACCTGGAAGCTCCTGGCATGGTGGGCTGCCCTTTCAAAGCCCTTTGGGGTGGCTCAAATACCTCATCCAGTCTCTGGCACTGCGCTAGGGAAACAGTGTTCTCCAGCAGTTCTCTTCAATGCCCATCTCCAGCCAGTTGCAGAAATTTAAGAAATTATTACCCTCAGTGGTTTTGTTGCTATCTCTCACCATGAAGGTCAGCAGACCGTGCCAGATTGTGGAAGCTCTTCCTCATTATTTTCAATGCAAGCCTCAACTAATTTAAACAAAACTGAAAGTTTAAGCCATACGGATGAATTTTGAACTGTAACAGGTATGAGGCAATCACTTTCAGCCAACTTTACTACAGCAAGCAGCTGGAAAGCTGTCACGCAAACTGCCGTCGCTGTGTTACTAAGGGACGCCTGACCTCTGCCTAGGGAAGAGGAAAGCCCGCCCTGAACGCCTGGGAGAACAGAGCATCCTACAGCAGTGCCTTGTGAGGACAATCAATTAAAGATCACTGGATACGGAAAGTGGGGCCTTTTAGATAATGGGCAGAAATAAGCAATGACAGGTTAATAAAACAAGTAGATTGTACAGGACTCCAGGGCTGTAACCAAGCAGAATTATCTCCTCTCTTTGAAGGGAAGTGTTAACACTGGTTGTTCCCAAGAAGAGAACCTGGGTGCTGCTCTGAAAATGACAACACTCAAAAACAACCTCCTAGGAGTGGATGGGGTGTTAATAATGTGAGCGTGACCCAAACAGAGGAGCAAACTGTCACCCAGGAAAGCCTAAAGGAGGAAGGGGAGTGAAGCCTGAAATGTTCAGGTTTTTCAGAAAGAGATGCTCCCGAAAAGCAAGCGGGCTATGTTGGCTATAAAGTATTTCCTAAGTATGACAATATGGGATAGCGCAACGGAAATAAAACACTGTAAATTCAAAAGTTCCTGCCTCTCCCCACCCTAAACTCATTTAAAGGACAACTTGGATCCTTAAAATAAGTTTATGGACACCGGTAACATTCTATTCTGAAGATAACCAAAGCAGCATGGAAGTTGCTGTTTTGTTTCAATATCTCCTTACACAAGCTATATCAAGTTGAAGTTTAAAATACAGCATTATTGTATCATCATTTGAAAAGCCAGAAACAGATGATAAATTGTATGAAAAACCTCAGATTTTCTCCAACCTTCTAAAAGTCAGCAGGGACAAATACATTTTCGGTTGAAAACTAGTAACAAAACCTGGTTTTCATGTTCTCACAATGAAGTTCGAACTAGCTATGGGATGAATACAGGAGAAACACTTGAATTTCACTTGCGGTACGGTGTGACAGCTTACACTTTACACACATGCTGCTACTTTAAGTGCATTATTTTATCAAATGAAGTCTTCAACAACACTACTAGCTTAAGGTAATTTTCACCTCCTCACTACTTGCTCTTCTCCCCATCCCTTCAGATGAGGCAGCTCAGTTACTACAAAACCACGCCTAAAACACATCACCAGAACAATCCAACTCGGAGGGGCAAAAAAGAAAGAAGTCATTAGAAACCGCCAAACCAGCACAGTCCTACACTGCACAGAACAGCTGCCTCACATACGTAGAAACATTGCTTTCCATGATGTGAAGACAGGGACGAGCAGCGGGAATACCTTAAGCTAAAGGTTTGGACATTTATGGCACAGCCTAATTTAGAATACAAAGAAACTTGAGGGAAGTAGCACAGAGTATGTGAAGGCAAATATATATCAGCTAAAGAAAAAGCTGTGGAAAGAACACTTCATATGTGTGACTGACTGTATGGCCCCTTTTCACACTTACTTTCAAGATAGAGAAGTGAGGTAAACAGAGATTGCAAAGGGTGACACAAGTCAATGAAATAAAAAAGCTTCACTAAAAATTAGGCAACAGCTTTTTCAAAGAGAAAAGTGAAATTCTTCAGTTCCACTTACTTTAGAAAATGTTAAAAGCATTTGCAGACATCATTGCCATTACAGCAGTAACAGAAAACTGTGAAGATATCTAACAGAAGACGCCCTGTTTGTACTAATGGCAACTATTTCTGTCACTAATGAGAGTGAGCAGCAGATCTTCCTGATTAAGAAAATGTATAAATATTTATACATATAAATATACATGTATAAATACAGACATTTATGCATTCCTCCCCTTCTCTGGTCTTGGGTATATCTCTCTTCTACACTACATGCTCTCATTTCTAACAAAAACAAACTCAAAATTTGTTTCAGGTAACTTTGAAAACAAGAAGTTTCTCATCCCTCTGGGCCTTGAATTCCAAAATCATCACGAAGAAAACTACACTGGCCATAGATTTAGCTCTTTCCTGAGTATCCTATTTTTATAACATTTCCATTTGGACGCTCAGTAATTTATTTGCATTTTATTAACAAGGGATTACCTTATCAATGGCTGATGTAGAGCAACCAAAGAAGCATGGACTATAACCGATATGACAGAAAGGTGGAAGTAATCAAACATAACATTAACATAATGATGAAGGCCCCGGTGTAAGTTAAAGTGCAACTTCAAAGTTCGGCTACTAATTGGCTGTAGTGTGCTCAGGTCATCTGGTCTAAAAAGAAATTAAAACAAAACAACATACAATTAAAACAATCATATTTAAAGTGCAAGTTATTAATAACTAAAATAGATAGCAATTTAGCATAGGTCTAAACTTTGGAATACAATGACATCTCTCCCAGGAAAAGAAAATATGAAAAAAAAATCAGAATGAGACAAGCCAGTTATGAAATCTTAATGGACTTCAGTTGGATTTCTTTTTTTACCCTCAAATATGTCTAATACAAACACACTATGTCCACATATAGTACAGATTTAATCAGTTTAAAAAGATAACATATCTTGTTGCTTTAATAAAATCTTCTATATTTAAACTTACGAATAGTCTGTATCCGTGAAGTGTAGATCTAACGTCAGCAGAAAATTCATTTCATTAAGAGACTCCTCAATCTAAGAAGAAATTGTAGAAGCATGAAAACCTTTCAGGTCCCTTATTTATACTAATCCAAACAGTACTTAATGAAGACTTAGTTATCTGTATATAGTAAGGTTGAATGGCAGATTACCTTCCTTTCATCTAACAGCATTTTTATTTTGAAAATCATCACATCGTTCACAGAAACTTCCTCATTTTTGTAAAGAATCTGAAATGTTTTACTGCAAACTATATTATCATGGATTGAAGCAGGAAAGGCAAGATCTGCACCTGAAAAGAGAAACCAGCATTAATGTAATCACCCTAGAATCTGGAAACCTCAGAGCAGCTAATAAGTGAAACTATAATTCCTACCAGTTTCATGACCACTATTAAAACTGTAACACCAACAAAATCAGCACTTTCCATTCCAGTCAGCAACTGCTGGAGTTTGAAGGAGCGCATTTTGTTTCAAATAAATACTGTATCAAAATTTTTAATTTAATTTGCTTTTAGTATGAGTTCTAGACTGAAGAATTTTTGCGTTGTTCCAAACTGGAACAAGACACCCTAGGCAACAAAAAATTCTAATAGAAATCCTGAAATCTGTCTGTGTTTCATCCAGCATTCATGTTGATTTGCAAGGTTTAACCACGCTGGGAACTGTTAACTACCTACAGATGAGGAAAAGAGGTTAAAGTGACATGTATCACTCCACTGACTTAATCAAGAACAGAGGTGGTTTGCTCTTTCCTTCCAGATAGTGCATACTACTCTGGTCAGACCAGTGCCAAGTGTGTCACCTGAACCTTAGACTTCTCATTCAATATGACACTTATGCATTCAGTCTAGAGGCTGCTCATCAGAAAGAGTTCAGAAAAGTGTGATAAATGGTCAGGGAATCCTTTAAAAAAAACCAAACCAAACCAAACCAAAAAACAAACAAGAAAAAGTTGAAAGACTTGTAGAAGAAATGAGAAAGGGAATGGCTCAAAACAGTTTTTGAGGAAGTACTTAGCATAATAGCAAGAGATTATCATACAGGAAATATTATGATAGGCAGTATCCTATGAAACAACACGTAACAGAAGATGGAACTTGGAAGAACAAAACAGACACACTCGTATTCCTCCTCTACAAACAGCCCCAGTAACATTAACCTCTTCCAGAACACCAAGTTATAGAAATTGTGTAAATGAGGGTACAAAAAATTTAAAAAAATTCTTTTGAGTCTTCTTAACATATTACTTCAAAGGAATCCACAAATGAAAAAAAAATCTGCAAAGTTTTTACTTTATATTTGGGGTCTACAGACCTCTCAGAAAAATCACTGCACCTGGCAAATATTCCCACTCTATAATCTTCATAACATCTTAGTTCAACTTCCCTTCAGAAACTAGAAACAAGTCAAAATACTGCGTTTTGCTGAAAAGCTTCCATATGTGTCATCGATCTAGGTGCCCTGGAAAAAATATGCCTCCAAAGGTTGAATCATTAAAGACTAATTCCCCTATATATAATGCCACTTTCAGCTTATATCCGTCATCAGTTCCAGGTGAAGGGCAGAGCAGGTATGGTTTCACATGACATGCAATCTGATATAACCGCACAGCATCAGCAGAAGGGATCTCCCGCTCCAGCTGATACAAAAGAAGACACGTGGCCGAGGTCCCACTTCCTACGCAGCGTCCAGCTCCACGTTGCAGCCCTCAGTTCTGCTGACTCCACTGTAAGATGAAACGGCCCCTTAGAAGTGAGAGAGAGGAGTCCAAGAGGAAAACCTGACACCAGAAAAAGGCTGAGCCACGTCTACAGGGGGGGAAAGGTCTCACAAACCTGAAGTTAACAAGGCAAAACTACTGTTTGTTAAGCCAACTATTCACTGACTGGCCAAGACTATTTCTAAGCTTCTATACACATGAAAAGCCATCTCAGCAACAAAGAGGAAAAAGAGTGGGAAATTAATTTATTTCTGCATTGTAAAAATGTACATCTCATTTCTAACCTGCCTTTTTGCCCCTCCTTTTTTTTTTCCCCCCGAAAACCAGCCACAAGTTTCTGATAGAAGTAGGAATTCAGAACATGCTCAAATCTGAAACGACCTCATACGGGCTAGAATTACATATGTTTTTCTTTTAACTTTCTAGAGCATGACTACATCTCCCTTCAAATCACAAGAATGCCACAAGACCTTCACAAGGCTGGAGCTAGAGCAAGTGGCTTATCCTACCACATCTGTAATGACACTTGTTCTGGGTCCTGAACAATTCTACTGAACTACTAAAAGACATGGGGAATACAAATAGGAGAAAACAGAATTTAAATTATCACAGGACCTCATGAAGAGCTGGGAAGGGCTGGGCAAGGTGTGGAAGGAGATGCAGAGGAACAGGAAGAAGGGAAAAACTGAGCCTATGTGTTTGACTCAGGGAAACAAAAGGAAGAGACAGATCAAACGAACAGTCTGTGGGCGAAGGGAAAACACACAGCTCAGGTAAGGAAGCCGCAGGTGACTTCTGCAGAGGCTAGGGAGAGCCAGAAGTTGGCAAAATCACTTGGACTGGAGTGAGAAAATCATGACACTGTCAAGAGGAATAGTATTTAGAACAGGTATAAGAAAGACAGGATAAGAGATGGAGAAGTATAGGGAGAAGTACCTGACCAATACAGGATGTCATACTCAAGAGTGAGCGTTGAGGGCCCCTGTACAGCCTCCTCTATAGTCAACAAGCAACAGAAACTTTCAGATGGCTGGGTCAACCCTCTTAGCGCTAGTGCACATGTAGCCTAATAGCAGCTGTTTTCTACAAATAACGCTGGTCTCAGTAACTGGCATCAGCTATTCCACCACCTTGAGCAGGAGAGCTGAGAGTTACAGCTACAGCATCCAGCTCTGCTAATTCAGAAGCAGCTGAAAGGAATGGAAGGCAGAGGTCCTCAGCCAGACCAAGCACTATCACACCCACAAAAAGGACAAATTAATACCCTTTCATTGATCAGCTCACACCCTTCTCTCCACTCTGTTGTGGCGCAAACATTATCAGCAACTACCTGACAAACCAAACTGAGAGCCTGATCTGAAAAGGACCCCACTTTTTGAGCTTGGAGGGGTTTGGGCTTTTGTAAAACAGTTGCTTGTCAGCTGAATGAGCTCCCCAGTCACGTTCCCAGGTGCAATCAGACACGTCAACAGAGCAACATGAAGGGAAAGAGTGGCCAGGGGCAATCACAGGCATAGCACTGCTGATCTAAACTCACAACAAACTGCAGTCCTAATGTTTACATCCTCTGTGCCTGATAATGAGAGACAAAGGAGCTAACACACATCACAGTTTATACACAAGATCGCAGCTTTCTGAAAAAAACAACTGAAGACCATTCTAAAATATACCATGAAATGGAAAAACTTCTTTTTCAGTGATATTAAACATAGCATTAAGTGACACTACTTAAAAAGTTATTGGTTACTAAAGGATCACTTTAGCTGAGCTAAATTCCCTAACCCATACTAAACTTTGCCTTTGAAGTGGAATAATCTTGGTTCCTAAGAATTATTTATTTCACACAAATCCAAGAAATATTCAGGAAGCATGACTAAAATTCAGTATCTACATTGTTGCTCTATCCAGAGTTACTTTTAAAATAGCCTCAAAAATTCAGGTTTCTGTAATCTCCTATCACATTTTCGCAGACTGCAGTAGGTTTTTCTTCCTTGCAATTCCTAGAATTCCACCTGACATTTGAAAACTTAATTCATTTTTTGCTTTTCACATTTTTACAGAATGCTGAGGTGTGGGCTTCACCGAATTAGGAGTACACAACAGGTGTCTCCAGGTTCAGTTTGCCTGGACAAAGTAACCAAAGAAAGAAACAAAAAAAGAAAAAAGAAAAAAAAATATGATGGAGTGGGTAATTCTGTTCAGGAGGTTAAATCAATTTTCAGTGTTGCCACAAGACAGCAAGAGAGCAAGTTTGAAATCAGCAAGACTGGATCCTTTCAGAGCCTTCTTTTTGGAAACAAAAACACAACAATCTCTATAGAAGTCTGTATCTGAAGTTCTCCATTACTTTGAGGATATCAACTTAAATAAGATCTGCCCTTTGTCATCTTAGCCTGAAACATGGAGAAAACTGAACAAGTCAGGGTTAAAAACAGAAGACACTAATATAAAGGAATCAACATGTTTTGCTAACAACAAATGGAACTAACAGAGGAAAAACAGTAACACAAATTCTGTAATCAATTTTTAAGTCTCACTGCTAAGAACAAACTAGTTTTTCAGCAGGTCATCATGCAACAACTTAGGTTTTTAAATTTTGTTATTAACACAATAAAAACATTTAATATTAGTTGTAACAATACAATACAAAAAGCATGCTCCCTTAATTAGCAGCAAGATAATGACCTCGTTTACTAAAAGTTTTTGCACTTACCAGTTGCATGTAACAAGCTAGCTTCCAATTTGTGTGGAATTCTTGGAGGAATTTTCATAGATACACGAATCTGGTAAAAGCTAAAGCAAAAGACATGGATTTGCAACATGTGAAGTGCCATACATCTCATTTACCATATACAAACAATCATAAAGGCAGGAACAGAGAGTGGGAAGAAGGAACAGGGCACAGAGGCCTAGGAAGCTGGTAAGTGTCTTATTTTGGCTTTTCATCGTGTTGGTTTTTTTTCTTGATCATTAATCAGAGCAGCAGCCAAACACAAGAATACAAGAAGGAAGCCTCAACACAGAGCTATTCTTCCCATGTCCCACAGTGTTGGGGCAAATATATGTGGAGATACATGGTAAACTATGCTGGAGAACTGAATAGGAATGAAAAATCAGGATTGTCAGCTACACTACAACCATCTCATAAAGACCTACCATGTAGTACATCTACAAGACTGCTAGAGCCAGTTCTGCAGCTGAAGGAGCTATTAGTGAAACTGCAGCACAATCCCCACCAGGGCCCCAGAAAACACACTACTTACCAGACACTCTCTACATTGCTTCTGGCCACCAGAGATTCAAAAATGCAAATAAAGGGTCACACTAGGCAGAATATGACAGTACTTGTATAGTGACAACACATAGTACCATTGCCTTTATGCTGTCAAAGGCAGGAACTACAGGTTTAAAGCCTAAAATTAAAATAATGACAACAACAACAAAAATAAAACCCACTAAACCAGAGTCTTTGTTTTCTGCATCTCTGCCCTCATCTTTAAGCAGCTTGTAACCCTATTCTGCTCCATACTCTTTCCAACTTTGATTGTTATCTATGAAATCCCTGTCACCTATACGGATTTTATGGAACTCTTTACATGACACAAGCACCCACAAGTCCACTTAGATGACACATTCTCTCCATCTCATCCCATTTCAGTTAATTTATTGTTGTTTGAAGGGGTTAGCTTCAGTTCCTCAGTGTGTTGATGTGACCGACCACACAGCTCCACAAACACACCAACGAAAGGGAGGGAGCAAGAACATTCATTCTCAAGCAGAGAGCAGGAAGATGAAAATGCCATTTTAGGCAGCAGCATGTTCTTAAATGCCCTTACAAGTATGCAATTTACCCTTTGTATTCCAACTATGGTGTACACTCACTCACAGTTTTTTGGCTCATCTTCATCATCCCCATCATCCAAATCCGAACTACTCTAATCTGTCGTGGTGTTCTGATTTTGGCTTCTAACACTTCAGCTAAAACTGACCATCCAGGACTTTGCTAGCAACTGATGCAACTGTGTATTAGCCTAACAATCAACAAAAATTTCTTAATTTAATACTTCCACAAAATTAAAAAGTCAGTTTTCGTCTGGTCAAAACCATGTGTCAAAGAATGCTTTATAACAGAAGATACCTAATGAATGAATGATATTGCTAGAGACAAGAGATGGCAGCAAAATTATTCCTACCTTTCAAAAAATCTAATAAAACTCAGCTTATTGCAAACCAATAATTATGTATTTTGTTTATAGAAACGCACAGGTCAAACATGATTCCATGTACATTTTTTTACTGACTCATAAACAGTAAATGAATTCAATATTGGACTGAAAAAAAAAAAGAAGTAACATTAAGCTTTCCCTGACATCGTCTCCAAGAGTGCAAGGAATTGAGAAGATTAAGAGAGACCTCTCGACAGTAATCCAGGAGAATGCAATCTAGTACACTAATGTACTTCATTTCTCTGGGTCAAATGCAACTTCCATCATTCAGTTACACTTTTCATCTCTATTGAGGACACAAGATAGATTATAACACATAACAGCCTCAGTAAGGAGATACTTCCCACCAAACTGTCATTTTATGAGTCCACAGTAAACATTTCTCAAGAGCTTGACGCCCTACCACTACAAGTGGCATCTTCCCATGATCCAAATGACTACCTGTGATTGCAGAGCTTAGTGCTTGTTACTTCAGGAATTAAGAACAAAAATCGTTGGTATGGTTTAGATTAAGTATTATGTCTCAGTAGTTCAGAGACATGCCAGATATTTTACTTCATCTCACTCTAACCTTCTACCAAATTCGGTCTCTTTTTTAAAATTTAAAATGTCAAAATCTGCATCATCCTCAGTGCATGTTTAGAACCATGTGGCAGCTCTACAGAGCATAAATTTAACTAAGGCTTAACAACTTTATTGAATGTGCATAGATTAATGAATTAGGACCATAACAAGTTAAAATGAAAGACAAAATAAAAACTGAGCACTGAACAGAAAAAAGGTGCAATGTGTTATTCCTATTGCTTAATGCAATAAGACTCATTTGCCTTAAAGATGCTGTTAAACAGCTGTTTACAATCTGGGCCTCAAAGAAAGCCATCAATAGAATTGCTTGTGCTTAGAATGCAATTTGTGAAGCAAAAAGGCTTTTAGGACATCCTTCCTTTTTCTAGTATTACTTCCTAGCAATTAATCAAAAGCAGAATATTCTACTGTTTATCCCATAAACCCTTTACCTGTCTGATGCATTTTAATTGAGGCTAATGAGAAGACGAAGGTGTAATGTTTGAGACAGGTGGCTTTCATTTTCAGCAGATTTATACTGTAAACAGTTTATAACATAAAACATTTACCTGTTAATCTAAATAATAAAACCCCGTAGTTCAGCTCAGGGCAAATATGTAAACATTAACTCAAAAGCTTGTGCCTAGATCTTCAAAACAATTATTTAACTGCATCAAGATATTTAAATAAAAACCCCCAACCTCCTACACAGTATTTACCCAAGTTATTCACTGCCACTCAGCTTTAAATGTTGTATATATTAAGGATCTAACTGAAAATGAAGAGCTACAATACTGAAACAGGGTACTCTATTCACAAAGGAATTACATTTGTAATACATCAAGTAAGGAAATGCTTTCTGAAGTTAAGATCTACATTCCTCATTTGGCAGCAAATTTTAACAGAAATTTCAAGAAAATGCATCAAGCTTTATCACTCTCTTCCCCTCAGGCCCTGCCTCCTGCCTTCTTCATCTTCCTTCCATCTCTGGTTCAACTCATTCATCAATTTGTGTTGCAATGCTTCTTTTTCTACACATATTTAAAAAAAAAAAAAAAAGGAAACCAAAACCCACCAAACCAAATAACTTTAAATTATTTCCCAGCTGCACCATAAACACTGTTTAGTTCTCATACATGTAACAACTGACCTATAAACCTGGTCTGTTCTACTGTATCTGCTTGGAGCTCCACATAACAATTCAGTATCAAGGACATGTTCCTCACCGATCACATTCAATTATCCCAAATATCCTTAAAATACTCTGTAAATAAGATCTGAATACAATCAACTCACCATCATCTTACGTAACAGGAGAATGAAGGTATTCTGGGAAGTGGAAAATCCCAGACAATAAGTAACAATGCTACAGAGCATGCCACCGACAGTATGGCAAATGTGCCCAAAAAGACAACGTAGCCCAGGTCTACCAAAGCTTCAAAACCCCAGCCCAGCATCTTCAAAAAGGTGGCACGTGCAGATCTAACCAGGCAGTTGCAGGCTTAGTACCATGACTGGTCAGAGG
The DNA here is from genome assembly GCF_036013475.1 of Columba livia. Taxonomy (NCBI): domain Eukaryota; kingdom Metazoa; phylum Chordata; class Aves; order Columbiformes; family Columbidae; genus Columba; species Columba livia. The sequence goes on along the minus strand of NC_088604.1, from coordinate 31,342,112 downwards.
GTGTAACAGTTTGGGTCCATCGGTGGGTCTGTGCTGAAATGTCATCACGAAGCCCAGACGAATGGAGAACACGGTACAAACATCTCAGTGGCACGGCCTGTGCTCAAGCAAAGCCAGTGAGATCCACAGGCACAACCTCGTTTCCCCTGACACACACCCACAGTCCCAGAAACCTGACAGGGGAACACTCGGACTGTCCCTGCACCGGCCTGGCTCCTGCTCAGCTCCCGACTCCAACAACAACCTGGAAAATGCTTTGCTGATAACAGAGACAGGGCCTCTACATCCATTTCAAGATTTATGTAAAACTGTTTTCTAGAGCAGAAATATAGAAAAAAAGAAAATAGATCATGCTTTGCAATTAGCATTAAGAATCCAGAAAAGTAAAGCTTAAAGCTTAGACTAGTAATGATTTTTGTGAAGATTTTTGAGGAATAATTTGAAAAAATTCTGTATCTTAATCTCTCTTTTGACTGCATTTAATGAGGAAAACACCATTTTCAGATTATTAAGGGTTTCAATTTTCAGTTAAAAAAGAATTCAAATATATTTGACAAAAATGCTTTAAAGCTATTCTCCCTGCTTTTAAAGAATCGATAGTATTCAGAATGGTGGTATACTGTGAGATCACACATTAGTCACCCATGAAAACAGCAGCATTCCCCAGTTTAAATACCTTTCTTTTGCTCCATTAGCTGAAGCAGGATAGCTCAGTGTTTCACTAAACAGAATAAAATAAAAATGTCACCAAGAACTGTAATTTACAATATGATGAAAAAAATGCATTAAAAATGGATCATAAGCAAGAACCTGATATGACGTAGTTGCTAAATTGCTCTGATAGATTATGCGGTGATGTTCAGAACCACCACCTGATAATTCAGCAAGATGCATTTGGATCACATTTGATGACATGACTACAGTTTAGCATTTTAAAAGCCTCAGCTACAACAGCAGCTAACGAAGCAGAGTAGTAATGTGAGTCACTGCAGTCCAGGCAGTGCAGGGAACACGTGGGAGGAACAGCAGACTGACCAGTGGATGAAGGTCTGACACCACACAAAGATTTTGTATGAGTCTTTAGCACCGTTTTGTCAAGACAATGAGCAGGTTACAACCGACTGACATTGTGGAATCTCCACTCACAGAGGCTTTCAAGACCAGAGGGGACAGAGCTCCAAGCAGCATGGTTTGGATCGAGTGCGGACCGTGCTTCCAGCATGAGAGTATCCTGTATGACATGCTGCTACGTCGTCTATCCTGAAACAGTCTATGACCCCAGAGGTTGAAGGAAACCTATAGAACAGGGTCAGCAATCTGCAACATAGTGACTGAAAAGCAAAACAGAACAAAGTCCATATGGCTGGGAGTTAGTACACAAAACAAGTTGGAGAGACATCTGTGAATAGAACCTATTCCAGCTCCTGGCTACCCTGAGTCTGAACTCAGGAACACATTCCTGCATATACACAGGCAAGATACTTCTCAACGGCTGATTTTCTCACTTCTCAGAAAGGCAGCATCTTCCAGTTCCTATTAAATTCCTAATGTCATAGACTTGAATAAAAAAAAAAGACAGTCTACAACACTACCTCTGAAAATTTGCCAGCCTCTCTTTCCTTAAATGTTTCCAGCTTTTACTTTTAATTAGCTTGGCCATAGAAATGAGGATGAACACCAGCTCTCCCGCTCCAGTTGCACTGCTTAAAAATCTTGTCCTGAAACATTCCACATCCATCCCCAAGAGGTACCTTTGCATTTGCTTCACAACGTGCGAGTTAGCCTAAATATTTGAGACGCTTACTGAGACAGCATCCACAAGAAAAGCCAAAGTAACCAATGGAGTGTCTCTGCAGTCCTTCTTCAGTAAATAAATGTGTGTACTTGCTGATGTCCATTTATCTCATTTGATCCTCAATATCATTACATATGCAAATCCATAACCACGCTATCAGAAGATTCAAGGATATCTGGAGCTTAGTGTCCTTACTACCGACCTTGTAGGAAGAGGTCTTCTGAAAAAGGTTGTTAGAATTACTGCTGTCCTGTTGGCAGAGGAGACCTCTATTGTCCATCCTGTAAGAACGATTAAATCTTCGCCGTCTGGTTGCATTAAAATCTTGAAGATTGAAAATCTAACATGTGCCAAAACATTCTCTCCTACACAGGAAAACTGACAGGTTTCTTTTTTCAATGGGATCGATATTTAGATGGTCATTAGTAAGTTTTTTCCTCACATTTGTTGAAAAACAATATTTATAATCTGAGCAGGAAGTAGATTTAGCAATAACTGGAATGTCTCTTCCTAACAACAGAAAAAGTAAATGCAGGAAGTAAAGGTTATTTGACTTCTTAATGCTCTCATATGGAACCACAGGCAGTAATGTGTGCGAATGTAGTCACAAAGGGCAACTGTTATTGAAAAAAAAAATATCTCATGCATAAAAAAGCATATATGCTTTTACAGAGATAGCTGCATGAGTATTTACTTGAAAAACTACTTACTTTGCCAGCTAAAGTACATTCCAAGGGAAATGTATGTCCTGAAAAAGCTTCACAATACAATTCATGATTGAGGTGAAACGTTTTTGTGGTGCCTCTCGCCAGGCAGAGGAGGGGCAGAAGCAGCACGGCGGAGTCCGACCTCTCCTCTCCCACGAACCCCAGCACACTCCCTGCGCGCTTCAGTGCGCTGGGCCACGCTGGCATGAGCAAACACTGAACATCGTGGATTGCAAAATTCACATGCGCATGGGTCACCTGCAGGGCAGCTTCCAAATTTGTCAGTTCACCAAAGGAAGGAACAGCTGTGACCCTGTTTATGCAAAACCTCAGAAGAGCTCTTGGGATCTACTCAATGCAAGACCCTGTTGAAAACACACGGTCCACCGCAGACCACCACTAAGAGTTCTCTCCTTTTCCTTTTTCCAAGGTGACAGAGCAGTGGCTCAGGCAAGTACACTTCATTTCACACACAGGTAAACAGAGCTGGGGAGGCAGCACTGCTCTGTAAATACAGAATGCGGCACTGAAATGAAGAACTGTGACAAAATCGGACAGAAGAGCCACTCTCCTGTGGAACAGGCAGCTCCGGAGGCAGCGATGTTGTTGTAATGGCTTTGTCAGGCTGACCCTGGCAGAGCTGTGTCTTCTGCAGATCACAGAGCTCTTCCCTCAGCAGCAAACCTGCACCAGCAGAAACCCCGACTGTGATGAGTGGCTGAGTCAGCAAAATATTGAAAGAATTCAACAACGAGAGACAATGTCCTATTTCTGTTCAACACCCCTCTGTCCTACAGGCGAAGCTCCTTGCTACTGCAGAGACCCTACATTACGAATTCTTTAATGGATTTATAAAATATTATCTTGAAACAAGTAAAGATATTTAGCATTTCACACTGTACTGACAAACGCCAGCACACGCACACTTTTCAAGGCAATATGAGTGTGCTTCTGATGTTTAAAGTATTTCAAATGATCTTGGAACACAAATTCTCTATTTTAAATATTACCACAAATTAGTCAGAATTATTTGGTAACCTCACGGGTATTCCATAAAAAGGCAATCAAGGCAAAGGCACACAAACAAGCAACAAGGAGGAAAATCAGAAAGGGAGTAAAATAAGCTGTAAAGGAACAGAAACAAGAGAATCTAAAAAAACCCCACAGAATATAGCACAGGCAATGAAATGCTGATTCTTGAAGTGACAGATGTAAAAAGAGAAGAGAATTGGTCAGACTTATTCCATAATTTTCCCCACCAGGAGAAATGCACAGTCATTTACAAAAATTTAATCCTATCAAACCCACCTGGGGCGAACAGACTACCAAATGGCCACCAAACCAGTTACAGGGCTTATCTAGACAAAGTATTATTTAATAAAGGTACAGAATACACAAAATATTTCTTATCTTGCAATCACTTTGGAATACGTACTTCTAATATGGACCAATACAAGATTACACTCTGCTACAATTGTGGGGTTTAACTCATTTAACAAATTCTAATTCAGATACTTGAGCAGCAGGAAAATTACCATGCCCAAACGACTGTTTCAAAAAATCTTTTGTCAATCCCTTCAATGAAAAATCCAGGTATTTCCCAGTAGGCTAACGTTTTTATTAAGATAAATAAAATGAAGAGCAAACCTACAGGAAATAGGAAAAAGTTTTATTTATTTGAAAGCAAGTGTCTCTGAAAGTGAAATATTTTTCAAAAGTATCTCACATGTCTATTGCACACATCATTTCTGACAATTAAAGATACATATAAACAAAACAGTTATTAGACCAAATGTATGATGAGAATTATTTGGGAGGCTAATACCTCAAATAAGTCACAGCAGCTTGTTATGAAACAGGATTAAGTACATAAAACAGGAGAGAGGGGAAAGTAAATGCAGCTGGGGATTTTGCCTTATTATTACAAAAGCCTTTTCTCCATGTTCTTACCACAGGCACACTCAGGCAGAATTCCTGCAGTGGTTATAAACATTTATTTAAAAACTTGAAAAAGGAATACTCTCAAATAAGTATTGTTTTTTCAAAGAGCCATATAAACATACAATATTAGATTAGCTCTTATTTAATCAAACAAATCTTAAGTTGTACTAGTCTGTGTTTATAATCATAGCTTCTCTTTTATTTCCTGTTATTACTGAAGGGAACAAGAAAGAAAATCATACGAAATTACCTTGCATCTTTAGACTGTAACAGCTCTGCGAAACTCATCTTCAGGGTTAATGGTTTCCTGTATTCCCTTATATGATAACTAACTCTATTTGTTTAGCTCAAAAATATTTTTCATTTGACTTTTTGATTCAGCATATTAGCATCACAAACAACACATCACAAGTGTTTAACCACTGAGTGGCTTGAATGTTTCGGGTTTCTGGGGACAAAGATACCTGATGCAGAGTTTTCCTGGTAACCAGGGTCACAGTTCTTCCAAGTTCCACTCCTTGCAAACAGGCAGCAGTTTTTACTCAGACACATCACAACATGTTAATTTTGAAATCAAGGTTTAGCAAACACAACAGATGGGAGAACAGAAGACAAGTCTGACAACTCATTTTCTGGCATTTACTGGTCTTTCAAATGTTTTAAGTTTTGCAGCTGTGCAATTCTGTTCCTCTCATCTGTCAGTAATCAAGTATACAAGCCTTACAACCACTTTGCAGCTTATTTTAATGGAAGACAATCTTTGTTTTCAAAGCAAATGCATCATACACATAACTAGAGATGGAAATTCAGGTACCACAAAGAAAGCTGCTGCAAAAAAATCACAACAAAAAAGCCCATGTGAACTGCTGTGTCTTATGTAAGATACATCAAATAAAGGTTGTCACTCTTACCCCTCACCAACATCTTCATCTTCTCCCTCTAGAAAGCTATGTCATTCAAGCAAGTCAAATTAGCTCCTCTAGTTCATTTTTTTTAATTGTATCACTATCGTTTCAAATTTAACATACTGCTCTGAGATGTCATTAGGATACTAAGAAAGAAAAATAGTGGCTTCTGATTCTGAAAGACTATCTTCTCTCCTTCAAGAAAGGCGCAGTTTTATGATTCAAGTCAGTTTAAGGCAGTGCTGCCACCAGCAGAAGTCAATTTACAGTCCAAAACCTCTTTTACACGTTTTTGCCTCTCCTCAAACAAGTTTTGATGTTCTATCAACTGTAAGGTAAATCAGATCAACATGTTCATGCACCTGGAAAGGGGAAAAAAAGACTCCAGTAGGGGCTGTTACAGAAGGCAGGACCACTCAGCCGGGGAGCAAGCGGGACTGCTCCCTTCAGTGCTGTGACATGGGCTTAGCTCAGGGTGAGCTACTGGTGGGACTCCACACTCAGAAATAATGTGAAATTGTACTGACATTTGCTGTAAATTATTTTTTTCCTCAATTTCAAGAGTTTCAACTCTAAAAAGACCGAGAAAAGATCTGCTCACTCTGCACTGTTACTTATGCATTCATCGTTAACATAATTCTTGAGGAATAATCTCAGAAAGTATTATCAGAAAAATATTAGAAGCAGAGCTGTTAAAAGTTAGCAGCAGCAGCAGATCTGTTTCTCTAAATTTCATAATTCGCATTCTGATCCTAAAAGCTCATGAATGTCAAAAAGCAAGGTGAGCATTCAAGATTTGAAAGCAAGAGATTCCCAGTCACTCCAATTCTTACCCCTCCATGAAAACGAAAAAGTTGTTGTTCTTGGATAGACTTTGTATTTTTGACATGGTAAAGCTACTTCCTACAACAAAAATATATTCAGTGTCCTAACACCCACCCTATCTAGTACACCGCAGCAAATATACCTTTACAAGAACAAAGTTTAAAATGCAAACTCACAAGAGTTAACCTTCTGATACTGGTTTAAGTAAACTCAACAAATTATGTGGGCACAGACTAAGTAGCCAAATCTCTTTTACTCCTGTCACATTCCACAAGCTGGGTATCCCAAAGACACACAGTACCCACTGAACCTGTTCAACAAGTCTAAAACAAGCAAACAAAAATATATTTTTCTGAAGTCTATATTTTGTCAAAGGCTTTTATTTTGAGTAAACTGTAACAAGCATTGCAGAAAACTTAAGACAGTATCCAAAATAATTTGAAATAAATTGTATGTAGGAATGTATTCAGTAAAGGCAGGAAACAAAGACTGCTGAAGGGAAGGCATGCAAAAAGGCTATGAGATGACAATTCATAAGGGCAGAAAAACATAATGGGAAGAGGGAAAAAGTGCACAGGACTATACACAGTAACAGAATTGCAGAGATGATCATCAAGGTGATTCCATGTTTACGTACAGTGAGAAGCCTCAATCTTTCCATGGGTATCTGAATCCTTCTGTTCCCCAATGAAGCTGACCTCTTGCCACTGCTCCCAGGAAGCTGGGATCTGCAAAACCCACTGAAGAAAAACCCAAGTTCTCCTTAGGGAGTTAGAAGCTGGAGGTCTCTGCTGCTCAGGTTATCTGCACGGTTGCCTTTTATCGTCTATTCCTTCTTCCTTTCAGAGCTGACCTAAGGAAAGGGACCTGGGCTTCTGGGGGTGATTAGGGCCCCTTCCCCAGGTTATACCAGGTGTAGGTTCCTCTGTCCTCTGCAGTCGTCCAAATCCTCCTCTTTGCTGCTCATGCAAACTAGCATCTGGGAAATTCTGCCCTTCCTCATAATAAGGTAAAATAATGTATTGAAAATGAAACTGTACTTTTACAATATAAAGATTTTTGCAAGAAATCCAGCTTAAAGAGTTCTGGTTTACACTGTTACTCTGTCTTGTCCTCCCAGGCACTTCCTCTTGCCCCTCTGCTGCAATATACTGGCCCCCTCACATGCACTACATGCAGAGTAATGCTGCAAATTGTACCGATTCAGCAGCTCAGCTTACAGCAGGTCACTACAGCAGCTCAGCTCAGCCAGCGCAACCAGCAGGGCAGTGCTCTGGGAGGCGCGAAGCAGCCAGGAAGGCAGAAACTGTGCAAACTGGCACTGCCAGGCCAGCTCTGTATCTCTGCAAGAGAGCTTAGGGAAATTAGAATTGACATACCTGACGTCTGTCATAACTCTATCCCGCGGGCAGGGATGCCAACTGAGATGAATGCAGGAGTTCAAACAGAGGTTTTGCTTCAAAACATACTAATGTCTGAGCTGTTCTCACTCACCAGATCATACTGACATAGTGGACTCTCCTGTTCAAGAGATGTCTTCCTAAAATGGAGGTTGGAACTTGTACACATATTTCTCTCGGCATGCGGTCCAGTTAAACCAACCCAAAAGCTAGTTGGTGACAGAAGCAAGGACCCCATTCCTCCTGTGCTTTTCATATTCCTTCTGCACCTGCACTGTCAGAATATCTGATCCTGGTGTGGGCCACAGATATAAACTGCCAAAACCAGAATCATATTCTGTGGTTTTTTATTTTTCTTCTGGCTTATCATTCCAAGGTGACCAACCGCAAGGTAGAAGAGTATCACTGCAGGCACACAGGAAGCACCAGAAGCAGGGCCACCCTGTTCAGGCAGCTGCTCTCAACAGACCTCCCTACATGAAACGTCTAAACCCTCAGCCCAGTGTTCCTGCCGGCTTAATGCACTCTCTGACTACACTGCTGCCAACAGCAAGCTCACCTGCTTGACCACAGAATGGCAGGACTGCAGGAAAACAGGAGAAGATCACGAATAACACACCTTTTGGCTCAAGCCAACTACAAATCCACAGATGAGAACGCTGTTTCACAACAGATTTACATTCATGGTGCTAACAGCGGGCCATGCTGGGTGCACTTTCTCACTCTCTCCCTCCACCAAAACCAGTGCTTGGGCAGCTGTACAGCCATCCATACCAACAAAACTGGCACAGGTGAAAAATATACCTTTTTCTCCCCCCCAGTTTGATCACCTCCAATAGCCTGGAAGTTACTTCTTGCATTAAAAACAGAAGAAAATACACAATGAGTAGCAGCAGAAGTCTTGATCATTTAGTATATGGTATTCACCATCTTTTTGGAGAAAAAAGAAACATTTTAAATGTAACTAAAACTTTGTAAATAAACAAATGAAGTTATTCATGGATAAGCACGAACATGATGCTCCAGTCTGGACTGCCTCTAAGTCTTTGGCGGTTTCTTGAGCTTCTTTCCCCACTGTCAAAATGACTAAGAATCTGGGAAAGGAAGAATAAGTGGAGGGGGACGAAATAAGGTAAAAAAAAAAAATCCAAACATCTGAGAAGTCACTTTATATGGAATACAGTAATTGCCAGGAGGTTTAAGGAGTGAAAGAGGAAGATATTTTGGAGATGGCACCTAATTGAAGCAGAGACAGCAAGTCTGCGTTTGGTGGTCAAACCGAGCCTGGTTCCATACTCAGATAAAGCTACGTGCTCTCAGAAGTCTATGATAATCCAGTAAGCTGTTGTTTATGGTTAGAGATACAGGTATACATGTCCTGGTCTTGTTAAAAACAATACCAGTTCTCTTTTAGTGAATTTTCCTTTCAGCTAAGTTCTTCTAAGTAACTGCACTTTCCTGAAGTTAGCTGCATATTTTTTTGGACACTGTGCCCCAAAGCTGATAATGACGACCAATGGAATGCAGAAGAAGCCCTATGTTTAGATTTACTGCTATGACAGCCAAGAAGACTGATAAGATTTCACATGTTCCATCACGAGAGGGGCGTATTTGCAAGGAGGGGCGGACAGAACAGGTGACTAAAACTGACCAACTGAGTATTCTATCCCACCCGCGTCATACACCCTATCACAGGGGGAGATCACGAGGGTCTCACTCTCTTCGACCATGGCCGGCATCTGAAGAGGACCCTGCCGGCCAGCCCTGCAATCCTAGGCCTCGATCCAGACCCTGCAACCCTGAATCCAGTTTCTGGATTGCTGTGAAGTCCCACCCATGACTGCTGGGTGCCTGCCCTGCACCTGCTGGAGCCATGCCAGCTCCGCCCACCACCGCAGAGGTTAAACACTGCTACCAGGGACATCCAAGATTGGGTTTTGTATATTTTGTATATATTCTCTATTTATCAGTAGAGTTAGTAAAGCATTTTAAAACTTTTTTCCAACTTGCAAAGCCTCTCTTCCTTCCTCCTTATCATCTTTCCTATCTAAAGCGGGGATGAGTGAGTGGTAACAGAGAGTTTCTGCCACGGTTTATTGTCGCCTTGCAATTAAACCTTGACAACATAAAGGTATGATTAGATGTATGTGCAGCAGAAGAGACACAAAAAGACACTAAGCCAGGAACTTCTGTTGTATGACAGGGCAGTCAAGATGCTGGAACACAAAATGAGCAGCGAGCTAATTTAAAGAACTAACACAATAATCTTTCTGCTGTAACTATTATGTGTCTTAACCAAGCACGCATACATAGGGCAGAAAACTTAGGAATGACAGATTTTTCTCTGTTTTTTACTACCATCACAGGGAGGCGGGTCTGAACTGTAAGCCTATGCAGAAGCTACACACTTTGGCTTAAAAGAGTGCTAACCTATAGAAGAGTCTCAAAATTAGCAAATTAAATGACTAAACATGTATTTACTGCACAGTTAAAACTGCTAGTGCTGTCACATGCCATGCCAGAATACTCAATTTGGTAAAACTCAGATTTAGAAAGAGAAGGTACATACTCAATAGATCATTATTCTTCTGTCTTCAACTAAGACTTACTCCCATTCTACCTTCGTACTACAAATTGTTCTGCAGATCAAAAAAATGGGCCTTCTCCAGAGAGAATCCTTTGATACTCAGTACCGTCTTACACTGCCATTTACTCCCTCACTAAACTATGATAAACTCACTGATGATGCTGCTGCTGACAATCTTCATGGCAAGGCATGCTGATACACATTCTTTACTTTGCAAGGTGAAATGGCACCTAGTCTTACATCCACAAGACACATCTTTCTTTGACTGCATAAAAAAAGAATGAATTATACATGGCCCCCACATATGTGTCCTCAAAAGATGACAAATGCCACAAGCCATATCACAATTACGTACAACCTTGCTGTCACACTGAATAGTTGCACCTATCCCAGGCTCCAGTAAGACATTAAAATGGCATAAGTATACATCCAAGTTGTTTCTTTTTTTTGTTCTCAAAAAATGTAATTTTGCCAAATTCAATGTCTTGAGGGTACAGGATGCCATTAGACAGCTTTAATTCTGATGTGATAAAATATTTGCAATTGTGAAATCATAATGACAGTTGCAAAAGTTATGATGTTTAAAATCTCCAAAAGTACTACATGGGTCTAAGAGCTAAAATCTCAACAAAATCCAGGAGATTTCAAATTTGTACCCAATATTTGAGAAGTCTAGAATATGCAATGAGTTCTCACCAACATTTTACAAAATTTAAGGTACATTTTGTGAACCAATAATGAGGGGGTTAGGGAAAAAAAACACAACACAACTAAGTTCTATAAAACATACCTCCAGGACACCTATAGTTACCAACTGTTAGCTATGTCTCTGTGAATAATGAGTGAAGAAATAAGCACTTGTACCATCATCTTTTCACATCAAAATACATACCTAAAACAGGTGGCTTCAGGATCTGATTTAGTTTCTGAAATTGGAGGCTAGTCATCTGGGAATCAACAGCGGAGAAGGGGCAGAAGCCCAGTTAACAATGGCTCTGGGTGACCCCTAGATAAACTTCCCTGTGTGGTTGGAAGTCTCCTAACACAGACATTGTACTCTAATTTCTGAAGACAAGCAGTACAACCTCCCTACATCTTCAGTTCCACTCACATAGCTGAGGCAGAGTATACTTCAAAAGCATTAATTTATCATCTAAGTCAAAGCAAGCAGTGCTCAATTTTCCACTTAATTTTCCAACTCCTGTTCTCAACGAATATGAGTCTTTTCATTTTAAAAGACAAGATTCTGAAGTACGATCATATGGTACTTCAAATCATTATTGCTCTTTGAGACCAAATCATATCATTGGTCTCTCAGACATACCGCATCAGAAGGGCTTATGGGATATTTGATGATATTAACTTTTAACTTCTAAAGCAATACCAACTTAAAATACAACTCACGACCGCTCATTCTCCTTCTTGCTTCAGAGCAAGCAGGACCTGTGTGTGTGCATGCACTGTTGAACCAAAATCAGAATCTGATCCACTTTTAAAAAAATGAAACCAAAAGAAAAATATTTGCAATACTTTTCCTAGACAGACTATTCCCTTGGGTTTATAGCCTAGCTCTCCAGAGCTTAAACTCATACTACTGCAATTTGTATTATTGTAAAATCATAAGCTGAAGAACAGAGCTCATCTTGCAATTGTTAGCCAAATCTGACAGTCTTCTTCTCCCTTTGTAAAGACTGTATTACATTAAGTAAAGATCACAGTACAATACTTCAGAAGATAAGCTACATGTCAGAAGATAACTCACAACACTTATTTCCAGAAGGCGATGCCATACAGAAATGTAGTCTGAAAGTCAAAGTATGGCTGGGCTGTATGGATTAAAAAAAAAAAAAGGTGAGCCTGAATATTCCTTGTCCCTTATCAGTTTGTTACTTGATCATAGGCTGACAACACAGAACATTAGCAGAAACCACTTCTTTATTTAAGGACAAAACCTTTTCATTCCTGATGTAGCCAGGAAAAAGAAAAGAGGTCCTATTAAATGTGTACTCTTCAAATTTAATTTCCTGTTAATAAATTATAAAACTAATGTAGACAATTCACTGTATCAAGAAAAAATTGAACTTTGCATTATTTCTCATTAAATTACTGTGCAATCATATTAAGATTCATTAAAATTAATACTCTGATTCACGATATTTTCTTTTACGCTACATTACACAACCATACACATGGAAGCATAAAATATCAATGCTGCTCAGATGCATCAGTAAGTATCTGCACATGGAAAAAACATAAATCTGTGGAACAGAAGAATAACATAAGACTATATTTCCAGTAGTCTATGTAGCTTAAATTCTGTTGACTTTGAATAGGACTTCAGTCCACAAGCAACTTAGTGTTACTGAAATCCTACCGATAACTTAATTTCAGTTATGACACACTTCTAAAAACGTATTTTACGTTGGAATCTGCTAAAGTCTCTTCTCTGGAAGGTATTTCCTTTTCTTCTTGCATCTGTTAACTAGCATTTATAAAGCAAAACCACTTTGTGTGGTAGACTTACATTACTAACGTAAACTCTTGATGTGCTTTTGCAATAATCTTTTAGCCCAAAACAAAGTCAAATAACAGATGACTAGACACAGTGACCACAAAGGTAAACCTACAGCTACAATCAAGCGCTACTGTTAATATTTTATTTTACCTGTGCTGTTCATAGTCTACTTAACAACAAATTCACAATTAGCTGAAATAACCATTACAGAGTTCTGTTTCTTAAACCCACAATGAAACAACAGGTATTCTACTTCACAGAGAAAATTGTTAAGAAAAAAAAAGACAAAGCACAGACATAGAGACATTATTACTGAAAACTGTCTAAATCCAGCTTTGGCCAGTTGTGTGTGCATGCATATTACTGACAAAATAACAAATGATTAGTCACAAAATGGGAATTTAACACTGGGATTATAAGAACGCACAGAGACAGGGAAAACATAGACTGAAGCTGTTTTCAAAGCAGACCTTGCCGCAATGTGTGTGCTACGCTAAACTAGAAACTATGACTTACGTTTCTCTAGTCCATTAGATTTGTCAGTTCATGGCTGAAAAGGCAACACAAAGCTCCAGAAAAATGAAAAGCCCATGATCCCACAATTGAGGCTTACCAGGAAACTTCTCTCGCTACCCACAAGAAAGGCATAACTACTCCAAGTTAGAGATCAGGATTCATCATCTGATCGTAAAACACTGAAAACTAAACTGAGCGCTACAAAGTACCATGACACTTTCAATAACCAGATGCCTGAATTCAGAAAAGCTCAATACATTTATATTTCAGTTCAGGATATTGTCATGTACCAAACACATATGTAAACATGGAGGGTAAGCAGTCACAGTCCACAGCAGAAAAATGAGTAAGAGACAACTTGGCCTTACAGCAACACCGTCTCTGAAGAACAGCATTGTAAATAACATCCAGAATCATGAGGAGGTGGTGGCAGGAGACAGAGCAGAAAGTGTTATAAGTAAACATCCCAAATTTCTGTTACAAATAGTGCTAAAATTGCCACTGGGGTCCCACAACCTCCTACCTGCACAAACTTTTAAACATCAGGAAAATACAGGTCAAAAGCATATTATCAAGGCATCATATATTTGAACTGCCTATCTAGAGGTGATAACATCACCACTAGAAAAAACAAGAATGTGATGCCCTAAGTGTTCATGAGAACATTGTCATCTGTTCTACATTTGAAACTAATTTTCATTTCCGTTACCTGGAACATGATTTTTCACAAAGTATTAAAAGGTTATTCTTATAATGATTATTATATGTAGGCAGAACAGGCCTACAGTAATAAATCCTTATGCTAAAGGACTTAGCAAAATAAGAGACAACATGTGAATGGACATATAAATATGGAGGCACAGTGACACCGATACAGTAGTTGTTGGTGTGGCAAAAAATGATTTCAGGAAACAGCTTTTGTCCAGAGATATTGGCCAAACAGATAAAAATTACTTCTCCTCATCTCCGACACAGGAAGTAATATAAAACTGACCGCACATGTCCAGAAATCACAGATTCTGGTCAGTGACTTTCATCACAGAGAAATCCTGTATCTCAAAAATGTAAATATATTGATCACCTATTTTGCAGACTTTTTGAAGAGGAAAAATCAGTATGGAAAGATGAGCATCCTGGTTTGAAAACAAAGTGGGAAACACAGCCTGACACCAGTGCTAAGCCACTGGTAGGAGTTGGGCAGCATAACAGAGGAAAGATTTGCTTTTCCAAACTATGCCTGCTGCTACACTCTGGCTATTACAGCTCCACATACAACTGGTCTCCTTCTGCCACAACACCCTGCTGCTCATGTTTAACCTGTTGTCCACCAGGACTATCAGGTGCTTTTTTCGCAAAGGTGCTTTCTAGACAGTCTGCACTGACACACAGCGTTACTCAACCCCATCTGGACGATTTGCACTTGCCCTTGAGTATCCTATCAACCCAGTTGTCCAGTTTGCCTAGATTCCTCCACAGAGCATCTCTGTTCTCCAGCATGTCTAACCACTCTGTGTAATTTGTCGCCTCTCAAAAACTTGCTGAGAAGGCACTCTGTCTCATCATCCAGGTTGTTCATCAAAACACTAAACAGTACGGACCCGGTATCAACCAGTCACCAGCTGCAAGTTGGACTCTGCACCACCGAGGACTTTTTGCAACCAGCCACCCAACCAGTTTTCCACTCAACTCATTCTCCGCTTCTGCAGTCCACACTTCACTCAAGTTACGTTGTTTCCCTTTGTATTTATAATAGATCAGCACTACAGAGCCCAAATCTAACTGCAGCTTTTATGAGCTAAGATGACAAAACAGCCTGCAGCCTTGCTATCTCAAACCATCATTCTCTCAGGTCTCAAACAATTACATTTCTTTTACTCATTTTGTCACACAATACTCACAGATCAATCACTGTTTGAGAAAAAATTCCCTTAATCACACCCCAGTAGTTCAAAAAGGATAATTATGCAAAGCCTTATTTGAGTCTAACAACAGATTAAAATAAACCAACAGAGCTATCTTGAGCAAGCTGAATTTTAAGCAAGTGGCACAGAGTTGTAAGAAAATATAATGAAACAACTGTATCAGATAAGGATACTACTTAACTGTTCTTTAACTATACTATATACCTCTGTGACTTACAGCTACAGGCCAACTTTCAGAAGAAGCTAATCACCAACATCACCACAGACTTCAGTACAACCCATTTTTGAACCGCATGAGCAGCAGTGAGCTACACATACAAACAAGTATCAAGTATTACAACGAAGTGTTTGCTCTGTGTCTATCTCCTTGCTTGGAATAATAACAGTTCTCTAAATTAAAAGAAAATAATCAGTCTGCTTCACAGGGTCAGTTAGGAGAATAATGTGGTTATAACAGTGAGTCTGTCACAGGACCTTCAGGTATATTTAATCTTGGGTGAAATACTATGAGAAATTTCAGCTGAGTTCTGCACTACCGGTTTACATCAGCAGAGTGGTTTTGATGCACCTTCCCCAATGACCCTGTTTTGCTGCATGATGGTTCACTTCACTGAAAGCTTTCCAGGTATATAACCTGATGTCTCCTGAAGAAAGCTAAACCACAGGCTCTGACCTACATGTCACAAAATGCTCTTGAACCCCCAGGGGCACAAAAAGGTTTGAACCAATTACTGGCATGAACAACTTCAAAATACACTCACAATGCAAAACATCTGGTCCAGAGGACAAGATTAATTCTAGTCTGAAGTAACCCTGGAACCACATACATATAGGGACATCAATGCTGCTTCTAGTAATTAATTCCTAAAGCACCAAATTAATTGTTAGTGAAAACACAGTCATAAGTGCTTCTGTCAATAGTGCCACTAAAGATACAGATCCAAGAAAACATGTTATAGCTGGATGCAATAGCTGGCACATTTCTTCAAATAGTTATAAAACCAGGAAGAAATAATAATGGTTTTGATTGGATATTGGGATATGTGGACTCTACAGAAAGGTGCAGGGAGGCAAATGTGCTACAAATTGTGATTACTTGTAACAGATGACATTTTATTTTGCACAATTCAGAAGGTCATAGTGCTTCTAACACCATGACACAGGTAATCTTAACTGGGTAGGCATGAATACACACAATCCCAAAGAAACCCAGAATACAATCAATTCTATATCTGACTTTTGGAGAGAGAAACCATGCTAAACACAGTGGTAGCTCAAAAACAGGAGGCCAACAATGAAACTAAAGATTTCCTTTTCTGCTGATTCGATCCACCCTCCAAGAGCACCTCCAGCAATGTAAATATTTCATCTCACCTCAAATAAATACAAAGACGTGTCCCTAGAAAAATACTAGAACATACCCAACAGAAATGATCGCAATAGTCACACTAACCAGTTTTTCAAATTATTCTGGAAATTCCCTCTCCTTCCTAAAACTGCTTTCTAAGGGAACACACCCAGAGTTAAAGGTTCAGCTTGAAACCAGAGAGGTAGTATGTACTCATGTCACTTTTCTCATTATGTCAGCATTTCACCTCTCTGAACTTGCCCGATGAATTTACTGCTTTTTAAAGAGTAAGCTAAAAAGAAACATGCCAAGTAGAGCACTGGTAATTATACTGATGTGCTTTGCTTCGCAACTACATTTCCAAGGAATCATTTAAATTGTAAAGTTAAAACAACCAAAAGACTTTTCTTCTTTTCAGGCTCTTCTCTATTAGGGTAACGTGCTGCCATATTTTACCCTCTCCTTCCCCACTGATTTCAGAGCTTAAAAAAGCCACAGTTCAACAGATGGTGCCTCTTTGTTTGAAGTAATTAGAATAGTCTCAGTGTTTTCCCAAAACTCTTAAGCCTTTACTCCTCCTCTTCCAATAAAGAGTGAAATTATTATTTTCCCTTAAAAAGGGACATAGTTTGTTGCATATACTTTGACTGCAAATGGTAGCAAGCACAACAGGTAATCACTTCTGTCAGTACCAGCTTCAGGTCAAATTTAGAGAAAAGCTAACTTTAATAATAAAATATAGATGAAAATCAACAGTAACACAGCAAGGATAGAGGCTAGATAGCCAAGACGTTTTATAACAGTATGTTATGCCTCTTTCTCCTGAGCTCCTTCCCAATCCTACCTTTTTTTTGTATCACTCTTCCCCAAAATATCTACCTCAGAGGGTTAATACAAACTGGAGGAACTATATCCAACCCAAAGCAGGGAAACTTTCCTGTTACTTAACCTTTATCAACTCACCTTGTCAAAATGACAACAAAACCAACCCTTCCAAAAATAACCACCCCCACCTGTCTTGAACTATGTGAAGGTTAAAAACAAGAATGTACTTCCTTATTGCTGTTTCTAATGAAAGATATTCTACAATGGTTTGAAAAAAGGAGCTATCATAAATGAACACTGATATATATGTTGTTCCTCACAGCCTCAACCAGATTTATCTAAAGCAAACATCATAAGAACCACAACACTGAAATGTATTTTTACTGTAATCTGACGGACCATGTATCACAACACTAGATGACTGATAACCTTTAATAACTTGAAAATAAGCTACAAAGAATTATTTCCTTTGTAGCCTTGGGAAAGGTGCACCTTAGAAAGTAATCTAGGGACAATCAGGTAATATCAAATGAAGGAATGTGAAAAAGCCTTCTACAGAGACCAGGTAGAGCAAGAGGAGGTTGGATAGGTCTAATGAGGCAGTATGGAGTTTTCTGTAACTGTGGAGGCACAGCACGGTGTGAGGAGGAGAGAAGCTGGTGAAGTTCTCCACTGCCAAATTGATAAACTAATAAGTTAATTGGGGCAGCCATGTTTTTAAAAGATTCAAGAGAACACTTATATTTCAAAAAAAGGGATTACAGAAATAAGGTACGAAAGTGTAAAGGCCTGGATAAGAATATAATCTACTTTCCAAATATACAGAGCTTCCCTCTCCTCCAATTAGACAAAAATATTTTATTACAACTTAAATTTTAGGCCAAATTATTTGAGTATTTAATTTCAATTCCTAAAATATATATGCCTTTCCAATAAGGAATAAAATTCTTTCACATCTCTATAAAAACAGTCAATAATACATCAAGCAACACTACATGACAATACCCAGTAAGGTCTTCCCAACATCAATCATCCACCATAGTAAAGTCTGATAGAATGCACTACCTACCCTCTTTGAAACAAATCCACATTGAAGAATTTGTGGAGCTCCACGGAGAATTCTACCATAGCCTGAACTTCACTCATGTTTATGAGGATGAAGAAGTCAAAACTTGTCAGCACCTTAGTTACTGAAAACAAACAGAAAACAAACTTTTTAGCACACAAGCTGGCGATATTGTCTGTCTGGTCCTTAAAAAGCACAACACTATACACGATTTTGCACAGCTTCTTTAAATATACAGGGCCTGGGGTAAAGAATAATATAGGATGTACCAAATCCTGCCCACAATAACTTCTGTCTTTGTTGTAGAAGATTCAAATGCTATCAGAGAAGTATGACAGCACACCATCAGCATAATACAATCCTGGCACTTACTGAACCTCCGTACTGCAGCTCTGCTCTGGTACTTGGCTGAAGAGAGGGAAAAATACTGCCGACAAGGAGAAAAAGAGCATGGTCTGCTTCCAGCCCTTGTCAAAGCAGAATGATGGTGCAGGCGGTAGTAACTCAACTCTCACACCAGGGCAGGGAGAGCTGAATTACAGTGTAGGCAGACAGTGCAGAGAAAGTGCCCAACCAGGTCATTTAGGGCTATAGATGGAGGGATTCTAGAGGGGAGGCGGGAGTTAAAGAAGGTAACATGCCTATTTTTAGTCAATCTTCGTTAGCTGTAAAGTGTTAATTCTCCCTGGTTTCTTCACAGCCACAGACTGGCACCTTCCAGCTAATTTACAACTGCCTGCTGATACTTAAATTAAAACCCTACAGACTTTACTGAGTTCTGGTGTTTTTCCTTCAACAATATCACCTTGATTAATAAAATAGACTATACATTCCACAAACACTTGTCTTCAAACTTCCCAGTTCCTGCAAGCACTGTCTGGTTTGAGGAATAAACAAACCAAAAAAACTAAACCAGGCTATCTTTCATGCACATTAGACCATCTTCTGGGTCTAATGCAGAAACAATAAATATAAAAACGCCAGCTTGCCTGCAGCCTGAATGGATTATGGGATGTTTTTGTTTCTAAAATCTTGATCCTGCATTTGGGTGTTTGTGAAGCAGGCATTCTGAATGAGACAGAAACAGTGTAGCTGACAAAAAAAAAATACAGAAAGTCATCCACAAAGCCAGGATCTGTGACTTGAAAGTGAAGTTGCCCTTAGGGGCTACCTGGAGCCTACCAACTAAATTATCTTGGCATATGACTCAAGGTAATATTTACTTTTCTGTACTCACCCTAGAGGAGCTGGAAGGCTTCAAGCACCATAGTACAGGTCTAGATTTTTAACTATAAACAATAAGTTAATTCTGATGTTCGTTTAACAGCACGCACTTTGCAGAAACACAGAAACAGTATGTTACTGAAGTAATGGAACAGGGAAAGAGGAATTCTGCTTCTGAAGATGAGTTATGACAATATGAAGAACTCAGATCAAGGGCCCCTACTGTAAGATCAAAACTACAGCATCTAGACGATGCAATTAACCCAGTTTGTGTAAAAATCCTGTGTTCATTCAAATTTCAATCAAGGGACTCCAACAGATTAATTGAATGATGCCACAAGTTTTGCTATAGTATTCAGTGCTAGGACTGTCACTGATAACCTACAGGGCTTTGCAATAAATTCCTCTTCCAGTGCTTTTCTATAGGATTGTGTAGGGATGTCCTCCGCGGTCTTTAAAGCTAGAATGAAGCACTTCTGCACTCTAATTCTTTGCGGTTACCATACTGCATTATCACATGTGCATCACCTACCGAGATGCAAGCACACCTTCTGCAAATGGAACCTGGCCTGACACTGAGCAGGGATTCAGGGATCCTAGGTCTCTTATGACCCTTGGCTACCGGGCAACAAATCTTGAGGGCTGTGCATTAAATCTGTGACAAAACTGTACAACACCTCAGAAAGGAACCCATTTTAAAACACCTAGGAAAAAGAAAAAGGATTTAAACAGACAAAGGATGCCATGGGGCAGTCTCATGCAGCTTGTATTTTGATGAAACTCCATTTTTAAGTGAGGAAGGTATCAAATGCCTCTGACTCCCCAGTTCAGTGAGTACTTCTATGTCCCTCAAAAGTTTGCCTCCACTAAAGAGAAGAGAAGAAAAGAGAAGAGAAGAGAAGAGAAGAGAAGAGAAGAGAAGAGAAGAGAAGAGAAGAGAAGAGAAGAGAAGAGAAGAGAAGAGAAGAGAAGAGAAGAGAAGAGAAGAGAAGAGAAGAGAAGAGAAGAGAAGAGAAGAGAAGAGAAGAGAAGAGAAGAGAAAACTGTTCCTGCAGGAGTTGTTGGGCCAAGCAGCCACTCCCAAATGCTTCAGGGTTTCTCAAGTCTTCAGGAGGAAAACTCAGAACAATCCAGAACTAGTCCAATTAGACAAGTTCAAAGGTCTATTTTATAAATGACTTAATTCAACAAAAAAAGCCCAAAGAGCTGTCCAGTGGACCTGTGATATTTCTATTCTGTGTAATATGGCTCCAGCTGAGGCGACTCCCCTGCTCCTCTGTTGAGCTGACTGAGCATCCCCAATCAGCCCACTACAAACCACCTGGGCTTGCAACCCCTGTGGACCAAACACAGGGCCCAGCAACCACAGGCCTGCACGACACAGCGCCACGAGTTTTAATCCAGTAACACAGCCCTCATCCAATTACCAATATTTGGAAAAGCAGCACCCATGCCTTGCACCAGTCTCAACTGCTAAGCCAGTGAGAAATGTTGAGCCACAGTTCTCAAAGTGGTGCACCCAGAACACGCTGCTGCCTGCCACGGCAGGGACTGCAGCCTGTCAGCCAACCTTTGAGAACAGCTTTTTCTTTGCCAAGCATCAGCTTGTTCCACGAGCACCTTAACCTGGGTGAGCAGGAACATTCCCTGCCTTGGGCTGGCATAAACCAAATCACTACCTTTCTGTCAAAGTCCTTCATATTAGTACAATGGAAAACTGTGTTCTTTCAACTATATATTAGAAAGTGTTATGCAGTGATTAAATATTTTAAAGAAGAAACTCAAACTTGGACGATGTCTTTATTTTTTGGTATGCTAATCATAAAAAAGCCAACAAAAAAAAAAAAGTTAAACTTACGTAGATTTATTTGTATAGATTCCATTAAAATTTTCAGCTAAACTTCACTAACTTCAATGATATTAAGTGTTAAAATGAGTTCTGGACATTTAATAAGTTTGTTGTTGTATTTTAAAGCATATAACTAGCATTCAGAAACTGAGCTGAACCACATGTTTGTTCTGTTTGCCTGTACGAAGTAAAACAATCCTTCAGTAGAAGCTCCCTCCATATGAGCAAAAGAGGTTAATGCAGCATATAAACATGTATTCAATATTCAAAAATATTTAAGCACTGAGACCGAACATCTCCAGTAGTTAAAATGTTAGTTAAATCCACTTAATCCTATACTGAGGGCCAAAACTTTACTTTCCTTCACACTTATGGGCATTTATTTATTTTCTTAAGCTGGAAACTCTCCTTCATAACCTGGTCAGTCCATGCTGTCCCCACATTACCCCACTTCAGTTATCCAAACTAATCTTTTCACAGGTCATGATACAAAACGGATCACAGGATATCAGATTTTAAAAGACTATCACAAGGAAAAAATGTTTCTTGATTCTGTTTTTTTCTAAACTCATCATTTTAGTGATACTTTACCGCAGCTGCATCAGGGCACCTGAGAGTGCAATGAAAAGACAGATGGAGGTTGTACAGAAACCTCCCAAACCAGCTTTGTTCTCAGAGAAACGCTTGTGTAACAGTGCCATTAATCTAGCTACTTGTACTGGGAATTGCAAGACAACGCTAAGAAACAAAACCACAGTACATTCAAAGAATGTCTTACCTCCACTGGAAAATACTCCATTTTAGTACGTTAATTAACCCGTCTTCCAGTTCTTCGCTATTGCTGTCAAAAACATACTGCTTGAACTAAAAAACAAACAAACAAAGTTTTACTTAGAGCAGTCTCTAGAACTTTTCAGTACTTGTGTTCTTTACCCTCTTTTCCCATGTCCTAATAACAGCCCCAGCATGTCCTCTCCAACAGTCATCCATGTACCTCCCACCAGCATTCTCCAATCTCCCCTCCATTCCTGCACTGCAGTTTTCAGCTTTCGGCAAGTGTAGCAGTCTGACATGTATTTTTCCAAAATAAGGTAAAAACCGAAAATTTCTCACGAAGCCCATGCTCTGGCAAAGCTGCTGTTGCCATGTTCAGCCAAACTATCCCTGTCTTCACCAAGGAATTCTAAAATCCAGGTCCCACAGGACTTCAGTACGCCCCCAGCCGCCCCAATCTCCAGAGAGACTTTCAGCTCACCAGCAGCAACACAGCGATGAGGAGGTGGGAGGATATTCTGGCCTGAGTCATCAAATACAGCTCATGCCCCCACACAGTCCTACACAGCTACCAGAGAGGAGACAATTTACAAGAACAGGGCAGACTAAATTCTCCTGGTAAATCTCATGTCCCTTCCCCTCAGGAGACAAAATTCAGGGGACAAAGGGGAGAGCCCTAAGTCCAAGAATCCATATTCTTAGAGCAAATGGTATAGGTGAGTCAATACCACCTAATATTCTGAAACTCTTCTTGAAGCTCCTGCTAGACCACTGCCTTAAAACTGTTAAGAATCAGTCTCTCTTCCCTGTATTCTTAAACATCGGGGTATTTTTTAAAAATACCCTAAACAATAACCACAGTCTCCCTTTTATCAGATGACCTTTTGATTTCAGACATGAAGAGAATGGTTAGTTATCCCTTCGTAGAGAAACTTTATATCCTTTCTGTAGCATGTTTCACAGAAATACAAACACAAAATCTGTCACAGCTCCTGCAGGCAAGACACGAAACTAAACTGGTTTTGCCTTAGCTTGAGAGAGAAGAGAGAAATTAGAGCATAAAAAAAATCTGGAACTTTTAAAAACATGTTTGATATACATCCTTGTTACCACATATTATCAATAATGCCCCGGTAAAATGTTGATATCATAGCATCACATCAAAATGGCACTGACATTTATTTTATTTGTATAATGACACAATACGGCCTGTGTCATACCAGTTCTCTTCTAAAAAGGACTAAGTTCTTCTTTAAAACAAAGAAAGAAAACACATAAAATTATTAGTTGAACTTCTTCTAGCCTTATATTTAGGATTTTATATTCAGTGAAAGTCAAAAGCAAAAATAGTGAATCCTACAAATAAAAATACAACAAAATGTTCATTTACTTCCAGCTTTCTTCTAGTTGCTCATTTAACACAGATAATTTTTTTCTTCTGATTTGCTGTAGAAGCTTTGCATACCTCCATCCCTGACCTTTTTTCCCCCCATCCTCTTCTCCTTGATGCTCAGAGAACCAACAGCTGCCAACACAAATTCAGCCACCATCTATCTCTGTGCCGCTGAGTCACAGGTTTGTCCCCCACCTGAGAACTGTCTTCAATTCCAATTTTAGCTGTTTCTTGGACACAGCCTTCAGCTGAAACTCAATGTGGCAAAAACGGAGTTCTTGACTTGACCTGCATGGCTATTCCTAATGCCTGCTTTCTGAGTGTGCACAATAGCACAATCTGACTGTAAACCTAGACAGTATTTTCCATTTCATTTTCTCTGGGTTCTCATAGACTTTGGCAAGACCATGCATAAGACTTGCCAAATTTTTCTGCATGTGACTAGAAATATGTCTCATCTATCCATACAGCCAAAACTCATCCAAGCTAATATCCTCTTTTAATTACCGTTGAGTCTGAGAAAGCATAATTCACTGCATGTATTAGTTCAGCATGTTGCTGCAAAGAACCAGCCTGTTATTTTGATCATTTCACCTCCCTCTCTGCATCCCCTGCAGAGAAAGCCTGGACTACTGCATCAAGTAGAACCCTCCTGTCTGCCTTTGAAATCCTTTTGCAGCTGTGCCACGTTTGCTATCACAGTGTTCTGGCTGAAGACTAGAATTTCCTAGCACTACAAATAAAACATGTCTCTCCATAATTAAAAAGGTGAAGGGGTAGAAAAGAAATGCTAATTTGATGTAGGATTGCATATTCATCACGTTGTAAAACAAGGAAACAAACAAACAGAGCCCTTAAGTGGAGGCATTTAGGACACCTTATTTGATTCATTATCCTAATTTTAAAAAACCAACATGACCACCTCAGAAAAAGACAACAAAATAGATTGCTTTATATCAGGAATTATTAATTATTTTTAAAGCTTCACAGTTATAAATAATCATATTAATATAAATAACCACATTTACTTAAATATAGTTATAAACAATGACCTAATTTCATGGGCTCAGGACAAAACTCAGCTATTACAATTTTCCTCTTACCTCATTCTCTAAGCCCACACTACTTCCCAGACAGCCATTACAAGGTTTGATTCACCATTTCTAATAAAGCTAATGCAAGATATCTATGACATTTTAATGGGCTAGATAAACAACCAGCTTAATCAAGCATTAAAATTCAAATTTTCCCACTTTTTGCTTTAAATTTAGCACAAATACCTTGTCCTCTATGCAGCACACTGATAAAAACAACATACTCACTACTTTGAGCTGACAACTTGATTATTCCCACTGAGCATGGAAGTCATTAATATGTTGCATTTTCTTTTCTTCTCCCCTATTAATAGACTGTGTATGTGATACAATAATTCATCATGAACATTAGGCTTATTCCCTTCTACCCTAGCATTGGTCTTTGTCAGTCTGAAAAATGACATGTTACTTCTAAGCTTCCTCATTAAAAAGTTTAACATGAAAAGTTCTGTGAGTAGGACCATTAAAGACTTGCTTTCCTACCGCTATGCCTTTCTCCTTCCACCACGATAAGCCCCTACCTTTTATGGCCCCTTAAAAAGATCGCACATTCCACAGGTACGATGAAGCTATAACCACAGCAACCAGCCTGCTGCTGCAAAACCAACCCCATGCTAGCTGGCTTCTGTATTTTTCCTCCCAGTAAGGGCATTATCTTCAGTGTCTTCTCTCTTCAGACACCAATTTACTAAACAAAAACTTCGTATTTGCGAGCCCTTCTCCTCTTCCACATTAGCCTGAATTGAGCAATGGTTTCAACAGTTATTTGCAAAGAAAGAGAAGAGGAAACAAAACATGAGCAAAACAAACTGAATGTTTTATTTGCCTTTTACAAAGAGTTCCCCTAAGAAAAAAAAAAAAAAAAAAAAAACCACACAAAATAAAAACAAACAAAGAAAAAAAACTACTCACATTTTAAAAGTTATGTTTAAAAGTGTATGAAATAACTGGCATAAATGTGACTGCCTTTGAGTCAGCAGCAGCAAAATGCAGCATTCTGATGAAAAGTAGCAGCAGTTCAGGGTATGTGCTACCACATTACGCCAGCTCTTTGTCCCACTTTGGTCCCATGTACCAGCTGAGAAAAATGAACCAAATACTACTATTCACTCATGCTAACAACCAATGAAAGTGGACAGTGTAAATGAGCAGTTAGGCTGTCCTTTCACCATCAAGCCACCTTAATTTTGATCGAAGTAAAGATAAATACCTCTCAATAAAGCAGAAGTAATATATCTAGAAATATATCTATAAATGAATTAATTACTTATTTTTCTTATCATTTTCAATTAATGCAATCAATCTTTTCCTAACAGTTGATTCAGAAGAGCAATAGAGGCAAAAAAGAAAAATTCAGTGCTTGCGCTAAATACTTCATTAAAAGTCTTCTGGAACTTTACATAAAAAGCATATAATGATCTCACACACATATATATATATATATATACACATATATACACACACACACACATATATATATATATATACACACATTGCAAGATGTAGTATTCTGGCTTAAAGAACAAATTGCACAACTTAATACACTCACCTCATAATCTCAAGAATTTATGAAGGATGCACCAGGTAAGAACTAATGAAGTAGGAGATGGAACCTTACTAAAATAATTTGACTCTGCTCAACTGAATAGGTTCTTCATAAAATATTAAGGGTCTATTTTAGGGTACTTAAAACATACTCCACTTTCCTACTTATAAAAAGGAAGAAAGAGATATCTCTTTGAATTCGACGTCTCGAGCAATGTCATTAAAAGCAACTCTCACAGAGATGGATGAATTTGGCGTTAAAATGTCTGCAATAACTGTTAATGTCATTACTCTGCCATATTTTATGAATCAGAAGAGTGTCCAAAAGAAAGCTGTTGCGACTTCTCTTCCACTCCAAGCAAACTTATTGTCAAAAAATAAAGCTTTTATTTCAAAAGAAATGAAAAATAAATCTAACTGTACATGCTCGGTAAATTATTTTTCATAAGTAGTAATTCCACATTATTGTCCTCTGCAAATAAAACAGAGTACAATTTACAGAGTTGAGTCATTGTTCCAATATCTGCTCTGAGGTCATGGCTTGACAGGACAATAAATACAGTTTAGATTTGATAGGTTGATTTTGTACTGGAAGGCTTTATGCCAAGCAGTTACTGTTTTTCCTCCCACAGTAGGCATTAAGTCAGCGCAAATGATATATCATGTACTCTTATTAACTTAAGAAATGTGATAGTTTGCCTGACTGATCAAAGTTACATTAGGAGATAATCTGATAGTAAATCTGACCTAGGACCAGTGGTCACAAAACCACTTCCTTGGTAGCTCCTACACTACTGTCATCTGTGGTGATAGCTTGGATGGGCCAACATGGAAAAACAGTGACTCCACTATGACTTTCATATGGATATCAGTTATTTTAGAAACACATGGGAGTACTGTATCAAAGCCTATTTTATTTTTCAACACCTAATGTTAATAACTTCATATAAAGTTAGCTGATTTGGGGCTAACTAAGTTCTACATCTTTAAAAACATAATAATTGATTTCACTTTTTTCCTTGTGGTTTGGCTTCTAGTTTCCTACCACTTTAAGAAAACAAATTGAGACAAGCATTATAGCACATAAATTCAGGTTTGATTCTTCAATTTTCAATGCAAAAAATCCCCAAACCTAGAAACTCTGGAAACATAAGACATTGTTTTCACCTTCTCAGAATTTCTGTCCACTGCCTTCATTCAATACCTGCTAAAGAACTGTCATGGATTCTTATTTTGTTCTTCCTTTGTTAAAGATTTTCTGATCACAGGTCTTCTAACATCCTCCCTGCAACATTTCTGTTACACAAAGCATGCATTAATTTTATAGTCAAAGTCATATTATTCTAGTACAAAGCGCAATTTTGTTATGGTTGTATGACAAGTATAAAATTGAAAGACAATTAAGCAGACTGCCATTGCAAGTAACTACCTAATGTGGTCATGGGAAAGAACTTCAGAATGTGCATTAAAGCTTTCCAAAAACATTATTGTAGCAAACAATCACCTACGTGTCACTTTAGTGTAAGACTAAGTTCTCACTGCTTGTTTATCTTCATACTGACCAGGTAAGGAAAAGCCATACCTCTGTGAACTCGGGTGGCACCTTCAGCAACTTATCTCCTGCTCTCCTCTAAATCTAAGAGCACTAGGTCGAAACATCTAACATTTTAAGTTCACTTAGCTATTACCCAACCAGCCAAGCACTGGATTTTAATGCTCTGTCCTTGATGTCCCCTAGTCTCTTTTCTATCAGTGAGGCCTAAAGCAAACCAAATCTGACCCAACAGCTACTAGCAAAAAACAAAACAAAAAACCACACACCACAAAACCAGCCCTCGCAAAAAACAATGAAACAAACAAACACCACCAAAATAAAATTAAAACACTCCCTGTTTCCCTTTACCTTATTTAGAAGAGAAGGGACTAAACACAGTACGTACAGTATTGTGTGTGCTTTTTGACTGGCACTCAGCAAAACAAGTTTCTGAAAAAACAAGTGTCAAGTAAAGAAGACAGTTATTAGCAGATATGGGCAACTGTAGTGGTAGCTTTAACAAACTGAGCAGAGCTCAGCATATATGCTATAGGAAGAATGGATATCACTAAGCACCGTGAGAAAATAGCGTATGACGTATTATCAGCAGCAAAGTCTTTAAAGGATTTCCCTCTGCTACCCTCGGAGACTTGCTCCCACCCTCCCCACAAACAGCCAACTCTGCAACTGTGCTGCCAGTTGTGGGGGGCAAAAAACCCACCACCACCAAAACAAACCTTGACAGGTACTTTGGACATTACTTTGTAAATTTTGGGTTGTTTTTTATTTAAACTGCAACACTTCCGTGAGTTAAATACAGCCTGGCTCCCCGAACAGCTGCATGGATACCTCTGAAAGAGTATGCCGATATTAACATCTAACCCTGAAGAAGTGAGCAAGGGCACAGCAAGAATTTAATCCAACTTTGCCTGTGAAACTACACGAAGTCTTCCACATCAGCAACAGCTTCAGGAGTTTCTGCCCCAAGGTGCTTGTTCCCATCTTCACAGCATCAGTACATCGCCCCCTCAACACTGCCAACACAGTGCTCGTGGGACAGCATTTTAAAATGTATTAGTTACCATCTTAGAATAATCTATTTTTGCAGGGCTTGATCAGATCACTTCCTTATCCTGCTTCAAAGCACAGCTCCACAAATAGCAGTGCGATTGCAGGGATGGGGAAGGGAAGGCAAGCAGCAGCAGCACACACGGGTTGCTCTGGCTGGCTGTCCTCTCAGCGCACTCCTCTCCTCAAGCCACAGCCCTGATGCAGCAAAACAAAGAGGTTTAAGCAACAGGGTGAGAGCAACTACCCCCTCTCACAGCCATTCCTGAGGTAAAATACCCTCCACTCCTCCCTTACATTCAGTTTGAAAGCTGAAAGAGGAAGGAGACAGCACTTCTCCCCCTCCAGAGAACAACGCAGCCCCAGAGCACAAGCACCAGCCCAGTCCAACCTCTCCCCTGCTCGGCACGGCATGTCCTACTCCTCCTCACAGGTCTGGCTTCCCAAGAAGGCAACCATCCACCTGGGAACCCTCCCCGGCAACCCAGACTAGGGACATTTCTTTCCCAGAGGAGTCACTGGAAGCTGGAAAGCCCAGCGGCTTCCAGCAGCTCTTCACGCCAACAGGCCCAGAAACATGCTCTGCTCTCAGAGTTACCATCTGACATGATCCAGCATCAGGGGATAGGATCTATTTTTGCTGAAGAAGGTCTCTTCCACTCCCTGTCATGGGGGCAGAGTGACAGGGACACCATGGCCACCACAGCCCGCTCCACCGCTGCACCCACTCGAGCTCTGCAGCCCTCACAGTGCCGGTCTTGCTTCCCCCTCACCACAGCACCAAAATAAAAGCTACTTAACGACTCCCTATTAAACAGACAAATATAGCAACCTTATCAAATTCAAATTTTGCTTTTGTTTATTTTGCGGCTTGAAGGCTTTATGCCCCTCTGGCTTCCCCCTTCCCGTGTGGCATTTAACTGACAGAACAACACTGACGCGTGAGAAGCTGCTAAAAAAAATGACACAAACTTAAAATGACACAGCTCTGTTCTGAAATAACACATTCAAAATAAAACAAGTCTAATGATCACCTTCAGTAGCTTCAATGGGCAGACTTGAAGGGTGACATCAAAACAAAGCAGTAAACTGACTTTTTAAATAACATGAACCATCACCAATACTATTTAAACAATTTTTGACAATGTTTTATATGGAACAGTTTTTGTTCACTCTTTTTCTCCTACAATTTACTTGTCATATTTAGTCAGAAATTCTTGTACTAACGTTTCGTAATCATTAAATCCCTTACATGCTGCTTTCAAATTTTCTACAACTAGAACAAGCAAAAACACCTATTAAATACAACACAACACATCTAGGGGGAAAAGGCCCAACAACCAGGAACCACAGGCATCAGAGGCTAGTTTGTTTTCAAACAAGTCTTTGTTCCCTCCTGTTCTACCTGAGAAGGACAAACCGACAGCTGACCATACTGATCAGCTATGAAAATTTATCTTTCCATCTAAACTCTACCAGCTTTTACACCTTTCACAAGTCAAAAGGCAGGATAAATCTATTAGAGCTTCTAGTCATCAACCCAAATTCAGATCAAACAACTGTAGCATTAGCTGGCATTCAAATTAATTTCAGAGGCACACTACGTACTTTCCACAGAAGAGGTCATATCTTAAGAATTCACAAAGTAAAATTATTAGAAGCTAAAACCCGACAGCTCAGAGCTTCTGGCCCAACAGCAAGGGCTTTCATTAGAAAAAGCACTCCAGACTGACAGAACGGCCACAAACTTGGGGATCTAAGCCTTGACCTCCACCTTTACGCCTTGTACTGACCTCAACAGTTAGAAGGTTTTTTTTCCTTCCTGCTGTTTTACATGTAAAGCAGAAAAATGTATGTTTTCTACTATCAATGCCTCATTGTTGTGGCACTTCAAATATCCTCAATACATTGGCAGATTTTGATCTGAAATATTTCACTGAGGTGAGGGGTTTAGGGTCAGAGGTGCATGAAACCACAGGCCCTAGAATTATCTGATGGCTGGTAGTTCACTCAGAAAAATCTTTAAAAAAAAAATAATTAAAAAAAAAATATATATATATGGATTTATAGAAAGCTAGATGGGCCACATATAAATAGACAGGCAAGCAATATATACCGTAGTTTAAAAGTACTAGATATGCAAATATCTCTACTACTAAAAGACAGCAGCATTAATTACACTATTTAGATTGATTTTTTTTTTTTTTTACAAGGAAATATATAATCATTATGCAGAAAAATTATCAAGTGACAATTGAACTGACAGCCTGGGAAGAAAGTACAGTTTCTTTCAATAATACTTCTTACACCTGCAGAAGAGCAAACACTATTACGTTTCTCTTGTAAGTTTAAATAGAAGATAAAAGATACTCTGCAAGCCATTCTGATACCAAAATTTAAAGGGCAACCTTCCTTATTAACTTCAGAAAATCATCTAAAGCATAAAGAGAATTCAGTTTATTTTATAGCTGGAAAGCATTGTAAGCTTATCTAACTTGACATCCTGCATGCAACAGGTAAAGAATGATCTATGTCACGATCAGTAACAGGGATAGATTCATGGGGTTACAACACACGAACAAGATTGTGATTGTAGTAAGCAGAACTAGATCTGAAGAACAAGCCAGTCCATTATTTCAAAATGTCAGAAATCAAGCATAAGACTTCCTGCACAAGTGATGAATGCTGTAGATTTTTTTTAATCTTAATTCTAATATTTTGGAGGTGTTGCATGCATAAGTCTGTCATTTATTTTACAAATGAGATTTGGCAAATTATATGCATGCATACATACATATATATGTATATACGCATGTATAATTAGACAGCATTAGAGCTAACACATTTGGAACTATCCACTTGAAAATCAAAAACAGCAAAAATTATATTTTTAAATTTTCCTGATACAAGCCATGTAATTCAGAAATAAGGAAATTTAAATCTTTTTTAAAGTAAGAAATATTGAAAAGGGAGGCTTCATATCTTGTTTCAAACAAAAATGCTTGCAAAATGTAAAGTTCAAGATTCTTAGCACTGAAAATACTCCTGGTTCCAAAACCCCTACAGAAAATTCATTTAAAAAAAAAAAAGATAGCACTAAAACCGTCTAAGGAAAAACAGCTGATGTCAGTTAAATCTGCCTTAGCATTTTCAACTTTTGTTCTGCTCGTGAGTTGAGCTCTGCAAGGTTTTATTCTGTTCCCTATTTCTCTGCCTGTTCTTTCCAAGAATAGTGCTGTCACTGATTTCCTGCTTGAAGTAAACACAATTTGCTCACCTGACTTTTCCCTGAACCCAAACTATGGAAAACTTATTTCCTTCCTTTCAGATTTTTTTTCTTGTATGTTCTTTGTTGTGTACTCTTGTTACCACAAATATTCCATGTATTGTTCTTTGAGAAAGACAATTTGTACAAATTTATTCTACAAACATCAGTGACACTGCATTACCAACATGCCAACTGCTTTTGCTAGAAATGAATGCATAAATATTTAACTGCTATATTCATATTTCTACAGTGACGTAGTTTTCTATACACAATACTTCATGAGATGTATCCCAGGAATGAACGTGATCAAAACGTGCTTAGTGAAATGCTAGAGTAGGCCAAAATCAGCAGATGCTTAACAAACATAAAAGCACGTGTCTTGCCACACTGAAAACATACGGTGCATGAATGTCAACAGAATGTTAAGGACATATTTTACTGTTTTGCCTAGCTGTGACAGAAAAAATACAGAAATAGCATTTATTCAGAAACATAGTCTGATTGCAGCAAGCTCACAGGGACAAGAAAAAAGTGGCTTTTGAGCAGATTTAACCAATCTCTTGCTCCTGATTTAAAACAGTAAAATTGTGACTTGAAGGTTCCTGCATGGGATCCTATATCCTACATATAAAGCATGTGAAGGCTGCTATATAAACAAACTTTTCATTAAAAAAAATTTAAAAAAATAAAAAAAATCACATTTTCTAAGCTTTTTCACTAGGAGGGAAAATGAATGCAAGACTAAATAATTCATAATTCAAGAAACTGCAAGTTATGGTCATAGTTTAAGCAAAAGAGAAACTGAAAGTTCTGGTACTTCACACGAATGCCTATTTTGGCTACAGGCTCTCAGAGCCAATGGCCTGTCAGAGGTACCTGACATACAACAGCAGGCTGGCAGAACAAACATCCATCATGAACAATTGCCGGTCCATACGCAGATGCTACTTGTCTGTTGTGTCATGAAAACAACTAAAACACTAGTGAGACTGTGTTTTTTTCCATGCGGAGAAAAAGGAAAGGGGGTGGAAATCCACACAACAAAACCACAACTCTTCCACCTTAGTGAACAGGAGGCTGTACTCTGCCAAGCCTACCCCATAGTTTGCAGGGACTGGAGGCTGAAAAAGAACAAAAGGATTTAAAGCCAGAAGACACAAAAAAGAAGATGAATCATTCACCAAGCAAGGATGAGAAGCACCAGTCTATGTCAGCAACAACTTCAAACACTGAAACAGAGTCAACAGTAACAAGGATTCACAACCACTTACTATAATGCTCACATTGAGGTCCACCTTTAGTACCAGTTTAACTTTCACATTTGTTCATGACAGTGTCCAGGTGAAGAGAGACACATGGGCACCAGTACTCTCAGCACAACACTAATAACCATTTTGGTACCTGCCTCTTAGGTTGGTGTAGACACCTAGGTTCTCTTTGCAGAAACAAAATAACAGTACAAGACTCAGAGCTCAGACAGGGCTCCCATATCTTTACCTGCAGTAGTACAAACCCTTACCACTCACAGTAATCTGCTTTGCCCCTCTGCCAGAATTTGCTTTCCTATGCACCTCCACAGCCAGCCAGATGGCTATGACATACATGTCCCATCCTAATCACTTCCAGCACCCTCAAGGAGAAGTTCACACCAAAACTTAAGACCATAACCTGGTGAGAATGAAATACTGACAGAGACGTCCTGCCACAGTGTTCACATTTTAAAAACACAACAATCAAGTCAATCAGAACTTGTCAGTCTTCCCTCATGGAGAACTGACTAGCAAAGTCAACAGGAAACACTAGAGAGAGTGATGGATCTCAATTTTCACAACCCTCTCTGCTTGGGAACTGTATGCACTAATTCTGCTACGTGGGATAAAATGCAAGAGACCACCTTAGAACTGAGATCTGGAACCCAGATACTTCCAAAACCACAAAACTGGAGTGCCAGGTAACAGTTTCACATTCATCATTGGGGTTTCAGTGGCTTCAGAAGGGACACTGCGCCTCATTTCTTCTGAAGATTGAACACAGCCCGACGTGCTATTTTTGAGGTTTTGCTGAACTCAAACCAGAACTGAATTCTACAGCAATGGAATTAAATTGAATCAACAAACATGTTGGCTTGTCTGTCATATTTTGAAAATCACAGTTCTGAAGACAGATTTCAGTTGCTGCGTGCACTTTACTATTACTGATTACTATTCATGCCAAATGTTACCCAGGCCAGTCATACTGACTGTCATTTAAAGTGAAAATAACAAACCAATTTTATTCATAAAGTGTTGATGTAAGAACAAAATTAATATTTTCACATATTGTTTCAGTCAACTCTCTACCAGTTTTATAGGACAGTGTTTCACAGAAGGGAATTTTAAACCATTCCAAGGAATGAGCTCAAATTAATGTGCTGTAATTTTTATTGATTAATGAAGGAATGCTGAAAATGGACTTGTGCTACTCACAGGGAAAAAAAAAATAAGAGGCAGAAGAAGGAAAACAAATTTGTCCATCCAAGGAAAGCTCAGATTATGAGTTACAGCTGTGTTCTGACATACCAAATGCAGGTACTCAAACTGTGACTACTGGCACAGTTGTATGGAAGAAACAGAACAAGATGATGATCGCGTTTCATTCATTTAAAGTATTTGCAAAGATAAAGCCAGAGCCTGAATTATCATTCACTTCCTATGTAACAATATTTTCAGTCCTAACAGACAATGAATTATTGAATGGAATAATAAAAACTAGGCCAAAGTATTTAATTTGCTCCTCCACAAACACAGAATTCTTTCATCTTGAAAAAGCCAAATGCTACTTTACTGAACCAAGTCTGGACCGTGGTAGCTACCCTTTAGCCAGGGCCAAGCAGGTTTTTTTAATAACTGAAATGCTAAGTAACATATATTTTATGGATAAAAATGCACTACATTCCCTTCTGGAGTAATAAAAATAATGCCAGTAGCATTCCCTACTTCTGATAGGTCCAACAAACAAAAAAGCAGCGCACATGGATTTTAGCTCAAGCTAAGCTGGTTGACCGAATTCCTTGAAAAACAAAGCAAAACCTAGTAAAACAGACACTTACTTGATAAAATTAAGACTTCGAACAGAAGTTTGTTTACCTTTCAAACAGAAAAATCCACTACAAACAGAAGAAAGCGGAAGTGGTCTTAAAGACTTCAGCACAAATACCTCTTTAGTTGTAATATCAAAATGACCACAACTCCCCCAATTAGAATCTTTTAAATGCCACTACGCTATGCAATTTCTTTTCAACGTGGTGTGTCTGCAACATATAATAATGAAATAAAGTTTTCAAATAAGTCCCATTAAATGTTTTGCTTAAAATAACACCATACAGAAAGATTACTACCACAAGAGCGCTTACCGATCATGCAAATTCTGCCGTGAGCGTCCGAAGGTTAATCAACCCTTAAAGATACCCTAGGGATGGTAAGAAGAGTTCGGAGCATCTGCTGACAGCACGCCCCGCCTTACTGCAAAGCCCTGCCGCACACACTGCCTCGCACTGCCGGCGTTTTGGAGGGGAACGTGCTTTTCCCCTGCCCGGTCGGGGAGAGCAGAGCCCGGCCGGCGCCGCCGGGCAGCGGGAACCGCCGGTGCCGCCCTCCGCGCACCAGGAAATAGCCGGGAGCGATTCCTAACGCTCGGCCAGCAACTTTCCACACCGCACCAAGAAACAACCTTTAAGAAAAATAATAATAAAATTTTAAAAACCCGAACACCCTTTCAAACCCCGGGAGAACCCAGCATTTCTCAGCAAGGCGAGGAGGGAGAAGGCAGCAACGCCTCCGACTGCCCCACCACCGAGGCCGGTGCTCAGGCACTTCACCGAGGGGACAAGGTGGACATTACTTCTGACCTATTTTCGGCGCCGCCTCAGAGCGATAAACAATCAACAACAGCGAAACGCTGCCCTGGCTGAAACTTCCCCGGCCACAAGCCGCCCCCGGGCCGGGGGAAGCGGCGGCAGCGAAGGGCCGGGAGGGGCCGGTGCGCTCAGCCCCGCGGCGGAGGCGACCGAACCCCCGGGCAGCCGCCCACCCCCGCCGGCCTGGCCGCCCCGCTGGCCGGGCTGCGGAGAGGTGCCCGGAGTTTTCCTGCCGGGTCTGCCGAAGGGACGAAGGGGTCAGCCCGACACAAACAAGTCCTTCACCCGCCATGCCCGCTGCGAGCACAGGCTGGGTACGGAGAGGTGCGTTTAGTGCCCGCCAGCCCCA
Organism: Columba livia; assembly: GCF_036013475.1. Classification (NCBI taxonomy): domain Eukaryota; kingdom Metazoa; phylum Chordata; class Aves; order Columbiformes; family Columbidae; genus Columba; species Columba livia. Next base: position 31,305,767 of record NC_088604.1, on the reverse strand, counting down.
GCCCTGCGGGAGGAGCCGGGGCTCCTGGTAGGAGCGGGTCCCGGCCTGCCACGCCACTCTCCCCCACTGCCCCACGCCCCCTCGCCTCTTCCCCGCACCGACCTGGGACACAAAGGAGAGGCCGCCGCTGCTCGCCGATCGCCCGCCGCCTCCTCGCCCGCGCTCCCCACGGAGTCCAGGCCGCGGCAGCAGCGGGATGGCGTAGCGCAGGCATCCGACGCCAGCGCCTGCTGCTCCCGCGGCGGCCCGTGCCGCCGGCGCCCGCTCTGCGCTGGGCGGGAAGGGGGAGGGGGCGCGCTGAGAGCCGACCGCGCCGGCCGAGCGCCGCTTCCTGCTCCCCGGCGCCGAGGGGCGGCGAGTGCCGGAGCCTGGCAGCTGCTGCAGCCTCGCAGCTGCCGCCGGGGGGGCTGCACCCGCGGCTAGGCAGAGGCCGGGGGCAGCAAAGCCCGCGGCCGCCGCATCCTTGGCTTCTGCGCCGGGCTTTCCGCGCCGCCCCTGGCGCTGAGGAGTCGTCCGCGCGGCTCCTGCGGCGGCTGCTGGCAGCCGGAGCCCCGGCTAGCCCCGCTGCTGCGCCCGGCTTCGGCTCGGGCTCCCCCTGCTGCCCCGCCGGCCCGGGCCGGGCCACGGCTCGGGCTCCTCCTGTGGTTCCACGGGGCCGGGCTGGGGCGGCTCCGGGCGGGCGGCGGCGGAGGGAAGAGGTCGGGAGCCCCCGAGGGCGGTGGCCAGGCCGTGCCGCGAGCCGGAGGTGCGGGAGGGACGTGACCCTCCCCGGGCGCCTCCCTGCCCGCCATCCACCTGCGGCCTTGTTCCCCCAGAGCCCCCTTCATGGCGCACACCGGAGGCGGCGGAGGCCTCCCTCCCGCCGGCGGCCTTGGGCGCCCCGCGGCAGCCAGTGCTGCCCTCCCGGCACCCCCTGCCCTGGGCCGGGTACGGAGCAGCCGGGCAGCCAGCGGGGCTCGGGCTCTGCCAGCCGGTGCGGGGAGCGGCCCGCGGGGGAAAGGCACCCGGGGCTCTTGCGGGGCAATGGGGTCAGAGGGGGGGGAGGAGAGCTGTGGGGCACCTGCCCGGGTGCAGGGCTGGAAATAACGAGCTGCTTGCAAGCGCTTTTGGAGAAAAAGGTCTCGGTTTTGGACTAAGATGTTCTGGCAATATGTGATTGCAAAATACAAGTAAAAGGGCTTTAGGAGGCGATAATAAACCTGATTACCTTAATGCAAAGGAGGAGAGATTTTGGATACTAGAGTCTCATTAACAAGTGTGATGCGTAGCTTGGAAGTTGGTGCAGAGGAAACAAGATGATCAGCTATCTGAAAAAAAAAATAAAGTCATTTTCTTCTATGTATTTGCCTTTCTTGAAAAACAAAAATATCATGGATGTAAAGAAAACTTGCATAAAGATAGTTCTTCAGACTTCAACGTGGGTTTCCTGTCCAAATGCCAAACCTGAGGCTGTCACTGTTTTGCAGAAGAAGGTGTTACAAAGCAATCGGTTGACTTTTAGTTTGAAGAGTGCATCAGGCCATTCAGGTGGCCAGCAATGTTAAATTTGATCTGTTAGTCTTTGGATAGAATTATTTCCGTAATTTTGTCACTGATTGATTTAGCATCCAAAAATGCAGACAGAAAGTTAAGCGTGTGAAAGCAGGAAGCCTGAGTGATGCTGGGTTTGGGTAAATGACAGAGGAATGAGAAGCTGAATGCTGTGGAGTACTAAGTCCAGCTTTGGTAGACCTCCTTCTGAGTTCCCAACACCTGTTCGTTTCTGTAAAATCTTACTGAGACTGTACTGATCACTGCTGGCAGAATCTTACTGTGGGCTGACCTAACGGCTATCTGGGAGTTTAATTTTTGTAACAGAAATCTCAGTTCATGTTAGATTAATGATTTAAATGAAACTTGCATCTGATTTATCAGGACCATGTGAGTGTCTTAAGGCTTTTTTAAAAGGCAGTATCAAAAGCATCACTTTTGATTTTTCATCCTGAAAACACATGACAGTTGTTTCATTTACTTACCATTGGTTATTTCAGGATAGACTTGAGTAACTGCTTCATGGTCCTGCAGGGTCAGTTCTGACATACAAAAAAGATACTGGAACAGTTTGTACCCACCAGGCCTACACACAACACACCTCAAATGTACTTGGCTCAGATAGTGAGCCTGGCACCAGATAGCGCCAGTGGCTCTCCAGAGCCAGATTTTGTTGAAGATACTCTGGTTTCTGAGTAGTCGAAGGCCAGGCCAACAGTTTGGATGGATTTTATATATTTGCACAGATAGGTGCATGTCAGGCTCATTATTTCTGTTATTTTATCTCTCCTGAACCTTGCCTGGACTTCTGCTATTAGGAAAATGTGTCTTGCAGTCTTCTTCTCCATTAAATGGAGGAAGCATTTCTTGGCAACAGTCTTTTCTCCCGATACGAGCAGAAAACTGGCAGCTTATTCCCATAAATGGCAGAGCTCCCATTAGAGAAATCTAATTTGCTCCCTCACTGAAATCCACTTGTGAAGATCTATCATCAGTCAGCCCAACTGCAGGCCATGCCCTGCTTTTACATGTGGCCATGAGTACTGTCTTATGGGATGGGGTCCACTGACCCTCCTGCATGTTCTTTTGGTGCCTCCCTGCTTGTTCATGTAAAGAAGGAGGATCTGACAGCCCTTCTGAATTAAGACAGCCTTCTGGAGTAGCAGTTCCCTCAGTCTCTATGCAAAGCTGCCCTTGTTTCCAGGAGATTTTAAAAATTTGATTACTGTATGTAAAGACTGCTACAAAACGAGTACTATCTAGGCTGGGTGCACTGGTAAGCATCACAGTTTAGAGATGCTTATGGGGAAGTTATGGATTATCCTCACTAATAACTAGCATAGAGAGACCTAGAAGTAATTGTTTACATACAATGCAGGACACCCTAGAAGCAATTCTAATTCTGCTGAAACTGTCTTTCCCATGGGAAATTAAATCCTAAACTCCTATTGTTGGGCATTGTTACTAATGCAGTATTTTGTTACAACAATAGTTCATGGGTTTTATGGGTATGTGTGCATGGCTTAGTACAGCACTGGTAGTGGTTTGTATTCTCGAGCTACCACCAAATTTAGGCACACTGGGACACAAAAGTGGTGTAGCCACCAGCAGCTGAACCAAGAAGCAGGACTAAGACCCCAGGTGTGATACCACATGAAAGTAACTGCGCTGCTGCTCATTTCAGAGCAGCTCTGACCAGTGATAGCCTGGGGATCCCTCCACACTGCTGCAGTGTGGAGAATAGCAAGCACACTGTGAGGAAAAATGTAACATTGTAAAGAGCAAGTGAGGCAGAGCAGAGCTGTGTAACCCTTGGAAAAAGGTTCCTCACCCAGAGGGTGGTGGAGCACTGGAACGGGCTCCCCAGGGAGGTGTCACAGCCCCAAGCCTGACAGTGTTCAAGAAGAGACTGGACAATGCCCTCAGACACATGGTGTGAACTGTGGGGTTGTCATATGCACGGACAGGAGTTGGACTTGATGATCCTTGTGTGTCCCTTCCTACTCAGGACATTCTATGAAATTTGGATGAAGCTTGATCTTGATTCCTGGGAGAAAACCCAATGAACATTCTGGCAAGGGAGCTTGGTAACAGTGCATACAAGTGGTTGGTGTATCAGGAGGCCATTCAAGAAGAGCCTGGAGTAAATAAACTGGCAGAAAAGAGTCTGACTGAGAAATCAGTGTAGGTGGACAAAAAGAAAGGTTGAATCTCATAGAAGTTACCAAAGGAGAAAAATTGGCTGTTGAATAGGATGAAGAAGATTGCCAGATTTTGAGTCAACATATCGCAAGGATGGTTCATGTATTACTGTGTCTAGGTTTTAAAACTGAGTAAGTATGAGTGGAGGGAGGATTCCTGTCAGAGAAGCAGCTGTTGATTGTGCTTCTTTGCTGTCAATATATGGAAAAATGCTGAATGAACATTCAACTGATGGCTCAATGAAAATCAAATTCTAGGCAACTGCCAGATTTGGCTGTGTGCCCCAAGTGAATACCCAGATATAGGATACCCAGCACTAAGCATGTTCATTTTTGGTTAACAGATTTGTGTGAAACATCCTCTGCAACGCTTTAATCATAAGAAAACATAGAAACTAATTACATCCTGAGAACATTTTGGTAACTGTGTGTTGAAAACAGTGAATGAAAAGATACTTTTGTGTACTGCAAAAGATTGCAAAGTTCTCATTAGAATACATAATTACAAAATCATAATTAAAGTAGTACGCTAGTAAAATAGAAAGCATTGCAATTGCTATGTCGTCTTTAAATACTTTGATCAGTACAATCTAAAATTAGTTTTTAAACTTTATTACATAACAAATGGCGCAGTATGTGTTTATGGGATTCACAGAAGATTGGTTAAAAGCTATTTTGTGGCGATCATTATTGTTTCCCTACATGGCAAATAATTGGAAGCTTTTGGTCATTTGGAGGTTGCAAAGCAAAACGGATGAAGAATCACATATAAAGAACAAACTAGTGATTTGAAGATATGGATACAGAATTTAAGGAATCAGCCTCCGCTTTTCAGCAGGGGCTCTGTAAAGGCTGCTCAACATGGGGAAGTCAGTGCTGTAACCACCTTCAGCTTGCCTGCTGTCACGCACGTTGATGCAAAAATAAGGAACTTGCTTTTTTAACACACAGCGTGCACACAGTGATATGGGGAACCCTTCAAACCACTGCTATTGTTGGTGCTTTCAGAGGAAGCAACAGCACGTTAGATTTAGATGTACTGACTTTAAGTGAGGGACCTTCAAGAAGTGTCAAAGAAAGTGGTGATGTACAGGATTAAATGAATGGACACAGGTCAGGTGTTAGATATGTGCAGGTAAAGGTGGGAACAGAATTAATGCAAGAAGGTCAATTAATAAGAAGTTGAAGTTGTAGAGGGAGAGGGAAACGATTTAAAGGTGGAAGTACATTCAAAAGGGAAAAGGGAAGGATACCACTAGAAGATGGCAATGTGAGGCTTGCAGAAAAAAAAAAAATTAAATACAGCATGTTAATTATCCTTCAAAACCAAGAGAAACAATGATACAGAAGAAATATAATCCACAGGATGTTGAACAAAAAACCTATAGTCACTTAGCGATGCTGGGGAAGACAGATTCTATAGAGAAAACTGCATTTGGTTTTGCTTTTCTTTACAAGTGTAATAAGAAAGAACTGCCAGAGTCAAGGGCACAGCATATGTTATATTAGTGTTCATCAAACAAAAACCAATGACAGAGGTGTAAAATAATCATTCCGAGCCTCTTGGCTAGGACTTATGAAACAAATCTACTTGGAGATTTGCTTTAAAGATTCCAGTGCCAAGAGAGGCTACAGAAAATACATTTGCATTAAATTTCATTGCTATTTGGAAAGTTAAGATATATCAAACCTAAATATTGTAATGCAGTAATACTTGATAATCATGTTGACATCTAACAATTTTTCGGTTTTCTCCTTTTTGGGAAAGCAGCAACAGGAACTAATTACACCATCCAGAGTGCAACAGCAGGACTTCAGAAGAAGTTCTCTTAGTGATGAGGCCCCAAGTGCCCTCTTTGCAGGCTGTGGGGACGCTCTTTTGCAGAGTCTCCCATACCAGTTTTCTCCAAGTCATTCCCTGGCCCTGTCATGGGAGCGATGTGGCTCTTGTGTCCCTGGCCCCAGCACCCCCACTGAAATCTGCGCCTCCAGCTCGGTGACACCCTGGGCCGGGACCTGCCAACACCGGCTGTGCTGAAAGGGCTCTTGCCTGGGGTCAGGTTGCCTGTCACATTATTTCTGCCTTGGAGCCTGTTGGAAGGGCATTCCATAGCCTAGCAGATCCCACCTTAATATTAAGTATTTCCTCACAATCAAATCTCATTTTACTTTGTCCTAGGCTGCACTTGGTGTTAACAGTTCTCTTATTACAGTCTGTTGTGAGTATTATAGATATGGATGTTCCCACCAAATATCACCATTCATCATGTTGAGTTGCGCACGTTTACGAGTACTAGCTCTTCCCATAAAATAACTTTGCTTGGTAACTGATGGTCTCTGAATTCCAATTTTCAGTAGCATTTGTGTGGAGGAAAACTCAGTATTTGAGGTTTAACCCCACTGGTGCCAGATGGACAGAGACCACTGCATGTCCTGATGGGTCAGCCTGCGTATACAAGTTGAACGCCCCCCCAACTTTTTAATTTGCTTGTCAGCAATATCAAGTGAGATCTTTCTACCCATTACCAACTGCACAATATGTTGGAGTATTTTCTCTCTTGTATTTGCTTGCATTTTTCTGAGGTTAGTGTGTGTTTGTTTTTGCCAGCTGTATACCTAGTTTCTCTGGAGCTATGCTTTCTTTGTGCTGATTGTTCTTCTTAATTTAACTATAATTTCTAAGATTAATTAATGTATTGCTTGATTTTGCTTGCGAAATACAAAAGAAAATTATTAATTAAGACCAAATCTAAAAACAACAGTTAAGGTATTCAACTAGATGCTTTTCCCTGATTTTCTGTGTTGCAATTTATCATTATCTTTTGTGTACGGTATCTTTCTGAGACTTCTGTCTGATTATGTAGTATAAGATTTACTGTTACTCTTTTTAAAATTAGAGTATGTACTTCTGAGAACTGGGGAGCCCAGCAATACAATAAATCGGTATGGATTTATTCTACAGCATGTGATTGATGGTTGAAAGAGCTCAAAGCTTGAAAAGTGGAGAGGGAGGAAGATATGGTGTAACAAGCCTGAAGAAAAGAGAAAAAAAACATTTTGGGACTCAACCACGTTTCGCTCGGTCCGTTGCTCTGTATTTGTCAAGGTTTTAAACAGTCACGTATGCCCCAAGGCCAGGACTTAAAAACCCTGAGTCTTGTACTGTTTTGTTACGGGACTGGTACACAAGACCCCCGCCATTGTAATTGCAACCACAAAAATTCAAAGACTTTATTAAGATTTGAAGGCGAAGTAACACATAGGCTTAACTTGATTACTTAATTTCCTAAAAATGCAACTCTGTTAGTGGAAAGGCTTCAAAAGCTTTGTGTACCTTTTTGGCATCTGACTTCTTTCAGTCAACAGTGAATTTTCTAAAGCATGGGAGTTGAAAGATAGCTTGTAGATAATCTCAAATCTATGGTATTGTTGATTTGAAAAAGTGTTAATATGAGATTTGATATACAAACAGCTGTGAATTATTTTTGTATTTTAATTGTCATGTTTTATATCCAGTTAGAATATGAAATTCTGTCAAGTTTACAACCTCAACTGTTAAAAAAATGCGGCCTGGCAGAATTTGAATCATGTCACGCAATTTCAGGACTGTCAGGCCATTTGTCATTTAAATCTGCCATTGCTCTACCTATATTTTGGATTTTAAAATAATGTATTGAGAGAGAAACTGTTGCTTAAATAGGAACTTCTGAAATGCTGGGATTTTAAGTTCCAAACAACCACAACAATTTGAAAAGTAGGAAAATGGAGGTAAAATGCCATCCTGGAATAACTAAGTCAAAAGAGATTTCTTTGTTTTTCTAATTTTAGGCAAGCGTTTCAACAGAAGCAGCATAAATAAAGAACTTTTGCAATGAAATAGTGTCTTTTTCAGGGTTACTGAATGAGAAAAAATATTCTGGAGGTCTCTGGCCTTTGCATAGCATTAAATGTCACTGTAAAATGAAAGGGAAGTCGCATCTGAAGGCAAATACTTCCATTATTACTACAGATGGTCTGCTTCTAAATATCCCTAACTAATGTTGAAGTCTTCTCATTTCCACTGTGGCTCCAAAAGTGGTTTAGGTTTCAGTTGCCCTGAAGAAAAGTGAGTATAAGGTTTGGGAAAAAAGATGATGCTGTGTCAGGGTGGGCCACCCTGTGTCTCAAACAGAAGAACATCTATTCATTTTTCTCTTAATCTACTTCACACATGAACTGGTTCAGGTATCTGCTGAAGTGGAAAGCTGTAAGACTCACTTTATAAAGAAGGATGAGCAAGATCATCACAAATTCTGCTCACGACCAAAAGTCATACAAATGCTGCTGCTTACAAATATGGAAGAAAAGGTGGTTTGGAGGTTATTGTTCAAATTTATGCTGCTCTGACAGACTGCTCTGACACCAAAATAATTTTGCAACTAACTAATAAGATAGAGGAAAGGTCCCCGTCTTTTACAATGTCTGCTACAAAATACATTTTTTTCTCCTTATTTTATTATAAATCTCAAATTATCTGGAATTTTAAATGCCACATGTTAATTCTCAGTAAACCAAATGTTTCTGCTCTTATACGTATAAAAATAGACTGGCAAAACATGAACCCCAAAAGCTGAGAAATCTGCAAAACAAATTAAACTCACCCATTAATTCAGCTTTTGAAATTGCCAGATCTTTGGGATGACTGAAGTGGTTTTATGGAAAAAAAAATATATTTTTGCAAGTAAGAAAAGAGTTCCAGGTAAGGTTATGACTATTGTCTAGACAAGACAAGAGTAGTTGGTTTTCTGCCTCTTTTTCTGCCTTTTTAGACCCAGACAGCAGGTCTAAGCATCTCTTTATATTTTCATCATAGCTGGTGGAGCTGAAATGGGCAGTACCTTGTCTCTCCCCAGGCTACTCTCTACCCAGAACAACAGAGTCAGCAGGACGTGTCCTTCTTTACTGCTGGTACAGACCCAAAGCAGGTTGCCATTAGCCTCTCAGAGAACATGTAGAAGGAGATAAATGAATCAGGAGGGTTTCTGCAAATTACGGTACGTCCAGGTAAGATGCAGATTACACACACAGCTCATCACATCCAGGTGTTTCTAGATGTGTTAATTCCTTTGCAGACATCATGCGTTTAGTCTTCTGTATAGTCTGCATTAACAGATCTTTTTCTGAATGCTTGAAATGCTACCCTACCATTGTGTACACAAGCCAGGCACCAAAAAAGCTTATCCTGCCACTGCTAAATAAAATTAACTGTTGCTAAAGTGAGTCGAAAATTGTGGGTTTTTTCACAAGTTGTACATCTACCCTGTGCACTGGTATAGGGACCCAGGAATAATACCATGCGATTACTTAACTCGAAAATGACCCCAAGATACAACTTCAGACCAAAGGGAGAAAGAAAACATGGTTTTAATTCTTCAAAATGCAACATTTAATCGTCCAGTATTAGATCTACATACTCAGTGGCTTATAATGATGCCAAGGCAGCTGTACACGAAGGCAAGAATTAGGTAAAGAGGATGCAAAGTGTCAGAAGATCAACAATTATGATATCCAGATACAGCTATGCTGCTTACCAATGTGTTGTACAGAGATCTGGGAGCTACCACTGATGGGGCTACTTTGCTTGGGTGTGCACTGGGTTAACATCAACGTGTCCTCCTTAGGCCTTGCTGCTACTAGATACACCTTTAGAAACCCAGTACAGCCTCGGCAGCTTGAACTAGGCTACAGGCCCTACAGTGCTGTGAGTAACAAGCCTTGTTTAGTGCAGGGTACATGTTAAAAACTGTCTGCAAGGATGTGTCACAGTCTTTCCTTCTGTACAGCCCTCCATACAGGCTGACCAGATCACTCTTGGTGCAAGTGATCTGTTCCTCAGTTTGGACAAGGAAGAACCTAAGTGAGCTTCAGAGGGAAGGGAAGGGAAGGGAAGGGAAGGGAAGGGAAGGGAAGGGAAGGGAAGGGAAGGGAAGGGAAGGGAAGGGAAGGGAAGGGAAGGGAAGGGAAGGGAAGGGAAGGGAAGGGAAGGGAAGGGAAGGGAAGGGAAGGGAAGGGAAGGGAAAGGAATAGAGAAGGAGAGGAGACGAGAGGGGAGGAGAGGGGAGGGGAGGGGAGGGGAGGGGAGGGGAGGGGAGGGGAGGGAAGGGAAGGGAAGGGAAGGGAAGGGAAGGGAAGGGAAGGGAAGGGAAGGGAAGGGAAGGGAAGGGAAGGGAAGGGAAGGGAAGGGAAGGGAAGGGAAGGGAAGGGAAGGGAAGGGAAGGGAAGGGAAGGGAAGGGAAGGGAAGGGAAGGGAAGGGAAGGGAAGGGAAGGGAAGGGGAAGGAAAAAAATTAGTTTCACCATGGGGTATCATAGTCTTGCCTATCTTTATTTTCTACAACGAATGTGTGTTTTTGGGTGGGTTTTGTCCTACAATCCCTTGCTACTGCTGCTGCAGCAATGGTCAGAGGATGTTTTCCCCATGCTACTGGCCAGCTTCAGTTTGCTTATATTCCTTGCTCATGCTGTTATTCTGCCTACAATGGTGATGGGAAAAACCCTTCTGCAAACTGGCAGCAGATAGTGGTTGAATGCAATAGTATCTTTTAATGGAAAACATTAATGCACATATTGAAAGCTTCATGGAACATACCCCAGCAAAGTGTGAGTTACTGTAATGGTCCTTAGAGACATTTCCATACTTGAGGTTCTAAGACATTATCCCCTAACTACTCCTCTTACTCATCATGTTCCTCTAGATTAATAAAAAATAGCTCTTGGATCATAAAATATTCCAATGCATTTCTGAGTTTCTTTGATACAGAAGGTGTCTCACTGTCACTGCAACTCACTATCTAGGTACATGGCAAGACATGGGAATGTTTTGCCTGTACAGGTAATTGTTTCTTTTCTTAATGAAGAGGATGGCTTCCTTTCTTAAGTAGGATCTTTATTCCCTGCTGATATCTGAATAGCACAGTATTTATGAAGTTGCAGCACATTGCAAAGGATTTAAAACAGTTACTCACTGTTCTTCCTGCTGAGATCTAGACTCTATCCTTACATTAATCTATATTTTGGAAAGATAATTTAGAGATAATTAATAATTAACTTTGCAGTTGCTCTCCTGGGGAAAATGGTTCTATTATAAAGTTTCACAATACGTAGAAAAGCACTGTCCTAGAGATTCAGCTAGCACAATGTGAGGTTTTTTTAGAAAAAAGTCATAACTTCATGGTTATGATTGTCTACTGTGAGTATGGAATTACGTTATACCTTTCCAAACTGTATTTTCCTCTATCAGGTTCCTGTGCAACAGGATCAGTTCCTTCAATGTTAGTTATGAGCTCCAAAGAATGAGGTCAAAATAATGGAAAACCAGGATGTGACAAAGTTATATGTAAAGTTTTCTTAATTTTTCACCACAGTCGGACAGCTATTTCACTCACACTGAGCGCCTGCAAAAATGCTGAACTTAAATACAAGCCAAGTGCATCAGTGAACTAGAATCTCATTGACTGAGTTTCAACAGTTACTGAGAAGCCAGAGAATTTAAATGCATACAGGTGTTCCTTTGACAGCCTTAAGTATTTGGTGGCTGTGAAGCTGTTCCTTTGTTCACAAAGATATTGTGAAAAGGAAAACATGCCTGGTATTCAAACAAGAAAGCTAACAGCCCCTTTTGTTGTCAGTCAGCCAGGATCACATTCTGCCACGGTGCCCTGAGCACCACTATTCTGCCACTTGTCCTGCTGGCATGTGTCAGGACAAGGCATCTGCAATCAAGGCAGCAGATGGTTCTTTGGGTCGCCTAAAACCAGGGTTGGCATGAACACATCATTTATGATGCTGCTAAAAAAGAACAAAATATTGGCATGCATGTAATAGCAGATCTCTGGAAAATGAAGGCATCCTGTATCTCCTTAATCCATTCACACAGAACAGTAGCCCTCAGGTTTCTGAATATTTTTTTTTTCTTTTAATGTGCTTGCTTGTTTCATATCTGGTGATACATATGCATTCAGTCTGTAACCCATCCATTTAAACCCAATTAAAGACAACCGTCTGGGGAATATTTCAGGTTTTGACTATGCTTGTGGACAGCACAGTGCAAGCTGCCTTGAAAACATCTGTGACTGCTGGGTCAGCTATAGAATTGCCAACATTCATCTCATGGCCAATTCATTTCTTTCTGTTTTGACAGGCTCCACAGTGTGAAAGCAACACATTTCAGAGCAGTGTTTGGCACTGTGGTTAAATTCCCCAAAAGTTCCAGGGCTGCAGAAATTTCAGGACCCCACTGCTGCTCATACCCCATTTTTATTGTGATTTTTCAGCTTGAGGTGTTCCAGGAAATGTTTCCTAGATTTTGACCATTTTATGTTTTAATGCTCATGATATGTTGGCTGAAAGCACTCCACAAGTGTTAACCTAGAGCAAGGCAATGAACGATGATGCCATAGGTTAGAGAACATGCACTCTCTTAGATGAATTGCTTGTTACAGCCAAATGCAGATACAGAGTGCTGATATCGATCACTGCACTTACATTAAAGATGTGATCTTTCTGCAGTGGATCAGGCCTCCATCCCTCAAATAATGTGCAATTAGTATTAAATGACTCTTAGTGTGCATTTGCAGTTAAACTCTGAGGGGACGTCCAGTTGTCAGACCCCACTCTGATATGGCACAAGAATGTCAAGGAAGGAAGGAAGGAAGACAAGAAGGCAGGAAGGAAGGAAGGAAGGACAAATGGGGGAAGATTTCAGGTATTTTCAGAGCTGATGCTCACTTCAGTCCTGCTGCGTAATGATCTCTTCACCTTAGAGTGAGGTGGTCAAGAACACAAATTTTACAAAAGAAAATAGAAGATAAACTCAAATACGCATGGCCAGCAATGTTTCTTATTCATGGAGCAGACATTCCATTCTTCTGTAAGGTTTTTCTTATACCCCTGTTTTCTGCTCGTTTAATCTTCTTGATACCTGTTCTTTGTAAATGGACTAAGTACTACAGTTTCTTCTATGCCTGTGAAAGAGTTTCCTGATGTAGCCTATGCCCTTTGGGCTCTTTATTGGCTGTTATATGTGGAAATGGGTAGGAGGGGAAGCAGAAAACCTTTGTTTGCCTCCTAATATACATGGTTCTTAAATTATTAATACTGAGCTTTTAAAATGTTGAGTTTTTAACAAAATAAACTATTGTGTACCACATTAACCTTTTTCCTTAGGTTTTGAATCTTTAGAAATTACTGCTTCAAGCTTACATCCATAACACAAAAGCCACAAACATGATGTACTGGAAGTAAAAGGTGAGATTATCATGACTTTATGAGAAAAGACACCAAGTAAAACAGGACAAAAAAATCAGAAAAAATACCACAAAAACCTCGTGAGTGTAAGCAGTAATAGTAGTGCCAGCCTTGCCATTCCACTTGGCTAAGCCAAGGCACTGGAATGCATGCAAAAGTACCAGTTACTTATTCCTTTTCCTCTGACACCATAGCGATGTGTAAACGTGCCTGCACACCTGCAACATGCAGCAAGGATTTCAGTGGTCTTCAGAAAAAACCTGACCTTTGAACTGTAGAAGGCTCAAGGTTTAATGCTTAGTGGAAAAAGGAAAAGAGACCATGCTTTATGTAAAATTACATGATCAAAGTATTCCTGAAAATATTGCTATGGAAATATGCACAACACGTGAATAACTGAAATTTACAGGATAATCTATTAGCCATAATAGCTTTGTCATCATACTTGCAGGGTTGCAGCCCTGCCTGAACAGAACTGGGGCTTGCTGGAGTGTCTGCGGCAGGTCTGGGGTTCCCCAGTGCTGCTCCTGCTTTGTGGGGCAGCTCCTAAAGATAAACTCAGACTATTAGGAATAGTAAGATTTTATTTTATAAGTTGCATTTTTCTTAGCAGTCTAAGATCCAGCAGTTGTATTTTGTTGGATGGCATTTTCCAGCTTTGTCATTTGTTTTTAATAGATGATAACCTCTTCTGAATGTTTTGTATTATTTCTTGTGGAAGAGTATGTCAAACAGTTATATAAACCACACATAAATTACTATATCCACTATATTGCTTTTTATGGGCTATTTTCATTATTGTATTTATTTTCTTATGGATCATGATCACAGTAAGCTTTGAATTACTTCCACAGTGAGAGTCGGTCTCCATTAACAGGAAAAGAGTTTATTTTATGACTACAAAAATTGCATAGATTTTCAGCAACTAGAATACATTTTAAAATCCTTGAACTTCACAGTATCGAATTTGACCCATACCTTAATACTGCTAAGCTGGGTAAGCGTAGTCTGAGTTCCTTAAAGATAGCTTTGAAGAACTGAGTACAGGTGAAAAACCCAAGCAATATATTCAACAACATGTATCATTGTTCTGTTCTAATATACATGTTCCTGTATTTCTCTAGGTAAAATCTCAGGCCTGATTCTCTGACCCACGTGGTCTTGAGAGAAGGTGAAAGGTGGCAGGAGGAAGCACTCTAGAAATTGCTGGATGATGTACAGAGCCTTTGAGATAATGTCCAAGTAATAAGCTTGGCACTTCAGCTCAGCCAGATGCAGTAATTCTGGGAGCTGGCCATACCTGTTCTAGTTTCTCCTTTTCTTTTTAATTGGCTTTTTCCTTTCCTCCTTTTAAACAAGAGATCTCCTTTGTGATTGCAAAGCAGCAACTGGAAACATGACTCTGCCCATTTTTTGTCTTATCTGGGCTCTGACTGCATTTCAATTATTGGCAGTGTTCAAATAGGCTGTGGTAGCGCAGCACCGGCCTCTTGCTGGGAGGGTTATGTGTGGGATCAGCGCTTTGGAACAGGAGAAACAGCACATCCGTTGTCTGTTTGATACTCTGCATGTCTGTAGTGTTCAGCATGACAATAGGTGATATTTAAATTCTAATTATTTGCTATGACATATCTAAACACCACTGGAAAACAACTCATTAGTTCTGTACCTCTCTGACCATGATGTACAGTGCTTTGGTGAGGAGCTCTGCACTGGCACTCAGGCATGTGGTGTTCTCTGCCTCAGACTTGGATGACATGCATCACGATGAGCTCTTGGACACTCAGTTTACTTATTTGAGACAATTTATTAATGTTTATTATTTGCTATTACAAAATATTAGCAATAATATTTTTAAGGACACAAGTTTTGTGTTTCCCCTCTATCATGTCCATCCATGGAAGAACAGCTTATTGTGACAGGAAAAATGGTATGTTACAATCACTTTTTTCTTCTAATTGCCCAGAAAATAGAAACTAATGGCTAATATTAACCAAAACCCAGTGAATTTAATAAAATACAAACTGTTTGTAACCTGTTAGGGAATTATTTTGGAAAATTGTTTATCCCAGCCCAACGATAACTACTAAAACTCTGTAATACCAAATGGAATTATAATATCATGAGCCAGCAATGTGTGCTTGCAGCCCAGAAGGTCAATAGTATCTTGGGCTGCATCAAAAGGAGCGTGGTCAAGGGAGGTGATTCTGCCCCTCTGCTCTGCTCTGCTGAGACCCCACCTGGAGCCCTGTGTCCAGCTCTGGAGCCCTCAGCACAGGAAAGACATGGAACTGTTGGAGAGGGGCCAGAGGAGGCCACAAAAACAATCAGAGGGCTGCAACAGCTCTGCTGCAAGGACAGGCTGAGAGAGTTGGGGTTGTTCAGCCTGGAGAAGAAAAGGCTTCAGGGAGACCTTATTGCAGCCTTTCAGTACTTAAAAGGGGCCTATAAGAATGATGGGGACAGGCTTTTTATCAGGGCCTGTAGTGACAGGACAAGGGGTAATGGTTTTAAAATGAAAGAGGGGAGACTCAGGTTAGACATAAGGAAGAAATTTTTTACAATGAAGGTGGTGAAACACTGAACAAGTTGCCCAGAGAGGTGGTAGATGCCCATCCCTGGAAACATTCCAGGACAGGCTGGACGGGGCTCTGAGCAACCTGATCTAGTTGAAGAAGTTCCTGTTCATAGCAGACGGGTTGAACTGGATGACCTTTGAAGGTCCCTTCCAATCCAAACTATCCTATGATTCTATGATTAAGATATTACCCTAAACAAAGTATATGTTGCAACCAAATCCAATTATGAAATTTAATCTGTGCTGTCAGCAGGCCTTCTCCTGGGTTTCTCCTGGGTTCATTTGCTGAACAAGCCTAGACAGGTCAAAGCAACAGTAACTAGCTTGGATTCAGCATGATTAGGCATCCAGCACAGAGGAACCCAGAGCATGTTAGGATTTGTACTCTGCTTTTCATGTTAGGAGCCAGCTCAGACCTGGCTCTTAAACAATGTTGTCAGAGTTTATATGATCAAAGCATTTTATGTGTAGATGGGCATACCAGATGTGTATGACCAGAGTATGACCTATTCACACTGAGCCCTAAAGACTACGTAAAAGCTTAGCTGTGGGTATGTATCCTTTCCAAAACTTCTCTGAGTGAGAAGTTGCTGTGCTCAGCAACAATAGCTCACATGAGGACTTCTCAATCGGTTTCATTTGCAGTGACATGTATTAGCGTAAGTAATATATTATTAGCATTACCTCTTTTTATTAGACCACACAGTGCGGTGGCTTAAACTGCTAGTTTAAACTATTCAAACCATCATTGCTGAGCTGGAACTTCTGGGTGAAATGTGAGGGGCTCTTGTGGCAGATCAGCAGAGGTGGGAGCAAGCGGACCCTGGAGGCAGAGCACAGCGACCCTATACATCTGGGCAGATGAATCCAAAAAGGGCATAAGGCCTAGCCATAGCCAGTAAATGTTTAAAAAACCCAGCTGATCTGGTCTGAGGCAGCTTAATGTAAATGTAGTTTTACACAGTAAATCATTAGCTCCATATGTTTTGTACTTTGCATTCTTTTTTTCGCCTTAGCTAAATCATGTCTCACTTTAGAAATCAAACAGAGCAAAGCTAAATGTCAGAAGAGTGTATTTCCAGATGAGTGATACAATTATTAACAAGCAAGTAATCAAGCCTTCAGACAGTATACAATTCAGAGCATACCTTTGACATTTTGATTAAAAGTATTAAAAGTGCAATTAAATCAATGCACTTCCCTAATAGAGTTCATACATCAAAATTCTGGATGGCTAAGGTTAACTCATGATGATTTAATTCACAGTTTTTTAAATTACACTTGATCACTGCTGTTTCTGCAGAATATTGTTAATGCTCTTTAGTGAAAATGGTTATCACAAAGAATGTCCTATCTTTTTAATAAAACTTTTCATTGAAATTTGTATGTATTATAAATTTCAGAGGCAACATTATTTGAGGGTATCATAGAGATAATACGTAGAGCCTGTTTAAGTAAATCTAGATGTTGAATACCCTCAAGTGCACTTTATTCTTAAGCCAAACATTCAAATTTTTTGTTTCAGGTCCATAGGCAACAATTTTGTCTCTCCTTTATGCTGAGAAGTCACAAAAAATAGATCACTGTTTCAGAAATAAATATGTTTGGTAACATGCTTTGTCCTCACCTTAAATTACAAAAGCTGCTGTAACTTTCATGAAATTCAGATTTCACAGATGTGTTGTCTTAAAATGTCAGAAGGATAACACAATTCAAAGGATTTAAATACCCATTTCTGTTTCCCCTCTCCATATCCCCAATTTTATTTTCCTGTCGTCTGAGAGCCGAAGAAATTGGCATGCTACAATAGTAGGCCACAGAAATATGTAATTTATGTACAATTACCCTTATGCAGTACTGCTGTAAGCCACAGGTCCTGTTGGCCAGCTGAAATCTACCAAAATCACCTACAAAACTCATCAATCCAGCACTTTAGAGTAAAATTGTTCAATGAACCAGGTGGTTTTGAAATTCTGGGCTGGTCTCTTCCTTGAAAACTAGAGTCAAAGAGATTAAATAATCTTACTTTTCTGATAAGTCTGGGTACATTCAATCTTCCTGGTGTTTCTCAAATGAGGTTTATCAAGAAAACATTTTATTGTAAATCTGTGTAGGCTGATGGAGAGTGGAAAACAATAATAGACAAGATGGCTATGAGGCATAATTTGAGAAAGTGAAAATATTTCACTCTTTTCCAAATACTTAAAATGTTTTGGAAAGCCATCACTTCAAAACAGGTAGGCCTAGATACTACAATTAAACAAAACAAAAATATTATTCAACTTAAAGCAGTGTTGTGTCTTTGCCGTTATTACTATTTAGAAAGATTTGATTGTTAGTGTTACAATGACTGAAACTTGATATTCTCATAGAAAGAATACATTATCAGTAGACAGGTAAATACTGTGGTTCTTTGTATCTGAACTCTTTTTCAAGTCCCTTGTGTGTTATCTTCAGCTGTACCTTTGCCTTTCTAGAGTTTTATTTGGAAGAAAAATCCTAAACTCAGACTCACCACTCCTGTGGGACCGGGGAAGGAATATTTGTTGATAAATATTTAGGGACTGCAATATACAGGGGCTGTAGCTACAACAACAGAACTAATAACTGAGGCTGGTGATCAGGAAGCTGTGAGTTAACATCTGTGAAGCACCTGGGCAGAGGTACGTGTCACCAGCCCATGCTCTGGTCACAACACTACAGCAAAGTTGCCATTGCTCATGCTGTGCTCAGATACTATGGTAATTACTGTGTCACATGGAAGTTGTTTGATCGAATAAATAAAGCAGTGTGTACATGTTAGGTTCCTTTATGATGAGTGTAGTTAACATCTGCTTGCTAAAGGAAAATCTGAACCTCCTTATAGGGAAATAAAACATGTCAGTATTTAGCACGATGTCTCGAACCTTCCTTTGATAAAAGGTTAGTGAAATACATTGTTTTCATCCCCCATGTTTTCCCTTGGTCTCTATTAACATAGATTTCAATGAGAGTGTAGAGAATACGGCATGAAATTAGAATTGAAATAATATTTAGGACTGATGGTAAATCAAAATATTAAAATGCATCATACAGAATCTATTATTTCCTCTGTTCTTGGTACTGTTAACCCAAAGTATAGGAAATTCACCAGCAATAATGCGCAGAAATGGTTATGACTGTTCTTCACTGGATTATCTCCTTTATTTTTTTAACTTGCAGTTTTACTGGCCACCTTTTTCCTTGCTAAGATCTTTTGCATATGTGACCGCTGGGTTCTAACTATCATGCATCCATGTTTTTGATCCTCTTATCAAAGGAGGAATTCTTTTGGCTGGAGCATTGCCTAGATGCTGACACTGTGTTGCTCCGTGTGTACTTTGCAGACTTGGCAATCTTGGGGAAAGAACTCCATCTCAGCATGGACACACAAGCCCTCAAACTGCTAATAGCAGGCTGGAGGAGGACTCTGAGGACCTTAAAGGAGTGTATGATGTCAGTACGAGGTAGCGTTTGTGTGTAGGGCAGTAGTTTGAGGTAAAGGGTGGAAGTCTGTTTGCTCTACAGTGCATAGTGCTGTAGATGATACGACAGCCTAGAATGCAGCTGCTAACTTAATGGCCTTTGTGACCGCTTTGAAAGGTGTAAGGAATCACTGCTGGACCTCTGTAGTCCAGGCTGAGAAGGATGCAAAGGCAGCCTAAAGCTACTTCAGCTCTCTGATGTGTGCGTGATCGTCAAGTACGTTGTTATTGCCCATAAAGTACATGATACAGATTATCTCCCATTTGTCTGAGGGAAAAAGGGATCTAAATGTAAAGCACACTGGCTATATTTCAATGATGATAACATTTGCCCTGCAAAACGCAATTCGGGTTTGTTTAGATTCTCCTCTGACTGGTTCCTAAGCTTGAATGGTGTGTGACCTGCTTCAGCTGAAGCAAATCACTCTTTCTGATGTGCCAGCAGAGTCACAGACTACTGACCTTCAGGGCACAGTGCAAGAGACGCTTATTTTGTTGAGCAGCTGATTGACTAGTTATGGATTTTTCCTTGGTTTTGTTTTTGCCAACAGCATACCTAATTTGTGATTTAATCTTTTTATTCAATGCCTAGCTGACTTAGCAGTCCACTTTTAGAACTAGCATATGAAATATATACATTTTATGTTTGTTGTTTGCAATTAATCATCAGTGATTATGCGGTGTAATAATCCATCTCGTTTAATTTAATATCAGTAATGGATGTATGTTAAAGTTACTTCTGCCATCTGCATATTTTTCCTGCCAACTGCTATTCAGAGACTGGCTTTTTAAGGCATTTTCTGAGCAGAGAGAGATGGCCATCTGCTAATATTGACCACGCACATATTTTAAGATTTGTTGACTTGATTATATAATGGATTGGAAATAAAGGATGTGGTATATGCAGTTGAAGGCTTTGCTATCTATTTGTTGATCAATAAATATTTAAGTAATTTCTCACTATTATTTTCCCTTTCTAAATTGCTGAGATTTCCCATTTCTCATTTAGACATTGTTGAAGGTTCTGAAACTGTTTAGTGTTCAAGACAATATATTTTAGAAAGAGCTTACTGTAGTCTGGTGAAGGACAGCAGGTTTTCCTCATTTTATTAATCCAGTGCCTGGAGCAGTTTCCCATTTTCAGTTTAAAAACCACTACTTGTATTTATGGGTAAAAGTATATTTTCACTCTATATTTTCATTACCCATGTAAGTGGCGGTTGTGGATGGCAGCCAGTCAGCACATAAGGTGTTTGGTTTGAAGTCTATATGTTGGATATCATTACTCACCTTTAGATCCCAAATTCCTCCCAAGCCTTGGAAGGGTCCATGTGAGTAAGGATCTGACTTTGTAGCATATAAAATGGGCAGGGGGAACAATCTGTAGTATCCTTTATCATGTCCATGCATTCTCTGAACATTGTAGAGGAAAGCAAATGATGAAAACTCAATAAAGTTATTTTTCTTCAAAACAAGAAAAATCTGACCCTTTCCCATTTCCTCCTCTCACTGCGAATCCTTTTGTCTTTCCCTTAACATCTCTAGCTGTTCAGGCAAGACCTAAAACTGTTATTCAGGGAAAACTCTTTATAAAGGGATTGGGTGCAGCCTATAATGAGACAAGTGGCTTTCTCTGGATGTCCAGTCTGCTTTATTCATATTGTTTTGTTTTCACATGAAACTAGTTTACTCATCTGTTACTTACTGGAAACTGAACTTCAGTGGTGAAGTTGAATTTTCACCACACTGAATGCAGCGAGTCCTTCTTCTGACACCACATTCTGATTAAATGTGGACTTTGGAGAGAAATGTCTGGCTATTTCCACCTACTGGAAAAAGCCAGAAGTAAATGCATAAATAAAGTTTACTTGCAACCCATTTACAAATGTAATTTAAAATATTTCTTCAAATAAATGATTCATCATTGAGGAAAGAAAAATACAGAGTTTTCTAATGCTTTTACCAAGCACTGGAAAGGAAAATATTCAGTTAACAAAAACATCTGTATTCAGTGAGTAAATAAGTTGTCTTTCTTCCACCCCTGTCCATATCATCACAAACATAAAATGTAGATTTTAGAGAATGTGTTTGCTGGTCCTTGGAATAATATGGTGGGTTCTCTTTTTTTGCATTTTTATAGTAACCTATTATAAAATGAATATACATATGGTTTAGCAACATTATTACCTTCATTCTGACAAACTACTGCAAAGTGTCATCAATAACTTCGTCACTTATTTCCATGTTTCTCCCATACCAACTGCATTGCAACTTCAGTTTTGCTAATGAATGAATATCTTTCCAAGAGCTCAAAGAAAAATTACATTAGTAATTTTGCATTATTCTTACATCCTTAATCCTTATGTTGGCAAACTATATTTGTTTTTTGGCTGTACTATACTGTATATATTTTTTCTTAAAAGCTTACCAGTGAATCACCAATGTAGGACATGTGAAACATGTCTCTCTTCTTCTGTAATAGTTGAATGTAAAGTAGAAATTCCAGAGTATTTTTTGTTCAACTAACCAGAGAAACTGGAAATTTTTGTTTTAGGTCAAGTGAAACAAAAATTCTTACCTGCTTTTAATTTTAAAAAATCCTTATTTTTTAAAAAAATTCACTTGAAAAGTTTTATTTTGTCTAAATATGAAAATGTACTTTTAGTTGTGGATCATTTCCCACTCTTAATTTTTTTGTCAATGAATTTTGATACATTCTGAAAGAAAGAACCTTTTTGGAAATGAAGACTAACAAGATGCAAAATAATTCAAAGTTGTTTATGCAAAGTGTTTCTGTATTTCTGAAATTAACTATTCATTTTTTATATTAGAAAACACTTTTTTTTCTTTTGGCCAAAACTCCTTTTTTTTTTTTTTTAATTAATTGTTCTTCAAAACCTTTGGCCCAACACTTTTTTCTGCTGAAGTGAAAATTGATATTGATACAAAAAGCCCTTAGAGCTTAACATCAAATATATTTTAACACCTGCTTTCTGAAACATCATCCAATAATCACAGAAATTATTCTTCTTTTTTTGTGTGTGTGTCAATCAAATGCTAAATAAAATCCATATATTGTAAAAGTTACAATATCAGTATAATGCCAGCATTTGTAATTCAGGAAAGACAGAAAATTAACAAAATCAACCTTATCAAGCAGATGGAACACTGGCAAGTGGAGATTCCGCCCCGGTCCCACTCAACATTCTGAGCAAACCTGGGTATGGTACTTGACCACAGATTTATTTGGGATTCTTTCAGTGCCATTTCACTCACCAGCTCTATAAAGGGCAACAGAGAAAGATGGAGTTGTCAGCTGAAAAGTCTTTACTAAAAAGGGCTCTTACTTCTCCTGAGCGTTATAAACTACAGCTGCTGTGAAAGACGTACTGGATCTGCTTAATGTAATCACGTCATGATCGTTTGGTCTTATTGTACACATCTCTTTTATTAATAGAGTCTGTGATTCGAACATAGGAACATGGAAGCTCTACTATATTCACTTACTTTTTTGTTTTGGCATATAGTTAAATGTTTTAAAGTAGATTAGTTGCTTTCCCTAAAGACATGCTATAGCTTTATTTATTAGGTGGGAAAAACACCAAAAAAAAAGATACAAAAAACCTGTGCTTGAGGCGAAGGCTTGCACTGTTAATAGTTATGTTTCTTTTTTCCTTTTCAATGTATTAAAGTTTCATTCTTTTTCTTTCACTGGCTTTGACTAATCTTTTTATAGTATAACATACATGGATCCGATGCAATCTACAACAGTATGTGACAAATAACAAACAACCCATCTAATTTTAATCTTCTCTGCCTGCATACATGTGTTTTGTCCTTGTAGCGTTAGAATTGCTAATCTGCTTGCAGCTGAGACCTAAACCAAGCACTGCAAAGTCACATAAATGTATGAGAAACCACATTTGGTTTTGAAAGCTAAAGAGAACTGGATTTGAGGGCAAGAAAGGGCTTGTTAAATACTTCAGGAAACTGTACATCGTGATTGGCCAACAATTATTGTTCTTATCATTCGATGTGTTGTACCTCATTCTGAGAGCATTTAAACATTTTAATAATGTTTTATATGAGACAGAGAAGTGATTCCAGCAAACATCTGTACCTGCCTACTGGACTAGGACTTAGATGGAAAAACTACTAGCAGGTGGATCCAAACCGTTTTAGGTAATGGGAAGCCCAGCTTAGTCCAAGAAAAGTAACAACTATAGGTGTCTCAAGAACTGTTCTGGTGAAAACAGACATGCCCAAATACTTTTGGTCAAATAAAAGGTTGGTGGGGATTACATACTTCTTGATTTTTAGGTCTCCAAATTCTCCTTTAGCCCTGCTTCAGCCTGTAGATGCTAAAGTAGAGCCTAAAAGCAGGACTGGAAAAACCCAGCAAGCTAAGAAAGAGGCCATCTAGGCTTGGCAGCATGTTTGATTTCATTGTATTAACATCTCAGAATCATTTATGGGGTTGGGGAAAAAGAAAGAAGCCAACTGATATTTCAGAGAAACTTTCAGTATCAAAGTGCAGCTTAGAAAAAACACTGACACTGCTTTGAGAATGACATTCAGATGGGTCACGCATTAAGACAGATGGAGCCCAGCCTAATCTGTGAGTCTTACTGAGGTTTAAGTGTGGAGGAGCACATGGGGTTGTACAAGGGTCTTTAGGACAGAAATGTAGGCGCCCATGAATTGTAGTAGAAAAAAAATATTCTTTTGGGCAGAAAAAACACTGAAGCAAAGGGAGGGTTCAGAATGTACCGTTGGCTGAGTTTTGATTTAAGGCATCTAAATCCCTTTGGGTTTCAGACCCAAACCCCTAATTCTTTACCGCTTTGTGCTTTGTGTAGTCGTTTCAAGTTTTGCTAAATGGCTTAACAATTTCTACGAGTGCCTCGGAGCCAAAACAGCTGGTTCTTATAAATCAAAGTTAGTATAAAATTGAAAGAACACTGTTAGGTCAAGAAACTGCTTTACTTGTTTGCATGTTTCAGACCCCAGGGATACATTATGACACATGTCCCCTGATGGATCTGCTTATTTTAATATTGTAGTCAGCCTTGTAAAAACAACAAACCCAAACCCAAACCACTTCTGCACTACCACTAGAACAGCTTGGAGCTTTCAAGAGAGGAGAAGTTTTTGTATTCATAAGCCCATTAAAGTTCCCCTCAGCATGTTTCATTTCATTGTATCAACATCTCAGAATCATTTATGGGGATGGGGAAAAAGAAAGAAGCCCACTGATATTTCAGAGAAACTTTCAGTATGAAAGTTAATCACGTTTAATAATAGTTACACAAGCATGAGGTAAGCACAAGGAGCATTGGAGGTGAGTATAAGCATATGAACAACTGAAAGAGGGACTTGTGCAGGAGGACAGACCAAAAGCAATGATTGTTCTAGAAAATGATGGAACTGTATCAGCAACTTTCTGTTTTCTATTTCTACAATGAGATATTTTTTATTTGCACAGGACCTACCCTTAAAACTAAGTTAGTGTCAAAATTGAGGGAATTGGAAAAAAAAACCAAAACAACTGGTTTGGAAGCTCCAAATCAGTGGAACTGTCCTGCACAATAATCAGAGTAGGGAAAATGGACCCTTAGGAATAATGTGTACAGCCAGATAACATAGAGAAACTGGCACTACTGGCAATTTAAGGCATCCAAACAAAGATAATCTTTCAATAGACTTTGAGCAGATTTAGAGTCCATAACTTGCTTAAACAGCCTGAATTCTAGAAACTACTGCTATTTGCACCCAGGATAGGGTTCAGACTCTGGTTCCTACCTCCTCTGTGCCTCAGAAAATGTTAGCAAATGGCAAGCACCAAAACTGCAGCAGAATTGTAAAATCTTTATGCAGCACCCTAATATCCAATAGCCAGGGATTTTTTTTATTGTTATTTTGATATTTAGCGTGTGTCCTGAAGAGTTTAATGTCATGGAATTCTTCATAAATGTATTTTCTGAAGAGTACTCAATGAGTATCAGGATTATGTTCCTGGGGGCATTCAGCCACTGTGTAAGTCAGTCTGCAAGGTAAACTTGGCTCTTGGTCTTACTGCCGCAGGGCACAGCACCCTCCACACCATCATCACTAATTCAGCTGAGTCAGCTAATTGTGCACATCGTCATTCTGGCATTTTCTGGGATTGGCACCTTTACTGTTCATGCATGTTGTTGGTCCTACACACAGAGCAGGATCAGCCTTCCCTGAA
Source organism: Columba livia (assembly GCF_036013475.1). Lineage (NCBI taxonomy): Eukaryota > Metazoa > Chordata > Aves > Columbiformes > Columbidae > Columba > Columba livia. Next base: position 31,280,439 of record NC_088604.1, on the reverse strand, counting down.
AGCGTCAGGCTCTCAATGTGGAGCATCACTGATCCAGGATGGAAATCAGATGTCAGTTTTAGGACCTGAAGATCATCCTGCTGCAGAGTATCAGCAGGACCAAACACTCGGCATGTGCTGGAGGAGGCTGAGGCTCCAGGCATTTGGGCTCCTTGTGCCACCCTGGCAGCTGGTCTCCATCTGTCCCCCGCTCCTTCTCAGGTGACACAAACAAGGTGCCAATGTCCCGTTGTCAACCTGCAATGAACTGCACCAGCATAAGCTCTGCAGATCAGACCCTGTGAATTTACTGATAAAGGGTCTGAGAGTTTAGTAATTTTCTCTGCTGTCAAGAATTTATCCTGCTTCAATACTTGGAAGAAGAAATAGCATATTAATCCTGCAAGAAGGAGACTGGCTAGACATCTGCCTTACTTCTACCTCCTGCATCTTCAAGAAATCCAGCTCCCTGCTGGAGCATATTTGTATGCATATTCTCTCTGGGGTTTCATCTGAATAGAGATCTACCCTCTGTTCCCAAAAGCAATACATGCACTTTGGCACTGTTTAGGATTGTGATTTCTGGAAAATAGTTGCAACATTGAACCTTCAGGTCCTTGACTCCTCCAGAAGAATCCAGAGCTCAGGCTGATGTACCCCAGCTGTGTGCATAGTGGGTGATGAGATCTGGGATGCATCACTATGAGCAAGTAGAGAAAGACGTGGGTGAACATAGCCTACACTTTTGGTGGTTGCAGTAATTTTGTCTGGTTTCTTATCAGTGCATATCCCTATACAGGTGACTTTCTGTTGTATGATCTGGAAAATATGCGAATACTTTTCAGAGTGATTAAGCCGTAATCATAAATATAAATACATAACAAGACCATAACTAACACTCCAGAAAGAATTTCTTCATAGATTTCTTAAGACTGGGTGTGAAAAATCTTGTCCTTATTGGTGGGTCTGAGATTGCAGCTCACAAGCACATACATTTATACATTTATTAATTTTTCATTTCAACAACTCAGCCACTAATACATCTGATGATAAGCCCTTTCTGTCTCTGCGTTTTATTCATCTTTGGTCTTTACCAAAGCACATCCAGGGGTGAAAGACTGGATCTACTAATATTCATTTACAAAGCAGTTTACATTAATGCCTCAAGACCTGTAATGGGAATCCAAATGAGGCATCTTTAGGCTGACTGGCAATGACTCTCCCTTGATTTAAGTAAAGGAGATGCAGAAGTCTGACTTTCATCCCCATGTCTTCTAGCTAACGCATTGGGTTGACCTGCAGCTACAAGCTTACCTTGTGCAAGCATCCGGGTTTTGTAACATTTTGCAATGCACATACCATAAGTACCTTTTAAAGAAATTATGTACGACACATTAATATATTGGTATCAGTCTTGGGAACAGGGTGGTTAGGCTAAATAACTCCCTTTAATCCCCCGGGGCTGTCAGGATTAAGGTCCAATGTGACACAGCAGAACTAAAAAGCAGAGTGGAAGTCTGACCATAATTATGAAGCTACGTGTCATGGGCACACAGATGGGAGAGAGGATTTCTTTGTCATTGTCTCACCTCAAAGGTGGAGTACTTCAAACCAGAGGCATTGAGTCACATATTAACAATTAATCCTCGCAGTTGCTGTCCTTACCTGAATACTACCTGCATGGCTTGCACAGTGACACATCCTCCTCCTGCTCAGTCTCTGAGACGTGACGAGATAATGGAAGGCCAAACACATGGTTAAGGAGTTTTACAGTTCATAGGGTAAAGAACCTTCATGCCATAAACACAGATAATGGCAGAGTTGGAAGATAATTATGTGTTATCTCATGATTTATATTATTTGGTTTCTAAGGATTTTTTCAACATTTTTACATTTTTAAGTAAATTCTTCGCATCTTCGCAGTTTCCTTTTTCCTTTTTTTTTTTTTTTTTTCTTAACATGGTAATTAAAGCAGTGAGAGGCGTAATTTGTGTATGAGTTACAGTGGTTGTAATGAAGCACAAAAATGCGCATGATTCTACCAATCTGTGATTCAATAGTTTTTATGAGCACAACTCTTGTATCTGTACTAAGATGTATTAGAATGTATTAGATATATTAAGATGCATTAGGTGTATTAGAATGCAAGATGTATCAGAATAAAAGATGTATTAGAACAAAAATAAATAGTTGACTAATAAAGATAAAACAATGAAGCAATTTGAATTTCTAATAAGCAATAAAATAGTTAAGATGACTACTGAACAGGAGTGTTACTCATTGGAAGACTTAGCATGTTCTTTCACTCACACAATAAATATACAGGCTGATGGCACGTTACTTTATATATACATTTGTACAGAAGGGAAGCAGGAAAGAATCTTGGAGATTTTGTTGTAAGAAATAAGTATAAGAAATCTAGGAAGAAGAAGAAAATTAGATAGGTATTTTCATTTTTTAAAACGTTATTTTTTACTGATGAATCTAGATGTCAAAGGAGATGTATTCTTTACTCATGCACATCAAAACTATTCAAAATAGCTATTGATAATACCTACACAATTTACAACCAAGATGCTTGGAGAATATAAGAAGTTTGTTTGTTTGTTTGTTTGTTTTCTGAAAAACCTAAACATGTTAAAGCAGGTAACCTGGCAGGCATGACTGGGAGCCAGCGTGGTTGAAAGGAGAGCACGTCACTGAACATAAATACAAGGAAGAGTGTACAGAAGGTGGAAGTGGGGCCAGGTTGCCTGGGAGGAGTGCAGAGGTATTGCCCAGGCATGCAGGGAAAAGCCAAAGCTCAGCTGGATTTGAAGCTGGTGCAAAATGTAAAAGCTAAAAAGTTCTTCTATAGGTGCCTCATCAGCAAAATGAAGATCAGCAAAAATGTGGCCAGCTGCTGAATGAAGTGGTGAAATCAGAACATGAAAAAGACAAAGAAGTACCACCTTTGTCTCAGTCTTTACTGAGCAGGTGTTTCCTCAGGCATTTCCAGGTCTCTGTGCTGACTTGTTTGAGTTTGACGGAGAGAAGTACTGCCCATAGCAAAAGAAAATCGAACTATGAGCCACTTAAGCACACTGGACATAAAGAAATCCGTAGGTCCAGTTGGCATGCTGGGAGAACTGGCCAGTATTGTGAAACCAGGCTTTACCACCTTAGAAAGCCCATGATAGTCACAGGAGGTCCCTAGTGACCAGAAAAATGCATCTTCAAAAGTGCATGAAGGACATTCTATCTACAGGACAGCTACAGGACAGTTGGCCCCAAGTCAGTTCCCGGGGCAGTTACGGAGCGAATTATCTTGAAAGCCATTTCCAAGTGCAGAAAGGCCAAGAAAGGGTTTGGGAATGGCCAACATGGATTTACCAACAAAAAATCATGCCTGATCAGCATGACTGTCTTCTGTGATTAAATGGCTGGCCCTGTGGACAAAGGAAGAGCAGCAGATGTCATTGACCTTGGCTTTAACAAGATTTTTGGTACATTCTCCTATAGCATCCTAATAGCCAAATTGAGGAGGTTTGTTCCAGATAGGTAGATTCCAAAATGGGTGAAAAACTGGGCTCAGGGGGTTTGTAATACAATTGGTGTCTAGTTATGAACTATGTTCCCCAGGGACTGATATGGGGATCAAAACAAGGATGATAGGGTGGAACACACACTCAGCAAGTTTGCAGATAAAACCAAGTGGGGAGGAACAGTCAGCAGGCTGGAGGACAGGGTTGTCTTTGAGAGGGACATTGACAGGCTGAAAGAATCTTCACAAACAGAAATCTCATGATATTCACCAAAGACAAACGCAAAGTCATGCACCTTGGATGGGAAAATATATTCAACCATGCAGACTGTGCACTGAGAGGGTAGAAAGCAGATTTGCAGAAGAGAACCCTACAGACAAGAAGTTGAACAGGAGTCAGAAGTTCATACATGTGATAAAGGTCAACCACACACTGTGCTGCATTGGCTGGAGCACTGACAGCAGGCTGTGGGAGCAGATCCCTCCCCTCGGTGCTTCTGAGGCTGCATCTGGGGTACTGTGGCTTGCTTTGCACTCTTTGTTATGAGGCTGTTATTGACATACGTGAGTGAGTCCACTGGGAGACATTAAGATGGTCAGGGAACTGGAGACCGTAAGGTCCAAGGAGAGGCTGAGGGAGCTGCGCTTGTTCAGCCCAGAGGACGGGAGACTCAGGGAGGATTTTATTGCTAGCTTCAAGTATCTAATGGGTGGAGGAAGTTATAGAGAAAACAGAGCTAGACTGTCCTCAGAGGTGCACACTGAAAAGAGAAAGACAACCTATACAAGTCGACGCAATGGAAATTCCATTTAGGTCTGAGGAAACAGCCATTGCCATGAGCATGGGCGGATGCTGGAACAAGCATCCCAAGTGGCTGCGGGATCCCTGTACTTGGTGAAATTCAGAACCTGACTGGACAAAACCCCGAGCAACGCAATCCAATTGTGAGTGCCCCCTGCTTTGACCAGGACATTTGACTCAAGGACCTCCAGAGGTCCCTGCCGGTGTAAATTGCCTCATGATTCTGTGCTAGTCTACAAGTTATATTTCATAGTTTTTACTTGCTTCAGCTTTCCTTATCATTCTCTCTAATCTGTGTTAGAAAATCTAGGTGAGCCTTGGACAGTGTGATTTGTATGACATACTTACTGGAAATCTTCAGCTAGAAGTTAAAAATATGTTTAAAAAGCTATTTGGTCAAGAAGTAGTCCATTAAATCTGACAACCAGTGCTACTCTGATTGAGGCAAAGAAGGGGTTATCTCTGCCTATCAAGCTTTGACATGCATATGCTCTTTATCTCAATAAAGCAGGCTTTCTAACATATTTATGTTTTAAACAGAAATACGTGGATTGAAAAAAAAAAAAAAAAAAAAAACACTGCAAAGAAATTTGGCTGAGGAATGTAGATGTGCTTTTGCAGAACCAAAAGCAGCTCTGTAAATTGGCCATCCTGCCAGGGCACCCAGGGCAGCTTCCTGGGGCCTGGGAGCAATGGGGGCTCCCCAGGGTCTGTCAGGGCAGGGTCAGGCAGCCGGGGCCTGTACCCCTGCCCCAGCCAGGGGCAGGGAACTAGGGGCAAAGGGGCAGCCCCAGCCCCAAGCATTGGGCACTTCCATGGGGATGGGATGAGGACAGGTGGGGATGTGGGCCCATGGGTGGACCCAGCTTGGTGGGGCTGATGGCTGGACAGGGCAGGACAGTGTGAAGCTGGAGACCAGCCCTGCTGCTGCAGCACCGCTGGGGTGGGGGTTGATGGTTTTGGGAGGTTGACATGGGGTCCTGAGCCAGGTGGGGGAAGCCCCAGGAGTGGGGGCAGGGACTAAAACTAAAAGAGGGGATGTTCAGACTAGACATGAAGAAGAAATTTTTTACAATGAAGGTGTTGAAACACTGGCCCAGGTTGCCCAGAGAGGTGGTAGATGCCCCATCCCTGGAGACGTTCAAGACCACGCTGGATGGGGCTCTGAGCAACCTGATCTAGTTGAAGATGTCCCTGCTCATGGCAGGGCGGTTGAACTGGATGAGCTTTGAAGGCGCCTTCCAACCAAAACCATTATATGATTCTATGATAGTCAGGCCCATGACCCCCCAGGGTCATGATACCTTCTTTCATGGCACCACTTTTCCATATAAATATATTAAAAAATTTCTGAAGTTTTTCTTAACTGGAAACATTTTTTGTTGGCAACATTTTGAATGCTTTCACCTCAAAACAAGCCTTGACCATTCAGAATACCTACCATTTTGTTACCTCTGCATAATTTGTGTTCTCTTTCTTGGATTACAACCTTGTTTGTTTAAATGTTTGAGGCAATATCTCTCTTTTCAAATTACAGGTGCAAATGTTGTATATTTTGACACAAGTCAGATATATAGTAATTTTTGGTACCCTTATTTTCTGAATGCATATTATGTACAGTATAGCAAGGTGCTACCTTGGCTACTATGAAAAGTAGATATTTATGTTAGAATATTTATATTAATTGAGAAGTTTACTTGGTCAGCTGTCATACATTGGTTTATGCAACTCAAAAAGAAATGTCTCACATGGAACCCACTCTTTTAAGAGGAAAACAATTATGAAAATAAGATAATGCATTCTTGAGTAGCTACTTAAAAGTCAGAAACTCTTCATTAATTTGTTGAGATGAAAGATTTGTATGAGCAATGTGATTTGGATTTATTTGAAACAGCTTTTCTACTTTGAAAATATGAAAACTGGCTCCTCTGAATGTAGTGTAAATGAAGGAGTTTTACCGAAATGTTGACCCTTGTGATTTCTCTCACTTATCAATACCACAGGTAACTTAAACATTTAATAAACTGTCTGATTTTAGTCATGGTAGTTCCTAATGTTCAACAAGAAGACTGACATGATCTATCCAGTCTGCAGCTCAAGGGAACAACCTCAAAGGACAACATGTATTCCAATTTGGCCTATTGCTTTATTACTCTGTACTATATATTTTTAGTTCTTTTTTTTTAGGTAATTTTTGTTCTCATGAAACATCCCGTTTACCTCACATTCATCCCAGTATGCGAACTTCATTCTAGGTCAAGTGCAAAAAGATATCTCTGCAATTTTTCCATCAATGGTCATTATACCTATATTCATTTACATCCGAAAAGGCAACATGCACAGAATGATACACGCTGCAGATATTAAGTTAGAAATGTTATTTTTGTATTTTGTGTTAACTAAAGAAAATCATAAACATTTCTCAATGCATTGTTTTCTTTTGAATTTTTCATTTCCAGATTCTCAAAAATCTCAATTTAATACTTCCTAAGCAAAGAACACAGAGTCAGAGTTACTTAGGAAATAACAATACCACTTTTATTTTAGCTAGGGACTGAAAGAATTAATTTTTTATCTCCAAGTAATAATGGCAATTTATTTCTCAAAGATACGTTTAATCACTTAGATACTAACAAGACAAAAATCTTACTAAACTTCCAATATATTATATATTTGGTGGGCATTATGATTTTTTATTTAAATGATTGTATGAAGGACCTAGTTGAAGATGTCCCTGCTCATTGCAGGAGGGGTTGGACTAGATGACCTGTAAAGGTCCCTTCCAACCCAAATTATTCTATGATTCTATGAACTCTCCCAAGAGCTACCACTCCCCAAAGTGCCCTTTATTTTTTACCGTGCTGTGTCAGGGCAAGTCTAAAGACACATGGCTGTGTTTTTAGTAGTTAGCTTAGTTAACTATGTGCTTTATTTGTGTGTTGTGCAAAACAGTGGAGGAATCTTCAACCAAGGCAGTGAATTCAATTAATAGTTGGTCTGTTACAGATTGGAACACTTCATTGAATGAACTTGTACAGCTTGACTGTGACTCATAGTCCTCTTGTACTTCATGCATAGGTCATCTTCTCGTAGTTTCATGAAGTCACCATGCAAAGGGGAGCAAGAAAATATGAGCAGATAGGTTTTTTTCATGAAGACAGTCACACCCAGGATGGATAGGGCCCCTCTGGAGCTAAAGGAAGGCCAAGCTTTGCATATAAGTGTGCTGTCTGACCTTCTCCTCACTTCTGCTCCTCCTCGCCCCCACAGCATGTGCTCCTCCTTTTGCCGGCAACAGGTTTCGGAGGCACAGCAGGACAGTTTACTTCTAACCAAACTGATGTTTCAGGCTATACACTAAGTAATAGGTAGCTTGTTATATTTTGCAGGTTTTCTTCATATCCAGACAGAATGAGAAACGTTTTCTTTTAAAACAAACACTGATACTTTGATCTCACCATGTGGCCCTGGCCCTGCCCAATATTTGAAGCAGCCACTCCCTTTTCACCACCCCAGGTGATTGCTGCTGTATCCTGTCTTGGCAATGCCTACCCCAGCTCCTCGTCTGCATGACTCAACTGTAATTGCTCTGAATCTTGATACGGAGGCTTTGGCACATGAATCCATCATGACTTAATAGATGAGTCGCCTGTTTCTTACGTATGGCTTTAATGAGCCATTGTTTCCTGTTGTTCTAGGTTTATAAAACACAATACGTCTACCTTCACCCACACAGATCTGCCATTTCTATCAACACAGCTGCCCTGTTCATATTTGTTGCTTCCTGCACATTTGTGTGGGCACACCTATTTGTGTGTACACACCTATTTGTGTGTACACATATGTGCATGATGTGATGTGGTATGGCACCCTGATAGGCACAGAGGAGGTATGAAGACCGTGGGAAAACTGTAAATGCTGACAGTATGAGAATGGGAAATGTTTAAGAAGGGGGTAACAAAGTGATTCCAGATTTTGTGCATGTGTATGCATTTTAACTTAAAGCAGACTTAGAGGAATTCTGGACTGACACAGCAGAGTTCTGGTTTCCCACAAAGATGCTTAAGTGGATGGAAGGTGGGAGGATCCCCACAGCTTGCAGTTGGCACATTAACAGTCTACTTCTTCACATCTCTTCTTATTCACTTCCTTTTGAACTTAAACTTTTCAAATCTTATTCATATGGAAATCTTTCCTTGAGTTTAATTATTTTTATCACTCACCTCTGAACTCTTTTTAATTTCTGCTTGATCAAAACACATTCAGTCATTTTACGCAGAACAATAACGCTGTGCTACTGACAGTGTGCAGTTTTTTCCATCAGGTTCCCTAAAAAAAAAAAAAAAAGAAGAAAGAAGTAGGTCAATAATTATTTAAATGAGAAGATAGGCTTCTCTATGTAGTAGAATAATTTCAATACACTGTCAAACAAAATGGTAATTTACCACTGCAAAAGACATGCTAAACATGTCAGCTATGAATTCTTTAACAACTGTGGCAGCAATTTCAATAAATCTAGCTCCAAGACCCACTGTCTCAGCATTTATATTGACATTAACCAATCTCTAGTTATTATGGATAAACTTAGCACTTATATACTTTTAAAAAGAACACTTGGAAAAAAGTCCCCATTTTTGGAACATAAGTGTAGGCTGTGAATTTTCTCATCCTAGCTTACAGAAAACAATCTCAACCTCTTGGCTTAGGTAAAAACAGTAATGTTGAATTCATTACAACACTAACAGGATCACCCACTCCATAATCACTTGTTTTCCAACATCTTTGTGCTGTGTACCCTTTCTGGCTCAAGCAGGTAATCCTGCCCTTTCTTTGAGCGAGAAGAATGGATTAGGCATGTGGGAATCATCCATCCAAAGCATATTGTGGAATATGAGCACACATGACAACAAGAACTTTCAGAACCCTTAACAGTATGAGATAAATGCCAACAACAGGATTATAAATGCCAGCTTCACAGAGAGTGGAACTGGTAATAGCGGAAAATCACTCCAAGTCTCTTCCAAAGAATCACCCATTTTTCAGTTTTTCTCTGTTTACTTTGTGATTTGCATAAGGATCCCTCTCAGTGCAAAAGCAAACATGTCCCTTCATGCTTTGCATAGACTCCAAAGTTCAAGTGCCCAGGCAACAGTGGCTTCTTCTTTGTAGTGAATTCTCAGGATGTGCTGACAGATAAAAGGATAAGTTTGTAAAAAAAAAAAAAAGAGTAACAGATAGCAGTGTTTGGCGTGAGTTTTCCATGACTGGTCATTGAATTTCCTTAACATTTCTGAAAGATATTGTATAGAATCTGGAGTGTCATCCAAATATCAATTCTAAAAATGGGCAGAAACATTCTTCCAAAGATAAGGGGAACACAACTCTGACAGATGACCACTATGGTATATCTACAGCATGATGTGATAGCCCACCATAAAGGAGAGAAGCAAAACACCAGCGCTGTGTACGTAGAATGTCACTATGATAAGGGAAACTTTATAGTATAACTGATTTGCAGGATTTAAAAGAAGGATCTAGCAACAGAAATCTTTAGGACAGATCTTGTATGTAAGAATGAATATTGCACTGTGCAAAAAGGAGACTTGGATCTATTAATAAAACCCACCCATGCTAATCATGCCTTTAAAAAGTTTTTGTACTTAATGCAAAAGATGAGTTTTTATAGCAGAACTATGGTTATGATGACATAGAAAGAATACAACATAACAGCAATACCAACAGGTCATCCTAAGGTTTGATGAATAGTTTTCAGAAAACTATAAATATCAGGATATCCAGCATACTCTGGAGACCTTCTTTTTATATTGTGAATTTTAATGTTCAGTTCCTTTGTGTCCCCAGTAAACTAACAGAATAGGAGGCCCAGTGGGGAGTTTACAACATAGGGTACGTCTGTGCTATTTTGTAACACTGATTTAAATACTTTGTATGTTAACTGCAGTGCTGCTAACAAAAATCGTAAATACAATCATACACCCTATACATAAAGAGAAAACAGCATATGGTCCTTAGCTTGTCTTCCATATACAATGATGTTTTCAGTATTACAGATGTGTACCTTCTGTGTATCTCCATGTTCACAAAACCACAACTGAACTGTTCACGATTCCTATAAAAGCAAAAATGCAGAACACGAATAACATGGCTTTTCCTCAAAATACTGCGGGTTGCACAGTCACTTCAGAATTCAGCAGTTTTGAAAGCTCACTGTGATAATGGTTTCATCTTCAGACAGAAAGCATTATATGTGTGCAGAGACTGTGTGCACCTCTAGAAATGCCTGAAAGGCAAACTGGATTTAACAGATACCAAGCTCTCTCTGCTTGAGCTAGCAAAGGCATTAAACGCGGCCTTCCAACAGCCTGCAGAAGGAATGTAGCCAGCAACTTATTGTTTAATATCTTACAATTGATGGAGGAAACTGTGTCAGATTTTTTTTTTTCTTTTTTAGCAAAATGCAGACATATCCTACATTCTAAATTTTAACACACGCAGCTATTATCATGCTGATGTTTTCTGGCATTAGAGTGCTATATAGCAATATAGCTATGTGTGCATAGCAAAACAAGCACTGCAAATGCATATTGACTTCGGAGGAATGCAGTACATGAAATCTACAATACTTATACCCTATTTCCATCTATGTAAACGAAGGGTTTCACTTTAAAAAAAATTCGATATTTTATAAGATTTAAAATGACTGGGAGGAAATCAGAAGTTAGAATCAAAACTATTAAAACATGACATGTGTCTTAATGTATTTTTTGTAATCTATGACTTAGGGATTTTGAAGTAATTCAATATTTGTTTAAACACAGAAAGAAATTACTTTTAAAGGTCCATAATATATTTTTCTTAATAGACTTGTGTTTGTATTTTAAAAAAAGTTAACAATCAGGACTTTTTAGAATTTCTGAAGTGATATTAAGTATGACTTCATCTGGTTAATTAAAAGGACAATCACTGGGAATGAGAATTATACACAGGAGTTTAGACTACCATAATTCTATTCATCCAGGAAAAAGTAAAACCACCAGATATAAATTGCTGCCTTCAACACCATACATTTTTTGAAGTGTGATTACTATATATTGCTGTTACAGTTAAACAGAGGTGTACTGGTTGGAACTAAGTCTTATTTTAAATTCTAGTGCACTTATGCCATATGATTTTAGACCAATGATACAATCTGTTCACTTGAATTCTACATCTGGTGATTCATAGATAGTCACTGATCAACAATATGGTATAGCAATATTCATTTGCAAATTGCTCACATTATAAGTTTATTCTTTGTCTTTCAAAGTTATGGTTATGCCCTTAGCTACACACTGAACTTAGATTTTGTTACTAAGAGAGATGACAGTATCTTTAAAGCAAACAGAAAAATGAGAAATAAAAAATATTTTTTACTGTTGACATCTGTGAAAATAGTAATGTATTCACCTTCATATTTAGGTAAAATAAAAAGCATTTTGAGAGAGAGAGGGGAAAAAAAAGGGGGCTGAGAACTCAGATGAACACTTAGGAGTCCGGTACTAAACATAATTAGAGAATATATGTAACTTACAGATGGTGAGATCCTTCTCCAAACAGAGTTTTACATGCACTTATAGCAAAAGATTGCTGGTACAGTTGTCATAGCAAGTGTAGTTTTCATATCGTATTTCCAGATTGCTGCTGTGATGGTTCTTCTCCCCAACCGAAACACAAATATTACCACTATTAACTGTAAACTAAATAAAAAGTTCTGATTATCAACTATATTTTAAAAAATGCTAATTTATTATGAAAAAAGGACATTGGGATTCTTCTTTGAAAATCATGGTATTCGGTTTAAATAAAAAGGGATATTTGGCCTCAGTTCTTGATTTGAGTAGAGTGACAGCAAATCTATGAACTGTGTTCAGTGGGTCAACAGACACAGAACAGCAACATCTCTGATTTCTTTCTTTTATACACATATATATGTATTTAGAGGAAAAAAAAAAAAACAAACAACAAAAAACAACACCAAAAAACCCCAACATAAAATCAATGCTAAGATTCTAGTCCTGAGGAGTTCAACAGGTTTCAGTAAAGTCAGGATTTCACCCAAAGGACTGTTACAGCACTAACTGAGAACAGGGTCAGTCCAGTCTGGTCCCAGCCCTGGGATAAACTGAAATCCTCACAACAGGTCAGGGTTACGTCTGTCTTAGGGAATTCAGGAACATTTCTAGGCTTGTAACTCCAGCCGCATCACCTGGTTGCTCATGGGTCAGCTCCATGTCCCTCATCTCACCCAATCCGTATTTTCTCATGAAAAAGCTCATTTTCATAGGGAAACTCAGCTATAGCTAGAAGGAAGTAATGACTTTCCAAAATGAAGTCCTTGATCAGGACAACCTGGAAACCAGCACCTTGAGGTGTAGTACTTACCTCTATTATCCCTAAAATCACCTTTATACCAGGGGCTGTGTGCGCGAGGGAAGGAATGGGAGCTGACTGTGCTGGTCCTGTCTGTATGAGGAACACCAGCACGTTGGAATATCCCAAGACAGAGGGTAAGGGCTGTGTACACTGTCAGCCAGGCAGCTGGAATAGGCTAATACAGGCTGTTATCTCTGCCTTGGTACCAGATCTGGGCATGATATTATTCAGTAAAACAGCCAGCAAGCACTGTATGAACTACTGATTTGCCATGTTTTCTTGACATGGTAGAAGTAGTGCCCCATTTTTCTCATGGGTTGAAGTTACAACATTACTAGAGCAAGAAAAACATGGAAACTTAAGCTAATGGTACTCTTTCACCATATGTACTTAACTAAATATAAACAGGAATTAGTCTCTCTCTGTACAGTCATATGAATACATGATTGCTTAATGGGGCTGTTTTGTAACACTTCTGCTTTAGCTACCAAAACTTTCTTTCTAACCACAAAACCAGATGATGACAAAACAGACTATGGTACTTCATTTACTGAATGCAGACTTTCAAAACATGTCTTGTCTTGTAAACAAATAATTGTGTGGGTTTTTGTAGTTGTGTCCATTTCCCCCTCCCCTTCCCCCACCTCCCAATTTTAAAAACATTCATCAGCTGGGCTAAGCAAGCACATTATCAAAGACATCAGTGATAACCTGAGAATTCGGAATAGAAAGCAAAGCTGCAAGTATTGTATGACAACTGCCACAAAGACAACCTGAACTCTGACTTGGCCTTTGCCACCTGCACCATGCAGCAGCTGGCTTTTGCACTATGATTTCCCTTAAAATGCCCGTCTCTAGCTACCCTGTATATTCCACACCACACGGTCACCGTGCTTTTGTTTTTTTTCCTTGCTTTTATGCAAATCTGTACCCGTTGAGCAATGTGAAACCCAACAGGAGCACGGCTGTTGTGTTGCGTATGAAGCAGCACGCCACAGACAGAAAAGGACCTGTGTTGCAAAGCTGAGCGTAGCCCTAGAGCAAGTGGACAGATTCAGATTTTTTTTTATTAGAACTCCTTCCACTCAAGTCTCTGATGATCATATGTTCACATAAGGAATGCTCTTGCCCATTCTTATTGTTTTATTTCTTTTGTTGGTATTGATGGATAATCCTTTCTCCTTGAGTTTCACAGGAGCTGAAATAAGAAGAAAAGCATCAAAATGGTTTGGCTGTGTGAAAATATGCTACTACTTCAATCATTTTCAGTTCCTTCTCTAAGAAGCAAACGGATGTTTTCATTCCTGGGGCTGATTTTTTTTTTTTTTTTAAAGAGGACAGCTGAACTGAGGTGGAGTTGAAGAAAATGTGAAGGAAGTGGCTGGAAAGCTTTATAGTGAGCAGTCAGTGTAAGTGAAAATGGAAACAGTGAAATTCAAACATTTCAAATGTCATCTCTGGGGTCACGTGGGAGGCTGCTCTTTGTATCTGCTCACACACAGCCGAGTTTCTCTAGCCCTTGACTGTGCCATTTTTTCCAATACAAGCCCATGTGGCAGACAGCTCATGCCCCAGAGCTGGAATTGCTGACTGGGTGGGACTGGCCGCTCCTGCCTAGACCCAGTTGTTCCCATGGCACTATCAGGTCAACTTCAGTACTGGGGCTGGAGGAAGGACAAAATCTGTGAGAGAAGAAAGAAGAGAATCAGGCAATGCAGTAAGACTATGAGGAAGGGGTAGAGAAAAATAGTATAGAAGTTAGAAAGTGGATTAAGGGATGTGCCTCCTTAAGTATCTATGATCAAGTGAGACTGTGACACATCAGAGCTGTTGAGAATACTTTAGATTGGGGTTCGAAGTATAATACAATGCCATGTACCAATACAATGCCATGTAAATTCTTGTGATTAAAGCTAATCTAAAACCATGTGGTTTCTGAGGACATAATTCACTGATCCTTTACTTGCTTCTGACATGTGAGAAACACCAGTGAATGTATAAATAGTTACTGTAGTAACAGTAAACTATGCTTAGCATCCCACAGTTTCTCCTCTCTACTTAACAGGTACACAGGCTATAGGAATTATGAGTTGCTGAAAAGGAGGATAAAAATAAAGAACCCTGAAGGAAGGGACAAAAGATGAATGACAAAGGATGAGGGTGTTAGTGGGAACAATCACTTAGCAGAGAGGAAGGTAGAGAAAAACATTTCTAGCCTGGACTGGATGTAAAGTCTGGTGAGATGGCTCCTCATCACAAGGGTGCAAAGTGCCTACAAGAGCTCCTGTGGCAAAAGAGAGAAGAGGGAGTTTTCTCCACTAGTGCAGAAGTGAAGGGCTGAGTGGAAGTTGCTGCCTTTGGTGTTTGTGTGAGATGCTGCTCCCCTCCTCTGGCATGGTCTGACTATACAGCCTGGCCCTCCTTTGTACCTGTCTTGCCCTGGCGCAGTCACCCTGACTTCCCCACTTTTGCTTGGGACAAGCTTCCCAAGTGCTGCAGGCTGAAATGCTGAGCTTGTTTGGATGCCCTGTGACATGTATCCTGTGTTTCCAGTTATTAAGTGATACTATCTGGCACATGACTGTTTCTGAACCAGAGAATTGCTCCAGTGCTTGAGGGTTCAAAAGAGTCTATGCACACAGTGAAAAAATATCCGAATTTAAGTAGCTGAGCATATAGCTAAAAACATTAAGCACAAAACCATATGCTAACATTCAAATTGGTATTGGCAGCAGTGTAGCTGCTTGTCAAAAGATAAAGATCATATCCTCCAAATGGATTCACTTTGGCCTCAGTTTAGCAAAAGCGCCCAATGCTGCAGCTACAGTCAATACAGCACAATGACATGATTTCCATTGACAACTTCCTTCTCTCCATCCCCACCTCTACCAAAGTGATTTAACTGAAAAACCAAGACCAACAGATAAAAAAATGAGAAATCTTTAAGAAAAGGACTAGGAAAGTTAACAGAATAGCCTTCATAGAGCAAATACTGTAAGCGTTTCCTCTTTTAACCTCATCCTATTGGATCAAACAAACATTTGTGGGACAAAAATTTTCTCTTCTTCACCTTAAAGGTTTACATCCCTTAAAAATAGTTTAATGTCCACCAGCTACTAGGATACCTCCTGACACGTTCTTCATTGTATTTTTCTGACTTTAACAGTCTTTCACATTATTCAGGAAGTTAGTGTCTTCAGCACAGAAGACAGGAGTTCTAGCATCTTGTTTTAAGAAAAAAGTAATTTGCATCTTCATAGCATTATTCAAGAAGCCAGCCTCTTCACAAACTACATGGCTATGAAATTACTGTTCTCTTAATTACAGCTGTTGGGACTCTGGGCTTCTGTGTGGGTTTTTCTATTGATTCATTGTCTGATATTTACTACAGTAATTTCCCTCATTTTTTTTCCCATCTGCATGAAAATACACCTCCCTGACATTTTATTTTGCTGTTGTGTTTTTTTACTGCTTGTAAAATCAATCCAGGGTCTTAGATGGAATCTGTTGGGATCATGATAGCCAATGTTCCTTTTCTAAGCTCTTGGATTGCTGGAAGACTTACTGAGTCACCCTCTTCCACTGGGTGGTGCAAAGAAAACATATCAAACTTAATTCTTATAATTTCAGGATTATTCATGTTAGTCGCCCCTTTTGTTTAAAAAACGAAACAAACGAACCAACCAAACAAAATGAACTGTATATGTTGTGTCTTTCCAGCTGGATGATTTAATTCATAACATTATGCTAAAGAGGGCACCTGACCTGAATAAGGACTTTTATTCAAGTATAATTTTGAAATGAACACATATTATGCTCAGCATTTCATATACTTCTCCTTACATCTCTCTTTGGGATCCAGAGTGGAATTACAATAGTTTTAATCAGAAGAGACTGAAAGTGCTATTGATGGTGTGTTCTGGTTTTGTTGTATTTGATGTCATCATCAGCCAATGGACTGAAAAAACAGCTGTATAAACTCAATGCTGTATGAAGGATACCAAATGCTTTCAGAACAGTGAACTCCTTTTTAAATTCAGGTGGGTTGTATACAAAAATTGCTAAAAATTTTGGGCTAGTTTTCCATTTTTTATTACCTTTGCCCACTAACATAAAGGACAACAAAGCAGTTTCGTATTCCACAGCAGATGTTCCCTTGCAGATGACTTGTTTTCTTACATTTTATTACTGATAGAGAAGGTGGAAGCGATGTTGTAATGCTATTAGTTAAAAGCTCGTAAGCATCCCTTCTGGAAAGACCCTGTGGAGTTTAACAGGCAAGAAATCAATACAGAAGTATTTTATCAGGAAGAAGCAATCTACTGAAATTGATAGAGGATTATCTCTTGTGTTATTTCTTAATGGATCTTAGTGAGCTCTGCAGCACAGATATTTCTTCCATTATTTTATATAAAAAAATTATAACTATTGTGATTTAAATTCATACATTAGCTTACAAAATCATGTAAACTGAGATCAGAACCATACAAACTATAAATTATATGTGGCTTCCTCATTTGACATCATTATTTTTCTTAATTTTTCATTTTAGCCATTATATTTATATGCATAATGACAATGCTCAGTACAGGCATTGTTTTATCTTCTCACAGTGCTATATAATTAATTTAAACCAAAAGTACCCTCTGGAAATAGGTAATGTGACCTCCTGTTATAGACATATGGAAACTGAAGAGAGAGGGGTTAAATGAACCAGCTGAAACTGTCAGAAAATGTCAGTACCAGGAAGAGAAGTCAGACATACTTCAGTTCTACTCTAGATTTAACCTCTATAGTAACAGCAAAGTCCAGAGGGGTGGCAAAAGGCAAAACAACTCAAATATTAGCTCTAAGTGGAGTGGAAGTATATGGGATATCCTTTGTGACCTTTACATGGGTTAGCTGATTTTTGCTGCTTATAATGTTTTAGAACATCTTTTCCAATATAAAGGGAAGGTAAAAACCCCTAGTCCTAGCCATTTGATACAATCAATACAAAAGAATAAACATGCACTAGAAGTGGGTACTAACAATGCCCCATGAGAAGCTACATCTGGAAAAGCATTTCAGTTGTCCCATATTCCTTCTCTCTTCCCTTTTCTGTGGTATGTCTCTCTTGCTTATTGGTAGCCTGCCCTTGCTAAAAATCCTCCAAAACCAGCATGCAGCTACGGGCACTGACTAGTGCTTTAATACGGTTCTATGTGCATTGTTCATTTCAGCTGATGATTTTTGTTCACATTAGTATGATAAAGTTTATTGAATCATCATTTCAAAATTCCAGCTCCCTGTTTGCCAGGGAGAAGCAATTTTTTATAGGGATAAGTAAAAACATCATTATTATTTTTAGTTGCCATCCTCAGCATGAGAAGGGTGGACAAGATGTTTTTTTTTTTATAAAGGGCTGGTAACATTTAATGAAAATTCTGCAAAGTTGTTATTGTGCTGTCCAGGCTGACAATAGCAAAGTGCACTTCTGTTCTGTGGGACAGTTCCTGGTATCATTTCATGTGTTCTGTTGTGGGTGAAGCCATGTCATTTTCTGAAATGCATGAATGCTGATGGTTTAGGGATACATAATATTCTTAAACTCTACCTCGCCTTTAACCTGAAAACAAGCGCTATTTCCCTGTGTGGTTTTCCTTGCGGAAGTTTAATGCGTGCCTGCTGAGGCGCCGGGGTTTCCATGGCAACGAGAGGTTTGCAGAGTATTCTAGAAACTCCACGAGTTAAAATTAGCTTAGACGCTCATGCATGGATGATGAGGGCCCGGGGCTGTGTGAGTTTGTGCAAACTGTTTTTGTGAAATCTAGTGGAGGATGTTACAACCCAAACCCGACATCCTGTATGTATCAATGGATACAGACACAGTGGATCTGGAGTGAATACAGAGAGTGGACAGACTTTGGGCATCTAAGAGAACTGGAGTGGCATTTAAAATAGATTTTAAATTAAAATGTAATTTTTAAACACAATAGAGAATGAGGAAAAATTTGTTCTGATTAATTATGGTTAATTGAAGTTAAATGGCTCACGAGCTTTCTTGTTTTCGTTAAGTTAAATTGTTCTTAGAGTCATTCCAGTTTATTTCTGACTATCTTTTCCTTGCCTGGATGCTGTTCTCACCCATGTTGTGGACTGACTCACTCCATAGCTGCAAAACTATAAATTTAAGAGAGACCCTGAACGGGGCATAGATTTGTGTCCCCCAGAGGGACAGCAGTAAAGCAGGAGACTTGAGATAACATTTCTGTTTTAATGAATCCCCCTTATAACATTGTGGGATCTGTGGGAATTGGAGTAACACTGTAGCTAACTTGTTTCATCTGTGTCTGCGCTTATGTACCAATAAAGAGGAGTATTTAAAGGTAGCACAACTGTGAAACTCTACTAGAATAATTTCTACAATATTTATGTGCCTTTGTCTTATGATGGGTTGTGCAGCCTAACAGAGGACAGTTTCATATTGTGTAGACATTGTATCCTGTGGAAAACAGAGACAGTATATTTAGGTGTTTCTTTGGAACAGTTCAGGAGATGTAGAAATAATTTACAAGGCATAATCTTACTTCTACTGTGGTCAGAAAGAGACTCAGATATAAGCAAAGCTCTTGTGTTTTGTCCAGTCAGTGCTTTAGGAGATTAAAACTTACAGAATTAGTTATGTGTGGTTGCCTGCTTTTTATCTGAACTATATTTTTTAAAATTATTTTTTATTTTATTACAATTTCAAAAGAGTATGGGATAAGTCATCCTTTCTGTTAATGAAAATGCTCTTTCACAGCTAATTGATTGAAAATGCTGACATTATTGCAGAGGAGGAGATCCGTGAAATGCTGGGAGGAAAGATGTTTTTCATCCTGATCTTATTATTCTGATAATTTTGATAAAGCACGAATTCCAACAAAGTTAAGTTCTCTTAAGATTTATTTTTTCCTGCTGCTGTGATGACTTCTGCATTGCTTCAAAAATATGTTCAGGGAACACTAGGGTTATACAACCAACAACAAAGCCACCTAGACTTAAGAGTACATTGTCAATATGGATGCCTTCTTCTGTGGCTGGATATTAAAAAGTTTCTGCAGTCGCAGGCTTATTCTCTGCTTCCTCTCAACCCCACAAAAGAGCCCAACATGTTATTGTCAAGAGAACAAATTGCAGCAAAAATTGTATCAGACTCACAAACAGCTATGCACTGGAAAACAAAACCATGTTAAGACTCAGGAGGAAAAAGATGCAAATAAGATGGGAAGGCAGCCATTAGTCTAATCAGTGGTGCATTCACCTGCATACACTGTCCTACACAGTCCATCTACTTCAGAGAGACTGTGCCTTATATAAGCTCAGAACAGAAGGAGCAACATCTCTCTCCATTGAATGGAGACTGAAAATACCAGCACTGCATATTTTAGCAAGAAGATAAGGGTACATGATAAAAAAATATTTTAAAAGCACATGTAAAAGGGAGGTATGTCAGGACTTCTCTTGTTGTAACACAGTGAAAGAACAAGACAATTTGCTATTTGATTTCCAGCTTTCCAGCCCACTGAAGGGGAAGCTGCATTACTGGAGTCACTGTCCAACTTCTTATTCCCAGCCTGTAGTTTTCTCACGCTCTGCTGCGGGTGATAAGGAATTGTAAGCAGAAAGACACCTGAAAATAGCTCATTGCCAGCAGAAGTAGGTAGAGTTTTCCATGCTCTTAAAGTTATAAATGAGCTAGGATAAAACCTCCTGTAGAAACAGGAGGAAACTGTGTATCAATCCTGACCAAACCTCCATCTGCTCCATTAGCTCTTCAGGATCACGCAGCTACACACTGACATGCTGTTTCTATATCTTAAATAGAAATGTATAGTGTTTTCTTTGATCTTATTACTTATTCAGCATATGGCATATGGAAATACAGAATGCTGTTTATTAGAAAGAACTAGAAGGAGCCGCAGCAAGAAGCTGCATGTTACGTTGAGTTGTTTGAGAAACAGTAGTTATTGCAGAAAATATGTGATTGTATTAGCTGTGCACTCGTGCAGTATTTTTCCAATTTTAAGTGTTCATTCTAAAAAAAGATTGCTTTTGCGTGAAGTGTTATTTTCAGCAAGCTGTAACTTGGCCAGATCTAAACTGATTTTCATCAACACATTCATATACCTTTCCTCTTTTAGGGCTATTTTGCTAAAAATCAATTTTCTAGCCAAGCAATTGCAGAACTGCAGCTATTTAAAAGCATACATATGTACTCATATACATATATATATATGTTTCTTTACTCAGTCAAGATCAAAAATTGCTTTATCTTCAGCTACAGTAACTTCGGTCCAACAGGTAAAAATTTCTGGAAGGAATATCTGTTAAAAGATGAGAGTGGAAATGCTCCAGCATCTGTCTGAAAATGTTTACAGCTACAATGCTACTAGTCAAAATGAAGAAAAGCACAATTGGCCATTTTTTCCCAAATACAGGTTTTTAAAACAATAAACAGCAAATTGTCTTGTGAATACTACCCTATAAGAGGCCTAACTATTAGAGTTACAATTAATGACCCCTTCACTAGTTGTATTAGGGGTTCAGAATGTTATAGACATTGAAATGTGAACATCCTATGCAAACCACATCAGCTGCTATTTTAGAACATTTTACTTGAAACAGTTTGCTTGCTTTGGCAAAGAAAGCCCATGAGGATATTTTCCTTGCGTATACAGGAAACAAACGACAGACTAAATCTTAACAATTAGTACAATTAAATCTTTATCTGAATGGGTGGTCTGAGGAGTATGCAAACTATACAGCTTCAAGGGAGTCATAAAGCAACTGCTCTCTACATTAATAATAATAACGACTGAAGATGAAATAGGATGTGACCTATAGCAAGGAAAACGTGTGACATAGGGAAAGTTTCCATGGGAACACCATAAAAAATTCTAAAATACCTCCATGTTCAATGAGAAAAAAATTGGCCAGACATAAGCTTATCTCCCAGTGGAGCACCTTTGTCAGTTAATGGGCTCCACTGAGTAGGTGCTGCCCAAACCCTGTTAGTATCACTGTCTATGTTCTGCCTGGTTGTCTCCTGTCTGTGTCTTTTCTCTAGCAGCTCTTACAGCGTCTGCTGTGCAGGCAGCAGATACAGCACACACAGACCAGGCAGGCACACTGAAACAGTCCATTACTTATTTACGGGGCTTTCATATCCAATGTCAATCATCTGTTTTGAGATATATGTTCCTGGGGCAGATTTCAGCTGCGTTTACATCTTTGAAAATCAGGACTACTTCTATTGGTTTCTATTGACATTGTGGGGACTAACCTGGGAACAGAAAAAGAAAGAGCAGTAGTAAAATGTCTAGCTGTATTCTTTGAAATTAATAAATCTGTACAAATGTTGTAAACTGGATTGGTTTTGCCAGAAACTGTTATTGATTCACAAAGCAACTGCAGCTGAAACAGTGCAAAGACTCTACATACATATTTTCCTGACTGGGCTCAAGTGCTTTATGCTGTCTTCCTCTCATGCTTGTTGACTTTTATACTCTGGGTGGTTTTCTGCTCCTTCCCATGGTTTCCAGGCTGTTCACCTGGGTCTCCTTCTACCTGCTAGCTATTCTTTCAATCTTTCTTGGCCTCCCTCAGAGCCTCACTTTGGTCCCCATTGTTTTGTAGGCAACTCATGTAGGCAACTCATGGACATCAGTGTACTGCCCAAGATGCACTTCTGAGACACTGACCTTAAAATATAAAGAGAAGAAGTCTCCATTACAGTCTGGGTAGCACACAGAGTATGTACTCTTTCCACAGCTCCATCCCCTAGCAGGAATCCCATCCTAGGGATCATCTTCATTTCTGTCTCTCTTACCTCTCTCATATTTGTGTTCTGACAAAAAAAAAAAAAAATAATAAAAAAAAGGTTTTTTTCTCTAGAATAAAATGTTGTTCTTGTAGTTTGTTTGTTTGTTTGTTTCTAATCTAACATCTCCTGATCTGACCATTCTTGTGATACTGCTGTTTCAATCTCTTTGTCTTTTTGATAGTAAAATTTACCCTGCTCATGACCATCTGTCCCAGATGCTGAAGCTGCATGTTTTGCTTTGAGAACACCAGCCCCTTTTGGAGTTACTTCCCATGGCTGCTTGTTGAACTGCACATCAAGTTAAATCTCCTTCTTTTCCAGGCTTTAAACACCAAAACCACTGCAAACTCTCATGAGATATCACATAATAAAATGAGGTGATATAACCAGAGCTGAAGTCCCTCCTAGACAAGCTGTTCTCTGTGGGCAGGGTAGTTTCCTTTGCATGTTACAATTGTCATTTAGATTTTGGCACCAAGTGTTTCAGGAAGATTTGGTGACTCTGGATATATCAGCTGAAAATCTGAAGGTACTAATGGGGCCATACTGTTACTGCCTGGCCTCTCCCCACCCTGTCTTAGCCCAGGACCCCATGTCAGACTACTGGGGCCATTGGTCCCTGCCTGAGTGATGCTCCAGCAGGGCCAGACCCTGCTCTGCTGCCATGCGCGATCCCCAGGACACTTTCAGCCCTCACTACTCCAGTCAGACTCCTTTGAAGGCCATGCTTCCTAAACAGTCTCAAGTGGCTGGCCTCTCCAAATCAGATCTTTTAAGTTGTAAACCATTAAACACTCAGCATCATCAATCTTCTTCTTCTTTTTTAATCTTAGCCTTTGGGAATAAGAGTCACATTTTATGTGGTTTCTACAAAGCACTTAGCTTAAATGATAAGTGTAAAATTTGTTCTAGCCCTGAGTGTTTAAAGAATAAGAGAAGATATGACTTTCCTCATTTCTGCTGGTACAGAGATGGTCAGATTCCCTGAAGGAAGCACACTGCTCTCTGGAGACCATAGTCCTCCCATCTGCATCTGGCAATCAGTGCTCTGAGCTCAGCACTGTAGCCCAAGGTCCAGCATTTAACACATAGCAGTTTCATTTCCAGAAGTGTATCCAGAGACATGTAAATCTCAGATCAATCATATAATCTTGAGTGTCCTTTGGAACAACTTTTTCAGAGTGGCTGATAAGGTTGTAAAACGAGTGTCCATTGAATTCGTCTGGCTGTCCAATGTTTTTTGTATGGGTACATGGGTGAAAGATAGAGGTGTACCAGTGCTCAAGGGATTCACATGGTGATAAACCCACTCTGTGCAGTATGAAGACAAACCCATGTCCCCATCTACGTGTCAGCTGTCCACTTTGTCCAGACCTCCAACATCTTTGGTATAAAAGTGACTTTCAGGAAATACTGGGCGAAACTCATATCCATATTAGTCTTGAGTGTGTATTTGCCCACAGAGTAAGGCTCCAAGGCCAAGGCTCCACTGTTTTGCTAAGTTGTCCCATATGTCCTTCCTGTGCTTGTGACATCTACTGTGGGGCTGAAAGCGTGGCCTAGGTCTTTCCCAAAAGAACCTTTGTCATCTTCCTGTAGCAATCAGCAAATCAGGTGAATTTTGTGGTCAGCCTGAGCACAAAGCTGGCACAGCTCATTTAAGTGCCTTGTAGCCCAAAAGACACAGGCAGCAAGCCCCTGTCCCCATAAACAAGCCTAGACCAAGAAAGGGGCTGATCAATGCCTTTGAAACATGCCCTGCTTTTGGACTACTGTGCTTCCCCCTGTCTTCTGTCTTGGTTTCACTGAGATCCAACATAAAAATATGATGACCCTGAAGTACATTTGAAGGTAGTTCTTGTTCTACAGCCGGCCCTAGTTCTCACAGCTGCAGCCCTGTGGATGATTTGATTTCACCCATTCAGTTAAATAACATATTTACCCAGCAACAAATATATTATGGATAACCATTTCAGAATGCTGGGCGTCTTTCAGCTATCAACATGTTATTCCACTGAGTAAGTAATTATGAACCCAGCATCCAAATAACCCTGACATTCAGTACTGAGAGATTATATAAATACTGATAAACAGTTATAATTTAGTGAAGAAAACCTAATTCTAGCTCCTTTTTACTACTTGTAACCACCTGCCAAACGGTAGCATTTGAATGTGCATATAACATGGTATGTACTTATTAATTTTCTTGCCTGCAGCATTTACAGTATTTTCTTGGCCTCTTTGCTATGAAATACAAATTTCTAGCCAAGTTATATTTCCTTCTTCCGAATGTCAGAGAAACCCCTAAATTATTACTGCTCTGGGACATGTGATAATTTACAGACAATTCTACATTTGGCTTCTACCCAGTTTAATATACCTGGTTTAAGAGAACACCCACAAAGAAAAAAAAAAACAGAAACTGCTAAAGCTGCAATTTTTCAACCTGTGTTGAAAAAGGGAAAGATGTGGCTAGTAATGGATTATGCAAGTCAATTCATTCTTTTCTTTAGCTTTTTTACTGCTTTGTAATAGCTGGTTGGATACATTTTTAGAATTAATTCAACAAACAGCATCAGGAAACTAGAGGCTCTCTCTCACCTGACTGATGTGTTCCATCAAGCCCATTTCAGTGTGTTTTCTTTGTTCTACACCAGTTTAAAGTATTTGTACAAAATGTAGCAGAAGATAACTGTCCCAGTGAAATCCCAGAGTACATGCCAAGTTTATGTAATGCCTGAAACTCCCATTATTTTTTTTTTTTTTTTTTAAAGAAATATGGACAGGACTAAACAAAAGATTTAAATGCATGCATAACCAACAATTTAATTTTAGGGTTCTCCTCCTCGAATGGAATCCAGGTCACAGAATTAGCCACCTACAATTCCTATACAGAAAATAGGGAGAGGTAGGCATACCTTAGGGCCTACACCCCCAAATGGGGAACTAACAGGAAATAGGTCTAGGAAGGTGATTAAAATCCTCACCTAGAGCCCAAGTACTTGACTCAAGGCTTCAGGAAGTTTCCTCCCTGCCTCTGGGATCCAGAACATGGAGTCCATCCTGGAGATCAGGTCTTTTCACCTCATCTTTGAAAGAATAATTAGGGCATAACCTTTTCAATCTAACAATCAGCAGGATGGTGGTTACAGCTAATGGTACTGCCACACCTGTTCTCTATGTAATAACAAACCAGGTTGCACGCACATCCAGCATATGTGAGTTCAATCTTCAGTTTCCTCTTCTACCTGTTGGGACTGACTGAAGTCCTGCTGTTCCAGGTGTGCTCCTGGCTCCACCACCTGCAGAGAGCGATGCAAGATTCATCAGGTCAGGAGGACAGCATACAATAAAGGAGCATGAATTAAACATGAGAATTTGGAAGTAAAACCCAAGGGAATGGATCTAGTTTCTGATAAGGCTGGTGGACAGCTGACAGTTCATAGCTCTCCATCCATCCATCCATCCATCCATCCATCCATCCATCCATCCATCCATCCCAGATTGGTCCATGATCACACTCTGGCTGTTGCGGTTGCATTTGGTTTCAGGTGTTTTTTTACAGTTGCTGTAAGAGGATTACTGTGTTGTAATGGGAATGAAATCTCTGCAGAATGCACACTGTTAAGCAAATACACAAATAAGAATACAGATTATCAAAAATATGGGATCACAATGAGGAAGTTAACAAAATGTCTTTATGTGGTTAAAATGTGGATAATCATTGACATGTATATTACTAACTCTACCAAAGATGCAGACAGTGCAGAAAAGACTGAAAGGTCATTTACATCAGATGAATAACAGGCAACATAACACTAGAACAAAAAGCATATTAATATTTGATAGAAGAAAGTGTTCTGATATTTTTGCAGCGAAGTTCTTTCATCCTACAGATGTCTGCCTTGTAGGAAATGTTAGAGTGCTTGAAAACAATAATTTAAAAATCCCATTTCTTTAATATCTCGGCAATATAACTGAAGATAGAAACAGCACTGCTGGCTTTGGCTGTCTTAACAACCTGCATACTACGTAAAAATGGAAAAGGCCAACAATTCTTTCGTCTATGCACACATACATCTGCAATTAATTAAATAATCAATATTAAACAGTATCAATATGTGGTTCAGACTAATTTAATCCATAATGAATAGACAGCATAGTGTGAGAATCTGAGCATCAGTGATTATAAAACTCCACCTGTTGGACAGAAAAGTCAGTTCAGTAGTTGCATTGCCACAGACAGTTTATTTGTGCCCTCATCACACTGGAAAAGGATTTCTCAATTTACGTTATTTCCTTCATATGAAGCTCTGCTTTTCCTGAACGTGTTTATGCTCGTGCAGCAAGTGAAAGACACTGTGCTGATGAAGGCCCATTTATCTGGTAGAATTGTGTATATATATATATATATATATATATATAGAGTAGGACTTTTTCTGTATGAAAATGTTACAAGAAATTGCACGCTCTGTCATTATTATGCCAGGAAAGACTTCTCCAATATAGACTTGAACTCATCCTAAAAAAAAGTTTCCCATCAGTGCATTAAATAGGATTACAGAGGAGGCTTGAAGGCATAGATAGCTTGAAAATAGGAAAGTTCCTAAAAAAAAAGGTATTGAAATTTCACAGAGCTGGAGGACACAGGGTGTCAAATTTGAGTTGCATTACCTTGAAAATAGTGTTCAGTGCCCTGGAGTATTCTTAGCCAATTACATCAAAGCTTCTGCAGTGCTCTGAGAAATGTCCGAGAAATACAGGAGACAGCCTGAGTGACAGCGAGTGTAGAAAAGGTTCTCACTTGTATTTATATGCTGATTGTGGCAAGCAGTGTTGCTGGCACTTCTTTACTCCAGGACTGCTAACTAATTAAGCTTGAATGTTGTAAATAAGCATATTTACAAAGTATGCATGTGAGGCAGTAA
This sequence comes from Columba livia, assembly GCF_036013475.1. Lineage (NCBI taxonomy): Eukaryota > Metazoa > Chordata > Aves > Columbiformes > Columbidae > Columba > Columba livia. Next base: position 31,252,927 of record NC_088604.1, on the reverse strand, counting down.
TTGAATGGTGGAATATATCGTCCAGAGACGCTGAGGGATCTCCATCCTTGGAGATAACCAAAACTTGACAGGTTTCTGGCAGCCTGGGGTTATTCATGCTCTGGGCAGGGAGGGGGACAGAGGACTTCCAGAAATCCCTGCAAATCTGAACTAGTATATGGGTCTCTGTCACACTTCCGGTAAATTCAGTATGCTCCAACCCGAGCAGGGTGTCTCTGTTCTTCAGTCTAGTACATTATTTTTGGAAGATTTGACTCAAGAGAATTCACGCCTAAAATGGTCCTTCAAATATTTATGATAAATCTAAATATTATTAAGGATTCAAACATTATTATCTGTCTCAAATACTGTTCAGAATATAGTACCAGAGTGCTGTTCATACATACCTATGTTTTTCAGATGAGTTTGGGATGAAAGATACTTAATGCTCCTGTAAAGTCCTCTGGCTACCCTAAAAATTGCTGGCGTCATTGAAGCAGCTGCATGCTCACCCTTCCCCACCACCTGGTTTCGACCTTAGCCTGGAAAGACCTTGGTTATGGGAGACAAGGTGGCTCATTTTCCATTAGTTCTTGGTTTTCTTAACAGGCTTCCAGAAGGGAGAGCAATTTTGCGGTGGGATGCTTGCCTGCCACGGGTTGGCCTGTGGCTGGTCATTAACTCATTTCACATGGACTGGCAGACAAGAAGTAGTAACAACTTTTGTTCGGCTCTGGGCAAGGCTTAACTCAGAGCGCTGACCTAGAAGTGCCAGAAGTCCTCTCCCACTGTTAATCCTTTGCGCCGCTGCCTTCCCCTTGAACACGCACCTTTCCCTCTCAAGTGTTTCAAGTATGCTGTAAATCTTTGCAGCAACTGGCTGCTTTCCAGAGTGGCTGCAGCACGCAACGCAGTCCACACAACCCAGGAGAGACCGCAAATTTTGTGAAGAAATGTGTTAGATATTTCAGAGCATTGTAGCTGGGTTATTTTTATTCCCATTCTTTGTGCACATAGGAGACATTCCTATTTGATTTTCATGGTGAGTCACATGACTCTTGCTTTGTCGGCCACAATACCAACCAGATTTCCATGCTCACCTTCCTAACACTTTAGAAGAAGACTTTTTTTTTTTTTAAATTGATGTTGGCTTTACAAAGAAGATGTTTCCTCAAAAAAAAATGATAGTTGTTTCAGATTTCTCAATCCATAATTTATAAGGACATAAATTCTGTCAATTGACAGTAAAGTATTTGGGTTTAGGAAAGCTTATGAACAGAGGTACCACCTCAGCTGTAAGCAAAGGTAAGTAATCTTTAGGTATACCACAATACGTTTTATTCAACCTTACATACAAAAATTTAAATAAAAGAGATAAAAAAAATATAGCTTTTTTTTAGATAATAAGACTTTTTTTCCAGTTCGTTGTACAAGAAACCCACTGGTGGCAAAAAAAACCCCAAGGAATAAAACAATGTTAGTATCAAAGGGTGTCTTGGGCAATCCAACTATAGGATGTACAAAAATACATTAGAAAGCAGCAAAACAAGTTCTGTGACATTTGCAGGAGTGAGTGACTAATTTACACATGACAACAGGAAATATCTAATCATATCTGATGAGATACACTTCAGAGCATTTCATCAGTAACATGGGAGACAGAGAAGCTTATGCCACTAGATAATCAACATGGATTTATTTATAGGCCTGCTACATTCCTTCTTAAGTGAGCTGCAGTAAAACATTTACCAATTTTTTATAAAGCCAATCGTTAAAAAAATAAATCAAGATTATAAACACTTCTGTGCTCAGCCTTTTTTTTCTTCTGTGGTTTTGTTTCTTAAGAAAAGTTCTTCATGTTTTCCAGAAGAAGCATCCCCCAGATACCACTGTAAGCTGTTTTTCTTTTCTGAATTCATGCAGTCTTGCCCTGTGTTGCTCTTAAACTGAGAACTTGATTCTTCACATTCTTGCAGCACAAATAGCTACTCACAGCTATACAAACTAGATAAGTCACTATCAAATCACTTGTTGCTGATAGTGAAAGTCCTTCTCACATTCATTCTCAAGGGCAAGAGCCTGTGGAATGAGGCCCAGAAGATCAGAGTGGTAACAGACACAGGTACAGACGTGTTCATAAATTGTAGCACTGGAAATTTTTCTTGAAGAAACAGAAAAAGCTGCCAACCATGGTAGTGGCTACACCCTGCTGCAGTTGCCCTGGGTTGTCCTAGGGTCTGTGTTCTTGGAGATACTCAGGTCCCAGCCTGGTAAGGCCCTAAGCAACCTGCTCTGATGTACGAGTCTGCTGTGACAGAAAGTTGGACCAGGTGACCCCCACAGGTCTTCTCCACTCTAAATTTTTATTTGTTTCTAGGCTTTTTGGATTCTTATCTAACATCTAGTCTGCGAGGTAATATTTGAGAATCCTCTCCATGCATGAAACAAAAACTTCCATCCCAGTATCCTGCCTTTTGAAAACATTAGGAAACAGCAGAAAGAAACTCCTTTCTCAGACCATGGCTGGCTTTGTTTTCAGGAGTGCTGCCAGGTCCAAGTCCTCTGAAATGTGTTCTGGTATTACAAGGGCAGCCTTCCCTTTCTGAATTTTCAGCATTGCAAGTCTTTTAAGTATTAAGATAAGAAAGCTGGATCAGATCAGACCACAGGTCCATCTGGTGCAGCATACCTTCTCCGGTCAAGGCGTTAACATTGCATGCCTAGAGAAGCCTGTAGGAATAGCACAAGTACATTGGAACATGTGTCACATGTATTTTTCCAGTCTGCAGTGATTTGCAGGCCGAAGACTTTTCAAATTGTAGATGGTCCCTGGTGGATTTTCCCTCCATTAATCTGCCATGTCTCTTTTAGATCCCATACAACATTTAGCATTTGCAATGGTGAATGCTAAAAGTGGTCGAAAGGAATCCCACTGCTCCCCTGCAAGTTGTATGGGGAGCTGTCGTCTGTTGCTTGTTTGGAATCTTGTGGCTTCCAGCTTCAGCTGATAACTTTAGTCCTTGTTCTGCAAGAGAGCAACAACTGCTCTTTATTCACCTCTTCCGTGCTGCTTAGACTTCATTAGATCTCATGTTTTATTTTTTGCTTTTGGTTTCCCACCCTCCCCCCCACCCCGAGTTGAAGAATCCTCATCCATTTGATTGTTTTTCATACTGAAAACAGTACAAATCTTTGATCATCCCTGCTGATCATGGTTTGTTTATATAGCAGCAGTTTGATGGTTTCTGCTTTGTTCACTGTTGTTTTCCTAATTACTTCCAACATGCAGTTTGCTTTTTGCTCACTGCTGAGCACCAAGTTATGTTGTCATAGCTCTTCCTATTACAGCTCACAGATACAACTTTCTAGAACAGTAGGAGCTACCATAATGTTAGGGCTGCTTTTTCATTACCAGTTATTTCCTCTTTATTGATATAGAATTTCACTTATTTTATCAAATGCTTACAAGGTATTTTGAGACCTTCCCAAAACTTTACACACTCCACTTTCATTTTTATTGCTCATGTAACTTCCTGGTATCTGCAGATGCCACCTCATTATTCACACTCCTTCCAGATCTCACTGATGAATATTTTGAACAGCGCAGGCCTTTGTACAAATCTCTGTGGGACTTTGCTAATAAGCCGCCTTCTGCTTTGAAAATGATCATTAAATGTACCCTTTGTTTTCTACTCTGTGGTTGTCATTTTGGCAGCACACTGCTCAGACGCTGCCAACTGTGACGTAGAGGTGGATCCACCGAGAGAAAAGGGAAGGAATGAAGTTAACAAATTTGGGTTGTGTTAGTTTTGTTATGTTGAATGAAGTTCTGACCAGAACACTTTTTGCAACACAGTAGCTTTGCCAAGGTCAATAACCAGGTGTAAGTGGAAGTGCAAAATCAGTACAATGGAAACATAGGCCTTGTTATAAATAATTAAATACTTCCAAATTGTTAGAATTATACTTCACAGTATTTAATTACTGTGTTATTCTTATGTATTGATGCCCTTAATGTTTCTCACAAGAGAGAAAAAACGGATTTTAAATCTTGGCACAGTTCTTTTTATGCAGAACATGCCTTGAAGGTTAAAATATATATTCCAAATGTCATAAATTTTGTGTAAACGCCAGCTTTCTGTGGTTCTGGAACTGGCCCTAGCATCACCTTGTTGAAATGCAGCTTTCATTATAAAACAAACTGCCTGTTTAACTCTCCCCATCCCAGAGCCGTTCATACAGTGCTTGAATAGGCATGAACCTACACAGTGATGCCCTAAGTCTTCAAGAAGCCTGAAATGATTTAGGTGAGAACTGGCGACTGTGGAGACTGCCATTTCAGAAAAAAAATCTGCTACAGAAACCTCATGGTCTTCAACAGCGTGAAATCTAACTTTTTTCCCCAGCCACCACTGAAATCAGAATATAATTTGCGCTTTTGTGGAAATAAGTACAGGGAAGTGAGGGGCTGAGGATGGGGAGCGGGGTGCTGAGCCCAGCTGGGATGGTGGTGGAGTGCTGGTAAAAGCCCACCCTTTAAAATTGTCACTGTCCAAAATAACCATGCACTTACTTATTATATTTTCATGGGCATTTTTACCTGTGAGCTATTGTGGTGCACATACACCTGCGTAAGAGAGGGAAATGTGATCGCATTTAAATCAACAGGTGTTTTGCTACTGGTGTTAACAAGGACATGATTTCTCTCAAACAGAATTTCATGACAGTAAAATAAATTATGCTTGCTACAGCATTAGATAAATACAAATGGAACAAGGTTCCATCAGGTTAACAATTACAAAAGACTCTGGTTTCAAGAATCTAAATTAATTTTCAGATAACATAAATTTGGCTCAAAAAGAATCTGAGTGTATTTAGAAGTATACTATATCTTCCCAGTTCTGTTGGAACATGAAACAACATGTTTTTCACCATCTAAATCATGTACCAGTGAGCTGGGATAACATTTAGACACTGTGCAGTGATAGAAAGAGAAAGCAATATAAAACAATATCATCAAGACTTACCACAGTGTACCAAATATTACCAAAGATGCTTACTTCCACATTTGAAGAATCTTTGTCTTTAGTTAGATGGAATTGTAAATTTTGGACCCAGCTCTTAGTAATACTATTTGTTGTTATAAATGAGAAATTCTTCATTAATGCCTATGCTCACCAAATAACTAACACAAACAGGTAAAGTATGTTTCTGATCTTATTTCAGCTGTTGAGAATCAGTAAAATCAATGTGATCATTAGATGGACATAAATGTAATCTAAGTGAGATCAGAATCCTAATTTCTGCCAAAGCACAACTGGGTTCATTGCAATATTAGCACAGTTCTGCTTGAAGTCTGCTTAACTTTTTCTTTTGATTTTTTCTGCCATTCCACTAGAAAATAAATTCTCCTGTATTTAAGATAATCAGAATCACTGACTGTAACATTTGTGGATAATCTCTGTCTGGCACCCCTGGAGACAAAGTACAAGTCTTCTGACCTAGAAGTAAATGAAATTAGGAAAGATACCACGATCTAGACTTTCATCCAAAGGTAATGGGAACTGTAAGCATCATCCACACAAAGAATTATTATGGAAAGAGGACACAGAGCTATGGTGCAAGTTTGTCTGGCCACATGTATAGAACATCTCTGTACTTCAAGAACACTTCTAGAGGGATTTGTTGAATTTTGGAGTCTACATTGGGACAGCCGGGGTATTTATAAACTGGCTGCAATGGCATTACAGTGAGGTTCACCTGGAAAGATGATTGTGCTGAGGAGATGAGAATCTGGCCCCACATATTCCCAGGTTTCTTTGAGCAACCTCTCCTGGAAAGAAGCTGTTTGTTCTTTATAAAAAATGGCATCCAACAGCTTGGAAAGAAAAGCTGGCTTTCTTCTCATGCCAAAATTCATAACATTTTGGACAGAAAAGTACATTTTTATGATGAAGGTAAGAATTTATTGGATAGTAAATTATTTGTTAAATTCCAAATGTATTGGATCCTGACAAGGATTATAGTTTTGCTGTCAATTCCATTACTCTACACTTGTGGATCCTGGTTCAATTATTTGTTGTTGGTTTAATTATTGATAAAAGGCACTTAAGTCAGCGCAAGTTTTGCCTCTGATGTTAATGAGATCAGTCACGGGTCCAAGTTGTCTTAACTCTTAGACTGATTAATAAAGAGCAGATCTGTCAGAAATGCCATCACTCATAGCCACACATAGTTAATCTTGAGCTATTAGAGCCAAATACAACAAAAACCAAAACTCACAGAAGTTAAGTGAGTGGTATGCACTTATCCTAATGAGTCTGCTAAACTACAAAGACAGCAGTGACCCTTGTACTATAGGTAGGGAAAAATAAGTTTGAAATGTATAAAAAAAGACTTTTGATGTGGTAAACTGAATGCAGAACATGGCCTTAGAAGGCTGAAATTAAATTAGAAGATTGAAGGCACAATTTGGAGAAGACTACATGAGACAGATGTAACTTTGCAGGAGATATGAGACAAATAAGAAGTGACCTCCCTCCAGTCTTCCCCACTGCACCTCTCTCCTCCAGCCATGCATGGAAGAGTGGGGCAGGGCTGGGGCACCAACCATTGCTCCTTTGTGAGACGACTCACATTGACAGAGTAAATGGTCTTTGGATCCTCCAGTCCCAAAGCCTGTTCTCAAGCCTTCAGAGTTTGCATATATGCCACAAATACTTTTCAGAGGAAGAAACTTGCCTAGTCCCTCCTAAAAATCCTGCTTGAAAGTACAAGCCAGTGACATTGAACTCCTTCAAGGCTAGTCAAACTATAAACATCAGGAGATGGCTTAATTTAGCCATTCTAAATTGCTGTCAGCCCAAGCCTGAACTGAGGAACCTTCTTCTTGACCACATTTAACAGCTCCTTCTGAGCCAAGTGTTGGTTTCTGTGGTTTGTGCTGGATTGCACGTCTCGAAGTTTAACTACAGCCATCTCACTGCAACCTTTTTCATCACAGAGAGCAAGCTTTATATCCACCGGAGAAGCTGAGTCCACCTGATGGAATCAGATATTTGAGGAGAGGAAAGTGTAAGCACACTAAAATGCTAGTGAGGTGATGACTTTCCTACATAGCTAGTTTTCAGGACATAGTATTTGAACAAAGTCACCATACTACAGCTAAAGAACAGAGAACTTTTGGAGAATCGTGTTCCATATTGTTTAATTAATCTGCTTTCAACAGTTGAGCAGTTAGTGCTTAGTTGATGGATTCCTGAGCAAATGGCTAAACAGCAATCACTGTGCAGTGGGATTTTCTGAAACAAAACAAAACAATACAATATTAGCCCAGTTCATAGAAAGAGAAAAATATGAAGTGACCTAGAGACACATCGAGGTAGTCAGGTCATCTAAATGTGAGTGCTAGTCGGATGAGAACCATCTCTGTGACCCTCAGCAAATTGCATAAGGGGGGTTGGACTAGATGACCTTTAAAGGTCCTTTCTAACCCAAACTATTCTATGATCTACTCCATCTATCTCAGTTTACATTTGTGTGAGATGGGAATAATATTGACTAGCTCATGGGGCTATTGAATCAACTAGCACTAGTTTGTTTGCTAACATTTGACTGGCTCTTTGAAGCTAAAATGATGATTATTAGTAAAACATCTAATCAGGTATTTCATCATAGATTGTGAGTTTTGATGCAAGATGAAGACATGAAAATGCACACACGACAATCAGAGCCTATTAACATCAGAGTTTTCCTTTGCCCACAAACAGAATAGTAAATGGGTTTTCTAAGCCTTAATTACATAGTGTCTCCCATGTTTTATTTCAGGCAAAAGAAAGCAGATTATAGATTGTTTAGAAACAGAGTATATGACCTCTTAATTTCTATGAACAAGGCTCCCCCTCTTTGGAGGGCATAATGTGTGTGTCTAATAAGCCCAGACGCAAGCAATGGCAGACATCTTCACATCAAGTGACAAAAAGTGTTTGCTTATTTACTCAAAGATGGTACCACTTAGTTCCATATAACTACTGGGGTGGCTTTTTCTTCCTTAATGCTGTCATAAGTAAATTGACAATACCAAGCAGTCTCAAAGGCAAGCTTAATGACACAACATATATGTATAGATATATGATGAAAGAGATGGTTTGACACCTGGCTCTTTTCCATTCCTCCACAAAACTTCTGGTACTCCTTCTAAACCCTGGGTGAGCTCATTTGCTCCCTCCCATGCCACATCATGCCTTTCTCTCCCTTGTAGCTTCAGGTGACTTCCATGTCCCACTGTTCCATCTGCTCCTTATAGACTCCTCCTGTGCCCTACAGATAATATTTGCCTGGTGAGCAAGTGACTCAGATGTGTGGTGGACCTGGTCAAACTTATTGTGAAATCAAATTAATATTTCTTCAACTTTTATTTTTCTTTATTTACAGTGGTTTCATATACAAATTCTGGCACAGATATAATATTTTGCCATTGTGATACCAGACTGCAAGGCTCCCTGAGTAAACCTTTCTCTTGAAGGGATAAAAGGTGATCTCACCCAAGATTTGCTTGCTTAGGCATTAAAAAGAGATGTTATTCATGGCAAACTGTTCACGTCTATGATCCAGCCCGTCCCTTTCTAAGAAAAGATATAACAGTGTGAACAACATTGAATTACCAATACTGGGAAAGTGAGTTACAGCAAATTGGTGTGAATGGGGTAACTCATTACTCAGTTATTGCTTCAGAATCTCAACAGACAGTAGATATAATTGCACTTGATATATCCCACGCTTAAAAATAATATATATCTATATGCAATTTTTAATGGAATCTTAGACTACCTTAGAATATTAAGTATCTAGATAAGATGAACCTTACAAATGTGATATCTTAGCACAAACTAGTAAACTTTTCCATACATGCATGAATTTTGGCTGCTGTAACTATCAGGACTGTCTGGCTGTTTATCTCTTTTCCTTGGTCTTTTAATGCATGCAGATTCCAGTATCTCTTTCTCTTTATATCCATGTGAACAAATATGAATAAATGTCTTTGTGTCTAAACATGTGTAACAGTCTGTGAAAAGTGAGCGCCTTTTCAATGACAAATGAAGAACAGGAGCCTGCTTAGTAATACCTATGTCTATTCCTCGAAAAATGTTCAAATTTAAGCAATGAATACCATTTTAAATAATTGGTTTTGTTCAGAAGAACCAACTGGGACATCACCAGCTAGGCTTCTTCTGAGGCCACCCAATGAATAAATCAGCAATATGTGGAAATGCTTTCCTTATAGGACTGGGGTTCTCTTGTTCTCAAAGTTTTAGTCTTAACACCATGTCAGGGTCACCAGATTCCTCAGCCGCCCCAATACATATTATTCTTTCTGCTGCCTGGCTGAACAGCAGACCCCACCATTCAGTCACTGGCATCACTGAACTCACATTTTCTTAATCTCCCTGCCCTGATGCTGGCGCAAGCAGCAGCTTTTTATTAGCTCTCTTGGTTTCTTTATATTCGTCTGGCTCCAGAGATCCGCCCTCAGAGCCCACCAGGACACACATGTCTGTCCAGCCTCCACCTCCTTCCCTTGGCAAGATTAAAACAGACCCCAGAGCCGGCACCTCCCTCCCTGCTGGGTCCTGCCTGGGGCAGGAGGAGCCGCTTGCACCCACCACCGCTCTCCTCCACGGGCCGATGAGAGGGAAGCAGAGAGTGCAGCTCTAGACACCCCGTCTTCACATGAGAGAAGTGAAGAAAGCCAGCAGGGAAGATGAAAAGCAACTGGTAAGAGAACAAGTGGGATTTAGAGAAATCTGTAAATTAGAGATTAGAACAGTTAGAGCTGTCCTTGCCAGCAGCTGCCTTTGTTGTTTGGTTTTACGGCAGTGTTATATGAAGGAAATGGTAATAGAAAGAGCTTTATTGACATGTTTTATAATGAGGCAAAGATAAAAAGTTCTCATGTAAAGAAATTGTCTTGTCAAATCTGTTCATAAATCCTTAATTCAGGTTTTTATACATGTAATATGCATGGCTCTGAGGAGAAAGTCAATAACAGAATCTGTCAGAAACTATACATTCATACTGTTTTTTTCTTTCTGTTTACAGGAAAATTACAGCTTGCTTTTACCTGTGTAGTTTCCTGTGGTCTTTCATCTCAGCCACCATCCAGCATCAATCAAGTAAGGAGACAGACTTCATCTGCATTTCATCTTTCTCTAATTTTGACTGTCAAAATAAATATTCTGAGCTTATTCAAAATTAAAATGCTCTATAGCCAGCCATCATACAAAGGGGGAACTGTCTATGTGTATGTATGGATGCATGTATAAGAGAAAGAAGAGAAAAAGCAAGCTGTGTGTGCTATTTTAAGATCACTATTAGAGGTATTTTTAAGGTAAGAATTAAAATAGGGATATAGTAATAGCTAAAGGACACAAACCTTCCTGTACCTTTCAGTGCTTCTAGTTAGATATTCTTCTGCTACCTGCGGCAACAAACTGGTTACACTATATTTGCTGGGCATAAAATGTAAATGGCTGGATGTCAGCCATATGCCTCATCAAATAATGTAGAATGAGGCCATTTCTAAGGTGTAACATGTCAACTTGAATGTTCCCTTTAAGTCCATGTTGTCAGAAGGAAACCCACATTTATGGTGGCGCCCTTGCAGCACACAAAAGGCTTTCTGTAGGTTAGAAATGTATCTCCTTCCAACTTGCAAGCTTCATTCTTCCTCATCCAGACTCTACTAACATTTTCCAGATTGACCTAGTATTGGACTTGTACATGACATCTAAACTCTTCAAATAAATGTTAATTTTTCTTTCCTCCTTCCTCAAATTAGGGGAATCTTGTAAGCTTTAATGCTCGTTACAGGGCTTATTGACAGATAATATTCTGAAAAATTAGATTTTTACATTGGCTGTCCTCGAACAAATTTCTTCTACATTCTTGCTTGGGTCAACAAAAAACATCTCTAAGTTCTTCTTGCCCCCACCCTGTATTTTATGAATGACCATTCTCTGATCAAATGTGGCACAGAGGAAGGTGGGAACACCTGGAATACCAGAGAGGATGGAAAAGATGCCAACAGTTTCTCAACAGCCTCTTTAGTTGGCATGAGGTTTGTTTAAGTTTCCTTGAGACTAGCGAGACTGTTGATTTAGGTAACTGGTGCTTTTTTTTTTTCCAAGTTTGCTTAAACCACCAAAAGTTCCAAATGAAAAACTCCTAACACAGCAGACCTTCTTATGCTACAGTTACTTCTCCATAGCTCTGCGAAAGAAGAATTATTGTAACACTCTCATTTAAAGGCTTAAAAAAAACCATAATCAAATAATCAGTCAAGTTATAATTTTAGATTTGGAGGTGTCTAGAAACAGATGCTTATTTTCTTAGACCTCTGACTTCACTGACTACAGTTTAAATTGATTATTATATGCATCTAATTATTATATATAGCTCTAATTAATAATATTCTTACAGTTGCTTCACTTAATTTTTAAGGTGATCTGAGGCAATGTGCAGGCACATGGGTAGTAAATTCACCTTTTTTTGCAGGACTACCAGTCATTCTGGGTGCCAGTCAGAGAACTGATCTCTGCCCAACAATCAGGATCGGCCAAGATGACTTACCAGGCAAGTAGCGCCCCTACTTTTTCAGGAAAAATCTTCTGTTCAGAAACTTTAACAGGGTATATTCAGCTCTGTAACTGCACAATCCTCTAATTAAATTAAAATGAAAATTACATTCTGGACATGGATATTTTTTCTTGTAGGCTTTGATCTGATTTCTCAGTTCCAAATAGAAAAAGCTGCTTCCCAGGGAATTATCCAGAGAGTAGTGGGCTCCACTTCTCTACAAGTGGCTTATAAACTGGGACCCAATGTAGACTTCAGGATCCCAACCAGGTAATGCATTTTTTGCTTAACTTTAAAGTATAGATATTTTGCAATACTGTCATTTAAGGGATAGATACTCCCCCCACCTAGATCACCTAATTTGCAAAGCTTTTGGAAGGAGTAAGAGGAGTTCAAATGTTTTTTTCATTGCCACCACCAGACCAGACTGAGTCTGTAACAGCAATTTCAGGGACTTCCACTTTCTTCTAACAATATTATTGCCCAAGGTGCTCCAAGATTTGCTGATAGAAAGGGATTCACCTCTAGGAAGTGAAGCCAAAAGTGGCTGATGACTTGACAAGAGGTAGGAGGCAAAGAAAAGATAACAGGAGGAGAGTGAGGAAAGTCTTCTCAAAACATTGACACAGAGGGATCCTTCTGATGATGCAAGGATTGAAGAGACAAAGTAGAATAACAATTGATTTGTGGTATGATAAGAGGTTGTTTGTTTGTTTGTTTCTTTTTGGTTAACTGGTACATGCATATTTCTGGTTGATTTCTGGTCACTTAGTCTATAAAAGATGAAAACTATTATTTAGCATGTCACAGGCAAGTTGCAATAGGAGCCAGAATTTAGGAGTCTTATAGTGTTTGTGCTTTATAGGCCAGACCTGTTGCCAGTGAAGGAACAGAGACAATACAGCAGGGTAGAGATGTCTTTGCCAAACTTAGGCAAGTCTGGATTCCAGTCCAAAACCTCATGTAATTAAGAATGCCTTTACTTAGCAATTAGCTGGCAAGATGTTTAATTGGACTACCATTTCAGCTAGGAATAACTGGAGTGCAAAGTGTTGTTGTCATACTCTGGCTATCGCTGACAACTTTTGCTTTCTGCATTCCTCTCTGTCTTCTACGTTCATGGCCCCCAGGTTAAGCTAGTCTACAGCTTAGCCAGTTGGTTGCATTGGACTCATGACTACTTTCCATCCCAGTGGCAAATCAAGGCTGTTAATGCATAAATGTGAATCCAGACACAGACAGTAAATGGGATCTCCATTTCACTAACAACTGGAGATTCTCAGATTTTCAACTCATGCTTCTGAGCTCAGAAACTGTCTGAGCTATCAAAGCTATAACATTTTCATATCTAAGAAAATCTAAACTTTGCTATAGATGGCTTGATGAGAGATACGCTTGATATACAGAAGTTATCCCTGATCAAGCCTGTACAAGCTGCATTAACGCACCATGGCATTTGAGCTGACTGCTGTCACTGGGCTTGTTGGATGGATATGGTGCAGTATCACGAATTTACCATATTCAAGACACTGATGGGTACTCCCAGGCGATACTGTGCTGTTACACTGCAATGCTGCCCCATGGTATACCTGAAATTTGGCCCTGGCTCAAACTAAAAAGTCACTTGAGGTGAGTGTCCTGCCCCAGGGAATGGGTTAAGGTTTGAGTCCTAAAGCTCTAGAACATCAGCGTGTGCTGCTCCGCCACTGAGCCTCATCTTGCTGCTTTTCTTCCATGTTATTTTAGAGTCTGCCCCTCTCAGTAAGCTGACTCAGAAGGAGTGATGTTGGCAGTAAGTATTTGAGGCTAACAGCACAGGAGAGGCACACCTTAGACCATTTCCAATATTTAAAACAAACAAACAAACAAATAAACCCCAAAACCAACAACAACAACAAAACAACAAACAAAAGAAAAAAAAAACAGAACTGCCCACATAATCTTTATAATGCAGCATGGTAGATGAGTTTTACTGGTATGAATTTGGGATGAAGCAATCCCTGAGAAGCATTACAGGAGTTAGGGAGTTAGGCAGAGCACCTCAAGTAAGATGAAGCATCTTTAATGGCACGGGTGTAGTTCTGGCATTCTCAGACCCAGGCATTGCAGCAACTCTGGACACCTGCTGCATTTCCCCCGGCCACGGCCACCCCCCGCACGTGGAGTATTTAAGGATAAGGCAAATATTCGGCAGGGCAGCGGCGGGAGGGGAGGCGGTAGCGGAGGGGGGGAGGCAGGGCAAGAGAAGAGCCACCCGGGAAGCCCCCGCCCGGGAGCTGTCCGTGCCCGCGGTGCTGAAACACCGCCCCGCCGAGCACGGAGGAGCCCCGGGGGTGGCGGGGGCCGGCGGAGCTGTCGCCGGGCAGGTACGTGTTGGGTGTAACATTGGGTGTGATCCCCCGGTTCGTGCCACCGTCGCTGCAAGCTCCTGCTCCGCCAAGAGATGAGGGAGGCAAAACTAGAGCGAGCTTGGAAAAAATAACACAGCACTGTTTTCCAGAGCTGGGTGGCTGACACAGGCACAAAGGCACGAGTGCTATAGGAGCACTGGGGATGGAGCCTCAATAAACACGTCAGGCATCTGTTGGCTCCACGCCTGCTCTGCTGCAGAGATCTCCTCTCACACCTTTGTTAATGGGCAGCCATATCAGCTAGCCTGATAGCCATGGACAATGTCTTCTCTTGCCTTATGAAATAGGGCAGTGACACTCAAAGTAAGCCCATTACCTGGTGTGTAATGAATTCAAGGCTTTGGGGGTAGGGATGGGGAGGTGGACAGACACATAGAAATGACAAGGAAGACAATTACAGCATCAGCACAGAGGGCTTGCTTGACTGTCACCATTCAGTCAGCACTTATCAGGAACAATAAAATAATGTTGTAGACTAGCATATGATCATTATACTAACACAGACAAGTTCATGTTACAGTGGCTATGGTATGGGAAGGAGAGCTCAATTAAATGCGCATGGGTCAGCGTATTTATCCAGTCTTTGCTGTAGCAATAACTTATGACTTGAAAAGCTTACACAGTTTCCTTAAAACACTACTTAATTGTAGCTTGGTCTTTTGCTGCTTAGCAGACTTGCCAAGGTTCAGAAGTATATCCCAGAATGAACACAAATGATTGCACACAAGTCTTGACTTAAGCTTCTCGCATTGTCCACATAAATTCCCATTAGGCATTGGTGTTTCTGGCATAAAATCTGCTGAAGAATCAACACAGGGTGCTTCATGTAATTAGAACCTGTGAAGCTGGCATGACTCATACCCATTGTTTCTGACAAGATGACCCTGTAATTCTTCCATTTGATCTGCGTATCTGTTGTAGGTGTCCACCAGTTAGTAAGTGCAAAATTAATATCAGCAATTTGAATAATAATTGAATTGATTTTTTTACTGCAAGCTTTACAAAATGTATTAGCACAAAGTAATGTATTTATGTTATGTTTTTACATGGGGGAAAAGGCACTAGATGAAATCTTAATTCTTCAATTTCACACATGCAGGTGTCATACCACAAGGCCCCTATGTCCACATGGATAAATTAATGTCAGGGAGATTTCAAAAGTGTTCATACTCAATAGTCTATGCTGTTAAAAAATTAAACAAGACCTTGGCATGGTTCAGGTCCAGACTAATTAACAATCTTTAAACCGTTCCTGGGCACAGCTTGGCAGCTAGCATAGGCCATGGACCATTCCCAATAAGCAGCTTGCATATGGTCATCATATTTTGGAAGTAAGCGGGTTTAAATTTTTCAAGCCAGCTGAACTTAGTATCAGAGACCAGATCTGGGCACACTGAATCCAGTAGTGTGAAGGCAGCCTATGAGTCTACAAATGGTACCTCTTTGCCTGCATCCTCATCTCAGTGGAAAGCAGAGCAATATAAAAGCTGAAGGTGCCTTTTGAACAGCCTTTATATTTGGGATAGTGGATACTGCAGACTACATTAAGAGGTGACATGACAAACACATTACGACAAGAAATTATAAAATGAAAATAGGAAGTTTTTAAAGCTTTTTCAGTAAGCTTGGAACATCCAGAGAATTTTGTAGGCTGATTTCCTGTTTATTCCTTTGGGAATAATGCTTCCCTGTGAATTAATACTCCGTGAGCGCATATGCCTGAAGCTCTGTTTTTTCTACATCCAGCCACCAAAGTTCTTCAGGTGCTTTTATTTTTGCATTACGAGTAAGATATCTTACATAGTACCACTCCATTGATATTGATGATGACACTATAATGGAAAAGACAAAATGCAGTTAAGAAGATAGTTACCTCATAAGAGAAATAATTAGCTCAGAAATGGAGGTTTCTGAAGAATAGAGACCAGCTGAGAGTACTGAATGCTAGTAAATGACTTCTGGCTAATGACTTGGGGCAGTTTTAAAAAATACTTAGCTAGGCTTTATTGTTATTGCTTATTTGATGGCTGCCAGATAGTGCCTGCCAGGTCAGCTGTGATTCTAGGAGGCTTCAGGAGGTGCAGCCACAAGTGACTCCAGCTTGTGCAAAGAAACCCTCTACCCCTGGGTATATAATACTGCATTATCATGAGGTTGGCCAGAGAAATTTCTGCAGATGCCTCTAGTGGATTGTACTAACATTTCTAAAATCTTCATTTAGCAACGGGTAAGTTATCTCAGTGGGCAATGGAGCTCACCTAGGAAACTAACTCTTAAGGAAACAAGTTTAATAAAATAAACAGTTATTTGGTAGTATTCAAATCAATACTTAGTTAACCTCTTAAAATACTTGCTGTGCTGGATGAATCCTGAAGTGGCACTATTCAGGGCTTCTACCACCTAACCAGATAACTTATTGCAGATATATTGATGCCTTGGTAGGACTTAGTCTTGAAATCTTGAAGAAATCTTGCTGGTAAGCACTTATGGTACAGGATTAATAACACTTTTAGGTATTTATGAAAAAGATTAAAAGAAAACAGTAGTGTTTCAGAAGTTCCCTTAGACTAATTACAAATGTTTCAATCTCACCCTGCCTCCAACCTGCATTTAAAAATTTAAGCAAGGACTCAAATATCTGATAAAATATTCGTCTGATATTGCATCCATGTCACACTTAAATCAGTTAATAATAGTTCTTCATATACAAGGAAAGCAGGACTAGTCTTTTATCTTAGAAACTTAAGATACAAAAAAGAATTTTAAAAATGCTCTGGTAGCTTATATCCCTCACAATTTTAAGTGGATAGGAAGTGGGGAAGGACTTAATTTGGCCTGTGTACTTGAAATAACTTTGCATATTAATTCTTCTTTTGCTCATCTGCCTGTTTCTAAGTTTAAAATTGACTGGTTTACTCTCATAAGTTAGTGGAACTGGAAACATGTATGTTAAAAAAAAATTGTGGAAATAATTTGAGTGCCTATATAGTTATCAGCTGTTCAAAAGAATTACAGAATCCAACACTCTTCACTTCACAGTGAGATGGAGGAATAACTTCTCTATAATTGGTTACTTTAATATTATGATAAATTTGCCATGGCTTCCAAATACTTAGTGGTTTAAGTTGTTGACTTCAGTAGTGTTTTGCCTGTGTAAAGATCACAGGCTTTGGAGAAACTGTGCAGTGAAATACACTGATACCACTGAAGCAATGGAATTGTTTTTCATTAGCGTTGGAGTAACTGAGATGAGAATCTGTCTCTGCTTTACTTGTAGAATTACAGGTATAAATCTTACACAGCAACAGTCCCCTGCAGAGTACCTTTCTGGCAACGGGTCATGCTGTGCTTAGTCATGCTGAGTCACCTTTCTGATACTGAGTCTGGGCTAAAGTCAGCAGCTCTTCTGGCTGGTTATTAAACATTTAAGAAGTGCAAATATTTGTCCATGTTTGTATACTGACTTTGTAAGTTTACTGTTCTATATACATTTCTTCTAATTTAGTTCTCTCTTACCAGGGTCAGAAGCTCTTATGCAGTTTATCTTCTTTGTGTAAAATTTTTAAAAGCTATTTTTTTTTTTTTTTTATATTTTAATTTCCGAAAAACAAGGAGGATCCATAAGATGGCTTGTAAAGGCCTAACACTAGTAGCTAAGTATGGTATAAAGAATTCTTTTGCCAGTCTCCAGTCTGGCATAAACAATCTTCCAACTGAAAATTGTAACTATGATTACTTACTCAGTTGTTTCTTTTATTTTCCTTCCAGTATAGTTATAGTTATGTCAGCTGAGGTGGGGTGAGAATGTGTGTGGTATTTTAACCAGTATTGCCATGAAAGCAACACTTATCAGTGCAGAGAAATAATTAAAACCTCTCCTCAGAGGATCTGGGATTAGCAATGCCTCCTTCAGCTGCAGAGCTTGGTTTATCGGATCCCTTGGAGTCACAAAACTTGACAGCGAGAAAGCAGAATGTCACACAGGGGCTAGTTAAAATATTACCTAACAATACCACCTTTGATAGGGAAGTAGTAAAACCAGCTCTTGCTCAAGAGCAAACAGTGGGATTCAGCAAATGAAGAGATAAATTACTCAGACAAGCTAACGTTTTAGCAGCAGAGGACGCTGAAATACTTGTTTAGGAGGTATTATGGAGGAAGGACACTGAGGGCCATAAAAGATGTTCTGAACTGGATCAGGAGCTTAGCAAGAGACTAATGTGTATCTGGATAGGGAAGGGGAGTATGTTCCCAGAACAGGAAATCATGTATAAATATATTGTGTAAGCTAGAAGCCTACAGAAGGATGGTGGACAGTAGCACACACTGTAACAGTAATGTACACAGAACAGAAGAAAGCTACAATATCCACGCATTGACATTTGCACTGAAGATGGCAAGACACAAACTGAAACAAAACAATAAGAGGACACAAAAGTTAGATAAAATCCTACCAGAGAAAGCCAGCTGGGACAGACTGATGCATCTGTGGTCAACAGAGACACAAGTCATGGCAAATCACAGTTTAAAGATAATGGCAAGGAGCCCCCTCTCCCACCTTTTTGTATCCCCACACCTTGTGCAACGAGATAATCTTCCAGTTACACATCCCTCTTCCTCGTCCACCTGCTTTCAGGTGTATTTCAGGCTTGTGGGGAAAGAGAAGAAACACCAGTAGTTTGGGCAGTTTATTAATCCGGTGAAGCTGCTGCTGCAGCTGTCAGGTTTTCCCCAGTTCCTACCGAAAGGTTGCTGAGGCTGTGCCGTCGCCTGCTGGAATATGATTGCACTACAGCTTTGAGCACTTAAACTACAAACTGTGGAGATATTATCTGGGAGTATTCTCTTACTAAATCAGTAGTTGTCAAGCATACAGAATAAGAACTAATTGATTCAAATTTTTTTTTCCTTAGCCTAAGGCTTGAGATTCATAAAGATGGCTAAATTCCTGCTGAGCTAGGATTGATCTGCCACTCAAAAATAATGTTTGTTCAAAATGCCTTCTTGCCTGAAAAATTATTCTAATGAAAGCTAGTGACAAAATAGCTCTGCATATCTCCATACTTAACACATTTATTAAAATATAACTTATTCTTAAATGTGGATAGCTGGCAAATAATGTTTTGATGTTACCTGGATTGAGATGCTACAATTTTACAATTCCTAGAATACAAAAAGGCATATTTTAAAAATATTTTACTAGATTCACTGACATATTTGAGAAAAAAAGTGACCTGGCTGTTTTGCACAGTGACACAGCCAGTTGTACTTGTTTGTGTTTCCAAATCTCACATTATAGGAATTGCAAGACAAGGAATCATTTTGTATGTGGCAAATCTGTTCCCTGCTGCTTGTAGTCTTGTGGTTGAATGTTACAGGACATAATATGGTTTTAGTGTGGGTTCTTACTATGCATGTATTTGTCAATGAACAATTTCAGCTGAAGTGATAGCTAATACATTAACAAAAGGGTTGTTTTCAGGCTGAACAAAAAAAATACATTTGCAAAATACATTCTGATGTCTTCAAAACCGAATCAGATCTGCACTATCTACCTATTCAATTCACACTACACTGACAGATTTTGTAAGTCTAATAGTAGGAAATAGCATAATTGTAGGATATACTTTCTACATGTGAAGTAGGAGCCTGTTGTTGCTCCATCCATTACAGTTAGAAAGGGTTGTCATAAATATTGTACAATGTCAGAAGAACCCACATTTCTGAACCAGTTGCCTTTGCCATGAGCAACACTGACGACTCAAAAAGACATCTCATTTTGGGACTCTGCATGCAGAAGAGCACCGATAAAAGCATGGTTGAAATTTAGTTTCTCTGAGTAACTGTTTCTCATTACTCTGTGGTGATACGTGGAACTTTTCAGAACAAATGTACAACAAATGTACTGTATTTTGATCCTACACAGTGCCATATATTCCAATGGATTGCCTGATGAATATTCCTTTCTAACTACTTTTCGGATGACTGGGGCCACACTTCAGAAATACTGGACTATCTGGCAGATTCAGGATTCTTCAGGAAAAGAACAAGTTGGAGTGAATCTTAATGGTCAAGTGAAAAGTGTTGAATTTTCTTATAAAGGAGCGGATGGAAGTCTCCAAACTGCATCATTTTTGCATTTGCCTTTCTTGTTTGACTCCCAGTGGCACAAGCTTATGATAAGTGTGGAAGCAAACAGTGTCACGCTTTTTATTGACTGTATTAAAATAGAATCCTTAAACATAAAACCAAAAGGGAAAATCAGCGTTGATGGCTTTGCTGTACTTGGAAAACTCAAAAATAATCCTCAAATTTCAGTTCCGGTAAGTTCTAAAATCTTTTATTACTGCAAAAAGTGTTTTATAGGATCTTTATACTTAATCTTTTTTTTTGTGGAATGTATCTTCAAATGTTTTCTGAAAGCAAAAATGGTGGAAAATAGCAACTCCCTGGCAGTTAAGTACTAGCTTTGCTTTTAATATTACACATATATACACCGTATGAGGTAAGGCATGACCCAGCTTATGTGTAAGTTTCCATAGTGAAGTGTCTGAGACATCCACACTTCCATTACCAGATTCTGCTCTGGCTGGGTCTGTCAGTTGGATGTTTCTTTGCTTATTTCATGTGAGGCTTGAAGGAAGACTCAGGACATGGACTTGTTGTCTGTAACTCCCACAGAAGAGAGCAAAACATTAATTAGGCAAGAACTGGGACCCCTCTCTCATATGTGTGCACCGACCATCAGCTAGAGATAATTAACTGTGTCTCTGGCAGAATAAACATTTTAAATAGTAAACACAAATATCTTCTGTAAGAGAGGTTGATGGAGGACATTTGTGATTTAATTTGCTTTTCACACAGGCAGTAAGAGACCCACATTTAGATCTCAATGCTAAATCAGTGATTATCATGAATATCTTATACCTCAGGAGACTCTCTAAATCATTGTGCCACTTGGTATGATCATGTTGACAGTGGCTTTTCCTCTTTGATTAGCTTGAGATTTTTTTTCCAAAAGGCTGGCCTGGAGTTGACAGCTAACTCTTAAAGAAGGTTCTTGCTTATGAACACGATGAGGGATAAGTGCAGTGTCAGAGGACAGAATCAACTCTAACGGAGGGCCCAGCAGAGCAGAGACACAACACCTACCCATCTCCACATCTCTTCTCCTGGACAGCTGAGGACATCCCACCCTTGTATCCTGGCTTCTGTGAATCCCTTTGTTAGATATTTAGCATTCCCTGTATGTTGCAGCAGATACTTAAACTCACTGTGGAGTTGTTCCTTTGTTCAGTGTAGCAAAAGCACGTAGCGAAATGCTTATTCTATACCTGGTTAGTGAATTTGATACCAAAAATATCCTCTTTGTGCTACTACATTTTGAGGAAAGTTGTTTTCATGAAGAAAATAACATTGGGGGTGAGATATGGTAATATTGAGTGCTTTTGTCCTCTTCAACTAAGAAAACTGAATATGAAAAACCTCAGGGATTTTATTATTTGATTATCTGATCTGTTTTCTGAGATGAGTGATTAATAAAAACACAAGTTAGACACAGAGTCATTTCTTCAAAAACAAGGAGGATTCCTGTTGCTTGTGGAAGTAACAGTTCAGAGTGCCAGGCTACAAATGGAGAGAGATGTGGTTTAAGGTCACCTTAGCGAGAACTCTCTGCTGGTGCTCTGGCTCACTTTTTGGTCAGGATTAAAGAAGTCGGGAAAAGCAGCAGAGGACATTTGGAATTTTATCCCACTCTCTTTCGAGCCCCTGTTTTGCAGAGACTTGCTCTTTTCAGCAAGGCATAAGCACAAGGAACACAGACCAAGCTGGCTCTTCAGGCAGCTGGTGAGGGAAGAATGTCCAGCATTAAGTTCTGCTTCATCTATGATTAAGTACTTACATCATTAGGCACTAGTGTGAAGCTACCTGAGGTCAGGGAAAATGTTAAGTATAGGATACCCTCTTCAAAGATGAAACACAAAATGGAATTGAGCAATTTTCACAATTCACCACTTACCATGCAAAATATTTGTTTATACTTTTCCCTTGTTTATGGAAAGATACAGTCATATTTATTGTATTTTATGAAAAAAATCAAATCTTCCCATAAGGAAGACCTTAAAACAGGAATATGACGCATTTTTTTGACAAAAAGAATAGTGAAGCACTGGACCAAATCATCAGGGATGGAAGAATGTAAGCATGACATTGTATTTTTAAACCAGGTTTGGATGTGTGAAAATACACTTTAATTCAGACAGAACCATGGGTTTGAAATAGGACTCACTAGATTGAATTGTATGGCCTGTCCAATGAAGTCAGAACTGACAATGATAGTGGTCCAACCTGATATTATAAAAATGTAGATTTAGGAAAACCATATTCTCTGAAATTATGGTTCAGTAAACACACAATCTGATGGACTAGAAATTTTTAAATGGATGTTTATATTGCACAAGTTTCTCTTTTATCCTGTGCATTTAGTTTCTCTTTAAATGAATCTATGGTTGGGGATATTCTAGGCTTATCCTTTAACTTTCTTGACTATACTCAATTTAAACATCTCACAAGCCTTGGTTATTTACTATGTTCCAGGCACAATTTCTAATTTATTTCAGGGCATTGTTGAAGTATATTACTTCCAGTAGTATAATTTTTAAAGGACATAAATTGCGTGCTTCCTATTCTCTTTTTGCAGGAGTCTGTGGGTGCTCTATTTATCTTGCAGAATAGGTCAACTTCTCACAGGTGCACTGTAATACATGTCATTTTAAAAGAGATTCTTTATTGCTTGTTGTTACTATGATTGCCTAGGAGAGTCATAGATAGAGTTTCATTAGAAACTATGGCTTGCATTTGAGCCTTTAGAAAGATTTATTCCAGGATTTCTGGAATGTTTCATGGAGGGCAAATTTTTATACAGGTTTACAGCTGCATTTTGACTTTTTTAGATAAAAAAGAAAATAGTTCTTTTTATCTAAAAGTAATTCAAATAATCCACTATAAACTCCAAGCAATACAAGATATATCATCATTTCAAAACTAAAAAAGAACTTATTTCCTAACCCATGTGTTTTCTATAGAAAGGTAAGGGCATTCATTTCTTCCTGCTCAGATTAACTGCTGTGAGATGATATAAATTGCCTTAGTTTCTGCAATTTCAGAGCCATTACCCCAACTTTGCCATAATAGACACTAAATACTTTGCTAGAAATGACATTTGATGCTGCTAACTAGTTCAGGGTAGCTGCGTGACTTGAAATGCTGAAGAAGCAGCTGCTTATCAATATTTGCTGAATGGGGATTAATTTACACCATAGAACAGATTATGTGTGTGAATTGTAAAAAGTCACGACTCAGTTTTTTTTCACCCTGTGAAATCTCACATTCAGAAGCCTGAACCCCTGCTATGGAAAGTCAGTAACACCAGAATTTGCTGTAATTTTGTAAGACTTTGAAAAAGATGTAAAGGGAGTGAAGCTCCAAAACCCATTACAAAGATGTAGAAAAATGGATAAAATGTGTTCAGAATAGCTCTAGAATGAGATATGTTTAAATACGTGTAGCTTACTCTTGGCCACTTAACAAAAGCACAGAGTTGATAGCAGACTCCCTGTAGAATAAGAATAGGTACCACTAACAAGAAAACTAGAAAACCTTTGCCTGAGAATTGCTGAGCTGAGTTGTACTTTCCCTGAAGGGGTGTCTTCCCCTGAATCACCCCCAAAGCACCAACAGCCCGGCCAGGCACAGGGAGCCATCTCTCCCAGAAGGGACTCGCAAACGGGCTCTGAGGGTCACGGTTTTCCTTAAAGCCTACAGCACTGCTGAATGCTTTCTTATGACTGACACTGTGCTGAAAATACTATTCTAGATATTTAGGTCTCATTTACATCTAACCTTCACTTCTCTCATCTAAAGCACTAATAAGAACTGAATTGCATAGTTGATACTGAGATGTGCAATGCTCTGGGCATTTGCAGGCATTTCTGCAGAACTTAAGAGGACAAAACAGTGAACAGGCAGACATAGCTGATCCAATTACATCTGTGCTGATTAAGAAATTAGAATTAAATGGAAATCCTGTAGGATTCTTGGAAAATGGATGTCAGAAATACCTCTTGGTCTTAAAGGATTACATTTTAATAACTTTGCTTTATGATTACCCTTGATTTATCTGAGGTTAATTTCAGAGAACTTTGTACCTGTACTTCATCTTCAATAACACTTCATATTTATATCAATAGAACAACTACATGAGACATCTTCAGAATAGTGGTGTTCTTTAAAACAGCTAAATATAAATCAGCTAAATATAATCAAAAGATTATTGTGAAATACTGGTGAGGGAAAAGGTACCTTGACAGCAAGGCTAGGACATACTGGCCCTTCTCTTACCTCTTCAAAATCAGTTGGAGGCCAGTCACACCTTTTACTACATCACCAACAAAAGAGTCCTATTTTTCATTTTAAAAAAGTTGAGCAGGTTTAATCTCATTTTTTGATGTATATAGCCTCAAAACAGTAACAAAAGCTCTAAGCAAAAAAAAAAAATCTACAGAGCAACACAGTTTATTTATTTTTTTAAAGTAATGCTGCCTGACTAGGGAACTGCAAACTAAGAAATGTCAAATTAAAGGTGCATGTTCAAAATATTTCAACTCCCTTTACATTCACATTACAGTACAGTGTTTTGTTAAAAATGCGAGGTATTTTTTCTGCATAGGAGGCCTGCTTCTTTTATTCAGAGTTTATTTTCCATATGTCTTAAACTTGAGACAGTACCAGGCCTTACTTAAGGCTCACCACTCAAATCCCATCTTGAACAAAACAAAGTGATTAGTTGGCCATTCATGAGCATTGGAAGAAAACATATGAGGCACTAAAAGGATTTCCTGGCTTAGTGAGGCAAGTTCCCACTGCAGCAATCACATAATCTCATTAATAAATTTATCTCTACTTTAATATTGATTATGTTCAAAGTTGAAAAACTGGATTCAGACTTTAAAAATGAATACTCATCTGTTAGTAGTGTTTTCTTAAGACACAGATATTGGCACTTGGACAGTCATGCATTGAAGTCTAACACAAGTTAGTAATTAGCATTTTATAATCTCAAATCTTTCTCATCTTAGTACAGAAGCCAAACACACACACACACACCCTGAAAAAGAAGGAGAAAAAGAAACAAAAAAAGGCAATGATTATCTACATAAAAAACCAGAATGTGCTGATGCACATATTGGCTGCTGGTGATATGTCTTGAAAGTAATTTTTTTCAGTGTTTACAGATTTTGTACCATGTTACAAGTTGAAAGCACAGCTCAAGACTATCAATTTCAGTTACAGTTGTTACTGATCAGCCTCTTCTGCATAACCTGTACCCAGATACTTTATTTCAGGCATCCATTCCTTCCTACTGCTCTCTAATGTGGCTATTTTGACTTAAATAATTTGTCAGCACTATTTAAGAGCTATGAAGCAAAAGCAGGCTCATTCAGTGGCATCTGTCCGCCTTTTCCACAAAGCCACCCTTTCTTTTTTACCATCTTCTCTCTCATTTACTTCCAAACTTACAGTTTCTGCAGTATGAGAACCATTTCCACAGCCTTGCTCATTCACTCTTGTGAATGAGAGAAGCATTCTAAGGAAAGAAGTATGGATCACAAAATTTCAGTTTACGTACAGATTAAATTTGTACAGGCAACCTTAATTATGGTATTTCCTAACTACTGAACGGGTGACTCTTAAATTTCAATATTACTTAATATAATTTTAGTTGAATGTTAAACAGACAAACTGAAAAAGTAGAAAATCTGTCACTTAAAACGATGTCTATCTTGTTTTAAATCAGAAATAGATTATAAACTGCTTTAGAGGCAGTTATGGAGTTCTTTCTCTCTGCAAGTGAGCTTCAGACATGAATAACGTAGAAATTGAGGACTCAGAATCTAGTTGCATGGTATTATCATATAGGCATCATTTGATCCCAGTTTAATGCCTTTTTATGAACCCTGTTCTTCAGATTCCAGATACTCTCTTATTTTTATTACTGTATTGTTGCCTTGTAGTATTAATATACAGTATACATTCAGTTCTTTAATATGTATATTATGACATTCAGTTGTCTATTATTAAGGACTGGGAAAGGTTTTAAAACCAGAATTGGATAAAGGAGGTAGAGAATCAACTCACAGATAGTGGTGTCAGATAACAGGTAAAAGAAAGGTGAGTTCTGCCTCTTCTGTGCTATATTCTCAGCACTCTGGAAACTGATGACTGCAAAGCAAGCAGAACAGAGATGTGATAGTGAGGATTTCAGTAGTGGCAGCACTGAAGTGGTGAATGTGAAAGCAAAAAAAAAAGCAGCAACTTGTGGTTATGTGTATGCCTTGCAGAGATCTTAAAGGACTTCAGATTCAAAGCATTTATTAGTTCTAGCAGTCAGTATACAATTAAGCGAATGTAAACGTGATGGCAGGAGGGGAAAGCATCTCAGAATGACAGTTGGCCTTCTGCATCAGTTATGGGCTGGGACTGGAGAGAGAAATGAGATATCCCAGAGGGAGCACAGAAGGCAGCCAGGAGGCACTGAGACATTATGTTGTGGGAGGTCTGGTGGGGAGCTACTTTAGCTCAGTAGAATAAGAAGAAAGACTCAGAGAGGCAAAGAAATAAGAAGTGAAAGTACCGGAACACTCATTTTTATTTTCAGTTTCTCAGGAAAAAAAAAAAAAAAAAAAAGTCTGAGTATTTTCCATATGAGGGCTTTATGTCGTAACAAGAAAAAAAGGAATTCAACTCCTTAGCCATCCATAATGAAGAGAAAGCAATAGGAGCCTGTGAATTTTATCATCAAACCAAAAAAATCTCTTGATAAACCACTCATTAGTGGTTCATAAGCCAAGCTGATCCTATGTGATGGGAAGGGAAAACAACCCAAGACTTAAAACTTAGATACAATAAATATGCACAATTTAATATGCTTCTGGTACTTTAAATTCCATGTGATGCACTATATATCGATGGATATACCTCTGAAGCTGGATGAGCTATTCAGTAACATTCAGCAGAGGGTATGTTTTCTAATCTAAATAGCACATCAAGAGAGACTTGGTTGCAGTCTCTGAGGTTTGCCTTAATCCTATGTTGTTTTCCAGTGCCAAATACAAATGTTCATGAAGATGTGAAATTCCTCAGATGTACATCACTCAGCTGCAGGCTGTTGGCAGTGTGCATATGATCGTGCTTTTTGAACTTTTCACACTTAGACCACATTTCAGTCCTCAGACCTACCATTCTTCATGGGCACAACTATCCACTTAGAGAAAATAATTTTGCCTGTCCTTTAATAAAACCAACATAGCATGAGGAAAAGTGTCTGTGCTTATAAAGAACATGTAAAAAATGACACATGATGAATTTCACCTTCTCTTTAAATCCCTCAACAGGTTTATGTCCCATATTTACAAGCTCTCCAGAATTAGGGGTGGGAGAGCACAGGATGGGGCATTAATCTGGACTGAGCTCTCCAATACATCCATCGCTATTAGCATGAAACACCTACCTCTTAAAACGTGTCAATAGCTGACCAGTGTTCCTCCTACTATGCCCTCGGCCAGTGCGACCCCTTGACCTGAATTAACGTGATCTTTATCTGCTTTGCCAGTTCGAAATCCAGTGGATGCTGATTCACTGCGACCCACTGCGACCCCAGCGTGAAGCCTGCGGCGAGTTGCCGGCCCGGGTGAGCGCCCTGCCCTGCTGTGCCCTGCCTGCCCCTGTCCTGTCCTGTCCTGTCCTGCCAGCCCCTGCCCTGCCTGCCCCTGCCCTGCCTGCCCCTGTCCTGCCAGCCCCTGCCCTGCCTGCCCCTGCCCTGTCCTGCTGTGCCCTGCCTGCCCCTGTCCTGTCCTGTCCTGTCCTGCCCTGCCAGCCTCTGCCCTGCCTGCCCCTGTCCTGTCCTGTCCTGCCAGACCCTGCCCTGCCTGCCCCTGCCCTGTCCTGCCGTGCCCTGCCAGCCCCTGCCCTGCCTGCCCCTGTCCTGTCCTGCCCTGCCAGCCCCTGCCCTGCCTGCCCCTGTCCTGTCCTGTCCTGCCCTGACAGCCCCTGCCCTGCCTGCCCCTGTCCTGTCCTGTCCTGACAGCCCCTGCCCTGCCTGCCCCTGTCCTGTCCTGTCCTGTCCTGCCAGCCCCTGCCCTGCCTGCCCCTGTCCTGTCCTGCCCTGCCAGACCCTGCCCTGCCTGCCCCTGTCCTGTCCTGTCCTGCCAGCCCCTGCCCTGCCTGCCCCTGTCCTGTCCTGCCCTGCCAGACCCTGCCCTGCCTGCCCCTGTCCTGTCCTGCCGTGCCCTGCCAGACCCTGACCTGCCTGCCCCTGTCCTGTCCTATCCTGCCAGCCCCTGCCCGGCCTGCCCCTGTCCTGTCCTGTCCTGCCAGCCCCTGCCCTGCCTGCCCCTGTCCCACCCTGCCAGCCCCTGCCATGCCTGCTCCTGTCCTGTCCCGCCCTACCAGCCCCTGCCCTGCCTGCCCCTGCCCTGTCCTGCCCTGACAGCCCCTGCCCTGCCTGCCCCTGTCCTGTCCTGCCCTGCCAGCCCCTGCCCTGCCAGCCCCTGCCCTGCCCTACCAGCCTCTGCCCTGCCTGCCCCTGTCCCGCCCTGCCAGCCCCTGCCCTGCCAGCCCCTGCCCGGCCTGCCCCTGTCCCGCCCTGCCAGCCCCTGCCCTGCCAGCCCCTGCCCGGCCTGCCCCTGTCCTCTCCTGCCCTGCCCTGCCAGCCCCTGCCCTGCCTGCCCCTGTCCCGCCCTGCCAGCCCCTGCCATGCCTGCCCCTGTCCTGTCCTGCCCTGCCCTGCCAGCCTCTGCCCTGCCTGCCCCTGTCCCGCCCTGCCAGCCCCTGCCCTGCCAACCCCTGCCCTGCCTGCCCCTGTCCCGCCCTGCCAGCCCCTGCCCTGCCAGCCCCTGCCCTGCCAGCCCCTGCCATGCCTGCCCCTGTCCTGTCCTGCCCTGCCCTGCCAGCCCCTGCCCTGCCTGCCCCTGTCCCGTCCTGCCCTGCCAGCCCCTGCCATGCCTGCCCCTGTCCTGTCCTGCCCTGCCAGCCCCTGCCCTGCCTGCCCCTGTCCCGCCCTGCCAGCCCCTGCCCTGCCTGCCCCTGTCCCGCCCTGCCAGCCCCTGCCCTGCCAGCCCCTGCCCTACCAGCCCCTGCCCTGCCTGCCCCTGCCCTGTCCTGCCCTGACAGCCCCTGCCCTGCCTGCCCCTGTCCTGCCCTGCCCTGCCAGCCCCTGCCCTGCCTGCCCCTGTCCCGCCCTGCCAGCCCCTGCCCTGCCCTGCCTGTCCTGCCACCCCCACGCCCCTGTCCCGCAGCAGCCCACAAGGGGCCTCGCTTTTTGTCCCCCTTTCTGGGTCGAGATGCCTGTTTTTACCATACCTGCCTGGAATTGGGTGCCTTTGGAAATCCAACCCCCTAGAGCAGCTGCAGCAGCGGCCTCATTTTAACCCTTCCGTGACTTGCTTTCTGTGCCCCCCTCGCCCGCCGCCTGGGTGGGAGGCCTCTGGAAGCTGTGCAGGGCAGACGGAAGGTATTTTCGCAGCCGCCCGTCCGCAGCTGTCGCCTTACCGGGGAGCCTGGCGGCGGGGAACCCGAGTCGGGGGAGGGCGCAGAAGGTGAGGGTCGGTCCCCAAAGCAACAGCAGCGGGGCAAAGGGTTAAGGCGCTGCTGGCATTCAGTCCTCCCCCTCCCAGCCTTCAGCTTTCCTCCAGTCCCCTCCCCAAGGCGCCAGCGAGCAGTGAGGGGCTGCAGCGGGGCTCACCTTTCGGCCGCCCGTCCCAGCAGCCACAGGCCGGTCCCTCCACCGCCATGGCCCGGGCTCTGAGTGGCCTCTTGCCCCTGGGGCTTTTCCTGCAGGTTGTTTGCCTCTGCCTGGCTCAAGTAAGTTTATTCTGACTTTGACTGTTTTTCTCCCATGCAGATAAGCCAGACGGTAATCGAGGTAAGTGTGAGGGAAGGGACGGTGCTCTGTGCTCATGGAAAGGGTGTGGGTGATGAGAGCCTGAAGGCTGCTCTCTGTCATGCCCTGACCCCGAACCCTTGGATGGTTTTCGACCCTTTTCTGCCGCCCAGTAGCTGTAGCTGACCCTGATGTGGTGCTGACAAAAGGCGAGTTGACCACAGGGCGGTGGGTATCGTGTGTGTGTGTACGTACATGGTGCTACCTGGTGGGCACCAGCCAGGCACCCGGTGACACGGCAGGTCTTGAGCCCCATCTACAAGTACTGCTGGATGGATTGCTACTGGGAAGACTGGTGTGGGGAGGAAAGTGTCCAGAGCAGCAGCACAGTGGGGAGCGAGGGGCAGGCGCAGGGCCCCCGCAGGCCCGGGTTACCCTCCCCTCACAGAGCACCGTTGTGGGGCTGCGGCCGGAGCTCGCTCCGAGAACAGAGCCCCCCATTATTGGGACGGAGACCTGTAAAAGCCTTTCTCTCTGTTTCCACGGGCTGGTGGCGCCTCCCGCCTCCCCCTCGTGAGCCCGGCGCTTTGAGAAAGTGCCTC
Organism: Columba livia; assembly: GCF_036013475.1. Lineage (NCBI taxonomy): Eukaryota > Metazoa > Chordata > Aves > Columbiformes > Columbidae > Columba > Columba livia. The sequence continues at coordinate 31,222,361 of NC_088604.1, read as the reverse complement.
TGTAGATGCTAATGAAACCCTGAGGAAACAGGCGAAACTGCCAAGCCTGGCAGTAGGGATGGGGTTGTTTAAATCTTCTTTACTAGCACAAACTCTTAGGAAGACTGTATCCTTTGTGTCAGCTGAATGAGTAATTAGAGTAGATTGGTGGATTTCAGTGTTTGATTCGCAAAGATCACTCCTTATTTCTGCCAGCCTGTTGTGTTCATACCATGCTCAGATCCTGCTGGGGCAGGGGGTCGATCCCCCTCCGCCTTGCCCTGGCCCTGCCAGCATTGCCAGACCTGGGGAGAGGGGTTGAACACCTCATCCCCATTCTGCCCATGAGGGGACTGCTGCTGGTCATCGCAGCGACAGCTAGGGTGGGATATAGGGTCTGTGGGTTCTGACATGCGTGGAGTGAGGACATGGCTCCTTGTCACAGCTGTGACCTCCTGATTGACCTATAGAAGCCACCTCTCATTGTGCCAGTCCCCTTGCACTGACTCTTGCAGGTTTGCCAGGATCTAATTGCTCCTTTTTCTTTTTTTACTCCTTGTCAGAGAGGTCTCCCTGGTCCACCAGGCCCGCCAGGTCCACCGGGGCCACCAGGAGTTCCTGGTATTGATGGCATCGATGTAAGTGTTTCTCATGCTTTGCTTAGGAAATGCCTGGAGCTGTACCTGCATTGTCCTCATGGTCAGCATTTGACCCCAAGGAGTTTGGATTTGGCTGCAGATCCATGTAGGAATTGATGAGGCTCACACTCCATAGCAGGCTGGGTTGAGGGGAGCAGGTGGCCTTTCAGATTATCTCAGATATGGAAAATACAGGATTATTTATTTTATGTAATCAGCATCATATGCTATGATTGTTTGCCTTAAATGGGGAGTAGGGCTTTTATAATTTTGAGCTCAAAAGGGATTATGTAGTATCGCTCATACTAAGGCACGATAAGGTTTTGTGGTGGTGTTCCCAATAGGAGCTACCATGTATTTTCCCCCAGTTCCTGTCAGAAGTTTCTGTGATTATTTCTGTTAGCCTATAACAGGGATCATGTGGGTTTAATATTGATTTCCTACAGTAAAATCAGTTTAGCATTATTCTTGATAATCTGTAAATCAGTGTTTTTCATGAGGGATCATAAAAGGTCACCGTAACTCTGACTAATACCTTCTTATTCATATCTTGTTAGGGAGAGAGAGGTCCGAACGGCCCCCCTGGTCCACCGGTAGGTGATTTCATCTACTTTGCATTTGATCCCATGAGTTTTTGAGTTTTGTTTCCACTTCCCTCTCTGAAACATGTTTAACTGTCCATTTAAATCCTGAAGGGTCCAGATGGGGATGCAGGCAAACCCGGATCCCCTGGCCTGCCTGGAGAGCCGGGAGCTGATGTGAGTACACTTGATTTTCTGGAATTTCCTCTTCCTTTTATTTTTCCTTTTCTAAGAAAAATACCTGGTTTTAGTCTGTTTCTGTAGATGCATGACCTCCTTTTGAAATCTCTGGCTTTCTCACAGCTGCCAGTGAGTCAGCCAGCCTCCTCTGGGCCTGCGGTGGTTGATGCCTGAAAGGGTGTGTGGAGGGGGTTGTGTTTAGTGTTATTTAGCCTTCGTTGCCTAAAATGGAGAAAATGCGAAGAAGAAAAAAATTCGACCAGCCCTACAGACCTGATGTTACGGTGAAGCGTTACTAAAATAAATAACCAAATACCAAATAAACAACCTCCCAGACTTCAACCACTGTAGAGCCTTCACCTGCTGATGTATCTTCCTTTCTCTGTGGAGAATAATAAAGAATAAAGTTCAACATCGTCTGGTGTTGATGGCCTTTTAGGTTGTGTCTCTTGAACAAATTAGTGGAAATAAAAAACAACTTCATACAATTTTGGGAAAATCTTTGATATTTCTCTTGAGAGCAGTGTTTGAAAGCATGTCTTGCTATGAAGTAAGATTATTGCATTAGTACTTAGATCTTATGCCAGGAGGTAGGCAAGCTTATGTCTAATTTACGTAAGTGGTAGAATACTTTTATAATTTAAAACATAAAAAATAAAGACTATATACATCAAACTGGTTTATTAGAGAATATTGCAATTTATGTAAGTGAAAAAGCCTAATTATTAAAGATTGCAATACTGTTAGAGGTTAATTTTTAGTTTGCTTTTGAACAGAAGTTCAGTGGATGTGGAGCTGGAAGAGTCTTTAGTTAAACTGTTTGAATTTCAGATCTGTAAGAGGAAATGGTCTTGCCTTGCATGGTACATCATACTACTTCTTTTTCTCCTGAAAATAATACAAAACCACAACCCATTTTTACATGTCAAAAACTCATGAGCAGATTTTAAAAAAATAATGTCTTCTTCTGATTTTCGCTTAAGGCATGGTTTTGTTTTCCTTGCCAGAATTCATGGTAACACAATCATGTAAAACATAATGTTTTAAACTCAGCTTTTGATATTTGTTCACACTTGCAAATTCCCGCATATTAGCGGATGAGTGAAACTGTAGTACTAGAAAACTGTGCTCTGGAATGCTGAGCCTTTCTTTTTTTTTTTTTTTTCACTTGAAGACAAAACATGGGACTTTTTTGTACTCCCACTGTGCATTCAGCTTTTAATTGGGATTTTAGATTTATACAACCTTCTTCCATGTTTAATTGGTGAGGCAGTTCTGACTTCTTAAATCTCATTTTTTTTTCACAAACTATTTCAATGTCAGGTTTAATAGACTGAGTAAACATACTGTACAGTAATTGCTTGTAATGATCGTGTAAGCTTTTGAAAGCAAATTATCAGAGAAAACAAGGCTTTTCTTATTAATATCTGGGAATTTTGAAGCCATGTAAGACAGTTAAAAATTTGGAAACAAAAGAAAACAAAAGAACTCCAAATAAATTCATAGTTATAATAACATGACTGCTTTTTAATTTTAACCATCTAGACAAGTATGGTTCAAAAACTAACTTTTTTTCTTTTCCTGTGAGATCTCATTTAGTTTAATTATGATTTAACTGAATAATTTTTGAAGGATAGATATCACAGGCACCGATGTTTGTCACCAGAAGCTAGTACTTTGAGCTTGGGCAGTTTTATCGGTGTGTGTAAATAGGCATCTGAATTGTAGCTCTCCTGCAGCTACTTATCTTATTTGATAGCTTCATTATTCTATCTTTTAGAATGTTTTCAGCTGTGATTAAGAAAACCACATAACCTTTGCATTAACATTTTATATGTTGCTTCCAAAGGGACTCACAGGACCTGATGGCTCACGTGGAGCCCCAGGACCAAAAGGACAGAAGGTAAGAACAAAATTATGCATGAAACTATGTGTGTTCTTTTATTTTTTATTTTTTTAAGCAAGATTTTTGTTTGTCTCTGAGCAACTAATGCAATGCTGTAGCCTTTCTTACAATATTAAAACAACTATAGGATAGAGACCCACTGGGCCCTTTTCACAGAGTACAAAGCAACTTCCATTCCCCAGGCAGCAGTAAGGAACGGTGGGATTACATTGATGACGTTAATGTTGGGTGTCTTCAGTAATGGTGAGGCTCTTTGCATCTCGTAACCTAGTTATGTCATAGTAACACTCAATGGGAACCTGAACAGTGAAACTTGACTTCATCAGCAATCAGACACATGAAATACATATCAGAAGTCAGAGTAACCGGAATGTCTAAGCTGTTTGGTGTTTTTTTTTTTTTTTTTGGGTGGGGGGGAAAACCCAAAACGCTTGAGGCTATATCGTTTTAATATTGAGAAAGTTTTTCCTTTCTATCAAGTCTCACTGAAACCAGCATAGGCTTAAAAAATGAATAATACTTGCAGAATATGTACATGAAATGATACCCTCCAAAAGGTGAGACCATCTTCCTGTATGTTGTTTACAAACTTTATGCTAATGCCTATTGAAAAATTCAATTTTTGTCTTTTAAAGGGTGAGCCAGGACTGCCTGGTGCTCGTGGACTGCCGGTGAGTAATACATTTAGTATATGAAGAGGCTTTTAAGACCTTAAGATCAGTATGAAGAATTCTTTCCATTAGATGTAGTGAAGAAGAGTCAGAAACTATTTCTGAGGTTTCAAAGAACTCATGAGATACTAAAGTACTATATTAAGGAACCTTTTTGCCTTTATATCAAAGTGTGCAGGTATTACTGAAAGGATGTTTGGTTTGTATGCTATAGAAAAGCACCGTGTGTGATATGGTCACAAGTTTTGGACACTTAACTTTGTTTTCCATCTCTTTGAGAAAATGCTGTAGAGGCAGGAGAGCTCGTGTTTTATTTGCATAAATAAGTCTAAAGTTATTTCTGTTTCAGCTCCTTGCCATGTGTTTAAATGGGGTCACTGAAGTGTAAATGTTATATTGGCCTTCCTGTGCTGTTCCATATGAAAACAAGACAAAATATGAGAAAAGACGTGTGAAGAGTTCTGTTCCACTTGGCAAGCAGATGCATTTAATATCTATCTTTGGGGGCTGAAAATAATTGTGAATTTTAGGAATCTTACAGGGTTGAACAGGTGAGTGATGGTTGGGATGTAGAAGCTTAGATTTTATAAGAAACCAGGAAAAACCTAAAGGAAAATGAGTAATGGAACAAGATGACTAACTTGAAATTGTAGTAGGGCTGCACATACTTAAAATTTAATTAAGAATTAGATAAATATTGGATAAATTAACATAATTAAATAGAAGAGGCATTCTATTCTGATACAGCACTGCTTGCTATGAAATCCTGTATCTTTGACTATATCTTTGAATTTTTGACCCTGTCCCATTAACTAATTAAATTTATATTAAACAACCATTTTGATGTTAGGCCTGGGAGGAAATTACATTGTTATTCTTGAAGACATTGCATTATAGACATGTTCAAACTTAAGATGAATCATTCTGTGTGGACATTTGCATTTAATTTTCATAGATGCTTTTTCTTACCTAAAAATTTGGAAAAGAGGTAATACTTTTATAATGGCTGCTCAATCTGTAGACTCATATGAACTGAATTGAGTCACCAAATTAGCAGAACTGATGTAGCTTCTATGTAGACTGAAAGCCCTACATTTTTTCTGTTAGGGATTCGAGCATCTTTGTTTTTTTTTTTTTTTTTTTTTTTTTTTTTTTTTTTTTTTTTTTTTTTGTTTTGTTTTGTTTTGTTTTTTTTTGTTTGTTTGTTTGTTGTCTGTTTGTTGTTTGTTTGTTTGTTTTTTCCCTGCCAAATAGATGGGAAAATAATTTCTGGGTCATTTGCAATGCATTTTAAAATGTGTATCCAGGATGAAGATATCACTTAACTTTTTCAAATAGGTTAATCAGATGATATGGGAAAAGTGTACCTGAAAAGAAGTACTATGGGAGAGCAAAAATGAAGAAATTAAAACTGAATTGCTGAAATACTAGGTTAAAATACTGTGGTGTTTTAGCTTGCCAACTGAAATAAAAACTGACTTAGCAAAAATAAACGTGAGTTTACTTCAACGTTAACAAACTAATGTGAGAACGAATAATTTAAGGGCCTTCATAAAAAAGTGGGTATATAAAATACACATAAAGAGGGTTAATCTCAACTTAGAAGTAGAGATGTTACTATGGGAAAGCAGCAAACTGGACCAACTTGTCAAGGTAGAATGCTGATTCCATTCAGAGCAGCGCTTAACTGATTTGGGACTTTTGTGACTATATTTTGAGACTGTAAAAGCAATAAATCTGATGAGATTTTGCACCTTTGTTCAAAGTTTAGTGATTTTTCGTTTACCCTGAGACTTTCAGTCTTAAGGTGTTAATGCTTAAGTGCAATCCAATAGGGATTGCCTTTGGAGTTGTTCTGCCTCTGCTTAATAAGCAACTGGACCTTGTGTTTAAGGCTGAATCTGCAGGAATATTTTTTTATGAGGAAATGAGAATTCTTAGTTGTTTAAAGGTAAAGAAAAATGGATATAGTTAGTCATCTTGTGTCATGACCCTTCTAATTATTAAGGTTAAGGTTAATCCTTAGAGCTCACATTTTTGGAAGAAGCCTGGGGTTTAATTTTTTAGCTCCTTGGTTGTTAACCCATATATGCCAAATCCATATGGAAAGATTAATGCTCAAAATAACTCTCTTGGGGAAATTCCATTTATACAGGTTTTCCTTTTGATGAATGGTTTTAAGCTGCTAAAGAAATAGAGCAGTTAGTGAAGTTTTTCAAAACGGCCAATACAGGTCATGTCTCCTTTAGTGAAATTATATTTAGAGTAATGAAATCTGGGGAAAAAAAAAAAAAAAGTGTAAGAATGGTAGTGCTGGAATGCGATGGTTCTAATTCTCAGATTCAGAGATTTTTTGATAAGCTCTTACTACAAGTGTAAAGTAATGGGACTGCTTAACCTTGGCAGGTCCTTGGTTTGATCCTTGAGACCTACTTTACCAGAAACACAGTGGACACACTTAGGAGTCTGCATACTAGTTACATGATTAATTGAGTATTCAGGTGTAATTATGCACTGATTTGAATTCACTTAGTAGCCTTTTGGAAGTGGAGTAGTCTCTGGATGGTTGTCCAAAGACTTCATTTGTCACAAAAAACCCTTGCTTAAGTTCTTAAAATGCTCAGTGTAAACAGTCAGAAGCCTTGGCTACAACATTAATTAGTTTTAAATTGTTATTTCTGTTTTTCAAGCTCATCTAGTGGAATTTATTGGCCATGTTAGGACTTAGGGGTAACCAAAAGAAAAAATATTAAGTATCTAAAGTTTTATATACATCATTTGATTTTCTGCTTCTGTCTCCCATTCATCCCCAGCATGTATCCTGGTGATCTTCAGTTATCTTTTTTACTCTCTCTTTCCTCTATTTTTTCCTGCTTTATCATTTAGTTTTAATTTATTCTCTTTATCTCATTTCTTTTGTGGATAGTCTCTCAAATGATAGATTTAGAAAATTAGTGTCATACTTCTGATTAATTCAAGTAATTTACCACTAAATACACTGATGTCTCTGACCTGGCCCTGGTAAACCTCAGCTTGGGGTTGTTACATTCAGTGCATGTGTTGCACCCTTCAGCCCGTTCTCTCTGCTAAGTTCCCTCTAACTTTTCTATTAGCTGATATATTGCTGGTGTTTTACAGATCTGACATATGGGTAGGATTGTATGTATTTAGTGATAGAGAAACTGAAAATATTGTAAGGTCTACTAAAGCACAGCTTCCAGCACAGGGTACACATACTGGTATGTGACTCTTTGCGGTGGATGGCAGTGGGTCTGTGCTGACAATGGGAGGTACTAACCAGATCTACAGTGTGAGTGTCCCTGGACCAGGTGATTACAGATGGGTTCCTGCCCGTGCCACCACACTCCACATGCTCTGTGGGTCAGATAAACACCTCCAAAGCAGGCAGCAGGCATCTGGGAACCTAAGGCTGCAGTCCCAGGCTGCGTGGAGAGGCTTCTTCTTTAGGACACGGGCAGAGAGGGGAACATGGGCAGCTGGTTGGGATCATTAACTGCTTTGTGTAGGTCCTGTTAGAGAAGTTTCTTTTCTTTAGGTTTCCTGCTGCAGAGACTCAGGCATGGATTCCAGACATTCTTCTTAAATAAATACTTTATTTGCAAAGTGCAGCATTGAGCAGCAGGAGCTGAGTGCCTCCTGAAGAAGGACCCACAGCAGAAAAAACCTGGAGAAAATTGTACTGCCACAATCCAAGTCCCCACCTGCCATGTGTTGCACCGGGCCAATTGCAGAATTAGAGTCGGGGGTCTCCCTGTTCTTCATCGGATCTCTTTTTGTCAGACGGGCTGTCATTTACAGTTCTGACCTTCAGCTGCTATTTTGCACCTGCAACTGGAGAAAATAAGTTTTTGGTAATACCCAAAACATTATTCTGTTAGACACCATTCTGTTCCTTTATTTATCTCCAGGGACGCAGCTCCCCTTATCTTCTAGCTTGAAGACTCTGAGGCCTTTTTTGCTTAACAAAGCAGAAAGTTCAAAGGTTCATAGCTTGCAGAAGTTACACTAAGCAAATTTACTGATGGTAAGCAAGTTCTGTAGAAGTAGTTTCTAAACAAATTCTATTAGAAGCAGTATGCCAAATAATTCAACAACCTAGGGCAGTCTATTCCCTAACAGTCCTCTCTGGGTGATTGCCCTGGAGCTCTCAGCTCCGTGAGTTGGTCTGCTTGCAGGAAGTTCATGGCCAGAAGACTGGAGTAGCTGGGTGAGGGGGAGGCATGGATTGCTGGGGTACAGCCCCTGCTGTTTGGAGTCCTAATTAGGCTGGTGAGGGGATGCAATGGACTGGGAACAGGAGGGGAATGGATTCTCCTGGGCCTGTGTGTGGGCTGGACACAGGAGCTTCTTTGGGTACCACTGATATTCCCTGCCACTTCTAGGGGCAGGTTAGCAAGGGGTATTCCTATGAGATCCTGCAGGTAGTTGGCTTCTCTCTTTCAGAGGCTGATGATATTATAATATCAGATATGTAGTGCAATGAAAGTTTAATTTTTGTAGTAAAATAGAGACATACAACGAAATACAGCCAAGGAACGTTAAATAATAGCAAAGGTATTATGTAGGTTATGCAAGATGGAAAACTTTACTTTCTGCTTTGTATTAAATGATTAGAATGGAAGAACTCTGATAAATGCATGAAATTTTCCTGGTGTTATACCAAGTTTTCTAAAGACAACCTTGCAGATACAATCCTGGTGTGATGTTATGTGACTTTTAAACTCTACTCAGCCTGGACGCTTTATTACTTCAAATCTCCTAAAGAGGTTTGTGATTTTATATGCCAGTGTTTCGTACACATCACTGACACTGTTCTCCATAAAATTATCCATTTACTTTAGCAACGCAAGACTGAGGGAATTGTTTTCTTGGAGGAAGTGTATTATCCAAATAGGCAGAAACACATTTAAGTCTTAGGCACTTCTCATTGAATGATTCAGAGAAATACTAATGGAAAATATAAACAAGAACAGTTTGGTGTTCTTTCTGATTATCAAAAAGCTCTAGTTTAATGGATTTACACCTCAGGGAAGCACTGGCAAAAAAACCAAACCAAAACAACCCCCCAAAAACCCACTAAAAAGGACCTCTTGTTATCAGTTTAAATGCACTGTTAGAAAGAAATTATAGAATAGATGTTTTTATCATGGTACTTGATAATTAGCTAAACCCAAAGGCTTTAATGTCTTCATTCCTTTGTGGAAGTATATGTGTTTGTAAATATGTGTAAATAAATGCTACTGCAAGGCAACTTAATAATTTAATTTTTCTCCTGAAACTGATTACCTAATAATAAAATTGATATTTAGCATTAGTTAAACATGTTTTCAAAGTGATTTTGCAGAATCAAACATCGTGATTTTTGTATTTTTTTATCCCAAATACTCCATTCTTGGCTAACAGCCTGACTAGGTGTGGAACCTTCCCCGCATTTGACCTCTTTTTTTCATCTTTCACAGGGCAAGGGGCTTCTTGGACCACCTGTAAGTATCAATTTTACAATTCATAAATAAACTGATTAATTAATCTGTTTAAATATTCAATAAAGCTATTATACTATAATAAAAAGCAATTCAGTGACAAAAGAGACTTTTAATCCTGATGTTTTAGGTCTATTATGTGTGCTTTCTTCAGCTACTATGGAGGTTACTTAGGCCTGTGGTATACGGGGTAGGAATACTGGTGTCTGATGTCATAGTTGGTTGTTTCAGAGAGTTAAGTTTCACCCCTTGGATGCTTGTTATAGAAGTATTGTATGGTCTAAAAATACTGTTTAATTTGGTTGTTATAGGGTCCAGCTGGTGCAGCAGGACTTCCTGGGGAAGTGGGTCATGCTGGTCCACCTGTAAGTACTACCATGTTTGCTAAAAATGTAGGTTTATTCAATTACTAGAAGGTACTTATAAAAAAAAAAGAATAATTACTGTGCCATTTAAACACTATTTGGATCATAACCGCACTTGAAAACATATTTTTTTCCTCTACAGTGATCACTGGTAGAGGAAAGATTGTGTTTGAAGCTCATCAGAAATAAGGAACAATTAATAGCACGAAGTCAGGAATACCCATTAGGTTAGAATTAAACGCTTCATATAGTGTCCCATACTCTACTTCCCCTCTTACTCAAGGAAAGCTAAAATTGGACAGTAAACCTGTCAGAAATACAGGAAATGTAAATCTGAACATTATGTTACTCCTCCTTCTCACATACACGTTATGGTACATGACCACATGCTATTTCTGTTTTCCATTTGCATATCAGTGTAGATGGCAATTCAGTATTTCTTCTTAGTCTCATTTTAAGTATGACTCCATCTACTGACATTACCGTTACACTGTGCACTCAGTTTCAGCACATGGTCATATTTTGACTCCATATTTTACCACTGAAATGCAAATTGAAACTAAATGTTATTTTTTTACTTGAAATCTGAAATAGCATAAAAATTTTCTTTAAGGAAGCCTACTTTTAAATGCATACCTCTCCCTGTGTGTTGTGCTCAGTCACATAAATTAATATAGAAATATTCAAAACTGCCGATTTGTTTCAGAAGATGATGCATCCAGCTCACTGCCATGTCTGTAGCGAGGGCAATAATGGGTACCTAGGGCAGTGTATGGGCTATTGGTGAAATGACATTTTTCTGTCATACTGTTCCACATTCTGGCAGTTGGCAGTTCAGAGGCAGCCTGAATCAGAAATTGCATCTGTGCTGCTTTATTCAAAAGCTGTACGTGAGCTGATCTTCCGTTAATGTAGTCAGTCCCTTTTTGAATCCCTTTATATCATGAGCCTCCACAACACGTTGTGATAATGAGTCCCACAATGCAATTACACCTTGTGTGGGAAAGAAATATTCCTTTTTATTGTTTTTAAAGATATGGCTCTATAACTCACACATTGTGAGAATTACTGAACATTTTTTCTATGTGCATCTTGTTAATTTCCTGTATGATTTAATAACATATCAAAGATAATATGGAAATGACAGTATTAAGTTAAAAGGTGATTCCTGTCAGAATATTATATTTATTTAAAATAAAAGCATTCAGAAAAAATAATTTGCAGAGGTTCTGTGTTGTCTTCTGAAGGCACTGGACATCAAAACTTCACAAACAGGAGAAGATTCTGACTTGATAAATTCATCTTGTGCTCTGAAAAAGGGGATTGTTTTTCTCCCTGCTATTTGGACATTTTTGCCAGTTCCTAGGATTCTTTTAATTCAGAGCTTAATTAGCAGTTATGAGACAGAGGAGTGCATAGATGATCCTGTGTTCAGTTGTTTCAGCTTTTTAAAGAATCTTAAAATTTGTTGGGTTTTTATGTGGCTCTTATTCCACAACATGACTCCCATTCTACTAAAAAAATCACTTTTCCATGCTACTGTGGGACTCCTGTTGTGGGTTTATGTTTTAATTGGCTACCTAGCCTGTCTTTCTGTAGCTACTTAATTTCTCACTGTTATTGTGTTGTATGAATACGTAACTTATGGTTGTCATTATCACTATGAATCAACAAGATTATATTACCCATTTTTTAGGGAGATCCAGGAAAAAGAGGGCCACCAGGGCCACCAGGACCACCAGGCCCTCCAGTAAGTGATTGACTTTAATAGGTGCTAATGTCTGAATTATATATTGTTGGTGCTTGAACAAAACTCCTCCTCAAGTCCTACAGCTGAATACTGACTTCAGGATTTCAGCAGGCTATGTTAATTCCTGTTGTCTAGAGGCTTGTGTTCAAAGCCTGAGATACAACTCATTTAATCATATCAACATTCAATCTTCCACTTAGAGAGTTTCTAGCCTTCATGGTTATAAAAGATAGTTTGAAATGCAAACTGTAATTTCTGTCATGACGTTTTCCCATTTTTGCAAATGGTCTTAAACTGTAACTTCTACAGGTTTTTAACTTCCCTGTGTATTATAATATTACTGTAAATGTAGTCTTTGTTGGACCTCACCAGTAGTATTTCAGCAGAGGTACGCTTTTCTTTGTTAAGAGGAGAAAAAGTTAATATTTGGCTTACAAGCAAGAAATATATGCTCCCAGGGGGGTTAAGTTCTAATGTCTTTTTTGCAACCAGGCCTGCTACTTGCAAGGGATATAAAAAAACTTTATACCAGTGCTTTTCCTCTCTAGGGGAATGGTTATCTTCTTTGAGCCCCTTGGGAGGAGGAATGTGTGTTATGCCTTTGTCTTGTGGCTATTTACCTGCCCAGAGAGATCAAATGAAGCATTTGTCAGACACATCAGAGGCTGGGTGCTGTGAAATGCAAACTGCTGGGAAACGTGTGTCATACTAATGTCTTTTTAAAGCTGTACTGTTCCTCTGATGGACAGACCCTAAATCTATATGCTTTACTTCTCCATGTTTCTTGTTTTCATGAAAGTTGCCAGAGAATTGGCAGAGGAATTGTAAAAAATGTGAATGGTATCGTAGAGAGGAGTATTGATGAAATAAGTAAAAAGGAATTCTCAGTAGTGGCATATGCTACTTCTACTTTTTGACAGTTTTATACTTTTTAGATTTCTGAAGTGCCACTATCCTGCTCCAGTTGATGACATTATGGACCTAAACATACCCTTAGCTTTTTCTTTTTTTTAATCCTTCTCTATAAGAGGAGACCAGTTCATTACTTAATCTCCCCTGTGCTTCTTTCTGAAACAGTGTGCTCAGTCTCACTGGACTTTAAAGAATCCAGTTGCTGCTGTGAAATTATATTTCTCCCTGTTGTGCCTCATAAGCCTCCCATTAGCTTCCATCAAGTATTTGATTTAATGTGAGGAATGACTTCTCCCCACTGAGTCCATGTCATTGTACACTGAGGTCTAGTTTATTGCAATTCCATTAACTGACAGTCTTCTCACTTGTCTACTAATACTTCTGTTGTTCTCTGTAAAGATCTGAATCTTTTGCTGGATGGCAGTAAGTTGAAAAAGTAAAAGTTATGTTTATTACAGAAATGGTCTTCAGTTCTGTTGGAAATTTATGAGGTTTGGATATATCTGCTCTACATTTAATAGAAAATATTTTTAGGTAGCTTGAAAAATAAAATAAATATTTTGTTTTTCAGAAAAGTTGATCTAAGTTAGAGGACAGGTTTTTGCAGATACCTGCAATCCTACAATAAAATCCTACAGTTTAGGTGTTTTTCATGTCAGAAATCTTTTGGTTGATTATACTTTTGATTCCAGCTTTAGATAATAGTATTTTCTGTTTTGTCTAATGCCTACCTTGTCTAATGAGTCAGGTCTGGTTATTTCTCTTTTACTAACTTTGATTAATTTAATTTGATTTAGGGAACAATTGGTCTGCAAGATGGTGACCCATTGGTAAGATAGCTGTCCACTTTTTTTTTTTTTTTTTAAATAATCTCAGACAACATTATTCAAACTCTGTGGTACTAACTATGTGGATCCTTTTCCAGTGTCCTAATGCTTGTCCACCTGGCCGCCCAGGACATGCTGGCTTAATGGGAATGAAGGTAGGAGAGTTGGTTTGTTCAAGCATCCCTTACAGAGATGCTGTCTCAAAACACTAGGGAGGGTAATTGCTGGTTTGACAGAAGGGAAGTTCACTGTTAATTTCAGAAAACATTGCATCAGTGTGGATGCTTAGGGTTATTTCAACTCTTGACTGTCAAAACAACCTCTCCTTGTAGAAATCTCTTACTGCTGCTGTAATCTTCAGTGTAAAATTTATGCAGGCTACTGAAAGGATTAGAGCATGTGAAGAATTGCTTCATTCTCTTTCTGGACCATTTGTAGTCTGTGAATTGTATGAGGTTCAACAAGGCCAAGTGCCGGGTCCTGCACTTGGATCATAACAACCCCAGGCAGCACTACAGGCTCAGGGAAGAGTGGCTGGAAAACTGCCTGGTGGAAAAGGACCTGGGGTTTTGGTTGACAGCCGGCTGAACATGAGCCAGCATTGTCCCCAGGTGGCCAAAAAGGCCAACAGCATCCTGTCTTGTATCAGGAACAGTGTGGCCAGCAGGACTAGAGAAGTGATTGTGCCACTGTACTCAGTGCTGGTGAGGCCCCACCTTGAATCTTGTGTTCAGTTTTGGGCCCCTCAGTACAAGAAGGAAATTGAGGTGCTGGAGCGAGTTCAAAGAAGGGCAACAAAGCTGTTGAGGGGCCTGGAGCACAAGTCTTATGAAGAGCGGCTGAGGGAACTGGGGCTGTTGAGCCTGGAGAAAAGGATGCTGAGGGGAGACCTTATTGCTGTCTACAACTACCTGAAAGGAAGTTGTAGCATGGAGGGTGTTGGTCTTTTCTCCCAAGTAACAAATGATAGGATGAGAAGAAATGGCCTCAAGTTGTCCAGGGAGGATTTAGATTGGATGTTAGGAAACATCTTTTCATGGAAAGGGTTGTGAAGCAGTGGAACAGGCTTCTCAGGGAAGTGGTGGAATTGCCATCCCTGAAAGTGTTTAAAAGATGTGCAGATGAGGTTCTTAGGGACATGGTTTAGTGCCAGAGTTATGTCATGGTTGGACTGAATGATCTTGAGGGTGTCGTCCAACCAAAATGATTCTATGATACTTAATATGTGGTGTAAAGTAGATAGGTGAGGAAGCATTGGTGAATGGGAATTGTAGAGAGAACAGCAAGAGAGTTCTGGGGAATCTCAGTCTGTTTTGCAAAACTCAGTATTTTAATTTTTATTAATACCTTTATTTGTTTATTTTGCTTTTTCTATTTATTTTAGGGCCAGAAAGGTTCAAAAGGAGAGCCTGGTGAACCAGGAAAGCAAGGTTATAAGGTAAGAAAAAAAAAAAAAAAGAAGAGGAAAAACTGCGGTTGTGTTTAGCAAGCTAATAGTAATTTAGCCTCTTCTTCAAAAACTATGTTTTGTTAGAACTATTAATTTTTTTACTAGAGTACATGAAGATGTGCTACACATCATAATGCTCCAGAGTAACCAAAGATGTAGCTCTGTTCTTCATTCACCTCTACTCTGTATTTATTATAATGCAGAAGTCATACTCCTTTTGCTTTTTATTTTGATTGTTCAAATTAATTTTTATGGAACTTATGGCAACCATTGAAGTAACTATTAAATGGAAAACTTCCAAACATTTACATGCAAAAGAATTCCATGGATTTAACAAGTAAATTGCTCGGTGGCACAGATGAGTAGTAACAGGAGGAATAGAGGGAAAAACGTATTTGATAGATAGAGGACACAGTACAAGCTCACAGGTGAAGAAAGGCTATAACTATAGTAGGGAGGCAAAGTTTGACTCAGCTTGAAAACTGAAATGCGAACTCTTTTAAGGTGTTTCATTTTAATTAACCTGGTTTAATGTTGAAATATTTGTAAGAAAAGTTGAGAAGATGCCTTGGTCCATGCGTCAGTACCGAAGGAAAAAAATCAGAGAAAAGTCTTTAAGAAAACTCCTGCTCTCTATTCTTAAGCGTATTGAAAATAATATTAATTAGTTAGAAACAGCTTGCCTTTTTTTTCCATGAATATTGAGCAGTTGTCTTATGCTCCAAAATCTCTTCTTGCAAATTAAACTGTCAGTAAGTAATGTCATTCCATTAGTATGCACTGTCACTGTATGAGAGACGTTATCATCTAATCAAGTAGGGGTTTGACCAGATAAGACATTTTACTGTTCCAATTTTCACAAGTTCTGAAGTGCCACGTGGTATTGTGATGCAGAGGTACTAGCATCATGTCCAATCCATTCACATATATGAATATGCCTCCATTAGACATTTAGTCTAAAAGAACAAAAAAACCTAAAGGGATTAAAGTAAAGGAAAAAAGGGATGACAGTTTAAGAGTCAATATAATTATTCTTCTTTATACTGAGGTTGCCTTGACATTGTACTTTTTTCTAATAGTTGAATGGAATGTGAACCTAAATGAGTATCTGTCTATGTTCTGAGAGAGTAGTGTGATTTCATTTGTATTTCCTTCAAGCAGGACGTGGTGACAGAAAACTGTAAGTAGTAAATGCACCTTCTGTGATGAAGGAGCTATGTGCGTGGTTTGGATTTACCTACAGATGTATTCCTTTTGCTTTCCAGGGTGAAGAAGGGGACCAAGGGCCCATGGGTGAAGTGGGAGCTCAAGGCCCTCCAGTAAAGTATTTCCTCTTAAACAGTGTTATCCATTTGCTTTATTATGTCATTTTTTTCCCCTTATCATAAGAAAACAGATACTATAAAATCTCCACGCTTCTTTCTCTTTATTCTGCCATATTGTCTATGAGCGAAAGTAGGATTATAATATTTGAGTCCCTCCAAAAATCTACATTATCGCTTGGCACAAAGCTCTAAATAGTTCTATGGAAATGCTTATTTTAAAAAGTATTAGATGTTCTGAATTTTATTTTGTACTTAGATTATACAAATAGCTGTGTTGCGTTTTGTTTTTCCTGGGCCTTCCTTTCTGTTGCTTTGATGACTCTGACTTCATCCTTGCAAAGCTAGTGTTTGCTCAAAACATGGTCAGCTGTGGAATTCAGACTTAGCTAAGACTGAAAAGCAGATTTTTTTTTTCTTATTTCTTTTTTTTCTTTTTGCATGCCAAGGAAGCAACCTTCAATCACGCCTATGATTTTGGAATTAATTTTCTTGTCCTGCTTCACCTGACTTCTTTCTTCTGCAACACACCTCCTCAGCTTGTTTCCTTGTGAGGAGCTCTTCTTATGGTTACCACAGATGAACAGGCAATAGTGAACTGAATAAAGAGGTCATTCTAAGTAAAAGAAATAGGCATAACACATTTAATTTCTATAATGTATTTTCTGATGGAGTCTTATGCTTTTTTCATTGGTGTGAAACTATTTCTTTAATGCCATTGGTATCCAGATGTGATACTGTACAGGATCTTACCTTCATGCACATGACACTGAAATCCTAAATTATGGAATTCTCTATAAACATGAGACAACAAAAACCTCCAGATTAAGACTAGAGAAAGATAAAGAAAGAACAGAAACTAAGAAAAGGAAAGGGTGTAATTCTTCTTACGTTTGATGCTGAAAAACTTATTTCTGGGGCCCTGGTGCAGAGAAAATACTTGTGTATGATGCAGCTTCTGCTGTCTGAAGGGCCTGTGAGGGCCACTTAATTTAACTCAGTTTGGTAAAGTTCTGTTACTGTGAAACAACAATAGAATTAAAAACCAGTTAGAGATTTACTTTCCTGTTTTTTTTTTTCTTTTTTTTTTTTAATGCATCACTCCACTGTTTCACCTTATAAACAAGCTTTAAGATAATTGTTGCTTATTAAAATGTAGGATTCATAATGCACAGAAAGTGATGTCAGATAGACAACCTATGGAAAAGAGGACGGTGCTTTAGAGGCATAGGTGGAGAGGCTGTAGATTCTGTTGTATTTTCTTGTATGTTTCTTACACAAAGGAATCTAAGACTCAGATGCATAGGAGGGATTCAGAGTACAGTCTCCACAGCAGCACCTGCAATCCAACCCTTTTATGTAACGTGCTGACATGAAGACTTGCATAAGACCTCTGGGAGAGGTCTTGCTTTTGATAGTAAGCAGTGAGTACTGCAATGCACCTACTTCGATCTCTAATCTTGGAACAAGGATTAGATTGTGGGTCTCTCCCTTGCTGGGTGGCTGTAGTCACTGTTGTGTTATCAAGATTTTTCTCATATTTTGGGCTGACGAAGCTTTAAATGTTCTGTGCAAGTTTTCATCTAACTTCATAAGGAGCAAGTAAAAGGGCTGCCCATCTAGAGTCTGGCCAAGGAGCCTGTGCTGTATTGAAGTGCCTGCAGCTGCTTCATTAACACAGCTGCAGTGCATCCTTCTTGTTTCAGGGCAAACGTTATGGCTGAGGGTTTGCACTCTTTTTGCAGAGAGGAGATGTGTCATGTAGTTTCATTCTCTCAGGAAGAGGAAAAATTGAAGCCAAATTTCCCATGAGACTGTATTTTGAAGGGAAGTGATGACAGTTCTGATACATCCTATGGCAGCAGGATGTCTCCTCAGTCCAGCCTCTCAGGTGTGGCAGACAGATAAACTTAGCACTTGCATTCTCAAAAACCTTGCCCAATTTTGCCTGTCTCCAGAGTTCTATGAAATCTGATATTTCCTTTCTCCTGCATCGGTCCTGTACCCCACTTAAGACAATTTAGCACTTTTGCAAATCTGGCCTTCAAGCGTTCCTCTCACACAGGCCGCACAGGGAGAATGCTTCAACTCTGGTAATCAAGAAGAGAAATCAGTGGGTCTTTTTCAGTCCTTAAGTCATATTTGTCATGGTAGTATTTAACCTGATAGCTTTGTTATTCTGTTAAAAAGTCTTAAATCAGTAAAATATCAAATTACCATATAAATGAAATATTCTAATACAGAAGTAGCTGGATTTTTCCTTTTATACTAAGAAAATAGTAAAATAAGTATAAATAAAGCATGTAGAAGACTGGGTCTTCTGTCTGGAAACTAGGACAGTTCAGTTGAAAAGATTTAAGTGTAATTTGAATATACTTTTCATTTTCAGGGCATCCTAGGTATCCGAGGTATAACTGGTATAATGGGACCTAAAGGTACCAAAGTGAGTATTAACCTTTCTATTCATAAAATGACCTGGACAAAAAGAAAGTATGCCCTTGAATGTTTTTAAAGCTTATTTAAATTAATCCTTTATTTATTTATTTATTTATTTATTTCCCTGGCATTTTCTCTCTCCCACCAGTGTTATTTCCATAGCTACTGTATTTCTGATTAGGAAGAAAAGCAGCCTGGTCCTTCTGATTAGTGAAATACACATACTTTTCACACCTTTCTTTGGTAGGTGTGCAAGTATGTGGTTAGCAAGATACCAAGTTATAGCAGTTCTAAACTATAGAATGTTTTATTTAAAGCTAAAATTTATTAAGTAGTGTCTCCTGCGATTTGCATCTTCCTGAAGCCATTTGCTTCCACTGTCCCAGTTTTTGTCAGGATTTTTTTATTGAGAGTTTGTTCTCTCTCCATTCTTTCTGGTTTTTGCATCTTTTCTGTCGTCAGTTGCTGCTGGTGGGATTCATGTTTATATGAGCTCTGACTTTGCTGGGTAATTTTCCTGCTTTTTATCAAAGTGTTTCTAACTGTTATTTCAAAACTGACTGTTACACTTCTATTGTTATGATCTTGCTAAATCTATATGGTAAAAATTTCTGAAAGGAGTAATATGTAGCAATCAAGCCATTGTCTCCTTCTCCAGAAATGAAATGACAGAAACCTTATTCTGTGATCATCTTGTGTTCAGAAAAACATCAAAATTGTCCTGATTATGAATTTTCTCATAAGTGATCTTTTCTAACCTCTTGGACATATTTGCTAATTCATAGAAGATAATTCTTCATAGTAATTTGTCTACATTTTATGCTGTTTTGTCTCTTTGAAATATTTACTACTTTTGTTTGACAAAGTTCTTCCTTATTCTCTATAAATCTTTTTGAAAACTTATTTTCCCTCCTTTTAAAATTACTTACAGAGTAACAATTCATAATGGCACAAAAAAACCCGAGGTAGATTTAAAAAAAAATTTGCTAAACTTTTTTTTTTTTTTTAATTAGAGCTATTAAAAAACTCAGCTGTTGAGAATTTGCAGTTGCCAGCAAACCAGGAGGGATCATAAGTTGTTAGTGTTTCAGCATTTCATTTTAATGTCTTGTGTTATCTATTTGTCTTGTAGGGAGCTCGTGGACTTGATGGTGACCCTGGTCCTCAAGGTCTTCCTGGTGCCCCTGTAAGTAGAGCGTGTGTTGGTCTATCCAGTTAGATGCTAAGTCCTAAAGCTTTGTGGCTGTGAATCAGAAAAGGCTTTGTTTAATCCAGTTGCATTGATTCTTGATGGGTCAATAAATGATATAGCAGTGATGTCGAGGGTCTTTTACTGTCACCAAAGAACTGTGGCATAGATTAATACATTTTAGCCTCTTACTATGTTATTATTACCTCTTTGTTCTGAGTGCTACTATGCATTAGAGTGACTTGGAATTTTTCAGATTTGAAGCTGGAAAAGTATTCATTCATTAGAACAAAACCCGCACAGGGCATTTAGTGCCTTTTTTTTTTTTTTTTTTTAATTCTTCCCTTCTCCCTGCACCCCATAACTGGAATTTATGCTTGGAATAGCCAGTAACTGTATGGGTTGAAGAAGTGAGTCCAACATCCTTTGCTTAGCCATCCCTGGGTTCCTAGGGAATGGCTTAAACTGTATTTTTTTTAAATGTAGCTGCCAGGTGCAGTTTTATGAAACTGCATTTTTAAATATAGTATGAGTTATCAGTTAGAGGTATCTGCTTTAACCAAGTGTGAATTATAATTGTACTTTTGTTGCTGTTGTTTATTTACTGGAGGTTTTAGCTAATAAATACAAGCAAGTTTCCTCTGGTTTTATTACTAAAATAATATATTTTTTTTCTTATAGGGGGATCAAGGACAGAGAGGTCCACTGGGAGAAACAGGTCCAAAGGGAGAAAGGGTAAGCATAGACAAACTTCAGTTTGTGTTGACTTGCAAATATTGGTTATTTATAGCATATAAACATACTGCATAATTGGTACTCTAAAAGTAAAACATGTCTGCATATAAGTCTGCATCTGTCATTTCAATGTGTTGATCTTCATTTTTAAATATTATTATTATTCTTAGGGTCCTCAAGGTACAAGGGGAATAAACGGTCTCCCTGGGCCTAAAGGAGAGGCTGTAAGTATTTATTTTCTTCATTTGCTTCATGTCATGCTGATTTGTATATCAGAGTGCTCTCCAACAATACATAATTTTTTTTTCTTTTTTAATTTCAAGGGTTTACCAGGAGTTGATGGCCGGGAAGGGATCCCTGGAATGCCTGGAGCAAAAGTAAGGCACAGTTGGCATATATCTGAGCCTTGGTAGTGCCCTAGATTTGTTCACTTATTTATGGCTTTTCATTGTGCTGCTGCCTGTGGCTTTATGCACATTATTAGAGTGACTGAATGAACTTTCCCATCCTACAAATTCAAGAGTACTCCAGCTCTCTGTTCCAAAAATAAAATTTTCCCTTTTGTTTGATTTGCATAAATTACAACTTACGATGTTTTGCAGGGTGAACCAGGAAAACCTGGAGCTCCAGGTGACGCAGGGCTTCAGGGACTGCCCGTAAGTATCTGGTATTTTACCTTTGAAAGTTAGGCTCAGTTCAAACCACAGAAAGGCTCTATATAGGTTAGTTCAATGCTAACATTGGAGTAATTTAAGTGAAAACCTAAGCAAAAATCTCATGAAGAGTATGTGTAATGCGAGGGGAAATTCTGCTATGTGTATCCAAAACGTTTGTACAGAAGCCTAAATCTGCTCATGGTACTGTAGTGAGGAACTTGGTCTTACAAATTGTTTGTGGCCAGTATGCAATTCCTATAGGGTTTCTCATGCCTGAGACCCTGTGAATATTATGGTGTGACCCCACAATTCGAGCTGGTCTCATTTTATAGACTAGGGCCAAACCTATTCCCAGGGTGAGCTGGGAGAGCCAATCTCCTAGTCCAACATACCTTAGATGAACAATAATTTCCTTTAGATATTCTGCTGGCTCAGAACATCTGGAATGCATCACACTCATATTTCTTTCTGTGGGGGGGAGGGCAAGTTTTCTAGTGTATCCCCTGTGGTGGAGTTATAGGGAATCAGTAGCACTTTACAGACTCTTTCAGAAGGTAATCCTTGCACATTAGCTGAATAAGTTTGAAAACTGTGCCAGTTGTCAAAACCTAAATAGAAACCTATTTGAAATACTATGCTGTAGGAGCAATTGCTGTCAGGATATAGTGAAGGTGCTGTATTAAAACAGAACTGGAAGTAAAATTGTAATATGTATATGTAGTAACGTAATATGAAGTGAGCTCTTAAGCTTGGACAAAAATTTGGTAGAATTATACTTGCTATGAGCTGCTGCACAGAAGTAAGGAGGAGATGAAATGTACACAAAAAGTATCTGCTAAACCAGGGGTGTCAAACTAATTTTCACCAAGGCCCATATCAGCCTCGCGGTTGTCTTCAAAAGGCCAAACGTAATTTTAGGACCGTATAACTGTAACTAATCCTATACTACATTTATACGGTCCTAAAATTACATTCGGCCCTTCAAAGGCAACTGCAAGGCTGATGTGGTCCCCGATGAAAATGAATTTGACATCCTGTGTTAAACTCTGTACCTCCAGTCTCAGGATACTGGGACTGAGAATCTGTTTCTAGTCTAAGCCAGAAAAAGCCACAACTCCTCACTTTTCCATGCTCCTTTTGCCAATTTATGAAGTAGGAATAATACTCCTTATCTGTTACTTTGTAAATAGAAAGGATTTAAGCTTGGCCTGTTATTGGATAGAAGTGCTTCAATATCAAGTAAAAGGACTAGAAATATTTTAACATGAGAGAGATGTTTTTTAATACAATTTCCAATCCCCTTAACAACAAATATACACTGTAAATGTTATTTCTTTCAGGGTTTACCAGGCTCTCCAGGTGTGAAAGGCATTCCTGGCCCAAAGGTAAATAACTTTGAGTGTTGACTTTCTTATAATACTGTATTTGTGCTCATAGAGTTCTAAACTATTAAATTATATTAACTTTCTGTTGTGGTAAGAGACAAGCCTTTGGCTGAAATAATTAATTATATCCTTTTATCAACTCTAGTCCTGTGCTTTTTCATGGCTCTTTTGCTACATGATGTGGTTTTCATGATTCCAGGCATTAAATAGCACCTTAAAAAGGCCATTTCCTTTTAAGTTGGTGAAAGTCGTCTCTATCTATGTACCCCCAAATGACAGCATCAATTCCAATTAAGTTTTAAAAAGTATTGTGTGATTGAGGCTATGGAATATTACAGAAAGTAATATTTGGGTTTATTTTTAAGTAATTGAAAAAGAAAACTATATTGAGATGTAAATTTCTTCTGAAATTACAGGGAACGATCCTTCTGAGATATGAGAACAGCAGTTGAGTCTATTTGGGATTTGTCAGTATGTAAAAAACAAAAGACCTGAAGTCTGACTTCTGAAAAATTAGACAGAATTAGGTGAAAGTTAAAGGAAAACCAAAATAAAGGTGGAAGTTAAAAAAATAATACGATCTGACTTTCTTTAGACCTTACTGATTTCCTTATTTGTTATTTTAAAATGGAACAGTAAACCATTGGCTCGGCTAATACTTTTCATTTTTTTTCCAACAGGGTAATAGAGGTCGCCCTGGGGTGCCAGGTTTGATGGGAAATTCTGGTAAACCGGTAAGGTCATGAATTTTACTCAAAAGATCTAGAAAAATGAAATGTCTTGCATTGTGCAAAAAGAAAAAATCACTTTTCCAATTTGTTGTGCTCTTCTTATCTCCAAAACAGGGTCAACAAGGGCCAGAGGGAGAAGCAGGTCCAACAGGACCCCGGGGACCACCGGTAAGTATTGAATAAATTTCTAACTGAGCATATTGAATATTTCACTGTTATGTTTGGTTGCTGAAGCTAAACATGAAGTAAAAAAGATTATTCAGCACAAGTGCTAATTTCTAAGGGAAATACTAGGTGTTCTTTAAACCCCTTCTGTACCAGATGGATGGGCATCATCACATCAAGAAGTCCAGAAGCACATGTCCTACAACTGTTTCTGGCTTTGGTGACAAATTAAATTTTAAACCTTTGTTTATATTCTTCTGGGCTTTGTTTTTAAATATGCTGAGTAAAAGCTCAAACAGAGGGAATGAGGGTGGTTTGTGATAAAAAACTGGAACCAAACTCCTTTCACTGCTACAGTCAACTCCCACAGCTGGTGTTGAAAAGCTTAAATTCAAGTAGTTCACTTGATCTTTAACTGTTTCAGCCCCTTATAAGCTTGTGCTGTATATTACAACGCTTAGCTGTATATTAAAAGGTTCAGAACTTTGAACTAAGTATTCAGAATATGATTTTTTTTTTTAGTAGGTCCTCTTTCTAATGCACATAATGTAAACAATGAAGCAAGGTATGAAGGAAAGGTAGCCGTATGTCCTAACTAATAAAGAAAATGGCTAGAGACTGTCCTCAGCCCCTTGGTCAACTGGCACAGCCTGGTGTGACTTCATAGTGCTAAAGTCCCTTAGCACCCCCTCCTGTCTAACAGTAGACTGGGTGCAAACAAGTTTCATATGGTCTCTTGCCTGTGTTTCCAAAACTGTTCTTGGGTGTTACCTAGGCAAGTTGGGTTTGTCTGAGACAAAAGCATGGTAACCGTTTGTCATGGATGATGGTGAGATGCTGCTCAGCCCTGTGCCTTGGCCCTTTCTGGTTGACATTGTGAATGTAGCTACAGTGATGTGAGGTATAACGTTTATCTCTGCTTGGAAGCACTGATGATGTAGTTTCTTTCACCGGAGATTTTCCTTTACACTAGAATTATTTGGAAGACTGGAGAAATCATTGCTGAGCGTGTAGCTCACTGCAGGAAATAATTGTGCTAAGGAAAGTGAACTCATGGCATTTGCTGAGGCTCAGTGTTGAAGACAAAGAACAACTGTTCCTGAAGCATTGTTGGGTACTAGAGAGTCTGCTGGGTACAGATTTTTCTAGAGTGGACCTGGCACGGATTGAAGTCACGTAACACTGATCCTGTTTCCCTTTGCTGTTAATCGTTCTGTGAGGGATGAGAGGGTCAGTGATTTGAAGAAAATTTTCCTAACCCAGAATTCAGTCTGACAGCATTGCCGAGGCTGCAGGCTCTGTAAATAATTACTTTTGCAAGCTTCTCTCTTGCCACTGATACCCTAGGAATACTTTCCTGAATTTTTCTGAGCTTCTGCTGTCGTACCATGATGTAACAATTTTACTCATGCAGTTGTAGGGTTATCCTTACACAGGCCTTAGACCGTTACTGATAGGGACATATTTTTAAGGGTATTTCGTGGGTCAGGAATATCTTCTCTGAATTAATTCTTAAACATACAGCAGCAGTCAGCCAAATAACAGATTTAATTTTCTTCTGTGGTTTGTGTCATAATGTGTTAGGTGCATTAATTTGTGAGATCACATTTATTTTAGACAGAATCTTTGCGGAAGTGCTGTGTCCACAGCTGCCTATGAATGATGTAAAAAGGGAATTATATGAGCATAGACTTACTAGGATGGAATACGTGTATCTTCAGTCTCCCATATGAGTAGCTTGCGAAGATTTATTTTTGTTATTTGTGTTTAAAAATGTTGGGTGTGCTAGAAAAAGGTTTCAGCCCTATTATTCTTGAGCTGATATTTTGTATACTTGTAACAGGAATAAGAATTATAATTGAATCAGACCAAAGTAATTGCCCACTCTGATAATGCACTGTAATCTGCTGAACTATGCTTTTAATCCTTTCAATGTGAACATGAATTTACAAAATCAGCAGTCCATACAACAGGAGTTGACACGCAAGGTTAATTTTAGTAACCCTGTATTCAGACAGAAATACTTAACACAGATTAAATACAGTGATTTTTCTGTTTATTACTCTAGAGACCAGCAAGACATCTGCATATCTTGCCTTTATTTTCTCTGTCTTCACACAATGCACTCATTTTGGAAAACGTGAACATTAGAGTGAAAGCTTTTGATCAATACAAAATGGAGAAAGGAAGTAAATTGTTGATAATAAAGTAAGTTTGTGTGTAGAGCATTAAACAGTAATCTACTTCTCATTTATAGTTCCCTTAAAGCTATAAAGAGCCTTGAATAATAACTATGTTTATCTTCCTTCTGCTCAAGACTACAAGCAGCATATGACTGGAATGGCTTTCTGTTTTCTTTTTGAGGACACCAGAAAAAACATTACTTCTGCACAAAAAAAACCCCAGAATGATCATGGTCTTTTGTTCAGGAAGGACTTAGTGTTGGATTATTGAACCTCAGTGAGCTTTGGTCCAAGTTAAGGTTGTATTCATTTTCAGGGCAGAATGAAGAGTGTTTTCATTCTGCAGCATGAACACGTAGCAGATATATTTGAGCTTCAGCTTTTAGGAATCTGCCCTTACATTTCCAGGAAAAAAAATAAGCTGGTTAAATAATTCTACACACCATGATTCTTCAAACTTTTCAAACTAGAAATTTCAAAAATAAGTTGAGAATAACTTTTAGATTTGCTCTAAAAAGATTTTTTCTTGTGACTAATTTTGTATATTTTTCAGATTTTGACATTTTCTCACAACTTTAATGCCTGATAGTCTTTGACTGAAGTGTTTGACCAAACACTTTCAAAGCCTGAGGATTTCATGGTTACTATTCAGGTGTTTTTCCTTGTCCTTTCCTTCCTATTTTGAATGATCCTCTTTAGCACTCACCTCAGTTCTTTTCTTGCTCCTTTACCCTTTGTTCTGTTTCATTCTTGATAATAGAAGACTCAGACAGAAGTCAAGAGGGACTCAGCTTCTTCCTTGGAGTTGCAAAAAACCTTGACATTTTGGAGGATATGGAGAACTTCAGCCCCTTAATGTTTTGCTGCTTGGCAGCAGCCACATGAGAGATCCTCTTCTCTTTCCCATTTCACTCACCCCTGTTCTTCACATTGGTACTGGGCACAGTCAGCATGGCTGGTAGTGCCAGGAGGACCAGAACTCTAGAGAACAGGCCCTCCAGTGAAGGTTTGTGAGAGGATAACAAGGCTGACTCTGCTAATATGGAAAAATAACATACCTACATTTGTGTTATATTAGAAAAATGCTTGATTTTTCAACTTTAGCTACTTGCAAAATACATCTTTTTGAGAGAAAACTTTAATTTCAACTAATGTGTAGGTTTTTTTGGAGTTATGCAATGGAGTGCTATTAAGCAATCATCTATGGGACAAATTAATACTTCTCCACTGTTTGTCAAATAACCTGTAGCATGCTCTGACACAAACCATGTTATTTTGCTGTTATTTTAATTATTAAACTACTGTTGCACTGTAGCTGGAACAGTATTGTTACAAAGCAGCAAATTCAAGTTTTGGCCTTTTGCAAGTCTGTAACATTTACAGTTTCAAGATAGATAGCTCTAATTACAAATAGGGAAACTTGTTCTGGGAGACCCTTACCTCACTGCTGACAAATCTTGCTAGGAGAAAATTGCTTTCCAAAGTACCATTTTAGTCTATCATCATTGCTTTTCCTTAGAAAACTTAAGTTTTTGGCACCTGAGCAGAAAAAACAACACAACAACAACCTTTTTTTTTTTTTTTTTTTAGTTTATTATTCATTTGTTCAGTAAAAGAGAAAAACAACTGGAGCCACATGGAAATTTTCTTTTGTTTCTAAGTGAAACATATTCTCCATTCCACTCTAATTGTTCTGTCAGTTAACCTTATGTTTGCTTCGTGTTGTGCTGGTCAATCCAAGTAATTACCAAACTCATTTTTGATTTAAACCTTTCTAAGCCAGCCATCATGGCAGGTGGCCTAAAGGAAGCAATTCTCCAACATCGGAGTGTCATTCCTAATCAATGGAATTTAGCCATACTCCCTAAGCTGCTTAACCATTTTCTTTCATATTTGCTGAGATTTAGTAAGATTTAATTTTTCACATTGTATCTACAGAAAAGGCTGACCTTTGCCCCAGCTTTTTTCTTCCCTTGTTTTTCTTCAGCTATTTAACATTTAAATTGCGAACATTTGGAGAACATGTATCCCATCCTGTGGTTTTGCGGTGAAAAGACAGCTTGGAACATTTAAGGAATAATTTAACTTAAAGTTCAATACTTGCCTATCAAATTGAACAAACTCTTGATGAATATGCAGGGCAGCATAAACATGTTGTTAAGGATTTAGGAGGCAATACTTGTTTTCCTAACATTATCAACAGAGGTTAAGTATCTAGCTGCCTAAGATTTGATACTGTAGCCCCTCTGAGAGACTTCTGAGGGCTCAGGAGGGTTGGGCTGACAGTCTCTGGAGCTGCCTTTGTCTCTGCTCAGGATAAAGGGGGAGCCTACAGAGTACCTTGGATTTGATACTATGATGTCGGACATCCTAAAGGTAGATGAGGACACTGTTTTCAGCATCTTAAATTACTTTCAGATAAATAATTTTCTAAGACTTTAAAGATATTTTTGTCTTACCTACCTTGAAATGTATCTTTGGTTACCCTAACAATTATGACTATAATCTCGTTTTTCTATCATTCTTTTCACATTACTGCAACTGAGATGATGTAACATTTTCCATAGTTGGTATTGGTGTAGTGGTATTAGTAGTGTGATAGGATGAAATGTCCTTGCCTCTGTTTATATGCTATGTTTAGGTGGACATGTTTTGTATATGTAATTTCAGAAGTGTTCGACAAGTGGTGAGTCATAGTTTACATTTGAGATAGAGTTAAAGGGGTTAGCATTGCACAGTCTATAGCAGAGCCAAAAGAACAATTTCCATCTTTCCAGATATGCTCTTTATCCAGTAAACCTCAGCCTCTAGGTGGATGTGACTAAACTTCCTGACCTTGGACAATTCTGCAGCATGGTTTGTACAGTTTAGCACTTTCTCCCCTCCCACTCACAGACCACATAGTCCAGCCAAACCTGATCAGCATCTCCAAGCCTCTCCAGTTCTCATGCTATCCACCCCTGTCTTTCCAAACTGCGTGGTCAGATTCCTGTCTGCTGCCTCACTCTTTACCCCTCCAGCTCCAACAACAGCTTCCTTTGACACTTTTGGGCACAGTAGGCCTCTGGATGTCAGCAGATATCCCAATGTTGGCTTCTCCTAAGTGGTGTAGATGGTAACCTGGGTAAAAAATAAGCTCGTTAGGAGCTAGTGTACTAAAGCTGTCCTAGACTTCAGTTAACACTATAAATGCAGCCGGTGTGAAAGTTCTCTGTCATTCATACTTGGCCACAGTACTACCCTTGAAAAGAATGGCGTCTGTTGGGCTGCTGCTTGTGCCAAAAGCCTGACACAGTTAAGAGGAAGGTACATTTCACGCTACGCCTATAACTTACCCTTATCTTGAGCAGTACAACTTAATTATTACTCTGAAAAATGTGCAAAGGTGCATTTAAAATCTCAGAATGTTTGCTGTATGTTTAGTCTTCCAGCAAATAACAGTTTGTATTTTTGGATGGTTTTTATTCCTGTGCTGAAGGTCAAAAGAAAAGTCTTGTTGGTCCTTCCATGGATAAATCCTTGAACTCAAAGTTAAGAACTTTTCTGAGATTTTGGATGAAAAAAAATTATGATAAGGTAAAGTCTTACAAGCTTGTAATTGATAAATGGGTTACATTTTGCAAAAGACTTTGGAATACTAAGTTTAAAAAAAGTTCATTCCAAAATGTACTTTGTTTATTCTTTTTTATTCTGCACTGTTTATTACAGTATACACTCTGAATTACTTGTCAAGAGATTCTAATTTGTGTTTTGATTATCTGGGCAGCTAAGTGAGATGCAAATTACCTGTGGAATATTCTCATTCTTGTTAAAGTTCCACTAACAGAGACATCCTTAACAGGATCAGCTGGTGAATAGGAAATCAATAAAACAGTGAAAGAAACTGTTTTAGCATGAGAATGCATTCTGTAACTGCTTGTGGGAATTCTACAAAAGAATCAGGTCTTCAAAATTTCAGTGAGGATGAAAACCATCCCAGACAACGTAAAGGTTGTAAATCCTGCAACATTCCCTTATGTATGTTACATTAAAAGGCTAAACATAAATCTAACAAAGCTGTGAGAAAGACATTATGTCTTCATGTAAATGTATGGAGTAGTCCAGCAATCCGGCCTTGGAACAAAGGCCGGGCAGATTTTGTTGTAACCATAGCCCCACACATGAGCTGATACTGTTGTGTGGTGTTGTAGGAAATGATCATCTTGCCAATATAATAGACTCAGACAGGATCTCTCAGCAAAGCATATTTTATTAACGATATGGCAATACCGGGTGTTCTACCTAAAGGTAGGCACACACAGTAGGGTAAAAAGGTCCTACTTATATCCCCCACAAATCCCAGCTGCAAATTCCCTCCCCTGTTCCCTATTCGTTGAGTACTTCAGGGTTTAGAGACTACCCGACGCCTGCCTCAGTTTACCTATCTTATTCATCTAATTCTAACAGCCCCCTCCCCTTATTGTTTTATTTAAAATATGGATTCCTGTCTCTTTGGTTACCCTTCCTCCTAGCTTAACTTTTTAAATACAGTAATCAGTTTGCATTCCAGGATTAGTTAGAAGAGAGTTTGTTTTACATTAAGGATTCATAGTCTGTCTCTCAGTCCTTTCCCCATGCTGGTCAGGTGCCAGGTTCCCAGTTTTCTAAAAACATTCCTCCTTCAATGGCTTCTTACATTGTGGTGCTGCACCACCAGTTCACACCCTGCCATCTCACCCCTGCCTTTCCCTCCTTTGAGAGAGTGACCTTATCCTCAGCCGTACTTGCAGGCTAAGTGATAGTATACTTAACAGAAATCAGTTATTTGTACTGTTGAAGTACTGGAGCAGTCCTGGACATGCTTTTGGTCCACACTAACAGATTGAAACAATCTCTAGGTGCTGGCCAAGCGTTACAGTACTTAAGGGGCCATGAGCAGTGGGAGTCTGTGTGCTGCTCCCCTTCATTGTACACTGGGGAAGTTTTCCAGCAGGGGTGTAAGTCTGCCTGTCCCAGTGCGCTCTGGAGCAGCTACTGTCCCTCTTCAAGCATTCCAGCTCTAGGAAAGGTTGGAATTTTTAAACTTGTCAAAAGTGCATAAAACGTACAGATTCTGGTCCTTTTTTTTTCTTTTTTTTTTTTTTTTTTTTTTTTTTTTAATTGGTAAAACCAGGGCAACACGCCCATTGATTTGTGAGTGGCCTGCAACTATGGACTGTGTTATATATAGGGCCGCTGTGTAGGAAAGGTTGGCTGAGGACATGGCGAAACTGCCTTCTGTTCTGATTGCTGCCTCTGTGTAACTTAGAGCACAGAGGAAGGTTTCATTTGACCGAGTAGAGATGTCAACACCTGAACCAGTTATTACAGAAGCTCTCTTATAGGCTGTGGAGAAAATATATATGCTTCTAGGACATGACTCATTATGGATTTAAAATGTTTACATTGGGACATTTCAAGATGCTGTTTTTCTCTTCATCCCGTATGAAGGAAACCAGGAGTAACTAACTCAGTGTAAATCTATCCCAGGGCCATTTCAGTCAAATACAGCTTGAAGGAAGCTTCACAGTCTTCTAAATAATGCCGTGGACCTGTGGGATTCCTCACTGTTTGGGCTACAGTTCTTCTCTCACTGGCTAAATCACAACTTCTGTAGGTCTTGCAGTGGTGGCCCTTAGTTTGAAGTGATTTGTCCTTACAGACATGATGTCAGTGTTTATAGAAAATCTTATCCTTTTGTATTCCAGTCTTTTGTATACTAAGCTTTTTTACCACCTTAGAAAAGCATTAGTGTTCAAAAAAGTGCCTGTAGTGTATATTTGACAAAAGGGTTTTTATGCACTTGAATAAAATGGAAGATTTTTCTTGCATTCTGTATGACCAACAGAACCTTTGATGTGCTTAAGAGGTTTATTATATGATTTTTACTCTATGGAATGTGACATTGCTTTTGTTTTATAGCTGTATAGCAACCAGACATGAATGTTATGACATATATGAGGAGATGAGTTTCTAATACTGATCATAGTTTTAATCCTTCTCTTTCCTACCTCAGAAATGTAATTGTATTCAAAGTCACAGATGTAGTACAGAATTATGTGATTAAATAGCAGATTTTCAAAAAGGTTAATGTATCTTCTGAGTTGTAATAGGAAGGTGATTTGTTTATTTTCTTTTTCTTTTTTTTTTTTTTCTTTTTGTCTCACATGAAAAAGTCTTTAAAAATTATACAAATGCTTTGAAAGGATAGTGATCTTAACATCATAGGATATTTTGAAGGAAATGAGTGGAAAAGGCTGTTTATGTTTGGCGCTCTGATCGTTTCAAGATACCTAATTATTTCTTGAATTGTAGAGTTAGTTTTCCTAAGCTTGTGTGAGAAGCTGTTGTTGCATTGATGACATGGTATAGAAGGCCATAGCTGCCATCTCCTTTTATTGTTCAGTATGTCACAATGTTTCACAATATTTTCCTATTATGAAGAAAAAAAATCTACTTTTAAAATTCTCCATTATATACAACACTGGAATAATTAGATCTGTTTTTATCCAAAATTTTCTAAGTTATATTTAATAGGTTATCTACTTATCTAATAACTTCAGTTATTGATATTTTATTATCTTAAAGGCTATATCATGCTTTTATTGCAAGTCTCCCTTATGTATTCACACTGTGGAAGTAAGAAAAGTGTCTGAAGTTAGACTTAGGCTTGTGTTGGGATAGTGTTTGTATTCACATGTACAGGTATATATCTGTATATATGAGAGTAAAGGCACAAAACTTATTGAGCTGTTCTGAAAGGTTTAATCATACAAGACAAAACAATTTTGAGAAAGATACTTTAGTGTGAAAATTGTGTAAAATCTTTGAAAATTTGACTAAATGTTGGATTTAACCAGAGTATATGTTCAGACATCTGCATCAAGAGTTTGGGTTATGCAGCTAATGTGAACATGATGATCTCAATGGATAAACATACCTGAAGTAAAGATACAAAGTAAAAATCCAGTAAAAAGTGTATTTATACTCATCATATTATGAATGGGGATTTTGAAAGGTTACCTGTCCCTACGACAGTCTAGATGGGTTTTTTTAACCTAAATGAGATTGTTAAGCATGACTTCTGCACACACTTTTCACATTTGTCCATTGTACATGTGGGATCATGGGCTTTCAAGTATGTGGTCATGTGGGAGTTCAGTTGATGAAACTAAGCAGAAGCCCAAAGCTCAGCATGTTCATCAGGGTTGTCTTAGTGACATGAATGTGTTTGTGACAGGTAATTCTCAGGTGCGATCCATGAAGGGGACTTGGTTCAGCAGAATGAATTACTTGAATCATTTAATGCCAGCTAAATATCGTATGCCATTGTTAAATGAAAATGTTCATATTTTTCAGGAAGTTTCACTATTTTTAATGCACATGGTAATTTTGCACTAACAAACAGCAATATTGATTAAAACCAACTGCTGAGTAGTACAATTCAGTAAATATAAAGAAAAAAAAAATATTCCCTGTTCACAGGAAATATCTCAGGAAGTAATGATGTCTTTCTGTTTCCTTTAAGGGTAGCAGAGGGGAACCAGGTCCTGCAGGCTCTCCAGGTTTACCAGGGAAATTGGTAAGCAGTTAATTTCCATATTGAGTGCTCATGTTCACTTTCAAGAAATAAAGTTCTGGTATCATCTGGAACTACACTCACTAATTTTTTCATGCAGGGAACTGAAAATAATGTTGAAAGGAATGATTGTTCAGTTTCTTTTTCAGTCCTCTGTGACTGTGCTAATATTAGCAAATGCTGGTTTAAAATATATGGAGATGTGTGGGACTTTTTCTTCTGTTTAAAAAAACATAAATCCTGTGATGTGCAAAGTTGGGTTGCACAGTCCTGTGTGGGCTGCGTGTACTCGGGGAGCAGGAGCAGTGAAAGATTGGCTTTCTGTTAACAGCTACCTGAAGCTAATGAATGGAGCGGATTATGAATGCCACCTTTTACTGGTCCTCCAGCAGTATTTACACAGCAAGAGTCAGGAGCAGAGCTGGGGAGGATTTAGCTGAAAGAGCCTGCTGTTAGAGAGGAATGTGCAAATCACAGAGTGCAAGATCTTAAGAAGTACTGTTAGGATACTCAGACTGTTGTGGGACTGGAGGGTAAAAAGCCCTGTAAGATATTTCTGTTTTGTCTTTCAGTAATAAAATCATAATAAGATGCCATTTAAAGGGCTGTATTTTGGATCAGCTCTATTTTCATCAGATAATCCTGTTTCATCAAGTTAGGACTGTTCTGGGAATAAGATTCTGCCCCATCTGCTTGTCAGGGTATGACCCTTAGCTGTTAGTTCTAAAACAGACTGTGTAAGTTTACATCCTTCATTTATTTTCACAGGGTCCCCAGGGTGATATTGGACTTCCTGGACTGCCAGGTCCTCCAGGCTTACCTGGTGGTAAGGGTGACAGGGTAAGAAATACACTCATACATATAGGCTGCAGTTTAATGTCAGGAGTAAATACATTAATTTGAGCATTGTTTGCAGCTTTTACCTGAATTAATGTCTGGTTTCTTGTTTTGTATGTGGATCCGTTAACTACTTGAAAGTGGTGCTCATAAAATATATAGGAAAAATCTTGAGCATGTTACTTAAAGAATTGGAATGAGATTACTGGTGTAAATGTTTCCCTTTCTTTGGAGTTTGAATCATTTAAAGGCCTAAATCATATTGAAAGTCATTGAGTCAGACAGATCTGAAATTGCAAATGAGGTTCTCTGGTCACTAAAAAGGTCTGGGACTTCAGCTCCAGCCTACAGTATATACTATGCCTTTTACATATGTCTTAGGATCTGCTATGGAAATTCACAGGCTGATGTGCATACACACAAAATTACAGAATATAAGTACCTCATTTTGCTAGGAGGGAAGAACTGGGCCCTGGAAAGCTCACATACTTGAAAAAGATATCTTGCTTTGCTGACTAAATGCCAGTGAAGACAGTATAGTGGAAAAAAAGAAAAAAAAAAAAAAGAGTTCTCTTCCTTATAGGAGGCTGCAGAGGATGGAATTCACTCACCAGCCTTCCTTGTTATAGCAATTGACAGTTCTACACTGTGTTTTGTGCTTCTTACTTGGGATATCTACTGCAGTATTAAATGAGTTGGACTTTTGAAGTGCCTGTTACTTTCCACTGACAATCAAGCATGGAACTGCTAGTGAGACACAGGTGTCACTGCTGCCTAAGCCTTTAGTTCAACAGAGGAATCCTGCCCTTGGTATGATCCCAGTATACATCGCAGGGTGGCTAGATAGGGCTTGCAGTTGTTTTGGACAGTTTTTAAAAGCTGCTCACATACTTAAAAACAAGTTTCTAAGACAATCTTTGTTGTTGAGCTATTTCTTATTCTCTCTATTTTTTTTTTTTTTATGGTGAGACCGGTAACATATGTTTCTACTCCAATGTGATTATTGACATAAAACAGTCTCTTTTATTAGACCGATGATGATTCACAGTTTAGACTTCTCCAAAGGGAGATTGAAGGTACCTGAGGAAGCAAATCTGATAGGAAAACAACTAGTATTTGCTGCAGTGCTGACAATTTCCCTCCAAAGGTGCCTGATTTTCCTCATTTACCATATAAAGGCTCTGAACATCTGAAATAAGAGCAGCATGTAGATGCTACAAATAGACTAGGTGAAATTCAGGCTGCACCCGGAGGTTTCTGTTCATATAACTGGCAGATGACAGCATCTTATACCTGGAGCTTTTTTTGAATCCTAGGGTCAGTTTAATGCCCTGTACAAATACCTTAAAGTCCATGCTAGCTATGCTAGCAATTATCTGTGCTAGCAATTATCTGTGATTGCTTTTTAATTTCCATGTTTTGAGACAAGTGTCAACTGGATCCACTTGTATTCTTTGTTCATTTTTTTTTCTTCAATTGTATAGAGGCTGGAGTGCATTTTCTGGGGCAGGCTTACGTGGCTGCAGCTTTGCACTGATCTGCAGTGTGTATTCCCACTCACAAGCCTGGAGAGCTCTGTGCCACAGGCCAAGTTTCACAAAAGTAAAAACTTCTCCCATCTCAACCTTATCTATTGGCAGTTTTGTTGCTCTAAAGAGTAAGGGGAGAAAAAGAATGCCCAAAATGATAGAATCATAGATTAATTTTGTTTGGAAGAGACCCTCAAGATCATTGAGTCCAACCATTAACCTAACTCTGGCACTAAACCATGTCCCTAAGAACCTTGTCTAAATGCCTTTTAAACACATCCAGGGATGGTGACTCCACCACTTCCCTGGGCAGCCTGTTCTAATACCTGACAACCCTTTCTGGGAAGAATTTTTTCCTAATATCCAATCTAAACCACCTCTGGCACAACTTGAGGCCATTTCCTCTCATCCTATCATTTGCTACTTGGGAGAAGAGACCAACACCCTCTATGCTACAATGTCCTTTCAAGTAGATGCAGAGAGCGATAAGGTCTCCCCTCAGCCTCCTTTTCTCCAGGCTAAACAGCCCCAGCTCCCTCAGCTGCTCCTCATCAGACTTGTGCTCCAGGCCCCTCACCAGCTTTGTTGCCTTAAATGATGTTAGGTTGGAAATCAATGTCTTTTTGTGGGGGTAATTGGAAAACCTTAACAAGGCACAATTTTGAGAACGCTTCAGACAGAATAGTTTCAGTGTTATTTGACGAAGTCAGAATGTTAAATAAGTCTGTGATTTCCATTGCTTAGCTTTGTGGATTATTTAGTATTGGCTCTTTGTCCTCAGGAACATGAGAACAAATCTGAATTCCCTAAATTGTAGATGTCACACTGGTTGGTGTGCCTGTACCTTACGTGAATTAAATGGATCTATGAAATGAGAGAGAATATGCTGTATCTTTGTCTGTTTTAGGAAAATAAATATGCACAGTGTTAGTTCTTTTGTTTGGAATGTATGTGTTTTAATGTGCACAGACTGCAAAGAACATTTAAGGGTGGTGAGGTTGTTTTCTAGCAAAACACAAACACTAACATTTTCTTAAATAATGCAGTGCTCTACAAATGAAATACTTTTCCTATAGAAACAAATCACATAGGTTTGAAATGAATCAGGTCATTATTTTTTAACTCATTGGTTCCTGCCTGTCCATACATGTATATTTTATTACAGGATTCTAAGATGAAACATAATAATATCTTTTTTTTTTTTAAAAAGGGATATCAAGTTTAAGATACAAAACATTCAGCTTTGACTGTAGAGATCAAAATTCTAGAGGCAGTTCTGCTAGAAAACCTTGAGAATTAAACAGCAAGCAAAACAAGATTGTGACTGGGCTTGTCAATGTCTCAGTGTGCACATCTCATGCTAGCTGGTCTGGTACGGCCTACAGCAATACAGAGTACTTAATAGGGCTAGAAAAATGATACACTTACTGCATTTTTTACTTATAACTTTTAACCAATTTGCAGAGCAGAGTTGTAGCAGCTGCAAGAGCATCTGCCACGTAAAGGGGAGATCTACTGTTTGACAGTCAGAATCTGTACCGTCCAGTGTGGCAGTGGATTGTATGTTCCATGCTATTACTTGCCTTCAGTTTGTCACCTTAATTATATAGTAAGTTTTAAATGTTTTCATTGTAATTCTTAAAAATTTGCAGATTTAAATGTCTCTTGCATTAGTGATAGATGGTAGGGAGGGTTTAAGATAATTTATTACGCTTTTGAACCTGCAGTTTCAAATTCTGATTTGTTTTTTTAATCTTTAATCTTGTAGGGTTCAGTCGGTGAACCAGGACCTAAGGGTGAACAAGTAAGTCATGTTAGAGATTATGGTACTTTCAAGTCACTCTGCAAAATGCTGCAGTACATTATGTTGGCTAAATCTGAAGGCTAACAGTATGCTTTTTTGTCTGATATAGGGTGCACCTGGAGCAGAAGGAGATGGAGGAGAAAAGGGTGACTTAGTAAGGCATTATTTTCTTCACCTGAGCTAATATTTTCTTGTCATAAATCAAAATTTTAAAGTACTGTTGGAGTGCTTCAAGCATATGTTTGATCATTTAGAGTCACATTTCAGTTTTATACCAACTGGGCATTGCAGAGCATAGCAGTTCTATTAGCCTGGTCATGCCATTCCTGTTTTGAAAGCACTCTGAAATACTCCTATTCTATTAGGTCTATTAGGTCTATAATATAGTACAGTGTATATAGATAGATACATATGTAGAGATACACTAGGCATTTATACATGAATACTTTTATATATATATAAATATATATATATATATATGAGGCAATGAGGATGATGTAGTTTAATTCAGGTGAAACAGGAGCACAGGTAATAAATATCCTTAATAATGGAAATATTTTGTATTGCCTTTATCTTTGGAAATGAGCAAGTGGCTGTTACAGAGAAGTCTGAAAAGAGGCTGTGGCACTGTAATATTGCTGGAGGAATATACATATATGTATATATATATATACACACTGCAGGAGTGTGGCATGTTGTGAATTCCCATGGGTAATGTCTGGGTTATGTGCCCCTGGGTAAAGGGGATTTGTTCTCCTCCAGGAAAAAAATGTACTAGTCCAGTGGCTTCTACGGGGCCCCATCCAGCAAAGCCAGAACTTGATCTTTCAAAAGGAAGGAAACTGCTTCCTATTTAAAAAGCAATAGCCAGGTTGTGTGCTGGAAATGAGCACTTTTTTCCTACACTCTGTCAATTCTTTAAAGCTGATTGACAGGCATAGTGAGGTAGATGTTGAGTAACGCAGCTTTGCCATCACTACACAGATTCCCAGGAAGCAACACTATGTGTTGTTTAAGTGTGCTGCTGGTTACTCTGGTTCTAAACCAATAACAGTTGTTATTTCCATTTCACTTATGGCATATTCATTAACAGATAAAGTGGCCTTTCTGACTTCTAGAAATCAATTATTTCAACAATGATGTGTAATAAAATTTTCAGAAATCTCTCCAAGACTAATATGAAAACACTGAAGAAGAAGAGTTAATCTATTTCATAGGTGATTACAAGATTTTGAAACTTTTTTTTTCTTTTTCTTATTCAGAAGGGAAACTAAAAACTTCTCAATAGCGGGTCTGCTATTCTCAGTCAAGCAATAGGGGAATCTCAGGGTTGTTCAATCCAGGAGCCAGGTTGCTGGAAATAGGAACTTTAGGGATTTGGCTTCTTCAAAGAACATGGGGTAGACACCTGCCTGGTTTCTCTTGCAATTTTATCAGAGCTAATACAACACTGTAAAATACCTGTAATTCTGCCAAACTAGAAAATCCTGGTTAAATAATGCTTCCTCTAAAGGCTTCTACTGTCTAAGATTGTACTATGCTGCAACTATGGCTTGAGAAGTTAGAGTCATGTGTCTAAGATATGCAACACAAAACTAATTATAATAAACATGCTTTCTTATTTGCCTTGTACAGAAATGTTTTTGAGAAAGTAATTTTACAAAAAGATTTGAAATTTGAGTTTTGTGATTTTGTGTAAATTAACTAAATATGTAAACTTTTTTTAATAGTGAAAAATATCATGGTAAGTTTACTGCATATGTAATGTACATGGTAATGATACTCTTTTCTAAATAGTTTGTCTTATTTTTGCTTAGGGTGATATGGGATTGCCTGGAGCTAAGGGATCTGTAAGTATAATGAATAGCACTGTTATAGCAATACATAGTAGATCAGACAGATGGTTTTCAGATTTAAGAAAGAAAATACAAATAATGAGCTGATCTCTTTATCACGGTTAAATTAAATGAGTTAAACCAGCATTACTTCTGTTTAAATTTTGAATACAGTTAATATTAAAATGAAATAGCTTTGGAAAGGAACTCACAGACTGAATTCTAAGCTCCATAAAAGAGAAGCATCCTTCAGCAGCAGTTTTCTGGCCAACTATTTATTTTTCTTTTTTTTTTTTTTTTAAGGAAATGAATGCACTCTTTGTACAGTAGGTGTTGTATAGAAAGGAGTCTCAGTGCAGTGGCTGCGTGCAGTCTGTAATCTTTACACTATACAAAAGCTGGCAGCAGGACTGTGATGTCTATAAAAGCAAAAGTATTTATGGCCCAGATTCCTACATTCCTCTTTTTTAAATTTTATTTTGTTTTTAAGAAACAACAAGATGATAGCTCTGATGTGGAAGGTGACCAGAAGCTTGTGTATCACATAAAAAGAATTTGAGAGCTAAACGCATTATTTTGCTTCAGAATCACTGAAGAGTGGGGTTGTTACAGCAGCTGACAGTTTGGGCTATGACACTAACACGTCAACCGTTCTGCCTACAGGGAACTGAGGATGACTGTAACAAAAAAATCTGTGTTTGGGTTCTCAGTGGCCTGTGTGACTTTGGGGCTGAGCAAATGCAAGCTAGAGAGCGTGTGTACTGCAGAGCAGTATCTTACAAGACGGACAAGAGGAAGAGAGGAAGTATAGAGGACAAATCTGTAGTTTCATCTCCCTAGATTTTTAAAATCTTCTTCTCCTGATGAGTCTCCAGAATGCTTGTCATTGTAGTGAGTACATACACAGGGATGAATAATCCATCAGGGAACCTGATAACTCACCAGGCTGGGGAAGAAAGGAATGATGGCTTCCTGGTTGTATAGTCCACGAAGTGAATTTGCTGTCTTCTTTAATGGATCTGCTGAAGTGTG
This sequence comes from Columba livia, assembly GCF_036013475.1. Lineage (NCBI taxonomy): Eukaryota > Metazoa > Chordata > Aves > Columbiformes > Columbidae > Columba > Columba livia. The sequence goes on along the minus strand of NC_088604.1, from coordinate 31,182,165 downwards.
CTTTTGTGTTTTCTTTTGACTGAGATGCAGCACAGATGGAACTGAAATCGCTCCATCTTGTGGATTTAACTGATACCACAGCTGAAAAATTTGTTCCTGAGCATCTCTTTCAGTGGGTGCTGTTCTTCTTTCTCATTTTTTTCCCAGTAGATTTGGGAAGCCATAAGTATGTAGGATTTTTTTTTTTCTGCTTGTTTTGGGTTTTGTTGTGGTTTTTGTTTGCTTGTTTGTTTGGTTGGTTGTTCTTTGTTAGTACTACTATTGATTAACAGTAGTAAAATAACCTGTACTGAAAGTAACTTAGAGGTGTCTCACTCTGCATGATATTTAATCACTTTTACAAAATTTACTGGAGCATAAGCTATAGCTTTATTTACTAAATGTACTTAAGTGGACATATTGGTGTAGCCGTATCAATCCTTTCATTCCCCAAGGATCAGAATGCTTATACCAGTAAAATAGCTCTTTCTACCACTTCCCTGAAAGAAATAAGCTGGCATCGCATCTGTTCAGGCAGTTTGTCAACATCAGTTTTTGTGAGGATGTTCCCTTCCCTATGCCAGCAAACTTGAGAGTAGGTACTAGAACCTGTGTGCAGTGAGCTCTGGCAGATGTAAACAAAGCAAAAAGCAGTTTATGGACATTTTTTCACTTCCTGAAATGGTTCTGCTCTCCTCAGTCATTGATTACTTCATAACTCATGGCATTGAGTTTGACCAGGTGCATCTTTACAAGGTTATATCTGATGCAATTAGAGATGTACATGTGAAAGGAGTGATGTACAAATGGATTGAAAAAGATCTGGAACAGTATATTCTGCATGGGGATGAAATCTACGCTGTGCTAAACTGCCTGGATGAACCACGATAAGAAGCAGCCAGGCGATGCAGGTTCATGCTGTGGTACTCTCTACCCAAGGGCATGAAAGGTGTTTGGAGCAAGCAGGGAGATGGAATATTTGTAACTTATAGGAACGCTTAACATCTAGAAAAGCTGCATGTGACATACATGAGGACAGAAGTAGAAACCAGCTGTAGGAGATTTGTTCCTTGACAGAAACCCAGTCTCTTGTGCATGTCACTATGGATGTTGACTTGCCTCTTTTGACAGAACGCTTGTATAGCAGTCTGTTGAAATTCCTCTCTTGCCTTGTCAGGTTGGTAATCCAGGAGATCCTGGTTCCCGTGGGCCTGAGGGAAGTCGGGGACTGCCTGGCATGGAAGGGCCACGAGGTGCCCCTGGGCCGCGGGGCTTGCAGGGTGAGCAGGGGGCCCCAGGTCTGCCTGGCAGCCAAGGTCCTGCTGTAAGTACTGTTTTCATGGGATTGGTGTCTCTTGAACACTTAGCTGTCACTCACAGCACTCCTCTTCTTGCATCCGGAGCTACAGACACATGTAAAACCCCAGTGCTGCGGTAGAGTGTGAAATACACTGTACCTCACAACAGACACGTTTGTGCACCAGAGAAGTCTTAGGATTGTATGCAGTGAGGTCCTGGGGTCCTCAGCTTTCCATTCAGTTCCATTTTCTTACGTTCCCCCACCACCACTATGGTGCACGAGGATCATGTTTGATACGTTGATTATCACACATTGTATCTACCTTGCAAGTCAAATTGACTTCAGCTGCAATAGTTGCACTTGCAGGGACTGCAACATCCATCTTTTATTGACCTGCCAGCACTTTTCACATCAGGTACACTTGTAAAATGTACTGTGATAACAATTGTTTTTTTAACTATATATGTATTTTTTAATCCTAGGGAAAAGAACCAACCGATCAGCACATTAAACAGGTTTGCATGAGAGTCATGCAAGGTAAATATGCTAAAAAGTTTTTTATGTTTCTTGTGCATTTAAATCAGGATAATTTACTGCTGCGGGGGCAACCAAAATTTTCCCACTCTTATCCAGAACAAATAGCGTGGCCTCAGCTGGGGACCTGGCAGAAAAGCTTTCCACAGTCAATGGGGATACAATATGAGAGAATATGAGAAAGAAGTTCCTTATTTTATATATACTTTACAGTCTCATTGAAATACCTCGTGATTCCACACTATTACTATAGTAACCAGGAGATGTTTTTATGAAACAGATGTATTTTGTGTAGAGATCACTTTCTGTGTTTACATCTATAAAAGTACATGGCTTCACTGAAAGCTTGTTTTGCCATTTGTACTCACACACTATTAGATTACAGCAAGCAAACTATGCTCAAAATAGGTAAAAAAAAAAAAAAAGAGGAGTGCAGAGAGAGGCTTTCTGTAGATAATATACCATAAAATGAAAGCAATAGGCAGATGTTCAAAACACTAATTATATTTGCTCAGTTCTTCTTGACACGCTGAAATCTGGAACTTTTCTAATGCAGTTGGGCACATGGGATTTACTGAGTTTAAAACTTTATGCTGCGCTTGTAAGCACAAAAGAAACTTTTCAGTTCTTTCTTTTGAAGATGCCCTTAGGGATATGGTGCCTTTGTAATGTTAAGAGTTTACTAGAATGAAATTGCTGCTCGTGATTTGATCCAAGTTATCATCAGTAGTCACCGCTGTTCTTAATACCACGCAACAGAGTCTATTTTTTTAAACTTTCTATAAGTAGGATAAAAAGGCCTTTTAAAGTGATCTCTTGAAAGACACAGTAATACTGAGGAGGATTACAGTGAAATCTGATACGATGCTTGAATTTATTCATAACCATCAGAATTAGCAGTGAAGAGAAGGACATGGGAAAAATCTGGACTGTCTTCATTGCATTCCTCTACAAAAAAAGACGATATCAGTCCAAGCACGTCCTGGAACTTTGTCAGCTTGAAGACAACTGTAACTGAAGTTCAGCTCCTGAGCACGCTTTGCCTGCAGATTGCTATTACCAGTCTTCCCCATGTATCTGTGAGCCATAGATCCTGTTTTATTTCAGATTCTTTGCTCCACCTCCATCTTCTTAATTTTTCGTGGCTATGGATGCAAAATGACTAGTCTTGCCGAGTCATGCAGACTTTATAGCAAATGTCATATGGAGTTGCGTGTGGCTGTACCAGAAGAAGTTATTTCTAAGACACGCTTGGAGGATGGATTTGAAGTCTAAATAGCAACTTCAAGCAAAGAGAGGACTGCTCTCCTGCTGCTAGAGCAGTGCCCTGTAAAGGGGATGAGGAAAGGGAAATAGCAAGCTAAGATCATTCCAAAAGGAACGGCGAGCTGATCCCGTGCCTAATGAACAGCAAAGCTCCTCCTGATTTACCTTAAGAAAAGATCAACATAAAATTTCCAATTACGTATCAAACTTGAGCTCACGAGCACCAGTTTGAGGGGTTTCTTTCCTCCGATAAAGAAGGCCTGCGCTTACTTTGCAGGCCAATGTAGATACCTGCCCTCATATTTTTCTGCTGTTTTTTTTTTTGCAATGACGGATCTTAGTAGCAAGTAACAAGTAGTAATAAAGAAGAAATTTGTGCTTTTAAGAGGCAGCAATTGCATGAGTAAGTTTTCTTATTAGATGGTGGGAATTTAAATGACATAGAAAATTATAAGGACATTTCTAAATAAACGATATACACTTAAGATATTTCAACTTGCAAACATTGAATCTTTAAAATATAGGCTTCAGAGTGACCAGCATCACAGCATGCCTATGTGGTTTCCCTCTAGTGCTACTATGATAATATCTTATATGTAACAATCTCTGTAAACAGCATTCTACATAAGGAAGGTGCTGAACTGTGATCTGTTTGTTTCTGTAGCAGAGAATACATGCTCTGCTTTTGTGAACATGAGAATCTCTCCATTCGGATCCACTTACTGATTAATTCTGTCTTCCCGGTCCTTGCAGAACAACTAGCTCAGCTGGCAGCCAGTCTTAAGAGGCCAGAATTTGGCGCTCCAGGTCTTCCTGGCCGGCCGGGGCCACCGGGTGCTCCAGGACCTGCTGGTGAAAACGGCTTCCCAGGGCAGCTCGGACCCCGTGGCTTGCCTGGCCTTAAAGGTCCCCCTGGTGAGATCGGTCGGAAAGGCCCTAAAGGTAAGAAATTCTGTAACTGGCTTTCAGTTCTTGACTGCTCCAGGTTTTTTTTTGTGTGGGTGGGTTTTTTGTTTGTTTGTTTTTTCTGTTTGGATTATAGATTGTTACATTTTACACATGTAAGGTACAAAAAGATCCTGAATTAGGAACCTAAACTGTTTCCCATAACTGTTGCCTCAGCTGCACCAGTGATTAAAGGGTACATTGGCCTGGCCTCAGCAAGATCGGTTTATAAATTTGTGGCTTTTTTTGTCATCAAATCACTTATACAATATGAGTAAGCACAGGCACCTGCCTTGAACTAGAAGTAAGCAGTTGAGTCAGATTCCTAATATTAAATCTTTCCCTCTCATGCACTTTTGATGATTGTGTTTTTTGTATGCTGACGAGTTCCAGCAGTGACTCTCCCTCCTTCACTCAGTCTGGTTGTGGAACTCACTTCTGCAAGACTTGTGGTCCCGAAAACTCATGGAAAGAGTCAGATTTATTTGCTCATTTCTAGCCTGCTTTTCTAAGTCTATCCAGTTTCTCACATTACAAGTGAATGAAAACAATCTGCCTCTTACTTGGGTATAATACTGGAGCTGTTTAACATCATTGCACCGTGTACCACAATCTATTGATTCTTTGGAAAGAACAAATCCATAACAAAATTGACTAACTTTACACTTCACAAAACAACTTTAAGTTAATATCTCTTTTGTTCCTTACTCAGAGGGTTTATACACCTCCAGAGGATTATATAGTAGAATTTTTTGCAAAGTCTTATGACCACTATGTATGTATTAGTTTCTATTCAGCAGTGGTTTCAATTTGTTTTTTTGAGTGAAGGTTTTATTTTAAAACTGTATTTCTGCACAAAGCTGGTCTGTTGCTGAACTGGAGCATTAACTTTTGTCTCAGGTTTTATTTGAAAGTAAAATTGGGAAAGCCTCTGAGAGAAGGAATAGAAAACATTCAAAGCAAACCTTAACAGCATTGTTGCTGGAGTTCTGTCACTGTTTTCATGTAATGTCATCTGTATTTGCAGAAGCACAAAAAATGGAGATACAGAGGTGATTTAATATGCTGAATTTGATTCATCACACAGCAAGCTGCACTGTGTTCATATTAAAAAATAATCTACAGAGCACAAAAAAAACCCCTAAAAACCAAACAACAAACAAACAAAGCCCCAAACCCTGAAATACAATTACAGACACAAGAGAAGTGGCGAATGCTCTCATGAGCCATCCTGATGATACATGGCAAGCACCTGAAAAAAATCCCAGTTCTTCACACTGATTTGCTGGTAGTTACCAGAGTTCCATGGAGGTCACAGACACAGAGATGAACTGACTTTCCCCATCCATTTGGGGAGTTGTCTTGAGATAGAAGTGAGAAGAAAAGGGTACCCAGGACACGTGATAAAAGGGAAAAGGAGACTGAGAATGGTTTAGAAGGGTGTGATGAAGAGGAGAGAGAAACACAATAATGTGTTACCATGAGATAGAGCAGAAGATACAAAGGTACAGTGATTTTAATGGCATCAAACCCAGCAGAATCAAGAGTTAGCTCAAGGAAGGAGGTTATAGTGACTTTAATGAGCAATCTGAGGAGGGCAGTGAAGGAGGGCAGAATCAGAAAAAAGTTGGAGAAGTTTTGGGTAACTGGCAGAAAACACTATTCCGAAGTGTTCAGTAGCTGGAACTAGCAGGAGTGTATCCGGGTAGCCTGACATCAGTGCTTCTGGTAGCTGCGTTTACAAAGATGGGCTGAATCTCTGTGCTGACTCGTCAGTCTGAAGCATTGAGATAAGATTCCTCCTCCAGCACCCTGTGTGCATCCTCTGTTGAGACTTGGACTTTTGTACTGATTCCTGTGTTCTTTTACACAATTGAGAATTTTTTCTAATTAGTAGAGTTCACATGGTCTTGCAAAAGCCATTTGCCAGTACCCTCAGTCTGTATTCTAAAATATCCTGTGCAGTTCTGGGAGTTTGGTTTATTTCCATTATTAATATATAGGCTATGGCATCTTTCTTGTGGTACTTACTGTCCAGCCCTAGGTGTTTTGGGTTATCTTTTTTTTTGTACCTCCAACATGTCTACTTCTGAGAACAACTCAAGTGGGGGACAGGGAAGAAAAGCCAAACAAGTCTCAAACCTTTTACAGGGACATGTCAGGATATCATTCAAAGATGCTAAGGCTGTATGCAGCCACCCGAATTCTCTGCTTATTAGCCCTTCTCCTTGGAGAGGGAACTTACTGACAGTAATACTCCAAGCAGGCTGTATCTAATGTTTCATTAATTTACTTTAGGTGAACCAGGAGAAAGAGGAGAAAGAGGATTTCCAGGCAGAGGACCGAAAGGTTACCCTGGACCAAGAGGTCTTCCAGGTAAATATAAAAGGGTGAGGGTAAAGAAGAAATGTAGTAAAATTTATTTAGAAGTGACACCTCAAGCTGCCTTGAAAAGATAAAAGGTGTCCAATAAGCAAAAAAATTCCCAATAACAGTACTTCATAGGTAATGATACAGTCACATATCAGAATTAAAAGCTCTTTTACTGAAGAGCTACCACCCCATTCATTTCAGTGTAGAAAGACTACGAAACATGTATACAAACCACTGGAAAAAAAAAAGGCAATAACACGCAGAGAAGTATATAAAATTGATTCTTTCTTACATGAATATATAAATATAAAACATAAGGCAAACAAAAATGGTCACAAAACCCAGAATATCTCACTGGCAGCCACTGCAGTTTCTTTTCATAATTTTAGGACATTCAGAGTACAATTCTCCTTTATTCTTGTGGTAATTAGTTGCCTCGTTATGTAACAGGGGCCCAGGACAGATTCTTGCTGATAAATACAGCACAAGTGGCCTCTAGTGGCCAGTGAGTGAAAATAAACATGTTATTCCAACAGTATGTCTCCCCAGCATATTTCTCTCTATATAGATATATATGTATAGACAGAAACTACTGAAATTTTTCTCTTTGTGAAAAGGAAGAAAAATTGAGTTGAGTATATACCTAGGATGGCCGGGAAACTAGGAGTTGTCTTTAGAAATTTGTCACTGAAAGAGGTTTACTGAAATCACTATATTTCATCCTTTCATTGAAGATTTAGAAGTAAAAAGCTACTTTAGTGCTCAGCGGTTCCACTCCATACATCTCTCTCCCCAACACATCTGAGTGGGGAATAAAAATAAATTCTTGATATGTCTTGCTCTGGAGCACTAACCTAACTCTGAAGTAGGGAGTAGTAGCTACACCTTGATGGGCAACACCCACAGGGTTGTCTGCAGTGCTGCCATCAGTTCTGCTGTTCATAGCAGCAGATCTGCTCCCCTGTAACTGGAGAGGGTTGGCCCTCAACTGTCATTGCTGTAGATCTGTAAACACAGCCTGGTGGTCTGTTAGAGGAAAACTGTCCCTCTAAGTAGCACCCCTCTGAGGAATCCACCGAGAACAGTAAAAAAAAACCCATCTTCACACAGCTTTTAACAACTTAATTATTCGTTACATCTATGTACATACAAAGCAAGTCATATGCTGCCAATTTTCAGACCTGTATCTTCTTTTCCAGGTGAACCAGGCAAACCCAGCTATGGCAGGGAAGGCCGCGATGGTGACCGAGGTCTCCCTGGGGTGGCCGGTCAGCCTGGGGTTCCTGGTCCTCCTGGCCCCCCTGGCCCCCCTGGGTACTGTGAGCCGGCATCCTGCAGAATGCAGGCGGGAGAGCGGGCTGGGAAGAACATAAAAGGGCCCTGAGTGGGAAACGCAAGTGCCACCACCAAGTGTCGGCATCAATTTACTGCCTGCACGGACAGCTGAGGAAAAATAAGGAATGAAGGAGAAACACAATCAAGGAGGAACCTTTCGACCCAGGTTTCAGTAAGGCATTTTTAACACAGAGTTGTACATTCTCTCCAAAGCTGTACTTAGCAACACAAGCAGGAACAATGGTGCTTACAGACAGTCACAGATGATGCCTTCTGGTTCTTTCTCCCTTTGGGGGGAAAAAAGGCACTTGTCTATTTTTATTGTTATTTTTTAATAAAGAGTTTCTGTGATTTCTCCTCCTCCCCTACTTACTTCCTATGTGTGATGTACAGTGAAATAATGTGTCTTCAGCCACCAAATAAAAAAGAAACAGTTTATTTACGTCAGTTGTAGCTATTCTTTTATATCTGTAAAATAAATGCCAGAGCACCAGCAGGCAGATTGCATCACTTCATGCCCAGTCACAGGATCTGCTAAGCCTCCCTCAGCTCTTGAATGCAATTGTAGAAACAGGGGTGGGAGGCTCTTCTTATGAAAACCTGATGCTTTCTGTGCTGTAAATCACTGTAAAGGTGAGATCACTGGCTTCTCACAAATAAGCCATGTGGAATAACCTGTCAGTTTTTCACTCCAATTTGTGTTGCATTTATAATTTGTGTGAAGCCCATTCCAGCTTCCGTCTTTCTATGTGAAAGAAAAATAAAAGGCTAGATGCTACTGTCAAGGGAATTTTAAGTCTCAGAAATACAAAAGTTTCACAGTAGAGAGTACAGATTTTAAAGTAACGTCTGTGGTTGTACAAAGAAAAACCAAATAAATGATGGTTTAACCCCCTATATGTTTTCGTATGTATGGTTACATTCAAAACCAATAAACAGAACAGCTAGAAGACTGCCATTAGACATCCCAAGTTGCCTTTTTTAGATAAACTAACTCAGTTTTTAGAGGAAAATGTGCAATGTCGATATTTTGTTTGTATAAATTAAACTATTTGTGGTTTTGACTCTGCATTCTCTGAAGTGTATTCTCTCTCAAAGACAACAGTGAAACCATCCTATGATGCTTCCTTTCATTTTGCTAGTAGTCATCCAAATTTTCAAATACAAGCTTTGGCACACTTGCTTCAAGCATTGATTATATTTTTTTTCCAAGACCTTAATTGTCTGTTTATGTTCAAAATAGTTGATTTGTATTCCATGTGAGAATACAAAGAAACAACATGATCATTAGAGCTATGCATTTTGTGTGTACCATATAAGACAACACTAAAGGGAAAGGTACTGCTATAATATATACTCTAAAAGAAATTATTGAACAGAACAATCAATAAGCCTTCCCCAAAACAAACCCAATGCTCCAGCCGCATCTAAGAGACGCTTCTCTGGCACCTCACGTGTTGACAGGAAATGCCTAAATGGAGATCACTTGGGAGAAAAATGTCTGATAAAGCTGCCTACTAAAAGAAAGTGTATTTACACACTTATTAAATATTTTTGAGAACGAGTTAAATGGGAGTAGTTTTCATAACCTCTTTATGTCCCTAGCATAGCCCAATATTTTAAATGATAAGATATGAGAGGTTGAACCTCTACAAGTCTTATCTACAGGTTTCTACTGCTGTCTGTTTAGTGCCACAGAGCAGCATCGGGGGAGATTTCGGGGAAAAGATGGGGGAGAAAATAGGCCAAAAAGCAACATGCTGTCCTTCCCAGAGCCTCAGGACACAGCCGGAGCCAGAACTGTTCTCCTGCACCTCCTGTTTGGCCAAACTCTCTCATAACCCGCATCTACTTTAATACTACAAGAAATCATCAGAATAGATGAGTGCAAATGATGATACAAATCCAGACGCGTGCATGAAAGGTCATTGGCTTGTTCATACATAAGGCTGTTCCATAACATTTTAGAATCGGGTCAGTGTTTTGCCAATTCAGGGCATAGTCCTCAAAAGTCCATAGCACAACAAAGAAACCATTAGTGGTGATGACAGACTGCAGTTTCACCAGCAAACTTTTATTTTAACTATAAAGTGTGTAAATCTGTTAAAAAGAAAAAAAAAAAAAAGCAACAACTAATAACAGAATGAAAATATTATTTGCCACATGTAATGCATAAACAAAATGAATCAAAAGAAGCAAAAAACCCCAACATTTAAATACAAATGTGAAGTGCTTTAAAAAATATAGTCTGAAAAATGCATAAAATTCCACAGTGGAAAGAAACTCATGTAGCAAACATTCATATGTAGAAACCAAATAATAATTATTACAATCAAACAAATTCCACACTGAGGGTCCATTCAATGCAGAATCCACACAAGTAGATTAAGATTGTGACAGATTTTCTGCCTTCAAGCTGACTCGTGAGTTTTACCTTAAAAAACCAGAACCGAAGAATAAATCTTCAGGCCCATTTATAAGTCATTATGGAACACATTGGAACATATGGAACATTATGGAACACAATCTAAGTATTCAGAAGTTCCAAGTCTTGTGCAAGAGCAGAAAAAATTTATCTGAAGTTTTCTTCTGTACCAAAAAAATATCAGGAACTGAAATTTATTAACAGCACATTCAAGTAAATTAAGATTTGGAAAATAAAAGACAGAATTGTGAATTTAAAAGGAAGGTGTATCAACTACGGCGATACAGACAAAATCACGGCGAGTTTCAATAAATGTATTTAGAAAGCACAAAGCAAAGAGATTGAGAGGTTTCACAAGCCATTGCCAGCCCATTTGCACCGGATGCTCCTTGAAATCTCGGTGAAGTCCCGAGTAAATCTTGTTTTCAAGACTTTCTGCTTCAATATCTGAAAACACCATGAGATTTTTTTTTTGAATGAAAGACTAGTGAAAACCACTTTTACCCATGAGGATCTCTGTTGCCACCCCTAATTCTGGAGGTTTAATTGCATCGTGATAAATACATATTTTAGCTCCTAACTTACTTAAGTAAGTAGGCAGGAACCAAGAGAAAAAATATTTAACAACTATCCTCAAAATGAGTTATTTTTCATGGTCCAATCTGGTATTTGAAAGTGTTGACTCCCATGCTTTCCCTATCAGGATACTAATAAGTACTAGTAACACTGCTGCTGGATACTGTAATAATACGTATAAATGTTATCCATCCATAGTTCAGAGAGAGTTTACATATATAATTTTTCCGTCACAGCCACCACTGGGTTCAAGCAACCGAGCATGAACTGCTACATGAACCCCCCTGTGAGCATTTCACAAAGGCCAAAGTCTCTCTCCAGCCACAGGGGCTCTGGAGCACAAGGTGGAGCACCTGCACGAGGCCCCAGAGCACGGCTTCCCTGAATGCCCTTGTCACGATCTGAGCGCGCGCAGAGCCAAGCACAGCTCTAACACCGGTCCTGTTTGTCCTTCAAACAGTGTCAACAGATGGTCCTTTCAAGATTACGTGAAGGACAGAGGGAACAAGAAACCGAGCCCCTTAGTTTCAGAGACAACGTGTCGGCTCCTCCTAGCAGAGCCCAGCAGTTGTGCTCCGTGTACAGGCACACGCTGCGTTTTTGCAAATGTTTTTAAATTGCATGGATAATTGGATGAAATGTGTTTGCTTGACCTGCTCACCACTATTTGGCCATGTTGTTTCTAGTTCCTTTACACTTAAAATGCAGTCGCTGCATCTCCTCTGCCCACGGATCACAGGTAAACATGAAACGTCTTGATATTGTGGGGCATGTAACTCCCATTTGGTTTGTTACAGCTTCAGCTTTATTGCCCTCCCTCAATCTTTCATTTTACTGTTCTGCCTGGTTTGCTGTGGGTGCATTCAAAAGGACCAGTAAACTTGTGGCACCTTTAGAAAACAGATGAGGGCAGCTTGCTGAAGCTGCTGTGAAATTCGAAGGCCGTAAGTCAAGTTAGTGGTCCAATTATTACCCAGTGTCCTTTAAAATGCTACTGATCTGGGAGTTCTCTTTTTCTTCTCCTGGGAGAGTTAGGCAGCAAGAGAACAATGAAAATAACTAGAATAAAAGCAATTATCTAATATTCAGCCAGGAATGCTATCTGCATCTGATTCAGAGATTATATTAACTTCCATAAATTTTATACATACATACATACATATATATATGAGGCTAATGTTTTCCACCTTTATCTTTTGTTTCCTCCAGACTGTGGAGCCCTAAGTTTTACCAACCTGTAGGAAGCACAAGCCTGACCTTGGTGTGGCCAAAAGCAGCCACAGACAGAAAGGGTGCGAGGTATTTCCATTTCCATCTGGAATCTTGTTTCAGACGCAAACGGCCACATAATAATGAAATCAAAAACCACAACAATTTTCTATCCACTTGATACATTTCCACTGAACCAAACCTTAAATGTTGCAAACCAAGAATATAATGAAGGAAAGAAGCAACCAGTCAGCACATAATGTGATTAATTGAGCGACAGCTGCACATCAGTAGGAAATGAAAGAAAATAATAAAATTAGGTATGTCATTGAAAATCCTTCAGATATATTGCCTGGAGGCAGAATATATTTACATTGAAACTTCAGTAAATAATTAAATGCATTTGTGTTTGCAGAACAGCAGACTCTGAGATAAACCTGCTAGAAGACACGTAGACTACATTCTTTTTAGCTACACACTTCTTTTGGTCTAGAATCTGTAACGTTTGTTAGCAATTAATATTTGAAAACCACATTTCCTTAAGGTATCGGGAAGCTTGAGTTTTCCACTTAAACGCCAGACAAGGAAAGGTCACGGTTCAACTTGTTCTCCATGGCCTATACCCACCTATGGGTATGGAGATGTATTTAAACACCCAGCCAGTACAATCTCGTTCTAGTGGACATAACGGATTTCAAAGAAAATGTATATGACTCAGTATATCCAGAATCTAAAAAACACACTATAAAAAAAACCCCAAGCCCAACATTGTTTTGATTCCTGAGATTCTTCTCACGTTCTAACACGTCAAGTTAGAGCAGCAGTTCTGCTGAATTGGTAAAATGCATGGTTAGGGGCTGGCTTTATGCAGTATATAAAGTTTATAAAATGCTAGTATAGCCCATGGGGTTTTTATAGGGCTTTTATGTAAACATTACAGAAAAAGAAGAAAAAAATGAGTGTACACTGACACGAAAAATAGTACTTCACCCTTGTGAAAAAGAAGTGCCAAGATGTTTTGTGTGATTATCCATTAATTTATAGAATATGCTTATTTAACAAAGCTGTGCATGTATAACATCTGTAATTATTCACAATTATAAAACATAAAGGGAGGATGAATAATACAATCAGTCCTGTTTCCATATCACAGTGCTCTTTTAGCACTGAAACCAAATCCAGTTTAAGACAAAAAGCACTGGTTTTTAAAGCATGCCTAAGGAGGCTGCACTGCAACTTGATTGTATGAAGTAGTAATCTTTTTAACCTTAGCAGACTCCCTGGTCCCCTAGAAACACAGCATCACCGGGGACAGAAATGATGCCTGAAAGCGGGGTGTCCCGTCACTGCACGTTCTATGATGTGAATATAGACAAACCACAAAATCTAAGCAATATTACCTAAAAAAACAATTACACAAGAAAGGCAGTATTTCTGCAAATACTACCATGTAAAAACAAACGTATTTTAGGGAAAAAAAAAAAAGAAAAACAAAAGTCAGGCTCAAGAACAAAATCAGAAACACTGAGTCTTGTGCTGAGTCTGTGCAGCACTGGGTCACGTCTTGTGCCGCTGCACCAGTTCAGCCTGAGCTTTCCCCTCTGTCCTGCAAAGAGCCTTGAACTCCACCGTGTGGACAAAAGGAGCCTCAGAGAAGTTCCCCTCTTCCCAAGTTTATTACTTTCCTTAGGCAATTCGAGTAGTTCTGTACATAGCTGCTTGAAGAAAACCCCAGCACTTTCTCAAGTAGGTGATAAAGCAATTTGCCATAAAATATAATAGCCTGACCCTGAAGTAGAACAAAGCTTAGAGAGAATTCAAGAAAGGTTTAAAACTTTTTGTCAAAGATAGTTCAAAGTCCTGTTGTACTTAAACATTCCCAGATCAGAAAAATATCCTGTGCTACTGGGAAATATAATCATCCACGTTTAGTTCCTTGCAATGCTTACTGCAGCACAGACCGCTCAAAACAGACACAAAATGGATAAAGTAAGTTGCAAATTAGATGAGCACCCTGCTGCCCTCCCTGGCCCCCTTCCCGAAACAGAAGCCAACGTTGGTCTGAAACTGCAGAGAAATTTCAGGGGCCAAACGTGAAAACCATGCAGAAGCATGTTCCCAGCTACATTCTGCTTTCCATTCTAAAAATACAGAGTAGGAGCAAGCCAGCGTGAAGTAAAATTAAGCTGGGATTCACTCTGCTCTGCTGCAGTGACGAATGCAGCATCTTTAAAAAGGTATCGAGATAGCCTGTATAAAAACCCACCTGTTCTCTCAGGTGAGAAAAGTAAAGTGGGCTTTTTGCAAAATAAAAAACTATACAACAAGATAATTACCAAAGTTACCTGCAAAGCAATTGAAAGTATTCAAACAGACTTTAAAAAGACCTTTAGCTTTGAGCCTATAAAAAGAAAAAGGCGTCTGTAGGAAACATAGATGAAAAAATAAAACTTTTTCAAATATAAAAAGTGTTCTGCTTTCAGACAAATTCAAGTAAATTAACATACACAATTGCATCTGGCAAATAACAGATGCTGAGTTTCAGCTAACTAAAAGCCCCAAAATATACACATACCACTAACATGGCGCAATAGTCTATGTACAGCCTTCTGGGACGGGGGCTGCTCGGAAACCTCTCAGTCACACAGATATCCCTTACGAGACAGCACCCTTTTTGATATTATCACAGAAAATGAAGTTTAAAATTAATTTAGGAAGTAAAAAAATATTCAGATTTTTACATATATTGGAATTACTAGACAAGTAAAAAGAAATTGATGATGAAAAAATGTTCATGCAAGATACCTGACCAGCAGTTCATTTGACTGAATGGAAAACAGTACATGGGGCCCGTTCTCTCGCTGGTGTATGTACACAGATATATATATATATATACACACACACACTTAGATTGGTGCGAGGCCCCTGGCTTCACTCTGGGGGCTGGCAGACCCCTGGTCCAGACAGCAGCAGATGTCTCAGGACAGGGAATCGCTCTGGTTCAAGCCGCCTCACCAGTTCCCAGCATCCGCACAGCTGTGGTGCTCTGAGGACCACATCTGGAAAGGTGTCCCAACGCCATGGAGCAAACCAAGACGTGCTCCATGGGCACAGGAGGTCTGGAATAGGAGCAGCACGTTTTGAGCCAAGCACAGGCAGGACCACTTGTTCCAAATGCACCTTCACCCCGGTGGGACGGGCACCTACCGCCTGTAGAGCAGAGGACACGCTGGCCTAGAGAAGGGGCAGCTGTTGCCTCCCAAGGGACAGCGGGTGATGAGCAGAAACGGAGATGTGAAGACTGTGGTTCACCTGCAGGCTGTGAACTGTCTGTCCCCATCCTTACAAGGGACAGACAAAGCACCCTGAGCCCCCCAGAGGGTTCCCGGCTCACTGATTCCCTTCAGGAGATGGTTTCATGGTATGCCACTGGTTTTCTGCTGTCCTCCATCCTGCCGTCCTCTCCTGTCCCAGGTGTTTACTCTCAGCCTTCAATCTTTGTGTTTACTTTAACATTTTCCTTGTGCCAAGCACCTTCTTCCCTCCAAACATCTAACTGATTAACTCGTTGAGTAGCTAATGCTCTTTCCCTCTCAGAAAGAGGCATGAAGGCTCGTCTGTGCTCCCTAGCCACCTGGGTCAACTCCTTCCACCACTTGAACTCATCTTGCCCCTCCAGTCTAGGGGCAAGTGCCAAGAACTCTATTTAGAATGAATGCCAATGCGTTACTCCTTTAAAAGACTCCTACTAGTCATTCCTTGCTGTTTTTAAGCAAAACCCAGAAGTCAGCCAGATTGGTGTCTCACAACAGCTTCTCTGGAACCCAGCAGTTCCAATTTGGGAATGCTTCCCTGGCAGCTCGGTCCTGCTCAAGCATGAAGTCAGCAAAACCACTTCCCTGCCTGACATGGGAGAGGACAACTGGCTTCCTAACGGTGGGCAAGAGCCCTCAGTGCTGCGTTTGTCCTTACGGGTTTATGTTGAGGTTGTAGGTTATAGCTGTCCATGTTTGCTCAATAGCACCTTCACTTTCCATTGCACTGCAGCCAAGTCCCTAGGACTACTTTAGGATGATCTGTTTCCTAATAATAGGAAGTGAAACTTTGGCCAAACCTCCTCCCTCCTTTTCAGAATCAGTGTCTGCAATAGATTTTCTCCATGTTTTCTTTTGCTCAACTCTTGGAGCTCTGTAGGATTCACACTCTGTTCTGTTTTGTTCTTCTGGTCCTGTAGGACTTACTGAATGCCTGCAAACTGCATGCAGTTGTGTTCTCTGTAGCACACCTTTCCAAGGAGGGGTTTGCCTTTTTTTCTGAAATTTCTCTTGAACACAAATAATGTTTTGCAACCAGTTATTAGGACTTGTGAGTTTTGCATCCTATTGTTTTCACATTCTTCTCCAGTAAGAGTAGAGGCTTGTGAAGTTCCTTCTTTGTCGTGCTGTGTACCAACCACCTCTGCTCTAAAGCAAGAGGTCATCTTTGCTGTAAGCAGACATAATGGCAGAGTAGCTTGGTTACAGGCAGTGATACTACACTTAGTAAGCCCACATAACGGTTAGAAGATGTACCAGTTCTCAGCTAGGAACCAGCCCCTAATCCATTTAATATCTGGAGTATATGTAACCATGACGAAACAAACGTACAAGTCCTCAGCTGGGACAACATCCAGTCAGGAGAAAGGTTTCTCAGGGCTACACCTGGTGAATTTCCAGTCAGTCTGAAGCTAAACATTGAGGTTAGAGAGATCATAAACACGCCTTCATTTCCTTCTTCAACATCTAGGAAATGACTGAAATGGTGGGTAGAGTTCGTGGTGCATGACACAGACCTGGTTCGGATGGTGCGTGGAGCCTCCTCGAGGGACGTGAACGTTCGGTCTAAACAGTGTTCCCAGTGCTCCAGCTCAGGTCCTGCTTTCGCCACAAATGGGCACGCTTTAAAACTTCAGAACTGTATTTTCTCACTTAAAATTCACCACCAGCAAGAAAATTAAAGCCAGCTTACATACTGAGGCATATATACTATCTCAAGTTATAATAAAATATGATTTGTTTGAAGAAAGAAGCTTATGAAAACTATTTGGGCCTATTATTTTCTCCTCTAAGCAAAATAAATACAAGAAACATAACACGTGGAATGCACTCTAGAAAATATGTCATCATTTCATAATTATGACACTGCAAATAACATAGAAAAAGGCTCAATTCTGTGCCTTATAAATTATCCAGATACCACGCAGTGTCAAGGGGAAAAAAAAAAATGCACCAAGTATTTAAAATATTAAATTAACTTATCGAGAGGAGTGAAAAGCGACTGTGAACCCGTGTCTATGGGAGAGGGATTTTATTTCCCACTGGTGCGTGACCGAGTCTGCGATATGTGGTAATAGCAATCTGCCGGATTGCATCTTCCGTCGGGCCCCGGTGGCCCCTGGGGTCCGGGTGAGCCTGGCGTTCCCGGTGGGCCTGGCAGGCCAGGAGCTGGTAAAACAGAGGCAGAATTAGTTAAGTCTGCCCCAGAGCATGTGCAGTGCCCCACATTTCATCAGTGACCCTCAGCTGCACACCAGCTCATCTGCAAGAAGGCAGGTGAGCCTGGCCTCATGTTATGACCAAATGCAGGAAGAAAGGCACCAGCATCAAACTGGCATGAGAAGCAGGAGAAAAGCCTGTTAGTTCGTAAATACCAATAGCAGAAATAAATTTGGACATGTGTACCTGAAGGGCCGGGTGGTCCGGGGTCACCAGGCAGTCCAATTCCAGGCTCACCTCTTTCTCCTTTCTGTCCTCTGTAACCTACACAGAATAAAGATATGAAAATAAGAGTATCCTCTTATTATAAACAGCAATCTTCTCTGTATTGTGTTGACAGGAGACTATTGAGACCAATGTAACTGGGAAAACACGTGTTCACTTCTTTTTCTGAGACTTGTATTTTTTTCTGAGACGGCTCTGACGTCTACATGTTCCTCCTGGAACCATTGCACCCTCTCCCAGAGGACTCTCGCTACGTTCACTAGCTGGACCTTTCCCTGGGATTTTAAGTTTTACCTTCCTGAAGTTCCTCTAATAAAGAACCAAATTCATACTGCACTCCAGTGTTACCCGTTCGATGAAGTGACGTAAAGCACCAAACCAAAGACCAGCTGGAGCCTGACCAGCCCTTCTCTGACAGATCCCAAACCGGGCGACACTTCACTCTCTCCGCTTGACATAAATCTTTATGTCTGCATGTTTTCAGACTGTAAAGTGGAGGTTGTATGCTCAAGCATTATGCCAGACATAAGAGGTTGTTACACCAACCCGCAGCACTACGTGGAATGAGGCATCTTTAGAGCTTGATGCAGATTACTGCTTCTGGCATGCAAAGCCTGCTTTGACTCAAATGCCTGCATGTTGCTAACAAAGCGTGATTACTAGTTATACTCTGAATATTTGTGTCCATTTTCTTCACAGGCCATAGCTTTCTATTTATCTAAATAGTTTCCACTCATGCTTAACCTGTTTCTTTTTCATTAAACTCTTTGTAAAAAAAAAAAAATACTATTAGTTGGAAACACTCTGGCTGTTTTACAGGACTCATGGGTATCAGTGTAATGATTTGCCTAATATTTTGAGTTAAAAAAATGCATCTAAAAATATAGCTTTTCTGTTTAAACCATGTAATTTATGTAGGAGAGTGGCTGAAAGTATCTTCCCTCCCCTGTGCCTCAGACTTTGACATGTAAGGTGGCATATGTTGAAGACTAATTTGTCAACTTCCAATCATGTTTGGAATTAAATTTGTTCAGCTTCAGGGACCAGTATATTTCTGGTGTCACGTATGCCATACAATAAACTTCCTCTTGGGAAGAGCTGTAACTTTATTTGAATTGAAAGAGGAGAGTCACGGCTGACCAGTCAGCACAGGGGAGTCAATCCACCTGATGTCTCATGGGCACTGGGAGAGGGATGGCAAAGGTTGTCTTGTCAGTGCGCTGTGATCTATGGCAACACTGGTACTTCACAGTACAACTGTGAGTCCTGTGGGTACCAATACAGGGTTGTTACACCAGACACAGTGCAGCAGGAGAGCTACACAGAGTATTCAAGCTTTCTGTTAAACACCAGCTCATTATACGCGTTGGTTGAAAGTCTATTATCTGTTGCAATCATTCTAGGTTTCAAAACAGAGCATCAATTATCTTCTCTCAGCACCCCAACAAGGAAATTACAGTGAGGCAAAAACATCAGAAATTGCATGCAGAGTGACGTGCATAACAAAAGGAAATCAACTGTTTAAAAGCTCACAGAGAACCAAACTTAATATTAATCATGCATTCTGGTCACTCAGCTGTGTTAAGCAGAACTGTACAAGGCATGTATGCACACAAGCTATAAAGACTCAGAAAAGGGAGGATGCAGGTGTTTGTATTCAGTTATGAATCTTGATTTTGCACTTTAATGACCACAGTAGTATTTATATCAAGTTGGTTTGTTCTGGAGATCTTGTGTAATGCATAATAGCTGCTACTGGTTGAGAAGCTCAATCATACAACCACAGGGTCTGCTACATTTCCTATTTATTATATATCTCTCTACGTTTCTTAATTTACAATAGACAGTTACAGTACATTTCTCACTACAAACCCAGCTAATGGTAATTTTACAAAGTAGTGCTGCCACTAATAATTTCTTTAAGTTTAAAGAAAAGAGAGAAATCACATTTATGGTATATCACATTTACAAGCTCCATGATAACCGCTACTGTAGGTATCTGAGACATCACAGTAGAAAAGCAATTGAGATGGACTGCAAGATTCTGTAAACATTACCGGAATTCAAGACAGCAAAGAAAAGACCCACAAGAGCAGAAAGAGCAGCCTGTCATTGCAAGTATATGACCCAGGGTAGTGCAAACCACTATTGGCTGCATCTGAATGTACACACAAGGGTGTATTTTGTACACAGTGACAGGTAAGTTCTGTTAACACTGAAGTTTAATACAAAAATTCCCAGGTATCTTTACTAAATATAATACTTTATGTAGCAGGGCATGAGCATGTCAGTAAACAGGCCTATATGTAAACAATCTGAACAATGTAATGTATAATTCTGGCAGGAAAATGTTTGATTTTTAATGAGGTATATTTTGCACAGAAGTAGGGCAATGATTACACTTCTACAGGATAATATCACCTTCTCTCTGAGCTTAAAGTGACAAACTCATACATAGTCAAAGGCAAATGTTACTATACACTTATATCAGATTTTTGAATTATTGTTTTTAATATAAAGGCACATGTAAGATGCTGTCTGTTTTTACTGGTAGAATTACAATTCCAGTAAGAGGTACCAGCTTAATTCAAAAGGCAGCTGCTTTAGCCAAGCCTTTCATTTGGGTTCCAGAAGTTTTGTTCTGATTTCTGCAACCCAGAAGTTGTGGTATGTAAATATGTACGCAACATAGGCAGTATGGTAAACATGTGGTAGCAGTATGTCACAAGTATGTGTTCAAACGGGTAAGTGTTCTGCTAACAGATGGGTGGTGATCACTAAAATTCAGGTTTTGGTTTGTTGCCCTCCACAAGCACCACGATCAGAAGCATCGCTACCAGAACACCCTCAGCTCTGCTTGGAAATGACACAAGTTCACGTCTGTGAATCTGGAGGTTAAAAGTTCTCTCATTCAAACAGCTCCATAAGGTACTTCACTTATGACATGCCAATATCTAAAGAAGTCTGAGGTTCTTTAATACATCTGTGAGGCAAACACATTACCACAACAGGAAGCAATCGGACTGAGGTATCCACTATGTTTTACTGTGCAAATACTCTGCATTCTTAAAAACAAACAACTGCAAAGCAAGAGGAAGGGTGCTAAGGGCAAGCCCTCTCATCCAGCCTCCAGTACATATTCTGAATTCCTCCTCTGTGTTATGGCCCTCTCAGCTGAGAGGCAGTAACTGAGCTTCAAACCAAAGTAAAACAGGGTAACTTCATCCTCCACAGCAAAGAACAGGTTAGAGAAGGTAATGCTTGTAATCAGTGCAGCTATTTCAGAGGAGTGACTGTGTCTGGACAACATCCACCACACTGGCTTCCTGATGTCAGCCAAGGTTTCTTCTACAATTCTCCCACCATGCGAATTAATAATTAGAATAAGAAACACACGTTTCACAACAGAGATTAGCAGTAAAGGTAAGGAACTTTCACTATTCATCACATGGTATTTTTCTTTCCTGAGCTCTGATGTTTGATTCCTCGAGGTATGAGTAATGAGTACCTATTAAAAAACCCCTCTTGTTTCTTTAATTTGTTAGAAACAGTGAAGTTTAACTAAGATGAAATATTCTTTTGACTATTGAGAAAAAAAACAATAGCCATATTAACACAAAGGATCTCTGGACTGCAAATCTATCCCAAAATGCACTCAGTCTAACAGACCAAAACTCACTTATTACTATAGTTTCAAAAATCCAATTAAGTCAGAGTTAACTGATCTAGATCATCTGTCTAACATATGACAAGCTGACTGTTTGCAAATGGATGGCATTGCTCTAGCTTACCTATGAAGTCTTGAAATAAACTCCCTGTTTGTCTATGAGACCTTCGCATCCTCTAAAACACACACAGGATAAACAAGATCCTCTGCTCCCCCTCAAGCAGATGCTGCACAGTTCACTGTAAGACTGCCTCACAGTATCAGCTTGCTGATGCATATGTCGTACATTATTTTTTAAGTGAAGAAATATATATAAAGAAATCTTCCAATCACTATTACATAGAGTCTGTTTAAAGACCAATTGCATGTCTCATAATTTAAGTTGTAATTATTTGTTTTCTTTTTATTTGCATGATGTATCTTTATTGAGACTGTCCTATAAAATCAAAATTATTTGTACCTGAACCACTGGGAAGTACCTAAGGTACACTATGAACGACCTTGCTGAAGGCCAGCAGGTAACAATTCTTAACTTAATTAGAGATGAATGATTCTATGCACAAGGGTCTACACATTCCTTAAATACACCTTTTGAAGACCATGCCTACGCTTCCAAAAGTTAATATCTATGTTTTTTTGCTTCTGGGACTAACCCCTACCTATTGGTTTGCTGAGCAGAAGGAGGCTCTGGTGGAATCTGGGCAGGTCACACCAGACCAGGTCCCAGGGGAACTGGTGCCACACTCAAGGTGCACAGAGGGACCCCTGCAAAGCTGCCAGTTTTGTGAAGCACCTCCTGGGACACAGAGCAACTCCTGCCCTTCCCGCTGGCTGGCTCCAGTGGGCTCCCTGCTCAGCGGGCAGCATCACAAACAGCCTCTGGAGGTGTTCGTTGAGGTCTTGTTAATTGCTCTCCAAAATCATCTACTTATTTCTCCTGTGAGGACAGGCTGAGAGAGTTGGGGTTGTTCAGCCTGGAGAAGAGAAGGCTCCGGGGAGACTTTACTGCAGCCTTTCAGTACTTAAAAGGGGCTGATAAGAAAGATGGGGACAGATTTTTTAGCAGGGCCTGTCGTAACAGGACAAGGGGTAATGATTTTAAACTAAAAGAGGGGAGGTTCAGACTAGACACGAGGAAGACTTTTTTACAGTGAGGTTGGTGAAACACTGAACAGGTTGCCCAAAGAGGTGGCAGATGCCCCATCCCTGGAAACATCCAAGGTCAGGCTGGACAGGGCTCTGAGCAACCTGATCTGGTTGAAGGTGTCCCTGCTCATTGCAGGGGGGTTGGACTAGATGACCTTTAAAGGTCCCTTCCAACCCAAACTATTCCATGATTCCTGTCACTGCCTGTATGGGACAAGTGATTCACTCTGCCAGCCCAGATGTGTATCACTGCACACAGCAAAACTCTGGAGCTGGCAATGTGGGCTACATCCAAGAGAGAAATACAATAAGGAACATCTGTCAGTCAAAATCAATGCATATTATGACTTAGGCTTATGTGCACACAGCGTGCCACCTTGATGGTCTCAGCCACACATGCATGTAACATGCTTCTGCAAGAAATCTTGTCTGCTGTGTCTTTTATGTCTGAAAATAAGCTGGAATATGGAAAGATATTTTTCAATCTGCTCAGAGATTCAAATTTCTTTTTGCTCTTATCACAAAACAATAACATGCACAGGCATAACTGGGGAAGGCATGAAGGTATTTGTAAGTGTGCTTCTCTCATGGTACTATCTCTTACTCAGAGTGTGAAAAGGAGGCAAGACAATTTTTTTTGTTTTCTTTCCTTGGCAGTGTAATTTAATGTATCTTTTGCTGTAGCAGAGAAGTAAATGCTTCTCACTTAGCTTACTTTTTCTAACCAAAAAGGAGTATTGAGCATATCAGTAAAATAAAGGGAAAGCCTGCGTACATGGGGCACTACTTTTACTTAAGCATAAGGCATGAAAAAGCAGCTTTATTTTTTTTCAAGCATAGCTATCATCTTTACTCTTGATGCTCACTAACTGGAAATGAAGCCTAGTGTAACATTGCACTTCCCAGAAGCATCTGAGACTGTCCACCACATACATCATCATTGAACAACCTGGCACTGACATTGAAGTTGACTTTTTACAGTGATCTGAATATTTAGGTAATGATGAAGTCAGTGTTGTAAGATTCTAAGCCTTTTATTGTTTTCCTTGATCCTTTATTCTTGTTCTTCTCATTCTGAGCTCATCACATTTTTCAAGCTTCTGTCAGGGCTTTGCGCTTATCAGTGTTAGTAAGTCTTTATTCTTCTCATAGCTTTAGGATCCACACATCTTCAGCCTTGCTGTCATGTTCTTCATTCCAGTCTGACTTGCTCTGACTCCAGAGCAGACCAAACTAACAAAAGATAATAAAGAACTACCTACAGATAAACTGCAAATTACATATTACCCACCCACAAAATATTATTCATCGATAAATCATTTTTTCCTTTTATTCTATTCTCCTCTTCCGTTTAATCTCTGAGAGGCTGACCCTACAGTAGAGCACAACTACCAGGAGCCTGGATCCCTCAAAGCCAATTTTGCAGTGAAAGACAGTTCAGTGACATGAGAATCCTACCCTGTCCAAATGCACTGCAACATACAAATTACTGTTTGGGGTATAGTGAAAAGCTGATTACTCTGAAACTGATTTGGGAAATCAGATTTTTCAATGTAAGAAGAATTCATGTGGTAATACTTCAGTTTTCACTGATTCTCAAAGAATATTTGCTTCAGTTTTTCCTTCTCTGTGTTGTCTCAGAATCAGAGCTGAGAGCACTTGGACTCTGAGATCAAATTTTGTTTCTTAAGTAAGATGGTCTCTCAGTATGAAGCAGGATCAGAATAGTTACATTAGAGTGCTGGCATAGTTTTTCTTCCTTGTAAAAGTATTTTGGCGAAAAAATAACTGCTGCAGTAGTCTACAGATCTGTCAGCTTTAGATATCTGTCAGTAATTATCTTTATCACTTATTAGAGTAAAATGCACTGATTAGGAGTTATAATCAGTAAAATTCACACATTTACTACAGGTTAATGTTTAGATCTAGTCTGGAAAAACATAAGCACAGTTTTAAAAGTTAATCATTAGGAAGCTAGATAGGTAATCCTGGTTTATTTAATAATCATTAGCAAGTGTATAAAGATTTCAAGATAAAATTAATGGGAACATTTTTTTGAATTCCTACCTTGAATTCCACGTTCTCCTGGTGGTCCTGGCAAACCATCATTTCCTGGTGGCCCTGGTAACCCATCTTTTCCTGGGGGACCTGGTTTTCCATGAGCCTGGGAGGCAAGCATTGCAGCAGGCAGCTTCAGCTGGGATACAAACTGAGCCATCCTTTCTTCATTAACAGAGGACACAAGAAAAAGTGGGTAAGAAATCTGCCAGCAAAATGTGGGAAAATAGATAAATCCCAAAGCCCCAGCTAAAGTAAGTTTCTGGAAGTAAGGTGTTCAATCCTCCTAAATGTCCAGATATTAAATGCTCCTCTAAGTACCGGGGTGTTTAGTTCCAACTGACTTCATGTCTGAGTCCTTACTCTCTGAAATAATCCAAATGATTAAAGTTTCTATTACTACTCTCTTTTACTAACGTATTACAACATTTCAAATGATTTCTGACTCCTGTTCATGGAGTACTTGAAATACACAATCACACAATAATTAGTACTTAGCATCCCTACAAAGGGCTACCTTATATGTTTATAACTCATATTAAATTGTGAAGTGAAACTTAAATACTGTGAACAGTTCTTGCAATGTGCTGACATCCTAAAAACTGTTGTAAAAAACTTGTAAGTGCTCAGCAAACATTATTAACTGCAGAGATTTTGGCATGAATTGTTCATGCTGGTAAAGTGCACTTTGTGTACATTTCGGTGTTCTTTAGAGGTAGACACAATAGGCACTAACCTTGAATCTGTCTCATTTATACTGGACTAAAAAACTTAACAAAGCATTCTATAATTTAGCTGGTATTTACTCTGGTGGAGTTTTAAGATTTAGGAAAAAATATAGAACAAAGAGAAGAGTGGGCATCAAACAAAAAGCAAGCAAAGTGATAGAAAATAGCCAGCGTGAAACAAGGCCAAAAATAGAAGATCTGTGGGAACACTAGTGAGGTGTAGAAAATGGAATAGCTATAAAGGCCACAACCAATATTCTCTGTAAGTAGGACACATTTTAATACTTTCTTTTTATGAATAGCCTAAACCTTGTTACCATTCCATTTGAATGGGAGAAGGAGGTAACTTCAGGCAACAAAATGCTCTTGAAATACAAAATAGGTTGGAGCCCTAAGTGGAAGCAGTCTGGAGAAGGGTAAAAATACACAGAGCGATGGCCTTGTTATAAAGTGAAAAATTGCCTGAAGAGTTTAAAGTTTCAAACTTTATATGGTTTCCTTTATCCACAAGAGTTAAAAGGTTTTGTATCTACAAATATTAACAACAAAATAGCTAAACACATTGCAGACATAAGAAGAGCTACTGTTAAGAGGTGTTCTAGTTGAGGCTTGTTTCAGACACCTACCTGAATCACGGCTCATAAGAAAATGCTGGGGAAGAAAAACATTTCCTTTTCAGAGCAAAGACATACCTAAGCAAGCTTTCACAGTGCAAAGGCCTTGGAAGAATCTGGTACCTGCCGGCAACTGTGCCAGGAGTCGGTGTCTGCCAGGGAGCTTTGGAGCTCCCTGGGGGTGTTTGCAGAAAATGCACAGCAGTTCACACCTGCACAACTGGAAGCTGTCGAACCTTTCTCTCATTTAGATAGTCAGCCACCAAGGGGCCAGAATAATTAGATACTTCTATTGTCTCCACTTTAGTAAATCTTCAGTGTCTTAATAGTACATTGTAGATATGTATGTATCTGCAATTATACATGATACATCTATGTGTCTACATTAAGAAATACATATGTTTGCTATTACGATTTGCAGCAAACTACCTTTGAATGTTAATTAAAAGATTACATAAAGAAGCACTCTGGTTAACAGATACTATAATTTGTAATTGTTTGAACACAATTATATTAAGTAGACTTAAACAACAGTAAGCATAGCTACAGCAACAAGACAGCTGCCAAGTCCAATGTAAGTTATATAACATAAAGAAATGTATATGAAAACTATACGGATGTAAAACATCTAGAACAGAATTTAACATTTACATTTAGTTGTATAATACTTCATCTTACCTTCAAAAACCTTAAGAACCTCCTGTTTGATATATCTTTTTATTTCTTCAAGTGAAACCGAATCAGCCTGATGAGGAAACAAAAAGATTATATGTATCAGAGGAAACATATAGAGGGTACTTTATCATGCTACAAAATAAAAAATATGCTGAAATTAGCATTAAGTGTGTATAGTGTTCACCAAAAATTTAATATTTTAATATATTCATGTTATTGACTTAACTGCAAAGGCCACTTCATTGTACATACATCATGTTATTACAAAGACCACTACTACCATGAAGTGGAAGAGGTGCTCTCAAGCATCAGGATGATCAGCATATTATATGTTTTGAAACTAATTTCTATAAAATGCTAAGGAAGTCCAGTGACACTGCTTTGCTTTATTTGCCTCTTGCATAGCATTTGCCAACTTCTCAGCCCCTCTAGTGACCACCTGCTTTGATGCACAGCCCACTAACTAAAACAGCATCACAGGACCAATAACTTCATTGGAAAAGATTTTTAGAGCGTTACTCTACCTGACTGAAGGTAAAAAGAATCCACAACACGGATGTGTGTCTGTGCGCACATGGAGACAAACCAAGATATCTACAACTGGCAGGTAACATTTCATTATCTTTTTAAATGCTGACTTGCCTTTTATTTAGAATCATTTTTGTTTGCAAAGATGTACACTTTAGTTCTTAAGAATATGAAAAACTTAAAAATTATCTGTATTGAGAAGCCGTACTGATTTGTCAGGACTAAAAAACCAACCAACGAACCAACCAACCAACATGCTTGATCATGTGGGTATATCTTTTCCGCGTCTGTTAACTGAACACTGAAATGATCTCAGAGATATCTTACATTTTCTGATAGGGTATTGCTCAGTTGAATTTCCACTGCCCAGCACATGCTGCTTTCATGTTGTCTGAACTCACAAACACCCAAGAAACACATGTTTATTTTACCGGAAACCCTGGGGGTCCTGGTGAACCTGGGGGACCTTGATGACCTGGCGATCCTGGATAACCTCTGTCTCCTGGTGGCCCAATAGGACCCACGTCCCCCTTTTCGCCTGACGGGCCAGGTTTCCCTCGTTCGCCTTGTGGACCTTTGTCCCCTGGAATACCCTGGTCACCCTGTGTAAAATAAAAGCAGAAAGAAAACCATTGCACACAGGGAAACAAACTAGTAAAAGTCACCCAAGAATGCTAACGAGAAAATTCTTCCCTGTTCAGAAATAGATTACATGAGTCATGCAGGGAAGCTGATGTTACAGGCTAATCCGTCTCTCTTGAAAATACAGCATGTGACATTTTGTCTTCTTACACTTTTAATGTTGAAGTCAATGACAAAAAAAGAAATGGATTGACTCTAACCCACTTTTCAAGGACAGAAATTGGGTGCAGAAAGTTTATAAGCCCTTATACAAGGACCTAGAAATTTCAAGTACAGCATAGGTAGAATTCAGATGCTCAAATTCCCCAGGCACAGGGCATCTGGCTTTTTTCCATAACTTTGCTTAGAAGCCTAATATTTTACTTTTGCATGTACAAAAAATCTCAGTTAATCAAAAAAACAACTGATACACAATTCCGTTTATAACAAGTGAATTCCTTGCAAACAAAATAAATGAAAGGTCAATGTTCTGGCCAGGAACAGCTTTGATCATGGCTGAGATGGCATTTAAATTTGTTTCATTTGTGAATAATTAAATCTTTTAGAGTAACTTAATGTATCAGCTACCAGTTCACCAAACTACAGCTGTGGAGCAGAGTGCTGCAAGTCACACATTCAGGTTGCTTCTGAACATCTGGAAGTTCCTAAGGGTCACTGATCACCCTTGCTGTGTCACTTAAGCTAATGTTGAGCTCCACTGTAAGGAATAAACAGCACCAAGAATTGATCATATCATTAACAGATAAATTCAGAATCTACATTTATGAGGCGTAAATAAATATAGTTAATTGCATTCTTAATCTACAGCAAGTGCTGGTGAATATTCAGATCTGAAGTGCCATTAACTGATAAACAAGAAAAAGTATATTTATATTCTTAAGTCATATTTACATGCCTCGAAAGGCTGAAAAAGAAAAAAGAAAGGATACAAGTAGGAGGTTGTCCAATATTTTTATTACCTATCTACCCTCCAATCTGTATGATTTCCAGTGAGTCAGACCTTATTATAACTAAACTTCACTACAAATACCACTGTGACTTGTGATGTTTTATTGCATTAACTGAAATCATGATGCATTCTCAATTTAAGTTTTAATTACCCTTAGTAAGAGTGCAGAAGTTCTGAACTCTGGAAAGTCTACCATGGGGTGGGGGGTGGGAAAAAGTGTCAAAATCTGAAACTTCATGATCCCATGCCTTTAATTTTAACCTTCGTTGAGGGTTGACTTTGGCTGGCTGCCACGTACCCACCCAACCGCTCTCTCACTCCCCCTCCTCAACAGTACGGGAAGAAAATGAGATGGAAAGCTTCTGAGTCCACATAAGGACAGGAACACCTCTTACTAACAACCATCAGGGGAAAACAGACTTGACTTGGGGAAGATTAATTTAATTAATTTAATTG
Organism: Columba livia; assembly: GCF_036013475.1. NCBI lineage: Eukaryota > Metazoa > Chordata > Aves > Columbiformes > Columbidae > Columba > Columba livia. The sequence continues at coordinate 31,153,001 of NC_088604.1, read as the reverse complement.
ATAATTTGGGCAAAACTCGAAATATGCAGCATATGAATGACTTCCAAAAATACACAGCTAATTTAGCTATTTAGTAGAAAAAACAGAAGACATGATGTGATACCCAAAAGCCACCTGTCACCCTTCTCAAAAGACTCTCTCAGGAGTTGATGGGAGCAGGAAAGGGAGCGTATGCACATTGCAGGCAGAGTAATGTTCCAATGGAAGAAGCTTACCTTTTCAGGTTTCTACAAACTTTAAGATTTATAGGAAAAAATGTTCTGTCCTGCATACAGCTATTGTCTCAGTATGTGTATTGAAGCACCCCGAGAAATTCAGGGCAGAGGAAAGACTCTGACTGAGAAGCAGAACTTTTGTAGTCTGCAGGGAAGAGGCTCTTTCCTGGCCTTAATGAAGTTTTTGCATCCAACCTTCTCCTCCTACTTCACTCATAGCAACCTGAAACATTATATAAATTGAAAAACAACTCCTACTCAACCACATTATTGCAAAACTTGAAAGAAGTATAGTCTTTAATATAATTTTTGGTTCACTTTTTTTTTTAGATTGAAGTTCAGAATAGGGAGCCACTGAACACACCATTTTGCCTGGAAGTGCTACCACACATGCATACACCCATAAGTATTAAAAAAAAGATGTCTGAAGATGACTATACTTACAAGTAGCCTTAATTAAAAATGCATTCAAGGCACAAATATGCATATATAATTTCTCAGGTTTATAACGCTTCAGAGTAGGTATGGAAAGCTATTCTACTAGAAATAAAGAAAAACACAGGTTTCTCTCAGACCATGGTGCTAAGGCAGTGTGAAGCTGACCATGGAATTGTTTTTCCTCTAAATAATTCTAATTTTACAGGCTGCCAATGGGCAATACTACAGCCAGTTTTCAAACAAGCATTTTTAACTGTCTCCACTGTTTTCTTTGTGTTTGGAAAAAAAAGCCTCGTAAAAATTAATAAGAATATCTCATCTCTTCCCCCACATCCCTCTTCAAACTCTCCTTTGCTATTAATTGTACAAAAACTAGGGCAGGACATTTGCATTTTGCGATCTGCGGCTAGTCTGCTGATTTATTAAGTCCTCTTTCTTCCTAGTGTTCTACAGTCTCTTACATTTAATCTTGTACTAAATTCCGTGCAGGAGCAGCTATTGTTTTGCCTGAGTTTCTACATGTCCTAATTCAGCGGGATCCTGGTCCGTGTTGAGCTACACAGGCAATAGCAATAAATAAGCCAGCCACCAGCACTTTAATCTGTTGTTGAAATGACTTGAAAGGCATATTTTTGATTGTTTTCAACTGGTTTGTCATTCAGTTTATAAAGTAGTAATAACAGGAGCGTTTAGTCACTCACAGGATGTATAAGATTATTTCAGGCCAGGTGACTTCTTCCTTCTTAAAACAGACTCTAGAGGGATATACTTATTAGATATGAAAACCTCATTTTGTTTTGTTTTGTCCTTCCAATTCTGGTGCTTCTCTTTTCTATAATTGCAACAGCTGGTCTCAAAGCAAAGGAATATGCTGTACAGGAGAAATAATAATGGCTGCAAGAAAACCTTGACTTTGTGTTATTTTCTGTAATCATTGCAATTTCTCACAGAAGCAGGGCTCTAACACCTGATTCACAGGGGGAAAAAACAACTCCAACTCCCTCACTGATCTCTAATCTGAGATGCAGACTTCTCTGTGTATTTCACTGTTATTTCTTAGGCAGATCACCCCTTGTTATCAACAAAACTTTTTTTTTTTTTCCTGCAGAATTTTAAGGAACAACTGACAGCTTTCTGGAACTATATTGAGATACTGTATTTGGCATATTTATAACTTTCCTATTATAAAAGGTTGTAAGAGATTTTATCATGTGAGACAAAAATACTTCTTGAAATTGACATATTTTTAACATGAAACTATATATTTATTTAATTTTTATGTGTATACATGTATATATATACATACATATATATATATATATTTTTACTCTGTGCAGAGAGAGCTAGATCATGACATGTTTGCCAGTGATCCCAGAAGTAAGAGAGGATTCAGGCATCTGTGATCTTTCTGAGGGCAAGCATATTTCCATATTTCCATCTATAGCAACATGCACGTGTGTGTGTATGTATGTACTCTGTCACCGAGGAGACTGCAATGAATACACCGTCTTCTCTTACCCTGAAGCATCTCAAGTTTCACTCTGATGAAGTGAGCTAAGGCTGTGTCTCTGCCTCCCACAGACTTTTCCAAAATTCTCCTCCCTGTCAGTGTGTTTCAAGGTCATGCACTTACAGGTCCAGCCTCCTCTTCTGGCTGTATGTGCACAGCACTCTTTGCAGGGCATTCAGATGGGCTGACACTGAGAAGGTCAAGGCTGAGCAGTGTTATGTACCACCTGCACAGGAGGTGGCAAAGTAAGAAGGTTCTTACATTTCATTTGTGTCCTTAAAGGCAGAAACAGAACATTGCTCCTGTAAGGGGCAATTATTGTAAGAGTGGTTAAAATCTTGTATCTCCTCAATGTCATAAAGCCACACAGAATCATAGAATGTCCTGAGTTGGAAGGGACCCACAAGGATCATCAAGTCCAGCCCCTGTCCCTGCATATGACAACCCCACAGTTCACACCATGTATCTGAGGGTGTTGTCCAGTCTCTTCTCGAATACTGTCAGACTTGGGGCTGTGACACCTCCCTGGGGAGCCTGTTCCAGTGCTCCACCACCCTCTGGGTGAAGAACCTTTTCCTAATGTCCAACCAAAACCTCCCCTGGCACATCTTCCTGCCATTCCCTCAGGTCCTGTCATTGGTCACCAGAGAGAAAAGATCAGCATTTTCTTTCCCAGACTACACAGGGAGGTACTCTTCTGGCTCATCAAACACATGTGGTATCAATTGGATTACAACTTCAGAGCTTTAGAAAAGTTAAAACAGGAGCAAACCACATGCTAAGATTTTCTTTGCTTTAGCAAAATAAAGATCACCTCTCACCTCCAATAAAGATTCCTGCACACCATGATCTCATTACCGTGAACAGAACTGCCTAAACATTTCATAAGCAGTAAGATATTGCACTGACACTCCTGCTGCCTAAGTGTAACAAGCTTGTTTTATATAAAACACAATTTGTGTTTGTGACATACAAACCTCCCAGGGATAATGATGGGGAAAGCTTTATAGTTTTTCTGAAGTCCGATGGCATCACAACAGGATTAGCTACTTACTCATTTTCAATCTATTGATCAATTTACACTGTCCAGGCCAACTGTGTTAGAAAGTCTATAAAGTATGTTTTTCCTCTAAATGCAGAAGCAAATCAATTTTAATTCCTTAAAGCGGTGTTTAGTTATAAACCTCTTAGTTGTCTAAGAGACCACTCGAAATTCACAGAAAATGAATTTCTTTTTTTTTTTTTTGTGCAAAATATGTGCTAATGAGGTGCTTAGACACTCAGTAAAATAAAAGAGTTATTAAAACAAGGGACTTACACGTTCTCCTTTGGGGCCTCGGTCTCCTGGTCTCCCCACAGCACCCTGGAAAATTGTTTTTGAAAAAAAGATGAACATATCACTTAAGGTTTGTTGTTGTTTTTTTTTTTTTTTATATATTCACCTGTTAGTAGAACTGAAAGCAACTGCCTAGGATTAACATGTATGGTAACTGTAGAAGAACAAAATGCGCTAGTACGAAAAAGCATGTTTTCCTACCGGAGGACCTGGTAATCCATCTTTTCCATTGATTCCCTATTAAAAAAACCAAACCACAACATTTTAAAAATAAATATGGTTATCTATATGAGTTTTAAAAATAGAAAAGGTAAAGTTCAATGTGTACCTATTCTGAAGCTGTGGAGGCAGCAGTTTGTGTGGTTACAATATTAAAATAGTCACAAATAGTCTTGAGGTATGTGAAACAAAAGAGGTCAGGGCCTTACTGAACTGCCACCACGTTAAATTTGAGCTGAAAGTAGTGCAAGAATATCTTCAGCATCAAGATGTGCATGAACTTTAATGAGCATGCAACTTTAAATGACAAATGATATGGTAATTCTGCAAGTATGTGGAATCTGGACCTGTACTTGCACTTTTCCAGTCCCAGCTAGTCATTATACAACCTTGGAAGAGATTTGTCTTGTTCTGGATATTAGCCCTGATGCCCCATTACCCTTCTGCTGTTAGAGAGATTATGCCTTATTATTAACAGTAAGCGGCCAGATCCACTCTTTGGTCCTTAGGACTTGTGGCACAGTGCAGATTCAGCCTTCTGGGCTAAACATATCTATTTCCCAAAAGAGGGTGGTCTCATATCACCTACTAGAAACAGTCTCAGGCCCCTGTTATCCTCCAGACTGGAATGTGGCATTATCTGAGAGTCCTAGTTGGCCTGGGTCAAGAAACTGTCATGTTAACCACTGCACAATACCAGATAAATGCTCTGGCACTGTTGAACTTACCAGGATATACCTGGATCTGCACTTGCAGTAAATTCACTGCTGTTTCACTGAGTGAGAAAGAAGGACTTGCATGAGCAAAGACATCAGAAGTATTTCCTTCTTATTCATACTGCGAAGTGGGATTTTGCACAGATTAGGCACCTTGGCCCAATTTGCCGCTGTTACAGAAATCTTCTTTCAAGATGGAAGCGTAACGTGGAGACACGCCGAGAAACTGAAACACTTCACTTCTTGTGTTTTTCCCCAAAACACCAAGCTCAGGGGGAGATAATGAGTGTGCTACCCTAGCTGAACCACTTCTGGAATATAAACTGTGTTGTTTCCAACCAGCTCAGACAATGCCAGCCACACTGCTGTCACACTTTTTATCTAATAAAGAGGTCAGATTATACATATCCTAAGTGAACAGTGAATGCTTCAGCCACAGTGTTGCACCACCTGTGTGCAGAAGAGTTATGAAGTTTATTCAGACATGAAGCACTCGCCTCTCTATCTATACTGAAAGTGAGAATGGACTTTGTCACCCCATCCTTTATAGACTGCATTGAATGTTTGGGTTAATATTCTCCTTCTGAAAAAATACTACAGCAGCCTTTGTGTTAACAGGATCCAAAAGATCCTCATAAGACCTTTAAAGGTAACATATCAGTAACACTGACTATTAAAACATCACAATACCAGGAATTCTTGACTGGAGGGTTAATATTGAGCACTGTGGCTCTAGATGTTCTTCAGATGTTACCTAGCCTAACACAAAGAAAGATGTAATCTCACTTCTTTTGTAACTTCTGATAAACTAATACACATCCTTGTGCAGTGAACATATGTATTCAGTATAAAATTGCTTACTGGTTTTCCTTGTGGCCCTTCTGGCCCTGGGAAGCCTATATCTCCTATAGGTCCTCTTTCACCCTAAGAAAGAAGAAAACATGCATATAAATCCACATGTAAAATCTTGCATTTGGTATTTGTGTATTATCATAAGAGTCCAGAACTCAAATCTGTACTTACAGGTTCCCCTGGCAGCCCTGGGGACCCAGGAGATCCCGGCTTTCCCTACAAAAAGAGAATGTCATAAATTCAAATTACTAGGAAGCAAAATATGAATTTATTTTAGGTCAAAATTAGGCGATGATATAAATTTGAGTGAAATATGTTAATGCTTAATAAAAACTTTACGTGAGAAAAAGAAATATTTTACCAGATCTTTTTAATATTTGTGCCATGCTAATCTAGCTCTTACGTACAACATAACTCAATCATTTGGTCTTTACCCTTTCTGAGCACTTTATTTTACACCACCATGATTTCCTCCTTTAGCACTCATAGTCAGATCTGAGTTTATCACTGTATATGTGAAATCAATTATTTTTTCCCCCCTCAGGTACTTCCTAGTCCTGATTTTTTTCTTTTTTAAAGTGGTTTATTACTGACTTAACATATTTTGCAATTTTTCTTCATGCCCTTTTCAGCTACTTTTATTACCATTTTATGTTCAGCCTGCCAGAATTCACAATCTTTTCTTATCTCATCATTTAGACGGTGACTTTAAATATCCTTATTTTTTTAAATGATGCTTTGCTTTTAACAACCTATCTGGTTAGGTCCCAGACAAGAATTTACAACCCTGAACCTATATTCCCTGGAAATATCCTTAAACCAGATCCTCAGCTGACTTTCATAAGTTAGAGATCTAACACATCAGTGCCTGTGACAACTTCAGGAACAACAGGACTGAGGATTCATGCTGAGGAAATAGGCATTAGTGGCAATTCTTGCAGAATCTCAGTTCAAGCTTCCCTGATAGTCCTGCTCAGGAAAAAGCCAAAGCTAAAATGAAATGTTTATATCCCCAAACAGGAAAAAGGGTCCACTATTCAATCTAGGGAATAATGTTAGCCAAAGAGGACAAATTCTCTTCCAGTTAGATACGTGGATATATTTAAAAAAACTCTTTCTAGACTGCTAAAAAAACCTGTCTATCATGAAGTGTATTAATTTGTTAATTAAAACTGCTTAGCATAAAATATGACAGCAAATAATTTATTTCAGAGGATTTTACTAGAGGAATTTACTAGAATGAAATGTGATTAACAGAATGCAACTCCATCAGTAATGACAGGAACTCACTAGATAACCATACCTAGCTAGAACAGAGAGCAGCAAGAATAAGACTTGGAATGTATCCAGTGGTAAATACACAGGGAATGAACAACTGGGATCATCCTATCTGGCTACTGCATTATTGATTCATATTTCAGAGAAACAAACTTTGAAACTCTTAAATGGGCTGTAAAACTCACAGGAATACTTCTCTTTTTCCATTAAATGTGCAATTTTACCTTGTTTTAGGATAACTTAACTAAATAAAGCTATTTAAGCTGATATTTTCCCTTGCAATTCACAGTAAATAGACTAAATCAGTGGCTAATGGATATAGGAGTGCAGAGGCACAGACTTCTCTGTATTTCACGAAACACATATTTATAATTTAAAAACAGCTCCTGAATGGATTGGTAGCTGCCCAAATTTAATACTAAACGTATTTGCATATAAATATCTCCATACTGCCTGCTGAAATATGGATAACCTTTTTTATTAAACTGTGAATGCAATCTAAAGAAAAGTTGTCTTCATTTCCTTTAGGAACACAAATGAATAATTATGATTTCAATTTATCATTAGCTACATTTACTTTCACCTACAACAAAGCTTCTGGATGACTTTCAGAAGCTTCTCTGAATATCACACGTAAATAGCTGACAAAGCATTCCCTTAAAACAAATGTTTGATTGACTTGATATGCAGATCCTCGTGGATTGCAAGAACTAATGTTCATAATTTCTCTTTGTGATAGAAAGATGCACAGAAGTTTATGCGTGCCCAGGAGCACAGAAAATGACTTTGTCTATATTAAACTGAGGCAATCAGAAGAATCTCATATGCTTTCTGAACTGAGCATATGCAGCTTCAAATTCCAGCTTTATCATGTATTCCCACCATTTCCTCTTCTCATTTTAATAATAATATGAACCCTTAGCGGTATAAAAACTCTAATCTCTTTAGGAAAAACACATCATGCCTATAAAGGGTTAGCCAAGAACTTGTGTTCCACAAACAGTGACTGAGATTACAGCTCAGCACCTTGCTTGACCTGTTTTTTCAGCTGCTTCTAAGACACTGAGTTTTCTTTAATGAATATACGTACCGGTGTCCCTGGTACTCCTGCTGTGCCAGCTGGTCCACGGTCACCCTGAAGAAAAGATAAATCTACACTTACATGGTAACACTCAAACCAGAAGTTTGTTTGTGGATTCCCATCAAAACCTGAGGAAGGATTATGGAGTGAACTGAAAATGAGGACAAGAGCCAGGCTCTGCTTAATGCTAATATTTAGCTCTGCCGCCGACTCATTTTACAGACTAAAGCAAGTAACTTAAATCCTTTGTTTAGGTTCTCTTGCATAATGTCATAATTTCCATGCTATCCCTTATACTCTGCTTGAGGGCTTCCTTGAAGAGGGATGGAAAGTCCCTGACTCATCTGTACTTTTCCAGATAATTATAATTTATGGTCATGACAATGACCAAAATCAACATAGGGTAATTCACTATCAATATCCCCATATTTAAGATGTATCTTTCAAAGAAGTTTTTGCCTTCCTGCTACCCAGTCATCCATTTGCTGCAAGTCAGCATCCTTGACTTGCTTGTGCCACAGTCCTTTCAGGGCAAAGCTCCTCCCTTTAGCATACGGTCACCTTCCTCTATGCTTCCAGCTATGACAATGACTCCTATGCTGCATCTGATGAATTGTGGGCACAAATTCACCTTTCTCTCTTGAGGGGTCTATAACCCCAAGCAGATGGATGGAGCTGACCACAAGTGAATCTCTAGAGGTAAATTTGCCCTAACACACTGCTGACATATGCCAGTCTGTAATAGTACAATCTGCTAGTGTAGCTAACAATGGTTAAAACTGTAAGAAAAAAACCAGCCTCCTAATGTCATGTCAAATCATGTCAAAACCTCTGACACAGTTAAAGCCATACTAACAGGAGAATATTTATGTGAGGTGGGTTTACCCTGTTTTGCAAACGCTGTGCCTACATCAATAGAGCCACATTCTGTTCTGCAGAACAGCCCCAGGAGATGCTGGGATTTCTGGTTTCTGTTCTTACACCTAAAGCTGATTTATCTCCTTCTCATCATTTTGTTCAGGTAACACCGTGAAAACGCTGGTAGTTAGAAACACTTAACTCCATTATACAAAGTGTAGACAGATGACAAGTTAAATTTCTGACCTTGTTTCTGGAGAGAGAAGCTTGCTTACAGGCCACTGTTCAATCTGGAGACTTAGAGAAGTCACTTAATGCAAGTTCCCTCTGCAGTGAGTAACACGATGTGCTCCTCGGGAACACTGGAGCACTGCAGGTCTGTAGCAGGGTATGCTGGCTGGAGTGCTGCATTGTCCCCATGGTTATTCTGCACCCAGAACCTGTAGCCGTGGTGTTTTCCTTACACACTGGCTATGATAGTGAAGCCAGAAATTCCCAAGAATTCCCTTGCAGCTTTTTTCCTTTTCATGGTTATTCTGGTCCTTTCGGTGATGTGATCAGAGCATAGCTGCACAAGCCACAGTGCCAGCACAGCTGAGGGAAGGGACATTTTACCCCAAAGATGCAAAGTTCTTAAGGCACTTCATGAAATTACCATGAAATGACAGCCAGCTTTGTCTGTGGAAGATGGCATTCTGCTACACAGATGTACCTAATAGCTCTAAATTAAAAACCAGCATGCACTGTACTGTTGGGACTAGCAAGCAGACGCTTAGATACTGTTCATTTATTAGCACCAGGAGTGTGGAGCTTTGACCAAATTTAGTTAAGGAAAGGCTATTTCACTTTGGGAAAGGGCCAGTCACTCACTTAGCTTGTTTATATGGTCTGCTCCATTGCTTACTCACTTTATTTATTTCTTGTCCCCACTGTGTCTCAATTAGACCTATAATATCTCCCCGTGTTTGCTTATTTTGAAATCAGACTAGTCCTTAATTGCTTGTAAATTGTAGTCTTCCAGAGCAAGAATCATCTCATGTAATTCAAAAATCTAGCGTAGACACCTACTTATATCTTGTTACTCCCCACTCTCTGCACAAGTAGGAGTAATGCACAGTGATACTGAAGGAGAAACTTAATTTACATTGCTTTTTCATGAATAATATGTTTTGATGAAAGATATATTTTTGTACAAAATCACTGAATGTAATTTGAAAAGGCTGTATAAATATTCAATTTTGCAAAAAAAAAAAAAAAGGTACTCTTTATTTCTTAAAAATATGGGTAAAATCAAAGTGTTCCCAGTGACAGAAAAAATATTTTCAGACCTTTTCATTTCCCTGCTGAATATTTTGTGCTTCGCCATATTTAGATATGAATACCAAAATCTTGACATTTTTAGCATTTCATGACAAGCTTTTGTCTAAATTCGTAACAGCTTCCACAACTAGTAAGTGAAAGGTTGAAACATGCAACCAGCTGAAGGAAAGGACCATTTCCGAGCACTGGAAAGCAGACGTGAACTACAGGAATGAGCTGGAGAATATGATACAGCTCAGGATGTGCTGTCATACAGGTATCATACATACAGGCAGTACAGAGTGCAGGAAAAGTGAAACAGAAACAAGGGGCCATTTTTAGAATAATGAGCAACAGACTGAGAACTGAGATTTTCACCTTTGCCTTAATGCAATACAACAGGAACTGTAGGGAACCAGGCTACATTTCTCTCTCTATTTCTACCCTGTCCTGTATTTTTACACTCTATTTGAAAGTCTTTTTGTGGTGGTGTTCTTTTGTTTGTTTGTTTGTTTGTTTGTTTGTTGTTGTTTGCTTGTTGTTTGGGTTTTTTGGTCTTTTTGTCTTTTTTGTGTTGTTTTTTTTTTTTAGAACAAAACAGATTGTAAACATAAGACAATGTTCAATACAGAACTAGTGACTACACTTATTATCAAGTAATATAGTTACATAGAATATATATTATGTACAATATAGTATATAGTAATATTCTATCAAGTTAAAAAAGTACTACAAGACCTCCTTCTTTTGAAGAAAATGAAATTTTGTGTTGGATGAGTATGATTTAGAGTCACAGTAAAGTAAAACAAGGAAATACAGATAAATATACAAATATTTTTTTCACACAGAAACATTATCTTTCACAAAAAAATTCAAACACAGTTTCATAAAACATTTAGTTGCAGATAGTTGACAATAAGAAGCCATAACTTCTTTTTTTAAGAGTCCTACCTTTTCCCCTGGGAGTCCTTCCAGTCCTGGCAATCCCATTGGTCCTGGGTCCCCCTGATTTATTTTTTTAATTAAGAAGGATTGCATAGATTAGAATTTCTGTGCTCTACAAGAGAACCACTGAACAGCAAGCAACAGCAGGTTGTTTAACTTGAGATTAGTAAAACAGCTAACCATTTATTATGTGAACAGATTTTGTTATGCCCTGTTTTAGTGATTTACAAATAAAGCTTTGCCCAAAGGCACTGAATATCTGGATTACTGGTTTTAATTTTGACAAAGAACATAATGCAGAAGGCTCCCTCCATTGTTCTTACAAGCCAAGGTCAGCTCTAAACCACCTCTGGGTGGTGGAGCCCCAGGATGTGAGCACACGCTGCCAACCAGAGAACCAACCTCCAAGCAATTCTGTGTGGCTTTCCAGACATATCATTTCAGAAGAGAGCTCTGTTCCCTAAACAAATCTTACTCTGCAGCAAGGGACACACAGACTAGGTCCCTCTGTCAGTTTTCAAGTTGAAAACCAGAAAACACTGGAGAAATCAGTTTAACACGTAGAGTGGGGAGGCCCTTTAAGTAATTATATTTTCTTTTTGAAGAAAATAGACAGACCATTTACCACAGAGATTTAAACTACAGACAACAATTCCAGTACTTCAGCAATTCTCAGTTAAACTTACCACACCATTTAAAATGAAAATATCAATTTCTAGTTGTTACTAGTTAGCATGATGTAGCACGTTGTCCCTTCTCCCTCATCAGTTTCAAATTTAATTTTGAGAACAGCCTATTAGATCTTAAGGTATTTTCTATGTTTATTTCTCATAGGCCTGTACCAAGTGAGGACTTTAGTTGTTACAGTACACATTCTCTATTTTTAAATATACCCAGGGACAGCTCAGCAGAGATGAATCCACAAGGAGTTAATACTATATTCATTCATTATATTATCGCTTAGAACTTTTTTATCAGAAATCGCAAGCCTGGCAATTGAAAAGGTTTTTCCAATATACTAATTCTGCAGGATGTAAGCTGCTGCTAAAGTACATTAATAGACTCCTCCACTCTTGTGATTAGGATCATCTGTTAAACTAATGGGGGAATCTCTATCATGACCAAAAAATATATACATACCACTGTGCCAGGATCTCCTTTTGGACCCTGCAAAGCGATGAAGCAGCAGAAACACATTTAAAAAAAAGGAATTACACAACAGCATGGTATTTTTCTTGGATTACTGCACTGTAATCAGTAATGCAGTGCCTTTAGAATTAGTATTAAATCTAGCCCTCTCAGCTGGTTAATTCTGTATAAAATGTTACTAATATTCAGGCTTTGTTTTGCTATTCCAGAATATATACAGAGAGACAGCTGTGTGGTCTGGTGTGAGTCCATAACCACAAACAGCAAACAGCACATAATCTAAGGACTAAATCCTCACTGATGACTACAACAGTTTGACAAGGCTGCCAAAATGGCAGCACAGCTGACTATGACACCAACAAGGAGGAGGACCTACCTCACAGCATCTTTGGCTCCACAGAACCAAAGCAACAGTGTCCAGCTGCAAGGTGCTGCATCTGCACTGTGCAGAATGGAAAGAAACCAGCCCTATAGCCACACTATATAATTCTTGGTTTTATACATTGTTCTGCACTGTAGCTACACACAGAATATCAGTGACAGAACTGGGATGAGAATGCTTGAGCTTCTCATTAACAGCACCAAATTTAATTCACTACAAAACTACGCCATCACTAACTGTAAAGATTATATTATATGTTTTAAGATATTAGGATACTTTCACTGAAGAGTACAATACCAAATTATGAAACATTTTTGCAGCCTTTACTTGCTATTTAGTATAGTCTTAGTGTGAAATAATTAAATCAAAATAAACTACTCTCCAAAATGGGCTAAAGTGCTTGATAAACATGTAAAATCACATACTTTATAATTTACTATATAGCTATATATACAGCATATCCTTATCTTTTCTGTCGTTCACACATAAAAATGAAACTCCACGCCACTCACCAAAACTGCATGGAACTAACCAATCCCTCTGCTAATATGTTGATTAACTATTAGGAATTGTATTCCTATTAAATACTTACCGGAGGTCCTGGTGGACCTGGATAACTAGCAACACTCACACCTCCCTGTAAGAGCAAGTTCAAAAGTTCAGTTGGGTCAAAATTAGGCATTAATTGAAAAAGATTAACATCAAAGTGAAATACCTGGAGTTTATATAAGCTGCTCATTCCATTTCTTTCGTTGTAAGGCATACCCTTTAAAACATTAAAAACAAGTAAATGTCACAACTATGAAGTATAAATGCAGAACTCTTGAGCTGTTCAAGTCTCATAGCTCAGCAAAGCTGTGGTATCATTTTCATTCTGGATCAATTTTTCAAAGATTGCAGACATTTGAGTAAGAATTTAAGTTGCATAGCAATGCAGCTTGGGACTTTTCCTGAATTATGAAAGCAGAAACCTGTAAATCTCAGTGTACGTTACATTTTTATACTCTGGTATAATATTTATGAGTGGTTGGTCAATTGATATGAGCAAAGAAGGGCATGGGCATTTTACTTTCATTCCCATTTGAAAATTTATGCTAAACTGAAAACTGGGAAGCATCTAATGTTAAGACTGAAGTGCTTTGAGAACATGAAGGCTTGAACTGTAACTCTAAATTAATACTCACGTTTCACTTTTAAGACAGTAAAGAATTCCAAAGAAACCTGTTTCTTTCATAAAACTCAGTGGCTGAATTGCCAGGTTATGTTAGGCCCGATGACTTAAAAACTACAAATAGCTCAGATTACATAAATGCATTCAATTTATGAATGAATTAAATTATTGTTCTGAAAAGATATCTAGATTTTTTTCTAATTGAAGTCAGTTAATATTTAAAGCGGAATTAGTAAATAGAGATGTTAGCCATTCTTCCTGTACCAATGTCTACAAAACATATATGTAAAATGACTAAAATTAAAACCAAAAAGGTGCAGGCAGCCTTCTCAACTCAAAATAACTGCAACGTGCTTCCAGCACCAAATTGTCTGAGATTCTAAAAACTCTTAAAATTTCTACTCTCATCACACATAAAAATAACACAAATACACAGTAAATTTTATTTTATTATTGCTCTTAGATTTATTTAATGGCTAAATCCTGAGTGTTGCAGAAAGCTCGTGCTGCAACAGAAAGTGACAGATGTAGCTAGTTATTCTGTCACTACTATGGAACTCGTACCCTGCTAGAGTCCTTCTCATGGGTATCCTTATGCCACGTTTCTGAGATTCTTAATATGTCCTTATTCAAAATGAGCTGTTGCTTGAGAGAATTTCCTGGGCTAGGGATATGGCTTGAATAGACAGAACTGTTGAGCAAGGACTGAAAAATGTTCAGTCCTCCAAGCTAGATGGAGGGTCATCTCCAGGGTTAGGTTTGGGGCAGAAGAGAATTCATTTTCCTGGAGTAAGGCTAGAAGCAGGTTACAGTTTTGGCTGGAGTAGGCAGAGATCATTGGGCTATGGTTAGATTTTAGAACCAAAGCTCTGCTTGAACTAAGGCAAGAATCAGAGGTGCTTCTTGGGTTATGGTTAAGGATGTAATTTCCAAGGCTGTATTTAGGCACTGTAAGGCTCTCCAGTTATTAATTCTCCACAATTAATTTTGTGTTAGGTACTATTTCAGTTAATTTGGAGTTCATTGAGCTCCATGGACTTTCCTTAGTTTGTGTGATTCTGGAGTACCCTGATCTCAGGTGCTCAAGCTGCCTAAATTAGCTTTGGTAGCCAATGTTATTAGAGAAACTCATTTGATCAAGTTTCTAGGATGGCTTTAGTGATCCGAATTTAGCAATGAATTACAAGCAAAAAAAGCAATATGGTGAACTTTTGCAAAAAGACATTGTTATCTTCCTCTACTATTAATAGGTGTTAGACAGACAGCCAGTTCTTTATATTACATTATATTTTATTCATAGGTATATTTTTCCTAATATAACATCCAAAATATGAAACAAGATGTCTCACCGGAGGTCCAGGTGGTCCAGGTTTCCCAGGAGAACCTTCACTACCCTAGTACAGCAAGAGATTAATATAATTCACTTACTGTAACTGATGTCCAGGTCTATTCCATACCCAAGCTATAACGACCGTAATCACAATAAACAAGAGACAGAGTCAGTGTGAGCTGAAAATGTCAAGAACAAATTATCCTGCCCAGTTCCTGCTTAAGCTTTAGGCAAATTATTAATCATTGCTTTATACTATTTTTTTGTTTTGTTAGTTACTTGATGCTTTATATGTAGTAACTTCCTTGTGCAAAACAGTAGTGGTAACCTGGGTTGGGAAACACTTCAAGAATACCAGGAGGGAGAGGAAGAAAAAAAAAAAAAAAGAGTTGTTAACATAAATTTCTGAGCAACTGGCAGATAAAATTTAACATTCATTTAATGTTTTGTATATTATTTTAGAATCATAAAATAATTTTGATTGGAACAGACCTTCAAGATCATTGAGTCCAATCATAACTTAACTCTGGCACAAAACCCTGTCCCTAAGAACCTAATCTGTGAGTCTTTTAAACACCTCCAGGGATGGTGGCTCAACCACTCCCTGGGCAGCCTGTTCCAATGCCTGACAACCCTGTTGGTGAATACATTTTTCCTAATATCCTAATATCCAATGCAACCTCCCCTGGCACAACTTGAGGCCATTTCCTTTTGCCCTAGCACTATGCCTGGAAAATTCCAGGCTAAAGCCAAAACAAACTTCAGAAAACTGTATTCATATACAAAATGGAGAACTTGCCCCAGAAAGTGTTTTGCAGCAAACACAGATTGTGGCTGCTGTATTTCACTGATCACAGGTGCCCAAGAAATGAATTTGACCTCTTAGCTATACCAGATAATATCAAATGCCTGATAAAAGAGCACATAAAACATCGATAAAAAGCATTGCTATAACACTTTTAATCAAGTATAAAGGAAGCTTATGCTTTTTTGCAGAATAACTTGTACTCAATAACTTTCAGTACCTGTGATGCACTTGGAAAGTATGCAATTACTTTTGACTAAAATACTGGTAAAAGAATGAGAAGCAGAGCAAGTAGTAACTAGTCATGTACTATTTCACAAAAGTATTTTCCATTTCCTACGTTTTATCTAATATGTCATACTTAAAGAACATTCTCTGCAATTTACATACACAAGGACTATGCTTCAAAATATAAATCCATTTGTAGGGCATTATATAAGGAAAGTACTTATATTAAGACACAAATAAAAAATTGTTTGAAAATGTACATCTAGTTCATATTTGCACTCTATGTTAAAAAACCCCCAAACAAAGGAGCGCAATGGAATTGCAAAACTTTCACAGATCTTTACCAAGACTAAAAAGAGATGATACCTTTTCGCCTTTTGACCCTGCTGGACCGGGGTGTCCAGGTCTTCCTGTGACTCCCTGCACAACACAGTATATATATTAGTTAAGAAACAATGAAATACAGTAATTTGCCATTGCAGTTTACTTTTTAAAACCCATAGTTTTGAAGGTCATTTAAACATAATCATGTTTCTCCTCCAGTTTTAAATATTTCTTTTCTGTTTGATACAACAGCTGTGTCCTTTTGATAAGCCCTTTGAAGGGTAAAACCTGTGTTTGTGGTTGCATTTTCACCTTGGCAGACTAAATGTATTGACCTCTGGATACTGCTAAGAATTATGCTTTACTGCTATAAAATGCCAGTTTACACATTACACATGAAACTTCCTAAACATGTTACAATTTTTGAAAGAAGGGAAGCAGTACTTCTGTCATCAACCTAGAAATGAATAATGATCATCCTAATTAATACGATCCCATCCAGTATGTAGAAAATAAAATTTAAAAACATTTCCAAGAGGAGTTTCCCCAGAAATACCAACATTTTAAATGATATTTTTCGGTGACTTAAAATATTATCAGCTTATTCCCATAGCTTTTATTTATCGTGAAACCAAGTGGTTACTTGTTTTGAGCATTAAATGTGTTCAGAATGTCTAGCTGGAATTATTTTTAGATTTTTATTACTAACATTATTACTGTAACTTGGGTAAAAATACATAATAAACTGCAAGTTTTCACATCATAAATCATGTAAACTCACAGAGTTTCTAGTAATACCAAAACTCCAAACCCATTTAAGTTATATAAACTTTGATCCCAGACAATGACAGTATTTTCAGTAACATCAACTCACAACATAGTTTATTTTATTAGAGCCAGCAGAGGTAAGATTTTATTATTACTCTCTTAAAAGCCAAAAGAAAGGACAAGAAACAAAGAATGCGAAGTTTTACTAGATAGTTATAGCAACCTCTGCAGAGACAGATTAGATTAGAGGTGACCCCACACACTCACAGATGGTCCACTGGGTCCTGGAACACCTGGCAGTCCAGGAGCACCTTGAAGGCCCTGGAAATTAAAAGAGCATATGTCTGTTTCCTTTCTCACACCTCAAAACCTACTTATTATATATTCAGTGTATCCAGTAGTATTGTGACCATAGTAAAATGCATTTTCATCTAAATTGTTGGCATTATTTTCAGGAATGAAAAAAACAAACCACCATGCAGGGAAGGGATTATCATTGAACAAGGTTGAAGACAATTTCTTGCTTGACTGATAAAGATTTGTCCTTCAGTATTTCACACTGTTAGCTTATGTCCTGCATATCTTTTTGGCTTTTATTGTGCAGATAACAACATGACATCTGGGTTTTTCCTTCGAGATTAATTTTCCATCAGTAAAAGTGTGGTGTGTTTTTTGTTTGGTTGGTGAGAAGACATCTGCTCAGACTTACCAATGTTACTGGATGCTACCTAAATGCAATGATGATTTCTACCCGATTTATAGATTTTGCTTTTTTGATAAAAGAACATAACGTTTTAAATTGTATTTAATGACCTGCTTTCCTGCTCTTATTCTATTTGATTGATTGGAAAACAATGTATACTGGTATACACTCACTGAACTATAGAGGTGTGCAACTTACGACAGTGGATACAGGTGGGATTTGAGACGAGCCTGCATGTCACTGAAGTCTTTACCACACCAGGTTTAGATGCAATATTAGACATGTCAAACTCAAATACTAATGACAGCTAATAGCTCTTCATTCTCCCTATAATCCAAGAAGGAAAATAGGTCCCTCTCAGAAGTGATTCATGTTATCTGCACAGGGTGCCTATCCTCTAACAAGAGGAATCACCTCAGAAATGCCATATTTCTCATGTTACATTCAGTGTTTAGGAAGGCTTGGCTACGGGGGTAGTCTAGAAAACCACAGAGGTGAGGAGGCCTGAAACAGGGGCTCTGGGAAAGAGACTGAGGGGAAAAAAATTCAGATAGAAATAAATCAGGAAAGATGTGGAGATGGAGAGAGACGTTGATTTCCCATTCTTGCACCTACACACAGAGGATATGGATGCACCTCTGCAGCTTTTCAGGGTGTCAATCCAACTGCTAACATGTTCTTTGATCTTTTTGGATTATTTTACTCTGATGGTACAGCCACCTGAAAAATGAATATGTAGCCAAAGGAACATTTTCTGTAATTCTTATTACTGATATCAGAAAAATAGAAAAATCCTCCCCTGAAAAAAATGAATGTTTTGAAAAGGAAGAGAACTAAGCTTCAACAAAGATTAAAGGGCTATTCAAAAGCACATGGAAGTTAATAAATGTATTTCAAAGAAATTCCAGTGGGCTTCTCGGTCTCTCTTCTCACTCCCATGCTATCCAAAGCATAAAAAAGAAAATAAAGGTATTCTTTTAAAATTTGTACATTTGTAAAAAGGGTGACTTTCAAGCTCTGTAAACTCTTTCATATGTGTTTCTGAAAATAAATTCACTTGCACCCTCTTAATGTCATAATGAAAAACTGCTGCTAGACACTGAAAATATAAGAGCTAAAGCAGCTAACCAGCTATCAAACAGCGAAGCAGCACGTGAATAGCTAACTTACAGCACAGCACCCCACTGAATCGATAAAAAAAAAAATTGGAATTAATTTACTCTAGACTCCTTTAAAAAATCCCTAACTGCCAGTTATAATCTTGCCTTTTCCTTATCACCTTCTTAATTGCCTCTAATATCTCTCCATTCTCAGCAGTTAAATAGTAACTGGATTGTTGAAACTGTTTCATGAATGTCTCAGACTGCTGGGTTTGAATTGCAGAGGTACCTTATAGGGCACAGGAAGGATGTGTTACTTTTCCCATTTCTTTTTCAAGTAAATTTCTGCTTGGGCTTTGCTTATGGCTGCCCTATCCTTTTAGGGTATAAATTCCAAATCTAGACTCAGGAGGTACTTGCTTTTAAGAAGCAAAGACATAATAAGCTCTGTAGATTATGTGAAAACAAGAGGGAAAATAAGCATGATACTTTCGACTGACAATCTGTTAAATTGTGGGGAAAAGCAGTTGCAGCAATACATATCTAATGCTTTTACCACATCTTTTTTTTTTTCCTCATATAATTTTACATCTGGAAGACAAGGATCCTGATGAACAGAGAATTTTTTAAAAATTATTCTCATTCTACCACTGTTTGAAAATTCTTACTATATTACGGCCTTAGTGACAAAGAAATGTAAAATGTTCATTAAGTATTATGAAACACTCAATCAATAAAGTCTCAATTCTTGTCATATTTTCCAGGTGCTTTCTCTTGTAGCCAGAACTTTACAAATTACAAGAGAGTAGTACATATTTAACAGTGTCGGTTAAGTATTTTGGGATTTTGGAGTATTCACAAAATATTTCACAATAGACTACTTATTTTAACGCCTTCAGTCAGCTAAAGTTGCTAGGAAATGCATTTATTTGCTTAGATTCATCTTCTTCACAGCTTCTTCTTCGGTGACTTATTTTTTTGACTGCTCTTGAACTGTTAACTGCAAGGATTTCCATTTAAAATGAAAGCTAGCCATAGCAGCTATTTTGGATTCAGCACCACAAATCACGTGCCTTTTGTTTTCTTCTCCATAATGACATAAAAATAACTCTAAGAATGCATTATATGATATAAATACTGTAAATATTTTAAATTCAGTCTCTTCAAACATTTTCCAGCTTCCACATAACAGTAATTGTTGCTATGACCATTCCCATCAGAGTATTTGCCCAATGGAATGTTTTTGAAAGTGAATTCTAAAGGTGAACTAACATTATTAAAGCAAATGCGTTATAAAACATGAAGTATTTTGGGAAAATATTTGGCATTTGCCTATTTATTGCTCTAGCCTACACTCTTCAAAATTGGCATTTAAATGTATATGAGGCTTTAAAATATACAAATGAGCAAAAATCCTCAGACAAAATTCAGAATTGAGGGTTATTTATAGCACTACATGACTATATCAACAGTTTTAAAAAACTGAATAACATTCTGTGCATTTTATTCTCAGTCTAGATCTTTATTCAGGTTCAGATAAGAATGCAACTGCTATGGAAATGAAGTAATTTTACCTCATCACCCTTCTCTCCAGCAAGCCCAGGAAATCCACGTTCGCCTTTACTTCCCTATGAAAACGTAACATTCAAACAAATACATTTTATTAGTGAACAATGAATTTCATGCTCTGTAGAATATTTTATGACCCATATTTAATATATACTAGCACGAAGCCCTTACAGTTATAGTGCCTAAAACAGAAGAAAAACCTGAAAGCTTTAAAATACACTTTAAAATAAATAAAAAGGAGGTAAGTGTTTTTTACCTAGTAGGCAAATTAGCCGAAAGGCCTGATGGAGACATCTTATTACTACCAAAGACCTTAAATACTTGTCCAAATGGAGAAAGTACACTTCCATGGAATTACGTTCAACTATAGGAGATATCTGTATGCCAAACCACATGGCATTTGATCCAGTTGCAGTGAAAGAAAAGTTTGATGGACGTCAATGAAACTTTGAGTCCCAGAGAAACAGCTGGTTTACTCCCATGGGAACACGGTGCAAAGGCACAGGGTGGTCCAGCTGGTGCAGGAAATTTGCTTCTTCACCACAGGATTCTTGCGTGACTGACTCATCTAAAATGGGCCTATAGATGGCAATGCAATACTGGACAGTGGAATCTGAGCTAGCTTTAGCTGACACAAGGCACAGAGGAGCAACCCTGGCTTGGGATTCAGCATGGGCTATTTCACTCACTTTTGGGAAAGGCAAACTGACATGGGAAGGGAGCTGAACTGTAAAAATGGTTTGTACCTTTACGCTGCTCAGATGCTGTAGCGATAGGGATCAAACACAAAAAGTCCAGACTGTCAAAGGTGAGAGTCTGGCCTTTTAGTTTTAACAAGCAGCGAAACAATGTAAGGCGCTCTCTTCAAAACTTACCTTGGGCCCTTCTCTACCAGGGATGCCTGGAGGACCTCTTGTGCCAGGATCACCCTGAGGAACAGAAACAAAGCAAAGTGATAAATAACCATTTTTGTGAAACGGGCACCAGTCAGATCTCTGCAGATGATCTCCTTTCTGAATTTGTGACCTTCCCTTCATTTTACCCCTTCAGCCCTTTCTCTCTTCTACACAACATATCTGTTCAGATATTCTTCCTTGTTCCCTTCCCCATCTCTTACACACTATACTTGAACCATGCTAGCAAATATTTAGCTTCATTTTGAGAGGACTCATAAATGTTACTTGTTACTCTTGCCAGCTTCAAATCTATAGTTATTTTAAAGTAAATGTTTCCTGCTTTGTTGAGAGAAGAATCTTCCAGCTACATGACAACCTTACATAAGTGCTAACCACAAAACACAGAAGAATGAAGAATGAAACATAAAGAATCAGTAAGAGAGAAAATTGACAAAGAGGTAGAAGAGCATGTACAGGAGAAAGAAAAGACAATTACAAAAAGAAAGAACAAGGGAAAAGTTCAAAGATAGACCTAAAAGAAATAAAATTTGAGAACAAGAAAGTCAATAAACTCTCAGTACATATATTAATAAAAGACAGTAGAATAGGATAATCTCTCTCCTCAGAAATGATGTGTGCTTTTCATATTGAAATCCTCCCGAGCACACTTTTCATTTCAGAATACAGAAGATCACTTCAAATGTTTTCCAAAATAATACTTTAGAAATTCTAGACTACTTTTCCCATTCAGTATATTACCAACATTAATGCTACAAAGTGAAGCAGAGAGTGGGGTATACTTGTAGCAATTCACACTGTGAACAGGATGTGTTGTACAGGCACTTGCTGGCTAGTTCCTCATGCACCATTCAAACACTGTTTTGTAAAATCTCTATAAAACACACCTCTTGATTATTTTTTAAAAACACAAATCAACAAAACCTCATTATTTTAGGCTAGCCAAGTAGGTCAGAATAGAACCTGTAGAAGCTTTCAAGTGCATATTTTTTGTTTAAAAAGCATGCTTATAATAAGCAAAGATATTTAACCTCTGAAAATATTTACCTTCAGTATAGCACCCATGTCTCCCAGGAGTGGCAGTGCAATCTGAAAATAAACAAAGCAGCTGTAGTCAATGTTTTACACAACACTACAAATTCCGATGGGTTCTCATTGCTTCTAAAGTTGATATTGTTAGACACATAACTGATTACATATATATTGGTTGAAGCTATTTTATTATGAAAACTCAAAAACCCTCAGGGTTTCAAATATGAAATATCACTGTCTATCCAACCTAACAACGTAATTCTTTGTCACAATTTCAATCAAGTTTCTTAAGTCAGGATAACAGCATAACTCCAGAACACAGTAAATTTCACTTTAAAATAAAAATAAGATCTTGTTTTTGTAGCAAACCAGCAACTACTTATCGTTATTGAAAGGTCTCACAAGCTATTCTCACCCAATTATCTTCAATTGTTTTCCTTCTGATTTCTCCTAGGCTTTGACTCTACTGTGAACTGTAGCATGAATTGCAGAGATGACAAAGCTACCTTCGATAAACTAGCTCAGATACTGGCAATAATCTACAAAAGCTCATTCAAAGCTCAATCAATAGGTTTACACTCTACTGCAATATATCTTAGATTTCCAAGTGCTGCCATTAAACTTCTATTTAAAGATTTCCCTGTAAAAACTGATTGAATTGGTTATCATCATCTTCACTCACAAATGGACTCTTCAATTACCAATGCTCATTTCTTCTTATTGTAATTGCTAAAGCAAAAATAGCCCTGGGCATACTACAATATTAGACACATTACTGTTTTTGTTCAGTCTGTTTCATTCATTTTAATCTTCAAGAATAAAAATAAAATGTAAGCACTTTTGTAGCATATTGGAAAAACTGTTGATTGGTAGAAACACGTTGAATACCAGCTCAAGAGAAGCACTGCTGAACATACTTTATGTAAGCGTGGTCAGGAGTACATTTGCAGGGTAGCATCATCACCTTTGAAAGCAAGCTGAGAAGTTTTCTATGCTGAGACACAGCCACCTAACACAACTGAAGGATGTAACTATGTAAAGCATGAAGCCCATCCTCTGCACAAAGGTTAAACTAAACACAGATGGTGTCACCTGCTCTTAAAAACGTGTAACAAGCCTTAAAAACAACAACCACATCCCTGTGTGGCTTGAATTTTCACCCTTCCCCTTGTGACAACATTTTACGATAGGTAGGGTATTAATTATCATGTCACCTTTTGGTCTTTCTGCTGGACTACACAAACATCCCCCAGTTTGTCCTGTTTTCTAATGCTCTTAGTTTAGCAGTAATATCACTTTATGGTAACCCCATAACCCTCAGTATGAGAGGGTCCTAACATCCAGCTGCCAGGGCACAGCAGATATGAGAGCAAACCTGCTGCATTTGTGCCCTGCTCTTCGTCTGCTCTGTACGTAAAGCAAGTCCAGCCTAACTGCACACATACTGGAGAGTCACAGCTGTGTATGCTCAACTCTGAATAAGTGTGTGATATATGCTGAAAAATGTTAAAATGGTCTTAATTCTCCAGACTCGCTCCTGCTTGCTACATCTTCCTTTAAAAAATACCGTCTCTAAAGAGGAGAATACTTCAAGAGAGCAAAAGGCAATAATTCTCCTCTTAGTAAGTTTTACCATTTAAACTTGTCTGTTTGACAGTGGCATCAGATTTTTTATTACATTTAGTTTACAGTGCACTGTGCCTTCCAGACCTATTCTACTTATGGTACCTTTTAAAAAATTTTGATCCTTTTTTTTATTAAGCACTTTATGCTCATCTGTCTTGAGTTTGATCTTGCTGGCTTCAGACTGTCTCTGAATTTTAAGTTTTGATTATATCTTCAAAAAGCCAACAATCTACCCCAGTCCAATTGCAGTTTATATCTACTTATCCTAAACAGATTAAATCACTGACAAGAACCGGGCATGGGAGAGACCTCTCCTTCCAAGTTTGACAGGAATCTGCTGATAGACACCCATACCCATAGTTTTTGATAAGCATTAACTATATGGCAATTACTTCAAGAGTATTTTTGTGTGCTTATAGAAACATCACAAGGACAGTCTCAAAGTTTTATTGAAGCCAAAATATGCAATATGACTATTTCCCTGACTTTCTCAAGAAAGTTAAACTTCCAAAGATGGAAATCTGATTTATTCCATGACTGGTTCTTAACAAAATCATACCAGCTTGTGTTTGCACTTCATCATTCATATCACCAGTACTTAGATATGAATTTTTTTTTAATTAATTCTTTCTTGTAATCAATTTTTTTTTTCAGCTGACCTAGTATCCTCTGGTTTCTTCTCTATTCACCTTTTCTGAAGATATATTTTCTGCTAGCATCTCTTGCTTCCTCAAAAGCCACATCTTTCTCAAAGTACTCAAAGGTAACTGCTAATCATTCAGAGACTCTTTTAGTTAATTCTTTGGGTGAATTACTAGACCTTCATGTTGTGTCTAAAAACTCTTTAACTCATTCTTTTTGTATTAAATTCATTCGTGAATTACATTCATTTTATATATTCTTTGAAAAGCAATATTTTTTACTGAACAGTTAAAATCCACTGAATTATCCAGCTTTCTCTGCATAGTCTATACTTTTATTCCTTGATTATTAAATAATAGACTTAGTTGGTCTTTCAAATAATTGTATGCACAGTGCCTTTTTTCTTGTTTTTATGCCCTTTCTTAACTGAAACTCATTTCAGATCTCAATCTTTCTGAGTCTCTGACTTGAGATCTACCTTCATACTCAATGCCAATGACAGAACTGCTTTGACATACTTTCTTTAGGCCTTAGAGGAGCCACTGATGCTCGTGCTTCTTAAAGCACTGGACCTGCTAATGCAGGAACCAAGGAACCAGCTGATAAGAATGACCATCCTGATCCCTCATAACAAACAGCACATGCATGGTAGGTAGTTCCTAGGCTCTTCTCCAGAGACAATTGACTATTCTCTCCTAGATCAAATCTTTGTGTGATTTTGGAGCTAGTTTATCCCTCAATAAGCTCCTTGCTGCCAGTACTCAGGCTTACTTGTGAACTGCCGTGCACCTGTACCAGCAAATGTTTAACTGAAAGTATGATATATTTTATCGTCTAACGCATCCCTGCAGCAGCTCTGGAGCATTTCTAATTGCTTCGCAGGCTAGCAGTAGTCTGCAGACTTGCATGGTAAACTCTGCCTTAGATTGCTAGACACCTGGAGATGGACCTCACTCATAAGACATGATGTAAGTTTCTGTATCTGTGGAGTATGTGAGATGGTCAGGTATGTAAAGAATTGCTGGTTTAAGAGATGAATAGAATGATCCCAATGAGATACTCTACTCACTCACTGAAAATGCTCCTCACCAAGGCATGAATTCGGCTGAGATTTGGCGAAATGACATAATGCAGTTCAAATGTTAGGTTTTGTATTTTTTTCTTTTCCTTCATTTTGATATGTTTCAAATAACTACTACGATCATACTGTCTCCCTCTTATTTTGAAAACTGTGCCTTTGATAAAATCTCTTGGGAAATATCAAATCATATAAAACCAATCAGATCACAAATGAGTTTAACTTTTTTTTTTTAAGCTCTAGTTTTGGTTTGTTTCTTCCAACCATCTACAGATTTTTATTTGTTTTATTTATATTGTTGTATTTCATTTATATTGAACAACCACTCAGGGAATTTAGAAAGATTCATTTGCTGTCATGAAAGCCTCTCTAAGCATTTCTTCCTAAAGAGTTCTGAGGTAGTTGTTTGGACTCCAGACAGGAGCAGGAATAACAACGGAAGTTCTGCCTTTATGCTGATTTTGCAGATATGAACATCAGAATCTCCTGACTCTCAATTTTATCTTTAAGGATACTGTTTGGACTGAGGCATGTGCAGGCGTTTTCCATCTTTTGGTGCTGGACTTCACAAAATCTGTAATGCCATAACATTGTTAAATACAAATCATTTCTGTAATACACACCCAAGAGGAAATGAGAACTCCTGAAGTGTGGTGAAAGATCAGAAATTATTCAATGTTTTTGTTTTCAAACCCAGCCACTTAACTTTTCAGTAGTGCTAACGGGAATTTTTTGCATTAGAGTCTAATTATTATCAGCATGTCATAAACAAATAATGTTGTCTTTCTGTGGCATAGCAAAATTAGCTTTGGAATCCCCAAACTTTTCTCTTCAGTCCTTAACAGGAATTATCAAAGTATGCACCCGAAAACTCGCATTATACAGAACTGCTTCTGAGACTGAGGAACACTATGCCAAATCACAGCCTGGCACAAACTCTAATATATAAACGGTAACACCTGAAAAAAAAAGGTATTTATCCTGTATACATTAACATAAATTTAATTTATATAGTAATATAATCAAGCAAAAAAACAACCAAACCACCACCAACAAGCAACCAAATGAAACCAAACCAAACCCCAAAGGATATAATAATTGAAAAGTCAAATTAATCTGATCAGTTGGACTTCTAGACTTGCTAGGTTATCTTGCCTACTTTAAATTTAAAATATTTGCACCAAAGCAAATACACAGGTTTTCTGTGTATACGTACCGGATCACCTGGGGGGCCTGGTAGTCCTGGCTTTCCATCTCTTCCTGGAGTGCCCTAGAAACAAATGTAAAGTTTGATGGCCATTAATCATTGAAGTGGGACACATTGCTTTTTGCTGAATATATAAAGAAATGTCACTTACATTAATACCAGGGCTACCTGGAGTTCCTGGTAGTCCTGGGGGTCCTCTAGGGCCCTAAGAGCAGAAAAGGTCTTTTAGGATTTCAGAGTATTTTTCTTTTGCTGTAAACTTCTTAAACTAATGGTTTTTATACTAAAGAGAAAACTTATATCATACCTGCACACCTGCTGATCCAGCTGGACCTATAGGACCCTGCAAGAAAACTCCAAAGTTACACTTTTTGGGATATGGGAGATGAACTTCATAACAACAACAAAAAATCGAACGTGGGATATTGGTGCAGTTTGCATTGCAATAAAGACTTAACGTAAGGTTTGGCTTTAAATCCAAATATAACTTTGCCAAAACTAGATATTTCAATATTTTGCTGAAGCTCATTTTTAAGAGCAAGTAATACCAAAGAATAATGATCTGTGGTGAGATTTCCTATTTAGCTAGGAGATTCATAAGAAAAGCTGATACTCCGTTGAATGAAAAGAAATTAGGTCATTTAAATATAAATGGGTAATTTTTAAAATTCATATTTGAAAATATAATAACTGAATACATTATTTTTAAGGATTATTATTTTAGATTAAGATCTCAGTGTCAGTCCCTAGTCATCTTTCTCAAACATCTTCTCTCTGTACCTGAGTCTTGTCAGCAAGCTGAAATGTGCCAGTCTGCACTGAATGGAGATTGCCCTATGCACCACAGTAGAACTCACATAGTAACATGTACCACCTACCACCTACACCA
This sequence comes from Columba livia, assembly GCF_036013475.1. Lineage (NCBI taxonomy): Eukaryota > Metazoa > Chordata > Aves > Columbiformes > Columbidae > Columba > Columba livia. The sequence goes on along the minus strand of NC_088604.1, from coordinate 31,125,337 downwards.
TCAGTAACATCATTTTTCTGGTGTAATACTCTGAAGATGCTGTAGATCGCATTATTTAAAGGCAATAAAAAGAAAGAAACTTGGGAAATCAGCTGAATAAATGAAGCAGTCATTGCTATACAAGTTATTTAGTATGAATTCTCTAGATACACTGCATCAACTTGTTTCATGTTTGAATTTAAACTGCAAAGAAATGTGTGAAGCAAGCTGTGCAAAATCAGGAATTTACTATTTCCTGGCATAGTACCCAGCACTGTAAGATTCTCATTTACAAGCAGCAGACCTAAGTTTGTAATTAGCAGTTATCACAAATGCAAAAGTTAGGAGCTGATGTGAAGCCTTCTACATCTCTTCCACATCTCTTCGCCTTTTCCAGTACCAGCATGGATTTCAAAATGTATCATCTACAATGTCAAGTATACGTCTTCTCTTGTACCAGTGCTCAGGCTGGTTTTGCTGACAACTGCTAACAGCTGTTGCTTAGAAACAGACACAGTCTGAAGATGTCTCAAACATCATCACTAGGAAGCTCATCTGTAAAATAGCTATTGACCCTTTCAGTTCTCCGAGGCTTCCATTTGTCACTTAGCACTAGATCTTTCTGGGTCTGGATAATGGGAAAGGATGTCGAGCTGGGAATCAAGTCAAAAGGGATTTCATGGCATGGCTTTTTACTACGCATTCTTGTTGCAGTTTCTCAGTAATGCACAGTGAGGAGCCCAAATTCTGGGGGTTGTTATACTTACTGGTGATCCCTGAATGCCTATTCCAGGGGGGCCCATCTCCCCAGGTGTTCCTTGTACACCAGGTAGTCCTCTTTCTCCCTGAGCAGGGTACAAGGCTTTCAGTTACAACAGGTCTGAAAAATGTAAACTAGCATATTGTCATTTTTTTTTTTTAAATAGAAATAATATATTTTTATACCTTTGGTCCCCGTGGACCAGGGTTTCCAGGAATACCAATGGGACCCTAAAAAAAAAAAAGTAACAAAAAAGAAACAAAATTAAAAAAAAAAAAAATAAATTGTGCTTTGACATCAAAGAGACTAGCTGAATTTTATTGCCAAAATTAGTCATCCTTTATAAAAAAACTATGACAGATTTATGTATGTCTTCCTTGTTAATACCACCATCACATGGAGCATGTGTGAGTCTTGCACTGTTTCTGGACTATATTTCAGTGCACTTACAATACTACTATAAAGTATATTTCAGTTTCTGAATTACAGTATCACAGTATGTTTGGGATTGGAAGGGACCTCAAAAGATCATCTAGTCCAATCCCCCTGCTGGAGCAGGAACGCCTAAGTGAGGTCGCACAGGAACATGTCCAGATGGGTTTTGAATGTCTCCAGAGAAGGAGACTCCACAACCTCCCTGGGCAGCCTGTTCCAGTGTCTGTCACCCTCACTGAGAAGAAGTTTTTTCTCAAATTTAAGTGGAACCTCTTGTGTTCCAGCTTGATCCCATTACCCCTTGTCCTATCATTGTTTGCCACCGAGAAGAGCCTGGCTCCATCCTCGTGGCACTCACCCTTTATATATTTATAAACATTAATAAGGTTACCCCTCAGTCTCCTCTTCTCCAAACTAAAGAGACCCAGCTCCCTCAGCCTTTCTTCATAAGGGAGATGCTCCACCCCCTTAATCATCTTCGTTGCCCTACGCTGGACCCTCTCCAGCAGTTCCCTGTCCTTCTTGAACTGAGGGGCCCAGAACTGGACACAATATTCCAGATGTGGTCTCACCAGGGCGGAGTAGAGGGGAAGGAGGACCTCTCTCGATCTACTAACCACCCCCCTTCTAATACACCCCAGGACGCCATTGGCCTTCCTGGCCACAAGGGCACAGTGCTGGCTCATGGTCATCCTGTTGTCCACCAGGACCCCCAGGTCCGTTTCCCCTACACTGCTCTCTAACATGTAATTTCCCAACCTATACTGGAACCTGGGGTTGTTCCTGCCCAGATGCAGGACTCTACACTTTCCCTTGTTAAATTTCATCAGGTTATTCCCCGCCCAACTCTCCAGCCTGTCCAGATCCCGCTGGATGGCAGCACAGCCTTCTGGCGTGTCAGCCACTCCTCCCAGCTTAGTGTCATCAGCAAACTTGCTGATAGTACGCTCTATTCCCTCGTCTAAATCGTTAATGAATATATTGAATAATATTGGCCCCAGCACTGACCCCTGAGGCACTCCACTAGATACTGGCCTCCAACTAGACTCCGCACCATTGACTACCACTCTCCGCCTTCTCTCCTTAAGCCAGTTTGCAACCCACCTCACTACTCTATTGTCTACACCACACCTCCTCAACTTAGCTGTGAGGATGCTGTGGGAGACTGTGTCAAAGGCTTTACTGAAGTCAAGGTAGACCACATCCACTGCTCTGCCATCATCCATCCACCTTGTTACACTAATTACATAAAAAAAAAATACTTGTTCTGATTTCTTTCATTGTGCAATGAGAATTCTTTAACAGTTGTCCCTCCCTACAAGAAATAAAACCATAAAAGCCTTTTCAAGTCATGGACTTACTGGTATTCCAGGTAGACTTGGTCCAGGAGGCCCCACATCACCTTTTGGACCTGGATATCCAGGTGGTCCCCTAATCCCACCAGGGTCTCCCTACAAAATAAATTTGAATCACTAATCAAGATGTAAGAGTTTTATGAAAAAACTCTAAATATTATCCTAGAAAGTGCCAGTACTGTGAGAAGAAAAAAAAAATCCCATATTTTCCTTCTGAGCATTACAGTAAAAGAAAAGGCATGGACAACACAACCACTAATAGCAACTAGTATTCTCTCAGTTTTCCATGCTTGCAATGCATCTACATTTCTTTGTCCCCAGGTCCCTAGTACACACTTTGTCAGTAAACCCTGCCAATTAACCACAATAACAGCTTTGAAACGTTTCTCTCCAGCTCTCTATCCCTAGTGCTGCAACTCTGGTTTTCACTGTATTCCTGTTTACACCTCTACTTCTCATTTCAATGTACACAGTGTCTCTTGTGCCACATCTCTACAACCCCTTCTGCTCACACAGGTGAATTTGTGCCTTTCAGTCTGCTGTCCTCTTGTCTTTGACATATGCCTGCACCATTCTCTGTGATTCTTTCTGAATCCACTACTTCCCATTTTGCAAGGTGAATAAGTTTCTGTCATTGTTCCACAGTTATTTTCTTCTACCTTTTCATCAGCTAGCTTCTTCCAACTATTAATGGATTTTATTAGTTTCCTTTGTACTGCACAATCTATAAATATAATGCACCATAGAGCTCACAAAATGCCTGTATATCTTCTTTTCTCCCATTCTCTACATTCAACATATATACACATAACATTTTTGACTCTTGCTGATGCAGCTGAATTCTAACTAAGGGATTTTTACACATCAAAATGCAATGCCATAAAGAGATCCCAACCTTGCCTTGCACCTGAGAGCGTATAGCTGCCCCGGTGCTCTGCCAAGATGAATGTGTCTGACTGTGAAGTGGGATTTTACACATTAGTCTGGTTAGGATACTACACTGAAAAGGCTGTTCTGTGGTCAGGACCTGAACTGACATTTCTGCACTGCACAGATATGATGGAAGAGCCCAGTGCAACCTCCTTGAAATATTACTGATATTATGAATCTAAAGAGCAATTGGGCTGCCAAATCGGCCTGCAGCATCTCCAAGGAGCAGACAGGGGGATGCTGCTTGCATATTTTAAAATCAGTTCATAAAGCAGCCACACAACTGCACTACAGAAGGATGGAAGGTTACTTCGGAGATGACAATCTAATACACTTTAACATATTGAGCTTAATTAAAATGAAATAAAACATACCTTGTCTCCTTTAACTCCTGGGTCTCCAGGTACCCCATGCTCTCCTGGTAAGCCCTGGAATTAATAAAAATATAAATGTACACTTTAATAGCTATTCCCTTAAAGATTACCTAAAATTACAGAAGAAAATGTGTTTAAACTGGATTATTTACCATGCATTAGTACTGATCCAAAATGTTAAAGAGTACAAGTTAATGAATACTTCTTCAATCAAATATATGAATCATTTTTCTTTAAGTTGAAATGTAATAATCAAGATTCTTTTCTGGACTCTATCAGGGTAGAATGGTAGAGACTGACAAGTTTATTTCTTAAATTTCAAAATAACTCCAAGCCCTGAAAAACAATATTTTTTTCCGGGAAGGCAGTAGCAGGTACAAACTTGAGTTTTAAATAAGTATATCAACTTTTTGCCTATGAAGGACTGCATGATTTCATACACTAGATGATTATTCACATTTGTATTTGAATAGCCTCAATGAATTTCTACTTCTGCACATTACTTAATCCATCAAATTCCTTTAAAACGTTTTAGATATTTGATGGACAGTCAAATATTTTCAGCAAAATAAATATATTCCTTCCTTTCATCTAAACCTTCTCATCTTTCACATTTTGATTTTAACTTCAGTATTTTCCCTTTCCCTCTTCATGAAGGGTTTGTTATAAAAGCGGAAAAATGAAACAGATTAAAATATAAAGAGAAGCTATTTAAATAATAAGGAAAGTTAAACTGTGTTCTCTTACTATGCTGTAACAAATACAGAAAACTTTTCCTATAACCCTTCAATGTTATTCAACCAACTATAGTGTCAAGCATTTTATTAAGAATACCAATAATTTCCACAGTAAATTATAAAATTGTCAAAACTGCTGAGGTGTCCCATCCTCTCCACTACTCTTGGGGGACCCTCCCTCAGCAGGCCATGATATTGATGTTTGATAAACCACCTGCATCCTGCTTCTGATGCTACTTGGCCTGTAGTGCATCTGAATATTGGGGTTTACTTAAGGACTACTGAGATGAGGGATTTTACCCTTCTTAAGTATCTCAGACTCTCACTCTCCTTTGTTTCATTGTTTATGTTCATTGGGTCCTGACTTCCCTTTCCTGCAGAAGGATTGTTGCTCATCTGGGATGGTTGGGCAGCAAGTTGTCCTGGTTTGTGCTGTGTAGCTGCTCACAGTTAACAGCCTCAGGTGTTGGCAATTGTTTCTATGCATCACCCTGATCTCTACAACCTTTTCCCAGTTCTAGGAGCTTTCCTTCAGCCAAGATCTTCCCCTTCTTCCTTGAGACACCACCTCTTTCCTTTGAGGAACCCTTCTATATTGGCACCATTTATTCTTGAAGGTACCCTCAGCCCTACAAGTAGTAGGCTTCTGCTTGAGAGTTCAAAAATTCAGGTTTTGACATTCTCCCATGGACACACACACATCATCTGTCACCTGTCAGAGTTCACAAAATAAGCTATTTTTCACCTATGGCAGCTATATAATGGCTTTAGGCACTTCATGACTGTGAGTGAGCCACTGCAAAACTAAATTGGGATAGCAATCAACAATAATAACAATCCCTCATTCCACTTCCTGCAGAAGTATTTTAGTAATTTAATCTATCCAAGAGTAATTAAAAAGGGGGTTTTCCATTTAATTCTTTCCAACAAATACTTCCACTCTCTGGCTATAGATTTTAATATTGTCCCTAGTTTTAACAGAATTACGTCTTACTCTGAATATAAATTTTACTCATCAATCTGAAGTAAACACTAAGATAATAAACATTATTGTTCATTCTGTTCATCTTACTAATCTTTACCCCTTTTACAGCAAGTAAAACAACTCAGAATAATACAAAACCATAGCCAGAAATAAGGAAGGCCACGTGTTTAAATCCTTGGGGTACTCTATTTTCCCTGTGTCTTCTCACTTCATTCTACACACACTGTCCTTTCCAGTGTACAATATAACATTATTAAAACTTTGCTAGAGATTCTTTCAATTTTCACCTACTCTTGTGAGATAAGAGTGATTTTTTGTAGAGTTAATTATCTGTGCAGATCAATACTATCATCCTTACTTGTGCAGATGGTAACACAAGGACAACAAGAATATAAGGAAACAGCAGAACTCTATCCTGAGGCACCTCGTATTACTGTGCTTCGATGGCTGATTGCTATAGTACCACCCACAAAAGCAGCACCTATGATAACTTCTGCGGTACAGCTTCATGGGGTAACTGCTCACACACCACACTTGTAGTACATCTTGGTGAAATTGCACCATACATACCACTTCTCCTGGCAGTCCCCTGGGTCCAACAGGTCCTGGAGGTCCTTGCAATCCCTGTGAAATGATATAGTACACGTATGAGGTAGAAGACATTAAACCTGTTTTAATTCAGTATGAAGGATTCTTATAGAGAAATAAATGAAAACACCTGGCAATAAGAATAATCTTCTACATGGATTAAGAAGTACAGAGTTTACTTAGTCTCCCTTAATCTAACGTTTAATCCAATAAATCTCTGTGACTAATACAGACAAAATACAAAGTATGTATACAAACCAAATGTAAATAAGTACAAAGGCACAGCCTAAATGGAAAGACAAATCAAAAGGGGTAAAACAAGGAGGTTTCCTTCCACAAGGGACAGATCTAGAAGTGATTTCTGAACTACATTATAAGTGCTCCTCTTTTTGGAATAGATCTCATCAGGAAGAATAAAGACCACTGAAGAAAAAGAGCATTGTGATGTACACATAAAAAGATGACTTAGTGCAAACCCGAATGATCCTTTGGATCTCTGTGAGCCTCTTCAGGAAGGTATACAGTGTGAAGGCGACCTAGATTTCCACTGCAGTAACAACAACTATTTCAGCAGCCCCTACCAAGGAGGGACATGAGCCTCCAAAGAGCAGTCTAAGGAGTTAGAGTGGAGACTCCTTTTTAAGACCACAGTTTTCTGGACTCTAGATGCATCTATTCTCCACCAGGAATGCTTTGGTGATCTAAGGAACTTGGGTACTATCATATCCAACAAGAACAGTGTTGGGTAGAGGCTACATTTTCAGTTTCCAGTTCTACCTTTATTTGATCCAATTCAAGGCATCATGAGAGATCCTCATGGTGCTTCAGTTACTTTCTTCAAAGAAAGGCAATTACTACTACCTGCAATCTTTAAACATAGGAACCACTGATGTACTGGCAGTGGTTACTCCTTGCCTCACTGGTGATTAAACAGAATACACCCAGCTACCAGGAGATTTGTAATTGCAAAATGAGTGCTCATATTCTTGAGTGACCAAATAACATTTGAGCTTTGCACAAATATTCCTTGCTGAGTGATGTTGAGATCAACAATAATTTTATGAACAAAAAGTAAAATAGCCATGATCCATTCACAAACTTTTCATGTAAACTATTTGCATACTCTGCCCTCCCATACCAGCTAAAGAAGTAATTCTGAGTCCTCTTGTATAACATGCAATGCAATAGCTGTTCATACTGCAAAAATACTTGTCACGTACCATTGGTCCTGGATTTCCAATAAGACCAGGTGGTCCAGGTTCTCCTGTTTCACCCTAATGATATTGTTTGAGGAAAAAAAAAATAAATAAAAATTTAGTGGTTTATCTCCCAGCTATGTACACCAGCAACGCATATAGTGTGTACAAGTAAAAAAAATACCTTATTTCCTTTTGATCCCTCCATTCCAGTTTCTCCCTGAAAACAACCGGTATGACCATAAGAGGTTAAAACTTTAACTAAGATCAACTAAGGTTTATTTTGCTACCTTAAAATATTTTAATATAGTTTGTAAACTTAACTAATATTCAGAAAGCATTAAGAATTTCTGATGCCTTTTGTAAACTCGGGAAGGCATTCTTGTTTTAAACTAATTATGTTTGTGTATTTTCCTACTGTTTTAAACAAAAAATGTTTGAAAACATCAACATTTGCTTAAGAGCTTCTCCAGTCTGAAGCCTGTTATTCACCACTAAATCCTACTGGTGAGTGACATAGTTTTCATCTCCACAATGACACATTATTATAGTATGCCTTATTTAGGTTATTGCAATATGCTAACTACAAGTATCTGAGCAACCTTCACTTGTGTATTAGCCAACACAACTAGCTTTGGTCAAATGTCACAAAAGAGGATAACAGTTAATTAAAACTAAGCAACACATGTAAAAAGACACTTAAAAGAATGCAGGCTTTGAAAATATCCCCCAAAATAAAAAAAAAATTATGCACACATAAAATGGGTATACGAAAACTGCCTGATGTTGAATTCCACACTGGAAACAGGTAAAACAATTAAATTAATAGAGTTCAGTCCACATATAATTTTGGGAAATAACTGAAAGAAAGAACCTTCAGGAGACAAAAGAAGTGTATACTTTAAACTCAGTTCAGGGACTGTGCACCAGCTACAGAAATGGTGAAGAATGGAGCATGTCCCCTTTTTTATTTATAACCTGTATGAAGCTGATGCACATCTAAGAAGAAGACAATAAATATGCTATCCTACATAATGACTGAATCTAAATAAAGTGTAAAAATGAAAGAATTACAGCATGAACACAGAATGAAAATCAGCTATACTTACTGGATCTCCCTTGTCCCCTTTTTCAGAAGGCTCTCCCTATGGAAACATAGGAAAGAGGTTAACAAGATTTGTTTCAATTTTTTTTTTTTTTTTTAATCTATGTAAAATGTAAGTACATGGAATTAAAAAGTTTACTTGAGGAATGAAGTTTATTTAATGACAAGATTGTGACATGCATGATCCTTTCAAGCAGAAGCACAGGGAAGGGTCAGGAACATGAACTAAAAAGAGAGTGATGATGCATTACAGCAACGTAAAAATCTGACAGCTTCTCAAACCCAAGTGCTTTATAGCACACAAAATCATGAATGTGATGTATTGACAGAGTAAAAAAGTTTCTGACATTTGAAAACTGTTTATGCACAAGGATACAACCAAAGAAACCAGCCTAAAAGCTAAATGGCAAAATGCCTGTTATGAGGAACTGGGTACATTACACGTTCCTAGAAAATACACAATATACATCTATTACCAAATAACATCCCTCCCCGTCAAATTTTTCTGGAAAATCGAAGCTTTATCTAAAAGATATTTAATTAGGAATTTTATTTACAAATTTTAATAATTTAAAGACACCCGCTTTTTCATATAGATTTGGAAGATTACCTTTGTAACTTGTAAAAGTATGAATGGCAATTAATTCATGAGGCAATTACTGATCTCAAACTTATATAAACATAATTTTAATTTTAAACTGGCATGCAGTAGAAGTCTGAATCTGTTTAAAGTTAAGGAGTTCGTGAGCTGTTGGAACAAGGAAAATTACTTGTATACATAAATATTCTCTCAAGGGAAGGCCTGAGTAAATTAAAATTACTAAGGACATTCAGATACTGACAGCTTTTCCTATGCCCAAATATATTTTCTTGATCCTGAGTATATTTTCCAAAATTTGATTCGTAATCAGTATGCTCAGCCACCTTCTAGTATCACACACAAACACACAAGGAATTAATTTACCTTTTCTCCTTTTGCACCAGTCATTCCCAGTTCTCCTTTTTGACCCTTTTAATGAAATCAATTATATGTCAAACTTCTTATAATCTAAAGAATGCAAATTAACTCCTCCTCTCCTATAACTGTGCTTAGTTCTTAAAAAATCTTAAAAATCTTAACTTTTCTGCAGAGAAATTTGAGATTCAATCACCTTCAAATTAATTTAAATCACTGTTTTCATTAGCAGATCTGCAGGCTTCTCAGTTATGCTGTGACATACCAGAGCATTTGCCTATTTTCTTCCAAGTTTAAAAGGCATTCAATTGTCAAAAATTCTTCCACTGTTTAAAAAAGACAGATGCCTATAAACAACATAATGTAATGGGAAGTGGATTCAGAATTTGGCCTTCACGTAACTTTCATAGGATGACTGTAAGTAGTTTTGGTTCAGAAAGTCCCACTGTTACAGAGAGCCTGCTTTAAATATTCGTGATTTATTATGAAATTATTTTCTAAATTTTCACTTTCTTAGAGTCTTCCCCCCCAACCAGCAGGCCAGCTCATTTGACTTATCCTCAGTGTTCTAGAAGCCACATATAATTATTTGTGCAGTTTCCCTTTCTTGTTGTCATAGATCAGAGGAGAAAGGTTCACAGGCTGCACCTGTGGGAAGCCACAAGGACTATTGGACTACACTGACTATATTGGACTACACTGATCAAAGAGACAGTAATATCTAAAATCTATTCCTTCAAAGACCATTGTGATAAATCAAATAACAGATACTGTGTTAGCGTTGACAGAGACAGGTTAGATAGGCACTTTGAAATTTCTCCAAATTTCATCTAAAATGCTTACAATGTCTCCCTTCTGGCCTTTAGATCCAGGGGTCCCAAGTAACCCTAGTAGTCTTGCATCGCTCTGGGAAGAAGAATATGACCACAAAGATCAGAGGAAAGAACATGTCAACATTTATGTACAGTAACAATTTATTTACCACAACAATTTCCTGTAATTTACCACCATATAAATTCAGAAATCCTAATTTACTACTAGAAAGGGATGCTAAATGCCTATGCAGTACATCTAAGTAATGTATTGCAGCAAAACATCCTTTGTCATGCATTCATACTCTAGTTAGGTGAGCAGAAGATGAAGAAAAGCATAAAAGGGAAATGTCTATGTTGAATAGTGCTGTGCAAATCCGTGATTTTTTTTTCTTAGCTCAGTGCAAAGAACATGTTTTTACACTTATTACTACAGTACATTTATCAAGTATGTTAGAAAAGAACAATAAAAATAATTTCTTTCCTATGACAAGAACACAAGCTTTTTACTTTGGACCAGCATGAAACACGAAACAGAACCAATTTAAGTCTACTAAAATAGTGAGACAGAAGGAGAGGGGATGAATATGATCAAAAGGATCCTCACACTGCTCCTCTAAGAAAACAGACAGATTTAAGGACCAGGGGTTCAGGTTGTATACTTGCTCAGGTTATTATTGCACGGCATCTATTTACTCTTTTGTATGAGGTAAAGACAGAATGAAATACAAAGCATATGGTTTCCTCCTCACAAAGCCAGGCTCAGACTACCTAAGCGGAACATGTTTTTCTTTTAATGACAATGGAAAAAGCAATAAAACCAACGACCCTGAAAAATGAGCTTGGGTCTGGACTCAAGAAGTCCAAGCCCTAGAACATCTGCTACCGAGCTGCGTGAGACCTTTGAGCAAGCCAACCCAACCCGCATTGTCACGTTCCAGTTTCTGTATCTCTAAAATGGAAAAACGTAATAATGAATAGAAGTGCCATTTGCACTCTGCTAATATTTTCAGAAGTTGATAGCTGAATATAACCTGAATAAAATTAATTATTGTTTTATAAACATTAATGTCCTGAAGAATCTTCTTCGGTGTTTAGGGTTTGTACAACTGTTACTACCCTAATTATCAACATCAGCTGCAGAGTAAGAGGCAGATACCCAAAGAAGGGAACCTGATAATTGCTGAGAAGTAGTTGACCACCACTTGACTGGGAGCAATTTATGTGTCTGTTATTATTTCTTTTGCCTACATGGAAAGAAAAAAAGGGTACTAGACCAAATAATTATTTTTATGCTTTTTGCCGATTTATAGGTCATTTCCTCTTTACAACAAAATGTTGGTAAAATATGCAAAAGAAAAAAAAGTCTTAGAAAAGTAATAATGAATTATTCAAGAATAATCTATAATTATTATTATTATAAATTATAATGATTTGGAAACATTTCCTGAGCAGATTGTGATGTAGTTTCAATTGCTTTGTGTTGTAGTTAGATTTTTATTTTTATGCATTGGAGGACACTTTAGATTAAACTGATCTGTGTGCCCCTTCCAAAGATATTAAGAAGCAGGTTTGGCTGAAGTGACATTTATCTATGTACAGAAAACCAGTAAATAAAAAGATGACACGCAGAAGCCTTGAAAGCCCAGGCAAAGTATGATAAGAGAGGCCTGAGAGTATATGAACACAAATCATGAGGCACCATTTACCAGTCACCGGAGAAATGTAACCTGTAGAGTAGAATTAATTTATTGGCATAACGAAGAGAACAAAATGCATGTATCGAACACATGCAAAGCATCTCATTTACCCTCAAAGTGCAAAAGACATACCACAAAGGAATATAATTGTCGTCACACACCTTGCAATAACAGGCACAAAGGAAGAAAGAGGAAAGCAACACTCCAGGTCTGTCTCCCACCCCATTATGGATCAATGCTACTACTTATCCTCATCAGGTTCCCCTCATCTTCATTAAAGAAAGACTGCTGATCCTGTTTTGCCATTCAGCACAACTTGCTGCTGCAATCAGCAATTGTATTTCTACTGCTCTCTTTCACTGTATACATGATCAAGTAAATTATGCTTCAAAGACTTGCACTCCAGTCAAGGTGATTGATACTAAGCCAGAAAACACTTGGTTGCAATAAATTATTTTAATACAGCGTGCAATCACAACTACTCATTGATACCATACAGAAATCAGAAGAATTGCAAACAATCTGCTAAGAAATAGAGAAATTATGGGAAAAAGCCATTATTAATTATGATGGGTCTTAAAATCTCTCTCACTGATCCCCCACATTTCTTGGTAGCAGTTTCCCATGATTCCTGGAAACACCAATGCAAAGCAGCCATACTAATGTCCTCAGGAAGAAAATAATATATATATATATATTAAAATCTCCATAGCAACAAATATGTGGTCACAATTTAAACAGTTTAAAAAAATAAACTGAAATAAGACATTGTGAGATCTTTGAGAACACACATAAAATGCTGGAAAATGACAAGACCATTTCCTGCGGTTTAAGAAATTTCAAAAACCTCAGTATATCACTGAAATATCATCTTCCAAATGCAAATAATTGAGGCATATTGCAAATTATATACTGGAATGTGAAAGATTGTTTGGTACCTCCAAGGCATAGAGAGCAAAATCAGCACTCATCCTACTGTGTAAAAGTGTGGGGAAAAAAAGGAAAGTTTCTGGTGCATACACCTGCCTAAACAAATAATCAATGGCAAAGCCAACAAGCTGTCCTTGTCGTTGATGACTTCTTTGACAACTTTGTCTTGTCCTTGATGGGAATACCCCATTCCCATAATAAAACGTATAGAAAATAATATGTTTGCTGTAGCAGTTGGAGACTTAAATTGACTATAGAAGGATCTGAACACGTAGTTACAGAAAGTTTGTGTATTTAAAACTTGCTGCTTGGATCAGAAAGCCATCTCCTCTCTCATCTAAAACCAAACAGCTTTTCCCTGTTGAACAGTTAATTGCTCATGACAGAGTCATTAAAATCTTCATGCTAGACAGCTGAAGGAAGAATAAAGTTTGTAAGCTGTACAAGATTTAAAAGATGATTAATTTATTGACACAGAGCAGCTGGTCTACATTTTTCCAGAATATTGTTAATTAGGAAATGTAAGACACTTTAGGAATTCTTAGACCCTTACAATGATAAGGAAACTGATTTTTGGAGACACATGCTTCCCTGTTTCTGAAGATCAACACTGTCTGAATTTCCTTCTGCAGAATTAACATTAAAGGGTCTATCAGGATAAAAGAGATTAATAGTCCAGAGGTGGGGAATGAGTTACAATAAATACAGTATTGATAGAGGAAACAGGACCGGTATCAGTGAAAGCTGTCTTTGATAGGAAAAAGAAACTGGTAAGAAAATGGAAGGTATAAACCCAAAATACAAAAAACTTCAACACGTACATATGAAGTGGAGGACCAAAACCAGAAAGTCTCCAGGTATGAAAATGTCCCTGTCAAGAACAGCATATAGAACTATGCTTAATTCCCAGTGCATGTTCTAAGGTGATATACTGTTTTGGAATGGATTAAATACCAGAAATATGAGAGAAATCACTTCAGTGATAAAAGCAACTGGAAAGATATGTTTGACATGAATTTCACTACAGAATCCCTATTCAAAAAAATATTTTAGTACTCATCTGAGTATTTTATAGAAGAAAAAATCCTGAATTCACCTGCTCTTTATGGTTATGCATTTTAATATTAAAATAAATGGATGCCTTCCAGGTCTGACCTGCATGACTTAAGGTGTGATACATGCAGCAAGCTTTGTATTAAGCAAATATTCCTGTAATGGTGCTTCATCAGCCTTTGAATAAAAAATGATTTTCTAATCGCATAAGTTACGAACCCGCTTTAGCATCAATTAAGAAAACTTGCATGATCTTTGAATTATGATCCCTTAAAACAGCAGACACTACCATCACTTAAATGATTTGTAAAATCAGTGGCAAGAATTTAATTCACATGCAACACTGTCCTATGCAATTTTAATTTTTTTCTATGAAGTTCTTGTAGCTGCAGGAGATTCTATACAATATTTTTCTTAGTCTCTAATACAAACATAAGGGAAATTCTCCTGGATTGCTAGTAGATCTTTAAGAATTATGCCTCCTTGTCTTTCTATTCTACTCTTAGGAACACAATAGACTAGGTCAAGAAAGAAGAAATGTCATGTATGGTTTAGAGCAATTAGGTTTACAAGTGTGGAGCTGATGCTTTACACTAACAGCTAGATGGTCCACCCACCTCCTTTTCGCATTATACCAGGCAAAAATACATGACTAGAAGATGGATGGGAAGTAAGACACATGGCAGCAGGATAAATGGCACAGTAGGTATGTGACTGGAGTGTGGATTGAGCCTATACAGGGATGCAGAAAGGGGACAGGGAAGGATCTGCCTTTTGGATTAATCTGGAATGTGGTTCACAGGTATCAAAACTGTGGTCATTTCTACCTTAGATACTTCTTAGGCATGAACACACACACACACACACACACACACACACTACATCAAATCTCTGTACCTCATTATAATGCGTGTTCAATGAATCCAGAATTCCTTTTAGTCCAGAAGGACCCTATATGGAAAAACATGCATCAGACAGTCATTTTGATTGAACTTACGTTATGTTTACATACCCGTATTCAAAGAGCAGTGGTCACATAAAAGGGTTTAGATTTTTATTTGATTACACGGTAAATTGCTTCCTGTAAGTTCATTTCTTTTTTTCCAGGCACAGAGGGGAAGGAGAGTCAGTTTCTAAACTGCTGAGTTTTGAAAAGTGGCAAAATAAAAGGAGATAGCTACTTTGAGGATGCAAAACCCAAGGGTGGTATCTTTTGGCTCCTATCTAATCATATTTTGAAGTCTTCTGACAAAGCATTTAAATTTGCTGTTATGATTTGCATTCTGACAGCAAAGTCTTCTCTAGCAAGATGCATCTGCTCTGTGGGAGTGCACAAAATGGCAAACAAAAAATTTTCCCGCATGTAGAAGATCATTCTGCAAAACCCTGGTGGCTCTCCTTACCAGTAAAGGTACTTCCCTGGAGGTACTGAACTTCAAAAACATGAGACACAGAACCCTGATTTTGATTCAACAGACAGACTGCTACTTCCTTGGGGAAAAAAATTCAATCTGATGGCAAGTAACTAATAAAAGAGAGACAATCACAAAGTTCCCATGGAGTGTGAAGGTATAAAAAAACTAGGAAGACAGTAGCCAAAGTGAAATCAAATAGATAAAAGTTATTAAAACAGATGGCTAAATCAGTAAGACCTGGTATAACGTAATTGCAGCATACCAAAACAAGACAGGTATGTTCTGAGACTTTATCACTACATTTTAAAATATGATCCTACGTATTTTACTGAGATTACATTGTTACAGAAATATAGTGGCACTGAAATAATAGGGGCCATTAGGAATTTTCGGAAGCCACATGAAACACCACAGGTGCCTCACTCCCTCTTTTATCCCCAACATCAGAAGAGATACAAAGGCATAAATTATTTGATTCATTTTATTTTGCAAGTGAATTGTCACTTCAAAATTAAGTTGAAAAATAAATATAGTCATGATGTTTTGACTGAGATTCTCCTCAACTAATTTCTGAAGTTAATGGAAAAATTTTTACTTCAATATCCATTTTGGAAATCCAGAAGTGGGACGGAACCATGACACCACTGCCTAATTTTTAGATATCTCAGCTTCAGTTCTGTAATCCTATAGTGTCAAATTGTTGAATCCAGATTCTATAATCCTGCAAGCAGTCAAACCCAAGAATTTATTCTCCTCTCTAATTTTCCATCATGTTGTTTCTTTTACTGTTTTTCCACAAACAAAACTGCTGCAACCACACAACCCAGGAAGGATTGAATGCTCTATCTCCCATCAGCCCCAAACTCTCAGATATTATTTGTACATAGAATAAATAATTTTTGACAAAATGGAAAGCCTTTGTACATGTCATGGCTTTGAAAAACAGACATAACCTCAAAAAACCTCAGAACTGTCTTGTGACCAAGTCAGTCAAGGGGAACTTAAGGCATTTGGGTTGCACTCTCGACAATACCACAGCCTTTATGTCACCAGAGGTTAACCCCCTCTCTGGTTTTAGTCTTTCCGTTCTCAAAAATTGACACACACATTTAACAATTTTATCTTTCATCATTCTTTCTAAAATAAAATTAGTAAAACAAGTGTACAACAACAGAAAATACTTTTATTGAAGTGTGTTTTCCTAGTCTCTTCCTTCCTTTCCATGTTGTTTGTCTCCACTAACATAGCTGCATAATACACTCTGAAGTCTCTACAGACAAAAAAAGAAACAGTAGTATCGGTTTGCAAGTGGAGAACAATGAAATTAACTAGAGTTGAGGAGCTGCTGTACAGGCAATTTCCAGCTTTTGAATGAGAATTTTGCACATCTGCCACTTCAGATGTTTTTCAGATTTGATGCTTTGCAAACACCAATGAAAAGCTGACTTGAGCGGGGTTTCCTTTTTCTTTTTTAATATCAAGTTGTGTAATTGAGAGATGCGAAGCGCACAAAGTCTACAGTTGTATGAATAAGAAAAGAACTGAAAATGTGTCCTGATTGTTTTCCAAAATTACAAACAGGTTTCAGATGTTATTTCTATAGACAAGGCAGGAATAGAAACACAGGTGCTTAAAAGGAAATAGCTCCAAACTGTGAAATTACTGGGGTTTATAATACACTTTTCTCACTTAACTTTTATAGTCCGTCTGCATTTCTGTAAAGATGAGACTGCTGAAAAAGTCTACCCAGTCTCACAGTCCATGCAGTAAAATGTGTAACAAGTAAATTGCACTGGTTGTATCTCAAGAACAGGCCATTTCAGAGATCTGCAAGTGACCCAGTGTAATCACTTGTATCCATCTATTCCAGATCTGTGGCTGCCCGCTAAAGTAAAACACTGTTTTTCTTATTACTACCATGTAAAAAACCATGAAACTCATCAGTGCAGATGTGTGATATTGTATAAATATTCCAAAGAGTAAATGAAAAGAATGACGAGGGCATGACGTATGCCACGATAAAATATGTTAAATAAATCACATTTTTATATGGATTTTAAAAACCCAAATGCATAGAAACAAACAATCTGGCCAATCCTTGCTGGCCATTCCTAGCTTACCAAGTAAGCATTTCCAATATTTTTCAAAAAGGCAGCTGAAAGTCCCGGAATACCAGAAATACTACTGACAATTTTCACTTATCATTGCTTTAATTTTCTGTTTATTGTAATTAACTGATAACATTCATTCACTTTCAAAATACTGGTAGAGGAATGACAGTATTTCCTGAGGCAGAGGAAATGAGATTTCCAAGGCAAACTGCTGGCTACTTAAGATAACTACTTTCGTGGCCCTGACATACATGCTGAATAAAAAGAGACCAAAAGTGTGTGGAATTAAACGAAGAAATTCAAGTAGCCTGCAAACGTCTTCACTGCCTCACATGCAACACAAACAAAAATGAAGCACTATTTTAATTTAAGACTTTAAGGAGTAACACAAATCTAATCTTCCAAGCAAGAATAGTTGTGAAGATAAAAGTTATGAAGTTCAGCCCCTAGAGAAGGTGAATGATGAACTAAATGATGAGCTTCAAGGGCTACAGCAATTGTGAAATAAATTGATTCTGGTTGCAAACACTACCTTTGGATGGGTTGTTAGAAAACAGCAGGTTTAAGAGGATGAATAATTGTGACTGCAGTTTAGCAACCTGTGATTTGGCAGATCCAAATTTTATTTCCCTGCTCTGCCACAGACAGATTCTTGGACAAGAGGGCACTTGTCTAAATCAGGTAGTTCTCATGCTTTGCAGCTTTAAAAGCCAGCACTGACAGCACTTGCCTCCTGCCAAAGAGCAGCACTGGGCAGAAGTCACACTCGGACTCACCCCAGAGAACGCTGCTGTACTGGGAGAAGTCTGAAGCACAACTCTAGCTTGGCACTCTCTTTATTTTAAAAACAATCTGATGTCCCATGGAAAAGAGAACTACTCAGAAATGGAATTCCTTCAGTCATAACAGTTCCAGTAGAGACAGAGAAAACTGGGACAGAAAATATAAAGTTAACCCTAAACGGAGAAATAAGTGAAACTCCTTTTTCTGTCCTCTCACCTTTGTAAATAGAAATATCCAGCTGCTGATTTGTGTGTAAGTAAAAATAAAATTAAAAAAGAAAAACAACAACATATCCCTGCCGCAAGCCCCAAATCTCCCGCAAATGACCATAATATGTAAAACAGTGCCAGACATCATGAAGCTAAGCAGAGCAAATAGAAAAAGAAATTATCTTCTCTCAGAAATCCAAACAAAACCAGGCAGGTAGCAATTCTACAACCCTAGACCAGCAAAGCATTTCCTCTAAGTGAAGAGTAGAAAACTGGGCCTGTGCATCCTTAGGGTAACAACATACAAATACTAAGTTCTGACACTTTCCATACTTTTGCTTTTAATTACTGAAAAAAAAAAGGGGTGGAAACTAGAAAGCCAATGTGTTATCCCTATGCAAAATAATCTCTGGTCTGCTGGTAACCCGTGCTGTGTTGCCAAGTCCTGTAGATATTTTTGCTAGCAGCTATGGGAGAGGAAAGCTATCAGCTCAGTTCTGCAGTCAGATCAAAATGCTGTACTTACAATTTCACAGCTTCCTACTCTGATTGTATTTCTTTTTGTTTCATAAAATCAGCATTTCAATTTCAGTGAAGAACCATGCAGAGCAGGATAACAGCACGTGAAAGAGACAGTATCTCTTTCAGAAGAGTTCAGAAGAAAATGCAAGCAAGAAAATGTCTGTAATACATTTAAAGGGCACAGAGATTTTGATTTCACAATAATAATTTGCAAAATGCTTCTAAGACTGAAGTGAATCATTTATTAAACAGAAGCTTTAAATTGCTCTCTAGGATCTTTAAAAGGGGGGAAGGGATCAAAAAGCACTAGAGGGAGCTGGTGTTCTACTTAACCCATTTGGATTCCTTGTTTTCAGTACAAATTGTTACCCACTGGAGTGAGACCAGTGTGAGCACTCAGCTCAGCTCTCCAGTACTGAAATAACAGAACAGTACTCAAAAACAACATGAGACAGCAAGGATGCAAACCATGAATTCTGAACCACAGGGGAATAACAGAACACTTCAAAAGTCTATAATATTTAATAAACCTTAAAAAGTACTAAAAGGAGCTGGTGATATCATCTGGGTTTGCTTACAGAAATACTTTTTATAACCCTTGAATAAAAACCCTCATTGCCTCCTTGCCTTTTGTGGGCACAGCATTTGATCCACAGGGAAAATGACACAAAAGAAAGGATAAGGGGAAAATGACACAAAGCAAAGGATACCTGGAAGAAGTTGCATAGAAGAGACCCATTTTATTACAACAGAGTGGTTTCATCACTACTTGCCAATAGATCTATGTTTTTGACACTGATACTTGTTTTTTACTGAAGATGTGAAGATGATGTTAAAGGACTAGAAATTTACAACTAACATCATTTTTCCTGGGAAAAAAAAAATAAATAAAAATCCCCAGAAATTAGGTTAGGGGAAAAAAAAAAAAAAAAAAAAAGAAGGTACTGAGAGAGGGTTAGAAAAATCAGATAGTCTTATCTTATCAGATAAGAATATAAATATGTTATATTTATAATGTTATTAATATTAATTTTATTATATTTATAACTTTATTAATTTAATTACTAAAAACTTACACTGCTTAGTAGTGCACAATTTAGAGCCCTTTTGACTGTTCAGAATGTGGTCTCATAATCCCTCCCTGCCCTTTTTTTTAGGGCCGTCCTTTAAACTAAATCTCCCAAGTATTACATCCCATCAACTGTTCACCAACTTCTTCCTCAAGGAGGCAGAATTTTCCTTCTTACAAGTTGTTTTTGTCATTGCTGAACACCTGCCTGCTCTTCTAATATCTAAATTAAGTACTTAATCTCATGGCATATACTGATAGATAAATTAGGTAAATTTATTGATTTCAAACACACAGTGTGTGTAGCTACTCCAACAATTAATGACTGAATCTCCCTTTTCTCAAATACAAAGGTCTTATTTTTCCGAATCATCAATCAAACACCAAACGTACTTTTTCTAGATCATTTTCAGTCAATGGTCAATCTGTCAAGCATTCTGTACCCTGTATATGCCAAATGTGAGACAGCGACCACCCTGCATGTGTGACACTTCTGTCACACTTTGGAGAGGCCAAAGTAAAGGCTGACAACATATTCATGTGCCACTAGCTGCTATTAGAAGAAAAAAGGTAACTGGAAGCACAGTCTAGCAAAATTTAATACATTTTGAGCCTTGAAAAAGAGAGGAGAAATGATGGATCATGTTAAAGTCTCCTTGGTATGTACAAGCTGTAGCACTTTAAATATGGGGATGCTGCAAATACACATTAACAGGTAATACAGCTTCTAGGGTGTGCTTTTTCTATGCATTATATTGTCAGTCTTGGAAGAACACAAGATGCTGGTGACGCTGTCTCCAAAGTAAGAACTGCATCAAGCTAGTTATACCAGAAAAAAATACCTTTAACCACAACAGGAATGCTTTTCTGCTGTGTATTGCTAAGCTACAGAGCTCCTTGTACAGATGCAGCCATGCTGACAAAGTTGAACATCCCATTTGCTCTATGAAAATCTGAAACAGACCTCAGTAATAAAAGTGCAATTTAGCCTTCACTCAGAATTTTTGGTATGTCTGTCAAGGATCATACATCTTCACAAGCCTGACTTGTTGGCAAATCTATAATGGCAGAAACCTGTAACAGAGCAGCAGCTTTTCACTGGGTCACAAAAAGCTAAGCACATTAGGTCTAACATTGAGTTCTGTCATGGTGCATAGTTTTGTTTTGGTTTTCCTTTTAAAGGTAATTTTTTGCCATTTGTATTAAGAAAGATTCTGCATCACTCCTTTCCTCTGTTTGGACTTCTGCAGTCTGCAGTACTGGTTCAGCATTAGGAAGCCCAAACTGTATGAAAGACTCAAATAAGCAAGGTTTCAATATGGCTATAGGCAGGGGAGAAGGGGGAGACGAAGGGATTTGTAACTATTTAGTTTTATGCAGCATAAATGAACTCTGTCATCAGCTCCTCTTTCTGAACACATTTGGCAAGGAAAGGGGGAGAAAATATAAAATTTATGCAGTTTTGGTTTTAGATTAGTTTAAGTGACATCTGTTTCATTTTACTGATTGTATCTCACACAGCAGTCCATTATTCTCTTCTCTACAAATAAGACTAGCTTTCCCTCGAAGTGAGGTCGAAGAATAAGAATCAAACGTTCTGACATGGAAACTACTGGCCTTTACCTATTGCAGGTAAGCAGAAAAAGGAACTATGAAGTCTGTGTTTGATACTAAGAATGCAAAGCAGTAGAAGTTTACTTAATCCACAAATTGCTGATTTGTATTTGTGTGCAACAACATTTTTGCAATACAATATATACAGAATGTTACAAATATGATCAAATCTTCCTTTACCAAAGGAATACCATATTCATTCTAGGCTAAAATAGATCCATGCCTGACTTCAAGTTTGGAATAATGTATCACTTAAAAATAAATAAATAAATACTAAACATCTTAGATCTGAGCTAAATCCTTTACTGCTTCAGATTACAAATCCTTCCATAGAGTAATGTATTTCTTTATCTTTCTAATTATTCAGTAAACTCATTTGAACTACAGCTGAGTGCTCATTCCAGTGCTGGGTGTAAACCCTCCCACCATTTAGAGAGTTGGCACATGCTTCACACGGTCCTTCATCTTTCAAATTACTCCTCCGAGACAGAAATTATCCCATCTTCTGCAGAGCATCACGCATTTTAGAAAGTGAATGAATGCACAGTATTCACATTTAGCATACATGGCCAGTCTTTCTTTGAAATGACAGACAATTTCTGCTTTCTCCACTGAAGTTTGCATCTTGTTCTTTCCCTCCCGTGTAGTCCCTCATTTTTGTGGACCCAGTCCTTTTATCTTTGCGGTATCAAAAGGCTAGCAAGAGTAGCTGTTTGACACAGCAGAGTAAACAAACATCACTTGTTTTCAACTATAATTATGATCACATAACCTGCTACGGAAAGGCTAACAAAGTTCCAGGATAGAGTGAAAATTTCCCATTCCCCTCATTAGTTACTCACGGGAGGTCCCGGTGGGCCTGGCTTTCCTGGGAGGCCTGGTTTGCCTCTCCTCCCCTGGAAACAAAAAAGAACAACAGACATTTACAAATGCTACAGCTAGTGACTGATTTGGAATTAATATTTTGCTGAAGAGAAGATTTATTGCCTTGCATATTAGCAAAAAATTCAAAAACTATACAAAATGAATACTCTCAGTCACTGCAACACTATCTAACTAGAGTACTTTTAGGATTGTTTTTAATAATTATGACAAACTATATTTGCATCAGTGTAACATTTACTGCCACATTTTAAAGCTGTGTCTCAAACGTGAGTGCACATGGATAGGGTTATAAACAAGGCATCTTGATGAGGTGTAAAAAAATTATATTTTATCTAAATATACCAGAGCTTGCGATGTTAAACTGTGGTGCTGGACTTGCACAGTACGTACATATGTGCAATATAACCCAATTAACAAACATCCATACCCTTTTCCAGGATATGATAACAAGTGGAAAAGTCCGTGATTTATTTGCAAAAACAATTCACCTTCCTCATGCAACTACTACCATCTGTGTATATAATGCCCATGCAAAACCATTTGTATGAAAACCTAAGGCCCATAAAAGGCTACTTCAGTGAATGGGAGACTTTTCACTCAGATTCTAAAAAAAACATGCACACATAAATATTACAATTTTTTAGTACAGAGCTCAGCTGAACATCTGCTGGTTTAACATATGCTTTTTTTTTTTTTTTTAGGAAGATCAACATAAAAATTGAAGTAATTTACAGTAGTTTACATCGTTATTGACAAGCTGAAATCTGAGGCACATTTTTTAGAAACAACAGCTGAGAACAACTAATATTTAGGTGTGATGGATTAAAAAAAAAATGTGTGATATCCATTACAACTAAATTTTTTGCTTGTGTATAGCAAATGTAAATTAACAAAAAGTATTATGGGGATGTCCTGGTGAAAACTTGGCTTAAGAAGTTAAAAAATGAAAACGCTTGCTGACAGCTCGCAGTTAACACATAGGGGTATTTCTGTAAGCTATGGCCCCTGCTTCTGCGTTTTATTAAATCATGATCTCACACAAAATGCAGCAGTAATCTAGAGAACAGAAAGTGAAATCTCAGCTTTGCTCTTTCCAGGTGAGAGCCCTGATCTGTAGGAAACCCCTCTCATGCTCTGCATCTCATGAATCTTGATCTGCACTGAGGGGAAACAAGATGATGACAGTAAGCATGGAAAAATCCCTCCTCCTCACACCCTGCAGCTCATTGGGGTAACCTCTTGCCCAGATGCCTGGGACACTCCTAAGAAGCAGGAGGTAGAGATTTGGAGAAGAACATAACATGTACACTGTCACCAGGGTTTTATGAAGATTCTCAGTCAGTCAGTGTGTTTTAAGGGCAGCGTGAAAAAGAAAACAAAAACAAAACCAAAAACAACCAAGTACCTCAGCATATTTGCAGTGCCAAATTCCTGGGTCTTAACTAGCTGAGACATATGTCATGTGCTGAGCTGTTTAATCCTGCCAGTACTCGCACATGCAGGGCTGTAACTGGGGCAGCTGCTCAGGGTAACTTTTCAGAACGAAAATACAGTACAAGGTGCCTACACTGGGCTCAGGACTATACTGTCCCTTACCAGCCACCCCCAGTATGTCCTCTGATGTGTTGCTGACACTAAGCAGCCCTGAGATGACCCAGAGCTGGGAAGTCACCTGGGCTAGGAATGGCCCACAAAAATGTTGAGTTGTTTTTAACTTCGATCAGTTCACTGGGCAACTGAGCAGCTTGCCTGGCCCTAGAGACGAGACAGGACTGGGAAAGGTGCACACACATGAGGAAAGGGGGGCTGCTGTTAGCTACATCCAGACTTCTGGGCTGATTTCTACTTCAGAAATACAGACAGAAACTAACATTTCCTGGCTTTTTTTGAAAAGCACTAAACTTTCCTTAGAAAGTATGAAAAACAGATTGAGAGGCAATGATTTAAGTAATAAACAAAGATAAATTGCTTCATACTTTAAAAATAGTCCCTCTGAGTTAAAATGATCTATACTGTTGACTTCTTGAAGCACCTTCCTTTTCCTGTTTGGACTTATTTAAAGTATCCTGAGGATGACACTTAAAATCTCAGCAGTCTAAACAAAGTATCAAGGAAGTGTCAGGGGGAAGAAGGCAGAGCTTTGACTGGCAGACACAACTGTGAACAAGGTGTTAATTACACAGGAAAACATGCAATATGTTGGGAAGGCAATTTTATCTCTACAAGATGATCCAAAAGGTGATTTATGACATATTACAAAGCCAAAACTTAAACTTTCTAAAAGATCAGTTATTAAAAAAAAAAAAGGGAGAAGTTATTTTTCACTGTCATTTATTAATTACCAGAACATCTACCCAGTGAAACACAGAAAAACCACTTTGGCCTACCTTTCATAAGACCATTACATTACTAGTCATTATACTATGTGTCATGTTTACAAAAAACCTGTAGAATAATCACACAGATTGGTATGAAGTATTTCCTTTTTCTAGAGGAACAAAAGTCCTTTTAATTTTTTTTTTTTCCTTAAAAGCACCCTTTTAAACTGTCTGATATTTTAATTTTATCGCAGAAATACATACAAGGGCACTACCTTTCAAACACAGATTTAAATGTGAGGAATACACACAACTCCACGTTACTTGCCAGCACTCCTGCTTCTCTCTGACTTCCCAGCATCAGTATGGAAAAAATTAAAATACATCCTACAGTAAGAGTGTAACTAGAGAAAATGAGTTTATGTTTTGTTTAGGATAATTAGAAAAATTAGAAGAATGTTTTTGATAAGCCCATTATGGCCTTGCCTTGAGCAGACTGTGAGCCAGACTATGACTAAATATTTACAGTTTGATCCTGAGTCTTTCTTCTGGCAAGAAAGAAGTGAAAAACATCTCAGTGTCTTCTCTGGTTCATAGAGTGGGTTAGTGGAGAGCCACGTTTCTCATCTCCTGCTCCAAAGTGGGTCTTGACAGCTCCTGAAGAGCTTCGTTTGCTGCTGTACCGCTGGGCACAGGCCGGCAGCTGGCACAGGAGGTCCGTTACCTTAAATTAGTTGAGTTCACTGAACAAATATCAAGGTTCTAAAACTACTCAAAATATAAATAAATGTTGTAAGAATCACATACTTCCTTTAACTATACAAAAAACGCAATACCACTTAACGTTAGCTTAAAAAAAGATAAGTGGTGTCAACAAGTTGTCTAATGCTACTCAGAATAATATCTAAAGAAAAGAAAACCAAAACAGTTGCTGGTTATTTCTTTCGTGCTGCATGTATTTTTGTTGGCAATCAATGCATTAAGAAGTTGTCTAAGTGTTACTGATACTGTATCCTGTCCCCTTGACTCATGAAATATCTGCTCTCAGCTAATTTGGACAGTCAGCTACTTTGGTCTTAACCATAGGAGAAACTTCAGCTACAATTCACACAAAAATCGTTCAAATAACTGCTTGTTCAGGGGCAAAAAAAAAGATAAAATATTAAAAATAAAGTAAATAAGAAATTATGTGCTTCAGCAAACCCCAGCTGAGTGCCTAAGTGAAGTACACGGTCAACTGCACTCTTTATTCCTCTCTTCCTTCATCCTTTCTGTTAATCAAAATGACTTGATAAGCTTTGCCTCACATTAGATGGAAAGCTGTTCAGAAGAGAGGCTCTGCGCATCCTTCCGTAAGCTTGTGCTCTGATTCTGACTGCTGCCCCTTGGCACTGCTGCAGGTCCAACACACAACGCAAGAATTCAAAGTCTATACTGCAACCCCTGCTGTATCATGTTGCATCCATCTATTCACGTATCTCTAACTATAGAAGAGCAAGATTGCTAATCCAAGTGTCTAAAAATAAATTGCAGATTATTTTAGGATAAAATTGAGCAGATTTATGTAGGAACACTGACACGATACATAGAATTAATAATTCAAAGAACCCACACTTGAGTATGAAGGGAAAAGTTCCTAGAATAAGCCCGTGAGAATTTTCAAGGGAAACCGCTAATTAGCAGTTCCTGAAACACATCATCACATTTCAAAACAGGAACTAGGTCTAGAGAAAGAAGGAAGCTGGGCTTTAAAGTCTTAACTACTGTAGTTATTATGCAATATTAATGAGCCTTATGTAACTTGTTTGCCAAGCTAAACTAAGATTCTTTCGAATAATCCTCAAAATCAGACTGACAAAGGCGCAGCTATACCCGAAGCAGGAGGCAGGTGGAAAGTCAGGACCCCTGTCTCAGAATGCCCAACCCACGGACACCCTGCCAGCCCCTTGGGCACCTAAATGCAGCCACGTGAGTGGAGCTCAGGGCAGTTAGAAGACTATTATTTCTCCAGATACCCAAAGCTGCCACCAAGCAGCCAGACAAGTCCCAGTGCCTACACTAATTCAGAGTACAGAAAAGAGGCTTTCCTCTGTCTCAGTCCTCTAACTTGATATGCCTAGTCCCCGTAGACTTCCCAGTTTTCCCTCTCTGTCCGTAGCCACAAGCCAGGGCTCCTGGCAGCTCACCTGGAGCCTGCAGAGTTTGAACCAATTCTAACCCAGGGGAAACCCAACCCAGCCCGTCCCAGCACTGGTCACAGTCCTTTACTCCATGGTTTACCAGAAAAACCCTGCCAGGCTGCCGTTTTAGGTGAAGGCAGGCAGACATCACATGGCAGTATCAGTAAGAAAGCCAGTTCAAGAGTTAACTGAAAACAGAAGATTAAAATTAATCATGAAAAACAGAGCAATCACCCACCCAACCCAGTTACACAACAGTGTGCATCTACTGATTGGTTGTGGGACAGGAGGAGGTTCTCCACGACCCAAATCAACTATGTGACAGTTCACAAAGTGAAAATTATAAATCTACAACAAATGCACAGTCTGAATACCAAGTCATTATTTTCCACTGTGCATTTAGCCAAAAATTTAGTAAAATTTAAAGAGAGCTTTGACATTTAACCACCTGACTGCACAGCTACCGTTATTAAAAGTTTTGTCATTAACTTTGGTAGTGTCACAATTGCACAAGATTTTTTTTTTTAATCCTTAGAAATCTTATAGTATGGATATTCTCATTCCTAAACTAGAAACCTACATTGCAGTCAATGAAATCTTTTAAACTTCGGAAATACAACATTAGGACTTGAACATAAAATTCCTTTTTAATCCTATTAACCTTGGCCTTGAAAATGTATTATGGTAACCAGTGTATTACAAATTAACCTCTGTATTAAATGTTAAACCTCAATAAACCCCCAGGAAATAAGTCCAGAAGGCAAGAAATTAAGCCGTTTACAGAAAACAAGTCAAAGTCTGCCTCTCATATGCCACTAAAGCCTTTCACAGAATCATGGCTCACAGAAGAACAGAGCACACAGACCATAATCCCTTTTTTCGGAGAGAAGTCACTAGGGAGCTCCTCGCTAAGGCAGGAGCATTCCCACACTCAGCCTTGGCTTTCTAATTTTATGAATGATTTCAAATAAACTCTAGTTTCTTTGTATTAATACTTTTTTTTTTGTATTAATAAAATTCTAAAAGAAAGCACCTAGTCAGACTATATAATATTATCCAAATGCATTTAACAAACATCAAAAAAAGTCCTTAAACAGGCACAGAGCTCCCAAGAAGTGAAATGCCATGACGTATGTTGGCAACAAATCCCTAGAGAAAATCCATAACAATTTTTCAGGTGTATTCACAAAAGTGTATTTTAAATTCAAAATCACTTTGCAGAAACATTTTTCAACTACATTTAGATATCTTCAGAATGAATACCTTCATTTTAAATTATGAGAAACAATTTCATATTGTTTCATGATGCTATACCTTTTGCTAAGAGACATTACAAGAAAGTTTGATAATAGAGTATTTGGAAAGGAGCCTGAAAATTCTAAATGAGATCTTAAAAGTGAAATAATTTCTGCTATTCCTTTAAAAGTTAGATTTTTCCATTAAAAGGTAGATTTTTATTTCATCATGAAAAATAACAAAGAAATTTAAAAATGACAGAACTATTATCTAATTGACAAATCTGTCTTCAACGTTCTAAATTAGAACATTTTATACCTCATTGTTAAGTGTCAAAGTGGGAAAAAATAGATTTTTTTTTTAAACTTTATCCTACCTTACTGGTTATTTACTTCACCTTTACGGTCGATAAATGATGGTAGAAAACCTGAAAATTATCTCCACCTTTTATATCAACAATTTCTAGACTGTTAAATACCCAAGCGAAGGAACATAGAATCACAGAATAGTTTGGGTTGGAAGGGACCTTCAAAGATCAGCCAGTCCAACCCCCCTGCCATGAGCAGGGACATCTTCAACTAGATTGGGTTGCTCAGAGCCTTGTACAGCCTGACCTGGAATGTTTCCAGAGATGGGGCATCTACCACCTCTCTGGACAACCTGGGCCAGTGTTTCACCACCCTCAGTGTAAAAAAATTCTTCCTCGTGTCTAGCCTGAATCTCCTCTCTTCCAGTTTAAAACCATTACCCCTTGTCCTGTTGTAACACACCCTTTTAAAAAGTCTGTCCCCATCTTTCTTATAGGCCCTTTTTAAGCACCGAAATACCTCAATATAGTCTTCGCAGACCATTCTCTTCTCCAGGCTGAACAGCCCCAACTCTCTTAGCCTGTCCTTACAGCAGAGCTGTTCCAGCCCTCTGATCGTTTCTGTGGCCTCCTCTTGCCCCTCTCCAACAGGTCCATGTCTTTCCTGTACTGATGGCTCCAGAGCTGGACACAGGACTCCAAGGGCGGTCTCACCAGAGCAGAGGGGCAGAATCACCTCCCTCCACCATCTGGTCACGCTCCTTTTGATGCAGCCCGGAAGTCCAATCATATCCTGGGCACATTGCCTGCCCATGTCCAATCTTTCATTCACCAGTATGAAGTCCTTCTCAGCAGGGCTGCTCTCAATCCCTTCATCCCCCAGCCTGTATTGATACCAGGGGCTGCCACAACCCAGGACCTCGCACTTGGCCTTGTTGAACATAATGAGTTTCACGTGGGCCCACTTCTTGAGCATGTCCAGGTCCCTCTGGATGGCAACTTGTCCCTCAGGCATTTTAACTGCACCACTCAACTTGATGTCATCTGTAAACTTGCTGAGGGTGCACTCAATCCCACTGTCTATGTCATTGATGAAGATATTAAACAGTAATGGTCAAAGCATGGACCCCTGAGGGACATTACTTGTTACCGATGTCCATCCAGCCGTTGTGTCATTGATTGCTCTCTGGGTGTGACCATCCAGCCAGTTTCTTATCTACTAAACAGTCCATCCTTCAAATCCATACCTCTCCAATTTAGAGAGAAGGACATTGCGGGGATTGTGTCAAAGGCTTTACAGAAGTCCAGACAGATGACATCTGTAACCCTTCCTTTGTCCAGTGATGTAGTTACTCCATCATAGAAGACCACTAGGTTGGTCAGGCAGGACTTGCCCTCGGTGAAGCCATGCTGGCTGTCCAAATCACCTCCCTGTCCTCCATATGCCTTAGCACATCCTTCTGGAAGGATCTGTTCCATGATCTTCCCAGGCAGAGAGGTGATGCTGACAGGTCGGTAGTTCCCAGGGTTCTCCTTTCTAACCTTTTTAAAAATGGGTGCAATGTTTACCTTTTTCCAGTCACCAAAGACTTCACCTGACTGCCAAGGCTTCTCAGATATCATGGAGAGTGTCTTGGCAACTACATCAGCCAGTTCCCTCAGGAACCTAGGATGGATCAGGTTCCATGGACTTATGCATGTTCAGGTTCCTTAAGTGGTCATGAATCAGATCCTTACTTACAGCGCAAGGGACTTTGCTCCCCCAGTCCCTGTCTTGCAGTTCATTTTCCATTCAAGAAGTGTGGGAAGAGAGCTTGCCAGTGAAGACTGGGGCAAAGTTGTTGAGTACCTTCTCCTACTCCACTATTACCAGTTTACCTGTCTTGCTCATTGAGGGGGCATGCTTCCTCTGACCTTCTTTTTCTGGCTGACATACTTGTTGTTAATCTTCTTGTTAATCTTTGCTTCCTTTACTCCAGCTGTGCCTTGGCCTTCCTGACCCCAACTCTGCATAATTGGGCAGTGTCCCTATATTCTTCCCAGGATCCCTGTCCCTGCTTCCAATGCCTGTGAATCTCCTCCTTGCTCTTTAGCTTGACCAGCAGGTCTTGACTCAGCTATGCCAGCCTCTTGCCCTCCTTACCCAGTTTCTTACACCTGGGGACCGAAAGCTGTTGTGCTCACTGGGAAGTGTCCTTAAAGGTCTGCAAGCTCTGTTCTGCTCCCTTGTCCCTGAAGACTGTTTCCCAGGGGATCCTGTTGACTAACTGCTTGAAGAGCTAGAAGCTGGCTTTCCTAAAATTCAGGGTCCTGACTTTACTCATCACCTGCCCCACCTCCCTCCGGACTGCAAGCTCCATGAGCATGTGATAACTGCAGCCCAGGCTACCTCCAGTCTCGACATCACCAATGAGCTCACTTGCACTGGTGACCAACAGGTCCAGTATTGCATACCCCCTGGTAGAGTTATCCTCAAAGCACTCCAGGAGTCTCCTGGATTGCCTATAGCTCGCAGTGCTACTTTTCTAGGAGATGTTGGGGTGGTTGGAGTCCCCCGGCAGGACAACAGCCTGCAAGCATGATACCTCCTGTAGCCAGAGTAAGAAGGCTCCATCAACCGACTCTCCCTGATTGGCTGTAGTAGACGCCAACCACAAGCTTTCCTTTGTTGCCTTGCCACACAGCACTTCAACTTAAAGATAAAAATCAGACTGGAGCTTTCTATACTTAAAAAGAACTTACATCAAAGTCAAGAAGGACTGAGAAGATTAAAAGACATTCCAAAACTCTAGAGCTATAGCTGTGAAAAATACTTTTTGCACTGTGCCAGAAGCCAGACCTACTATGCAGTAATTATCATTGCTCTGTAAAGCTTGTTTGACAAGTGGTTGAGTACAACATTTACTCACTGAACTAGAAAACAAATTATGTCAAAGAAATATTTAAGTTCTATAAACCAGATAAATGCAATCTGAATTTAAATTAATTTTGAAGTCACTCTAAACAATTATGTTAAGAAAACCTAACAGCTCCCCGCCCATTTATTTACTTAGGAATATTTTACACTGTGTTATAATGATTTTATTCCCGCTTGATTAGAAAAACTTGTAATCTCTGAGAGTAAACTGAATATTAACATAAAGTAAGTATTGCAAGGTCACAAGGTCCCTCCAAACACTTAATTTCAGTGAAATCAATGCTGAAACACTAGATATGACAATGCAAAGGACTCTCAGTTTTATGAGGTGCTTAATTTATTACTAAGATAATGCTAAAATAACTTCCTCTTAAGTGAAGTATTTGGTATTATAAACACAACAATTGGAAATAAGGAAGTTGTTTCAAAAATATTTACTTCAGGACACCTGCAACTTTCCAAGGAATACAAAGTCGAGAATATGACTGTGGTGCCTTAGAAAGATTTGTAGATGTTTGAACTGAATTCCTCACTGGAACCAGGGAAACTACCACAGCAGAAAATGTCTGTTTAAATACATCTGAAACATAAAAAAAAAAAAATCCTATTAATCTATAAAAAATGAAGTTGTTGGCAGCTATTCTGAGCATAAGATGGGGCTAGTTAAATAAAAATCACAGAATCGTCTGTGTTGGAAGTGACCTCTTGAGATCACCTAGTACAATCCCCCTCCTGAAGCAGGGTCAGTTCTCCAGTACTGTATGTACTTGACTCTTGAATATCCCCACAGATGGAGATTTTACAACCTCTCTGGACAACATGTACCGGTATTTGACCATTCTCACAATAAAAAAGTGTTTTTTTGTGTCCAGATGGAATTTCCTGTTATTTAATTTGTGCCTATTGGCTCTCATTCTGTCCTACGCTACTACAGAGGAGAATCTGGCTCCCTCTTCTTCATTCCCTCACATCAGGTATTTATACACACTGAGAAGATGCCCCCTAAGCCTTATTTTCTCCAGGCTGAAAAGTCCCAGCTCTCTCAGCCTCTCCTTCACAAAAGATGCTCCAGTTCCTTTAATCCACTTTGTGGTCCTGTGCTAGACCCACTTCACTAAGCCCATGTCTTCCTTGATGTGGTCTCACCAGTTCTTAGCGAAGAGGAAGGATCTCTCCCTGGCCTGCTGGCAATGCTCTTCCAAATACAGTCCAGGGTACTGTTGGCCTTTTTGTTCCACAACGGTACATAGTTGGCTCACAGTCTTCCTGTTGTCCAGCAGGTTCTTCTACACAAATCCTCTTCCCAGACAGTTTGCTTCCAGTGTATACTGGTACCTGCGGTTATTCCTCCATAGATGCAGGATTTTGCATTTCCCCTTGTTGAACTTCATGTGATTCCCCTTGTCCCAGTTCTCTCTTATGTTCTGGCCCATTGTTCAGGTTGATAATGAAGATACTGGACAGTCCTGGCTCCAGTATTGAACCCTGGGGTACACCACTAGTGTCTTGTCTCCAACTGGACTTTGTGCCACTGATCACAACCCTCTGGGCCCAATTGTTCAGCTGGTTTTCAATCCACCTCACCATCCATTTATCTTAGCTGTACTTTGTCAGCTTGCCTATGAAGCTAACGAGATGAAGTTACAGGAGATAGTGTCAAAGGCTTTGCTAAAGTTGAGGTCAACAACATCTACTGTTCACCTCTCATCTACCAAGCTAATCACCTCATTATAGAACTACAGAATGTGGGGACCTCAAAATATCATCTAGTCCAGTCCCCCTGCCAGAGCAGGAACACCTAGATGAGGTTACATAGGAATGTGTCCAGGTGGGTTTTGAATGTCTCCAGAGAATGAGACTCCACAACCTCCCTGGGCAGCCTGTTCCAGTGCTCTGTCACCCTCACTGTGAAGAAGTTTCTTCTCATATTTAAGTGGAACCTCCTATGTTCCAGTTTGCACCCAAGAATAATTTCCCCTTCATAAATCCATGCAGACTGATGGGGAATAGACTTCCTCAGCTTATTGAATTATTTTGTATACTGCTTCTTATATAGAGAACTTCTCTAACACAGACTATCCCATTCATCTTATTGTCCTTCATGTGTTTAGAAATTGTTTCTAGGTGGGTTTCCTCTGACTCACTCACAGGGACTGAGATGAGGATGATTTGCCTGTGGTTCCCTAGATCTTTCTTCTCAAAGACAAAAGTGATACTTGCTTTCTTCTAGCCTCCAGGAACCTCTCCCAGTTGCTATGACCATTTAACAGTGACCTTGCAATGACATCAGCTAGCTTCCTCTGCACTTGTGCATGCAACCCACCAGGTTCCATGGACTTTCAGAGCTGTATCTTTCTTCTGAAGCTGCCTGGGTGCAAGAGTTCAACAGCAAACAGACAGTTACTTTGGTGGTGTCTGGGTCCTGTGCCTTCTGACCATCATATTTAAGGATGTGGATGTTGGATGGAGGAAGTTTGCTGGCCTCTTCTTTGTGGCCTTCTGCATGAACTGCAGTGCAAACTGCTGCACATCCATTTGCTGCTTCTGTTATCCGTGATGATGCACAAACTGCTGCATTGCCTGCCTACCACAGAGTCCTCTTCCCGGCATGGGCTAAAAGGGGGCTCGACCCTTCCTAATCAGGAGTCAGCTAGAGCAAAAGCTGCAGGCACCCTTTGAGCAAGGACAGCTGATGGATTTAGGTAGAATCTGCCAGAGCTGCCCTTACCGGAGCCTTGTCTGGCAGCAGCAGGCAGCCTCAGTTTCCTGAGAGGGTTCCCAGAAGTTCCCAAATCCCAGAAAAAGTGCCCAGAAGCTCAAGAAGGTATCAAGAATATCTCAAAGATGCAGAAACTGCTGCACAAACTGCTTTGTTTGCTAGCTGCATGCTGGACCTGATTGAAAAATGACCATTTATAGATTTCACAGTACAGTTGTCTAATAAACTTGTGATGATGCTTTGTGTTAAAAGATTTTTTGGAATTCACTAAAATATTGTATTTAAAATTAAATTGTTTTAAAAAAAATAGTACTTATAAAAAATGCACCAAGTTCAAGGGAAGGTCCCTGCTACAAAGACCTCCAACTGAAATTAATCATTAGCTTCCAAAAGCTTGGAATATATTTTGGAAATATAAATTCACTTCACAGCATTTAACATACTGAAGGTAGAATCTGGAAAACTCTATTTGGTCTATACTTACAAATATTGGAAATTTTTAATAAGTACAGAAACATGAAAAAATTATTTGAGGACTGAAAATAATTCTTTACATGGGGATCTGAAGGATCTTAGTTTAATTTTCTCAAAAATAAATTGAATGGTGATTTGATTACAGAGAAAAATACTTTAAATATCTTTTTAATGTAAAGCAGACATAAAAAAATCCCAAACAGTTGTTGGAGGCTTAAGCTACATGCTCAAGTGTAAAATAAAAAGCACATTTTTAAATGTGGTATCAACAAGAATCACTGGAACAACAACAACAAAAAATCAAGGAGACTTCCAAAGTCTCTATTGATGTCTTTCAGGTGGAAACTACTACCATGAAAGATATACTTAGCTAAAGTGCAAGAATACTGGGAGAAATAACAAAGTTCTGT
Organism: Columba livia; assembly: GCF_036013475.1. NCBI lineage: Eukaryota > Metazoa > Chordata > Aves > Columbiformes > Columbidae > Columba > Columba livia. The sequence continues at coordinate 31,090,274 of NC_088604.1, read as the reverse complement.
GTAATGCAGGGAGCCAGAAAGATGGTGTACTTGTCCACTGTGGTTTAAATTCCATGCAATGCTAGGTTAGCACCCAATATTTCTATTTTTTGTTGTTGAGCAATATTGGACCAGGGACTTTTCTGAGTAACATCAAATAACCTTCTAAAGATCCTGACATCATTCTGAGCACTGGCATAATAGTATCAAGCTGCTGCAGCAGTAACACCCTGCTCTGAATGCCTGAAGACAACAAGAGGGACGCTGAAAAATGATGTATGAAGGTAACACCCACAGAAAGGTCCAGTGTCTCTCATACAGGAACAAGGAAGAGGGAATGGGCAACCATCTCTATTGGTCCACTTCTCCCAGTGACCAGAATTAAAACCAAAGGCTCTTTCTTACCAAGGCCTCAAGTCTAACATAAACCACTTCACTAAAGATAACAAAACTAAAAATTGTACTAGTCAGCAGTGGCAGAGCAAGGAGAAACACTGGTCTTTTTGTAAGAACTGCAAAGGTTTGAGAACTCTTACCCCCAGGAAAACACAAAGCTATCTAACACGTGTGAGTGGCAGTGGGTACCAGGACAAAAGGAGAAACATAAGAACAGTATAAACACAAACTTTAACTAAGCTCACTTAAGAGATCGTCACAACAAAAAATACCTTTCAATGAGTATTGTATGTGTATCAGGTTGGTTGAAGAATCAGAAATAAGTTCACTGCATGGTGTCTGGATATGGTCAGATTATCATGTAGCCACTATTTCTTCTGCTATAATCATGACCTTCCTCTTCCAAGTAGCACCCTAAATAAGGATGTGCCACATATGATGAACCACTGATTTTTATGTTTTTTTTTGGTGGAGCTATTGTAAATGTTAAGTTGTTTCTTTTGTGTAGATACAGAAGTGTGGTAATAAACAAAAAGCCAATCGCTTCACGTTAGCTCACAACTCTGTTCCTTTCTTTTAATTACTCTGCAAAGGAAACAAACTATAAAAGTCTGAAGATCACTATTTGTACTGCCTCATTTCTCATGAAGGTTCCTCTCTTCTGCATAAGCCAGCTATGTGCAGAATGAGAAGACATAACAAAGGAGATGAGAGGAAAAGGCATCACAATAGGTGGAGAAAGAACAGAAGTAATGAATTTACTCTTATAACCAACACAATTGCTAAATGCTAGACTATTAACATGTTTGCTTATATAGAAAAAAATATTTGTGCATTTTGCTACTACAGCGGTATGAAAGAAGTAATACGCATAAGAATCCAATTTTTATTTGTCGTTGCACTAGCTCTTCTCCATGACTGCACTACCTCCAAATTATAGTGAGTTTGGAATTTAGTCTTAAGCCAAAAAATGGAGCGTGCATCCTGATATGGGATCCTTTGACACGACGCAGATCTAGTCAAAGAGCTTTCAGGGCTTCTTCTCTCTCATTCTGAATGATCTCCCTACACTAAATTTCTGTAAATATTAGTGTATGATGTTTTCTGCAAACTCCTTCATCCTTCGGGATATCTGGAAAACCTCCAGGAGACAAGCTCAGACAGAAGATACTTCACACACTTCTGTCATCAAGTTCCATGGCTGACTTACTTGCGTACCATCATTTAAACATGGAAGAAACTAAACTGCTTGTTGAAGCGGGAGCAAGATCATATCCTAGCGTGATCATATAACAGTAACACACTGAATCACCAAGCCACAGAAAGTGACATATTTATTATTTTAATAATAATGTGTTGGCTCAAATGATACCACGTAACCGTATCTACAATGTACTTACTGGACAAAAGCTGTAACCATTTTATTTCAAATAATGTATTGATCCCCCTTTGTTCTTGAAATAACTCATCCACTGTCAACGTCTAAATGAGTGATGTTGTAGATTTGTGCTTGTAAGCAAATTTCACATATGTGTCAATATGTATTTTAAGGTGGGCATAACTTGGAACTAAAAATCTACAACTGAGTTAATCTTTATTGTATTTATTCTATTTCTACAATAATTATTATATAATTTTTTTTTTACTGTGTATTTTTTGATACAATTATTTCTATGAGATGAAAGAAATACTACTATCCTGACTTTTTCTTCTTAATACGGGAGAGGTCCTAAGTTCCCTCTATGGTCAACAGAAGGAGATGGTGCACACTCTGGTACAGGCTCCCGCTTTTGGTATTTCTCAGTAGTTCTATTATTAAACTCAGATCTTGGATGATATAACAAAATCCTACTTAAAAACATGCTGAGAATGAAAATGCATGGTTCAGTCCAGTTCAAAAGAGGGAAGAAACCCACTGCATGGCTCTTTTTCTTCCCTTTCTATCTCATTGTGTAGTGTCACCTAAGTCATTAGCTCTATCTTGAGCCTTCTGGATGTTTCTTTGAGTTTTTGAAAATACTGCTATTAACACTGTTAATTTTCCTCAGTTCCTTAGATCATTTTAATGTGTGTTCTGAGATGTCTAATTTACACATTTAATAATTCTCCTCTTAGCTCCCCATTAAACTAAGCCTAGCTTTTGAAAATGCTGCTGAGGTAAGCGGGTATTAAAACCTGGAATATGACAAGTATAATGCAAATGGCATCCAAGTTGAATAGATACTTCCAAATGTTTTGGAGTAGGGTTTGTTTGTTTGTTTGTTTTCCCCTCCCTATTACGTTACAGTTTCTGTCTGCAAAATGGTCGCAATAGCACCTTTAGATCTGAACAGGATGTTGAAGAAAAATCATCAGTTAGTTAAACACCCAATACTATGCTTTAGTCTTCAAAAGACAGTCCATGACAAAACCAATAACTTCAGATAATGTGAAAGATTTGGAGGATTCTGCTGGAAGCAGAACAGAGGAACATGACATCTATGATTAAATAAAAACATTTAATGGCCATTAGATATGCACTGTCCTGTTTGTCATTAAACAGAGCAGAGATCTTGTAACAAACAGTACGTTATTGTGTAATTAAATGTATTGGAAATGCAAATGCACATGGGAGTTGAATTAAGACCGCAAACTGTTATTATCGCTGGGCGGGGGTAGCCAGCAGAAAGAGTATTGTGAGCATCTTGCTGGTAGAAAGATAAAGACAGATGCTGAGGCCCTGCGGTCTGTCCTGTTCTCATTGTTTGGCTCAAGGCAACTGTGTGCGTGGCCAAGACTGTAAAACAATCAGCACTTTTGTTTTTATAGATATTGGAATGAGACAGCAGTTCCATTTTACACGCGAATAAGACATGGCCATGATAAATGTACCAACTCCCTAATTCCCACCAGAAAATGGGAAAAAGATTTTTGAAATTAATTTATCCCCCATTATATAATACATCGTGCTAGACCTAAATCTTTGCCTCAAAAAATTAAGAAGTTCAAAGAGTGATATCTCTAAACCACAGCCATATTTATAACTGTTCTCAAAGGAGAACCAACAAACTGTGTGTTCTCTGCAGATTCAATACTCCACAAAAAAACATGCTAAAACATTCTAGAACTGGATATCCCTAGCTTTTCAGTATCCTGGATATTTAACTGCATAACACTGGAAGTCACAGTAAGTATAATATCTTTAACAGCATGTTAATATGCTGTAAAAGTTGGTTTAATAGCAAATTCACCACAACTTTTGATTCTCTCTTACTAAATGGACTTTTTCTGAATGGGTTCTCAATCCTTACTGTGAAAAATAACCTCAGCTTTCATATTTTCCCGTTCAATTTAAGTGAAATTTAACGCTATCTTTATGACTTAAAAAACAATATAAAACATAGCTTTCGGGCCTTCACACCATTACTCATTTAGTTAAAGAACTGGTCTTCTGTTATTATTATTACTATTACTGGAATGATTAAACTGATCTTTATTAATTCACTGTAGTTGACTAAGACAAATGATATGTACTACTAAATCCTGCCACTTCAGATAATTTAACTGAGATATTAAAAGTCACGATGCCTAAACAAACCAAAAATTATCGAGACATCTAACTTCAAAACCACAAACTGGGTACAATTTATTGAAATGTTTGAGTCTGATTATCTTCCCAAACTTTTAGGTGCAGACTAGATCATAAACTCTCAAAACTGAATTATTTCTTGAGATATGACAATCAAAAATATTTGTTATCTGTTCTAATGAACTACCAAATTCACTAAGTCAGAGAAAACGAAAATATAACTCAGAGAAACCAGTCAGTCAATTACTTCATTATGTTAACATTCTGAATAATCCAGAGTTTATTTCATGTCCTGAGCATAATATCTGTAACTTTTTTTCCTCTTACTTCTCTGCATATATATGTTAGGCTGACACCTGCATAATGGCATCTACCACAAAACTTGGGTCAGTAGTTCTAGTTTCTGTTAATATTTTAGATAATGACCCTAAAATTCATATTTTATATATCCCAGAGTTCACAAGGTATGATCTATCCCCACAATAAAATAAAAACATCTGAACAATTTTATTATTCTGTCATTTTAAATTGCAGCAGAAACATGTTGCACAAATGACAATATCTACATCTGTGCTGCCAGTCAACACTTTAGATGTTTGAAGTCGTTAAATCTCCTTCAACTGAAGAGAAACCTCACATGTCAAAGCTCAGTTTGTTGATTCATACTCAGCTGCTACCTTTCCATTTTTCATTAGTGCTTAGACAGAAGTCACATATCAAGGTCAGTTCGCACACCCACCAGTTGTTCACCAAGTTTACTCACCCTTTGACCTTCTTTGCCAGGTGGACCTTGGGGACCCTCCAGCCCTGGCAAACCCTGAAAATACAAACATTGAACAAATGTAACATTCAGTGTTATTTTCATCCTGTATTATTCTATGGAAGTAAGACTAAGCCAAAGAGCCAGATGTCAGGACAAAGCATTTATTTCTAATAATAAAAATACGCTATTCGTAATAACCTCTTTCAGAGCAATGTTATATTCAGGTGCAAGAAAAAATGCAAACAATAATTACTAATCACATTCCTCCGTATAAAGGCTGAATCATTTGGAAGAGGTAAGCACTACTTAAACATAGTTATATTTAACTACAGTTTTGTAAGAAAAGTGCTTTATATTGTCAAGCTAGAATGCCATAAGAAAAAAAAAGTTACACTAAATTGTGACAAATTACAACTCAAATGCAAATATAGGCACTGAAGGGGGAGGGGAAAGGGAAGGGAGGAGAGTGAGAGGGGACTAAATATAGCAGGTGGCCTTAACGCTCACTGTATTGTAAGAACCAGCCCTGTGCAGTTTCCTCTGCGTGCCTGGCTCGGCTTTTCCAAGCCCTCAGAACCACTCACTTCTCTCTCGTCCTCTCTCCTGACCAGCCACAGGAGCTTTGTGTGTTTTGAATATACCCTCGACTTCCGAGCCTTCCCTCTGAACTCCATGCAAGGAGCTGCCTCTGCAGTCAGAACCACAGACTGTTTCCCAAGCTTTGGGGCTTTAACTTTATATCTGATTAACGTACAATATAATCATAAAGCCTTCAAATAACAGCTCTGTACTTAAAACAGTGCCCTACCTTCCCCTACCTCTCCCCGCCCTTTATTTTATGAGTCACCTTGGAAAACATTTTTTTTAAAAATTACTTTGAGGAAGTTATCTAAATTCCATTATAGCAACAAGAAATATGAAAAGAGTTTCAATGTAATCAGCAAAAAGCACTGAAGAGTTCTACTTTGTATAAGTAAAAAACATCTTGAATGTGATGTATATTCTTACAGCGTATCACAAATTAAACATCTCATGTTTATTTAATAGTTTGAAATATTAGAATATTAAATTCTTAACCATTTAAATTACTCAGACTCAGGTGTTAGTTCAACTTAGGGTATATCTTGGGTCAATCTCTGAACTTATTTAGAACCAATTACACATATTTATTGCCCCAGTAAGGGTAAACTGAGGCCTCCTAAGAATCATGTTTTGAAAAGTATTCAGATTTCCAGAAATTAATTTAAAAAGTTCATTTGCAATCTCTAATTCCCAAGATGAACTTTAGAAAGTAAATAGGCATGCCAAAGCTGCTAGCTCATGTATCTTGAAGTGATTAGCATGAAGTCTGCCTTCAATTTTAAATAAAAGTAGTCAGTTCTAGAGTTTTTCTAATCCTATGTTTTCTCTAATTTCAAACACTAATGCTAGAAGAGTATCTCAGACATTATTCCATTATAGGATATTTCTCCTATCACTTCAGTTCATAATGTAAAGAAGCTAAGATTTAGCTAAGATTTTCTACAAAACTGATGCATGCCACTTCCATCTTTTCCCAAAAGCTTATGGATCTAGAATATGCATGAAAATGTTGTGTCCAATAAATAAATCACAGAGAGTTAACCACAGCACAGATATGGAGGTTATACAGGCACAAACTCAAAAAGCAGTATGTGACCATGAACTCTGTAAACCTGCTCTCCCTTTTGCTCAAGGTGGTATGGACATTTGCAGACAATTATGTCTGTTCAACTGTTAGCAACATTCTACCTTCATAGAGAAGTTCTGGGAATTCAGGAAGAGGTGGAGTTCTTTTTTGTTAATATTTCATTTGTAGTGACAGCTTTATGCAGGGGAATGAGATGAGAACCTGTAACATCTGTTTTATGGAAGAGGAAATACTCTGCCTCATGTAACTGTACAATAAGGTTCCAGGGGGACAAAAATTACACGAGAATGTAACTGCACAATAATGATAATTAATAGCAAACACTTTTTCCTAGACCTACTTTAATTCTTTTTCTTTTCTCTACAATATTATTGTCAAGAAAAAGGAACTAGATAAGGAGGTTTATCTTCAAGGAAAGGGAGGAGAGCAGCTTACAATTGGTAACTAGGCAGGGAGGACTACCCTGTACAAGGAGCCACATCCTGACATTGAAACTGAGGTAAAAGTTCACGCTAACTTCATTGGAATCTTCAGTTTAAAGAGTGGTGGGACAATGTGGGCCATGGTAACTGACAGAGCTGTAAAACTGTAATATCTTGGCATTGGTAATGACCAAGCAATGTTATCCATGTTTGGCATTCACTGAACGAGATTCTGGAAAAACAAGCGAAGAGGAAACCTGCAGGAGGAATGAAAAAGTTCTCAACAGTGAAATCTCTCTAAAGGGATGAATAAAACATCCCCTGTTGAATGCCTATGAAACTTGGCAGTATATCTAACAGTTTAGCACAGAAAAGAAGCACATATTCGTAGGAAGGCAGACCAAACTTCTCAGATCTCATCCCTATTTAACTTCTGGAGATCTACCCCTGGAGAGCAAAGATCAGATTCTCCACTCCTTCATATCACAGAAAGCACAGTAAGTAGAACAATCCCACCAAAAAAGTCCACCACTGTAGACAGAAAGGGACAGAATATATACTGAATATGTACACGTGGCCTCATGGGATATGCTGTCGATTGCATTGAAAATGCTTGTGTCAGAAGGCAACCTATTTTACACGTACCATCTTTCCAGGAAGTGGAAATGTGTCAAACATTACCGTGTAGCTTGTGGAAAAAATATGTCAGTAAGCTGGAGATGGGCTCAGGTGCATCTGAAGCTTAGAAAATCTGCTACAATGACTGAGGAGGAATATGAAAAGAGATATGAAAAGAGAAAAGAGAAAACACAAAGCAGGGGCAGGCATAAGAGGGTTGTACAAAATCTTGAAAATTGAGTTAAGAGTGGGAACTTGTGAATTCATTTATAAGAGTTAAATCCTGAAGGGAAGTGTTGGCAAGGGAAAAGATGCTGGTTGTGAAGCTAGATAAAGAAAAAGCAGGCATGCTATGAAGCACAAGCTCATGGATACTTAAACAAAAAGATAATCAAAATAGACTAAGGTTTAGCCAAGAAAACAGAGCAAAACCAGAGCAGATTTAAAAATGCTACAGTAGAATAAGTAAGCTTTTAAAAGATCTTGCATATAATTGAAAATATCTGTAGGAATTAATATTTTAATTCATAACAGCTCATATTTTTGGCAAGTAGCAAGAGATAAAAGCTAATGAGAATTATGAAACTTGAGAAGGTAGAAGGAAAATGTGTTTGGAGGTGATAGAAATATCAACTAACAGTTCAGCCAGTTAAGCTGTTTTAAATTTCATAAGCTAACATTTTAAAGTGCATTAGCTGGCATGTAGCTATCAGAAGTTGCATATTGCAGAAGGACCAAAATCCTGGCATGTGACCTTGCAGGTACAAAAACATGCTAAAACATCTGATAGATCATGACAAGCATCTGCAGAGACACAGTGGAGACTTGGTTCAGAAATTTAATAGCTCAGAGTAACTGCCTAAGAACACACCCCGAACAAAAGCAAAACATTTATTGTAACCTCTTGGTGAATTAAAACAAAAAAAACCCAAAACACCACCAAGCACAAAAAGTCCCAGCTGAAGTGGAAAAGCAAAGTCACTTAAAGTTGTTATTTTTACTACTTCCTCTGGAAGCTTATGGCCAATGCCAAAAGCATATTTAACAAATATTAGACAAACAAATATATTTTTGGTATTCTGAAAGTTGCTTCAAAACATAGCTGATAGTTTTTGAAGCAGAAGTCTAGACAGCTGACTTATGCACTCGTACGTTGTTGCTGAAACAGATTCTGAGCATGGCAGCATTTATTTCTCAAGACAAATTAGAAACATAAATGCTAACAATGAGAAAGGTCTAATTAAGGCACAAAATTTATTTAATTATAGACCTTTACAGACTGCTTTCTGTGTTCTATATAAAAACTACTCTCATTTTTTTTCCTCACTACGAATTCCAGCAAACACATGGCCTCAGTTTTTATAGAATAAATACTATTAGGCAGGGAGAATGTATATGTAGCTTAGTGAAATGTGTCACGCAAAGACAGAGACAAAATATAAATTAGGTATGCAGAAACACCTTGTGGTATTTTAAGAAAAGGTCATTTTTCAACCATTCGAATACGTGAGCTTTTATAATGATAAAACTTTGCTACTTTAAAAAGACTCAGTTATAATAGACATAATTAGGGCAAGCAATTTGTAAACAATAAGTTTATAAACAGAAAGGTATGGCTCTACTGAAACAAAATCAACACTTAAACCTTTTTACAAGAGAATTGCTGGGCAATTCCCGCTGCAGGGGCCTGACCTACTTCTTCAACACACAGTTCTCACCACGATGAAGAGAAGTAATCACACTGATGAATTGCATACACAATGATTATTCTGTAAAACCTGCAAGCAGAGCAGCACAGAATCACACAAATCAAGAGTGAAGTAAAAAGTGACCACAGATTTCCACTTCCTGATGTAATACAATGTGTGACCACAGTAAAAAGCTGCAGCCTGACTGACTTGAAGAGCATTCCCCAGCCACTCAAATGCTGCTCATGAGGTGGCTGGTACTGCTGTGGCTGCACTCATGCAAGAAATGCCTCAGCACCCCAGACAGGATATACCAAAATGCAGTTCAATCAGGTCTTAAATTCATCTACTTATCTGGAGGTGTTACCAGATGACAAGTTCCACTTTGTAGCTCATGACTGTCACTGTGATCCTCCTATCCTATTTTGAGGGTATTTTACTCTTTGGTCTGTTTGCACCATACTGAGGGGAAATAAGCAGCTTCCTCTCATGTAAGAACAGGCTACTACCCCCAGGAAGCAAAGGAGCCAAAACATAAATACCTTCCCCACTTTCAAGGTGGCTACAGTGCTGGTTTCCCAGATATCTTCGAGTTAGTTTACTTGCTGCAACTATCCCACTGCCCTACTTTAAAGCCCAAACGGAAGGGTTAGGAAGAGAGAGATCTCAAAATACTCAAAATAATTGGAGAGATCTCAAATTATGATGGTTTCTGCCTCTTGTCCACAAGACTGCCCATCACCATGCACATGGAAACCCACAGACCCTGCAGACACATCTTACTGTTATAAAATTTTGCCGAAATGGAAAAAATGGCACAGAAAAATCACAGATGGATGACTAATTTCTTATCATATTACCATTCAGTGAGGGAAAATAGATTACTACTTATTTCAAATACCTATACCTTCAGCATTTCCAAATATCACCTGGTTTCCTTCGCATCTTTAAGTGAAGTAAGTTGAGATGGCAGCTGAAAGACTTGGATTCCACGTTTGGCCTGGTATTGCTACTGCAGTAATCATACAGTTTTACTTGGGAGTGCAAAGTGGAGTAGGCCACAATTTTGATTTCAAAACTGATGCCAGCCCATTTACTTCAGTGGGAAAGGAGATAGTATTTATCAGAACCATTTCAGTCTGCCAGAAAACATGATCGGCTACATTTTCTTGATAATTTATTACTGAAGCAAATGGAAAATATATTCCCCAATGATCTCATCATGCTTTGGGTTTGGTCATTTCTGTAGTACCGTTTCTCTGGTAACTTAACTTGAAATCTGCTTCGCGTCAGATCAATAATTTCAAAGGAAAATTGGAAGAGTAATTTCATAGAACTTCTGTGAAGTTTTATGAGTCTAGTACATTTAATAGATATGAGTTTATCTTCTAAGCAAAAAAAAAGAGTACAATTTAAAATGAGTAATTTGAAATTATCTTTATGTTGATGCCTGTTGCATATGGGACTATTCTCAAACCATTATTCTAATGAAGAATTCATTCATGCCATTTAAGCAGACTGAATTTTTGAAAAACAAATTTTCTGTGAGGCTAAGACATCAGTCTTCACTTGTGCCTTCAGTATCAGTATTGCTACATAAAAAACAGACTGAAATTGCTAAAACATCTTATATTTCACTAAAAGGGTAATCTTAATCTTAATAGGATCTGCTTCCATACTTAATAAGCATTTTTTTAAAGAATATTTTCAAGTTATACTGTGAGAGCTAGAGACCACTGTATCTGATGCAAAACAATGGAATAGTTCAGTATTTTCATTAAATTAATATACCTCCATTAAAAAGCTCAAGGAGATAAAATTCAGATTTTTCTTAGAGGAATGCATAAGAAGAGATTTAGAATGAAAATATAATCTGCTGCCTATACTTTCTTTTGTTAACTAGAATTGCTCTCCTTTATATCTTTACACGAAAAGAGAGGACAGCATTAGTTGAGATGCTTACTAATGAGGGTGTGTGTCCCTTTCTTAAATAATACAAGTAATTCACATTACTTATTTTTTCAGTGTGAGACAAGAAAGGAATTGTGGGCAGAGGTCAAGATAAGCAAAATGTGGAAGAATCATCTGAAACACTGCTGCCAATTACAACAGCAAGAACACAAGGATACATACACCCCCTCTTCAGAGTTCTGAACAAATGCCAAATAATTACACTAAGACTGAAGCACCGAGTCAAATGAATTTGTGAAATTCCAAGGCAACACTGCTGAAAGTGAATATTAGCTTTACATGAATAACTGCCGAAGCTCTGAGGGGAAAAGTGCGTAATCTGTTGCTGATGTTTGTTTAGGGAAGGGAAAGCCAAAAGTGACGGCGGAGCTTGCCGGGGCCTGAATCTGCGGCTTCCTCCCGCAGCCGCCTCCACGCCGCACTTGTGCGCCAGCTTCCTTTGGCTCGATTTAACCAGACCTCGGAGCCAACATTCCAACTATCTGTTTAGTAAGCAAGTCTTGGGGACCTCTGTCTGTGACCGACTTAAGTCTTGACTTCTGCATAAACACTTGGTGCCATCTGGATGACTATTTTATAACTCCTGAAATGGATAGCTCCGCAGGAACGTACGTACGGACGCTCGTTTTCCTCAGGAACTAAAAGCAGTATATCGAGTGTCAAGAGGAATAGTTATCAGATATTTTACAAGAGATGGCTGCGCTACCTTCCCTCACCTGTCACTCTTCTGACACAGCACGCACAGGCTTAAGCTGGGGATACCAGAGTGAAGGAGCTGCAGAGCCAGCTGTGCCCTGCAAAAAACAGTCCCCAGCTTTTGCTGCTAAATTCCACATTTTGACAAAACCGCACAATGGAGCAGTATAATCCCTCCTGTTTATTCTCTGAAGGATCGCCAGCTACAGTACAATTTATCAGTAAACTTAGACTTTTGAAGACTAAACATATCCCTGCATAAAGTGGGCATAACTAGAGCAAAAAGTTTAAAAAGATATTCCCAGCATGCATCATAAGACCCTCGAAAAGTACTAAAGAAAAGAGGCATCTAGTACTAACAGAGCAATTCAGAAAGAAAATACCAGAGAAATCAAAGACAGCATAAAGAAAGAATGGGAATCAATCATTACTTTGGACTACTCCCATAAAACTACCATAACTGAGGAGAGAAAATAAATACCTATATCTTGGCTTATGTAGTGCTAACTGACTCCATGGAAACATAGAAAAACTTTACATCCTTAATAAAAGTGCCTAAATACACACATATATGACAAAGTCAGCAATCTAAGCCACTAAAATGTATTTGTATGAATAATGCATGAATCAAACAAATATACTTAGAATTACTGAAATTACTAATTTCATTAGGATTCTACATAAAGCCTATAGTTCTTTCACATATTTCTTTCCACAGCTTAGCATATTTTGTGCTGCAATGCTGTTCCTTTGTTTCCCTTTAATTTATCATGCAAGAATGATGAAACTTTATTAACAAGACTTCCATACCTGCCTTAAAAAAATGTACAGAAACACATGGGTAGCGATTCTCATCCCATCTCTACTCACTGCAGGAACATATAGTCAGGCATAAACAATTTCTTTCTGCATTCTCTGATATTGCTGCAAGTAAGAAGTTCTGCTAAGTGTGCACGCTTTAGGATTTTGGTAGAAATTTTCTGTTAACTGACATCAAACAGGAGTATGCAGAGCTCTATTTTTTTCAGAGAAATGCACTTTCTGAACTCTGAAATTTCAATTCCAAACTCATAAAAACATTTTTGAGTCTTAAAAAGCAGCGGTATTATTTCCCCTGTTTCTCAGTTTGCCAGTATGCTCACCCACCTGATACACTGATACAGCTGTTGGGTATTTATGAATTCTGCCATACATACCGCCTCCAAGCATTCCTTATTCCTTACAGAGATTGTAATGGCTGTACCTGTCAGTTGAACACTGTTAAAAATACAGCTTTTTTTCTCCAAGTACCAATACTTTCATTCTCTTCTGCATTTTTTCATGTAGGAGGGCAGAGCATGCTTACCATGCTTCTGAGCAACACAGGATTTCCAACACATCAGGAATGCCTGAAGCCTTTTCGACACTGGGTATATGACACCTTTTAGGCTTTTACAGCAGAGACAATTGGAAAAACAAGAGTTTCTACTATTTACTGTTACATGCTTCCGTAGATTACCTATGGACAACTCTCTGTGGACCAAAGGACTATCAACAGCTGTTTGGGAATGACTGCAGTGAAGCAGTCTCAGCCTTTTGTCACCTTTACGCTCCCTGTGCTGTGAGGACAGGATTATGGTACAGGTCTGGGTACAGGGAGAATGCTCTGGCCCTGCTCAACACTGCTAATACTCTAGTTTGTACTGAAACCAGAGCATATGGTAGACATTCTCCAGCTTATTCCACTGGCATATGTATTCTATGGAAATACATAGGAATGGAAGAGCTGCACAGAGCAGCAGAGCTCTGTAATGCCATAGTTTCCCACCTGTCTCAATATGCAATTCCACCAGGGCAGAAGGTCAATGACCCAGCCCCAATTGTCCAGTTTGAACAAAAACAAGCCCCCTTCAATATTCAGCCCCTCACTGCCCAAATGCATTTTGGACATTGTTCTAACAGCCACTGTTCATTACTTGCATTCCTCTCCCCTCTATGCCTCCCAGCATAATAATTCATTTTGCATTTTGATAAGAGGAAAATCATTTTAACATTAACAAAGGCTAAAAATGGCTATAAGTAAGCAGATAAATTTATGACATTATGCATGAGTCCCAAATGAATGGGACATTAAAGAACTCGGCTTTAACAGGGCTCATAACTGAAACACTGATGTCACATTTTGGCTGTAACAGCATGAATGGTCCTGACATAGTAAGTTGTCATTCAGTGACACATGAACCTTGATATTATCTGACCTACTACTTATTCACAGCGAGATACTACATCTTCCTTTCATGGTTATATATCTTAAGAGTCATGGCCACACAGAAGTCACACAAATAGAAGCACTCTGAAGACCGTATTTTCCCTAAGCCACCACGATTCATGTCATTCATCTTCTTTTAGCTCTTGCCAACAGAAACTTGTGACTATTTACAGTGGCAGAGACAAAAAGCTTTCCTGCTGGGCCATCTATTCCCACAGATTTGTAATCTGTCTTCAAACTGCTAAAGCACTTCACACTCACTCTTGTCTTTTCTCTCAGCAGCTACACAAAAAAAAGTTTCAGTATGCCAGTTAGTAACATCTCTCTGAAGACTGGTGTTCTTTCCTAAAATGTTTCCTTTTAAAAAGTGTGACAACAACCATCAGTGGTTGTGTGAATGCAGAGACATCTTGCTATGCCTGAATCATTTGAACTGAGGCATCCGCACAGCATTTTATGATCAAAGAAATGTAATTCTTTGACAGTCCATTTTATGAATGTGAATCACTGAAGGGACAGAAGGAGTAAGTCCAGTCAATTTGAAAGCAGCTTTTTCATATCATACTACTAACCTCTGAGTATGACTCTTAAAAAAGTTACATGTCCATAGCTGCAACTGAAGACTGTGAAACTATAAGCATTAGAAGAGGCCTAACATATCCAAGTGCTACTATCAGTCATTTTTCCATCACTTACACAAAAAATGTTCAAAAGCACCATTCTGTGGTCCTATAGCACACAGGAAATAAGCACCCTCAAATCTTTTTCCTGTGTCTTCAGAAGCATCCTATTCCTGTTTCAGTGATCCCTTCAAGGCCTGTAAGAATCTGTCTGAAGCAAGATCTACTCTAATCCATCTATTGCAGTAACAATCCTAGAATCAAGGTTGTTTAATAAAAATATTTCACTGTTAACTCTTTCAATACACATTTTGACAGTATATCCAAGAGTTGAATAATTGTCCCCATTTATCTCCAGCAGATATGAACTGTAGGAAGCAGACACTGATCTTGGAACACAGTACTATTTTTTCCCCAGAAAATCAAGATACTGGATATTTAGATTTCCTAATCCAAAACAATGTACCATAAAGCATGGCAACTTAATTTTGAAATCTTAGACTAGAATTTATTTTTATGATACAGGTCTCTGGTTACATCCTTTAATGTTCATCAGATCTAATGGAGCTGCTTGTTGCTACAGTCTTGGAAATTAAGATAGTTGAAAAGACACTGTATACTCAATAAGACTATGAATGATGGTTCTTATGAGGTTTATTTAGGATTACATGGGTAATACGAATAGTGCAGAAGTAGTTCGTAATACTGAGTCTGCGGGAAGAGCTATTCAATGCCGTGGAACTACAGCCTGGGAATTCGGGAACTTTTGTCTTTGTTTCCATTTTTGCCACACTCTTTTACACCATTCTCAATTGGTTTTACCTAAATGGACTTCCCTTAATGGGAGGCCTTCTCATTCCAGTTTGTGAGCAAAATCACTTTGATTGAGACAGAATTTATTACTTTGATGTATCAAAACTTGCCCTGGAGAGTTTTGGGGACATTTCTATTTCAGGCTTTGTACATGCTTGGAGCACAGATCATTTCAAGGAAATTAAAAACAGCTTCTACCATTTCTGCAGCACTATCTATCCAGAATACAACTAGTATGCAAGTCAATTCTCTTTTCTGGTGTACAGGTATGTACAAAACCCTCACAAAGAATTTGTTAGATCCATACTCAGGAAGTCTTTCCTTGATAGTTGAAAGACAGCTAATCATTAAAGAAGGAAGATACCTGTCTGTTTTTTTTTCCTCTGAGAATTGTAGAAACCATAAAACCCCCTTAAATTATTGAAATTTTGTTTTTATTAAGAATCCCATAAGTGATTTTCTATCATTATAACGTTATATTTCTTTTTCCTTTCCAGTCTGTGTTTGTTATGTATATCTGGTCATGAAGTAAGAGAAAAAGATTGTATAGACATCAAGACCATTACATGTAACTCTGTGAGTGTTTGAAAAAACAATTTTTTCATTCTGCATGAAAATAATTTTGCAACTTCTTTTTTCTGCATAGACGATGCTTCATACTGAAGCATATTTTATTCTCCAATATTATTAGACACATCCAATCACCAGAATTTAAGAGGACTATAATTAAGCCAATACTAAAATCAGTTTATTTTTTATTTTGGGCAGCATCATTGTTGTGTAATGCAAGGAAACAGACTAATATGACGTGTTTCATAAAAGACCTTTGCGGTACCAACAAATGGAGTGAGCACGGGTATGTACATGTGTGTGTGACCAATAGCGAATATCCAGCTGGACTGGCTGGCAAGAAGGTGAAATGACCTGGAAGCCCGGGGGGTGAGGACAGAGAGTGAAGAGGAGAGAGGGAGAGAAGGAGAGAGAGAGACAGACAGAGGGGGTGTACATTTTATATGTATATACTTCCCAGTACCAGACCATTGTCATGATCAGCCAGAGAGGGTCACAGGATGAGGCTGTTGGTGCAGTTTGTGTTTGTGGGAGTGCTGAGTGTGTCCATCTGTGTTGACCTGTGTGCCCAGACCTGTCCATATGTGTTGTATGTGTTGGTGTGTGTGCCTATTGGGAAGGCACACTCAGCCCCGCTACCCGCTGGACCTGAGGGCAATGAGCCGTGGCAGCCTCATATCTATCTGGCTGCTGGATGCATCCCCACATCCTTAATTTTCTGAAAATAGGATCCTGTGTGTCAAATTTGAAGATATGCATGCTATATATATATAATACTGTGTCGTACAGATAGCATTCAACTCATAACTAAGTATTTAATAAAATAACCTGCCAATAGAATATTTACAATATCTAAAAAAGCATTAATTAGTTTTGCAAGCTTTTACTGAAAAATCTTTTCACTAAAAATAACAAGGGAATTCTTTCACTTGAATTCTTTCAAATTCTTTCACTTTCAACTAGCCTATACTATCTACACACAGATTAAAAAAAACCCCACAACAAACGAACAAACAAAAACCCCCAAAAACCCAACAACAAACCCACAATATTCTTGTTAGTATTTGGTGGGACACAATATGTTTTAAATACATTTATTTTGTTTATAATTATGAAATTCCCCTTTCCCTCCTTCACAATTCATACAGAAAATGTAGAGGCATTTTAAAGAGAGGGACTTTGCTCTTAAACTTAATAATGAAAGTATTTACATTTCAAATAAACTAAAAACTGCAACATTTCTTAGTGATTTTCTTTCATCTGTTTTTGTTTTACATGTACTTACGCTCAAGGCAGTTGGTCCTGGAGGTCCTGCATCTCCCTAGTTAAAACAGGAGAATAAATAAATCAACAGTCTCTTTAGTTATACATTTTTAACCTCTAGGCATTTTAGAGGATATGCACCACTGCAGAAGTAAATTCAGTATAATCATCAAACATGCTCTGATTATGAAAATATATGAGCAAGGCAACATCCTTTTTCAGTAATGGCATAGATGTACACAGTGCACCACAGGTTAAATGGAAAAAAAATGGCAGGTCTCTGCATAAATGAATCACAGCTTTAAAAAAGCAATCCTTCAAAACACATTTGCATATGTTAAATTACAAGCTGCAGCTTACATGCACAGGGTGGCCGCTGAACTCAGTGTGACAGCTCGCACATGTAAAGACATCTGAGTGTGTAAATCATTCACAAAATTGGGTCTCTGAGGTATGAATTGTGTGAGACCTTCAGGTTCGGTCCAAGGGAGCAAATCAGGTCACTCAGACGGCAATTTAGAACATCAAATTTAGGCTTCTGCTCTGAATTATTTTCATAATTTCTTGTGATAAAGAGTACTTGTCTTCCATATTTACGGTTAGTCTGTATTCATATTATTCAAGCCTTAAGCTACACAAATGGTAGCAGTGGGTGTTTATCACACGTAGTTAAGGCAATGTGTTCAATATTGAAGACACTCACATTACTTACAACTTTAAAAATAAAAAAGTACCTTTTCTCCTTTAGGACCAGCCACACCAGGACTACCAGGGTCACCTTTCAGTCCCTAGGCAAAGAAGCAAAACACATATTTGTTGTCATCTGTGGAAAGTGTTGGACAAAATCCTGTAGTGCTGTGAATTAGTTTATATTAACCACCTAAGCCTTAAAATATTACCACATTACAAGTACTCTTATTTCATAATTCTTTTTTTTCATTATTTTGTGAACAGAGGAACACCTATCGAAGAATGCATGTGTCTTCAACACGTAAATAAACATATAAAGTCAAACTATCTACTTGTTTGTGACCGATTATGGCAAGTAGCATGTAGAAATTACAGAATCATAGAATGGTTTGGGTTGGAAGGGACCTTAAAGATCGAATAGTTCCCACCCCAGTTTCATGGGCAGGGACACCTTCCACTAGACCAGGTTGCTCAAAGTCCCATTTAATGTGGCCCTGAACACTTTCAGGGATGGGGCACCCACAACTTTCCTTCATGGTCCTAGTAGGTCTGTATCTTGCATGGTCAACCAAGATAAAATAGAATACTAGAGAAAGTAACAGTGCATTCATGTAAACTCTGCCAAAATTGGGGAAGTGGCAGAGGTAAACAGAGAGCTGTGGATTCTGTGTTTCAAGTAGCAATGCTGAGCTGCAGCACAATAAAGCTCAGAGCTGTTGTGTATCCTCCCGCACTCTGATCTTCACCAGTGTTTGAAAAGGCAATCAGAGAAATGATCGAGCCCTTCATATCACCCTCCTTAGTTCCACCTTCAGCTGGCGGCAGATAATACTGCCTAATCTTACATGTTACATATGCAGCAATTTCACAATCATAGAATCATAGAATGGTTTGGGTTGGAAGGGACCTTCAAAGGTCATCTAGTCCAACTGCCCTGCAATGAGCAGGGACATCTTCAACTAGATCAGGTTACTCAGAGCCCTGTGCAGCCTGGCCTTGAATGTTTCCAGGGATGGGGCATCTGCCAACTCTCTGGGTAACTTGTTCCAGTGTTTCAGTATCCTCATCGTAAAACATTTACTTCTCATATCTACTCTGAACTCACCCTCTGCAATATCTACAATACAGCTCTTTCAGTAACACGCCTCACCAGAAGCACCCCAAAAAAGCCTTTTAGCACCCAGCACATAATCTCTGATGTCTTCTCCTTGCTGCAAAACGCAAGGAAAAGTGAGATGTTTTGGAACATGCCCGGCAAATGTAAGCCGTTCTGCAGTAAGGAATGAACTCAATTTTTATGCTGGACCAACATACCAGGAACTCCTTTTTGTTTAAGCCAACAGATTTGTCTTGTGCCATCCCTCTGATCGCTGCTTTAGAGGCATGTGGTAGGAAAGCATGCATGCTGTAAATCAAAGACAGCTCTACAGGCTCAAGGATTTTGCTCAGAAACTAAATGGTGGTGATATAGGCAATACAGAACCAAATTGTAATGAGATATTCCACACGTAGGTCACCATAGTTTTTATTGTGGAGGCTAAACAGGTCAAGGACAGAAAAGATTCATCTACATCTGACTTGGGGTTTACTAAGTTAAGGTCTTCCCAGCCCCCCTTTTGCCCTTGCAAACTCTCTTCCTCGGTTTGTCATATTGGAAAGACAGAGACAACTGGCATGAAAATGATAAGCAACATCTGTGCCTTGGTGGGTACAGAAACATTAAATCAGTGAGTGTTCTAAATACTGCATATTTGTGCAACTTCACTTCCTGCTAAAATGACATTAATTCACCATCTGGAAGGAACATCATTTAGAACTATACGAGCATTTAAGTACCCACTTTGGATTAAATTTATGGTTGTTGTAAATACCCCTGATTCAGCTTTGATTTGTCCTTTATTAAGCTTGCCAAATATGTAATAGTTAAATCAGAATAGTTTTGCTGTTTGAACTTTAAAAATGTAATAGGCAGATGGATTAAAAAACCAAGCCAAAAACTGCTTTCTTTTAACAATCTGCATATTTATGACATAGTTTTAAGATTATCTCCATTTACTACATTTTACTTTTCACCTCCTTCTGAAAGACTGCATAAAACAAACACAACCACTCCATATTCTAAAAAGCCATTTTAGGGATTTTTCAGGTATGAAAACTGTATGGATCTGTTTCAAAATCAATATTAGCAAATCAGCAGTGGAACAATAGGTTTGAATTTAAGAATTAGCTGTTAGGCTCTATATTTACAGAAGAGAAAAGATAAAAAAATCTGTACCTCACAGAAGGTGACATGTACGTGTGTGTCCCTACTACATAGAAAATACAACTGCAGATGAAAGCTACTGAACCCAAGCTGCGCACTGTCCAGCTATGAACCTAATTTTTCCCTAATTGGCATGTTTAAAGCTTTTGGTAGTGTTCCTGCAGTGCACCTCGGTGAGGTACGCAGTTTGACAGCTCGTGCACAGACGATGACCACAGAGGTTGACCTCACATAAAAAGGACAAGGGGAAACTACATATTTGACGAGAAGCCCTGCAGTGTTTGAAGCAGAATATTTGAGAACCTGGGAAGGTCTTTATATAAAGTATTTATGTTAAAATAATTGAATTAGCTTTCCTTTGCAGTTTATAACCTGAAGAAAGAAAAGTAGAATAAAAAAAAAAGTCGCTTAAAAGGTTATCCCATTAGAAGTATTTCTTGTTCTTTTACACATTATATATCTTTTAAAAATGTTATTATCTTAATAAGTTTCAGATACAGTGGATGCTTGCAAAAACACACCTGGTACTGCATCATGACTATTCTTCCTGACAGCCACTCTTTTAAAGCTGCCAAAAGGTTAAGCTGCTGCTGTCTCTGAAACTACCTAAGAAGTAGGTAACCTACTAAGAAGTAAGAACTCCTATGCTAAGTCCAATCTGCAGCCCCTTGCGGCGCTGTACAGTACCATATCCCATCTCTGGCAGAGACCAGAACAGGATGCTTCAGTGAAACGGATGTGGTTATCTAGACAGATATAATTTGGATGATTTTAGATTATGGTTTGAATCAGAAAAGCTCATTTTCTGCCCTATTTTAGGAAAGCGAGGTCGGTTTTGAAAACAACAAATTAATTTCTATTGACTTACGGAGCCTGTTATCAGATTTCCCTAATATTCAGGAACTGAGTGAAAATTCCAGCAGCTCTCATAACAGAGAGTAAATGAATTATTGAATTCTATCCCAAATTAATTCTAGCTTTTTTTGAAGAATATGACAATACACATCCCTGAGTTCATAAACAGAACTACAGCTTGGTCTTATTGCAGGTCAGAATAAACTCACATTGAGGCTCCTCTATGAATGCTAAAGTATAAAACAAGCAATAAGATACACATGCAGAAGGCCAGCTCAACACTAACAAGATAACAACATGAAAAATGGCAAAAATGAGAAATGTTAAATATATAACAAGACAAGCATTACTGTAACACAATTGCTGACCAACCGAGAAATTACTGGAACAAGTATATCACAAATACCAATAAAGGTGTAAAGTCAGCAAAACTGGGGCCAACAGGGGAAAGATTAAACTAGTGTGAAGGTATTTGCTTGAAAGCAGATGACAATAAATTATTTCCACCAGAAGAAATACCAAAGCTGAAATTACGATATTTTTGACAAATCTTTAACCAGCCAGTCTTTTCTCTGATATTGATTGACTGAGTATTAGCCAGCCTACAAAATCAACTGCATTAAGATAAACAAACCAAACCAACCCCACACAAAAACCTCCAAACAAGAAACCAACCAAGCAACCAAACAAAAACAACAACAAAACCCACCAAAAAAAACCAACCAACCAACACCAAAACAACAAAATACCCACCAGTAACTGTGCTTTAGAACTCTGAAAAGGACCACAGTTTTACAAATTCTTCAAAGAATAGGATTTTATTAATGGTGTCCCAACACTACTGGCATAAAAGGTAACAGTTTTTCTATTTGAATTTTCCTTTTAAACCAGCTACAAGCTCACACAATTCTTGCTGGGCTCTGGAGTTCCACAATGAGGAAAAAATAACTTAGTGATGTGGCAGGTATAACAAGAACCAGAAAACTAAACAGCTTTTCATCTTCTATGGTTTCAGTCATTTGGATAAGATCCGAATAGTTGAAGATTTGCAAGAAAAGAGAACTGAATGACATTTTTCACTAAACCAATTCTTTTGGGTCACCACGATGATCCTCAAACTGGTACTACTCCAATCACTAGCAAAAAGGACAGATTATGAAGAAAACAGAGGATTCATGGCTTGCTCCTGGGAAATCACATCCCATATACCTGTAGCGTCTGATGAATCAACCTATGCAGGAATCCTGGTCCATAGCAGCACCATCTAACAGGCCCATCAAACAACAGCAACAATTTGAATCAAGTACATACCTTCTGTGAATACTCCCATACAGCCTACAA
Organism: Columba livia; assembly: GCF_036013475.1. NCBI lineage: Eukaryota > Metazoa > Chordata > Aves > Columbiformes > Columbidae > Columba > Columba livia. Next base: position 31,067,841 of record NC_088604.1, on the reverse strand, counting down.
AAGTTATATTAAAATGGAAACCTGTGTTGGTGCTCACACAGGATGGGGAAAGCATCCTGTAATTTAAAGGAGTCTGCTTCTGTAAATCAGATTTTCTTGCAGACTTGTCTGTTGCATTTAACCTTGACACTGTGATGTTCAGCTGGGTTTAAAAGCCACACAAAGGAATTGCAAGGGTTTAATGAGCAGACATTTCTCAGGCTGAGACCAAGTAGCTGGCAACTCTGTGATAAAAGCTCTGCAGCCCAGACAGGGGGATTTGAATGACAGGCCAGGGAGGCTTGAGGAAGACTTTCAGCAGTAGATTGACAACGAGCTGTTCTGGGACCAGATTCTGAAGGCTCAAGAAAGGAAGGTGAGGAGAGGAAGCTTACTGGAAACTCTTGCACAGCCACCAGAATTTCTAAGGATTACACCACCTGGCAGCAGACAACTGGACTGAAGGGTTTCCATGTGGACTGAAGACCAAGGGCACCGAGAGCCAGGGTTCTGTTTGACATCTCCTTGAAGATGAACTACTATGATGAAGAGACAGATATGAACCACACTGCAAACCTCACCAGTAGTGTTAGAAGACAGGGCCCACAGAGTTTTCTCAGCTGCCATCAGTTACTTACTTATCCACAGCTGAGAAATATCTGAGAAGTGCATTAACCTCTCACCCTGAGACAAAATGTTTATCATAAATTTGACATGAATTTGATCAGAGAAGTCTTAAAAAGAGTATCAAAATAACCGAATTGTTAGCTTTGCACAAAATTATCAATAAGAAAACTCTTTTTAGAGTTCAGAAATGTTAGGAAAATTGTTATGTTAAGTGTTCCCTCCAAGGAAAACATGCTTTTTGTGCCCTAATGCTCTAGTTGATGAATTCTGACTTAACATACTCTAGCAGGTTCACTGAGGTCTGAGAAAACTGTATCATAGACTCAAAATTTTCTCAGCGAGAGCAGCAGCCAGTCCTTCTACACCATCACAGAAAAGAGATGGAAAAGGTAAAATGTATCAGCAGCTGACAAGAGCTGCTCTTCCCAATGAAAAAACAGCAGAGATCAGCTGAACCCCAAGCAGGAGACTCCAGCATCTCCTGCAGCAGCCAAATCTCACCCACTGGAAATGCAGGTATTTGTGCAACATGCACTACTCAGCATGCATATGGCAAAGAGTGCTGCAGTAAGACTGGCACAATCTTCTGAGGAGAACAGGTTTTTCACTCTAAAAGACATCTGTTGGAAAAATATCATTCATTATTTGAAATTCCCTGGCCTGCATTAGAGTAATCTGGTTCAATTTCCCATCAGGTTAAAATCTCCCAGAACAACACTTATTATCTAAAGTATTAGAAATACAGTTAACCAACCAACACATTAATCAACAATATGCAACCAAATTATTATAGATCAAATCAACAATTTCTACACCAAGTAATAAAATTCAGAAATACTCCAATAAGTAAGACAACAGAACTACACTTTCTCCATAAAATCTTAATTAAAACAATATCTTCAATCAGCTGTACACCACCAAACTGTATATGTTGGGATAACTTTTCCAATTTAGCAAAGTATTTTCGAAGCTCCAAGCAATATACTATTTTTCAGTTTATGTCTCATGTACTTTTAAATGTTGCTTTTTTTCACACTAATGTCATTCAAAAACTTCAAATTGCTATACTACTAGAATTTTCTGCATCCTGAACAATGTGCACTATCTCCTTATGCTTTTGCTCGTAACAGAATCCTCAAGCTCTAGATATAATTAAATATCATTACCAACTTCATACTTTGAAGAAATAGAATTCTTCCCTTCTTATCCAAATATTTCCTTACGAGAGAGTTCAGCATTAGAGAGACAGGCCAGGAGGGTGTGAAGGTAAAGGACTGTTATTGTCATATGAATACACTGGATCGCTTTACAAAGTTTGTATTTCAGTTTGCCTTTTCCCACAAGCATAAAAATAGAAAGGTCTTGATATATTTTCCATCTTTCCATTGAAAACCTGATATTTTATATCACTCACTAAACTTTAGAAGTCCAGTCTTTGACATCAGGTATGTAAAGAATAACAATATTTTACGTAGGAAAACATTTAAAAAGTCATTTAAGATACCACCTTTTCCCAGCAGGAGAAAAAAAAAAAAGGTGAAGCAGTTGGTTTAATGCTGTGGAGATTATATACTAGATTTTAATTTCAGCTTTTTTTTTTTTCTTTTCATAATAAAGATTCTATTCTTCCTCTAGCTATGCATGACATATGCTGATAAATATGACAAAACTTTCTGTTTTCACTTACTTTTGCTGAAGGATTTATGTCAACAAACCATTAATTGGTAGTACCCCATGGTATTCACTTCCTGACTGTACCACTGATCAAGAAAATGACATGACTCCAACAGGAGTCAGAAAGTTTCAATGATAAATATTTTTTCTCCATTTCTATTCAAATGACAAATGTATGAATATCACATAGATCTTACTCCACAGTTCCATGGACATTTGCATTGCAAATTTGTCCTTATTCCATATGGGATATCAGTGTGACAGAGAGAGAAGAAACTGTATTTATAGGATTTCTTTCACACAGTGTGTCCACAGACCTCCACGTGTTACAGTGACATAAATGACAGCATTATTAATGTCAAGTGGCTGTAAAAGTCTCGAGGGGTAAAACTTAGAGATAGTACTCAAGCAAACTGGCTGTTGATATTACACAAATACCTGCTTGCAGATGTAGTGTGAATACATACCATGGGAGGACAACATTAGTAATATCTTAAGTTATTATAACTACTCCTTAAGAAGATAACTACAAAGGCAACTACATTACTGGCTTTTAAAGTAAGTATTCCTGTTGTTGGATGGATTTTGAATAATGTCCCAGACTGGGACACAGCATTGTAAATCTTGGCTCGGATTCCTAGAGTGATAAACTGGGAGATGCGCAGAACAGTTAAATATATTCACAGCTCCTGCATCCAAACCTGATTCTCAATGAAATTGACTGACCCAATTAGCACAACCAGTGAGGGACGAGGGAATTAAACTTTTTAGGTATCTTTTCTCTTCATCTTGTCTCCAAATCAGGTCTGGCTTCCCCTCTGTCATGTTACTCCATTCTAGCAAGAACATTTGTACTGCTAAGAAAACACAAGGAGTAACAGCTAGCAAACCAGAATTAATTTCCGTGAAACTTACTTTCCAGATTTTGATTAAAATAAATTCAAATGTGTTTCTACCATTTGTGCAAGATAAAATGTGCAGTCATCATTTTCAAGCTCTTCACTTGCAAGCACAGAAAGCCTCACTCCCCCAGGCAGAGAGACAACAGCTGTCAGCAGCCCGTAGTGCTGGCTTTAAGTGTTTTCAGGCTTTCTTTATACAGCACTGCAGATTACAACCATGTAAGCAGATTAACTTGATTATTTCAGAAATATCAGATGTTACATTTCTGTATGTGGAATGAGTTTGACAGACACTGATAGCAACCAAGAGTCAATGATACACAGTCCTTTAAATTTAACCTTAATGACTGGCATCTCCATTCAGTGTGATAACTGAGTCCGAAGCAATTTATGTAAGTGTTGTTAAAAAGGATTTATGTGTGGATTCAAACAATGTAATGTTATATTGCTTTATGCAATTTTACTTTCAAAATGTTTTAATAACAGTCCCCATGATGATAATCTACCATTTCTTGACAAATTACAACAGTTCAGTAAATATTTCAAAATATAAAGGTTTGATATTTTACACTTTCATAGTGCCACTATGTCAAATACGTCCTAGAGTTCACAAGATACTTGGTATACCTTACTCTTCCTAAAAGGTTTATGGAACAAGATCACATGTAGTAAAGGAGATCGTGTAAGACCAACACAGAAATGTCCCCAGAGCTATGGAAAGAAACACTGATGTGTTTTTTCCATGCTGTCAGCATGTATGTATGCATGGCAGAAGTATATGGTTCACCTTTACAGACAGGCAGGCTACAAGAGAATACCTCTTTAATACCTAAAACGTAGTTTCAGCTCAGTACACAGTATATGTTTTCATATGGAGGACATCCACTATTAGAAAAAAAAAAAAAAAAGAAAAAAAAGCCTGATTTATCTAGCATAAGAACCTAAAAGAGCAAAAATATTTTTATGGTTACAGTGTGCATAGAAAGCCAGACGACATTAAAAGTGTCATAATTATGCACTCAGTTTTACTGCATTTTCAGTAGACCCAGCTAGGCTGTCATAGAGTTTTTGTGTGAAATACTGACGGCTTTAACTCTTTTGGAAAAGTTACTTAAAAAAAGCTTTGCTGAATGGTTTTTCCAAATCCTGTATCAGGTTTCCAGTCCTAATGCCAGTCATTGAGCACAGAATTTGGACAGTCAGGTTCATATCCCTTTGTAAGATCCTCTCTGCCTTCAACTGTGATGGTTTGCAATTGGAGAGCCAACCATATCTTCCATTAAAACCTAAACCAAGGCCGACCCCCAGCTAGGTCAAGAGAAAATAGGAGGGGAGGAGTGGGATAAAGAAAACTGTTGGCTTGATTTTTTTTTTTTTAAATCTTGCTGGTTGGCCATTTTAGTATTGCATTGAAAAAAAAAAAATCTGATTTTCTGCTCTCTCATCTTGTTTTAATATATACTAAAAAAACTAAATTTAAAAATAAATTAGGCAAAAGTAAGGTTTGTTACTGGGCATGTCTATAGTGTTAGCTCAGGTTCAAGCTTGAATGTGAACTCAGTGACCAGGATTATCCAGTATTTTTAGACACATATTCATGCTCTACCTCAAATATGGCAGAGAAAATATGGAAGAGAGTAGGCAGTGAAATCTGGCATAGAAAAAAGTGAAATTTTAACTCAAGTCCTCTGTCACATGAGGCCCGAGGCACATCTATGGCTCTCACCCAGGAATGGCTACCAGTCTGTATTTTCTTTTTCAGAAATCAAGGCCCCAGGCCTAGCTTTACCCTGCCTCCAGTAATGCCCTCTTTTCCCATAGATTATCCAACCAGGAATGATTCTCATCTATATTGTGTTGCTTTAACCCTCATGTTTGTTTCAGTTTATCTCATAAGCCCTCAGCAGAAATATCATGAAACCCATCACGCCCTTACCCCCTGCTCTTCTGTCCTACCCGAAGCCCTAAGAACTTGGCTCTCACCTGAGTGCATCTCTTTTTCTTGCCCCATCATCCTGTGGATGTTAACTTTCAAGGCATACACATTTCATACATTCACAACTCTCCTCACATAAATGCTGAATTTCATTGCTTAACCACCCCCCAAAACAGTTTGTAACTTGACTGTTTCATTATCATTCAGTTTACCTCTTTTCCATGAGCGCCTTCTGGTCCTGGTTCTCCTTTATCTCCTTTTTCACCCTAAAAGGATGAATATTTGTTTTATTATATACACCAGACAAATACTAACGCATGACACTTTTTAATAGGAAAAATATTTTAAGATTCTGTTCTGTTCTACATGAAGTGCTACATATACATTGCTGGCTGCACAAGCCAAATTATTTCTTATATTCTAACAGAAAGTCTTTCCAAAATGCCTCTGAAAAATGTCTAGCACTCTGAGAGCTACAGCTCTCTGTTCACAGAGTGAACGTGGTTCACACTGCCACTGAACACCCAAAAACACTCACCACAGAATAATACTCTTGGTTCTCACGGTGCTCTGAGAACATGGTGGTGAAACAGAAATTTACACTGGGGAACTTTTTACCTTTTGAAAATCTTAACACTGACATAAAATTAATTGCTTTCATTCTGAGACTGTTTTTAATAAGCTATCTTGTTTTAAATGTCTGATAACAGAACAGTTCTCAATATTATCATTTGTCTTTGACTCATACTGGTATATGGTTCACTGACTGCATTTGAAAAATGGAAACAATTTTTGTTCTCAAAATTTTCACACAAGTATAAATATGAACAACATTATGAATCAGAAGAAAAAAATAGTGGAAAGAATCCATCAGAATCGACTATACAGGCTAGTTCCTGTGTTTGTTCATAAAACATCGACCACAAACCACAATATTCTTTGTAGGATCCATGAAAGGATCCGGTTCTGTATTATCTCCAGCTACCATGCTATTCTAGTTAACACATATCTCATCAAAGTGAACAAAATACACCTGCTGAAGAAGCATAATTTAGGAGACAATGTCTTCCAGAACCAACAGGTCTAAGCATCTTTATAATTGCGTTACTGTCACTAGAGTGAATTTTATCAAATCATAAAAGTAATGTAATTCTGATAAAAGGACGAGGACTGATTTTACCAGAGTCCAAGCTCTTCATATCAAGCAGAGGAAAGGAACAACCCTGAACTGAATTTCAGTTATCTCCAGGGAACTTCATTTGTCTGAACAGAACCTATTCATTATATCAGCATCATCCTCATAATTCTGTTAGGTAAATGGGATTGAATTTGGATCATTCAGCCAACTCCAGTTGTGACACAGACCTGATTCAGAGCTAGTCCTCCAGTGGCAATGATAACGGGCATTTCATCTAATAATTGGTTTTGCAAAATGAGTTTGTATGAGCTTTCTCAAACAACTAAAGCCTCCTAACAAATTAATAACAGCAAACTGTAAATTTAATAATCCCATGCACAAAATGGCTTCACTAGTTCATTGTTTCCATTTTAATACATCTTGTTGATAACAAATCTAATGCTGCGCATTAGCCTGTTAAGGTTTTTCATCACATATTACCTTTCTTGCTTGTCAAACCAAACCAAAACCCCAACAACAAACAAATTAAAAAACTCCAACTTAAACCAGATCAATCCATGCATTTTTTTTCAAAAGTTTAAATGACAGTTAACAGTTATAGGAATTTAACACTGGTTATTTTGGTATGTTTAATCTATAATGGTGTCTTTGGACTAGATTGAGATAGGAATTTTTGCTGTCAGTTTAAAAAAAACCCAACAGTTGAAGTCCAAAACTTACTAGTCCTCTTTAAATAGCTTACTTAAAACTTTTAGAAGAAACTGCAAAAATGACATTTTACTTTTCATCACTGTGATACAGTGGATAGTTAATACTGCTTTCAGGATCTTTCAATATCAGTTACACTGCTACAGCCTTCCAACAGCTACAAAGGTACAGTCAGTTATCTGACATAATATCTCCTTAACCAAACATGTTTCTAGGAGATTTAAAAAACATTCCAGTTTATAGAGCTGTTTTTATGGAGCTGTTTTTTTTTTTCCTTGTATGATTTATCTGCTTTCATACTTTAAGAAAAATGGTATAAACATGTACAGAAATAGTAACATCATCTAAATTCCTCGATGTATAAGTGGAAACCTAAGGTAAAACTACCTTGCCATAATTTGTTATCCAACACCTACATTTACATAAAAACCTAAACACAGAGCCTAAACCAAAAGACGACCCTCCCCTCACTCTCGCTTATCCTTTGCCTTGCCGCCAGAGGAGCAGCATGGCCTGGAGACCGTGCCTTGTTCTTCTCCAGCAGGCAGACCACAACTTTAAAATGCAGGTGAGCAGTTCTAGACACATACAAGTGTGGCTGGTGCGTGCAGGAAGAAAGAACAACTCCTTTTACGAGATATTCAGATTTAAGATGTTTGTCTATTTCTGAGAGAAAATGACGAAAGGCCCTCCCCGTTAATGAGTCCCGGCCCTCTGTAGAATTCCAAGAGCCATGGGTTTCTGCCAGGTTTACGATTTTACTATGAACGTATTCTGATTTTTTAATGGAGTAAATTATTTGTCCTCACCAAGCCTGTTGCATGGAATGTCCATGTCCTCTGTGAAGCCAGAATTCAAATCAAACAGAGGTCCAATTTTTACAATTTATTCTTACGAGAACTAAGCCAAGTCACGCTCATTTCTGCTTTTATGGAGCGCACTATACTGCATAATTAACAGCTTCAAATCCAGCCAATTTGCAGAACTGCAGAAGCCACTCTGCAGTGTAGAGAAGACTGTTAATAATCAACATTGTGGCTTACCTCATATATTAACAAAAAAGAGAGAAAAATGTGTTAATGTCATTTTATAACTTATGTTCCTGCCTGCTTATACTATATTCAGATGAGACAATTTAAGACTATTTCTTGCACAAACAGGATGGCAAAACTCTGGAAGTACCATGCCTTGTAGATTAGTTAACTTAAACTAACCCAACATAAGACTGAATTATTTGTGTTTCTTTGGATGCACTCTGCTTTCAATTACTCCAATGAAACAAGCTGATGGGGTTGCTCCGGTATAAGCACTGGGAGGGATTCAGTCTGCCGTGCGTAATAGCAGACACACTGAATTCAGTGGTAACATTCTTTAATTAGAGCCAGGGGGTCACGCACAGCCTCTGCACGATGAGAATACCAGCCTTCAACTCACTTGTCCTCTTTAAGGCAGCCTCATTTTCCTCACATACTATTTCCTCCTTATTATAAACGCAAAGTAATGTATTTGGAAATAAAATACATTCATATGTAAAAATTTACCTCAAAAGGTAAAGGTTTGTTTGTTTGTTTTTTGGAGGGTTGGTGGTTTGCACTGTTGCCTTGTTAATGATATTAATCAGGAATCTCTGATATCCTTCATTCTGACCATTTTAAAGCGCCATTGTTAACGATAGCTGAAATACTCTCCAAAGTAAGCAAGCTATACAGTATCAATAACTCGGTGTGGATACCTTATAACTTTTAATCTCTGAAACTCCATGATTTTACCCTACACATCTTTAAGATAGTTATAGCTTTTAAAATTGTTTTTAATACTCTTGTGTTCTACTATAGCTCTGTCTCAGTAGAATGCTCTGTTTGAATATTTTTTTCTTCCATTTCTCTATAGCTTCTTTTAAATTGAACTGAGTTCATAGTAATGCCTATTGATTTTTCCTTAATAAGTTATGAATTTAAAAAATCAGCATCTTCAGTTAAAAAAAACCCCAAACAACCTATGGTTCTTTCTGTTTTTGCTGATAGATGTCTGGAGAGCTAGGATTACAAAGGGCTCCATCCCAATAACATTCTTATTGACTGACCTGTAACCCTTCTGCAGAATATGGAGCAGTATACATCAGGAAAGCAGCAATAGTCATGGTGAAGCACCTCAGGATGGCTGAGACACTACACCATTTTAAAGGATGGAAATCAAGGCAGATAAAAGATTTTATCTCACTTCAGACTGGGAGGAACTATGCAAGGAAATGAAAGAGTGATACAAGAAGGTTATTTCCTAACAGACTGTAATCCTGTATCCTAAGCAGTGTCAGAAAGAGGAGTCATAAAACATTGCGGAAATACACTGCTATTTCTGGTAAACTAAAATCAATAGTGATGACCTGTAAGGATGTTACTGTCTTCCCAAACCCACCTGTTTAGGATACTCAGACACAGCAAGAAAGCAGGTGATCACAAAGCTTCATAAGCACCATCAATTCAGAGAACTCAGCAGATACAATTATCAAGAAACTATGACAAAAACACTTCTGATTCCAAACTACATCATCACCGTCTTGTGAAAGACCCCCAAACAACAGGTGTCAGTGCCTGACCAAGCCAGATAACATGTCACGAGAAAGATCTTTCCTTCCTGATTCACTTACATAAACAGCAATGCTGAAGATGTTCACACAGGCTAACTACTGCTTAGTGTCACACATCACGTTTCTGAGCAAGCTGTAAGCATTTCTAAGCCAGAGAGGCTATATAAATGCAAACTACCATCTCAACTGAGTCCAAATTCTTAGGCACAGGACAATCTGAAGCCAGGCCAGCCTGTGGCTCCAACACTGCACTGATGAATTGCCTCTTCCTCTCAGCAGGAAGAAGGTAGCCATACATTTTTTTTTATTATTTAAATCAATCAGAACAGCAATTAAAAATATCATGTCCAATAAATGTTACAGTGTGGTGCTCTCCAAATGGAGAAATCAAAAGCACAATTAAAGAGTAGAGAATAATCCCTGTGGAACTACTGCAGAAGAGGATCCTGGGATTATCATGGATCACAGAGCGAGCCGTAGTCTGTAACACAAAGCTATTTTTAAAAGGCCAGACTCCATTCTGGGATGAGCCAAATGCAAATTGAACGAATTATTCTGGTTTACCGGCCACTGATGAGAACAGTGAAAAACAGCATCAAGTTGAGGGCATCGTATTTTTAATGGAACTTTGTCAGCTTCTAGGTATCTGCTCTCTTCTCCAAACCAGAATGATAGAAAGTTTGGAAAAAAAAAATAGTAGGAAAGAGTAAACACAGGCCATGCTGGTGAATCTCAAATATGGGAAAGAATGCTGTAAACAGGACAATAAATTTTCCATAGTAATAACGCAAATAATGGGTTTAATTTGTAGTAAAAAGGATTTAGGTTTGGAGGAGAGCAAATTTGGGTTAAAAAACCAGAGAAGTACTGTAACCATCTATCTAAGAAGAGAGAGAAATAGCCTCAGCTGTAGATTTTGCTTGAGAATGCTCTAGACAGACTTGATGATGCTTTGTTGTACGTGTCTCTTCACGGGGGTGAAGCAGATATAACCCTGTACGCTCTTCCAGGATAACAATTCCTCTAGACTGCTCCTTGGTTTTGCTATGATCTCTCTCTCTTGGAAAATGGGAGCTGTGTAATGATTACAGTGTTTGCAGGAGGCACATGTCTTAAGGAGTCAAAAATCTCATTTTAATAAATAGATTCTCCTTTTTTCATGAAGGTGTTGAAAGACAAACATTGATTCAAATGCCAGTAATATAAAGGATAACAAAACGTTGTTTCCACTGTCACCATGCCATCATCACCAGGCGCGGTGACTGAACAATATAGATAAAGAATTATCCAGAGATAAAGAACAGCAAAATAAAAATCAAACCAAATAACACAGAGGAAACAGAAGCAGACAGATGAACATATTCTGAAGAGTTAGCAACCTCTTTAGAATGAAGGACTGTATCCACATTCAATCAAGTCATGTGGTTTAGGTATACTTTTACATTCTTCACTGAACACTAAACTCTCACATTACAACATCCACAAACACAGACTTCTAAAATAGTCTGTGAAATCCATGGATCACACTGGCAGCCCAGAAAGCATCATCTGTTATTGCCTTATTGAAATAATTTCTTATATAGCCTACAGAACTATGATATACTTGAGAATTAAGACTTCAGAAAACTCAAATTCTATTCTTTCACATCTAGAAAATACCACAGCAAGGCTACCCGCAACACCTTACTTGAAAACACAAGTGAACAATTGTTTGGACTCCTTATAGACCTCTGAATCGCACCTTGGTCCTTATCTACAATGTAACGTTATCTCATGGAAATCTAAAAGACTACCCAACATTCACTGATACCATCCAGAGCTAGTAGTTAAGATCATCAGTGAAATACTAAAAGGAATTAAATAATACTTCGATAAGTGGAAAAAATAATCTATGTAGAATAGTACAAAACATACATTTTCATTTAAGAGACTTATTAGGGTAAAAGAAACATAAAGACACAACTTCATCCTTTTGGGTGATAGACATTAGCCAGCACAAGAAGAAAAAATACCAAAATTTTGGATAGCTCTTGCTTGCTACACTTTATACAAGACTAACCACAGTCTAGCATTTAGCTTTGTTATTCAATAATAAATGCCCCAAATGAATGTAATCAGGCTTAAGATGCTCACAGTGGCACTGCCTTTTGCCTCATGAAATTTAGATATTGTAGTTTGCAAACTTTGCTCTGTATGCAATCCTGACAGGGCCCATCCTGCCATCATCGTTTCATACTTTTTTTTTTTCCACTTCAGAACTGTCACTATCAAGGATTAAAAACCAAACAAAATCAACTTCCAAAACACTTTTTGGTAATTACTTTTTGGTAATTATTTGATCCTATATTCCTAGACTGAAACTGAAAGAAAAAATCTCAATGCAAGTTCAAGTTTTATTCATAAAAATAAGAAAAAGAACACAACCTGAAGCATGAGATATCTGAAAACAGAGTATTGTTCTCCTAGATAATATGTGTTCTTAACATCCACTCAAATACATTAATATGCGTACAATCAGTCAGGTAAAACGTGTTTATAAGGAAAAGTCACTAAGCTTTCTTGTGGTAATCTTAATTTGCAAATATTAGTTGGTATTTATGTGGAGAGGCTTTAGTGAATGTAAATAGCTTTTTAAAATAACTCAGAGCTTTCCCAAAAAATCAATATGCTTATTTCAACAATTTGCATCTACAGAAAGAAATCATAGAATATATTTTAAAGACCCTAAGACACTCACCATGAATGGTAATGGATATCCTATTCTTTACTCACTCCATCTGGCTGAGTTCTACAGTACATTTTATACATGAAATATCACTTCAGTTCAAAAGTTGGTGTATCACATGTCATTTACTGTGCTATACTTTTCCTCAGAATTCAAAAGTGAAAGACCTTCCAAACTATAAAGACTCACTAATTCAGTCAGACAACTTATACATGCAACTTTCCATGAAGAGGTTATACAAGGCACACTCATGGTCCAGTTTTCCTCTCCTTCTATAATGTCTCTGGCTAATCTCATCTGTAAATATAAAAATCAATAATAACTTATATGAGCCACCATTTACACTTCTACTCCAGACTTGCATCCTGTCCAAGCAAACATCTTAACTTTCCTGTACCTTCTTGGTGATATCTAACCATTTGAATTAGTTTTAAATGTTCCCTTCAACATTCTTTTCCTTGGGGAAGCTTCCTCTTTTGTCACTGAAAAACACGGATTCTGTTGGTCACAAAGGACTGGAATAATCTTGAAGTGAGGCTCTCAGATACAAGTCACATCCAGACCACAGACCTAACTTTTTTCAGCTCTCTACAGAGCTACCACTTTCATCTGGACTTGTTTACCCTATTTTCACAAATGCTCCCCCATCTTGCTCTCACCCACCCATTAGCAATATCATTGGTAAAACTCTGTTCATAATTTATCTTCTCCTTTTCTGGTTTTCATGCACAAGTACTTAAATAGTGGGAAACTTAAGTACTAAACTCAGTGCACAAGTCAGCATTGCAAGGCTTACACAGTCATACAATTTATCTCCATTTGATAACACCTCCTTTTGGCCCAGTTCTTTGGTGTGATGAGCAAAAATCCACATAATAGGTGAAGCAACACAAAGTAACCATAATACATGTTTTGACTTACATAAATATTTGAGCTTTTACAGAATTTCTCCCTTGCATCACTTATGAACAAAACTAGTAGCTGAATTTGGCTCTAAGTTTCCAGTGTCAAACTCCACAGTAGATTTGAATTTAAGTATCTTGTGTACCTATCAATAGATTAAAACCTTACTGGAAAACAAGTTGCCTCATTTAATGAGCACATTATTTTTCCTTTCCTTAAGTAAATACTACAAATGGATTTGACTTTCAGCTAGAGTTGTTTAAAATTCTATCTGCCTTTTAGTGGGGAGGTTTCTGTTTATGCTGCCTTAGTGTTAGTGTTGAATAAAGGTTCTTCCATAGGAGGAATAAACTAGTTTCTTTTCAGGGCTGGGCTCCTAAGACAGCCTAAAGCCGATCTGTTCTTGTCAGCAGTTGACAAATAGTATTGCTTTCACAGAACATAGTATTTTTTTAGATGCCCATACTTTCATGGTTTTTGCAGGCTATTGCTGCTTTTATTTAGACTCTAAAGATAGTCTGCAGATGGTTACTGCAGCATCAAGTGTTTGCAGGAAAGACATAGCAGTCCATCAACTTGCACAAAGGCTGCACCTTTGGCTTTATTTCTGTCACATGACAACTGGAACAACGTCATTTTCTGAAGCTGTGAGTATTGACCATGTTCATCAGGGCCACATAGACAGCAGTGTCATTTATCTTTATTTTCTTAGACCACCGTAAGTAGCTTAATATGGTCCTAGAAATGCATACCTCAGACCAGGAAATTGGGTGTGCTGGTTTTGGCTGGGATAGAGTTAATTTTCTTCATAGTAGCTAGTATGGGACTATATTTTGGATTTGTGCTGGAAACAGTGTAGATAAAAGAGGGATGTTTTAGTTACTGCTGAGCAGTGCTTACATCAGCGTCAAGGCCTTTTGTGCTCCTCACACCACCCAACAGTGAGTAGCCTGGGGGGCACCAAAAGTTGGGGGAGGCACAGCCGGCACAGCTGACCCCAACTGACCGAAGAGGTATCCCATACCATTTGAGTCATGGTCAGTATATAAAGCTGGAGGAAGAGGAAGGAAGGGGGAGATGTTCAGAATCATGGCGTTTGTCCTCCCAAGTAACCATTATGTGTGATGGAGTACCTTTCCTGGAGATGGCTGAACACCTGCCTGCCAAACCACAGCACTATACGAGCTACTAGGAAAAATACTAACTCTATCCCAGCTGAAATCAGAACATTGGGGTTTCAATAAATATCTGATGGACTCGGCTACAATCCACAGATGTGATGTGTTCAGTCTGCTGATGGATACTTATCTGAGGAGGTGGCTTGATCTGTATTTAAAATAAGCATACATAGCTCAGACTTCATTAAGGCCAATTCAAAACACAGCTAGAAAAGTATGAAATGGCTGTCTTTTGCATAAAATTTAGTAATAATAGATTTATTGGAGGAAGTTTTCTCTCTTTTACAGAAGATCAAAATCCACAGCTCCCACTTCCCTGCCAACTGTCCATACAACCAGCCCATAGGGTACTGTGCATGAAAACAATTGTCATATTTCTGTTCTAGCTAGACCACTGTACAGTGAAGCGTAAAAAAATCAATGGGTCTAGAATAAACAGGTGAGAGAATGTTATGCAACCTACTGAATGGAAGGAAGCATCCTGAGAAAGGGCATCCTGGGAAATTTGAGCTGGATCTACTGGCTGGATATTGACAGCAAAAGCAAGTTCAAGTTAACATCAGCCTTCAGTAAGTACACAAAACTCATAAAAGGGTAAAGAGCAAAACTTCTTTCTTTATCTCTGCACAATATACATTGGCCTCACCACACAAGGAGGATCAATGATATGCTCCCTGTAGACATCTAAGAAAACTCTGAACTGTTGTAAATTAGTTGCCGTTCTAAGGTAGTTTCTTTGGTTTCTTACACTAAAATTTAAGAATATGCAAAGATGGCCAATGAGCGTTCTGTCCAAAGTAGCAGCATAGAGCTGCTGACTGGGTTAACTACATTGGGCACATACTTCTGTATAATTTCACAGAATCACAGAATCGACTGGGTTGGAAGAGACCTCAGAGATCATCGAGTCCAACCCTTGGTCCAACTCTAGTCCATTTACTAGATCATGGCACTAAGTGCCATGTCCAATCTCAGTTTAAAAACCTCTAGGGACGGCGAGTCCACTACCTCCCTGGGCAGGCCATTCCAATGCCTGATCACTCTCTCTGTAAAGAATTTCTTTCTAATATCCAGCCTAAATTTCCCCTGGTAGAGTTTAAGCCCATGCCCCCTTGTCCTATTGCTAACTGCCTGGGAGAAGAGACCAATCCCCACCTGGCTATAACTTCCCTTCAGGTAGTTATAGAGAGTGATGAGGTCACCTCTAAGCCTCCTCTTCTCCAGACTAAACAACCCCAGCTCCCTCAGCCTCTCCTCATAGGTCTTATGTTCAAGTCCCTTCACCAGTCGTGTTGCTCTTCTCTGGACCCGCTCCAGCACTTCAATGTCTTTCCTGAACTGAGGGGCCCAGAACTGAACACAATACTCCAGGTGTGGCCTCACCAATGCAGAGTACAGGGGAAGGATCACTTCCCTTGTCCTGCTGACCACGCTGTTTTTGATACAGGACAGGATACCGTTGGCATTCTTGGCCACCTGGGCACACTGTTGGCTCATGTTGAGCTTCCTGTCAATTAGCACCCCCAGGTCCCTTTCTGTCTGACTGCTCTCCAGCCACTCTGCGCCCAGCCTGTAGCGCTGCAGGGGGTTGTTGTGACCAAAGTGCAGCACCCGGCATTTGGCCTTATTGAACTTCATCCCATTGGAATCAGTCCATTTTTCCAGTCTATCCAGATCCCTCTGCAGAGCCCTCCTGCCTTCCAGCAGGTCGACACTCCCTCCCAGCTTGGTGTCATCAGCAAATTTGCTGATGATGGTCTCAATCCCCTCATCTAAATCATCAATAAAGATGTTAAACAGGACTGGACCCAACACTGACCCCTGGGGAACACCACTAGTGACTGGAATTTACTATTCTTTTGTGCACATCTTTGTAACTGCCTTAATACCCTTGTCTCAGATGCTTGCTACACGAGGTCTTCTTCAAATTAAGTATTTTGCAGGTATGTTTACATTACCAAACTATGTGGCACAACAGAAGAGGATCTGTGGAGTAAACAATGCAGAGTACTAGATGATCATACTATGTGTATGTTGTTGGAGCTATTCCAAACCTACCTTGGAGTAGCTTTAGTCTGTTTTCATGAGCTCAAGAGCCATTAGCAGCACCTTAAGCTTGTTCCTGGAGTGCATCTTTCAGATTAGCCTCAACCAAAAGGAATCAAGAAATCATACTGTTCTTCAGCCCCAAAAGCTATCTATGTAGGACTGCAGCACCCTCTTGTCATTAAAACATACCTGTTATTCTGGAACACCTTAGTTGCTGAAGAAAAGCCAGACAGCAGTCTGGAGAAGCAGAACCTGCTGGAATATAACCCAGTAAACAGAGGGGTATTTTTGGTCAAAACAGTTCCCTGATTTATTTACTTTACTAGGCATCACACAAACAGCTGCAATAGTGAGGTGGATGCACTTGACTCCCGCCCCAGCCAAACCAGCAGCAGTTTGTCCCAGGGTCCAGAGGAGGGAAGGGCCTGAGCTGCAGCCAGGCCAAGAACTCCTTCCAGGAGACCCCCAAGGAAGCAGAACGGCACACTGAACACAGTTAATTTGTGGGCGCATGGAGTCTCATGCATACTTTTCCTACTGTATGCAATTGACTATGAGTCAGCCACTTCATTCTATAAATACAACAGCCTGGATGAGCTCACTTTGAGCTCTCCCTGCTAAATAAGTGAGCTGTATGGCAATATTTTTACTACTCACAGGTCAGTGCATGAGCCCAATTTAAGTTTAATATTAATCATTTAGCCTAAGCAGATGCACAATAAACATAGTGAATTATTTACAGATAAAAGGTTGTATGATTTTTAATATACTCTTTGCTTCATGTTACTTGGTAAGCTGGATTTGCTAAAATTTTAAGCTCTAAAGTTCTGCTTGTATTTACCAAAAGCAACTACAAATTACACTGCAAGATAAGGCCTATTTTGCAATTTGCTGGGAAGAAAGGATTGATTCAAACAAAACAGTACCTGCAAGGTTGTGGACAGTAAACAATGTCTACAGCTGAACAAAACAAAGGCCTACATGGAATCAGAGAAGAAGATCCAATGCGAAGCAAGAAAACCTCAAGCAAAACATTGCTGTTGGACTGAATCATGGTATGAATGGTTTGTAAAGATATAAAAGTTTATGGTTTCCTACACTCAGGTTGGACCTCTGTGCAGGTACCCAGCTTGAGCCAGCCCTCCTGCTATTCTACTCCATTAATTTATTTTTTTTCCTGAGAATTTTGTCTCCTGAAAGTCTGCTCTGCATACAGTTATCAAGTCTCACCTGAAAGTTCGACTCTCAAGCTTTAAACAGAGACTCTACAGCTATCAGAGTTATTCAGGGACAGAACGCCTGAAAGATTGCTGTGTGAATGGGTACAGGCGCCCAGAGAAAAGGTAAGTAGCTTTTGGATTGGCATATTTCCCCTGTGCAGTAAATAATAGAGTGAACCCGTCGCCGAACTCTTTTAAGTTGCACTTCTCTTTAAGAAATCTAAACATTGTTCTGCAGTAAGCAGAACCCTAAATTACTCCCCTGCAACAAATAGCGCTGCACAGGGACACGGGATAGAAAGAAGCAGCTGGAAAGGAGAAGATGGGGGAGGAAGACTGTTTCTATCATTGACAGTATTACCTTAACAAACACCTACTACTGCCAACTGGAGAAAAACAAAGTGCTTTGGAGACTTAAACACACTTCAACATGTACGTTGCTGACTCTTCAGTATAACATCCACATCTGTCTTTGGAGGTTGTGAAAAGCTTCCCCTGTTCACACAAACACTGAGTTTTATTTTTAGTATATTCATGAACAAGGTTCTCTCTTCTCCTGTTCTACACTGACCAACGTGAGTAGCTGTTTTGTTGTTTCTTCTTTCATCACTCTTCATTCGTGAATTCTGGTCCTTATCCTAATTGCAAACAACTCTCAAATTGCATATTCACTCATCCAAATTTGAAAGACCACATTTAGGGAGCCCCATTTGCTGAAACACATGTATCTCAACTGCAAATTTACTTCTTAGCATTCATGCCTATTTTAGAAATATCACATAAAAGAATTTTTAAAAATATCTCACAATATGAAGCTACACTGTACAAATTACAAGGCCATATAAATATTTATGCAATTTACGCTAAACGATGTTTTCTAATATTGCAGCATCAATACTGTTTTATAACATTATCTTGTTGCCTCTTCTCATTGGATACCTATCAGCACTGTCTTTTTCATAAAGAATGATCCTCTGCAACAGTTCCTGCAACATATTCTCACTGATAGTAGCAGCTGCAGTGTACTCACGGCCTCCTCGCTGCGGAGTCCTGACAGCTCAGTCTTACAGCTTAGCTTTGCTCAGCAAATCCCAAGGGCTGCCTCCCATTTGAAAGAAAGGAAACTCGCATGTCAGGAGCTTTATTCAGTTTGCTATGTCAAAGTAACACACTGCACCTGCCAGCAAGGATTCAGTTGTGCTTACTCTCTATTGCTGTAGTGCCTTCTTCCTTGAAATTCTTGGCTTAAAGTTCTTGGTAAAGAACACGTTTCCTTTAATAACTGCATTGCAGTGAATAAAAAGAATTAAGTCAGAAATTACATAATTTATAAATATTTGAATTAGTATCTTACTAAATATTTTTGTGATTGTAATATCTTATGTTTCCTAGAAGGGGACGACTTATTCTAGGACACACTTAAATATGTCTGTAAACATACAAGCATAACAGCATAAATACACACATTCAACTAGAAATTAAGGAAAAATACTCACTGAAAGTTAAACCTATCAAGAAGAAATATCCCACCTAGACTACACTGTCAGAAAACACTGATAGTTACAGCCATATGAAACTGTTTTAATTTTCAGTCCTGACTAACTGTGAGACTAGATCAATGATACAAACTGAAGTTACCCAGAACCCGTGAGATCTATAAGGAGTTAAACTGCTCATGTTATATTACACTGTACCTGCAGTGCTTCTCACAGCACTTCCAGTTAAAGATAACTCTTTCCTCAAAGATATTATGCAAATGTATTAGTAAAATGTAAATAGCTTTTGGAAAAGTAACATAGGGAAAGAGAATGGACAGATATGTGTATGGGTGCACAATAGAAAAGAAATGTTATGAGCCAAGAAAAAAGAAAAAAGAGAAGGCACAGATAATCAAGAATAAGTAACAAAAATAGCAAGCAGACAGAAAAAAAAAATCCAGAAATAGTGATAAGAAAATAAGTTTGAACAAAAAGGGCTGGACGTTGAACTTCAGTCAGACCTTTTTCTCTGAGACTATTTTGTGGCAAGACTCGAATGACGGGTTATTTCCAGGCCTCTCTCTAATCCAAATGAGGTCACATTTAGTTTGCAAATTAATTCTGTTTTCATATTTCTTATCTTTGGCTCAACAATCATATTTTTGAAATTCAGTCTGTTCAGATTAATAAATGGTAAACAGCAAAAAACGTCTGTCATAAGGAATTATAAGACCTTACAGCAAAGATCATCTGTGGAGTCAGAGAAGAGAATATTTTGGTTCACAGCAATAAGCTTTATCAGTTTTGCTAAAAGACTGGGTAGCTGCAGTAGAGGATGACCTCTCTTTTTTGGTGAGCCAGAAGCACAGGCAGAGCATGGGACACCTCCCACTCATCACAGATTACAAACAATTCACTAGCCAAGCTGACAAAAAGCAAGGCAACCAGAAATCCTGTATTCTACTTTTGACTCTGAAAAGAAGTAGGATTCGCTATTCACAGACTACATCCAGACCACAAACCTTCTGGAAGGCAGTGCAATCAAATGAAAGCATGAGGACGCACTACAGATCTCGGTTTATTCCTACTTTAGTACGGATGTACCCCCAGTCTGGCTTCTGAATTACTCTCAGTCTCTTCCATCTCTCTCAGAATTGAACACACATATGTTACCCATTCTTCTTGTTTTCCCCAAGTAGCCCACTCAAGGTCCATGCCCACCTCTACACAGGTGCCCTGACCCAAGGCCCAGCATTGACCCCACTGGTGTCACACAACCCTCCCAGCTGTTAAATGGAAACTGGGACCTCAACACGTCTATGTAGAGCCAAGATGATGCTGTGCTCTCTACCACTGCCAGTGGATATTTCTTTGTTCCTCCAGAGTATTTTCTCAAGATGCTAAATGTGTGGTGCTCCTTATAGGTAAAAATTGCTAAATTAATTTTAAGCTAATTACCATTTATCAAAATTACCGTTCGAAAGGTTTACAGCCCTAGCAGTTTGCAAACTACTACATCTTTTCCAGGCATCCATAGCTGGGTATGTCTTCACAGAAACCTCCAAGATGGCACAGAAGTAACCATTACTGAAAGCAGTACATTCAAATGACCTGGCACCTTGCTCATGCTTTAAAACCATACATCTCAACAAGAGGATGCACTAATGAAGCTGCAATGCTTCTGATGCCCCAGATAGCTCATTCAGAACAGGCTTGGCTGTTTCTTCAGAGCGCTGTGTGTGCTTTCCTGCCCAGAGCTGGGCCTACCATTCAAGAGGCTTCCTATGTTATGTGACCAACTGCAATATGGAAGGCTTTGTAGGCTGAAGTAAATTGTACTCAATACACACAAATGGCCATTTTCACAGTTTAAGACAAAGAGCTTGAGAGTTCACACCAGCATTTAGGTATAGGCAAAGTTACTTCTCCACTAATCTTGGGCTCAAGCAAGATATGAATTGTTTACGCTCAAACCTTATAAAGTAAACCATTTTGAGGTACATGACTAAACCTGGTGATGATACCAAATTGTACAGATTAACACAGATAAGGGTGAACTGTGATGAGATGAAATGACATGGCAAAAGGAAGACAAACCAAGTACTGTGTAGATGTATTTAAAATGATGAAGGAGGTAAAATCCGTATGTCCCGTATTTAGCCATAATGTCTGTGAACACAATCACAACTTCCTAAATGTAATGACCGGTCAGTTCAAAAGGAGCAAAAGTGAAATCTTGAGGCGACACTCAAAGCTAAAGGGATGATAAAAAAGGAAGTTCCATGTGAGGAGTTATTAGGAAGGCACGGAGAAAAAAAAAAAACAAACACAACAACAACAAAAAACCAAATAATTTCACTGTGATATTGTATACTTCCAATTTGGAAGAGACAGCTCAGCACAATAGATGCTTATTGATTCTGGATTGATACTGAAGAGGAAACAGAAATCTTCCAACAGAACAAGTAGGGTACACCAAATTAAATTAAGAGCAAGCAGGTTCCAAATAAACAAAAGGAAATGGTTCTTCAAACACACAGATAAACTGCATAATTCCTCACCACAGGATATTGCAGATGCTCAAAGTTTACATGAAATCAAGGGAAAACTGCACTCACTAATGGGAGATAAGTCCACTGAAAGCTGCTAAATTCACTGAAAACACATCTGGCCAAGATTGCCGTCTTGAATAATTGGAAGCTGGAAGAGTACATGGGGAGAAGCACTGTACTTGCTTACTTTGTCCTTTTGCTTTTCCCCGGGCACCACTTCTGGCTATCATTAGAGGCAGGATGCTGAGCCTGATGAACTTTTAATCTGACCAAATGGGTATGTGTAAGTAAATTAAACAGTGATGCAGCTTAGGACCTGGAACTTGGTCATCTATATCACTAAATTGATAGACCCCAGCTGTGAAGGTCTCTTTCAGACATTTCAATGAGTCTAATTAGCATTTTCCCATGTAATTCCCAGGCCCAGTTCAAAAGTTAGCAAAGGCTAAGGACTATTCCCAACAGGCAGTTTTGATTAAGCCCATTTCAAAGGGCAAGAGAGTTAAACAGTATGAAGATGGCATGATCAAGCCAAATACCACAGAACTACAGGATAAGTCCTGGTAACATTTAGCTCACTAGGATAAATGCCAATGTGACCACTTTTATTATAGGTAGAGACTTCCTCTAGAATTAACAATATACCATTCCTTTTCCCCTAGAATATCTGTGTACAGATGTCTCTGTGATCGTATGAGATCTGCTTGGTATTAAAAAAAAATAAATCTGTCAAATAAAACCAGTTGCATGCTTACTCATTGAGATGGCTGTCTTGTAAACAATGTTTAACCTCATATGATTCCATGAAAAAAATTCTAAAATGTTACCCTTAATGTCAGAGCTGAACAATCGTACCAGGCAAGAAAAGAAAAACAGTCCCCCCGACCCTAAAGCTTAAAAGGTGCAAATAGGTGACTAAATAGTTATAAGATGAGAAAGAGAATACTCTAATACTACCCTGTATAACGTTACAAGACAAGTACGAAAAATCTTAGTTCACATATACATCCAGCTGGTAAAGCACTCCATCCTGACTGCACAAAATAAGATTTAAAGGTCAAGAAGATCTTTTCCCTGCCCCAATAAAGTATCTGCGATGATGGTTAGCAAAGGTAACGAGCCATATTTTCAGCAGAGTGACACTGACTCCACTACCACCCAAGCAAACTAGGGAGCTGGACCCTGAGTCTCTGATGCAAACCAGCCATTCTTCCATTACTCCAAAATACATGCAGACTAACAGGTCTGTACATGCAGTGGTCACAGTTACATCAAGATTTGCAGCTTACTGAATTTACTCTTCTAATCTTAGTTCAGACTGAAGCTTTGCTAGCAGAACCTATAGCGGACAAATAGAAGTGCTGTACTAATACACAGGAGGGTTACTGCTTCTCTTAATAGCCATTTTTCAGTATCTTTAATAATAGACCTTTGAGGTTCATGACTGTCTTCTATCCATGATAACAGCTTCTATTTTTCAAGTAGATTGGAAGCTTCCTCAGTACTTGAGCTGTCTCAGGTGGAATGGTTTCATCACTGAGATTTGTGATACAGACATCAAAATATTAGAAAGACTAAAAAATTACTAACTTCAACTAGCATCTGAGAAGAGAAACATGGTTCCTTCTTCATTTACTTACTCTTATTTAAGAAAGACAAATTGAAGACCGTGAAATAAAAGACTACATCTGCGGACTCAACTGGAAGTTTATAGCCTTGCGTGTTCTCAATGGATGGAAGATAGACAGAGCAGTATTTTGATAGGTGTGATAGGACAAAGTAGAAAATGTTGAACCTTCAGGAAATCTTCTTGACACTAAGATCTATTAGGAATTTTCTTCTAAAGAAAACAGAGGAAGCCCTAGTTCCTGGGATAATTCAAATTGTACTTCACAAAATAGTAAATATATACAAAGAACATCCTGCATTTAGAAGAAAATGAAGCAGATGACAATTTTTTCTACATTTAGGCTGGACAAGCCCCAGACTCTTTCTCTCTTCTCAGATGTATACACAGGCAAAAGCACAATCAAAACATACAAAAAATTAAAAGGACGAAACACTGGAAATAATGAATGACTATCAATATGGTTTTACTCTCAGTTTCCCTTAGTCAAATACATGTAATTTTTTATTTATATCACTTTAATGAGAAATATCAATCATAGAATTACAGTAAAATAATAACTTTACCAAAGATCAAGTGTTCACAAGTGCACATCACAGCACACATCCTACTACATAGCTCAGCTGCAATGACATCCACTTTTAAAATCCTCTGTTTCAAGTATGAGATGGGAGGAGAACAGACTTTAATGAAGGAAAGCAACCAGTCAAGGAAAACTCTAACTGAAGAGTCCTTCTCTAGAGCACAGCCATTCTCCTACTTTATCCCTCACAACTTCTGAGATACCAACTAGGCCTGTGATACAGTCTGTATAACAGCATGCTTTACTTGCCTCTCTGAGCTGAAACAGGAACAGATATTTTATACTAGTATTTTAAAGCAGCTAAGCGAGGCAAGAAATTTCAGTTTCCCATCTCTGTGAAATGACTATTATCTATTAGTGACAATCCAGTCATGTTTGCTTGGTTATAATTAATATGTAAATTCGCTGGCTTTTCTATTACCACTATTCCAAATAAAATATAGATTTGTTCTACACATGCTGCCAAACAATAATGACATTTATACGGTGTTCATGTTCCATGTGTCTGACAAAACGGAATTCGCAGTGTTCTAGCTCAATAACAGAAAGAACCGTATGTGTGAAGTATACTATAACAAATAAGCATTCTAACCAAGAAGGCAGACAAGATAACAGAAAAATGGGGAACCTGGGTGAAGAGTACTAACTGGAGCGACCAAAAGAAGCAAGAGCCAGGAAATAAAAGAGAATTAATTACATATTTCACAAGGGAAAAGAGCATCATAGGGGTTATTTTTCTGATTAACTAGCAGCATTTGGGCTAATTCCAACTCCCAAGCGATGCACATATCTAAGTAGATACCATTTGATTTTTTTTTTTGCAGGTCAGATGTATTCTCCCCCACATGTAGTTCCTACACCTGTAGCTTCTGTGTTGGATCCTATTTTTTTGAGGCTACATCTCTGATTTGCCAAGCATATTCCGGATTTTAAAGCTTTCCTCTAGTTATTATCAGTCCCTCCTGACTTCCTATTATCATAAAATATAATACACATACTTTCTATCCTATACTGTAAAATTACAGTTCTGAACAGTATCAGAATGAGGATGGAATCACATGATATATTCTGCCTTCCTGGCAGCAAACCAATTAAAACTGCTCTCAGTATATACTTTTTCAGTTATCCTATAGAAGGGTAGACGGATATTTTTGTTGCAGCTGTGAGACTACCATATAAGAGAATGTCATTATCTAGGTGACACAAAGAAGACAGAATACAAAAGAGAGTAAAACCAAATTTACAGTGAGAGTATATTTTCCGTGGAGAGAAAACTTGCAGCATAACACCTGCACAGACAGTCTGTTGCTTTCCTCACCACCATTGGCTTCTGTAAGAGAGAACCAAGTTCAACCAAGACCGAAATAAGAAAACAGAGGAAGGCAGAACAAGACTTCTGGATTCCTCAAAGAGAGTCAAGTGTGGCAAAGAAACTTTTAAACACTGTAAAAGAATCTCCCTCAATAGCTTAAATTATAGATGCCTCCTGTATCTTTAATTCAAATACAATCACTCACTTCTGCCTCAGTTGCCTACATCTCCCTGATGTCCCCAGAGTTTTCTCTGCCAATGTAAAGCATAAAAGAATAAAAGCCAAAGCCAACTAGTTTGATTTGGTGAACTGAGAGGTATAAGGCTGAGTTGGTCTCAAGTATTCAATCCTATGGAATGTTATGGTCACCAAACCAAAAATATAGGATTGTTCATTTTAATGCACTGCTGCAGGGAGTTTGAAACGCAAAACATCCCATGTTTAGGCAGCTGTGTCTCACTCTAGGTGATATGCAAAATAGAGTGGGCAAACACTATCTTGTTCCTTGACATGTAAGATGGTAGAGGTTTTTTGTATTCTAGGCTTTTCAGTCATGTTTGTTATGCACAAATTAGTTCAAGTATTTTATTTTGTGATGGTATGTTAAAATGCAAAGGTGTTGACACATTTTTAATACTGGAGCTCAGTAAACTGGAAACTCAGCACTGTGTTCTTCAATAATTATTTGAATTAAGGCTAAATTGAGTAACTGTTAAAGTCCAAGAAGAGACTTACTTCCCATTATCTTAAAACACAGTCTTTCCTGAGAAATCATGATGTGTAACTTCTGATGAGACTGTCCCAAAATTTTTCAGAGATCACTGGTAAATATAGAACATTCCACTTCTGCATTTCCTTTATTTGAAGGACAGCTGAATACATTTTTAAGAGTTACACCAGAAATACTTTTAAATGAGATCTTTTAATTAACTTCTGAAGTTACAAGATGAAAAGAAAAAAAAAAATTGTCTAAATGTGCTGACTCAGCCTTCGCATCAGAAAAATGTGGCTACCAGTGGTTGGGTCATTTTACCTCTGCCTTAAAATAAGGGAAATTAAGCAAAGAGAGTGGCAGCAACAGCTGGAACCATGTGCCTGTGCCCAAACACAATTTATTCATAAAACTCAAGGAGGTACACCACAGCTGCACAGCAATTATGGGAAAAAAAAATCCACAGGCCCTTCAGAACTGATGAATAATGATGCCACCAAGGAAATAAGATCTGCCGGTGAAGTTAGAAACACTCAGTCTTAACAAGTGCTTTTTTTAGAGGCTGAATCTTCACATTATAAACGTTAGTTGCTATGGATGCTGGTTTTTACTTGTGATACTTTTTCCTTCCTGGTTACTGGAATACCTCTTTCTAAAAAAAACCCTCCACAACTTAAAAATGCTTAAATTCTGTTAATCCACAACATGCTTTGTTTAAAATATGAGCACTGGAAAGCGAGCTGACACTTCTGAAGAGGTATGCTGGGTGAGTGAATATACTCATACCTAAAGCAGCCTAACTCACAAATACATTGCACTTTTTAAAATTCAGAAGCTGCCACCTACTCTGGGTGGCTCTGAGTTTTCCTCACTCTGAATATTGCCAGAATAGCAGTATCAGGCATTCTTCATCTTCACGATATATAAATTCAGCAGAAATGCTTTTCTGCACTGTTTTCAGACACGAGCTGAAGCATAGAGTATCTATCTATGATCCAAGAAAAGACTCTCAATTCAGGTTGTCTAATCTGAATCAGCCAAAACTAGTGAAAAAGCAGTAACCAGACAGTAACATGGTTAGGAGCTGAAGTTTCAACCACGAACTATCACCACCATTACTCTAAATCCTATTAGGCAAGCTATGAACAGGGTCATCCTTCCTCTTGTCCGCCAACACAGACTTGCCTTTGATGACCTCTGAATCACAGAATTACAGAATGTTAGGGATTGGAAGGGACCTCGAAAGAGGACCTACTTGTCTGAAGCCTCTCAAGAACATTAGGTTGCATCATCTAGAGACACCCAGGCTGGCATTCTGTCAGCCTTTCCACAGGGCCAGTTTAGTTCCCATTTTAATGCACCATCTTTTGAACTATTTCTGGCCACTGAAGAGCATCTGCAGTTGGGAAAAACTGCTTCAAGCTCCATTTCCAATACCTACCGGTAAAGAACAATGAAAGGATTTTCCTGGAATTTACACTCAGAAACATTTTATGGCTGTTGGGAGAGGAAGAATGTCCTTAGGACAACATGCGAGTCCATCAGACAAAGGGACGGAACTTCCAGTCTGAGGAGGAGGTAAATGCACCTGCGTTCAGCTTGACCTCTTGCAGGCAGTTCACTCAGAGTCAGATGTGTGCAGGAGACAAAGCTTGTGTTAACTACTGTGTAGATACACAGAAGTACATCAATGAAAATTAACCTTTTAAACTTAGCAGTCAGTTATGCTGTAACAAATGTCAAATTTTGCCATTGCAGTTAACGTATGCTCTTAGGAAAAAATTGTGTAAAACGTTTAGTAGCTATGAGCAACACAGTAAGTTTCTATAAAGGCGTATTTGAAATGCAAAGAAGCAATAATGATGTACTATGAATATCTACAGATCATCTCATCATACATTCCGTATTGTATAAATAAACATTTACTCGTTACCATAGAAATAAGATAGCAATAGACACTACTGGAGTACAGAGGTTACGGTTCTGTTAGGCTTCACTGTTAAATATTGCCTTAAAAAAAAAAAGTGTTTCTAAAAGAAACACTGATGACACTGGTTGACAAGCATAGAAACCTCCTTCTTCTTAAACACTTCAGGAATCATTTACATAGCAAAACCATAAGAATTTTACTTGTGAAAGAGTTAAGGAAGACCTTCAGAACAAAGCTCTACTTGGTTTGCCATATGTCTAAACATTAAACTGAAAATAGCATGGACAGAATAACTTACCTTTTCACCTTCTTCACCTTTACTACCTGCAAAGCCACGTTCACCCTGGAATACAAAACATTAATATAAAAATCTCAACCACAAAAATTCTTCAAATAATTGCATTTTTGAAATAGTTTTATTGTACTGAATTTTCATTATGAGATTAAAACAGAAGAAAAAGTTTTGATACTGATTGTCTCTCATTCAAAGAGGTGTGAAACCTCTATGAAAAAATGACATGGCTTTCCACAGATTTGCTGATTATCAGTAGTCAATCATTTTTGCATTCAGCCTAAGGGATCTTCCTGCTTTAAAAATCCTGAAGTATTCATTGATGTTAAACCCGCTTATTACAGTCTGCTATTGTTCTGCAGAACCAGTTTTAATACATTTATTCCTATTAATATCTTCATTTTAATTTTTCAATATGACTAGTCAGCTGTGAAGGTCTCCAAAACCCAGAACAATTGAGACAAATATATAGATACAATTTACTGAAAGAAAACTTATTCCTTTCACTTCGAAAATGACATCCAATTTACTCAAGTATTAAAAATGACAACAACAAAACCCCCAAACAACCAAAACCAAGAAATAAACAAAACAAAATACCAACCAACCAACCCACCCCGAAAGCACAGAAGGGATGAGTTTTGAAATAATGAAATAATTCAAGCACAGCCTATTTCAGTAGGTTGAATTCTTCATTAGAGGATTAAAAAAAAAAAAAAAAGACCTGATATAATGCTCTTCCAGCTCCAATTTGATATCTTTTAGCTCAGAAAAAAATCTTACTGTACAATCTTACTATGTTAGTCTTTGTCAAATAGCAGCAACAGCCTGGCTATATTATAAGAAGAGTAACACGCACTTTATATCTTTATTAATGTATACTTGTATGTTTTGTGAGATGTGCAGACATACAGCCAAAACCAGATACTTGTAGCACAAAAACTACCTAATAAAAAAACCCCAAATCTTCTTTTTTTCCCTCAGATCACCTATCAGGAGACAGTTTGCTTGTCTTTGCCAGTCTCCAGAATTCAGTCTCCCTTAGCACAACGTACATGATTTTTACAGATCTGAAGATGAAGAGACTAGAAAATAGCATATGCTGTTTTATAAACTACTTGCAAAAAAATAGAATGAGCAATGTCTAAACATTCTTTCACCCTTCAGAGAGCATCATTTCCTTATACAGAAGACTAAGGTTTAGATGAGGTTAACTAGAACACCAGGCAACAACTTGCTAAATTCCCAGCAGCATTTGATGAAATCTTTCAGCTGCTACAGCATCATGTACTTCACATCCAGAAATTCAATTCAAAGCTTTGGAAATGTGCAGATGGATAGATTACCAAATAGTTCTGGACTTTCCATCAACCACCTACAGTGACTGCTTTTTTGTTGTTGTTGTTGTTTTGGCTGGTGTGGCTCATGCAATCAACAGCATAGATATCAACTTTAGAATCATGCCCAAGAGCAAGCATGCAAAATGAAATCTAGTGAAATTACCTTCCATACGTCCTCACCTAAAGATGAAACGTTAATTGCTGAAATAATTTCTGAATGTATGCAGCTTCTGTTCTGCTCATCTAGTTTCCCTATCTGATGAAAGTTTGGACCAGATGATCTTTCAAGGTCCCTTCCAACATGGGTTGTTCTATGATTCCAGTTCCTCTCTAACTGTTGGACATACAACAGGGATAATGCCTATTCACTTTTGACAGATTTCTAGAAGTAGAGTGTTTTCTTCATTTAGCTTTCCCATTTCTAAGACTGTCTATCCTGTCCCAATTCATTATATAGAAATCATTCTTAAGAGTAAAAATTTGTCTGGTTGTAGATTGTACACCTCTGACAAGAGTCTTGCTCTGGCTTCTCTGCAGCCTCCCAGTACTTAGAGATAGCAGTGAGCCTGTACACAACCCTCCCAAGTGGGGGAACCCCACTTTTGACTGGCCACCAACTGGATTTAACTCCACAAATCTTTGGGCCCAGCCATCCAGCCATTTTTTTTACCCAGTGAAGAGTGCACCCGTGCAAGCCATGAGCAGCCATTTTCTTCAGGAGAATGCCATGGGAAATGGTGGTTGGTCAGGCATGATTTGCCCTTGGTGAATCCATACCGGCTGTTGCCTTCTAGTCCCTTCTGTGTTTAGAAGTGCCTTCTGGGATTTGCTATACATTTTTTCCAGGAACAGAGCAGAGGCTGACTGGCCTGCAGTTCCCTGGATCTTTCTTGAAGATGAATGTGATGTTTTCCTGTTTTCAGACATCAGAGATCTCCCCTAGTCACCATGATCTTTTGACAATGACAAAGGGCAGCCTTGCAGTGACACCAGCCAGCTCCCTCGGCACCCCTGGGGTGCATACTGCTTGGGATCTTGGGAATGTCCAGTTAGTTTAAGTGCTGCTTAACACCCTCCTCCCCTTCAGTGGGCAGTGGTTCATTCTCATACACTGCTAGGAGGCTTAAGAAACCTGGAGGCCTGGGGGCAAAGCTTATTAGTGAAAACCAAGGCTAAAAAGGCATTGAGTGCTCTTGGCCTTTTCCATGTCCCTCACCCCATTAAGCAGTGTGTCAAAATTTCCTTCAGCCTTGTTTTTGCTATGGATGCACTTAACAGAAGCCCTTCGTGCTGCCCTTCAAATCCCTCATTAGTTTCAATTTTAAATAAGTTTTCGGTTTCCTAACTCCATTGCCACATTCTTTGGCAATGTTTGTATATTCCTACTGGGTAGCTCACCCTGGCTTACACTGCTTACTTTCTTTTTGTGCCTGAGCTCCAACAGGAGGTCCCTGTTCATCCACGCTGGCCTTCTGTCATTCTCGCACAACTCCCTGCACATCGGAGAGGACTGTTCTTGGCCTTTTAGGAAGCCGTCCTTGAAGAACAGCCAGCTGGGCTCCTTAGGCCTGCAGGACAGTCTTGATTGCTCCTTGGCCTCCTCTTTGACTGACTCAGCAAACTTAGCTCCTTGAAACTCTCCTCAAAGGTCTCATTTTCTAGGTCCCTGAACATACATTGGCTCCCTCCTGGACCCTGCCTGGTTTCTCCACATCTCTGGAAGAAGTGAGGGTGGAAGCCCCCCTAGACATGACACAGCACATCAGCAAGGGGGGGAAATACTTTCACCTGATCTGCCAGCTGCAGTTTTACTAATATAGTGCAATATGTGGTTCACTTTATTTCCAATAGAAGAATGCTGTAAACTTATATCCAGACTCCTGTTCACCTCTAGGTCCTTCTCAGCAATGCTGCTTCTCAACCAGTCAGTTCTCTGACTGTACCAATATATGGGTGATTAACTAATTCCTTCTTTTTTTCAGAAATACATTCTAAGTGCCCAGATTATTTTTTCACATATTTGATTTTAAAAATTAATTATTTCCAACTAGAGAAAATAAGAAATACAATCAACAGAAAGCGTAGAGAAAGAAGTTTAGGTAATTTCCACTTGACAGAATTAAAAATAGAATACTAGCCACTGGTAAGTTACTTCAAAGAGTTCTCATGATGCAGAAATAAAAACTTGAAAGCTGAAAAATCACACAGTGATAACTGACTTGAATTCTCCTTTCTGTGACAGAATTTTCACATTGTGTTAGGCAAAACATTTCACACAAACTTTTAAATGGACAATCACTGATACCTCATCTTGATACGCACTGCAGGATTGCTGATATGATTTTCAGAGTTTTAAATACATCTACAGTACAAATCAATGAGATCTTGGCTTTGAACATATGAATTGATAGAGTATAGAGTATGGTAACCATGTTGCAGGATTCAGTGATAGCTTCCTCATCTGCAGAAAATCAATTCCTTCCTTCCCTTTGTGCTATATCGTAGGAAGTATCTACCCTAAAGATACACAAGTAAGACCTTTACATCAAGGTCATGGTGCAGAACACTTACTTGAAATTTTAATATTTACAAAATAACAATTTTTTTTTGTGTGTGTAGTCTGTTAATTTTTGGAACCAGTAGAACTATTTCCCCGAGAATTTTCTAGAACTAATTAGGTGGACAGACACATATGACATTAAGATTTAATTCCAAATAATTATGGTTAAACATAGCTGCTATCAACAGAAAACAAAGTCTGATAATAAAAGGAATCAAGCAACTTTAACAAATATCAGCAAGGCCTATAATACCGATGTCACTTTCTGCAAGTTCTGGCCTTCCTACAGTATTTCACCTCTGGAGAGGAGCAAAAGATTAAAATGGAAGAGTGGAAGCAGAGCAGTGTTATCCCACATCTCATTTTGCTGAGATCACAAGACTTTCAAATTTTCAGTGTTTGAATCTGCACAGTTCTGAGATTGCTCTTAATGCAAAATTATACTCACAGGCAGGTTTGTGCTACTGCACCACGCACCCTTTCTCTTCCCAAAGAGAAGCTGATAGTAAAGTTCCTCTGTCACATTATAAAACTCATTAACTGGATATGTAATTCAAATACAATTTATGTAGATACGGGCCAGCTGGCAAAAAGGATGTGGAGAGTGAAAATGCATAAAATGTGACTGTTCGTTGCTACCTTTATTTTTTTTTTTACCTTGGAACCAGTAAGACCAGGTATGCCAGGAGCACCTACTAAGCCAGCATCCCCCTGAAACAAAATATACATAGCCATCACTTTACAGACCTAACTCATAGCTGAGCTAAATCAAGAGAAAATGACATTTATTGCTTCTCATTCCTTTTCTACAGAACAGCTGAACTGATTTCTAGGGTCATTTATGTCTGTTGACTTGTATTTGATTAAAATATATTTCAGTTCAAAATAGCAGGCAATTAACAATTACAGGTTAGCGAATTATGCAACAAATATAGCAGTAGATTGCTTCAGACAACTGGACAGCAAAAAAGTTTAGAGAGTTTGGATCACATGAAAATATTTTTTAAGTTTTATTTCAGCCCCTGATTCAGAAAACAATACTTCACAGGGCACTTAAATACTACCCAAGTACCTAAAATCCCAAAAAAAGATGCCACAGCTTCCACTCTGTTCCTGATACCTATGAGGTGCTTGAGGCCAACAGTTAAATCACAAAGTCCCACAGGAGTTGTACCCATGAAGCAGATCATTGGTTTCCAGGCTCTGCTCAGTCCAAGGGGAGTTTCAGATCCTTCCCCTTCTCTAGGGGAGTGCCCACCCTCCCAAGCTGGAGGAAATGCAAATCTTGATGCTGTGCAACCAGGCAGACAATACTCTGTTCCTCCTGCTTCCTAAGTGTATGTTCTGTTCACGTTGTTAAATTACTGCCCCCTTTACCCCCATTTCCTGAAAGAGCAAAATAAGTCAGCTGTACAGTTGACTATTAGTCACATTCTGCCCCCCAAATGACTGCTCATGAAAATTAAGAATCTGATTTGGGTTCATAAGTTCTATTCAAGAAAACAGATGCTTAAAAGTTATGCTCAGCAACTGAGCATAAGTACAAACAAGCATCTCGTTAATCAAAAATGTTTTTAAAAGGTAACTATTCAAGCTAAGTAACATGTTAAACTTCACCTTCAGTATCTGAATAGGGACTAGTTGAGCAAAAGAAAAAAAATAAATCAATAGCTCTGAGTTGAAAGCTACAGACAACGCAATTCTGCATTCAATATAGGGCTTTCCAAGGAAAAGATACAGTTAAAAACCTAGTAATATCTCATTTAGAATTAAAATATAAAATATTGCAGCAGTTTTCTTTTGCATTCCTTCTTAGGAAAGCTTGTTAAACAATGACAGACCTAGTGAGAACCAGGCTCTGCCACTCAAAGCTGAGAACCACCCTCCAATTACAGATTGATGAAATATGCCACCGTGAAGTACATTAATTTTGGTCTCAATAAAACTAAAGTCACTGAGCTAAGTTCTGTTAGAAGAATTCATCTGTGCTCATATGACTTCAAGTAGGAGCTTAGAAGACTTATTAATGGAATGTAAAATCAAATGCTTTCTCCATTCCATTCATGGGTCTTAATTCCTTGACAGAATTTTGTCCTAGTAACTCGCACACCATCCAATTCAGTCTTCCAGCCAAGCCAGAATTCAGTAACAAAAGAAAGTTTTGAAAGTTCACTCATTTGATTCCAAGCCAAGAAGAAGACAAATGTCTCACAGACACAAAAAAAGAACAGAGACAAAGGAAAAGCTCCAATCTCTCTTAAGAACAGAAAGAGCCAACAAAAGAACAATTACTCATCAAAATGTTACAAGTAATTAAGCAAATAAATTCAAAGCACTCATGATATACGACAATTAAAATATAGCTTAAAATAGTTTGTTAAAAATGGCATTTTTCTAACTTCACTTGTGGCACAGTTTCCAACATCTTCCTTCCAGCTCCCTTGTGTAAAAATAGATGCTAGCATGCAAGGGAAAAATCCTCATTAATCAACAGCCCTTCATTTTCTCCAAAGTTACTGCATGAATTCAGAAAAATTCTTCATAGTCTAACAGTTACCAGATAATAATATTTCATCTTCCCTGGTATATTGGATCACTGTAAGCTACCAAAAACAAAACCAACCAAACAAACGATACAACCAAACAACTCACTGTTGTTTTGTTTTGTGTTTTGTTTTTTTGTGAAGACAAGCCATAGATGTTTTGCCTTGCACTGTTTAATCAGTGCAAACGATTATCTCTTCAAGGCAACAATGCAAAAATAACCTCCCACATCAATAGTGATCTTATTAAATCTAAAATGATTAATGTTGCCGCTGCTTTAACTATTTTGGAAACATGCAGCGTATTTATAATCATTGTTCTTAATGTATTTATCATTTATTGATTTTGCAGTTTGTAATCAAATCTCTAATTTCATAGGGTGCTGCAGTGCAGTTCATAGGTAAAGGTTTTCAAGATGGAGTAAGATGCTTTGGATCTGTGAACAAGCAACTTTCTTAGAATGTATTTACATTAACTTAACCTTGATTTCTACATTTAGCTTCCCCCCACCCACCAGTAAAATACTTTCACATTAAAAAATATTTTTTTAAAAAAGAAAAAGAGATGTTATCTTAATATACCAGTATGTATGTGCATTGGTTACTTGTACTACCAAACAATATAGTGCCAAAAATGAATTAGGCATCACATTATCCAATCATTAAAAAAAAGAGTTGAGAGAAACTTGCATCAATCACCTGGAATGTGTTTTGCTATTTGGAACATTTTAGGTATTAACATGATTTATAATGGCAAATGTTGGAACTTCGTGAGATTCTCTTCAAGGTTGGGAACATTTACTGTAAAATACCTCAGCATTTTGCAGATGATTCTGCAAAATTAAAACACAAAACAAAACCAAAAACAAACCCTAAACCACAAAAAAACCCCATAACAACAAAAGCAAAAAAAACCCCCACACATACAAAACCAACCAACCAAACAGATACAAAACCACCAAGAAGCAGTCAGATGCTTCTCCATTCCCAATATGTAAACCAAACATTTTTATTTTTAAATTTACTGGGGCACTGCCAGGAGCTTGATTTACAGAACAGGCTTGCTACTCCAGGGTTACTAGCAAGGAAACTCATCTTAATAGAAGTAAAATCAGCGCAGTCAAACACTACTTACTGTTTTGATAATTTATGGATATGTGCCTTCCATTACCCTGAGTATGCCAGACCCTTGGAATAATCTAATAGCCCGGTGTTTTAAAATGAGGACAACTATTTTTAGCACTGCAGAAATGGAGTGGAATGTTCAACAATGTACTGTCAGAGGGCTGGAGCACGTACAAGCCAGTCCAGGGCCACCAGCAGGGGCAGAGCTTTGCCTTTGACATGTAAAAATCCCACACCAATTATAGCCCATGATATGACACCTTCCTTTGCCTACTGGAATATTTCCTTGTTTCTTTAAACAGGCTTCTGTTAATGGTTAGGATCACCTGGTAGAATATTAATTACATAAAAATATATTCAGGTGATATTTACTAAGACTTGCCCCATGAATCTCCTGGATTAGCCATGTCAGGAAGTTTCTGCTAAATATTATGACAGGTTGGTTTCACTGTATCTACTGATCCTTCTGCTTGCACTCAATTACTGCTGAAGTACCAACACTCAGCACTGGCTTGCTCAGTACTGCCCCTGATGCAAACTTGACCCATGTGAGCAACAGAAGATCCTCCCTTAAAATAACCTCATGAAGAAGGGCTTGTGATGGGTCAATAGTTTGTTTCCTTTGCTCTGTCCTGCTTCCAGAGCAGCCCCAGCAGACCAGGAATGCCAGGGTTTGGCCAAGGGGATGAGGGCTGGTCAGAAGACTCTTGTGTCCTAGTGATCAGGGCTCCTCTGGCTTTTTTAAGTAACTGCTCAAGAGAAAGGCAAATGAGAACAGCCCTACTGTTCTCATCTACACCTCATAACATAATCCGAAGTTCAGTAGGCATCATTTTTTCCTCATTCCCTACCCTTCCTGATACCCACCTTTGGGATAAGTCTGTCCATTCAGGCACCTAGATGTTAATAGATTCCAAATTAACAGCTTTATCCAAATTAAATGACACGTGAAAATTCAGCTTTCAGTGTTTTGCATACAAACTAATTAATCAGCAGCCAGAGGCAGTTCAGAGCTTCAGAGAACATGGCCACCGGGCTCCTTACTCCAGATTGTGCTGTCTTTAGTTGGCATTGTTTCCTATTCTTTTTGCTATTCATCTTTAAAAGCATGCAACTCCCACAATTTCTACATTCAAATGCATAAATCATAAATATTTCACAAATAAATTTATTTCTATATTTTGCTCCCACAAATTATTTTCACACAACATGAGAAGTCAGAGAAGCTGTTCTGAAAAAACAGAGATTAAAGAATCACTTCATTTATTTTCATTAATAACTACAGGCCAGCATACCAATTCATTTTTCTTTCCAAAATGGATAACGAACAGACTAAAGCCTTTACGATATATGTCAGAGAATGGTTTTTATACCATCCAAAAATTATCAGCAGAGGCTCTGCTGTGAGAAGGTGTTCTTTTCTGCATTTGGCAAATACACATGGCATCCACCACTATCACACATCCTTGAAGAAGTGACAACTGCCTTCTTCTTGACCTTCTTCATCAAGAAGTGACATCTCAGTCCAGAAGGCACATTTCCAGTCACAACTCTTAAAAGCCACTGAGTTCAAACAGAACAGAAGTGGACGGCAAGGAACTCAACAGCAAACAGAGGAGAAAAATGAAGGCAGAATGAATGATCGGCACATAACCAAGACATTGGGTAGTTTGGGTTTAGTTTCTCAGTTTTGAGAGGAAACTCATTAGCCTCTGTGGAGCCCACAGGGGTTGTAATGATGGAGCTTTACAAGCAAGTGGAAAGTTCTAGGCAGCACAACAAAACAGTGGAATAGGACAGCTTCTCCTTGTTTTGTTTCACTGTGTCCTAGAGCCTGAATGGCCTTTACAGTTCTTTCCTTTGCTTTTCAGACTGAGTCAACTAACAGCTCTTTTAATGGTCCATCACCCAGTTACATCCTTTAGGTAAGAAGGGTAAGAAGCACACTGTAACTTACTACATAGAAGTGGATAATGTTTTGTTTGTTTGTTTTTTGTATTGTGCAGTGCAGACATGAATTGAACATGGGCTTGAAAACAATCCCATTCAGTTGACATGCAACACCATCCAGAGAGTATAAGGGAAATGCAAACAAAACCCATGAGAAGGCTTCCTGTAGAGTACTGAGGATACGCAAACAGGTTTCTGGCTGCAAAAGGTTCTCAAACATTCATAATGTCTTATGGATGAACAGTTTAAAAAATTAAGTCCAGCCAATTGCATATTTCTATCATCTGAAGCAAGAGAGTAGAAAATTTTTGAAGTTATCTTGTACTCATGGACAACTGATTGATTTTTTTAACTATGCTTTTTCCCTTACAGTAGATCTGTCAAAAGAAAAATTGCCTGACTTACACACCATCTATTGATTTATTGTTAATCTAACCATAATACGGCACTAAAGCAAAACTAAACCCTATTAAAGTTGCAACAGAGCAGAAATTCATCAAATTGGCCTTCCTAAACTAATAGTTGAAATGAAATAATGTTAAGTAGAAGTTAAAAAGTATTATCCAATATTAATGAATTGTTGAGACATTTTCAAAATAATAAAGGATATAATGACTATTATATTTACAATAATAATTGTAGCCCAAAGTTTACATTAGGAAGGTAAACAGCATTCATCAACCTCTTAGCTGTCAGAGGCTATTCTTTGCTGCAGGAATTGTTATTCTTATCATCCATTCCATAACCTGAAGATTCAGGAGGCAGATTCTCAGTTGGTACAAATGTCAGTTTACACTAACAAAGATCTGTCCCGCAGGCCATTAAACACTACTAAGGCTAATGCCTAACCAATACACAGACATAAAATGCAAAAAAAAACAGTAGCAAAACTAAGGATCTAAGGTGTAACAAAAATAAATAGACTGCATATAGACTGAAATTTCTAATCTAGGAACTAACTCAGATCAGTACTTGTTCTGGAATATCATATTGTTAAGTGTGCTTGTGGAGCTGCAACCTCCTAATCAATAGCTGATATCGACTCTGGATTAATAAAGCAGTCTCCATTTACACTCAGAAGTTTAAGACTTTCTGAAGAAATGTATCTCTTCAAAAACAATGCAGTTTGGCATTTGAGGTATTTTGGAGGTGCCCTAGTATTTGGATGAAGAGCACATACCAACCAGGACTCCAACAGAACATTCTCCCCTGTGAATTTGGGATCAGTTGATCCAGTGTCAGCACAGGAACCCCGGGAACTGTCCATAAATTCTCATTACTATAAATTCTGAGCGGCTTTGTGGGGAACAGAGACATTTCAGCCTACTAGAGTTGTAACTTTTCCTTTCAGCCCCTTAACCTCTCTGAGCTTCTTAGCCTAGTCCATATCCCACGTCTGGGATGCCTGAGAGAAAGAAGCTAGTCCACTACCAAGGGACACAGGGTCTCCACATGAGTTTTTAATCATCCTTTCACTAAAACCCAATGTTTATTTAGAGAACCAACATTACTCTGACAGCCATTTCTCCAGCTGCATTCCTTTCTCATTCTTCTGACGTTCAGCAGTACTGCCAGTACACTATATTCTACAGGCTGGTTTTTCTTCTGGCTATTTCGCAATACTGGCATTATAACCCTGTCACTGTGAAGAACCACACATTTTTGTTAACAGTTCTTGAAGTCTCACTGTCTTCCACCTCATGGCTTTGATATAAGAAAAATGTTCAGACTAAAGTATGAAGAAACGGGGGCAAGGGGGAGACAAACTGGCCACAGTCACTATTACATTACACATCCTCCTAGCTGAGGCTCTGAGAGTTCGCATTAATCAAAGATGATTTGTAAGAGCATCCTGATACTCTACTATTTCCATTGCTGGTTTTGACAGCAGAGTTGCTATTTGGTGACTTTCTTGCTGCAAACTAAAACAATGTTTTCTTCATTTGTAAGGGAAAATTGGAAGAGCTGCCATTCACAACAAAAAGGGAGCATAGAGAAAGAGGTGTTAATTCTGAAGAAAATGTATCAGCTAACTAGCTTCTCAGTTAAAAAAAAAAATAATAAAAAAAAAAAGCTGGCTTGTGTGAGGTACTTGTTAAATACAAATCAAACACCTGTCAACCAGCTGGGCTGCCTGTGTCACTGCTGAGCCATCTGCAGAAACACACCCCGTGCCAGTTGCTTTACTTAGCGTGGCCTGGGAACAAGGATCCATTAGATAGAAAGTCAACAGTGGAATTAGCAGCACTTTTTCTTTTAGTGCCCTTCCACTTACTTGTTTGACTTCTTGTGTTTCTATTTTTGGGAGCCTCATGCCAGAGCAACAGTGCTGACTGCTGATTAGACAAGACTTGGCCCAGCCTCAGCGTGTCACGTTGATTTAATCGATTCAGACTTGAAACATGTAGTATGAACCTTAGGTGTTGATAAATACTGTCTAGCAGTGGGAACTAAAGTAAGAAATTATTTTCTTCAATACCTATGAACGATTTTACTATACGAACAAAAAGCAGGTTTTGTGTCCAACAACTTGGTATCTATGAACGAAAAAACAAATGAACAAACAAAAAAGATATGGAAATTGGAATGTAAACTTACATTATATTGAAGGGGAAGAAGTATATTCATTGACATTAAAAATTCACATTTGTGATGGATTTATTTAAGTAATTATACAACTAATACAACTTACCTACCAAAAAAGGGCAAAGAAGAGTTAATACGTCACAAGTCACAGCCGCCAACAGTACTATCTATAACCTCTGTACAATGTGTACTACATATGAATTTTCTATTGCATGAGGTTAGCTGGTTTTTTTCGTAAATCTCATGTACTGCTTGTAACGGAAGTTCTTAGCCATGGAGGAAACACTGTTATATATAAACTCAATAAATTACAGAAACATAAGTTATCCCTTTTTAGATTATCCTAATACAGATCAATAATTCAGCAGGTCCTAAATATTTATTTGGTGAAGTTAAATATCTAATGCCTCAAAAGATTAAGAACAACAAAAAAAGAAAACCACATCAGACAAGCTGTACAATGCTGCAGTACAGTGAGAAAGTTCCTTCCTCCCTGATTAGTCCATCTCCTGCAACACACTGCTGCCAACTTCTACAATGCTAAGTCTTGCAATAACGGGTAATTTTCTCAAAGCCCTGCTTTCTGATGAGATGTGAAAAGCTTGGAGTATTAGTTTCACAACCTACAGTCTCTAGCTCTCACAACTGAAAGAGAAAAAAAAAAGAAAGCAAACCAAAAACCAACGTGCCACAGAAACCTCACAGAAAGAACCCAATAAATATAATTTACGAACAAGTGAAGAAAAGTCCTCAAGCCTTCCCCTGCCCTTTCCAAGTCCATAAGGTCCTGACTGAGGCTTTTGAAACATAGTTAAGAATCCCAGAGCCAGGCAGGCTCACAGCTGGAGTATTCATGAATCTCTGATTAAGGAACAAAGAGCTGCATTTAACGACTTCATTATTTAACAACCACATTATTTTTTACTTCCACGTCCCGTAACAGGCTAACAAAGGCCTGTCCTGCATGGCAGCGTGCCACCCTCAGTTTTGCTCCCAGCAGCCCAGACCCCTGTAAAACAGACGGTGACCTCTGGTTTCTTTGTCCACACCTCACATGACAATAGCGGCCGCTGCACGCCAGGCCCTGGGGCTGGACACGTTCGGCTGGTTATCACAGTTTCATTGCAAATACCAGAGGGTACAACCTTCCACCCCCATTCTTATCTCACCCGTGACACTCGCCTGAAGGAGCCCATGGCTTTGATGCTGAGCAATACAGGCATTAGCGTCTGGCTCCCAAAACACATTTGCACTTTTGTTCTACTGAGACGCACTAATCTGATTTTGAGGGAAACCACAAGAGGACAGAAGACAATGCCACAACTCTCCTCAAGTGGGTTAGCTGACAAATTCAAGCTTTTTTTTTTTTCCCTTAAAAAGTAGTGATTCTTTAATTAAAAATAAAGTCTCTGCTCACAAACAGTACACAACCTACAGCGCTCACTAGTGCTGTTCCCTCCAGAATGGAAATAATACCCCAGCAGTGTCACTGCACACAAGGTAATTTGATTCCAAGGAGCTTTCTATCGAGAATCAAACTGAACTGTTGTTGTTTAGCTTTAGGAATTGAAAAAACAGAGTGCTCAACAGTTCCTGGAGTTGTGAACTGCAAAAATCACCTAATAAGGCAAAAATAAGTCAGCACAGCAGACAGCTCTCTGGAATCAAATTTATGATCAAAGGCAATTCAAAACACTTCCTTCTAACACTAAGGAGAGAGCGAGAGCAAGCAAGCAAGAATTATACATGCTGAAGCAGTGAAACAAGTTTTGGAAAACATAATGTTCTAAAGTCTATTTGCCCAGTAAGATTTTTAGAAAGCATATTCATGCATCAGAGAGCTACTGAGAGCTACTGTTTTCATATTAATCCATCTCTTAAAATCAGATGTGTGTTAATTATATACAATCACTGAAAACACAAACGAATACAAAACTCGTACCAAAATTGTTGCTGTAGTAGATGGTGTCCAACTGCCTGACTTCCAAAGGCCAGCAATCCCCAGACTCAAGGCTATAACTTAGTGGTAATAAAGTTTCCAACTGGAAAACCATTGTCTTTCTGTTTTGAGGCTAATATATTTATTAGTTTATCTATAAAAACCTAGTTTTAAAAAATATGCACCATATTTCCTATTAAAATGTCGTCTTGGCTTCACATTTTTACAGCTCACAGTTATCCTACTTTGAAAAGCCTTCTCATGTGAAATCTTTTTCCTATATTAGTGATTATACTTTTTATCTCTGTCGGAAGCTTGAGAGTAAAGCAGTACAATAATTTTTCAAAAGCTGCATACCTTGCACAATTTATGTTCATATCTGATCTAAAAATATTAAAATATAACTGACTAGCAATGACAGGAGCTCAGAAATTGGATGGCAAAGAATGAAAGACAGACAAACTGGGTAAGGTGGCTTTAAGTAGTACCAATCCAGCGTTCCACATGCATTTTTGGAAGCTTTCTCAGAGATGCTGATGAGCTACTTCGGAAATATCCTGACCCCTATCAAGGATCTGTACAGCACATGAAATGTGGAAGGCACTGTGTCCAGAGATCTTTTGAGACAGCTGCGAGGAAAAGACTGCATTACTGCAAGCTCAACATCAGTGTCTCCTCAGATTTGTACATTTGCATGTGTGATTGATGCTCCAGGAGCATATGCTGAACTGACATAATAGGCCATATATCCACGGCTCTTCTGCAAAGTCAGATATGCCTTGGAAAATTCTAGACAGGGTTTTCATGGCCTCGCTAGAGCAATGGGATCTTCATGGTGACTTGATTTGATTCAGATGTATGTTTAACAAGTTTCCGGTTGTGGATTTTATGACATAGCTGGCCCTGAAGACCTGACCCTGGAGTAACTCAGTACAGAGATGGGTATTAAAATAATCTCTGAAAGCAACTTGAAGTCACACACTATACTATGTCATTTACATTTTTTTTTTGCAAAATTTTAAAA
Organism: Columba livia; assembly: GCF_036013475.1. Classification (NCBI taxonomy): domain Eukaryota; kingdom Metazoa; phylum Chordata; class Aves; order Columbiformes; family Columbidae; genus Columba; species Columba livia. The sequence continues at coordinate 31,024,662 of NC_088604.1, read as the reverse complement.
TAGTGTAATACATATTTAAATCATGCTGGAAAACAAAGCACTTGACATTTCTAAGCCATGTTTTATATTGAGCTCCTGAATTCAATTTCTTAAAAAAAAAATAAAAAAAATCTTATAATGCGGCAGTTTTCAAACTCATTTTCTGAGGTACCACTAATGGAAAGGGGAGATCTTCCCACCAGGCAATGCAAAGTAGGCTGTTCAGGAAGTGTTAAAGTTCCATTTTGATGCAGCATGTATACCACAAACGGCATGTATATCACATTTTGGGAACCCTTTTACCTGTACCAAATATAAAGAGAACCCTATTACCAAAAGGTAATCAAATTTAACAAGAATAAAATCATCAGTATTCGGTTTCAGAGTCAGCCAAAACTGAAGACAGTATACTGATAATGGACTTGAGAAAATTGAAGTTATAACCATCTCATACAGTTAAATGAGAAAAATGCCACTACAAACAGCTTTATAGATTCTAGCCGAGCTATATTCTAGCCCACAAAATATGTGAGTTCATGTACACTTTGTTGGGCCACCATCACAAATACATGCAAGGGAACAATCCTTTTACAGATATCTACTGCACAGTTTAATGTAAACCCAATCTCATTTTCATGACTCTTGAAGTACAAAAAGCACTCATACAGTTGGTAAAGCTCTTGAAATGTACACTCAGGTTTTTTTTTCTAGTCTGATTTAGAATATAAATCTAACTTGTGTAGCGATAAACATTGTTTTTATTCACATAAGCATTTCTTTCTCCTTTCAGTTTGTCTAAACTGTTTATTTTACTAATACACTGTGGGAACACCCATACAGTGCAGTAGCAAATGCACAGCATATTCAGTATTTCACTGTTTCTTCAGGCTTATTATGCAAAACCAGCTATTTTAAAAAGCTTACTCAATATATTTAATAATTTAGGATGTCTGTTCATAATCTATATGGCAAGAAAAATGTGTAAAAAAAACTATAACAGTAAAGCTAAGCTATTCGAAATTCAAGTATTAAAAATGAACGGTGTCACAAGTATTTCACAAAATGTAGTTTAAGAAACACAGATGCATCATCTCATCACTATGAATTGTACACCATGAGCCACAAGAAAGCGATTACTATGGAAGTTAGGATAAATGGGAACAGAGGAAAACAGTTTAGTTTGATAAGTCTTCTGAATTTTCTGAATTATATTTCTATCTAAATCAGTTCTATCTTTCAGAACGTAATGACCAAGAAAGAGGAAAAGGTATTTCCACACTCAAAAAAAACCCACCAAAAAACAAAAACCAAAAAACCAGATGTGGAACAGCCAAGAACAGAGCCAATTACTCACCTTCAGCAGCTTGAGACTTTTGAGCCTTGCTGCCATCAGCAGCTTCTCAGAAGCTTAAGAGCTTTTCAGCTGGCAGGACCTGTAACACTCATAAGCCATAACTCCCCAGTAGGCTTAGTACTTTGTATCGAAGTACAAGCCATGGTGGCAACCTGTCTCTCAGAACCACGAAACTTTTCAAGTACACAGAGATTGTCCATCCCCTAAAATGTGATATGTCAAGACAGTTGAGATGTTCATCTTGACTGCCAAGACATCACCGATCAGCAAAAAAACCCAAACAGAATTAAATCACCTAGCATCCAGGACATCAATAAACTTCTAATGGGAGCTCCATTGTCCTGGCATTATATACCCAGAAGCAAAGAGAAGGAAAGGACTCATGTTACTCATGCTGAGTGACACAAGAAGCACAGGCAACAGAAATATCTCAACTGTACAGAGGCAAATTAAACTCAGGGTGTTCAAGGTGATGTTTTGTTTTTTTTTCTCTTCTCCTCAGAGAAGATCTAAGAACACATGTTTAAGGCTGGAATACTTGCTATTCTCATCATAGTTCAAAGTGTACACCTCCTTAAGTTTTCAGACTATTTGAAAGGCCTACTGCAAAAGGAGGATCCAACACACGATACATCTAGCACAAAGTCTAATTGTTTCCTAGGCTGGAAGAGCAGAGAGACTCACCCTGTTCTCTCAGGATACAAAATGAATAGCAGCGAACTTGACCATCCTTATCTATATCAACTCCCCAGTAGGTACTATGGAAAGGACCTGCACAAATATAACATGTATGGAAGTAATAAGACACTATGTCTATAGTAAAAAAGAAGCTTATGGGTCGCACCAACAGGAGAGTTCTCTTACCATTTCAGTATGAAAGGAACACTAGGAAAATTATCACAATTTTTCAGTAGAAATGCTTTCCAGCAGTGTATCAGCCTTGATCAGATTATACCAGTGGTGTGACCCAGAACACAGCAATGGTATGTGAAGACCATTCTTAAAGGCAGAGCCATCAGTTCTTGTCATAATGAGGTTATTCTAACTGTTAGATCAGGGTTGCCTAACTTGTGGAGCCTGATTTGCAGCAGATAGGTGACTGTCATCCTGCACCTTAGAGCACTCCAGTCACCTCAAACTAGGACAGATTTAATTTCTCAGGCCATATACCCAGCACCCTGGCTGCAATCCAGTTATACCACATGGCTTCAGAAGTGTATCCAGAGACAATTTCACCTACTAATCACCAAAAAGTAAGTAGGCTAACACACTGTTTCCCACTATGGGATTGTCATATGCAAAGACAGGAGTTGGACTCAATCCTTGTGGGTCCCTTCCAACTCAGGACATTCTATGATTCTTTTGTCCTCAGACTCTGCTGAACACCTCGAGCAGGCCAAGGCATAAGGCCTCATACACATAGCGATTCTGATTTACCACATCATTCAAGTTCTTATACCATAATGTGACAGATCTTGAAGAGGTATCCCAGAAGGTGGACCTGCAAACCAATCCTGACTGCAGGAAGGGGATCACAGCAATGTATTCCATATGTTCCCATAGTCTACAAATGCAGCGAGTTTCCTTCCAAAGAAGTACTACAGCCCTTTTATTTTTTTAGAAGTATAAACCTCGTAGAAGTCTACACCACTTAGATCTGCACCTATTAGCCAGGAACACTGTTGCAAAACCACTGCAGCATTTAGTGAATACGAAAGTATGTTGCCAGTTATAATATGTCTTAAAAATGACAGAAGGCCAAACATCGCATTTGAAGACAGACTGAAGATATGCAAGATACACAAGCTACTTTTCACACTTTAGATCCCTGAAAATCAAGGACATGTATAAAGTCTTACAAACTTCTCATCATTTATGCAGATCTTGAAAATTAAGTATATGACCATGGAGCATTTTCCTGGGAGACTGTCCTGGTAAGTGACTCTCAAGTAATAAAGAGTGCTGGATAGGATTATTCTAACTTTAACTTTTCACTACACTGTCAGGTACATTTGAGCTAATCACTTCTACAGAAAAAGGCCTTCTAACAGCCAAGTTTCTCTCACTCTGAGATATGAGATAGGCCTAAAATAGGCCAAATGAACTGATATTGTTACTTACTCATAGCAATATGAGTAAGATCTGCCACATATTTTTTCTCTGAACTTTTCCCCAGAGGAAGAAGTAAGAACAATGCAGTATTGCAGTGGATAGGTTTTGCATTTATCAAAAAGAGCCCCTCTGCGTTCTGAAGCCTCAAGCTGCATTTACATCAAAAATAATTGCACTTTTCTCTTTTTCCTATTTCTAATAAGGAATTCAGGGGGAACATCTGCATGAAACTCAGAAAAATACAGTGCAAAACCCCCATAAATATAGGCAAACAAATATATTAATAGGATAAACAAAGACCAGCAGCTCATGAGAAGGCTCTTCCAGCAACGCACAGTCTGTGCCTCAGCTTCCTGAAATGTAGGAGATGCCTTTGTATATAACAGTGGTTAGAGTGTTTTTATTCCTTTACTTTGTTCAGTTGTCTTTGAATTCGTGTACATCTTTAGCATCCAGAACATCACAGAAAAAGGAGCACAAAAATAACAAATGCACACAAATTCTTAAGGCACCAACTAAGAGACAAAGCAGGTTAATACTATTCACAACACCAGGAAAATAAAGTGATTTTACCTCTGGAAAGGAGTTAATTATTCCACACAGCACTATACCATTCTACATAGACATGACAACTCTGGCTAGCAGAAGCGGGGTGGCTGGATCTCAGTTTCTTTATCTAGCTATACACATACAAATTATCGTGTTTGCCTTTTTTTTTTTTTAAACAGCTTTTGTTCTTGCCAGTTTCAGATCCCATGGTAGTTCATCTTTAATTTAAAACAACAGTATGGCTTTTATGCAGTCTGAATTTGAAGAGTTTTAATGTTCAGGAAGAGTACAGTGTCTTGGTATTAAATACGATCTGACTGTTGAGCCTTACGTAAACTAACAGGAGCTCTGGGATTTGGCCTGACAGTGAATCTACAAGGCGCTAAGCAAAAAAAACCCAAACAGTATTAACCATGGAAACTGTAATAATAACATGTACTGGAAAAGCAACATAGCCTGGTAATTTTAAGGAAAGATAACATCAGAGAAAGAGCTACAGAAAGACCCAAGGGAAAACACAGCTTCATTCTAGATCAATCTCATTCAATCTACAGTGTTTTACAATAACTCTTTCCGCTAATTCACTTCTGGGAGCACAGTAAAGTAAAAACTGTCTAGCTGGATCAAAACAAAGGTTTCTCTAGTCAAATATATGACTAAAATTGTGGCAACAACAGATGCCCACAGAAAAGTATAACATAAAGACTCCCACAGGGGGTTTCCCAGACTTCAGCGTCTTAGAGCTCAGAAACTTTCAGACAAGCAGCAGTGTCTGTCTGACACTCCATGGATATTTATACCATCAACTTTGTAATAAATTTTCAGATCATTTAAATCCTATGGTGGAGTGTTCAAACTGTCATCATGTAATAGGAAGAACGAGCCCTTTCTATCCTTTTTGAACTTCCTATTATGATAGGCTTGATGCTCTGGTTTGCACACTGAAAAGGAGAGTTAAATAAATAAGTAAATAAATCTCTATTATTTTTCTGTTCCATATATATAACAGCATCAGCAACAAATATCACTATTTTAACTCATCTCTTTGGTAATATCATATATCTACCTCTCACTTTTAACAAAACACAATCTGAGGCAGAAACAGTAAGTAAACCATGATAGTTTCATAATTCTATATCCTGTTAATTACAGGTTTTAAACTTGACACTTGAAGTAAAACTCTACTTCTTTCAGTACTTAGAGGTCTGGATAACTACAAAATAAACCAAAACCGCTGCCATTACTAAAATGTTTCATATGTGTGACATTGCAGCGTGTCAACCAATAAAGCACAATATTAAAAGTCTGAGCCTCTTGCAGCAACAGCTGCGTTTAAAAGGCATACTTATTTATGGCACTGAAAGAAAAGAAACTTGAGGTACGTGATGAAAAAGAGGACTTAAATCATGAGACTAAAGATACCACTGATATTAAAGAAAAAACAAATCAGTGAAGTGTACTAACACATGTATCTGGAGAATTTAATTCATCTATATATTAACTGGCTTCCATGTATATGCAGAAAATCCTTCAACTGTTACTATGGAACAGGAAAAAAATATCACAAGAGACCAAATGATTAGAAATTCCAGCAATACACTGTTTCTTCAGTGTTAGGAAGGCTGTCTTCTATACTGGAGACTTCCTCTAACACAGGTAACTAGCTCTGAACTCAGTAAACCTGTACAGCTGCCTTCACACACAAACATCCTGAAATGAAGTGAAACTTCTCCTCCTGAACACACAGTTAGGCTTATCTGCTTGCTTAGCCACAGCTACTCCCAAGTCTTCGCTTAGAAGTCAGTGGTGTTTATCTCAAAGCTCTACCAAGTGGTCTCTTAAAAGCATAAGGGATCTTTTCTAGGCTTGCAGACCATAAACTGCACAGTAGAACAAGCAGCTTCCTTTTATTTGTGTACAGCCCCCTACTTCTAGAAAAGAGAAAAAAAAAAAAAGAAAAATGCCACACACACACAAAATCCAAATCCAAAAACAAACAAGTTTTTTTATCCTCCTGTTTTTGTACATAGCTACAGATAAGCCACTGACATAATGAACCCTTCCCATGAATCAAGTTACCTATTAATATACACGAACATACCTTTTCACCAGGAAGACCAGCAACACCATCCTGTCCTTTTGCACCCATTTCACCCTACAAAAGAAATTATTCTGTTAGAAGTTCTAAAATACTTCTGAAGTTGACAACTACTACTCAGGTCATACCTGATTCAACAGAAAAGCACCTCCTGCCCTGTTTTTGTCATGTTTAGTAATGTAACCACTGTGGAGGAGGATGCCTTACATGTAACACAAAATAAATGCATTTTAAAACACCTGTAATGTCAATTAAGACCCTCAATTGATAAATACTTGCACATGCAGATTTCCATAAAAAGCAGGTCTGCTGATTTTAAGGGATTTCAGGGCAACAGCAGAGAGAACTGGGTCCGTTTTACTGAGCTGGGTGAGCTCTACACTGAGAAAGCTCAACACAGAATAGAGGTTTCTTTGGTCCAAAAGTCCTGTGCCCACAGTATTTTAAAAGATGCTTTTAAAACTCAGTTCCTCTCTTCCTCCCTGCTGCTCCCTCTGGGAAACCAAACCCCAAACCTTAAGAAATCTATAAGAACATTTTAGTTTTAAGAGACAAATGGTCAACTGATCAAGAGAGATCTGGAAGATCCCTGCAGCTGCAAGTTGGATAATGAGCCTTAAAGATGATTGAAGAAAACATCAAACAAAGAAAATTTGCTTAATAGTGTCAAATATAAGGGTTACAAAGCTTAAAATAAAAATTGGGTGGATACTAGAGGAATATAATGAAAGGACTAAAACCATATTATATTCTTCATTTAAAAAGAAAACAAAACATTAGTTTCATCTACTTATACCAAGAAGAGAACATTCTCTAGCAAACAAAAAATGCTGCAGCCTTTTTTGGAATAATCAATTCTCTATGAAGAAAATGTCACTGGTTTTAAAAGAATTAAGTACATCAGTTTAGTCAATAAACACACTCTGCAGTAACAAATATCCATTTCACATTATCATCCCAAATGGGATACATACATAGTGCTGCAGTGACATTTTTTTTTCTTCAATAACGTACAGGACAGGAGATGCTTAGCAGTGTAGCAGAAAGACTTTGTCTAGGCCATAGAATGTCCATGTTGTGTTCCCTGTGCAGCCTGTGAGTGCTCCTGCACCCCCACTTGCCGGACCCCCAGCACCTGCCAGTGCACTGGTGGTCATAGGATCTGCAGTTGTTCCAAAGTTCGCAAGAGGAGCATTAGGGATGGCACAAGTGAACAGCACCCAGCAGCCTGGTCTCTTTCCTGAGAGCGAGGGGACAAGTGTCCTATCTGGGTGACTGTTCCTGCATTTTATGTAAGACTGTCCCCATATAAAGGGCATAACCATTTTTTTTTTTTTTAATTAAAATAACTTTAAACCTGATGGAGAGACTCAGGTTGTAATTTATGCAGTTATACTACAATAACATCAGCTAGGCATCCTATAACTCAGTATAAGAATACCAAACAATCACAAAACTTCCTACAAAATCCAAAAATCTGAAAGAGCTTCATAGACATACTGCAGTACCCTCACCTTTTCAGCATAAACACAATACCTCTGTTCTGAAATGGAGTTATTAACCTTTCTGAAGTGAAGAAAGGAGCAGTAAGATTGGCAAGAAGCAGTACATAACAACAGCATTTGCTATATCCCAGAACAGCCATTATAAAACATTTAATCCCTGGTAAAGGAAGGATTTACGAGACATGCTTTTCCTCAGCATTCCCTCTAGGCTGGCAGGCAGCAGCTGCTGTCTCAGCACATTGTACTCCAAGGTGCTTAACTCTCCTCTTGCTTTACCCAAGGAACCTGTGAATGGGATCCAGGGCCCTGGATGGCAGTCTCGGTTAAGTTCTGAGCATTCAATATTTTTCTCTCTAGCCTCAAGGAAACAAACAAACAAACAAACCCAAGATAAAAGAGCACCATTCCAAACCTAAGTTTAAACGGCTGCTCAGAAGTAACAATGTTCTACAAGAGCATATAAGCCACCTCCTATGGCCTTTTTATTCAAATACTGGAATGGTCTTGTTAGCTCCATCTCAAAAGTAGACCAAATCCCGTGCCTGCAAATAGCACAAACCCACTGGCACTATGAGAGATAACCACTGGCCCCTGGTTACCTTCTCTAATCACCCACAGAGTGACCCTCTTATCTATGCACGCTCTGTTCCCTTATGCCAGTTGCCAGTATTTTGATAGATCAAAACCACTTTGTTACATTCAGTGGTGTATTTTTATGTACTGTATAGTCTAAAATTATACAGCCTGCTACATGCCAGAAAGCCTTTAGCATTTATGACTTACTAGCCAGTTAACCAAAGTATGTTTACACTTGTTCCGCTCACTGCAGACTCCCCACCTTGAAGACAATTATCTTCTACTGTAAATTAGACAATTAAGTTATACCACTATCTTGTAATTGTGATTTTAAGAACCACAATCTGAAAGAGACTAGTTTTTCATGCTTTTATTCAATGAGTTTAAAAATCAGATACTGTATGTTGTACAACCTATGATAGTATTCACACAGGCAGCATGACAATAAAAAAATGAAAAAAACAATGGGCAAATGCATTTTTAAAAGAAGTTTTGCCTATTTGGTTTGCATAATGGCATTTTCCTTTGCTTCTGCAGAACTCAAAGTCCTTCACAAAAGTGAACAACCATCCTATTTCTTAAATAGTAGATGCCAAAAGTATAAAATGAGATGAAAAAAACAGGGCTCCTGATGATCGGGCCTACATCTACCCCATCTCTTTTATGCCTTAACAAGAGTAGTCTAACTCCCAACACACACTGCAGTTGAGCTTTTTAAGTTTATGAAAATAAATTACTAAGAATGAGAATAAAGAATTGCATTCACTTAAAACTACCAGAGCCAACAGAAATATATGCTGCCAGAAAAACAATTTCATAAGCTGGTGAACACTAGCAGTACAATGCTGGCATTTACAGGTTATGAGGTACACTCAGTGTAACACCATTCAAAGACAGTACCATGAGCTTTAAGTCTACTGGTAGGATTATTTACTAAGGGTACCAGTGAAAATACTTTTCAACTGAGCACAACATACTTATTGAATAAAATAGTTAAGCTATATCACATTTTTCAGAGGTGATCTCTTGCAAACAATAGGATGGCTACTATGTTTTTTGACAATATTTATTTTGGTAAACTCAAGAAAATCGGGTGGAAATTCAGCGGGTTGAAATGGAGGAAGAAAAAAAAAGGCCTATGTAAACTTTCTGTAAAGCAGAGCCAAACTAAATTCTTAAAAAGATATTACAGACAGCAAACATCCTTCTTTCCAATGATACCATCAACCTTCTATCTGAAGTGGAAACAATTTTGCACCTATGAGAGCACCTGCAGTATGACACTTGTGATCATTTTGTTACATTAATGATTCAGAGTGTTTCAAAAGCACTTGACCTTTACCTATTTGCACCATTCCGCCTTTATTTAATGCACCTGTCATAGAATTAGAAATGATATGCTAGTGGCAAACACAAAATACAGTAGATGGATTCCTGTACCACACATTATTATTGAAGAGTCATGTACAGCAAAGATAGCCTAAAACCATAGGTGGTGACTGAATGACAAAGTGATAACTATTTAAGTTAACAAATTACAGTCCTATCTCACATAGAACGAAAAAACATTCCTTTAAGAAAGTATTTTACTTAAACACATTACTTTGTCTCCTAAATTGCAAATTTATTTAAAATATATTTACATTGTGATACAGAGTGGGATTAACTTGACTCAGTAATATTTAATCTAGAAAATAAAGCCCTCAAGGAATTTTGAGAGGAGGAAAGTATTTCCAGCAGTGTTCTGTACTAATAAGACACAGATCATGATTTAAATACTAAGACGAAAGTAAATAAATGCACTTAATAAACAGAAAGAATGACATTAGTGTGGCCTAAAGCACACACTGCTAGAGTACTGCACTACAACATTGCTCTTGTCTACAATGGGGACACATTAGTTCAGCCAGAATGCATAACCTGCGTCAGTTGTCAAAATGCTCCTTAACCAAAATCAGTTTCAGTTTTGCAAAATTTGGTTAAGGAAATTAGCTTTCCCAGTTTTCATCTCTGCATAGTTATATGTGCCAATATAATCAAATGTCCAGGTAATAAAATGTGTACTATCAAGAAAGAAATACCAGCACAGTCTGAAGAGAATTGTTCCCAGCAGACAGAGTACTGGCAGCGTTTCCAAAAGTGATAAAGAGGAAGGTGAAAAGAGGTGATGTGGAGTACTCATCCTTCAAACTAGATCTGTATTATTAATGTCAGAGGCAGTCCATGTAAGAAATTATGTACACTAAAATTTAAAAATTAGATGTACAGACAGGTAAGCAGTTCTCATTATTATAAAACAGTGATAGAATTATCTAGACCTTGAAAAAAAAAACAAAAACCCTCATTAGGAACTGTTAGTTCATGAATACAAATAAATTCAAATTCAGAGAATTTGCCAAGGGTGAGACAAAAAATTCATCACAAAGACTGCATTGCTCCAAGGTTTCCCTGGCGTTGGGGGAGTAGCAGGGAGTATATAGCCCGAGAACTATCACCCCTGTTATCCTGGCAGTGCAGGGGCTCGGCCTCGCCATGGCCTGAGCTGGTATTGCTGGTTTAGCCCCTGTGCTGGGCCCAGTGACTGCTGCCTCCCTGCTCCAGCTTCTGCTCTGGGGGTGGCCCCAATGGGGAGGGATGACACCCTCCAACCCGCTGAGCACCTCAGAGTGCTGAGGACTCACTGCCACTCTCTATTCCCTCTTGAGCAGGACTTAAGCTGCCAACCATAGGACTGAGATGAATACTTGAACAGTGAATGTGGTAACATAGAAAAGAGGCACATATTTAAGGCTAGGGTTTTAAAGAGAGCAAATTAATCTGTATTACTAATGTTTTTCCTTATTAATTTCATAATTTGAACTATAAAATAGTTAAAACATTAAGTAGGACTATCAATAAATTCTTAGCTCCATAGGCATGGAGTGTTCCCTTCTGCCCATTATAAGATTTTAATCTACCGAGTACACTGGCAGTTCCCAACTTTGTCATAATTGACCGTCAGCCATATTTTGCCCAAAATTTTTCTTTTTCATGCATTCCAGCTTCTAGGTCCCTATCAATAACCACTGCAACAAAAATCAGACCAGAAATGAACCATTTTCAAGGCTGCATTAAACTATAGATATGCTGTCAGTGGAATCAGATAGACCTGGGTTATAAAAAGAATGACAGAAGGGAGGAAATTATGACTAGCAAGGAAAACAGGCAGAAAGAACAGACACCTCATTTGTTCTCCATTAGTTCTTTTTTCTTATCCTTCTATTACAAATATTTTCCTAGTACAACAATACATTGCATAAACCTATCACTACCAATCCTAAAATAGCCTTTTAAAGATTTTTTTCTTCCTTAAGTAGAACTTGAATTAACGAAGCTCACTTGAATAGCAATACATTTCTCCATGGTGTGCATCAATAGGCACTTTAATGTTTGAAAGCACTCTGCCTCTGGCTTTTTGCTCCCTGCCGTATTTGCAGCATTAACCAATGACCTATTAACATAGCTTGGAATGGTTTATTATTATATCAAAATATTTAATTCTCTTTGGATTTCAATTTAAAATCTTTCATGGGCACTACGTTTGCTTAAAAGAAATAAAAATTTAAAAGACATAACATACAATTGCTTTTTTTTTTAGCTTCTTTGATAGAGAAAATTAGTTTGTATATTCAGTATATATGTAATCATTCCAATTACTATGATCCATATTCTGTCTTCCTGAAGAATTTCTACATATTGAGAATAAAATGGAACCTTCACATTGAGATCAAAAGACATTTGGCAACTATGAGTATATTTATAAGAGTCTTGAGTAGCTACCCTGCTTCTGCGAAAATAAGAGAGGGTCTTATACAATTTTTGCTCCAAAAGATACTTACTTTTTTACAGGTATAGCTGCCTGCACACTAAGTAAATCGACTTTTTTTAATGAACTGTAACTAGGGCTCATTTTTGCAGTTGGGCTTGTATTTCAGACATCCTCAAAAATCCTTAAAAATCATGCTAGGTCTTATTTTCAAGGAAACAAGGCATACACCATGCTGAAGCCACAGAAATTGCTTCCAAAACAGAAAAGATGGAAAATTCCTCACTCAGCTCAGCAGAAGAGGAAACCCAGTTCTACAGAACAGAAACCAAAATGTGTGAAATCACAGGAGACTTCCACCTCACTCATGACAACCGGAAGCTTGTGAAATACACTGTGCTAAGAATTGAGCTACCATGAGAGTAACAGGGTATGTTATTCAGGGATAACCTGAATTGCATACCTGGCTGCTGCTGCCTCTCTGTTTTCATCCAACAGATAAAACCAAAACAAAACCCAAAAAAACCAAACAAAAACAAACACAAAAAAACCCCAAACCAACCAAAAAAACCCCCTATTGAACAGACTAAAAAGTGTGCTTCAAGGGCAATGATCAGTAAGTAGCAAACAAAGTCAGTCCTGGTGACTTTCCAAGTCTTAATTATTCAGACATTGAAGAATGGGAGGTTGTCCCTTGCTGCAGATCACTGCAAACGCTGATCTCCCAGCAAATAAAATCCTGCAGAGCAAACATCCCTGGATCCAAGTTTGCACAGCAAACAAAAGGGACAGGGACTACTGCCCTTGAGGCAGGGCTGTGTGATACCAAACAGAACAGTCTGGTCATTCAAGAAGGGAGACAGTCTTGAAACTGAGCAGCTTCTCCATCCTCAAAGCACCTTCTCAAAGCCAATAGAGATAACACTTCTATTGCCGAGTGAAGAACTGTCCTCATAATGTCCTCATGAAGCCATAACGGAAGGCCGGGCATGCAAATAGGAAGGTCATACACACAAATGGAATAATTTTAATCAGTGACACTCCTGTACATTCAGATGGATGGACAGCTTGCCAGAGACACATCAATAGTTGCACGAATGCTTGTCCCTGTAAAAATACAGCACTTTAATCATTTGATCCCACAATACATTTTGTTGGACTTTGGCTGAGACCAGCTGAGAGGTCCTACAATGAGCCAAGAGTACAGGACTGCCAAGAGTACTGCCAAGTGTACAGGAATGAAGTGGAAACAGGCTCAAAACTAAATTCAAATGCCTAAAAATGGCTTATCAGGTATCATGCTTTGTACTGGTGATCGCTTAGATATTTCTGAACAGGGAAAACAGTCTGATATTAGGGAACAACTATGTCAAACTGAAGAGAAGTGCAATTTTGGGGGGCTTGAATATAGCTTAACACTAATTTGTGTATGCAGAGACCTTCTCTGCTATTCCCATAGCAAAAAAACACACGTACATTCAGTCATACAATTAATTACAGTGGATGGGAAATTGGAACGGGACAGTGTAAAATAAGAGGGTAAGCAATGTTGTGCTGAACAAGAAATGATATCAATGAATCCAGAAATTTCCTAGGAAATAAGCTGAAATATTAACATTAACTTGTTTTCACTTGGATCCTGCCATGGCATGGACATTTAAATACAGTTAGCTGAATGCTAATAACAATATTATTTAGAAGTAAAAGAAAATTTAAAAAATGAGGAGCTGGGAACAAACAAACAAGGAAACATAGGCTGGAAATACATCAGAAAACTTACAGAAATCCCACTTTTTTTGTGACTAGCCAGCAACATAATCAAGAAGCCTATTTAATGTATAGCATATTACAAAACATTCAACCGCAGACTGTAACTCTCCTATACATAATCTGGCAATAAATCACATATCCCGCATTTCTGGAATGGTCTGGGGTCTTGCTGTCTCTCCACCTCTAATTATTGATGTAACAAGGCCATCATTGAGAGCAAGAATTACTGAAAATTGCATAAATGCAGAAGCTAAGAAAAAAATGGTACTAAGGCCTCAGAGAACGTGGCATTCAACTCCACCATGGCAGGCACTATTCAAGGCAGAATTTGTTTGCCCCCAAAGGTCAACAGTGAGCCCATCCTTTTAATCACAGCAGTAATGTGCCCTCCACCCACTCCCAACCAAAAATACCCACCCCAAAGCTACGATGTAGCAAGTAGTGGTCAATTATAAGGTAGGTTCAAATTAAGCAGATTTTTAGCTGTTTGCTGTACTACCTCTCACTTTAACTTGCTAAGTTTTAGAATTTTTTTAATTGACATTCACAAATGTAAATTTCCTATCATTAGACTAAAGCTGCTGAGTTGCAATAGTTTATTCAAGTTGCCCCCTCTATTAGCACAAGAAAAAACACATTCCAGAGGTGTTCTAATCCAGAATCTTCCAACCAAATGTAGGGAAAGAAGTGTGAAGGGAAAACATCTGATATGCTGACTTTTATTATTAGGAAACTCCCAAGCTAAATAACACAAGAATGTCATGGTAAGGTTTACAGAACAAAATACAGAATCAGCCCGAGGAAAGGAGCCCAGACTGGCCTGTCCAGGGGCTTCCCTATGGCAGGTGCCTCTCTCTCCGCAATCAAGAAAGTTTCAGGTAAGAGTAATGTCAAAGAATATACAGTGCTGAGGTCATACAAGTGAATTCATACCCTCCTACTGATGATTGCAAGGATGAATCCACCACACAGGATTCTGTCCATCAGCAGTGATGTACACACACGACATGAGAAAATCCTTGACACAGATGACATACATGACTTCTCTTTTTTTGGGTAAGAGGAACAGGCAATAGGACATGCTGAGAGGGCTGGGTAGGCATGTGTTGCCCAGGCTGCCAAACTGTGTTGCCTGGAGTTGATGAGGGGACCCCAAAGTCAGAGAGCTGTGGGCTCCCTGCCAGGAAGCCTTTACAGAACCAGAAACCAACTGATACAGGATTTAACCTGTGTACAGGGAGATGCCTTCAGGGAATAACAGAACCCAGAAACTTTCTTTTAAAGAAAGAGAAGCCTAAGGTAAAGATTTGAAAGAACAAATGCAACTGATATTTTACCTTTTCACCTTTAACTCCTTTCTGGCCTGGCAAACCAGCTACGCCTGGCAATCCTGCTTCTCCCTGATTTTAAAAGAAATCAAAAATAAACAAAGAAGCAGATCCAAAATACGCATTTGGTTTGGTTTCCTTGTCTTTGTCACAAAAGTCTAGCAAAGCAAATGACTCACACTATATGTAAGGCAACACCCAGGAGAAGGATTTTTTTTAGAAGTATTATGTAGGAAATAATTTATTCTCAAGTAAAAACATTTACACTAAATATAATGCCTAAATATAATTTTCATTTTTACCATAGATCTTTTTCTTGATATATGTTCAAACAACTATACCTTACAGACCTCTGCAACTCTAACTAAATCTAAAACATACTGTTTCTTAACTGGGAAACGCAATGTAAGTACATTACAATGCTACAAACCAGTAAGATATTTTTTGTAACTATTAAACAAAACAAAACAAAAAACCCCCCCAAACCAACCTTTTCTCTTTTTAAATACCTACCAGGATTAAACAGCATGATGCACTAAAAAGCAAGCAATAGGAAAACGTCATACTTTATTTGGAAAGCAGTGGCATCCCTCTCTAGATTCTTGCTGCATTCCTGGAAGCGCGTATATTTTGCTGGCATGAACAGTCACTGGTGATGAAGTTGTGGCAAGTAATCTCTCCTCACCTGGGCACTATAATAAAGAAGGTTTTCTGATTTTTTGTCCACTTAGGTTATTAGATAAATACTATCCGAACACTATTTTCAAGTTGCTTTCTGTTTTAATACTCATTTACACACCACATTACATGGAAGCTACAAATGCCAAACAGAAGAAAAAGCAGTAGTCTAGATATTGTAATCCTTCTGTACTAAAATCAATGCCACTTAAGACTGATCTGACTGCCCCACTTCTTTCCTCCAAAAGAGCACAGACAGAGGAACAAAGTCTCCCAAAATGAGAAGCAGTGAAGCAGAAAATGCCCATGGGGGAAAAACAAAAAAAGGGTACTTCTCAGTGTCATCCTGTCCTCAAACCCCTGCCCTGAAATACAAGATGTCAGAGTTAGTGAGGGAAAATTCTGACACTTTTTCTGTAATGAAACACTTTGGGCACGCACAGTTTGGAAACAAACAAAGAGCCCTGAAGCCAACATTGACCTGTCTGTAACTCGTGAGAGCTGAGCCAACCTGAAGATACAGCACAGGACAAGTCAGCAGAACCTGATAAATTTCAGCAGCTCTCATGAAGTTGTAATGAGGTGTCCTGCGAGCCTTCTGCCAAAGAAACTCCCACAGGATTTACAGCTTAGTGTAGAAATTCGTATCCAAGGATAAATTCTTTCCCCTAAATCACTGAAAATGTAGCCCTTATAATTGGTAAGGAAATAATGAAAAAAATAAATCAGAAAATGTAACGCTGTTTTCAACATGAAAGTCATAAACAAGTAGTCCATCATTTTTTACATCTCAAACATAGGACATAAAAATGAAACTGATCGTGCCTTAGCTATATAGCTAAAGGAATGTTTAAGATGCTAATATTAAGCCTATCCTTGATCTTTTTATGTCCATAAATAATTTGGGGTTTTTTGTTTTTGCTTTTCTGCTACTGTGTCATAACTGCTAAATAAATTGTATTTCCATATACAAAGTGGGGAAAAAATCCATTCATTTCACTTATCCATGAACTTATATACTCAAAAGAAAGCCAGCACTATCACCAGGAATACATTTTGAAATATGTTTGAACAATATATTACTATTTTAAATTGAGATTTCCCTTTATAAATAAGATCAAACATCTTCCACGCTTCCAAGCACCTATCAGTTGTCAGCTCCCACAAAACCTTCTGCTCCTCTGTTCTTGGGCAGCTTTATCTGTCCATTTCAGGTGCCCTATTCTCCCATCTCCTTGTAGATGGAATCAATTAGTCCTGCACAGCCTGAGGTTTTTTGCTGACTGCAGGTTGGGTGGTGACGGTAGTGCCCCCTATCTCAGAGAAGCCTGCTCTTACAGACTGTTCATAACTAGCAGACCAATACTTGAATGTAATTCCCTTCTGAGGTTTTTGTTTGTTTGTTTCCTTCAAATGAGCTTGATTCAGCAGCAAAACAATCACATCCTCAACTTCAAGCATTTCTATATTTCTAGCATCTTCCAGTTTACACTGATTCTGTCTATCAAAACAAAATGGAAAAGTGAACCCTCTAAACTAAATCAATGTTTTCCCTTATGTTGAACAATATATGTATGTATGTATATATATATGTATGTATAACACACAGCATGTATGTTATAAAGAAAAAAAAGTATTTGCCAGTTATAAAACATCCATTCCTCCACATTAGTATATTGAAATAAGGGAAACAACCTCAACACTTTCCTATTTTTCTTCCCTTCCACTGTCATGCAGACACTAGATGCAACTGTCATTGAAATGGCCTCTGTTATTTGAAGCCATCCTGAGGTCATAGCAGTGATTTGTTTTCTACTCTCTGAGAATTCCTCAGTTACTAATTAGATATTAATCAATGTTAAGAAATGCATTTTAAAAGCACTAGCAGCATCTAGTGCCTTTTACTGAGGTTCCACTGTGTCATTTAGTTAGGCAGCAAGTAACAACATACCATGACCCCAGATACAGGATTCAATTTTAGGAGGTATTAATCTAAAACTTCTATCGAAATTTCTCTACAGCTCTTTAGTAAGAAACAATGAATCCATTTCTTTTGCATTAACATTTTCATTTTAACAAATAACTTACCAGGTCTGCAGATATTTCACAACACGTATCTTCTGTTGCAAGCTTTGGATTACAATAAACTGTTAAATGTTGAAGTTCAATCTATTAAGAAATACAAAAGAAATTAACATGAGATGCACAAACTGTGTTACAGCATGCATTTTTTTAGCTTTGCATAAGAAACTTTTTCTCTGAAACACCACGTATTTCTGAAATGCCGGAAAAAGAGACAAATCCAAAACAATTACACAGCCCCTCACTTGAGGAACAAATTATGCCATTACATTGATGTAAATCACATTTTAGATTTAATTTATCTTCATGTATGTTGCATCCCTTTGTACTGCTCTTGCTATGCTACGTAGGCATTTTAACCCTTCAGAGATGTGATTTTCTCCCACAATAAACTTGAGTAAAGGTTTGATAAACTCTCTCTCACATACATCTTCTATCACTTTGGACAGACGTTTGCCTGCACCTTACCACTAAATCACCTGAAGAACAAAATAGATGAATACTGTAGCTAAAGCTTCCTTGTCAGAGATTTTGGGTGGATTGGTGAGATGAACAGCATCTAATTTTTACAGTTTAATCTTGCCCTTGTATGCTTCTTTCTGCATCTGTTTTGCATCCTCTTATTTTCTTATTCCTGCAAATGTGGAAATTCCAACTGACAGCTTCCACTCAGAATTATCTAGCCCATGCCATGCAACCAACACAAGGTAAAAATAATCTGTTCCTTCTCCTGTTTGCTGCTTGAAAATGAGGAGATGGCACATACATTTCAAATAAAGTTGAACTCGGTCTTAGAAGACAAAACGAAGCATGAGCTTGGCCTCATAAAGTAAGAGCCCTGAGTCCAGGCTGAAATATTTAGGGCTTCACAGGACTGATTCCTCGCACAATGCCAGCTTGCAGTCACAACGTGTTATTTCCATCTGGAACTGCGCAATATGCATAATATAGCTGAAACTTTCAGATGGTCACTATAAACTCCAAGCCAGATGTTTAAACCTGGTAAATGGCTGTCATTGTAACTAAATCAACTGACATTTCCTGGAGGTTTCTAATTACTTGCTGTGAGCTGTCTGCACAAAGAAAGAGAAAAGAGCATCTCTGGGATGGAACACAGCCCAGAATATCACGGGCTTGCCTTGGGTAATTCTTGCACCAAAGGCTGCAGGAAACACACCTCCAGCCACTCCCTAATCCCTCCCCTTCGGAAGAGGGAGTGACAACTATGAACAATGTGCTCCCCCACTTCTGCACAGTCGAGTTGCCCTGGAACAGGGTACAATCTTGATACAAAGGTAATCCTTTATTTTTTTGTCTCCCCTTTATCACAAAGAGACAAACTGTAGCAGATGACTGATACAAACTTATAAATAAACCCCATAAAAATCAAAGAAAAATACTGCTGAAAGTTATCTCTAAATGTAGTTATAATGTGTCTGCCGTAAATACATGGCTCCTACTCCAAAGTGAATAGAGAAAAGCAGACTCCTGAAACCAGGACTGAGTTTTTGTAGTTCCTTTGGTAACAGAAGTTTTGCCTTAAGAGATGCTACAGCACTAAATATTTAGAGAAAAAGACTTAAGGACTTCAAATTAAGAGTACACACTCAAAAGTAATAACCAGTTTTGAACATTTTATCTACGTAATTCTTTAGGATGGTGTTAGTAAAAACGTGGCTAAAACATAATTTCAAGTTATCTGGTTTTCCTTTCATGCTACTTACATCTACGGGCTTATCATCTGTAGCACGAGAAGCAATGAGAGTCCTGCCCTGCAAGTCAATGGTGAATTTTTCATCAGTCTGCTTTCTCTCAATTAAATTACAATCCAAATAGAGGGAAATGATCCCCGACTGCACGCTAATACCAAGCTTATGCCACTGCCGATCAAACAATGGATAAATTTCTCGACTCTTAAATGTGTAGTGCAGTATATTTCCCTGAGCAGATTTGGTCATATACTCCACAACTTTTTTTGTACCATCCAGAAGGACAGAGATCTGAAAGAGAAGCAAAATAAAAGTAGAGATCATTTAAAAGTTAGGGTATAAGATTTAAAAACACATATAAACTATATATATACATAATAAAAATACTTCAACTACATAGACTGGGCAAGAATTATGTTATGAAGCATTCTTCTGTGTAACTTTGCAAATGCCTATCAGCTAGAAATCATAACATTCCTTCTTATCTCAGTTCATAGTCTTAAGTCAATACATTTTTAAAAATTTCTGTTATTACCATGATAAATCACCAATTATTTCAGAGCAGCCTGTCTGTTCCATATAAACTGTAGCTAAAGCCAGTGGCAAAACATCCACTAAGTTACATTTGCCATATTATATAAGGAAAAAAAGAAACAAAACAAAACAAAACAAAGATGACTCTAACCTCAGGTGTGTCATACTGATTTAAAACTTGCCATATATACCAACGCTCTTTCTTGGTATTTCGCCGTACACGGAACGTAGCAACTAGAGAGTATTCTTCAGGAAGCCCATTTGGAAATACTTGCCTACAATAGGAGAGAGGAAAAAAATATCTCTTTTTATTCTTATACACACAAACACTGCTTAAAAGGAATGAACAGAAATAAACCCTAGTGAAAACGGGAAGCCAAATGCTCACTCACACAAATTCATGGGCTTCAGCACTTAGAAATCCGTCTTCTCAAAAGTACGACTCAATCTATTTATAAGAATAAAGGATTGAAGATTTTACTAACTTTTAGTTTCATCTGTGATTACTATAACTAGGAGTCTTAAAAGACTGCTGCAAAGTGAATGGTACACATAAACATATTTTAAAATACTGATTTTCCCAATTTACTGCTTGGGATACTGGAACATCTTTCCCAAAGGGTTTGTGGGATAATCCCCATCCTTGGAGACTTTCAAACCACAGCTGGACAGGGCTCCCAATAACCTAAGTTTCAAGCTGGTCCTGCTTTCAGCAGGGAGTTTCATCCAGTGACCTCCATGGGCAATGACTTGGATATCTTGAGTATCAGAACAGCTGGACTTCAGCAGGCTTGAACAAAAATAAGGAATTAAATTCTGAATTAATTACTTGCTGCTGTTTGATTTTGTTATTCCTTTCCTGCCTAAGATAAGTTGTTGCCTCTAAAAAAAAAAAGTCTGACTTGCTACTTCTACCACAGAATGCAATACAACACCACTTCTACAACGTATTTGAAAAATTTGTATTTCAGAAAAAAATTACATTAGTCTGTAACTCAACTGTACAGACTTTGGCAATTATTTAGCATACACTATTTTTGTACTAAACAGA
The DNA here is from genome assembly GCF_036013475.1 of Columba livia. NCBI lineage: Eukaryota > Metazoa > Chordata > Aves > Columbiformes > Columbidae > Columba > Columba livia. Next base: position 31,003,532 of record NC_088604.1, on the reverse strand, counting down.
TTAGAATTGTGGAATCAACTTTTTTTCTGTTGAAGCTTCTTCATTTCAAATTATTTCTTTCCTCAGACAGAGGCGAGACAACTGAAAACCACAGATGCAAACGCTACACAATACACGAGTAGTGAAAATGTCAACATTGTTTTCTGAAAATGGTCAGGATGGCCCAACCAGCCACATTGCAAAAAGCATTCCCTGGATCAGCATGGAGGAAACCTGAGGGCTCTATGCTGCAGAAAAATTTCCTCTGTTTGTCTTCTCATGATCATGTGAAGTAAATAGTTTAGTCCTAAAAAACTACAAATGGCATTACAATTACACGACAATGTGCCGTAAATGCAAAAAAAAACCTGCAACAACAAAACAACAAAAACGGAGAAGACAAAAAAAGAGGAAAGCACCAGCTGACAGGACAATAACCCCACAACCCTCTGAGAAATCAGTGCACTTCAGTTAACTTAGGATCTGAGGAAAAACACCTTCTGTGTAGAGAAGCCTGCTCTAAACCCTGCCAAAGATCTACTTTATGAACTAATACCTATTGAAGTCCCTTCTGTGGGAATCACACTTCTTTGGCTTATTTCCCACAGCTGATTCCTGTTTTATCCGAGGACCAAATTGGCTGCTCTCCCACATTGTTAGAGGACCCATATGCTCTGTTGTACAGCTACAGAAGTTTCAGTGTCAAAAGGCAAGGCAAAAGTGAACAGGCTTTGCAGCACTTAAATCTAGATTTCATACTGCACTGAATTTTAATTGTAGCATTAAAAAAATGCTTATGATTTACAAAGAAAATACCTTCATTGGGCATCAGTAATCTGTGAGTATGTGTCTGCAGAGCAGTAAACTATCTGGACATGGGATGAGCCCTATGGTTTACAGCACTCCTGGCAAGCTAAGGATGTGTCATCTCAGGTTTACAGCTGTAACCTAGACAGGACATCTGGCTGTGGGAGCATCTGATTAGCTCTCCAGAGTCAATTAACTTTCCCAGCAAGTTCCATATTCAGAGACACGGGGGAGTTTATATTAATGGGCAAAGGGCAGACAACTGTGGAAGGGAAATATCAGAAGTCTCCATCGAATGAAAGAAGGGGAAACCACGATTGGTATGATAAGTCTGCAAAACAAACAGAAGTCATTGCTGGACATGGTAGGCATTCTAGCAAATATGGAGCACTTTTTTTCTTCCCTTTTTTTTTTTTTTTTTCTTGTAAGCCTTGTTGTTTATTCCTGTAAGCCTCCCTGACACTTCAAGAACTATCTAAATGAATGACAGTATTAGCCTTCTAAAAGTTTAAGTGTTTCTTTCAGAACTTTCTCAAAAAAATTGATTGTGACTACACATGATATAAAACTATCTTCCTCAACTGCTTAATCAAAGTATTTGGGAAACAGGACAAGAGTTTAGGTACAGACCAGAATTACAAACAGAGCAAGAGTTCACTCTATCTTCTCTTACCTCTGAACTGAGAGAGAAAACTGTATTGGGAGAAATGAGAAAAGCAGCCAAGGTCAAGTTAATTCGTAAGGCCATGACACTAATTTCAGTGAAGTCAACTAAAGAGGTAAGATTTAAATAGAATTGGACCAATAATAAATTTAGTTAGACTCACAAAATAATTCAGGTAGGAAGGCACTTCTGGAGGCCAATGGATCAAACCCCCTGCTAGAAGCAGGGCCAGCCTGAAACTTCCATCAAGTTGCTCTAAGTCCTGTCCAGCTGAGTTTTTGAAGTCTCCAAGAACGAAGATTATTCCACAACCCTCTGGGAAACTTGTTCCAGTGTTTGACCAACAAAAAACATGAGCTTGGTATACAACTACTGTATACCAAAGACATCACAGAAGCAAGGTCGTTATTCTGAGAAGAGTTCTCATTATGTAAATATATGAAAAATGCTTGGTGACCAAAAAGTCATTAACAGATGCTTTAAAGTGTGCACTTAACACTCAACCCTTCCAGACAGATGGTGAAGGCAACAAGGAAAAAAATTAAGGGACAAAATGCTCAGAAAACCAGCATATTGTTTACTACTATCCACGATTTCCCCTATGCACTTGCTCCCTGAATGGCTTCCAGTGAACATAACAGAACAAAAAGAATGCATCTAGTGTTAAAGTGACTTAGGTATGGATGATAAGTAAGATACTATAGAAAAATCTAATCATTACTACCATGGTCCCTCCTAGTGTGTAAAGCTTAGTTAAAGGCTCCTCAGGAATAGGCAAAGTATGTATGTGTTTTAAACAACAAATATATGATGGAATCTGATGGGGTAGTTGGGTGAAGGGAATGGGGAAAGCCAGAACAAAAATGTGAATGTAAAACCTCATACCAGAATATGAGAAAAGGCAAAATAAAATTTTCCAGAATACTGAATTTGAAATTCAGATGGTCTTTGAATGTTTAATAAACCGTTTCTCCTGGTTGCACCCACCAATATTTAAAAACTAATGAGAAAACTAAAGAGATGTCATGTGCAGGGTAAAAACAGTAAAGAAGCAGCAGGTTAATTAAAAATACAAAAGCGAGTTGTTCCATATATCAACAGCTCAACAAGCACTTCCTCACTGAGTATTTACCCTTTCCATGTGGCACAGGGAAAGAACAATAGGAAAAGGAGAGAGAATAAATATGAAGGAAACCTGTATCCAGCTCACCTCAAGGTTTACAGATGTAAAGCACAAATATAGAGGACATTAACTTAGGGTAGTACATCATAGTGTCTAAGCCAAAAGCAGTAAGAGAGATGACAGTCTTAAGAAAGCCCTAACATTATAGAAATATGGGTAGCAATTAATAAGTGTGCACATTCATCTATAAAGATGACAAGAAAGAACTTACAAGTTAAAACAGACAGGCGAATGAGAGTATCCTTGGCATCTGGTCTCTGAACCAGCAGATGCTGAGGTTTTTTGTAAAAAAAGTGTCTGAACCCAAATATATAGCCAGATATAAGAGTAAAAACATGAATCTGAGATTTTTCTCTCCCAGACAATTTCCTCAACAGAGGGACAACAGTCAAGTTCGCCCATTGCTGTTTAGGTTCCTTAGCTTAGGACAATCCAAACCAGAGATCCTTCCTGGGTGACTGCTCTAACCTTTAAGGCTATTTAAAAGGTCCTCTCTCCCTCTTCTACACTTCAGAGCTCATGACTGCTGTGGTTTGTGTTAAAGTCAATGTTGTCCAAGCTTATCACATGCAATCTAAGCACAGTCAATGGCTTAGGCACCTCTGGGGACACAGGCAGAGTTCAGGCATCTCTACACACATCTCTGAGTCACAATGAAACCTGGGTGGGGGTTACATGCCTGGCTGCTTAAGCCACAGTACTTCTGAGCTTCCCTGGAACTTGTGCCCAGATGCTGTGGGAGACCTGTTGTTCAAAATGATTCATTTTAGGTGCCACCAGGGGTTAGGTGGTGCTTGAGAGTAGGCAACTTGAATCGTTCTTCGAGACTTAGGCGCCCAAAGTCTGACTACATTATGTTTTAGGTGGAATTCAGACAGTTTGATTTTCTCCCTCTGTCTATATTGTCAATAGTATATAATAAAAAATGAAAGTTGATGAATGGAGTGCTGTGTTCTCAAAGAGAAGCACACCCTTGGTGGAAACTGCTGAAAACAATAGCAGGAATTGAAGCACATGAACTGAATTCACAGACTTGAACTTGCACCACACCAGCCTGCTGGGCTGGGGCGTACTGTAAATTACAGAGGCCCCAGCTGGCAGATTAAGGAGACCAAAGACAAGCAGCAGGAAAATCCCTAACAATCCCAGGTTTTACATCATACCTGTATATGTTACAAATCCAGACATTCGGGTATCTCTTAATGTTCCACAGGTTGAAGCACCAGGCAGATGCATCAAGAAAGTTAATAAATACATGCCAACAATCCTGCAACAACTATGTGCCACTCTATCACAACATAAATATACTCAGAGTTGTAAAGGCTTTTCTTGCATTCTCCTCTTTTGCTGGATTAAACATAGCCATAATTTCTCCTAAAAATAGGTGCTGTGGCCCAAGTACGGCTCAGACTGTTCATTATGAGGTTACTAAGAGAGCAGTTACAGGAATTTTGCATGAACTTTACAACTGTATTTGCGCATACCTTCCACTGTTTGTATGTTGATCAAGTATAGACTGATTTTTGACAAAATATTTGCTCATCCACTTGTTTCTTCTAAAGTACTGAAAAATTCTTAAATGCAGATATCAGCTGGTTCTGCTAGTGCTACCATGCTAAAAGAAGTAATTATGAATGAATTAACTGTGTATTCACTGTGCTATAAACAGTTTTAGTTCTATCTTTGTAAAGCAGCATTGAGTTACCCATATCAAATTTAGTAAGGCAATCCTTTATTTACCTTTTGTTTTTATTTTTAAAAAAGCACTAATGGAAAAGCAGCATCTATTTTTAAATCTTATGAACTGTGATTGTTCCATATCGAATGAGAATACACTACAGTGTATGATAAACTTCCGTATTTACAAGTATCAATGAAGCCTCCAGCTTGCTGAATATCTTCCAAGAAGAGAAAGATGAGCCAGCTTACATTTCCTGAGAGTGAAGTGAGAGATGTTTAGAGTTTATGGCAAGACATATCTCTTCCAGCTGACATATACCATTACCTGGTATATGTCACTTGTAACATGACAACACTACAATAATTTGGTGACCAGAACTCAAGGAGTTGGTTTAAACAACTTTCCTATGGTGGGTAATGATTTATTTAGTACTATGTTGGTGAAGACACTGAAATCTTAACCTTTACATGTTTACTAAGGGATTTAAACTAAGAACTGTTATGAATAAAAAAGTAGAGCTCAGGTGACTAAATGAAAAAAAAAATCTCCCCATTATTCGCAATGTTTCTACATCAAATTACTATATTGTCCATTCTTGATTTCTGTCTGACTTTACTGGTATAATGGGAGAAGGGGAAATAACTAGAACAATTTACCAATCTCTGCCTAGAAAGGGTATTTTAAATTATTTTCAAATAAAAGTTAAGAACAGCTGTTCGTAAACCAGAATAAGAAATAATTTCCTTCCCATCCATCTTCCTCAAATCACATTAAGATGCACTATACAGTTTCGTGTTACATTAGGCCTCAAGTTGTTTTCATACGACACATTATATGATGCAACTCAAAGGAAACTATTCAGACAGCTTAAGAGTTATTAATTACTAAGGGAGAGTGCAACCCACTCAGAAAACGTACTGCTGAAAGCAAAGCTGCAAATTATTGTAACACAGAACAGGGATCTACCTAATATTTCATATACTACAGCACACCTCTCCTTTCATTTACTGAACAGATATAGATTAGATGCCTCTTTTGATATACAGGTTTAGAATTCTTTTTTTTTTTTTTTGGTGAAAGTCAATGTTATTGCTATAAAAATCTTAAAGAACATTTAAAAAAGAAATATTGATTTGAAAGAGAAACAGAAATATCAAAATGGATATGCCCACTCAGGATACTTTTCTGCTAAGGTTTCCAACAGTATTCTACATTCTCATTTACAGGAATTACTGGTGAACTCCCAGCCCTAATGAAGTCAAAGGCCAGTCTTCCATCGATTTGAAAGAGGTCAAGCTAATGAAATTATGTCTGCTTTCAAGTTTGGAAAATTTCTGTGCATTTTAACTTTTCTGAAAAAAAAAAAAAAATCAGCAGCAATAAGAACAACAGACTTAAAAGTAGTAACATATAATAATGGAAATTGTTCATGCAACAATTTTTCTTCTTATTTTTCTAAGCAAAATTCTACAGCCTAATAAAGTTCAGAGAAAATTCAGGTCAACATGTAGGCTTTGGGAGTCTTTATCTTGTGGAAGACAACACTCAGCACTTCCAATACAGTTATACACTTGCCCTGATCAACATAGATAACTGTTTTATGAACCAAATAGGTCTGAGAGCAACCAGTGAATTTTCCTTGTTCCTGGAAAATAAAAATAGTCCTAGCAAAGCCTGAATGTTGCATAGTAAATTAAGCTGCTTTAATCAGTACTAAGCATCTTTCCATACAGAGGCATATGGAGTGACAAAGAACAACAGCCACAGCACCAGTGAATGCTGTGTAGGAAGATGAGTAAGGGAAGGGGAGAAAGCCAGAACCCGACTAATTCAGCAAGCTAAGATTTTACTAACATTATCTCATACTCCAAAGGATCCTTCCACACCTACACCAGTATAGACTCAATAAAACAGAACACAACAGAGTGGATCCAGACAACAGATATACTATGCTAACCTGCCTTTTTATGTACAAAGCAAGTAAAGGAAACATATAGGGTAATAAAAAGATTTAGGTTGGTTTTGCAGTGTATGGGCATTGAGATGTTCCTCCAGACACTTTCAAGCTCAACATCTAATGCATGGTTACCTGTGATTCAGAAAGATTAAAGTCAATCTGTGTGACTCACTCAGGTCTTACACTAGATACAGGTCTCGCATTCAGACTGTTTCTTTTCCTTAGGAGATGACCAAAGAACAAACACACACACTGCTCTCACTGTCTGAGAGATGGGGAACAGAGATGAGAAAAACATGGAACTCTAGTTCTTTCACAAAAGGAAAAAGACATTGCATTTGCTGTCTCCTAATCATACAATTGCATGATACTTTCTAGTGTCCCTCTACCCCATGCTGCTCACACCAGGTTGTTGGCATCACTTACTTACTGAGAAACACGCAGAGAGTTTCTAACATTGCTGCCAGAAAATAACCAAATCCAGTCTCTGTCATCCCAGCCTGGTTTTTCAACCTGATTCTTCTCATACACATTTTCAGTAGTTGTGGCAGCCAGGTAACATCTCCATAGCAGACACTGATGTGTCAGTAATTGATACCTTCAATTCCATCTCCTCCAACTCCTCCTCACATGTACATTACAATAAGAAGTTGCATTCAGTCTACTGGTTTTAGAGTTTTGTGAATATAGTGATGTTTCTCATACCAAGTGCCCTTTCATTGAGCATTTCTCCACATTCTATGGATGCTAAATCTGCTCATGCATCAAAGTTAAATAATGTCAGTTAGAAAGAGCTCCTTCCAGTACCAGCATCAAGCTCCCTATCAAAGCTACATTGAAAATATAAAAATAACTCAAAAGAAAACGATAACTTTTGAAGTCTCATCATTCCTTCTCAGGAATCATGCTCCTGCTAGACATACACCTCATTCTCGTTTCCTTTCTGTAGCTAAATGTAGAACATAACACACATGAGCCCTCCCATCCCCATTTTTCTAACAGGTTTCTACTCCTGGAATTCACTCTAGGGAATGAAACCTTCCTGCATGCATGCAAATACGGTCTAATTGTCCACCATGAACATTCCAGAAATCTTCAGTGCTTTCCTTATTCAGAACCACACTAGTAAATCGACTGCCTCTATAAGGGAACTAACCAGGGTCTGACATATTTCTGATAAGCAATCCACAAAAAAAGGACAACATTTTCTCTTTGGGCGTTAATGGTAGAATATGGAGAAGTCTGATCATCGGTCTGTTTCTTCTGTGTCATGTGACTGTTTCCTAAGACATGGTCTTTGTTTAAAATTTAAAGCTAGGATGTACCTGAAAGAATGTCAGAGATTTAAGTTTTCTTCAAGTCATTCAAGAATTATATCCAGATTTTTGGCATTTTTACATAATCTCTCAAGGCCATTTTGCTGTGCTAAGTGCCCTAAAATCCAATTGTGGTGTTCTTTCTTTCGAGTGTGGCCACCATCAAGAGAAGCGGATGTGAACTTCAGCACTTTTAAAGGAACTTTACATACTTATTTAAACATTGACACCTGTCTTTATTTAGATATTTTATGAGCAGCTCCATAATTCATGTGGTCCTTCTAGTTTGCTCCCAGAAATGGAACAAAGACAACAGGTCTTGTTATTGGAGTCTCTGAAAGCCAATGAGATATTAAGTGCTCATGCTAAATGTGATTATCTACAATGGAATGGAGTTATTCAGCTGATCAAGAAACCCTCTAAAGATGTTAGAGAAAAAAAAACAATTACTGTAACCTCTGAAAATCAACTGGCAGTGAAAACTGCACATATTTTTACACTCTTCCTACCCTGAAGCAAGATCTATGGTGCAGTGATAATGATTTGTAGATCTCAGTTGTTGCTCTTGTCTGGAAAAGCAAAGAAAATTCAGCCTACTAGAGAGAATTTGTTGATTGGAGGACACGATCATTTCAGTCTGAAGATAGACAATGCACATAATACTTTGGAAAGGAGGGAGGAAATGAGGAATGATGTTTCCTATTTCTTGGCCTATATAGCCATATAATCTTCTCTAGAGGAAGAAATCTAAGCATTTGTCTATCCTTGGAGGTTTTCACAGCCAATTTACTAGCACTGTACAGACATTTGTACAGGTATCTAGTGGCACTAGCCGATGCCAGAAACAGAACGGTCTTTTTAGTTTGGTACAAAGGAGCTGCATGCTGAGAGATTCGCACCGTCTGCCTTCTCACGCTGTTCTTGTGAGAGCTACTTTGTGTATTTCTGCAGGATGTTGCGCTACCCAGCCTACTGTGTTGTTTCCTTAGAGCCCTTAATTTCTTCCTGCTAGTCTCACCCCATCCCGAATTTTTAGTAGCTTTTTGCAATGAAGCAATGGAACAAGCCTCTTGAACTGAGGGGCCCAGAACTGGACACAATATTCCAGATGAGGTCTCACCAGGGTAGAGTAGAGGGGGAGGAGAACCTCTCTCAACCTTCCCTGGTTTGTTCGGTAAGGTCCTAGACAACCCTGGCTGATACTAAAAGGCAAAGCATTTCTCAGTCCAGCATCCCTTTTCTGAAAACCCTGAGTGCTCACAGTGAACACAACAGTGTGACGGGCAGTGGTAAGGGAGAACTACAAGAACTGCTGTATGGAGTGCAGCTGAACCAAACAGAGTGAGGCTTTTTTCCTAATCTCCTAAAATAATTGCTTGGATAACTGGTCTCCTCCTCATCAGCATGCAGGACTGCCTACAAATAAATTACCTCTAAGCTAAAATCACAAGAAGTGCTTGAGAAAAAAGACACAGGCAACACCGAAGGTACTACAGCCTATGACACTGTTATAGATGGATATATCTACCCATCTTGCTTCCAGCTGATATCCACCTCCAAAAAAAGGCAAAGAGAAGAGGATTAAATTACCAACAGAAGAGCACAGAGTAGGAAAGAAGGTTAATGATACCAGATACCAGGGTCTGGCCTGAAATAAGTAGCTCTGTCAGCTGCAAGAGTGAAGCTACAGAGAGAGAACGTGTTTTTGCTTTAACACCCCCTACACTCAGCATGACTAGTCTATGAATATTTAAGCTTGGTGTTCTGCTTACAATTTGAAGGATAACTAGATAAATAACATGCTCTTTTACAGTTTGTAAAACCTGTTGACATTCAAAGATTCTAAGTGAACAAACATGGAAAATAAAAGCTTAAAAATTTTTTTGCATCACACAGAAAGACTTAGTAGCATTTTCAGAAACTGGAAATTATTGCTTTTTTGAAAAAGAAAAAAAGAGTACATACAGCTTAGCTTGCATCTCTCAAGCTAAAAAACATCAACATTGCATTGCTATCTGCTGAATCATATCTATGTTTAATAGGATGGGCCAAGGATCTGTGACCTGTTCCTATCAGACCTAGCTGGGAAACAGCCAGGTATTTCCTTTAAAGGGCTAGGAAAGAAACCAAAAAAATCTTGTAAAGAGAGACGGGGTCTTGCACCAGGTCAATGACAGATGTGTTGAAAGGAGGCTTCAAGCTTCAGATAAGTCAACAAACATTTTACTTAGATTTTTCCTAAGCCCATCAAAAGAATCCACCAAACCCAACTTGAAAGGACTGTGGATATTACCAGGAGTCCTTCTCAGGCTGGGCAAAGGGGCCAGATGCCTTATATCCAAACAAGGAAGTTTGGTATGCTGGGAATTCACAAACTTTTCTCAGAACAGCGAAGCCTTCACCATACAAAACTTTGCACTAAAACAATGCATGCTTATTTATTAACTATAACTTAGTTTGAGGTTGGATCATCTCAGTAACTTCTGTGTGAAAGTAAGAGAACTAGAATAAACAATGATCTTATTTTTCAATGGTTAGGCTGAGACTGGAATCTTCACTACTGATGAAAATTTTAGGAACATTGTATTACCTACTATAAACCTCAGGTTAGTAGATGAAGTGTGGAAGAGTTATGATAGCAAAGAAAATATCACTAATATTTTGCAGTGTGTAAAACTGTAAAATTTAAGCATGCAATAAGATACAAGCAATATTATGGAAGTTTTAAAAAGAAAATACTTTGTTCCCTCACCATTCCATGAAAAAAACCCAGCATATTGATAAATTCGCTCTTACCCTGTAAATTACTTGGTTGACAATGGAATTAAGTACCCAATATTGTAAGAATCTATATTCTTACAGAAGAAAATCCATTAACAGTATAGTCTATAATAGAATCGCAGAGTGGCTGACTTTGGGAGGGACCTCTGGTCCAACTCCCCCTGCTCAGGTAGTGTCACCTAGAGACAGTTGGAGAGGAGCACACATTTACTTGTGTATGAGAACAAAATCAATCCAACATGAGCTGTTTAAAGACATGACATTTAACTGCTATGACAAAAGTTAGAATGCTGTAAAAAAAAATGTAATGTTAAACATAATATGAATTGATATTAGTAGAGCTAACTGGTCCTTAAGGAGAGCAATGAGGCAAGGTTGTGTTATAACTCTTCAGTCTTTCAAGAACTCCAATCAGTTAATGAGTCATGACTTTTCATTTCCATGAAATCATATCAGCTATCTTGAAGCACAAATTGTTTTTTTAGTGCTCCTAACACTTTCACAACAAACCAAATTTAAGCTTATGTAATTTCCTGGTAGCAAAGCATTTCTTTCTCCACATATTAACAGTGATACAATCATTTATCACTTCCTAAATTTAAAGAAAGTCCTGTGGAAATGAAAGTAACCTATAAAAAAAATAGAAATAGTTTCAAAGCCTATGCTCCTTTTTGAGTAAACACAGATGTCTGACTGCATTTCTTGCATCTAGCATTTTCAGACATTCAAGTTATCATATAGTTTCATTGCTGAACTACCACTACTCACTACTATGTATCTTCTATGTTTGGTCCTGTTGTGGTACATTTTCTTCTAGTGTCTCTGTCCATATGATTATTCTTATGAGTTATTGTCTTTAGCACATATTGTCCACAGTTCAAATAGGAATGAAACAACCTATGTGAAACATTCTCAGTGACCTATTTTCACAGGAGATTGTTTTTTTAAAAAAAGGACAACTGATTGCCCTAGAAGACTACCCTCCCAAAACACCTTGTTTCCAAATAACACCTTTACCTATAAAATGGGTGAGTGTTATCTACTGATCCTGTACAAGTCAGATGCTAGATGTCAATCCTGAGTGACAGCAATAAATTCATGCTGCAAATATATGTGCTATACTTCAAAGTAGGCGCATCCAGCATGGAGTGTCTCTATTCCAAGAGCTGGACCTGGAAGTGCACTTCTTCCCCCCTATTATGGTATGTGCTCCTGGTGAATACCATTCTCTTGTTATGTTTAGTTTCACAGATGAATTTAAATTGGCAGTCATCTAGTATTCTGAACTGCTCACTTAGAGACAGATCCAGTAAGATAAAAAATAAGGTGAGTGAAGTCACAGCAGCTTGATGGTGCTACCTGTGTGGTTACCTCTCAGGAGAGGTCCAAAGTAAACCTCACGTTCCTTAGCCATAAAACAGTCATTGCTATTGTATGGGATATGCATCCAACAGTATGAGCCAATGCTGCGCACCATAGATTATGAATATACACATTTCTTACTAAACTCTCAGCAGAGTTCATAGAGAAAAATGAGTAAAACAGATAAATTCAAGTTTTTTAAGGACTTCAACATTAATGTTGCTATCATGGATGTAGCAATAAGCAGCAGCCTAATTCCAAAAAGAAAAGATACATTCATTTTCATATGACAAGTATAAGCCAAATGCCATATTAGGAACTATCAACAAGTTATTCAAATCCTGCATTGTCATGCTCAATCCCAGAATATTTTTAGGATTTATTTTTTTAATAGAATTCTGAGATTCTGCAACTCATCATATTGTCCAAATAAAACCCCCCTATGATATCTTGCACATGGGTCTGCTAATACATCAATATCTGTACATAAGGACTTCGTTTCTATAGATTGGAGATTGTTCTTCATCTTGAAGTTTATTAAATCATTCCAAGTTTTGAAATGAGTTGGTGACATGACAAATATTCACTTGAGACAAGGCTGCAATCAGCAAACTCTGTACGCTTATGACTGAAATCAAGTTGATACACAGACCTCCAAGTGAAAAATCCAGGGCATGGACTGTACTGTTCATGCAAAATTAAATACGTTTTTTTTTAAATTTGGCAATTTATCTCCATAAATAAAAGATGTTTCACAGCACAATGATGAAAACTGTGAAGAGCTAACCACAGAGAAATGCCAGAGGCCAAAAATCTTTCACAATCAACTGAAAATAAATGAAAATCACTGTAATGAAAAAAGCACTAGGCAGTTTCACTGTGAGGGAGCCCGTGAACTATTTTTAGACAGGAAAACTAAAAGCTCAGATGCAAGGTGGGGGAAGGGAATGATATTTCTATGACATCTTTAAACAAAAAAGCCCCATTGTGGACACAGATGTATCAGCACAAACTTCTTTTTGTAGGTGTAACTTCAGTTAAGAGGAGGAATGTCTGGCAGCATAGCTAAGGCAAACTACATTTCACAAAGCGTTCAATCACAAAAGCCAGAAAAAGAAAAAAAAAATCTGATTTACTGCATTTGGGTTTTTTCCAGTCTGCTGATAAATGACTTTTGAAGCACATGGCACCACTGCTTCTGCTGGAGAAATTATATGCATTTTACAAAGACACTTGAATCCTCTCAACTCAATCAGCAAATCGGATCAATGATCTTCCAATCTCTAATTTTATACTGCAACATATGTGGGCTACAGTCTATCCTCAGCTGCATGCATTATATCCAGTACATTTCATTAAATTCTGTGTAGTTGCATATAGCATTGCAGTATATATTCGTATTTACTCTGGATTTCTAAGACGCTTCAACTATGTTAATTTTGTAGCAGTTTTTTTGTTCTTAAACTATTCTGACTAGTGTTCTCATCAAACACAGTTCTTGTTACAGACTTAGATCTGCAGCCTCCTTCTCAATTTACAGTACTATCTTGTACTCACTTTTGGGAACCTTCTTCTTCAAAAAGGATGGCCAAGAAAAAAAAAGATAACATTACAAAGACCTCAAAAGTCAGCATGTTTGGCAGGGAATAAGAGACGTGTAAACTTGTGAAAGCTCCCCACAGTCCAGCACCACTTCAGGCTCCCTTCTGCTACTGTACCAGAAAACCAAACCACCTGGGGCAGAATCTGTGTTCCACATTTTGAACAAGGCCCACAGGAGTGCGTCCAGGTAAACTGCTTGTGCTGAACGTAGAAATCTAATAACAAAATAACTTTGTCTAGCAATCATGGTATCTATGGCAGTTATCTGTTTTAAGTTTTACTATCCTATCCAATAAGAAAAATGAAAAATAGTTTTGGCATCCATGTCAGATGAAAATAAAAAATAATCCTTTATAGGAGCGTATTACAAAAGTGAAATTGCTTAGCTACTGTAGATGCCATTGTTTTAATCACAATGACAGAAGTGGTTTTTTAAACTATTAAAATGAAGGTGCAATTTCTGGGTTTGCTTAAGCTACTGGCAGGTTGCTCTCTGCCCCAGCAGCACGTCCTTGCTCCTTCCCCACTGGGATTGCTGGGGATCACACAGCCTTGGGGATCAGCCACAGGGATCAGCCACTGGCCTGGCTGACCAGAGAAGCTGACGATGATGAGGAGGAAGGGAGATGAGGCTGAGAGCTGGAGGGGAGTGCTGTGAAGCTGAACTCCTACTTGTATTTTTTTTCCAAATAATAATCTTGTCTGGAAGGATTTCTCCTTTAAAACACTGTCAGAAGGAAAAAAAATAACACTAACCTGAACTGAAATACATGTTTTTCAAATTAAGGATACCTTTTCAAGTAAGGAAAGTAAACTGTCTTCACCATTTGTTCACCCAGTGCTTCTGTGATTTGCTTATTACCTGCCTTAAGTTTCATCCTGAACCCATTGGGGGTTCCACATAAACGCTGCTGCTACACATTTCCCAAAAGCTCCTGCCCTTTTGTCGGAAAGCACTTTACAGCAAGAACAGCATTGCTGGGGAAAAAAAGGAAACAAAACAGTCCCCTTCATCCAACATTGTCTCAGCGATTGAACTGGTATGACGCTGTCACATTAAGCGCTCTGCTGTCTGAGGAACACACCAGAGATCAAAAAGTTCAGATTTGCTACAGTCAGTGGCCTAATGAAAACATTTTTTATCTGCTCTCTGTTCCCTCACAGTCAGACTCAATGTAAGTACTATACGCTTTCATATATATTCTTCTCCTCTGCCACCTATCTGTTGTTACTTTTGCTTTCCCAATTATTTCCATATAGTAAAACACATGATAAATTACATGATTATTCAAGACCAATATAGCAATAAAAAAATAATTAATGTCTGAATTTTAAATTTTATAAAAAGATCGGGGCATATTTCTTGCAGGATTTACACTAAATTCAGGCTCCCACACTCAGGAAGCAAACTGCAGAGACAAGGCCCTTTTCTTGAAAATACCCTGCAACCAAAATACCAGACATTTCAGTCTTAGCATTGTTGGCTCCAACAGCTCAAATGACCTCAAACAAGTATCCAATGTAGGAAGGGAGAGGTGGTTTCTTACATAACCATCTAATATTTTAATAGACTAAAGGCTAGCGGGACTTTGTGTGGGCACAGATAAAAGCTGGTCAGCACAACTGGAACTACTGCCCCCAAACTGGGGTGCCTCCTCACTGCCATTTTCAGTAGACGTTTTAAAAGTTTTCAAATAAATCTTTTGGAAGCTGTTGATTTTTACATCTATCCATTCCATACTTCATTTAAGAAATATGTATACTACTGCTTAATATAGATCTGCTGAACCCGGCTCTGCTGCCCAAATCACACGCCATGTACAAAACCTAATGGAAAATCATGCCCATGCGGACATTCACTGACAGGTGAAGTCATATGCAAGGAACTCAGTATTTATTATTTTAGTGAAGAAAGAAGTCTCAGCAGATAGAACCAGAGAAAATATGGCAAACAGTTGCAAAGCCACCCAGAGATAGGTGCCTTCGGGGACAAAAGTGCTAGCTATGAAAAGGCTTTTAATGGTGAACACAGAAACTGCCTCGCTTGATGCCAGCTGTGCTTTAGGAAATGAAATTCCCTATGCACTTTTTGCAATTAAAAAGTTTAACATGAAAAACAAACAACCCCACAGAAATATTCTTTCATCAGTGATTTCTGTTCTCAGCAGAAATAATTCTCCAGCCTGGAATATCCTGACAGAAACGGGAACGGTATTGCTGCATCCAGGAACTAGACACCACAAGGAGGTGAAACGCTTCATCTGAAATCTGGCCCAAGCCACAGCTCTTCTGGCAGCAGCCAGTGACAACATCACTGGTGGGGCTCGGTAGTCCAAATACAGTCAAAATCCAAGCTCTTTTGTAGTATCTCACACCGAAAGGGGAAGAATTCCTAAAAAAGTCGTGAGAGTAATCCCAACCGCTGTAACTCTGAGATCATTTAACTGCCAGCTACGATAATTTCCTCAGTAAATTAACATGATTCGTCAAGCCAAACAAACTACAAAATAAGAAAGCCATGACTGTGCCATTAACATTTGCTAATCATAGACATCCATTTCAAAAACATTCTGAAACACAGCCGAAATAAACTTACTATTTCCTTTATTGGTGCTTTCAGAGGAGAAAAAAAATGGCTCACCAGCAACCCAGAGAAGTGAGAATGAGGAACAACTGACATCTGATGGATCTTTAGAGAAGGACAGTGAAATTATTTCATCGTAGAGCTATTTACTCTAAGACAACTGAAGAAAAAAGCTCAGACTAGAAGGCCCCACGTCCAGAAGTAGCGAATACCGCTGGCAGACCTGGGGGAGTTGCTATCAGCACAGAGCCCTGGGCTGCCCTTGCCAGCGAGCTCTGCGCCAAACTGCAACACGCAGCACAGGCAGACGCGTTCAACTCTAGAGAACAAAACATGACTCCAAAATGTATTTATTGAGATAAAATTAAAGCACTATACAATTACTATTATTATGACTGTATAGCTAGATACTCCCCATAACAGTATTTTACTGTGACTTTCTTCAGGATTCAAAGGCTCAGTTATACTACTTAGGAATAACTTCTATTAATGTCCGCATAAGAATTGCAATTAATAACTCACAGTATTTTAATTTAAAAACAAAATATCACTCTTTAATCCTGAAAATATTACTAAAATTAAATTAATATTTAATAGTCATTTACATGGAGCATAAGAAAAGATAACCATCTCCTGTCACAAGACAAAATACACACAAAACTCCCTCACAAAAAGAGATAAAGAGATATAACTAAAATCCAACACAAATAGACATAATCAATTTCCCAAGCTGACACTGCATTGTAAATTATTTACAACATATAAATAGGTGCAACACTACTCCACGTCCATTGAAAAAACCAAAATGGCATCACACAAGAAAAATGGCACAGCATAGCTTTCTATTACCCACACTACGACTGAATGAATGAAATGCAAGAGGAGATGTGCCAAGTTACTTGATACTTGCTAGTCAGCTTAATCAGATACTCTCAGTTTCCTGCAGGATGGATAACAAACACTGTTCTGCTGCTTACTGCACACCACGTCTACTAACATATTTTCTGAGGCAGAATGATCTTAAAACCTCATACATCTAGTAACACAAGGGGTCTAGAACCATACAATCTGACATGACCTAAGAGAAGCAGATTTAAATAAAAATAATGTATTACAAGATATCCTGCATGAATAACTGAGATAAAGTAAATTCTAAGGTATGATGACGGATACCTGAGTTCCTGACTATCCTTCCTTTTAACACTACCATGCTAAAATCTGACTTCGTGCTCCTGATTGCCTTCTGCCCTTATTTTTAAAAACCAACTCTGAAGTTCAGAAGACTATAAAAAAATACTTTAAACAACTAATTTAAAAAAATCTTGCCAGAAGTGTTATCTCAACAACAGACAGCTATTAAACATTCAACATATTGAATGAAAAGTAAATTCTATTCTATTCTTAATTATGACATGCATTTCTCTGTGAAGAAAGGTTAAAAAAGCATGAGGAAAGATACTGCCATAGAGGACTAGGAGTTAACAGAAATTCTGCAATGCTTGAATGTTATTGAAAATACCCTTTTTTTGTTCACAGAGATGTATGTAAGAGGTTCCATTTACTTTCACAGCAAGCTGACAGAAAACCTTACCTTGTTAACATCAATAACGCAATATTAATTTTCAGCCTAACTTTATTCATATATTAGCACTGTTACCCATTTTATTAACATCTCAGTTGCTTCATCCAGCTAAAGTTTTCATCCATTGGATATGCATATTTTTAGAGGAATCTGGAAAGATTTTCTCTTTATTTTTTCATTTAATGAGGACACATAGAAGAAAACAACAGGGAGGGAGAGGAATGTGAGAAGCAAGAGACCATTAAAGGCAAATCACCTGTCCTCCAGGTTTACCTTTTACTGAAATTCTTTATCCCTTGCCCAAGTCAGCCTGAAAATGAAGAAAAAGTAGCCATTTTTTAGTCAGAGTCACCCTCCCTCCAAAAAGCTGAACACATAAAATATAGAAAAAAATCTGTTAGATCTGTTAGAAAAAAAAAAAAAAGGAAAATAATCTAGAGTATTTTCCTTGCACCTACTAAGAGTTAAAGTTTTGCTAAGCCACGGCTATCAGCCATGACGTGAATTCCCTATTTTCTCTGCCTTCACTAATAAGCTGTTTTAGAAAAAATAAAGCATAGCTATTAGTATTCAGATCTACTAAAAGCTAAGAAAAAAGGCTGACATTTTTCAACCTCAAAATCACCTGTCAGACCCTTCCAATAATATCAAATTCTCAGAAATCAACCCTTAACAATCGTGATTTTTCCCTCAAAGTAATACGAATTTTAAATAATTCACCCTTTTCCAATTTCTAGCTTCTCTCACTCCATTTTTGCCATTGATGTCCTTACAGTTTCAGAATAAAATAAGTCAGCTTGCAACATGCGTTCCATTGTACACAAAGGAATACTTAGCTTTTTAATTCCTAACGGAAAATTGCCTCACATGTTTTGATATTGCCTTGATTTTCTACTCTTCTATAGTCTCACATTTTCCTCAAATCCCTCTCCATTGAAAAAAATGTAAAAATAATAGCAGAATTTTTAAAATGTTTTCCCACTGATAAGCTTTTGAAATTTTTTTAATAAAGACATGCATGGGTGGTACCTAATTTTACCTCTTCCTGTTCTAAAGACAGTCTTCATAATACTGGGAAGACTAATACAAATAGAGTGCTCGCTATGTTAAGTAGTTTTATGTAGTGATTTTTCCTTCAATAGGAAATGTTCAAGGTGTTTTTAAAAAAGACAGATATTACCTTGTTTAACTTTGCAGAATTACACAAGCATAAAAATTAAGCATTTACACTATCTAATACCTCAGGAAAAAAAAACCTTAGAATCTGTCTAGAACTCTAGAATATTTAGGTCCTATTTCTTTAAATGTTCTCCTGTCCCAAAGATCACTTTGCTTGGTGTCTCCGATTCCTCTCTTTTCCCTCTCCCCTGGCCTCACGCCTCCCCCAGCCCCTCTCGGCCCTGCCCAGCATCCACCCAAAGGGGAATTCCGAGGGCCCGGTGTATTTTTTCCCAGATGAGCTGGAGCCAAACCTCTTGCAACAGAGAATGTCCAACCTGAAGACGCGGGAAGACAGTTGCTTCCCTTGTCACCAGAGGAACGCGCTGTACAGAAACCACAGTCCCATGACCTGGAGCACATCTCAACCAAAAAGCTCTGAGATGATCCTCTCTCCACTGAGCACAGGGAACTTGAAACTACATTCCTAACTGCTTCTTGCCATTTCCTTATCCCCGTGCAAACGTAAATCCATCCAATCCCATTGTGCCTTACTCTCCTTCACCTTCCTTTTGATTTTTCATGCAGTCTCTGCTTTTCATCCCACCTGTGTGGAAATACGATGCTGACTAGTTTTGCCTCTACAGTGAGTATCCACCATTCTGTTGCTGCTCAAAGGCAAGATGCCAATTCCACTGGGAAAAAAAAAATCATGAAAATATAGCATTTAAGGAAACAATGGCTCTTTCTCTCCTATTAATCCTGCCAGCAGCAATGAGAGAGAGGACAGACAATTTCACTAAGAGATTAGTATAACACTTCTTGTCATACCATGAAATGTCTTGGTTTACCTTGTTTTATAAATATTTATATATAAAAAGTAGAGTTTTCAATATCAAAATCACAATTTGAGAAAGAGAGATTCACAATTAACTCTGTACTCAGATGCTTCCAGATTCCAGAAGAAAAGCAGATGTGAATCAAAATGCTTCCTGAAGAAAAAACTATTACAGATGAAAGTGCCTGAAAACAGACATACTTATCTTTCTGCAGCATCCTTTGGATACACTGCTCAGTGTTTCAGTTCAGCAGCAGCGTTTAGTCTGAGCTCCGTCTTGTAAAGACTTAGCATGAATGTACTATTCCACTTACTTTGTGTCTCTGACGAGAGGTGCGCTTCCCAGTTTAAAGCAGATTTTTTCCCCTCCACAAGATGTTTGCCTCAAAGAAAAGCTTTCCGCCAGGTCAAACCCTGTGAAATACAATACAATTATTTAGCTTGTTTAATGGAATTTATAAAATGCAGGTAAATGCTGACATTTAGCATGCTTGGTCACTTTCTAGAGTACAGACTGACAAGCTACTTTGAAAACCAGTACCTCAAGTCAGAGAAATTTCCAATATTCAATATTATTGACAGAGAAACTATCAGTGCAAAATTCACTCAGTAGATGGCTTTGCAGCCTGAGAAATGCATTAGTTATGCCCTTTTATCCTCTGAGCTAATAAGAGTGCAGGATATTCGGGAAAAACAATGGAAATGAGTGTGGCTGCAGAATCTGAACCAATACTTTCCAAGAACAACACATTCTGATTTTAAACCCGCTTGCTTAAAAACAACAGCTTTTGGAGCATGAGGGTGGCATTCTGTACTGTCCTTTTCAGTTTTAAGGACAGCTTTAGTCCGATACATCCACTATTAGCCAATTAATTCAGATATCTGTATTATTGTAGTCATTTACCTGAAAAAATGAGACTGTCTCTGCTGATTTGTTTGAGACGATGGACAACTGTTTTCATTAAAGGACACATGGCACCTTCAAGAGAATACAGTTTCATATCTATCATAAAATTCTATCAAACAAAAATGACTCCGAACAAACTATCATGACAGCGATAGTAATATTAACAGGAACATTTCTTTTTGTTACTTTAGGATAAGAAAAACAGCAATAAACCAAATTACAAAATTTAAATAAGAGTAGTATTTCAGATTTCACACTACATTTCTAATAATATAAGCAGATACAAATTTTATCACATTTTAATTCAGATGTTTATGATTAAAGCTCACATGAACAATATAACCAGAAGAAATACACTAAATTCTTACAAAGCTCTTTCCATCTACAATACTATATAAAGCACAACATCTGCTCTAAGTTTTTTGTATTTCCAGCTATATTACTATAAAAATTTCTTTTTCCCCCCATTAGCAAACATGAAACAATAAAGCATAAATGCTTGATTACCATCACAATAGTCTATTGTTACTTCAGTTAACAGTAATTTCAAAATGTGGATTAAAAAGGATATAATCATATCATATAATAAACAATGTAAGCAATGTTTATATTTTGAAAAAATGGTTGAATTAAGCAGCTTTACAGGGGATTAAGTCTAAATCAAAGTAGGTAAACAAGCAAAATGTTCCAAAATCTGGAACATGGTAAATTCTAAGGTTAAATCTAACTGAACACTTAGATCAAACAATGTATTATTAATATGCAGTATCTTTTTTGAATAATAAAGAACTTTCTTCTTCGTGTATATATGTATATACACGTACACAGGAATACACACTTTTAAGAAGAAAATACAGAGAAATGTCACTTATGTGCATGGGTCAGAAATAGATCTCACTCTTTAAACTTTGCAAATAGCCGTGCTAAACCCTAATGAAACTACCAAACGGAAGATGATGAGCAGGATTTGGCCGATGCACTTATCGAGCACAGAGCCCCATTTTGAGCTGACACAACTAGAAAGATGGCCAAAGTAGCTCTGAAGCCGCTGAACAGTGAAGGTTGAGGGGTTTTCTGAAGTGTCAGTTCAATGAAAAAATGTAATGTAAGAAGGCATTTCCACTAACCTGGATATCATCTATATTTAAAGATTTTCAAGAGCATCGAGAGGGCAGGTTGGCATCCAAAATAGCTATATTTGTAATCTTAAAACATGTGAAATTTGTCATTCAATCTGTAGTAATGTAGAAAGCATATTATCCTTCAAAAGTCTTCAATTCTATTAAATGTGTTGCAGAATTTGATCTAGATTAGGAATGACTAATTGGAAACAACCAGTAAAAGTGAAACTCAGTTATATAATACAGATATAAAGATGTCTCCTTACAACACGGTTAATGAAAACGATGTCAACTGTGTAAAGAACAGATCAGATAGAAGACATTTTTTGATGAGATTCATCAAGTTCCATTTCCTTTACTTTTCAATTGCAGTATACAATTACAAGTAACATCAATCATAATGTTATCTTTCACCAATGTTATCTTTCTTTCCTTCGTATATATACATAAATATGGGTATATACGTACATTTACCTATGCAGGTAGATACCCAATGCATTAGAAATAGCAGCAATTTCCACTGCATATTCCCTTTCCCCAGAAAAGATGCAGAACTGTAAAGAACATTCATGTTGAAATTTCTGAAACCGAAATGAGATCTTTCACCATTTTTGTTTTGCAGAGAGTTTTACATAGTGTGAAAAGTGTTCACTGGAATTACATACTAACATAGCAATTTCAATACACACTATGATAGACACACAAACACACACACACACACTACGTGACAGAAACAGGCTCACCCTGGATACCCTTTAATCTACAAACCTCAGTCTTCAATCAGTTATACAGATTATTAGACTATAGACTTTCATCTGTAGCCACTCCAGAACAATTAATGTGGTTATGGTAGATTTACACAGGTAAAACTACAAAAAATACGTTGGGGTAACAGAAGCCTGTTCTGGCTGAAGCCACAATAGCATGTCACACATACACTGACTAATGTTTTCCTTAAATCTATGTGTTTTCTAATCAAGGTTATATATATATGCACACTGTGGGGCAGATTACGTTTTGTTTAGATTACTTTACAGTACTTAAAATAAGAGTAGCCAGATATGAACTACTGCTGATTTTAGCTTGAACATCTATGGTAAGCTCTAGAGAACCTGGGACACAACCGTTTCCTTTTGGTTTTTTGTTTTTTTCAGCATTAACTTACATGAGGGCTCAGTGGTGAAACACTAGAGAGCTTTAGCTTATTTCCTTCAGCCACTTACTTCTAAGTCCAAATAAAGACTCAAGCCTTAATTTCTATGTTATCCAGATGATAGCAACGATTCCTCAGATGCCATAGACTGGACTGTGGACCTATTTTTATCAGTGGCATAACAGTCACAGCACAGACATGCCATGTAAGTGTTACTTATTTCATTGTATACCATATCCCCAAAAGAACTGAAAGGGTTACTGTGAATCTTCTATCTCATGCTGCTGATGCACTCCTTTAGCCCAATGTTATTCTTGAGAGCTAAGGCAAAACTCTAAAACATTAAAACTAAAACCTCTCCATACCAAGACTGACAACTTCTATTGCTAATGCCTGATGAAAATTCTTTCTACAGTCACAGTTTGTACAGTCAAAAAGTTAGCCTCTTCCAAGATTTTTTTCTAATATGGCTGGCAGATCTTGAAATTTCCTTTGGCCTGAGACAAAACAGAGAGTTTATGCATTCAGCCTGTGGGTTGCTAAATTTGAAGATCTATATGAAGACATTGAGGAAAGAAAAAGAGCAAGACAAACTCTTAATGCTAATCGAAGCATGGAAATCATGCACCTACCTGCCCTGCTAGAATACACAACTATAAAACTAATAAAGCAGTAAAAAGAACAAGCTTATATTTATAGACTAGATTGCTCTGCACATGATTGAAGTCCACAGTTCATATTAAAATAGTGATGTCAAAGCTGAAGTTAACACACCTGTCAATTAATGAGATCACCTATCCGTAGAACAATTTACAGACCTTAATATTTAGAAATCAATGAGTTCTACATAGGAGCTTATTATTATAAAACATACAATTATGCGAATCAAGGAGGTATACCACAGGTCATTGATCTTCTGTCTCTCCAATAAGATGCTAGTAAGACATTTTTTTGTTTTCTAATAGCATTATGTGAAAGCATTAAAGCAACGGCGTTGCATCTAGACTTATCTGCTGCAACATGCAGTGGCATGTTCTGAATTCCTGGAATGACCAGGGCACCTGTTGGAGCAAACTGCAGCTTCCATCTAGCCCTTGTGCCTGGTTTTCCTTTCTGTGCAAAGGAGGACAGAGGAGACTCCGTCTCATGCTTCAGTCTCACTCTTACAGACTTCTCTCGTGTGCACTTCCTGACAGGGAACTGTACCTCCCAATAAGCTCTCGTGGATCCTCCAGATCAAGTGTAACCTGCAATGGCTAGATTCGCATTACAAGTACTTATCTTCTGCTTTATAATTAAACTTTCTGTTCAGGTGAAGTTTTCAGCTGCCATCTAACACCACCGACGTGCACATTGCAAGGGGACTGAAGTTTCCATCAGTAAGCACGACTGGCCAAATGAATGTGGCCAAACAGCAAAGACCCACCTAATATGTACACATATCCTATGTCGGACTCAAGCTTCAGGCAGAAACCAATAATAGCTAAGATTTGTTTCACGCTCTTACTGGATCAGGCTTCATAGACATATAGGCATAGGGAACCTCTTCAGAGTGTGTGAGATACCCACAGGTGTCAGCACTAATATCCAACGAGTCCACCTCAAAAGTATTTGTGTTGAAGGGAAGCAGACCCAGCTGGCCTGCTTTCAAACAGGGTCAAGAATAGAGATTTCCCACATACCTGTAGCTTCACATATGGAGGTACCAGAAAATCAGATGTGATTTTTTTTTCTTTCCTTTTTCACTCTGTTAGCTACATCATATTACATTACAATATATGTATTAATTAATACAAAGGTGGAAAGAGGAAGGAGAAGGAGACTGAATCTACAATTTTTTTGATACAGGTAAGAAGTCAACTCCAAGTCTGCTGACAGTTTAGGTGGTTACATAAATAACATAACAGCTTTGGCAGGTGGGAATAAGAAACCCGTACCAATGAAGTTCAAATATTAGGATGCTCACATCAGACCTTGGAGAACTGGATTCTCCCATAAGGAATAGTAGGTAGTGAAAAATAGGACCTCATATCCCAGATAAATATGTCTTTTTCCCCCTTTTTACCTTCCAATTAAAAAAAAAAAAAAAAAAAAGAAAAGAAAAAAGGCTGACCAAGTTCACACAGCGAGAATTTGTGTAACTGAGATTGTTCCCCCTTTATGGTCTAGGGGTCTCTGCTATCTTACATACTTCTTACTCACTATTGAAGTGTCTTTCTACACTGTACCAGCTTTCATGAACCAGATCCTTATAGATACTTAAAGCTCCTTCTTCACTGCCCAAGACTTAGTATTTAACTACAAGTCAAGGAAAACAAAGGTGGCAAGGTTGCTTAAATACTGCAATGCTAACAATAGTTTGTGGTTTCAACCTTAAATATTCAGAATTAAATAGTAAGAATATGAACACATTGTATGTGATAGTTACTATAGAGTCATTATCTTGATTTTTATAAATATGTAGCTGTATTAAAACATGAAAATCAAAAAGCTGAACTGATTTGTGTACTTGAAACAACTCACTGTATTTGGGTTAAAGTGCCTATCTAAAATCACGATCTAGAGCCAATATTTTTCACAACACGTTCCACGTCAAAAGGCAATGGAAATTCACCATGCCCAACAGTCCCAGGACATTGTTTATAATACATTTTTCATGGGTTAGCAAGTGACACTGAAAAACAGTAATTGTACTAGAAAGCTGAAAAAGCAGCGGTGATCTGGGAATGAGACAAAGTATTAATATACTTAATATGAAGAATTCAGGAATGATCAAATTAGAACTTCATGTGTCACTACAGAAAGATTTCGTGTCCATGCTCCAAAGTCAAATGTCCACAATAATAAAAAAAATGTCAGTTGACAACATGAAGAAAATATTCTTGAAGTCAGATCAAAAACATGATTGCGGAGAACTCCTGAACTCTCTCCCTCAGATTTGCTACATTCTGTCATTAGAAGTGAGTGCTTCCTTCTGATGAATGATTAGCAGATCAAAACTTCTGGACGAGTGACAACTGAAAGAAATCCTTGATGTGCATCTAATGGTTACTGGCACACGTTCAGCGCCTGAGGAGGATTGTTCTGAGAAGACCCAGCGTACTCTGTCATTCTCTGACATTTTTTTCCAATACTGGTATTTATTTTTTACTATATTGACCCAATGAATAAGTCCCAAAGTATATTCAGAATGCCAGCTCAAAAAGCTGTGCCCTACATACACACAGAAGTCAAACCTTTTTCTTGCACAAGAGATTTCCTTCCTTTAACACACTTTTTCCTTCTGCCCCATTCAAATTAACTTTAATTTACACTTCTCCCTGCATTTGAAGGCCATTCCTTTAGACTCCATTAGATCAGGTGAGAAATTTCAGGAAGTAAATGCAATAATCCAAGATCCTATCTAAATGAGCTTTGCTGGAAAAGCTTTCATATTAGCAGAGTGAGAAATAAGTGCTATGCATACGTTGTTGGAGGAAGAAAACCAAAAGGATTGCCTAGGCAGATCCCGAAGGACAGATGCTGATCCAAACAGAAATCGTACAAAGAGCTGAGAGAGACAGTTAATGAAAGAGAAAAATAATAATAATAATTATATACATATATATAAGAGGTTAGATGTTTCTCTCTTGAAGTGAGCACATTTCCAATTCGTAACAGATCAATCTGCACAGAAATTATCAAACTAGAATGAGACAACTTTTCAACACCAAATACTTGGTTGAGCTGAATGGGGCAGATTAACCCAAGTCTTGCAGACACACCTATACCCCTTAATGCTGCACAGGGTCTGTTCCTTCTCAGCTCCTGCCTTCTGGAGTATGACTCATATTTCTTTTTTGGATGGTAACCGTTCCTTCAGTCTCCAGAAGAGTCTCTTTCCTGTTATCAACTTGAGGTTTCACTTTGAGCGCATTCCCTGCTGTCGGCAGAGCTGCTCAAGCTGGCAGCTCTCTACTTGTTATTACTCACCATCTGTGTGAATCACCTAAAACTGCAGAAGCCTCTCTCAACTGCACACCGTCAGGTATTCCTGGGAGAGGTTTAGAGTCTCCTCTTCTTCCCAGCGCTTCAATTTGACCCCTATTTGATCCATTTGTGGCAATCAGTTCAAGGAAAACTGGCTGCCTAGCCACAAACTTGTAATATAATGTACAGTTTTTATATATTGAACTTCTATGAAACAGTGTATCTGTCACATTCTTCTATGACTGATCTACCTTTTACTAAGACATCATTTCATTAGGAGAAAAAAAATATAATAAAAAAAATAAAAGAGACTTTCTGGCATTTTGCTTTAAAATTTTTCAAGTTTACATACATTCAGTTATATTATTAGGGAACCTTCTGCACTCATACCCTTTAAGCACTTTTAAAACTGCCCATCTACAGTTCACCAGCTAGCAATAACACAGAAGACAACCTATTTGCTTCTTTCAAACAGCTGAAGGGAGTGATTGCACAGCTATGATGTAGGCTCACTCTTGCACAGGGGTTAAGAATAATTCATGAGTAGAGCAATTAGCCTTGCTGCCCTAAAAATATAAGGCAAAAAAGTCTGACTTAAATTCAGACTCTTCACAATGCGTTATTCTTAACTTAGAGCCCACACATTACATTTGGTATTTATTAAATATTATTTATTGTTTTGAGAAGTAGTAAAAAGGATTATTATCCCCATCATTGACTTTTTAAATTTATTGGGCATGAGTTTTAAATGACTTATGAAGAGTCAAAGCTGTTGTATATATATAAATTCTACTATCTTTCATGAAGTTTCTGGAAAAACAGCATTACTAAAAATAAGTTTCATTTTCTAAAGAAAATTAATGAAAAAGGACTCTCTATTTATATCTGAATAGCAACCAACAAGCATGTTCTTCTTGCTAATAACTGTAGGAGAATTCTAGAAAGTTGAAGTATGTGCTGAGGCTGAGCAATTCTGGAAAACTGACAATTCTGTATTCTACACACACATGTGATGTGCCTTTAAGACAGAATTTATCACACTCTGGAGTCTCAATGTAGAGTTTAAGTGAGAGAGCTTGATAACATGTGACAGTAAGAGAGAGAAGAAAACAGAGAAGTACAAGAAAATTTGCAGAAGACGGGTAACAGCTTTTATCTTAAACAATAATACTATATTCCTTTCCCTTGTCTTTTGGGGCTTTGTCTATCTTTATTTCTGTGCAATGTACGACCTGGTCTGGGGATTAAGTTTAGGTGAGGTTAACACGAGCATTAGGTTGTTTAGGTCAATGTGATCACTGGTCTGCTCTAATAAAGCCACATGATTTTGTTCGCAAAAGTTTTGGAAGGTCTGATTTAGAATCTTGTTTCGTACAGTAAATTCAAAAAGTACAACCCGAAACTTATAGGAACTACAACTGCTTCCAAACATGAGTCTTCAAAGCACAGGAAACAGAAAGGCTGTTTTGGAACTGCTGCAAACTTAGATTAAAAATAATAATAATAATAATAATAATAATAATAATAATAATAATAATAATAATAATAATAATAATAATATGAATAATTTTAGTTACTCATACTGCTTATTTTCAATGTACCATCTCATTATTTGTTCAAATTTGTTCAGTACTGAGGTTTATGCCTTTGGTTTGTGATGGGCAAGAAAAATGGACATACCTGTCTGGTCACTGACGGCCACAGAAGTAGAAACAGGAAGGAGAAGGAAGACTGCCATACAAAGCCAAACTATGCAGGATCCAATGTACTTCATCTCCCCCTGGACACATGTGAACAATCAGCTACAAATCTGAAACAGAAAATAATCATATTCAGAACAATATCTTATTATTCTTTTCCCCTCACCCCACCAGAAAACTACAGACAAGAATTTCTTAGCTGTAAAGAAGAGGAAGTTGCTAGTCACACACAAAGGGTATAATTTACCTGTTTAAATGAGCACAGCCAGTGACTGCTAAAGTAGCCTTCAAATCGAACAAGGACAACATTAAATTGTTTAAGGTCAAAAACCCCAAAATATAATATTTCTCTGCTTTGCAAAATAGCCAAGTGTCTAGAGTAGCCTGTACTGAGTTTATAGTTAAAAATCTCACAATGCTACAGTCTGGCTTCCATAACATCTCCTTTGTCCTCTAAAGACAGGATCAGCTTTTCTTCTAAGGTGACTGTAATGTATGGATACACGCAAATTTAATGAAACACAGAAAACAACAAATATTTTACTAATCACATATTCTGAAAAAAATATATATACCTAAAAATGCAATTTTTATAATTACTTTTACAAGGAATGTTATTCATCACCAGAGCTATTCTGTCAGTCACATGTACTGACAGCAACTACATCATCATTAACTTTTCCAACCTCCCCAATGGCAGCAAAGTGAATAGATGTTCAAATAACATTATCATTTAATTTCCTGCACCTGCTTTACAAGGAGGCATCAGTAATTCGCCAGAGCTGCCGCTCCAGAGGTCTCATTTTCTGAAGGGCTCTTGTCAATTAAATCTCTGATACCGCCACCCCCCTCGCTGCCACCGCACCTCCGGGCTCGGGTCCTCCCCGCCGGCCGCTCCAGGAGGCTCTGCTCTCTCCACAACTGGCGCACCAGAGCCTCTGGGACGGGAGCGACCCCAGCCCCGGCAGCTCCGACTGTAACACGGCGCTACCGGGAGTTTAATTTCTCTTGGCCAGAGTTGGGTTTGCTGGAGGGAGGGTTTAAACCACTGGGCGGGTGAGCAGGCAGCAAGGCAAGCGGGCAGCTCGCCCGGCGGGGCTGGGAGTGGAGCAGCGCCCTCACCCCGCTCTCCTCGCGGCTTCTCGCTCCCGGACCTCAGCCCCGGGCTCCTTCCCGCCGCCCCGCTCTTCGGAACCTGCCTGCGGTGCTGAGGAGCGGCTGACCCCGGCTTGTTGAGCGAGGGGCCAGGCGCCCTCCGCCGCTTCCTCCGCGGCCCCGGGGCGGAGCGGGGCCGGGAGCCCGTTCGGGCCGGCGGCGCCTTCGAGCGGGGCCGCTCAGCCGCCACGGGCGAGGGAGCCCTCTGCCGCCGGGCCGCCGCCGAGGGGCTGCACTGGGGCGGCAGCGGGGCAGCCCCGCCGGCACCTGCAGCGGCCCAACAGGTGAGCGGGGCCGCACAGGGAGGCGCTGCCCTCCCTCCGCGGGGTGCGCTCCGGGACAGGCGCGGTGGAACATGCGCCTCCGGCTCCGCACCCCCGGGGTTCTCCCGGGCGCTACTGAACCGCGTGGTTTCCCCCATCCTGGAGAGCGTTTGCTGTGCTGCCCAACCCGCCGCTGCTCGCAGGTATGTTGCGCCTAAAGAATGTAGGCCACTTGATACGCATACCAATTCGAATGTCACACCCCAACAGACAGATTTTTAGATGTAAATATATGCGTACAAATAATAAGTATGTTCAGCATTATGGCAATTGCAATAGTTTAACGGGGTTTGTAAATTACTGCAGATTTACTAGGACTGTTTTCATTAGTATATCAGCATATACCTATAGTCCCCCACAAACATACACAATGTATTCACACAATCACGAGCAGAATCCTGTAGCTTAGACTGATTATACTACATTAGAAGCTCACCCTGTACATTATCTAGGACACGGTTAACATTGGCAAAATCAGTAATGAACTTAGATGGCAAATTATAAAAAACAGACAAAAAGACAAACACAAAACAGGAATATTGTGGTGTGTGCACATGTGAGATGTTCAGACAACTGACTACACATGAGTTGCTTACCTTTAAATTTTGTTTTACTATGTCCCCCAGAAGCACCGAAAGCGCCCGTACAGAGCTGCTGTAGAGCTGAGCAGTTGCTGGAGCGAGTCTCCAAAGAGTGGTAGAGGGGGATGCAGCTCTGTCCTTATTAGTCTCACACAGAGTGACCCTCCCACTCAGTGAGCACAGAATACTCTGCAAGAAAGGACGGACAGACACAGATTTTACATAATCATCTTGTACAGCACAAGTCCAGTAACAATGTAAAAATTTATTATTTTTTCCTCTCTCTACCCTCCAAAAAACCCCCACCATTCCATAAATTAGACTGCTGGAGTATGAATGCATGAATGAAAGAGTATCTGGTTTCTAGTTGTAAAGAACCAATTACGTACATTAGCACACCAGCAGAAACAGGCTTTTATCACTTGAGTGTAAGCACACACCATTAATTTTATATACTTTATAATAAATTTAAAAATCAGCCACCCAAGTAACCTAAAGATTGCACCTATTTATGGCACTGATGCTGCAAAGCACAGCCAATTACAGACATTTGTTTTGCCTTTTAAAATCTGTCATTTACAAACCTGAACATTCTTCCACTGTAATATCATCTATCTGTGATGAAATGGTGAGATTGAGCACTGCCACGGGCTCTCATCTGAATGTGTTAAACTGCACTTTTCTCAGGTTCTCCAAGTACGTTTGTGGCAGTTTTCTGTATTGCGTTTTAAAGATGTAAACCAGATAGAAGCATGGATAAAAGTAAAATGACTAGATATAGATACACAGGAGAGAGAGAGAGAGTAGGGCTTTAATTAAACATTTCTCCTATTTATACAAGACATATTTTATCTTTTTGTAATAGAATCGTTCATGACAGGGGGGAAAAAAGTGGTGACTATTACATGAAAATTTATAAGCTTAACATCAATTTAGCTCAATTGGTCTTACAGTCAGAAAATTCATAGTGTTAGCTTTTTGCTTCCCTGTCTCCCCCACAACAGATTTTGAAAATTGTTTCCTCATTTCAACCAAGGTAACTAGCCAGGATAACCAACAAATCACATGGAAAGGCATGATTATCTTTCTGGTTTAAATTTCAAAACAGTTGTTGTTCTTCCCAACTTAGACTCGCAAGAGAACGATGAAATTGCAGCTTACATATGTGTCTGCTAGGGTGTTTTATTCCACAGCTTTGCGAGAGATTTGTGGTGTAACTTTAGGCAAGTCACACTTCTCGCTTGCTCATTCTGTAAATTATAGAAAGTAAAGCTGCCCTACCTTGCAGGGTGAGGCCTGAGAGCCCAGTCCCACAGCCGACAGATCATCGGAGCACTCCGCCTTCAGACTGTTCACTTGATAAAGGCTTCAGTGTTGAGTGCCAATTCAGTGTTTCAAGCAGATTTGTGAGATCCTCTGTTGAAAGACCCTTTGTAAAAGCTCTGCTCCTAGTGAAAGGCATTATCATTTTTTGTTTGAAAATAACTGTATTTCTCATTGCTCTTTCAAGCTACAAAATTATTAAAATCTTTTTGTTTAACTTCATTTTACACACCCTAAATATCTGGATTCAGCTGTGTTACATGAATGTACAATCTTATTAATTTCAATGAATATAAGTTCTGAATTAGCTGAACATTTTAATTGAATAACACTTTGCACGTACAATCTGTTCAACCTTTAAAAAAATATTTCTGTCCCTGGAAGTTTCAGTATTGCTCAAAAGTCCAGATCCAACCCGGCTCTTCATTTCCTTTGAAGCGATAATGAAATGTAACCCTTAAACCAAGGATGTTATCCCACTTACCAAGTTGGAGTTGACACTCCAAATAGAAAATTAAAAATACCTTATTTGAACCAAGTCAACTTCAACAAACATTGCAGCAAGTAGAAGAATTAGAAACTACTACAGCCTTCCCTGGCTAACACATACACTTCCTGTACTTGGCCCAGACCTTTAAACAGGATTACGTGAGTTCACATAAATCAAAGGAATTAGAGTGACTTATACTAGTTGAGGACCTAGACTTAAGGGACTGCCACCATATGTATTTATGGACAACACAGTTCACATTAATGAATACAGTCTTCAATGTCTAGTGACATGAAAATTGGGAACAAGGGAAACTTTACTGTTTACAAACTACTGCTGTGAGCCAAAAAAACAGCTTCTCTCTCTGCCTCCTGCAAATTAAGAAGCAAAACCACAACTGACAAAATATCTCTGTTATCGTAAAGGGCTTCAAAATCCCAGCCACCTGTGCTCTTGTTCATTGGCAGTTACTGGTGCACTCCAGAGAAAACATTGTTGATATATCATCTCTTCTTCTTTGTACCCAAGAAGTACCAGAAAAACTGATGACATGAGCTGAAGCACCTGCAGAAAATGGATAATATTTCATGTTATCTTTACAGCAACACAGTTTTCCAGCTATCTCAGAGTCTAGCTAAAACTCTTACTGACACACAGAAGACAGGATGAGACCCAGATTCAGGCAAGAGCCAAGGCAAATACATCAAGAAGCAGTAAAAAGTTAAGTTTGAAACCATACTTAGCACAGACATGCAGAGCGTATTCCATCTCCTCCACCACGGTTGAACTGCTCCACTGAACAGTTTTTACTACAACTACACTTGCAGGCGAGATGCAGGGGAAAAGGTGGGAGAATCAAGGGGCAAAGGGACAGATTATTTTTTTTCTAGAAAAATTTGCCTTACTGCTGACACTCAGTATCAACCTTTGTTTCTTTTTTTGGCATGGTAAGATATCCAAACCAGCCAAGTAGCATAATTCACTCATCTGTGGTGTGCTCACAGATTTGTCTCCGTCTCGTTAGACCCACAGTTTTAATTTGTGTTGGCTTCTGACAATGCATATGCAGGAATGAAGCTGTAAACTTTGACAAAACTCTTTAAAATCAGCAGTATTCTGCTTGAAAACCTTGTTTTGTAAAGGAAATAAATTTGAAATGCCCCTTACCATGCAATTTCTCATTGAATGTAGAGTTTAGTATTTGGATTTGGCTGTATAAGCCCTTACATGGCATTGCTCCTTGCCAGATGATCCTTCCTGCCCTCTGCAAGATTTGCCAGTCATGACAACTGCATTCCACTGAAGCAATTAAAATATAAATGCTTTTAAATACACTAGACTGAACTATAATGAACTTAGACAAAAGACACTGAATCCCAGCCTTGGGGAAGTTAATGGAAATTTTAACATTGATGTAACTGGGGCTAAAGTGTCACTCAAATGAGGGAACTTGGGCAAAAATTATATCAAAAAGGCATTATTTAAATGCATGTGCACACACACTCAACACTCCTAAGTGGGAAAGCCAACAGAAAAGCTGGATGTCGCTTCATTTCTTCTATAGGAGAGGAAAAGAGGATAAAACCTCAGCTGCTACGTCCTTTTCTGAATACTTACAAAGCACTGAAGTTTTCAGTATAGGGGCCAAAATAACTGTCAAAAAGATGCAGGGAGAATACTTGCTGCTATACTGTTGTGGTATTAGTTGTCTTAGCTCAGACATTTTCTCCACATTTGACACTATATAACATGCCTTAAAATAACCAAATACTAATAAATATAATGAACAGCAACAAAGAAAGTCCGTACTTTATCTCCAATTCCAATGCCGCTCATAATCCCAATCTCAAAAAAATAATGTGCAGTTGTATTATTTGTAATGTTTAGTGCTATCTCTTCCTAATGTTTCATATTTACAATAATGACCTTATAATCCAAAATATATACATTTCAAGATAAATAAATCAATGTCTTGACATATTGCTTATATTCACCAGTTGCAAACATGTCAATAGCTGTATCATATGATTTGGAAAGTATTCATTACCATTCCAGAAAAATACATTTCAGTGCATATACTACTCTTTAAAGTGTTAGTACAACCATTCAGTTAAGTTAGTCAAACCCAAAATAGTGCTGGTTTTGTGGAACTCAGTAAAACATCAGTCTAGTCCAGACTTAGAGAAACAATGTTAAGATTAATAGTGTCAAAATGTGTATGTCCTTAATCTATCAAAAGGCATACTTTACTTTGTCTTTCTATAGATAGATAAATGCATGTATATAACTGTACTGCCATACTACAAACAGCTTGCCACATGTTCTGTTGTTTTATGAAGCACACAAAGAAATACACAATGAAGAAAAAATTCTGACCATTTTCTTTCTCTTCTTTCTTTCATATGGAATCCATCCTTCCTGTAACTCTGGAAATTTGTGCCATTTGGTGGCTTTCGTACTGTACAACAAAAAAAGTCCATGGTCAAACAGCTGATGAGGGATGAGAAAAGCTGAGAGGTGATTTTCCAAACTAAGTCAAACAACAGAATCTGACTTGTTTTAGACTGAAGTACCCATATGCCTTTAAAAGGCATTACACATGATGAAAAGATGAAAGCCAAGTTTTGGGCAGCTGTGCTGGAAATTACAGGTGTTTGCTCAATATTTTTTGTATGCATATGCTACAGTCCTGTACGCAGTCTGAAAACATCTATAAAGAAATGGAATATGTTAATTTAAAATTTATATAATGCAAATATTAGAAAAGGAATGTGGAGAATAAAGGAAAGGCACCAACTAAGTTTAGGATGATACAAATAGGCCATATAAGCCCTTCAGGCGTAGAGGGCAACTTTATTTTAGATCAAAAGGCTGAATATCCTATGCTTACTTTTTAAAACTTCAGGAAGACAAAGCATAGATAGCCCAAGAAATGTCAGTTAAAATACCATTTTAAATTGTAACAAATATGTTTAAAAATTTACAAGTCTCAGTATTAGCCAGTGTTTCCTACTGTTGTGTCCTTTCTATCCAGCTAATTTCCCAAATTTTATTTAAAACCAGAATACTACAATGAGAAATAAACCACTTCTAGGTCCAGTTATGAATAGTTTCACATTTTCAGAAAGTAACTTCTACAAATTTGCCTACGCAAGACTGACTGATATATGAGACCATCAGTTTTATCAACGTACTAGCTACAGTTATATTAACACATCCAGGATTCTGAGTTCATGCAGAGCTATTTACTGTTAGGTTATTTTAATGCTCAATTTCCATACTGAAAAGCAACATAAAAATGAAATAATAAAGTGACAAGTATTTTATTTGCATTTATTACTGCATAAAAAGGCAAATAATCTGAAAAGTCAAATTAAATGTGTATTTAATCTGCGTCTCTGCATCCACATACTTTATTTGCCTTTCATCTAGGAGTAAATATTTGCAGGATTTAACTAGTATTATACTTTTAAGTCAGTAATTTTAGAGATTTATGCAAGCTTGATGTCTACCTGGAGCTACCTAGTCATGATCTTAGATGTAAAAGAACTCTGAATTCAACAGCTTCTAAAGGCGATAATTTGAAGGGAGACAGAAGTACATGCAAAACATAAAAAATAATCTAGCTGTTACATGCCCTCTAAAGCAGCCTACTGACCTATACATATTGCAAGTCAACATCCTATGCCACCCTGTGTATATATGTATTTTTGGAGCTGAGGAATTAGTGCACTAACAGAAAATGACAGTTGAAGAATCTATCAGACTGTTTGCACGACTGTTTGTATCTTTATACACTGCAATTTAAATAAATTTTACTGTTTACTAGGAACAGAAAAATCAAATCCTAGAAAGGCCAGCATTTAAATAAACAGAGGGTTCTTAAAACAAATGTAGCTGTGTAGTGTATCAAGCATAACATTTACATCAATTGTTTATTTTTGGCACGTCAAATGTGGTTTGGACACGATGGATGAATTTAATTTTGGAGTATGGCCAAGCAATTTAGCGTGAACATGCCATTTTGATGTAGCTTGGAGTAGCCAGGAACTGCTCTGGTTTCTTCGCTTTCCTGATAAGTGGAATCCAGATATATCCTGTTGGTTATTTTAACTGAGTACTTAACTTAATCTTGCCAATTAGTCATTGACTAATTGTGCTGAAACCAGCTACGTTCTAATAACTTAAAGTGGCATCCTGAAACTGTTTAGTGAGGCTATATTTCCATGTGCAAAATTATTCAAATGCATTTAGCATTCATGTCTAAATCAGCAGATATCTAATTATTAGAGCTGTAGTATCTGACATAGACAGATGCATAGTAAAGAAAGTACTTAATCATAAAACTTACAGTAGGAAGATTACCTTAGGCCAAAAATACAAATTTTACTGAAGGTAACTACATTGCTGAGATGTTATCAGGCTGTATTCGGAGAATACAAATTTAAGTCCTGCTTGTGCATGAGGGGGAAGACGCTTTTCATGAAGATATAAAATTTAGTGTAATAAATTGTATTAACCCAAATCTTTCAGTATGAATATTTATAGGTTGATGTGCATTCAAACCTATTTGGCAAGAAGTAACTTTGGTTCATGTATTAAAATTATTAAAATTACAAGGCCAGATTCTTAAAAAAAAAAAAAAAGTTTAAGAACTCATGGACTATTTTAGGACTGACTTGCTCAAACATTCATCAGTAACACTGAGCTTGTCTCTCTCATTGCAATATTGTTCCAGTTCCCAGAACTTAGAATAGAAGTTATTTAAGGAACTGTTCATATGTTACAAACACTTCACTGATCTTTAGGGAACTTTAATATTTATTTCAACAGAGAATTTGTCTCCTGGAGAATAAAATTAGGAAAAAAAGGCTGAAACTGAATAAACTAAGCCTATTGATAGGAGTAAAAAAACCCAACAAACCAAAGAAACCCCAAAAACCACAACAAAAAAACCCACAACAACAAACCCAAACCTACTCTAAACGTAGAATGCCTGTAAGTAGAAGAACACGTAGCAGAAAGCAAGAGCTTGCATCAGGCACACATTTGTCCTCACACAGGGCAGTCAGGACATAGGTTTGAATGCCAAATTAGACTCACCTAGCTCCAAAAGACAAAGCTGGCAAGCCTTCTTCAGAGTCCTCCCTGGTCCTGAGCTTTGCTCCATAAGTCAGTGGGACGCCTGAGTGCCTGTGATGGAGCTCGGCAAAGGCCTGGAGGAGCGTTCCCAGCATACCAAGGGAAAAGCCGTCTACATCAAAGCACACTTCTGCAGTTACCCGAGGACAAAGGACTACAATTACTCATTCGATTTGGTGTGTTTCTGCAGCGTGAAGACCACAGAGTTAATCAACCAAAAGCAATTTAAATGTGAGTTTAAATCCAGCTTTAAGCCGTATCAGTTCGTTTACACCAAGGGAATCATGGAACTGAGTTATGTTCTTGTCTGCAGATATAACCAAACAGCAAGTGTGGGGAAACCTGAATGCAAGTCATGTTACATGAGGCACCTCAGATGTCTAAATTAAGGATGTAATTACCCTTGGGACATCCAGATTTGAGATTAGTTGTTCTCTGCAGGTGTCCCTCTGCCTTGATTTTAGAATGGCAGCATTCTTCACTTCAACTGACAGCTTTCTGAACTGAATCTGTGCTTGGTTAAAGGTTTTATAGAATCTGTGGACATCCAACACAGTTTAAATAAACTTGTTTAGTAGGACCAGTACAGCTTTTATAAATAGATAAGGTAGTCTTTTATAGTTAGAAATATTGGTATTCTTATTATGGCTAAAAACGAACTACAAAAATGACATACACTACTATAACACATTTCTACAGTTATGTAAATTGTTCACAAAGTAAATTGGACGGGTTTAAATCAATGTGATTTTTAATTAAATGATTCAGATTCTATGTACAGAAGACAAATAATCCAAAAGCACTGCCTATAGCAGACGTGATTAAATAAGAATTTTCAGTTACATCTGTGTAAATGCCGTCCATTTACATCCAGAGCACTTGTCCTCAACAGTTTTATTAACATAAACACCTTGGCCTACAGTAAACTTGTGCGTATCCTTTTTAAATATAATTCTCAAGTAACTTAGATTATAACATTTCAGGTCGTATTTTCAGTGGATAACTTTCACTCCTGTGATTTTATCAGAAAATTAAAGAAAAATCTTCAAACGTGTGGAAAAGGCTTCTCTGCTTATATCCTAGGTGGTCTCAGGGAGAACAGCATTCATAGCTGCTCAGATCCCCACCTTCCTATAGTTTTGTTCATGGTATAAGTGGGTTCAGAAGTTTTAAACACCTCTCAGTCTATGCCATTGCCATTATCGTGAGTTCGAACACACTGTCCCACTGAATTCCTCAATCCATTGCCTTGCCTGCACGGTGACAGTTTGTCTCTAGACTGGAACAAACCAACAAGCTACCAAGGTGTCCTGGTTTTTAACTTTTCCAACTTCCAAGTCTCTCTCCCTTTTCCTCCTATTATCTTTCCTTAGTGGGGAGGGCAGGGGGTTAACAGAAAGCATCTGCCATGGTTTATTGTCACCCTGCAGTAAACAGTGACAAGGCAAGGAAACCCAGATCAGGAAAATCAGCAGGAGTTAGGAAAGATTCTTTAACCTTTAGCCCATGGGAGGCCATCACTGCTCACCTGCATGCACTTCATTCCTCATTTTGTATTACTTGCATGCGTTTTGTTGCTGCTGTTGTTGTTGTCATCTAAATTATTTAAATACTACATAATATCTAATGTAGAGCTAAAATCTCTAAAAAATAAAACATCACATTAATTTAGTGATTTATTACTACTCTTTTAACTATTTATTGGTATGACAGTTTGGAGCTGAGGCAATAAGATGAAAGAAATAGAATCTAAAATTAAGATACTAGGGTATCCTTTGACATAAAGCAAATGGATCGGGCTGGATTCCTTTTCATCTCTGTTAAAGAATTACAAACTAGTCTTGATGAAATCAGACACACTTAATCACTTCTGGTGTAGATTACCATGCAAGGCAGTTCTTTTTTTAGGTGTCATAAATTTTAGAGTCCTGTAAGTTTTTTCTGTTTAACAATAAATTGAGATAACAGAGAAACATCATTATGTGATTCCACACATGTAAATGGCCATGGACTTTAAACAAAGACTGTATATCAGGGTGAATAAAGAATTTTATCTTTTCTGATGTAGCAAAGGGGTATCCTTCTGATGCCTGAGAAATATATAATGAAGCCATGATTTTCCCCCCGCCTTTTTCAGTAGTATTTACCTTATTTTCACTGAAGTCAACATATTTATTGAAAGGTCTTCATAGCTTTGAGACAGTTGAGAAGTGCCTTTAGCAATGATTTACTGAAAACTTATCAATATTACAAAAACAAACAACAAATAAAATAAAAATCACAAACCCTAAACTTCACTATTAACACAACAGAAAAATCCTCTGAAAATAGCTTAATCAACTTAATTTTTAATGAAGTTGCCCTGAAAACAAGAAGTCGGTACAGTTGACTTAAAAACAGAAATGTTTTTAAACATCTTCGATAATCCTTATGTAGAAGTGAAATTTTGTCATTCCTTTGCTTACTTTTTCCTCCTCAAAGAAACTTTCTCCTACAGGACCAATAGCAGTTCCATTCATGACCTTGCCCTATGCTTTCAGATTTGCTTTCTTAGCATAGGGTCATTCCCTCCCCTGTTGCCTGTGGGAGACCACTGTTAGGGTAAATAACTCCACTCCAGATTCCCACTGCAAAGGATGAGTGGAAGAGAACTAGATAGTGTAAGTAAAATGCTTCTGTGTTTCTGCAGATCATGGGAAGTGTTGGTAAGTTATTTGATTTAGAGAGAAATTTTGGCTTCACTGAAGTCAGCGTGTGCTTTGCTATAAACTTCAACTGGGCCAGAATTTGACGCGTCTTCTATGAATTCTCTTTAGTTTCTGTGAGCCAGGAGTATCAGAGACTTCAAGCAAGACAGGATTTCACTCTAAACAGAAAATATTACCAACATTTCCTGTCATCCTCAGAGAAAAGACTATTAAGAAATAAAAGTAGGAAACCGACAGTGCTTGCCAGAAAGGCTTTTGTAGATCCTAGGTTGTGCTGTATTTAGTGGTAACAATGTAACTTGGACAATAACAAAGATGACAAAACTTTGTGACCTAGACTTGAAAGAATTATTCACAAGCCAGAGATTTCACTAGTTTCTCCTCTGGATTATAATGTAACATTAACATAATGAGTATGTAACAGTACATTGCAGTTAATACAGATGTGTTTGCCTTTTTTTTTTTTCCAGTTTGGTTGTGATCTTCCCCGTGTTTTGCTTTCTCATGCCTTTCCAGCTCTCATTGTACGTAGATTCTTTATTTTCTTCTCCTGCAGTGGTTGCTTGAGTTCCTGATCTGGGACATCCACACAGACCACTGGTAATCCAGTCAGCTACCTACAGATTAAATGACACCTTTTTTCAGCTGTAATGGAAAATAGCTAAATTACATGAAAAAAGAAAAAGAAATAACAAGAGGAAACCCTTGCCCTTTCTTTTAGCACATTTTAAAGGAGATTTTGTTATTGTCACTGCTGTCTTTTCAAGGCCATGATCTCTGCACCTGACTGCATGTCAGCAAAGTTCTGGAAATGGAGCTACATGCAGATTATTCTGGAATTTATCAAATGGAAAGATTTCTCCTATCTAAAACTAGACTTTATAGAAGCTTTAACAATCTAACTAATTAAAAAGAAGTAGCTCAGCTCTATTAGGTGGAACAGTTTAAATAAAAAGGTTTAAAAACTTGTCTACTCATCGTCTACTGTACCTTTGCAGGATAAGTCTTTCCATCCCATTCTCCTTAAAATCTTACTGCTTTCAGTTACTTATATTTCAGAGTCTCTCAAAGAGTCTTAACTGTCATCACTGAGACTTGAGCTAGAATCCTTCCTGCAAGAAGCCCTCCTTGATTATAACTTCATCCTTCTTGCTTGCTTTTCTCTCCCTTGCCCAGCCTGATACTGTTGAAGCTTCTCATTAAATGACTGAGGTTGGAAGAGACCTCGGGACATACTCTGATCTGAGCCCTCTGCTCAGGCAGGGCCACCTAGAGCCAATTGCCCAGGACCATGTCCAGAGGAGACATTTTCCATCTGGGTGGGCTAAACTACTTCCAGAAAAGGTTCTGTTCTCCCTCGGGGAATGGCAGAGGGTCCTGTTCTTGGCAGCTTCATTCCTTCCTGATGTTATAATACATGTCACAACTGTTTTGCCTGATTTCTTTCATAATCTAGGCTGTAAAATGATATTCACTAATTTCTGACAAATTCCTAATTTATAGGAGGGCTATCTCCTGTCTTATATCATCCACAACAGCTCAGGCTTCAGAGGTTATCAGCATAAAACTGCACTTGAACAAAGATGATGGTGAATACAACAATCATAACATACATGCTCATACACTGGAAAATGTTTTTTAAAAAACTATGAAATGTTAGCAAATATCACACACTGTGCATGCTATTTAAAAGTATGTAAAACTGAACTAATTTCTGAAAGATTAGCAAGCGTAAGTTGATGTGGTAGAAAACAAGGTTAAACATACCCACTAGATCACCAGTAATATTATAGAGTCCACACAGTGGAGACTATGCCCAAATCTGACAGTTGAAATGACAGATAGTATAACAGACAAACTGAAAATAAACAACTGATGAAATTAGGTAAGGGAGGGACCAATTTAAGGAACATCTACACCAGAATTACTTTACCAATGTAGGACTGCTGGTATGGTGTGGTACCAAAACAATAGTGTAGCTGCAGCAAGTCAGGTCTTGGAAGCCTCCAGGGAGGGAGGCCACAACCTCTCAAGGCAACGCGCTCCACTGCTTGCCTCTCCTCACAGTGAAGAGGTTTCTCCTTATGTCCAGTCAGAACATCTCTAACTTCTGCTTGTGCTCACTGTCATCCTCCCATCATGTACTTCCAAACAGCTCAGCTTCCTCTTTCTTGATAACCTCCTACGTGTTGGAGAGCTGATCTTAGGTGTCCTGAAGACTTCTCTTCTTCATGCTGATCGAAGACCAGTTCCATGCCATAAAATACCCTCCAGTAATAACAAGTATACTGACACTGTATTTGCACTACATCTTTTATGTAGCCAACACAGAACAAACACTAATTTGTCTATCAACTCATCATATTTTCAACTCTTCTTCATACCAGATTCCAACCAGAGTTTTTCTTCTCCAAGTGACTGAAAATGCATTTTGTGAAATATCTTGATTTTCTTTGCCTCTACAAACAGGTAAGACCTGGGCACCTGATTCTTTTGTGCAAGGCCTCTTTCCTCTGGTTAAAGCCTCAGAGATATTAAGCACATTATAGCAAACAGTTACCTAAAATAGAGCAGAATTTCTCAGTGCCTTTTTTTTTTTCTTTGGTGACTATAAGAAAGCAAATGATAACACAATGAAGAAACAGGAGTGGAAAGTCTAATATAAAAGCAAATATACACACAAAATAAATACAACTACATAATTATTTAAGTGAATACATGCCTTGCATCATTTTACACAAAATCTGCACATTCTTAATATCTTGCACAAAAAAATACTATCTATATCAGTGTTTAGTAAATATTAGAAAGGATCTCAGGATTTAATAATCCAAAATCAAAGAACTTGGTTTGCTTTTGCTTATTAGATAAAACATTAGATTAGTAGCATGTACAGTATTACTGTGTTGAAGACCTTGTGTGGTAAGAAGCAAAAAACCTATTTCGCTACAGAAGACTTTTAAATCAAATTAAAACACAATGTAAAATATAGAAAATAATAAAAAATTAATGAGAACTACATGAATGCAAATATGTACTGTTTCTATAAAAGGGAGATATAAATAAGATGTAGAAAAAAAAAATTCAGAGGTCATCACTTTCATGGCCATTAACTGGTCACATGGCACTTCAGTTATTAAACCAAAAATTAGCTGTAAGGGCATTTTAAGACATGAATGAAGGTTTTGTAGACTGGCTTATGAAGGATATTCCCTATTTTAATAGGCTGTGTCAAAAAGGGGGAGAAATTTTGGTGAATGCAGCAAGCACTTCAATGACAAAACAACAGGGTTGCTGGAATAAAGAAGAGACACAAAGGTCTGTCAGTACATAAGAGAAACAAGGTTGTACAAACAGCTATTACTTCGTCATGCAACAAGTAAGTAACCAAAAGAGACTGGAAGATGAAGGTGAAAAGATCAATGTGACCAGATTTAATATGATTTTCCATCTCTTTGAATGACAAAGCTCATCAGAGTTCTGAATGTAGACAATATAGCAAAGAATGTTTTAGATAAGAGGGTCATACAATAATAGAAAATTATTAATTATTTAATATATAATAGTGAAGAAATATGCTATAGTTGTGCATATCTACAGAAATGGAAATTTTTATGATGGCACTGAA
Organism: Columba livia; assembly: GCF_036013475.1. Classification (NCBI taxonomy): domain Eukaryota; kingdom Metazoa; phylum Chordata; class Aves; order Columbiformes; family Columbidae; genus Columba; species Columba livia. The sequence goes on along the minus strand of NC_088604.1, from coordinate 30,959,838 downwards.
TTATGGACTTGAATGCTTTGGAAAGCAATGGTGCCATCAGTTGTGACAGAGCTTGACAGACAAAGATTAAGAATTGGAACAACCCACATTAATTTTTGAAAAAATTTTATTTAGTTTAAAATTGATATATCCTTTAATACAAAAATCACTCATATATTACAAACCAACTCCTGAAATTCTTGCTATGCTAAAACTTCTGTGGAGATGAGAAATTTCTCAAAGTAAGGACTTGAAGATTTGCCTTCTACTTAGATCTCTGGCAAACCTACTGACCACGTCAGGCATGAGAAGGATTTTGGAGAACTGCACAATGGGAGCCCTGGTGACAGGGAAAATGACCCCAAAATGCCAGTCGCCCAGAAAGAAGATTCCTGCTACTAAAAAATGGTTTTTTACATTTAAGATTGCAGTGGTTTGTAATTATTAATTAATTATAATTTATTTATTTGAATTGTCCATTAGAAAATGTTGAGTTTTGGCATCATTCTTCCTTTATAATTACCCCCTATGTTTTTCCCTCCACTACTCTAATGATCACTCAGCTGCAACCCAAAGAGAAAAACAGTTCATTCACAGAAAATAAAAGAAACAGGAAGAACATGTTTAACTAAATCCTTGTCAGCAACCTGGAAGAAAGTGTTACTATATCATGTATCCATCTTTGCTGTTTCTACTACTGGGGACAGGTAACGTTAAGTCTTAGTAGTAGCTTGAAGTCCTAGCATTCCTTTGGGTCTTGTAAAATAAACATACACACCAAAACCTTCAGTACTGAATGAAGACCCTCAGCTTGCACCTCACTACGTACATTCACAGGCCTGGATCTGCACAGTTTGCATATACTCAGCACCTTTTCACTCCATACATTTAACATTATTTTTTTTTTGGTCTCAGTATACAGGCAGAGATCAGTATTTCGTTGTATCCTTATGCCCTGACAATCAAGTGATACATGATCCACATAGTTAAAGAACATACATATAAGAAAGGATAGGAATAGCAGAAAGTAAAATAATTTGCTCTTCTGTGAAGTCAAAACTACAGATGTAACTCTCGCTATGCCACTACTGATCAAAAAGGACTACATGATAAAACTTCAAAGTCAGTAGCCATTATGTCATACCATTCCTCCTCTCTGTGATATTACTTCATGTTACTGCCCTACTATTCAATTTCTGGTGCAATTGCTGAGAATAATAATTTCCTTTGCATTCTCCAAAATGTTATCTTCTATCTAAATAGAGTTGCCATGTGAGTGGCATTAACCACCAACTCATTCAGGTAGGAAGTGACTCTTGGGACCTTTCTTGTCCAGCCTCCTGCTCAAAGCAGAGTCACTATGAGTCCAGCCAGATTGCACAAGGTTTTATCTGCCAAGTCTTGTAAACCTCCAGGAACGGAGGTTACAAAACCTATCTGGGGTATCTGCTTCACTGCGTAATTATCCTTACACTTTTTTTTTTCTTCCATACAACCAGTCACATCCTCCTATTTCAATTTCTGTCTGCTGTCCCTCCTTCTAACATGCACCACTGACTCCATGTAGACAACTGCCCTGCCAGCCTGCTGCGAGGGCCCCTAAAGCCATCTTTCCCCAGGCTGAACAAGCCCAGCTCCCTCACCAAGCAAGTGCTACTGACCCAGCCAGCCTGGTGACCCTCCCCTGAACTCACTCCGGTTTATCAATGTATTTCTTAAACTGAGGAAATTAGATTCATCAACTTGCTTTTTACATGGAAGCATTAAGCCTACCTTTTTTCTCATTTTGAAGCAAAAGGGAACTTCTGTGCTCCTGGGTATGGGTTTAAGGCTTGTTTGCTTGGTTAGAGATGAGGCTCAACCATTCGCTATAATATAAAATCACCTCTGCTGTGCTGCTAGACAGCCCTTAATGTTCAGGATTCTTTATGCAGTCCATATGTTAAGTTTAAATAATGTAAATGGCTTTGAATCAGTCTTCCGAGCCAGAAAAAAAATTAAAAAAATCACCTTTATCATGAAGAATATCCTTTAACTGTATCAAATGATCAAGACCCTAGCCTTTGTTGAAGTTCTTAGAACAGGTATACTGAGCTGGACTAAATGAAATATAGTAACCAGAATGATCGAAAGACTGTGCAGGTTCCTATATTGACCTTTCAGTGCCAGCAGCAAACCCTTTGGAAAACAGGGAAAGCTGAAGGAGTTTCCCTTGCAAATCCTGCCCGTTTCTGGCACTCCTCTGCTTAGAGACCGTCTGAGCTGGAGGTTGTTTCTCCACCAGAGTGCTTAATACTGCTTGACAGACCTCTCATCCGTGAATTCCTCTATTAATTTTTAACATATACATACTCCTGGTAGTCAAATCATCCTAAGGTAAGGATATGTATTTTTTAAGTTGCATGAAGCAGTCCCTTTATAAGTTTGCTGCTTGTTAATCTATTTTGTGCCAAATTTTCTTGGTACAAGCACAACTAATTGTTCTCTATTCACTGTTCCTCATGCCAGTCACAACTTCAGAAATTTCTGTCATTTCTCCTTGAGTATCATCTTTTCCAAGATGGCAGTTGCAAGTTATTTACTTTTTTCTTTCTGTGCACAGAAAGATATTCCTTACTTTATTCATGCTTGTCCTCCTCCAAACCATCTCAAATTCTGTAAATGTCATAACAGCTCACTGTTCATGAAGTATAATGATGGTTTTGTTGTCTATCCCTTTCCTATTACTACCATTATTTGCCTTTTCCACTACCTTCGAAAATTAATTTTATCAAAAGCTAAACTTACTGGCAGCTTTGCCATTAAATTCAGGGGGTCAGAATTTAATCTATTGTTTTGTTTACTCTCTATCTAGTTTCCTCAGTCAATCCTGGGAAAATCTCCAAACGTGTTGCTTCCAAGTTTATGACTTGGTTGCAGTTTTCCCATGTACAGAAGACTAGAAGTATCTCTAATGACTGAGGACAAATATGCAGAAAACAGAACTTTGGATGTTCTAATATGATCAAGCAGCCAGTTCATAATTTGACCAGTATCATGACAAAAATACTGGGGAAATCTCTTTTTGTTCTGACTGAAAACACCAGGCAGAAAGTTTCAAGGGCATACAGCAGCTTTACTGTGGGATTTATTTATTATTTTTTTAAATACATTTCTGTTGTGGAAGTTCACATTGTTTTCATTCTTATCAGCTCATACAGAACTGTAATTTACATGCAGAACAGCTTTTTCTTATTGTTTTCTTGGGGAAAAAAAAATAAATTGAAGGCTCCTAGTCGTTTTTACAGCCCTCATTAAAGAAAATGTTATTGACCTACACGTTCTCTCCCTCCTGGAGAAATGAATCACCTCTTCTGCCCCAGAGAACTTTTTAAAATTCTGGTTCTGTTGAAGTAAACAAAACAAGGAACAGAACAGAAAGGGCAATAAACATAATGCAGATGTTAGTAATTTATTAAAAGAACAATCACTTTGAATTCTTCCATAGATTAATTCTAAATTTCTACCTCAACTATTTTTTTAGCATATCACAGCCTTTTAAAAGATGATCTCTGTTCCAAACTAAGAAATCAACGACTAACCTTTTCCCCTACTTCAATACTACCACAGCAATAAAAGACACACACATCTCAATGCATAGGTTTTTCATCCCAAACTACGCCAGGTTTCTATTTGCATGTTAGAAACTGCCATGTTCTAGGGACTGGGCTTTGCCTAGGACAATAATCCATTTTAAGTACGTCAGTTATGGTGTATACCTATTGTACAATTTGATTAATATAAATTATGTAGAATTTATTATATAATACTGTTAAGAATGACATGAAAAATAGACAGAAAAAGAGATTTGACAAATTGATGGCACAGAAAGCCTACCTTTAGCTTCCCAAAATTGTGATTCAACCTTTGACTTGGGTTCCCTGAAGCCTGCCAGTGCTGATGTGTGTGCTAGAAGGACACCACGGTATGCTTACCTGTTTCACGTACGCCTTCCCTAAATTACACTAACCATTCAGAAAACCTTTTTCCCCAACCCAGTGGGGCCATTTGTTTTTCCTCACTGTGACATCATTACTTCTTTTGAAAATGTTCTCTTCCCTACACTTACCCAAAATAAGAACTGAGCTAACTTAAACCAAGTTAAGATCAAACAGGATTTTTTATGAGTTTCATAAAACTCTGCCTTGTCCCTACGTTTTATGTAAATGTTGAGCTGCTGATACAACAGTACAAACTACTTGTATTGAATAGGGTTTAAAGGGAAAATGAGGTTCCTCTCAGTGAAAAAGAACAACAGGCTGCACTAAAGCCAAGCACTCTAAGAGAGCAGCAGGACTGAAGCGCTTGAAACAAGGTAACATTTTAAGATAAGGAAACAACACAACCAGCAGAGACATGAAGGACACATAATGATGTTCTCTACTAACCTAGAGAAAAATAATGTTCAAGGTAATTTTGTGAATGCCTTCTAAAATATTGGTTAATTATCATGCAAGTTGGCAGATTCCAATTTTGTCCGCTTTTTTTTTAAGAAAAAAAAAAAAAAAAAAAAAAACAACAAACCCAGCTGTGCTACTGGTTAAATAAAGCTACGTGATCACTGAAATACAGTGACGGAAGGAAAGACACCTGCATTGACAGAATACAAACCAAACTCAGAAACATACTTTGGTCTGAAGTAAAGGCAAATGAACTGCAGCATTAAATCAAACAGAAGAAATTTCAAGAAGTTACAGTCAATTTTCTTCACACAAGTTTAAGAACTTTGAAGAAAACCCAAACCAAGCACAATTAGTTATTACTGCCAATGGCTCATTGTGTGTAGTTGCACAGTACCAGGTCCAGTGTGTGCTGTGCCATAGGGCTCAAGGGTTTTACTGGCTTCTAAGCCACATAACACAAAGATTAGTTACACCTTCAAGTACAAGACCATGGGATGTCCTGTCAAATACAGCTAAACCCAGATTTACTACCTGCTCCACTAGCATGAGAAAAAAGTATATAGAAAAAAGTAGGGTTAATCAGAGAATTTTAAAATATGGCATTGCCATTAGCTCACATGCTTTCACCCCGCTTGAAACTCGTGGGATTATCAAGTGGTGAGAAGAGCAGTTCGGTCAAGCGAGAAGGTGCACCTGCTCCCTGCTGCTATGTACACTATCTCGCTCAAGTATGATACTAATCCCTTGTCCTGGTCAAAATGAACTCTGGATCTTGTTTCATATACTTTAATTTCTACAATATCACTCCTCTTCTTTCTGTGTTTCTTTACCACATTAATACTATAAGAATAACAAACTTGTAGAATTTACTTTCAAATAGCATCTGAGACATTTTTCAGAGTTTGGACTTACTTCTCACTATACATAAAAATCACTATAATGGTTCTTTTTAGTTAAAGATTTTATTTTATAAACAATATAAATTTAAGATATACTTTAACTTTTTTCTTTATAACACAAAATTTTTGCTGTCTTATTTTGGCACTCTGCTACTGTCTTGCCTGGGAAAGCGAGGATGGTATTCAGGGAAGGCCACTGATATAATTCTCTATTTTTCCATACTATGACTGCTACCGCCACGATGCACGTCAGTTTTTTGGGGGCGAATATAGTAACAGCATTCTCTTCAGACTCATTCATTCTATTTTCATTCACACATTCTCTCAGTGGTCTGTAAAATGCCCTATTTTTTTTTAGTATGTGCAATGAGAATTTTTCAAGAGTCAGTTAATTCTTAGCTTGCAGTTATCTACCCCAGCTACGAACATGTCCAACAAAACCTTTTCAGAAATCATTTTGCCTTTTTGTACAGGCACACTTTTTGTACTATTCTCACCTTGTGACCTCATACACTATGACCTACACTAGTACTTCTACCCACTGCCATTCTTCAGGGTGTTCACTGATCTTGCTGCTCATCGTGGCTTCTCAATGACAAGCTTTTACTTGCAAGAGCGAAGTAGCGTGAAAGAGAACATGACAAATCTCTGAGTATAGGCAGGAAAAGCAGCACATCCACTACTGGAGTGCAGGGGAGAGCAGCACCACAGGGACAACTACTAGGCTTATCTTATCAGCCATGCTAGCTTAACGTGGCTGCTGGCAGCACAGCACCAGTGTACGCCACTGCAGCCAGGACTAGATCTACTGACGATGAGGATCCCCAGCACTCACATGGCACCACAATACCTTTCAGATGGAGGGTGATCCGTAACTTTGGTATGAATGAGGCCACTTGCCTGGCTGGTACATACCACAACTCCCCTACCTTCTCTCAAGGAGTAACTCTTTGCCAAAAAGATACCCATTCCTCTGGCCTCCTCTTTGTGTGGAGATGTTTTTTTCTGCCTCATCACTTATTTCTTGACCTGTGGTTTCTCAGTTAATTAGTCTAAATGCCCAATGTGCCTCATGGAGTTGTGTTCTGTGGTTGCTCAAGGGTGGTTGTGTCAATAGACATTGTGAATACTCAGAAATCTGACCTCAAATTTATCTGTGAGCACGCTCTGAGAGACACAGCTGCGTGAATACAGCCATGAAAAATGTTAGTCTCCTAGGTTCCCCAGAAATACCAAACAAGGGCTGAAATTTCTGTCCCCAAAAGAGATCACAGAAGCCAACACGTCATCTGAACATCATTTTTAAGACTGAAGTTTACAGATTTTTTTTGTTGGAACAAAGCACAGGAGAAAGGTTACTATTGGAATAATTTAAAAAATATTAACTATGCTATTAAACTGTGAGATTTTTTTGCATTTCTGCATGTACATGATACCAGCAGTGTTCCATCCAACAGCAAAACAACTGAAGTTGATCCTCTGAATTCTCTTTGTACATCATTCTTCAGACATGGATCTGCTGATTTTATTAGAGTAAGGGATAAAATCATTTGAATTTATAAACTCTGAGTTTTAGGGAATAAAGAAAAAGCTTTCAGAGACCTAGTGGTAACATGCCATTAAACTTCCATTTTGCCTACACTGTACATAAAACCATTATATCCATTCCGACAAAACCTGAAGTTCTTTCTTTAAACTCCGAATTACAGTAGGGTTTGTTTGTTTGTTTGTTTGTTTCTCTGTTTGTTAAACTACATAACCTCTTAACTCCCTAGAATAGAAAAGTTTTTTTGATCATACTGAAGTTACTTTTATGGTTTATACTTTTACTGTTGTGGTTTAAACCCAGATGGCAACCAGGCACCATGTAACTGCTCACTAACCCATATTCCTCTCAGTGGGATGGGAAAAAGAATTGAAAAAACTCATGGGTTGAGATAAAGACTGTTCAATAGGATAGCAAGGGAAAAGATAATGATAATAATAATAATGATAATAAAAGAACATACAAAAGAAGTGATACACAATGCAACGGCTCACAACCTGTTGACCAATGCGCACCCTGTCCTCAAGCAGTGATCGCACCTGGGCAGCTTCCCCCAAGTTTCTATAAAGAGCATGATGTCATATGGTATGGAATATCCCTTTGGCCAGTTTGGGACACCTGTCCTGGCTGTGTCCCCTCCCAGTTTCTTGTGCATGTTTGTTGGAAGGCCAATATGAGAAACTGAAAAGTCCTTAACTGCTTAGCAACAAATAAAACATCACTATGTTATCAACATTACTCTTATTCTAAATCCAAAACACAGCTCCATACCAGCTACTAGGAAGAAAATTAACTCTATCCCAGCCAAAACCAGGAGATATACAAAAATTCTAAAGCAAGTTAAATATTTATGTAGCCATTTCAGTCAAAACAAAAAGATTTATGGTAGGATATAGCTGTAGCATTTTTTTTTATTATTACAGCAGCCTGAATTCTTGACTAGTTACAAGTGTGTGATGTTTGGTATTTCAATATTTTATTGATAAAGGTATGCAGTGCTGTACAAAACATAAAATATTTATATACTCCAAGGGCAAATTACTTCCCTTCCCACTTGGGAATAGTTTATTTTTAATGCTTTCCTTTAAGTTTTTAATTCTTCATGGGTTCTAGGGCAATTTTGAATTCTAACATACATATTTAATAGTAATGACATCGAGGGAAATGTTTTCTGTGGTGAAGATTATATATACACATTAATAGTAATATATACCAAAAAAAAAAAAATCTAAGAGGACACACACAATACAGTTATCTGCTTAATGACCTATAACTAATTATAGTTATATACTGCTTTTCTCATGAAATTACAAGCTCACCTGGATTGCCAAGAACAGTCCACTCAGCTCATGAACACCACGGCCACCTGCCTGCTGCCTGTGCCCTCACACCAAATGGAAACCCAGCACAAGCATCTGCCCCTCCAGAATAAGCCTCCCAAACACTTCTCTGCCAGCAGGCCCCTTCTTGCCATGCTGCACGCTCACCTAAAAACTGTACCCATGACCAACCATCCAAACAGAATAACCACTGCACTCAGTTTCCACCTGCTCTGCCCTCACAGTAAGTTAACACATGGTACAAATATTTGCCACTACAAGCAACATTTCCTTTTGTGAGCCAACACCTCCCCCACACACAGGCACCTACCTGCAAGGTTAACAAGCTCTCCAGAACACCCTCCAACTCTGTTATCACTTGGTTCAAGAATGTTGCCACATGTTGGTCCCCTCCACACCACCCTGACAACAAATAGTGATGTGCAGCATGTGTCCACTGCTTTGAGGGGATGCTTCCAGTTCTCCTGTCCTCCCAAACATAGGTCCCTTCTTGCAAAGGTGCAAGCCTATCTGAACTCCTGCTGCCTGCCACCCACCCTACGCACAGCTTGTGAGTGCCATCACAACACTTTCACAGTGAATTGAAGCTCAGCAAGGACGTCAGCCACATCATGGCAAAGCTGTTTCACCACACACACCACCAGATACCTTCTTCTGAGAGAACAAGTCCACCTGACCACACACCTCAAGTACCCTGGACATAGCTCACAAGCACCACCTCACTTTAGTGTCTCAGAATAAATCAAGGCTCAGCAAAGGCACAAAACAGTCTGGGGTGAGGCTCTCACAACCCCTTCCCCAACAGATTCCTCCTCTAAAGGCTGTGAGCCCACAAGAAGTCCCACTTCTCACCTGACCTCGCCCCCAGCTCATGAGCACTGTTGCCACCAAAAGCTCCCATCACAGAATCACAGAATGTTAGGGATTGGAAGGGACCTTGAAAGATCATCTAGTCCAATCCCCCTACTGGAGCAGGAACACCTAGATGAGGTTACACAGGAATGTGTCCAGGCGGGTTTTGAATATCTCCAGTGTAGGAGACTCCAAAGCCTCCCTGGGCAGCCTGTTCCACTGTTCTGTTACCCTTACTGAGGAGAAGTTTCTTCTCATATTTAAGTGGAACCTCCTGTGTTCCAGTTTGTATCCATTGCCCCTTGTCCTATCATCGGTTGTAACCAAGAAGAGCCTGGCTCCATCCTCGTGACACTCACCCTTTATATATTTATAAACACTAATGAGGTCGTCCCTCAGTCTCCTCCAAGCTAAAGAGCCCCCAGCTCTCTCAGCCTTTCCTCATAAGGGAGATGCTCCATTACCTTAATCAACTTCGTCACCCGCAGTGGCCTCACAACAGCTGGAAGCCTGTTGCTCGAGGGACAAGGTCCCCTCTCACCGAACAGTCTCTTCTCACAAGGCTCCAAAACGACCCAAGTCCCCGCGCCCCTCACTCGGCTCACCAGCACGTTCCCTTCGCAACGGGCGAGAACACCCATCATGTTCCCGCCCTCACGGCTCCGCCCCCCGAGCTCGTGCGCACCGCCCTCGTCACGCGGTGTGTCCCCCCCCCAATGTGTGTCCGCAGGGACACGACAATCTGACACTCGCACACCTGCTGGGCACCTTCAGGAAACTGGATGTGATGTATGAAAATACCGTAGGTTACTTTTGCGGAGAAAAGCAATAATCAACGAGTTGGAAGCGTCTGACACCTCTTGGTGCACAATTTATCTTTACCCGACCCCCTTTTTGCTGGAGTCCCCAGGACCGAGAGTTGCCCTGCCACTGCCCGGGGAAGGACAGACAGACCCCAGGCGGGAGCAGGGAGTGAGGACACCCGCAGGGCCCCTCGCCGCGGCTCACGCTCCGCCGCTGCCCGCCCAGCGAGGCGGAGGGAATCACCCTGATGCGCCCAGGACCGCCGCCCCCCGCCCCGTTCCTGCCCCCCGGCGAATCCCGGCCACAGGAGGTGCTGCCGGCAGCGCGCGGCTGGCGGCTGGTGTCACCTTCCCCCTCCAGCCGCGCGTCTCTCCCGCCACAAACTAACAGGCCGGACAGTCCCTGCGTGACGAACCACTGCTGCCGGTGGCGGGACATGCCGGGCTGCGGCAGGAGCCGCCAGCTGCTAACGAAAGCGAAAGCTGCTACCGTCACGCGCATAAGACGTCACGCTCCGCGCGCCCGGCAGTTGTTGATCTCGTCGCCATGGTGAAGTGCGCCCGCCCCTTAAAAGTCACCGCCCTAGGGGCCGGGTCTGTTGTTGCTGACGGAAGCGAAGATGGCGGCGGCCGCCTCCGAGTTGTTGACGGGATGGTGCCTCTTCGGTCTGGCTCTGCTGGTGAGAGGCGGCTCTCCTGGGGCTCGGCCGGCCCGGTGCCTGCCCCACTCACACAGCCCTGCCCGCCCCAGGGCCGGCGGGATCCCCCCTTTCCCCTGCGGTGCCCCCAGCTGGGCCGGCTGCCCCTACTTCCTCGGCCCCTCGCTGTTCCAGCTCCGGGCCTCTCGCTTGGCCTCCTCGTTCGGCCCGTGCCCCCGGCCTGCCCGGCAGCCAGCGCTTCGCTTCAGCTCCTGCCGCGGCGGTGCCGCAGGGCCTAGCAGAGCCCGAAGCCGGGGCTGTCCTGCCCTGTGCTTGTTTGTGGTTTGCCCTGCTCGGTGTGTGAGCACGGCCCTTGTTCCCCTGGCTGTTCTTAGCGAGGGCACAAAGAGTGAATTGTGTGTGGTGAGTGTAACACTGATGTTTAGGGGTCAGATAAAAAGTTTGTTGAAGTTCTGCTAGTCGACAATACCAACACACAGGGTGTGATTTCAGTACCTGCTTTCCGACTTCCTTATTACACAACTCGAAATTATCTTTCCGTTTGTTACAGGCTATTCTCATTTTCTGCTGGGTTTACGTACGCAAGTACCAGAGTCGGCGGGAAAGTGAAGTGATTTCTACCATAACAGCTATCTTCGCATTGGCAGTTGCTCTTATCTCATCAGCTCTACTACCAGTGGACATCTTTTTGGTTTCATATATGAAAAATCCAAATGGTACATTTAAGGTATGGACTTCTGAGAAAGTTAGTTGTCTCTTCAAAAGAAACAGTTGTGTTGAAAGAGCAAGTTATTGGGTTGTCAAAGTGTTTAATGCTAATACCTCGTTTAGTGCCAGAGTTTTTGGAAAGCTGGGAACTAGTACTGTGAAAACAACACTGAGCTCTTTTTGTTACGTGATCTAGATTTAAGTTTTCACTTCTACTTTTTATTTTTTATATTCTACTAATTTCCAAGCACTCATTCTTTCTATTGCACTAAAAGGAGCAAATATACCATCCTGAAAATGTCTCTTAAATGTTGTTTTTAGTACATCATAGTGAGGCCTTGTGGAATGGAATTTGTTGCCCCTTTGTTCAAAAATAGACTTTAGTGCCCATTTGCAGTTTGAGATTATTTTGATAGTGAAACATAAAGACTTAAAAAGGTTTACTGTGTTAATCTACCCACAGTGTAGAGTCTGAGTTAAAAAGCACTTTTTTGAAAAAAAGGAAAACTTGAAAAACCCTTGGGGGAAGGGAATACAGTAGTATGTTTTGACTGATACTTCCTTAACTGAACTACTGTTTTTATAAACTAAAACTGTAGGGGGCTGCTGTACAAAATGAGTTCTTAATTGGATGAGTACTCACTGTAGTCTGCTTTATGCACTCCTCTAAGAGTTCTTCCCCCTGTTTAAAGCATTGGCCTTCTTGATCTTCAAGGAAGCTTCTTGAAGGTAGTGACCAAGTGTCTTTGTAAGGACACTATCATTAAAAACAGGTCAAACTGGAACATATTAATAATTTGAATAATAACTTAGTTCAGTTTGAAACCTACCTAGATCTATGCTAAAAGAAATGATCCTGAAACTAATGACTGGACAGATGATAGATGCCTGCATGCTGGACTCAAAGACTGTACCCTTCCAGCCCTGCTTCCAAAGGAAAAATCTAAGTCCTGCTAGATCCTTGGTAATGCTTCAGAGCTAGCTTGCAGCCAATCCAGTGCTTTTTGGCACCTTTGGAATTGAGCTGTGATGTAAATTTTGTCTTATTCAACACTCAGTGGCAATACAGAATAAATTAAGCTATTGTTCAATCTTACTGTTAAAGGTTTGTCTCTTCAGATCTTGTTTGCTCAGAATTAAAATGGATGTAGAAGGTGGAAGAGATCTTTAAAATGTCATGATACTACAATGAGAATAATACTGAGTATTAAGGCATATTGAGCCTGACTAGCTAGATGAATAACAATGTTGTGCCTTTTTTTGGATGGGCTTAGTTATATCTGCTGGAGGCTATGCAGAATTTTCTGTTGCAAAGGAGACCTATTGTGTTCGTGTATGCATTCTCCAATTTGAGAAAACAAACCTCTAAGGAGCCAGATGTGCATGTGCAGTCACTACAGCTTGAATCAAGGAAGCATGATAAATAGAAAGAAAATTACTTAAAATACTGTTTTTCTTGAGCTAGATTTATTTAATGACTATATGCTGTGATGTCCTGGGCTGGGTAGATTCTATTTAAAAATTGTACCTGAAAGCAAGCTTTCATGCTTGTGGTAAAGCTTTCGTTTCTTTAAAGTACCTTTGTGCGTGCTTCACAGATTCGCAGAATGGTTGGGGTTAGAGGGGACCTCTGGAGATCCTTTAGTCCAACCCACCTGCTAAAGCAGGTTCACTCAGAGCAGATCACACAGGAATGTGTCCAGGCGGGGCTTGATTGTCTCCAGAGAAGGAGACTCCACAGTCTCTCTGGGCAGCCTGTTCCAGTGCTCTGGCACCCTCAAAGTAAAGTTTTTCCTCTTATTCAGATGGAACCTCCTGTGCTTCAGTCTGTGCCTGTTGCCTCTCATCCTGTTGTTGGGCACCACTGAAAGGAGTCTGGTCCCATCCTCTTGACATCCACCCTTGAAATATTTATAAACATTAATGAGATCCCCTCTCAGCCTTTTCTTCTTCAGGCTGAACAGACCCATCTTTCTCAGTCTTTCCTCGTAAGGAAGGTGCTATAGGCCCCTAATCATCTTTGTAGTTCTGAGGCTTCTTGGTCCTGCTTAGCACCTGATGTTTGTTAGATGCTGCTGATGGTCTCTTGAAATAAAATTGCTTCATTCTGCCTTGCAGAAGAATACCTCATTCTCTTTTACAGGTCAGCTGGATGACTTTCTAGCTTTGGAGCAATAATAATATATTACAATATTAATACATCTAATTCAACAAAAGTGTTGAAACTGTGAATATTAACATGGCCTTTCTGATAAAGCTGAGTGGACCTGAAGTCAGAACACACAATCTTTATATATAAAACACACAGCTTTATTGATTTGGTAATTTCTGTTTAGGAGTAATGTTAAGTTAGGAAGTTGACAGAACCCTAATGTGAGCTCTTCATGAACTGTTAAATCTTTCAGCACATGTTACCCAGGACAGTGTTTCTTTTCTGGTACTGCTTCACAAGTAGGACAGACTGGATTGGGTTCAGAGTATTTCAGAGAGACTACTGCCCTTCTTTTGGACTGTTCTTCGAAATCTAGCACCTCCAATGCCCTATATCTGATGCTGGGGTCTGAAGGGCTATGACTCTGGCAAGAATCTGTTGTCCTGAGTGGCTGGAGTGAGTTAAGTCTTCCCTAGATTATTCTCTGAATTTTTGAGGCAGATCCAGGTAGTAGTTGTGGATAATAATCTCTGTAGATAAATCATCAGTTCATCAAAAATGTTCCAACTGGATGATTTCAGAGCTTATGCCAAAAGAGTACTGTCAGTTATCCAGATCCTAGGTAAACAAGGTGTGGGTTTCTTTTTCTGTATGTGCTTTTTTTCTTCTACCTCCCAACTGTAATTCCCAGTATCAGTGTTAGAGAGATGAGAAAGTCAGGGATGCTCAATTTACACAAAAAAGGTACTATGTGTGGACTTTCAGTTCATTTTTAATGTGACTGACCCTACTATCAAGTTGTAGATATTCAAAGGTGCAGTGAACTTGAGAGAAGCAGAGGTTAAATTGAAAGCACAGTCTGATGGTTCCAAGTTCTCATTGTCAATTGTGTGTTCAGTGGCAAGTAAAAGTAGTTGTTCTGGCTACAAGGATTGGCTTAATTGTCTCAAGTGCAGTACCTTGGCAGATTACTTTTCTTGAAGCCTGTCAAAATGATGCTGCTCTCTGGATGAATTCACTTAAAGCAAGGTTGTATAGCCCTTTTTCATCGTGTGTTCTGAGGTGTCTTCCTTGTCAAGGGCCATATACTATACCTTGGTTAGTCTTTGTTACTCTTGAACTTTTGCCTGTTTCAACAGGACTGTTAAACTTACTGTATTGTTCATACACCTTTCAATTAAGACAAGTTATTCTTTGCTATAAATAAGTGGTTTGTAGTATTCTTTACCTGTTGGTGTCTTTCACCTTGTTTTGTGAGACTTGTCAAATGTTATCTTAAAGGTTTTATAGTGAGTGAACTGAGCAGTTTTGGTATTAGAATGTTTTGCGTAGTAGTTACGTAGTCCTTTAGGAAAGGAGCAGTGCATAAACTTATGTGGTCATTAGCCCTACGCACAATACAATTCATTGCAACAACACCTCTTCTGGAGCCTGGGATTACTTTGATTCATAGTGCTACTAAAGAGGAAAACAGGCTTTTGATTTTAGTACTAATCAAAAGAACTCGAGTATTACCTAATAAGGAAAGTTCTGATAATGTTCACCAGCACCACTTTTATCTTGGTTTTGTCTGTTCACCTGGACAGTGCTTTAGTTTGTGCAATGAACTTGAATTACATCCAGTTCATTCTGATCTGTTTGATCTGAACGCTTGTTTGATTTATAAAAAGCACTTAGGAACAGAAAAACTCACTGTAGCTTATAGACTTAAGATTGCTGCCTGAACTCAAGACCTCTGGGTCTGATATACAGGTCTTAGATTTTTAGAATGTGCTGATGCTGTCTTGCAGCAGGAAGACTGCTTGAAACAAGGATGTTATCGTCACAGTCTTTTTTTTATTATGTTGGTGGTGCAGCAGAAGGCAGGGGAGGTGTTGAACTATTCTTTTTGAAATGTGTGAATTCTTGCTGCTATACAAAGTTAAAAGCCAGTGGCATTTCTGTCAATCTGATTAGATTGAACACCTCACAAACCTTAGGTGTCTGCCTGAGCTGTTAAAAGCCAGTTATCTCCTTAATGATTTGAGGAGTAGCATCTGCTTAATGGGAGATCCTTTTTGCAGACTGTTCAATTAAGATTTTTTTGGATCTTGGAGGAGACTCATTATGTAGCTGCTCAGAATAGAGAACCACTAGAAATGTTAGATTTTTTTTCTTGTTGTTCTAGTAAGGTGTTAGCTGAGAAATCATTACTGACTGAGACCATGCTTCCAGTGCAGAGTAGGAATTACTACTTGTGAAGTAACAATACTTGGCTAAAATATTAATGGTAGCCAGATGTGATGGAGATATGCATGTTTCTGCATGTTGCTATTTGGCAGTTGAAATCGTGGCTCTGACCCACTTTGGAGGTAACAGGCTAGAAGATCGAAGACCTGGGTATGAAATGTCTTTATATGTAACCATACTAGGACCCACTCTTCAGTCTTTGTTGTGTCTTCTTTTTGTTCACTAAGCTTTGGGAGAGGCTATTTAGCAGAATGACAGCTTCATCTGCTTGTGATAAAACATCACAAATATTGAAACCTGGAATGTTACATCACTTCAAGCTCTATTAAAGTACATTTGTGGAGAGTGGGACCTGTCTTCACTGGGTACTCATTAAATTCTTGCAGGGTCCAGCAATGACAGCACGAATGTCTCTCTTAACAGAGACAAAAATAATGAAATATGTGGCCATTCCTTCACCAAAAAGTGGGGATGGTCAAAAATGTCAGATTAGTTTATACTGCTTCCATTCAGGGAAGTTATCTGTACAGTTGGAATAGTACAGTTCTGTTGAAATATATTAATGTAAGTCATTAACTGGACACAACTGCTGGGAGAAGGAAGACTGCTTAGTGATTACTGGAGAAGCAGTTGTTCTTCATAATTAATTTGCTGTGTATGGAGTTATAAAATGAATCTCTTGAGGGAGCTTTGCTTTGGTGTTAGCATTTAGGTAAACTGAGAGTGTCTTAGTCTTAAACTGCCTTTTTATGTCTGTATTTACATATCAAAATTTTACTAATGTATTTACTTTTTAAACTTGCAACTGCATTTAGATTTCCTGGATCCTTCAACATGACTTGGTGTGAGGTGTACAATATCAATACAGTGTGTTGTTACAAGTGTTTTAAAGGTGATATGATGTATGCTTGCTTAACTGCATGAAACAGAATTAAGTACAGCAGAACAGTTCAGAGTGCCTGAATTCTGCAGATCTTAAGAGAATTTGTGGTCACATTTACACATCTTAAGCTGCTGTTGAAGGCAGTAATGGATGGAGAAGAAAGCACACTAGATGTAGAGGTTGTCCAGATGAGTTCTCAATGGAGTCCTGGGTGTGCTTGTCCAGTAGATTCAAATACCTATCAACATTATATATCAGCACTGCTGCTGTTAATGTCAGAGCTTTGACACTTGGTAGGTAGCAATGTTTCTTGCTTTGAACAAGGCAGTTCAACTGTTACTAGCTTTTGAAACGACTCATATGAACTGGTTACTGCTTTTGAGTTGCTGCTGGTGTGTGCACATGGATAATTTGCCAGTAAGAATATGCATTTTTACTTCCTTACTTTGTGTAAATGTGGGGCTTCAGCAGCTGACTGAAAGCTGACATAAAAGATAGGATATACTATTAAGTTAGCTTGCATTACAGATTTTTTTCTTGTGCAGGGTAATGCAGAGTTGGTAAATTCAGGCACATGTAGACAATGGTGAAGTTCACACATCTTTGCATCTTTAGGTCTTTCAATGTAAGATAACATTTCAATATTTTAATATGTTGGGAAACACACATTATAGCATATTACTCTGGTTGTGTGCACAACTGAATTTGAGCAAAAAAATTACAATGTTTTAAACTTCTACATATGTATCCTGTTAGAAATGTTATTAATGCTTTCACAGAGTTGGAGGAGAAGCATTTTTTTTGGCAGTTAAAGCCCTGTTGTGTTTCAATTATGAGCTACCTCCTCCTGTAGTGGCTGTGCCACTTAAAATTTGGGTCTTGCTGTTGTTTTCCTTGCCTTTTCTTGGTTGCTGTGGGTTTTGAATGTCTCCATTACTCATAAGAGAGATCTTTTTCAGCTACTTACTTGGAAGTAAATAGTGCCACCTGTTCAGTTCAGTATTGCTTTTCCCTTAGGCATAATTAAAGCAATGCTTTTCCTTAATTTTTAACACTAGGCAATTTAAACACTTTAATAGTCTGTGTATGTATTCTTATTATAGTCAAATTGTTTTGTGGTGTATTTTCATGCAGATGCCTAGAAATTTTTCAGCTGGAATGCTGTTGGGACTGAGCCTGACAGTCTTTGAAGATGGGCTTATTGTGTACCTGACAGACACTTAACTTGAAGTGTTGCTTCTGTCCCTTCTGCTCAAATATTTTTCATCCTTTTTGCTGATTAGATGACAAAATGCATGTATATTTTTTTTCTACTCAAGTTCCATTTAGATGATAATCTAATTTATTACAAACAGTGAATTTGAAAAGCATAATTTAAACTGCTCTACTGGAAGTGTTAATCTAGTAGCATGGAGGAAGGTGGTGCTGATTTTTGAGATAATAGAAAAATCAAGTCTTTGTTATGCCATCAAGCTCATATTCCATGGGAGTTTAGGCAGTTCTGAGAGAACTGATAGTGTTAAATTTCTTCACGTCCTATCGTGTGCAGTCTTTAAAGAGTATGCTCACTTGCATTTTTCATAGGCTCTGTATTAGTGCATGTATCTTTACAACACCTGAAGGGGCTTGCACTTGCCAGCTAGAAAAAAGCCTACACACAAAAACTGCAAGGAGCTTTGGCAGTACTGATTTTTTTGTTCTCACTGATTCACTTATGTTGGCGTGTCTCCAAAATTGCTGGGTTTGGAAGAATTTTGCTTCTGGATACCTACTTTCTTGATCTTGACTACATGTAGAGCAGATCCCACAAAACTTGAGCAATCCTGGAATATGTTTAAGCTGTACAGACTTGTACCTCTGGATCTAGTCCCTGAGCTGGGCTGCCACTGATCATGTTACAAAACACTTAGCTTCCTGAAACCAATAGTTCCTCTTGCCGGGGGGTGGAAGAAGGGATGGGTAAGAACTTGACTTCAGCTTTCTGGCTGGGTGCCATTACCAATGTATCTAGAGCTGCATTTTCACTTCCATTCTCTGAACAACTCCCCAGGGCTGAGTGATGTAGTTCTGTAAAAGAACTGTTCAAATTAGAAATTAAAGGCTCATACTTCTGAAAAAAGGAGATTATGGCTTAATCTAGGTGGACAACTATTAAAAATAAAAGTTTGCAACCTACAACTGAGCATAATAAAAAGCTATTTTCTGTTCTTATATCTCAGTACTGTTGTGTCTGTGTATATAAATTTAATTTATAGCTCTTCTGTGATAGAAATGCTGCATGCAATGTGTGCACTACATACTGTATCCACCTCTATGGCCCACAGTACAAAAAAGACATGAAGCTGTTAGAGCAGGTCCACAAAAAATAATCAGAGGGCTGGGACACTTTCTTAGGAAGAAAGGGTAAGAGAGTTGGAGTTCAGCCTGAAAAAGAGAGTTCTGGGGAGACCTTATAGCAGCCTTTGAATTACAAAGAGAGCTTATAAGATAGATAAAGAAAAACTTTTGATCAGGACCTGTTGTGACAGCACAAGGGGATACAGTTTTAGATCTACTTTTTTTTAGTTTAAATTGGACATAAAGAAGAATGTTTATGGTGAGACTCTGGAACGGGTTTCCCAGAGAAGCTGTGTATGTCCCATCCCTGGAAGCATTGAAGGGCAAGTTGGATGGAGCTTTGAGCAGCCTGGTCTAGTAGAAGGTGTCCCTGCCCATGGCAGGGGGCGTTGGACTAGATGATCTTTGAAGGCTCCTTCCAACCCAAACTGTTCTACGATGATCTTAAGAGACTGTGTTATCAAGATACTGTGGGAATTGGCACAGCATACTTGGGAGCTGCCAAAACTTTCTAGTTCTTTCTAGTTTGTAAAATCTACAGTCTATGAAATGATCCTATGTGTATTCCTCTATGTGCAGTCATTTGCACCTTTGCTAGCACTTTGTAGCCACTAATTTTTTATAAGTAGCAATTTTTTATATCTATTTC
Source organism: Columba livia (assembly GCF_036013475.1). Lineage (NCBI taxonomy): Eukaryota > Metazoa > Chordata > Aves > Columbiformes > Columbidae > Columba > Columba livia. Next base: position 30,940,360 of record NC_088604.1, on the reverse strand, counting down.
ACCATGTGTTTGTGTTCTTTAATGAGTCATTGTCTCGTAGTGTTGCCAAATATGGTAGTAACAGGAAGAGAAGTGCTCTAGACGTTCTCAGAAGAATATTGATCTTTGTTTACTATACATGTCTAGACTTATATATTTGAAAAATAGATGGTTTACCTTAGAAAGGGTTAATTGTACAGAATTAATTTTTCTTCCTAACTCTGAGTCCTAACAAAGCTAATTCTGCTTGTCAAATTTGACTCTGCACTTTTTATTGAGTTATTTCTAGAAAACTTTTTTATCTTGATTATCTGACTTCTCTTTCTAGAAAGTGTTCCCAAACTCCAGCTTGTGGTACCATTTCTGTGACTGAAATTCTGTAATGTGGATATTGGCCTCAAGTGGGATTTTGAGTTTGTTCTTTTAGCAATTCCCAGGGTCAGCCTTAATGGTATAAAACTAGTGCTTTTTTGATTGAGAGGTATTTACTTCAAAATGAGTGGATCCTTGACTTGAGTTCCTCCATTAATGCTTTGCAACCCTTCAGAAAATATGTATGTGCAGGGCAAATGTCAATGTGTTAAATATAAAATCTAATCCAATGCATCCAACTAATGGGATGGGCAATTCATATAGCTTGTCTGTGCAGTCTTATCTAAGGCACCATTCTGCTTCCAAAGCTATCATATCTTGGGTTTTGTAGGAAACTCATCCTGAGGACAGCTCTGTCTCTTCAAGGACTTGACTTTGAAGCGTAGTGTCTATTGCAGTGCTCAGAGTCCAGAAAAAAGGGCTAGAACTGCAAATAGCCATAACTCCAGTTGTCTTTTACAAAACATCTTGAAAAACTGTTCAGATTGAGCTTCAGGGTCAGTAGTAGCATTGTCTGATATGTAGAAAACAAAAATCAGTTTCATAGAAATAGGTATTTAGAGTGCCACTTAAATACTAAATACAGAATAAAAGTAAATTGCTAGCTGCTGAACATGATATTCATTAATAATTGTATTTCAGTTGTGCCATGACAATATAATATATGGTAGCTAAGGATTCTTAATCTCAAAAAAATAATCTTTAAGTATGAGACCAACAGCCAAAATGAGTATAAGCAGTGGGGATACCACTGCAGTGTCTTTTGCCTGAAATGCAGCGTATTCCTTAATAATCTTTGTTAGGTGAATTAGTTCTAACTTAAATTACAACACTTAAAATGGGCAAACTGGATGCTGAATGCTTTTCCATAGGCATTAAATGTGAGCAGTTTTTTCAGTTTTATAAGAATGTTATCAAATGTAGTCTTTTGTTTCATTTGATGTTGAATGCTTCTGTCCTTTATTACTAGGACTGGGCTGATGCTAATGTTTCAAGACAAATTGAAGACACTGTACTTTATGGATACTACAGTAAGTATTTTTAACTTTTTTTTATTAGGACCTTTAAGTGAAGGCATGAAGTTTTTAGGGGCTGTACTGGATTATCCCATTTTAGTTAAATATTGGTCTTACAGTTAGTGCCCTTCAGTGACTTTTTTTTTTATATTCAAGAGCCCCCTAAAAATGAAAACATACTGAAGGCCAATCCATGGAAGGGCTAATGGCTTTTGTCATATCATCTACTGTTAACATGTTTCCTGTGTGTGTATTTAGAGGTCTGTTAAGGGAAGCACATGGTTTTGCTGTAACTCTTATGGCACTTAACATACGCAGCAGTGTGAAACTTGCCTACTTGTATAAAGTTTGTGCAACTGTAATACTTGTGTTTTAAGTGTTTAGATTCAGCAACTACCATATTCAAAGAAAGCTATTATAAAGGAGTTGAGTCAGGAGTAGCAATATCCTAAACAAAACCGAAGCAAAAAGGAAAATAAAATCAAATCTAATGAAATAACTATTCACCTCTGTGTAATTTTAGATCAGTTTATTTTAGTTGTCCTTATGAAACTTGTGAGAAGTTCTATTACTAATGAATGTATGTGAGAGGTAGCTATAAAAGAGTGATGCTTATCACAGTTTGAGTAGAATGTCTGCCACAGTCAATGATATGAACTTGGGAGCAGTTGCCTTCTTTTGGTTAGGTTTCTGGAGGCTTGAAGATTTTTCTTTTGAAAATCTAAAGACTAGGTTAAGTCTAAAGCCAAAAGGAGTAAGGAACTTCTCTGTTTTCACAAAGGGACTTTTAAAATACTAGTTTATCTTCCACAAAGATTCTTCACTATAGAATAGTGGAACTGCTTTGTATTTGCTTTCTACTCTTGTTAGGTTGCTAAGCTGTTGTTTAACAGCCCAAGCATTTCACAACTCCTGATGTGGAGCAGTCCTCAAACTCTTCTGTAGACCATTTTCTATAGATTTCTGAGACTAATGGATGAATTTCTGTAAGATGTTTTGGGCTGAGTCTCTTTTTAAAGCAAGATGTCTCTTCATAAGTCTTGAACTAATTTTTGGAATAATTTGAGCTTAAACCGGAAAAACTGCTTTTGCTTTTGTCCTATCCGGTCAGGTCTACTTGAAATGTTGTAGAACTAATGCTTTGTTTCAGAGCATGTCCTCCAGATGGTGGTAGAGATTTAAAGATGTTTTTAAAAGTATTTTTGTGGTCTTAATATGAGGAATTGATACACATTTTTATAACTAGAGCTACTCTGAAGTGAACAGTAATAGGTAACTTATTGTTCAGAAGTCTCCGTCATTCCTATATAAAAACACAACTTAATGCCTCTCCTGCATCATTAGGTCTGGTGCCCTGCTGCTGTTGCACAGCATAGTGACAGGAAAATGGGGAAGGAATAAGTTAAACAACTCTTCCAGTTTTTGTAATACTATCCCATTTTTTTTCTGCTCATGTTGTCTTAAAGTGTTTGATCTTGACATGTTTATTTTTTAAATAAGCAGAATGAGCAGAACTGAAATCTCCTTTTGTACTTAAGAATGTGTATACTAGTACTTTCTTCTCTCTCCTGAAAATGCAGTGATAACTGTATAGATCTTATTTGCTTCTTGTAGCTATATTGACAACTTAGAGTATGAGTAGTAGGTATGCTTAGTCACTGCCCATCAATCCGAGTCACTTCTAATTGCAGCCAGAATTTGGAGGCTGTGCTTAAACTGATGTTTTAGCATAGTACTACCTGTATTGCAATTTATTGAGAAAGCCATCAGTAAATGTAGAAAAGCATGTGTGTTTTGTTTTGTTGTTATGTGTTCTTTGTTTTTTTAACAAAGACCTTGGTCCCCACAAACTATGTTCTCTCTCACACCCGGTTGCTTTCTTGGCTAGACTGGCAGAGAAGTTAGGATGGCTTTGTACTGGTAAATGAGCTAACTCTCAGAATGAAGCTTGAAATAGCTGTATTTTGAAGTGGGACTTCAGTAACCTAAAAGCTTTACTTAGGAAACCAATCTACTGATTGCTTTGAAGCTATAGTGGCTTAGTGTGTTAATTCTCATAAAACCAACTGTAGTGGAATGTGTCTGCCAGTACTTGAGTGATTGAAGATTGATCAGTGGTTGGCAGGTGCTCTAAAACAGCATGTCAGGTTGTGTTTGGAAGGAAAACCCTTTTCAGAAAGGTTTATAAGTGGAAACCGTCCAACAGCAGTTTCCTTTGTACCACAAGGAGTCAGGCTGAAACAGTTGTCTGTAACCTGGAGCTTTGTTCTGTAGCTCTTCCTCTAGGAAGTAAATCCTAGCTGTTGGAGTCAGCTTCATATTCAGTCCTTTGCTAAAGTTTTGTGAATGGTGAGAGGATCCCATGGGTAGATGGCAGTCTTCCTTTGAGGCAGACCAAGATCTCTTGACCTGCATGTGTCTAGACTGCTATAGTTTACTTGAAGACTAATACCAGGTCTAACTTCCTCATAGTTAAGGTATCTTTGTATTGATGTGGTGCAAAACAGCAGAAAATGAGTCATTTTGACTTGAGATAAGAACTACTGTCTTTAAAACAAACAAACCTTACCAAGGAATTCTTGCTGAAGATGGCTTTGATTCTATGGTGGGAACCATTGTTGTACTGGCTATACAGTGAAGCATTAAGCATTTTTCTAATGGTGGTGTTCAAGCTTCTGATACAACTCAGAAAAATGTTTTGAAATGGAAGTTGGACCTCTGAACCAGAGCAAAGAGCAGTCCATGATTTACAGCTGAAGTCCATAGAAATGCAATCATGAAAGCTGAGACAGTTTGTCATGCCACAAGGTCACATGAGAGTTAGGGGGAAGGGAATATATTTTGTCACTTGGTTGACTGTTTGCTGCTGCAAGAGCTTTGAGTTTGAAGGTTAGCTTTCCAGGGAATAAACAGCCCTTTCAGTGGGCGGAATAACAGGCAATTAGATGCTTGCCCTTGGGTAACTAACTTGTATGAGATGATGAAAGATGCTGCTCTTCCTTTTTTATAAGTTCTGAAAAATAAAATTCAAACCCCAGATGATCAGTCTACTGTCTCATTGATGGGAACTTGGCCAAATCTTTTAAAGTTTCCTTTGTAGTATAATAGGAAGAGCGATGTTTTACTACGTTAACTATGTGAGCTATAAATTTAATTTTCAATTCTGACTAAAAAATTCTTACAGGCAGTTTTAAGATTTCACCTGATGGATGAACAAAAAGGTCTGGTTTGGAATGGTTTTGCTTGGGAAAAGCAAATGCAAAGCTGCTTTTGATCTTTTTTTTTCTTTGTTACATCCTGTTAAATTACTATGGTAACAAGGTTTTTCAACAGAGCAGATAGCAGAGCTGTTTTAACAGGAAGTTGGAGTTTGTGCTGCTGCATGTCATATTACAACTTGAGGGTAACTTTATTTACATTTTGTCTTGAAATGCATTTAAAGCCTGTAACTTTTAGAGTGCACATTTAAGGTGAACTAAGTCATGGACTAAGTGCCAGCAGAGCATTCATAACGGATGGAAAATGCTGGAATGATTCTTATACTGAATCTTGTTGTGTATGCAGATCCTGTTTCAGAGTTGATGCAGAGTATGCTATTAGAGCTTAAGGTTTTTAATACAAAACATCTGTTACAAGTCAGCGTTGTCTGAGAATTTGCTGTTTTAGTAAAGCATAAATTGGAAGTCATTGACTATTTAATGGCTTCAGATAATGTCTGTGCAGTGGAAAACTGCAACCAAAGTTGATTGTTTCCCATTTGAGGTAGAGGTGACCAGCTGACAGACTTGTGAACTGACTTAAGGTATTAATCTCTACTTGGGCATATCCTAAGGTCTTCTCTGAAGAACCCCCAAGGAGAACCATTATAGCTCTACAGATCTGCTGACTTGCATGGTTCAGTTGGCAGAAATAAAGCTTTAGCTTCACCTGGATTTAACTTGGCTCAATTTTTTTGTAGTCAATAGCTTAAATTGTGTGAGAAGTATCACTTGAGTATTAGAGCTGGATGCTCTCTTGAAATAGTAGTATTTGTACTAGAAGGGGTCCTGTTTCCAGCAGCATGCTCATGTTCTTTTTGCAGGCCCCTGTTTGAGCCATTGTTGGCATTTGGTGGATGCTTGTGGTGTGCTAACCCAAAAATTGGTTGGCATTTACTTTGCCTCATAGAAGTGCTGAGGTTGGAAAGAGTGCTTGAGAGGTGATCTAGTCCAATATGCTCCCTACTCACAGCAGCTCACTTATGCTAGTCTCCAGCTGGATTCTGAGTATCTCCAAGAATGGAGACTCTATGCAGGGGTGTCACTCATTTTCACTGGAGGCCACATCAGCCTCACGGTTGGCTTCAAAGGGCCGAATGTAATTTTAGGGCTGTATAAATGTAACTACTCCTACATTGAGAATGAGTTCGACATATCTGCCCTGCTACACCTGAGTAGCCTGTTACAGTTTCTGACTGCAGGCAGAATAAATGTTCTTATTTAAATTGCTATATTTCACTTTGTGCTCATTCCCTTTTTATCTTTTCCCTGGGCACCACTGAGAAGTCTGCCACAGTCTTTGGTCTGATGCAAGTATTTATACACATGCACAAGATCCTTGCCAAAGCTGCCTTTTCTTCAGGCTGGACAGTCCCAGCTCTCTCAGATGTTCAAGCCCATAATTTGTTGTTGTTCTTGTGCTGCTCTAGTGTGTGTCCCTTGTACTGGGGAGATCAGAACTGGACACAGCACTCCCAAGTGCTGGTGAGGGCTCATTGAGTCAAGGTGAATAATTACTTTCCTTCATGTGGTGGTGACATTCTTCCTAATGTAGCCTGAGGTGCCATTGGCCACCCATGCTGCAAGATTGCTTAATGTGTGGTGAGTTAAAGTGACCCAGCACAAGGTCCAGCAAACACTGGAGTTGTTGCAAAGAAGAGTTTTAGTATTACAGGTGGATGGTGGAGGGGGCAAGTGGGACCCCTCCTTGGATAAAATATGACTTTGCTCTTAATGCATATGGAGGAAGGCATTTTAGCATCTTACTGCTGTGGTAAAGTAAATAAGATTCTAACTTTTCTTTTGCTATTGGTGTGTGGCATGTTGATGTGCTTTGTGGTCTGCTGCTGGGGTATCTACAGTTAGAAGGAAATAGTTATGTCTGAATATTTTAGCGGTGCTTACATGGGCTTGAACCCACAGGTTAAAATTTTGTATTTAATCTTTAACTTGGAAACATGATCTACCTCTGTAGTGTGGCTTTTGCCCATGCCTTAAGAGTCAAGAATGGATTCTGGGGTAGAGGAGACTTTAATCTAGAAGCAACTCCTGTTGTGTACTTCACATGCTGAGTTTCAGCTTGAGGGATTTAGTTTAGCTAAAAACAGAGCCAAATGTGGAAAAGAGAAATTTGACCTAATTATATTTCTTACATAAGGGTGAACATTGAAAGCTTTTCCACAGAAATAACTGAGCAAGATCAGATGAGTCTTCAATACACAGTTACACTTACTCCTGCTTTAACCATTGATCTCGCTCAACTTTTGCATTCTGCATTTTTGTGTTTTTTTTTTTTACAAGATTGTTGTTTTTTTTTTTTTTTCCAGACTTGTATTGATAATTGCTGAAATGGAGGGTGGCTTTACTAGCAAAGGCGTACACAAATATACCTTCTTAGATTCTTCCACTAGTTTAATAGCCACTAGTCTCTTTCAAAGAATGCGTAGGGCTTGAGCTGATGGAGTTCTATGTGAAAGGCATTAATTTCATCTGGAATGAGACTAAACCACAGGAATCAGTCTTCTTAACATGCTTACATAGGTAGTGGTAGTAGGTTTTTCTTGTAGCTTGCTAATCAGCTCTTAGATAAGTTTTAATTAGTTAAGCAGTATTATCTTAAAACTTAACTTTTAACCTTATGTTTCTCATTTGAAAATAAGTATATCTTTGGTCAGATGTGGCTTGGATTTTTGACGTAAAGACCAAAAAGATAACCTCTTGCTGTTTTCAAGAAGTTCAGTGGCATTTTCTAATACTTGATTGTCTTTATTTTTCATCATAGTTAATTTTTGGCTATTTGGGTACTTTTAAAAAAATAACTGAATTGCTACCAAGTAAGCTTTCTGTGAGTTGAAACATTTTGGTTTGATAGTTGAGGAAATGTATACGAAAGGAGGTGGATAATATTTAGCTTCAAGGAGCTGGCTTGAAGTAAGAGGGCCTTAAGACATAAAAGTGGGATCTTTAAACAGTTCAGTCCTTCATCATGCCCTGCTTTACTCCAGTTTTCAGATGATTCAACACTCTACTACATTGGGCTGCAAAAAATCTAGGCTAAACTCTTCCCTATTGTTTTCTTGATGGCATGACATCATTAAACCAGGTTTGGTTTTTGTTTTGTGTTTTTTATCAATTTAATTTTGGGTTTTTTATCAATTTAATAAATTCCTGCCTAGAACTTGGTGGTTGGAGAACACTGGCAAGAACTTGGCGATTGGGTTAGCTATGACTTCATGGAAAATATAGTCATTAGCACATTTGGTATGGCTAATCTGAATGGTCATTTGCTTTGTTTACACTGTGAAGAGAAGCTCATAGATGTTAACATGAAAGGTATGAAACTTGAGAATGTGAAGAGTTTTATGCAATATACTAATTAGAGCTGTTTAGGCTTGCATCTAAACTTGATTTAAATACTCCAGAATGCAAAGAATATCCTGAACATTGTTATCTTGTGGGCCATTGGATGCAGAAAAGGAAGTGAGTTCAAATAAATTGGAATAGAACTGTTTGTAACAATGCCTAGCTCAACAGAAGTTAATTCTTATTGAATGAAAATACCTTATTTTGATGTGTCTTCGATTATGTTTTCCATGAACTCTTTGCATATTGCAATTTATTACTGAAATGGTGGGTTTGGGAATCTAATATAGTAATTTTTCTGGCTCCTTTTACTGTGGCAGTCAGATCCGATTTGTAAAAATACAAATTCAGCAACTTATTTGGCACACAAGCTGTTCCAGGTATTCACATTGTCATGGTATTGAACGGTTACAGCTACTGTAGAGGTGTTTTTTGTTTGTTTGTTTTGTAGAATTGCTTCTGACTTAATCTTTACTGTAATGGTTCAAACTTGCTGATTCACCGGTAGAGAGGCACCACTGGAAGCTTGTAATAGATGACTTAAAAGATAAGATGCATTCCAAAGTTTTTTGACAAGTCAGTTGCCAAACACTTGTGATAGTCCTTTAAAAGCTGAATGCAGTTATGTTAATAGTAGCATGTGAAAACAGTATTTTTGGTAGTGTTTCTTGAACAGAGTTGAAAACTTTGCTTGTTTGACTTACTGTGTATTGTTTAGATACTTGTGCTATGAATGGCTTTTTCAAAGCCTGGTGAAGGCTGGACAAATTATACATCAATTCAACAACCTTAATCCAATGAAGTTCAACAATTAAACAAAGTGCAGTTGATAAGTATAGTATTGTCAATATATGATTGTCAGCAGCCATTGAGAGTAGTCCTCTGTTAATATATAGTAGCAGATCAGAGAAACTTGGATAACTGGACATTAGTATGAAGAATTACAGGGAGGTGTCAGGAAACAGTTTTCAGAAAGAAAAGGACTTATTGTTTTACTATATGATAAAACATACTATGTGAAACAAACTCAAGATATAGATTAGGTATGTATTCAGTAACTGAACACCAGTGGCTTAAATGCAAACAACAAAGTTTACTGTCAGAAGCATGAGCTGTTCTCTTAAATATGAATTAAGTTATTGTAGCAACAGCATTTAGGTAGTACCAATGTGGGATTGGTGTAGTGGTAAATGGTAGTCTTATTTCACACAGTTCAAAGATTCTCTTGAATTTGAGTATCCTTTTATCTCCTTGGAAGAAACTTGGATCAGTCCCATTATCTAATGAGCTATGGATGTACCTTATATGAATAATGTATGCTGAAGTCAGTAGAGTAAAACTGGGAAGTGAGGATGTTTTCTGTGCTCACAGTGACCTCTATGGGCTGTTGATTCTGATCTTTGATTAATGATGTATGTAACTTACCTATAATAATTTACTGGCACACTGCAGTGTAGACCTAGGACTAGCCTAAAAAAAGCAGATATTTTGATCTGAGATGCTTGATTTCTGAAGGTATTTGCAATATAGAAGCAGTTCAAGTATTGATCTAGAAGGTCAAGATATGTTATGTTTCAGAACTTGAAGTTTTAAGGTGTTTTAGGGCCCTGAATTTTATGCTCTTGGCAAATGTGAGAGAGTTTGTGAACTAACCAAGAACTTGTTCTGTTTCTGACATAGTAACTCAGCACTCCAAACAGTATATACCTCTAACATCTTGAAATATTTTTCCAAATAATAAGTTCGGTTCAGAAATAACTTCTCGTTCCTATTTAGGTTCTAGTTGTTGATACTTTATTTGGCTTCTACACCATCTTCAGTAAAAATGCTGGGGTGGATTTCTTTGAAGCACATGGTTACTGTAAGGAGTGCTGTAGCCAAGATAAGAGGCCACAAACTTAATTTAGGGACGATTGGTTATTGGTGGGATATTTGTTAGTGGTGGGAAGGCAGTAGTAACTAGTTATGCAAAATGAGATAAAGATTAAAATTGGCCAAAAATCACAGGATTTGTGTGGTCCTAGGTATCTTTACTTGTCTGCTTGAAGGGGTGATTTCGTGCTTGTACAAGCAGACTTGGTTGTGTGGTACAGTTTGAGGGCTTGGTTGACTATTCTAGGATACTTTTCTTGTGGGGTGCAAAAACTAACTTACTGCTTACATATTTTGGTTTCCTGACACAGACTTCTGAAATGTTCATAGTATGAGATATTTGGAAGTATTGAAGGATTTTGCTAATTAATGGTATCCTAGAAGGTATGTAACAAGCAATACAGAGATGAAGGTTTAAACTTGAAATTTTTGATCTGTAATTGGTCTCCCGCCTTCATATCACTGGCTCATCAGTCCAACTGACTATTTTAATATCTTTCTTAATGTCTTCAAGGTTGCCAGTTACTGTTTGTGAAGACTTGTGTTAGTTTAACACTTCACCTATTTTAAATTAGCTGGTTTAGAATCTCTGAAGATACTCTGTGGATCAAAGTAATATGACAGTATGACTGTTTTGATTTTGGGGCTACTTGAATATGTATCTGTTACAATCTCGAGTTAGTGCTCCCTTTAAAAAGTGATGATGATACCGTAGTGCTATGACTTGTTCTGTTTTGTGAATTGAGGTCATCAATAGCAGAACCATGCCTTCCCTTGATAATGTACTTACATTCATAATAGAACATCCTCTGAAATGGAGTCCAGTGCTTTAAATAGCTTTCATTTTGTTATATTTTTGTATATGTCTTTTCTATGAACAACTTCTGTTATTAGGTGGCATAGCTTGCTTTTATTCGCTGTCCTCTATGCTGCCTCCCCCACAATGTGCAAGTCCTATGTATCACCTGCATGCAGATGATTAATTTTAGTCTTTTAATTTTTGGTGAATTGTAGGTGGATCTGAAATGTGTAGTCTGAAAGGGTTAGTTCTGTAAGTCCTTTGGAGTTTATAAAACAGTAATAGTTTATATGCTAGCTAGTAAATTTTATTAACTTTTCAATGCTTGAAATTACTGAGAGCTAGCATGAGAGGAAATGTTTCAAGTGCTGTGCAGTAAATGAAGTGCCGATATAACTTTCTCTTCACTTAATTTTATTATTTCTCTTAGCTTTGTACTCCATCATACTGTTCTGTGTCTTTCTGTGGATTCCCTTTGTCTATTTCTATTATGAGGAGAAGGAAGAAGATGATGGCAACACATGCTCAGTAAGTTCACTCTAGCAAATGCACTAAGCAGAAAAAAGACAAATGAATACGGGCAAAAGTGAAAGTGAGAATTATTGTGTAACTTGAATACTACAATGTTAATAGCATTTTCAAGTCTATTACTACAGTTCCTTTAAAGTACTGAGGCAGCTCTTAATAATGCTTAGTCTGACATAGTCTACTTTAAGCACTGTGGTCTCACATGAACTGAAACTTTAGTGAGATAAATAATTAACATCTGTATTGCCGTGAATGCTTTAAGCTTCCTACAAATTCTTTTGGCCCTAATTTCATATACAAGAAGTTAAAACTTCTCACATTTTCTGTAGAATAGAAACCATATATGAACAAGCTTTAAAGTAGGAGACAGAAAGTTTGTACTGATTTTTGAGGTAGACACTAAATGCAGGTACCTTTCTTCTTGTAGCATTTTCATGTTTTCTTGAAGTAGGCAGCAGTAATTTACCTGAAGCTAACACTGGAGTAAGTTTGTAATGTACTGAAGATTTTTCCCATGTATGACATTCCAGGGAGTACAATAAATGCATGCCAGTAAGGTGCGAACTTTTCAAATGAAAATATTTTTCTTAAAGAACCTTTTAGTTGTTGATTATTATTTTCTCCTCTATGCAGTTGTAATCTTAACATGAGAAAAATCAACTTATTATGGCTGTAACATAAAGAATTTACTTTGAGCACTTTACTTCACTTTGCACTGAATTAATATACCCTGGCTTCTGGCCACAGCTCTTGACATGCATAGTTTATGATGGAAGCCTAATTCAATGTAATTGATAATAGTTTTCAAGCTATAAGGCTCTTCAAGCATGTATACTTCTGACTCCTATCTAAAACTACTCATGTTTTTGGTGAAGTTCCCTTTGTAGAACACCTGTATGCTTTGTCATATCTTGTTGGACAAACCCCTTTGGAGTTATTTTATATTTATATATTAACTTTCTCTTTGATATATAGCAGATGAAAACTGCATTCAAATATACTCTGGGATTCATCACAATTTGTGCAGTCCTCCTTTTAATTGGGTAAGTATTTGTATCGAATGTTAACGGGATATACTAAATATAACCCCAAACAGAACTTTGTGTGAAAGATTAAAAAGGTAGATTATGTTGCACTCTATCTGGATAAAAAAATACCTAGCTAAACCTCTAATAGGGCTTAAATATCCTGAGAATTAGATACCTGAGAAGTAAGAGTTTAACTGGAAGCTAAAATGTTTTTGTTAATTGTGCAGTACTTGTGCTTCTGAGTTCTGCCTGTTTGTGCAGTATGAATGTCCATCAAGGACATGATAGCTATGACATTTACAACTGTTGATATCTCAGTGTACAGTAGGGAGTAAAATATATGTGCTCATCTTGTTTTCTTTCTCTATCAAATGCTTTCATGGACATCCCAGAACAGCTTTTAGGAATATAAATTGGTGTTATGTGCTTAGTACTTTCTTAAAGGGAAGTGTTCTGTGATGCACATGAGTATAGTGTAGAGTTATACTTGACATAGTTGTGCCTTATATAATAGAGGTTTCCAGTGTTTGTTTGAAAGGCAGACATTAGTGAAGTGGCAAACTTGTTTGCAGCAAGAACTGTCATTCTGAAACTCCAAGCAATATTACAAATTCAGTTTAAGATCATTGTTAAGCATGCTATGCACACCAATATTTAATATCTTTAATGGATGCTGTGTCACAACCTTTTTAGCATTTTGACTGCAGCAATAAAGTTGGTAAAATTTATGAAATGTATGTGAAAATGATCTGTATTGATGCACTGGAATATGAAGTAGAAGCTAGAGTGAAATTAATGTTTCTAATTGTATAGCACCTTATTGGAGTATTGTTTTGGTAATTTCAATTAAAAGTAACATTTGCTATTATGGGAGACTGAAGGAGTTTGAGTTAGTGTAATCATGGTTTAGAAATACTACTAAAACCCTTAGAAAAACTATCTCTGACTGTTGGCTCACATGACATCATAGGCATATATATATATATGGACTGTATAATATAATCCAGTTTAGAAGATTTTGCAGTATCTCTAGTAGGTGTCACCTGAATCCTCAGTAGCTATAAGCATGCTTGTTCCTTTCTTCCGGTAAGATGCAACTTGGTTCTTGATTTCCTCATTGTTCTCTGTGCTCTTAGGCTTGTTCTTCAAAGTCTTCACAGTTTGTAAATTCTGGTGGTTTCTATGATGAGATTGACTTGCAAAACAGACAGCTATGGTGTTCTGCCTGGGATTAAATTAGTTATTGAACAGACCTTCCCTACAGGTACAGACTTGAAACCCACTGATCTAAACAGCTGGAGTATCTGCTGCGGGGAGGCAGGGACTCCTTTAGATACTGATAGGCATTTTAGTATTTCTGGGTTCTAATTAGAACAATTTTGCTGCTGTTATATGTATGAGGCTGCTTTCTTTTTAAGATGGTAATGATTAAATAGTAACATTATCTTAATGCTCTCAAAATGAAAAAGCACCCTTGGTACTGAAGATACTGCTGCAGAACAATATAATTGTTTACTTCAAGGGAAACTACAAGACCCAGTAGATAATTCTGGGAAGCAGATTAGGTGATTGTGCTGAAGAAATGCGTTAACTTTGGATCTAGTGTAATTATACATATATAAAATAGTGGGTATCTCTGTTTATATACATTCTTCTTATGAAGAAATTATGTCTTAGTTGACTGTCTGCACATAAGGGGCCAAAGAGCAGCCTCTGAAGTCCCAGTGTGATAGGAAAGAGATAAGAATGGTGTAGCTGAAGCTTCTACAGAGAGGCTCAGCAGAACGTGAGTGAAGACACATCTTGCAGTGCTGCCTATACCTGATTGCTGCGGGAAATTTTCTTAGGGTTGGTCAGGATCAGACCAACATGAAAACAGACTGCAATTTTATGTACTGGATTTAACTTTAGGAGGTTAGGCTTAATGGACTAGAATTCTCATGCACACCAGTTAAAAGAGCAAGAGGGGTTGGAATATTTCCTGTTAAATGCCTAGCAAATCATCTGTTGTCTTGTGCTTGCACAGCTGGTGCTTCGTATCAGGCCAGCCTCGGTTCTGATTGATTTAGTGAGTAATCCGTATCATTAAAACAGGTCAATAAATAGCTTGTTTCCTTTAATGATAGGTCTACACAAGAAGTCCCTACTCTTTCCTGGTCAGCAGTTCTCGAAGAAGCCATAAAAGCTGGATTAATCTTGAAGTCTAAGAATAATTTATTCTTACCTAGATGTTTACCTTGTTTACCTTGCTTCATTAGAGATCTATGTGACTGTTTTGGGAAACATAGTATCTGTTTTGTGCCAGATAATTTTGGAGCTTTTTTCGAAGTTGATAACACAACTCAATGATCAGGATTCCGTTGTCTAAATTGTTAGCAGGAATAGTATTTATACCTCTTACTCTAGCTGTGTGTTGGAGAGCCTCTTATTGTGGCAAAATGTGCATGTCTGTAGTAGGACTCAACTGCTCTGCAAAGTATCGTTAAAAGCAAACTATAGGACAAATTTATACTGGGATACTCGAAACTAGTATTTACTTGTAATGCCTTTAGCTTCTTAGAAATTATCTACTCTGTTTGAATATAGTTTATTTACTCTAAATGTCACGTTCTGGAGCCGAGGATCTTGTGATAGTACTATCTACATAAAGGCAGCATTATACAGCAGTCTGATTTGAACTAAAATATTTGCTCTTGAAGCTAATGAGTGTTTGGTTCCAAAAGGAATGTTTCCCTGATTGTTAGTGTTTGGGATGAAAATGGTTACCTTAAATTTTCTAGAACCATTAACTTTTTAAAATCTATGAATGTTTGATTAATCTATAAGTAATTATGCAAATTATATTATAGCAGAATTCACTTTAAGGAAATTAGTTTA